>NW_023416346.1:60116054-69683554 GCF_014108235.1 Myotis myotis | reverse complement strand
AATTTCCTAGAGGAATCAAGAAGGCATTCCTAGAGAAAATAGAATTTAAGCTAGGTCTTTGATGATTAGTAAGGTTCTCCTGAACCCAGGAAAGCCATTAGGACCTAAAGCATTCTAAAAACTGCTTTAACACATTCACCATGCAGAAAGGTGATGATCGAGCCATTTTTTAGTGTGTCAGGGAGTCCTTGAGGACAGGGAGAAGTTATAGCACTCTTCAAATTATAGCAAAAATGTGGCCTTATAGTCTTCCTACTTGAATATACTCCTTTCTTAAGTCATTCTAAGACACATATTCAGGAAGCCTGTGTACCAGTGTGTTATCTGGCTTTATTGCCTAGCCCTCAGGTAATGTAAATGGAACAAGAAAAAATGTCAATTTATCTGGATGTATCAAACCATGAGAAGCAGTAACATGACTATTTGAGCTGACAGAAAAGCATCAGGTAAACTTTAAGAAAAATTTAAAGATAAATTAATGTGTAGTAATTCACTTTGGAAAAAATAAAGTATTTTACCTATGCTTTCATTTAAGACCTAGGAACAAGACTTGGGTCATTATTGACTGAATTACTCTAAAAAATAAGAAAACCAAAGGAAAACACACACACAAAAAAAGAAATTAACAAAACCCTTACTCAAATATTTCTATACTATGCACTAGAGTTCAGTTGTATCCAAATGACCCCAAATTTGGCAGCTTCTATTGAAGAACTAGAAACAGAAATGGAAAAGGTTAAAATAACAGCATACAAGGATTCTGGAGGATGTTTGGGTGGACATGGGTCATTAGGAAAATCATAACATCAAATTGTTTTAAAAGTCTTAGAAAAATATATGCTTAAATTTTACTTCAATACAGCTGACATATCCAGAAATGACGTGTCAGTTGGCTTTTTTCTATTTGATTTCCCTGGTCTTCCAGTTCCTGCACAGCTTGGACATGGCTCACACAGAAATACTTTTCACACTGATATAAAATGCTCAAATTATCTCTTCCTTTTACAGTACTCAAACATATCACTCTACTCCACAACTTACCACACACCCATCATTCCCTAAAAGCTTATATTCATGATAGCCTGCTATTGCTTGAAATCACATAATCCAAGTCAAGATGAAATATTTTCTATTTTGTAAACCTGTAATTTTATAAACATTGATTAATATGAACGCCTGTGTCATGAAGTAGGACATAGTATATAAGGCATTTATTAGAGGTATTTGCAAGTATTTTACATTTGTTCAACAAATATAGGGTATACCAAAAATATATATACACACACTTTGAATAATTTCAAAGTCAGTGTTTTTAAAATACATTTCATTTTTAAAATTGAGCTATCAGCTGTTAAAGAGTGTATTCATTTTTGGGACACCTTGTATATTGAAATTTTACAATGTGCAAGGTACTGTGAAAATACCTCTTCACTTCTCCTGATAAAAAGTTCAAATGTCCCAGGCAGGAAATGAAATTGAATAGGATAATAAATGCATACTCAATTGCCCTTGTGAGCACTTATCTATGACGTCTCTTTCAAGGAATAGGGAATCAATCTTTGTGAAAGCTTTTGGTTAAGATTACAGCTTTAGCCAATGTTGAAGTAAAGGAAAGAGTATATAGAATCCGATCTCTTCTCCCAAGCCAATAAAATCACTTCAATGTTTTCTTTTTTATTAACTGAAAAGCATTTACTTCTATATTCAAACTGTATATATTCTATTAATCTAATATACATATTAGATTAATAGAATAATAAAGTTCAGAGGTTCTAATTTGGGTAAAGTCATAATAAGAATTAAATTATTTAGGATAAAAGGTGAAAACTGAAATCTCAATTTGACAAAAAATGAAAGTAATTTTTCCAAACTTATACATAGATTGTTTAAAACCATATACATTTCATAATACTTGCCCAGGTGTTTAATTGAGTATATGTCACAAACTGTTAGTGCTTGAGAATACACACACACACACACAAATTTTATTAGAAAAATGAGCTTCTTCAAAGCAAAAATTGAGTTCAGAATAGCACAGTTCATGTCAAAGATTTATAACATAAATTGTTAAATTTATGATAGCAATTCAAATGTTCAAATACACGTATGTTTTAGAAGTTATAACTATTTTATCCTTTACTCACTGAAATAACTCAATAGGTAGGTCTAAATTATAGTTAAGATAATGTTATATATTTGAAATATATATTAATTTAAAAAATCTCCAGTGTTATTTTTCTTATTCATACCTTGAGAATGTGTGCACATTACCCCAGAGGATAAATATGTCTACAATGATTACAAATTCCTTTGAAATTTCCCCCAGGGAAAAATTATCTAAGAAGCCAAATTAAAGGACTACAATAAAGCCAGAGAACATTTTTTTTCCTGATCCCTTGTATTTGTTCACAAATATGTAACATAAATGGAATAAATATATAACATAAATAGAATTCTATTTATGGGTAAAAATGGATCCTCTCTTGAAAAATGCCAGAGATGGCTGGAACTAGTTCTATTTTTTTTCCCCTTTCCCCTTCACACAATTCTATTAGTTACAGATAATTTGCCGGGAGCCGGTCCATGCTTGCTGTTTCAAGGGACCTGGCATATATGGCATACTGTTCTTAATATGTTTGCTCACCTTCTTGGCACTATGTGTTTTAACCAAGGTCTCTGAGAAAGGTTGTTTCCCAAGGTAGGGTTTTTCCCCTGAAGTTAGGGAGGGAATAAAACCTCTTAACTAAGTGCCAGGCGGGTAATTAATCACTTTAACTATGAACAATCATGCTTAAGCTGCATAATCTTTACTCCCTGGAATGGAGATAAGAAACGCCCTAACCTTTGTAATAGAGATTGATAGGATTGAATCAACTGGTATAAATACAGATGTAACAAGACAGCAAGAGACAGAACTTAGAATACAGAGCTTAGAACACAGAACTAAGAACACAGAACCTACATAGAACCTACAGACAGAAGAACGTCGCTGGAGAGAACATGGCAAAAGATCCTGGACTGAACCTGACTACAGAAATTGGCAAGAGAACCTGACTAGAACCTGGTGACTGAACCTGGCTGGAGAACCTGGACAGAACCTGGCTGGAGAACCTAGCAAGACAACATGGACACAGAACCTGGCTGGAGATCCAAACCAGAACTTCGCTGGAGGTCCAGACCAGAACTTGGCTGGAGATCCTGGCTAGAGATCCTGGCTAGGCTGCTGATCAACTGAACGCTGTCTCTGTGTCATTCCTTCTTCGCCGACTCCATCCACACCTTTGGGGACCCCTGGACATGCTGGGGTTGGACCCCGGCAATAATTTTTTCTTCTTTTTTCTCTATCAGTGATCAAATGGCATAGACATAAACCTGATTTCACCGGAAAAGCCAGGCGACTGGTGAAAATGTAAGGTATTCTTCTCTACCATTGGAATAAAGAATGCTAACTAGAATTTTTTAAAAAAATAATAATGCAGATTGCACATGGCACTGGAATTAGGATAAATACCTGCAGAGCATTTTGCAATTCACAAAGTATGTCCATGTATATATATTTTTTAAAAATATTTTATTGATTTTTTTACAGAGAGGAAGGGAGAGAGATAGAGAGTTAGAAACATCGATGAGAGAGAAACATCAATCAGCTGCCTCCTGCACATCTCCCACTGGGGATGTGCCCACAACCCAGGTACATGCCCTTGACCGGAATTGAACCTGGGGCCTTTCAGTCCGCAGGCTGACGCTCTATTCACTGAGCCAAACCGGTTTCGGCCATGTATATTATCCTATTTGTTTTCCCAGCAAATCTGTGAGAAAATAAGCATTTTACAAGTAAGGCTCAGAATTCCTGCCTCTTATGCCTGATTTTTTTTTTCTATAGCAATTTGATTTACTATATGATGGATACCAAAAGAAAACAGTTGCAATGCTGTATATTAGACATCAAATGCATATTTCCACATAATCTATTAAATATCCAAGTGTTGCTGTTATACTTAATAGCATTTTCCATTTAAAACACTAATTGATAACTTCTAATAAGAACAGAATTACCCTCTCAAGAAAGAACCAGAAATAAACAGATCTTCATGTACACTGTTTTCTTAAACCTTCACTTAAAATAAAAGTACCTTGAAAATAATTTTCCATTGAGGCTCTAATATTTTAACAATAAAATGTCTTTTATAAGTTTGGAATAGAGAAACATTGAGTACACCTGCTTTGGAGGAATAAGAGCTCCTTTCTCTAGGATGAAACTGGTAACGGATGAAGGGGCATTTGAGAACTTCAAAGCTTATTCACCTCTTGTTTTATGCCCATCTCATAAAATTGTGGCAGCTTTCCTAGTGCCACTATCTAGTTTAGTAGTCTAGAACTATGTATTACAGTAAATAATTTCAAGCCCTTTTTGATATCCCTTCCTTGACTTGGCCACAGCATCCTGAAAAAGCATAAGTGGAATAAATCTCTTTGAGAAGATTATGCATTTTACATCTGCAGTATATCTGACATACAGACATGCAGGTTACAAGAATTTTCATCAGTGTAATGATTCTAAATGTACCTTAGTTTTGAGTGTTCATCATTTCCTTTACCAAAAAGCAATTAGATAGAGAATGTGACACTTAAACATATCCCATGGTATTCATTTTAAGCCTTTGTATACAATCAAAAGTGATTTAAAATAAGAAAATACATCCTGCCAAAACCGGTTTGGCTCAGTGGATAGAGCGTCGGCCTGCAGACTGAAAGGTCCCAGGTTCAATTCCGGTCAAGGGCATGTACCTGGGTTGCGGGCACATCCCCAGTGGGAGATGTGCAGGAGGCAGCTGATCGATGTTTCTCTCTCATCGATGTTTCTAACTCTCTATCTCTCTCCCTTCCTCTCTGTGAAAAATCAATAATATATATATATATATATATATATATATATATATATATATATATATATAAACTCTAAAAAAAAAAGAAAATACATCCTATGTCATCATAATCTAGTTTGCATTACCAAATAAATAGGTATCATGATTAATCTGAACATGGTCCCAAACCTACATGTGATGGGGTTTATAAAACCCTCTTTGTATGGTAACAACCCCCCGTGACTGTGCAAATTCATACTTTTATTGAGGGGAAAGAGAATAATAGTGACTGTTATTGATAATATTTCCTACAAAGGTTACAACAAATGATCACTCATTATTAGTCACTTACTTTATCCTTATTATCATATGGTCAAATTAATTTTCTTTCCTTTAAGAAAGGATTTAAAATTTTAAAGATCTTTATGAGCATTTCTGAAAGTTACTAAAATTTAATTATTATAATTTTATTAGCATCTGATTGGTAAAATATTCTCATATTAAAAAAAAACTTTTTTATTGATAGGTAGTGCCTCTAACCAGTGGAGTAATATGTATAACAATTGAATCAGAGATATAGATGACACAAAGGGTTTGCATTAATTTTAAGTGGTCATCTCTCATTGTAGAAATTCTCCATGTAAAAATGGAGGGAGGATCTCTCTACTGGACACACTAATGGAAGGTGCAAAATTCTCAATTTATAAGTACTCTGGCTTTAATGTGACAAAAGGATGTATTATTAAAATAAAAGTAATAATTTCCTTATATTTTGCAGCAGGCAGACCATTGCCATTTAGATTAACACAGTGAAACAATGGAAGGGGCATCAAAAATTTTTGAAATGATTGACTATTAAACAAAGTTCTGCACTATGTTAGTGTTACTCAAATTCCCTGGGAACTTTGATTTATATAGTGACTGAGTATGTACTCCTTTAAGCTGGAGGTAGAATGGTTGCTATAGCAAAGTCCCTTCTACATCTACAACTAGAAGGAAAGAGAAAAGTGCACTGAAACTGGTAAGAGGTACAGAGGTGCAGAAGTGCTGAGGTACAGAGGCACAAGGAAACGGGCTGGCAACTGGGTACAGTATTGTTTTTCTCAATCTGGAGGGAGTTACAAGCTCCCAATTGCTCTGGACTCCAGATCCGGGCAAGACTCTGGGGACCCAGACTCATACGCAGAGAAACTGGACTGTCTGGCATTGGGCCGGAAAGCAAGGGCGACTTTCTCACAGAGGTGCTTGCAGTGATCATTGTTCCTGCACGGGGCTGGGGAACACAGAGAGCCCTAGACCTCTCCGAGGCAGAGCAGACTGGCAGCCATTATCGTTTGCTCTGCCCTGATGATTCCCTGAGACCCCGCCCCACCCAATTTACAACCCCACCCAAGCTGTGAGCAGAGGATTTTGCATATGAATGGTCTGTTCTTTTGCAATCTAAAACCTAACAAACTGCAGCTGGGTCAAAGAGCACCAAAGCTTCCAAAAGAAGGCCTAGACAGCAGCCTGCATTGCTTCACAGCTGGGCCTAATCTGGGTACTTCCAAACCCCAAACTAAGAAGAGGAATCTGAAGATCTCTCTGTAGCTCCTGCTGGGTAGCCTCAGGCAGTAGCTGACTTTGCACCTCCTTGAAGATCCAAGAGCCAGTGTACCCAGTGTCAGAGTGAGACCATACCAGAGTACAACTCTTCACATCCATAAGCGACACACTCAAGAGGCAGACTCAGTGAGCACCAATGCCCCACTGAAGCAAGTCCTGCTCCATAAGGGTGTCTCCAGCACAGCAGTTCTCCCATTGTAGACACAGCTGGTCCTCACAGCCAATTGCCCTGGTGGTCAATTCCTCCCAGTGATACCAGAAGTAATCAAGACTTAACTACAACAAGACTGTGCACACAGCCCACAAAGGGGTGCACCAAGAGTGTCCACCTCAAGTAATTAGGGAGGCTGAGCCACTGGACCCTATAGGACACCTAGCACACAAAGCCACTCTATCAACACTGGGAAGCAGCCAAAATGCAGAGGCAAAGAAATATGTCACAATGACAGAAATAGAGGAAAGCAAACTACTGGATATAGAGCTCAAAACCACAGTTATAAGGTGACTCAAGAATATTTTAGAAACTTCCAAGAAATTTAGTGAGACCCTCAAGTATATGAAAAAGGGCCAATTAGAGATTAAGCATACACTTACTGAAACAAAGAATAATATACAGAGATCCAACAGCAGACTAGAGGATCCCAAGAATCAAGTCAAAGATTTGAAATACAAGGAAGCAAAAAACACCCAACCGGAAAAGAAAAAAGAATACAAAAATGTGAAGATAGTGTAAGGAGCCTCTGGGACAACTTCAAGAGCAACAACATCCAAATTATGGGAGTTCCAGAAGAAGAGAGAGAACAAGATGTTGAAAACCTATTTGAAGAAATAATGACAGAAAACTTCCTCTACCTGGTGAAAGAAATAGACTTACAAGTTCAGGAAGCACAAAGAACCCCAAACAAGAGGAATCCAAAGAGGACCACACCAAGACACATCATGATTAAAATGACAAGGGCAAAAGACAAAGAGAGAATCTTAAAAGCAGCAAGAGAAGAACAGTTAGTTACCTACAAGGGCGTACCCATATGACTGTCAGCTGATTTCTCAACAGAAGCCATGCAGGCCAAATGGGAGTGGCAAGAAATATTCAAAGTGATGAATAGCAAGAACCTACAACCAAGATTACTCTACCCAGCAAAGCTATCATTTAGAATTGAAGGTCAGATAAAGAGCTTCACAGATAAGAAAAAACTAAAGGAATTCATCACCACCAAACCAGTATTACATGAAACACTGAAGGGTATTCTTTAAGAAGGGGAAGAAGAAGAAAAAGGTAAAAAGATAAAAATTACGAACAACAAAGTGACAACAAATACATATTTATCAAGTGAATCTAAAAATCAAGTGAATAAAAAATGTTATGAACAGAATAAACTGGTGAATATTATAGTATCAGGGGCATAGAAAGGGAATGGACTGACAATTATTGGGGGTGAAGGGGGTGTGGGAGGTACCGGAAGAACTGGACAAAAATTGTACACTTATGGACGAGGACAGTGGCGGGGGTAAGGCCATGGGGTGGGGTGGGAACCAGGTGGAAGGGAGCTATGTGGGGGAAAAAGAGGAACAACTCTAATAATCTGAACAACAAAGATTTATTAATAAAAATAGTCCCTTCTACATAGTCATACTGACTGGAGCTATAGTGTGTCCCAAAATTCACGCAAGAAGTAATTTTGATATAAAACACAGATTTATAATTAAAAAATGTAAATTTTTTATTGATTCATAAAGTAAACAGTATAGGGTTATGTATGGAATAGATATCAGGTAAATGGCCTCCATGGCTTTGCTGTCACATACGCAAAGCCATGGTCTTCATTGGTCTTCATTGTCCCTGCTCCTGGGCCATAATTGGTACTTGGTAATGCTTATCAAATTGAAGGGATTGAAATCAAAGGGCAACAGATATTAGAATCTGATTCAATAAACCAAGTAAAATTAGGCTTTTATTTAGTTTTTGTTGTTGTTGTTGTTAATGCTCACGCAAAATTCAAATCTTGTGTGAATTTTGGGACACCTTATATTTCCCTAGCACTGTTACAAGAGTGACTGCAAACAAGCTATAAGCAATATGTGTATTACTAAGTGAAGTGAGTCTGCAAAATCACTCACCAAAAAGAAAAGGTGCTGTGGGGAAGAATAGGTTTGAGACACTCAAAACCCATGCAAATTGTAGAAGGCAAACGGAATACTTTCTAAATCTACATATAAAAGCCTAAGCAACCATTATGATGGAACAATCAGAACAACCGGTCATTATGATGTGCACTGACCACAAGGGGGCAGACACTCAATACAGGAGCTGACCCCAGCCCCCAGGCCCCCATTGCCCCATCAGGGCCAACATCCCAGTCCCTCCCCACGGCCAGCAGGCCCTGATTGCCCCATCAGTGCTAGGCCCCCTTTCCCAAGGGGGACCGAGGGCCAGCTCCCTCCTTGGGGCTGGCAGCCAACCTCCTGGGTCCCTCTTCCAACCCCCCTGGCTGGCAGGCCCCAAATTGGCCTGCCACCTGCCTGCTACAATGGCAGTTGGCCCCTTCCCCGGGCTTGCAGGCCCCTGTCACCCAATTGGGGTCGGGTCCCAGGGTGGGATGGGGAACCAGGGATGGGTGGCGGTGGATGCCGGTGCCGAGGGAAGGAGGAGGCAGAGAGGTGGGGAACCTGATCAGAACTGATCACTGGTCAGGCCTAGGGACCCTACCCATGCACAAATTCCGTGCACTGGACCTCTAGTATCCTAATAAAATTATAGCACTAATTACAAAAATATATGTTAAATTAATAAATGTAGAACAGCAGCAGTAAATATAAGACTTTATCTTTGAAGAGAAAATGTAATGATAGCTGGATGGAAGAGTTGTGAGAGGAGTTTGGTATTTCAAGTTGTTGAAACAAGAATAAAATACACAAACCTTGGAAAATACATGCAATAAACACTCCCAAGACAGAGCACATGACCATATTGGGCCTTGCAGAATCTGGTATCAACAATGGACCTTGTATGAAGTACAGTATTTTTCTGTGATTTGCCACGTTAGGTGGTGTTAGTATACTTTACTTCTGCTGCTGTTATACTGCACAGGAGGTTAATGATCTATAACAAATCTTTCACAAACCAGCACAAATGTGGCTATACGGCATGCTCTGGCAAATAAAATGTGTTGGGGCTTTACTTTCTACCCTGCCCTTACCCTGTTACAGTAAACACAAACATGGCTTGACAGAGTTACCATGAGCAATCTGGAATGCCAAGACAAAAAATTGGAGGACAACTGCTTCATGGGTTACCTGAAGCCATAGACTAAGTATTAGAAAAGAATAAAGTTTGTTTGTCTTAAACTACTGAGATTAAGATTTTTTTTACTACAACACAACATAGCATTTCTTAACTAATGCAAGGAATTTGCAGAAAAGCTTGAAAATGTGTCCTAAAGGAGGCACTGATTAACATTTTAGAGAAAAACTTTTTTTCTTAACAATGAGAGTGTTCTACATTAGAAGATCCTCTACCTGTTTGCAACTTCACTGCTCCTAGATATGTTGGTCAACCACAGTACTCAGAGTCCACAATAATGTAAACTTTGTAGCATCACACAAAAGAGACAGTTTCTTCTCTGGAATATCGCACCTGCTAGGACTTCAAGGAAATGCCGTATACACAAATATAGTAATTGGAATGATATCCTCTTATGTCTTCTAACATTTCCCATTTCATAGGAGTAGTTTTGTCTTTCACAAGCAACTACACTTTACTTGCTTTCAAGGGCTGGAAAGACATCTGTACTAGTCCCTATTCCTCTCTTTACTCTCCTGAAATCCAAGCAAAGCTCCCATATCAGCAGCCTTTTGAACTATACTCCATTTGAGGACCTGACTGTAATTGGTAGAGTGGTGTCAGACCTCAAAATTTTATGTCAACTAATAAGGGTATCAAACTTTTGACAATTTCAAAAATTTTATTCATTTTCAATATACTAGTAAATGCCTACCTTTTGCCATATATTCACAGTTAGTAGATTAGTACAATTTGTTTAAAATTACTCAAAGAATAAAGGAGTTTACAGCAATAAATGCCATGTATTTAATGAAGGGAGGAAATAGGATTAGACAATTTAGCAACATATTGCCTCATTTTACAAAAAGGCCTTATTTCCAAGTTCAATGGCTAACATCTGCTATGCCAATTTCCAACTTATTCAACATGAAAATGGCCTCGTGAAACATTTTCTTCAAAGCAAAAGACCTCTCCAACTAATTCATAAGTTGATTTTCTTGCTCTTAATTCAGTATAACAAAAATGTATTAAAATATTACTATGTGCCAGGTACTTTGCTAAACCTTGTGAATACAAACTTAAATAAGACATTGTTCCTGGCTCTCAAGACATAAGGTCCTATTGTCTTTTCTGATTCTTCAGAATCATTTTCCTTCGAAATGATGCCTAAAGTTTCTGTCTTACCTGAGTTTTCCCTCCTCCTTTTCTATCAATGTGTGCTTTTATATTGAAGATAAATCTTTCACGGTCAATAAGAGCCTTGAACTGAGGTACCCATGATTGGAAGGCACCTCCACTTTGTTAGCTGCAGATTTGATGACTTGGATTCTTTTATTCCTTCCAGGAAGATTTAGTAAGTGCTAACAGGAGAAAGCAGTCTGTGCTTTTATATCAAATCCTTTTGAGCAAGATTAGGCTTATTATTACCCCAAGTATAAAAAGAATATAGGAAATGTATGGCCATAGTCATAAAGGAAGTGAGTGGCAGAGACCAGAATTAATCTCCATAATCTCTACTCCTTAATTAACTAAGATAAAAATAATCTTATTATTCTGTCTTGCACATGCACAATTTTGAGTATTATTTGAAATTCATAACAATAAGAAATTGATTTTTCTTAATGCTCACAGAAATTTTGTCATTTTTAAAATCGTCCATTCCTATATGAATTAGTATCTAAAAATAGGGACAAAATTAATAATTTACAATATATGCATTTTCAATAAGCAAATAATGAGGAATTGTTAAAACTTTATTCTAAATTATGTATATTTAGAAAGAAATGAGTATTAGCCTGTCAGAGTTGGTGTAGTAACATCTATTTCAGAATCATTCTCTTTTTTCCTGCTTCCAGATGGATCCTGCTGTTCAGATTTGAATCTGGGACATTTTAAAAGCCTATCTCCCCTTTCCATCCTACTGAGATTTTCCAGGAGGGAAGACAAATCCATATCAAGAACAGTAAGGAATCTGATTTTCCATCTTTCAAAACATTCTGGGGTAAGTGAACAAAGCAGCAATTAGGTAGAAACAGATTAGTTTAGGAGATAGAATTTTTATTATGAATTCTTAAATACAAGAACGAGAGTTTACTCTTTACTTTATAATATATGGAATATGTGGAAGTATTTTTCCCATAACTTTTTTATGCCTTGTCCATGCCACTACACCAGTAGGTAAATATTTACAAGTAAAACATATCACTTTACAAGGCTTTGCCCCCAATTTTAAAATTGAGGGTGGTAATTAAAACATCAGATTGAATATATGACATACTCATTGACATCCAGGTAACTTTTAAGCTTGCTAGAATTATAAAACTGTTATTTCCCCAGTGACAGTGAGTTGTAGAAGAATATGCTGTATACATAGCCTCAGAAATATAACTCTTCATCATGGCTGAGTGATGGCTTAGTCATCTAAGTTTTGAAGGAAAATCTTTCTCTAAATGTAAAAGTTGATGTAATACCCATCATTTCTCAAGTAAATGCATTATTATTACTCAGAAGTACTTGACGTCTTTCTTCAGGATACTGTAAGTCCCTATTTCAGTTCAACTTTTAAGATCCTTTCCTATTATGTATTAATAATTGAAATTACAAGTGAAAACAAAGAAAGGGTAATTTACTTTTCATCCTTTTCTTGGTTCTGCTAGCATTATACTCTTCTTCATAAGAGGAAAAACTGATTCGCTGGTTTAACCTATTTATATGATCTGAATGTGACATAGGTAAAGATATAGAGAAAAAAAGATAAAGATAGAGAAAGAAGGGGGTGGGAGTGGGAGATAATGAGAATATAAATGCATAGCAGAATGCAGGATAACAAGAAGACAATTGTCCCTGTGTGTCTGTTGTCCTAATACTATTTGGCAATCTGCTTCATTTTAAATCTTAATTATATGAATGAAACGTGTTCTAACTTGACTGGAAATTTACTCGTTAAATGTCAGATAGAAGAAAACGCTTTCTCAGGCGCAGGAAGAAGTAATGCTGTGCAGTCAGTGGAAAGACACATTCACGCAGTTAAACAACTGTGTCATATTAAAACAATATGTAAACTAATGCAACACTAACACAATGCTTCATTAATGGCAAATGAGCTAGGTGAGCTGCTAACCTTCTAAATTAAAAATACACTACCAGCCTTAGCCGGTTTGGCTCAGTGGATAGAGCGTTGGGTCCCAGGTTTGATTCCGGTCAAGGGCACGTACCTTGGTTGCAGGCTCCCAATCGATCAACTGATGTGTTTCTCTCACATCAATATTTCTCTCTGTCTTTCCCTCTCTCTTCCACTCTCTCTAAAAATCAATGGAAAAATATCTTCAATTGAAGATTTTTTTAAAAAAATATTTACCATTGATTTGTTCTGTGACAGTTTAAATGCCACATGTTTTTATTATTAGTACATAAAATCAGAATTTTGCACACAAATAATATGCTGTGTATAAACAAACACATGATAAATTCCTCATTTTCATGAGGAATCATTCACAAATAATTGGAAAGCATACAAGGGGAAATTTGGAGCACTTATAAATACTTAAATTTTTGACATTCAAATATCTGCCATTTTCTTTGGCTTGTAAACATGTGGCCATGGACCAGATGTATCAAGTATAAACCTATTGTTATTTATAATTGTGAAGTTTTGGTTTCTATTTTCTAATACAAATCATTTAAAGCCTTCTTGCTACTCAGAGTGTGTTCCGCAGACCAGTAGCATCGGTTTCACCTTGGGAGTTAATAGAAATGCAGACTCTTATGTCCCATCTTATATGCACTGAATCATAATCTGATGATTTATGTGCCCACAAAATATATAAGAGCACAGAGCTAAAGCAGTTTGGTGTGATAGAAAGAACAATGAACCTGGTTCAAAGCCTATATCTGCTTCTTTTGTTTTTCTAAGCCCCAGTTGCCTCATCTAAAAACAGCAATAATAATTCTGATATGACTACCTCAGAGTTGAGCTATGAATCATATGAGAATTTATATGAAAATATTATTAAATGTAAGACATTAAATAAAATTAAAACAATATGATAGTTGATGTTCTTAAGAAAGGATTCAAAGGTAAATTAGAAAAGTAGAGGGAAATCAGATGGAATGATGAGTAATTAAATCAATATATAACAGAAAGCTAAGAGAAGGAGAAAAGGGGAAGCAAAGCAATTAGGTCAAGGAAAAAAGTATGAACTAGCATGATATGCACTTTCCAAACAAAGGGTAGCCCTTTGTCCACTAAAAATAACGATGATGATATGGAGGAGGAGGAGGAGGAGGAGGAGGAGGAGGAGGAGGAGGAGGAGGGGGAGAATGACAATAATGTAAGAGTGGGATCTAAGTTTTTTTTCTTTGCGTGTTGATAAATTAGCACTGAAGCTGGTTCCTTCTACCCAATCTATAAATGCTGTAGACAGTCAATTGAGAAGGGGGAAAAATCAAAACACTTGGAACAAGTTTTTTTTTAAAAAAAAAAAAAAAAAACCAGCCAAATAAACAAGTAAATTACACAGATTTTTTTTTTTTCATTTCTGGAGGCCCAAAGTCTGAAATCAGGTACTATCAGGTCTGTACTTCCTCAGAAGGCTCTAAGGGACAATCTATTTCTTGCTATTTTCAGCTTCTGGTGGCTCCAGGCTTTCCTTTATTTGTGGCCACATTACTCCTATCTTTGCCTCCATAGTCACATTGTCTCATCCTCTTCTATCTGTTTAACTTTCCTCTGTGTTAGTCTAATAATATGTCATTGGGCATATTTAGGGCCCAGTGAATAATTCAGCATAACCTCCTTCTCTCAAAATCCTTAACTTAATCACATATCTTACCATTTAAGGTAATATTCACTTTTACTATATAAGGTAATATTCATATGTCTCAGGGATCAGGAAGTGGATCTAACCTTTTGGGCGCCACCATTCAGCCCATAACAACCAGTTGTACAGTGGTTAAAATCCAGCAGATTCATGTCCAATAAAAATGAAGCATTTTTCGACTTACTGGAATAGTAAACATTCACTATGTGTCACGCACTATTTTAAACTTATAGCTACTGACATATTTTATCTTCCCAGCAACTGCATGAAATACATTCCATTATTATTCCCTTTTATAGATGTGGAAGTGAGTGATTAAGAGGTTGTCCAAACTCACATATATATATAATATTCAACATATATAATAGAGACATTTGCCGAACAATTAAGGGAGCAAAGTCCTATTAACTTCTTTCTTGTTTTCACCTGGACTCTAACACAGATAAAAAAAATAATAAAAAACAAAACAAACAACAAAAAACAACTTCAATAATATATAGAAAAAAAGAATTGTAGGTTGAAGAAAACTGCAGATGAGGAGTTCATGAAAAGGTGAATCCCAGGGTAGGACATTGCATTTTCAGACTGTGGTGGCATAATCAAAGACTAAAACTTTAAAAGGTCATACAAAAATATACAATAAAAAATATTCCTGGAAGTTTAAATTCACCCTCAAGGAATGTATCTTGTGCAAAAGAGACTAAGGCAGAGGAGAAGGGAGAACAGAAAAGCACAGGGAAAAGACTAGATGAGGCATACTGCTGACTTAGGAAGGGCTATACTATCACAGACTTGTCAGTCTTTAAATATATAGGATGTCCCCCAAAATGTACATGCACTTTGAATGATTATAAAGTCAGTGTTTATTAACATACAGTTAATTTAAAAAATAAAGGAATCTACGGAAATGAATAATTTTTTTGTCAATGCTTGTTTTCAAACTGATGACCATTCTGGTCCAGGTACTGCTGATAACGCAAAACAATGGAATTGCAAACATCAAGAAGCATTTGTTTGGTATTTGTGCACCCTCAATTTGTCAACTATTGCTGGTTTTGTATCATAAACTTTACCTCTTATGTATCCCCATGAAAATATATAGTGGCACTTTAGATAAAATTTCTTCTTCAAAGCATTATATCAAAGCAGTTAAACCTGAAAAGGGGTGAAAATTAAGTGAGTTACATCAGCAGTTAAAGTATGTATACATTTTGGGGGGACACCCTATATATTATGAATCTTTGTTCTGGATAGAATTTTACTATGGGAAAGTTCAAAGCATTTTTTAGAAATGTTCCTAGTTCATCTCTTCTGCCCCTTCTCAAAGACATCATTCAATGTATTCATCCTCCTTTTAATACTATAGAAAGTTTCCTATAAGTATTTATGTATGATTAACTGTCTCCAGTCTTAAAAATTAAAAAAAATAAAAACGATAAAAATATTTTCAAGTTCATGTTTCCATCTCAATATTGTCCTTTCTATCATTACTTTGTCAGACATTTTCCTTTGCCCTCTGCCTTTCATCACCTACCAATCATGCTTTAACCAACAGAAATTTAGCTAACCACCATCACTACCACCAACAGCACACCTAACATCACTGAATCTGCTCTTGTCAAATCTAACAGTGACCTCCTTCCTGTGAAATCTAAGAACACTTCTCAGTCCTCACTTCACTTACCTCCCTGTCATATTCAACACTGGTAATCACTACCTGTTCTGGAAACACCCTCTCTCCTTATCTTCTATTACATGATTACATTTTCCTGATTTTTCTATTACTTCTCTCAAAGGTTTTGTTAGGTCTCCTTTTTGAGCTCTCTCACTCTGCACATCGTGCTATTGTCACTGTGTATCAGGGCTGTAGTCTATTGTTAATCTGAGGTCCACAGGCCTTCAGGAGCCCATAGGTAGTATTCAGGGGCTGTGATTTGGCTGGGAGGAAGCAACATCTTTATTTTCATTAGCCTCTAAGAGTTTAAATAAAAGTATTATGTTTAAAAAATCAAAATAGTATAAATACCTATAACTTTATCACCAACAGAAATCAGATAATTTCATAACTCATTACACTTGTTAAAGATATCTCAAAACATCATTTATTGTTCTCTTTACCTCGAAATTGAGGCGTTTATTAGGCCTATCATATCTTACTATTTAATGTGTTAATTTAAAAAAAAACACATTTGTTTAAAATAAATGTGTGTTTAAATATTTTCATATCTTTACTTCAATATAATTGTTTCCTATATATTATTCTTATATATTGTTATATTAGATGTACTAAATTATAAAATTATGTATTATAATGTGTGTATGTGAGTATATATAATATACATAATTATACATGTATACGCATACAAATATGCAATTAGAAATCATAATTCTGAAAAAGGGGGCCTTAAACTTCATCAGACTGACTGCTGAAGGGGTTAATAGGACAAAAAAGGTTAGGAACCTTTTCTCTTTAGGTCTACACATTTTCTTTGGGTCATCACCTTTTTTCCTCATAACTTTATTTGCTATATCTGCACAGATGACTCCCAAATCTCTAGCACTAATCTCTCCAGAACCACACAGCCAACTGTTCATTCACACCTCCACTTAGATATCCCAAAGGACATATAAACATAAAATAGTGATACCTATTTTCTCCAAAACTTGCTTTTTTTTATGCTTACCTTATGTCAGTGGATGGTACCACCACTGTTGGGATAATAACTTGAGTCATCTCTAACTCTTTCCAAAGTCCCCATATCCACTCTATTATCTGCTTCCTTTTATTTGTTCTTTTAAATATGGCTGAAATTGGTTTCTGTTCAATCTTATTTCTTCTTCCTTCATACGGGCTGTAATCATCTCTCACCTTCACTACTGCAATTGTATTCAAAGTGGTCTTCCCACCTCCAGCCTTTCCCAAGTTAATTCTGTTTTCAACGTGGCAGTCAAAGTGATATTTTCTAAATGCAAATCCTATCATCTCACTCCCCTTCTTAAAACAGTCAACTGACTCTCCAATCTCTCCCCTCAACATATTATCATGGCTTTCTGGGCCTTGCTGTCATCTGATCCTATCCCAAACTAGCTCTCCTCATTCATCTTTAATTTCCATCTTATTCTGTCTTAGGCATTCTGATTTTTTTCATCCCTTTGTATTTTATTGTTTTCTCCAGATTCTCTTCACCTGTGAATTCTTTCTTTTTTCCATCCCTCTTCCTCCATTCTAACTCCTATGTATGCTTTTTCTTTCAGCATAAATTAAATTTCATTCAGGAAGTCTTCTTTGAGCCATTATCTTTCATCCACTATGCTTATCAACACCACCTTTCAGTCCCCCTTCTAGCGATTTATACACACACAGACACACACACACACACACACACACACACACACACACACACGGTGGGTCACTTTAAATGTGCTTTCTGAACACATTGCATTCCCCACAGCATATCATTAATGACACTATAGAATGTTTGTTTATTTTCCTACTTCCCAAAGTAGACTATATCCTCATCATACATAGAACATAGCAGGAGTGCAAATGATATTTTAGGATGAATGGATATATTAATATACTAGTAACTGAAAAAAGTAAGCATAAAATAATGGTAACATCTAACACTTATAAAGTGCTTTCTATGTCGAGCACTATTCTGAGTGTTTTATGTATATTAACTCATGTCCTTACAAATAACCTATAGTATGTGCCATTGGTGTTGCCATTTAATAGATCAGAACACTAAGATAAATATAATTGAGGGCAAAGTAACACAGGAAGTAAAGGTTACAACCAGAATTTTCATCTGTGTAATCTCACCATAGATTCCAAGTTCTCAACCATTAATGTTATGCCCAGATTTCAAGATCCCCCAAGACAGACCACCAGGGAGCCGAGTCTGATGCAAAAGCATAGAGTCTTTTATTCAAGCCAGGGACTTGGTCCCCCCCATGCCTCCATTACTGGATGCAAGAGAGAGCCCCGAGTCCCAAGGGAACAAAGAATTTATAGGGCTTGGGGTCGGGGGGTGGGGGCGCACTCTGACCACTGATTTGGCCTATTCCAGTTGGTTGAGTGAGGGCCGGGGGCTAGTGACACAAGGGCAGGGTGCAGCTAGGGTCTGGTTACACAAAGACGGGGGGTGGCTAGCATACTCTTGGCCTTGGGCTAGTTTCCCCCGCTTTCCCATTGGCTGAGATAAGGGCAGGCTGAGTAACTGATATATTCAGCGGCTTTTTCTTGGAAGAGGGGATAAGGACACAGCTATCAGTCCTGTTCTGTCTTTTCATTCCCCCCTTGTCTTGGAACTTCCGGCTCAATCATGAGACGGACTGAACTATCAACTGAACTACTTTTATACACTTCTTGACAAATTGGACTAGTCTGTTAATAATGCAAGGGCCGTAAGTCAACAGCAGCAGGAGGATTACAAGGGGTCTGCCGAGGTCCGCTGTCTTCTTGAGGGTGACCTGCAGCGGGCGTGTCTAGTCGGAGGTCACCTTCCAGTCAGGCTCCCTGCTGTCCTGGGCACAGAAGGAGCTGGGCTTGTGACCTGGCAGAGACAAACTATAACAAATGGTCCGGTGGAAGGGAAAGAAAACATTTCAGTTTTAATAACCTCCATTGAAATAGAGTTTTTCTTCTTAAAAATTCCTCTATGGCTATCAAAAAGCCAAATCAAGATTAATTTATCTACTGTATTCAATTTGGCCTGATGTTTGCATAAACACAACAAGAAAGGTAACTGACTACCTTGGCTGGAATTTAATGATTGAATCTTAATGTGCCCCGTAGGGCCAGGAAGCCAAGCCATCCAGCTGCCATCAGGCCTGCCTGCAGTATCTGCTGCGTTAGGTGAATCCCTCACCTGTAGCAACTCCACCTGAGCCCACGCTCTAGGCTTTAAGGCCCATCTCAGTAGCCCTCCTACTCGTTGCGGCCCAGAGTGTGTGGGGGTTCCGCAGGGATGCGGAGGCGTCCTTATTGCTCCCCTTCTACTCTTACCAACCACCAGTGATGGTAGGGCATGGGCCTGACGCTCCAGCGCCAGCCATCTTCAGGGCTCCCAAGCAGGATACCAGGCTTTCTCCGTGGCACTCTTATTGGCTTCAAGCCTTCAGAGCTCAGACAGGTTTCTTTAAAACATGATACTCCAGTCAAAGTTTCCGGTTAATAAAATCACTACTGAAAACCGGTCTTATTGATTTCATGCCAAGAAATGTATTGCTATGACTTATTAAGCATTGCCAGATTTCAGAGGAATTATATAAGGAGAAAAACATACTGATCTGCTCTAAGATCTTCTGATTTTTCTTGTCAGTCCTTTAAAAATGCATAACTATGCCTCAGACCTTCCATTCTAAATAGGCCTTTCCCAGCTCTCTACAGCCGAGGTTTGTACCACCCCTGACATGGGCATGGTCATGCAGGCCTGTAATACAGTACACAGGCTGCTAACTGTCAGCTGTTTCTCAATACAGACCAAAACCTGATGGGTATTCTTCTTTGTCTAGTTGGGTATCTGCCCTCTTGGCAGCCAGACACCCTTTACTTTTGGGGTTCATCCCATATAGTTCCCTTCCAGGACAGCTAACACATAGCTATAACAATGTCCCTCAGTGTGGGAGACTGGACACTTGCCAGTTATTCCCAAAGACTACCAAGGACTGTAGGCCATCACTGGTCCACAGCTACAGCTACATTTAAACCTGTAAGAGAATTGAAGGTTAATACAACATATTAATACGATGAAACATAATATTGGCACCATGGCCACTTCAGGCAGCTAAATCCTCTGCTACTAAACATGAGATATGGCAGGGCTATACAAACATTTTAGGGAGGTGACTAAAGTCCACTCTTTGACCTTTCTATATAAGGTAAAATTGTCCTTGTCTTTCTGAAGCCATGTCTATGAAGATGCAGGCATCATCTGAGTCTATTATACAATTTTCTGCAGGTATAGTCCTTTTCAAGTTGGGGTGAGTCCTGGGGTCGTGAACTTCTTTACCCACACCGAGTCCCCAGGCTGGAAAGGATGTACAGAGTCCGAGGTGGCACTGGCAGGGCATCTCGAACAAGCTTATGGGTGGCTTGTAATTTCTGTAAGAGATCACGTCCAAGTAAGGGGTACAGGCATTCTGGCATGACTAGAAACGAATGAGTTACCGTGTTCTTTCTGAGGTCCACAGTCCTCTTTGATGTCCAAGGAAAAAGGCAGTTTGTCCGGTGGCTCTTAGAACTGGTGTCTTCTTAGATGTTACTGGTCCCATTGGCTCTGTCAAGACTGAATAGGCTGCTCCAGAATACACCAGAAAATTAACCGGGGGTTCTATTTATCTACAAATATTTATACCTAAGTAGACATATAAACATCAAATAAACATCCACATTTACACCTTTTCAGTGAACAAGTACTTTTACAGTCTTGGAAATTTTGGCAGATAACAGGAACACTGCCCAAGTCCCCTGATGGGGGCCTGACAAGAATAGATGTGGGGGCCTTTGGCTGGGGGATATAAAGTCTCCATTCTTTCTCTCTCAGCACTGCTAAGGACAGGATCATTGGAGAGGTTTCTTCACCTAGGCAAGGCTTTGCTGAGCCATCCGGGGAAAAAGTGGTTTCTGCTTCCATTTTGGCTAAAAGGTCTCTGTCCATTAGAGGGACCAGGTCAACTGTAAAATATAGGAATTCATGAACCACCTGATGGCTGCCTAACTGACATCGGCGGAGGCGGCAGAACAGTCTGCAGCTGTGCTACCGTACCGGTAGCTCCAATAATGGTGACTTCCTGTCCTGAGAGGGGAGCTACCTTCTGAGTAACTACCAAGTGCTCTGCCGCTATATCAATCATAAAGTTCACAGTCTGGCCCCCGATCTTCATTTTGACCATCGGCTCATGGGGGCCCAGTTGGAAAAAGCCCAGTCTGTCCTAGTCAGAGTCAGCTGTTGCCAATCCGAGGAGGTCTGCCTCAGGCGGCTCTGGCCAGTAGTGGCTGGGTGGTTTGGATGGCCTTGCCAGCTTTTTCTGGACTGCTACTAAACTTTACTTTGTCCCTTCTTACACACGCAGAACTGGACCCAAGGCAGCGAGGTTTGAGCAATTTTAAAATTCCTTAACATACATTTTATCATTCATGTTGCAGGGAGGGACCGGGTTGGCTCCTCCTGAATAAAAGAACTAATCAAAATAAGGCTTATTTTCTAACTTCATTTGTCCATGTGTGTGGACAACAAATGACACTAATCAGATTGACATAAAAGATTTAACCTTTGTTTAGGGAGGCAAACGCAAAGCATTTACTCCCAAGTGTCATTGGTTTAGGGAAGATAGGATTTCTGCTCAGTTTCCCTATTTTACTTGTCCCAGCTTACTGGTATATCATGCATTCAATTTTCTTAAAATGTATTCTGGCACAGGAGAAAGTTGTTTTGCTGTACACAGGTAGTTTAACCCCTATATAACTGGGCTTGGACCTCTGCCCAGCAAATTGCAGTCTATAAGTTCAATATGCAGCTTCTGGTTTTTCTAACCCAACAAGGTTTCAGCCAGTCTCTGAGTCAGACTCCTCCTCTCTTGGAGAATTTCAAAGTCCTGATGGCTTCCAGGTCCAGGGAGAGTGCCTTTTTGTTAACCCTTAGGGCCTTGTTTTTTGCCTTTTTACCAGTTTCCTTCGTGGCAGAGCAGCAACCAGGCCTCTTTCAAGGGAGTGCACTAGAAGGGGATATCAGCCCCTCCTGTGAGCCAGCTGCTCCACCTAGGGTCTCCCAGGGGCCCAGCCAGAGCGTCCCCCAGCAAATCCCGGAAGCCGCTGCCCTTTTGCAGTGGTATGGACTCAAGCAGGGGGTTCACTGGATGTATCCAGCAGCAAAGCACTCGCTGGCTTCTGCCTGCAGCTGCTCCCACCCACAAGCTCTGCCCCTCAGCACTCCCGCAGCATGCGCTGCACCTTCAGCTCCAGCACCTCGGCGTTCTCCAGCTTAGCCTGCACCTCGGTGCCCGCCAGCAGATGCTGCAGCTCCTGTAGGCTCTCCTTGACTGCGCGCACACTTCTTCTCCACCACGGGCTTCCAGGCCTGCGGGCAGCTCAGGCATTCAGCCCCCCCCCCCCTTCTTTGACCTGGCTCTCAGGGGCTGAGTCTGCCTGGCAAACAGTTCTAAATTACCAGGGGGGCTGCGGATTCTAGCTTTGTGCCTCCTCTGCTTTTCTAGCAGGAGTTTAGTTGTTGTTTTTTCTTAGAAACCTTAATCCTTTAATGATTACCAAAAGTGAACATTCAGCAATTTTAGATTAATATTTATGAACATATTTTAAATGTACTTTTACTCTTAAGATATATCTAGACCTTTTGTGATAAAACTAAGAACAGGTATCGGTCTGATTCAGCATTGGAGGGGTTAAAAGAATAAACCAGGGCAGAGAAAGACTGTGCTTACAGTTATTTTTTGTAACCTTGAAGTTCATTGATAAGACCTGTTAGGTTTGCAGCCAGCAGCATAACTGCCAACCCCCCCGCCCCACTTCTCTCAGCCCAGGCTGCTTTTCCTCACAGATTTTTTTCTCTTTTACTCTTTTATAAGCAATCTCAGAACTAAGCAATCTTGGAATTACAGCGATTTACAACCCAGGTAAGAGCAACTGATAGACAGAAATTTATATTAACTAAGTGGGCTGATTCCTTCTGTAATGGCGAGCAAAAGGCTCTGAGAACTGCTAGAGATTCTTGCAGCCCATCGAGGGTCCAGTCCAAACGTTCAGCCAGATGAATTAACAGAAATGCAAAATAAATCAAAGTAACTTTCACTTCACACAGACTAGTAATGAGCAGCCAAAACAGACAAACATTCGTATTCACACTCTCTCAGTAGACTAGCCCAGACTGGAGCTGAGCAGATAAACAAAACAATGCCCAACTCCCCAGACGGGCATGGGGGCACTCCTGGCACCCATGTCCCAGAACAGAATTCTCGACCAACGTTTTGGTGAGAACCTACCGGAGGAGTTAAGACTGCGTCCAGTCCCCCCTCTCGGTAGCAAATTGGCTAGTCCCACACAAACAAACCGCTGTTCACTCAGGCTTCCTCAATGTTTCGGCATTCATTCAAATTCCACAATCTCTATTGTACCCCTTAAAAAAAAATTTTAACATGTAATTAAGAACAGCAGGTTTACTTTGTCCCGACCTCATGATGATCAGTGACGAGAGACAGACAAGGGAGGGGGTGACCTGTTTTCACAGATCCTTACTCAGTTGCCCACCTGACCGAAGTCGTGGAGCCACACAAAGGAGAGGAGAGGGCAGGCCCCCTCCCTCCACATTCACATACTTTCACCAAACATTCATTCAGCAAAGGCATTTAGCTACCACAACACACAATTTTTCCCAATTCAATCCGAACCTTAAACTTTTAGCAAATATTCAGCATTTCTCAATCAGTAACATTTTTAAGAATAAACATCAAAAATGCAAGACATAAGTTTTTTATCATTTGAATTCAGTAAGCTTCAAGGTCCCAAGTTCCCAGCAGTTCTGGAAAACCACACCTGAGGCTGGCAAGCAGGTTTGGCCCAGCCCTTGACTTTAAAACGACCATAATGCTTAAAGGAGTAGTTTGAGTCTGTCCCATAACGTCCGTCCAGTAAGTCCACAGAAAACAGAAAAAAAAATACAAACACAGACAAATACAGTCTTCCAACTCTAGGGAAGCAAAACCAAAACAACCTTCCGACTCCGTGGAAGCAAAACTACAGATTAGATGATGGCCATGCACCACTCGTCTCAGATTGAGGGGTTTCTCGGCCCCTCCAGATGGAGTATCGGGGCGTCCCCCGCCTCCTTCCGCCCGTGGCCCCCCAGTGCGTCCACCTAGGCTTTTAAGGGCAATACAGATTTCAGAAGTGAGCTCACACAGGACAGAACACACAGAACAGAATAGACAACACACAGACACTTACCACGGTCAGTCAGACTCTCCGGATCGGGGTCCCTCGTGAGTCTTGGGGGTCCCGCATGAGCCCCCAAATGTTATGCCCAGATTTCAAGATCCCCCAAGACAGACCACCAGGGATCCGAGTCCGATGCAAAAGCATAGAGTCTTTTATTCAAGCACGGGACTTGGTCCCCCCCATGCCTCCATTACTGGATGCAAGAGAGAGCACTGAGTCCCAAGGGAACAAAGAATTTATAGGGCTTGGGGTCGGGGGATGGGGGCACACTCTGACCACTGATTGGCCGATTCCGGTTGGTTGAGTGAGGGCCGGGGGCTAGTGACACAAGGGCAGGGTGCAGCTAGGGTCTGGTTACACAAAGAAGGGGGGTGGCTAGCATACTCTTGGCCTTGGGCTAGTTTCCCCCGCTTTCCCATTGGCTGAGATAAGGGCAGGCTGAGTAACTGATACATTCAGCGGCTTTTTCTTAGAAGAGGGGATAAGGACACAGCTATCAGTCCTGTTCTGTCCTTTCATTACTTAAAAATCATGCCCAGCCAGATGGAGCGGCTCAGTTGGTTGAGTGTATTACTGTGCAACAAAGGTTGCAGGTTCAATTCCCAGTGAAGGCACATACCTGGATTGCAGGTTTGATCCCCAGTCAGAATCATACAGAAGACAAGCTATCAATGTTTCTCTCTTCCATCAAGGTCTCTCTCTCTCTCTCTCTCTCTCTCTCTCTCTCTCTCTCTCTCTCTTTCTCTCTCTCTCTCTCCCTCCCTCCATCCCTCCCTCTCTTCCTTCCTCTTTCTAAGCATGTCCTTGGATGAAGATAAAAAAAATAATAGCTAACACTAACATAGAATTTATCACACATCAACACTCTTCTAACTCATAAAGATGTACTGATTCATTTAACCTCAAAACAACCATCCAACAGCTGACTAATATAGGCATAGCTAGTAGTCACTACATTATTCAGATTTGATTGAGGGCATTAAAGGAAAAGATCACTTTCTCCCAGGGAACTATTTATTGTTTAACTAATAACGGGCAATGTTATCAATTCACATTTGTGAAGCAATTGTATTCAAATAACTTGCACACATAAGGTGACCTCTTTTTGCTCTGAGGCCCAATGATTTAAAATAATAACATTAGCAATTTTTTTTAATTAAATCTTTATTGTTCAGATTATTACATTTGTTCCTCTTTTTTTCCCCCCCATAACTCCCCTCCTCCCAGCTCCCGCCCCACCCTCCGCCCTCACTCCCCACCCACTGTCCTCTTCCATAGGTGCATGATTTTTGTCCAGTCTCTTCCCGCATCTCCCACACCCCTTTCCCCCCCCAAGAATAGTCAGTCCATTCCCTTTCTATGTCCCTGATTCTATAATGATCACCAGATTATTTATTCACTTGATTCTTAGATTCACTTGTTGATAGATGCATATTTGTTGTTCATAATTTGTATCTTTACCTTTTTTTTTCTTCTTCCTCTTCTCAAAGGATACCTTTCAGCATTTCATATAATACTGGTTTGGTGGTGATGAACTCCTTTAGCTTTTCCTTATCTGTGAAGCTCTTTATCTCACCTTCTGTTCTGAATGATAGCTTTGCTGGATAAAGTAATCTTGGTTGTAGGTTCTTGGTGTTCATCACTTTGAATATTTCTTGCCATTCCCTTCTGGCCTGCAAAGTTTCTGTTGAGAAATCAGCTGACAGTCGTATGGGTATTCCCTTGTAGGTAACTGGGTTTCTTTCTTTTGCTGCTTTTAAGATTCTCTCTTTGTCTTTTGCTCTTGGCATTTTAATTATGATGTGTCTTGGTGTGGTCCTCTTTGGATTCCTTTTGTTTGGGGTTCTCTGCGCTTCCTGGACCTGTAGGTCTATTTCTTTCACCAGGTGGGGGAAGTTTTCTGTCATTATTTCTTTAAATAGGTTTTCAATATCTTGCTCTCTCTCATCCTCTGGTACCCCTATAATTCTGATGTTGGTGCGCTTGAAGCTGTCCCAGAGGCTCCTTACACTATCTTCATATTTTCGGATTCTTTTTTCATTTTGTTTTTCCAGTTGGGTGTTTTTTGCTTCTTCGCGTTTCGAATCCTTGACTTGATTCTTGCGCTCCTCCGGTCTGCTGTTGGGTGTCTGTATAATATTCTTTATTTCAGTCAGTGTATGCTTAATTTCTAGTTGGTTCTTTATCACAACATCGAGGGTCTCATTAGATTTCTTGAGGATCTCACTACATTTATCGGCGGTCTCACCAGTCTTTTCGAGGGCCTTACTAAGTTTATCGGCAGCTTCTAGACAGTTCTTAAGAGACCTTAAAAGTGTGGTTCTGAACTCAATATCCTCCATTGACAGTTTTGTCCCGTTTCTTTGTCTCCGCATTTTTTATGCTTTCTTGGTGCACCCCCTAGTGGTCTTTGTCCACAGTCTTGTTGCCTTTAAGCCTTGATTGATGTCGGCAATACCGGGGTGATTTGACCTCCAGGCTAACTGGCTATGAGAGTCTGCTGTGTCTGTAGTGGGAGGGCTTCTGTGCTGGATCTCTAGGGCAGTGCTAATCTAGCCTTTGCCTGAAGCTATCCGGCAAATGGCGCTGCGCAGGGCTTGGGCGGGGCGGGTCCCCGGGGATCTACAGGACGGGCGGAACAAGCAGTTATGGCGACTCTCAGTTCCTTCCCCAGGGGCTCTGCCTCTCAGAGCCCCAGCAATGGCTGCAAACCTCGGAGAGAAAGCTGCCTTCGAGTTCCGACCGAAGCCAGACAGTCCCGTTTCTCCCGTTTGAGTCTCGGTCCCCAGAGACTCGCCCGGATCTGGAGCTCAGAGTCTGAAACTCCCTCCCGATTGAAAACAACAACCGCGCCCTCCGCCGCCAGCCTGCTCCGCGCGCACACTCCGCACCTGAGTATTTCACTTCAGCACTGCGCCTCCTCTGAGTCTGGGTATGATATTCTCTTTCCTCCTAGTTGTAGAATTTCCACTCAGCCAGCCTTCCCGTGGTTCTGGGTGATGTCCGTTCTGTCCTTTAGTTATATCTCTGAAGTGGTTGTTTGAGGCAGCGATCTCCGGCGTTAACCTATGCCGCCATCTTGGTTTCTCTCAACATTAGCAATTTTACTTTCAGGTTTTTTTTTTTATATTGTAAATCTGATAATGTATAAAATTCTGCCCAATTTAAGCCCACCACAGGATACAAGGTAACAACCTCTATAGCAAGCCTTTAATTATCATAATGAGTGTTTCAGTGTGTTTTTATATTGAAGGTGCAGCAAGTGTGATGACCCAGTATAGCTCTGAAAGATGTGAGGATGAAAACTTAGCTTTATGTTGAAAGATGCTTAAGAGTCAAAAGCAGAGTTTCCCTTCTCACTACATTACCAAGAGGACATAATATCCCTTGACTCAGTTTTTGCATCTGTGAAATCTGCATGTTGGCCAATGTGAGTTCCTTATAATTCTGATCACCAAATTCTGTGAAACCACTAATCAGTCAAAATTTTCAGTGGAATTATTTTATAATGCACCTTTTCCAGCCAGCTTAATAAAATTAATAACTGGTGGCTCTTTTTTTCTCTGTTGGCTAGACATGCAAGTTTAAAACATGAGCATTATTTACCCCTTATCTCAGATTTGAATAGAGACACCTTTTTAACAAAAATTATAGCATTTGATAGAGACTCTTTTGAAAATGCTAATATTCTCATGTGTGAGCACAAACTTATCATCACAGTAGTCGTAGGTAGAGTATCACAGAGTATTAATTATGAAGCAGTGCTAATTGAATAATATATTGCAGTTATTAAGAGGAGATTTTCAAACGCTGATATACTATGATTCAACTGCCAGTCAATAATGAGATATTACACTACACAGATCAGGTACAAAGAACTGCTGGTACCAGTGATTGGGATGAGTAATGGTTATCTGGCATCAAAAATCATGGTCTCTACATGTTGAGAGGTAAGACTCATAAGCATCTGCTGGCAGAAAGAGGTATCCCAGCAGTTATAAGCCACACACCTGCAGAGTTGATTAGGTCAGGATAAAATCTCCCCAGGAGGTCATCCTTAAGATTTGTTCTTTCTTCTACGAGCATTGTGTAAAATAATAGCATGTATAATATTTCAACACAATTACTAAAGTAAAGAACAGCTTACCTTTACATCCTGAGTGAAGGAGACATTAGGAAAAAAATAAAGGGACAAAAGTATCTGGCTTTAGAGTTTCTTATATTGAAATACAGTTTTAATGAGTGTTCATAAGTACAAATAAGTTAGTCATGCCATAAACTCAGGAAGCATCAAATTTACTACGCATTTATTTTTAGCTCTAGCAAGACCAAAGTGAACGCGCTAAAATATTACCAGAGTAAAATATGAAACTAAAAAAGATATCACAGTTACATGTTTTATTTTTAACAAGAAAAATTTAATTAACATTGACTTATAGTATCTCTCTGAAATATAAAACATCTTTCTCTTCTCAGTGAAAAGTCTCTTAACCAGCAAGGTCATGGCCTTATAAAAAAATCCTGATAATGCTGTTAGGAAACTTACAAACTAGCATGGGTAGAGGGTGGGAACCACAAATAGGAGTTCCAGGTTAAGCAGTTCAAAAAATACTTTCTGAAAAATCTTTCAATTAATATACTTTTATTTGTTAAACTATTTTTATTTTCCATGATCTCAGCAGTTAACAAAATACAAATTTATTAATCTGCTTCCAGAAAGCACTCTCTTGATGAAGGAATATAAATTCAAATTTTAAAAAGAAGGGCATAGTAGCTGTGGAATCCTAGTCTTTTTTGAACTGAAAGGGGCCTTAAAGATCTTCCAGTAACTCCTGGCAATTTTTCAAAGGAACAATTTTGTTTGAGCAGTCTGTTGTCTAACATATTCCAGCTATCCAGGTATGTAACCCAGTGCAATCAGGTAGAGCATATATGAACAAGATCAACAATAACTAGAAAATCACTGGGAAAAAAATGGGTGTTGTCAGGTAATTCAGACTTGGTGTTATAAAAATGTAAATGTGATAAAGCTGCTGATGAAATAGCCTACAGCCATTTGACCAAAGCAGGAAGATGGCACTAATGTTTTTACATAAGCAGGCAAACCATGCTTGTTATTTCAAGATTTCTATAGCCATTATTTGGAAGGATGTGACAGCAGTAGTTTTGAACTACTGAATAGTAATACAATACACAATTTTTACAACGGATAAGCCAGTTAACAGAAGGGAGGATATTTATTTTGTGAAATCTCTCTCCTGTCAATATATGATATCCTCGGGAGAAAAACATAAAGCAAGAATTCCCACAAGCTAGGCATGACTTACAATGTACTGTTGGGCCTCTGGAAAATGTCTTTAATTTCTGTCCTTGTCCTTCTTTTTTCTTTATAACACTCTCTTCTTTGTCCTATTCCCAACTTCTTTCTTTTAGGATTCCTCCTTGTCCCAATCATTAAAGGAAAAATGATTATAAGAAAAACGAAACTATGTAAAATATATAATTTATTTAATTCTTTAACTGTCATAATGTACCCAAATAAGTCTAATTGTATCTCCCTTTCCACCTCTCTCTCTCTCTCTCTCTCTCTCTCTCTCTCTCTCTCTCTCTCTCTCTCACAGAATTATTTTTAAGGCTGAATGTCCTATAAGGCATGTGTTGTTTTTTAACTATATATGATACTACAGAGTTACAACTGCCACATATATTTGAAAAACAAAACACATATTAATAAACAAACATGTTCTAAAAAAAAATTCAATTTTGCCCTTCAGGGGCTGTAACAGAGAATTATGAATTATAAGAATTACAAAAATACCTTGGGAATTTCATATACAGATTATACTTTTCATGGTCCACAGCTACCCACTAGAGTCAGATATAAAGAATGGAAATAAAATTTAGCCAGAACCGTCCCTTATCAACATGTATATGACACCAACTGCTGTTGACAGAAGCTGTGAAAACACATCTAAAAATAGGATTTGGTTTATAGTGAGTGATAAAAGCTTTTTTTTTAGGATTACTAAATTACACAGATAATGCCTGTACATGGATTACCTGCTTACTCATTAAAAATCTTAATGAATAGTAACATACATTTGAGTGTATCTAGCATCTTAACCAAGTTAAGGCAAAAACTGCACCTCTCAAGTATTCTTAAGAATCAAAAGGAGTACTTTTATTTAGGAAATGAGATTCAGGTCTAATAGAGGGATTACAACATGCTCCAAAATGGCAAAGTAAGAACTGACAGGTAAAAGGCTTAGTGTAAAAAAAAAGTGAGTGTACACTGAGTGTGTACCATCAATAGCCTGCTATCAGTGAGTGGGGGTAATTACATAGAAAATTCTGAGTAGTGAATACTGAAAACAAATCAATATTTGTTGTGACATGTCTGGAGCTAGATTTGAGTAGAAGTGTATAATCTGACATAGACTTGTGAATCCACTGTGAAGATTCCTATTAACCTTTTGGTAATCAAGTTTGGAAAGCCACCAGCCTCCAAATTTGACTTTCATCCTGTCCAAATTATATTGATACCAAGTAGCCTTGAAAAATCAAATATCCAAATTTGCTTTATTTGCCAACTTTCTTAGAGCAAAGAGCTAAATGCTTTATCCCAAAGTCACTTTCTCGTAGGTTTCTCTCCCTCTGACTAGAGAGGGGAAAACAATACTTTATTTAAATAATCATAGTACTTAATTAAACAGAGGACAAAAGAAAACATCAATTCGGTTTTGAAAGCAATGCTTTCTTACTCCAAGCCAACAAAAATCCAAAAATGACATAAAAGGTATTAATTCAAAATCAGGTGGAATAACAACATTTTATGGTTAAAAGAGACCATAGATTTATGTAATTTTATATACTTCATTTTCTGAATAAAGAAACTGAAGACCAGTGAATTTAATTCCTTACTATTCTAAGTATGGCCTATGGATCAACAACATAAGCATCATCTGAGACATTGTTAGAAACTATCATTTCAGGCTTTACCCCAGACCTTTGGAATCACGATCTGCATTTTTAACAAGATCCCCACCCCAGATGATTTATATGCACATTAAAGTTTGAGAAGCACTTGTTAAAAGCACTTCTCCAAGATATTTGTAATCACTTGCAATGTTACCTAGTGGAAGTAGTCTTAAACAAACATGTCAGAAAATCTGTCTTTTTCCTTCCTTCCTTCCTTCCTTCCTTCCTTCCTTCCTTCCTTCCTTCCTTCCTTCCTTCCTTCCTTCCTTCCCTCCCTCCCATCTTTCTTCCTTTCTTTCTTCCTTCCTTTCTTTCTTTTTTCTTTCTTTCTTCCTTCCTTCCTTCCTTTCTTTCTTTCTTTCTTTCTTCCTTTCTTTCTTTCTTTCTTTCTTCTTTCTTTCTTTCTTTCTTTCTTTCTTTCTTTCTTCTTTCTTTCTTTCTTTCTTTCTTCTTTTCTTTCTTTTTCTTTCTAGAACAGTGATTCAAGCATACTTCCCTCTTTCACAGTGAATAAACAAATCACAAAAACTAAATTCATTATCTTTAAACTCTGCACTATTCCTTCAGGCCTCTCATATTCAAGTTAATGAATTACTACTTTAATAGAAATTGGAATTGCCAGGGAAAATTTTTGGCATTAGAAGAATCTAGTTTATTCCATAATAAATTCCAGAAGCCTTTATTTTTATTTATACTCAAGAAGCCATTTCTAGCTTCTTAGTTTCTTCTATTTATTCATCCACTCTAAAGCTAGGGATAAATAAATATAATATATATTGATTCAGTCAAATATTGGAAGGCAAGCAAAGAATCCAGCTGTTCTATATGTAGATAAGGCCTTCAGTTTAAAAGGTAGCTTTTTCACCATAAAAGAAACATCTTAGGATCAGTGTTTGACTCCTGCTAATTTTCTATAATTCGTGTGAAAGGGTTCTAAAGGAAAATAATTGCTGAGCAAATTCAAGTATCATTATTGATCACTTGAAAATATGACAAATTTGGAATCTTAAAATGCTATACTACTTAAGCATTTAAAAATATTCTAACTGCCCCAACCCTGTATTTCTTTTCTACCCTTTTGTGCTATTCAAAATATTAATATTTTGATATATTAGCTAAGAAATTTTCACTTTAATTTATATTTGTGTATGCATATCTAACTTTTTGTACGCCTCTCTGCAGTACTCACGAACCATAATACATAACAGAATGACTAAGTTAACCACTACTATTGACCCATTACTATTACTATTAACACCTCACTAACTCAAGCTATATAGTTGACCAATCTAAAATAGTTCAATCTAACAGCTGTTTTAAAATCAAATCCTTCTTGATCTTGCTAAGGCATTTTACATTACCTTCCAATTCTTTCTTGACAGCCTCTCAGCTTACATGATACTATCATAGTATATCTCCTACCATTTGAACCAGTCCTTTACTAACTCCTATTTAAGCTCATCTTCTTCAATTCCTAAATTTATATAAATAGATGTCTTTGTCCATTTGGGCTATTATAGCAAAAATAATATAAACTAGGTGGATTATGCATCACAGAAATTCACTCTCACAATTCTGGAGTCTAGGAAGTCTGAGATCAAGGCGCTCAGATTCAGTGTCAAGTGAGGGCATGCTTCCTGGTTCATAGATGGCTGTCTTCACATAGCATCCATCACAGCAGAAGAGGCAAGGGAGTTCTTGGGGTCTCTTTTAAAAGGACACTAATCCCATTCATTTAGGCTTTGCCTGCAAGAACTAATCTTGCCCCCCCTCCCCTCAGCTGCAACTTCTAAATAACACCACATTGGTGGGTTCGGATTTCAACATAAGAATTTGCAGAGTACACAAACATCCAGTATATAGAATAGGTATTCTCCAGTTCTTCTGCTCTTCCTTCTTTTCAGGTTCCACTCACAGATCTCATCTTGCAATTTGAACTAGAACAAAAACGTACCATTTCTGTGTCTTAGTTTCCTCATATGCAAAAGAAGGACAATAAATTTCCTATCCTATAGGGTTGAGCTTTTAATTAGATAATACATACAAAGCACTTTGAACAATGCCAGGCCTTCAGAAAGAGCATGAATGATTTCCAAATCTACATCACCAGCTCTTCTGTAGATTATTCCAACCTTCAAACTAACATATATATATTTTTTAATTTCCTTATTGATTAAAGTATTACATATGTGTCCTTATCCTCCCACTACCACCGCACCCCCCAATTCATGCCCTCACCCTGCTGTTGTCTATGTCCATTGGTTAGGCTTATATGCATGCATACAAGACCTTCAGTTGATCTCTCCCCCTTACCCTCACCCTCCCCTACCTTCCCTCTGAGGTTTGACAGTCTGATCCATGCTTCTCTGCTCTGGATCTGTTTTTGTTTATCAGTTTATGTTGTTCATTATATTCCATAAATGAGTGAGATCATGTGATATTGATCTTTCTCCAATTGGCTTATTTCACTTAGCATAATGCTCTCCAGTTCCATCCATGCTGTTGCAAATGGTAAGAATTGCTTCTTGTTTACCACAGCAAACTATTCCATTGTGTAGATGTACCACAGTTTTTTAGTCCACTCATCTATCTGCTGATGAGCACTTAGGCTGTTTCCAAATCTTAGCTATGGTGAATTGTGCTGCTATGAACATAGGGGTGCATATATCCTTTCTGATTGGTGGTTATAGTTTCCTGAGATATATTCCTAGAAGTGGGATCAATAGGTCAAATGGGAGTTCCATTTTTAGTTTTTTGAGGAAACGACACACTGTTCTCCACAGTGGCTGCACCAGTCTGCATTCACACCAGCAGTGCACGAGGGTTCCTTTTACTCTGCATCCTTGTCAGCACTTGTAATTTGTTGATTTGTTGATGATAGCCATTCTGACAGGTGTGAGATGGTACTGCATTGTCATTTTGATTTGCATCTCTCGGATAATTAGTGACTTTGAGCATGTTTTCATATGTCTCTTGGCCTTCCTTCTGTCATCTATAGAAAAGTATCTATTTAGGTATGATTTGCTAGAATTTTGTTGAGGATTTTGGCATCTATGTACATGAGGGATATTGGCCTGTAATTCTCTTTCATTGTGTTGTCTTTATCTGGTTTTGGTATTAAGGTGATGCTGGCTTCATAGAATGAGCTTGGAAATGTTCCTCTTGAATTTTTTTGAACAGTTGGAGGAGGATACATTCTGGCATCTATATTCATGAGGGATATTGGCCTGTAATTCTCTTTCATTGTGTTGTCTTTATTTGGTTTTGGTATTAAGGTGATGCTGGCTTCATAGAATGAGCTTGGAAGTGTTCCTCTTGAATTTTTTTTGAACAGTTGGAGGAGGATACGTTTTAGTTCTTCTTTGAATGTTTGGTAAAACTCCCCTGTGAAGCCGTCTGGCCCTGAGTTTTTGTTTGCAGGAAGCTTTTTGATGATTGCTTCAATTTCTTCCACAGTTATCAGCCTATTGAGATTTTTAGATTTGTCCTGATTGAGTTTTGGAAGGTTGTATTTTGGAAGGTTGGAAGAATATGTCCATATCCTCCATGTTGTCTAGATTGTTGGAATAGAGTTGTTTATAGTATTTTATAACAATCCTTTGTATTTCTGTGGGGTCTGTTGTTATATCGCCTCTTTCATTTATGATTTTGTTTATTGGGTCCTCTCTTTGGTGAGCCTGGCTAGAGGTTCATCAATCTTGTTGATCCTTTCAAAGAACTAGTGCTTGGTTTCATTGATACTTTTTTTTTGTCTCTATGTAATTTATTTCTGCTCTGATCTTTATTATTTCCTTCCTTCTTCTCACTCTGGGCTTTTCTTGTTGCTCTCTTTCTAATTCTTTAACTTGTAGAGTTAGATGATTTACAACCACTTTTTTCTTGTTTATTGAGGTATGCTTGTAGTGCTATAAACTTCCCTCTCAGAACTGCTTTCATTGTGTCCCATAGATTTTGGATTGTTTTGTTTTTATTGTCATTAGTTTCCAGGATGTTTTTAATTTCTTCTTTGATCTCTTTGGTAACCCAATCATTGTTTAATAGCATGCTATTCAGCTTCCAAGTGTTTGAATTTTTTGGAATGTTTTTATTATAGTTTATTTCTAATATTATGCCATTGTGGTCTGAGAAGATGCTTGATATGATTTCAATCTTCTTGAATTTGGGGAGACATTGCTTGTGATACAATATATGGTCTATTTTTGAAAATGTCACATGTGCACTTCAGAAGAACGTATATTCTGTGGCCTTGTGGTGAAATGTTCTGAAGATGTCAGTTAAGTACATCTGATCTAGTGAGTCATTTAGGATTATTGTGTCTTTGCTGATTTTTTTTTTTATTAGTTAAGGTATTACAAATGTGTCCTCATCCCCCCCATTAACCCCCAACCTCCCCCCCACACACACTCATGCTCCCATCCCCCTGTTGTCCATGTCCATTGGTATGGCTTATATACATGTATACAAGTCCTTCGGTTGATCCCTTCCCCTTACCCCCGCCATCCCCTACTTTCCTTCTGGGGATTGATAGCCTGATTGCTGTTTCTCAGTCTTTGAGTCTGTCCCTTTTCATCAGTCTATGTTGTTCTCTATAATCCACAAATGAGTGAGATCATGTGGTATTTATCTTTCTCTGACTGGCTTATTTCACTTAGCATAATGCTCTCCAGTTCCATCCATGCTGTTGCAAAAGGCAAGAGTTCCTTTTTTTTACCGCAGCATAGTATTCCATTGTGTATATGTACCACAGTTTTCTAATCCACTCATCTGCTGATGGGCACTTAGGCTGTTTCCAAATCTTAGCTATGGTGAACTGTGCTGCTATGAACATAGGGGTGCATATATCCTTTCTGATTGGCGATTCTGGTTTCTTGGGATATATTCCTAGTAGTGGGATCACTGGGTAAAATGGGAGTTCCATTTTTAGTCTTCTGAGGTAGCTCCATACTGTTCTCCACAGTGGCTGCACCAGTCTGCATTCCCACCAGCAGTGCAGAAGGGTTCCTTTTTCTCCACATCCTCTCCAACACTTGTTGTTTGTTGATTTGTTGATGATAGCCATTCTGACAGGTGTGAGATGATAACGCATTGTCGTTTTGATTTGCATCTCTCGTATAATTAGTGACTTTGAGCAGGTTTTCATATGTCTTTCGGCCTTCTGTATGTCCTCTTTCGAAAAGTGTCTATCTAGGTCCGTTGCCCATTTTTTTATTGGATTGTTTATCTTCCTTTTGTTAAGTTTCATGAGATCCCTGTAAATGTTGGAAATTAAACCCTTATCGGTGGTATCATTGGCAAATATGTTCTCCCATGTAGTGGGTCTTCTTGTTGTTTTGTTGATGGTTTCCTTTGCTGTGCAAAAGCTTTTTATTTTGATGTAGTCCCATTTGTTTATTTTCTCTTTAGTTTCCATTGCCCTAGGAGCATTATCAGAGAAGAAATTTCTTCGGCATATGTTTGCGATTTCGCTGCCTGTGGATTCCTCTAGTATTTTTATGGTTTCCCGTCTTACGTTTAAGTCTTTTATCCATTTTGAGTTTATTTTTGTGTATGGTGTGAGTTGGTGATCTAGTTTCATCCTTTTGCATGTATCTGTCCAATTTTCCCAACACCATTTATTGAAAAGACTGTCTTGACTCCATTGTATGTTCTTGCCTCCTTTGTCGAATATTAATTGGGCATAGTGGTTTGGGTTGATTTCTGGGGTCTCTATTCGATTCCATTGATCTATATGTCTGTTCTTGTGCCAGTACCAAGCTGTTTTAAGAACAGTGGCTTTGTAATACAGTTTGATATCTGGTATTGAGATCCCACCTACTTTGTTCTTTCTGAGGATTGTTGCAGCTATTCGGGGTCTTTTTTTATTCCAGATGAATTTTTGGAACGTTCGTTCTAGATCTGTGAAATATGCTGTTGGTAATTTAATGGGGATTGCATTGAATCTATAAATTGCTTTGGGTAGTATGGACATTTTGATGATGTTGATTCTACCAATCCATGAACACGGTATATTCTTCCATCTGTTTATGTCTTCCTCTATCTCTTTTTTCAGTGTCCTGTAGTTTTCAGCATATAAGTCTTTTACCTCCTTAGTTAAGTTTATTCCTAGGTATTTTAATTTTTTTGGTGCAATGGTAAATGGGATTGCTTCTGTAGTTTCACTTTCTGTAAGTTCACTATTGGTGTAAAGAAATGCCATGGATTTCTTAGCATTAATTTTGTATCCTGCTACATTGCCGAATTCATTTATTAAGTCTAATAATTTTTTGATGGAGTCTTTAGGGTTCTGTATGTACAGTATCATGTCATCTGCAAATAAGGACAGTTTTACTTCTTCTTTTCCAATCTGGATGCCTTTTATTTCTTCTTCGTGTCTGATCGCAATGGCTAGTACTTCCAGTACTATGTTGAACAGGAGTGGTGAGAGGGGGCATCCCTGTCTTGTTCCTGTTTTTAGGGGGAATGGTTTTAGTTTTTGCCCATTGATTATGATGTTGGCTGTGGGTTTGTCATATATGGCTTTTATTATGTTGAGGTATGATCCCTCAATTCCTATCTTGCTGAGAGTTTTTATCAAGAAAGGGTGTTGGATTTTGTCAAATGCTTTTTCCGCATCAATTGATATGACTATGTGGTTTTTCTCTCTCAATTTGTTTATGTGATGTATCACATTTATTGATTTGCGGATATTGTACCATCCTTGCATCCCTGGGATAAATCCTACTTGGTCATGGTGTATGATCTTTTTGATGTACTGCTGGATCCGATTTGCTAGGATTTTGTTGAGGATTTTGGCATCTATGTTCATGAGGGATATTGGCCTGTAATTCTCTTTCATTGTATTGTCTTTATCTGGTTTTGGGATTAGGGTGATGTTGGCTTCATAGAATGAGCTGGGAAGTGCTCCTTCCTCTTGGATCTTTTGACATAGTCTGAGGAGGATAGGTTTTAGGTCTTCCTTGAATGTTTGGTAAAACTCCCCTGTGAAGCCATCTGGCCCCGGGCTTTTGTTTGCTGGAAGCTTTTTGATTACTGCTTCGATTTCCTCCATAGTTATTGGCCTATTGAGATTTTTAGATTCTTCCTGGTTAAGTTTTGGAAGGTTGTATTTATCTAGGAACATGTCCATTTCCTCCAGGTTGTCTAGTGTGTTGGAGTAGAGTTGTTCATAGTATTTTCTAACAATCCTTTGTATTTCTATGGGGTCTGTTGTTATTTCTCCTCTTTCATTTCTGATTTTGTTTATTTGGGTCCTCTCTCTTTGTTTCTTGGTGAGCCTGGCTAGAGGTGTATCAATCTTGTTTATCCTTTCAAAGAACCAGCTCTTGGTTTTGTTGATCTTTTGTATTGTTTTTTTGGTCTCTATGTCGTTTATCTCCGCTCTGATCTTTGTTATTTCCTTCCTTCTGCTTACAGTGGGCTTTTTTTGTTGCTCTCTTTCTAATTCTTCGAGTTGTAGAGTTAGGTCATTTATTCTCATTGTTTCTTGTTTCTTGCAGTAGGCTTGTAGAGCTATGAACTTCCCTCTCAAGACTGCTTTTGCTGTGTCCCATAGGTTTTGGATTGTTGTGTTTTCATTGTCATTTGTTGCCATGATGTTTTTTATTTCTTCTTTGATCTCACTGGTGACCCAGTCGTTGTTTAATAGCATGCTATTTAGTCTCCATGTGTTTGATTTTTTTGGATTGTTTTTGTTGTAGTTGATTTCCAGTTTTATGCCTTTGTGGTCTGAGAAGATACTTGATATGATTTCAATTTTCTTGAATTTGAAGAGACTTTGTCTGTGACCCAATATATGGTCTATCTTTGAAGATGACAAATGTGCACCCGAGGAGAATGTATATTCTGTGACTTTGGGGTGAAATGTTCTGAAGATGTCAATTAATTCCATCTGATCTAGTGAGTCATTTAGGATTGATGTTTCTTTGCTGAGTTTCTGTTTAGAGGATTTGTCCAGTGGAGATAATGGGGTGTTAAGATCCCCTACTATGATTGTATTGCTGTCAATCTCTCCCTTGATCTTCTCCAGAAGATTTCTTACGTATTTGGGTGCTCCTATATTGGGTGCATATATATTTACCAGAGTTATTTCTTCTTGTTGGACTGCTCCCTTTAGTATTATGAAGTGGCCTTCTTGATCTCTTTTTATGTCCTTCACTTTGAGATCTAATTTGTCAGATATAAGTATTGCTACCCCGGCTTTTTTTTCACTTCCATTGGCCTGAAAAACCTTTTTCCATCCCTTCACCATCAGTCTGTGTGCGTCTTTTTTTGTGAGGTGGGTTTCCTGTAGACAGCAGATATATGGGTCATGTTTTCTTATCCACTCATTTACTCTATGCCTTTTGACTGGGGAATTTAATCCATTTACATTTAAAGTTATTATTGATAGAAACTTGTTAGTCGCCATTTTTGTTCTTTACCGCTGCGTTCCTTCTTTGTTTCCTGTTTTTTCTATTTACAGCAGACCCTGTAGCATTTCTTGCATTGCTGGTTTGGTTGTAATAAACTCCCGTAGACCGTTTTTGTCTGTGAAGCTCCTGATTTGACCCTCAATTTTGATCGATAGCCTCGCTGGGTATAGTATTCTTGGATTCAGACCCTTCCTTTGCATGACTTTGTATATTTCATTCCATTCCCTTCTTGCCTGATGTGTTTCTGTTGAGAAATCGGTCGCTAGTCTGATGGGGGATCCTTTGTAGGTAACTTTCTGTCTCTCTCTGGCTGCTTTTAAGATTCTTGCTTTGTCGTTGGTGTTTGCCAATTTAATTATTATGTGCCTTGGTGTCGGTCTTTTCGGGTTCATTTTGTTTGGGACTCTGTGAGCTTCTTGGATTTGTGTGAGTTTTTTCCTCCCTATATCCGGGAAATTTTCTGTTACTATTTTTTCAAACAGGTTTTCTATTCCTTGCTCAGTTTCCTCTCCTTCTGGCACCCCTATTATTCGGATGTTGTTTCGTTTAGCATTGTCCCAGAGTTCTCTTAGGCTCTCCTCCTGCTTTTTAATTTTTTTTTCTAGAAGCTGTTCTGTTTGGGTATTTTTTTCTACCTTGTCTTCTAGCTCGCTGATGCGGTCCTCTGCTTCTTCTAGTCTACTGTTGATGCTTTCTATTGAGTTCTTTATGGCAGTGATGTCGTTTTTCCTTTCTTCTTGGTTTCTCTTCATTTCCTCTTGGTTCTTCTTCATTTCCTCTTGGTTCCTACACATATTGTTGAATTGGTCTTCCATTTTTTTCATCCACCTTATGACCATTACTCTGAATTCTTTCTCTGACAGGTTGCTTGCCTCCATTGCCTCCATTTCGTTTACTTCCTTTTCTGATGATGCCTGTTTTTCTCTCATATTTGGGTTGGTTCTTTGTTTCACCATGATTTCTCTTCTCAAGGTGTTTGGTTATGTAGTTCTCTCTCTGCTGCGCTGATTCAAAGGCACAAAATACAACACAACAAGGCACAACGTACAAGGCAACAAACTAAATGCATTCACGATATTAATAACCCCAAATAAAGGTGACCCCCCGAGCGAGGAGAATTAGGGGATATAGAAGAAAAAAGAGAAAAAGATTAAAGAGAAAAATAAAAAACAAAAAGGAGTGCCGAAATGAGATTGGGAAAAGGGAGAGAAGAAAAAAAACAAAAGTACAAAAAAAAAAAAAAGTTAGAGAATGAAATAGAGGTGGGGAAGAGGCTATTTGTATGGGGAGAGTGAGGGATTGGAAATTAGATATATAAGTAGAGTGAAATTTAGACAGTGGTTAGAAAGAAGGAATAGGTAAAATCCAAAGCAGGAATAGGGTAAGAGAAACAGGACAACAAAAGGGGAAAAGTGAGGAAGAGAGTTTTGGCTTAAGGGTAAATGTGAGCTAGAGAGAAATGATGCTAAAGGAACGATGAAAATAGTGTGTATAACACTAATCCCAAAATAAAATAAAGAAAAATTAAAAAAATAATAAAAAATAAAATGACACTTGAAATAATGGTAAAAGGATAGCAATAAAACTGGTTAAAACAATGTAGTAATTAAAAAGGTAAAATCAAGTGATGAAAAAAATAAAAAAATAAAATAAAGTAAAATAAAATAGGTTCTTAATGAAATGGTGAAAAAAGAATTTAAAAAAAAAAAAAATATATATATATATATATATATATATATATATATATATATATATATATATATAAATATTCGGAAGTGAAGGTGCTTCAGATCTTCCACTCTTCTTTTTGGCACGCCTCAGTCCTGCTAGGCATTCAGGGGAGTGTTGAACTTCCCTGCGATACACTGTCCCTCCGTGCGGTAAACCACAGACCTGATTTTAAGGCAGCTTGTATTTGTTTACCAGACTGCCTTTATTTGTGATCGTAGAAGAGACAGTTCATGGCTCTGCCTCTGGGTGGCAGTGTGTCTGGATTGACCTCCGAGGCTATAAGTCCTCTCTATCAGTAGGGTTTTTTTTTTTTTCCTCTATGGTATTGGGAACTGATTCAGGAAAGACCACTGCCCAGAGCTGGTTCCTTGCCACTGCCCACTGTTTCCCAGGCTCCTCAAAAAGAACTTTCCCCTACAGGCTCTGTGAATGACCCCAACTGGGGAATCCCATGCACTGGGTTTAATAATCAAATGCACGGATCTAAGGGGAACTGTAACAAGAGCCTGATAGTTGTGCGAATTCGCAAGCCTCCACCTTCCAGGTCTGCGCACAGTCTCCGCGCGCAGTCTCCGCGCGCTCACTCGCCCCTGGCACCAAGCAGCCAGCAGATTGGCAAAGTCCAAGGCTGCTCCCTTACATCCAGTCCAGCTATGGGCTCATTTTTCGCGTGCCCTTCTGCCAGCAGCCCTGTGGGGCCCCTTCCCCACTCGCGGGTCACGCTGGTCCCAACGGCTGCAGACTCTGTGGGGCGCAGATTCCGCCCCGTGCGAGCGCGAGCTCGGTCCTCCCTCCAACCCGAACTTCAAACCGCACCTTTAGGGGATGTCCAACCTTTCCGTGAGAAGAAGCAGTGCTCGTCTGAGTTCAGGCAGTGACGCTGCTTGAGATCCCTTGTTTCCAGGGTAGTAGCTGGTCTCTGGATGCCGGCAACAACCACCCAAGATGGCGCAGTCTCCGCTGCTTAGCTGGCGCACCACGAGAGGCTTCAGCCGCAGTCTCCAACCGTCCTTTTTTTCCTGGGGGTTCTCGGTCTTTCCTAGCTGCAGACAGTCTCTCAGCTGAAAATCCTCTGCCTATTCGGGCTGCATGTTACCCGTTTCAGCTGCTCACCCTTATCTGCTCCAGGACAAGGCACAGGACACGTCCGTTTATACCGCCGCCATTTTTCTCTCCTCTTTGCCAAATCTGCTGATTTTTTGTCTAGAGGATTTATTCAGTGATGTCAATGGTGTATTAAAGTCCTTTGTCAATCTCTCCCTTGATATCTTCCAGGAGGTTTTTTTTTATGTATTTGGGTGCTCCTGCATTGGGTGAATATATGTTTATCAAGGTTATATCCTCTTGTTGTATCAATCCCTTTAGTATTATGAAGTGGCCTTCCTTATCTCTTGTTATGGCCTTCACTTTGAAGTCTATTTTGTCAGATATAAGTATTGCTACCTCATTTTTTTTCATTTCCATGTGCCTGAAATATATTTTTCATCCCTTCTCTTTCAGTCTGTGAGTCCCTTGTTCTGATCTGGTTCTCTTATAAACAGCATATATATGGGTCACGTTTTTTTATCCATTCAGCCACTCAGTGTCTTTTGATTGGAGCATTTAGTCTGTTCACGTTTAAAGTTATTATTGATAGGTACTTCTTTGTAGTCATTTTTATTTTTTGTTCCTTCTTACCTTTCTATTCCTTCTTTTTACAGCAGTGTTTCTCAATCTTCTTAATGCTGTGACCCTTTATTTTTTTAATATATTTTATTGATTATTTACAGAGAGGAAGGGAGAGGAATAGAGAGTTAGGAACATCGATGAGAGAGAAACATTGATCAGCTGCCTCCTGCACACTCCCTACTGGGGATGTGCCCACAACCAAGGTACATGCCCTTGACCGGAATCGAACCTGGGACCCTTGAGTGTGCAGGCCGACGCTCTATCCACTGAGCCAAACTGGTTAGGGCTGCCGTGACCCTTTAATACAGTTCCTCATGTTGTGGTGACCCCCAATTTCATTGTTACAAATTGAACATAATTAAAGCATAGTGATTAATCACAAAACAATATGTAATTATATATGTGTTTTCCGATGGTCTTAGGCGACCCCTGTGAAAGGGTCATTCGTCCCCAAAAGGGGTTCTGACCCACAGGTTGAGAACTGCTGTTTTACCACATTCCCTTTAGAATTTCTTGCGTTGCTGGCTTGGTCATGATAAACTCTCTTAGCCTTTTTTTTTTTTTTTTTGTCTGTGAAGCTTCTTATTTCCCCTTCAATTTTGAATTATAGCCTTGCTGGATAGAGTATTCTTGGATTCACTCCCTTGTTTTGCATCACTTTATAAATTTCCTTCCATTCTTTTCTGGCCTGATGTGTTTCTGTTGAGAAATCATTTGATAATCTAATGGGAGATCCCTTGTATGTAACTTTCTGTCTCTCTCTTGCAGCTTTTAAGATTCTCTCTTTCTCCTGAACATTTGCCATCATAATTATGATATGTCTTGGTGTGGATCTTTATGGGTTCACCTTGTTTTGGACTCTCTGTGCTTGTGTGACTTTTTTCTTCCCCACATCAGGGAAGTTTTCTGACATTATTTCTTCAAATAGGTTTTATAACCCTTGTTCCTCTTCCTGTTGTTCTGGCACCCCTATTATTCGTATGTTGCTTTGTTTTACGTTGTCCCATAGCTCCCTTAGGCTCTCTTCCTGTCTTTTAATTGTTTTCTCCAATTGCAGTTCAGTTTGAGTGTGTTTTGTCCCCTGTCTTCTAATTCGCTATTTCGTTCCTCCACTCCTCCTAGTCTACTATTGGAACTTTCCACGGTGTTTTTTATTGCATCTACATCACTCTGCATTTTTTCTTGAGTCTTACATAACTTGTTGATTTTTTCATCCATCTGATTTATGAACTGTATGGCCCTTATTCTGAATTCTTTTTTTTTTTTTTTTGACATATTGCATGCCTCACTTTCACTCAGAAGCTTTTCTGGTGGTCCTCCTTTTCTTTCTTTTGGATGTTTCTTTGTCTGCCAATTTTTTATCTGAGGGGTCTAGATGTTGAATTGTGCAGTGGCTGCTCCTTGGGTGGCAGTGGCTCCTTGGGCTGTTGTTGCTCCTCAGGCAGTAGCAGCAGCAACTGCTTCTCAGTTGGCAGCTGCTCCTCTGATGGGTGCTGTTCACAGCAGTGGTGGCTCCTCTGGCTAGTGGGGGGAAGCTGCTCACACAGCTGCTTCTCATCGGAGAGGGGTGGGCTGATCATGAGGCTGCTGCTCCTCAGATGGGGATGGGCTGAGTGTGGCTGCTACTCTTTGGATGTTGGCAGGCTGCTTGTGTGGCTGCTGGTCCTCAGATGGGGTGGGCTGCTCATGCAGCTGCTGCTCCTTGCACAGGGCTGGGCTGCTCATGCAGCTGCTTCTCCTTGGAAGGGAGACAGGCTGCTTGCATGGCTACTGCTCCTTGACAGGAATGAGCTGCACATGCTGCTGCTGCTCCTCAGATGGGGGCAGGTTGCTTACCCAGCTGCTGCTTGTCGGATGGGTGCAGGCTGCATGTGGCTGCTGCTCCTTGGACTGGGGCGGGCTGCTCAAGTGGCTGCTGCTTCTTGAATGGGGGCGTGCTGCTCACTCAGCTGCTGCTCCTCGTATGGGGGCAGGCTGCTCGTGTGGCTGCTGCTCCTTGGACAGGTGCAGGGTGCAGGCTGTGCACAGCTGCTGCTCCTCAGATGGGGTGGGCTGTGTGGGGCTGCCACTCCTCAGTCATGGGAGGGCTGCTCATGCAACTGCTGCTCCTCGGACAGGGGAGCTTGTCACTCACACAGCTGCTGCTCCTTGGACAGGGGCAGGCCATGTGGGTCGGTGCCATGAGGTTTCCCTCTGACCCTCTGGGCTCAGAGGTCTGGCAGACTCTCCTGACCACATCCTTGATTTTACCTTTCCCCAGGGGTCCTCTGCCCTTCCTGACTGCAAATTGTTTCACCAGCTGTGTTCCTACACCAATTCGGGGTGGATGTTATTCATTTTAGCTACTCATTCTATCTGCCCTGGGACAAGGCTTGGGACACATCCGTCTATTCCACCACCATTTTGTCCTCCTTGAGACTCTAACATACATTTTTTTTACTGGACACAAGTCCATAAAATATCCTGCATTCTCTCATACTCAACTAATTGAATACAGATGTCAGCCTTTCCCCCCAATCCAGCTCTCTATCCCCTAGTTTTCCATTTCTGTTAATGGCATCATCATTAACTAGATATCTGAATTAAAAGTCTCAGTCAACTTCTACACTTTATGCCCTCCCTGACCCAAGTCCTATCAATTCTTCCTAATTGTCTCTATCATTAGTTACCTCTTTTTAATGCACATTGTTACTATGCTAGCTCAGATTTTTTCTTTTCACTAGTGCATTACAATACAATACCCCTCTAGCATGTTTTTTTTTCCCCTGTACTTTCTCCCACCCTACTCCTAGTTCATTATAGTAATCATTATTAAAGTAATATTCAGAATAGTAGTTTCATAAAAATCATTTTTATACTCAGCATTTTTCAATAAATCTGCCATGCCATCTGGTTCCAAAATCTGTCCTCTGCCCTTGACAATCTTAACTTCTCTGAATTTATAACTTATACTCCCATTAATGTTATAATTAATCAATTGTTTTAGTTTATGAATCTCATATTAGTATCTAAAATGTATGGAATCATATTTTAATTGTCCCTATAAATTTGTAAGATTTTTGTGGACAATTAAAAATATTATAATTTTTTCTCCTATAGTAACTCACCTTACATTATGCACCCTATACATTAGCTTAATTTATTTTATATCATCACTTGTGTGTTTACAGACTAAAGTTGATTTACCATCCCAAATAATAAAATTTTGTAAATGTACCCCTACACTTTATATTGTAAATAATAATATCTTACATAATAAATAATGTGATGTGGTAAGACATAACTAATCATTGTGGTCACTAACATCTGTGTGAATATTCATTCAAGAGCAAATACTAGTTCATTTTAAAGTCCATTTTCAGTCCACTCTCTTTTATTGGTGGTCAGAAACTGCCCCTTGCTCCCCACTCTAAACTCTTCAGTAATATAATTAGGCTTGTCTCACAGCCGACTGAGCCCTTTCTATATTCTAAACAATTGATTCTCAACTGGGGCAATTTTGTCCCTCTGAAGACATTTTGAAATATCTAGAGATATTTTTGGTTGTCACAACTGGGAAGGGAGTGCTAGAGTATCAAGTGGAGTACAGTTCAGGGATACTGTTATATATTCTATTCTGCCTAGGACATCACCGAAAACAAAGAATTAACCAGTCAATAGTCAATAGTGCCAAGATTGAGAAACCCTTGACTAGACCCATTGACCCTCAGACTTAACCCTCCCTATTCCTAAGCCTTTATCAGTCCTTTTCCCTCCTCAGATTCAGCTATTTTGCCATCTACCTGCTGATTAAGTTGTGTCCTAGTTATTAAATCAATCTCATCTTTAGCTAGGAAGGATACATTGATAAGTGAGTTTTTGTTTCATTTTTAAAATCAAGGCTCTTCTAACATCATTTTGATAAATTTCTATATTTTGTCCTGTATTCTTGAATGCTCTAGTAACCAAAGGGCTAGAACACATGTTACTCCTGCTAGTTGTCTTCATAAGAAAGTCTTGCCCCCTAATATCCCATGAGTGTTTTTGTATTAGCCATCAAGACTTCCCTTACCTTTGCCTGCTTTAGATTTTTCAATTTTATTCTCCCCTTGCTTACAAGGTTGCCTTCCTATCTCTTGGATTGATACTGTCATTACACTGAAAAACCCTTTCACAGTAAGCATTCATCATAAAAATCCTTTTAGCTGTACTCTTGAGAATAATTATCTGATACATTTGTAACATAAAATGTTACAAATTTTCTTCAGCCCAAATTTCATGGCAAATTTGACAAGAATAATTATAGCATCTTTATTAATATCTTAGCTTCTTTTTTAAAAAATCCTCACCTGAGGATATGTTTATTGATGAGAGAGAGAGAGAGAGAGAGAGAGAGAGAGAGAGAGAGAGAGAGAGAGAGAAAGATGAGAGAGAAACATAGATCGGTTGTCTCTTATAAGTGCCCCGAATGTGAATGAACCTGCAAACCTAGGTGTGTGCTCTAACCGGGAATTGAACCCACAAACTTTTGGTGTATAGGATAACACTCCAACTAACTGAGCCACACAGGTCAGGGATCCAGGGATTAGCTTCCATCTTAAAGGATGCCAAAGAAAGTAAATGCAGCACTTAGAAAATGTAGATTGGTTTCCATTCACTATCTGTCATTTTCTGCATTTCTGTTTTAAAAACTAATCCTATATAATAAAGATGTAATATGCAAATGTAATGAATGACCATGTAACGACTGGATCAAGGATCAGCAGGAGGGTGGGACAGCGAGCTACAAACAGGCAGCGGAGAGCTACAGGAGGGGGCAAGGCAGCAAGCCAATGGGGAGGGGTGGGGGTGGGGCAAGGGGTGGAGAGTTACAGGAGGGTGGCAGTGAGCTACTGACACATGGATTCATGCACAGGGATACTAGTAACAAATAATTATTTTGGTATTTCAACTCAGTTGTAACTAATGGGTATTTTTAGAATGAAGCAATGAGAAGCATAAACAAAAAAACCCCAAAGGGTTTAGCAAAAAAAGCTAAAATTTTTTCAATATCTCAGAAAAAAGTGATTATATGTAGATTTTCTTTGAATGGAAGCACATACAGTTCTGTTTGAAAGTCACGAATAACTTGTTTAAAGCAGTTTACTATTTCAGCTGTTGTCACTGCCCTGCAGTGGTATAGGTAAACATCCTACATAATAAAAACCTAATATGCTAAGTGTCTGACCATTCGTTTGACCTTTCGACCAGTCACAATGATCCACACTGACCACCAGGGAGCAAACAAGCCAACTGGTAGGTTAGCTTGCTGCTGGGGTCTGGCCAATTGGGAAGGGGAGAGACAGGCCAGACAGGTCCTGGAGCCAAACTGCCCTGGTCCTTCCCTGGCCTCAAAAATATTTCTTCTAATTAATTTCCTTTCAATGTGCACAAATCCATGCACTGGGCCTCTAGTAAAAGAATAGTACTTCAGAATTTTTCATTTTCTGTTCATAGGACTCTAGGGATTATTATCATTTTCTTCACCATGCCATATTAATAATCAGTATTTACAGGTCAAAGCAAACATACTATAAAATCACATTTCTTTAGAGAGCTCTTATTAAAGAGATAAAGCATCTTCCCTTAAATGTTGTTACATTTTCCATTTCTAAACAGTAATTTAGATGACATGAAACAGAGACACGTGAAATAAATAAATGAGACTGATTCAAAGAACAAGCCAGTTATTGAAAATCAGGAATAAGAAATGATTTTTTTAATTTAAATTCTTTATTGTTTAAAACATTACATGAATCTCCTTTTTCCCCCATTGACCTCTCCCCAGCCGCTCCTACCCGCCAGAATATCCCCTCACCCCCCTACTGTCTGTGTCCATTGGTTATGCTCATGTGCATGCATACAACTCCTTTGGTTGATCTCTTACCCCCTTACCCCCCACCTTCCTTCATGGGTTGTACAATCTGATCGATGCTTCTATGTCTCTGGTTCTATTTTTTGTTCATCAGTTTATGTTGTTCATTACATTCCATAAATGAGTGAGATCATGTGATATTTATCTTTCTCTAACTGGCTTATTTTGTTTAGCATAATGTTCTCCAGTTCCATCCATGTTGTTGTAAATGGTAAGAATTCTTTCCTTTTTTTTTTTTTCAGCAGCAAAGAATTCCATTGTCTAGATGTACCATAGTTTTCTAATCCACTCATCTGTTGATGGACACTTAGGCTATTTCCAAATCTTAGCTATTGTAAATTGTGCTGCTATGAACATAGGGGTATATATATCCTTTCTGATTGGTGTTTCTGTTTTCTTCGGATACGTTCCTAGAAGTGGGATTACTGGGTCAAATGGAAGTTCCATTTTTAATTTTTTGAGGAAATACCATACTGTTTTCCACAGTGGCTGAACCAGTCTGCATTCCCACCTGCAGTGCATGAGGGTTCCTTTTTCTCCACATCCTCACCAGCACTTCTCATTTGTTGATTTGTTGATGATAGCCATTCTGACAGGTGTGAGATGATACCTCATTGTCACTTTGATTTGCATCTCTCAGATGATTAGTGACTTTTAGCATGTTTTCATATGTCTCTTGGCCTTCTGTATGTCCTCTTTCAGAAAGTGTCTATTTAGGTCCTTTGCCCATTTCTTGATTGGGTTGTTTATCTTCCTCTTGTTAAGTTGTATAAGTTCCCTGTAAATTTTGGAGATTAAACCTTTATGGTGGATAACATTGGCAAATATGTTCTCCCATGCAGTGGGCTTTCTTGTTGTTTTGTTGATGGTTTCTTTTGTTGTGCAGAAGCTTTTATTTTGATGTAGTCCCATTTGTTTATTTTCTCCTTAGTTTCCATTGCCCTAGGAGCTGTATTGGTAAAGATATTGGAAGAGCAATGTCTGATATTTTGCTGCCTATGGATTCTTCTAAGATTTTTACGGTTTCCCATCTTATGTTTGAGTTCTTTATCCATTTGAAGTTTATGTTTGTGTATTTTTTTTAAGGTGAGGGACTTCTCCTTTTTTTATTGCTTAAGGTATTACAAAGGGTATTACATATGTGTCCTTTTTTCCCCTCCGCCCTTGACAGTCCCCTAGCCTCCCCTATCCCCCAGTGTCTTATGTCCATTGGTTATGCTTATATGCATGCATACAAGTCCTTTGGTTGATCTCTTACCCCCCTACCTCCTGCCCCCCACCCCTCCCCGGCCTTCCCGCTGCAGTTTGACAATCTGTTTGAGGCAGCTCTGCCTCTGTATCTATTATTGTTCAAAAGTTTATAATGGTCTCTATTATCCATGAATGACTGTGATCATGTGGTATTTTTCCTTCATTGACTGGCTAATTTCACTTAGCATAGTGCTCTTCAGTTCCATGCATGCCGTTGCAAATGGTAAGAGTTCCTTCCTTTGTACAGCAGCATAGTATTCCATCGTGTAGATGTACCACAGTTTTCTAATCCATTCATCTACTGATGGGCACTTAGGCTGTTTCCAGATCTTAGCTATGGTGAATTGTGCTGCTATGAACATAGGAGTGCATATATCCTTTCTGATTGGTGTTTCTGGTTTCTTGGGATATATTCCTATTAGTGGGACCACAGTGTCAAATGGGAGTTCCATTTGTACTTTTTTGAGGAAACTCCATACTGTCTTCCATAGTGGCTGCACCAGTCTGCATTCCCACCAGCAGTGCACAAGTGTTCCTTTTCTCCACATCCTCTCCAGCACTTGTCGTTTGTTGATTTGTGGATGATAGCCAGTCTGACAGGTGTGAGATGGTACCTCATTGTTGTTTTGATTTGCATCTCTCGGATGATTAGTGACTTTGAGCATGTTTTCATATGTCTCTTGGCTTTCTAAATGTCCTCTTTTGAAAGGTGTTTATTTAGGTCCTCTGCCCATTTTTTGAATTGGATTGTTAATCTTCCTTTTGTTAAGTTGTATGAGCTCCCAATAAATTTTGGAGATTAGGCCCTTATCAGATATGACATTGGCAAATATGTTTTCCCACACAGTGGGTTTTCTCACTGTTTTGTTGATGGTTTCTTTTGCTGTGCAGAAGCTTTTATTTTTATGTAGTCCCATTTGTTCATTTTCTCTTAGTTTCAAGTGCCCTAGGAGCTGTATCAGTGAAGAAATTGCTTTGGCATATGTCTGAGATTTCGTTGCCTTTGGATTTTTCTAGAATTTTTATGGTTTCCCGTCGTACATTTAAGTCCTTTATCCATTTTGAGTTTATTTTTGTGTATGGTGTAAGTTGGTGGTCTAGTTTCATTTTCTTGCATACATCTGTCCAATTTACCAACACCATTTATTGAAGAGACTATCTTGGCTCCATTGTATGTTCTTGACTCCTTCGTCAAATATTAATTGAGCATATTGTTTTGGGCCGATTTCTGGGCTCTCTATTCTTTTCCATTGATCTATATGCCTGTTCTTGATCCAGTACCAGGCAGTTTTGAGAACAATGGCTTTGTAATACATCTTGATATCTGGTATTGAGATCTCACCTACTTTGTCCTTTTTCAGGATTGCTGCAGCTATTCGGGGTCTTTTTTAATTCCAGATGAATTTTTGGAGAGTTCGTTCTAGATCTGTGAAGTAAGCCATTGGTATTTTAATGGGAAGTGCGTTGAATTTAAAGATTGCTTTGGGTAGTATGGACATTTCAATGATGTTGATTCTACCAATCCATGAACAGGGTATGTTCTTCCATCTGTTTATGTCTTCCTCTATCTCTTTTTTCAACGTCCTGTATTTTTCTGAGTAGAGGTCTTTTACCTCTTTAGTTAAGTTTATTCCTAGGTAGCTTAATTTTTTTGGTGCGATGGTAAATGGGATTGTTTTTATAATCTCTCTTTCTGAAAGTTCACTATTGGTGTATAGAAATGCCTCAGATTTCTTGGGGTTAATTTTGTATCCTGCTACATTGCCAAATTCATGTATTAAGTCTAGTAGCTTTTTGATGGAGTCTCTAGGGTTTTGTATGTATAATATCATGGCGTCTGCAAATAAGGACAGTTTTACTTCCTCTTTTCCAATTTTCATGCCTTTTATTTCTTCTTCTTGCCTAATTGGAATGGCTAGCACTTCCAGTACTATGTTGAACAGGAGTGGTGAGAGGGGGCATCCCTGTCTTGTTCCCGTGCTTAGGGAAAATGGTGTTAGTTTTTGTCGATTGAGTATGATGTTGGCTGTGGGCCTGTCATATATGGCTTTTATTATGTTGAGGTATGATCCTTCTACTCCCGCCTTACTGAGAGTTTTTATCAAAAATGGGTGTTGAATTTTGTCAAATGCTTTTTCTGCATCAATTGATATGACCATGTGGTTTTTTTCTTTCAATTTGTTTATGTGATGTATCACGTTTATTAATTTGCGGATATTGTACCATCCTTGCATCCCTGGGATAAATCCTACTTGGTCATGGTGTATGATCTTTCTGATGTACGGCTGGATCCGATTTGCTAAGATTTTGTTGAGGATTTTGGCATCTATGTTCATGAGGGATATTGGCCTGTAATTCTCTTTCATTGTGTTGTCTTTACCTGGTTTTGGTATTAGGGTGATGCTGGCTTCATAGAATGAGCTTGGAAGTGTTCCTTCCTCTTGAATTTTTTGTAGTAGTCGGAGGAGGATAGGTTTTAGTTCTTCCTTGAATGTTTGGTAAAACTCCCCTGTGAAGCCGTCTGGTCCTGGGCTTTTGTTTGATGGAAGCTTTTTGATGACTGCTTCAATTTCTTCCATAGTTATTGGCCTGTTGAGATTTGTAGATTCTTCCTGATTGAGTTTTGGAATGTTGTATTTTTCTAGGAATTTGTCCATTTCCTCCAGGTTGTCTAGTTTGTTGGAGTAGAGCTGTTCATAATATTTTTTAACAATCATTTGTATTTCTGTGGGGTCTGTTGTTATTTATCCTCTATCGTTTCTGATTTTGTTTATTTGTGTCCTCTCTCTTTGCTTCTTGATGAGTCTGGCTAGAGGTTTGTCAATCTTGTTTATCCTTTCAAAGAACCAGCTCTTGGTTTCATTGATTTTCTGTATTGTGTTTTTGGTCTCTATGTCATTTATTTCTGCTCTAATCTTTATTATCTCCTTCCTTCTGCTCACTCTGGGGTTTTCTTGTTGCTCTCTTTCTAATTCTTTGAGTTGTAGAGTTAGCTGATTTTCTACCAATTTTTCTTGTTTTTTGAGATAGGCCTGTAGAGCTATAAACTTCCCTCTCAGGACTGCTTTCATTGTGTCCCATAGGTTTTGGATTGTTGTGTTTTCATTGTCATTTGTTTCCAGGATGTTTTTAATTTCTTCTTTGATCTCATTGATAACCCAATCAATATTTAATAACATGCTATTCAGCTTCCAAGTATTTGAGTATTTTGGGTTGTTTTTATTGTAGTTTATTTCTAATATTATGCCATCGTGGTCTGAGAAGATGCTTTTTATGATTTCAATCTTCTTGAATTTGGGGATACTTTGCTTGTGACTCAATATATGGTCTATTTTGAATATGTCTTATGTTCCCTTGAGTAGAATGTATATTCCGTGGCTTTGGGGTGAAGTGTTCTGAAGATGTCTATTAAGTCCATCTGATCTAGTGAGACATTTAGGATTTCTGTTTCTTTGATGATTTTTTGTCTAGAGGACTTATCCAGTTCTGTCAGTGGTGTATTAAAGTCCCCTACTATGATTGTATTGTTGTCGATCTCTCCTTTGATATCTTCCAGGAGTTTTTTTTTTATGAATTTGGGTGCTCCTGCATTGGGTGCATTTATGTTTACCAGGGTTATATCTTCTTGTTGTATTGATCCCTTTAGTATTATGAAGTGGCTTTCATTATCTCTTGTTATGGCCTTCACTCTGAGGTCTATTTTGTCCAATATAAGTATTGCTACCCCAGCTTTCTTTTCCTTTCCATTTGCCTGAAAGGTATTTTTCCATCCGTTCACTTTCAGTCTGTGTGAATCCCTTCTAATGAGGTGGGTCTCTTGTTGACAGCAGATGTGTGAGTCATGTTTTTTTATCCATTCAGCCACTCGATGTCTTTTGCCTGGAGCATTTAGTCCGTTTACGGTTTAAAGTTATTATTGAAAGGTACTTGTTTGTAGCCATTTCATTTTTTGTGTGGCTGTTTTCTTTCTGAGCTTTTTATTTCTTTTTTTTACACCAGTCCCTTTAGCATTCCTTGCATTGCTGGCTTGGTTGTAAACTCCCTTAGCCTTTTTTTGTCTGTGAAGCTTCTTATTTCCCCTTCAAGTTTGAATGATAGCCTTGCTGGATAGAGTATTCTTGGATTCAGTCCTTTGCTTTGCATCACTTTGTAAATTTCCAACCATTCTTTTCTGGCCTGATGTGTTTCTGTTGAGAAATCATTTGATAATCTAATGGGAGATCCCTTGTATGTAACTTTCCGTCTCTCTCTTGCAGCCTGTAAGATTCTCTCTTTGTCCTGAACATTTGCCATGGTAATTATGATGTGTCTTGGTGTGGGCCTTTTTGGGTTCACCTTGTTTGGTACTCTCTGGGCTTATGTGCCTTTTTTCTTTCCCACCTCAGGGAAGTTTTCTGATATTATTTCTTCGAATAGGTTTTCTAATCCTTGTTCATCCTTCTGTTGTTCTGGCACCCCTATTATTCGTATGTTGTTTCGTTTCATGTTGCCCCAAAGCTCCCTTAGGCTCTCCTCCTGTCTTTTAATTTTTTTCTCCAATTGCAGTACAGTTTGTGTGTGTTTTGCTTCCTTGTCTTCTAATTCACTAATTCGGTCCTCCGCTTCTCCTAGTCTACTGTTGATACTTACAATGGTGTTTTTTATTGAGGCTATATCACTCTTCATTTCTTCTTGGGTCTTCCTTAAGTTGTTGATTTTTTCATATGTTTCTTCTAGCTTCTTCCATATGTTATTGATTTTTTCATCTGTTTCTTCTTGCTTCTTGCATAGGTAGTAGACTTTTTCATCTGTTTCTTCTAGCTTCTTGCAGAAGTTGTTGATTTTTTCCTCCATCCGGTTTATGCACTCTAGGACCCTTATTCTGAATTCTTTTTCTGTCATGTTGCATGCCTCTGTATTACTTAGCTGCTTTTTGGAGAGTCCTCCTTCTCTTTCCTTTGGGGGTTTCTTTGTCTACCCATGTTTGATCTCACTGACATATCTAGACATTGAGTCGTTCAGTGGCTGCTCCCTGGGTGGCAGTGGCTCCTTGGGCTGTGGTTGCTCCTCGGGCGGTTGCGGTAGCAGCTTCTCCTGAGTTGGCAGCAGCTCCTCTGGTGAGTGCTGTTCACAGCTGTGGTGGCTCTTCTGGCTGGTGGGTGGAGGTTTCACGTACAGCTGCTGTTCCTCAGACTGAGGGTGTGGTGCTCAGGAGGCTGCTGTTGCTTGGATCTGCTTTCCAGGGTAGTTCTGCCCTTTCCGGCTGCAAACCGTCTCTCCAGCTGAGTAATTTCACCAATTCGGGGTGGGTGTTATTAGTTTCAGCTGCTCACTCCATTTTCTCCAGGACACGACCTGGGATGCATCTGCCTATATCGCCGCCATCTTTCCTGGTCGTGTTTGTGTATTAAGAAATGATTTTGAAACAGGAATTCATGAATGGTAAAAGTTTTAGGGTAAGCACGTTATACACCAAAGTGAATGAATATGTTATTTTTTAAAAAATATTTTTTTATTGATGTCAGAGAAGAAAGGAGAGGTAGAGATAAAATTATCAGTAATGAGAGAAAATCATTGATCAGCTGCTTCCTGCACGCCCCGCACTAGGGATTGAGCCTGCAACCTGGTCATGTCCCCTGACTGGGAATTGAACCATGACCTCCTAGTTCATAGGTCAATGCTCAACTACTGAGCTCTGCTGGCCAGAATGAATCTATTATTTTAAACCCTGCCTGAATCCATCCAGCTTAAGTGCAATATTTTATGTTTTGTCACTCCTATTTTAGGGTGTATTATAATTTAGATATAATGACTGATGATCACAAGATAACAGGACTACTATTGCCTTTGCCATAGTAACATTTTATTTTAAAAAATATTGTCTAGTAATAGCATATATGAACCTTTCATTTGCATCCATTTATTTAAAGAATATAGACTTATGTGAAAATTATTTTTAACTTACTTTAAGGTATAAAACTCAGTAGACTCCTGCTAGACATGTATTCTAATTTACTCTAAAACAATGAACAAATAAACTGTTCATAAGTTTTTAGTCGCAGGAGTTCATATTTCAAGAGTTTATATAGTAATGGCATTTTCTCAGGAAATTTAAAATATCTAAACTTGACAAAATAAAATACAATAAAGGCACTAAAAAACAAACACATTCTGCTTATAAGATTTCATTTTAAAGCAATTTTTTATTTGGTTTTGTATGATTTATGTTTTTTCATTTAAAATGATGGAAAGAGTTAACTAGAATGTTTAGTTATCATTCCAATTAACACAATTAGCTGGAACTCTTCTTACAAGTTAAAATACTGTGTCACTTGGTAAAACTGGAAAACCTGGCTTATGAAAGTACAAAAAGAGACCAAAATACATACAAAGTACAAGTTACTTTATTGATTTTTAAGTCCATACTAAAGTGACAAAATTGTATTTCATTATAATTGAAAACATTTCAACAATGTCTTCTCAGCTATATTTCTGTTTTATTTTTCTTTCTTTTATTGTTTAGAAACATCTATGTGATAAGTCACAAGAGTCTTTCCTTTCCTTATTTCAGAGGGGTTATTTAGTTTGCAAGGTTAAATATCAAATCTTACTCCCTTTGGTCACTCACTACCCAACCAAAACCCTAACAAATAACTGCCTCTTTCCAATAAACAGGGTGCTAGTTCTAAGAAGCATTTAATGACATTCACAATTAAAAGTCTCACCTAAAAATCTGTTTAAGAGAGAATTAGCTTCATTTCTGGGTTTGCCACAAAGTCACTCTTAATGATGTTCTCTGGAAGAGATTAGAGGTGAAAAAGGAAGTGAATTTAAAAAGGAAAACAAGCATGAGAACAAACAACCCTCTACCTTTGATTCAGTTTTTCAGGTCAGTAGTTGCCCTGACAATTGTCATGACTACCTCTAAAAGCAAAGGTACTTGGAGAATAAAAAAGAAAAGTATAAGATTGTTCACTTCTTAGACTTTCCTCTGCTTTTAAGAAGAACTAGGCATAAAGCTATAGAGGGAATTGCCACTAAGTCACAGTGGATCTTCATATATTTTTTAAAACAACTGTATTAGTTTTCTATTGCTATTATATCAAATTGTCACAATTTTAGAGGCTTAAAAAATCAACTTTTTATATTCTTATTTATTTCAGAGAGGAAGGGAGAGGGAGAGAGAGATAGAAAATCAATGATGAGAGAGAATCATCGATCAGCTGCCTCCTGAACGCCCTCTACTGGGGATTAAGTGCGCAACCCGGGCATCTGCCCTTGACCGGAATGGAACCTGGGACCCTTCAGTCTGCAAGTTGACTTTCTATCAACTGAGCCAAACCATCTAGGGCAAAAAACATCAATTTTTTTATTTTTATTTTTATTTTTATTGATTTCAGAGAAGAAGGGAGAGGGAGAGAGAGAGATAGAAACATCAATGATTGACTGGCTGCCTCCTGCATGACCCTACTGGGGATCAAGCACACAACCCAGGCATGTGCCCTTGATTGGAATTGAACTCGGGACCTTTCAGTCTGCAGGCCGACACTCTATCCACTGAGCCAAACCGGCTAGGGCAAAATATCAATTTTTATCTCATAGTTCTATAGGTAAGAAGTCCAAATGGACATGACTGGATTCTCTACTCAGGTTGTCACAGAGCTGAAGTCAAAGTGTAGGCAGATCTGTGCTCCTTTAGTGTACATTTTGGGAAAGAATCTACTTCTAAGCTCATTCAGTTTGTGGGCCCAGAATCCAATTCCCTGTGGTTGTAAGCCTGAGGTTTCTGGCTGTTGGCTGGGGATTATCTGCATTCTTTCTCACATGATCTCCATATTCAAAGTTGGCAAAGGCACATTGAATCCCAGGTGTACTTGGGATCACTCTCTTTCTCTCTTCTGTGACCAGCTGTAGAAAACTCCCTACTTTTAAAGAGGTCACATGATTAAGTTAGGCCTACCTAGATAATATCTGTATTTTATGGTCAACCGACCTGGGACATTATTTACATCTGTCAAATCCCTTCATGGTAATACCTAGATAAATGTTTGATTGAAAAACTGGGGCATGAAAATCAGGCAGGTTTAGAAGTGGAGGAATCTTTAAAATTCTGTCTGCCACAGGATGCCAGAGTCCATTCATTGTCTTCACTAGCTGAGTTTAGACAGAGACTCCCAAAAGCTAGTAACCTTTGAAGTCCTAGCAAAGGTCAGGACTGCGCACCACCGAGTTAATCTAGGAACCACCCAGTTAATTTAGGTAATAATAGTTGAAGCATCATCCCCACCTTAGTTCACTTAATTCCTTAGATACTTATGTAGATCCTTGTTGATTATTGTTGATCAGATACTCTGCCTATTCCTGGAAATCATCTATTGATGAGCTAATCAGATACTTTGTCTATTCCTGGAAATTGTCTGCTGATCTGTGTGTCATTGAAACCTCCTTACCCTAAGGGCTACTACAGATCAATAAAAGATTGGAGCAGCCTGAGCATGGGTGGAAGTCCTTCGGGACTTGTCCGCCTGGTCCCCCAATATTGCAAAATTATCTCGTGTCATTTCTCTCTCATTTGTTGTGTGGCTCCTCTTTTAGATACCTAACCCTACTCCATGCAGAACGTGGAGGGAGTGTTACTCAACAACAGGATACCTTCTTCTTAGAGACAAAACTTTCAATATGCATAGGTTCAATTTAAGCCCCCAATTGTAAATTCTTTATGCTGTGAACAACCGCACAATCATACATAGCACTCTTGAGCTATATCTTCTAGGGGTCAAGAGCCCTTGCACTAACCTTCTGGCTTCTTTCTCTCCTTAAAACCTTTCCTGTCTCACCCCAACTTATTTCTTAAAGAGTTCATTTCTCTACAACATATTTCCTTCTCACCTTCTCCTACTGAAAGGGCGAGGACTACGCCCTCCACCTTGCCCCAGGGTAAGGGCTATGCCCTCCATCTTACCTTGGCCATGTGCTCAGCAAGGCTTCTTCCAGGAAGCCAAGCCGCTGCTGGCCATGCCCAGGATTTCTCTGGACTGGCCAATGATAGTCAAAGGAAGTGCACGCCATCAGTATGACCACATCCCGTGTAATGAGACACCAACTCGCACCTGGCCAATCGGCAGTGCCCACAGTCCTTTCTCCTCCCCTTACCCCAACCCCTATAAAACCTCTCTCCACACAGAGTTTTCTCCCTCTCTCTGCCACCTGCTGCTGTGCCAGTAAGGGGGGACAGGGGAGCCAAACCTAGGTTTGAAATGAAGGACTCTTTGCTTTTGCATCAGACTCGCTGGCTCCCTGATGGGCTTTTTGGGAACCTTGAAATCTGGGCACAACATTTTGGGGGCTCTTCCGGGATTCCCAAGACCATCGAGGGACCCCCGATCTGTAGAGTCTGACTGACCGAAGTAGGTGTGTGTCCTTGTGTGTTCTGTTCTGTGTGAGCTCGTTTCTGGAATCTGTAATTGCCTGAGGGGTCTAGGCGGACGCGCCGTGAACGACCACAGGCGGGGGAGAGTTGGAAGACGTTCCGCTCCCCAAGAGGGATGGATATGCCCCTCACCCCAGGAGGGATGGATATGCCCCTCACGAGGGATGGATATGCCCCTCGCAAATTTGAGAGGAGGAGGGTCGCTCCTGCCGGTTTGGCATAAGGCCATCGTCTAGTTGCTTCCATGGAGTTGGAAGGCTGTATTTTCGGGCTCTGTTTAGTGTTCTGTGTTTGTACTGGATGGATGTCATGGGATGGACTCAGACTGCTCCTTTGGGTATTGTGATTGATCATTTCAAGGAGATTGGGGGAGGCTTTAGAGCTCCCTCAGGGGTTGGGAAGTTGTTAGGAATTGAATGGATTGTTTAAACTCTGAATGAATGTCTGGTGAAAGTGTGTGAATGTGGAGGGAGGGGCCCTGCCTTCTCCCCTCCTTTGTGTGGCTATCTGAGTATGCCTAGTATGAAGTCTAGATGATAGAAGTTAATCTATTAATTGAAAATGCCTTATATTTTATTTGAAATGTATCCTAAATGTAAAAGTATTGATTTGAAAAATGCTAAGTATTTAATTTGCTACCTAAGATTTAAAAAAGTTCTGCAATATAATGTTGGCCATCTATCTTTTAGGGGTTTTGGTTTGCTCTTCCCTTGTTTATTGTGAGAATGAGGAAATCATCTTTTCTGTCAGAGAACAGTTTAGACCAGCACAATGTTGAGCTGCCTGACTTGGCAGCCGCCATGTTGGTCGCATGGCATGCCATGCCCCTGGGGGCCGCCATCTTGAAACAGTAAAGGCCCCTCCCTCTGACTTAGTCAATCACAAAAGGAATGTCTGCTCACTGAGGCAGGATGGGATTTCAGGGGTGGAGTTTTAAGGCGGAGTTTTACTAAGGAAATGCAGATGGGGCAGAAAGTGTGCCTGCCTCTCAGATTTATTTAATACTATTTTTAAGAAGATATCTTTAATGCTTAATAAATTAGCAATCAAGGTCTTAATATAATTTTAATGATATGACAGACCAATGTTTTGAGCAGTTGGCTTTATAAGGGCCGACAATAGAGCTTGTATTTCTTAAAGGGCTTGTAGATAGAGAATTGCTGGGATTTCTGTGCTCATGTAAAGGGAAAAGGCCAGTTTAAAAACGAGTGCGCATAGTTTTGAGCTGAACTTGACTTTTTGCTGTATACAGAATAAAAACCTGAGACTGTTTTGGCCTTAATAGTTATGGGTCTGCTTCTTGAATTCCCCAGCAGGAAAATTGTGACTATTTTGAAATTTAGCAGCTATGCCAGGATATCAGTAATCCAATTTCTAAAGTAAAGTACAATTATTTCAGGTAGAAACTGTGGTTTAAAAGTTCTAGCTACCTGGAAAGCATGGCCTTGGTATGATGGGAGGAAAAAGAAATGTTAAATGGATGGTAGACCAGTGAGCTGGGACTGGTCACTAATGGTGGATTGTGAGAAGGGCTGGACGTGGCCTAACTTCTCCTTCCTTGGTACCCCTGAAACGTCTGAGGGTACTTCTGGCCTTTGTTTTCCAATGTGTTAAATCTGTCGATTTTGTTGTTTCGCCGAAATCCTCTTGAAGGACATTGAATGGTTCTTTCCTTCCTTTTTAACTTTTGGGGGATTGTGTGAATGGATTACTGATGTAGATTATCAAGAATCTCTAAGGTACTTGTCCTGTATCTGGAGGAATGGCTTCTAGATGGTATTCACAGTCTCGGGGACTTCCGGAGGGAAGTCAAAGCTCGGACTGGCTAAGGGTTCGAATCTGGCCTATCTTTTAAAAAGGTAGAAAAGAAGCATTCCTAGGCAGTTTTCTACTGCCTCTGTTCAGGGACTTGTTCTGTATCTCGACACAACTGAAACTGATTTGTTGGTATTTTGTGGTATAAATGTGGCATGCACCTCAAAGTTCTTAATGGGGAATGTATCTAGTTTCTATTTAGTCTTGATTTCCTTGTTCAATATGAGTACCATTTCTATCTGGATGAGACATAGGTCAAGAATCCTGTCCTGGGATGTGGGAAAGGGAGGCCCCCCACATCTGTTCCTGTCAGGCCCCCATCAGGGGACTTGGGTGGTGTTCCTGTTATCTGCTCAAGATTCCAAGACTGTAAAGGTACTTGTTCACTGAAAGGGTGTAAGTGTAAATATTTATTTGATGTTTGTATGTCTACTCGGGTATAATTATTTGTTCATGTAAGTGTGGAAGTCTGTGGGAAAAAAAGGCACATGCTTGCCCCAAGAGCGCTTGCTCTCTGTCAGAGGTGGAATCGGCCTGCCTAACTAGTAAACATCTCTGTCTGTTTGTTTGCTGGGAACTTTGATTTGCTATGTGATATTCGGTGCTGGGTTGGGATTTTGGAATTCTGTGGTAGATTTAATAGGTATTTGTGGCTTTTCTAGTCTGATTGGGACATTTAAGGGTGGGGCTCACAGTTCCTCAGGGCAGAGATTCCATGGGCCCTTCCCCCTGCCTGTGTTGAATTAAATAATACAAGCCTGTGTCATTTAGCTTGCTGGTTAAAGGAAAACAATGGGCCTTAGAGGGGCTGATACCCACTTCTAGTGCACTCCCTTGAAAGAGGCCTGGTTGCTGCTCTGCCACAAAGGGAACTGATAGAAAGGCAAAAAAGCAGAGTGCCGTAACTGATAAACAGGGTTACCTAGAAGCCATCAGGACTTTGAAGTTCTCCAAGAGAGGAGGAATCTGACTCGGAGACTGGCGAGGACTGGGTGGCTTTTCTTTAACAATCTCTTTCCTTGAGAGGGCTCCAGAGGGTGCACGAGGACATTTGGCCGCGCCTCAGCGCCATCGACGAGACCAGCCCAACCCCAACTCCTCATCAGCACAGACCAGGAGATTGGGTCCACGTCAGAAGGCACCACCGGGAGACCCTAGAGCCACGTTGGAAGGGTCCCTACACTGTGGTGCTGACGACCCCCACCGCTCTCAAGGTAGATGACGTCGCGGCCTGGGTCCATCACACTCACGTCTGGTCAGCGGATCCATCCATGATCCGGAAAGACTTCATCACCAAATGGAGCATCGATCGAGATCAACGCAACCCGCTCAAGCTCAAGCTACGGCGTGCTCGACCTGCCTGATGCCGGTAACATGACTTGCGATAATACACTTAGATAATGCCTGCATCTTCATGGATATGGCTCCAAAGAGACAAGGACAATTTATAGGATCACATGTTTAGTAGAAGATTTGGCTACCTGAAGCGGCCATGATGCCAATATTAACCTTTGATTCTTTTGCAGGTTTGAATGTATGTTGGTTATCCTGAAAAGGGGACTGTGTGGGGTGACCCCCAAAAGTAAAGGGTGCCTAGCTGCCAAGAGGGCAGGTGCCCAACTGAGCAGGGAAGGGTGCCCATCAGGTTTTGGTCTCTTTTGAGAGATAGCTAACAGTTGGCATCCTGTAATACTGTCTTGCAGGCCTGAGTCACCATGCCCATGTCAGGGGTAGTAAAGCTGGAAAAAGCCTGTTTAGAATAGAAGGTCTGAGGCATGGTTATGCATAGAAGGAAGGTTTTATGCCAACAGTTACTGTTTTGTTTTAAATCCATGAAAAGGAATTAGCAAGGAAAGTCAGAAAATCTTAGAGCTTTCCCTTCCACCGGGAAATTTGTTAAGCTTATAGGGATAGTTCAGTTGATAGTTCTGTGTGCCCAGTATGGGCCTCTAGCAACAGTAGAATAGAAATGCAGTCCTTCTCATGATTGAGCCGGAAGTTCCAAGACAAGGGGGGAATGAAAGGACGAGGGCTACGCCCTCCACCTTGCCCCAGGGTAAGGGCTATGCCCTCCATCTTACCTTGGCCATGTGCTCAGCAAGGCTTCTTCCAGGAAGCCAAGCCGCTGCTGGCCATGCCCAGGATTTCTCTGGACTGGCCAATGATAGTCAAGGGAAGTGCACGCCATCAGTATGACCACATCCTGTGTAATGAGACACCAACTCGCACCTGGCCAATCGGCAGTGCCCACAGTCCTTTCTCCTCCCCTTACCCCACCCCCCTATAAAACCTCTCTCCACACAGTTTTCTCCCTCTCTCTGCCACCTGCTGCTGTGCCAGTAAGGGGGGACAGGGGAGCCAAACCTAGGTTTGAAATGAAGGACTCTTTGCTTTTGCATCAGACTCACTGGCTCCCTGATGGGCTTTTTGGGAACCTTGAAATCTGGGCACAACACTACTAGTAAACTCTAATTAATGTTATCTTCTGTTTGAAATTTTTAATGTGAATTTAATAATAATTTGTGCATAATTGTTGATCTGGAATACATCTCTAAGCCTAATTTATTTCTACTTTAGGAGGAATATTTTTCTCCAAAGGAATGTGTCATTAAAGTGGTCTTCAATAATTTCTTATTTTAATTTCAACTAAATGAAAAGACATAAGCTTGTGAGAGTAGCTTATATGTTTCTTCATTTTTTACTGGTAAAAAATGTAGCTCTTCAATTCCAGTATAGACAATGGTCAATTGAGGAATGTATACTAGTAATTGTGCTGCTAATGTTATTACCTGAGCTCTATGAAATCACTTTTTGTGTTAATCTTCACCTGAGGATGTTTTTTCCATTGGTTTTTAGAGAGAGTAGAAGGGAGGGGGAGAGACAGAAAGAGAGAAACATCAACGTGAGAGACACACATCAATATGTTGCCTCCAGGGAGCAACTGAGGTACATGCCTTTGACTGGAATCGAACCTGCTGAAATCAAACCTTCAGTCCGTAACCCTATACTCTATCCAAATAAGCCAAATCAGCTAGGGCACTAAATCACATTTATTTTGCAAGTGTAAGCTCTACCATTAAGAAGGCATCTGAGGTGACAAAATAACAAAAAAATGGAGTTTATGCAGAAAAGTAACTATGACAAAATACTTTGAATAGTTCTGGTATATATTTACAAAATTGTTTAATCACAACTCTTGAGTCTAAATTGTCTTGGAACTAAAAAGAACTTTACTTACTTTTTGAGGGTGTTAAATTTCTAGTGGATTGAAATATCATTCAGAAAACTTAAAGACTGAAAAAACCTGAAATACCAAGCAAAATAAAAACAGACTCATAGAGAGCAGGCAGACAGCTATGTGTGTGTGTGTGTGTGGGGGGGGTGTTGTTGAGGGGGTGGAAGGATTGAGCAAAAAAGAAAAGAGAGAGAGAGAACTCATGGACATGGACAACTGTGTGGTGATTGTGTGGTGGAGGGTGGAGGTAGAAGAGAGCATAGAGAGGATAAATGGTGATGCAAAAAAACAAAATGAGAAAAAAAAAGAGATTGAACCTCTCTACTGGATAGAAAAGTGGATATGAACTTATTCACCTGCAAACTGTCACAGTAATAGACCAAGAACACTACTATTTCCACACAAATATTAAATAACTATAATACTTCCTCAACATGAACATCCCACTATTCTTTAGGGTCACTGCAAATCATAAAAGGGTTTATCACAACCATCTTAGAAGGTTTGTAAGTCTACCATAGCACAATATTTGTCATTCTAAGACAGAGGAGCTAGATGTTTAAAAACAGGCTGCTGGAGGATATAAAATTACCACACAGAAATCTATGGCATTCTTATACACCAATAATGAACTTTCAGGAAGAGAAACTAAAACAGCAATCCCATTTACCATTGCAACAAAAAAAAAAAATTAAGATACTTAAGAATAAACTTAACCAATGAGGTAAAAGACCTATACTGTAGGATTTTGAAAAAAAGAGATAGAGGAAGATATACACAAGTGGAAGAATGTACCATGTTCATGGATTGGTAGAATCAATATAATTAAAATAGCCATACTACCCAAAGCAATCTATAGATTCAATGCAATCCCTATTAAAATACCAATGGCATATTTCACAGACCTATAACAAGCTGTCCAAAATTTAATATGGAATAAAAGACCCCCAAAAGTTGCAGTAAACTTGAGAAAGAACAAAGTTGGAGGGATCACAATACCAGACTTCAAGTTATACTATAAAGCCACTGTATTCAAAACAGCCTTTTACTAGTACAAGAACAAGCATTTAGACCAGTGAAACAGAACAGAGAATCCAGAAATTGACCCAAGCCATTATGCTCAATTAATATTTGACAAAGAAGGCAAGAACATAGAATGGAGTGAAGACAGTCTCTTAAATAAATGGTGTTGGGAAAATTGGACAGATACATGCAAAACTAGACCACCAACTTAAACCATACACAAACATAAACTCAAAATGGATAAAAGACTTAAATGTATGACGTGAAAGCATAAAAATCTTAGAAGAAAACAGGCAGCAAAATCTCAGACATCTCTCGTAGCAATATGTTTGCTGATACATTTCCTAGGATAATGGAAACTAAGGAGAAAATAAACAAATGAGACTATATCAAAATAAAAAGCTTCTGCACAGAAAAAAAACAAACAAACAAACCACCAACAAAATAACAAGAGAGCCCACTGCATGGGAGAACATATTTGCCAATGATACATCAGGTAAGGGTTTAATCTCCAAAATTTATAGGGAACTCATAAAACATAACAAAAGGAAGATAAACAATCTAATAAAAAGTGGGAAAAGGATCTAAATAGACACTTCTCTAAAGTGGACATATAGAAGGCCAAAAAGCATATGAAAAAATGGCCAATGTCACTAATCATCCAAGAGATGCAAATCAAAATGACAATGAGGTACCACCTCACATCTGTCAGAATGGTTATAATTAACAAGTCTACAAATGACAAGTGTTGGCAAGGATGTGGAGAAAAGGGAACCCTAATACACTGCTGGTGGGAACACAGACTGGTTCAACCTCTGTGACAAACAGTGTGGAGTTTCCTCAAAAAATTTAAAATGGAACTCTCACTTGACCCAGTGATCCCACTTCTGGGAATACTAGTATATCCTACGAAATCAGAAACATGAATCAGAAAGAATATATGCACCCCTATGTTCATAGCAGTACAAGTTATAATAGCTAAGATTTGGAAACAGCCTAAGTCCACTCAGCAGATGAGTGGATTAAAAACTTTGGTACATATATACCATAGAACACTATGCTGCTGTAAAAAAGAAAGAATTCTAACCATTTGCAACAGCATGGATGGACCTAGAGAGCATTATGCTAAGGGAAATAAGCCAGTCAGAGAAAGATAAATATCACATGATCTCATTCATATGTGGAATATAATGAACAACATAAACTGATGAACAAAAATAGATATAGAGACATAGAAGCATCAAACAGACTATCAAACCTTAGAGGGAAGGCAGGGGAGGGTGGGAAGGTAAGAAGAGACCAACCAATAAACTTGTATGCATATATGCACTACCCATGGACATAGGCAATAGGGTGGTGAAGGCCTGGCATGGGGGGCAGGCGTGGTCTGGGAGAAGTCAATGGAGGAAGAAGGGGACATATGTAGTACTTTCAACAATAAAGATTTTTTTAAAAAATAAATATACCATATTATTTTTATAAATGAATTAAAAATAAAAACAAGGCTGCTGAAACTTAGACAAGAATACATATTTTCACTATTTACCATATGTTTAAAAACTAAGATGCAATGCAGCTTGTTAGGGAACACATCGACTTGAATTTAGGGTATGTGAATTGTAAATCTAGCTCTGCCTCTAACTATAAGTGCTTTTTAAAAAATTAAATCTAGCCAAAACCGGTTTGGCTCGGTGGATAGAGTGTCAGCCTGCAGACTGAAAGGTCCCAGGTTCGATTCTGGTCAAGGGCATATACCTTGGTTATGGGCACATCCCCAGTAGGAGGTGTGCAGGAGGCAGCTGGTCGATGTTTCTCACTCATTGATGTTTCTAACTCTCTATCCCTCTCCCTTCCTCTCTGTAAAAAATCAATAAAAATATTTTTAAAAATTAAATCTATGTTTCAGGTTCCTAGTCAGTAAAATGGGAATGCAGGCCTACATATATTTTTCAGATATCAGTGAGTTCTGAGAATCTATAATGATAGCATAATGGACTTCAGGTAAGTATTTCACAAACGCATATGCCACATCTGTGTAAACTGCCACTTTATAGACAAGCAATTATTAGAAGAAACTATGATGCAAGACAAGCCCCTGAGGGTCAAGAGAACTTCGTTTTTATCCTGATTCTACCAATATGTGGTGTAACACTGGTGGCTTTATCTCTTTCAACCTCATCCTCTCATCTCTAAAATTGAGCTAAGAATTTCTATAACCACTTAAATGTGCTATTTCCTGAGGATCAATCAAATAACACACATGAAGTGTTTGAAAATAACAAAATCATATAGAAATATAAGAGATAATAAATACATCCTGGAAATTTACTGTGATGAACAATTTATTCTGCTAATAAATAAATGGGTATGCTTTGAATAAGTTATTGAAATCCACTGGGCCTCAGTTTTCTCAAAGGTAAAATGTGGATGATTGTCTAGATCAGTGATTTTTAAAAAGGTAGTTTTCATTTTTTCAGCAGCAGAATTGACTATATAGAAATTATTAAGTGGAACCCCACATATATATCAGGAGAAAAACAGAGCAGTTCTATCTGAGGATGACCCAGGGGCTTGTCCACCCAGCCTCCTTTTCATTGCACCACCATACCATAGCTTATAAGGCACCTCTATGAAATCTTAGGACTCTGAGGAATTCAGTTTGAAATGTCTGGAGTAGATGATTTGTAATATGTTCTCTAGTTTCAAATATATGTTTAAAATGATGACAACTGAAAAGATCTATTCACTTGTTTTTTAATTGAATTTTTATTATCTAAGCAATAGGAAGTGAATGCAACACTTTTATAGCAACTCTGTTTTCATTTCTATTGTTTGTATTTTGATTTTCATATTTTAAAAAACCACAATGTTTTCCCAATTATGAAACAAAGTTTGTTGCTATAAATGTGTTTACTATTTCTACTTCATTGGTTAGAGATTAAAGCAGATTAATCTTCCATTTAAAACATCATTAGAAAACAATAACTTCTAGTGTTCTCATCACACAATGTAGTTATTACCAGCTCCAAAAATGACTATGAAATTTATATAGCAGTATAGATTAATTCCATAGTAAACACTCACAAAGAAAAACAGAAGCCTACTGATGTTATAAGACCCATAGGAAGACCCAGATCCCATTAGATTGACACATTTCAGAACACAATATTTTACTTCTTTTCAATTAATAAAAACTAAGTTTGTGACCATGGAACAATATGGCATTATGGTGCTCTTCTAAAAAAATGTATCAAAGGCAAAAAAGATGATGGCGGGCAGGATGGAGGTGAGGGAGAGGATGTATGTGAGTAAGGGCATGAAAGGAGAGTGTGTGGATGTGTGTGGTATGTGTGTGTGTGTGAGGGAGGGACTGTTAAATCTGGCAGGAGCACCAGGGGATGGCAGACCAGGCTCTCTTGGACAGGGAGAGACTACCACCACTGTGGGCACTCCCCAGACCGCAGGACTCGGGCACAGAGTCCACACTATCTTGAAGGGGAGAGTGGCCTCTTCTAGAAACTCATCAGCACCACCACCCAGACAGGCCTTGGACACTGCCCATGACCCTGCAGCCACTCCAGCCAAAATCCTGCTGCCCCAGCTGCAGACCCCCAGAACCTGGGATCTCCACCTCCAAAGGTGCACCGCTCCCACAGCAGTAAGTACAACTTCCCCCTCCCCAGCGGCAGACCTCTAGACACCACATTCCCACATTTCCAACATTTGCACCTTTCCAGAATGCAGACTTTCAGGGTATACCACTCCATAGGCAGCTTTTAGGAGCTGCTGTGAACCCCTGCTGGGTGTGATTTTGTACAGACACAGGCGCACTGCCCCACAATAGAAATTCTGAGTTCCTTCTGCCTGAATAACTGCCCACAGACAACCCAGCTGCTCAACTTCAGTGCTAGGGCCCCTCAGAGTGCATCTGAGCTCTGTGTGAGCAAAGGCACTGCCACACTTATGCATTTCCAAGGAGCAGGCACCCTGAGCCCATCGATCCACAAGGCACTCTGGGGAGCTGCTCTAAGCCCCAGTAGGGTGTGATCTTGGACGAACAGGGATGCACACACCCCCGACAGTAAAAATTCTGAATTCATTCATCCTGGACACCTGCCCACAGATGCCTTGATTATGTAGCTTCAGAGCCAGAGCCCTTCAGAGTGCTTCAGTGCACCACCACACTGGCAAAGGCATTGCAGGTGTCACTGTGAGCCACCACAGGGAGTGCACACCTGTCCACCACAGGTGCAGCAGCAAAAACTGAGTCTTCCCACCCCACAGCTGCAGAATTCTGGACACTAGAGTCAAATGCTTTTCCAGCACGCAGGCCTCCCAAGCCCACTGTCCACAGGAAGCCCTTGGGCACCTTGTTAGCCCCTGCTGGGCACACACTTATACAAACAGAGAACACTGCTGGGCTGTAGAAACGCTGAATTCCCTCTTCTGGGACACCTGCCCACAAACACAGCAATCCCGTGACTTCAGCGCCAGGGACCTTCAGAGGGCGCCAATACACACTGCTGCTAAATGCATCATGGCTGCCCCAGTGAGTCGCCACTAGGGGCATGTGTATCCAACCACTGAAGCAGCAGCAGCAAAAGCTGAGTCTGCCCACAACAAAACTACAGAACTCTGGACACTACAGTCATGCCTTTCCAGAGCACAGGCCTCCTGAGCCCCACCACGCCAACAGACAGTTCCTGCGTGCCACTGTGAATCTCCGCTGGGCACACATGATTACAACCAAGGGCTCAAGAAACAAAAATTGGGACACACCCCTCCATGGCTGCTGACTTCTAGACACCGCAGTTGTGCCTTTCCAGCTCGCAAGCCTACATCAAGAGAACCCAAATAGCTCAAGTAGGGAGCTATGTTAGATTACCAAGCCCAGGAGACTTGAGAGATTATACCAGTACCACCATCCCCAAAATAACCTGGGTAGCAAAGCAATCGGATCTACAATCAAAATGTTACAGCAAAACATGGGAAGACAAAAATGCAATACCCAAAGGAAAGAAAAAGAAAAATCACCAGAAAGGGAGTTAAATGGAATTGAGGCTACTAACTTATCAGAGAAAGAATTCAGAGTAATGGTTATAAAGATGCTCAAATGGCTGGATGACAAATACACACAACTCGATGAGAATTATAAGGAGCTGAATGAGAATGTCACCAACATGAAAAGGAACCAAGAGGAAATGAAGATTGATATAGCTGCAATAAAGAACACAAAGGAAGGCTTAAATAGTAGACTAGAAGAGGCTGAGGACCGCATCAGCGAATTAGAAGACAAGGTAGGAAAAAACACAGAAAACACAGCAGCAAATGGAAAGAAAATTTAAAATGCAAGAGGAGAGCCTAAGTGAGCTTTGAGACAACACAAAATGAAAAAAAAACATTCGCAAATAGGGATACCAGAAGGAGAGGAAGGAAAGCAAGGAATAGAAAACCTGTTTGAAGAAATAAGGACAGAAAATTTCCCAGGTATTGGTAAGAAAAAAAAAACAAAACTATGCAAGTCCAAAAATCACATAGAGTCCCAAACAAGATGAACCCCCAAAGACCAACACCAAGACACATCATAATTAAATTGGCAAATGACAAAGTAAGAATCTTAAAGGCTGCCAGAGAGAGATGAAAAGTTAACTACAAGGGATCGCCTATTGGAATATCAACTGATTTCTCAATGGAAACACACCAGGCCAGAAGGGAATGGAATGAAAATACAAAGTGATGCAAAGCAAGGAACTGAACCCAAGAATACTATACCCAGCAAATCTATCATTCAAAATTGAAGGTGGAATCAGGAGATTCACAGACAAAAAAGGGCTAAGGGAGTTTATTGCCACCAAGCCAGCAATGCTAGAAATGCAAAAGAGACTGCTATAAAAAGAAGAAACAGAAAGGCAAGAAGAAACACAAACAATAAGAATAAAAATGATGACAAACAAGTACTTATCATTAATAACATTAAACGTAAATAGATCAAATGCTCTAATCAAAAGACATAGGTTAGCTGAATGGATAAGAAAACAGGAACGATATATTTGCTGTCTGCAAGAGTCCCACCTAAGAACAACAGATTCACACAGACTGAGAGTGAAGGGATAGAAAAACAAATTCAGGCAAATGGAAATGAGAAAAAGGCTTGGGTTGCGATACTTAAACCTGACAAAATAGAGCTCAAAGTAAAGGCCGAAACAAGAGATAAGGAAGGCCACTACACAATACTAGAGGGAGCAATTCAATAAGAAGATATAACTTCAGTAAATATATATGCACCCAATACAGGAGCACCCAAATACATAAAACAACTTCTGGAAGATATCAAGGGAGAGATCAATAGCAATACAGTAATAGTAGCAGACGTTAATACTCCACTGACACCACTGGATAATCGTCTAAACAAAAAATCAGCAAAGAAACAGCAATCCTAAAAGACTCATTAAATCAGATGGACTTAATTGACATCTTCAGAGCATTTCACCAAAAGCCACAGAATATACATTCTTCTCAAGTTCACATGGGACATTTTCTTTTTTTTTAAAATATATTTTTTATTGATTAAGATATTACATATGTGTCCTTGTCCCCACGTTACCCTCTACCCCCCCACCCCCCCCCTCATGCCCTCACCCCCCCGTTGTCCATGTCCATTGATTAGGCCTATATGCTTGCATATAAGTCCTTTGGTTGATCTTTCCCCCTTACCCCCACCCTCCCCTACCTTCCCTCCAAGTCCCGACAGTCCAATCAATGCCTCTCCGTCTCTGGATAAGTCCTTGTTCATCAGCTTATGTTGTTCATTATATTCCACAAATGAGTGAGATCATGTGGTATTTATCCGCTCTCCAGTTCCATCCATGCTGTGGCAAATGGTAAGAGTTCCTTTTTCTTCTTCCTCTTCTTAAAGAATACCTTTCAGCATTTCATATAATGCTGGTTTGATGGTGATTAACTCCTTTAGCTTTTTCTTATCCTTGAAGCTCTTTATCTGACCTTCTATTCTGAATGATAGCTTTGCTGGATAAAGTAATCTTGGTTGCAGGTTCTTGCTATTCATCACTTTGAATATTTCTTGCCACTCTCTTCTGGCCTGCATGGTTTCTGTTGAGAAATCAGCTGACAGTCGTATGGGTACTCCCTTGTAGGTAACTGACTGTCTTTCTCTTGCTGCTTTTAAGATTCTCTCTTTATTTTTTGCTCTTGGCATTTTAATTATGATGTGTCTTGGTGTGGTCCTCTTTGGATTCCTTTTGTTTGGGGTTCTCTGAGCTTCCTGGACTTGTAAGTCCATTTCTTTCACCAGGTAGGGGAAGTTTTCTGTCATTATTTCTTCAAAAAGGTTTTCAATATCTTGCCGTCTCTCTCCTTCTGGTACCCCTATAATTCTGATGTTGGTACGCTTGAAGTTGTCCCAGAGGTTCCTTACACTATCTTCATATTTTTGGAATCTCTCTTCTTTTTTTCTTTTTCGGTTGGGTATTTTTTGTTTCTTTGTATTTCAAATCTTTGACATGATTCTTGGGATCCTCTTGTCTGCTGCTGGATCTCTGTAAATTATTCTTTATTTCAGTCAGTGTATGCTTAATTTCTAGTTGGTCCTTTTTCATGTCCTCCATGGTCTCACTATACTTATTGAGGGATTCCTTAAATTTATCAGCGGTTTCCATAAAATTCTTGAAAAACCTTATAAACGTGGCCTTGAACTCTATATCCAATCGTTTGCTTTCCTCCATTTCTGCCATTTGTGACCTGTTTCTTTGTCTCCGCATTTTGGCAGCTTCCCTGTGTTGATAGAGTGGCCCTGCGTGCCAGGTGTCCTGTAGGGCCCAGTAGCTCAGCCTCCCCAGTTACCTGGGGTGGACACTCTTGGTGCACTCTTGGTGCCTTGGTTGTTGTAGAATCACTGGGAGGAATTGACCTCCAGGCCAATTGGCTGTGAGAATCAGCTGTGTCTAAAGTGGGAGAACTTCTGTGCTGAAGACACCCTTCTGGGGCAAGACTTGCTTCAGTGGGGCTTTGGTGCTCACTGAGTCTGCTCCCTGAGTGTGTCCCTTATGGATCTGAGGAGTTGCAGTCTGGATGGTCCCCCTCTGACCACTGGGTACAGTGGCTCCTGGATCTAAGGAGGTGCTAATTCAGCCTCTGCCTGAGGCCACACAGCAGGAGCCACGAAGAGGCTCAGCTGTGAAGCAATGCAAGCCGCTGCGGGGCCTTGGGCCTTCTCTTGGAAGTTCCGGGTCTGCCTGGCTCGGCTGCAGTTAGGTACATTCACATGCAAAAGCCTCTGCCGCAGCCTGGGTGGGGCGGGGTCTCAGGGAATCAAAGGGCGGATCAAGGAGCTATGGCTGATTCTCCGCCCGGAGTCGCGGGTCTCAGTGACCTGCTAATTGCTGCAAGCACCTCTGAGGGAAAGCCGCCTTCAAGTTCGCCCGCTGCCGGACAGACCAGCTTCTCCCCGTATGAGTCCTGGGTCCCCAGAGACTTCCTGGAACCGGAGTTCAGAGCAGTCGGGAGCTTGTGATTCAAAAAGACAGCCGCGTCCTCAGGTGCCACCCCCTTTCCTCGCGCGCGCAGCCGCCGTACCTCTGCACTTCACCTCCACAGCGCCTCTGGCTCTCAGCGTGCTTTTCTTTCCTTCTAGTTGTAGAATTTACACTCAGCCAGCCTTTCTGTTGTTCTGGATGATGTTTGTTCTGAACTTTGCGGTAATTTTCAATTGTTGTGTGAGGCGACAATTTCCCGGTGTTTACCTATGCCGCCATCTTAGTTTTTTCCACATGGGACATTTTCAAAAATAGACCACATATGAGGACACAGGCAAAGTCTCTTCAAATTCAAGAGGATAGAAATCATAACAAGCATCTTCTCAGATCACAATGGCATAAAACCAGAAACCAACTACAATGAAAAAAAAATCAAACACATGAAGGCTGAATAGCATACTATTAAATAACTAGGGCCCCGGTGCACAAAAATTTGCGCACTCTGTGGGGAGGGAGGGTCCCTCAGTCCGGCCTGTGCCCTCTCGCAGTCTGGGGCCCCTCAGGAGATAACGACCTGCTGGCTTAGGCCTGCTCCCGGGTGGCAGAGGGAAGGCCCAATCCCTAGGTGCAGCCCCTGGTCGGGTTCAGAGCAGGGCCAATTGGGGAGTTGGGGCACTGCCCCCTGTCATGCACAGAGCAGGGCAGATTGGGAGATTGTGATGCCACCCTCAGTCACGATCAGGGTAGGGCCGATTGGGGGGGTGGGGCACTGGCCCCTGTCACACTCAAGGCAGGGTCGATGGGGAGGTTGCGGCGCCACCCCCCGTCAAGCACAGAGCAGGGCCCATCAGGGGGGTTGGGGCTCCATACCCTGTCATGCACAGAGCAGGGCCAATCAGGGGGTTGGGGCGCTGCCCCCTATCACACACAGAGCAGGGCCCATCAGGGGATTGGGGCTCCGTACCCTGTCACACACAGAACAGGGTCAATCAGGGGGTTGAGGAGCTTCCCCCTGTCACTCACAGAGTACGGCCGATAGGGGAGTTGGGGCACTGCCCCCTGTCACACTCAGGGCTGGGCGGATCAGGGGGTTGGGGCACCACCCTCTATCACCCACAGAGGAGGGCCGATCAGGGGGTTGGGGCACCGCCACTGTCACACTCAGGGCATGGCTGATGGGGAGGTTATGGCTCTACACCATCACACACAGAGCAGGGCGCTTGGAGGTGGGGAGGTTGGGGCGCCACACCCTGTCACACACAGAGCAGGGCCGATCAGAGGGTTGAGGCGCCACACCCTGTCAAACACAGAGCTGCAGGGCAATCAGGTGGTTGGGGAGCTCCCCCCTATCAGGCACAGAGCAGGGCTGATCAGGGGGTTGGGGGCGCCTTCCCCTTTTATGCTGATCCTGGTGACGGGAGGCCTCTCGGCTCTGCTGATCCCGGTGCTGGGAGGCATTTTACCCTTTTACTATATAGGATAGAGGCCTGGTGCATGGATGGAGCTGGAGAGCATTGTGCTAAGTGAAACAAGTCAGTCAGAGAAAGATAAATATCACATGATCTCATTCATTTGTGGATTATAATGAACAACATAAACAGATGAACAAAAATAGATCTAATGATAGAGAAGCACCAATCAGATGCTCAAACCTCAGAGGGAAAGCAGGGAAGGGTGGGGCTAAGGGGTGAGTTCAACCAAAGGACTTGTATGCATGCATATAAGCATAACCAATGGATACAGACACCGGGGGTGAGGACATGAAGGGGGGTCTATGGGGGGATAAGGGCACATTTGTAATTCCTTAATCAATAAAGGAAAAAAATAAAAATAAATAAAAACATTAAAAAGGTATCAAAAATAGATGGTTTTAAGTGAGCTAAAAATAGGTAGTGCCACTATTCTAACAAGGTATGTAATTAATGAATAAGCCCTTACTGTAGACCCAGTACATATACCTAATAAAATCAGAATTCAACTTAACAATGACCTGCATTTGTCTTAAATTTATTATAAAGTTTACCATAGTAGCATCCATTTATAGCTGATTGATATATTCTGCTATACAATTATAAACATAATTTTAAAACTAATGGAAAGCCTAATATATATCTGAACAACATTAATTTTAGAAAATCATATGTCTGATGGTTTAAACAAGAAGACAAATAGAAATTACGAAGTTAGTACTATAAATTCCTATTATTTTTCAAAAACAAATTTGGTAAACAGAATGAAATTACAAATGTCATTGATCTAAAAGGTATATTATTTCCTGTGGAGAGTTTAATAAAAATACTAAACATAGCCCTAGCTGGTTTGACTCAGTGGATAGAGAGTCAGCCTGTGAATGAAAGGTCCCAGGTTCGATTCTGGTCAAGGGCACATGCCCGGATTGTGGGCTCAATCCGCAGTGGGGTACTTGCAGGAAGCAGCTGATCCATGACTCTCTCTCAGCATAGATGTTTCTATCTCTCTCCCTCTTCCTTCCTCTCTGAAATCAATAAAAATATATTTTAAAAAATACTAAAAGTAAGTGTTTTACTTTTAATATCTCCTATGTTGAACACTTATATAAACATCAATGATACAAGAGAATCATTGGTTGGCTGCCTCCTACATGCCCTACACTGGTGATTGAGCCCAGAACCCGGGCATGTGCCCTGACCAGGAATAGAACAGTGACCTCATGGTTTATAGGTTGATGCTCAACCACTGAGCTGCACCGACTGGGCTTGAACACTATTTTTAATCTTAACCAAAGAAACTGATTTTCATATGTGGTTTTAGTGTCTATGGCTGACTGTGCAGAGCCAAAACTGATGCCATACCATAATCGTCAAACATATCAATAATGTACAAGGTGAAATTAGTCTGTGAGAAATCATTGAGTTGATCTGCTGAATTATATACATTGGAATATTTCCAATTTCTCTTTCATGAAAAAAAAGTTAACCTCTTAATGAAATAAAGACAAAATTAAATTAACAAATAAACTATTATCACATCAAATGAGTCAGTTATATTGTAACTATCATCGGAATTCACTTTTCAAAGTAACATATCAGTCATCTCAGGGGTGGTACTTAGCAGCTAACATAGCACAACATAACAGATTTTTGTGGCAGGAAGTAAGAGAAAACTACATGCAATAGATGCTATAAGAGAGTTTTTAATTGGCAGAATGTAATTTAGCAGAAACTATTCTTTGACCAAGGAAGTGATATTGTTCTAAGGCAGTGGTTCTCAACCTTCCTAGTGCCGTGACCCTTTAATACAGTTCCTCATGTTGTGGTGACCCCCAATTTCATTGTTACAAATTGAACATAATTAAGGCATAGTAATTAATAACAAAACAATATGTAATTATATATGTGTTTTCTGATGGTCTTAGGCGACACCTGTGAAAGGGTTGTTCGACCCCCAAGGGGGTCGTGACCCACAGGTTGAGAACCGTTGTTGTAAGGAATGTTTAATATATAGTAAAGACAGTCTAATCCAAAAGACCTAGAATTTAAAGAACTGCTACTTAAAATTTATTAATTTGATTTTCATAATTTAAATATTCTATTGTATAATTTTATAATGAAACTATAAAAATGTAAAATTTAAAGTCATAAGTAATTCTAAATTCATTGAGCCTCATTTTCTCTATTGTGATATTTCTTCAATATCCAAGTAACTTTATCTTTTTTTTCATATGCTTTATCAGTAGAAATATAAGTATATTCTAAGTCACTGTTTCTCAAAATTTGTTCAACAGAACAATAATAGATGTCATTGATAAAAAGAAATAAAAAATAAAGACTCCATAAGCAATAAATTTGGGAAATTCTGGGCTAGAAAGTGTTAAACATATTTCCTTTTTAAAATTGTCTTTATTGATTTTTAGAAAGAGAGAAAAACATCCATTTGTTATTCCACTGATTTATGCATTCATTGGTTGATTCTTGTATGTGCCCTGACTGGAGATTAAACCCACAACCTTGATGTATCTAGATGGCTCTCTAATCAACTGAACTACCTGGCCAGGTCTTTGAACCGATTTCTTCGCTACAATATATAGTAGAGTCTTTAAAGTTAATATTAATTTCAAACCCAATGTACATGCTTTGGAAAACATCAAGCTAAGTATTACTTAGCTCAGTGATTCTCAACCTTCTGACCCTTTAAATACAGTTCCTCATGTTGTGACCCAACCACAAAATTATTTTCATTGCTACTTCATAACTGTAATGTTGCTACTGTTATGAATCATAATGTAAATATCTGATATGCAGGATGGCCTTAGACGACCCCTGTGAAAGGGTCGTTCAACCGCCAAAGGGGTCGCGACCCACAGGTTGAGGACCGCTGACTTAGCTAAATACTAATAAGTATTTGCCAAAGGTTATATCATTGCCCGAAGGGATTCTTTAGGTAGCTTAATAAGCAAACTGATGTATCTGTTGCAGTCCTCTTCACTGGGCATTAGTATCATCAAAATGATCAGTGAACCAAATTAATTGCTCAATTTCAAATTTGTGATTCCCCCAATACTAGATTTAGTGGTACATGGCCTCTGATTCAACACCAAATGGTTCAGAATAGAAAATGGAGATTTCTTAGGTATCCATTTTTGCGTAACCACGAATGCATAATATATTAGCAATAGGAATAATTTATGAACTCTGTCTTCTTTATTTTTTTAATTCCACTTATCATCTTTTATATTTTTTAGTATTATCAACACATGACCAGTAGATTACTGAGAGCTAATATATGGCATTCTGTGCGTATGTGAATAAATACCAGAAAGAAAAGAGCAAAAGACAATTCTTTCTCCATAGTGTCATTGTGATTTCAGAAAGTGTTAACACATTTTTGGCATCCTTGCTTAATAGCCTGCATCCGTTTTAACAAGCCAAGTTAAAGAAGAACCTTATTCTTTCAAACTTAGGATTTGTCATTATTTTGAAATTCATTAGTTTGATTAGTACAGAATTGAGCTAATGAGTTCAAGGCCATAGAATTGAGTCACATATAGGCCAGTTAACTTTGCACAGAAAAAAAATATTTTGTTTCCACCCACACTAGGCCCTTTATCATTAACTAACTCTCTAACAAATGCCTATTTTTATCATACAGCAAACCTCGCAACTGCTGTACATTTTTTTTAAAGAGCAGGCAGGATCATATGCATGTGTGGGCAGAAAGCTTGTTCATCATTAACTAATAGAGCTTCAGCCATATCTCTAAACACACATTTATTTAAAGGAACTTTCATAAGGGAGAAAATTCAAAATTCAATCACATGTTAAATAATAATTCTCCAACAAAATTGAAACAGATTCCTAGATACAAAGAACAGACTGGTGATAGCCAGAGGGTCAGGAGGTTGGAGTACTGGGTAAAAAGCTGAATGGATTAAGAAGTACAAATTGGTTACTTACACAATAGTCACTGGATGTAGAGCACAGCATAGGGAATATAGTCAATAGTATTGCAATAACTATGTAGGGAGACAGGTGGGTACTGGAAATAATGGGGGGGGGGACACTTTGTTAGTTATATAAATGTTTAACCACTCTGCTGTACACTTAAAACTAATAAAAAATTGAATGTAAGCTATAATTGAAAAATAAATAAATAAATGACAATGTTCCATTTTAACTAACAAATTTGAGGTTGCTTTTTCTCTTTTACAAGTATCACTGTTTTGTTTAATTGTAGAATACCATGTGCACTATTACAACAAGTAAAAAATAATTAAGAGACTCGTGGGCTATTATTATTTGCTAAAATCTAATTAGTCTTTATTTTTATAAAAGAATACCATTCACTTCAATTTAGTCTGTCAATTATGACTCCATTTTTTCTTCTGACTGCATATTGTAAATAATAGCACAGAATTTCAATTGGATTAGATAAAATCATTGCATTGCTTTATATCCTCTGCCACTGAAAAATAACAAAAATGACAACTGGTCTGAAGAAAAGTTTTAAAGTTTTGCTAATGCTCCTTTTGTGTGAAATATAATATACTTAGCAGTTCAAAGTGGAAAAAAATCTAATCTGAGAGGACTGTCATCATAGAACTTGAAAGAAAGATTGATTTGATAGTTTTCTATTTTATGTTCAATACAAAATTCCATTTCATTTGGTTTGTCAGGAATTTCATATATCCTTTAAACATGGCAGATTATTATCTGAGAAGAAAAATGTCTTCTGATCAAAAGTCCAAAACTTGAACAAATTCTATAATTTCTAAGATGACAAGGGCCACTCCTAGTTTACAGAGTTCCATATTATATATAGTTCATGCCTTTTCTCCTTTAATTAAATAAACAAAATCTCTTCCACAAAGATGAAGGTTATGATTTTATTTTCCTGTTTTGTGCTGATCTCGTTAAGAATCATATTCCAGAAGTCAAACAAATTGAAAATTTTTCATAATTAAAAATTAAGTCATTTTGTAAGCCTAAATTAGCCCACGCAGTAAAGACCCAAGCTTATAAGTTAAATTTTATTTTTTTAAAAATATATTTAATTTTTTTTTTCTGGGATAATAAAAAGAGGGACTTTTTACATGGACAAATAGGGGGTGAATTGTGGTTTTTGTGTAGTCTACAGCTTATATACTGGAGCTCTCTTTAACAAAAGGATACAAAATTACTCATATGAAATTTGGTTTGAACAAACTATTAACTTATAGAAAACAATCACAACAAATAACATATTTTAAGCTGATGTCACAAAATTAAAGAGAATGGCATATGTGTATTAATAAACTGGTTGACATATCTCCGTAATACTTTTTCAACATTTTTGGCAGCATATCATTTGACTGTCTCTTCATATGACAATTATTTTCTAACATCAGGCCTCAGAGAGACCTATGCAAGTGAGGGGCCTTAAGCAAAAAACTTCATTAGCTTCTGTTTACATCAATCATTTGATCATTATGTGGTTGTTCAAATGATATAAAGTAGTGACAACCTGCTATTTCAACATAATTGAAATATTATATAATTGAATATATATATGCACACACATAATACAAAGCAATAATTTTAATTTTGGAATGTATTTAAAGGCAAATGACTCCTCAAAGAAGATATGCTATATGGTGGGAGGTGGGGTAAAAAGGGATATTCATTTTCTACAAATAAATTGAGATTACCAATACCTTCTCCCTGCCTCCTTCAATGAATGGGGGTTGTACTTAGCATTATACAGCCCACCATCTAGATCTCTAAAATACATGTGAGATGGAAAGCCGATTTACAGAATTTACCTTAAAATGTGCTTTAAGCCCAATCAGCATGGCTCAGTAGTTGAGTGTCAACCTATGAACCAAAAGGTCATGGTTAAATTCCCTGTCAGGGCACATGTCTGGTTGTGGGCTCAATCCCCAGTGGAGGTGGGGGTGGTGGTGGTGCAGAAGCAGCCAATCAGCCAATGAATGGTCTCTCTCATCATTGATATTTCTCTCTCTCCCTTCCTCTCTGAAATCAATAAAAATATGTTTTGATGTGCTTTGGATATATAGTTATTCATTAAGCTTTTTTATGAATGAATAAATAAACTAACAAATGAGTAGGTGAATAATACAGCTATCCTGACCTCTCACTTTCGTTTACCTCCATGACTACTTTAGGTGTTGAATGAAGTATAAATCTATTGGTCTATTGAAATATTCAACTACATTAAAATGTATCAGGTTTCATTGGTAGTGTTTATGCTAATCATATCTCATTTATTCTTCATAACAATTCTTGAGGTAATTTTATTTCTCAATACAGAGTTATTAAAATAGGAATATAAAGAGTTAAGTAACTTATCAAATGTTCTACAGCTAGAATGCCATAGAATAACAAATTGAATTCAGGTTTTCTAGACTCTTAGGTAAAATACAACATAACTGATTCTGTTTTCTTCATGCTATACTGTAAAAATATAGCCCAAAAAAGCCTACTAAATTAAAATTGTGTTCCAGACAAGCTCTACATAAAAAATATAATATATTTTGACAAAAACAGTTACAATGGGATTACTCATCGTTGTACTAGAATGTACAGATTTCTTCAATGTATTCCTTTTCATTTCCATATCCAATTGCTCTTCCTATCTCTAGTTTTGAAAGGATGTTTGGTCTGCTTTGAGTAGTAGCATGTCAAGGGTAACATGAATATTAATAGCATGACATAGTTATATGCAGAAGAATTAATATCAACATGATGGGGCAGACAGGTTTGAAGAGCCCAGAAATGTGCTTTTAAAGCTGCCTGGCAGCATATTTCATATTATTTCAAAAGGATTCTCTGGTTGAATAAACTCCTCATACACCCCTGCTGGAGAATCACCACATATATTTGCATTTTAAAGACCCAGAGATCCTACTCTAAATAAAGCTTTTTCCACTATGGGCAGCACTCCTACCTTATTCAACTCCAACATGTTCCTCTGCTGCCTCCAACAGGGCCTCAGACACAACACAGCACACACACCATTACTGCCCTCTTGTCCTCTGAGTTGTTTTCTATTTCAGACTACACTGCTGGAACTCACACATGGAGAGCTCAAAGTAAACAAGTTTAGAGATTCAATGACAGGGTCTGAACATTGACTTGTGTCTCTCCACCATTGCTAACTGATATCTCCCTTTTCTTCTTTCCCAAGTTACAATATGAAAGTCATTGTGAAGAGAATGGTGACTTCAATTCCTTTAGTGGTATCCCTCCCTTTTTCCCACTCCAACCTCCATAAGAGCATTTTACCCTGCTGGAATACTTGTTGAAATGTTGAAAGTAGCATAGAATAAATTTTAAAAGTGATGGTAGTAAAGTTGAAGGAGAAATAACAGAAAATAGGTTTAGAAGGAAAAAGGACCTGCACTGATTTCCCTTTCTCAGGACCCTAAAGGTTGCCTATTCTTCACACCCCTCCACTTCTTTTCTCCCTCCTTCTCCTTGAGACCCAGTTTAGGTTCCTAGTTCTCACTCATGCCTTGGAGACAAAAAAAAAAACAAAACAAAAAACTATCATCAAGTTTTTTAATTTCTTTCCATTCATTATTATTTGACTAGAACTCTAAGTCAAGTTAATTTTGTTTATTGATCTGTAATTCATAATTCCTTGGTAGGGCAAATCTAATCTATCTCTTTATATAAAAGCCAAGCGACTGAAATGACCAGAACGACCAGTCACTAGGATGTGCACTGTGGCAGCCAACCAGACAACCAGCCTGATGGGGCCCCAGTAGGCCCTCCCAACCTCCAGCAGCCCCTCCCCCCGGACAGCCACACCCCATATTGCCGCCAATCACCCATGACCCCTTCCCCCAGCTGGCCCCGCCCCCATTGCCCCCCCATCCCAGTCAGGGGCAGGGCTGGCCGGCCAACTGCCCACAGCCCCTCCCTCTGCCTGGCCCTGCCCCCAATCAGCCCCACACCCCCATCAGGGACAGGGCCAGCCAGGCAACCTCCCATGGCCCCTCCCCCATGCCAGTCAGCCCCCATTGGGGCAGGCCAGCTGGACCTAACCCATGCACGAATTCATGCACCAAGCCTCTAGTGTAACAATAAAAGTATTGCTGATCTGACAATTTTGCCATTACACTGCATCTCATGCCGTAATTGTTATGTAAACTATAAGAAGCAGGCACTATGTTCAAAAAAATCTTTACTGATATCATTTTTATGCAGTTAACTCGGAAAGATTTTGAAGATACTAGAATGATACAGAGATTTAAAATAAGTCAATTTAGTACAAATGATAGTAGTATTTAATTCTCCATAAAATGTTAGTTTATGACAATAGGTGACAAATACAATTTAATACTTACAGTATAAGTACATAATTCTTGAGATCCTTAACTAACTTTAAAGATAGACATTTCATTATTATTGTCACTCATTGATATATACTTCAAAGTTACTACACACCTTGTAAATGTGTTTTTAAAACATTATTGGTTTTTCAGAAATCCAGTCATGCTCCCTACCTCAAGTGATGCTTGTGAAAAAGGGTCCATTTTAATAATTCATGGCACTTTTGGAAACCTCTGTCATTTAACAAGTTTCTGACAAAGTTAATTTACATGTTCTGATAGTTTATTTGTAATTTTTCTCTAATTGTTATATCCCTATGGTTATTTTTTGGAGAATACTTAATAATCGATGAGTGGAAGTGGGGGTGGTAACTGATTCAGTTGCACTGTTCAAGAATTATAAACATCTTTGAATAAGACATTGTTACTTACTTATTGTAATAAACTGCAAAAGCTTACCAGCATAGCCTACCCACTTTGGCACCTTCCATAGAGTAAATGTCCAAGAATATAAAACCTAAAATGTATGATTAGAGTCATAAGTTATTTTGGTATTTATAGGACAGTTCTAAGAAAGTTGTACTGTTGGGATCATGACCCTCAGCCAAGTAGGTAATATTTCACTGACAATGAACCTAGGACACCAGGGAAATGGACTGGTGAAAACTAGGCAGGGTGTCAATGCTCCATCTGAGTATCAGAGCCTTCAGGCTGGTACTAGCCTGCAGTGGGTACTAGAGTGTTACTCAGATAACTGAGGCACATGACATTTTATAAACTGGACTACTAAGATTGAACTTGGAAAAAAACATTGAATTTTTCAAATTTACCACAAGAATACTGAATCCTGAGTATGAAAAGACACTGAATTTGAAAACCAATCAGTTGACAAGGTGGAAAGTTTTTGAAGGATTTAGTGGTATGACAGGAGTAAGTTCAGTCTGGAGAAGCTCCTTTAGTGCTTTGAGCTCCAGCAACAGATCTAGAGAAGATGAAGCCTAATAATAACAACATTCATAGAGGAAGAAATCCAGAAACAATATTTTATTTTAATTGCCAATTTGTGTTACATTTTTTCCTTTAAAGGAAAATCCTCTATGCTCCAAATATTTTCCTTCCCTATGTAGCCTGTCAAAACAGTTAACCACAATAGAATCAGTAGTGTGCCAAACTGCATCTGTGGTTTCAATTTATCTAGAAGTTAGTCAAGAAACAACAACAAAAATTGATTGAAGAATTCAGAACACCTTTTGTTGTGTGTTTTTTTTTTTCTTGAAAGTAAAATGTATCACAATTCTTCACCTTATGTGAAAGAAAATCTAAAAGGAATAGTCGAGACTATGTGCATTTTGGCAACTGAGAAGAATTCTTAGTTTTTATATTTTACCTAAAGACAGAAACTGACACTCAAATAAGTTTCAATAATGATGAAATAAATATTATTCAATTTTAAGAGACAACAGAAACCCTATGTTGATTATATTAATGTATATCTAATCATTTGAAATCAGATGTTTGCAGTAAATCAGTCAATGAAAAAGAGATCAAAGTAGACATTCATTAAACACAATGTTGACTAAACCACAGCATGGTTGTTGTTGTTGTTTTTTAAGTATAGCAGTTTTATCATATTTCAATGAAATGCACAGTACATTTGTAATCATAAATCAGAAAATGTAACTAATTTTCACAAACAATATAAAAGTTAAATCTACTTAGCTCACAGTCATATTTATAATAGAAATAAAGAGGCTTAAAAAGTAAAAGAAGACTCAGTGTAATATAAGATTAGCCCAGGATTCTTTAAAAATGTGTTTTTGCTTGTCTGGTGTGGCCCAGTTGTTGAGCATCGACCTATGAACCAGGAGGTCAAGGTTCAATTCCCAATCTGAGCACATGCCCAGGTTATAGGCTCCATTCCCAGTAAGGGGATATGCAGGAGGCAACCGTTTGATGTTCCTCTGTTTCTATCTATCTCTCCCTCTCCCTTCCTCTCTCTGAAATAAATAAAAACATATTTTTAAATGTATGGTTTTTTTTTATCAATCCCAATATATTGGTTTGTAAAAAAGTATGTGATTGTTTTCATATGTGTGCTCAGTTTCTTAAATTTAGAGCAGTAGTTAATACTTATTTCTTGAAGAGATGACCACATAGAAGTTTTGGTAGTATGGAAAAAAAATTCAATCTCAATTTTGAAAGATTCAAGAAAAAAAAAAAGATTCTGTTTCCCTCAACAAACAAAATCTCTTTGAATCTTTCACCTCACCAGACAACATCTGGAGAATTCAAACTAAAGCCGGTCCTAAGGAAACAAGAAGTCTAGAGTCTGTTAATAGCATTCTGATTCTTCTACACTTTAAAAAGCATAATAACATTCCCTGCTCCTATGCTTCCATCATACTACAGGCAAATAACACACAGATGAAAAGCCTCATCTGGTACAATTTGCAACTACTCATCGGTAGAAAAATGAGAGTACAGTAGGGGAAACTCATTCGTTATTAAGAAACAGCAACATAGAGGACACCACATACCTTTACTCATTTATTTGCATTAATGAGAGCTCAGTGCTCCAGCAAAGTTCACCACACAAGGCTATGATTCTTAGATTCCTAGGAGAGAAATTCAGCTGCAGTTTTCTGTTCACTGCATGTATGTAGCTGTTCAAGCCTAGAGAGAGAGAAAAACAAAAACAAAAACTTATATGGCATGATTAGCAAATAATTGTCCCACCCCTACTTAATGAATCTGTTCTCCATTGAAAGCCTTTTCTTAGGTGTTTTTATCTCTCATCCTCACCTCCTTGGGTTTTTCAGAGCAGGAAACCATTTCAAACTTTTCCCAATTATTTGCCCAAGCACTATAGCAAACTTCTAATATTTTATTATTTTGGCAATGTTGCAAGGTCAGTCCCAGGACGGAAAAAAACCCCCACAAAAACAAAAACAAAAAGGCCTTGCAGGTCAAGTCCTGGAGAGAATGAAGAAGTGTTAGTTTCATTTCAGAGATATGCCCTTTTCAAATTCTTGTAATCTGTAGTGGTGGAGCGGGGGAAGGGTGTTAGAAGACTTTATTCTAAGCTCTCACTAATAGCACCCTCTAGTGTCTCTAGTTGAATTATGCAATTTCTCATCAGCTAGGTATAGGTTTCTGCAGTTAAACTACTAAAGACATAAAGCTCTGTAACTACCAGGCTTTCTCCGTTTTCTGTATTTTTAGCTTCTGCAGAAACTCATGTGTCTTCTGTGTACTTGGCACCAGGTGCAGCCTTATTTTCTTTTGTGATTCGAATGCCTCAACATTAGAACTGTCTACCAGTTAAATGTAAAAGTTTATGTACAAATTATGAATAGTAAAAATGCTTGGAATTGAGAAAGTACTTTTAACTCTTCAAAGCACTGACATACACATCATTTTTGTATGTCACAATAATGCCCCTCTTCCCACCACCACATATGTATATTTGTTGGTTTTAGAGAGAGAAGTAAAATGATTTCACTTGGTATAAAGAAAATTAATTCTTAACAAAAGCTTTCTCTTTAAGTGGTCCCTAGCCCATTAGGGTTTAAGTTTTTGTTTTAAATTTTACTTAACATATTTCCTAACTTTTTGATTAATGTCAGGCAGTATACTAAACATTTTAGGTACATTATTTAAATATCACTACAATAATTTGAGGTGAATAAGGCTATTATACCCATTCGTTGATAAAGAAACTGAAGCTTTTTAGGATAGCTCTGTGCAAAATGTATAATTCAAGCCACATATGTAATTTAAAATTGTCTAATAGCCACATTAGAAATATTAAAAACAAATAGGTGAAGTTATTCTAATAATATGTTATTTAGTCAGAATGTTATCATTTCATCATGCAATTTAGAAAATATTAATGATATACTTTACATATTTGTGTACGTGTGTGTATGTGCATGTGCTAAGTCTTCAAAATAAGGCATGTATTTTATACTCACGGCACATCTCAATTTGAGTTACCTAGATTTCAATTGCTCAATAGCCACTGTGGTGAGGGACTATCTTATTATATAGTACAGATCTGGAGATTAACTTGCCCATAGCCACACAGCCAGAAATGCCAGAGCTAGAACTCCAAATCTGGCCCTAAAACCAAAGCCCTTTTCCTAACCACTGGGGCATCACTGCCTCCTACTAAGCACAATTGTTGCTGATGGTTAATATTAAACAAAAAGTATCATGGAGAATGCAATTTACCAGTATTAGTTTTGTGCCCACCCACCCACCTACCTTTTCAATAACAATGATGATTTATAGATTGTAACATTTATGTGCAAAGGACAGTGAAAGTTGTTGTGGAAAACACAAAGAAAATGAATTTAATGCAAAATGACTGTCATATGACACAAAATACACATTCTCATGCATCTGCATGACCTGTGCATTCTCTCTGCACACAGAGAAGGCAAATCACAATCTGATAACAGACTGCTTCAATATAGGGTGTTTCAATGCAAGGGCAATTGAAATTTTGGAATATTTTATTGTCTTCATTAATCTCTTATCAAGGGCACTATCTATGAAAATGTACATAGATAGGTGCTACCAATGCATACCTTTTTGAGTCTTCTTTTAATAGGCCTCCATGGTGATCAACTCTTTTTCAGATAAACATGTTATTTCTCAGTTTTAATCAATTCTTACTGGCCTGAGAAACATCCTTACTTAAAGTATTTTAAATCTCTTATAGATCAAGAAGAAGCCTGTTGCACGAAGATTCGCGCAATAGGCCCTCCTTCCCCTGGCTGCTGGCACCGGTTTTCCTCTGGTACCCGGGACCCAGGCCTTCGGTCTGACAGCAGCGGGGGCTTGTTCCTTTTAATTTTTAACTTTTGAGAGCTTTGGTTAATTATAAAATATTTGATATCATGTAAATTCTGAAAATGTGTAAGTACCCACACAATCTGAGGACCACATGTTAAGGATCAGCACAGTAGACAGGAACTTACATGTGTTTGAATGTCTAAACATCTAAGGTTTCATAACTTTACAGCTATGTTACCTTAGATGTTTTACCTAGTTTCTGTGAATCTCTGTTTCCTCATTTGTTTTTTTTTTAAAAATGAAGCTAATAATAGCTATCTCATAGAGTGACTCTGAAGATTAATAGGACAATGTATATAATGCAGATGGTGCATAAAAGGCAAGAAGTCCTTCTCTCAGTAAGTAAGCAGAGTATAGTTCTCATCAATCCTTTTAGAGTTAGAACACCTAGAGGAGAGTTTTATCAGGTGTCCTAGCTTTTGGTTATTCCATTGCTCATTGGTGCCATCATCAGACAGAACAGAGAAAAAGAGAAAATGGGAAAACATTTTTTCCCCCATTATTTTCAGATGTGTGTTTCTGTCAGTCTTACGGACAAACTGAATTTCTCAGATAATTTTCTGGGTTATTTAGTTCAACTAGCAGTCTCCTTGGTCTGTAAGTAATGTTTCTGTTCTACAGATATCATTTTCTACTGGACTACATACACTTAAAACAAAATGTTGTGCTATATGTTGTAGAGAAGAATCCTGATTATCTGTAAAGCAGCCATGTAGCTAAACTTAGAAGTTATACACTCTGAATGGAATTCCAGAGTCTGTTACTCTCCATCTCCATGGCCTTGTGCAAATCACCTGTCTTGTGTGAGCTTCAGTTTCAGGAATTGTAAAAGGTGGATAATTATATTAACCACATGAGTCCATCATGATGATAACTTTAAATACTTCATAACAGTCACTGAATAGTTCTCTCCCCCTGCCTTGAGTTTAGATGGAAATTTCTAAAAAAATAATTAATTGAGGATGTTATGAATGACTTGGTTATTAGTGCTCTGAGGTTGCCTCCACAGCATTGCTTTGCCACACTGTCCTGGATCAATCAGTGATTTTATTTTCTTTGAGTTCCTGCCATCCCCTATGACAGAATCTCATCCAGCAGTGCAACCCCTGAGAGTCAGAGCTGTAATAATTTGACAGTTTCTGATTTCATCTCCAAAACATTTCCTAGCTCCCAGGAAGAGGACAATGCATGTGCTGGATTCAGTGAATAATGGAGACAGAATTACAGGAGGAGTAAAATGCAATAGTAAATACTTCCTTGTGTCCCGTTTCATGAAGACCATGCTGAACTGCAGACTAATGTCGCTGTTGCTCTCAGTAGTGTCTTTAGGTGGGAAAAGAAAGAAAGAGAAAGAGAGAAAAGGAAAGAAAAAAATGAAAAGAAAAGAAAAAAGAAGTGATGTGAGGATTATTTGAACCAAGATTTTAACCTTTAAAAATAACAGAAATTGAAAAGATGGCACTTATGAAGATGGAGAAGGAATACTGAAGATTTGTCCTACAATCATCATCATCATCATCATCATCATCATCATCATCATCTTTCCATGAAAAATCTATTGGAGAAAACCAACTCCTGATAATTGGCAATTTTTTTTCTTTCTTGGTGTTCTATCCCTGTGCAGATATATCCCCCCACCCCCCTTCCATTTAGCAGACAAAAATAAAAATGAATATTGGCACCCGAAAACATTATCTACTTTTTCTCCTTTTATTTCAGGAAACAGAGTCTCCTTCCAAAAACAAAGCAGAGCACAGGAAAGATATTTGTTGTTGTTGTTGTTGTTTTTGTTTTGTTTTCCTGTGGGTTAAGCATGGAAAATGTAATTTCCCCTAAAGCCTTGTACCTTTCTGGAGAGGAATTTAGAGAATTCACCTGGTTCATTCTCTGGCTGCTGGGTAAATATAAGGACTTGCACCTTAGGGAAAGAATCAGAGTGAAGGAAGTCCGAAGGTTTTAGTTGTCCCTGCTTTTTGCATTTAATCCCATGATAGGGGCAGGGGAATTACCCCTGCTTCTAGTAACCCAAGACCCATCCAAGCCATAAACCAGGCACATTGTTTTAGTGGCCTTTTGAGATCAGGCCCCCGGGCCTCACCAACTAGGCATAGAGCGCTGGCAAGCACTAGTCTTGCGGCTCTAGACTGGGTTCCTGCCTCCTGCATCCTTTCCTACCTCAGAAACGCGCTGTCCGATCCGCGACGCAGCTGGACCCGCTAAAGCAGTCCAAGCCACCAACCTGCTTAATGCTCTCTCGGTAGCCAAAGGCTAGATCTCCCCCTTCCCAAGCTCCCCGCCATCCTGGACGATCAATCTGAAAAGCAAGCGAGGTACCAGACCTGGCTCACAGTTGAGTCTGATGTATGCAGCAGGCACAGTCTCTCTGCTCTGACTGCGGCTTTGCCGGGCTCCTGCCCTGACTTCCACTAGTCTGCCTTAAGTATCCTTTGTATGAGAAAATGGAGCTGCTGGATGCTCGCTCTCTAGCTGGAGTCAGGGTGGTGGCCGGCGGGATCTCGAGAAAAGCACATATAATAAGAAAAATCAAACTTCTGTAAGATAATGTGAATGAGTTAAACTTAAAGGGAAGCCTAAGAAAGCAGTCAGCGGAGGACCGAGCGGAGCAAGCATACCCTCGCTTTTGCTCTGCAGAACGGGCATCCCGAAAGCCACACGTTTCCCCGGTAGCGGGTCCCGCAAGCAAGTGTGCGGCCAGCACGCATTGTGCCCCCTTCACGGCAACGAACTGTAACTTCCTCAGCTTACCTCCATCTCGTCCCCGCCCTTCTCCCCGGTTCCCCCCGCAGCCAGGAGAGGCCGCCCCAGGAGCGGTGGGGGACGTGGGGTGCGGGAAGTGGGGACCAGAGGGGGGTTCCCAGCAGTTGGTGCTGCGCCATCCCCTCCCAGCAGGCAGCCCAGGCACTGACTGGTTCACTTCTCTCTCCCACCCCCCACCCCCGTGCTCCACTCGCTCACCCCCCTTCCTTCCCCCTTCTCCCCCTCTATCTAGTCCCTCCCACTCGCCATTGAAAAGGGCTGGCTCGGCGCTGGCTCCTTGCAGTCGGCGAACTGTCTGGGCGGGAGGAGCTGTGAGTCTGAGCTGCACGTAGCGGCCCGCGCGCGCGGCAAAGCAGAAAGAAAGCTGCACAGAGTGCGCTGAGAGTCAGTGGCAGAGGCGACACCCGAGACACCGGCAGCCCAGGCAACCCGGGCGGCCCACGCAACCTCAAGAGCAACCTCAAGAGCCCGCGGACTGCGAGCTGTGGCGGTAGAGCCCGCTACAGTGATCGCAGTCTCCGTGGAGCCGGCGCAAGCCTTTTCTCTTTTTTCTTCTCCCCACTTCATTCTACTATAGAGGCTACAATCACAGGGTGAGTATTGGGTCGGGTGTAGAACAGATCGCGGCGTGTGAGGCGTGAGTCCCGCACTTAGTGCTCCGAGGCTTCCTGCTGCCTGCACCTGGGGTCTGGACTATCACACAGAGAGGGTTCAAAGGCGCTTCTGGTAGTTCTCCCTCCCCCCCCCCTCCCCCCCCCCCCCCCGACCGCTTTTCTTTCCTGGAGGTAAGAGAAAGAGCAAACCTCGGAAAGGAGCGCGGATAGAATGGATTTTTCGGCGTTGCCATCTTTCGGCTTGGTTTAGTTACTTTGCGAAAACTCTCGCTTCTGTCAGAAAAGTGTAGGCGCATGAATTTCCCCGACATTGGCCATGCCAAAAGGGATTTGACTTAAACGGCTGCAGCCGGATCCAGTGAGGCTGAGACAAACTCTAAGACCGGGGCAGGTGCTGAGAAAAGATCACATCCCCCTCGGACTAGCCTGGCAGAGCGGTCGGAGCTAAGGCGCAGCGCCCTGAGCCCAGCGCCCGCCTCAGACCTCGCGCCGCTGGATCCCGCTGTGCTCTCAACTCTGCGGGCTTGGGTCCTTGCCAGGCTGCCTCTAATCCTTGGGGACCCGACCCCTGTCACAGAGCGATGGGGAGCGCAGCGCGCCAAGGAGCGCGCCGTGTCCCCAGGGCCCTTCTGCTTAGCGTTAGCCTCCCCGCCCTTCCTTCCCGCCCCACTTCCCGGGCTCTGCTCAGCCAGCACCTGCTGGATGTGGAGGTGGTAGGTGTGAGAAATTCTGCCTATTTTTTTTTTTTTTAAGGAACTCCTTACCATGCGTAACTGAAAAAAGCACCCTTTTCTCATTGACAAAAAGAAAAAGAATGATACTTTCTAAGAGCACTGTGCAACGTAAGAGGGTTCCTCTTTCTCTAAAGAAATTACTTTTAATCTCTTTGCCGTAAATGCCTACCCATCCCATAAGTGAATGGCGTTTGCTGACAGAACTGAAAAACAGTTCGTCTCCACAAAGGAATTATTTTTTTAAAGTGCGTAGCCATAAAACATCCGTCTTTCTCTAAGAGTGGTCTCTGAATGCGCCCTCGGAAAAGGTGACTTTTTAAAAGCACATAGCAGCGAATGGGTCCTTTTCTTTAGACTTTGGAAAAGCAGAGCTGCATTCTGCCCTTGGCTGGAGACAAGGCTTGCATAAAAGCGCTTATCAGAAACTTGTCTTCCTACCCTAGCAAATAAATAAATAAATAAATAAATAAATAAATAAATAAATAATAAATGGAAAGTAAAAGAAATATGGCGGGAGGAGGAGCGGGGGTGAGGGCTGCACTTCCCAAAAGTGAGTAGTTGGAACCACTTGTTTTCCTCCCCCCAGGAAAGAATTTTAGAGCTCAACCGGGAATGACCTTTTGGCCTCCAGAATAAATTACTCCTCGCTACTTTGGCTGCCTTTTCGGTTTGCGGTGCGGGGTGCAGGGTGCCAGGATGCGTGTGTGGTGGGCCTGTGAGCGCGCATATGCGGGCAGCCCCCTGAGCCAGGTGCCCTTCCGAAATAGGGCTGGGAATCAAAACTTGCGCTACTGCAGCACACATCCACCAAGCAAGGATCGGAGGGGAAAGGGGACTAAGACAAAATAATACAGGAACTTAAAAAGAAAGGACAAAACCAAAGCAAGTTCTTGTGTGAGAACATCCCAAGATGGCATTTAAACCTAGTGTAGGGCCTGTTTATATAAGAAAAGTGCGGGGAAGAAAGTGCTTAACATCTGGAGAGGCGGGGAAGGGGGCAGGAAATCTGGGGAGGGGTGATGGTGTTAGAGAGCCGCTGGCATGCTCTTAGCGCTGAAACAAGGCAACAACCCAAGGAGCGTGCTGAGAAGAATTTTAAACACCGAGCACAACACCTGAGAAGGTAGCGTTGCTTTATGACTACAGCGACTCGCCTCTCTCCCATAAAAGGTTAAAACAGGTGTGACTCAAAAAAAGATACTTGCTGGTACCTTATGAACTTGGTACAAACTAGATGGACTTCCACGCTCAATCTTGTTTGAAGTAAACTCCCACAATCACGGGCGGAATATTAGCCTCGGGGCTGCCCTTTGGTGTGTGTGTGTGTGTGTGTGTGTGTGTGTGTGCGCGCGCGCGCCCCCGTGGCGTGTGTTGGGGGGACATTTGAAAGCAAGTAGAAGTAATAGTATTTGTACATGTTTCCATGTTTTCCCCTTTCCTGTCTTTGTCTGGTTCCTCCGAGGAAGCGCAGACGGTGTGCGGGCGGTTTTGACGAATGAACTCGGATGGGCCCGCCAAGGTCTAAAGACTCCTTTCTCCTTCTGCTAAATTAAGAATTGTCCCGCGTGGCTCACGCGGTCTGAGTCCAGCCGCCACTGCCACAGTGCTGCGGTTGCCCACGCGGCGAATGAGCGCCTCCGCTAGCGAGGCCCCAGAACCCAGTTCTCCAGTTGCCTTTGCACGGTCAGCCCCTCCTTCTGGCAATGATGTCAGCCCCAGAGAGGCATTTCGGGCCAGGAGGAGGGGATCGGGTGGCTAGCCCGGGCTGTGAGCGCCAGCAGCCCTGCCTGGCGCGCTCCCGGTGCGCAGCCGCCCTAGCTGCCTGTCGCCTCCTTCCCGCGCTGGCACCCTCCGCCCCCCTTCCAGTCCCTTAGCTCCCTGGAGGCGTGCGATGGAGCTGGAGCTGGGGAGGCCACTGCGGGCCTGGCGGTGGCTGGTTTTGAACCCGGGCATCAAGCACAGATTCAGGTCTTCCCGAATCCTTGTCCTCCTTTTCTCCGCCCCCGTTCTCTCCCCTTTTCATCTTGCACTTTCACTATTCACTGTGAATTTACTTAGTGTCATTTTAGAGGGCAAGTTCGTCAGATGAAATAATAGCTACCAGTATTAAATTTCCGTTGTTTTCTCTACTCCCCTGGTGATAAGGAAGGGGAATGTGAAGACCGGCGTTTTTAAAATCCCGTGGCTGCCTCTTTGCCCGCAACCGAAAGCTCCCTAGAAGCCTGAGACGTGCTGTGGGGGATGGGATCAGTCGACGGAGATTTCTCAGTGTGGGTAGTCCCCTTAACTGAAAGAAGGGACTTAAAATTGGGAGTTTCAGAAAAAAAGATTCTAGGAGCTGCTGCCGCAGGGGAGAGGCCACCGTGCCCTTTATTGTAAGGCTGCGCAGTCCCTTCTAGAGACGGGCGCGCCAAATTGGGAAGATTCAGAAATGGGATTTTACAAGACCAAAGCCCCCTGCGGCTTCCCTTCTAAGTTTGCTCTTTGCGTTTTAAGGAACAACCCCTACTTTCCCGAACTAGAGGCTAATTCGTTGCTCTGATTGCGAAGGATTCTTTCTTTCTTCCTTCCTTCCTTCCTTCCTTCCTTCCTTCCTTCCTTCCTTCCTTCCTTCCTTCCTTCCTTCCTTCCTTCCTTTCTTTCTTCTTTCTTTCTTTCTTTCTTTCTTTCTTTCTTTCTTTCTTTCTTTCTTTCTTTCTTTCTTTCTTTCTTTCTTTCTTTTCTTCCTTCTTTTTTAGCTCTGGGAGAAGGACCAGAGCGCGCAGTTGGAGGTTTTACAGGGCGAGAGGAAGGGGCTGGAGGAAGGACTTGTGGAGGCAGCTGGGCCTCGGAACTGACTGACCTTCCTAAGGAAATAACATTCAGAGGGGGTCGAAATGAACTGCTTTCCTATTGTGTTTTGATTTGGAGGCAGGTGGGGGATTTGGGGAAAAGGGAGCTGGAGCAAAGAATTCTTCCGATTTGTAAATCTAGGATTTTATTTTCTTCTCTTTGATGGAAGGAAGCAAAGGCAGCAAGCTTAAAGTTGCTCTGCGTTTTAATTATAAGAATGGGGAGGAAACTCAGACCACATTCATTTTCTAGAGTTCAATCATTTGGTAAAGGTTGAAAGAAGTCCCTTTTTATTTTAATCGCCAGGATGAGATTCTGATGGACCCCCAAGTAATGGTGGGTTTTGTCACCTTGGAGCCCTGACAGAACAGATTACAGGTTTCATATTAAAAACTTTGTGTGTGTGTGTGTGTGTGTGTGTGTGTGTGTGTGTGTGTGTGTGTGTTTTCCAAGATAGAAATTCCTGATAGCTTACAGACTGCTGGTGGCAGGAAGAAATCTGGTAAAAGATTTAGAAAGCAGAATATTTTCCTTCTCTCTATGCAAACCGTCCGAAACAGCCTTTAGTCAGGATTTATAAGGTTCTTGGGGAAGGGAAGGGAGGCGGGCACACTGATAAAGAGACTTTATATAAACCACTGGCTTTAAGCTGCATTGATGAAATAGTGTATGGCTGCCAGGTTTTTTTGTTGTTGTTGTTTGTTTTTTTATTTTGTTGTGTGTGTGTGTGTGTGTGTGTGTGTGTGAAGGAATATTATTCAGAGGCTGACAATTTGAAACTATTGTCTCCAATCTTCACATATTTTAAAGGTGTCATCCATTTATTCACCAAAAAATTTACAAACATTAATTAGACACCTACTGTGCCAGACAATGTGCTAGGCTCCAGGAATACAAAAGAGAATATAAAACGTGGCTTGGGCCTCTGTGAGCCAAGAGACTTTTACAAATTCATGATACAGTGTGATAAGAGGTCTAATTGGGCATAATGTAGGGAGGAATTAATTTGTGCTAAGAGGCTGAGAAAACATTCATAAAGAAGAGGTGTGTCTTGGGCTTTGAAAAATAGGGATCCCTAGGTCTTGGCTAGCCAGGAGGTAGATCTGGGAGAGCCTGACACAATTAAGTAAGGAAAGGTGTTGTGGGGGGAGCCTGATCCCACTATGGAGTTTAGAGGTATGTGTTAATTTAGTGGACATAGGCCACCTGTGAAATTTTTTCAAGCAGATATCTTAAAAATAACAATAAAATAAGGTGAGAAAATTTGGCAGTTGGTGGCACACAACATAAAAAATGTGTTGTTGCTTATCTTTAAGTGCATATTTGAATAAACTAATGCATTGCAATAGAGAGTGGCAGCTAATAAGTTAAAAAAGATAGTGTAACATCCAGAAAAAAAGGACAAATGAATAAAGAGGGCCTAAAGTAAATCAGTAGAACTAAGAAAGAAATAATACTATTCTGAGGAAGAAATTTTATTTTAGTCATAATCACTAACTCAGTTATATCTTTATACTGTACTCATCTCACCTTCCCCATTCAGCCTCCAAATTCCCAATCTTCTACCATCAGAGTAAAAGCCTTCAGCCACTTGCAAACACACCTATCTCCACCGCACCCCATTTTCCACACACCTCCCTGAATCATCTCTGTGTCCTATATCATCTCCCCACCCTTACCCACTTCAGTTGTCTGTACCAACTGTTAGAGGCCCTTTTTCCTCCCCTTACACACTAGCAATTCACCTCTATTTGTATTGTTTTTCCTCTTGACAGTCTTCTCTCCCTGCTTCTTTCCTGCATTACCAATGTCTGTAATTTCTCCACTCATTTCCATTTTATTTCATATTTTCCAATAACCACCTTGGATAATCACCCCTTCAGTGACCTCAAAGAAGCCAAAAATAAAAAATAAAAAATAAAACAATACAACAGCAATAAAGAACTGAGGAACCTCTACTTCAAACTCATTTACAGATTTGTCATACAAGATTTATAGTGGAATTTCTCAGATTTGTTATATTTTATTATGCCTGCAATTGTCTGTTTTTCTTCAGATACAATTAAGGATTTAAATGTTGTACTTCAGGGAGTATTTCCAACTTTTCTGAATTTATTATCATACACTCCCAAATCTGTTTCTCTGCATTCCATTCTTCCTGGCATGTCTTCTTCCCATGGGTCATTTCTTTTATGTTTTCAGTAAAAGTTTCTTTTTATTCCCCTCTCCTTATTGCTTTGCGGGATTGCCATCATAGGGCATATTTTAAATATTTTTAGAGGGTGTTCCCCTTAGACAGACTTTTCCATACACAAGATTTTAAGGCCTTGTCAAAGCATGTTCATACCAACATACACCGTTACTATGTCAATGTTCGGAGGCAAAGGAACTTTTTCTTTTCTTTTTTTACTGCATTCTTAGAAAGTTATATTTTTGTGTGTAGAAAAGGGCAATTCTCAGATCATCCATATTTCCACATGTAGTGGAGTTGTTTGAACAACTCTGGGAATTGGAGAGGGTATGCCATAAGCACAGGCAATACATTCTTTTATCAATGACACGTGTACAGTTTACCTTTGGGAAAAATAAAATATATAAGTGCACTTAGTCTGATTTACTTTGTATTATAACATTCCAAATTACATGTTACTATCTGAGCAGAGTTCTATTATCTGAAGACTTTATTGATCATTCAGTATCCAGAAGGAAGAAAACTAGGTAAGATGCCTTGATATTTCTGACTGGCTTGCAATGTTTAAATTAATCCAATCTTATTTGAAATAGTGTCACTTTTCGATAGAAAATCATCCAGAAGGCTTGTCCCTAAAATCTGCTCATCTTTTGTTAGGAGAAAACATCAAATAGCCTATATGGCATGGTCCCTCAATATTCATGCCCTGTGCCAAATTGATTGTAAAGCTCAGGTTTATCACATGGAGAAGGCTCTTTTATGGTGAAAGGTGTCTTTGAAGATTGTGTTACACCTGCAGAAATATTGCATTCTCATTATCAAACAGAAAAAAATGAATAAACTCTTTCAGTTATGGTTTTTGAATTATAAGAGTGACTTGGCAGAAATAATAAATGCTTCTATTATCTCTTGCACTCCAAAATCTTCAGGTGATCAAAGACTTCAGCTGCCCCTTTAATTGTCTTTAACACATTAAGCGTCAAGTTACTATAATAAAATTTGAAACTGAGAATAATAATGGCTGTTTGTCATTTCCAGTCCAGATCTGAAATAGTGATTTTTTTCCAACCTAATCCCCTTATCATGGATGTATAGATTTGGGAAAATAAAAAGAGGAAAGAAAAAGGCTACTAAATCCTGGGAGAGGATTTTTCTCTCCTCAATACAAAGTATTTTATTCATGTAAAATATAGAGAAGCATCCATCAGATTGCCAAACCTCAGAGGGAAGGTAGGGGAGGGCGGCGATAAAGAGGAGAGATCAACCAAAGGACTTGTATGCATGCATATAAGCCTAACCAATACAATGGACACAGACACCAGGGGGGTGAGGGCATGAGTGAAGGAATGGGGCGGGCATTGGGGGGATAAGGACACATATTAATACCTTAATAAAGAAAAAGAAAAGAACAAAACTAATTTATTGATGAATTTTAATTAAACTATATGGAAATTCAGTTCTTTTTTTTTAAATCCTTAAGTGGTTAGAATGCAAATTGAGATTTATATTGATTTTACAATTAACTTTTTGTCATCATAAGAAATGAAAACAAAAATTAAGTTTTCTGCCACTTTATTTTAATTCATTCGCCTTAATATCTTTAATTTTTATAGTATCCCATATCTTATATAATTTTAAAAGTAAATATATTATTTTAGTCTCATGAAAACTTTGAGTATAAAAAGAAGGCATAGCTATACCTGTGTTTTAAAGGCGAAACTGAAGGTCAGATGGGTAAAAGCAGATCTCTAAGGCTGTCAAGTAAGACTGGAAGCCTACACAGGATTGTTGGTTTTCAGTTTCCACACCAGGGCTTTTCCAAACACTCTGCCTTACCTCTCTTTTATTTCTTTGACTATATTTTCTCAAAGTTCTGAATGTAAAAGAAAATGCTTCTTGGATTAAAAAATAAAAATCTCAATGATGAGTATATTCAAGAATATTTAAGTTGATCAATTAACTAGCTACTTGTGTCATGTTTCCCTCTTAGTCTTTTTTGCACTAACCCTGTAAAAATTGCATGATAAAATATAAAGACTATTGGAATTTAACAGTGCAAGATTATAGACGCTCATACACTTCCTCTGTTTTATTTATAGGAATAGTTCAAATTATGACCCATCATAATGACACTCCATAAAGCTTAAGTTTACTTAATGTGGCAAATATTTAGTGTTATAGCCTAATTCATTTTTATTTTAGGACATTTATATAGATATATATGATTTATTTTAAGGGATATTTGCCAGTGATTTTTAAATATTTGTCAGATTTTCTTCTGACATATCATCTTTGAAGCAACTTGTTTTTGGAAATCCATTGCATTTAGGTTTGTGTCATATCAACCCAAATGAAATTAAGCTCCCACTATGTCAATCATTGTTTATTGTTCATAGGTTTAAAAACTCCTTTATCCAGTGGTTTGGGTATGGGGCTATGAGAGCAGAAGGTTTATTTAAATTGTGTAAACACTAAGTATTTTATAATTTATATTTTATTAGGGTGATCGTGGACAAATAACTTCATTTTTCTGGAGCACCGTTTTCCCAAAAGTGAAATGAAGAAATTGTAAATTATTTCAAGGCACTTTCAAATGGAAAAAAAAAAATCATGTAATGATTTACAAAAAGCAGTAGAGATCTAAAGCATTTTTTTTTCCTTTTCCCAAAGCTCTGCAGGCATTATCAGTTTCACTGCATTGATCCATTAACAATTAATAACTAAAAACCTATTGCTTGCCTAGCATGGCAATACTTTAGATATGGAAGTTAGACTGGGTTGTGAAGGGTAGCCCTTAAAGAAATTTAAACGAATACTTAAATTGCGAAGCTTACATTCTGATTGGGCAAAAGAATGAACAACAACAAAGTAATATATAGTCACATTAAATTAAATTCAACAAATATTATGCCAGGTGGTATATTATATTACCCTGAGTACGGTCCAGGTTTCATAAACTCTGAAAGTGGAAGGGACCAGAAAGACCTAGCCCAACGCTTCATTTTACAGAGAAGAAAATAAGGCTTAGAGATGTGAAATGAACTCTACAGGACCTCATGTAAGGTATTAGGTGATAGCATTAACTAACTCCACAGTCTTACCTGTTCCCTACTTTGTTCAAATACAAAAATAGTTTTGTAACTTATCAGAAAGTTAAACATATCCAAGACTTATTTATTTATTTGGCTTTATTGACATGGACAATTTCCCAATCTGACTCAGATACAGAAAATACTATGTTTTCCACACTTTGTTTTGAATTTAGATTATTAAAAACACCTCCCTCGTGCATATTATGTTATAAAACATGAAAAATGCAGTATTGACATGAACACCAAGAGAATAAAACAAAGTATGAAGGCATTACATTATATAAATAGTTTAACTCTTTAAAAATGTCTTGAAAAACCTATTTACTTAAGATGGCAAGAAATATACATTCCGTGAAGGATGGTTTTATTTTTATAAATGCATATTTAACTAAAGCCTAAAATGTGCATTTCCTGGAGGCTTAATATAATTCAGGAAATATTTAAAATTGGTTTCTTAAACTTTGATCTGTCTGCTGCATGATCTTATTGCCCATGTTGAGATGTGTGTGTATGTTAGGAAGGATGAGCCAGGCAAAGGTAAGCACACAGAATATGCCAAAGCAAAGCTTTCCTTCATTCCCTGAATAATGATTTATTTTGCTTTGTGGCAAGTGGGAAGGAAGGGGGGAAAAAGAATAATCAAGTAGAAAAGAGCACTGACAGAGTGTTTGGTGATAGGGTCTGATTTTCAGTTTAGTGTGGAAATTTGCAACTGTTTTTGAAACTGCTCAATCTGGCTTCTCTCTCTCACTTCTAATATTGTATATTTGAAACACCTTAACTGTTATTTAATAGTTGTTTGTTAGTTTTACTAGCAAAAAAACCCAGAAACTTGTAAATACATTACAGCAGTTTCCATACATGCTGGTTATTTTATAAAGTGATGAGAGCAAAGCAAGATTATTTGAGGGAGGGAGTTTGAATCCATTAAATAGCAAATGTATTCTGAATGAATGCCTTATAAGCTTACAAGAGTAAACAAACAGGAGAATATAAAGCCATTGCATATATATATATATATATATATATATATATATATATATATATATATATATAATCTGTAACAGAGTCAGAGCACTTTAGAAAGAAATAGAGTCAATATACAAGTTCTAATCAATCACCATCATTTCTAATGACTTATTTTAAAATTCAGTTTCTAGGAAGTTATATTCTATCCCTGTGGGTCCAAAACTTTAATGTGCATACTAATCATTTGGGAATCTTGTGAAAATATAAATTCTGATTCAGAATATTCTAGGTGGGGCCTGAAATTCAGCATTTCTGACAAGTTCTTGGGGATATAGATGCTGCTGAGTCTCAAACCATACTGAGCCACAATGGTGAATTCCTAATCTGGTAACCAAGCTTTGAAAAAGGTGAAATAAGGTAAAAGTAGCAGGGTAAAGAAAAATAATTTTATGTATTTATTTTGCAAAGGATAACATTTTAAAAATTAAAAATTATTGCACTTGGATATTAAAATTGATTTTAATATTTGGTATGACTAGATCAGTTGAAACTATAGTTCAGAATAAAAAATAAGTTGCTTGTGATTGTATAGTCAAATTTATTTTACAAGAACTATATACTTATATTTGTACCATTTCAAAAAAGAACACTATTGGCCACACAATGTCAATACCTTACCAATGTTTTAAAAACATCTTCCAGATTGATCCAAAAATCCTGAGCAATTTAACATACTATAGATCCTTGAAAATATTAGCTTGTGAAATACTGAAAATGAGTATATCAGTTAATCATTTAGATTCCAGAATAAAATGACCAACTGAAATTTTATTTGTCTAATTTGAAGCCATTGTTTTTATTTTATGTTTAGCATCTGACATTTTTTAGGGAAACACCACCACTACCAATAAAAGAGACTTGATAGAGATTATTTTATATTTGCTATCCCTAAAACTCCACTCAAAGCAGGAAACAAATGTTAAATTAGATACTATGATGCCTATTTTCTTTACACCTAGCCTTTTAGATTGCAGCAGACTAGCCATTTAATGTAAATGATTTTTTCATTCATAATCATCTAGGAAATCTTCATACCTCCATTTATTTATGCAGTTCATCTTGGCATGGAACCAATTAAAACAAACAACTTTTAAAGCAGCTACTGAAATAAGTCGTTTAATTTTTTAAACTGTGTTTGTTAGAAGGCTCACTGTGTTTCTGGCAAGGTTAGGGTAATAACTGAAAAAGTTGTCACTTGGAAGCTGGGATTCATGTCTTAACTGTGACATTGAGATTCAGAAGTCACCACTTTCCCAATGAAACTGTATTAGTATTTTCTAAGCTCCTATGTTTTAAATGGCAAGAGCAGAGCTTGTTTGGTGGCAACTTGAAGATCCCAGTGAACAAATGGACCAATTGGATTAAAATGTTTTTTTGTAACTGCTAAATGAACTTGGGTGTCTGCCAGAATTGCCTTGGATTTCATTACTCTTAATAATGTTAATGTTAAGTATAGACAGTTTCCATATGCCTTAGGAGGCATGTATAGCAGCCAAAATAGTATATATATATATATATATATATATATATATATATATATATATATATGTATGTATATGTATATGAAATTCCAAATTATACAAAAAAGAAAGAATATGAAAAACCAAGAAACATGTTAAAAATAACAGACCTCTTCAATTTTTATTTATTTTCAAAGACTAGAAATGGAAGCTCACTCTATAGAAAGAAGAAATATTAGTTCTATGAAAATATGCTCAGGCCTTAAGACCAAATGACAAAAAATGGAGTTAATTTGCAATGGCATTATAACTAAAAATTTATATGAAATTGAGTACAATGTAAAAAAAATCAGACTATTTCAGGATCATGACAATTGGAAGAAACAATTTCTTGGACTAATCTAACTAATATTAGAAATGTTACTCCCCCTGTCTCATAACAATAGTAGCAAATAAATATTTAAACGGGAATTATTGGCGAATGCAGTTGTAAGTTATGTTGTAGCGCAAAATTGCGAAGCCTTCAATCAAAATCAATGTTTCATGACATCTGTCATTTGTTTTGACACATCTTTCAATTTTTAGGTTAATCTAATTATTACGATTTATAACTATTTTTCTAATTTCATCCGCTGATTGAAATCACTTGTTTTATTTCAGTTAAATATCAACCCATTGTAAAAATAAGATGAAAAAAAGAGAGTTTTCAAGCAAAGATCGAATTGTGATTGTCCAGTTCTTGATGCATCAAAAGAAAAAGGAAAAGTTGCAGAAAGGTGCAATTACGTTAGCTGCAAAACAATTTAAGTGTAACAGAATGACCATATCAAGAATTTGGAAACGTGCTTCTGAAAATAATTGTCAAGGCGAATCTTATGCTAATGTTGATTCTTTGAAAAAACAAAACTGTGGACATAAATGCAAAGATTATGGAGAAAAACTTGAAAAACTTAGACATATTCCTCTTAGCAGAAGAGGCACCATATTAACCTTTGATAATATTTCTCCCGAAATACTGGATAATATGTTTCTGTCACTTCAACAAGTTATGCTGGAAGCAATGAAGAACTATGACTCCAATAATTTTAAGCTCACGCATATAGGGAAAGCAAAGCTTCGCAGCCAAGGGATCCTATCTACAAGTTTAAAATGCAGTAACGAAATTATTGAAAAATCCAGAAACTATTGAACACTCAAAATAAAAATTAGGAGTACTATTTTTAATTTATTGTTTAATCTAGTTTTTTGATAATAAATGTTGTGTTCTATATTTATTTTCTTTTGCTACTATTATTATGGAACAAATTACATTCATCAACTGCTACTATTATTATGGGACAGAGGGAGTAAAATATTAAACAAAACTGTCAATTAGAGTAATCAAATCCAACTACATAACTTTGAGTCAGTTCTCCTTTTTCCTGTTTTAGAGACAATATAAATAAATCTTAATAGAATGATATTTTTTAATATTGAAAATATTAAGTAGAGCAAAATATTATTTATAACTTTAAAAACTTTAATCAGATATCATGTAATTTTAGTAATGATTTTAAAGAGATGGCAATGAAGGTAGTCACTAGATAATGCCATATAATATACTTTAAATTTTGAAGTACTTGTGATTGCTAATAATAAAATAAGAAGACAAAAATTAGTAACAGCATTAATAGAATGATTATATTCAATAGAAAAAAAAGAGAATTCCAAGTGAAAATTAGGTTCCAGGATGAATACTGACAACTTAAGTAAGCATCCTCATTCAAAGAATAGGAAGACACCCTGAGAACATGTTTAATATTTCCTTTGAAAACATTTTATATCTTCCTTATACCGTACACTAATGATAGTAACTAAATCACCCAAGAATATGCTTTTGTGGTAGTGGAAATAACTGAGTTTCTGAAAAAAAAAATTAAAACCAAAGATTTATCATGAGTCTGCATTACATTTAAAGAAATTACCTGAAATAGAACCTTTCAGTAACTGTGAAAGGCACTTCTACCAGGTTTTAACTGTGTGAGTGACTACATTAACATTTTAAAATTGTTGTTACATTTTAGTGTATTACAGACTTTATCTCATTGGAATCTAACAACAGTGCTATGAAACAGGTACTGCACCATTTTGACACAAGGAGAGAGACACAGACAAGTTTTGATTTGTTTTTTATATTTTTATTTTTTAAGATAATATACCTATTAAGTGCCAGGCAGCCAGCCCTATGTGCTTTTTCTTATGATCTTCCAAAATATTCATTCCATTAGCCAATGTGTACACTACAATTTTAGATACAAATACTCTTAAGGAAAATTTATTTTTACAATGTATTTATTATGTTTAATCTTTCAAGGGTTTTGAATTTGTAATAGGAAGTTTTGGTGAGCACTCATTGGATCTCATTAGGCACAATTAGGATAATATCCCTGACCTTAGTAACTTCAAACACTTGATAACATAAATATACAATGATAGAATAGTTATAGTGGACAAAAAATAAGGGTGTGATCAAGGTGAACAAGAGAGGAGTATTAGAATAGATAAATCAATAAACCTTTTTAGGGGAAAAAAAAAAAGGATTTGGTTCTAATATAAAATAGGCTCAGAAACCAGACTCAGGTTTCTAAAAGATTTCTTTCTCTGAAGAGAAAAACCAAGTAAGCAAACAAACAAAAAAACAAAAACAGCCCTAACCGGTTTGGCTCAGTGGATGGAGCATCGGCCTGTGGACTGAAAGGTCCAAGGTTTGATTCTGGCTAAGGGCATGTACCTTGGTTGTGGGCACCTCCCCAGTAGGGGGTGTGCAGGAGGCAGCTGATCGATGTTTCCAACTCCCTATCCCTCTCCCTTCCTTTCTGTGAAAAATCAATAAAATATATTAAAAAAAACACACAAAAAAACCCTTGAAGGAATAGGTCTGAAGGGGCAGTATTTGAGAGGAAAAAAAGGAAAATTTATCACGGCTATGGGTTAGCTTACACATAGAATGTTAAGTAATAAACTAAGGTGTATTGCTCTGGCTAAGTCCTGGCAATGTTTGCAATCCAGAACTTTGGGAGGTCTCAGATTTCTCATTTTGTTTGAATTACATTCGAGCATGTACATAAGATAGATTTTTATAATAGTAGTTAACCATGTGGGCTGACTAGTTTTACCCACTGGGAGATCACACTTTGTTTTCCCTTGGAAGAACTAGATTATTAGAAGGTATTACAAAAATACCTTTTGTTGTCAGAAAAGCAAACCCTGTTTAGCTTCTTTAATGAATCTCATGAGAATAGTAGTATAGTTAGAAATATAAACAATGACACATATTCTGCCAAAGTGCTGCTTAATATAAAAGGCAAACACTACCCTTATTGTGATGTTTCCTTAAAATTGCAGTTCTTCTACATAAACTTGACATTTGTTTGTGACTTTGTATTTGACAAAAGGCTTCACACAAAAAATTTCAAACACTCCAAATAACCCTGTGAGTTAGGTGGGGCAGTTACTTTTAATCTCTTTCTCTTTCTTTTTAATTTTTTTTAATTCTAAATGTAGAAGCAAACTAGTCCAGAATTAGCTAAATAGCTTGCCTAAAGTCATCAAGTTAGTTAAGAGTAGCTTCAAGTTCCATGAGCCTTTCACTATTCTATATAAATGGGAACACTGGTGTTGATAACTTATCCTGAAAATTATGCAGTGATTTGAATTATTTTTAATAAAGGAAGAAAGAGAAAAAGAGGTATTTCTTAGCTATGGAATCTAGGTTGGGGTTAATATTTCTCTGCAGAAAAAAATGCAAATTGTGATAAGATACTCAGTGTGACTAAATAGCACTATGCTGAGGTAACCCTTACCTACCTATGTTTTGATAAAAATATTTAATTTGTCTGCTGTTAATATTTTCCTCTTGTTATCATTATTATTGTCTCCAAATAGAGTAAGGATATTTCAGTGAAATGCATGTTTATAGACATGTAAAAATCCTTAGATCTTTAGTATACTCAGTTTTGTTTGTTTTCCAGTATCATTTGGGAAATTTTGTCTTTCTGTATAAGATGCACTTATTTTTTTTATATATATTTTATTGATTTTTTACAGAGAAGAAGGGAGAGGGATAGAGAGTTAGAAACATCAATGAGAGAGATCGATCAGCTGCCTCCTGCACGCCCCCCACTGGGGATGTGCCTGCAACCAGGGTACATGCCCTTGACCGGAATCGAACCCTGGACCCTTGAGTCCGCAGGCCGACGCTCCATCCACTGAGCCAAACCGGTTCGGCAAGATGCACTTATTTTTAAGTAAGTTAATAAAATGGCAGATACTGTTAAGTGAACTGTGATCAATTACACCAACCTAAGATTTGTTGTTTTTCAGAAGGGATCATTCATTTTGAAGTGACCTGCCCAAGGTCACAAGAATTCGTTAGTGACAGTTGGAATAGAATTTACATCTTTCTGGAGAGTGTGCTTTTTACTGTAGCACACAGTCACAATTTTACCATAGTAAAAGGGCTCATGTAAATACAAAAATATTAGATGTTTGGTGTTTCATATAGCCTGAACTGTTCCAAAGTGTTACAACTGTTGTGGGTTATATACTTGGATAGTAAAGACCAAACAAAAGTGTACTAACTAGCAAAAATGGTGATTCATTTTGAACAAATTAAAGACATTAGCTATTTGAAAAATTTTCTGAATAAAACCTAAATTTTAAAAGGCAGTATTAAATATTTTAAATGATTTTTCCTCTTGGACATTAGATATACATTCTACATAGATTTTGTATGCTGCAATTTAAACTTTACTGAAATTTCACTATAATACTCTGCTGTATTTCGATATAGATTTGTTTTGAATCCAGGAATTTTGATTTGAAGAAATAAGGACAGTATTATAGACATCTTCATTTTATTTTTTATTTAAATATATTTTATTGATTTTTTACAGAGAAGAAGGGAGAGGGATAGAAAGTCAGAAACATCGATGAGAGAGATCGATCAGCTGCCTCCTGCACGCCTTACAGTGGGGACGTGCCTGCAACCAAGGTACATGCCCTTGACTGGAATCGAACCCGGGACCCTTGAGTCCGCAGGCCGACGCTCTATCCACTGAGCCAAACCGGTTCGGCGACATCTTCATTTTAATAGTGTGTGTCTGTTACTTAGGACCCCAAAATGCATTAATATAAAGTTTTGATGTTCCATAAATACTGTGAATTATTTATGAAACTTATGTTTCTATTATTTACAGAAAATTAAATATTCCCTCTGTTTATTTTAAAGGTGTTTTCTCTCCTGCTAAAAATGTCTAACACATTGGCTTATAATAGACTAGAGGCCCAGTGCACAAAATTCGTGTCCCTCAGCCCAACCTGCACCCTCTCCAATCAGGGACCCCTCGGAGGATGTCCGACATCCCTTTCACAATCTGGGACTTCTGGCTCGCAAACACTTGCCTGTCTGCCTGTCGGATTGCCCCTAACTGCTTCTGCCTGCCAGGCTGATCAGCCCCTAACCCAGCAGTTCTCAACCTGTGGGTCACGACCCCTTTGGCAGTCGAATGACCCTTTCACAGGGGTCGCCTAAGACCATCCTGCATATCAGATATTTACATTACAATTCATAACAGTAGCAACATTACAGTTATGAAGTAGCAACAAAAATAATTTTATGGTTGGGTCACAACATGAGGAACTGTATTTAAAGGGCCAGAAGATTGAGAACCACTGCCCTAACCACTCCTCTGCCAGCCTGATTGATGCCTAACCGCTCCTCTGCCAGCCCGATTGCCCCCAACTACCCTCTCCTGAAAGCCTGGTCATCCCTAACTGACCTCCCCTGCAGACCTGGTCCCCCCTAACTGCCCTCCCCTGCAGGCCCGATCCCCCCGAACTGTCCTCCCCTCCCAGCCATCTTGTGGTAGCCATCTTGTGATGACATGGGCGTGGCCATCTTTTGACCACATGGGGGTGGCCATCTTGTGCTAGGGCGTGACAGTAAATTTGCATATTACCTCTTTATTATATAGGATTAATGGGACAGAATTGCAAACTTTAGCTTAGCAAAGACACCTTCAATGATCATGCTGTTCTTCAAAATATAAATTAACAAGTTTGGTTAAATGCAGGGAAATCATCTGAAAGCCAGCAAACTCTATTGTATTTTGTTATAGTTGTATTTGTTTGAATGAAAATTTTTTTTGGCATAACAGATTATGTATTTTTAAAAATATGTTTTTATTTATTTTAGAGAGAGAGAAAGGGAGAGGACGAGAGGGATAGAAACATCAATGATGAGAGAGAAACATCGATCAGCTGGCTCCTGCATGCCCCCTACTTGGGATCGAGCCTGCAACCCTGGCATGTATCCTGACCAGGAATCAAACTGAGCCGTGACCTCCTAGTTATGGGTCGACACTCAACCACTGAGCAACACTAGCCAGGCTATATCATTTATTTCAACACTTAAAGAGTTTTCATTGTGAACAGACAGCATTTTATCTTCCATAGTTATTAATCTACATTTTTTTCTTTTTTATCAGAGCCATATATTCCTTCTGCACAGCTTAAATTCTTTTAAGACATAATTTTAATATCTTTAACTTAATTTGATTTCCAGAAAAGATATCTAGGGATACACTGTTTTAACAGCATGACTGTTTTGAAACTATTATACAGATACATTTTGAAATGTTAGCTATGTAGTAAAAAGGTAAGAATAGAAGAATCTTCTCCTTTCAGAAGCTACTGAAGATAAATTGGTAAGGTGTAAACTGTAAAAGACTAAAAGAAAACAAAAATGAATCTTAGCTCTTCTCCTAGAAAAGACTTACTTGATAACTGATTCTCAAAACTGAACACATTCACAATAAATGAAAAATCCAGATTCAATCATTTAACTGAAGATTATGGTTCAAATATGAAGGCACATTTACCCACAATAATTATTTTTGCACACTTGGTAATCACTACACACACACACACACACACACACACACACACACACATTATTTTTAGTTGGTGCAAATTAATCAAGGCCTCCTTTGTTCTTTAGCTATTTTTACCATAGATATGTACAACTGTACCTCTGTGAGGCAGGAGGTATTCTGATTATCTCCACATTATAAATATGGAAATTGAAACTTGCCCGAAGTTACACAGATATTAAATAGCCATGTAAGGAACCAAATTCAGATACTTCTTTTTATTTCACAGCCCAAGTTTTTAGCCACAGTGGTAAATAGAAATTTACTTTTGTCTACATTTTTGAAATAAAATTTAACTATATTGATAATGACTTTACACATGTATATTTTTATATCTCTTTAGACAAATGTTTAATATATAGTTCTCAGCTTTATTAACTTTATTAGAGCAGCTTAACACTATGCTTTGAGGAAACAGAAACCTCCATCAGTTAAACCAAGTATTAAGGTATTGTTTTCTACTGGACACCCTACTGGTAGGAGAAAAAATCAATCTATAAAGCCACTGTCATTAACAATTCAGTCACAGCCTGGAAAATGTGGACACCTACACTTTACAGTTCTAAGTTAAACCTTATTTTTTTTTTCCTTTTGATAATTGTATTTTTGTTGTAGATTATATAGTCAGTGTAATAAATTTAAAAATATAGTAGATTTATTATCTTTTTCTTCAAAGATTGGTTCATTTTTATATCATTTCTATACAAATTTGACAGATATGACTATAGGCAAACCTGGAGCAATTTTTGATTTTTAATGAATTTGCTTGGACAATCCAAAGTTAAAATAATGGCTTTTAGTTCTAGTCACTGTTCAGAATCCTGATACATAACACTGGGATAAATACCAGGATGATAAAATGTCTCCCAGTATTAAACAACTAAATCACTAACATTCTCTTGAACCACAAAGGGAGACTGGAATTTACTTACAGTTCCATATGCATAGTATCACATCTCATTGAATCAATCAATTATTTTAACTGACTTTTTTTTTTTCCAAATTGACTTCTAGTTTTAATTTAATGTGGACATTAGTCTTTTTTCAATATTAATCATTCTATTGTTGTAAACATAACTTTTTGGAAATTACAGACCAACTTAAAACAACCAACAGCTTGCCAAACAAAGAACTAGCACCCAAATAATCCAAGAACTTGGACATTAGACTGATTGTCTAAATAACTCAATCAGTAGTTCTATGTCAAACAAATAAAGTACAGCAATTTTTTCTTCTTTAATCATATCTTTAGGTCTTATCAGCCAGGAAAGAAGACTATGAGTTAATAATATCGATCAAAGATTAGTCACAAGTTAAAATGTACTCACTTGAATTTATTTTTTAAAGAAATGACATTATTATAATGCAACAATGATGTGAATACAGTGCGAAAATAAACCTGATGAACATGGATGCCTCTGCTTGGTAAGTACAACAAGGGAAGCTTAGCTTAGTGGAATTTTGCCTAAGGAGACTCTCATTTTAGTAGGCAAACATTATGCATTTTTCAATCATAGTGATATATTTAAATCTTGAAAAAATAGAAGCACTTTTTAAAAATACAAGTACACATAACTTCTAAAATTGATGATACATAGCGGCCTTCAAATTAGATATAAACAAATATAAAGGAATCTTTAATAATTCCCCAAAATTGTATTTCACATACTAATATTCATGGCCACTTTGTTACTTGAGATTCTCCTGTTCACAATGAAATAACTATTTTGTAGAACTTAGATTGTCTTCCTGATATTAGGATATATTATCACCAGATAGCAGTGGCGCTGTAAGAATTCAGTTCCTATTGGTGTGTGTTTTGCTCAGACATGAAATATTTCTTCTTTAATAGATGTAATATCTAAAATTGGATAATAAACCATATTTATGCAAATATTCAAAACATTAAAAAATAAATATTTAGACCCAACTTATATTTTCCTTATCATATTTTGCTAATTAATTCTTAATCCCTAATCTTCTCCAGAGACTTTGATTAGTTTATTTCTGGCCTACTCTATAGTTTGTAATATTTTCCTGAACTAATTTATTTTTAAAAAACCTTGCAACTATGGGAATTTAAAATAGAAATTTTAGAGGACTATTCTATATTGTTGAATAGAGATTTGAACTAAATCCATAACCTCCATGGCACAAATTATTCTATTTTCACACTGATTTTAAGAAGGCACATCTACAACTAAAATGTCTGTTATTTTTTCAGTTCAATAATAAAATATAAACATATGTATTTCTGTTGAGTTAGTGGCTCCATTTCTATTGGGACATTGTGCTTTGCTTACAAGAGTGAATGTGAAATATTCACACTGAGATTATTTGTTATGAGGAGTAAAAGATAAACTTTTTTTTAAATTAAATCTTTATTGTTCAGATTATTACAGTTGTTCCTCTTCCCCCCCCCCCATAGCTCTCCTCCACCCAGTTCCCACCCCACCCTCTGCCCTTACCCCTCCCACTGTCCTCATCCATAGGTGTGCAATTTTTGTCCAGTCTCTTCCTGCACCCCCACATCCCGTTCCCCCCAAGAATTGTAAGTCCACTCCCTTTCCATGCCCCTGGTTCTATTATATTTACTAGTTTACTCTGTTCATCAGATTTTTTATTCACTTGATTTTTAGATTCACTTGTTGATAGATATGTATTTGCTGTTCATAATTTTTATCTTTACCTTTTTCTTCTTCCTCTTCTTAAAGAATACCTTTCAGCATTTCATATAATGCTGGTTTGATGGTGATGAACTCCTTTAGCTTTTTCTTATCTGTGAAGCTCTTTATCTGACCTTCAATTCTGAATGATAGCTTTGCTGGATAAAGTAATCTTGGTTGTAGGTTCTTGCTATTCATCACTTTGAATATTTCTTGCCACTCCCTTCTGGCCTGCATAGTTTCTGTTGAGAAATCAGCTGACAGTCGTATGGGTACTCCTTGTAGGTAACTGACTTTTTTTTTCTCTTGCTGCTTTTAAGATTCTCTCTTTGTCTTTTGCTCTTGGCATTTTAATTATGATGTGTCTTGGTGTGGTCCTCTTTGGATTCCTTTTGTTTGGGGTTCTCTGCACTTCCTGGACTTGTAAGTCTATTTCTTTCACCAGGTAGGGGAAGTTTTCTGTCATTATTTCTTCAAGTAGGTTTTCAATATCTTGCCCTCTCTCTTCTTCTGGCACCCCTATTATTCGGATGTTGGTGCGCTTGAAGTTGTCCCAGAGGCTCCTTACACTATCTTCATATTTTGCTTTTTGCTTTTCGGGTTGGGTATTTTTTGTTTCTTTGTATTTCAAGTCTATGACTTGATTCTTAGGATCCTCTTGTCTGCTGTTGTATCTCTGTATATTATTCTTTATTTCAGTCAGTGTATGCTTAATTTCTAGTTGGTCTTTTTTCATATCCTCTAGGTTCTCACTAAATTTATCGGCGGTTTCCAGAAAATTCTTGAAAAACCTTATAACCATGGTTTTGAACTCTATATCCAGTCATTTGTATTCCTCCATTTTGGTCATTTGTGACCTGTTTCTTTGTCTGCATTTTTTATGCTTCCCTGTGCTGGTTGAGTGGCTTTGTGTGCTAGGTGTCCTATAGGGCCCAGTGGCTCAGCCTCCCCCATTACCTGAGGTGGACACTCTTGGTGCACCCCTTTGTGGGCTTTGTGCACAGTCTTGTTGTAGTCTTGTTGTAGTTAAGCCTTGATTGTTGTAGTTATCACTGGGAGGAATTGACCTCCAGGCCAATTGGCTGTGAGAATCAGCTGTGCCTGCAGTGGGAGAATTTCTGTGCTGAAAACACCCTTCTGGGGCAAGACTTGCTTCACCAGGGCTTTGGTGCTCACTGAGTCTGTCCCCTGAGTGTCTCCCTTATGGATCTGAAGAGTTGTATTCTGGATGGTCCTGCTCTGACCACTGGGTACACTGGCTCTTGGATCCAAGGAGGTGCTAATTTAGCCTCTGCCTGAGGTTACCCAGCTGGAGGTTACCCAGCAGGAGCTACGAAGAGATCTGCAGATCCCCCTTCCTTTTTGGGGGGTTTGGAGGTGCCCAGATGAGGCCCAGCTGTTAAACACTGCAAGATGCTGTGGGGCCATGGACCTTTTCTTGGAAGTTCTGGGTCTGTCTGGCCCAGCTGCAATTTGTTAGGTATTTTTCAGATTGCAAAGGGCCAGGGCATTCATATGCAAAAGCCTCTACTGCAGCCTGGGTGGGGCAGGGTCTCAGGGAATTAACAGGGTGGAGCAAGCAGCTATGGCTAATCCTCAGCCCTGCCCTAAGGGGCCCAGCATCTCAGTGTCCCCGTAATTGTTTCCAGCACCTCTGAGGGAAAGCCGCCCTCAAATTCCGAGTTCTGCCTGCTGCCAGACAGTCCAGTTTCTCCCTGTATGAGTCCTGGGTCCCCAGAGACTTCCCGATACTGGAGTTCAGAGCAGTCGGGAGCTTGTGACTCCCTCCCAATTCAAAAAGACAGCTGCGTCCTCAGGTCCAGCCCCTTGCCACCCACGCTTGAGCTTCCGTACCTCTGCACTTTACTTCCACAGCTCCTCTGAGTCTCAGTGTGCTTTTCTCTTTCCTTCTAGTTGTAGAATTTCCACTCATCCAGCCTTCCTGTAGTTCTGGATGATTTCTTTTTTGTCTTTTAGTTGTATTTTTGAACTTGTTGTGGGAGGCAGCAATTTCCACTGTTTACCTATGCCGCCATCTTGGTTTCAGTCGACAAACTTTTTGATATAGCATAGTAAATGATGTAATTGAGCCTAATAAGGTTGTTTAAAGATTCACAAGAGATGATAGATTTCAGACCATTCGTTTTGATTTACTATGAATTCCTTTATAACTACTCAGTTTCTTGTCTGTGAAATAAAAATACTGGCCACTGAACAATTTTTTCTGAGATTGAAAATAAGTCATAAGACATTAAAAATTGTATTACACAGAAGAATAGAACTGAAATATATGAGGCTTTAAATATCTTACATTTATATTCATATATTTATATTTAAGTGTATCGATATTCAGAAATGATCACAAATACTAAATACTGACATACTCATAAATAAATTTTAATAATAAATATTATACATAACATTAGAAAAAACTGATGTGATGGTATATAAGTAAGTTGTATATGTTTCTTAACATTATTTGAAGTGCATTTGTAGAATTATGATACATGCATATATTCAAATATTAGACATTAGTATTTACATAAAGGCATATATGGATACATATGCTCACATATTATTGCTTAGAAAAAATGGCAATATAATGATTAGATACATGTTCTCAAATACAAATTTGAAATTATTGTATATACTAATGGAAAAACAAACTAGATTTTTAGATTTTCATCTGAATACTCAATTCCAAATATTTTTTTATTGACCCATTAGTAACAGGCATCACCACAACCCAGGTCAGAGAAAGTTGACAAGTTCACAAAGCAGGGAGATTTACCTCACTCCTCATTAGGGTTTTGCCCAGTAATTTTTATAATCGTCTACTTTCCATCACCTTATCCTTTCCTTCGACTGTACTTTTTCTTTCTTTCACTGAATTTTCACCTCTCTTTTTCAGAAAGTGATTTGTTGAAAGATTAAATATTTTACTTTGAAGTCACAGTTTTCTTTCTTTTTAAAAAAAACACATTTTTAATTGATTTCAGAGAGGAAAGGGGAGGGAGAGAGAGATAGAAACACAATGATGACAAACATCCTGCACACCCCCAACTGGGGATCAAACCTGAAACCCAAGCATGTGCCCTGACCTGAAATCTCACCCGTGACCTCCTGGTGCATAGGTCAACGCTCAACATTGAGCAACATGGCTGCGCAAGTCACTGTTTTCTATTTCTGTTCTACAGAGGTACATCTATCTATGCCAAAACAATGTTTGAAAATCCCTTTTATTGTACTTTTTAAACATTATCTGTTTTTCTAAAATTAAAGAAAAATTACAAGTAGGTATATATTCCTGGGATCCTTAAGACAAATATTTGTCCCATTTATATTTGTCCCTTTTCTTGCTCTCAATTGTCTTGGAGATGCAGAATAAAATAGTACATGCACAGGAGAATAGGGCTTTCATTTATATATCTAAATATTGCCTGATAAAAATAATAAACATATAAACATGTACTTATATTTTGACTAGAATTTTGAACAAAGGTGAGTCAAAATAGATAACTTTAATTAAAATGATTATTCATGCCCTAACTGGTTTGGCTCAGTGGATAGAGCATTGGCCTGCAGACTGAAGGGTCCCAGGTTCAATTCCAGTCAAGGGCATGTACCTTGGTTGCAGGCACACCCCCAGTAGGAGGTGTTCAGGAGGCAGCTGATCGATGTGTTTCTCTCTCATCAATGTTTCCAACTCTCTATCCCTCTCCCTTCCTATCTGTAAAAAATCAATAAAATATATTTTAAAAATAAAATAAAATTATTATTCATGTGTAATACTATGTTTATGTGCTCATTTGACTTGCATCTAGCATATGATTCACCAATAACTTTCTTTTTTAAATTATACTAGAAGCCCAGTGCAAAAAAATTTGTGCACTTTTGGGGGGGGGGGGGCGAATTCCATAGCCTGGCCTGTGCCCTCTCGCAGTCTGGGACCCCTCGGGGGATGTTCACCTGCTGGCTTAGGCCTGCTCCCAGTGGGGGTGGGTCTAAGCTGGCAGACAGACATCCCTCTGGCAGTCCGGGAACCCTCGGGGGATGTCCACTTGCCACCAGGGAGCAGGCCTAAGCTGCAGTTGGACATCCTTAGTGCTGCTGAGGAGGCGGGAGATGTTTCCGCCACCACCACTGTGCTGGCAGCTGGCAGCCTGGCTTGTGGCTGAGCAAAGCTCCCCCTGTGGGAGCGCACTGACCACCAGGGGGCATCTCCTGCATTGAGCATCTGCCCTTTGGTGGTCAGTGTGTGTCATAATGACCAGTCATTCCCAGTCGTTCTGCTGTTAGGGTCAATTTGCATATTACCCTTTTATGATATAGGATATTTTTTATTGATTTTAGAGAGAAAGGGAGAGGGAGAGAGAGATAAAAACATCAATGATGAGAGAGAATCATTGATCAGCTGCCTCCTGCATGCCCCCTTGCTGGGAATCATGCCCACATCCCAGGTATGTGCTCTGACCAGGAATTTAACCATGACTTCCTGGTTCATACGCAGACACTCAACCATGAAGCCATGTGTAATGGTGACTCAATCAGTCGGGCACCAATAACTTTTGAAAACTAAGAACCACCTTCTGCTGCTATCACTAACTTGAAAAAAGACAAAACAAAAAACAAACTAATCTTATCATAAAAACATTCAGTTAATAATTCAATTTAACTTTTAGGAATATTTAGTTTAAATAAAAAATCTATTCATTTATAAAAAAACACATAGAATACTATTTTTATAAAAGTTCATTATCCCATCTGAGCTTCAAATAAAATGATGTTAATAAGTTAGTCACTTACCTATTTTTAGAAAAATTTCAACAAATAAAATGTAAAGACTTTCAAAGAGAAACGTTTATTTTATACCTTTGTTAGTCAATATGAAAGAGGCTCTGGGTTTGCAATGTATGTTTCATCATTTTTAAGTTGTTAACAAAATGTAAAATATGGGCTGCATATTGTACCTGAATAATATACATTTTTAACATAAACTAATTGAAACACATTTGCATGGAAATGATAGTTTTGCATGTATTTTCAAAAGGGAGGAAATAGCCAAGCAGGGTTTTCCGGAATGCAATAAAACTGTCATTATTGAAAGCCACATTTTACTTTTATTTGGAGTGACATAAATACTTTAAAACTTTATCTAAAATGTAAATTCATATAAAATTACATATTTGAAAGCTAGAAATATTTTGATATTATTCAAAGCTAAAATTGTATGTGATATTAACATATGATAACATTAAATATCAATTATTTGCTTTGCAAAAAGATTTTTTGATGTGTAAATAGATTTAACCTAGACTCTAAATATTAGGTTCCCAGACTGTATTAAAAATGACATTTGGCCCTGACTGGTGTGGCTCAGTTGGTTGAGCTTCCTCCCATGCAACAGAAGGTCATGGGGGCAATAACTAGTCAGGGCACATGCCTGTATTGCAGGCTTGATCCCCAGTAGGGGGTATGCTAGAGGCAGCCAGTGGATGTTTCTCTCTCATATAGATCTCTCTCTCTCTCTCTTTCTTTCTCTCTCTCTCTCTCTCTCTCTCTCTCTCTCTCTCTCTCTCTCTCCCCCTCTCCCTCTCTCCCTCCTTCACCCTTCCTCTCTCTCTAAAATCCATAAAAACATTAAAAAAATAACATTTGTTATCAGTCCTCCAGGTGTTACATACATAACAGTCATGCTTAGTTAATAAGTGAAAGATGCTTAGTAGATGCAAGAATCTGGGATGACAAAATATGTTAAAGAACTTTATATAAATGAAACAATAAAATCCTGACTGATGTTAAAACACACTGATACATTAACAATATGCTTTCATGAAGAAGTGGTTACTAGAGAAAAGACTTAGCTCAGGGAATTCAGAAAGCTGGTCTTTCTTCAAGTGGGACAGATACTCTTCCTGTCCTTTCTTGCTTTGTATATGATTAAAGGACACTCATTCACATGAAAATGTTATCCTTGCATGCATGCATTAGGAGAGATGGAGTAACCTGTGTATCCAAGTTCTTATTGACAGTCTGTGTTCCAGTGCAGAGAAAATCTACAAGTTAAATAGAGGCAATTTTCTTTTTTTTCTTCCAGCTAATATTAGTATTTATTACCTTATAGTTACCTATGTTAGTAGAGTATACTGCACATAGTTTAGAGACTAAAATTCGTCTTCTTTGATCCCCTTTATTTTCTGCTTCTCACTGCCACATCTTTTATATTGTCTGTCTTGCCTTTATCAAGTCTCAAATAAGTATTTTTTTCTTTACTTATTTAAGCAACCAGCAGCTCACACCACATAAAAGTTACATTATTAGGAGGCCCACCAATTTTGATAATTTCTAAATCAGTTTTTCTGTCCTCTCAATTTGCACATTCCCCATATGCTTAGAATTAATTTTCTGTATGAATATTAGAGAATTTAATAGTAGTGGAAAGTCTCACTATACCTAGGCTGAATATATAAAGTAGGAGCATATAGAATTGCTTTTTTTCAGGTCAAAATTGGTTTAATATCAGCAATTTTATATGGTTCAACCTAATATTCAAAAGCCACAGTCCAGGAGATATACTGAAAGACAGAAATTGTAGCTTTACTGGTAATAATTTCTAAGTTATAATGATTATCAATGGAGATAGTTCCTGAATATAGTGCTCATATATGCAAATTTGTCAATATCCTATATAATAAAGACGTAATTTGCAAATTGACCATCATGCCCTCACACAAAGATGGCTACCCTTATGTGGTCACAAGATGTCTGCCACAAGATGGCTGGCAGGGGAGGACAGTTAGAGGTGACCAGGCTGGCAGGGGAGGGAGGGCAGTTGTGGGTGATTGGGCAGGCAGGGGAGGACAGTTGGGGCAATCAGGCCAGCAGGGGAGGGCAGTTAGGGTGACCAGGCCTGCAGGGAAAGGAGGGCACTTGTGGGGGGGACCAGGCAAGCAGGGGAGGGAGGGCAGTTGGGGACAATCAGGCTGGCAGGGGAGGGAAGTTGGGGGCAACCAGGCTGGCAGAGGAAGGCAGATGGGGGCAGCCGGGCCATCAGGGGAGCAATTAAGCATTGATCAGGCTGGCAGGGGAGTAGTTAGGAGGTGATCAGGCTTGCAGGCAAAAGCAGTTAGGGGCAATCAGGCAGGCAGGCAGGCAGGCAGGCAGGCAAGCAGTTGGGAGCTAGCAGTTCCAGATTGTGAGAGAGATGTCCGACTGCCGGTTTAGGCCTGATCCTTGAGAGGTCCTAGATTGGAGAGGGTGCAGGATAAGCTGAAGGACACCCCCCTTCCCCAGTGCATGAATTGTATGCACCAGGCCTCTAGTCATTACATAAAAATTAAGTAAAAATTAGAGTTGGAGAAATCTTTATGAATAATGCATATTTCTGGAGAAAGTACAAATTGTACAAGTTGGGACTTCTTACCTAATTTTCACATGCGTTCCTGAAAATGAAAAATAATTCCATTAAATGTCATTACTACAAATTACCCAATTATGCAACATCAATTTCAATGAGATGTAGCATCAAAGAAATTTATTTTCCAATTCAATTACTTATTGGATGAGCAGACATTTTTCCAATAAGAAGATAGGCATTTGGATCAAAAGATTGTATTTAGTTCTTTCTACAGAAGATTTATAGTATTTGTACTATAATACGGATTATAGTATTCACTATACACATAGAATGAGACTTGCATATTATTGTTTACCCATTTTAGAAAAGTGAGAAAATTTTATTCCTAGGAAAAAGTTAAATTAATAAAATAATTTGGCATTAAATACATTTCTAATTTTTCATGAAGTCACATTTTCATATAGATCAAATTTTACTGAGTGATCACCTCAATAGTTTTGATATAAATTCCAATTCCAAGACATTGGTAGGTTGAGTTTGTTTTAATATAAGTGAACACAAACATATTTTGTGTTGTATAAAATCTGTGTAGCAGTTAAGGGCATAAGCTTTGGAGTCAGATAAATCTTTCAAATTCTAGCTGAATACCTATAGCTCTGATACCTTGGGCAAGTTACTTAAACTCTTAGAGCCTCATATCCTCATATGTAAATAGAAGTGGCAATAACAGGACATACATCATAGGATAGTTGTATTAAATGTATTGAGTACAGTGTTTTCGATTTAATAAGAACTTAATAAAATGCTAACTACTATGATTTTAATTTTTATAAACTTTAGAAGTTCTATTAAGATTAAGCTAATTGAGATATCATCAAAATAATTTTTCAGGAACATGGACATTTGTTTCCTTTATATTTTATTTTAATAAGATTATGACTTACAGGAATTTACCAGTGTGTATATAATCTTGAAAGAAAGAATAGCCTGAGTGGAGAACCGCCAATTTCCTAGATTATTTTCAATCACATATTGATAGTGTGATTACTGATAAAGTCTATTGTTTGCTAAACAGTGGGAATTTTCTATTTCTTGGGTTGGTGACAGTGTGGCAAAAAGAGTCAGTATAAATAAAGAATATCCTTTCTTGAAAATGTAAGCAATGTTAATGTGATATGATCTCCCATTTTATCAAATGCAAGTTTTTTTCACATTCTTAGTAGAATTAATCCCGATTCCTTTTAAAATTTATAAAAATTATTTTAAAGGACTTTATATAATTAAAATTGCCATTTTTAATTTGAATTTTTGTGGTGATTCAGAATATTATTTATCAACAACAGTGTCACAAAACATAAAATAGCAGTTTTATTATAATTAGACTGCTCATTTTTAATTAACTAGTGAGAAAGTAAAAAAAAAAATTAAAGACTTTAAAATATCATTAAATGATTAGATTAAATTTTACATTTGTTTTAATTTATTGTTTCTAAATCTTTAATCATGCATTTATAGGTTTATCTGAGAAAATTCCATTCTAAAATAAATATGTTACTTCATTCTCCAATGACTACTCAGTCAACATTTATGTGGTTGTGGGTTTCCTTTCTTTTATGCTTGAAATCATATTTTATTTCTAAACTGATCACTTTCTGTGGTCAAAGATGGTATACTTTCAAGTGCAGTTATTTATTATAAAATTAAATATTTTGAAATGTTTTAGGTTTGAGCCACCAGGTATGGAAATAACCTAGCTAATTATGCAAGTTTTCAAAAGATTAACATAATAGCAACAGTAGGCACAGTATATCATGATTAAAAAAAAACATTTGTATGAAGACATATTACTTGATCTTACTTAAAAGATCAATTTTGTTGAAGAACTTTATTCAGTTCTAGAATCAAATCCAAGAATGAGGTTTTTCTTTCATTTTTTTAACATTATAAAGTCAGAAAGTTGAAAACTAGTAGATATAACACGGAAAAATTATTAAGAAAAATAGTCATTTTCCATTTATGAAAACTGAGATAAGAAGAATACTGATAAAATCACCCACTGCCATACTTCTAGAAGTTGCAGTTTCCCTTTGTGATATATTAAAAATGTTGAATAGACAAAACTTTATTTTAAGGAGGATTGTTTATGAATATAAAATCTAATCACTTAATCTATTTTTAAGAAATTTTTATAACAACATATTTAAATTTAGTAGTTATTTGTCTGAATTTTAGTTCCACCTTCTCCCCAAATAAATACAAGCAGAAGATGAATTTTTGAGGCCATAAATTCTGCTTCTCTCAAAAATGTAGTTTCATCATACAGTCTTTTGGCATTCTTTAAAGTAGACCCTTGAGAGTATTTATCATGACATTGTATATTTCTAGATAATATATAATGTTATATATTGTATATATACATATACTAGAGCCCTGGTGCACAAAAATTTGTGCACTCAGGGGGAGGGAAGGTCCTTCAGCCTGGCCTGTGCCTCTCGCAGTCTGGGACCCCTCAGGAGATAATGACCTGCTGGCTTAGGCCTGCTCCCAGGTGGCAGAGGGAAGGCCCAATCCCTAGGTGCAGCCCCTGGTCGGGCTCAGAGCAGGGCCAATTGGGGAGTTGGGGCGCCGCCCCCTGTCATGCACAGAGCAGGGCAGATTGGGAGGTTGTGATGCCACCCTCAGTCACGATCAGGGTAGGGCCGATTGGGGGGTTGGGGCACCGGCCCCTGTCACACTCAAGGCAGGGTCGATGGGGAGGTTGCGGCGCCACCCCCTGTCACTCACAAATCAGGGCCCATCAGGGGGGTTGGGGCTCCATACCCTGTCATGCACAGAGCAGGGTCAATCAGGGGGTTGGGGAGCTCTCCCCTGTCACACACAGAGCAGGGCCCATCAGGGGGGTTGGGGCTCCGTACCCTGTCACGCACAGAACAGGGTCAATCAGGGGGTTGAGGAGCTCCCCCCTGTCACTCACAGAGTAGGGCCAATAGGGGAGTTGGGGCACCGCCCCCTTTCACTCACAGAGCAGGGTGGATCAGGGGGTTGGGGCGCCGCCACTGTCACACTCAGGGCAGGGCTGATGGGAAGGTTATGGCTCTACCCCATCACACACAGAGCAGGGCCTGTGGGGGGGGTTGGGGCGCCGCCACTGTCACACTCAGGGCAGGGCCTATGGGGAGGTTAAGGCTCTACCCCATCACACACTGAGTAGAGCCTGTGGGGGGGGAGGTGTTGGGGCGCCACACCCTGTCACACACAGAGCCGCAGGGCGATCAGGGGGTTGGGGAGTTCCCCCCTATCAGGCACAGAGCAGGACTGATCAGAGGGTTGGGGTGCCTTCCCCTGTCATGAACAGAGCAGGGTGAATAGGGAGGTTGTGGCCCCACCCCCTGTCACACATGGAGCCTCAGGGCGATCAGGGGGTTTGGGCGCTGCCCCCTGTCATGCTGATCCCGGTGCCGGGAGGCATATTACCCTTTTACTATATAGGAGAGAGGCCTGGTGCATGGGTGGGGGCCGGCTGGTTTGCCCTGAATGATGTCCTGGGTCAGGGTGGGGGTCCCCACTGGGGTGCCTAGACAGTCTGGATGAGGGGCTGAGGGCTGTTTTCAGGCTGGCGGGTGACTGAAGCTCCCACCTGCTCCTTTTTTTCTTTTTTTTATTCTGGGCCAGCTTTAGCTCTGGCTCCAGCTCTGAGGCCTCTGCTGCTGAAAGCAGGTATCTGGTTTGTTTGGGTTTTATAATCGAAACACTGTTTTAACTCCAGCTCTGAGATCCTGGCTGGCTGAAAGCAGGTTTCTGGGGTTTTGTTTAGCTTCTATATTTGTAACAATGTTTCAAACTGCAAGCTCAGAGGCCAGCAAGGCAGGCGGGGAACGTTGGTTTCCTCTGTCACTGAAGCAAGCAAGCCTCATGTTAGCTTCAAGCTGCCTGGCTGCCGGCCGCCATCTTGGCTGGCAGTTAATTTGCATACCGCCCTGATTAGCCAATGGGAAGGGTAGCGGATGTACGGTAATTACCATGTTTCTCTTTTATTAGATAGGATATGTTATAAGTAAGTGTGTACTTTTAAATCAGCATTTATAGTAACTTTAATCATGCATTTCAAGAACTTTCAAACATTATAAGGCTCTAATATTAAGATAAAAACCTTACCTTCACAATAATGTTAATCGGTTATAGGTACTATGTTTAGAGAAGTTTCACACTATAATAAGTGATCATGATTAATAGATATAGGGCAAAATAAACAGAATACTTACCCCCAAAAAATAAAAGATAAACAGAGTTTGGTAATAAGAAAGTAACATTAGCCCTAACCAGTTTGGCTCAGTGGATAGAGTGTCAGCCTGTGGATTGAAAGGTCCTGGGTTCGATTCCGGTCAAGGGCATGTACCTTGGTTGTGGGCACATCCCCAGTAGGGGGTGTGCAGGAGGCAGCTGATCAATGTTTCTCTCTCATGGATATTTCTAACACTCTATCGTTCTTCTTTTCTCTCTGTAAAAAATCAATAAAATATATTTTAAAAAAAGAAAGTAACATTGGATAAGTGAAATGTCTAGGACTTTTTTCTTGAATAATTTAGTACATTTTATGTGAATAATTTAAGGAACTATAAAGTGGGGAGATTGACACAACTATACAAGTGAGGGAGGAGAAGAAAGGTTGCTATTCAAACTTGATTCAAATTGGTTGCCTGTGTGATGACACGTGCTTGAATATTTTGATCTATTTATAATGACTATTCTAAGGATTTACTAGGTTTTTTTAAAATATTGGGAAGAAATGTTAATGTTTTCCCCTTTTCTTGAGGTAGCCCGAAAATAAAGCTTGTTAGAAGAATGAGAATGAAAGTGAAGGAATGTTTTGTGTTTGCTAAAGCACAGCCACTTAAAAGGCTTGATTTCCACTAGAAAAAGTTGTTTTGTTTTAAAAGAAGAAAATGGGCATTTGATGTTTCTCACCTTTCATGGTTGTGACAATTCTTTTAGATAACTTAAATTCTTTAAGTGGAGATTTGTTGTAAATTCTATAGCACACCTGTTTAAAAAATGTAGGCCACAGAAATCTGAAACTACAAAAGAATCTTCTCAAGATAAGTCACAAGGAGTGTAAATTTCAGTTATCTCACCAATGGGAACTCCCTTTCTTATTACTGTTCATCTAATAAGGCACTCAGGTGATGGGAATTTTAATCTCACTGAAGAACCAAATTTCTCTATGCAAATCATTTGCATAAGTAAGTCAAGGTTTGAGTTTAGGCTTAGGCTTAAATTGGTGGAAGGATAATAGGCAATGTGGAATTTGGTGCTTAACTACACTTACCGAGTGCAAGAAAAATACAACAAACAATTCAGAAACCTCCCTGAGGTTTACAGGGGCTAGTCACATCTACATTCCTTGTTTTTTCCCTTACCAACTGTACCCATGCAATCACATCAGAACATGTAGAGAAGAGCAAACATTTTTTAAATATATTTTTATTGATTTCAGAGAGGAGAGAGAGAGAGAGAAACATCAATGATGAGAGAGAATCATCAACTGGCTGCCTCCTGCATGCCCCCCACTGTGGGGGGGGGGGGTCAAGCCCAAAACCCCGGCACATGCCCTCAGCCAGAATCAAACCAGGGACCCTTCAGTCTGCAGACCGACACTCTATCCACTGAGCCAAACCAGCCAGGGCAAGAGTAAACATTTTATTCATAGCTTCTGTGAAATCTAAATAGAGATGAAATTTTTCTACTATCACAAACACCAAGAATCTGGTCTTATAGATCCATGCATCTAAGGATCAGGGAGAGGCAATGAGATACATACTCCTATTCAACACAGTTCAAAGAATTTAACATTTAACAGAAACTTCCCTGTTACCCTTATTGATATAAAGGTGAACATGGAGAATCAATACCTAAGGCAGACAGCAACTGCACTTGATAAATTAATTTATAAGCTTGAATCAACCAATGAAGATGGTTTTCTACCGGAGACTGTTGTAGAAGAAAGCAGAGTATGTATGTTTCCTTTAGCTGATATGTTAGTTTCCTCTCTCTTCAGACATCTTTCTCTGTTTTTCTTCTTTCTATATTAGAAAAATCTTAAGTCAGAACTTTCAAACTGTTTTAGCTATATAGTTGTTTGCTTGACTTTCTCTTAATCTTAAAACTATTAGAATAACGTTCTTACTCCTACCTGGCCTTGGGAATCTTCAACCGAGATATGTACCCTTGACCAGGTAATTGAACCTGCAACCCTTCAGTCCGAGGGCTGTTGCTCTAATCACTGAGCCAAATCAACCAGGGCTGATCTTTACTTTTAGATTAATACAGAATGCAATACTAGTTGAGGAATTTAAAGCATTCGCTTAGGGCATGAAATTTTTTAAATTTAAGTTATATGTCATGGCCCAATAAAAATTCTATACAGAGATTAAGAGAAAATTCACATATATTTGCATTTAGCTATGCTTTTAAATATAGAGGCCAAGATAGATATTCACATAGATGATTGGTGATCACACTTCACTAGAGATCTCTAAGCATATCTGACCTCCACATTGATCTTATTTATCATTAATACAATTACAATCCTATATAATAAAAGAGAAACATCCAAATTAACCATCCCTCTGCTATGCTCAACCCACACCCACCAGCCATGCCCACCAGCCAGTGAGGAGTGAGTATGCAAATTAACCCAACAAAGATGGCAGGTAATTTGTATACACAGAGCAGAGTGGGAGAGCCAGCAACTTGGGGGGACATGGCTCCCTCGGTCACTCCCTTGTGAGGATGTGGCTCCCTCGGTCACCGGATGGAGAGCAGAGCAGGAGAGCTGGAGGCTTGGGGGGACATGGCTCCCTTGGTCAGGGAAAAGCCAGAGTGTGGGGAGCACCAGGAATTCTGGGAATCGTAGTTCTATCTAGACCAGGGGTGGGCAATCTTTTTGACTCGGGGCCACAATGGGTTCTTAAACTGGACCGGAGGGCCGGAACAAAAGCATGGATGGAGTGTTTGTGTGAACTAATATAAATTCAAAGTAAACATCATTACATAAAAGGGTACGGTCTTTTTTTTTTTTTTTTTTTTTTTTTAGTTTTATTCATTTCAAACAGGCCGAATCCGGCCCGCAGGCCATAGTTTGCCCACGGCTGATCTAGACACTAGAGCAAAGTGAGCCTGGAGCAAGTTACTGTTGCAGTTGGGGATGGAGGGGAAAACAAAGGTGAGAGACATAAGTAAAATCAGAGTGTCTAGGAAAAATTAAAGGGAAGATATCCTAAAACTTCCAGGAAACCTCCACCAATGGAGCCAAGAAAAAAAAAATGCCTCTATTATTCTGTGAGCAACAAACCAAACTGGGTTGGGGGTCTCAGACAATTCGCTCATATGATTGCAAAGACAGACAGAAACTCCCAGATTGGAGAGGGTGCAGGTCGGGCTGAAGGGCTCCCCCTCTACCCCCCATCTCCCACCCCAGTGCACGAATCTTCATGCACCGGGTCCCTAGTTAAGATATAAAGTTAGTTTGATGACTAGTATTATAACTATTAGCTAATAATTAACTTTTGTAATAAAATAACTTTTATAAAGATCTTAGATTAAAATATGTTCTCACAGGCAACAGTGTGGTGATGGCCAGAAAGAGGGGGGTAGGGTCTGGGTGAAGATGAGTAAACCAGGAGAACATGGGGGACATCTATAATAGTATCAAAAATAAAAATATATATTCTCTTATTTTTCCTCAACATTTTCTTGCAAACCAGGTCATTCCCTGATTTTACCTTATCTGTTGTTAACACTAACCTTTTCAATCACTTAGACTTAAAAAGCTTGGGAGTATTCCTTCTTCTTTATCCCCACTTTCCAAGCTATAAATTCAGATGTTTCTATCTTCCAATATCTTTACATTACCATCCTTCTTCCTATATCTTGTACCACTTAACAAAATAATTGAAAGAAATGCCTCCTCCATGATGCCCTTCCTAATACCATTATCCAAAATTTCATTTTTTGGTATTCCCATAGCATTTTGCCCTTTTTCTTTGTCAGTTAGCCTATTCAGTGTATCATTTATCTTGTACAAATCTTGTCTTATCTTCCCCAGTATATACACTTAACATAGTGTAAAGCTACTTTATTATATAAACCTAACTTAGTGATTTACACAGTATAGGTGCTTAAAAATTAACCAACTGGATGGATGGATGAATGAAAGGGGATGAAGTATCCTGATAAAGCACATTTTTCTTATGTAAAGACATGCATAACTTTAATTAAATAGGAATATGAAGTGCCTTTGAACTGTGTTGTCCAAAATGGTAGCTACTAGCTACATATGGCTATTAAAGTTTTTAAAATAAAATTAATAATTTGTTTTCCCATTTCCACTAGTCACATTTTAACTGGTTAATAGGCGTATTGTCTACCATATTGGGCCATGCAGATATAGCATATTTCCATCATCACAGAAAATTTTATTGGAGAGTGCTGCTCTAGAAATAAATGGAAGTGAAAACACAAGTCTCTGGAATTCTAGGAAGGTCAGGATCATAATTTCCCATATTAAAAGGTGTACCTTACAGATGCCCCCAAATGGTGGAGGATTAAGTGGAAGCTACATTGACACTCTCCCAGAATCAAACAAGAATTACAACTAAAATACGGGAAAATCATCCTGAATAATCAACTTAAAACTAGCTGGAGAGAACATTTATAAGCAAGGATGGAAAGTGGAGACTGCATAGAGACTGGTAGGAAGTTCTGAGTTGTGAGAGGGCTGGCTGGGTGCCCACAGGCAGTAGATGAAGTTAAGAGGGATATCTTAGCTGTGGGGGATTCCCACTGAGAACTCTGGGGTCTAAACCCCAAGTTGGGCTCCCCAGGCCAAAGTAGCAGAACCAAGAAAGTTGCCCACATAAAATCTGGTTGTGAAAAGCAGCAGGGTTGGTGTCTGCCAGGGAGAGATGGCTGGAAATGCAGGCACTCTCTTAAAGGACCAACATGCAAAATTTTGTGTGCAGCCACTGTCATTGTGCACCTGCAGAGAGAGGGCAGGGTGGACTGGAGTTGTGTGAGCAGAAGTCAGGGTTGGGGGCTCTGGAGTTAGAGCTCAGAAGGCAGACACCCCAATTTCCTATGCTGAGTCATTGCCCCATAATGCAGAGGATATCTTTCTCAGGCAGACCTTTATCATTCATGGAGCTTTTGCCATTGTCAGGGAAGCAATTGTCCTACCCTGTTGGAAAACCTCTTGCCCTACCACTTGGAGTTTATACCTTGCTGTGTATGTACCCTGAGGCTCATTAAGAGACTGAGAATAACAATTAGCCTGCAGACAGAGGCAGATATTAGGTTGCTTTCAGGCTTTGCCTGATCTGCTTCTGCACCAGGGGTTAGGAAAAGCAGACCTTGGTGCACATCTTGGTCCTTTCCAAATGTACCCAATCCCAGCAGAGGGAGCCACAAAGATTGCTGAGAGCTGCAAACAGGGCACTCAGGGACAGTCACAAACAGCCTCTGGTATGTTGTCCTGCACCAGAGACCCTCCCAAAAGAGTAAGTGTCATAGATCGATGTTATACATGGAAACAAAACCAAACAGGCAGCAAAAATGGGGAAACAAACAAACAAAAATCAAGCCCCAAATGAAAGAATAAGAGAATTCTCTAGAAGAGGAGCTGAATTAAATGGAGATAAGTAATTTATCAGATATATATTTCAGAATAATGATTAAAAGTATGTTCAGCAGCATGAGAAAATATATAGAAACTATGAAAAATGACCAGTTGGAAATAGAGAATGACAAAAAATAAAAAACACATTGGAAGGAATAAACAGCAGATTACAGGAAGCTCATGATTGGATCAGTGGATTAGAAGACAAGGTAGGAAAAAATCATTCAATCAGAGAATCAAAGAGGAAAAAAAATAATAAACACGAGGACAGCGTAAGGGAGCTGGGGACAACATGAAACAAAACAATATTCACATTAAAGGAATAACAGATGGTGAAGACAGTGAGCAAGTGATAGAGAAACTGTGTGAAGAAATAATGGCAGAAAAATTTCCTAACCTGGGGAAGGAAAAAATCACAAAAGTTCAGAAAGCACAGAGAGTTCTAAGCAAGAAGAACACAAAGAGGCCCACACCCAGATATATTATAAATAAAATGACAAAAATTAAAGACAAAGAGATACTCTTAAGGCAGCAAGCAAAAATCAATTTGTTACCTACAAAGTAACTCCCAGAAGGCTGTCAGCTACTTTTTCATCTGAAACTCTACAGGCCAGAAGGGAATGGCATGAAGTACTTGTGGCAATGTAAAACAATGATCTCAAAACAAGACTACTATATCCAGCAAAGCTATAATTCAAAATAGACAATAAAATAAAGAGCTTCCCAGACAAAAATAAGAGGGTAAAGGGGTTCATTTCCACCAAGCCAGCATTGCAAGAAATGTTAAAGGGACTCCTGTAATGAGAAGAAATGGATAAAGAGAGAAACATAGGCATAAAGAATTAAAATGGCAATAAATAAGTACCTATCAATAATAAACTTAAATGTAAATTCATTAAGCTCTAATAAAAAGACATAGAGTAGCTGAATGGATAAGAAAACATGTCCTAAATATATGCTGTGTACAAGAGACCAACCTCAGAAAAAAATAGTCATACAGGATGAGAGTGAATGTATGGAGAAAATATTCCATGCAAATGGAAAAGAAAAAAAAAATCTATGGTAGCAATATTCATATCTGACAAAATAGACTTCAAAATGAAGGCCATAAAACAGACAATAAAGGTCACTACATCATACTGAAGGGATCAATCCAACAAGAGTATATAACCCTGGTAAACATATATGCACCCAATATAAAAGCACCTAAATATATAAAAAATTTCTGGAGGACTTTAAGGGAGACATTGACAGCCTGACAGCAATAGAGTCATAGTAGGGGATTTTAGCAACCCACTGACTTCACTGTATAGATTTTCCAGACAAAAAATCAACAAGGAAGCAGTGATTCCAAATGACACACTGGATCAAATGGATTTAATTAACATATATAGAACATTTCACCCCAAAGTTGCAGGATATATATTCTTCTCAAGTCCACATGGGTCATTATCAAAGATAGCCCACATGTAAGAACATAAAACAAGTTTCTACAAGTTCAAGAAGATTGAAATAATATCAAACATTTTCTCTGATCACAGTGGCATGAAATTAGAAATCAACTACAGTAAAAACCAGATAAAGACACTACAAAGAAGGGGAAATACAGGCCAATATTCGTGATGAACAAAGATACTAAAACCCTCAACAAAATATTAGCAAATCCAATCCAGCAATATATGAAAAAGATCATACACCATGACCAAGTGGGGTTTATTTTAGAGATGAAAGGATGGTACAATATTCCCAAATAAAAAACATGATACATTATATAAACAAATTGAAGACACAAATCACATGATCATATCAAAAGACTCAGAAAAAGCATTTGACAAAATCCAACACTAATTTTGGATAAAAGCTCTCAGTAAAGTGGGAATAGATTGATCATACCTCAATATAATAAAGGCAATATATGACAAACTTACAGCCAACATCTTACTCAATGGACAAAAACTAAATCCACTTCCCTAAGAACAAGAACAAGGAAAGGATGTCTTCTTTCACCACTCTTATTAAACATAGAACTGGAAGTCTTAGCCCCAGCAATCAGAGAAGAAAACATAAAAGGTATCTAAATTAGAAAGGAGGAAGTAAAATGGTCATTATTTGCAGATGACATGATACTGTGCATAGAAAACCCTAAAGACTCCACCAAAAACTCTTAGATTTAATAATGAATTCAGCGTTGTAGCAGGATACAAAATTAACACCAAAATTAGATAACATTTTTAAACACCAATAATGAATTCTCAGAAAGAGAAACTATAAAAACAATCCCATTTACCATTGCAGCAAAATCAATCAATCAATCAATCAATCAATAAGATACACAAGAATAAAGGTAGTATAAGTGAAAGATCTATACTCAAAAAACTATAGGGAATTAAAAAGGAGATAGTGGAAGATATAAACAAGTGGAAAATATGCTGTGTTCATGGATTGGTAGAATTAACATCATTGAAATACCATATCATCCAAAGAAATCTATAGATTCAATGCAATGCCTATTAAAATACCAAGGGCATGTATCAGATATCTAGAACAAATGCTCCAGAGATTTTTATAGAACCAAACAACTACAAAACAACCACAGCAATCTTGAGAAAGAACAAAGTTGGGGGATCGCAATACCAGATATCAAGTTATACTACAAAGCCTCTGTAATCAAAACAATCTGGTACTCTCCAAAGAATAGGCATATAGATCAATAGAACAGAACAGAGACCCCAGAAATCAGCCCATGCCTTATGGTCAATTAATATTTGACAAAGGAAGCAAGAACATACAATGGAGTCAAGACAGTCTCTTCAATAAATAGTGTTGGGAAAAATGGAAAGACACAAGCAAAAAAATGAAACTAGACTACCAACTTACACCATACACAAGAATAAACTAAAAATGGATAAAAAACCTTAATACAAGTCATAAAATCATAAAAATCCTAGAAGAAACCATTGGCAGCACAATCTCAGACATCTTTTGTAGCAATATATTTGCCAATACATATCCTGGGGCAAGAGAAACAAAGGAGAAAAAAAAGGGGGGACTACATCAAACTAAAGAATCTTCTGCACAGCAAAATAAACCATCAGCCAGTGGAAAAGGGAGCCAACTATATGGAAGAACATATTTTCCAATGATACATATGATAAGGGGTTAATATCCAAAATATATAAGGAACCCATACAGCTTACCAAAAGAAGACAAATAATCCAATTACAAAATGAGCAAAGGACTTAAATAGACACTTCTCCAAAGTGGGCATACAGGTGGCCAGGAGATATATGATAAAAAGCTCAAAGTCACTAATCATCAGAGTAATGCAAATTAAAACAACAATGAGGTATCAACTCACACCTGGTTACCATCAACAAATCAACAAAGGACAATTGCTGGCAAGGATATGGAGAAAAGGGAACCCTATTACACTGCTAGTGGGGTTGCATACTGATGCAGCCACTATGGAAAACTATACATAGTTTCCTCAAAAAATTAAATGTGAAACTGCCATTTGACCCTGTGATCCCATTTCCAGTAATAATTTTATATCCTAAGAATCCAGAAACACTATTCAGAAAGAATATATGCACCCCTATGTTCATAGCAGCATTATTTACAATAAACAAGATCTGGAAACAACCCAAGTGCTCATCAGCAGATGAGTGGATAAAAAAAGCTGTGGTACATTAATATCATGGAATATTATGCATCAATAAAAAAGAAGGATCTCTTATCTTTTGCGACAGCATGGAGGAACCTAGAAAGTACTATGCAAGCGAAATAAGGCAGCCAGAAAAAGACAAGTATCACATGATTTCCCTCATATGTGGAATCTAATGAACAAAATAAACTGATGAACAGAATAGATCTAGAGACATAGAAGCATGGAAGAGATTGATGATTCTCAGAGGGAAGGTGGGGGTAGGGGGAGGGTTTGAGTGGGTGGGAAAAGAGTAACCTAAGAACTCATAGGAATATATGAATCACCTATGGACACAGATAATACTGTGGCAAGGGCTGTGGTGGGGTGCTTGTGTGGGCTAGAATAGGCCAATGGTGGCGAGAAGGAGCCATCTGTAATACTTTCAACAATAAAGATAAAATTTTTAAAAAGTGTAACTTACAGCCATTTACAATTTAAAAAATTTTATCCCTTAGAGAGGAACATTTATATCAGTGCCATTCTAATCACATTTTCATGTAAATTATAATTTTTATCAAAACCAATATAAACCTCAATATATAATATGAATAGGTAGTAAGTTGTAATATTTTTAACATAAATATGCTTTAAATAATTTAGCAAATTTGACTTATTTAGAATTAATAATGCAACAAGTGTAAGCTGGCTTTCCAAATATTTAAAAGCTTCATTTAGTCTAAAGCCTTGAAATGCCATTCCAACATACTCTATCTCCAAAAATATTTGGACAGTTTGTCTTTTAATCCAAGAGGATCCATAAAATCATGTTGCAAACAAACTTCATATGCCTTGTTTCCCCTTTTTCAAAATCTGAAATTGTGCAAAAGATCATTAATATTTTCTTGATTTGTAGCCATTACAGCAAATTGGAGGATCATGATGTGTAATGATGGACCTCGACTTGTTGAATTTAGATTTGTGGTTTCTTGAAATCAACCTCAAAATGTTTGACCTATCACAGGAAAACTCTGTTGTGAATAAGGAGGATTCCATAGAAGTCTTGCCTCAGCTGGTCTCAACTTTGTAGTCTTTTGAAGAAGTTTACAAGCTTGGGAGAGATACCATTTCACTGTCCTTACAGAATTAGAAATTTCCCTCTAAGATGGTATACATTGGTATAAGAGGCACTATCATTAAGAACAGTTTTATAATTGAAGAAAATTGATATTAATATATATTTATTTTAGGTTTTTTTAAATCTTTACTGTTGAAGCTATTACACACGTCCCCCTTTTCTCTCACTGACCTCTCCAACCCCACCCCCTCCAGGCCTTCACCACCCTATTGTATGTATCTATGGGTAATGCATATACCCATATAAGTTTATTGGTTGATTTCCCCCACACCACTGCCTTCCCTCTGAAACTGGACAGTCTGTTTGATGTTACTATGTCTCTGGGTCTATTTTTGTTCATCAGTTTATATTGTTCATCAGATTCCACATTTGAGTGAGATCAGGTGATACTTATCTTTCTCTGACAGGCTTATTTTGCTTAGCATAATGCTCTCTAGGTCCATCCATGCTGTTGCAAGTGGTAAGAGTTCCTTATTTTTTACAGCTGTGTAGTATTCCACTGTATAGATGTACCACAGGCTTTTAATCCACTCATCTGCTGATGGGCACTTAGGCTGTTTCCAAATCTTACCTATTGTAAATTGCGCTGCTATGAACATAGGGGGTGCATATATTCTATCTGATAAGTGTTTCTGATTTCTTGGGATATATTCCTAGAAATGGGATCACTGGGTCAAATGGGAATTCCATTTTTTAAGGTAACTCCAAACTGTTTTCCACAGAGGCTGCATTCCCACCAGCAGTGTATAAGGGTTCCCTTTTCTCCACATCCTTGCCAACACTTGTCATTTGTTGATTTGTTGATGGTAGCCATTCTGACAGATGTGAGGTGGTACCTAATTTTTGTTTTGATTTACATCTCTCTGATGATTAGTGACTTTCAGCATTTTTTCATTTTTCTCTGAGAATTTAAAAAGAATAAGAAAAGCTTATAATAAGCTATCTAAGCCTACAACTTAAAGAATTAGAAAGAGAGTAACAAGAAAAGCCTAGAGTAAGTAGAAGGAAGGAAATAATAAAGGTCAGAGGGGGAAATAAATGAAATAGATACAAAAAAAAACAATAAAAATGAATAAAATCAAGAGCTGGCTCTTTGAAAGGACAAACAAGATTGATGAACCTCTAGCCAGACTCACCAAGAAACAAAGAGGACCCAAATAAACAAAATCAGAATTTAAAGAGGCGAAATAACAACTGACCCCATAGAGATACAAAGTATCATAAAAAAAACAAAAAACAAAAAATCTACTAGGAACAACTCTATTCCAAAAAGCTAGACAACCTTGACCAAATGGACATATTCCTAGAAAAATACAATCTTCCTAAAACTCAATCAGCAAGAATCAGAAAACCTGAGTAGACCAGTAACTACTGATGAAATTGAAGCAGTAATAAAACAAACAAACAAACAAAAACCCCAGCACACAAAAGCCCTGGTCCCGATGGCTTCATGGGGGAGTTTTACCAAACATTGAAAGAAGAATTAACACCTATTCTCCTCAAACTAGTCCACAAAACTTCAGAAGGAAGGAACACTTCCAAACTCTTTCTATGAAGCCAGTATTACCCTAATCCCAAAACTAGATAAAGACACTACAAAGAAGGAGAATTATAGGCCAATATCCCTGATGAACATAGATGCCAAAATCCTCAACTACTAGCAATGCATTAGAAAGATCATACACCATGACCAAATGGGATTTATTCCAGGGATGCAAGGCTGGTACAATTCTGCAAATCAATAAATGTGACACATCAAATAAACAAACTGAAAGATAAAAAACACATAATCATATCAATAGATGCAAAAGAAGCATTCAACAAAATCCAACACCCTTTTTTTGATAAGAATGATCAACAAAGTGGGAATAGGGGGATCAGACCTCAACATAATAATATATGACAAACCCACAGCCAACATCATACTCAATGTGCAAAAATTAAAACCGTTTCCCATAAGTACAGGAACAAGACAGGGTGCCTACTTTCACCACTCCAGTTCGACATAGTACTAGACATGGTAGCTGTAGCCATAAGAAAGAAGAAGAAATAAAAGGCATCCAAATTGGAAAAGAGGAAGTAAAACTCTCATTATTTGCAGACGACATGATATTATATATAGAAAACCTTAAAGAATTCATAAAAAAACCCTAGATTTTAAAAATGAATTTAGCAATGTAGCAACATGTAAAATTAACACCCAGAAATCTATGGCATTTTGTTACACCAACTAGAGGCCTGATGCACAACATTTGTGCATGGGGGGAGGGGGTCCCTCAGCTCGGTCTGTGCCCTCTCACAATCCAGGACCCCTCAGGTAGGGTCCCTAGGCCTGGCCTATCTGGGCTTTACTTCCTCCAGTTGCCAGCAGATGGCTCCACCCCTGCTGCTGCCACTGCTTGCCATCTGTGCCATGCTGCCCCCCTCCCCCGCCACTGGTTGCCTCCTTCTATGGAGACAGGCATGGGGTGTGATCACTTGGCTGGCCTGGGCCTCCCTCTGTGGGTGATCTCTGCGGGAGGCCCCAGATCGATCACCCCACAAAGGGAGGCCCCGCCCACCCGCCACAGTGCCACCACCAGTTGGGTAGCCTGGGCCTCCTTCTTTGAGGTGATAGATCGCTGTCCACAGGGAGGCCCTGTCCACCCGGCCAGGGATCCTTGGTCGATCTCTGGGCAGAGGGTGGCCTGGACCTCCCTCTGTGGGGTGACCGCAGGAGATGGCAGGGTCCTCTGACCCCCGACCAATGGCATCATACTCACCTTGGCTGGCCAGACCAATGCATGTCATAGTGTGGTCATCTAGAAGGTCATCTGGATAGTCGTTTTGCTGTTAGGTAGTTTTGTCAATTTGCATATTATGCTTTTATTATTATAGATAATGAACTCTCAGAAAGGGAAACTAAACAAAGAGTCCCATTTACCATTGCAACAAAAAATTAAGATACCTAGGAATAAACTTAACCATGGAGGTAAAAAAACAACAACTGTAATCTGAAAACTACAGGATGTTGAAAAAAAGAGAGAGGAAGATCTATGCAAGCAGAAGAATGTACTGTGTTCATGGATTGGTAGAATCAATAACATTAAAATAGCCATACTACCTAAAACAATCTATAGATTCAATGCAACCCTATTAAAATACTAATGGCATATTTCACAGAAATAGAACAAATATTCCAAAAATTTATATGGAATCAAAAAAGACCCCAAACATCTGTAGCAATACTGAGAAAGAAGAACAAAGTTGGGGGGATCACAATACCAGATTTCAAGCTATATTACAAAGCCACTGTTCTCAAAGCTGCCTGATACGGGCACAAAAACAGACATATAGACCAATGGAACAGAACAGAGAACCCAGAAGTCGACCCAAGCCATTATGCTCAATTAATATTTGACAAAGGAGGCAAGAGCATACAATGGAGCCTAGACAGTCTCTTCAATAAATGATGTTGGGAAAATTGGACAAACACATGCAAAAAAATGAAACTAGACCACCAACTTACACCAAACACAAAAATAAACTCAAAATGGATAAAATACTTAAATGTAAGATGTAAAACCATAAAAATCTTAGAAGAAACCATTGGCAGCAAAATCTCAGACATCTCTCTAGCACTATGTTTAAGGATACATCTCCTAAGACAGTGGAAACAAAGGATAAACTAAACAAATGGGGCTACATTAAAATAAAAAGCTTCTGCACAGCAAAAGAAACAATCAACAAAACAATAAGAGAGCCTACTCCATGGGAGAACATATTTGCTAGTGATACCTCTGATAATAGGTTAACCTCACTAATGTATAAGGAACTCATACAACTTAACAAAAGTAAGATAAAGAATCCAATTAGAAATGGGCAAAGGACCTAAATAGAGAGTTCTCCAATGTGGACATACAAATTGATATTAATATTAAGGTAATTATGAATTTATAGTGACATAATATCCTATCTAATAAAGAGGTAATGTGCAAATTGACCATAACTCCAACACACAAGATGGCCACCCCTATGTGGTCAAAGATGGCCATCCTCATGTGAACATAAGATGGCCGCCACAAGGTGGCCAGCAGGGGAGGGCAGTTGGGAGGGAACCAGGACTGCAGGGGAGGGCAATTAGGGGTGACCAGGCCAGCAGGGGAGGGCAGTTAGGGGAAATCGGGCTCGCCAGGAAGCAGTTAGGCATTGATCAGGCTGGCAGGGTAGTGATTAGGGGGCGATCAGGATGGCAGGCAGAAGCAGTTAGGGGCAATCAGGCAGGCAGGCAGGTGAGCGGTTGAGAGCCAGCAGTCCTGGATTGTGAGAGGGATGTCCGACTGCCCGGTTAGGCCCCCTCCCACCAGGATTGGGCTTAAACCGCAGTCAGACATCCCCCAAGGTGTCCCAGATGGGAGAGGGTGCAGGCTGGGCTGAGGGACACCCCCTACCCCATGCACAAATTTTATGCACCGGGCCTCTAGTGTGATTAATAATTAAGGCAGTATAATTTTCCTCAACTTCAGAAAATAATTAGTACTAGGTAATGAGTCTAGGCTCACACCCACTCCATGTATATAGAACCTTGAATCTATGCTTTCCACTGTTTCATAAACCTACTGCAACTTCCATATTCCATGTTTTAGTTTTATAGACATGTTATAACAGTCAAGGGGAGAAAGTCCAATTCATGTATATGACATTTTTATTTAACCTTTCCCTACCAGACAAATAAGGGTAGCAGAGACTTTGATTCCCTTGAATTCCTAGAATATTTTGTGCCTACATTTCAGAGTCATGAGTTATTTGCTGCTAATGGTACTTTATCTATCAAGTAACATAAAATCCTTGCATCCCTGAAACCAAAGAAAGGGACCTTGGATACCCTGCTGTGCCAACTCCCACCTCATGTAGCATCGGGTTATTGAAGCCCTCTCTATTTAGTGCAACTATTTTACTTAAGTTTCAACTTATTATGTTGTACTGTATGCACAGGTATTTTTCTTCCTTCCTCTCTTTTCATCCTCCATGTCACAGCTGATTGCAGAGTACTATGAGGACTGTACAAAAGTGGTGCTTTATTTAAATATTTCAAGGTGATTTTTATATATGTTAAATACCATGTAAGTCACACTTCCACTGGGTCTTTGAAGGAGTACAGATTTTATCTAAACTATCAATTTTAGTGTTTGAACTTTTACTTTTCTTAAATAATTTGTTAACATTAAAATGTTAACAGAATGAATTAGGCAAAAGGGAATGCTATATTTCAATATACTAATTGATATCATGTGAGGAGAGCTATAAAACAAAAAAATCCCACAGATTACAGTAAATATTGGCTTGCGTGACCACATATGTCATCAATGTATTGTCAATTTCTAAAGAATAAATTATGGGAAGGACACAACATTACATAAAACCCTACTAATGGGAACCTACGAAGACTTGAAGGTCCTTTTGGATTATGGTGTGATGCCATTAGGTCTATTAGTTATTCATGTACTACTATATTACAGATGTACCAATTTTCAAAATGAATAACTTTTCTGTGGACTATGAGCATCCTGGGTAGAGGGACAGTTTTTATTTTTTTAATTTTTGCCTTTCCAATGCATGGTACAAAGAAACTACTCAACAAACATATACCAAACTAGCAAAAAGTAGGTTGTTATAATTAATAAATATATGGAATTTATTGAAATGGTGAGAGGATGATTCAATTGAATAAGTTAGTAGTGCATCCCCCCAATCTCCAATTAAATGAATAAATGTCGTTTAAGATCCTATTTAATTAAACAAAATTTGAAATATTGTATAAAATGTCATGGGAGATTTTATTTTTTCAAAAAAAGTTAGAGTTTGTAATTTATTGATTAATATGTCCTCCAATGCACCCTTTGCCTTCTCATAGTATTTGTGATATACTAATACATTATATTTTACCAGTGGCCCGGTGCATGAAATTCGTGCACATTGAAAGGGAATTAATTAGAGGAAATATTTTAATATTGCTATTTGCCCTTTCTCTATAATAAAAGTGTGAGAGATAAAAGGAAATGAGAACAATGGATATGAATATAATACATAATTTTATTAATAAATAAACAGTAATAAAATAATATAACAAACTCATGATGTAAAAACAACACTGATGCAAATAATGACTGATAAAGTGATTAAACTTATTCTAATATCTCCCTGTATACCACATTAAGAGTAAAAACACTTTCAGAGTGCTTGACTAATTTCCCTTGGGATAAAGTATTTACAACTTTAACTTTAACATCACACGCTCTTCGAACTCGAGAGAAAGCAACATATAATTGACCATGTGCAAAAACGGGTTTAGGTAGGAATATTCCTACTCTGTCTAGAGTTTGTCCTTGTGATTTATTAATAGTCATCTCAAATGCTGGCATCATGGGAAACTGTCGTCGAATTAATTTAAATGGGAGACCAGTGTCAGATGGGGACAAATCAATTCTTGGAATCAGAACAACCTCACCCTCTGCAGATCCTGTTAATGCTTCAGCTTCAATAATGTTAGGTTGTAATCTTTTGATAATAAATCTGGTACCATTACAAAGAACCCATTTACTATTGAGATTTCTCAATAGCATGATGATTGCACCCACTTTCAATTTTAATTTATGCCACGGCATTCCCGAAGGAGTAATACTATTAAGAAATTCGATGGGAAAATTTTCCTTTTCAGCATCATCTGTGGAGTCAATGGAATCATCACTCAAATATGTGTGAAAATCTCCATCAAGTATATCCAAAATTTCTTCATTTAATTTTTGAACATGCTCATTTTTTGGACAAAGAATTGCATGTTTAGATATATTTTTAATATTATCTATAGATATAGTATTTCCAAAGGTGGCTTCAATAATAGATCCGTTACAAATCATTTCATGGGGGATTTTAATAATATCCATTCCTAAATGAAAACTGCTATCAAGTTTGCCATCCCCAAGTTTTACTAACCACTCACTATAAGCAGAATCCTCTGCTCTCATATTTGTTGTAAGAGACAACTTTCTGAAACATCCCCAAACATTGCAGTACTTTAAACTCCTTTGTACTATGGCCGATCGCATAGCATGTGGTACAATACTGAGACATTGTCGAAAATCCCCTCCGAGAAGGAGAACTTTCCCACCAAATGCAACATTCAGACTCATAATTTCTCTTAGTAATCTATCTATGGCATTTATAGCATGACTGGATGCCATGGTGCATTCATCAATAAGAAGAACTTGGGCCTTTTTAATGATTTTAGCAACTTCACTCTTTATATCGAGTCTAGAAATTGAAGTTTCATTTAATGTAATCGGTTATTTATATTGGGAATGAAAGTTTCTTCCACCAAGAAGTAAATTTGCAGCAGTTCCTGTAGATGCTGTGAGTAAAACAGTACCACCACGACCTCTAATATAATGTGTTAAAACTTTATACAGATATGTTTTTCCACTACCACTTGGACCATCCAAGAAAAAGCATTTGGGGTTTACAGTTTGATCTTCGATGGCTGAAGTTATAGTCTGAAAGGCTGCCAACTGTTCATCATTCAGAGAATTTATCAAAACCTCTGCCCTTTGTTCCTCGTACAATTGATCACATGTATTTGCATTCGTTAATAAAGGATAGTCCGGAAGTTTGAAATGTAAACATTTCATTCCATGCAATGTGAATACCTCTTGAACTTCGTTAAGGGCATGCGTTTCACAGTTTACACAGGCACATTCTCTTCAGTGTAATTTCCAACAGAAATCTTCAATAAAATGAGATTTATTCTCTTTCCATAATTTGTCTGCAGCAGAAGGACATCCAAACACACATATGTATGCAAAAAGTTGCCATAGTTGTTTGGGCATATTAAGGATGATTGCATCGTCAATCATATCTTTGCAGATAGTGTCAACAAGTAATAATCCCCGGTGTTTAGCAACTTCACGAAATGTATCATAAGTTACTCCTCCTACAGTTCGCAGATCCTCAAAACTTACCGCACCTTTTACATGCAGAAGCAAAAGTCTAAGCTAATATCGTTCTAGTTCTCTAGTGCTCACAGTGAACAGTCTACTTAATACTTTATTCCCACCCTTTCAGCGTTTTGTCCACAAAGAATTAGTAAACACATAATGCTGTGGGATCACCCAATAATAATAATTACGTGCATCAGAGTCTTCTCTATTCAATAAGAACCAAGCCATCAAAGTCGAGTTATGCCTTTTAGCCCTATCTAAAACTTCAGCAAAATCATCTGCATGAAAATATAAATTCTGATCATTTGGCAAATGAATAGCTAATCTTGTGATTGCATGAGATTGGTCATGCATTCGCATTCCAAAAAGTCTCCAAACAGCCTCAGGAGTGCTCACATACCTGGAGTCAATGAAGTCCTGTACTTCGTCATGATTGATAATATTTTTCTCAGAAATTTGAATATTTGCACAGTCGTGCCCGTTATAGATGTATTTAAATAGATAATTGACACTTGTAATTGATGCACAGACTTCAACATTTATATGACAGTTATACTTGAGGGACAAATACGGGTTATAAGGGACAATCCAAGTATTATCAACAATTTTATTTCCAATAGAAATGGTGCTACCAGATCTTCGTTTGTATTTGGGATATCCATCAATACTTCCAATGGTCTCATTTTGAAATTCTTTCGGATATCCCTTTGAACATTTTCCATTTTCCATACATGGACTACTTGTATTTTGCATTCCACATGGTCCATGTACCATATTTGTTTTTACAATTTGAAAAAGTCGAGGACACTGGTTCTCATCTGGAATTTCTGCCTTAACTATATGGTCAATGTCATCTTCTGAACGTAATTTGGACTCATTATCTAATATACATAATATGTGAGCGTGAGGCAGTCCACATTTCTGAAATTCAATGACATGAATCTTAGCTATTACTTTGCCAAATAAATGGAATTTACATATATCATTTAAAAGAGCGTTCAGCTTAATATTAAAAACTCTGGCTACCAAGTCAGGTATGTTTTCAACTTTTTGCCAGCGTTGTAAATTGTTTGTAATATCTGCCCATTTGGGGTTGCATGTCATGCTTATAAATAAATCAGGCTTGCCATACTTCGTTACAATTGCCATAGCATACTGATATCGCTGCTGCATATTTCTGGGACTACCCTCAAAAGATGATGGAAGTATTATCATTTTACCAATTGGCACATTGTCATTTTCAGATCTAGATTTGAGATAATCCATCAAACCACTATATTTTTCAACTCTCAACTTAGATTGGTTTGCTTTGATGAAATTTATCCGATTGGCCTCCATTTTTTGAATATGAATCCACAATAAACTGTTGAGTTAATTTTCCTGCATTTAAAATAGGATTGAACGTGCCCCTCACAGAGAGATGAAATCCATAATACTGCATTTGGGTGACTCGTGTCCTTATATTTTCTCTAGTATTATTGCCGATTACACTGTTGTCTCTGAGTCTTAATGCTATATCTGTTCCCCAGCCTTTTTCACCATGTGGGAAAAGAATAGGATATGTCATTGCATCTAATGTAGGAAACAGGATATTGATTTATTTCATTTTAGTGGCACTTGGATTATTAGGATCTGGTTTACAATGAATGAGCAAGTCCCTTTCAAAAGGAGGTTCTCCATCTTCGTTTCTGAATATGACAGCAACTTTGGTTACACGGGGAGAATTATATCTACTTGGGTCACTGTTAGGATCATATTTAATCGCCATTGTTACCTCTGTGGGAGCAATACCTTTTGCTGCTGCTTCAGATTGGGCTTCCTTTTCTACCTCATGTAGCATCTTGTATGATTTTGTTAATTCATTTATTTCGTACATGAGGTTGTTGATGTTGATCATGAGTCTTTCTGAGAAGCCCTGGTTTTCTGGCATTGCTAGTCTTTTACTTGTAGCTTCAGCTGTATCCAAAATATAGAGTTGAGCAAACTTCAGAGAAACACCATCTGAAGGGTGTAAAGTTCCAGTACGGTGATAAACTTGTCCGTGTATTCTAAAACAGTATGGCCCATATCCTGATGGCGATGCAATATTAGCACCCATGGAAGCAAAAGCAAAAGAACTATTTATGGATCGAATATTTTCCATGAAATTTTTACTGTCAGAATCTTCGTTTGTCATTAATCTTTTTAAATATGCCAGGTAATCTGGAAAATGTATATCATTTGGACAGACTTTCCCTTTGCTACAACATCGAGTAAATTTCCCATCGGATGGTTTTTCATCGGAGAAATTTAGGGATAGGCAAAATTCACATTGAACCGTCATTCCACCACAACTATGTTCAAGGATTGCATCTTCATGCACTCCATTTTTGTTGAGAAGGCAGTTCCTACCGGTATCGGTAGTACTTGTTGATGACTGTTCTCTAGACATATTTTGTCATCGCCACCGCCTTCTTTCCCTTTCAAAGGCACGTTGGTCTTTAGACATTTTCTGTCGATGATACCTCAGTCTTTCGGCTTCAGAGTGACATTTTTCTAGTAGGTGCTCTTCAGATACATTCTGTTGCAGACATCGCCTTCTTTCAAGATCAGATGCATGTTGCTCTGCAGACATTTTCTGTCGATAACGCCGGCACTTTTCAGCTACAGAGCTACCTTGTATCAACCGTTTATCTTTGGACATTGTCCTACCTGTCTACTGACATCGTCTGAGATGCAGGAGAATGAGAGTCCTGCCGGTCAGGCCACTGAGAGCTATGTGACTAAGGGCTGATTCTGGCTGAGTCTGTGGGGGTGGGACTTCCTCCTCCCTGCTGTCACTTTCCTCAGCTGTGATGAGGAAGCTGGGGTGACAGGTCACACTGTCCCCGGAAGCCTGGGTCAAACACTGGAGGGCTGGTTGGGGGCGTGACTGGTAGTGAATTGCAGCCAGCCGGGATCTCCCCCAGGAGGGCCAGTTGGGGGTGTGACTGCTGGCCACCACTATGGTTGCCCCACCAGCCCAGATTCCAGGCGGGAGAGCCTGTTGGGGGCTGACAGCAGGCGGACCGCAGCAGCCGCCCCGCCAGCCAGATCTCTGGGTGGGAGAGCGGGTTGGGGGTGTGAGTGCGGGTGGACACTGCAGCTGCCCCGCCAGCCCTGGTCTGCCAGCGGGAGAGCGGGTCTGGGGCGTCTGCCCACAGTCACGCCCCAACCTGCTCTACTGCTGGGAGAGCGGGTTGGGGGCCTGACTGCAGGCAGAGGCCTCAGCCACCCTGCAAGACCAGGTCTGCCGGCAGGAAAGCAGGTCGGGGGCGTCAGCCCCGCCAGCCCCGGTCTGCAGGTGGGAAAGTGGGTGGACGCTGCAGCTGCCCAGCAATCCCCGGTCTGCTGGCAGGAAAGCGAGCCAATGCCGCAGCCACCCCGCCAGCCCTGGTCTGTCAGCAGAAGAGCGGGTTGGGGGCGTGACTGCAGGCGTACGCCTCAGCTGCCCCTCAAGCTCCCGTCTGCCAGCAGGAAAGCTGGTCTGGGGTGTGACTGCGGGGGGGGAAGCCGCAGATGCCCCGCCAGCCCTGGTCTGCTGGCGGGAGAGCCGGTTGGGGTCTTGGCCAGTGGCGGACAGCTGCGGTCATGCCCTGCCAGCCCTGGGTTGCGTCGCCAGCCATCCAGGTCACAGATAGCAGGCCCGGATGGTGGAGGGGCAGGCAGGATGGCGCTGTCCCATCCTGCCTGCAGTATGCAAATTAGCCGCCATCTTTGTTGGCGGTTAACCGCCAGGTTAGTTGGCAGTTAATTTGCATATCGCCCTGATTAGCCAATGGCAAGGGTAGCGGTCGTACGCTAATTACCATGTTTCTCTTTTATTAGATAGGATTAGTTACTATAAAATAAAATAGAAGTTTTTTTAATATATTTTATTGATTTTTTACAGAGAGGAAGGGAAAGGGATAGAGAGTTAGAAACATCAATGAGAGAGAAACATTGATCAGCTGCCTCGTGCACACTGGGGATGTGCCCGCAACCAAGGTACATGCCCTTGACCAGAATTGAACCCAGGACCCTTCGGTCCACAGGCCAATGCACTATCCACTGAGCCAAACCGGTCAGGCTAAAATACAAGTTTTTTGCCACAAATTCTAATTCTCAGTTTCACTCTTCCATGTGGCAGAAAAAAAGAGTGAAATATGTGCCACACACCTCACATATTTTTAAATTGATTTTTTGAGAAAGAGAATGAGTGTGCGACAGAGAGGAACATTGATTTGTTGTTCCACTTAATTGTGCATTTGTTGGTTAATTCTTGCATGTGCCCTGACAGCAGACCAAAAGCCCAATCTTGGCACATTAGGATGACGCTCTAACCAGCTGAGCTACCCAGCCAGGTCTCAGGCACATTAATCATTCCTTAGGGAAGAAAAGATTTAAACAACCTCCTTTTCCTTTAAAAAATATGTGTTAAAGTATACGTGGCATATAATATTGTATTAGTTTAAGGTGTAAAACTAATAGTGATTCGATATTTATATACACTAGCTGATCACTACGATATGTCCATTAACCATCTATCACTGTACAAAGTTTTTATGACATTACCGACTTTATTCCCTGTGTTGTACATGATACCGCCATGGCTTATTTATTTTATAACTGGAAGTTTGTATATCTTATCCCCTTCACTTTTCTCTCCCATCCCACTACAGTTTCAGCTTGAGTTCAAGGGATTTTTTTCTTCATCATTTTAGACTTTTAATCCCTTCTTGTACTTTTTTGATCATTATTTTCATTATTCCTTTCCATTATCTCCATTGCTTCTCTATCTCTTCCCATCATTTACTTCAGGTACTCAAATCCACTCAGTAGTATTCAGAACCACCATATCCAACAAATATCCCCACACCTTCCTTGTACTTCTCAGTCTTTCATGTCACCCATTCATTGAAGTCATTCCCAGTTCTACTACTGTTTTGCCAAATTCCTCACCGTACTTTTGAGCTTCCATAATTTTTCCAAGTCTTTACCCATTCCTTAGGTTCCAGAGCTCCTACACTCCAATTTCTGCCAATTAGTTTTCATTCACTATTGTCCTGCCTAGACTGTATGAATATTCCTATTCTCCTAGTCCACATCCTATCCTCAAAATCATTCATTGTCATTCTTTTTAAATGTAATTTTTATATTTCAATTACAGCTTATGTTCTATATAATTTTGTATTGATTTAGGTGTATAGCATAGTGGTTAGAAAATCATGTACTTTAAAAAGTGTTCCCCTGATATTTTGAGTAACCACCTGGCACCATTTATAGTTATTACAATATTATTGACTGACTGTCTTCACTATGCTATATTTTACATCCCATAACTATTTTGTAACTAACAATTTCTACTTTTTCATTTTTTCACCCCTCCCCCACTTCTCTCCCCTCTGGCAACCATCAGTCTGTTCTCTGTATCTGGGAGTCTGTTTCTATTTTGTTTGTTAGTTTATTTTGTTCTTTTTTTGTTTGTTTATTATTGATTTCTGAGAGGAAGGGAGAGGGAGAGAGATATAGAAACATCAATGATGAGAGAGAATCATTGATTGGCTGCCTCCTGCATGCCCCACAATGGAGATCAAGCCTGCAACCTGGGCATGAACCCTGACCGGGAATTGAATCATGGCTTCCTGGTTCATATGTTGACTCTCATCTCAACCACTGAGCCATGCCGGCTGGGTCTATTTTGTTCTTTAGATTCTGCATATGAGTTAAATCATATGGCATTTGTCTTTCTTTGACTGATTTATTTCACATAGCATAATACCTTCTTGATCCATCTATGCTGTTGCAAATGGTAAGAGTTCATTCTTTTTTATGGCCAAGTAATATTCCATGGTATATATGTACCACCACTTTTATAACTACCCATGTATTGACGAGTACTTGGGCTGCCTCCATATATAGGCTATTATAAATAAGGCTTCAATGAACATAGAAGTACATATATTCTTTCAAATTAGTGTTTTGGGTTCATTTGGATATATATCCAAATGTGGACTTGCTGGATCATAAAGCAGTTCCATTTTTTAATTTTTTGAGGAAACTACATATTGATTTCCACAATGCTATACCAGTCTACATTTCCACTAACAGCTTATGAGGATTCACTTTTCTCCAATCTTCAACAGCATTTTTTTGTTGATTTATTGATAATAGCCATTCTGACGGGTGTGATGTGATAGCTCATTATGGTTTAATTTGCATTTCTCTGACAATTAATGACTTTGAGAATCTTTGCATATGTCTCAGCCATCCTTTAGCACTTTTTGTAAAACTGTCTATACAGGTCCTCTGCTCATTTTTATTTGAATTGTTTGGGGTTTTTGTGGGGGTTTTTTGGTGTTGACTTGCCTGAGTTCTTTATAAATTTTTTTTAAATATATTTTATTGATTTTTTTTTACAGAGAGGAAGGGAGAGAGATAGAGAGTTAGAAACATCGATGAGAGAGAAACATCGATCAGCTGCCTCCTGCACATCTCCTACTGGGGATATGCCCGCAACCCAGGTACATGCCCTTGACCGGAATCGAACCTGGGACCTTTCAGTCCACAGGCCGAAGCTCTATCCACTGAGCCAAACCGGTTTCGGCAATAAATTTTAGATATTGACCCTTTATTGGATGTATTATTGGCAAATTTATTCTCCCTTTCATTACATTGTATTTTTGATGTGTTGATGGTTTCCTTTGCTGTACAAAAACTTTTTAGTTTGATGTAGTCCCATTTGTTTATTTTTTTCTATTATCTCCCTTCTTTTCAAGTTTTCTCCAAGCCACTTTCAAATTCCTCTGCTCCTCATTTACAAACAGCTTGAGTTTACAAACTGCTGTGAATGAGACAGTTTGTAGTTTAATCAGTGATAGGTTGGTTTAATTTTATTTTTATTGACCATTATCATGCACATGACATTTTAATGATCTGTTATTTATAGCAAGCTTGCTTTCAACGAAGTGTCTTTCAATAGATGATTGGATAGAGAAGATTTATACATACAATAAAATATTACTCAACCATAAAAAAGAGGAAATACTCCCATTTGCCACATGGATGGATGTTGATAATATTGTGTTAAGTGAAATAAGTCACACACAAATGTCAAGGTCCATATGATTTCACTCATATGTAGGATATAAAACTGAAAGCAGCAAATGAACTAATAAGGAAATCACACAAATATTCATAGACATAGACAACAGCATGATAGTTACCAGAGAAAAGGGGGATGGTGTGGTAAACAGTAAAGAAGGTCAAATATAAAGTTTTAAAAAACTCACTGATCCAAAACTTTGCTGACAGCCTTCTTAATAGTTGTCATATTTTTTTATTATGAGTGTCTTTAGCACTTATATTTATCCTTACTATTGTGCTCATTCAGATATTCTCCCAGTGATGCTAATGAGTGAGAGTATGAGGAACATAGTCGTGAAATGCCCTGAAGTAAATGATAACTGTGGATGACCAGAGAAGTGGAAATATTATTAGGTAGAGAGTGGGTGTTGGCTTGGCAGAAGAGGGACGGTCATGGGTTATAATTTAATGGGAAAGACATATGTTGGAAGCAAATGATAAAGACCTCAAATGCTAGGCCTCAGAGTTTAAATTCTATGCATTTTAATAGACAAAGCACTTAGACTTTTTTGTTGTTGTTGCTCTTAATCCTCATCTAATACTTTCCCCATTGATTATATATATATATTGATTTTATATATATATATATATATATATATATATATATATATATATATATATGGAGAGAGAGAGAGAGAGAGAGAGAGAGAGAGAGAGAGAGAGAGAGAGAAAGAAGAAGAAGAAGAAGAAGAAGAAGAAGAAGAAGAAGAAGAAGAAGAAGAAGAAGAAGAAGAAGAAGAAGAAGAAGAAGAAGGGAGGGAAGAAACTGGGAGGGAGGGAATGTTAGAGAGATAGAGAAAGAGAGAGAAAAACATTAATGTGAGAGACACATCAATTGGTTGTCTCCTGCATTCTCTCTGATCTGAGGCTGGGGATCAAACATGGAACCCAGGTATGTGCCCTTGAATGGGAATTGAACCCAAGATCCTTCTGTGTGCAGGCAGACACTATAACCACTGAGCCACAGCAACCAGGATGGTAACACATTTAGTTTTTTTATTTTTAGTTGTTGTTGTTTTTCAGTTTGGTTGTATATAGGGCTTTACAAACTAATGTTTGTTTATTTTCTAATATAAAAAAATAAAAATTGTTCCAATAAAAAAATAATGGTTGGATACATAATATTTGGGAATGCTTTTTTTTTAATTAAAAAAAAGGTGGAAGTGCTGTCCTCATGTTCTATGTGACTCCCTTTAACAGTTCCTTTTGAAAATTAGCATCTGTAATTAGTAAAAAAGTTTGAAGGTGCAATGTTGTAGTTGTCAGCTGTAACAGGTTTTAATTATCTTTTTTTTATTTTCAAGTGATCAACTTTACAGAAGTTGAATTTTTAGCATTTTCAATGCAAAATCATAATGACATTTTAGTAGGGAATTGTAAATTGAAAAAATCACTTTGTTTTGTGACAGGTGTCGGTTTCAATATTTTCAACACAGTGCTGGATTAGAGGCTTTCAACATGTACTACAATTAAGCAACTAAAGTAGCTACCTACTTGACCTAACTTATACTTGTTCTTTTCATTTATTTATTAAAAATTTTAACAATGGTTATGCAGGAAATGATTATCACAGAAGTTCTGAAAAAGGAAATAACTTTGTCATGGAGAGTAATAAGCACACAACTAAAAATGATAGCTTGACAGGAAATAATCTAGGTAGAGGTAGGTAAATCTTTGGACAAAGGTAACAATGAAGAACTTATGAAATATCTCCATGGGAGCCAGATTGAATCTCTGAATGATGCTTACTTGCTTTCCTTGCATGAATGTTGTACTTTGTCACAGTCAGCTACTGATGATGATAATACTAAAAGTCTAGGATCTGTTGAAAAGTCAAGACCTTGTTAACCAAACCTTGTTTACCAAGAAATAAACTTAGCTACATATACTTGTTGTTTAAAAATTCAAATGTTAATTAAAATCATTCAGTGAGCCCTAACCGGTTTGGCTCAGTGGATAGAGCACCGGCCTGCGGACTGAAGGGTCCCAGGTTCGATTCCGGTCAATGGCATGTACCTCTGTTGCAGGTCCATCCCCAGTGGGGGGTGTGCAGGAGGCAGCTGATAGATGTTTCTCTCTCATTGATGTTTCTAACTCTCTATCCCTCTCCCTTCTTCTCTGTTAAAAACATCAATAAAATATATTTTAAAAAAATAAAACAAAATAAATAAAATGATTCAGTGAGTCAATATATGGTTTCTGTTTCCTCAAAGGGAGAAATTGGTTGATTTAAACATTTCAAAAACTAGTCATACTATCTAAAAATAAAGGTCATTGGAATATAACCTTTTCGAAAAGTTTATCAAGAGTTGCAAAATTTTGACAGGAAATTCTATTACCAAAAAACTAACATGAAAAAGGAAAATGATCATTAATACTTTAAAAAAACAAGATATCCATTGTAAATTATATTTTAAAAGCACCTGTTGCCAAGCAAGAAACAACCTTAAAAGCGCTATCTACTGAAACCAAAGCATACAGCCTTTAAACCTAATAAATATAATTTTAAATCAGTTACAATTATTTAAAATATTCAGTTGATGACAATAAGGTATTTTAACTTTACATATGGAATTGTAATAAAAAATTCTTTAAGACTGAAGCATTGTTCATAATTGAGATTCATTCTGCAAATGATTACAGATTTATGACTAAAGCTTATTTCAATGTTAGAACAAGAAAGGATCTTATACAAGAACCTCAGTTCTACTTACTTTGATGAGGAAAATAGGCACAGAATGATTAAATGACTTCATCTAAGTCATAGCTACTTAAAGGCAGACTTAATACTCGAATTCAAGTACATTTTCCCACACAAGATTAGACTTATTTATCTTTGTGATTGAGTGCAGGATAAACAAACATTTTATTTATTTTATTTAGTTTAATAACAATAACAGCAAAAATTACAAACAAATTCAATGCTCATTGTGGTTCCCAGAACTATTCTAAGTGCTTTACATATATTAATTCATTTAGTTTTCAAAATACACCCTGAGATGGATTATATTATTATCTATATTTTGTATTGAGACACAGAAAATTTTAAAAACTTGAATAAAGTTACACAAGTAGTAAGTGATGGGTCATGGATTCAAACCAGGCAATCCTTCTCCATAGCTCATGCTACAAAATCCTATATAATAAAAGGCTAATATGCAAATAGACCAAATGGCAGAACAACAGGTCACTATGATGTACACTGACCACCAGGGAGCAGACGCTTAATGCAGGAGTTACCCCCTGGTGGTCAGTGCACCCCCACAGGGGGAGCGGTACTCAGCCAGAAGCCAGGATCAAGGCTGGAGAGTGTAGTGGCAGTGGTGGGAACCTCTCCAACCTCCACTGCAGGCAGGCAGTAAGAAGCGAGGGGTTCCGGACTGCAAGACCTTATAGGAATCGGGCCTAAGCCAGCAGGCAGACATCCCCCGAGGAGTACTAGACTGCAAGAGGGCACAGGCCAAGCTGAGGGACGCCCCCCCGACCAATGCAAGAATTTTGTGCACTGGACCTCTAGTATTAAATAATTTTTTAAAATATATTTTGCCAGGGCAGTTTATATTTGGATATAATAACATTTCATAATTTTGATTTTTAAATAAGATATAATAATTTTTATGACTTTCATTTTTAAGTAGGGAAATCAATGATTGTTTCAATCATGTCAAATACATTTAGCAATAGCTTTTAATGAATGGTTCGCTTCAGTGTATGTGAATCCCTGAATTAATCATTTGGCTGAAGTCATCAATACTGGTCATTAAGACAGTTGCAGGAATGGATCTATATGGAGTTCTTTAGTTCAGTCTGTATTTTCAGATATTTTCACTTATTTTTAAAACTAGAAGAGCATACCAAAAGTACATTTAAATAATGCCTCTATGAAATGTCTCATTTTTGTGAACATGGTGGGATTAGCTATCAACTATTTTTTTCATACACTTGATAATAACTATATTATCAAAAATGATTTTATATTTTTTCATGAATATGGACCAAAACACAGAAATAAAAGTCCTATTTTTTCTAGCTGGTTTTAGTCTGTTGTGTTGCTAGTTTCAAAATAATATTCAGTAAAATCATACCCTATAAAAGAGCATTTTTTGGCATTTATATGTTAACATACCATCATGTGAGAAAGAAATACATATAAGTGCATGAAAAACAATTAGAACAACATTATATACTAGTAGCCCGGTGCACAAAAATTTGTGCACTTGGGGGTGAGGGTGAGGAGTGTGGCCAGACCCCTCAGCCCAACCTGCACCCTCTGTCATGTTCCGGGACCCCTGCCACTCCTGGCCTAGGCACAGGCCTACAGGCTTGGGCAGCCTGGCTCCCGAGGCCCCAATTTATCAAGAGAACAAAGTCGGCATTAGTTACAGCCCCCATCGAACCCAGTACAGTGCATCTGTGTGTACAACTGCCTCGTTCATGTGCCTGCTTCGCCCTACTGAATTACTAACATCTTGAGGACATAGCTCTGTCTTATCCTGCTTCAACTTCAGTGCCTAGCCTGGTGCCATGGACCTGAGAGGGTTTGCTGAGTGAGTGAATAATGAGTGAGTGAATGAGTGAATGAATGAGCGAGTAAGTGAATGAGCAAGCAGCTACCAGTGGGGATAGTTCGCACTCTGCTTTGAGCTGCCTGACACCAACCCCGGGAAGTTTCCCCCCTGCTCCCAGCTGCCTCACTCCCCTCTCCTGGCTGCATAGTTCGTGCAGGGCAAAGGCTGCCCGGGTGTGCGTTTTGGCAAATCAGTGCATTAGCACCTGCTAGCCTGGGATCCCAGAGGAGGGCCCTTTGTGGGCATGACCAGTGGCAGATTGGTGCATTAGCACCTGTAGGCAGGGGATCCCCACTGGAGGGCTGTTTGTGGGCGTGGCCAGTGACAGATCAGTGCATAAGCACCAGTCAGCCAGGGATCCCCCTGGAGGGCCGTTTGTGGGCGTGGCCAGTGACAGATCGGTGCATTAGCACTGGTCAGCCGGGGATCCCCCTGGAGGGCCATTTGTGGTTTGGCCAGTGGAAGATCAGTGCATTAGCACCTGTCGGCAGGGATCCCCGCTGGAGGGCCGTTTGTGGGCATGGCCGGTGGCCGATTGCTGGGGTTCTGCCGCCAGCCCTGGGTCTGTTCCCATACGGGCCGCCTGCCACCCAGGTCGTAAATAGCAGGCCCGAATGGCAGCGGGGCAGGTGGGATGGTGCTGTCCCGCCCTGCCTGCAGTATGCAAATTAGCAGCCATCTTTGTTGGCGGTTAACTGCCATCTTGGCTGGTGATTAATTTGCATATCTCGCTGATTAGCCAATGGGAAGGGTAGTGAAGTTACGGTTAATTACCATGTTTCTCTATTATTAGGATTGGATGTGGAAAAGGTAGATGTCAATACCTAATGCACAGAATACTCATATAAATGTACTATTTTATATATACTGATATAAATTATGAAAACTATCATCAAAATTAAAATTACATTACAATGTTAGATCTTCCTTCACACATTCCTTCTATTTATCACATTTTTTTGAAATAGAACAAAAAATGAAGAAAATAAAATTTAGAATAACTGACTCAGAAGAAATAAGAATTTTAAAGGAAAAAAAAGGTACTAGGAGCAAGACTGGATATTCCATAGGGAAACTGAGGCAATTCATTTCTATTTCAGTGGATAATGGCTTTTACATGGGGTATAATTCACTTTGTCTAAGTTCTTTAAACTCTCAGAAGCCTTTTCTTTATTAAACATTATTTCTTTATTAAAATGTATATATAAATACATAAAAATAAAAATTCAGCAATATTTATTAAGACTGTATCCAGCACTGTGGAAAACTTTGAAATCAAGAGTGAAATAAGCACAAAAATAGAAATAGGAGGAAATTTGTAAACTGTAGCAGGTAATGTATATCATTGGTGCTCTGACTGTATGCTCAGAGGAGGAGAGTGATGTGGATTTGGTGAACTACACACAAGGATTGAGAGCACAATAATAATCCTATACAATAAAAAGCTAATATACTAATTAGACTGAACAACAGAACGACCATCCTGACAACCTTCTGGATGAAGCCAGGGCTGTGAGGGCTGAGGCATCTGGGGCTGCGAGGGTGGAGCCCCTTGCACAAATTTTGTGCATCGAGCCTCTAGCTAGATATATTAGAAAACAGTGGCTTACATTATTCTACATTATAGGTACTTATTTATAGTATTCATACATTTCTGATATAAATCAAGACAAATTTACTGTCTGAAGTTTTTGAAGAATTGATTATTTCTATTATGCATTATATTCCTAATACTGATAGTATAATGGTGGTAACTTATGATGGTGGTAAATCAGGAGAACGTGGTGAGTACCTCACACTTCTATTGACTGTACACAACCTACTAAAATTATCAAGTGGGTAATTGTATTGGTATATTATCTCATAATTTTAGTTTCTCAGATACAGAACATTTATCTATATAGCATTTCTCATAGGTTTTATTGAAAATAATTATATTTTAAGATACTATTTATTTATAATCATAAAACTGCACTTTTTTGGGGTCTCAGATCTCAAGTAGTGTGATTACCAATGTAAACAGACAGGAAATTCAATTGTTACTCCTTGAATGAACAGGTTACCAATCTCTTAAAAATATGCACTACCTAATAGTTTTCAGATTTAATATAATAAAATAGTATTCATTCCTAAATGATTCACTAATAAACTTTACTGCATTAATTTATATATTTTTGTCCTCTTCCTATTATTTGGGGACCCCAGCTATCATTTCACTTTCCTGAGTGCATGCATAGATCCAGATTATTTTCTTCTTGCTCTAGATTAGCACTGTCCAATAGAATTTTCTGTGGTGATAGAAATGCTCTATAATCTGCACTGTCTAATATTGTAATCCTTAACCACTTTTGCATATTGAACACTTGAAGTGTGCCAAGTGCAACTGAGCACTGGAATTTTTAATTTATTTTTAGTTTTTATAGCTAGCTATGGCAAGGGCTACTGTATTGAACTGCATAGCTCCTGATGCTTATTTGTAGTCTAAATATGACTATACTATGCAAAAGGAGACTTCTTTTATCAGAGCCTAATCATATTTGCTTTTAAAATTTTGTTCCTGTGCCATCTATAATATTAAGTCCTGACATGAAGTAATTTTATCATGAATAGCACTGGCCTTTATTTTCCACGGGTGTCATTCTATAGGAAGAATCAATACAGCATATGATTTCAATTTCCTAGCATTAGCATCAGTTATACCAAGTGTGAAATATTTTTGGTTATGATAACTCATTATTTAATCTTCATTAAGGATTTGAATATCTTTACTTTTGTTATTTATAAAGATTTTTAAATTGATTTTTATAGAGAGAAGGAGAGAGATGAACATTGACATGAGAGTGAAATATTTATCGGTTTCCTCCTGCCCGTCTCCTACCCGGATTGAGCCTACAAACAAGGCATATGCCCTAATGGGAAATCGAACAGGCAACCTTTTGATGCATGGGAGGACACCCAACAAACTGAGCTAAACTGGGCAGAGCTGGAATATCTTTGAAAAGGAAAATATAATCTTTGAGTGTTTCTAATATTTCTTGGAATATTAAGAAAATTTGAGGACAATATTATACAGTTATCATCTATATAGGAATTATAACATATCTAAAATGAGAGAAAGACAGTTTTCACCTATTTCACACTGGATTTCAAGTTGAAATCATCACAATAAGTTGTAATTCTGAAAATCCAAAGATATTTTTCGAGGAAAAGTAACAATCATTTGAGCCTCCAGTTCCTAATAAGATGAATGATGTCTTTATTTTCCTTCTTTAGAAAACTCTTTTTAAAAACCAGATTGAAATCTAGTTTTCAGAAGATATATTTAAGGTTTTTTTTGCAAACATTCATAAATAAGCAAAGTTAAAATTATATTTTCCATAAGCAGTACAATAGGTAGATTAAGAAAAATAAATGCCTAAATATCTTTTTTTGTCTCCATATGCATTAGTTTTGGGACTTGGTTAAAATTGTCAGTGGTGGTCAAGGGGTTGCCTCGCTGAAGATAAGCTCTGGCCAGAGATAGTACTCTGTACCCCCAGTTCTTACCTTGCTTATAGGAATGAATTCAAACAAGAGGTAACAAATAGCAGCAAAAGCAGATGAAGATTTATTTGCAGGAAAGAAATACATTCAGATAGGACCTGAGCAGGCAACTCAGTCAGCTGAAATGGAACTGAGTGTCTTGACATTTGGGAGTCTGAGGATTTAATACCCCTAGGCTGGAATATCTCTAGGCAAGGAGCACATCATCCCCTCCTTCATGTCTCAAAAAAATATATCTTTAAGCTATAAGAATCCTTCATCTAGGTGCTATTCCACCGAAGGGACTCTTAATCTTTCCTTCTCACATAGGGCCCTGCCACCTACATTGTCTATTTTCAGTTTGTTATATCTCAAACATGCTTCCTCCAAGCCACAGCTATCTCTCCCAGCTCATATCTTTCTATCTGCCCACTCTAACAAAGTATTTCATTTTGGGACTGCTTTAATGTGAGAGTAACTTTGACCATACCAGTTACATTTCAAATATTGTTTAGTAGACTGGCATTTTGATTGTTTTTTTTAAATTATTATTTTAAAATTTAAGTTACTTTTTATTCAATACTAGAGGCACGGTGCACAAAAACGTGCACTTGGGGGGTCCCTCAGCCCAGCCTGTGCCCTATTGTAGTCTGGGACCCCTTGGGGGATGTCCACACATGGGAGGCCCGGATGGCAGCGGGGCAGGCGGCGGCTCGCGCTGTCCCGCCCCGCCACCCTGGGTAGCACATGGGAGGCCTGGATGGTGGCTCGCACTGTCCCACCCCACTTGCAGTATGAAAATTTAACGGCCAACTTTGTTGGGTTAATTTGCATACTCTTCTGATTGGCTGATGGGCATAGTGAAGGTACAGTCAACTAATATCTTTGTCTTTTATTAGTGTAGATAATTTTGTACTAGAGGCCTGGTGCATGAAATGTGTGCACTCAGGGGGTCCCTCAGCCAGCCTGTGCCCTCTAACAGTCCAGAAGCCTTCGGGGGATGTCCCCCTGACAGCTTAGATCTGCTCCCTGTCAGTCAGACATCCTTAGCGCTGCCTTGAAGGCAGGAGAGGCTCCCGCCACTGCCACTGCACTCCCCAGCCATGAGCCTGGCTTCTGGCTGAGCAGCCCTTCCCCTGTGGGAGTGCACTGACCACAAGGGGGCAGCTCCTGTGTTGAGCATCTGCCCTGTGGTGGTCAGTGTGCATCATAGCAACCTGTCTTTCCACCATTTGGTTGATTTGCAAATTAGCCTTTTATTATATAGGATTAGTTTGAGTTGTACAGCATAGTTGTTAGGCAGAGGTACATTTTACAAATTGTTTCCCCTGAGATTTTCAGTACCCAATGGGTACCATACATAGTTACTGCAATATTATTGATGATATTCCTTATACTGTACTTTACATTCCCATGACTATTTTGTAATTTCTAATCTGTACTAACTATGAAAAACAGTATGGCGTTTCCTCAAAAAATTTAAAATGAAAACTGCCTTATGACCCAACGATTCCACTTCTGTGTGTATATCAACTGACACTTTTTCTTTGAAACTCTGTGCATGTGAACACACATATATACACAAGAATGTACACTCAGAAACATGAAAATTATTATTTAAATCATACAAATTAAATACATTATGAATATTTCAGTTAGGATTTAGCAATTGCTTATTGGTTCCAATAACAAAACTGTATCCAACTCTGAAGATGGAAAATTTATATTCTTAATTTCCCTGTTGACAGTTACTTAAAGTATTTGTGAGGTTAATGCACTGCTTGATTTATTTTAAAAGTAACAAATTCGTCTTACAATATGCTAGCTTATTATTATATAGAGGGAAGGCTCTTGTGGTGAGAAAGTGTGGAGTATGGTGAATGAAGACTAATGAGGAAAAGAGTGACTTTTAATGATTTTATGAATCTGTGGTAATCCAAAGTTGGAAACAAGATAAAAAGGGGAAAAAAGTAAATGAGAAGAATCTATAAGTATTTAAAAAAGATACATGATTAGAATTAACTTAAATATTACTTTACTTTTAATTGGAAAAACTGATTGCCTAAGAACAATTTAGTGTAATTTGTAATGAAGATACCTCCAGGAGAAGGTTGTACTTAAGATACACTCATCAGAAAAATATAGGCTTTTTAATAAAACAGAATACATGAAATAAAGAATATTCCAAGATTTTTTTATAACACAGCTCTTGCTTCTTGTGTCTTTTCTAGTGATGTGATCTTTAAAAAAGGAGTTCAAAACAAAAGAATTACAAATCCAAATATCTAAAAAACATTCCTTAAATACTTGTTATATATTTGGCATAATGTCCATCCACTGCTAAACTAAATAAAAGGCCTACTAATAAATTTTGGTAAATAGCTGAAATAATTCATTTGCATTAGAGTAGAAAACTACACTATAAAACATTATGGATCTGTACTATTATTTCCATTTAAAGCATATTTTATGGGAGATGAATTTTATACCTGTTTTTTGTGTTTTTTTAAATTTTCTTTTCTTTCTTTTAAAAAAATTATTTTATGGTTTAAAGTATTACAGATAATAGCACATATGTCTCCTTTTTTCCCCCATTGACCTTCCCCCAGCCTCCCCAACCCCCAGCACATGCCCTTACCCCCACCCACCCAGTGTCTTGTGTCCATTGGTTATGCTTACATGCATGCATACAAGTCCTTCGGTTGATCTCTTACCGCCCCCCGCCCAACCCACAACACACCCCAGCCTTCCGACTGTAATTTGACAGGCTGTTCAATGCTTCTCTGCCTCTGTATGTATTTTTTTGTTCATCAGGTTATAATGTCCTTTATTATCCATAAATGAGTGTGATCGTGTAGTGTTTTTCTTTCACTTCCTGGCTTATTTCACTTAGCATGATGCTCTCCAGCTCCATCCATGCTGTTGCAAATGGTAAGAATTCCTTCTTTTTTATAGAGGCATAGTATTCCATTGTGTAGATGTACCATAGTTTTCTAACCCACTCTTCTGCTGATGGACATTTAGGCTGTTTCCAAAACAGCTATTGTAAATTGTGCTGCTATGAACATAGGGTTGCATATGTGCTTTCTGATCGGTGTTTTTGTTTTCTCCGGATATATTCCTAGAAGTGGTATTACTGGGTCAAGTGGCAATTCCATTTTTAACTTTTTGAGGAAATGCTATACTGATTTCCACAATGGCTGCATCAGTCTGCATTTCCACCAGCAGTGAAGGAGGGTTCTTTTTTCCCTGAATCCTCTCCAGCACTTGTCGTTTGTTGATTTGCTGATGATACCATTCTGACAGGTGTGAGATGGTACCTCACTGTTTTTTGATTTGCATCTCTCAGATGATTAGTGACTTTGAGCATGTTCTCATGTGTCTCTTGGCTTTCTGAGTGTCCTCTTTCCCTCTTTCGAGTGTCCTCTTTTGAAAAGAGTCTATTTAGGTCCTTTGCCCATTTTTTTTATTGGGTTGTTTATTTTCCTTTTGTTGAATTGTATGAGTTCCCTATAAATGTTGGAGATTAAACCCTTATCGGAGACAACATTGGCAAATATGTTCTCCCACGCAGTGGGCTTTCTTGTTGTTTTGTCGATGGTTTCTTTTGCTGTGCAGAAGCTTTTTATTTTGATGTAATCCCATTTGTTTATTTTTTCCTTAGTCTCTCTTGCCCTAGGATCTGTGTCTGTAAGGCTATTACTACAACATATGTCTGCAATTTTGCTGCCTATGGAATCTTGTAGGATTTTTTATGGTTTCCCGTCTTACATTGAAGTCATTTAGCCATTTTGAGTTTGTTTTTGTGTATCGTGTAAGTTGGTAATCTGGTTTCATTTTTTTTGCATGTATCTGACCGAATTTCCCAGCACCATTTATTAAAGAGGCTGTTTTGACTCCATTGTATGCCTCTTTTGTCGAATATTAATTGGGTATAATGGCTTGGGTCAATTTCTGGGTCCTCTATTCTGTTCAATTGGTCTATATGTCTGTACTTGTGCCAGTACCAGGCAGTTTTGAGAACCATGGTTTGGTAATATAGTTTGATGTCTGGTATTGTGATCCCTCCACCTTTGTTCTTTCTCAGGATAGCTGTGGGTATTTGGGGTCTTTTTTATTCCAGATGAATTTTTGGAGAGTTTGTTCTAGATCTTTGAAATATGCCATTGGTATTTTAATAGGTATTGCATTGAATCCATAGATTGTTTTAGGTAATATGGACATTTTAATTATGTTGATTCTACCAATCCATGAACATGGTATGATCTTCCATTTGTTTATGTCTTCCTCTATCTCTTTTTTCAATGTCCTGTGATTTTCCAAGTATAGGTCTTTTATGTCGTTGGTTAAGTTTATTCCTAGGTATCTCAATTGTTTTGGTGCAATGGTAAATGGGATTTATTTTTTTCATTTCTCTTTCTGTGAGTTCATTATTGGTATATAAAAAGGCCATAGATTTCTGGGTGTTAATTTTGTATCCTGCTACATTGCCAAATTCATTTATTAGGTCTAGTATTTTTTTATGGAGTCTTTGGGGTTTGCTATGTATAGTATCATGTCATCTGCAAATTAGGACAGTTTTACTTCTTCTTTTCCAATTTGCATGCCTTTTATTTTTTCTTCTTGTCTGATCACTATGGCTAGTACTTCTAGTACTTTGTTGACAGGAGTGGTGAAAGTGGGCATCCTTGTCTTGTTCCTATTCTTAGGGAAAATGGATTATTTTTTGCCCATTGAATATGATGTTGGCTGTAGGCTTGTCATATAGGGTTTTTATTATGTTGAGGTATGATCCCTCTATTCCGACTTTGCTGAGAGTTTTTATCAAGAAAGGGTGTTGGATTTTGTCAAATGCTTTTTCTGCGTCAATTGATATGATTATGTGATTTTTGTCTCTCAGTTTGTTTATGTGATGTATCACATTTATTGATTTGCGGATATTGAACCATCCTTGCATCCCTGGGATAAATCCCACTTGGTCATGGTGTATGATCTTTCTAATATAATGCTGAATACGATTTGCTTGAATTTTGTTGAGGAGTTCATCATCTATGTTCATCAAGGATATTGGCCTATAGTTCTTATTTATTTATTTATTTATTTATTTATTGTGGTATTTATTTGGTTTTGAGATTAGGGTAATGCTGGCTTCATAGAAAGAGCTTGGAAGTGTGCCTTCCTCTTGAATTTTATGGAATAGTCTGAGTAGGATAGGTTTTAGTTCTTTTTGAATGCTTGGTAGAACTCCCCTGTAAAGCCGTCCGGACCAGGGCTTTTGTTTGCTGGAAGAATATTGATTAATGTTTCAATTTCTTCGGTACTTATCGACCTATTCAGGTTTTTTAACTCTTCTTGGTTGACTCTTGGGAGCTTGTATTTTTCCAAGAGTATGTCCATTTCATCTAGGTTGTCCATTTTGTTGGAATAGAGGTCTTCATAGTTTTTGTTTTGTTCTTTTTTCATAATCATTTGTATTTCTGTGGGATCGGTTGTTATTTCACCTCTTTCATTTCTGATTTTGTTTATTTGGGTCTTCTCTCTTTGCTTCTTGGTGAGCCTGGCTAGAGGTTCATCAATCTTGTTTATCCTTTCAAAGAACCAGCTCTTGGTTTTGTTGATCTTTTGTATTTTTTTTTTTTTTTTGGTCTCTATGTTGTTTATCTCTGGTCTGATCTTTATTATTTCCTTCCTTCTGCTTATGCTGGGCTATTCTTGTTGCTGTCTTTCTCACACTTTGAGTTGTAGGGTTAGATAATTTCTTACCAACTTTTTTTTTGTTTTTTTTGTTTTTTTTGTTTTTTTTTTTTTTTTTGTTGTTGTTGTTTTTTGTGTTTTTTTTTAAGGAAGGCTTGTAGCACTATGAACTTCGCTCTCACGACTGCTTTCACTGTGTCGCACCGATTTTGGGTTGTTGTGTTTTTATTGTCATTTGTTACCAGGATGCTTTTTAGTTCATCTTTTCTCTCTTAAGTAACCCAATCATTTTTTAATAACATGCTTTTTAGCCTCTAAGTGTTTGATTTTTTATTGTATTTATTGTAGCTGATTTCTAATTTTGTGCCATTGTGATCTGAGAAGATGCTTGATATGATTTCTATATTCTTGAATTTGAAGAGACTTTGTATGTGACCCAATATATGGTCTATCTTTGAAAATGACCCATGTGAACGTGAGAAGAATGTATATTCTGTGGCTTTGGGGTGAAATCTTCTGAAGATGTCAATTAATTCCATCTGATCTAGTGCGTCATTTATGATTGATGTTTCCTTGTTGATTTTTTGTTTGGAGGATTTGTCCAATGGTGATAGTGTGGTATTAAAGTCCCCTACTATGACTGTATTGCTATCAATCTCTCCCTTGATATCCTCCAGAAGTTTTTTTTTTTTTTTAATATATTTTTATTGATTTTTTACAGAGAGGAAGGGAGAGGGATAGAGAGTTAGAAACATCGATGAGAGAGAAACATCGACCAGCTGCCTCCTGCACACCTCCCACTGGGGATGTGCCCGCAACCAAGGCACATGCCCCTGACCGGAATCGAACCTGGGACCCTTCAGTCTGCAGGTCGATGCTCTATCCACTGAGCCAAACCGGCTTTGGCCAGAAGTTTTTTTATGTATTTGGGTGCTCATATATTGGGTGTGTATATGTTTTCCAGAGTTATTTCTTCTTGTTGGATTGCTCCCTTTAGTATTATAAAGTGGCCTTCCTTATCTCTTTTTATATCCTTCACTTTGAGATCTAATTTGTCAGATATAAGTATTGCTACACCAGCTTTTTTTTAAATTTCATTTCCATTTGCCTTAAAAAACTTTTTCCATCCCTTCACCATCAGTCTGTGTGAGTCCATTTTTCCTGAAGTGGGTTTCCTGTAGACAGCAGATATGTGGGTCATGTTTTCTTATCCACTCAGCTACCCTATGTCTTTTGATTGGGGCATTTAATCCATTAACATTTAAAGTTATTATTGATAGGTGCTTTTTTGTCACCATTTTTATTCTTTACGCCTGTGTTCCTTCTTCGTTTCCTATTTCTTCTTTTTACAGAAGACCCTTTAGCATTTCTTGCATTGCTGGTTTGGTGGTAATAAACTCCCTTAGTCCTTTTTTGTCTGTGAAGCTCCTGATTTCACCCTCAATTTTGATTGATAGCCTTGCTGGGTACAGTATTCTTGGATTCAGACCCTTCCTTTGCATGACTTTGTATATTTCATTCCATTCACTTATTGCCTGATGTGTTTCTGTTGAGAAATCAGTCACTAGTCTGATGGGGCATCCTTTGGAGGTAACTTTCTGTCTCTCTCTGGCTGCTTTTAAGATTCTTACTTTGTTGTTGGTGTTTTCCAATTTAATTATAATGTGCCTTGGCATTGGTCTTTTGGGGTTCATTTTGTTTGGGACTCTGTGAGCTTCTTGGATTTGTGTGAGTTTTTTCTTTCCTATATCAGGGAAGTTTTCTGTCATTATTTCTGCAAACATGTTTTCTGTTCCTTGCTCAGTTTCCTCTCCTTCTGGTACCCCTATTATGCGGATTTTGTTTTGTTTTGTGTTGTTCCAAAGTTCCATTATGCTCTCGTCCTGTTTTTTAAGTTTTGTTTTTTATTTTTTCTAGGTGCTGCTCTGCTTGGGTATTTTTTCCTGCCTTGTCCTCTAGCTCACTGATGAAGTTCTCTTCTTCTTCTAGTCTACTGTTGATGCTTTCTATTGGGTTCTTTATAGCAGCGATGTTATTTTTCATTTCTTCTTGGTTCTTCTTCACTTCCTCTTGGTTCTTACACATATTGTTGAATTTGTCTTTGATTCTTTTCAGCCACCTTATGACCATTTCTCTGAATTCTTTCTATGACATATTGCTTGCCTCCTTTTCATTTACTTCCTTTTCTGTTAATGCCTCTTTTTCTTTCATTTGCGGGCTGTACCTTTGTGTCCCCATGATCTCTCTTTTCCAGGTGTCTGGTTATGTAGCTCTCTCTCTCAGTCCAGCACTGCACACAGTTCTCCAAACATCTCTTCTGCAAGTTCTTTTTCCCCTGGCACTAAGCAGCGGGCACACTGGTACAATCTGAGGCTGCCTTTTTGCGCCCAGTCCAGCTATGGGCTGATTTTTAGAGTTCCCTTCTGCCAGCAGCCTTGCGGATCCCCTTCCACACCCATGGATCATGGTGGCCCCAATGGCTGTGGACTTTGTGGGGTGCAGACTTCCCCCACACACCCGTTTCTTTCTCCAACCTGGATTGCAGACCTCACCTTTCCCTAGGTAAAATCTCTATACCTATGTTTTTATGTTATAGAGGTAAATCATCAGGTATGAGGTAGGCTTTTACACATAAAAATACCACTTTTTATTATTCATTCTGTACACTTTGAAAGATGCTAATAATATTGAAACAGGACCCAACAGAAGTGGTGTTTAATTTAACTATAAATGCTAATTCCGTTTTTAAAGCCAAAATTCTGCATAATTATTTTTCAATCCTAAATTAATTTTATCAATATGTAATCTGTATATGACCCATTTATGGTTCAGATATTTTTCTATCAAATTACTCATTGGTGTTATTTTTAAAATTTATCTTTATTGTTGAAATGGTAATACATGGGTTATTCATAAATGCATATAAGTTCCTTGGTTAATTTCTTCCCACCCACCAATCTCTGCCTTCCCTCTGAGATTGATCAGTCCTATTTATGGTTCAAATGTTTTTCTATCCATTTATTCATTGGTGTAAATTTTTTTGCCATCCAGTTTGTTTTGGTTTTGAAGTGACACAAAATGAAAATCACAGAAATAATACTGAAATATGTATAAAAGAATAAGAATTTTAAAAATAAAGGATTTTTTTTGCTAAACCTTTAGTCTGAAGTGCCTGTTATTAAGCAGTTGATACACCAAGTAGCAAGATCAGTTTTTAAAATGTTGCTACATCATTATTGCTCAGTGTCCTATGATGTGTAGCTCCTGATGATTATGGATTATGTCACCCCAAATTCATGTTACCAGGAAGAACTTCTAAGAACTTCTTCCTGGGTGATTGAATGCAGTTAATAAAGGTGAAAGTCATCTCCCTGATTTTTGAGACATGTTGATAGACACCATTTTCTGATTACTAGTATCTTACCTTGATTCATTTTTCTAGTTTCCAACCACCATTTCCAAGATTATGGTGGTATATTTTGTTTGTTTTAAAGTGTCATTTTTATTACATCATGATTTTGATAAATTAGCAGCTGACATAAATGAAAATTATACTAAGTCATTACCATTTTTTTCTCATTAAACTTATACTCTTTGATTATTTTGAGAATAGGAATAAAAGTAATCACATATCCTTACTAAAAATAAAAATAAGTTATTTAACAAATTCACAGCAAATTCACAAATGTATACCATTTATTTATTTTTAAAAAAACATGATCATCTAGAGGATTTATAGCATGTGAAATTAATGCCTTTTGATATAAAAATTCAATATATAAATATTTGCCCACAGATATTCACATGTAGCATATAGTTGTTATAAAGATTAAATGAAATAAGTAATTTGAAATCACTTAGAGCAATTAAAATGCTATACAGAATAGAAATTATCTCTTTACCTTTGGTGAATCTAAGATTTATTTATTATGATATTATACTTAATGACCAAATATATTAAAATAATTCATAGATACTGAAATAATCATTATTAAATTCACCCCAACTTGATAAAAATATATGATAATGGATGAGCATTTTGCCATATGGAATATAATTCTTTCTATAATAATTCCATATTATAAAATCTCCCTAATTCATACATAAAAATCCAGAATAGTTAGTATAAAAGAGCAATCTTCATAAAGTATTTTTTTAAGCGTGATTAAGCATTGATTATTAACATATTTGAAACCCTGTTACAGAATTCTTGTGGAGTGTTAGAATGAATCAATAGAATATATCCGTGGCTGGTGAGGGGAGGGTTGTTCAGTTGGTTAGACCATCGTCCTGTACCCAAAAGGATTGTAGGTTTGAAAGCAACAATAAAATATAAACATTTATAGAAGGAAGCAACACTAATGGAATCCACTTCTTAGAGAAAATTAGACACAAACGTTAAAATTAGATCCATAAAAAATAAAATGGAATCAATGAGTCCATTGTGGAATAAAATTATTAAAAATACCAGTTTTATGGAATTAAAGTACCTTCTTAAATATTTAATTTTGAAAATTCAAGTTTAAGAATACATAGGAAATAATTAAGTCAAAGAGGACACCGATGCACCTCCCCCATTTTCACTGTGGTCAGTCCCTTTGAAAATATTGAATTTAGCAGTTACTCCAGTATGTTTTTCTCCAGATATGGTTTCTTTTCTTGCAAAGTCCTAAGATTTTTTTCTTGTCAACCTTAAGAACCACCTTAACATTTCCTATGCTTGTGAAAGAAGTTTTGACAGTGCATGAGAACAATAACTTAGAAGCGACTTTATTGTGGTTGTTTATTGTTTTGCTTGTTTGTTTGTTTACTTAAAGAGACATTAAAGTATTTAGAATGATGGGAGCCAAGTGGAGTTAGGATTATGGCCAACATATAGATATTTATTTTCATGTAATACCTAAATTGGTACTATTTTTAAATAATTTGTTATTGTAGTATGTAAGCCATTCACTCTTATAGAATTAAGTGTAAATAAATTAAACACAGCTCTTTAATGAAAGAAAATGTAGCAAGTATGCAAAGGAAATTATGCCTTGGGATTCTTCTGAACAACTATTTCAACATCACTTTTATGGTTTAAACTCTCTAGATTTTCATAGTAAAGATTTAGTTCCCCTACCTACTTATCTTTTTTAGAACTAGATTGTTCAGAGACTTTAAAATGAACCTGAACTTTTGCTTTTCAAATCTTAAAATTTCAGAGTTGCTTCGTTTGATTCTGTTTTTGCTTTCTCTAATTGTCATATGATTGTTGCCTACCCAACTGCTATGTGTTACCTATGAAAACATCACTTAAACAGCAGTATTGAAACCTGTAGATAAATTTAATTCTCTGTATCTGATTTCATTGTGCTTGTCCTAGCAATTTACATGCTAACCTTAGGTTATTGTAAGAGTGGGGTATGGAAGAACAGTGAAATGAAATTTAAGGTTATTTTATCATTTGTTCATGAAAGATAAATTTGAGCCAAGCAAAGGTAAATGTGTAGGAATATTTTCCCTGAATATCTGAGGTAAATATATCCTGCTTCTATAAAACCAAGCAGTGACTATTTATAGTCATATTTAGTAGCTAAGTTTCTATATTGGCCATTCAAAGAATTAAACTCAAAATTTTAAAGAAAATCCACTTTAATTTTTGTTTTGTTTGTAAATAATTTAGTATGTATAACAATACATATTCAACTAGAAAATGCAAGGGTTGGAATCAAACAATGGAGAATGAGGTTATTTAATCATGTATTTTTACATCCTGATAGCAGAGTTGAGTTTGTTATATATTGGTTTAACACTAACTTAAAGATATTTCGGAATATTTATATTATCATATATAACCTCTGTGAGGGCAGGTATGTTTATCTGTTTTTTTCACTGATATATTCTCAGTGCCTATAACAGTGCCTGGAATATGAAAATTGCTTAATAAATATTTTTGATAAGTGATTAAACTGTCATGATAGTAATTACTAACTAGAGGGTAAATATTCGTTTCAGGTTTGCAATATGTATTTTCATAACAGTTTTAGAAATGACATTGTCTTATTTTTTTCATTTTTTTCCATGGTTTTTAAAAACTCCAAATTAATTTTGAATGATAAAGCAAAGTTTAAAATATTTTATTTGATGATGTTATTAAACGGTAGAGTAGGACAGATTATAATGGGTTGGGAGAGGGAGACCGTTTGGAATTAGGTCACTTTCTTAATTCCTCCTCTTGTGTAGAGATATTGTAACATGCATGCAGTGTTTCTAAAAATGGTCTGTAGTATTCTTCTGCCAGTTGTAATGATGTGTAATACCTAAGGGTAAGACAAGAATAGAGTGGTAGTTTTAATTCCAGTTGTCAGTGTCCCATTTTTATTTTTGCTTATGTTTGCATGGTATTTATAAATTCACACACATAGACATTCATTTTTTAGGTGTCCTAGAGTCACAAGGTATAGTACACATGTATATGTATGCATATTAACTAATGGTAAGTATAAATAGGATACATTATTCTCAAATTTATAAAGGAGTATAAGGCCAATAATTCACAAGAGAATGAATCTTGAGGTTTCTATATTATGTAATCCCAATGCTCATCATTGAGCAAATGATGCTGAAAATACCACAGGCAATAGTATTTGGTGTTGTTTACTGAGATAGATAATTTCTTTAGCAATAGCATTGCTTAATATTATACTTAAAATGTTTTGTAAATGGCACCAATCACTCAAAACAGGAAAGTGGTTGAACCCTAAATACATACTTTTACAATTCAGTGAAAAGAAATATAAAGTGATATGTTTCAAGTTTATCTACTTTATTTATTGGTTCTCCTCATGACTTAAACCATCTCAATTGTTCTAACAAATGGATTTATTTTATTACTGATTGCAAATAGGAAAGTGTCCTTTTCTCCACTTTTTTGTTTTCTGACCTGTCCATGTGAATGTTTTTTTTAATGCAGATGCCCAGCTACACAGGGGGAAATTACTTAACATAATACATTGTCTGGCATAATCAAACCATTATGCCTATAGCAAGTTATGTCATTTCACGAGTCCTCTGTTTTTACTAAATTTTTTATTATTTATTTATTACTAATAAATACTGAGAACTTCCTTAATTACATACCTGTCTGCATTAATAGTTTTCCTTAATGGATTTTTAAATAACTATTTGTCAGCTAATTTTTTAAAACTTCTGAATGCATTGATAGCTGCATTAATACCTCTTTAATTATAACACATATAACATCTGATAGGGTTTATTGCAGTATGATACAAATTTTATTGTGTTTATATATTAACTACAAATGACATCTAGAAGCACATGAAATATTCCATGATACTATATATTAAAATGTATTTAATATACCAAAATTAATGCTATATTAAACAAATCTAGTTGAGAATAAAAATTGAGAATTAATAAAGGAAAACAAAAAACATTGAAAATTTAAATAATAAAAATTCCTTATTGAATTTTATCAGAAGAACCAGAGAACTGAAATAATTTGGCAGATTTTAGTGAGTTACAAATAATAAGCAATGTATTATAAAGAGCCAGAGATTCTTTGTTTTTTGACTCATTGGTTTAACTCAGCAAAGTGATTTCAAATGACTTTGTTCTTTTTAAACCCTAGTCAAGTTCTTCCTTTTTGTTGGTTAATTTTTATTTCACTGTGTAGATGTGAAAACCCGTTTCATATGGACTACTTTCTACCATGTATATACACAAATTCTCAGAGTTGAGCTATCTTCTAGTCCCGTTCTCCCACTGAATGTTTGGATATTATCTGCCAAATCATAAGTATGCAGAGCTAACCTGGTGATGCATCTTCTCTGTCACTACCTCCAAAGATGGAGTTCATTCTCCCCTGAAAACTATATTTTCCCCCAAAATGTTTTGTTAGGCAGCTGTTTGTATTAAACTAACAAAAATTTAGTTTCCTCCCTATAATTTATCCCTATTCTTATTCTTCTCATCCAAAGAAGGAAAACTTAATATGCTTTATGGATATTTTTTCCCATGTTTAAGTATTTGTCATATAAACTACTCTCCTCTCTGAAAGGACTTCTTTTTAATCCAAACTTACCATGCCTCTCATATATCATGATTCTTTATTTTCTGTTATTTAGATCGATTTTACATTTTGATGCCCAGAACAAAACACTCAAAATAGTGTATATCTTCATTACCAATAGAAGAATTGCATTTGAAATCCATATTATAACAAAGAATAATGATTACTAGTATATTTTTCTGATTGGTAACATATTCCTTTACTTTTCCCTAACCATTGAATTAAATATTTTAATTATTTTTATTACCTTTAACTAAGTTGGTATGTCATAATTTATCTTTTATAAATGTTATCAATGGTGGACACTTTTATAACTTCCTAGTCCTTTTAATTACTGTAGATAACTCTAGATGTCTTGTTTCATTTTACATCTTAATGTAAAAATGCATATTTTATTTTTAAAAAATCTGATAGTTTATTTAACTGTTGATTGTACTATTTTTGTTTAATGATTTTAAATTAAACTGAGTAATTATTAAACATACATTTAATTGTCAGCTTTACTAATTTCTTCTTCCTCTTCCTCTTTCTCTATCTCTTTTTTTCTTTTTCTTTTCTTTTTGACAGTACTCTGCGGGGGGGGGGTACAACGAACTTTGAGCCTTGTACCTGGTATGGACTTGTTGTCCGGGACGTATATATTTGCGGTCCTGTTAGCATGCGTCGTGTTTCAGTCTGGCGCCCAGGAGAAAAACTATTCCATTCGAGAAGAAATGCCAGAAAACGTCCTGATAGGCGACTTGTTGAAAGACCTCAACCTGTCCTTAATTCGACACAAGTCCTTAAAAATTCCCATGAAGTTCAAGCTAGTGTACAAGACTGGGGAAGTGCCACTGATCCGAATCGAAGAAGGTACTGGTGAGATCTTCACTACTGGAGCCCGCATTGATCGTGAGAAATTATGTACTGGTATCTTGCTGGATGGCCGTTGCTTTTATGAAGTGGAAGTTGCCGTTTTGCCAGATGAAATATTTAGACTGGTTAAGATACGTTTTCTGATAGAAGATATAAATGATAATGCACCATTATTCCCAGCAACCGTTATCAACATATCAATTCCAGAGAACTCAGCTATAAACTCTCGATTTGCTCTCCCAGCGGCCATTGATCCTGACATAGGAATAAATGGAGTGCAAAACTACCAACTCATTAAGGTGCGTTTTAAAAACATTTTGTTAGAGAAAATTCATTTTTTTAAAGACAAAAAGAATGGTCTTAGAGTACTTCAAAATTTGAGTAAGTCATCACCTTAATTTTTCAAAGTTTAAGCAAAGTATTGTGGAGAAAATTAATCAATGCAATTTTTGAAATTGAATAGGGTTTATTAATCTGAATCTTCATTTTATGTGTATTAATTTTCACCAATTGTTAGTGTTTCCCTTAATCCACTAATGTGGTAAGACAAGGGACTCAACCATACTACTTACAAATCAATAACCAACCCTATAACTTACTTTTAATCCGTCTGATTATGATTGCCACAAATTTGAACTAAACACACAAATCTAAAAGTTAAGAATGAATTGAGACATCAATTTTTCTCAGTGATTATTTTTGATAGAAACCTTTATCTTGCCTTTTGAAAATATTCTGGATAAATTTATTTGAGAGATTTTTCATTATTAGCATTTCTACACATATATAGAATAATGAAAATTATTTTTCATAATGATTTTCAAGTCAAGGTAAGATCTTTAAGCATTATGAGTCATCAAAATGAGGGTAAATTTCAGCCAATGTGCTGTTTGTTAATGTTAAATATTTTCATTTTTTTTCCAATTCTTTGAAAACACAGAGGATTTATTTGCACTAGAGGGTAAGTAAACCTTTTAGTGAAAAAGCTTCAATTAATCCGAAGAACCTATTTTGTCTTGAGTTGGGTCTTGGATGGGGAAGGCAGAGAGAAGATTAAATGGTTTCTTCAAAATATTTTAATTGCCTATGTGATATATAAAGCAGTAGAAAACTCAGATTTTGGTATTTGAAATAGTACAATGTGCTTGAATGATCTTGAAAAATGTGTAAAAGAACAAATGTGTAGATTTAATATAGAGATGGTCAAGGGATTTTCAAAATTTTATAAACATTTTTTGACAATTCATTACCAGATTGCATAGGGTTTATGAATAACATGAGTAACATGATCAATGCTAAAAGTATTCAAAGTTCACATAAATAAGATATTTTAATGTATATTACCTGAAGGTTTTGGAATGGAAGATGTGAAATATTGGAAAACTTCTCAGCTGATGCCAATATGTGGTGAAGGTATATTTATAAATTCATTTAGAAATTGAAGGCTACAGAACTCTTGAGTGAATTTGAGTGATATGCAAATTTGTGTGTGAATATAAGTAAAAATAGAAAGAGAAGTGATAGGTTATTTATAAATAAGCATTTAGGTAAAATCTATTCAGTGGAAAAAGTTGTAAGAATAAGAAAAGTATAGATCACAATTTTGTATTTAGAAAAAGTAGATAAGCCCCTTCCAGCTTAATATTTTTGACCATTAGTTTCTTCTATCATAATATGAAGATGATGATGTAAATGTCACAGGGGCAGAATTGGAAAGAATAAACACTAACTAGAGAGTAGATATAACGTCATAAAATATTTTTGGAGATGCTTTAAAATATGTGGCAATTTATAGAAATGTGAGGCTTAGTGAATACTATCTTTAAAGCAACACTGTCAATAGAACTTTCTGCAATGACTACATTTCTATAATATGTGATATCCAATATAGTAATTACTGGCCACACGTGGCTATTGAATACTTGAAATAGGATTAGTGTTACCATTGAACTGAATTTTAAATTTTATTTAATCTTAATTTTAATTGCCATATATGGTGGTAGCTACCATATTAGACAGCACAGTCTAAGCAAAATCAGTTTAATTTGAAAGTAAAATTTAACAGGTAAAAGCAAAGACTTGTCAAATTAAAAACATTTCATTCTACTTTAGAATGTATGATAAGCCAAAAGTGAACTATACAATGCACCTAAACTACTGGGGCATTTGTATGGCTCCATGTACAAGTAATATTCTGACTCTTTGTTTAAAATAATGAGTATGGAATATAAAGCTAATACCTGGGCATGCAGAGGGCTAAGACATGGGTGATGTTAACTGAGTGTACTTTGACTTACAGAAAGGTCCTGTCATGAAAATAGTACGTATCCTGGCAGGATAGAGAGGTTAAATAAAAGGAAGAAAATAAGCATGTTTTGATTAATCCATAAACTTTAATAAATATTACAATTTGAAAGTAAGTAAGCTAACCATCGTAATGTATTTTAAAAGACCCTCTGTCCAGCAGAATAAAATAAGAATTTAATTAACACTTATTTGTTCTATTTTTGTTAATTAGACAAGACTAACAAAATCATAGTTTACCCTAACTAGGGAAATATAAAATCCATATGAAAAAAATCACATAATAAAGGGGGAAATAATTTTTAACATTCTAGGCAAAAATACGTCAGTTTGTACATGAAAGGGTCCTGCTTTTGACAACTGTATATTAATTAACTAAAAATAAAGGCAGTGGTAGATGAATGGCAGCATGAGAGAATCCCTTGGTTTCTCCCCTTGAAGTTTCAACAATTTGAATGGCTATAACTCTACAAGGGATTCCATAGTGAATGCACAAACACACCTGAGAGATATGCACATTGAAACATCTAAAGGTGGGCAAGTCTGAGTGAAGGCGGGGAGGTGAGAAAGGCAGGAAGCTGAAAGGAGCCACACTTGCAGTTCTGCAGCTGAAAGCTCACAGTGAGGCTTGGCCTGGAAAGGGGAGGAATTGAGTTGTAGCTCCTACCCCATTCAGCCAGGAGGAGCAAAGAAATTTAGTGAGCATTCCTATAAGAGTAAACAGTACAGGCTGTGGCTGAGCCCAGGTTCCTGGTCAAGACACAGCACCGGAGTGAGGAAGCGGTTGTAGGTCAGTCAGCATTCCAGAAGGAGAAACAAAGCCATAGAGCTTGGTTACCCATAGCCTCCCAGAGCTCGCCTCCCTTTGTCCTTGGTATCTAGTTATGAAGCACACTATCTGCAAGCTGGAGAAATGGTCCTACAGAATCAATTTCATCCCTGAGCAAAGAGTGCACTCTGTGACTGGTTTCAGGGTTGGGGCACAGAGAGGACTCCCAGAAGTCAGGATGGCTGAGATCACCGTAACTCAAATGGCAAAACAACACAGAAGACTGCTGGGTTCCCCCAGCTCAGCTCATCCCACCCCAAGGAACTGCAACTACACTGATGGCAGTATCTGGCTATGGTGACAGCACTGGGATTTCACAGACATAAAAACTTGTGATTTAGCTCCACCTATTGGAAAATAATAAAAGGCCTATTCATATTAATCTGCTAGAGAAGTGTCACCTATATATAGATGCCTACACAGAGAAGGAATCCATCAACTACCATGAATAACCAAGGTAATGAGGCAGTTTGAAAAGAAAATGAAAAATATCCAAAATCAAACATGAAGACATGGAAATATGTGATTTAAATGACAAAGAAATAAAGATTATAGTTCTGAAAAAACTCAATGTGATGCAAGAAAACACAGATAGGGAGCTTAATGAACTGAGAAACCAAATCAAGGAACAAAACGAGTACTTTACTAAAAATATTAAAACTTAAATAAAATAAACAAATAGATATTGTGGAGATGAAGAACTTAATAAAGGATATCAAGAATGAACTATAGAGCCTGGCAGTGTGGCTCAGTGGTTGAGCGTTGACCCATGAACCAGGAGGTCACAGTTTGATGCCCGGTCAGGGCATGTTCCAGGGTTGTGAGCTCTATCCTAAGTAGGGGACATGCAGGAGGAAGCTGATCAATGATTCTCTGTCATCATTGCTGTTTCTATATCTCTCTCTCACTCTCCTCTCTCTGAAATCAGTAAAAAAAAAGAAAAAAAAGAATGAAATAGCAAGAATAGGAAATAGAGCTGACCAGATGGAGTAAAGGATTAGTGGTATCAGGTAGAAATCTAGATATGACAGAAAGGGAAAAAGAGAGAAAATTGAGCATAAAAAAATAAAATAACTCTAAGAGAACTATCTGACTCTATCAGAAAGAGCAATATAAGAATAATAGGCATACCAAAAGAAAAAGAAGAGAGAGAAGGGAGCAGAGAACCTATTCAAACACATAGCTGATGAAAACATCTCAAACTTATAAAAGAGCTAGATCCTGGAATCCAAGAAGGAAACAGAACACCTAATTACCTCACTCCAAAAAGGCCTTTTCCAAGGTACACTATATTAAAACTGTCAAAAATTAATGACAAAAAATAATTCTCAAAGCCGACAGAGAAAAGAAGAAAGTAACCTATAAAGGGATGTCCATTAGGTTATCATCGAACTTCTCAGCAGAAACCCTACAAGCTAGAAGAGAGTGGAACCAAATATTCAAACTACTGAAAGAAAGAAATTACTAACCAAGTATAATATATCCAGCAAAACTTATCCTTTAGATATGAAGGAGAAATAGAAAAAAGACCTCCATTGCATGAAGTACTTAAGGGGATTATTCTACCTGAAGCAATAAAGTATCGCAAAACTATGAGTAAGATCACCAACAACCTTATTGCAAAAACACAGATGATTTGTGACAACAACAAAAATAAATAAATAAAAGGGGAGGGGATAAAGGTCTGAATTTGAAAAGGAGGACGGAGCCAGATTCATTCAAAAGAAAAAGGACTACTGTATTTATGAAACTCTCTTTTTCATAACGCTAATGGTAACCACACATGAAAACCTAAAACTTAGACACCTAACTCTAAAAAAGATGAAACAGAGGAAAGAAATATGGAACCCATTAAAGAAAAACAACAGACAGAAACACAAAGGAAAAGAACCAACGGAGGCACAGAGCTACCAGAAAAAAAAGGATAAAATGGCTATAGGAAATCCTCATACACCAAGAATTACTCTAAATATAAACGGACTTAATTCACCAATAAAGAGGCACAGAGCAGCAGATTGGATCAAAAACAAAACCCAGCCATATGATGGCTTCAGGAGGCTCAGCTAAGCTGCAAAGACAAAATTTGACTTAAAGTGAAGGGGGAGAATTATTCTCTAAGCAAATAACATCCACAGGAATGCAAGTGTAGCCATACTTATATTTGACAAGATGGATTTCGAGATAACCAAGGTAATACGAAAGAAAAATGGATATTGTATAATGATAAAGGGGATATCAAGAAGACATAACACTTCTTAATATATATGCACCCAATCAGGGAGCACCAAAATATATAAAGCAGGGGTCCTCAAACTTTTTAAACAGGGAGCCAGTTCACTGTCCCTCAGACCGTTGGAGGGCCGGACTATAGTTTAAAAAAAAAAACTATGAACAAATTCCTATGCACACTGCACATATCTTATTTTGAATTAAAAAAAACAAAACTGGAACAAATACAATATTTGTATTTGCATGTGGCCCGTGGGCTGTAGTTTGAGGACCCATGATATAAAGCAACTACTAACAGAACTAAAGAGAGAAACTGACAAAAACACAATCATATCGGTATTCCATTGACAGCTCTTGATAAATCAACCAAAACAGAAAATTAATAAATATCAACTTTAAATGACATGTTAAACCAAATGGACATAATAGACATTTGCAGAGCCTTTCATCCCAGAATATCAGATTATACATTCTTTTCCAGTGCACATGGAACATTCTCAATGATAGACTATATGATTGGTCACAAAACTAGCCTTAGCAAAATGAAGAAGATTGAAATTATACCAAGAATATCATCTGACCAAAATGCCTTGAAATTAAAAATCAATTGAAAAACAGAAGTAAAGAAACCCACAGATATGTGGAAATTACAAGACTGGTAATTTAGCATTTGGCCACTGCACCCATGAGTACATAAGTGTAATAAAAAATCTATGGTATATTTACACAAGGCAATACTACATGGCTGTAAAAAGGAAGCAACTCTTACCTTTTGTGGCATCATGGATGAACCTGGAGATTATTATGCTAAGAGATATAAACCAGCCAGAGAAAGACAAATATATGATCTCACTTAAATGTGGACTCTAATGAACAAAATCAGCTGACAAACAAATAGAACCACATACATGGATACATGGTAGAGACTAACAGATGTCAGAGGGGTGGTGAGGAGAAGGGCAAGCAGGATGAAAGAAGATGAATTGAATAGCCAAAAAGCATACATGCATAGGTCATGGATGCAGATAACAATGTGGTGAGGGCCAGAGGGAGGCGAGGTGGGAGTCTCTGTGGAAGTGGCAAAGGTGGGAAAATTGAAGACATCTTAATAATGAAAACAATAAAAACAAAAATATATTACAAATATGTGGAGATTAAACAACATATTGCTGAAAAATGACTGGGTCAAAGAAGAAATAAAAGGTGAGATAAAATATATATATGACAATATGCTATATCAAAATTTCTGGGATGCAATAAATTCAATTATAAAGAAAAAACAAGAGAAATATCAAGTAAACAATATATGATTCCATCTTAAAGAGCAAGAAAAAGAAGAACAAAATCCACCTAAATTCACTAAAAGGGGAATAATAAAAATTAGAACAGAATTTAATGAAATAGAGAACAAAAAGATTATATAAAAATTAATACAACAAAGAGCTGGTTCTTTAAACAGACTAATAAAATTGACAAACCCCTGACTAGACTTACTAAAGACAAAAGAGAAAAGATTCATACAAACAAAATCAGAAATGACAGAGGAAAAGTTACTACAGACAAGATCATACTAGAATACTATAAAAGATTATGTGCCACCAAATTCAATAACCTAGAAGAAATGGATAGGTCCCTAGAAATGTATAACCTTCGTGGACAGAATCATGAAGAATTGGGAAATCAAAATAGGTTGATAAACTGTGAAGAAATGGAAACAACCATTAAAAACCTCCAGAAAAAAAAAAAGTCCAGGACCATATGGCTTCACTAGTGAATTGTACCAAGCATTCAAAGGAGATTTGATACCTACCCTTCTCAAACTCTTCCAAAATGTGAAGAAGGGGAAATACTTCCTAACACATTTTAGAGGCAGGGGCTGGGTGGAGATAGGCAAATGTGGGGGTTGGGGTTGGGGGTTGGGTACATCTGTATTAGTGTCAACAAAAAAATAAAGTTAAAAAAAGTGACCAGAGGGCCTGAACAGACATATCTCCCAAGATGACATGCAAATGGCCAACAGATATATGAACAGATGTTCAACTTCACTAGCTATTAGAGAAATGCAAATCAAAACTACAATGAGACACCCATTAGAATGGCTATTATCAACAATATGAGTAATAACAAATGTTAGAGAAGTGTGGAGAAATAGGAACCCTCATTCACTGCTTTTGGGAATGTAAACTGATACAGCCACTGTGGTAATTGGTATGGAAGTTCCTCAAAAAATTAAGAATAGATTTACCATATGAGCCAGCAGTCCCTCTTCTGGGTATCTATACCAAAAATAACTGGAAAACATTTATTTTCAAATATATATACAACTATATGTTCATTTCAGCATTATTCACATTGGCGAAGACATGGAGATAACCATAGTGTCCTTTGATAGAGAATTGGAAAAAGACAATGTGGCACATATACACAATAAAACACTACTCATCTATAAGAAAAAAATTAAATACTGCCATTTGTGACAACATAGATGGACCTTGAGAATGTTATGATAACTGAAATAAGTTCATCAGAAAAAGCTAAGAACCATATGATTTCACTCATATGTGGTATATAAAAGTGAAACTCATAGACACAGAAAACAGTGTGGTGGTTACCAGAGGGAAGGGGACAAGTGAGTAGTATAAGGTAAAGGGGCCCAAATATATGGTGACAGAAAATAATCTGACTTTGGGTGATGGAAAGACAATACAGATTATGTATCATAGAAATGTACATTTGAAATGTATAAATGATCCTATTAATCAATGTTTTCCCAATAAATTTAATTAAAATATAAAATAACTGTGTTTATGAAAAAAGTAAAGGCAGTGGTAGAAAATATTTATTAATGTATTTAAAATGTGTATTATATAAAGTAGCATAAGACTTAAAATTTAAAAGATTTATATTAAAAATTTAATTAATAAATGCTTTAATTAATTTATGCATATTTCATATTAAGTATGCTTTGACATATTGCTTTGAAAAGCATTAATATTTCACATTTTAAATATTTGTAAAATCCATTTCAGAATATAAATTTATTCTTTCTTTTAACTAGTATAGAAAGTGAGTATTGAAAGACTAAATTCATTAACAATTGATTTTTGCATAGTACAAAGAATCTATATATATAAAAACCTAAGTGACCAAAGGGCCGAATGACCAGAATGACCCGAATGGCCATTTGCTATGATGCGCACTGACCACCAGGGGGCAGAAGCTCAATGCAGGAGCTGCCCCCTAGTGGTCAGTGCGCTCCCATAGCTGACCGACCCATCCCTGCAGCCCACTAGCCCAGTGACAGACACTCCCTCCCTCAGTAGTCCTACAGGTCCAATCTCCAGAGAACAGGCCAGGCACCAAAGGACCATTGCCACCAGCATGATCCTGACCGCACCACTGGCATCCTGGAAGTCTTCCTCTGGCACCACAGCTGCTTCCCCTCCTTAGACGATCCAAAAGGAAGATACAATATAAAAGCAGCCGCGAGGTGGCTCCCGACAATCAGCACAATTGTCAGTGGGACGGATCTGGATCCCTGGCTGGCAAGGGCATCCCACTGCCAACCTGGAGAGCCGATCATATCCCGTCCTCCACCCTCCCCCCCCCCCAACCCCGAAGGACCCCACCTGTGCATGAATTCATGCACTGGGCCTCATTTTATATTAAAACTTATCTGTGTGACCTTGTTAAGGTTAATTTTAAACTTTTGTAGAGATGAGGTTACTCTGTAAGAAAAAGAGATTCATATATAAAATTTATGACATTTGTTGTCACTTAAAAGATATACAGAAGTGATATAGACTCTGTTCTCTGTTTTAAGTGCGTAAACTATAATGAGAATTTACCATAATATTTTTCTCCCATTTTTTTTTATTGTTTAAAATATTACATATGTCTTCTTTTTCCTTGATTGACCTCCCTCAGCAACTCCCACCTCTGAGGGCAAGTCCCACCACCCCAGTGTCTGTGTTTATTGGTTATGCTAATATGCATGCATACAAGTCCTTTGGTTGTTCTCCAAACACCCTTCTCCCGCCATTTGTCTCTGGATCTATTGTTGTTCATCAGTTTATGTTGATCATTAGATCCCACATATGAGTGAGATCATGTGGTATTTACCTTTTTGCGACTGGCTTATTTTACATAGCATAATGCTCTCCAGTTCCATCCATGCTGTTGCAAATGGTAAGAGTTCCTTCTTTTTTATAGCAGTGTAGTATTCCATTGTGTAGATGTACCACAGTTTTCTAATACACTCATCTGCTGATGGGCACTTAGGCTGTTTCCAAATCTTAGCTATTGCACATTTTGCTGCTATGAACACAGGGGTGCATATATTCTTTCGGATTGGTGTTTCTGTTTTCTTGGCATATAGTCCTAGAAGTGGAATTACTGGGTCAAATGGGAGTTCTATTTTTAATTTTTTGAGGAAACACCATGCTGTTTTCCACAGTGGTTGCACCAGTCTGCATTCCCACCAGCAGTGCACGAAGGTTCCTTTTTCTCCATAACCTTGCCAGTACTTGTCATTTGTTGATTTGTTGATGATAGCCATTCTGATAGGTGTGAGATGATGCCTCATTGTCGTTTTGATTTGCATCTCTCAGATGATTAGTGACTTTGAGCATGTTTTCATATGTCTCTTGGCCTTCTGTATGTCCTCTTTCAAAAAGTGTCTATATACTAGTAGGTGCTTTGCCCATTTTTTGATTGAATTATTTATCTTCCTTTTGTTAGGAAATATCAGTTATCTGTAAATTTGGGAGATTAAACCCTTATCTGAAATAGCATTGGCAAATATGCTCTCCCATGCAGTGGGCTTTCTTGTTGTTTTGTTGATAGTTTCTTTTGCTGTGCAGAAGCTTTTTATTTTGATATTGTCCCATCTGTTTATTTTCTCCTTAGTCTCCATTGCCCTAGGAGCTGTATTGGTAAAGGTATTGCTACAACATATGTCTGCTATTTTGCTGCCTATAGATTTTTCTAAGATTCTTATGGTTTCCCATGTTACATTTAAGTCCTTTAGCCAATTTGAGTTTGTATATGTGTGTGGTGTAAGTTGATGGTCTAGTTTCTTTTTTGTTGCGTGTATCTGTCCTATTTTCCCAACACCATTTATTCAACAGACTGTCTAGACTCCATTACATGCTCATACCTTCTTTGTCAAATATTAATTGAGCGTAATGGCTTGGGTTGATGTCTGGGTTCTCTGTTCTGTTCCATTGGTCTATATGTCTGTTCTTGTGCCAGTACCAGGCAGTTTTGAGAGCCATGACTTGGTAATATAACTTTATATCTGGTATTGTGATCTCTCCAAATTTGTTCTTCTTTCTCAGGATTGCTGTGGCTATTCAGGGTCTTTGTCGTTCTTTTTTTGTTGTTATTTTTTTTGTTTTTCAGATGAATTTTTGGAGAGTTTGTTCTAGGTCTGTGAAATATGTTATTGGTATTTCAATGGGGATTGCATTGAATCTACAGATTGCTTTGGCTAGTATGGACATTTTAATGATGTTGAGTCTACCAATGCATGAACATGGTACGTTCTTCCATTTGTTTATGTCTTCCTCTATCTCTTTTTTCAATGTCCTGTAGTTTTCTGAGTACAGGTCTTTTACCTCCTTAGTTAAGTTTATTCCTAGGTATCTTAATTTTTTTTTGCAAGGGTAAATGAGATTTTTATTTTATCTAATTTGTTTATTTTTATTATTTTTTTAGTTTTTCTCTCTGTGAGTTCATTATTAGTGTATAAAAAGGCCATAGATTTCTGGGTGTTAATTTTGTATCCTGCTACATTTCTGAATTTATTCATTAAGTCTAATAGTTTTTCCATGGAGTCTTTGGGGTTTCTATGTACAATATCATGTCATCTGTGAATAAGGACAGTTTTACTTCTTCTTTTCCAATTTGGATGCCTTATATTTCTTCTTATTGTATGATCACTATGGCTAGCACCTCCAGTACTATATTGAGCAGGAGTGGTGAAAGTGGGCATCCCTGGCTTGTTCCTGTTTTTTTTTTTTTAGGAGAAATGGATTTAGTTTTTGCCCATTGAGTATGATGTTGGCTGTAGGTTTGTCATATAGGTTTTTATTATGTTGAGGTATGATCCTTTTATTCCCACTTTGCTGAGAGTTTTTATCAAGAAAGGGTGTTGGATTTTTTTCAAATGCTTTTTCTGTATTGATTGATATGATTATGTGATTTTTGTCTTTCAATTTGTTTATGTGATATATCACGCATATTGATTTGCAGACAAGTTATTGCACCATCCTTGCATCCCCGGAATAAATCCCACTTGGTCATGGTATATGGTCTTTGTAATGCAATGCTGGATCCAATTTGCTAGAATTTTATTGAGGATTTCAGCATCTAGGTTCATCAAGGATATTGGTCTATAGTTCTCTTTCTTTGTTGTGTCTTTCTCTGGTTTTGGAATTAGGGTAATGCTGGCTTCATAGAAAGATCTTGGAAAACGCCTTCCTTTTGAATTTTTTGGAATAGTCTGTGGAGGATAGGTTTTAGTTCTTCTTTGAATGCTTGGTAGGACTCCATTCTAAAGTTGTTCGGACCAAGGCATTTGTTTGCTGTAAGATTTTTGATTACTGCTTCAATTTCTTCAGTAGTTATCAGCCTATTTAGGTTTTTGTTTTATTCTTCCTGATTGAGTTTTGGGAGCTTGTATTTTTCTAAGAAAATGTCCAATTCATCTAGGTCAGTGGTCGGCAAACTCATTAGTCAACAGAGCCAAATATCAATAGTACGATTGAAATTTCTTTTGAGAGCCAAATTTTTTTAAACTTAAACTACATAGGTAGGTACACTGTTATTAACTTAATTAGAGTACTCCTAAGATTTAGGAAGAGCCACACTCAAGGGGCCAAAGAGCCTCATGTGGCTCGTGAGCATCCGTTTGCCGACCATGAATATAGGTTGTCCAGTTTGTTGGAATAGAGTTGTTCATAGTATTTTTTCATAATCCTTTGTATTTCTGTAGGGTCAGTTGTTACTTCACCACTTTCATTTCTGATTTTGTCTATTTGGGTCCTCTCTCTTTGCTTCTTGGTGAACCTGGCTAGAGGTTCATAAATCTTGTTTATCCTCTCAAAGAACCAGCTCTTGGTTTTGTTAATCTTTCGTATTATTATTTTTTGTTGGTCTCTATGTCATTTATTTCTGCTCTGATGTTTATTGTTTCCTTTCTTCTGCTTATACTGGGGTTTTCTTGTTGCTCTCTTTCTCACACTTTGAGTTGTAGGGTTAGATAATTTATTACCATCTTTTCTTGTTTTTTGAGGTAGGCCTGTAGCACTATGAACTTCCCTCTCAAGACTGCTTTCACTGTGTCACATAGATTTTGGGTTGTTGTGTTTTTATTGTCATTTGTTATCAGAATGCTTTTTAGTTCTTCTTTGCTCTCTTCAGTAACTCAATCATTTTTTAATAGCATGCTTTTTAGCCTCCAAGTGTTTGATTTTTTATTGTATTTATTGCAGTTGATTTCTAATTTTGTGCCATTGTGATATGAGAAGATGCTTGATATGATTTCTATCTTCTTGAATTTGAAGAGACTTTGCCTCTGTCCCAATAAGTGGCCTGTCTTTGAAAATGACCCAGGTGCACTTGAGAAGAATACATATTCTGTGGCTTTGGGTGTAGTGTTCTGAAGATGTCAATTAATTCCATCTGATCTAGTGAATCATTTAGAATTGATGCTTCTTTGCTGATTTTTTTTTGTTTGTTTAGAGGATTTATCCAGTGGTGTCAATGGTGTATTAAAGTCCCCTACTATGACCACATTGCTGTCTATCTCTCCCTTGATATCTTCCAGAAGTTATTTATTTTTATGTATTTGGGTACTCCTGTATTGGGTGTGTATATGTTTACCAGAGTTATATCTACTTGTAGAATTGCTCCCTTTAGTATTATGAAGTGGTATTCCTTCTCCCTTGTTATGACCTTCACTTGGAGGTCTAATTTGTCAGATATAAGTATAGCTACCCCAGCTTTATTTTCATTTCCATTTGCCTGAATTTTTTTCCCATCCCTTCACTATCAGTCTGTCTGAGTCCTTTTTTCTGAGGTGGGTGTCTTGTAGACAGCAGATATATGGGTCATGTTTTCTTATCCATTCAGCTACCCTATGTCCTTTGATGGGGGAATTTAATTCATTTACATTTAAAATTATTATTGATAGGTACTTGTTTTTTGCCATTATTATTCTTTATGCCTGTGCTCCTTCTTCCCTTCCTACTTCTTTTTCCTGCAGTCCCTAAAGAATTTTTTGCATTACTGGTTTGATGGTAATAAACTCCCTTAACCCTTTTTTGTCTGTGAAGCTCCCTATTTCCCTTGAATTTTGAATGATAGCCTTGCTGGGTATAGTATTCTAGGATTCAGTCCCCTGCTTTGCATCACTTTGTATATTTCATTCCATTCCCTTCTGACCTGATGTGTTTCTGTTGAGAAATCAGTTGATAGTCTAATGGGAGATCCCTTGTAGGTAACTTTCTCTTTTTCTCTGGTAGCCTTTAAGATTCTTACTTTGCCATTGGTGTTTGCCAATTTAATTATGATGTGTCTTATTGTCTGTCTTTTTAGATTCATCTTGTTTGGGACTCTGTGAGCTTCTTGGATAATGTTAGGTGTTTGTTTATTTGTTTGTTTGTTTTTCCCAATATCAGGGAAGTTTTCTGTCATTATTTCTTTAAACTGGTTTTTTCTATTCTTTGCTGTTTCCTCTACTTCTGCAGCAGACCTATTATGCAGATGTTGTTTCATTTTGTGTTGTCCCATAGCTCTCTTAGGCTCTCCTCCTGTTTTTAAGTTGTTTTTTGTTTTGTTTTTTTCAGTTGCTGTGTTTTTCCTCCCTTGTCTTCTAGTTCACTGATGTGGTCCTCAGCTTATTCTAGTCTACTGTTGATGCTTTCCATTGTGTTCTTTATTGCAGCTATGTCATTCTTCAATTCTTCTTGGTTCTTCTTCATTTCCTCTTGATTCTTACACATGTTGTTGAATTTGTCTTCCATCCTTTTCAGTGTCCTTATGACCATTGCTCTGAATTCTTTATCTGACAAATTGCTTGCCTTAATTTTGTTTACTTCCTTTTCTGGTGATTCCTCCTTTTCTTTCCTAGGAGGGGTGGGTGTTTCTTTGTCTCCCCATTTTTGCTCTTCTCAGGGTGTCTGGTTATGTGGCTCACTCTCTACCACATTGAATTAAAGGCACAAAATACAACTCTTTCTATCCATGGATTGCCTCACCAGCTGTGTTTAACTGGCCAATTCTAGGTGGATGTTATTTGAATCAGCTGCTGCTTCTTCTATCTGCTCTCTGAGAAGGCGCAGGACCCGTCCCTCTATTCAGCCACCACCTTGTCTACCCTTTGATATCCCATAATATCCTATATAATAAAAGAGAAACATGCAAATTAGCCATCCACCCGCTATGCCCAAGCCACACCCACCAACCACGCCCATCAGCCAATCTGAGTGACTATGCAAATTATCCAACAAAGATGGTGGTTAATTTGCATATGCAAGTGTCAAGCACCCCAGGAGATGACAGCGGCTGTGGGCTCCCAGGACCTTTGCCAGCCCCAGGAGGTGTGCCAAGCCACACCCGTGGGCTCCCAGGACTTTCACCGGTCGGGGAGGCATGGCTGCCCATGACTAGCCATGCCTGTGGGCTCCTGGGACCTTGCCAGCAGAGAGCGGGAGGTTTGGAGGACTTGGCAGAGCAGGAGACAGCTGGACACAGAGCAGAGCAAGAGAGAGGGTGGCTTAGAGGGTGCGGCTCCCTCTGTCACCCCAGCTTCCTCATCACAGCTGTGGAAACTGACAGCAGGGAGGAGGAAGTCCCACCCCCACAGAATCAGCCAGAATCAGCTATTGGTCAGACAGCTCTCAGGGGCCTGATGGCCAGGACTCTCATTCACCTGCATCTCAGACCGTGACAGTAGAGAGGTGGGACTATGTCTAAAGGACAACTGTTGATACAATGTAGCTCTGCAGCCAACAGAAAGTGTCTGCAGAGCAACATGTGTCTGATCTTGAAAGAATACGGCACCTGCGACAGGATGTATCTGAACACCAGCTACTGGAAAAACATCACTCTGATGCCAAAAAACACCGGCATTATCGACAGAAAATGTCTAAAGACCAATGTGCCTTACAATCGTAACAGTGACCCAGGTAGATATAATTCTCCCCAATGTAACCGAGGTTGCTGTCATATTCAGAAACGAAGATGGAGAACCTCCTTTTGAAAGGGACTTGCTCATTCATTGTAAACCAGATCCCAATAATCCAAGTGCCACTAAAATGAAACAAATCAATATCCCGTTTCCTACATTAGATGCAATGACATATCCTATTCTTTTTCCACATGGTGAAAAAGGCTGGGGAACAGATATTGCATTAAGACTCAGAGACAACAGTGTAATCGGCAATAATACTAGACAAAATGTAAGGACACGAGTCACACAAATGCAGTATTATGGATTTCATCTCTCTGTGCAGGACACGTTCAATTCTATTTTAAATGCAGGAAAATTAACTCAATAGTTTATTGTGGATTCATATTCAAAAATGGAGGCCAATCAGATAATTTTCATTAAAGCAAACCAATCTAAGTTGAGAGTTGAAAAATATAGTGGTTTGATGGATTATCTCAAATCTAGATCTGAAAAGACAATGTGCTGATTGGTAAGATGATACTACTTCCATTATCTTCTGAGGGTAGTCCCAGAAATATGCTGCAGCGATATCAGGATGCTATGGCAATTGTAACAAAGTATGGCAAGCCCGATTTATTCATAACCATGACGTACAACCCCAAATGGGCAGATATTGCAAACAATTTGCAATACTGGCAAAAAGTTGAAAACAGACCTGACTTCATAACCAGAGTTTTTAATATTAAGCTGAATGCTCTTTTAAATAATATCTGTAAATTCTATTTATTTGGCAAAGTAATAGCTAAAATTCATGTCATTGAATTTCAGAAATGCGGACTGCCTCATGCTCACATATTGTTGATATTAGATAGTGAGTCCAAATTACCTCATGCTCACATATTATTGATATTAGATAGTGAGTCCAAATTACGTTCCTCTAATTAATTCCCTTTCAATGTGCACAAATTTTGTGCACCGGGCTACTAGTTTTGATATAATTTCCATTAATTTGGACTACTTATACTAAATATGTATAAATTTATATATATATGTGTGTGTATATATATATATATACGTATATATGTGTATACATATACCATTGTATATATTACAAATATATGTTGTATATGTATTTTAAATATATCATTTCATTAAATGTTATTAAATAATATATTTAAAGCATATTATTTTACATATTACATATGGTACATAGTATACACTATACATAATGCTACTATATGTATATCTTTATCTTCATCTATTATCTATCTAATACACATATACCATTGAGCAATATTTGACAGAGCTTTTGGCCAGGAGTTGAAAATTACAAAATACCTTTACTGTCACACTATTATTCTTATAGTGTGTTATTTATAAAGTTTTTTCATATTTTATGTTTGTAGACTGGGAAGCCAATATTTTCACAAATAAAAATGTACCTCAAGCACCTCATTCTGACTCTGGATATAGATATAAGGACCTACTCCTTCCCATGGTCCCATGGTTGGAACTCAGGGGAAATTAGTTTGTTACATATGTCTTCATTTTCTGCTTCAAATTTTCACCTTCCTTTATATATAAGCAGTAATATTTCTATACAAGTTCAGTGACAATGTGTTGATTGGTTTCCTTATGGTAGACTTGATGATGTTTCAAAGGCTGAGAGTTTATGCAGACAGAGCATGAAGATCAAGTGTTTCTCAGATTGGTGATCCCACTCAAAGTTCTCAACCATTTTGGCTCATCCCATCAAGCATCCTCATCTTTTGCATCAACCTCAATTTTTTCTTGGGTAGATTCTTTTACCACAATCAAGGTTTGGGGCCATTGTTTCTATATTTTAAAATTTAAAACAAAATACTTTATTTGGTCTTTATTTTTAAAACTAAAAGAGAACAAAACATATTCCCTGTTGATCAAGACCTTGGAATTATAAACTAAGGTTAGAGTTAGATTTGTTTTGAAATCTTAAATTAGAAAATCCAAATTTTGAAAATATTATCTACCATTCAATTTGTTAATCTTGAATCAAATTGCCAGGAATGAGGCATTAAATAATATATTGTGGAGAAAAATAATACTTACTTTATTATTCTGAAGGAGTTAATATCTATTTTATGTAACCATACCTCAAAATGGTGTGTTATATCAGGAGTGAGTAAAGATTCATTAATGGCTTTTCAGGCAGATTATGCTATAACAAACAATGTATTTAATTGTTTTTGGTAGCATAGTTGCCTCTAAGAGGCTCACAAGAGATTAACTATAGTGATTTTCTAATTTTTTCAAGTACAAAAATAAATTTTACTTAGAAGTTCAACCTATCAACATTAAGATAACTTGATTTTATATTCTTTGAATTCTATGGCATGCTGATTAACATTTTTATCTATGCTAAAAAGGCAAAGAAATGATGATCAAATGCTAATGACTATTAGGTCCCTGAAAGGAGAGGATTGTTATCAAAGTACATCTCCATTTTGGGGAAAATGACAACATAAAGCTTATTCTCTTTACAGATGGATCTTTATTAGTGCTGTCAATTCTTATTAAAATTAGAGTATGACACTAATAGGATTAAGTTACCTTTAACTTCATTGCCATTATCAGAGTCCTGGTTAATATTCATAGTCTACTAACGTATTTCATTAAATACAGCTGTTATTAATAGTCCTGCATGGGGCACATATACATAGAGCATTTTAGATCAGTTTTAGCATTTATAAATTGAGACTCTGAGGAACAAATGTGTTTCCAAGGCTGATTACTTTACTCACATCCTGCCCTTTGACCTGATAATACCAACTAACTATAAGAAATGCTGCTAAATTGTAATGTTGATTGTTATTAGGTACAGATTTATTTATCTGTTGTTCCATTGTTCACTGTATCTAAATAAAAACCAATACGATGCATAATTTTGTGACTGCCAAATGGTATGACTTAAAGCCCAATATAAATATATATTTATACAGACCTCCCTAATGAAAGCATGAGCTTTCATTAAACAAATCTACTTGGATTACATAATTCTGATAAGTGCAAATAATCTAAGATAATAAATGTATCAAGTGGGTAGTTAATTTGGAATAAGTTATTTTTTTTGTCTACACCACTTTATATTGGTTACATTATAGCAACACTTAGTGCTATGGAGGCACCTTCTTAATGAACTGAAATATGAGTTTTCATTTAATCTTAGACAAGACCAAAAAAATTTGATGGCTTTGAAATGGTTTCATATCAGAGGTAATGATTTCCTATTTAGAACTGATGATAAAAGCAATAAGGTCATTTTGGGAGAAACATTCTGATTTTGTTTTAGTTTGTCTATAAAATAATTTATATAGCTTTATGCTTTTCTCATTCAACATGCCTTATGCTTTATGTGAATCTATTCATTTTTGAAGAAATTATCAAAGTTATAGCAAAAACTATAAAACACACATAAAATGAGTTTTTATTTCAAAATGAAATACTAAAGAAATTAGCACTCTTTGCATTTATCACTTTATAATCTTCTTAATAAATCAATTAAAATGTGTGAATAATTAAATAATACACTAGCATAATAGATTAAAGAAATTACTTTGACCACAAATTAAATTTTAGTACATCTTTGTTGAACTTTCTTTTCATTTCTGAATGTAGGTAGAGGTTACCAGAGGAAGGAAAGTATTATGTTCAATCCTATATAATAAAAGCCTAATATGCTAAGTGCCCTGTTGCCCGGTTGGCCATTCAACCAATCAAAGCATAATATGCTAATGATATGCTAAGGCCACTCACCCGCTCACTATGACTTGAACTGACCACTGGGGTCAGACAGTAGACTGATAAACCAGTCACTATGACATGCACTGACCACCACAGGGCAGATGCTCTGACTGGTAGGTTAGCTTGCTGCTGGGGTCCAGCCCATCAGGACTGAGCGAAATGGGCCAGACACACCCTGGAGCCCTCCTGCAGTCCCTCCCCAGCTGGCTAACCTCTGGTGTCCCTCCCCGGCCCCGATTGTGCACAGGTGAGGGTCCCTTGGCCTAGCTTGCACCTTCTTGCAATCTGTGGACACCTTGGGGGATGTTGGAGAGCTAGTTTTAGCCCGATTCCGCAGGCCAGGCTGAGGGATCCTACTGGTGCATGAATTTGTGCACCGGGCCTCTAGTTTAATTATAAAAGAAAGCTGAATTGTCTTAACTATTTCTGCATTTTCTGTTTGCAGAAATTATTATATATCCATCAGTCTCCTCTTACAAAAATGTGATGTGTTTCATCCACAAAATGTTAAATATTTATTGCTAGAGATTTCAGTGCATCAAAATAGAATATCCACATGCATGCAGAAACAAATGTTTCTTTTAGAAACTAAAACAATGAACTATAACTGTCCAAATGTTTTTCATTTGCTGTGAAATAAAAGCAGTTATTCTAGATACCAATCATAAGAAACTTATTGCTTTTTTGTAAATTTAAAGACTGTTTAGTGGTAATATATTTTAATTGCTACATATAGGCATCTCTATACTTGCAGGTAAACTAAGAAAAGTAGTACAAAGTTATATAATAGTAAATACAAATGAAAGGCCTTTTGGAAAAGTAATTTTAAAGCTTGTTCTAGTAAACAAGGAGTTTTAAAAGTTGAGTATTATAAAATGAAGCTTTGGATTATGTAATCTAAATTACATTTGTCCTTGAGGTCTCATTTAATTGGGAATTTTATTCTATGGAGGATATGCTCATGAACATATCGCATCCTCTTGCTTATTTTGAATTTAGAAATCTGTTATTTTAAGATTCGCCAATAGAATGAAGTGAAATTCTAAAGAATGAAAAGTTTTTATACTAAATATTATCTTGGCTGTATCAATAACTGCTTACTAATATAACCACCTAATTACAGTCATCTAAATTTAACATATACTTAATGGGTGTTCTATATACAAAGTCTTGAGGGTTAAAAATATATTTAAAAATAGTTACTGTCTCTAAGGAGCTTAATAGCAGGCAGTATTGAGAGTATATGTTATACTAATGATAGTAAGGAGGAAAATGTTTACTATATTAAAAAAATTTTCTTGCATTGGTCACTTTGCCATTAAAAACATGTATTTTAAATCTTAATAGTTTCAGAAAAAGTAAAATTTCCAAATCTACTTTTAGTAGATTTTTATCAAGCACCTTAATTAATTTTTAATTAATCTATATACCATACTATTTTACTAGTCTGCAATTATGGCATTAATACCTTTTCCAAATGTTATTTTCAAAACTATTTGAGAGCATAAATAATACATTTTAGACAAAAATGTCAATTTCTGTGCTAGTGGTGGTAATTACATGTCTTTTTATTATCTTAATTTCAAACTTATCTATGCTTCCAATTCCTCACCTATATAATGGATAAAATTTAAATTATTCTTTTCTATCAGTAGGGGCATTATAAAATGAATAAAATAAGAGAAATATGAAATTTGCTGAGTGCCTTAAAGAAAAATATTCTATAAATAATAGTTACTGTTTTAACTATATAGCTTAAGATTAATTATAGTGTTCCCCATTTTCTCTAAAATTGCTTTATACCCTTTCAAAAGCATATTTTGAAACCTCCAACATACCTCTTGTCATGCATATTTTATATACGTATACAGAGAAAAATCTGACCATTATTCTCCTCTCAATCAATGCCACTGGCTCTACATTTATTTCTGCAATTATGGCATTAATAATTTTATACTAATGATAGTAAGGAAGAAAACATTTATTACATTAAAAATAATCATCTCAATTTAAAAACAAACAAATGAACAAACTTCCATTTACTTTCTTTAGCTATCTCTTTTTAAATTTTTTTTTTATTGATTAAGGTATTACATATGTGTCCTTATCCCCCCATTACCCCCTGACTCCTCCACTCATGCCCTCACCCCCCTATTATCTGTGTTCATTGGTTAGGCTTATATGCTTGCATACAAGTCCTTTGGTTGATCTCTTCCCCTTACCCCCACCCTCCCCTACCTTCCCTCTGAGGTTTGATGGTCTGATCGATGCTTCTCTGTCTCTGGATCTGTTTTTGTTCATCTCTTGAATCAAAGCTTTCATTCACTTCATTTGTCTTTGCTTCCTCTTGGCCCTCCATATGACAATGATACTGCTAATGTGAATACTTTCTCATATACAACTTCTACCATCTGGAATTGCTTTATTTACATCTCATTCATATGCCATTTAAAAAATAAAATTTTATCTCTTTTCTTTTTCACACTGAAATCATTTTCTATTTCCCTATTTCTTTTCTTGTATATGAATCATTATCATATTTACATAGTGGGTTCTGTAAGAAAGATAAGCAATAATAAATTTAAATATTTTAAATTTTTAATCACTAAATTTAGTAGGTTTTAAATATATTTTTTTAAACAGGAGATCTGCTAGTATAAGCCATTCATGGATGCTAATATATTTTCCTGGTTTATGAGGGGGAACAAGCTATCCTTTGATGACAAGATTTTGTTTAGAAGCATTTTTTGGCCAGGTACAAGAAGAGCTTTGCTGTTAGTAATCCTATATAATAAAAAGCTAATATTCAAATTGTCCCCTCGACCAGGAGTTTGACCAGGGAGTGGGGCCGGCTGGCCAACCTCCCACATCCACTCTCCCTAACTGGCCTGGGCTGATTGGCCCCTATCAGGGTGGGCTGGTCAGACCCCACCTGTTCATGAATTCATGCACCAGGCCTCTAGTGAAATTATAATGAAGTAAATGGTTAACAGATAACAAAGTCATGCTCCAAACAATTCAAGGATGTGTACATTAAAAAACCCCCACACAATTTAATGAATTATAAATAAAGACATTTAGAACTTTATATAAAAGATTACTTTTAGTTGAAAATACTATTTTATTTAAGTCACCAAATGATTACATAGAGGAACACAAAGTGCATCTATAATAATAAAAGTGTAATATGCTAATTAGACCGGAGAGCCAAACGTCCTTCCAGACGTCCTTCTGGACGACCTTCCAGACAAAGCCAGGGCTGTGAGTGCCAAGACAAGCCACTGTGGCTGTGAGGGCTGAGCCCCTTACACAAATTTTGTGCATCAGGCCTCTAGTATAGCTATAAAAAAGCTGGAAAATAAAATTATGTTTAGTTGCAAACTAAGATATATTTAATTAACTCCCTGATATCCAACTGCTTTTGATAAAGAAATATGAAATGAAGACCACTTAAATGAGTTGCATAAGCAAACTGATTATAAGATTCTGATGTTGATTGTTATATTCTATACTTCATTTAATGGTGTCACACTTTTTTTTTCCTGAAGACTTAAGCACAGTAGTTTCTCCTTATCCACAGTTCCACTTTTTGTTATTTCAGTTACCAATGGTCAACCTCAGTCTGAAAATATTAAATTGAAAATTTTAGAAATAAATAATCCATAGTTTTAAGTTGCACATCATTCTGAGTACATGACATGTAATATCCCTTTGTACAGTGTATTCAAGCTATATACCCTTCTCATCCATTACCAGCGGTTCTCAACCTGTGAGTCATGACCCCTTTGGGGGTTGAACGACCCTTTCACAAGGGTCGCCTAAGACCATCCTGCATATCAGATATTTACATTATGATTCATAACAGTAGCAAAATTACAGTTATGAAGTAGCAATGAAAATAATTTTATGGTTGGGGGTCCCCACAACATGAGGAACTGTATTAAAGGGTCACGGCATTAAGAAGGTTGAGAACCACTGCTATAGACACTTAATAGACATCTTGGTTATCAAAGGAACTGTGGCATATCTCAGTGCTTGTGTTCAAGTAACCCTTATTGTACTTAATAATGTCCCCAAAGCACAAGAGTAGTGATGCTGGTAATTCAGATATGCCAAGGAGAAGCTGTAACATGCTTCCTTTAAGTGAAAAGGTGAAAGTTCTCAACTTAATATTGAAAGAAAAAAATATGCTGAGGTTTCAGAAATCTACAGTAAAAATGAATCTTTTACCCTTGTAATTGTGAAGAAGGGAAAAGAAATTTACAGTAGTTTTGCTGAGAAAGATCACACTCTTATTTTTTAACCATATATTGTTACACTTGCTCTATTTTATTATCAGTTATTGCTGTTAATCTCTTATTGTGCCTAATGTACAAATTAAACTTATGTAAGTATAGGGAAAATATACATAAGGCTCAGTATTATTTGTAGTTTCAGGCATTGCTGTGGATTTTGGAATATATCACTTGAGGGTATGGGGAACTACTGCACTTAAGACATTTTATATTTCAGGAGGCATGTAAATTTTCTAATTTTACTGTAAAGAAATTGATACCTTAAAGTCAGCTATGAATCACCATACAATGTTTTCAACACCATGTCACCCCTTCAAATACATCATTCTAGATTTCAAACTCAGTCTACAACTTTCTAAGCAGAAGTAGCATCCTATCATTTCTTTAAACTTATTTTTATTATTGAAAGTATTACATATGTCCCCTTTTTTCTCCATTGATCCATACTGCTCTGCCCCCCATGCCTTCACCACACTATTGTCTGTGTTCATGGCTTATGCATATATACATATAAGTGATTTGCTTAATCTCTTCCCATCCCACCTCCCCCCCCCCCCCGAGATTCATCAGTCTGTTCCATGCTTCCATGTCTCTGGATCTACTTTGTTCATCAATTTTTGTTGTTGTTGTTCATTAGAGTCCACATATGAGTGAGATCATGTGATACTTACCTGTCTCTGGCTTATTTCACTTAGCATAATACTCTTCAGGTCCCTCCATGCTGCCTCAAAGGGTAAGAGACCCTTCTTTTACAGCTGCCATGCCTTTCAAACAATTGTAATCATGTGGGAATGAATTTTAATGGGATAAGAAAAGTGAAAATTTTCTTCCATGGGGATGGTGGATATGGCTTTTAGTTGGAACACTTTTGAATGGCTTCTATTTAGACTGAACTCATTTATCCATCTGTAGGTTTTAGGATTCTCGACATTTCTCTAAAATCTCCCCACCCCCCCACCCCCGAAATCCTGCCATGAGTTTTCTGGCATATTTAGGTGCCTGGAGTTTTGCCTTAGTGATTCAAATGATGCTTAGGATCAAATATCCAAATGGTATAATGAAAAGACTTTAATAAAGCTAGAGGTCTCACATAGAAAACTAGTTTACATGTAACATAACCAGAATAATTAAACTGAGGTTTTAATCTTTTTAATATAAATCAAAATTTCATTTTTTATTATTTATCTAGTAGACCTGACTTCTTGAGCTATATTTGTCTACACAAATATAATTATACTGTAGTAAATTTAAATAATGTAAAGTAATTTATAATTTTCTCCAGTTGTTTTGTGGATGTTTTGTAAACACTAATCTCCCTTTAACTATGCCTGGTCTTCTATAATCTAGACTGGTAAATTGACTCCTGTCTTAGATGTTATGTTCTACATACCCTACAAAGTAGCAGCCAGCCTCATTTATGTATTAATGATTGTAAAAATAGCATTTTAACAAATAACTTTCTGACACTAGCAGACAATTGTGGACTTTGGTGAAGCAATTCTAATAGTTTTGTACTCTCTTCTTCTTTCTATCTTAAGGCATAATGACCTCATTAGATTAGCACCAACTCTAAGTCAACATAAACTATTGTCTTATAACCTCAAATTATTCTGAAACATCTCCATGCTTTGCAATACAGCTTATTAACAATTGTTTCAACTGCTGCAGCTGTTAACATTTCTTAAACTTGTGACTTCTTCAATGAGTTAGTGATAGTTGATTCACTATGTTGCAGTGCATTGCCACAATGAGTTACTGACAATTCTTTTTACTGAAAACAGCTTTTGTTTTAGTAGGATATTGAAATATATTTTTCATGCTCTAGCCGGTTTGGCTCAGTGGATAGAGCGTTGGCCTGAAGACCAAAGGGTCCTGGGTTCAATTCCAGTAAAGGGCACATATCTCGGTTGCAGGCTCCTCTCCCACTGAAGCCCTAGTCAGAGCTCCTGCAGGAAGCAACCAATCTATGTGTTTCTCTCCTATCGGTATTTCTCTCTGTCTTTCCCCCTCTCTTCCACTCAATGTAAAAATCAATGGAAAAAATATCCTCAGGTGAGGATTAAAAAGTATATTTTTTCATTGTTTTTTTCCTCACAAATAACTGACAATATAACTCTGTGCTTTCACACATGGTTAGCAACTTGTTTCACAAATAACTCAATTTGTTCTCCTCGTCACAGTTATTAGTAGTTGCATTAAAAGATAGCTGCTTATTTTTCTGATTGCATAGGCAATATTTTTAGTTATTTTAAATGTTGATTTCTCAAATTATTTCCACAGAGATAGTGGACAAATGGTTTGACCTGTAGAGTTCAGATTCAATTTGTAGATTAAAGAAGAATTATGTGTGTGTGCCTGGTCTATATCTTTGTGTATATTTTACCTCCATTTTATTTGAATCTGGTTTTCTGTCATCTATTTGCATTATACAATTTACCCTCTACTTAAGAGTAAGTTTGAAAGTAAAAGGGTCCCTCTTAATAAATTAAGTGAGGAGTCACAATATCTAAAACCAAATTATCTAGATTAGTTCCTTCTTTGACATTTTACTTTCCTCTCTTCCTGAAGGTTTGATCTACCTTGCATGAGAGAGCTGCTACCTCCTGTGAAAATCAGTAAAATCAACTATTGTGCAAACTTAAACTGCATTATCCATTCATTTCAGCTGATTAACTCTCAGGCCGAGTTAACTCAATTGGTAAAACATTACCTTGTGAAGAATTATTTGACAGCAAACATGCTGTCATCAAACTTATTTAAGGAATGGAAAACAGATATAATTTCATTAAAAACTAGTGGCTCGGTGCACGAAATTCATGCACGGGTGAGGGGGTGTTCCTCAGCCTGGCCTGCACCCTCTCCAATCAGGGACTCCTGGAAAGATGTCCTACTGCCGGTTTACAGGGATTGGGCCTAAACCAGCAATTGGACATCCCTCTAGCAATCCGGGACTGCTGGCTCTTAACCACTCACTTGCCTACCTGCCTGATTGCCCCTAACCACTCTGCCTGCTGGCCTCCCCCCCCCAACTGCCCCTCCCACCATTGGCACTTGAAAAGAATGTATATTCTTCTGCTTTGGGGTTAAATCTTCTATAAATGTCAATTAAATCCATCTGATCCAGTGTGTGCTTTAGAATCACTGTTTCATTGTTAAGTCTTTGTCTAGAACAATGGTTCTCAACCTGTGGGTCTCGACCCCTTTGGGGGTCAAACGACCCTTTCACAGGGGTAGCCTAAGACCATCAGAAAACACATATTTTTGATGGTCTTAGGAACCAAGACACCGCTCCTCTATCCTTCTCCAGGTGGGTCCACCCACATACAGATACACCCACATACGAGTACCTGGCGTATTAAAGGGTTGCGGCATTAGGAAGGTTGAGAACCACTGGTCTAGAAGATCTATCCAGTGAAGTCACCTGGGTGTTAAAGTCCCCTCCTATGACTGTATTGTTGTCTAGATCTCCCTTAAAGTCCTGTAGAAGTTATTTTTATATATTTAGGTGCTCCTATATTGGGTGCATATATGTTTACCAGGGTTATATCCTCTTGTGGGATCGATCCCTTTAGGATCACATGGTGAACTTTGTTGTCTCTTGTGATGTTTTTCATTTTGATGTCTGTTTTGTCAGATATGAGTATTGCTATTACAGCTTTTTTTTTCTTTTTCATTTGCATGGAAATTTTTTTCCATCCCTTCATTCTCATCCTGTGTCTGTCATTTGTTGTGAGGTGGGTTCTTGTAGATAGCATATAATTAGGTCATGTTTTTGCATCCATTCAGCTATCCTATGCCTTTTTATTGGAACATTTAATCCATTTACATTTAAGGATATTACTGATAGGTACTTATTTATTGCCATTTTAGTTCTGTATGACTACGTTTCTCTTTCTGTTTCTTCTCATTACAGCAATCCCTTTAGCATTTCTTGTAATGCTTGCTTGGTGGCGATGTACTTCTTTAGCCCTTTCTTTTTTGTCTGGGAAGCTCTTCATTTGACAGTCTGTTTTGAATGATAGCTTTGATGGATACAGTAATACTGGTTTTAGATCCTTGCTTTTCATTACCTTGAAGACTTCGTTCCATTCCTTTCTGGCCTCTAGGTTTTCTGATGAGAAATCAGGTATCCACCTTATTGGAGCTTCTCTGTAGGTAACAGTTTCCTTCTCTCTTTCTGCCTTTAAGATTCTTTGTCTTTAATTTTTGACATTTTAATTATTATGTGTCAAGGTGTGGGCCTGTTTAGGTTCTTCTTGCTTGGAGTTCTCTGTACCTCCTGGACTTGTGTGAGTTTTTCCTTTGCCAGGTTAAGGAAGTTTTCTGCCATTATTTCTTCAAACACATTCTCTATTCCCTTCTCCCTTTCTGCCTCTTCATACACACCTGATATTTGAATATTGTTATGTTTCACATTGTCCGACAGCTCCCTTAATCTATCTTCATGGTTTGTAATTGTTTTTCCTTCTGGGTTCTCTGATTGAACAATTTTTTTCAACTCTGTCTTCTAATTCATTATTTCAATCCTCAGCTTCCCCTAATCCGCTGTGTATTCCATCCAACGTGTTCTTTATTTGTGTTATGTCATTCTTTATCTCAGACTGTTCTTTTTTCATAGTTATTATATCTTTTTTTATACTGTTGAGCATTTTTACCATCATTAATCTGAACTCTGTTACAGATAAATATTTTTATCTCTGCTTCATTTATCTATTGTTCTGGAGAATTCTCTAGTTATTTTATTTCGAGGTTGTTTCTTTGTTTCCTCATTTTGGTTGTTTGGGTTTGTGACTATGTATTAGGTAGATCCTCTACACCTCTCAATCTCTAATGCAGGACAGTGTAAAAGGCTGTTTCTGACTAATTGGATCAGGCAAAGACTCAAAAGCTCCAGAGACCACCTCTGTCTACAGACTAATAGGATTTCAACTAGAATTGCCCCCAGGCAATTGTCCTCAGATGTAGGTAGAATTTTTTCAACAGGGTGGGGCAGTGGCTTCTGCCTGGAGCCTAATTGTTACTTTTAATCTCTTAAATGGCCTCAAAGCAAGGTGTTTTCCAATAGCATGTGTCGACTGTCTTCCCCTCAGGCAAGGCAAATGTCTGTGTGGGAAAGATGTCCTCTGCTGGGTGAGGGAATGACAGCCCAGGAAACTTGGGGTGTCTGCCTTCTGAACTCTATCTCCTAAGTCCCCAGTCCTGGGTTCTGCTTTCACAGCTCCAGTCCACTTCACCTTCCCTCTTCTAGAGCACAAGGTAGATGGCTCCACAGGGAATTTTTGTGCATTATCCCTTCAAGAGAGTGCCCAAACTTTCAGCTGCCACTTCCTGGCAGACAGCACCCCACTGATTTTTCACAGATAGATGTTATGTGGGTACTCTCCTCAGTTCGGTGCTCCCAGCATTAGGATTAGATCCCAGAGTTCTCAGTAGCACCCCCGTCCCCCTAGTTGAGATATCTCTCTGGGACTTCAGTTGCTGTTTGTGGGTGCCTGGCCAGCCCTTTCATGCCTCTCCCCCTTCTACCAGTCTCTATGTGGTCTCCACCTTCAGTCCTTGGGTATTAGGGTTCTCTCCTGTGAATTTTCTGTTGATTATTCAGGAAGCCTTTCTGTATTTTAGTTGTAATTCCAGCTTATTCCTGGGAGCATTCTGTGCCTTTAGTTCCCTTTTTATTAGGATTTTGTCTTGAATAACCCTCAGGCAATCATCCATAGGTGTGGGAAGCATTTGTTTTCAACAGATTGAGATAATTGCTTCTGTTTGGAGGCTAATTGTTATTCTCAGACTCTAATGGGCCTGAGCAACTCCACACCTTGGGGCAGATTGTTTTCCAATAGGGTGGATCAACTGTCTTCCCCCCAGTCAAGGTCGCCTGTATAGCAAATGTCTGCATGAGACAGGTGACCTCCACAGTGTGAGGGAATGACTCAGCATAGGAAACTGGGGTATTTGCCTTTAGAGCTCTTAACCCAAAATCCCCAATCCTGGTGTCTGCTTTCACAGCTCCATTCTGTCCTCCATCTTCTGAAGCACAAGGTAGGTGGCTCCACAGGGAATTTTGTGCCTTGGAGTCTTAAGAGAGTGCCTGCATTTCCAGCCATCTCCCCCTGGCAGACAGCAACTCCACTGTTCTTCACAGCCACATGTTATGTGGGTACCCTTCTCAGTTCTGGTGCTCTCTGCTGGGGGCCCACCTTGGGGATTAGACCCCAGAGTTCTCAGTAGCAACCCCACACAGCTGAGATATCTCTCCAGAACTTCAGCTGCTATCTGTGGAAGCCTTCCAGCACTTTCATGTCTCCACCCCTCCTATTAGTCTCTATTTGGTCTCCACTTTCTGTCCCTGTGTATCAGGTGTGATCACTCTACTCCCACTTTACTGAGAGCTTTTATCAAAAATTAGTGTTGGATTTTGTCAAATGCTTTTTCTGAATCTTTTGATATGATCATGTGATTTTTGACCTTCAATTTATTTACTATATGATGTATCAATTTTTTTTGCTAATATTGTACCATCCTTGCATCCCTGAAATAAATCCCACTTGGTCATGGTGTATGATCTTTTTAAAATACTGCTGGATTGAATTTACTAATATTTTGTTGAGGATTTTAGCATTTATGTTCATCATGGATATTGGCCTGTATGTCCCTGGTAAAGCTATCTGGACCAGAGCTTTTGTTTGCTGGGAGATTTTTGGTGACTGCTTCAATTTCTTTAGTAGTTAACAGCCTATTCATGTTTTTTGATTCTTCCTGGTTGAGTTTTGAAATCTTGTATTTTTCTAAGAAAATGTCCAATTCATTTAGGTTGTCTGACACTGCCTCTAGATGGATATGTTTCTGTTTTTGTTTCCAGTACCAAATGGCACCTCAGCCCATTTCTAAAGGGCTCCCTGGGGGTATTTTGAATCTTTGTTTCCTTGCCAAGCTCAAGGCTGGGTGTGGCTGCACTGCTAGGAGGGACCTGGTCTTCAGGAGAAAAATGTCTGTTCAGGGTTTGAGGAATCGGAGTGTCTCAGAGCTGGTTTCCTGATCGCCTCTCCCTATTTTGTTCCCCAGATTCCACAAAATCACCTTCCCCTGCACTGCAGCCTAGGTGAGTGTTTTTAATTGAAAGACCCTGGGTTTAGCAAGTAAAAGCAAGGAGATTATAAAGACAGAGTCACTGCGCTGCTGCACATTTCTCTCCCCATGGCACTGCATGCCTGATGCAGAATTTCAGGCTGCCTTTCTGGGAGCAGCCTCCCATGGCTGTGGGCTTAGATCTAGAGTTGCTCTGCTGCCAGCAGCCCTGTGGACACCCTTCCACAGTCAAACATTACCTTGTCCTCAAGGGACATGGTGTTGGTTCAGTGCAGTCCAGGCTGCGCATGTTTCTCCCCCCAGCTCAGATCCCTGATCCCACTGTTTTCCTGGCTTACTCTGACCTTTCTGTCCACTGATTGCCTCTCCAGATGTGTTTAATTTGCCAATTCTGGGTGGGTGTTATTTGATTCAGCTGTTTCTTCTATCTGCTCAGTGAGAAGGCACCAAATCTGTTTGACTATTCATCACCATTTTGTCTCCGCCTGGACAAACATTTAGGAGCTCGCAGTCAGGGAGGCTGGAGTCTCAGTGTTTGTGGCTTCACAGCTGTGGTAGCTGATCCCTGGCCAGTGTGGCTTTAGGGTCCTGGGTAGTGTCCGAGGTCTCCCCAGGTGGAGGTGTGGGTGAGCTCTCAGCCACAGCCGCTGTCCCCCTCAAGATCTCCTTCGTCATATATTTATTGACTATTAGGTGTGTGCTGATTTCTGGGGTCTCTTTTCTGTTCCATTGATCTATATGTCTGTTTTGGTGCCAGTACCAAGCCCATTTGACTATAGTGGCTTTGTAGTATAATTGCACATGTTGTATTGTGATACCTCCAATTTTTTAATCTTTCCCAACATAGCTGTGGCTATTTGGGGTGTATTTTGGTTCCGTATACATTTGGGGAGTGTTTTGTTTTGTTTTTTAGATCTATGTTATATGCTGCTGATGTTTTAATAGTGATTGGATTTCATCTATAGATTGCTGCGGTAGTATGCACATTTTCATGATGCTAATTCTGCCCGTCCATGAACATGGTGCATTTTTTTCATTTGTTTATATCCTCCTCTATCTCATTTTTCAAAATCCTGTAGCTTTTCACATACAGTTCTGTTTTATCCTTGATTAAGTTTATTTTTAAGTATATTTATCTTTGCAATGAAAAATGTTTTGTTTTATTTTGTTTGTTTTTAGTTTCTCTTTCTGAGAGTTCATTATTGCTGTATAAAAATACCATCAATTACTTGGTGTTAATTTATAACCTGTTACATTGCCAAATTCATTATTAAATCAAGTAGTTTTTTTTGGTAGAGTCTTTAATCTCCGAATAATGATAGTTTTATATCCTCCTTTGCAATTTGGATGCCTTTTATGTTTTTTTTTTTCTTGTCTTATCCCTGTGGTTAAGATTTCCAGTACTATGTTGAATAAGAGTGGTAAAAATGGACATCCCTGTCTTGTTCCTCTTCTTAGGGGAAATGATTTAATTTTTCTCCATAATGTATGATGTTCGGTGTAGGTTTTTCATATATGGTCTTTATTATATTGAGGTATCATCACTCCATTCCCACTTTACTGAGAGTTTTTATGAAAAATGGGTGTTGAATGCTTTTTCTGAGTCTATTGATATAATCGTGTGTGTGTTTTGTTTTTTTTTTTTGGTCTTGTAATCTGTTTATGTGATGTGTACCACATTTATTGATTTCATCATACACACTTGGTCATGGTGCATGATTTATTTAATATTTTGCTGGATCTGATTTCCTAATATTTTGTTGAGTATTTTAACATCTCTGTTCATCAAGAATATTGGCCTATTATCTATCCATTTTTATTGTCTTTATCTGGTTTTAGAATTAGGATAATACTGGCCTCATAAAAAGACCTTGGAAATATTCCTTCTTATTATATTTTTTGGAATAATTTGAGGAGGATAGATGTTAGATCTTCTTTGAATGTTTGGTAAGACTCCCCTCTGAAGCCATCCAGACAAGGGCTTTTGTTTGCTGGGAGATTTTTGATTACTCCTTCAATTGCATCAGTTGTTAATGTCCTATTCAGGTATTCTGATTCTTCTGGATTTAGTTTTGGAAGATTGTATTGTTTTAAAAATTAGTCCATTTCATCAACATTGTCCAGCTTGTTCCCATATAGTTGTTCATAGTATTTTCTTGCAATCCTTTGTATTTCTGTGATGTCACTTATTACTTCACCTCTTTCATTTCTTATTTTATTTGACTCCTCTCTCTCTCTGTTTCCTGATGAATATGGCTAAAAGTCCATAAATCTTGTTTAGTCTTCCAAAGAAGCAGCTCTTGGTTTCACTGATCTTTTGTTTTGTTTTTAGCCTCTGAGTCATTTATTTCTGCTCTGATCTTTATTATTTCCTTCCTTTGACTTACTCTGGGCTTTTCTTTTTGTTTTCTTTCTAATTCTTTTAGTTGTAGGGTTAGATATTTTATTTAAAAAACATTTTATTTCAGAAAGTCCTATAGTACTAAGAACTTCCCTGTCAGGACTGTCTTGCCATTTTCCATAGGCTTGGGGTTGTTGTGTGTTCATTTTAATTTGTTTTCAGCAAGTTTTTTGATCTCATTGGTAAACCATTCAATGTTTAATAACATGCTATTTAGCCTCCATGTTTTTTTTTTTAATTTTTAGGTGTTTTTACTGTAGTTGATTTCTAATTTCATGCCATTGTGATCAGAGAAGATGCTTAATATGATTTCAATCTTATAGAACTTATAGAGACTTGTTTTGTGTCCTTTCATGTGATTTATCTTTGAGAATGACCCATTTATACTTGAGAAGAATGTATATTCTGTAGATCTGGGGTGAAATGTCATATAAATGTTAAGTAAATCTATAGGATCTAGTGTGTCATTTAGAGTCACTGTATTCTTGTTGATTTTTTGGGGGGAGGGGGGGTCTGGAAGATCTATACAGTGAAGTCAGAGAGCTATTAAAATCCCCTACTATGTCTGTATTGCTGTCACTCTCTCTCAATGTCCTCCAGAAGGTTGTTTGTTTGTTTGTTTTTTATTTAAATGCTCCCCTATTGCTGCATATATGTTTACCAGGGTTATATCATTTATTTTTGGATCGATCCCTTTAGTATTATGTAGTGGCCTTTATTGTCTCTTGATTTGACCTTCATTTTGACTTCTATTTTGTCAGATATGAATATTGGTAACCTAGGATTTTTTTTTATTTACATATTCATGGAAAAATTTTTTCCATGACTTTACTCTCATGCTGTGTCAGTCTTTTGTTCTGAGGTGGGTCTCTTGTAGACAGCATACATTTGAGTCATGCTTTCTTATCCATTCAGCTACCCTGTGTCTTTTGATTGGAGCATTTAATCCATTTACTTTTAAGATTATTTTTTTGTTAATCGTCACCTGAGGATATTTTTCCATTGATTTTTAGAGACAGTGTAAGGGAGCAGGAGAGACACAAGAGAGAAATATCGAGTGAAGGAGACATTGATAGGTTGCCTCTGCATCCACCCCTACCAGGATTAGGGATTGAGTTTGCAACTGAGGTATGTATCCTCCACCTGGAATCAAACATCGGACCCTTCAGTCCACAGGATGATGCTCTATCCACTGAGCCAAACCAGTTAGGGCATAAGATTATTATTGAAAGGTACTTATTTATTGCCATTTAATTAATTATACCTCTCTCTCTCTCTCTCTCTCTCTCTCTCTCTATATATATATATATATATATATATATATATATATATATATATGATGGTTGTCCATTTAACAGTGCTGCTTTGGTGTGATAAACTCCTTTAGCCATTTTTTGTTTTTGTTTGTTTGGGAAGCTCTTTATTTTACCATCTATTTTGAAGGATAGTCTTGCTGGATATAGTAGTCTTGGTTTGAGATCATTGCTTTTCATTACCTTGAGTACTGCATGCCATTCCATTCTGGTCTGTATAGTTTTTTTATGAGAAATAAGCTGACACTCTTATGGGAGCTTCTTTGTAGGTAAAAAATTGCTTTTCTCTTGCTGTCTTTAAGATTCTCCATTTGTCTTTAATTCTTGGCATTTAAGTTATGATTTGTCTGAGCATGGGCCTCTCTGTTTTCTTTTTGATGAGGAGTCTCTGTGCCTCCTGAAGTTGTGTGACTTTTTCCTTTACCAGGTTAGGGAATTTTTCTGCTATTATTTCTTTAAACAGGTTCTCTATCCCTTGCTCCCTATCTTCACTTTCTTGGTACTCCTATGATGCAGATATTGTTACATTTCATGGTGTCCCACAGCTCCCTTAAGTGGTACTCCTGTTTTTTAATTAGTTTTTCCTTTGGTTCTCTGATTGAGCTATTTTTTTTTTCTACCCTGTCTTCTAATTCGCTGAGCTGATCCCAGTTTCCTCTAATCTGTTGTTTATTCCATCCAATGTATCCTTTATTGCTGCTTTGTCATTTTTCATTTCCAATTAGTCATATTTCAAAATTTCTATATCGTTTCTCATGCTTTTGAGCATCCTTATAATCATAGTTTGAACTCTACAACCTATAAATTGTTTATCTTCATATCATTTAGCTCATCTTCTGGAGAAATCCCTTGTCCTTTCATTTGCTGCTTGTTTTTCTTTGTCTCAGTTTTGGCTCTCTGTTTGGGTTTCTTTCTATGTATTAGAGGCCCAGTGCATGAAATTTGTGCATGGGGGGGGGGTTCCTCTCTCCAGTCTGCACCCACTCCAATCAGGGACCCCTTGGGGGATGTCCACCTGACAGTTTAGGCCTGATCCCTCCCTGGTCGGACACCCCTCTCACAATCTGGGACTGCTGGCTCCTAACCACTCACCTGCCTGCCTGCCTAATTGCCCTTAAACCATCTGACTGCCTGCCTGATTGCCCCTAACTGCCCTCTCCTGCCGGCCTGATCAAGCCCCTCAACTGCTCTCCCTTGCTGGCCTGATCTCACCCCCAACTGCCTCTGCCTGCCTGATCATCCCTAACTGCCCTCACTTGCCAGCCTGATCTCGCCCCCAACTCCCCTCCCCTGCCAGCTTGGTTGCCCCCAACTGCCCTCCCCTGCCAGCCTGATCTCACCCCTAACTGCTCATCCCTTCCAGCCTGTTTGCCCCTAACTGCCTCTGCCTGCCTGATCACCCCTGCCAGCCTGATCTTGCTCCCACCTGCCCTCCCCTGCAGGCCTGATCTCACCCCAACTGCCCTCCTCTGCCAACCAATTTGGTTCTGATTGGCCAGTTTCTATGCCAGTTGGCGTCAAAAGCTCTGCCTCCTAGGCAGCCATTGGCTCCTTACATTCATCCAGATTTGGTTCTTATTGGTCAGTTTCTATGCCAGTCAGCATCTCTGAGCTTATCAACGGGGCCTGATCAGAAAGGTGGGGCTGATCAGCAGCCCTGGTGGAGGCCTGGAGATAAATGGATGTACAGCTGTTGGCCAGGCAGGGAAAGAGGAAAGTTCTGATCAATGGCTGCCACAGAGGCTATGGATCAGACCATGCCTCTTTCTCTGCAGGCCTCTCTCCAGGCCTGATCCGGAGCCCCCGAAGCAGCCCCAGTCAGTGCTGGGTCACCATGGCAACCCAGCACTGACTTCCAGTCTGGTCAAGCCTTTGGCTGTAATTGGTCATGTAGGGGATCTACTTTACTTAAAAGATAGTTCTCCACACTTAGTCCTGGGGTGAAGGCCAATGGGGCAGGTGCCATTTTGAATCAGTACCAGTCTGTTCTGTCATTTGGCCCTCTGCGACCAGGATGCAAAGCTTGCCTCTCCATGCCTGCTGCCCAGAGGCCCTCCATGGCTGGGGTGGAATGCTTGCCTCATCTCCGCGGTGACAAAGCAAGAATTCTGCCAGGCCACTCATGCTGCCTGCTCTCAGCGGCTACCCCCCCAGGACTGTGGGACTCCATCAAGACTGAGATGAATGGGTGCCACCATCTTGTGGCTATGGGCACCATCATCTTTGTGGCAGAGTTATGATCAATTTTCATATTCCCTCTTTAATAGATAGGATGAGGTAGATCTGCTATGAATCACATTCTTTTTGGAGAGTCTCTCATGCAGGACAATAGCAGATGCTGTTTGTGACTTGCCCCAAGTGTCCTATTTGGAGCTATCTGCAATCTACATCTTGTGGTTCTTGCTGCTGGAGGACCATAATACACACCAAAGTTTGCTTTATCTTGCTCTGTGTCAGAAGCAGATCAGGCAAAGCCTGAAAGCACCCAGAGATCTGCCTCTGCCTGCAGGCTGATTGTTATTAGTCTCTCTCTTTTTTTTAAGATTCTTAATTAAATCTTTATTGTTCAGATTATTACATTTGTTCCTCTTTTTTCCCCCCATAACTCCCCTCCTCCCAGTTCCCGCCCCACCATCCGCCCTCACTCCCCACCCACTGTCCTCATCCATAGGTGCACGATTTTTGTCCAGTCATTTCCCACATCTCCCACACCCCTTTCCCCCCCAAGAATAGTCAGTCCATTCCCTTTCTATGTCCCTGATTCTATTATAATCACCAGTTCATTCTGTTCATCAGATTATTTATTCACTTGATTCTTAGATTCACTTGTTGATAGATGCATGTTTGTTGTTCATAATTTGTATCTTTACCTTTTTCTTCTTCTTCCTCTTCTTAAAGGATACCTTTCAGCATTTCATATAATACTGGTTTGGTGGTGATGAACTCCTTTAGCTTTTCCTTGTCTGTGAAGCTCTTTATGTGACCTTCAGTTCTGAATGATAGCTTTGCTGGATAAAGTAATCTTGGTTGTAGGTTCTTGGTATTCATCACTTTGAATATTTCTTGCCATTCCCTTCTGGCCTGCAAAGTTTCTGTTGAGAAATCAGCTGACAGTCGTATGGGTACTCCTTTGTAGGTAACTCAGTTTCTTTCTCTTGCTGCTCTTAAGAGTCTCTCTTTGTCTTTTGCTCTTGGCATTTTAATTATGATGTGTCTTGGTGTGGTCCTCTTTGGATTCCTTTTGTTTGGGGTTCTCCGTGCTTCCTGGACTTGTAAGTCTATTTCTTTCACCAGGTAGGGGAAGTTTTCTGTCATTATTTCTTCAAATAGGTTTTCAATATCTTGCTCTCTCTCATCTTCTGGCACCCCTATAATTCTGATGTTGGTAACGCTTGAAGCTGTCCCAGAGGCTCCTTACTCTATCTTCGTATTTTCGGATTCTTTTTTCATTTTGCTTTTCCGGTTGGGTGTTTTTAGCTTCTTCGCATTTCAAATCTTTGCCTTGATTCTTTCGGTCCTCTGGTCTGCTGTTGGGAGTTTGCATAATATTCGTTATTTCAGTCCTTGCATGCTTAATTTCTAGTTGGTTCTTTATCATAACATCGAGGGTCTCATTAGATTTGTTGAGGATCTCATTAAGTTTATCAGCGGCTTCTAGACAGTTCTTGAGAGACCTTAAAAGTGTGGTTCTGATCTGAATATCCTCCATTGACAGTTTTGTCCTTTTTCTTTGTCTCCACATTTTTTATGCTTTCTTGGTGCACTCCCTAGTGGTCTTTGTACGCAGTCTTGTAGTTAAGCCTTGATTGTTGTAGTTAATACTAGGGGGATTTGACCTTCAGGCCAGCTGACTGTGAGAATCAGCTGTGTCTGCAGTGGGAAAACTTCTGTCCTCTAGGGAGGTGCTAATCTAGCCTTTGCCTGAGGCTATCTGGCAAATGGCTCTGCGCAGGGCTTGGGCGGGGCGGGTGGGTCGCTCGGGCTTCGGATCAACAGGGTGGGCCAGAGAGAGCAGTTATGGCAGCTCTCAGTTCCGTCCCTAGGGGTTCTGCCTCACAGAGTCCCAGCAACCGCTGCAAACCTCGGAGAGAAAGCTGTCTTCGAGTTCTGACTGAAGCCAGACAGTCCCGCTTCTCCCATTTGAGTCTGGGTCCCTAGAGACTCGCCCGGATCTGGAGCTCAGAATCTGAGACTCCCTCCCGATTGAAAGCACCAACCGCGCCCTCCGCCTCCAGCCCGCTCCGCGCACACTCCGTACCTGAGTATTTCACTTCAGCACTGCGCCTCCTCTGAGTCTGGGTATGATATTCTCTTTCCTCCTAGTTGTAGAATTTCCACTCAGCCAGCCTTCCTGTGGTTCTGGATGATGTCCGTTCCATCTTTTAGGTTTGTTTTGATTTGGTTGTTCAAGGCAGCTATCTCCGGCGTTAACCTATGCTGCCATCTTGGTTCTCCTCCTGTTATTAGTCTCTTAATTAGCCTCCAAGTGTAGATCACAGCAAGTTGTAAAGTCCACAGATGGGGCAAGATGTTTTCCAGCAGAGTGCAGCAATTGCTTCTCTCCAAAGGAAAAAGCTTCATGGATGGTAAAGTCCTGCTTGAGAAAGACGTCCTCTGCAGTATGGGGGAATGATTAAATACAGGAATCTAGGTGGCTGTCCTTCAAGCTCTATCTTCAGAGCCTCCATCCCTAGATTTTTCTCACACAGCTGTAGTCCACTTTACCCTCCCTCTGCCAGAGCCCAAGGTGAGTGGTTTCACATAAAATTTTACATGTTGGTCTTTTAAGAGGGTGCCTGCATTTCTGGCCTTCTTTCCCTGGAAGACACCAATCCTGCTACTTTTCACAACCAGATGTTATGTGGGCACCTTTCACAGTTCCAGTGATTTGGCCTGGGGAGCCCAGGTTAGGGTTTAGACCCCAGAATTCTCAGTGGGAATTCCCCACATGTGAGATATCCCTCTGATACTTCAGCTGCTGTGGGAGCCTAGCCAGCACTTTTGCATCTCTGCCTTTCCTTTCAGTCTCTATGTCCTCTTTATTTTCTCCCCTTAGTTATCAGGGTTCTCTCCAGCTAGGCTTCAGTTGATTATTAGGGTGGTTTTTGTATATTTTTGTTGTAATCAAATTTTGGTACTGGGATAGTGTCAGTGTACATTCCAGTTAATGTGCCTCCATCTTGGAATCCCCCTGAGCACTACTTTAATATGCATGTTTGTTTGTGCATACTAGTATATGCATAATTCTATATAACTCATTCATTCATAACCACACTCAACACTGTTATTATGTAATTAATAATCTAATTTGATGAAATCATTTTCTTTCAAACTTATTTTTTTTTCAAAATACTTCGTAGAAATTTTCTACTTTAGCAAATATATACCAAGTTTCCCAAGAAGCATTTTTAAATTCCAGAATTATTCTTGAGATTGGATAAACTCACATCTCCATTAGCTGTTTTTTTCTATTATTAGCAAGTACATCTCTTTAGTTCAGATCAGTGTTGTATCACCCTTATTCTTGGTTTCCATTGCATATATAATATTGTACTAGGAGGAGCATCTTTCCTTTTCTAAGAGGATAGATAAGACCAAGTGAATTACTCAGTTTATTCAGAATTGTAGGAATTTTTACTTTCAATTTCATTTTATATTGGTTTTAGGTGCACAGCTTAGTGGTTAGACAATCATATATAGTGTTCCCTTTGATTTTTCCGGTACTCCTACTTATTATAGTAAGAATATTTAAAGGGAATTTCAGATTGGAATTTGTAGGTATCACAACCTCAATTAATGGCCATCATTGATAAAGAGATTCCTCTTTCAACAATTTATTTTGGTGCATCTATATTCTGTTTGAAGATTTTTGGTAGTTGTATATGTTTCCTTAAACTATTTCTTCTGTAATTATTGGCTTCTTATTGAGGCGGTAATTACATACCTACACTTTTAACTTCTGCTTTGATATCCAGAGGGAAAATATAAGTATACTGCCTTTAACATATAAATACCTTTATATTTTATTTTAATGAATATAAAAACAAATTTCTTTTTTTACCATATTGCCCAAATATCATCATTTTATTGTAGTCCTTATTAATTCTACACAATGCTTTTTGGGCATGATAGTTTGGAACTTATTTTGAGAACAGTTTATTCAAAGAATCTTATCAACGCATGACTATGAAATAGAACGTATTTTCCTATTATCATTAAACCTGTACCTCTTTCTGTCCCCACCTTGTAAAATAAGACTTGTAAATGCATACTGACTGAAAATAGGTTTGCATATTTATGAGCTTAATTGATAAACTTTATTTAATATAGGTCATAAGGGAGGAGATAAAACCCCAAAATATCCCAATTCAAGAGAGAGTTAAATTAATTTTTTCTAACAATTTCATACTTTTTAACATTCATTTTATAACCCCTTAATTTTTAAGAATTGTCATATTTTTATCATTTATGACAGGTCTCTTAGTAGAATAAGTTACGTATGTATTAGATCAACTTCCTAGTAGATTACAACTGATGACAATTCTGCTATCATGATCTCTTTTTTCTTGCACTGTCTACTAGATTATCTATTATTACTCAATATGATAAAAATAATTAAAATAAATAGTGAGCCATTAAAAATATCCTATATTTTTCCATAAACCTGTTTATTGTTTGTACAACAGTAAATCACTGAGCAATGAATCAAATATTAAGAATTAAATTATAGAATTATTAAATTATCTATAAAAACTACTTATTTAAACTTCCATGGTTTTTCATATGATATTGTTACAAATCAAATATATTCACACTTTTTAAAGAAATAAACAACATTAATTTTAAATTTACATAAAGTAAAATAAAAATGGTTGGGAATTTATTTATGTAAGATAAATAATGTTTCCTATGTATATATATTTCCCATATTTTCAGTTTTTCATTGTAATCTTTAGCTTTAGTTGTAATTGAATAAGAACCTTTCTTGGAGTATTAATGAAAATGTCATTTGAAAATTTTAGTTGATAACCAAAGATCAGCTGAGGAAATAAAAATTTATTCTGTTCTTTCTTTTTTAAAATTAAATTTCTTTGATCCAGGATGGCTGCTGACAGGACAACAGGCTGCAAGATAGTGTGTGAGTGAGAGAACAAAAGGAGAGTGTGTGGACGTGTGAGGAGTGTCTGTATTTGTGAGAGAGGGTTAGCTATATTCCAAGGGACTGTTGGGGATTGGTGGAACAGGCTCCCCTGGACAGGCAGCCTGTATTGATGCTAAAATCTCTCCTGGGATGGCCATCTCTGCTGCAGAGACCATGCCATCTTGCAGGGGAGAGTGGCTGTGATCTGAAGTCCAGCGTTACCTTCAACTGGGGAGACCTCGGATATCTCCTGAGACCTTACAACCACATTGCCCAGGGACCAGCTACTTCAGCTGCAAAACCAGGAACACTGGGACTACAGCCTCATTTACCAAGGGCACCTAAAATGTCTGTCCAGAGGAAGAGAAAGCAGTGTGAATATCGGGATGAGCCCTGCACCTTCTCACAGAGAAGATAGAAGGAACAGCTGAATCAAATAACATCCACCCAGAATGGGCGAATTAAACACAGCTGGTGAGGATTGGAAGGAAAAGTCAGATATTGCCTAGAGAAAGTTAAAGCAGGAGAGAGAGCTACATACCCAGACACCCAAAGAGGAACAATCATGGGAAGACAAATAAACAGCCTGCATACTGAAAAACGGAGATATCACCAGAAAAGGAAGTAAACAAAATGGAGGCAAGAATTTGTCAGAGAGAAAATTCAGAGCAGTGGCCATATGGTCATTGAAAAGGATGGAAAACAAATTCAACAATATGTATAAGAACCAAGAGGAAATGAAAAAGAACCAAGAAGAAGTGAAAAATTATATTGCTGCAATAAAGAACTCAATAGAAAGCATCAACAGTAGACTAGATGAAGTGAAGGACCACATCAGGGAGCTAGAAGGCAAGGTAGGAAAAAATACCCAAGTAGATCAGCATCTAGAAAAAAAAATGTAAAAAACAGGAAAGCCTCAGGGTACTTTCAGACAACACGAAAAACAAACAAACAAACAAAAAAAAAACAACATCCACATAATAGGGGTGCCAGAAGGAGAGGAAACTGAACAAGGAATAGAAAACATGTTTGAAGTAATAATGACAGACAACTTCCCTGATATAGAGAAGAAAAAACTCAAACAAGTCCAAGAAGCTCACAGAGTCTCAAACAAGATGAACCCCAAAAGACCAATACCAAGACACATCATAATTAAATTGGTAAACATCAATGACAAAGTTAGAATTTTAAGGCTGCCAGAGAGAGACAGAAAGTTACCTATAAAGGATCCCCCATCAGACTAGCAACTGATTTCTCAACAGAAACACATCAGGCCAGAAGGGAATGGAAGGAAATATACAAAGTCATGCAAAGGAAGGGCTTGAATCCAAGAATACTGTACCCAGCAAAGCTATCAATCAAAATTGAAGGTGCGCCGAAACCGGTTTGGCTCAGTGGATGGAGCGTCGGCCTGCGGACTGAGGGGTCCCGGGTTCGATTCCGGTCAAGGGCATGTGCCTGGGTTGCGGGCACATCCCCACTAGGGGGTGTGCAGGAGTCAGCTGGTCGATGTTTCTCTCTCATCAATGTTTCTAACTCTCTGTCTCTCTCCCTTTCTCTCTGTGAAGAATCAATAAAATATATTAAAAAAAAAAAAAAAATTGAAGGTGAAATCAGGAGCTTCATAGACAAAAAAAAGAATCAGGGAGTTTATTAACACCAAACCAGCAATGCAAGAAATGCTAAAGGGTCTGCTGTGAAAAGAAGAAATAGGAAGGAAAGAAGGAACACCAGCATAAAGAATAAAAATGACGACAAACAAGTACCTCTCAATAATAACTTTAAAAGTTCAAAGATGGTGACCGGCAAGAACTTAGGGAGGGAGAGTGTGTGAGAGAATGAGGGAGTGATAGAAGAGTGTGTGGACATGTGTGGTGTGTATGTGTGAGAGAGCTAAGGACAGTTAGATCCTGCATGTCTTCCAAAGGGCTGCCAAACTGGGCAGTCTTAGATAACAAACCCTGCTGCCAGCATAAAAACTCCGGGAAAGTCACCACCAGCACAGAGAACATTCCATCTTGAAGAACAGAACTGCTTGAGACTAGGATCCTAACCTCGCCTCTACCAATCTGGTCTCAAGCGCAAACTGGGACCCTATAGCCACTTGGGTAACAGGCCTGCGACCACAGCTGCAAACCCACAGACACCAAGACTCCAGGCACCCCACCCACAGATATCTGTGAGTCACAGAGCCAGTCCCCCTCCCTGCCCGCCTGAGGCTGTGGCATAGGAACTGCCAGATCCTCACCATGCAAACAAGCCTCCTTCCCACACACATCAGCGGTGGCTCTACCAGAATTTGATCCTGGGTACACAGACATGGGAAGTTTGTTTCCTGCGACCAGACCCCACACCCACACAGGGAAGCTGTGCTGAATTTGAGCCTGGGTGCGCGAACTTGGGGAGTTTGTTTCCCACGACCAGACCCTGCACCTACACAGGGAGGCTACGCTGAATTTGAGACTAGTTGCAAGAACTCGGGGAGTTTGTTTACCATAGCACACACCTGCATGACAAGAACCCACACCCACACAGGGAGGCTGTGTTGAATTTGAGCCCTTGTGCACAAACACGGGGAGTTTGTTTCCCATAGTGCACACCCGCGTGACCAGACCCCACACCCACACAAGGCGGCAGTGCTACCTGACTTTGACTCAGGGCAAGTGCACATGCACTCCGCAGGGCAGGAGTGGAACTCCTTCTGAAACAGTGTGACTGTGCAACCCGGTAACACAAGAAGACCAAGGACCCTGATTCTCTGCAAAAGGCAGCACCGAGCACCAGTGACTTGACTCTGTTTCTCATCATGCGTGCCTGGGATCCCTGATAACCAGTGCATTCACACTAAGAGCCAGTGACTCCAATTCTTGACACATGCTCACACAGAGACCCTGATTCTTGGCACGAGGTTGCACCAAGCAACATCGACTCTGATACTCGATTATTGGCATGGGCACAGGGGGTCTCTGATGCCTTACACGTGCTAGGGGACTCTTATTTTTGGCACATGCCAGAGGGGTCTCTGTTTCAGCATGGTGCAGGCAGGATCAATGATTCTAGGTGCACACATGAGGCCACACTAAACGCCAGTGACTCTGATCCTGGGCGAGCGGGGCTCCCGCCAACCCACAGCAGCCACACATCTTGGTGTTGGAGCTCTTCAGTGACACTCAGGGAGTGCGAAGCTCCCACTGCACATGGCCCAGGCTCCCATAACTCAACATTTAAGCCTTCTGGTGATAGTTAGAATGGGGAGACAACAAAACAATCCCCAGAAAAAAGAAAATGAATTGCCAGGAAAGGAAATAAGTGAAACAGAAGCATGCAACATAACAGAAAAATAATGCAGAGTAATGGTCATACAGTTCATACACCGGATGGACAAGAAAAATCAACAACTTATGCAAAATCAAGAAGAAATGAAAAGTGATATAGGTACAATCAAAAATACCATGGAAAGTTTCAACAGTAGGCTAGAAGAAGCAGAGGAATGAATTAGTGAGTTAGAAGATAATGTACAGAAACAAGCCTAATCTGAACAGCACCTGGAGAAAATAATTAAAAAGGATGGGAACCTAAGGGAGATTTGGTACAACACAAAATGAAGTAACATATGTATAATAGGGCTCCCAGATAGAGAAGAAGAGAAGCAAGGATTAGAAAATCTATTTGAAGAAATAATGACAGAAAACTTCCCTGATGTGGGGAAGAAAATAGTTACACAAGTACAGAGAGTCCCAAGCAAGATAAATCCCTAAAGACCCACACCAAGACAAGTCATAATTACAATGGCAAATGTTAACAACAAAGAGAATCTTAGAGGCTGCAAGAGAGAGACAGAGAGTTACCTACAAAGATCCCCCATCAGATTATCAAATGATTTCTCAACAGAAGCAAATCAAGCTAGAAGAGAATAGAAGGAGATATAAAAAGTGATGCAAAGCAAATGACTGAATCCAAGAATACACTATCCAGCAAGACTATCAATCAAAATTGAAGAGGAAATCAGGAGCTTCACAGAAAAAAAAGGCTAAGGGAGTTTATCACTACCAAGCCAGCAATGCAAGAAATGTTAAAGGGAATCCTGTGAAAAGAAGAAATAGAAAGGGAAGAAGGAACACAGGCATAAAATACAGAAATGGCTACAAAAAATACCTATCAATAATAACATTAAACATAAATGAATTAAATGCTCCAATCAAAAGACACCAAATGAATGAATGGATAAGAAAACATGATCCATATATATGCTGTCTACAGGAGAACCATCTCAGAACAAGGAACTTACACAGACTAAAAGTAAAGGGATGGAAAAATATTTATCAGGGATATGGAAATGAAAAAAAGCTGGGGTAGCAATACTTATATCTGACAAAATAGACCTCAAACTGAAGACCATGACAAGAGACAAGAAAAGCCACTTCATAATTCTAAAGGGATCGATACAACAAGAGGATTTAAGTCTGGTAAACATTTATGCACACATTGTAGCAGCACTCAAATACATAAAAAAATATGGAAGATATGTTAATACTGCAATAACATCACTGGATAAATCCTCTAGACAAAAAATCAGCAAAGAAACATCAATCCTAAAAGACTCACTAGATCAGGTGGACTTAATCGACATCTTTAGAACATTCAACCCCAAAATTACAGAATATACATTCTTCTCAAGTGCACATGGAACATTTTCAAAGATAGACCACATATTGGGACACAGGCAAAGTCTCTTCAATTCAAGAGGATTGAAATCATATCAAGCATCTTCTCAGATCAGAATGGCAAAAAATTAGAAATCAGCTACAGTGAAAACAATAACAAAAATTCAAACACTTGGAGGCTGAATAGCATACTATTAAACAATGACTGAGTTACCAAAGAGATCAAAGAAGAAATAAAACACATCCTGGAAACAAACAACAATGAAAACACAACAATCCAAAATCTGTGGGACACAATAAAATCAGTACTGAGAGGGAAGTTCATAGCATAACAAGCCTACCTCAAAAAACAAGAAAAACTGATAATAAACCATATAACTCTGCAACTTGAAGGATTAGAAAGAAAACAACAAGAAAAGCCCAGAGTGAGCAGAAGGAAGAAAATAATAAAGATCAGAGCAGAAATAAATGACACAGAGAAAGAAATAATAACAATAAAAAAGATCAATGAAACCAAGAGCTGATTATTTGAAAGGATAAACAAGATTAATAAAACTCTAGCCAGGCTCACAAGAAGCAAAGTGAGAAGACCCAAATAAACAAAATCTGAAACAATCGAGGTGAAATAACAACAGACCCAACAGAAATACGAAGAATTGTAAAAAAAAAAATACTTTGAGCAACTCTACTCCAACAATCTGGTCAACCTAGAAGAAATTGACATATTCCTAAAAAAAAAATAAAACCTTCCAAAACTCAACCAGGAGGAATCAAAAAACCTGAATAGGTTGATAATTATGGAGGAAATTGAAGCAGTAATCAAAAATCTTCCAACAAACAAAACCCCTGGACCTGACGACTTCACAGGGGAGTTTTACCAAACATTCAAGGAAGAACTAAAAAGTATCCTCCTCAGACTATTCCAAAAAAATTCAAGAGGAAGGAGTACTTCCAAGCTCTTTCTATGAAGCCAGCATTACCCTAATCCCAAAACCAGGTAAAGGCACTACAAAGAAAGAGAATTACAGGCCAATATCCCTCATGAACATAGACACCAAAGTCTTCAACACAATTCTGGCGAATCTATTCCAGCATTACATTAGAAAGATCATACACCATGACCAAGTGGAATTTATTCCAAGGATGCAAGGATGGTACAATAGCCACAAATCAATAAATGTGATATACCACATAAACAAACTGAGATATAAAAAGCATATAATCATATCCATTGATGCAGAAAAAGCATTTGACAAAATCCAACACCTTTTCTTGATAAAAACTCGCAGCAAGGTGGGACTAGAAGGATCATACCTCAACATAATAAAAGCCATATATGACAAATGCACAGCCAACATAATACTCAATGGGCAAAAAGTAAAACCATTTCCCCTAAAAACAGGAACTAGACAGGGGTGCACACACTCACCACTCCTGTTTGATATAGTACTGGAAGTACTAGCCATTGCAATCAGACAAGAAGAATAAATAAATGACATCCAAATTGGAAAAGAACAAGTGAAACTGTCCTTATTTGCAGATGACATGACATTGTACATAGAAAACCCCAAAAACTCCATAAAAAACTGCTAGACATAATAAAGGAATTCAGCAAATGTAGCAGGATCCAAAATTAACACCCTGAAGTCTATGGCTTTTCTATACATCAATAATGAACTCACAGAAAGAGAAATTTAAAAAGCAATCCCATTTACCATTGCAACAAAAAAATTAAGATACCTAGTAATAAATTTAACCAAGGAGATAAAGGAAATGTACTCAGAAAATTTCAGAACACTGAAAAAAAGAGATAGAGGAAGACATGAAAATTGGAAGAATATGCCATGTTCATGGATTGGTAGAATCAACATCATTAAAATGTACGTACTACCCACAGAAATCTATAAGTTCAATGCAATCCCCATTAAAATACCAATGGCATACTTCAAAAACCTAGAACAAATTCTCCAAAAATTCATTTGGAATAAAAATAGACCCCAAATAGCTGCAGCAATCTTGAGAAAGAAAAACAATGTTAGAGGGATCACAATACCAGATATCAAGCTATACTACAAAACCATTATTCTCAAAACTGCCTGGTACTGGTACAAGAACAGACATATAGACCAATGGAACAGAACAGAAAACCCAGGAATTGACGCAAGCCATTATACTCAATTAATATTTGACAAAGGATGCAAGAGCATTCAATGGAGTCAAGACAGTCTCTTCAATAAATGATGTTGGGAAAACTGGACAGATACTTGCAAAAAAAATGAAACTAGATCACCAACTTACTCCATACTCAAAAATAAATTAAAAATGGATAAAGGACTTAAACATAAGATGGGAAACCATAAAAATATTAGAAGAAAGAATAGGCAGCAAAATAGCAGACATTTGTCGTAGCAATATATTTACCACTACAGCTCCTGGGGCAATGGAAACTAAGGAGAAAATAAACAAATGGGACTGCATCAAAATAAAAAGCTTCTGCTCAGTAAAAGAAACCATCAACAAAACAACAAGAAAGCCCACTGCATGGGAGAACATCTTTGCCAATATTATCTACCATAAAGGTTTAATCTCCAAAATTTACAGGGAACTCACATAACTTAACAAAAGGAAGATAAACAACCCAATCAAGAAATGGGCAAAGAACCTAAATAGACACTTTTTGAAAGAGGACATTCAGAAAGCCAAGAGTCATATGAAAACATGCTCAAAGTCACTAATCATCAGTGAGATGCAAATCAAAAAAACATCTCACACCTGTCAGAATGGCTATCATCAACAAATGACAAGTGCTGGAGAGGATGCAGAAAAAAAGGAACGCTCCTCCACTGCTGGAGGGAATGCAGACTGGTGCCGCCACTGTGGGAAACAGTATGGCATATCCTAAAAAATTGAAAATGGAACTGCCATTTGACCCAGTGATCCCATTTGTAGGAATATAACCCAAGAAAACAGAAACGCCAGTCAGAAAGGATGTATGCACCCCTATGTTCACAGCAGCACAATTTACAATACCTAAGATTTGGAAACAGCCTAAATGCCCATCAGCCGATGAGTGGATTAGAAAACTATGGTGCATCTACACAATGGAATACTATGCTGCTATAAAAAAGAAGGAATTCTTACCATTTACATCAGTATGGATGGAACTGGAGAGCATTATGCTAAGTGAAATAAGCCAGTCAGTGAAAGAAAAATACCACATGATCTCACTCATTTATGGTTAATAATAATAAAAAAAAACATTGTAAATGGATGAACAAAAATAGAGAGGCAGACAAGCATCGAACAGACTGAAACTCCAACGCAAGACTGGGGAGGGTTGGGGAGTGGAGGTAAGAGATCAACTAAAGGACTTGTATGCATGCATATAAGCATAACCAATGGCTATAAGACACTGGGAAGGGCGTGAGGGCATGTGCAGGGGGGTAAGGGAGGCTGGAGGAAGGTCAATTGGAAAAAAAAAGGAGACATATGCACTACTATCTGTAATACTTTAAACAATTAAATAATAAACAAATAAATAAAGTAAAAATCTTAGGTAAACTGCATAATATAATCACCATATAACTATCACTAATTATTATGGCAGATACTTCTAATTGCTTAATTATTTATTTAAAAATATATTCAAATATTTTAATTATGTTCAGTTAAGTGTACTTGAGTATTTGTGGCACAATGCATTATTTATTTTGACGAAAATGCTGCCTAAATCAACTTGCTCTGGCATTCCATAATTTGTGCTCGCACATCTCTAAAATAAAACCATTGTATGGACCTATCAAATGGTTCTTCTGGATAAGCTATGATTTTACATTTTTATCTGAATTTGATTTTACTGTACCACAAAATAAAATGTATTAGTTTCTTTACACTAAAAAAATAAAAATAATAATTACTTTTAAATGTAAATTGATCAAATGCCCCAATCAAAAGACATAGGGTAACTGAGTGAATAAGAAAACATGACCCATATATCTGCTGTCTACAGGAGACCCACCTCAGAACAAAGGACTCACACAGACTGATGGTAAAAAGATGGAAAAAGGTTTTTCAGGTGAATGGAAATGAAAAAAGGCTGGGGTTGCAATACTTACATCTGACAAATTAGACCTCAAAGTGAAGGCCATAACAAGAGATAAGGAACACCATTTCATAGTACTAAAGGGAGCAATTCAACAAGAAGATATAACTCTGGTAAACATATATGCACCTGATACACGAGCACACAAATACATAACAAACAAACAAACAAAAACTTCTGGAGGATATAAAGGGAAAGATTGCGAGCAATACAGTCATAGCTGGGGCTTTAATACACCCTTAACACCACTGTACAAATTCTCCAAACTAAAAATCAGCAAAGAAACATCAATCCTAAATGACTCCTAGATCAGATGGAATTAACTAGATCAGATGGAATTAGTTGACATCTTCAGAACATTTCACCCCAAAGCCACAGAATATACATTCTTCTCAAGTGCACATGGATCATTTTCAAAGATAGACCACATACTGAGACACAGGCAAAATCTCCTCAAATTCAAGAAGATAGAAGTCATATCAAGCATCTTCTCAGATCACAATGGCATAAAATTAGAAATCAACTACAATAAAAACAATGAAAAAAATCAAACACCTGCAGGCTAAATAGCATGCTATTAAACAATGTTTGGGTTATCAAAGAGATCAAAGAAGAAATAAAAAGCATCATGGCAACAAATGACAATGAAAACACAACAGTCCAAAATCTATGGGACACAGTGAAAGCAGTCTTGAGAGGGAAGTTCATAACTTTACAGGCCTATCTCAAAAAACAAGAAAAAATGGTAATAGATTATCTAACCTTACAACTAAAAGAGTTCAAAAGAGAGCATCAAGAAAAGCCCAGAGTGAGTAGAAGGAAGGAAATAATAAAGATCAGAGTGAGATAAATGACATAGAGATTTTAAAAAAAAAAGTACAAAAGATCAATAGAACCAAGAGCTGGTTCTTTGAAAAGATAAACACGATTGATGAACCTCTAGCCAGGCTCACCAAGAAGCAAAACGAGAGGACTCAAAAAAAACAAAATTAGAAATGAAAGAGGTGAAGTAACCGACCCCACAGAAATAAAAAGGATCATAAAAAAAAAAAATACTATGAACTCTATTCCAACAAAATGGACAACCCAGATGAAATGGGCATGTTCTTTGAAAAATACATGCTCTCAAACTCAATCAAGAGTAATTAAAAATACCCTGAATATTCCAATAACTACTGAAGAAATTTAAGCTTTGATCAAAAATCTTCCAGTAAACAAAAGCCCTGGTTTGGACAGATTTACAGGGGAGTTCTACCAAGCATTCAAAGAAGAACTAAAGCCTATCCTCCTCAGACTATTCCAAAAAATTCAAGAGGAAGGCACACTTCCAAGCTCTTTCTTTGAAGCCAGCATTACCTTAATCTCAAAACCAGATAAAGATACAACAATAAATAAATAAATAAATAAATAAATAAATAAATAGAAAGAAAGAAAGAAAGAAAGAAAGAAAGAAAGAAAGAAAGAAAGAAAGAACAGGCCAATAACCTTGATGAACATAGATGCTGAAATACTCAACAAAATTCAAGCAAATCATCTTCAGCATTACATTAGAAAGATCATCCACCATGACCAAGTGGGATTCATCCCCGGGATGCAAGGATGGTACAATATCCACAAATTAGTAAATGTGATATATCACATAAATAAACTGAGACACAAAAATCACATACTCATATTAATGGATGCAGAAAAAGCATTTGACAAAATCCAACACCCTTTCTTGATAAAAACTCTCAGAAAAGTGGGATAGAGGAATCATACCTCTACTTAACAAATGCCTTATATGACAAATCTATAGCCAACATACTCAATGAACAAAAACTAAACTCATTTCCCCTAAGAACAGGAACAAGATAAGGATGCCCACTTTCACCACTCCTGTTTGATATAGTATTAGAAATGCTAGCCATAGCAATCAGACAAGAAGAAGAAATAAAAGGCATCCAAATTGGAAAAGAAGAAGGAAAACTATCCTTATTGGCAGATGACATGATACTATACATAGAAAACCCAAAAGACTGCATCAATAAACTATTAGATCTAATAAATGAATTTAGCAATGTAGCAAGATCCAAAACTAGCACCCAGATATCTATGGCTTTTTAATGGACTAATAATGAACTCACAGAAAGAAAAATAAAAAAAAAAAAACAAACACAACAACACAGCAATCCCACTTACCATTGAATCAAATATGGGAGAACGTATTTGCCAATGTCATATCTGATAAGGGTTTAATCTCCAAAATTTATAGAAATATCATACAAGTTAACAAAAGGAAGATAAACGATCCAATTAAAAAAATGGTCAAAGGATCTAAATAGACACTTTTTGAGAGAGGACATAGAAAGGCCCAGAGACATATGAAAACATGCTCAAAGTCACTAACCATCTGAGGGATGCAAATCAAAACAATGAGATACCATCTCACACCTGTCAGACTGGCTATCATCAACAAATCAACTAACAACAAGTGCTGGAGAGGATGTGGAGAAAAAGGAACCCTCCTACTCTGCTGGTGGGAATTCAGACTGGTGCCGCCACTGTGGAAGACAGTATGGAGTTTCCTCAAAAAGTTAAAAATGGAACTCCCATTTGACCCAGTGATCCCACTTCTAGGACTATATCCCAAGAAAACAGAAACACCCATCAGAAAGTATATATGCATCCCTATGTTCATAGCAGCACAATTTACAATAGCTAAGATTTGGAAACAGCCTAAGTGCCCATCAGCAGATGAGTGGATTAAAAAACTGTGGTACATCTATACAATGGAATACTATGCTGCTATAAAAATAAGGAACTTTTACCATTTGCAACAGCATGGATGGAACTGGAGAGCATTATGCTAAGTGAAAGAAGCCTGTTGGAGAAAGATAAATATCACATGATCTCACTCATATGTGGGATATAATGATCAACATAATTTGATGAACAAGAATAGATCCAGAGACAAGTGGTAGGGAAGGGGGTGTTTTAGAGCAACCAAAGGACTTGTATGCATTCATATTAGCATAACCAATGGACACAGACATTGGGGTGGTGGGGGCTTGCCCAGGGTGGAAATTTCTTGGGTGGCGGTCAATTTGGGAAAAAGGAGACATATGTCATACTTTAGACAATAAAAAATTTAAATTTCTTGGTGCTAATAAATTAATCCAGCAAAGTAGAAGGATACAAAATTATTAAGCAGCATTTATTGAAAATTTTGTATACCATTAACAAATTCTCAGAAAGAGAAACTAAAAACTATGCCATTTACTATCCCGCCAACAACAAAATAAAATACTTAGGATTAAAGTTAACCCATGAGGTAGAAAACTTCTACACAGAATACTGTAGGACATTGAGGAAAGAAACTGAGGTAGATATAAATAAGTGAAAGCATATACCATGTCCATGGATTGGAAGATTTAACATCATTAATACATCCAGACTACAGAAAGAAGCCTATAGATTGAACACAATTTCTGTTAATATACCAAAGCCATATACCACAGATCAAGAACAAATATTTCAAAACTTTATATGCAACCAAAGAAGACCCTGAGCAGCCTCAACAATATTGAGAAAGAATAAAAAATTTGGAGGTATCTCAATACCTGATATCAAACTGTACACTACAAGGCCTTTGTAATTGAAATAGCCTGGTACTGGCAAAAGAACAGGCATATAGATCAACGGAACAGAACAGAGACCCCAGAAATTGACCCAAACCATTACGCTCAATAAATATTTTACAAAGGAGGCAAAGCATGCAATGGAGTCAAGACAGTATTTTTAATAAATGGTGTTGGGAAAATTGGACAGGTATATGCAAAAAAAAAAAAAAGAAAGAAAGAAAATCGCCAACTTACAACACAAACAAGAATGAACTCAGACTGATAAAAGACTTAGACATCAATCAGAAAATCATAAAAATATTCAAAGAAAACATAGACAGCAAAATCTCAGATATCTCTTATAGCAATATGTTTGTGGATACATATCTTAAGGCAAGTGGAACAAATAAAAAAATAAAAAAAATAGGACTACATCAAACTCAAAAGCTTCTGCACAGCAAAAGAAACTATCAATGAAATGAAAAGGAAACCCACTGTAAGAGAGAACATATTTGCCAATGATACATCTGATAAGGGGTTAATTTCAAAAATATATAGAGAACTTGTACAACTCAACACAGGAAGACAAATAATCCAATAAAAAAATGGGCAAAAGCCTTAACCCAGTGTTTCTCAACCTTCTGGCCCTTTAAATACAGTTCCTTATGTTGTGACCCAACCATAAGATTATTTTCATTGCTACTTCATAATTGTAATGCTGCTACTGTTATGAATCATAATGTAAATATCTGATATGCAGGATGGTCTTAGGCACGACCCCTGTGAAAGGGTCGTTCAAACACCAAAGGGGTCGCGACCCACAGGTTGAGGACTGCTGCTAGCCGGTTTTGCTCAGTGGATAAAGAATCTGCCTGCGGACCAAAGGGTCCCGAGTTCTATTCTGTTCAAGGGCATGTACTTTGGTTGCAGGCTTCTCCCAAGTCCAGACCCTGGTCAGGGCTTATGCAAGAGGCAACCAATCAATGTGTTTCTCTCACATTGATGTTTCCCTCTCTCTTCCACTCTCCGTAAAAGTCAATGGACTAATATCCTCAGGCTAGGATTAACGATAGATAGATTAGATAGATAGATAGATAGATAGATAGATAGATAGATAGATAGATAGACAAATGACCTGAATAGACGCTTCTCTAAGGAGGATCATACAGATGGCCAAAAGACACAAGAAAAAAAATGCTCAAAGTCACTAATTATCAGAGATATGCAAATTAAAACTGCAATGAGATATCACCTCACACTTGTCAAAATATCAATACATCAACAAACAGCAAGTGTAGGAGAGGATGTGGAGAAAAAGGAACCCTAGTGCACTGCTGGTGGGAATGCAGACTGATGCAGTAACTGTGGAAAACTATTGATTTTCCATAAAAATTAAAAATGGAACTGCCTTTTGACCCAGTGATTCCACCTCTGGGAATATATCCTAGGAATCCAGAAACACCAAGTAGAAAGAATATATACACCTCTATGTCCATAGCATTTTTATTTATAAGTAAGGGCTCAGTGGATAAATCTGTGCACCTTGAAAGAAACTATGGGCCTCGAGGCTGTGGTAAGCACAGGGGCAGGTCTCGGCCCATCCTTTGCACCCCTGCCAGGCCCCTCCTGCTGCATCCTCGGGTCCTCTGTCTGCCAGGAGCCCAGTTCACACTACTCCCATGTGCTGATAGCGCCAGCACTGCTCACACCTACTGAAGGTGCAGAACAATTGAGGCCGGTGCCAGCAGCAGTTGTGAGTGGGGATTGCTGGCCCCAATCTCTCCTTAGGAGCAAGGGGAGGTGGAGAAGCCCTCAAGGGAGATTGGGGCTGGCAGCCGCTGCTTGCACCCACTGACAGTGCTGAACGATCAGGGCCAGTGCTGAGCACTGGCAGTGGGTGTGAACAGCAGATCTGGTGCCAGCAGAAGGTGCGAGCGGGGCCGGTGCTGGCAGCAGGTGCAAGTGCCAGGCAGGGCTGTGGTGCACAGAAGCAAAGAATTTTCAGTAATTACCAGAAGTTTGCCCTGAAGACAGTGACTGGCACCCTGCCTTGGTCTGGCGCCCCCACTTATCCGCTCCACCATCCCGCCGCAGCCAATGCCCACCATTTTCTGTGTACTCCCCCTGGTGGTCAGCACACGTCATAACGACCAGTTGTTTGGTTGGTCCACCATTCAGTCTATTTGCATATTAGCCTTTTATTATATAGGATAGCCAAGATCTGGAAATAACCCAAGTGCCTATCAGTAGATGAGTAGATAAAATGCTCTGGTACATTTACACAATGAAATATTAAGTAGTTGTATGAAAGAAGAAACTCTTACCCATAGCAACAGCATGAGTGGACCTGGAGATTACCATGATAAATGAAATTAGCCAGTCAGAGAAAGACGAATACCATATTATCTCACTTACATATGGAACCTAATGAACAAGATAAACTGACAAACAAAATGGAAATAGAGTCATGGATACATTGACTAGACCCGTGGTCGGCAAACTGTGGTTCGCGAGCCACATGCGGCTCTTTGGCCCCTTGAATGTGACTCTTCCTAAGCCTTAGGAGTACCCTAATTAAGTTAATAACAATGCACCTACCTATATAGTTTAAGTTTAAAAAATTTGGCTCTCAAAAGAAATTTCAATCATACTGTTGATATTTGGCTCTGTTGACTAATGAGTTTGCCAACCACTGGACTAGACTGACAGATGTCAAAGGATTGGTGGGTTGAGGGGAATGGATGAAAGAATGTGAAGGGACTAGCCAAAGAACATATATGCATAAACCATAGACACAGACAATATTGGGTGTTGGCCATAGGGAAAGGAGCGTTGAGGGCTGGGTGAAGTGGGAAAATAGGGGAGGGGATGGGATCATCTCTAATAGTGTAAATGATAAAACAAAACAAAAAAAGAATAGGAGTGTAGAATGTGTATAATAGCACTGGTTAATTCCATAGTAAACACTCACAAAGAAAAAAATAATTTATTGGGATTACATTGTTTAATAGGATCATATAACTTTCAAGTGTATAATTCTATGATACACCATATATATCTTGGATTGTGTTCCCATTACTCAAAGTTAAATATTCTTCCATCACTATATATTTCATTTCCTTTACCCTTTACAATTCCCTGCCTTTCCTTTGGTAACAACCATACTGTTGTCTGTGTATTTGAGTTTGTGTTAGTTTTTCTTGTTTGATCATATGCTGCTTTTGTCAGATGATCTCATCATTAGATATTAATTGGATTCACTCAGGTTCAAATATTTTATTTTAAACATGTATTGATTTTATCACCTATAATTTCAAGCTATTGTATAAATCTTGGAGCTTTTAAATGGTATTTCCATTGGTAACAAGTAGAAATTAGTTTGCTGTTATTCTGGCCTAGCATACATATAATAAAAATCAAAAACATTTCCTCCTAGAAACACTTAATCCATTTACCTTTATATAAAACTAGAGGCCTGGTGTACAAAATTCATGCACTTGGGGGTGTCCTTCAGCCTGGCCTGTGCCCTCTCACAGTCCAGGACCCCTCAGGGGATGTCTGCCTGCTGGCAGTCAGACATCCCTCTTGCAGTCCAGGACCCCTCACTCCTTACAGCCTGCCTGCTCACTACTCCTTACCGCTTGGCTCACTGCTCCTTCCTTAGTGCTGCCATGGAGGCAGGAGATGCTCCCACCACTGTCATGAGCCTGGCTTCTGGCTGAGCAGCGCTCCCCCTGTGAGCAGTTCCTGCATTGAGGAGTGGGCCTAAGCTGTCAGTCAGACATCCCCTGAGGGCTCCCAGACTGTGAGAGGGTGTAGGTCGGCCTGAGGGATCCCCCCAAGTGTAGAATTTCATGCCTCTAGTGTTAGTATAATAAACTTTAGAAAAACCATTTACAATTTTTAATAAAGATCAAATGATAAATATTAACATCTAGAATTAGGCAAATTAAAGATCAATTGGAGATACAGTATGTGAATGGAACACAATTTGCGTTGGTGTACAATAACACTAATATGGCTATCCCAGTGGTCGGCAAACTCATTAGTCAACAGAGTCAAATATCAACAGTACAACAATTGAAATTTCTTTTGAGAGCCAATTTTTTTTAACTTAAACTATATAGGTAGGTACATTGTTATTAACTTAATTAGGGTACTCCTAAGGCTTAGGAAGAGCCATACTCAAGGGGCCAAAGAGCTGCATGTGGCTCACGAGCCATAGTTTGCCAACCACGGGGCTATCCTGTTTAAAAGGAGCATTTATTAATCTAATATTTTTATTAATATGTTTATTTATTTATTGTTCTTGGCTCTTAAACTTTATAATTTTTTTCTTTAAGTATTGTAGGACATGAAAAAATATTTCGAGCACATATTTACAATCATTTTTATCTAAAATGCTATTATTTGTTGAAAATAATGTTTCAACTGGAAACTGAGACCAGTTTGGTTAAACTTGTCACTGGCTCAGTTTGTGAAGAAGTGATGAATTGAATAAGACTGGAAATTTTAGTTGATTGATTTACATAGATGCTCCATGTTGCAGCATTAAAATACTGGTCTTGCCTTTTTGAAAACTATTTATTTATTTATTTATTTATTTATTTATTTATTTATTTATTTATTTATAGAGGAAGGCAGAGGGAGAAAGAGTTAGAAACATCAATGATGAAAGATAATCATTGATAGGCTGACTCCTGTATGCCCCCTGCTGGGGATTGAGCCTGCAACCTGGGCAAGTGTCCTGACCAGGAATCGAACCATGACCTCTTGGTGCATGGGATCATGCTCAATCCACTGAGCCACACGGACAGGGCCTGATTTTGCCTTTTAAGGCATAACCTGAATTAATTTTGGAAAACTTTCGTGAACATTACTATTCTCTGGATGGTGATTAGATATTATATTGTACTGATGTCCTGATTAAAGAGTATGATTCAGTACATGTGAAGGGAAAAACTTACTAATAGTCTGAAGTTACCGTTGTCTCCCCTAATTCAAACTCATTCCAGACATAATTTAAATTACTCCCAGAATCAGCGCCATGGGGCTTAGTATTTGCTGATATTAAATACTTCTAATATGTTTGACTAGGTTAAGGTACCTTAAATATATATGCTTATTTGTCATTGATGGCTTTTTTTTTTTCTTATTGAGAAGTTGCTGTAAGAATACGTGGTTTTATTTGAAAGGTAGTGGTAATAATTTTTTTGGCTTTTACTATGCAATAATTAATTTAGTTAGAAATGGCTTATATATTTTAGCTTTTGAAAATGAATAGATATATTTATTTTGACTTTTTTGGTGTGTGCATGTGTGTGTGTGTTCATGAAAACGATACCCGAGTTGGCCTGTGGAACTGTTCAAGAGACTTATATCTATCTAGAAGTGTTAATGCCTTCAGAGGATAAAAATTACTACAACAATCATGATAAAGATGTATATGATGAAGATAATGGCAATAATGATGATCCTGTTGATGATGAACATAATGGATTTTCTAATGATGTCCCTTATTTGATGATTTATTTAACTTCAGAGAGGCCTCACCTTTCCATCTTGCTGAAAACATGCCAATGATGAAGAATCAGAAATCATCTTAGAGGACATGACACTTTCTTCTAAATCAGATTCAGAAAACATTTGGGCAACTGGAGATGAATTCCTCTTCCTTTTAAATTGAAACAAGAATGTATGGGATAGGGGTAAGGTCCTTTTGACATATTTAGATATAACCCATGGGATCAGTTACAGTTGCGTCAGCTTTGGATTATGAAAACAATTTTGACTAACAGTGGCCTCGCTTGGAGCTTTCTATGATTCAGTGGATAAGATATGCAGCTCTATTCCTGATCAGGGCACATGCCCAGGTTGCAGGTTCGGTCCCCAGTCGGGATGGGTATGGTAGGTAACCGATAGATGTTTCTCTCTCACATCAATGTCTCTCTCTCTCTCTCTTTCTCTCTGTCCCCTTCTACCTTCCCCCCCTCTCTAAAATCAATAAAAACATATATTTTTTTAAAAGATAAAATGCCTTCCTAAGACCTTAGATTTTGTAACATACTTTCCTCCCAGTTATCTTATGTACTAATTGTCTTTACCTGAATTTTTTGACACACTAGACCAGAAATATCTTGAATTTTATCTTCCTCATATTAATAAGCAATCAGTTAATTTTGAAAGAGTGTCTATTAGTGAGGGGATCATATTTTCCATTTTTATGACTAATTTTCAGATATGGTTTGACCTAATTATGAATTTTATTATATATACAGATAACGCATATTTACAATTATATACTTGAAACCTATATAAATTTACTATCCAATGTCACTCCAATTAGTTGAATAGAATTTAAAAACTTAAATATTACCTTACCTTTTTAAAAACAATTATTCAGATAAAGTATGCAGCTACATAAAATGCTTTGGTTTTATTCTTAGAAAGATTTTTAAGAATATATTTTAAAGAAAATCTCCCATGAAATAGAAAATATTTTACACTATTAAAGAGTGATGGTGAATTCTGTTTATCCTAATTTATGCATAGAAGCAATAGTATTCTTTATATTTTAAATGTGTTTCTTTGGCTTCCTTATTCACCAAACATTGCTCCTTAGGATAAGAGAGTAGCTTAAGGGAACATGGCAGCAGCCTTTTCATCAGTGACTCAATGGTGATCAAGAAACACATATTTTTTATTCCCTTTTTGCTTTTTTGAAGTATTGAGTTCCTGATGATTATCTTATGTACAATAGCTCTCCAAAGTATAATAGTTCCTGCCAGTATCAATAAGACCTCCCTTTTGAGAGGTAACCATAGTTAAAACTATTGAACTCTGGTCTAGAGATTTGTTTTCAAACTAGCTGTAATACACTAGCTGTGAGATCATGAGCAATTTACCTAACATCACTGAGTCTCAGTGTTCTTTTCATAAAAGAAGAATGAAGGCTGGATAATATCTGAAGTCCCTTTTATTATTACTAATATTCAGTATTTCAGTTACTGTATTCTAGTTTTCTTATGAATCCAGCTCATCTAATTTGAGCACAAGGGAGCAGCTGCTAAAAAGAGCTGTTTAACAATAATTAGAAGTAACATTTCATTTGTTTTGCATGTCTTTCAATTAAAAACAGTGATTAAGATTACATGATTGAAAATGTATTCCTTAAATGAAAATATTTTCAGTTAAAATGTAAAACATTAAAATCTCTGGTATTGAGCCCAATTTGTGTTTTAAACATTTGTCTAGTATTGAAGAGTATGTCTATGTTGTAAGGCATGCTTAGTCTTTTCAAGTCTTAGAAACAGCAGAGAGAGAGAGAGAGACAGAGAGGAAAGAACAAACAAGCAGCAAATGAAACAAGGGAGAAAGAGAATGCTGAATTATTATATACTAGAGGCCTGGTGCACAAAGAATTGTGCATGGGGGGATGGTTCCCACAACCCACCTGCACCCTCTCCAATCCGGGAGCCCTGATGGCTTAGGCCTACTCCCCGTGGTTCTCTACTCTCTGCAGGACCTGGCCGCTCTGTGCCCACTGCCCAGAAGCTCTCTGCTTCCTCAATCTTCTAGTTTTGTTTGAGAAGCTTTTCTTTACAAAAGACAATTTTCTCATATCTCCATTTTTCTCTTCATGTTCTTCTCTCAGTTAACCTGAAGACCTATCTCCTACCCAGAGGCCCTCCGCAGGTGGGGTGGGGCGGAACGCTGGCATCCTCCAGCATCCTGCCCCTGGCTGCTCCTTGCCTGTGTGCATGTGCTGCCCAGAGGCCATCTGCATGTGGGGAGGGGCAAAACAGCTGCATTGTCACCGTGGTGATGACACAAGCATCCAGGCCCAGCTGCCATCATCTTTGTTGTGCCAATTTGCATATTCCCTCCTTATTGGCTGTGGGCGCCACCATCTTGGTTGTGGAGTGATGGTCAATTTGCATATTTCTTCTTTATTAGATAGGATACTAGTAAAAATGATTGGTTTCCTCTTAGGAAGTTAGAATTAATCAGACTATGTCTTGTTTCATTTATATCGCATATTTAGTCTATTGTTTAAGATTTCCCCTTTTTTCTGAATGTAAAGATCTGCTTTTTTGTTTTGTTTTGTTTTTTTCAAAACTAAGTGAAGAATAGACTGAAAAAATGGAAACTAGTCCATGGGTTTGTTTAAATATCCATATGTTCTCATGGGTATAACCACTCTGATATCTTCAATTAAATCTTTTTTTTTGTTCCAGCTCATAACATGAATTTAAGTTAACACTTCAAGAGATTTCATTCTTATGTCCATTGGTTATGCTTATATGCATGCATACAAGTCCTTCAGTTGAGAAGACACTGGGGGGTAGGGGAGGCCAGGGGATTGTTAAGGGTGGGGAAAAAAAAGGACACATATGTAATATCCTTTGTAATACTTTAAGCAATAAAAAAAAAACACACAAAAAAACAAAGAGATTTCATTCTGAGCACTTTTTCCAAATAATATAGTCAAGTAGTTTAATTATTCCCCCAGATAGAAGACACAGAATAGTATCCATCACATGGCCATCAAAAGGGTAATTGATATGTGCCTTTTTAAAAAAAAAAATGATTTGAGAGGGAGAGAAACATTTTTTTTTTTTTATGTGAGAGTAAAATATCAATTGGCTGCCTCCCACATAAACCCCAATCAGGAATTGAACCCCTGGCTTTTCAATGCACAGGGTAACACTCAAACCAATGAGCCACACCTTCCAAGGCTGGGTTTCCTTTGCTGTGCAGAAGCTTTTTAGTTTGAGGTAGTCTCATTTGTTTATTTTTTCCCTTTGCTTGAGGGGGCATGTCCAAAAAGATATTACTGAGACTGATGTCAGATAGTATATGTCCTATGTTTTCTTCTAGACTTTTGTGGTTTCAAGCCTTACATTTAAGTCTTTAACCCATCTTGAGTTTATTTTTGTACCTGGTCTAAGAGAGTGGTCCAGGTTCAATATTTTTTTTGCATGGGTCTCTCCAGTTTTCCCATTGCCACTTGTTGAAGAGACTTTCTTAACTCCAATGTATATTTTTACCCCCTTTGTCATAGATTAGTTGACCATATTATGTGAGGGGTTATTTCTGGGATCTCTATTCTGTTCCATTGATTTATGTGTCTGTTTTTTGCCAGTACCATACTGTTTTGATTATTTTAGCTTGTAATATATTTTAAGATCAGATATATTTTGGTTCTTCTTTTTCAAGATTGCTTTGTCTATTTGGGGTCTTTTGTGGTTCCATATAAATTTTAGAATTATTTGTTCTAGTTCTTATGGGAGTGGCATTGGTATTCTGATAGGAATTGCATTGAACCTTAAATTGATTTTGGTAGTATGATCATTTTAACAACATTAATTCTTTCTATCCCTGAGGATGATATATCCTTCCATTTATTTGTGATCTCTTCAGTTTCTTTCTTCAATGTCTTAGAGTTTTCAGAGTAAAGGTCTTTCATCTCCTTTGTTAACTTTATTCTTAGTTATTTTATTCTTTTGGATGCAATTTTGAATGGGGTTGTTTGCTTCATTTCTCCTTCTGATTGTTCTTTATTTTTATGTAGGACTTGACAGATTTCTGTATATTAATTTTTTTATTAATTCTATTAATTTTGGGTAGGTCCTTTAGGGTTTTCTATATATAATATCATGTCATCTGCATATAGGACAGATTAACTTGTACCTTTTCTTTTTAGGTGTCTTTTATTTATTCGTGTGTGCGTGTGTGTGTGTGTGTGTGTGAGAGTATGTGTGAGTGTATGTGTGTGTGATTGCTGTGGCTAGGATTTTCAGTACTATATTGAATAATAGTTATAAAAGTGGGCATCCTTGTCTTGTTCTTGAACTTAAAGAAAAAGCTTTCAGCTTTCACTATTGAGTATGATGTTAGCTGTGGGCTAGTCATATGCAGTCTTTATCAACTTGAACTAAGATCCTTCTATACGTACTTTCTTACGAGTTTTTCTTTCTTTTTTTCTTTTTTAAATTTTATTGCTTAAAATATTACAAAGGATATTACATATGTGTCCATTTCCGCCCCCCCCCCCGCCCTAGACACTCCCCTAGCCTCCCCTACCCCCCAGTGTCTTATGTCCATTGGTTATGCTTATATGCATGCATACAAGTCCTTTGGTTGATCTCTTACCCCCCTACCTCCTGCCCCCCACCCCTCCCCGGCCTTCCCGCTGCAGTTTGACAATCTGTTTGAGGCAGCTCTGCCTCTGTATCTATTATTGTTCAAAAGTTTATAATGGTCTCTATTATCCATGAATGAGTGAGATCATGTGATATTTTTCCTTCATTGACTGGCTTATTTCACTTAGCATAATGCTCTCCAGTTCCATCCATGCTGTTGCAAATGGTAAGAGTTCCTTCCTTTTTAGAGCAGCATAGTATTCCATCGTGTAGATGTACCACAGTTTTCTAATCCATTCATGTACTGATGGGCACTTAGGCTGTTTCCAGATCTTAGCTATGGTGAATTGTGCTGCTATGAACATAGAGGTGCATATATCCTTTCTGATTGGTGTTTCTGGTTTCTTGGGATATATTCCTACAAGTGGGATCACAGGGTCAAATGGGAGTTCCATTTTCAGTTTTTTGAGGAAACTCCATACTGTCTTCCATAGTGGCTGCACCAGTCTGCATTCCCACCAGCAGTGCACAAGTGTTCCTTTTTCTCCACATCCTCTCCAGCACTTGTAGTTTGTTGATTTGTTGATGATAACCAGTCTGACAGGTGTGAGATGGTACCTCATTGTTGTTTTGATTTGCATCTCTCTGATGATTAGTGACTTTGAGCATGTTTTCATATGTCTGTTGGCTTTCTGAATGTCCTCTTTTGAAAGGTGTCTATTTAGGTCCTTTGCCCATTTTTTGATTGGATTGTTTACCTTCCTTTTGTTAAGTTGTATGAGTTCCCTATAAATTTTGGAGATTAGGCCCTTATTAGATATGACATTGGCAAGTATGTTTTCCCACACAGTCGGTTTTCTCACTGTTTTGTTGATGGTTTCTTTTGCTGTGCAGAAGCTTTTTATTTTGATGTAGTCCCATTTGTTCATTTTCTCTTAGTTTCAAGTGCCCTAGGAGCTGTATTAGTGAAGAAATTGCTTCGGCATATGTCTGAGATTTTGTTGCCTTTGGATTCTTCTAGAATTTTTATGGTTTCCTGTCATACATTTAAGTCCTTTATCCATTTTGAGTTTATTTTTGTGTATGGTGTAAGTTGGAGGTCTAGTTTCATTTTCTTGCATATATCCATCCAATTTTCCCAACACCATTTATTGAAGAGACTATCTTGGCTCCATTGTATGTTCTTGCCTCCTTTGTCAAATATTAATTGAGCATATTGGTTCGGGCCGATTTCTGGGCTCTCTATTCTATTCCATTGATCTATATGCCTATTCTTGTGCCAGTACCAGGCAGTTTTGATAACAGTGGCTTTGTAATACATCTTGATATCTGGTATTGAGATCCCACCTACTTTGTTCCTTTTCTGGATTGCTGCAGCTATTCGGGGTCTTTTTTCATTCCAGATGAATTTTTGGAGAGTTCGTTCCAGATCTATGAAGTATGCCGTTGGTATTTTAATAGGAAGTGCGTTGAATTTATAGATTGCTTTAGGTAGTATGGACATTTTAATGATGTTGATTCTACCAATCCATGAACACGGTATGTTCTTCCATCTGTTTATGTCTTCCTCTATATCTTTTTTCAACGTCCTGTAGTTTTCTGAGTAGAGGTCTTTTAACTCGTTAGGTAAGTTTATTCCTAGGTAGCTTAATTTTTTTGGTGCGATGGTAAACGGGGTCGTTTTTATAATCTCTCTTTCTGTAAGTTCACTATTGGTGTATAGAAATGCCTCAGATTTCTTGGGGTTAATTTTGAATCCTGCTACATTGCCAAATTCATGTATTAAGTCTAGTAGCTTTTTGATGGAGTCTCTAGGGTTTTGTATGTATAATATCATGTCGTCTGCAAATAAGGACAGTTTTACTTCCTCTTTTCCAATTTGGATGCCTTTTATTTCTTCTTCTTGCCTTATTGCAATGGTTAACATTTCCAGTACTATGTTGAACAGGAGTGGTGAGAGGGGGCATCCCTGTCTTGTTCCTGTTCTTAGGGGAAATGGTGTTAGTTTTTGTCCATTGAGTACGATGCTGGCTGTCGGCCTGTCATATATGGCTTTTATTATGTTGAGGTATGATCCTTCTACTCCCGCCTTACTGAGAGTTTTTATCAAAAATGGGTGTTGAATTTTGTCAAATGCTTTTTCTGCATCAATTGATATGACCATGTGGTTTTTTTCTTTCAATTTGTTTATGTGATGTATCACGTTTATTGATTTGCGGATATTGTACCATCCTTGCATCCCTGGGATAAATCCTACTTGGTCATGGTGTATGATCTTTCTGATGTACTGGTGGATCCGATTTGCTAAGATTTTATTGAAAATTTTGGCATCTATGTTCATGAGGGATATTGGCCTGTAATTCTCTTTCATTGTGTTGTCTTTACCTGGTTTTGGTATTAGGGTGATGCTGGCTTCATAGAATGAGCTTGGAAGTGTTCCTTCCTCTTGAATTTTTTGTAGTAGTCTGAGGAGGAGAGGTTTTAGTTCTTCCTTGAATGTTTGGTAAAACTCCCCTGTGAAGCCGTCTGGTCCTGGGCTTTTGTTTGCTGGAAGTTTTCTCATGACTTCTTCAATTTCTTCCATAGTTATTGGCCTATTGAGATTTTTAGATTCTTCCTGATTGAGTTTTGGAATGTTGTATTTTTCTAGGAATTTGTCCATTTCCTCCAGGTTGTCTAGTTTGTTGGAGTAGAGCTGTCCACAGTATTTTTTAACAATCATTTGTATTTCTGTGGGGTCTGTTGTTATTTCGCCTCTATCGTTTCTGATTTTGTTTATTTGGGTCCTCTCTCTTTGCTTCTTGGTGAGTCTGGCTAGAGGTTTGTCAATCTTGTTTATCCTTTCAAAGAACCAGCTCTTGGTTTCATTGATTTTCTGTATTGTTTTTTTGGTCTCTATGTCATTTATTTCTGCTCTAATCTTTATTATCTCCTTCCTTCTGCTCACTCTGGGGTTTTCTTGTTGCTCTCTTTCTAATTCTTTGAGTTGTAGAGTTAGATGATTTACTACCATTTTTTCTTGTTTTTTGAGATAGGCCTGTAGAGCTATAAACTTCCCTCTCAGGACTGCTTTCATTGTGTCCCATAGGTTTTGGATTGTTGTGTTTTCATTGTCATTAGTTTCCAGGATGTTTTTAATTTCTTCTTTGATCTCATTGGTAACCCACTCAATATTTAATAGCATGCTATTCGGCTTCCAGGTGTTTGAGTATTTTGGGCTGTTTTTATTGTAGTTTATTTCTAATATTATGCCATCGTGGTTTGTGAAGATGCTTTTTATGATTTCAATCTTCTTGAATTTGGGGATACTTTGCTTGTGACTCAATATATGGTCTATTTTTGAATATGTCTTATGAGCATTTGAGTAGAATATATATTCCCTGGGTTTGGGGTGAAGTGTTCTGAGGATGTCTATTAAGTCCATCTGATCTAGTGAGTCATTTAGGATTGCTGTATCTTTGCTGATTGATTGTCTAGAGGGCTTATCCAGTGCTGTCAGTGGTGTATTAAAGTCCCCTACTATGATTGTATTGTTGTCGATCTCTCCTTTGATATCTTCCAGGAGTTTTTTTATGAATTTGGGTGCTCCTGCATTAGGTGCATATATGTTTACCAGGGTTATATCTTCTTGTTGTATTGATCCCTTTAGTATTATGTAGTGGCCTTCCTTATCTCTTGTTATGGCCTTCACTTTGAGGTCTATTTTGTCCGATATAAGTATTGCTACCCCAGCTTTCTTCTCCTTTCCATTTGCCTGCAAGATATTTTTCCATCCTTTCACTTTCAGTCTGTGTGAGTCCCTTCTAATGAGGTGGGTTTCTTGTAGACAGCAGATGTATGGGTCATGTTTTTTTATCCATTCAGCCACTCGATGTCTTTTGTTTGGAGCATTTATTCCGTTTACGTTTAAAGTTATTATTGAAAGGTACTTGTTTGTAGCCGTTTCTTTTTTTGTGTGGCTGTTTTCTTTCTGAGCTTTTTATTTCTTCTTTTTATACCAGACCCTTTAGCATTCCTTGCATTGCTGGCTTGGTGGTGATAAACTCCCTTAGCCTTTTTTTTGTCTGTGAAGCTTCTTATTTCCCCTTCAGGTTTGAATGATAGCCTTGCTGGATAGAGTATTCTTGGATTCAGTCCTTTGCTTTGCATCACTTTGTAAATTTCCGTCCATTCTTTTCTGGCCTGATGTGTTTCTGTTGAGAAATCATTTGATAATCTAATGGGAGATCCCTTGTATGTAACTTTCTGTCTCTCTCTTGCAGCCTGTAAGATTCTCTCTTTGTCCTGAACATTTGCCATGGTAATTATGATGTGTCTTAGTGTGGGTCTTTTCGGGTTCACCTTGTTTGGGACTCTCTGGGCTTGTGTGACTTTTTTCTTCCCCACCTCAGGGAAGTTTTCTGATATTATTTCTTCGAATAGGTTTTCTAATCCTTGTTCATCTTTCTGTTGTTCTGGTACCCCTATTATTCGTATGTTGTTTCATTTCATGTTGTCCCAAAGCTCCCTTAAGCTCTCCTCCTGTCTTTTTATTTTTTTCTCCAATTGCGGTACATTTTGGGTGTGTTTTGCTTCCTTGGCTTCTAATTCACTAATTCGGTCCTCTGCTTCTCCTAGTCTACTGTTGATACTTTCAATGGAGTTTTTCAATGCAGCTATATCACTCTTCATTTCTTCTTGGGTCTTACTTAAGTTGTTGATTTTTTCATCTGTTTCTTCTAGCTTCTTCCATATGTTATCGATTTTTTCATCTGTTTCTTCTTGCTTCTTGCAGAGGTTGTCGATTTTTTCCTCCATCCGGTTTATGCACTCTAGGACCCTTATTCTGAATTCTTTTTCTGTCATGTTGCATGCCTCTGTAATACTTAGCTGCTTTTCTGGAGAGTCCTCCTTCTCTTTCCTTTGGGGGTTTCTTTGTCTATCCATGTTTGATCTCACTGACATATCTAGACGTTGAGTCGTTCAGTGGCTGCTCCCTGAGTGGCAGTGACTCCTTGGTCTGTGGTTGCTCTTCGGGCGGTTGCGGTATCAGCTGCTCTTCAGTTGGCAGCAGCTCCTCTGGTGGGTGCTGTTCACAGCTGTGGTGTCTCTTCTGGCTGGTGGGGGGAGGTTTCACGTACAGCTGCTGTTCCTCAGCAGAGGGTGTGGTGCTTAGGAGGCTGCTGATGCTTGGATCTGCTGCTATATTTCTGTTTATAGTGATGAGAGGAGTTTCAGCCTTTTAGGAGAATGCTCCTGGAGTACGTTGTGGGCAGTGTTTATGTGTTGCCTGGTGATATGGCTGCAATTGGGATCGGAATACCCACCAAAGGTATCGTGGGCAGCCTGGTTTCTGTTGGGTGAACTAAAAGTGTGATATCTTCAGACCCGTCCCCCTCCGTAAAGATTGGGAAGGGTGGGGGCAGGGAAAGGGGAGCCAATATTGTGATGGTGTGATTTATAAAAGGCACTATCTATTTAAATCCTTGGAGTTTCCTAATCAAGAGTTTTTCTTTCTATCTTAAATGGATGTTCAATTTTGTCAAATGCTTTTTCAGCATCTATTTAGATAATCTTATGATTTTTATCCTTATTTTTGTTGCTGTGATATAAAAGATAATAGCAGTTATCATATGTCATCCTCAAATCCTGAAGTAAGACAGAAGTACATTTTAAGACAGAATTGAGTCCAAAACTGTTATCAGTTTTGAGAAACTTCCTAAGTGCCTACTTTTTTGTCCAAGAGGAAAAACAAACTGCCCTACTGTTGAAATCTAATAAAATAAAGAAAAAATACAATAGAAGAAATTGCTACCCTAGCCAGTTTTTCTCAGTGGATAGACTGGTGGCCTGTGGACCATGGGTCCCTGATTCCATTCCGGCCAAAGGTACATACCTTGGTTGCAGGCTCCTTGCTGGCTCTGGCCCTGGTCGGGGCTAATGCAGGAAGAAACCAATCAATGTGTTTCTCTCACACAGATGTTTCTCTCTGTCTTTCCTTCTCCCTAAAAACCAATGGAAAAATATCTTTGGTTGAGGATTAAAAAAAAAAGAAAGAATGAAAGAAATTGCTTTGCTTGTGACCAATGCTAAAAAAAAAAAGACCCTGTGATACAAATATCACTGTTCTACTAAATAGGCTTTGTTAAATCACAATGGATAACATAAATAACATGTGTGATATCTTAAACCCTGTGTATGGCTTTACTAAAATTAACATCATGTATATTAATAGTTTAAAGTAAATCTATTTATTTAAAAAAGAGTGTTTTATTAGATACAATCCTCTCCTTTACCTTATATAACTTTATTTATTTTTATTTTTTTACCTTATATAACTTTAAAGTAAGAAAATATTCAGTGATTTCAAGGTTATTGTCAAATATGTGACTAACTGCTGAAGTCATTTTATATGTAATCTATTTTTTATTGTATTTCCTTTTACAATGCTAAAAATGAATGCTAAGATAAATGTTCTAGAAATACTCTATAGAATCTTGAATATTGCAATTTAAACTGTTGCTATTCTCTCCAGTAGTTCTTGGTAGCCTATAGTAATTAAAGAAACTTTAATGGAATGAAAATAATTTATTATAATACCCATTAATATTGAAACTAGAGCCCCTGTGCAAAAAAAAATTGTGCACTTGGGGGAGTCCCTCAGCCCATCCTGTGCCCTCTCTCAGTCTGGGACCCCTCAAGGGATGACCACCTGCTGGCTTAGCCATGTGCCCTGGGGGATCGGGCCTAAGCTGGCAGTTAGACATTGCTCTGGCAGGGCAGGAGCCCTCGGGGGATGTCCACTTGCCAGCAGGGAGCAGGCCTAAGCTGCAATCGGACATCCTTAGCACTGCTAAGGAGGCAGGGGAGGCTCCCACCACCACCGCTGTACTGGCAGCCATCAGCCTGGCTTGTGGCTGAGCAGAGCTCCCCCTGTGGGAGCACACTGACCACCAGGGGGCAGCTCCTGCATTGAGCATCTGCCCCCTGGTGGTCAGTGTGTATCATAGTGACCGGTCATTCCCAGTCGTTCTGCTGTTAGGCTCAATTTTCATATTACCCTTTTATTATATAGGAGTGGCTGGCCAGCCTGGGTGAGGGGCTGATGGCTGTTTGCAGGCTGGCCACAACACCGTCAGTGTGGGTGTCCCCGCTGGGGTGCCTGGCCAGCCTGGGTGAGGGGATTATGGTTGTTTGCAGGCTGGCCACAGCCCCTTCAGGGTAGGGATCCCCACTGGGGTGCATGGCCAGCCTGAGTGAGGGGCTGATGGCTGTTTGCAGGCTGGCCACAGCCCCTTCAGTGTGGGGGTCCCCACTGCAGTGCCTGGCCAGCCTGGGTGTGGGGCTGAGGGCCATTTTCAGACTGTCAACACCCCCTTCAGGGTGGGGGGGCCCTACTGGGGTGCCTGGCCAGTCTGGGTGAGGAGCTGAGGACCTTTTGCAGGCTGTCCACAGCCCCTTCAGGATGGGGGGTCCTCCTGGGGTGCCTGTCCAGCCTGGGTGAGGGGCTGAAGGCCATTTTCAGGTTGGCTAAGCCCCCCAGCTGGGACCCTCACCCCATGAGGGTGTGGCCAGCCTGGGTGAGGGGCTGATAGCTCTATGCAGGCTGGCCACAACCCCCAGCCACCCAAGCTCCCAATGGAGGCTGGCTGGAAGCAGGTATCTGGGATTTATTTGTTTTCTATAATTGAAACTTTGTTGCCATGAGCAGAGGCCTCAGCTGACTCAGGGCTGAGAGGAAGCTTAGCTTCTTCCATCGCAGGAGCAACCAAGCCTCCTGCTTGCTCCAGCTCTGTGGCTGCTGGACGCCATCTTGGTTGGGTTAATTTGCATATAGTGACTCTGCTTGGCTGGTGGGCATAGCTTAGTGCATAGTGCAGGTATGGTCAATTAGCATCTTTGTTTTTTATTAGTGTAGATTATTATATTCATTTTACTATAGTTTTCTACAATAGCCATATCTTTGTGATTTTATCCATCTGAAACTGTGTTATTGCATTTTTCTGGCCCCAAAATGTATAATTAATCAGAACAAAATAAAAAAAATAGGTTGGTTCTTTTTTAAAAAATTTCTTTATTGATTAAAGTATTACATATGTGTCCTTATCCCCCCATTGGTTCTTGATCATTAAAACAGTAGTAAAGCTCAGAAATAATTTTTTAGTCTTTTCCCTAGCATTCCTTGATCTACAGAATAAACAGCTTTTATTTTATCAGTTTTAATATTCAACATTTTTGGAACTATTTTTAGTCCTTACTGGCACTCCGTGCGCTTTCTGGGCAACTATACCAGATTTATAGCTTTGGAAGTGCTGTGTTATTTATTACCTTCCAGTAATCAATGAAGTGATGTCTTGCTCATGCATATGTCAAAAATGTTAAAGTTTGGAACAATGGATCAATTAATTCTTTCCCAGAACAATAGGCAAAAATATAGCTTCTAATATAGTAGCACATATATTTTCTTTTTTCCAAAAGCAAAATACTGCTCTTGGAATTTTTATAGCTAACAGCAACTTTCTCTTCTTTCATTTTACAAATCCCTACAAAAAATTATGATCTCAGATGAGCTTAACACCTTGCTTATTTCAGCAGTTTTTGTCCTGGGTTTGCAAACTCAAAACTTATTTTTGAATTTAGGAAGAAATATAATTCACAAAGAAAATTAAGCCTTTTGCATTACATGAGGTTATTAGAGAGTCCATAATTTTGTCTTAATCTGAACTGGACTTGGCAATTTTGTGTACTAAACATCAATGTCTTTTAAGATGTCAGAATTCAAAATCAACATAAAATGTGTTGCATCCAATTTATATTCTATGTTGTTTTCTGAGTTTTTATTTTCTCTTTTTACTGTTTGTGTACATTTGTGTTTGACAGATGTAAGGTTTTGCATTTTATAAGTAATGCACTGGCCACTTACCACACTTAATACTTGTCATCATTTCTTCGGAGAATAAAGGTTTACAACTAAGTTGTAGTTTTACCAGAAATGGACGCTTTAGCTTATTATATCCCTAACAGTAACAGTAGTTGTTTTATAAAGTGTTTTCTGGACAGTTTTAATAAAATTAAAAAAACCTAATTAAACAATTATAGCATATTTCTATGCCTACACAGTCTGAGAATTAAAAACAAAAACAACCAAACTCTATCCTTTCTCCTTTTGTCTTTTGAAATCAGTATTATTATTTTTCATTCATGCATTTTATCTAATAAATGCTTATTGAATATGTTTGTATATGCAGATGCTATGTCCTTAGAGATTATAAATATAAATGAAGCTTGATGCCATGTTATACTATACTCATATCCATAAGTGTATTAAGGCTTAAGTAAATTACCGAGTGACACATAGGAGTGATGCCTAGTGCTCTCACAAAAGGATGAATATTTGGGAGAGATATCCAAGGATTTTCTCAGATAGAGTTTATCCCTCAAAACAAGGGGGCAGTAATTTTAAGTAGGTTTGGAACTGAGGATACTACTGGTCAATTATTAGTATATAGGACATGTCTATGCTAAAGGTAGCGAGGTAATGAGTTAAGGAGCCATACATTTTTAGTTCCCCTTTTCAGCTTCCCGAGTGTTTGCATGTCATGGTCTAACATACAGAAGAAGGATCATGTGGTTGTGAATGTCAGGTGAACTGCCATAGGGTAGAAAAAATGTTGAATCTATGTGTCAAGTCATCTTTCATTCCTGAATGAGACAAGAAAAAGAAACAGCCTTGGAATACTCATTCCATAATAATGGTAATAAGCTCATATTGACACTACACTTTGGCATAAAACTTAGATATGTTGAAAATTATGTCTTACATGTGGGCAATTCCTTTACAAATTCCTTGGACAATTAGAAATTTAAATATGTAAATCAGCAAGTCATTTGTAAAGCTCTAAATATCTGGGAAAGATATGCACACAATCACCCGACTGTGTGATTTTATAAAATTCATAATGTATTTACTGGCTGGTTTCCCACTCACCTTGATTCAGGGTACTTTAGTGCCTCTTCCTTCTGAAGAAGCATCCTTCCATCAGCCATGCTTTTTCTCCTGTAGGCTGATAGAGGACAGCGGAGCAGTCAACACACAATACCACTGATTGTAAAGTACTAATGAAGGTGGTGATTTTATAACATCCTGGGCATTTAGATGAGTGAGATGAAGGGGATCCTTAGCCAGAGGTATGTTGTCATAGGGAGGTAGTCACTGCCAGAAAGGGTGAACATAGATCTTTGTAAAAGAAAATTACGACACCTTAAAATAATGCAGTTGAGTAGGACGTTGTGTAATAATGGAGATGTTTTATATCTGCACTGTCCAACTGAGTGGGCACTCAGTTTACATGTAGCTATGAGAACTTTAAATGTGGCTAGTGAAACTGAGGAAATCTTTTTAGATTTTACCTACTTTTAATTAATTAAAATTTAAATACTTGTGGCTAATCGCTATTGTATTGGACAGAACAGTCATTGAAGACAGAAGAGCAATAGGGACATTATCCATTATCTGACATGTATATCTTATTATCAGCCTTCAAATTTGAAAAACCTATTTTTTTAAGATTACTGTCCCTTCACATAAAATAATTAAAAGGCAGTTAACATGCTACTCATGGATTTTTCAACTGACATAAACTTGCCTTCATTTGCTTAGGAAAGCAAAGGTCAGTTAAAAATTTAGGTAAATGTTTAAGAACTAAATATAAATATACAAAAACAAAATACACAAACATAAATACATAAAATTTAAAATTAAAACTAGCATATTCTTTTTCCCAGATATAGTATAGTCATAAATTAGACAATTGGGTCTAAAAATCAAAAACTTATAATTTTCTTGTTCTTTTTATATTATATTACATATTCTAGTTTCCTCTTATATAACCTATGAAAATACTTTATAATATCTACTGGAGGACTGATGCACAAAAATTTGTGCACTCAGTTAGTGGGGTCCCTCAGCCCGGCCTGTGCCCTCTCGCAGTCTGGGGCCTCTCTGAGAATGTCCATCTGCTGGCTTAGGCTGGCTCCCTGGGGGATCAGGCCTAAGCTGGCAGTAAGACATCGCTCTGGCAGCCCGGGAGCCCTCGGGGGATGTCCACTTGCCAGTGGGGAGCAGGCCTAAGCTGCAGTCAGACATCCTTAGCACTGCTGAGGGGGCGGGAGCGGCTCCAGCCATTGCTGCTGTGCTGGCAGACATCAGCCTGGCTTGTGGCTGAGCAGAGCTCCCCCCTGTGGGAGTGCACTGACCACCAGGGGGCATCTCCTGCATTGATCATCTGCCCCCTGGTGGTCAGTGTGTGTCATAGTGACCAGTCATTCCCAGTCGTTCTGCTGTTAGGGTCAATTTGCATATTACCCTTTTATTACATTGGATAGAGGCCTGGTGCACGGGTGAGGCCCAGCTGGTTTGCCCTGAAGGGTGTCCTGGATCAGGATGGGGGTCCCCACTAGGGTGCCTGGCCAGCCTGGGTGAGGGGATGATGGCTGTTTTCAGGCTGGCCAAGCCCCCCAGGAGGGACCCTCACCTATGGAGGTGTGACCAGCCTGGGTGAGGTGCTGAGGGCCGTTTTCAGGCTGGCTACAGCCCCTTCAGGGTGGGGGGGCCCTACTGGAGTGTCTGGCTCACCTGGGTGAGGGGATGAGGGCTGTTTGCAGGCTGCCCACAGCCCCTTCACGGTGGGGGTCCCCCCCCTGCAGTGCTGGGTCAGCCTGGGTGAGGGGCTGATGGCCGTTTTCAGGCTGGCTATGTCTGCACGCTGGAAGCATGTATCTGGGGTTTATTTACCTTTTATAATTGAAACTTTGTAGCCTTGAGCAAAGCTCAGGGCTGGCAGGACAGGCGGGAAGTTTGGCTTCCTCCATCACCTGGGGCAACCCAAGCCTCCTGCTTGCTCTAGCTCTGTGGCCGCTGCCATCTTAGTTGGGTTAATTTGCATAACCACTCCTGATTGGCTTGTGGGCATGGCTTGTGGGTCTAGTGGAGGCATGGTCAATTTGCATGTTTCTCTTTTATTAGATTTGATTTATAGCCCTTATTAAAATGTAATTATTTTCTTAATTAATATAAACCTGTTAATATCAAGACCATAATTAAATACTTAGACTGTCATTTTTTTTCTCATCTTAGCTAGCATTTAATTTCCATTACATTAGTAAAATGTGTTTACACACTCCACATCACCAATGCCTAGAAGAATGCTGTGACCATTTTTGTCACTCAGTATTGGCATGCCAAGAAGTAACATGGATTTTTGTAAATTAAATTAAAATTTATTTTTCCTACCCGTAAATGAGACATTCTGTATTTGAACTTTTCTAAAAACCCTTTGAAATGTCATTGCAATCATAAAATGATCATTAATCACTAATTCATTTAGATCAAATTTTAATGGTAAATATATTTATCTATATTTAATGTCATTGTCCTAAAAATACACAGTTGACAGATAGGTTTCAGTTTGCTAATTTTTTCACAAACTAAGTGAATATGACATAGCATATGTTTCTCTCGCTATATATTTTATTCAAAGAAAATGCAAATTGTTTATTGGCTTATGTGAATAAAATATTAATAGGGTGTTCATTTCAGCTGTGTAAAATAAAACAAGATAACAAATACTCATGGATTGCTTCATATGATCTTGCCAGGTGACTAAAGGGTACTTACTCAGTAGTATTCTTTAGTCAGCTAGTGAGATCACTATTTGTGCAGGGCTTAGCGTATTGTAAGTCAGAGGGGACTTTTAAAATTTTTTGTTTTATTTTGATAAATTGGACTTTATCAACATTAAGGTACTTGACTATTTAAAAGACTTGTTGAGAGTAAGAGACCTTTTGTGTACGGATAAGCAGTAGCACTGGAGAGAGCCCATGCATACTGATTATGTATTTTACAATTTTAATTGATTGAATTTCCTTGGATTATTCAAACACCAGAGACTGTACTTTAAACATTCCCATAATCTGACTTCATGTGATGAAAATAATATAGGTGCTGTTTCAAATTTGACATTTTGGCATGTAACTTCATTCCACTGTGCTTACTCATTTAAAAAAAAAAAAGTGTTTTTAATCTCCAAAAAAATTTTACTTTTATGAATTGTTCTTATAGAAAAAAGATGAAATTCTTTGTATTTTACACAAGGTTATATTCTTATCAGAGTTTCATTTTCTCACCTCAGCAAAGGTTTTGGTATATTTTTTAGATGTAATATATGTGCTACTGCCTTGGACAAATATTTCATATTCTATCATAACTTATCATGGTGAAAAGCCATCGGTACAATTGAAATCTACAATAAAATATTTTATTTATATGGAGTAACTGTGGTTAATTCACTTATAACTTCATTTACCATGTGAAACATAGTGACAATTCTTTTTAAATATTCTACATACTTCTTCCTTTTGAAACTTTAATAGTTCACTTGAGTTACATTCATTATTATAAAATGCTACAACTTTAAAAACCCTCAGGACATTTTCTAGCAGAACTCTTTAATTTTAAAAATGCCTAGAGATGTTAAGCGACTTGCTTATGATCATAATATTAGTTATAGGCAGAGTTGGGACTTAGAATTCAAGTTTTCTGGCATCTATTTCTGAGCTAATCCTATATCATGTGGCTTTGAGAATTTGAAAATTGGTCTATTACATAATAACGTAAGTTAAATGTTTCATTCTATATTTTCCAGGGTCAAAATGTTTTTGGGCTCGATGTCATTGAAACGCCAGAAGGAGACAAGATGCCACAACTGATTGTTCAGAAGGAGTTAGATAGGGAAGAGAAGGATACATATGTAATGAAAGTAAAGGTTGAAGATGGTGGCTTTCCTCAAAAATCCAGTACTGCCATTTTGCAAATAAGTATTGCTGATATAAATGATAACCATCCAGTTTTTACGGAGAGTGAAATTGAAGTCAGTATACCAGAAAATGCTCCTGTAGGTACTTCAGTGACACAGCTCCATGCCACAGATGCCGACATAGGTGAAAATGCCAAAATTCACTTCTATTTCAGCAATCTAGTTTCCAACATAGCCAAGAGGCTATTTCACCTCAACTCCTCCACCGGACTTATCACAATCAAAGAACCACTGGATAGGGAAGAATCACCAAACCACAAGTTACTGGTTTTGGCAAGTGATGGTGGGTTGATGCCAGCAAGAGCAATGGTGCTAGTAAATGTTACAGATATCAATGATAATGTCCCATCAATCGATATAAGATACATCATCAATCCAATCAATGGCACTGTGGTTCTTTCAGAAAATGCTTCACTCAACACCAAAATTGCTCTCATAACTGTGACAGATAAAGATGCTGACCATAATGGTAGGGTGACATGCTTTACAGATCATGATGTCCCTTTCCGATTAAGGCCAGTATTTAGTAATCAGTTCCTCCTGGAGACGGCTGCATTTCTTGACTATGAGTCCACCAAAGAATATGCCATTAAATTACTGGCCGCAGATGCTGGCAAACCTCCATTGAATCAGTCATCCATGCTCCTTATCAAAATAAAAGATGAAAATGACAATGCTCCCGTTTTTACCCAGTCTTTCATAAGTACTTCTGTTCCTGAGAATAACTCTCCTGGCTCCCAGTTGACAAAAATAAGTGCGACGGATGCAGACACTGGACGTAATGCTGAAATCACTTACCTGTTAGGCGATGATGCTCCATCTGAATTCAACCTGGATCAGCGTACAGGCATTCTGACTGCAATGAAGAAACTGGATAGAGAAAAACAGGAAAAGTATTACTTTACAGTTCTGGCAAAAGATAACGGGATCCCACCCTTAATAACTAATGTCACAGTCTTAGTGACAGTTCTTGATCAAAATGACAACAGTCCAATTTTCACACACAATGAATACAATTTCTATGTCCCAGAAAACCTTTCTAGACATGGCACAGTAGGACTAATCACTGTAACTGATCCTGATTATGGAGAAAATTCTGCAGTTACTCTCTCCATTTTAGATGTGAATGATGACTTCACTATTGATTCACAGACTGGTGTCATTCGACCAAATATTTCATTTGACAGAGAAAAACAAGAGTCTTATACTTTCTATGTACAGGCTGAGGATGGTGGTAGGGTATCACGTTCTTCAACTGCCAAAGTGACCATAAATGTGGTTGATGTCAATGACAACAAGCCAGTTTTTCTTGTCCCTTCTTCCAACTACTCCTATGAATTGGTTCTACCATCCACTGATCCGGGCACAGTGGTCTTCACAGTAGTTGCTATTGACAATGACACTGGCATGAATGCAGAGCTTCAGTACAGCATTGTAGGAGGAAACACAAGAGGTCTGTTTATAATCAACCAAACAACAGGCAACATTACAATGAAGGAGAAATGTGTTTTAGCAGACCTTGGTTTACACAGACTGGTAGTCCAAGCTAACGACTTAGGGCAACCTGATTCTCTCTTCAGTGTTGTAAGAGTTAATCTATTTGTGAATGAGTCAGTAACTAATGCTACACTGATTCATGAATTGGTGCACAGAAACACTGAAACATCAGTAACCCAAAATATTGAGACAACTGATGCATCCTCCCCAACCACTGACTATGTCAAGATCATGGTTGCCATTGTTGCTGGCACCATAACTGTCATCCTTGTTATTTTCATCACTGCTGTCATAAGATGCTGCCAATCACCACACCTTAAGGCTGCTCAGAAAAACAAGCAGAATTCTGAATGGGTTACTCCAAACCCAGAAAATCGGCAGATGATAATGATGAAAAAAAAGAAGAAGAAGAAGAAGAAGAAGAAGCATGCCCCTAAGAACTTGCTGCTTAACTTTGTCACTATTGAGGAAACTAAGGCAGATGATGCTGACAATGATGGAAAGAGCATCACACTAGACCTTCCCATTGAGCTGGAAGAGCAAACCATGTGCAAGTACAACTGGGGCACTACACCTACTACTTTCAAGCCTGACAGCCCTGATTTGGCCAGGCACTACAAATCTGCATCCCCACAGCCTGCTTTCCAGATCCAACCGGAAACTCCCCTGAATTCAAAGCACCACATCATCCAGGAACTGCCTCTTGATAATACCTTTGTGGCCTGTGATTCCATCTCCAAATGTTCCTCCAGCAGTTCTGATCCCTACAGTGTTTCTGAGTACAGCTATCCGGTGACAACTTTCAAGACCCCTGTGTCTGTACACACCAGATTGGTAGGTATTCACAGTTTCTAACTAACTTTTCTAATTTTATTTTGTTTTGTTTTTTAATTATTTTAAGTTGCAGTAGAATTTTACAATATCTATTAACTCAAAAAATGATCAAAACAATCATACTCTGCAGAAGTATTTAAATAGATATATGGATTAATTTTAAGTTTGGTAGAAAATGAGAACAAATAACTCTTTTTTAAAAAAAATCTTCACCCCAGGATAAATTTTCCATTGATCTTTAAAGAGGGGGTAAAGAGAAAGGAGGCAGGATGGGGGAGAGAGGAAGAGGAACATCAATGTAAAAGAAACACATCATCTGAATGCCTCCTGCATGATCCCCAACCAGGAGCCAGGGATCCAGCCTACAACCAGGGTGCATGCCCTTCACCAGGAAATGAACTCATGACCCTTTGGTCCATGGACTAACACTCTAACCACTAAGAAAAACTGGTCAGGGCCTAATAACTCTTGATTGTAGAAAAACTTGGTCTGAACCATGATTATAATAGGGCCAAGGTTGTCTGTAGATGTCAGTATAGCACATCTTGCTATAGAATATACTGGAAAAACTCTAAAATAAAGGGGTCCTGGCACTGTCCTCAGTACCATTGTGTGCATGAGCATCAGAACAGTTGAGGCCAGACCCATCACACTAAAGCTGTTTATAATCTAATAAGTAGGTGTTAAAGGTGTTGAGAATCCCAGCTCCACTTGAGAAAATCTGTGTGTACTCAAAACATTCAAATAACATCAAGACATCTTTCCTACCCACAATGTCCCTAAGCCCATACAATGAAAACAGAGTATCATTTTCACATTAAGTATTTACCATTATTCTGGTCCAGAAAATCTATATTCAAACAATGTAATGAGGATGGGATTAGAAAAATGAAGTCTTGTTACTCAGTCTCATCTTCAAGCCAGAGAATGAAATATACATAAGCTCTCTATTTTAGATATTCATTTAAGTATTTCCATATTTATACAATACATTGAGAGTCCTTCAGGATACATTCCTGAAAGATAATGGCTTTTGGAAAATGAAATATGTTTTCTTTCTCTAATGGACAAGAAAGTAAATAAAGGCATAGTAAGACCCAAGAAATCTTTAAATAATAATTTAAAACCCAAAAATAAATTTATGAAAATAATGTATACAATGTTTTTTATCTTATCCCATGGAGAAGAAAAATGAATAAAAATTTATCCATAAATTCATAATTAAATTAAATTATATTTAAATGTGGTTATTTCCTTAATATAGTGATGTACTTTATCTATTTTTATTTTTCTCAAAGTCATGCTACATGTTGACTTCATTATTTTGTTTTTGTTACTCTTAAAAGTCATCATCTCAGTTTCAGTGAATGAAAGTTTTTGAAACCTATTCAGGGTTAATAAAATAATAGTGATGTGAAAGTGAATATAAGAGTCTTCTCAACAAGGTTAGAAATAATAAAGAAGTCTATTAGGATTCAAAATAACAATGGATCTACCATATTTTAAGAAATTATTTTAAGAATCATGCTCATTCAAGGATAGGTATGGTTTAATTATAGCATAACATGATTTTTCTCTCTTGAGCACACAGTAAAGGATGTGTATGTTGTTACTATAGGTCCATAGTTATACTATTGCAGATGATAAAACAGAACCCTTAGTCACTTTGTGGAAAGTTTCTGTTATGTCTTAAATGAGTTTACAGGGCAGTAGTTATTTCTCTGATATGAATGGGCCCCATTTTTTTCTAATTCAGTGGATCTTAGATGGGTTACAAACACAATAAATGCCTAACATCTTGGGATGTGTTTTTGTTAATACTTAACAATTGAAAATGGCACTCTTATTTTCTGATTAATTTTGGTTATTATTCTGTTCATTGGAAGCATTTCTCAATAGGAAAACATCCTTTATGCATAACACTTTATATGTATTTTGTATCCTAATAGCACTTTTCCTTGGACTAAATTTATGACTCACTTAAAAGTGTATAAGAAAGGTAATGTTTGTGCATTACATTTGGATATCACCATTTTTAACAGATTGGTTAATGTAGTTTGTTAAAAGAGTAAATTCTGATTTCAACTGTTTTGGAAAGCATGGAGATGTTTTATGAGATAGATTTATTTTACTTGAGAATATACAGTAAGCAAGGCATGGATGAAAGGAAAAAATTAAAGTGTTTTCCAAATATCCTCTATACTTATTGTTGGCATGTGGTAATTTTTTATAAGTAGTAAAATTAATAACGTTATCCATGATGACATTTTATTTTATTTAGCTAAGAGATGTTTTCCTAGACACAGGACAAATACATTAATGAGATAGGCAAAATAAGTAAAGTAAACGTTAATGAGAATAAATTTTTGGTTATTGTTGGGTTTTTATTAGCTAAAAAGACTATCTTAGAATCAATGAGTTCTTAGATGACTTATTCTATTTTTTCAAATCTTAAAAATAAGTAAATTGTATATTTTATGTATTTCATTCACAGTTGTTTCATATTAATTACTAAATATTTTCTGGACATGAATTGGAGAATTTCGGCAGATTAAAATGATATTAAACATAATGTGATTCCTTTATTTTGTGCTGCATTTGCAATATTCTTCAGCCTATGTATATAGTCTTTAATTTCTGATTAATTCCAGGATAGCCACCTTATATTCACTGATGTTGCAGAATGCTTAGAAGCTAAGTGAGCACTGAAAAAAAAAAACTAGTGTATATAAAAATTCAAATGCAGTAGGTGTCTTCTTCTTAAATAAAAATCATACAAAATGGGGGAAAGTGTCAGCCAATAAAATAAAAATGCATTATTCCTTAAGGAAACTTTGACAGTGGAATAAAATATTACTGTTAGCAGAAGGCAAATATTCCAGCTGATTTTAAACAAAGTAAGAAATGCATTTTCTAAAGGGGAGTTTAGTATTCTATTTACATTTAGCTCCTTACTCATCTGAATGGGAAAGGGAATAAATGGAATGGTTCTATTAGGCTGCAAAATATAAGGGATTTATCAGAAATTTCATGTTTTAAAAAGGCAATAAAATATTTTCTATAATTTTTATGACACTGGTGTTCAGAAAAAATATGGAACATTTATGAGATAGAACTGTCTCTATTGTATAAAACCTTTGATACTTGAGGATTATGAAGCTCTTCTTCGGTACAAAGTTTTAGAAGTATTCTGGAATGTACTTTATATATAGCATGTTACCCCCAAATTTATATACTTTAATAGTTAGTAGCTATTAAATGAAATACATTTTAATAAATACTGCGTTTATAATTATTCAAAGTGTGCATATACATTTTGGGGGATATCCTGTATATTGTAGTGGAAATTAAAAACATAAAATTTAAAACTGATTCACCTTCAGTTAACATCTTTTTTTTTTGTTTGTTTGTTTTTTTGTTTTTTGTTTTTTTTTTATTGCTTAAAGTATTACAAAGGGTATTACATATGTGTCCATTTTATCCCCCCGCCCTAGACAGTCCCCTAGCCTCCCCTACCCCCCAATGTCTTATGTCCACTGGTTATGCTTATATGCATGCATACAAGTCCTTTAGTTGATCTCTTACCCCCCTACCTTCTGCCCCGCAACCCTCCCCGGCCTTCCTGCTGCAGTTTGACATCTTTCAGAGCAAGCAGACAGCTTTTGGTTGGCATGATTCTAAGAAAACACTAAGTAACACCAGTTTAGAATCAAATTGTTTTTTGTTATTTTTTGTAGTTTAGTCTTTAACTTTTATTTTTTAAAATTCTTTATTGTTTAAATTATTACATATAGTATTTCATATGTCTCCTTCCCTCCCCCCATTAACCTCTCCCAGCCACCCCTACCCCCCAGCACATGCCCTCACCTCCCTAGCGTCTGTGTCTACTGGTTATGCTTATATGCATGCACGCGAGTCCTTTGGTTGATCTCTTACTCCCCTGAAGTTTGACAGTCCGTTCCATGCTTCTCTAACTCTGAATCTATGTTTTGTTCATCAGTTTATGTTGTTCATTATATTCCACAAATGAGAGAGATCATGTGATATTTATCTTTCTCTGACTAGCTTATTTCGCTTAACATAATGCTCTCCACATCCATCCATGCAGTTGCAAATGGTAAGAGTTCCTTATTTTTTACAGAAGTGTAGTATTGCATTGTGTAAATGTACCAGGGTTTTTTTTAATACATTCATCTGCTGATGGGCACTTAGGTTGTTCCTAAATCTTAGCTATTATAAATTGTGTTGATATGAATGTAGGGGTGCATATATCCTTTCTGATTGGTGTTTCTGACTTCCTGGGATATATTCCTAGAAGTGGGATTACTGGGTCAAATGGGAGTTCCATTTTTAACTTTTTGAGGAAACTCCATACTGTTCTCCACAGTGGCTGCACCAGTCTGCATTCCCACCAGCAATGCACGAGGGTTTCTTTTTCTCCACATCCTCATCATTGTTTTGATTTTGAGCATGTTTTCATATGTCTCTTGGCCTTCTGTATGTCAACTTTCAAAAAGCGTCTATTTAATGTTCTTTGCCCATTGTTGATTGGATTGTTTAACTTCTTTTTATTAATATGTCTGAATTCCCTATAAATTTTGGAGATTAGAACCTTATCCGATATTACATTGGCAAATATGTTCTCCCATGCAGTGAGCTTTCTTGGTGTTTCATTGATGGTTTCTTTTGATGTGCAGAAGCTTTTTATTTTGATGTAGTCCCATTTGTTTATTTTCTCCTTAGTTTCCATTGCCCTAGGAGCTGTATTGGTAAAGATATTGCTATAGCATATGTCTGATATTTTTCTGCCTATGGATTCTTCTAAGATTTTTATGGTTTCATATCTTACGTTTAAGTCCTTTATCCATTTTGAGTTTATTTTTGTGTATGGTGTAAGTTGGTGTCTAGTTTCATTTTTTTTTGCATGTATCTGTCCAATTTTCCCAACACCATTATTGAAGAGACTGTCTTGACTCCATTTACGCTCTTGCCTCTTTTGTCAAATATTAATGGAGCATAATGGCTTGAGTCAATTTCTGGGTTCTCTGTTCTGTTCCATTGGTCTATATATCTGTTCTTGTGCCAGTACCAGGCAGTTTTGAGAACCATGGCTTTGTAATATAGCTTGATATCTGGTATTGTGATCCCTCCAATTTTGTTCTTCTTTCTCAGGATTGCTGTGGCTATTTGGGGTCTTTTTATTATTTTATTCCAGATGAATTTGTGGAGAGTTTGTTCTAGGTCTGAAATATGTTGTTGGTATTTTATTGGGGGTTGCCTTAAATCTATAGATTGCTTTGGGTAGTAAGGGCATTTTAATGATGTTTAATTGATTCTACCAATCTATGAACATGGTATATTCTTCCATTTCTTTATATCATCCTCTCTTTTTTCAATGTCCTGTAGTTTTCTTCTGTGTATAGGTCTTTTACCTCCTTAATTAAGGTTATTCCTAGGTATCTTAATTTTTGTTGTTGTTGTTGCAATGGAAAATGGGATTTTTGTTGTTTGTTTCTCTTTCTGTGAGTTCATTATTAGTGTACAAAAAAAAAGCCATAGATTTATGGGTGTTAAATTTGTATCCTGTTACATTACCAAATTCATTTATTAAATCTAGTAGTTTCTTTATGGAGTCTTTAGGATTTTCTATGTACAATATTATGTCATTTGCAAAGAATGACAATTTTACTTCTTCTTTTCCAATTTGGATGCCTTTTAGTTCTTCTTCTTGTCTGATTGCTATGGCTAGCACTTCCAGTACTATGTCCAACAGGAGTGGTGAAAGTGGCCATCGCTGTCTTGTTCCTGTTCTTAGGGGAAATGGTTTTAGTTTTTGCCCATTGAGTATGATGTATGATGTTGGCTGTATGTTTGTCATATAAGGCTTTTATTATGATCCCTCTATTCCCATTTTGCAGAGAGTTTTTATCAAGAAAGGGTGTTGGATTTTGTCAAATGCTTCTTCTGCATCAATTGATATGGTTAGAATCAATTTTGATAATTGTATTATAAAAGAGATGTACTGCTAAAACCAAACTTAATCTTTAACACAGATCTGCCATCAAAATGTTGTAAATATTGAAAAATAGAGGAATATAATAATGAAAATATAATTTGAGGGCCTTCTATGTACCAGTCACTATCTTAAAACATGTATATTAAGTACTCCACTTCCTCAGAAAAAGAAAGAAATTGAAAAGAATACTAACAAATTTATTTAATTAGAGTTGGAATAAACTTGCAGTTTCAGAAATGAGGTTATAAAATAACTCATGGATGTAACCCTGCCTGGATTCAGCATGGTAACAGGAGTGTGAGTTAGCTTGGAATAGGATTGGTATTCAATATTGTTAAATTCAATAAGTTTGATATTGTGCCTCTATATCTTAGTACTGTGAGTCTTAGGCATGTAGCATGCTTGGCAACTAAAACTTTAAGAACACAGACATCGGATTTTGATCATGTGTTATTTTTCTTATCCTCGACTGACTCCAGGACATCAACTATTGAAATCTGCAGTGAGATATAACTTTCTAGGAACAACATAATTTTATTCCCTTTCCAAAAAATTCCAATGATTTATGATTTCAAAATTTTGTTAAGATCATTAAATTTTAATTTTTATTTTCCATTATAAAGGCAATAAAAAAAACCTTTAAAATAATGCCCCATTGAACCTTATACTTATAATAGTAGTAATCTAGTAATCAAAATATAAAATTAATGGAAGAAACAGTGCAGTTTTAGCATGCCTTTTCTTTCTTTGCTTGCTCTGAATGTCAGCAACTGTGATGTAATATAATGCTGTCCTGATGTACAATCTGATGGTTAATATATCAATCATGAAACATGGAATTACTTGTCCTGTCTGATTGCTGAAGAGTTTAAGCATCATGTCAGGGAGTTTGTAAGTAAAGCAGAAGTATCCAACCTAACCTCTGAAAGTTATCCAGAACAAGAGATCTTTTAAGAGCAAAACTAACAAAAACTTAAAACACTTTAGTTCTTTTTTTAATATTCACTAATATACTTTTGCTGAGAAAATTATGATTACCCTTCACTCTGCTTAAGTGTTAGAGGATATAAAATAATCTTATTGGGTTTTTATATTCATTTTAATTATGTTGTTCTATTTTAATCATTAAAATTATTTTTGTTGTAATCGTTTTCTTTTTCTATAAATGCTGAAAAAATGTTTGTAAAAATTTTTTCTTTAAAAAGAGAATATTAAATTCTTTATACTCCCTGATATTTTGAATAAAAGTTTTAATATTTCTTGTGTAAGTAAACATAACTCAAGTTATATTAGAGCAGAAACAAGGATTTAGGTACAATATTTTAAAAGATTTTTATCAATTTTGAAACTATTTAGGAAAATATGTTACTTGAGTCATATCTAAATAGATCTAAGTTATTTTTCTGGCATTAAATTACTGACTATGTTATTGCTTTGAGTAATTTGCCTTTTAAACATTAACTCATTTTTTTTCTCTCAATTTGAGGATTAATTTATTTCTTGCACAACTGACTAAATGCTTCAAACTGGATGTAAATTACATTTTATTAGGGAAAACATAATGTGTAGAATTTTCCACTCTATTCTTCCACCTGCTTAGGACTTTTTAACACTACTAACAGATATTTAAAAATACAACATAATTTCTTGGGATATAACGGGAGTATAAAGGACCCTTATAATTAAGACATGACACATGTTTCCTGGATTTTCATTCAAATGCTTTATTGTGTATCATTTTACCTTGGAAAGTGTAAATAGGATTTGGTCAATTATGTATGTACATTAAATTAGTGTATTATTTGGAGTGTTCTTAAATGTAAAGGTATTTAGAAGAAGTTAATGCGATATTTAGCATTTCAAATTAAAGTAGTTACTATATTTTTGACATCTAGGTGATATGGTTACTGTTAAAATTTAGTGTTCCTATTTACCCAAAACAGAATTCCTTGTACTTCCAATCATGTCAGGTTTCTGACTTTCTAAATATTAGTTAGTTATAATGACTGTGTGTGTAACTGTTTTACTAGTAATGAGAAATGTCATGTAAGTTACAATATTGTCTTACAACTATTGTAGAAATATACTTAAAATTCAAACTTATCTTTGTGAAAGTCATTAATTTTGAATCTATATATATATAAAACCCTAATATGCAAATAGACAGAATGGCAGAACAACCAAACAACCGAACAACTGAACAACCAGTTGCTATGACATGCACTGACCATCAGGAGGCACACATGGAACATGGTGGGCATCAGCCATGGCAGGATGGTGGAGCAGGTGAGCAGGGACACCAGAGTAAGGCAGGGTGCTGGTTGCTGTCATTGGGGAGAGCCTCTGGTGGTTACTGAAAATTCTTTGCTCCAGTGTGCCTTGGTTCCGCTGGGCACTCACACCTGCTGCTGGCGCCAGCCCCACTTGCACCCACTGCCAGTGCTGGCCCCACTCGCACCCACAGCTGGTGCCGGAGCTGCCACTTGCACCCACTGCTGGTGACTGGTGCCTGTCCCGATCACTTGGTGCCATCAGCTGGTGCGAGCAGCAGCTGCTAGCCCTGATCGCCCCTCAGGGCTTCTCCACCTCCCCCTGCTCCTCAGGGGCAATCAGGGCAGTAGCCACCACTTGCAACCACTAACAGTGCCAGCCCCACTTGCACCCAAGGCTGGCGACGGCCCCAATTGCTTCGCGCCGTCAGCAGGTGTGAGCGGGGCTGGTGCCATCAGCATGTGGGAGTGGTGGCGGCAGCGGGAGTGGGGCTGCCTGCAGACAGGGGGCCAGGGGCTGCAGTGGGAGGGGCTGGGTGAGGACACAGAGGATGGGCCGAGACCCACCCCTGTGCTCACTGCAGCCTCTCAGCCCACAGTTCCTTTCAAGGTGTACAAATTCATGCACTGGTCCCCTAGTAACTTTATAATTCCTCTCTCACTTCTTCCTGATAAACTAAGTACTTTACATTTAATTCTAATTATTTCAAGGGATGTCAAAACTGAGCCAACTTAGGAGTTCCTAGAGTCAGTGTCCTGCAGGTACCAAGATGTACTAAGAGTAAGAGTTTCCAAAATCCGGTCTTCAATTACTTGTGAATAAAATGATGTGTAAGAAAATGAACCAGTGCTTCAAATATCCCATAGTAAACTACTGTGGCTTTCTGACCATTATATGTAACTAGAGGCCTAGTGCACAAATTCACTCTTGGATGGGGTCCCTCAGGGTGACCGGCGGGGATCCGGCCAAAACCCATAATCCAATACCACCTGCCATGCCTGCCTGCCGCTCCTTCTCATCCTGACCCTGTTGTGTCTGCTGTGGGCTTGCCCCCCTATCTGGAGGGGCTCACGCCACCACAGTGGCTCTCACTAACCATGAGCCCTGCATTTGGTGTCCATCATGAGGAGTGTGGGAGGGTAGAAACATGATCAGCCCTCTGAGCAGGCAGTGGGATGCCCTTGCAGGCCCTTGCAGGCCCAGGATCTGGATCTATCCCATTGATGTTTATGCTGGTTGTTGGGAGCTAACTGGTGGCCACTTTTATATCGTTTCTTATTTACAGAGCATCTAGGGAGGGAAGCAGCCGTGGTGACCAAGGCTGACTTCCAGGAGGCCAGGCAATGCTGTTGGGATCATGCCAGCGGCTCAGGTCCCTTTGTGCCTGGCCCTTCCCCAGAGATTGGACCTGCAGGACTACTGAGGGAGTGAGTGGCTGCTGCCTGGCTGGTTGGCCATCAGGATGGGTTGATCAGGTGAGTGCACTGACAACCAGAGGACAGCTTCTGCATTGAGTGTCTGCCCCCTGGTGGACAGTGTGTGTCATAGTGACCAGTCAACTGGTCATTTGGTTGTTCGGTCACTTAGGCTTTTATATATATATACTAGAGGCCCGGTGCATAAAAATTTGTGCACTGACGGGGGGGGGGGAGTGGGTATCCCTCAGTCCCACTTGTGCCCTCTCACAGTCTGGGACCATTCGGGAGATAATGACCTGCTGGCTTAGGCCCGCTCCCGGGTGGCAGAGGACAAGCCCAATCCCTAGGTGCCCACCCCGTAGCTCCTGGTCGGGCTTACAGCAGGGCCGATTAGGGAGTTGGGGCACCACCCCCTGTCATGCACAGAGCAGGGCAGATAAGGAGGTTGCGATGCCACCCTCAGTCATGCTCAGGGTAGGGCCGATTGGGGGGTTGGGGTGCCGCCCCCTGTCACATTCAAGGCAGGGTTGATGGGGAGATTGCGGCGCCACCCCCTGTCACGCACAGAGCAGGGCAGATCAGGGGGTTGGGGAGCTCCAACCTGTCACCCACAGAGCAGGGCCGATCAGGGGGTTGGGGAGATCCCCCCTGCCATGCACAGAGCAGGGCAGATCAGGAAGTTGCGATGCCACCCTAAGTCACGCTCAGGGTAGGGCCGATTGGGGGGTTGGGGCTCCACCCTGTCACACACAGAGCAGGGCTGATCAGGGGGTTGGGGAGCTCCCCCCTATCAGGCACAGAGCAGGGCCGATCAGGGGGTTGGGGCACCTTCCCCTGTCACGAACAGAGCAGGGCGGATAGGGAGGTTGTGACCCCGCCCACTGTCACACACAGAGCCGCAGTGCAATCAGGGGGTTTGGGCTCTGCCCCCTGTCACACTGCTCCAGGTGCCAGGAGGCCTTGCAGCTCCGCTGATCCCAGGCTGGGAGGCCTCGTGGCTCTGCTGATCCTGTTGCCAGGAGGCCTTGCAGCTCCACTGATCCCGGTGCCGGGAGACCTCGTGGCTCTTCTGATCCTGGATTCAGGAGGCCTCCTGGCTCCACTGATCCCAGTGCCGGGAGGCCTCGCAGCTCCGCTGATCCCGGTGCCGGCAGGCCTTGAGGCTCTGCTGATCCCAGGCCAGGAGGTCTTGTGGCTCCGCTGATCCCAGGCCAGGAGGCTTTGAGGCTCCGCTGATCCCGGTGCTGGGAGGCATATTACCCTTTTACTATATAGGATAGAGGCCTGGTGCACAGGTGGGGACCGGCTGGTTTGCCCTGAAGGGAGTCCCAGATCAGGGTGGGGGTGCTGCCTGGGTGCCTGGCCAGTCTGAGTGAGGGGATGATGGCTGTTTGCAGCTGGTCACAGCCCTTTCAGGGTAGCAGTCCCCACTGGGGTTCCTGGTCAGTCTGGGTGAGGGGCTGAGGGCCATTTTCAGGCTGGCGGGTGACTGAAGCTCCCAACCTCTCTTTTATTTCTTTTTTCTTTTTTGTTCTGGGATTTTATTTACCTTCTATGGCTGTCACTGGAGCTGAGAGCCAGCTTTAGCGCAGACCTCGGCTGCTGAAAGCAGATTTCTGTGCTCTGTTTACCTTCTGTATTTGAAACTTTGTTGCGACTCCAGCTCTGAGATCCCGGCAGGCTGAAAGCAGGTTTCTGGGGTTTTGTTTAGCTCTATATTTGTAACAATGTTTCTTAGAGAGCAGCTGAGAGGCCGGCAGCAGCAGGTGGGGAACCTGGCTTCCTCCATCACTGGAGCAAGCAAGCCTCCTGTTTGCATTAGCTGCCTGGCTGCTGGTGGCCATCTTGGTTGGCAGTTAATTTGCATATCTCCCTGATTAGCCAATGGGAAGTGTAGCGAAGTTACAGCTAATTACCATGTTTCTCTTTTATTAGATAGGACTAGTAGCCCAGTGCACAAAATTTGTGCACTCGGGGGGGGGGGCTCAGTTATTAAACATTTATCCGCACAACACTGACTGACCACATTGGTGGCGGTGGTGGTGGCCTTTTCAGAATGTGTTATATTATGCAGATGAAAATCTTTTTAAACAGATTTGATGTAGATATTTTCAAAGATGGAAGAATTGTCCCTGTCAACTATTTTAGTTGATTCATATCTTCAGTAATTGTCATCATTGCAAAGTTTTCAGTCCCCATATGGGTTATTGGATATAATAGGTCATGCGCTGTCCCTGTCCTTTGTAGCCTTTGTGACCTTAAGGAGGACTCTAGTTTTCCATTTATATGTTTAAGTACCAACCTTACCGGCTTAAAAACGTAAGCTTTTAACACTGCTCTCTCTGTCCTGTATCCTTCCGAAGAAAAGTAGAGTTGGGTTGCAGCACAGGAGAGAAATTCAGAAGGGGAATATTGAAGTAATGACTGCAGTCAGAGAAGAGGGCACCTGTTTCCTTGGCCACAGGCTCTGGCTCCCTGGACCACAGGGCTGGCAGCTTCTCCAGGTGGCTGCAGCCTGGGACCTCAGGCGGGTGGCTTGTCCGTCTCCTGGGCTGCAGCCAGCCGCAGGCACTGCAGCTGGACCGAAGGTGGGCAGCTTCTTCTTCTGGGGGCTTCTTCTTCTTTTGTGCTTTCAGGGAGGGCAGTCAGTTATGTGTCATGCAAACATAGGTGTCACCAATCTCAGAAGCTGGGTGTGGGTCAGGGAAGTGCTGGCCAGGGATGCTGGCGGCGGCCGCTTCCCTGCTGCCGCACTGGGCTTCTTTGGTCACCGATTGATCACTGCAGAAGCCGGGTGCAGGGGCAGGGAAGCGGCCGCCTCAGCCCAACTTGTGCCTTCTTGCAGTTGGGGGCCCCTTCCCCTGGATGCTGGCACCGGTTTTCCTCGGGCCTCAGGAACCCAGGCCTTTGCTCTTCACTGGTAAGGACCCTCACGGCAGGCTTCGTTCTCCGCTCCCACCACCGGGCTCAGCTCTCAGGGGCAGAGCCGGGTTCGCTCTCTGCGCTCCCCATGCCGACCTTCGCTCGCTGCTCCTGCCCTAGGCCAGCGGTAGCTCCGCAGAGGGGCAGAGGATTTTGCTCTCTACTCCCGCTGCCTGGTTCGGCTCCCGGGGGCGGATCCCAGCGGCAGTGGCACAGAGGGCTGCTCCTACCCGGGGCCAATGGGCTTTGCTCCATCTCTTGGCGCTGACATATGCAAATTAGCCACCATCTTGGCGATTAATTTGCATATCTCGCTGATTAGCTTATGGGAAGTGTGTCGGAGGTACGGTTAATTACCATGCTTGTCTATTATTAGATAGGAGATATATATATATATATATATATATATATATATATATATATATGTATGTATATATATATATTAGAAGCCCATTGCACAAAGATTCACGCAATAGGCCTTCCTTCCCCTGGCTGCTGGCACGGGTTTTCCTCCAGCACCCGGGACCCAGGCCTTTGGTCCAGCCCCACTGGCGAAGCCTAGCCTCTTCAGTCTTCAGTCTTCAGTCTTCACTCTTCAGTCTTCAGTCTTTACTCTGGCCGGAGCCTTCACTCTCTGCCTCACACCTGCATATGCAAATTAACTTCCATTTTTGTTGGGTTAATTTGCATAGTCACTCTGATTGGCTGGTGGGCATAGTGAAGTGACACTAATTTGCATGTTTCTCTTTTATTAGTGTAAATTATATAAATGCATTTTTATTATTATGATGATGAAAAGCATAACATACAGTTTTCCATCTTTTTTTCTATTGTAGTTCATATTCAATATTATTCAGTATTAGTTTCAACAACATCGTGGTTAGACAATTCATATACTTTACAGAGTAGTCCCTCTAATATTTCAAGTACCCCCTCTGGCCCGTACGTAGGTGTTACAATATTATTTCTTTTCCTCCATGGACCTCTCTCCAGCCACTCCCACCCCCCAGCACATCCCCTCAGCCCCTAGTGACTGTGTCCTTTGGTAATGCTTATAGGCATGCATACAAGTCCTTTGATGGATCTCCTACCCCCCTCCCCCGCCTTCCCTCTGAGGTTTGACAGTCAGTTCGATGCTTCTCTGTCTCACTGGTTTCTATTTTTGTTCATCGGTTTATGTTGTTCACTATATTCCACAAATGAGTGAGATCATATGGTATTTATCTTTCTGCAATTGGCTTATTTTGCTTAGCATAATGCTCTCCAGTTCCATCCATGCTGTTGCAAATGGTAAGAGTTCCTTCTTTTTCACAGCAGCGTAGTCTTCCATTGTGTAGATGTACCACAGTTTTTTAATCCATTTGTCTACTGATGGGCACTTAGGCTGTTTCCAAATCTTAGCTATTGTAAATTGTGCTGCTATGAACATAGGAGTGCTTATGTCCCTTTTGATAGGTGTTTCTTGGGAAATATCCCTGGAAGTGGAATTATTGGGTCAAATGGGAGTTCTATTTTTAATTTTTTGAGGAAACGCAATACTGTTTCCCACAGTGGCTGCACCAGTCTGCATTCCCACCAGCAGTGCACGAGGGTTTCTTTTTCTCCACATCCTCACCAGCACTTCTTGTTTGTTGATGGTAGCCATTCTGAGAGGTGTGAGATGATACCTCATTGTTGTTTTGTTTTCCATCTCTGGGATGATTAGTGACTTTGAGCATGTTTTCATAGGCCTCTTGGCCTTCTGTATGTCCACTTTCAAAAGATATCTATTTAAGTTCTTTGCTCATTGTTTGATTGGGATGTTTATCATCCTTTTGTTAAGATGTATGAATTCCCTATAAATTTTGGAGATTAGGCCCTTATTGGATATAACATTGGCAAATATGTTCTCTCTTGCAGTGGGTTTTCTTGTTGTTTTGCTGATGGTTTCTTTTACTGTGCAGAAGCTTTTTATTTTAATGTAGTCTTATTTGTTTATTTTGTCCTAGATTTCCATTGTTCTGGGAGCTGTATCAGTAAAGATATTGCTACAACAAATGTTTGATATTTTGCTGCCTGTGGTTTGCTCTAAGGTTTTTATGGTTTCATGTCTTACATTTAAGTCCTTTATACATTTTGAGTTTATTTTTGTGTATGGTGTAAGTTGGTGGTCTAGTTTCAGGGTTTTTTTTTGCATGTATCTGTCCAATTTTCCCAACACCATTTATTGAAGAGGCTGTCTTGACTCCATTGTTTGTTCATGCCTCCTTTGTCAAATATTAATTGAGCATAGTGGTTTGGGTCAATTTCTGGGTTCTCTGTTCTGTTCCATTGTTCTATATGTCTGTACTTGTGCCAGTACCAGGCAGTTTTGAGAACAGTGGCTTTGAAGTATAGCTTGATATCTTAAATCCTTGTGTCATGCACACTCTGTTTTCTCCTTTACTGCATACTCTGTGAGCTAAGAGGAATATCTCTTTTTACTTCTGCTTCAGTGACACTTTCAAATACGACTGTAATAAGAAAAACTCCTGACCACTTCTTTGTATATATGAAGATGGAAATATCTTGAAATATTTATCCACAATCTCTAAAAAAACATTCCCCAATAGTTTGTGGGTGTCATATTTTCTGAAGATAATAATATAAACTTTATTTTTAAAGCTATAATACTTTACAGTTTTAATACTCTTCTTCAGAATACAATTTCTTTGAGAAAGGAACTTCAAAATTAATTTCTTTCCTGATCTTTGAGGTTATAATATTTGCCTATGTAAACCAATGATGACTGAGATTTAACCATATTTAAAATTAGGCCATAGATAAAAATGGATTCTACTTTTGATTATTAACTACCCTTGATCTATTGTTTGCTTATGCTTGAGGAAATAATATTACCATTTGTGAATTCTAGTAAACTATTTTTCCATGAAAGCCATAGAGAACAAAAATATGTCTTTTACTTGGTTCCCTCTTATTAGTTGCATTGGTGGCATTTTAAATTTAATTTTTATTACATGTTTGGTTTACCTAGTCTCAGATATCTTTCCATATTTTGCATTGGCATTAATGGACTCCTGAAGAATTCCCAATGAAATGACCTTGTTTGTCTCTCTGGCTCTTATTCTAGTAAATAAATTGAGAAAATCAGAAGGAAAGCAAAATTAAGACTAGTAGTGATAGGTTTTTTTTGTTTGTTTTTTTCTTTGAGTTTTATTTTATTTTATTTTATTTTTTTATTGCTTAAAGTATTACAAAGAGTATTACATGTCTCCTTTTTTTTTCTCTCCTTGACCTTCCCCTGGCTTCCCCTACCCCCACAGTGTCTTGTGTCCATTGGTTATGCTTATATGCATGCATACAAGTCCTTCATTCCATCTCTTAACCTCCCCGCCCCCCACGCCAACCCTCCCCGGACTTCCCACTGTAGTTTGACAGTCTGTGCGATGTTGCTCTACCTCTGTATAATAGGTTTTTTAAAAAAAAGAACTTTTACTGAATTTAATTTATTGAATAACAAGTAGATTAACACATTGATAAACTACAATGTACTGTATACTTTCACCCCTGCACACACTCAAAAAAGTATTATCTTCTTTTGATTTAAGTCCACAGCACATAAAATGAAAAAATGAAATATATTCCCTAATTTTACTTTAAATATAAAAGTTATTTTTAGAAGTAGGCTATTCAAGTCATTACATTTCTTAAATAATTTCTATTCTTAATGATTTAAATTTTAAATTTATTAAAAAATTTAATTATATCAATTAATTAATATTTTATGTATACATATGTTTTCTCTGTTGACTACCCTGTTCACATTATCAATGACAATGCACATACTTTAGATTAATTTTTAAAAGTAGAATTTAGATCCAATCAATCAACCACTATTTTATCCAATATTTTTACTAATCTTTTTTATTTCAACACAAAATAATACTGCCTCATTTTACTATTTTGTTGCCTGCATTGGTCACTGTTTAATTTGATATTGTAATTGTGTCAAGCTGGGTGTGATTTAAAACCTAATCTTAAAGGAAATGCTACAGGACAAGTAGAGCTTAAGAAATCTTACATGAATTTAAGCCACACACTTTAAATGCTTCCTATAGGTGCTCTTGTGAAACAGACATGTTTCCTTAGGTTTTGTGAACCACAAGTGTTTTCTTTTTTAATTTTAAGCTTAGGTTTCTAGTATATTCAAAGATGCTATAATACTATAAAGCTGTGTGTGTTCTGTATAGTTACTATTTTAAAAAAGATCTATTGTGCAACTTGTTTTTCAGGTATTATGGGTGTTTATCCATGGTTTTATGTGATATTTAGAAATCAAAGTAGACTATTTAGTATCAAAGTAGTCATAGGCTTTATTTTTATTGCATGTGCTATACACATTCATTGTAGAAATATTTAGGAAATTATAGATTTTAGATGAAGATTTAAAAGTATTTGGTTTTATTTAAAGTGATATCAGTAAGTTTTTTCTTCATAAACTTACTGAGTAATTCTGTTTAAAGGCTCTATAACTTTTGAAAGTTGTACACTTTAAAATTACAGAAATATTCTGTTCTTTATATATTATAAATCATACATATATAAAATTTTTACACAATGGTTCTTGACTTATTCATTATACATAGAGTTTATTTTTATAGTTGTATGATTGCACAAATTCATGTAAAAGTATAGTTTGATTCGTCCATAGTGTAATACAGAGGCATAATACATATCTCCACCAGGAGAGTAACCTCCCCTCAGTGAAAATATCATCTTGAAACACCTTTTTTAGTTTAAAAAGAATGTTATCTACATATCTGCCAAATATTCTCTTAGAATGAATAACCAAGTTATTTAATTATTTCCAAGAATTTAAATAACCAACTCTTACCCTTTTCTATTCTAGATACACTCAATTAAAATCACTTTGTCCCTTTTTAAGGGATTAATTATATTTTATTACCCACACATATTGTAGGAACTATTTCAACTTGACAAACATTTTTTGTCAAGTGAAAAAAATCACATTACATTAGGGTTCAGATAGTCAAACTGACATAATAATGAAAATTAACTATATTAATGGATATTCTAGAAACATTTGCACTTTTCTTTCTTGTCTTGGAGCCTTATCTTTACCAGTTATTCATTGATTAACCTCATAAAATATTATTCTCTTTGAAATGCACTTTGAATAATTTTCATTCTTTTTGTCTTAATCCTTGGAAAAATATTAGATAACAAAATAATGTTTTCATTAGATAACAATTAGAGAATGTTCTAAATAATACTTCTTTTAGTAAGTAATATTACTTTAAAGTAATACTCTAGTACAAAGAACAACAACTGAAGAAAAGCTGTGCAACATCTAAAATGTGAAGAATCACAAGGTCATTAACTATGGTCACTTTTAATTTTTTGATTTTGCTTTGTTATTTGTAGCTGTAATTTTTTTAAAAAAAGTATGAACAGGTTTTTGTGTAAATATATTAGAATCAATATTATGGAGCATCTTTAACTGAAAAACATGTAGGTAGTAAAACTGACTGCATTAAATGTAATTGCAGTGCATAAAGTGAGTATAATCTGTATAAAGTGAGTACCTATAAAGTTGTTCTTGTATTGCAATAACATATATTCTGACATTTTTTAAAATATATTTTATTGATTTTTTACAGAGAGGAAGAGAGAGGGATAGAGAGTTAGAAACATCGATGAGAGAGAAACATCGATCAGCTGCCTCCTGCACACTCCCTACCGGGGATGTGCCCACAACCAAGGTACATGCCCTTGACCGGAATTGAACCTGGGACCCTTGAGTCTGCAGGCTGATGCTCTATCCATTGAGCCAAACCAGTTAGGGCTCTGATATTTTTTAAAGTCTTTTTTTTTTTGTCAACAGGGCCTACCAATTTTATTATCATCAAGGAATCTAAAATAATATTTAGCACATTAACATCTTACAATTTCAAGTATAAATCATTATTTGTGTTGTATTAACCAGAACATTATATACTAGAGGCTCAGTGTACAAAATTTGTGCAGGGGGGTTTCCCTCAGCCAAACCTGCCCCCTCTCACAGTCCGGGAGCCTTCAGGAGATGTCCTACTGACTGTCCTAAACTGTAGTCTGGCCTCCCTCTGCAGGCTGATCAGGGGAAGGCGCTACCCCCATCACCTTGCTGCTGCTGCCACTGCCAGACATCAAGGTGTATTCATCAACACGGACTCTAGTCCCTTCATCACGAAAATTGGCAACTTTCTTTAGGCATTTTCAAGATGTCTCTTTCATAGGATATGATAGGATGTGACATTTATTTCTCTTTTTTTATCCTCACCTGAGGATATTTTTCCATTGATTTTTAGAGAGTGTGGAACAGAGAGGGAAAGACAGAGAGAAACATCAATGTGAGAGGGACACTTTTATTGGTTGCCCTCTGCATGAGCCATGACCTGGGCCCCGGCCAGGGAGGAACCTGCAACTTAGGTACATGCCCTTGATCAGAATTGAACCCAGACCCTGCAGCCCACAGGCCAAAGCTCTATCCACTTAGCCAAACTGGCTAGGGCAGGATATGACATTTCTTAGCCCCTCCAGCAGCAGACCTTCATTTTTTTCCTCCAGGAGTGAGGTGGAAAAACCCTAGATCACTTTCTTGGATTCTTATTACTGAAGTTATTAAGAACGCTGCAAGTGGTGTACAGGAAGCTTAGCCAATGAGCGGTAAGAAAAGGTGTTTCGACTGCAGCTCACGGGCAGAGACGGGTCTGCTAGAGCGCTGTCTCCCAGCAGTGGCAGCAGCCTATCCACTCCCACTCCCGGGCCTGCTGGGGTGCTGTCTCCCAGTGGCGGCAGCCTGGGCACACCACCCTGCCTCTCCTCTCCCTCTCCCAGGTCTGCTGTGGCCAGGTGGTGGCGGTGGCAGCAGCGGCTTGGGCATGCCTCCCCACCTCTCCGCTCCAGGGCTGCGCCATCCATGGCTTGCCTCACAGCACAAGCAGTCCCCTCCCACCCATCTGTGTGTACAACCTCCTCCTGAGCCGTTAGTGACTATTATGGTGTCCCAGCTCATTTGCATATTACCTCTCTATATATATCTATATCTATATATCTATCTATCTATCTATCTATCTATCTATCTATCTATCTATCATCTATCTATTTATCTATCTATCTATCTATCTATCTAGACTAGAGGCCCAGTGCATGAAATTCGTGCATGAGTAGGGTTCCTAGGCCTGGCTGGCAATCAGGGCCAACCTGTGGGGCAACCGGCGAGGTGCTGGGGTGGGGGGGGGAGGCTCTGCTGGCCTGGGGCCAGTGGGTTGGGGGAAGCTCCTGCTTTGAGCATCTACCCCCGGGCAGTCAGTGCACATCATAGCAACCAGTCATTCCACCAGTCATTCTGTCGATTTGCATATTAAGATTTTATTATATAGGATTGGCATTCCTGTAGACCCATTGGAAGATAGTCTTTCTTAATTAACCCAAAGCAATGAAGTAGATAGAAGTAACTCATGTTTACTTAAGTTGTAGTTTTGTGCATTTTATTGTACTCAAATTATTTGAACATTGGCAATATGTTGTCATTTATTAACCACTGTATTTCATATATTATACTAGATAATGAAGTTTACCATTTCAAATGAAATTAATTAAATATTTCCCAAACTCCTACTATGAGAAAAGCAATTTGGATAATGATTGTAGTTATATTGAGGGAGGAATTATAGGTGAGAAGCATGTGAGACAATCAAGGTTCTCCTCTGCTTGTTATTAGTGTAAAAAATCCCACACCCAAGGAGTTTAACTGAAAGGTTTTAAAATGTCTTTTCAAAAAATATTTCATTTTCTCCAGTACAGAAATTTCCTGAGTACAACTGGTTTAAAATCCACTAAAAAGAAAAAAATAAGAACACATAAAAGTGAGAAAATACAAAACCCAATTTTTATCATAGTAATGAGGTGTGTGTGTGTGTGTATGTGAATATTGCTCTCAATTTACCTCCTAACTACATATTAGGTACTTAACCTAAATTTCTTGAAATCTGAACTGAGCAAGGATGTTCTTAACCTATTTCAGGAAGCATCTTAAAGTCATCAACACTTTCTTCTTTCTTTATTCACATCCAAGTAGCAACCAAATCCTGTTGATCTTACCTCAAAAATGCCTCTGATATTTGTTCCTTTGCCGCTTTCTCATTCAGCTCTTTATGACTTACCTTTTCTACTGCTGATGTAATCCTGCTACCTACTTTCATTTGTCCAATCCATTTTGTACCCTTTACCTAGATTACTCTTTCTAAATCACAAATCTGATCAAGTGAAGCCTGTGACAGAAAAACATCCCAATGTTACCCCATCGCAGACAGAATGTATATTTCAAGAGATTTTACAATTTTAACCAGGTCTACTTGTTAATCCCTATCTCCTGTTACATCATACATCCCACATCTTTGTCATATCTGCTACTCTTTGTATTTTGATCATGCCATTAATTTTGATACTTATAAAAGGGTGAAAATTTTACCAGAATTATTTTGAGCACTTCCTTTGGTTAAGACATTGTTGTGAGGACAACAAAAATAGTTAAGCTGTGGTCAGTGAAGTAGATGCACAATTGTAGAGATAAGGCAAGGAAACAGACACTTTTATTGAAAGAATGTTACCTGTAAATCTATTAAAAATAAAAGAAGCCTGGATGATATGCTTTTAAAATATATTTTCTATGTATTAACATTAACCTAATGTAACTCTTAAAACCTCAAGTAAATGACTAGGTCATATAACCTTTGAAACATTAGTTTCTGGAAACTGTTTCCAGAAAATTGATGCTACATCATTGTGTGATTCCTAATCAGAGTAAGCCAGATGTTCAAGGCCAATTGGAGTATGGGGGCCCCGTCCAGAGTACGCTGGATGTTCAAGGCCAATTTGCCACACACAGGTGCAAAAAGCAAGGACACGGCAATCTTACTGTATGAACTGTGCAGGTGTACCTTTCTATAACCCAAACATTGATGTCACTATTTGGCAAGAAGCCTCTTTGTCTGAGGTGGTAGAAAATGTACTACTGACCAGCAGGTGACTGGCTCCTGTGTTTACACTGTATTAGTAGGGGCTTCTTTGTGTGGCTACTTTGTGAAGCTTCTTTGAAGGACTGTTTTTTCTGATGGCTCCTTGGTAGCAATGGCTACTTGGTCTGCAATAAAGTCTCTCCTATACACCTGTGACTTCTCATGTCTTCTCTGCCAAATACCCGGTGTCCATGGGGGTACAGTCCCTAGCAGAGGAGGAACTTGCTACACAGTTGGCATAGTAAAGTAGGATCAAGGAGTAAGTACTCTGATAATAATTTTTATAATTAATTATATAAACATTTTTAAACATATACCTTAGATATTTTTATTCATGCTACATTTCCTGTCCATGATTTTTACTTGAAATAAAACTTATTCAAAGAAAAACAATTCATTTGTTGATCTTAATATATTCCATATGCAAAGAGACCAGAGCACATACATTTTACAGGCATTTTAGTAAAAGAAGCAACTCAGTGTGACATTTCTCTAAAGAAAAAATATGTATAGAAAAACATATTCTGGTTTTCAATACAAAAATATTTTCAATAGTGAATTATAACAAACAAATATGGATCACTCAGGTTAAAACGTGCTTGTATGTACATAAATACTGTCACTTAAGCACTGAGTATTTGATCATCCCAAATAATAGAAATCATTTTATCCTTTCCTCCCTATGCTGAAAAGCAAAGTTATCAATTCTGTTAAAACAGGAACAGATGGAGAAAACCATAGGATCAAATACAATGTCTAAATTATAACATAGTAGAGTTACTCTGGAAATTTAGAAACCTCATACTCCTACCAAAAACTGTGTGTGTGTGTGTGTGTGTGTGTGTGTGTGTGTGTGTGTGTGTGTGAAAGAGAGAGAGAGGTACGTATCCTTAAGGACTGTACTTCTTGGCACACAACCTGAAGCAAAGTTACCACCTGCTACCTAGACTACCTAGAAATAGATGATACAAAAATAAACCAAAAAGTTCTTTAAGAAGCCCTTTTTTCTTTTGTCCTTATTATGACAGAAAAAATCTTGCTAAGTTATGTGCAGGAAACATCTTTGGAGATTGGGGTTTTACTTTGGTTAGTTTCTTAAGAGTTTAAACCTGTTTTATTTCACTATCTTAACTAAGAAATAATGTATTATATATCAATACAATTTTACGATAGGCAAAAAATGAACACATGCATGCAAGCCTGCATACATGGAATTCTTTAGGAAATATACTGACTAAAAAACTAAAGTTGTATTTACTTATAAGTTAATTTCCCATGATTACATGTGTCATCAGATATTATGATGCAAATAACTCCCTTCTTTGGTAAAAAATGCACTAGAAATGCATAAATATATAAAGATGTCCACATTCAGTATACAAAAGTTACATTTATCTAAAACAGCCAAATATTTACATGATTTATATTCTTTTTATAATTTCTGATGTCATCTTCTGCCACTGTGTTTTACATGTTGGCACCTTTTCCAAAAGAGGTAAGTGGATATGTCACCCGATATGTCTCTGAGCCTGGGTAGATGGACACCAAGTCCAGTCATTAAATTTCTGTGCTTTCTGGAGGGCCCAAGGCCTCCCTCCCAGTCCAGCTGAGCCATGTCTCCTCTCTCAATGTGCTTACTGCTAACAGCATCCTTGCTTCTCTGCTAGAGATGGAAACAAAATAACCACAAGGGCACAACCACTGGAAGGAACCTAGGAATGAAGGGCCTGGATTTGTGAGTTTGTTTATTCTTTGATAGGCAGTTCGGGCTTGGATTCTGAAGTGTAGAGGAAATCTATAGCTTTTTGGCCTTTGGGCTAAAATCAAGTGACAAACGGTCTTATATCAGGATTACTAAAAACATTTCTATATAACTGGATGAAAGTTTATAAAAATTCATTACTTATTTCACATTTTTGTAAAGGGATTGAATGAACATCATAATGAGTAGGTAAATAATGTTTATTTAGCTCAGTTATAATTGAGAATTTTCCAACCCTTCTAGGTAAAATGAAAGTAACTACTAACTTTCTTAATTTTTATTCAGTGCATATCCCTTGGGAATACAGAGACATTGTAAAAGGGTAATAAATTGGAAATTGGATATAAAGACAGAGCTAAGAACTCAATAGCATGAAACCTTTGCAAGAGTAGTTCATTGCCACATTTATAATGAACAAACTTTCTCCTCATATTATTTGTATTTTTAAATATTTTTAAGTGCTTCTATCAGGACAGTGGAAGAATTACTATTCATAAAATACACCTCTCTTACTCATTTTTAATCTGATAGAGTATTTTTTACTATGATGTATTTCTTAGAAACAATCCTATGTGTAATGAGTCTAACTTAGAGTATCATGGCTATATGCCAAATATGCCTTAACTCTATTCATACCACACCTGTATTTGTGCTTGTGTGTAAAATTTCAGATTTTATAGTGCATTTTTCTTTTGTGGAGAAAAATTCCATAGACCTTTTCATATGAAAACTCTGAAAATAAATGTCAACTTTCCTTTCTTTTTTACATTGGTCTGGCATGTGAAATGTGTTAGAGCCTTAGTCTGACTGCCATATATGGGCATGGGAAGTACTGGACCCACCGAGAGAGCCTCTCTTCTTAGCACACAAAGGAAACATATTGTAGGTCAGTCTTCCGTATTCTCGGGGCTGTGGCCTCATGTTCACACAGGGACAACTGCCTTGTCTCTTATCTATGCTAGTCTGATAAGAGAAATAGCCTCAGTTACTTAGACTCTTTTGAACAATGTGACCACTTTTACCCTGGAAAACAGGTCTCTGAACACCCTGTCCTTATAATGCATTTTTACAAGTCTTTCTTAGTAATATCACTCTCAGATATGCTTTAATCAAATCACCTGAAGGCTCATATTCCCTGAGCAATGATCATTGCACTCATTACAATGTCAATATCTACTGTGTGAAGAGTAAAGTTTTTTTTACTCACATAACCTGCTCTTCTGAAATTATGTTTTTCACATTGAGAGAAGAATAGTTTACATAGCTAAAGCAACAAGGTGATTGAATCTTATGAAAAGATATTGAGACATAGGGAGTGGGTGCAAGTGCTAGAAACACAAAACAAAACACAAAATCCTAACAGGAAAGCAGAAAATGTGGTAAGAACCAAAAGTTTAAACCCATGATTTCTCTCTAACGCTGCCTCAATTTCATAAGCTTTGTTATTTGCCTGTCTCTGATAAGGACTACTATTGGCCCTCATACAAGTGATCATTTCTAATGGTATTCATTCCCCAAGGTTTTACCTTTTTCTCGCCTTCAGCAAAAACATCAAATGGTCATATATATTCACTGTGATGTTTCCCATTGCCTAAAGAAATCTAACAGTCCAGAAAGATCTCCATAAAGGTTCACTTTCCACACAGATCTAGAAATACACACACACACACACACACACACACACACACACACACACACACACATACATATATACTAAAATAAAGTTAACAAAACTTAAATTTAAATCCCAATTTAAAAAGGAAACTAAGAATATGATTATTTTTTCGAATGGTAACATTTTTGTTTTAGATTTGGATACACATTTTACTTGAATTATTGAAAATGGTTTATGCTCTTTTTTGTTCTATTATACTGACCAATCGAATTCCCAGAGCTATAGTATTTCGTATAATCTTTATGAGATATATTGTTACATCTGTGATGTGCATTCATTTTAGAGATAGAATGGGGCCTTAGAGACCATGTGGTATGCTAGTCTGCCTGTATTATTTGATAGATGATGGAACTAATGCCTGAGAGAGAAACCACTTTTACTGAGCACCTATTTTTTTCAAACAGTATGCTGGATACCTTACATATGATAGCTCTTCATCTCAGGAGGTTATACAGTAAGTGGCAGAGAAAGAATCTATGGCTATATCTAATTAACTCACAAGTTTTCCTTCCCCTGCACATCCGATGGTAAAGCCATGGCTTCCACATCTCCTGACTTGAAGTTCAGTGACCCTTTTATCACTTTCCAATTAAATTTCTCCTCTGCTCTACAAATCAACACCCAGTTTAAGTAGATTTTCCCAACTCTCTTTGCCTCTTCCTAGAATAACTCTCATGCATTTACGCTCCAGCAGATGATATTTTAGGTGATTCTTGTTATTAGATTATCATAAGGTTGGCAAGCACTGTGTTCATTCTAGAAGTTATTACTATTAGCAGATATGTGCCATGGGACACAATTTCCTGCGAACTGGTCAGTTGAAAAACTGCAAATATCATAGACAACAAAGCCTCTCTTCTAGCTCCACTCTCAATATATGAACCCCAGAACAAACTTTGAAAATAGTGGCTCTTCAAAAAGTATCTAAGCAAATTGAACTTTACCAGACAGTATGTTTATATTGAAAGTTCTCCTCCCCTTTCTATTCTGCCTTTGCAATATTTAAAAAATTATACAATTATAATGTCCTACAGTTTGGTTAGCCAAAAGATGAATTTGAAATGGAAGGGTATATATGTGTATCACCCAATATACATGTAAATTCTATATTAATTTACAATAAAAAGAAATGTTTTAATATATTTAGTATAGGTATGAATTGCTAATTAATATGATGAGACATATTGGTAATAACCAGAAATATGTATTAAAATGCACTAACATATATATATATATATATATATATATATATGTTAAAAGTATTAAAATAACTAATTCAAGTATACCATAAATTTTTACTTTAGTTATTGATACATACTAACTTTGAATTACATAGGAGAAATTGAAATAATATTTTGTTTCTGGATTACACTCCTAATTTAACCAATTCAAATGTATCTATAGGAACATTAAATTTTAATAGTGTCCAATATTATACAATATATTTGGTTCCAAATGGGAAAGGTGAAGCCCTTATTTAGGAAGCTTAATTAACTCGTTAGGACCACTTAGGGAACATATATAGAATGCCTGTGCTACATTAGGTACTGAAAATAAGAACTGGGAAAAAGCACAAAAGGTGGAAAGGAGAGCTGAAGGGAAAATTTGAGAGGACCTGCTCGTTGACAGGAATAGTGCTAGGCACACTGGGAAGCAGGATGTAATGGGATGTGATTGGGCATAAGAGTTAGATTGACTTGGCTTTCAACTCTGGATTTTCTTGTTTCAGCTGTATGGTTTTTAACCTCTTTGAGACTCAGTATCTTCATATTTTCAGATTAAGATACCCAGTTGTGAGGATTAAATGACATGATGTATGAAAATGTGAATAGCACAGTGTCTGGCATAAAGTAGACAATAAATATGTCCTGCTCCACATTGATGAACTCATCATTTAGTTTTCTGAATAATACAATGAGTTAGATATTATTGATTTCACACCCATTTTATAGATTTTTTAAATGGGTCTTAGCTTCCAAAATTGTCCAAGCTTGATTTAACCGATTTAAGTGCTCTTTCCTTTACACCAAAGCTGTCTCAAATAAAGCGTCTAGGCAACCCTGTTTTTATTAACTGCTTAATTAAAGCTGACCCAAAGCAATCTTGCCTTTTGAACTCTATTATTGTGTGTACTTTATGGGAGCCTGAATAGAAGTACTGAGTGTGTCTGTGCAATAGCGTTAACTTTAAAAATCTTTCAGTTGCAAGAGGATAGACTTTTAAATATAACTGGTGGAAATAAAGTTTTGGTTCTAATGATTGAGAAAAAATGACAAGGCTGATTTAGTGTTAGAATCATAAAATATAATATGAAGAAGATGAGACTCAGAATGTGAGAGTGATTTGTCCTAGGTCAAACAGTTAGATTTTAAAATAATCAGGTGATGAGTATTAATCTACTGACTTTCAGTTCAGGATTTTTTTTTACCACTACATACACAACTTATAGTGTGTGATAACTTTGTGTCCTGAGTAACAACTGTATAAAGTTATGTTGAACAATATTTAAATTGAGGGGAAAGTGAAGCTAACAAAAATAGAACTGTTGTAGGAACCAAACCATGGCTGAGGTTTACCTTTCCTATTAAATAAATCTAGTGTGCCCTTGAATGGTCACATATCCCCTCTGAGATTCACTTCCTTTATGTGTAAATGGGAGAGAATAGCTTTTTTAAAACCTTAAATGAGATGATTTTTTTCAAAAATCATTTGAAAAAATGAGAACTCCACATAAACAAAAATCGTTATAAATACTATGTAACTAAACAAGCCTTTAAACTGCTCTCCAATCAAGTTTCTTCCTTCACAAGATGCTGAAAATGATGGGTTCTTGATTACAAATTCCTTATTAATATTTCATGCAAGTGCCCAAAATGGCCATCTTGTTATTATATGGGGGAGACTGAGAGACTCCTGTGTTTCTGAAATGCAATTTCTAATTCATGAACCAAATTACATCAAGTATTTCTTAGAATAGCTCCTAAGCACATAAAATCAAATCCTAAAAAAATATAAGTTTTTGTATCGCACTAAAAGAAGCTGAGACAGCTTTCAGTGGCAAGTAAGGGCCATTTTAGAAATGATAGAGCTATCAAAAAATGAAAAAAGAGAGAGAGAAAACTGTTATTGTGTGCCAACTTTGTGTCAGTCACACTGAGGCAGCAGGGAAGGGATGACCTTCTGAATCGGGCAATGTGAGTTCCAACCCTGACTTTGTGGTCTTCAGCTGCTGTTTCTGGGTCTCAGGATCTTAATAAAAATGGCAAAAAATAATGTCAACCTCATAGAGTTGTTGTAATGATTAAATGAGACAATCTATAAAATGTGACTGGCACATAACAGTCACTTAGTAAGTGCTAGTGCTTTTTACCAATTGTCTCAACTAATCCACCCAACTAACCAATGAACAAGACATTGTAGCATCATCTTCATGTCACAAATTAAATTGGGAGACAATCTCATAGTTTTGGTAATTTACTCGAGCTAGGCAACTGTCTGAAATTTCATCAAGATTGTCCTACTTCTCAGTTGTAAGTTCTTACCTACCCACCATTCTGCCCCTTGCATAAGATCCAAAATATCTCTGTGCAGAGGTAGTTTACAAACACAGAAAATTCAAGTTATTCTGCATGGCATTAAATAAATACTTAACTTTTCCACAATTTTTTCCTTAGGCATATGGAGATATGATATAAGTTGGACTCTATTTCCTAAACTATGGATAAATGACTTTAGAGGAAAAGTTTATAATATAATGACAAGAATTAGTTTTAATATTAACCATATTACGCTATTATCTCCATGTACATGAATGGCTATGTTACAGAGGATAGTTAATTAAAACAGGTATTAAGAGATAAAACATTAAAACAAAAATTTTAGTAAAACCTAGCTTCAACATAATTAGAATTAATATGCTTTAGAAGCCAAATTGCCTAAAAATAGTTTAAATTTAAATTGTAGCATATAATTATTTAAAATCTGTTAGACAACTTTTCAATTAAAGTATTATATTTCCATAACATCTGTAATGCTATTTAAGTTCTTTTTATTGGATTTATTCGGGGTGGTATTAGCTAATAAAATTATACAGGTTTCAAGTATACAATCCTATAATACATCATCTGTATATTATATTGTGTGTTCACCACACAAAGTCAAGTCTCCCTCCATCACCATTTATCCCCCATTTACTAGTACCCTTTTCTACTGCCTCCACTTTCCCTCCCTGTGGCAATCACCATGCTGTTGTCTGTGTGTATCTTTTATTTTATTTTTTGCTTAATGCCTTCACCTTTTCACCCAGCCACCCAAGCAAACCCAATTAAACATCTATTAAATTTTAAATGAATAGTTTATAGATTTTCAGTTGAGTAGCATGATTTTATTTGCACTCTATTTTTTTTCTGATTATAAACTGACAGAAAATTTAGAAAATAAAGACAAAGCACAATGGTGGAAATAGAAACCACTTTATAATCCTTCCATTCAAAATCAACTTCTTTTAGCATTTTGCTAAAATCCTCATTTTTTCTAAGCATAAACTTATACATTGCAAACTTGTATATTATTCAGATTCTCAGAATTCTTATCATACTATGACTTTATAAATGATTCTTTTAACTTTTCATTTAAAAATGAAATAATTCAAATACTCCTTGAAGAACTGAAATACATTATTTAGGCCCATAAGTTGTAGTCCCATGAAAATAAGTGCCTAATATACAAGGCAGAATAAGAATAATTGTCATTTTGAGTCCGAAGAAAGAAACCACTGTGGACTAGAATAGAATGAGAGAGGACTCATGCAGATCGAATGTGATTTGCTTCTTATAGTAAGATTTGGAAAAATGTAGAGGAAGGAAAAGTCCCAAAAGGCAGAAAATAAATTACCTCAAGAACATGTCATTATTTTTGGAACCGGGTTTTCAACTACCTTAGAGATAAATTTAGATATAAATATTGGGGTTATATTATGGAAAACTTTGTGGAGGCAATAAGTACCAGATTAAAGGAGTTTTGATATTTATTTTTAGAATATCGTTTCTTGCATAACCTTCTCAAATAGAAAAATTCCATTTACTATCTAAACTTCCTCAATTCCCGTTCACTCCTCAAAACATTGTAATCTTGCCTCTACCCACATCTGCTCATTGTCTTGTAATATAATAAATATATAATCTTTGCATATAAAATATTATGAAAAATATTTGAAACAACTAATTAAGGATCACAATGGAAGATGGAAATCAAGTTTAAAGTAGGAAAATCAGTCAGGAGAAAGTTACAATCAAAATAAGAGATAAGGGCCAAGGCTAGAATTGTAGAGGTGAGAACTGAAAATTGGGCCTGATGAATGAGATAATGAGATCAAAGTTAACAACATTTCTAAAATGATTCCAAAATTTAAGGAAGTTAATTGGAGTTTGAACTAAGAAAATTAGGAGCAAAAGTTTTGTAAAGAATTGGAATTTGAGGCGATGAAGAATAAATCTGTATGTGTTTTCCATGTAAAGATGGAGACACTGTTTCTTTTATCTGTGACAAAAAATACAGGTGAGAATATGGATGCATAGATTTAATATTTTGAAATTAATATGGCATGTATGAAAGCGTTACATCATAAATAGGCATTTAGCACAGTTTTACATATGATGGCAATATATTCAAGAGTTGACTATATTAAAGTTAACAGTACAATATGTGTTTATATTGCTTTACTGTATAGGGTAGTGGAAAGAAACCAACTATGATTGATTAATTAGTGAGCAAGGAGTTCTTCAACTGTTATACAATTTCCCCAAAATAACTTGTTGTTGGTCATTGGCTCTTATATGTCTATAAAATAGCATGAATTAATTATAGAAATTTTGTAAAATACAAATGAATACATAAATATATTAAAAATAAAAATTACCTATGATCCCACCAACTCAATTATAATACATTTTATTTTAGTGCATATTTTTCCAATATTTTTTTCTATGTATATACTCTGGTGATTCTTTTGTTTTTATGTAATAGGAATTATTGTTTTCCTATTTAGTTAAATTTCCATCTAAAACAAAAATTTTTATGCCTGTATTATAGATATTTCATAATGCATTTAGTTGTCTAATATTGTTGGATGCTTCAATTTTATGCTATAACAAACAAGGCTATAATGAATCTTATTGAGCATTATTCTCACTGTGCACTGACCCAACAGCCAACGCAGAGTTAACAGAGAAACACTGGAAGAGATTCCATTGAAGTCAGTAAAAATCTCAGATTACTATATGTTTAGGATTGTTTTGGACATTTTATTAAAAACACTAATATGGGGAAAATAATAAACATTGAAAAGGAAAATAAAGTGCTACTGACATTTGTTATTAATAGCAATCTACTGAGAAATTCTAAGAGAAAGTTGTGGTAGTATGTAAAGGAACAGTTTATAGAGGTAAACTTGGTAATGTGTACCAAAAACCTATTACACTTCCAGAAATTTGTTGTTTGCATAAAATAAAATATTTTAAAAGTGACTGAATTTTAAAACATTTTAATTTCATTCTATCAGTTGTTCTAATAGATAACATATTATTATTATTAGACAATTTTGTTTGTTATATAATAGGCGCTATCTGTACTTAAAGTATTTTTATAGAGAAACACAGTTTACAAAATTTAAATCTATAGATTTTTTTTCTATTTATTTACATTTTTATGTCTGATTGGAAAATAATGTATAATAAACAGAGTTTTCAAGATAGGATTATATTTACTTTTTTGTGATTTTATCCCTTTGTATCAATTTTATATATTTTTACTTAATAGTAAAAAATAATATATCAATTAATTTTCTCAGGATTTGAAACATTTATTCCTAAAAATGTATACTTAATTGTGCCTTTTTCTATGTATCTAACTGTGGCATGGTACAATTTCAGAAAATAAAAAAAGTCTTCCTACTTTATAGTGTATTTTCAGTATAACACCAAATTAAACATGATTACAACTTATTAGTTCTTAATCATTATACATGTAACTAATCACTTGTTATTTTTATATCTCAAAACTGAAGTTTCAGACATTCACATGTAAGTATAATTCAGGATATGATTTGATTTTCTTTTAATTTTTTTTCTTTATTGATTAAGGTATTACATATGTGTTCTTATTGCCCCATTGCCCCCCGACCCCTCCACTCATGCCCTCACCCCCCTGGTGTCTCTGTCCCTTGGTTAGGCTTATATGCATGCATACAAGTCCTTTGGGTGATCTCTCCCCCTTACTCCCACCCTCCCCTACCTTCCCTCTGAGGTTTGACGGTCTGATCAATGCTTCTCTGTCTCTGGATCTATTTTTGTTTATCAGTTTACGTTGTTCATTATATTCCATAAATGAGTGAGGCCATGTGATATGTATCTTTCTATAATTGGCTTATTTCGCTTAGCATAATGCTCTCCAGGTCCATCCATGCTGTTGTAAATAGTAAGAGTTCCTTCTTTTTTATAGCAGCGTAGTATTCCATTGTGTAGATGTACCATAGTTTTTTGATCCACTCATCTGCTGATGGGCACTTAGGCTGATTCCAAATCTTAGCTATGGTAAATTGTGCTGCTATGAACATAGGGGTGCATATATCCTTTCTGATTGGTGTTTCTAGTTTCTTGGGATATATTCCTAAAAGTAGGATCACTGGACCAAATGGTAGTTCCATTTTTAGTTTTTTGAGGAAACGTCATATTGTTCTCCATGATTTTCATTGTGCATTCACTATCTTTAAATTGTTGGGCCATATTTAAAATAAAGGCTAACATATTCAAAACTATAAAGTATAATACAGTTAACACATATATTTAATATGAAGAAGACATTTATAGATTAAAAATAGATCTAAAATTTGACATTAACTTACCACAAATACATAGAGAGAACTTTAAATCTTATTTGAATGAAATTCAGCTCTTTAAAATGTTTGTTTTCTGTGTTGGGTGTGAGCAATTAAACTATCTAATGAATAATTATATGTTAAAAGATTCTTCAGCATTTCCCCATTTCTTTTTACTTAAAAGGGATTTCACCCTTTCCTGCTATTAGAATAAAACAAACAAGCTGAATCATCATTGACCCAGTATATTAACCATTTTGATAAATGAGACCATTTATTTTATCACTGTCTAGACCAGTGACTCACAACAGTAGCTGTGCATTAAAATTGCATGTGGAGGTCAGAATCTATCCCATGATTCTAACACAGTAGGTATGATTTGAAACTTAGCTCCCTTTATTTTTTCTATCAGCTTAATAGGTGATTTTAATGTGCAAGCAGGGATGATAATCATTGGACACCAACATATGCCCATTAGGTGAATCCTCATCCACATATTTGAAACATTGCTCATTCATAAGCTTACTCACTTGATTATGTTTTTCAAAGGCAGACTCACTGTTTTCATTAGTTTTCTGCTGGGGTCCAACCCCAGCAGGTCCAGGGGTCCCCAAAGGTGTGGACGGAGTCAGCGAAGAAGGAATGACACGGAAACAGTGTTCAGTTGATCAGCAGCCTAGCCAGGGTCTCTAGCCAAGTTCTGGTCAGGATCTCCAGCCAGGTTCTGTGTCCATGTTCTCTTGCTAGGTTCTCCAGCCAGGTTCTCCAGGTTCTCCAGCCAGGTTCTGTCCAGGATCTTCAGCCAGGTTCAGTCACCAGGTTCTAGTCAGGTTCTCTTGCCATGTTCTATCCAGGTTCTGTAGCCAGGTTATGTCTCTAGGTTCTGTCTCTAGGTTCTGTGGCCAGTTTCTGTCCAGGATTTTTTGCCATGTTCTCTCTAGCGAAGTTCTTCTGTCTCTAGGTTCTGTGTAGGTTCTGTGTCTAGGTTCTGTGTCCTGCTGTCTTGTTACATCTGTATTTATACCAGTTGATTCCTATCCTATCAATCTCTATTCCAAAGGTTAGGGCGTTTCTTATCTCCATTCCAGGGAGTAAAGATTATGTAGCTTAAGCATGATTGTTCATAGTTAAAGTGATTGATTACCCACCTGGCACTTAGTTAAGGGGTTTTATTCCCTCCCTAACTTCAGGGGAAAATCCCTACCTGGGGAAACAACCTTTCTCAGAGAGGTGACCTTGGTTAAAACACATAGTGCCAAGAAGGTGAGCAAACATATCAAGAACAGCATGCCATATATGCCAGGTCCCTTGAAACAGCAAGGATGGACCGGCTCCCGGCAGTTTTCTATCCCTAATAACTAGCTTAGTTTTCAGCACATAGGCCTCAGAAAATGTTTGTTTGTTTAATGTAGTTATAAAAACTCATTAAGTCAATGAAGAATTATGCCATTGGTTAGAATCGTAGAAAGGGACAAACAAAAGGTTTATGAAATCTCTATTTAAAAATCAAACGCAAAACTACTTTGGAACAGCTATTAACACTGGCCTTTCATGGTTCTTTTTTTTTAAAAAGAATGATAAGTCACCTTGAGGAAAATCAATAATAATTTTGCTAAAAAATAATTTCACTATTATTTTATTTTAAATGTGTTTTTATTGATTTTTAGAGTGAGGAAGAAAGATGGAGAGAGAGGAACATCAATGAGAGAGAAACATTGATCAGCTTGCCTCCTGCATGCCTCCTACTGGGGACTGAGCCTGTAGCCTGTTCATGTGCTCTGACAAGGAATAGAATGGACAAACTTTTGGTGCACGGGGATGTTGCTCAACCAACTGAGCACACCTGCCAGGAGAATTTTCACTATTAATGTGTTAATGGACACACTCTTTCCTAAGAAATATACTTTTGGTAATTCTGCTAACTCCATGATAACCAGACAATGTATAATGTATAAGTCTAACTTAAAAATAAAATTAGAATAACAAGTAGAAGAATAAAAACCATGTGTATTACCAAACTATTTTCACTAGTATAATTTTAAAACATGAGCAAGTATTAAACTGATTTTAATTTTTTAAAAAATAGCTGATCTCCAGGTAGAGGTAAGGTAAATCTGGTATTTATTCTTTATCTGCTGAGTGGCTGCTGAATTTATATATTTCTACTTCTCCAAAGAGCTACCATTGGTATACACATGAACATACAAGTACACCACCCTCAACACACACACACACACACACACACACACACACACACACACACACACACTCACCTTGACCTAAATTTATTGCAATAGACAAATACAGGTTTTCAAAATGCCACAGTCTTAACCAGTACTGATGTTTTTCAATTTATATTTTTTAAAAAATCAAACATAATATACTAGTATTGCAGATGTAAAAAACAACTTTTTCACTTTAGTTATTTACCAGTTTTTCAAACAATTACACATAGTTACGTAATTCTAAAATAAAGTCTACAAAACACTCAAGGTAAAGTAGAAAATAGCACATTATAACGTAATTTCATTCATTTGAGAAAGGGCAGTCTTACACGGGCCTATTCCAAACAAACTTTTCTAAATGGTTTGCTCCAAAATGTGTATCCAAGTTAAAGTTGAGTAGAAATTTAGTTGCTTCCCCTTGGCTGAAATGTTTTTAAACACAATAACTTTAAACTGACATATTTAAAGAAATTTTGAATAATTAGATGCTGCCATCCACAAGTACATTGGAAAAATATCTACCTCTCCTTTCTTATCCTCTGTTTCTGTCCACTTTGAGTAGCTCATAACAAATATGTCCTACCTTCTACAAGGGCTGGGGAACATCTGGCCCGTGGACCCTACAAGGCTCAAGAAATCATTTGGCCTGGCCCTGCCTAAGACATTAGGGGTGAGTTTATTAAGTGTTTGACCAAATATAGCAGACTAATTTTTAAGTTGATAATTTTGTACGGCCTGCCAATAATGTTATAAATATCCAAATGGTCCTTGGCAGAAAAAAGTTTCCCCACTCAAACATTCACAGTCATTAGAAAGTCAATGAACCCACAGGGAAATGCATTAATATATAGCATCCCATAGTTTGAAAGAATTTCCCCTAAAGGTCTGGCAGTTTTTTGCTGATTTATAAAAGTCCCACTGATATAAGGAAAGAAGGCACAGGCATTTACTAGTATTATGGCTTGCTAACTTCAAAGGAGGCTAACAGAGGATAACTTCAAATTCAGGCTAAAAACTTGAATTTATAAATCTTTTTGCTGCTTCACTAGATTCAGAATCTTACCTGGAATTGACTAATTAATAGTTGAAAACTTCAGTTTAAGAGAGCTCTTGGAAACTCCTCCCTCACATCCATTTCCTAATTTGTCTGTAACGATGGAGCTTGATAACATTGCCAATTCTGATGTAATTTCACTCTTTATTAATGCTGTTTTACACCTTCTGTCTTCAGCTAATAGAGAGTTATTGTCCAACCAGTTTTATTAAGATAGGATCCCTGGAATATACATTTTTTTACAGCATCCGTCAGTGGAAAAAAAGTTCCGATTAATCTGAAGAAACTGCTAATGAGCACATTGGCCTTTCTATCTCTGTTTTTTCTATGGATATCACTATGATAAGGTTTCAGTTTTTGCGAAACAATACAAATAACACTCAAGTTTCCTTGATTGGGCCTTATTAATTCTCAGTAAAAGCTACCTAAGGTGGGGAGAACAGGAATTAGAAGTTGTAAAGGTTGACATTAATATTGAACTATGATGTTTAAAAAATTTTTATTTATTGATTTTGAGAGATAGTTGGAGAAAGAAAAAAAAGACATTGATTTATTGTTCCACTTATTTATACATTCATTGGTTGATTCTTGTATGTGCCCTGACTGGGATGGAATCCACAATCTTGGTGTATTAGGACAACAGTCTAACCAACTGAGCTACCTGGCCATGGCTTGGAGTATGATTTGCATTTCTTTTATGGGCCCAGCCAAACATCTAGCTATTGAAGTTGGTGATTTTCATATACAATGAAATGTTACTATAGAAAAGATCCAGTTGCCTTGTGATAAACATTAATCAAATTAAGACTTAAGAAAGTTCTTAACTTTTTATACACATATTCACAAAAACAAAACAAAGCAAAAAAGAGACCATTTTCACGAGCTTTGGATATACATTATTTGACTTCTTAAAATAAGTTACATTCCAATATAGGCATTTGCAAACCTCACAGAGGACATTACATGATGATCATTGTCTAGTTTGCAATGTTGAGCAATATCAAATGCACATTTTTTTTCCTGTGAAAGTATCTGACCTTTACTTAAAATGTCACTCTCACCTTATTATCTAAATCATAATTACTTGTTTCAGTTAATGATGTATAAAGCAGTTTGGCTAGCTTTGTTTTTACACCATATATAATTATGAGAGAAAATTTATAAAATCCTATCAAAATAGCTCAATATTGACCTCATATAACTATCATTAATTTGGAACTTATTTTAGGCAATCTAAAAAAAGATAAAAGCCAGCATATTTTGGAAGATCCTAAAGATATATTTGTTTTTGTTTCAGAAATTCTATAATCATTAAAGTGTATTATATGAATTTCAAGCATAGTTTAACTTTATAACCTTTAAAGATATTGATTTGGAAGTAAATCATAAAATACCAAATGTATTATAAAGCTCATACAATCTGATTAGCATTAGATCCTTTATTTATTGCTACTACATATGCTTTTAAATCTACTTCTCAGGTCCAGGGATGAAACTATTACCCTTTATTTATACAAAACTAAATGTTCCATAATTTGAAAAATAGTTTCTCATGAGCATATTTATTGATACTGTTAAATAGTCTTTGTATAAGATATTACATTTTTGCCTTTTTAAAATGTTGAAAATGCATGCATACATGGCAACTTTATACATCTGTGATTAACATACAACAGAAAAGGTGAAGCAAAATTAAATAATATAAAAATTAGTTAATGTACATTAAAGGGCCAAGAGTGACATGCCTAGGTCACAAAATTTAGAGGTTCTCATTCTCAAGGTCATGCAAATACACTGACAGAGAAACCTCCTTATTTCATTATGGTCCCAGCCCTGGTATCTTGAAGCTGGTATATAGAAAATTAATTATTGTATTGCTTTACTTAAAAAATAATTTTAATCTTAGCAGAGCAAATGCTCATACTCAACTGAAAAAAAAATAAAAATGAATATTGTAGATAAGTATTCTCAGTTAATAAAATCAGTTGACACACAGGACACCAGTATGTTCATGTGTACCAAGCACCAAAATACAGATGCACCTCACAGTAGCAAAAGCATTTTCTCAAAAATAATGAATTATTGCTACAAAAGTCAGACCCTTCTGCATCATGGTGGTTTATGAAAGTGGAAATTTAAGATCTTAAAAATGAACAGTTTGAATAAAATAAAACAATTTTGCTGAAGGAGTATAGAATGAAAAAAAGAAGAGCGATAGTTCAAATTCAAGTTCCACTGATTAAATATTACTGGTGCATTCTTTTTATAATCTTGATCATCATAATGCTGTAGTGATTATAAATGTTACTGGAGGTCTGGTGCACAAAATGCATGCACAGGTAGGGTCCCTAGGCCTGGCCAGCGAACAGGGCTGATCAGTGGGGTGACCGGTGGGGCGATCAGGGGCCCCTGCTGGCATTCACCTTGGCTGGCCTGGGGCCTGTGGGCTGGGGGCAGCTCCTGCATTAAGCGCCTGCCCCCTGGTGGTCAGTGCACATCACAGCAACCAGTAATCCCACTGGTCTTTCTGCCATTTGCTCTATTTGCATATTAGGCTTTTATTCTATAGGATAACTAGAGGCCTGGTGCACAAAATTTGTGCACAAGGGTGTGTGTGTGTCCCTCAGCCCAGCCTGCACCCTCTCCAATCTGAGACCCCTCAAGGGATGTCCAACTGCCCTATTTAGGACTGCTGGCTCCCAACTGCTCACCTGCCTGCCTGCCTGATTGCCCCTAACCACTCCTCTGCCAGCCTGATAGATTCCTGACTGCTCCCCTGCCGGCCCAATTGCCCCTAACTGCTCCCCTGCTGGCCCGATTGCCCCTAAATTCCCTCCATTGACAGCCTGGTTGCCCCTAACTTCCCTCCCCTCTTGGACCAGTCACCCCTAACTGCCCTCCCTTGCCAGCCTGGTCAACCTTAACTGCCCTCCCCTGCTGGCCCAATTGCTCCTAACTGCCCTCCCCTGCAGGCCTGGTCTCCCCCAACTGCCCTACCCTGCTGGCCTGGTCCCCCCCAACTGCTCTCCCCTGCAGGCCTGGTCCCCCCCTAACTGCCCTCCCCTGCTGGCCTGGTCATCCTTAACTGCCCTCCCCTGCTGGCCATCTTGTGGTGGCCATATTATGTCCACATGGAGGCAGCCATCTTGTGTGTTGGAGTGATGTTCAATTTGCATATTACCTCTTTATTAGGTAGGATTACAGAGGATGAATGGATGGAACTTATAACTGAAAGGAAATATGCAAAGGAGCTTATTAGACCTACTTGTAAATTGTATCTATATAGTGCACTCACCTATGTGTCTTAGTTGGTTGAGCATATTCCCAAGGACCAAGAGATCACCAGTTCAATTACCAGTTACAGCACATGCCCAGGTTTTGGGCTGGATCCCCAGTAGGAGTCCTTTAGGAAGCAGCCAATTGACGTTTCTCTCTCATCAATGTTTCTCTCCCTTTTCCTTTCTCTCTAAAATCAATAAAACCATTTTAAAATTGAATCCATGGCCCAGCCTTGGTGGCTCAGTGGCTATGCATTGACCTATGAACCAGGAGATCATGATTCCATTCCCTGCTGGGGCACACTCCCAGTAGAGGGCGTGCAGGAGGTAGCCAATTGATGATTCTCTCTCATCATTGATGTTTCTATCGCTCTCTCCCTCTGCCTTCCTCTCTGAAATCAATAAAAATATATATTTTTAAAAATGTATTCATAAAGTAGAAGGGGCAGTATAGATCATGTGAGAGAAAACAAAATGGGAAACAGGTTTTATGAGAGGCTAGTTGAATCTCCTGACTCATACCTAGTTCAATGATTTTTTTTCTAAGACACTAACCTAACTCCTTGATTCATATCACTTACTTCACCTTCATCTTACCAGTGATAATGCCAAGAAGCATACATGTAAAACACACACACACACACACACACACACACACACACACACACACAATGCCTAATAACCTGGTATTTGTACACATCCTGAAAGTTTACTTAAAAATTTCCATTTTATTTGGCTGTAGAATTCCAATGTAGCTGAAGATATTTTTCTTATGCCTAACAAACTAGAACAAACACTTGTTAATGCAAGCAAATGACAGATTCCAGAGTCACACCAGCAGTTTATCTCTGCCTTAATAGGATTATTGAAACTTGTTAATTTGATATGATGTAGTTTTAAAGCTCATTTGGGTCTATACAAAGACAGTTTATTTAATACTGATCTCTTATGTTTGCAAACACATAGGGACTTTGAATGTTTATTCAGTATGAAATAATGGAACTAGCTAAGTCAGAATAATTAAGTTTATCTCTAGAGGTTTTTTAAGTAATTAATTGAATAAATATGTACAAAATCTATTATGGACACCCAAAGATTCTGGACTTATTAAAAATGGGGAGAAAAATCAGTGTATTACTGACAAGGCTAAAGGAAAGTGGTTTCAATTCATTATTAAAGTATGGAGATATATAACAGTAATTCTCACAGTATATTTGATAACTCAGATTTTGGACTTTTATGAATATTTGACTATTTAAAAATAATTAGATACTTATGTTTTGTGAGATTCACAGATAGTTGCCAGCAGAGGAACAGAATGCAAGAGTATTGGGTGGGATATGAATAATGAAGAGAGGCATATAATTTTATAATTGTAGACCTCTCTGGGACTCAGTTTCCTTATCTCTAAAAAAATAAATGCTGCTTATACCAATCCATGAACACTGTATATTCTTCCACTTATTTATATCTTCCTCTATCTCCTTTTTCAATGTCCTGTAGTTTCCCAAGTACAGGTCTTTTACCTCCTTGGTTAAGTTTATTTCTAAGTACCTTAATTTTTGTTGTTGTTGGAGGGGTAAATGGGATTGTTTTTTGGTTTCTCTCAATGAGAGTTCATTATTGGTGTATAAAAATGCCATAGATTTCTGGGTGTTAATTTTGTATCCTACTACCTTGCCAAATTCATTATTAAATCTACTAGTTTTTTGATGAAGTCTTTAGGGTTTTCTATGTACAATATCATGTCACCTGCGAATAATGACAGTTTTACTTCCTCTTTTCCAATTTGGATGCCTTTTGTTTGTTCTTCTTGTCTGATTGTTATGGCTGGGACTTCCAATACTATATATATGTATATAACCCTAAGTGACGGGACCACAGGACAACCAGGACTGTAGCTGTGACATTCACTGACCACCAGCAGGCAGATGCTCAACACAGGAGCTGCCCCTTGGTGGTCAGTGCGCTCCCACAGTGGGAGCACCACTCAGCTGACCAAAGGGCTCCAGATGCTGAGCTCACAGCTGGTGAGTGCAGTTGCAGCTGTGCCAGCATGGCAGCAGAGGGCAGCAGAGCAGCAGCGAGCCTACCAAGTGGTGGCAGGGGCAAGTGCAGCAGGGCCTGGGATGAGCGGGAGCAGCTCCTCCCCAGTCGTCTGTCACTTCACACACTACTACATTCTCAGAGGATGTTGGATTGCCCGGTTTCCGCCAATCCCCGCAGGCAATGCCGAGGGACCCCACCAGTGCACGAATCTGTACATGGGGCCTCTAATATTGAATAAGAGTGGTAAAAGTGGGCATTCCTGCCTTGTTCCTGTTCTTAGGGGAAATGGTTTTAGTTTTTGCCCATTGAGTATGATGCTGGCTGTAGGTTTGTCATATATGGCTTTTATTATCCTAAGAATTCTGAAACACCAATCAAAAAGAATATATGCACTCCTATATTCATAGCAGCACAATTTACAATAGCTAAGATTTGGAAACAGCCCATCAGCAGGTGAATGGTTAAAAAGCTGTGGTACATTTACACAATGGAATATTATGCAGCTGTAAAAAAAAGGAGCTCTTACCATTTGCAAAACATGGATGAACCTGGGAGTATTCTGCTAAGTGGAACAAGCCAGTCAGAGAAAGAGAAATATCACATGATCTCACTCATATGTGGAATCTAATGAACATCATAAACTTATTAACAAAATAGATCCAGAGACATAGAAGCATGGAACAGATTGTTGAATCTCAGAGGGAAGGTGGGGGAGGTTGGGTGGGTGGGAAGAGTTTAACCAAAGAATTTATATGCATATATGCATAATCCATGGACATAGACAATAGGGTGGTGAAGGCTTGTGGCAGGGGGCAGGCTAAAACAAGTCAATAGGGGAAAAGGGGCAACATATGTAACACTTTCAACAATAAAGATTAGAAACAAATGCTGCATTAAACTTTGTGGTTTTGTAATAAATCACCACTAACTTACCTGCTTAAAACTACTCATTTATTACCTCACAATTGAGTAGTTTTGACTGGGGTTCTTTGCACAGGGTCTCCCAAGGCCATATTCAAGGTGTTGCCTGGGCTTGCTTTTATCTGAAGTCTCTGGGAAAGAATTTGCTCTCAAGCTTATTCAGGTTGTTGGAAAAACTAGTTCCTGGACTGAGGGCCCATTTTCTTATGGACTGTCAACCATGGACCTCGCTTAGTTTATAAAGGCCACTCTTAAGTCTTTAATCCAAAATCCCTTCCTTTTCTACAATGGAGATATCTCCTAAATGTTGTTCCCTCTCACATTTCAGATCCCTACATCCTCTTCTGATACCAGCTAGAGAAAACTTTCCGCTTTTAAAGAGCTTATGTAATTATATCAGGCCCACCTAGGTAATCTTTCTAATGAACTCTATGTCAACTGACTAGTAACCTTAATTACATCTAAAATTTCTCTTGCCATTTAATTTAACATAATCACAAGCATCTCGCCATATTCAGAGCCCCAGAGGTTAGGACATATATCTTGAAAGAGCAGCATTTTAGACTTCTGCCTATCATAATGCTATTGGATGAGAATTATCTATTCAGTTCTAAATATTCTGATTTTAACCAAACTAATCTCTGAAGGTAAGGTGGACTCAAAATAATTCATCATATTTTTGTAATTCATTACTTTTTGGGGTTTTCTATTTTATTTCCATCCCAGGTGAAGAAAGAGTAAACAAAATATACCATTATGTGTTCTCTGGCTAAGTTAATGAAATATTTAGTCCAGCAAGAGCTAGCAATAAAATTTATTGCCCTCCCTTACTAATGAACAGAATTTTCAGTCCTACCTACACAGATAAACTATAGTCTTTAAAATAAATGGTCGACAGAGTGGAAAGCAAAAGTATTTCATTTGCATTAAGTATGGTATTAGTAGCACTCACCTATGGAGTTCCTGATTTTGTCTTACAATGTTTCTATATCCTTCATATATGACATCTAATATATTGAATGAATAATGTTTTGCCAGTGGAATGCTAAAATTCCTGACAGCTCTAAGCATCTAGATTTCTTTTGTATTAAGAAAACATAAAATATAACTTGGATATTTTTCATTGTATTACCCAGGCAGAGTGTAAAATCATGTGTTTTGCAGGATACTTGGGATACTTTATTAGATGTAAGTGTGTGTTTATCTGGTAACACTAGTTGGTAAAAATTACATAAAATTATATGAACATATTTTATTAGAGATTTTTCAGTATTTATTTCAATTTATGAAATTTTAATGCTGCACATCTTTTCTGTTAGAAAATATGCTATTATTAACTCATTTCCTTCTTACTGTAATAATTTAAAATGCTCTTGTTAAATCTTTGTGCCATTTTCATTTAGTGTGTTATACATAAGTATGATGTAACAAGTAAAAAGAAACTATAGTATTATTATCAGAAACTGATTTTACGTACTTTAGACTTTTACATATTTAACCATTATATTTATAATACTTGTTAACTTATCAAGAAAATAGAAATGGAGAAACCTCTATTAAAATAGTGGAATTAAGTATTCTAAAGCAGTAATTTTAAAAGAAGTGACTATACCTAATACAGAGTAATTTGTAAATCATGAAATTTTAGGGAGTTATATCTGTTCCAGTTCTGTGGACAATCTCACACCATGACAAATTAGTTAATGTGCAAAATTATTTGGAAAATGCAATACATTTATTGAATTATTTAATTTAGCAATGTAATCAGACTTTTTAAAAAATATGTTTTCATTGATTTTTAGAGAGAGAAGAAGGGAGAGGGATAGAGAAATAGAAACATCAAAGAGAGAAACATCATCGATAGGCTGCCTCCTGAAAGTCTCCTATTGGGGATTGAGCTGGCAACCAGGGCATGTGACCTGACCAGGAATCAAACCGGTGACCTCTTATTTCATGTGCCAGTGCTCAACCACTGAGCAACACTGGCCGGGCCCAGTCTTTAAAATCTTCAAATCAAATTATTCAGAAATTCCCAATGATTAAAATCAATATTCTCAAAATAACCACGATATGTATAGTTCTTTACAATTTTTATACTTTCATTAATTGTTTGATAACTTTCTAGAGATAAATCTACCCCACAGGAAAAAAAAATGAAGCAACTTTGTTGTCTGAGATTTAAATTCTGTTGGATTGAAAATTACTTGGATAATTATGAGTGATTCAAAAACAACAAAGATATGTATCGTGGACCTGTTTTATACCAGGTACTATGTATGGTACTAAGAATAGAAAAATATACCCACTGTGGTCCTCCCTAAATGCGCTGACATTACAATAAATAATCATAAGGTGCAAGATCTATTAGCTTAGTGGCTTTTTCCTCTTTTTTTTGAAGTTGTACAAATTTTATTGTAAGAGAGAACAATGTTAACAGGGTGAGATAATGCTAAGTATTTATTTCTATTTTACTATCATATTTTATTTCTTTTTAAATGAACATTTTAGACATTTTAAACATCTCTGAAAGAAAGATGTATCTTATAATCAAAAGTATGTTATACTAAACTATTTGGAGCAATTTTTTATTGCTCAGTGATTTATAAAATACAGGTATATCTTAAAATTGATGGTATCTTAGATTTGATGAAATACAATAAATCATAAATACTATATTAAAGTACGCGTGCCTTCAAAATACATATATTTTGCATAGACTTCTACCAAAATTGTGAAATTGATTTTTCAGTCAAATATCAAAAGCAGGAGAATGGAAGCTTTATTCCGGCATCACAGGGAATCATGGTTGAAATGAGAGAAATTAGAAGTTTTTAGGTATTTAAGCCTGTTGTGTCAGTTTTCAATCTCTTCATCCCCGACTAATATGCAAAGACTCATAAAACATTTAAGAAGAAAATATGACAGCACCAGCTAAAACCTTAAACAGATTAGTATGCAAAAACCTTGAACAGATTAGTATGCAGTTGTTTCTCTGTCTCTTTCTTAGTTGACTCTGTTATGTTCTATAAGCAAAACACGTTTTAAGAAATAAGAAATTCTTTGAAACACCTCTACTTTAAACTTGACTTCTCTGGGTGGGTATCTAAAAATTTCCAGGCCACAGCTCCTCACTCCATCACTTGGTTCTCACCTGCGTTTAAGGAGACCACTAAAGTCACGTTCCCTGCATCCTCTTTACCTTCTCCACTTCTCTTGAAAGCAGATCTGATGTCAATGTTTGGAGTATCCCCGGTAGATTCCAGCACTTCAAGATGGAATGAACAGCTGTCAAACTTATCCTTATAGCTGACTTTACATCTGTAGTTTCCTGCATAGTTCTCTTTGGCCTTGATGATCTAGATCTCGAATGTGTATATCCAAGTTTGCCTTTCAAAGGTTTCCTTCAGCTAGAGGTGCTTCCCAGCTTTGCTGGCCAGATCCATCCATTTCCCTTTAAAACACTTGACAGTGGGTTTTCTAAGATCTTCAGCCTTGACATTGGCTATAAAGGTGATATTTTCACCAACTCTAACTCTTCCTGTTTGAGGCTTTTCCACGAACAGGATGGACAGCTGAGGATTGGCGTTCTGCTTGTCTTGATCCTCTGTGGCAGGTGATTCTCCAAGAGACCATTCTGAGTTTTTTCTCTCCAGGGCCTGACTATCCAAACCTGGAGGCAGGGCAAAAGACAGGGAGGCTTCCTCTTCATCTTTTGCTGGTGCGGTGCCGGATTCTTTCTCTTTATTTGGTTCTTCCGGGAGTGGGGCTGGGGCTGGGCCAGCACTTCATTTTCTCTCTCTGGGTTTCTGTTTCCACCTGGATGATGTAGCTCTGCAGGGCTTGGGCCACTTCTTCCCAGAGTTTCAAGAAGCAGGAGGGAGTTGAGTATCCCCCGAAGATGCAAAACCGGCACAGTGGCCGCATTCTCTCCAGGACCTGCTGAAGCCTTCCCAGGATGAGTGGCTGACACTCAGGCCACCATGGAAGCCACCAGGACTTTGGAGAGGAACCTGAACCAGGCCCTTTTGGATCTGTGTGCCCTGGGTTCTACCAGCGCAGAGCCTCATCTCTCGCTTTTTCCTCTTTTATATAGCAACTTTTTAAATGTTTTGATAGCTTTTAATATTTTCCGTGAGGAGGCTTATTATTTTTTAAAAGTTATCTTGCTGATTTTGATAACAAAAGGGCAAGTTTATTTGGAGGCTACAACAACATGAATATGATTCCAAAACTATGCCATAGGTTAGAATTTTATAAATTTAATTTAAATTAAATTTAAAATACATTGAGAGGACAAATTCTGTTTAAATGCAATACATTCAATTGAAATATACTAAAATTATGATCAAATAACAATAATTTATAATTTTAATGAACTATTAATTAAAAATAAACATACAAGATAAATAAAGCTTAGGCATTCCAAAGTATATTTTTAAGTATATTTATTTTCAGTTGGTGAAGTATCAAACATATTCAAAAATTTTTCTGCAATCATGGTATAAGTAACAGTATGCAAATACTTCAAGTGCGATCATCTATCCTATATGTTCTCTAAGAGTTTCTTTACCACTGAGAGGTGGCATGATGGATTCCTGTAAAACCATTAAATATATATATTTCGACCAATGAGATTTCCTTTAACCTTGGTTTTCTGCAAGTTATTTTATCTTTCAATGGTTATTAAAGTTAGTTTTGAGTAAAATAAGTAACAGTATAAATTTCTGATATTAGTATTGAATTAAAAATCATCCTTAAATTAAATATAAGAAATTATCTTGCTTTAAGCCTTAATTCAAATAATCTTAATTCAAGCCTTAACAATTCTGTGAGTTATTTACATGTATGAGATCAAAAGCACAACAGTCATACGGCCAAGATGTATTAATTTGTATGAAGACAGAAAGTTAATTTGGGATGCCTACCTATATTTTTAACTTTTGTTAAAATGTGTGTTTATTTTACTTTATTTCATTTATAGGAATTTAATGATAAACTTGGGTTTCTGTTATCATTGAAGTGATACTAAAAGTAATAATGGCTACTGATGATAATAATCCTTTTGAATCACATTTTTATCTAATTAAGTCCACAATTTCTTTTTTTTTAATTAAATCTTTATTGTTCAGATTATTACATTTGTTCCTCTTTTTTTTCCCCCCATAACTCCCCTCCTCCCAGTTCCCGCCCCACCCTCCGCCCTCACTCCCCACCCACTGTCCTCATCCATAGGTGCACAATTTTTGTCCAGTCTCTTCCCGCATCTCCCACACCCCTTTCCCCCCCAGGAATAGTCAGTCCATTCCCTTTCTATGTCCCTGATTCTATTATAATCAACAGTTCATTCTGTTCATCAGATTATTTATTCACTTGATTCTTAGACTCACTTGTTGATAGATGCATATTTGTTGTTCATAATTTGTATCTTTACCTTTTTCTTCCTCTTCCTCTTCTTAAAGGATACCTTTCAGCATTTCATATAATCCTGGTTTGGTGGTGATGAACTCCTTTAGCTTTTCCTTATCTGTGAAGCTCTTTATCTGACCTTCAATTCTGAATGATAGCTTTGCTGGATAAAGTAATCTTGGTTGTAGGTTCTTGGTATTCATCACTTTGAATATTTCTTGCCACTCCCTTCTGGCCTGCAAAGTTTCTGTTGAGAAATCAGCTGACAGTCGTATGGGTATTCCCTTGTAGGTAACTGAGTTTCTTTCTCTTGCTGTTTTTAAGATTCTCTCTTTGTCTTTTGCTCTTGGCATTTTAATTATGATGTGTCTTGGTGTGGTCCTCTTTGGATTCCTTTTGTTTGGGGTTCTCCGCGCTTCTTGGACCTGTAAGTCCATTTCTTTCACCAGGTGGGGGAAGTTTTCTGTCATTATTTCTTCAAATAGGTTTTCAATATCTTGCTCTCTCTCATCTTCTGGCACCCCTATAATTCTGATGTTGGTACGCTTGAAGCTGTCCCAGAGGCTCCTTACACTATCCTCGCATTTTTGGATTCTTTTTTCATTTTGCTTTTCCGGTTGGGTGTTTTTTGCTTCCTCGCATTTCAAATCATTGACTTGATTCTTGCGCTCCTCTGGTCTGCTGTCGGGAGTCTGTATAATATTCGTTATTTCAGTCCGTGTATGCTTAATTTCTAGTTGGTTCCCCAATATAAGATCGAGGGTCTCATTAGTTTTCTTGTAGATCTCATTAAGTTTATCGGCGGCTTCTAAACAGTTCTTGAGAGACCTTAAAAGTGTGGTTCTGAACTCTATATCTTCCATTGACAATTTTGTCCTGTTTCTTTGTCTCCGCATTTTGTTATGCTTCCTTGGTGCACCCCCTAGTGGTCTTTGTGCGTAGTCTTATAGTTAAATCTTGATTGTTGTAGCTAATTCCAGGGAGGGTTTGACCTCCAGGCCAAGTGGCTATGAGAATCAGCTGTGTCAGCAGTGAGAGAACTTCTGTCCTCTAGGGAGGTGCTAATCTAGCCTTTGCCTGAGGCTATCTGGCAAATGCCTCTGTGCAGGGCTTGGGTGGGGCGGGTCGAACAGGATCAACAGGGTGGGCCGGAGAGAGCAGTTATGGCAGCTCTCAGTCCTGTCCCCAGGGGCTCTGCCTCTCTGAGTCCCAGCACCCACTGTAAAGCTCGGAGAGAAAGCTGCACTCGCTCTGACCGAAGCCAGACAGTCCCGCTTCTCCCGTTTGAGTCTGGGTCCCTAAAGACTCGCCCGGATCTGGAGCTCAGAGTCTGCGACTCCCTCCCGATTGAAAACGCCAACCGCGCCCTCCGCAGCCGCCAGCCCGCTCCGCGCACTCCGCACCTCAGAATTTGACTTCAGCACTGCGCCTCCTCTGAGTGTCCGTATGCGTTTCTCTTTCCTCCTAGTTGTAGGACTTCCACTCAGCCAGCGTTCCTGTGGTTCTGGGTGATGTCCCTTCCGTTTTTTGGTTTCACTTTTGAAGTAGTTGTTCAAAGCAGCAAACTCCAGCGTTAACCTATGCCGCCATCTTGGTCCAATCTGCCCACAATTTCTTGATTCCAACTTTCCATGACCAGTAACACAATTTTAATTCAGGCATTTATTTTCTTATTTTTTGTAATTTTTTTGTATCAAAGTAAAACATACACTTTCATCCTAACTACTAAAATTATTTCCTAAATGACTTGCCTGTTTCCAAGCTGTCTGCTCTTCGGTCTATCCAATCAATTGGTATCAGAATCCCTCACCTATAGTCATGTTCTTACAGTCATCCTCTAATAGAATTCAAACTTCTTCATTTTGCATTTAAGATATTCTGTGATCTGGCTCCAACCTGAAGTTTGCAACTCTTTTCTCAAGATCAGCTTATCTTCTGTAACACACAACAAACCTTAAATAGATGCAATCTATGGAGTGTATTCTTCTAGAGACAATTAAAATTATTTACCAGAGTATTATGCTATAGAAGTTATGTATTTTAGAACTTGATACTAGCATTACTATACCTAATTTGAGCTAAAATATTTTTAAAATTTATAGGAAATCTTTAAATTTATGATAAAATAATAATTTGAGGCAACACATTTATTTTTAATAGTATTCTGTATTAATAAAATCTGGGTACATTACAAAATCAAAGCACCAAATAATTTTACTTAAACTTATGGGAATTTCTTTATTATGAAGTATGTGTATTTTAATATATAAATTAAGTTGTATTTCTATAAAACATTCAATTAGAGTCATATTAGTTTGGGAAATGTGTATAATTAGTAAGAGAATACTATATATTTTCTAGAATTCTTGATGTTAATATATTTCTGTTAGCAAACACAAACTCTTTATAGTTTCACATTATAAATCCAGAACTGAGGTCCTTATCCAGAAAATTCTAGGGAGCTAAGAGACTAAATAGTAAATTCCTTTTTTAATTTAATAGAGTATTAAATTCAAAATTGTTGTTTGCTCCGCTATCATACTTTTACTGTTATTTTTTTCATTATTCTTTGATGTGTTAACAAATGAAGGAACATAAAGAATCAAATATAATATTTGTTCCTAAACTTATCTTGCAGGAAGAATAAGATAACTATGCAATATTATTGAGGATAGGGGCTTGCTCTAGAGAACTAACCTTACAATGTAAGGAGAGTTGTGTTTAATATCTGGAATTAGATGTTTTACAGAGAGAAGGTGTGTCTTAAAGATATTTGTTTAATTAATTCTTAGACATAATTGAAGTAAATTTGTTGATTCAGTCATAGCTGTAGTTAATCATCTCTCTTCTCAGATTTCTTTCTTACTGTTTAGTTGTTACTTATATTTTTATTCAATTGCTTTTTTTATGATACATTATTACAACATTTGAGTCAGCTTTTTGTCCTTCCTAAGGAATTTACTGTGCAGTGGTCAATCTTAAAGTTCACATGGTGTTGTCTGTGTATGTATGTATGTGTGCAAACATGTGCATATATGCATGAGGAGTTGTGGTGGAAAGTTAGGGGAAGTGTCATAGTTATTATTTTTATAATGATTATTGCTGCTTAAAATCTCATTGTGCATGAGATTTTAAGCAGCAATACTTGTCTTATGTTGGAAGGTTATATACAAAAAGGGAAGTTGAATTTAGAGCTTGTTAAAATTGAGTTTAGTTGTGACTTTGCCCCTACTAGCACTGTGAATTCTGTCAAGTCTTTCAGCCTCCTAGACTGAGGTTCTTTTCTCAGGACAAAATGTGTTTGTTTTTGTTTTTAATCCTCACCCAAGGATATTTTTCCATTGATTTTCAGAGAGTGGAAGAGAGAGGGAAAGACAGAAAGAAACATCTGAGAGAAACATCAATGTGAGAAACACATCGATTGGTTGCCTTCTGCACACGCCCGGACCAGGGCCAGGGCTGGGCAGGAGCCTGCAATCATGGTGCATATCCTTGACCAGAATTGAACCCAGGACCCTTTTGTCTGCAGGCTGACGCTCTATACACTGAGCCAAACCAGCTAGAGGGTGTTTTTTTAAATATTTGCCTTAATTTCTCACTGTTTTGTTTTGATCTTGAAGAGAGATCACATATAAAAGTGTTTTGCATTTATTGGATGATAGCAAAAGCAGAATGCTACACATTTTTAATTGACATTCCATTTAAAATGCTTATTTTATTTTTTATTTTTATTTATTTTTTATTATTGCTTAAAGTAATGCAAAGGGTATTACTTATGTGTCCATTTTTTCCCCCCGCCCTAGACAGTCCCCTAGCCTCCCCTATCCCCCATAAAATGCTTATTTTAAACATAATTTTCCAACACAAAGCATGTATGCCAACATTCCAAGAAGAATGTAAGTTTACTTGGCACCTAAATATTGTAGGATAAGAGGAGGAAGAAATCTAATACGGATAGATAATTATGAGTTTGGTGCGGATGACGGTTGATAAGAGTCATTCTACTGGGTCTGAAAAGTGTTTGGGGAAAATTGCTCTGGAGATATTAACTGCAATTTTTTCCACATTTTGTACTAATGGTGGATTTTCCATCTTTAATAAAATAAAACTCTCAATTATTTCAGGAACTTTGTGCTTTATTAAACCTCCTGGAAAATCAACCCAATTTTTGCAGATTCATGTATGACATTTTCTTTTTAAATTTACCATGACCACATGATAAATTACTTCCTTAAACAACCACTGGTATTCTGGCTCTCTTCTCAAATATTAAAAATAATTGTAATCCAAAGAATAGAATTCAGGACAATATAGACTTAAGAGAACTGTATGTACCACTAGTACTTCCCACTGGGACATTGTAGATATGCTATTAACCTCAGGAGGGGATACAAACCCTTAGGGAGACTAAATAAATGAAAGCCATAAAATTAGGGAATACAAAGGAACAGATTACTTTGAAATTCACTAGGGATCTGTAATTTTACACTGTTCAGGTGCAGATGAAAACTGCTCAGGTCAGGAGTAACCCACTTCAGTAAGAGATAGCACTATAAATGATGAGCTGTTCTCTGGTGAGTAAATCACTACTAGCTGCCTGTTTAAAATGTTACAGCTGCCAAGGTCAGTTGGTGCTCAGGTGATGGCAGCACTGACCTAGTGTTACTTGCAAATCGTCTTTCAATTAAATTTGAAGTCTCCAAAAAGAATTATCTTCTTTTTTAGAGACAATATTCACATCAATAATATTTTGGCACTGCAGTAAAAGACTACTGTGGGGTGATTAAAGTTTACAAGTTGTAGACAATTATCCATTTAAACAATTACATTAATGTATTCTGTTGGTTCAAAATCAGTAATGACTGCTGAGGGTAAAGGGGGGATAAATGGTGATGGGTGGTGTCTGACGGGGTGGTGAACACACAATACAGTGTACAGATGATCTGTTGTGGAATTGTGTACCTGAAACCTGTATAATTTTGTTAAGGAGTGTCACCCAATAAATTCAATACAAAGAAAAAAACAATCAATAATGAGGCAGAGGCAGAAATTTGTATATTTTTCTCTACCATCATGAAAGCTTTTGGAAGTTGTTGTTTTCAATGCACTTTACACTCCACAACCTGGATTTAAAATGAGGTACTGAGGAAAAAGAGAAACCTATTAGGAAGAGAAACAGGCATTAAGAAGAAGAAAATAAAGTTTGAATTTGATAAAAAAAATATCTTATTATAAGTATTAAAGGAATAAAAAATTTTTCCTCTAAAAAAACTTGATTAGCCACTCCTTGTGATTTGTCTTACGTTAACTTCGAGGTACTTTTCAAGTAGATAAATGATGGGGACTCAGCTTGTTGAAAACTTGCTAGTTATACATTCAACAAGCCTGATGGATTGTTTTGATTATTTTTGGCCTTTACAGGAGTAAGTGTAAGGTAATACTAATTAAAAGCTTTTCTACTGAGTAATCCATATGCATCACCTTCCAAAGTTTAGCTTAAGGGGCCTACATTGACAAACACACATTTTATTCCCTTAGCTTAATTTCATTAGTGGGACTCCTCTTTGACTTTGTGAGAACATTTAGATTTCCCTCCAGAGGATGTTAGAGCACAGAATGATTAGCAGAGCATTTGAAGTAACCACAGCTCAGGGATAATGGGAATGAGCCTTATAGCACTATGTGAGCACTGGGGCCATTTATAGATGTTCTGTGCACTGGTGGATAAGCTAGGGACACACTACATTGTACCAGAGGTGTTTTCTCTAGAGACTGAAATAAGTCCCTTCTATTATAAATAATTCAAACTTATATTTTGTATTCAGTAAACACTTGAAAACAAAAGACAGTGATGTGTTAAAAGGAGTTTTCTCAGTCAGTGTATTTCTTTCAATTTACAAGGAAAGAGAACATGTAAAATGATTTCAAATTGCCTACTGACTTGCTAAGAGTAATAATAAAGGAAGAGAAATCTAGCACTCTATAAAAATAGTAAAGGTCTTGGTCTTTATTGTTGCTGTTGTTGTAACTTGTTTTGTGATATTTTAACAATTGAGACATTTTATACTGCATTTACTATTTACAATTTTGTATGAGCATAGGATGATGAGACAAAATACATATTTATAGAAAATATCCCTGAATTTAGCTTGCTTTCTTCTTAATTTTTTCTCTCACCAACTATAATTCTACTGTTACTATGTTCATAATGGAAAAATTCCACATTTTAACAAGTCTTGAAATCATGTGGATTCTTTTTTACTTGTTCATTAGCAGACATATAATTTTAGGTATACCTCAACTGAGACACATATAGCCAGTTATACTGACTAATCTATAATTTCGTAATCTGAGTGCTTGCAGAAAACACACACTTGCAAAATTCTACATCTGCAAATGCATTTCCAAAGGGAGTCAAAATATCACCCAAAAAGTTACTAATACAATTTACCACAGAACCACCAATAATGATTGGTCTATGGATGATTTTTTTCCATTTATAAACTGACCCCCAGAGCATCTATCTTCTGAGAAATAGTCAATCCCCTTTCATGTGGAAGATGATAGCACATAATTCCTCAGCCACTTTATGACTCAGAGTTTTCTGTCATATATAGATGCTTTTTATTTTAGTACATATTTGGCATTACACATGCACATAAAATTTGTTTTTAAATGAGTCTTTATTCTATAGTATAGTTAGTAGTTGTGAAATCGTTCAAGAGGTATTACTATTAATGCTAGCAATGCATTTTATTAAGTTAAGCTTTTAAATATAGTTTCAAAATTTATTGTAACTCTGTAATAATATCTAAAAATTATATACCACTTAACTGTGAGCCAGGCCCTGTTCTATTGGCATATATTATCACATTTATGTAATATTTTGAATTCTGTTTTACAGAATAGGAAATTGAAGCATAACCCATTGCAGATTTCTGACCTCCAGAACTACAATATAGGTTTTTTATTTTGTTAACAAGCGGTTAAGTGACTTGGTAAAAATGACAATAAAACGCTCCTTAAATATGGAAGAGAGAGAGACAGACCAAAAGGCCACAGTGATGGAAATTTAGATGCACCGAATGCTGGTGACTTTGAAGGTGTAGAAAAAGGGCTGTAGTTGAAGGGAATATGAGTGGCCTCTCAACGATGAGAAGGTATTCTTCCCTATAGCTTCCAGAAAGAAACAGAACCCTGCTGAAACCTTGATTTTAGCTCAGCAAGACCCATTTCAGATTTCTGACCGCCAGAACTATAATAGAGGTTTTTCTTGTGTTAAACCACTAGCTTGTGACAATTTGTTCAGCTGTGATAGGAAATTGATACACACACACACACACACACACACACACACACACACACACACACAAACACACACACACATATTTGTCCTGAATATCTGAATGGTCTTAAATGCAAAACAAAGTATTTCAGAGATGCTCAGAAAAATAGTGGTAATGTAGCCAATAGGATTCCAGGTCATTGTCATTGGCAGAAAACAAAATCTCTGTGTAACTAAGTGTCAAAGACTTTTCTAAGTGCTTTACATGTTAATTCATTTAACTCTCACAGCAGCTACATGATATAAATTTCTGAGGAACAAAGAATTTAGATAATTTGTTGAAGGTCTCAGAACTAGTAATTGTTAAGTATGGAATGCAGGCTCCCCAACCCCATTTTTGGCTCTATAGGCCATGCTCTTAACCACTAAACACACTTCCTCTCAAAGGAGATTTTTAAAACAATTTCGTGTGATGTGATTAATGTTATAAACAATGTAAATAGTGGAGATTTTAGATTCACATAACTAAATGGCTTTCTTTTGGTCCAATTCCTTCACTTTATTAATGAAGAATCTCAGGAAACCAGAGAAGTAAATGACTTGTCTAAGCTCATGCAACATAACTTTGATATCTGTTACAACCATCAAAGAAAGTTCCTCATTGCCGATGGCTGATGACAGTTAAGGTAGACGGGGGGGGGGGGGGGGAAATTTATAGAGAATACTGAGAGTCAATGTAACACCCACAGGAACTATATCCAGGTTCTGATCTGTTACTTAATTAGGTATTGGCTTAGACATGAGCTGGCTACATAATTCACAAGGGTTTGAAGGAGGAAGAATTGTACTCAGGCACCACATCACTAAGGGAGCGTTAATAATTTGTCCAATGTTAAAACATAGACGTAGTCTAATTTATAGTCCAAATAATGGCCAAAGTACATATATTTCTCTGCACCTATTTTTTAGTTAAATATAAAAATAAAAGTTGATACAAACATACACTTAGACTGGAAATTAAGTTTCATGGTTTATTTCAGTAATTCTCTTTATCTTTTCTCATTACTGACAGCAGGTTGTGAATATGTTCTTGACTGGTGCAATGCATAACATGTCCCTCACTATGCATATAAAAAGGACTAAACTACTTATTTGTGGGATTTGTAAAATGCACAACCTAATCAAACTTGGCTCTTATGGTTTGTATGGGTTGCAGGCACCCATAGTAAAAACATAGCTCAATATCATACTAAGGAGCATCATTTATTCATATATATTATATAATGAGTGGTTGTTTTGAATATAGAAGATGCTCAGAGGGCTATAATTACTTTTTCACACATAATGTGATATATAAATAATTACTATAAATCAAGAAATAAATATGGAACTTAAATTGAATTCAAACATTACTCTGAAAGGGAGTATAGAATTTATTACATTTACTGAACTTTAAGTTTAATAGGAGTTTGTCCAGACACCCTCAAATTGCACTTCAACAATTTGTAGTTTGCCATGTGAGCAAATGTCTTTATTGTGGGAAATGAGTGGATGGTAAAGCCTAGCTGAGAATCTAAATGTCATGGGTAGGAGTTCATAATGAATGATACATGATCTGAAAATGGTACAAAAAGATTTATTTTCAAATTTGTGATCTGATATAATATCTTTGAAATTGGCATTAAATAGCATATTTCTTGTTAGAGAGGGAGGAAGAGAGAGAAAGAGAGAGAGAGAGAGAGAGAGAGAGAGAGAGAGAGAGAGAGAATGCGGAGGAGACACACAGAGAGAGAGACATCAATGTTATGGAATTCACTGTTCTGAAATGTCATAGAATTAATTGAATGCCATGGATAAATTAGGGGAATAAGTGCTTTGCATACATATGTGTTCAAATATTAGAGAAAAATGAATAAAATATTTAGGTATTTTGAATGTATATAAACTAATTTTTATTTAGGCAATTCTGTGTATATAGATGTTCTTAGGGCATTTAAAAATGATTTATGATAGCCGAAACCGGTTTGGCTCAGTGGATGGAGCGTCGGCCTGCGGACTGAGAGGTCCCGGGTTCGATTCCGGTCGAGGGCATGTGCCTGGGTTGCGGGCACATCCCCAGTGGGAGATGTGCAGGAGGCAGCTGATCGATGTTTCTCTCTCATCGATGTTTCTAACTCTCTATCTCTCTCCCTTCCTCTCTGTAAAAAAATCAATAAAATATATTTTAAAAAAATGATTTATGATAGAGACCTTAAAAACCATAAACTGAATCTGATTAAATTGTACCTAGCCTAGATGGTAATGAAAAGTCTACTTTCTATACAGTTTAGCAAGTAAATTTGAATTATAAGACGAAGTAATAAACTCAAATTTTGACAAAATCAATTCTATTTAGCTATTTTTTTCCTGAACGAGAAAATGACCAGTTATTCATTTATTTCATAAACTCATTTCAATCATTTTGGTTGGTGTGAATTATTTGGTTTAAATTTAGTTATAGATGACATATTACATTTATATTCCCTCTGATGATCATGTATATAGAGAGTCTAAAAAAAGATCAATAATGTTTATTGAGTTTTTACTACATTATAGTTACTAGTAATCTAAGTGTTTGAATATCTATACCACAAGAGCCCCATGAAATAGGTTCCCTTCTTATCCTGTTTTCTACATAATGAAACTAAAGCCCAGACACACTAATAAATTGACCAAGATCACCAACCTAGGAAGTATTAGAGTTAAGATTCAAACCCAGGCAACTGGTTGGAAAAATCCAGTTTTAACTATCTTTATTGGTTCATGGCCAGATTGGTCAGCAAAGCAGATACCATTCTTACCAATACACTTATAATAGATTCAGACTTTCTATTAAAAGTAGAAATCTGGGAGAATTAAAGTAAATAGCTTCATAGTATTGAAAGTACATCAGAAATGAAATAGGAACGGTCATGCTTAATGACTTCAGTTGTTCAGATTCCAAGAGTCTATATGGAAAGATATATGGTAAAGATTTAGTTAACTCCAGTTTAATTCCCAGAAAGTTGATTAGTTTTAGTACTACTTTACTGCTATCAGTGTTATTCAAATGAGTGATATGTTGTTAATTATGTGTTTTTCAGATACTTGGCAGGCTCACAAATAGTCTCCATTGAGAACAGTAGAGTGATTTATTTAAAAAGAGGATGTTAGAAACTACAGAAAGCAAGTTGAAACCCCATAGGAAGTAAGAAAATTGACTAATAATATATTAATACAAATACATGATCTCATAATAATTCCAGGAATTAGACAATTAAAGAAAATAGGCCCAAATAAGAGTAGTTTCTTCAAGCCAACAGAGTCCTTTAAAGCTGTTAGATCCAGCCCAAATGTTTATAGATAGCTCTGAAATATAGAATATTCAGTAGATTAAAGTTGTAGAAAATAGTAGAGAGCGGTAGAAATCTATTTTAAATATTAAAAAAAGACCAAATTCAGAAGCATATCTGGTAGTAGTGGTGAATTGTGGTGTGTGCTTGTGTGTGTGAGATCATGAGTTAGAGGGAGAAATTGGTAAAAGAATAAAAGAAAATAACTTGTCTTAAAGAGCTGTGGGTAAATACACACATATAATTTTGTAAAACAATAAATTAGGCAATTCAGGAGGGACAGAGTCGGAGCAAAGAGAGGGAGAGAGAGGGAGGAGATGAGAGAGAGAGAGAGAGAGAGAGAGAGAGAGAGAGAGAGAGAGAGAGAGAGATCTTCAATAATACACTTTTTATTACTTGATCAGAAGAAAAATTTTGGAGGTCCAACTTGTAGTCACTAAAAGAGAAAAGTGGGGTCAGTAACCCTTATCTACTAGATCCGTGGTCGGCAAACTGTGGCTCATGAGCCACATGCAGCTTTTTGGCCCCTTGAGTGTGGCTCTTCCACAAAATACCACGTGCGGGCGCACTTACAGTGTGATTGAAACTTCGTGGCCCATGCGCAGAAATCAGTTTTCGGCCTGGGTGAGTCTATTTTGAAGAAGTACTGTTGATATTTGGCTCTGTTGACTAATGAGTTTGCCGACCACTGTGCTAGATGCATCAGAGGGTTTAGTTTTATGTAAATTCCCCAATGTAAAGACAACTGTTGATTTTGACTTGGGTGTACTTTAGATGGCTTAATTTGGGCTTAGATGCTGGCACCAGAGGGCTTTAAAAGGTGGCCTAATATCTTTCCACAGTTAGTCATTATAGTGTAAGTTTCATTGTGGAGAATATATATATATATATATATATATATATATATATATATATATATGAAAGATATAGACTTTCTGCTGTGTGGCCATAATCTAAAACAGACTTATATCAATAATATATAAGCCCAAGTAATTCTAGAAGGAATATTTAGAAAGCGTGTTCAGGGAAGGAAGCTTAGGTAAGTTAGTATTTGGGGTTCATTATAGGTAACATTTTCATATTTCTTTTCCCACAAAATTTTGAGTGGTGTGTGTGTGTGTGTGTGTGTGTGTGTGTGTGTGTGTGTGTGTGTGTGTTTATTAATTGTCAGCATAAGTTGGCCTGAAAGAAACCTTTTCAAAACTTTCTTTCAGCTAGTTCCAATTAACTTTTATATAATAAACTGCATGTTGAGCTGCTAGAAAAATTATAAAAGGCAGAATTAATTATGTTGAAATAGTCTGCTAATGTACTAAAAGTAATTAGTAGTAACTTATGAGAATAGTTTACACAGACAGATTTTATTTCATTAAGAGACAGAATTTTCTATAAAATGGAATGAGTTATATAATGAAGTAGTGAGATTCCCAACACTGGAACTTTAAAAGCACAGGACAGATGGCCTTTTATAGACAATTCTGTTGAAGCTGTTCCTAATGGGTTGCATTGTGATGAAGTCTAAGGCTACTTATACCTGTTTTTAAAATGTTATGATTTATTTAAACACCTCTAGTTGCAAAAGAAAGAAAGCATTTTAGACATGCATTATCCAATCTTTCATCAAGGTTTGGGTTCAGCAAAAAAATATTTAAAAGAACATATTTTCTTGGTTGATGAATGGAATTATATTCCACAGAGAAGGCATATTTCAGGGAGTTAAAATTTCAGGGAGTAAATGAAAAAATACACTATTTTACTGTTGTATGGTTTGTTCCCGACCAAAGTTCAGCCAAACAAAAATTGTAGATGTGGAACACTGTACATGATTGTGTGTATAAGTAAAAAAAAAGAAAAGACAAAAAAATGGCATGCGGTTTTGTAATTTTTGGACAGGGAAATGGGGAGAAAGAAGTGGGAGGGAGGAAGAGAGGCTAGGAATGAAACAGAGGGGGGAGAGGTTGGAGAGAGAAAGGGAATAAAAAACTGGAAGGAGTACAGTAGAGCTGAAGTGGAGAAACATGGGAAGAGGGAAAAGGGTGGCAGAGAAGTAAAGTTAAAGAGGAGCATGTGAGAGATAGAGAAAACAACTGGGAGAAATAGAAAGAGGCAGAGAGAATCTCCAGCAAGAGTTAAAGAGGAAAAAAGAAGGAAGAATATGAGTATGGAGGAGACACAAGCTCAAGTATGAAGAAGTGTGTGGAGGAGAAACAGAGACAGAAAGAGAGAAATAATTTCTAAAGTTAACACTGTACTTAATATGCCCATTATTAAATATTGTAAAACCTTTTGTTAACATCTTACAATTATCTTAAGTTAAATATATGAATTAATCACAAGTAGCATTTCAAATAGGAGGTACAGACTGCTTGCACTCATGTCCCCCCTTTCTGCCTACAAATCTTACAGGAGTGTAGGGCTTCTGAAATTATATACCTGTTATTAATCCTCACACCTTCATCTTTGAATGAAAAATCCTTTTGTAATGACCAAATATTGAAAGGGAACATTTCTGCAGATGTCATGGGAAAAAAATGATCATGAAAAACATTATTTCACTTCTTGACTTCCTAAATATCACTGATTTGATTATAAGGTTATTTTATGATAGTCAAGTGGGGCCTTGATTTAACTGTTTTAAAAATCCCCTCTAACTGGTAAAAGAAGATCTGTGTATTACAGAGCAGTTGCTACTTTTTAAGTGCCAATTTAAAGACAAAAGTAATTATGACACCAAGCTGTATTCAGAAAGTTCAGACACAACCAGAAAAAATTATCTTGTCCTCTGCTACTGCTAGTAGTGGGAGAGAAAATAGGCTACTCATTGACCCATTTTCTTAAAAAAAAATAGTGAACTACTCTTAGTAAAATATGAGTGCTTTTATATACAATATTATTTCATGTTAGTGGATTTTTACTTCAATATAGGCAATTAAAATACCTACAATATATTATTTCAAAATTCAAACATGATTTGGCCCATTCTTCTATACAAATATTTGAAGATATTTCCACCATTGATGTATTTTAAAACAAATTTCCCTTAGTAAGAAAAAATAACCCAGCTTATATAGGAAAGACAGCATTAATGTTAGCTAGAAACCTTGATATATTTAGATGAACTTTTATTAAAATATGCTCTAGTTTCCTAATTTGTTGATAAAATCCATGCATATTTATGAGCTGCTTAGGTAGTAAGCAATTATTTCTCAATTTGTCAGTGAATAAGAATTGCTGAATGGGACAGTTGGTGTGAAGAAGTGAATATTTTAGGTGTCAGACATGCATAAGCAAATCTTTGCTTGAAATCAGTGTTAAATTCTCCCCTTCAAAAAGTTTCTAGTGACAAAGTAAATAACAACCATAACATGTGAACAATAAATTTGAAAATTAGGCTACTAAGTAGAAACATTCTTAATGGTCGTTTTTAAAACTGTGCTTCACAGAAAGAAAAATAGCAACGTTGTGGTTAAGGATAGGTCTCCATCCAAAGATCTACTCATTAGGAAACAATAGAATTAACACCCCAGATACATTATTCTTTTCCTAAAAGGTAGCAAAATATTTCACCTCAGCTATGTAAATCTTTTATTCCTTTTATATGGGCATTGTCTGTATTTTTCTCTTTGCTATTTCCTTTGTTAATTGTCCCTAATCATGGGAATGATACTGTAGAAGAATTGCACAGCCCTAGTGACAAGTATCATTGATTCAAATGATATCAGTACCAGGGGAAAATTTAGTTTCTTCAGGCTTGGTTACAATAGTAACTATAATTAAAGATGTCTATCAACTACTTCTAGTCTTAACTCATTAAAAACCTAACCTGGTCTTTTGGAGAATATAACTTTTCTTACCCCCACTGAGACTTATAGGTCACCATTTATTCTTTGCTAAAATTGGAAGCTCTTGGCATAATACTCCACTGTTAGCTAGATTTTTTTTTTCTGACTGTAGTAAAATTTGTAGACATTAGTTATAGCACCCCTTTTTTGTGTCTCTTGGGATACTCCAAAATAGGCTAGGATGACCTTATCCAGTTCTTTAGGATTATATAAAAACAATTTAAGTTAGATTTTAAGTCAATATATAATTTGAATATTTGACTTTGGAATATATTTATTCAATTAATACTTTAGACAAAATCTTAATAACTTTGTTCTATCCATCAAATTGTTGCTGTTCATATGACTTTGTTGCAATTCCAACTGAGGTCAGCCTCACTTTTCATCAACAAAAAACCTTTTGTTACAGTGTTTGTTCTTCATGAATTTAAGGGAAGCTTGAATTTTTCCATTTTCTACCTGAAAAATCCTAGACAAAAAACATGATAGATATTAGATTGTCATCCCACAGTAGATCTATTAGTAAATTTAAAAAGAAATAACACTGTGTCTAAAATAAATAATCTTCAAACTGGAAAATAAACAGGAATAGTTATTGGGCTATTAGGAGAACAGTTAATTTTATGAGATGCAACTCAACAAGTAGCAAGATAATGAAATTCAACTGACACAGCGTAATGAAGACCAGAGATTTGAAAGGGAAACAAGTATTTTTCAAGGTATGCTAATTCAGGTAGAAAGTATTCATCAAGATGTTGTATCCTAATAATTTATCAAGCCTATGAAATTACAGTTGTACAAAAGCCATTGTATTAATGACTTGCAAGTGAGAAAAATACTGGAGCATCTTTTCAATTTATCATGGCTACAGATATAGGAAATGTCTTTTATTAGAGAAGATCTAATATACAAAGCTTGAAGACATTGAGTGAAGAATGTTTCTAAAGATATAAGTGAAATAGCTATCATGAAATGAGAAAGAGGTAGAAGAAAGTATTTCAGGTTTTCAAGTGATCTGCTTTCATAGATTGCTAAAGTATTTATTTATTTATTTTTTGTAATTTTTTAAAACTTAAATTCTTTATTGTTTAAAGTATTACATATGTCTCCTTTTTCTCCCATTGACCTCTCCCTGGCCACTCCCACCTCCCAGCACATGCCCTCAGCTCCCTATTGTGTGTGTCCATTGGTTATGCTTATATGCATGCATACAAGTCCTTTGGTGGATCTCTCCCCTTTACCCTCGCCCCCTCCTTCCCTCTGAGGTTTGACAGTCTGTTCAATGCTTCTCTGTCCCTATATCTATTTTTCTTCACCAGTTTATGTTGTTCATTATATTCCACAAATGAGTGAGATCATGTGATATTTATCTTTCTCTGACTGGCTTATTTCACTTAGCATAATGCTCTCCAGGTCCATCCATGCTGTTGCAAATGGCAAGAATTCCTTCTTTCTTACAGCAACATTGTATTCCATTGTGTAGATGTACCACAGTTTTTTAATACACTCATCTGCTGATGGGCACTTAGGTTGTTCCAAATCTTAGCTATGGTAAATTGTGCTGCTGTGAACATAGGGGTGCATATATCCTTTCTGATTGATGTTTCTGATTTCTTGAGATGTATTCCTAGAAGTGGTATTATTGGTCAAACGGAAGTTCCATTTTGAACTTTTTGAGGAAACACCATACTGTTCTCCACAGTGGTTGCACCAGTCTGCATTCCCACCAGCAGTGCATGAGGGTTCCCTTTTCTCCACATCTTGGTCAGCACTTTTTGTTTGTTGATTTGTTGATGATAGATATTTTGACAGGTGTAAGATGATACCTCATTGTCATTTTGATTTGAATCTCTCAGATGATTAGTGACTTTGAGCATGTTTTCATATGTCTCTTGGAAGTATTTTTTATAAGTTGTAATTTTGTGCTATTCTTTACACTGAAATTTCCCCACTTTACATTATTGCTTATTCTAAAGATAAATAATCTTCCACAGGCAGGATTTATTCCTAATAAGAAACTGAACTTCAGGACAACTTTAAGCAGCCTTAAATATGTGGAACTGAAGCCCAAGAAGGAAAGAAGGTGTGGTACAGGCAAAAATGTTTTTGATTAATAACAGCAAAATTTTATGACAATTTTTAACTCATAGAATCAAGAAGGTTAATTAACCCCAAACACAAGAACTGTAAAGAAAACTACACCAAAACTCATCATAATCAGACTTCTCAAAATCAGTGATAAAGAAAATATTTTTTAAAGCTGCCAGATAAATGAGACACATTATATAGAGAACAGCAAAAATGACAACATAATTATTGTCTGGAACAATACAAGTGAGAAGATGGTGGAGGAACATCTTTGTAATGCCGAAAGAAAAAAAATGTTAATGAACAATTTTAAAGCCAGTGAAAATATCTTTTAAAACTGAAGGCCAAATAAAAATATTTCTGACATACAAAAGCTGAACGAATTTATCACCAGCAGATTTGAGCTGCAAGAAATGTTTATAGAATTCCTTTGATTAGAAAGAAAAATCACAAAATAAAAATGTGGTTATAAACAGAGGAATGAATGGCACTAAAAATGTTGATTCTCAGGAAAATATATGAGATATGTTCTTATTTAATTCTCTTTTAAAGTAACTTGACGATACAAAACTAGTGACAATATATATTGGAGTCCTTAGCATACAGAGTATAATGTATTTTACTAAGAGCTTAGAGACTGGGAGAGGATAAATGAAGGATGATATTGTAAGATTTTTATGTTATGTGTGATGTAGTATTACAGAAGACCGGAGAAAAACCAAGCAACACTAAGAGAAATGGAGTTACACTTTATTATTGTTACGTGCGGGCCCAGAGAAAAATGTCTTTCAAATTCTAGGCCACAACATGGAGGAAACTGTCCCTTTTTATATCTTTCCCAGTCCTTTGTCTCCCAAATATGGGGTTTTCTGGTTCCCTTTGCAAGTTCTTAAAGATCCCTATGTGTTGGGGCTTTGAGACCTCAATCAAAGGCCTGGCCTGGCGCCAGCACTGAAAACTTCATCGTGGGAAGGTTTATAAACAGGTCAGGCAGGACTAGACAATTAAAGAGGCAGTGGCTAGATTCAGATTGCTAGCCCCCTAAAATGTCTCATTTTCCCCATCAGTAGTATAATATCACTTGAAGATAATCTGTGGCTTAAAAATATATGGAATTAATACTAAAGCAAACACTCAAATAATAATTTAAAAAATATGGGACAATGTAAATGAACAAACAAAACAGAAACAGACTCATAGATACAGAGAACAGATTGATGGTTGCCATACAGGAGGGGCATTGTGGAACTGGGGATTTAGAAGTATGGATCAATAGTTACAGTATAATCATGGAGATGTAAAGTACTTTAGGAAATATAGTCAGTAATATTGTAATAACTATGTATAGAGCCAGGTGGGTACTGGGAGTAACAGTTTGTAAAGTACACGATTATCTAAACACTATGCTCTGCACCTTAAATATAATATTCAATGTAAAATTGCAATTGAAAAAAAATCTGTATATAGTTAATAATCCAAAAATAAATAAATGTATTTAAAAGTATCTATGTTAGGCTTCTCTCCTTGCTTCAGGATATAGTCTATATCAGAGAAGAAAAAAGAAACCATTTCTCCTCCCACTAGCCCAGACTCTGGGGGCCATATCCATCACCTCTCTCTAATGGGCTCACCCTGGCCACTGCTCTATTGCATTGTCATTGTAAATTATGTACAAATGAATGGAGATCTGGAGAAACAGTGTAAGTTTCTGGTGCTAAAATGATGAAGGTAATTAAAGAAGTTAAAAGTGTTAAATGCTCTATTGAATTTTTGATATAATTCATCAAAGCAAAACTTTAATAGCAAAAAATAAATGCAGTCAAGACATATCTTTGCCTTTATGAAATTGATTGTTTTTAAAATATGCAAGGATCAAATATAAATGCTCAAAACAACAATGAGGTACCATCTCACACCTGTCAGACTGGCTATCATCAACAAATCAACAAACTACAAGTGCTGGAGAGGATGTGGAGAAAAAGGAACACTCGTGCACTGCTGGTGGGAATGCAGACTGGTGCAGCCACTATGGAAGACAGTATGGAGTTTCCTCAAAAAACTGAAGATGGAACTCTTATTTGACCCTGTGATCCCACTTCTAGGAATATACCCCAAGAAACCAGAAACACCAATCAGAAAGGATATATGCACCCCTATGTTCATAGCAGCACAATTCACCATAGCTAAGATCTGGAAACAGCCTAAGTGCCCATCAGTAGATGAATGGGTTAGAAAACTGTGGTACATCTACACGATGGAATACTATGCTGCTGTAAAAAGGAAGGAACTCTTACCATTTGCAACGGCATGGATGTGCCAGGAGCCGGTCCATCCTTGCTGTTTCAAGGGACCTGGCATATATGGCATACTGTTCTTAATATGTTTGCTCACCTTCTTGGCACTATGTGTTTTAACCAAGGTCACCTCTCTGAGAAAGGTTGTTTCCCCAGGTAAGGATTTTCCCCTGAAGTTAGGGAGGGAATAAAACCCCTTAACTAAGTGCCAGGCAGGTAATTAATCACTTTAACTACGAACAATCATGCTTAAGCTACATAATCTTTACTCCCTGGAATGGAGATAAGAAACGCCCTAACCTTTGGAATAGAGATTGATAGGATTGGAATCAACTGGTATAAATACAGATGTAACAAGACTAACAGGAAACAGAACCTAGACACAGAACCTAGACACAGAACCTACACAGAACCTAGAGACAGAACTTCGCTGGAGAGAGCATGGCAAAAGATCCTGGACAGAAACTGGCCACAGAACCTAGAGACAGAACCTAGTGAGAGAACCTGGCTGAAGAACCTAGAGACAGAACCTGGCTATAGAACCTGGATAGAACATGGCAAGAGAACCTGACTAGAACCTGGTGACTGAACCTGGCTGGAGAACCTGGACAGAACCTGGCTGGAGAACCTAGCGAGGGAACATGGCTACAGAATCTGGCTGGAGAACCTGGAGAACCTGGTTGGAGAACATGGCTAGAGAACATGGACACAGAACCTGGCTGGAGATCCTGACCAGAACTTGGCTAGAGATCCTGGCTAAGCTGCTGATCAACTGAACGCTGTCTCTGTGTCATTCCTTCTTTGCCGACTCCGTCCACACCTTTGGCGACCCCTGAACCTGCTGGGGTCGGACCCCCGCATGGATGGAACTGGAGAGCATTATGCTAAGTGAAATAAGCCAGTCAATGAAGGAAAAATACCACATGATCTCACTCATTCATGGATAATAGAGACCATTATAAACTTTTGAGCAATAATAGATACAGAGGCAGAGCTGCCTCAAACAGATTGTCAAACTGCAGCGGGAAGGCCGGGGAGGGTTGGGGGGCAGGAGGGAGGGGAGTAAGAGATCAACCAAAGGACTTGTATGCATGCATATAAGCATAACCAATGGACATAAGACACTGGGGGGTAGGGGAGGCTAGGGGACTGTCAAGGGAGGGGGAAAAAAAGGACACATATGTAATACCCTTTGTAATATTTTAAGCAATAAAAAAAGGAAAAAAAAGAAAAAAAATATAAACGCTTTCAGATAAGTTGTAAAATAGTAAATAAAAGCCAAAGAGTTTTTAATTATTTTATTGTTGTAAAATAGACATTATGACTTATGATGCCAAGAACTCTTATTTACTACCTTCTGGATATATCAGTCAGAATATATTGAAAGAATGTCTGTCTTACAAGGATTCTCAAAATACTTTCAGATACTAATTTTTAAATAAAAATTAACATGAAACTCCAAAAAAATGATAGAAGGACATAATGATTTGCCTTTAGTTAGAAAAAGAATGGCAAATATTTTTAGGAGATAATTAAAAACCCATGATAAAATGTTAGCATAAATTCATTAGTTATGTGACAGTGTCATGGAAAAACTACCTTGGAAAATAAAATTCCCAAAACATATTTGTTGGGACAGGACAAAAATTTCCAAGAATGGTGGTTTTTTATTTGTTCAATGAGAGGAAGACTCATATTTAATTCTTGAATTATTTCTTTATAAAAAGCAGAAGCTAGAAAACTGTTAACTAGAATAATGAGTATGGTGTGAACAACCTAATGAACTTGGGGGGATTTCATATACATTTTTTCAGGTTATTGCAGTGTAATTGACAAATAAAACGGTAAGATATTTAAAATGTAAAAAAATCTAACAAGATCAATTAAATTATAAAAATGCACAATCTAACAATGGAAGAATAGTTAAACAGGAACAACATAGGACAAATAGAAAACAAACAGCTCAGTTATTAACTTAATCCTAAACCTGTCAGTAATCACATTAACTGTAATGGCTCTAAACACCTCAATTAAAGTGAAGAATTTATCATATTTGATTAAAAAAAGAATACTATATAATGTTACAAAAATCCATAATTTTATTTTTTGAAACTCCATATTTAATATATTACATGTATAAAATTACCAAATTAAGCATAAAGTAAAATCTTATCCTTACAAAAATTTAAACTGGCATAGAATGCATTATCAATTTAATATACATTGTTAGTCATTTTTTAATTAAGTTTTATTGGGGTGACATTGGTCAACATGAACATATAGGTTTCATGTGTGGGTTTCTAAAATCTGTATATAGTACCATGTACCCACCACCTAAAGTCAAATCATGCCCTGTCACCTCATATTTAAAAATGCATTTTAAATATAAAGCTACAAATAAGTGAAAAGTGAAATGTTTGGAAATGATATACCATGTTGAAATTTAATTTATCAGTTTGATATTTTTCAGATCATGTTTTTGATCTCATATTTAATAACAGTGCCCAATTATTAGACAAAATGGTTTCTAGTGGTTGACTTGACCAACGCCATCTTAAGAAACAAGTTGCTCACATATCACCAGTTTTACACCAAGAGGGGTGGGCACATATCACATGAAAGGAGGATTCTTACATAGATAAGAGGACTCCTTTATGTGTTAACTGCTTTGGAATACACAGCTTTCCACAAGCATGTGCCACTTGTCTACAGGCCACCTATGCTCATGGAGGCTATATATATCAAGAGCCACTCCCTTTCCCTGTTGAGATCCATTGTCTTGCTGTCACCAAATACTCTGCTACTGTCCATAAGTTCCCTTAATAAACTCTCTTTATTTCTGAGATTCTCAGTCTCTTTCTTTGGTCTCTTGGCCCCATCTTCCTTTGGAGTTTGGTTCCAGTACACCTTGGGAAATTTTCCCAACACTAATTAAAAGTCACAAATATTTTATCCCATTTCCATACCCTGCACCCAGATTCCTTATAGTATTAGGTTAATTAGTAATGAATTATTTTTTTAGATGTGACAATTTATGAGTCAACATTTATTTTTGCACCTTGATATCCAATTATTAACACAATTTAATGAAAATACTATTCTTTCTCCTTTGAATTGTCTTTGTACTTTTGTCAAATTCACTTGTCCATAAACATGTAGGTTTATTTCTAGACTATCTTTTCTATTCTACTGATTTATATGTCTAAGCCTGTACTAGTGCTATATATACATTTTTATTACCATATAACTTTACCAAAAGTCATGAAATCAGAATTGTTAGCTGTCTAAATTTGTTCCTCTTTTTCAAAGTTGTTTAGGCAATTCTAGGTCCTGTTCGTCTCTATATCAGTTTTAGAATTATTTTGTCATATTTTAAAACTCTTGGGATTTTAAAATAGATTGTGTTAAGTTATAGACCAATTTGGAGGAGAATTAGTACTTTAACAATAACCAGTCTGTTGATTCATGAAAAAAGTATTAATTATTTAGATTGTCTTGAATTTCTCTCAATGTATGCCTTCTTTCAGATGTACCCATCTTTCATAACTTCTGTCAATTTTATCCCTGCTTAATATTTAATGCTACAGTAAATTCTATTGTTATTTTTCATTTTAATTTCTGTTTATCTTTTGCAAGTGTAAGGAAATGCAATTGATTTTTATATTGATCCTATAACCTTGCTAAATTCACTTAGTTCAAATAGCTTTAATGTAGATTCAATTGAATTTTCTACATAGAGAATCATGTTGTCTGTGTACAGGCTTTCTCCTTCATTATCAATATTCATGCCTTTTATTTATTTTTCTTGCCTAAAAACCCTGGGTAAAACCTCCAGAACAATGTTTAAAAATGATATATATGTTCACTACTTTAACTGTGTTTTTTTGGTTTCAAGGATGTGTACATATTTCAAATCATACCAAATCGTGCACTTTAAATATGTTCAATTTGTTATATAAGAATTATACCTCAATAGAGCTGTTACAAATATTTAAAAATCAAGTAGATTTAATAAATCTCCTTAAAACCATACTATTAAACTCATTTGAGTTAAACAAAAAATTATCTTTTAAAAAGATATGCTGCTTATTTCCCCAAATTAGACATTTTAAGTATATTTTTCTGTGTTATGACATTACTTTGTTGATATTTTTCTTAAGATTTAAAACTATTGTTAAAACAAGGGTTTATATTTGTAACTGTTTTTATTAAATTATATTTGATGCATATATAAATAGCTGCTTAAATGTATTTTTGCAACTGCTATATTAAGAAGCTAACAATGCAATTTTTAATCTGCTAGTACTTTGCGTCTGACATTTGATAATAAAAAAACAGTACTAACATAAGAGAGAACACATGAATGAAACTGTATTACTCAATTTTCCTTTCAGACTAAAATACAAATGACAACAAGCCTAAGGCTTATTTTCATTTTTTGATATAACCATTAAAATATCTGACATACTTGGTGAGAAACATCTGTGATTTCACCTTGGCTTGTTAAACTGCTGTTCTTCTCTTAGAACTGCGTGGTCCAAAACGTTATCTACTTCTGGATGTTTTTCGTGGCATTGTTGCTGTTGTTCTTGATCATTGCTTAGTAACAGACTTACCACAGTTTTGCTCTTTTAATACACAATTAGAACTTCCTTGATCACATTATGATAGATGCACAAAAGAGGAAATTGATACTAGTGTGTGAAATGAGTAGGGGTGACTGAATTTAATTTGTAAAATGTACTCACAAAAACAGTTTAGTTTTAAATTCTAATATGGAGAGTTTGGAGTACTGTTGAATTTCACTAAAGTTGACTATACTCCATAAAAACATAGATACATTGAAACTTATGATGAAAGGTAAAAATTGTTAAAAAAAAAATACCTGTATCTGGCTTTAGACAATGGGGATATTCACAAAATTCTATACATAAATCATTTAAAATATTAAGGAATAAAATATATGAAGGAAGTAATTTTCAGATGGATCATGTAGTGTATTATGTAACATCAAATAACCCTTTGACATTTTCTCAATTTCCATGGGTGAAAATGTCAAAGGGTTATTTGATGTTACATAATTTATACATTGGCTTTATCTGTGGAAACTAGGTTGGAAGTGAAATATTCTTAAGGATGCAAATTAAAATAGTTTATTTTAGTTGACTCCTAAAAATCCCTCAGTAATAGACAAAGAATAATGTATGTGTTTACTTTTGAAATGGATTTACACATTTAATGAGTCCACATAATATGAAACTGGGGTATTTATTATTTAACATAATGTTAACATTAGTTTACAGAAAATACTTTTTGTAGAATTTTTTTAAAGAGGTTTAATACTATTAAAATAAAAAATTTCACAACACAAGTACAATAATCCATTAAGTGTGATCACATCAATAATTAGGTCAAAATCATCCCATGACACTTAGTACTATGAGATCATTTCTAAAATCTCTATTTTCTGAAAGCCGTTGTATTAACTGCCTACAATCACAGCTCTCTCCCTTATTTTTTGCTAAGTCTTCATAGAATTTATGTATACCTAAATGATGTCACCATTTTCATATAAAGTATGAAAAAAGATTTTTAAAAATATACCTTTCCTTTTAAAATCCATCTCTGGAAGTTTTGATTAAAGAAAAATACTATTCAGGTAATAATATGAAAAAAAAACTATATGAAGTGACTAATTTTATTTGTAAACTTTCAGGAGTAAATCTTTAAATTTCATCCCAAAAATATGCAAGAAAATATTGTGACAATATCATATTGCCATGTCAATTCATTTTGCTATCATGCTAGCAGACAAAACTGAAGGATTAAGATTTTACAGTGGAAAGAAAGAAATATAAATAACTTTGGCCTTTACAATTACAATCAAACATAGCCCTAAATGAAATTCCTAATTTTCCAGGGCCTCTTGAATCTGTAATATAAAATACCAATATCATTATGCATGATGAACTAGATGTACAATGTCCTTGTATTAATCTTGAAAGAATGTAATTATCTTCATTATTTTAAACATCTGTTTAAATCAGAAGACATTATGATAAATCTCTGATATTTTTAAGGACAAATTATGTATTTTCTGATGGTCAGAAAATTCTGTTTGCAATATTATATGAAAAATATAAGTTCAAAATAATGGCAAATTTACACTTTTGTTACAGAGAAAGCATTATATTAGTCTTTCTCAAAATTAAAATTTGTCTTCTAAGTTTAGATAATGGTTGGATAAAATTGAATCTTTAGCTATTCCAGAATCACTGCATCTTTTTCAAACCTACCTTGGATCTTCTATACCCTCCCTCCCAACTCTGTTCCTAGTTGTGTCATCAGATTTCAGGTTAGACATTTAGTATTGAACTACTGTTGGTATAAACCAATTATTTGGGCACTAACTAAACAATTTTTAGTATGTTAGCTATATAGCTAACATAATGTTTTTAAATGGAGCACAGAACAAATATAATGGATGAGGAAGATTTTACACACACACACACACACACACACACACACACACACACACACACCATTTCCATGTTGAAATTAATTACTCTAAGTTATGCTTGGCCAGTGTAGTTCAGTAGTTGAATTTTGACCTATGAACTAGAAGTCAGTAGGGGGCTTGCAGGAGGCAGCTGATTGATGTTTCTCTCTCATTGATGTTTCTGTCTCTCTCTCACTTCCTCTCTGAAATCAATAAAAATACATTTAAAAAAAATAATACTCCAAGCTATTTTATGTAGTGCACTATGATGTTTGAGTATTTTATAATGATTATAATCCTCACAAACCCCACAATACCTCTTTGGCTATAGGTATTATTATTACCTGCATTGAACAGAAAAGAAGGCACAAATACATTAAATTACTAACCCAGGTTCTAATAAGAATTTTGGAAATGCACATCCAAATTGTTTTGCTTCAACTTGATATTATACTTTGCTTTTTCACACTCATATTGTTGGGATATTATAATTCATAATGTAAATATTATACAATATTGATGCTAAAGAAAGTTTCTTATTAACTTGGTCTTATCCATAGCATCTCACTTTTTATTTGAAAAATGTAGGAAGCCCACCAAAGTTAAGAAAGAAATCTATACAGTAATTGACTGCAAGTATTGCAAATTACCCTAAACATACTAAGAAAGCTGTGTTTCTGTCACCTGCACTTGATGTCTGGAGTTTGGATTTGGAATCAAACCTCTATCCTTGTTCTACTTTTTGCTATTTAAAATGTTCAATTAGAAAAGGCTTGTCATATCTGTATCGTTACATGAAGCAATGCACATTTTTAAAAAATTGCAGTAATTTGCATATAATTAATTCTGATTTTCATTCTCCTACTCTCTGACCAATTAGCATTCTTTTCTTCTTTTGCATTTATTCACTATAGTTATTCAAATTTATTCCATATTTATAAGGAGCATTCAATAAGGTATATTGTAGCTGATTAATAAAGCAGGTCGGATTAAAATTTCTGAAGACCTTAATATAATCTTCAGTTTACTTAATGTGTGTGTATGTTTTCCACCTAAATTAATGTTTCAATTATTGATCGTGTAATTTAACTCTGAAACATCCACAGAAAATGATAAATTCCATGTCCCTGTACACACAAAGTTGATTTGGGGTAGTGGTTAACCAGGGGGTACAGTTACCATAAAAACTGTATTATCAAAGAATTCCCCAGGTAGACCTTTTGCTCACACAAGAACACACTACCAAAATCTTGACACTAAGTTTATCTGTGTGAGTGCACTTGTGTTTTCAAACTAGGGAAAGGTGAGTGTGTGGGGGAGGGATGTAGCCGTGGAAAAAACCTTGATACTTGGGTACCAGAAAGAGTTGTTTCAACTTCAACTATGTGAACTTGATGAAAATGATATGTAAGAAGCAGCAGGTAAGAAACAATATAAGATTAGACAGGACAGAAGTCATTAAAACAGGTGCACTTGGATATGTTTTGAATAAATATTCTCTACAAAAAGTTGCATTATTTTCTATACAGTTCGTAGTTAGTGGGAGATTTATGTTTGAAAATCCTATATTCTATGTGGTTATTTTAGATGCAACTGATAATTTTTATAGTCAGAGGTTGATATAATTTTGCAGTTAAAGATTTAAAATATAATTTTGTTAAATTATATAATATATATATATATATATATATATATATATATATATATATATAGCCAGAGATTTAAAAGAAAAGAAATCTTAGGGATGAGGACAAGTCTATAAAGGTTTTTCTCTAGTGGACTACAGGGTGGAGTCTGTAGTAATTCCTTTAATTCCTTTCTCTTCCACTGTTCTTGGGGTATACAGACTGATTTTGCCTCAGGCCTTGGAATGAGAAATGCATCAAAATTAGTCATTTCAATTGATTGACATGCAGGCTTTGGATACCTTGAACCACATTCTCTCTAGGTACCTACATCAAGTAACTTGGACAACCTGCTGGTATCCTTCCAATTACCCCAATTTCTTAGAATCAGAAGTCCATCCTGTTTCTCTTCCTAAAATCAAACCCAATCACTAGGATAGAATAACTTCTAGTTATCCCACTGAGTCATTCCAATCTACACACATCATCTTCCCAATGTAGGCTCCTGAGGCCTCTGAAATGGTTTAAACTTTGCTGTAATAGAGCCAACTTTGTTTTAGAATTTCCTAGGAGAAACCCCAAGGTGCTTGCTCTGTTTATATACTTCATTCAACTGCAAACAGTATTACTATTCTTGAATTCTTAGCTTCCAGTACGTTGTTTCAACTATAAGTTTTACATTGCCATTAGAATAAAATTATTTTTATTTTTAAATTTAAATTCTTTATTGTTGAAAACATTACATATGTCTCCCTTTCCCCCCATTGATCTCTCCCCACCAGCTCCTGCCCCCCTCCCCCCAGCACATGTCCTCACCCCATTACTGTCTGTGTCCTTTGGTTATACTTATTTGAATGCATACAAGTCCTTTGGTTGATCCCTTACTCCCCCTCACATCCTCCCCTGATTTCCCTCTGAGGTTTGTTGATCTGTTAACTGCTACTATGTCTCTATATCTATTTTTCTTCATCAGTTTATGTTGTTCATTATATTCCACAAATGAGTGAGATCATGTGATATTTATCTTTCTCTGACTGGCTTACTTTGCTTAGCATAATGCTCTCCAGGTCCATCCATGCTGTTGCAAATAGTAAGAGTTCCTTCTTTTTTATAGCAGCGTAGTATTCCATTGTGTAGATGTACCATAGTTTTTTGATCCACTCATCTGCTGATGGGCGCTTAGGCTGATTCCAAATCTTAGCTATGGTAAATTGTGTTGCTATGAGCATAGGGGTGCATATATCCTTTCTGATTGCTATTTTTGATTTCTTTGGATATATTCCTAATAGTGGGATCACTGGGTCAAATGGGAGTTCCATTTTTATTCCTTTTAGGGAACTCCATACTGTTCTCCAAAGTGGCTGCACCAGTCTGCATACCCACCGGCAGTGTATGAGGGCTTCTTTTTTCCACAACCTCACCAACTTTTGTCATTTATTGATTTGTTGGTGATAGCCATTTACACAGGTGTGAGATGGTACCTCATTGTAGTTTTGATTTGCATCTCTCACATGATTAGTGACATTGAGCATGTTTTCATATGTCTCTAGGCTTTTTGTATGACCACTTTCAAGAAGTGTCTATTTTAGGTCCTTTGCTACATTTTTTTCCCTTTTCTTAAAAATTATTTATTTTCTTTATCAATTAAGGTATTGCATATGTGTCCTCATCCTCTCATTGCCCTCCACCTCCACCCCTGCTCATGCCCTCACCCGCCCTGGTGTCTTTCCATTGGTTATACTTCTGTGCATGCAAGAGATTTTTAGTTGATCTCTACCCCTTCCTTCCACCACTCCCTGCCTTACCTCTGAGGTTTGATGGTATGATCTACTCTTCTTTGTGTCTGGATATGTTTTTGTTCATCAGTTTATGTTATTCATGTCCATTTTTTTTGATTGGATTGTTTATGTTCCTTTTGTTAAGTTGTATAAGTTCCCTATAAATTTTGGAGATTAAACACTTATTGGATGTAACATTGGAAAATATGTTCTACCAGGCAATGGGCTCTCTTGTTGTTTTGTTGATGGTTTATTTTGGTATGTAGAAGCTTTTTATTTTGATGTAGTACCATTTGTTTATTTTTCCTTAGTTTCCACTGTCCTAGGACCGTGGTCGGCAAACTGCGGCTCGCGAGCCACATGCGGCTCTTTGGCCCATTGAGTGTGGCTCTTCCTAAGCCTTAAGAGTACCCTAATTAAGTTAATAACAATGTACCTACCTATATAGCTTAAGTTTAAAAAATTTGGCTCTCAAAAGAAATTTCAATCGTTGTACTGTTGATATTTGGCTCTGTTGACTAATGAGTTTGCCGACCACTGTTAGGAGATGTGTCAGTAAAGATATTGCTATGAGATATATCTGATATTTTGCAGCCTATCCCAAAACCAGATAAAGAGAATACAAAAAAAGAGACTTGCGGCCAATATCTCCAATGAACATAGATGCTAAAATCCTCAACAAAATTCTAGCAAATCACATCCAGCAATACATTAAAAAGATCATACACCATGTCCAAATGGGATTTATTCCAGGAATGCAAGGATGGTACAATATATGCAAATCAATAAATGTGATACATAACATAAACAAATGGAAATACAAAAACCACATGATCATATCAATTGATGCAGAAAAAGCATGTGACAAAATAAAACACCCTTTTTAATAAAAACTCTCATCAAAGTGGGAATAAATGTATCAGACCTCAACATAATAAAAGCCTTATATGACAAACCTATAGTCAACATCATACTCAATGGGCAAATACTAAGACCATTTTCCCTAAGAACAGGAACAAGACAGGGATGTCCACTTTCAACAGTCCTGTTCGACATAATATTGGAAGTGCTGGTCATAGTGATCAGACAAGAAGAAAAAATAAAAGGCATCCAAATTGGAAAAGAAGAAGTAAAACTGTCATTATTCACAGATGACATGATATTGTACATATAAACCCTAAAGACTCCACCAAAAACCTACTGGATTTAATAAATAAATTTGGCAATGTAGCAAGATAGAACATTAACACCCAGAAATCTATGGCATTTTTATACACCAATAATGAACACACAGAAAGAGAAACTAAAAAAAAAATCTTATTTACCATTGCAAAAAAAAAGTTAAGATACCTAGGAATAAACAAGTAAGGAGGTAAAGGACCTGTACTCGGGAAACTACAGTACACTGGAAAAAGAGATACAGAAAGATATAAACAAGTGGAAGAGTATATTGTGTTCATGGATTGGTAGAATCAACATAATTAAAATGTCCATACTACCCAGAGCAATCTATAGATTCAATGCAATCCCCACTAAAAAAACGATGGCATATTTCACAGAACTAGAACAAACTCTTCAAAAATTTATATGGAATAGAAAAAGACCCCAAATAGCCACAGCAATCCCAAGAAAGAACAAAGTTGGAGGGATCACAATACCAGATATCAAGCTATATTACAAAGCCATTGTTCTCAAAACTGCCTGGTACTGGCACAAGAACAGACATATAGACCAATGAAACAGAACAGAGAACCCAGAAATCAACCTAAGCCATTATGCTCAATTAATATTTGACAAAGGAGGCAAGAGCATACAATGGAGTCAATAATGGTGTTGGGGAAATTGGAAAAAAAGTGAAGCTACCCCACAAACTTACACCATACACAAAAATAAACTCAAAATGGATAAAGTACTTAAACGTAAGACGGGAAACCAGAATAAAATAATTTTTAAATGAAATATTAATTTTTCTACCAAGGAAATGTTAAACAAGCATGATCTCTTTTAAAAAATACTACTAAAAATAGACAAGATAAAATCAGCAAGCAAGGCAAAATAGAAGGAATAAAGCTTTGTTGAAATAATAGTTGATTTTGCCCACCACATTATTGCCATCTCCATGTTATGTTGCAGCTCCCCCCCCCAAAAAAAAAAAAAAAAAGAAAATGAACTGATACTGCTTATTTTTTGAGTGCTAAGCCTATGGATTGTGTGGTAACTAATGTGCAGAAGAAATATGACTCCATAATTGCTTAAAGAATGTACCTTGTATTTGGAATTTAAAAAGTAGATGTTATGGCTATACTTAATGTGCTTTGTTACATACTAAGATGTTGCATATCAGTTGGTATCTTTATATCAGTTGAATATGTGACAACATATCACTAGTCTTCACTTCGTAATTAGCACTTTCCATATTATTGGGGAAATAGAACAGATTGATACTGTTCAAACAAAACAAGTAATGCATTCTTGTTAATATTTTCTTGACAGCATCCATGACAATCCTAACAAATTCATAAGGCTTATTTTTTTTTTATTGCTTAAAATATTACAAAGGGTATTACATATGTGTCCATTTTATCCCCCCGCCCTAGACAGTCCCCTAGCCTCCCCTATCCCCCAATGTCTTATGTCCACTGGTTATGCTTATATGCATGCATACAAGTCCTTTAGTTGATCTCTTACCCCCCTACCTCCTGCCCCACAACCCTCCCCGGCCTTCCTGCTGCAGTTTGACAATCTGTTTGAGGCAGCTCTGCCTCTGTATCTATTATTGTTCAAAAGTTTATAATGGTCTCTATTATCCATGAATGAGTGAGATCATGTGGTATTTTTCCTTCATTGACTGGCTTATTTCACTTAGCATAATGCTCTCCAGTTCCATCCATGACGTTGCAAATGGTAAGAGTTCCTTCCTTTTTAGAGCAGCATAGTATTCCATCGTGTAGATGTACCACAGTTTTCTAATCCATTCATCTACTGATGGGCACTTAGGCTGTTTCCAGATCTTAGCTATGGTGAATTGTGCTGCTATGAACATAGGGGTGCATATATCCTTTCTGATTGGTGTTTCTGGTTTCTTGGGATATATTCCTAGAAGTGGGATCACAGGGTCAAATGGGAGTTCCATTTTCAGTTTTTTAAGGAAACTCCATACTGTCTTCCATAGTGGCTGCACCAGTCTGCATTCCCACCAGCAGTGCACAAGTGTTCCTTTTTCTCCACATCCTCTCCAGCACTTGTCGTTTGTTGATTTGTTGATGATAGCCAGTCTGACAGGTGTGAGATGGTACCTCATTGTTGTTTTGATTTGCATCTCTCGGATGATTAGTGACTTTGAGCATGTTTTCATATGTCTCTTGGCTTTCTGAATGTCCTCTTTTGAAAGGTGTCTATTTAGGTACTTTGCCCATTTTTTGATTGGATTGTTTATCTTCCTTTTGTTAAGTTGTATGAGTTCCCTATAAATTTTGGAGATTAGGCCCTTATCAGATATGACATTGGCAAATATGTTTTCCCACACAGTGGGTTTTCTCGTTGTTTTGTTGATGGTTTCTTTTGCTGTGCAGAAGCTTTTTATTTTGATGTAGTCCCATTTGTTCATTTTCTCTTTCGTTTCAAGTGCCCTAGGAGCTGTATCAGTGAAGAAATTGCTTCGGCATATGTCTGAGGTTTTGTTGCCTTTGGATTCTTCTAGAATTTTTATGGTTTCCTGTCGTACATTTAAGTCCTTTATCCATTTTGAGTTTATTTTTGTGTATGGTGTAAGTTGGTGGTCTTGTTTCATTTTCTTGCATATATCTGTCCAATTTTCCCAACACCATTTATTGAAGAGACTATCTTGGCTCCATTGTATGTTCTTGCCTCCTTTGTCAAATATTAATTGAGCATATTGGTTCGGGCCGATTTCTGGGCTCTCTATTCTATTCCATTGATCTATATGCCTATTCTTGTGCCAGTACCAGGCAGTTTTGAGAACAGTGGCTTTGTAATACATCTTGATATCTGGTATTGAGATCCCACCTACTTTGGTCTTTTTCAGGATTGCTGCAGCTATTCGGGGTCTTTTTTTATTCCAGATGAATTTTTGGAGAGTTCGTTCTAGATCTCTGAAGTATGCCGTTGGTATTTTAATGGGAAGTGCGTTGAATTTATAGATTGCTTTGGGTAGTATGGACATTTTAATGATGTTGATTCTACCAATCCATGAACACGGTATGTTCTTCCATCTGTTTATGTCTTCCTCTATATCTTTTTTCAACGTCCTGTAGTTTTCTGAGTAGAGGTCTTTTACCTCTTTAGTTAAGTTTATTCCTAGGTAGCTTAATTTTTTTGGTGCGATGGTAAACGGGATTGTTTTTATAATCTCTCTTTCTGAAAGTTCACTATTGGTGTATAGAAATGCCTCGGATTTCTTGGGGTTAATTTTGTATCCTGCTACATTGCCAAATTCATGTATTAAGTCTAGTAGCTTTTTGATGGAGTCTCTAGGGTTTTGTATGTATAATATCATGTCGTCTGCAAATAAGGACAGTTTTACTTCCTCTTTTCCAATTTGGATGCCTTTTATTTCTTCTTCTTGTCATAAGGCTTATTTTTTTCTTTACTGATTAAGGTATTACATATGTGTCCTTATTCTCCCACTACCCCCTCACTCATGCTCTCACCCCCCTGGTGTCTGCTCTGTCCATTGGTTAGGCTTATATACATGCAAACAAGTCCTTTGCTTGATCTCTTCCCCTTACCCCCACCCTCCCCTACCTTCCCTTTGAGGTTTGACATTCTAATAGATGATTCTCTGTCTCTGGATCTGTTTTTGCTCATCAGTTTATATTGTTCATTATATTCCATAAATGAGTTTTTTCTCCCTGAAATGATTTAGAGAAGTTAAACTTAATTTTTTTCAAAAATGTAAAATTTTCACAATGTTACTTTTTTATTAGTAAGTTGACTGTATAATAATTAAGTCTAGTCCAAAGCTCTTTACTTATACTGTAAGGTTTCATCAGGATATTTAACTAGGAAAAAATGCATGCCACCTGTTAATGTAATCAGGCCACGCTATATTTATGAACAATATAATTTTTATTTGAAAATTTAGTTACTACAGCTTCATGGAGGCCACTTAAGGAATAAGCATGATGCTTATACTATAGCTTTTTATACTCATTGATTTTAAATAATGTTTTTACATTATCTTTTCTATTTGAAAATTCTCCTGCTGAAGTGTGTTTTTTCCTTCTAAACTGTCCTCCACAAGCAGGGCTTACATGTGCTTTGTTCAGAGAACTGACAGACTGTACTAGATCATATGTCATCTCATATCTGTGCCTCTGTGACCTAGCAACATGTAATATGAGGTGACCTCTAATAAATAGGGTACAGGCATAGACCCTTAGGATCATCAACAACTGTGGACAGCTCTTAAACACAAAAGAAATAGGTAAGGACAGAGCTGAAGGCAACTGCTTACATTTAGTTTAAATGGTGCCAAATCATAGCTAACATTTTTGGATCGTTAAGTTTCTATCTTTCTTGCAGATTGTTTTATACATAAAGGTGACTAAGTTTTAAGTAGTCTTAAGGCTTTAAAGATGCCTGAAAAGAGAAATATTTTATTTCTTTTTGTTTTTAGCATTTGAAAGTGCATTCAGCTCTTTAAAAACAAACAAACAACCAAAAAACAACAACAGAGGATAAACTTGAAGTTATTACAAATAGAGGGAATGAAGAAGGATGCAAAATTATGATAATCCTCTATTTTAATGAGGTATGAAAGCGGAAGATAAAATAAAATTGGCAGTCAATGGGAAAGTAGAATATGTAATGATAGGTAAAATTAAAGTGGCTAGAAAGACTGCCCTTAATTTTATTCTATTTGGAAGAATAAGATATTTTTTAGGACACACAAGAGTAGAAATGGAATGCATTCACACAAACCCAATTTATCATTCTCACATATGAAAGCATGCTGAGGATGGGCCCTTGAAAACTCAGTTTTTGACATTTTTCCCCTCTGCATCCATGGCCTATGTAAGATGGAGAATCCATTATATCAGATATGCAATTCTTAGCTCTGGTGTTGTTGACAGCAGACATTTAGTGCAGAACGCTTGTGAGTTAAACTTCGTTTATAGTTGTATAAGCAAGGGACTGAACAATGAAGGGAGCTGACAGAGAACACAAGTTTCACAATTCTTGGAACCTGGTTTTTTTATCTGTTTGGAATAAATTGATTCTCCCCTCCCAGTGTCATCATATCCATCTCTTTTAAACAGTCCTGCTTCAATTAAGAAAGTTCTGTAAGCAACTGTCAGTTACACTTTCAGAAGCTAAACACATTGACTTGTAAGAGAAAGAAAGTCTATACAATGGAATGTTGGTTCTCTGCTTTAAGAGGTCACATTCTTGCCCTAACTGGTTTTGCTCAGTGGATAGAGTGTCGGCCTGCGGACTCAAGGGTCCCAGGTTCCATTCCGATCAAGGGCATGTACCTTAGTTGCGGGCACATCCCCAGTAGGGGGTGTGCAGGTGGCAGCTGGTCCATGTTTCTCATCAATGTTTCTAACTCTCTATCCCTCTCCCCTCCTCTCTGTAAAAAATCAGTAAAATATTTTTTTTTTTAAAAAGAGGCCACATTCTGTGAGTCCAATGCATGAATATTTAGTGCTTTTGTAGCTAAATTCAATAATTCAGAAAGTTATTTCCTAGAATATAGAGAAGTTGTGTTTCTCATCTGAAGATTTTATCCTATATTTTCCATACTGCTTTTGACAGTTTTTTGGGTAAAGGGAAATTAAATTTAAGGGAGAGATGTTGAAGGGAACTGTTCCTGTGTCAGTTTCCTTCCTCTCTCTTTTGTTTTCTCAGTTACCTGTATGTGCTTGTTGAAAAGTTGTGAACAGGCTGTATAAGTGAGAATGCTGTGGAAAAAGGAGATAAGCAGAAATATTTCCTTATACCATATTCAGATTTCAACATTTCCAGAGAGCTGATGGAGTAGACAAGAGGCAAAGCCCTTTAGCAATATGACATAAATAGGCATGTTGAATTTAGGAATACTTTGTTCCACTGTCCCTATCTGGACAATAACAATACTAACAATAACAACTTAGTATTTCACTTTATAGTTTAAAGAGCATGTTCATGTTCTTATTTCATTAACAATTCTGAGAGGAAATATTATTATGATGACTTTAGTGATGAAAAATTTATATTCAAAAGAGTTTTTACTTTTTATCCAGAAACCCAGCTAAGGTGGTACAATGCCAAAACTTGAACAGTCTTCTGACTACAATCTATTTGCTTTATTCTCTTATAGCATTTGAAATACAAAGCAAATAAAAATTGAGAATTGTGCATTGTGTTAGAAAAGCAAACCTTCAAATATGAGCTAATTTTTAAAAAATTGATTCTTTATTCTAATAGAAAACTTTAGCATTTATATTTTAAAATATGATAAGAGAAAATAATTTTAGCAGTGGTGATTTCTGGAGAGTAGATTTCAGATAAGCAGTTCACTTTCCTTTATATTCTTTCCTGTGCTGTGTTAATAGTTTTTAATAGGTTCATGCAGTTGTGTTTATATTCAATCTATCTGCACTATAAAAATGAAATAACAATAGAATAACATATTTGTATATAGTTTAGTGTATAGTATATAGTATTTGTGTACAGTAAATGCTACCACAGCTGTTGTGTTGTATCACATTTAACAATTATAACAACTGAAACACAAGCAAGTGAAGAGTTCTGTAAAGAGTGGTGCCCAGCCCTAGCTGGTTTAGCTCAGTGGATAGAGCGTTGGCCTGCTGACTGAAGGGTCCCAGGTTTGATTCCTGCCAAGGGCACATGCCCCGGTTGTGGGCTAGATCCCCAGTGTGGGGCATGCAGGAGGCAGTCGATCAATGATTCTCTCATTATTGATGTTTCTATCTCTCTCTCCCTCTCCCTTTTCTCTCTGAAATCAATAAAAATGTATTAAAAAAAAGAGTGGTGCCCAAGGTCTCACAGCTAGTTTGTGTGCAGCACCAATCTCATGTTTCTAGGCCATAGCTATTTTAACAGAAACAGTATTTTTTGTTGATTTTAGAGAGAGAAGTAAGGAGAGGGAGAGAGAAACATCGGTGGGCTGTCTCCTGCATGTCCTCTACTGGGGATCGAGCCTGAAACCCCGGCATGTGCCCTTGACCTGGAATTGAACCTCTTGGTGCAAAGGACAACCACAGCAAATGGAGTTGCACTGGCCAGAGAAGAAACAGAGATTTAATTTTTCTCATAAATCTCCTCTTTTGTTGTGTTAGCTGAATTTTTCTGAGGCTAATAGCACTTTAATATGTTTCAGGGATGCTGAAACATTTACCATTTTATGTTATTATCAAATGCCCTGATTACCTGGAAAATGTGTGTGTGTGTGTGTGTGTGTGTGTGTGTGTATTTAAAGAAGTATTATTTTCAAATCCAGAGGAACTGATACATTTGGAAGGCTCTAGTTCATCATGCCATATTGAAATATTACAATAAAACATTGTTATTTATAACAGTATATTGTTATAAATATAAAAATGGATGACCTAGTTTAATTGTATTTTGTGAGTTTAAATACAACATATATGTATAACATGAAATTATTAAACTCTAATAATTACATTTTTGGTGGGATTCAATGTAGCTTAAAACTAAAAAAGGCCATGCCTGAACATTTTATACCTGTTAGATAATGTGAAATCTTAGGTTTCAGCAATGAACTTTCACAATCTAATTGGAAATATAAACAGAAAAAAAATCTGTATTTCCTTCTCCTGCTCCCTTCCATTTGCATAATGATTATAGGTTCTGGCAGACACAGAATGTTTAAGTATTCAGTGATACATCATTTAATTAAAATGCTATTCAGCATAATTGCATAATACCAAATCTTCCATCATTACCCAAAGAAATGCAGTTGGTATAAAATATAGTTGGTTACAAAGTGGTCACCTTAGAAAGGGTAGCTTAATTATATTTGCATTTTATTGACCCCAGAGAACAATACCTTGAAAGCCCAAGGGCAACATTTACAAATATATCTAAATGTCACAGCGGCTTTCCCTATACTAATTTGCACTATAAAAATAGTATCCAAACAAGACTTTGCTCATTTTATGTTCATTTCTTGGAAAATGATGTCTTCTTAGATATAAAGTAATTGTGATTGTTTTGAAACATAGCATCACATTTGAAAATTAAGGACACATTGCTTCGAATTTACTAAGCATCCAGGTAGTAAGTATGACCAAAGGAGGGTAATTTTACTTGGCAGTTTGGTCTGATGGACAGAGGCTGGCCCAGAATATTGATTTGGCCAGTTCTTGCTATGTGACCTGGGATAACTTTTCTAACCTCATTAAGGCTCAGTTTCTTCATCCATAAAATAGGTATAATTATATTTACCTCGCATGGTTTTAGTGAAAACTAACAGGAAGGGAAAGTTCATAATGCAGGACCTGCAAGGCATGCAACAAAGGCAATTCTGATTATTCTTCTTTTAAAAAGTATCAAGTACTATAAAACATGATGCAATGCCTTCATTTTAGGCACAAACAAAAGAGAAGGTGCCTAACTTTGCCACTGAGAATATCTTGCAGATGTAGCATAGATTTATGAGGGCATGAATCCTATTTCTTTATCTTATTACTTGTGTGATCCTATGTAATTTACTTGAATTTCCTTGACTCAGTTTCTGCATTTAGACACTGGGATATAAAGATACCAGGTTTATTGAGAATAAAATTATGTGATGTGGTGAATGCACCTAACAGTGTTTGGCCCCATAAGCTTCCAATGATTGTAGTCACTTTCAAATTTTGAATGGATTGTTAAATCCCAATAGAAGTGTAAGTGTAAGGCTTTGTAAATTGTAGTATCATGCAAATGCAACTTAGTATTGTCATAATTTTTTTAAAGAAAAACAACAAATATTGAAATCATCATAAATTTGTTTCCTTAGAAGAATGGATAAGGGAGACAAAAACCTAACTACCTGTTCTGAACTTGCTTTCATTATTTAAGAAAGCATTAAAGCAACAGTAAGACAAGATATATAGTTCAAGTAAGCAAAGAAAGCCTTCTTTTCTTTTTTATTTTACACTTGGGGAATTTTTCTTGATCTTTTTCTTCAAAGAGAGCAGCAAATTCATTTGTGAGAGCCTGAGGTTACAATCAGTACAAAAGAAAGGAAACTGAACAACTTTGCATACTTTGATGAAACAAAACAATTCAATTAAGCTTATTCAGTGTTTTAGAAAGATTGGAAAGCACACTGACTTCTGTTGTTGATGGGTCTTTATAAACATTTATATCTGTATGAACATGTTACTCAATTTCAGCATGTAAATAAGCTCTAAAGCAGAGAGTATTGCCAGTTATACAGACAATGAACCCAGTCTGGAAGAAAAATTGTCTGCTGAAGTAAAGGTGGCTGAATTTCTGATATAAGCAGCCCTATGATCATGAAAGCTTTACCTCTAATGATAATACAAATGTTTCTTCTTGAAAATGATTACCTCACCTTTAGTGAACAATTTGTCTTTTAGACTTAATGCATTAGCCACTTAAGTGACATATTTTTTGCCTGTTCTAAAATCTAGTTGGCAGAATTCTGGCTGCGAGCAAAAGCTGTCAGATAAGCAAGCCCTTGATATGTATTCAAGTAGCTGAGCTGTTCAATTTTAATCATTGATAGTTTAAGTGAAACTGGAAGAAAACTTATTTTATTGTTTCTAATATATATATTATACTATATCAGTCATAGACAAACTTATCTACATGTCAGCTATATCTTAAAAAAAGTAACATGTAGCCCTCGCTGGTTTGGCTCAGTGGATAGAGCGTCAGCCTGCGGACTGACGGGTCCCAGGTTCAATTCCAGCCAAGGGCACATGCCTGGGTTGCGGGCTTTATCCCCAGTGGGGGATGTGCAGGAGGCAGCCAATCAATGATTCTCTCTCATCATTGATGTTTCTATCTCTCTTTCCCTCTCCCTTCCTCTCTGAAATCAATAAAGATATATATATTTTTTAAAAAGTAACATGTATTTTGTGAAGTTTCTGTATTAGGGGTATTACCCATTTTTATTTTTATTAGTTCCTTATTTTCTGTTTTATAATGGGAGAAGACATTCTATAATATGAAAATAAGTATATTTTTAATATGGGCAAATCTTTAAAAGAAATGTAAAAAATATAAATGGGTGGTATTAATTAATTGTAGATCAGTCTCATAACCAGGTATCCCCCCCTTGTCATGGTTTATTTGATATTTACTTATAGTTCTTAAAAGAATATATGACAAGTTTTTTTTTATACAAGTATTTTTTGGACATCATAAATTTTGTGTTACACGACAATGGGTGTGATACTATTGTAATTAACCTGGTTACTGGTGACAGGAAAGGAGCAAGGGGAAGGCCAAATATTACAGGCTTTGCCAGGAAGCTGCAGTTTAACACTCCCCAGGAAGCTAACAATCTATTCCCCAGAGATCACAGATCACTGGGGGAAGGGACTAAATGGTGGAGAAGAGACACATTATAGTAAAGTCTGGGTGACATCGGGAATGTACTTGTTTGACAGTAATCACCTAAAGAAAGAAGTTTGCTCTCTTGCTCTCTTGGCTCCTGGCGCTCTTGGTTGGCACTCTCTTGGTTACTCTCACACTGCTGCCCTCCTGCATTTGCCCACAATGTGGACCCCACACATTGGACTGATGGACTGCAGCTTGCCTAATGCTGTACTGGACCTAATTCCAACATGGAGTGGAAACTTGGACACTGGCTCTGCTTCTAGCTTTATTGAAGGGATGTAATTCCATGGAAATGAAGCTGTCTATCATATATCCTCGCCCTGTGGGTGCATTTGGAAATGCTTATCCCATCAGTACTCCCAGAATCCTACTGCCACTAGCAATGAAGAAAAATCACTCACACTTTTCTGCAATAACAGGTGCAAGGCTTGGCTGTGCTACTTACAAGTTATATTACTTTGGTTTTGTCATTGGACTTGGTTGCCATGGAGATTAAATGCCGATATATGTAAGGATATATGTAAATATGTTACCACCATGACTGACACATAGTAAGTGCTTAACACATCCTTTGCTTTTACTTCATTTGTTATTGATAATTTTTAAAGATAATATTAAAACTCTAAAAATTGAATTAAAATACCCGGAACGTTAATTTCTGATAATATCATGAACTACAACAAGTATCTATTGAGTGTTTGTTTTCCAGATATTCTTCTACATGCTTGGGATGATATATTAATTAACAGGGAAACAATAAACGATGCCTGTCCTTATAGAACTTTCAATCTAGCAAGGGGAAAGAAAATATAAAATGCTAATCAAATTACTAAATTGTAAAAACTATTAGAAAGTGATATTCTTTTGGAGCAATGTGAATGGGATTAGGAGAGCCAGAGTTTGGCGTGGCAGCAGTTTTGCTGGTGATCGGGGTTTGATTCATTGAGAAGCTATTTGATTTTGACTACTGAGTATGGTGAGTTTTTCAAGGAATTAGGTTTTTACTTGAAGATATGACAAGTATGTTTAAGGAGTTGTAAGGAGACCAGTGTGGCTAAAGCAACTTAAACTAAGGAGGAGTGTTAAGAGAGGATAGAGGGGGAGGGGTTGTTGATGGTAGCAGGGGAGAAAACTTGAAGGGCAAGCTATTACTCAGGAGTGGAACATTGTTACTTTGATTTTAAATGAATCACTCTGGTTACTGTTGGTGAATAGGGTCAATAGGGTGATAGGGCAAGTAGAGACCTACTGCAGTAATCTCCAGGAGAGAGAATAGTGGCTTGGAAGAGGATGGAAACAGTGAAGGTGGTGAAAAGAAGTCAGATTCTATATTCATTTGAAAGTAAAACTAGAATTATTTTTGATAGAATAAGATATAATGTGTGATAAAAATAAAGATGTCAAGATGACATCAAGATTTTTGGCTTTAGTAACTGAAATAATAGAGGTACTACTAACTGAGATTGGAAAGAATGAAAGGGAGACATGTTTGTGGAAGAAGTCTGCTTAAAACAACTTTTAAGTTTTTTAGGTTTAAAATGTGTATTAGACACGTGTACCCTGTGAAGCAGACAGCTGGATAGAGGGAAGGGTCTGAAGTGTGGGAGACAGGTCTGAGCTGGAAATATAAATTTGGTGTTTGACAATATATAGTTATTTAAAGACTAGAGGCCCGGTGCACGAATTCGTGCACAGGTGGGGTTCCTCAGCCTGGCCAGCAATCGGGGCCGATTGGGGCCATCTCGCCCAGTCTTGATAGGGGCCGATGGGGGCCAGTGGCCAGGGAGAGGGACTGCAGGAGGTTAGCTGACCGTGGGAAGTTGGCTGTGGGAGCACACTCCTGCGTTGAGCAGCTGCCCCCTGGTGGTCAGGGCACATCATAGCTATCGGCTGGTCATCCAGTTGTAACAGTCGCTTAGGCTTTTATATATATAGATGTGACACTAGATATCACCACAGGGATGAATGTTAGATACAGAAGGGAAGAAACCTTAGAGGACTCCAATTTTTGGAATATAAGAGAAGAGGAAGAACTCATCAAGGAGACTGGTAAGTGGCTCCAAAGGTAAAAGGAAAACCTGAGTGTGCGGTGTCCCAGGAGCCAGGTAAATAGAACTATCAAAGAGTATGGAATGATCCACTGCATTAAATGCTATTGATAGCATCAAATAAAATAAAGAAGAAATTGACCATTGATAAGATTGTTTACTGCCCTAGCCGGTTTGGCTCAGTGGATAGAGCATTGGCCTGCGAACTTAAAGGTCCCAGGTTTGAATCTGGTCAAGGGCACATGCCTGGGGTTGTGGGCTTGATCCCCAGTGGGGGACTTGCAGGAGGCAGCTGATCCATGATGCTCTCTCATCATGGATGTTTATATCTCTCTCCCTCTTCCTTCCTCTCTGAAATCAATAAAAATATATTTTTAAAAAAGATCGTTTACTGACTTTTGAGAAACAATATGACTACCCAAGGGGGAAAAAAAAGACATGTTAATGCCAGTAATAATTGAAAGTCATCTATTTGGGTTCAGAGGACAAAATCTTATGGCCTACTCTTCAAATCTAGCCAAAGATGGGCATGGACAAACAATGCTTAGGAAAAAAAATAGTTGATTGTGAAAGCTATTGGGCATACCTATTCTCTTATTGACCATAGACTCTGTCTCATCTTTTCTTGTATTTGGGAATATTCATATATTTATAACTTTTGCTTGGCTCTTGGGGGCTTTTAAATTTGTGATACCTAGATATTAAGTGTGCTTTTGCTTTCAGACAGAAAAAAATTATCAAGAAAATAATTATGAAGGCAAAGTTATTTTCATTCACATATGTATTCCTGACATCTAGCTTGGGGTAACTGAAATTTTCATCCAAATTTATGTTCCTCTTCAAGGCCAGACATACTTATACTCTTTTAACAGGGGCATTGAATGACAGACTGATAGAATGAACTCTTGGTTTGTAATGTGTTCTTCCTTCAGCCCTCTTTACAACAAAATAATCTGAGCACAGAGATTAAGGTTGTCATGCTTAAGGTTGTATATCAAATGGCCAGCTGTGACATGCTCAAGACTCTAAATTCTCAGTCATCCCTGGAATTTTTTTAAATATTTCATTTTGCTCTTTTGACATGAGGTTTGCCATTCTTTCTATTGTTATCTCACCACTTATTCAATTAACATATTCATTAATCACCTGGCCTTTATGTGACATATTGTGTTTGTGCAAGTGATACATGTAAATTGCCATCATTTTTGAAACCAGAAAATGTACTTAAAGTGCATGCTTAAATGTATCAGAATTACATATGGTACTTTTTATCATATATAGTAGTTTTTAAGATAATATTTATCCATATTTCTTCAGTAATAATTTATGATTGGGTTAGCTTAAGTGGGGAAAATCATTTTAATGTTCTACTTTGGTTTTTAGATAATCACCTGTATAAAATAAATTATTTTTATCATCCATTTTAATTTCTTTTTTTGTCCATAAATTAATCAGCCCTTAGAATCAAGTCCCTGTAATTCCTCATTTATGTTTCCCTCACTCCATGTCTAAGTAGACTCCATGTCTGAAATCTTTCCTGCCACACCATGGTTGTAGATAATATATCTACTAGTAAATATGTGTACTTCAATATAGTTGCAGGATCAAAAGGATTAAATGTATAAAGTTATAGCTGAATTGCAATACAGAAGCATTATTAATTATAAAGTCATTTTGGCCTCTGTCAATGCTATAGATATAATATTTTTTGTTTGGCTGTTTGTTTTGTTCTTTGTCCATGTGCTTAAACTAGCCACTGTCCACCTTACAAAAACAGATAATGTAAAAAACAAACTAGCCTCTGACAAAGGCTAGACAATTTTCTGTATTGCTAGGATGAAACTATGGTATCAATATATTTTTAAATGGCATTGATTTATATCTGTAAGTATCTATGCATACATTTCTTCACTGGCAATGTGTACGAGGCAAAGTTTTCTCTTTACTTTCTCCTTACCCATTACTGGAGTCAGTGAGCACACATGGCATTTTTAGTATGTGTTACGATATCCTAGTGATTCAGGAATAACTGAAAGTTTCATTCACCACTGAAATAGGTCTGGAATCTATCTTCTCTTTTTTGTTTCTCCATTCTGTAATTCAAAATGCTATCATCTTTTCTCCTGCATATGATTTTAAAAACTGGCATCTCTAAACTAAATCCTAAATTATGTTTGGCCAAGATAAGATTATTTTCTTGAATTTAATGCCAGGTCTGGGGTGTGTTGGGGAACAGACAGCTTCATGTTTGTAGGGCCTTTAAAAGCATTTGGATTTGTAATCCTTGTCTAGACTTTTGTAACCCAGTCTCCTAATTGGTATCTCCCCCTTTATTCCTCCAGCCCTCCCTCTCAAATTCCCCCTACACAATTTCCCCAGATATATCATTCTAAGAAATACTTCTGATCATATTACACTTCTTTGTAAATCCTGTTGGCTCCCCTGTTGAATGCTGATAAGATACAGAGTCTAACATGGCAGATGAGAAATGTCATTAAGTGGTTCCAATACACTTTTGTTAGTCACTTCTATTTTTTTTGTAACCTCCTGCCTCCACAATATACACTGAGAGCTTGAGCAAAGCACACTAAACCTAGTCCCTTAAGCCTGTGTTTCTTCATGTCCCTTTCTTTGACCAGTACTTTTCTCTGCCTAAACTCTCTTTGACTTCTTCCACCAACTGCAAAATTCCTATTCTTCTACTACACCTCCCTTCACCAATCAGGTGACAGTTCCCTTGTGAAGAGTTTCCTGAGTTTCCTTGGCAGTATATTATTTTTCCAGACAACCAATCACACTTTTCACATAGCTTTATTGTAACGCCTATTGCAATTTGACTTAGCATTTATGTATCTCTGCTTCACTTATTATGCAGGGAGCTCTCTCAAAAGCAAGGTTCGGGTCTAATTTATTTTTGCATCACCAGCACCAAGCACAACTTAATAAGTGCAGATGTTTCTTGAATAGGTTAAGTAGTGACCTCCCTATTTATCCCTACTTATATTCTAGAGGCAGATGCTATCCCACTGATTGTCTGCCTGATCCTTAATCTCTTCCACTCAGTACCATTCAAACTTTCTCATGGCATTGTGTTTATTCATTTTCTATCCATGACCTCTGATTTTGGAGATGGTGATAAAGGCAGGGCCTAGGGCTCTGTGATTGATTATGTGTAGACATTGCAATTTGGTTTGGCTCCAGAATCAGTGACAACAGCTGCCATCATTTTTTCTCCATTTCTAGGATTTCTTCCAATGTCTTAGGGCATAGTATAATTCTAGAAATATCTTTGATGATTTGAGGCTTATGGTATGTGTAATTCATGTCTGCATTTATTATACAAAATAAGACTCCTATAAAGGTTCCCTTTGTCAGTTTAAAACTTATCAACAAATAAAAATATTGAATTTTCTGTGTATGTGAATGCATCATTGTGAAAATACGGTAACATTCAGATAAATACTGTAACGTTCAGATAAAATTCAGTTTGGAAACACTGTGTACTAATGATATCTTGTTTATATGCATGTAACAAACATGAGCAGGATATCAGTTGTAAATAAATCACCATAGTCAAAATCAATAGACTTATTCTTGAGAGTAAGATTACACAAACTCTAAAACATCAAATGTGCTATTTGGTGAGATATAGCAGATAAATCTGGAAAAATTAGTTTTCTAGGGTTTAAGTTAATGTGTAATAATTTACATTGCTTTAGAATATTAAGGCAACTTAACACTTTTGTTATGTGCCACTGCAAGACAAGAAAGAAAATCAGTTTTTTTATTGTCTTCTTTAGTGTATTATAGTTTATCCTTCCTATCAACAACATCCATATTATATTCTTTTTCCTGTGAAAATAGAGCATGCGATTTTATAGATAAGGAAGAGAAACTCAAGGAATCTAAATGATTTGCTCAAAGATAGGCAGCTAGTTAATAGCAGGGCCCAGACTAAAATCCAGGTCTCTTTATTCCCACAAGGGATTTTTACCCTATTCTATGCTCTTCCCATTCATTTGACAGTTCCTTTCCCCCCAAAGTGTATGCAGTTTTATTTACTCCACAGAAAAGATGTTGTATTTCTCTATAAAGTGACTGCAAATTTTGTGGAACTGTAGTTATCATAGTTGTTCATACAAATAATTGAAATACGAAATAATGAAAATGCCTCATCTTTCCATCTAATGACAGTATAATCAAAAGTTAATTATGGAATAACAAAACAGTCACATAGCAACCAATCTAAATTTGAATGTTCTATAAAAAGGCAAACATTTAAAAAAGGGAACTAATACAATTCTCCAAATTCTGACTCATGAAACAAGAAATGAAGTTCTCAATTGTCAATGGTACATCAGAAATTGAGAAGGCACTCTGGAGATTACCAAGTGGTATATTTTATCCTGAATTGCCCTAGTTTAAAATTAACAAGAATATGATTGGTCTCTAATTTCTAAGAAGTAAAGACAGATGTGGTTGTTTACTCTAAGTTTAGGACAAAACTGAAGTGAATGAAAGAGAAATGTGGAGTAGAAACTTTAACATTTTAAAAGCTGACAGCTTTAACCTCAACCCAAAGTATTTATCATCTAAAAATAGTTCTGGGATCCTGGGGTAGGCCATTGTTTCTTTATGAACTGTCCTGCATGGACTATTCCACCAATGACATGCAACATATCTTTCAAAGCAAAGAGTCAAGTTGATCCAAAGCAATAATGTTTCCTTGACTAATGACACACATTTAAATGTTTTCTCAACAATATCCAAGGTTTCTTCTAGCTCTTTATATATATTTGATGGATATCTTAGGAAAGTGATTTTAACAAGTGACAACTAGAAAAAGCTAGGGATTTTAGAGCATTTTGTGTTCCCTTGATGAAGGATATGTGTAAAAATGATAAAACTTACTGCTACTTATTTTATATTAAAAAGGAAAGAAATAAGGAAGAACAGTTGAAGCTGGTTAAATTATTAATTCAGCAAATACCATTGAGTGTTTACTATTTTTAAAATTTTGTGCTACTCTCAATGTATATGCAACAGGAAATATTTGCTCCAAGTCTTCAAGAATCTCACAGTAGAGTGACAATGTTTAGTAAATCTTTGCTAGTAGACTTTCCAGTGCTATAACTGACAAGTTATACTTTTTATTATACTTCCCTCCACATTCAATCTATGAATGAAGAATTGAATAAGGAAAAACAAAGAACCACATTCCATCAAACTCATCATTATCTCAGCTAATATCTTTAATCCAACAGAAGTTCAACTTGTCTTTTGAAAAATCAAATATTCAACAGAGATATATAGTTGTGGTTTCTTTAGTGGCTTGGAAGTCTACAATGACACAAGATCCAATAAAAAGTCTGAGTGACTAATTGATAAGTTCTCCATGGACTGCTGTTGTTGCATAAAATGATTAATGAATTAGAAAAAAATTTTTAAGTAAAAAAAGTATAGGTTCTATTTCTAGATCTACCACTTAACTACTTATACCACTGACAAAATCAATTTAATGAAATGAAAAATACATAACTATGTGAAAGACACATACTATATGTTATTAACTGTAGACAAAAGCTTTCATAAAATTGCTCATAATATATTTATTGAAAAATTTATCATATAAATATGTAAATTGTATTCTTATTCCTCTATTAACAGTTCAAGTTACATTTGAAGTCTTTAAATTTGAGTTGAATATTGAAAATTATCCCAATTTACTTCCATACACCTCATATGGAAATTGTGGGGGTTTTTAAATATAAATATGCATCTTAACTTCTATAGATCAGTGATGTTCTTTAACCTCAGAATTATTATAGTATTATTTTTAAATCTAAAATAAGTTGAAATCCATGTGGCATGACCGCCCTAATTTTTACTATATTACCTAATTAAAATGTCTTAAAAGTTTTTATTACTCATTAAAGTAGTATCACTCTGGAGATTTTAACTTTTTGAATAAACTGCAAGATTTTAATTTCAATAGCTACATATTTATTCATTTTTATTAGTTTAATTTCTTTAAATATATATGTGCCAGGCCAGGTGACCTGAGGGTGTGCTGGGGGACCTGAAGCTGTGATCCCGCCCAGCGGGGCTTGACAGGGGAACTGAGGCTACACCCCCCACCCTGTGGGGCTTGATGGTGGCCCTGAGGCTGTGCCCCACACCCTGTGGGGCTTGATGGAGGACCTGAGGCTGCTCCCCCTGCCTGGTGCCAGGCCAGGGGACCTGAGGCTATGCCCCTTGCCCGGCGGTGCTTGACAAGGGTGGGCCCCGCCGGGTCTGGATCTCATCCAATCGGGGTGGGGCCGGCTGGGTCTGGGTCTCACGCAATTTTGAGGCACCACGGGTGGGCAGGGACTTGACTCTGGGTCCCGTGGGGCACCCCAGACTCTGACAGGAGAAAGATTTTCATATACATTTTACTAATTTTCTTTCATCTCTGACACTTCTATTATAGAGAAAGGGCAAATAGCAATATTAAAATATTTCCTCTAATTAATCCTCTTTTAATGTGCACAAGTTCCATGAACCCGGTCACTAGTTTATCTATAAGACTCTTATTCTGCCTAGACTGAACATGCATCATTCTAGCCAGGCTTTTGTTTTGTTTTATTTTATGACTGCCAGGAAACCTGCTGGAGCCAATGTTCACTTGAAGTTCTTACTTTGGGCATCCTTAAACCACATGAATAGTATAAATTCATACCACAACTTGTTAAGATACAGGTCTGTGCTTATGAATTCTCATGACAGACCTTTTCTTTTTTTTTTCTTTTTTCCACCCAGAGGCGAGATGAAGATAAACACAGATCTTTGAAATCTCACTGCTCTGTTAAGTACTTTTTAAAAATCTAACTTATGCATAATTTTTAAAAAGTCTTGCTTTTATTCAGGGATCTCCTTTACAGCTTTCCATCTCATGTGAACATAAACTAAACCTCATGCCTCTTTCTTGCAATTGAATCACAAGCCCCTTGTCTTGATGACCTGTAAATCTCTCCTCCCCCAACATCATCACTAGGGTAGCCCCAGTGTCAGTTCCTTCTCATTTGTTGTTCTCTGAGAATTGCTTTCATTTTCTTGTGCTCTGAATATTACATTAAAGAGATGTTGCTATATTTCATTCTTCAATTCTATGAGATTTGTAACAAGATTTTTCATATTATTTATTCTTCCATATTAACAGAAATAGAAGTCTACTTGTTTTACACACTCAGAAGTTTCATTTGTGATATGCAGAAAAAATACTCAAAATCTGTTTTCTCTTGTAGTGTTTGCTTTCTTCAAAGAATATTGACATATTTAACAGAAAGTTGAGGATGTCTCTTAGATTTTTGTTTGTGTTCTTAGTATCTAGACTTAACCTTTAAGTACATTCTTCTTGTCTTCTTCATTGTGTTCTAAGTCACATAGTTACCATTTCAGAAGGAAAAGGTACTTTTTATAAAACTAGGGGGGGGGGGACCACATCTAATTTGAAATCCATTTTATAGAAAAATTTTAATTCATTCAGAATAAAAATAAACTAAATGCTAAGTTAAATGTTAGTATGGAAAATTATCTTTTTAAATACATCTTTTTTAAGAGCTTGAAATGTCTGGTGGAGAAGCATAATTCTTTCACAAAACGATTCATGAAGCACAGATGTTTTTCAGCCTCCCACAGGGATATGCCCCACCGCAGTGAGGACAGCAGATGCCTCTTCTCCCACTTTCTATCTGGCTTCATTCCCTAGGAATCTATTTATTTCAGTGATTAGCTCAAATAAGCTTATTTCAGCACAGTTAACCTCATCCTCTTCTTGAAAGTAGATCTTATGGGATGAGGTAAGGAAGAAGTAGATCAACTCATCTAAAAATGTTAACAGCGTCAACTGTCAATTTTTTTTTGCATATCACTTTAAATTATCCTCACCAACTATATCCTATTTAAGAAAAACCTAATATGCAAATTGTCCCCTCAACTGGAAGTTGTACCAGGAGTTCCACTGCTTGCTATGACATATGCTGACCACCAGGGGGCGGTGCAGAATATGGTGGGCGTTGGTGATGGTGATGCAGCCCTGGCAGCAGGCAGCAGTGGAGGTGCTGTCAGCCCTGATGGACCCTGACGAGAGCGGGACCACAGAGGGATGGTGGAGCAGGTGAGCAGGCAGAGCCAGGCCCAGACAGGTGTGTGTGCGTGAGGGGGGGTGATCGCCCTGCAGATGGTGACCAGCGGCCTGCAGGCACTGATTGCATGATTGCAGAAACTGGGGGTGGGTGGCAGTGACCAACCTCCCGTAGTACCCAGGCGGGGGACTGCAACCTCTTGCCTGCTACCAGGGGCAGGGTTGATGGGATGGAGGTGCGGTGAGAATGCGGGGTGTCTACTGATCTGGCTCTCACTCCCCCTGCTAACCTCCCCCAGGACACCAGGGCTGTTCCTGGGGAAGCCCAGGTGCTCAGGTGGCAGGTGCCCACGAGGAGCCCACCCTGCACCCATGCAGCCACTTTGGGGTGAGCCAGGCCACAGCCGCAGGGACCACAGGGGCGGGTTGGGCTCCCTGTGAGTTCACACAGGAGCTGGTCTGCGAGGCCAAGGCCAAGGCCAGCCAGGAGAGAGCGTGCTGTCCACCTGGCTTCTGTGCTATGTTGCTGGGTGGCCCAGAGGCCCACTCTGCGCCCCGGCCTTCAGCGTCCGGCCGCACTCACCGCATCTCCACTTGGGGACTCAGGCACCGTGACTCAAGCGGAGGAGGGCACATGGGGGCTCCGGAGCCCAGATCCTGCTCAGGTACCAGAGGTCAGCTGGGACCTGCCCTTTCAAGCTAGATCCTCATGCTTGGATAGCTGGCCAGGTCTAGGGACTGTACCCATGCACTAATTTTGTGCAAGAGTAGGCCTTTCTTCCCCTGGCTCCTGGCACCTGGGACCCCGGCTTCCCTTGCAACCCAGCTTTGTCCAGAAGGTCGTCCAGAAGGACTTCTGGAAGGACGTCAGGTCTAATTAGCATATTACACTTTTATTATTTTATATATACATACATATATGTGTGTGTTTGTGTGTGTGTGTGAATTCAAATTACCTTAGGGAAATAAAGTTCATATAATTTAAATTAATTGAATCATAAATGTGCCAACTTTATATTAAATTATGTATGAATCACCCATTTTACAACATTTTTCTATGCATATCATTGATTCCATTAGTGTTAACATGCAACGACTGAATAATGTGTGCTAATTTTCTTTTGTTGCAGTAACAAATTATCACAAATTTCGTGGATAAAAACAAAACAAGTTATCTTATAATTCTGAAGATTAGAAGTGCAATACAGATCTCAAAGAGCTAAAATCATGGTGGTACTAGGTCCCTGTTACTTTTCTCCCCTCCATCTTATCCTTCCTTTTCTCTTCCTATTTTCCTCTTCTTTTTCTTTCCCTTCTTTCTTTTCCTTCTTACTTCCACTATTTTCTCTCTCTTTTTTAGACATCTAGCCCTCTTCCTTTCTCATTCTAAAGTGACCCAAAATCTGTTACTTAAAAATAGTTAGCTAATATGTCTTAAAACATATAATAGTGTCATATAATATTAATGTGTTTTCCCTTTATTTAGTTGCTGAGGGATGTGCTCTCTTGATCTTTCCTTTCTATAAAACCCTGCAGACAATTTACTCCTCTTTCATACAAATAACCTCTTTCTAATTATAGTAATCAATTTACATACTGTAATCACATTAGCTGTGATAATTATAATATGTATCACTTGGACCCATATTTGTTTTGTTTTAATAGGAAGAATCAATAATTCTCAAGTGAGGAAAAATGTGAAGCTGATTATATGTTCAAGTGATCAGAGATTAGACAACACTTGATTAAATGAACTGCTTAGAGATTCTGCAATTACTTTTGAATTTTTAAATTAAATTTTGAGAGAGAGAGAATTGTTGTTCCACTTATTTATGCATTCATTGGTTAATGCTTGCATGTGCCCTGTGCCCTGACCGGGGAGCTAACCCATAACCTTGGCGTATCAAGACAACACTCTAACCAACTGAGCTACCCGGCCAGTTCCTCTGCAATTACTTTTGATCTACAAAATTGAAAGTACTTCTATAAATCTAAATTTAAAAATCATAGTCATTTTATCTTTGTAGCTCTGTTGTCATTTTTAAAAAATTATCTTTATTTTTGAAAGTATTACAGATGTCCCTTTTTTCCCCCACTGACTCCTGAGGAATTTTTGATACGGAACCTCTGTGTACTTCCTAGTATCTCTTTGTCAAATATAAGAGAATAAAGAAGGAAAATGTATCTACCGAGTTAGGAAATATTCATTTCAGTGAAATGGTTAGTGTAACTTACATTTCCAATATTTTTTTTCTAATTAAGTTATTTGCCCTGCCTTTTAAACCACTTTAAGTTGGAGGATTAGTACTGAAGGCAATTTAATTTGTGAATATTTTGGGTTTTAGAAACTCCCAAAATGTGTCCTCTTTTGAAGCAGTAGAATGAAGCATTAAAATACAACATTATTGAAGGAAGTAGATAATATTATGAACAGATTTTTATTTTACTTGTAATATATAGCAACATATCCAAGAATGAGTAAAAGAGCCGGTAAACTTGATGGATTAATCAGGGTTGACAGTAATGAATTATGGTTGTTTATCAAAGCTTGATTTTAACAGGATGATTAAAGTCCTTGACAGAACGAATACTGAAGATGAAAAATAGGGCCTCTAGATAATTTTGTACTCGCTGAGCTTTATTTTATTTTTTTAAATGTATTTTTATTGATTTCAGAGAGGAAAAGAGAGGGAGAGAGAGCTAGAAACATCAATGATGAGAGGGAATCATTGATTGGTCGTCTCTTGCACGTCCCACACTGGGGAACAAGCACGCAACCCGGACATGTGCCTTGATCAGGAATCGAACTGTGACTTCCTGGTTCATAGGTGGACACTCAACCATTGAGCCACACCAGTCGGGCTCACTGAGTTTTATTTTAAATTCAGAATTCTTAGTCACTTTGGTAATTTATATTTATATTAAAGTGCCAAAATAGTATCTTTTGCGGTAAGAAAGTATCTTTTATATTCACTTATGAGGTATTTCGGTAAAATATGAGTGTTGAGAAACCATTTTATCTGATTTCTTAATGTTATAATTATTTTAAAATACAAAAGTATGACAAATATTTTTATGCCAGAATTTGTTATTGAAGGGATTACAGTAGCATAGCCTGATAAATTTATAATTTTATGTGGATGTGTCTGGGATCCTTTCCACAGTCTCTATGCAGAAACTTTATATAGTTAATCCCATTGGCAAAGAAAAGCACAACCTTCTTTACATTTTTTAAAAAATATATTTTATTTTTTTTTTTTACAGAGAGGAAGGGAGATGGATAGAGATTTAGAAACATCGATGAGAGAGAAACATTCATCAGCCGCCTCCTGCACACTCCCTACTGGGTATGTGCCCACAGCCAAGGTACATGCCCTTGTCCGGAATCGAACCTAGGACCCTTCAGTCTGCAGGACGACGCTCTATCCACTAAGCCAAACCAGTTAGGGCTTCTTTACATTTCTATAGCAATTTATCCATACCTCTTTTATAGTGCTTATCACACTGTACTGGAACTAATGTGTTCTCAGGTTCATCAGCCATCCTATTGCTTCTGTCTTCTTTCACCATGGACCTTAATAATATGTTGGTCTTGTAGCCATAGTGGGTTTTTTTTTTCCTTAATCACTTGTCTTTTGAGAACCATGAGAATATCTTGTCACCTCACCTCATTCAGTTGTAAATATAGTCCGTGTGTACGTGTGTGTGTGTGTGTGTGTGTGTGTGTGTGTGTGTGTGTGTGTGTTGTTTGGTTGGTTATTTTATTTTTTGTAATCTAATTGCTCTTTTTTTCTATGGGGATTCTGGAATTTTAAAAACTGCCATGACCAACACCTCTCCAGCATCATTTCCTATTATACTTATTCTGTGCTCACAGGTTGAGAAAGATTATCTTATCTTGGTCTCACAATAACTGTATGGGTCAAGTATTATTATTAGACTAGAGGCCCGGTGCACAAAAATTTGTGCACTCGGGGGGAAGGGGGTTCCCTCAGCCTGGCCTGTGCCCTCTCGCAGTGTGGGACCCCTCGGGAGATAACGACCTGCTGGCTTAGGCCTGCTCCCGGGTGGCAGAGGGCAGGCCCAATCCCTAGGTGCAGCCCCTGGTCGGGCTCAGAGCAGGGACGATTGGGGAGTTGGGGAGCCGCCCCGTCATGCACAGAGCAGGGAGATTGGGAGGTTGTGATGCCACCCTCAGTCAAGCTCAGGGTAGGGCCGATTGGGGGGTTGGGGCACCGCCCCCTGTCACACTCAAGGCAGGGTCGATGGGGAGGTTGTGGCGCCACCCCCTGTCATGCACAGAGCAGGGCCAATCAGGGGGTTGGGGCACTGCCCCCTGTCACTCACAGAGCAGGGCCCATCAGGGGGATTGGGGCTCTGTACCCAGTCATGCACAGAGCAGGGCCAATCAGGGGGTTGGGGCGCTGCCCCCTGTCACGCACAGAGTAGGGGCGATAGGGGAGTTGGGGCACCGCCCCCTGTCACACACAGAGCAGGGCCCATCAGGGGGTTGGGGCACCGCCCTCTATCACCCACAGAGTAGGGCCGATGAGGGGATTGGGGCACCACCACTCTCACACTCAGGGCAGGGCCGATGGGGAGGTTATGGCTCTACCTGTCACTCACAGAGCAGGGCCCGTGGGGGGGAGGGGGGGTTGGGGAGCTCCCCCCATCAGGCACAGAGCAGGGCTGCTCAGGGGGTTAGGGCGCCTTCCCCTGTCACGAACAGAGCAGGATGGATAGGGAAGTTGTGGCCCCGCCTCCTGTCACACACAGAGCCACAGGGCGATCAGGGGGTTTGGGCGCTGCCCCCTGTCATGCTGATCCCGGTGCCGGGAGGCATATTACCCTTTTACTATATAGGGTAGAGGCCTGGTGCATGGGTGGGGCCAGCTGGTTTGCCCTGAAGGGTGTCCTGGATCAGGGTGGGGGTCCCCACTGGGGTGCCTGGCCAGCCTGGGTGAGGGGATGATGGCTGTTTGCAGCTGGTTACACACCATTCAGGGTAGGGGTCCCCACTGGGGTGCCTGGCCAGTCTGGGTGAGGGGCTGAGGGCTGTTTTCAGGCTGGGAGTGACTGAAGTTCCCAACCGCTCCTTTTTTTCTTTTTCTTTTTTTTTTTATTCTGGGCCAGCTTTAGCTTGAGGCTTGGCTCCCGCTCTTTGCGGCTGAAAGTAGGTTTCTGGCCATGGCATACAATGTTGTGAATCTGCTGGCTGAAGTCCCGCGGTATCTGTTACAATGTTTGAAACTGCAGGCTCAGAGGCCTGCAGCTGCAGGCGGGGAACGTTGGTTTCCTCCGTCACTGAGGCAAGCAAGCTTCATGTTAGTTTCAAGCTGCCTGGCTGCCAGCCCCCATCTTGGCTGACAGTTAATTTGCATATCTCGCTGATTAGCCAATGAAAAGGGTAGCAGTTGTACACCAATTACTATGTTTCTCTTTTATTAGTGTAGATAAGATAACTGAATCTGAGTGATTTAAGCAATACAGCCCAAGGTCTCAGATTTGGTATACATTAAATCTGTACTTTCAACTTTTTAGAGACTGCTACTCCTTGGGATAGAGCTTGAGTATAATAATTTATGTAATTCATTAATTGACTTACCTAGTATGTGTACATCAAACATTTAATAAACACTTATCATATGCTATGCATAATTTTTTACATAGACATATGTAACAAATGTGAGTTACATTTGTCTTTCATCTATTTTTTAAAATATATTTTTATTGATTTCAGAGAGGACAGGAGAGGGAAAAAGCGATAGAAACATCAATGATGAGAGAGAATCATTAATCGGCTGCTTCCTGCATGTCCCCTATTGGGGATCGAGCCCACAACCCAGGCATGTGCCTTTGACTGGAATTGAACCTGGGATCCTTCAGTCTGCAGGCCAATGCTCTATCTACTGAGCCAAACCACCTAGGGCTGTCTTTCATCTATTTTGAGTTTATTCTTATATATGACGTAAGTTGGGTTTGGCCTTGGAAGTACAAAGGTAAATAATAGTGGTAGAGTTCTTATTATCAAGAAGCAATAAAAATCATTAAATCAGGAGATGAAACTGGCCACAAAAAGTTATACCAATGTTCATTTGCAGGAATAACTAAACATTTTGCAAATGAGCTTAAATCTGTTTGCAAAGATGAACATACTGAGTACACCAAGGTGACATTTGTTTAAGTTTAGAGTTTTTTCTGAATAACAAGTTTGCCAAGTCTGTCTTCTTGTTAATTAGTTTTACAACGTGATATGTTAATAGTAGTCTGGTTTGTATTTGATGAAAAGTAATTTTGAACATATATAACCCAGTGCTTTTAGCACTCAAACAGAAATGGCAACATTGTATCTTTTATTAACTTTATCCTCACCTATGATTTTTTTTTCAAAGATTGGAGGAAAGTTGCTATGACTACCACTGTTTCAAATTATCCTTTTACAGATGGGAAGCTGCAGGTTAAATGAATAGTATGAATATTTTTAAAACTTTATGCTATGAATTCTGCTAAAATTCATATTAGAATCTTGGCTTTTCTCTCATGTTCTTTGAGAAAAAGAAGAGGGAGAGGATGCTAGTACATTAAACTTGTGTTCCTATGAAGTGATAGATGTAGAGCTAATGAAATTAGAAATAACAATTAAAAGAAACCTAATTTTCCCCGGACCTGAAAATCTGCAGAAAGGCTGACAAAACTGCATAATAACACTACTTTCAGGAAAATATAAAGAAATAGGCTGCCCTAACCAGTTTGGCTCAGTGGATAGAGCATCGGCCTGCTGACTCAAGGGTCCCAGGTTCAATTCCAGTCAAGGGCATGTATCTTGGTTGCAGGCACATCCCCAGTAGGGAGTGTGCAGGAGGCAGCTGATTGATGTCTCTCTCACATCGATGTTTCTAACTATCCCTCTCCCTTCCTCTCTGTAAAAAAATCAATAAAATATATTTATAAAAAAAAAGAAATAGGCTAATTTAGGTATTCTTCCTTTCCTCTTGACTGTAGGGTAATGCTTCTTTCCAGAAATTAATTAACTTCATTTACACTTATATTTATTACTAGAGGCCTGGTGCATGAAATTTGTGCACTGGGGGGGGGGAGGGCAGGGGAGGTCTCTCAACCCAGCCTGCACCCTCTTGCAGTCCGGGAACCCTCTGGGGATGTCCAGCTGATGGCCGTCAGTCGGATATCCTTGGCACTGCCATGGAGGCGGGAGAGCCACCACCACTGCGCTCTCCAGCTGTGAGCCCAGCTTCTGGCTGAGCAGCGCTCACCCAGTGGGAGCCCACTGACCACCAGGGAGCAGCTCCTGGGTTGAGCATCTTCCCCCTGGTGGTCATTGCGCATCATAGTGACCAGTCATTCCGCCATCAGGCCGAAACCGGATCTCTGACATCCCCCGAGGGGTCCCAGATTGAGAGAGGGGGGCAGGCCAGACCGAGGGACCCCACTGGCGCACAATCGGGCCCGGGGAGGGTCGTTGGGGGTTGGCCAGCTGGGAAGGGACTGCAGGAGGGCTCCAGGGCGTGTCTGGCCCATCTCGCTCAGTCCCAATCAGCCGGACCCCGGAAGCAAGCTAACCCACTTCCACCCAGCCCCCGCCACTTTCCCTTTGGCCATCACCACATTGTTGTTGTCTGTGTCAATGGGTTATGGATATATGTTCTTTGGTTAATCCCTTCCCTTTCTTTCATCTAGTTCTCCTTTTCCCCTATCCCCTCTGACAGTTGTCAGTCTGTTCCATGTATCCACATATCTGTTTCTATTTTGTTTGTTGGTTTATTTTGCTCTTTAGATTCCACATATAAGTGAAATCACATAGTGTTTCTTTTTCTCTGACTGACTTGTTTCACTTAGCATAATAATCTTCAGGTCCATCCATGCTGTTGCAAAAGGCTAAGAGATCTTTCTTTTTTAAAGCTGTGTAGTATTCCATGGTGAAAATCTACCACAGCTTTTTTATACATATATCTACTGATGGACATTTGGGCTGTTCCAAGATCTTAGATATTGTAAATAATGCTGCAATGATCATAGGGCTGCATATATTCTTTCGGATTAATGTATTGGGATTCTTAGGATGTATTTCCAGAAGTGGGATCCCTGGGTCAAATGGCAATTCCATTTTTAACTTTTTGAGGAAACTCCACATTTTTTCCATAGTGGTTGTACCAGTTTGCATTCCCATCAGCAGTGTACTAGGGTTCCTTTTTCTCCAACTCCTCACTAGCACTTGTTATTTATTGATTTATTGATGGTAGCCATTGTGACAGGTGTGAGGTGATATGTCATGGTCATTTTAATGTGCATCTCTGATAATTAGTTACATTAAACATTTTTCCATATGTCTCTTGGCCGTTTATATGTCCTTTTTGGAGAAGTGTCTATTCAGGTCCAATTGGATTGTTTGTCTTCCTGGTGTTGAGTTACACTAATCTTTTTATGTATTTTGGAAATTAACCCCTTATTAGATGTATCATTGGCAAATATGCTGTTATCCAACTTTGAAACAGATTCCTGTTTCATTTTGTTGATGGTTTCTTTTGCTGTGCAAAAGCCTCTTAGTTTGATGTAGTCCCATTTGTTTAGTTTTCCTTTGTTTCTCTTGCCCTAGGAGATATACTGGCAAAAATATTGGTAAAAGATATATCTGAGATTTTACTGTCTATGTTTTATTCAATGATTTTTATGGTTTTGCGAGTTATATTTGTCTTTCATCTATTTTGAGTTTATTCATGTGTATGGTGTAAGTTGGTGATCTACTTTAACTTTTTATATGTACCTGTCCAATTTTCCCAATACCTTTTATTGAAGAGGCTGTCTTTACTCTATTGCATGCTCTTGACTCCTTTGTCAAATATTAATTGACCATATAGGCAGGGGTTTATTTTTGGGTTCTCTGTTCTATTGCATTGATCTATATGCCTGTTCTTCTGCCAGTACCAGGCTGTCTTGATTAAAATGGCCTTGTAGTATCGTTTGATGATAGGTATTGTGACACCTCCAACTGTTATTCTTTCTTAAGATTGCTGAGGCTATTTGGGGTCTTTTGTGGTCCCATATAAATTTTTGGAATATTTGTTCTAGATCTGTCATCGGTATTTTAATAGCAATTGTGTTGAATTTATAGATTGCTTTCAGTTGTGTGGACATTTTAATGATGTTAATTCTTCTCACTTATGAACATGGTATATGCTTTCACTTTTTTGTATCTTCCTCAATTTATTTCTTCATTGTCCTTTAGTTTTCCAGTACATGTCTTTTACCTCCTTGGTTAAATTTATTCTTAGGTAACTTATTTTTTGTTGAAATAATAATGGGATTGTGTTCTTAGTTTCTGTTTCTGATACTTCTTTATCAGTGTATAAAAATGCCACCAATTTCTGACTATTAACTTTCTATTCTCTTTACTTTTTATTAGTGAAGCTGGCAGAGGATGACTATAGTACTAGTATTATATGTGTATAACTACCTCATCTTTTCTTTATTTTGGGTTTTTTTACTTAGTATGTAAGGTTAAATTTAAGTATTATTTTCCTACTGGAGACTTGCAATAAAAATATTAACCCTTGATGTGCAAAGAAAAAATATGAACTAAAACTTTTTAAAGCCGAAGAGTATATTCTAAGTTTATAGGTGGTAAAATAAAATTACAAACAGATGAACTTTTTAAATTTTATAAGTTAAACAAATGTATACTAAGGGGAAATATATAAAAAGCTTTTGCATGAAGGATTATGATATCTATATTTTGATCTTGTTGTAGGAGATGATATCTTGTCAAAACTTGTCTAAAATTAACATGATTATATTATGAGCAGAAATACTGCATTTAATATGGTTTTAAACAGTCATTTAAATCTATATCCTAGCGTTCTCAGAATATATTCCATGAAACAACTAACTTTCCCCATTACCTCTTTATCAAAATTATCTAAACCAAAGACTAACAATCAATATTAGCAGAAACAATGAAATTCTTGTGTATGTGATTATTATTGTTTATCATGTATAAACAATACATTGATTAATATATCACATATGCTATTCAATAGCCAAATGTTGGAAAGAAGCTAAGTGTCCATCGACTGATTAGTGGAAAAGCAAAATGTGGCTTATCCATGCAATGGGATGTTTATTCAGCCATAAAAAAAGAGATGAAGTACTCATACATGCTACAGTATGGATAAACCTTGAAAACATTATGCCAATTGAACGAAGCCAGTCACAAGAGTACACATACTGTATTCTATTTATATGAAATATAAAGTATAGTCAAATCCATAGAGAAGAAAAAACAGATTAGTGGTTGGCAGTGGCTTGGGGAGGGAAACAATGGAAATTGACTGCTTAATAGTTAGGAGGGTTCCATTTGGGGTGAGAAAAAAGTTCTGAAACTAGGTAGTGGTGATGGCTGAACAACATTACAAATATATTGAATATCACGAATTGTAATCTTTAAAATGGCAATTTTGTCATATGTATTTCACCAAAATAAAAACATTTGCATATCGTATACTTCCTGTGTATACTGTTATGTTTTAGATGGAAGCTTCTAAGCACACAGGCCATTAACAAATCACATTTCAGTGTTTCTTCAATTAATGAATAGTATATGGTTTAAATGATTTTGTAATTATCTTGTTCTCTCATCTCTTATTGTTTCTGTATTGCTACAGTCATATCTGTTAATATTAAAAAAGTCTCACACAATTCCATTATATCTTAGCTATAGTTTTAGCCCTTCCAGACTAATCATTTCTTTATGGTGTATATCATAGCATTTTCTCTCTCTGTGTGTGTATACATGTGAATATTTCTGTATTTATATTTGTATTGTCATTTCATGTACTTCTTCTCTCTCCAGTTAAATTATAAGATCCTGAAGAGGCAATATTCATGTGGAGTGATTTTTCCATATTATTATTACACCTAATACAATATTAAGCATTTAATAAAGATCCGTAAATCTGTTGCCTGATTAATACATGTTTCTGTAAAAGAATAAAACAATAACATTTCAGTTAACTGGCATGTTGTTGACTGATATTTTTTCAAAGGGTTTTTCATTTAATCTTATTTATCATGTTATGCAGTATAATTCTTTAAAGTGGGAGATACCCTGAAAATAATATTGGGATCAACCACAAAAACACTAAGATTTGTGTATTGATATTTGCTTGTACTCTTAATTATCTCCTACTTTTGGAAGACAGCTATGTTTCTCATGAAATTTCAATCAGAGCAATATGCTTCAATAGAAGCCACATAAAAATATTCAAAATTGTTACTAAAATGTTACATAAACAGCATAAATGTAGAAGAAAATTAAAATATTTTATCTGAAATTCATATGGTTTAGAACAAAGTACAGACAATAGGGCTTCATAAATAATAACAGCTTAGAACTTATTATTTGAAGCTTATTTGAAGTATATAAAGCTAGCAATGGTTCTTCTTAAAGATAATGAAATTATGAGGCATGCATGGAATCAGATGGTTGGAAGAGAACCCATTTATGATAACTGTTATTTCATTGCTGGTGTTGATTCAAATAATCTAGCATGGTGCCTCTTTCTCTCTTATTGTTTCTCTTCTTATCATTCTTACCAAAGCTGCTTGTCCTTGTAATAAGGCTATAGGAGTAGTGGCTGGGCTTCCAGCACATCAGAGAAAGCAGGATTAAAGAGAAAGCATTAAAATATAAATCTAAATTACAAAAATGTAAGATCTAACATTGGTTCTCTTTGCTCATGAACTATACTTAAGTTAATGACTGAATAAATAGTTTTCTCTACATATATAAAGTTTAACAGCATGAGAAAATTGGCAGGCAAACATATTCTACCTTCCCCGGGTAAGAAAGTAATGCTTATACATGACCAGTGTTAGAGCATACATAGGCTACTTTGAAGGTACACTCCTTAATTAATATAAATAACTTAGTTAACTAGAACCTAATGTGTTCACTGTCATCTTACAAATCTGTATGTTAAAAAGGGTTTCTAGTTAACTGAGGTATTACTGTATATAATAAAATGTGATATTTTATCTATTCAGTATTAATTGTGTTTACAGTTTTGTATAATTGGAGTCTTATTTCCTAATTAATATGTTAATATTCCTTATTGTCTATAGTGGACTAAATGTACATTATATGAGTGACACAGACTGTTGTACTGATCAAAAGTAATGTATATTTACAAATAAATCAACACCAATTTTTTCTCTTTATATAATAGGTGAACATGAGTAAAACTCTGCCTAGACCACTCTATGGGTATACCTTTGATGCTCAGACTCTGATAAAGAAAACAGAACAAACAAACCAAAATCGAAAAACCAGATTAGATTCACAAATAATTATTTTGCACAAATAATAATTTTAGCCAAATGTGAATCCAGTAAATATAACTGTGTTTATTGATAACAAGTATATTTTCTATGTGATCCTTTTTAGTAACTATATTTAAAAAGTCGAACTATATTCCCATTATTAAGATTGGACATGGTTATAATTGGATTTCCCTTAAAAAGAAGTATTCTAGCCTTTTTCTCCTAGCTTCCAGGTAAGAATAATGGAAATATTAAAATACAATTTTTATTTGCAAAATTTATGAAGAGTATTTTGTAGTTAAGTTCTAAAATTATTAAGAGCAAAATTTTATGCCTTTAAACTTTAACTTTTTAAACAGAGCACTATATATTAAAGCTTAAATACACTAATAAGAAACAAAATGATATGGGCTAAGACCACTGTTAAGGAAATTTGGAAATGATAAAAAGTATGCGGTGTCTTACATATGACATACTAAGGCAATGTCATCATCATGGTAAGAAAAATATGGAAGGTTTATTACTAATTGATTTTTGCCTTAATATATCCTATATATTTTGCTTCTATCTTCATATAAGTAGTTCTAAAGTACTTATTGTCAATCATTGACTACAAGCAAAGTTGTCTGCAAAAGTTAGATATTTATATTTGCAATTAATTATATGTTTTAGATTAAGAAATTTCTTATTAAAAATGAGTTTTCTCTCGCAAATAATATTATGAGCTATCATTGAAGAAAAATTATTATTTTTTTAAAATATATTTTATTGATTTTTTACAGAGAGGAAGGGAGAGAGATAGAGAGTCAGAAACATCGATGAGAGAGAAACATCGATCAGCTGCCTCCTGCACATCCCCCACTGGGGATATGCCCGCAACCCAGGTACATGCCCTTGACCGGAATCGAACCTGGGACCTTTCAGTCCGCAGGCCGACGCTCTATCCACTGAGCCAAACCGGTTTCAGCAAGAAAAATTATTTTGAAAGTTATAATTTTATAAGAATTTTAATAATATTTAATAGTATTCAGATGATTATTTTTCTTCAGTATATATTTAAAATAGATCAAACTATATTTTGATGGATTATTTCACATTATCGAATTTTTTTTCATTGATCTTTTATGATGTATTTAAATTAAAATAGAAATTCTGAAACACAAGAAATCCCCAAGTATTTCAGTATTTTAAACACACTAGTGTCTTAGAATTTGTCACAAAAAATGCTATGATAGGAATATATATTTTTAAAGTGATGAAAATATTTACTTTCATCAAAATAAGCAGATATCTACTTATAAAGAACTGTGAAGAACTAAAGAATACTCTTGCAAATTATCAAGTTTCACTTAAAATAGAAAGCATATAAGTTGAATTATTCCCTATATATAAATTGACCTTCATATTTTGAACATTGAAACCAGTTATAGAGATTTGTCAAAATCTATGTTATTTAGCTGATTATTAAAACACCTTAAGTGGTCATATATCCTATTTCTCTTCTTCTTCATTCTGTGCTTAAAGACAAAGACAATTGCATGACATTTTCCCACACAATTATATTATAAATTTATCAAAAATGTTGGATATATAGGTAGTGGCTTTACCCTCCCAAAGAATTCTTTCATTATCTAAGTAATTCATAATCCAAACACTTTTTCCACGTGTACTGAACAGTTTAGCTTTATGTTTTCAAAATAGTTAATAAAATAATTTTACAAAATTGATAAAATAAATCTTTAAAAAGGTAATCAACATAAAATTAATAAAATAATTTTACAGGCATTATCTTGTTTTAGATAAATAGCAGTGAAATTGCAAGGTAGTGAAAAGGCAGCAGTTACTATTTTAATCCAGAGTCCTGGATTCAAGGTTATTGCTTAACTATCTTAATATAAAATGTGTTTCAGTTTGGAGAAGGCAAATATTACTGAAAATAAATGGGCTCTAACTTTCTTGATGAACTTTCTTATTTAAGAGATAAATCCAATAATAAGGCATACAATATTATGTAAAAAAAGAAGTTTTGAGCCTCAGAGGATTTTAAAATCTGAAGAAGGTATAAATTCTACACACCAAAAAATTTTAAGAAACTATTTAGATTATGTAATTCCCCATTTTCATAACCTCCAGCATAACTGTTTACTGTATAAAGTAAATTAGAGAGATAGATAATTAGATAATAGATAGATGAAAGATAGATGATGATAGATGATGATAGATTAGATAGATAGATAGATAGATAGATAGATAGATAGATAGATAGATAGATAGACATTGATAGAAAAATATTCCTAAGATAGGAAGAACAATGCTAGCTGGTTTTTAGAATCAGCACCAGAAGGGACTAAAAAAATCATTTAGTGAAAACCAGTCTTAGAGATGAAGCCACTGAGAGCAGTTACTTGCCCAGATTCTGAAATCTTGTTGATAGAGCTAGCCTTAGGATCTAGGCCTACTCATTCTTGGTCAAATATTTTCCCCATGTAATAGTTCTAATACATTTTATGTCACCTTAGTGAATTTTCTAATATCTAAGAGGCAATTCTTTTTATTTTTTGTGAGATCTTTAAAAAGCTAATCAACATAAGTGGCCATTACAACAACCTAATAGGTAAATCTAGCATATATCCTTTTTACTCTAAAAACTTCAAACACAACTTGATTCTTTGCTTTATATTAAAATAATGCAGTGGTGGTGAACACATCAAACAGCTGTGTGTTCATAAAGACCATGTGTTATTTTTTTTATATATAGTTGTGTTTTGATGTGCTACTGAGTGGTTTGTCTTTGGGAGACAGTAAAATAGCAGCTGGTTTTACCCTAGAAGACCTCTTACTAAATAAATTCCAGCTGTGAATATGCGAGATCTCCTTAAATAGGCAAAGAGAAGTTATCCCATATGTAAAATTGTTCTGCACATCTGTACTGCTTTAGGAACCATATTCTCTTTGAATTGGCTTCCCAGATGAAGTTATTTTTCACTTGAAAGCAAAATGTAGAAACCTGAATTTGTACAAAATGTTTTAAAATAATTGAAGGTTTTGAAAACAAAGTTGGCAAGTGTGATCTTCTTGAGATTATAAATTTATACTAGTATTTGAACAGAACTAGGTACAGTCATTGTTAAGTAGTTAAATTAGTGTATGCCTCACTTTATAAAATCCTTGAGTAAAATCCCTTGTCACCTTAAAAAGGTAGATTTGGTACAGATCCACAGTCCTGCTGGGGAATGAAATCTTTTGGATTTAAGAAACTTATATTGCATGCTTTTTATAATAAAGAGGAGATATTTATACTTTATGCAAAATAGTAGATGTGTACACTTAGGGTTATGAAATGTATGGACACCAGCAACCATAACAAGCATCCAAATGGTTATCCCAAGGCAAATAGATCCTTTACTAGCCATTTACCATCTATTTGTCTTATTTTCCACCAGAGCAGGTGAGTGGGTGAATGGGGCTTATCAGAGAAATGACAGGAGAAAGATTATTTGAAATGATTATGTATTAGTTGAGTCTCAATCTCAAATGATATTAAAGTTAGTCAATTATTCATTAAGTAAATATACATCAATAAAATTGTGTAGCTCTATTTTGTTTTTTTAAATATAAATAAAAAATTAAGAAATTATTTCATTTGTTTCCATCTGCTGGTGATGAAGTATTGATGAAAGAAACATTTAGCTGAGTCTGTTTCCCTTGTGAAAAGTAATCTGTTTTAATTTTCTCTATATTAATTCTTATAGGATTAAAAATTTTTATTATGGAAAAAATAAACAAACCAACAAGAAAAAAGAAATTAGTTAAAAGAATGAATAATTCAATGTTAATACCTTAACATCTTAAATGGAATTGTAATTAATGTTGTGCATAACCAAGTAGGATATTTTTATAAAGGTAAGGTTACCAGTGTTTAAACAAACTTACCAGAATGTTCAGAGTATGAAATGCCATTGCCTTCATGGTGATTACAATGAAATGTAATTTCAAATTATATATTCCAAAAATGGTGTGAACAATAGAAGCCTCCTTGTAAGAAATGAATATAGCCTTCAAAGTAACTTCTTGGCATTTGTTCTGATATATGAGTTCATATGTTTGTTAAAAACTACTTCAGTAAATGTGCAGCCATGCCTCATATAGTATCTGTGTTGTATGTGCAGGAGCATGCTCATATGTGCATGTGTGTGCATATGCACACACTCACATGGGATTTTATTTTCTGCGCACACAAACACTAGATTTTATAGTCTGTTCAACTGGAAATGAAAAGAAAAACCTCATTAGCTGTTTTCCAGTTCCACTCTACTTTTATTCATAATCTTACACATGCAAGAAGGGACCTCATATTATATATCCGGGATCAACAAACTATGTCTCTTGAGCTACATCCCTCTGCTTGTCAACTAAGGATGGTTTTTTAAAGGTTGAACAAAAAAAAGAAAAGAAAAATAATGTTTCATCTTGTGTGAAAATCATATGAAATGCAAATGTCAATAAGTAAATTTTATTGGGACACAGCCAGATTTGTTTATATATTGTTTATGGCTTTTTTTCCCCAAATACAATGGTAGAGCTGAGTGTTTGCAACAGAAACTGTATAGCCCATAAAGCCTATTTACTACCTATCCCTTTAGAGGAAAAAAAATGCTTGATCTTTGCTGTAAATCATCCCTTAGGACTAAAATGTGAGTCTAACAAAGGGGGTGCGTTTCCTCCAGGACTCAAGGAACACTCATTATCCAGTCCTGAGTTTTAAGAATTATTTGGTTTATCAAGTAGTATAAATGAAGGGAAATATTATCTTCATAGATTTTCCTTGGGACTCAAAGGAAGAATACTTATCAGGTGTTGGGCATTAAACCACTGTCAGCATGTGTTTCTGCATACTGTGGTTCTTACATCAAACATTACATAAGGTAAATCATGAGGAGAAAGAAGAAAAGACAGCTTGTCATTCTACCCTATTGCCCAATTGCTTCCTCTTCCTTCATGGAAGGGTAGAAGTTGTTTCTGATACACGATAAGCACGGTTGTTACTGGGGGTCCTAATCCCTCACTAGAATTCAGGTGCAGGAAAGCAAATGGCTCTGCTGAATCCATAAAGGAACATTTCTAGACTCAAAGAGGAGAATTGTATCCAATTGAAATTTAGCCTGTTTGATCAGCCTTTGTCCTTTATTTTGTGGAAATATGACTCTGATGAGTTTTTATTCTTCACAATCATCTAGGCTATATATTGCCATTTTGTTTCTGTGCCTAATCTTTTGTTGAGGAATATACCTTAAATTTCTTTTTTATGTTAAAATCAGTATGTGTGTATATCCACATTATAAACATAAAAACAAACCCTACATATGTGTTTTACATATTTGCATATTACATGTATTCATGTATGTGTCCCAAAGATAGTGTCATTGCTATAGAAACATGATAATTATTAATATGATCTAGTAAAATTTAGCTTTCTTATTTCATTAGAATATATTTGCCAAGTGGATTGTTGATCTGTATAACAAAACTCTTAATTGGTATCTAAAATGCCCTCATAGTAGCTAAATTTCCATCTACTAGCTGTACAGAAGCCAAATAACATACAGCATAAGGGGCAAAGCAATTTCCACTGATTGCTTCTTAGTTGAAGGATAGGAAATATGCAGAACAATTTAAATAGCCCTAGGGATTATGTGTATTATGGCCAAGAAAGACATAAATGTGAGTCATAAATTAGGTTTATTAGATCTTGTGTATGGTATAGCAACAGAAGCATAAAAGTTATAGCATTTCACTCCTTTTTCCATTCATCCATGAATATTAGATTTATCAATTATGCTTAGTGGTTAGTCCATGCATGAAAGAGACATTATAAAATCCATATAATCTTACAATATAACTGCAAAAATATAGTTAAGTGCCTGATATTCTCTCATATAAACCAAACTATAATATTCCAGAGGGAATTGACTTAACATTCAATGTTTCAGGCTGGACATTAGTTCTAAGCTATTGTTATAAATGTGTATGTGACTATTTCAATGTCATTGAATTGCAAGGAAATCCACCTTAATATATAATTGTCTTACCATCCCAATCATGCATATTTAATATTTAATATTTCTTCCTAAAAAGTATAAGGCCTTTATCATTTAACTTTATTTTCTCTTACTATTTGTTATAGATGAGTCCTGACTGTGCTGTCTCTATTTCTTTAAATACTTTAATTGTTCTTCTACCAGCTTTCTCAGAATCTAGCCTTCCCCTCTTATCTAAGTATAAAGTTTTATGAATATTATTATTTAATTATCTCAGTGTCTAGTGTAATGATCCCTGCACAGTCAATACCATCAAAAGCTTATTAACTAATTAAGACAAACAAAAGTAAACAAAATGTTAAAACTGACTTAAAGATCACACAGTGAGGAAGTCTGAAAATTGGCTAAAACTACTCCTAGCCTATCTGTGGGTTCTATTACCTACTTCATATTCTGTAAGATAGTGACAGCAAGGAATAGGACAAACTTAAAAATGCATTCCTTAGCCCTAGCCGGTTTGGTTCACTTGGATAGAGCGTCAGCCTGGGGACTGAAGAGTCCCAGGTTCGATTCCGGTCAAGGGTACGTACCTTGGTTGCAGGCACATCCCCAGTAGGGGGTGTGCAGGAGGCAGCTGATCGACGCTTCTCTCTAATCGATGTTTCTAGCTCTCTATCTCTCTCTCTTCCTCTCTGTAAAAAATCAATAAAATATATTTTTAAAAAACAGCTAAAAGCCTTTAAAAAATGCATTCCTTATTTTTAAGTTTCCTACTTGTGACTTAAATTCAAACTTAAACTTTGTTTAAAAAAAAAAAAAAACATTTCTCACCACTTTCATGATTTCTACACTGGTCCAAGCCACTATTATAATTCTCACTCAAATTATTTCAATAATATCTATAATTATCTCCTTACTTTCCAGCTTGCTTTCTCACATTCAAGTTTCAATATAGCAGCCAGAAAGAAACTGTTAGAAAGGAAGCCAGCTAATTCCTCTGTTCAAATATCTAATTAGCTGTCCTTCTCATTCAGAGTTAAACCTAAGGTCCTTACAACAGTCTGTAAGGCCCAATAAGATTTTCCTCAGGTTACCCATGTAAGTAACTTCTACTTAATTAACCTCATACTATGTTTTCTTTACTCAAACTGGCCTCTTTTCTCTATGAATTATCATGGATGGGTTCTTTTCACATTTCTTTTTTGTTCATTGTTCATTTTTTAATATTTATTGAATTTATTGGTGTGACATTAGTTAATAAAGGTATATAGGTTTCAGGTGTACAATGCTATAATACATTACCTGTATATTGTATTGTGTGTTCATCACGCAAACCAAGTCTCTGTTTATTGCCATTTATCATCCACTTACCTCTTTCTACCCCCCTTTCCCTCTGGTAATCACCAGAGTATTGTCTGTCTATGAGTTTTTGTGTTTTTTATAATTCACTATATTTCCTCGTGCACTGCTGGTGGGAATGCAGACTGGTGCAGCCACTGTGGAGAAAAGTATGGTATTTCCTAAAAAAAACTAAAAATGGAACTCCCATTTGACCCAGTGATCCCACTTCTAGGACTATATCCCAAGAAACTAGAAACACCAATCAGAAAGGATATATGCACCCCTATGTTCATGGCAGCACAATTTATAATAGCTAAGATTTGGAAACAGCCTAAGTGCCCATCAGCAGATGAGTGGATTAAAAAACAGTGGTACATCTACACAATGGAATACTATGCTGCTGTAAAAAGGAAGGAACTCCTACCATTTGCAACAGCATGAATGGACATGGAAAGCATTATGCTAAGTGAAATAAGCCAGTCAGAGAAAGATAAATATCACATGATGTCACTCATTTGTGGATTATAATGAATAACATAAACTGATGAACAAAACCAGATCCAGAGACAGAAGCATAGATCAGACCATCAAACCTCAGAGGGAAGGTAGGGGAGGGCAGGGGTAAGGGGAAGAGATCAACCAAAGGACTTGTATGCATGCATAGAAGCCTAACCAATGGACACAGACACCAGGGGGGTGAGGGCATGAGTGGGAGGGTGGGGGCAATGGAGGGATAATGACACATATGTAATACCTTAATCAATAAAAAAAGAAAGTATTGCATAGGTCTTTTTTCCCCCCCAATAACCGCCAGCCTGCTCCCATCACCCCCCCACCCCACGCCCTCACCACCCCATTGCCTGTGTCCATAGTTATAAATATATGCATACAAGTTCATTGGTTGACCTCTTCCCACCCACCGTCCCATCTTCCCTCTGAGGTTCAGCACTCTGTTCATGTTTCTATGTCTCTGGGTCTATTTTTAATCATCAGTTTATTTGGTTCATTATATTCCTCATATGAGTGAGATCATGTGATACTTATCTTTCTTTGGCTGGCTTATTTCACTCAGCATAATACTTGTGTCTATGAGTTTTATTTTTTTAATCCTTTCACCTCTTTCATCCAGCCCCCCAAACCCTTTTGCTCTGACAACTGTCAGTCTGTCCTTTGTATCTATGGGTCTGTTTCTATGTTGTTTGTTAGTTATTTTGTTCATTGGATTCCATACATAAGTGAAATCATATGATACTTATCTTTCTCTGACTTCATGGATGGATCTTGAGAGTATCCACATTTCCTTTTTTAAAACTTGTGAAGCTGAAATACTCATGAATTACTTCCTACTCTGTTGTCCTCTGAATAGTTTCCCTAGGACTCAACAGGTGTAAACATGGGTACAAAGGCAGTCCAAAACACAGCAACAGCAACAACCTGTCTTTGATCTCCTTCTGAGATTTTTTTTAATTAAATTTCAAATTATGCCAGGTTGAAATGCAGACTCAATGAGTCATTGTGAACACACTGTTGGTTTTGACATTTTCTTGTCTTTTTGGTGGGCCAGAGGGTGCCATTGAAAATTACTGCTTCAGTGCTTGAAAGAGTTAATGTAGCTTACAGAAATGCTTATTACACTCCCCAGGAGTAGCGTATGCGTTAGGAGAATCTGGCTTAATTTATTGGTAAAATTCACATCTGCTACAGGACAGCATAGGGACAACTGCTGATTAAAGGAGACTTCAGTGATTCTGCTCCTTAGGAGAGCACTATCAAAGCAAGTTTACCAATTACAAAGTGCTTAAGGATTATATTCAATGTCCAGTGTGCCTTTTATCACCCCTTTACACAAGTAATTAAATGACTGTAATCAGCATTATTTTATGTTTAAATCATTCCTCCATTACTTTTAGCTGCTTTACCATCTCAGTTCACTGGATTACTACTCATCTACACTTCACTTTGGGAAGTCAAGAAAGGAGGCTGAAATTTATCCTTCTATGTAGTTAAAATCTAAAGTATGTGACATTTTCAGAAATTGGAAGCAATCAGGCATGTATAATGGATACTAGAGGCCCGATGCACAAAATTTGTGCATGGGTAGGGTCCCTAGGCCTGGCCAGCGATCAGGGCTAATCAGGGCCTCCCTTCACCAGCTGCTGGCTGCTGGCCAGGGCCTTCCTTCATTCTGAACCTCCTCCTGGTGGTCATCACATGTCATAGTGAGCAATTGAACTACCAGTCTCCTAGTCAAACTCCCAAGAGGACAATTTGCATATTAGGCTTTTATATATATAGATAAGATTGAAGGGCAATAATACTCTCAAGGTCCATCCATGCTGTTGCAAATGTCTAATTGTAAGTGATGATAAAGTATGGAAATATCAGTTCTGCAATGGGAACATTGTGAAAGAACAGAGGTGCAGTAGCGTTGCATGTTGTAAAATCATGGTTTAGATTGGATCATTAGAAATTTGGGTTCATTGTGGTGAACTGGATTTACTAAGGGCATTATTAGATTTCATCTACAAGAACATTTCCACTCAGTAAACATCAAATAACCTAATAGATATGTAGATTTTTTTTCCCTTTGTGGTAATCTGAGATGGCACAACTTATTGCCCTGTAGATGTCTGTTGGTTTTGCTCATGGTGTTTGTAATACTGAAAACTTCAGTTTGTTATCCATTACAATTTACTATGGTCCATTTGGTTTTATGGAGGTCTATAAGCCAGATTTTGTACCAGACACATCTGATGATAAAAGAAGATATAAAATAAGAAATCAGGCCAATGTTTGGATGTTTAATTTGAATAAATTGTTACAAGCTCTAAACCCATTACTGCATCCAGAGCAAAAGCAGCTTGCTGCTGAGATTCTTGAGGGGTATCCTGTTCTCTATTACACAAGATTTAGAGAACTGTTCAAAGCCAAATTGGGACTACTTGGAGAAAGGAAGGGTGATGAGGATTTGATTGCATTTCTCTTACATCTCATGGAAAAGACAGAAGCTGATTTTACAATGACATTTAGGCAGCTCAGTGAGATTACTCAAAGCCAGTTACAGCAGCTCAACATTCGTCAGCAATTCTGGGCACTGAAGATGATTTCAAAACATGAACTCTTTCCTGCCTGGGTGTCCCAGGACCTTTTGAGACTGAAGAGTAACATGAATGGATCAGATTTTGAAAGAAGAAAAAGAATGATGTCTGCTAATCCTAGATACAGGCTGAAGAACTGGATGGCGGAATCTGCATTGCAAAAAGCAGAAAGGAATGATTTTTCAGAGGTCTATCTTTTGCAAGTTCTTCAGCATTCTTTCCAGAAGAATTCTGCAACTGAGAAAACAGGCTACTCCTTACCTACTCCTGCTTGTGCTAGAGATCGCAGAGTTAGCTGCTCTTCGTAATTTGGGGAAAAAATGAATACTTCTATCATTGAACTCAACATAGAATAATCAATTTGATAAATACTTAATAACTATCTACATTTTGATGACTATCTTGAATTTCATAATAATGATTATATAGAAAATATTTTAACCAAATAAACTGGACATATTCTTTGTAAAAACAAACAAACAACAAAAAAAAAACAAATAAGGGGCTTACAATGTCATTCAGATTCTTTTGTCATAATTTATCCAAATCCTTCATATTTGAGAAATTCCCATATCCACTTCCCTTAGTTTACCAATTTGGTCTGTTTATGTGGTATTCTTTAGCATATTGTAGCATATAGTATTTTATGAATCTTCTTTGCAAAGAAATAGGGAAGGAGAAGTCCATTTCAAACCTGTTACTGCCATTAGGTAGCATTAAGTGTTTCTGAAAATCAAGAGAAAACTGGATTTTCAAAAATGTTCCGTAATGAACTTTTAATTCATTATAATTTTGCATAGTGAAACCTTATTTTATAACCTATTACATCTTACCTGATTTGTTTCCTAATTGAAAAATCACATTAGTAAGACATAAAGAAGTACAGTAGGTAGCTTTTTAAAAATAATTTAGTATTTCTAAATAGTGACTGAGATGTTTCATATTTTTGTAATGTTTTCTAGTGGAGCAAAGATTTTACCAAAGACTAATGCATTTTGAAAATGATAGAAAGATTTCCTTTTTGAATCGTTTCGGAGTTTTGCCATTAAGACAAAATATGGTTCAGTATTTGAACCATGTTTTAGAAGTTACTACTTGTGTTATTATTCATCTAAGAAAACAACTAAGTAGACCTGTTTGTACAGTACACTATAAATTATAAAACATAAGTAAAGTGTTTTTCATATGCAATCACTTTATTGGTACTGTTCTATAAGAGCATTTTTCTGTCTTGACCTTGATATTTTGCCTCATGATAATCCAGTGCAAAGGATCCTATATAATAAAAGGCTAATATGCAAATAGATGGAACAATGAAACAACAAAAATACTGAACAACTGGTCACTATGACGTGCGCTGACCACCGGGGGGCATGCGAGGAACATGGTGGGCTTCAGCTATAGTGGGATGGTGGAGCAGGTGAGCGGGGGCGTCAGACCAAAGTGGGGGGACAGTTGCTGTCATCGGGCGATCCTCTGGTGGTTACTGAAAATTCTTTGCTCCTGCACAACGTGATCCCGCCTGGTGCTCACACCTGCTGCCAGCCCTGGCCCCGTTTGCACCTGCTGCTGGTATCTGGAGCTGGCCCCAATCACTCAGTGCAGTCAGTGAGTGTGAGTGGTAGCTGCTGGCCCCTATCACCCCTGAGGGCTTCTCCACCTCCCCCTGCTCCTGAGGAGCTATCAGGGCAGCAGTCGCTGTTCACACCCACTGATGGTGCTGGCCCCAATTACTCTACACCATCAGTGGGTGCAAGTGGTGCTGGTGTTATCAGCACAAGGGAGTGGCGGTGGCGGGAGTGGGGCTGCCAGCACGCAGGGGACAGTAGACCCTGGCTGGAGGTGCTGGGCAGGGGTGCAGATAAAGGGCCAAGACCTGCCCATGTGCCCACCATAACCTCATGGCCCACAGTTCCTTTCAAGTTGCATGAATTCATGCACTGGGCTCCTACTAACCATATAATTTGCTTATATGAACATGCAGGGTTCTGAAATCATAGTTCTGGATATCTGCTTCTTCCTAAATTTCCACATTGAAAAAAGACATTGTAAGATGTTATATTTTGATAGATCAGAAAAGGATTAACTAATTGTGGGTTCTGTTTTTTGAACGTCTGTTGATTTTAATATCCCGCATATATATTGCAGTTGTGAAAGAATGAATGAGCACCACTTAAATAACCAGTTGTACAGTTTTAAAAAAATCTCTTCATTATTTTTGATCCCATAGTGATTGTTATTATGTAAATATTAATAAATGTGACAAGAATAAATAGGTTACCACAATACCATTTTTAATGAAATATTTTGTGATAAGAACATGAGTGTGAATATTTCCTATGTAGTCCATTAAAATTTAACATTCAAAATTAAGAAACCCTGTCTATAAATAGCCTATACTACCTTACAATATTTAATTATTGAATTAAAATATACTGTGGAGGGTGCTGCCACTTTTTTTTACTGAACAGTCATAAATTTTATCTTGAATAAACTATCAGCTAAACACATTTACTTTTATTAAGTGCATGCAGAAGTGTTAATGGAAATTAATCTGTATTGAATGTATATATCATTCTGAAGATTTCTGTATATGAAATATATGACTCAGATGAAAAGATATAGTACATACTATATCACTTCTGAGTATAAAAGCTTTTGACAAATAATATTATTTATTAATTTTTTCTAATGAATACCTACTCTGAGCTTATAACCTATTACATCTTACCTGATTTGTGATAAAAACATGAGTGTGCATCAATTTTCTATCAGTGAACCGTATTTTGTTACTGAATGGCTGTTTCCATATGCAAATAACTCTTTGCAGAAAGACTGTGGTTCAGGAAGCTATAAAGTTGTTGCTCATTTTTTAATAGTACATTTCAGTGATTTTTAGTTTATTATACCATTGTAGCTGATTTACGTTTAATTATGCATTTTCATATATTAGATATTTTAAAATTGATATTGAAGAAAGGTACCCTTTCCTTTTTCTTGAAAGAATTGATACTTGTATATACTTGTATATACAAACAAACAACAACAAAAAAACAAATGAGGGGCTTACAATGTCATTCAGATTCTTTTGTCATATTTTATCCAAATCCTTCATATTTGAGAAATTCCCATATCCACTTCCCTTAGTTTACCAATTTGGTCTGTCTTTATGTGAGGTATTCTTTAGCTGTTTAGCGTATTATATATATATATTTATAATTAAGGGGAACAATATTTTTTCAGAATTTAAATATTGTCTCTGGTACATTGGCATGTAAGAATAGCAAAGCTTAAATAGAAAAATAATTTATTTAACATATTTTACTTTTATTGGCTTTGTTTCAGTGAAGTTTTATCACAATTTCTGTAATTAGCAATTATTACTGTATTGTTTCCCTGCATGGTTGGATAAAATGTAAATCATTGAGTCTATGCTAAGCTAAGGGCCTCAAAAATTTCTAGCAGATTATCAGGGTTGTTAGACCATAAGGCCCATAATTTCTAAAATATTTCAAAGCTTGTGTTTAGGAATGAACATTTTCCAAAATAGTTATACTGATATTCTCTTAGTCCTTCATCAGAGTATTAAATGATCTTTCCCTTTCAAGCTTTTATGGACCATTGCTCCATAGTGATGAAGCTAAAACCTGGAGGTAGAAAAAAAATATGTGCAGGAAGATAATCCCTCAGCTGCTATAATTTAAAAGCAAATGTTCCCTGTATAAAAAAAAAAAAAAAAAAAAAAAAAAAAAAAAAAAAAAAAACACCCCACAGAAATAGCAAGTTGTCAATTTAACATACATTATAGGCATAACTTTCATGAGGTTTAAAACAGCAGCATCAATGTATTAGGTATAATCTTGCATTTATAAATGATTGATAAAGTTAATGAGAAAAATCCCCCTTATTTAAAATCTTGCAAGGCTGAAATACTCAGTAAACTATTTGTTCAACATGTCAATTTAATATAAGTATGCTGTTGAAATTCCTAAGGATAGTGCCTAGATGCCTGGCAATGGATTGTAGTAAAACTCATTTAAAGTTCATTAAATATGGGAAGAATGTAATTTATTCAAATCTCCCTTTTATGTATTAAATCAGTATTTTACTTTTTAAATATTTATTTTTTCCAACTAATGAAACTGACATAAAAAAATTAGCTGAACCTTTGTAGAATTTTAACAGTAATTCTAATGACTACGTTGCCTATTAAAGTTTTCACTAACAGGAGCTGAAGGCTGAATTGAGATGAATGTATTTGCTGCTGTTCAGAGGATTTGTTTTCATTTTGATTTGTTTTCCAGGAAAAAAAATCAGTTTTAAATACTTTATAATCTTGCTAACACCTCGCTTTCCAGATAAGTAATGAGATCATATATCTGGATATTTAATGGACATATATAGTGAAAAAAAAACGTACAGAAAGAATCCTTAATTTCTTATTACATACTCATAACAAAGGTAATAGAAGGCAGAACTTTTCTATGTCTTTTTATATCGGTAAGTAATCAGAGAATTTTAAGGCATTAATATATGGCAGTTTTAAATAGGTAAAATTTAAGCATCTGACTTTGTGTTTGCTTTTACCCATCTTACACATTTTGTTTACACAGGGTCCTTGTAGTATTTGTTCTCTCCATCTAGGTCATCTGCCTGTTAATAATCATGTTTGCAATGATTATTCTGATATTTCAAATCTTAAACCTTAGTGTGTTCCTTAGCAATTTATTGTGAATACCAAACTCTAGGATTCTTGTTATTGAGAGAAATTTAAACCAGACAAAGATAAATACCATATGATCTCACCTATATGTGGAATATAATGAACAAATTGACCAACAAAATAGAAACAGAGGCATGGATACAAGGAACAGACTGAGGTAAGAGGGGTGAGGGATAGGGGAGACTGAATGAAAGAAGGTGAAGGGATTAGTCAAAGAACATATAAGCATAACCCATGGACACAGTCAACAGTGTAGTGATGTCTAGAGGGAGGGGGGTGCAGGGGCTGGGGGGGCAAAGGTAGTAATATGGGGGCCATATGTAATCGTGTCAACAATAAGTGAAAAAAATAAAAAGAGAAACGTCTTTGGACTTAGTTCAGAGGTACTAGTGCAATGATTTCTGATTAATGTTAAGTATGATGAAGCTAAAATGAAAGGATTATATAGAAAAATGAGTTATTTGAAGGATCCTTTATTTGCACCAAATGATGTAAATGATATCTAACCACACCAATATGGTCATGTGTTCTTGACCCTTTCATACCATTATTTTTCTCACTGAATTATAAAAGTGATTCCTAGGGAGAAAGCTACATGGAAATTACCAAGAAAGATAAGCTTTAAATTACATTTTGATAGAACTGATAATGCTTTTTTCTAAAATGACAACATTGTATTCTTGATTCCTATGTTCTAATAAATAAATTAGGCACAGACACTTATTGCAATGAGTGCATAGTGTCCTGGAGCTCTGGGAAATATAAAGATAAATTATACCTGGTGTCTGGCCTTAGGGAGCTCATAGTAAAATTAGGGAAGAAAGGAAATACAGACAAATAATTATAATTCAAGGGATAAACAGATTGATTGCAGAAGGAGATAGTCAAAGCAATTGTAGACAAGAGGTAGGAGAGAAGAGATATATTCAGGCAAGGGAAGAATTCTTTTTTTAAAATATATATTTTATTGACTTTTCACAGAAAGGAAGGGAGAGAGATAGAGAGCTAGAAACATCGATGAGAGAGAAACATTAATCAGCTGCCTCCTGCACATCTCCCACTGGGGATGTGCCTGCAACCCAGGCACATGCCCTTGACCAGAATCGAACCTGGGACCTTTCAGTCCGCAGGCCGACGCTCTATCCACCGAGCCAAACCAGTTTTGGCAGGCAAGGGAAGAATTCTTAATGCTAGTGACACGAACAAATTGTTGAAAGATCAAGTTTAGACATGTGAGTCAAAAATAAAAGTGTGTTTAAGATGTAATTGCAGGACTATGAAAGGGACAAATAGGAAAAATATTGTGTGCTCTGATACACATTGAATAATTCATGATTGTTGTTGTTTTTTGTTGTTGTTAAATATATGAAATAGAATTGTTGGAAGAATATTTAGAATGTTAGATTTGGATTTTGGATGTCAGGTAAAGAAGCTCTGTTGACAGTGACAATTTTGGGGTTGGAGAATTAGACTGTACTTTAGGAAGTTTGGCGGGAGTATGAATAAAAATCTGCCCCTAATATGCTCCATTGTATTTGTAACCACTGCTACTAAAGATATACTGACACTGGTGTGCTGGAGCTGACTAGTACCCACTTATGAGAGCCAATTGTGCACATCTTTTTCCAACTCCATGTAGTGATACCAGGGCCTTAACTTGAAATAGGGGATAGATGGAATATTTACACCACGGAACTTGTCAAATGATACCCTGCGTTTTTCTCCCCTTTTTGAGAACTAGTAGCTAAATATTCACCTCTACACCACTGAATGTACACTATGCTAGTTTCTACTAGTGATTTTAGGTTTGTAGATTTCATTTTCATTAGACCTTCAAATTAATAATAGACTTTTGAGAGAAAATAGTGATGCCAAACAAAATTATAGAGTTTCATCCTCTAAAAAATTAAACCCCTTGAGAAATTTAAACTTTGGAAAGCACACTCAATTCCTTTGGATATATTAGATACTATGCTGTTTGTTATTGATATTGTAGTATATTATTTGATTTTTGCTCCAAACATTCTGTGCTGGTTGATCCAAACAAAATAAGCATGATAATGGTACCAATGCAAATAAGATTTCTTTTCTGAGAGCATCAAATGAGCAATATAAATGATTAGAACATTATTAGAAAGACAATTCAAATATTTGATTAAACTATTTTACTTTAAATAGCATATTTATAGAAGATAGATTTTACAGTCAATTTTAGCAAAACATCTCTTAGTATTAGAAATATACACAAGAAAACATTCTTTAAAAAAAATCTTGATTCCAGGTTCTTCTCAAATATAGTTGCCTCCAACATATCTTCCCATAGAATTGAGGGGTATTACTGTCACATTTTGCCCAGCTGGCATGGCTCAGTGGTTGAGCATCGACCTATGAACCAGGTAGTCACAGTTTGATTCCTGGCCTGGGCGCATGCCCAGGTTGAGGGTTAGATCCCCATTGTGGGGCATTCAGGAGGCAGCTGATCAATGAGTCTCATCATTGGTGTTTCTATCTCTCTCTCCCTTTCCCTTCCTCTCTGAAATCAATAAAATGTATTTTAAAAAAATTATGATGGTAAGAGTATCCTCCTGATACCCCAAGATTGTGGGTTTGATCCCCTGTCAGAACACATATAAGAATCAACTAATGAATGAATAAGTAAGTGGAACAATAAATCAATGTTTCTCTCTCTCTCCCTCTCCCTCCCTCCCTCACTCCTTCCCCCCTCTCCAAAAATTTGATGAATAAAACAACAAACAAACATATATAGTTTTACCTTTGAGTTCACAAAACTGAATGAAGAAAAAAATAATAACTAAAGGGAAATTATAAATATTCATCTATTAAAACACACGAGACTGATGGATAGATGCCATAAATAAAATTTAAAAGCAGAAATAAAAGGAAAGAACAATGATTTATTTTGTCATCTTTAGGGTGTATTTTGAAAGTAGCAAGATATATTTGTAATAATATCTGTAATGATATTTTACATTTTGCTGGTTATTTAAAACACATTATCTCCTTTGCATAATATAGCCTCTATCATAATATGAACTCTAAGGCTAGAGAAAATACACTAAAGTGATTGTAGTAGTAATAATGCTGCACAGTTTATATTTAGAAATAGTTACCTTTGTGTTTCAGTTTTCTCTGGTTTTCTGATATTCCTTGAAACTTAAATATTTTTAGTCTTTATCATTCATGTGTGTAACCTGGAAAAACTAGGATTCCACCCAGCCATTTTCTTTCGGTCTCAATTGATCTTAATCTGTCACATGGACGGGGTTACTACTGGGCCTCTGGATTGATACAGTCTCCAGCTCTTTTGTGTAATTATTGCATTTAAGATTATCCTGTTCTTTATGTACTTTCACTTTGGCTATTTCTCTAGCTACATTTTCACTTGGTAGGGAATACAGTATTATTATATTGTATATTAAAAGCTGATATGTGGCACAGTATAACCTAAATAGAAGTTATTTATGACTTAAACCTCCACCTAATATATAGAAGGGTGAACAGCATTTTCTTTTTGGTTGTTGTGGTTTCTAAGAAGTCATAGTAAATAGTTTCCTCCTATCTTCTCATGTTTTTTTCAGACAGAAATTTGAAATCTATTGTGGTAAGAAGAATACAGAGACAGATTTTTGGAAGTCTAATTTGGGAACATTCACACAATGTATTTTCAAGTAGCTAGAAAAGGTTTTTAACAGCCTTGAAAAAAGCAAGCATTATCCAGCTCAGTGAATTGTCAAAATCAAAGCAGATATATTCACAGGAGCCACTTTAGGCTACATACTCCTTTTATGGATGAAACTTAAGTGAGAGATGCATTCAAACATGTGAGAAGGACTATTTGCTGACTAATTTTTTCAGGTCAGGCTTAAGTAATATTCACATCAATATGAGAAGTAGATTCTTACCTAGTTGTATACTATGTTTGTGAATGTCTTCAAATGCAGGACTTTTATGGTAAAGAAAAATGAGTTATAGTTTAACTTACTGAAGTTTGGTAAAGTCATATGAAAATCTGAGAACACAGCATTTCAAAATACAGATAATTTTTGCTTGTGAGGTGACATGAAGCTTTTATTTTCAAGAAAAAGAAAAATGTTCTCTTCCCCAACAGCTACTTTCTCACTTAGGCCACATTCAAAGTGTCCTTTCTCTCAAATACTAATTCCTTAAAACTTTGAGATTAGAGGACCTTTATTTTATATGGTACAAATAAAAATAAATGAAACAAAGTATCTTTTAAAAACAAGCAATCACATTCCAATGATTAAATTCAAGGCACTTTACATTTACAAGCCAGAGAATTCATTACCAAACAAGTCAAAGTTTAGTTACATGCATTGCTAAAAAAAAAATAATATATCTCCTTTATGCAGTTACTTACTTGTAGGAGCTAAATGTGGCAATAGGCCTGATATTTTTAGCTAAAAAATAACACTTTTTAATTAAAGGTGCTATGTGTAAAATATTTACTAGAAAATCAATTCACTTCATGGTATTGGCCATTATAATTTCACATTAAATGCTGTTGTAAAATGTTTTCTATGATTTAAGGCTATTCACATACATTTGAATTTCTATCATAGTAATGGTGAATTGACCTTTGAGAGATCCAAATTGCACTCGTACATAGAGAAAAATAAGACTTGTAGAGAAATATGCATTCTTTATTAAAAATAAATGTCATAAATATTTAACATATTTAGTTATATTGTTTCCATACTTTATTTTACAAAATTACTAATTTTAAAACAATTAAAATATTTTATTCATCATGTTATATTTATCCCAGCCTAGCATCAGTCATTGTTGTTGTGACTTAATTTCCAGATTTAAAAGATTTGGTGTAAAAATAGAGATCTTATAGATATATACATACCAATATTTTAATTGAATTTATTGGGGTTTCATTGGTTAATAAAATTATATAGGTTTAATGTACAATTCTATAATACATCATCTGTATATTGTATTATGTATTCAACCACCTCAATGTCTCTTTCCATCACCATTTATCCTCCCTATACCCTTCCCGGCCCTCCCCCCACCATTTCCTTCTGGTAATGACCATACTATTGTATGTCTATGAGGGTTTTTTACTTTTATTTTTTGTTTTGCTTAATCCTTTTACCTTTCATACCAATATTTTGATGACCCAGAAACATGCTTTGATTCATTTTTAATTTTTCAGTTACATATAAAACTTTAAGTGTTATAGCTATAAGAAATAAAATTATCTTTACTTCTTAGGAAAGCCAGAGTTAATACTTTAAGAAATATTTACATAGCATACAAGATATTCATATTAATTGAAGTTTTGTTTTTTCTTGTGTTGCTTATCATTTTAATTGACATAAATATGAAAGATGGCAGAATGATTTCTCAACATAAAACTCATAATCAACTAGGATTATGTTCTTATGCTTTGTTTGCTTACTTAGTATTCACTATAGAAAACATTATAGAAAACATTTTTTATGAGTATAGACTTTGGAGCGAGACTGGGTTTGAATTCTTGCTCCTTGATACTTTCTAGCTCTGTGATCTGTGACAAATCAACTAATAACTCTGTTCCTCTGTTTTGTCATCTTTTAACATGGAGTCACTAATACCAGAATTACCATAAAGGGTAGTTACCCCAAGTACCTGGAAAGTAGATTGTAAACTTCCAGAGTGTAAGGTTTATAACATATGTATCTTTATACTCCCAGGAGCGTGCTTATCACAGTTATACTAAGAAAATTATAAATATTTTGAATGAAAATAAATGTTCTTTACATGTTGGAAGTTTATTATAATTTCCTTAGAATTTCTGGTCCAGATTACACTGTAATCCAATGTGACACTATGTTAGACCAAGTCCGCTGATTAGCAGGGATTCAATGCAAAAAATATTTGTTGAAAGAACTGCATAACATTGTATACACTTTTTTGTCTGTTTGTATTTACCCTGTTAGAAGAATTTTTGTACAACACATGTTCAAAAGTTTATTACAAATTTCTATATCATGAAAATTAGCCAAAACCCTCCCTGGTATTAGCTACAACAATCAAGGTTTAACTATAAGACTGCACACAAAGACCACTAGGGGGTGCACCAAGGAAGCATAACAAAATGCGGAGACAAAGAAACAGGACAAAATTGTCAATGGAAGATATAGAGTTCAGAACCACACTTTTAAGGTCTCTCAAGAACTGTTTAGAAGCCGCCGATAAACTTAATGAGATCTACAAGAAAACTAATGAGACCCTCGATCTTATATTGGGGAACCAACCAGAAATTAAGCATACACGGACTGAAATAACGAATATTATACAGACTCCCGACAGCAGACCAGAGGAGCGCAAGAATCAAGTCAATGATTTGAAATGCGAGGAAGCAAAAAACACCCAACGGGAAAAGCAAAATGAAAAAAGAATCCAAAAATGCGAGGATAGTGTAAGGAGCCTCTGGGACAGCTTCAAGCGTACCAACATCAGAATTATAGGGGTGCCAGAAGATGAGAGAGAGCAAGATATTGAAAACCTATTTGAAGAAATAATGACAGAAAACTTCCCCCACCTGGTGAAAGAAATGGACTTACAGGTCCAAGAAGCGCGGAGAACCCCAAACAAAAGGAATCCAAAGAGGACCACACCAAGACACATCATCATTAAAATGCCAAGAGCAAAAGATAAAGAGAGAATCTTAAAAACAGCAAGAGAAAGAAACTCAGTTACCTACAAGGGAATACCCATACGACTGTCAGCTGATTTCTCAACAGAAACTTTGCAGTCCAGAAGGGAGTGGCAAGAAATATTCAAAGTGATGAATACCAAGAACCTACAACCAAGATTACTTTATCCAGCAAAGCTATCATTCAGAATTGAATGTCAGATAAAGAGCTTCACAGATAAGGAAAAGCTAAAGGAGTTCATCACCACCAAACCAGGATTATATGAAATGCTGAAAGGTATCCTTTAAGAAGAGGAAGAGGAAGAAAAAGGTAAAGATACAAATTATGAACAACAAATATGCATCTATCAACAAGTGAATCTAAGAATCAAGTAAATAAATAATCTGATGAACAGAATGAACTGGTGATTATAATAGAATCAGGGACATAGAAAGGGAATGGACTGACCATTCTTGGGGGGTAAAGGGGTGTGGGAGATGCGGGAAGAGACTGGACAAAAATCGTGCACCTATGGATGAGGACAGTGGGTGGGGAGTGAGGGCGGATGGTGGGGCGGGAACTGGGAGGAGGGGAGTTATGAGGGGGGAAAAAGAGGAACAAATGTAATAATCTGAACAATAAAGATTGAATAAAAAAAAAAAAAGAACAACCTAATACAGTGGTTCTCAACCTGTGGGTCGCGACCCCTTTGGGGGTCGAACGACCCTTTCACAGGGGTCGCCTAAGACCATCGGAAAACACATATATAATTACATATTGTTTTTGTGATTAATCACTATGCTTTAATTATGTTCAATTTGTAACAATGAAAATACACCCTGCATATCAGATATTTACATGACGATTCATAACAGTAGCAAAATTACAGTTATGAAGTAGCAACAAAAATAATTTTATGGTTGGGGGTCACCACAACATGAGGAACTGTATTAAAGGGTCGTGGAATTAGGAAGGTTGAGAACCACTGACCTAATAGGAAGGAAAAAAAAAAAAGAAAATTAGCATTCCATAATTCCTTTTTAAATAATTTTAAACAAGTTTTCAATTATAGTTGACATACAATATTATATTAGTTTCCGGAGTACAACCTAGTGATAGACATTTATATTACTCTGATAAGTCTAGTACCCATCTGACACCACACATAGTACAATATTATTTACTATACTAGAGGCCCTGTGCACGAAATTCATGCATGGGGAGCGGAAGGGTCTCCTCAGCCCAGCCTGCACCCTCTCCAATCCGGGACCCCTTGGGGGATGTCCGACTGTGGTATTGGGCCTAAACCGGCAGTTGGCCATCCCTCTCACAACCCTAGACTGCTGGCTCCTAGCCACTCACCTGCCTGCCTGCCTGATTGCCCCTAACTGCCCCCTCAGGAGCATGATTACCCCCAACTGCCCACCCCCCACTGGCCTGGTTGCCCCCAACTGCCCCACGCTGGCCTGGTCGCCCCACGCAGCCTGCTGCTCAGTCGTTTGGTAGTCCCTCACTAGCCCCCCTGCTGGCCTGATCGCCCCATGCATCCTGTTTCGGTCATCCATTCTGTTGCGATGGTCACTTAGGCTTTTATATAGATAGATTCTCTATGTTGTACATTACATTCCTATGACTGCTTTTATAATTGGCAATTTGTACATCTTAATCCTTTCCCTTTTTTGACCATTTCCACAATCCAATATAACCAAACCATTGGTTAACAGATGCATAAATGAAGGGATGGGTGGGAGGATATACAACCAGATAACTAATATAGAATATAGTTTGAAAATGTTGCTGTCCATTCAATTCCAAACTCTAAACCAGTGAGGTACTTTTTCTATTTCTTCACATTTCCTTTATCAGAATACAATAAATCTTTCTGTCCTAATGTCTCTCTCTTTTGTACACCCTGATGTTGGTTTACAATTGTCATTGCCCCTATTTACTACCGAAAATGAGATAATTAAAATTGTTGTTAAATCTTTAAAGTTAAGAGTTGGTGCTTCAAAGAGAAAATGTATCTTTATGATTGTGTTATGATAGATGATCCAGAAATGATTTCAAGCACAGTATGCCCTAACTGTCAAGCAGGTGGAAATATACCCATATGTTAATTATTTATTGTTTTCAATTAGTAAATATATCATTAATTTTTGAGACACATGTAGATGTTTAGGAGACCGTCTTATTGTCCTTGTACTAGTATCACTACAATGAAAAATATGCAAACCCTCATTCTTCTTTCTAGCTGTATAGGAATATGTGAGGATGTATGGGACTTCATTCTTAAGATTGTATCATGTCAGTTTTAATATACCTCCAAAGCATCAAATGGCAGTTAGGGTAAACTTTTCTAAAGTTGAAGTACATTAAAATTTTGTAAAAAGTTAGAGAAAACCTGGGCAAATAATTCTAAGCATTCAGGGGAATAACCAAATAAGCATGTTTGATAGTGTTGTTGACAGCAAAACTCTGAATATATTAAAGATGAATAAATTACATGTTTTAAAGTGCAAATTTTTTTCTTATACATTAACAAACCCAAACAATTTAAATTTACGAGCAACTCAAGTGTCTATCAGTAGATGAGTGGATACAAAACCTTTGGTACATTTACACAATGGAAAACTAAATGGATGCAAAAAAGAAGGAAATTTTACCTTTTGTGACAGCATAGATGAACCTTGAGAGTATTACGCTTAGTGAAATAAGACCGTCAGAGAAAGACAAGTGCCATATGATTTCACATATATCTGGAATCTAATAAAATAAACCAATACACAATATAGAAACAGACTCATGGGTGCAGAGAACAGCCTGACAGCTGTCAGAGAGGAGGGGTTTGGGAGGCTAAGTGAAAAATTTGAAGGGATTAAACAAAATGAAACAAACAAACAAAAAAATACACAAAAACGCCCAAAACTCATAGACACAGACATCTGTATGGTTATTACCAGAGAGAAAAAAGGATGGGGAGAAGTAGAAGTGGGTAAAGGGGGGATAAATGGTGATAGAAGATATAATACAATTTACGTAATACAATATACAGATGATGTATTATAGAATTGTACAGCTGAAATCTATATAATTTTATTAGCCGATGTCACCCCAATAAATTCATTTTAAAAAGGAAAAAGAAAACATTTTAGAATCTACAACTTTCAATTCAACTCTCATTCATTATGTTCTACCTTAGCCTTTCCACTCAACTTTAGTAAAAGCCACAACCTACACACTGAGGAATAGCAAAGTGGTAAAATCCTGTTTCCTTTCTTCTTCCCAATTTGCTCTTTACATTATTCTTTTTTTTAAGCTTTTTTATTTATTAAACTGGAGGCCCAGTGCATGGATTTCATGCATGGGCAGGGTCCCTATGGCTTGCAAGTGATCAGGGCCAATCAGTGGGGTGACCAGCAGGGTGATCAGGGCCCCCACTCCCACCCTCCTTGGCCTGGTGCCACCTGTTCACCTGCTCCAACATCCCTCTGTGGTCCCGCTCTCATTGGGGCCTATTGGGGCTGCCAGTGCCACATCACCTGATATCCATCATGTTTTGCACTGCCCCCTGGTGGTCAGCACACATCTAACTTCCAGTTGGTTGAGCTCCCACCTGTGGGAATAATTTGCATATTAGCCTTTTACTATATAGTATGTATTGAGGTGACATCCTATCTAATAAAAGAGAAACATGGTAATTAGCATACGTCTGCTACCCTTCCCATTGGCTAATCAGCGAGATATGCAAATTAACTGCCAGCCAAGATGGCGGCCAGCAGCCAGGCAGCTTGAAGCTAACATGAGGCTTGCTTGCTTCAGTGACGGAGGGCTCCAACGTTCCCCGCCTGCCTTGCCAGCCTCTGAGCTTGCAGTTTGAAACATTGTTACAAATATAGAAGCTAAACAAAACCCAAGAAACCTGCTTTCAGCCCGCCAGGATCTCAGAGCTGGAGTTGATACAGTGTTTCGATTCTAGAACCCAAACAAACCAGATACCTGCTTTCAGCAGCAGAGGCCTCAGAGCTGGAGCCAGAGCTAAAGCTGGCCCAGAATAAAAAAAGAAAAGAAAAAAAGGAGCAGTTGGGAGCTTCAGTCACCCGCCAGCCTGAAAGCAGCCCTCAGCCCCTCACCCAGACTGGCCAGGCACCCCAGTGCGTACCCCCACCCTGAAGGGTGTGTGACCAGCTGCAAACAGCCATCATCCCTTCACCCAGGCTGACCAGGCACCCCAGTGGGGACCCCCACCCTGAACCAGGACACCCATCAGGGCAAACCAGCCGGCCCCCACCCGTGCACCAGGCCTCTATCCTATATAGTAAAAGGGTAATATGCCTCCCAGCACTGGGATCAGCAGAGCCACAAGGCCTCCCAGCACCAGGATCAGTGTGACAGGGGGCAGCGCCCAAACCCCCTGATCACCCTGCGGCTCTGTGTGTGACAGGGGGAGGGCCCACAACCTCCATATCGGCCCTGCTTCACACCGTGAAGGCTTGGAGCAGGTGCCCCTCTCTGTTGATCTCTCAGGCTCCTGGCCTCCACTGCATGTCGTACTCTCCCTTGAGCTGTGGCCAGGGTAGGGTGCTGCCTACAGGCCACGCTTTCCTGCTCACGGATCGCCATGGTGACCCAGGAGTAGGCGCACATGGGGACTGCCTGCAGGCTGCCCTTTCCTGTTCTGGGATCACCATGTGACCCAGGCGCAGGCCTTGCTGGGTGCTGCCTACATTCCACACTTTCCTGCTCACGGATCACTGGATAGCCAGGGCACCCACGGTCAAATCCTACTGAGTGCTCCCTGTGGGCGGCACTTTCCTGCTCTCTAATTGCCATGGTGTCCTGCATGGGGGCGGGGCTTAGGCAGCACACAGAGGTCCCAGATGGGGATGGGGTTTAGGCGGCACATGGGAGTCCCGGCTGGGGGCGAGGCTTAGGCGGTGCCCTGCCACCCAGGGCTGCACACAAGGCCTGGATGGCAGCTTGCGCTGTCCCGCCCTGCCTGCAGTATGAAAATTAGCCGCCATGTTCGTTGGTGGCTAATTTGCATATAGTGCTGATTAGCCAATGGGTGGTGTAGCGAAGGTCCAGTCAATTACCATCTTTGTCTATTATTAGATAGGATACTTGGCCAAGGTCACAGAACTCATGGGCCTTAGTAGAACCTAGGCCCATGCTCATATAGACCTGGTTTCACTTTCATAGCTGATCCTTTAATTGAAAATGTCTAACTATTCAACTCTCAACACTGCTATGAAGATAATTTGAAATGTGTCAAGAGCTCATATAAATGCTGATTAATTCCTAAATAACTCATAAGTAGTAAAATTGGCTTAAGTATATCTCTTTATCTGAATTTTGGACCTAGAAATAAAGGAGTTTAATTTAACAAAGAATGAACAAGATCACTGCTCTTGTCATTTCCTGATTTTGTAAGCCATTTTTAAGTCAATTTATCTATTTGAGTGGCTGATGGGGATAATGTATGACAAATCCACAGGTGGTTTTTTTTGTTTTGTTTTGTTTTGTTTTGTTTTGTTTTAGAATCCAATAAAATATTTCATTTGAAAACTTTTACTTCATCACTCAAAATCTCATCAGTAAGAAATGTCTACCTTATTTCAAGTTTAATGTAATCATTGTTTCTTCTCCAGAAGTTTAAGGAAGAAGTACTTGGAATTAAAAAGCAAGCTCAGTACAATTTTGAATTAGCCTTTGAAACTCAAAATAAAGCCAATTCTTTATTGGAAACCAGTTGCTCAAGAGAATTTATCAAGTGTATAAAGTATACTTTAGAGAAACAGAGTTTGCATTTCCATGAGTATAAAATATCCATTGTGTAGTTATCAAGAGCACTTTATCTCGTCTCCCAGAAAACTAAATTTCCTACTCCATAAAAGGTAATGTGGAATTTTTAAAGTAATAACTATTTTCACTTTTCTTAGAGGAAAGTAGCTATGAAGAGAAAATAGACCTACAGAGGTATGTCAGAATGAGATGTCCTGATAAATGTGCCTCAATAAAATTTGAACTAGGTTCCTTTATATTACTTTGATTTATATTGCCACTTGGTACATATTAGTTTACACATTTCAGGACCATTTCATTACTATATTTAAGTTATAAAAAGACCAAGTGAAGAACCACAAATCAACACCCAATTTAAAATTTATTTTTAAACAAAAAGTCAATACTGAAACAAAATCAGACAATGCAATGTGGAAAACTTCCCATAAGAGAATACTGGAATGGAAAAGACTATGAATCTTTTGTTGAAGCTTCTGTGGGTTATTTTAAATGCTACCAAATGTCATTATGTTATTTTTGCTGTACATATTACTATCACTTATGTTATTTTATTTTATTGTTTAAAGTATTACAAATAGTAGTACATATGTCTCCTTTTTTTCCCATTGACCTTCCCCAGCCTTCCTTACCCCCCAGCACATGACTTCACGCCCTCAGTGCCTTTTGTCCATTGGTTATGCTTATATGCATGCATACAAGTCCTTCGGTTGATCTCTTACTTCCCCCACACCAACCTTCCCCAGCCTTCCCACTGTAATTTGACAGTCTGTTCAATGCTTCTCTGCCTCTGTATCTATCTTTTTATTCATCAGGTTATCATGTTCTTTCTTATCCATACATGAGTGAGATCATGTGGTATTTTTCTTTCACAGTCTGGCTTATTTCACTTAGCATAATGCTCTTCAGTTCCATCCATGCTGCTACAAATGGTAAGAATTCCATCTTTTTTTACAGCAGCATAGTATTCCAATGTGTAGATGTACCACAGTTTTCTAATCCACTCATCTGCTGATCAGCACTTAGGCTGTTTCCAAATCTTAGCTATTGTAAAATGTGCTGCTATGAACATAGGGATGCATATATCCTTTCTGATTGGTGTTTCTGTTTTCTTGGGATATATCCCTAAAAGTGGTATTACTGAGTCAGATGGGAATTCCGTTTTTAATTTTTTGAGGAAACGCAATACTGTTTCCCACAGTGGCTGCACCAGTCTGCATTCCCACCAGGAGTGCAGGAGGGTTCCTTTTTCTCTGCATCCTCTCCAGCACTTGTCATTTGTTGATTTGTTGATGATAGCCATTCTGAAAGATGTGAGGTGGTACCTCATTGTTGTTTTGATCTGCATCTCTTGGATGATTAATGACTTTGAGCATGTTTTCATTTGTCTCTTGGATTTCTGAATGTCCTCTTTCAAAAAGTGTCTATTTAGGTCCTTTGCTCATTTTTTGATTGGATTGTTTATCTTCCTTTTGTTGATTTGTATGAGTTCCCTGTAAATGTTGGAGATTAAAATCTTATCAGAGATAACATTGGCAAATATGTTCTCCCATGCAGTTGGATTTCTTGTTGTTTTGTTGGTAGTTTCTTTTATGTGCAGAAGCTTTTAATTTTTATGTAGCCCCATTTGTTTATTTTCTCCTTAGTCTCTCTTGCCCTAGGGTCTATGTCTATAAAGATATTGCTACACATATGTCTGCAATTTTGCTGCCTATGGAGTCTTGTAGGATATTTATGGTTTCCTGTCTTACATTCAAGTCCTTCAACTATTTTGAGTTTTTTTGTGTGTGTGTGTATGGTGTAAGTTGGTGGTCTAGTTTCATTTTTTTTTTTTTGCATGTATCTGACCAAATTTCCCAGCAACATTTATTAAAGTGTCTACTTTGGCTCCATTGTATGCTCTTGCCTCCTTTGTCAAATATTAATTGAGTATAATGGCTTGGGTCAATATTTGGGTCCTCTATTCTGTTCCATTGGTTTATATATCTGTTCTTGTACCAGTACCAGGCAGTTTTGAGAATCGTGGCTTGGTAATATATTTTGATGTCTGGTATTGTGATCCCTCCAACTTTGTTCTTCTTTCTCAGGGTAGCTGTGGCAACTCAGGGTCTTTTTTATTCCAGATGAGTTTTTGGAGTGTTTTTCTAGATTTTTGAAATATGCCATTGGTATTTTAATAGGTATTGCATTGAAGCTGTAGATTTCTTTAGGTAGTATGAAAATTTTAATGGCGCTGATTCTACCAATCCATGAACATGGTATGTTCTTCCATTTGTTTATGTCTTCCTCTTTCTCTTTTTACAATGTCCTGTAGTTTTTCAAGTAGAGGTGTTTTACATCCTTGGTTAAGTTTATTCCTAAGTATCTTAATTTTTTTGGTGCAATGGTAAATGGGATTTTTTTTTTAATTTATCTTTCTGTGAGTTTATTATTGGTGTTTAAAAAGGCCATAGATTTTTGGGTGTTAATTTTGTATCCTGCTACATTGCTGAATTCATGTATTAAGTCTAATAATTTTTTGATGGAGTCTTTAAGGTTCTCTATGTACAGTATCATGTCATCTGCAAATAAGGACAGTTTTACTTCTTACTTTCCAATTTGGATGCCTTTTATTTCTTCTTCTTGTCTGATCGCTATGGCTAGTACTTCTAGTAGTATGTCAAACAGGAGTGGTGAAAGTGGGCATCCTTGTCTTGTTCCTGTTCTTAGAGGAAATGAGTTTAGTTTTTGCCCATAGACTATGATGTTGGCTGTAGGTTTGTCATATAGGGATTTTATTATGTTGAGGAATGATCCCTCTATTCCACTTTGTTGAGAGTTTTTTTGAGAAAGGGTGTTGGATTTTGTCAAATGCTTTTTCTGCATCAATTGATATGATTATGTGATTTTTGTTACTTAATTTGTTTGTGTGATGTATCACATTCATTGATTTGCAGATATTGTACCATCCTTGCATCCCTGAAATAAATCCCACTTGGTTATGGTGTATGATCTTTCTAATGTATTTCGGAATCAAATTTGCTAGAATTTTGTTGAGGATTTCAGCATCTATGTTCATCAAGGATATTGGCCTGTAGTTCTCTTTTTGTGTGGTGTCTTTATCTGGTTTTGGAATTAGGGTAATGCTGGCTTCATAGGAAGAGCTTGGAAGTGTGCCTTCCTCTTGAATTGTTTGGAATAGTCTGAGGAGGATAGGTTTTAGTTCTTCTTTGAATGCTAGGTAGAACACCCTGTAAAGATGTCCGGACTAAGCCTTTTATTTGCGGGAAGATTTTTGATGGCTGTTTCAATTTCTTCAGTAGTTATTAGCCTATTCAGGTTTTTTTTTCTTTATTATTCTTGATTGAGTTTTGGGAGCTTGTATTTTTCTAGGAATATTTCCATTTCATCTTGGTTGTCCATTTTGTTGGAATAGAGTTGTTCATAGTATTTTTTTCATAATTGTTTGTATTTCTGTGGAATTGGTTGTTATTTGACTTCTTTCATTTCTGATTTTGTTTATTAGGGTCCTCCCTCTTTGCTTCTTGGTGAGCCTGGCTAGAGGTTCATCAATCTTGTTTATCTTTTCAAAGAAACAGCTCTTGGTTTTGTTGATCTTTTATATTGATTTTTTGGTCTCTATGTCATTTATCTCCGCTCTGATCTTTATTATTTCCTTCATTCTGCTTACGTTGGGCTTTTCTTTTTGTTCTCTTTCTAACTCTTTGAGTTGTAGGGTTAGATAATTTATTACCATTGTTTCTTGTTTTTTTGAGGTAAGCTTATAGTGCTATGAAATTCCCTCTGAAGACTGCTTTCACTGTATCCCATAGATTTTGGATTGTTGTGTTTCAATGTTGTTTGTTGTCATGATGCCTTTTTTTTCTTCTTTTATCTCTCTGGTAACCCAGTCATTGTTTAATAGCATGCTATTTAGTCTCCAGGTATTTGATTTTTTTAATTGTGTTTATTATAGTTGTTTTCTAGTTTTATGTCATTGTGATCTGAGATGGTGCTTGATATGATTTCTATCTTCTTGAATTTGAAGAGACTTTGACTGTGACCCAATATATGGCCTATCTTTGAAAATGACCCATGTGTAATTGAGAAGAATGTATATTTTGTGGCTTTGGGGTGAAATGTTCTGAAAATATCAATTAATTCCATCTGATCTAGTGAGTCATTTAGAATTGAAGTTTCTTTGCTGATTTTTTGTTTAAAGGATTTTTCCAATGGTGATAGTGGGATATTAAAGTCCCCTACTATTCCTTGATATCCTCCAGAAGTTTTTTTTTATGTATTTGGGTGCTCCTGTATTGGGTGTGCATATGTTTACCAGAGTTATATCTTCTCGTTGGATTGCTTTCTTTAGTATTATGAAGTGGCCTTCCTTATATCTTGTTATGTCCTTCACTTTGAGATTTAATTTTTCAGACATAAGTATTGCTACTTCAGCTTTTTTTCATTTCCATTTTCCTTAAAAACATTTTTACATCCCTTCACCCTCCATCTGTGTGAGTCCTTTTTTCTGAGGTGGGTTTCCTGTAGACAGCAGATATATGGGTCATGTTTTCTTATCCACTCAGCTACTCTACATCTTTTGATTGGGGCATTTAATCCATTTACACTTAAAGTTATTATTGATAGGTACTTGTTTGTCACCATTTTTATTCATTACACCAGTGTTCCTTCTTTGCTTCCTTTTTCTTTTTTTTTACAGCAGACCCTTTAGCATTTCTTGCATTGCTGGTTTGGAGGTAATAAACTCCCTTAGTCCCTTTTTGTCTGTGAAGCTCCTGATTTCACACTCAATTTTGATTGATAGCCTTGCTGGGTACAGTATTCTTGGATTCAGACCCTTCCTTTGCATGATTTTGTATATTCCATTCCATTCCCTTCTGGCTTGATGTGTTTCTGTTGATAAATCAGTCGCTAGTCTGATGGGGATCCTTTGTAGGTAACTTTCTGTCTCTCTGAGGCCACTTTTAGGATTCTTACTTTGTCATTGGTATTTGCTAGTTTGATTATAATGTGCCTTGGCGTTGGCCTTTTGGGGTTCATTTTGTTTGGTTCTCTGTGATCTTCTTGGGTTTGTGTGAGTTTTTCTTCCCAAAATCAGGGAAGTTTTCTGTCATTATTTCTTCAAACAGGTTTTCTATTCCTTGCTCAGTTTCTTCTCCTTCTGGTATCTCTATCATGCGGATGTTGTTTTGTTTCGTGTTGTCCCAAAGTTCCTTGAGGCTCTTCTCCTGTTTTTTTTTTTTTTTTTTTTTTTTTTTTTTTACGGTTTTTGTTTTTGTTTTTCTAGATGTTGCTCTGCTTGGGTATTTTTTCCTACCTTGTCTTCTAGCTCACTGATGTGGTCCTCTGCTTCTTCTTGTCTATTGTTGATGCTTTCTACTGAGTTCTTTATAGCAGTGATGTTATTTTTCTTTTCTTCTTGGTTTTTCTTCATTTCCTCTTGGTTCTTACACATATTGTTGAATTTGTCTTCCATTCTTTTCTGCGACCTTATGACCACTTCTCTGAATTCTTTCTTTTAGACATTGTTTGCCTCCACTTCATTTACTTCCTTTTCTGGTGATGCCTCTTTTTCTTTCATATGTGGGCTGTTTCTTTGTCTCCCCATGATCTCTCTTCTCCAGGTGTCTGGTTATGTAGTTCTCTCTCTCCTTTCCATGAGAAGGTTCAGAGCTCACTGGCATCTGCATATTCGCGCTGCCTGAGATTTGGTGTTCCTGGGTTCGCAGCTGGTCCCTGGGTGTTGTGATTGTAGAGTCCCGGGATGTATAGGCTTCTGATCATGGCCACTCTCTTCTTTAAGATGGTGCAGTCTCCCTATCACTTGTGTTTTGAACTTTACATAAGAGTCATGTTAGCAATCATTTAAATTTATATTAATGTGTTTAGATAGAATTTTTAAAATTTGTGATCCTACTCTAAAATTTAACTGTTTATAGTTCTTTTATTGATATTTTTTACCTAAAAGAAATAACACATACAGCCTGGCTGATGTGGCTCAGTGGTTGAGTGTCAGACCATGAACCAGGAGGTAATGCTTTGATTACCAGTCAGGGCACATGCCCAGGTTTCAGGCTTGATCCCCAGTGGGGGGTGTGCAGGAGGCAGCCAAGCAATGATTCTCTCTCATCATTGATGTTTCTATCTCTCTCTCTCTTTTCCTTCCTCTCTCTCTAATATATATATATATATATATATATATATATATATATATATATATATGAAATAACACACACAAAGGAACTGAGTACTCTTCATGTATGAAAAGTGTCTGGTATTTTTATATTTAGAATGAAAGCATAATTTAGTTTTGCTTTTACATGCATTTATATTGTTGTTATAATACATTTGTTGCTTTATACTTTATTCTAAGCTAAGAGATATCTTTAGCCCTAACCGGTTTGATTCAGTGGATAGAGCTTCAGCCTGTGGACTAAACGGTGACTAAAGGGTCCCAGGTTTGATTCTGGTCAAAGGCATATACCTTGGTTGCAGGCATATCCCCAGTAGGGGGTGTGCAGGAGGCAGCTCATCGATGAGAGAGAATCATCGATGTTTCTAAGTCTCTATCCCTCTCCTCTCCTCTCTGTAAAAAATTAATAAAATCTATTACAGAAAAAAGATATATTTTTAGGTATAAATTATACTTGAAAACAATAAGTTAGGTTTTCCAAACAACACTATGGACACTGATCTGAGAAATGAAAAATGATATTCTATTACATAAAAATGATTTCTTTAATAAATTAGGCAATATTAAAGGAAAATATGAATATGTTTTTGGGGGGTTACATGGAGGTGTATTGGCATTCTTAATTATAGAGATGGTCTAGGAATTCTCTGTTTTGAATCAGACTGTAGGGTTAATCCCTGCTCTCTATAATGTGTCTGCATTTTTTCCCAACTAAATTGGAGCTACAGTTGATAGTTTATATGGTCACAGAATCTTGTTATAGGAGGTTTCTACATAATGTGTTTTAAGATACCACATAACATGTCAAAAACACCATAGTGAATCTGACAGCCTTTATCATTTGCTCATTGATATTGAAGCTAATTTTACTTTGAAAATTAAAACCGTGTTATCTTAATATCTTTCAAGTGTATCAAGATATCTTTCCATCTATACTACATTTTTATTTTATTATTATACTGGAATTAAAAGCTCCAACAACACAAATAAAATAAAATAATACTAATGACATTAATGGTGCTTTAGTTCACTTACTAAAACACCAACATAATGCAATTTTGAAAATTAATTTTTGATTCTTCATTTACATTCTATTTGCCATGTGTTAAACTTGAACTTACATATGTTAATTCATTTTTATATAGTTACAAGTGGCCCAGTGCACGAAATTCGTGCATGGGGGGGGTTCCCACAGCCCAGCCTGCACCCTCTCTAATTGGGGAACCCTTGGGGGATGTCAAAGTGCTGGTTTAGGCCCGATCCCTAGGATTCCCCTAACTGGCAGCCGTACATCCCTCTTGCAATCTGGGACCACTGGCTCCTAACTGCTCACCTGCCTGCCAACCTGATCTCCCTAACTGCTCTCCCTGCTGGCCTGACCCCCCAACTGCTCTCCCCTGCCAGCCTGATTGTCCTAACTGCTCTCCCCTGCTGGCTTGATCCCCTTAACTGCTCTCTCCTGCCGGCCTGATCGCCCCTAACTGGCTCTGCCTCAGCCCCACCACCATGGCTTTGTCCAAAAGGACATCCAGAAAGTTGTCTGGAAGTTGTTCTAATTAGCACATTACCCTTTTATTAGTATAGATTGATTTCAGAGAGGGAGGGAGATAGAAACATCAATGATGAGAGAGAATCATTGACTGACTGCCTCCCACACTGGGGATCAAACCCATAACCCAGGCATGTTCCCTGACCAGGAATTGAACCCTGGGCCCTTCAGTCCTCAGGCAGAGGCTCTATCCATTGAGCAACACTGGCCATGGATACACTTTCCCTTTCCACTGGGATGTGTTCTGTTTGCTGGAACTGAAACACTGAAGCTGTCTCACTGGGGCAGAGTGGGGTGCAGTGGGTTGGAGTAGGTGAAGCCCCTTGAAAGCTGGAGAGGGGCCTTGTTTAACAGCCGGACTGTTTCATGGCTGTGCTGCCTCGCAGTTGAATGGCCACACTGTTGGGCTGTGCTACTGTCAGTCGGAGTTTACACACCTGAACTGTCTGCACAGATAGCTTCCTCCTCACCACACCCCCAAGCTAGGGGTTCCTCTTAGGTTTGAAGTGACACCGACCACCCTTGGTTGGTAGCCCAATCGGCCACTTTGGAAAGAGAAGTGGGGAATCCTGATTTTATGTGAATGCTCTAATTTCTTAAGTTGGCAACTAATGCGAACTTCAGATGTTTGGACCAAACCAGAGAGGTGGCCAGGTCTGGTGTCCAGGCCACTGGGTGGCACTGGGCTCAGCCCAGCTGTAAAGGGACTCTAGGAATCTGGGCAGGTGAAAGGGTTGGAGGTACGCTTGGGTAATTCCGATGTCACCCCACTTGGTTTTTTGTTTTGTTTTGTTTTTCCCCACTGATCACAATTTATTATAATCTGTTGGCAGCATAGATAGATATTAGTTACCAGAACTATGTCTTCATAGAAGTGAACAGTATGTAGCCATTCTATGGGGGAACTGCGTGCACTTAAGCATCAGCATGATCTTTCAGTTTCTCTTTTTTGTTGTTAATGAAAATAAGCTTTATTACATCAAGTAATAAATACATACAAAGATGCAAACACTATTAGTCACTGTCTTCCAGATGTTTGGATCCACTGATGGGAAAGGCGAAACTGAAATGTACATACATCCTTAGGGGAAATTTCAGGGGTCCTTGTCAGGCAAGGTTCAATAAATTGCTCTTTCTTCTGTATTTATAACTTGTGCATTTTAAAGATTGACTTCAAAGTACTAATAGTCATGCAAATGCTTAAGCAAAAAAAGAAAAAGTTACATTGAAAAGAATTTATACTGTGTGGTGAATGGGCACTGGCTACTAAAGCGCTGCCTCAGGACTCACTGAAACAAACCCTCAGGGTTGGATCAGCTTAGAAGAGAAACATGAAGAACCATGTGAGTAACAGAAATGTATCCAGAAGAGAAACACGTATCTGGGAGGCCAACTACAGTTTGCTGTGATAGGTAACTGACATGCATCATGGAAAGCAATGCTTTAAAAAACACACACAAAATGCCCTGGGTAGTTCCTAACTAATATGTAAATCTAATAACTGCAAAAATCTCTTCTCCATCTCAGCGGTGGGAGGTTCAGAGCCTGATGAACCACGGGAGGGGAACGGGGAGGAGAAACCAAACTGTTACCATTTTGAAACCAAGTTTCATCTGAAGGGGGTGCAAGCATGAACTGTCACTTCTTGGAAGAAGAGGGAAAGCCTTTCACGCTGACTTAGGGGCTAGGACAGGGGTGGGCAAACTTTTTGACTCGAGGGCCACAGTGGGTTCTTAAACTGGACTGGAGGGCCGGAACAAAAGCATGGATGGAGTGTTTGTGTGAACTAATATAAATTCAAAGTAAACATCTACACTAATAAAAGAGAAACATGGTAATTGGCGTACGACCGCTACCCTACCCATTGGCTAATCAGGGCAATATGCAAATTAACTGTAAGCCAAGATGGCGGCTGGCAGCCAGGCAGCTTGAAACTAACATGAGGCTTGCTTGCTTCAGGGACGGACGACTCCAACATTCCCCGACGTCCACTGCAGGCCTCTGAGCCTGCAGTTTCAAACATTGTAACAAATATAGACGCTAAAAAAAAAAAAAAAAAAAAACCCAGAAACCAGCTTTCAGCCGGCTGGGATCTCAGAGCTGAAGTTGATACAGAGTTTCAAGAACTGAAACAAACCAGATACCTGCTTTCAGGAGCAGAGGCCTAAGAGCTGGAGCCTCAGAGCTAAAGCTGGCCCAGAATAAAAAAAGAAAAAGAAAAAAAAGAGCAGTTGGGAGCTTCAGTCCCAGCCTGAAAACAGCCCTCAGCCCCTCACCCAGACTGGCCAGGCACCCCAGTGGGGACCCCCACCCTGAAGGGTGTGTGACCAGCTGCAAACAGCCATCATCCCCTCATCCAGGCTGTCCAGGCACCCCAGTGGGGACCCCCACCCTGATCCAGGACACCCTTCAGGGCAAACCAGCCAGCCCCATCCATGCACCAGGCCTCTATCCTATATAGTAAAAGGGTAATATGCCTCCCGGCACTGGGATCAGCGGAGCTGCGAGGTCTCCCGGCACCGGGATCAGCGTGACAGGGGGCAGCGCCCAAACCCCCTGATTGCCCTGCGACTCTGTGTGTGACGGGGGCAGGGCCACAACCTCCCTATTGGCCCTGCTCTGTTCGTGACAGGTGAAGGCGCCCCAACCCCCTGATCAGCCCTGCTCTGTGTGTGACAGGGTGCAGCACCCCAACCCCCCCCCCACGGGCCCTGCTCTGTGTGTGATGGGGTAGAGCCATAACCTCCCCATCGGCCCTGCTCTGTGTGTGACAGGGTGCGGTACCCTAACTCCCCTATAGGCCCTACTCTGTGAGTGACAGGGGGGAGCTCCCCAACCCCCTGATCGACCCTGCTCTGTGCATGACAGGGTATGGAGCCCCAGCCCCCCTGATGGGCCCTGCTCTGTGAGTGACGGGGGTGGCGCCGCAACCTCCCTATTGACCCTGTCTTGAGTGTGACAGGGGGCGGTGTCCCAACCCCCCAATCGGCCCTACCCTGAGCATGACTGAGGGTGGCATCGCAACCTCCCAATCCACCCTGCTCTGTGCATGACAGGAGGCGGTGCCCCAACTCCCCAATCGGCCCTGCACCTAGGGATTGGGGCTGCACCTAGGGATTGGGCCTGCCCTCTGCCACCCGGGAGCAGGCCTAAGCCAGCAGGGCGTTATCTCCCAAAGGGTCTCAGACTGTGAGAGGGCACAGGCCAGGCTGAGGGACCCACACTTCCCCCCAAGTGCACAAATTTTTGTGCACCGGGCCTCTAGTCATTACATAAAAGGGTACAGTCTTTTTTTTTTTTTAGTTTTATTCATTTCAAAGGGGCCGGATCCGGCCCGTGCACCGTAGTTTGCCCATGGCTGAGCTAGGACCTGGTGTTCTGCTCCATCTCGTCCAAGCACTCCCGAACCAGCCCTGTCATGTAGATGATGCCTCGTTTCAGTCTCTCCATCGCGCTCTTGCTGCCCGTGTACGTGAGTCAGATCTCCTTCCCTATTTCTTTGATGATGACCAGCAGCTCAGCATATTTGCCTTGGGGCACCTGGCTGTTCTCAGTTCCCTGCGTGTTAGAGATGGTGGTCCTAGTCACTCAGCAGCTGGCGGTACTGGGAAGATGTTGCCATGCTGGTGGAAGGCGGGTAAATGTTCCCAGAGGCCTTGATGGAGGTGGCGGGCATGTGCATGGTCAAGTTCGGTTTGTAAGACACCCCCCCCGCCCCCCGCCTCCTGCTGTGGGGCGCGGGGCCCCATGAGACGGACGGCATCGGCAGCAGTGGGCCTGGGGTCTGTGTGCCTGTCTGTGCACCTGCCCAGCTCCCGCACACTTTTTGTTGTTGACAGCTCGGGCGCACTGACAAATATGGTCGTCCCTCACCCTGACACTGCCCCAGTATCATGATCTTTCAGTTTCTTGATGTTCTGCTTGTGCTGCTCAATTTCTTTCTGCAGACGCTCAATCTCCTTTTTATGATGAGTGATCTCTTCTTCATGTTGTTTCTTCAAGGCTGCCAGCTGTTCTTTAATCCGCTCTGGGAAGTATCCTTCCTCTTCAGCCTTCTCTTTTTTTGTGAAGGTCCCCATGGCTTCCCTGATTGCGCCTGCCTTGGAGCTGAAATTATCTGACCATTGCAGCCAAAGCCTCTGGCTTGCATGGCCCTCACCCCCCACACTTCGAGCCGCAGATGTGCCACTGATGCAGAGACTGCCCTGGTTGTCAGTGCCGCGCAGTTCCGGACCACCCCACTTAGTTTTAAATGCAAACCTGCCTTGGACAGGCCTTGAAGGTCTTTTTTCCATGGCAATCGCGGGGAAGCAGGCCAGCCGGCACACCTGACCCAGGGGTCCGGGGGTGCCGGCTGGCCTCGCCAGCGTCTCTCTCTGCCTCCAATCCACAATGCAATCACTGATAACCAGCCGCCTTTGCCTGGCCCCCACCTCTTGCCTTCTGCCTGGGTTTCCGATCCCTTTCACCTCCCAGCATTGCGACTATGTATGCAAATTAACCGCCATCTTTGTTGGAGATTAACTGCCATCTTGGCTGGCAGTTAATTTGCATACCTTCCTGATTAGCCAATGGGAAGGGTAGCGAAGTTATGGCTAATTACCATGTTTCTCTTTTATTAGATAGGATACCTTGCACACATATTGAGGACATGATTTATTGCTTATCATTATAGTTAAGTGAACTTAATGAGTATACTGGTACTCTTTAGACAATAGATATTTTGCTCATTATATTGTGGATTCAATTCTGAGGCCAGCTATTTGCCATTACAATTGAAGTTATTTTTTAATCATGATGATAGGATGTGATTTCAGAGCCACAGACAATAAAAACAGTGTCTACTGAATCTGCTTTAATTCTTTCCATATTCATGCTGTTCTTCTCACTTCAATGTTTGTCTTGGATACTCAAGTCTTTGGACATAACTTCCTAATGATTATCCACTTCTCTCAGGACTACTGATTGTAATTCAGTCTTGTAAAGTTGCTACTCCCAAGGCTGAGTGTTTGCAAAATAGATATCTACCTTTCTGTTTTCATCAGTGAATAGTAATGCCTAAAAGGTAAAGGATTGGTGGTAAGAGATGACAAAAGTCTATAAACTATTTTTGGAATATATTTTGTAAACCTACCTAAATGGGCCATTAGAGGCTATAAATGCTATTAGTAAAGTCATTTATGTATACATAAACACAGTCTATTTTAATTGTGTGCCTAATTAGTCTATAAACATGTGTAGGTCACAGGGCTTACACGTAACCACAGACAAATTATCATTAATTTTAAGACATAATTTTACAAAACATTTTGGAGCAAGAAAGATATATTATATTTAGTTATTGATATAGACATATTTCATAATTAAGTGTACAAATATATGTGTGTTTATGCTTATGAATTCTGACTGGAATTCAGATTTACATAAAAAACACAACTTAATACATATTCAGATTAAAATATTGAGTTTTTATTTTAATGCTACAATTTACTCATGATTTACAATATTCAGAAATTATGGTGGATAATTAAATTTTATATCATAGTTCAAAGTGCATATATTCTTCTCTTGCCTGAATTATTTCCATCATCATTAACACTGGGAAGCTTTTGGAGGACTAAAGAGACTAGATGCCTGTAAGTGTTTCTAAAGAAATAAAAATCCCAAGGGTTAAATTAGATTTTTGAATCAAAATTAAACTAAAGCTTAAAGTATGGCAATGCTGTAGAGATATTAAAAGCTATTAAAATGCTGATTCCAAGTGTTTATAAACATTTAGCTATATGACATGAGTACATTAATTTTATACTTTTAAAAAATGACTTAGTTAATGTTCCAAATAACATTACTAACCATAAATAAATAGACAGCCAGACTTATCCAGAAAAATGGGTATGCTCAGGAACAACAAAAACCAGAATTAGGAACATAAGATCTATAGACAAAACTAATGCAAGTCCAGAGAAACAAGGATAGGAAAGCTCTTGTATAGACTTGGGAGGAGCTGTTGTAAACAAAGAGTCTTTGTTGTAAACAAAGTTCTAAATGTAGTGATTTTTCATCAGCTGAGTTATGGCAGCTTCCCATTGGCTGAGGTGTTACTGGACAAGAGGAATCTTTTCTTCTTCCTGCTAAGGTACTAATGTAGTATCACTTCCTATTGGAGATACTGGCATAACCTTTCCCTGTTGGGGTCAGTAGTGTACAAATGTGTGAGAGTTTTCTCTTCTAGCCTTCCAACTCCATTTTATTTATTTATTTATTTAAATATATTTTATTGATTTTCCATAGAGAGGAAGGGAGAGAGATAGAGAGTCAGAAACATCGATGAGAGAGAAACATCTATCAGCTGCCTCCTGCACATCCCCTACTGGGGATATGCCCGCAACCCAGGCACATGCCCCTGACCGGAATCGAACCTGGGACCCTTCAGTCCGCAGGCCGACGCTCTATCCACTGAGCCAAACCGGTTTCGGCCCAACTCCATTTTAAATGACGTTTCTGTTTGTTAATATTGGCAAAATATTTACAGTAAAAATCTAATGTATACTTCTTGAGAATAAACATTGTGTTCCAGAAAACCTAAAGCATAATAATGATACTATTTCAAGTTTATACAGGATTTCCCCATATATTACATTATTTAAGCCTCAAAACCATTGTGAATTAGCTAAGACATGGATTATTAATCTCCATTTAAAAATGAGAAAACTGTACTTTAAGAAGGTATTTTACTTTTCTAGTGCTAATTTAAGTCCAGTGATATTTTTAAAGCACCACATTTCTTCTGAGTATTCAGAATCTTATTTTCTTTCACTTTATTGAGAGTAAAGAACAATTGTAAAATTAGAGTGGTTTTAGGCCTATATATCCTTATAAAATGTGTGTAGGTACAAAAGCTTAATAGTAAGAATGAAGCTGGTATGCCGAACCGGTTTGGCTCAGTGGATAGAGCGTCGGCCTGCGGACTCAAGGGTCCCGGGTTCGATTCCGGTCAAGGGCATGTACGTTGGTTGCGGGCACATCCCCAGTAGGGAGTGTGCAGGAGGCAGCTGATCGATCTCTCTCATCGATGTTTCTGACTTTCTATCCCTCTCCCTTCTTCTCTGTAAAAAATCAATAAAATATATTAAAAAAAAAAGAATGAAGCTGGTATATGTCAAATTAATTCTAAACCATAAGATTTGCAACAATAAAGCATTCTTTGTCATTTCCTTGTCTATTTTCATTATATAAAATTATGTAAGTATCACATCTCATTTGGGATATATATATATATATATATATATATATATATATATATATATCTGCATCGAAGAAACCATAACACATTGATTCTTATGATGGGGAACAATATCAGACCTCTGATCTTAGAATTACAATTCTATAATTTAGACCTCTTCAATTTGGTAATTTTATGATAACTTTGCAAGCCTGGGGATAGCTACTACTTAATACTTTTGCTTACTTATTTCACACGTATTTAATGTTGATTTACTCATCATCTGGAAAGTATTATATAAATTTTAGCCACAGGTAAATGCATCTGCTCATCTTGCATATGCAATGTGATATGTACAACTAATTGAATATATAAGAATTTTCCTTTATTCAATCAGGCTTTTCTGTTTTATTCATAGGTACAGATTGTTATGGACACTTAAATTGCATCATTGAGAAAAAGTTAGACTCCCAAAAACCTGGATTAGCTAATTACTTGACACTGAGACAATTTCATTTATACCCTGATTAACTCTCACTCTAAAAATACTGAAAATTATTTAAATAAAATCATAACTTTATTCTATTCTATGTGCCATAAGATAAAAGTAACTCTATGTAAAAGTGGACTAGTTTCTCTAAGTTTAAAGTGGCCATACAATTTTATGGTCATTTTAGTTATAAACATTTGGAAGAGCTTATTACCATGAACTCTATTTTTTTCCTTAAAAAAAGTCTAACAACTTTTAAATATAATCTACATCTCATAAAATACACCAATTTTTATGTAGACTTTGATGTGCTCCGACAAATGTGTACATTCATGTAAGCATCACCAAAATCAGGTTATAAATAGTTTCCAGCAAATCAAATAGCTCCCTCCTGCCCCTTTTTAGTTACTCTTCCTTTACCCTGTCCTAGGCAGTACTGATCTGCTTTCTGTCCCTATAGGTTAGGTTGGTCTATGTTAGAATTTCATAGAAGTGGAATCATACAGTAATTATCAACTTGTGATTTTATAATAATTAAGGAATATATTAGTTCAAAATTGAGCTGTGCAGCAATGTTTATAAAGAGAAATTGCTGTTTAGGTTTAGTAATAATGTCAAATCCTATAGTTGAGGATGTTTGACATTTTAAATTTCATTTTTTAAGAAGTGAATGGAATTCTAGTACCACTATTCCATAACAAAGACTGAAAATTTCATGTAGAGTACAAGTCTATCCCAATTTTGATTACCTCAGTGCCCTTTGTGTTGAATGCGCTGTAGAATTAAAACATCTACTGTATATATCTCATTAGCACTTCAAGGTACTAAAAGATAAACGTTATTTTATAGCTTTGATATCTGTTATATGTACTTAAGTCCTAAAATTGAAAAATTGAGTATTTTATATATTCAATGAAAAATATTGATATGAATTTTCAAGAACTATACCACACATTAATTTAAAGTTTTATATAAGTATTGCTATATTTAAAGGCAGATGATATCATGAAAGATGTTGGAGAGAATTACTGAGTATAAAATTTCGCAAAATAATTAAGCTTGAACTGAAGAATAAAGACTAAACTGTAAACATTCTGGAGGTCTCTGGAATGAATTATATTTTACTTTCAGTAAATGCATTAAAGATATCATGACTGATAATGGATATGCTATGTATCTGTGTTCTTATAAGATAATGACAGTCTCTTTTCCGTAGCACCTATTTTTTTTTTCTTGCATCCAATGAAAGTATTGGAATGAATTGGCAATCATTATAGTTAAATATTATGGAGCACTTAAAACATCTTCTGTAGTGAGAAGCACATTATTATTTTAAGTAAAAAGGCAATTTTTCAACCAAGCTAATTCAACTTTGCCTTCCTGGAAAAAATAGCTTTTAGTTCTTAACTGCAGTTTATTTAGAAACGCTTTTATAGTTCTCAATCTTGGCTGCACATTAGAATTACATGGGTAGTGTCTCAAAAATACTGGTACTAGGCCCCACCCACAGCCAGATATTTTGCTTATGGTACTGCGTTGAACCTGGGCATTAGCATTTTTAAGAAGTGCCCTAGGTGATTCAAATGTGTAGCAAAAGTTGAGCACTAACTGACTAGATGAACTTTAGGTTCCCTAAAGTTTTGTGATCCTAAATTTGCTCTTATGTTAGTTAGGAAAAATATTTTAAGACTTTATGTATATATATATTTTTTTAAATTTGAAGGGGCAAAAGAGTTATACTTGGAATTTGCATTCCTATCAGTGTCTTGCTCCTTACAATAGTGGTCCTCTACTTTGGCTGCACTTTAAAATTTCTTGGATGCATTAAAACATAGTGAAGGTCCTTCAGTCATTCTAATATATAGCTACTAGAGGCCTGGTGCAACAAAAATTCTTGCACTGAAGGGGGCGTCCCTCAGCCCAGCCTGCACTCTCTCACAGTCCGAAGTCCTCAGGGGATGTCCTACTGACAGCTTAGGCCAGCTCTTCTGTGTGAGGCAACCCGGCTGATCAGGAGAAGGCACCGCCCCCATCACTCTGCTGCTGCCACTGCTGGCCACCGTGGCTGACTGCCTTCGGTCCTCATAGCCGCTGTGGTGGCTGCTGGCCCTGGCTCTCTCTTCTTAGTGCTGGCCCCATCCTTTGCCCACTGGTTGGTGGGGGATGACCTGGGGCCAGGCTGGCTGGGGGAGGGGCTGTGGGAGGTTGAGGCACAGCAGGTGGTACCCCATCCAGCCTCTGAGGAGGCATGGCACTGGGACCGGGCCCACACTGCTGCCTCTGTGGCTGCCTCTGTGGAAGGGTCAGCACTGGGACCAGGACCTCACAGCCTCCTATCCTGCCACCTCTGCCAAAGGGGCCATGGTGTTGGACCGGTCCACGCAGAGGCCTCTCCTTTGCCACCGCCTCTCCTGCCCTGCCAGCCCTTGACCCTCACAGCCACTGTGGCTTTGTCTGGAAGGATGTCCGGAAGAAATGCGGTCTATCTGGTCTAATTAGCATATTACCCTTTTATTAGTATAGAGAGAATCATCCATCTAGCCACTAGAAAAAGCCTGATGGTCTTTGATTGGTTTAGTTAGAACAAAACTCAGAGAAAGCAATTCATATCCCCATGTTTAGATCTCTATTGCTATAATATTATAGGAGTATTAGTCAAAATCAGAAGACTTGGACCCACCTGTTTTGACAACTTGTTTAATATCAGAAAGAATAAATAATCTTCATGATATAAATGCAAAATATCTCCTAAAATGCTGCTATAATAATTATCATATGATATTTCAGATTAATTTCAAAAAATTTTAGAAGAAAGTAACAACCTAAGATGTGTCATGTAGTTTGGCAGTAGTAGGTATGTACTGATGCCTCTCAAAGGTCATGGATCCAATTCTGGCTTTATCATTTGCCTAATATATGAAACATTCATGTATTTTCTATTAAGAGTTAAAATAATAAGCTATTCTGCCTCCTTAAGGAGTTTTTTCTTAGAATTATATTTAATTCTCTATTAGGAATGTATGTATCTTTATATTTATGTTAACTTATTTCTATCAAACAAAGCTTGAAATTTTTCGTCTATTGTTTCCTACCTCTTTTTATTGAGAGATACATATCTGACTATTTATTTAAAAAGAGAAAACTTCTTAATTGTCTTAAAATTGCTGTTGATGAAGTGAATTCCATAATGCTTACATCTAACTTAGAATACACCTGCTAGGAAAAAGATAATCAGCAGAAAATGATGAAAGCTTACTTCTCTTAGAAAAGTACATTGGACTAAACTTCATGTACTATTATCCCTGTGATTATCTATATCAGTCATTCTCCCTTGGAAAACTTGGAAAATAAGTTGTTTTTTAATGTAATTTGACAATTGCTACTATACTAGTTAGTACACCTGCCATTGCTGTTAATCAAAATTGTTTTCTTTTCTAAACATTACAAAAAGCAATGCTTACTTTGTCCATTGTTTATCTGTTCAGTAATTGAATACCTAAAGTCACATAAGGATTATAGATGTTTATATCTCCATATTTCTTTAAAAATTGGTTAGTTAGTGTGTATTGTTTAAAAAATAAAGTATTTAAGACTGAATGACATTCATAAATGTTATTGTCATGAAGAATTGTCTTATATACATTCAGACATGCCTAAAGACAATGCTTTAAAAATTTTGTAAAGTCCAGTTTATTATAAATTTTAAGGTCTCAGGTGTGCTTTGACTTTTTAAAATATGGCCACTACCTTGAGATAAATTTTATCAGAAAATTATCAGAAATAAAATTTCGGCCAAAAAAGGAATGGTAATATAGGACAAGATTGATTCTTCCCACTGAGACCAGCAAAGATAGCAATATTCTTAAAGAGACATGTGTAGAATGCTTCTCTTATTTTATTTTTTAATTAATTAATTAATTAATTAATTAATTAATTAATTAATTATTTTCCTTTATTGATCAAGATATTACAGTTGTGTCCTTATCCCCTCATTGCACCCCACCCCCCACTCATACCCTCACTCCCCTGATGTCTGTGTCCATTGGTTATGCTTGTATGCATGCATACAAGTCTTTGGTTGATCTCTCCCCCTTACCTCCACCCTCCCTTACCTTCCCTCTGAGGTTCAACGGTCTGATCGATTCTTCTCTGTCTCTGGATATGTTTTTGTTCATCAGTTTATGTTGTTCAATATATTCCACAAATGAGTGAGATCATATGCATTTATCTTTCTATAACTGGTTTATTTGCTAAGCATAATGCTCTCCAGTTCCATCCATGCTGTTACAAATGGTAAGAATTCCTTCTTTTTTAACCACAGCATAGTATTCCATTGTGTAGATGTACCACATTTTTTAGTCTACTCATCTGCTGATGGGCACTTAGGCTGTTTCAAAATCTTAGCTATTATAAATTGTGCTGCTATGAACATTGGGGTGCATATATCCTTTCTGATTGGTGTTTCTAGCTTCTTGGGATATATTCCTAGAAGTGGGATCACTGGGTCAAATGGGAGTTCCATTTTTAGTTTTTTTTAGGAAATACCATACTTTTCTCCACAGTGGCTGCACCAGTCTATATTCCCAACAAAAGTAAAGGAGGGTTCCTTTTTCTCCACATCTTAGCAACCACTTGCCATTTGTTGATTTGTTGATGATAGCCATTCTGACCAGTGTGAGATGGTATCACATTTTCATTTTGATTTGCATCTCTTGGATGATTAGTGACTTTGAGCATGTTTTCATATGTCTCTGGGCCTTCTATATGTCCTCTTTTGAAAAGCATCTATTTATGTCTGTTGCCCAATTTTTGATTGGATTGTTTATCTTCCTTTTGTTACGTTGTATGAGTTCCCTATAAATGTTGGAGATTAAACCCTTATTGGTGATAAAAAAAGAAGATGACCCCGAATAGCTGCAGCAATCCTGAGAAAGAAGAACAAAGTAGGAGAGATCTCAATACCATATATCAAGCGTATTACAAAGCCACTGTTCTCAAAACTGCCTGGTACTGGCACAAGAACAGACATATAAACAAATGAAATAGAATAGAGAACCCACTATGCTCAATTAATATTTGACAAAGGAGGCAAGAACATACAATGCAGTTAAGACAGTTTCTTCAATAAATGGTGTTGGGAAAATTGGACAGGTACATGCAAAAAAATGAAACTAGACCACCAATTTACATCATACACAAAAATAAACTCAAATCGATAAAGGACTTAAACATAAGATGGGAAACTATAAAAATATTAGAGGAATCCACAGGTAGCAAAATCTCTGACATTCGCTCAAGGAATATCTTCACTGATACAGCTCCTAGGGTAATGGAAACTAAGGAGAAAATAAACAGATGGGACTACATCAAAATAAAAAGCTTCTTCACAACAAAAGAAACCATCAACAAAACAACAAGAAAGCCCAGTGCATGGGAGAACATATTTGCCAATGCTTCTCTTACTTTAAACTAATCCTGATAATGAGGCACACATTCATAATTTTACTGGAGGCCCAGTGCATGAAAAATTATGCACTGAGGGGGTACTCTCAGTCTGGCCTGCCCCCTCTCATAGTCTGCAAGCCTCCTAAGCTGCAGTCTGGACTCCCCCTGTTGGAGGCGACCTGCCAATTATGGGAAGGCACCACCCCCATCTCCCCCTTGCTGCTGCTGCCACGCTGGCTTCTGTGGCTACCAGGCCTGAGCCCCAGGTCTTGCAGTTGCCCGGGCTCACAGCTGCCTAAGCCCTGGGCCTCACAGCCACCGGGGGTCACAGCAGCCTGAGACCATGGCTGCCTAAACTCCAGGCATCACAGCCACCACCATGGCTGCCTGCCCTTGGCCCTCACAGCCACTGCAGCTTTGTCTGGAAGGACATCCACTCTAATTAGCATATTACCCTTTTATTAGTATAGATATCTAATACAACGAGTGGAAACTGGAAAGCCAATTGGTAAAATGAATGATAATAAAATGCTCTATTATCATGTTTCATCCATCATACTTTCTTTTTATTTTCTAAGTATCTACAGAGCAATCAAATTGAAAGCTGGATATTATGGGAAGGAAGAGACTGTCTATGTGTACAAAGCAGAACAAATTGTGACATCAGCAGATAGCTGATGGTAGTTCTCAGTGGGTCAGTTTAAGGTGCAGTAGGTAACTAGATGAGGTAGGTAGCCACCTTAATGATGGGGTAGTTAAGATGTTTTTAAAAAGGTGGAAGTGGTTTGTTTGTATAGAAAAACAATTGGTGACGAGTACTGGGAGGCTGTATCTATTTTAGAATTGTGGCAGGTGAGTGAAATGTAAACCCATCCAGTTGGGGCAAAAACCAGCTTATAAACATGTATGGGACAATGTTAAGATTCTACTTTCAAGTCCTTTGTGTAAGTATAATAGAATACAACCTGATGTGCAGCTCATTGGGTTCATTTATTTTATTATTTTATTATGATGTGCCCTGACCAGGAATTGAACCCACGACCTTTTTGGTGTATGGGAAAACGTTCTAACCACCTGAACCACCAAGCCAGGACTGTAATGAAAGATATTTTTAAAGAAAATGATCACATTGGATATTGGGAAAAGAACAGAAATTATGGCAATTATTCTGTATTACAATGTAATGAAATTAAAATGAGGCCAGATTAAAATACAATACATAATTTAATTTCAGATAGAAAGTCAAGCTTGTGGTAGCAAAATTCACTATTTTCAGGAAATTTAAATGAACTTACTTATGAACTTCAGCATGAAACTAAATAGGAAAAAGAGACATCCATGTTTCTTTTTGCACACACTAATCTTGTTCTATAAACTCTAAATATATTGGTGTATCTTTACTAATAGAATTATGTTTCTTGGTATTTTTCAGTCCTCATTTTCCACTACCAGTATACTATCAGAATAAAACTATTATATATATTCACCTATTGACAGTCAATTTAGTATATTGGAAAATATTTCTCTTGGTGTGAAACTGCAGTTATAGAGACATAAATTTGGGATGAAACAATGTAATAGATCACCCATTCCATTTCTAAATCATTAATATTTTTTCTTATAATGCATCTTTGAGAATTTTACCAACCAAAATTTAATTTCATAAGTAATGAATCATCCATTAATTTGGAAGGATATTACTTCCAGCTAAAACCATTATTTTATTTTCTGTATTTAGGAAAATTATTATTTTTAATTCTTTATTGTTTAAAGTATTACATGAGTCTCTTTTATCCCCCCATTGACCTCTCCCCTACCACAACCTCCCCCAAGCACAAGCCCTCATACCCCCCTCTCCTTTCTAGGTTTCCTTTTCTAATATCATTGCATCACTCTTAATTCTATTTATTTTGGTGTTAAAAGCAATTGTGGTGTGTGTGTGTGTGTGTGTGTGTGTGTGTGTGCATGTGTGTGTGTGTGTTTGAAACTATAGCCACAGAACCTACCTCTATTCACTCAAAGGATATACATCCTATCTAATAAAAGAGAAACATGGTAATTAGCCACACGTCCACTACCCTTCCCATTGGCTAATCAGGGCAATATGCAAATTAACTGCCAGCCAAGATGGCGGTTAACCACCAACAAAGATGGCGGTTAATTTGCATACGTAGCCACAATGCTGGGAGGGGAAAGGGGAAGGACTGAAGAATGGTGATGGCAACCCAGGCAGCAGGCAAGAGCTGGGGGGTGGGCAAAGGCTGCCTTCAGCCAGTGATCACCATCGGAAAGCCAGTTGGGGTTGCTGGCTGGCCTGCGCCCAGAGATCGATCGCCATGGGATGGGAGGGCGGGAGGGCCTGCGAGCAGGCCAGGCAGCAACCCCGGTCACCCCAGGTGGAGTTGCCGGCTGGCCTGTACCCAGCATAGCCATGGCAATCCGAGGGCGGGAGGGCCTGCGCCCTGTGATCAGAGGGTGGGAGGGCCAGGGCGCAGGCCAGGAGGCAACCCTGGACTCCCAGGACAGGCGGCTGGCCTGCGGCCCCGAGATCACCATGGTGATCAGAGGGCGGGAGGGCCGGGGAGCAGGCCAGGCAGCAACCCTGGACCCCCCAGAAGCCGCCTCCCCGCGCCCCTGTGCGGCAGCAGAAGCCGACAGCCCAAGCCCGTGTGCAGCCTCTGAAGCTGCCTGCCCACAGCATGTGCAGCCTCAGAAGCTGCCTGCTCACTCCTGTGTACAGCCACAAAAGCCGCCTGCCGCCGCCTGTGACCTGATCCGGTCCCGGTTGCAGGCCCGCGCCCGTGTGTGGCTGCAGAAGCCACCAGCCCGTGCCTGTGTGCAGCTGCAGTAGCTGCCTGCCTGCCGCATCCCACTATGATCCACTGAGTTATGAGGCCAGAGAGCAAGGAGAACTTCCACCCCTGAGTCAAAGTGGGGAGCGGAGGACACGGCCTCCCCTCCTAAAGTCGCCAAAGGACAGGACCTAACCTAAGCCATATCCTCTGAGACAGCCGAGTAGGCACCACTGACCCTCTCTGCAGGCCGGCCCCCCTCCCCCTTCCCCTGTCCCTGCACAGCTCCCATAGCTCCCCACTGTCTGAGTCAGGCACAACAGGTTTGCAGCCACAGGGGCGATTTAGCAGCTAATGAAAAATGCGAGAACCAACAAATGAAGCAGCTACTGCAGTGGGGAAAAGATGTTCATCAAATTTGTTGTCGCTGAGAAACTGAGGCAGCCAGCACAGGCCCCTGCACAGGATGAGGCTTCTGCTTCTAAAGAAATGTCCTGGGGTTAGAGGTGAGGGGGTGCTGCCTTTCCCATCTCAGAGCTCTAGGAGGAGTCTGTGCTCCCCCTCCTGGTATTCTTAACACCCAGAGACCCCTCCCCAGTCCAGGCAGGAATGTTCCACGCTGACCGCCTACAGAAAGCAGAGAACAAAGAGGCACTTCTTGACTTCAAGCCTCTAAACCAGTGGTTCTAAACCTTGGCGGCACATTAGAATCACCTGGGAATCTTTTAAAAATCCTGATTTCTGGGCCTCATCCTCCGGAAATTCTGTTTCTTTGTTACTAATGTTGTGGCCCCACCCCATAACAAAGAAACAGAATTTCCAGAGGATGAGGCCCAGAAATCAGGATTTTAAAAAGATTCCCAGGTGATTCTAATGTGCCGCCAAGGTTGAGAACCACTGCTCTAAACAGACTTGACCACTGCGGGCAAAGACCTGCAGCTGAGAGGGGGCAGGTTCTGGGTGTCGAGGTCCAGAGCGTGGAAGACCTGGGGGAGCAGTGGATCTGGAAGCCTGTGTGCTGGGTCAGAGACACCCCTGCCTCCCACCCTCCCCTGTCCTGCACATAGACGTGCCTGGACTGGGGTGAGGAGGAGAAGGAAAACTAGAGGGAAGGAACACTGCATGCTGGTTGGCGGCCATGTGAAAAGGACTGTGACCTCCCCTCCCACTGAGTCACTCCCTAAGGCAGCAGGAGACGGAGGGTCTGAGAGCAGCCACACAGCTTTGTGGCCGTGACCAAGGCACCAGGATGGTGTCCGTGCAACGGGGCTGAGGAGGTGTCAGAGGACCTCACCCCAGAAAACCCAATAGCTCTTTGTGTGAGAGAGAGAAGGTGGCAGGGAGGGAGGGAGAGAGCAAATTGGATTCAAGAGGCCTCAAGGCCCAGATGAGGAGAATATACCAGGGATCAGCATGGACTTGAGCTCTGAGGTGAGGGTCAGGGGCAGCTGGGTGGGGGGCCAGCCCAGACAGAAGACTGAGGTCCAGATGTTCTTGACCCTGCTCGGTTCTTGGCACCTCTGCCTGAGATATAAACTGTCTGACATGGAAGTACAACTCCAGAGAAGGGGGTGGGGAACCTAAGTTAAATAATATTTTGTTTTTGTTTTTTCACTTGGCAGAATGGGGGCTGAAGTTGAAGTTAGGTTTGGTTACTAAACGATAAAGAAAGCAACATTTCTTGCACACCCGACTGTGTGGTCTGAGTTTGCTGCTGCCTATAAACCGAGAAAAAGTTGTAAAATGAAGTACTAATCTCTAGGGTTTAGGTCAGACCGAGGAGTAGTACCACTCAGCCAGAAGCTGTCTCATGGCTGGCCAGTGCAGTGATGGTGGCAGGAGTTTCTCCCACCTCCGTGGCAGCACTAAGAATGTCCAACTAACAGTTTAGTTGGGGGCCTAAGCCTTTAGTCAGACATCCCCAGAGGGCTCCCTGGCTGCCAGAAGGATGTCTGACTGCAAGCTTAAGCCTGATCCCCTAGGGAGTGGGTCTAAGTCAACAGGTGGATATCCCCCAAGGGGTCCTGGACTGCAAATGGGCGCAGGCTGGGCTGAGGGACGCACCCTTCCCCCCCACCCCGAATTCACAAATTTTGTGCACTGGGCCTCTAGTCTTAGAATAAAAATAAATATAGATAATGAAGCAAAACAAAGTTATTCAATAAATTCATGGGGGTATTTCTATTTTCAGTAGTGATTATAAGGAGGGGTTAATTTCTCCTCAAGCAAAGCTAAACTCCATATTCAAAGATCCTTGAAATAAGTTTTCTAATATTTATCTAGGTCTCATAAAGGCCCAAGTTGGAATTATATAATAACTAGCCATTGTATTTGCTTAGATAGGTAGGTCTCAAACCTTTAATATTCAGAAAAATCACCTGAGAATCTTAAATGACATCTAGAGGTCAAGGCTCCCACACAGATACAATAAATTAATAGTTCAGAGGTAAACTTTAGGAAGCTGCATTGTAAACAGGTAATTCAGCACATTTGACTGCAGATAGCTCTTGGACTCGGTTCTGAGAAGCTCTGATTTAGGTTATACCTATCCTGAGCAAATACCTTGTAAGGAATTTCTATTTGAATGAACAAGTCATTGCCACAGTGTAAATAAGCTGTGTAAAACAAAGCAACAGGACACACTTTTGGAAAGTAGATGACTGAGACTAAATATTACTTTAACAATTTTATTAATTCTTTGAGCAAACTTTACTTTTTCAAGGTTATTTTAGTTTACTTGGACTTTAAGTTTTAACTATATTTTTACCAGATTTAATCAGCAAAAAAATTCAATGTAACTATCACTTTTTCATCTTAAAAATGGGTAAATGGAACTTCAGCATGATCAATTTTCCTAGGATGTGCATTAGTAAAAACATATTCACATTTCAGATATATCCACTTTAAGTCATGACTCTTTTTCCTCTGTATTAGACATTAGTGTAAAAAGACAGTAGATAATACATATATAATCAGAGGCTGTTGGAAGGTGTGAGTGACTTCTTGTTGGTATGCCTTTCTTTATTTTGGAAATGAGGGAATAAGAAGACTTCAGTGACATTAATTCAGTTGGAAGACATGCTGGCACCATTCTTGTGACTGCAACTATTTATCTGAATGAATGAGCACAGAAGACAATAGAGAGACTTGCTGGTGAAGGATGAAGAGAAAGGACGTCTGTGTAAGGAAATTTGTTAGCCTTTAGCCAAGACATGGCTCCAATGACGGCAGGTTTATGGTCTCTGAAAAGGTCATGCATCATTTTACTTGAATTCTTTTTCTAACATTTTTTTCTGTCTCTGCGAAGAAACAAATGAGAGACCAGAGTAATTGTTCATAATTGTCATGATCAAATGAAGATCAGCCAAACTTAGAAATCATTCCTAGTGCAATGTAGTGAGAAGCCAATACTTATCAACCAGAAAGGGAAGCAAAGGACTCAGCTATAGTTTATTCGGGAATATTTTCAGTAAGGTCTGTGATCAAGTGGTTCCTCAGTTGGAATTTACTGAGATCAGACTTTGATGCTCACATTGTGGAACACACCCATTAAAAAAGTTGGAAAAAATCAGTATCATAAAGACAGAATTACAACAAAAGGGAAAAATAACTGAAGCCCTCCTATAGCCTTTGTGGGACTGAGGGTTCCCTCATCAAATATGTAAAATCTTCAAATGGCATTATTTCAGTAAAACTCAATTTGAGTCATTTATTTTTATAGGCATTTGGATTTTTTTTTTTGTTTCCTGCCAGCTAACACAATATTCTGAGCTGAATACATAAATACAATAAAGTTGACATCTGCCCAGCTGGTTTTACTCAGAATTTCTAGATCCTCAGTTTTTATTTTCTGGCACTAAAATACACAAATCCTTTTTTGTGCATTCAAATGATCTACCACATACCAAGTTAGATGTCAGTATTTAGAAGTGTGTGCTGAAAAATCATTGGGGAAGAATGGACCTATTGGATAAAGAAAGCTCCTTTTGTTGAAATATTATAAATAACTTTATAAAATCCCTCTGGGTTCTGAAACACTGATGCTCAATGAAAGAGGCTCACCATCTCTCATTCTTCTGGTTAGTCTTTCACTTTTAAACACAAAATCCATACTACAAAACTTTTTAGCACCTACCATAGGCAGAGCGTTCTGCTAGGTGCAAGGAAATAATGGCGAGCAAGACAAAAATGGTACTGGCCCTCATATATTTTATATACTATCCCAGAGAGTTTTTTTTTTTAATTAAATCTTTATTGTTCAGATTATTACATTTGTTCCTCTTTTTTTTCCCCCCATGACTCCCCTCCTCCCAGTTCCCGCCCCACCCTCTGCCCTCACTCCCCACCCACTGTCCTCATCCATAGGTGCACGATTTTTGTCCAGTCTCTTCCCGCATCTCCCACACCCCTTTCCCCCCCAGGAATAGTCAGTCCATTCCCTTTCTATGTCCCTGATTCTAATATAATCAACAGTTCATTCTGTTCATCAGATTATTTATTCACTTGATTCTTAGATTCACTTGTTGATAGATGCATATTTGTTGTTCATAATTTGTATCTTTACCTTTTTCTTCCTCTTCCTCTTCTTAAAGGATACCTTTCAGCATTTCATATAATCCTGGTTTGGTGGTGATGAACTCCTTTAGCTTTTCCTTATCTGTGAAGCTCTTTATCTGACATTCAATTCTGAATGATAGCTTTGCTGGATAAAGTAATCTTGGTTGTAGGTTCTTGGTATTCATCACTTTGAATATTTCTTGCCACTCCCTTCTGGACTGCAAAGTTTCTGTTGAGAAATCAGCTGACAGTCGTATGGGTATTCCCTTGTAGGTAACTGAGCCTCTTTCTCTTGCTGTTTTTAAGACTCTCTCTTTATCTTTTGCTCTTGGCATTTTAATGATGATGTGTCTTGGTGTGGTCCTCTTTGGATTCCTTTTGTTTGGGGTTCTCCGCGCTTCTTGGACCTGTAAGTCCATTTCTTTCACCAGCTGGGGGAAGTTTTCTGTCATTATTTCTTCAAATAGGTTTTCAATATCTTGCTCTCTCTCATCTTCTGGCACCCCTATAATTCTGATGTTGGTACGCTTGAAGCTGTCCCAGAGGCTCCTTACACTATCCTCGCATTTTTGGATTCTTTTTTCATTTTGCTTTTCCCGTTGGGTGTTTTTTGCTTCCTCGCATTTCAAATCATTGACTTGATTCTTGCGCTCCTCTGGTCTGCTGTCGGGAGTCTGTATAATATTCGTTATTTCAGTCCGTGTATGCTTAATTTCTAGTTGGTTCCCCAATATAAGATCGAGGGTCTCATTAGTTTTCTTGTAGATCTCATTAAGTTTATCGGCGGCTTCTAAACAGTTCTTGAGAGACCTTAAAAGTGTGGTTCTGAACTCTATATCTTCCATTGACAATTTTGTCCTGTTTCTTTGTCTCCGCATTTTGTTATGCTTCCTTGGTGCACCCCCTAGTGGTCTTTGTTCGCAGTCTTATAGTTAAATCTTGATTGTTGTAGCTAATTCCAGGGAGGGTTTGACCTCCAGGCCAAGTGGCTATGAGAATCAGCTGTGTCAGCAGTGAGAGAACTTCTGTCCTCTAGGGAGGTGCTAATCTGGCGTTTGCCTGAGGCTATCCGGCAAATGCCTCAGTGCAGGGCTTGGGCGGGGCGGGTCGCACAGGATCAACAGGGCGGGCCGGAGAGAGCAGTTATGGCGGCTCTCAGTCCTGTCCCCAGGGGCTCTGCCTCTCTGAGTCCCAGCACCCGCTGCAAAGCTCAGAGAGAAAGCTGCACTAGCTCTGACCGAAGCCAGACAGTCCCGCTTCTCCCGTTTGAGTCTGGGTCCCTAAAGACTCGCCCGGATCTGGAGCTCAGAGTCTGCGACTCCCTCCCGATTGAAAACGCCAACCGCGCCCTCCGCCGCCAGCCCACTCCGCGCACTCCGCACCTCAGAATTTGACTTCAGCACTGCGCCTCCTCTGAGTGTCCGTATGCGTTTCTCTTTCCTCCTAGTTGTAGGACTTCCACTCAGCCAGCGCTCCTGTGGTTCTGGGTGATGTCCCTTCTGTTTTTTGGTTTCACTTTTGAAGTAGTTGTTCAAAGCAGCAAACTCCGGCGTTAACCTATGCCGCCATCTTGGTTCCTCTCTATCCCAGAGAGTTTTTCATAACTCTCCACAGCCATTAAGTATTCTCCATTTTTATTGATGCTAAATATTATGACAACAAGGATTTTTTTTTCTGACATATATAGCTAGTTACATATAGCTAGTAATATGGCCAAAAAAGTTACCCTGGCATGCAATATTCTTTGGTAAGTTTATGCATATTTTAACTCTCCAGCATTTCTTTCACATGTCTGAAATTAAATTCTAATTACTGTCATTTTAAATCATAATATGGGACCTTTGAGGACAAAGTGGTGATCCAGTCTTACAATCATAGTAAACTTTGTAGAAACCCCATGCATTTTTTTCTGTAGCTTTCAAATGAGTTTTGGACCATAGTAGGTAGTCAGTGCATATCTCTTGAATGAATATTAGACACAACAATGCAATTGAAGGAACACCAGAGCAAAAATAAGGAAAAAGTCATTCTAACTTTAATACTATTATTACATTACCATGAGATGTCTCCATTCCAAGGACTTCAATTTCCTTAACTATAAAATCAGGGTAGTTGACTTCATGAGATTTATTTCCTTCTATCTACACCAAAATGGAGCTGTATAGTACTGAGAGTATCACTTTTAAAGTGTATGGAAGAAGATATTTCTCATTGCTTCTATGGGAATCCTTATTCCTGTTGACTGATTACATTCAATGTTTCAAAAATTATAGAGAAAGAGAGAGAGAAGAAAAAAGAGAGGGAGGTGTGAGGGAGGGCTGAAGGAGGGAGAGAGGGAAGAAAACAAGGTGTCAAGTGAAAGTGAACTGATCCTGTTCACATAAATACCACCTTAGTATATAGTATATTAACTCCCAAAAAGTAAGAAACATAGAGGGATATTTCTGTGCTAGTTTAGTGAGGGAATTTAAAATAAAGCTTACAGCGAAGGAAAAGAAAGACTTGAGAGACATAGCAATTAAGGGCAATGTATGGAATTTATTTAGATACTAAATCAAACAAATCAATCCTATATAATAAAAGGCTAATATGCAAATCAACCAAATGGTGGAATGACTGGTCGCTATGATGCATACTGACCATCAGGGGGCAGACACTCAACACAGGAGCTGCCCCTGGTGGTCAGTGCGCTCTCACAGTGGGTGTGCCGCTCAGCCAGAAGCCCTGAGAGGGGCTCACAGCTGGTGAGCACAGTGGCAATGGTGGGAGCGCTCCCGCCTCTGCAGCAGCACTAAAGATGTCCAACTGACGGCTTAGGCCCACTCGCCTAAGCTGTCAGCTGGACATCCGGCAAGGGTTCCTGGAATGTGAGAGGGTGCAGGCTGAGCCGAGGGAACCCCCGAGTGCACAAATTTCATGCAATGGGCCTCTAGTGATATATAAATATACAATTCGATAATTCAGAACTAGATATTTGATAGTATTAAGAAATTTCTATCATGGTTTTAATGAATATAAAATTTTCACATAATAAAATGCATGGATCTTTTTTCAAAAACCTTACAGATAAATAATCCGGTTTGGCAAATAAAAAGGCTGTGATACATTTATACTATGGAATATTACTCTGTCATAAAAAAAGAAGGAACTCTGACCCTTTGAGACAGCAAGGATGGACTTGGATAACATTATGCTAAGTGAAATAATCTGGTCAGAGAACGGCAAGTACAATATGATTTCACTCATATGTAGAATCTAATAAAAAATGAGCTAACAAGCAAAATAGAGACAGACTCAGATAGAGAGCAGGCTGACTGCTATGTGTATGTGTGTGTGTGGTTATTGGGGGTGATGCAGGGATTGAGCAAATAAATTAAAAAAAATTCAGAGACACAAACAACAGTGTGGTGATTGCTGAGGGGAGGGGAATGGGGAAGAAAGAGGAGGGTATAGAGGGAATAAATGGTGATGGACAGAGACTTGACTTGGGGTGGTGAGCACACAGTACAGTGTACAGACGATGTGTTGTAGAATTGTGTACCTTAAACTTGTATGATACTGTTAACCAGTGTCACCTCAGTAAATCCATAAAAAGAAAAAAAAAACAATCAAAAATAGCTTTATTTCTGTTGGGACTTTGGACCTTCAAAAATTTAATCGGACATTTAAAAAAATTATTTATAATCATGAAAATGGTTAACTTTTTATTTTTGGCTGTATTTTATCTGTCATGCCTTGAGTGCCTTAGTAGATAAAATAAGTGCCTTATAAATACTACTGTTCACTTTAGCACTGTGTGTTTTCCTGGAAACAAAATAGAGTAGTTTTTCCCTGTGGACTCAGTAGATTATTAAAACTATTTTAGGACTTTGCTGCACACTTAATAGAATTAATATTCTCATCAGACATTTGAGCAGAAATATATATTCTGCTAACCTTTCCTTTATTTTAATTTTTATAATAAGTATAGTCAGTGATGAATAAATTTGTCTCCTTATTTACTGAAAGTTGAACTTCAAGGTTGGTTTTTTTGTTTGTTTGTTTGATTGATTTTTTTTTTAATGAAGATGCGTAAGATTTGGAATCCTTACAATATTGCAGTTTAAGAATTTCAAATATATGCTCACATTGTGAAATATTTACAAAATGTTTTATCTAATGTAACTAAATCTCAATAATACAGAAAGCTTAAATCCTTCATTTCTTCTGTTTATTTTTACTTATATAGATAATATGCTCTTTTTAAGCACCATTTGTTCTACTTTTTGAAATTCAGCATTAGATATGTGTTTAAATATTTTGATTTAGATAAGTTTTCTTGAGACTTGCTTATAATATTTGCAGGGGGTACCAGTTTTAAGTTGTTTTAAGGATGCTAATGAGTGATTCTTAGGATTTTTGGCATAATGAGGGCAGTTATAAAAAGGAACAGCAACACTGTCTTTATTGCACTGTACTGCTCTCCGATTAACAGTACGTTACATTAAAACTCTTGCTCAGCTGAGCAGCTGACTATGCTAATTCTTCAGAGTTATGCTAAGCCATACTCATCCCTCCCGCCCCACCCCCCAAGCCTACTTGCCAGGAATAGCAAGAGAAAATGGAATTTTCCAAGGTCAGGGAAAATGAAATTATACGGCTGTTTCATTGTCATTGTCATTCAGTGTATTCCTGCATGTTTGTATTTCTGGAGATCTTGGTCTGATCATAGCTCTTTCATGTTCTTGTGTATACACACACACACACACACACACACACACACACACACACCACATACATATGTATATAGAACTATCATGAATATCTATCATCTATTATCTATCTATCTATCTATCTATCTATCTATCTATCTATCTATCATCTATAGATATCTAAATATTTTTTATTGTCTGACTTACCCCTTGTGTTAAATGACCAAGGATAATCTGTCTCTCTCTCCAGAATCTAGAGCAGTGCTTGGTTGATCTTCATTGTTTGCAGGTTTTATATTTGTGAATGCATTTAATTCACAAAAATGTGCTCATTGGTTCCTAAATCAATACTTGTAGAATTTAGAATTTCACAGTCATTTGTGGACATGTGGAGAGAAGTGAACATTTTGAGTTGTCCCTTGTGCTCGTTCCCAGCTGAGATCCACCTGGTGCCGCTCTACCATGTTTCTGCTCTAAGGGAGAAATGACCAGAAGATGGGGACAGAAGGGGACAGTGCAATGTGGTGTAAGAAGTTCTGACTCTGGGGCCAGTTGCATGGGGTTTAAGTCTTAACTCTGGTACTTGTTAAGGGAATGTCCTCAGGCAAGTCATTTTGCATGTATGGATGCCATTTTTTCTTCTGTAAAATAAATCAAATATACCAAAAAGAATTGTTTTTAAGCTTTAAGATTTATATACAAATATATATTCCCCCTAGAAATAATGATTCATTATTGGCTAGTCCAGTGTTCACAACCACTATAGAACAGAACTCTGCAAATAATGACTATTGACTGTGTTTTTTGGATGAAGGAATGAATCATTGACCCAGAAACTATAACTCATATTGTTTATTTTGTGACCATTTTAAATGAAAGGATTCTGATTATTGCTTAAAAATTTCCAGAAGGATGCTGTGGTTGACAGAATAATGGTGCCCCAAGGATTTTCACCTTCTAATCCCTGGAGCCTGAGACTATGTTAGGTTACATACATGGCAAAGGAGGATTGTGGTTGCAAATCTAATTAAATTACCTCTTCAGCTGACCTTAAAATAGGGAGATTATTATGGATTATCATGTTGCACCCAATGTAATCACAAGGGCCCTTTTGTAGAAGAGGGAGGCAGAAGGAGAACCAAAGTGATGGCATTGTGACAAAGACTTGACCCAACATTGCTAAATATGAAATTGCTAGGAGACTACAATCCAAGGAATATACGTGTCCTCTAGAAGCTGGAAAAAAAAAACACAAGGAAACCAATCCTCCCCTAGAATTTCCAGAAAGGAATGCAGCCTTGCTGACACCTTCATTTTATGCCCATGAGATCCATTTCAGGATTCTGACCTTAAGAACTATAAGATAATAAATTTGTGTTGTTTAAAGCAAGGGTGTGCAATGTCCAGCCCATGGGCCATATAAGGCCCACCACATCATTTGGTCTGGCCTTGCCAAGACATTAGGACTGAGTTAATTAAAGTCTGACCACATATAGCAGGCTCATTTTTAAGTTGATGATTTTGTATGGCCCTGATTTGTGTTATAAATACCCAAATGGACCTTAGCAGAAAAAAGGTTCCCCACCCCTCATTTAAAGTCACTAAGTCACTAGTAATTTTTACAGTAGAGATAGAAAACAAATACAGATGTCTTTAAATTATAAGTTATACTTCTTGCTACTGTTGATGTTGTTTTTGTTAAAATTATAAAATTAACTTGGTTATTAAAAAGAGTCAAATGAGAACAATTTTTAAGTTGAAAAAAATTTCCCTTCAATACCATTTGTCATCATCAGGTAGAAAAGGCTAGAAATTACAGCACAAGTTGGGAACTTTATCAGGAGCAACTATTAGATACATAGATGATTTACCTGATACCAATATAATACACACCACCCATTTCAAGTCCCAGAGGGGTGAGTCTCTTATCAATGTATCACATAGATTATATATCTTTGTAAAATTGTAAAAATAATATTATTAAAATAATAATAATAAGATACAAGGGAGTGTCTCTCATGTTATATAATTTTCATGGCCCAGAAAAACCTAGATGTGCCTATGCTTGAATGCATTATCAGGAGAGAGAGAGAGAGAGAGAGAGAGAGAGAGAGAGAGAGAGAGAGAGAGAGAAACTCTAAAAAAAAAAGTCAGCAAGATGAAACTCCTATGTCTCATGTACACCTGTGAATGTTTTCCTCTGAAAATACATTTTTTTATTGTGAGGGGTGCATGTGACAATGACATATGAATAGTACCATAGAGATAAGGAACTGGTACCAAATACATAATTCAGCTAATGTTAAATTAAGCACTTACTACATGGCTAATCATTGTGAGCTACCAAAGACATATATAATTCATTATAATTTTATTAATAACTTACAGTCTAAATGGGAAGATAAAACACACAGACACATCATCATTAGTATGATGTAATACATAATTAAGTGTTAATATATAAGGCACTCAAAATTAGAGAATAACATAATAAGGTACAGCTTTAGCTGAACCAGTAACACACACACACACACACACACACACACACACACACACACAGAATTGGATATTAGGTTCATAGAAGAGCTAAAATCTGAACTTGGTCTTAAGAGATGACTATTATATTATGTATTCTTCATTTGCAGCAGTGGCTCAAATAATGGCACAATAAATGTAAAACAAATTGTCTTATGAATACTACAAGAAATGTCTTGATTGGAGAAAAGAAAAATATCTGACAGACTGATTGTCTATTTTATTTTATCTGCAACAATCCTCTGGGATAGGCACTTATCTTTGTTTCATTGATGGAGAAACTTAGAATGCTTTAAGAATTTTCCCAGGGTCACAGATTTATTATGTGGCAAAGTCAAAACTGAAACCCAGGCCTGTCTGACACCATGCTGTTTTCCCAGTCTTGAGAAGTTGGATTCTAAAGAGAAAATAAAATTAGGTAGGTTTCAAATACTTAAGGTAGACTTCATTCAGCTGATAGGTAATAGTACTTCCATATGAGTCATGTCTTTGCATATATACATACCTAATATTTGAGAAATTATTTCTTCAACAGACTAAATTAGCAATCTCAGGAGGCTTCTATATTTCTTTGACATAACTATGTAAATTGCTGCAATACACATTAACATCTAAAATAATTTGTCTGACTGTCATGGAAATGAAGTGATAGACTCTGCTCTTATTATCACAAGAATAATATGGAATGCTTCAAAATACGTGATATGATAGAATAGTTATGTTACATTAAATACTTTATAAGTGATACTAAAAAAATGATGAGTGTGCTTAGGGGTATTGCTTTTCTAAGAAGTAAAGAAATGTCAATTGGTGATACTTAAATGAAGTGGGCAAATAACTTGAATTGGAGTAATTTCACTTCATGTGATAGCTAGTACATGACTCAGAGCCTATAAAATTTGAATTATCATTTAAGATTAAATATGAAATGCCTTAGAACAGTGCACAAGATTTCATTAAACATCTTAATAATTAACAGAAACATTAACAAGTGATGGCACATTCTATTAACCTCAGTTTGAAAATAATCTGGAAAAAAATACCTTGTGATAACCAGCAGCTTTTCTTGGCTTTCCAACTATTATTCACATATGTTAAACAAGTTGAGTATTAACTTCACAAATATGCAAATTTTAATAATACAATTATTGCCAGATTTAAAGAAGATACAGTGGGATTTGAAATGCATAATGGAATACATAAAGCTTAATATGTGATGAATTAGAGCTCATCAAAAAACAAAAGAATTGCCGAAACCGGTTTGGCTCAGTGGATAGAACGTCAGCCTGTGGACTGAAAGGTCCCAGGTTCGATTCCAGTCAAGGGCATGTACCTGGGTTGTGGGCACATCCCCAGTAGGAGATGTGCAGGAGGCAGCTGATCGATGTTTCTCTCTCATCGATGTTTCTAACTCTCTCTCTCTCTCTCCCTTCCTCTCTGTAAAAAATCAATAAAATATATTTTAAAAACACACAAAAAACAAAGGAATTAAGTAGATTAAATATTAGAGTTTTCATAAATCTCTGGGAATACTAATGTTATATGTAAATGAAAAAAATAAATGTGCAGTCAGTTTTCTGTATGTATTTCTATGCAGTATGAAATTGCTTCGGAAAAAGGTCTTGATAGTTAAGTTGCTTGTTATAAGTCAGTAAATTTACTGCTAAAGTTAAACAAATACAACTACTATACTTAAGTAAGGCAATTGATATGAAGCATTAAGATTTGCTAATTTTAGAATAAACAACCAGTGTTATTTTAATTTTAGTATTGGAACACTTGTTGTTTGGTATAGCTACCGCTTTTAACTAGTGTTTCCTTAGAAAAATGGGTTTCTCCATTCTACTAACCTCATGTTTTTCATCCTTAGAGGTAGGTGGTTCATTAAATTTTTATTCAGTGTATTTTTGCTCTAAAATTCTAAGATCTTTCGATTTGATATTGGCTAATACCAAGGTATTTTACAGTTTCAAGAAAATGACTAAATACAGTTGGCTATATTTAAAAAAGTAAAATAGACACATTTATTTCTTCTGTGCTAAAGATCATATTTTTCTCAGATATTGAATGTTAATAGAAATTGTGAATTGATACTTGCAAGAAGAAATGAAGGAAAATAATAGACATCATTAATTATTCAAAATATTAAATCTGGAAATGCTAAGGGATATGATAACACTTTTATTATAAGTAATTTTACTGTGATACAGATGTAAAATGTGTCAGCACCACAACAGTACTTAGATGACAGTTCCCTCGTTATGGTTGCAGACCTAGATGCTATTAACATGGTGAATGATCACAGTTAACACTGTAATACTAAAATATTAGGAGATTATATCTTGTCAGAGATAATATATGTATCTAAGACATATATGGTTGGATGAAACTGTACCAGAACTGGCAGGAGTTACCAGAAATTTATGTAAATCATACAATTCTTTAGTTTACTGTGTGTTATTTACTTTTAAATTTTACTAAGTGCTGGCACCATGTCTCATGAAAACCAGTACTAAATAAACCCTAGAAATAAAGCAAACTTAGGAAATTGCAACTGCAAGGAAGCTTTGGCTTTGAAAATGAATCTAACACTTTCCCTACGTTGTTTTGGACTTCAGACAAAATGCATATATAGCACTTTGTATATTTTAAATATGAGAAGAATTTTTGATTACATAATCATGTAAACTACAAATTAAGAAATGTACAAATTTTCATTATACAATTCCCTTACGCAGCACCGTTTCTCATATCTGCATTAACAAAGGTCAAAAAACTCTAAAAGTTTACCATAATTTTGGGTTGTGTCAAACATTATATTCTTTTTAAACTCATAAGGTTTCCTTTTCAACTCCCAAATAAATTTGTTTTGTTTGATGAGTAATTTCAAAATCTGAAAATGTGATAACCACAGCTTTACAAAAGGCATCTTGCAAAGAAAAAGAGCAGTTACTAAAAAGGTAGCACTTAAATAGTTTATTTTATTTATGCAGTCTATGTGAACATTTTGTTGTTATCCCCTTTCAATTAACAGAGTCTAAGCTTTTTTAGAACTTGGAAGAGTCAGTTACTAGTGATTGAACTTTTGAATATCTCACTTCTTTGAAATAGTCTAATATGAAAAAGAAATCAAAGATTTTGACTTAAATAATTCATTTACATATAAAATTAAAAGAGATTTAATTATAGTAATAAGAGAACTCAAGGGGGGGGGGTTGTAGCTAGTATGCAGTAATTGCACCTCTAGAGGATCACAGGTACTTAGACTACCAAAGTCAGACTACCTCATGACTGAAGAGGGTTTTTAAAAGAGCGGTTATTACACAATGACACATCAGTCGATAAAGTAGTATACTTGTTTGAAGTCATAGTCTGATTATAAATGGTCTTAGCCTACTTTCTTTAATACCACCTGAGTCCATTGTTCATTTGGCCATAGGTTTCTTTATTGATGTAGGATAAATGTTGTTGCATATAGCTCTAATTATTTGGAGTTAAAATGAACGTTTCACTGGGTTCTGCATATTCAATTTAAGCCCTCCCCCCAAAAAAACCTCTTGTGCTAGAAATCCATTCCTTAAAAGGCTCTTCTTAACTTGGTAGCAAAAAAAAAAAAAAAAAAAAAAAAAAACAAACACACAAAAAAACACACTCAAATGCCATGGCTGCCCATCTTCTTTTACCCTGGAATTCTGCCATTCCTTAACAGTATGTGCTCAGCTATGGTAAATCTTTTACAACCCCCATCCTCATATTGTAGGATCAAAGAAAAAAATAGTTTAAAGAAATTCTACCATCTGCCATACTGAGATTTTGACAACTAAAGAAAGAATGTTAAGTTATGGTCAGAATGTTATTTTTCTTCCCAAATAGCACCTATGTAAGAGAAAAAAGAAAACTGAAATATCACAGAGCTGAGACTTCACAGGCTTAATTCACTTAATTCTATCAAAAGTAAAATACCATTCATTGCAGGGGCTAGCCAGTACAGTAGCTAGTAGCCATCGGGCCCTTGAAATACAGCTAGTCTGAATTGCAATGTGATACAAGTAAAATACATACCAGGTTTTGATCACTTAGTGTGGATAAATGAATGTAAAACATCATTGATGATTTTTATATTGGTTGTATGTTGAAATAAGAATATTTTAAATAAATTGGGTTAAGTATATTAATCGCCTGTTTCTTATTACTTCCTTTACTGTGGCTACTAGAAATTACATATGTAGCTTATCTTACTCTTTTGTTGAACAGCTCTCTTTTATATGCAAAGTAGTAAGGAAGATTTTGTCTGAAGGTTGCTTGATACTAGCACATTTGATTTTCTTGTTTCTTATGTTATGACTGATTAAAAGTATAATAACAAAGGCTTACACTATTTATGGATTTTAATAAATATTAATATAAAACTACTATTATTAAAGCATGTATAGTAACATTTAGTGTGCTTTTCAGAATCCAGAAACTTGAAATTAGGAACTCGACCTCTCTTTGTAATATCTTTGAACACAGAAATAGTAACAACTACCTAATTGAAAACAACGTTTATGAAAATTTTTCTATTGATGATAAGGAGCTATTTAATCCCCAAAATAATACATAACCTCTACAACATACGTTATATAAACAAAAATGCTAAATGGAGAGTAAATATATGTTTCATAAAGATGATGCGCTTTTTTGCTTGTTTGTTTGTTTTGCAAAAGAGGACATACTCATTCTACCCCATTGTGTTTCAGATTTTGCTGCACTAAAAAGTACAAACTTTTTTAGGTTTTCTTAATTATGAAAAAAACAACCAAACACATTTATTTATTTGAATACATTAACTATATTTGTGACAACTTTGCACATGATTCATATCTAATCAAATAATAATAATTAATTTCAAATGTGTGCTGAATGGCTCCTTTATCATTTAATATTGGAATTACAACAATACCAGTTAAAACAGGTATTCACTGTATAGCAGGTCTACTGTTGTTTTGCTCTACAAGCATGCATGTGCAATGGCAAATAATTATGCTGGATCATTAAGGAGAGTTAAAGAATGCTGATTTTAATCAGTTTAAATATTTCTTACAGGCCTAATAAGTGATTTAGCTGCATAAATGAGGTCTTGATCACTTGGGTTCTCTTAAGCCTTCAATAAATTCGAGTGTGAGGTTTCCAATTTTACCTATTTTTTTGAAATTTGAAATTATCCCAGCTATCGTCAGAAGAATCAAATAAGGAAATATATATAAATATAACAACTACATTTAAAATAACAGAATAAATGAATTTAATAAATTTGAATGATTATAAAGCCATTAGATATATAATTCTAAGCAACACATTTTTTTAAATTGTTTTTACTTGTCATAAATAGTTAAAGCAGCTTATTCTCCTTTTGGTTAATTAATTTAAAAAGTAATAGCAACAATTATGTCACTGTTTTAGATTAAATACTGTACTAGTATACCCCCTTTAAGGATTTCTTTTTTTTTTCCCAATATTTTGATCCTGTGTTCTAGGAAATCATTAGGAACTTGTATGCATATCTGCTCATTTAGTTAGTACTGAATTTTCTGACAACTCTCATTTTAAACAAGTAGGAAATGTGCTATAAGAAGAAAAATTGATTTTGCTTATTACAGTTCCCCCAAATTATGCTCTAAAGCTCAAAGACATTTTTGATTTCTTAGCTAGTATGTGATTGGAAGAGCCAACTGACATCTGGGAAATATAGATTCAAATCAGAATGTCAGAGCAGAGAGGTGCTAACTGACTAGATTTCCCTAGTGCAAAGTGGTTTTTTTTCTTTGAATTGAATGGAAAATCCTTCAATAATTTTTACATTGTTTTATTTCCCAGATTCTATCATAATTGGGATTTCTTTCCCTCTACCTCTTTAGGGCTATTTATTTTTTTTGGCATATCTATCAAAGCTGTAGATCCTTGTAGTATAACACAAAATGCTGCCATCTTAAAGGTAACATTCATGAGTAAGACTCCTAATAATATTTTCACACTGTTATGCTCAGATACCAGAAAGAAAGAAGTTACCTAAACAAAACTAAATAAAACCTAGCACAGGTTGCTTTAGTCAAGGGAAAAAGAATGTGGACTAAAATAACTGTTGGCATGGGGAAGCATTTAATATGAAGATAATTTCTTGTTACTAGGCAGTGTGCAACATTTTTTCATGTATTTACAGATATGTCATAATTAAATCTCATAAAAAGTATAAACACATTAATCTTCTCATTTCATAGCTTGAATATAAAACGTTTACAAGGCAATTATAATCAGTGATATAACTATATACATAATATAGAACTAGTAGTCCTAATGCAGAGAGAATTGCAATATCCATTCATTAAACTGAAAAACATGTAATCTACCTAAATAATTAACAATTTAAATATTATTTATTAATTTGATTTCTGAACAGTCTAATCTCGGTAGATGTGAAATCATTTTGTGTCACATGGTCATATGTGATTATATGGTATCAATGTCATTACAATTTTAATGTTTCATGGTCTCTTTAATTTAACTTTATCTAACATAAAATGAAAGCCCACATTCTGCATTCCTTTGGGGTAATGGGGCCATACCTACCTTACGTCAGTTTATTAAAGCCTTTTCTTTCTTGTTTAGAAAGAAATGTAGCATGAACATGTGGCAGCAAGTAATTTGAGGTTTAGTTAAATGAACTGACAGACTGCTCAAAGCCTGATTCAGCATTGTAATGTTATTGCAGTAAGTCTTTTGAAATATACTCCCATTTTTTTTCAAGATAAGCATCTCCATTATAATGTTGGTGAAGTCACAGAGCTACTTCATTTTTTTGCAGTCCATATTTTGAACAACATTTTAAAAGAGTAGATTCTATTCATAAGAAGGTATGATTGTATGGCATTGCTAAGAGTCGTAGATGGTAGAAATGTCAACATTTGCCATTGTGTGTATAAAAAGTTATACAGAGAATTGAATATTTTCAGATATGGTTTAAATTCATTGCCACTTTTTTATTGAGGGCAAAATAAGCTAATAATAATAAAATATTAAAAATAGGTATGAATAATGCCAATCTTTTTCAATAAGAAGGACTGCATGAGAAAAACTTTGGTTCCAAAATATCTTAGAGTTAATGGATTCAGTTTCTAAACTCATCATCAGTACAGACAGCTTTTACAAACATCTAGAAAAATGCCAGTTTTGATATCAATATTCCATTTTAGCTTTAAAGGAAATTGTCCTAGATTTAAAATGGTATGGTAAAGGGATACTGACATGAATATTAATAAAAATTAAAATTGTGGAAATAGTTGCATAAATGAGACATACATAGGAAAAGGTAAACTAGGCCTTTACATTTTTCAAAAGTAAGCATTACAGAGAAGTGGAGACAGCCTTGAGACAGACTAGAGAATCCTGAAATAGGAAATACTTAACAAGATATTTTAATTGCTAATCCATTTGTATTAACAGGACAATCTATGTCAATTGTGCTATCAATAATTACTGAGATATGGTTAAGGAATAGACAAAACAACAAGAGATGATATTACCAGACAAATGGAGGTCTGGTAATTGTCTGCAGTATCAAACTCTCATGTATAATGATTTTTGAAGGTTGAGGTTTATGAGAGCAGTTCATTATATATTTCAAACAGAGCTCTATTTTGCTATTGTTCTTCCATCGACTGGAGTAGTAAGCACTGCAGTTGAAATTGTGCCCAAGGGAACCCATGTCTACCAGTTGGTTAACCTTGTGACATTCCACTAAAAATCAGCAGGTTCTTTTGAAATACATAATTCATGAACCTCTCTGATTGTTAGCATTGATCAGCGCTTGAATAAATTGAGTTGCTATCATATTAACGTAAGTAGTAATGCTTTAGTGAGGTTTTTGCTTTTTCTTTCTTTTCTCCAGTCTATCAAGTGGTTTAGGCATTTCTAGCTCTTAAAACAGGAAGTCATTTTAGAAGACTGGCATTATGAATCCAACTATAATGATAGCAGAAGGCTGTGGAGTACATCCTTACAACTGTTTGCATTTCCATTTAAACTCCCAGATTAGGCTGCCAGTATAGATTTGTTCTCAGACTTCTTGTCTTCTCTGTTGTCAGATATGTCTATCTTGGTATTTTTCAACTCCATACAAAATTATTCTCAAATCTAGATTGTTTGATGGGGTTATAATTGCCCAATATGTCAGCAGACAAGGAAATATAATTTACATCCTCCAGGACCTGACAAGATAATGCACTGAAGACACCAGTCATGTGACTATTTTGTGGCAAAGGGAGAGGTTTTCATTTTCACATGTTAAAGAATGAGAAGAACCATTTGAGAATGTGCTTTGATGAATAGGTATAATTTCTCTACTCTTCTCTCAGCATAATTTGCACATTTTAAGCCAGGTAACTAGTTAAGCAAGAGGAAACCATTACTAATTATGGTATAAATTTATGTACAGTTTGAATTATCAAAAATTAATTACTATGTCAATATGAGCTGGACCATATTTGAACAGATTATTTAACATATGGACAAAGGGTTTCCACATTGGCAGTAAAAATCCCCACAGTGAAACTACCCTTATTCTTGGGACAGAGGTCCCCTGGTGAGAACAGTAGACACACATGTCTCATATGACTTCACAGCTAATCACAGTCTAAAGACTCAACCACTTGTACTCAACCTGTCTACTGTAATTTTTTCAGCACTATATCTATGTGATAAGCAGTATCTTTGAAAAATTAGTTGCAGATTTGCCTGTAAGAGTGGTAAGTGTGTAGTGAAGCAAAAAGGAGCCATAAAACATCCTCAGATTCATCAGAGAAAGGAACTCAATTTCCCAGTGTATCAGCATTTGTAGGACAAATACATAGTGATATGCAAGACATTAACCCCCCACAATTTTTAAAGGCAATTTTGGTCCAGCATATTAAAATATCCACATTCTTTATTTAGTTAGGTTATTACTTTGTATAAATAATTTAATGCACATTTGTTAAAACTCATGACTTCATTTTTGTCCTAAATCTATGTGTTTTGATTAAATGTAAATTATATATGAGTTTTTATATTCATAAACTTTCCACTTATTTACATTTTGCTATTCAAAAATACTCAGCATATTTGGTTAGCATTCTACACACATTGGCTTAAATAACTGAACAAAATGGAAAATAACATTTTATCAAATCTTTCCTTTGAGAAATATTATATATATACATTTATATAATGAATATATATAAGTTGAAGCATCATTATAGAATCTATTTATAATAGATATTTGAAATAAAAATATAATTTTGGACCATCACCTCTTGTTAAAAAAATCCTTTGATGCCATATGATATGCACATGATATTCCGATTTAATTGCTTATTTCTAACTTTGAAGATATCTAGTTATATTTCAGTAATAGCCCACTTTTTTCTTTCTTCCAAAAAGAATACACAAAAGACAAGGGTATGGAAATATGTCTTTTTTCTCCCCCATTTTATACCCGAGGAGAATTTGAAATTCCTGTAGTAGCTTCCAACTGTTCTATCATCTCCATTACTAGGCTGTCTGCCAATTGGATGATCATCCTTTCCAATTCTCCTAGCCCCTAGTAATTCAACATTTAGAACAGCTTGATTTTGCCAAGAGAATTCACCAGACGATATGCTTTGCCATCCTGAATACTTCCTGAAATATAGAAAGAAAAAATTGAATGCTTTTTAAAATATGCTTAGAGAGCCTTTTGAAATAAGTATAATACTAATTTCCAAAATTTAGAGATTAAAATTATTAAAATGCTTTGATTTGATTATGTACAATGCCACACACACATAAAAACACATTATTCTTAAGTACGTTAAAAAATGCAATATAGCCCTAGCCAGTCTGGCTCAGTGGATAGAGCGTTGGACTGTGGACTGAAGGGTCCTGGGTTCAATTCCGGTCAAGTGCACATGCCAGGGTTGTGGGCTTGATCTCAGCAGGGGGCGTGCAGGAGGCAGCCCATCAATGATTTCTCTCATCATTGATGTTTCTATTTCTCTCTCCCTCTCCCTTCCTCTCTGAAATCAATAAAAATATATCTTCTTTTAAAAAAGTGCAGTATACAAGAGTGAAGTCTTTTCATTGCAGTACACATGCTAACATTTCTAGTATCACCTAATAAGCATAGAGTAACAACTGAATTATGTGGGGATTTCACTCTAATGAAAATGCAAAGTCAATTCCTAAATCTGCAATTCAATGTTCCTCTGTTGGTATCTTTTCAATTCCGCACCTCTCCCACCCCCATGTGGCATTTTCACCTCAGAAATACCTAGGTTATCATTAGTGTTTGACAAAAACTAACACATTTGTTCTCCCACTGCCCACAATTTTTCAGGTTTTTTCTGCATTTTATATCCTTTTTTTGCCTATTTACCTGATTTTTTTCTATGGTTACTTTTATGAAAGGTTGTATTGTGTCTTCAAAATTCTATTTTTTAAAATATGTTTTTATTGATTTCAGAGAAAAAGAGAGAGGGAGAGATAGAAGCATCAATTTTGAGAGAGAATCCTTGGTTGGCTTCCTCCTGCATGCCCACACTGGAGACCACACCAGCAACTATGAGGCATGTGCCCCCTGACCAGGAATCAAACCTCCTGGTTCATAGCTCAATGCACAACCACTGAACCATAATGACCAGAAAAAAATATATTCTTAATACAATATATATATTTTTTTTACTTTCTAATAATAATTAGTTTCAGAGTACTGTAAGATATTATTTAGAAATATATGCCCTTAAATAAGTTATGCCTTTAATGTATCATCTATACTAATAAATGGGTAATATGCTAATTAGACCGGGTCTACGGGACATCTTCTGTAAGTCCAACTTTCTTCTGGACAAAGCCACGGTAGTGGGGGCCGAGGCAGAGGTGATTAGGGGCAATCAGGACTACAGGGGAGCAAGCAGTTAGGGACGATCAGGCCAGCAAGAGAGCAAGCAGTTAGGGGCAAGATCAGGCTGGCCTGGGTAAGCAAGCAATTAAGGGTGCGATCAGGTCAGCACTTGGGAGCAAGCAGTTAGGGGCGTGATCAGGCCGGTGTGGGGGAGCAAGCAATGAGGGGGCGATACGGCCAGCTGGGGAGGGCAGTTGGGGGCAATCAGGCCGGCAGGGGAGGGCCGTTGGGGGAGACCAGGCTTGCAGGCAGAAGTGGTTAGGGGCAATCAGGCAGGCAGGCAGAGGAGATTAGGGGTGATCAGGCAGACAGGCAGGCGAGCGGTTAGGTTAGGAGCCAGCAATCCCAGACTGTGAGAGTGATGTGTGACTGCTGGTTTAGGCCTGATCCCTGTGGGACTAAACCAGCAGTCTGACATCCCCTGAGGGCTCCCAGATTGGAGATGGTGCAGGCCAGGCTGAGGGACACACCTCCCATGCATGAATTTCATGCACCAGGCCTCTAGTATATAATAAAAGCCTGATATGCTAAATGTCTAGTCATTCAGTCATCTGTTCAACCAAAGAGTAATATACTAATGATATGCTAAGACCACTCAACTGCTTGCTATTATGTGCACTGGCCAACAGAGGGCAGACACTCCAACCCGTAGGTTAGCTTGCTGCTGGGGTCCAGCTGATCGGAAGTGAGTGAGATGGACCGGACACACCCTGGAGCCCTCCCACAGACCTTCCCCAGCTGGCTAACTTCCTGCATCCCTCCCCAGCTCTGATCATGCACCAGTGGGGTCCCTTGGCCTGGTCTGAACCCTCTTGTAATCCGGGACCCCTCGGGGGATGTCAGAAAGCTGGTTTCAGCCTGATCCCACAGGCCAGGCCGAGGGACCCCACTGGTGCACGAATTTGTGCATTGGGCCTCTAGTATTTAATAAAATAAAAATATTTTATTCTGTAATGAGTGTGGCACATGTCAAAGAATGAAATTTCTATATCACTCTCACACTGTTATTTTGTGGGATTTCTCAGGTAGAAGTAAACTCATTTTCATGTAGTGATCTCTGTAGTTCTAAACTAATTCTAATTCAAAGATTAAAATAATGAGAAATCCTAATTGAGTGATTACCTGGCAGTTCCTCATATCTAAATTTGAAATTTAGATGGTCCATAATATAAAAAGCTGTTCCATTTAAACATTGTGCCCTGCCCATCAATGGTAGTGACTTTCTGCTTTTGAATAATTAAATTTTTACACATTTTGAAATTACTTACAGATATTGACAAGCCAGAAGTCCTTACATCGGAAAATTTTCCTTTTTCCTGAAAAATTTTGAAATGTTCTTCAAATGGCAATATAATTGACTCAGGATTTGTTTTTGCTATTCAATTTCTTAGATAGAGAGGATCATTGAGTTCCTTTAGGCTTACCGTTATAAATATGTTTTTTAGAAAAAATTATTTCTGCATTTTTGGCAGATTCTTGAAAGCTATGTTACAATAACATAAAGATGATAAAATTGCAAATAATAGAATTAATTGCCAACATGCATTATCACAGAGGGAATCAAAGACAGAGTGATTTCCTTACATATATTTTAAAGCAACAATAAGGTAGAATTGAAATATCGTTTAATATAATCATGAAAGTGTCACTTTATTCATGAACTGAAGAAGTGGAGGTTCATTCTGAATGATATACATGAAGGTTTGTGTCACCATTATGAGCTAATATACAAGGCACTCCATACACATGGGACATTACATTTACTTGCTCTCACAGAGACTATGTGAAGGGGCTAAATGAGCAGCTAAGCTTACACATAGTTTAGAAGGACCAGAACATGTGTTGTTTGGATGATTACCTGGGAGAAGTTGGAATTGACATGGGAACTGAACTTAATAGATCTGACAAACACAAGTCAATTAATATTAGACAGAGATGTCCATATTGTGATAATATTTTAATAATAACATGGTATAATATATTGCTAATGTTGCTTCCAGCTTTCTATACTTTTATTTATTTTCTCCTCTCAGAAAACAAAGCAAAATTTTAAAAGTCCCCAAGGAAGATGTATGGAAATACAGTTCAATGCAAGATTTCCCAAACACCTTTTTCTTTTTACTTCTTCTCTAATTATGATGCATATTCATGCAAAAAATCATCATTTAGCATAATTGAAGCTCAGTTAATATTCAAAGCTATAGATTATGATTATATAGCTAAAATATGCTAAGCAGAACTACACAGAATTTCAAGACATGAATCTTCTTTTTATTTTTGTATGTGCTCTACTATATATATATATATATATATATATATATATATATACTTATCCATATAGAATATCTATATATATAAAAGCCTAATGTGCAAATTGTCCCCATGGACTTTGACTGGGAGACTGATCGCTTGCTATGATGTGTGCTGACCACAGAATGAAGGAAGTCTGCAGCCAGCAGCTGGGAGACCCCGGATCAGCCCTCATTTCCAGCCAAGCCTAGGGACCCTACTTGTGCACGAATTTTGTCCACTGGACCTCTAGTATGTTTATATATTTATTCATAAATAATTCCATATATTTATATATAAACATGTAATATATATTTTATATATTCAACTAGAGGCCCGGTGCACAAAAATTTGTGCTCTCGGTGGGGGGAGGGGGGGGTCCCTCAGCCCGGCCTGCTCCCATTTGCAGTCCAGGAACACTTGGCGGATGTCCACCTGTCGACTTAGGCCCACTCCCTGGGGGATCAGGTCTAAGTTTGCAGCCAGGGAGCCCTCGGGGGATGTCCAACTAAAGGCTTAGGCCCCCAAGGGATCGGGTCTAAACCGTTAGTTGGACATTCTTAGTGCTGCCATGGAGGTGGGAGAGGCTCCTGCCACCACCTCTGCACTGGCCAGCCATGAGCCAGCTTCTGGCTGAGTGGCACTCCACATATGGAAGTGCACAGACCACCAGGGGGCAGCTCCTGCATTGAGTGTCTGCCCCCTGGTGGCCAGTGTGCATCATAGCAACTGGTCATTCTGCCGTTCAGCCAATGTGCATATTAGCCTTTTATTATTATTATACTACAGACCGGGTGCACAAAAAATTGTGCACTCGGTGGGGGGGTCCCTCAGCCCGGCCTGTGCCCTCTCGCAGTCAGGGACCCCTTGGGAGATAACGACCTGCTGGCTTAGGCCCGCTCCCAGGTGGCAGAGGGCAGGCCCAATCCCTAGGTGCAGCCCCTGGTCAGGCTCAGAGCAGGGCCGATTGGGGAGTTGGGGCACCACCCCCTGTCATGCACAGAGCAGGGCGGATCAGGAGGTTGCAATGCCACCCTCAGTCACCCTCAGGGTAGGGCCAATTGGGGGGTTGGGGCACTGCCCCCTGTCACACTCAAGGCAGAGTCAATGGGGAGGTTGCGGCGCCACCCCCTGTCATACACAGAGCAAGTCCAATCAGGGGGTTGAGGAGATCCCCGCTGTCACTCAGAGTAGGGCCGATAGGGGAGTTGGGGCACTGCCCCCTGTCACACACGGAGCAGGGCAGATCAGGGGGTTGGGGCGCCGCCACTCTCACACTCAGGGCAGGGCCGATGGGTAGGTTATGGCTCTACCCCATCACACACAGAGCAGGGCCCGTGGGGAGTGAGGGTTGGGGCCCCACACCCTGTCACACACAGAGCAGGGTGGATAGGGAGGTTGTGGCCCCTCCCCCTGTCACACACAGAGCCGAAGGGCGATCAGGGGGTTTGGGCGCTGCCCCCTGTCATGCTGATCCTGGTGCCGGGAGGCCTCGAGGCTCCGCTGATCCCAGTGCTGGGAGGCCTCGCAGCTCCGCTGATCCCGGTGCTGGGAGGCATATTACCCTTTTACTATATAGGATAGAGGCCTGGTGCATGGGTGGAGGCCGGCTGGTTTGCCCTGAAGGGTGTCCTAGATCAAGGTGGGGGTCCCCACTGGGGTGCCTGGCCAGTCTGGGTGAGGGGCTGAGGGCTGTTTTCAGGCTGGCGGGTGACTGAAATTCCCAACTGCTCCTTTTTTTTCTTTTTCTTTTTTTTAATTCTGGGCCAGCTTTAGCTCTGGCTCCAGCTCTGAGGCCTCTGCTGCTGAAAGCAGGTATCTGGTTTGTTTGGGTTCTAGAATCAAAACACTGTATCAACTCCAGCTCTGAGATCCCGGCTAGCTGAAAGCAGGTTTCTGGGGTTTTGTTTAGCTTCCATATTTGTTACAATGTTTCAAACTGCAAGCTCAGAGGCCAGCAAGGCAGGCGGGGAACGTTGGTTTCCTCCATCACTGAAGCTAGCAAGCCTCATGTTAGCTTCAAGCTGCCTGGCTGCTGGCCGCCATCTCGGCTGGCAGTTAATTTGCATATCGCCCTGATTAGCCAATGGGAAGGGTAGCAGACGTACAGCTAATTACCATGTTTCTCTTTTATTAGATAGGATAGGATGTCCCTATTTCCCCCCTTTTACCCCCTCTACCCAGCTCTTGATACCCACTTCTCTCTGGCCATCACCATACGGTTGTCTGTGTCCATGGGTTGTGCATATATCTTCTTTGGCTAATCCCTTCTTTACATTCACTTCTTTAAATTTTTATTTTCAGATAAGTGCTTATAACTGCACTAGTATATATTTTTCTATTATATCATTTAGAATTAAGATATTTTTTAATTGAACCCTTGTAAATTTTAGCACAATTTAATAAATTATGCTAGAAGCAATTAGGAGATTTTTCATGTAATGCAGATACATATCAATTAATATTTTATTAATTTTTAATTTTTTATATTTTAATTTGAAATAATCTCATACATGTAAAAAAAAAAAACTTGAAATACTACAGCATATTATATGTACCCTTCACCCAATTTCTTAAGTGTTAATCATTTAAACAGCCCTAACTGGTATGGCTCAGTGGATAGAGCGTCGGCCTACAGACTAAAGTGTCCCAGGTTCAATTCCGGTCAAGGGCATGTACCTTGGTTGCGGGCACATCCCCAGTTTGGGGGTGTGCAGGAGGCGGCTGATCGATGTTTCTCTCTCATCGATGTTTCTCTCTCATTGATGTTTCTAACTCTCTATCCCTCTCCCTTCCTCTCTGTAAAAAAATCAATAAAATATATTTTAAAAAATAATAATTTAAACATAACCATTATACAACTAACAAAATTTGGAATATATTTTTCTTATAATCTCTTTAATGTTACTTAATCCACTTATTTGTTTTTGTTAATCTTCACCAAAGGATATTTTTCCATTGAATTTTAGAGAGAGTGAAGGGAAAGGGAGAGACACATTGATTGGCTGCCTCCTGCACATGCTCTGATAGGGACTGGGGATCAAGCCAGCAACTGAGGTACATGCCCTTGCCTGGAATCTAACCTGGGACCCTTCAGTCCACAGGCTAATGCTCTATTCACTGAGCAAAATAGGCTGCAGCTTAATTCATTTACTTTTAATCTATATGTGTCTTTATATTTAAAGTGGGTTTTGTTTTTGATTCACCCTCCTAATCTGTCTTTTAATTGGTGCACTTATGCCACTGACTTTCAGAGTGCTTACTGATAGAGTTATTGCCATATCTGGTGGCTTCTGGGGCTTCTGGGGCCCTCCTGCTGCCTGGGATCGGATCCAATCATGGGCAGCAGGCAGGCGGCTTCTGAGGCTTCTGGGGCCCACCTGCGGCCTGGGATCGTATCTGATCATGAGTGGCAGGCAGGCAGCTTCTGGGGTCACACACGGGGGCCTGGATGGTGGCTCCCACTCACACTGTCCCGCCCTGCCTGCAGTATGCAAATTAGCCGCCATCTTTGTTGGCAGTTAATTTGTATATTGTGCTAATTAGCCAATGGGAGGTGTAGAGAAGGTATGGTCAATTACCATGTTTGTGTTTTGTTAGATAGGAGGATTAAATCAACCCTAAAGCACAGATGTTTAAAAAAATAATGTAGCAGATAATGTGTCATTGATCCTAAGGATTTACTTTTTTCCCTCTTACATCAGTACTTTCTGACCTACACTAATCAAAGTAATGAAAAACAACATTTTATGCTGTGAGGTTATGTGATCAGAGCTTTAGTACAGGAACATGTTTAGGTGGATATACTTTCAATGCTAATAAGATAAATTATTGAGATTGCATACATCTTCATTTCTACTTTGTTTTCATTCAATATTATAAACTCCGTTTTTTTGTTTGTTTGTTTGTTTTTTCTTTAAATATATTTTATTGATTTTTCACAGAGAGGAAGGGAGAGAGATAGAGAGTGAGAAACATCAATGAAAGAGAAACATCGATCAGCTGCCTCCTGCACATCTCCCACCGGGGATGTGCCCGCAACCCAGGTACATGCCCTTGACCGGAATCGAACCTGGGACCTTTCAGTCCGCAGGCCGATGCTCTATCCACCGAGCCAAACCGGTTTTGGCAATATAAACTCCGTTTTTAACCAAACATATAGCTGGCATTTAAACTGAAAAGCTAAACTGAAACATCATGTTTGAATTGGCTCATCTCATTTTTCTTCTCTTGGGCCACTAACTAAAATATCATTTGTGGTTGAAGCACAGGCATAACTGTGGAAGTGTTCTCAGGATTGCTAGCAATCAACTGATCTGGCTGTACTTACCCAGTGAAGCTCCAAACGCCCTCTTTAATTTAATAATTGCAAATATATATGGACCTGTGTGTTCTCAATGCCTAACACCACACCATATTTACCATATCAAGCAAATTAATAACTTGTAATTAATATCTACTTTACAAAAATATTTCTAAAAACTGCTCTTCTACCTTAATCACTTTTTTTGTTCTTGGCTTCCTTTGTCATTTCTCTGGTAGAATTGTTCATTCACAACTTGGCTCAATAAGTGCTTTGTGTTATTATTAATTCCATGTGTACAGCTGTTTAGAAACTTTTACTGAAAGTCTGTGTTTGTTTGGAAAGGAATCCAATTAAGAAATATAAATGACATTTCTTTCCAGCTTGGCAGGAACTGTGACAGAGAAATTATTGCCAAAAGTTTATTGCTGTGTCTTCTTTTCAGTATGCTCCTTTCAAACTTCATGGCAGTAAATGCCGAAGAACCTCATGTATCAAACTTATAGCAAGCAGTGAGCCAGGTGTCTTCAATTGCAGGTCATATGTTGAGCTACATTAATCATTTGAATCTTTTGAATAAAATTTGCCCAAATTTAGTAACCTTATCCTCAGTGAAACTGTGGTTGTTAAGAAGTTCTTTATTCTCCCACTTCTAAATTTTCATATCTATTGCGTGGAATAACTATACGGAAAGGAAAAGCACAGTTTGGAAGGCAGACAATAAGTGTTTTAAGTAAATTTACACTGTTAGCACCTTAAGAGCAAGGGCCAGATCTACACTTTTCTACAAAATTCAAGCATTTAGTCTATTGTTATGCATCTTGCTGTCATTCAGTGAAAATCTGTTTACATTTACATGATAAAAATTGTCCAGAATCTTGTATTACTTTTATTTTTTTAAATATTTTTTATTGAGTTTTTTACAGAGAGGAAGGGAGAGGAATGGAGAGTTAGAAACATCGATGAGAGAGAAACATCGATCAGCTGCCTCCTGCATGCCCCCTCCTGGGGATGTGCCCGCAACCAAGGTACATGCCCTTGACCGGAATTGAACCTGGGACCCTTCAGTCCACAGGCCGATGCTCTATCCACTAAGCCAAACCGGTCAGGGCTCTTGTACTTCTTTTGATAGTTATCAAAACCAATTGCAAGGTGTGATGCATATTATGCTTAGGTGGAAAGAAGAGATCTTCTCTATAATTTCTCACAAAACCAACTCCAAGTTGTAAGTAGCCAAGGATAAATGACGACTGAACTCAAAAGACTAAGTCAAATTCTGAGTAAAGCAAATCTATTTTTAAATATTTCCATTATCTTGACAGGACTGCCACTTACAACATTTAGTAGAACATATGCATGTTCTGTGTATTTTTTCCTTTTTCTTGATGTTTAATTTTGTTTTGTTGGGTTTGAATAGGTAATCTATTGGAATGTTTCACAAATGAAGAACATGTCACAGATGCACATTAGAAGCCTTACTTTCAGGCCACTCCTTGTCTATCTCACTTATCCTTGCCTCTGTAGGTAGTCACTTTCACTAGCTTCTTACGAATACTTCCAGAGTTTCTTTATGTAGATATAAGAAAATATCCTTAAGATATACCCAGGTTGTTATAAATAGTCCTCTATAGATGGATACTGAAATTTATCTACAATTTTAAAATGCTAGACAGTGCCATAATGAACGACATTGCACAGATATCATTCCTAGAAGTGTGATTGTTGGGTCAAATGTACTTTAAATATGTTTGTGTGGGTTTTTTTGTTTTGTTTTGTTTTTATTTCAGAGAGAGGAAAGGAATGGGAGAGAGGGATATAAACAGCAATGATGAGAGGGAATAATTGACCAGCTGCCTCCTGCACATGCCCTACTGGGGATGCAGCCTGCAACCTGGGCATGTGCTCTAACCTGGAATAGAACCATGACCTCCTGGGTCATAGGTCAACTCTCAACCACTGGTCTCAAATGTACTTTAAAATGAATTTATCTAGTTCTAGAAAAATGCAGTTATTGTTTTTGGGATAGCACCAAGTGTAACATTAATTTAGGGAGAAACATCTGCTTTATTATGTTGAACCTTCCTATCCAAGATTATAGCATGCCTTTTCCTTTCTTCAAGTTTATGTCTGTGTCCTGAAGTATTTTAAATTTTTTCTTATAACCATTGCATATTTCCAGTTATGTTTATTCCTAGGTATTTTATATTTTTGTTGCTATTGTAAATGTTCTTGAAGCTTTAGCAAAGTAATTTCTGAAAATGTAAGAAATATGAGGATATTGAGTAAAATTAGAAGTAGCACACAATTTATTTTTATAAAATATATGCTTATCCAAATACTTTATTTTCATTAATACTTAATTAACAATTCTTTCTCTTACTAAGTTTTTGATACCATAGTACAAGACTGAGCATTCTCAAATACCTGCAGATTAATGCATTATAATAAAGTCTTTCAAATTGGAGAAAATAAAGATCCTTTTTATCATTTAGTGTTTTACCTATATAAAAATTCAAATCCTAATTAACACTATAGTTAAATAGATATAATTTACATTTTCTAATCTGTTCACTGGGATTTAGCTGTGTGACACCCTTTGATGTTGATGGGATCCATTGCTCAAATCTTCATAAGCAGCTTAGAACATTAACATGACTGTGAGGCAGTAATGTTATAGCTGCTGTATTTCTTATACTTTTTTTTTCAAGTGAATGAGTTATTTATTTCTGTGTGGGAGTTACCTTTTTTTATTTTTTATTTTTAAATTTTGTTTTATTGCTTAAAGTATTACAAAGAGTATTACATATGTCTCCTTTGTTTTTTCCCCTTCACCTTCCCCCGGCCTTCCCCACCCCCCAGTGTATTGTGTCCATTGGTTATGCTTATATGCATGCTTACAAGGCCTTCTGTTGATCTCTTACACGCCCCCGCCCCTGAACCCTCCCCTGCCTTCCGACAGTAGTTTGACAGTCTGTTAGATGCTGCTCTGCCTTTGTATCTATTTTTGTTCATCAATTTATAATGGTCTTTATTATCCATAAATGAGTGAGATCATGTGGTATTTTTCTTTCATTGACTGGCTTATTTCACTTAGCATAATGCTCTCCAGTTCCATCCATGCTGTTGCAAATGGTAAGAATTCCTTCTTTTTTACAGCAGCATAGTATTCCATTGTGTAGATGTACCACAGTTTTCTAATCCATTCATCTGCTGATGACCACTTAGGCTGTTTCCAAATCTTAGCTATTGTAAATTGTGCTGCTATGAACATAAGGATGCATATATCCTTTCTGATTGGTGTTTCTGGTTTCTTGGGATATATTCCTAGAAGTGGGATTACTGGGTCAAATGGGAGTTCCATTTTTAACTTTTTGAGGAAACTCCATACTGTTTTCTACAATGTCTTCATTCCCACCAGCAGTGCACGAGTACTCCTTTTTCTCTGCATCCTCTCCAGCACTTATAGTTTGTTGATTTGTTGATGATAGCCAGTCTGACAGGTGTGAGATGATACCTCATTGTTGTTTTGATTTGCATCTCTGGGATGGTTAGTGACTTTGAGCATGTTTTCATATGTCTCTTGGCTTTCTGAATGTCCTCTTTTGAAAAGTGTCTATTTAGGTCCTTTGCCCATTTTTCATTGGATTGTTTATCTTCCTTTTGTTAAGTTGTAGGAGTTCTCTATAAATGTTGGAGATTAAACCCTTATCAGTGATAACATTGTCAAATACGTTCTCCCATGCAATGGGCTTTCTTGTTGTTTTGTTGATGGTTTCTTTTGCTGTGCAGAAGCTTTTTAAAAATAATTTCACTTCATGTATATAAACATTATTAATATTAAACACTGTTCATATTTAAAGCACTGTTAACTCCTGAACTCTACATCTTTATAAAGGAAGTAAATAATTTTACCTTCATTTTAGCAGATGAGCAGTAAAATTCTGAGGTCAAGTAAGTTACAATACTCAAAGAAAAGGTAGCTATTTGACTGAACTGCTGCTGGATGCAGACCAAATCAGAAGTAAAAATGTGATTCAGAAAATTAGTGCAAGAATCTTGCAGTGTATAGAAACACTTGCCCTCAGGGACCTAGCCCATGAGCTAGCCTGGTTATTCTTGTTCTGCTATGCTTAACATTTAACTTAATTTTATATCTTTCCCAGCTCTTGCTATAGAATAATTTAAACCCTTTACAGTTATTTGAGTGGACACTGAAAAATTAAAAATCATTTTAAAAGAAAATGTTATTTCATATTATAGCTTATGTATTATAGAATTGTACACATGAAACCTATATAACCTTATTAAACAATGTCACCCCGATGAATTGCATTTTGAAATAACTAATAGGAATTTAGTATTTCTAATTCTAACTGCCTTGAGAAGACACTGTACTTTAAGTAAGCATGCATCAATTTTGAATATTAAGAGAACTGAAGCAAATATTTAGCAGAGGCTTAGAAAAATACAGAACACTTTCATCCTAGAGTTAGTTTTCTAAGGCATTGAGTTTTACCTTCCATACCTCAATATGATAAAAACTTTCTCTCAGTCTATCAATATAGATTAATGTTTTACCATTATGGTATGAATATAATGCATAATGTTCTGTTTCCCGTTGTGACCTTTACCACAAAAAATTTTATAGTAGATTGTGGGAGGAAATTCTTTTTAAATAGAATTCCAATAATGCATTTGTAAACATAATCTCTATTCTTTGAACTACTGAATGTTAACCTTCCCAGAAAATTATTTTCCTTCAGCTTTGAATAAGTTATAAGTATAAACATAGAAATAAAGTCCAAAGGTAATTATGGTCAGAATTGCCTAAGATTAATCTAAAATGTGTATTTCTAAACATCGAATAATGCTGCATAAAATATTTTATTATTATTAAGACCTTTACAATGTTACAATGTTATTCTGTGAAGGTGCATTTTTTTATACTAAGCAGTTTCTTTTTTTAAAATCTTTATTGTTGAAAGTATTACATATGTTCCCCTTTCTCCCCCACTGACCCCATCTAGCCTGCCCCCACCCCGCACCCCAAGTCTTCACCACACTATTGTCTGTGTCCATGGGTTATATATATATGTGCATACAAGTTCTTTGGTTGATCTCCCACCCACCCACCCACCCACCCACCCACCCACCCACACCTTCCCTCTGAGATTCTACAGTCTGTTCCATGCTTCTATGTCTCTGGCTCTATTTTGTTCATTCGTTTATTTTGTTCTTTAGACCCCACATGAGTGAGATCATGTGATATTTATCTTATTTTGCTTCACATAATACTCTCCATGTCTCTCCATGCTGTCTCAAAGGGTAAGAGATCCTTCTTTTATTCTGCTGCATAGTATTCCAAGGTGTAGATGTACCACAGCTTGTTTATTCACTCATCTTCTGATGGGCACTTTGGCTGTTTTCAGATCTTAGCTATTGTAAAAAGTGCTGCTATGAACATAGTGGTGCATATCTTCTTTCTGATTGGTGTTTCACTCTTCTTAGGATATATTCCTAGAAGTGAAATCACTGGGTCAAATGGTACTTCCATTTTGAATTTATTTAATAGACGCCACACTGATTTCTATATTGGTTGTACCAGTCTGCATCCCCACCAGCAGTGTATTAGGTTTCCTTTTTATTCAGCATCACTTGTTGTTTGTTAATTTATTTATGGCAGCATTCTAACAGGTGTGAGGTTGTACCTCATTGCCATTAAATTGCATCTCTCTGATGATTAGTAACACTGAGCATTTTTCTATATGTCTCTTGACCATTTGTATCTCTGCTTTGGAGAAGTGTCTGTTTAGGTCTTCTGCCCATTTTTATTGGATTATTTGTTTTATTTTTCTTGATTTATATGAGTTCTTTATATATTTTGGAAATTAACCCCTTATCAGATGTATCATTGAGAAACATGTTCTCCAATAGAGTGGGCTCCATTTTCATTTTGATGTTGTTTTCTTTTGCTGTGTAAAATATTTTTATTTTTATTTAGTCCAATTTGTGTGTTTTTTCTTTTGTTTCTCTTGTACTATGCATTGTATCAGTGAAAATTTTGCTACGTGACATGTCTGATATTTTATTGTCTATTTTTTTCTTCAAGGATTCAATGATATTTATGGTTTCAGACTTACATTTAAATTTTTTTATCCATTTTGATTTATTCTTGTGTATGGTGTATGTTGGTGGTCCAGCTTCATTTTTTTTACATGTAACTGCCCAATTTTCCCAAAACCATTTATTGAAGAGATTGTCTTGACTCCATTGTATGTTCTTGCCTTCTTTGTCAAATATTAATTCAGTATAATGGCTTGTGTCGATTTCTGGATTCTATGCTCTGTTTTAGTGGTCTACATGCATGTTCTTGTGCCAGTACCAGGCTGTTTTGAATACAGTGGCTTTGTAGTATAACTTGATCCCTCCAATTTTGTTCTTCTTTTTCAGGATTGCTGCAGCTATTTGGTGTGTTTTTTGGTTCCATACACATTTTTGGAGTGTTTGCTCTTCATCTGTGAAGTATGCTGTTGTTATTTTAATAGGGATTGCATTGAATCTATCGCTTTAGGTAGTATAAACATTTTAATGATGTTATTCTTCCAATCCATGAACACGGTATATTCTTCCCCTTTTTTATATCCTATTCTATCACTTTTCTCAGTGTTCTATAGTTTTATGATTACAGCTCTTTTATGTCCTTGGTTAAGTTTATTCCTAAGTAATGGCAAATCATTTTTGTTTGTTTGTTTCTCTTTCTGAGAGTTCATTATTTGTTTATAAGAATGCCAATTATTTCTATGTGTTAATTTTGTATTCTGCTACATTGCCAAAATCCTTTATAAATCTAGTAGTTTTTTGGTGGAGCCTTGGGTTTTCTATGTAAAAGTCCCCTACTATGGTTGTATTGCTATTGATCTCTCCCTTTCATCCAGAAGTGTATTTATGTATTTGGGTGCTCCTGTATTGGGTCCATATATGTTTACCAGGATTATATCCTCTTGTTATATCAATCCTTTTAGTATTAAGAAATAGCCTTCATTATCTCTTATTACAGCATTCATTTTGAAGTCGATTTTGTCAGATATGTGTATTGCTACTCCAGCTTTTTTTTTTTTTCATTTCCATTTTCCTGGAACATTTTTGTTCATTGCTTCACTTGCATTCTGTGTGAGTATTTTGCTCTCTTCTAGAAGGTGGGTCTCTTCTAGATAGCATATTTATGGGTCATGTTTTTTTTTTTTTATCAGTTCAGCTGCCTTATATCTTTTGATTGCATCTTTTAATCCATTTACGTTTAAGGTTATTATTAATAGGTACTTGTTTGTTGCCATTTTTATTATTTATTCCTGTGTTCCTCCCTCTCTTGTTATTTCTTCTTCTTACAACAATCCCTTTAGCATTTTTTGCATTGCTGGTTTGGTAGTAATAAACTCCTTTAGCCTTTATCTTGTCTACAAAGCTCCTAAATTCACCTTCAATTTTAAATGATAACCTTGCTGGATAGAGTAGTCTTGGATTCAGTCCCTTGCTTTTCATTACTTTGTACTTTATGCCACTCCCTTCTGGTCTGAAGTGTTTCTATTGAGAAATCAGCTGATAGTCTAAAGGGAGTTCCCTTGTAGGTATCTTTCTGTTTCTCTCTTGCAGCCTTTAAGATTTTTTTCTTTGTCTTTAACGTTTGCCATTTTAATTATGATGTGTCTTGGTGTAGGTGTTTTGGGGTTCATCCTGATTGGGATTCTCTGTGCTTCTTGGACTAGTGTGACTTTTTCCTTCCCAAAGTCAGGTAAGTTTTCTGTCATGATTTCTTCAAGCAGGTTTTTTTATTCCTTGCTCAGCTTCTTCTCCATATGGCACCCCTATTATTCAAATGGTGTTTCATTTCATGTTGTCCCAAAGCTTCTTTAACTCTCCTCCTGCTCCCCCCCCCCAATTGCTGCTCTGATTGGGTGTTGTTGTTTTGGGAGGTTTTTTTCTACCTTGACTTCTAACTCAGTGATTCGGTCCTTAGCCTCTTCTAGTCTACTGTTGAATCCTTCCTTTATTACAGCTACATCATCCTTCATTTCCTCTTGATTCTTATTCATGTTGGTGTATTTCTCATTCAGCTCCTTATAATTCTCATTAAGTTGCTTCCAATTCTCACTCAGATGTTTAAGCATCCTTATAGCCATTACTTTGACTTCTTTATCTAACAAAATACTTTCCTTCCTTTCATTTATTTTCTTTTATGGTGATTCCTCCTTTCTTTCATTTTTTTTTTTTGTCTTTCCATTTTAGCAGTCCAGTAATCTGAGGAGCCTGGTAAGGCAGGTGGGCTCACAGAGTTAGTTGTGTGTCCAGAGGTGACTGGTCCCACTGGGTCTCAGTAGTACGTCTGATCTGATGGCACTGGTTTAGGTGTCAGGTTTCTGTGGCAGGTTCCTACTTCCAGAGGGTGTAAGTTCAGTCTACTTGACAGTTTTGGGCAGTGGGGCTGTTTGCCCAGGGGGTCCATGTGAGACACAGTGGGTCATGAAGACAGGTCTGTGTGTCTGGGGGTGTTGGGTCAGGATGGCAGGTCTGGGTGCACCACATTAAGGCAGTAAGGGGACACTGGTCCAGAATGCTGGACATGGCAGGCCCCTATGTCCAGGCTGGGCCCATGTAAAAGTGGTGGAGCTGGCTGGTGCTCCACTACTGAGGGAGGAGGGTCAGGCCATGTGCTTTTCCCCTGGTGCAGGGGTCAGGCTGGGTGCACCACTCACTTTTATGGCAGGACAGGCCAATAACTCTGCTCACAGAGGGGTTAGGGCTGGCTGAGTGCTCTGAGGCAGGGCTGTCTGTAGGTCTGCTATGAAGGAATCTGGGATGGCTGGTCACTCACCATTTATTATTTGGTGTCCACAATTTTGACCCATATAGGCATCTACATAACTAACAATTACTTTCTTCTGTATTGTTTGTTTATGTTCAAATGAGAGCTCCTGGAGAACAAAAATTTTCCTTTACTCAGCTTGTGTTTCCAAGACCAAGAGATGTTGGGGGCTCTTGCTTTAGCACTTCTTAATTCTTTAGTGGTGGCCACTGGTTCTCCTCAGCTCCTGGGACTCCCCTAGAGCCAGGAGAGTCAGGCTCCCAGATGGAACCCGCTTTGAGCAGCAGCCAGGGCACCGGGCTACAGGGAATGCCGCCAGTGTCACCCACTGGTAGTCGGATCCATAGTGTGCTCAACACTTGAGCAAGCAACACTGAGAGCCACTGCTGTCCTCCCCAAGGTTCATTTTTTGAAGAAGACACCATAATTCAGCAATTGGTCAGAGGAGCTGTAATTTCTTTCATCAGTTAACCTTTTCTAAGACTTACTTTACAAATGAAATAGCTATTTTTATAGATTGATTAGTCCCTAAATATAAATATAAATCAATCATTGATTTAAAAGAGTTTGAATTTTATGCTTACACTTGAAAACTTATGGATAAAACAAATTAAAACTTTCAGTTTATTGAAAAAGAAGAGAGTTTTTCATGTGTCTTTAGTAATTCAGTTAGAATTTTAAAATATTAGGATCTTTTAAAGAAAGAGAAAAAATAAAATTATTGATTAAGAATTCGCATTGAGTATATCAGTATACACTGAATATCTAAAAACTAAAAGAGAAAATTTTGAGTTTTAGATGACATCATGCCCTTGTCAAGCTCTGTTTTGTTTTCTAGTGGGACCAGAGTATCAGAAAATCTTAAAAAAATAATATATATATATATATATATATATATATATATATATATATATATATTATATGCTAATTAGACTAGATGTCTTCCAGATGTCCTTCCGGACAAAGCCACAGCAGCTGAAAGGGCAGAGGGCCAGCAGCCGTGTCGGCTGTGAGGGCTGAGGGCAGGCAGCATGGGAGAGGCTGTGGCGCGGGCCTGTCCAGGGCTGCGGCCCCTTTTGCAGAGGCTGAGGAAGAAGGCGGTTCCATGGGAGAAGGGAGAAGGGAGAAGTCCTGCACCATGTGAGAAGGGAGAAGGCAGAAGGCCTGTGCTGTGAGCAGGTATGAGTGGCGGCTGCAGGCCCCGATCACCCCTGAGGGCTTCTCAACCTCTTCCTGCCCCTGAGGGGTGATTGGGACAGCAGCCACAGCTCGCACCGGCAGACTGTGCTGGCCCTGCTTGCACCCACTGCTGGTGCTGGCCCCAATCGCTCTGCGCCATCAGTGGGTGCGAGCAGAGCCAGTGCAGTCAGCATGTGAGAATGGAGTTAGTGGGAGTGGGAGTGGGGCTGCTGGCAGACAAGGGACAGGGGGCCGTGGCTGGAGGGGCTGGGTGGGAGTGAGGAGGATGGGCCGAGACCCGCCCCTGTGCCCACCTCAGCCTCACAGCCCACAGTTCCTTTCAAGGTGCACAAATTCGTGCACTAGACCCCTAGTATACTCATAAAAGTTCTTCAAAATTCAATATTTACTTCTTCATGTAATGAATTGGAAAGATGATTGATGAACTTTTTGTTAAACAAACAAAAAAAAGTAATTTTAAATCTTCAGGTTGATTTCTGTGACAGTAGTAATTCATCCATGCATTAAACAGAGGAAGAAAAAAATGCCTCAGAAGTGTACTTTAAGGCAGCTATATTCAATTTAACAGGAAAAGCTCAGCATCTCTAGTAACCCTTGGGTCCCTTCAATGTAGTATTCTAATTCATACATCAAAGTGAGAACAAGCATGATGAAACATAAGGCCTGAAGAAACAATTCAATAATTCTATCAAAATGTAGCTCAGCAGTTACCCAGTCCATGAAATGCTCATTAACAAGCTGAGGCAATATGCACGGGGTATACAGGTTCACCTTTGCATATTAATGAGCATTGTGTAATAACATTTATGGCTCTTGCTGTTCCACTTGCAGGGAACATTGAGATTAGATCTGGGCTATATAACTGTTAAATGGATTTATGGTCATGCATACTGCTGTTTTAAAATAGTAGTCTCTTAACAGTCACAAATGCCCTATTTATATGCAGGTACTTGGCACCTACCTACCTTATTTCTTGAGCCACAGATTACTGTTGCTATAGATTTCCAACCTACAACACAGATCTACCACCAACAGTTTTATGAAGCCATATGCCCTTCAGAAACAATGCAATTTTTGTTTTCCTGCCATAATAATGTACATTATCCAAATGTTTCACAAAATCTTTCATTTAAAGGATCAAACCAAGATTTCAGGTAAAAATAACTGCAGCTAACATGTAACTAAACAAGACTCTAAGTGCTGGAATTAAAATGATGGTTTCCTGCTTTACTAGCAGCATGAGATCTCTTCACTATAAAAACTCCAAGCAAACAAGAAGGGAGGAGAGTGTGATATACACATTTATTCATTCATTTCTAAGCATTTTAAAATTAGAAAACAACAAACATCAACAACTTGGTCATTATCGCCTCCATTTCTAGCAAGTCTTGCCTGACCAGCTCACCCACAGAGCCCTCCTCCACATATGTATTAGATTATGAATTAAACATATATCTTTAAAATTAATAGTTCCATAACATTTTATTTCAAAGCTATCACATTTCAAAATTTATTGCATTTTTGTATGCAAACTAAGCTTGCATATTTTTGGCTTGGTTGTAATGTAATACTAAAAAATACTGATAATTTATGTTAAAAAACCAAAGTGATATGGTAGAACCATACCTTATCAGTAGCAAATTACCTACACAGCATAACTTTATGGAGTAAAATATTGGGTGTAGATATTCCACATTAACCAAAATCACTTTAATTGAATACATAGGAAATTAGAAAAATGGAGATGGGATCGGGCCTAAACCAGCAGTCAGACATACCTCTCACAACCCGGGACTGCTGGCTCCCAACCGCTCGCCTGCCTGCCTACCTGATTGCCCCTAATGCTTCTGCCTGCCAGCCTGATCACCCCCTAACCACTCCCCTGCCAGCCTGATCGATGCCTAACTGCTCCCCGGCTGGCCCGATTGGCCCTAACTGCCCTCCCCTGAAGGCCTGGTCCCCCCCAACTGCCCTCCTCTTCTGGCCATCTTCTGGTGGCCATCTTGTGACCACATGGGGGCATCCACTTTGTGTGAGGGTGTGATGGTCAATTTGCATATCACCTCTTTATTATATAGGATTATTTCTATGAATCCAAGTAAACTTATTTACAGAATATATGCATTTAAGCCAGGTTAGGGGCTATCAGGCAGGCAGGCAGGCAGAGGGGTTAGGGGCAATCAGGCAGGCAGGCAGGTGAGTGGTTAGGAGTCAATGGTCCCAGATTGTGAGAGGGGTGTTCGACTGCCAGAGGTCGGACAACCCCCAAGGGATCCCAATTGGAGTGGTGCAGGCTGGGCTGAGGGAACCCCTCCTCATGCATGAATTTCATGCACTGGTCCTTTAGTCCTATCTAATAAAGAGGGAATATGCATATTGACTGTCACACTGTCACAAAGATGGCTGCACCCACAGCGGAGGCCAAGTTCCCGTAATAAGTCTTAATGAGTATTCAGTAGGAACCTAAGACTGCATGGCACTGGGCCAGGGCAGGCTGCGCCCCCTGCCCAGTGGGGCTTAACAAGGGACCTCAGGCCATGCCCCCCGCCCAATGGGGCTTCACAGAGGAACTCAGGCCGCACCCCCAACCCAGCACTGGGCCCAGGGACCTGGGGCTGTGCCCCCCACCCTGGCGCCGGGTGACCAGAGGCTGCATCCCCTATCAGGCGCCGGGCTAGGGGACCTGAGGCTGCACACCCTGCCCAGCAGGGCTTTATGGGGGACCACAGGCTGTGCCCCCAGCCCTGCTTCTGTGCCAGGGTACCTGAGGCTGCACTGGGGGACCTGAGGCTGTGCCCCCACCCAGCGGTGCCTGACAAGGGTGGGGCCAGCCGGGACTGGATCTCGCCCAATGGGGGTGGGGCCATCTGGGTCTGGGTCTCGCTCGATTTTGAGGTGCCATGGGTGGGCAAGGACTTGACTCTGGGTCCCACAGCATGCCCCACATTCTGACATGAGGAAGATTTCCATATTCATTTTACTAATTTTCTTTCATCTCTGACACTTCTATTATAGATAAAGGGCAAATAGCAATATTAAAATATTTCCTCTAATTAATCCCCTTTCAATGTGCACGAATTTCGTGCACCAGGCCACTAGTAATATTTAATGGGTAATCATTTTTAGTATTATACTCAGATCCAAATATTTAACTTAATATTAATTTATCTCATTAATTTGTATGATTATGTGCAGTAGCAGGGCATATATATCTTTGAAAATGAATTCACATAGAGTTTATTTTGTTTTCACCTCTCCTCTTTGATTGGTAATGTAGGAATAGCAAATAAACCTTGTGGTTTTTTATGAAAATTCAGCTCAGTTTTACTTTTCCTCCTCCAAGTATGTGACATTAGATTATCTACATATAATATTTGGTACTTTTTGAAGCCAAGGTCAATTTTACTTTAAAATGTTTTAGTCAGAAAAACAGTAGCTGCAAGTATATGTACCTCACTAAAATAAAACATGTAGTTGTACTCTATGAACTCTTTTATTCATGAAAGAATAAGAAAGCTTTATCAGAAAGATAGTTAATATATGCATTGTGGGTTTAAGAGCTATTTCAAAAACATATTGATAATTTGCTCATATTTAATGTTTACATACTATAAAAACTAGTGGTCATGTGGCATGATTTAGTCAGCAAAGTGATACATGACTTCATATTTAAAATGCTATTATAGCATTTATGATCTATTAATAAAGAGGGGGCAATATATCCACATTATCTCTAGTTATTTATATTTGTTAACCTACTGCATTTATAGAATCACTTTAAAGAAAATATTAAATTTACCCATAATCCCTGCAGGTCTACTTCACTCATATTTTCTTTGACCTAAGAGATAAAATGTGAAAGGAAGTATTAATCAACAAATCAACAAACGACAAGTGGTGGTGAGGATGCAGAGAAAAAGGAACACTCCTGCACTGCTGGTGGGAATGCAGACTGGTGCAGCCACTGTGGAGAACTGTATGGAGTTACCTCAAAAAACTAAAAATGGAACTCCCATTTGACCCAGTGATCCCACTTCTAGGAATATATCCCAAGAAACTAGAAATACTAATCAGAAAGGATATATGCACCCTTATGTTCATAGGAGCACAATTTACCATAGACAAGATTTGGAAACAGCCTAAGTGCCCATCAGCAGATGAGTGGATTAAAAAACAGTGGTACATCTACACAATAGAATACTATGCTGTGGTAAAAAAGAAGGATCTTTTACCATTTGCAACAGCATGGATGGAACTGGAGAGCATTATGCTAAGTGAAATAAACCAGTCAGAGAAAGATAATTATCACATGATGTCATTCATTTGTGGTATATAATGAACAACATACACTGATGAACAAAAACAGATCCAGAGACAGAAATATCGATCAGACCATCAAACCTCAGAGGGAAGGTAGGGGAGGGTGGGGGTAAGGGCGAGAGATCAACCAAAGGACTTGTATGCATGTATATAAGCCTAACCAATGGACAAAGACACCAGGGGGGTGAGAGCATGAGTAGGGGGTGGGGGGGTCGATGGGAGGATAACTACACATATGTAATACCTTAATCAATAAAGAATAAAAAGATTAACACATATTAAAAAGAGCAATTTTAAAGTATAGATATAAAAACATTATTTTCAACATTTATAAATATATCTTCAAAAATAAAATTTTAAATGAACATTATAAATATTTATGTATATAAAGAAAAACTATATACATATGTATGCATGTACATGTGTCTGCATGTGTACATATATGTATGTATATAGTTATCATACATATGAACATAATAAACAGGAACAGACATCAGTTCAATGATTGTTCCAACCAACGTTTTATCACTATGAATTTTGGTCAGATATCTAATCAGATCTTTAATTTAATATCTGTTCAAAAACATTTAAATGTTTCTTTTTACATTTTAAACTATGTTTAGTATGTAGTTAGAATATGTTACCTATGTTTAAGTGAAGTTATTTGTAGGAGACTTCAGGACTTTAGTAGTTATAGAATTAGATGGATATACTGAAAGTGATAAGTTTTTTTAAAAGTCCTTGTATAATTTACCAAAGAATAATCCTAATAAAAGAGAAACATGGTAATTGGCATACGAACGCTACCCTTCCCATTGGCTAATCAGCGATATATGTAAATTAACTGCCAGCCAAGATGGCAGCCGGCAGCCAGGCAGCTTAAAGCGAACATGAGGCTTGCTTGCTTCAGTGACGGAGGACTCCAACGTTCCCTGCCTGCCTTGCCGGCCTCTGAGCTGGCAGTTTGAAACACTGTAACAAATATAGAAGCTAAACAAAACCCCAGAAACCTGCTTTCAGCTAGCCGGGATCTCAGAGCTGGAGTTATACATTGTTTCGATTCTAGAACCCAAATAAACCAGATACCGGCTTTCAGCAGCAGAGGCCTCAGAGCTGGAGCCAGAGCTAAAGCTGACCCAGAATAAAAAAAAAAAAGAAAAAAGGAGTGGTTGGGAGCTTCAGTCACCCGCCAGCCTGAAAACAGCCCTCAGCCCCTCACCCAGGCTGGCCAGGCATCCCAGTGGGGACCCCCACCCTGATCCAGGACACCCTTCAGGGCAAACAAGCCAGCCCCACCCATGAACCAGGCCTCTATCCTATATAGTAAAAGGGTAATATGCCTCCCAGCAAGGGGAACAGCAGAGCCGCAAGGCCTCCTGGCACCTGGATCAGTGTGACGGGGCAGCGCCCAAACGCCCTGATCGGCCCTGCTCTGTGGGTGATAGAGGGCGGTGCCCCAACTCCCCAATCGGCCCTCCTCTGAGCCAGACCAGGGGCTGCACCTAGGGATTGGGCCTGTCCTCTGCCACCTGGGAGCAGGCCTAAGCCAGCAGGGCGTTATCTCCCGAGGGGTCCCAGACTGTGAGAGGGCACAGGCTGGGCTGAGGGACCCCCCCCTTTACCCCCCCCCGAGTGCACAAATTTTTGTGCACCGGGCCTCTAGTAAATAAAATAAAACAATATGCAAAAGTAGAAATTATGATGTTGTTTAGGTCACTTTTTTCCTAATATTTAAATAAATGTCTTTTTATACATTTTTATTTTTTAAAAAACACCTACTCATGAAAATAAAAAATACTGATAAAAAAAAACTTGCATGTAGCTTTCTAAATTATTTTACTATGGATTCATACTCCCCTCAAGCTTCTATAAGCAAAGTTTATAAAAACAATCAGTTCTGTGCTGAAAAGTCTGGTTTCCCCAAATACTATTTATTTAGTGTTAGAATATATGTGGCTTGTGATTCATCTCCTCTCTTAGCTTTCAGTATATAAGGTTCCTGAGAAGATTAACCTAAAATGAAGGTATGCCAATAAGTGTGTATTTTGCATTTACACTTATAGAGAAAAGGTTGATGAGTACATAACTAAAGGTAGAGAGATGGTCTACCTAGGAAATATACAAATTTATCCATTATTACTCTATCATTAATTTTACCTGGGAATTTGGGCATCATCATTCTATATCATTGGGGTCGGTATACAGTGCCACCCTCTATATAATTCTTATAGTTATTATTTAAAGAAGGAGAAAAAAGTGTAGAGTAGAAAACTATACTGACTTGATTTAATTTTCCATATTTCTTAACTGTCTTCTCACACAAGGGAATTAAATAGAAAGTGATGTGAATGACATGCATGACCGTACTGTTAATCAGTAACATTGAATGGTACATACATTTTTAAAATTCTATAGTCCACTTTTATTGTTCATGCCGTTTACCAAAATATTAACATTGCAAATTAGTATGTCATATTAGTATGGGACAACAGCTTGACCCATTGCTGGATCAGCAAGTGTAAAGTGGAACATAATAAATTACTTAGTTTATTTGGGGAAAAAAAAACACAACAACACATAAAAGCAAAACCAAGGAATACTTTTAAGAGATTATCACATCTTAATTTAAGCTGGGACAAGACAAACACTTCAATATTAAAAGGTGAAGCTATAGGCTACATTTAAGATGAAGATTTTCCTTTCCCATTTTATTTTGAAATACATTTTATTGATTTTTAGAGATAGTGGAAGGGAGAGAGATAGAGATAGAAATATCCATCAGCTGCCTCTTGCACATCCCCTACCAGGGATAAAGCCAGAAACATGGGCATGTGACCTGACTGAGAATTGAACCGGCTACCTTGGTGCATGGGACAATGCTCAACCAACTAAGCCACACCCACCAGGGCTCCTTTCCCATTTTAAATTCCATATTGGCTTGGCCAGTGTGGCTAAGTGGTTGAGCATCTGAGCTTCCACCTATGAACCAGGAGATCATGATTGGATTCCTGGGCAGGGCACATGCCTGGTTGCAGCTCGATCCCTGATGGGGTGAGTGCAGGAGGCAGCTGATCAATGATTCTCTCTAGTCATTGATGTTTATTATCGCTCCCTCTCCCTTCTTCTCTGAAATCAATAAAAATACATTAAAATAAATAAATAAATAAATAAATAAATAAATAAATAAATAAATAAATTCCATGTTGTTTGTAAGATGCTTGATGTAACAAAAAGACCAATTAAATACAGTCTTGGTTTGCAAATACCATTTTTTTCTCACCACAATTGCATTATGGTTTTTATATTTATAACGAATCCATGTGGTTTAATAAAACAAATTAGCAATTTTAGTTTTAATAATTTTCATTGGCTTATTTCTATAGTACATTTATTATGTATATAGTAACTATAAGTAATCTCTCTTTTACCGTGTCCAGCGCAGCTAGAGAGCTGTCCACGAATCCTGAATAGAGGCGGCTGGGTTTTGAGAAAATGAAAGAAAGAGACAGACACAGAGACAGAAGGGAAAAGCTGGGGTTGGGTGGGATACTGTTCTCTCTGATGGAGAGACAGTGACCCAGAGCCTGCGCAGAGTGTTTATTTTATACAGTATGATACCAGGAAGTTTTACTAAAGTCTAAGATAAAGGAAATTATGTGAAATCACGGTTAAAGATCAAGCTGGAATTCTTCATTCTTGTGGCTTCTTTGTAATCATCACTTCTGGCTGGGCCCGGATAATTGTGTCCATTGCTGGTGACTGGCTGAACTTAGATAATGAAACCCACCCCCTGGCACCTGAGCTAAAGGTCAGGCTGACAACACACCTGCCTCTGGCAAGGTGTGTTTCCAGGGCATGGCTCTGCCAGACGCCACTGGATTCAGATGACAATCAGCTCAGGGGCCTTTCCCAGGTGCTCTCTACAAGTAACCTAGGATGCCAAGTTACAGCAGAGATAAGTATTCCAAGGGAACCCAACAAAAGTTAATTTTGAATAATAGCTCTATATCTGAGAATGTTTCTGCTTTCTTATAATTTACATATTTCATCTATCTGTCCTAAAACTGTACATATGTTTCAAGATGCAACTATTGACTCCATAAAGTTCTGCATCATCTATATACATATACAAAGGGCTAATCTATTTATATAAAAGGGCTAATCTATTTATATATAAGCAAAGTGTCTCCTCAGGAGTTCAACCCAGAGAACAGGAGTTCAATCACTCGCTATGATGTGTGCTGACCACCAGGGAGTGGTGCAGAACATGGAGGACAAACAGCAGTGGTGGCAGAGTGCTGAGGGAGAGAAGGAAGAAGGAGGCGGGGAGGCGGGCGGGGGGCGGGGGGGCGGACTGTGCAGTGGTGGTGCATGGGTGACAAGGAAAGGAGGAGGCGGGAGGCAGGAAAGCAGGGACCCTGATCAGTCCTGATCACAGGCCAGGCCTAGGGACCCTACCCATGCTTGAATTTTGTGCACCGGGCCTCTAGTTGTTAAATACCAGTATTGTTCTGTACATGGCTATGGTTGGTATGTCTTAATAGATTGGACAGATGTGTGTAATGTATAAAATTTTAGGTTAAATACCAGTTGCATAAGTTTAGCTCAATACATTTTAGATATTTTTCTCAAATTCACCAGATAATTATAAAACATTTCTTTCCTACTATGGCTGTAAATATAAGGTGCTTTAAATAAACAAGTGGCTCCATTCTTTGAAGGTCAAACATAGAGATAGGGATTAAATGAGTCTAGTTTAATGACGGAAATAACTAAAGCCCAATTTGGCAATCTAAGTATTTCACAGTTTTTGCACTTAAGTAAAACATTTGGGCATAAGCTACTTAGGATTTACACACCAACACACATACATACAAGCATGCCTTCAAAATACTTAGTATATTTTACAAATACAGATAACTTTTGTATTTTTTGTAATGAATTATTAGATCAGCTGCCATCCTTATAAATTATCACAGCCTTTCATAGGGTGATTTTAATATTTATTTCAAATTTTATTCTATCCCTGACCAGGTGGCTCAAGGGGTTGTAGCATTGTCCTGTACATCAAGAGATCACAGGTTTGATTCCTGGTCAGGACACGTACCTAAGTTGTGGGTTCAATACTTACATCAGTCTCTCTCTCTCTCTCTCTCTCTCTCTCTCTCTCTCTCTCTCTCTCTCTCTCTATCTCTCTTATTCTCTCTTCCTTTTTCACTGTCTCTCTAAACTTTAATTAAAACTATATCCTTGGCGACAATTAAAAATAAGTTTATTCTAAATTTGTATGCCAATATATACACACACATATATACATACACACACATATATATGCATTTAAAATGTTATGCAATTTATTTTGTCCACCATGCTTCCTTTTTGTTTTGTTTTTGTTTTCTTTCTTCCTCTTACCCCTGTTCAAAAGTTTGGTAAAATATGACTTATCAATATTATAGATTATTTCAGTGTAATGCACTACATATTAATTTTGGGGTTTAGTTTAATATCATTATTCTTGTGTATAAGGTATAAAGATTATAGGGATATGTTTTTCTCTGTTTTTTTTTCAAATGAGCAGTCATTTATAAAAATATAAAACAGTCATCCAAAAGAATGCCTTTCCATATTATGAGGTTTTAAAAATTATTATTCTACTCATAGAAGAAAATTTAGTTATTGTCATTGTAGAAAAATTTTAAGTCAAGAAATGGGATTGCTTCATGAGGTCACATTGATCTCAAGATGCAAAGTACATACTGACAATGAAAAGAAGTTGATGCCACAAATATTGCTATTAATTTTGTAAAGTTTATGTTCTGGCTCCAGTTTTAAAAATAGTGATACCAGTGGATTCACAGAGCAAACTCCAGATAGGCCATTTCAATTGTCAAAAGTTTTTCTTTTCAGTAGCAGGACAGGAAAACCAATTTCCTAGAATTGTCATTCTCTTCCAGAAGCCAATAGAGTTTCAATCTACTTCAGAAACAGTTTTGGTTCAGAACATAATTCTGAGCATCACATTGATGTGATAACACAGAAGTCATATTTTAGTGTTCAGCTTTTTACAATACAGAAACCGGAAATCCACAAAAATTGTGGCTCGGCCAGTCATGGATAGAGCAAAATAGAGTAAGTAAAAATGCTCAAGTAAATCCAATTAATCAAAGGGAAGGACATAAAATAAAATGATAGAATAGGCATTTTACAAACCTCATTCCAAGAATCACTGTTGCTCTATTAGTTCTGTACATAAATAAATATGTGGTGTTTTAAAATACCATTAAACATTCCGTTATCCTTGGCTGCCACTATATTTTGATAATTCGGAAGTTTGGCACTTTGACACTTTCATCGAACAATTCAGATATCCTCTCCACATATTCTTCAATCCTGTATAGCCAGCCATCCTAAGGTCATTACTACCAGGCTTTTACAGGATTACATTCTTTAGCTCTGACTTTTTCTTTAGTCTTCATGGAAACAGTGGAGAGAGATGGAGAAATAGCATTCACATGTGCTATAATTGTAGGCATTGATAATTTTCTTATGTATGATTTTGGTTGATTTTTAAAAATAAATTTATTGGGGTGACATCAATTAATACATTACATAAGTTCCAAGTATAAATTATATAATAAATCATCCATTAGATTTTGGCTGATTGATTTCAATTTCTGACCTTTGAACTTCATCTACAAAATTGCTTGTTGCATATAAAAAAATGTAAATGACATGGTGTCATGGATTATATATACATAAATATCTTTGGGGAACTGCCCAAGAGTGCTACCATTCTACCCAATATTTATTCTGCTAAGCATTATTGATCCATCTATTTTGATTGTTTTATCTATTAAAACCATTGCATAATCACCATAGTGTTGGTTTGGGCAATGAGGTTGGTTTTCAAAAGAACATAACCTGTAGACAGTGAGATGATTGTGCAAAGTAAATAGCTGCTTGGATTTAACTCAAATACATATACATTGTTTCTGATTTTATATTCATTAAGTATAAACAAAGGGAATCCGAAAAATGTGAGGGCAGCCCTCGAACAGAATAAAAGACTTGGAGCTTTCAGAAAAGTGTGACTGTAGTCACTTGATGAATGTTTATTAACCCAGATATCTAAAGTTGTTATTTGTTTTATTTTTGTATTTTTTGATTTTGCTTTTTAGGGTGAGCAGGAAACTATAGAACAGAACTCAATGCTTTGTGGATATTCTCTTGTTAACAGAAAGGAAACTGGACCTTGGCAGGTCTGCCTTGGGCCGGCCAGCAGTGTGTGGTGCTTGACTTCGTGCAGGAAGAAATTTTACAACAGGTGTTGAAGTGAACTTTGGAGGATGTTTAATACAGCTGAGGACAGTGAAACAAGGAAGAGAAATGAGCCTAGGCTGGGCTGCTTTGGCTCACTAAGAAGTCAGAGGAAAAGGGGCCTTGGGGACAGGTTCAGGGGGTTTGCCTGGGATGAACTGCTGATGCCCATTGCTGCCCTGGTTGCAAACCTCCGCCATGGTCGGCAAACTGCAGCTCGCGAGCCACATGCAGCTCTTTGGCCCCTTGAGTGTGGCTCTTCTACAAAATACCACCTGCGGGCGCGCACATACAGTGTGATTGAAACTTCGTGGCCCATGCGCAGAAGTCGGTATTTTGTGGAAGAGCCACACTCAAGGCGCCAAAGAGCCGCATGTGGCTTGCGAGCTGCAGTTTGCCAAGCTGCAGTTTGCCGACCACTGCAGGGCAGTGGTTTTCAACCTTGGCCACACATTAGAATCACCTGGGAATCTTTTTAAAATCCTGATTTCTGGGCCTCATCCTCCGGAAATTCTCTTTCTTTGTTATGGGTGGGGCCACAACATTAGTAACAAAGAAACAGAATTTCTGGAGGATGAGGCCCAGAAATCAGGATTTTAAAAAGATTCCCAGGTGATTCTAATGTGCAGCCAAGATTGAGAACCACTGCTCTAGGGGTTCCTTAGAGTTTAGGAGATGCACACCTGTGGGGGAAGAATCAAGGAAAAGAAATGGTTAGGGCTGCTCCCCAGAGGGAGAGAGTATGCTGGGTCCTTTGTCTTGAGGCTTTTATCTCTCTCTCTCTCTCTTGCAGGCAGAATTCTGAAGGGAAGTCTCAGAGGAGGGTTTCACCATAATATTCATCAGTTTTCCAGGTGTGCTCCCTCAGGGTTGTTTTTTAATGAAGTGGCATTCTGAAATTTCTTATCAATATTGTTAGCTGTAACAGTACCAAACCCTTACTGCCTATCAGTGAAAGAGGCAGGAACTCAAAATTTGTAAATAAATAGATGAATGAACTGGACTTATTCACTTAAACTATTATTACAAAAATCCATTCCAATGGCAAATAAACAGTTGAAAGTCAGATTTAAATTTGTATAGTTCCAGAATTCTCCCACTGCACTGGACTTTTGAGTACACTTCATGATGACTTAGTAATGTTTTTTTTTTTTTTTCATGTTTTATACTCTCTTGAAAGATGGCTCAGTTCCACATGCTTAGAAACTATTTTTCAAATAAAAATGTTAAGTTGTGCCGAAACCGGTTTGGCTCAGTGGATAGAGCGTCGGCTTGCGGACTGAAAGGTCCCAGGTTCGATTCCGGTCAAGGGCATGTACCTGGGTTGCGGGCACATCCCCAGTAGGAGGTGTGCAGGAGGCAGCTGATCGATGTTTCTCTCTCATCGATGTTTCTAACTCTCTATCTCTCTCCCTTCCTCTCTGTAAAAAATCAATAAAATATATTAAAAAAAAATGTTAAGTTGTTCCAAAGTGTTTTTTTTTTTTTATAAATGTACTAGAGGCTCAGTGCATGATTTTGTGCATGGGTGGGGTCCCTCAGAGTGGCCTGTGGGGATCAGGCCCCAGCTTGCTCCCACAGCTCACATCCCCAGCCTCGCAACCCTGCAGCCCTGCCTGGCACCTGGCCATGGCCTGGCACTGCCTGCCCACCTGCTCCACCATCCTGCCACAGTCCTGCTCTCATCAGGGCCCATCAGGGCCAGCAGCGTCTCCACTGCCGCCCACTGCCAGCACTATGTTGCTGACACCCACCATGTTCCGTGCCATCTCCTGGTTGTCAGCACACATCATAGCGAGTGGTTGAACTCCTGGTTGAACAATTTGCATGTTAGGCTTTTATTATATAGGATAATATATCCATTTGGAGAATACATAAATACTACTTTGTTGCATTGCCTCTGGTCTAATGCTTTGCCAATGTGCTTTGCATATAATAGAAAACCCCAGAATATTTTTTTTTACCATCAAAATCATAAGATTTAGGAAACATTCTGTAGAATTTCCATGAGTAATGTTTTTCATAAACATCACATTTACAGGGTGTTTTAGTATACTCCTTTTTGCTTCCTGCCTATGACAAAGAATAGGCCAATAAAAACTGAACTGTTATTTTGAAATTTAATTTTGACAACTGAGAATCCCTGAAGACATTCCAGTAAGGTAAAACAATCTTTTCTTTCACCCTGGGAATCTATTAAATTAAAAAACTCTGCTGCTGCATACAAATGCTTGCTTTTTATGGATGAGAGGGACAATGGTCAGCCCTTATGTGTGTATGTGGAGCTTGTTTGAGAGCTAAAAGTCAAAATGTCTCATAGAAAGGAACAAGACAGAATAATGTTTTCTTCCCACTAATTGAGGTCTTTATTTTTCAAAATGCATGCTCCTTTTTTTCTGCAAAACAGCATTAAGTGTTTGGGGGTCGACCTTTGGGGTATCCATGAGAATTTCTACATTGTAAAAATCCCCTGTAATAGTCCAATGCCGAAATACACTCTTGAAATTGTAAAGACCTATTTCTGTACTTATGAATACCACATAGGATTTTGAGGTGTGGATAATTTGGAGGTAAAAATATAACTTTAGTAATACTTACTCAGGGAATATTGCTAATAGATGTAACACTATATGATATGGGGATACATTTTTATTTATCTTAAATGGGAAATATATAGCTATCATTAGAGACTTTATTATTATTAACATTATTTTATTTTGAGAATAAAATAGAATTTGGAATGATAAATTTTTAAAATCATCAGCAGAAACAACATCGAGAGTGGGACTGTTGAACTACTTTAGGCCTAAAGTAATTATTTATTTTTAAATGTAAATATAACCTGACAAATTTAATACTTTGATTTGATTGCAATCTCTAGTTGTAATAATTTCTGAGTGACATTATATTATGTCTTCAGATATTTTTGGAAACTTTTCAGAAAAATAATCATTTACAGGGGCCTTCTTTTCAGATTCTACTCTAATGTATATTTGAAAGGAAAACTTTGCCTTTGGTTGATTAGGCTTTGGAACAGCAAAGCTTGACAGCACAAAGACTCATGATTGGAGGGGTGGGGAAAAGAAAAAGGAGGGACTTCTTTGAAATCCTACTATTGTTTCATCAATTGGCAAGATGTTCTCAGGTTTTTCTAATATCCAGCAGAGAATTTAATTGCAGTTTATCTTCTTCCACCAATAAATCAGTGATTAATTTGCTAAACACCTATGTATCAAAGAGGAAAATTAACAAGTTTGCCAAAGGCATGTGGACATCTTTGGAGCAGAACACTGGAAAAGTGTCAGACCTGTGATGAAAGAAAATGACTTTCATTTTCTACTCTTATTTTGAGGCAAAATGTATGAAATTTTTAATTTTTGCAATACTCAAAGAATCACAGATTTCAGATAAATACAACCAAGTACAAGTTTTTATAAGTTAATGGTAAAATAGTATACTTTTAAAGTCCTTTCCATTAAATTCTAGGCTTTACGTCTGTTTCTCTTGTAGCATCTAACATTATGATGTGTACATAGTAAGTGTGCTATTATATTTTAGGGTCTTTAGGACAGGAAGAATTCTTTTTTTTTCCTGTTGTTTTTTGTTTTGTTTTTTGGTTAATCCTCACCTGAGGAATTTTTTCCATTGACTTTTAGAGAGAGTTGAAAGGAGGGAGAGAACAGGGGAGGGAGTGGAGAGAGAGAGAGAGAGAGAGAGAGAGAGAGAGAGAGAGAGAGAGAGAGATTGATGTGAGAGAGACACATCAATTGGTTTCCTCCTGCAGGTGCCCCAGATAAAACATGAAGCCCAGGTATATGCCCTGACCTCGAATCAAACCTGAGACCCTTTGTTGTACTGGTCAAGGCTCTAATAACTGAACCACATGGGCCAGGGCAGGAAGAATTCCTAAAAACCTTTGAAATCTGGGGAGAACTGAAGCCACGATCCACATGTGGCTATTGAGCATTTGAAATTACTATAGTCTGAAGTAAAATGTTCTATGTGTGTAAAATACAGTAAGCGATTAAATATTTAGTATAAGAAATATATAGTATCTCAATATTTTTCATATTGATTATATATTGAAATAATATTTTATATTGGGTAAAATACATTATTAAATTAATTTCAACTGTTTTTTTTTTTGTTTGTTTGTTTGTTTGTTTGTTTTTACTTTTATAATGTGGCTACCAGAAAATTTTAAATTACATATATAGCTTGTATTTGAGGTTTATATTGTATTTATGCTGGACAGTCCTAGTCTAAAAGTGGAAACAAATTGACTTTTATATACATACTAGAGGCTTGGTGCACGAAATTCATGCAAGGGGGTTGGGGGTGTGTCCTTCAGCCCAGAATGCACCCTCTCCAATCTGGGACCCAACCGCTCACCTGCCTGCCTGCCTGATTGCCCCTAACCATTCTCCTGCCAGCCTGATTGATACCTAACTGCTCCCCTGCCAGCCCAATGGACCCTAACTGCCCTCCCCTGCAGGCCTGGTCACCCCCAACTGCCCTCCCCTGCCAGCCTGGTCACCTCTAACTTCCCTTCCTTGCCAGCCCAGTTTCCCCTAACTTCCCTCCATTGCCTGCCCGATTGCCCCTAACTGCCCGTCTCTGCAGGCCTGGTTCCCCTCAACTTCCCTCCCCTGCAGTGTTTGAGGCAGGAACCTGCCCTGGGAGTCTGGAGGCATTATCTTTCTAAAGTGTGCTGCTACAGCACAGCCAAGGGTGAACCTGAGTGGCGGCAGCTGAAAGGCTTAGAAAAGACAGACAAGAGAATGAAATCTGGGTCTCGGTGGGACACTGCTTCTCTGAGAGACAGTGACCATGCCCACAGCCATGTCTTTATTTTATAGGAGATTTGCCATGAGGCAAAGTAAGGGCATGACCAATATGTTTACAACATTCTCCTGTGTTTCAATCCTACTCAACTACATTCACCTGAACTCTATCAAGCCTACATCACTCAGACACATGGGGCCACATGTTTGGACAATAGGTTCAAGCTTAAAACTACAGCTGTTGGCTATAATTGTGCTGGGAAGGCCCTGCCCTCCAAGCTGGGACTTGCACATGGCAATGAGAGGACTGTGCCCTCTCATTAGTCCAAGGCTTGAACATGTTCAAAACCCTGTAGCGGATCCCCACAATAAAGTTTTAATTCTGTTTCTTTGTTACTAATGTTGTGGCCCCACTCCATAACAAAGAAACAATTTCCAGAGGATGAGGCCCAGGAATCAGGATTTTAAAAAGATTCCCAGGTGATTCTAATGTGCAGCCAAGGTTGAGAATCACTGCTATAGATAATATTAAAAATATATCTAAACTTGCAATTCTTTGTCAAAAAAATTAGCATGTTCAAAAATTAAATGAAGAAAATTTGGATATATTTGGTGGAGATTTTCACACATATTTGAGTGATGATTCCATTGATTCCACAGATGATGCTGAAAAGGAAAATTTTCCCATCAAATTTCTTAATGTATTACTCTTTGGGAATGCCATGAGATAAATTAAAATTGAAAATGGGTGCAATGATCATACTATTGAGAAATCGCAATAGTAAATGGGGTCTTTGTAATGGTACCAGATTTATTATCAAATGATTACGACCTAACATTATCAAAGCTGAAGTATTAACAGGATCTGCAGAGGGAGAGGCTGTTCTGATTCCAAGAATTAATTTGTCCCCATATGACACTGGCCTCCCATTTAAATTGATTCAATGACGGTTTCCTGCGATGCCAGCATTTGTGATGACTATTGATAAATCACAAGGACAAACTCTAGACAAAGTAGGCATATTCCTACCTGAACCCATTTTTGCACATGGTCAGTTATATGTTGCTTTCTCTGGAGTTTGAAGAGCATGTGATGCTACAGTTAAAGTTCTAAGTACTTCATCACAAGGGAAATTAGTCAAGCACTCTGAAAGTGTTTTCACTCTTAATGTGGTGTACAGGGAGATATTAGAATAAGTTTAATCACTTTATCGGTCATTGTTTGCATCACTGTTGTTTTTATATCATGTTTTTGTTTTCATATCATGTTTTTGTTGTTTTCATATCATGTTTTTGTTGTTTTTGTATCATGCCTCTGTTGTTGTTATATCCTTTTGTTACTGTTTATTTATTAATAAATTTATATATTATTTTCATATACATTTTATTAATTTCCTTTCATCTCTCACACTTCTATTATAAAGGGCAAATAGCAATATTAAAATATTTCTGCTTAGTAATTCCCTTTTAAAAAATATATTTTATTGATTTTTTACAGAGATGAAGGGAGAGGGATAGAGCATTAGAAACATCGATGAGAGAGAAACATCGATCAGCTGCCTCCTGCACACTCCCCACTGGGGATGTGCCCACAACCAAGGTACATGCCCTTGACCGGAATCGAACCCGGGACCCTTGGGTCCAAAGGCTGATGCTCTATCCACTGAGCCAAACCAGTTGGGGCAATTAATTCCCTTTTAATGTGCATGAATTTCGTGCACTGGGCTACTAGTATTAAATAAGCAAGGTTTTATTTTCCTATTTTCTCTTTAACTTCAGAACAGAGCAACTTGTTTTGGGAACTTTACTTATTTAATTCTCTGGAAAATAGGCCAAATAGTTTTCCATTAGCACAGAAGAGACTATGAAATGTTATTGTTTGTGTTAAAAATATTGAGATAATTTCTAATAATTTGCTTTAAAAATGGTATGTTTCCCTAGCAGAAACCCTCTCAAGATTTTGGTTTTTTTCTACTATGAAGTTAAATTTACTAATATTTTTAAATGTACAGGAATAGCATCTGATAGAATACATTAAAACCAACTACTTAGCACATCTAGATTTATCTATATGTATTTATCTATGTGTATATATATATATATATATATATATATATATATATATATAATAGCCTTAGCTTCCAGCTGACCCGCCAGTAGCTATGATGCACAATGACCACCAGGGGGCAGATGCTCAACGCAGGAGCTGCTGAGCGACAGTAACTTTGCAGAGTGCCCTCTCACACTCCAGGACCCCTTGGGGGATGCTGGACTGCCGGTTTTGGCCATATCCCCACAGGCCAGGCCAAGGGACCCCACCTGCTGGAGGGACCCTGCTCACACTGCAGACACTCTTCAGCCTCAGCACTACCCCCGGTGCAACCGGCTGGGGAGGGACTGCAGGAGGTTAGCTCCAGGGCATATCCGGCCAGTCTCGCCCCCCACCCCCCCACTGGCCACCATCTAATTAATTTCCTTTAAATGTTCACGAATCCATGCAATGGACCTCTAGTATAATATATACATTAGGAGTTATTATTTTCTTGCAAATACATGTTCTTCAGACACTTTAATGCAAGCATAATTTCAGGAAATTGTTTTGGATAAATTGAATTATACATACAAATAATTTCTAATAATTCTGAATAGCCAAAGCAATCTTGAGAAAGAAGAACAAAGCTGGAGACATCACAGTCCATGATTTTAAATTATACTACATAGATGTAGTAATCAAACAGATCTCATCTGCAAATAGTAACAATTTTCCTTCTTTTTGTTTGTTTGGATGTTTTTTTTATTATTTTTCTTGTGTAATTACTTTGGCTAAAACTTCCAATACTATGTTGAATAAAAGTGGCAAGAGTGGGCATCCTTGTCTTATTCCTGATCTTACAAAAAAACTTTTAGTTTTTCACCATTATGATGTTAGCTTTAGGTTTTTTATATATGGATTTTATTATGTTGAGTTATATTTCCTCTTTACCTACTTTACAGAAAATTTTTGTAATTAATGGATGTTGAATTTTATCATATGCTTTTCCTGCATATATAGATATGATCATATAATTTTTATCTTTCATTTTGTTAAAATGGTGTATCATGTTGACTGATTTGTGGATGTTGAACCATCCTTACATCCCTGGAATAAATTCCACTTGATCATGGTGTATAAACTTCTTAATGTATTGTTGAATTAAGTTTGCTAATATTTTGTTGAGAATTATTGCATCTCTGTTCACCACAAATATTGGCCTATAATTTTCTTTTTTTGTGGTTTTGATATCAGGGTAAAGCTGGCCTCATAAAGTGTGTTTGGAAGTGTTCTTTTCTCTTCAATTTTTTTAGAAGAGTTTGGAAAGGATAGGTAGTAAATCACTGAATGTTTGGATGAATTCATCACAGAAGCTGTCTGGCCCTGGACTTTTATTTGTTGGGGTGTTTTTTATTATTGATTCAACGCTCTTACTCCTGATCAGTGTATTCAGGTTTTGTATTTCTTCATTATTCAATCTTGGAAGATTGCATGTTTCTAGAAATTTATACACTTCTAGTTAGTCCAATTTGTTGGTGTATTATTGCTTATATTAGTGTCTTATGATCCCTTCTATTTCTGGGTTATCAGAAATAATTTATTTTTCATTTCTGATTTTATTTATTTGACCTGTCCATATTTTTTCTTCATTATCCTACTTAAAATTTTGTTAGTTTTATCTTTTCATAGGATAAACTTTTATTTTCATTGATTTTTCCTATTGTCTTTTTAGCCTCTACTTCACTTATTTCCACTCAAATCCTTATTATTTTCAAATCTTTATTTTTTGTTTCATTTGTTTTTTCCTTTCTAGTTTGTTTTGGTGTAAAATTAGATTGTTATTGAGATTTTTCTTGTTTCTTGAGGTAGGTCTGCATTGTTATGTACTTTACAATTGTAGTTCAAATTAGGAAACTCTTTTCCCAAAAGTTATATACTAGAGCAAATTGATTTTTTGTTTGTTTTGTTTTTTAGCTTTAGTTACACTTCAGGAACTCTTTATGACTACTTGGGACACTGAAACATTTCAAATGGTGGAAAAAAGTCATAAAGACAATGTATTTTAAAACTGACATTTTATTTGAAGAGTTCTTGATTATTTAAAATAGATGAAAGTTTGAATTTTTTATGTATATGCACATCTATAAAATATGATAGGATAATTAAAGCTCACTTCAGAATGGCAAAGCTTTCTTTAAATTTCATTAACAAAACTCTATAAAAATTTTAGAGATCCATTGCACCCATTTTGGTATTAATAACAATGCTATAACAAATAATTAGATAAAGTAAAATTATTTTGAGAATACTTGGAAGGGCACATTAAAAACTACAGCACAGGTCTAGTATTAGACATGCAGGAGGATGCATCTGTACAGTTCCTTTACGTGGAATCCTCACTATCATTTTCCATGAACAAAATCCAGTGGGAATAAAATGTCATTCCTAGCATAGACTGTGAAGCCATTTTATATGATATATACACAAGGATAATAATCCTTTAAAACAGAGCCTCATTGGACTCTGTATGCATCTTAAAAATAATAAATGTTTTTCAGTGATTTCTTGTGGTTTATTTTTATTACATTGACAATTTAAATAATATAAGAGCAAGTTTAAGTAAAAATGGGGGTATATTGAAATACAATACACTGCTCTTATAGTTGATTATTTTATCTAGAGAACAGGAGCATTTTTCATGCTTTCTATATATTTATTTATATTTCAAATTGTGTATGGTTTTTATTACTTAAAGGATTTCCCACATTCATTACAACTAAGAGGTTCAGAAGTGACAGGAATGAATTGAGATTATGAGCATGGCAGGGATTACAAAATTTCTATCACTAAATCTATATATATAAAAGCCTAAGCGACCAAAAGACCAAATGACCAGTCGACTGGTTATGACCGTGCACTTACCACCAGGGGGCAAACGCTCAATGCAGGAGCTGCCCCCTGGTGGTCAGTGCGCTACCACAGGGAGAGTGCTTCTCAGCTGACTGAACTGTCCTGGCAGCCAACCAGCCCAGAGGCAGCCACTCACTCCTTCAGTAGTCCTGCAGTTCCAATCTCCAGAGAACAGGCCAGGCACAGATGGACCAGTGCTACCAGAAGGATCTCAACAGCACCACTGGCCTCCTGGAAGTCAGCCTCAGGCACTGTGGCTGCTTCTCCTCACCTCTACCCCTCCCTAGACTCTCTGCAAGGAAGAAACAATATAAAAGTGTCCGCCAGGTAGCTCCCAACAACCAGCTTGAACGTCAGCGGGATGGAACTGGATCCTGGGCCAGCAAGGGCATCCCACCGCCCTCCCAGAGGGCCTTGGGATGGGCTCCAGGTGCAAAGCTCATGGCTGGTGAGCACCACTGCAGTGTGCACGAGCTTGCAGTAGGCACAGCAGGGCCGGGATGAGCAGGAGCGGCAGACAGGAGCAGCAGGTGGCATTGGACTGCAGGTTTTGGCCTGACCACCACAGGCCATCCCAAGGGACCCCACCCATGCATGAATTCATGCACTGGGACACTAGTAAATATAGAATTTTCTAAGATTATATATATTTTAATCCTCACCCGAGAACATTTTTCCATTGATTTTTAGAGAGAGTGGAAGAGAAAGGGAAAGACAGAGAGGAATATCAATGTGAAAGAAACACATAGAAGATTGGTTGCCTCCTGCACATGCCCCAACCAGGGCCTGGACCAAGGAGAAGCCTGCAACCCAGGTATACGCCCTTGACCAGAATGGGACCCAGGACCCTTTAGTGCACAAGCTGACGCTCTATCCACTGAGCCAAACTGGCTAGGGCAAAACTATATATTTTTAATACCAAAACTAATTTTACAAGAGTCAATAGACATAGCAGAAGATTAGAACAAAGTGCTCTTGTCTGTAAAGCTGTTTTATTACAGATTTCTTTATTTTTCATGAAAACAAATAATAACAAAGGAGAATTAAACACCATAGCAACAAACAGCAAAAAGGTAATCATACAATGAGAATATACCCAAAATGAATGGCTTTGGAGACTTTTTATGGGACATAAATATGCAGCCTGAGTATAAAGAAAGCTTCATAATATTTAGATTGAGACAACTATGTAGCATCTGTACCATAAATTTGTTATTCAACCTTGATAAAGGAGCTCTATTGTGACTAGCTGTGCATATGTAAATGGAGATCTAGCTACCTACCTATTGATTTGGAAGTAGGAAATTTGACAACCAGTCTTCTCAAGTTTCATTCCGTTAGTCTTCAACTCTATTATATATTGGTATAAAAATAGTTTAAGTGATTTAAGAGACTTCAGAATAAGATATTTAAGGAATTCCTATGTAAAATCTATTATATGCCATTGAGAACAATTCCATTTGGTGCATGACAAATAAAAGTTAAATTCTAAATTGTTAGTCTTTGTCTTAATCTACTTTCCTTAGTTTCTAGGGCAATGTGGTTTATGACTATTGTTATGGTATAATATATTGACACTGCCTTTCACTCTGAAGAATATACTGGTAGCATTATTGATCATATATCTTCTTTATCTGTTATTTTCTTGTCTAAAATACTGCAGGGAGTACCAAAGACCCAGCATGTCAAGAAGGCTTAACTCTACATGAAATAATTCTAAAACTGCTCTAGTTAGCATTTTACAATCAAACATGGTTTTTCAGTTATTTTCTTTATATCAGCAAATGTTAGCACCATCTTTCCAGGTGCTCAAAACAGAAAATTTGAAGTCATCCTCTTTCTTTCATACCTGCGTTTACTCTATCAAAAGTTTCATTGACTTTCTTTCCAAAATATACCTTGAACTTTCTCATGTTTGATCACTTGTATCACTACCTCACTTGGTCTAAGCTTCCATTGACTGTCCCTGCATTACTTCAGTAGCCCCCTAACTGGTCTCTCAGCTTCCACTCCTGACCCACCATGTCAGTTATTAACACTGCAGCCAGAGTGACTATGCTAAAATATAACTGAGATCATGTCATTCTTATGTTGAAAACACTTATGGTTTCTTAACTCACACAGAGTAAATGACAAAGTGCTTAAAATAGCCTTCATAGTGGTGTAGGGCCTACACAATCTTGATCTTCTCCAGCTTCGTCTCCCATTCCTTCCTTCCCTGCTCACACAGCTTCAGCCACAATATCATCCTTGTTTCTTGAATTTGCTAGGTATGATTCTTCCTTAGGGTCTTTGTACAAACTTCCCCTATTGAAACCAAAATGTGGGGTTTGAGTCCGAGTTCCTTGTCTTGCAAACCCAAAGAATGTAATCTCAGACAAAAACAGAGGAAGCATACTTTATTGAGAGAAGCCAGGCCTAGAAAAGCTACAGCTAGGGTTACAGGAGCAAGCCAGTGTCCAGAGCTTGCTTTCCATGTTACAGTCAGGTGTTAAAGTGCTTGTGTGTGTGTGTGCGCGCACACACACACACACACAGACACACACACTTGCTAGTTCCTGATTGGTCCTTTCAAAGAATTCTGTTTTAGTAACATTATTGGGATTGGTTTATATGCCTCACTGCCTTGTGACTGGTTATCTGCACATTGCCTATCTTAGTAACATCTATACATTTTAAATCTCACTTTTTTGCAAGTGCCCTTCTTTCCCCGCCCAGTTGGGTTGTCTTAGTAATTTCCACCAGCTGGTTTCCCCTGTTCTCCCTGTTCTATTTTCCCTTCCCATGGCCCTGCCCCTGTCTGCCTAGTTTTCTTCTGTCTCCTCATGATAGCACAGAACTCTATTCACTATATATATATTTTTTTTTCTTGAACAACGAACAAGATGAGTTTATTAGAAACAAATCATTTCTGACAAAATTAACAGTTGTTTAAAATAGATTGCAGAATTAGTATGGAGAAAGGGAATGTATTTTTTAAACTTCAACCAACTGTTTCTTTTCTTTTTTAATTTAAATTCTTTATTGTTTAAAGTATTACATAAGTCTCCCTTTTCCCCCATTGACCTCTCCCAGGTTGCCCCCACCCCCTAGCACATGCCCTCATCCCTCTAGTGTCTGTGTCCATTGATTATGTTCATATGCATGCATATCTCTTCCCCCTTCCCCCCTGCCTTCCCTCATAGGTTGGACAGTCTGCTCGATGCTTCTCTGTCTTTGGCTCTATTTTTGTTCATCAGTTTATGTTGTTTATTATATTTTACAAATGAGTGAGATCATGTGATATTTATCTTTCTCTGACTGGCTTATTTCGCTTAGCAGAATGCTCTCCACTTCCATACATGCTGTTGCAAATGGTAAGAATTCCTCCTTTTTAATAGCAGCATAGAATTTCATTGTGTAGATGTACCACAGTTTTCTAATCTGCGTACCTGCTGCTGGGCACTTAGGTTGTTTCCAAATCTTAGCTATTGTAAATTGTGCTGCTATAAACATAGGAGTGCATATATCCTTTGACAAGATATTTTTAAAATGCAGTCCCTTGCCCCCTCAAACTTTTGTTTAAATGTCACCCTTTCAATTTCCTTGATCATGATATTTGAAATTGCAACCCCCTCATGCCCACAACACCCCCATCATCATTTCTTGATATTTTTCCATAACAGTATCACCATCTAACATACCATATCACCATCTAATATACTGATTTTTAATTTGTATGTTTCACTCTCTCCCCTACTAAAATCACCATGAGAGCAGGCATTGCTGTATTACCAACATCTAATACAATGAATAGCTTATACTAGGTGCTCAATAAATATGTCTTGAATGAAAGAATGTGATTTACAATCTGTCCCTATATTCCTAGTATGTTAGAGTTGTTTATTCCACTTCTGTAGTGGTTAATTCACATAATTAAATTTAATTACCATTTGTATATTCATTATGTTTTTGTACATAGGTGGACTTAACTGTTTTGAAATTATACACAAAGAATACATTCACACTCAAGCAAAGCGTCCTAACATATTTTTTTGGTAAGCTGAAGGATAGAAACAGTACTTAAATTTCACTTCTTGGATGAGTTTAAAATGACTCAATAAGAGATATTATAATATGCCACGGTTGCGGGTTTGATTCCTGGTCAGGGCACATACATGATTCAACCAATAAATGTATAAGTAAATGGAACAACAAGTGTATCTCTCTCAAATCAATAAATAAAATTAAATAAATAAATAAACTAAAAGAGGGGCTTTATTTAGCTAATGCATTTTTACTGTACAAAAATCTGTCTCTGCAATACAAAATCAAATAGTTGAAGTATGTTCTATATCAATTCATAAGTATAATTATTTAGAAGACGAGTAGAGCACATTTTAAAAACCTAAAACTCAGCAAGGGTCATCTACCCAATGTCCCTTAGCTTTGGAAACCATACAATAGGAAGTCTTTCTGCTATAGGATTATGGTTTTTATGAATGTCTGAGCTAAAACAGTTTTTTATTACTGAAATAAAGAGCCTATCTCCCTTTCCTGAAACTAATCAAATGGTTTGTCTTCTATTCTCTGCTGATCATGGCAGATACTGGTTTAATTGCACATTCTACACCTTACAAATAGTTTTCCCTTTTCCCCTATTAAGGATTAATATCATTTGCCATTAATCACTAGGTACGAGCAAAAGTGGAAGGTATAGAATCATTTAATGGCAAAAACTAGAAGTTCTGGTCTATTAACCAAATAAAAATGACAGAGTATTTAAAAAGTTGTTATAATACTTGGTTAATTTCTGTAATACACTATTTTAAAGCACATCAGGGAACTTTTTAAAGTGAAGTGGTTTGTGGCAATATGCTTATTTCTGTTAAAGATGGTAATTACATTTAAAAGGAATAAATAATCATTGATAGATGTCAATATTCACTTTTTGGTTATTGGTCTTATTATCAGTATCTATTCAGAAGCTAAATTAGAATTTATACATATTTTACTGTTGCTAGGTTGTTATTTTCATCATGCCAATTTTGTTTTAGAGTTTTCTTATGTTTATTTTTATACTATAAATAAATATTTGCATAATATCTATAATAGTACTTGTTCTTTTTAACATGGAAAAGAAAGACTTATATGCTGAAAGTCAGTTCATTGATGGCTTTCTGTTCAAGGTTAGGGAATATAAAAAATTATTTTAATAGTTTATAGTTTTTTTAATCCTAACATAGTTGTACTTGTATTTCACAGTTGACTCACCTTATTTATCATTGTGACCATAACTTGGATTTTAAGACTGCTCAACTATTAATGTACTTTCATCTTTTCTCTAGAATAGATAATTTTTATAGTTAGCAAATTACACTTGCTTTATTTACCTTCATTGTTCTGCAGTGAATGCCTGTGAGATTTTTTAGGATAAAAGCAAGTACACATTACAAAAATAACTTAATATCTCAAGGAATTTGCAGTCTTTATCAAATTAACATACTAACAACTGAAATCTTGCTCTTCTAACATAAATAGCATAAGCATTCAAAAGTACAGAAACTTTAGAAGGGATTAAGTTAAATAATATACAGAATATATGATGTAATAATGAATGGATGAAGTTTGGAAACCCTACTTATTGGATCAAAACATAAGTAAAACCTCTGAATTTGCTGTATTTTCATTTGTATATGTAAGAGGGTGGGCTTGCTGAGTTCTTTCTCATGGAAGCCACTGTAAAAGATTCAACAGGTGTTTAATGGAGAAAAACACCCTTCACAAACATGAATTCTTGGTTTGCATAGAATGAACTCATCACATTGTCATTTTGTAAAGTTTTCATAGGTTATTGGGTAACAGTCTATATTTCAGGGTTATTATACTCCTTAGGATTTTGTTGTTCAGAAGAATAAAAACACAGAAGTGTCTATGCCAGTGGTTCTCAACCTTCCTAATGCTGTGACCCTTTAATGCAGTTCCTCATGTTGTGGTGACCCCCAACCATAAAATTATTTTCATTGCTACTTCATAACTGTACTTTTGCTACTGTTATGAATCAAAATGTAAATATCTGATATACAGGATGTATTTTCATTGTTACAAATTGAACAAAATTAAAGCATAGTGATTAATCACAAAACAATATGTAATTATATATGTGTTTTCTGATGGTCTTAGGCGACCACTGTGAAAGGGTCCTTTGACCTCCAAAGGGGTCGCGACCCACAGGTTGAGAACCGCTTGTCTATGCGTTCTACAGAATAAGAGGAATTATTTAGGGCAAATACAAAGGGATTTGGTGAAGAACTCAATCTCTGGAACAAAACTATGGCCTTTTAGGAAGTTGGTTTTAATATTATATGTCAAAATAATCAAAAGATTTATTCATTTACAGTTTTAAAATATTAAGTTATCTACACAGACTATATTTTCAAAATATAAATGAATCATCTTGACCCAAAGAAAAAACATTAATCACTGAATTATATCGCCATCTTTACAATCCTCTGAAATGTAACCTAGTAATAGATAATTCTCCAAATTTAACTTGGCAATTATATGGGGAAAATACTTTTTAATCAGAATAATTATCTAGTTTTCAAGTACCCTGCAATGATATCTCTATCTTGCAGAAAGTTAGAAATATCATCTATGGCAATACCTTCTGGTTACTGAGATATACTAATAAGAGACTAATTGCTGTTTTGTTTTGTTTTTATTGTTGTTTGTTTGTTTTGTTTTGGCTTCCTAAACAGAAAGACGTTTATTATTCAGTCAGAAGTTAGAAAAGTACAGTTTATCTCACATAAAGAAAACAAAGTAGAAAATTGTTTAGGGAAGAATATATCATCATCTAAAAGCTTTATGTTACATAAGCTCTAAGGTAACTACTTTTTCTTCATTTGTCTTATTAAATATGAGTAATTATATATTGCTGTTTATTATTTCATTAGAAATAGTCTGAGATATGCCAGAAAAATATTTATTTATGAATATTCTTGAGTGTATGCTTTGGAAAGAAGTGTGAAAAAAAATATATATATATATGCAATTGAAATGTGAATAAGTTTTAAACCATAGACAATTGCTTAAAATAAATATTAATACATTTCACCACAAAGAATTTTTGAGTTAAATAAAAATGTAGCATTCTATCTAATTTTGATGGAAGAATTCCATTCATAGTATGATGTATGATTAATTATTCACATGATGGTATGTTAGGATTAAGAGTCATTGACTTGATAAAAATAAAATAATTTTAAAATACAAATAGATATAATAAAAAGTTTCTGATATATATGAACAGAAAGAGAGTCATATTGCAGACTCAATGTAAAATATTTGTATTTTAAAGATGTCCTGATAAGTGACAATCTCTATGTATAATTTGAAAACTGAAAATGAGTTGAGATCACAATATGATTTTTTATTTTATTTGGTTGATATTATTGACAATGAACATAAATCCCCTCAAATAAAGCAGCCTTTGAAATACCTCAATGCATTCTCAAGTAATCTTGCTGTGGGAGTTTGATCTCTGTACAGGGCATTTGTCATTATAAATCTATTTCTTTCTTGCTCTATTACATATGTAATGCCCAACTTAAACAGAATTAGGCAACATAAGTAAAAGAGATTCAGTTCAAGAGGCTATTGGCTTTGCTGTAAAGTGCCACAGATGTACCATAATTATATACAACCCTACATTGCTTCTGATGTTTTGTAATTATGAACTGGTCCACGTTCAGTTTTGAATAGCTATGTGGACTGTAATTGCTTTGGTAATGTGTCGGTGTTATATTTAAATGCTTAAGGGTAACTTTCCAGCTAATGAAAAACCATTGTTTGCACTTTTGCATTTCTAACACTTCCTGTTATAAATGCATATGCCATAGAAAAAAATAATTTTTGTGAAATTTCTAAATGGATTACATGACAATTGCAAGGGGAATTCGCCCCCCCCCAAAAAAAAAAAAGAAGTAATAAAGATATATAATTTGCATTACAAAGAAACAAATGCTAAATATTGGGGAAGGGCATTTAGCATTCAAGTTATTCATTTAGTTAGTGTATTGATAGAATGTGTGAATGAGGTTACTTCCCTTGTCTAATTCTATGAAAATCTTTTCTGTCCTAGTCAGGTGGCTCAGTTGGTTGTTGCATCCTCCCTTATACTAAAAAGGTTATGGGTTCGGTTCTCTGTTGGGGAGCTTATGGGAAGCAACTGATTGGTTGTCTCTCACATCCATGTTTCTCTCACTCTCTCTTTTTCTCTCTCTCCCTTCCTCTCTTCCTAAAAATCAATAAAAATATATCCTCAGGTGAGGATTAAAAAAATAAAATATTTTCTAAATAATGTATAGCTATATATAATATAATGTAATATTATATTTGAATATAGAGTTTCCAATTACTTCCTTGCACACCATCTATTTCTTTTATTAAAGTTCTGAAACTAACCACTATATTGTTAGTATGTCATTATACTATAATGAATTATATCTTCAATACTTTAAAATGAAAAGTTATAAATGGTATATATTAGTACTTAAGCAATTGTGTTCAGAAAATACACCACACTTTACTTTGTCCTATTACTGCAATTCTTGTATCAATCTTAATTTTATAAAATGATTTTCTATTTATAGTCTGATGTTATTTATTTATTAAACCTTTATTGTTAAAAGTATTATATATGACTCCTTTTTTTCCCTATTAACTCCCTCTAGCCAGCCCCCTACCCTTGGCCTTCACCTCACTATTGTCTGTGTCCATGTGTTATGCATGTATGCATACAAGTTCTTCAGTTAATCTCTTCCTACCCATCCACCCACCCCTGCCTTCCCTCTGAGATTTGATAGTCTGTTCCATGCTTCTATGTGTCTGGATCTCTTTTGTTGTTTTTATATGTAATATATTTCAGTAGATTCAGTTATGACTATGTCATTTAATATCAAAAAATAGTTTCTAATATCATAAACCTTTTTTAAAAATGTGCCTTTTCTACAGACTTCACAGTCCTATATCATGTGTAATATTTCAGATGGAGCTCTTGCTACTAATTCCTACCTCAATCAACACTTAATGTACATCAAAATAAACTTTCTAAACAGAAGATTTTAAATATCAAAACTTTTTTTACCCAAATCAAATTTCCTGTAACATTTCTGTTATAAGAAATTCATCTGACAAAAGAAGCAATTAGTTTGTTGAATGACAACAGGAAATGTCACCAATGGTCATAAATGTATGATTCTATTCATTATCATGTTGGCAATTCTCCTTATTGTGAACATTAAAATGATTACTTTCCTGTCACTTAAAACTGCACCTGCATTTCTCTTTGCTGAAACATCCTAACCTCAATTGTACACTACAGTTTTACCAGCTAATTCTTGTTTTCTTTCCCTCACTCAATATAAAATGCTATATTGATCCTTAAAGTACTAGTATGTATCAAAAGGATTATCTAAAAACTATAAAATTGGAAGTTATATTGCTGATAGGGAATCTTCTCTGAAGGACGTTTAAAACCAACATTGAATAACACTGCAGCTGAGCAGTCTACATCATAAAATAAGTAATCTAGGCACTATCAAGCCATCTAATCATTAAAGGAAAAACTTATTCATATTTTGATTGAAAATGGAAATATAATAATTTATTTTAGTAAAGATTTTTGTAAGTGTCCTTTTCTAGGCAAATATCTAATGATATTTAATTTCAGGTAACTGTGTAGTTCTTGGAAGAGTCAAAATAAAATTTCCTGTTCCAGCCCTAGCCGGTTTGGCTCAGTGGATGGAGCATCGGCCTGTGAACTGAAGTGCCTCAGGTTCAATTCCAGTTGAGGGCACATGCCCAGGTTGGGGTGTGCAAGAGGCAGCCGATCAATGATTCTCTGTCATCATTGATGTTTCCATCTCTCTCTTCCTCTCCCTTTCTCTCTGAAATCAATAAAAATATATTTTTAAAAATTAAAAAAATTTCATGTTCCAGGTTTTGCTTCTTATTCATTTTTGTTTGTCTCTATAACTCTTAATTTCCTATGTTACCTTAGGGTTTTAAAAAAAGCCAAAACATAAGAAATGGTTATAGATATTTCTTTATTTTTCAATAGTACAGTAATACAACATAATAAAAGTAGAGCTCTAAATGAATTTCTGAAGTATCCTTACTCTTTTGAATATTTTTGTCCACAATCCTGCTCACAACAGATAGAGATTGAAACAGTTTCCATTTCATGAGAAAAGAATTAGTGATCATGTTGGATTTAGCTTTCAACTCAAATGGCAAATGGTAGCTATTATTATATGAATTCCACCCCATATATTTCTGGGCCAATAACTTTAGAGGCTGCATCATTCATTCCTTATACATAGCCTCACTGACTTCTTGGGGAAAAAAAATGACTAGATGGTTTCTTAATATAACTTCTTTCCCCTATTTGTGTTATTGATGTACTGGAATATATTACATTTATTCCTTCTTAAAGTTCCATAAACATTTATTCAGTGCTCACTATAAGCTATGAATTGTGCTAAACAGTAAGTTTATTGAAATGTTACCACCTAGTACAGTATTTCATCGGAAATAAATACTCAGAAAAATTATATGAACTGGTGATACAGTGACTAACAACACGCATTTCCTGCCTTCAAAGACCTTGTAGTCTAGTGGGAGAGACAGACATAATTACATGTAAAATATTAATTTTAATAGCCACATTTTATAACATGCAATATAAACAAATTTTGACCCAAGTTAGTAGTAAGTGACTTAGACTGTAAAAATTGATACAAAATACTTTCCAGACTAATCATTCTATGGCTAATAGCATATTACTTAGGATAAGAGATATTTTGCATAAAAATATGGACATTGAAATAAAATAAAATACTTCTCTCTACATAGCCCCCTCAATTTCTAACTGAAAGTTGTATTTATAATTGAAAATATTCAGGGTTAACATGCATAAACAACCTATTACACTCTCTTCTCCTACCTAATATTAAAGATAAACTTAAGGGAAAATGTTAATTTTAGAATATTTTATGATTTATCTATGTTTTTCTAGATAAATAACATTATACATTTAAAATACATGTGTGTGAATTATACATCTTAGAGAAGTTTCATTCTGTTGCTAAAGAATAGTCTAGGATTACTACAGGACAGTTCAAATAAGAGGCATCATTTAAAAATCATAGTAGTCCCTGTAAGAGAATCGGTTCTCAAACTTAATTTCAGGTGTGGGGAAATGAAAACTTACAAACATACAGGAAATAATTTTACAGTGAATTTAAGAATATAAGTGTACACATAAATATACTTAACAAATAGATTGTACTTCTAGCATTTCACTTTAAAACTTGATTATTTGTGGGTTAATTGTTATGGTCAAAAAGCCCCTTCCTGTATAAGTACTCATTTTTAATATTAAGTTCACGTATTATTATGCAAAGATTGAGAATCACTTATTAGTTCAGTGCCCAGAAGAGTACAGTGGGTTTCCTGTACATGGTATTTGCCCAAAAGTTTTAAAAACACTGCTACCTTGGTCCTACCCCCAGATATTTTGATAGATTTAGTCAGGGAGACTGGGTTTGAGGATTTTTAAATGAACTCTATGTGATTGTAATGTGCACTCAAGATTGAGAACCCCAATGTAAGAGTTCAAATAAATTGTCATTAAATGAATGATAAATACATTTTTAACTTGTGTTTCTTTATAACAGCTTTATTGAGATACAAATCATGTACTGTAAAATTCACTCATGTGGAGTGTCCAATTGAATGTTTGTACAATTCAATGATTCCCAATAATCATTACAATCAATTTTAGAACATTTTTATCACCTCCCAAGAAAACCCAGTACCAATTAGCAATCAATCATCATTTTCCCCAAACTCTTACATGCCTGGAGCCACTAATCTACTTCCTGTCTCCATAGATGTGCTTATTCTAGATATACTATATAAATGTAACCAAATAATAAGTTGTCTTTGTGTTTGACTTCTTTCAGTTAGAATAATGCTTTCAAGGTTCATCCACACTTTGGCATATATCCAATACTTCATTCTTTCTATGCCTGAATAATACACCATTGTATGGATATACCACATTTTTATCCATTTATCAATTGATGGGCATTTTTATTATTTCCACTTTATAACTATTATAAATAATACCCTGTGAACATTAGTGTGCAAGTTTTTGTATGGACATATGTTTTCAAATCTATAGAAGTGGAATTGATAAGTCATATGGTAAATTTGTTTAACCTTTTGGAAAAAAAAACAAAACTATTTTACAAAACAACTGCAACATTTTACATTCCAACCAGTAATGATTAAGGATTTTAATTCCTCCACATCCTGGAAAACACATGTTATTTTGTGTCTTTTTTTATTTTATTTTATTTTTTAAATATATTTTATTGATTTTTTACAGAGAGGATGGGAGAGGGATAGAGAGTTAGAAACATCGATGAGAGAGAAACATCGATCAGCTGCCTCCTGCACATCCCCTACTGGGGATGTGCCCACAACCAAGGTACATGCCCTTGACTGGAATCGAACCTGGGACCCTTGAGTCCACAGGCCGACGCTCTATCCACTGAGCCAAACCGGTTAAGGCATTGTGTCTTTTTTATTGTTGTCATCCAAGTGGATATGAAGCTGCATCTCATTGTAGTTTTAATTTGCATTTCCCTGATAGCTAAAGGCATTCAGCATGTTTTCATGCACTTTTTGTCCATCATCTTTGGAAAAATTACTGTCCTTATTTATTTATTTATTTATTTATTTATTTATTTATTTATTTATTTTACTAATGTAAGATTTTTAAAATATATTCTGGACATTAGTCTATCATCAGGTATATGATTTGCGACTTTTTTTATTCTATGGGTTTTTTTCACTTTATTGGTGGAATAATTTGGAAAAATAGTTTTTAATTTTAGTAAATTCTACTTTACTTATTTTTCTTTTGATACTTGTGCTTTTAGTGTCATATCTAAAAAGGCTTTGCTAAATCCAAGATCATAAAATTATTCTTCCTATATTTTCTTACTATAGTTTATGGTTTTAGCTCTTAAATAACAGGAACCCAATGCCATTCTATTAAATATGCAGGTATCTAGTTTTTCTATCAATATTTGCTGAGAAGACTGTTTTTTCCCCCCATTGAGTTGTCTTGGTACCCTTGTCCAAAATAAATTGTGAACATGAGGATTTATTATGTATTCATAATTATGTTTCTTTGATCTCTATGTGTATTTCTTATTTTTAGTACCACACTGTCTAGATATTCTTGGTTTGTAGTAAGTTTTAAATTGAAGGTTTTTCTTTCTTTTGTAAAAAAAAAAAGTATTTTGGCTATTCTGAGTTCTATATATTTCCATATAAATTTTAGAATCAGCTTGTCAAGTTATTTAAAAATGTAGTTGGATTTATAATAGGAATTATGTTGGATCTGTAGATTGATTTGGATTTTTTTGACATCATAACAATATTAAATGTTCTGATTCATGGACATGGGATATCTTTCTATTTATTTAGGTCTTCATGGGTTTATTTTAATATTTTAAATTTCCATTGTATAAGTTTTGAACTTCTTAAATTTATTCCTATATATTTTATCCTTTAGCAGCTATTACAAATTGAATTATTTTCTTAATTTCATTTTTGAATTAATATTGCTACTGTATAGAAATTCAGATAGGATTTTCTATGTACAAGACCCTATCATCTACAAATAGTGGTAGTCATAATTCTTCCTTTTCAATATGGATGGCATTTGTTAATTTTTCTTGCCTAGATCTTATAGATAGAACCTCTGGTACAAAATGTGAGAACAGAGGTCTTTGCTCTTACTTAGAAAGGAAACATTTAGTCTTTCACCATTAAGTATGATGCTACCTGCAGTTATTTCATAGTTGCCCTTTATTGGGTTGAGAAAGTGTCCTTATAACTTTTATTTATAGTTGTGTTGGTGTGATTGCAGTTTTAGTTAAAAAATTTAATTGACTTTCAATTACTAGTGAACTTATATGTCCCATTGCTCAAAATTCACTAAAGGAAAAGCAAAAAACCTTGTGAGCAAAATGCTTAATTCATGCACATCTTAGCGCATAGTTACTACTGGTTAGGTAGTAGCTGATCTGGGCAGTGAATTGTATCTAAAGAAAATCAGTTGCTTAGAAAATGTGTGAGATTGTTCTTAAAGGAATGTAGATTTCTTTCTATGTTTAAAATGAATGAGTCTTATCTTTATAGGTTTGGAAACAGTATAGTCACTGGTCATTGTAAGTTTATTCCAAAAGTATTTAAGGCAGCTGTCCATATAATTTTGGTCATCAACTTCCTTTCTAAGATTGCTTTCCATAAAATATCCAAATGATCCCCACAATTATTTTTGAAATATACAGGAAATTGCTTCAGTTAATTAAAATTTAAAATTAGCATACATTTTCTTAAATTTTCTCTACAAGAAATGGTTCCATTGTTTTAATCTTCCATGACCAGACAGAATATCTCAAATCATATTTCTTGCATTTATATTGTAATTGAAGAACTATTTCACTTAAATAATGCCAGGAAAGGCATTGTTAACCTTTCTTTATTGGAGGTTCCTAAAACATTAAGCAATATAGGTTATTGACTTTGAGATTAGATTGCTTTTAGATGACATAGCCTGGGAGTCTATGACTTATTGCAAGTAGGTGTTCTGACTCAGTGTTAAAGTCTGTTCAATCATGAAATAATCCCTACAATATGATTTTTAAAATAAATAGATGAAAAGAACCATTCATTTTATTTGTTTGTGGCAATTGATTTAAATTTCTTCTTGTATGTTCTGATTTTAGTAGAAGCAGATAATGACATAATCTAACAAGGCAAATACACCGTATAGCTTCTCCTTTAGAATATGCAGCCAATATTGATCAGGTCACATATTTTTGATAATTTCAATATACATCAGGTAAATAGACACATAGAAAAAGGGATATATAGAGAGAACCTATTTTCTCACTGAATTGGCATAAACAATGTTTCTTGGAAAGTCTGATTTTGAAATCTGTGACTTCCAAATACATTTGTAATCTATCATTAAAAATGCAATAAGAGACAGAAAACAGGAAACCTATTGCTCACCTAAAGAGGCTTTGGTAAAATGAGAATAAAGATTAGAGCAAACCTATTAAGAAGTGGGACAAATATAATAATCCATAGAATCTTGGAAAAAAATCAGGACAAAGGTGAAACTCCTTTTATTTTAGTGTCAAAGGTGATCATAAAAAAAAAGACTACAGACAATAATGATTGAAAAGAACAATGAAGGAGATAAACTCATAAAGCCCAGCTTTAATTAGGCAAAGAGTGAAAATGTTTATTGGCTTGGAGGAGAATATGATGAATTGACTAGAGTCTTTCTTGAATTTGTGTTCACACTTTGGAATGGAGACTACCAAAATGACATTTGCATTGCTTGATAATGATACTAATCATGATAGTTTGTAAAAACAAAACAAAACAAAATAACAGTAATAATAGACCATGATCAGTGCAATTTTTGTTAGGTTGCAAGCATCAATGGTTCATGAATGTGAGAATCAGAAAATGGAAAGAATAAGATGCTGAATAAAGAGTTAAGCTATAGTTGGAAATGTAGATTTGAGATAATTGCATGCTGAAACCAAAGGAGTGTTTGATATTAAAAGAAAGAAGATCTAACTGTCTAAGAATGGCAGTTTAGGGTACATCTCTCAAATATATGATAAAATGTAGACATCTGAATAGCATTCATATTTCACATATATTTCTGAGGCCTCATGGATACAATTAATTACGTCCTTACACTAACCAAAATAAATGTTATTATTTGATAGTAAGATCTAGAGTCTTTACCATTTTTATTCTACAAAGTTTGCAATACCATAATTTCATAGCTTCTTGTACTTTAGCAATAAAAAATGATAGTTTCCCAGCAGCTATCAAATGTGGTTAACCACAGCAGAATAATCCTAGGAAACTTAGTTTGAGCATAAAAGCATTTAAAGTATACAAAACTTTAAAAATGTCATTTAATCATTCAGGATGAAGAAAAGTAGATATTGTGCATCTGTAGCTTCCTTGCAAAACCACCACAGCATAGCATAAAGTTCAATTTATGGGGGAAAAGTCTGATTTTGTAAGAAAGCTTAAAGTACAAGTCATAATTTTGGATGATTAATTAAATGGCCCTATTGGTTATATACTATTCAAATGTTAGCAACTTTAGTTAATTTTTTTAACTTTTTGAAGACAATATGAGTGATACATCAAATTAGCACTAACTGAAGAAGATATTCTCCCCCCCCCAAAAAAAACACACATATACATTAAAAAATACTTGCATATCCTAAGTGTCCACAAAATTATATGATAACCTAAAATCCTAAAAAGAAGAACATTCCCATCTATAATTCCATAAAGGCAAATTATTCAGATTGGTTTTCTCTTTCAGTAAAATATTGCAATCTTTTTTTCATTTAACAGAGAAAGTAACTATCTTAAAAACACAGAAATTAGTGACAAAAATAAACCCAGAACCCAAACTCTTGACTTTTTATGTACTCCTTTCCACTATAACACACTGCCACATCACGAGCTTCCTGGAATGAAGCAAAGTGAACCAGAGCAGCTGACAAATGGTTCATCATTGGACTGTCACCTTGGTTTTCAAAATTCAGGATGTACCTAAGAGCTCACTTCTCAGATTGTGTCTGGACAAAAATGAGTAGAGTTAGAGATACTTTTGACTTGAATATATATATATATATATATATATATATATATATATATATATATATATATATATATATCCCATTGATCAGAATGGCAGAACGACCAGAGTGACCAGAACAACTGGTGGCTATGACACGCACTGTGGCAGCCAACCAGCCTGATCCAGGCCTCGATCAGCCCCCAGCACCCCGATCAAGAGTGGGGTCAGCCGGCCAAACACCCATGACCCCTCCCCCTCACCAGCCTGGCCTGATGGGCTCTCATCAGGGCAAGCTGGCCAGATCCCACCTGTGCACAAATCCATGCACCTGACCTCTAGTTTGTCATAATGGATTTCACTTGAGCTTTAAATTCCTCACTGAAAATGCCACAGGAATGTAATGTATTAGTCAAATCACAAGCTTGTAGATATTTTCAGGCTTGTGCTGAGTTGCTTGAAAGTAAAACTGTCTTAATCTTCCAAGTTTAAGTTTCTTCAATTCCCACAACACCTGCCAATGCATACATTCTTTCAGTGTGCAGTATAGGAGGGAAGACTGTTTCAAAAATGAGATCCAGATTCAACATGCAGAATATTTGTCAATTTTGAAAGTTTACACATTCTTGTTCATAAAATCATATGCAGTTCTGTAATTCAAGCCTTCTACTTTTACATGGGAATGGAAGGAGAGAAAATTATATACAGGGAGATATTACAATATCCCTACTTGGGTTAATAGCTTTAGCCATGATCTTTATTGTTCTCTAGCATACATCATAGATCCTTAGAATAGGTTTCCATGCTTCCCCCCCTCCCTGGGGTGGGTGTGAGGCATATCCCACACTGTAACCAATTGTTGTTGTTGTTGTTTAAATATATTTTTATTGATTTCAGAGAGGAAGGAAGAGGGAGAGAGAGATAGAAACATCAATGATGAGAGAGAAGCATTGACCGGCTGCCTCCTGCACATCCTCTACTGGGGTCGATCCCACAACCCAGGCATATTCCTTTGACTGGAATCGAACCTGAGACCCTTTAGTCCACAGTCCAACGCTCTACCCACTGAGCCAAACCAGCTAAGCCCAATTGTTATTTTAAGCAGTAAACCACAAGTTAATGATTATTATTCCAAATTTAGTTTAGGGTTTGGTGCCCCTTGCTTATATTTCTATGTGGAAGTTCTTGTACAATCAATGAGTAGAGGTTAAAAACTCAGCAAATTGAGAGTAGAAAATTCTGAATTTATAACAAAAATTTTTGGGGGCCTAGTATCAAGAAGAAAGATTATCCATAACCCTCTCACCCTGGTGGTGGCCTATTTCCTAATAGGGAGAAAAACTTACAACAGGCCAGTTGAATTGTAGGGACATTCTGAAGTTTGTCATTATTTAACCAAAAAATTGTTTATCCTTTAGTGCTTGTCCACACAAATTTCAGAAACATATTTTGATGTGTTTAACATACTGGAAGATTAATAAACATAATGGGCATTTTGTGAGTTATTATTTTTTATGTTTTTTAATCGTTTGACTGCCATTTTCAAAATGGCATATTTCATTTATTTTTTCCCAAGAAAAACAGTTTTAAATATAATAATGTTACATGTAATAAACACTAATATTTCAAGCAAAAGGATTTTAAGTATAATACTTTTACATGCAATAAACATCAATACTTCAAGAAAAACTATTTAAATATAATGTTACATGCCTAAACATTAATATTTCAAGAAAAAATGATTTTAAATATAATATTACCAAAATTATACTAACATAGTATATCACAAAAGTTGTAAGAAATATTAAAAATCTGCAAATAACAGGATTACTTCTATTATATTCTAAAATATTTTTTTCCTCTGGCTCTATTTTGGTTCACCAGTTTATGTTGTTCATTATATACAAGAAATGAGTGAGATCATGTGATATTTATCTTTCTCTGACTGGCTTATTTCACTTAGCACAATGCTCTCCATCCATGCTGTTGCAAATGGTAAGAGTTCATTCTTTTTATAACAGCATAGTATTCAATTTTTAGATGTACCAGAGTTTTTAATCCTCTCATCTGCTGATGGGCATTTAGGCTGTTTCCAAATATTACCTATTGTAAATTGTTCTGCTATGAGCATAGGGGTGCATATATCCTTTCTGATTGGTGTTTCTGATTTCTTGGGATATATTCTTAGAAGGAGGATTACTGGGTCAAATTGGAGCTCCATTTTTAGTTTTTTGAGGAAACTCCATACTGTTTTCCACAGTGGTTGCGCCAGTCTGCATTCCCACCAGCAGTGCACGAGGGTTCCTTTTTCTTCGCATCCTCGCCACCACTTGCCCTTTGTTGATTTGTTGATGACAGCTATTCCGACAGATGTGAGATGGTACCTAATTGTTGTTTTGATTTGCATCTTTCAGGTGATTAGTGACTTTGAGCATGTTTTCATATATCTCTTGGCCTTCTGTATGTCCTCTTTCAAAACGTATCTAAGTCATTTGCCCTTTTTTTTATTGGGTTGTTTATCTTCCTTTTGTTAAGTTGTCTGAGTTTCCTGTAAATTTTGGAGACTAAATCCTTATTGGAGATAACATTGGCAAATACATTCTCCCATACAGTGGGCTTTCTTGTTATTTTGTTGATGGTTTCTTTTGCTGTGCAGAAGCTTTTTTATTTTGATGTAGTCCCATTTGTTTATTTTCTCCTTAGTTTACATTGCCCTAGGAGCTGTATCCATAAAGATACTGCTATGACATGTGTCTGATATTTTGTTGCCTATGGATTCTTCTAAGATTGTTATGGTTTCCCATCTTACATTTAAGTCTTTTATCCATTTTGAGTTTATTTTTGTGTATGGTGTAAGTTGGTGGTCTAATTTAATTTTTTGCATGTATCTATCCAATTTTCCCAACACCATTTATTGAAGAGACTGTCTTGACTCCATTCTATGCTCATGCCTCCTTTGTCAAATATTAATTGAGCATAATGGCTTGGGTCGACTTCTGGGTTCTCTGTTCTGTTCCATTGATCTATATGTCTGTTCTGTTGCCAGTACCAGGCAGTTTTGAGAACAGTGTCTTTGTAATATAGCTTAATATCTGGTATTGTGATCCCTCCAAATTTATTCTTCTTTCTTGGGATTGCTGCAGCTATTCGGGGTCTTTTTTTTATTCCAGATGAATTTTGGGAGTGTTTGTTTTATGTCTGTGAAATATGCCATTGGTATGTTATGGGGATTTTATTGAATCTGTAGATTTCTTTGGGTAATATGGACAATATTGATGATGTTGATTCTACCAATCTATGAACACGGTATATGCTTCTATTTGTTTATGTCTTCCTCTGTCTCTTTTTCAACATCCTGTAGTTTTCCAAGTACAGGTCTTTTACTTCCTTCATTAACTTTATTGATAGGTATCTTAATTTTTTTTTGCAATGGTAAATGGGATTTTTTTGTCTCTTTCTGTGAGTTCATTATTTTTATACAAAAAAGCCATAGATTTCTGGTTGTTAATTTTGTATCCTGCTACATTGCCAAATTCATTTATTAATTCTAGTAGGATTTTTTTATTGATTTTTTACAGAGAGGAAGGGAGAGAGATAGTTAGAAACATCGATGAGAGAGAAACATTGATCAGCTGCCTCCTGCACATCTCCCACTGGGGATATGTCCACAACCAAGGTACATGCCCTTGACCGGAATCGAACCTGGGACCTTTCAGTCCGCAGGCCGATGCTCTATCCACTGAGCCAAACAGGTTTTGGCAATTCTAGTATTTTTTGATGGAGTCTTTGGGGTTTTCTATGTACAATATTGTGTCATCTGCAAATAAAGACAGTTTTACTTCTTCTTTTCTATTTTGAATGTCTTTTATTTCTTCTTCTTGTCTAATCGTTATGGCTCACACTTGCAGTACTATGCCAAACAGGAGTGTAGAAGTGTGAAAAATGTTTGGAGAGCCTGAAAGACATCTTATCCCCCCTCCAATCATAAGTTTGCTCTACCACTCTACTGAAGTAGCTATAACAAGGTTAATACTTTCCTCTATGTTGCTATATCCAATGATCAGTTTAAAATTCCTAATCTTACTTGACCTACCTGCAGCATTTGAATGAGATGATGATTTACTTCTACTTGACTTACTTTCTTCACTTGGCTTCCTAGACCTCACTCTCTCTTGGTACTCTAACACCAAAGCCATTAATTCCCAGTATCCTCTGCTGAATGATCCTAATCTTCCCAGCCTCAACATTGCAATGCCCAGAGCTCCATTTTCAAACCACTTCTCTTTCCTTTTTCTTTTTTAGCCAAATGTTTTATTACACAACAGTAGAGTTTCAGATGCATAAAAAAATACTCATTTCAAAGTGTTTTTTAATTGTTGACAGTCTTAGACATACCCCCACCCCCATTTTCCTCCCTACCTCTCCTCCACTCAGTCCCTGCTTCACCCCATCTAGTCTCACTCTTTTGGGGATCTCATAAGGTCCCATGGCTTAAATAACATCAACATCCTGATAACTTCCAAATTTACATCCCCAGCTTACACTTCTCCTAGATGTCTAATATGTATTTCCAACTTCATATTCCCGAGACTCAACTTCTGATTCCCTTTCTTCAAATATGGTCTTCCTGAGGCTTTGTAATCTCAGTTGCTCCTGCACAAACTCTAGACTCCTCTGTTTCTGTTACACCACATACCCAGCCCTTAAACTACTGTGGGCTCTACCTTTAAATTATATACAATCCAATCAGTTTTGACAATGTCACTGCTACCAATCTTGTCCAAGCCACCATCTTTTGTCTAGCTTATTAAAATGTCTTCGTAACAGGTATCCCTACACTTCCCATTTTCCTCCAATCCATTTACATGGCATCTAGACAAACACATTTCTGTGGCAGGAAATTTGTTTTTCATTTGTTTGTTTTATTTGCCTGGGATTTGCTTTCCTCAGATATCCATATGGCTTGTTTTTTTAACTCCTTTAGATCACTGTTCAAAGTCAGCTCCTCAACTAGACCTTCCTTGATGACTCTATGTGAAATAGAAACTGTACCCTTCAGAAATTTTTATCCCTTTGGTTTGTATTAAATTTTGTCACACAGCATTGATCACTACATAATAGATTATGTTGTTTTTATTTTGTTCCTTATCATTCACACTTCCTGTAGAATATACTCTCCATGAGGTCAGATATTTTTTATGGTTTTATTTCACAGCTATATCCTTAGTAAGTGGAGCAGTATATCACACAGAGTAGGTGCTCATTAAATATTTATTACATAAATGTTCATATGAAGTATCCTTGTCTTTTGTTTCCTGCATAGATCATTGGTGGTTTATTCTCATAAGATTTAATATATTTTGAGCTTTGGTGAAGATTCAGGTAATGCAAAAGCCACTGAGTTTTCTTAAGTACTGACATGTCAGCACTAGCCAGTATTTTCAAGGCAGTGGTTGCCATTTAAAATGCTTTGTGTTTAACTTATTTATTTACATACTAGAGGCCCAGTGCACAAAATTCATGCACTGGGGGGAGGGTCCCTCAGCCCAGCCTGTGCCCTCTCGCAGTCTGGGAGCCCTTGGGGAATGTCTGACTGATGGCTTAGTCCCAATCCCCACAATTGGATATCCTTAGCGCTGCCAAGGAGGCAGGAGAGACTCACGCCACCACTGCTGCGCTCCTCAGCAGTGAGCCTGGCTCAAGGCTCCTGGCTGAGCAGCTCTCCCCCTGTGGGAGTGCACTGACCACCAGGGGGCAGCTCCTTCATTGAGCGTCTGCCCCCTAGTGGTCAGTGTGCATCATAGCTACTGGTCATTCTGCCATTCAGTCGATTTGCATATTAGCCTTTTATGATATAGGATTTCAGAATATTCATTGTTTTAAATAAATGTTTAGACGGTATATTCATTTCCAATTGCTATTGTAATATATACCACAAAACTAGTGGCTTAAAACAATGAAAATTCACTAGTATATGGTTCTGGAAGACAAAAGTCCAAAATGCTTCTTTAAAGGGTAAAACAATGTGCTATTAGGGCTGCATTCTTCCTGGAGACTCTTGGGATGAATCAATTTTCCTGTCATTTCCAGCTTCTAAAAAGCTGCCCATATTCATTGGCTCATTCTCGCATCAATTTGATGTCTGCTTTCCTCTTCAGATATCTTTTTCTGACTCTCCTCCCTCCCTCTTTCCCTCATAAGGACCCTTTGGATTATATTGTATGCACCTGGATAACTCAGGATAATCTCATGCTTTGAAAACTCTTTAATCACATCTGCAAGTTAACATATTTACAAGTTAAGTGTTTAGGATGTAGACACTTTTAAAGAATCATTATTCTCCCTACCACATAGGGTTGAATTTTTAATGAAATGAATTTAAAGTGGTGATAGGAAACATGTCAAAATCTAAAAAATAATGAAACCATTCTAAAGGTAATATATGGATCTTAATATGAGAATGTTAGGTATAAGAATAATTTCTTCCTGTTGTTTATAATTCTGCCAGTACTGTTGAAGTAATATATTCTGCAAATCAGTCTGCAAGCTCGGGTTTTCATCTTAGCAAAAAGGAAATGCAGATACTTATGAAAATTTGATTTACAACATTACCAGGTCTTTATTAAACAGCATACTGTTTTGTTTTTAGTCTGGGATGAAGGTTCAAGATAATTTTATTTGCTCTAAACCTTGGCAAATCCTGAATATAAACATAAGAGTATTTGTTTTTCTCTGTGTTATCATAGACATAAAAATCCTCCTATTGATTTTTATAGTCAGTAAAAAATAAAAAGTTGAAGGTGAGAACCTGGATCAACTGCCTAGAGGGAGTGAAACCTACCTGGGAACTGATTACATGAATCTCTTGGAAAGTCCAAGAAGCCAAACATCTAACTGAGATAATTCTCACCTCCTTCCAAGGTTGAGTTTCATATTCCAAATATCCATTGGAGTGAGTAGAAATCCAAGAAAGCTGTTACTAGATACTATGAATGGAATGTTTGGGAATGATGATGAGACAGAACTATAAGGTCTTATCTTTCCAGTTTCTCCCAATTACCTTTCTCCTTTCTAGTTTCTTCTCTCATTGGTCCATCCCACCTTTGCATTTCTCATTATTACAATTATTCCATTGGATTAACACATTACGTCTCCACAAGTACAAATTTAGCCTGAATGGAATTAACATATAGGCATGAAACTTTAGGATATATTAATCAAATTATCCTGTGATTCACATGTAGTATAGAGAAAGAAAATTTATCCTGGAGACCTGCTCAATGAGAATGATTCTAAATGGGGTACTACAATGAAGGGAATTTTGGGGCAGCCATTGAAGCTGTTTTTGCCATGATTCAAAAAAAATGGCATCATTGAAAGTTGGAAGAGAATATTGCATAGCAGGAAGACATCGCATATGATTTTTCCCCTTTATTTCATTTATTCTTTTATATTTGGCCATGTGAGAGATGGCTGAGATGAGACTGAATGGTATTCTGGAGAATTTTTAAAGTCTTAAGAAAGTAAGTTAAATAAATCATCTTTTGGCAAGTCTCTACTCTTTCAGACAACTTATTAAGACATTCACATTTATTAAACTTATACACAAAATTGATATCAATGATGATTCCAAAGGCATTGATTCTATGACATCACAAGGGAGAAACTTGAACCATGGAAAGTCTTTATTTGCAGCAATATCCATCTACAATGTAATTACATATTTATGAGATTTTTACCATGATTATGTCTATATGGAATATAATTTGGCATAGTCAAATTTGTTTGGCCTAAAGCCATAAATATAATGAATGTTAATCTAGTTACATGACTAAGACTATAAAACCTGTAGGGGGCTCTAAAAGTAGTCTTTATATATTAAATTACCTTAGTACTTGGCATAAATATAAAATTTGTCTTAAGGTTTATAGAAATGGTATTGGGACAGAAACATTCATAATTTAAATACAACAGTAGAACTGCATTTATTATATCTGCAAATATTATACAGATACTGATACAACAATGGTTACATTTTTGACAGCCTATTACATTATGTACATCCACATTATAAATTACCTTTAAAATTCCGTACACTGGTGTTGTAGCAAATTCTTCTGTTGATGAGCTTCTTGGTTGAGACAATATGTGTTGCCTGGAAGGCTTGACTCAACCTTGACCTATGAACCAGGAGGTCATGTTTATTTCCAGGCCAAGGCACATGCCTGGGTTGTGGGCTTGATCCCCAGTTTGGAGCATGCAGGAGACAGCCGATCAATGATTCTCTCTCATCATAGATGTTTCTATTTCTTTCTCTCTCCCTTCCTCTCTGAAATCAATAAAAATATATTTAAAAAATTGTGTTAATTAACAGATGCCACTTTATTTTTATACTAGAGGTCCGGTGCATGAAACTCATGCACAGGTAAGTTCCCTAGGCCTAGCCAGCGATCAGGTAGATCGGGGGGCCCCTGCTGGCACCTGCTTGGATGGCCTGGTACAGCACGCTCACCAGCCCTGCCCCTCACCACCTCCCTTGGTCAGGGCCTGTGGGCTGGAGGCAAATCCTGCATTGAGCATCTGCCCTCTGGTGGTCAGTGTGTGTCATAGCTACCGGTCATTCTGCCGATTCTTCAGCTGTTCACTCAATTTGCATATTAGGCTTTTATTAAGTAGGATCAAACATATCATTTTGGGGGGTTTTAGTATGTCACCAGATATTTTCATTTAAAATTTTATGTGATATTTTTATAATAACTATCATGTTTTAGTATAATTATCTCCCCAAGCTTACATATTTATTTTTTAATCTTTATTATTGAAATTATTACATATGCCCCCTTTTTCCCCCATTGGCCTCTCCCAGCCAGTCCCTGTCCCCCACATCAGGCCTTCACAAGCTTATTGTCTGTGTCCACGGGTTATAAATATATGCATACTAGTGCATTGCTGTATAGTGCATTGCTGTATCTCTTCCTCCCCACTCACCCTCCCCTGCCTTCCCTCTGAGGTTTGACAGTCTGTTTGATACTTCTATGACTCTGGGTTTATTTTTGATCATCAGACTATTTGTTCATTAGTTTCGACATGTGAGTAAGATTGTGTGTTACTTATCTTTTTCTGACTGGCTAATTTCACTTAGCATAATGCTCTCCAGATCCATCCATGCTGTTGCAAATGATAAGAATTCTTTCTTTTTTTACAGCTGCATAGCGTTCCATTGTGTAGATGTATCACAGTTTTTTGCTTGTTTTTTTTTTAAATTTTTGTTTGTTTTGTTTTGTCTTTTGCATATCTATATCTATATCTATATCTATATCTATATCTATATCTAATCTATATCTATATCATCTATCTATCTATATATATATATATAACTTTAATCTTTATTGTTGAAAGTATTACATAGGTCCTTCTTTCCCCCCTGCCCCCGTTAACCTCTTCCTGCCCACTCTCATCCTCCCCTGACCCCATCACAGGCCCTCACCACCCCATTGTCTATGTCCACATATGTACCATAGTTTTTTATCCACTCATCTGTTGATGGCCACTTTGGCTATTTCCAAATCTTATCTATTGTAAATTGTGCTGCTATGAACATAGGGATGCATATATTCTTTCTGATTGGTGTTTTTTATTTCTTGGGATATATTCTTAGAAGTGGGATTACTGGGTCAAATGCAAGTTCCATTTTTAATTTTTTGAGGAAACTTCATACTGTTTTCCACAGAGGCTATAAGTCTGCATTCCCATCAGCAGTGTATGGGGGTTCACTATTCTCCACATCTTCACCAACACTTGTCATTTGTTGATTTGTTGATGATAGCCATTCTGGCATTTTAATGATGTTGATTCATCCAATCCATGAGCATGGTGTATTCTTCCAGTTGTGTGTATCTTCCTCTATCTCTTTTGTCAATGTCCTTTAGTTTTCTGAATACAAGCCTTTAATCTCCTTGGTTAAGTTTATCCCAAAGTAACTTAATTTTTTGTTGCATTGTTAAATGGGATTGCTTATTTAGTTTCTCTTTCTGTGAGTTCATTATTGGTGTAGTAAAATGCCATAGATTTCTGGGTGCTGATTTTGTATCCTGATATGTTGCCAAATTAATATATTAAATCTAGTAGTTTTTTGATGGAGTCTTTAGAGTTTTCTACACACAATTTCATGTCACCTGTGAATAATGACAGTTTTATTTCCTCCTTTGCAATTTGGATTTCTTTTCCTTCTTCTTGTATGATTACTATGCCTAGCATTTCCACTACTATATCGAACAGGAGTGGTGAAATTGGGCATCCCTGTCTTGTTCCTGTTCTTAAGGGAAATTCTTTTAGTTTTTGCCCATTGAGTATGATATTGGCTGTGGGTTTTTCAGATATAGCTTTTCTTATGTTGAGGTATGATCCCTCTATTCTTACTTTGCTGAGAATTTTTATAAAAAAGGGTGTTGTATTTTGTTGAATGCTTTTTCTGCATCAATTGATATAACCATGTAATTTTTGTGTTGTAATCTGTTAATGTGCTGTAGCACATTTATTGATTTTTGCATATTGTACTAGCCTTTAATCCCCAGAATAAATTTTACTTGATCATAATGTATTATCTTTTTAATGTATTGCTGGATCCAACTTGCTAGAATTTTGTTGAGGATTTAAGCATCTATGTTCACCAGGGATATTGACCTGCAATTATCTTTCTTTGTAGTGTCTTTATCTGGTTTTGGAATTAGGGTAATGCTGGCTTCATAGAAAGAGCTTATAAGTGTTCCCTCCTCATAAATTTTTTGGAATAGTTTGAGGAGAATAGTTGTTAGTTCTTCTTTGAATGTTTGGTAATTATTTATAGTTACTTGGATTTAGACCCTGTGATGTCGTCTAGAACAGGGCTTTTGTTTCCTGGAAGTTTATTTAATTACTGCTTCAATTTCATCAATAGTTATTGGCCTATTCAGTTTTTCTGATTCTTTCTGATTGAGTTTTGGAAGATTGCATGTTTCCAGGAATATGTTCATTTTGTCAAAGTTGTTCAGTTTGTTGGAATAGAGTTGTTCATATTTTTTACAATACTTTGTTTTTCTGTGGGGTCAGTTGTTAATCCACCTTTTTTATTTCTGATTTTGTTTATTTGGGTCCTCTATCTTTGTTGCTTGGTGAGTCTGGCTATAGGTTCATCAATCTTGTTTATCCTTTCAAAAAGCCATCTCTTGATTTTATTGATCTTTGGTATTGGTTTTTTTGGTCTCTATGTCATTTATTTTTGTTTTGATCTTTATTATTTCCTTCCTTCTACTTACTTTGGGTTTATCTTCCTGCTCTCTTTCTAATTCTTTAAGTTGTTGGGTTAGATAACTTATTACCACTTTTTCTTGTTTTGTTGACTTAGGCCTGTAATGCTATGAATGTCCTTTTCAGGATTGCTTTCACTGTGTCCCATAGATTTTGGATTGTTGTGTTTTCATTATAATTTGTTTTCATAATGTTTTTTTTATTTCTTCTTTTGTCTCTTCAGTAACCCTTTCATTATTTAATAGCATGCCATTTAGGCTCCATGTGTTTTATTGTTTTTGTTGTTGATTTCTAATTTTATGCCATTGTGATCTGAGAAGATGCTTGACATGATTTCAAGCTTCTTGAATTTTGAGAGGGTTAGCCTGTGTCCTAACATGTAGTATATCTTTGAAAATGTCCCATGTGCACTTGAGAATATATATACCAGTATTCCATGGCTTTGGAGTAAATTTTCTGAAGATATCAATGAATTCCCTCTGATCTAGTGAATCATTTAGGATTGCTGTTTCCTTGTTAATTTTTTGTCTAGAAGATTTATCCAATGATGTCAATGGAATATTAAAGTCCCCTACTATGATTGTATTGCTGTTGATCTCTCCCTTGATATCTTCCAGAAAGTTTTTTTTATGTATTTGGTTGCTCCTGTATTGGGTGCATATATGTTTACCAGAGTTATGTTCTCTTGTTGTATTGATTCCATTAGTATGAATTTGACTTCATTGTTTTAAGTTATTGCCTTCACTTTGAGGTTTATTTTGCCAGATATAAGTATTGCTACTCCAGCTTTTTTTTTCTTTGCCTGAAGAACTTTTTTTCCATCCCTTCGCTTTCAGTCTGTGTTTTTTTCTGAGGTGGGTGTCTTATAGACAGCATATATATGGGTCATGTTTTCTTACCCATTCAGCCACCCTATGTTTTTTGATTGGAACATTGAATCCATTTATGTTTAAGGTTACTATTATTAATTTTAAATATATTTTTATTGATTTCAGAGAGGAAAGGAGCGAAAAAGAGATAGAAACATCAGTGATGAGATAGAATCATTGATCGGCTGCCTCCTGCATGCCCCACACTGGAGATCTAGCCCACAACCTAGACATGTGCCCTTGACCAGAATAGAACCCAGAACCTTCAGTCCACAGGCCAACATTCTATCCACTGAGCCAAACTAGCTAGGTCTAAGGTTATTATTTATAGGTACTTTTTTTGTTGCCATTTTTATTCTTCATGTCTGTTTTCCTTCCCTCTTTTTCTATTTTTTCTTCTTACAACAGTCCCTTTAGCATTTCTGATTTGGTGGTAATAAACTCCTTTAGCTGTTTTTTTATCTGCATGGCTTCTGAATTCACCTTCAATTTTGAACCATAGTCATGCTGGATAGTGTAGTCCTGGATTCATAACTTTGCTTTTCTTTACTTTGTATAGTTCGCGCAACTCCTTTCTGGCCTAATGTGTTTCTGTTGAGAAATTAGCTGATAGTCTAATGGGAGTTCCCTTGTAGGTAGCTTTCTGTCTATCTCTTACAGCCTTTAAGAGTCTTTCTTTGTCTTTAATTTTTGACATTTTAATTATGATGTGTCTTGGTGTGGGTCTTTCTGGGTTCATCTTGATTGGGACTCTGTGCTTCCTGGACTTGTGTGACTTTTTTCCTCCCAAAGTTAGGGAAGTTTTCTGTCATTATTTTTTCAAACAGATATTCTATTCCTTGCTCAGATTCTTATCCTTCTAGCACCTCTGTTATGTGGATGTTAGTTCATTTCATGTTGTCCAAAAGCTCCCTTAAACTCTCCTCCTGCTTTTTAATTTTTGTTTCCAATTGCTTTTCTGATTAGGTGTTTTTGTACTCTGTTTTCTAACTTATTGATTCAGTCCTCAGATTTTTTTAAATATATATTATTGATTTTTTACAGAGAGGAAGGGAGAAGGATAGAGAGTTAGAAACATCAATGAGAGAGAAACATAGACCAGCTGCCTCCTGCACACTTCCTACTGGGGATGTGCCCACAATCAAGGTACAAACCCTTGACCGGAATCAAACCTGGGACCTTTCAGTCCACAGGCTGACGTTCCATCAACTGACCCAAACCGGTTAGGGCAGTCCTCAGATTTTTCTAGTCTACTGTTGAAACCTCCCAGAGTTTTCTTTTGCAGCTGTCATTGTTTATTTCCTCTTGATTCTTATCCATGTTGGTGTATTTCTCCTTCAGCTCCTTATAATTCTCTTTGAGTTGTTTGTAATTATCTCATTGAGATATGTGAGCATCCTGATAAGCATTACTTTAAATTCTTTATCTGGCAAATCACTTGCCTCCGTTTCATTTAGTTCCTTTTCTGGTGATTCCTCCTTTTCTTTCATTAGGGCATTGTTTCTTTATCTCCCCATTTTGCTGTCCTTTTGTGTATATATATATTGATTTCTGAAAGAAAGGGAGAGGGAGAGAGAGATAGAAACATAAATTATGAGAGAGAATCATTGATTGTCTGCCTCCTGAACTCCCCACACTAGGGATCAAGCCCACAACCCTGGCATGTGCCTTTGACCAGAATCAAACCCGGGATTCACAGGCCAACGCTCTATCCACTTAGCTAAACCAGCTAGGGCTTGTATTAGTTTTTATGTCTTAGATCAAGCTGCTATGCCACCCAGATATTTTTTCTGCATGGTGTTATGTAATCAGTGTTTTGTGGGACTCAATGGTGCCATCTTTCAGATCTCCTGAACTCAGTGTTCTATGAATGCCCCCTACTTGAGTTATTTGGATTCTCCTGATGTAGTGGGTCTTGAATGTTATTGTTCTCTTAATGGATGGAGCCTGCTCACAGGTTGTCTGACTATGTGGTTCACCCCTGACCTCATTGTGCAAGCCATTGTGGATGTTCTCAGGGTCTCAGCTCCCATGGTGAGGATTGACTGCAAGGTCCCACTGGTGTTCCACTCACTGCACAAGTTCTCAGTAGGGTGGAATACTACTATGTTACTAACTGCCTGGGGTCCCGGAGCCCAGGGCAGGGTGTCATATGACTCGCTGTTGGTTGCCAAGAGCCCATAGTGATGGTTCCTTATGAGGTCCCACTGACATGCAGCTCACTGCGTGGGCCCAGGTTGGTGTCCAGGGCCAGGCTGGATGGGATGAGACTATTTTCCTAACCACTGCTGCTTAACCCTTCAAGATGGTGTGGTTTCTGTGCTAGAGCCACACCCACCCAGGGAGTGCCTGTGGTGCTAACAGGGGCTCTTTGACTAGGAGAGCCTGATCTGCCAGGCCCGAGACTCTTGCAAGATGTGACTGTCCCTCACTCACACACATATACACACCATGCACATCCTCACACTACCCTCTCACTCCCTTACTCATACTTTCTTCCTATTCCCATCCTGCTGGCCACCATGTTTCAAAAAAACTACACATTTACTTTGATCTCTTATTCCTGACACTGAATTTTTTTGACTGATTTCATAAAGTACTACATATCTTAATGAAAATGGAAGAGTATATTAGTCTATTTTTCAAATGTCTCTAGAGCTTTGAGACATTGACATTAAATGGGAACACATTAAACATCACTTAATATAAATGACTTAATCTCAGAGAGCTCTTTTCTTTTACCTTACAACTTAACCTAGGTTTGCAGTTAATGTTCATTGAGTAATTTAAGGAAAAGGTCCTATTTCTTCTTACCCTAGCAAACTTAACATCAGCTGCTCATTTTGTAAAAATTTACCTTTATTATTGAAAATGTTATAGATGCCCCCCATTTTTCCCCATTGACTCCCTCCAACTCAAGCCTTCACCACACTATTGTCTGTGTCCATGGGTTATTCATGTATGCATATAAGTTCTTTGGTTAACAAATAAATAAGAAATACCAGTCTCTAATACAGGGAATGAAATGACTATGCTTTTCTGTTCTTTTTCCTCCTCTTCTCTCTTTTATTTTTTACAAAAATACTCTTGATTTTAGAGGCACTACTCTTTACTGTATTTTTTCACACACATCAGATCCCTTTCACAAATTTTCCTTCTCTTTAGTTTTACTTTCAGCTCCAATTACATTGATAACCCCTATACCTCACCAAGATTTTATTTTATTTATTCAACACATATTTATTAAGCTCCTGCTGTGTACTAGAAGTTATTCAAAGCACAAATATAAACAAAACATATGTAATTTTGTTGTCATGAACTTGACATTCTAATTGAGGGATACTGAAAAATGAACAGATAAATAAATAAACTATACCAAGATAATCTATATTGTTGAATATATATATATATATATATATATATATATATATATATATATATATATATATTAGAGGCCCAATGCATGAAATTCGTGCAAGGATCTTGGCCCTCACAGCCCTGGCTTCATCTGGAAGGTCATCCAGAAGGACGTCTGGTCTAATTAGCATATTATGTTTTTATTATTATAGACTAGAGGCCCGGTGTACAAAAATGTGTGCACTCAGGGGTCCCTCAGCCCGGCCTGTGCCCTCTCGTAGTCTGGGACTCCTCCAGAGATGTCCACCTGCTGGCTTAAAATGGCAGTCAAACATCCCTCTGGCAGCCCTGGAGCCCTTGGGGATGTCCTCTTGCCAGTGGGGAGCAGGCCTAAGCTGCAGTTGGGCATCATTAGTGTGCTGAGGAGGCAGGAGAGGCTCCCACCAGCACCACTGTGCTGCCAGCCATCAGACTGGCTTGTGGCTGAGCAGAGCTCCCCCTGTGGGAGCGCACTGACCACCGGGGGCAGCTCCTGCATTGAGCGTCTGCCCCCTGGTGGTCAGTGTGTGTCAAAGTGACCAGTCATTCCCAATTGTTCTGCTGTTAGGGTCAATTTGCACATTACCCTTTTATTATATAGAATAGAGGCCTGGTGCACGGGTGGGGGCTAGCTGGTTTTCCCTGAAGGGTGTCCCGGATCAGGGTGGGGGTCCTGCTGGGGTGCCTGGCCAGCCTGGGTGAGGGGCTGAGGGCTGTTTTCAGGCTGACCACACCCCCTGGTGACTCAAGCCCCAGCCTCTCATTTGTTTCTTTTTCTTTTTTTTTTCTGGGATTTATTTATCTTCTATAATTGAAACTTTGTAGCCTTGAGTGGAGCCAAGGGCTGGCCAGGGCAGGCAGGAAGTTTGGCTTCCTCCATCGCTGGGGGCAACCCAAGCCTCCTGCTTTCTCCAGCTCCATGGTCACAGCCATCTTAGTTGGGTTAATTTGCATATTAGTTCCTGATTGGCTGGTGGGTGTGGCTTGTGGTGTGGCTTGAGTGTAGGGAGGGATGGTTAATTTGTATGTTTATATTTTATTATATAGGATATACATTCCCCTAAATATAAAGCTAAGTCCTAATTCCCAGTATGTATAAATATAACCTTATTTAGTAAAATTATCTGCAGAGTTAATGAGGTTAATTATTTCAAAATAGGATCATCTTGGATTGGTCCAGGGAAAGGTATAAATCCAATGGCATGTGTCTTTATAAGAAAAGAGGAAGATACAGAGATGCAGAAAGAAGGCCATATGAAGGAGGCTGAGGATGGAGTTATGAAACCCCAAGCTAAGAAATGAAAAATGTTTTGGGTAGCACCAGAAGCTATAAGAGAGGAGTCATAGAACAGATCCTCCCTCAGAGCCTCGAGAGGGGACTGATTCTGTCAACAATTTGATTTTGAAGTTGTAGCTTCCAGAAATGTGAAAGTACAGTTTTTTGCTGTTTCAACACCTTAGATTATCATAATTTATAGAGAAACCTTAGAAAACTAGCACATTTAAAATTCTGAGAAACACTATTAAAAAATAGAAATGGAATTTAGAGATTGTGAGAATATGGTAAAAAATATTTGTAATTTTTTTGTTTTATTTTTTTCTTTATTGATTAAGGTATTACATATGTGCCCTTATCCCCCCATTGCCCTCCCACCCCCTGACTCAACCCCTCACCCCACTGGTGTCTGTGTCCATTGGTTAGGCTTAGTTGCATGTATACAAGTCCTTTGGTTGATCTCCCTCTCTTACCCCAAACTTTCCCTACTTTCCCTCAGGTTTGATGGTCTGATAGATGTTTCTCTGTCTCTGGATCTGTTTTTGTCCATCCGTTTGTGTTGTTCATCATATTCCACAAATGAGTGATCTCATATGATATTTATCTTTCTCTGACTGGCTTATTTTGCTTAGCATAATGGTCTCTAGTTCCATCCATGCTGTTGTAAATGGTAAGAATTCCTTTTTTTTTAACTGCAGTGTAATATTCCATTGTGTATCTGTACCACAGTTTTTTAACCCACTCATCTACTGTTGGACACTTAGGCTGTTTCCAAATCTTAGCTATGGTAAATTGTGATGCTATGAATATAGGTGTGCATATATCCTTTCTGATTGGGGTTTCTAGTTTCTTGAGATATATGCCTAGAAATGGGACACCATACACAAAAATAAAATCAAAATGGATAAAGGATTTAAATGTAAGATGGGAAACCATAAAAATATTAGAGGAATCCACAGGCAGCAAAATCTCAGACATATGCTGAAGCAATTTCTTCACAGGTACAGTTCCTAGGGCAATGGAAACTAAAGAGAAAATAAACAAATGGGACGACATCAAAATAAAAAGCTTTTGTACAGCAAAAGAAACCATAAACAAAACAACAAGAAATCCTACTGCATGGGAGAACATATTTACCAATGTTATCACTGATAAGGGTTTAACCTCCAACAAAAAATGGGCAATAGACCTAAATAGATACTTTTCAAAAGAGGAGGTAAAGAAAGCCAAGAGACATATGAAAACATGCTCAAAGTCACTAATCATCAGAAATAAGCAAATCAAAACAACAATGAGGTACTATCTCACACCTGTCAGAATGACTATCATCAACAAATCGACAAATGACAAGTGCTGGTGAGGATACTGAAGAAAAGGAACACTCTGTAAAAAAATCAATAAAATATATTTAAAAAAATAAAAATCATCATTCTCCCCTTCAAAAAAAAAAAAAAAACACAAAAAAACGAACTGTTTCATCCTTAAAACAATCACATGAGAGAAATGTTTTCATTCTTTTTTAAGGATGAGGAAACCAAGATTCAAGTAAGCTGACTTGTACAAGGTTTCAGAAAAGTTAGCTTGCCCAAATTGTATTTGAATTCATGTCTGTGAGAAACCAAAGTCTGCGTTTATAAATTCTGTCTTATTTTTTCCTACCTACTCAAACAATATATACAATCTATCCTATCTAATAAAAGAGAAACATGGTAATTAGCCATACATCCGCTACCCTTCCCATTGGCTTACCAGGGCGATATGCAAATTAACTGCCAGCCAAGATGGAGGCCGGCAGCCAGGCAGCTTGAAGCTAACATGAGGCTTGCTTGCTTCAGTGACGGAGGGCTCCAACGTTCCCCGCCTGCCTTGCCAGCCTCTGAGCTTGCAGTTTGAAACATTGTTACAAATATAGAAGCTAAACAAAACCCAAGAAACCTGCTTTCAGCCCGCCGGGATCTCAGAGCTGGAGTTGATACAGTGTTTTGATTATAGAACCCAAACAAACCAGATACCTGCTTTCAGCAGCAGAGGCCTCAGAGCTGGAGCCAGAGCTAAAGCTGGCCCAGAATAAAAAAAGAAAAGAAAAAAAGGAGCAGTTGGGAGCTTCAGTCACCCGCCAGCCTGAAAACAGCCCTCAGCCCCTCACCCAGACTGGCCAGGCACCCCAGTGGGGACCCCCACCCTGAAGGGTGTGTGACCAGCTGCAAACAGCCATCATCCCCTCACCCAGGCTGGCCAGGCACCCCAGTGGGGACCTCCACACTGATCCAGGACACCCTTCAGGGCAAACCAGTCGGCCCCCATCCATGCACCAGGCCTCTATCCTATATAGTAAAAGGGTAATATGCCTCCCAGCACTGGGATCAGCAGAGCCACGAGGTCTCCTGGCACCGGGATCAACGTGACAGGGGGCAGCGCCCAAAGTCCCTGATCACCCTGCAGCTCTGTGTGTGACAGGGGGCGGGGCCACAACCTCCCTATCCGCCCTGCTCTTTTCGTGACAGGGGAAGGCTCCCCAATCCCCTGATCAGCCCTGCTCTGTGCCTGATAGGGGGGAGCTCCTCAACCCCCTGATCGGCCCTGCTCTGTGTGTGACAGGGTGCGGCACTCCAACCCGCCCCCCGACAGGCCCTGCTCTTTGTCTGATGGGGTAGAGCCATAACCTCCCCATCGGCCCTGCCCTGCGTGTGAGAGTGGAGGCGCCCCAAACCAATCATTGGCCCTGCTCTGTGGTTGATAGAGGGTGGCGCCCCAACCCCCTGACCCGCCCTCCTCTGTGTGTAACAAGGGGCGGTGTCCCAACCCCCCAATCAGCCCTACCCTGAGTGTAACTGAGGGTGGCATCGCAGCCTCCCAATCCACCCTGCTCTGTGCATGACAGGGGGCAGCGCCCCAACTCCCCAATCAGCTCTGCTCTGAGCCCGACCAGGGGCTGCACCTAGGGATTGAGCCTGCCCTCTCCCACCCAGGAGCAGGCCTAAGCCAGCAGGTCGTTATCTCCCGAGGGGTTCCAGACTGCGAGAGGGCACAGGCCCGTCTGAGGGACCCCTCTATTCCCCCCAAGTGCACAAATTTTTGTGCACCGGGCCTCCAGTATCTATATAAAAAGCAGTGACTGTATCAGCCATAACGACCATAACATTCAGTTGCTATGATGCCTACTGCGGACAACGAACCGGCTGGATCAGGGGGTTGGGCCGGCCTGCCAACCTCATGACCCCTCCCCCCTGACAGCCTGCCCCTGATTGGACTCTCCCACCCTGATCAAGACCTGGCTGCTGGTTAAATGCCCCATCCATTCCCCCCCAGCCCTGCCCCCAATCAGCCCACCCCACCATGATAGGCCCGCAGCCCCTCCACCCCTCCCTGCCCCATCCCTGATTGCACCCCCCACCCTAATAGGGGTCGGGTCTGTTCAGCCAACCTCCTGCAGCCCCTCCCTCAAACTGTCCATGCCCCCAATGGGCCCTCACCACCCTGATCAGCCCACAGCCCCTCCCCAACCAGTCTGCCCCTGATCACCCACCCACCCCAATAGGGGGTGAGGCCAGCCCTCCAACCTCCTGCAGCCCCTCCCCCCATGTGGCCCCATCGAAGATCAGCCCCCTCCACCCCATCAGGGGCAGGGCTAGCTGGCCAACCACCCATGGCCTCTCACCCAGGCTGCTGGCCCCCAATCGGCACCCCCCACCCCAATCGGGGGTGGGGCCTGCTGGCCAATTGCCCAGGGCTCCTCCTCCAGCCAGCCCAGCCCTGATTGGCTCCAATAAAGGTGGGCTGTCAGGCCAACCTTCCCCCATCTCCTTCTGACAGGCCCAGCCCCGATCCACCCCATGTGTTCATAAATGTGTGCACTGTGCCTCTAGTTATAAATAAAAAGGCAAATTGATTAGATATTTAAAAGTTGGAAGACAATCTGAAGGGCTTAAACTAGAAAAATATTGCATCTTCTTATATTCTTTGAAACCCCTATTTGACGTATTATTTAATTACTAGAGGCCCAGTGCACAACTTCATGCACCAGTGGGATCCCTTGCCCTGGCTTGTGGGATCGGGCCAAAACTGGCTCTCTGACATATCTGAGAGGTCCCAGATTGCAAGAGGATGCAAGCCAGGCTGAGGGACCCCACCAGTGCATGAACAGAGCCAGGGAGGAATGAGGGAGGTTAACCAGCCGGGGTAGGAGGGAGGAACCGCAAGAGGGCTCCAGGGCATGTCCAGTCTGTTTTGCTCAGTGCCAATCAGCTGAACCCCAGCAGCATGCTCACCTACCAGTCGAAGCATCTGCCCCCTGTTGGCCAGTGGATGTCACAGCGACTGGTCGACCGGTCGACTGTCTGCCCCTTGGTGGTCAGTGCATGTCATAGCAAACATGCCTTAGCATATCATTAGCATACTATGCTTTGATTTGTTGAACAGATGACTGGACGACTGGACACTTAGCATATTAGGCTCTTATTATATAGGATGTTACACTCAGTGTAAAGTATGCAGATTAATAAACAACAGCTGATAAAACTTTGCTGTTAGGTTCATTTCTTCAATCACTGTATCCAGTCAACACTGCAAGCAATTGCATTTTCCCTTTATATTCAAAAGGATTTCAACATTCCTGTCTATCTCATCATTCTCTATATTGTTTCTATGTATGTGTAGAAAGAATATGCATTTATTTTATTATTTTTTATTTTATTGATTTGAGAGTTGGAGAGAGAGAGAGAGAGAGAGAGAGAGAGAGAGAGAGAGAGAGAGAGAGAAAGAGAGAACACTGATGTGAGAGGGAAACATCAATCTGTTGCCTCTTACACATGTCCGGAGCAGGGATAAAACCTGAAACCTCCATATGTGCCCTGACTAGGAATCACTGCCACCATTTGGTGCACCAGATGACAATACTCCATCCAACCAACTGAGATGTATGGGCTGAATGTGCATTTATTTAAAATAAATTTCTAATGAGTCTTGTAAATAAAATTATTTGCTCTTTCCTCAATACATTTGATCGGAAAGTAATAATATAGTGAAGATAATTTTTTTTGGTTTAAGAAATGTTGCTTTCTCAAAAATATAGAATTCATCTTTACTTTTTTTTCTCCCATTTTAACTAGTCTTTAAAGACTGCCTTCTATAAAATCTGCTATGAAATAAACTGAAGAGATTTTAATCTAGCTTCTGAAGTTTTAAAAATAGAGACATAATAGATATGTAATTATGATGTTGGTGTTTTGTTGAGGCTTTTGTTATTTTTACTGTAATGTCATAATATGCAAATATTTCCTAATGCACAAATGCAAAAATAACGGGTGTTAGTTTTTCTCCAATTTGTAAAGTAACTCAATTTTTATAAAATTCCATTTTTATATCTGCTTGTTATTCTTTTTCTTTTGTTCAAGGTAAATTTGCTCTAATTAAACTAATCATTGGAGTTGGTCAGGATAGGAGTGCAGTTTTACAGGTCACATCTATTTTTTTTCTTCAGTTTTACCAGTCATATTTCAGACAGCTAACGACTTTCTTTTCTTACTAATTATATTTATTGCTTTTCTATTCTTGTTTATTTGGATTCCTCTCTATTCCGCTGATTACTCTTTGTTTTAAGTTCTTAGCCAAGTGATGCAAATTGTAGACTAATTTGGGTCAAACCATTTTCTTAGTGCATCACTTGAGATCCCTTGAAAAAACTCTTGAGAAATTACAAATGTCATTATTGAATAAAGAGCTTTAATATAATCATAATATGTTTCCTGCGGTTTCTTTAAAAAAGAAATTAAATTTATCAGTACCTTAGTTCAACATATTTTTTAAACTATAAAAATCATCTTAGCTCAGTTCATTACTGGCTTATTGATATCAACTTAAAAAATGTAGACATATATGTTCAGCAAACAATATTAATGAATGTTTTTAAAATGGTTAATAATTAAGTTCTTTTGTGATGAAAACCAATTTTAATTAATAGATTAAATAGTGTACCTTCATGATTGCTTTTATTTCTTTAATATTGAATTTACACTTACAAACCAATTTCTCATGGTAGCAATGAGGGCCCCTATTTGGCCATGTTTATGTTGCCAATAATTAAATATGAGCAGCAACTTTGAAAAACTTAGAGGACTTTCAAGACAACAACCGCACAGGACAGTTTTCTTTTTTACGTGAAATCTATTACTACTTTGCTTCTACCTAGTATGTGAATTTTGATTGGAGTTGAAAACATTGATTTTCTAAATTTTAATATTTCTTCACCAAATATTCAAGTTGTGCCTTCTTGTGCCTTATGATATGAATCTTGGAAAATCCATAATTTCAATAATAAAATAGAATTGTTCCCTCTTGCTGCCCACACTTGAACCTAATATCCTGATATTATGAGACAATAGGTGTATAATTCTTTAAATTCATGACTTCTAATTATTTTGTAAAAGAAAAATAATTCAAAATTGCTGTGGCTACCAGCTCCTTGACAAAGCTTTTCACAAAAATTTTGTGTCTAGTTTGGAAAGTGAACTATAGGAAGTAAAATGATAAATTCATAAGTCAATTCTCTACTTATATAATTGGTGTAATTTTTATGTCTGAATGATAGCAAGCTAGACAGAGATGATGCAATTATAATTCATTTACAGTTAAGGACACACCTGTTTAACATTTAGGAATTATCAGTGCAGATTTTAATATGTAACTGAAAGAGAGATTTTTCATTTGACATGTCATTAGGAATATTTCATGCAAGCAAAATTACAGACTGGTGGTAGTGATAAAAAGATTATTTTGTGTATGTGTTGTGGAGAAAGCTTAATTCATCTTTCCTGTAAATTGTGGGTGTGAGTGAGTAATATTAGTACTATTGATATACAGCAGATCCTCTTCTTGATGGCACCTAGTTTACATACAGTAGAACCTGTATGAATTTTTTGTAGTAGAGACCAGAATTATGCCAATAACCTAAACTGTCCTCATGTCATATTTTTCATTGCAGGGAGTAGTTCAATCTTTAGTTTATCTTTAGCTATACTGTATTTATGTCTATTGATAATAGGAACATTATAATTTTATGAGTTTTTTTTCTTAATTCCTTAACTTCTTTTCACCTAGCCCCCCCAAACACTCCCTTCTGACAGCTGTCACTCTGTCCTCTGTATCTGTGAGTCTGTTTCTATTTCATTTATTAGATTGTTTTGTTCATTAGATTCAACATATAAGTGACATCTTATGTTATTTATCTTTCTCTGAATGGTTTATTTCACTTATCATTAATTGCAATAACATTTAGTATTTTGAGCATACAGTTAGCCAAGCTATTATTATATAATAGAGGCCTGGTGCACGAAATCCCTATGCCTGGTCAACAATCAGGGTCTATGAGGATCGTCTCACCCAGTCCTGATCGGGGTCGGGCTGGCCAGGGCCTGCCATATGGGGCCAGCCAGATGGGGCCTGCTGGACGGGGCCTTCTGGATGGGGGTTGGGACGGGGGGAGGTTGACTGGCCATGGGAGGTTGTCTATGGGCGTGCACTCACCACCAAGGGCAGCTCCTGTGTTGAGCATCTGCCCCCTGGTGGTCAGTGCATGTAATAGCAACTGGTCTCCTGGTTGTTCCAGTTGTTCCAGTAGTTTGGTCATAATGGTCACTTAGGCTTTTATATATATAGAGATTTTTTTTCTCAATTACAAAATAATAATTTTATATTTCAAATTAAACATTGCTCTAACAGGTAATAAAGAATCATATATTTCTCCATTAAAGACATTTACGAGTGGAAATGTTTTCAAGTCACTATTATTTATTTATTTATTTTTGTTATTTTAATTGAGGTAACATTGATTAATAGCATTATTTAAATTTTAGGTACAACATTATAATTTAGTGTCTGCATATTTTATTGTATGCCCCACACCAAATGTTTAGTTTCTTTACATTGCAGTATATTTGACTCTCTTTACTCACTTTTTCTCCTTTACCCATTTTGCCCCCTTTCTACCCTCTACCCCCTCTGATATCTGTATCTATGAATTTTCTTTTATTTTGTTAGTTCATTTGTTATTTTTTGTTTTATATTCTACATATGAGTGAAATCATATGGGCTCTTTTCCATCTGACTTATTTCACTTAATATCCCCGAGATCCATCCATGTTGTTACAAATTACATTATTTCATATTTTTAATGGCTGAGTAGTATTCCAGTGTGTGTGTTTGTGTGTGTGTGTGTGTGTGTGTGTGTGTGTGTTTCTGTGTGTGTGTGTACACTACATCTTCTTTATCCATATATCTGTTGATGTACACTCAGGTTGTTTCCATGTCTTGGCTATTGTAAACAATGCAATAGACAAAGGGTTACATATAATTTTTTAAATTATTGTTTTCATATTTTTTGAATAACAACCCAAATGAGTAATTGATGGATCATAAGGTAGCTCTATTCTTAATTTAAGGCAACTTTACACTGTTTTCTATAGTGGTTGCACCAACAGTGTACGAGGGTTTCCTTTTTCTCCACATTCTCTCCAACACTTGTTATTTATTGTCTTTTGATAACAGCCATTATAACAGACATGAGGTGATATCTCATTATGGTTTTGATTTGCATTTCCTTAACATTAGTGTTGTTCAACATCTTTTCATATGTCTTTTGGCCATCTGTATGTCTTCCTCAGAAATATGCTTATTCAGATTCTCTGCTCATCTTTGAATTGTTGAATTATATGAGTTCTTTATATATTTTACATGTTAATCCCTTATCAGAAGTAACATTTAAAAATATCTTCTCCCATTTTTTGTTGCTTTTTTGTTTCATTGATGGTTTTCTTTCCTGTGCACAAGTTTTTAGTTTGATGTAGTCCCTATTTATTTTTGTTTTTGTTACCCTCGCCTTAGAGGTCAAATCTACAAAAACACCACTGAAACAAATATCCAGAAGCTTAGTGTCTGTGTTTGCTTCTATGTATTTATTGTTTTAGGCCTTATATTCAGTTATTTATTCAATTTTGAATTAATTTGTATGTATGGTATAAAATGATGGTTTAGTTTCACTCTTTTGCATGTGGCTGGCTAGTTTTTCCAACACTATTTATGGGAGAATCTTTAATTTTTCATTATACATTCTTGACTCCTGTGTTGTAAATTAATTTCTCATGTACAAGTGAATTTATTCCTAGATTCTAAATTTTGTTCCATTGATATATGTGTTTGTTTTACTGCCTGTGCCATACTTTTTCAATTATTATGGCTTTGTAGTATAGTTTGAAATTGGGAAATGTGATATCTCCAGCTTTGTTCTTTTTTCTCAAGATTGCTTTGGCTCTTCAAGATCTTTTGTGTTTCCATACAAATTTTAGGGTTTTTTTTCTATTCCTGTGAAAATTGCCATTTGTACTTTGATAAGAATTACATTGGCCCTGACTAGTTTGGCTCAGTGGATAGAGCGTTGGCCTGCGGACTGAAGGGTCCCAGGTTTGATTCCGGTCAAGGGCATGTACTTTGGTTGTGGGCACATCCCCAGTAGGGGGTGTGCAGGAGGCAGCTGATCGATGTTTCTCTCTCATCGATGTTTCTAACTCTCTATCCCTCTCTCTTCCTCTCTGTAAAAAATCAATAAAATATATTTTTTTAAAAAATAATTACATTGAATCTGTAGATTGCTTTATGTAATATTGACATTTAAAAATTTTAGTTCTTCCAACCCATTAACATGGAGTATTTTTTTCTTCATGTGAAAAACACTTCTATGAGTGTGCAGTAATTGTATGAATTATTTCTACTCTTACACATCATAGAAAATTTTAAAAGTAACCAATGTCACTCCAATAAATTAAAAAAAATAAATAAGTCAAACTAAAAAATGGATAAGGCAGAATTAGGAACCAATAGTTAAGTTACTTTTGTATAAAGATCCTATTAGGATATTGGACATATATGTTTTTTTTTCATTCTAGAAAAAGAAGCTGAGAAAGGGCTGAATGAACAAAGGTGAAGGAGATTTTAAAAGATGGGAAGGATTTGAGAGGAAGGCAGGATAAATGGAGTATCTGAACGTATGGGAAAAAGTGGGATCAGCACCATTTCATCATTTGAGATGGAAGCAGGGAGGTAATAATGGGTATTTGCAATTATTGTAATGGTAACAGAGGAAATAGAAAATGACCAAAACAATAACACAAGTTTGATTGAGGTAAAACTCATTCTAATGCCCATTCTCATTGAGTGTCTAAGCAGTCTGCAAGGCAAATTTGATAATTAATCATGAAAAACTTTATATAAAAATCAACCTATATCAAGATACTAAATAATCAATTAATCTCACTCTTTTGAACTCTTTCAAATCCTATTGGAAAAAATCCTATATAATAAAGAGCTAATATGCAAATGGTCCTCACACCCTCATGCCATCACACTATAATGGCTCAGACACTCAACACTAGGGAGAGAGGAATGGGGACCAGCCAGGCACAAATGAGCTCATGAGAGAGGAATGAAGACCAGCCTGGCACAAATGAGCTCTTGAGAGAGGAATGGGGACCAGCCAGGCTGCAGCCAGGGAGATGGACAAGCTGCCCACCCCATGGTCCTAGGTACCTGCTGCTGCGGCCAGGGTGAAGCCACCTGCCCACAGTCCCCTGCGGCTGCGGCTGCGGCTGGCCCTGCCCAGGGCCAAGGTGCCTGCAGCTGGCCAGAAGCAGGGAAGCCTGAGTCCTGGGTGCCTGTGACCGGCCAGAGGAGGGAATCTTGGGTATTGGGTCTGGGGTGAGGCAGAGGCGGTTAGGGGCAATCAGGCCAGCAGGGGAGCAGTTAGGGCATGTCAAGCAGGCAGGAAGAGGTGGTTAGGGGTGATTGGGCAGGCAGAGGTGGTGGGGGGTGATCAGGCAGGCAGGCAGAGGAGTTATGGGAGATCAGGCAGGCAGACAGGCAGACAGGCAAGCAGTTAGGAGCCAGGGGTCCCAGATTGCTAGAGGCAGTCAGACATCCCCCGAGGGGTCCCGGATTGGAGAGGGTGAAGGCTGGGCTGAGGGACCGCCTCTCCCACCCCCACCCCATCCCATACATGAATTTTGTGCACCAGGCCTCTAGTGTATTATAAAGCATAGTTTTACCACCCTGTGCTAACAATTTATAAAATTTTGAAAATTTATTATTTTCTTTTTAATTATCTTGAGAATCATTTTAATGCTTTTATAGCCACCTTTAAAGAGTTAGAAACCATTTAATAGATTAGCCCTACTAATCTATGCTACTTACATAATGTATTCTTAATGATTCATGGTAACAGCAATGACAATAATTACTTTGAAAATAAGGATCAAATGAAGTTTATAGTAATGTGTGTGTATGCGCATGCATAAATGTGTCTTCATTTGGGCCTAATTCTTGAAAAATTATTTGTAAGCCATTAGTTTGAAATATTTGTGTCTACTGTGATAATTTTCAGCCACTCTCATAAGTAATCTAATGAATAAGTAAGCATAAATTTTCTTTTAAGTTGTTAAACATAATTTAGTGATATTTTCTGATAAGATTTGATATTTACAATGTTAAAGTTCAAATTATCTGGTGCTAAGTAATTTTATGACTGCATAACTCTTCTGATGAGTATTTGAGGGTCAGTATTATGGCAATACCTTAATTGGCTTTCAGTAGGAATGTTGAAATATGAAAATACATACAGAAATATAGTGTTGTGTGGTTGATTTTTCAGTCTTCCATGTGTTAATAAGAATATGTATTTTTAAAAATTTAGTAAATTGACATTATGAAAAATGAGAACATTTTCTTCAATGAAATTTGATTAACTAGGACTAATTATAAATTATATAATACTTTTCCCCCAATAACTTCTGTATCAGGTACAACTTCTGCCAAGTTCTCTGGGACAGGCACTTGATAGCGATCTATGATCACTAGGTCTTGCTGTCTACATCTGGATGCTTGTCAGTATCAGAGAGCTCTTCACAGAAGCACTAAGAAAAAGCTTTTGCAATATGAACATTTCAGCATGTATGGATAATCTGTGTGAAAAGCATTGTTCTTCTATGGATGACCTCTTTGCACAGAGTGATAGCTTTATCCTTTTTCACATCATTATGTTTGCTGGGGGAAAATCCTGCTGTGCTACATCATAATAACATGTAATCTTCTTGCTCAGTTTAGCTGAGATTGAAGGAGACTGCTCGTAAAAGCTGTTCTTTAAAGCCTGATCTATAATTTTTTCAGAATCACCCCAGCAGAAAAGCAAGAGGCTTTATAAGAAAGATACAACCATTAAAACTCTTAAATGAAGATTAGCTTCGTTTTACAATCCAGTACCAAGCCATCTGGCAAATCTCATGTCAGATTTTGTTAAATCTCTGAGTTTTCTAAGTGTTAATTCATCCCTCTTCTGTTCCATCCCTCCTTCCCTAAACACTCACGCATACACTTGACTTGATGATTAAGATAAAAAATCTAATTAAATGTTCCAAGCTTGTTGATTTTTCCACCTGGAGATTTGTTACCCTTGAAGACAATTTCAAAATAGTCCTTTGCTTTTGGCAGTACCCTTAGAATCCTATGGATAAATGAATATATTGTTCCCTCTTTTTATCACATTTCCCTCAGGAATAATTACATCCAGAAAGAGGATCAGCATACAGGTGTGATATCAAACCACTTCAAGGGGACTCAGATGAGTCTGGAAAATATTAGACAGGTCTATGAAGTCATCCAATACTGTTTTCCTGAATATCCCATCACTTTAGCTTTGAAGATGGCAGTTATCCTAGAAAAAGTACAGTCTTTAAATAAGTTTTATTAAGCTGGTGTTAAATTGTTTCTGCACCATTCCATCCACCACTATCAATTTGTGTTTTGCTTTCAGAAATTCATTTCTTTTGACACCAATTTGACAAAACAAACAAAGAAAAACCTACATTCAAACAACAAGGAGGTGTTCCAGATTCACAATGTCCTATCTGTCACAGAATGCTGATAAATATAGGTTTGCATGTCCCTTTAATTCTGACAAATGTCTCCTAATTACCCTGTGGACTGGAAACATTAGTAAATTGTGGCTTTGTGTCCAAAAAACATGGTATAAATTCAGCTTGTGAGCTTATCCAGGAATACTTTACTTTTTATAACTTATTAGGAAAGTTTAAATTAGTCATATTTCTTCAAGCATGTAATATATACAGTATTTTCAGGAAACAGAACATCTTAAGGATACGTGCAAAGTTTAAATGAATAGCAAATCTCAAACCCCATATTTAAATTTACTCATTCTAACCCTATTCTTCTTGCCTCCTTCCAAAAAGGTTTTCATTGATTTTTAAGCAAATTTAAATGTATTTTTTAACATTTTAATTAATGAAATTATTTTAAACTTTCAATTGTCAAGTAGGCTGACAGTCTATTTTTATTTATTTATGAATGAATTTGTCTATAATCAAAAGAGATTTCTCCAATTAGAGGGTATGCAATAATTAGAAAAAGTAATGAATAATTATATGTCTGATTTCCCTGTTCCCTCCACACTCATATTACTGTGCTATTTATTGTAGAAGTTGGTAATTTATTTTTTTATTTTTTGAGATATACAAAAGTATTTTGTAAGTAATTAGAATTTCTAGTTTCAAAATGTTGAGGTGCAAGGAAAGAGAAAGTTAGAGAAGGAACCGTGTGGTGGATGGCACTAAATAGCTTCCACTTCATGTTAATAGGGAAGATATATCAATAATAGTTCAAATGAAGAGGATAGTTATAAAGTGCCAGACACTTTACTATAGTAACTCAGTGCAATGTAATGATACTAAGAGGCTCATATTATTATACTCATTTTACAAATGATGAAACTATGAGTTGTTTTTAACTTGACAAAGTTCATAAAACTATCTAATCTAATAAAAGAGAAACATGCAAATTGACACACCTCCACTACACCCAAGCCATGCCCACCAGCCAATCAGAGCAACTATATGCAAATTAACCCAACCAAGGTGGCGGCTGGCAGCCACGGAGCTGGAGCAAGCAGGAGGCTTGGTTGCCCGGGCGATGGAGGAAGCCAAACTTCCCACCTGCCCTGGCCAGCTGTGGCCTCCACTCAAAGCAACAAAGTTTCAATTATAGGAGATAAATAAAACCCAGATACCTGCTTCCAGCCAGCCTCCACTGGAAGCTTGAGTGGCTGTGGGCTGTGGCCAGCCTACAAACAACCATTAGCCCCTCACCCAGGATGGCCACCCTCATGCAGTGAGGGTCCCCACTGGGGGGCTTGGCCAGCCTGCAAATAGCCATCAGCCCCTCACTCACCCTGGCCAGGCACCCCAGTAGTACCCCCCCACCATGAAGAGGCTGTGGCCAGCCTGAAAATGGCCCTCAGCCCGTCATCCAGGCTGGCCAGGCACCCCAGTGGGGACTCCCACTCTGAAGGGGCTGTGGCCAGCCTGCAAATAGCCATCAGCCCCTCACCCAGGCTGGCCACATCCTCATAGGGTAAGGGTCCCCCCTGAGGCACTTGGCCAGACTGCAAACAGCCATCAGCCCCTCACCCAGGCTGGCCAGGCACCCCAGCAGGGACCCCCACCCTGAAGGGGGTGTGGCCAGCCTGAAAACAGCCCTCAGCCCCTCACCCAGGCTGGCCAGGCACCCCAGCAGGACCCCCACCCTTATACGGGACACCCTTCAGGGTAAACCAGCTGGCCCCCACCCATGCACCAGGCCTCTATCCTATATAATAAAAGGGTAATATGCAAATTGACCCTAACAGCAGAATGACTGGGAATGATTGGTCACTATGATACACACTGACCACCAGGGGGCAGACGCTCAATACAGGAGCTGCCCCCGGTGGTCAGTGCGCTCCCACAGGGGGAGCTCTGCTCAGCCAGAAGCCAGGCTGATGGCTGCCAGGACAGCGGTAGTAATGGGAGCCTCTCCCGCCTCCTCAGAAGTGCTAAGGATGTCCACCTGCAGCTTAGGCCTACTCCCTGTTGGCAAGTGGACATCCCCTGAGGGCTCCTGGATGCCAGAGGGATGTCTGACTACTAGCTTAGGCCCGATCCCCCGGATAGTGGGCCTGAGCCAGCAAGTGGTCATCCCCTGAGGGTTCCCAGACTGCGAGAGGGCACAAGCCGGGCTGAGGGACCCCCCTGAGTGCACAAATTTTTGTGCACCAGGCCTCTAGTTAAGATATAAAGCCAGATGCAAACTCAACAGACCCTGCCTTTTCCACTGTTGCTTGAGTAGATTTTAGTCTCTTTTAAATACCTGTTGTTTCCTCAAATATTGACTAGCACCTCTACTCATTGTAAGATAGAAACCCATGGCAGGAGGTCCTTAAGAAGCGTTAAGGAGAGAACAAATTAACTAAGGGCATTTCCAATTTCAGAATATCTCTGGAGTACATTCACTACCATTAAAAAATTTCCCTGTAATTTGTTATAGAAATTAAAAATTGATATTTTGCCAAGGCTTTTTATATGAAATTCTTCAACTAATTATATTGCGGTGAAAAATAAGTTCCAGATTACACTTCATATTTTATAAATGTTGTCAGTTTTTTGATGGATATTATTTCTATATAAGGAAATAAATTTCAACGAAGGAAAGCTTTTATAAATGTAATCACTAGAAACATCAACCACATACTGATATGTCTTTTATATATCATTACTAGAGGCCCGGTACACAAAAATTTGTGCACTCGGGGGGGAGGGGGGTCCCTCAGCCCGGCCTGTGCCCTCTCGCAGTCTGGGACCCCTCGGGAGATAACGACCTGCTGGCTTAGGCCTGCTCCCGGGTGGCAGAGGGCAGGCCCAATCCCTAGGTGCAGCCCCTGATCGGGCTCAGAGCAGGGCCGATTGGGGAGTTGGGGCGCCGCTCCGTCATGCACAGAGCAGGGCAGATTATGAGGTTGTGATGCCACCCTCAGTCACGCTCAGGGTAGGGCCAATTGGGGGGTTGGGGCACCGTCCCCTGTCACACTCAAGGCAGGGTCGATGGGGTGGTTGCAGCGCCACCCCCTGTCATGCACAGAGCAGGGTCGATCAGGGGGTTGGGGAGCTCCCCCCTGTCACGCATAGAGCAGGGCCCATCAGGGGGTTGGGGCACTGCCCTCTATCACCCACAGAGCAGGGCCGATCAGGGGATTTGGGCGCTGCCACTCTCACACTCAGGGCAGGGCTGATGGGGAGGTTATGGCTCTACCCCATCACACACAGAGCAGCGCCCGTGGGGGGGGGGGGGCGTTGGGGAGCTCCTCCCTATCAGGCACAGAGCAGGGCTGCTCAGGGGGTTGGGGCCCTGCCCCCTGTCACACACAGAGCCGCAGGGTGATCAGGGGGTTTGGGCGCTGCCCCCTGTCACGCTGATCCCGGTGCTGGGAGGCATATCACCCTTTTACTATATAGGGTAGAGGCCTGGTGCATGGGTGGGGCCGGCTGGTTTGCCCTGAAGGGTGTCCTGGATCAGGGTGGGGTCCCCACTGGGGTGCCTGGCCAGTCTGGGTGAGGGGCTGAGGGCTGTTTTCAGGCTGGGAGTGCCTGAAGTTCCCAACTGCTCCTTTTTTTCTTTTTTTTTTTTTATTCTGGGCCAGCTTTACTTTGAGGCTTGGCTCCAGCTCTTAGGCCTCCCACGGCTGAAAGTAGGTTTCTGGCCTTTGCTTACAATGTTTCGAATCTGCTGGCTGAAGTCTGGAGGTATTTGTTACAATGTTTCTTAAACTGCCCGCTCAGAGGCCTGCAGCCGCAGGCGGGGAACGTTGGTTTCCTCCAACGATCCTCCGTCACTGAGGCAAGCAAGCCTCATGTTAGTTCCAAGTTGCCTGGCTGCCGGCCGCCATCTTGGCTGACAGTTAATTTGCATATCTCGCTGATTAGCCAATGAAAAGGGTAGTGGTCGTACGCCAATTACCATGTTTCTCTTTTATTAGTGTAGATAGTAGATATTACATTGGACTCCAAAATATTTTTATATACTGGTTTGATAAGATTTTTCCACCTTCCTGTTCATATATCAATCATATGGTAATGAAATATCCATAATCTATCAGTTAAACTCACTTGTAGTCTTTGGTAAGCTAAAATAAAGTGATGGCTATAACAATTTACAATGTCACATTTCTGCAAAACCCAAGATTCCTCAAGTGTGTATAATTACCAAGAACAGGAAAGCATGATTACATTTCTAGTGGAAAATCTGCTACATTTCAGAAAGAAATGTAATAGCTAAATATACCGAAACTCCTCTGGATTCTCATTTTGGTAGATTTTGAAACAATAATTTAATTTTGAGATTATTTTAGAAATACTATGATCCTATTCTAACTATGATATTATTTCCATTAGGTTTGAGTGACAATCAAATTTCCAAGTTGAAAAATAAAGGATGCATTTCACATTTATTTTTAAAACTGCCACAGAATCAGTCTGGGTTTATCTCACACAGCAGTTTGGGAATTAGGGTAAAGAATGCAGTTAATATGTCAGATCATTAAAGCTCAGATTCTATGCCACACTCAGGAGCACATTTGAGAAGAATAGTTAGAAGGTCCTGCTGAATTTAGAAGTTTTAATCAAATTATGTTGCTTCCTAAGCCTTTTCTTGCAAGGAGGTTAGATTTTGGGAAGTAAATTTTACTATTTTTGGTCACCAGTAACAATTTCTTGTTATTTTCCTGAAAGATTAAGTCTTTTGGAAAATGAAAATATGTTTCCATTTATCACAAAAGCTGTATCATTGTATTTATTTTGAGCTGTAATTCTCATTTCTGTGCATGGAAATTTAACTAGCAATTCCCTTACTGCTTGCTTCAGAGAAAAATTAGGAGAGATTTAATAGAATTGGGGGCCTTTACTCTGAATTGATGCTTTTTATGATCCAGCCTCTTTCTACATCCAATAAATAAAATCATTCAAGCAGACTATGGACAATTTTATTAGGGCATGACATTTTGGGATTTTGAAATGTAAAATTATATAAATGAACATTTTTCCTTTCATGTATGTATATTTAATTAGGCCAACAGGGCATCACTAACAAATTAATGTATTAGTGCTTAACGGATTTAATAGATTTTTAGACATTGTTGAATTCTCTTTCAATGTCTGAATTATGAATCAGGAAAAATAAGAAGGTCCAATATCTATCCTTCTCTTGGAAGTATTTTTTTTTATTTTTAACAATAATGCCAATGATACTTCTCAAAGAAGATCAATGGTAAAACAAACTTCTCACTTTTCAGTTTTGAACACTGTCTTAATATGAACTGGATTAACATGAGGCTTAAATCTATAAAGCCTGTGAGTTTTACGAAGCACTTTACTTTTTTATTGACAGCTTGACATCTGATTCCTCAAAAGGAAAGATGCAGTTTGGTTCAGTACATGGTGCATGTAAGGAAACAGAAATGGAAATCTGCATTTTATGTCTCAGGTGTCACTGATGAACCATATTTCATTTTCTTAAAATACTTAATAAAAGTTTTGAGCACTAATATTTCCTAGAATTGCCATTTCTCTCACTTGCATGACAGTTCATTCTCAGCAGCTCTATATATTAGAGCTATTTTATTAGACAATGTCTTAGCTATTGATTTTATAACTGTGGGGTTTGGTGAAATGCGAGGGGTAATGGAAAAAATATTGTCAGGGATGGGAGTGTTATTTTATCTTTAAGTTATTTTTGTACCAAATAAAATTCAATAAATTTATAATATTTGAATATTGCAGAGAAGGAATAAACTTTTCTATACCCCCTTAGATTACTTTGGCTTGTGTGATAATTAAATTTACATGGGACAGAATAACAAGTGGAAATAGTGAAATTTAATTATATACATACTAGAGGCCCGATGCACAAAATTCGTGCAAGGGGCTTGGCCCTCGCAACCACAGCAGCTGCCGCTGCCTTGGCTTCATCCGGAAGGTCGTATGGAAGGTCTTTTGTCTGGTCTAATTAGCATATTATGCTTTTATTATTATAGATGTATGGGAACCCCACATACATGAGAGGTTCAGAGACAGAAAGGGAAAATGAGGAGTTTATGATGAGGTATGGCATTTTAGGATTTCGTAAGGTCATTGCAGCACCATAGGAAGAGAGTCAGTAATTAGTAGTTTGCCCTGCAATAAAGATAGGACAAAAAGCTTATATCTGATAGTCTCTTATTATGTGAAAGACGCTTAATTCAAGTTTTCTAGCCAGCTAAGAGGGAGTAGAAGTTTCTCTTGAGCCTGCATATTAGTTGCCTTTAGACAAAAATCATCTGCACACCAAAGAGAAACATCTTGGGGTGACTCATTCTGAACCCCTACAATATTGAAGGAAGCATTTCATACAATAGAGATGTTTAGTTGCCAGATTTAAATGGATAAGATACACCCACATACTATTAAACATTTAACCACCTAAAATGCCATCCCCACTTAACTCAATGGGCATTTGAATGTGGCATTATACATTTGACAGAAGGCAACTGAGACAGACATAAAATTGCTCACAGTTGACAAAAAATGTTTAAATCATATGCTTAACATGTGCATGGAAAATACAACTCTAATAGACTAGGTTTAAAAATAAAGTTAAATCTGAGAACTGAGCACAAATCTGCTTAGTTACTTGAGTAGCACAGGACACTTTGCTCACATACATTTGAGTGTTTCTACTTTGCTTTCTGTAAAACTATAAAATCATCAGCTAACTTTGCAAATCCACCAAGACTGTGTGCTTAATTCATTTCCTCATATATTTGTTCCACCATTGAGCTACATTTTCATACCACTTCAGTCATACTGACTACATCCTGGATTTCCCTGCCTTGGAAAAACAAACAAACAAACAAACAAACAAACAAACAAAATCTCCTCTCCACCCTCGGCATCTAAAACCCAATTTTACTTATTTCATAGATTTGTCCATTAATCACAGTTATTAGTCTGTCTTTCCTCTTTCTCTAAATCAGGGGTCAGCAACTTTTTCTGTAAAGGGCCAGAATAGGTCTTTATATAACAAAGGGGGAAATAAATTTCAAAGAAAATCTAATTGATGATATTCAAATCATCAGTTCTAGTAATAATAGGTATAGTTTTTATGTAACACAGACCTAATAATGAGATGAATGGAGGTTTGTATCTGATCTCTGAAAATGTCCCTTCACGCAGATAGGTACTGCTAAATACTGATATCAAACTACAATCACATAGTTGTAGACTAACATGTCTATGTCTTGGAAGGCATGTAAATAATTCTATTAGATTATTTTCTTTATGTGTATTTGCCAGTTAGCATTCCATTACATTGAATAATAATCATTTCTAATTGAAGGTTAGGCTGAAGCTCTTCAATATCATATATGTTGAAAATTCATATGGAGATGAAGATTTTGTTTCTTGTTTTAGCTTCTATAGTGCTGGAGTGTAAAAAGTAACTTGACATTACTTTGATGCAAATACTTTTGTAATCAAAATTATTTTACTGCAGTATAAGATTTGCATATAAACATTGTTTTAACCTGATAATATTAGGTTGATTTATTAAGAGACATTATCAAGTCGGCAGCAAAAACTACTTTGAAAAGTGATTCAGAATTCCATAAGAGTGCTCAAGGGTGCTTCTTCTCATTCAGAAAACTTTCAATTTTGGTTCTGAGTATAAAAAAATCTTAATAAAGCTTTGTTACAGCTAAACCATCCAACTGCCTGTGTGTTCAGGAATGCCTGGATATAGAACTTTTTTTTTTTTTTGCAAAAGTTTACAGAATGACAATCATGTTATTAACAATAGTGTATGAAATTCCATAACATGATAGACTCAGATATTTTCTACAAAGTATGGGCAATTGAATAATACAATAAATAACTATAGGCTTTGAATATCTTACATTTCCCAAACTTTGTAAATTTGTCCAACTGAACTCTTTTCTGTGCCACATATGTTTTACCCACCTTTAGATGCAATACTTCTTAGCATATCCCACCTCAGATTTTACTGAATTAGTTTTCTCAAATTTTTAAAAATATTATTCCCTTTTCTGTTCCAGATCTATCCTATCCTATCCTATCCTATCCTATCCTATCCTATCCTATCCTATCCTATCCTATCCTATCCTATCCTATCCTATCCATCTCATCCTTTCCTATCCTGTTCTAATTCTCCTCTATTCTTTTCATAGAAGCTAATTCTTTAGTAATTTCAAACTTGGCATTGTTTTCTCAAGTAAATAACAACAACTAAACATTGTTGTAATATCTATTAAATCATGAAGACAAGGAAAACCATTCAAAGTCATATGCCTTTGTTTTAATTTTAATTCAATATCAATGTAGCTGTCAATGTCCTTGAATTTTTGAGTAACTATACTTGCTGAAAGGATAATAGTCTTAAGTTTATTTTCTCTCGGTACATTTTCTTTGGCTGTTATAAGTAAACATAATTTAATTAATTCACCATTAGTAAATGGTTTTCTCTGAATGGCTAACCAATATGATTTTTAGAGACTTATTTTGGTCACAGCCTTTCTTTCTTGTTTTTGTAAAGAAATTCTGCTGTGATGAGATGTTCCATTTTAATTTTCTAATTCTTCTAACTGTTGCTTTCTTGTGAGTTAGAATATTGTGATGAGTGCTTGGTCTGTTCATTTCAATCTGTATTGTATTAATTTTGTCACAGATATAGTGTCATTGCATAATAAATTCAACTTGACATTTAATTTGATAACAAAATAAATTTTGCTCAACTGGGACTTAAAAGTGTGATGTTCCAAATCTGACCATCTTTTCTTTTCTTGATTTCAGATAATGGGTATTCACTAGTAATAAAATAAAATAAATGGTGATGTCAAAACTATATATGTGGGTCACTTGACACTTTAGGGGAGAAAAATGATTTTCCTTCTACTCTTCTAGGTCACTTTGCTGAGACCCCTGTGATAAAAGACAGGTTAAAAGGGGAAAAAAATTGAATAACAAGTATAATTCCTGTATTTGTGGGAAACCCCAGAAAAACTGAGTAGCTCTTTGAATGTCCCAAGCCATCATCTTAAATATCATCTCTAGCTAAAGACGAAAGAAGATTTTGGGAATGGGGGGATCCAGTTATGGAAGGCTATACGAAAAGCACCTTAAACAAGAGTAGAGTTGTTATGTAGATATAAGTCTGCTGCCTTCTCCATTGATAAGACTTTCTAGAGATTTAATCATCCTTATCCTCCTGAAACAGAGAGGGAACCACCTTTACAAAAGGAAAAGTCCCTTTTAAAATGTAAATGTGCTTTACAAAAGGATAACTTCCAGTGGGTTTCAGAGATTTTTATATGTCTGCTAATTCTTCAAAATAATCAGCCTCAGATAATTCTTATATGAAAGAAACAAATTTTGCAGTGGTAAATTTTTGGTCCTTTTCAAACCTTACATAAGTGTAAATTGTAGTACACCAAACAACAGTATGATGTCCTAAGAGACATAAAATCTCTGTCACTACAACTCAACTATGCTTATTATAGCAAGAAAGCTTCCAACAATCATTGAGTTGTTTGTTTTTTTTTTTAGCTTCCTTGTAAAATATCTTTCTTTCATAGATCAAATTATAATATACTAGTGGCCTCGTACATGGATTCATGCACATTGAAAGGAAATTAATTAGAAGAAACATTTTAATATTGCTATACGCCCTTTATAATAGAAGTGTCATGATCAACAATGACAGATCAAACACATGCGTGCAATTGGCACCAGTGAGAGTTTTATATGTATCCTGCATACACGAGTCAGCTTAGCCTTTTATATATATAGAATAAACTTGCTTAATTAGACCTGCTTTCTGATGTAGCTAAACTTTTCTCAACCCAGTGAAGCACCCCAACTTCTCTATCAGGTAATTGTCAGCAAGACAGAAGTAAATATCAATATGAAGCAGATTATTATTGTAGATCACGCAGGGAGAACAAAGGGTAAAATATTTAACTGCAGCAGTGTTTGACTATATTCTGCGCAGTGAGAAAACCTGAAGTCATTTTCAAGGTCCGTCATTTCTTACTTCTTTTCAGCTGGGTCAAGTTTCCAGATAATGAAAAGAAAATAGGATTCCACTGAGTCTCCTGTCTAGCTACTTCAGGATTTCTGTGAGGATCAAATGAGATGAGGCATGGGAAAATGCTTCACAGACATTTGGTTAAAGTGTGAAATGTTTGCACCTGGCTATAAAGCAAGTCATGTTCCTGGGCTGAAGAAATTCCAAGCTGGTTAGTCACTAGGGAGAGGAAGCAGGGCATTGCTATGTGACGTCATTACCTGGTTCCCACAGCGACTGTTTCTGGGCTGGGCTAGGCTGTGGGCCACATTTTGTGCCATGGGGCCTTGGCAACGTTGGCTGTGATTTGGTGGGCTGTTTCTCCAGGGTGGTGGCAGGCCTGTGTCCCAGTTGGGAGAAGCTGAGTGTTGCTTTTTCAGTGACAGGTCGGTGGTGCTGTTTCTTTGTAAATGGCCAGTGCATGTCACAGCAGCTCCTGCACTGAGCATCTACCCCCTAGTGGTCAGTGTGTGTCATAGCAACTGGCCAGATGGACAATTAGCATATTAGCTTTATAGATAGATAGATACCAAATGCTTTATCCTATATATGAAAATTACATATGTAGAAAATGTTATAATAAACATTCAATATTTTAAAGACAGAAAATATATTCTATGTCCTAAGGAAAATTAAATGGATACAGGTATAATCTTTTCAAGACCTTGATAATTATTCTAAGTTGGTAGGTTTTGATCTGTGTATCAGCTCATAAATTTATTGGCATTTGTAACATTTATTAAATATTTCTGCATTATAGCAAATTTGTGATGTGGTGGCACACACAGAATAGATTTAAATTTCAGACAATGGTGAATTCCCAAATACAAGCTATTAAAGCAATTGACTTGTAAAAGCATTGTATTGAAAGCCCCTCCAGCTTACATTTCAACCACTTAAATAGTTTAAATTGTCCTTTATAATTCCATTCATATGTCTAATTGAACTCTTAAATATAACACTGGAATGTAAACCCACTGAGAAAACTATTTTTTTATTCTCAGTACCTAGAGCTATGCCTATCACATTATAAATTCTTAATAAATATGTTGCATAGAAAAATATTTTTACCTAGGCATTATTTAGCTATATTTGATGAATGTGTGCAATGCACTATGTTTTTTATTCTTAACCAACCACTTAAAAACATTTCTATTTTTTTCCCTTTCAAAGCCAATGAAGGAGGTTGTAAGATCTCACACCCCCATGAAGGAGACAACAGTGGAGGTCTGGGTGCATCCTCAACCACAGGTATGAAGTGAAAGACTTGATAGTTGCTCTTTATCCTATTTAAGTGATTTTTATGAATGTATAAGAAACATTATTTTTTTAAATTTTTATTTACTGATTTAATAATTTTTGTATTGCCTTTTTAAGAGAGAGAGATATCAATTTATTATTCCACTTAGTTATGCATTCATTGGTTGATTCTTGTGTGTGGCCTGACCAGGGATCAAACCCACAATCTTGGCATATTAGATGATGCTCTAACCAACTGAGTTACCTGGCCAGGGTCTTGAATTATAAGAAATATTCTTAACCTGTGTTTCTCAATGTGTTTTCTATGACGTTTTACTAGGTGGTTTTGTGCTTGACTCTAAAGTGACAATATAACAGTATATACATATTATTTTTTTTAGTATGGTTTGATGATAATAATGGAGTTAATTTGTATAAACATTACTCAAAATATATTCTAAATGATTATCTATTCCATTCATGTTTAAGTTTACTTCTGAGTTTGTACATTGAAAAAAGTTGAGAACTCATGTTTTATAAGATTACTTAAATTTAAGGTTTAGCCTTGTTAAAGAGAAAAACACAGGCCCAAACTGTTATCAGTGGAAGTGGAGTTCTTCGGGAGCCATGAGATAAAGAATTTCTGCAGGTCTCCACAGTAGGATGGGGCTTTGTGGAAAGCTTTATTGATGATGTAATTAAGCGGTTCCCCTCCAATGTCCCATCTCCCTCCATCTCACCATGGAAGAAGTTCAATCTTGTCTTCAGCAGAGCCAGAATTAAGGCCACTGCCCAGAATTTCTGTTCCATATCGAAGTCCAGTCCAGTCTGGCATCTGGCTACCTTAGCTTATATTCACAGTGCAGTCCATTGTGTGTGGGGTTTGCACGGCCATGGGCCATGCAGAGCAAGAGAGCAATAAGTGTAAAACAAGAGAGAGAAAACTCTTTGTTTAGGGATTTTAACTTTCCAAGATTTCACTTGTTTCTGATGGGGTCCACTGCGTAGCAAAACCATTATTCCCTAGACTAGACTGACCGGCAAGCATTTTTCCTGCATCACTCCAACTTCACTTCACATTTGCCTATCTCCCCCTTCTCCTTCCTACAATCCACTACCAAATGGGGGAAAGGAGTGGTGTTAATCCCCTTTGAGGAACAATAGTGTGTGAAGCTGTAAGTTCCTGGTGAAGCTTCCCAGGTGACCATGCTTATAATGTCTGGCCTCCCCTTTGCTCTCTTCTGATTACTATTATTAATAAACTAGCTAATTATGATGATAAAAATGGCCCCATTCATGCTAAAATCCCATGATACTAAACCTAGATTTAATACCTGATCTAATTACAGTCCCAGAAACAATATTAACCAACCAGTCTGGAATTTTCTGGTCAAGCACCAGTAAACTAATCTGTCATGATGTGCCCTCTCCATCCTCCATAGAAACAAGAGACAATCTGCATGATAAAAGCCTCTCCCCTTCCCTTCCCAGAGAGAAAAGATGTCTCAGACCAAAAATGATTATTTTCTTTTGTTAATTGTGCCTTTGATTGACCCTTCATCTAATTAAAACCTTCCATTTTGTACAACCCCTTGGAGAGCCCTTTGTTACTGACTAGAAAGTAATTGTCCACCTGTCCCAAAGATAAACACCTAGAATTGCAGTAGAGAAAGATTGGCTATTTATTATGAATGGCACCACCCAGGAGAAAGGGAAGCTAATGTTCAAAAGCTTGGTTTTCAGACTAGGGGTTTTAGAGAGCAAAATTATGAGTCATCATGAGTAAGGAGTTTGGAGTTGTGGATCTTGCTGATTGGTCAAGAGTGAGGTAAGGGCAGTAAATCATTTCAAGTAGAGTTCAGTGTGGCTTCCCTCAGTCTGATTTCATCAGGACTTCGCCAGGGCTATTCTTTAGAGTTCAGGAGCTGTAACCCAACTTAGGCTATGATGTTATCTTTAGCTTAACAAAAACCCATACCTTGTGACTCTTAGTCAAGGCAAGGCTTTTTTTTCTGGCTGCCTCAGGAGTTAATTACTAGTAAGAGAAAGGGTCATAGCTTATAAGGCATGCTGTAAAGAAACTGAATAGAGTGCTGGGGCTACATAGTAAATAACAATTATGTATTAAATCACGACCCTAGGTTTCACCTTCTACTTACTACATGGGATGCTACCTGATTAATGAATTCCTTAATAAAGCAAATTACATCTTCAAATTTACTCCATTGAATTTTGTTTTTTAACAGCATAATATGAAGCAATTTTATTATGCTAATTGTGTGACTTTTAGTAAAATCTCATTAAAACATTAATTCAGGGGGAAAACAGTTTGAAATTAAAATAAGGTATTTTGAAGAATGCACTTTTATTTATTTCAGTCAGGACAGCTCAAAATGTTTCTAACAAATACAATCAAATCTGTTTTCTTAGTAAAGGCCTTAAGCAGACTTTAAAAAGAGACTGAAGAGACCAATGTCTAAACGTTCATATGCTATTTGTTATAACATAACTGATTAAATTAATGTTGTTAATAAAGTATAGGTCCTAAATCTGACCCCTGGGTATCAAACTAAGATTCATAAATTTTATTCTACCCTATTAATTTAAAATGTATTTTATTTGTACCAAAGGGTAGAATTTGAGAATTGTAGATAGATAAATACATATCTACAGTATTAGAAAAACAAACCAAATGGAATGAAAAGAAAATCACATGTTTATTATGAAATGATAATTTCATGTGTGCTTCTGAAATTCATGAAAGTCATGTGTTCAACAATGATAACATTCTACAATACTTTACAGCAATTATTTATGTTTTATGGGAAGAATTACAAAATTAATATATGCACAATGAGAAGAAATGATTAGTTTTGAAAAGGTATATTTAAATTCATGAATTATACAAATTGTTACAGGTTTTAAATTCCTCAAGTCTTAATTGGTGAAGTTGGCTACATTTCTAACTGATTTTCAAGTCTTTTAACTCTGATTCCGTCTCAAGAAAAATGGAGAGGATGTGATATACAAAGTGATAGAATCTACATCTAAATCCTTGATTGAGCCGAAACCGGTTTGGCTCAGTGGATAGAGCGTCGGCTTGCGGACTGAAAGGTCCCAGGTTCGATTCCGGTCAAGGGCATGTACCTGGGTTGCGGGCACATCCCCCAGTGGGAGATGTGCAGGAGGCAGCTGATCGATGTTCCTCTCTCATCGATGTTTCTGACTCTCTATCTCTCTTCCTTCCTCTCTGTGAAAAATCAATAAAATATATTTAAAAAAAAAATAAAAAAAATAAATAAATAAATCCTTGATTGAGAGGTGATTATAGTCTTCAGAATGGAGTTTTAAGGAAAAGTGCACAATTTAAAACTTAAAGTCCAAAAATTTGAACGACCAGTGTGACAGTAGGTATGACTGGAATACTCAAAAGTCATATTAAATTAGACATTGTTATGTAATAGCATTGCATCTGTGAAAAAGATGATCTATCAACAACATTTTTCATCTAGCTAGTTACTTCTGAATGTATTTTACTAAATGGAGTACAGTATAATTGAGACCAAAATGCAGTGGTCAGGTCTGAAGTCGCTGTCTCACAAAATCAATGAATGAACTTGCAGACAGAAGTAAAGTTTATTGAGAGAAGCCAGTCCTATAAAAGGTGCAACTGGGGTTCTAAAAGCAGACCAGTGTTCAGAGCTTCTGTTCCATGTTAAGCATCCAAGCTAATTAAAACCCATTAGTTCATGTGTGGACTCCCACATGGCCATTAGACACATGGGTGCAGGGGAATATATCTGCTGCCATAGGAGAACCAGGAACCCAATGTGCCAGAGAGAGAAGAGAATGTGCTTCTTGGTCTAGGGGTAGATAAGTGCTTTGCTCGCTCCTGATTGATTCTTTCAAAGAATTCTGCCTTGGTAACATCCTTGGGATTAGTTACATGCGTCATTGTCTTGTGGTTGGTTATGTGCAAGCTGTCTGCCTTAGCAATATATATATATATATATATATATATATATATATATATATAGTCTTTTATTTCTTTTATTTTTTATTGAAATTCTTTGTTTAAAGTACTACATATATCTCCGTTTTCCCCCATTGATCTCACCCCGGCCTTATCCACATGACCTTACCCACCTACTGTCTGTGTCCATTGGTTATGCTTACATGAATGCATACAAGTCCTGTGGTTGATCTCTTACTCCCCCCACCCTACCCTGCCTCCCCTCTGAAGTTTGACAGTCTATTGGATGCTTTTCTGTCTCTGAATCTATTTTTGTTCATCAGTTCATATTGTTCATTATATTCCAGAAATGAGAGAGATCATGTGATATTTCTCTTTCTCCGACTAGCTTATTTTGCTTAGCATAATGCTCTCCACATCCATCCATGCTGTTGCAAATGGTAAGAGTTCATTATTTTTTTTTACAGCAGTGTGGTATTCCATTGTGTAGATGTACCACCGTTTTTTAATCCACTCATCTGCTGATGGGCACTTAGGTTGTTTCCAAATCTTAGCTATTGTAACTTGTGCTGCTGTGAATGTAGGGGTGCATATATCCTTTCTAATTGGTATTTCTGACTTCTTGGGATATATACCTAGAAGTGGGATCAATGGGTCAAATGGGAGTTGCATTTTTAACTTTTTGAGGAATCTCCATACTGTTTTCCACAATGGCTGGACCAGTCTGCATTCCCACCAGCAGTGCAAGAGGGTTCCTTTTTCTCCACATCCTCACCAGAACTTGTCATTTGTTGATTTGTTGATGATAGCCATTCTGACAGGTGTGAGATGATACCTCATTGTTGTTTTGATTTCCATCTCTCAGATGATTAGTGACTTTGAGCATGTTTTCATATGTCTCTTGGCCTTCTGTATGTCCTCTTTCGAAAAGTGTCTATGTAGGTCCCTTTCCTTTTTTTGATTAGGTTTTTTATCTTCCTTTTGTTAAGTTATATAAGTTCACTATAAATTTTGGAGATTAAACCCTTATCAGATGTAACATTGGCAAATATGTTCTCCCATGCAGTGGGCTCTCTTGTTGTTTTGTTGATGATTTCTTTTGCTGCACAGAAGCTTTTTATTTTGATGTAGTCCCATTTGTTTATTTTCTCCCTAGTTTCCATTGTCCTAGGAGCTGTATCAATAAAGCTATTGCTATGATGTATGTCTGATATTTTTCTGCCTATGGGTTCTTCTAAGACTTTTATGGTTTCCCATATTACGTCTTACATTTAAGTCCTTTATCCATTTTGAGTTTATTTTTGTGTATGGTACAAGTTGGTGGTCTAGTTTCATTTTTTGCATGTATCTGTCCAATTTTCCCAACACCATTTATTGAAAAGACTGTCATGACTCCATTGTATGCTCTTGCCTCCTTTGTCAAATATTAATTGAGCACAATGGCTTAGTTCGATTTCTGGGTTCTCTGTTCTATTCCATTGGTTTATATGCCTATTCTTGTGCCAGTATCAGGCAGATTTGAGAAAAGTGGCTTTGTAATGTAGCTTGATATTTGCTATTTTGATCCCTCCAACTTTGTTCTTTTTTTTTTCAGGATTGCTATGGCTATTTGGGGTCTTTTTTATTCCATATGAATTTTTGTAGAGTTTGTTCTAGTTCTGTGAAATATGCCATTGGTATTTCAATGGGGAGTGCATTGAATCTATAGATTGTTTTGGGTAGTATGGACATTTTAATGATGTTGATTCTACAAATCCATGAACACAGTATGTTCTTCCATCTGTTTATGTCTTCCTCTATCTGTTTTTTCAATGTCCTATTGTTTTCTGAGTACTGGTCTTTTACCTCCTTAGTTAAGTTTATTCCTAGGTATCTTAATTTTTTTGTTGCAATGGTAAATGGTTATTTTTTTATTTTCTTTTTCTATGAGCTCATTGTTGGTGTATAGAAAAGCCATAGACTTACGGGTGTTAATTTTGTATCCTGTTACATTGCCGAATTCATTTATTAAGTCTAGTATTTTTTATGGAGTTTTTAGGGTTTTCTATGTACAATATCATCTCATCTGCGAATAATGACAGTTTTACTACTTCAACATTCATACATTTTTAAGCTCACGTCTCTTGTGAGTACCCATCTTTCCCCACCTAGCTGGATTGCCTTAGCAACTCCCACCAGCTGTGTTCCCCAGATCTACTCCCCCGCCATGGTCCTATCCCTGATAACCTGGCTTCCTCTGTCTCCTCATTTCCCACTCTGATTTAGGGACCCCAACTGCTGTTGAGAATAGTGGTGATAACCACGCTGGCTACTTCCTGCTGAAGAGAGACGTAGCAGGGGCTGTCAGGGCTCCATAGGAGGCAGATAATCTAAGGCAGCGGTTCTCAACCTGTGGGTAGCGACCCCTTTGGCAGTCAAACGACCCTTTCTCAGGGGTCGCCTAAGACCATCCTGCATATCAGATATTTACATTATGATTCATAATAGTAGCAACATTACAGTTATGAAGTAGCAATTAAAATAATTTTATGGTTGGGTCACAACATGAGGAACTGTATTTAAAGAGCCAGAAGGTTGAGAACCACTGATCTAATGGAACATGGGAGATGTCATTCAGGGTTCCGTTTCCATGACCATTTGTAGTTTGATGGATTTTAGGTGAGAAAGTATGAATTGAGTTAGACAATTGAGTATACAAGTGCCAAACATTAATGTTAGGAACAGGCAGGCCAGCAGTCCTAAAAGGTGTAAAAGCAATGAGGTTAACAAGGGAAGTATACCACGGATTTGGGCCTAAATTTTAGGAGATAGAGAATGTGGTGTTTGTTCCCTTATCTACACAGCATGTTCAAGAATATTTTGTGTTCTAGTTTCTACTTCAAAAGGGTTGTTGACATATATACAGTAGGAAGTATTGGCAATAGTACATATGCCTCCCTGCCCAGTGAGGAGGTAGTCTACAGTTCTTCTATGATCTAGAACCATGTGAGCCAGTGAATTTAGTGACTTCTGTGTACTTTGGTCTGTGGGTGGCCAAATTGACATAAATCCTGAGCTAAGACTTGTCCAAACAGATGAGGGCTATCTCTAAAGTCATGGAATAAAACAGTCCAGGTCAACTGGGTGGACTGATCTGAGGAATTTTCAAATGCAAAAAGGAACTGTGAGACAGGTTGTAATGGTATACCAAAGAAGGCATCCTTGAGGTTTAATATAGTAAATCATTCAGTATCTTCTGGAATTTGGGCCAATAAACTATAAAGATTAGGAACCATAGGCTGTAAAGGAATAGCTGCCTCATTTATTAATCTAAAGTCTTGAACAAGTCTCCATTCTCCATTGAGCTTCTGAATCACCAGAATAAGAGTGTTACAAGGTTTTATCAGGCATTGGGCCTTCAAATTGTCTATTATATCTTGTAATCCCTTCCTTGCCTATGGCTTGAAGGGATATTGTTTCTGATATGGGAAGAAAGCTGAATCCCTGAGATGAATCTGAGCAGGGGTGACCCTAACTGCTCTGCTAACTTCCCCTGTATGGCTCATGCTTCAGAGCCTATTTCAGTTTCCACTAATGATAGGCAGATATTTGTTCTGGTGTCATGCATATAGTGGTACCCAAAAGAGCCAATATGTCTCATCCCAATAGGGGTGTTGGGCTTTCTGGCATAATCAGGAAGTTATGTAAGAAAAGCAGGTTGTCCCAATTGCATCTTAAAGGCTGAAAAAAATGCCTAGTCACTGGTTTGCCAGACACACCCTTAAGGGTCACACTATGGGTTGAGAGTAGGCCAGGGTTGGAGAGAACAGAGAAGGTGGCTCTAGTCTCAAGGAGGAAATTAATTTCCTTGCCCTAAACAATCAGGGTTACTCAGGGCTCCTGGGTGGAGATGACAGTCCATCTCAGAGCTGGGTGGGAAGGCCTTGGGTCCCATCAGTCTGGCTGCTGGACCATCTGAGATTCTGGATCAGCCTGTGGGGGCCTGCATACCTTTGGACAGTTCAACTTCTAGTGGTTCCCTTTGTAGATGAGACAGAGCTTAGGGGTGTCTTCCTATTTCCCTGCGGGCAGTCTCTCTGGACGTGCACTTGCTGGCCACAGTTGTAGTAAGTAACTATGGGAGACTCATGTCCCCTTGAACCCTGAATTGTGACACTAGTGCCCTGGAGTGCAGCAACCAAGGCTGAGGCCTTTTCTTGCCCTTAGTCTTCCTCTTCTCAGCCTCCTCTTGGTCCCAATTATAAAAGACCATAGTAGCTACTTTCAGGAAGTTGTCTAAGGTACTCTCAGGGCCAATTGACAATTTTTGTAATTTTCTCCTAATCTCTGGTGCCCACTGAGTAACAAATTTGTCTTTCAAAATGAGTTGGCCTCAGAAGAACCCGGGGACATAGAGGTGAGTTTTGTCATTGCCATCCCGAGTCTGTCCTCTAAGGCCAAGGGATTCCCATCCTTCCCTTGGCCTATAGTTGACAATTTAGAATAGTTCGAGGGTTTGGAGTAGCACCTCCTTAACCCTTGGATTACACAGGTTGGGAAGTGTTTTCTATTCCAATCTACCAGCTCATTGTCAAGCAATTTAGGGTCTTCCTAGGGTAAAGCCTGTTGGCAGGTGGGGTAGTGATCAATCTGCTCATGGGGGACCCCACTGGCATTTGCTAAGAAGTATGCATCCCCAAATTGCTGAGATGCATCATCTAGGACTGACGGCTTTTCTGATCCCAAGAGAGTCTGATTCAGGAAAGCATTACATCCTCCCATGATAAATCAATGGTTTATGTCACTCCTTGAAAAACATCTATGTACTTGTCAGGGTCATCTTAGAACTTTCCTAAATGAATCTTAATTTGTCTTAAAGTCCTGAAGGGAAAATGTTACCTGGACCCAGATGGGTCCAAACTCTCCCCCAGCCACTGCCTAGAGAGGGCAATGGGTAGCTGTGGGCCTGGGTGGCCAAATCCCCTTGGGTTTGCTGGGAATAGTCCTTCTGGGGGTTTTAGATAAGGAGGACAAAATGGCTCAGGAGTACTCCGTAGACTGCTAGAATCTGTCACCCCTTTAGGGGTTTCTGACTCTCTTGGTACCACTTTGGGTCAATACTTCCTGGAGCAAGGGGTCAATTTTGCATGGCTGACACAATTTATGATTGTCTGTTAAGGCAAATAAGGCCTGAACATATAGGACCTCAGACCACTTCTCTTACCTCTTACAGAAAAGATCTAATTGCAAGGTGGTATTATAGTTAATACTGCCCCATGTCTCTCCATCTGCAAGCTTATATTGAGGCCAAGCTTGTGTACAAAAGATCAGCTACTTTTTCTTCTGCATTTGTGGATCAAATGAGTCCCAGTTCCTCAACATACAACCTAGAGGGGGTGTTGACCTTGGTGGCAGATAAGGAGTTACTCATCTTAAAAGACAAAAAGAACAAAGAGGTGACCAGCGCCACATTGTTTGGGCGCTCACAAGGAGTCTCCTGTGTAGGGCAGGAAAGACTGTTTGCTAATGCATGTCCACTAACAGAACTGACCTACAAGACTATACTCAATTATCAGCGTGGTCCTACCTGATTTAAACCCCTACTGCTTGTGTTCACATATGTGTGTGCCTGTATGACTAATCATGCTTACCAATGAGGCCTCTTGTGCTGTTTGTGCTCACATATGCTTGACCATATACGAGTATCTGTCAGACTAGTCATACTTACACATGAGACTGACTGTGCCACCTGTGTGAATTTCCCTTAGTGGGAGAGGAACAAACTCTGGTCTGATGAAGAATACAGTGACCCCGGCAATTGTAATGTTTCTGCAGGGCAAAATTAGGCCTATTGGAATGACCTAAAGCTAGTTCTAAGTCAAGGAAAGTTTCTTAAAACTCAAACCCTGGGAAGATTGTCAATCTTATTTGATCAAAAGATCACATATAAAAGACTTTTTCCTTTTTAACAGACTAGTAAAGGACTAAACAAATTCCATATTAGCTTACCTTAGATTCATTTATCTAATTAAATGTATTATTCTGGGGCTTAGCTTCATCCTTGGGTGTTGTCAGTTAATGACACTCATTGAATTTCTGCTATCTGTCTCCCTGAGTAGGTTCATTTAAGCTATTTACCCTCTGGCTGGTGAGAAATAATGCAAATCAATTATTCTTAAGTGTCCTCGGTTTAGGGAAGATAGGATTTTCTGGATGGCTGCATCCTGCTGAATGTTATAGGCACCTCTCATGGACACCAGAGAGATGTTATCAGACAGCCCCCTGAGTCAGTGGAAAAGGGCTGTTCCCAACCTCAATCCTTGTCTTCTCGTTCATATGAGAGACCTTGACTGTGTTGTGAAAAGCCAATTTATTAAAGCAATTAAAGTATAATCCTTTATTGAAAAAGTAAAGCAAGTAAACCTATACATCTGGCTTAAGAAGTATAGAAGGGCCCCCAGCAATCCAAAGAGCAGGCTGGGTGAGAGTCTGAGGTGTCATAAACTGTCCTGTCCATAAGTCCTAAAATTCCTCTGCTGATGTATTTTGGTACAGATTAATTCTCAAGGTCCTGTTTTACTTTGTTGTGGCCTTCCCAGAAATCATGAGAAGCACCTGACAACTTTACCTTGCTAAACCTTGAGACTGCTGGTTGAAGGACCCTTTCAAAGGGGTCACCTAAGACCATCTTGCATATCAGATAATTACATTATGATTCATAACAGTAGCAACATTACAGTTATGAAGTGGCAACGAAAATAATTTTATGGTTGGGTCACAACATGAGGAACTGTATTTAAAGGGCCAGAAGGTTGAGAACCACTGGCTTAGGGAGCAAAATTGCCCTTTTTTCCTTTTCCCTTTACCCCTCCCTTTCTGTGTATTCTTTTGTTATGGAGATTTTTGTAACTATTTGCTCAAGTGTCCTTGGCTAGGGAAGATAATGGCTTGTTAGCTACAAGTTGGCTGTAAATTTTCCACATCATTTTACCTTGTTTTAACTTCCCTGTCTTAGTTTCCCTTCACAAACCTTTCTACAACTTTCAGGAATAACTAGGTTTAGAGCCCATTTTCTTTTACCCTCAAAATGTATCTCCATGCCTTATGCCTTCTATTATCCAAACCACACATTTTCCAAGTATTAGCCCTTAGAAGCCTCAATTTCCAATAATAAAAAAGGCAAACAACCAGCATTCCTTAGATTGAACCTTATGAACATATTTTAAACACACTCAGTTTCTGGGCACACTTTTTCAGACATATTTTTATTGTTGATAGTATTACAGATATCTCCCATTCCCCCTATACTACCCTCCTTCCAGCCCCTATCATCACCCCAGACACACTTTTAATAAAGCACAAGACTTTACATTAACAGTTTGAAATTCACTTTACATACTTTTAGCAATAAAGACAAAAGCAGGTGATCTAGCAATCAATGATTTAACAGTTGAAATTAGTTAACTGATATTTTCAGATGGCTAAGTTTATTTTTCCCCCAGAAACTTGTATTTTTAAAGATGAACTATATAAGTGTTTCTTTCTTTTTTTTTTTAAACCAGGTACCTGCATTTCAATGGTCCTAGGACTTTAGTTTCATAAAGCCAATCCTATCCTATCTAATAATAGACAAACATGGTAATTGACCATACCTTCACTATACCTCCCATTAGCTAATCAGTGTGATATGCAAATTAACTGCCAACAAATATAGTGGCTAATTTGCATACTGCAGGCAGGGTGGGACAGTGCAGCCGCCAGCGTAAGCTGCCATCCCGGGCCGCAGGCCAGCCCCAGAAGCCCCAGAAGCCGCCCAGAAGCTGGTGATCGGGGGGAGATGGGGGTCCCCTGCCCAGGCCTGACACCTCTGGCGGAGGCGTCAGGCCTGGGCAAGGGGCCGATCCGATGATTGGAGGGTGATGGAGGCATCAGGCCTGGGAGGGGGACGGAGCCGGCAATCAGAGGGGTCTGGGGGTCCCCTGCCCCGGCCTGACACCTTGGCAAGAGGCGTCAGGCCTGGGCGGGGGGGGGGGGCGAGCCGACAATCAGAGGGAGATGGGGTCCCCTGCCAGAGGCATCAGGCCTGGGCAAGGGGCCGATCCAGTGATCAGAGGGTGATGGAGGTCGACGCCTCTGGCCTAGGCGTCAGGCCTGGGTAGGGGGCGGAGCCATCAATCAGAGGGGTCTGGAGGTCCCCTGCCCAGGCCTGACACCTGGGCTAGAGGCATCAGGCCTGGGCAAGGGGCAGACTGGCAATTGGAGTTGTCTGGGGGGTCCTGGGCCAGAGGCATCAGGCCTGGGCAGGAGGCAGAGCCAGTGATAGGGGAAGATAGGGGTCCCCTGTCCAGGCCTGATACCTCTGGCGGAGGCATCAGGCCTGGGCGAGGGTGGAGCCAGTCATCGGGGGGAGATGGGGGTCCCCTGCCAAGGCCTGAAGTCTGGGCCAGAGGCGTCAGGCCTGGGCCGGGTGGGCCAAACTGGTGATTTCTGTGAACTACAGAGGAAACACCTTTCCTGACCGCTCATTGGCTTAGCTCCCTGTGTGCCACTGGTAATATTCTTAGTAACTTGGGTAATAAGAATCCAAAATGGTGATCTAGGGTTTTTCACCACACTCCTGGTGAAAAAAAATGAAGGTCTGCTGCTGGAGGGCTAAGAAATGTCATATCCTGCCCTAACCGGTTTGGCTCAGTGGATAATGCCTCGGCCTGCCCACAGCTGGGTCTGGGTTCAATTCTGACCAAGGGCATGTACCTAGGTTGCAGGCTCCTCCCTGGCCTGGGGCCCATGTCAGGCCTCATGCAGGAGGCAACCAATCAAAGTGTTCCTCTCACTTTGATGTTTCTCTGTCTTTCCCTTTCTCTTCCACATTCTCTAAAAATCGATGGAAACATATCCTCAGGTGAGGAAAAAAAATAATAAATTATTATTATATGAAAGACACATCTTTTTTTTTAATTGATATGTCAAGTATGTATTTTAATTTACCAATTTGATGTTCTACATATATTCAAGTGAAAAGTGTTTCACCTTAATAATAGACTTGAGCCGAAACCGGTTTGGCTCAGTGGATAGAGCGTCGGTCTGGGGACTGAAAGGTCCCAGGTTCGATTCTGGTCAAGGGCATGTACCTGGGTTGCGGGCACTTCCCCAGTGGGGGATGTGCAGGAGGCAGCTGATCGATGTTTCTCTCTCATCGATGTTTCTAACTCTCTATCTCTCTCTCTTCTTCCCTGTAAAAAATCAATAAAATATATTTTAAAAAAAATAATAGACTGCTGGGGTCCAACCCCAGCAGGTCCAGGGGTTCCCAAAGGTGTAGACGGAGTCGGCGAAGAAGGAATGACACAGAGACAGCGTTCAGTTGATCAGCAGCCTAGCCAGGATCTCTAGCCAGAATCTCCAGCCAAGTTCTGGTCTGGATCTCCAGCCAAGTTCTGTTCAGGATCTCCAGCGAAGTTCTGGTTAGTATCTCCAGCCAGGTTCTGTGTCCATGTTCTCTTGCTAGGTTCTCCAGCCAGGTTCAGTCACCAGGTTCTAGTCAGGTCTAGTCTCTTGCCATGTTCTATCCAGGTTCTGTAGCCAGGTTCTGTCTCTAGGTTCTCCAGCCAGGTTCTCACGCTAGGTTCTGTCTCTAGGTTCTGTTGCCAGTTTCTGTCCAGGATCTTTTGCCATGTTCAGTCTCTAGGTTCTGTCTCTAGGTTCTGTGTCTAGGTTCTGTCAAAAGACACATCTTGAAAATGCCTAAAGAAAGTTGTCATGTTTTCATGGTGAAAGGACTGGAGTCCGTGTTGATGAAAAAACCTTTCTAGCTGCGGTGACTGGCAGTGGCTGCAGCAGCAGGGTGATGGGGCTGGTGCCTTCCCCTGATCAGCCAGGTCACCTCCCACAAAGGGAGGCCAGACTGTGGCTTAGGCCCTATCCCCAAGGGGAGCAGGGAGCCTGCCTACGTCATCAATAGGACATCCTCTGAGGGCTCCCAGTATGTGAGAGGGGGCTGGCTGGGCTGAGGGACAATCCCCCCAGTGCAGGAATTTTGTGCACCGGGCCCCTAGTTATCTATAAGCATTTTGAACTTAAACTGAAGAGATTTTCCAATGGCAAAAGGATTTGGTGGCTTGAATTATTTCTGGAACCACACCTCTGACCCAGTAAAGATTTTAGCCTAAGGTCTCTGAACCCTCAACCCTTAACTCCACCTGGAGGACCCCAGAAAGCTCAAAGTCAACCCAAACCTAACTTGAAAGGGAAGGAAAGATCATCCTTCCAGTCAAAGAACAAGGATCTCTCTCTCTCTCTCTCTCTCTCTCTCTCTCTCTCTCTCTCTCTCTCTCTCTCTCTCTGTGGTTCTCAACCTTGGCTGCACATTAGAATCACCTGGGAATCTTTTTAAATTCCTGATTTCTGGGCCTCATCCTCCAGAAAATCTGTTTCTTTGTTACTAATGTTGTGGCCCACCCCATAACAAAGAAACAGAATTTCTGGAGGATGAGGCCCAGAAATCAGGATTTTAAAAAGATTCCCAGGTGATTCTCATGTGCAGCCAAGGTTGAGAACCACTGCTCCATTGGAACCAACCTGACAGAGAAAAGAAAACCCATGGGGAAGGGCCCTGTGCTCCTGGGGGCATTGACACCATCCCATGATGGTGAAACAGAATTTTTGGACTGGAACACATGGTGTTCCCCTGGGCAGAGTGGTTCCCGAGCTCTTTGACGGAGTCAAAGAATGAACCCATGGACAACAGGAAGGAGATATAGCAAAGGTGAAAATTTATTAAAGAACAAGTACAGACTCCCACGTGGGGAGGGGGAAAGAGTCCCACCGTGTCCCTGTCTCCACAGTTTATAAAGGCTGCAGATCTTTGTGCCTTGATATCCCCTCTGATTGGTCACTATTTCCTTGGACTGGTTACTATAGTAATTTCTGAGCTCAAAGGTCGAACCTCACATGGGACATGTGAGGTTTCCCTTCCCTCCTTCCTTTTATTCTGTAAATATAGACCTTTTGCTATTTTCAGCTCCCTCATTCTATGGAAATGTACCTGTTGCAGCTTTTCAGCTCCCCCATTCTATGGAAATATACCTTCTGCTGCTCTGCAGCCCTATGCTTCTTCCATGGTCCCCTTAATTTCTAAAAGTTCCTAAACGTGTCTTTTTCATCCTTAAAAATTCCTGTTTCATTTGGGGTGCCTAGTGTAAACTTCCCTAGTCCATGGCTGACCCATCCTGCCATGAGCAATAGCTCACCCACAGAAGGACCAAAATTCATAAGGACAAAAGGAATGCCTGATAAATGGCCTACTTATCTGGGCTTAAAAGAGCAGTTGGCTTTGGGGTACGTCCACCCTTGCCTGTTGCCCAGCTGCCTCACTCCTGGCCCCTCCACATGGCAGCGGTTCCTCCTCTATGCAAGATGGCAAGTGCTCTGGCACTGCTGCCCTGCCACCTCCCAGCCTCCTGGGTCCCCAGCAGGGGTCAGCAGAGCAACGCTCAGTGGAGAATGCGAGGGCTATGCTCAAACTGGGAAGCAGAATCAAGGAGCAGTATGATTGCCCTGTTTCAGATGTACAAATTTCTATCAATGCTACCATTGAAATGACCCACACAACATAGTACTTATCTGGAATCTGTGGGGTCTGGTCACCCTGATCCAGTGAGCTAGGTTCTCTTCTAGGTCCTTCCCCTCCTCAGCTGTGCCCTGTGTTCTGTAGATCTAGGTGGAACCTCCAAAAATTCAACCAAAATGTGGTTCTCAGGTCTGAGTTCTTGTCTTGCAAAATTGATGAATGAATTCATAGACAAAAATGGTTAGAGGAAGTGTTGCAGAATTTACCAGGTGACCGGAAAACACAACAGGTACTCAGAAGATTCAGTCAGGATAAACCCTTTATTTGCAGATGTACTAGTACAGTGACTAAGGGGAGTCGGTTTCCAAAGCCTGAGTGATGAATATGGACAAAGCTTTCCCTTTATACCCTTAGTTTCTTTGTCCCCCAAATATGGATCAGGCTTCTGGGCTTTTCACAGGCTTTTCAGCCACCCGTGGGTTAGGATGGGGGAAGTGAGATTACACTCAGGGGCTTGGCCTGTCTGGTGCCAGCGCTGCCAACCCCCTCTGGGGGTTGTATATGGTTCATGGTTTATGGCCCCTGTAAAATGGGAGTATTCCGGGACACAGGTTCTGCAAGGCAGGACAGGCATCACAGATAAGAATGGAGTTAATTATTGGCAAGCAAGAGTGTGCATCAGAATGCAGGTTACTAGCACAGATTCAGATAGCTAGCCCCCCAGATGTCTTATTTTCCCTTTCAGAAGCAAAATTTATTGAGAAAAGCAAGTCCTGGAAAAAGTGAAGCTGGGGTTCCAGAAGAGCCAAAGCAGGCCAGTGTCCAGAGCTTCTGTTCCATGTTGCAGTGGGATGTAGTTCAGCGTCCAAGCTAATGAAAGTCCATCAGTCCATGTGTGGAGTCCCACATGGCCATAAGCCACGTGGGCACAGGGGAGCATATCCCCTGCCACAGGAGAGCCAGGAACCCAGTGCACCAGAGAGAGAAGAGAGAAGCAAGTGTGCTTCTTGGTCTAGGAGTAGATATATGCTTTGTTCACTCCTGATAGGTTCATTTCAAAGAATTCTGCCTTAGTAACATCCTTGGGATTGGTTATATGTCTCACTGTCTTGTGATTAGTTATCTGGAAGCTGCCTGTCTTAGCAACACCCATACATTTTAAAGCTCAAGTCTCCCAGAGCCAGCAGGGTTGCTTTAGCAACTCCTTCCAGCTGGATTTGCTGGCTCTACTTGTCCCTTCCATGGTCCCATCCCTGACTACCTAGCTTCCTTCTGTCTCCTCATTGTTAATGCTACCAACTTCTTGTCAATTACTGATACATTTATTGGTTTATTAACTTAAAATCTTGTTAGAGATACAATAGTTTTTTTCCTAGTTGGTGCTTTGGCTTGAAGTTCTTTTATTAGGCCAGTCATTTAAGTATCTGACAGCCTTGAGTCTATTGTTTCTAAAAAATAACCTGCTCAACATAATAAATATCCCCAAAAAGGCATGATGTGGGATGGCAAAATCTACTCCCCCACATCCAGCTTTGCACATGTAGCATACATATGCCAGTGGCACAGAATTCTTATTTTGTTGTAATGCACCAATTTATAATGATTCAATATTTTCCCTTGCATAATAAATCCCCCCACACCTTCCCTGCTCCCATTCTTAGTACAGTGGGACCTTGACGTATGAGTTTAATTCGTTCTGAGACCGAGCTCATTAAGGAGCTCGTTAAGGAGCTCGTTAACTCAAATTACTCTGTCCACTCAATGCGAAAAATCTGCCCAGAGACAGCTGGTATCTCAAAAAACTCGTTAGTCGGGACACTCGTAAGTCAAAACCCCACTGTAATTACAATGCTCAGTGAGATTGCAAGTTTAAAACTGAATAAAATTCTGTAAAAAAATTGGAACAAAATAAAACTTAGTATATTGTTTGGAGTATTTTAATGGTTTTCTATGATGTTCAAAAACAACTGCTTTGCTTATGAAAAACATTCTACTAAGATAAAATTCTGATTATGAATATAAATGTTAACTTGACTACCACTCTATTAAATACAGTTATATTGTGAGCACGACTTATATTTATGGAGTAATAACTAACTCAGTGCAATATTTTTAGGCAACTGCTGTAGAATGTGTAAGGGCGGGGAATAGAAATATTGTTTAATAGTAATTCTCCAAATCTTAACACCTACAGCTAGTGAATCATATGTATTCCACAAAGAACATACTTGACCTCTGGCACAGAAAGAAAATAAGATAGTGCAAACATTGTGAAGTGAAACAAGAGAAATAAGGAAAGGAAAACAAATATTTACTTTGTAAAGATGATGGAAGTTATAAGCTCAATAGGATTGTTGGCAGCAGTGAGAATAGCACCAGGTGTTAGACTGGTGGAATCAGACTGGACCTGGATTCAGCAACCTCGGTACTTGAGTTCTGTCTAGGAAAGAATTTAGAACCAAAACTCAAACTATAAGAGAAAGTTTATTTTAAAAGTCACAGGGGTAGAAAACATGAGAGATAGAAGAAATGGGCTCAGGAGGTAATGCGCCTGGGGAGTGGGGAGTAGAGAGGGGATTGGAGGGGAGGTAGAGCACTCTGGGTGGTCTTCCTAAGGGCTTTTAAGGGTAGGGATTTTAGGGGAAGTGTCACCCATGGGTTTTTGCTGCTTCTCTGGGCCTCAAGCTAAAATACAACTGAGGGTTAGATATTATCTTTAGGGACATAACCTTCTGAATCAGGCTGTAAATTGCTCAGGCCAGTTTATTTGGCTATCTGTCTCAGTTTCCCCATTCTACTTGCCAAGGAATTTCCCTAGCATCTTAATATCCTGCCTCAGAATTAATCTTATTTAACAAAACTTATATAAACTTACTATGTACCAGGTAGACTCCTAAAAAAGTAAAATATTAACTCATTTAATCCTCATTACAAACCTATGACTATTATTATACCTAATATTAACCCTGATTTAGAAATGAGGAAGTTGGGATACAGAGAGATGCTAGCAAGTACCAAAGCCAGGATACAAACTCCTTGAGTTTGGCTTCAAAGCTCCTTTTCTTAAAAAACCATATGATAATTTCTCACCAAGAGTGGACAGCAAAAAGAAATGTGGTCCCTAGAAAAAGAAATATTTTAAAAGGAGTCTCTATCTGGTTTTAAACTAACATAATTTTCTACTCAGAACAATTGCGTCTATATGCATATGATAAATTAAGATTACCCCTCTCATGATGCTGGCATGAAAATTAAAGAACAATAAGTCATGGGGACCATAAAGAATCTGAGGTATTGAAACAAGCAGCAAAATGCAGTTTTTAGAAGTATTAAATCTACTATAATATTCCTTAATGAAAACATTTCTGCAGGATGAGAAAGGCTAATTAACAGTGCTAGAATTCCCACAGTTTTAAAGAATTATCTTGTAGTCTTGGAACAGTGGCTAACAGGATCACTAATTCAATATGTTAACAGTAAATTCATTTGCTGAAGGAATTGCTACACTAATCTCATATTTTACCACAGTACAGTTAAGAAATCCACAGAGGTTTGACCAATCAATTTTCATAAAGTAAAATTAGCTCTTATAATTCTTTCATATTCTAAATGACTTACAATCCAGACAGAGTAAGTCACACAAATTTGAATTTTTTTGTTTGGATTTGTTTTTAAATAAAACAACTACAAAGTTTAGATGCTCAGGTTAAGGCTGAATACCAGTGTCTTTATTTCTCTGGCCAGGAAAAAAAAATAATTCAAGAAAACTGCCTTCTTAGACAAGGCATAATTGAATCAATTGCTAGACTACACTTAGGCAACATTTTGTATCGATTTCAATATGTGTCTACTTGCTGTGTTTCTTCTTTAGCAACAAAAGTGTTTTGAAAAAATTCATCGGTGATAACATTGGCAAATATGTTCTCCCATGCAGTGGGCTTTCTTGTTGTTTTGTTGATGGTTTCCTTTACAGTGCAAAAGCTTTTTATTATGATGTAGTCCCATTTGTTTATTTCCTCTTTAGTTTCCATTGCCCTAGGAGCAGTATCAGTGAAGAAATTGCTTCAGCATATGTTTGAGATTTTGCTGCCTATGGATTCCTCTAGTATTTTTATGGTTTCCTGTCTTATGTTTAAGTCCTTTATCCATTTTGAGTTTATTTTTGTGTATGGTGCAAGTTGGTGGTCTAGTTTCATTTTTTTTGCATGTATCTGTCCAATTTTCCCAATACCATTTAGTGAAGAGGCTGTCTTGACTCCATTATATGTTCATGCCTCCTTTGCCAAATATTAATTGAGCATAGTGTTTAGGGTCGAGTTCTGGGTTCTCTATTCTATTCCATTGATCTATATGTCTGTCCTTGTGCCAGTACCAGGCTGTTTTGAGAACAGTGGCTTTGTAATACTCTTGATATCTGGTATTGAGGTCCCACCTACTTTGTTCTTCTTTCTCAGGATTGCTGCAGCTATTCGGGGTCTTTTTTTATTCCAGATTAACTTTTGGAAAGTTTGTTCTAGGTCTGTGAAATATGCTGTTGGTATTTTAATGGGGAGTGCATTGAATCTATAGATTGCTTTGGGTAGTATGGACATCTTGATGATGTTGAATCTACCAATCCATGAACACGGATGTTCTTTCATCTCTTTATGTCTTCCTCTATCTCCTTTTTCAGTGTCCTGTAGTTTTCCGTGTTTAGGTCTTTTAATTCATTAGTCAAGTTTATTCCTAGGTATCTTAATTTTTTTGGTGCGATGGTAAATGGGATTGCTTTTTTAGTCTGTTTTCTGTAAGTTCACTATTGGTGTAAAGAAATGCCATAGATTTCTTGGCATTAATTTTGTATCCTGCTACATTGCTGAATTCATTTATTAAGTCTAACAATAATAATAATGTTATCACCAATAAGGGCTTAATCTCCAACATTTACAGGAAACTCATACAACTTAACAAATGGAAGATAAATAACCCAATCAAAAAATGGGCAACGAACCTAAATAGATACATTTTGAAAGAAGACAGAAGAAAGGCCAAAAGACATATCAAAACATGTTCCAAGTCACTAATCATCTGAGAGATGCAAATCAAAATGACAATGCGGTACCATCTCACACCTGTCAGAATGGCTGTCATCAACAAATCAACAAAGGACAAGTGCTGGCGAGGATGGAAGAAAAAGGAACCCTCGTGCACTGCTGGTGGGAATGCAGACTGGTTCAGCCACTGTGGAGAACAGTATGGGGTTTCCTCAAAAAACTAAAAATGGAACTCCCATTTGACACAGTGATCCCACTTCTAGGAATATATGCCAAGAAAGTAGAAACACCAATTAGAAAGGATATATGCACCCCTATGTTCATAGCAGCACAATTCACCATAGCTAAGATTTAGAAACAGTCTAAGTGCCCATTAGTAGATGAGTGGATTAAAAAACTGTGGTACATCTACACAATGTAATGCTACACTGCAGTAAAAAAGGAGGAGTTCTTATCATTTGCAACAGCATGGATGGAACTGGAGAGCATTATGCTAAGTGAAATAAGCCAGTCAGAGAAAGATAAATATCACATGATCTCACTCATTTATGGAATATAATGAACAACATAAACAGATGAACAAAAACAGATCTAGAAACAGAGAAGCATCGATCAGACCATCAAACCTCAGAGGGGGAGGGTGAGACTAAGGGGGAGAGATCAAACAAAGGACTTGTATGCTTGCATATAAGCCTAACCAACGGACACAGACAACAGGGGTTAGGGCATGAGCGAGGGGGATGGGGTGTAAAGTGGGAATAATGACACATGTAATAAATTAATCAATAAAAAAAGAAAAAAATTCATGGAGGTCATGAAACTAATGCCATTATAATAACCTGGTTATTATAAGGAGAAAAGGGGAAACCAAACAATGTATGCATGCCATGTATACAGCTTTGCCAAAAAGTTGCATTTTAACAGTCTTCCAATCTGTTACCCACTGACCAATGAGGGTAAAGACCAGACAAAGGCATTTTAGACAAATGCTCGCTCAATAAGTTCTGAGTGGCATGGTAAAGGTGCTCTCCTGTAAAGCAGACCTGGGAGAAAATTAGGGGCAGGATGGGTGTGGCCACTACAAATGCACCAACCTAAATATATAAAATTCTAGACAAAGAAGCACACTCTCTTGGCTCCCAGGCACTAGGTTTTAGGGACTTCTATTGCAGGGGTCTGCATTCCCATAACCCCATATGGCCCATGGCAGTGTACTAATGGACTTTGATTAGCTTACATGCTGAATATACCCAGCTGCCACAAGGAACAGAAGCTCTGGACACTGGCCCCGTTTTTGGCTCTCCTGGGACACCAGCTGCACCTTTTCAGGACTGGCTTAAGGGGCATGGGACTTTACAACCTGAGGAATGTAACTTCATGCAAAAAAAGCCCTTTTCCACATGCCATTCTTCCAAGCTAGTCTTAGAATATTCATTTTCTAAAAATATTGTAAGAACTTCCACCTCACTCCTAGGAGCAACAGGGAAGTTTGATTCTCTGTTAACAAAAACACGAAACTGTTCTCAAGGTGCAAATATCATTAACTTCCTTTACTTGTCAGCCCTCAGTTTCACATCAGATAGTACTTTTGATAATGTTTCTTAGATATAAACGTAGTAAATATTTTGATACACTTCATAATTCATGTTTTCATGAAAACCCACAGCCTTTGTCTTTCGGTTGGAAATTCAAGAAGTGTTTTTGTTGTTGTTATGTTTTCTCTATGTGTGTTCTATAGAAATGTAAGCTATTACGGGAAGGATCTGAGATCAGAATTTTTCCAAACCTTAACCTAGGAACTTGTGAGTTATTTTCATCTTCCAAGTTTATGTTGTGGAAGGCCTTAAAATGTCAAGCCAAGTTGAGATATAACTCTTTATACAATAGGAAGCCTAATTTAAAGGAAAACCAATCAATATGCCCTGATGTGACATACATAAGTGTAAAGTTTTATTTTTAGACATACGGAAAATACTCAACATTGTTTTCTGACCAGAGTCCTAAGATTTAGCCATTGTTTTTGACCTTTAGTGGTGTGTGTATTTTACTTTTAATAATTAATAAATTTTATTTTAAGTGATTACTAAAGGCATTCTGCTGGGTTCTCTACATTTATTATTTCCTTTTTTGTTGTCTTTACTTCTTTATAAGCAGTTTTGCTGAGGTGTATCTATTAATACCTCCATTCTTAAGTTGAGAAAACCAAGGTTCAGAGAGGTAAAACAATGTGCCTCAATTTTCTGATTTTAAAGTCCATCAACTTTCCCAAAAAATACATTGCTTCCCATTCTTACAATTATTTTTAATGAAGGGGATCAAGTTTTGCCATCACAAAACTCTGTCTTTGGGAATATTGATTTTTTGAGCTGATTATTAAGAAAAAATACTCAGAAAGAACTTTTGACCCTCCCCCTTTCCTGCCTAGGAGATCAGATGGAAAGGCCTACTCCAAGAAAGGAACCTTAATCTTAGCACAGTAGATAGAAAGGCTGCAAGCAGGAGTCTGTTAACTAGATCCCCCTGATGCTCCACTGTTTTTTGGGACGCCTATCAGAAATTTGCCTTCCATTTGTGTTCCACTCTCCCTCAGCTACCTAAAATTGCCTACTTCCTTAATAAACTTTGTATGTATTTGTCCTGTTAATCTATCTCTGTTAATTTTATTACTAGCCTAGCTAGAAGAATTTGCAAGGTGGGAGGATTATATCTATTAGCTCTCACAATAAAGATTGTCTATTCAGTGAACCCGCATCCCAAGCATGACCTGCCATCCCAATGGTTCCTGTGGCATGTTAGTGAGTCTCAGGTAGCATAGTGGATCTGTGTCATGGCTACAGATAGGCCTATGCGCAAGCACAGCAAATGGAGACCCTTTTTTCTGAAGCAATTGGACAACAAAATACTAGCAACCAATTTTAAAAAGAATTTTGAAACAATGATGTTAATTTCTACTAGTTACTTATTACAGGCTTTAACATAGAAAATAAATATATACTTTAAACAGCATTTAGAACAATAGTAATTCAAATGAGTAAAATACAGAATCTCTGTTTTCAAAATATAAAGAAGACATCAAGGGTTGAAATACTTTTATCATATGAATCATTTCTTTACATAGAATTTGAATTATGATTTACCAGCCTACATGAGTCCTCTAGCAATGCCTACCATCCAAGCTAAAACAAATTGTGTTTGTAATCACAGAAGAAACCTTGTAGATGACACTGAAATCAAAGTGCTAAAAGCTCATCACTTGGTCTATCATGTGGACTCACAAGTAAAGCTCATTGGGAATGAAATGTAGGCCACATGAGAGAGGAATATACATCAGGAATAAGTAGGGCTAGAGCTGGGATACCATTCACAGTGAAGGTATGATCCTCAAAGGAGAGGTATCAGCAGAGCAACTTTGAACGCCCACGGGGGGGATACAATAAACTTGGATTAACTTCCAGAAGTCAAAGATCCTGAACTAGTGTGTGGGATTCTGTAGAAAAGATATTTAAGCAATGCTGATATTCATGGTCAGGCAACCATATGATCGGGTTCTCTTCGTAGTAAGACTTTGGCCAATGGCTCTCCTATTAGCTATCTGTGAAGCCTTGGGCCAGTGATAAAGTATTTGTATTTGTTTCTATATCTGTAACATGGGGATATGTATTCAATTTTCATAAAAATGTTATTGTTATTGGAGGAGAGCATGCCTTGTCTCCCCCAGTTACTTCTGTGGGTGGGATTCTTATGATATCCTGAGAAAAGGAAATTTCTGAGACTTGCATGGGAGGATGCTATATGGTAGAAAACTTTATTTCCATGCAGTTACACTCCTGGGTTTCCAAAGTCCCAATCCCCTCAATCCAATTATAGAAGAAGTATAAACTCAGTGTCCAGAGTTTCCTTTCCATGTTGGAGCTGGGTCCGGTTCAGCATCAGGCTAACTGCAGTCCATTAGTCCATTGTAAATGGGAACCGCAAGGCCATGGGCCATATGGGTGAATGCAAGAGAGCCAAGAGAGCACATCCCCAGCAACAAGAGTCCCAAGAGCACAAGAGTTGAGCACAACAAGAGAGAAAATTCCTTTAAGGGCTTATAGATTCTGAATCTTCATGCCCTTTTGGCGGCCACGTTCATTCTGGCCAACCATCTCTGTCCCCAGGTGTGATTGACAGAAAAGTACCTTCTTTATGTCACCCCAACTTTGCTGGGCATGTATCTATATTCCCTATGTGGTTCCTTCCCCCTGTGTTTTGCAGAGAACATGCCTATAATGTTTGGCCTTCCCTTTGCTCCTTTCCTGTTATTAATAACTAGTTAGTTACAATAGTATCACTATGAAAGCTAACACAATGAATTCTAAAGCAAGCACATACTAGTAGGTGTTCCATAAGGAAATATCCAATTCCTTTTTTCTTTCTCCAATCTCATCTAAAAAATTAGAAGGTAAAACAAGAAGCAAGGGAAAATTCTAGTCATATGAGCTAGGCAAGTGAAACTGGTATTAAGAAACATGGACATTCAGCTGTGTATGTCCCACCCCAACACATTAATTTCTTCACTTAGGTGTTATGATGCCTGGGCATCATAAAGTCCTCCCACATATGATGCAGATCAGTTCTTGCCCAAGGTAGAGTTGACTTTCACAATCTGCTTTTTTAAAAATATAGATATATTTAAGTAATATATAATGACAGGGGACTGCCTAGTATGATGTGGAAGAGTTTCACCTCAGAATTTTGGCAGATAACAATCTTAATAATGAATCTTCCCTCCCAGGACTTGTTTATCTAGAACACATCTGTCTCATGTGCGACTAAAGGGCATTAACTTTTAGTCAAATAGCAATTTAGCAGGTTGCATGCCTCTGAGAATTTAAAGATTTTCATTTTTTGTTTTGTTTACTGTTTTCTTTGACTTTAGAGTAGGTAGTCCTCCCCTGCTTCTATTTCCTCCTCATAATTCTTATTAGCATACATTGTAGAGCATCCAAATCCCTGTGCAAATTTTAGTCCTTCTCTACGATATAGAGCTCTTTTTTGTTGTTAACTTAAGGTATTGTAAAGAAGAGTAGGGCAACTGAAGAATTTGTACTTTAGGGGAGGAAAAGTAATTTTTATTCTACCCTACTAAATTCTTCTGGTTGGGCTAATAATTAAATTAACATAAGACAGATTAACAGAAGAAAAATAACCAAATTTATCTTGCATGTACATAAAGGGATACCATAGGACTCTAGGACTCCAAGACAAATTGGACAGTTGAGGCATATACCATCTTCAGCTAAGGAGAAAGTTCAGTAGTAGTTTGGACTTCAAAGGGAAGGTAGACAATTTGCAGGTAGATGAGAAAAAGCAAACATTTTGTAAACAAATTCTTGCCAGGCCATCCAGAAACAATGGGACACGGAAGGGAGTCTAACAAACAGACCTTGCTAGGTTCCTTCAGGTCTGCCACCTTTAGTTCATATTATACTAAGGTGATAACTGCCTTCATAGAGCAGGTTTTTCTATCTGAATTCCTTTAGGCAGGTAAAAGGTCTTCTTGAGTCTTTTGCTTTCCTAAAAAAATAATAAGCTTAAACTAATCAACATTCCAAAAAAAGCATAGTTGGGGGTGGCAAAACTCTGTTCCCCCTCACTACTCATATTGAAATTCCCACCATGCTTCTGCAAAGATCTTTGGTCAAGTTTGAGTTATCTTAGAAAGAATTCACAAGAGAGTTTCCTAATATATTTCATATGCATATTCTTTACAGTAAGACTGCAAAAGCACATCACCTGGCCTATAGCTGTAAAACTTCACCTTTAAAGCCTAACACTGATTATAGATGATGTCTTATCATAAAAATCTTCAGGTATCTCTCATTACTAATTGAAAGAAGTGAAATTCACACTTCACTATGTTTTGGCCCACAATTTCTTTTTTATCTTTCTACACTTTTCTTTCTGGCCGATTGATTAATGCATTTTTATGTTCCAATCAAACTAGACTCCTTGTTGTTCCATATATATTAGAGGCCCGGTGCACAAAATTCGTGCATTGGGGGGAGGGGCCCCTCACCCAGCCTGTACCCTCTCACAATCTGGGACCTCTGGGTCCTAACTGCTCACCTACCTGTCTGCCTAATCACCCGTAACCACTTCTTCCTGCCTGTTTCATAGCCCCTAACCATTCCCTGCCTGCCTAATCACCCGTAACCACTTCTTCCTGCCTGTTTCATAGCCCCTAACCACTCCCTGCCTGCCTAATCACCCCTAACCCCTCTGCCTTCCTGTCTGACCGCCCCCTAACTGCTCGCCTGCCTTCCTGATTGCCTCTAACTGCCTCTGCCTCTGCTCCCGCTGCCACAGCTCCATTTAGAAGGACGTCTGGAATGACGTCCGGAAGGTAGTTCGGCTGTCTGGTGTAATTAGCATATTGCACTTTTATTATTATAGATTTCTCTCTTTCCAAACAATGCTCTTCCCTTATTTCTACCTGTGCTTAACCATTGGCATAGCACTCATTTTGTAAAGTAATATGTTGCCTACTGTTTAATCCACCCAACTGCCTATAATCTCTCCATTTTTTGAGTTCCCATAGCACTGTGTCAGTACCTCCGAAGGTTTTATCACACACAGACTGGCATTTTAAATATTTAGACCCATATCTTATTCTCCCATTACAATATTAGAGCAGGGATGGTTTCAAACTTATGATTTCACACTCAGTATAGTATATTGCATTTACTATGTGTTTTTCAGCCCCAGGCACATTTTTCTCTCACCTAAACACTGGTATTCACCTACACTTTTCTTGAAAAGGCAATATATCATGATGGATAAGAGCTTGCATTTTATTTTAATATTTTAAAATATGTTTTTATTGAGTTTTCTTTTAGAGAGAGAGGAAAGGTGAGAGAGACCAAGAGAGAGAAATATCCGTAGGTTGCCTACTGTATGCACCCTGACCAGGGATCAAACCTGCAACCTGGGCATGTACCTTGATGTAACCAACGACTTTTCCATAAACAGATGACACTCAACCAACTGAGCCACACCAGCCAGGACAAGAGCTTGCATTTTAGAGCCAAGTAATTCTAAGCTTAAAATCCAGCACTGCCTCTGACTAGCTATGTAATCTTCATGAAACTATTTAATAGCTCAGTTTTATTTTCATCAGTTGTTGTTACAATAAAAATACACCTCTTTCATCAAGAAGTGATGTGGATGATATACATAACTTATATAAAGTTCTTAGTACAACCTATATAAAGTTCTTAGTACAATATCTGGCACATAGTAAATATTTAATAACTTCTAATTACAGTATATACTAATGTATATCTACTTTTATTTATATGCTGTTTCATCTATTGAGCTCCAGTCCATAAATCAGTGGTTTATAATTTAATGAAGTTTTATCTCTTTCTTTATCTATTCATTTTCAAAAAAAAGTCCATGCTGTCCTATCTTTAAACCTATGTCATCTCATAGAGGTTTCTACTTTTATTTCAAAGTCTCTAAAGAGGAAGATTACTCAGCCTCTAAAAAAACTAATTCATTAAAATCTGCCCTTTTTGGCAACGGGACAAATGGTAGAACTTAGTAGAACAAGATATCTATGAAGCAAAGCTGACTGTTTTACTTTCCGTTTATCATCACTGCTGCTCTTCAGAATTCCATCAGTGTTCACTGCTGCTCTTCAGAATTCCATCAGTGTTCTTGGTACATCAGGCCAAATCTGAAACATGATCAGATGAACTTTGCTGCTTGGAGGCCTCAATAATTGACATTCTAATTAAAGCTACATTTAAAAAATCAGGTATAACTAATTTTTTCAAGAGTATCAAGTGTTCTTTTAAAATACTCCATAAAAGAAGTTTGGAGCTGGGTTATTTCTAAAGTACCTGGCAATGAGCTACGTTTATGTTTTGTGCATTTACAAAAAAAATGGGAATCTGCTTGCTATGAATAAGTATTGATGGTACACAGAGGGAATTTAGTGAACTGCTTTGCCTCTTTGATGCACATATTATATGTATCATGAGAGATAACTGTGAGGATCTCATAGGCCATTTTCCTTTTTTCTTAGCTTTATTGAGATACTAGAGGCCTTATGCATGAAATTCGTGCAGGAGTAGGGCTTCCTTCCCCTGGCTGCCAACACTGGCTTCCCTCCAACACCCGGGACCAGGCTTCCCTTGCAGCCCCGGCTTTGTCCGAAAGGCTGCCCAGAAGGACATCCTGTTAATTAGCATATTACACTTTTATTAGTATAGATAATTGATATATAACATTGTATAACTTTAAGGTGTCCTTGTGTTTAGAAAAAAAATGGTAACTGTAAGGGAGTGTCTCAAATGTTCTGGTGCAATAAATAAGAACTGCAGCACCTCTGCCTTTCACCCTGAACCTCCCTTCCCATAGACCATGGGGCTTCCTGAAGAAGTATGTAATCATGGTACGTTGAGCATTAAGGCAAGATGAGCAATGTATTTAGTCACACATCTGAGCTGACTCTTCATTGAGGAAGCCATGCTTCTTTAGGTTTTTGTCACTCAAAGGCATCACTGGAGTCATTTAACCAGCATAGCATGTGTACTCCTTGATACTTTTTTTTAAATAAATCTTTTTTTAAAAATATATTTTATTGATTTTTTACAGAGAGGAAGGGAGAGGGATAGAGAGTTAGAAACATCGATGAGAGAGAAACATTGATCAGCTGCCTCCTGCACACTCCCCACTGGGGATGTGCCCGCAACCAAGGTACATGCCCTTGACCGGAATCGAACCCGGGACCCTTGAGTCCGCAGGCTGACGCTCTATCCACTGAGCCAAACTGGTTAGGGCTAAATAAATCTTTATTGTTCAGATTATTACAGTTGTTCCTCTTTTTCCCCCCATAGCTCCCCTCCACCCAGTTCCCACCCTACCCTCTGCCCTTAACCTCCCCCCCCCACTGTCCTCATCCATAGGTGTACGATTTTTGTCCAATCTCTTCCCACACCCCCCACACCCCTTCCCCCCACCCCGAGAATTATCAGTCCACTCCCTTTCTATGCCTCTGATTCTATTATATTCACCAGTTTACTCTGTTCATCAGATTTTTTTTCTCTTGATTTTTAGATTCACTTGTTGATAGATATGTATTTGTTGTTCATAATTTTTATCTTTACCTTTTTCTTCTTCTTGCTCTTCTTAAAGAATACCTTTCACCATTTCATATAATACTGGTTTGGTTGTGATGAACTCCTTTAGCTTTTTCTTATCAGTGAAGCTCTTTATCTGACCTTCAATTCTCCATGATAGCTTTGCTGGATAAAGGAATCTTGGTTGTAGGTTCTTGCTATTCATCACTTTGAATATTTCTTGCCACTCCCTTCTGGCCTGCATAGTTTCTGTTGAGAAATCAGCTGACAGTCATATGGGTACTCCCTTGTAGGTAACTGACTGTTTTTCTCTTGTTGCTTTTAAGATTCTCTCTTTGTCTTTTGGTCTTGGCATTTTAATTATGATGTGTCTTGGTGTGGTCCTCTTTGGATTCCTTTTGTTTGGGGTTCTCTGCGCTTCCTGGACTTGTAAGCCTGTTTCTTTCACCAGGTAAGGGAAGTTTTCTGTCATTATTTCTTCAAATAGGTTTTCAATATCTTGCTCTCTCTCTTCTTCTGGCACCCCTATGATTCGGATGTTGGTACGCTTGAAGCTGTCCCAGAGGCTCCTTACACGATCTTTGTATTTTTGGATTCTTTTTTCTTTTTGCTTTTCTGGTTGGGTATTTTTTACTTCTTCGTATTTCAAATCTTTGACTTGATTCTTGGGATCCTCTTGTCTGCTGTTGGATCTCTGTATATTATTCTTTATTTCAGTTATTGTATGCTTAATTTCTAGTTTATCCTTTTTCATATCCTCGAGGGTCTTACTAAATTTATTGGCGGTTTCTAGAAAATTCTTGAAAAACCTTATAACCGTGGTTTTGAACTCTATATCCAGTAGTTTGCTTTCCTCCATTTCTGTCATTTGTGATCTGTTTCTTTGTCTCCACATTTTGGCTGCTTCCCAGTGTTGATAGAGTGGCTTTCTGTGCTAGGTGTCCTATAGGGCCCAGTGGCTCAGCCTCCCCAATTACCTGAAGTGGACACTTTTGGTGCATAGCTTTGTGGGCTGTGTGCACAGTCTTGTTGTAGTTAAGTCTTGATTGTTGTAGGTATCACTGGGAGGAATTGACTTCCAGGCCAATTGTCTGTGAGAATCAGCTGTGTCTACAGTGGGAGAACTTCTGTGCTGAAGACACCCTTATGTGGCAAGACTTGCTTCAGTGGGGCTTTGGTGCTCACTGAGTCTGCCCTCTGAGTGTGTCCCTTGTCCTTGATACTTTAATGAGATTGTAGTAAAGAATATATATAGGAGAAGAATTATTAAAAAATATTGAGGACTTTTTTCATACTTGAAGCTATCTAAGTATATTCACTTGTACAAGAAAATAATTAAATGCACAAAAACTGCAGCAATCTCTTAAAAGTAATAATTATTCACAGAACATGCACCTTAGGCATCATTTACTTTTACTTTGTCTAAAATATTTATGTCTTGGCAAATTTGCTGTGCTTTTGTTTCTACTGGGAAGATGTCCTTCTCCCTACCTGTTGCTCATGGGGGTGGATTTATTGTAACATTATGAGAAAAAAGAATTTTCTTAGACTAGCACAGGAGGATGAAATATCATGAAAAGCCTTATTTCTGTGGAATTACAGCCCTGAGTTTCCAAAGTCTCATTTCTGTTCATCCCGCCAAGGAAGAAATGTAGCTGTGGCTTCAATCAGGCTAGAATCAGTCTGTCCAGAGTTTTCGTTTTTTGTTAGGGCACCGTCCAATCCAACATCAGGAGAGCTTAGTTTGTTTTTCCCGCTGCAGTCCATTAGTCCTTTGCATGTGAGGACTTCAGTGACACATGGCTATGGAGGAAACACAGGAGAATGCAAGAAGCAGGAACAAGAGAGCCCCAGGAGCCAAAAGTGACAAAAGAAACAAGGAAGTGAACAACTCTGTTTGGGAGATTATGTGTCCCCAAACTTTTACAGGTTTGCATTTGCTCCACCCATTCTGGCCAGTGATCTCTATTCCCAGGTTTGACTGATGGGCACCTCCCCTAGTCACCCCACCTTCACTGTGCAAGCATTCATCTCCCCCTTTGACTAGTCCCTTTTCCCAGAAAACTGCAGGGAATGGGCTGGTGTCTTCCAACAACACAATTATCCTTCTTCCTCTTCTCCCTTGCATCACCTTTGAGTATTTGGCATTGCTGTTAATATGTAGCATAAGAACCTATTGAGCTTCTGTTGATATTTTTTTTATCACAATAACTTTTAAAAGCTCCATTGTTTGTTTGAAAGAGAGTTTCATAACATGTTAAATGCAATTTTTTTCTTTTAATATTCTAATAAAAGTGTCTTTGAGAGTTAGCTCTTCTGAGACTATATAATTTACACCTGTACAAAATGCATTTTGCTCTAAATGAAGGTAAATAAATTATTTGTGCCATATGTCCTACTCTTTCTGCTTGCTCTAATATTTTCCAGAGAAAGCTGTTTGTGCTAATTCTTTCTTGCTTTATTGTCACTTAACACAATAATTCAAAAAAAGCATTTAATGAGTGTTTTGTTTAAGTCCTGAGGCAAGTACTGGAAATATAACCATGAAAAAGAAAATAAGAAACAATGCAAGCCCTGGTTTCTAATTCTGTTACTTACTACCTATATGAGCTCACAGTCTAGTATGAAAAGAAGTGCAAACCACCAATTATAAAATAAGATAGGGATAAATAGGCACTCCATGTTTGAATAAGTAAGATGTTATGATCATGCAAAAGAAGTGATTGCATTTTATTGAGAGTGGAAATCATGAAATAGCTCTGGTTTGTAGTGGCATTGGAGCTGAAATTCAAAGGCGTGAATGGTCAAGATCAATGACACATTGTTAAAATAAAGACACACACACACACACACACACACACACAAAAAAAAAAAAAAAAACCAATGGAACTTTGTATGCAGCAGACCCTCAATCAGCAGTAATTGTTTTTATTTCCCAAACTCACACAGGAAGTCTAAACATCAAACTAACTCAAAATGCCCCTATCCAGTTTAACAACATATTGATTTTCTAGTTGCTTTTCAGAGACAGCAGACCAAAACAGCCATTCACGCAGCCAAAACATTTGCAAAGGAGAGAACTTTTACCTTTGACTGCACCCATAACCAGAATCTGGCCCCTCCCACACACACGGAACCAAAGAACCAGGACATGAGCAGAAGAACTTGAACACTCGATCACTTTCCAAAGTGAAGGGTCCATTGTCCAGGAAAATCTGGTGTTGATGCCCCTTACAGTAAATGGCCAAGCTCCAAGGCCCTCCAATTAAAACTTAACTCATCAATACTTCCACATACCTGTTTCCCATAAGCCCGTAAAAATCTTCCCCCAACCCAGGGAGTTCAGGATTTCCAGCATTAGTTTTCTGTTCTACTAAGTGGTACCATCTATACATATAAAACCCTAATATGCTAATAGACCGAACACAGAACAACCAAACAACTGAACAACCAGTCACTATGACATGTGCTGACCACCAGGGGGAGGGCACATAGAACATGGTGGGCATCAGCTGTGGCAGGATGGTGGAGCAGGTGAGCTGGGGTGCCAGACCAAGGCAGGGCACTGGTCACTGTCATCGGGGTGAGTCTTTGGTGTTTACTGAAAATTCTTTGCTCCTGCCAGGTGCTTGTACCCACTGCCGGTGCCCACTGCTAGTCCTGATCGCTCAGCGACATCAGCGGGTATGAGCAGCGGCTGCCAGCCCCGATCGCCCCTGAGGGCTTCTCCACCTTCCCCTGCTCCTTAGGGGTGATCAGGTAGACGCTGCCACTCACACCCACTGCTGGCACTGGCCCCAATTACTCTGTGCAATCAGTGGGTGCAAGCAGGGACAGCACTGTCAGCATGTGGGAGTGGTGGCGGGAGCAGGGCTTCCAGCACACAGGGGGCTGGGGTCCCTGGCAGGAGGGACTGAGACCTGCCCGTGTGCCCACCCCAGCCTCGTGGCCCACGGTTCCTTTCAAGGTGCACGAATTTGTGCACTGGGCCCCTAGTTTATAATAAAACAGCCATTTTTCCTCCACTGCAATTCTTGGTGTTTAGTGTTTGGCTCTGCTAGTATAGAAAAAATCTCTTTTTGTTGGTAACAGTAGTAAGTGGCAGAATTGGAAACCCAATCTCCTGTTTTACATAATAGTGCCTTTCCATAACAGCTTTCTCCCTAAAGCTAGTAGGCTTTGATTAACAGTCTCAATATCAGCAGAAAACATTTAAATTAAACTGGATCAATTTTAGACTGAATTAGATTACCTTGAGAACTTCCATTTTGGGGAACAAGTACATGAAAGAACAGGTTAAAGATTAAAAAAACATTTTTTTCTACTTTTTTCCAATTACAGTTTATATTCAATATTATTTTGTATTAGTTTTAGGTATACAGCTCAGTGGTCAGACAATCTTATACTTTATAAACTCTTCCCCCTGATATTTCCAGTACCCATCTGGCACCATACACAGTTGTTACAATATTATTGACGATATTTCCTATGCTGTACTTTACATACCCATGGCTATTTTGTAACTACCAATCTGTACTTCTCAACCCCTCACCTTTTCATGCAACCCCCTAACACTCCTCCCCTCTGGTAATCATCAGTCTGTACTCTGTATCTATGAATCTGTTCTGTTTTATTTGATCATTTATATTGTCCTTTAGATTCCAAACATAAATGAACTCATGTGGTATTTGTCTTTATCTGACTCATTTCCCTTGGCATAAAACCCTCTACTATGCTGTCACAACTGGTAAGATTTCATTCTTCTCAAAAAACAACAACACATTCTTGATTATCAGGTACTAAATAGTTACTTGAACCTGGAATTCAGGAAAAACTCAGAGCAACCTTTAGGAAATATTAGACACAGATATATATATGCACACACACCCTGTGTCATTAATGATATTTTGTTTCTGAGTTTTTATCATGGATGCACATAAAACGTTTTAGAGATAAAGAGGCCAAAACAGGTAAGCTTGCAAGTGGATTATTTTTTATTTTTCGTTTTTTATTTAATCCTTAGAATAAATTTTTGAATCAAGTGAATAAATGCCTCCAGTTAATCTACATTGTGAATATAATTTAAGAGCACATTTACTTTTAATAATGAATAAAGTACACAATCTGAGCATCAGCAAGTTTGCAAGTGGTTGTATATATTATTGTTTACTCTGTCATATACACTGACCTACATATAACATCAACTTCCTCCATGGAGTGCACTTAGAACTCCTACATTTGAATTCTACTCCTTGGCTTTTCCCCAGCTTTCCTCTGTTTCTTTTATTTCATTGCCAAATCTAATACCTGATCCCTGCATTGATCCTATGAAATATGATAGTTTTAAGTACTATTTCTGAATTTTTTTTCCCTGGCATCACTTAGTGTGTCAAGATCTATAAGCTTGATGCAAATCCCAAATAAATTACAGTTATGTGTATTCACCCATTTATAGTTTGTGTTCAGAAATATATTCTCTAAGATAATGTGACAATGCTCCTGGTTATGTGCAATAATCCAGCCACAATTGACTTTCCTAGCAAACATTTTTGTGTTTTGGTTTTTTAAATTTTTAACAAACAAACCTGTGTCTTTTGTTCACTGAAATAAAATCCCTCTAGTCATTGTTTAGTTTGTTTTATATCCCTAAACATAATTTAAAGGCATTGCACCATATTTTTAGGAAGAAATACCATCTAAATTTAAATAATGTTACTGTGGTGCTTTAAGTAATCTAATATATAATTCAAATTGTTGCATTTCTGAGCTTCTGTATTCCTTGGGGGGAGAAAATAGTATGCAAGTGTGTGGGTATTTAATGATTCAGACTATGAGAGCTTTGTGCTCATTTTTGAAAATATATTTTTATTGGTTTCAGAGAGGAAGGGTGAGGGAGAGAGAAATAGAAACATCATTGATGAGAATCATTGATTGGCTGCCTCCTGTACACCCCACACTGGGGATCAAGCCCACAAGCTGGGAATGTGCCCTGACTCGGAATCAAACTGTGACCACCTGGTTCACAGGTTGATGCTCAACCACTGAGCAACACTGCCAGGCTTTGCATTCATTTTTATACTTTCATAGATATTATAGGGTAGACACTATTAAGATAAAGTAGCAGCTTGCAGAAAAACTCTGCTAATCATTATAATTTAGAAAATGAAACAAGCATATCATTTAACAATGAACATGAAGAACATTGCTCTATTAGAAAAAAAATGATGTGAATAGATGTGTATACTTAATCAAAAAACTATCTTTGAAAGTGAAACATGTAAATAAGAAGTTTCAGAAAGACCATAAAAATCATCTCATAATTAAAGGAAGTAGAGATAGAAATAGACTGAAAAGAGACATGAAAACTTTGTTATACCCTCTACTGAAAGATTATCAATTTATTAACATTCCTATTTTGGTGTTCTTGGTGTTTAAGAGAATGTAATCTTACCAACCTACAGACAACGCATGGTGATTTAGATTTTTATTTTCAACTATCTGCTAGTTGGTTGTGTTACCAGAGAATGAAACTCCCCTGTCATTTGGGGTGGCGAGGTGGAGGTTCTTGGAGCACCATTGAAATAAGACTTTTCAGAAGTCACGGGAGGATGAGAGGTAGTAGAAGATTTTATTGGCATGGAGTCACATTTTAGGGGTTCCAAAGTCTCCTGCCCCTTAAGCCAGTCCTGGAAAAAGTGCAACTGGGGTTCCATTACAGCTAAAACCAAGGCCAGTTGTCCAGAGCTTCTGTTCCATATTGCTGCTGGGTGTGGTCCAGCATCCAAGCTAATTAAATTCTATTAGTCCATGTGTGGAGTCCAACATGGCCATGCATCATGTGGGCACAGGGGAACACATCCTCTTGCAACAGGGATCACAAGAGGGCCTGGTGTGTGTGTGTGTGTGTGTGTGTGTGTGTGTGTGTGTGTGTGTGTAAGAGAGAGAAAGAGAGGAAGACAGGAGTCCTGGGGAGAGAGAGAGAAGGAAGGAATTTTCTTTATTTGGAAGTTTATATATTTAGATTTTGCGAGCTTGTAGTGGCCATGCCCATCCTGGCCAATAACTGCTTTCAGATGTGATTGATGGGCAAGCAGGTAGGCATTTTTCCATGTCACTCAGACCTTACTGGGGATGTATCTAAACCAGGGGTCCTCAAAGTTTTTAAAGAGGGGGCCAGTTCACTGTCCCTCAGACCGTTGGAGGGCCGGACTATAGTTTAAAAATAAAACTATGAACAAATTCCTATGCACATTGCACATATCTTATTTTGAAGTAAAAAAACAAAATGGGAACAAATACAATATTTGTATTTGCATGTGGCCCACAGGCCATAGTTTGAGGACTCCTGATCTAAACTGTCTTTGTCCAGTTCCTGTCCCCATCAATTTGTGGGGAACAGACTCGGAGAATATTAAATGCTGCTTTTTGGCAAAGTTGTATAAATGGCATGCTTATATCTAATCTTCCCTTTTCTCCTTTCCTGTTAAATAATAACAAGGTTATTACAACCGCATCTGTTGGACACTGAAACTTGTGATTAAAAATCTAACATATCGTTTCCTGCTACCTTGTAATACTCAAGCAATAAATGTATAAATTAATGATGTTTACCATGTTCTCTAATATTTACTTGGGGATAACTTAAAACTTAGAAAGCAAGAGAATATGGATGCTTATATTTTGAGGATTAAGACTCATTAAATACTCATTTATTTGATGCAGTTTTTATGTAATGGTACTAGTCTTATAATAATATACTGTATGTGCAAATGACAGGCAGCTAACACATTTTTTATATAGTAGGCAATTAGATATGAGCAGAGTAGCAATGATAAGCCAGTATGGAAGGTTACCAGGTTGGATGGAAAGCCTGGGGTACCTAGCAATGGATAATTGTAAGGCGAGACCTCACCACCAGGGTGACCTTTCCACCCCCGATATATCAATAGTCATGAAGTTTTGATGCTCTCCTGACCTTTCCTCCCCTGGCATGTCACAAGCCATGAAGTAGATACCATTAAAAGAAGAACAAGGGGGCCAGAGAATAGCCTCATAGAACTCCCATACAAAGCCCTTGCATGACCACTCCCTTAAGAACTAAGCCCTAGATATAACATCTAGGTTTCAGTTGTTTTCAGGCAGGGTGACAATGCCATGGCTGATGATAGGATCACCTGCGATGACTAGTGACCCCATGACCTGGCCCCAACCAATCAGTGAAAACGATGATCCTTAAAGAACACACCTGGAAAGTTGATGAATATTCTATTGAAATCTTACCTGGGACCTCCCCTAAGATCCCGCCTTTAGAGAGGAGATATAAACCCTTAGGATGGAGGATCCAGATTGCAGCTCTCTCTCTCTCTCTCTCTCTCTAGCACACTGGTGCCTTGCTCCACCCCCTTCTTTTCCCAAGATGCATGATTTCTCTCTCTCTCTCTGGAGCAAGCCTGCCCCTTTCCCCCTCTCCTTCTCCTAAGAGGGTTTTCTTTGCTTTTCTTTCTCCTAAGCATCAAAGGCCTTTCTTTCGCCTCAGTAACTTCTTTTCTGAGTCCACGTAGCTCAACTGGCTCACTTCTTCCATGGCTCACTTGTTCTACCCTGTGACTTTCTAAATAAACTTTTGTTTGTATTTGAGTCTTGGCTCTGAATTCTTTCCTAGTCAGAACTCAAGGGCCGAGGTCTAACATCTGGTGTCAGTTCACCATTAACATTATAATCTTCTTTTACTTACTGCTAAGTTACTATAGAATCAAGCCATAGAAGGGATAAAGGAAACTTGTTAAGCAAATATTTTTAGATTTGAGGAAATTTTCTGTAAATGCACTACAATTTGATTTGTACAAAGATAATTTAATTAGCCTGCACTTAATCTAAAAATTGTGAAGTTGAACTCTTTTTAGTAGAACATCCCACAAGATATTTACTGGCAGGGCACAGTGCTTTATTCACAATACAACAGTAGCTAAAAGAGAAATTTATGTTGTCCCAACGGGAAGGACTAAGAATAGACATTTTTGTATGGATCTCTTAAACCTTTATTTTATCTATTTATTTTTTAAATATATATTTTGTTGATTTCAGAAAGGGAGAGGAGAGAGAGAGAGAGAGAGAGAGAGAGAGAGAGAGAGAGAGAGAGACATCAATGATGAGAGAGAATCTTTGGTTGGCTGCCTCCTGCATGCCCCTGACTGGGGATCGAGCCTGTAACCCAGGCATGTGCCCTGACTGGAAATCAAACCATGACCTCCTGGTTCCTAGATTGGTGTTCAACCTCTGAGCCACCTAAGCCAGGTATAAACCTTTATTTTTTATTGAGATCAAGATATATAACAAATAAAAAAGAATAAAAGAATAAACTTGTTCTTTACTGCCAGAGACACAGAGCTTTGAGATAATGTAATAGAAGCAAGCATAGAATCTAAGAATTCCAACAGGAATTCAAACCTTTCTTACTTAGATCATGCTGGGAAATACAGGTAATTGACACTACTATTCAGTCATTTGACATCTTAAACAATGCCTAAGAAATTCAAGAACCTTTTTCCTTTGGGGCTTTAGCAACCTTGGTACAGCCAGCTAAACTTGTGCATACTAACCATCAGATTAAGTAACTCTGAAGGTTCTTTTAATTATTAGACAAGGATTTAGCAGACAGGACTTCCCTGTTGGTCTTCCTTCCTTTTTAAATATTCAAAAATGAAAAGCTAATGGTTAAGTCAAATTCAAATGGGAAATTCAGAACCTGCTTTTGAAATGCCAAAAGAAAAAGAGACTGAAACAGGGAGACCACATGATACCCCCTAAGTTCTTCCCATGTTATTCCATCTATATTCAAATTGGAGAGCAATAATTCTGCATTTGCTCCCTCTCCAATGAATATGATTTCACTTGGAGAGGCAGTAAAACACAGTGCTTAAAATAAATAAACTTTGTAAATAGGCAACACACATATTTGAATCTTAGTTCAGTTCTTACTAACAATCAATCTGGGGGAGAAAAAATAATTTTATGTCTACCCTTCTAAGTTCTCCTGGCAGGTCTAATAATCAAATTAACATCAGACAGATTAACAGGAAAATAACCAAATTTATTATTGGTTATCATGGAGGAAATTGTCTTTTACTTTTCAAGGTTCTTCTAGGTGGAATAATCAAATTTACATGAGATAGATTAGCAGAGAAGAACAAGTTAAAGTTTATTAACAAGTATATCTTCTGTATACATGATAGAGACCCAGGAACAATGAGTAACTTGCCACAGTGGTGGAAGCCATCTTAAATACCACCTTCAGCTAAAGACAAAAGATTTTGGGGTGGGGTGTCAGTTATGAGAGGGTACCAGGAAAAGCACAGCAAACAAGAGTAAGATTGTTATTCAGATTTAAGTAGTCCAAGCCTTCTCCATTGATAGTGAAGGCAGGCTTCACACAATGAGGGAAACACTCTGACCAAAGATTTCCTTTACAAATGTAGTCTTTTATAAAGGGTAACTTCTACTTGGTTTTCAGAGCTTCTTCTAGGTCTATTGTTTCTTAAGATTAACCAGCCTAAAATAATCAATATCTCAAAGATGCATATTTTGGGATGGCAAACTGTACTTCTCTTGAGTACATATGTTTTAGACAGTGGGGATGGCACCAGGTGTTAGATCCATGGGGTCAGATCAGACTTGGGTTCAGCAACCTCAGTACTTTAGTTCTGGCTAGGGAAGAATTCAGAGCCAAGACTCCAGCTATAAGATAACATCCTAGCTAATAAAGAGGGAATATGCTAATTGACCCTCATGCTGTTGCAAAGATGGCGGTGCCCACAGCCAATAAGGAGGGACTATGCTAATTGACTGCTTCACCCTCAAAGATGGTGGTGCCCATAGCCAATACAGAGGGAATATGCTAATTGACTGCCACACCTTCAAAGATGGTGGTGCCCATAGCCACAAGATGGTGGCACCCAGTGGGGCGGCAGGCAGCCCCACTGGAGGCGGGCCCGGCCACTCCATGCACCTGCCTCTGGAGTCCTCCAGTCCCCTCAGCCCCCCAGCCACCCAGGGCAGCCCAAGGCTCAGGTAATCAGGGCCAGCCGAGTCTTGCACTGCCGGCAGTGGCAGCAGCAGAGGTGTGATGGGGTGTCACCTTCCCCTGATCGCTGGGTTGCCTCCTGCTCCTGAGGGCTCCTGGACTGTGCGAGGGGGCAGGCCGAGCTGAGGGACCCCCCTCCAGTGCATGAATTTTTATGCACCAGGCCTCTAGTTTATTTATAAAATCACAGATGTTGGAAAGTAATTACTAGAAGAAATGAAAAGGGACAACAAACAGGTCCAGGCTGCCTTGTTATTACTTGAGCCAATTGAGCAGAGACAGGTTTGAATTATACATAAGCATTTATTCCAGTAATGCCAACTGTATGGGAGAGTGGCAGGTCATCCATGAAAATCTGCTCTTCCTCCCCCCATAAGCTAGTTGCTTATGTGGGGTAGAAGGACAAAGGTTACATGGGGAAGTAGGCAAAAAGAATAAGAATGGATATGCAAAATGAATAAAAATGGGCATAATGGTTATAGATTACAGGCAATGGGGCCTGGGGTGTTGCAAAGGGCTTAATCTTTTTATGATAATAAGATGTTCTCTCTTTCCATGATAATAGGCAGTTCTGGGATGAATGGACCACATTCCCAGGTTAACTTCCTTGTTGGGGTGTACAGCTCTCAGCCAGGTTAGAATGTTCTTTCTACAATCAGAACAGAACAGTCATGGTTAGCAGACTACTCCTAATGCTAACGGGCTTAGGAAACAAGTTATAGAGGTAAAGGGAGGGCCCTTGGAGCTTGGGAGTAAGGAAGCTAATGTCAATGGATCTTGGGGGCGGGGAGGGGAAAGCCCCTGTATGCTCCAGGGAGGGAGAGATGCTGGGTCCTTCATCCTAAGATTTTACAGATGGAGATTTCAGGGTAGGTCCTAGGGGAGGATCTCAATTGACTATTTAGCAGTTTTCCAGGTGTGTCCTTTCAGGGTCTAGGTCTCCACTGATTGATTGGCCTGCACCAGGGCAGATGTCAGCTGTGGCTGCTTTTGATGGTTTTCTGGGCCTGGTGTTGAAATACAACTGAGGCCTAGATCTTATCTCTAGGGAGGAAAGGCCAGGGAGTCCAAACTGCACTACCAGCAATATGCTAGGGGAGGAAAGGTCACCCGGTGGGGTGGTGGGGGGGGGGAGGGAGCAAGGTCCCACTCTACAATTGTCGGTTGCTAGGCCCCTGAGGCTTTTCACCCTGGTGACCTTTTGTACCTGGCCCGTTCCCCTTGCTTTGCTCATGTCTTTCTAACTGCCTATCACACATACAGGGGTTCCATAGAATATGGGACCCCTGGACAAATTGGCAGTTGAGGCTTATATGCCATTCTGAATTGAGGAGAAGGAGTCAGGAAACAGGACTTCAAAGGGAAAGTAGGCAAGTCACACATAGAGAAAAAGAGCAAGCATTTGGTCAACACATTCTTGCCAAGCTACCTGGGTCACAGAGGGGAGTCTAAGAGACAAATTTTTCTAGATTCTTCCTTGTGTTAACCTAAGAAACATCCAAACTGGTAGAGAAATTTTAGGAATTTACTTGAGCCAAACTGACAGAATATTCTGAGGAGCAAGATCTGAAATGCTCCAGAAAATAACAGTTTCGTAGCTTCTTTTGGCATTTTAAATTAAGAAAGGTTGGAGAAAGCAAGGTGGGGATTTGACTCCAGGATTGTTAACAAGACTATGTGCTCTCTTGAGGGTTAGTGCCATCTTCCAGAGACATTACTTCTGGCATTTCAAAGGTATGCCAACTTAAGTGCACAATAATAATGGCTAGGGCTTGCTTAGAATTTTTCACTAAAAAAGTTGTAGGCCTGGGGTGTGATTACTAGTCATGACTTACCTAGTTAGAAATTGATGGTCAGATCATCCTGTGAGATTACTTTCCACAGGCATCCTTTTTGTTCTGCCATACTTAAGTTCATATTATGATGTTTAGATGATAGCTTCCTTTCTTTAAGCACTTTTTCTATCTGAATTTCTTTAGATAAGTACAAGGGGAGGTTCAAAGTTTTTTGTTTTTCTCTGAGACTTTTTTTTTCTTAAAAATAAGCAGCTTAAACTAATCAATATTCCAAAAAAGTATATTTTGAGGTGGCAAAAACTCTGCTTGCCCTCAACAACAATGGACAAAATAGTTAATTTCTCTAAGTCTCCGTTTTCTCATACATAAAATGGAGGTGGTAATACTGTACCTGCTGCATCGGGCTTTTGGAAAGATTAAATTCAAGAATGGATGTAAAACAATTGAGCCAGTGCCAGGACATATTAAGTCTAAAGCAGCAGCTGTTATTATTTCTCAAATCTTTTTTTTAATTTTGACACCTAAGAAGGGGCTGCTTGCACTAGCAATAGCCTTTTTTCCCCACTGAAAAATGCTGTATGTTTTTCACTGTGAGATCTTATCAGTACTTATAGACATCTCACCCAAAGTGAATGAGCAGACTTTCAGATGTGTATTGTATAGGCGAAAAGATGCACACACATATTTAAGACTACTTCTTTTTTTTTTTTAATTTTATTGATTTTTTACAGAGAGGAAGGGAGAGAGATAGAGAGTTAGAAACATCGATGAGAGAGAAACATCGATCAGCTGCCTCCTGCACATCTCCTACTGGGGATGTGCCCGCAACCCAGGTACATGCCCTTGACCGGAATCGAACCTGGGACCTTTCAGTCCGCAGGCCGATGCTCTATCCACTGAGCCAAACCGGTTTCGGCAAGACTACTTCTTTATTCTAACAAAACTATGCTTTGGATAGGGAGAAGCATCACATTTAAAAAAAATCTCAAATCTGCTTTAATTGAGGTTTAATTGTGCATTGCAGACTTTAAGTACTATAGAAGTTCAAAACTGGTGGGACTGATGTATGCTGTAGTACCCAGTAAAGTCTTGTCAGAAGAGAGATTTGAGCTGGGCCTTCAGAGATTATTATGATTTGGATAGAAGGAAAAAAATAGGGAAAATATTCTACTGGGTTGTAAAGTGGGAAAATTGTCAACAGAGTTAGCAAAGTCATAGTAGAGGAAACAAAATGGCATTTACGGGGGTGGGAATAGCAATCAGATTATAAGGACAACCTCCAGCAGCCATCAGGTCTCCCATCATTTTGCCCAAGTCTCATTTTTCTTCTCAGACAATTCCAAAAGATGACTGAGTGGTAGGATTGCTTGGCACAGAAGGGTTTAAATTTGTTTTCCTCCCTGCTAAGTGATTCTGAAATATAAATGCTAATGCCTAGAGAGTTGCGCTTTCAGCTTACTGTGTGATTCCATAAGGGAGCCATTAATAATGTCAGAATGCATTAACAGCCTAGAGAGGAGAAAAACTCTGGACTTGAAACTTTCATGACAGCACCTGGAATAAATTGTTAGCTAATATCAAAGGAGTGGCAGAGTTGACATGAGTTTTTCTGGGTATAATTATATCATAACTTTTCCTATTTTATATTAAGTCATTAGCCATTAGGGCCATTGACAAGTCTAAAATAAGATGTTAATATTTATTCTGAATAAATTGAAATAGAAAAAGGAAGAAGGTTGTAACTAAGCTTATTTATTTCTTACAGTAGCCCCAGTTACTATGCAGCCCAGGCCCAGATATAGTCAGTGAAGAGAACTTACGTGATTTTGGTTTATAAACCCACTTTATTGAAAAATAATTTTCTGGCCACTCTTAGAAATTACTTCTAATAAAGCAGGTGCTTAGTTAGGTACAGTTTACAATACTTTATAAAAAGGCATTAAAACAATCTTCAAGTTTAAAAACTCAGAAATGTTAATGACTTTATTGCTTTGAACTAATGTACTATAGATTTCACTGGGTAATCAAAGTCAATGGAGGGCAATCACTAGAAATTTGAAAGCATTTTTATTGACTTTTAGAGAGAGAGGAAAAAAGAAGGAGAGAGAGAAACATTGATCAGCTGCCTCCTGCACACCCCATACCGGTGATAGAGCCTGCAATCTGGGCATGTGCCCTGACCAGTAATCAAACCGGCAACCTTTCAATGCATGGGACAATATCCAACTAACTGAACCACATTGCAAGGGTGAAATCTGGATAATCTTAGAGTAAAATAATAACCCATCTTTGTATAGCAAGAATCCTTGTCATATTCTGAAATATATTTATGCTAAAAGTATTGAAAATCATTTTTAAGTATAAGAAAATTTGTTTTAGAAGAATAATATCCAGGAAATATGAGCTCTTTTTTCCTTGTAATTTGTAATATTACAGTAAAAACCAAATAAAGTAAAAACATATCCTTGAGACAGTTTGTACTTACAGTGTATATACACTTACAGTGTATCCTGGAACTCAAGTTGTTCTCTCATTTACTTAATTTTGTTGTGCATATCTCAATTTTGTTATAAAGAGTTTCTGTCTATGCATATGAACATATCTCTCTCTCATGTTGGAATGCACATGCATTTCTCTGCATGTTTGGTTGGGTATGGCTACTGCTGGAGTCAACAATTGAGTTGGTGTCCAGGGAACTTGTTTTGTTCCTTTACTTCTTGGTAACAAAGAGACAACAGGAAAACATTACCGTACAACTTGCCAGAGGTGTTGACAAATGTTATGTCACTGTCAGCTAGTATATCAGAGAAGCCACACACTGCAGGGACATTCCAATTTGATTCTTTGTTGCTAGTCATTCCATAAGAGAATATGGCTGTGCAGAAAGGCCATAAAGTACATCAGTCACTGTTTTAGGGATTTATTTTCAGTCTGCCACAACGACATAGTCCGGAAGTATAGAAGGTGGCAATAGGGAGTAATCAGTAAAATCACTGCAATTCTTCACTAACATCTGTACCTATGGAGAGCAAAGACAGCAGCTATGGGCAGTTTTCTTTTCTTCCTTTCTTTTTTAAATATATTTTTATTGATTTCAGAGAGGAAGGGATAGGGAGAGAGAGATAGAAACATCAGTGATGAGAGAGAATCATTGATCGGCTGCCTCCTGCACACCCCCCACTGGGGATCAAGCCCACAACCCAGGGATGTGCCCTTGACCAGAATCGAATCTGGGACCCTTCAGTCCCCAGTCCGACGCTTTATCCAATGAGCCAAACAAGCCAGGGCTGGGCAATTTTCAATAAATATTTCACTTGTAGTAGAGAATTTGTCTATGTATCATAGATAACCTTGTCCAAAGTAGAAATAGAAAGACTACTCTGATTCATTTTATTAAGTCTTGTCTTAGTAGAGAACAACATTGTTTTTCTTAGTATGTTTTCTGAAATGTGCTCATTTTGAAGCACTAGAAGAGAATTTGAAATAAACTCTGTTTCACTGTTTACTAACTTAAAAAAATGATCTAGTGGGAGAAAAACTTCAGTCATTAAAATTTTGTTATTCGTTTGTGTACTGTTTGCTATTTTATAGCTGAGTATCTCGGGGGGGGGGGGGGAAGGCAGATTATCTGGAAGAAAGGGCATCCTGAAAATTTCTGTTTCTTTTTTTCCATAATTCAAACAATTTTACTAACAGCAATAACCATGTCAGTAGGAAGCAAAATGGGCAAACTGGGGAAATTCTATTCTATTACAGGGAAACCAAATGCTAAGAAGGTATTTTGTATGGAGCCTACAGGGCCTTTAATATGTTTGTATTTGCCCTTTGCAGCTGGGTAGAGATATAATGATATACTGGTACAGCTAAATATGTGGTATCTGTTCTTCAGTAATTAGCAATTAGCTGAATCATATTCTCACAGGTACAAAAGGATCATCTGGTGTATGAATATGTATATCCGATAGATAAGTAGACATATGCCAATTTTAAGTTCTTATGGACATAGCTAGTAATGTACACTCCTCTCGAAGAATGCCACTTGACCATGGAAGTTCCCAATTCATAATGCTGTATTATTGTGCAAAGGGTCATGGGGGTATCATTGACCATCTCTTGAATACATCTTTGGGCTGAAAATAACAAAGAAGTCTCATTTTATTCCAGTGTGACTATGTCCAGCAACTTACAATGTAGGCCACACATGGAGATTTGGGGAACTAGGAGGAGGACAAAGGTTCACATAGACCTCCAAATGCAACACTGGATTTATGAGGAAACATCAATGAGTATGTTTGGGACTCACCCATTCTTTGATCATGATCTATATCACAGCCGTTATTGTTGCATGAATCAAGTGTCATTGGTGCAAAGTTTATGCAGTTTAAGATGAGCAATGACAGAACAAGTTATGAAAGTTGATATTGTAAAAGCTGTGCTCATTGTGTTCATCTTTCTTAAAAAGAATGGAATAGAATGGTCAATGGCAGCAGAGACAAAAAGAAGGAAAACACAAATGTGAAGCAAAATTGCGAAACAAGAACACTGCAGTCATAGCCCTCCACCAGAGTATATATAGTCATATACCACACTGAACCACTAGATGGCAATCTACAATTTTGTTGATTGCATGTTCTCCCAAATTTTGAAAGCTACCCCCAAAGCCCTGTGTATGTAAAATATTTAAATGTCCCTTCTGAAATTGCTAGAAATATGCAATATCTGTTGTACTGGCTACATTCTAAAGGTTATTTCAAAAAACTCTACTTGCCAACTAATATGATTTTCTTGCCTCTGGTTGAATTACGCATGTGCATATCCAAGTTCATACAAGCACTCACTTTTTCCTCCCAGACCATATAGATATGCACATTGAGTCCAAGGTTGACAATGTAAACCAGAAACTCACAACTAAGAGAAAAGTTGCTAATCCTGACATTCATGCCCCAAATATAGTTCAGTAGTAAATTTGACTCCACCCCAATTCCTTATCTATTCCTATCCATTGCTTCTTTTTATTCCCTGCACCCTAAATCCCATCTAATACCTACTAGAGCCTCACTCAGTTGTACTCTTTTAGGTAATAACTCATATTGTGGATTGCTTCCTTATATTTAGTAATATTATACTATGGTAATAAACTATGACCTCATTGATTATTTCCATGTCTTTCTCTTACTGTCATACTTAGTATCTAGTTGCACATAGCATTTTCTCATTTGTTTGATTATATCACAAGTATTGTGCAACACTCTATACAATATTAATTTAATATGCAATTCCTCATAAATTGCTGGAACAATGTCATAGGCTTTCATAGTAACTTGGACTTTTCCTTGTGCTGCACTTGTCATGCAAGTTCAGAATAAAATTCATTGTTTATAAAATTAAAACACCTGTGAGTTATGGTAGTATGTATTTCTCAGTTCCTGATCTTTTTATTTTTTGTTTTCATTTAATTTTACTTTACTTTATTCTGTGTTTTACTGTGTAAGGCTAATTCAAATCATTTTTGGCACTAATCACTATATATTATATAAATATGTGTGTTTTAGTTCATAGAAAACATTTTCATTATTTATTTATTTATCTATTTGAATAATGAAGAAGAAACATTAAAGCTATGAATATTTTTGAATCCATTGAATAGTTACATTAACAAAAATTTCAAGTTTGTTTGACTCTTAACTAATAAAGGCCACTGTGGGTCTTGATGCAACAGTATTGGTTTTTCAATTATACACTTATTACATATTTTTACAACATAATTCATTTTTTGTACTATTCACTGATTTTCTTAAAAAGCAGTTCTCCCTAATGAAAATGAATTTCAAGTCTATGCCTATGTGCAGACTTAGTGGCTTTAATTTTCTGATGCAATACTGAAATGGTTTTATCAGCTTGAATTTCACAGAATAATACAATATCTCTAGACCTATTCTTTGAGGATGCCATCAAGGAACCCAGACAGTCCAGGTATTTGAATAACCTTGTTAAAATTAGTTTCTAAAATTGGAGAACTGCTTGCTCTTTTCTAGTAAAACAGGTGCTCTTTTAAAATAAACCTTTTGTTTTTCATTAGCATAAACTTTACAGCATTGAATAGCACATTATTGTGCCTGTCAATGGCATATTAATAGTTATTTTGAACTAAAAGTTACCTACAAGGAGAAAACTGGCTAGTTAGAGCATACAGATCAAGTGATAACTACAGAGATAGTTTTAACGAGGTACTCTGGGGAAACAGCTGCCACGGTGGGAAATGAAGGGACTCTCACACCCACACCAGAGGAGATACAGGGGACAATATCCCTATGAAGAGTTATGCCTACATGTACTCAGTGCAGCTTTTAAAACCAGATAATACCAAATGTAACATATAAGGTAGTTTTACCATGTATGTTGACATTGGCATTCAACAAACTCATCGTGGTTTTTAGCTTTTACATTCTCTTTTTCAAGGGACTTTGTTCATATACATATAATATTATATATGGATAGATAGATATATCTATATCTATATATCTATATATCTATCTATATCTATTTCTCTCTCTCTCTCTCTCTCTCTCTCTCTCTCTCTCTATATATATATATATATATATATATATATATATATAATAGACCCAATGCACAAAATTTGTGCAAGGGGTTTGGCCCTCGCAGCCCCAGCTTTATCCCAAGGTTGCCCGGAATGATGTCCCAGAAGGTCTTTTGGCTGTCCGTCTAATTTAACATATTACACTTTTATTATTATAGATGTACCTAATTAATGACAAAGCTCATAGAATATCACATTGTTTGTTCTAAATTAAAGAATGAGTAATGTAAAGGATTATCGTACTCATATATCTAGCTCCAAAGCACTTTTTTCTTTTCCATTTTTCCCCCATTGTGAACATTTACATTTAAATAAAACTGTCACTTTTTTACATGGGCCATGGAGGAGCCAATGAGTTTTGCTCAAATTCTCAGAAGGAAGTATTATCATTAAATAAATCGTATCTTTATTAAGAATTGTTACATTAAAAGATAATAGAAGTATTCCATCTCCCATGTGTTGTTTTCATTGCAAAGGAGAAATTTTTTTTATAAATTACATATTTTCAGAATATATTTTAATACTTGAAGCTTCTGAAGCCTGATATTTTAAAAATTAAAAATCCACATGAATACAGTAAGAAATAGAAAGAAATGGAAGCCTAAAACTTTTTTTCTTTCTTTTTATATAGATATATTATAGCCCATGAATCCAGGAGCTTCCTTATATTGATAATTCTTGTTTGGATTTTCAAAAGTAATCATGAGACTCCTGAGATTTTGCATGGCTGAGTTGCAATGAATTATAGCTGTCAGGACCAGGTTATAATTTCAGTGACAATTTTAATTCTTAACCAATTATGTAAGAGTTTTAACAAAGAGGGCTCCTTAATCTTAGTGCAAATCTTCTTTGATAAAATGGTATAGTGTAATGGTTAATATGAAACAATGTAAACAAAATAAAATAGAAATTTTTTTTATCCATTGTAATATGGAACTTCTAATTGTGCTTTGGTAGCTGGTGTAACCTTTCAAAGTTCTCTGCAGATGGACTTGGTTATTTTAATAGCATTATTGTAAAAATTGGCAACATTGATTTGCAACTCTGTAATTTTGATAAAGGCAGCAGAGCAACCCTTCACCATTCAAAGCTGTTATTATAATCCTTCTTCCATAAGAAGGCGAAGAAAGAGTAAGGGGTCAATTTATTTAAATATATTTTTTAAGCCGAAACCGGTTTGGCTCAGTGGATAGAGCGTCGGCCTGCGGACTGAAAGGTCCCAGGTTCGATTCCGGTCAAGGGCATGTACCTGGGTTGCGGGTGTATCCCCAGTAGGAGATGTGCAGGAGGCAGCTGATCAATGTTTCTCTCTCATCGATGTTTCTAACTATCTCTCTCCCTTCCTCTCTGTAAAAAATCAATAAAATATATAATATATATATATATATATATATATATATATATATTTATAAAAAAATTGTATTGATTTCTGAGAGGAAGGGAGAGGGAGAGAGAGAGAAACATCCTATATACTAGTAATAAAAGGCTAATATGCAAATAGACTAAACGGCAGAATGACTGGCTACTATGACACACACTAACCACCAGGGGGCAGACGCTTAATGCAGAAGCTGCCCCCTGGTGGTCAGTGTGCTCCCCCGGGGAGTGCCACTCAGCCAGAAGCCAGGCTCAAGGCTGGCAAGCACAGCAGTGGTGGTGGGAACCTCTCCCGCCTCTACAGCAGCACTAAGGATGTCCAACGGACAGTTTATGCCTGCCTAAGCCATTAGCCGGACATTCCCCAAGGGCTCCTGGACTGCAAGAAGGTGCAGGCCAGGCTGAGGGACCCCTCCCCCGCGAGTGCACAAATTTGTGCACCAGACCTTTAGTCAATGATGAAAGAGAATCATTGATCAGTTGCCTCCTGCATGCCCCCTACTCAGGATCAGGACCAAAACCCGAGTATGTGCCCTGACCACGAATGGAGCCATGACCTCCTGGTTTATAGGTCAACGCTCAACCACTGAGCAACACTGGCTGGGCAGGGGTCAATTTATTTAAAGAATCAATTTGGTAACCTATGTAGTAAGGTCATGTTTCAAGGAATCCAGCTTTGCACTTGCTTGAACTGCATCTCAAAATCAAATGATTGTTTCAAACAGAAGCTTGCAATGTACCTCAGAATTTGCTGTCATCTCTCATGTAGATCTCTATGCAGGATTTTGGTATTCTTCATCTAAAGAACTTGTCAATTCAGGATTGTGTTAATGTTTTAAGAAATACAGATTACATTGGCTTAGATGACCTAATCAACTTTCTACAGATTGCTTTATGCTGATATATCCATATGCTAAGGTAATTGAAGTAAAAATGTCCCTATTTTTAGATACAAAGAACCTAACAATCTGTATTAAATAAAGATAGTGTATTTCTCACAATTTTTACCAAGAAAGCTGAGGCCTTTGTTCTGATAAGTACACGTTAAGTAGGTTTAGTACTGTAACTATTTTGGCCATCTAAAGATGAAAGAATCCATATACCATGGTGATTAATAAAGTTAAACCATGGTCAACTGAGATCTGAGAAACAATTCTAGACTGTTTACCTGAAGTTTTGACTAAATAGTATTAATGAATGGAATTTGAAACTTCAAGATGGGGAACTGTTCTGTTTTTTTTCTAGGAAAAATATTGGACATGATCTGTGTTTATTTTCATTCTGAGAGAACAAATAGATAAAGCAAAACTAAATCTTAATTATTTGGTATACTTTATAAAAGTTCCTCTTGTGTTTCCTTCCTAAGCAGTTCCTCTCATGACTCACTGACATATTTTTTAGTTTCTAAAATTTTATGTGACCGCCATGACACCCCACTAGAATGATCAAAGAATGGGATAGTGATAGGAGAAACATACAAGATAAAGAAGAAATATATTTGTAAAAGTTAAAATACAATTTCCCAAGGAAGTAGTAAGAATTGAGCTAGCAAAGAAGAGAAAACTGACAGATATTGGCAGGGTGATGCTGGTGATATAGGCCATTCTTACTACCTTGAAAAACATGAATTTTTAGAAAAATTTAATTTATTATTGAAACGTCATAGCTAAGATAAATTCTCTTATCTGGTTAATATGTTGGTGGTACTGCTTGCTTATAGGCCTATAAGGAGAAAATAAATTTTCTTAAAAAGTCTTAACTATAAATTATCTATAATATCCAAATGAAATACCTATTTAAACAGCTTGATACTCACTGAGGTTATCAATTTAGGAATCTATTTATTTATTATTTTATTTTCATTTTTATAGGTTTCAAAATTTCTATGGTACATGACTTGTATATTGCATTGTGTGCACACCATCCATAGTCAAATCTCCTTCTGTCATATATTTGGCCCCTTTTACCCTTCAATACCTCCCACCCCCCTTCCCTCTGGAAACACCATAAAGTTGTCTGTATCTATGAGTTTTAGTTTTTTATCCCTCATATGAGTGAAATAATAGGGTTCTTAGCTTTTTCTGAGTTATTTCAATTAGCATAATATTCTCAAGATCCATCCATGTTGTTGTAAATGGCAGTATTTCATCTTTTCTTATGGCTGAGCAGTATTCCATAGTATACATGTACTACATTTTCTTTATGCAATTATCTAGTGAAGGACACTTTTTGGTTTCCATCTATTGGAAACAGTGAATAATGCTACAATGATCATAGGGGTGCACATATGTTTGAGAATAAATGGTTTCCAGTTTTTCAGGTAGATACTCAAAAGAGTGGTTGGTTGGTCAGATGGTAACTCTAGTCTTAATTTTTTGACCACCAAACCGTTTTCCATAGTGGCTGTTGTTATTACCTGTCTTGTTGATAATAGCCATTCTAACAGATGTGCGGTGGTATCTCATTGATTTTCATTTCTCTAAAAGCTAGTGAAGTTGAACAACTTTTCATATATCTGTTTGCCATTTGTATGTCTTGGGAGATTCAGACTGGTAAAACATTTTGCCAAATAAATAGCAATTTTATATCCAGCATAGAAACTATGGGTTTCAATTCCTTAAAAGTTGTTGAACGAAGGAACAACCAGGAAGATGTCAATGGGGGGAAAAGGAGACATATGTAATACTTTAAACCAGTATCTCAACCTTCCTAATGCCATGACCCTTTAATACAGTTCCTCATGTTGTGGTGACCCCCAATTTCATTGTTACAAATTGAACATAATTAAAGCATAGTGATTAATCACAAAAACAATATGTAATTATATATGTGTTTTCCGATGGTCTTAGGCAACCCCTGTGAAAGGGTTGTTCGACCTCCAAAGGGGTCGCGACCCACAGGTTGAGAACCGCTGCTTTAAACAATAAAGAATTAAATTCAAAAAAGAAAAAAAAGTTTTAAATTAATTATAAAAATCTGAATTTTATTTGTAGAGATTAGACAATATTTAACTTGTTTCTTTTCACTCCTACCAGTTGTCCATGGGTAATATTCATGAAGAGTGTATTGTTTTATTGTAACATTAGGAATAAATCCACTCAATATGACTAATGTTATGAATCTAGGGTATAGAGTTCTTTGGCAAGCAATCATACATTTCAGTAGATATTTTTAATGGAATTATGACTTAAACAATAGCATTATTTATGTTTAAATCACACAATATATTTTTAATCTATGTAATAATGAAGTATTCAAAAAGGATTTAATGGTTCTTAAAATCTGCAATAGCTCATTCCCTCTTTTGTTCTCCTTTCCAGATTAAATAAGTACAGGTTATTTAATATTTTCTTCTATATTTTATCTTGATTTTCTTATGTTTTATACTCATTTCAAAAGTGGCATTCCTTTCATTGTGTTAGTAGAGGTAAAGCTTTTATAGGTGGAGGTAGTTGGCTTTTGAAAGCTGTATTTCAAAAGTTGATGAACAAAGTGAAATATCCTTTAGAATTAATCTAAAATGTATAATAAGATTTAGATGAGGGAAAATTAAATCCAAAAGGATGAATAACTTTATCATTGTCAGTATTGCAGGCTTTAGGATAATATCAGTTTGGATTGGAATCCTATCTTGGCTTACCATGGGCAAGTTGTTTATCCTCTTTACTCCATTTGAGCATTTAAAGTGGGTTTGTAGTCCTGGCCAGGTGGCTCAGTTGGTGGGAGCATGGTCTGGTACACCAAAAGGTGGCAGGTTTGATTTCTAGTCAGGGCACCTACCCAGGTTGCACCTTCGAGAATGAGGTTACATATGGGAGGTAACCAATCAATGTTTCTCTCCCTCTCTTCCCCTCTCTCTAAAATCAATAAACATATCCTTGAGTGAGGATTGCATTTTTTAAATGTTTAAAATTTAAAAATAAAAAAAAAAATAAGGTTGGTCTGTAAAATAGGATAGTGACAATTTTCAATGTGATGTATTTACAGAATTAAATAAGAAGTGCATGTACAACTTTAGCATAATGTGAAATCAATAAAAGATAGGTATTATTATTTATAATGACACTAGAGGCCCGGTGTACGAAATTTGTGTGTGTTGGGGGGGGGGGTGGTCCCTCAAGCCGGCCTGCAACAATGCAAGCATTCCACGCCTGGCATGGCCAGAGGCCTTCTGCAGCCTAGTGTGGAACGCTTGCCTTGTCACTGGGGCGACAACGCAAGTGTCCCACCACCGCCCCCCGACCCCCGTTCTCTCTGTGCCTGCTGCCCAGAGGCCCTCCGTGGCCAGGGTGGAACACTTGCCTCGTCGCTGTAGCGATGAAGCAAACATTCCACCAGGCCACTCATGCTGCCTCCTCTCAGCGGCCACCCTTCCTCCTGGGACTGGGGGACTCTGGCAGGGCTGAGAGGACTGGGCGCCGCCATCTTGTGGTTATGGGCTCCACCATCTTTGTGATGGAGTGACAGTTAATTTGTATATTACCCTTTTATTAGATAGGATTTTTTGTTATTAATGTAATCCATTTTCCAGTAGAAGGACACAGATTCAAGAAAGATTGTAAACTCTTTTTAGGAGATTATCAATACTCAGTATCTATAAGGAGAACTTTCTTAATCTTGTCTTATTATCTAAAAGCTCCATTGTAGTGACTCTTCAATCTTCAGTTCCATTTTTGTTATTGTTTCGTTTGGTTTCTGGGGCCATATTTAATTACAAATGATGAAAGAAGTCTATCATCTATAAAATAATTTATGCCAAGGCATGGTTAAAACAAGTCAGCAACTTGTCGGTGCTGAATAAAACAATGGCTATTTGCCACTTCAGAGCAGTAATGAGATTACCTATCAATGGCATTAATCTGTGGTAGAGTGCTTTGCCTACATGTTTTCATGTTCCCGTCTGTCATGAAGAAAGCAAGTTTATTCCAGTATTTTATCCACACAAGGCTCATAAGCTTTAACAAGTTCCTTTTCTACAGGTAAACCTCCACATCTTTTAAGAAAAGAAAGATCAGACAAAATTTTATGTTTCTGAGAGTTGTGGGATGTTTTAACAATTTTCAGAGATTTTTGAAAACAAAAAATTTTTAAAAGATCTTGTTATCTTGATAACTTTGACTTTTTATCTTTTTGTGAGATTATAAGATTAAAGTAAAGGCAAATAATTTTCATGTGTGTACTGTAAATATTTTACATAGACATCTAATTCCTATGATCATATTTTTTAATATTGTTATTTATAGACAATATCATACTAAATAGGCAGGCTGGGTTTATACTTCATGATAAACAGAGTTCAAGACAGAACTTTACATTGAAGTTATATTTCTGCCACTTGTAAGGTGACTAATTTGGGGTGAGTTATATAACATCAGTGAGCTATACTTTATGTAGTGGTAGTTAAAAAATATCACTGAGTTATTGCAAAAATTAAATGAGATGATACAGTGCAAGGATTTATAATAATGTTTGATTCTTGTTAAGACCTCATAAATAAGGCCTCATACTAGTAAATTCTAACTATTGCTGTTGTCCATCCATATAATTAAGCAGAACACAGCTCTCTAAACCATAAAAACAGTTGCACCTAACTCTTACCATCGTATGAATAAGAAATACTAAATACATGTAAAGTACAGTGCTTAACAAATAATAAGTGCCCAATCATCAGTATTTCAAAAATTATGAATACTGAACAGTCATTACATACATACAGTCTTGAGCAACTATTGGTAGAGTCTCACATGTCTAATCTGTGGCTAGTGACTCACATGTACTCATGACAAAACATACCAGTCATTATTCTGGAAAAATAAATTAGTTGGTTTGCTTTTCATATTTTATTTCTATCCAAATGTGTGTGTGTGCATGTGTATATTTCTGTGTTACCTTTTTGCACTTTGACACGTGCTTTATCTATTTTGTAATCATATCACTTCATCTCACTAGACATCATCTGTCTTTATTTCCATACATCATTCATTCCTCATTTATCAATTTTCCACATTTGTCTCATGTATTGGATTTTGGAGTAAAAGTTTATGAAATGAGTAGATCACTCTTTATATATTGATTCAAAAAGCAAGAAGAAAAAATCTGCATTTTACGTTTAATGTGCAATTTGTTATCCAAAAAGGATTCTGTGCATCACTGGAATTTGGCCATTTCTTTTTCTTGTTTAGTTAATTCACATACAGATTGTGGTTTTGGAGTCCACCAAACATAGATTTAATAGTAACATAGATGGTTAGTATTATGCAGATGCCAAATTTAAAAACAATTATGTAGAGAAATAAACTGGTTTCAAATGGGTACATATGCTTTGCAATATCCATGGTAAATTCTACTTTCAATTTTAATATACCTAATCATGTAAATTAATTTAAGAGTACCGATATAGATGAACTGCAATTGTCTATGTGTCTTTTTAAGACATTCACTGAATCATGCAGTTTGGTATTACTGACTATGCTAATACATTCTGGACAACTATGGAGATTGGTATACCAATCTCAAGCTCATACATTAACTGACCCACCTGTATGATTGAACATTATATTGTAACTCAGATCACTTTATTTCTACTCCATCATGCACCATACACTGTAGTCATTTATTATCCTCCATTACCAGTTTCTGTACCTTCTGGCATATGCTCAGATAAATTATGACTAAAATTAGTTAGTAGCAACCTTTATTTTTCCACTGAGACCAAAGCTTCTTGTTGTGAAGATTTATAAGTCATTTTTTAAATATCATTCACCCTTTTAGATTTTTTCTTATCTCAACATTTAAATAAAATATTAAAATATGCAACAAAGTTGAATAATGTTACAGTAAATTCTTCTATAACTATTCATTTTCTATTGCTAGCTAACACATTACTCAGTGGCTTAAATACACACACACACACACACACACACACACACACACACACACACTCACACACATTTATCTTATGACTGCTCAGGATCTCACTGGGCTGTTATCATGGAATCAACCAGGGCTGCAATTTTCATCTGGGACTCAAAGTCATCTTATTTACACACTGGTTGTTTTCAAAATTCATCTGCTTACAGTTGTAAGACAGAGTTCCCTGTTTCCATTTGCCTGCTAGATATTGGCTTGGTACAACTCTAGAATCCATCCATGATTTCTTTATACTTGAGGTGGTCTTCAACATAGGCAGTTCACAGCATGAATGCTTATTCTATTTTACAACACCTGCTCTGCATTTCTCTGATACCCTTTACTTGCACCAGCTCAGGAAAACCTGTGCTTTTAAAGGGCTAAACTGATTCGTAGACCCAACCAGAATAATCTCCCCTTTTGTCTTATAATCCTATATAATAAAAGCCTAATATGCTAAGTGACCAGTCCTCTGATTGTCCGTTCAACCAATCAAAGCATAATATGCTAATGATATGCTAAGGCCGCTCAACTGCTCTCTATGACATGCACTGACCACCACGGGGCAGACAGTTGACCAGTCAATCAGTTGCTATGACATGCAATGACCACTAGGGGCAGATGCTCTGACTGGTAGGTTACCTTGCTGCTGGGGTCTGGCCGATCAGGACTGAGCAAGATGGACTGGACATGCCCTGAAGCCCTCCCTGGTCCCGATCATGCACTGGTGGGGTCCTTCGGCCTGGCCTTAACCCTCTATCAATCCGGACACCTCGGGGGATGTAGGGGAGCTGGTTTTGGCCCAATCTCTCAGGCCAGGTCAAGGAACCCCGCTGGTGCATGAATCATGCACTGGGCCTTTAGTATAACATAATCATAAATGTGATATCTCATCATATTCATAGGTCCTACCCACATTCAAAGTACAAGGGGTTTGTAGAAGGGTATGGATAATTAGAGGTGAGCTTCTATTTCTGCTTACCACAACCCACCACTTGTATTCTGTCATTAACATTGTTACAAATTCAGTGAAGTATAATTAGCATACAATGAAATTCACCCACTACCTCTTAAAATTTAAAGTTTGCATTCTAAGTTAAATTATCAATTGTTTGCTGTGGCCATTGTAGCTTAGTTGGTTGGGAATCATTATAGTCCATGCACCAAAAGTTTGTGGGCACGATTCCCAGTAGAAGGCTTGCAGGAGGCAGCCAATGGATGTTATACTCTCACATTGTTGTTTCCCTCTCCTTCTCCCTCTCTCTCAAAAAATCAATAAACTGTTCTTTTAAAAAATAGTCATTTCATTTATTTTTGCAATAAAAATGTTAGCATAATGGTCAAACACATCACTCTGCAAGTCTGTTTTTTGAAGTTGTTGCAGAATTACTATTTTTTTAACAGTCAACTTTTCTCAATCACTAAAAGTTTATAATTTGACTAGTATCAGGCTAAAAATGTCTCCAGTTAATGCTGGCCTAAGGTGTTTTACGTTTTAGTAATCTCAGCAAAAATCTTGAAATGATGAATAAGATAATTTGTGTATACATTTTTTTTTGGCCTCAAGTACTATGTGATCTTTATTCAATGAAAATCTTGAACACAACACAATATCAACTTTACACAGGATGCATATACATTTTTAATGCATGTTACTCTGTCTAAGAAAATCATTGCTCAGTATATATTCATGTGATGATACACAAGAGTTGATATTGAAGTAACAATGATAAAATGGAAGTGATTCTAATGGTATACATTTAAATATAAATGAGAACAGTGGTCCAAATAAATTCCATCATATTTCAAACAGAGTTATTATAAATTAGGGTCACCTTGCCAAAGCTAATAAAGAAGACTGGCTGGCTCTGATGTTTACTGAAGACCAATACAAATGAGTATAGTTCTAAAAAAAAAAACTGCAGATACATACCAGATTATATTTTCTTAAACAAACTGATAAATAAAATTAGAAATAATAGAATGAATGCATCAAGAAAGAAATGGTATGCAGTGACTTATGAAAAAGAACATTTTTCTCAATATAGCTAATCTTATCACTTGTAGCACACATGAAAGATGTGCTACGTTGGTGTCCAAATCCAATCTTTTCCATGATTATGAAATCTTTCCCATTTTCTGGTTAGATCTTATTTCATTTTCAACTTTTTAAATTTTTTCTTGTCATTTCTGTAAAACAACTGAGCCTTAAAAATCTAGTTACTAAGAATTGAAAATTTGTTATAACTAAAAAGTGGACATATGTGTCAGTGGAAGTGTGTTGCACCAGAGAAAATGTTATAGTCAATATATTTTGTGCCAGATATGGCAACTTATGGTTCCTAAAATGTATGCTTTTCCTTAGTTAGTTTCTTTTGAACTCAAGAAGGCTTTGTTTTTAAATTAAAAAATTTATTGAGATAATTCTAGATTTACATGAAGTTGTAAGGAATAATACAGATATATCCCCTGTATTCTTTACCTGTTTTCTCCCAATAGTAACATCTTGCAATACTGCAGTATAATATTAAAACCAGGATATTGATATAGATATAATCCACTTACTTCATTTAGACTTTTTAGATTTACATACACTCATTTGTGTGTGTATGTATGTGTGTATTTAGTTCTGTACAACCTTATTACGTGTGTATGCTCATGTATCCACCACTACAGTCAAGTTACTGAACAGTTCCATCACCAAAAACCTTCCTTCATTTTGACTTTTTATAAACATACTCATCTCTCTTATACCATTCCTTGTACCCATGTTGAAGGGCACCTGAGCTTTTTCCAAATTTTGGATTTTATTACTAAATCTTCCTGGAACATTATAGTGTTCAAATTTGGGGTGTATGTAAGTTTTAATTTCTCTGAGGTAAATGTGCAAAAAGTGCAATTGCTAGGTCATATGTTTAGTTTTATAAGAAACTGTCAAACTGTTTTCCACAGCCTCTATACCATTTTTTATTGCCATTGATGATGAAAAACCTATTTTCTCTGCAATTTCTCTAGTATTTGGTGTTATTACTTTTTAAAAAATTTTATCCATTCTGATAGATGTATAAGTGATACCTCATTGTGGTTTAAATTTATATTTCCCTGATGGCTAATTGCCATAGTCTGAATGTTTGTGTCCCCCATATGCTGAAATCTTAACCCTTTAGTGATGGTATTAGAAGGTGAGACCTTTGGGAGTGGTCAGGTCATGAGGTCAGAACATCAACAAGATTGGAATTAGTGTCCTTATAAAGGTAGCATGAGAAAGCTACCTTTCCTCTTTCACCATGTGAGACTACACAAAGAGGGTAGGTTTTATGGACCAGGAAGTAGCACTACACAAGACACTGAGCCAACCAGGGCTTTAATCTTAGACTTCCCAGACTCCAGAAATGTGAGTAATAAAAGTTTATTGTGTAAGCTTCCCAGCTTATAGTATTTTATTTATTTATTTATTTTATTTAAAGCAGCCAAATAGACTAAGACATGAATGATGTTGAACATCTTTTAATATGCAATTTATATATCCTCTTCAGTGAAATGACTGTTCATATATTTTGTTCTGAATGAATTTTTTGTGCTATTTATACTGTTGCATTTTGAGGGTTCTAAAGTATATTGTAGATACTGTTCTTTTGTTGTCAGATATATGAATTAAAATTTTATTTTCCCAGATTGTAACCTGTATTTTCATCCTCTTCACAGGGTCTTGAAAAGCAAACATTTTAATTTTTGATGAAATCTAATCAAATTTAGCTTTTAGGAATTTTGCTTTTAGTTGTCTAGCATTGAATCCTGAAAATGTCCTTTCATATTTTTTCTGTAAGTTTTTAAATTTTATGTCTTACATGTAAGTTCATGATCTATTTTTAGATAATTTCTGTGTAAGGGTTAGTCAATATTCATTATTTTGCCTATAGATGTTTAATTGCTTAAGGAATATTTATCAAAAAGGCTACCCTATCTTTATTGAGTTACTTTTGTATCTTATTTGAATAAGTCTATTTCTAGGCTGTCTATTCTGTTCCAGTGATCTCTGTTTCTATTCCTTTGTTAGTATGTAACTTTCTTGATTACTGCAGCTATATAGTAAGGTTTAGTATCAGATATAATTGTTTTTCCAATTTTATTCCATTTTAACGCCTTTCTGGGATTTTGGTAAGGGTTACATTAAAACTTTAGATCAATAGGGGAAGAATTGATTGATTTACTAGGTTGAGGAGCCTGCTAGTCCATGAACACAGTATGCTTCTCTATTTAGGTCTTTGATCTATTTATTCAGCAGTTTGTATTTTTAAGCTTACAGATGTTGCATGTATTTTGGCAGGTCTATACATAATTATTTCATTGGTTTTAAAGAAATTATACTTGATATTTTATGTTCAATTTTGGTTTATACTGCTCATTTTTGTTATATATAATTGTAATTGATTTTTTGTGTATTCACCTTATATTTGGTGATACTACTAAACTCACTTAGTTCTGGGAGGTTTATTTTTGTATATTCCTTGGGATTTTCTAAGTAGACATTCAGGTGATATTCTTCTTTTTTACTGCTGCATAGTATTCCATGGTATAAATGTACCACCATTTTTGTTTGTTTGTTTGTTTTGTTTTGTTTTATCTACTCATCTATTGATGGGCACTTGGGGTTATTTCCAGATATTAGCTATTGTAAATTGTGCTGTTATGAAGATAGGGGTGCATACATTTTTTATGATTGGTGTTTTGGGTTTCTTAAGATACATTCCTAGAAGTGGGATCACTGGGTCAAATGAGAGTTCCATATTTAATTTTTTGAGGAAACTCCATACTCTTCTCCATAATGGCTGCACCAGTCTTTACCACCAGCAGTGTACTAGGGTTCCTTTTTCTCCACATCCTCAACCACACTTGTCATTTGTTGATTTGTTGATGGTAGCCATTCTGACAGGTGTAAAGTGTTACCTAATTGTATTTTTAATTTGCATCTCTCTCATGATCAATGACTTTGAGCATTTTCTCATACTAGAATGTCTCTTGACCATCTGTATGTCCACTTTGGAGAAGTGTCAATTTAAGTCCTTTGCCCATTTTTTAATTGAATTTTTTGTCTTCCTTTTAGGTTGTATGCATATGCTATCCTTATATATTTTGGATATTAATTCTTTATCAATTGCATCATTGCCAAATATGTTCTCCCATACAGTGGGCTCCCTTTTTGTTTTTTTGATTGTTTCTTTTGTTGTGCAGAAGCCTTTTACTTTTATTTTTATTTAGTCCCATTTGTTTATCTTCTCCTCAGTTTCCATTATGCTAGAAGATGTATCTGTAAACATATTGCTACAAGAGATGTCTGAGAGTTTGCTGCCTATAGTTACTTCTAGAATTTTTATGGTTTCCTGATTTACATTTAAGTATTTTATCCATTTTGAGTTTATTCTTGTGCATGGTGTAAGTTGGAGGTCTAGTTTCATTTTTTTTTGCATGTCTCTGTCCAATTTTTCCAGCACCATTTATTGAAGAGACTGTCTTGACTCCATTGTATGTTCTAGTTTCCTTTGTCAAATATTAATTGAATATAATAGCTTGGGTAAGTTTCTGGGTTCTCTGTTGTGTTCCACTTGTCTATATGCCTGTTCTTGTGCCAGTACCAGGCTGATTTGATTATGGTGCCTTTATAGTCTAACCTGATATCTAGTATTGTGATTCCTCCAACTTTGTTCTTCTTTCTCAAGATTGCTACATTTATTCAGCATTTTTCATTTCATTATAAATTTTTGGATTATTTGTTCTAGATCTGTGAAATATGCTATTGGTATTTTAATGGGGATTGCATTGAATCTGTAGATTGCCTTCAATAATATGGACATTTTAATGATGTTGATTCTACCAATCCATGAGCACCGAATATTCTTCCATTTGTTTATATCTTCTTCTATCTCTTATTTCAATGTCCTGTAGTTTTCCCAGTACAAGTCTTTTACCTCCTTGGTTAAGTTAATTTCTAAGTATTTAGATTTTTTTTTGTTGCAATGGTAAATGGGATTGTTTTCTTTTAGTTTCTCTTTCTGAGAATTCATTATTGGCGTATAAAAAGCAATCTATTTTGGGGAGTAGATTTTGTATGCCGCTGCATTACTAAATCCATTTATTAAATATAATAGTTTTTGGTTCAGTCTTTAGGGTTTTCTATGTACAATGTTATGTCATCTGCAAATAATGAGTTTTACTTCCTCCTTTCCAATTTGGATGCCTTTTATTTCTTCTTCTTTTGTGATCGCTGAGGCTAGGACTTCCAGTACTATGTTGAAAAATAGTGGTGAAAGTGGACATCCCATTCTTGTTCCTGTTCTTAGGGGATATGGTTTTTGTTTTTGCACATTGAGTGTGATGCTCACTATAGGTTTGTCATATATGGCCTTTATCATATTGAAATATGATCCCTCTATTCCCCCTTGGCCGAGAGTTATAAAAAAAAAAAGGTGGTAGATTTTGTTGAATCCTTTTTTATCTATTTATATGATCATGTGATTTTTATTTTTCAATTTTTTAATGTGCTGTATCACCTTTATTGATTTGAAAATATTGTACCAGCCTTGCCTCCCTGGAATAAATCCCACTTGGTCATGATGTATGATCTTTTAAATATATTGCTGGATCTTTTTTGCTAATGTTTGTTGAAGATTTTAGCATCTCCTAGTATGTTCATTAGGGATATTGGCCTATAATTCTCTTTCCTTTGTAGTCTTTATCTGGTTTTGGAATTAGGATAATACTTGCCTCATAAAAAGAGCTTTGAAGTGTTCCTTCCTTTTGGATTTTTTGGAATAGTTTGAGAAGTTTAGGTATTAGTTCTTTTTTAAAATTTCTTTATTAAGGTATTACACATGTGTCCTTATCCCCCCCTATTATCCCCCAAACACCCCACTCATGCCCACACCCCCCCCCCCGTTGTCTGTGTCCATTGGTTAGACTTATATGCATGCATACAAGTCCTTTGGTTGACCTCTCCCCCTTACCCTCACCCTCCCCTATCATCCCTCTGAGGGTTATGCACCCAATGCAGGAGCACCCAAATACATTAAAAAAAAAAAACTCCTGGAAGATATCAAGAGAGATATCAACAACAATACAATCATAGTAGGGGACTTTAATACACCACTGACATCACTAGATAAATCCTCTAGACAACATATCAGCAATGAAATAGCAATCCTAAATGACTCACTAGATCAGATGGACTTAATTGACATCTTCAGAACATTTAACCTCAAAGCCACGGAATATATGTTCTTCTTAAGTGCACATGGGACATTTTCAAAAATAGACCACATATTGGGTCACAAGCAAAGTCTCCCCAAATTCAAGAAGATTGAAATCATGCCAAGCATCTTCTCATACCATAATGGCATAATATTATAAATAAACAGCAATAAAAACAATTCAAAAAATTCAAACACTTGGAAGCTGAATAACATGCTATTAAACAATGATTAGGTTACCAAAGAGATCAAAGAAGAAATTAAAAACATACTGGAAACTAATGACAATAAAACACAACAATCCAAAACTATGGGACACAATGAAAGCAAGCCCTGAGAGGGAAGTTTATAGCTCTACAGGCCTACCTCAAAAAACAAGAAAAAATGGTAGTAAATCATCTAACTCTACAACTTAAAGAATTAGAAAGAGAGCAACCGGAAAAGCACAGAGTGAGCAGAAGGAAAGAGATACTAAGATCAGAGCAGAAATAAATGACATAGAGACCAAAAAAAAACCAACAACACACAAACAAACAAAAAACCAAAAGATCAATGACACCAAGAGCTGGTTCTTTGAAAGGATAAACAGGATTGCTGAACCCCTAGCCAAACTCACCAAGAAGCATACAGAGAGGACCCAAATAAACAAAATCAGAAATGAAAGAGTCAAAATAACAACAGACCCCAAAGAAATACAAAGGATTGTTAAAAAATATTATGAACATCTCTATTCCAATTAGACAACCTGAGAAAATGGACATATTCCTAGAAAAATACAACCTTCCAAAACTCAATTAAGAAGAATCTAAAGATCTCAATAGGCCTATAACTATGGATGAAATTGAAGCAATCATCAAAAAGCTTCCAGCAAACAAAAGCCCAGGACCAGATGGCTTTACAGGAGAGTTTCACCAAGCATTCAAGGAAGAACACGACCTATCATCCTCAGACTACTACAAAAAATCCAAGAGGAAGGATCACTACCAAGCTCATTATATGAAGCCAGCATCACCCTAATACCAAAACCAGATAAAGACAACACAATGAAAAAGAATTACAGGCCAATATCCCTCATGAACATAGAAGCCAAAATCCTCAGCAAAATTATCGCAAATCAGATCCAGCATTACATCAGAAAGATCATACACTATGACCAAGAAGGATTTATCCCAGGGATGCAAGGATGGTACAATATCTGCAAATCAATAAACATGATACATCACATAAACAAACTGAGAGATAAAAATCACATAGTCATATCAAATTGACGCAGAAAAAGCATTTAACAAAATCCAACACCCTTTCTTGATAAAAACAGTCAGCAAGGTGGGAGTAGAAGGATCATACCTCAACATAATAAAAGCCTTATATGACAAACCCACAGCCATAATCATACTCAATGGCAAAAATTAAAACCATTTCCCCTAAGAACAGGAACAAGACTGGATGCCCACTCTCACCACTCCTGTTCGACATACACTTAGTGTCCAGATTATTATGACCACGTGACGTTTGTAGGCAAATTAGCTATAATTTCCCACTGAAGTTGCTAAAGGGCCAGATCATTATAAATGTCTAATAGCACAACATACCTAAGTATCGTTGCTGATAAAGTTCATCCTATCATGTTGATGGTGTATCCCAATGGAGATGGCTTCTTCCAACAAGACAATGTGCCATGCCAAGGTGCTCCTATTGTGCAGGAGTGCTTTCAAGAACATAAGGGAGACTTTACCTTGCTTAGGTGGCCCCCACAATCACCAGATCTCAATCCAATTGAGCATTTGTGGGGCGAAGTTAAAAGAGCCATCAGGCAGCTGGTTCCACAACCATCAAATCTGACAGAACTGGACAGTGCTATTCATCAGGCATGGTGTCAGATTCCTCACATCACCTTTCAACATCTCGTGGAGTCAATGCCAAGAAGAATCGCCACAGTATTGAAGGCAAAATGTGGCCCAACAAAGTACTGATGGGGTGGTCATAATAATCTGTCCGGTCATAATAATCTGGCTACTCAGTGTAGTACTGGAAGTACTAGCCATTGTAATCAGACAAGAAGAAGAAATAAAAGGCATCCAAATTGGAAAAGAAGAAGTAAAACTGTCCTTATTCCCAGATGACATGATACTGTACATAGAAAGCCCTAAAGACTCCATCAAAAAATTGTTAGACTTAATAAATGAATTTGGCAATGTAGCAGGATACAAAATTAACACCAAGAAATCTATGGCATTTCTATACACCAATAGTGAACTTACAGAAAGAAAGACTAAAACATTTTGTCCACATTATCCAGGTTGTTGGCATATAGTTGTTCATAGTATTTTCTTAAAATCCTTTGTATTTCTGTGGTGTCAGTGATTACTTTTTCTCCACTTTCATTTCTGATTTTATTTATTCGAATTCTCTCTCTTTGTTTTTTTTTTTTAATATATATTATTGATTTTTTACAGAGAGGAAGGGAGAGGGATAGAGAGTTAGAAACATCTATGAGAGAGAAACATCGATCAGCCGCCTCCTGCACGCCTCCTACTGGGGATGTGCCTGCAACCAAGGTACATGCCCTTGACCGGAATTAAACCTGGGACCCTGGAGTCCGCAGGCCAATACTCTATCCACTGAGCCAAACTGGTTAGGGCTCTTTGTTTCTTGATGAGTCTGGCTAACGGTTCATAAATCTTGTTTATCCTTTCAAAAAACTAGCTCTTGGTCTCATTGTTTTTTTTTGTATTGCTTTTTAGTCTCTATGTCATTTATTTCTGCTCTAATTTTTATTATTCCCTTCCTTCTACTTACTCTGGGCTTTTCTCATTATTCTCCTGCTAGTTCTTTAAGTTGTGGGGTGAAATAGTTTATTATTAATGTTTCTTGTTTCTTTGAGGTAGGCCTGTAATGCTACAAACTTCCCTCTCAGGACTACTTTTGCTGTGTCCCAGAAATCTTGGGTTGCTGTGTGTTCATTTTCATTTGTTTCCAGGAATTTTTTTATTTCTTTCTTGATCTCATTGGTAACCCATTCATTGTTTAATAACATGCTATTTAGCCTACAGGTGTTTGAATGTTTTCGGGTGTTTTTACTGTACTTGATTTCTAATTTCACTCCACTGTGATCTGAGAAGATGCTTGATATGATTTAAATATTCTTGAACTTGTAAAGACTTGTTTTGTGTCCTAACATGTGGTCTATCTTTGTGAATGATCCTTGAGAAGAATGTATATTCTGGAGCTTTGTGGTGAAATCTTCTATAAATGTAAATTAAATCTATCTGATCCTGTGTATCCTTTAGAGCAGGGGTCCTCAAACTTTTTAATCAGTGGGCCAGTTCACTGTCCCTCAGACCGTTGGAGGGCCGGACTATAGTTTAAAAAAAAACTATGAAAAAATTCCTATGCATACTGCACATATCTTATTTTGAAGTAAAAAAAAAAAAACATTGAATTTATAGATTGCTTTGGGTAGTATGGACATTTTAATGATGTTGATCCTACAAAACCCACTGTGTGGGAAAACATATTTGCCAATGTCATAGCTGATAAGGGCCTAATCTCCAAAATTTATAGGGAACTCATACAACTTAACAAAAGGAAGATAAACAATCCAATCAAAAAATGGGCAAAGGACCTAAATAGACACCTTTCAAAAGAGGACATTCAGAAAGCCAAGAGACATATGAAAACATGCTCAAAGTCACTAATCATCTGAGAGATGCAAATCAAAACAACAATGAGGTATCATCTCACACCTGTCAGACTGGCTATCATCAACAAATCAACAAACGACAAGTGCTGGAGAGGATGTGGAGAAAAAGGAACACTTGTGCACTGCTGGTGGGAATGCAGACTGGTGCAGCCACTATGGAAGACAGTATGGAGTTTCCTCAAAAAACTACAAATGGAACTACCATTTGACCCTGTGATCCCACTTCTAGGAATATATCCCAGGAAACCAGAAACACCAATCAGAAAGGATATATGCACCCCTATGTTCATAGCAGCACAATTCACCATAGCTAAGATCTGGAAACAGCCTAAGTGCCCATCAGTAGATGAATGGATTAGAAAACTGTGGTACATCTACACGATGGAATACTATGCTGCTGTAAAAAAGAAGGAACTCCTACCATTTGCAACGTCATGGATGGAACTGGAGAGCATTATGCTAAGTGAAATAAGCCAGTCAATGAAGGAAAAATACCACATGATCTCACTCATTCATGGATAATAGAGACCATTATAAACTTTTGAACAGTAATAGATACAGAGGCAGAGCTGCCTCAAACAGATTGTCAAACTGCAGCGGGAAGGCCGGGGAAAGTTGGGGGGCAGGAGGGAGGGGTATAAGAGATCAACCGAAGGACTTGTATGCATGCATATATGCATAACCAATGGACATGGGACGCTGGGGGGTGGGGGAGGCCAGGGGATAGTCAAGGGCGGGGAAAAAAAAAAGACACATATGTAATACCCTTTGTAATACTTTAAGCAATTAAAAAAATAAAAAATAAAATAAAATAAAGATAAAAACAAACAAAAAACAAAACAAAACAAAAAAAAAACGGGAACAAATACAATATTTGTATTTGCATGTGGCCCCCAGGCCGTAGTTTGAGGACCCCTGCTTTAGAGTCACTATTTCCTTGTTTGTTTTTTGTTTGTTTGTTTTTTTTTGACTGGAAGATCAATTCAGTGAAGTCAGTGGGTTGTTATATTCCCCTGTTATGACTACATTATTGTTGATCTCTCCCTTAAAGCCCTCTAGAAGTTTTTTATATATTTAGGTGCACCTACATTGGGAGCATGTATATTTACTAGTGTTACATCTTCTCTTGGATCAATTCTTTAGTATTATGCCGTGACCTTTGTTGTTTCTTGTGATAACCTTCATTTTGAAGTCTATTTTGTCAAATATGAGTATTGCTACTCCAGGTTTGTTTTTGTTTTGTTTGTTTGTTTGTTTTCCATTTGCATGGACATTTTTTTCCCATCCCTTCACTATCATCCTGTGTGACTCTTCTGTTCTGAGGTGGGTCTCTTATAGACAGCATATAGTTGGGTCATGTGTGTGTATACATTCAGCTACCCTATATCTTTTACTTGGAACATTTAATCCATTTACATTTAAGGTTATTATTGAAAGGTACTTATTTATTGCCACTTTAATTCTGTATGTCTAGGTTTCACTCTATATTTCTTCTTCTCATTACAGCGGTCCCTTTAGCATTTCTTTTAGTACTGACTTGGTGGTGATGTATTTCTTTAGCCTTTTTTTTTCCACTGGGAAGCTCTTTATTTCACTGTCTATTTTGAATGATAGCTTTGCTGGATATTGTAATCTGGGTCTCAGATCCTTGCTTTCCATTACCTTGAGCACTTCGTGCCATTCCTTTCTGGCCTGTAGACCTTCTGATGAGAAAACAGGTGTCAGCCTTATTGGAACTCCTTTGTAGGTAACAGTTTACTTTTCTTTTGCTGCCTTTAAGATTCTCTCTTTGTTTTTAATTTTTGGCATTGTAATTATGATGTGTCTGAGCATGGGCCTGTTTGGGTTCTACTTGCTCAGGACTCTCTGTGCCTCCTGAACTTGTGTGACTTTTTCTTTAACCAGGTTAGGGAAGTTTTATGCCATTATTTTTTAAAACATGTTTCTTCTTTTCTCCCTTTCTGTCTTTTCTGGCACACCTGCTATACAAATATTGTTACGTTTCATATTGTCCCACAGCTTCCTTAAGCTTTCCTCCTGTTGTTGTTTTTTTTAATTTTATTGTTGTTATTGTTCTCTGATTAAGTGATTTTTTTCAACCCTGTCTTCTAATTCACTGATTTGATCCTCAGCTTCCCCTAATCTGCTGTGTATTCCTTCCAATGTGTTTTTTATTTGTGCTATGTCATTCTTTATTTCTGTTTATAGTTACTATATCTTTTTTAATATTTAAAAAATATTTTTATTTATTTCAGAGAGGAAGGGAGAAGTAGAGAGAGATAAAAACATCAATTATGAGAGACAATCATTGATTGGTTGCATCCTGCATGCCTCCTACTGTATGTACCCTTGACTGGAATGAAACCCAGGACCCTTCAGTCAGCAGGCCAAAGCTTTATCCACTGAGACAAACCAGCTAGGGCTCTAGGTATTATATCTTTTCTCATGCTGTGGAGCATTTTTACCATCATTATTCTGAGCTCTATTTCAGATATATTTCTTATCTCCATTTCATTTATCCCTTCTTCTGGAGAATTATCTTGTTCTTTCATTTGGGGGTTATTTCTTTGTCTCCACATTTTGACTGCCTGTTTGGGTTTGTGACTATATATTGGGTAGATTTGCTATGCTTCTCAGTCTCTCATGCAGGTTAGGACCAAACGCTGATTAATTATATTAGGCAGACTCAAAGCATCCAGGGACTACTTCTGTCTACAGAATGATAGGATTCTGTCTTGAATAGCCCTTAGGTCATCTTCCACAGGTGTGATGAGAGTTTTTTTTTCTACAGGGTGTGTGAATTGCTTCTGCCTGGGGGCTAATTATTATTCTGTCTCTTAATGGGCCTTAGAAACTCTAAACCATGGGGCAATGTGGTTTCCAATAGGGTGGGTCAACTGTCTTCCCCTCAGACAAAGCTGCCTGTAGAGAAAATGCCTACATGAGAAAGATGACCTCCACAGCATGAGGGAATGACTCAGCATAGGAAGCCAGAGTGTCTGCCTTCTGAGCTCAAACCCCAGAGTACCCGATCCTGGCTTCTGCTCACATAGCTCCAATCCACTCTGTCCTCCCTCTGCCAGAGCACAAGGTGAGTGACTCCACAGGGAATTTTGTGCATTGGCCCTTTAAGAGGGTGGTATATTTTCAGCTGTCTCTCCCTGGCAGATAGCTACCCCATTGCTTTTCACAGCCAGATGTTATGTGGGTACCCTTCTCAGTTCTGATGCTTTCTGCTGGGGGCCTAGCTTTGGGATTAGACTCCAGAATTCTCAATGGCAACCCCCCACAGCTGGACTATATCTCCAGAACTTCAGTTGTTGTCTGTGGGAGCCTGGCCAGCCCTTTCACACCTCCACCCCTCCTTCCAGTCTCTATGCAGTGTCTACTTTCCATCCTTGGTTATCAGGGTTCTCTCCAGTGAGGCTTTTGTTGATTATTCAGGAAGATTTTCTGTATTTTAGTTGTAATTCCAGTTTTGTCCTGGGAGTGTATTCATGCAACATCCACTTACTCTGCTACCATTTTTAATCTCCAGTCTTGATTTTTAATGTTCATATGCTACAACTTGGAAACATGTATTTGTGATGAACAAAGAGTCAGAGTGGTAACTCACCTGTGAAGAGTGCGCTATTAAGGTAAACTTGGTATTAGGCAGGGCAGACAGAAATGTGTTTTTTTGCCCTTTCATGGAGTAAAAGAAGATAACTAAGTTATCCATAATAGTGGAAGAAAAAAAAGGGAAAATTAACCTTCATCTGAAATTAAATCAGGTTTTGTTGGAGCATTTCTAATGATTTATTTTTTATCTGTGCTATTGTATCAAACATTATTCCTATAGCCCATTTTTAAGTCTTGCTATCTATCTGTGTTATAAAATATTTTGCATTCTGGTGTTTTTTTGCATATAATGATTAATTCTTGCTAGATGATGAATTTGAATAAAGAGTGGAAAATACAATTTCTTTATTTTATTTTATTTCAATTTTTTATTTTTTATTTTTTTATTGTTTAAAGTATTAAAAATAATAGTACATATGTCTCATTTTACAATTTCTTTAATCACTTAATAATGTAGGTCCACTGCTCGAGATTTTAGACATATATCTAAAGGAATTATGCCAAATTTTCTATTAATTGCTCTAGCCTTAGTGCTGACAAGGTCTCTCTCTAACAATATCCAGTCATTTCAAAATGAGCCACAATTGAATGAATATGATAAAGAGCTCATCTATGGGCCAAAATTCTGATTCCATTAGCCCAAGATAGAAACCTCTGTTTCACTACTGATTTAACATTAAGGGTCATGCATTAAGTCATGTGGCTCTGGAGATTTATAAATGTTTAAAGCCCTTAATAAACTTAGCTTTTTACTTTTGGATCATAGTCACTAGCTGAATAAAATATTTGATTTTTTTATAACTGGGACTTTATTTTATACTAGGGGCCCAGTGATGAATTTGTGCACCTTGAAGGGAACTGTGGGCTGTGAGCCTGCTGTAGGCACAGGGGCAGGTCTTGGCCCATCCTCCGATCCCCCACCCAGCCCCTCCTGCCACAGCCCCCTAGTCCCCTGTCTGCCAGCAGCCCCGCTCCTGCTGTCGCTGCACCCAGGTGCTGACAGTGCTGGCCCTGTTCGCACCCGCTGAAGGCACAGAGCGATTGGAGCCAGTGCCAGCAACAGGTGCGAGTGAAGCCAGCGCAGTCAGTGAGTGCAAGTGGCGGCTGCTGTCCCAATCGTCCCTCAGGAGCACAGGGAGGTGGAGAAGCTCTCAGGGGCCATCAGGGCCAGCAGCCACCACTCGCACCTGCTGATGGAGCCAAACGATTGGCACAGGCACCGCGTACCAGCAGTGGGTGCGAGCAGCAGCTCCAGCACTGGCTGCAGGTGTGAGCGGGGCTGTAGCCGGCAGTGGGTGCAAGCAGTGGCTGCCAGCCCCGATCTCCCCTCAGGAGCCGGGGGAGGTGGAGAAACCCTGAGGGGCGATCAGGGCTGGCAGTTGCCGCTTGCACCCGCTGATGGCGCCGAGTGATCAGGGCTGGCACTGGGCACCAGCAGTGGGTGTGAGAGGTAGCTTTGGCACCAGCAGTGGTTGTGAGCGGGGCCAGTGCTGGCAGCAGATATGAGCACCAAGCAGGACTGTGGTGTGCAGGAGCAAAAAAATTTAGTAACCACCAGAGGCTTACCCAGATGACAGTGACCAGCGTCCTTCCTTGGTCTGGCACCGCCACTCACCTGCTCCACCATCCTGCCATGGCTGACACCCGCCATGTTCTACGCACGCCCCCTGGTGGTCAGTGCAAATCATAGCGACCAGTTGTTTGGTTGTTCAGTTCTTCTGGTTGTTTGGTCTATTTGCATATTAGCCTTTTATTATATAGGATGCTTCAGGAAAACTAGATCAGTTTTATACAATTTTCTATAATTCATTTTCATGAGGTAGCAATTTACTTGGGACCTCAAAGCAAAAGTTTTCTCTCTCTCATAGTCTTTTACTACCACTCAAAGCTCTTTTAAATATACCAGCAGTTAATTAATTGACCATCTCTAAGTATTTTTAGTAGCTGACATAGTCAATAGATTATAAAATTATTTCTTATTTATCATAGAGTTCTCAAGTTTCACACAGTGCATGAATAAAATAATAATGATTATAATAGCAATAACAGACAGTATCTGTTGAGAGCTTATTACATATATAACAGTGTGTTAAGTGACTTACTGTATTAACTCAATTAGCCCTCACAGGCATCCTATAATACAGATACTGTTTTTAACATCAGTGTTTTTTTACAGATGTACAGACTCAAGCACCAAATAGTTAAGCAATTTGCTCAAGGTCACACAGTTAATAAGTGGTGGAGCTGAAGTTTGAATCGGACAGTCTACTTCCAGAGCCCTTAATCTTAAGTACTATGCCTGTCATATAGTAGATGCTCAATAAATATGTTTTGACTAATAAAATTCCATAGTTAAAGCTTCAAAGAAGTACAACATTCTCATTCTTCTAAAAATACTAACGATAAATAACCAATAATAAAAATAAAAATGTCCTGAATACAGAGCTCTACTATGAATAAACTCAGCCAGAGAGAGACAAATGGAACTATCTGCTGTTTTATGTTGAATCGGAAGCTGAAAATAACAATGTCAATGTGGTAAATTGGGGAAAAAAGCTATGATAGATTAAAAAAGCAGTAAAAAATGTACAAGCCTAAGATATTTTAGATACTTTAAAACCTAAATACTAGGAAGATGCCTGAGGCAGATGAGCCTCTAGGGGTATGAAATACCTTTTTAAATAAAGCACAGCCCTTATCTTATGCAGTTTTAATGTAGGTCTTTGATAATTCATGGCTTCATGGATCATTCAGAAGGAGCATTTTTATTTCTGTATTATAGAAATCTTGCAGCATCTAGTTGTTGGAGTTGAGCTGTGATAAATATTAAGTTGTGCCTTTAATTAATGTTCACTTTATATCTTTTCTAAAGCTATAACCAAATGATTAGAAATTATTCTCTGGGAGATGAAATCATATAAAGAAACCTCTATTAATGAAGAAAAAACTGTCAAATTATTCAATTCCAAAGTACTATAGTTATCTTATTTTCTTGTCTCTATTCTCTTATAAAAACTATAATCTCTGCCCAGCCAGTGTTGCTCAGTGGTTGAGTGTCAACCCATGAACCAAGAGGTCATGGTTTGATTCTTGGTCAGAGTTCATTTGAGGCCTGTAGGCTTTATGTAGGTTCCATTTAATTCCTGAAGCTTTAGCTACCTGTTGCACTATTTCTGCTATGAAGGCTGGGCTATTATCGGACTCTATGGTCAGAGACATTCCATACCGTGGAATTATATTCTTCAGCAATGCCTTAGTGACTTCTCTTGCCTTTTCCGTGCGAGTGGGATATGCCTCGACCCAGCCTGAAAAGGTGCAAACAAAGACAAGCAGGTATTTATTTCTTTGACTAGGCCCTATTTCTGTAAAATCTACTTCTAAGTCCTCAAAAGGAGCTTGCCCACAGCACTGGACTCCTATCGGTCCCATAGGACCCTGTTTGGCATTGTTCTGAGCACAGAGGAGGCAACTCTGAGAGACTGAGGCACACAAGGAAGGAAGATGGGCAATTAGGTAGTACCTGCCTGACAAAGCTTCTAGGGCAGTCTTCCCCAAATGAGTAAGTTCATGCTGCTGGAGGACTAACTTATGAGCTAACTGTTCTGGGACATAGACCCTATAATCTGGGATTATCCACCAGCCTTCCTTTGTTCTCTTGCCTCCTTCTTGCTGGGCCCATTCCTCCCCCTGAGGAGTGTATTTCAGAGGTTCAGGTAATTCGGGAGCCAACATGATCCGTGACGGTGCCACTTGTTCTTTAGCAGCCAGCTTGGCTGTGGCATCAGCCCATCAGTTTCCTTCTGATACTGAGTCTTTTCCTTTCTGGTGACCTTTGCAATGGATGACAGCTATTCCCTTGGGCTCCCAGACTGCTTCTAGTAACTTTAAAATCTCATTCTGATTTTTGATTCCTTTTCCTCTGGCTGTCAAGAGCCCCCTTTCCTTATATATGGCCCCATGGATATGCAGGGTAGCAAAGGTATAGCACGAGTCAGTGTAGATGTTGGCACGCTTATTCTTACTGTGTTCTAGGGCTCTTACTAGGGCCCAAAGTACTGCCTTCTGCACTGACCATCCTTCATACCAGTGGATTCTCACATAACAGACCTTGATACTGAGTCATTTGAGCATGAGTCAGACAGTGCTGCCCCCTTGCTTCCATCAGGGTGACAACAGCATGAGGTACTTTTATTTTACATTTAAGTTTTGTCCTAAGGTAAGCTTATCCGCTTCCTTGACTAACAATGCCTTGGCTGCAAGGGCCCTGAGACACGGAAGCCACCTGGAGGCAACTGGATCAATCTGATGGGTGCCTTCTCTTCTCCTTTTAAAGCTTCATAGAGAGGTTTAGCCAGGTCTGAAAACCCTGGGATCCAAATTGGACAAAACCCTGCCACTCCCAGGAATTCACAAATCTGACACCGGATGCTAGGGGCTGGGGTGGCACATACTGCCTTCTTCCTTTCAGTCCCTAGCCTTCTTTTCCCTTGGGTGATTCGGAAGCCTAGATACTTGACTTCATTCTGACAAATATGTGCTTTTTTCTTAGACACCCGATAACCTGTTTCAGTTAATAGTCTCAGAAGGGCTCGTGTTCCCTCCCAGCACTGAGTTCGTGTGGAGCTAGCCAGTAGGAGGTCGTCTACATATTGGAGTAAAACACACCCCAAGTCCTGTCCTGAGAGCTTAGGCAGATCAGATGCTAGTGCTCCACTAAAAAGAGTAGAAGAGTTCTTGAACCCTTGTGGCAGTCTGGTCCAGGTGAACTGCTCATTGGACCCTGTAGTTGGGTTTTCCCATTCAAAAGCGAAAAGAGGCTGGCTGGAAGGAGCTAATATAAGGCAGAAAAAGACATCTTTCAGATCTAGGCATGTAAACCAGTCTGCCTCTGATGGAATGAGCCCCAGAAGCATGTAGGGATTTGGCAGCGTTGAATGCAGGGTTATAACAACCTCATTAACAGCCCGTAGATCCTGTATGGGGTGGTAGTCATTAGTCCCAGGTTTTTTGACAGGCAAGAGAGGCATATTCCATGGAGACCTGCATCGTTTAATAAGTATGCACTGAAGCAGCTGGTTTAAATGGACCTGGATTTCTAGGCGTGCTTCCCTTGGAATTGGATATTGGCGGACTTTAACAGGCTGTGCCCCAGGCTTTAAGTCGATCAGTACTGGGGCGAGGTCCTTAGGACTGGAGGATTCCCTCCACCCAGACCAGCGGGAATTCTTTCTCTAATTCAGGTTCTAATGGTGAGGACTTTGACTGGGGGGGGGGGTATAAAGTCTCCACTCTTCTTCCCTTCGCACTGCAAGGGACAAGATCATTGGGGAGGTCTCCTCACTTAGGCGAAGCTGTACTGAGCCATCTGGAGCAAAGGTGATTTCTGCCCCCATTTTGGCTAAAAGGTCTCTACCCATTAGAGGCACTGGACAGTTTGGCAAGTATAGGAATTCATGAATTATTTGATGACCACCAAGTTGGCATCGGCGAGGGAATCTACAAGTCTGATCCCCAGTAGCTCCAATAATGGTGACCTCCTTTCCTGCGAGAGGCACTACTTTCTGTGTGACTCCTGAGTGCTCAGCTCCTGTATAAACCATAAAGTCTGCAGTCTGGCCCCCAATTTTCATTCTGACCATGGGCTCATGGGAGCCTAGCTTAAAAGTGCCCGGTCTGTCCTAGTCAGAATCAGCCACTGCTAGCCCAATGAGATCTGCTTCAGGTGGTTCTGGTTGATAACCACTTGCCTGAAAAGGGGGCTCAGTTTTCTTACTTTGTCATTTGGAATATTCATTCTTCCAGTGTCCTATCTCCTTACAATAGGCAGACTGGTCTCGTCTCAGTCTCACTCTTCCTTTTCCCCCTGATCTGTATTCTTGTTTCCCTTTCTGATTTGTCTGGGAACCTGAGCCTCTAAAAGCTGCTGCTATTATATTAGGCCTTCTCTTTTCTTCCTCCCTCCTTGCCACATTGTCTCAGTTGATAAAAACCTTGTTGGCTATCTCTGGCAGTTCGGTGGCATTTTTTCCTGCAAACCCTTCCAGCTTCTGTAATTTTCTCCTGATATCAGGCTGGGCTTGGCCTACAAAGGCGGCATTTACCATGGTTTGATTTTCCGGGGCCTCAGGTTTAAAGGGGGTGTAGATCCGGTAATGCCTCACACAGTCTCTCATAGAAAGCTGCTGGACTTTCATCAGACTCTGGAAAACCTCAGAGATTTTAGCCATGTTGGTGGGCTTCTTGGCTCTGGCCCTGACCCCTTGGCCCTTCCGTCTTCTGAGTTTGGGCTCCAATCAGGTGCCTCATCTAGGAAGGCCTCTCTGGCCCATCTGTCTGTACCTAATATTCCTGCCCTGGCCTGGGTCTGGAGCCACTTCCGAGCCTCTGATACTACTCTTGTGCGCTCCTCAGTGTTAAAGAATGTGAAAAAGAGCTGCTTGCAGTCCACCCAGGTGGGCTTCTGGGTCTGGAAAATCATTTCTAAGAGATCTACCATGGCCTGAGGTTTTTCAGAATAAGCTGGGGTGTGTTGCTTCCAATTCAGGATGTCACTTGTGGTAAAGGGCTGATAATAATATACAGGCCCTCCCTCCCTTGGGAGCTTATGTTTGTCTTAGCTAAGGTGCACCCGTATGAACCCCAGGCCTGGTCACCTCCACGTAGGGGTGAGTCACCATTATGCCATATGACAAATCGCGGAACTGCAGGTTGGGGCCCACTCGGACTCCATAACCAAGGTCGTGGAGCCACACAAAGGATAGGAGAGGGCAGGCCCCCTCCCTCCACACTCACACACTTTCACCAGACATTCACTCAGGGTTTTAAAAATAGTCCACCCGATTCCTGACTAATTTACCTGATGAAGTCCTATGACTTCCAGGGAGGGGATCAAGCTCCCCCTTCCACTCACTTGGAGTGGGTTTGGCTGACTGGGGCCCTTACCTTACAGATTCTGTCGACAGGTCCAGAAGTGTCCATTCCCTTTCTCCAGATGCTGGCTTGGTCATAGGCTGAGGTCTGGGAGCGCCAAGAGTTCCCTGGTTCAATTCTGCTAAAGTCAGCAGGGCGCGCCTTTTAGTGGCCTATCCCATGCCCCCAGGCACCAAGCCCTGTCCCCTCACTGAAGGCAAAAAAAAGCCAAGTGCTGTTGGGTTCCCAGTTAGGGAACCAGTTGTTGAAGAAGAGCAAAGAAAACCAAGCAACACTTTAAAAGAAAAGGAGGGACACTTTTTATTTACGCTGGTGGACTCAGTGAATAACTTTCCAAATCTGAGTACCGAAACATGCAGGGGGGCTTCTCTTTATATCTCCCTGTGGTCTTTGTCCTGCAAATATGGATTATTCTTCTGGTCCTTTTCGCGGGTCTTGCAAGAAGGCTCCCAGGTGTTGGGGGTCTCCAGGCCATATCTGATGGTTTGGCCTGGCGCCAGCGTTAATAACCTTCTCTCTGGGGCAGTGCACTGTTCACAGTTTTATGGCCTCTGTAACAGGTTCTGCAAGACCAGTTTCTGGGAAGGAGGTAGTGACTTAATTATAGGTTATCAAGAATGTACACTGAGCTTGCTGGCATGGATTCTAATTGCTAGCCCGCCAAATATCAGGGTTACATTAGAATTAGCCCTTTTTAGCCTTCTCACTATAAAGGCAAGTACATAGATCACTTTTTAATTTTCATCATAGGTAATGCCTTTATTTAATATTAAAAAAAACATGTAGTCACAGAATTAAGCACTCTGGTAGCTATTGCATTTTTTTAAAAAAAGTGTTTTTCTTCCACTAAATAAGGAAGATCTTTTGTATTCTGATGTTTATAATCATAATCACTTTATTACTCTGTTCATTTTTGTAAACATCTACAAGCTTTAATAGACATAATGCAACGTTCTTAGTCAGATTTGCGTATTTCACAAGAATGACACATTGAGATGATCTTCAATTTAAAGTGATATTGGAGACAAATGTATATGTCTTTTACAGCAAACAAAGTTATCGTTATGCAAATCTCAAACACTTAAAAATGAAACATTATTTCTACTGACATGCAATATTTTCAGAAAGCAGATTTGTCTGTTGTTAGGCAGATTCTAATGGCTGTCTCAATGTAAGCCATGGATTGTGAAAGAATTCACAGAGGCCGAAACCGGTTTGGCTCAGTGGATAGAGCGTCGGCCTGCGGACTGAAAGGTCCCAGGTTCGATTCCGGTCAAGGGCATGTACCTTGGTTGCGGGCACATCCCCAGTGGGGAGTGTGCAGGAGGCAGCTGGTCGATGTTTCTCTCTCATCGATGTTTCTAACTCTCTATCTCTCTCCTTTCCTCTCTGTAAAAACTCAATAAAATATATTAAAAAAAAAAAAAAAAATTCACAGAGAATGGTGAGCAGAAAGGTGAGGGTTTATTCACATTTCAAGGGAGGAAAGGGGCAGAGAGCTATAGAGAGCTAATGGCCCTATCTCCATGAGGGACTGATGTTTTTAAGGGCTGTTTAAAGGTTAAGGTGGGGACTCTGGGATGGAGCAGGCATCAGCAGGATTCAGATGTACAGCATACTCTGTTCTTTGGGCAGGATGAGAGACGACCATATTTAGAATAGACTTAGAGTTGGGTGGGGTGAGTGGTGGAAATTTACTGTGGGTTAAGTAAAAGGTCTATGGCCTTAGATGAGTTATGGGCTAGGGTCTGGCTTCTGTCAAAGCTTTTGTTACTTTCATAGTATTAAGAATGTTTCAGGGCAAACTTAGGGTTTTGAATAAGCCAAAAAGATTATGTAAGAACAAATGCAAGTATATTCTAACTAGACCCTGGCTTCTGGTAATAATTGAGGAATTTGGTATCATCCATAATATCCTGTTTCTAAGTCATTTTAAGAGTGTTTTATTCTTGTTTAGCTTTATTAGATCCATTCTAGAATGAATCTTGAATAAATAATTGCTCCCCCCCAAATTTGATTCTTATTCTGAAAATTCATATAATCTCTGCATGTTCCAATATTAAAATTTAGAATTCATGAAAACCTATTTCAACTGAATTTAATGCAGTACTTTCAATACCATTACACCTTGTATAAGAATGCAATGTCATTGTCCCATGATACCCAATGTCTGATTCCAACTATTCTTTCTTTCAGTGGCATAAGGTAGTTTGTATTTTAATAAATAATACTTTGATAACTTTTTTAAGATTTTATTCATTTTAGCAGAAGGAATTTATTTAAAATATGTATTTCAAATTATAGGTAAATTCATATCAGGAAATAGGTAACTTTTTAGTCCTCTGAAGGGATGTTTGGCATCTTAGTACCATGGAATCGTTCATTAAGCTCATATAAAAGAATAGTTCATACTACGTAGATTTGTTAATCTTGTTAAACTAATTTTGGGCACCAGTATAAAGTTATATATTTAGACAAGAATAGTTAGTCTTTAATTCTAAATTTAAAAAGTTAAAAGTAAATCACCTTGTTAGCAAAGATGTGAAGAAATTCAACTCTTGTACATTGCTGGTGGGAATATAAATGATACAGCTGTTTTTGGAAAAAGTCCAGAAGTTCCTCAAATGATAAAACATAAAATTACTATATTACCCAACAATAGCTAAACCCAAGATAAATTAAAAGATGTCCATGCAAAAACTTATATACGTATGTTTACAGTCATGTTACTTATAATAGACACAGCTGTAAACAACCCAAATGTTCAAATGATGAATGTGTAAACAAAAACAGTATATCCATAAAATGAGATATTATTGGAATATAAGAAAGAATGGCTTACTGAAACATTATGCAACACAAATTAATATTGAGATTATTATGATGAGTGAAGGAATCCAGCAACAAAATAATATACATTATATTATTTCATTCATATGTCCAGAACAAAAAAATTTGAAGAGACAAAAACAAAATGGATTAGTGGTTATTTAAAGCTTGGGAAAAATGGGAAGATATGGAGGTGGTAGCTAAAAGGTGTGAGGTTTCAAGGGGGGAAAAAAGGAGACATATGTAATACTCTTTTTAATACTTTAAGCAATAAAAAAATACTAAAAAAATTTAAAAAATAAAAAAGGTGTGAGTTTTTTTTTCTTTTCAAGGTAATAAAATGTTCTAAAATTGACTATGATGATGATTTACAGATATTTGTGCATATACTAAAAACCATGAAATTATACTTTAAATGGGTGAGTTATGTGGTATGTGAATTATATACCTATAAAGATATTAAAATAAATTACCATTAAAATGGCAGCTACTGTGGAAGCACTTACTTTACTCATTTAACCTTCATTTTAAATACTCTGGAGTAGGAACTGTTATTTCTCTATTCTACAGATGATGAAACAAAAGGACAAGAAGAAACACACCTGGAGTCACATCTGTGATAAGTGTTAGAGACAACAGTTGATTCCAGGCAATATGGCTCCAGAATTTGTGCTTTTGACTAAGATGCATAGTTAATTACTATACTCTAGCTCTAATTAGCAATAATCATGTCATCAAATAATAGAGGACTTTCTTGTTATTTGATTCAGCCTTTAAATATTTATTGCAGTTCTACTTTGTACCAGGCACTTTTTTAAAGCATTGGGATGTAGTAGTGTTCCCAAAGAGAAAATGACAAATGTCTCCTGCCATGGAGCTAACATCTAGAACATAAACTTTAGAATCCAGAAAAGTTAGATTTAAGCCTCAGCTGTAGACCTTACAAGTAGGGTGACTAAGTTTCTTAACCACTTTGATCTACATTTTCTTCTTTGTAAAAGGGTGTGATAATTTTTCAGCATCAAGTGTCACTATAAGAATTAAATAAGGTGATACCTGTAAAGCATTTATGAAAATGCTTCATACTCACTAAATGAAAGGTGATGGTAGCAATGGTGTTGATAGTTTTAGAACACTATTACTAACAATGGCAATAATTATCAACCTCATTATCATCTACTTACATAAAAACCATGGGTGGTGTTCATCACATCCAGAAGAACAGCCGCGACCAACCGGAAGGAAGTCAGTCCTACAGGGGTTGTCTTGACAATGGCTGCGCCCTCCCCCAAGCTGTTTCTCCAAGCTGTTTCATATAAGGGCGGGGTTTGAGGCAGGAACCCACCCTCGGAGTGTGGACCCACTGAATCCTGGGTCACTTTGAAAAGGGTTGCACCCTCCCCAGCTGTTTCCCCTGTGGCCTGAGGGAAGAACCCACCCTCAGAGCACCAGGAGCGCCCAGCAGCAGTCAGTCCTGGGTTGCTGAGGTGGAGGCCACAGCATGGTAGAACTCTGTGTCTGGCCCAACGGGGAGCATGGCTGACCTTCAAACCAGACCCTGACAGTAGAAAGGAGGGAGCCACCTTCCTCACAGAATCCACTGTTGGATAGCTTGCTGTCAGAGGCCTTCCAGCCAGGAACCCCATTCACCTGCACCCCGGACCCTGACAGGAGGGAGGAGGAAGCCCCTTTCCTCATAGAATTGACAGGTGGCCAGTTTGCTGTCAGGGGCCTGCCAGCTAGCAAGCCTATTCACTTGCACCCTGGCCCCTGACAGCAGGGAGGAGAGAATATGTTTGATGATTCCATTGATTCCACAGATGATGGTGAAAAAGAAAATTTTCCCATAGAATTTCTTAATAGTATTACTCCTTCAGGAATGCTGTGTCATAAATTAAAACTGAAAGTGGGTGCAATCATCATGCTATTGAGAAATCTCAATAGTAAATAGGGTCTTTGTAATGGTACCAGATTTATGACCTAACATTATTGAAGCTGAAGTATTAACAGGATCTGCAGAGGGAGAGGCTGTTCTGATTCCAAGAATTAATTTGTCCCCATCTGACACTGGCCTCCCATTTAAATTGATTCAATGACGGTTCCCCGTGATACCAGCATTTGTGATGACTATTGATAAATCACAAGGACAAACTCTAGGCAAAGTAGGCATATTCCTACCTGAACCCGTTTTTGCACATGGTCAGTTATATGTTGCTTTCTCTTGAGTTTGAAGAGCATGTGATGTTACAGTTAAAGTTCTAAGTACTTCATCACAAGGGAAATTAGTCAAGCACTCTGAAAGTGTTTTCACTCTTAATGTGGTGTACAGGGAGATATTAGAATAAGTTTAATCACTTTATCAGTCATTGTTTGCATCATTGTTGTTTTCATATCATTTTTTTGTCTCTTTTATATCATGCCTCTGTTGTTTTTATATCATTTTGTTACTGTTTATTTATTAATAAATTTATATATTATTTTCATATACATTTTACTAATTTCCTTTCATCTCTCATACTTCTATTATAGAGAAAGGGCAAATAGCAATATTAAAATATATCCACTAATTAATTTCCTTTTTTAAAAAATATATTTTATTGATTTTTTTACAGAGAGGAAGGGAAAGGGATAGAGAGTTAGAAACATCGATGAGAGAGAAACATTGATCAGCTGCACACTCCCCACTGGAGATGTGCCTGCAACCAAGGTACATGCCCTTGACCAGAATCAAACCTGGGACCCTTGATTCCGAAGGCTGATGCTCTATCCACTGAGCCAAACCGGTTAGGGCAATTAATTCCTTTTTAATGTGCACGGATTTCATGCACCGGGCTACTAGTCATTAAATGTAGCTAACAATTTGAAGTTAGTGTAGAATGGAGATAGAGCTTTCTAAAATTTTCTTGAATAAGCTCATACAGCTACTTTTGGACCCAAGATCAAAACTTAAATCTTCTGATTTCAAATTTCATGTTATCTTTATTGCTATATCAACATTAAATGATTTTTATACCAGTTTCAATTTTAGAAAAACTCAATAAGGCAATAACAATACCTAGATACATACTCAGAAATGTGTTCTTTTGAAATAGTGGTTTACATTTTAGAAAAAAATGGATAGTAAACAGACATTTTGAGGAGGATATTTAGGCTTAGTATTAGTATTAGATTCAACATGTCTTTCCTTTAAAGCCAACAGAACTCTAAGTTGATAACTGAATAAAGTTCTGAAATATAATGTTACATGTTACATGTGTCAGTTGTTCACCTTAAATAAAAAGTCAGCTAATATTCCTCCAAATAAAAGAGTTTATTCTGGAAAATGAGAAAACTGCAATCAGGAACAGGCAGCCATACGTGTAAGTTCACTAGGACAAAGAAGAGGACATTATTTTACAGAAGGGAAGAGGATGTTAGGAAGGCTGTTGTAAAGAAAGAGTTCTTCCTGGAGGGTTTCTTTATAGAGATAGGCGTGAGGGCTCCCCCTACAGATCCTCCCCATTTCAATCTTGGTTGAGTTCTCTTTAATTTTTTACAGTATATTAAGAAAAAAATTAAACCAGTCCATGATAGTTGTATGGAGATTTAAGCCATGTAAAAATTAGTTACACTTAAAACTTTGATATATTTTAAGTGCAGACTCAGGGCAAGGAGGTATTCTCCGTTGGTGTAGTATTAGAAACTTTACTCCACAAGCTTCTACTTTGCTATGTTATAAACACACAAACACACACACACACCTTTTCCCCAGTTTCATCCATCTTTTAGACAAATATTTATTTATGATCTAATATATGTTTAGAGTTATAAATATTATGATTTTGACCATGCCTGTCAGAGTATAGCTCCAGTGTTTTGTCCTAAGGTTTCCTCCTCTTTCTCACCTGTATCTAACAACATGGCCTATTTGACTTCTGACCCTAGTTTTGCTTCCTTTATTACTAATCTTAGTGATCAGAAATTCCTAATAATTCTGCACATGAGGACAGCTATGCTGTAGGTAGCAGCAATTCACAGGAATACCCTACATGAAGCCAGTATGATGATAATATCTATACTATACTAAAAAAAGAAAAGAGAAATGGTAAACCTGGAGATGGGGGAAAAAGAGTTTGTAATTCCCAGAGAGACTGCATGCAAGCAATATTCTTTTACGTTATAGAAATATTATTGTATTGACCTCACCTTATGTATCTGGTGTGTTCTTTATGAATTCATAGGCCCAAAACAGACTAAGTTCAAAGCATCTGGTTCCCATCAGTCATACATATTGAGCACATAGATATTGAGGAATACCAAAAGTGTTTGATCTTATTTCTTTCAACTGTACCAATATAGCTACAGCCCCAATGTATACATGAATAACCCTTCAATGTGGTGACTTATCTGCCATCATATTCTACTGTGTGATGCACAAGAAGAGAACTGACTAAATATTTAGAATGTTCCCCTAGTTGGATCATGCTCTTGACATTAACAAACTTCATTACATATATATATATATATATATATATATATATATATATATATATATATATATATATATCATGTCTTGCTCCTCTTTTTCATTGATTATATTCAACCAGTTTTATCAATCTAGAGAGTCTATAATAATAAAAGCGTAATATGCTAATTAGACCAACGTCCTTCCAGAGGACCTTCTGGACGAAGCTAGGGCTGCAAGGGAAGCCCGGGTCCCGGGTGCCAGAGGGAAGCCAGTGCCAGGAGCCTGGGGAAGGAAGGGCTACTCTTGCACAAATTTCATGCATCAGGCCTCTAGGTAAATATAATTGGAGAAATGTTCATTAACTGACAGAAAATTAAAAATGTACGTATTCACACCTAAAGATTAGTAACAGCATGTGAAACTATATGACAAATGTATATTATGAAATATTCTGAGCCCATAATATTCAGACAGGTTAACTTTCCTCTCTCCTTTACTACATATAATTTAGTTTGGACAATGATTTGGTAGATTTTATGTTTGTCATTTTGGGGCCAGTTTTTAAATAAGGGAAAAAGAATCTGCTTTTAAGTATGTTTTTATCCCCTTCCAGCATTGATTTAAGAAAAAATATTTCTATTATCAAATCTGGTATCAATTTGCCAATCTACTCACATGCTTGCCAATATATTCCAGTACTTTCTTTTTATTTTAATGCTCACATAGTTGTCATTCAAGAGGACTCACTCATGGCCGAACATAAAAAAAGATCCATTGTAGTTCTGCAAAGTAAAGAAAAATGCTATATTCTTAAATATGGAAAACATTTTGTAGGTTTCTTTTGTCCATGATATTTTTTCTGGAAATTTGACATTTTAAATCTGTTATTTAAGAATTATCATTCATAATAAAGAAAGATATCAATCTTGATTGTTTAAAGACATTAAAACCCAAGGACACTTTCTTAAAAGAGATTATTCAAGGCATTATCCTCAGGCTATACCTTCTCAGACAAATAGAATTTTAACACTGGGCCCTTGGTGGCTGAATTTGATCACATAAGGCAATATGAATAGCATAAGCTAAAAATAAATACACAATAGGGAAGGGAGATAAAGCATGGTTTGATTTTCATGTACAACAAAATTTTGCCCATGTCTGGATACTTGCTTCAATGTCAGTCAATTTTGAAAACTAAATATTAAAATGACAGGAAAAAATATACCCTCTTGGTCTGGGACAATGCCATAGGCTAGAAAATAGAGAGCATCCATCGTCTTACTATATTAATTGTAACTCTCTTTGTAGTTACCCTATTTCAAAGTCAACCCTACCTCCACTCCAGTTTTCTGGGACTCTTTGTATCAAAAAAGGCTCTCAAAGAAACTTTAGCATAACTGTAGAGATGACAGGGAACGGAGACAAGATTTAAGGAGGAAGAACTTGGGAGCATCATTAGCTAGAAAGTAGACATTTGATCCATTTATCATATGGTGTATTCACCATCTACAAAGAAGAATGAATCTAAAGGACAAATGGAGTCTTGAAAATTAATGTAACCTGTCTCCTGGGGTTGGATGGGGGGAAAAACAAGTTTGTAAATAAAAATGAACAAAATGACTTTACTAGGATAACTTCATAAAGTATTTAGTTGAACAGAATTGAATTAAGTTGTTCCTATAAACCATCAAAGTTAACATTTTGAGATAGTATCCAATGCGGTGTAGATGTTTTTGTTTATTCCTAATTTGTAAATCTCCAACTAGCCTAGTTTTTATTAAAAGTATGTTCATGCTTGAGATAAAGACCCATTCATTTAAAAATGGATGGGAAATATGTGATATAATAGGAAAATATCTAATTGGAAGGATTCTTTTTCTTGGCCCAAGCATATAACTTAATTTTTTGACGGTGATCAAAGTTTCCTATATGGCTCTTCATATTGTAGCATGAGATTTACAATGTTGTTGTATCTCTTCATTGAAATCACTGATGAATGCAGCAGGTGAAAACAGTTTCAATAGAAGAACGAAATTCTGTAGTATTGAACTGGGAATAGTGGCATGCTTTGCATTTTTAAAAAATGTACTTGCAGTAACAAATTGGAGCTGATTTTTTGTTTGTTTGTTTTTTGTTTTCCTTTGCATCCATTTTATTCTAAATCAGCGGAAATCCGAGGGGAAAAAGGCAGGAAAGGTAAGATTGGACATTTCAAAGAAAATTCATTTCAAAATACGTTGTGCTATTTTTTCTTAAACTTCTGAAGCTACAGCAGTTACTAGATGGTGTTAAAACTATTTAAGATGACATATGTTGTGCTTCTCCCTTAAAAGAACTTCAAGCTTAGCTGTTTCCACATTTTGTATCACTTACATGGTCCTGGAAGCAATTTTCAAGTCTTATTTTATTTTATTTTATTTTATTTTATTTTATTTTATTTTATTTTTCGCCAACACTTTCTTTTTCCAGGGTGCCAAAATGTCATACTGCTGACAGTATCACTTTGTGAATGTTCTGGTAATACAGTTATTTTAAGATGAATTTTAGCAATAAAAGAAATTATTCTGGTATCAATTCACAATTTAGCAGTGACAGCAAAAGTTAGTGAATATGTAGAATGATGATGTCTGATAGGGTCACAAGGAAAAATTTTGTAACTAAATTAAACATGGTTAATCAGCAAATTGATGTTCTCTGAAAAACTGGGCTTTAGAATATCATCTTTCATGTGACATTTTAGAGTAATCTGGCTCTTTAGAAAACTGTAGTTTTCTAATATCTTTCACATATTGTTAAATTTTAGTTTCTTAATTAGTTAAAGTGCACCACCACTAAAACACTAAAATAAATAGTTTTTCAGCTGTTTATTGACATTTTTTCCTAGAATTTATGTTTTAGTTTCCACAACATATTTTGGGGTTGAAAGAAATGAGTTTCCTGTAAGATTTTGATGTAAGATATTTTACAAATTAAATTCATTTATTATTAAGTGCTGTCTATATTAGAAAATAAAATGTTACTTTAACTGTATTTTTTGTTAAATATGAGTATGATATTTAAGAATTATCCTACTCTAGTTTGAGGGTTCAAATTTTGTTTGAAAAAAAAATTGCCAGTGGGTGTTCTACACTGTGACAGAAGTAATATGTTAGCCCTGAATGTTTTTATCAAGTGTGAGAAATACCTGAAAATGGAGCATGACTAAAATGTCCAAATTAATTTTCATTAATGTTTGAAAGATAAACTAAAATAATGGCATAGATTGTTTTCAATCAATATACCTTTCTGAGAGTTTTCAAATGCTTGTCTGAACTATCTTATCACTGTGACCTTGAAGCAATGAGTTTTTGAGAAGTAACTCCTCTCAAAAAGCAAAAGATCATAAAAGAGTTCAATTAAAAGGAGGGAACCAAGGGTTGTAAAATGTATGTAACGAGAGAGAGAGAACGCGCACGTGAGAGAGAGAAGCTCTCCAGATTTTAGATGTTATGACATTCTCAACCATTCTGACAAATTTTTAGAAATAGATCCAATGCTCAGTTATTTAAACATTGGGATTTTGAAGAACAAAAATATTGATAAATTTATCTAGTATAGCTGTTTTATAAACAGAAAAATGTCTTTGTTTCAAAAATAAGGACTACGTATACGGCACTCTGGGGTAAACTCATTTTCCTGTTCAGAAAACACCTGGGTCATGAAATTTTAATATCAAACATGTCAATAGTAAATATTAAACCAGTAATGTCACAATATAAAGTACAATGGAAAATGTGGTTTTGAGTGAAGGACACACACACACACACACACACACACACACATATATGTATATGTACACATATATACATATATATTTATATATTTATATATTTATCCTATATAATAAAAGGCTAATATGCAAATTGTCCCCTCTACTAGGAGTTTGACCAGGGGGCGGGGCTGGCCAACTGCCTATGGCCCCTCCCTCCAGCTGGCCCCGCCCCAAATCATCTCCCCCATCAGGGGAAGGGTCAGTCTGCCAACCACCTGTGGCCCCTCTCCCTGGCCAGGCAGACCTGATTGGCCCTGATTGGGGCGGGCCAGCCAGACCTTACCTGTGCACAATTTCGTGCACCAGACCTCTAGTGTATGCATGTATGTGTATATATATATATATATATATATATATATATATATATATAATTTTTTTTCAAATAAAAGCAAACCTGAACTTAGAGAGAGACAGTATTCAGACTAGAGTTCTGATCTCTGAAATCTGCAAGGGTCTTAATACCTAACAGAAAAAAAAAAATGGTTTCTTTTTTAAGGTAAAGAGGGGCAGGTAGAGATAAGCAAAATCTTTTAAGAAGAAACTGGACAAGCAAGATAAATAATCAATGGGATCCACCAGGAAAAATCTCTCCCTGTGGTCAGATGGTTCAAAGGAGACCCTGATATAGGGCCATGTTCCACTTTTTTAGTGCGTGTTCATTGTTGCAAGCAAGGAGAGTTCAGCTGCCTATAGGAAGGTAATATACCTGATTTAAGTTTGGTAAAGACAAAGCAAAAGTAAAAAGGGTACACTTATAAACATTTGTTTATTTTCTCTATTAACTTCCTATACCAATGTAAGAACAATAAAACTAATTTACTAATGTTGTGCTTACTCTGTTCCAAGCACTGTGTGTATACGTATATGTGTGTATATACAGATACAGATATATATATACATATATATATATATATATATATATATATATATATATATATATATACAAATTTAGTCCTAACACTAACTCTAAAAGTTTTTTTCTTACAAATGAGTAAACCATAAAACACCGTGACTTGCCTAAGGTTACAGAGCTCACAAGTAGAAGAGCCATGGTTTGAACCAGGCAACCTGTCCAGAAGTCCTCTTGTAAAAAAGAAAAGATGAAAACTTGAAGTCATAAAACAAATACTTCTATATCAAAATAATTGTTTTATTGTATATTAGTAGTTATATTGAAAAATTTAATGTTATTTTTATGGAAGAATAAGATGTTCACAAATTTTTATTTCTGTCAACTATGATGATGCTACAGACACACCATAAATCAGTGTTCACTGGTGTGTACCCATTATATACCTGAACTGATATAGTATGGTTAACATAAACCAAGGAGATCAGGTCTGTCCTCCGATGTCCTTTATTTTTGGTTCATTGCACTTATGTATACATTTGAAGGGTATTTTGGATATTAAATTCAAGAAGCTATAAACCTTAAATATATTGTGTCAGAATGTTCATTAACTTTGGATTTATTGAAAATGTTTCCATAAAAAGTTGAATTAATCTCTTGAACTCCCGAACTTTACCTATTTGGGTTTTGTTAATATAAATGATAAAATACAGCTTTCATGTTCAGTTTAATTCAGAGTAAGTGAAAAATATAATTGTCTTGCATTTGTAAAAAAAAAAAAAAGAAAGAAAGAAAGAAAAGAAAATTAAAAAGAAATGGGGGGAGGGCAATACATTACCTTAGCTAAAAATAAAATATCTAAAGTCATGCTTTATTGTTTTTTAGATTCTAAAACATCAAAGCACCTATAATTTCACAATGATTTCCCCATGTATTTAAACTTAAATGACTCCAGATGTCTCAACCAACAGGATCTATTTTTACATTCCAAATCAGAAGTTTAAGTTACAGAGATAGGAATGTTTTCTACCTTCTTCCTACCAGATCTTTTATATTTCACAAAGCTAGTGCATTCAAGGAGCAGAATAAAAGCATATGATACACTCCATAATTCATTCATTCTTTAACCACATAATTGGGAAATTGGGAACAGGGTGAATTTCAACACATTATTCAGCCTGTGATTGAATAAATTAGTGTAAGCAATGCTTATGTTCAACTAAAAGAGAGACATACACATTTTAACCTGGTTAATATTTCTAAAAAATCATTTCTTGTTTAAACACAAACTGGTTCCCTTAGTTAGCACTGACTTGGAAATTTCTGTGTAAATGTTTTTCTTCAAGATCCCTACACTTTTGGCTATGTCTGAGTCTAAATTGCCCTCAGGGTTTGCACAAATGACCAATCTTGTTAAAGAGTATGTTCACCAAAATGCTAAACTGAAGAGGACAGAAACAGAACTGACAGATTCTCAAAGGAGTATATTTCTTATTTCTTTATGTTTGCCTGAGGTAAATTTACAAAGTGGCTTCTTTCAGAATGAGCTAGTGGGTAACAGAAAGAGTAGCTATAGTAGCAAAGCAAACAAAAGTCATTTTCTGTCATTGCCCTATCTTCTCCTGACTCCTGTCATTTGTGTACAGTAATCATTTGCTCCAAGGCTACACATGAAGGAGAGAGAGGCAATGAAAATGTGTGAACAACCATATATTAAAGAATTCACTTTCCTGGTGTCTGCAAGGCACCTCTCCATCCCTTATCCTACTCAACAATCCGGAAATGTGTGGAAGTCCTTTCTTAAGAAATTCTTCTACATGTATAATTTGAGAGTTTGAGCACGGAATGGCAAATTGAGATATTTTAATAGGTTATATACAAATGAAAGTAATTCTAAGAGTATGTTTCTGAAGAGATGTTTCCACCTGCCTTGGCTTTGTAAAGTGAAGGATTATTTACATACATTACTTTTTGGAGTAAATGCATCAGGCTAAATCTACAGCAATTGTGAATGCCATTTCTTCTATTCTACCTAGTTTTCTTATCAAATGTTTAATTTTGTGTTAATAATGCTATGAGAAAATTAAATCACACTAAGAGTTCTAATGTAGCATTACCACCTGCAAGGAAACCCATTTACCTTTTTTCCTGCATACATTCCATAGGTAGGCTCTTCCAGGGACATTGTATATCGGATACTTCTACAGTGTCTTAACAGCTTCTTATTTTGCTTCGGAATAGATTCATTATTTAACTCAGTGGGTAATGACTGAAAATTTAGTCAGTGGCAAAATGTGGCAAATAATTTAAAGGACACTTCTACTTTTATCCCTTTGGATTCTCCTTTTATGCTTATTCAAGACTTCTGCCAGCACCTAACTTTAATGTAGCCATCACCACAGATAAATGTCTGTTTTGTCTTGCATGTTTGTTTGTGTTGATTTGTTTTTTGTTGATTTTTGTTGCTGTTTTTGTTGATTCTGTGACCCTTCTATGTACATATGTGCATTCCCTGGATCTTATTATCATGTGATTACAAGGATTTCATTGTTTTAAACATTGTCTTCCATATTTATGATTATAACTTTAAAAAATATATATATTGATTTCAGAGAGGAAGGAAGAGGGAGAGAGGGGTAGAAAAATCAATGATGAGAGAAGCATTGATCAACTGCCTCCTGCACACCCCACACTGGGTATGGAGCCTGCAACCTGGGCATGTGGCCTGACCAAGAATCTAACCATGACCTCCTGGTTTACAGGTTGATGTTCAACCACTGAGCTGTACCATCTGGGCTATAATTATAACTTTATTATCTGCTTTGTATTATCCTATCTGGTTGACCTGAGGTTTCCCTTCACTAGGTGTTCCAGTTGCTTAGTCTTTCTTCATTTTACCCACTTATGATATTGTTTCCTACTTACATTTATCTCCCCATCTCTTCATTGCCAACCTTGGCTCCTTACTCTTTTATAGTGCCAGTTTCCAACTGTAGCCTCCTCACAGATTGTATTCTCCACAGGCCACTGAATGCTGTTTAGTGAGAAAAAAAAATCTCAAAATTGTACTGAAGATTTAGGTTACTACATATTCATAGTATTAAGCTGTAGGTATTATTCAGAAGTCTTTTTATTCTCCTCTTATTAATTTTCTATTCCAGTTCTCAAGACTAATGTCCAAAACTCTTTCAACCATGTTCAAATTTTTTTCACAAATTCCAAGACTGAATTATCCACAGATTACTTTAAGTTCTACCACCCTAAGATAGAAATGATCTTTGTAAACACAATATATTTGAGTTCCTTTCTAGTCCCTCATTTATTCTCTTTAAGTTATTGAAATGTCTACATTTTTAGTCTCTTTCTGCATGCCATTTCTCTTTTAATTTAAAAAACTAGAGGCCCAGTGCACGAAATTCGTGCATGGGTAGGGACGCTAGCTGCTGCTGGCTGCCAGCCGGGGCCACCTTTCCTTGGCTGCCAGCCGCCAGCCTGGGCCTTCCTTTGTTCCACGCTGCCCCCTAGTGGTCAGTACACATCATAGTGAGCGATCAAACTCTTGGTCGGTCGAACTCCCGAGGGGACACTTTGCATATTAGGATATATATATAATGTCAAAGGAAACACAAAATAAAAAGTACCCCCCTTAGGTAGGCTTTTCTTCTTAGTAGATACTGCTGTATTCAGTAATAAATTGAAGGAGTCATCTCCCCCTATTTACTGAATCTTCTCATTACACATTCCCTTCTATAATCTGTTATCTTTACCTGCCAACTATAATAAAACCCTTTTATCATTTGTCCAAGATTTTCTGCTTAGTACATCCAGGAATTTCTGTTACATTTGACATTTTATTTTTATTTTTGTAATGATTTATTCACTTTATTTTTTAATGTATCTTTATTATTAATGGATGTCCCCTTTTTTCCCTCATTGACCCTCTCCACCCTACTCCCACCCCCTCCCCAGGCCTTCACTTCACTACTGTCTGTGTCCATGGGTTATGCATATATACATACATGTTCACATTTGACATTTTTAACATTGCTCGTCTCTCAGTCTTTCTGGGAACCTTTCTTCTATAAAGCCTTCTGTGATCTGTTCAAATATTTTAACACATCCTATCTAATAAAGAGGAAATATGCCAGTTGACCCTCACGCCACTGCAATGATGGCAGTGCCCACGGCCAATAAGAAGGGAATATGCTAATTGATTATCACACCCTCAAAGATGGTGGCACCCACAGCCAATAAGGAGGGAATATGCTAATTGACTGCCACGCCCTCAAAGATAGTAGCACCCACAGCCACAAGATGGCTGGCAGGGGAGGGCAGTTGTGAGCTATCAGGCCAGCAGGGGAGGGCAGTTAAGGGAGACCGAGCCAGCAGGGGAGCAGTTAGGCATCGATTAGGCTGGCAGGGGAGTGGTTAGGAGGTAATCAGGCTGGTAGGCAGAAGCAGTTAGGGGAAATCGGGCAGGCAGGCAGGCAGGTGAGTGGTTGGGAGGCAGCAGTCCTGGATTGTGAGAGGGATGTCCGGCTGCTGGTTTAGGTCTGACCCGATCCAAGGGATCAGGCCTAAACTGGCAGTCAGACATCCCTCGAGGGGTCCTAGATTGGAGAGGGTGCAGACTGAGTTGAGGGGACCCCCCATCCCACAGTGCACAAATTTCATGCACTGGGGCTCTAGTGAGTATATAATGTTCATACTTGGATTGTGAGGTCTTGTTAATCTAGTATATGTTTCTTCTGTATCTCCTCAATTCCTAGCACAATAACATATTTCACTTTTTAAAAACACTTAGTATATTGTTTTTACTTTTATTTCCAAATTTGAAAAAAATAAGAAGTTTGACTTAATTCAAAGAAACCATTTATTTTTGAGAATTTTCAAGGAATTTTATTAAAAATAATCAAACAAATAAGATCAAAGCATATTGGGTTTATGATCATAATTAACTCAAATGTTTATTCTGGTTTTTAGTGGTTTGACAGTTTTATGGTCTTTACATTTGCTTAGGTTTCATGTTAGGTCTTTCCATATCATTGATCTTCAATTTGGTCTCATATCTTTCTTTTTTAAAAAAAAAAATATTTTATTAAATTGATTGGGGTGACATTGGTCAATATGATCATATAGGTTTCATGTGTGAGTTGCTATGTTATAAGATCTATGTACCACTGCGTGCCCACAATCCAAAGTCAAATCTTCTCTTGCCACCTTATATTAGGACCCTTTTATCTCCCCACCCGCTTCCCTCTGGTAATCACAACGCTGCTGTTTGTGTTCATGAGTTTCAGTTTTATACCCCACATATAAGTGAAATCATAGGTTTCTTAGCTTTTTCTGTCTAACTTATTTCATGTAGAAAAATGTTCTCAAGGTCCATCCATGTTGTTGCAAATGGTGCTAGTTCATCCTTTTTTTACGGCTAAGTATTACATTGCATATATGTTATCAACAGGACAAACAATAACAAGTGTTATAGAGGATGTGGAAAAGGGGAACCCTCATTCACTGTTGGTGGGAATATAGACTGTACAACCACTATGGAAAGCAGTCTGGCAATTCCTCAAAAATTAAGAATAGAGCTACCATATGACCCAGTAATCCCACTACTGGGTGTATACCTGAAAAACTTGAAATCATGTAGTCACAAAGATATATGCACCCCTATGTTCATTGCAGCATTATTCATGGTGGCCAAAACATGGAAACAACCAGTGTCCCATGATAGAGGACTGGATAAAGAAGAAAACTTATTTTTAATTTTTCATAATAAAATGTAGAGTATTCTAATAATATAAAAGGGCATGCCTATTATGTAGGGAATTAAAAGTCTTTGTTTCATGGTCCTCTGAATTCATGCAAAACAGAAAGACATATGTGCCATGAATGGTGAACTACTCCCAAGACTTAATTAAGGAAATTGTAATCCTATTTTTTGGTTTATGTAGGAGTATTCTGGAGAAATCAATTTTGAGAGGTATTTTCTTTTTAAAACTCAGATGTTCTGAATATTTTGAAAGTATTTTTTTCATAAGTTCCTAATTGATTGAACTTTCCAATTTGGACTTCTTTACTTCTTTCTTAAAATAAATCTCTATTGTTCAAAGTATTACCTATGCCCCCCTTGTTCCCCCATTGACTCCTTCAAGCCTGCCCCTGTCCCCTGCCCCAGACCTTCACCAACCTATATTCTGTGTCCATGGGTCATGCATATATGCATACAAGTTCTTTGGTTGATCTCTTCCCACATACTCACCTAACTTCCCCCTGAGATTCCACAGTTTGTACCATGCTTCTTTGTCTCTGGATCTATTTTGTTCATCAGTTTATTTTGTTCATTAGATTCCACATATGAGTGATATTATGTGATACTTGTCTTTGACTGGCTTATTTCACTTAGCATAATACTCTCCAAGTCCTTCCATGCTGTCTCAAAGGTTAAGAGATCCTTCTTTTTTTTCACTGCTGCATAGTATTCCATGGTATAAAGTACTACAGTTTTTTATCCATTCATCTACTGATGAGCACTTGGGCTGTTTCCAGATATTAGCTATTGTAAATTGTGCTGCTATGAACATAGGGGTGCATACATTCTTTCTGAAACCTATTTCCAGTCTCATAGGAAATATTCCTAGAAGTGGGATCACTGGGTCAAATGGCAGTTCCATATTTAATCTTTTGAGGAAACTCCATACTGTTTTTCCATAGTGGCTGTACCCGTCTGCATTCCCTCCAATAGGGTAACTAGGGTTCCCTTCTTGTGACATCCTTGCCACCACTTGTCATTTGTTGATAGTAGCCATTCTGACAGGTGTGACATGTTACCACTTTGTCATTTTAATTTGCATCTGTCTGATGATTAGTGACTTTGAGCATTTTTTCATATGTCTCTTGGCCTTCTGTATGTATGCTTTGGAGAAGTGTCTAGGTCCTTTGCCCATTTTTTTAATTGGACTGTTTGTCTTCCTTTTGTACAGTTGTATGAGTTCCTTATATATTTTGGATATTAACCCTTTATCAAATGTATCATTGCTAAATATGTTCTCCCATACAGTAGGCTACATTTTCATTTTGTTGATGGTTTATTTTGCTGTGCAGAGCCTTTTATTTTGATGTAGTCCCATTTGTTTATTTTCTCCTTAGCATCCTTTGCTCTAGGAGATGTATCTGTAAACATATTGCTTTGAGCGATGGGAATCAAACTGTGACCGCCTGGTTCATGGGTCAATGCTCAACCACTGAACCACCCTGGCCGGGCATGACTCTATACTTCTTTTAAAATGTTATTTTATTTACTTATGCAAAACTGGGGTGGAGTACATGACCACAATGCATCTCTTTACTTATCCCTTAATAAAAGCTCTAAACCCCACATGAAAGTGTTATCAGCCCTCATGTCTACCATTGTCTCATCTTGCAGCATTAAAATTCACCCACTATATCTCTTGAAACAGATGCTTTCACTTTGTGTGCAGTGTAGTATTGAGGAAGTTGTGAAATAAAGTCATACATATTCATTTTTACTCTATGCCCTTTTCTGAGTGTATGAGAAAGAATAGATGTGACATCTTAAGTAAAATAAGTCAAGTTTTAAAAAGTTTTGAAACATATTTTATTTAAAACAGTAGAAAAAAAAGAAAGCATGTTAAAGTTTTATTTGAATATCACTCTTATGTATATTAAATACACTATTCCCAGATCTTTAGCTTTATAATATTTTTAGGTGTAGTTACAAATTCATCTTTTTGCATATTCATCTTTCATAGATTGGGTGGTTTTTCATTCTCCCCCCCCCCCCAGCAATTAGCGAAAGTCATTGCTTTTCTTCATTCAATGCCATCAGAGTCAGCACATAATTTAGAAGCCATTTGGTACTGTCCATGACTAACTCAACAACTGATACATTGAAATTCATATGCTAAATATATAAAGCTTTCATTAGAATTTATGTCTCTTATCTCATCCAAACAGTTGATGCAATTACACTTCTATTCTAAACTTAGGTTTTCATAGATAGATAGATAGATAGATAGATAGATAGATAGATAGATAGAGATATAGATATAGATATATATAGATATAGATATAGATATAGATATAGATATAGATATAGATATAGATATAGATATAGATGTCTTCGCTGGTAAATTAATTACTCCTTTGGAAAAAAAAAAGAACAATACCCTTATTTTAGGAGTAGAAATTATTTTGCTTTCATCTTCTTAATTCCTATCCTTTTATTTCTGAAAGTAACTAGTAGAGGAAACTTTCCTAGGGAATTTATTGGAAATTTTCTAATAAATCATGCCAGTATTATTGATGGAGAGATACCTACTGACCTCTCTTTTTTTGAACTACTAGATGATCAAACACTGTTTATTCTATCAAATCATGTTTTTCTTCTTAGTTGAGTTAAGGGTTAGTTACTCCATAAACTATTATTATTATATTGCCACCAGTAGAGGACAGAATGTTTTTCACTATCTACTGAATCTATAGTAGTTATATGTGTTATTATTATGCCATGCTTTCTTGGAATGATTTCGGTTTTTCATAGTATTCTAATATTCATAAACTTTAAAGTTTTATAGTATTAACATATATAAGATTTTCATTGAGTATTTCAATCATCAAAAACTCTTGCATTACTTTAAAGACTATTATACATGTTATGTTCCTTAACCCTTTTGGTTTGAGAACTAGAGCAAGCATTAATTAATGTATAAAGAAATGGTATAAATAGATTGGACCCAGGGAGGTGGATAAAGTTTAGCAATGCAAGACAATACCGATTAAAATATTTTGTCTATTTCCAAAAAAACAATACAGAAAATCAATGAAACCAAGAGCTGGTTCTTTGAAAGGATAAACAAGATTGACAAACCTCTAGCCAGACTCACCAAGAAGCAAAGAGTGAGGACCCAAATAAACAAAATCAGAAACGATAGAGGCGAAATAACAACAGACCCCACAGAAATACAAATGATTGTTAAAAAATACTATGGACAGCTCTACTCCAAAAAACTAGACAACCTGGAGGAAATGGACAAATTCCTAGAAAAATACAACATTCCAAAACTCAATCAGGAAGAATCTAAAAATCTCAACAGGCCAATAACTATGGAAGAAATTGAAGCAGTCATCAAAAAGCTTCCAGCAAACAAAAGCCCAGGACCAGACGGCTTCACAGGGGAGTTTTACCAAACATTCAAGGAAGAACTAAAACATATCCTCCTCAGACTACTACAAAAAATTCAAGAGGAAGGAACACTTCCAAGCTCATTCTATGAAGCCAGCATCACCCTAATACCAAAACCAGGTAAAGACAACACAAGGAAAGAGAATTACAGGCCAATATCCCTCATGAACATAGATGCCAAAATCCTCAACAAAATCTTAGCAAATCGGATCCAACAGTACATCAGAAAGATCATACACCATGACCAAGTAGGATTTATCCCAGGGATGCAAGGATGGTACAATATCCGCAAATCAATAAACGTGATACATCACATAAACACATTGAAAGAAAAAAACCACATGGTCATATCAATTGATGCAGAAAAAGCATTTGACAAAATTCAACACCCATTTTTGATAAAAGCTCTCAGCAAGGTGGGAGTAGAAGGATCATACCTCAACATAATAAAAGCCATATATGACAGGCCCACAGCCAACATCATACTCAATGGACAAAAACCAACACCATTTCCCCTAAGAACAGGAACAAGACAGGGATGCCCCCTCTCACCACTCCTGTTCAACATAGTACTGGAAGTGTTAGCCATTGCAATTCGGCAAGAAGAAGAAATAAAAGGCATCCAAATTGGAAAAGAGGAAGTAAAACTGTCCTTATTTGCAGACGACATGATATTATACATACAAAACCCTAGAGACTCCATCAAAAAGATATTGGACTTAATACATGAATTTGGCAATGTAGCAGGATACAAAATTAACCCCAAGAAATCCAAGGCATTTCTATACACCAATAGTGAACTTTCAGAAAGAGAGATTATAAAAACAATCCCGTTTACCATCGCACCAAAGAAATTAAGCTACCTAGGAATAAACTTAACTAAAGAGGTAAAAGACCTCTACTCAGAAAACTACAGGACGTTGAAAAAAGATATAGAGGAAGACATAAACAGATGGAAGAACATACCGTGTTCATGGATTGGTAGAATCAACATCATTAAAATGTCCATACTACCCAAAGCAATCTACAAATTTAACGCACTTCCCATTAAAATACCAACGGCATACTTCAGAGATCTAGAACGTACTCTCCAAAAATTCATCTGGAATAAAAAAAGACCTCGAATAGCTGCAGCAATCCTGAAAAAGACCAAAGTAGGTGGGATCTCAATACCAGATATCAAGATGTATTACAAAGCCACTGTTCTCAAAACTGCCTGGTACTGGCACAAGAATAGGCATATAGATCAATGGAATAGAATAGAGAGCCCAGAAATCGGCCCGAACCAATATGCTCAATTAATATTTGACAAAGGAGGCAAGAACATACAATGGAGCCAAGATAGTCTCTTCAATAAATGGTGCTGGGAAAATTGGACAGATATATGCAAGAAAATGAAACTAGACCACCAACTTACACCATACACAAAAATAAACTCAAAATGGATAAAGGACTTAAATGTACGACAGGAAACCATAAAAATTCTAGAAGAATCCAAAGGCAACAAAATCTCAGACATATGCCGAAGCAATTTCTTCACTGATACAGCTCCTAGGGCACTTGAAACGAAAGAGAAAATGAACAAATGGGACTACGTCAAAATAAAAAGCTTCTGCACAGCAAAAGAAACCATCAACAAAACAACGAGAAAACCCACTGTGTGGGAAAACATATTTGCCAATGTCATATCTGATAAGGGCCTAATCTCCAAAATTTATAGGGAACTCATACAACTTAACAAAAGGAAGATAAACAATCCAATCAAAAAATGGGCAAAGGACCTAAATAGACACCTTTCAAAAGAGGACATTCAGAAAGCCAAGAGACATATGAAAACATGCTCAAAGTCACTAATCATCGGAGAGATGCAAATCAAAACAACAATGAGGTACCATCTCACACCTGTCAGACTGGCTATCATCAACAAATCAACAAACGACAAGTGCTGGAGAGGATGTGGAGAAAAAGGAACACTTGTGCACTGCTGGTGGGAATGCAGACTGGTGCAGCCACTATGGAAGACAGTATGGAGTTTCCTTAAAAAACTGAAAATGGAACTCCCATTTGACCCTGTGATCCCACTTCTAGGAATATATCCCAAGAAACCAGAAACACCAATCAGAAAGGATATATGCACCCCTATGTTCATAGCAGCACAATTCACCATAGCTAAGATCTGGAAACAGCCTAAGTGCCCATCAGTAGATGAATGGATTAGAAAACTGTGGTACATCTACACGATAGAATACTATGCTGCTCTAAAAAGGAAGGAACTCTTACCATTTGCAACGTCATGGATGGAACTGGAGAGCATTATGCTAAGTGAAATAAGCCAGTCAATGAAGGAAAAATACCACATGATCTCACTCATTCATGGATAATAGAGACCATTATAAACTTTTGAACAATAATAGATACAGAGGCAGAGCTGCCTCAAACAGATTGTCAAACTGCAGCAGGAAGGCCGGGGAGGGTTGCGGGGCAGGAGGTAAGGGGGTAAGAGATCAACTAAAGGACTTGTATGCATGCATAGAAGCATAACCAGTGGACATAAGACATTGGGGGATAGGGGAGGCTAGGGGACTGTCTAGGGCGGGGGGATAAAATGGACACATATGTAATACCCTTTGTAATACTTTAAGCAATAAAAAAAAATATTTTGTCTATTTCTATGACCAATATTTATATGTATGAGTGCAATGTAAGTAGAATTTTTGGAAATAGTGACAGAGTCATCTCTCTCTTCTATCAAGCCACACTTATATTGGAAGGTTAAATACTTTTTTCTGAACATGTATTTCTCCAATAGCGTTAGTGAGGGTTGTTGAGTCAAATATGGATCCATTTATAAATAAGAATTGAGATTTTAGAGGCTCATATCTCATGAACATTAGATTAGATAGATTTTGTCTGACATATTTCCTTGTATTCATTTACTTCTCGTAAAGGGTGTCCCAAAATTCACGCAAGAAGTAATTTTGATATAAAATACAGGTTTATAATTTAAAAATGTAAATTTTTTATTGATTCATAAAGTATATAGTATAAGGTTATGTATAGAATAGCATATCAGGTAAATGACCTCCACAGCTTTGCTGGCACATACACACTCTTTTCTTATTGCCTGAGCAGCCGCATTTTCGAAAAAGAATAGTCTGATGATGCCTCCAGCCCAAATTCCGCACCAAACAGTGACACGATGTGGATGCATTTGTTTCTCAACAATCTCTCGTGGATTTTCTGAACCCCAAATGTAACAATTTTGTCGATTAACCAAGCCATCAAGATGAAAATGAACCTCATCGAAATTCAGCCACATTTATGCAAAATGGTCATGGAAAATTTCAACAAAAGATTGGTATGTGCCAGCAAAGCTGTGGAGGCCATTTATCCGATATGCTATTCCATATATAACTTTATACTGTATCTTTTATGAATCAATAAAAATTTACAATTATAATTATAAATCTGTGTTTGCTATCAAAATTACTTCTTGTGTGAATTTTGGGACACCCTTTATATTGCCTCTCGTCATGCATTTGATTTTTAAGGAAGGCAAGTATCCTACTTAACTCACAAGGAAGCCTCTGAAATTTTATTATCACCTGTCATTTTACCAAAGAATTATAAATTTCCTAGTAAATTTTCTAGCCTATTTCTTGAGAATCACTATGAAACTAGTCTTCTTCATTTCCTTGAATTTTGTCTTTATTGTTTAAAATAAGTTGCTATGATTAACTTTAGTGTCTTGAATTAGAGATATTAAAGTAATAAATCCTACAGTCTAATATTGAGTCATAGAGAATTAATAATTCGAGACATCTTCTAAGTTCCTTTAGCTTATGCCTAACACACTACTTGAAACCCAGTAAACGTCTAATGGAAATTTGTTGTCATTTGTTTAACAAACATACATGGAATGATTTTATATATCAGAGTATGTGCTTGGTGATGAAAAGATCAAAAGGAATGAGATGGGCTATTTCATCTTAAAGACCTGGCTGGATAATAAGGGAAACAGATATGCAACCAGATAATTCAATCTTATATAACTAGCTCAGTTTACTATAATAATGTCTTATAGAATATTCTTCTTGCATAAGTCTAAATTTCACTTACATGTACTTAAATTTTCTAACAGGCTTACTCATTTAGAGGGAAGGGCTTTCATAAATTCACTAAACTTTCGTTAAAATAGAATGACTTCTTCTTGATATTCATGTTTTGGACCATATCTACATTTTGGTCTCTTTTTATCCTATGAGTCATATAGCCATCATGTTTTTATTTTGTTCAAATGGCATCCTTTTTCCCATTGTATTTGACTCCTCTTGGCCTGAAGTGTTTATCAGATACCCTTAAACAGCTTGTTTTATTATATATGAAAGAGAGCTATTATTATCCAAATATACTTTGAACATTGATTTAAGAGTTGGGTTTTTTCCTTGAAGTGCATATGTTTCCAACAGTGCATCTTTATTAACATGACAGATTATCCTCCTTATTTTCCTAAAAACAAGATGTGTAGTGGAGCAAATCTTAAAGACTGCCCTTCATTCTTTTCAATAGTAAGTAGTTGTAAATGCAATGCTGTAAATCTCTAACATTAAAGAAACTGTCTCTGAGATCTGTTTCATATTCTGTAATAAAAGGTGATTGCTGGGAATTGTTTGTTGTGTAACTCCGGAACAGGCTGTGTATCATTTTTATTGATGATAAGATACCATCACTGTAATGCCTGTGTAAAGTTGTTTGGGTGTTAAATTGATTTAAAATATTATGCATTGGATTAGTCATAAAAATTGCAGTGGCTATTGCAATACAGGAAATCCCATTAAAAAACTGAGCAAAGAAGCCACCTGCAGTAGGAAAAAATTTCACAATTCACGGCAGAAATTACTAAGGCTAAACTTAGTGAGCAGAAGTTCATGGGGGCAAGATTTTTGGCTTTTGTTGGGCTTTGTGAAACAGATAGATAACAAATGCTCATTAGTGCCGCTGCTTCTTCCATGTCTTAATATTCATCAATGAATGTGGTTCACTGCACAGTGATTCTCAAGTGGGGAGAGAGTTTATGTAGTGCTTCTCAACTCTGGCTGCATGTTCAAAGCACCTAGGGGCCTTTAAAATCTTGCACTGCAAAGTTTGTATCCCAAACCAATTATATCAGCATCTCTAAGGTAGGACCCTAGCATTGGTAGTTTTTAAAGTTTCCTAGATGCTTCAAATACATAGTCAAACTTGGGAACTACTTTATTCAGTTCTTACTGTCTTCAATTTAGATTTAGTACATTTTATTTGTTTTTGTGGAGAAACCTCTATATTAACTCAAAAGTATCAATTGAGAAAAAAATATAAATTTTAATAAAAGCCAAAATTTTATTTTGGTGTAAAATATTATTCACATGCCAATATAGGACTGCTAGCCATGGAAATAGCCAGCAATGACCAGTAATGTATTTGTCAATGAGTTTAATCAACACTATTGAAAATATGCACATGTGACTATGAATGATAGAAAAGCTTTCAAAAAGGTAGCACATGTCTTCAACATGTTTACTCAATCCCCAATTAATAAACCTCAGTTAAATAGTTTTTAAAACATTACAATTTAGAAATATTTAAAAGATTCTATGATGGTTTTAACAAACTATATTTCAAATCTAGGTATCGAGTAAGGAAAGTACTGTGTCATTTATATTGATCCAAATAACAACCTTATAATATATAAATTTCCATATTTTATTGTCATTCCATGAAATATTTAAATAACATTGCTTCATGACACCCTTCCTATTTAAATTAATAATGGGTTAAATGCTCATTTGAAATCTATAAATGCTTAACAGCTGAATAGCATTTCCACTCTTCCTGTGGCTATACTGTAGTATTACTAGGTAAATAAAAACTTTGCCAGTCCGGAAAGATTTCAAGAAAATTATCAGAGTAGGAGGTAGCCAGCTAAAACTGGAGATCAAATAGATGATGGGGTGAATTAAAGGCAATGGTAACAAGAGAAGTATATAGGAACTGGATGACAAGGTAATATTAGACATGCAAGAGATAAAGCTCTGTAGACTGATGATATATGTGAGTACTCTTTGGCCCATTTACAAAATGTACAAAAAGCCAATATTATATTGCTCTTTCCCAAAGAGTATGAACTGTGAATCTTTGATATTTTACTCTGAATTCATTATTCAAGTGAATGTTACCAAGTAGTATGTGTAAATATGAAAAGCACCCCACCAGTCCTTGATGCAAGCAATAGAAGATTAGAGAAAGTTCTTAGGTATAAACTTTTAAAAATAAATCTTATTATCTGCCTAGCACATAGATATTTGATATATAAAATCTCTTTATATGACACATAAAATATTTTTAAATGTTCAAACTCAGTAACTTATCAAGAATTTTCTTTTTAAAAATGTTTTTACCCCCTTCATATTGGAAAAAATCTTAAAGACTAATGTTATCCAGCGTTGATGTGGATGTAGGGAAGCAGGCACTCATAGACTGTTAGTAGAAATGTAAATTGATAAAGCCATTTGAAGGGCAATTTAGCAGTGAAAAACAAAAAAGAATTCATCATAGGTGATTCGTGCTTCGTGTTGTACCATGGGAAGAGATACGGAACCCCTGTCTACCTCACTGTTAGTGATGCTCACTCACATTGATCACTAGAGTAAGGTGATGCTAGTCTGATCCTTCCATTGTGAGGTTACATTTTCACTTTGTGAAAATACAGTATTCTTTATGATATTACTTTGGCACTAATGTGAATGTCCATCTCTCTATCATCTATCCTTCTAATGCTTTTAGCACCCTTTGGTAATTTTTACCTGAATCAGTAACTTCATTAGGGTTTATAAAACTATGATTTTTCTATTTCTGTCATTGCTTCTGCAATAACATAGAATATTTTTTAGAAATGTATTCATTGTGCATTCAGTTGTTACAACACTCTATTATTAATACTTTTTGTAGCAGAGAATATTACTGCTGTTTCAGGATTCCTGTTGATATTTTAATACAAAATGCCAGAAGTTCAACCCCACCGGGATACTATACCAACTACTAACCATGTTTAAGTTAATATTTAATGCAAGTTATTCTCATTAGCAATATCAAGAGAAAACAGATACTGCCATTTTCTTATATATCCTAGGTACAACTTTTCAAGTGGAAGTCATAACTATGTTGAGAAAGTGCTCAAGAACAGACTTATAAACTTTTCTCATGCCCAAAACATAATTCAGACATTGGCCATTGAAATACGGTCTCAACTAAGCTCACCTTTTTGGCCATAAATTAACCCATACTTCCTCAAGTGAAAAGGAAGGAAATTCATGAGTGATAGAACAGTTTACCAGTTGAGAATTAACCCACTGGAAATGCTCCCTTCTAAAGAATTTAAATCAATACCAATTGTCTTAATCTGTGGTTGGCAAACTGCGGCTTTCGAGCCACATGAGGCTCTTTGGTCCATTGAGTGTGGCACTTCCACAAAATACCGCGTGTGGGCACGCGTACAGCGTGATTGAAACTTCGTGGCCCATGCGCATAAGTTGGTTTTTGGCCCGGGCAAGTCTATTTTGAAGAAGTACCGTTGATATTTGGCTCTGTTGACTAATGAGTTTGCCGACCACTGTCTTAAGTTATACTTTACCCTATTAATGCAAATGTAGTTTTCTACCTAAAAAGTCTATTTATTGAATAACTTTTAAAATATTATAGTGAGACATACCTCTTCATTTATTAGGTATAGTATTAAGTGTGGGGGAAAAAAAAAAACTTGAAATCTAGTCTAAAATTACTGCCAAATATCAATACATGAAATAAAAAGAATTTAAAAAAAAGTTTTCAGCAACTTAACCAAGGCACTCACAAAATATATTTTATAGTTCAATATGTTTCCTCTGTAGTATTATAAGCATAAGCATCTGTTTTCTTATCCAAGTGAATTTTATGTATCAGGGTTGGCAATGGCAGTTGGATGGTGATGATGAATAAGGACCATTTGTGCACTGAGCTCATTGGACAAAACAGACTAAAAGATGATATGCCAAGAAAGATGTTTATCAATGACTTATTGGACATTTCTATGGTTAGACTGCTGCTTATCTGCACAGCAATTTAACCTCCTTACCATTTCTGAATAAGTGGTTCTTTTTTAAAAAAATATATGTTTTATTGATTTTTTACAGATAGGAAGGGAGAGAGATAGAGAGTTAGAAACATCTATGAGAGAGAAACATCGATCAGCTGCCTCCTGCACACTCCCTACTGGGGATGTGCCTGCAACCCAGGTACATGCCCTTGACCGGAATCAAACCTGGGACCTTTCAGTCCGCAAGCCGACGCTCTATCCACTGAGCCAAGCTGGTTTCGGCAAGTGGTTCTTTTTATAAGGTAAAGCATTTGGATACATAGTTGAATGTGTACTTTGATCTATTCAGCTTTAATTTGTGTGTGTTAATATTGTGGGGAGAATGGTTAAAAAAGAAAATAAAAACACACAAAAAAGGAGACATATGTAATACTATATGTAATATTTTAACCAATAAAGAATTAAAAAAAAAACACGGTTGGGCAGTTGACACTTGAAGTTGCAAAGTTGGATCTCACAAGATGATTAATAGAAGAAAATAGTCAATATGAAATAAGGACAGATATCAATGTGATTGAGTGACATACAATTAACATCAATTAATATTAAAAGTCCTAAATTATGAGTCATAGAATTGTAATCTCTGGTGATTTTGTTTTATAACTCCCTTGTCACATGGTTTTTTTCTTCAAACAGCAAGAGCCAAAATTAAAAACAAGTGAATTATGGATTATTAACCCAATAATCACCCCATATTTTAAACACAACTGATTCCTATATGATGGCATTATAGTCTTCTTAGACTAATTTGGTGGCAAAATAAGAACTAACCTGCAGTATCTAAAATACACATTTTGTGTATGCTATGGAGTTTTAAATTCATTTATTCATTAAAAAAACATTTATGGAAGGCTCATTGTGTGGCTGGAACTGGGCTAATTGTTATATATACACAAGTCAAGTCATTTAAACTTCTTGGACCTGAATTTCTTTGAGAAAATGTAAAGAAAGAGAAGAGTTATAGGACAATAGCCAGAAAGAAGAGGAGCAACAGGGGAAGGAGGAAGAGAAGAAAAAGGAAAAAAATAAATCAAGGAGAAGAAAGGGAAATGTAAGTAGGGGAGAAGAAGTTCTAAAATAATGTTTTTGGAGTTTGTCATTCCATTCCATAAAAGGTATACAGCAAATGGTTGTTTGAAAAATGGTTAATGAATTATTAAGTTTAAATTTTATTTTAGCTCTTGGAGATTAAATTTAATAGTGTTCATGTTATTTTTTTTTTACAAAATGGATAAAAATTATAAAATTTATAGGATTTTAAACTTCCCATATTTAATTAGTTAGTAAGCCTATATCACTAAGTTGTATAAAACACTATCGGTAAAATATCATTACAGAATGAGATTAAGAACAATGTGGAAAACTATTGGACATTGAAAAAAGAGATAGAGGAGAGAGCAGATAGGCTTGAATTTAGGAAGTGAAACAAGTTAAAAAATGAGGAGTAGAAAAGAGCAAGAGAGGAGAGAAAAAAGGGGAAAAAATGAGTAGTGAATAAAAAGAGAAGGGGAAATGGAGTAGGAGCAGTGAAGAGGAAATTACATATATGAATAAACCAACAGAGACTAGAATAATAAAACATCAATAAAGCAGATAAAGATCAATTTTCAAAAATGTGAAGAAATAAAGGACAGAGAAAAACTAAAACAGGGAAAGGAGAAGAAAAATGGTAGGAAAAAAAAGAAAAGTGGAAGAAAAAGGCCCAAAAATTCTATATAATAAAAGCCTAATATGCAAATCTACTGAACCGTGGAACAACCGGTGGAATGACCAGTCACTACTGATGCACACTGACTACCAGGGGGCAGACGCTTAACATAGGAGCTGCCCCCAGCCCTCAGGCCCCAGGACAGCCAAGGCATGTGCCAGCAGCCCCACCCCCCTCTCACTGGGCAGAGGGAGGCAACAGTTGGTGGCTCGCAAGGGGGTGGCGGCAGTGAGGGTCAGAGCCAGCCGACAAGGGAAGCAACTGGCAGTGGTGTCAGGGTGATTAGGGGGCAAGGCCGGTCTGCAAGCAGGTGGTGCCAGGCCGGACAAGGTGGTTGCCAGCAGCCCCCCCACCCCGATCACCCCACCAGTTGCCCCACAGATTGGCGCCGATCTCTGGCCAGGCCTAGGGACCCTCCCTTTTACTCATTTCATCCACAGGGCCTCTAGTAAATAAAAAAAATAGTAATAAAATTTTAAAAAATAATTAAAAAGTGAAGTTTCCTTCACTTTAGCTGAGTTTTAATGCCCCATGGGACCTTGTTTAGGACCCCAATATTCTTGTCTGTCTGCAAATTCTGGGTTTTCTGTTAAGTACTTAGGTGCTGACCATCGTCAGGCACTATCTTTTGGCTTTTACCACCCTGCTTGAAGCTCCAAGTAATCCACCACTCCCCTGCTTATGCGTGTCTCTGCAGGCCTTGGCTGTGAAAAGAGAGGGCCAATCTGCCCTCTTTGCCTGTCTGCCAGCTGTCAATCTTAATCACTCAAGTGTCTGTTTCTGACAGGGCTTTAGGTGGGGTTGGTGCTGTTTTGCTTTCAGGAAATAAGATGTTGTGTTTTTTTTTCTTTCTGATCCAGAGCTACACCTCCACAAGTGGCCCAAAATATAACTTTGGCCTTGATTGGTCAGATCCTTGTAGGGAGATCAATGTGGTTGGCTGAAAACCTGGAATTTTTATCAGTCTTGTTCCCAGAATAGCAGGGCAGAAGGCCCCTCTTTCAATCCAGTCGCTGAAGGCTCCTTGGGACTATTCAGACCCAAAAGCTTGGCCTCTGCCTTTGTTTCCTCTATAAAGCTCGAAATGCACAGTGTGGCAGACTATATCTCCTTCCCTGAGGCTACTGGGAGGAGACAGCTTTTCTGGGGAGAAAAGGCTGCTTAGGTTTAGAAGCTTAAGAACATCACTAATCATCTGAGAAATTCAAATCAAAATGACAATGAGGTATCACCTCACACCTGTCAGAAGGACTATCATCAACAGATCAACCAACTACAAGTTTTGGCAAGGTTGTGTAGAAAATGGAAGCCTAGTACACTGCTGATGGAAATGCAGACTGGTGCAGCCACTGTGGCAAACAGTATGGACTTTCCTCAAAAAAATTAAAAAAGGAACTCCCACTTGACCCAGTCATCCCACTTCTAGGAATATATCTTAAGAAACCTGAAACACTCATCAGAAAGAATACATGAACCTCTATGTTCATAGCAGTATAATTTATAATAGCTAAGTGCTCATCAGCAGATGAGTGGATAAAAATACTATGGTACATCTACACAATGGAATACTATGCAGCAATATAAAAGAAAGTACTCTTACCATTAGCAACAGTGTGGATGGACCTGGAGAGTATTACACTGAGCAAAATAAGCCAGTCAGAGAAAGATCACATGATCTTTCTCATATGTGGAATCAAATGAACCAAATAAACTGATGATCAATACTAAATTCAGAGTCATAGCTGCATGAACAGACTCTTGAACCTCGGAGGGAAGGCAGAAGAGAGTTGGTGTAAAGAGATCAACCACTGGAGGAAAAAAAATATATATATATATATTTAATCATGGACACAGACAATGGGGTGGTGAGGTGGTGAGGGCATGGGGGAAGGAGGACTGGAGAAGGCTGGAAGAGGTTTATAGGGGGAAAAGGAGGACCTATGTAATACTTTCAACAACAAAGATTTTTTTTTAATTTTTTGGGAAAAAAGAACATCCCAATTCAGGAATCCTGGCCACATCTCCCTGCCCTGCTTCCTTCCCCAGCGTCTCCTCAGGCACCTCAAGTTTTCTTTTAATTTCCATTTCATGGCCAATGCTGATGAATCAATGATTTAGTGTGATTTTATTTCATTTTGTTTTTTACAACTATGGTTTGTTTTCAGATGCCTTATTTTTATCCTACAGGATTTCATTTCAAGTTCCAAAAATCACATTATTTTCTAATACAAAAGAATTAGCATTTTTCATGATATGATGAACAATTTTGCACATATGGCCATATAAAATGCTATATCCAACATATAATAAATCTAGTGCTACTAAGGATGTTTATTCCATTCATTCACTTTTCACCAGCCATGGAGCTTCATATAACTTATTTTATTTGAGGTATATATTTGGGCTCTTTAGATTAAATGTCTTTTTTTACATGAAGTTGAGTATGGAATAAAGAAAGATATCTTCCTTAAATCGTAGTATCTTTTCCTGGTTAATTATGCTAAGTGTCATAATTCAGAGAAAGACATATATATCAGATGATTTCTTTTTCCTTGACGAATATTACACAGTGTTCGTCAACTGATTTAAAACTCATTTTATTTTATTTTTATAAAATATTTATTGTTCAGATTATTACGTTTGTTCCTCTTCCGCCCCCCCCCCAATAGCTCCCCTCAACCCGGTTCCCACCCCACCATCTCCCCTTATCCCCCCCCCCACTGTCCTCATCCATAGGTGTACTATTTTTGTCCAATCTCTTCCCGCACCCCCACACCACTTTCCCCCCTGAGAATTGTCAGTCCACGCCGTTTCTATGCCCCTGATTCTATTATATTCACCAGTTTACTTTGCTCATCAGATTTTTTATTCACTTGATTTTTAGATTCACTTGTTGATAGATATGTATTTGTTGTTCATAATTTTTATCTTTACCTTTTTCTTCTTCTTCCTCTTCTTAAAGAATACCTTTCAGCATTTCATATAATACTGGTTTAGTGGTGATGAACTCCTTTAGCTTTTCCTTATCTGTGAAGCTCTTTATCTGACCTTCAATTCTGAATGATAGCTTTGCTGGGTAAAGTAATCTTGGTTGTAGGTTCTTGGTATTCATCACTTTGAATATTTCTTGCCACTCCCTTCTGGCCTGCATAGTTTCTGTTGAGAAATCAGCTGACAGTCATATGGGTACTTCCTTGTAGGTAACTGACTTTTTTTCTCTTGCTGCTTTTAAGATTCTCTCTTTGTCTTTTGCTCTTGGCATTTTAATTATGATGTGCCTTGGTGTGGTCCTCTTTGGATTCTTTTTGTTTGGGATTCTCTGCACTTCCTGGACTTGTAAGTCTGTTTTTTCACCAGGTAGGGGAAGTTTTCTGTCATTATTTCTTCAAATAGGTTTTCAATATCTTGCACTCTCTCTTCTTCCGGCACCCTCATAATTCAGATGTTGGTTCACTTGAAGTTGTCCCAGAGGCTTCTTACACTATCTTCATATTTTTGGATTCTTTTTTGTTTTTGTTTTTCCAGTTGGGTATTTTTTACTTCTTCGTATTTCACATCTTTGACTTGATGCTTGCGATCCTCTAGTCTGCTCTTGGATCTCTGTATAATATTCTTTATTTCAGTCAGTGTATGCTTAATTTCTAGTTGTTCCTTTTTCATAACCTCGAGGGTCTCACTAGACTTATTGAGGGTCTCACTAAATTTATTGGCGGTTTCTAAAAATTTCTTGAAAAACCTTAAAAGTGTGGTTTTGAACTCTATACCCAGTAGTTTGCTTTCCTCCATTTCTGTCATTTGTGATCTGTTTCTTTGTCTCCTTATTTTGGCTGCTTCCCTGTGTTGATAGAGTGGCTTTGTGTGCTAGGTGTCCTATATGGCCCAGTGGCTCAGCCTCCCCAATTACCTGAGGTAGACACTCTTTTTTTTTTTATTTGAATTTTATTTGTTTATTTATTTATTTTTAAAGGTATTTTTATTGATTTCAGAGAGGAAGGGAGAGGGAGAGAGAGAAATAGAAACATCCTGCATGCCCCTGAATCAACCATGAACTTCTGGTTCAGAGGTTGATGCTCAACCACTGAGCAAAGCTGGCCGGGCTGATTTACATTTTAGAAGTCTCACTGGTTTCAAGTCAGAGGGGAAATCCTCATACCTCTCACATCTTTTTTTTTTAAATTAAATCTTTATTGTTCAGATTATTACAGTTGTTCCTCTTCCCCACCCCCCATATCTCCTCTCCACCCAGTTCCCCTCCCACCCTCCGCTCTCACCCCCCAACCACTGTCTTCATTTTAGGTGCACAATTTTTGTCCAGTCTCTTCCCGCATTCCTCACACCCCTTTACCCCCAAGAATAGTCAGTCCACTCCCTTTCTATGCCCCTGATTCTACTACATTCACCAGTTTATTCTGATCATCAGATTATTTATTCACTTGATTTTTAGATTCACTTGTTGATGGATGTGTATTTGTTGTTCATAATTTGTATCTTTACCTTTTTCTTCTTCTTCCTCTTCTTAAAGAATACTTTTCAGCATTTCATATAATACTGGTTTAGTGGTGATGAACCCCTTTAGCTTTTCCTTATCTGTGAAGCTCTTTATCTGACCTTCAATTCTGAATGATAGCTTTGCTGGATAAAGTAATCTTGGTTGTAGGTTCTTGGTATTCATCACTTTGAATATTTCTTGCCACTCCCTTCTGGCCTGCATGGTTTCTGTTGAGAAATCAGCTGACAGTCATATGGGTACTCCCTTGTAGGTAACTGCCTTTCTTTCTCTTGCTGCTTTTAAGATTCTCTCTTTGTCTTTTGCTCTTGGCATTTTAATTATGATGTGTCTTGGTGTGGTCCTCTTTGGATTCCTTTTATTTGGGGTTCTCTGTACTTCCTGGACTTGTAAGCCTGTTTCTTTCATCAGGTAGGGGAAGTTTTCTGTTATTATTTCTTCAAATAGGTTTTCAATATCTTGCTCTCTCTCTTCTTCTGACACCCGTATAATTCGGATGTTGGTTCGCTTGAAGCTGTCCCAGAGGCTCCTTACACTATCTTCGTACTTTTGGATTCCTTTTTAATTTTGCTTTTCCAGTTGGGTGTTTTTTGCTTCTTCGTATTTCAAATATTTGACTTGATTCTTGCAATCCTCTGGTCTGCTGTTGAGAGTCTGTATAATATTCTTTATCTCAGTCAGTGTATGCTTAATTTCTAGTTGGTCCTTTATCACAACATCGAGTGTCTCACTAGATTTCTTGAGGGTTTCATTAAGTTTATCGGCAGTTTCTAGAAAATTCTTGAAAATCCTTAAAAGTGTGGTTTTGAACTCTATATCCAGTAATTTGCTTTCCTCCATTTCTGTCATTTGTGTCCTATTTCTTTGTCTTGGCATATTTTATGCTTTGCTGTGTCGATAGAGTGGCTTTCTGTGCTAAGTGTCCTATAAGGCCCAGTGGCTCAGCCTCCCCAATTACCTCAGGTGGACACTCTTGGTGCACCCCTTTGTGGGCTGTGTGCACAGTCTTGTTGTAGTTAAGCCTTGATTGTTGTTGGTATCACTGGGAGGAATTGACCTCCAGGCCAATTGGCTGTGAGAATCAGCTGTGTCTACGGTGGGAGAAGTTCTGTGCTGGAGACATCCTTATGTGGCAAGTCTTGCTTCAGTGGGGCATTGGTGCTCACTGAGTCTTCCCCCTGAGTGTGTCCCTTATGTATCTGAGGAGTTGTAATCTAGATGGTCCCACTCTGACCCCTGGGTACACTGGCTCCTGGATCTCTAAGGAGGCGCTAATTTAGCCTCTGCCTGAGGTGACCCAGCAGGAGCTATGGAGAGATCTGCAGATTCCTCTTCTTGGTTTGGGATTTTGAGGTTCCCAGATGAGGCTCAGCTCTGAAGCAATGAAAGCTGCTGTGGGGCCTTGGGCCTTCTTTTGGATGTTCTGGGACTCTCTGACCCAGCTGCAGTTTGTTAGGTAATTTTAGATTGCAAAGGGCCAGGTCATTCATATGCAAAAGCCTCTGCCACAGCTTCGGTGGGGCGGGGTCTCAGGGAATCAACAGGGTGGAGCAAACAGCTATGGCTGATCCTAAATCCTGCCCTAAGAGGTCCAGGGTCCCAGTGTCTGGAGGTAATCACTGCAAGCACCTCTGAGAGAAAGCCACCCTCAAGTTCCTCCTGCTGCCAGACAGCCCAGTTTCTCCCCATATGAGTCTGGGTCCCCAGAGACTTGCCCAGAACTGGAGTCAGGGCTGTTGGGAGCTTGTGTCTCCCTCCCAATTGAAAAAGACAATCGCGTCCTCAGTTGCCAGCCCTTTCCACACCCGCCTCCATACCTCTGCACTTTACTTCTGCACCTCCTCTGAGTCTCATTGTGCTTTTCTCTTTCTTTCTAGTTGTAGACTTTCCACTCAGCCAGCCTTCCTGTTGTTCTGGATGATGTCCATTTTGTATTTTAGTTGTATTTTTGAAGTGGTTGTGCAAGGCAGCAATTTCAGGTGTTTACCTATGCCACCATTTTGCTTTCTCCTAAAACTCATTTTAGACAAGTTACCTTTTATTATTAGTTGATTAAATTGCCCACATTTCTTTTAGTGGGTTCAAATTTTCAGACTCTCTATGCAATCATAAACTGACTCAACTGGCCATATAAAACTGATTGTTGTAGTTAACTTTTTCCTAATAAAATTCAAATTATGATATAAATGAATTCTATTTAGAGTTATATTTACAGTCAATTTAGTCAAATACTATTAACATGAACATATTTATGTAACTTAAATAACCAATATAAAATTTATTATATTTTACTATTCTCTGTAGAAATGGCTCATACTTACTCCTCCTAGCTCTAAAGTTGTGCTTATAAATTGCATTTTTAGAAAAACAAAAAAATCAAAGTTGCATGTATGGAATAGAATGTGTGCAAGACTGGATCAAGCTATTAGACATAGTAAATTACTTTGTGATTTTAAAGCAATTATTTAACACTCAAAGGAAACAATTATGCTGATACCTGTCGTAATGTTTATTTCATTATACTCCCCTAGGATGAAATATATCAGATAAGCTCAGGCAGTGTGGCTCAGTTGGTTGAACATTGTCCCATGAACCAAGAGGCTGATGGTTCAATTCCCAGTCAGGGCACATGCCCGTTTTTTGGGCTCCATCCTCAATACAGGGCATGCAGGAGGCATCCAATTAATGTTTCTATCTCTCTCTCCTTCTCCCTTCCTCTTTCTCTAAAAAAAAATCAATAAAACATATTTTAAAAATATATCACACAATATTTTAGTCCACCATGAATGTCCACAATTCAGGATAATCATGAGAACTGGAAAACGTGTCTCTGAGTCTTTTCTATATAGACAGCTACTCTTTTTGGCTGCCATCAAATACAGGATTAGAACAGAACATTTTTGTTGAAAGGCAAGGCCACTTTTTTCTGAAAATTTTAAGGAAGTTAAAATTGTTGTGTATAATAATATTTCAACTTCCTGAAAAATATAGTTCATTTTTATGTTTGTATGAGATATTTCAAATGTCATATATATTTCATTTGGCGGATAATCTGGTGTCAACTCTCAATGGCTTTTTGAAGAAATTTGTGTAAAAACCAGCCGGGACTCTGGGATCATAAAGTGCTATCTTTTCACATCTGGGAATGCATTTCAAATTTAATCTGAAGAACTTGATAAGATATGCCCAACTGCTTGAAAACAATTTGGGTAGCTACAGAACTATGGTATCTGGAGGCCCATAGACATTGACAGCACTTTTCTTTGCTTTTTTTCCCCTTCTACTTTTCCACTCCACATAACTGCAGATTCCATACATGCAATTCGATACTGATATTGTAATGAAGACACAAGAACAGATGTATTTTCTTTTGATGAAAGATAACATTTATTCAGTACCCAGTTTATTATTATTATATATCAGTATGCAATGTGATGCAGATGTGCTAGCAAAATCTATGGTACTGCTCCCAGGTTATTATTGTGTGAATTTTCTGACAGACTGCAGTATATTTTAAGAAAAGTAGTACATCAGTCTATGTATGTAATCGTGTATCTTTATGCTTTAAGTTAGAGTTTTGTCAGAGAACTAAAATTGAAAAAAAATTTACATAAATTGTCTATTTTTATTCACAGATATAAAATATTCACTAGGAAAACAAGTTATCACACTGCTTTATCACAGGCTGGAGTTTTTTGTTTGTTTGTTTGTTTTGTTTTGTTTTACTCTTATTAATGAGCCAAAAAAATCTGTACTGTTGGTGCACAAATATATTCCAGCAATAACAGAATATTCAGAATTGCCCTTAAATGAGGGGTATTGATGGTTAACCCAAAGTCAACTTAACATTTTGAAAAATGAGTAGTGTGTTAGGCAGTATTATTTAGTGCTTTAAATGCAATTGAAAAGAATAAATAAATAAATAAATAAATAAATAATAAATAATAAATAAATAAATGAATGTAAAAGCAAATGTATATACGCAGATAGTCTTCTTAAAAGAGGTCATTTATCTCATTCCAAATTAAATGGACTTCTGCACTTTCAAATTGATACTTAGACAAAGGTGTATTCTTCTAAATGATCTTACTAGTTTCTCATTCTGGGTATTTTCTATTAGAGAATTTAGTTTACTTTTTACTAGGAACATTGAAAGATTTTTATTTATTTTTCAATTACAGTTTACATTAAATATTATGAATTAGTTTCAGGTGTACAGCTAAGTGATTAGACAATAATGTACTTTAAAGAGTGGTTCCCCTGATGCTTCAAGACCACACCTGGCACCATACATAATTATTACAATAATATTACTATATTCCATATGCTGTACTTTAAATCCCCATGACTGTTTTATAACTGCCAATTTGTACTTCTTAATCCCTTCACCTTTTTGACCAATCCCCAAACTCCTCACTTCTGACAACTGTCAGCCTGTTCTTACATGAAACTTCCCTGATATTGAAATAATGAAATAATGCCATAATGAAATAATGCCAGAAAACTTCCCTGATATTGGGAAGAAAAACTCACACAAGTCCAAGAAGCTCAGAGTCTCAAACAAGATGAACCCCCAAAACACAACACCAAGACACATTATAATTAAATTGGCAAACACCAATGACAAAGTAAAAATCTTAAAGGCTGCCAGAGAGAGACAGAATGTTACCTACAATGGACCTCCCATCAGACTATCGACTGATTTATCAACAGAAACTCATCAGGCTAGAAGGGAATGGAATGAAATATACAAAGTCATGCAAAGAAAGGGTCTGAATCCAAAATTACTGTACCCAGAGGTCTGGGATAATTTGTCCTTTCAGGAGCCAGTGGGCTCTTATACTACCTATAGTAAGAATGTTTTATTCAATTATCAAAGGATCTTCTTAAATTACTGGAAGACTTCAAACCCTTAAAGAGGAACATCTGGGACTCCAGCAGCCCTCCATCTCACTCCAAAGTAATCCCTTCTGGTTTCCATAGCCAGATGTTATGGAGACCCTTCTTCTTGGCATTGATGCCATGCCTCATGCTGGGGAGTTCAGTGTGGGTATGGGACCTAGATATTCCTCTGGATTTTTAATTACTACACTGTGTGGGTGAGTGACATAACCAATCTTTGCCTCCACCCTTCTTACAAGTTTCAAAGTGGCTTCTTCTCTATATCCTTAGTTATAAGACTTCTGTTCAGCTAGTTTTCAGGTGATTCTCAATGATAGTTGTACGTAAATTTAGTTGTAATTTTGAGGTGGTTGTGGAAGGAAGGAAGGGAATACAGTGTTAGATTTCCATCTTGACTGGACATTTAACCTCTGGTTCAATTTTTATAACTGCTCTTTATCTACTGCGTAACTCCTTTCTATATCCCGAACTTCCTTCTATGTGTTTTAATGGTATTTTATTTATATAATTAAATTTATATTATATGTCAACTATCACAATTATATCTATATTATTGATGATTGCAGTGAAGTTTTTATCTGAATTTAAGGATATTATTTAAAGTAGCAAATGAAATTACATATCTGCTATTTTATCAATACATTTGTGGCACCAATATTAAATGTTTATTGAAGTGTATCTTGCTATTTGAAATGGGCGTTTTCTTTTTTCTAACTTGATATAGCCCAGGCTAAAACATAACTTCTAAAGCATTATGTAGTCAAATAACAGCATTTCCATGATTTAAATTACAGCCCAACTTATTTCAGCTTTCAATTATCCTATCTAATAATAGACAAACATGGTAATTAACCATACCTCCAACACGCTTCCCATTGGCTAATCAGGGTGATATGCAAATTAGCTGCCAACCAAGATGGTGGCCGGTATCCAGGCAGCTGAAGCGAACAGGAGGCTTGCTTGCTCCAGTGAAGGAGGAAGCCAAGGTTCCCCGCCCGCCACTGTTGGGCTCTGAGCTTGCACTCTAAGAAACAATGTTGCAATTATAGAAGCTAAACAAACCCCATGCTTTCAGCCAGCCAGCAGAGCTGGAGTTGCAACAGTGTTTCAATTATAGAACCCAAACAAACCAGATACCTGCTTTCAGCAGCGGAGGCCTCAGAGCTGGAGCCGAGCCTCAGAGCTAAAGCCAGCTCTCAACTCCAGTGACAGTCATAGAAGGTAAATAAATCCCAGAATAAAAAAAAAAGAAAAAAGGAGCAGTTGGGAGCTTCAGTCACCCGCCAGCCTGAAAATGGCCCTCAGCCCCTCACCCAGACTGACATGGCACCCCAGTGGGGACCCCCACCCCTGAAGGGGGTGTGACCAGCTGCAAACAGCCATCATCCCCTCATCCAGGCTGGCCAGGCACCCAAGCAGGACCCCCACCCTGAACCAGGACACCCTTCAGGGCAAACCAGCTGGCCCCAACCCGTGCACCAGGCCTCTATCCTATATAGTAAAAGGGTAATATGCCTCCCAAACCCAGGATCAGCGGAGCCGCGAGGCCTCAAGCCCCGGTATCAGCGGAGCCGTGAGGCCTCCCGGCACTGGGATCAGCGGAGCCGCGTGGCCTCCTTGCCCCTGTAGCAGCATGACAGGGGGCAGCGCCCAAACCCCTCGATCGCCCTGCGGCTCTGTGTGTGACACGGGGCGGTGCCACAACCTCCCTATCCGCCCTGCTCTGTGCCTGATAGGGGGGAGCTCCCCAACCCCCTGATCGGCCCTGCTCTGTGTGTGACAGGGGGGAGCTCCTCAACCCCCCAATCGGCCCTGCTCTGTGCATGACAGGGTATGGAGCCCCAACCCCCTTGATGGTCCCTGCTCTGTTTGTGACAGGGGGCAGCGCCCCAACCCCCTAATCGGCCCTGCCCTGTGGTGACCGGGGGTGGTGCCACAACCTCCCCATCGACCCTGCCTTGAGTGTGACAGGGGGCGGCGCCCCAACCCCCCAATCGGCCCTACCCTGAGCGTAACTGGGGGGGCATCCCAACCTCCCAATCTGCCCTGCTCTGTGCATGACAAGGGATGGCACCCCAACTCCCCAATCGGCCCTGCTCTGAGCCTGACCAGGGGCTGCACCTAGGGATTGGGCCTACCCTCTGCCACCTGGGAGAGGGCCTAAGCCAGCAGGTCATTATCTCCCGAGGGGTCCCAGACTGTGAGAGGGCACAAGTGGGGCTGAGGGCACCCCCCCACTAATGCACAAATTTTTGTGCACCAGGCCTCTAGTTATAAATAAGTACTTATAAGTAAGTACTTATGTACTGATAAATATGAACGAATGTATTTAAAATAGAAAAGGTAATTGTTATTTAAATAAATTTGGTGAATTAAGCACTGAGTACTATTGAGAGAATAAAAGGAAAAATAACTGAAGATGTCCATATATAAATAAATAGCAAAAATTGTCATGATTAGGTCAGACACTTAGATTCAGCTAAAAAAATACAACTATGTTTTATATTGTGTAGACTTGGTAATCATAGAAACAATCTAGAAAAAGAGCATAATTTAATATACAGAAATCAATTCAGTTAAAAAAATTCTCTTAACTAATTAATAACATCATGTTCCTTTATATGAATGGTTTCATAGAATTATGTTATAAAAATTTCCTAGGGAAGTTTATAATTTATTTAAGTATTTTTCAATCATATTTTGTTTTTACACGTTTTTTAAGGAATTGATTATAGGAATCTGAAACATCAGTTTAAAACACTTCTTTTATATAAGAGTAGTAGTTGTAATGACAGATGGCATTTAAAATTGTCATTAAATATAGCTGTAGATTTTTTATTATTTTTAGTATAATTTGATTATGCTCAATGAAACTTCTTATTTGTTTCATATCTGATAAAATTATTGATGAAACAAATTAGTAACAATTATTCCTTCATTTATTATTTACCTACTATTTGTATATACATATGTTGGAGATTATCAGACACAAAATATGCTAATTTTACAACCTATGACATATCCCTAATTATTTCTTCCACCATGATTGAAGAGAGGTTAGAATTAGTATAGCACATCCACAGATTCATTCAGTGGTTAAAATGCATTGTCAAGGCTATTAAATGAAATAACCAGAAAACAATAATTGATTTCTAACTTCTGGCTCCACAAATACATGTTTTAACCTTAATTCAAACTCATTTTTTAACACATTTTGGAACCATAAAGGGAAGTCATAAGATACTTCCAGTGATTTTATAGAAAGCATATCATTGTGTTGACTTGTGCAAAAACCCAGTTTGTTATCTGTAAAAGCAAAAAAATCAAGTGTTTGAGGAAAGTATCCTCCTATATTATCATGTTTGTCTGAAAAGAGTTTAATGTTTTGAAATTACTAAGCAGTGGCATAACTAAGTGTGCAAATATTTTAAAAATAAGTAGACCTGATTGAATTTATTGAGCCAATTTTCTCAGTCACATAGTTTCAGTAGGCAAAGTTATTACATAGCAGTTACATTTGTATATTAATAAGAAAAAATGTACACACCATAGTATTTATTAATTATATGATTTATGCTTGCTTTTAGAGTCTCAAAGTAATTTATGTAGAGGATGTAATTAGTACAGGAGAGATGAACTAAGAAAAAAATTCATTTGTTAAACAACTTGGTTATTGCATTGTCTTTCCAAAGATTTTTGCTTATGGAATGATAAATAGGTTTCTGTGTGTGTTTATGGTGGAGAGAAATTTATTCTGTGCCCCGTATGCATGTTTGCTAGCTTTAAGTAATTAACAACAGTTTCAGAAAAAATAAAAGTGAATGCTCCTTTGTGTTGAAATCACAGATTTGCCCTCATACCATATATAGAGAACTCACAGATGGATACACCACATTTGTAACTTTTAAGGCTCAGTAAAATATAATACACATCTGCTCTAACACAATTTCAACCTTTCAAAGCCTATGCACATGGCCAATATAGGATAAAAATGGTTGTGGGAATCTTAAGCTACTAAAATGAACTTTCTAGTCTATTTTGCTTCAACTAAATTAAGGATAATTAACTTTTAGTTCTTTTATGTGTCTCTTCCTTTTGAACACATTCTATAAGATATTCATAAAATTATATGCTTCACTTTTATTTTTCATCTTTGGAAATGAATCAAATAGTGTTTATGTACTTGAACATACAGAGGTAGGAAATCTTTCTTGGACAAAAGCATCAGAGCCATGATTTATGACTTTTGCAAATATTTTTTTAAGTCATGACTTAGTTTACTGTGTTGCATTATGAAAATGTAAATTGCTGAAAATAATACATATGAGACTTTACAGAATATTAACAACACTTGTTTGAGATAAATTATAGCTTTCGAACTAAAAAGCAGTGTGGAACTCAGATGAATTTAGCCTCCTTTCTTGTGTCCACCCTCAACTCTTTGAAAGTACAGTTACACTGCACCATTTATTTCTGTGAATATGAAGAGTTTGAAAAATAGAAAGATCTGAAGACACACATTCAACAGAGCTATTCCTTGGCTACTGAAAAATACAGCTGGGGTTGTCTGCTTTTTGCCCCTGCTATCTTAGGCTGATTCCCTACATCAGGCAGTGAGGATTTTGCACAGTAAAGTTGTTATTTTTTCATCAGAATGAGGGAGAATGTAGTTATGGTTGGTTAAATTTAACAGTTATATATTTCACCATTTGATGACCATTTTAAAGCATGAGAATACAATATAGAGTGGTTGACACTAAAATCATAGTAAATATCATTTTATCCTTTTTTTTTATAATTCAGAGGCACATTTGAGATTCAGTGATGGAGGGGAATCATGAATACCAATGATTCTTCTACTCGAAAAATGGCTAAACTGTGGTTAATAGAGATTTACAATAAACAAAATTATAGGCAGGGTGTTTACTATAAATTTCATCCAAAAGTGTTGGTAAAGATCATGGTATTTTAGAGTCATTCAAAGGCTAAAGTAGAAAGTAACTTTTCCCCCCTCACATTTGCAACCCAATATCCAGGCAAGGGATTCTGAAAAGGGGATTGGCAGGGATAGGGTTATTGAATAAATGGGTAGAAAAATAGGTTTAAGAAGAGATTTTCTTTTTTTTTTAAGAAATTATTTTTTCCCATGATGTAAAAAGCAATCCCTTCCTTGGATCTCAGGCTGGAATTGCAAGAAAAGAAGGGTAGTTTTTATCTCTGGCCTTTATATCACTTAAGTTGCCATGATCATTTTCCATGAAGTTTTGCTGCCTGCTCTTCCTTCAGAACTGAAAAACCGAACTAAGGAAGAGACATTTGCCGACACTTCTGAGTGAAATTTAGAGTAAATGCTACTTGATTTCAATTTCACCTATTGCAAGTCTCTATTAACAACAATTTCTTCAGTAAAGTTACTGTGATTTTTGGATTTGGATTGCAGATAGGATAAGAGGTAGAAATCTGATTGGCCACAATGAACTTTAGGGTGTTATTGATTGATTGATTGATTGATTGATTTTTTATTGTGGGTTAAATGGCAATTGTGGGAATGGACTTATAATAACACTAAACATCCAAGACTCCTTCCTTCATTCTTTTCTTCCTTGATTGGCCTTCCATTTCCTTGTTTCTGGCTTCCCTTCAAATGTGTCAATATTGTTCTTTACTTTCCCCTGCACTTCTCTGCTCACCTATTTTCCTCAAGAAGAGAAAATAAATATTCACACTACTAAATTATTTTGTTCTAATTTTCTCTTCTAGATTCTGGATTCATTATGAAAAAGAGTACTGATTCTTTATAGGGAGGTAGACACAAAAGAATAAGGAAAAGAATGGAAAAGAAAGCTTATTTTAATAGGAAAAATCATGGAAACCATTTCCTATCAAAGAATCAGTAGAAACTTTGTAAATACAGTAAAATATTAGAACAAGTTTAAAATTTTAGAACAAATTTCCAGAGGTCTACCTGAAATATGATACATGCTACCATATATACAATAAACTGCCATGCTCTACACAATAAAAAGTTGAAAATGTGTATAAAATAAACTTATAATAGCAATTTTGGTAACTTTAATAGGATATGGCCCAACCTGGGAAAAATTTGACAAAGTAGGCTTTTTATCTCTAGTGAATCCCCCCTTCAAACTGCCTATTACTTTTACATTGTTGCCTGGGTGCCCTGACAACTTAGTATCAACCCATTATTATGCCAGGTGTGACTGATGAATGCCATGGCTGTGTGTGCTCCCCGCAACTTCTCATCTGCATTGCCCTGTCTGCTGTGCTTCATCCTCGTTCTTTGCCCTCTATGCTCAAAAACTGATAAATAATAAAATGGAAAGAAAAGTAGATTCTTCTTACCTCTGTATTTAGTGGTAACATGTTTTTCTTCTGGCAATATTTATGATTCTGATTGGATATATCCATGTTCAATGCGTGACAGATACTTTGGGAGTTATAACCAAGTAAGAGAGATGATAGTCAAGCACAGACAAGTTTTGCAATACCACTCTATTTACTGTGTAACTTTATTTATTTATTTTTTTCCTGTGGAAAATGTGGGCAATCTTTATTCAGCCGCTGACTACCAGCACCTCACTTCTGCTTTTCAGAGATTTCAAATTCCAAGGTCAGTGATAAAATAGATGAAAGCTATTAGAAGAGCTCCATGTGGGGAACTATGCTTGGGAGACAACAGGAAGAGGCAAAATAGGAGCTGCCACTACTTTAGGGTGAAGATGATTAGCTTGTTACATTAGAGCAGTGGTTCTCAACCTTCTGGCACTTTAAATACAGTTCCTCATGTTGTGACCCAACCATAAAATTATTTTCATTGCTACTTCATAACTGTAATGTTGCTACTGCTATGAATCGTAATGTAAATATCTATATGCAGGATGCTCTTAGGCGCCCCCTGTGAAAGGGTCGTTCGACCGCCAAAGGGGTCGCGACCCACAGGTTGAGAACCTCTGCATTAGAGGCTTACAAATAAGATTTAAAAGAACCATGGTAGAATGACTGCGGTGCCCTGGTAAGCCCAGAACTTGCAGTGTAACCGCTCTTCTCCGAGAGGAGCTCACAGGCAAGCAAGCACCTTTGGGTGACCGGCTGCAGAGTTCTTTGTTGTCAGACTTCACATTCTACAATCACTTATATCTGTGACCACAGAAATTTATTTATTTTTAATTTCTTTTTTTTAATATATATTTCTTTATTGGTTTCAGAGAGGAAGGGAGAAGGAGAGAGAGATAGAAATATCAATGATGAGAGAGAATCATTGATCAGCTGCCTCCTGCATGCACCCCACTGGAGATTGAACCCTCAACCCAGCCATGTGCCCTTGGCCGGAATCTAACCTGGGACCCTTCAGTCTGCAGGCTGATGCTCTATCCACTGAGCCAAGTTGGCTAGGGCTGAATTTATTTATTGATTAAGGTATTACATATGTGTCCTCATCCCCCATTACTTGCCCAACCCCCCATTCATGCCATCAACCCCGCTGGTGTCGGTTTCCAATGATTAGTCTTATATGCAAGCATACAATTCCTTTGGTTGATCTTTCTCCCTTACCCTCACCCTCCGCTACCTTCCCTCTGAGTTTGACAGTCTGATCAATGCTTCTCAGTCCCCAGATCTGTTTTTGTTCATCAGTTTATGTTGTTCATTATATTCCATGAATGAGTGAGATCATGAGATATTTATCTTTTTCTGACTGGCTTATTTCACTTAGCATAATGCTCTCCAGTTCCATCCATGCTGACGCAAATGGTAAGAATTCCTTCTTTTTTACCGCAGCATAGTATTCCATTGTGTAGATGTACCAATTTTTGTAATCCACTCATCTGCTGATGGGCACTTAGGGTGTTTCCAAATCTTAGCTATGGTGAATTGTGCTGCTATGAACATAGGGGTGCATATATCCTTCCTGATTGGTGTTTCTAGCTTGTTGGTATATATTCCTAGAAGTGGGAACACTGGGTCAAATGGGAGCTCCATTTTTCGTTTTTTGAGGAAACTCTATACTGTTCTCCACAGTGGTTGCACCAGTCTGCATTCCCACCAGCATTGCACGAGGGTTCCTTTTTCTCCACATCCTTGCCAGCACTTGTCGTTTGTTGATTTGTTGATAATAGCCATTCTGACAGGTGTGAGGTGGTACCTCATTGTCATTTTGATTTGCATCTCTCAGATAATTAGTGACTTTGAGCATGTTTTCATATGTCTCTTGGCCTTCCTTCTGTCTTCTTTCAAAAAGTATCTATTTAGGTCCATTGTCCATTTTTTGATTGGGTTGTTTGTCTCCCTTTTGTTAAGTTGTATGAGTTCCCTGAAATGTTGGAGATTAAACCCTTATCGGTGATAACATTGGCAAATATGTTCTCCCATGCAGTGGGCTTTCTTGTTGTTTCATTGATGGTTTACTTTGCTGTGGAAAAGCTTTGTATTTTGATGTAGTCCCATTTGTTTATTTTCTCTTAGCTTCCATTGCCCTAGGAGCTGTATCAATGAAGAAATTGCTTTGGCATATGTCTGAGATTTTACTGCCTGCGGATTCTTCTAGTATTTTTATGGTCTCCCATCTTATGTTTAAAACCTTTGTCCATTTTGAGTTTATTTTGGTGTATGGTGTAAGTTGCTGGTCTAGTTTCATTTTTTTGCATGTATCTGTCCAATTTTCCCAACACCATTGATTGAAGAGACTGTCTTGACTCCATTGTATTTCATGCCTCCTTTGTCAAATACTAATTGGGCACATTGGTTTGGGTTGATTTCTGGGTTCTCTATTCTATTCCATTCATCTATATGTCTGTTCTTGTGCCACCACCAGGCTATTTTGAGAACAGTTGCTTTGTAATACAGCTTGATATCTGCTATTGGATCCCACCTACTTTGTTCTTCTTTCTCAAGATTGTTGCAGTTATTAGGGGTCTTTCTTTCAGATGAGTTTTTGCAAAGTTCGTTCTAAGTCTGTGAAATATGCCATTGGTATTTTAATGGAGATTGCATTAAATTTATAGATTGCTTTAGGTAATATGGACATTTTGATGATGTTGATTTTACCAATCCATGAACACGGTATGTTCTTCCATCTGTTTATGTCTTCCTCTATCTCTTTTTTTTAGTGTCCTGTAGTTTATCACAAATAGGTCTTTTACCTCCTTAGTAAAGTTTATTCCTAGGTATCTTAATTTTTTTGGTGCAATGGTAAATGGGATTGCTTTTTTAGTCTTCCTTTCTGTAAGTTCACTATTGTTGTATAGAAATGCCATAGATTTCTTGGCATTAATTTTGTATCATGCTACATTCCCAAATTCATTTATTAAGTCTAATAATTTTTTGATAGAGTCTTTAGGGTTTTCTATGTACAGTATCATGTCATCTGCGAATAAGGACAGTATTACTTCTTCTTTTCAAATTTGAATGTATTTTATTTCTTCTTCTTGTCCAAGTGCAATGGCTGGTACTTTCAGTACAATGTCGAACAGGAGTGGTGAGAGTGGGCATCCCTGTCTTGTTCCTGTTCTTAGGAAAATGGTTTTAGTTTTTGTCCATTCAGTATGATGGTGGCTGTGGGTTTGTCATATATGGCTTTTATAACGTTGAGGCATGGTCCTTCTATTAACACCTTGCTGAGAGTTTTTATTGAGAAAGGGTGTTGGATTTTTTTAAATGCTTTTTCTGTGTCAATTGATATGACTATTTGATTTTTATCTCTCAATTTGTTTATGTGATGTATTTCATTTATTAATTGGCGGATATTTTACCATCCTTGCATCCCTGGGACAAATCCTACTTGGTCATGGTATACGATCTTTCTGATGTACTGCTGGATCTGATTTGCTAGAATTTTGTTGAGGATTTTGGCATCCATGTTCATGAGGGATATTGGCCTATAATTCTCTTTCATTGTGTTTTCTTTATCTGGTTTTGGTATTAGGGTGATGCTGGCTTCATAGAATGAGCTTGGAAGTGTCCTTCCTCTTGAATTTTTTGGAATAGTCTGAGGAGGATAGGTTTTAGTTCTTCCTTGCATGTTTGGTGTAATTCCCCTGTGAAGCCGTCTGGCCCCGGGCTTTTGTTTGTTGGAAGCTTTTTGATGACTGCTTCAATTTCTTCCACAGTTATTGGCCTATTGAGATTTTTAGAATCTTCCTGATTAAGTTTTGGAAGGTTGTATTTTTCTAGGAATATGTCCATTTCCTCCAGGTTGTCTAGTTTATTGGAATAGAGTTGTTCATAGTATTTTTTAACAATTCTTTGTATTTCTGTGGGGTCTGTTGTTATTTTGACTCTTTCATTTCTGATTTATTTATTTGGTTCCCTTGATTCTTGGTGAGTCTGGATAGAGGTTCATCAATCTTGTTTATCCTTTCAAAGAACCAGCTCTTGGTTTCATTGATCTGTTTTATTGTTTTTTGGTCTCTATGTCATTTATTTCTGGTCTGATCTTTATTATCTCCTTCCTTCCACTCTCTCAGGGCTTTTCTTGTTGCTCTCCTTCTAATTCTTTGAGTTGTAGAGTTAGATAATACACTACCATTTTTTCTTGTTTTTTTTGTTTGTTTGTTTGTTTGTTTGTTTGTTTGTTTGTTTTTTGAGGTAGGCCTGTAGAGCTATAACCTTCTCTCTCAGGACTGCTTTCATTGTGTCCCTTAGATTTTTGATTGTTGTGTTTTTATTGTCATTATTTTCCAGGATGTTTTTAATTTATTCTTTGATCTCATTTGTAATCCAGTCATTGTTTAATAGCATGCTATTCAACTTCCAACTGTTTGAGTTTTTTGAATTGTTTTTATTGCAATTTATTTCTAATATTATGCCATTGTGGTCTGAGAAGTTGCTTGGTATTATTTCAATCTTCTTGTATTTGGGAATACTTTGCTTGTGACCCAATATGTGGTCTATTTTTGAAAATGTCCCATGTGCACTTGAGAAGAACATATATTCCATGGCTTTGGGGTGAAATGTTCTGAAGATGTCAATTAAGTCCATGTGATCTAGTGAGTGATTTAGGGTTGCTATTTCTTTGCTGGTTTTTTGTCTAGAGGATTTAACCAGTGATGTCAGTGGTGTATTAAATTCCCCTACTATGATTGTATTGTTGTCAATCTGTCCCTTGATATCTTCCATGAGTATATATATATATATATATATATATATATATATATATATATATATTTGGGTGCTCCTGCATTAGGTGCTTATATGTTTATCAGGGTTATATCTTCTTGTTGTATCAATCCTTTTAGTATTATGGAGTGGCCTTCCTTATCTCTTATTAATGCCTACACTTTGAGGTCTATTATGTCACCTATAAGTATTGTTACCCCAGCTTTCTTTTTTTATTCATTTCCATTTGCCTGAAAGATATTTTTTCATCCCTTTACTTTCAGTCTGTGTGAGTCTGTTGTTCTGAGGTGGGTCTCTTGTAGACAGCATATATATGGGTCATTTTTTTTCATACATTCAGCCACTGGATGTCATTTTATTGGAGCATTTAGTCTGTTTATATTTGAAGTTATTATTGAAAGGTACTTGTTTGTAGCCATTTCTATTTTTAGTGCCTGTGTTCTTGCTTACCTTTTTATTTCTTCTGTTGAGAGCATTCCCTTTAGCATTTCTTGCATTGCTGACTTGGTAGTGATAAACTCCCATAGCCACTTTTTTGTCTGCAAATCTCCTGACTTCCCGTTAAATTTTTATTGATAGTCTTGCTGGATAGAGTATACTTGGATTTAGTCCTTTGCTTCGCATCACTTTGTATACCTCCTTCTCTTCCCTTCTGGTCTGGTGTGTTTCTGTTGAGAAATCATTTGATTACCTAATGGGAGATCCTTTGTAGGTAACTCTCTGTCTCTCTCTTGCAGCCTTTAAGATTTTCTCTTTGTCGTTACCATTTGCCATTGTAATTATGAGATATTTTGGTGTTGGTCTTTTGGGATTCATCTTGCTCGGGACTCTCTGTACTTGTGTAAGTTTTTTCTTCTCCATATCAGGGATGTTTTCTGTAACTATTTCTTCAAATAGATTTTCTAATCCTTGCTGCTTTTCTTGTCCTTCTGGCAACCGTATTATGCATATGCTACTTTGTTTTGCATTGTCCCAAAGGTCCCTTAAGCTGTCCTGCTTTTTAATTTTTTCTTCAGTTGCTGTTCAGATTGGGCTTGTTTCTGTACTTTATCTTCTAACTCACTAATTCGGTCCTCTGCTTCTTCTAGTCTACTGTTGAAACCTTCCGAGTTGTTTTTGATTGTAGCTATATCACTTTTCATTTCTTCCTGATTTTTGCATAGGTTGTTGATTTTCTCGTCCATCCAGTGTATAAACTGTATTATCATTACTATGAATTCTTTTCCTGTCATGTTACATGCTTCTGTTTCACTTATTTCAATTCTTAGCGATTTATCTTTTTCTTTCCTCTGGGGATTGTTTCATTGTCTCCCCTTTCTGACTATCACCAGAAGGTTCAAATGTCGAGTTGTGGGGGCCTGGGCCATGTGCAGTGGAAGCTTAACACCCCCCAACTGTCACTGAAGAGCTCTGACACCAAGACGTGTGTCTGCTATGGGTTGGTGGGAGCCACACTTGCCCAGGATCAGAGTCACAGGCAATTAGTGTGGCCTTGTGTGTGCACCTAGAATCAGTGACCCTGCCTGTGCCATGTTGAAACAGAGACCCTGCTGGCTTGTGACAAAGATCAGAGTTCCCTAGAGCATGTCAGTTGTCAGAGACCCCCTGTGTCTGCGCCAAGAATTGAGTATCAGAGTCTCTGTTGCTTGGTGCAGTCTTGCACTGAGAATCAGGGTCCCCGTGTGCGCATGCACCAAGAATTAGAGTCACTGACTCTTCGTGTGAATACACTGGGAATCAGGGATTCCAGGCATGCGTGATGCAAAACAGAGTCAAGTCACTGGTGCTCAGTACTGCTCTTGTGTGGAGAATCAGGGTCCCCGGTCTGCTTGGAGGACTGGGTTTCACAGTCACTCTGTGTCAGCAGAAGGTCCACTCCTGCCCTATGGAAAACAACCTTCCATGTGCGCTTGCCCTGAATCAAAGTCAGGTGGCACTGCCACCCTGTGTGGGCATGGGTTCTGGTCAAGCGGTTGTGCACTGCGGGAAATAGGCTCTCTGTGTTTGTGCACCCAGACTCAAAATAACACTGTCTCCCTGTGTGGGCATGGGGTCTGGTCACAGGAAACAAACTCCCCAAATTCGTGCCCCAAAGCTCAAATTCAGCTCTGCCTCCCTGCATGGGCTCAGGGTCTGGTCACAGAAAACAAACTCCCCAAGATCATGCACCTAGGTTCAAATTGAGAGCAACCTCCTTGCTTGGGGGTGGGGTCTAGTCGTGGGAAACAAACTCCCTGAGTTTGTGCCCCCAGGCTGAAATTCAGCACTGCTCCCCTCTGTGGGCATGGGGTCTGGTCGTGGAAAACAAACTCTCCAAGATCGAGCACCTAGGCTCAAATTCAGTGCAGCCACCCTTCTTGGGTGCAGGGTCTGGTCGTGGAAAAAAAAAACTCATCCTTCTTGCCTGGGCGCAGATTCTCATCATGGGAAACAAATGTCCTTTGTCCACATAGCCAGGGTGTAATTCAAGTAGAGCCACTGTTGCTGTGTGTTTGTGAGGACAGGGTTTGGCAGTTCCTATGCCACTGCCACAGGGCCGGCGGGGAGGGGGATTTGATCTGTGACTCACAGAAACCTGCAGCCATGGTGCCTGGCATCTTTGTGTTTGTGGGTTTGCAGCTGTGGTCACAGGTCTTTTACCTCAGTGGCTGAAGGGTCCCGGTTTGTGACTGAGACCAGATTGGGTAGTGGCAAGGCCAGAATCCTAGTCTCAAGCAGTTCTGTTCTTCAAGATGGCGCAGTCTCTGTGTCGGCAGTGTCCTACCCAGAATGTTTGTGGTGGCAGCGGGGTTTCACTGTTTGAGACTGCCCGGTTTGGCAGCCCCTTGCTGCCAAACCTGTAGAATCTAGCTCTCACTCACACACACCACACATGTCCCTACACTCTTCTATCGCTCCCTCACTCTCTCACACACTCTTCCTCCCCACCTTCTTGCTGGTCGCCATCCTGTGTAACTATCTTTAGTAGGATGATGGTGCTACAGCAAATTGTTTTCTTTTTTTAAAAAAAATACTTATTGTTGAAAGTTTTACATATGTCTCCTTTCCCCCCCATTGCCCTCTCCCTACCCTCTCTGCCCTCCAGCGCATGAGCCCCCCTGTTTTCTGTATCCATTGTTCAAGCTCATATTCATGGTTACAAATCCTTTGGTTAATCTCTTACCGCCCCCCGCCCCTGCCCCTGCCTTCCCTCTGAAGATTGACAATATATTCTATGCTCCATGTTTCTGGATCTATTTTTGTTCATCAGTTTATGTTGTTCATTAAATTCCACAAATGAGTAAGATCATGTGATATTTATCTTACTCTGACTGGCTTATTTTGTTTAGCATAATGCTCTCCAGGTTCATCCATGCTATCGCAAATGGTAAGAGTTCTTTCTTTTTTACAGCAGCATGGTATCCCATTGTGTAAATGTACCAGTTTTGCATACTTCATTCCATTCCCTTTTGGCTTGATGTGTTTCTGTTGAGAAATCAGTTGATAGTCTAATGGGAGGTCCCTTCTAATTAACTTTCTGTCTCTTTCTGGCAGCCTTTAAGATTCTTACTTTGTCAATGATGTTTGCCAATTTTCTTATGATGGGTCTTGGTGTCAGCCTTTTTTTGTTTGTTTCATCTTCTTTGAGACACTGTGTGCTTCTTGGACTTGTGTGAATTTTTCTTTCCCAAATCAGGGTAGTTTTCTGTTACTATTTCTTCAAATAGATTTTCTATTCCTTGTTCCATTTCTTCTTTTTCTGGTACTCCTATTATATGGATGTTGTTTTGTTTGTGTTGTCCCAAAGCTCCCTTAGACTCTCCTCCTGCTTTTTAAGTATTTTTTTTCCCAGTTGCTGCTCTGCTCAGGTGTTTTTCTACCATGTCTTCTAACACACTGATTCAGTCCTCAGCTTCTTCTAGTGTGTTACAACGTTGCACTATGTTCTTTATTATAGCTATGTCATTCTCCATTTCCTCTTGATACTTACACATGTAACTGAATTACTCATCCAGCTTTTTCAGCATCCTTATAACCATTACAGGCAGTCCTCAGGTTACATCAGACTTGACGTATGTCATTTTGTGGTTATGTCACCACCTCCCATTTATTTATATATAAAAATGTCCTGTCAATTCGATGTATGTACATATGTGCTTTATGTTTTTTATTTTTTATTTACCATAAGTAAAGGTCAGGAATTGTTATCTTTCTTTTAATTTTTTTTTTTTACTGTTTCACTTCATTACTGCTGTGTATGTGCTCCATGTGAGTGACTTAGGTGCTTGTGTAGGGGGTTCTGACTTATGGTGAAAATCACATTATGTCATGCCTTAGGAACGGATCTCCAATGTAACCCGAGGACCGACTATACTCTGAATTCTTTCTCTGACATATTGCTCGCCTCCATTTCATTTATTGCCTTTTCTGGTGCTTCCTCCTTTTCTTTCATATGGAGATTGTTTTTTGTCTCTTCATTTTTGCTGTTCTTTTGTGATTGTTTCTATGTATTATATCAAACTGCTATGGCACCCAAATTTTTTAAAATTTGTCTTATGTAGCAGATGTTTTGTTGGACCCAGTAGCTTAGTTTCTTATGTCTTCTGGACTGGGTATTCTAGGGATAACCTCTACTGAGATATTTTGGTTCTCTTGATGTAGTTGAGTCTTGAATGTTATTGTCACATTCATGGATGGAGTCTCTTCTCAGGGTGTCTGGTTATGTGGCTAACTCTCTACCACATCATGCTAATCATTTGTGGCAATCATTAATAAAGCAGGTGCTGACCAAACAGCACAAAATACAACACAAGACATGACACAAAAGGAACAGAAAACAAATGTACTCAAGACATCTATAACCCCAATAGAAGTGACTGCCAGAGAAAAGAGAATTAGGATAGAGAAAGGAAAGAAAAAATGATAGCAAGAAAAGAAAAAAAAGAGAGAGAGAAGGAAAAAAAAAGAATATGGGGAGAGAACACAACCAACCAAACAAATAAAACAAAAAGTGCAAGCAAAAAACACCCAGAAGAAGAGGTGGGGTACAGAATCTGTAGAAGCAGATCTTAAATACAGAAAGAAAAGGTTAAGGAATTGGATGACCAGGGGAGGGACCATGGTTTAGTATAGAGTAGGGAGAAAGAGAATGAATGGATAAGAGGAAAATTTTTTAAATTATTTATTTATTTAAAAGGAGACTAGAGGAGAGAGCAGATAGGCCTGAATTTAGTAAGTGAAACTAATTAAAAACTTAGGGGTAGAAAAGCGCAAGAGAGAATTGGGGGAAAAAAAGAAAACAGAATTGAGTAGTGAAGGAAAAAAGAGAAGGGGATATGGAGTTGGATCATGGAAGAAAAAATTAGATATATGAATAAACCAAGATAATACTAATAACACATCAATAAAGCAGGTAAAGAAGATCACTTTTTAACAAGGAGTAAAAAGAAAGAAAAGAAAAAAACTAATGTGGGGAAAGGAGAAGAAAAAAAGGATGAAAGGGGGAGAAATGAGGAAGAAAAAGGGGAAAAATAAAATAGAATAACAAAATAAAAATAAAATAAAAATGTATAATACTAAAAAAATTAAAAAGAAAATAAATATTTTTATAAAAAAAGGTGAAGTGGTGTTAGCTTCAGCTGTGTTTTAATGCCCAGGTGGGCTGGTTTAGGACCCCACTCCTCTGTTTTGTCTTCCATTTCTGGGATCCCTGTTGGGTATTTAGGTGCTGACCCCTGTTAGGCACGGTCTTTGGTGATCCACTGCTCCACAGGCCTTGGCTCCAAGCTGGCTGGACCAATCTGTCTGCTTTTCCTGTCTGCCAGCTGCCAATATTAATCACTCCGGCATCTGTTTCTGTCAGGGCTTTAGGTGGGGTTGGTGCTGTTTTACTATCTGGGGATGAGATGGATGTATTTTCCCAGACCCCAGGGCCATTCCTCCACAAGTGGCCCAAAATATAACTCTAGCCTTGGTTGGGCAGAGATCCTTTATGGAGACCAGTGGGGTTGGCTGACAACCTGGTGCTTTTATCAGTCTGATTTCCAGAATAGTGTAGTGGACAGGCCTCTCTTCCAACCCAGTCACTGAGGGCTCTTTGGGGCTATACAGAGCCTTTGTTTCCTTTGTATAGCTCAAAATGCATCCAGGGTGTGGCAGTCTGTATTCCTTGTCTTGAGGACACTGGGAGGGGCTAGCTCTTCTGAGGAGAAATGGCCATGTGGGTTTGGAGGACTAGGAAGAGTCTTGGCCACATCTTGCTGCCCTGCCTTCTTCCCCAGCCTCTCCTCAGGCTCCACAAACCTGTGCCTCTTCCTGCATCGGAACCTCAGGTGAGTTTTTGCAGCTGAAAAGCCTATATTCTGGGTTTAGCGAATAAAAACAAAGACAAAATGAAAGCAAAACAACCATGAAACTGTGGGTTTTTCTCCCCTGCCCCTGGCACCGCACCGATTGGCCCACTTTTCAGGCTGTGTTCCCAGGTCTAGATTCCCCGGGTGCCAGTAGCTCTGTGGGTTTCCCTTTTCACAATTGGGTATTATGCCTGTCACCAAGGGATGCGACTATGTTGTAATGTAATGTACCTCACCCTCTTGGCCTGGGGGCCGGGCGTCCCTCTCCAGCCCAGGTCCTTGCTCCTACCATTCTCCAGGCGTCCTCTGCCCTTCCTCTTTGAAAAGTGTTTCCTCAGCTGTGTCTAACATGTTAATTCTTGGTGGATGTTCTTTGATTTATTTGTTTTCCAGCCTGGCCCCAGGAGGATATGTGCAACACCTCTGCCTATTCTGCTGCAATTTTCTTCTCTACCTGTTTTCTTGAAAATAGATAAAAGTCCCTCAAAATTTCAGAAAATATGTGTCTTTGTTACATTCATTATTGCTTATTGGTATTTTCCCAATAGTTTGATAGATGTACTATCCTTTCTAAAATTGAATTTGATTCCTTTTTTATCTTTATTGTCATCCTTAATTCTAAACTTAATTTTTTATTATGTGTTGGGAGACATGCAGTACATTTCACTGACTGTTTCTGGACCTTTTTAATATAAGTTAGACATGAAAAAGTAATTGCTATAATTCTAATTGGCTTTGTGGTATTCGGAAATCATCAAGAGTGGCCTGCTGGTTGCAGTCAAAGATGTAGGATGTCAGTTTACCTTCCAATGAATTTTCTAGAATTGTGATAAATATTTTGAAATAGATTTTTCTGACTGACCCTCTATGTGTTTCTTCCTTCCTTTCTTTCTTTCTTTCTTTCTTTTCTTTCTTTCTTTCTTTCTTTCTTTCTTTCTTTCTTTCTTTCTTTCTTCTCTCTTCCTTCCTTCCTTCCTCCCTTCCTTCCTTCCTTCCTTCCTTCCTTCCTTCCTTCCTTTCTTTTTTTTGTGTGTGTGTGTCAAACCTCATCGAGGATATTTTTCCAGTGATTTTTAGAGAGAGTGGAAGGGAGACGAGACAGAGAGAGAGGAACATCAATGTGAAATAGAGGTTTTTTGTTTGTTTGGTTTTTGTTATTTTTTTTTTTTAGGTGTCTCTTCTGAAACCTTAACTCTGGTGGATCATTTAGATATCATTTGTTTCATCTACATCATTTTACTGATGAGGAACCTAAGGCCTAGGAAGGGGAGGTAACAACTAGTTCATATCAGAGGCAAGATTAGAACCAAAATCTTTTGACTGGGAACTAAATGACATTGCTCTCAGGAAGATAATACTAAGTTTGAAATAGACCAGGTTTGTCTTTAGTTCTGTCCTATCTCATCTCTTTACAATGGTCTTTACCTCACTCATATCTTTGCCTCTCATAAAATTCTATCCCTTCTTTATTATAATACTATTAGAGGCCTGATGCATGAAATTCATATAAGGGGCTAGGCCCTCACAGCCTCGGCTGCCTCAGCCCTCATAACCCTGGATGCCTTGGCTGCCTTGGCACTCGCAGCTCTGGTCACCTTAGCCCTTGCAGCCCTGGCTTTGTCCGGAAGGTAGTCTGGAAGGTTATCTGGATGGTCCTTCCATTGTTCAGCCATTTGGTCAATTTGCATATTATGCTTTGATTATTATAGATGCTTCATATTTTGGATTAATTTTTATACCCACAGGTGAAATTGCATTTTATTTAAGGATTGTTCTAAGTATATTGGCTTTAGAAAAATAATGACTCTAATAACTGTAGTTAGTGGTCATGGGACACTCTGGGTATGAAAGTGTAGAGGTGGTTACTTAATAAGTTGGTTTTCCCCCTTGCATTCCTCCAATGTATCATTTATGCATTCACTGTCTTCTGTACATAAAATTATTCCTGAATATTGAATGCAGAAGGTTGTTATTTGAAATTTTGATGAGAATTTGTATTCTCATTATGCTCAAAGAAATGCAAATCAAAACGATAATGTGGTACCATCTCACACCTGTCAGAGTGGCTATCATCCACAAATCAACAAACGACAAGTGCTGGAGAGGATGTGGAGAAAAAGAAACCCTCGTGCACTGCTGGTGGGAATGCAGACTGGTTCAGCCACTGTGGAGAACAGTATGGGGTTTCCTCAAAAAACTAAAAATGGAACTCCCATTTGACACAGTGATCCCACTTCTAGGAATATATGCCAAGAAAGTAGAAACACCAATTAGAAAGGATATATGCACCCCTATGTTCATAGCAGCACAAGTTATAAGAGCTAAGATTTGGAAACAGCCTAAGTGCCCATCAGCAGATGAGTGGATTAAAAAAACAGTGGTACATCTACACAATGGAATACTATGCTGTGTTAAAAAAGAAGGAATTCTTACTATTTGCAACAGCATGGATGGAACTGGAGAGCATTATGCTAAGCAGAATAAGCCAGTCAGAGAAAGATAAGTATCACATGATCTCACTCATTCATGGAATATAATGAACAAGATAAACTGATGAACAAAAACAGATCCAGAGACAGAGAAGCATCGATCACACCATCAAACCTCAGAGGGAAGGTAAGGGAGGGTGGGGGTAAGGGGGAGAGATCAACCAAAGGAATTATATACATGCATATAAGCCTAATCAATGGACACAGATACCGGGGGGGTGAGGGCATGAGTGGGGGAGTGGGAGGCAATGGTAGGATAAGTTCACATTTGTAATACCTTAATCAATAAAGAAAAAAAAATAAAAATTAGAAAAAAAATAAATGACTAAAACTGAGAGCAGGCATAAAGTAACAGAGTGTACTATAATTTACTGTTTAACTATTAGGCCAATTTCTCTAATGGAAATTACTGAATGGTTATGAAAAAATTGACTAGAAGGCGGAAATCAGAAAAGTAAAGTGGAGGATAGCCTTTTGACATGTCCATTAGTGATTGGAACAAAACAGAAAATATGTTTTCTCTGATTTACTAACAGCAGAGCTAGGTCACTATATATATATGAAAGCATCATTCCTCCTCCTCCAATTTACCTGTGCTTACAAGGATGTGGTAAATGTTAGTGGTATTTAGTTTATTAAGTGCTCAGAAATGTAACTCGGATGTTATTCTAGAGGATAAAAATCCAATAAAATAAAATAAAACTGCATATTTGGAGTTTTTCAGGTGAAAATGTGTTATAAACTTCTAGGAAAGCATCATTTCATTTCTTTAAGAAATAGAAAGTTCTCTTAACTTTCTTCTTGAATATTTCTGATTGTCAGGTATATATATTTAAATTGGGAATGAGTAGCTAGATATAGTGTTGTATTTGCTATAAGATAGATTTAAAAATCACTTGTCTGTTTTTCAATTTTGCGTTAAAATACTCATTCTTGAGAATTTGTTCATTTGAAAGTGCGGTAACTGATTGAAATTTATAAAAGAGAGTGTTGCAGTGTATTTTGATTATATTAAGGATATTAAGGCTAATTTGTTTTAGGACTTCCAATCATACTTATTTTAATTAGGTATTGATGCCATCAAGTTTATTTTGATTTGCAAGTTCAAAAGAAAGTACTTCTGAGGGAAGAAAGGCATTGCTTCTCTTTTGACAAGCAAAAGTGATAAAGCCTATGTATTTCTCATTATTCTAGAAAGCATAAATGACAATACAAGCAAGAATATTTTTTAACTACTTACCCTACAGACTATTTGGGAAATCAGCTTTGAATATAAAAAAAATGTAGAGTTAATTTTATCTCTTTGGTTAAGTATTAGTAGATGGCCATATGCATTCCAAGAAAAGATGGACCATTTTATATAACACTGTTTTACATATAATAGTTATACAAGATATATATATATATATATATATATATATATATATATGTATATATATGTGTATATATACATATATATCATATAGTTTAATCTTTTTTTCTGTGGATTCACACAGTTATCTACATTTTAGAACTAATAAAATGGCTGATCTTGCTTGATCAATGAATGAAGACAAATTTTGCAGCAGGAAAAAACTTCACTCTAGAAATATTATTGTAAATGCTATAAACAGTTAAAAGGTAACTTTTCTACTGAAAATAATGGAACATTTATAAAATCGAAACATATTTAATGGATTTGCATGTTGCTAGAGCATGTTACCTGCACACTGTCCTTTTAATGTTCTCACTCTCATTTTATTTCTACTTATGCGATTTTTTTTTCTTTTTTGTTAATCCTCACCCAATGACATTTTTCCATTGATTTTTTTTAGAGAGAGTGGGAGGGAGGAGGAGAGACACAGAGAGAGAACTATCAATGTGAGAGAGACACATCGATTGGTTGCCTCCTTCATGTGCCCTGACCTGAGCTGGTGATCAAGCCTGCAACCCAAGTATGTGCGCTTGACCTGAATCAAACCAGGACCCTTCAGTCTGAAGGCTGGTGTTCTGTCCACTGAGGCAAAGTGGCTCGGGCTTATGCAATCTTTTGATGGAAATCATTTCTATGTATGACCTGCTAGCTCACATTACTTCTTACTCTATTTTAGCTGAAAATATTTAGGAAACTACTTAGAGTTTGGCACATAGAAGATGATAAAAATAAAGAAATACATCTCTAGATAATAAAATGACAATGTGACCTACATGAGCAACAACTTTCTGAAAAGAAAAAACAATAAAAGTCCAAAAATGTTCAAAGAAGAGTGTCTCCCTACCTCTTGCTATGAAACCTTTACTATTGGTGCCCAGTGCCAATAAACTACCCCCTTAACACACACACACACACACACACACACACACACACACACACACACACACTCATTATTGAGAAAAATAGGCAAAGAAGGAAATCACTTTATTTTTATTAGTATTCAAAGAACTGAAAAGTAGGGGAAAGATAAGTGCAGTAACAGTGCAGCATGATTTATTTCTTTAAATCCTTCATTATATTCACTTTAATGAAATACAAAGTGATTTGAACTAAGAGTAATTAACAAGAGAGAATCTGCACAATAAATACAAGAAAGAATCATATTTGTTTCAGGAATCAATAACAGTCATTGACTGAAGATCAAAATGGAACCATTCAGGAAAACAAAGAGCCTCTTGCCAAGGCAGTTGTCATGCTGTACATGTGTGCATCTGTGCAGAGATTTTTAAATTTGTCCCTTAAAAGAAAAGAAACAAAATGCTTGGTAAATGTTGATGAATATAATTTGTTATTTGTTAAACTATTCAATACTATAGTTACAGCTGGTGCACTCCTCTGCTGTGTCTGCAATAGCTATTACCAAACAATTTTAGAAAACTAATAGAATTAAAATTTTCTTTTCATTTAAGAATTTGTGAACTGTGTGGCTTTTATCAATGTTATCATATCTCATGGTTAAAAATTCTCAAGAAAGAACAATATTATATGTCTCTTTGCTTAGTACAGATAATGTGTTGTGGAATTGTAGATCTGAAACCTGCATAATTTTCTTAACCAGTATAACCCCAATAAATTCAATAGAAAGGATAAAAAATGTGACTTGAAAGGAAAAAATATATATTATATGCTACAGTCTAGGAATTTCTGGAACATCTTCTACTGCATTTCCTAATGTTCTTAAGGGGGTTGACAATTACCAGAGCTGTAATTGATCATGAGCTTTCACCAATTAAGATTTCATTGCCGAAACATTCTTCTATGGAAAATAAATAGAGGAGAAAAATTAAGTACAGACAGTTCTCAGTGACACCAAAATGTATTTTTAGATGCCAAGTTTTAAAAAACTGTGTAAGTGGCATACAACAGTTTTTCATTTAAGTAAAATATTTCAATGTGACTAACAGTGAAATTTAATGCAACATTGAATAAAATTTAATGAGTCACTTTGGAATTAGAATGGATAGATTCACCTTTCTAAATTTAAGATTCCACTTATATGCTAGTGATAGTAAAAACAAATACTTTATTTTATGTATGTATGCATGTATTTTGCTGTAAGGAATTCTCAGCCTGTTCTTGCGCCCCTCACTAGATGCACAAGGGAAGACACAATGCTTATTTTAGAAGTCGGGAACTCAACATACAATGGTTAAATAATTTTCCTTGATCTTTAGAATCCCATCTCATCAATTAGTTGATAAATTACTTGGTCACATGTTGAGTGTTTCCTTCCCACGTCCTGCGTGGATCAGGGTTCAGGAACTGGAAACAGAGCCGCACATAAACGAAAATGAAAAGAGAAGAGATAATTGGAAATATTGGGGGACCATGCAGGCAAGTCCAACTCAAGGGGAAGGTCTTCCACGGGTGCTCAGGCCTTACCAAGCATTTATTGATCTGGCATACCCCCTTAGCATAGCCCTTAAGCAGGCGACCCCCCTAGTCCATCAGCAAGGATTTACATAATAATAAATGGGGGAGTTGTTTCAGCTACCACTGTCTGGACCAGCCATGGGCAAACTACAGCCCGAAGGCCGGATCCGCCCCTTTGAAATGAATAAAACTGTTGAAAAAAAGACCGTACCCTTTTATGTAATGATGTTTACTTTGAATTTATATTAGTTCACACAAACACTCCATCCATGCTTTTGTTCTGGCCCTCAGGTCCAGTTTAAGAACCCATTGTGGCCCTCCAGTCAAAAAGTTTTCCCACCCCTGGTCTGGACAAACAGAGGTGGGGCTTAGCTCTGACCTTTGCTAGGGCTTCAAAGGCACCCAGCCTTCGGGGGGCGGGGGGGGGGTTCTCTGTCTATGCTTATCAGATAGTGAAGACAATAAACTGTTTCCCACAGTCACACTTGCCATAAAATAGGTCTCTTATAAATTATCTATTGAGTATAAAGGGGTTAGGAAAGTACCTTTGAGCTTTATATATATATATATATATATATATATATATATATATATATATATATATATAGTCATTGCTACCTCTTTATAGAGAATAACACTAAATCAGTAATACTGAAAACATTAAATTCAGTGACAAAAATTTTTGCATAAAATACATATAAGTAAGCCATGTACTACACTTGTGGATACATTAGGATAGTCATTTATACATTAACAAACATATCATTTTAACAATAAATATAGTTTAAAACTGTTGCTCTCAGATTTCATACGGGCAAACTAAATAGGGGACAACATGATAAATTAGGTATAAAAATACAGAATAATGAAAGGAATCATTTATGATTAAGAACATAACTTGAAGTTATTTAGGGAATAAATTCCTGCTTTAAGTTTATTTTCATTGTGCTTTATGTATTTCTCTTAAGATATTAAAGGAACAAAAACAAATAAAACAAATTCTGAATAGTTGGAAATTTTGGTCAGCATTTTACAGTTTCTTATATAGTTCTAGTTTATTTCTAACCATAAGATATCTCTATGCAAACATAATAACTTTCCAATCACATTGTTAAAAGAAATGACAAATGAAAAGCAGATAAAGACAAAATAAGTGTAGCTTCAAATGAGAAGACACTTGGTATAGTAGTCCAATAAAAATCAAGCACAATTAAAATAAATGGGCAAGGTTTTTGTCTGTTTTAGAAATAGAAGTATCTAATCAATGTTGCCATGGCTAGGCCTATAATTGAAAATTGAAGATTTATGTCACTTATCTGGTCTCCTTTGAACTTAGAACTAAAGGTGTAAACACATTCTCAAAGGCTATGTTGGTACATAGAAAAATATATTTGAGTCTTCAGCTATGAAATCTAAATTTAAAAATATTAGACTCTTATCAAATTGAAGGATATTCTACAAAATACCTGATCAGTAATCTTCATAAGTATAAAGATCATCAAAAACAAGAACAGTACAACAACCTTTCACAGTCAAGAGAAACCTAAAGGATACATGATGCACAATTTTAATGTGGAATCCTTCATGAGATCCTGGGACAGAAAAAGGCTTTAGGAAATTTCAATAAAACATAAATTTATAACAGTTTATAGTACAGCCACTCCAAACATTCCAACATCCATAGTGATGGATATTCCAATTTTGTTCATACATATTAGGAGCTGTGGCCTTGAGAAAAAATAAGTGGGCCCACAATGACTACAAAGAAACATTTTTATAAATCATTGTTTTGCAAGTGTTATATGTGAATTTTCATCAAGAATACTGTACTGTTTTCTCATATAAAATACAGGCATCCTCTTAGAGAACAACTGTTTGTAGATACATAAGAATAGATTTTAATTATTAGATTCCAGGCACTAGAGAAACATATGCCTTCCATCTTCCACAAGCACGATGCTATTATTATTTTGAGTTTTGTACAATGAAACATCTCTCATTGTAAAAGCTAAGGAAGCCATAGAAATCCTGAAGTTTCTATTTCTCATTTAGCTATTTTCTGGATGACAAAATGGTAACGGATTAAAATGAAGCCAGCTATTGTGTTTGTTAATTAATTGGAATAATTGGAATAGATTATTATAACTTCATGAGTGAATAAGAAAACTTTTTTTAATTGTTTAAAGTATTACTAGTACATATGTATCCTTTTTCCCCAATTGACCCCCCCCCACCAATCTTACCACTGAAGGCAAGCCCGCACTGCCCCAGTGTCTGGGTCCAATGGTTATGCTAATATGCAAACATGCAAGTCCTTTGGTTGCTCTCTAACACCCTATTCCTTGCCTTCTGAGGTTGGAATGTCTGTTCAGTGCTACCTTGTGTCTGGATCTATTTTTGTTAGTTTATGTCTATCATTATATGCTACATATGAGTGAGATCATGTGATATTTATCTTTCTCCAACTGGCTTATTTCACTTAGCATAATGCTCTCCAATTCGACCCATGCTGTTGCAAATGGTAAAAGTTCCTTCTTTTTTTATAGCACCATAGTATTCCATTGTGTAGACATACCCCTTCTTTTAATCCATTCATCTGCTGATGGGCACTTAGGCTATTTCCAAATCTTAGCAATTGTAAATTGTGCTGCTATGAACATAGGGGTGCATATATCCTTTTTGATTGGTGCTTTGGGTTTCTTGGGATATAGTCCTAGACATGGGATCACTGGGTCAAATGGAAGTTCCATTTTTAACTTTTTGAGGAAATTCCATACTGTTTTCCACAGGGGTTGCACCAGTTTGCATTCCTACCAGCCGTTCATGAGGGTTCCTTTATCTCCACATCCTCACCAGCACTTGTCATTTGTTGATTTGTTGATGATAGCCATTCTGACAGGTGTGAGATGGTACCTCATTTTTGTTTTGATTTGCATCTCTCAGATGATTAGTGACTTTGAGCATGTTTTCATATGTCTCTCAGCCTACTGTATGTTCTCTTTGAAAAGTGTCTATTTAAGTCCTTTGCCTATTTTTGATTGGATTGTTTATCTTCATTTGTTAAGTTTTATGAATTCCCTGTAAATTTTGGAGATTAAACTGTTGTCTGAAATATCATTGGCAAATATGTTCTCCCATGCAGTAGGCTTTCTTGTTTTGTTGATGGTTTCTTTTGCTGTGCAAAAGCTTTTTTTTTTGTTGTTGTAGTCCCATTTGTTTATTTTCTCATTTGTTTCCATTGCACTAGGAGCTGTATCAGTAAAGATAGTGCTATGACCTATGTCTGATATTTTGCTTCCTATGGAGTCTTCTAAAATTTTTATGGTTTTCCGTCTTACATTTAAGTCCTTTAACCATTCTGAGTTTGTTTTTGTGAATGGGTTAAGTTGGTGATCTAGTTTCATTTTTTTTTTTTGCTTGTATCTGACCAAATTTCTCAGCACCATTTATTAAAGAGACTGTTTTGACTCCATTGTAAGCTCTTGCATCCTTTGCCAAATATTAATGGAGCATAATGGCTTGGGTCTATTTCTGGGTTCTCTGTTCTATTCGCTTGATCTATCTGTCTGTTCTTGTGCCAGTACAAGGCAGTTTTGAGAACTGTGGCTTGGTAATATAGCTTGATATCTGGTATTGTGATCCCTCCAACTTTGTTCTTCTTTCTCAGGATTGCTGTGGCTACTCAGGGTCTTTTTTTATTCCAGATGAATTTTTGGAGAGTTTGATCTAGGTCTGTGAAATATGCCATTGGTATTTTGATGGGGAGTGCATTGAAACTATACACAGCTTTGGGAAGTATGGACATTTTAATGATGTTGATTCTACTAATCCAAGAACATGGTATGTTCTTCAATTTGTTTATGTCTTCCTCTATCTCTTCTTTCAATATCCTGTAGTTTTCTGAATACAGGTCTTTAACTCCTTGGTTAAGTTTATTCCCAGGTATCCTACTTTTTTTTTTGTGCAATGGTAAATGGGAATTTTTTTTAACTTTCTCTTTCTGTGAGTTCTTTATAAAAAAGCCATGGATTTCTGGGCATTAATTTTGTATTCTGCAACATTGCCAAATTCATTTATTAAGTCTAGTAGTTTTTTGATGAAGTCTTTGGGGTTTTCTATGTACAGTATCATGCCATCTTTGAATAAGGACAGTTTTACATCTTCTTTTGCAATTTGGAGGCTTTTTATTTCTTCTTTTTGTCTGATCGTTATGGCTAGCACTTCCAGTACTTTGTCAATCAGGAGTAGTGAAAGTGGGCGTCCCTGTCTTATTCCTTTTCTTAGGGGAAATGGATTTAGTTTTTGCCCATTGAGTACAGCATTGGCTGTAGGTTTGTCTTATAAGGTTTTTATTATGTTGAGGTATCATACCACTATTCCCACCTTGCTGAGAGTTTTTATGAAGAAAGGGTGTTGGGTTTTGTCAAATGCCTTTTCTGCATCGATTGCTATGATTATGTGATTTTTGTCTATTTGTTTATGCGATGTATCATATTTATTGATTTGCAGATATTGTACCATCCTTGCATCCCCGTAATAAATCTCACTTGGTCACAGTGTATGATCTTTTTAATGTAATGCTGGATCCGATTTGCTAAAATTTTGTTGAGGATTTTGTTCATCAAGAATATTGGCCTTTAGTTCTCTTTATTTGTGGTGTCTTAATCTGGTTTTGGAATTACAGTAATGCTGGCTTCAAAAAAAGAGCTTGGAAGTGTTGCTTCCTCTTGAGTTTTTGGAATAGTCTGAGGAGGATAGGTTTTTAGTTCTTCTTTGAATGCTTCGTAGAACTATTCTGTACAGTCGACCAGATCAGAGCTTTTGTTTGCTGGAAGCTTTTTGATTACTATTTCAATTTCATTAGTACTTATCGGCCTATTCAGGTTTTTTGATTCTTCCTTTTGAGTTTTGGAAGCTTTTTGGAAGTAATTTTCTAAGATATGTCTATTTCGTCTTGGTTGTCCAGTTTGTTGGAATAGAGTTTTGGTAGATTTTTTTAAAAATCCTTTGTGTGTCAGTGGAGTTGGTTGTTACTCCACCTCTTTCATTTCTGATTTTGTTTATTTGTGTTCTCTCTCTTTGTTTCTTGGTGAGCCTGGCTAGAGATTCATCAATCTTGCTTATCCTTTCAAAGGACCAGCTCTTGGTTTTATTGATATTCTATATTGTTGTGTTTTGTTTGTTTTCTTTGTCTCTATGTCATTTATTTCCACTCTGATCTTTATTATTCCCTTCCTTCTGCTTACTCTGGGCATTCTTGTTGCTCTCTTTCTAATTCTTTGAGTTGTAAGGTTAGATATTTTATTACCAATTTTTCTTTTATTTAGATGTAGGCCTGTAGAGCTGTGAACTTCCCTGATAAGAATGCTTTCATGTGTCCCATATATTTTGAATTATTTTGTGTTCATTGTAGTTTATTACCAGGATGCTTTTTATTTCTTCTTTGATCTCTTTGGTAACCCAATCATTGTTTAATAGCATGCTATTGAGCCTCCAATTGTTTGATTTTTTTATTGTTTTTATTGCAGTTGATTTCTAATTTTATTGTTTTATTGCAGTTGATTTCTAATTGTGATTTGAGAAGATGCTTAATATAATTTCTATTTTATTGAATTTGAAGAGACTTTGCCTGTGTCCCAATATGTGTTCTATATTTGAAAATGTCTCATGTGCACTTGAGGAGAATATATATTCTGTAGCTTTTGAGGTGAAATGTTCTGAAGATGTCAATTAATTCCATCTGATCTATTGATTCATTTAGGATTAATGATTCTTTGCTGATTTTTTGTTTAGAGGATTTATCCAGTGATGTCAGTGGGGTATTAAAGTCCCCTACTATCACTGTATTGCTCTCAATCTCTCCCTTCATATCTTCAAAAATTTTTTTTTAGGTATTTGGGTGGTCCTGTATTGGAGGCATATATGTTTACTAGCGGCCCGGTGCATGAAATTCGTGCACAGGGGATGGTGTGTTCCTCAGCCTGGCCTGCACCCTCTCCAATTTGGGACCCCTCGAAGGGTGTCCTACTGCCAGTTTACAGGGATCAGGCCTAAACCAGCAGTCGGACATCCCTCTCGCAATCCGGGACTACTGGCTCCTAAACGCTCACCTGCCTGCCTGCCTGCCTGATTGCCTCTAACCACTCTACCCTCCGGCCTTCTCGCCCCCAACTGCCCCCCCGCCACTGCTGGCCGGCTTGCCCCCAAATGCCCCCCCTGCTGGCCTGCTCGCCCCTACCTTCCCTAACCACTGGCCTGCTCATCCCCAACTGTCCCCCTACTGGCCTGCTCACTCCAAATTGCCCCCCTTCTGTCTTGATCACCTCCAACTGACCCCCATTGATGGCTTGCTTGGCCCAATTGCCCCCCCTGCTGGTCTGCTTACCCCCAACGGCCCTGCCCCCACCAGCCTGATCACCCACAACTGCCTTCCCCTCTTGGCCTCTAACCGCCTCTACCTCGGCCCCACCTCCATGGCTTTGTCCAGAAGAACATCTGGAAGGTCTCTTGGAAGGTCTCCCAGTCTAATTAGCATATTACTATTTTATTAGTATAGATATATTTGTCTGTAAATATGGTTATGATTGCAGATATGAGTAGGACCAGGTAAAATTTTATAGAATGGGCCTTTTATTAGACGGTTTGCCATGTATACATTTTTTCTAAAGAAGTAAAAATTATTTTAAAAAATGTTTCAGGAAGACTGAGAAATTTACAGTATCTGCTTTTCTTCCAAGAAAGTTGTCACTTTTATGCCAGAGTGAGAATTATATGTATGCTTTGTATGTCAGCATTGGGCCACTGTGACTGGGGAGCACTTAGGTTGACTTCAGAGTAATTATCTTGCTCAATGGCTGGGAGGGAGAGTGTGAGGCAGAGGAGATAAATACCCGGTTCTGGATTATTCATAGATTGCTGACTTTCTGGATTGATTGTGCAAGCCCCTTCTTTTATTAATGTCCACCTTCTATTGACAGACATCTACCTTGGGAGAGAAATGAGATGAAAATCTCTTTTCATTGTAAAAAGCATTTGAATTCCTAAGATATGATAAGGCCTCTCAGCCATCCACAGTCAAGGTACACATTTTCATGGAGGATGTTCTCACTCTTGAATAAATTAAAACAATTTTTTTCTTTTAATTTAAGCTTTCTTCTATAACTGTTTTCTTGTTATTTAAAAGCCAGTTTTTTTTTTAAACTACTTCCAAATCTTTCCAACTGTATATGTCTTTGGAATGAATTTATAAATAAGAATTGAGCCCGATGGGTGTCACTCAGTGGTTTAGCATCGACCTATGAACCAGGAAGTCACAGTTGATTCCAGGTCAGGCCACATGCCCGGGTTGTGGGCTAGATCCCCAGTATGGGGCATGTAGGAGGCAGCTGATCAATGATTCTCTCTCATCATTGATGTTTCTATCCCTCTCCCTCTACCTCCCTCTCTGAATCAGTAAGAATATATTTTAAAGAGAGAGAGAGAGAGAGAGAGAGAGAGAGAGAGAGAGAAGAGTATATATGTTTTTAAATAAGAACACATGTATTTGATGCTCTTAGAAAGTCTTATTTTCTTTCATTAAAACTTGTGCAGTATAGGGAACTCCATAGATTCTCTTAATTTGAAGAACGTTAGAGGGAAAGGTACTAATTCAGAGTTCCTCGGGAAAATGTGTCACTTATATATTTTTTTATGTTTATGTTTTTAATCAAAAACTGAAATATTTTCTATTCAGAAAATATATTTGGATCTAAATATCTTCTATAATTTTAACCCTAAAATATCAATTTAAATATTTTAAAAATGGTTGGGATGTTTGGTTTTTAAATAAGTTAGGTTACTGGAGTTCTACATGTTACTAGATCACCTGGGGTAATTTTCTGATTGGAAAATTAATAATTATAGTCAGAGGGGAGGACATGGGAATTTTTAAAGAATATATTCAATTTACTTTAGAAGCCGAACCTCTCTTATCATGTGACTTGTTTTGTATGTTTGTTAAACTATATTATCACATAAGCACTGCTGCTATGGGACAAACAGTGACAGTTGATTTGGGTCATTTGAATGTCCACTGTCTGTTTTAATTTGTATGTTCGTTTTGACTCTGTCATATGCTCAAACTTCAGTGGAAGTCATGAGAATCTATTATTTTTGCCTGCTCCCTCCTTTACGTTGGAAATATTCTTTTTTACTCAGAGGGACCTTAACTTTGATGTAAGGGATTGTTTCCGTTGCCAACTGTTTTCTTCCTTGCCAAGTAAGAGAGTTGTTGTGCACTCTTCAGTGATGCCTTCCCCAGGATATTTGCAGATGTGGTTGGGTAAAGTCATTTCATCCCCGACCTTTGCATGTCAGGTGCTGGAGTGCCAGGGTGCCGCCTCACCTGCACCCCAGCTCTCTGATCCGACGGGGCTCTCTCTCTCCCTCCAATCGCCATGGCCACCACCAGGACGCAGGCCAGGCAGCACCCCCGAGGCTCTTTCCTGCTGCCTGGGTTTCTGATCACTGTTCTTTGGTCCTTCCACTTTCGCCTCCCATCATTGTGCCTACGTATGCAAATTAACAGCCATCTTTGTTGGCAGTTAATTTGCATATCACCCTAATTAGCCAATGGGAAGCACTGAGGAGGTACAATTAATTACCCTTTTTGTCTTTTATTAGATAGGATGAGATTTATAACCTCTTGATGAGTTTCTCCCTTTAGTATTATGAAGTGGCTTTCCTTATCTCTTGTTATGGCCTTCACTTTGAGTTCTAATTTGTCAGATATAAGTATTGCCATCCCAGCTTTTTTTAAATTTACACTCATATGAAATTTTTTTTCATTCCTTCACTATTTGTGTGTAAGTCCTTTTTTCTGAGGTGGATGCCTTTAGACAGCAGATATATGAGTCATATTTTCTTATCCATTCAGCTACCCTATGATTTTTTATTAGAACTTTTAATCCATTTACATTTGTTATTATTGATAGGTGCTTTCTTGTTGTAATTTTTTTCCTTAAGCTTATGTTCCCTCTTCCCTTCCTATTTTTTTCTTTTTAGAGCAGTCTGTTTAGCATTTCTTGAATTGCTGGTTTGATGGTAATAAACTCCCTTAGCCCGTTTTTGTCTGTGAATATCCCTATTTCACCTTCAATTTTGAATGATAGCCTTGCTGGGTGTAGTATGCTAGTATTCAGTCCCTTGCATTGCATCACTTTGTATATTTCATTGCATTCCCATCTGGCCTGATGTGATTCTGTTGATAAATCAGTTGATAGTATAGTGGGAGATCCCTTGTAGGTAACTTTCTGTCTATCTCTGGCAGCCTTTAAGATTTTTACTTTATAATTGGTGTTTGCCAATTTAATTATAATGTTTCTAGGTGTCGGTCTTTTGGGGTTCATCTTGTTTGGGACTCTGTGAGCTTCTTGGGCTTGTGTGGGTTTTTTCTCCCCAATTTTAGAGAAGTTTTCTGTCATTATTTCTTCAAACAGATTTTTTATTCTTTTCTCTGTTTCCTTTCCTTTTGGCACCCTTATTATGTGGATGTTGTTTCATTTCATTTGACCCATAGCTCCTTTAGGCTCTCCTCCTGTTTTTAGGTGTGTTTTTTTGTTGTTTGTTTGTGTTTCTGTGTGTGTTTGTGTGTGTGTTTGGTTTTTTTTTATTTTTAGTTGCTGATCTACATGGATGTTTTTTCTTACCTTGTCTTCTAGATCACTGATACGGTTCTCAGTTTCTTCTAGTCTACTATTGATGTGTTTTGTTGTATTTTTTTATTGCAGTTATGTAATTCTTCATTTCTCCTTGGTTATTCTTCATTTCCTCTTGATTCTTACAAATGATGTTTAATTTGTCTTCCATCCTTTTCAGCGTCCCTATGACCATTGCTCTGAATTCTTTCTCTGACAAATTGCTTGCCTCCATTTCATTTACTTTCCTTACTGGTGATTCCTCCTTTTCTTTCATATGGGGGCTGTTTCTTTGTCTCCCCATTTTAACTCATCTCAGGGTGTCTGGTTGAGTTAAATGTCTCTCTACCATGTTGACCAAAGGGGACAGAATACAAGTCAACAAGACATGATGCAGAGACATTAAAACACAAATACATTAGTGACACCGATAACCCCAAATAAAGTTGACCACCAGAGACAGAGAATTCGGGGAGAAAAAAGAGCACAAAAACGATATTGAGAAAAGGTAAAAAGATAAGAGAGAAAAAAATAAGGGAAAAATATATGTTTATGGGGAGAAAACTCCACAGAAGGAACAACTAAACTGAAATATGGAAACAACAAAGACCCAGAAAAAAAAAAAGAGGAGCTGAATCTGAAGAGGCAGAGCTTATTTACAGAAGGTAAGGTAAAGGATTGGAATGAATGGGGAAATGGCCACAGTTCAGTATAGAGGAGGTAGAAAGAAAATGAGTGGCTAAGAAGAAAAGTAACAAACAAAATACTCAATAAAAAAATAATAATAAAGAATAATAATTAAATATATATTTTATATATGTAAAGAATTTATATATATTGAAAATTTTTTCCCTTTTCTTTAATTTATCTATCTATATACTCATCTATTTTTTGAAAAAGAGAATAGAGTAGAGAGCAGATAGGTCTGAGTTTGGTGCGTGAAACTAATTAAGCTCTTAGTAGAAAAAGAGAACAAGCGAGGAGAGGATAAACAAAAACATAAAATAATAATAAAAATAACACAAAGTAATAAACATTCAAACAAACACCAATGACAAGAAAAAAAAATTGGCCAGTGAAGAAAGAGAAAAGAGAATGGTGCATGGACTTGGAGCAGAGGAGAGGAAATTAGATATATGAGTAAGCCAACAGAGACTACTATAATAGTAATGCGTTAATAAAGCAGATAAAGATCAATTTTTAACAAGGAGTAAAAAGAAAGGAGAGAGAAAAACTAAAGCAGGAACAGGAGAAGAGAAACTAGATGAAAAAAGGGAAATTGAGGAAGAAAGGGTTGGGATAAAGAAAAAAATGAAATAGAATAAAATAATAATTCAAAAATAAAAATTAAAAAAAAAGAATGTAGAAGACTAATCCAAAAAAGTGAAAGGTTAAAAATAATAACAAAAAATAATAAAAATAATAAAAATAAAATACAATAAAGAAAAGAGGAAAAAGTAGTTTCTTAAGTAAAAGGTAAAAATAAAGTGAAGTAGGGAAGTTTGTTCAGTTCAGCTGAGTTTTATTGCCCCATGGGGGCTGGTTTACAACCCCTCTCTACTGTTTTGTCTGCCACATCTCAGTTTCTTATAAGGTAGTAAGCACCATGTTGAAGTTCCCAGGGATCCACCACTCCTCTGTGTCAGATGCCACAGCCTTGGTTTCTGCCAGGCAGGATCAATCTGCCCACTTTGTTTGTCTGCTTCTTTTCAGTCATATTAACGCAAGCGTCTCTTTCTGACATGGCGTCTAGGTGGCTGTTTTGCTGTATTAACTTCTGGGAACAAATGGCCCCTCAACTCAGTCCCCATGGTCTCCCTGGAGGTATTTCAAATCTTTGTTTCCCTGTGGAGCTCAAGGCTGGGTGCAGCTGCGCTGCTAGGAGGGGCCTGGTCTTCAGGAGAAAAAAAAATGTCTGTTTAAGGTTGGAGGGGTGGTACTGGCCCAGAGCTGGCTTCCTGATCGGCTCTCCCTATTTTGCTCCTCAGCTTCCACAAAACTCCCTTCCCCTGCATCGTCACCTTGGTGAGTTTTTGTAATGAAAATATCCTTTGCACTGAATTTAGTGAGTAAAAGCATGAAAATTATAAAGACAGTGCAACTGTACCACTGCACGTCTCTCTCCCTCCGGCACTGCATGGCTGGTACAAAACTTCAGGCTGCCTTCCTGGGTGCAGCCTTTCATGGCTGTGGGCTTAGATCTAGAGTCCCCCACTGCCAGCAGCCCTGTGGACTCCCTTCCATAGTCGAGCACTTCACATGTCCCCAAGGGATGTGGATTTGGTTTAGCACAGTCTCCCTTGGACACTCTAGTCCTGGCTGCATGCCTTTCTCCCTCCAGCCCAGATCCCCGAATCCCACCTCTCTGCAGGCAACCTGTGACCTTTCTGTCCAAGGATTGTCTCACCAGCTGTGTTTAATTCACCAATTCTGGGGGGAAGTTATTCGATTTTGCTGTGTCTTCTATCTGCTCCATGAGAAGGTGCCGGACGCGTCCGTCTATTCAGCTGCCATTTTGTGTCCCCCTGGACAAATGTTTTAGGAGCCCAAGTCTGGGGAGGCTGGAGTCTCAGTGTCAGTAGGTTCGCAGCTGAAGCAGCTGGTCCCTGGCTGGTGTTGCTGTAGGTTCCCAGGTGGTGTCCAAGGTCTCACCCGGTGAAGGTAAGGCTGGGCTCCCAAACACAGCCACTCTGCCCTTCAAGATGTTATGGTCTCTGTGGCAGAGCCGGCCACTCCATGAGAGATTACAGCAGTAGTAGAGGCTGCCCAGCTAGGGGAGCCTGGTTCTCCAGTCCCCATCAGTCCTGTGAAATATAACTGTCCCTCACTCACACATACACACATGCCCCACATGTTCATGTACTCCCCTTTTGTCTCTCCCTCACTCACACTCTCTCCCTCACTGCCATCCTGTAGGCCACCATCCTAGATCTCTCGAATAAGAAAACTTTTACTGAAACCAAGAATATAGAGAAAATAAGCATGAATGGTAACTTAAATTTTGCAAAAGATATATGGAAAAATGTATGATTCATGAATAAAAATGTTAAAATATACACTGAATTACAAGCAATCAGAACTCAGAGCACAAATATGATAATCAGTCTGAAAGTTAAATACACAATGCTGTTTATATTTGTCATATCTAAAATCAAACAAAAATAAATGTATTGATGAATACAACTGATTTTTAAAAATTCTTTATTGTTGAAAATATAAACAATTTGCCCTTTTCTCTCCATTGTCCTCTCCCAGCCTGCCCCAGGCCTCCAGCCTTGGTTTCTATCCCGCCATTGTCTGTGTCCATTGGTTATGCATATAAGTTCTTTGGTTGATCTCTTATACCCCTCCCCCACCAACCATTCTCCCCTGCTTTCCCTCTGTGGTTTGGTGGTCCAGTCAATGATTCGGTGTCTCTGGATTTATTTTTGTTCATCATTTATGTTGTTCATTATATTCCACAAATGAGTGAGATCATGCGATACTTATCCTTCTCTGACTGGCTTATTGCACTTAGCATAATGCTCTACAGGTCCATCCATGGTGTTTCAAATGGTAAGAGCTGTCATCTGAGAGATGCATATCAAAACAACAATGAGGTACCATGTCACACCTGTCAGAATGGCTATCATCAACAAATCAACAAACAACAAGTGCAGGCAAGGATGTGTAGTAAAGGGAACCCTTGTACACTTCTGGTGCCACTGTGGAAAACAGTATGGAATTTCCTCAAAAAACTAAAAAATGGAACTCCCATTTGACCCAGGTGACTGCCTTGAGTAATTTTCCATTTGTAGGAATAGCAATTTGCTATTACAGTCTTAGAAATTTGAACGGACTTTTCTCCAGACACAAATCATATTAATAGTTTTAAATTTACATTGAAGTGAATTTTTCTCGCTTTGAAAACCATTATTTACTACTATTTGAATTTACTACTTTATTTTAGATAATTTTTCTACTAACACAATATTTTAAAAATAATATATATCCTTGAATGAGAGAAATTAACCAGGACACATATTAAGGCCTGAAATGCCTAACTCTCTTCTTCAGGAATACAGGCTTCCCACAGTATCTTTAGGTGACATAGAGTTATTCAATCAAATATTTAAAGTTGTCAATGATGAAAATGGCTGGGTTGTTGCGTATTGATCATTGTCCATGTTTTTCAAGCAACAGGAGTTTTTCATTAGTCCTTACTTAGGTGTACAGGGAAGTTCTATGGCCATAGCAGAGGACCAAAAACAGTACCTCTGTGCTCTGTAATTCTATAGAATGTAGCCCTTTTTTTTGTTTGTAAGAAGAATAGTGACTAACATTTTTGAGTACCTATTACGTGACAGGGACATTACAAAATACTTCACCTAAATGTAGATACGTTTAGCTTTCTTTGCTTATATAGCTTGACTAATTTGGCCAAGGTCACGGGGTTCGTCACATAGAAAAGACAAACCTGCATCAATCTGGACAAAAGCAGTACTCCTTCTAATATTACATACTAACTTCACATTTAGAGAAAAAATGATTAATTTCTTATGATCCTTACATTTGAATATTTGTTCAATAATTTTTTGAACAAATTATGATTGTATATTTTTATTTAAAGTATACCAACTCATAAATGCCCAATACTGTTGTTAGCACAATCTTATAAAATACATTAACAGAGAATGCTGGATTGTTTTTTTATAATACCTAAAACATTGAGATATCCAATGTGTTAATTATATAAATATAGTAAAGGCTGTTTATCAGTCTATGAAAACTGAAAATTGCAATGATTGGTGACCAAGATAAATTCATATTTTTATGAAAGCCTCTACAGTTTCAGATTTTAATATGTTTAAATCTGAATGTCTTATAATATGCCCTGATTTGGGTTTCCCTTTGATTTTCCTTTCAAGTACCAGCATGAATTTTGTGAATCTCCATCCATGTCCCTGGGAAGTTCATGTCTCAGGAAGAGTGCAATCAATATGTAGACTTCCCAGAGAGCCCAAGCAAGTAGAATTACTACACACCTTTCAAGTCTTTGAACTTTTACAGATGCACATGGATGCACAGCAATATGAGCTATACACTCTATGCTATATTCATATATTCTGTAAAGTGCAATTTACTCACACCAGACCTATCTAGCATCAAGTGTAGTGCAAGCTTGGCATTTGCCCATACATTTTAATCAACAGAGAGTCAATTTAGATATTTCAGTCTCTTTTTTACAGCTGTTTTTTTTTTTAGATTGTTTTGTTTGCTAGCTAAACTGCTTGCTTAATTATTGACTGGAGTCATCTGAATAAAATTTCACTTCCACAGACCTGGCCTCAGAGGTGACCTTGAGCCATACATAACATCCATGTTGGAAATAATAGAATCTTTTCCTTTGGGGATATTGTTTTTCAGTTATTCTTGTTCTAACCTCTTAATCAAAGCCAAGTAGAGAGTTTAAAAAACAACTTATACAATTAATGGAAGTATAACAACCAAGACAAAAATACATTTTATGTATTCATTTATTGTTTCCAAGATGGACTTCATTAATAGCACAAATAATTATTTCCAAACTAATGTCAAGGAAAGAATGAACTCTATATGACCTAATCATTTTTTTTTTCTGAGCACCTTTTGGGCCTGGAACTGTGCTAGATGCTGAAGATGATAAACAAGCTGGCCATACTGCTTGCTTTGGACAAACTCATATAGTAGGGAGAAATACAAAGAAACTAGAAGTTATAATAAACCAATGTATTGAATGTTTTATCTAAAATTTACCAAATGCTAGGCAAATAACACTGTGATAATGGCTGAGAAAATCATGGAAGGATATATAAGTAGTAGCAGAGGTATAACAGTGAAGGCATGCTCTGGATTTGATGAGAATTTTGTTTTAGCATCAGTTGAAGTCATACACCAATGCACGTAGTAATGTATGAAGTAGTGAGGAACAGAGTAATATTTTTTCATGGAATATCTGGGATAAAACCAGGGTAGGTAAAAGTAGGACCATTTGAATAGATAGAGAAAAATTAAGGGTATTCTCTCCTCATCACCCCAACCCCACATCGAGGTATGTCAGTCTGTTGGCCAATTCATTTTGTTCATTAGATTCCAAAAATAAGTGACCAAAGAACTTATATACTTACTAGAGGCCTGGTGCACAAAATTAGTGCATGGGTATGGTCCTTAGGCCTGGCTGGTGATCAGAGCTGAACTGTGGAATGACCAGTGGGGCTATCGGCCCCCCGCTCACACCCGGCTTGGCTGGCCTGGCACCACCCACTCACCAGCCCTGACCCCACTGCCGCAGCCAGTCTCCTCCTTCTGCAGGGTGACTGGCAAGACAATTGGGGGGGCCCTGCTGGCACCCACCTTGGCTGGCTTGGTGCTACCTTCTCGCCAGCCCTGTACTCCACTGCCACCACCAATCATCTGCCTCTGCGGGGCGATTGGGGGGCCCCTGCTGGCACCTGCCTTGGCTGACCTGGCCCTCCCTGCTCGCCCACCCTGCCCCCCAACATCACTGGTCATGGCCTGCAGGCTGGGGGCAGCTCCTTCCCCTTGGGAGCGTCTTCCCCCTGGTGGTCAGTGCACATCATAGTGACCAGTCATTTTGACAGTTGTTCCACCATTCAGTCAATTTGCATATTAGGGTTTTATTATATAGGATATGCATAACCAATCGACATGGACAATAGGGTAGTGAAGACCTGGGGGTGTGGATAGGGGCTGGGAAGATGGGGGTAAAGGGGGGAAAGGCGAGATATCTGTAATAATATCAACAATTAAAATAAATTTTGAAAATAAGGGTATTAATATATAATAATCTTTAATTTAGGTTATCAACTGATAGAAAGGTTGGGAAGGGTGGGGCTACGGATAGTTGTGCTAAATGTTCTTCAATAATGTTAAATGCTTTGTATTTGCCAAATAATCATTAAATAAGTGTTTGGTTTTATTTCCTCATTTGGTAGGTATATAGGTAGATAGTAGAGAGAGATGATAGAGATAAAAATATATTTCTCTGTTCTCTCCTGTTTCTGTCTCTGTCTGTTTCCCTCTAAACACACACACACACACACACACACACACACACTGCTTGGTGAAGTGGTCTCTCAGACCTATAAATATTCTTAGTTAAAAATGATCTTTTGAATCACTCTTAAATATTCCACTACTTCTAAGAAATCGTTTAAGAATTTAAATTTGAACAGTGTGCATCTAGGTCATATCTTTAAAGACTATTACTTCCAACAGTATCCTCTGATTTCATTTTAAGGGAACATCATCATAAAAAAAAGAACTGGTATGTTTATTCTCTATCAGGCTTTACCTCTGCTAACACATTGAATGAAATTAGTTGCTATAATCCCACCAGAAAATTGCTTAAGATACAGAGAAATCTCTCTAAATAAAACAGTAAATACTGATTAATCACTTAGATAAAATTTATTTTTCAAAAGGAGCTCCCAATTAGCTTCCGTTTCATATTCAAGGCAATTTAAAATAATGTAAAACTTCTTTTTATAAAAAGACATTATGTTTTGTACCCAATAATTTATTTAATTTATAAATTTAATTAAATGGTTATAGGGATATTTAGTGTCATTGTGAAATATACAATTGCAAAATCAGTTGTTTTTTGTTGTTGTTATTGACCTAATATATTTAGTTTCTTTAATTTGCTACTATTTACAAATAAGTTATTAGGGTCAAAACTTCTCTGAGACTGATACGAGAAAGAAATTTGAGATAAAAAAAAGATGTTACTTTCTATTTCAAGTTATAAGGGACTTAGAATTTGTAGGTTTTGGAAACTCTTCCTGGTTCTACTAAACCAAGGACCTTCTTTGAAATTTTAATCCTTTTAATCATTAAAGAACCAATTTTTGACAGGTATTTATTCACTGTGCCCTTCTACATTGAAAAGCTCAATTTGGGTCTACAGTGCCAAAAATTAAAATGTGTATGTCTCAAGGATAGGCAAACACATACTGTCAAAAACAATTACAGTCAAGGACAGAAAAGGAAAATGTCATCTGTAAGACTGTTAGGTTTTAAATGTTGGAATTAGAGAGTGGAAATATGATAGGAATAAGAATAGATAAATGTGAATTGAAGATAATTTGTTGTTATCAATTGTTTTGAAATTGTTCTCCCCACCCAAGAGTAAAATTTGTTTGAAAACATACTGTAGACAAAAATAGTGTGATATGTCTTTAAAGGTTCCTTGTCTATCCTATTTTAATCCATAAATAATATTTACATATTTCCACCTCAGATTTATTCAGCTTTCTACTAAATTTATTTAAAGAGCTCCAAACCCTAAGCTATATAAATTTGGACATTTCTGTTTGTTAAAAGAATAGTTTTTTCTTCAATTTCTCTCTTTCGCCTCTCTCTCCCTCTCTCTCAACAAACACACACACTTTTTTGCAACAAAATCAAACATATGGGAAATGTATGACCCATAAACCATTAGACATGCTCATATAATTATCAAGTAAATGGCATTACAGGTTTTTAGACACATTATGATTAATTGTACACAGTTAATTATAACAATATATGAAGATGTTAGGCTGAAATAATGTATTTACAATATTGATATGCCCATAGCTCAAACATTGTGTTTTGCAATGTTTCCAGTTTTGACTATATTCACATATAGCTTTTATATAATTGTACACATAGTATGCAATGTATTTTCTATTTTTTAAGCTTTTGTGGCAGAAACATATATACTTTCTTGATATGTAGCTTTTAAATATACAATTAATTTATGTATAATTTTTATTGATATTCCTTGAAGGCTATAGTAATATGATTGTACATACTAACAGCATGTGCTTAATATATGTATTTACTATAAATTGAGAGTACTAAATATTCAATATTACCTTAAATATAATTAATTTGACCTAGGTAATAACTACCAAAATTTTTCAGAATTATATGCAATATTCTCCAAATGGACAGGTGGTTCAATCAAATATGTATGAGAAAAAATATTAATGATAGTAACAACAAAAACAAAAATAAAAACATATACTTAGTACTCACACTTTACTTTCCATTTATTATTTCATATACTTCAAAATAATCAGAGAAGCAAGTTATTTTTATTAATATTGTACAGATGGCAAGATTAAGGCTGACAGGGGTTAAGTACAATGCAAAAATGTATGAAAAAGTGGGTAATCATGGAGACATATTAATAATGCCAGGGTTTGATAAAGTCTTTATATCTTATTTACTTTAATTTGATCAAGTTTCTACTCATCCTAATACAAACAAACATATATGACATATTATATAAATAAGTAACTCTAAAATTAGTTCTTGACATAGAAAGTAATTTAAAATAGTTGTTTTCAACATAATAGTAATTCAATTGCTACTACAATGCTATTAATAACAATACTTTAATAACACTAATAAAACCTATTGCAACAGTAGTATTGTCATTTTAAGGATAAAAGAGTTACAAAGCTATAAAAATTGCTTTAAATCAAAGAGCTACAGCAAAATTGAAATGAAGAGCATGCTTATTAATACAACTTGATTTTAACAGAAGTTTCAGTTCTCTTGTAGTGGTATAATGTCCTTTAGATCTGTCAAATAATTCATGTTTCTTCTCTCAGTTTTATATTGTCCTCTCATTGGAACCACTAAGGCTATTAACTTGAACTTGATGATACGTTTACAGATACTTCATTTAGTTGCTGAATAATGACACTATCCTTTTTAGGTCTTTGCTTGCTTAGGCAAAAAACTAATTAACAAGCAAGTGCATTGTAATAAACAAATTCTTCATAAAGATTTCATAGGGGGAAAGCCTATTTCTTTCTATTTATACTATGCTATGTAAATAGAAAATAGTGAAGCTTTTGTTTTAAAGGCAAAATAAGGACTTATTATGTAGATTCAATTAAAAGCATGAGACACTATAAAAACTAATCAGAAAAGCTATCAGGACCAAGTGACTGTGTCCATTGGTTAGACAGATATGCATGCATACAAGTCCTTTGGTTGATCTCTTTCCCTCCTCCCCACCCTCCCCTACCTTCCCTCTGAGGTTTGATGGTCTGATCGATGCTTCTGTCTCTGGATCTGTTTTTGTTCATCAGTTTATGTTGTTCATTATATTCCATGTATGAGTGAGATCGTGTGATATTTATCTTTCTCTGACTGCCTTATTTCACTTAGCATAATGCTCTCCATGTCCATCCATGCTGTTGCAAATGGTAGGAGTTCCTTCCTTTTCACAGCAGCATAATATTCCATTGTGTAGATGTACCACAGTTTTTTAATCCACTCATCTACTGATGGACACTTAGGCTGTTTCCAAATCTTACCTATTGTGAATTGTGCGGCTATGAACATAGGGGTGCATATATCCTTTCTCATTGGTGTTTCTGGTTTCTTGGGATATATTCCTAGAAGCGGGATTACTGGGTCAAATGGGAGTTCCATTTTTAACTTTTTGAGGAAACTCCATACTGTTAGCCACAGTGGCTGCACCAGTCTGCATTCCCACCAGCAGTGCAAGAGGGTTCCTTTTTCTCCCCATCATCTCCAGCACTTGTCATTTGTTGATTTGTTGATGATAGCCATTCTGACGGGTGTGAGATGGTACCTCATTGTCGTTTTCATTTGTATCTCTCAGATGATTAGTGACTTTGAGCATGTTTTCATATGTCTCTCGACCTTCTGTATGTCCTCTTTTGAAAAGCATCTATTTATGTCTGTTGCCCATTTTTTCATTTATTATTAGACTTAATAAATGAATTTGACAATGTAACAGGATACAAAATGAACTTTTATAATCTACTTACAGAAAGAAAGATTTTTAAAAAATACCATTTACCAGTGCACCCAAAAAAAAAAAAATAAGATACCTAGGAATAAACCTAACTAAAGCAGTTTATCCTCCTTTTGTTAAGTTGTATGAGCTCCTTGTAAATCTTGGAGATTAAACCCTTATCAGATATAACATTGGCAAATATGTTCTCCCATGCAGTGGGCTTTCTTGTTGTTTTGTTGATGGTTTCTTTTGCTGTGCAGAAGCTTTTTATTTTGATGTAGTCTCATTTGTTTATTTTCTCTTTAGTTTCCATTGCCTTAGGAGCTGTATAGGTAAAGATAGTGCTATGACATATGTCTGAGATTTTGCTGCCTGCAGATTCCTCTAATATTTTTATGGTTTCCCATCTTACATTTAAGTCCTTTATCCATTTTTAGTTTATTTTTGTGTATTGTGTAAGTTGGTGATCTAGTTTCATTTTTTTTTTTGCATGTGTCTGTCCAAATTTCCCAACAGCATTTATTGAAGAAATTGTCTTGACTCCATTGTATGCTCTTGCCTCCTTTTTCAAATATCAATTGACCATAATGGCTTAGGTCAATTTCTGGGTTCTCTGTTCTGTTCCATTGGTCTATGTGTCTGTTCTTGTGTCAGTACCAGAAAGTTTTGAGAACAGTGGCTTTGTAATACAGCTTGATATATGCTATTGAGTTTCCTTCCTACTTTGTTCTTTCTCAGGATTGCTGCAACTATTTGGGGTCTTTTTTTATTCCAGATGAATTTTTAGAGAGTTTGTTCTAGGTCTGTGAAATATGCTGTTGGTATTTTAATGGGGATTGCATTGAATCTGTAGATTGCTTTGGGTAGTATGGACACTTTAATGATGTTGATTCTACCAATCCATGAACACGGTATGTTCTTCCGTTTATGTCTTCCTCTATCTCTTTTTTCAGTATCATGTCGTTTTCCAAGTACAGGTCTTTTACCGCCTTAGTTAGGTTTATTTCTAGGTATCTTAATTTTTTGGTGCAATGATAAATGGTATTTTTTAAAATCTCTCTTTCTATAAGTTCATTATATAAAAACGCCATAGATTTCTGGATGTTAATTTTATATCCTGCTACATTGTCAGATTCATTTATTAAGTCTAATGATTTCTGATGGAGTTTTTAAGGTTTTCTATGTACAGTATCATGTCATCTAATACTTATTTCTGACAAAATAGATATTAAAGTGAAGGCCATAACAAGAGATAAAGAAGACCACTTCATAATACTAAAAGGATCAATACAACAAGAGGATATAAGCTTGGTAAACATATATGCACCCAATGCAGGAGCACCCAAATACATAAAACTAAACAAAACAGCAAGACAAACAAACAAACATAAACTCCTGGAAGATATCAAGAGAAAGATCGACAAAGATACAATCATAGTAGGGGACTTTAATACCCCACTGACATCACTGGATAAATCCTCTAGGCAAAAAATCAGCAAAGAAACAGCAATCCTAAATTACTTACTAGATCAGATGGATTTAATTGACATCTTCAGAACATTTCATCCCAAAGTAAAACATTTCTATATGAAGTCTGTCATCAGTTCTTTGGTATCTGTTTTAATGGTCAGAAAAACTAGAGAATGTATAGGCCATATATCTTCAGCACACAATTATATTCATTCACAGACCATATCTGCAGGAAATTATTATTATAGTTTAGAAATAGAGATGTTAGTATTAGGCCTGAAAATCTTACATTGGAGATTTAAACATTGAACTTGGAAGCCCGTGAACATTTTGAGTCTTTGAATTATATTGTTTCAAACCAACCATAATCAATCACCTTATATGGCTCTATTTAGTGGTTTTGCAGTGCTCAATTGTCCTCAAAATTTCTCATTTGTCACCTGCACTTGGGCTGTCTAAGTGACTATATATTGAGCTATATTCTGAAGGTTTAAGTGGGTTTATTGGAAAGAACTCATAAGAGGCTTACTTTAGACTATCTGCAAGGCTGCCATCTGTTTTTTTTATACTTGAAAAAAAATAACAATTATTGTGTAAGAATTAATAATTTTTATTCTGAAAAGAAATAAATGCTTGAATTATTTTTACTTTTGGTCCTGGCAGCTTCTGATTGTGGCCTTTATGAATTTAATTATTGAAAACATCTCAAATTCTCATATAATGTGCACTTAGCATTATTACACATGGTGAGACTTCTATTCAAAATATATATTTAATCCTCCTTGAAGGGAATTTCTTCAATAGGAAGTCTTCTTTTGAGCAACTAAGATATTGGTAATTAACATGTAAATAAGATCAGGCCTGTAAACATTTCTTTCTCAGAAATATAAAATCTCCAATACATAACTTAGATGATTATGAGTTATGGAATGTGTTACTAAGAAAGCTCTTACATTTTTTTCAAAAACCCAGATACTTAAGGTAATTATTATATTTAAATAAAAATAATAAAATCGCTTGAGACTTCTGCCTCTGCCCACAATTAAGTAACAAGGAGAGGGCTTATCCTCCACCTGAAACAACAAAGAAACCAAACAAAAATGGATGAAACATTGTTTTTAAAATATTGTTCATATATTTACTAGCATACTGACACTAAGAAATGGACAATACACAATGTGTTGTCTATTATTGCGTTAACTTACTGTCTGCATAATATTTCTAGGTTGTAACACAGGAAGAGGGAACTAAGGCAGAGCATAGTGGATTCTTAAAGCTGAATCTTCTGCAATTGTGAGTCCAGGGAGGCCAAAGTGATTAGAATCACAGAGCAGTATGAAAGGGAAATTTATAGCATAAAATTCTTAGAGAAAAGGTTTCCATACTAAGCTTCCACACTAAGACATTAGTAAGAGAATATAAACTAACTAAACTTCCACACTAAGACATCAGTAAGAGAATATGAAAAAACACTAAGCTTCCACACTAAGACATTAGTAAGATAATATATATTAAGAAAGAAAAAACATAGTTAAAAAGAAAAGTAAGTAGAGGACAGGATATTATAAAACTTAGAGAATAAATCAATGAAATTAAAATAAAACAATGGAGAAAATTAATAAAACGAAAAGCTGATTCTTTGGAAAGTTTAATAAAAGTGATAAAACTTTAGCCAGACTGATCAGAGAAAAGAGAAGAGAAAATATCCTAATATTAGAATCTAGAGAAACAGCATCATTACAGATTTTACAGATAATCAAATTATTAAAGGGGAGTATTATTATTTATACCTATACATTTGACAACATTGATGAAATATATAAACTACTTTTGGAAAATAAAACAATACCAAAGCCCGCTAAGGGAGAAACAGTAACCTGAATACCTCTATATCAATTAAAGAAATTGAATTTTTGGTTTAAAAGAATCTGTTGAAAATGAATACTCCAAGCATGGATGGCTTCACTAGGGAATTCCACCCAATACTTAAGAACTGAATAAGACCAATTGTTAAGAAAAATCAAGAGCAGAAAATATATCCCAACTCATTCTTTGAGGCTGGAATGACTCTGTTATCAACACACAAACCTGATATTAGACAACAAGAAAATGTGCACACAGATATTCTTCATAAACATAGATGCAAAAATTCTTAACAAAAACTTAGTGAATCAAATCCAATGGGATAGTAAAAGTATATTATTTCATGAACAAAAGAGGCATATCCCTGGAATGCAAGATTGATTTAAATATTCAAAATCAATTAACTTAATGCATGATATTAATAGATTAAAAAAACAAAATCATATGAGCTTCTCAATTTATACAGAAAAATAATATGGCAAAATTTAGCATTTATTTGTTATTAAAATAGCAATAGACCGGGAATAAAAGTTTTGTAACCTGATAAAGGAAATCTATGAAAACCCATGGTTAACATCATACAAAATGATGAAAGACTGGATGATTTCACTGTAGGATTAGGAACCAGGCAAGAATTCTCATCACTTCTATTCAACATGCACTGAAGGTATTAGCCAATCTTAAAGTATGAAAAAGAAGTAATTTAAAAAGAATCAGAACTCTTTTTTCACTGATCACATGATTGTCTATGTAGAAAATCCTACCAAGAAAATTATCCTGCTAAAACTAGCACATGAGTTTCTGAAGGTAATAGGATACAAGATCACTATTCAAATGTCAAATGCATTTCTATATTCTAGTAAAGAATAACCAAAATACCGATCATAGATTGAAATTCTCAATATTGTTAAGTTGTTAGTTTCCCCAAAATGATTTATATTTCTCTTAAACCAGAATAAAAATTCTGTAAGCTTTATTTTTGGAGATTTAACAAGCAGATTCTTAAATTCTTAAGAGATTTCTAAAAAAAAGAAACTAGAACAGCATAAAGAACTTTGAAAAATAACACTGCTAAAATTTTGCCAAAAAATAATTGCAATACCTGACATTAAGACTTAATGATGCTACAGTAATCAAAACAGTATGATTTGGGGGAAAATAGGCAAATCCACAAACTACAATAGAGAGTTCAGTAATATACTCACACATATACAAACAACTGATTTTTTACCAAAGTTACAGAAACAGTTCAGTGGATAAAGAAGTGTCTTTCCAATGCATGGTACTGAAATATTTGGATATCCACATATGAAAAAATGAACTTCACATTTAAATCAATATTTTAAAAATTAACTCAAAATGGATCATCAACCTAAATATAAAAACTACTACTGAAGAAATTGAAGCAGTGATCAAAAATCTTCCAGCAAATAAAAGCCCTGGTCTGAACAGCTTTTCAGGGAATTTCTGCCAAGCATTCAAAGAACTAAAACCTATCCTCCTCAGACTATTCCAAAAAACTCAAGAGGAAACAACACTTCCAAGCTCTTTCTATGAAGCCAGCATTATCCTAATCCTAAAACCAGATAAATACACCACAAAAAAAATAAATAAATAAAGAACTACAGGCCAATATCCTTGATGAACATACAAGCTAAAATCCTCAATAAAATTCTAGCAAATCAGATTCAGCATTACATTAGAAAGATCATGCATCATGACCAATTAGGATTTATTCCAGGGATGCAAGATGGTACAATATCAACAAATCAGTGAATGTGATACATCACATAAACAAATTGAGAGACAAAATAACATAATCATATCAATCAATGCAAAAAAAGCATTTGACAAAATCCAACAACCTTTCTTGATAAGAACTCTCAGCAAAGTGGGAATAGAAGGATCATACCTCAACATAAAAAAGCCTTATATGAAAAACCTACAGAAAACATCATACTCAATGGGCAAAAACTAAACTTACTTTCCCTGCGAACAAAAACAAGTCAGGGATGCCCACTTTCACCACTCCTGTTAAATATAGTACTGGAAGTATTAACCATAGTGATCAGACAAGAAGAAGAAATAACAGGCCTACAAATTAGAAAAGAAGAAGCCATGATGCTCAATTACTATTTGACAAAGGATGCAAGAGCATACAATGTAGTCAAGACAGTTTCTTCAATAAATGCTGTTGGGAAATTTGATCAGATACATGCAAAAAAAATGAACCTAGTTCAACAACTTACAGCATGCACAAAAAACAAACTCAAAATGGCTAAAGGACTTAAATGTAAGATAGGAAATCATAAAAATCCTACAAGATCATATAGGCAGCAAAATAGCAGACACATGTCGTAGCGATATCTTTACAGACACAGCTCCTAGGGCAATGGAGACTAAGGAGAAAATAAATGGTCCTACATCAAAATAAAAAGCTTCTGCACAGCAAAAGAAACCATCAACAAAACAGCAAGAAAGCTCAGTGCATGGGAGAACATATTTGCCAATGATATTTGAGATAATGGTTTAATCTCCAAAATTTATAGAGAAATCATACAACGTAACAAAAGGAAGATAACCCAATCAAAAAATGGGCAAAGGGCCTAAATTGACACTTTAAAAAAGAGGACATACAGAAAGCCAAGAGACAAATGAAAACATGCTCAAAGTCACTAATCATCCGAGAGATGCAAATCAAAACAACAATGAGGTATCATCTCACACCTGTCAGACTGGCTATCATCAACAAATCAACAAACGACAAGTGTTGGAGAGGATGAGGAGGAAAAGGAACCCTCGTGCACTGCTGGTGGGAATGCAGACTGGTGCAGCCACTGTGGAAGACAGTATGGAGTTTCCTCAAAAAGTTAAAAATGGAACTCCCATTTGACCCAGTAATCCCACTTCTAGGAATATATCCCAAGAAACCAGAAACACCAATGAGAAAGGATATATGCACCCCTATGTTTATAGCAGCACAATTTACAATAGCTAAGATTTGGAAACAGCCTAGGTGCCCCCCAGCAGATGTGTTGATTAAAAAATTTGGTACATCTACACAATGGAATACTATGCTGTGGTAAAAAAAAAAGAAGGAATTCTTACCATTTGCAACAGCATGGATGGAACTGGAGAGCATTGTGCTAAGCGAAATAAGCTAGTAGGAGAAAGATAAATATCACATGATCTCACTCATATGTGGGATATAATGATCAGTATAATTTGATGAACAAGAATAGATCCAGAGACAAATGACATATGGGAGGGGGTTTAGAGAGCAATCAAAGGACATGTATGTATGCATATTAGAATAACCAATGGCACAGACACTGGGGCAGTAGGGGATTGCCATGGGTGGGAATGGCGGGGGGAGGGGGGTCAAGAGGGGAAAAGGGAAACATATGTAAAACTTTAGACAATAAATAAATACAGCGGGGCCTTGACTTACGAGTGTCTCAACTAACGAGTTTTTCTAGATATGAGCTGTCTCTCAGCTGATTTTTTGCTTTGAGTTGCGAGCTAAAATTTGGGTTACGAGCCAGCTTCAGATACCCCACCGCTAGTTGGCGCAGTGAACGTCACAGTGAATGCCACAACATCAGCCTAGCATCACGTGTCTCACTCATTCACTTTAAGATTTGACATACGAGTAATTTGAGTTACGAGCTCCATCATGGGAATGAATTAAACTCGTAAGTCAAGGCCCCACTGTAATTAAAAATTAAAATTAAAAGTAATAATAATAAATTTTAAACCTAAAAGTATAAATGTTCCTGAAGAAAGCATATGAGATATTTCTGACCTTGGGTTATATAATAATTTCTTATGTGCAACACCAAAAAAAGATAATACCTCATCAAAATGAAGGATTTCAAATTTTTAAAAAGTCTTACTTGCCCTAACTGGTTTGGCTCAGTGGACAGAGTGTCGGCCTGCTGACTGAAGGGTCCCAGGTTCGATTCCGGTCAAGGGCATGTACCTTGGTTGCGGGCACACCCCCAGTAAGGGGTGTGCAGGAGGCAGCTGATTGATGTTTCTCACTCATTGATGTTTCTAACTCTCTATTCCTCTCCCTTCCTCTCTGTAGAAAATCAATAAAATATATTTTTTTAAAAAGTCTTACTAAAGAGAATGAACAGAGAAGCTACAGAAAAATATTTTTTGCAAGTATTAATTGATAAAGGACTTATATATACAATATATAAAACTTTCAAGACTCAGTAATAAAAATAATCTAATTTAACATGATTAAACAATTTTAACAGACACTTTGAAAAAGAAGATATACGGATGACAAACAAGCACATTAAAATATGTACATCCCTAGTTAGTAGAGAAATGCAAAATTTTTTAAAAAATTAGAATACTTGAAATTGAAAACTCTCCATAACATTGGTGAGGATGTGAAGCAACTGGAACTTTCATATATTGCTGGTGGAAATGCAAAATTGAAGAAACATGTTGAGAAACAGTTTGGTAGTTTTTTAAAGAGGTAAATATACTCCTATTATATGACCCAGTCATGCTACTCTTAGTCATTTGGTCAAGAGAAATGAAACTAACTATCATATCTAATAACAAGGGAATATGCTAATTGACCCTCATACCATCACAAAGATGGCAGCACCCACAGTCAAAAAAGAAGGAATATGCTAATTGACTCTCCCGCCCTCAAAGATGGGGGCACCCACAGCTAATAAGGAGGGAATATGATAATTGACTGCCCCGCTCTCAAAGATAATGGCACCCACAGTCACAAGATGGCTGCCAGGGGAGGGCAGTTATGGGCAATCAGGCCAGCAGAGGAGGGTAGTTAGGGGTGACCAGGCCAGCAGGGGAAGGCAGCTGAGGTGGACCAGGCTGGCAGGGGAGGGAAGTTAGGGGTGACCAAGCCTGTAGGGGAGGGCAGTTGGGGGGGACTGGGCTGACAGAGGAGGGCAGTTAGGACCGACCAGGCTGGCAGGGGAGGCTAGTTATGGGCGACTGGGCTGGTAAGAGAGGGCAATTGGAGGGGACCGGGCTGGTAGGGGAGGGCAGTTGGGGCAGACCAGGCCAGCAGGGGAGGGCAATTGTGGGAGACTGGGACAGCAGGAGAGGGAAGTTTGGGGCAATCAGGCTGGTGGAGGAGCAGTTAGGCATCAATGAGGCTGGCAGGGGGTTGGTTAGGGGGTGATCAGGCTGGCAGGCAGAAGTGGTTAGAAGCAATCAGGCAGGCAGGCAGGTGAGTGGGATCCAGCAGTCCCGGATTATGAGAGGGATGTCACATAGGGATTGGGGCTAAACTGGCAGTTGGACATCCCCAAGGGGTTACAGATTAGAGAGGGTGAAGGCTGGGCTGAGAGACACCCCCCCCCCTGTTCACAAATTTTGTGCACCAGGCTTCTAGTCCTATATAATAAAGAGGTAATATGCAAATTGACCCTTACTCCCTCATGCCATCACAAGATGTCTGCACCCACAGCAGATGCAGGGTTCCTGTAACAAGCCGTAATGAGCGATCTGCAGGGACCTGAGGCTGTGTGGTGCTGGGTTGGGGCAGGGGACCTGCAGCTGTGCCCCTTGCCCAATATGGCTTGAAGGGGGACTTCAGGCTGTGCTCCCCACCGTGGTGCCAGGCCAGGGGACCTCAGGCTGTGCCCCTGCCCCAGCACAGGGCTGCAGGACCTCAGGCTGTGCCCCCAGCACCTCCCACCCTGGCACCGGACTAGGGGACAACAGGCCACACCCCCTCCCTGGGACAAGGCCAGGGGACCTGAGGCCATGCCCCTGCGCAGTGGGCCTTGATGGGGGACCTTAGGCTTCACCCCAAATGCTGGTGCCAGGCCAGAGGACCTCAGGCAGTTCCCCCTACCAGGCAGGGCTTGACAGGGGCCCTGAGGCTGTGCCCCCCACCCAGTGGTGCTTGACAAGGGACCTGAGGCCATGCCCCCAGCCTAGCGGGGCTTGATGGGAACCTCAGGCCACACCCCCTGCCCCACCACCAGTCCAGGTGACCTCAGACCGCACCCCCCACCCTGCAGGGTTTTACAAGAGCTCTGAGGCTGCACCCTCCATTAAGTGGGGCTGGTTGGGGGACCTGAGGCTGCGCTCCCTTCCTGACACTGAGCCAGTGGACCTAAGGCTACCATCCCCCTCCTGGCAGGGCTTGGTGGGGATGGGGCCAGCCGGGTCTGGATCTCACCCAATGGGGATGCGGCTAGCTGGGTCTGGGTCTTGTGCAATTTTGAGGTGCATGCCGTTGGGTGGGGACTTGACTCTGGGTCCTGTGGCATGCCCCAGAGTTTGACAGGAGGAATATTTTCATATACATTTTACTAATTTTCTTTCATCTCTGACATTTCTATAATAGAGAAAGGGCAAATAGCAATATTAAAATATTTTCTCTAATTAATTCTCTTTTAACGTGAACAAATTTTGTGCACTGGGCCACTAGTAGGTACATAAAAAGACTTTTGTGGACATATTCATAGCAGCTTTATTTATTACTAGAGGTGCAGTGCATGAAATTCGTGCACTGGAGGGGGGTCCCTCAGCCCAGCCTGCACCCTCTCATAGCCCGGAAGCCCTTGGTACCCTAAGCCATCAGTTGGACATCCTTAGCACTGTCGTAGATGTGGGAGAGGCTCCCACCACTGCTCTTGCGCTCACCACCCGTGAGCCTGGCTTCTGGCTGAGCAGTGCTCCCCCTGTGGGTTTGGACCTAAACCATCTCTACGATATCCCCCAAGGGGTCCTGGATTGCAAGAGGGCACAGGCCAGGCTGAGGGACTCCACTGGTGCACGATCAGGGCCGGGGAGAGACACAGGAGGTTGGCCAGCTGGGGAGAAACCATGAGAGGACTCCAGGGCATATCCAGCCTGTCTTCTACAGCAGGCCCATCTGGCTCATCCGGCTGGACCCCAGCAGCAAGCTAACCTACCAGTTGTTGTGTCTGGCCCCTGGTGGTCAGTGCATGTTATAGGCACGGGTTGACTGGTTGACTGTCTGCCTCCTGGTGTTCAGTGCATGTCATAGTGAGCAATTGAGTGGCCTTAGCATATCATTAACATATTACACTTTGACTGGTTGAACTTCTGGACTGTAGACCGGACAGTTAGCATATTTGCATATTAGACTTTTATTATATAGGATAGCCAATGTCTAGAAGCATGTCAATGTCCATTGGTGGGAAAATGGGTAAAAACCTTGTGGTAAATCAATACAATAGACTTCTATTCCTCAATAAAAAGCAATATACCATTGATACATGCAGCAAAGTTCATGAACTGCAAAATAATTATCCTGCATGAAATAAGGAAGACAAAAATGAGCATATAAGATTTATTTATGTACAACACTTGAGAATTAGAAGTAACCTATATTGACAGAAAGCAAATTAGTGTTTTCCTGAGGGAGGTGAGTGAGTAGGCCAGTGATGGCGAACCTTTTGAGCTCGGTGTGTCAGTATTTTGAAAAACCCTAATTTAACTCTGGTGCCATGTCACATATAGAAATTTTTTGATATTTGCAACCATAGTAAAACAAAGACTTATACCTTTTGATATTTATTTTATATATTTAAATGCCATTTAACAAAGAAAAATCAATGAAAAAAATGAGTTCGTGTATCACCTCTGACATGCGTGTCATAGGTTCACCATCACTGGAGTAGGCAAATGGAAACTGTTGAAGGTGGGAATATATGTTCACTATATATATTTTTAACTTTATTTTTATTGTTGACACTAGTACAGATGTCCCCATTCTCCCTACCATTTGCCCACATCCACCCAGCCCCTGCCCACCCCCTTCCTTCTGGCCATCACCATACTATTGTCTGTGTCTATGGTCTATGCATATATGTTCTTGGGCTTATCCTTTCCCATCAGTATGAGTAGATAAAACAATCTGTGGTACATTTACACAATGGAACAATGCAGCTATAAAAAAAGTAAATTTTACCCTTTACAGCAGCATAAATGGACCATAAAAGTGGTAGGCTAAGTGAAATAAGCCACTCAGAGAAAGACAAGTATCATATGATCTCATTCATATGGAATCTAAGGAAAAAAATAAACTGACAAACAAAATAGAAACAGGTATGGATACATTCACTATCTTGATGATAGTGATAGTTTCTTGAACATATACACGTCACAATTTGTGTTGTGAACTTTAAATGCATACAGTTTGTTTTATGTCAATTATATCTCAATTAAGTAGTTTAATAATAGTTTTTACAGATGATCCTGGTATGCTACATTTTAAATGATATCATCAACATCACAATTTGATATCTTAGGAAAGCCTAAATATCTGGCAAAAAAATAATAATCAGACGACTGTTTAGTGTTGATGTCATTTATGGCCTATTCTCTCCTTTCTCCTCATTTAAAATTTCCTCGAGTATGCTCAGTCTTGTGCTGGCTGCCTAGATGCCCGTGTTAGCTGTAATATATTATTCAAATGATTCTTTTCTTTCTTAACCAATCTGTACTTTTCTCACAAACCTGGTTTTTAAACCACCTCCTCTATAAAGCCTTTCCTTATTAATTTCCTGTCACTCATCTCCAGGCTTTGATACACTACCTTTCAAACATATTGAGCTCAGTTTTTCTAAATTATTCTGCTTGGTCACAGCATGACATCTATAATTTAAATCAATGTGAATATGGACCTTATTTTTCATTTATTTTGGGTGCCTCTTTGCTTAATTCAGTGTTCCATGAATAGGCATTCATATAACTAGCTTTTCTGGCCCACTGTAATTATAATACATGCCATAACTAGGGTTTTACTCTACACAATTTGAAGTTTACAGTTATAGACTATTTATTAAAAATGCCCTGTTAATACAGCTACAGTGAAATCACTACCATCTGCTAGTTGTCCGCTACACATTTAACAGTTAGGGTCAGCTAAATTTCTTGAAGAAAATGTCATAAATATTGAGTGTAATGAGACATATAAACAAGAAAATTAAGAAATCAAGTACATATTTTAACAAGTATTTCATTACATCTGATTAAAGAATGTATTTATTTGTATCACAGGGCAGCTTTACTCTGAAGAAAATTCAGGTTGTACTTTTGTCTTATTTTCCTAAACCCTTTGGGGAGAGAGAGGAGAGAGAGAGAGAGAGAGAGAGAGAGAGAGAGAGAGAGAGAGAGAGAGAGATCACATACATACACCTCTTGAATGTAAGGTTACAAATGTTATAAGAAGAGCATAAGATGTGAGACCTCTGGTATCTTAATTTGGCTCTATGTGTTTCTCGAATTACCACTATCACCACTTATTCGTGATACATTGTCTGTTAGTGAATAAAAATAAATCAGTAAGGAAAATTATTAGATTTGATATTAAAAATTATGTCCTAAGAAGTTCTGGAGCTAAAAGTTGTAATTTACCTTTATATGTGATTTCACAAAATACTGTGTCTATGGCAATGGCTTGAGTTAGTAGACCAATGGTCCTCAAACTGTAGTTCCTGGACCAACTGTAGTTCCTGGACCAACAACAGTAGTAGCATTGGGAATTGGCTCTATTCACATTCTCAAGCTCCACCTTATACCAACTTAACAAAAACTTCAGGCATGGACTTCAATTTTGGATGTTTTAATAAGCCTCTGGGTTATTCTAATGCATGTTAAAGTTGAGAACGACTGAGTTAAACCAAGTGAAAGAAAAACTTGAGTTCATGTCTAGGCATTGAGAAGCTTAGTCAATGAGAAATGCTCTCATGTTAAATCCTAGGATAAAGAAAAAACATTGAGGGTAGATCTATGCAACATGTACCTGGGAGGCAACATGGTGTATTGGTTCTGAGTCCTTGTTCTTGTTTGAAACTGTTAAAATGTAATGCCAACCTTCACCAAGAATTAGTCACAAAATCTTAAGTAGGTTATTTAAAAGTTCTGTGATTGAATTTCTATGTACAAAATGAGGATGATGATGCCAGTACCCCATGAATAGCATTTTATGAGGATTAAATGGATAAATACATATGAAGAATTTTAATTGCAAGAGATTTAAATCCTAGGATTTTGCATGAAAATATTTTTTCATTATTGTATTTTTGTGACTTATGTTATACAGCTGATAATCAATGTGTGTATATGAATTATGGAGTAATTAAATCATTTCTACCTGTTTGAGAAAGCAGTTTCACTGAAGAACTAGTTTTACCAAGCATTAAATTTTCAAGGATTGCTTTGGAAACAATTTTTCACTATTAATTCACTTGAAGTGAATTTTCCTCTATCAGGCCATATTCAGCTACATGAGTAAAGATATTGAAAGAACTCACTTTGAGATCTTCCTTGAAGGAAGGTGGACAAAGAAGTAGGTTTCATATTCTGAATAGAGGTAGTAGCCACCCAGCACTGATCACTTGATGGGTTTTACTTGACAATTTGTCCAATTTGGTTTAAACACTTTCTGTTTCATTCACTCTTTTTTAAATATATTTTTTTTGTTGGTAGTATTACAGATATCTTCTATCCCCCCCACTTGAGTTTTGTATAAGCTTTTTATAAATTTTTGAGATTAGCCCCTTATCAGATGTATAATTGGCAAATATGTTCTCACATTCAGTGGGTCCCTCTTTCAATTTAATGGTGGTTTCTTTTGCTGTACATAATCTTTTTATTTTTATGTAGCTTCATTTATTTTCTCTTATATCCTTTGCCTTAGGAGATATATCTGTAAACATATTGCTATATGAGATGTCTGATATTTGATTGCCTATGTTTTACTCTAAGATTTTTATGGTTTCATGTCCTACATTTAAGTCTCTTATCCATCTAGAGTTTATTCTTGTGTATGGTGTGAGTTGGTGGTTTAGTTTCATCTTTTTGCATGTGTCTGTCCAGTTTTCCCAGCATGATTTTTGAAAGATTCTATCTTTACTCTATTGCATGTTCTTGCCTCCTTTGTCAAATATTAATTTACCACAATGGTTTGGGTCAATATCTGGGGTCTTTGTTCTGATACTATATGCCCATTCTTGTGCTAATACCAGGCTGTTTTTGTTATAATGGCTTTGTAGTATAGTTTGGTATCCGTATTGTGATATCCTCCTACTTCCTTCTTCTTTCTCAAGATTGCTGAAGCTATTCAAGGTCTTTTATGATTCCATATAAATTTTTGGAGTATTTTTCTACCTCTGTGAAGTATACCATTTGTGTTTTAATAGGAATTGTGTTGAATATGTAGATTGCATTGGATGGAATATACATTTTAATGATGTTAATGCTTCCAATCCATGAACATGGTATACACTTCCATTTGTTTGTATCTTCCTCTATTTCTTTTTTCCAAGTCCTATAGTTGTCCAAGTACAGATATTTTACCTCCTTGGTTAAGTTTATTCCTAGGTATCTTATTATCTTGGTTGCAATGGCAAATAGGAGTGCTTTTTTAGTTTCCCTTTCTGAGAGTCCATTATTGGTGTATGAAAATGCCATTGATTTGTGGTGTTAATTTTGTATCCTGCTATCTTGTTGAATTCATTTATTAAGTCTAGTAGTTTCCTGGTGGAGTCTTTAGGGTTTTCTATGTACTATATCGTGTTATCTGCAAATAATGACAGTTTTACTTCTTCCTTTCCAATTTGGATGCCTTTTATCTCTTCTTGTCTGATTGCTGTGGCTAGAACTTCCAGTACTATGTTGTTACTGTTCTTAAGAGTGGTGAAAGCGGACATCCTTGTCTTGTTCCTATTCTTAAGACAAACACTTTTAGTTTTTGCCCATTGAGTATTATGTTGGCTGTAGGTTTGTTGTATATGGCCTTTATTATGTTGAAGTATGATCCCTCTATTCCCACTTTACTGAGATTTTTTATCAAAATGGATTTTGTCAAATGCATTTTCTGCATCTATTGATATGATCATGTGATTTTTAATTTTCAATTTGTTTATGTGAAGTATCACATTTATTGATTTGCAAATATTGTACCATCCTCACATGTCTGGAATAAATTCCACTTGATCATGGTGTATGCTCTTTTTAATATATTGCTGGATCCAATTTGCTAAAATTTTGTTGAGGATTTTAGCATCTGTGTTCATCATGGATATTGGGCTGTAATTCTCTTTCTTTGTAGTGTCTTTATCTGGTTTTGGAATTAGGATAATGCTGACTTCATAGAAAGAGCTTGGACATGTGCCTTCCTCTCGAATTTTTTGGAATAGTCTGAGGAGACTAGGTGTTAGTTATTCTTTGAATATTTGATAAAATTCACCTGTAAATCCATCTGGTCGAGGACTTTTGTTTTCTGGAAGTTTTTAAATTACTGCTTCAATTTCATCAGTTTTTATTTTCCTAGTCAGGTTTTCTGATTCTTCCTGATTAAGTTTTGGAAGATTATGTGTTTCTAGGAATTTGTCCAATTAACCCAGATTGTTCAGTTTGTTGGCATATAGTTATTTATAGTATTTGCTTATAATCCTTTGTATTTCTGTGGTGTACATTGTTATGTTGCATCTTTCATTTCTGATTTTATTTATTTGGGTCTTCTCTCTTTGTTTCTTGTTGAGTCTGGCTAGGGGTTCACCAATCTTGCTTATCTCATCAAAGAACCAGTTCTTAGATTTGGGTTTATTGATCTTTTATACTGTTGTGTTTTTTAAAGTCTCTATGTCATTTATTTCCACCCTGATCTTTATTATTCCCTTCCTTCTACTTCCTCTGGGCTTTTCTTGTTCTCTTTCTAATTCATTTAGTTGTAGGGTTAGATAATTTATTAATCCTTTTCTCTTTTGATATAAATTTAATATTTATAAGTTATATTTGTTTTTTTTAGAAAGTAAAGTTCAATTAAGCATGTTTTATTTACTAGCATCTTTACTGAAAGAAAAACATGCAGTCTTTTACCTTTATAAACACCTTGCAAATTACCATTAGTGTTGAAAACTGGACTTGGAATCTATTTTAACTTTGTACTCTTGAGTCTCAACTGCATTAGAAAGCTTGCATTTGCATTGCATGCTCTGCAAATACCATTTGCCTTCATATTATTTTTTTCTGTTTCTCAGGGTTAGTGGCTTAGGGTCAGTTTCAGTTAAGGAAAAAATAAAATTCACTGTCTATTCTTGACATGTTATAACCTCATCCCTTTTTTCAGTTTGTAGGCAATAATTTATTTTCCTAACATTGGATGCATGTAACCACCTTTATTTTATGTAAAATCATAAAATCATAAAATCTTTTGAGCTCAAGGCATAACAATAACTACTTTCAATTCCAGATGAGCTTCAAAGTTCATAATTTTAGACATTTAGTGAGTTTCAATCCAACATGGGAGATTGTTTTTCTATTTGGCTCACTTATCAGCAGCACCTTATGTTTAAATCATACTTGCATCTATAATCAGGAAAATAAAAGTAATGCACTTCAGGCTTTGATTCCTGAAAGTTGTCTGAACATAATAAAAAATCAAGTTATATGTAGGTAATTGAAATGTATTCATCTCAAATGGCTTTTTATGTGTTGGCATGCTTTCCAATCCATTGTTTGACTAGAAGCAACAAAATGATAACAAATGTTAACATTGACAATGATCTCCTCTGTAATCTGCAAGTATCGGATCAATAACACTCCATCAGTTAATGGAGCAGGTCAACACTCTTGAGTTTTCCAAACTATGTGTAACTGTACAAAAAAATAAAAATTAAAATAAATAACAGAAAGCCTATACTAGGGACAATATGCAGAAAAAAATTTTAAATGTACTTTGCTGGTTAGCCTGAAGCATTAATTCAAATGAGATTATTTATTTCTTGCTAGTATCTTATAAAGGTTTATACATGTATATATATAGATAGAAAGACATTGAGTATAAAGGTTTGTTTATAAAACATTCATAACAGCTAATATCTCATCTTAGAATGACTACAGAAATTATTTCAATGAACTTATTTGTATATATTATATTTTAATTATAAGGATACTGTCATCTAAATATGTCACAATTATATAATCACAATTATATGAAAAATAAGTTACTGTATTCTTATGTTGTTTCTCACATGCAGGAAAGGTTCATTTTCTAAATAAATTTGACAAGAACATAGACAGAAATAATTATTTGGAAATTAATGTACCCACAAGGTCATAATCAGATTGAATATTGAGATATTCTTAAGATTCAGTCACAATGCCCAAGTAGTTCATATATATTAAAGAAAATTATAAGTACTGCATGGTTCTGAAAATACATATTAAAATAGCTTATTTTATACACAAGAAAAATATTTTCAAAATATTAAATTCATTAATTTTTATTGTTCACAGTATTTTGAACTTGTAAATATCAAAATCTTTCCATTTGAATTCAACAACTTATTCCTTTTATAAATAATTTGAATTTTTCAATTGCAGTTGAAATTCAATATTAGATTAGTTTCAGGTGTACAACCGTTATTAGCTATCTATATGACTTACTAGGTGATCCATCCCCCTGATAAGTCTAGTACTCACTTGACATCATAACATAGTTATTACAATATTAATGAATATATAATCTATACTATAATTTATGTCACCATGACTATTTTGTAACTACCGATTTCTACTTTTTTTTAAGAATCTTAATTAAATCTTTATTGTTCAGATTATTACATTTGTTCCTCTTTTTTCCCCCCATAACTCCCCTCCTCGCAGTTCCCGTCCCACCATCCACCCTCACTCCCCACCCACTGTCCTCATCCATAGGTGCACGATTTTTGTCCAGTCTCTTCCCTCATCTCCCACAGCCCTTTCCCCCACAAGAATAGTCAGTCCATTCCCTTTCTATGTCCCTGATTCTATTATGATCACCAGATTATTTATTCACTTGATTCTTAGATTCACTTGTTGATAGATGCATGTTTGTTGTTCATAATTTGTATCTTTACCTTTTTCTTCTTCTTCCTCTTCTTAAAGGATACCTTTCAACATTTCATATAATACTGGTTTGGTGGTGATGAACTCCTTTAGCTTTTCCTTATCTGTGAAGCTCTTTATCTGACCTTCAGTTCTGAATGATAGCTTTGCTGGATAAAGTAATCTTGGTTGTAGGTTCTTGGTATTCATCACTTTGAATATTTCTTGCCATTCCCTTCTGGCCTGCAAAGTTTCTGTTGAGAAATCAGCTGACAGTCGTATGGGTACTCCCTTGTAGGTAACTGAGTTTCTTTCTCTTGCTGCTCTTAAGAGTCTCTCTTTGTCTTTTGCTCTTGGCATTTTAATTATGATGTGTCTTGGTGTGGTCCTCTTTGGATTCCTTTTGTTTGGGGTTCTCCGCGCTTCTTGGACCTGTAAGTCCATTTCTTTCACCAGCTGGGGGAAGTTTTCTGTCATTATTTCTTCAAATAGGTTTTCAATATCTTGCTCTCTCTCATCTTCTGGCACCCCTATAATTCTGATGTTGGTACGCTTGAAGCTGTCCCAGAGGCTCCTTACACTATCTTCGTATTTTCGGATTCTTTTTTCATTTTGCTTTTCCGGTTGGGTGTTTTTAGCTTCTTCGCATTTCAAATCTTTGCCTTGATTCTTGAGGTCCTCTGGTCTGCTGTTGGGAGTCTGTATAATACTCGTTATTTCAGTCCGTGTATGTTTAATTTCTAGTTGGTTCTTTATCATAACATCGAGGGTCTCATTAGATTTGTTGAGGATCTCATTCAGTTTATCAGCGTCTTCTATACAGTTTTTGAGAGACCTTAAAAGTGTGGTTCTGAACTGAATATCCTCCATTGACAGTTTTGTCCTGTTTCTTTGTCTCCGCATTTTTTATGCTTTCTTGGTGCACCCCCTAGTGGTCTTTGTGTGCAGTCCTCCTGTAATTAAGCCTTGATTGTTGTAGTTACTAGGGGGATTTGACCTCCAGGCCAGCTGGCTGTGAGAATCAGCTGTGTCTGCAGTGGGAAAACTTCTGTCCTCTAGGGAGGTGCTAATCTAGCCTTTGCCTGAGGCTATCTGGCAAATGGCTCTGTGCAGGGCTTGGGCGGGGCGGGTGGGTCGCTCGGGCTCGGGATCACCAGGGTGGGCTGGAGAGAGCAGTTATGGCGGCTCTCAGTTCCGTCCCTAGGGGCTCTGCCTCACAGAGTCCCAGCAACCACTGCAAACCTCGGAGAGAAAGCTTCCCTCGAGTTCCGACCAAAGCCAGACAGTCCTGCTTCTCCCGTTTGAGTCTGGGTCCCTACAGACTCGCCCGGATCTGGAGCTCAGAATCTGAGACTCCCTCCCGATTGAAAGCACCAACCGCGCCCTCTGCCACCAGCCCGCTCCACGCGCACTCTGTACCTGAGTATTTCACTTCAGCACTGCGCCTCCTCTGAGTCTGGGTATGATATTCTCTTTCCTCCTAGTTGTAGAATTTCCACTCAGCCAGCCTTCCTGTGGTTCTGGATGATGTCCGTTCCGTCTTTTAGGTGTGTTTTGATTTGGTTGTTCAAGGCAGCAATCTCCAGCGTTAACCTATGCCGCCATCTTGGTTCTCGGGAGTTTCATTTTTTCCGATTTGTACTTTTTAATCCCTTACCCTTTTTCACCAGTCCCCCAAGTCCCCTCTCATCTGGAAACCATCAAAATGTTGTTTCTATCTATCAGTTTGTTTCTGTTTTTTTGTTTCTTTGTTTGTTTTACTTTTTTACATTCCACATAAAAGTGAAATTATACGGCATTTGTCTTTCTCTGTCTGACTTATTTCACTAGCACAATACTCTCTAGGTCTATCCATGTTGTTGTGGATGGAAAGATTTCATTCCTTTTTATTGCTGAGTCATATTCCATTGTATCTATTCACCATTTCTTTCTTATCTGTTTATCTATTGATGGACAGTTAGGTTGCATCCATATCTTGGCTGTTGTAAATAATGCCACAATGAACATATGGATGCATATGTCTTTTTGAATTAGTATTTTGGGTTTCTTTGAATAAATATCCAAAAGTGGAATTCTTGGTTCTAGCTTTTGCTTAAATTCCATTTTGTCTGGTATAAGTATTGCTACCCCAGCTTTTTTTCTTTCCATTTCTATTTTCATGAAATATATATTTCTATCATTTTACTTTAAGTTTCTGTGTCTTTTAATCTGAAGTGAATCTCTTGAAGGCAACATATGCAAAGGTCTTGTTTTCTTATCAATTCAGCTACCCTATGCTTTTTGATTAGAGCATTTAATTCATTTACATTTAAAGTAACTTGATAGATATGTAGTTATTAACATTTTATTATTCATATTTTTTATCTTTTATCTTGCTGCTTCTATGATTTTCTCTTTGTCTTTAACATTTGGCATTTTTATTATGGTGTGTCTTGGTGTGAGCCTCTTTGGTTCCAACTTGTTTGCTGCTCTGCTGGTTCCTCACTTCCACCCCTCCTACTAGAATTGACATGGCTTCTCCTATAAATCTTCATTATAAAACTTCTATTCAGCTAGATTTCAGGCATTTCTCAATGTTGGTTGTTCTATAGTTTAGTTGTGATTTTGAAGTGGAGGGAGCTGTTACAGCAGTATATTTCCAATAGTCTTAGGGCATTTTTTTGTTGTCGTTGTCGTTAAACTGTGAACTTATTGATTTTTTCCATTTGTGCTGTAGTGAAAACTATATGCTGCACAATTGCTCTGCATTAAATTTACTTAAATTTTTCAAATTTTACAAATATGTATCTCATTTGTGAAGTGCATAATTAATGGACAATGTCATTAACGTACTTATCTTTTTGAATCTGAATCTCTTCTAATAAAGGTCTTCAACATAAATTATGTTTAGAAAATAAGCAGAGTCTGAGTAAATTAACTCAACCCTACCAAACAATTCATACAACACACTTTTGGATTTGGTTCCTTACAATGCCATCTCTTAGCGTTTAATATAGATAAGGCGATGTTGATGGGCTAAAGTATTTGACATCTCACCAAAGTTATAGTGAGTTTGTCCAATAATAAATAGAGTTGGGAAGGTATTCTTCAACCTTGCACAAATGACTTTGCTCCTATTTAAAATATACATACTTGGCAGTGTATAGTAAAACCATCTATAATTCATTTTATGTGCCTGAACAATGAGTGGAAATAGAACACTGAAGTTGCCTCTGTATGCAGGGTGATGCAATTTCTATACTTTGTCTTTTAAGGTAGGAAATTTGCATTTATGAAATGGGAAGCTCTTAACATGTTCTCCAAGTTCCCAATGCTTTGCCCTTCTTCTGGCATATTGATAAATTACTTAAGTTCTCTATAAAGAACCTAGCCCTGTGCCTTGCTCATGGTAGATAATAAGTAAATGCTAGTTCTCCTTCCCTTTGGAAAGTTAAAAGAATTTCTATCTCCTCAGTCATTAGTTTTTCAAAGATTTTCATTGTTCTCATTAACATCACTGAAAAAAAAAAAACTACTAACATCCACAGATCATTTATTATTTTTATTTTTCAACAAACTTTTATTGAATGTCCTCAATTCATTGATTGTTCTCAGCCATGGAGATACAAACAAGCTTCTGGCTGGAATGAAGTTCATAATTATTTAAGAGAGAAAGACATGAGAATGTAAAGATGTAATACAATGTGACTAAATTGTATAATAGAGATATTCATTGATATGAGAACCTACCAGTTAACAGAGGAGGAAGCAAGTAAAATCTGTGTAATTAAAGCAGATTCCTAGAGATTAATTGATATAACCATTCTTGATTCCTGAAAGATCATCGTAAGGGTTTTTTAAGGTTGTTAAATATTAGAAAATCTATAAAAGGTGGTAATTACTGTGGGAAAAATAAATATCTATATGTCTATCCACCAGTTATAATCTCTAGTATATTCTAGGTACCATGCTAAGGAATCCTATATAATAAAAGCCTAGGTGGCATCACGTGCGACATCATCACAAGACAGCCACCACAAGATGGCTGGCAGGAGAAGACAGTTGTGGGTGATCAGGCTGGCAGGGGAGGGCAGTTGGGGATGAACAGGCTGGCAGGAGAGGCCAGTTGGGGGAGACCAGACCTGAAGGAGAGGGCAGTTGGGGGCGACCAGTCACGCAGGGAGGGCAGTTGGGGGCGACCAGGCCTGCAGGGGAGCAGTTAGGCATCAATCAGGCCAGCAGAGGAGTGGTTATGGGGTGATCAGGCTGGCAGGCAGAAGTGATTAGGGGCAATAAGGCAGGCAGGCAGGCATGTGGTTAGAAGCCAGCAGTCCCGGATTTTTAGATGGATGTCCGACTACCGGTTATTTATTAGAATAAATAACCCAGTTAGATTAAAATTGTTTGTATCACTATCAATTCCTCTGCAATACAGTGGATGGGCCATGCTTGATGTCCTGAAGCTCAGAAATTAACACTGATTTTGAAGTGTTTGGTTTGATTTCTCTATATTCACAATCACTAGTGGGCTGATCAAGGCTACACATTTGAATTTATTTACCTTGTTAAGATTGGGCCTAAACTGGCAGTCAGACATCCCCCAAGGGGTCCCAGATTGGAGAGGGACACCTCCGTCCCATGCACGAATTTTGTGCACTGGTCCTCTAGTGTAATTATAATTAAAAGCCTGCAAACAAAAAATCCCTTCAGAATATGAATACTTAAATTTAAAAAATATCTATATGTTCCCTAAGAAATTAGGAAAATAGACTTAAATAGTACAAAATACTTGCTTACAGTCACACAGATAGTTAAGTATTTGAGCCTCCATCTCAATTTTTTTATTAGACTCCCAACATGTATTCTTAACTTCTACATTATATTGCCCTCTCTTAGGTCCACATTTCCATGTCTAACAAATAGAATTATTTTTTACTGTGAAGTTTGTTTTAAAAACTGTTTTTAAATGAAAAACATATATTCAGACAAAGAAGGCATGATTCAATTTTATCAACCCCCTATTCAAATTCACATTACTTGTTCAAATAAAATACACCAAATTGACAACCTTTTCACATAGAAACTTTGTATTCAAATAGTTCCCATAATTAAGCTGTTATATGGATTTATCACTTCTCAATTAGGTAAAGTTAATAGATTATTTTCTACTGTTTTAGAGAATTTAGACTACACTCTGTAGTCATGGATTGATTAGCTAATCCATGTTAGGATAGCAGAGTGTAGAATTTGCAGCTGTGGAGGACTGTCACAATATTCCTTTTTAAAAATGGAATAATTTGAATATGGAGATAGAAAGGAATGTATACATAAACAACTATAAGCACTTTTAAGTAGAGAACCTGTAATTACTTTTCTCTCCCATAATCAAATTCATGAGATTGCACAAAAATAAAGTAGGTCTTTATGTGTTGGAAGCACTCCAACACATAATACTGTTTTCTTGCCTTGGATAATTGTTGGATATAAATCCCAGGATATTAGTTTTCAAGTGCCTTAGAAATATAGAAATATAGAAGGGTGTCAAATGCTTATAAATAACCCAGTTAGATTAAATTGTTTGTATCACTACCAATTCCTCTGCAATACAGTGGATGGGCCATGCTTGATGTCCTGAAGCTCAGAAATTAACACTGATTTTGAAGTGTTTGGTTTGATTTCTCTATATTCACAATCACTAGTGGGCTGATCAAGGCTACACATTTGAATTTATTTACCTTGTTAAGAAATTTAAAAGAAACTCAATAAAATTATTTGAAGAAAAATTATTGGATTATTTCTATTGCATGCTCCTTTGTAACCAATCTGAAACATTTTTAAAGACAAACGACTGGCTAAATGTACCAATATTTCTAATCAGAGTGAATGTTGTATTTTATTAGAATCTGGGTGAAGACTCAGTTTACTAAATTTGGCTTGAGACTAAACATCTTTATTTGAAACTTAAGTAACTGTCTCAGTATAAATGTATAATAAATAGAGTTCAGGCAAGGTCCATTTTCAAGATGGTTTTTCATAAAAGACATTTGGAAGAGCAGTTTAAAATTGAATTTATTTTGGAAATTCTTTCTGCCTTGTTGAGTATTAGGTAGAACAGATTATTGCATAAATCAGTTGAACACTGATGATATAAACTCATATGGTTCTATAACTTTAGAAACTAACCAAAATCACTTGGAAATTCAGAGTTACTTGAAGAGTAGGTTTGCACCTTAACTCTTCAGTAGGACAGGTGATATTACAGTCAAGGATGAGAAAAAAGAACAAAAATTCTTAAACATGTAGTAAAACAATTTTGTTTCAAGTTACTCATATTAAATACTAGAGGCCCAGTGCCAAGCCTGCACCTTCTCACAGTCTGGGAGCCCTTGGGGTATGTCTGATTGATAGCTTAAGCCTGCATGGGGAGCAGGCCTAAGCTGGCACTCGGACATCCTTAGCAATGCCGCGGAGGCAGGAGTGGCTCCCACCACTGCCGCTGTGCTCATCAGCCGTGAGCTTGGCTTCTGGCTGAGCAGTGCTCCCCATGTGGGAGTGCACTGACCACCAGGGGGCAGCTTCTGCTTTGAGCGTCTGCCCCCTGGTGGTCAGTGCACATAATAGCTACCGGTCAGTCAATTTGCATATTAGCTTTTTATTATATAGCATGAGAATAAGGGAACATACATAAAATGTTTTTATCTAAGGTTACATCTCTAGGTATAATTTTTCATATCAAAAAAATTTTTGTCTTTAGAGAAAAATATTCACATTAAATATGATTTTAATGCTATCAAACTAGTTTTGAATTATCTGATGGCTCTTGTTATTTATAGTTTAAAATCTACAATTCATGCCTTTGGCAATTACTTTTTAAAAATGTTTTTAATGGAGGAGACTGGAAAAATAATGCTACTAAACTTGATTCCTAACTCAATAGCATTCAGTATTATTTTTGGTCATTTAATTAGATATTATATTAAAACTACATTGGATTTTATGTTGATTCTGGACAGTGTGAATACTGTACAATTGAGTATTTAAGAGCTTAGCTTCATGAGAAAACTTCTCTTTGTGTATTCTACTTCTACATCAAATTGGAATTTCCTTGAAGGCTGAGTACAACTTTTTATTTTTTTGCCTCTAACCAACTAGTTCTTTAGCTCCTCAAGTTTTAACATGATATTCTGTATATAATATATACTCAATTATAAAAAATTCTAACTTAACAGAATTTGAAGCTAATGAATGATCATGTCTTGGAATTATGTCCATCTGGCCCTTTCTTCATGTCCTTAGGAGCAAATTAAAGGTATTATTTAATTAATGATGAGGGAGCAAGAAGCTAGAAAGTACTGTTAATTCTATTTTGTAAACCAATCCTATATAATAAAGAGGTAATATGCAAATTGACCATCACGCCAGCACACAAGATGGCCACCCCCATGTGGACACAAGATGGCTGCCACAAGATGGCCTGCAGGGAAGGGCAGTTGTGGGTGACCAGGCCTGCAGGGGAAAGAAGTTGGGAGGGACCAGGCCTGCAAGGCAGGGTAGTTGGGGGTGCCCAGGCCCACAGGGAAAGGCAGTTAGGGGGCAATCGGGTCATCAGGGGAGCAGTTAGACATCAATCAGACTGACAAGGGAGTGGTTAGGGGATGATCAGGCTGGCAGGCAGAAGTGGTTAGAAGCAATCAGGCAGGCAGGCAAGTGGTTAGGAGCCAGCAGTCCTGGATTGTGAGAGGGATGTCCAACTGCCCGTTTAGGCCCAATCCCGAGCAGTCAGACATCCCTCGAGGGGTCCCAGATTGGAGAGCGTGCAGACTGGACTGACAGACACACCCCCCATGCACGAATTTTGTGCACCAGGTCTCTAGTGAACAATATGACTATTATTCATCAAGGGGATATAGCAGTCTAGGCAGATGGAAAAATCATTATCTATATCTTCTTTCTCAGTCTCAGTTCTTCCTTGTAATAAGCTGCTTTTCTCTTTTAATTTATAAGGAGAGATGATGAATATGTCAAAGAAATTTATATGGAGTGCTAAATACTTGTAAAATTAAAATCTTATTACTTACATTTTCCACAACTGTACTATAGGATTGTATTATAGAAATGCTATTGATCATAATAACATCCATAGATTATATAAATACATCACTAAGGCAAAGAAAGCAAATGACATTTGATAAGTAAATAAAATGGATTTATTTATCAAGAACACTTTTATTGTAAATTATTCTTGTAGTCTTTCTCAACATCAAATTTTACAGAATAAACTCAATTTTAAATAAGAAATAAAGGGTCAAAGGCAGAAGTAATAACTGCAAAGGATATTGAATTAATAATGTTGATTGGAAAGAAAAAATAGAATAATGGGTGTAAATCTTGGAAGACAATACAAGAACCTAACTGAATGCTATCTACTATCTCTTCAGGAAGCAGAAAAGGACAAATATTCCCACATATTGTTCCAAGTTCATATGATAAAGAGGTGGAAATGCTTGCTCTTCATCATTTCTTTTTGTTGTTGTTGTTATTCCTTTGTCAGAAGGATACTTTGATTTTTCCATATGTCTCTGTATTTTTAGTACTTCTGTTCCTCTTGGTTTAGTTTATTGATCTCTTTAAAGGACAAGGTGTTTATAAATCTTATTAACCAAACAGTAGAAAATATGAAAATACAATAATGGAGGTTTATTGGGGGCAAAGCTAAAACAGATACAAATAAACAAAGGTCTGTTCAGTTGCTACACAATTTCCTTGTTTTATGTAACTATTTGCTGTTTATTAACCTGACTGAATTTAACTATAGCTACTATAACATACAAAGCACATAAAGATAACAAAAATCTCTTTGGCTTGAATCCAGGGAAACTGGTTGTTCAGTCCTTTTACATAGAAATTCTTACTGGCTAGTAATAAATTTTGACAGATCACAATGAGAAAATAAGAGAAAAACTAACTTAGGGTATGAATCTTTCTTCCCTTTCTCTCATTGCCCCCAACTATACAATACAAATATCCTCAACATACCCTATATAATAAAGAGCTAATATGCTAATTAGACTTAACAGCAGAACAACTGTCTGGAAAACCTTCCAGACGAAGCAAGGGCTGCAAGGGCCGAGCCCCTTGCTTGAATTTCATGCATCAGGCCTCCGGTAGTACTAGAATATTAGAACATGCCTTAAAAATGTTTAAAGAAATGTTTCAATGAATATTTTCAATATATTTTATTAAATCCAGAATGCTGTTAATTTATGATTTTTAATTTATATTATTTTCAATAACTGTGATAATCGCAGAAGAAATTTCAAACAAAATAGATTTGCTTTATAAACTAAGCTCATGTTCTTAATAGTTATTTATCTTCTTTCTCACATTATAGAAATTCAACAAGTTATTTCTGTCATCTGAATCTGTCCTTTGGAGTTACTCCACAACTCACTAAAATGAAGTCATTCATTATTTTCCAGGATAAATGAACACACTTGATATGGTATTGGTAGCTAATTAGAAACTCCTGAGTATGTATTAAAATAGTGTCAAAGGGTTAGTATCTTTACTTTTTCTGATAAAATGGATAATTTTAATGTATGAATAATTAATGTTTCAAAAGAAACCTAAAATATAAAATCTAAGGAGAAAATACATAGATATCTATCTTAAAATAAAATGTTGTTTTGAATATCTAATTGAAAATTTTGGGTTTTTTTTTCTTTAATTGAATCAACATATATTAATGGGATTCTTACCTATAGTAAAAACTACCAATGCTATATTAGCAACGAATCTATTAACTAATATGATGGGTTCAAGATTTAGTTCTTATAACTTCCATGACATTTTGAAGTAGACCATTTTTGTTGTGGGAGAATGAAGGAAGAAAAGGAAAGGTCATGAAATGTTTATCAGTCAGTCATATTGTCCTGTAAAATAGAAATGTCTGTTTAATGTCAGTGAGCAATTCATATGGGGACTCATGGGTTATTTGCTGGAGCAAAGCATCTTTACCTCATTTTACTAATTGAAGCTTATCTTCCCTTAAACTTTGCAATTATATAATACTCAGTCACTTACTAGATGGATCCTCTGTGCAAGATAAGTTATTTCTGCTTTCCAAGCCTGCTCTGATAAGTATCAATAAAATTCAACAGACCCAAGAACCAAGAGCCTTATCTAACCATCTTCTTAGAAAGTAAGGCTTTGTATTAAAATATTTACCAGTGACACATGAAATTATATGTTTAAGTGAAAACATAGGCATATATAGTAGACTATAGTCAACATTTAACAATGGTTGTATATCTTTACTTCTTACAAAAGAATTATATATTCAAAAATTATATTAGGTCTGTTTACTTGATGTTTAATAATTCATTCTAGTCAAGCAGCCTATCTTATTTAGTTATTATATGAATAGAAAATGCTTAAATTCATTACTATGTCATAGTTTTAAACATGCATCTTTCTACAGGTATTTAAACCTTAAAAAAAAGACAATATATTTTTCTGATACAAAATGTTTTATGTAGCATGCATTAAGATATGATAATTTGCCCTAGCTTATTTGGTTCAGTGGATAGAGCGTCGACCTGGTAGACTGAAAAGTCCTGAGTTCAGTTCTGGTCAAGCACATATGACTGGGTTGTGGGCTTGATCTCCAGTAGGGGAGTGCAGGAGGCAATCAATGATTTTCTCTCATCATTGTTGTTTCTAGATTGCCTCTCCCTCTCTTTTCCTCTCTGAAATAAATAAAAAATATATATATTTTTTAAAAAATATGATAATTTTCTAAACTGATTTGTTCTAATCTTATGTTAATTAGGAATCAGAATGACTAGGTTTTATGAAATCACTTTCAACTTATTCACTTGAATTATCTACTTATATATGTCTATTTTGTACTAAAATAATATTTTTATCTTTAGGTATGCTAAAAATTATCCTTTACTTTCTTAGTTATATATTGAACTAGTAGCCCGGTGCATGAAATTCATGCACATTAAAAGGGAATTGATTTCCCTAACCAGTTTGGCTCAGTGGATAGAGCATCAGCCTGCGGACTCAAGGGTCCCACGTTTGATTCCGGTCAAGGGCATGTACCTTGGTTGTGGGCACATCCACAGTGGGGAGTGTGCAGGAGGCAGCTGATTGATGTTACTCTCTCATCCATGTTTCTAACTCTCTATCACTCTCCCTTCCTCTCTGTAAAAAAATCAATAAAATATATTTTTTTAAAAAAGGGAATTAATTAGTGGAGATATTTTAATATTGCTATTTGCCCTTTCTCTATAATAGAAGTGTGAGAGATTAAAGGAAATTAGTAAAATATATATGAAAATAATATATAAATTTATTAATAAATAAACAGTAACAAAAGGATATAACAACAACAGAGGCATGATATAAAAACAACAAAAACATGATATGAAAACAACAAAAACGTGATATAAAAACAACAGTGATGCAAACAATGACTGATAAAGTGATTAAACTTATTCTAATATCTCCCTGTACACCACATTAAGAGTGAAAACACTTTCAGAGTGCTTGACTAATTTCCCTTGTGATGAAGTATTTAGAATTTTAACTGTAACGTCACATGCTCTTCAAACTCGAGAGAAAGCAACATATAACTGACCATGTGCAAAAATGGGTTCAGGTAGGAATATGCCAACTCTGTCTAGAGTTTGTCCTTATGATTTATTAATAGTCATCACAAATGCTGGCATCATGGGAAACTGTCAAAGAATCAATTTAAATGGGAGGCCAGTGTCAGATGGGGACAAATTAATTCTTGGAATCAGAACAACCTCTTCCTCTACAGATCCTGTTAATACTTCAGCTTCGACAATGTTAGGTCATAATCTTTTGATAATAAATTCGGTACCATTACAAAGACCCCATTTACTATTAAGATTTCTCAATAGCATGATGATTGAACCCACTTTTGATTTTAATTCATGACATGGCATCCCTGAAGGAGTAATACTATTAAGAAATTCGATGTAAAAATTTTTCTTTTCAGCATTATCTGTGGAATCAATGGCATCATCACTCAAATATGTGTCAAAATCGCCATCAAGTATATCCAAAATTTCTTCATTTAATTTTTGAACATGCTCATTTTTTAGACAAAGAATTGTACATTTAGATATAATTTTGTATTACCTATAGATATAGTATTTACAAAAGTAGCTTCAATAATAGATCCATTACAAATCATTTCACAGGGGATTTCAATAATATCCATTCCTAAATGAAAACTGCTATCAAGTTTGCCATCTCCAAGTTTTACTAACCATCCACTATAAGCAGAATCCTCTGATCTCATATTTGTTGTAAGAGACCAACTTTCTGAAACATTCCCAAACATTGCAGTACTTTAAACTTGTTTGTACTATCGCCGATCCCATAGCATGTGGTACAATACTGAGACATTGTTGAAAATCGCCTCCAAGACGGAGAACTTTCCCACCAAATACAACATTCAGACTCATAATTTCTCTTAGTAATCTATGGCGTTTATAGCATGACTGGATGCCATGGTTCATTCATCAATGAGAAGTTGGGCCCTTTTAATAGTTTTAGCAACTTCACTGTTTATATCAAGTCTAGAAATTGAAGTTTCATTTAATGGAATGGGTAATTTATATTGGGAATGAAAGGTGCTTCCACCGAGCAGTAAATTTGCAGCAATTTCTGTAGACGCTGTGGGTAAAATAGTACCACCACGACCTCTAATGTAATGTATTAAAACTTTATACATATATGTAGGTGAATAGGATTCCTAGCTGGCAGGCCCCTGACAGCAAGCTGGCCACCTGTCGATTCTGTGATGAATGGGGCTCCCTCCTCCCTCCTGTCAGGGTCTGGGGTTCAAGAGAATGGGGTTCCTGGCTGGCAGGCCACTGACAGCAAGCTATACAACAGCAGATTCTGTGAGGGATGGGGCTGCCTCCTCCCTACTGTTCAGGGTCTGGTTTGAAGGCCGTCCACGCCCCCTGTTGGGGCAGACCCAGAGTTCTACCACGCTATGGCCTCCGCCTCAGCAACCCAGGACTGAATGCTGCTGGGTGCTCATGGCTCTCCCAGGGTGGGTTCTTCCCTAAGGCCTCACAGGAAATAGCTCGGGGAGGGCACAGCCCTTGGCAAGGCAACCCAGGTCTCAGTACTTCCACGCTCCACTTGAAGGGTGAGTTCCTGCCTGAAACCTCACCTTCCAGGAAACAGCTGGGGAGGGGCGGGGTGCAGCCGTTTCCAAGACGACCCCTGCAGGACTGACTTCCTTCCGGTTGGTCGCTCTTCTGGCCATGATGTTACACCCAGGATTTTTATATAAATAGATTACCTTGCTTTATAAAATAGGTATTTTAAGCATTTGCATATATGGCCATATTTGTGTGTGTGTATGCCTAAGCTCAACCATAAACCCTGTTATGGCTAGTGATATATGTCAAATTAATCAATGCTCATATAAACAAGTAATTCATATATAAGTAACCCAGTAGGTAATTTAAGAAATTATAGAGTGTTACCTACAACAATCAAGGCTTAACTACAACAAGACAGTGCACAAAGACCACTAGGGGGTGCACCAAGAAAGCATAAAAAATGCGGAGACAAAGAAACAGGACAGAAATGGAGGAAGGCAAAATGCTGGATATAGAGCTCAAAAACACACTTTTAAGATCTCTGAAGAACTGTCTAGAAGCCGCCGATAAATTTAGTAAGGCCCTCGAAAAGACTGGTGAGACCGCCGATAAAAATAGTGAGATCCTCAAGAAATCTAATGAGACCCTCGATGTTGTGATAAAGGACCAACTAGAAATTAAGCATACACGGACTGAAATAACGAATATTATACAGACTCCCAACAGCAGACCAGAGGATCGCAAGAATCAAGTCAAAGATTTGAAATGCGAAGAAGCAAAAAACACCCAACCGGAAAAGCAAAATGAAAAAAGAATCCGAAAATATGAAGATAGTGTACGGAGCCTCTGGGAGAGCTTCAAGCGTACCAACATCCGAATTATAGGGGTGCCAGAAGATGAGAGAGAGCAAGATATTGAAAACCTATTTGAAGAAATAATAACAGAAAACTTCCCCTACCTGGTGAAAGAAATAGACTTACAAGTCCAGGAAGCGCAGAGAACCCCAAACAAAAGGAATCCAAAGAGGACCACACCAAGACACATCATAATTAAAATGCCAAGAGCAAAAGATAAAGAGAGAATCTTATAAACAGCAAGAGAAAGAAACTCAGTTACCTACAAGGGAATACCCATACGACTGTCAGCTGATTTCTCAACAGAAACTTTGCAGGCCAGAAGGGAGTGGCAAGAAATATTCAAAGTGATGAATACCAAGAACCTACAACCAAGATTACTTTATCCAGCAAAGCTATCTTTCAGAATTGAAGGTCAGATAAAAAGCTTCACAGATAAGGAAAAGCTAAAGGAGTTCATCACCACCAAACCAGTATTATATGAAATGCTGAAAGGTATCCTCTAAGAAGAGGAAGAAGAAGAAGGTAAAGATACAAATTATGAACAACAAATATGCATCTATCAACAAGTGAATCTAAGAATTAAGTGAATAAATAATCTGATGAACAGAATGAACTGGTGATTATAATAGAATCAGGGACATAGAAAGGGAATGGACTGACTATTCTTGGGGGGGCAAGGGGTGTGGGGGATGCAGGAAGAGACTGGACAAAAATCTTGCACCTATGGATGAGGACAGTGGGTGGGGTGTGAGGGCAGAGGGTGGGGTGGAAACTGGGAGGAGGGAGTTATGGGGGGGAAAAAGAGGAACAAATATAATAATCTGAACAATAAAGATTTAATTAAAAAAATTATAGAACATTGGATGTCATTATAAATTCACATAGTTTAACTTAATGAAATGTTTGATGCTAAATATGATATTAATAGTTAATAAAGATGATTATTTTCTTCAGGATGCTTTTACAGCCTTCTAATGTACCAAAATTCTGACAGTTGGAAGAAGAGAAAAAAAGTCTGAAAAAAATAAAGAACATTTGAAATCATAATCTAAATTCTGAGAGGCCTCCACATAGAAATGGATTTGCTAAGTACAACTATGAGATAAGGAAAACAGCTGACACTCAGGAACATTCTAAGCCATTTATACCCAAGTAATGTACTCAGGTTTATGACATCAGATTTGTGTCATAATATATTTTCCATTGCTTGCAGCTGGAGGTCCTAAATGCCTAGATTTGCATGAGGTCAAAATAGACTAAATAGACCTTCTTTTCTTTTATAGTCTGTTTTTATATATACTCATATAATAAAATTTAACAATTTGTGCTCATTATCTATCTAGCAGTGTAAAAGTAGATTCCACAGAAATAGTTGAATCTATAATTAATCTGTAAATTAAATATCATCTATATTTTCTTATTTCCTTCACGTGGCATCATCTCGGTGCTCAATGCCATCCTTGAAGACAAACATTATATTAGGTTGTGGCCATTGGGATTACATGAAACAAGAAGAGATTATACATGGGAACCAGAGAAATATTTTAAAAGAAAACAATGGTTGAGCCTCATTTTTACCTGGGATTCATGGGCTTTCTTATTAGGGTAATTTATAGTTTCCACTCTCCCCACTAAACTCTGACATTTATCTGACTTTTACCTGAATTCCTCAAGCTCAAGCATAGAGGTTGTTTAAATGAATAAAGCCATCTTGTCATCTCACTTCCTACATCCTCTGATGGTGAAGCTGTGGGATACCAGAAACCAGTGATTCAGCCCCTGGGTTATTCACAAAATCAAAAATAAATTAAAACAAAGTACAAAAATAAATATTAAACATTTTAAGCCAAGGGCTCTGCTAAGTTAGTAAGTAGCAGAAGTAGAATTCTAATTCTTGTCTATTTGACTCCACCACTCATCTATGAGATGTTTTAACTCAGGAAAATCAAAATCAACACATGATAATGACAAAGTATAGGACACTACTCACAGTCAGCACCATTGGCTTTCTGAAAATCAAAATTTTCTGCAGATTTGTTCTCCTAAAATGAAGCATTTATTTTAAAAAGATCTTTAAGCACCCAACATATATGACAGGTGGGATTAGTGGATAACTGCAACTTAGTGCATGTGGTTATAGCTGGTAGAGATAATAAGATCTTAACAAGGTAATTTTTGCTTAGGCCTTTGTGAAATGGATGTTAATGCATATATTTAGATGGTTATAAAGCTATTGTGTGCTTATATACTAATCCTTAGATGAAGCATATAGCCTTAATAATGATAATTTCTTATTTGTAAATTTAAATTTTAAAAATGATGAAAAAAGAACTAATTCTTTCTTTTAAACATTTCTAACAATTCATGCTTAACTTTTTGTAAAATAATGGCCAATCTAAGGCAAATTTTTTAAATTATTCTAAATAGTCAAAAGAAAATTTGCTTTCCTGCTTGAAGTTTATTTATTTATCTAAAAGTAAATATATTTTGGCATATATTTACATAAGAATTATCTCAGTAAACCCAGTTGTGCCTATTTACTCATTTCTCAATAAAGCTACAAAAGCTATCTTTTAAAAACCAAAGTCACATCACATTCATCTTCTCACAAACCATCAATTGCTTCCCATTCCTCTCAAAGGAAGTTGAAACACTTGATCAGGACATACAAAGCCCTCTACAATTTGCCCCCTCTTCTTTCCACTCTGTCTCTGACCTTTTTTCCTAGTATTCTCCACTGATCTTATTCAGGTTCAGTTACCCGGACCTGCTTGTTATTTTTTGAACATGCACACTACAATTTCAGGGCCTTTGTTCAATATATTCACTATCCCAGAATACTTTGCCCCCAGATCCATGCATGGCTATACTTATGATAGTTAGAGTAATGCATGTCCAAAAGCACTCAAGTCCTAATCCTTGGAGCCAGTAAATATATTATTTTACATGGCAAAATGGATTCTGCACACGTGATTAAGGCAATGAGCTTTCAGACTGGGAGATTATGGTAGATTAGCTGGGTAAATCCACATTTCTAAAAGCAGAGAATCTTTACTAGGTGCAGTCAGGAGGGGATTCTCTCTTGAGCTTTCAGAAAGGACCATAGCCCTACAGATACTTTGTTTTCAGCACAGTGAAACCCATGTCAGAATTATGACCTACAGAACTGTAATGTACTAAGTATGTTTTGTTTTAAGCCACCATGTTTGTGGTCATGTTTTACAGCAGCCGTGGAAACTAAAATACTACCCTTAGCTCTTTCAGGTATTTACTAAAGATGTCAAATTTTCAGTATAATTTTCTGCTTTATTATTTCATAGTATTTGCACTATCTATTGTATTTCTGTATCTGTATTGGTACAGATGTGGATATTAATATATGTATCCATATTTATTTTTGTCTCCCTCCACTAGACTATTTGTTTTATTAAACTCAAATGTTTTTATTTTGTTTTGTTCATAATTGATATATCATCACTGTATAAAGCAGTTTTTGACATAGAAAAAATGTGAATAAACATTTGTTGACTATATGTCAATGACTTTTTATGGCTGTTAGTTAATGATTAAGTTAACTATATAAGAAAATTTAAGAATTGACTAAAAATAGATTGTAAAGTTATTGAAACCTCACCCTATCCTGCCTGACATGTATAATTTCTGTGCTTATATAATGATTTTGTTAATGTCCATAAAAATTTGCTAGCTCTTTCCTTCAGAAAATATTCTACTGAATATAAATTCCTGTATATTTACATTTCTAACATGAGCATAAATGAAGCAGAATAGCTTATCAGTATGTATACAAAAATTGTAGACCTGTGACCATTTATTGTGCTGTTACATTTATTTTGTGCTGTTGTGCATCAAAACATATCTATTCCACCCGTACCATTGTCATGAAATATTTGTGCAGTGATAGACATTGAAAATTGACATGTTTCTGTAGGTTTTCCATTTCACTGCTAGCAGCTTTTGAAATTATAGAAACCACTTTGCAATTCAAAGGGTAAGAAAGAATTTGTGAGTTGATTTAAAACTTCTGAGTAACCTCTGTTCAGCATGATGTTTACTTACTGTGATCATAGGACTATTGTTCTTCAATCCTAAGAGACAATAATCCCTAATCAGGTACTTCTGTTTCAAGAACTAAAATTACATCTATTTTACAAGATTAACTTCCTTTGACCCATCCTTTCAACTGAATTCTACCCCTGCAAAACAAATTATTTCAAATTTCCTTGCCTTCAAAATAAATTGTCAAAGAACAACTCAAACTAGGTTCAAATAAAGGATGACCTAATTTAACCTCATGTAAGTTAATGATACTCAGTTGTATTAAAAAATATTTTGTTTCACCTAAATCTATGAAGTGCACTTAATAGTAAGTTTTCCTCCATTTTTCTATCTCTCTTTAAAATTAAAATTGAGTAATTTTCTAAGATTTATAACTATGCTATGCACAATTTCATCTTAAGTGCTATCAATGCTATTTATAGTATAATACTAATTATATTACTTTTACATTCGAATAGCATAAACTGGGCTTGGGCCAGATTTTGTAACAGAGTGATCAAACACTGCACACTCATTTACTGCAAATATCGTGATTCACAGTTATATGAGGAGAAATGCATGCTTCTTCTGCACTGTGGTTCCCTCTTCACCCGGGCAACTCTGACTGAAGCGGAGCTTCCACAGTGTTGGGTACAGGAGACATTCATTAACTGATTTACTGACACATCAACTATTGACTTACTGAAAGAATGATACAATTCCTTAAGATAATCTAGATGTTGCCTATAAAGCATCACATAAATTATGAAGATGAGCTGTGGAGTGTTTATATGGAAACTTCTGTTATTTTAAAACAGTGAGAAAACTGGGGGGAGTAACTCAATCCAGCTACATTACCACACCTTCAATTGGAGAGAAAGTTATTTCCAGTTGCCCTATAATGGACAGAGCAATTTTATTATCATCAAGATGTTCTACTTTATACAATAAACAATAGAAATTTTGATCATCCACAGGACTCATATGCATGCATATGAGCATAACTAATGGACACAGATAATAGGGGGTGAGGGCATGTGCTGGGGGGTGGGGGAAGTTGGGGAGAGGTCAATGGGGGAAAAAGGAGACTTAGGTAATACTTTGAACAATAAAGAGTTTTAAAAAAGAAAGAAATTTTGAAGGTGCGGTATGTTATTTTCATACTAGGGCTTGTGCCTAGAGTTAACTTATTCCTATAAATGCCATGGAATTTTGGAGAGGAAATGGACATTATAAAGTAACTAGAGGCCTGATGCATGAAGAAAAGGCCTTCCTTCCCCTGGCTGCTGGCACCGGCTTCCTTCCAGCACCAGGGACCTGGGCCTGTGCTCTGGCCTCTGCCTTCTGCTTTTGCTATGGGCCAGTGCCGCCTCCCGCCTTCGCTCCAGGCGTGAGCCGCCTCCCGCCCACTCTGGCCTGCTTCACGGCCGCCACCCAAAGGCTGGCCCTTGGTGGCCAGCCAGTGCTTGTGGGAGGCTTGGCTGCCCCAGAGATGAAGAAAGCCAAGCATCCTGCCTGAAGGAAGCCAACCATCCTGCCTGCTCCAGCTGTCTCTGTGGCTCTGGCCAGCGCTGCCATCTTTGTGGCTATAGGTGCTGCCATCTTTGCTTTGGAATGACAGTTAATTTGCATATTACCCTTTTATTAGTATAGATTATACAGTGATCCAACCCTTTCATTTGACAGATGAGAAAACTGATACTGAGTTTTTATCATCCCAATTTGCATGAACTAGAACTGAAACTGGAATGTGGGTCTCTCAATCTAGACTAGAGCATGTTCTACTTCATTAAATTCCCTTTGTCATTATGAACTATGTCCTGAAAATTTTAATAGAAATAAAGAATTCAGTGTAGGATATTTTAATCACTAAGACAAGTGTTGTTGTTGGCATACATAGTCACCATCCTGCCTGCTCCAGCTGTCTCTGTGGCTCTGGCCAGCGCTGCCATCTTTGTGGCTATAGGTGCTGCCATCTTTGCTTCGGAATGACAGTTAATTTGCATATTACCCTTTTATCAGTATAGATTATACAGTGATCCAACCCTTTCATTTGACAGATGAGAAAACTGATACTGAGTTTTTATCATCCCAATTTGCATGAACTAGAACTGAAACTGGAATGTGGGTCTCTCAATCTAGACTAGAGCATGTTCTACTTCATTAAATTCCCTTTGTCATTATGAACTATGTCCTGAAAATTTTAATAGAAATAAAGAATTCAGTGTAGGATATTTTAATCACTAAGACAAGTGTTGTTGTTGGCATACATAGTCAAAGAGGAAATAAAATGTTTGAAATTAACTGAATTCATGATAAAGGCACCAAGAAAAATCATCCAATATTAGTAAGGTACTCAGTGGGGGAAAAAAGGAATTCAGCTTGCTAATTTTGAAAGCCTTAATAAAGATGAGGTCTGAAAATAACAAAAATGGTCCTCTTACATTATTTATAGACTAGCACTGAAATTTAATCTGAAAGAGAAACAGCAAGATACTGTGAACAATAGCAGTGACATTGAAATAAATAGTCCCTATTTATGCTAGTCTGTAATTAGAGTTCAAATTAACTGATATTTTTAATTTATTTCACTTTTTCAAAGGAATTGTTATTCTTATAATCTTTATCTCCTTTCACATCCAATAAAATCTAGGCTGATTACTTTTCAGAAATAAACGATTGTTGATAGAGAATCTCTTCTATTAAAAATAATGCAAAAACAAAACAAACAAAAACCTTCTTTACTATATCTGAAGGCTACGAATAAAAGGTACTGTCAAGTTTTATTACCATGATATTTTATTAAAACATGATGTTGTGAATGGTTTCCTCATTTATTAACTGTACTTAAATTATCATTGTACATTTCTGAAAATCCTTGCCTTTTTTGCAAATATCATGTGATCTAACATAAATATTCCATGTTCTATATTTGGCTCTAGTTTGTTTATGCCTAAGCATTGGCAGCCTACAGATCTACTTAGGCTGCAGGGAGAGGATATAGATTCATATGTAATGGTTTTTGAACATTTGCCACTGATCACTGCCATCAGAGAAATATACTACCTGATCTTGAGACTGTGCAAATATACTATTTCTGTAGGTTCATATTTCAGCTGACCAAGAAACTTATATACAGAAGGAAAGAATAGTTTCTATCATCTCTTTTGATTAGACCACCAGGATTGTGCTCCTGGTAAATGCTTCAACTTTTATTCCCTAGAGGGAACCCTAGGAGATAATTTGGAGAGCAAAGCCAAAGCTGTAACATTTTTTTTTCTGTGTCTCTGATGTACTAAGAATTAATTTACATTATTCCCAGACTGGCCTTTCTTTGACAGCAAAAAAGTTATACTTTATATTGTTTTATAAAAAGAATCCATTAGCAACATTAAAAATTTTCATGTCTCTAAAAATGTGGTATGTAATTATCTAATACTGAATTATTTAAAAAAGAAAAACATATACCAAATTTAGCTCTAATATACCTGGCTATATGCCATATAAATTCCATTAAGTTAACTATTTACCCTAAGCTTATAATTAAGTGATTCACTTTTCAAAATATTTCCCTTATGGTTATAACATAAATTATAACAGAATCACCTTATAATAATAAAATTAAAAATCCATATATACTCCTCCAATACAAGTAAACAGGTAAATGAAGCAAGAATATAGTAGCATAAGTGAAAGTAGAAAACAAGTTTGAATTGAAAGGGTGCCTTTCATAAATGAGGTGCCAAGCCGGCATCACTGACCTATGAACCAGGAGATCACTGTTCGATTCCTGGTCAGGGCACATGCCTGGGTTTGTGGGCTGGATCCCCAGTGTGGCGCGTGCAGGAGACAGCTGATCAATGATTCACTCTCATCATTGCTGTTTCTATCTTTCACTCCCTCACCCTTCTTCTCTGAAATCAATAAAAATGTATAAAATAAATGAGGTAATGACATTTGCTTATTGCATTACCATTTTAGTACTATTTTCATAATCACTGAGTAAGAAAATGAAATTGTTTGAGCTATGTGTGTTTCAACCCTAAAAGAATAAATATTGCCCAAACTATTAGGGATGTGGCAAAGGTATTTTAGAAGGGAATTTCTATGATCTTTGGAGTAATGTCTTAAGTCATGTAATTCCCCTAGTTATCTACTTAAAGTGAATGTCATTTATATAGCAACTAGAGGCCCAGTGCATGAAATTCATGCAAGAGTAGGCTTTCCTTTTCCCGGCTGCAGGCACCAGCTTTTCTCTGGCACCTGAGAAATGGCTTCCTTCCCACCACTGGCAGGCACCCAGGACCCAGGACCCAGGCTTCACTAGCAGCCCCCGCTTTGTCAGTAAGGTGATCTGGAAAGATGTTCAGAAGAACATCCAGTTTAATTAGTATATTATGCTTTAATTATTATAGACTAGAGACCTGGTGCATGAAATTTGTATAGGGGGGGATGGGTGTCCCTCAGCCTGGCCTGCACCCTCTCCAATCTCAGACCCCTTGAAGGATGTCTGAATGTGGGATCTGGCCTAAACTGGCAGTCGGACATCCTTATCACAATCTGGGACTGCTGGCTCCTAACCACTCACCTGCCTGCCTGCCTGATCATCCCTAACTACCTCTGCCTGCCAGCCTGATCGCCCCTAACTTTTGCCCTTCCAGCCTGGTTGCCCCTAACTGCTGTCTCCTACAGGCCTGATCACACCCAACTGCCCTCCCCTGCAGGCCTGGTCTCCCTATACTGGCCTCCCCTGCAGGCCTGGTTGCCCCTGCAGGCCTGGTTGCACCCAACTGCCCTCCTCTGCAGACCATCTTTGTGGGGGCCATCTTGTGATGGCCATATTGTGGTGGCCATCTTGTGGTGGACATCTTTTGATGGCGTGAGGGCAGCCATCTTGTGGCAGCCATCTTGTGATGGTGTAGCTCACGATGCCGCCTAGGCTTTTATTATATAGGATTGCTGCTTACCAAAAGTGGTCTACATAAAGATGGTCACTCCAGATGATTCAGGGATCATAATAGAGATTATCATTGTGTGAGGCAGCAGAAAATGCTTGCCTTTACAGGGAATGTGTCTCCTATGGAAGACTAAAAATGCACTAAGTACCTAGTGCCAAAAATTGGTGATTCAGAATGGAACAAAGTTTCAAAAACACACTTTGATTGTCACTGGAAAATAGTTTTTTGCTGAATAAATCACCAAAACTATCATTTGTTAGATTTCTCTAAAAACAGGAAATGTAAGTCTTTAATTAGAATTGGTATTTCCTTTGCTTCATTCTAAAAATGCAGTTGAATGTGATTATCAAGATTGAAGATAAGGAATAATCTAAAAACAAACAAACATATTGATGTCCTGATATTGTCTTTACTATTAACCCCTCCCCCACCACACACACACTCAGTTACTGAAATTGGGAAAACGAAATAACATAGTGGTTTTGTTACCCCATATTACCTATAATAATTTCATTAACCATATGTATGAGTTTATTTTGTTGTGTAGATTTTCAGTTTTCTGCCTGTTTTTAATACTTAAAATAATTGAAGGTTGTTGAAAGATAATTTTCAGGAATATATTTTAATTTTTTTAACCTGCATATAGTTTTGATCACAGGCAGTGATTGTAATAATAAAGCAAGAGGTGTAGAAGGATGAGGGAGGGTATAATTTGGGGCAGGTAGAGACTTTAGAATGAAGAAGAATTGGTAATATTTTGTATATGGGGCCAAGGTCAAGGGACCACAAGGGATGTAAAGCAGAAAGTACGAGTAGAAGTCTGGGACAAGAACAATATGGATTCTATTTTTGTTTATGTTGATTTTGAAAGGATTATGAGCAGCCAGTTGGAGATCTTTGGTATGTAGTTGGAAAACACACACATAGGTCTAAATATTTGAAGGGACATCAGACTAGCTTGAAGACAAATAATTGGAAATCATTGGTTAGCAGTGATAATTGAAGTTGTGGAGGAAAGATTCTAGATCCTCTTAATATACATATGTATTCATATATATACAACAAATAATTTTGAGTGCCACACACAAAATGGTAAAAAGAACATAACATTCATGCTGAAAACACAACAATATTGAAAGTGTATTCATTTAATGTAGAATCTGTATTTTTGGCAGATCCTTTTAGGTCTTAGATTTATATTTTTCTGGGAAAATAAAAAGGGAGAAAAGCAATTGCTATAATACTTCTGGTAGGTTATGTATATATTTGTTACATATGTAGGTTGCTTGCTTCACTGAACTTTGTTATAACACATATACTTGATTATTTGGATATTTATTTCTCATGCCATAATCACCCAATGTTTATTGTGACTTAAGGAAACTTAGTATTCCTCTTAGCTCTAAAGTTACCAAAAACACAATCTGAAGACCCACAAACATGAGGAAATCCTCTATCTATTATGCTCACAAATAGAGATAAAGTGTAATCTTGGGCAAACCAAATAACATTTTCCCCACCTCCAGTAGTTCCTCTTACTGTATTTTAGAATCTTGAAAGTCTTATCTATATGTTCTTATGTTCATTTATTACAAATTCTGCTCATAAGGGACCTGCTATTAGTCATATAGGAAGTTTATACTTCAGTCTTTAGAGTCCTAATAAAGAAATAACATTTATGGTTTCATCAATTCTCTCTAACCTTTAGTCCTGCAGTCTTATAATCTGATTATTGTATAAAGCTGTCATTCGAAGGCAGTAGCTAAAGTGTACATTTTACTGGAAAATTGGTTGTCACACATTGTTCAGTGGTGATGCCTCATGCCTGGGGTAAGAATAGCTATTTTTCATCTTATTTGATTTGTGTTCCTTAACACTAACTGCCCTTTGTGTGTGTGTATATATATATATATATATATATATATATATATATATATATACTAGAGGCCCGGTGCACGAAATTCTGCACAGGGTGGGAGGTCCCCTCAGCCTAGCCTGCACCCCCTCTAATCCAGGACAACTTAGGGGATGTCTTACTGCCGATTTAGATCCTATCCCAGGGGTGGGCAAACTTTTTGACTCGAGGGCCACAATGGGTTCTTAAACTGGGCTGGAGGGCCGGAACAAAAGCATGGATGGAGTGTTTGTGTGAACTAATATAAATTCAAAGTAAACATCATTACATAAAAGGGTATGGTCTTTTTTTTGTTTAGTTTTATTCATTTCAAACAGGCCGGATCCGGCCCGAGGGCCGTAGTTTGCCCACAGCTGTCCTATCCTGTGGACTGTTGGCTCCTAATTGCTCACCTGCCTGCCAGCCTGCACCCCCCTGCTGGCCTGGTTGACCCTCATGGTCCCCCTGCTAGCATGGTCGCCCCAAGTAGCCTGCTGTCCAGTCATTACTGTTACTGTGACGGCGTCCCGGACAATTTGCATATTCCTCTATTATTAGTATGAATATATATAATATATATTAGGAACAAAGAGCATGAGCATACATTTTCTATGTGTGAATTATCTCCACCTTTTGGGTTGCTCATAAGTGATTGGTTATTTGTAATCACCACTAATAAAATCAAATTCTGTATGTCATGATTTAAACTTATTGATCACCAGGAAAGAAAAAGCACTGTGAGAACAAATTGTAATTAAGAGTCTATAGGGTACTACATTAGCTTAAAACATCTAAATAGATTTCTCACAATAATTAAGGATAAATGTATCCCTTGATACATATACACAATGAATAGCTTAAACTGTTGTATTCAGTTTCATACACAGTAAAATAAAGGCAAATTAATTGAAGTTAAACTTTATTTTGAAGCAAAGTTCATGACTCTATGATGCAATTCAGTGGGTAAAAAACCAGTGTTTCTAGATGACAGCATCTGATTCATTTCACAACAAAATGGATTTGATATGTATAAAATATGAACTAAAATATGTATAATTTGGTAGCTGCACATATAATAAAGTCTGTTTCCATCATTGTATTTTGGGCTATGTACATAGTAACGAGATCTTAGAGGAACAAGCAAACAAATGTGGTATTTAATAGCCATCACATAAACAGGATTGTTCGATTATGAATAAAATGCTATAGAAAGGATATTTTCTCATTGAGAGAATCATTTAAAGCTTCTGTTAATTTTATAAAGTTTTCTTAAAATACAATACTGCTCAATTTTTAAAAAATCATTATGGTCCTGGGATCCTGGCACACTATCTTTTTATATTTATTTATTTATTTGTTTTTTATTTATTTATTTTTAAATCTTTATTGTTGAAAGTATTAGATATGACCCTTTTTTCCCCATGCACCACTCCTACCCCGCTCCCCCCACCCAGGCCTTCACCTCCCTATTGTCTGTATCTATGGTTTATGCATATAAACATATGAGTTCATTGGTTGATCTCTTCCCAACCCCCTCCCCCCCTCTCACACACACACTCCCCTGCCTTTGCTCTGAGGTTTTACAGTCTATTTGATGTTTCTATATCTCTCGGTCTATTTTTTTTTTTCATCAGTTTATGTTGTTTGTTATATTCCACAAATGAGTGAGCTCATGTAATACTTATAGCTGAGGCAGCACAACTGTGGCTAGGATGGCATACACCCTGCTAATCACTGCACAGTCTGGGGTGGTGTTCTAGGCCAGCCTGGGTGGTGGTGAGTCTGGGCTCCTTGCCATGGCCCCTCTTTCCTTCAATATGGCATGGTTTCCATGCCTGAGCTGTGCTGTCCAGGTAGTACCCGAGAGGAAGCAGGGGCTCCCCACCCAGGAGAGGCTAGTCTGCCATACCCCAAGACACCTGCAAGATCTAACTGTCCCTCACTCATACACACACACACCATGCACATTTGCACACTCCCCTCTCACTTCATTATTCACTCACAATCTGTCTCACTCCTGTCCTGCCAGCCGTCATCTTACTTTTCCCTCATCCTATCTTTTTGAATGAGTTGTCTGTAAGAGTAAACAAACCTTTATGTCTAAGTATTAAAAAAAATCCCTCAATTAAGTTTTATTGCTAACATCCTTATTTTCTCACTCCTTTGGTAATATTTCTTACAAATTTGAATTTGAAAGACCTAAAGTCTAAGTTTTATAAAGCTTAAGATTGTACTTCATTTTAAAACTAGCCGAAACCGGTTTGGCTCAGTGGATAGAGCGTCGGCCTGCGGACTGAAAGGTCCCAGGTTCGATTCCGGTCAAGGGCATGTACCTGGGTTGCGGGCATATCCCCAGTGGGAGATGTGCAGGAGGCAGCTGATCGATGTTTCTCTCTCATCGATGTTTCTAACTCTCTATCTCTCTCTCTTCCTCTCTGTAAAAAATCAATAAAATATATTAAAAAAAAAAAATAAAACTAAATTGATTCTAGTTGTTTCCTTTTTTGAAGTGCTTGTATAATATTTTTCTCATTCTGTGAAAGTAAAGTGTAGCTTTATCTCTTGCTTTTTTGATATTACTTTTCCCTTAAACTGAAAACTTATTTTCAGGCAATACTATAATTTATTTTTCTATAACATTTGAAAAAACTGGAATACTTTAATATTCATGATATTTTGAATTTGTGAACTATATCGCACAAGAGACGAATGAATAGAATAATTTTTATAGGAATTGAGTTTATCTAAATTGATGTCTATAATTCAGGTAAGCAATTATCAAATGGAGAATATTATTTAAAAATATAACAGAAAAAAATTGGACACCATTCAACTCAAAATGTTTCTTTAGTTTTTCTGGTCTAAACTAAAGCTTACATTTCTATCTTTTATGTTGTAAGTTTTCTTTTTTTTAATATTAGCAGAACTGCTTTTGTCTAACTTTTTAAAAATGTCTTCTACTACATCATATTTTAAAAGAAGTTGCATCATTAATCAATCAACACAATCTGTTTAGTGGCTGTATGCTCCAGGCACCATTCTGGGCACAGTTGGTCTTCATTAGGTCATGAAAGTATCATTCATATCAAACTAATGAACTGCATCTTGAAAAAGTGAGTATTTTGCTTTTCTGCTGCCTGATGTCCAAGAAATGCCGGAAAATATATCTTTAAACATGGCCAGATTTGGGGCACTACCAAGTTATGCTTTCTAATTATCAGAGCTCTTGGTGCCTTTGGGAAGTATTTTTATTATCTTCATATTAGTACTCATTACATTATTCTCAGAAGCTGATACAACTTTTTCAGTCTCTTCAAATTCCTAGTCCCCACCCTATGCCACTTAAAAGCCATATCTCAACTACTGGTTTTAAAAAGATATTAAGGTGATTTAACCAATGTTTTCTTACCTTCCCTTCCTCTACACTTGAGAATACTATTAAATTTTTCCTTTCACTGCCTTTTCTTGTTCCTATATTTGAGGAAGATATATATATATATATATATATATATATATATATATATATATATCCTTTCAATCCCCCTATTTTGCATATTTAAGTCATCTTTTCTCTGCAGCGTTCTATATCTTTATGCATGCTCAGTTATTCATTAATCTTTAAAAATATAAAAATTCTAAACATCTTAATATCTTGATTTGACTTTGTCCCCAACAGGGCCAGAGTGTGATTCTCGGCCTCAGTTAGGAAATTATTTTAAGGAAGACTGGGGGAGGGCTGATGGCCTCTATCTCTAAAAGGGAGTAAGCATAAAAAGGGTTAGTGAGTTTTGTCTGCTTTTCTCTCAGACATATGACCAAACCATTCACTTTCTTGCCTTCAAATTATTTAAAGTATTATTCTATAACTGCTACTAAAAGACATAAACCTTTTAACTTATTAAAACCTGGAATTATTATTTACAGCTTTATTATTTTATGTTCTCAAAGGAAATCACTGTTTACCAATCTCAACTGGTTTTTCTAAATTCATAGCTTCATGGAAATCCCTGGTGTATCAGATTTTTTTTTTTTACTGTCTCCATTTTATATGGTTCTCTTCTCTCTGAACATTTGTGGTATTCCACTATTAACAGTTTTCAAATTGTGGAAAAATACAAATAACATAAAATATACTCCTTAATAAATGTCAGTATGCATTTCAGTGGTATTAAGTACAGGTACACTTTTGTTCAGCCACCTACACCCTCCATCTTCAGAAAACTTTCATCTTGCACACTGAAATTTTCTACCTATTAAACAATAATTGTCTATTCTTCCCTTACCTCAGCCCAAGACAACCACCATCCTATTTTCTGTATCTATGAATTTCACTATTCTAAGTACCTCAGAGAAGTGAAATCACACGCAATTTGTCTTTCTGTAATTGGCTTATTTCATTTAGGATAATATTCATTCATGTTATACTCTATATCAAAATTTCCTTTCTTTTTAAGTCAAAATAACATTTCATTATATGTATGCATCACATTTTATTTATCCATTTATTGATTGATGGACATTTCAGTTGCTTCCACCTATTGACTATTCTGAATAATTCTATTATGAATATGAGTGCACAGATATATCTTAGTGACCCTGCTTTAGATTCATTTGTGTGCATATCTAAAAGTGGAATTTCTATGTCATATGGTAATTTTATTTTTAATTTTGAGAAAATGTCATAGTGCTTTATATAACAGTTGCAACATTTTACATTCCCACCAATGATGACCAAGGAGTCCAATTTCTCTCAATTCTTGTCAACACTTGTTTTCTGTTTTTTTGTTTGTTTATAGCAGTCATCCTAATGGGTGTCAAGTGGTATATCAATGTGGGTTTGACTTGCATTTCCATAATGCTTAATAGCCATTTGTAGATCTTCTTTGGAGAAATGTATATTGAAGTCTTCTAAAAAACAACAACAACAACAAAAAAACCCAACAACTTAGTTTTATTGCTTAAAGTATTACAACGAGTATTACATATGTCTCCTTTTTTCCCCCTTGACCTTCCCCCAGACTCCCGTACCCCCAATGTCTTGTGTCCATTGGTTATGCTTATATGCATGCATACAAGTCCTTCGGTTGATCTCTTACCGTCCCCTCCACCCTCCTTGGCCATCCCACTGTAGTTTGACAGTCTGTTCCAGGCTGCTCTGCCTCTGTATCTATTTTTGTTCATCAGTTTATAATGGTCTTAATTATCCATAAGTGAGTGAGATCATGTGGTATTTTTCTTTCATTGACTGACTTATTTCACTTAGCATAATCCTCTCCAGTTCCATCCATGCTAATTTCTTTTAGCAAAGTTACGTAGTTTTCACTGTATCATTTTTTTTTTTGTCTCCTTAGTTATGTTTATACAAAAGGTTGCAGGTTCAATTCCCAGTCAAGGCACATATGGGGAGGTGACTGATCTCTCTCTCTCTCTCTCTCTCTCTCTCTCTCTCTCTCTCTCTCTCTCTCTCTCCCATTTTTCCCTTCCTGTCTCTAAAACATGTCCTCAGGTGAGGATTAATTTAAAATATTACATTCCTCAGACATGTCACATAACTCAAGTATTATGATACTCTCTTTTGCAAATATCAGTCCTTAAATTCATTAATTTATTTTTTAATATTTTTATTGATTTCAGAGAGGGAGAGAGAGAAATATCAATAAGTAAAGAGAATCATTGATTGGCTACCTCCTGCATGCCTCACAATGGGGATCGAGTCCACAGCCCAGGCATACGCCCTGACCAGGAATTGAACCATGACCTCCTGGTTCATAGGTTGACACTCAACACCTGAACCACACCAGCTGGGCTATCATAAATATTTTAACAAGCGTAGTTTTCTTTTTCTTTTTTAAAATTTCTTTATTGATTAAGGTATTACATATGTGTCCTTATCCCCCTATTACCCTCCACCCCCCCCACTCATGCCCTTACCCCCCTGTTGTCTGTGTCCATTGGTTATGCTTATCCGCATGCATACAAGTCCTTTGGTTGATCTCTCCCTCTTACACCCATCCTCCCCTACCTTCCCTGTGAGGTTTGACAGTCTGATCGATGCTTCTATGTCTCTGGATCTTTTTTTGTTCATCAGTTTATATTGTTCATTATATTACATAAATGAGTGATATCATGTGATATTTATCTTCCTCTGACTGGCTTATTCTTATATCATTAATTTATTTTTTATTCAACATATATTTATTTACTTCTGCCTACTAAGTTCTTGGCATTGTTCTAGATACTGAACATATTACAGTGAACAAGACAGACAACAGCCTCTACTCCCATGGAAATACACAATAAATATACTAAAAATATATAGTGTATTAGAATGTATTTATGTGCTGTGGGAAAACTAAAGCAGTAGTGCCACTTGAAAGTGAGTAAATCATATTTTAAATAATATACTAAGGTAGGCCTTGTTTATAAGGTGATATTAGGACAGAGTCTTGAAGAAGAAGAGTGAGTCCTTCAGGTAAACTTGTAGAAGAACATTTCCAGTAATAGGGAATGGCTAAGCAATTTGAGGAAGGGGAGAATGTGAGTATGAAAGATCAGAGAGAAAAGGAAGGGCCTGATCATGTACAGATTATAAGGTTACTCTTAGGAATTGTGACTGAAGATAGCAAGACCAACTAGAAAGCTAATCCACAATTCTTGGCAAGAACTGTTGATGGCATGGACCAGTGTGCTAACAGTGGAGGCAAAGAAAGTGTTAAGATTCTCTCTATGTATATTCAACAATAATTAATGGCTTCTTTATATCAGAAATTAATTGTCACGTTAAAATATAATAGCATGTGATGAAAATATGTAAGTATATTTATATATCCATAAATGTATAACTTAAGTTGCTAATTATTAATATATATGGTGTCCCAAAAATGTATATGCATGCTTTGAATACATATAAAGGCAGTGTTTATAAAAATCATTTCATTCTCAAAATTGAGCAATCTGCTGTTAAAGTGTTTATACAGTTTTTAGCATACCTGTATATAATAAGGTATAATAAATAAGTGTTTTTAAATGAGTGTTTCCCAGTAGAGCAAATCAGTATCTAACATAATTTACTTTTTTATAGCATGTAAATGTTTATATGTAAAGTAAATATATTTCTCATGTTATTAATATGTTATATTGTAAATCAATTCCTTACCAATTTTTTACAAATAAAAATAATTGTGTATAGAGGGGAGGGCAAAAGTAGGTTTATAGTCATTAGTATACAAAACAGTTTATCCTTGTATTACTATTATTAATTATTATTATTATTATTGTGTTATTTATTTATATTATAACTACAAAACTACTTTTTCCCTCCTCTGTATTGCCATCTCACACCTGTCAGAATGGCTATCATCAACAAATCAACAAATGACAAGTATTGGCGAGGATGATTAGAGCATGGTTCTAATCAAAGCTTCATTTTTTTAAAAATATATTTCATTGATTTTTCACAGAGAGGAAGGGAGAGAGATAGAGAGTTAGAAACATCGATGAGAGAGAAACATCGATCAGCTGCCTCCTGCACATCTCCCACTGGTGATGTGCCCGCAACCCAGGTACATGCCCTTGACCGGAATCGACCCTGGGACCTTTCAGTCCACAGGCCGACGCTCTATCCACTGAGCCAAACCGGTTTTGGCCAAAGCTTCATTTTTATATTAGAATTTCTTCTTCCAAAATGGGTAACAAAACTGTACATTTTCCTGACTACTTTTATTATGTAAATTTTAATGTTCAAATAAATTCCACTGTTTTAAAATACATGCACCAAAGTCCAAATTTCTGAATATTATTATTAATTGATTGAGTTTAAATCACATTCTAGCCACTCCAACTCAGATTACTAACTCATATTTTCATAGCACAAGTAGATTACTTTAATCCTTTTCTTTTATCCAAAGACTAGAGGCCCAGTGCACGAAATCCGTACACTGAGCGATTGGAAATCCCTCTCACAGTCAGGGACCACTAGCTCCTTACAGCCCGCCTGCTCCCTGCTCCTTATCACTTGGCTCGCTGCTCCTTAGCACTCCCACAGAGGCAGGAGAGGCTCCTGCCACTGCCACTGCACTCGCCAGCTGTGAGTCCTACCTTTCTGTGTAGTTGTCTGTGGGCCAACTACTCTCTTCCTTCTCATTTAGAGTGAGCAGCATGTGAGGGCAGACCATGCTGTCATGGAATGCACAGGGCTGCCCAGAGCTGAGGGGAGTGGCCGGGCCCATGGGGTGAAAGGTGGACACAGAGGACGCTATCTCACCCAATTGTGGGGCGGGCTGGCCTTCACCTGCCTGATCCCACCCAGGGCACAGGGGAGGGGGAGCTCCACTCCAGTGCCCCCTGATTCCCAGCAACAGGACCTGGTTGACAGGACTTGGTCTCAGGATGGTGGCCACAGCTGCAGAACATAGATCTGTTTCAAGGAAAGTTGGAAATGCAGACTTTCCTATGAGCCCCTATTCCAAAAGGTGGCAGGTTATTCACATTGTGGCAAAGACACCATCAAGAGTAACATAAGTGAGTAAAGTCAGGGCCAAACCAGGCCATTTCCTCATCCAATCTCTCTGAAGTGCGTGGACAGAACCAAATCTCAGCTCTTCGCAGGGCACTTCTGGGTTTTTTTAAGCCTAAAGGACAGTAGTCTGTCTCCATTCTTATTCTTTGGGATTTTTTCATTGTCGGATAAAACGATACGTACATTGGGGCAATCCTTTCGACATACAATATTCCAGTCATTTTTGTTTTGTTTTTTCCTGAAAACATTACAAAGTTTATATGAGTACAACATACAAAGATGCAGCCTCCTTTGTAGGAACAGGGAAGGAAGGGGTGGTTAAGTAAGGCACACGGAGCTGCAGCAAGCACCAGCTGTTGGGAGGGCCAAGAGAAGGTTGGTACTGGGGCTGAGGCCCTAGAGCCGTTGCTGGGGAAGTAGGGATGCCCTCTGAGTGCCACGTTCTGAGGCTGAACTAATTGGTCAAGCTGAGACAGAGGTGGTTGGCCATATCTGCCATCTTTGGTGCTGTTTACACTTTCCCACCCCAGAGCCCTGGATTCCAAAGGCCCCATCCAGAGCAGAGGCCCTGGAAGGGGTGAGAGGAAGTGAGTAGGGCAAGTTTGAAAGCCGATATGCCTGTGTGCCTAAGGATGGCTGGAGACAGTGGTGAGAGGTAGCAGGGGAAGGGCTCTCATACATACCCTTCTGTGGGGGCCACAGGTGAAGGAGGCCAGGGGAGTAGGGTGGGGATGGGGCACCATGGCCTCAGCCTCTTAGGCATCCCTGTCTGTCCTCTGCAGTGAACATGGAGGAAAGGCTGCCTCTGAGGAGAGCCCAGGCCAGGCCAGGTGACCTTCTTGAGTTCTGGCTGAGGTGATGGTCCTCACCCTGAGATGCCTTCTAACTGGTGATAAGCCCAGGCCTGACCCCCACCAATGCGGGCATCCAGGACCCAGGCCCAACTCCCGCTGCTGTGGTCACCTGGGACCCAGGCCTGACTGACTGACTGTCACTGTGCCATGGCCACCCAGGACACAGGCCTGACTCTCGAGCTGCAACACCTGGGACACAGGCCTGACTCCCACCACTGGGGTTACCTGGGCACAGAAAGCCCCATGCTGGGCACACAGCTTCCTGCTGGCCTGTTAATATGCAAATTGGCCATTACTGTGATGCTGTTAGGACCAATTTGCATATTACCTCTTTATTATATAGACTAGAGGCCCAGTGCACAAAAATTTGTGCACTCAGGGGGGAGAGGGAGTCCCTCAGCCCAGCCTGTGCCCTTTCGCAGTCTGGGACCCCTCAGGAGATAACAACCTGCTGGCTTAGGCCTGCTCTTGGGTGGCAGAGGGCAGGCCCAATCCCTAGGTGCAGCCCCTGGTCAGGCTCAGAGCAGGGCAAATTGGGGAGTTGGGGCACCGCCCCCGTCATGCACAGAGCAGGGCGGATCAGGAGGTTGTGATGCCACCCTCAGTCACGCTCAGGATAGGGCCTATTGAGGGGTTGGGGCACCGCCCCCTGTCACACTCAAGGCAGGGTCGATGGGGATATTGTGGCGCCACCCAATGTCACGCACAGAGCAGGGCCCATAAGGGGGTTGGGGTGCTCCCCCCTATCAGGCAAAGAGCAGGGCTGATCAGGGGGTTGGGGCGCCTTCCCCTGTCATGAACAGAGCAGGGCCGATAGGGAGGTTGTCGCCCCACCCTCTGTCACACACAGAGTCGCAGGGTGATCAGGGGGTTTGGGCGCTGCCCCCTGTCACACTGATCCCTGTGCTGGGAGGTCTCTCAGCTCCGCTGATCCCGGTGCTGGGAGGCATATTACCCTTTAACTATATAGCATAGAGGCCTGGCGCACGGGTGAGGGCCAGCTGGTTTGCCCTGAAGGGTGTCCTGGATCAGGGTGGGGGTGCCCACTGGGGTGCCTGGCCAGCCTGGGTGAGGGGATGATGGCTGTTTGCAGCTGTTCACACCCCCTTCAGTGTGGGGGTCCCCACTGGGGTGCCTGGCCAGTCTGGGTGAGGGGCTGAGGGCTGTTTTCAGGCTGGCGGGTGAAGGAAGCTCCCAACTGCTCCTTTTTTTCTTTTTTTTTTTTATTCTGGGCCAGATTTAGCTCTGGCTCCAGCTCTTAGGCCTCCACTCCTGAAAGCAGGTATCTGGTTTGTTTGGATTCTATAATCGAAACAATGTGTAACTCTAGCTCTGAGATCCCGGCTCCCTGAAAGCAGGTTTCTGGGGTTTTGTTTAGCTTCTATATTTGTTACAATGTTTCAAACTGCAGGATCAGAGGCCGGCAAGGCAAGCGGGGAACGTTGGTTTTCTCCGTCACTGAAGCAAGCAAGCCTCGTATTAGTTTCAAGCTGCCGGGCTGCCGGCCGCCATCTTGGCTGGCAGTTAATTTGCATATCTCCCTGATTAGCCAATGGGAAGGGTAGCGGTCGTGCGCTAATTACCATGTTTCTCTTTTATTAGATGGGATGGTTTTTTTTCAGTATCCCCCACAGAGTGCCCATACCTGGTCTCCAGATATTTCATCCTATGATTATAACAACCAGAAAGAACTTTTTAAAACTTTAGAATAACAATGGAAAGTATTTTTTTTTTACCTTTAACAAATGACTATTTGGTGTGTAAACTCCATATTAAGGTATTTTTCTAGTTTGATAATTGATTTAACTTCCTTTTGGAAATTAAGCCTTCTGTTGGTTCACTTGAGAATAACAGAAAGGGCCATAGCTTATCCTCTGGATTTGGGTTGTTTTCAAGTGCAATACGTTTACCTGCGCAACCTCACCTTGAAGTGTGAATTTCCATTCTTTATTTATGTTTTTGTCCCATGCATTTAGCACAATATCTAATACATTGTGGACATTTAACAATATCTACTACATTGTGGACAATTTAACACATGCCTTTGGAATTTCATTGAATGAGATATTTAAAATGATATTTCATATCACTGTATGTAACGTGATTTGGCTGTTGTTATCCACATTTAATTTTTCTTAATCCTCACCTGAGGATATGTTTATTGATTTTAGAGAGAGAAAGGGAGAGGAAGAGAGAGAGTGAGAGAGAAAAATTGATGTGAGAGAGGAACATCAATCAGTTGTCTCCTGAATGTGCCCCAATTGTGGATCTAACCTGCAATCTAGGTATGTGCCCTGACCAGGATCGGACCTGAAACTTTTAGATATAGGAGACAATGCTCCAAGCAACTAAGCCACACAGCAAGGGCTATTATCCACATTTAAAGTGTGTATAAGTATAAAATATTTTCCAAAAGAGCTATCAAATTGAATCATCAGTACCTATCTTGAAATTATTGAGGTGACATATTCTAGTATTTTTGCTAATGTTAATATTAATGCATGAATGAGCAAACTTGGATATAATTTCTTCATAAAATATTAGCATCACAAAATATTTAAAAAGAAAGGTTAATAAATAAAAGTTCCTAAATATATAAGATTATTAAATCTCAAATTAAACATGCACATTTAAATAATTTATGTACCTTTTTTTCTGTTAATGTTTATTGATTTTATTGGGATGATGTTGGTTAATAAAATTATATAGGTTTCAAGTGTACAATTCCATAATCTATCATCTGTTTGTTGTATTGTGTGTTCACCATCCCAAGTCAAGTCTCCTTCTATCACCATTTATGCCCCCTTTAGCCTCTGCTAGCTCCCCCACCCCCCTTTCCCTCTGGTAATCACCATACTATTGTTGTCTGTATCTATACTTCGCTTTCTTTTGATTCATTCTATTTGTTTACATTTTTAAAAGTTAGCTATATATATATATATATATATATATATATATATATATATGTATGTATGTATTTTAAATTATTACTTTAAATGATATAGCAAATAGTGTTGAGCTAAAGAATATTCTCAATTTGAAGTTTATTATCACCAGTATTTTTAAGTGATTTTTAATATGTCAATTTGTTTAAGGTTATTTTAAAATCCTCTTAAATAACCCCAGCAGAAAAATAAGATATTTATGTAGTTGGGTTTTTGAAAAACATGTTGTGTGTGTGTGTGTGTGTGTGTGTGTGTGTGTGTCCTTTCTAACTTCAAGATTGTCTCTGTTTTTCCCTCCCAATGCCTATCAGGTCTGAGGTCATATTGATAAGTTTAAAGATAGCAATTTATTTTTTTGTTACAATTTAGACCAGAGTAAACTCTCTTCTATAAAATGAACCACAATGAGACATTTAAAATTTGTTAAAAAAAACAAAACAAAACAAACCAAAAACACGAAATGTGAAATGAGTAATGTATTTAATTTGAATTTACCTCACTTCTTATGACCAAATTCTAATCTTAGTGTCAAGCATTCTATCTTGAGGTTACTTATTTTCTCAAGTGGTATAATAATTTTGCTTTATCATCACAAATTTGAATAGGTTTATGGATAAGCTAATTTGAAGAAACATAAAAACTAACCAATTTTAATCTAAACACACTGAACAAATTTGAAGATTTTCAATTCCATGATGCTATTGAACAAAAAAAAATACCCAGCAGCACCAATATACAGCAATTCATCTTTCAACAACAGATCTAAATTAATTCTCTTATGCTATATTTATATTAGAAACTGTGGAAGCTTTTAAGTTACTTGATTTCCTATGGTTGCTGAGTGAAAGTGGTCTTGATTAGCAAAATATATTCCAGGGGCTGATGGCAAAATGAAAGCATAGGTTAAGAGTCTACTACATTCTTCTTTTGGCAGTAAAAGATGTAGAAGTTGATTACGCCTAACTCTTCTCAGTATCATTTTTTGGAAAAAAAATATATATATACTAAAGGTCCGGTACACAAAAATTTGTGCACTCGGGGGGGGGGGGGGGAGGAGGGGTCCCTCAGCCCGGCCTGTGCCCTCTCACAGTCTGGGACCCCTCAGGAGATAACGACCTGCTGGCTTAGGCCTGCTCCCGGGTGGCAGAGGGCAGGCCCAATCCTTAGGTGCAGCCCCTGGTCAGGCTCAGAGCACGGCTGATTGGGGAGTTGGGGCACCACCCCCTGTCATGCACAGAGCAGGGCGATCAGGAGGTTGTGATGCCACCCTCAGTCACGCTCAGGGTAGGGCCGATTGGGGGGTTGGGGCACCGTCCCCTGTCACACTCAAGGCAGGGTCGATGGGGAGGTTGCAGCGCCACCCCCTGTCACACACAGAGCAGGGCCCATCAGGGGGGTTGGAGCTTCATACCCTGTCAGGCACAGAGCAGGGCCAATCAGAGGGTTGGGGCGCCACCACTGTCACACTCAGGGCAGGGCCGATGGGGAGGTTATGGCTCTACCCCATCACACACAGAGCAGGGCCTGTGGGGGGGGGGGGTTGTGGCCCCGCCCCCTGTCACACACAGAGCCGCAGGGCGATCAGGGGGTTTGGGTGCTGCCCCCTGTCATGCTGATCCCGGTGCTGGGAGGCATATTACCCTTTTACTATATAGGATAGAGGCCTGGTGCACGGGTCGGTGCTGGCTGGTTTGCCCTGAAGGATGTCCTGGATCAGGGTGGGGGTCCCCACTGGGGTGCCTGGCCAGTCTGGGTGAGGGGCTGAGGGCTGTTTTCAGGCTGGGGGTGACTGAAGCTCCCAATCACTCCTTTTTTTCTTCTATCTTTTTTTATTCTGGGCCAGCTTTAGCTTTGAGGCTTGGCTCCAGCTCTTAGGCCTCCGCTGCTGAAAGTAGGTTTCTGGCCTTTGCTTACAATGTTGCGATCCTGCTGGCTGAAGCCCGGCTTACTAAAGCAGGTTTCTGGGGTTTTGTTTAGCTTCTATATTTGTTACATAGTTGCTGAGAGTTGCAGCTCAGAGGCCTGCAGCGGCAGCCGGGGAACGTTGGAGTCCTCCGTCACTGAAGCAAGCAAGCCTCATGTTAGTTTCAGCTGCCTGGCTGCCGGCCACCATCTTGGCTGGAAGTTAATTTGCATATTGCCCTGATTAGCCAATGGGAAGGGTAGCGGTCATACGCCAATTACTATGTTTCTCTTTTATTAGATAGGATAATTTACTTATTTATAGCAATAACTTAGTGTCCCCATATCTTTAAGCTTAATATTATATCAAAATTTAAACATTATCCAATGGCATTTCTTGAAGTTTCACTAGTTCTTACTCATAATACTCATGACTACTATGTCATTTACTTATTAGTAACATATTTTTCTTAAAAAATCAAAAAACAAAATGTTCAGAATAATTCTTTTCAAAACAGATCTTTACACAATAATGATGAAAATAAATTAATATTAAAAACATTTTCAGACACCCAAGACTATATTTTATATAATTTCTAGATGCAATTATAATTATTCTATGTAATACTTACTTAAGAATTATCAAGGTATAAGTGGAAATCACTAAATGGCATTATTTTGACATATAATAATAACATCAGAACTCTAGAGATAACATTTATTGAAAATTGTAATATATGACCAACTATACTTTGAAGTATCTAACTTTTTCAATTTGTATACTTTAATCCGAAGTATAGAATGAACTTCAGAAATACGGACTTTTGGGAGTTTCAATGAGACAGTTTGATTTAGAACTAGGTTGAAGACCAGCCAGTTTCAGTAGGAAAGGTCTGTTTCCAAAGGTAATAAGGCCGAAGATCAACACAGTCTCAAGAAATAGCCTGATCCCAAGGGAGTAAGGCTAAAGAGCCAAAACCATTACTTGCAGAAAACAAGGTCTTTGACAAAAAGTAAGAAACTTTTGGACAGATCCTGAATAGAGCCTGGAGCTCTTCAAAATGCAAAGTGAATACAAGTTGGAGTACAGGAGGAAACTTATCCTCAACGTATCCTCAAACTACTGGGATGATAAATAAACAGCAAGCTCAGTAGGTTCTGTGGATGCCTCATCTGTTTGCTCACCAGCCTCAGAGATATCAACAGTCTTTTCTGGATCCTCCTATGGCCTACCAAATGTGTTGCCAAGATAGCTCTCCACCAAAATGAGATGATTCGAGAACAGCAAGGAATTGCAATCTTCTACATGCAACCATAATCAGACAAGTGCAAGTACACTAAATCAAAGAAAAGAAAGCTCTTTGTTAGAGGGCAAAAGTAAGTTGGGAAGGACCACTACAAACAATGAGTTTCCCCTTTTGTACATTGTAGTTGATTATAGTGCTCCCCCATCTGGCCTCCTTATTTCACTTTGAGTTTTCTGTTTATTAATTTTATACAGGTTGTAATTCAGCTTCCCTTCAGTAGATTCATTCAGAGTTGTCTTTGTTTATCCATCCTTCCATTAATGTCAAGATAGCAGACAGGATTAAACAGAATATTGTTGCAAAAAGAAAATGTCCATTGCATAAAAATTATAAAATCATAAATTTGTAAAATTTTATAACTAGAATCTGGCATTAGAATTTCATTCTATGAGGTTTGTTTACTGTAAACTGTCAAATAAGTTGCTTATTTAAAAATATTTAGAAAATGTAATTGTTGAATCTTGTATTCCCTCCCCCCCCCACCCCCGAAATATTGGTCAGGGCTCATATGCCTCAACACGTGACATGTACCTTAAGCCTACCCAATGAGAATATTTGAGAGGAACATAGGACTTTATATGATTAACACATTAACTCCAGTTATTTGTATACATTTAGTGTTTTCAAAAACACTGGATAGCAGATTGCATTAGCTAGCCATCAATTTTATCAAAACCACATTCCCCTTTCTCCCTAAGTCCCAAATATAATGAAAGGTAACAAAATTAATATTGCCATAGGTTGAGATGATATATTTAAGTTAAATAAATAAGATTGATTCCAGAGTTTTAATTTAGGAGACTAAATTTATTTTTGCATTCATTCTCAGTTTAGATATATTTAAGAAATTTATGTATATAACTTTTAAAAGCAATGACAATGATAGTGTCATACCAATTTCCTCCTGGGGTCATAGCATAATTATAGAATTGTTAAACATTTTAAACTTGTAGGTTAATTTACGATTATTTAATACCATTTGTGGTGTGTGTGTGTGTGTGTGTGTGTAGGATAAATGGGTGTGGTTATTGGAGTGTAGGGCCATTCTTCTTTGAATGTAAAATAAAAGGGGGAGGACTGCCTTTAGAAAAATACATCTGTATAGCAAGCTGTACAATAAAAGTATACAATAGTGCTACAGATACTATTTGCAATTTGTTTCCCTGCCACTCTCAACTATATTCACCTCTACATTGCTTGCTGCTACCTTTCATCACTGGTAATTGTTGTTGAAAGATACAGCTACATTAGTTTGCTCTTTGATGACTAATGGGAATTACAGAAATCCAAGTCTTTAAAAAAAGCAAGAAGACTTCAAAGGAAACATTAGTCTTTTAATCTTAGATTCATGTCCAAGAAGGGACACATTCTACATGAGTAGCAGTTGTTTTTGATGTGCTGATGAGCGCTAGGTAAAGAAGATGAAATTGAACATGGTATATGTACTATCTAAAGGGTCTAAAGCAATGTTTGGTATAACACACTGAAGAAATTATTAGCACGCTAGCTGATGTTCACACTCTTCAACTTTATTTTAAAAATGTGCTAGTCATTATTAATTTTGAACTGATATTTGATCACTATCACATACCTTTTCCCATTTTATTGCTTTATGTATTTTTGATTTTTTAAAATTGAATTCATCGGAGGTAACATTGGTTAATAAAATTATATAGGTTTCAAGTATACAATTTTATAATACATCTTCTGTATATTTCATTGTGTACTCACCACCCAATGTCTAGCCTCCGTTTGTCACCACAGATTTGACTCCCTTGACCCTCTTCCCTTTCTGCCACCAACTCTTCCCTCTTGTAAACACCATACTATTGTCTGCCATCACATATTTTTGTTGTGATTTCTCGTAACATTAATTAAGAGAATATTTTCTTCCAAGTGTTTATGCAATGAATGACAACGCCAAGATTTTTTCTTTCACTGTACATTGCATAATGATGCCAACCTATATAATTTAAGTTGAAAACCATCTGTTGCTTGAATGACATTTGGTTTGTTTAAAAGGCATTAATTAAACAGACATGTTGTATAACTATGATGATGAAAAAATATTTTGCAAATATAAAGAAGTAACATCTGAGACAAAGCAATGTTCAAAACAAAACTTGTGGCTTCTATCATAGAAACAAATTTTCAAGTAATTTAACAACTAGGAAATGTTAACTATTGACTAATATTATAAAAATAATTATTTTTATCCTATGTGATCTCTAAATCCACCATCTCTCAAAACCATATATCACCAGCAATAAAGAATTGAATACTCGAGGAGAAACCAAGATGGTGGCATAGGTATACACCGAAATTGCTGCCTCCTACAACAACTTCAAAAATACAACAAAAAGACAAAACGGACATCATCCAGAACTACAGGAAATCTGGCTGAGTGGAAATTCTACAACTAAAAGGAAAGAGAAAAGCACTCTGAGACTCAGGAGCTGCGGAAGTAAAGTGCAAAGGTACAGAGGCTCGAGTGCGCGTGCGGAAAGGGGCTTGTACCTGAGGACACGGCTGTCTTTTTGAATCAGGAGGGAGTCACAAGCTCCTGACTGCTCTGAACTCCGGTTATGGGAAGTCTCTGGGGACCTAGGACTCATACGGGGAGAAACTGGACTGTCTGGCAGCAGGCAGAACTCAGAACTTGAGGGCGGCTTTCCCTCAGAGGTGCTTGCAGCAATTAAATTACCAGGACACCGAGATGCGCGGACCCTTACGGCAGGGCCGAGGATCAGCCATAGCTGCTTGCTCTGCTCTGTTGATTCCCTGAGAACCCACCCCACCCAGGCTGCAGCAGAGGCTTTTGCATATGAATGCCCTGGCCCTTTGCAACCTGAAAATTACCTAGCAAATTACAGCTGGGCCAGACAGACCCAGAATTCCAAGAAGGCACAAGGCCCCACAGCAGCTTGCATTGCTTCACAGCTGGGCCTCATTTGGGCACCTCCAAACTCCAAAAAAGGAAGGGGAATCTGCAGATCTTTTCGTAGCTCCTGCTGGGTAACCTAAAGCAGAGACTAAATTAGCACCTCCTTAGATCCAAGAGCCAGCGTACCCAGTGGTCAGAGTGGGACCATCCAGATTACAACTCCTCAGATCCATAAGGGGCACACTCAGGGGGCAGACTCAGTGAACACCAAAGCCCCACTGAAGCAAGTCTTGGCCCAGAAGGGTGTCTTCAGCACAGAAGTTCTCCCACTGCAGACACAGCTGATTCTCACTGCCAATTGGCCTGGAGGTCAATTCCTCCCAGTGATACCTACAACAATCAAGGCATAACTACAACAAGACTGTGCACAAAGCCCACAAGGGGGTGCACAAAGAGTGTCCACCTCAGGTAACTGGGGAGGCTGAGCCACTGGGCCCTATAGGACACCTAGCACACAAAACCACTCTACCAACACAGGGAAGCATAAAAAATGCGGAGACAAAGAAACAGGTCACAAATGACAGAAATGGAGGAAAGCAAACGACTGGATATAGAGTTCAAACCACGTTTATAAGGTTTTTCAAGAATTTTATGGAAACCGCTGATAAATTTAGTGAGACCCTGGAGGATATGAAAAAAGACCAACTAGAAATTAAGCATACACTGACTGAAATAAAGAATAATATACAGAGATCCAACAGCAGACAAGAGGATCCCAAGAATCAAGTCAAAGATATGAAATACATAGAAACAAAAAATACCCAACCGAAGAAGCAAAATGAAAAAAGAATTACATGGGCAAAAAGAAAAAAGGGTGGAAAGATGGTAAAAGGTCTGAAAACCATGCCAAATTAGGACGGGATGTTAACATGGAATTGGAATATTAGTATGTGAGGTTTAATTATCTTCAGACACTGGGAGATTTGTCATATAGAAGGAGAATCACACTTATTATACGGATCTACGGAAGGCAGATTTAGGGATAGTTGGTGGAAATTTCTCTTTCTGTCTATGTTTTTGTTTCTAGCAGCTACCAACACTTCAAACACACTTTGAGTTGAAGACTAAGGTAACCCAAATTGTTAAAACACAGTAAGGTAGATATGATTTTGAGCATGAACTTAGTGATAAGTATTTTAGCAATTTGCATGCCTTTTACTTCTCCTGGAACTGCTGTTTTTTGAATAGTTTGAGGCTGCCAGAGGACTGGTTCTGGATAATGAAGGTCCTATGATAACTTATTCATTTTAATGTAAGTCCCTAAAACTAGATATGGTTAGCACCAAAAATAATTTAGATGTTTCTTCTTTTTCTTTCTTTAAATTGATATTTGGCTTTTATCGTCCAGACCATTGTAATGATCAGCTTTTAGTTTAATATCTGGTTTTAATACTCCTTAATGTCACTTTTGGACACATGCCAGTTTCAAAGTATGTTCAGTTTCACTTTGTCTTATTCTAATTGTTAGTTACACAACTGTAATTTCTCAAACATTTGTAATAATGCTATTTAATTTAAAAATTCACAAAATTCTGGCAATCACCAATTTACAATCAACAACATTCACTAAAGCAGAAGTTTTATCCTACCTATCTACAAGTAGAATACTTCCATTTTGATTGCTTTGAAACGAATCATTACTCCAAAAAAAGATGTCATCATGTAATGCCATGTAGTCTTCTATCATTAAAAAAATATGCCTGGCCCTGTATAGTGTTGCTCAGTGGGTTGGAGTGTCCTCCTGTACACCAAAATGTGACGAATTTGATTTCTGATTAGGGCACGTGTAGGGCGCACCTGATAGATGTTTCTCACCTCTCTCTCTCTCTCTCTCTCTCTCTCTCTCTCTCTCTCTCTCTCTCTTTCCATTCCTCTTTCTAAAAATATGCCTACATCATTTACCAAAAATTAATAAAATAAAATAATATACTTTTTAAATCACCAAGTGCCATAAAAGGTTTAAGAGTAAAATAGAGCTTAGGAAAGATCTGATTCTGGAATAATTGAGCAACATGAAGAACTTTCTGCACATGCTAATAATATGTTAGGGTATTTTTTTAAAAAAGCCTTAAAATGTAAAATCTTCAGGAACAAAATGTGAAAGGGAAAATGAGAAATGAGACATACCATTCAAATTTTATGAAATGGAACAGTGAAAAAGCGATTAGATGAACTGATCTGTTTTGCAAGATTATTTGAATTGGAAAAGTAGGAAGCTTAATGAAACATAGGGTTAAATAGTAAAGACCTAATATATAATATGTCGTCCGGGAGATTTTACACTGGAAATTATGAGCTATAAGTGAGATTTATGTGGTGGTCATATAATGCACATAAAAATCTCAGGTTGAGTTTCTAATTTTTTTCACATTTTAATTTATGATATACTGAATATTATAAATTATTTTGATGAGACAGTAGCCATGGAAAAATGCAAACCACTGGCATCCAGAAAGAAGTTGTCGATTATTATAATACATGAGAACTCAGAGGCTAAAAAAATGCTTACTAGTTTGATATTGAGAACGTTTTACATATAAATCAAAAACAACCTTGCACATACATAGTAATGCTGAAAAAGTAGTAACCCCACCTATGATTACCATCTCTATTCAGAGTTACTGACAATGGCAGAGAATCCAAGGTAGGCTGGGTCAGGGTGTATTAGAATTGGCATCAGAGGGAGTGCAAGGTTGTATGATTAGTTTGAACACTTTGACAGGTAATTCTAATGAGCCCTCTGGAACATGATACTCAAGCATTCCATAATGAGATTCACAGGCTGGTCTGTCTTCATGCAGCCTCTCTGCTGACAGCTTCACCTTCTAAGGTGCCATTTACATCATGATATGGAAATATAAGGATATTCATTTGATACTTAGCATGGAATTATGCCTTCTTGAGGTATTGTAATAGACACAAGAATGTTGGGAATTGATAATTTGCTTGTAAATGATTCATCAATGTGACAACAGTATTATTTCTACACATTCATATATTCTGGAATTTAGATTGATTTGAGTTAAAAACAAGGCATGTAGCATCTAGATTAAAGGGGAAGAAACCCGTGAATTTTTCTCCAACTGGGAGAAAAATAACTAGCCGTTCAGTAAGACATTTATTCAGAAATGACCCAGGATTTTTTTTCCATCCAATAAAGTCACTGTTACAGTGAATAGATTGTTTAATTTGTATGCCACAGCTTCCTTGAAGGACTGCAAACAGACACATTATGACATGGTCATTAGTATAATAGCTCTTTTATATTGCACAGCAATCATCTTCAACACTTGAAAAAAAAAGGACATTATTAATCCTTTTCTTTGAGAGACTTGGGAATGATTTTCATGTAATGGTTAATATTTTTAAATATATTGGATAAAAAAAATTACCTCTGCAATTTGAATGTCTTCATGTAATGAATCTGAGCAGAAAGGCGCCATCAGAAATAAAGGATTTACCCACTAACAAGTAAAGGGCAAATGAGTTAAACCAGTTTTCTAAAATTTACTATAAAGGATTCATAAATTGTTCAGTTCATATCATTATTGTATGTTCAGTTCCATCTGGAAGTGTCACAAATTACAAAATGCAAGCTTAAGTAGGAATTATTAGAGTAGCCATAGGAAAAAATAGTTAACAGTTTTTTCATTATTAAAAGCTAATTTTTCAGGAGCTTTTAAAAACAATTCCTTAAAATTAAATTCTAATAATTTAACTGAAGAAAATATTTCATGGACAGCCTAGTTATTCACAGATGTGGAAATATAAAGCCTCTTGCTAATCCACAGAATAAAGAAATGGAATACCTATATTTAAATAATGATATTTGAATGCATTCTATGGATTATAGAAATAGGTAAGACAATGTTTCAGACTGTAAACTTCGAAAGTGTGAATGAGAAAGAAGTCAAATCCTTAATGTCACTGAACTTATATATGATTTAAAAATGATATAAGCCATTAATGATCAGTCAACATTCCTTCATCTCCACTTGAGGCCCTCTGATATTTGTTAAAGCTAACATAAATAAGATTGTTTATTAATATGACAGTTTTGCTTTTAAAACTCAAAGGTATATATGTGATAATGTCAAATATAAGAGCTGCATTTCAAGAACACAGTACTGGTTCTGGTAGTGATTTTTGGCACACTTAAGAAGGGACAAAAACAGTTTTCTTCACTAAAAGGAGTCCTTACAAACCCTTCCATTCTGTTATTTACACCTAAGGGGATTCCATTTATGAGGGTCAAGAGGATTGAGGATGAGTACATGCCCAGGCCAATTACAGGTACATTCTATGGCATTTTTTTTTGCAAGGGCTTTTAGTTAAGCTACTAGTATAGGTGTCCTAGGATGGGATAATTTTTTTAACTTAAATTGTCTTTGTTGTTGCTGTTTTGTTTTGTGCATAGACAAGCAGGTGAACACAAAACTCCATTCCCTTTACATTAGAAAGTAAGGTATATAGTCTCTACTCCTACCACTTGACAAAACTTTACCTTCTATTCACTGGCAATTTAAATTCTGTTAGGGTGTATGATTCCAAGCTTAACCAGCACATTTTAAATTAAAGATTAATTATTTTGTCAGCAGTAAAATATTTTCTTATTCATAGGTTATTTTTATCTATATCTAATACTTTAAAAATGTATATGGTAAAACTACATTCACATGAACATACACTAAACACACAATATATACATACCATGTACCATATGTATAGTACATCATATATGTATATGTACTTGAAATATATTACTTGTGTCTTATAGAAATAAAAATATCTCTTAACAGTTATGCATTTTGATGCAAGCAATTATAAATTAGTCAATGATAGACTGGATTACTTTACATACAATGATTTTTTAAAATCTGTGTTAAGTATTATCTTTAAGATATAGACAATAGTTAATTGTAGATAAATATCTATAGTATAGTGTTTTGGACATTTTAAAATGCTATTTTTCTAGTTCTTATATTTTTAAAATGTTTGTGCGTAAAAAGTGTTTATATTTTAATTGAAGTGGATGACAATATTTTAACAAGGGCTTATTTTAACAACTAAAAATAATTTTTGGAATTAAATGAGGTTTAACCTATAACTAAGTGAGCATTTGACTTCTTAAACAGAGAGCAGTCAAATCCAACTTTGCTGGCCTGACAAAAGTAGCTTGCTGTTTCCTCACATGGCAGAAGTTGGAGCGTGAGCTTTCTGGTGCTGTTTTTATAAGGACACTAATCCCATGTATGAAGACTCCAATCTCAAGACCAACCATGTCCCCAAAGTCCCACCTCTAAATACCATAATGTTGGGTATTAGGTTTCAACATATGAATTTTGAGGGGCAGCAGACATTCAGTCTATAGCATGAATCTTCAAATGTTTTCATATCTCCATCTGAAGAGATTGCTGACTATCAAACCTGAATTTGCAAAAGTATCCTCATTCTGTCATGGAAATTATTTTTTAATCCCTATATTTTTATTGAATTTATTGTGGTGGCATTGGTAATAAAATTACATAGGTTTTAAGTGTACAATTCTATAATATATCATCTGTATATTGCATTGTGTGTTCACCACTCCAATTCAAGTCTCCGTCCATCACCATTTATCCTCCCTTCAACCTCTCCTACCTCCTCTCACTACCTTTTCCCTCTGGCAATCACCATACTATTATCTGTCTATAAGTTGTTGTATTTTTTTTTGCTTAAATTTTTTACCTATTTTATCCAGCCCTTGCCTTTTGACAGCTGTCAGTCTGTTCTCTGTATCAATGAATCTGTTTCTATTTTGTTTATTTATTGTGTTCATTGGATTCCACATATAAGTGAAATCATATGGTATTTTTCTTTCTCTGACTGGCTTATTTCACTTTGCTTTGTGTAGATTTCTTAAATAATTATCTCTTAAATGTATATTGCATACTGCTAGTAGTGAAGTATTTTGGTTGGTCTATTGTTACATAGCAAACTATTCCTAATCTTTGAAGCACAAAACAAAAAACAATTGTACATTACATTTTTTAGGTCAAAAATTAGGGTAGTGCACAGCAGAGATAACTATCTGCTCCACAATGGCTTGTGACTAAAATGGGATGAGTTAAATGTTTGGAGATGACTTGGATGACTCAAATGAGGCCCAAAACTGTAATGAACAGAATGGGTTCTTCACATTCATATTTAGCACCTGAACTACGGTGGCTGGAACAGCTGGGCCTCTCTGTCTATTGTACTTCCTTTCTATGCAGTCTTTCCACACAGCTATCTTGAGCTTCCGTATAGCATGGCAGTCTCCTAGTAGTCAGACTTCTTTCAATGCAGCTGGTTTCCTCCACAGTGAGTATTCCAAGGGAGCAAAACATAAGCTGCAAGGTTTGGTTACAGAGGGCCTCCCATATTTAGTACTACATATTATGTGGTAGAGTACTACATAAGGGTATGAATATGAAGAAATATGAATATCCATTGCAGAGGATATCTTTGTAGACTAGCTACTACATATAACAATGCTGCAAACAAAATACCGCTACTTCTGGTGGAGTCATCACCATTACTGGTTGTCTTGAGCCTTTTGTTTTGGAGACTGAATGTTTCATCTTTATATTTGGCATTATATTTTTTATGTTCTGCTATAATTACCATTTAAGATAATGCCTATGCTTTGTTATTATAATCACCATCAACTGTTATCCATACCATGTAATTGTTCTTATTTTTTAGAGTGTAGAATCAATTTAAATGAGTTCCAATTCAAAATATTGTCTCTAATTTACTTGAAAAGATGATTTGAACTTTAAATTTTCTAAGCCTACATGATTGGATAAATTTGTTTATATTTACTGTTTTAGCTTGCCAGAATTTTATAGATACAGCAATAAAATTTTGTTACATTTATTCATGCTTATTATTTTTAAAAATGAATTATTGTCAAATAGGCACTCAATAAATCAATGTTGAAATGATTATCAGAATTTTCAATATGCTTGAGTATCTATAAAGGCTGACAGCTTTGTGCTTTAGAGCAAGTTGACTTTATTCTGCATCTGTATGTGCCTTGTTTCAAAATATAATGAAAGCAACTCTGTTGCCAGGTGCAGCAGGTTCACAGAAGCCTGAAATTGTTCCCAAATCAACATAATGTTAGTGTGACTTCACTAGATAGTTGAAATAATGTATTTCTAAATTGGCTGCATTAAGCAATTATTCAGATCATTGCTGAAATCCTGTAATTTGCTTTCTTCCTTTCAGTCCCAGCGGCGTGTCACATTTCACCTACCAGAAGGCTCTCAGGAAAGCAGCAGTGATGGCGGACTGGGAGACCATGATGCAGGCAATCTTCCCAGCGCATCCCATGCTCTGCCCCTTGGTTATCTTCAGGAGGAGTACTTTGATCATTCTGCACCCAACAACCGCACTGAAGGGGATGGCAACTCTGATCCTGAATCCAGTAAGTTATACCTCTCTTTTCCTGAAGTATAAATGGGTTTATTGTTTGCAAGTCAAACAACTATAGCCATAATAACACCAGCTATTTAATAATGTTAATATGCGTTACACATTTTTAAAAGGTAAAAATACTAAATTATCTAGGAGGCCCATATACATCCATTTATAGTATTTGAAATGTGTGATCATGTCTACTTTGAATAAAACTATTTATGAAATTTAACATGGTCATTTTGTTTAATCATAGCTAGGGTTGGGTTTTTTTTCTTTATATCTGTATATATATATATATATATATATATATATATATATATATATACATAACCAGCCATTTTATTTTATTCACTTAATTTATTTGTGTGTATATGAATTATTTTTATAATTCATGAAAATTATTTTAGGTTTATTTTTCTCATAAAAAGCATAGAAAATTAATTTTTAAGGAAATGAGAGATCCTGACTCCAATGCAGAGAAGTTGGTTTTAGGTTTTCAATGATGTACTGAACACATGCCTTATGGCATGTTACTGTTTATAAAAAGATTCAGAATTGGTCTCCATACTAAAGGCATAAAAGGCTATATTTTATAAAATCCAAAGATGTTGAATTCTTAAAAAGGATCATGAAGCTGGTACTAAATGGAGAACTTAATTAAATTTATTACCTTTAAATGTATTGAACATCCAGCTTCCTGATAATTTTAGGAAATACAAAATTTGGTAAGGTTATACATATCTCAAAATATTCTGATTTCCAGTAATTATAATTTGCTCCAGATATGTTTCCTATACATAAAAGTGTATAGGTACAAATGAGCATACCATATATGTGAGAAGAGACATACGTATAAACCAATATGAAGAAAAGAGACCAAGGAACAAGAATATATATATGAAATAAATTAATAGAAAATAGAAATTTTGAAAAGCTATTTTGAACATTAAGGTTTGTATGGGTACATAATTCAAATAAAGCATGTAGTGCTGAGAACAAAATGGCTTCCCATCATTATGTTTTAACCTTCTAGTTTTGAAACTCCAAAAAATAAGGGAAATCAAGTGGTTGAACATCAAGATGTAATCTAAATATATAGAACCTATGATAACAACATCAACTTTTTTCTCTCTACAAGAGTAGATATTGGATATTAAATGTGTTTCAATAGAAACACTTTAGAGACTTGTTAGTCACCAAGTTCAGAAAGTCCTAAACATCTGCTATGCCTATATTCAATTTTATACTTACAATAATTTATCACTGTTCATTCTGAGAATGAAAAATTCTATAACATGAAACACTATTCTACCTTTCATTTACCGTGTACATGAGGACATAATTATTTCTAGTTCTGACTATATCTACCACCACAATAAACTCAGAGTCAATCTCTAATAAGAATATGGTCATAAGTAACAAATATGTATTAAACAAAGTATCCTTGCTCTTTTTTACTCCATATATTATTATTTTAATTGTAGGCCTATCACTTGCTGCTTAACAGATAATATAAAGTTGACATGAGCATCATTTCTATAGAGAGAGTTGATTCCTTTGACTATGCTATGTTACTAAGAACTTTTCTTAGAGATTGCAAAACCAACAATGAAAGAATAAACTCAGAGTAATCATTCACAGTGTGGATCTAACACTAAAATAAAAATTCAAACTGAATGAGACTAAGCTGGGATATTATTGATAGTAAAAGGGGCAGAATTAATATGTGTCAGAAATTATGAAACATCTAAAATATGCAATACAGGTTTATTGATCCCAATTGCATATGGTAAATTATATGTAATAATAAGTAGCTGTTTTAAAAATACTCATATGAAGAGCTCTTTACAGGACCTGATTTTATTTATAGTTAGAGTGCAAGTGTTAGCAACAATGTATGCACTAACATAGTTAAGAGCTATTTTTTATAGCTTATTTCTACCAAGGACTAAGCATTTGTCTCCTCTAATTATATTGGCACTGTTATTTTGATCATTAAATATTTTGTTCATAATTATAGGATGAAGCAATGACAAAATGTAAGATAACAAAGTTCTTTATTAATTAGGTTTTATTTTAAAATTGGGGTAGCTGTAGGCACTAATAATAGTAATACAAATAATATATTTTTGCTATTTGCTATTTTAATAAGCTCATGCAAAGGGCAGAGATAATTAACAATTTATGTCCATTTCTGTATATGTCTAAAATATTAATGGGTCACTTTTTAAAGTTTATTTATTACTATGAGTAATATTAACTACCTATTCTCCCACTGGACCTAGAACTTCCCTCTAAACTATGTTCCAAAAGAATTTTTTGATTAGGTATTTCATTTTGGACAATAAAGGATCTTATTATTACAAGTGCAAGAAGCACAATATTTCACTTTTTAAAGAAGTTGTATTATACTAAAATAGCATATTAGTGAGATTTTTAATATAGTGTATGTGTGTGTTTTGTTTTGAGTAAAAAGGAAAAAAAATCGCTGATACAAACTTTGCCATAGGAAAATAATTTCCTTAGATTAATATAGATGGTAAGATATATTGATTCTTAAAAAAGAAACTCTATAGCTCTGAAACAGTACATAATAATGGGTTTTGTGATATGGAGCAGATGCCAGTAAACTGTGAAGTGTTAGTCAATAGCACCACAAATAGGAATGTAAACTGCTGGAGGAAATAAATGTTGTCCTTAAGCAATTGAATTAATTTATGCAGATCCCATTTCATATTGTGAAATGCATTATAACTTCAATCTGCTTTCTTTTCTGCTAATGAATAGCCCAAAATAGTACATAGTTCTGAAAATTCCTTGTAACTTCACAAAAACAAATGGAAATACAACTTTTATGAATATGATTTCCCCAAAATTTGCTAAAAGGATTTATTAATGCTACTTTAACCTATAGTTCTCAGGTTGATAAAAATCTGTTGATTAGATGAAAAAATTATGCTATCCATTCTCTTGAGTCTTTTGCCAAGAATATTAACTCTCTTTTTTAAGATAAAGAAACAAGCAAATTCAATCCAATTATTTCTCTTTTAGGAGACAAGTTTAATAAAACATTCTGTCTTATTCCATTTGAAAGCTTTCTGAATTCTTAAATTTCACAATTGCAATCTTCTGACTTTAGCCTTTGGTCTGAAAGCTGCTTACTGCCATCCTATGAGTTTTTGTCTTTCTTAGCTAATGGCCTCTGTCCCAGAGCTTTCCTCCCATGATAGCCCCATCAAATAATGTGCACTATTTCCAATGGACCCTGCTCTTCGAAGCTAGTTATTTAGTGGAAACAAACAAACAGAAGTCCAATTCATAAACATTATTATTGGTTGGTTCCAGGTTATTGTGTAATGTGTGTAATGTCTTTGCATTTTCAAAGGCTCTTGTGGAGATATGCAAGTGTGTGGCCCTAGTAGAGAACAGGGTGGACTGTGTACTGCTGGACATTTTATATATTAAGATATGGTATAAGTTGAGAGATTTGAGGACACTATGATCCTCTTCAGAATACTCTAAAAACGCTAAACTACATATGGCTCAATGTTCATATCTACTTATTCATAAGTGGCATTAGGTAAAATGTAATTTATGAAGAGAAGAGTTAAACACGCTTCCCAAGTTTTGTGGGGTTTTTTTTCGTGGTTTTTTTTTTTGCTTTTTGGGTTTTTTTGGAAAACATTGCTCTGATATTATAATTCAGGCTAACTTCTGACACATGGAAATATTAATAAAATTAACCAGGCTAAACATCAGAGATTTTTTTAATATCTCATATATATGAAGTCAGATGTGTGTGTGTGTGTGTGTGTGTGTGTGTGTGTGTGTGTGTGTGTTCTCTTAAATACAGAATGCATTGCCACTCTCTCACTATGGTTGAGTAAGAAAAGGGTACCTTCTAAATTTCTAAAAATCTATTGGCACATTATAACTTCAATGATCATAGATAACATGCGTGATTCTTTGGAAGAGAAATGGTGAAATAAAATGTTTTTAAACAGATTCAAATCAGTAAGTCAGTCTTCAGTTTACCAGCCATAAATCAGTTCATCTTCAGAGAGAATTCTCCTAACTGAAGGGGGAAAAGGTCCTAGTTTAATCAAAGTTTTACTTTTCTTTAACTGACAAAGTTATGTCATATGCATTTTTAAAAACCTTTTCCTGGATGTGGTCATTTCACACATTAAGTCACTTTATCTGAAAATGTTACAGTTGGTCTAGTGTCTAAAATTTGAGCTTAAAGTAATACTTATGTGGAAAATTTCATCACCTTTGAAAAAAAGTTATTTTTTCTTTCACATTACAAATTTCTGTGAGGCAAAAGAAAAATATAGTTCCAAGAGTATTTAGGACTAAAGAAGTTCTATATTTAAAATAAGGAGGGATTTTTTTCATTAATGGAAAAATGATAAATCTCTCTGCCAAACGATAGCTCAGGTTAACATCTCTTTGACATTCATTTTTCTTTCGCTAGATCAGGTTTGCTTAGCACTCTAATATGGTACTAATTAATTCAGAAAAAGGAAGTAATTAATCTTTCCCTGGCAACACACTTTGATCCTCTACCAGTAATCAAATTACATGTTATAAAAAGTGGAAGACCAATTTGATTGACTAGAGTACTACTCAGAGAAACTCTAAATTTTGTCTTGATCTGCAGAGACTGTTGGTATGGGATAATATTACAGTAATTATTAGTTGAACATTTGATTAGGTAAATATCTAATTCTGAATGTAGATAATTGGTAAAATTTAAAAAAAGAAAACTATGAAACTTTAAAAAATCACCTACTGACTGCCTCTTTGTTGGGAGATGATATGTGCAAAGAGTAGCTCCCCAAAAGGTTTAATTTCCAAAATATATAAAGAACTCATAAAAATCAACACCAAATAAAAAAACAACCCAATTAAAAAGTGGGCAAAGGACCTGAAAATATACCTCTCCCAAGAAGACACACCAACAGCCAATAGATATATGAAAAGATGTTCAACCTCACTGGCAATCAGGGAAATGAAAATCAAAACTACAATGAGGTACCACCTTACACCTATTAAATTAGCCATTATCAACAAGACGAGCAATAACACGTGTTGGAGAGGTTGTGGAGAAAAGAGAATCCTCAATCTCTGCTGGAAGGAATGTAGACTGCTACAACCACTATGGAAAGTAGTCTGGTGATTCCTAAAAAAAAAATTAAGAATAGAGCTACCATAAGGCCCAGAAATCCCTCTCCTGGATATATACTGAAAAACTAAAAAACGTATTCACAAGGACATATGCACCCACATGTTCACTGCAGCATTATCATGGTGGCCAAGACATGTAAGCAACCAAAGTGTCCTGTGACAGAGGACTGGATAAAGAAGAAGTGGTGCATATACACAATGGAATACTACTCAGCCTTACGAAAGGATGAAATATTGCCATTTGCAACAACATGGATGGACCTTGAGAACATTATGCTAAGTGAAATGAGTCAGTCAGGAAAAACTAAGAACCATATGATTTCACTCATGTGGGATATAAAACTGAAACGTGAACACAAACAGCAGAGTGGTGGTTGCTAGAAGGAAGGGGCTGAGGGGTGAAGGGGTCCTAATATAAGGTGATAGGAGAAGATTTGATCATGTTGACCAATGTCATCCCAGTAAATTTAATAAAAAATAAAAAATAAAAAATAAATAAAACAATAACTTACTAAAGGATCATTAAAATGTCACCCTTCATAATTAAGAACCTTAGGGATCAGATATCTGAAGGCAAACTAAAGCTGTCCAAATATTTTCCCAGAAAAATTTTAATATACATGTACAATTATTCATCTGAAAAATTCGGCAAGAAAATACCATTCAGTTTGTTAAAAAAAATAATAATGGGCTATATATTTTATATGGATGGCAGAGCATACTCTTCCAGAGTATGTCACAGAAAAGTATCTAAATCCATTTAGCAAGTGTTACCCATATAAGTGTTCATTGAGTATTTTTGTTTGTTGCCAAATATCTAGTTTATTTGACTTCATAAGTCCTCTATATTTCTTTTTTTTAATATATTTTATTGATTTTTTACAGAGAGTAAGGGAGGGAGATAGTCAGAAACATCGATGAGAGAGAAACATCGATCAGCCGCCTCCTGCACATCCCCCACTGGGGATGTGCCCACAACCCAGGTACATGCCCTTGACCGGAATTGAACCTGGGACCTTTCAGTCCACAGGCCGATGCTCTATCCACTGAGCCAAACCGGTTTCGGCCTCTATATTTCTTTAAAATATTTTTTGTGGGAACCCACATATCAATTCCTGTATTACAACAAGAATAAAAGTAAAGGCTGTCATTTTGTTAATATTGTTATGTGAAACAAAAGGGGAAAGCACTGGGCCTAAGAAAGAGGAGCTATGCTCCTTTAGTTGTTAATTATCCATCCAGGCCAATTCTGTCTCTGCTGGCTATGTATTTGAAACCTAGCTTCCTAAAACTGTGTTCATTCTTAGCCTGTAATGTACTGTCAGTCCATGGGGGTGGAGGAAGTAAAATAATTAAATAAAGAATTTGAATCAGCTCAGCAAAATTGAAGTCACATATTGAAACACAAATTAATCAGTGTGTCTCAGGAGAGATATTATCAATTATCATTTCTATTGTTTCACTTGGTGAAAGGGAATGAACTCAATGGTCCTGGATTCTAGAGGTATAAGGCAAATGCCTGCCAACTTTCATTGCCTTGCCAAGTGACAATGACATATAGCTTTATCCTTCTATTGAAATAAAAAATTTCTACATGTAGAGTAATATTTTAAGCTAACAATAATATTAAAACACTTTTTTTCATTCTCAAAGGAAAATCATTGCAGTTATGAATACTGTCTCTGACACCAGCTTATTTCAGCCCATGATGTGTTATATAAATAAAGTGTATATAAATAGATTACAAAGAATGGTTTTACCCAAGTGTTCAGCTGTCTGCCATTGCTTGGGAAAGAATAAGGCACACTTGATAGTAGTTTGTATACTAAATGAGCTTAGATAGATATAAACAGTTATCTAGTGGCAGATGATCTGTAATATATATTAATTTTATCACTTAAACTGACATGCTTTTGCAAAGACAGTTTTTCTCTATTCAAGCTTATGAAAGTACATATATATATATATATATATATATATATATATATATATAAAATGGGTGAAACAAATCTTACTATACCATCTTATCATATACAACTTTCTATACAGGAAATGCAATCACAACACAGACCAATTGAAAAATCACTTATAATTTGTGGTATCTAGGTTTTGTGGTTTTGTGAAGGCAATGAAGGATTTATACTAGAGATAACCTAAAGAAAAAGTCACCAAGTCATGGATCAAAATGAAAAGTATATCTCTAAAGGTGAAAACTTGATGACATTTACAGGATTCTATTTGGGTGACAGCATCTAAGATGACTGTATTTTTGGTGTCTTAAACTAATATGGATTAGATAGAGGTTTATCACTCAAAAACAGGCCATGCTAAGCAAAGCAATCTCTTATGTTGTCTTTCTTTTTGAAAATGACAAGTGCTAGGAGCTTGGCACAAACTGGCAGTTGAAAGCCAATGCCATAAGGTCTGGAATGTCAGTAAACTTGAATAACTGCCTTCAATGACAGAGAATAGGTGGCCTTTTCTTCACAATAACACTTCCTTTCCTTCTAAATTTTTATCAGGCTACCTACACCATATAATAAAGGTCATTTGACATATATATTTCTATTATTTATGAGCCAAGAGATAGTTTTCTTTATGACCTTCTTCTGTCTCTCTTCTGCTTCTTTTATCTAACTCTCACTCCTCACTTTTCTTTGCCTATAAGACTGTGCCATTTGTTCCCCTTTATAGTTCTTTGAAATATAATATCAGTCATGCAAGACGCAACTTTGGGGTTTTTAGTAACATTAGTCACAGTCTAATTTCTTGTTTTAAAATAATTTATATTTTAATGAATGAGGATATATATAGCAATATATTTTTTCCTTAATGACACTTTTAGATTGTACAGTAACTTGCAACTCTCATAATTTATTTCATTAACAGAACACTCAACAACTAATAAGTATCAAGAAATTCATTAAATAAGGAATAACTATAGACAATCTTATCAGGATTTCTGCATTTTGTTAATTTTATCTTTACTGAATGTTGAAGATACCCAACAGAAAATACTAGTAAAAGTGACAGTGTTTGCTGAATGTGATTTTTCCCATTTTAATCAGTAATCTTAGTAGTTGTTGCTTACATTCCATTTAAATTAAAATAAAGTACATAATCTAAGTATGGCACTTATTTTTATCAAAGTTATATTAGAAAAGTTTTTAGTTACATAAAAATATACTAAATAGAATACATGAAATTAGCCTTTAAGAATTGTTTTTTTCTCAGAAATTTCCTAACCTGTAATTTGTATAGCTTTCAAAAGCAATGAGAAAGCAGGTGATTTTAAATATTAATTTTGGTTATCTATTTAAATCATACTTTAAAAAATTTGGATGTTAACTAATAATTTTATTGTAATACATAATTTTGTAATCATTATCAATAAAATCTCCTTACCACAGACTATAGCAGGTCATCTTATTTGGGCCATAGTTTTGCCTATTACAGGTTCTAATTCAGACACTGCAATAAACTGGCTATATGGCCTTTTAACCACATTGTGTCTATTTTCTTTAGCTATAAAATGAGGAGAATTACACTGATCTGTTAATGCCCCTTCTAGGATCATTATTTTGTAACTTTTATAATCCAGCAATGTACATGTTAAGGTGTTGTCTTTTATAAAGTCTTTAAATTTAAACCTCTAAGCGGCCTTAATGCCATCTTGACCAACTACCTCATTATGCAAATGAGAGAACTGAGATTTAGCCCTTTTAAGCAATAACCTCATGTCCTGAACCAAGATTTGATGTTTATCATGTACTAAGCTCAATCAGTCAAATGTTGATAAGCAGCTACCTTTTGCAATCAATAAAACAATTTGTTAAAGAATAGACAAGTATAAAATTTAAACATGATGCATTCTTCAAGGGTAATATTGATTTTGGGGGATTTTTTTTCAGTCTTTGTTTTTAAAATGCAGTTTTCAATTGTAGTTGAGATACAATATTGTATTTGTTTTAGGAATACAACATAGTGATTAGATATTTGCATACCTTAGAAGTGATCATCTGCTATGTTATGTCACTTACATCTGGAATCTAAAAAAACAAACAAACAAACAAAAATAAACGAACAAAAGAGAAACAAATTCATAGGTATTGAGAACAAATTGGGAATATTGTTTTAATATTTCCATACTGGCAATATGTTTTTTATATGCATGATGAGGTCATATATTAAAAGTAAAAAAGTTTTTATTTGGAATCTTCTAGAGTTGTAAAGACAATTTGAACAATATGGACTGCTGATTTCCAAAATTACTATTAGTCTTAACTAGTAAAAGTTTTATAGGAAAAATGGCAATCATGCTGAATGTTAATGATCATTACATCAGGAATGCTAACTAATCTTTACTACTGTTATCTACACAGCTAATTCATCATTTATTTATTTATTGTGTGTACTATTTACAAAACAATTGGGATTAAAATAAATAATTGATGGTAAATTTTCTCTGAATATTTTTAAAGGAATATAAACAGAATATCAAAGAGGTAAACACAGAAAGACTATATAAATACTAAAGGCCCAGTGAACAAAAATTTGTGCACTCAGGGGGAGTCCCACAGCCCAGCCTGTGCCCTCTCGCAGTCTGGGACCCCTCGGGGGATGTCCACCTGATGGATTAGGCCTGCTGCCCGGGGGAATGGGCCTAAGCTGGCAGTCAGACATCCCTCTGGCGGCCCAGGAGCCCTCGGGGGATGTCCACTTGCCAGAGGGGAGCAGGCCTAAGCTGCAGTCGGACATCCTTAGCACTGCTGAGGAGGTGGGAGAGGCTCCCACCACCACTGCTGTGCTGGCAGCCGTCAGCCTGGCATGTGGCTGAGCAGAGCTCCCCCTGTGGGAGCGCACTGACCACCAGGGGGCAGCTCACGCATTGAGCGTCTGTCCCCTGGTGGTCAATGTGTGTCATAGTGACCAGTCATTCCCAGTCATTCTGCTGTTAGGGTCAATTTGCATATTACCCTTTTATTATATAGGATAGAGGCCTGGTGCACAGGTGAGGGCCGGCTGGTTTGCCCTGAAGGGTGTCCCGGATCAGGGTAGGGGTCCCGCTGGGGTGCCTGGCCAGCCTGGGTAAGGGGCTGATAGCCGTTTTCAGGCTGACCACGCCCGCCGGCTAGAAGCAGGTATCTAGGATTTATTTAACTTCTATAATTGAAACTTTGAAGCCTTGAGCGGAGCTCAGGTCCAGCCAGGGCAGGCAGGAAGCGTGGCTTCCTCCATCGCTGGGGGCAACCCAAGCCTCCTGCTCTCTCCAGCTCTGTGGCCGCTGCCATCTTTGTGATGGAATGAGGTAGTGATGGAGTGAGGGAGTGACAGAGTGAGGGAGTGATGGAGTGAGGGAGTGATGGAGTGTGGGAGTGATGGAGTGAGGGAGTGACAGAGTGAGGGAGTGATGGCTAATTTGCATATCACTCTTTTATTACGTAAGATATCCCTCATCTAATCTGCTAAAAACTTGACTCTCCATTCTTGAATTCCTGCCATTGTACCCTACTTCAATTTTCTGGAAGAATGATGAAGTTATAATTAACAATGAAGTGACTTTGATAGACTCAAGTCTGCTGAGTTAATATTGTGCCATATAGTAAAAATGTTTGGAGTAAACATTATACTTGGTTTTTATGGACAATGATTATAACTGAAGATGAAAGGATGTCAACTTTAGGAATTAAAGAGGAGCTGCACTCTGCTCAAACTTTTAGGAAGATTGTTAGCTTCCATTTATACTAAATTTATGACATGCAAGGTAATTCTCTGGATTGAGAAAGTTATGCTGAAATTTTAATACATGTATTTTGAGGAAAGTAATTTTTCATCTCAAAAATATTTTTTTCATAGCACAAAATTATTTAAGCATGTAAAAAACAATTTTTAATCAAATTTAGAATATTCTACTTCTGTTCCTCAGCTCATCAGTATTATATTACAAGGCTCACTAACACAATATAGGGTTTTTTTGCTTGTTTTGTTTATTTATTGATTTCTTTATTTTTTAATTTAATTTATTGGGGTGACATTGGTTAATAAAATTATATAGGTTTCCAGTGTACAATTCTATAATACATCACATGTATATTGTAGTGTGTGTTCATCACCCTAAGTCAAGTCCCCTTCCATTACCATTTATCCCCCCTTTACCCTCTTCTAACTCCTCCCACTCCTCTTTCCCTCTGGCAATCACCATATTGTTGTCTGTGTCTATGAGATTTTTTTTCTTAATCTATTCACCAATACACTTTTCCAGAGTTGGGAGGAGATTATTTCCTTTAGATCTATGTATGAAAATCAATCCAAAACTGAGCGGCACAATTTTTTTTTGCTAATTGAGACATCTATTTAACTGAAAACTGCCTATATCCTTGAAAATTGTGTCCTCAGCCTTAGCTGGTTTGGCTCAGTGGATAGAGCGTTTGCCTGTGGACTGAAGGGTCCAGGTTCGAGTCCAGTCAAGGGCACATGCCTGGGGTTGTGGGCTCAAACCCCAGTAAGGGCCATGCAGGAGGCAGCCAATCAATGATTCTCTCTCATCATTGATGTTTCTATCTCTCCCTCTCCATTCCTCTCTGAAATCAATAATATTTATACATAAATATATATATATATGTGTGTGTGTGTATCTTTATATGAAAATTGTGTCCTCATAATGTATAAATACTTCTTGACTTTGATTTTAAGGATGAGCCACTTTTACAGAGGCATATACATGTTAATTTTTGAAATATGAGTCCAACAAAGGCCTTGGCAATTATTGGATTATCATGTTTTGTATTCAGATATTTGTTCTTTTCCAGAGATAACTTTTTATAAAATCTAGTTTTACTAGTTCAGAGCTACTGCACACATTGTAATACTAATGGCTTTTAGTGTTTAGTTCCCATTCTCAGGGTTGATTCTGAATTGAATTTGACAGAAGAGTATATTTTGAAAAACACCACTCAACTATCTGTTTTTATTCAAGTAGAAGATTAGAGTTTCAAGATTCAAATAGAATAAAGTCCAAATATTGAAATTCCAATTAAAAGTGCCATCATATTAAGCTATTAACTCTTCCATTCTGAAAGAACTAGCGATTATCTTTTTTTTTCAGAACAGCTTAGCTTCTAATATACCTGAAATCCAAAAATCCAAATATCATGGGGAAATATCTTAAACAGACTGAACCCAATTCAGTAGCCATGTAACTGTCTGAAATATCCCCCTCAGGGTTTCAAAGGATATGAACTGTGGATAAGTAAAACAGCAACAACAACAAACTACCTTTCATCTAGAATGTTCCCATAATGCCCAAAAATCTGAAGTGAATCTGTCTATACATTATCACTTAATAAAACATAAAATCACACTGCTTTCAGAGTTGAGAGTGACAACTACTTGTTAGGTGAAATTAATCACATATTTAAGCCATATTTTCTGAGTTGTTTCAGTAATACTAGCTTTGTAAAATGAAAAGATAATTATAGCAAATTCAAGCTAAAACCTTAAGAAACCTTGATTTTAAAATACATTCATTTTCTTTGTTCTTCCACACCCTGATAGACTTTTTTTCCTAAAACTGAAGAATTTTAACCCTTATAAGATTTAAAAAATGCATTAAGATGTAGGAGGTACAGATATGTTTTGTCCTCTTTCATTTCTGTTTTTAGTTTCACATCTACAAAGGTGAGTGTGGTTGCTGTTGCCATATGTATGGTTAAATAATTAGTTATGAAGAGAAGTATTCTAATGGGATGGGGCCAGGCTGCCTTATTAGACTCTCAGTTCTACCACTTACTGGTGATATGACGTTTGACAAGATATTTAAGTTCCCTGTGACTCAGTTTTCCCACAGCTTCCTTATAACATTGTTGTATTAAAGGAGTGTGTGCACATGTATCTGAGTATATGTATATGTATATGCACTTATAGCATTTATACTAATTTTTCTTGTGATAATGCATATTCTCACTCAGTACTTTTCAAAGTTTCATGTGCACACACACAATCTGGAGATCTTGTTAAAAAATGCAAACTCAGTAGTCTGATGTGGGCACCTGAGATTCTGCATTTCTAACAAGTGCCCAGGTGATGTCAATGCTGCTAATCTGGGAACCACACTGTACATAGCAAAGTCCTGACAAATGCATTGAGTAGCTGACCAAAATATAGATGAGGGAGAGTAGTGCAATGATTGGCCATATGAATTAAGGCTCTAGAATAATTCATTATGAGCTTTGATAAAGCCTCAAAAGATATTATGCTATATTTTAAGATGTATCAAAATCTACTGTACTAGAGTTTATATTGTAAACACTTTGGGAAGCATTCCAAATAGATATGAAGGGCTTCTGTGTACTCATTTAATTCTTCGACAAAAAGATTTTTTTCCCTTACTATCTCTTGATACATGCATATGTGCGCACACACAAAAGTACACATCTTATTTTTAACAATTATCATTTGAAAAGCAATTCATTTCACTATATGCCACCATGTCATCTAGGTGAGCATAAGTTCTATCTTTATTCTAGGCATGAAGCTATATATGGCTCTTCATTTCTAAGAGATGAATCAGGGGAACAACAGGACAGATAGGGCATTAGAAAAATGGAGTACTAACTGCGGAATCAAGTAATTGAGTCAGCAAACATCTTATATGCACATGAAGTCATTATGCTTCCCATCACACACAAGCTGATTAAGAATCCTTCCGGAGCATTGCTAGTGTTTATGTTTTTATATCTGTGGACTGTTATCAGAATGGAGAATAAAGAAAGGTGAATAAAGGAAGCTGAGAAAGTCACAGAAAATAAATGCAAAGAGAAAGATGTTTCCTACTGAATGTGGAGTGCTGGGTTGTTTTATTTGACGACTTTTGCATGTATACAGAAGGATCTGTGTTTTTGTGTGTGTGCCTACAGAGTCATAAAAAGAAATGTCCTGTTGTGAAAGTCCTAATAGTTTTGAGAAAGCATATTTGCTTAGCAATTCAGTGTAGATGTGTTCTATGATAGGAACTTTAATTGGATAACTGCTGATTATGTGTGAATTTTATTTCTTTCTTTACCTCATTGCTTACTAATATATCTTAGTTTAGTTTGAAAGAATGAAGAATTATTGAGTGATTATTTGTTCTTGCATCTTGTTTTATTATCATTCTTTTTTTTGCAATATTTCCCCTTAATCCCCTTCCGAGTATGTTTTAGAAGGCTCTACGCCATTTTATGTCATTTTATGTCATTTTATGGATATAAAATGAAGGGCGGTCTTTGTTTTTAGTATCCTTGATGCTTTCTGAATATAGATGCTTAGGTAAATTGTGAGCAGATGTGTTTTCATCTCTCATCGTATATGCCTTTTTCTATTCTATAGTAAGAATTAAAGATAGTCAAGTTCTAGTCAACACTGTGGCTTCTTCAAATTAAAACTTCACACAGTTTAGAAAATATTACCTTTCATTTCAAAGTGTTTTAAATTTTTCAAATTAATAATCAGAACTTTTTCCCGAATGAATAATTTATGATATTAATAACAGCAGCAACAGCAGCAATAGCAGTGATCATATTTTCAAAAGTAAAATATTCATGTTTAAATTTGCAGATGATATACATTTAATTGTAAGTGGGTGGATTAATTTGTTAGAAAGGGTATACTGAGAATATGTTATTACTAATTTGTAAATCAAGCTTACATTCCTACTCCATAGGTATACATGCAAATAAATATCCCTCCCCTAAGTAAGGATTGAACATACTAAAGGTAAACCAAAATAACTTACTCTCAACAAGAAGTAATAAAAAGAATACTTGCCATTTTTATAACTTCTCACAATTTTCAGAGACATCTCTAGTATTATGTTTTTATTTTGTAAACATGGCAACTCCATTTTTTTTACTCCAACACAAGAGTGTTTCATTGTAAAATAAGTATATTTCTAATGCTTTGTACATGACTGTATTATATGAGATCAAGCATTGATTGGAATATTTTAACGTGATTTATTGCAAGGAAATCCATGGGGAAATGCCATTTTTGCTACAAAAATTATAGGTGAACACAAAAATATGTTTTATTTGATGAAATTTATTTTAAAGTATTTTATACTGAGGTTAGTAAAGAAGCTGCTATACATCTGGAATGCTGAATGCCCTTTTGGACTTTAACCTGTGCTGACTTACAACAAGTAATTATCTAATGAAGTTAGTGTTAGGAATGCCTGAGAGTTCTTGAAGAAATGATTTGCAGTTTGACAAATTATTGTAGATCAAATGCTAATGCCTCATTTGTATTCTTTCTTCTCGTTCTTGAATCGACATCTTTAAGCAAATATAGAAATGGCGTTAAAAGAAATGCTCATTCGTATGGGAAAGTAAATGGCCCTAAGGGAGATACATGAATTACTTCTTAGTGTCCTCCTTAAATTACTTATTCATGTTTTTGAAGAAAATAATAAGTTTCTTATCAAATTAATACATATCTACTTGGTATGACATACTGGTATTCAGTAGAAAGAACATTATTAAGGATAAGAGGAACTGAGATGTAGCCTAGATTTTGTGGTAAATCTGTTTTCACTTTGAAGGGGTCAGTTATTCGTTTTAGGCCTGTGTAATATGTTTGTAAAATAATAGGCTTGGTATAGCTCTGTAATTTGGAGTTCAGTTTTCCTATACATAACATTATACTCCATTTAAATGACAATTTAAAAATTCTTTTTGTTTCTGTTACATTACCTTATTTTATTAATCTATAATAATAAAAACATAATATGCTAATTAAACCAGACATCCTTTCGGACGTCCTTCCAGATGAAGCCGGGGCTGCAAGGGAAGCCCGGGTCCCAGGTGCCTGCCAGCAGCCGGAGCAAAGCCCGGGTCCTGGGTGCCTTTCTTCAATGTAAATAAAGAAGGAACTGGACAAAGTCTATGAAACATCTGTTTGCAAATATTGGACAACTGGCAATGCAAAATTTTGGTCACTGAGAAAAGGGAAACAAAGGGAGAGGGCCCTAATATTTATGTCCCTGATTTTCTGCCTGGAGAAACTTTCTGGATCATACATAGTACCTGGAAGGGGATTCTAAACAGAATATGGTGGTCTCACTGAGTTAGGGAAACAGATCAGGGATCAGGGAGGCTGCAGTGACTGGACTTTGTGGGCCAGTGTATCAGAGAGAAGGGCATTGCTCAGATAAAGAGCCCCAAACATCTGCATGATGTCTCATTGAGTCTCTAGCTGCATACTGTGTCCTGCATACTTAGAATGAGATTTCAAGTGGTTGGTCAGAGAACAATTACTGAGGACAAAACAAACTACTAGGAAGCTATAAGCTGAACAAGTCCCAGCACTAACAAAGAATTGAGAGATGGAAGAGTTCTGATCCCACACAGTAATGAGACTTTTCTGAACCTCTGGTACATTTAATAGAGACCCGAGAAAGGCCATGCCTTTATATTAAGGCTAAATAGCCCTAGATTAAAGGCCACCAAAAGTCCATACCAACAGAGCTTAAATTCAACTCTTAAAAGCTGATCTGCAGGCAATTTAACTGTCTTCCAAATAAAGCTGCTCTTCAAAAGAAGAACAAAAAATTTAGGCACTTAGCAATTACTGGGAAGAAGCAGCAAAGTGGGAATCAAAATCAGGAAATATAAATAGATTAAAAAAACAATAATGATTGAAAGCAGACAAGAATTTTAGAGAGCTATTTTAAATATATTGATAAACTTAAAGGAAAGCATGAACATAATAAGGAGATAAATAGAAGATATAGAAAAGAGCAAAGTGTGACCTAGCTGGTTTGGCTCAGTGGATAGAGCGTTGGCACGTGGACTGAAGGATCCCAGGTTGGATTCCAGGCAAAGGCATATGCCTGGGTTTCTGGCTTGATCCCCAGTGGAGGGCATTCAGGAGGCAGCCAATCAATGATTCTCTCTCATCATTGGTGCTTCAGTCTCTCTTTCCCTCTCCCTTTCTCTCTGAAATAAATAAAAAAAATATATCAAATTTTTAAAAAGAGAAAAATGGAACTTCTAGAAATAAAAGATCCTATGTAATAAGAGGCTAATATGCAAATCGACTGAACAGTGGAACAACAGGTCGCTATGACGCTCACTGACGACCAGAGGGCAGATGCTCAATGCAGGAGCTGACTCCTGGTGGTCAGTGCACACCCACAGGGGGAGCGCCACTCAGCCAGAAGCCCTGAACCAGGCTCACTGCTGGTGAGTGCAGCGGCAGTGGAGGAGCCTCTCCCACATCCTTGGCAGCACTAAGGATGACAGCAATCATTGGACATCCCCAGAGGGCTCCAGGACTGTGAGAGGGCACAGGCTGGGCTGAGGGACCCGCCCTCAGTGCATGAATTTTGTGCACCAAACCTCTAGTGTCTAATAATAGCTATCACTAATACCTGCTATTTCCCAAAAGATTAAGTCTGAATTTTCTCTTTGAGGTAACAAAATGATGTGCAGTGTTAAAAATATAGTAACTTCAAAATGAAGGTGAAAACCTTAGAATATTTCAAAACTAACCTGATAAATACCTAAAGCCTCAGTTTCAGCCTCAAAGGAAATTCTGGTAGATAAATAGGTATGACATAACTTTAAGAAATATTGGCAAAAATAAAGAAAACATTTCAAATGATCACAAGCAGCAGAAAAACAGTTGTGTTTGTTTTTTTTGTTTTTTTTTAAAAGATCACTAAAGTATTCTACTATACATGTTGATTCAGTGTCAGTGATTCAAAAGTACTGAATCAATCACATACACATTTTGGAAAGACAGTAGAAAATTTCCTAGAAAATTTTGATAAAACATGGGGTGCTTAAAGAAATATTAGCTAAGGAGAATCCTTATAGCTTAAGAAATGTTTATTTTTTTTTTCATTTGAACATATTAAAGGGTAACATAAATCATCCAAAAATAACTTATTTTTTATGTGATATGCAATCTATTTACAAATATAGGTGAAACTGTTTGGTGCAGCTTTAAGAATGGGGTGGGGAGCTGCTGGTGAAGTGTTATTTGCCATATAAATTGGCTCATGAAAAAGGCCATTTCACCATTGTCCACTATCTTACCAGAAATGCCTAAGGCCTTTTATCACTTTTACTGTGGATATTTTTACATCTTTCTTTAATAACACTGAAACTTACAATTGTTTCTTAGACAAATATAAGATAAAACAATTAATAATAACTTTTCAACTAATTCGATTGCATTCCTTCTTTTATGTATGCTTACAATTCATACATTGTCCAAAAGTATATACAGTCATATATAATTGTTTAGAGGTTTTTTTAAAATATATTTTATTGATTTTTTACAGAGAGGAAAGGAGAGGGATAGAGAGTTATAAACATCGATGAGAGAGAAGCATCGATCAGCTGCCTCCTGCACACCTCCTACTGGGTATGTTCCCACAACCAAGGTACATACATGCCCTTGACTGGAATCGAACCTGGGACCTTTCAGTCCACAGGCAGATGCTTTATCCACTGAGCCAAACCGGTTAGGGCTGGAGTTTTTTTTTTTTAATTAATTGAAGAAAATATCATTTAGCCAAATGTTAGGATGAAACTTTTTTCTCCCTGTGAATCTGCTGAGGGTTTATGCTTTTTACAGGTTAATGATGAGTCTTACCTCCCACCTGTGGGTTGATGAATAGAGATGATTATTTCATTAGATTTCATTAGTGGTAGGAAGTGAGCATATATGTAGGTAAAGACAAACTTAATTACATCTTTCTTTTTTTAATACACAGTAGCATAAAAAGACGTGGTTCATTCAGCACAGGCCTAGTGATAATGTTTAATGATTGTATTTTTGTTAGAGGATACAGTACAGGTAAGAGAGGGTAATGAGTACCCTTATGTAAACATAGTCTCTCTTTGGGAGCAATTAGGTAATCTATTTATACAACACAAATGCACGCACATATATATTTTTAATAATATTGTGTATTTTGTGTTATTTCTGGAATGATCCATAAAGTTCTTAAGAGCCTATGGAAATACTGTATTAAATACATATTGCATATTTAACATATCCTTGAAGCCAAATCAACTTAATATATCTTAAACTCATTAAAATAAAGTTTCTATTAAATATAACATATAGTATACAACAAAACTCATATTTTGTTCTAAGGATATTAATATGATGATTATCTGATGAAGTCTTGATAGAGTTTCAAACACAATTTTTGATATCCTTAATGCCTACCATAAAAGACTATCACAGAGGGCACTCCCATTGTCACCACATTGGTTTAATGGTTTATTTATAATTTATGAATTTAGAGGTCCTGGAACTTTAATCTAAGTTAGGCTAGTAATCATGTTGAAAGCCCAAGGCAATTTGAATTTTTCTATGGAAATGATGGTGACCTTCATATGATAGTATTTTTTTTAATTGTGAAGAAAAATTAGCTTGATATAATATCTTCTATTTTTTAATTTGCACTATAGAATGATAGCTAGACTGTCATTTCCTAATGGCTCGGCACTAAACAAAAAGGTCACTTTTTTCTGATATTATGTTATACTTCTGATGTCAATATTATTTATAAGAATGACCACTGTCTGATAATCCATAGGACTTTTTGTGTTTGTTTTTTGCTTGTGTGTGTGTGTGTGTGTGTGTGTGTGTGTGTGTGTGTGATTCTATACAGTTTTTTTGTTTGTTTGTTCTAGGACTGTGAAAAGTGCCATTAATATTTTGCTAAAAATTTTGTTGAATCTGTAGATTACTTTGGTTAGTATGGACATTTTAATTATGTTAATTCTTCCTGTCTATGAACACGGTATATGCTTTCATTTATTTGTATCTTCTTCAATTTATTTCTTCAGTATCTTATAATTTTCTGAATACAGGTCTTTTATCTCCTTAGTTAAATTTATTCCTAAGTATTTTATTCTTTTTTATTCCATTGTAAATGGGTTTGTTTTCTTAGTTTCCCTTTTTAATAGTTCATTATTGCTGTATAAAAATGCAACCAATTTTTGAGTCCTGTTATTTTCCTGGATTCATTTATCAGTTCCAGTAGTTTTTTGATAGTATCTTTAGGGTTCTCTGTATATAGAATTATGTCATTTGAAAATAATGATAGTTTTACTTCTTCTTTTACAATTAAGATGCCTTTTAATTCTTCTTATCTGATTGTTGTGGCTAGTCTTCCAATACAATGTCGAACAGGAGTGGTGAAAGTTGGCATCCATGTCTTGTTCCTGATCTTAAGGGAAATGCTTTTAGTTGTTCCCTGTGAATATGATGTTGGCTATGAGTTTGTCATATATAGCCTTTATTATGTTGGGGTATGATCCCTCTATTCCCACTTTGCTGAGAGTGTTTATGATAAATGAGTGCTGGATTTTATCAAAAGCTTTTTCTGCATCTATTGATATGATCATGTGGTTTATAGCCTTTATTTTATTTGTGTGGTGTATTACATTTATTGATTTCTTAATATTATACCAACTTCAAATCCCCAAAATAAATTTCACTTGATCATGGTGTATGATCTTTTTATGTATTACTGGATGAGGTTTGCTAAAGATTTTGTTGAGAATTTTTGCACCCATGTCAATCAGGGACATTGGCCTATAATCTATTTCTTGTAATGTGTTTTTCTGGTTTTGGAATTAGGATAATGCTGGCCTGGTAAAATGAGCTTAGGAGTCTTCTCTTCTCTTAAATTTTTTAGAATATTTTGAGAAGGATAGGTTTTAGTTTTTTGAATATTTGGTAATATTCACCTGGGAAGCCATCTGGTTCAGGACCTGCGTTTTCTGGGAGATTTTGTTACTGCATGGTTTCATTAGTTGCAATCTGTCTTTTCAGATTTTGGGATTTATCTTGATTCAGCTGACACCACAGTAATACAAAGGATTATAAGAAAATATTACAAACAACTACATGCCAACAAATTGGACATTCTAGGAGAAATAGAAAAATTCTTAAAAACATACAATTTTCCAAAGTGAATATTTCATAAGACTTTCAAAAATGCAAATAGTTACTTAAACCCCATCATCTGCAAATTCTTCTGCTTATGTCGTGACTCAATTGAAAACTAGTGGCAGGTTTTACATTAAAAACCTGACCTGATGCACTAACCAGTTTGGCTCAGTGGATAGAGTGCCGGCCTGCGGACTCAAGGGTCCCAGGTTCGAATCCTTCAAGGGCATGTACCTTGGTTGCGGGCACATACCCAGTGGGGAGTGTGCAGGAGGCAATTGGTCAATGTTTCTCTCTCATCGATGTTTCTAACTCTCTATCCCTCTCCCTTCCTTTCTGTGAAAAAGTCAATAAAATATATTTTAAAAAAAACCCTGACCTGACTCAATCATTTATAAATGATTTATAAGTAAATTCCTTGTCCTAACCGGTTTGACTCAGTGGATAGAGCATCAGCCTGCGAACTCAAGGGTCCCAGGTTTGATTCCAGTCAAGGACATGTACTTTGGTTGCGGGCACATCCCCAGTGGGGAGCATGCAGGAGGCAACTGATTGATGTTACTCTCTCATCGATGTTTCTAACTTTCTATCCCTCTACCTTCCTCTCTGTAAAAAAATCAATAAAGTATATTTTAAAATATATATAAGTAAATAAATAAATTCCTTGAACAGAAACCTTATTTTTAAATGGAAGAATAAATAAAGGAAAGTATAGTTAAGATCATTGAAAGCAGTGATCTAGTTATGTTGAATAATTTTAGTAACTTATACATAAAACAAAATAGACTCAAAGGAAAGCAGATTGAAAACAAAATGTACCAGAATTTCATAGATTCTAATTAAAAGTGAATAGTGTATTTAAATCTTGGAAATTTTACCACAATGCTTCTTGAGTTACTGATAATGGAGACCTTCCAGAACAAAATTGTACACTGAAGAAATGATAAACTGTAAGTCATGAATAAAGTACAATAAACCCATTTTTATTCAATTTAAGATGAAGATGACTTACTCAAACATTTTGGCAGAGGATTACCAACTATCCTGAGATCATGGAGCTTCTTCGTAGCTTAGAAATCTTCCTGGGATTTATATGAACTCAAACCAGTGTGAATTATTAATTTCCACATAAATATTCAACTTTTAACTTTACAAATATCCTATTTATCTTGGTTTAGAACATCATGAGTGTATTTGAGTACCTCAGTATAAGTTTATATGTGTGTACGGAGGTATATGTCAGATATATACTTGCTATTTATTTTGTAGAATACAACTTTATAAGTCTTTTCATACACTCCTCCCTGAGTTTAAAAATAAATCAGCCCTGGCTTTTAAATTAAGTTGTAAGCAACTCATTTAGCCTGCTGCTACAGTAACTCATAAGAGGAGAAAGGTTGCTTTTCCATATTTTACCTCTGGCCTCATCTTATGCTAGTGACTGCTGATTGTAAGTACTATTAGTGAAACAGAAATCAGCATGGGGCATTCAAGTTGCTTTTCAAATAAAGTTCTTATTTCAGCATTTAGTTTCCCAAAAGGCTTTTAATCAAGGTTATGGGAAAGTCCATAAACTTTCTGCTGAATATTTAACAAGCTTGAGGTCTTTGCAAACATGTTTTATCAAGGGCAAGTGAAATGAGATTGCAATCAGGAAAATAGAAGACTAGCTAATAAGCAAAGCTTTGTCTCCTAGATAAAATCTTACCAAAAAAAAAATCTAAGTGACTCACATTATCAAATTTCTTTTGTAGGATTTAGTTTTTCTTGTTTGAGCAATAATTTTCAAAAATGGTAAATAGGACTAAAGGTGATGATTGGAATTAATTCTGCACAATGTAGATACTGGCAGAATTTAACTAAGAGGACTTCACTAAAATTTCACTGTTTAATATTAAAAGCATAATTCTTTTTGATAAAATTAAATGTATAAGTGCCATGTGATATATGTACATTTTCTAGTTGTTCTAACCTACTTTCACTAATACTTACATTTAAACAAAAAAATCTAAGGAAAATGTTTCTATCTTTACTGGAATTATAGTTATGAAAGAAGATAAAAACAGATGTAAAAATACATATTACACTGTCTTCTGAAATAAATGAATGAATGAATTTTCAATCAATCCTCATTTATGTTAAAATTACTTATATACAGAATTTGTATTTAGCTGGATCACATAAAAATGTAGAATTAAAATTTCTATTATATTTACTGTCTTAATTAATTAACAAAAAATGTATATGAGATTTAGCCTTACTATCCCTTCAAGCTTTAATCGATAGTGAAAATATACTATCATTTGTTATTTATCTTAAATTTTATGTATAGGGAGAGGAAACATTCCTTTCTTAAAATATATACTTTTATTGATTTCAGAGAAGAAGGGAGAGAGAGAGACATATAAACATCAATAATGTGAGAAAATCATTGATCAGCTGCCTCCTGCACACCCCCCTACTCGGGATCAAGCCAGCAACCCGGGTATATGCCCTGATCTGTGTGTGATGGGGTAGAGCCATAACCTCCCCATCAGCCCTGCCCTGAGTGTGACAGTGGCAGCGCCCCAATCCCCTGATTGGCCCTGCTCTGTGGGTGATAGAGGGCAGCGCCCCAACCCACTGATCCACCCTGCTCTGTGTGTGACAGGGGACGGTGCCCCAACTCCCCTATCAGACCTACTCTGTGAGTGACAGGGGGGAGCTCCTCAACCCCCTGATGGGCCCTGCTCTGTGCATGACAGGGTACGGAGCCCCAACCCCCCTGATGGGCCCTGCTCTATGCATGACAGGGGGTAGTGCTGCAACCTCCCCATCGACCCTGCCTTGAGTGTGACAGGGGGTGGTGCCCCAACCCCCCAATTGACCCTGCTCTGAGCCCGACCAGGGGCTGCACCTAGGAATTGGGCCTGCGCTCTGCCACCCGGGAGCAGGCCTAAGCCAGCAGGTTGTTATCTCCCGAGAGGTCCCAGACTGCTAGAGGGCACAGGCTGAGCTGAGGGACCCCCCTTCCCCCCGAGTGCACAAATTTTTGTGCACCGGGCCTCTAGTATATATATAAAAGGCTAATATGCTAAGTGTCCGACCTTCTGACCAGTTGCTATGACACACACTGACCACCAGGGGGCAGCCGCTCAATGCACGAGCAGCTGTGATGTGCATTGACCATTTACAGAGAAATGGCGCCACGGACCTGGCGCCCACAAAGCAACACTCGGCCTCCCCCAAGTGGGATACAGGCCCTGCCACCACCCCGGAGCGACAGCCCACCAAATCATGGTGCAAAATGTGGCTCACAGCCCAGCCTAGGCTGGAAACAGTGGCTGTGGGCACCAGGTAATGATGTCATATAGCAATATCTGGCTTCCTCTCCCTAGGAACTACCCTCCTTGCACTTTTTGCAGCCCAGGAACACGACTTGCTTTATACCCAGGTGAAAACATTTTACACTTTAACCAAAATGTCTATGAAGCATCCCATGCCTCATCTCATTTGATCCTCACAGAAGTCCTGGAGTAGGTGGATAGGAAACTCGGTGGAATCTTGTTTTCTTTACATTAGCTGGAAAACAGAAATTTAGAAAGCTTAGAAACTTGACCCTACTGAAAAGAAGTAAGAAATGGTGGACCTTGAAATTGACTTCAGGTTTTCTCACTGTGCAGGATATAGTCAAATACTGCTGCAGTTAAATATTTTATCCTTTGTTCTCCCTGTGTGATCTATAATAATAATCTGTTTCATGTTGATGTTTACTGCTATGTTTCTGACAATTACCTGAAAGAGAAGTTGGGGTGCTACACTGGCCTGAAAAAAGTTTAGTTAAATCAGAAAGCAGGACTAATTAAGCAAGTTTATTCTATATCTATAAAAGGCTATGTTTACTCACACATGCATAATACATATAAAGCTCTCGCTGGTGCCAATCGCATGCATGTGTTTCGATCTGTCATTGTTGATAGTGAAATTTTTTTACACTTCTATTATAGAGAAAGGATGGATAGTGATATTAAAATATTTCTTCCAATTAATTTCCTTTCAATGTGCAGGAATTCGTGCACCAGACCACTAGTTTACAATAAATAGCCAAAATATGGAAGCAGCCCAAGTACTCATCAATAGATGAGTGAAGTGATGGATGTGGACAACAGGGGATGAGGGTGAGGGCAGGATTGGGGGGATGAGGGGACATTGGAGGGATAAGGACACATTTGTAATATCTTATTCAATAAAGGGAAAAAAATAGCAGTGGTACATTTACACACTGGAATGCTACACAGCCATACAAAAAAAAAAAAAAGGAAATTTTACATTTTGTGACAGCATGGATGGACCTGAAGATTATTATGCTAAGTGAAATAAGCTGGTCTGAGAAAGACAAATACCATATGATTTCACCTTTATGTGGAATCTAATGAACAAAGTAAAAAACAAACTAGAAACAGAGTTATAGATACAAAGAACAGACTGATAGCTTTCAGATGGGATGGGGTTTGGGAGTGGGTTGAAAAAATTGAAGGGAGTAAGCAAAAAATAAAACAACTCATAGAGAGAAACAGTATGGTGATTACAGAGGGAAAGGGGCATGCAAGGAGGTATGACAGGGTAAAGGGGGAATCAATGATGACAGAAGGAGTATTGACTTGGTGTGGTGAACACAAAAGACAATATACAAATGATGTATTATAAAACCTATATAATATTAAAAAATGTGTTTTTATTTTTTAAAGAAAGAGGAAGGGAGAGGGACAGAAATCTAAAACACATTGATGAGAGATGGATTGGCTGCCTCCCGACAACCCCCAATTCAGGATCAAGCCTGCAACCCAGGCATGTGCTCTGACAGGGATTCATGCCAGTAACCTTTTGTTTCATGAATTGATACTCAACCACTGAGCAACACCAGCTAGGCTGAAACCTATATAATTGTATCGAGCAATATCACCCCAAAAAATTCAATAAAATAGAAACTTTATAAGAGGCATCAATGACATGCTGAATTAACATGACAGGGATTTTCAAATGCAGACACCATCCAGTACCAACATCAAGCATAAAACTGTATTTGCTGAAATATTTGATCAATTTGATTGTTAGATGTCAAGCAATATTATTGAATGTAATATGTGTCTCTCTTTACATAAAAGGACAGATTACTGTATTTTGTAGAAGAGTAAATTTAACAATTTGCTACCAATGAAATGAAACTTTGTCCTCAAACAAAAATAAGAAGGAAATCTAATGTTTTACAACAACATAGATGGAACTAGAGGGTATTATGCTAAATTAAATAAATCAGACAGAGAAAAGGAAATAGGTCAATTTTTAAAACTAATCACTAAATTCTATTACTATATCTGGTGGATGGGTGAGGTAGGCAGATACTGGAGAATGGACTTAATTACATAAAGTACAGCCAGCTATGGCCTGTATCATTTTGTCTAAGCAAAACCATTTAGAGACACAAATGATTTGCTGCTACAAAGTAATTTTCAACACATCTACACTAATAAAGGACAAAGATGCTAATTGACCATACCTTCGCTAGGCCCAAGCCACGCCCACGAGCCAGTCAGAGGGGTTATATGCAAATTAACCCAACCAAGGTGGCGGCTGGCAGCCACGGAGCTGGAGCAAGCAGGAGGCTTGGTTGCCCCAGGGATGGAGAAAGCCAAGCTTCCTGCCTGTCTGAGCTGGCTATGGCCTCCACTCATGGCAACAAAGTTTCTATTATAGAAGACAAATAAATCCCAGATACCTGCGTCCAGCCAGCCTCCACTGGGAGCTTTGGTGGCTGGGGGTTGTGGCCAGCCTACACACTGAAGGGGCTGTGGCCAGCCTGAAAACTGGCATCAGCCCCTCACCAAAGCTGGCCAGACACCCCAGCGGGGACCCCCACCCTGAAGGGGCTGTAACCAGCCTTCAAACAGCCATCAGACCCTCACCCAGGCTGGCCAGGCACCCCAGCAGGACCCCCCACCCTAAATGGGCTGTGGCCAGCCTGCAAACGGCCCTCAGCCCCTCACCCAGGATGTCCAGGCACCCCAGTGGGGACCCCCACCCTGAAGGGGCTGTAACCAGCCTTCAAACAGCCATCAGACCCTCACCCAGGCTGGCCACACTCTCATGGGGTGAGGGTCCCTGCTGGGGTCTTAGCCAGCCTGAAAACGGCCTTCAACCCCTCACCCAGACTGGCCAGGCACCCCAGCAGGACGCCCCACCCTAAATTGGCTGTGGCCAGCCTGCAAATGGCCCTCAGCCCCTCACCCAGGATGTCCAGGTACCCCAACAGGGACCCCCACACTGAAGGTCCTGTGGCCAGCCTGCAAACAGGCATCAAACCCTCACCCAGGTTGGCCAGGCACCCCAGGGGGAACCCCTACCCTGAAGAGGCTGTGGCCAGCCTGCAAACAGCCATCAGCCCCTTACACAGGCTGGCCAGCCACTCCTATATAATAAAAGGGTAATATGCAAATTGACCCTAACAGCAGAACGGCTGGGAATGATTGGTCACTATGACACACACTGACCACCAGGGGGTTGATGCTCAATGCAGGAGCTGCCCCCTGGTGGTCAGTGTGCTCCCACAGTAAGAACTCTGATCAGCCACAAGCCAGGTTGATGGCTGCCAGTACAGCGGTGGTTGTGGGAGCCTCTCCTGCCTCCTCAGCAGCGCTAAGGATGTCCGACTGCAGCTTAGGCCTGCTCCCTGCTGGCAAGTGGACATCCCCCGAGGGTTCCCAAGCTCCCAGAGGGATGTCTGACTGCCAGCTTAGGCCCAGCCCCCCAGGGCCTAAGCCGGCAGGTGGTCATCTCCCGAGGGGTCCCAGACTGTGAGAGGGCACAGGCCGGGCTGAGGGACCCCCCCCCCCCCGCGAGTGCACAAATTTTTGTGCACCGGGCCTCTAGTGTAAATAATATCCTGTTATTTCCCCAACACTCCCTATGAAATATAAAGATGGTGTTTGGTTGCGACTTTGAGGGAGTTACATACTCATGGTCCATCAAACTTTCTCCTTTATATAAAGGTGTATAACAATAAAACATATTTCATTGGCTTGTTTTAAGTATCAAATTACAAAAGCAATGCAGAACACTTAATTCCATATCTCACACATCCTATATAATAAAGAGGTGATATGCAAATTGACCCTCATGCCCCTGCATCACAAGATGGCTGCCCCCACATCATCACAAGATGGCCACCCCCACATCATCACAAGATGGCCACCCCCACATCATCACAAGATGGCCACCCCACATTGTCACAAGATGGCCACTCCTACATCATCACAAGATGGCCAACTCCATGTGGTTACAAGATGGCCACCCCCATGTTGTCACAAGGTGGCCAGTTGGGGGCGACCAGGCCTGCAGGGAGGTCAGTTGGGGGCGATTAGGCTGGCAGGGGAGCAGTTAAGTGTCAATCAGGCCTGCAGGGGAATGGTTAGGGGTAATCAGGCAGGCAGACAGGTGAGTGGTTAGGAGCCAGCAGTCTCCGACTGCCGGTTTAGGCCCAATCCCACAGTACATCCCCGAGGGTCTCCAGATTGAAGATGGTGCAGGCTGGGCTGAGGGACACCCCCTGCGAGTGCAAAAATTTTGTGCACTGGGCCTCTAGTCCTAAATAATTCAGTAAGTGTTAATATTAATAATACTTTTCTAATCAGATCCAAGCTATATGTCCCTCCTCAGAATGATGTACATGAACACAACGTGTGACATATGATTTCACAAAGTCTGTGAACACTTTTGAGATTCATTTGTCTTTGACCAGAATAAATAAACAAAAAAGGCCATAGATTTAGTCTGCTCAAGTAGAGAAAGCTTCATTGACCATTTTGTATTCTCAGACCAGCCCACACTAGTAAATAAGTGAGCTCTCCATTTCACTCTAAGAAGATAATTGTTGTTGAGCTAAATGAATGAGTTACAGATTGTTTTGGGGCCTACTTTCTATTACAATGAACATTATTTTGGGTTTTAGAATAATGAAGAGAATAAATATGACCCATAATGTCAGTACCAAATATAATACCAGCTATATTAAAAACAAAGGATATATATATGAACATTTAATCACCACCTACAAAGCATGAAAAGCAAAGTCAGTGTCTTCTTCACCAACTCTCTTCATGGGTCACAATGATCTATTACTAGAAAGAACTGCTGTTAAAAGCTTTTTGTGTGCACCACCCACCCCCACCAATTCATGCACTAGCATATATGCATATGTGTATAACTGATTTTTAAATACTACACAAATGAAAACTGCTCTCTATTAGTGTATTGTATGTGCCTTGTTTTTTATTTTTACTTAAAATATGTCTTGCAGGATATTCTTCAATCAAAATAACTTATCTATCTTATTTATTTTAATGGCTGCAGAATGTTTTAATGAATTAATGGACCATAATTGATTTCACCTATTGATAGACATTTAGGAATTATGCAATTTTCATTAAAATCAACAATGCTGCAATGAATATCCTTGAACATATGTGGTGATGTTGCAGTATGTGTTACTTTTACCAATTACTGCAGGTTTTTAAAAAGAAAATACTTAAAATTTTTAATTACATAAATCTGGATTTATAGAAATGAATTTGCATTAAGTTCCTGCAGAATGCTGAAGAAACAGCCAAAATATTAGTGTTTCCAATAGTTTACTAGAATGCATATTTTTGTGATAAATGACTTATTTATTACTATTCTTTTCAGGATTATATTTTTATATAAATCTATATAAAAGCATATTTAGCATTATAATTTTAAAAGATACTTGGCTAATTATGTTTAGACTAATACAGTTTAAGTTGGGAAATGTCCATGTTACATTAATATATGATATGTTATATACTTCCTAAAGAATAGGGGGAAAATAAATAATTTGTTAATGTGAAATATATTTTAAAGTAGTTTCGTAGAATTTATTTTTCTAAAATGACTTCCTCTGATTGTGGCCATACTAATTTTAATCATGCAGGATCAATCTGAGAGATGCTATTTACAATGCCAAATGGTTTTTTAGAATTAACATAATTTATCTGTCATCCAATAACATGCCTGATGTTGTCATAGTTCAACAGAGGACAATCTTAAATAACAGCTATCTCATATAGACATAAGTATACAACACAAGATTTAACTAGAACGTGGTTCAACATGCTATTTAAAGATCTTGTCAAATGGTAAATTTCCCCCACTCTTATTTGCTTAGAGTTCAATACATGGAAGATAATGCATTGTTTTTCTTGTTATTATAACCATTTTGTTCTCTGAATACATTCCATATTGGTGAATAAGCTATCCAAAATTATGCATATTAATGGAAGTATAGTGTAGATGTGGCAAGTAGATGATAATGAGGAAAACGTTATTTGGTTGAAATGATAGAGCTGACAGTATTTTTCTCCAGTGCTCTGGAAAACAAAAAAATCTCAAACCCTGTGGTCCATAAAATTGCAAGAGATGCAATGTACTGAAATCATGCTTTTTTAAATAATTGGGTTAAAAAGTAACAATGGCTAAACTCAAGTGCAGATTTAGCCCATAAGTCTATTTGATTCACATTACTCTTCATTAATTGCTTTACTCTACCTCATTTTGTTGTGCTTATTCTATTTCAATTAATGGACCCTTAACATGTGTATTTACTGAAAACCAATGCCAGGAAATTGCTGCTTTAAGGCATCGATCAGATGCTCAAAACTCAGAGGGAAGGCAGGCGAGGGTGGGGGTGAGGGGAAAAGATCAACCAAAGGACTTGTCTGCATGCATATAAGCATAAATGATGGATGTGGACAACAGAGGGGGAGGGTGAGGGCAGGATTGGGGGGGGATGAGGAGACATTAGGGGGATAAGGACACATTTGTAATATCTTATTCAATAAAGGGAAAAAATATTTTTTTAAAAAAGACTTATGCTTTGAAGTGTGATATATTTATCTTTCCCTAGCAGTTTTAACATTTAAAAATAAACATATATTTATACATAGGATTGGTGATAGCAGAATTTAAAATAGAAATGTGACTGTAGTAATAGCTTAAATTACTTTGTAAGGAATTTGGAGGTTGTAAAGATTTTCTTCCCTCCAGTAGCATCATTGTTATTGAGGAAATTGGTAGGAAGAAACTTAACTAAGGGAGGAAAATCACACTTAGGAATTACAAAGCATGATTATCTCTTCTCTTCCCTTTGCTTCCTATTAGGCATCCATCCAGGTGTTTAGCTAGAGATAGAGTGAGTCACTTTCTTAGTACATATGGAAAGTGACTTTCCTGATGGCATGCTGTCAATGTTGAGAATTAGTTTAATAGCAACAAAAGATATATTCTTATGATATTTTCAAGGTGAAATTGGTACTTGAGTAGTAGACTTCATGCAGAATTGCCCCTGAAATACCAAGTAAGATGATTTTAATGTTACACCTGCATGAAAGGGTGACTAAAAATAGGGGTGAAGAAAAGATAGTTTTGAAAAGAGATTTCTTCAAAATATAAAGGAAAATATAATTTGTGATTTGCATCATCCTTTGCCAAATTGGTTTAAAGTACTTCACAGCCTGTATATCCAGAAGCCCAAGCATAATATTCATTATTACAGAACATAGTAGAAAATACTAGGATTAGAAATCACATTTTGAATCAATAATGCTAAAAACTTATAAGCAACAGTGGGAAAATGAGAGAATCTGCATAAATATTAGGGACCTTGAAGGATCTCTGATGACATCAAAGGTTACTGATCTTTTATTTAAGGGAAAAAAATATGTGCCTTGCAGGTATGAAAAAAGTAAAGTATCTGCATATTCTCCAAAAAGCAATATAGATCTAGGTGGTATCAGTCTGTAAGAAAAAGACTGAATTCAAGAAAAGCCATCTAGACCGGTGGGTGTTGTTCAGTGGTTGAGCATCGACCCATAAACCAAGAAGTCACCAGATTAATTATAGATCAGGGCACATGTCCAGGTTGGAGGTTCAATCCCCAGTAGGGGAAATGCAGGAGGCAGCCAATCCATCTCTCATCCTGTTTCTATCTCTCTCTTCCTCTTTCTCTAAAATCAATAAAAACGTATTAAAAAAGAAAGTCTTTTGGTTGTTATTAGCTGTTGAGGCAGATGAAATGACAGGTTATAGCTTAAAAAACCTCAATGTTTCCTTTACTCCTGGTTGTTTTGTATCTCTAATATTTAAAACTAATAAAAATATGAGAACTAATAAAAATATAAAAGTCAAATATACAGGATTGCAAGGAATTATTGTCAGAGAAAGTCTGAGTAAGTCAGTGTTTTGAAAACAGGCTAGACATATATTTCTCTTTATGTTGAATAAATTGGCAAAATTATGTGGCTTTCCTTTTTTAGGGCAGTTAAAAGTTAACAGGAATTCAGACTAAACATGATATCTCAGAGAGGAAAAATTAGATTATTAGATTAACTGAGGGTAAGAGAAAGATACTACTGATGTTTCTTTCTTTGTGTAAAGCATAGAGCCAAAATTGTGGCCCACATAATGCAAAGAGACAGCATTTAATTGTTATTTTGTTATCACTCCTAGAATAGTTTAACTGTGCCTTTATTTTTCCTTCTTTCCTTTTAATTTATTTCATTTTGTTGTATATTAGATTTTTTCCTCATCTATTTGGTTGTGGTTAATAATGGTGGGGAGAAGAACTTTGGCCATTGTTAGGTGAAAAACATACCAAAAAAATACAAATCAATAGGAGGTATCTGATAGTGTTGACACCCACACCCAGAGAATACCAGTTTTTTGGTCCTTTGAACATTAAGATTAGTTCATATTTGACTGAGTCTTTAAACAGTAATAATACATATATGTATGCCATAATAACATTTATCTCTCAGATTTCAGGGGGCAGGGGAATTTTTCACACTTTGGCTTATCTGCCTTCGACTAGGCATAATTACTTTGCTGATAACTAGATTTTAGTTTTTTTCCCCCTCCTAATATAGCAAGAAAAGCAAAACAAGTCCTGACATTTAAATGCATCTCCAATTCCCCAGAGCCCTATTTAAGCAAAAGCATCCTATCTAAATAAAGAGGGAATATGTTAATTGACTCTCACACCATCGCAAAGATGGCAGTGTCCACAGTCAATAAGTAGGGAATATGCCAATTGATTGCCCCTCTCTCAAAGATGGCAGCATCCTAGCCAATAAGGAGGGAATATGCTAATTGTCACAACATCAAAGATAGCGGTGCCCACAGCCACAAGATGGCAGTGCCCAATGCCCTCAGCCCCGCCAGGGAGGCCAGTACGTGGCCCCCAGGCAAACCCAGCCTCTCTGCACGCCTGTCACCAGAGTCGCCCAGTCCTCTCAGCCCCCCAGGTGCCCGGGATCAGCCCGAGGCACAAGCAAGCTTCGGATGGTGGTTGCCCAGCTGCCCAGGGCCACCCGAAGCTCAGGTAACCAGGGCTGGTTGAAGCTTGCACTGCCAGCAGTGGCAGCAGCAGAAGTGTGATGGGGCATCACCTTCCCCTGATCGCTGGGTCATCTCCCATCCCTGAGGGCTCCCAGACTGTGAGAGGGGGCAGGCCGGCCTGAGGGACCCCCCCTGCAGTGCATGGATTTTCATGCACTGGGCCTCTAGTATATAATAAAGGCTACAGAGAACACATCTCTGATGTTCTGTATTATTCTAGATGCTTAATATAGGAGAGGACAACAGTAGAAAAGAATGTGTTCAGTGAATCTATTACTTTAGGTTCCTGAACTTTTAGAGTAATAGACATAAGAACCTTATTCAAATCTAATTATTTTTTTAAAACATTACTGAGGATGTTGCCAATTTTAGCCATAGTGCTCATTCATACATTTCATATATTCATTGTTCAACTAATACATTACTATCATTGTTTTAGGAACTAGACAAAACAAAAGCCTTTACTTTTGATCTTTCCTATAGTCCAATAGAGATTTATTGTTTATCTCTCATTTAGACCAATAATCTGGGAATTGTGCTATATTTCTCTCATTTATATATAGGATAATAGTTACATTTCTATTTCAATCATATTTTAATTCATATGATGCATGTCTGTTTGTAGTTTACTGTTTTTTTATTACAGAAAAGATGAACCTTTAATAAAATATAGTATATTTTAATTTTATGAATAGTTTTAAATCACACAGGTCTACATTTCCTAGCAGGAACACACACTCAGAAATTATTTCCTTCAAATGACAATTGTCTGAATTTCAAAGTTAGGAAAAAGCTTGCTTATAAATGAACAAACAGTTCTTATTTTCATGTAGTTTATTGTCAGCACAGTAACCAAGAAACCTAGGGTAAGAGATGATTGTGTTTAAGCATATTAATTCAAATGTAGTAATTGGCATTCAGATATCATTTTTCAGCTCTTTAAAATTCATTTTAGAGAGAGAGGAAGGAAGTGGGAGGGAGAGAGAAACCTCAATGTGAGAGAAAAATATTTATCAGTTGCCCCTTGTACGCACCCCAACCATAGATCAAACCTGAAACCTGGGTATGTGCCCTGACCAGGAATTGAACCTGTAACCTTCCAGTATATGGGACGATGCTCTATCCAACTGAGCCACACCAGCTAGGGCTAATATATTTTTTTAATGAACATTTTATTTTTGAAATGTTTTAGATTTACAAGATAATTGTGAAGCTAGAACAAATAGTCCCTTTACACCTTGCCCCCAATTTCCCCTATTATAAATATTTGACATTTGTATGGCACATTTGTTAAAATTAATGAATCAATATTTCTACATTACTAGAGGCCCAGTGCACAAAATTCATGCACAGGTATGTGTGCCTGCACACTCTCCAAGCTGGTACCCCTTGAGGGATGTCCAACTGCCCATTTAAATGAATCATAGTTATTTTAAACTAGAGGCTCGGTGCACAAAATTCATGCACAGGGTGGGGGTCCCCTCAGCCCAGCCTGCACCCTCTCTAATCCGGGACCCCTTGGGGTATTTCCGACTGCTGGTTCAGGTCCAGGGGATTGGGCCTAAACTGGCAGTTGGACATCCCTCTCACAATCCTGGACTGCTGGCTCCTAATCGCTCATCTGCCTGGCTGCCTGGTTGCCCCTAACTGTCACCTCTGTGGGCCTGATCACCCCTCACTGCCTCTCCATGCTGGCCTGATTTCCCCTAACTGCCCCCTGCCAGCCTGGTTGCCCCCAACTGCCCCCCCGACCAGCCTGGTCACCCCTCATGACCCCACCACTGGCCTGGTCACCCCACACAGCCTGCTTGTTTAGTCATTTGGTCATCTCTCATCTCTCACTAACCCCTGTGCCAGCCTGGTCATAGGCAGCCATCTCTGAGGGTGTGAGGGTTAATTTGTGTATTACCTCTTTATTATATAGGATTCCCTGACTGATAATTTCAACATCTGTGTCATATCTGAGTCTGGTTCTACTGATTTCGTTGTCTCTGCAGATTATGTTTTTGCTTACCTTTTGGAATACATTGCTACTTTTTGTTTTAAAAAAAAATGACCTGTTGTATTGGGTAGTAGGAACTGAGGCAAATTGCCATTTATTGTAAAGATTTATATTAATCTGGTTATGATATGGGCTGTGTTTAATATTTGCTGTATCTGTAGGTTCCAGAGGCTTAAAATTCCACTAAAGTTCCTGTTTTTATCCCCCTCCCCTCCCCTTGACTTTGAGCTTCCCTAAGTACTCCTATTCAAGAGTCTATCTTGCAACTCTTTCAGCTGTAATCTGATACTATTTTACCATAAGACTTCCAATACTGCTGGTTGTGGCATTATGGTATGGGGTATTGGAGATTCTATAATCTTAGGTGTAAATTTTAGTCTTTTAGGGGGTCTCCATCTCAGTGCTGTGACCTTCACAAGTGTTTTTCAAGTGGTATATCTCCTGCCACTAACCTCTTAGGTGAGACAGGAAGGATAGAGGAGCCTGAAGTAGAAGAAATGTTCATCCAACAGAGATAAGTAAGACTTTGGTAAAATATTCTCCTCTGGCTTTTGTTATAAAGAAGAATCTATGTATTTCACAAAGATATCTCTTCCCCTCTCCTGCCAGAGTCACAAGGGTATATTCACCAAGAGAACCAGATGGACTTCATAGAGGTAAAGTCCGTGAAACTGTGGGATCCTCCCAAGAAATGCAGTTCCTCATGAGCTTTTCACTCTCAAGATAGTCACACTTAGCCTCCAGCAATTCATCAACATTACCATTTCAATGTTTTTACCAGCTTATAAGTCTAGGGGCTTCTTCCTCAGGTATGCCTGATATGTCACCATTGGTTTTGCCTAGCTTTCCAGATTTGAAGCTATCAGTTTGCCCTTCAACTTCAGTTTTGTGATAGGTCCAAGAAAAGTAACTGATTTTCAGCTTGTTCAGATTTTTCTTGTAAGTTTGCAAGTGATGACTTGCAAGCCTTTTACAAATCAAAGTGGAGACTAAAGATTGCCTTATGACTTTATATGAGCTCATTGAACATACATTTTAATCAAATTTTTGCATTCAATCACAATTTGTATTAACACTTTTCACTGTCCTTCTTATTTCCATCTTCTTCTTGGATAACTCTTGCATTCCTGAAAATAATGTAATAGTTGAAACAACTTTAAACAATAACAACGAAAAGAAAAATCTATGACAATATTATCTCTTCTATAAAAATTCAAAAAATATTTAAATCAATTTTTAGTAAGCTACCCATATATATTTAATATAGTTGCTTTTCTTATTTAAGGTATTATTTTGGGGGGTGGAGCAAACATGATATGACAAACCTTAAAACAGATTTAGAAATATTGATCAGAAACTCTAATTTCCAAAATTTTAAAAATCAATCTTTGCGTCTACAAAAAGCTTAACCAGCCAACATTATTTTCATCACTTCTTTTTTATTTATAGATGTCCACATTAAGATGTGTTTAATATAAGATGTCAATTACGGATAATCATATATTCAGTTTGATAATTCTTTTCACGTTTTCTTTGTTGTTGAAACCTAGTTTTAATGTTCCTTATTCAGTCCTCATGTTAATTTATTATTGTTTTACAAATAAATTTACACAGATTATAATAAATAGTCTTTTATTATTTTCTACATTATAAACAACCAAGAATTTACTAAGAGGAACTTGCAACCTTTGGTCTATACATATTTATTATTTTCTCATGAAATAAAAATATATCGCTACATTTCCTTGAGGTAAATCAAACACTATTACTTGATGCACATATTTATCTAAGAAAGGTCTTACTACAAACTAAGTCTGGTGAGCTTAATTGTTTATGATATCGCAACTCATATTCTCTTAACATACCATCATAGAATGAATCAGTCAGTAATCATTGTGGGGAATTTGAAAACTATGGCAAACTAAATGTTTAAATACTGTTACTACTACCAGTGAATAATGATATCAGTGTATTTTGTCATGTGCTTACTATATATTCAAGGCATTAGCATTTTATTCTCAAATACAAACATATGGGATAAAACTTAATATGTCAAATTTAAGGGACATTAAACTTAGGCTTATCTCAAATTTAAGGGATATTAAACTGAGGCTTACAGAAATTAAACAGGTTGCCCAAGTTACACCATTAGAACATGATGGAACTAGTGGTACTTCTGGTTCCAATACCTTTGTTGTTAACAGGTGAACCCAACACAAATGTGTCTCTCTATATTTACTATATCTGCACATATACAATGATTATGAGTTGAGCAGAAAGAAATTGAGTTAAGACATCACACACTGTTCCAGAGAATCATATTTTTAATCCTAAAAGGTTATAGCTTTCCAAGATAATCAAACATCTGAGTCAATAAGAGTCACATGGATGCACCAGTAACACCTCAATTCTTAAGTCCTAGAATCAAATTATTATCCAAAACATTGCATAAAATATCACACTGGAATTTTTATTCTCAGGCAAATCCAATGACCTCCAAATTTGAAAAATTGATTTCCAGAAGACAATTATACTATAATCTCAGCATTGATCATTGACATAGTGTATAATTTGCTGTCATTTATTTTAGTATCAACTGTCAGTTCTGGTCAGTAATGCTAGATTGTAGAGGAAAGTCTTCACAAGCATGGGGCTTTGGAATGAAAAGTAGTACTCTTCAAAACTCTGCTACACTATTTTAGCTTTTGTGTTTTCTTTGAAGCAGACTGCATTGAGTGAAATATTCTATAACCCACTAATGATTATCTAGTCATAGATAATCAGGTGAGAGTGATATGCACCTTCTTCAGAGGACAGAAATCTACTCTGATTAAAAACTGTCTATAAGAGATGATTTAACGCATATGGGTGAACATATGTGGGCCTATGACTCTATCCTTTTTAATAATTTCTAGAGATCATGGAACTTTATTTCATAATATTAATGTACCTTTATGTCACTAACAGAACTTAACTTCTACTTCTTTTTTTAAAAAATATATTTTATTGATTTTTTACAGAGAGGAAGGGAGAGGGATAGAGAGTCAGAAACATCAATAAGAGAGAAACACCGATCAGCTGCCTCCTGCACACTCCCCACTGGGGATGTGCCCGCAACCAAGGTACATGCCCTTGACTGGAATCGAACCTGGGACCCTTGAGTCCGCAGGCCGACGCTCTATCCACTGAGCCAAACCTGTTAGGGCTTAACTTCTACTTCTTAATATGAATTAGACTACTAATCTCTTAATGAAAGTTAAGTATGTCAATTGTCCTTTATGAATATTAAATATATTATATAAAAATAGTAGTACTGTATTGACTTCATGAGTATGAAATTTTTTGAAATATTCTAAAATATAAGTCTGCATTAATTTGCATTAAAATAATCAAGAACATACAATGTAGACAATTTAAAAACATTTCCAATAGAAATTATTTCAGTGACTTTAAAGGTGAATTTTATGAAATTTGAAGAACAAAAAAAATAATAACTTGTTTATTACTACAATGAAAGGTGTACTTGGCCTGTTTAGATACTTCACTGGATGGCAATCATGCAAATGTGAATTCCAAGACACAATTTATGCTGACCGTGTGTTTTCACTAATAGGTGAAATTGCACAAATTGCAAAATTCACAATTAAAATATTTATATTCTACAACTGACTTAATATAAAATAATATTTTTTATTTTCCAAGCTTTATAATATTAGGGAAGACTAAGTATACATAGTTATTTTTCACTTTATATTATTGGCATAATGCTTTTATATGTGTTTACAGGAAAGTAAACACTTTTTCTTTTTATCTTTCACTGTGCTGTACTGAATCTTCTATAATAATAAAAGTGTAATATGCTAATTAGACCAGATGTCCTTCCAGATGAAGCCAGGGCTGCAGCCACGGGATTGAGGAAGCTGCAGTGGTTGCGAGGGAGACTGTGAGAGAGGGATCCAGGCAGCCACTGTGGCTGCGAAGGCCTACTCTTGCATGAATTTCATGCATCAGGCCGCTCGTATATGTATAATAAAGTTTCCCAAGTGACTTAAGTTCAAAATATTTCTAATGTTTTCTAACCAATTAAAAGTCACAGGTATGCTGTTATGTGTGTGTGTTTTCTTAAGTCAACATATAAATGTTTAATGTACAAAACTCCTGTACGTGCAATTTAAAAGAGTGTAAAAGGAAGACAATATATTTAAATAGAAGATCTGGGCTTAATTTGTAATGGAAGTTAGTTGATTCATCTTGGGTGTTTTGGTGCATATTTTTCTTTGAAACATTAAAACCTGGTGTTTCCATTATTCTAGTAACTGAATATTTGTTTAAAATAAGCGTTAGACATAATTTATTATTTTTAAAATCCAAGCCACACCAGTGTCATCTTGTTGATTGAACATGATCTCATAATTATTGATGTAGTGTACTGGACAATTACTCCATTTCATATAAATGTATCTCATTTATTTAGCAATGACAGAGTTGAGTGGTTGATAGTCAGAGGTATTATTTTTAGCTATTGTAGCCCTTTTCTGAGTGATGGTGTAATGTGTGTTATGCATGGAATAAATGCTATCTGTAACCAATTAATCATTTGTTAAAATAAAGGTAGCAGTTAAAAATCCTAGCAGAATTTCAGAAATAGGGTTAGTTGAACATTAAAAAGCAAATAAATATTTGTTGTTGTATTTTATATGAATTGCTATTTCTAAAGTATTGATAAATGTTTATGTGTTTTTTTCCTAATACAGTGCTAATGTCTTACAAGGCACTTATCTGCCAAATCAGTATATTTTTTTAGGTTTTTACAGATTTGGTCTGCATTAGACAAATGATATGTGCTCTGCATTGGTAGCATTTAGCATGGCTCCCAAACGTGTCAGTATTTGAGTTACAAACATTTTACCAGCCTTCAAACAAATCTTTTAATAAATTACAATATTAAAATAGATTGTTATTCTAATTTCCTTTCAAATAAGACACTCAAGGAATACTCAGTATGGATTTGAAAAATATATTTCAATGTTTAAGGGATTTTAATCTATACATGTAAATTTTGTTCAATTTTGTTTCTGCTCCTTGTTCACTTTAAATTGAAAGTCAACAATGACTGGTTAAGAAGACTATGAAATTATTATAGGCTATGCATACTGCAGAGGTTTAGCTGCTTGCATAATATGTTTAATTAGTATTGCACAGTGGCCAAATCACTTTGGCTTATATTCATGGTCACACAATTTTGCTTCTTTTTTTTTCTTCTTTTTTTCTGTGTATTTCTTATGCAAAAATCTTTAACTAATTTTATGTACTAGAAAGCTAAGCCCTGAATACCCCATTTCTGATGAATTGCTTTACTGAATAAGATGTGTTCAGTTTGCTAATTTTTAATATAATAAGCCTTTGAGCTAGTTGGATAAAGGTTTTCATGCTTTCTATATGAGGTGGAATAAAATTCAACTAATGTTATACTGAGGTACATTTGCACAACCCAAACTACTCATCACCTACACTTACGACATGTTTCCATTGCCCAAAGCCAGGGCTCTTCTCTGTCTACTAGTTATTATATTCCATATATTGTTTTTGTTTTAACACTCTTGATATTACTTGTAGTTTTCACTAGTTTGTGTGAAGTAGTTATGATTAAGGTTTGTTGCCTACTGAGACAAAAATGATCAAACTTTAGGTGTCTCCTATCCTTTGATATTCATAAATTATTCATTTAGAAGAAAAATATTAGTGGAGTAAAGCAACTTTTAAGATTTGCCAAGCACTTTGTGCACATTTAGGGCACTATAAAATTATTTGTTCTTTCTCTCTTGCTTGCCCTTTCAGAACATATAGAAATCAGTTTGTTATTGGGAAATGAAATAATTCTTACAGCATACAACTTGCATTCAAGTGATAGAATGTTTACCAAATCTGACTGTTATTGATTTTTAATACCAATAATGATAGATGTTACTGTTTATATAATAATCAACGAGATCAAAGGGTTCTTTAGCAGCATTATTTACAATAGCCAAATTCTAGAAACAGCCCAAGTGCCATCAGTAGAAGAGTAGATTTTAAAAATGCTGTTGTTCATTTACTAGTACACAATGGAATAATGCATGCCTGAAAAAAAAAGGAAATCTCACATTTTTTTAACAGTATGGATGGACCTAGATATTATTATGCTAAGTTTTAAAATAAGTCAGTCAGAGAAAGATAAATAGCATATGACCTCACTTATATGTGGAATCTAATGAACAAAATAAACTGATGAACAAAATAGAAACAGAGGCATGGATACATGGAAAAGACTGACAGCTGTCAGAGGGGGGTGAGGAGGGTAGTACTAAATGAAATAACCTGATGAGTTTAGCCAAAGAACATATATGCATAGCCCGTGGACACAGACAACAGTGTGGTGATGGCCAGAGGAGGGAGAGGGGATGGGGCTTGGTGGAAGTCAATGGGGGAGGGGGGGGAGGGACATCTGTAATAGTGTCAACAATAAAAATAAAGTGAAAAAAATAGATTAGAAAAAAAATAGAGAGACTTTCCAATAATGTGTATAAATCCACACAAGTCCCAGGCTCACCTCTATGCTGCTACAAACAAAGGGGTGCATATATATTCTTTCTGATTAGTGTTTCAGGATTCTTAGGATATATTCCCAGAAGTGAGATCGATGGGTCAAAAGGCAGCCTTGTGTTTAATTTTTTGAGGAAACTCCATACTGTTTTTCACAATGACTGAACCAATCTGCATTCTCACCAACAGTGCACTAGATTCCCTTTTCTCCATATCTTCTCCAGCACTTGTTGTTTGTTGATTTATTGATGGTAGACATTTTGGTAGGTGTGAGGTGATATTTCATTGTGGCTTTAATTTGAACCTCTCTGATGATTAGTGACATTGAGCATTTTTTTCATATGTCTAATGGCCAACTGTATGTACTCTTTGGAGAAGTGTCTATTCAGGTCACTTGCCCATGTTTTAATTGAACTGCTTGTCTTCCTAGTGATGAGTTGTATAAGTTCTTTATATATTTTGGAAATTAACCTCTTATCAGATGTGTCATTGGAAAATATGTTCTTCTACACAGTGGGTTCTCTTTTCATTTTGTTGATGGTTTATTTTGCTGTTTAGAAGCTTTTTACTTTGACGTAGTCTCTTTTTTTCCCTTTCTTTCCCTTGCCCAAAGAGATATTGGCAAAAATGTTGCTACATGTCTGAGATTTACCTGCCTATGGTTTCTTCTAGAAATTTTATAGTTTCACAATTAAATCATTTATCCATTTTGAGTTTATTCTTCTGTATGGTCTAGTTTCATTTTTTATGCATGTACCTGTCCAATTTTTCCAATTTCATTTATTGAAGAGACTATCTTTACTCCACTGTTTGTTCTTGCCTCCATTGTCAAATATTAATTGACCTTTCTGTAGCTACCACACTGTTCACTATTTGTGTCTGCATCTGCTGAACCTGAATGTGTGTGGGAGGTCCAATCTGTGTAGAAGGGTCAGCTGCTTCCAGCTTAGAGCTGGGGGCAGATCTGCAAAAGGAGTGCAGCTCCTAGAGGTCCACCTCTACCTGTCAGCTACTCTACCTCCCCTTGAGTTTGCCTGGTCTTTCTCCAGAGTCTTTGGAAGAAAGACTATAAGTGTATCCAGGCTAGCTGAGATCCACAGCCATTTCCACATGTTGAGACCTGGATAAGACAGACCAACCAGGTTTGAGAAGAAAAGGCTAGTGGTTCTCCTGCTTAGGGATCACACAGTCAGGCACTCAATGAGGAAAAACAACAACAACAACACAAAAACCCTTCTTCAAAGCCAAACCCTTCAGTCTAAGCCAGAGTCTCCAACTCCAGTTCTTCTGGGTGTGGGGGGTGGTGGTGGTCTGTAGGTTCAGATTAGATACATTCAGCTGTCCCCTGTGCAGTTGCAAGCTCAGTGGCCCCTGGATCGGGGGCGGGGGGGGGGGGCATAGACCAAAAGAGTTTCTCATTGGGAATGATGCTAGCTCAACCTGTGGCAGGGAGCTAAACACATAATCCATATCCCAGACAATAGCCTCCTAGGGTCTCACACTTTGAATATCCCTGCTCTGAGCTGCTCTTCCCACCCCCCCCCACACACACACACACAGAACTGCATCCTGTGAGGGTATCTGGGACTTGGCATGGTTGATCCAAACAGTCTCCCATTGGGATACTGCCTGCAAGCCTGTAGGAGGGGGAAGTCACTTATTCCCTTTCCCATGGTACACAGCTGAACTCACAGGGGAGATTGGATTTGTCTCTCTGCAATGTAGCCACACAGACCAGCACTCGTTCTTCTGGCTTACAGACAAAAGCCTCTCTGGGATACGCAGTCCAAAAATCCAAACTTTGTGGGGGCTTCTAAGTCCCTTGGCACCATAGAACCAAGCAGAATGAGGCTGAAGGTCCCAGCCCTGCATGGTATTCTGATCTCTCAGTGTGGCTTGCCCCAGCAGGGTAGGGCCTAAAGTCCTGGTTTGGCATAGCTTCCCTGCGCTAACACACCCAGCAGGATGGGGCCAAAGTCCCAGCTCTTCACTGACAAAATCAACAAGACAAGGCAGGCAAAGTGGCTCAACAGGTGGGGGAACGAGAGCCAGTTTAGTCACTGTTTGGGTCTTTGCCAAAAGCCTCCCCAGAAAATAGAGGGCCCCTTCAAGTCATTGTTGGGTGTGGTTAGCTGACCCCTCTGCAGGACCTGAATATAGCAGAGTGGCCTCGCCAGCAGTATAAATCCAGACCATGAACTCCCCATGAGGTACTACAACAAAAAGAGTGCTCTTCCCTCAAAGGTTTAGGTCTGAGTCTCCCAGGTAGACTGAATCTCTGCTGATTTTCACCTCCAGATGCTACCAGCTCCTCTTCCTATCTCCGTTGCTCTGGGTTGGGGATCTTCTGCATGGAGTTGAGACTCCAGGCTCCTAGGAGGAGGGAGTTTTGCAATCTTGATATCCCCCTGGCTTCTGAGTCACCACTGCATCTGTGTGTGGGGGGAGGGAGGGCATCCCTATCTGTGTCTCCAGCCTGCAAGCACTTTGAAACAATGTTGTCCTGTCATATGTGGCTTCTTCTGTGATCCTTGGTTATAATACTTTAGTTCACCTGGCCTTTATTGCTTATGCAGCTTGATTGCTTGGTAATTTAGCTATAAATCCAGTTTGGGGGTGGGAGCATATGGGTGCAGCTTCCACTTACTCTGGAGCCATCTTGGAATCCCCTAGTCTTTATTTTTAACACTAGAGGCCTGGTGCACGGATTTGTGCACGCTGGGGTCCCTCAGCCTGGCCTGCGTCCTCTCTCAGTCGGGACCCCTCAGGGTATGTCAGGCTGCCGGTTTCTGCCCGACATTCCCCATGGGTTGTAGTCATGTGCGAAGTGCGGGCGGCCTGGGAGGAGCCCAAGTCCCAGCTGGGCGCTGAGCTGCTCCCGCTCATTCCAGCCCCACTGTGCCTGCCAGCTGCCGCCATTCAGTAAGCTTGCTGAATGGTGCTCCCATTGAGGGAGCACACTGACCATTAGGGGGCAGCTCCTGCATTGAGAATCTGCCCCCTGGTGGTAGTGTGTGTCATAGTAACCAAATGGTTGACTGGTTGAATGGTTAACTGGTCACTTAGGGTTTTATATATATAGATTTCTATTTCTAGGACTTCCCTCACAATCTCTGACTCTTTTATGGTTCCTCTAGCCAGAAATACAGTTTCCAATACAGTTTCTATTGGAAATTTAGCTGCCAGCTCTATATCTTTGCCCAGCTTTGCAATTGTCACTCTATGGGGTAATTTGAGAGAAAAAAAAAAGGGGGGGGGATGTATGGGGACTCTCATCCTTGAATGAGTTACTTATGTATATTTTGACTCCTCTCCACATTTTCCCTCTTTTAATTTATATTTCAGAGTTCTCTGATAGTTGATTCTTAAATATGTTCTAGAGATTTTAGTTATAATTAATGAAAAACATAGACTATACTGGGCTTACTACATCTTGGACACAACTAAAACCTTCTGAATAGGAAGTGAATCTTAGTTGGTGCTTGTGTCTGATGAGCATAGAGAAGGGTTCTGTGAGCATATGACTCAAACCTTTGAAATTGGATGCTTGACAGCTGGTACTTGTATCTCTGAGGGGGCTTATATGATCCTGTTGGTCCTTCAAGTGTTAAAAGTACTGCAAGCTGTTTTCAGCAGTGGCTCCTGGGACAAGGTATTATCAGCATGAAGGAATAAGGCTGGGAATAATCCCAAATGAGTGTTTTGAAAATAAATGTGGCTTGATCTTATGTTTGCTTTATGATGATCACTCTGTTTACTTTTTGGAGAACAGACCCAATGAGACTAGAGCAAAAACGAGGGGACCATATAGGAAGTATTGCAATAATTCAGGTGAATTATGGCTTATACCAGGATAGTAGAAGTATGTGTGGAGGATAGTTGTCATATTGCAGGTATATCTTGAAACTAAAGCCAACATAAATTTTAAATATATTGGATATGGAATTTAAGAATAACAAAGGAATCAAGGGTGATTTCAGTACTATTTAACTGCGGAAAATAGAATTTTTTAGTTTTAAAATTGAAATGATAATTTTGTGGAGAAGCAAGTTTAGGTTAAATAAAATTTTTGAGTCATATTTGCTTTGTGATATCTATCTCACATGCAAATAAAGATGTTAAGTAGGTATTTAGATATATAAGGCTGGGTTTTAGGCACATTGTCTTGGCTTAAAGTTATGCCACTGGAAGAAAGTTTCAAGAAGGGGAAGCATGATCTACAATATCAAATGCATCATCATCAAGAAAGTGAGATCTAAGACTTAGCTATTTTATTTTAGCACCATGCAAGTTATTTCTACATTGATAAGAGCATTTTCAGAATAGTACTGGACGTTAAAGTCTGGATCAAATGGGTTTGAGACAGAATGAGAAGAAAGAAATTGGATACATCTTGTATAGACAATTATTTTGAAGACTTTGTGAAAAGGCATATAGGGAAATTGTATAAGTTCAGCAGATAATTTTTTAAAGAATAGAAATAAAGAATGTTTGTATTTTGGTAAAACATTATGCTTTTTTGAAACCTATTGCTTCTTTCAGCTATTGCATTTATTTTTCTATTTTTTATGATTAAGCTATTGAAGGATCAATAGATACCTATTAACCTCAAAGTATAATGGATTTGACCAAAATGTTTTACTCCTAATAAATAGAGCATACATAATATTTATAGAGCTAGAAGGACATTTCAATAGTTCTAAACATTAGTTATTGCTGTGAGCACTCTGAAACAGTATTGTCCTATATTAAAAGGACAATACAAGTTAACGAGAGCAACCTGAAATGACTAATAAATGCATTTTAATCAATTTCATGAATTTTTAAAAACATATTTAGGATATATATGTGTATGTATATATTTCAAAACAAGGAAAATTTTGTTTCAAGCTATACTTTCATGGAGATGTTAAAAACAAGTGTAATGAACAATATAAAGGCTCAGTTTCAAAAATGTCATACTTAATATCAATGCTTACATACTGATGCAGAAAATATTATTTTACAAAATTATTAAATATTATGTGTTTATATTCATGGAGTGGAATATACTCCAGTAAGTTGAAATTGTGAAAACAGAATATTGCTTATCTTTAATGTGCTCTTTTAAAATAGTATTTTATCTTTCACCTAGGGGAAAATATAGAAAATAACATTTGTAATGGACCCTGGAGGTCATCTAGTCCAAGTTTCTGTATTTATAAATGTAAAAATTGAAATTCAGTATGTATAATGGTTCATCCAAGATAACACAGCGAATTTTGATAAAGTTTGGCATTGCATGGTTTCCAGTACTTTTACCATTTTTACTGTTCAGAATCACATTAGAGAAAATAATTAAACATTAGGAAAATGTCTCTTATTTCCTTTCCTTCATTTCCTGCCTTTCTCCTTTTCTTCTCTCTTCTTTCTCCCTACTCCCTTTACCCTTTTTCTTATTCCTCTCCTTTAGAAAAGAAGACTTAAGTGTTAATGAAGCAGAGAAAAGTTTAAAGAGATTTATTCTAGTACTTTTTACATAATTTTTAACCTACACACACACACAACCTCTATGGCCATTTGGAAGACATAACACAAAGAGCTCTAACATTCCCAATTCTTTGTATTTTGAAAAATAACCTCTACTATTTCAGAGAACAAAATAGCCCATATATCCTCGGACTGAAAGAAATAACAGTAACCCTACAGATTTATTTCTTGAACTTCAAATCAGTCATGTTCTGCAGTTTCTCTTTTCTCTGGGCTATTAACCAATATACCTAAAATTTATTGGTTTTAGAGTGCAGACAACCACTCTAAAACCAATAATTTTTCAGAGCAATCAATCTTTTAAAATTTGCAAGTGATTTAACACCTGATATCCTCAGTAAAGTAATCTAGAAAATAGGATGATAATAATGCCTACCCTATGTAGCTATTGCTGGCTTTAAACTGTGTACCTGGTACAGTATAAATACTCATGTGTTAATTATTTAATTATTGTTATTATCAATGTTACTATCATTAACAACACTCTTCAAATGGGAAATACCTGACTGGAAACTGATGAACATATTAATAGTCAAGGATTTAAACAATAGCCATAAGTAGGACCGGTGATCTTGTCTACTTAAAATTCAGTTAGTGACATCATAAATAAGTGGATACATTAAAAAATACATAATAAAACATAATATTATCTTTTTTGTTGATGTTTGTCATGTGTTCATATTTTATCCTATGAAATCTAATTTTTTTAAAAATTGTAATCAAATTGAAATTGTTATTAGAGTGCTTAGCTGTACTATTGAAGTGGATTTGACATTAAAAGAGATATGGAGTATTCTATTTATGAACCTCAAATGAGCATATATACTGATACCATTGTAATCTCTCATTGTATATAGATAAGTATACAAACTGTGTAGCAACATCTCTTGCATGTGCTACCTTCAGAGTGATAATAAAACTCTTGCAGAACATGTGTACATCATGAAGGAAATGGCAATGAATTTTCTCTGGAAACTGATAGCCCTCATTAGCATGAATTGAATTGTGCATTTGTGTTTGCAATCAGCTGAGTGATGTGACAATAGATTGCTCTGTACACATTCCTGTACTTATACTTCTGTTTATCCTGCTGTGTGCTATGCTCTCATCCGGCGCATGCAGGTCAGACTGAAGTTCCCTTCCCAACTTCACTGTCTGGAGATAATGGAAGAAGGCAGGAGCATGTACTAATGTACCAGTTGTTATAGTCTCCCTTTTCTGGTGTCCCTCTTTATTTCCATCTGTATCTTTGACATTCTAGACAAAACTCCTTTAGAACACATAATGATATGGCCTCTCCCACCCATTAATAGGAAGGTGGTTGAATGTGTAGCACTCCATAGCCTTTATTCACCTAGATTTATAAAAATGCCTCTTCATCCTGACAGGCTTAGCTCAGTGGTTAGAGAGTCAGCCTGAGAACTGAAGGGTCACAGGTTTGATTCTGATCAAGGGCACATACCTCAGTAACAGGCTCAATCCCTGGCTATGGTGGGAGCATGTGCAGAGACCAATCTATGTGTTTCTCTTTTGCTGTCTCTCCCCTCCCACTCTCTCTATAAAATCAATAGGAAAATATCCTCAGGTGAGGATTAAAAACAACAAAAAAGTTTCTTCTTTTCTTTTAGTATTGCCAACTATATATATATATATATATATATATATATATATATATATATATATAGTGTCAGTGATCATGCTGATACTGCTGTGCCATCTGAAACTTTAGCCTTTTACCTTCTTTTATGGTATAACTAGGGGCCCAGTGCACAAATGTGTGTACCTTGAAAAGAACTGTGGGCTGTGGTGAGCACAGGGGCGAGTCTTGGCCCATCCTCACACCCCCGCCCAGCCCCTCCCCTCCCCCAGCGGCCCCTGGTCCCCTGTCTGTAGGCAGGCCCGCTCCCACCATTGCTCCCATGTGCTGGGCTCCAACCCCAGCAGGTCCAGGGGTTCCCCAAGGTGTGGACGGAGTCGGCAAATAGGGAAAGACTCGGAGGCAGCGTTCAGTTGGTCAGCATGGTTAGGTTCTCTTGCCTGGTTCTATTGCCAGGTTCTGTAGGTTCTCCAGCCAGGTTCGGTCGCCAGGTTCTGTCCAGGTTCTCCTGCCATGTTCTGTCTAGATTCTCCAGCCAATTTCTGTAGCCAGGTTCTGTCCAGGATCTTTTTCCATGTTCTCCCCAGCGAAGTTCTTCTGTCTCTAGAGAACGTTCTATGTAGGTTCTGTGCCTCCTGGTTCTGTCTTCTAAGTTCTGTCTTCTAAGTTCTGTCTTGTTACATCTGTATTTATACCAGTTGATTCCAATCCTATCAATCTCTATTTCAAAGATTAGGGCGTTTCTTATCTCCATTCCAGGGAGTAAAGATTATGTAGCTTAAGCGTGATTGTTCATAGTTAAAGTGATTAATTACCCGCCTGGCACTTAGTTAAGAGGTTTTATTCCCTCCCTAACTTCAGGGGAAAATCCCTATCTGGGGAAACAACCTTTCTCAGAGACCTTGGTTAAAACACATAGTGCCAAGAAGGTGAGCAAACATATTAAGAACAGTATGCCATATATACCAGGTCCCTTGAAACAGCAAGGATGGACCGGCTCCCGGCACCCATGCACTGTAGGCGCCTGCCCGGCTTGCACCCACTGTCAGCGAGGAACAATTGGGGCCAGCGCCAGCAGCAGGTGTGAGTGGGGCCTGCACCCTCAGCAGGTGCAACCAGGAGCTGCTGCCCTGATTGCCCCTGAGGAGCAGAGGGAGGTGCAGAAGCCCTCAGAGCAATCAGGGCCAACAGCCACCACTCGCACCCACTGATGGCATCAAGAGATTGGGGCCAGCACTGGGTGCGGGCCGAAGATGTGAGCAGCGGCTCTTGTGCCAGCAGTGGGTGCAAGCAAGGCTGTCGCCAGCAGTGGGTGTGAGAGGCAGCTGCCGACCCCAGTCGCCCCTCAGGAGCAAGGGGAGGTGGAGAAGCCTGAGGGACCATTAAGGCTGGCAGCCACAACTTGCACTGGCTGATGGCTCAGAGTGATTAGGGCCTCGCTGGGCTCTGGCAGCAGGTGTGAGCAGTGGCTCTGGTGCCAGCAGCAAGTGCGAGCAAGGTTGGTGCTGGCAGCAAGTGAGAGAGCCAGGCAAGACTGCGGTGCATGGGAGCAAAGAATTTTCAATAACCACCAGAGGCTGGCCCGGATGACAGTGACTGGCGCCCCACCTTGGTCTGGTGCCCCCGCTCACCTGAACCATCATCCTGCTGTGGCCAACACCTGCCATGTTCCACAACTCTGCCACCTGCTGCGGATGCTGGCCATGTTCTGCACACACCCCCTGATGGTCAGTGCATGTCATAGTGACCAGTTGTTCCGTTGTTCTGCCGCTCACTCTATTTGCATATTAGGGTTTTATATAGAGAGATTAACATGAACTAAATAAATCTTATGGCACAGCTGTCAAAGCACCTGAGTATTTATAGTTCCACCTATCTTCTGAGGCAGGAGAGCTTCCATAACACATATGGAAGGGTGAACCTGGAGCAGATGGACTCACATACTCTGGCTTCCATTAAAGCAAGAGGGGAAAACACTGCACAGGGCCTAGGCACAGCTCTGTCCAGGGTACAGAGCTCAATGTGCCCTATATGATGGTTGTGCCCATCCAAATGCATTCTAGATGCCTCAATACTGGATTTTTTAGTCCTGCATTTTTCAATAAAAATAAAAATGTTACTTTATAAGAAAAATAAAAAAAATGTCTTGTTAGTGGTCAATGATTTGAACTATCATTTGTTCAAAAGATGATAACTCAGACCACTAAGTGACTTGGCACTTTCAGCTATATGACAAAGCCTAACTTGACTAATGAGAAATGCAACATTATCTGAAAATAAACTCCTGGAGGAATGGGGGAAAAAATAAGATCTGCAAGTGACTATATATATATATATATATATATATATATATATATATATATATACTAGAGGCCCGGTGCACAAAAATTTGTGCACTCGGGGGGAGGGGGGGGGTCCCTCAGCCCGGCCTGTGCCCTCTCGCAGTCTGGGACCCCTCGGGAGATAATGACCTGCTGGCTTAGGCCTGCTCCCGGGTGGCAGAGGGCAAGCCTAATCCCTAGGTGCAGCCCCTGGTCGGGCTCACAGCAGGGCCGATTGGGGGGTTGGGGTACCATCCCCTGTCATGCACAGAGCAGGGCGGATAGGGAGGTTGTGATGCCACCCTCAGTCACGCTCAGGGTAGGGCTGATTGGGGGGTTGGGGTACCGCCCCCTGTCACACTCAAGGCAGGGTCGATGGGGAGGTTGCGGCACCACCCCCTGTCATGCACAGAGCAGGGTCGATCATGGGGTTGGGGAGCTCCCACCTGTCACACACAGAGCAGGGCCCATCAGGGGGTTGGGGAGCTCCCCCCTGTCACTCACAGAGTAGGGCCGATAGGGGAGTTGGGGCACCGGCCCCTGTCACACACAGAGCAGGGCGGATCAGGGGGTTGGGGTGCCGCACCCTGTCACACTCAGGGCAGGGCCGATGGGGAGGATATGACTCTACCCCATCACACACAGAGCAGGGCCCGTTGGGGGGGGGGGGGGCCCCGTCCCTGTCACACACAGAGCCGCAGGGCGATCAGGGGGTTTGGACGCTGCCCCCTGTCACGCTGATCCTGGTGCCAGGAGGCCTTGCATCTCTGCTGATCCCGGTGCTGGGAGGCACATTACCCTTTTACTATATAGGATGGAGGCCTGGTGTATGGGTGGGGCTGGCTGGTTTGCCCTTAAGGGTGTCCTGGATCAGGGTGGGGGTCCCCACTGGGGTGCCTGGCCAGCCTGGGTGAGGAGATGATGGCTGTTTGGAGCTGGTCACACACCCTTCAGGGTGGGGGTCCCCACTGGGGTGCCTGGCCAGTCTGGGTGAGAGGCTGAGGGCTGTTTTCAGGCCGCCTGAAGCTCCCAACCGCTCCTTTTCTTCTTTTTGCTTTTTTATTCTGGGCCAGCTTTAGCTCTGAGGCTCCAGCTCTTAAGCCTCTGCTCATGAAAGCAGGTATCTGGTTTGTTTCGGTTCTATAATCGAAACAATGTATAACTCCAGCTCTGAGATCCCGGCTGGCTGAAAGCAGGTTTCTGGGGTTTTGTTTAGCTTCTATATTTGTTACATTGTTTCTTAAACTGAAGGCTCAGAGGCCGGCAAGGCAGGTGGAGAACATTGGAGTCCTCTGTCACTGAAGCAAGCAAGCCTCATGTTAGCTTCCAGCTGCCTGGCTACCGGCCGCCATCTTGGCTGGCAGTTAATTTGCATATCTCGCTGATTAGCCAATAGGAAGGGTAGCGGTCATACATTAATTACCATGTTTCTCTTTTATTAGATAGGACTAGAGTCCCAGTGCACAAGGATTTGTGCACTCGTGGGGAAGGGGGTCCCTCAGCCCGGCCTGTGCCCTCTCGCAGTCTGGGACCCCTCAGGAGATAACGACCTGCTGGCTTAGGCCTGCTCCTGGGTGGCAGAGGGCAGGCCCAAATAGGTTCAGCCCCTGGTTGGGCTCAGAGCAGGGCCAATTGGGGAGTTGGGGCACCTTCCCCTGTCATGCACAGAGCAGGGCAGATTGGGTGGTTGCGATGCCACCCTCAGTCACGCTCAGGGTAGGGCCGATTGGGGGGTTGGGGCATCGCCCCCTGTCACACTCAAGGCAGGATCGATGAGGAGGTTGCGGCGCCACCGCCTGTCATGCACAGAGCAGGGCCCATCAGGGGGGTTGGGGAGCTGCCCCCTGTCATGCACAGAGCAGGGCCCATCAGGGGGTTGGGGCTCTGTACCCTGTCACACACAGAGCAGGGTCAATCAGGGGGTTGGGGAGCTCCCCCCTGTCATGCACAGAGCCGGACCGATCAGGGGGTTGAGGAGCTCCCCCCTGTCACTCACAGAGTAGGGCCGATAGGGGAGTTGGGGCACCGCCCACTGTCACACTCAGGGCAGGGCACATCAGGGGGTTGGGGCGCTGCCCTCTATCACCCAGAGAGCAGGGCCTATCAGGGGGTTGGGGCGCTGCCACTGTCACACTCAGGGCAGGGCCAATGGGGAGGTTATGGCTCTACCTCATCACACACAGAGCAAGGCCCATGGGGGGGGGGGGTTGGGGATCCGCTCTCTATCACCCACAGAGCAGGGCTGATCAGGGGGTTGGGGCACCTCCACTGTCACACTCAGGGCAGGGCCGATGGGGAGGTTATGGCTCTACCCCGTCACACACAGAGCAGGGCCCGTGGGGAACGGGGTTTGGGGCGCCGCACCCTGTCACACACAGAGCAGGGCTGATCAGGGGGTTGAGGCGCCGCTCCCTGTCACACACAGAGCTGCAGGGCGATGAGGATGTTTGGGTGCTGCCCCCTGTCACGCTGATCCTGGGGCGGGGAGGCATATTACCCTTTTACTATATAGGATAGAGGCCTGGTGTATGGGTGGGGCTGGCTGGTTTGCCCTGAAGGGTGTCCTGAATCAAGGTGGGGGTCCCCACTAGGGTGCCTGGCCAGCCTGGGTGAAGGGATGATGGCTGTTTGCAGCTGGTCACACACCCTTCAGTGTGGGGGTCCCACTGGGGTGCCTCGCCAGTCTGGGTGAGGGGCTGAGGGCTGTTTTCAGGCTGGGACTGAAGCTCCCAACTGCTCCTTTTTTTCTTTTCTTTTTTTTTTATTCTGGGCCAGCTTTAGCTCTGGCTCCAGCTCTGAGGCTTCTGCTGCTGAAAGAAGGTATCTGGTTTGTTTCGGTTCTATAATTGAAACACTGTATAACTCCAGCTCTGAGATCCCGGACTCACTGAAAGCAGGTTTCTGGGGTTTTGTTTAGCTTCTATATTTGTTACATTGTTTCTTCAACTGCAGGCTCAGAGGTCGGCAGGGCAGGCGGAGAACGTTGGAGTCCTCCGTCACTGAAGCAAGCAATCCTCATGTTAGCTTCCAGCTGCCTGGTTGCTGGCCGCCATCTTGGCTGGCAGTTAAGTTGCATATCTTGCTGATTAGCCAATCGGAAGGGTACCGGTCATACGCCAATTACCATGTTTCTCTTTTATTAGATAGGATATATATATATATATATATATATATATATATATATATATATAGACAGGGGCCATCACAACCGAACAGACGATCAACCAGGCTGCATAGGGCAACAAGGTCAGCAGGGGGGTTAATGAGGGATGTCAAATGACTGAGCAGCAGACTGCATGGGGAAACCAGGCTGGCAGGGGGGTTAGTGAGGGACGACCAAATGACTGAACAGCAGGCTGTGTGGAGTGACCAGGCTGGCAGTGGGAGCAGTGAGGGGCTACCAAATAACCAAACAGCAGGCTGTGTGGGGAGACCAGGCCAGTAGGGGGAGCAGTGACAGGTGACCAAGCCATCAGAGGGGGGCAGTTGGGGGCAACCAGGCCGGCAGGGGGGGGCAGTAAGGGGTGTCCATGCTGGCAAGGGGGGCAGTTAGGAGTGACCAGGTTGGCAGACAGAGGCAGTTAGGGGTGATCAGGCTGGCACGGGGGCCAGTAGGGGCGATCAGGCAGGCAGTCAGGTGAGCAGTTAGGAGCCACCGGTCCCAGATTGTGAGAAGGATGTCTGACTTCCAGTTCCTCAGGATAGGGCCTAAACTGATAGTCCAACATCCTCTGAGGGGTCCTGGATTGGAGAGGGTGCAGGCTGGGCTGAGGGGACCCCCACCCCCACACGTGAATTTTGTGCACCAGGCCTCTAGTTGGTGTATAAAAAAGCCGCTTGAAAAGTCTGTAAGATGGCATGAGACCCTCCTACAGAATGATACTGCTCAGATAGCATATATGTGGCAGCTACCAGCCTGATGATTAATGTCACAGATAACTTTATTTTCTGATGATAGTATCTGCCGTATATATCCTCAATGAATTGAATAGACCATCAAAAGCCATTGTCAGGGAGTTAGTGAAACTTTAACAGAATAATCCATATGTGGCTAATGAAAAGTTAGGATGGATCAAGTTTTAGAAGCTATTATACACAAGCCTTTGTTCATAGTATTTTATGACTTACAGGGGGAGAGAAATCAGTGATTTTTAAAGAGCATGAGTGGGTGGCAATGCACCTGTATGGGACTCAGATCACAATAACTGAAGGGCTCTTTCAAATTACACCTCCTCACTACCCAGATTCTCTGACCTCCTAAAGGTGCATAGCCCTGTGAGAAGCACTGCCTGATAACACCACACAGAGGTTTGTTAATGTGGAAGAAACGTTGAGAAGTAATATTTCTTCCTCCACAATAAATTTTACAACTTCGTGTATTATTAAACAAGAGAGAAGCTCTTTCAATTTTAGCAGCTTCTCAGTATAAAACCATAATATATCCTTCACATGAGAATATGAGACTTACCATCTGCTTTACTGTCTTAAGACAATAGTTATCAATGACTTATTTCCAGGTTTATAATGAGCTTATTGTACTGTGAGCATCCTTAGGATTTTAACAATTGTGAAAATATTGTCTAATTGGCATTCTGCAAAATTTTAGTCCTTCTTGTGGAATTTTTTGATAGTTCATCTTAAAATGAACAATATTTCTGTTTGTGGTTCAATTTTTAAACTTTTGTGTTCAATTTATATCTGAGAATGGAGATAAGGCTAGGTAAAATTCAGAAGAAAAATATTAAATGTGAGAAATAATAGTTAAGTATACTACAGCCCTGGACAGTGTGGTGCAGTGGTTAGAGCATCAGCCTGCACACTAAAGTGTGGAAGGCTCAATTCCCAGTCAAAGGCACTTATCTGGGTTTCAGGCCATTCCACCCCCCAGTTGGGGCACGTGTGGAAGTCAAACAATTAATATACCTCTCTCACATCTCTTTCTCCCCCTCCTTCCCTTCCACTCTCTGTCTAAAAAAACTTCAATGGAAAAAAATATTCTTGGGTGAAGATTAACAACAAAAAAACTCACACAGAATTAATGATTTCCCATGGCAATTGATCGAATGTTTGTGCAGTAATTTGACATAATTGTTTGACTAGAATTTAATTTCCAGTGCCAAATGAAAAGCTCATTCACTTTATTTTAGTGTCCATATTTTATAATAATTTTAATGTTTTTGAAATAATTATGTCTGAGCAAGAGATAACTTACTGTTAGGTCAGTTTAATTTCTAAGTAGTTTTGTCTTATTAGTGGCTGCTAATGTCTTGGCTATGTAGTTGAACTTACTCTAAAAATTTATTACTTTTCTAAAAATTTTGAAAACTCCACCAGGATTAATCTTAAATCTATATCATTAATTATATCTTATAAAGCATATATAAAAGTCACAGAATAAAATAGTTGTGTTATTTCTGTTGTGTATTACTGGTTTAACATATTTGTTAGAAATATTCTGAAAATATAGCATATTGTAATTTGTTGTATGTGGTTCATTGCCATTAGAGAGGCAGTGCTGTATATAGTGCATTAAACAAAATACATCAGGTTTACAACAGTTTGCATCCATCTGTAACTCATGATAGTTTATGTATTATAGTGCTGATGATTAAGAAAATACCGTTTTATTCTCAAAACTTTAACTTGAAATTTCTTTGCTAATAAGAAATTAATGCTTGAGAATTGAACACTAAAGTGAATTCTATTTTGCTAAATCTTCTAATATACTGAGCTTAAAATGTACAGATTTATTTTCAGGACACATTCTTTTTCTAAAAAAAAAAATTGATGAAAATGTGGGAAAAAGCCAATTTTACCTTATATCATATATATATATATATATATATATATATATATATATATATATATATATATTGCCAGGGGCTGTTACATACAAAACAACCGAATGGATAACCAAACAGGCTGAGTGGGGTGACAAGACCGGGAGGGGGTTAGTGAGGGAAAACCAAACGATTGAGCAGCAGGCTGCATGGGGAGACCAGGATGGCAGAGGGGTTATTGAGGGATGACCAAACAACTGAGCATCAGACTGCATGGGGTGACCAGGCCGGCAGGGGGGTTAGTGAGGGATGACCAAACGACTGAACAGCAGGCTGTGTGGGGCGACCAGGCTGGCGGGGTGGGGCAGTGAAAGGTGACCAAATGACAGAGCAGCAGGCAGTGAGGAGCAACTAGGCCGACAGGCGACTCAGTTGGCAGCAACCAGGCCAGTAGGGGTCCAGTGAGGGGCAACCAGGTGAGCAGGGGGGAACAGTTTGGGGCAACCAGGCCAGCAGGGGTGGGAAGTTGGGGGTGACCAGGCCAGTGGGGGGGGGCAGTTGGGGGCAACCATGCCAGCAGGGGGGCAGTTGGGTGCACCTAGGCCAGCAGGGGGGCCAGTGAGGAGCGACCAAGCTGACAGAGGGGGCGGTTAGGGGTGACCAGGCCAGCAGAGGGTGACACTTGGGGGACCAGGCCAGCAGGGGTGGCAGTTAGAGGTGACCAGGATGGGGGAGGGCAGTTGGGGGCAATCAGGTCGGCAGGCAGAGGTGGTTAGGGGTGATCAGGCTGGCTGGGGGGCAAATTAGTGGCAACCAGGCAGGCAGGCAGCTAAGCAATTAGGAGCCAGCGGTCCTGGATTGTGAGATGGATGTCCGACTGCTGGTTTAGGCCCGATCCCCAGGCTCGGGCCTAAACCGGCAGTTGGACATCCCCCAAGGGGTCCCGGATTAGAGAGGATTCAGGCTGGGCTGAGGTGACCCTCCACCGCCATGTACAAATTTATTATATATTAGTCTATATAATAAAAGCCTAAGCAACCACTAAGGCAAAATGACAAGAATGACTGGCCTCTATAATGCGCACTGACCACCAGGGGGCAGACACTCAATGAAGAAACTGCCCCCTGGTGGTCAGTGTGATCCCACAGGGAGAACAATGCTCAGCCAGAAGCTGGGCTCATGGCTGGTGAGCACAGTGGTGGTGGCAGGAGCCTCTCCCGCCTCTGCGGAAGTGCCAAGGTACAGTGAGCCAAGCTGTAAGGAGCAGTGAGCAGGCGGGTGGTAAGGAGCAAGGAGTCCCAGACTGCAAGGGGGCGCATGCCAGACTGAGGGACACCCCCCCTCCAGTGCACAAATTTCATGCACCGGGCCTCTAGTCTACATATATAAAAGGCTAAGTGACCAATCGTCTGTCCATCCGACTGTCTGATGGACCAACTGGCCAGTACATATGATGCGCACTGGCCGTTTAAAAATAAACATTGACTCGCACATACCTGACACATATAAAGCTCTTGCTGGCACCAATTGCACACGGGTTTTAATTTTATAATAAGTTTTTGAGCAAACTCCATACTGTTTTCAACAGTGGCTACACCAGTCTGCATTCCCACCAGCAGTGCACGGGGGTTCCTTTTTCTGCACATCCTCACCAGCACTTGTCCTTTGTTGATTTGTTGATGATAGCCATTCTGACAGGTGTGAGATGGCACTTCATTGTCATTTTGATTTGAATCTCTTGGATAATTAGTGACTTTGAGCATGTTTTCATATGTCTCTCAGCCTTCTGTATGTCCTCTTTTGAAAAGTGTCTATTTAGGCCCATTGCCCATTTTTGATTGGATTGTTTATCTTTCTTTTGTTACGATGTTTGAGTTCCCACAAATTTTGGAGATTAGGCTCTTATCAATGTGACATTGGCAAATATGTTCTTTTTTGCAGTGGGCTTTCTTATTCTTTTGTTGATGGTTCCTTTTGCTGTGCAAAAGTTTTTTATTTTGATGTAATCCCATTTGTTTATTTTCTCCTTGGTGTCCCTTGCCCTAGGAGCTGTATTGGTAAAGATATTTCCAGGACATATGTCTGATATTTTGCTTCCTATGGAGTGTTCTAAGATTTTTGTGGTTTCCCATCTTACGTTTAAGTCCTTTATTTATTTTGAGTTTATTTTTGTGTATGGTGTAAGTTGGTGGTCTAGTTTCATTTTTTGCATGTATCTGTCAAATTCTCCCAACAACATTTATTGAAGAGACTGTCTTCACTCCAATGTAGGCTCTTGCCTCCTTTGTTAAATATTAATTGAGCATAATGGCTTGGGTCAATTTTTGGGTTCTCTGTTCTGTTCCAATGGTCTATATGTCTGTTCTTGTGCCAGTAAAAGAAAGGTAAAGAGAACCCTGGCTTGTAATATATCTTGATGTCTGGTATTGTGATACCTTCAACTTTGTTTTCTTTCTCAGAATTTTTGTGGCTATTTAGGGACTTTTTAATTCCAAATGAATTCTTGGAGAGTTTGTTCTAGATCTGTGAAATATGCTGTTGGTATTTTGATGGGGAGTGCATTGTATCTTTAGATTGCTTTGGGTAATGTGGACATTTTAATGATGTTGATTCTACCAATCCATGAACACAGTATATACTTTCATTTGTTTATGTCTTCCTCTATCCCTTTTTTCAGAGTCCTATAGTTTCCCAAATACAGGTGTTTCTCTTTCTGTGAGTTCATTATTGGCATATAAAAAATCCATAGATTTTGAGGTGTTCATTTTTTATCCTGATACATTGCTGAATATATTTATTAAGTCTAGTAGTTTTTGATAGAGTCTTTAGAGTTTTCTATGTACAATATTATGTCATCTGTGAATAATGACAGTTTTATTCTTCTTTTCCAATTTGGATGTCTTTTATTTTTTCTTCTTGTCTGACGGCTATAGTTAGCACTTCCAGTACTATGTTGAACAGGAATGGTGAGAGTTGGCATCCCTGCCTTGTTCCTGATCTTAGGGGAAATGATTTTAGTTTTTGCCTATTGAGTATTATTTTTCCTGTAGTTTGCCATATAAGGCTTTTATTATGTTGAGGTATGATCCTTCTATTCCCACTTTGCTGAGAGTTTTTATCAAGAAAGGGTGTTGGATTTTGTCAAATGCTTTTTCTGGATCAATTGATATAACTATGTGATTTTTATCTCTCAATTTGTTTATGTGATATATCACATTTATTAATTTGTGGATATTGCATCAACCTTGCATCCCTGGGATAAATCCTACTTGGTCATGGTGTATGATCATTCTGATGTACTGCTGGATCCGATTTGCTGGAATTTTGTTGAGAATTTTGGCATCTATGTTCATGAGGGGGATATTGGCCTGTAATTCTCTTTCTTTGTGTTGTCTTTATCTGGTTTTGGTATTGGGGTAATGCTGGCTTCATACAATGAGCTTGAAAGTGTTCCTTCCTTTTGAATTTTTTTTTTTAATAGTCTGAGGAGGATAGGTTTTAGTTCTCCTTTGAATGTTTGGTAAAACTCCCCTGTGAAGTCATCTGGCCCAGGACTTATTTTTTCTTTTTCAGAAAGTTTTTTGATGACTGCTTCAATTTCCTCCATGATTAGTGGCCTATTCATATTTTCTGATTCTTTCTGATTGAGTTTTGGAAGGTGGTATTTTTCTAAGAATATGTACAATTCGTCTAGGTTAACCAATTCTTTTTCTAGTAGAGTTGTTCATAGTTTTTCTTTTTTACAATCCTTTGTATTTCTGTGGGGTCTGTTTTTATTTAACTTCTTTCATTTCTGTTTCTTTTTATTATTTAGTTCCTCTCTCTTTGCTTCTTGGGAGTCTAGCTAGAGGTTCATCAATCTTGTTTATCCTTTCAATGAACCAACTCCTGGTTTTATTCATCTTTTGTATTTTTTTCTTGTTGTTGTTTGTTTGTTTGTTACCTCTGTGTCATTTATTTCTGCTGTTATCTTTACTATTTCCTTCCTTTTGATAACTCTGGGATTTTGTTGATGCTCTCTTTTTAATTCTTTAAGTTGTAGAGTTAGGTAATTTATTACCAGTTTTTCTTGGTTATTTGAAGTAGGCCTGTAATCCTATAAACTTCCCTCTCAGTATTGCTTTTACTGTGTCCCATAGATTTTTGGATTGTTCTAATTGTCATTTTTTTCCAGGATGTTTTTTATTTCTTCTTTGATCTTTTTGGTAACCCAATCATTGCTTAATAACATGCTAATTAGCCTGCAACTGTTTGAATTTTTTATTGTTTTAATTGTAATTCATTTATAAATTTATGCTATTGTGATCTGAGAAGATGCTTGATATGATTTCTATCTTCTTGAATTTGAAGATAATTTACGTGTGTCCCAATATGTGGTCATTTTTGAAAATGTCCCATGTTCACTTGAGAATATATATTCTGTAGCATTGGGGTGAAATGTTCTGAAGATGTCAATTAAGTCCATCTGATCTAGTGAGTCATTTAGGATTGCCATTATTATGCCGATTTTTTGTCTAGAAGATTTATCCAATTATGTAAATTGGGTATTAAAGTCCCCTACTATGATTGTATTGTTATTTATCTCTCTGTATATATATGTCTTCCAGCAGTATTTTTTAGTGTATTTAGGTGCTCCTGCATTGAATGCATATATGTTTACCAGAGTTATATCGTCTTGTTGACTTGTTCCTTTTAGTATTATGAAGTGGCTTTCCTTATCTCTTGTTATGGCCTTCACTGTGAGGTCTATTTTTTCAGATATAAATATTGCTACCCCAGCACTTTTTCATTTTCATTTGCCTAAAATATATTTTTCCATCCATTTACTTTCAGTCTGTGTGTCCCTTGTTCTGATGTTTGTGTCTTGTAGATAGCATATATACAAGTTTTCTCATAAATTCAGCCACTCATTGTCTTTTGATTGGAGCATTTAGTCCATTTACATTTAAGAATATTATTGATAGAGGTGGAGACAATATGGCAGCGGAATAGGTGGACGTGTCCCAAGGCTTGTCCCGGAGCAAATAGAATGAGCAGCTGAAACGAATAATATCCACCACAAATTAGCAAAGGAGACTCAGCTGGTGAGACAGTTTGAAGCCGGGAAAGGCAGAGTTCCCCTGGAAAGGAGAAGAAGCTGTGTGAGCGGCCCACTACCCCATCCCAGGAGCAGCAACAATGTGAGCAGCCCAACTCATCCAAGGAGCAGCAGCCGCACGAGAAGGCTGCCTACATCTGAGGAGTGACAGCCCCGTGCAGCCTGCCCTCATCCGAGGAGCAGCAGTTGCGCACAGCCTACACCCTGCACCAGTCCAAGGAGCTGCAACTGCTCAAGCAACCTGCCCTCATCCAAGCAGCAGCAGCCACACGAGTAGCCTGCCCCAATATGAGGAGCAGCAGCTGTGTGAGCAGCCTGCCCCCATCCAAGGAGCAGCAGTTCTGTGAGCAACCCATCCCCATTTGAGTAACAACAGCAGATCTCCCCGGTCTGAGGAGCAGCAGCTACACGAGCAGACCTCCCATGTCCGAGGAGCGGTATCCCTGCGCAGCAAGTACCAGTCCAAGGAGCAGAGCCACATACAGCCTGTACCTGTCTGATGAGCAGCAGCTGGGTGAGTGGCCTATACCCATCCAAGGAGGAGCAGCCACGCAAGCAGCCCACCCCTATCTGAGGAGCAGCAGTCTTGCAATTAACCTGCCCCTGTCGAAAGAGCAGTAGCCTCACAAGCAGCCTGCCCAACAGCAAAGTTCATCCAGCCCACATCCAAGGAATAGCAGCCACATGAGCAGTCCACCTGAGTCCAAGGAGTAGCAGCTGTGTGTAGCCTGCCCCCATCCAAGGAACAGCAGATTCCTGATCAGCACACCCTCTGTCTGAGAAACAGCAGCTGTGTGTGAAGCCTCCCCCCACCAGCCAGAAGAGCCACCAAGGCTGCAAACAGCACCCACCAAAGGAGTTGCTGCCAACTGAGGAGCAGCTGCTACCGAAACCACCTGAGGAGCAACCACAGCCTGAGGAGCCACTGCCACTCAAGAAGCAGCCCCTGAATGACTCAACATCTAGATCTGTCAGTGAGATAAAACATGGGTAGACAAAGAAACCCCCAAAGGAAGAAAAAGATTAGCCACAAAGGCAGCTAAGTGAAACAGAGGCATGCAATATGTCAGAAAAAGGGTCCTGGAGTGCAAAAACCAGGTGGAGGAAAAAATTAACAACTTATGCAAGAATCAAGAAGAAATGGATGAAAAAATCATTAACTTATGTAAGAGTCAAAAAGAAAAGAAGAGTGATATAGCTGCAATAAAAAACACCACGGTAAGTTTCGACAGCAGCCTACCAGAAGTGGAGGACCAAATTAGTGAATTAGAAGACAGGGAAGCAAAACACACCCAAACTGAACTGCAATTGGAGAAAATAATTAAAAGAAAGGAGGAGGGCCTAAGGGAGCTTTGGGACAATACGAAACGAAGCAATATACGAATAATAGGGGTACGAGAACAACAGGAAGAGGAAAAAGGCTTAGAAAACATATTTGAAGAAATATTGTCCAAAAACTTCCCTGATGTGGGGAAGAAAAAAGTCACACAAGCACAGAGAGTCCCAAACAAGATGAACTCGAAAAGACCCACACCAGCACACATCATAAATATGATGACAAATATTCAGGACAAAGAGAAAATTTAATGGCTGCAAGAGAAAGACAGAAAGTTACGTACAAGAGATCTCCCATTAGATTATCAAATGATTTCTCAACAGAAACACATCAAGCCAGAAAAGAATGGAAGGAAATTTACAAAGGGATACAAAGCAAGGGACTGAATCCAAGAATAATCTATCCAGCAAGGCTATCATTCAGAATTGAAGGGGAAATAAGGAGCTTCACAGACAAAAAAAGGCTAAGGGAGTTTATCACTACCAAACCAGCAATGCAAAAAATGCTAAAGGGACTGGTATAAAAAGAAGAATTAAAAAAGTAAGAAAGAACACAGGCACAAAAAATAAAAATGGATACAAACAAGTACTTTTCAATAATAACTTTAAAAGTAAATGGACTAAATGCTCCAATCAAAAGACATCGAATGGCTGGATGGATAAAAAAAAAGCAACATTATATATATATATATATATATATATATATATATATATATATATATATATACAGTATATATATATTTAGACAGTATATATATATTTAGACAGTATATATATATATATACTGTCTACAGAACCCACCTCAGAACAAGGGACTCACACAGACTGAAAGTGAAGGGATCAAAAAATATCTTTCAGGCAAATGGAATTGAAAACAAAGCTGGGGTAGCAGTACTTATATCGGACAAAATAGACCTCAAAGTGAAGGCAATAACAAGAGATAAGGAAGGCCACTTCATAATACTAAAGGGTTCGATACAACAAGAGGATATAACCCTGATAAACATATATGCACGGAATGCAGTAGCACCTAAAAACATAAAAACACTCCTGGAAAATTTCAAGGGAGAGATCGACAACAATACAATCATAGTAGGGGACTTTAATACACCGCTGATATCACTGGATAAATCCTCTAGACAAAAAACTGGCAAAGAAACAGCAATCCTAAATGACTCACTAAATCAGATGGACTTAATTGACATCTTCAGAACATTTCACCCCAAAGTCATGGAATATACGTTCTCTCAAGTGTTCATGAGACATTTTCAAAAATAGACCACATTTTGGGTCACAAAGTCTCTCCAAATTCAAGAAGATTGAAATCATACCAAGCATCTTCTCAGACCACAATGGCATAATATTACAAATAAACTACAATAAAAACAATCCAAAACACTCAAACACTTGTAAGCTGAATAGCATGTTATTAAATGTTGACTGGGTTACAAGTGAGGTCAAAGAAGAAATTAAACACATGCTGGAAACTAGTGACAATGAAAACACAACAATTCAAAACCTATGGGACACAATGAAAGCAGTCCTGAGAGGGAAGTTTACAGCTCTACAGGCCTACCTCAAAAAACAAAACAAAACAAAAAAAAAATGGTAGTAAATCATATTACTCTACAGCTCAAATAATTAGAAACAGAGCAACAAGAAAGTCCAAGAGTGAGCAGAAGGAAGGATATAATAAAGATCAGAGCAGAAATAAATGACATAGAGACCAAAAAAAAAAAAAAATACAAAAGATCAATGAAACCAAGAACTGGTTCTTTGAAAGAATAAACAAGATTGATGAACCTCTAGCCAGGCTCACCGAGAAGCAGAGAGAGGACTCAAATAAACAAAATCAGAAATGATAGAGGCAAAATAACAACAGACCCCACAAAAATACAAATGATTGTTAAAACATTATGGACAACTCTACTCCAACAAACTAGACAACCTGGAGGAAATGGACATGCAGTAGCACCCAAAAACATAAAAACACTCCTGGAAATGGACATATTCTTAGAAAAATACAACCTTCCAATGCTCAATCAGGAAGAATCTAAAAATCTCAATAAGCCAATAACTATGGAAGAAATTTAAGAAGTCATCAAAAAGCTTCCAGCAAACAAAATCCCAGGACAGATGGCTTCACAGGGGAGTTTTACCAAACATTCAAGGAAGAACTAAAACCTATTCTCCTCAGACTATTCCAAAAAATTGGAAGAGGAAGGAACATTTCCAAGCTCATTCTATGAAGCCAGCATCCACCCTCATACCAAAACCAGATAAAGACAACACAATGAAAGAGAATTACAAGCCAATATCCCTCATGAATCTAGATGCCAAAATCCTCAACAAAATCCCCGCAAATCAGATCCAGCAGTACATCAGCAAGATCATACACCATGACCAAGTACGATTTATCCCAGGGATGCAAGGATGGTACAATATCCGCAAATCAATAAACGTGATACATCACATAAACAAATTGAGAGAAAAAAACCACATAGTCATATCAATTGATGCAGAAAAAGAATCTGACAAAATCCCTTACCCATTTTTGATAAAAACTCTCAGCAAGGTGGGAATAGAAGGATCATACCTCAACATAATAAAAGCCATATATGACAAACCCATAGCCAACACTGTATTTAATGGGCAAAAATTAACACCATTTCCTCTAAGAACAGGAACAAGACGGGGATGCCCACTCTCACCACTCCTGTTCGACAAAGTACTGGAAGTATTAGCCATTGCGATTAGACAAGAAGAAGAAATAAAAGGCATCCAAATTGGAAAAGAGGAAGTAAAACTGTCCTTATTCGCAGATGACATGATATTGTACATAAAAAAACCCTAAAGACTCCATCAAATAACCATTAGACTTAATAAATGAATTCGGCAATGTATCAGGATACAAATTAACACCAATAAATCTATGGTATTTCTATACCCCAATAGTGAACTTACAGAAAGAGAGACTAAAAAAAATCACATTTACCATCACACCAAAAAAATTAAGATGCCTAGGAATAAACTTAACTAAAGAGGTAAAAGACATCTATTCAGAAATCTATAGAACATTTAAAAATGAGATAGAGGAAGACATAGAGAGTTTGAAGAACATACCATGTTCATGGATTGGTAGAATCAACAACATTAAAACGTCCATACTACCAAAAGCAATCTATAAATTCAACACACTTCCCATTAAAATACCAACAGCATATTTCACAGACCTAGAAAGAACTCTCCAAAAATGCATCTGGAATAAAAAGTTCCTGAATAGCCACAACAATCCTGACAAAGAAGAACAAAGTAGATGGGATCTCAATACCAGATATCAAGCTGTATTATGAAGCCACTGTTCTCAAAACTGCCAGGTACTGGCACAAGAACAGACATATAGATCAATGGAATAGAATACAAAACCCAGAAATCGACCCCAACCAATATGCTCAATTAATATTTGACAAAGGAGACAAAAACATACAATGGAGTCAAGACAGTCTCTTCAATAAATGGTGTTGGGACAATTGGACAGATACATGCAAAAAAATGAAACTAGACCACCAACTTACACCATACACAAAGATAAACTCAAAATGGATCAAGGACTTAAATGTAAGATGGTAAACCATAAAAATATTAGAGAAATCCAAAGGCAACAAAATCTCAGACATATGCTGAAGCAATTTGTTCACCGATACAGTTCCTAGGGCATTGGAAACAAAAGAGAAATACAAATGGGACTACATCAAAATAAAAAGCTTCTGCACAGCAAAAGAGACCATCAACAAAACATCAAGAACGACCAATGCATGGGAGAACATATTTGCCAAATATGTTAAGGGTTTAATATGATAAGGGTTTAATCTCCAACATTTATAGGGAACTCATACAACTTAACAAAAGGAAGGTAAACAATCCAATGAAAAAATGGGCAAAGGACCTAAATAGACACTTTTCAAAAGAGGACATTAAGAAACCAAAAGACATATGAAAATGTGCTCAAAGTCACCAATAATCCAAGAGATGCAAATCAAAACAACAATGAGGTACCATCTCACACCTGTCAGAATGGCTATCATCAACAAATCAACAAACGACAAGTGCTGGAGAGGATGTGGAGAAAAAAGTGACACTCGTGCACTGCTGGTGGGAATGCAGACTGGTGGACAGTATGGAGTTTCCTCAAAAAGTTAAAAATGGAACTCCCATTTGACCCAGTGATCCCACTTCTAGGAATATATCCCAAGAAAACAGAAGGACCAATCAGAAAGGATATATGCACCCCTATGTTCATGGCAGCACAATTTACCATAGCTAAGATTTGGGAACAGCCTAAGTGTCCATCAGCAGATGAATGGATTAGAAAACTGTGGTACATCTACACGATGGAATACTATGCTGCTGTAAAAAAGAAGGAACTCTTACCATTTGCAACAGCATGGATGGAACTGGAAAGCATTATGCTATGTAAAATAAGCCAGTTGCAAAAAGGTAAATACCAATTGACCATACCTCTGTGACACCCACAGTCAATCAGTTGGGAATATGCAAATTAGCGTAACAAAGATGGCATGGCCACGGGGCCAGCAGGAGTGGGCGGGAGGCTTGGGTCACTCCCTGTGATGGAAGAAGCCAAGCTTCCCACCTGCCTGGCCTGGTCCAGCCATGGAAATAGGGGCCTGTGGGTGGTGGCCACGGAGCAGGCCAGACCAAGTGGGAGGCTTGGGTAGCCAGGGGCAACCCAAGCTTCCCACCCGCCCTGGCTGGCTGCTGAAGGAGGGGTCTGTGGCCATGGAGCCACAGGAGGCTTGGGTCACCCAGGCCAACTGCCAAGGGAGTGGCCTTCAAATGTCCCTCAGCCCCTCACCCAGGCTGGCCCTTAGGAGTGAGAGGCCCCAGTGGGGGGCATGACCATCCTGAAAATGGCCCTTAGGCCCTTACCCAGGCTGACCTTGCCCCCATGTGGTGAGGGTCCCTGCTGGGGGGCATGGCCCACCTGTAAACAGCCATCAGCTCCTCACCCAGGCTGGCCAGCCATCCCAGTGGGGACCCCCACCTTGAAGGGGGTGTGAACAGCCTGAAAACAGCCCTCAACCCCTCACTCAGGCTGGCCATGCTCCCCCAGCAGGGACTCTCCCCCCATGGGGGCGTGGCTGGCCTCCAAACTGCCCCAGCCCCTCATCAAGGCTGACACCATCTTCAGTGAGGACCCCTACCCCAATGGGGGCATAGCCAGCCTGCAAACGACCACAGGGCCCTTGCTCAGGCTGACACACCCCCCAGGGAACCCGCACCCTGATCCAGGACACCCTCCAGGGAAAACCAGCCAGCCCCCACCTGTGAACCAGGCATCTATCTATACTAATAAAAGGGTAATATGCTAATTAGACTGGGAGACTTTCCAGGAGACCTTCTGGTTGTTCTTCTGACAAAGCCATGGTGGCGGGGCTGAGGTAGAAGCATTTAGGGGCCAAGAGGGGAGGGCAGTTGTGGGTGATCAGGCATGTGGGGGGGTCCGTTGGGGGTTATCAGGCTGGCAGGGGGGCAATTTGGGGTGAGCAGGCAGGCAGGGTGGTCCAGTTGGGGGCAAGCAGGCTGTCAATGGGGGTCAGTTGGGGGCAATAAGGCTGGCTGGGGGGCATTTGAGGGTGAACAGGCCAGCAGGGGGGCAGTTGGGGGTGATCAGGCTGGCAGGAGGGCAGTTGGGGCAAGCAGGCCAGCAGGCAGAGTGGTTGAGGGCAATTAGGCAGGCAGGCAGGTGAGGGGTTAGGAGTCAGTCAGACATCCCCCGAGGGGTCCCAGATTGGAGAGGGTACAGGCTGGGCTGGGCTGAGGGACACCCCCCCCCCACCCCATGAACAAATTTCGTGCACTGAGCCACTAGTTATATAATAAAAATTCCTATTACTATTGAAAAAAAATAAAGTTTATCTATTGAAAATGCCAGATGATAAAAAAAAGAATATTATTGATAGGTACTTGTTTGTAGCCGTTTTTATTCTTTATGCCTGTGTTCCTTCTTCCCTTTCTTTTGCTTCTTTTTACAACAGTCCCTTTAGCATTTATTGCATTGCTGGCTTGGTAGTGATAAACTGCCTAAGATTTTTTTGTTTTGTTTTGTTTTGTTTTGTTTTTGTTTTGTTTTTGTTTGTTTTTTTGTCTGAGAAGTTCCTGATTTCCCCTTTCAATTTTGCATGGTAGCCTTGCTAGATAGAGTCAGTCCCTTGGTTTGCATGACTTTGTATATTTTATTCCATTCTCTTCTGGCCTGATGTGTTTCTGTTGAGAAATCACTTGAAAATCTAATGGGAGATCCCTTGTAGTTAACTCTCTGTCTCTCTCTCTTGCAGTGCTTAAGAGTTTCTCTTTGTAGTTAACGTTTGCCATTGTAATTACAACATGTCTTTGTGTGGGTCTTTTTGGATACATCATGTTTGGGACTCCCTGTGCTTGTATGACTTTTTTCTTCCCAACTCTGGGAAGTTTTCTGTCATTATTTCTTCAAATAGGTGTTCTAATCCTTGCTCCTCTTCTTGTCCTTCTGGCACCCCTATTATATTTATGCTATTTCATTTCATGTTGTCCCAAATTTCCCTTAGGCTCTCTTCCTGCTTTCTAATTTTTTTCTACAATGGCTGTTCATATTGGGTGATTTTTTTCTGCCTTGTCTTTTAACTCACTAATTCATTCAGCCCTATGCTTCTTCTAATCTACTGTTGAAACTATCCATTGTGCTTTTTATTGTAGCAATATAATTCTTTATATCCTCTTGATTCTACATAAATTATTGATTTTTCTCATCCAGTCATCCAGTTTTGGAACTGTATGACCCTTACTCCGAATTCTTTTTCTGCCATATTGAATGCCTCCATTTCATTTAGTTCCTTTTGTGGTAATTCCTCCTTTTCAGGGTATTTTCTTTGTCTCCTTTTTTTTTTTCTATAACCAAAAGACCCAGGCTCTGATTCCTGTGGGGCTTGTGGTCAAAACAGAAGGTCAGTGGGAGGGTTGCACACCCCAAGAGTCACCAAGGGGCCTAGGCACCGGGACACGGGAGGCCTGTGGCCAAAGCAGCAGGTCAGCAGTTGGTGAGTGCACTCCAGGACTCACACGAGCCTGTGGCTAGGGAGAATGGGGTCCTGGTGTCTGTGGTTCTCCCAAAAAAGGTAGCAGGTCTTTGGTCAGAGTGGCTGTAGGGTCTGTTATGGTTTCTGAGGCCAGTCTGAGTGGTGGTGAGTCTGGGCTTCTAGTCAGATCAGCTCTCCCCTTCAAAAAGGTGTAGTTTCTGTGCCATAGCTAGCCACCCTGGGAAGTGCTTGTAGCAGTAGCATGGGCTCTCTATTTAGGAAAGCCCAGTCTGTTGGCCCCTGATACTCTGGCAGAATCCAACTGTCCCTCCCACCACACACACACACCACATCCACACACTCCCCTTTCACTCTCTCACTCACTCCATCCAGCCAACCACCATCTTCTGAGTCCTCCATAATATATTTTTAATGTTGATAGGATTACAGGTATCTCCAATTTCCCCCCCTTTCCCTTCCCTCCTCCAAGTCCTACTAACCTCCCAGTCCTACTAACCTACCATATTGCCAATGTCCATGGGCTAATCCTATAAGTATATAACTTCTTTGGTTTATCTCTTCTCATCCCCCTAACCTCACATTGAAGTATGTCAGTCTGTTCCGTGCCTCCCATGCTTTGGGTCTTATTTTGTTGGTCAATTCATTTTGCTCATTAGATTCCACGAATAAATGAGACCATGTGATATTTGTCTTTCTAAGCCTGGATTATTTCACTTAGCATAATATTTTCCAGGACCATTCATGCTATCCCAAAGAGTAATATATTCCCCTTTTTTACAGCTGCATAGTATTACATAGTGTAAATGTCCCACAGCTTTTTTGTCCACACATTTACTGATGGGCACTTGGGTTGTGTCTAAATCTTAGTTATTGTAAATAATGCTACTATGAACATATGGGGTGCAAATATTTCTTCTGACTGGTGTTTTGGGATTTTCAGGATATATTCCCAGTAGTGGAATTGCTGGGTTAAACAGAAGTTCTATTTTTTAAAAAAAAATATATTTTATTGATTTTTTACAGAGAGGAAGGGAGAGGGATAGAGAGTTAGAAACATTGATGAGAGAGAAACATTGATCAGCTGCCTCCTGCACACCCCCCGCCCCCCCCCCCCCCGCTGGGGATGCGCCCGCAACCAAGGTACATGCCCTTGACCGGAATCGAACCCGGGACCCTTCAGTCAGCAGGCCAACGCTCTATCCACTGAGCCAAACCAGTCAGAGCAGAAGTTCCATTTTTTATTTTCTAAGGAAACTCCATAATGTTTTCCATAGGGACTACACCAGTCTGCATTCCCACCAGAAGTGAACTAGTGTTCCCCTTTCTCCACATCTTTGCCAGGCCTTGTCATTTTTTGATTTGTTGATGGTAGCCATTCTGACAGCATTGGGGTTATAGCTCATCGTGCTTTGAATTTGCATTTCTCTGATGATTAGTGATTTTGAGCATTTTTCATATGTCTCTTGGCCATTTGTATGCCTTCTTTGAAGAAATGTCTATTTAGCTCTTCAGACCCATTTTTTAAATTGGATTGTTTGTCTTCCTCTTGCTGAGTTGTATGAATACTTCATATATTTTGGATATTAACACCTTATCAAGTGTATCATTACCAAATATGTTCTGCCATTGAGTGGGTGGGTTCCCTTTTTATTTTGATTGCGGTTTCTTTTGCTGTGCAGAATCTTTTAATTTTGATGTAGTCCCATTTGTTTATTTTCTCCTTAGTTTCCTTTGCCCTAGGTCAGTGGTTGGCAAACCCATTAGTCAACAGAGCCAAATATCAACAGTACAACGATTGAAATTTCTTTTGAGAGCCAAATTTTTTAAACTTAAACTATATAAGCAGGTACATTGTTATTAACTTAATTAGGGTACTCCTAAGGCTTAGGAAGAACCACACTGAAGGGGCCAAAGAGCCGCATGTGGCTCGCGAGCTGCAGTTTGCCGACCACAGCCTTAGGTGATGTACCTGCAAACATATTGCTACTTGAGATATCTGAGATTTTACATGCCCTTGCTTTTCATTACTTGTGTATTTCATGCCACTCCCTTCTGGCCTGAAATGTTTCTATTGAGAAGTCAGGTGACATTCTAAAAGAAACTCCTTTGTAAGTAATTTTCTGTCTCTCTCTTGCTGCCTTTAAAATTCTTTAATATTTGCCATTTTAATTATGATTGTCTAGGTGTGGGTCTCTTTGGGGTTATCTTGATTGGGACTCTGTGCTTCCTGAATTTGTGTGACATTTTCCTTCACCATGCTGGGGAAGTTTACTGTCATTCTTTCTTTTTTTTAAAATTGTTTTATTACTTAAGGTATTACAAAGAGTATTACATATGTCTCCTTTTTTCCCCACCCTTGACAATCCCCTGGCCTCCCCTAACCCCCAGTGTCTTATGTCCATTGGTTATGCTTATATGCATGCATACAAGTCCTTCGGTTTATCTCTTACACCCCCCCTCCTGCCCCTTAACCATCCCCGGCTTTCCAGCTGTAGTTTGACAGTCTGTTCGAGGCTGCTCTGCCTCTGTATCTATTTCTGTTCATCAGTTTATAATGCTCTTTATTATCCATGAATGAGTGAGATCAGGTGGCATTTTTCCTTGATTGACTGGTTTATTTCACTTAGCATAATGCTCTCCAGTCCCACCCATGCTGTTGCAAATGGTAAGAATTCCTTCCTTTTTACCGCAGCATAGTATTCCATCATGTAGATGTACCACAGTTTTCTAATCTATTCATCTACTGATGGGCACTTAGGCTGTTTCCAGATCTTAGCTATGGTGAATTATGCTGCTATGAACATAGGGGTGCATATATCCTTTCTGATTGGTGTTTCTGTTTTCTTGGAGTATATTCCTAGAAGTGGGATTACTGGGTCAAATGGGAGTTCCATATTTAACTTTTTGAGGAAACTTCATACTGTCTTCCATAGTGGCTGCGCCAGTCTGCATTCCCACCAGCAGTGCACGAGTGTTCCTTTTTCTACACATCCTCTCTAGCACTTGTCGTTTGTTGATTTGTTGATGATAGCCATTCTGACAGGTGTGAGATGGTACTTCATTGTTGTTTTGATTTGCATCTCTCGGGTGATTGGTGACTTTGAGCACGTTTTCATATGACTCTTGGTTTCTGAATGTCCTCTTTTGAAAAGTGTCTATTTAGGTCCTTTGCCCATTTTTTCATTGGATTGTTTATCTTCCTTTTGTTAAGTTGTATGTGTTCCTTATAAATGTTGGTAACATTTATCGGTGATAACATTGGCAAATATGTTCTCCTATGCAGTTGGCTTTCTTGTTGTTTTGTTGAAGGTTTCTTTTGCTCTGCAGAAGCTTTTTATTTTGATGTAGTCCCATTTGTGTATTTTCTCTTTAGTTTCCAATGCCCTAGGAGCTGTATCAGTGAAGAAATTGCTTCAGCATATGTCTGAGATTTTGTTGCCTTTGGATTCCTCTAATATTTTTATGGTTTACCATCGTACATTTAAGTCCTTGATCCATTTTGAGTTTATTTTTGTGCATGGTGTAAGTTGGTGGTCTAGTTTCATTTTTTTGCATGTATCTGTCCAATTTTCCCAACACCATTTATTGAAGAGACTGTCTTGACTCCATTGTATGTTTTTGTCTCCTTTGTCAAATATTAATTGAGCATATTGGTTGGGGTCGATTTCTGGGTTTTGTATTCTATTCCATTGATCTATATGTCTGTTCTTGTGCCAGTACCTGGCTGTTTTGAGAACAGTGGCTTCAAAATACAGCTTGATATCTGGTATTGAGATCCCACCTACTTTGTTCTTTCTCAGGATCGCTGCAGCTATTTGGGGTCTTTTTTTTTATTCCAGATGAATTTTGGGAACGATTGTTCTAGGTCTGTGAAATATGCCTTTGGTATTTTAATGGGAAGTGTGTTGAATTTATAGATTGCTTTGGGTAGTATGGACATTTTAATGATGTTGATTCTACCAATCCATGAACATTGTATGTTCTTCCATCTGTTTATGTCTTCCTCTATCTCTTTTTCAACATCCTGTAGTTCTCTGAGTAGAGGTCATTTACCTTTTTAATAAAGTTTATTCCTAGGCATCTTACTTTTTCTGGTGCGATGGTAAATGGGATTGCTTCTTTAGTCTCTCCTTTTGTAGGTTAACTATTGGTGTATAGAAATGCTAGATTTGTTGGCATTAATTTTGTATCCTGCTACATGACCAAATTCATTTATTAAGTCTAATCGTTTTTTGATGGAGTCTTTAGGGTTTTTTATGTATAATATCATGTCATCTGCAAATAAGGACAGTTTTACTTGTTCTTTTCCAATTTGGATGCCTTTTATTTCTTCTTCTTGTCTAATTGCAATGGCTAGTACTTCCAGTACTTTGTAGAACAGGAGTGGTGAAAGTGGACATCCCTGTCTTGTTCCTGTTCTTAGGGGAAATGGTGTTAGTTTTTGTACATTGAATATGATGTTGGCAATGGGTTTGTCATATATGGCTTTTATTATGTTGAGGTATGATCCTTCTATTCCCACCTTGCTGAGAGTTTTTATCAAAAATGGGTGTTGGATTTTGTCAAATGCTTTTTCTGCATCAATTGATATGACTATGTGGTTTTTTTCTCTCAATTTGTTTATGTGATGTATCACGTTTATTGATTTGCCGATATTGTACCATCCTTGCATCCCTGGGATAAATCCTACTTGGTCATGGTGTATGCTCTTTCTGATGTACTGCTGGATCAATTTGCTAAGATTTTGTTGAGGATTTTTGCATCTATGTTCATGAGGGATATTGGCCTGTAATTCTCTTTCATTGTGTTGTCTTTATCTGGTTTTGGTATTAGGGTGATGCTGGCTTCATAGAATGAGCTTGGAAGTGTTCCTTCCTCTTGAATGTTTTGGAATAGTCTGAGGAGGATAGGTTTTAGTTCTTCCTTGAATGTTTGGTAAAACTCCCCTGTGAAGCCATCTGGTCTTGGGATTTTGTTTGCTGGAAGCTTTTTGATGACTTCTTAAATTTCTTCCATAGTTATTGGCCTATTGAGATTTTTAGATTCTTCCTGATTGAGTATTGGAATGTTGTATTTTTCTAGGAATATGTCCATTTCCTCCAAATTGTCTAGTTTGTTGGAGTAGAGTTGTCCATGGATTTTTTAACAATCATTTGTATTTCTGTGGCGTCTGTTGTTATTTTAACTCTATCACTTCTGATTTTGTTTATTTGGGTCCTCTCTCTTTGCTTCTTGGTGAGCCTGGCTAGAGGTTCATCAATCTTGTTTATTCTTTCAAAGAACCAGCTCTTGGTTTCATCGATTTTCTGTATTGTTTTTTTGGTCTCTATGTCATTTATTTCTGCTCTGATCTTCATTATCTCCTTCCTTCTGCTCACTCTGGGGCTTTCTTGTTGCTCTCTTTCTAATTCTTTGAGATGTTGAGTTAGATGATTTGCTACCATTTTTTCATGTTTTCTTGAGGTAGGCCTGTAGAGCTATAAACTTCCCTCTCAGGACTGCTTTCATTGTGTCCCATAGGTTTTGGATTGTTGTGTTTTCATTGTCACTAGTTTCCAGGATGTTTTTAATTTCTTCTTTGATCTTACTTGTAACCCAATCAATATTTAATAACATGCTATTCAGCTTCCAAGTGTTTGAGTGTTTTGGGTTGTTTTTATTGTAGTTTATTTCTAATATTACATCATTTTGGTCTGAGAAGATGCTTGGTATGATTTCAATCTTCTTGAATTTGTAGAGACTTTGTGACCCAAAATGTGGTCTATTTTTGAAAACGTCTCATGAACACTTGAGAGAACGTATATTCCGTGGCCTTGGGGTGAAATGGTCTGAAGATGTCACTTAAGCCCACCTGATCTAGTGAGTCATTTAGGATTGTTGTTTCTTTGCCAGTTTTTTGTCTAGACGATTTATCCAGTGATGTCGGTGGTGTATTAAAGTCCCCTTCTATGACTGCATTGTTTTCAATCTCTCCCTTGATATCTCCCAGGAGTTTTTTTATTTATTTCGGTGCTCCTGCATTGGGTGCATATATGTTTATCAGGGTTATATCCTCTTGTTGTATTGATCCCTTTAGTATTATGAAGTGGCCTTCCTTATCTCTTTTTATGGCCTTCACTTTGAGGTCTATTTTGTCTGATATAAGTATTGCTACCCCAGCTTTTTTTTTCATTTCCATTTTCCTGAAAGATATTTTTTGATCCCTTCACTTTCAGTCTGTGTGAGTCCCTTGTTCTGAGTTGGGTCTCTTGTAGACAGCAAATATATGTGTCATGTTTTTTTTATCCATCCAGCCACTCGATGTCTTTTAATTGGAGCATTTAGTCCATTTATGTTTACAGTTATTATTATTTTTTATTTTTTTAAATTAAATATTTATTGTTCAGATTATTACATTTGTTCCTCTTTCCCCCCCCCCATAACTCCCCTCCTCTCAGTTCCCGCCCCACCCTCCACCCTCACTCCCCACCCACTGTCCTCATCCATAGGTGCACGGTTTTTATCCAGTCTCTTCCCGCATCTCCCACACCCCTTTCCCCCGCAAGAATAGTCAGTTCATTCCCTTTCTATGTCCCTGATTCTATTATAATCACCAGTTCATTCTGTTCATCAGATTATTTATTCACTTGATTCTTAGACTCACTTGTTGATAGATGCATATTTGTTGTTCATATTTTGTATCTTTACCTTTTTCTTCCTCTTCCTCTTCTTAAAGGATACCTTTCAGCATTTCATATAATCCTGGTTTGGTGGTGATGAACTCCTTTAGCTTTTCCTTATCTGTGAAGCTCTCTATCTGACCTTCAATTCTGCATGATAGCTTTGCTGGATAAAGTAATCTTGGTTGTAGGTTCTTGGTATTCATCACTTTGAATATTTCTTGCCACTCCATTCTGGCCTGCAAAGTTTCTGTTGAGAAATCAGCTAACAGTCGTATGGGTATTCCCTTGTAGGTAACTGAGTTTCTTTCTCTTGCTGCTTTTAAGATTCTCTCTTTGTCTTTTGCTCTTGGCATTTTAATTATGATGTGTCTTGGTGTGGCCCTCTTTGGATTTCTTTTGTTTGGGGTTCTCCGCGCTTCTTGGACCTGTAAGTCCATTTCTTTCACCAGGTAGGGGACGTTTTCTGTCATTATTTCTTCAAATAGGTTTTCAATATCTTGCTCTCTCTCATCTTCTGGCACCCCTATAATTCTGATGTTGGTACGCTTGAAGCTGTCCCAGAGGCTCCTTACACTATCCTCACATTTTTGGATTCTTTTTTCATTCCGCCCCTCCGGTTGGGTGTTTTTTGCTTCCTCACATTTCAAATCATTGACTTGCTTCTTGCGCTCCTCTGGTCTGCTGTCGGGAGTCTGTATAATATTCGTTATTTCAGTCCGTGTATGCTTAATTTCTAGTTGGTTCCCCATCATAACATCGAGGGTCTCATTAGTTTTCTTGTAGATCTCATTAAGTTTATCGGCAGCTTCTAAACAGTTCTTGAGGGACCTTAAAAGTGTGGTTCTGAACTCTATATCTTCCATTGACAATTTTGTCCTGTTTATTTGTCTCCACATTTTGTTATGCTTTCTTGGTGCACCTCCTAGTGGTCTTTGTGAGCAGTCTTGTAGTTAAGCCTTGATTGTTGTAGCTAATACCAGGGAGGGTTTGACCTCCAGTCCAAGTGGCTGTGAGAATCAGCTGTGTCTGCAGTGAGAGAACTTCTGTCCTCTAGGGAGGTGCTAATCTAGCCTTTGCCTGAGGCTATCCGGCAAATGCCTCTGTGCAGGGCTTGGGCGGGGCGGGTCGCACAGGATCAACAGGGTGGGCCGGAGAGAGCAGTTATGGCGGCTTTCAGTCTTGTCCCCAGGGGCTCTGCCTCTCTGAGTCCCAGAAAACCACTGCAAACCTCGGAGAGAAAGCTGCACTCGCTCTGACCGAAGCCAGACAGTCCCGCTTCTCCCGTTTGAATCTGGGTCCCTAAAGACTCGCCCGTATCTGGAGCTCAGAGTCTGCAACTCCCTCCCGATTGAAAACGCCAACCGCGCCCTCCGCTGCCAGCCTGCTCAGTGCACTCCGCACCTCAGAATTTGACTTCAGCACTGCGCCTCCTCTGAGTGTCCGTATGCGTTTCTCTTTCCTCCTAGTTGTAGGACTTCCACTCAGCCAGCGTTCCTGTGGTTCTGGGTGATGTCCATTCCATCTTTTAGTTTCACTTTTGAACTAGTTGTTCAAGGCACCAAACTCCGGCGTTAACCTATGCCGCCATCTTGGTAATTGTCTATCCATTTACATTTACAGTTATTATTGAAAGGTACTTGTTTGAAGCCATTTCTAGTTTTTGTTCCCATTTTCTTTCTGAACTTTTTATTTCTTCTTTTTACACCAGTCCCTTTGGCATTTCTTGCATTGCTAGCTTGGTGGTGATAAACTCCCTTAGCATTTTCTTGTCTGTGAAGCTCCTTATTTCCCCTTCAGTTTTGAATGATAGCCTTGCTGGATACAGTATTCTTGGATTCAGTCCTTTGCTTTGAATCACTTTGTAAATTTCCGTCCATTCTTTCCTGTCCTGATGTGTTTCTGTTGAGAAATTATTTGATAATCTAATGGGAGATCCCTTGTATGTAACTTTCCATCTCTGTCTTGCAGCCTTTAAGATTCTCTCTTTGTCCTTAACATTTGCCATGGTAATTATGATGTGTCTTGGTGTGGGTCTTTTCAGGTTCACCTTGTTTGGGACTCTCTGTGCTTGTGTGACTTTTTTCTTCCTCACTTCAGGTTAGTTTTCTGATATTATTTCTTCAAATAGATTTTCTAACCCTTGTTCCTCTTTCTGTTGTTCTGGCACCCCTATTATTCGTATGTTGTTTCGTTTCATGTTGTTCCATAGCTCCCTAGGCTCTCCTCCTGTCTTTTAATTTTTTTCTCCTGTTGCAGTTCAGTTTGGGTGTGTTTTGCTTTCCTATTTTCTAATTCATTTAATTTGGTCCTCCGCTTCTCCTAGTCTACTGTTGAAACTTTCAATGGTGTTTTTTATTGCAGTTATATCACTCTTCATTTCTTCTTGGTTCTTACATAAATTGTTGATTTTTTCATCCATTTGTTTTTGATTTTTACATAAGTTGTTGGATTTTTCATCAGTTTCTTCTTGATTCTTGCATAAGTTGTTGAATTTTTCCTCCATCAGGTTTATGCATTCTAGGACCCTTAATCTGAATTCTTTTTCTGTCATGCTGCATGCCTCTGTTTCACTTAGCTGCTTTTCTGGTGAGTCTTCTTTTTCTTTCCTTTGGGTGTTTCTTTGTCTACCCATGTTTGAGCTCACCGACATATCTAGATGTTGAGTCATTCAGGGGCTGCTCCTTGGGCGGCAGTGGCTCCTCGGGCTGTGGTTCCTCCTCAGGCGGTTGTGTTAGCAGCTGCTCCTCAATTGGCCGTAGCTCCTCTGGTGGGTGCTGTTCACAGCTGTGGTGGCTCCTCTGGCTGGTGGGGGGAGGCTTCACACACTGCTGCTGTTTCTCAGACAGAGGGTGTGCTGATCACGAGGCTGATGTTCCTTGGATTTGGGGGGGGGCTACACATGCAGCTGCTACTCCTTGAATTGGGGCGTACTGCTCACGTGACTGCTTATCCTTAAATGGGGGCTGGCTGTATGCTGCTGTTGTTCCTCTGATGTGGTGGGCTCCTTGTGGGGCTACTGCTCCTTTGACTTGGACAGGTTATTTGCAAGTCTGCTGCTCCTCGGACGGGGTTGGGCTGCTTGTGAGGTTTCTGCTTTATGGACTAGAGTGAGCTGCATGCGTGGCTGGTCCTCCTCGGATGGGGATGTGCCACTCACCTGGCTTCTGCTCTTCAGACAGGTGCAGGCTGTTGTGGCTCTGCTCCTCGGACTGGGGTGGGATTCTGCTCTCCTCGAATGGGGATGGGCTGCTCTCAGAACTGCTGTTCCTCAGATTGGGCAGGCTGCTTGTGTGGCTGCTGCTGCTTGGATGAGGGCAAGATGCTTGCGCAGCTGCTGCTCATCAGACTCTCTGTCATTATTTCTTTAAACAGTTTCTCTGGGATTCTTCTGGGATTCCTATAATGCAGGTGTTATGTTTCATGTTGTCCCACAGATTCCTTAAGTTATCTTCCTGCTTTTTAATTATTTTTTTTTCTATTTTCTGCTCTAAGTGGGTATTTCTTTCTACCTTGTATTGCAATTCACTGGTTTGATCCTCTGATTCATCCAATCTACTTTTAATTCCTTCGAGTGTCTTTTTAATGTCAGATATATAATTATTCTTTTCTGTCTAGTTTTTGTTCATGGCTTCTATTTCCTTTCTCATGCTGTTGTAAGTTAATCTAAGCTTTTTAAGCATCTTCATAACTATTGCTTTAAATCAGGAGTACTTAAACTTTTTAAACAAGGGGCCAGTTCACTGTACCTCAGACCATTGGAGGGCCAGAATATAGTTTTAAAAAAACTATGAACAAATTCCTATGCACACTGCACATATCTTATTTTGAAGTAAAAAAAAAAACAAAATGGGAACAAATACAATATTTGTATCTGCATGTGGCCCGTGTGCCATAGTTTGAAGACCCCTGCTTTATACTCTATGTCTGAAAGGTTCCTTGCCTCCATCTCATTTATTTCTTTTATTGGAGAATTCTTATTTTTCTCATTTGGGGGTTGTTTCATTGTCTCCCCACTTTTGCTGTCTCTTTGCATTTGCTTCTATGTATTGGAAAGAACTGCTATGCTCCTCAGACTTTGTGGGATGGTCTTATATAGAAAGTGTCTTCAGGGGTCCAGTGGTGTTGTCTCTCTGTTCACCTGAGCTGTATGCTCTAAAATGCCCCTTGTGTGAGTTTTTTTGGCTCTTCTGTTGTAATTAGGATTTGATTGTTGATGTCCCATTTGTGGGAGGAAGTTCCCCTCCAACATGCTCCTAGTGAGTCATGCCAGCTGTTATACAGGCGCTTTGGGTCTGTGATTTGTGAGTCTGGCTGGATTTTGCTCTGATGTTGTTGAATCTGGTCCCTTGTTGTGTCTATCCTGGGCCTCCTGGGAGCTTCTCTAGTGCAGGTGAATGTGAGTCACTGTTCCTTTCTGGCCCTGGGCAATCTGAGTGTTTAAATCCTCTATTAGTCCAGTGGTTGGGGACTCCTTAGCTCAGAGGCTGGGCCTGCCATGAATGTCAAACTTTGATTGACTCTGTTCTGTGCTATACTCCCTTCCCCCTTTGAGCTTGTCCTGCAGGTGTCAGCTAAAGGTGCTGCTTTTTCCTTGCTGAACAGTCCATTTTGTGTTTGCAGTGGGGACCCAAACTGCTGTTTCTGACTAATGTGATCAGGCAAAGACACAAAACCTCCAGAGACCTCTGCTTGCAGACTGATTGCATTCAGTTTGGAGTAGCCTCAAACAATCACCCACAGGTGGTATGATTTTCTGACAGGGTGGGGCAATTGCTTCTGCTTGGAGGCTAATTGTCATTCTAAATCTCATAATGGGCCTCAGAAACTTCACCGGGTGGGGCAAGGGATTTTCCAATAGGATGGGTCAAATGTCTTAACCCCAGGCAAAAACCACAGGATAGCAAAATTTTGCCTGAGAAAGAAGACCTCCACAGCGTGAGGGAATGACTCAGTATAGGAAACCAGGATGACTGCCTTCTGAGCTCTAACCCTAGAGTCACCAACCTTATGTTATGTTGATTCAGTTCCAATCCACTCTGCCCTCCCTCTTCTGGAGCCTAATATGAGTGGCTGCACTCAAAATATTGTGTATTGTCCCTTTAACAGGGTCCCTGCATTTCCAGCTGTCTCCTTGGCAGGCAGCAACCCTGCTTCTTTTCACAGCCTGATATTATGTGGGCACCTTTCTCAGTTTTGGCACTCTCTGCTCAGTGCACATCTTAGGGATTAAACCCAAGAGTTCTCAGTGTCAACTCCCTCATCTGAGATATCTCTCCAGAACTTCAGCTGCTGTCTGGGGAGCCTGGCCAGCCCTTTCTTGCCTCAGCCCTTCCTACCAGTCTATATGCAGTCTCCACTTTCAGTCCTTGGTTTTCAGGGTTATCTCCAGCTAGTCTTTCATTGATTATTCAGGGTTACTTTTTTGTATTTTAGCTGTATTTTCAGTTTTGTACTGGGAGCATGTTTGTGAGCTTCCACTTACTCCAACACCATTTTTTTTTAAATATATTTTATTGATTTTTTACAGAGAGGAAAGGAGAGAGATAGAGAGTTAGAAACATCGATGAGAGAGCAACATCGATCAGCTGCCTCCTGCACATCTACTACTGGGGACGTGCCTGCAACCCAGGTACATGCCCTTGACCAGAATCGAACCTGGGACCTTTCAGTCCGCAGGCAGACGCTCTATCTACTGAGCCAAACCGGTTTCGGCTCCAACACCATTTTTAATCTCTATAATTAGAGCTCTTAACTGTTAGAGAAATCCAGAGAAAATACTGATGAGAAAAATTTTATGTTTCATATATATTCATGCTTTAAATTAATTAAGACTTCATTTTGAATGAAATCATTTTCAACACAATTTTGGTTGAGATACATACATTACGGCATGTTGTACTTCTACAAAGCATGCTGTAAAACCACTAATATGGTTTTGGTTTTGGCAAAATATAACTTGGTTTAACCAGAAGTAGACAACACATGAAATATCTTCTTATCTGCAGTAGAAATTTTGAGGGAGAGATTTGTAGGAGTGTTTTTTACATACTGCATATTTTGATTCCTGTTTATTTGTTTTTAGAAACTATCACTGTAATTGCCACTAGGAAGTATAAGATAAGCCTACAATAATCTTTTTCAAAAAGTGGCTTATACACCATTTAGTGTTTTAAAATTTTAATATCTCCTTCCTTCATTTGGCCTTACCAAGAAACCAAAATTAGCAAGGACATGAATAGTTAGCACACACATAGGTCTCATTATTTCAATAAATAAATAACATTAATAAATAAATACATTCAACCTTCTTTCCTGATTGGTAGCAGAAGAGTGGCGTCCATTTTGGAGGTATTCTCTAGAAACATCCTTTCACACTGGAGTATTCATCCTTTATCATTATTAACATAAATTCCTATGGACATATGAAGGGGATGAAGGACAGCTAGAAGATATCCCATAAGTCTTACTACTTCTTAGATTTTTATATTCTGAGAACATCTATGATAAGAGTCCATGCTGTGTTGCCAAAATGACAGTGACATTAAAATTTGTAATTGATTTAAAAAATGAGCCTCGGTATAGAACAGTGAAGGGAACATGAATTCTGTAATCAGTCATCAAAGTAAATGCTAATCTATACTAATAAAAGGGTAATATGTTAGACTGGACATCTTCTGGACATTCCTCTGGATGTCCTTTCGGACAAAGCCACGGTGGCGGGGGCTGAGGCAGAGGCAGTTAGGGGAGACCAGGCCAGCAGGGGAGGGCAGTTTAGGGTGACCAGGAAGGCAGGCAGACTGGTTAGGGGTGATTAGGCAGGCAGACAGGTGAGCAGTTAGGAGCCAGTGTTCCCGGATTGCGAGAGGGATGTCAGAAGGGGTCCTGGATTGGAGAGAGTGCAGGCCAGGTTGAGAGCCCCCACCCCATGCATGAATTTTGTGCACCGGGCCTCTAGTCCTATCTAATAAAAGAGAAACATGGTAATTGGCGTACAACCGCTACCCTTCCCATTGGCTAATCAGGGCAATATGCAAATTAACTGCCAGCCAAGATGGCAGCCGGCAGCCAGGCAGCTTGAAACTAACATGAGGCTTGCTTGCTTCAGTGACGGAGGACTCCAACGTTTCCTGGCTGCCGCTGCAGGCCTCTGAGCTGCAACTCTAACCAACTATATAACAAATATAGAAGCTAAACAAAACCCCAGAAACCTGGTTTAGTCACCGGGCTTCAGCTAGCAGGATTGCAACATTGTAAGCAAAGGCCTGAAACCTACTTTCAGCAGCGGAGGCCTAAGAGCTGGAGCCAAGCCTCAAAGCTAAAGCTGGCCCAGAATTAAAAAAAAAAAAATAAGAAAAAAAGGAGTGGTTGGGAGCTTCAGTCACCACCAGCCTGAAAACAGCCCTCAGCCCCTCACCAAGACTGGCCAGGCACCCCAGTGGGGACCCCCACCCTGAAGGGTGTGTGACCAGCTACAAACAGCCATCATCCCCTCACCCAGGCTGGCCAGGCACCCCAGTGGGGACCCTCACCCTGATCCAGGACACCCTTCAGGGCAAACCAGCCGGCACCCACCAGTGCACCAGGCCTCTACCGTATATAGTAAAAGGGTAATATGCCTCCCAGCACCGGAATCAGCGGAGCTGCGAGGCCTCCTGGCACCGGGATCAGCGTGACAGGGGGCAGCGCCCAAACCCCCTGATCCTCCTGCGGCTCTGTGTGTGACAGGGGGCGGGGCCACAACCTCCCTATCCACCCTGCTCTGTTCCTGACAGGGGAAGGCGCCCCAACCCCCTGATCAGCCCTGCTCTGTGCCTGATTGGGGGGAGCTCCCCAACCCCCTGATCGCCCTGCTGCTCTGTGTGAGACAGGGTGAGGTGCCCCAACCCCCCCACCCCCCACGGGCCCTGCTCTGTGTGTGACAGGGTAGAGCCATAACCTCCCCATCGGCCCTGCCCTGAGTGTGAGAGTGGCGGCACCCAAGCCCCCTGATTGGCTCTGCTCTGTGGGTAATAGAGGGTGGAGCTCCAGCCACCTGATGGGCCCTGCTCTGTGCGTGACAGGGGTCAGTGCCCCAACCCTCTGATTGGCCCTGCTCTGTGCGTGACAGGGGTTGGCGCCGCAACCTCCCCATCGACCCTGCCTTGAGTGTGATAGGGGACGGTGCCCCAACCCCCCAATCGGCCCTCCCCTGAGCGTGACTGAGGGTGGCATCACAACCTCCCGATCACCCTGCTCTGTGCATGACAGGGGGAGTCCCCCCAACTCCCCAATCGGCCCTGCTCTGAGCCCGACCAGGGGCTGCACCTAGGGATTGGGCCTGCCCTCTGCCACCCAGGAGCAGGCCTAAGCCAGCAGGTCGTTATCTCCCGAGGGGTCCCAGACTGCGAGAGGGCACAGGCTGGCCTGAGGGACCCCCCTCCCCCCCCCCCCGAGTGCACAAATTTTTGTGCACCGGGCCTCTAGTCTATATATATAAAAGGCTAATATGCTAACTGTCCTACCATCTGACCGGTCACTATGATGTGCACTGACCACTGGGGGCAGACGCTCAATGCAGGATTTGCTGAGCTGCAGTGACTTGGCAGTGGCAGTTCTTGAGTGACGCATCCCAAAACCAGAGGAGGAAAGCCTGATTCCTCGTGAAGCCACGCAATTCCACCTTTGGCCATGGGTTATGTTGGTGCTGGGGCACTGTTGGCCCTGAATCTTGTTTACTGCACACTTGGGTTTGCGTTCCACACCCGGTATGATAACAACTTTGCAGAGTGCCCTCTCACATTCCGGGACCCCTTGGGGCGTGTCAGAGATCCAGGTTTGGCCCAATCCCTGCAGGCCTGGCAGAGGGACTCCACCTGCCAGAGGGACCCTGCTCACGCCGCAGATGCCCTTTGAGACACAGAACCACCCCAGGTGTGGCTGGTTGGGGAGGGACAGAGGGAGGATGTCTCCAGAGCATGTCTGGCCCATCTCATCCAGTCCCACCCTGCCAGCCACCTTCTAATTAATTTCCTTTCAATGTGCATGAATCCATGCACCGGGTCATTAACTTTTCTATAAAATGGATATAATATTGCTTATCTCAGTGAGTAGATGTTAGACTAAATGACTCATTTATGGAAAACTCCTAGTGTTGTGTTTGACATTTACTAGCTGTACAGTTATATTTTGTTTTGTCATTGTTTTCATTGATGTATGGAGATTTAGGAACACAAGTATAACTTGACATGTACATTTTCTTTCATGATCAAATAACATTAATAGTGTGAGTTGTGTGTTAGCTGGTTTGCCTCAGTGGATATAGCATCGGCCTGTAGACTAAAGGTTTCTGTGTCTGATCCCGGTCAAGAGCACATACCTTGGTTGCAGGCTTGATCCCCAGTCCTGGTCTGGACGAATGGGGGAGACAACCAATCGATGTGTCTCTTTCACATCGATGTTTCTCTATCTCTGTCTATCCCTCTCCCTTCCACTCTCTCTAAAAATCAATGAGAAGATATCCTCAGGTGAGGATTAACAACAACAACAAAATCATCTTGCCTTTGATTTCAGTGGAATTGAGATTAGTCTCTTTTTCTATTGTAAAAAAAAAAAAATAATGTGAGTTGTAGTAACACAGTGACAAAAGGTCCTGAACACACAGTAGATTCATGGAAGCAGTAGAATACCAAAGCAAACTAATTTTTCCTAGAGTTACTTTCATATTATGAATCCAACATGAATCTTCTATCTCATCATTTTTTTCCTCTTCTAAGATCCCCTATCATAAGCACAGAGTTCTAATAGGTGTATTTTAACCTAAATTTTATCTATATATCATCTATCTATTTTTTCCATTTACAAATTCATGTCATGATGTGCAAATTTGATTTTAATATTTACCAATATGCTGCTTAACATATGTTTCAACAAAAAGAAGCAATTGAAAGGAACATAAATGAACTATCTTTCATAACTGATGCACATACATTTTTCAAAAATCATTACAAGATTTCATAATTTTATGATATTACATTTTTGTTGGCATAGCTTATGAAAAAAGAAAAAGACAAAATATGTGTCAGTCTTGTATAGAGTGTATTAAATATCTTTATTTGTAGTGAATAAAATATCATTGGCAAAAAGTGGACTGAAATTAAAATATATATATATTCAGTTAATAGATACCTTAAGTAATTGTGTATGGCCATACTGAAAATTTAAATCTTCTCATTTTTTGGACATGTTTTCTAGTGCCAATTTAGGAGAAAATAATACCATCAAGTAAAACACATTAAAACCCATTAATTCATAGTGGAAATAACTTGGAGACTAATAAAACTAAAGAATTTTCAAAAATTGGAAAAAAGTGATAGCATATTTTTTTCCAAAGGAGTAAAGCTGTTTGAAATTTTGAATTGTAGTGCAAACTAAGAACTGCACATTTTGTTTTGAATAAAATCTAAAAATAGAAATTATAATAGATATATAGTTGATGCATATTATCATTAAGGTAATAAATATAGCAGGGAAAAAGTCCCCTACAAAACATAGGCTTAATGTAAATTATAAGAAGAATTAGGAGGCCACTATGGAAAATGGTAAAGTTTCCCCAAATTTAAGAATAGAGTTATCATACAACTCAGCGATCCCTCTCCTGGGCATCTACCTGAAAAGTTTAAAACATGTATTCACAAAGATATATGCACTCCTATGTTTATTACAGCATTATTCATAGTGGTCAACACATGGAAACAACTGACGTGTCCCTCAATGGATGTTTGGATAAAGAAGATGTGATACATATATACAGTGGTCTACTACTCAGCCATAAGAAAAAACAAAATACTGCCATTTGTGACAACATGGATGGACCTTGAGAATATCATGCTAAGTAAAATGTCAGACAGAAAAATTTAAGAACCATATGATCTTACTCATGTGTGGGGTATAAAACTGAAAGCAACAAATGAAAAAACTAGACAAGCAAACAAAAACTTATAGATAAAAACAACAGTATGGTGATTACCAGAAGGAAGGAAGGTTAGTAAAAGGTGTCAAATATATGGTGGTAGAAGGACATTTGATTTTGGGTGGTGAACACACAATGCAATATAGAGATAATATATTATAAAATTGTACACTTAATCCTGACCGGTGTAGCTCAGTGGTTGAGCATCGATCTATGAAGCAAGAGGTCACGGTTTTATTCCCAGTCAGGGCACTTGCTCAGGTTGCAAGTTTGATCCCCTATAGGGGGTGTTCAGGAAGTAGTTGATCAATGATTCTTTCTCAACATTGATGTTTCTCTCTCTCTCTCCCTCTCCCTTCCTCTCTGAAATCAATAAAAATATTTTTTTAAAAAAAATATACACTTGAAGCCTATATTTTCTTATTAACCAATGTTACCCCAATAAATTTTTAAAATAATAAATAAATAATAAAATAATTATGCAAAAAATAAATAATTCCAGAAACTAGAAATATGCATAGGATCCTGAATTCTGCTTATTGAATATTTAGTATTCCTACATAATCTTATCTTATAGTTTATCCCCTTGCTTCCATCGACTCTGGATATACTATTCAGGGAATTAAAATAAGCAATAAGTCTGATATTTCATTGTTTTCAGTACTTACAGATTATTAACACTGTATCATTGTCGACTAACTTAGAAGCCAAAATTGATAGTGTGTTTGTCCACTGTAGTGTGTAATAGCTGTTTTTTTATCGCAGGACAACTCCAGAAAGATGTAGCATGGGTGTACACAGAGTGATCTTTTTTTTCAAAATTGCAATTTGGCATACTTATTTTTGCCTCTCTGTGAGTATGAATTAGCTGTGTATAGGTATTTTTCATAAAGAAAACCTGAACATTGGGAACTTCCTATTTGATATAAAACTCAACTGTCCACTCATAAAAATAAATGTTAGAAGTAGTTTAATCTAGTTAAAATGTCTGAGACTTTAGAACGTATATTTTCTCATTTTTAAATATCTTATCTTTTTAATTCTAAAATAATTTGTGTCTGAGCTTGTTACCTGACATTTTCTTATCAAGGATGGGAAATTATCAAATTTGAGTGTGTGTTGTAGCAGGGTTTTGTTTGGGTTGCTAATATATCACCATTTAGATTGGTCAGAAAGCCAGCTTTAACCTTCTTAATTAGTTGGGAAGTAAAAGTAAACATTTGAAGTTGTTACCAATAAACATGAGTAATGAAAGTGCTCAAACAATATGAGCTGAAAATATGGGAGTCTTAGATGAGAATTTTCAAAGATGGGCTTTGAAAAATTGATGGTGTTGTTATGAATGAGTCACTAAGTAACCAAAGATACATACATCACATTAAAAAATGTAGTGGTTTTATTATGGCTCAAGGTCAACATAAGTGGTTAGCAAAATATTAAATCAAAATTCTGTTTAAAATTTTAGTTAGCAGTAATCACATTATGATTTCAGTAAAATTCCATATCTTTTCTACAAGTGTTAGAACTATTTTGTAGTCTAAGCTTAGGTGGATTGGTAAGAAAACCCACATATTTGAAAGATAAACTTAAGACTGGAAAGCCATATACTGATAATAAAACATAAATTACCTAATTTAAAATAAATACATATTGACCTTAAGAATAAAAGTATCAATATAACTGTAATAAATTTGTTAGTTGTCCATGTGTGTCTTCCCTTCTCTCTTTAAACTTAATATCTGCTCATTAATTAAATTTACTGGCTTTGTTAATTATAATATCATGTGCTCTGTCAATGTACTGTTATTGCCTTTAAGGCTATTAAAGGAGCAAAATAGATTTCTCACATGGAATGGTATACAGTTTTAAATGGAAACAAAAATCCTCCAACAGGTGCAAACTTTTTATTAGGTAGTGGCTAATATACATGGTTGTTGTGTACATAACATATTCCTATAAGAGAGAAATTGTAACTTAGAATTAGTTTGAAAGAATTGGACGGTGAAAAAGGACCCAGATAAAAGCATTGATTAAATTATAGCTTGCAGAAAGAACAATGAGAAAGGTAATAACATTACAGATAGAGATAACAGGTTGGATAGAAGTGTGATTTAGGTGTGTTGGAAACAATAAGGGGACCAAAGCTAAGTAAATGAAGATAAGATTGACTAAAAAAAAGATTGAATAGAAAGCTGGGTGGCAGCTAAATAACAGACAGCATGGTTTGAACTTAATTTGATAAGTAGTAGACAGACATAAGCAAAAAGCAATATTTTAGAGTCTTGAAAAATTTAGTCTTGTAAGGAAATTTAGAGGTCATAGATTCCACCTTCATATTCAGTCAAGCTACATAGTCTACATATTGTCCTTTTTATTATCCTACTATAGTGACAAAACTAGTCAAAAAGCAACCTGAAAGATTCTTTTCATTGTTGTAAAAATGTTATGAGCCCATATATTTACAAAACATATAACACAAATTGTAATAAAGAAGCTAGCTGAGTGTTGTTGCTTTTATCCAATGCAGTTATCAACCTAAGGGAATTGATGATTTTGTTGCATTCAAATATGTACCTCAAACATTCATTGAAGTAAATCTGATGCACCTGAGCATATATCAGATCATGGCAAAAATAAATACATGGTAAAAGTACAAGCAAACAAACAAAAAAACAAACACACACACACACACACACACACACACACACAAACCAAAAAAATGCTATTGAAATAGTCATTCCTTGAACCATTTAAACTTATTTTATTATCTAAAGTTTTACATATGTCTTCTTTTTCCCCAATTGACCCCCACCAGCCATTCCCACACCTGGCAAGCTCCCAACTGCCCCAGTGTCTGTGCCCATTGGTTATGCTAATATGCATGCATATAAGTCCTTTGGTTTTTCTCTAACCACCCCTCCTCCCCACCCCTGCCCTTTGTCTCTGGATCAGTTTATGTTTATTCATCAGTTTATGTTGATCATTATATCCCACATATGAATGAGGTCATGTGATATTTATCTTTCTCTGACTGGCTGATTTCATTTAGCATAATGCTCTCCAGTTTCATCCATCCTGTTACAAATGCTAAAAGTTCTTTCTTTTTTACAACAGCATAGTATTCCATTGTGTAGATGGACCACAGGTTTTTAATCCACTCATCTGCTGATGGGCACTTAGGCTGTTTCCAGATCTTCGCTATGATAAATTGTGCTGCTATGAACATAGGGATGCATATATCCTTTCTGATTGGTGTTTCTGGTTTCTTGGGATATATCCCTAGAAGTGGGATTACTGGGTCAAATAGGAGTTCCATTTTTAACTTTTTGAGGAAACTCCATACTGTCTTCCATAGTGGCTACACCAGTCTGCATACCCATCAGCAGTGCACGAGGGTTCTTTTTTCTCCACATCCTTGCCAGCACTTGTCATTAGTTGATTAGTTGATGATAGCCATTCTGACAGGTGTGAGATGGTATCTCATTGTTGTTTTGATTTGCCTCTCTCAGATAATTAGTGATGTGCATGTTTTCATACGTCTCTGGGTTTTCTGTATGTCCTCTTTCCATAAGTGTCTAGTTAGATACTTTGCCCATTTTTTGATTGAATTATTTATCTTCCTTTTGTTAAGTTGTATGAGTTCTCTGTAAATTTTGGAAATTAAACCCTTATTGGAAATATCATTGGCAAATATGTTCTCCCATGCAGTGGGCTTTCTTGTTGTTTTGTTGATGGTTTCTTTTGCTGTGCAGAAGTTTTATATCTTGATGTAGTTTATTTATGTATTTTCTCCTTATTCTCCATTGCCCTAGGACAAGGGTGGGTAACCCCTGGCACGCGTGCCAAACACAGTACTCCAGTAACTTTTGCTGGCACGCGAAACCCTCTCTTATAATCTTCCATTTACAATTTTTGTGAACATTTGATTGACTTAAATGTTAAATTACAAGGAACTGGCAAGACATTTGATGTTATGTTTGGTTACATAAAGGCTTTTGAAAAGAAACTGGAAGTCTTTAAGAGGAATGTGGATGGTGAGAGATTTAGATATTTCCCAAACCTCAAGAGGCAGATCAAAGACCTTCCAAAAGATGACAGAACACACTGTCAAAGCCTTTAAAAGCTGTTTTAAACATCATCGAGTCAACTATTGAGCAGTTCTTCTCAAGATTTGCGAAATTCAGAGAACTGGAAGAGATAGCAAAATTCATGAGGTTTCCATACAGCATGAAACTGGAGGAACTAAACTTACAAATGTTTTCATGGATAGATATGGCTGACTTTGAAATGCAGTTGATTGAGTTTCAGAGTAGCTCAATTTGGAAGCAGAAATTTATTGACCTTAGAGTTGACTTGGAAAACATTGAAAAAAAAAGCGATTAGAGACAGGAATACCAGAGAGAAGTGTCGAAAACAAACTATCAAGGACTTGGAATGCCATTCCAGAAAATTTTTTCTGTTTAAAAAACTTTGCAACAGTGTTACTCTCCATGTTTTCATCCATATACACTTGTGAATCTTTGTTCTCAGTGATGAATTTTGTTAAGTCTCGTAATATGAGTAGCCTGATGGATGAAAGTAGTAGCTTGTGCATATCTCTGAAGGTCACGAAATATAAACCTGATGTAAAATCTCTGTCATCAGTGATGCAGCTGCAAAAGTCCCACTGATAATATCAAACAGAGTCATAAAGTTTTCTGTTGGACTATCAGTGTACATGTATATATTAAACCCTACCAGACCGCTATACTGCTGTACCTAATTTTCGGTACTTTGCCTAGACCGATTTTCTACAATGCCTTCAAGTTCCGTCTTATTCTAACCACTTGTTTGCATGTAACTAACATTTTTCTATATCATGTTGGTTTTTTCTCTTTAATGCTCAGGAGCCCAGGTATAGGGGACAATTAGGTTCAGGGCCTCAGGTCTGGTATGGTTAAAAAATAAATGTATTTTTCATCATCATACACTGTGTTTTTGCCACTCAAGTGAATTTTATTATTTCTTCAAGGTTCTTCACATACATACACCTTAAGAGATATCAAGTTGGTGTAACATGTTCTCAAAAAATTAGGGTTGGCACGCAGAAGAATTTTGAGTCAGAGATTTTGCTGGTTTTGACACTCACTGTGAAGAACTTTGAAGAAATAATACAATTCATTCGAGTGACAAAAACACAGTATATGATGATGAAAAATACTTTTATTTTTTAATGTATACATGTACACTGATAGTCCGACAGAAAACTTTATGACTCTGTTTGATATTATCAGTGGGACTTTCGCTGCTGCATCACTGATGACAGAGATTTTACATCAGGTTTATATTTCGTGACCTTCAGAGATATGCACGAGCTACTACTTTCATCCATCAGGCTACTCCTATTACGAGACTTAACAAAATAAGAGAGGGTTTCGCCTGCCAGCAAAAGTTACTGGCGTGCCATGTTTGGCAACCATAGTAAAACAAAGACTTCTATTTATGATATTTATTTTATATATTTAAATGCCATTTAACAAAGAAAAATCAACCAAAAAAATGAGTTCACGTGTCACCTCTGACACGCGTGTCATAGGTTTGCCATCACTGCCTTAGGCTGTCCTCCTGATTTTTTAATTTTTTTTTTCTAGATGCTTCTCTGTTTGTGTATTTTTTTCTATCTTGTCTTCTAGCTCACTGATGCAGTCCTCTGCTTCTTCTAGTCTACTATTGATGCTTTCTATTGAGTTCTTTGTAGCAATGATGTCATTTTACATTTCTTCTTGGTTCTTCTTCATTTTCTCTTGGTTTTTACACATATTGTTGAATTTGTCTTCCATCCTTTTAAGCATCCTTATTACCATCGCTCTGAATTCTTTCTCTGACATATTGCTTGCCTGAATTTTTTTTACTTCCTTTTCTGGCGATTCCTTCTTTTCTTTAGTATGTGGGCTGTTTCTCTATCTCCCCATGATCACTCCACTCAGGGTGTCTAGTTATGCAGCTCTCTCTCTCCTTCATTGACTTAAAGGCACAAAATACAACATGACAAGACACAACACAGAGCACCAAATTCAAATGTATTCACAATACTAAAAACTCCAAATAAAGGTCACCACCAGAGAAAATAGAATTAGGAGATAGAAAAGAGTGCAAAAATGATATTGAGAAAAGGAAATAAAAATTAAGAGAGAAAAGAAAGAGAAGAAAATAGAAGGGGAAAAATATATGTATATAGGGAGAAAACTCCAAAATAACAACTAATCCAAAAATGCAAACAACAAACACCCAGAGATGATTGTAAACAACAAACACCAAGAAATTCAAAAAACAAAAACAACAAACCCCAGATGAATCTGAGGAGGCAGAGCTTATTTCCAGAAGGTAAGGTCAAGGAATTGAATGAATGGGGAAATAGCCACAATTCAGTATAGAGGAGGTAGAAAGAGAATGAGTGTATAAGAAGAAAAGTAAAAATGAAAATACAAAAAAGAAAAATTATATATTATATATATATATATGAAAAAAATGTATATATATTAATAAAGAGCTAATATGCTAATGGTCAATATGCCTTATGGTAACGACCAGGTAATTAGCATATTAGGTGGGGCATTGCTCTGGAGACGGGACAAAGCAGGGAGGCACCTGGACTAGTCGGGACCATCCCGTGCTGAGGAGGGCAGGGTTGTGAGCCCATAGTGCCCCCTTCACCAGTCCTTTGCCACCCTGTGCCCCACAGCCCACCCGCCAGGGGAAGGAGCACAGCACAGCAGGCAGGAGGCTTCCATGCTCTTCTCTGGCACCATGATGGGGCGTAGCCACCGAGTTGCACCAGCGATGGGGCAGAAGCAGGGAGGTGCCAAGAGAAGGCTGGACCAGCCCTATGAAATCAAGGGACTGAGGGCAGGGTTTGATGAGTCCAGAGAAGGTTTGAGGGCTGGGCCAGGCACATTGGAGCTCTTCTTGGAGAGGTTCAGGTGTCATGTCAGGGTGGTGCTGCGTGATTTCAAATTGCATGCTGGGCTCTTGGTGTGTGTGTGTGTGTGTGTGTGTGTGTGTGTGTGTGTGTGTGTGTGTGTATATATATATATATATATATATATATATATTCCCCTTTCTTTAATCTATCTATCTATGTATTCAATCAAGGTTTGGGAGGCTGATCGATGTCTGGGCCAGCCAGGGGGAGGAGCCACAGGAGGTTGGGGGTGGGGCAATCGGGCCGATTGGGTCAGTTGGCCACCGCAGTGCACGTCATAGAGACCAGTCGCTCCATTCTTTTCAGTCGTTCTGGTCGCTTGGCTTATAGATAGATAGATAGATAGATAGATAGATAGATAGATAGATAGATAGATAATATATATGTATTTAGTGTAAAGTGTTATCTTTAACAATGCTGTGACAACTACTTTTTAATTAGTTTCATTCTGTTTTGTTATGGACTGTTGACATGCTTTTCCCTTTGAAGTTTCATGTACAAGTCTTGATTTTAACATTAAAGAATGCTAAATGATAGTTTCTTTTATAAACCATTTTTCCAAAGATCTCATAATTTTTGAGACTTAATATATTTAAATACCATAAAGTGCTTGAAAAAAATACACAAAATACAAATTAGTACCAAAATGGATTTCAATAGTTCACACCAGGTATGAATCTTAGATTTAATTTCAAGGTGCATCAATGAAATAATTGTTTGGAAGCTATTTTATAAAGTTAGATAGCATGCATCCTAAAGAAATCATATTTTTATTGGTAAAGTTATTAACATTTAAAGGATGTGAAAATAAAATGTGTAATATTCAGATTTTAAGTATGGTTACTTAAAGTACTTATCATTAAAGGTGACCTTAATGTACAGACTATTCAGAAAAATTTAGATAACTGAAGAAAAGTTGGCATTAGACATGCTTGTTTTTTTAAGCACAACAACTAATGTAATTTTCTGATTCACCAGTCATGTGTAAACAAACTTATTTTCTATTTCATTATGTGATAAAATTAATTTTTAGGTAAAATGATTTAAATATCTCCAAAATTACAGTACAGATTGAATAACGCCCAAACTTAAATTTGCAACATAGTAGGACCATAATCTTTGCAACAAGTTAGAAAGTTATGTCTTACAAATAACAGGCTACATGAAAGAGAAAAGCTTTGATATCACCCCTTTATCACTGGGAGACTACTTGGGTTTTGGGTACCATGAATTATGAGGGTTGTTGAAAACAACAAACTCGTATTTATAATAGAGGGAGAAAACAATCAGAATGAGAAAACATAACCCAATAGAAAAGTTTAAAGGAATTGGGAGAAAGGCTGAAAAGTGATTTTCAATTATGTAATTATTTAGTAAAAATAGACTATTTGAAGATCAAGTGTTCTTTATTTTCACAAAGATAGAGAAATACATTAAATGAAGATATAATTAAAATATGCTAGCTCCAAGGAAGAGTATATTTAGAGTAAGGTAGACCATTAGAAAAAGTGTCTCTGGGAAATTATAGAATCACTAGTGACCCGGTGCACAAAATTTGTGCTCATTAAAAGGTAATTAATTAGAGGAAATATTTTAATATTGCTATTTGACCTTTCTCTATAATAGAAGTGTCAGAGATTAAAAAAAAAAAGTAAAATGTATATGAAATTCTCCCTCCTGTCAGCTGTGGGACCCAGAGTCAAGTCCCTGCCCATCCGCATGTGCCTTGAAATTGCACGAGACCCAGACCCAGCCAGCCTCACCCCAGTCAAGCACCACCGGGTGGGGAGGGAGGGGCGCAGCCTCAGGTCCCCTGTTAAGCCCCCCAGCCTCAGGTCCCCCTGGGTCCTCCCAGGCACGAGGACACAAGGGTGTGATGACCATTTGCATATTAGCTCTTTATTATATAGGATGTTTTTGAATACAATTAATATAAGACTTGAAGGACTGTCACAGAGAACTAAAATTCAGTCTTGTAATGAAGTAGAAGACTGGATTATGAGAACCATGATTTTGTCCCTAGTCTTTGATTCCATGATAATTCTAAAATAAAAAAATATGTTATTAAATGCTCTCAATTTCATTGAAGTTCTTAATTTAACTTCATATTATTTTATTGCCATGGCTCAACATTTCACCAAAGGTTAGAATTTAAATTTAATATAATTCCTTAATAACACCTAGATTTTAATTTCAGAAAGTCATCTTCAAGGATCATGAAGCACAATTAACAAAAGAAAGAACAAGGAAGACTACTTTTTATTTCCTAAATATCACACAGTATTTGACTTTAGATCAATTTAAGCCTCTCCTCTTTCCTATGCATGTGCAAATGATGTGTTGCTATTGTTTTTGTTTCTTGTTTCGTTTTGTTTTGTTTTTTCCAGATTAGACCCAGGAGTGAGCACACACAAACTAGACTATTATATAAAACTAGAGGCCCAGTGCACAAAAATTTGTGCACTGGGGGGGGGGGTCCCCTCACCTGGCCTGTGCCCTCTCGCAGTCTGGGACCCCTTGGGGGATGTCCACTTGCCAGCAGGGAGCAGGCCTAAGCTGCAGTCGGACATCCTTAGCACTGCTGAGGAGGCGGGAGAGTCTCCTGTTACCACTGCTGTGCTGGCAGCCATCAGCCTGGCTTGTGGCTGAGCAGAGCTCCCCCTGTTGGAGCTCACAGACCACCAGGGGGCAGCTCCTGCATCAAGCATCTGCCCCCTGGTGGTCAGTGTGTGTCATAGTGTCCAGTGATTCCCAGTCATTCTGCTTTTAGGGTCAATTTGCATATTACCCTTTTATTATATAGGATTGCCTTGACATTATCATATGTAATTGCTCCTATATTTTTAGATGAGAACTAAAGTGAATGAGCCTGTACACCAGAAAAGTTGCTGGGAAAGGGGAGGAAGCAGAATTTAATTAACCATTTTAAACTTAAGAATTTTTAAAAATAAAATTTTGTGCAAAGTATATAAGTATTGGCTTAGGTAATTCATTTTCAGTCACTTCTTATAGTCTAAATTTTATCGTTCACTATCTGGCAAAAACATTACATTTAAAAAATATAGCAACAGATTTCCATATCCTTTAAAAATAACTCATATAAAATCTTCATTTGCAGATGGCTTTGATGTAATATATAGGGATTTTCTAAACTTCTCTTCAAATGAAACCTAAGTCATTACTACAATTTGCCAAGCTGAGCAATTAAATGTTTGACATCCATCTCTTAACTAAATTGGTCTAGAAGAGAAAGGTCAACATAGACATACTCTGATTTGTTTGCTAATTCATGATGGACTACACTAATTAACCTACCAGTATGGTGAAGAATTTTAGTTTTAGAGAAAAATATTAGTAAGTAGCATACATTATGTATTTAGACATTTCATATGTATAGAGTATGAACAGAAAGTTATAGTCAAGTAAACAGAATCAGGGCAAAACAGATATTTGAAAAGTACAAACATTTGTCTGGCTGGTGTTGCACAGTGGTTGAGCATCAACCTATGAACTAGGAGGTAATGGCTCGATTCCTGGTGGGGCATGCAGAAGCAGCCAATCAATGATTCTCTCTCTTTATTAATGTTTCTATCTCTCTCTCCCTCTCCCTTCCTCTCTGAAATCAAAAAAATATATATTTTAAAAAAGAAAAGTACAAACGCTTTCCAATTAACTTACAATAGCTTCAATTTTCTCTACCACACATTTTAATAAACTATTCAATTGAATTATTTAGTTTGACTCCGTACCATTCTCAGGGAGCTATTCTCATGAGCAGTAGAAGACTGAGAAGAGATATCAAGCAAGAGACGGAGAAACTGGGTCTTTGGTCAACCAGCTGATTCAAAAATTTGCCCTGACGTGGCCAGTGTGGCTCAGTTGGTTAGAACATCATCTTTTACACCAAAAGGTTGTGGGTATGATTCTTGGTCAAGGCACATACCTATCCCTAACTGGTTTGGCTCAGTGGATAGAGCATCGGCCTACTGACTGAAGGGTCCCAAGTTTGATACCAGTCAAGGGCATGTACCTTGGTTGTGGACACATCCCCAGTAGAGAGTGTGCAGAGGCAGCTGATCAATGTTTCTTTCTCATCGATGTTTCTAATTCTATCCCTCTCCTCTCCCCTCCATAAAAAAATCAATAAAATAATTTTTTTAAAAAAAGGCACATTGCTAGGTTTTGGTTTCGAACCCCAGTCCAGGTGCGTGCAGGAGGCAAGTGATTGATGTTTCTCACATCGATGTTTCTATCTCATATTGATGTTTCTCTCTTTCTCTCTCCCTTTCTCTCAAATGAACTTTAAAACTTTTTCTTTCATTATGAGAGTATAAAAATCTATTAATGCTAAAGTGAATATTTAAAATAAGACACTCAGGAGGAGAACCAAGATGGCGGCATAGGTTAACGCCGGGGTTTGCTGCTTTGAACAACTACTTCAAAAGTGAAACCAAAAAAACGGAAGGGACATCACCCAGAACCACAGGAACGCTGGCTGAGTGTAAGTCCTACAACTAGGAGGAAAGAGAAACGCATACGGACACTCAGAGGAGGCGCAGTGCTGAAGTCAAATTCTGAGGTGCGGAGTGTGTGGAGCGGGCTGGTGGCGGAGGGCGCGGTTGGCGTTTTCAATCGGGAGGGAGTCGCAGACTCTGAGCTCCAGATCCGGGCGAGTCTTTAGGGACCCAGACTCAAACAGGAGAAGCGGGACTGTCTGGCTTCGGTCGGAGGGAGTGCAACTTTCTCTCTGAGCTTTGCAGCGGGTGCTGGGACTCAGAGAGTCAGAGCCCCTGGGGACAGGACTGAGAGCCGCCATAACTGCTCTGTCCGGCCCACCCTGTTGATCCTGTGCAACCCGCCCCGCCCAAGCCCTGCACAGAGGCTTTTGCCGGATAGCCTCAGGCAAAGGCTAGATTAGCACCTCCCTAGAGGACAGAAGTTCTCTCACTGCTGACACAGCTGATTCTCATAGCCACTTGGCCTGGAGGTCAAACCCTCCCTGGAATTAGCTACAACAATCAAGATTTAACTATAAGACTGCGAACAAAGACCACTAGGGGGTGCACCAAGGAAGCATAACAAAATGCGGAGACAAAGAAACAGGACAAAATTGTCAATGGAAGATATAGAGTTCAGAACCACACTTTTAAGGTCTCTCAAGAACTGTTTACAGGCCGCCGATAAACTTAATGAGATCTACAAGAAAACTAATAAGACCCTCGATCTTATATTGGGGAACCAACTAGAAATTAAGCATACACGGACTGAAATAATGAATATTATACAGACTCCCGACAGCAGACCAGAGGAGCGCAAGAATCAAGTCAATGATTTGAAATGTGAGGAAGCAAAAAACACCCAACCGGAAAAGCAAAATGAAAAAAGAATCCAAAAATGTGAGGATAGTGTAAGGAGCCTCTGGGACAGCTTCAAGTGTACCAACATCAGAATTATAGGGGTGCCAGAAGATGAGAGAGAGCAAGATATTGAAAACCTATTTGAAGAAATAATGACAGAAAACTTCCCCCACCTGGTGAAAGAAATGGACTTACAGGTCCAAGAAGCGCGGAGAACCCCAAACAAAAGGAATCCAAAGAGGACCACACCAAGACACATCATAATTAAAATGCCAAGAGCAAAAGATAAAGAGAGAATCTTATAAACAGCAAGAGAAAGAAACTCAGTTACCTACAAGGGAATACCCATACGACTGTCAGCTGATTTCTCAACAGAAACTTTGCAGGCCAGAAGAAAGTGGCAAGAAATATTCAAAGTGATGAATACCAAGAACCTACAACCAAGATTACTTTATCCAGCAAAGCTATCATTCAGAATTGAAGGTCAGATAAAGAGCTTCACAGATAAGGAAAAGCTAAAGGAGTTCATCACCACCAAACCTGGATTATATGAAATTCTGAAAGGTATCCTTTAAGAAGAGGAAGAGGAAGAAAAAGGTAAAGATACAAATTATGAACAACAAATATGCATCTATCAACAAGTGAATCTAAGAATCAAGTGAATAAATAATCTGATGAACAGAATGAACTGTTGATTATAATAGAATCAGGGACATAGAAAGGGAATGGACTGACTATTCCTGGGGGGGAAAGGGGTGTGGGAGATGCGGGAAGAGACTGGACAAAAATCGTGCACCTATGGATGAGGACAGTGGGTGGGGAGTGAGGTCGGAGGGTGGGGCGGGAACTGGGAGGAGGGGAGTTATGGGGGGAAAAAAAAGAGGAACAAATGTAATAATCTGAACAATAAAGATTTAATTTAAAAAAAAAAAAGACACTCCATTATACAGATGTGTAATTTGAGGCTGAAGGATAGATTACTTGCACAAAGTTACACAAAAATGTAATGATAGTACATGTGCTAAAACCCAGAGTCTCAAAATTATCTTTGAATCATACATAAGAGCTAAGTTTGTTTTGTGCCTGCCAATTATGCTGGGGAACATTTTAGTGGCTCATTGCAGTGATTAAACCCACAAAGGTCTCAAGAGTCAGAAACATTTGCCCCTCAACTTCTTAGCTAAAGCTCAATTTCTTTATATCTTAAAGAGTAATGAAAATAGTATTTATCACAGATAGTTGTTGAAGGAATAAAATGAATGCAAAAAGAAAGTTCTTGGTACATATTATGTAGAGCAAATGTAAGTGTATTGTACTTTTTTAAATTTGGAAATGCACACTTGTGTAATTTAAAAAATTACAATTTCATATCACATGGAATAAATAATAGCTTGTCATAATACTCATGAAATGGCAAAGATATATAGACTGTTAAAGTATATTTATTTCAGACCATGGGAAAATTTCTTCACATGAATATACGTTCAGGCACACATGCCAAAAATTAAACCACAAAGACCACACATTAGAGTTAAATTTTATTCACAAGTTTAACAAACTTTTGGTTAGAAGGGTTTTTATTGACAAGAATACACCCACATTCAATTATAATAGGAAACCTTTTAAGAGATTCAATGAGAACCAGTGGTAGGGTGGTTTATTAAAGCTGATGAAAAAAGTAAATTGTTTAAAAATACATATATGCCTTAAATATGTATAATACACAAATAATTGAAACAAGTGTACATTTATCTTTCATTATTTGATATAAGGCCTTTGACTTTTATTTGGATAAATGTTCACTAATTATAGCCATACATTATCTTTATTATACAAACAACACCCTAATACATTATCTGTGATTTCCAATTTTGGTTCCCATCAATTACGGTGCATATTTAAACATTCCTGAGAAACTTTCTGAGTATGAAATGCTTCTAGAGTTTTATGACACTTTTCCTGAATCATCTGCAGTTATCTTATTCAGATATAACTCTATGATTGGTTTTTGTGAAACCTGCCTTTAACAAGTCTTTATGAAAAATTTAATCTTCTTTGAAGAAATTATTTTTGCATTTATATTCCATTAGTTAACATATTTTAATTAAATGAACTAATTTTAATAGCAAAAGTAACTGATATAAACATATCTATGAATAAATATTGACCTTTTTCTAAGCACAAAACTCATTTTGGCATCAAAAGTGAAAGGACATACTGTAAAGTAGCATCATAATTGGGAACATACAGCTCACTGATTTCAACAAGTTCAACTTTTTATTCATGGATAGAAAGCAAACTTTGATCAATATATTGGCTAAGTAGAAGTCTGTTAAAGTTTTTAATTCATTAATATGAATATATTTGCTAGATCAAAGTAGGACATCCAATTATCCCACTACAATATAGCACTCTATTTACAAATTTAAACTGAAACTTTGATGAAAATACATTTCATCATTCTAATATCCCAAGAAGCTATTTTGCAGCCTGCATGTATCCTTCACAGTTACTTGACTGTTACATGACAGTTGTAACAGCCTTTAATTACAGACAGAAGTTTCTGAATAAAAAAGTACATAGAAATGACTTTTAGTATAGTTAAAATTAGCATCTCAAATTTCCCTATGCAGATGCATAACCTGTGGGATCTTATTAGTGGACTTTTTTTAAGTAAATATTTATTTTATATATATTTTACTACATTAAAAAAGGCAAAAAATATATATCGGTGCTATGTTCCACTCCAAGCCAATATTATCATTTACTCTGGGAATAAAGCTTGAAATAATATTTGTAAAGTTATCCTGCTGATTCTTTATGTAGGCAAATTAGAAAACCACTTATTTAAGTGGAAAAACTTAAAATACCCTTCAGTCATTAACCATTTGAGGTCTGGTGAGAATGAAAGTTTTATCTTTGATTCCATCAATTCCTTTTGTCAGAGAAAAGAAAATGTTTACTTTTTGAATAGGCACATACTCAAAACTTTGTTAGGGCAGAAAGTATCATAAAAAAGCCTTCATGATAAGAAAAGCAAAGAAATCTGATTAATAACAATTAATTTAGTGAAGATCCAATTCTTTGTATTCTCATTTGTTTATGGCTGACTGTATTTAACAGTATTTGTTTGAAGATCACAAAACACTACAAAGATGGGAAGTAAAAATTTCCATTTTTTTTTTAGTTTTGTGTGTCAGTTTTTTTTTGTGTGTGTGTTTTTTCCTTTTTCTTATTTTTTATTGTTTAAAGTAGTACATATGCCTCCTTTTCCCTTCGCTGGCCACTCCCACCCCCCAGAACAAGCCCCAACTTCCCTGGTGTCCATGTCCACTGGTTATGCTAATATGCATGCATACAAGTCCTTTGGTTGATCTCTTACTTCATGCCCTACCCTGACCCTCCCCTTCCTTCCCTCTGAGGTTGGACGGTCTGTTTGATGTTTCTTTGTCTCTGGATCTATTTTTTTTCCATCAGTTTATGTTGTTCACTATATTCCACAAATGAGTGAGATCATGTGATATTTATCTTTCTCCAACTGGCTTATTTTGCTTAGCATAATGCTCTCCAGGTCCATCCATACTGTTGCAAATGGTAAAAGTTCCTACTTTTTTATAGCGGTATAGTATTCCACTGTGGAAATGTACCATGGTTTTTAAATCCACTCATCTGCTGATGGGCAGTTAGGCTGTTTCCAAATCTTAGCTATGGTGAATTGTGCTGCTATGAACATAGGGGTGCATATATTCTTTTTGATTGGTGTTCCTGGTTTCTTGGAATATAGTCCTAGACATGGAACCACTGGGTCAAATGGAAGTTCCATTTTTAACTTTTTGAGGAAACTCCATACTGTTTTTTACAGTGGCTGCACCAGTCTGCATTCCCATGAGCAGTGCATAAGGGTTCCCTTTCCTCTATATCTTTGCCAGCACTTGTCTTTTATTGATTTGTTGATGATAGCCATTCTGACAGGTGTGAGATGGTACCACATTGTTGTTTTGATTTTCATCTCTTGGATGATTAGTGACTTTGAGCATGTTTTCATATGTCTCTTGGCCTTCTGTATGTCCTCTTTCAAAAAGTGTCTATTTAGGTCATTTGCCCATTTTGTTTTATAGGATCGTTTATCTTCCTTTTGTTAAGTTGTATGGGTTCTCTGTAAATCTTAGAGAGTAAACCCATATCAGAGATAGCATTGGCAAATAAAGCAATGTGTAGATTCAATTCAATCCCCACTAAAATACCAACAGCATACTTCACAGACCTAGAAAAAACTCTCCAAAAATTCATATGGAATAAAAAAAAAAAGACCCCGAATAGCCACAGCAATACTGAGAAAGAGGAACAAAGTTGGAGGGATCCCAATGCCAGGTATCAAACTATATTACAAAGCCACTATTCTCAAAACTTCATGGTACCATCACAAGAACAGACCTACAGACCAATGCAACAGAACAGAGAACCCAAAAATCAATCCAAGCCATTATGCTCAATTAATATTTGACAAAGGAAGCAAGAACATACAATGGAGTCAAAAAAGTCTCTTTAATAAATGGTGTTGGGAAAATTGGACAGATACATGCAAAATAAAAATGAAACTAGACCACCATTTTATACCATAAACAAAGATAAACTCAAAATGGATAAAGGACATAAATTTAAGATGGGAAACCACAAAAATCTTAGAAGACTCTGTAGGCACCAAAATATCAGACATATGTTGTAGCAATATATTTACTGGTACAGCTCCCAGGGCAATGGAAACTAAGGAGAAAATAAACAAATGGGACTACATCAAAATAAGAAGCTTCTGCAGAGCAAAAATTTCTCGTTAATTATGTCAAATTCTGCTTTGGCTAAATTAAATAATTTTCAAATGGTCAAATGTAGATAAAGGGAGGGGAAGAATAATTATTCAAATGGGTATTAAAGTTTCATCTGCTACCAATATATTTTTAATCTGAAGGTATTCATAGAACTGATATGAAAACTGAGGGACTGTTAGAAATGATATATTCATGTGAATGTGTGAATTATTTTGTGTATTAATAATAGAGGCCCAGTGCACAAAATTTGTACATGGATAGGGTCCCTAAGCCTGGCTGATGATCAGGGCCGATTGGGGCCTCCCTTCAGTCTGCGCCGCCACCTGGTGGTCAGCACATGTCATAGTGAGTGGTGGAACTCCTAGCCTCCTGGTAGAACACCTGTGGGGACACATTGCATATTAGCCTTTATATATATATATATATATATATATATATATATATATATATATATATATATTATCTATGTGTATCTATATGTAGATAGCTATATTAAATGGAGTGATAGATATACATATATTACATTGAGGATAAATGACTTCTGAGCATGGTGTTTCACATATAGATTCTTTTTTTAAATTATTATTGTCTAAAGTTTTACATATTTCTTCTTTTTCCGCAATAGAAGCCCCCCCCCAGGCATTCCCAACCCACCAACCCAGTGCCTATGTCCATTGGATATGCTAATATGCATGCATACAAGTCCTTTGGTTTTTCTTTAACCACCCCCCCACCCCTGACATTTGTCTCTGGATCTATTTTGTTCATAAGTTTATGTTGATCATTATATCCCACATAGGAGTGAGATTATGTAATATTTATCTTTCTCTGACTGGCTTATTTCACTTAGCATAATGCTCTCCAGTTCCATCTATGCTGTTGCAAATAGTAAAAGTTCCTTCTTTTTTATAGCAGCATAGTATTCCATTGTGTAGATGTACCACAGGTTTTTAATCCACTCATCTGCTGATGGGCACTTAGGCTGTTTCCAAAACTTAGCTATGGTGAATTGTACTGCTATGAACATAGGGGTACATATACCTTTTCTGATTGGTGTTTCTGGTTTCTTGGAATATAGTCCTAGATGTGTGATTACTTGTTCAAACTGGAGTTCCATTTTTAACTTTTTGAGGAAACTCCATACTGTTAGCCACAGTGGCTGCACTAGTCTGCATTCTCACTGGCAGTGCACAAGGGTTCCTATTTCTCCACATCCTCACCAGCACTTGTCGTTTGTAGATTTGTTGATGATAGCCATTCTGACAGGTGTGAGATGGTATCTCATTGTCATTTTGATTTTCCTCTCTCAGATGATTAGTGACTTTCAGCATGTTTTCATATGTCTCTTGGCCTTCTGTATGTCCTCTTTCAAAAAGTGTCTATTTAGATTCTTTGCCCACTTTTTGATTGAATTATTTATCTTCCTTTTGTTAAGTTGTATGAGTTCTCTGTAAATTTTGGAGATTAAACCCTTATTGGAAATATCATTGGCAAATATGTTCTCCCATGCAGTGGGCTTTCTTGTTGTTTTGTTAATGGTTGTTTTGTCTATGCAGAAGCTTTATATTTTGATGTAGTTTACTTGTTTATTTTCTCCTTAGTCACCATTGCCCTAGGATCTGTGTCTGTAAAGTTATTGCCAGGACTTATGTGTGTTATTTTGCTGCCTATGGAGTCTTACATACATACTCTTTTATTCAAACAAAACATTACCATAAAAAAGAATATAGACATCAGAACCAGATGATCCGAGTACAAATAATAGCTTTGTTAGCTTGGGCAAGTGTAACAACTCATTTTCTGAGTTCTCTTATATTTATAGCAGAGACTTCCTTTTAGATCAAAGATGAATCCATCTGGATAAAGTGAGTATGAAAATGGTGTTTTAGTACAAAACAAATGATCTAAAAACAAAATAAAATTATGTATATATTTACACATACTAGTTCGTGGTATTTCCCAAAAATGTATAGTACACATTTAATAGCTGATAGCTCAATTTTGAAAATTAAATGTATTTTAATAAACACTGCCTTTATAATTATTCAAAGTGTGTGTATACATTTTTGGGATATCCTACATATAATGTTATATAATATTTAATATTTTATGACACAATACAATATTTGGAGTATTTATATGTCTTCCTTCTTTTACTTCCATATTCTTTTTTTGTTATTTTCTTCTGCCCTTCTTTTTGAAGTTTCCTTATATACTTAGAGAATGACCTATCTAGAATTATTGTGTTGCACATTTGTGGATATGCCAATATTTATAATAATATCTGAGTTATACCAATTCCTCTCCTAAATAAATGTTATAAACATGATCAGTAATGATACATCTTATGCAGTATTAAATATTAATTTGGGAGTATACATTAACGCAATAGACCAAGTGACTTTCTTGATTGCTCAGCCAATGTAAACTAATGAAATGACTTCATTTTCTTGCTATGTGATAAACATTTCATTTGTACTCCCATATCCCACATAAGTGAAGTGTAGAGAAGTGATAACAAATATTGCCATGAGTAAAAAATTCTAAATGTCATCTTAATCAACATTACTTTATGAAATTATAAGAAGGTGAATTATTGGCTAAGTTGTTTGAAGTATAATTATGTATTGACTTTGCAAAGCACATTGTTAGTAGAGGCTACATACCAAGTAAGCAATGTAATGGTGGACATTTGAAAACTCAGTCACTTGCTCAGTCAGTGTGGCTCAGTGGTTGAGCACCAACCTATGAACCAGGAGGTCACAGTTCAATTCCTAGTCAGGGGACAATCCTGAGCTGCGGGTTTGATACCCAGTGTGGGGCATGCAGTAGGTAGCCAATCAATGCTTCTCTCTCATCATTGATGTTTCTCTCTCTCTCTCCTTATTCCTTGCTCTCTGAAATCAATTTAAAAAAATTAAAACTGAGTCACTTATCTTTCTACTCAGTACTCAAATTTAGACACTTTAAATATATTGTCAAATTCAACAGCCATAAAAATAGAACACATCCCAAATACTTAGTCAACAGAATCATTTTTTATATTCTATGATACTACATATGCATCTTTTAGACATTTCTTTATCTAATAAATTATTTTTGAATAATTATTTCTACTGAGACAATCTGTTGTTTATATATCCTTTGAAAAACAAGGAATTTCTTCCATTTGAAATCATGTTTATGTGCATTCTTTTTTAAAAATATGTTTTTATTGATTTTTAGAGAGAGAGGAAGGGTGAAGGATAGAGAGATAGAAACATTGATGAGAGACAAGCATCATCCATCAGTTGCCTCCTGCATGCCCCCTAATGGGGAGCAAGCCTGCAATCCAAGCATGTGTCCTGACTAGGAACTGAACCAGCTGAGCCACACCAGCTGGGCCAAAATGTGTATATTCTTAAGGGTAATGCTTGTAAAATGATTGCAAGCACCTGCAAATCGGGTGAAATTTGTATGTACTCCAGTTTTTTGAACCTTGTAATATTAGCAACATTTTCAATCATAAACTTTCCCACTGTAATATATATGGAGAAGTATAGGGTGAGAGATACTAGCTGTTTGATTATATTTTAAATTTTAAAGTACTAAATATAGTTTCAGTGAGTCCATATTCTATGATCTCTTTCTTTACTTACATAGAAGTGATTGGAATCAATAACCTGTAGGAAAATGCCACCTTACCTTAAAAAATGGTCATTTTAAAGTGATGCTTCTCTGTGTCTGGATCTGTTTTTGTTCATCATTTTATGTTGTTCATTATAATCCTCAAATGAGTGAGATCATGTGATATTTATCTTTCTCTGACTGACTCATTTCACTTTGCTGTACAACTGGAACTGGTGTGGAATGATATTGAATGTAAACTGTGGCTGGAAAAAAAAATGAAGTGATTCACTGAAGTTAAACCATTTACTGGTAGACAGTATACCAATGACAGAATGGCAAAACTGCTCTAAAATGCTAAATGGAGGTCAGTACATTAGCATGTCTTCCACTGGATTGAATTTTTTTTAAAATATAAGCATCAGGTGGTCTGAGACCATATTATTTTTCACCAAAGAATTCTCAATACATATTAAGGCATGAAACATAAATACTTTTTTGGTTCAACGGATGTCAGAGATTCTTTACTTGGTATTTTAGATTTGGGAATTCTGTCCAAAAAAGTAATGTTGGCATAAATTTTCATTTCTTCTTTCAAGATTAAAAATCATAAAGGATGGCCGGAACCGGTTTGGCTCAGTGGATAGAGCGTCGGCCTGCGGACTGAAAGGTCCCAGGTTCGATTCCTGTCAAGGGCATGTACCTGGGTTGCGGGCACATCCCCAGTAGGAGATGTGCAGGAGGCAGCTGATCGATGTTTCTCTCTCATCGATGTTTCTAACTCTCTATCTCTCTCCTTTCCTCTCTGTAAAAAATCAATAAAATATATTAAAAAAAAATCATAAAGGATGTAGAGTTCCAGAGCTCTTATTGGTGGAGGACTCATGATTTGGCAAATCAAGTTAGTGATACAGAAAACTGTTTATTATAACAGAAATAGCTTCGACAAAAGTCTGACAAAAAGGCCATATAGAAAATTTGCCTAAAAAGGCTGAGAAATAGGTTCGATATGGACACACACTAAATAATTAAGTTTTGGTTTTTGCTCTTTTTCACTGAGCTGGAAGGAGTGTCACAGGGTAATTTTGACATATTGGCACTCAAGGGTGTCATTCATTCAACAAATATTTATCAAGTGCTCATTTGTGCCAGACACTATTTTGGCTTATTATTTTTTATTTATTTTTATTCTTTTACTAGTGACCCAGTGCACGAAATTCATGCATGGGGGAAGGTGTGTTCCTCAGCCTGGCCTGCACCCTCTCTAATTTGGGACCTCTCGAAAAATGTCCTGCCAGTTTACAGGGATTGGGCCTAAACCAGCAGTCGGACATTCCTCTCATAATCCGGGACTGCTGGCTCCTAAACACTCACCTGCCTGCCTGCCTGCCTGGTTGCCTCTAACCACACTGCCTGCCAGCCTGCTTGCCCCCAAAAGCCCCCCTGCCAGCCTGATCACCCCAAACTTCCCCCCTTGCTGGCCTGCTCGCCCCTACCTTCCATCCCCACTGGCCTGCTCATCCCTAACTGTCCCCCTGCTGGCCTTCTCACTCCAAACTGTCCCCCCTCTGTCCTGATCACCTCCAATTGACCCCCACTGATGGCCTGCTTGCCCCCGACGGCCCCACCCCCCACCAGCCAGATCACCCACAACTGCCTTCCCTCCTGGCCTCTAACCGCCTCTACCTCGGCCCCGCCTCCATGGCTTTGTCCAGAAGAACATCTGGAAGGTCTCCTGGAAGGTCTCCCAGTCTAATTAGCATATTACTCTTTTATTAGTATATATATATTTGTCTGTAAATATGATTATGATTGCAGATATGAGTAGGACCAGGTAAAATTTTATAGAATGGGCCTTTTATTACAGATGGTTTGCCATGTATGTATTTTTTCTAAAGAAGTAAAAATTACTTTAAAAAATGTTTCAGGAAGACTTTGAGAAATTTACAGTATTTGCTTTTCTTCCAAGAAAGTTGTCACTTTTATGCCAGAGTGAGAATTATTTGTATGCTTTGTATGTCAGCATTGGGCCACTGTGACTGGGGGGCACTTAGCTTGACTTGAGGGTAATTATCTTGCTCACTGGCTGGGAGGGAGGGTGTGTGGCAGAGGAGATAAATACTGGGTTCTGGATTATTCATAGATTGCTGACTTTCTGGATTGATTGTGCAAGCCCCTCCTTTTATTGATGTCCACCTTCTGTTGACAGACATCTACCCTGGGAGAGAAATGAGATGAAACTCTCTTTCTTGTCATTGTAAAAAGCATTTGAATTCCTAAGGTGTGATAAGGCCACCCAGCCATCCACAGTCAAGGGACACATTTTCATGGAGGATGTTCCCACTCTTGAATAAATTAAAACAATTTTTTTTCTTCTAATTTAAACTTTCTTCTATAACTGTTTTCTTGTTATTTAAAAGCTAGGTTTTTTTTTTTGAAACTGCTTCCAAAGCTTTTCAAGCTATATATGTCTTTGGAATGAATTCATAAATAAGAATTGAGCCCGGCGGGTGTGACTCAGTGATTTAGCATCAACCTATGAACCAGGAATCACAGTTTGATTCCAGGTCAGGCCACATGCCCGGGTTTTGGCCTGATCCCCAGTACGGGGTGTGTAGGAGGCAGCCGATCAATGATTCTCTCTCATCATTGATGTTTCTATCTCTCTCCCTCTCCCTTCCTCTCTGAATCAGTAAGAATATATTTTAAAGAGAGAGAGAGAGAGAGAGAGAGAGAGAGAGAGAGAGAGAGAGAAAGAGTGTATATGTTTGTAAATAAGAAAACATGTATTTGATGCTCTTAGAAAGTCTTATTTTCTTTCATTAAAACTTGTGCAGTATAGGGAACTCCATAGATTCTCTCAATTTGAAGAAAGTTAGAGGAAAGGTACTAATTCAGAGTTCCTTGGGAAAATGTATCACTTATATATTTTTTTATGTTTTTTTTTAATCAAAAACTGAAATATTTTCTATTCAGAAAATATATTTAGATCTAAATATCTTCTATAATTTTAACCCTAAAATATCAATTTAAATATTTTAAAAATGGTTGGGATTTTTTTTTTTTTAAATAAGTTAGGTTACTGGAGTTCTACATGTTATTGTATCACCTGGGGCAATTTTCTGATTGGAAAATTAAGAATTATAGTCAGAGGGAAGGACATTAGTATTTTAAAAGAACATATTCAATTTACTTTAGAAGCCGAACCTCTCTTATCATGTGACTTGTTTTGTATGTCTGTTAAACTATATTATCACATAAGCATTGCTGCTATTGGGACAAACAGTGACAGTTGATTTGGGTCATTTGAATGTCCACTGTCTGTTTTAATTTGTATGTTCGTTTTGACTCAGTCATATGCTCAGTCTTCAGTGGAAGTCATGAGAACCTATTATTTTTGCCTGCTCCCTCCTGTACTTTGGAAATATTCTTTCTTACCCAGAGGGACCTTAACTTTGATGTAAGGGATTGTTTCCATTGCCAACTGTTTTCTTCCTTGCCAAGTAAGAGAGTTGTGAACTCTTCAGTGATGCCTTCCCCAGGATATTTGCAGATGTGGTTGGGAAAAGTCATTTCATCCCCGACCTTTGCATGTCAGGTGCTGGGGTGCCCGGGTGCCGCCTCGCCTGCGCCCAGGCTCTCCCGCCCTCCGATCACCATGGCGATCACCGGGCCGCAGAGTTTTATTTGTTTCAGAGGAGTATAAATTATTTAATAATTAAAGCTATGTGCACACGGCCAAAAAAAAAAATTGGCTCCACCAGTTCCACCTGTCCGACCCGGCCTGGCAGGGACGGATAGCAAAGCCCCTCTCCAGCCGGAGCCCTCCAACCCCATGCAGAAGGAGCCCCCAGGCGAGATCCCAGCATTGTTGACCTGAGGGCTGTGCACCTGGAGCTACTGCAGAGGGAGAGGGGCAGGCAGGAGCAGCGAGCCAAGGAGGGCCCAGGGACCATGGGCCCGGGGCTGCGGAAGTTACCAGAAAAGAAAAAGAAGAAAGATGCAAAAGGACCCACGGCCCTGGATCTGCCCTCCAGGGAGGACTTCGACACCCTGGTCTCAGCCACCATGAAGGCTGATAACACCTGTGGCCTCGCCAAGTGCCGGGCCAGCGTCGTGACTCTGGGCCAGCTCTGCTTACACTGCAGCCACCGCTACTGCCTCTGCCACTGCCTGCCCGAGATCCATGGCTGTGGGGAGAGGGCCCGCGCCCACACCTGGCAGAGAATTAGCCAGGAGGGAGTGCTGTATACCAGCAGTGGGGCCAAGGACCGGTCCCTGGACCCCACCAAGAGGACTCAGCTGCAGAGGAGCCTGGATAAGAAGCTTGGCGAGTTGAGCAGCCAGAGGATGAGCAAAAGGACAAAGAAGGAGATGTGAGCCAGCCCTCACACCCTCCGGCCTTGTCTTTGCACATGCGGGTGGGGGCAAGCGGCCATCCCTGGTGCTTTCTGTGCCTTGTAGCTGCTCCGGTGACGTGACCAGGGCTGCATGAGCAAGGAGGGGCCTCTAGGAGGGGGTGGGTCCTCGGGCCCAGCGTGCCCTGCCTTGCGCTGGGGTGGGGGCAGGCTGCAGTGGCTGTTCCCTGGACCTTCCTGGGAGAGAGCCACCCCAGGTCTCAGTTTTGCTGGCACTAGGGCCCCCTGGGGCTTTCTGAAGTCCCTCGCCAACTGCTTTAAGATAACTTTTAAGAGAGGTTCATCCAGGACCCCAGGGGTCCGGGGTTGCCCGATGGCATTCCAATGGCAATCACTAGCTGGGGGGTGGGGAAAGGCGGCCTTTGCCCGCTCCCAAGCTCTTGCCTGCCACCTGGGTTGCCGATCACCATTCTTCCATCCTTCCCATTAACCTCCCATCATTGTGTGTATGCAAATTAACTTCCATCTTTCTTGGCAGTTAATTTGCATATTGCCCTGATTAGCCAATGAAAAGCATAGTGGAGGTACGGTTAATTACCCTTTTTGTCTATAGGATTGATTAAGGTATTACATATGTGTCCTTATCCCCTCATTGCCCCCCACCCCACTCCTGTTCATGCCCTCACACCCCTGGTGTCTATGTCCATTGGTTATGCTTATATGCATGCATACAAGTCCTTTGGTTGGCCTCTACCCCTTACTCCACCCTTCCCTGCCTTCCTTCTGAGGTCTGAGCATCTGATCGATGCTTCTCTGTTTCTGGATCTGTTTTTGTTCATCAGTTTATGTTGTTCATTATAATGCACAAATGAGTGAGATCATGTGATATTTTTCTCTCTCAGACTTATTTCACTTAGCATAATGCTCTCCAGCTCCATCCATGCTGTTGCAAATGATAGGAGTTCCTTCCTTTTACAGCAGCATAGTATTCCATTGTGTAGATGTACCACAGTTTTCTAATCCACTCATCTGCTGATGGGCACGTAGGCTGTTTCCAAATCTGAGGTATGGTAAATTGTGCTGCTATGAACATAGGGGTGCATATATCCTCTCTGATTGGTGTTTCTAGTTTCTTGGGATATATTCCTAGAAGTGGGATCACTGGGTCAAATGGGAGTTCCATTTTTAGTTTGTTGAGGAAACTACATACTGTTCTAGATATTAAGCTGTATTACAAAGCCACAATTCTTAAAACTGCCTGGTACTGACATAAGAACAGATATATAGACCAATGGAATAGAATAGAGAACCCAGGAATCAACCCAAACCACTATGCTCAATTAACATTTGACAAAGGAGGCAAGAGCATACAATGGAGTCAAAACAGTCTCTTCAATAAATGGTGTTGGGAAAATTGGACAGATATGTGCAAAAAAATGAAACTAGACCACCAACTTACACCATACACAAAAATAAACTCAAAATGGATAAAGGACTTAAATGTAAGATGGGAAACCATAAAAATATTAGAGGAATCCACAGGCAGCAAAATATCAGACATATGCTGAAGCAATATCTTCACCAATACAGCTTCTAGGGCAATGGAAACTAAAGATAAAATAAACAAATGGGACTACATCAAAATAAAAAGCTTCTGCACAGAAAACAAACAAACAAACAAACAAAAAAAAAAACATCAACAAAACAACAAGAAAGCCCACTGCATGGGAGAACGTATTTGCCAATGTTATTTCTGATAAGAGTTTAATCTTCAACATTTACAGGGGACTCATACAAATTAACAAAAAGAAGATAAACAACCCAATCAAAAAATGGGCAATGGTACTAAATAGATACTTTTCTAAAGAGGACATAAGGAAGGCCAAGAGACATATGAAAATATGCTCAAAGTCACTAATCATGTAAGAGATGCAATTCAAAATGACAATGAGGTAACATCTCATACCTATCAGAATGGCTATCATCAACAAATGATAAGTGCTGGCGAGGATGCAGAGAAAAAAAAACCATCGTACACTGCTGGTGGGAATGCAGACTGGTGCAGCCACTGTGGCTTATTCTTTTTGAATTTTTTTTTTTCTGAAATATAACAGACTACATTAGCTTTAAACAAACAAACAGAAAAATCCTTATCAAAATATTTTGACAGAATGCCATATAATAAAAGGGTAATATGCAAATAGACCGAACGGTGGAACAACCGAATAACCAATCAAAGCATAATATGCTAATGATATGCTAAGGCTGCTCAACCACTCACTATGATGTGCGCTGACCACCAGGAGACAGATGCTCCCACAGGTAGGTTAGTTTGCTTCTAGGGTCCAGCCGATTAGGACTGATCGATATGGGCCAGACACACCCTGGAGCCCTGCTGCAGTCCCTCCCTAAACCGATCGTGCACCGGTGGAGTCCCTCAGCCTGGGATTGTGCCCTCTCGCAATCCAGGACCCCTTGGGGATGTCAGAGAGCCAGTTTCAGCTTGATGATCCTGCAGGCCACTTCCCTTGGCAGGGTGCCAGATGCAGGGCTCATGGCTGGCAAGTGCTGCTGTGACAGTGTGAGCCTCTCCTCATTGGGATTGATTTGGTGTAAGCCCACTGCTGGCACAGTGGGGCCAGGATGAGCAGGAGCAGCAGGTAGGAGCTATAGGTGTCATTGGACTGCGGGTTTCTGCCGGATCCCTGCCGGCCACCCAGAGGAACTCCAACCATGCACAAATTTGTGCACTGGGCCTCTAGTTTACTAATAAATTATTATATGCTTCTTCATGTATTGTATATTTTCCCCCGGATTATAAATTATTTGAAAATAGTTTTACCTATGTAAAGGATTTGTTTTGACAGACTTTTTTTTTGTCAAGAATTCACACATACTTTTTAATGTTTTTACATTTAGTGGCTCCATGCTTTCTTATTAGTATAACTGTTACATTCTCTTGTGACTCCTAAATCCTTGACTCAGATTATATAATTCATTGTGAATTATATCTCCTTTCTAACATATCTCATTTAAATTATTTGAACTAAAGACAAAGTGATAAGTGGGAATGTGTATACATCCCCAAAAGTGCCCATTTTTTAAAATGACAGTGTTTTTTTTTTAAATAGATCTTCAGTTTATTGATATTTGCATAATAAGGTTTAATGTTCAAAAATGTATGACTATCTTTTCATTGTTTTTATGTTATTCAATTATATATAGGAAATAATAAAAGTTTAACAAAAGTAATTATATATTAATGCATATTTAGTTCAAAATTATGTATTAACTAGAGGCCTGATGCACAAAATTCATGCAAGAGTAGGCTTTCCTTCCCCCGGCTGCCAGCACCAGCTTCCCTTCAGCACCCGGGATCTGGGCTTCCCTCTTCCAGCCACTGGCAGGCACCAGGAACCTGGGCTGGCTTTCCCCAGGCTGCCTAGAGGCACCTGGGACCGGCTGGCTTCCCTTGGCCCTGGCTTCATCAGGAAGGATGTCTGGAATGATGTCTGGAAGTCATCTGGTCTAATTAGCATATTACCTTTTTATTATTATAGATTGTTTAACTTAATCAGCCTATGTGGATAATCTATATTCAAAAAAAGAAATATCTTCCAGTGGAAAACAAAACACAATTTTAAGGTTTTATTTAAATCACATTATTATTTAGCGTATGAATATCTTTCTCTTGACACCTGAAATTCTGGAATAATATTTTAAATTTTAAGGAACATATGAAAATAACTGATGCTCAATTTTTTGAAACATACATTGTAGTTTGGGTATTTAAGTTAATTATAAAATATTCCTTTAATTTTTACAAATAAAAGTACATGTAGAACTTGAAATTGATTCTATGTGAAAAAATATTTTAAAGCCAAAACCGGTTTGGCTCGGTGGATAGAGCGTCAGCCTGCGGACTGAAAGGTCCCGGGTTCGATTCCGGTCAAGGGCATGTACCTTGGTTGCGAGCACATCCCCAGTGGGAGATGTGTAGGAGGCGGCTGATCAATGTTTCTCTCTCATCGATGTTTCTAACTATCTCTCTCCCTTCCTCTCTGTAAAAAATCAATAAAAATATATTTAAAAAAAAAAAAGAAAAAATATTTTAAAAAGTTAGAATCACTTCTGGAATTTCTTTCAGTGAATTTCCTATATAAAATGAGTGAACATTGTTAACTTTTTTTTCAGTGAATTTACTATATAAAATGAGTGAACATTGTTAACTTTTACAGTACATATGTAAAAACAGAATAAGAAAGTATTGCTATTTTAGGGATCAGGGGATCAAGGGACCTGCCTAGAACATTGAAATTTCCCTTTCATGTATACCTTTGTTTTATAAAGTTTCATCTAAGCACAATGAGCATTAGAGGACTAGACAGGACTAGCATAGATTTTAAATAAATGCTTTGGTTGGTCATGGTTTAAATTTTCTTAGGCTGAATTTACTTCAGATTTTTAGCAATTCTAATATGCATATTTTACCTAATCAGTGTACCAATTCCCCATCCTGGTTAGCAGAAACATTATAATTTTATGTTTAAAGAAACTTAGCTAAGGAAAGAAGAAATTAATACTTAGGAAATCAAGTGAATATGAAATCAAATTTATACTGTATGAAATATTTATATTTCCTTCTTTATTATGCAAAAATATATCTTAAGCAATATTCTTTCTCTTAATGATATGCTGTCCTTTTACAAATATAAAAAATGTTATATTTATATTAGAGGCCCGATGCATGAAATTTGTGCACTACCTGGGGGCGGGGAATGGTGTCCCTCAAACCAGCCTGCACCCTCTCCAATCTGGGACCCCTTGGAAGATGTCCAAATGCTAGCTCCCAACCGCTCACCTGCCTGCCTCCCTGCCTGCCTGATTGCCCCTAACTGCTTCTGCCTGCCAGCCTGATTACGCCCTAACCACTCCCCTGCCAGCCTGATCGCCCCCAACTGCCCTCCCCTGCCATCCCAATTGCCCCCTACTGCTCTCATCTGCTGGCCTGGTTACACCTAACTGCCCTCCCTGCCAGCCTGGTCAACCCTAACTGTCCTCTGCTGCTGACCTAGTCCCCTCCAAGTGACCTTCACTGCCAGCCTGGTCGCCCCCAACTGCCCTCCCTTGCCAGCCCAATCACCTCCAACTGCCCTCCCCTGCCAGCCTGATCGCCCCTAACTGCCCTCCCCTGCTGGCCTGATTTCAACCCCAACTGCCCTCCCCTGCAGGCCTGGTCACCCCTAACTGTCCTCCCCTGCAGGCCTGGTCACCCCTAACTGCCCTCCCCTGCCAGCCTGACCGCCCCCAACTGCCCTCCCCTGCAAACCTCGTCACCCCTAACTTCCCTCCCCTGCTGGCCCGATCACCCATAACTGCCCTCCCCTGTCAGCCATCTGTGGTGGCATCTTATGACCATATGGGGATGGCCATCTTGTGCAAATTAGCATATCACCTCTTTATTATATAGGGTTTTTATTATCCAAAGAACCATTATCTTGAATCTTTGTCTTCTAATTATAAAATGCAAATGATTTCTAAGGCAGATAGCATTTGATTTATTAACAAAATCTTTTTAACATGTCTTGTGCAGTCAGTTAATCTGTCAGAGTGATAAGTCCTTCATACTTCTCCTCTTCCTGTGCATATAAACTTTCAATTTATTCAGTTTGAAATAGCTTGTTTCTACCTTTCATTCCATCTTTTTGTTTGTGTCACGGTCTTTTATGCTTTGTTCTTTGCTGACATAAAATATTTATCAACATATCATCTAAGATGATTGGTTCTCCACAGTAGATAACCAATGTTTATTCATGTGGAAAATGTCTCTTCCTGTTTATTGCTAAAATCTATTTCCAGATTTCCATATGTCAGTTTATCCATTAATATTTGAAATATAAAATGAAATAATAATATGAACAGCAATTACACATGGATATTGCCATTAAAAACTCGTTTTTAAAATAATTTAGGAAAAAAGTCATACTTTTTTGATGTCAAGTAAACATGGATATGAACTTCAACTCATTCTTTTAATTGTCCTAATTGAAAAAGACATCTTTTAATACATTTTCCTGTTATAAATTTTCTTCAATATAATGTCCCAAATTGTTGAAACAATAAAAATAGCCTGAGACTATTTTTTTTTAGAAATTGCTCAATGTGTCAATGTTAACTTATTTCTCCATATATCAAAATAAAACAGGTAATTAACCAACTAGGTTCAAGAATAAAAATTGATGCCAAAGCTTGTGTTTATACCCTGTCAAAAAAAGACCCATTAATATATATGAGAGCCCAGCCAGTGTGGCTTAGTGTTTGAGCCTTGACCTATGACAATTTGATTCCCTGTCAGGTCACATTTCTAGGTTGTGGACTTGCCATTGTGGGATGTGCAGAGGGCAGCCAATCAATGATTCTCTCTCATTGATGTTTTGATTTCTCTCTCCTTTGCCCTTCCTCTATGAAATCAATAAAATATATTAATATATATATATATATGAGAAACAATATATGATTGGCAATAATAAAGTACTACTTAGCAATGATTCAACTGGTATTAATTCACTGTGATTTTACAAAAATTACAATCTCAGTAGGCTCTAACATAACATGTGAGAGGATGAAAACATACATAAAGAGAATCATCAAGTCAGATGGCACTTCCAACACCATACTTTTTCTTCTAATCATTTGGCCTGTTTAAATATATGATATGCAAATAATAAGATATGCATAATAAAATAATCAATTTATTTGAAAATTTTAAGTAGTCCATTCAGATATCTCTCTAAATTGATGCATTGGGGAAAAAACATTCTCAATAAATAGTTTACTATGTGTCTCAATTTTTAGAAAAATTTAAAGTAAAATTAACAAAACATTTCTTTGAAGAACTATGCAATATTTATGACAGGTAAATATATAATTTTGAAATTAGTTAATATTTGTTATGGATTTTTAAAAATCATGCTTTAATGTATAAATATCTATCAACCTCTGCCCAAAATAGAATTTTAGCAGATAATTTTCAAATTTTAGCCATGCGATCTATTTTCTTTATGGTTTTCTATCACATATACTATATGTAATAGAAAAATACATAATATTTTTGTAATATATGTTTGTAACACAAATATAGATATACATATTATAAATAAAATCATTTCTCCCATGAAATCTTATTGTCTCCAAACTATACCAGAAGCAGTGGGCAGAACATAATATTTTTAGAAAACTATGTTACTACACAAAGACTAATACTCTGCAAAATTTATAAAATTGAATTTTACTAATGAAATAATAACTTCAAATATTTTAGTAAAAGCCATTTTCTGACATCATGTCCACTTATACAGGGATTTTAACCACTATTTTCTTTATACAGAATTTTAAAATTAGTTATAGAGCAAACAAGTTGGTGAAAATGTGAGGGAAAGGTTTCAAATCCTATCTAATAATAGACAAACATGGTAATTGACCATACCTTCGCTACACCTCCCATTGGCTAATCAGTGTGATATGCAAATTAACTGCAAACAAAGATGGCGGCTTATTTGCATCCTGCAGGCAGGGAGGGACAGCCTCATCCCGCCTGCCCCGGCCCCATCTGGGCCTGCTATTTGTGACCCAGGGTGGTGGGGCGGGATAGCACCATCCTGCCTGCTCTGCAGCCATCTGGACCTGCTATCTGTGACCCAGGGCAATGGGAATTCCATGTGTTATCTGACCCAGGGCAGCCAGGCCGGGCAGCAGCGATCAGCCAGCCCCCCTGGCATCCTGTGTGCGACCCTCCCAGGGTGTCCCATGTGCGAAACGACCCGGGGCGGTGCCCCAACCTCTGGATTGGCCCTGCCATGTGTGCGACCTGGGGAGGCGGGGCAGGCACTGAGGGATCGGGCCTGCCATCTGCCACCTGGGGAGCGGGCCTAAGCCAGCAGGTGGTTATCTCCCGAGGGGTCCCAGACTGTGAGAGGGCACAAGTGGGGCTGAGGGACACCCCCCAAACCCCCTCCCCCACCATTGCACAATTTTTGTGCACCGGGCCTCTAGTCTATATAATAAAAGGCTAATATGCAAATAGACTGAATAGTGGAACAACTGAACAACCAGTCACTGTGATGTGCACTGACACCCAGGGGGCGCATGCGGAACATGGATAGCATTAGCCATAGTGGGATGGTGGAGCCAGTGAGCATGGGTGCCAGACCAAGGCAAGGTGCTGGTCACTGTCACTGGGGCAAGCCTCTGGTGGTTACTGAAAATTCTTAGCTCCTGCATGCAACAGTCCTGCCTGGTACTCACACCCACTGTTGGTGCTGGAGCCGCTGCTCACACCTACTGCCAGCACGCGACGCTGGCCTCAATCATTCAGCACTGTCAGACGGCAGGTGTGAGCGGGGCTGGTGTCGTCAGCATGTGAGAGCGGGGCTGCCAGCAGACAGGGAACCAGGGGCCATGGCAGAAGGACCAGGCAGGGGCGCAGAGGATGCCCCAAGACCCTCCCCTCTGCTATTCGCAGTCTCACGGCCCACAATTCCTTTTAAGGTACACAAATTCGTTCACTGGGTCTCTAGTTTTACTATAAAAAGTAAATTCTTTTTATTTATTCATTTATTTATTTAAATGTATTTTATTGATTTTTTTTACAGAGAGGAAGGGAGAGGGATAGAGAGTTAGAAACATCGATGAGAGAGAAACATTGATCAGCTGCCTCCTGCACACCCCCCACTGGGGATGTGCCCACAACCAAGGTACATACCCTTGACCGGAATCAAACCTGGGACCCTTCAGTCCGCAGGCCGACGCTCTATCCACTGAGCCAAACCACTCAGGGCAAAAGTAACTTCTTTTTAAAGGAAAGCTTTATTTTACCACAGTTCATGCCTCTAGACATAATTGAGTTTCATCTCTTGTATTTTTCTATGTACACAACTGATATAGGTTCATTGACAAGTTAGCCAAAGCTTTTAAACTTGGATAAACTGATTAAAAGAAAGTCATAATAAATTTCATAAGGAAGAGATTAAAAAATTAAATTCTTTAGTAGTATACAGATTGCACACTATATAACTTGCCTGCATTAAAACAAGCAAGAAAACAGGCTTTAAAATCAATTTCTTTATCCACAGAAAGACCAGAGATACCATTTAGTCTTATTTTAAAATTATCTTAATTTAATCTGAATATTGAACAATAAAAAGTGTGAAATGTTTGAGAGCTGCAATTGTTTCAAGCATTTTGGATAGCTGAGCAGCAGATTTCAGAAATATTGATTTCTTAGTATTTTCCTTGCCCAACTGAAAAAAAAAAATGGATCCAGCTCCTCAAGCTTTCACTTTTGGAATTTCTCACGACCATTTAAATTTGTATATTATCAGCACTCTTTCATGTGCCTCTTAAAGTAGTGGAACAAGGACCTTGGTAGAAACTTTCAATGGACTGTGATACCAATTCCCACCTCTGCTTTAATGAAAACTTCAGTCCTTCATGCTCTAATTTTCTTATTGATTGGTTGATTATTCCCCATTGCCCTCCCCCCACCCCCTGTCAACTCATGCCCTCACCTCACTGGTGTCTGTGTCCATTGGTTAGGCCAGTGATGGCGAACCTATGACACGCGTGTCAGAGGTGACACACGAACTCATTTTTTTGGTTGATTTTTCTTTGTTAAATGGCATTTAAATATGTAAAATAAATATTAAAAATATAAATCTTTGTTTTACTATGGTTGCAAATATAAAAAAAAATTCTATATGTGACACGGCACCAGAGTTAAGTTAGGGTTTTTCAAAATGCTGACACACCGAGCTCTAAAGGTTCGCCATCACTGGGTTAGGCTTATATGCATGCATACAAGTCCTTTGGTTGATCTCTTCCCCTTACCCCCATCCTTCCCTACCTTCCCTCTGAGGTTTGATGGTCTGATCAATGCTTCTGTCTCTGGATCTGTTTTTGTTCATCAGTTTATGTTGTTCATTATATGCCACAAATGAGTGAGATCATGTGATATTTATCTTTCTCTGACTGACTTATTTCACTTAGCATAATGCTCTCCAGTTCCTCCATGAGGTTGCAAATGGTAAGAATTCCTTCTTTTTTTTTTACCGCAACATAGTATTCCATTGTGTATATGTACCACGGTTTTCTAATCCACTGGTCTGCTGATGGGCACTTAGGCTGTTTCCAAATCTGAGCTATGGTAAATTGTGCTGCTATGAACATAGGGGTGCATATATCCTTTCTGATTGGTGTTTCTAGTTTCTTGGGATATATTCCTAGAAGAGGAATCCACAGGCAGCAAAATCTCAGATATATGCCGAAACAATATCTTCACAGATACAGCTCCTAGGGCCATGGAAACTAATGAGAAAATAAACAAATGGGACAACATCAAAATAAAAGCTTCTGTACAGCAAAATAAACCCTCAACAAAACAATAAGAAAGCCTGCTCCAATTTTCTTGAGCTCCTTTTTAGGAGTCTGCATAATTCTAAAAAGAAGAATCTCCTCTCTTAAATAACTAACCTAACGAGAGGTTTTGAAATGAACATTTGTGCTGTTTGGAAGAGTTTTCCAATGTGATTAATGAAGCCAAATTATTTGGAGAAAAGCAGATGACAAAATAATGTGTCCATATGATTTTTTTTTCTCTAAGGTATCCAGTCTTGTATATCTCAGATTTTTTCTTCTCTTAATTGTAACTGTCAAAAGAAATTATACTGATAGGGCAGATTCTCTCCATATGGTTTTTAACCATTTAAAACATTAAAGTCAGATTTTGAAATGAGACTTTTTTGCCTTAATTCTTTTGGGAAAAGGAGGAATTGCATTCTATTTCTCTTTAGGACCAACATAAATTACAGATTACTAATTTTAATTGGCATTGTCATGTCTTGGGTTTGTCAAACCAACATTTTACTTCTTTAAGTATCATCTTGATCTTCTCTTGTCAATTGCTGTGTACATGAGGAGTAAAATTACATATAATATTCATCTAAATTTTAATTCCCCAAAAAATATGTTTTAAAAAGCACTGATCTTTTGATAATTCCCTACAATAAATTTTGCCTTGGGCAAAAATGCTTGCATATACATATTGTTGCCATCTCTTGAAATTGCCAGTTGATAGTAGTATTTCATAGTGTATGAGTTCTTTGATAGAGAAAACATGAATTCTAATTCTACTTCTAAGTAGTTGTATAGATATTAGACAAGTAATTTCATTTACTATTTAAATTTGACATATAACATTGTGCATGTTTAAGGTGTACAATGTGTTGATTTAATACATTCATATATTAAAATATGATTGCCACTGTAGCTTTAACTGCCACCTCTATCACATCACATAATTGTAATTTATTTTCTAGGAGAGATATAGTCTCCTAGAAATTCTGAAGTATATAATAAAATACAATATACTCACCACACTGTACCTTAGGTCTCCAGAATTTATTCATCTTCTAGCTTCAAGTTTCTACCGTTTAAGCCATTTCGTTCTCTTGATCCCATTTACACACACACACACACACACACACACACACACACACACACACACACTAAGGATGCTGAGTCAGATTGCTGTTATGGTGACGAGGCTCTCCCATGAAGTTGCAAGGAAAGAATTCCAAGGACCCACTCAAGGGACTGTGATGTAGAAAGGTGGTTTGTTGGTGATGGTTGCCCCTGCTCCTGGACTTCCAGTGTCCCATTTCCCTCAAAAAAAAAAAGTCCAACCCTGTCTTCAGCAGGTCCACAGTAAAAAACAGTGTTTAGAATTTCTGATTCATAGTCCATGCAGTCTGCAGGCTCCAGGTGGCCACTGACCAGGGGTGGGCAAACTTTTTGACTCAAGGGCCACAATGGGTTCTTAAACTGGACCAGAGGGCTGGAACAAAAGCATGGATGGAGTGTTTGTGTGAACTAATATAAATTCAAAGTAAACATCATTACATAAAAGGGTACGGTCTTTTTTTTTTTAGTTTTATTCATTTCAAACAGTCCGGATCCGGCTCATGGGCCGTAGCTTGCCCACGGCTGCACCAGTTTAAGAACCCATTGTGGCCCTCGAGTCAAAAAGTTTGCCCACCCCTGCACTAGACCCACAGGGTCACGTGCTCCCAGGTGGTAGAGAACTGGAAAACAATCAGTGTGGAGTGAGTGGCGAGGGAGAGAGAGAGAGAGAGAGAAAGTTTTGTTCTCTTGGCATTATGTATTCTCAGGCTTAGGAGAAGCCAGAAGCTTGTTCAAAATAATCAGCTTCCCAAATATTTTGCAGGCTTGCATTAGGGGTCCACATCCCACTCAATCTTTTTCCCAGATTAGACTGGCAAGTCTCTATGGTCCAACACTTCTCCCTGCACCATTTTGACTTTATTGTGCATGTCTTTTTCTCCCCCTATTGCCCCTCCAGGGCACACAATCTGAACCAGAGGGGTAAGGGAGGGGTGACAATGCTGCCTGCCCTTTTTCAGGGTTTGATGCTGTAGCTTCCTGGTGAAACAGACTCAGTGTTCAAACTCTCCTTTGCTTCCTTTTCTTTATTAATAAGTAGCTAACTATGGTAATAAGATGGCTTTCTAAGGACTCTGGTCCTTGGCCTGTGAACTTGTTTTATTTTAGATAAAATATAAGTTGTACCTCTTTGCTCTTTAAGGTGCTAGAACACTGTCAATTTGAAAAAAAGAAGATGTTTGAAAGTACTGTTATAGTGGTACCAAAGGTACCCCCCAAATAAAAGCTTAGAAAATGTAACCAATAGATTATAGATTACAAAGATTTTGGGATGAATAGGAAAAATTAGTTAATTTCAGAAATTTAAAAAGTCAAACAACTCTGGCTATAAAGAAGAAGGAGCCATTTGATATGGTACAGCAAGAGTTTGGTCAACCAGTATTCCATTGATGTGGAAAATGGTAATTACATATTTAATTAAAATGTATAATTCTTCTTTCTAAGACTTTGATGACTTCCATAATAAAGCCAACACCATGACTTTAGTTGTTATCAATTTTGAAATGAATATTTCTTTGATCTAGTAGTAAATTAACTTTTATAAAAACTCAGGACCCAGAGAGATTTGGATAGAAATTTTAATATACAGGGATGAGAAATTTATTTAATGTTTGCAACATTGCTTTTAATGTAAATAAAAATATTACATTAATCATCTTGCAGACTTTGTATTTGTAAACTTAACCTTTCACACAATTTGAACAGAAAATTTGATTTGCTCTTCTCTATTTTTGTGGTTGAGACTCCATGTGATCTAGACTCCATGTGATCTAAATAAGTACATTGATGCCACAGCTTATTAGTTTTGTAATCAGCTGGAGATGCACTGGAGTGATTTGAATTCAACGTCAATAAGAATTGAATATGTAAAGCACATCTTGTAGAATGCTTTAAAATTAGCATTATTCAAAGAAAATTAGGTACTGGCCTATTAATTTAGCATTATGATATTCACTTACATTGTTGTGTGTTTTTTCATACTGGCTGTGGAATGTTCCGTGATTTTCAGTACCAAACCTTGTGGGGCTCACATGAGGAAATAATTAAGGAACTTGTTCACAAAAGTTAGCCTATAATAACTTAGAACTGTTAAGTTTCAGGTAAATTTAAACTTGATTTAGCAGATTTTTCTCTGGAAGCAAAATAAATATTGTAATGTACTTAGTTAAGGAGACAGAGATAATGTATTGAATAAATATCTAAATATTTATTTAATACTTATATAAAAAATTATCCTCCAATTGACTCTAGTGGCAAAGATATCTGATGATTTCCCAATGAATGTCCTTAAAATTATTTTAATTTTATTTACCTACAAAAATTATTACCTTTTAAAATTTCATTAAAGTAGCTTTATGATGTGACTCTAAAATTATGCATAATAAAATAAGTACAACTGTTACTACTCTACTGAAATAAATGGCAGTTATAGATTGATGCATGATACTGCATTAACAAGTATCTTAATACTATCAATTTTGTAGTGAGCTCTTTTTACCTTTAAGCTATACAAACATTATCTATTTATTTGTAATTATGTCTTTCACATTAGGCAGAGTTCTCTGATGTGCATGGGTACTTAAATATTTGTGTTAGGGTTATAAATAAAATATTAAAATATGTTCATATACAATAATACAGCCTGTTTTGGTAGTGTTCTAATGATAAAATTTAGCAATTTTATGTGGCTTAAGAGTAAATAGGAGCTACATCTATAATAATAAAAGCATAATATGCAAATCCACCTAAAGGCCCAACAGCGGAATAACCGTCTAGAGGACCTTCCGGACAACCTTCCAGATGAAGCCAGAGCTGTGAGGGCCTAGGTAGCTGGGGCTGCCAGGGCCTACCTTTGCATGAATTTTGTACATTGGGACTTTAATTTTTATTATAAAGCATGTTTCCTTAATTTAAACTCTGTAATGCAAGATTCCCATTACTTCCTATTGTTTTAATTTACTAATTACAATATTTTGGGGACTATATATTCAGAAAATAATATTAAAAACTCAGTTATAATTCAAACTAAGCACATACAGAAACTTAAATTTTAATATTATTATTGCACTAGTAGCCCAGTGCACGAAATTTGTGCACATTAAAAGGGAATTAATTGCCCTAACCGGTTTGACACAGTGGATAGAGCATGCGCCTGCGGACTGAAGGTTCCCAGGTTCAATTCTGGTCAAGGGCATGTACCTTGGTTGTGGGCACATCCCCAGTGGAGAGTGTGCAGGAGGCAGCTGATCGATGCTTCTCTCTCATCCATGTTTCTAACTCTCTATCCCACTCCCTTCCTCTCTGTAAAAAATCAATAATATATATATATTTTTAAAAGGGAATCAATTAGCAGAAATATTTAAATATTGCTATTTGCCCTTTCTCTATAATAGAAGTGTGAGAGATGAAAGGAAATTAGTAAAATGTATATGAACATAATATGTAAATTTATTAATAAATAAACAGTAACAAAAGGTTATAACAACAACAGAGGCATGATATAAAAATGACAAAAACATGATATAAAAACGACAGTGATGCAAACAATGACTGATAAAGTGATTAAACTTATTCTAATATCTCCCTGTACACCACATTAAGAGTGAAAACACTTTCAGAGTGCTTGACTAATTTCCCTTGTGATGAAGTACTTAGAACTTTAACTGTAACGTTACATACTCTTCAAACTCGAGAGAAAGCAACATATAACTGACCATGTGCAAAAACGGGTTCAGGTAGGAATATGCCTACTTTGTCTAGAGTTTGTCCTTGTGATTTATTAACAGTCATCACAAATGCTGGCATCACGGGAAACCATCGTCAAATCAATTTAAATGGGAGGCCAGTGTCAGACGGGGACAAATTAATTCTTGGAATCAGAACAACCTCTCCCTCTGCAGATCCTGTTAATACGTCAGCTTCGATAATGTTAGGTCGTAATCTCTTGATAATAAATCTGGTACCATTACAAAGACCCCACTTACTATTGAGATTTCTCAATAGCATGATGATTGCACCCACTTTCAATTTTAATTTATGACACGACATTCCCGAAGGAGTAATACTATTAAGAAATTCGATGGGAAAATTTTCATTTTAGCATCATCTGCGGAATCAATGGAATCATCACTCAAATATGTGTGAAAATCTCCATCAAGTATATCCAAATTTTCTTCATTTAATTTTTGAACATGCTCATTTTTTGGACAAAGAATTGCACGCTTAGATATATTTTTAATATTTTCTATAGCAGTGGTTCTCAAACTTGGCTGCACATTACAATCACCTGGGAATCTTGTTAAAATCCTGATTCCTGGGCCTCATTCTCTGGAAATTGTTTCTTTGTTATGGGGTGGGGCCACAACATTAGTAACAAAGAAACAGAATTAAATCTTTATTGTGGGGAGCCGCTACAGTGTTTTGGACAGGTTCAAGCCTTGGACTGATGAGAGGGCACAGTCCTCTCATTGCCACATGCAAGTCCCAGCTTGGAGGGCAGGGCCCTCGCAGCACAATTATAGCCAACAGCTGCAGTTGTAAGCTTGAACCTATGGTCCAAACACGTGGCCCCATGTACCTGAGTGATGTGGGCTTGATAGAATTCAGGTGCATGTAGTTGAGTAGGATTGAAACCCAGGAGAATGTTGTAAACATCTTGGTCACACCCTTACTTTGCCTCGTAGCATCTGCTATAAAATAAAGGCATGGCTGCGGGCATGGTCGCTGTCTCTCAGAGAAGCAGTGTCCCACCAACACCCAGCTTTCATTCTCTTGTCTGTCTTTTCTAAGCCTTTCAGCCACCCTCATTCAGGTTCACCCCTGGCCATGCTGGCACATGGCACACTTTAGAAAGATCTGCCTCCATGCTCTGAGGGTGGGTTCCTGACTCAAACCCGGCCCTTATAGGAAGCAGCTCAGGGAAACAGCTTGGGGGAGGGTGCAGCCATTTCCAAGACAACCCCTGCAGGACTGACTTCCTTCCACTTGGTTGCAGTGGTTCTTCTGGACGTGATGAACACCACCCATGGTTTTTATATAAGTAGATTAATGCAAGTAAAATTATCTGAACTATTATTTTGTTTTAGTTTTTTAATTAATAAATTAAGTTTCAGAATACTTAATAACCTGAAAACAATTTTCTCAGTGGAAACATATTTAACTTGTGAGCTGTATTCATTCTGTGTATTAGTAAAATTACATTTTTAGTGACACATTGATGATATAGATAGTCATTCATAACATAACATTTGGTTGTATTAATAAATTTCACTTCTGTCATAGTGATTCAAAGCAACTGTAATATTTCAAAGGACTAGGACTGTGCTCACCTTCATCTTGCAAAAATCCTGAACAGTGTAAATGCTTTAACAATATCAAATGATAAATCTTTAAACTTTAAGAAGCAGCTTGAAATTTAAGTATACATTTAGAGATGGACTTTATGAAAAATACTTTGTAACTATAATGGATGTATTTATTAATTTCTGTGCCAGAATATATTATTACCTTACAGGGCAGAAAAGATTCCTCATTTTTTTTTAAATATATTTTTATTGATTTTTTACAGAGAGGAAGGGAGAGAGATAGAGAGTTAGAAACATCGATGAGCTCTCTCATCAATCAGCTGCCTCCAGCACATCTCCTACTGGGGATGTGCCCGCAATCCAGGTACATGCCCTTGACCGGAATCGAACCTGGGACCTTTCAGTACGCAGGCCGATGCTCTATCCACTGAGCCAAACCGGTTTTGGCCATTTTTTTTCTTTTTACCATGTTTCACATGATGAGTTTAAATGCCTCTTACAGTCAGTCTTGAAAATTTTATACAGAATCTGTTTATTATCCTGAATTTTAATGAAAAAATGATCAATATTTGACTTTAGAGGATTATAAACCAATTTTCATTTTTTAGTTTGGGAGCTAAAAATCCCCTGGGATAAGTTTTTTAAAGATGTTCTTTTTATCAGGTTTATTGTTGTCATGTCACTTCTTTTGTTTCTTTTATTTGTACCTCTTTACCATTAGAAATAAGTCTAGACCCATCACATTCAATTTTTTTCTGACCTTTACAGTTATCAAATTAGAAAGGATTTGATAGCTAAGGTCTAGACTACATTGAAATTGCAGTCTTCAAAATGAAAGCAAGCACTTCATTGTTTCTCTGCATAAAGCAGCCTTTTTTTTCACTCAAGTATGTTTGAAAACTCTACATTTAAATATTACACCAGTTGATTATATATTATAATAATAAATTAGACTTTTTGTGTGTATGCATGTGCTCACAGTAGTTATTGAAATAGAATGGTTATTTAGGGGTGGGGGTTGTGAAATTTATTTAGATGATCAATCCTACCTGAAGTGACTTGTGAAAGCACTGTTTTGATACTTCCTTGTATATTACCATTAAATTACATTGCTTATAGAGGGTGTCCCCCCAAAATATATACATATTTTAACAGCTGTTAGTTCAATTTTGAAAATGAAATGTATTTGAATAAATTCTTCCTTTATAATTATTCAAAGCGTGTGTATACAGTTTTTGGGCAACCCTATAGATAAAACACTTTATGATGAAACATAAATGTATGGTATGTGTCAAGAACACTTAAAATATTTTACAATGCTCTCTCATTCATCCTCATCATTGCATAGGAACATTACTTTCCCCTTCACTTTTCTATATCTGACCTATTCATTCTCTCTAAACATTTAATATGTCTTTAATTTCATAGTATTTTAATTTTATTCAAAAACATTTTAACACAAGTTCACAATGTTTATTTTTAAAGTTTTTATCTATCTATCTATCTATATATATATTGCTGGCCTTATATTTTACAAAGAATAAATCTGAGAGACTTTTGGCCAGATCAGCACATTTTGAAGTTTTTATAAACATATAATTGTTTTGTTTAAAAATAGAGTTTTGTTATTGGTCCGAGGTCAAGTATAATCTCAGTGTTTTGAAAGAAGTCACTTAATGCAATGCCTAAACTTATTTATGTGGAAAATAATGATAATAATCTCCAATTTCCCGTATTCTAATTGTAAAAATAAATGAAACTGTAGTTGTGAAAATAGCTATATTATAGAAAAAGTATCTAAACCAAGATAAGAATTCTTCTTTTGGGCCATCCTCATGTTAGTCTGTTGATTATTTTATTTTTTTCCCATTACTTTTTTCCACATCAGATTTGCAGAGAGAGAAACCTAAGTAAAAAATATTCCTCCTCTAATACCACATTTCTTGTAGGAGGTTCCAAGAGAGAAACTGAAATTTCAATGTAGGGCTATACTTTGCTAACATAGAAAATGAAGCTAAAAATCTGCCAAGTTTTTGCAAAATGCAACAATACAGTAGCTTTAGGTTAAGGACCAATCATTGCTTCCCAAGAAGCCAGCATATAGCATAGGCTTGTTTTGATTTTAGAAAAAAATATCACAGCAAGCAGATTTCCTGGGCTATTGGTTTTCTACCTAATCTATCTCAGCCATTACATTCTTTGCAAAATGAAGTTGAAAATATATTGAAATATATTATAATTTACATTTGTTTACTTATATTATATAATGTGTTTAACTTTATTAAACTCTCTTTTTAGCTTTCATTCCTGGACTAAAGAAAGGTATAGTAGAAATCACCACAAACCATAACCATGGTGCATGTTTCATTTTAAAGTGTATTGTGTATCTGTTCATTTTAAGAACTTTTGGCCTTTTCACTTCTCATAAAACATTTTAATTTCAACTGTTTGCTTCAAACACATTTTATTATGTTTAAATGAACTGATATCTAGGAAAATATTTAGTTGGTTGTGTATCTTATATATTTCAATGCTTTTCTAAAGTTATGTGTAATTAATATTTATAAAGCAAAATTATCATGACACTATAGTCAGTCATTTTCTTATTTACAGTGGTTACTTTCAAATTATCTACAGATTTAATTATTCATTTTTCCTCTGACACAGTAAGCATATTCAGCATTTTGTCTGAGGAGACATTAAAGATATAATCTACTTTTATATATTTTTACCCAAATTCTATCTGTAAATTGTACATGCTGTATACATGCCTAACAAAATGACCCAAGTTTATATTCTTTGTGAATTTATAAATAATATGCATTTTCTTTGCCAAATTATAAAGTATATATTACCTGTGAATATATGCTAAATTATGGTTGATAGAAAATAAGTTTATTTAAATATGATGTTTAAACAGTTAAAATGTATATAATTTTATTGTGCTGATAAAGTTAGAAAAATGATGCAGGATATTTTGTATATTTGCACTCATTGTGAATTATGTACCCATTTATTTATCATTTACTTTATATTTGGGGATGGATCTGTCATATTGTTCCATTGCTATTTCTATTTTGCTTCATATACTTATTTTGAATGTAGTTTATAGTCCATTAATATTTTGACCAAGTAGAAGTAGTACTCAAAGAATAAAATCTTCCTGAAATTAATCATAAAAATCTAAATTATTATGTAAAGAACCTCACTTTCAATCTTTTATTTTGACACCTCATCCATACTAACAGCATGCTTTATTATTTTGGTATTTTAAATGTTTGTAAAATGTTGTTTGGGTCTTTTATATTATGTTGGAGTAGCTCTATTGAGATCTTATATAATTAGTTCTAATGTCCATTGTAAATGGAATTTCAAGCTAAATATCTTATTCTCCTTGAAAGTTTTGAGTATTCAATGTTTATATGGGTAAGTCAGGTGGAAGGGAATACATTGCATGTGTTTTTCTTTTTGTCCTTTCCCTTCTCATCAGTTTTTAGGTGCCCCCTGATAGATACTGCTCGGGAACCATAGCTATTTCAAGTCATGGGGACGTGTTTGTAGCTGTAATACAAAGTCAAGGTGTTTTGATCATAACTATTCACAGGAATAGTGGAAAGAGCATTTAAATTTGTGTCAGGACATATTGAATTCTAATGACAGTTCTCCACCTGACTAGATGTATACACTTGGCCAAGTCATTTTACTCTGATTCTCCATTTTCCCTCCTCATTTAAAAAATTGTAGTAGCCATATTTATATTTAAGCCTCACAAAGAAATCATGCTGCTGAAATGTAAAAATATAACAATAACAAACAAAAATCCAACAACAGTTGTTGAGTGTGTACTATGTTCTAAATACTTTACCTAATAATATACAAGTTTCTATTTTTATACTTACAACACTTTTATTTGGAGGTTTTATTATTTTCTCCATTTTTTCAGATATGGAAACTGAAGCAAATAAAGATTAAACAATATAGGGATTCATTTGACCATTTCTAAAGCACTATACCTGTGTAAGCATTAATATTACTTAGATTTTGAACATTATTCAGTACACCAATGAGTAATGATCATTATAATTAAAACCACACTTTAAATTTTACTCTAATTTACTTAGTATATTCATAACATAGTTGGGCTTTGTCTTGAGGCTGCACTGAAACACCATAATAACTTTTATGATTATAGTGTATGATAAATTTCATACCATATTTTGTATAACCACTTTCCATTATCAATTCATTTCAGTAGACTTGCTATTATTTATCTCAAATAATATAATTTCTTAGGCATATTTCATATTATTAAATGTTAGTACATAAGAGAAAAAAAGCCTTCTGTGACCCTAATCAGAAATTTATGAAACAAAGTTTATTTCATTCATTTAAACTTTTTAATTGAAGGCTAACTGATTACTTGGAATGACATTATTTTCTTTAGTATAAAAAAGGAGGTTCTTTCTTTTATAATAAATTAGATATGTAAATGCAAGTTCTTAGTAGTAAGAGAATTGCCTCTACTTCAAGGGATGCTTTAGTGATCCCTAGAGAAGAAACTGCAAGTACAGGGTGGAACAAAAGTAAGTTTACAATTGTTCGTATGGAAACTAATACAATAATTAATACATAATAATATAAAAATGAACTCTGTTTCATGTATTCACAAATGCAAATTTACTTTTGCCCCACCCTGCATATACTTATCAATTATTTTGTACCTCCTCCTAAGGAAAATATTCATTAATAAACATTTATAAAGTAAAAACTTTCATTGAATTTGTTTGCAAGTGCTCTTTCCTTCTTTTGGAACATGCTTTAGAATAAGAGTGAGAGTTTCAGCTATTGCATTTTCTATTGTAATTGAGGTCTAGGATTTGAGCATTAGAATGTTAAGCTGTGTGTCTCTCAGCTGTCATTTGTCTGTTGTCCATAGCAAAGCTCAATTACACAAGCTGATTTTTGTCATATTCTTATAGTGTTTTATTAGACAACCCTTAATCTTCTGGCCCTCAGATAACTCTCAAAGATCTGTTCTTGAACTAGGTCTTAGTATTTACTGTTTCTATTCAAAGGCCATCTGTAATCTACGAGTTCATTACTTTAGAATTGAATTGTTGAATTTTGATTAAGGCAAAACTGTTGAGGGCTGAGAATGTGGAGGGAAAGCAAGTTGAGTTGGAAGGTTTTAGGAGAGACTGGCAAAACAAATTATCTCCCAGTCAAATGAGTCTCTTTACCTATCTTCATTTGACTACTTAGTTAATAGGAATTTGTGAACATAAAATATAATTAATCCTTATGCATGATATTTATGAAGTTTTTCATACATCGATTAATAAGAAAATGAATGCTTTATCTCAAAGTATTTTTCCCATGGTCAGGAGTTAATGAAAATGCATGAGTAAGTTTTCAAATGACAGATTTATAGCACAGATCATAATATTAATCTCTTTATGTTAATTTAATGTCACTAAGTTCCCTGACCACAGAACTGAATCAACATGCAGTTTTGTTTTAGACTATTAATAGTAGACTCTAAAATGTCATAGAACAATATTTGTGAAAAAATTTAAGTCTTTTGAATCATTTGGATATTTTAACATCTAAAAATTCCTTCTTTAGATAACACAACATAAGTTCATTCCACCATATTCATTATATATCATACATTGATACATGAAGCTAGAAAAAAATATGCTTTGTTATGAAACTGTATGCTTTTTAATGTTATTTTCATAATTTAAAGAAAGGAACAAATGTGATATTATTTATCACAGAAAAGTAGACTAGGTTGAAAATTAGTATCTTTTTTAGGCTATACAGTCTTATTAAAGTTAGAAAATGAGTGTGGTACTATGCTTGTCATTCTGATAAAAACTTTGCATAGTTTTGAAACAGAATGCAATCTATTAATAGAAAATGCATTCTTTAATCTGTATGTTCTGGGTTTATACTGTTTGTCTTTTTAAAATCCATGTAGGTTAAATACATGTCTTTGCTAAGTGACATATTAGCTGCTTCTTGACAAAACACACCTCAAACTTAGCCATAAACATTAAGAAGTTTCTAAATACTCATTTCTGCTACAGCTAATTAGAATAGTAATCTTCATTTCATAAAGCATAATTTTAATATGTGTCACTTTTCTCCAGATTGTCTGAAGTTGATTCTATTTGACAAGGAAAAAGATAAAATATTAAATTTCTTTACTTACAGTTGCAGATGTCACATCAAAAGTTAGTTCTATTATGAGGGGGAGGGGGAGATTTTTGGTTGAAATATACTTTACAAATAGGAATTTTTTTTCTAGAATACACACAAAAATCGATTATTGAAAAGGCAACTTTTTTTTTAGGTAAAATGTCAATCTAAGAATATAGCCCAGGAGTCTTGAATTTCAAGTGGTTTATTATCATTGATTTTGATCTGCACTGTCAAAGGAAAGTATAATGAGATACATATTTATAATTTTAAATTGTATAATTGGTACACATTTTAAAAAGTAAAAACAAACAGGTGAAATTAATTTTGGTTATATATTTATTTAACCCAATATACCCAAAATATAATTATTCCTCCATGTAATCAATATAAAAATTTTTAATGAGATATTTTACATTTCTTTCTATAGCAAGACTTGCAATTGGTATGCATTTTACACATACAGCACATCTTAAGCTCAACTAGCCTCATTTCAAGTGTTCAATAGCTATGTGTAGGTAGTGGCTAATATATCAGCACAGCTTTAGATCCTTCTCTAATACCAAGAATTAATTGTTGGGTTTGGGCTGCAGAGGAACAAAGGGCCTTGGTATACATTTGTTTGATATTATACCTTGAAGAAAAATAAACAAACAAGCAAAAGCCCTTGAAGCCCTTGATTTTATGCTTGCTCATCTGAGAATATTTTCCCCCTGGCTGGACAAAGTTCAAAGAAAAAAGAAAAACATGTGGGAAAAAATACTCGATTTTTACTGCCATGAGCAATGAAAGACAAAAAAAGTCAAATGTAAAGCAGCAAAGGATTGTATAGATCAAAGTCAACACTTTTAATTACAAATTTTGTGTAATATGTTTGAGGCTCTTAAGAACCACAATTTCTTACAGTTTGATTCTTGAAACTCCTGAGAAGTTTGCAAGAGGAGCCTTTAGTATAGAATACTGGTTGGCACTAGTTAATCTGGAAGCTACACAGGCATGGGTGATTTTTAAAAATATATGTTTTTATTGATTTCAGAGAGGAAGGGAGAGGGAGAGAGAGATAGAAACATCAATGATGTGAGAGAATCATTGATCAGCTGCCTCCTGCACACCCCCTACTGGGGAATGAGCCTGAAACCTGGGCATTCCCTGGTTCACGGATCAATGTTCAACCACTGAGCAACACTGACAGGGTGGCCTGGGTGATTTTTGAAAGTATTGTATAATGTTTTATAATAGTCAGTACTTATCACTGACAGAACTGGAGCCAAAAGGTTGCAAAGTTTCTATCTCCCAGTGCATACAAAATGTGGTACTTCAATTTTAAGAGATTAGAGATATAATTTACAATGTTAATTTGAATGTAAGAATCTGAATTTCTAAGAATATTAAATAAGAGCCTATAATATCTTAAACAAATGTAAAATATTTATATAATAGATGTATACATGTGGTATCCATGGTGCTCATGCTAACAGGATATATTTCTGAGACTTACCAGCTATAAAAATAATCCCAAATAGTGTTGTGTGTCAGAGACAATTTAAAACATTGTTTTATTTACTCTTATAATCACTTATGAGTGGCTCAAAATATCACCAAACTAAAAACAGAAAGTGTCTTACAAAGTGATTAAATTCAATGCTCATTTAGTAGAACAATATTCCAATAAATTGACAAATGCTTTATATTTTAACTACAATCAATCTAATTATATCATGGCTTATTGGTAAAGATGTGAACTATAATATGTAGCTATTATTCATAATCCACTTGAGATTTAGAAAATATATTTGCACAGTTTGCAGCTTGGAGAAAGCAACTTTTGATGATTTACACAGTTTGAATTTACACCAGATTAACAAAATTGTATTTCCTTTGTTGTCAGTAGTTGCTGCTGCTCTCCAAATGTAATAATATTCTACAAGATAAGAGGGAATAAATAAGAAACTTTAGAGAAACCCCATTAAACATTTTTCAAATATATTTACTTAGGCCTTCTTAAGCTTTTTAAAATGCATTTAAAAATCTAAAGAATAAGAATATATTAAAAACTAAAAAAAGGGTAATGTTTTTGGCAGGAAGTGTCAGAATATATAAAGTTTTAACAAAACATGATGGTAACTATGCAGAAATTGGTAGATCAATGTGGTAAAATAAAATAGTACTTAAACTGGCCATGATGCATATCTAAAGCTAATATATGATTCAAAAATAATCAAAATGATATATGATGAAATTAATTATTTAAAAAATAGTGCTTGGAAAGTTGTCAAAGTATTTGGAAAAAGATTATCACTTCAAAATACATATACAAGAATTTTATAGCAGATCAAAGATATGACTATAAATCTGGTGACAATTTATAAGATAATATAAGTAAATATTAACCAATCAAATAAATATGCCTCATTTTAACTTTTATTTTTGAGTATCTGTATAATTAGTGGGAAAACTAATCTTAAACAGTTCTAATAGAACTATTTAGTTGCATTACATTACTGAAATTAGTTCTCATCATGTACTGTAGAAATTACTGTTACTTCTAGTTAGTTTCACAAAATGTTTCAATTCTAGAGTGGTTCTCACATCATTAATTTAGACATAGTTCTTGAAAGAAAGCATGATCATAGAAGGCAGGATGTGTGGCATTAAGTACTAATTTTCTCTTTTTTAAATATTGATTTTGATGATCATGATAATAATAATCAACTTTTAATGAGCAGGTGTAAAACATTACTCATTGTTTTCATTTCAAAGCAGCAAAAGATGAAGTCCCTTTGAAACAAAGGGTTATTTTTAAATAGGTAGATGCATTTCTTCTAACAATATTTGATCAAATGATCTCTGTATTTACAGATGTAGCCCTATTTATCCTTTAAGCGAAAATATTTTGAGTGTATGTTTCCTAAGTTTTGTCCTACATTTTCCTCCCAACTCTCCCTTTTGCAGGTCTCTTGATAGCTCACCTTTCCCTCCTCTTTCTTTTATTCAAAAATCTTTGTTGAGTACTTGGTACATACCAGGCACTATACTAAATTCCCTTCTTTCTTCCTCTACTCTCTATGTAATAGGCAGGGGATAATAGGAGAAAATTAGTAAGTGGAAGTAAGACAAAAATAGAAGTAGAGGTACTTATTCATAAGTAGGTGAAAATAAGATTTTTAATATTAGTATTCAATGATATTTTATGTAAGAAATTTCAATATATTATAACCTTGCTTCAGGATAGCATAGAAATAAATCTTGAATGTGATACCGAATTTTTGGACTGGAACCCGGATTCTTTTGTTATGCCCAGATTTCAAAATCCCCCAAGACAGACCACTAGGGAGCCAAATCCGATGCAAAAGCATAGAGTCTTTTATTCAAGCCCGGGCTTGGTCTCCCTCTGCCTCCATTACTGGATGAGAGAGAGCCCCGAGTCCCAAGAGATCAAAGGTTATATAGGGCTAGTAATTTGGGTGGCTTAGGTAAGTGACGTAAGTTACAGAGATTGATCACTCTGATCAGGGTTTTTCAGCAGGGTTTTACAGCACAAAGGTCAGGAAGTGACCAACACATTCTGAGCTTTGAGCCGTCCCCCACTATAGCCTTATTAGGACCTTAGCTGCCTTCCTGGAGCTTCATTGGTCCACTCAGGTGGTGGCTGGAGGGGTTAGGATATTACTGGCATTCCTGTGGTCACTCTCACAAAGGGGAGGGGGTTAAGGCTGAGGGCCCAGCCCTACAAGATAAAGTGGAGGAGAGTTCGTTTCTGCTTTGTCCTTTCATTTTGTCCACCAGAGTTAAAGAATGAATCCACGGACAGAAAGTGGTACAGCAAAGATGGAGATTTATTGAAGAACAAGTACAGACTCCCACGTAGGGAGGGGTAAGAGTCCCACGGAATGGACTCCCATGCAGGGAGGGGGAAAGGGTCCCACAGAACTGACTCCCACGTAGGGGTGGGGAAGAGTCCCATTGGGTTCCTTTCCCTATGGCTTATAAAGGCTGCAGATCCTGGTGCCTGATATCCCCTCTGATTGGTCAATATTCCCCTTCTAATTGGTTACTAGAGTGATTCTTAAGGCCCTCCTTCCTCATAGTCCTTCCATTCCTCTGGGCTCTCTTCTTTTCCATCTGAATGAAGGGCTTCATTCTCTTTATTTTGTAAATATAGACAGTTCTTAGAATTTCCACTTCTCTTGTCTTATGTAAATGCAAATGTTGCTGCTTCCTTGTCTTATGGAGATGCAACTGCACCTGGCTTCCTTGTGTTATGGAAATGTACCTTCTCCCAGTCTGCAGCCCCAGGCATTTCCATGGACCCCAATTCTAAAAAATCCCTAAGCCTGCCTATGTTCCCCCAAAATTCTTGCTTCAAATGGGATTTCCAGAAAAAGAAAAAAAAAAAAAACTATATCCATACTTTTCAATATTTTCTCAAAATACTCAGAGGCAGAAGGTATAAGCAAAAGTCTGCCTAAGTGACCACTTTGAAAATGTGTCTTTGTATGCTTGCTACAAGATTCCATTTCATTTTTAAAATCAAATTGGTAAATAAGTAGTTCCATCATGAAAAAAATAATATTATTGGAATTTTATTTAAAACTGTATAAAAATACTTTTTATCACATATACTTTTCCATATTTTTCAAGGCCCTAAAACCATCAGAATTATCTGAGAGTTAGATAACAGAACTACTTAATCTGATAATCTAATTGCTGAAGTATAAAAGCATTTCCTTTCCTTAGTTATCAGTAATGACTTTGCCTAATTTATTTTGAGGTTAGGGCTATGATATCCTTAAACTTAATACTTTATTGTAATTACTTGATGTTCAAAAAGAGAATTGTTATGAAGGGGAAATGCTCCTAAGGTTTTATTTATTTCATCTTTTCTCTTAGGTTTCCATGCAAGTCTCTGAATTTCAATTTTATCTTTAATAATATAATAATAATAATAATATTTTTCTTTAAATTCATTATTTCTTAATGAATTATAAATGTGTTCTCATCCCCCCTCCATTGACCCCCATCCCCCCCCTCCCCCGCTCATGCTCTCATCCCCCTCTTGTTCATGTCCATTGGTTTGGCTTATATGCATGCATACAAGTCCTTTGGTTGATCTCTTCCCATTACGCCCAACCTCCCCTACTTTCCCTCTGGGGATTAATAGTCTAATTGCTGTTTCTCTGTCTTTGGATCTGTCCCTGTTCATCAGTCTATGTTGTTCTCTATATTCCACAAATGAGTGAGATCATGTGGTATTTATCGTTCTCTGACTGGCTTATTTCACTTAGCATAATGCTCTCCAGTTCCATCCATGCTGTTGCAAATGGTAAGAATTCCTTCTTTTTTACAGAAGCATAGTATTCCATTGTGTAGATGTACCACAGTTTTCTAATCCACTCATCTGCTGATGGGCACTTAGGCTGTTTCCAAATCTTAGCTATGGTGAATTGTACTGCTATGAACATAGGGGTGCATATATCCTTTCTGACTGGTGTTTCTGGCTTCTTGGGATATATTCCTAGAAGTAGGATCACTGGGTCAAATAGGAGTTCCATTTTTAGTTTTTTGAGGAAGCTCCATGCTGTTCTCCACAGTGGCTGTACCAGTCTGCATTCCCACCAGCAGTGCACGAGGGTTCCTTTTTCTCCACATCCTCTCCAACACTTGTTGTTTGTTGATTTGTTGATGACAGCCATTCTGACAGGTGTGAGCTTATACCGCATTGTCGTTTTGATTTGCATCTTTCGTATAATTAGCCACTTTGAGCATGTTTTCATATGTCTTTCGGCCTTCTGTATGTCCTCTTTCGAAAAGTGTCTATCTAGGTCCATTGCCCATTTTTTGATTGGATTGTTTATCTTCCTATTATTAAGTTTCATGAGTTCTTTGTAAATGTTGGAGATTAAACCCTTATCGGTGATATCATTGGCAAATATGTTCTCCCATGCATTGGGTCTTCTTATTGTTTTGTTCATGGTTTCCTTTGCTGTGCAAAAGCTTTTTATTTTGATGTAGTCCCATTTGTTTATTTTCTCTTAGTTTCCATTGCCCTAGGAGCATTATCAGAGAAGAAATTCCTTCGACATATGTTTGCGATTTCGCTGCCTATGGATTCCTCTAGTATTTTTATGGTTTCCTGTCTTACATTTAAGTCTTTTATCCATTTTGAGTTTATTTTTGTGTATGGTGTGAGTTGGTGGTCTAGTTTCATCTTTTTGCATGTATCTGCTCAGTTTTCCCAACACCATTTATTTAAAACACTGTCTTGACTCCATTGTATGCTCTTGCCTCCTTTGTCGAATATTAATTGGGCATAGAGCTTTGGGTCAATTTCTGGGTTCTCTATTCTATTCCATTGATCTATATGCCTGTTCTTGTGCCAGTACCAAGCTGTTTTGAGAAAAGTGGCTTTGTAATACAGTTTGATATCTGGTATTGAGAACCCACCTACTTTGTTCTTCTTTCTTAGGATTGCTGCAGCTAATGGAGGCCTTTTTTTATTCCAGAAGAATTTTTGGAACGTTCATTCTAGATCTGTGAAATATGCCGTTGGTAATTTAATAGGGATTGAATTGAATCTAAAGATTGCTTAGGGTAGTATGGACATTTTGATGATGTTGATTCTACCAACCCATGAACACGGTATGTTCTTCCATCTGTTTATGTCTTCCTCTATCTCTTTGTTCAGTGTGCTGCAGTTTTCTATGTATAAGTCTTTTACCTCCTGAGTTAAGTTTATTCCTGGGTATCTTCATTTTGTTGATGCAATGGTAAATAGGATTGCTTTTTTAGTCTCCCTTTCTGCAAGTTCACTATTGGTGTAAAGAAATGCCATAGATTTCTTGGCATTAATTTTGTATCCTGCTACATTGACGAATTCATTTATTAACTCTAATAATTTTTTGATGGAGTCTTTAGGGTTTTCTATGTACAGTATCATGTCATCTGCAAATAAGGACAGTTTTACTTCTTCTTTTCCAATTTGGATACCTTTTATTTCTTCTTCTTGTCTGATCGCAATGGCCAGTAATTACAGTACTATGTTGAACAGGAGTGGTGGGAGGGGGCATCCCTGTCTTGTTCCTGTTCTCAGGAGAAATGGTTTTAGTTTTGCCCATTGATTATGACGTTGGCTGTGGCTTTGTCATATATGGCTTTTATTATGTTGAGGTATGATCCTTCTATTTCTACCTTGCTAAGAGTTTTTATCAAGAAAGGTTGTTGAATTTTGTCTGAAGCTTTTTCTGCATCAATTGATATGACTGTGGTTTTTATCTCTCAATTTGTTTATGTGATGAATCACGTTTATTGATTTGCAGATATTGTACCATCCTTGCATCCCTGGGATGAATCCTACTTGGTCATGGTGTATAATATTTCTGATGTATTACTGGATCCGATTTGCTAGAATTTTGTTTAGTATTTTGGCATCTATGTTCATGGGGGATATTGTCCTATAATTCTCTTTCATTGTGTTGTGTCTATCGGGTTTTGGTATTAGGGTGATGCTGGCTTCTTAGAATGAGCGGGGAAGTGTTCCTTCTTCTTGATTTTTTTGTAATAGTCTAAGGAGGATATATTTTATATCTTCCTTGAATGTTTGGTAAAAATCCCCTGTGAAGCCGTCTGGCCCAGGGCGTCTGTTTACTGGGAGCTTTTTATGACTACTTCAATTTCTTCCATCATTATTGGCCTGTTGAGATTTTTAGATCCTCTGGATTGAGTTTTGGAAGATTGTATTTTTCTTGGAATATGTCCATTTCCTCCAGGTTGTCTAGTTTGTTGGAGTATAGTTGTTCATAGTATTTTTTAACAATTCTTTGAATTTCTGAGGGGTATGTTTTTATTTTGCCTCTTTCATTTCTGATTTTGTTTATTTGAGTCCTCGCTCTTTGCTTCTTTGTGAGCCTGACTAGAGGCTCATCAATCTTGTTTATCCTTTCAGAGAACCAGCTCTTGCTTTCATTGATCTTTTGTATTGTTTTATTGGTCTCTATGTCATTTATTTCTGCTCTGATCTTTATTATCTCCTTTCAACTGCTCACTCTGGGCTTTTTTTTTGTTGTTCTCTTTCTAATTCTTTGAGTTGTAGAGTTAAATGATTTACTATCATTTTTTCTTGTTTTTTGAGGTAGGCCTGTAGTGCTATAAACTTTCTTCTCAGGACTGCTTTCATTGTGTCTCTTGGATTTTAGGTTGTTGTACTGTTATTGTCATTAGTTTTCAGGGTGTTTTTAATTTCTTCTTTGATCTCACTGGTTACCCAATCATTATTTAGTAACATGCTATTCAGCTTCCAAGTGTTTGAGTCTTCTGGATCGTTTTTATGTTGGTTTATTTCTAATATTATGCCTTTGTGATCTGAGAAGATGCTTGGTATGATTTCAATCTTCTTGTATTTGGGGAGACTTTGCTTGTGACCCAATATGTGGTCTATTTTTGAAGATGTCCCATGTGCACTTGAGAAGAAAGTATATTCCATGGCTTTGGGGTGAAATGTTCTGAAGGTGTCAATTAAGTCTACCTGATCTAGTGAGTCATTTAGGATTGCTATTTCTTTGCTGATTTTTTGTCTAGAGATTTTATCCACTGATGTCAGTGGTGTGTTTAAGTCCCCTATTATGATTGTATTGTTGTTGATCTCTCCCTTGATATTTTCCAGGAGTTTTTTTATTTATTTGGGTGCTCCTGCATTGGGTGTATATATGTTTATAAGTGTTATATCCTCTTGTTGTATCGATCCCTTTAATATTATGAAGTGGCCTTCCTTATCTCTTGTTATGGCCTTCACTTTGAGGTCTATTTTGTCAGATATAAGTATTGGTACCCCAGCTTTTTTTTCATTTACATTTGCCTGAAAGATATTTTTCCATGCCTTCACTTTCAGTCTGTGTGAGTCCTTTCTAATGAGGTGGGTCTCTTGTAGACAGCATATATATGGGTCATGTCTTTTTATCCATTCAGCCACTCGATGTGTTTTGATTGGAGTGTTTAGTCCATTAACATTTAAAGTTATTATTGAAAGGTATTTGCTTGGAGTCATTTCTATTTTTGTGCCTGTGTTCTTTCTTACCTTTATATTTCTTCTTTTTACAGCATTCCTTTTAGCATTTCTTGCATTGCTGGCTTGGTAGTGATAAACTACCTTATCCTTTATTGTTCTGCAAAGCTTCTGATTCCCCCTTCAATTTTGATTGATATTCTTGCTGGATATAGTATTCTTGGATTCAGTCCTTTGCTTTGCAACACTTTGTATACCTTCTTCCATTCCCTTCTATCTTGATGTGTTTCTGCTGAGAAATCATTTGATAATCCTTTGTAGGTGCTGGGGTCCGGCCCCAGCAGGTCCAGGGGTCCCCAAAGGTGTGGACGGAGTCGGCGAAGAAGGAATGACACGGAGGCAGCGTTCAGGTGATCATCATAGCCGGGTTCTCTTGTCAGGGTTTCCAGCCAGGTTCTGTAGCCAGGTTCTGTCACCAGGTTCTAGTCAGGCTCTCTTGCCAATTTCTGTAGTCAGGGTCAGTCCAGGATCTTTTGCCATGTTCTCTCGCTAGGTTCTGTCTCTAGGTTCTGAGGCCAGTTTCTGTCCAGGAACTTTTGCCATGTTCTCTCCAGCGAAGTTCTTCTGTCTCTAGAGAACGTTCTGTGTAGGTTCTGTGCCTAGGTTCTGTCTCTCTCGGTTCTGTCTTCTTACATCTGTATTTATACCAGTTGATTCCAATCCTATCAATCTCTATTTCAAAGGTTAGGGCGTTTCTTATCTCCATTCCAGGGAGTAAAGATTATGTAGCTTAAGCATGATTGTTCTTAGTTAAAGTGATTAATTACCCACCTGGAACTTAGTTAAGAGGTTTTATTCCCTCCCTAACTTCAGGGGAAAATCCCTACCTGGGGAAACAACCTTTCTCAGAGACCTTGGTTAAAACACATAGTGCCAAGAAGGTGAGCAAACATATTAAGAACAGTATGCCATATATGCCAGGTCCCTTGAAACAGCAAGCATGGACCGGCTCCCGGCAAATTCCCCCTTTTTTATTTTTTAAAAGCGGGCATTAAAAAGAAAACCCCGAAATGCTCTCTTGTATCCATTTCAAAACATATGGCACCCGAACAGGGACCCCTAGGTAAGCGCCCCGCACTCGGGACGGATCGGACTCCACCGTAGGAAGAGGGTGGATAGTCTTCGCCGACTCTGTCCACACCTTTGGGAACCCCTGGAACAGGATTCCCATAGGTAAGCCCCCCCCCATTGAGAACCCCCACATTCGGGACGGATAGGACTCCACCAGGGTGCTACAGACCCCCCTATAAAGAATAAGTAGGGTAAGAAGGTGGATAGTACAGAACTTAGATTGAGAAGATGTGCCATACTGAGTCCAAAGAAGACTCTGTATTGATCTTTAGATTAAGAAGATGTGCCATACTGAGTCTAAAGAAATAAGACTCTGTATTGATCTTTTAACACATATGCTTGCTAGCAGAGGAATTAAGGTTACTCCCAGTCATACAGAATGTTTTATACAAGAAGTATGTCCATGCTTTTCTGAGGAAGGAAAGGTAAATGTAAAGGCATGGGAGGAGGTAGGCCCAAGGAGCCTTATCCTTAACCTGACTGCAGCCTTTCCACCCCAGGAAAGTGCAGGATTGGCAAGCTCTCCCTGAGGTGATAGATCAGGACTCAAGTAATAGCGGAAAGCGCCAATCCTACTCTTAAAATGGATACAAGAGAGCATTTGGGGTTTTTCTTTTTAATGCCTGCTTTTAAAAAATAAAAAAGGGGGAATTTGCTGGGAGCCGGTCCATGCTTGCTGTTTCAAGGGACCTGGCATATATGGCATACTGTTCTTAATATGTTTGCTCACCTTCTTGGCACTATGTGTTTTAACCAAGGTCTCTGAGAAAGGTTGTTTCCCCAGGTAGGGATTTTCCCCTGAAGTTAGGGAGGAAATAAAACCTCTTAACTAAATGCCAGGTGGGTAATTAATCACTTTAACTACGAACAATCATGCTTAAGCTACATAATCTTTACTCCCTGGAATGGAGATAAGAAACGCCCTAACCTTTGAAATAGAGATTGATAGGATTGGAATCAACTGGTATAAATACAGATGTAACAAGACAGAACCTACACAGAACTAGAGACAGAAGAACTTCGCTGGAGAGAACATGGCAAAAGATCCTGGACTGAACCTGACTACAGAAATGGGCAAGAGAACCTGACTAGAACCTGGTGACTGAACCTGGCTGGAGAACCTAGCAAGAGATCATGGACACAGAACCTGGCTGGAGATCTGAAGCAGAACCTCTCTGGAGATCCAGACCAGAACTTGGCTGGAGATCCTGGCTGGAGATCCTGGCTAGGCTGCTGATCAACTGAACGCTGCCTCCATGTCATTCCTTCTTTGCTGACTCCGTCCACACCTTTGGGGACCCCTGGACCCGCTGGGGCAGGACCCCGGCATGTAGGTAACTCTCTGTTTCTCTCTTGCAGCCTTTAAGATTCTCTCTTTGTCTTGTACATTTGCCATCGTTATTATGACGTGTCTTGGTGTGGGTCTTTTGGGGTTCATCTTTCTTGGGACTCTCTGTACTTGTGTAACTTTTTTCTTCCCCATATCTGGGAAGTTTTCTGTCATTATTTCTTCAAATAGATTTTCTAATCCTTGCTGCTTTTCTTGTCCTTCTTGCAGCCCTATTATGCGTATATTACTTCGTTTCATGTTGTCCCAAAGGTCTCTTAGGTTCTCCTCCTGCTTTTTAATTCTTTTCTCCAGTTGCTGTTCAGATTGAGCTTGTTTCTCTGCCTTATCTTCTAACTCACCAATTCGGTCCTCTGCTTCTTCTAGTCTGCTGCTGAAGCTTTCCATGGTGTTTTTGATTGTAGCTATATCACTTTTCATTTTTTCCTGATTCTTGCATAGGTTGTTGATTTTCTCATCCATCCGGTGAATGAATTGTACAACCATTACTCTGAATTCTTTTTCTGTCATGATGCATGCTTCAATTTCATTAATTTCCTTTCTTGGCGACTCCTCATTGTCGTTCCTCTGGGGGTTGTGTCATCTCTTCATTCTGATTATCTCCCGATGCTTCAAACGTTGAGTTGTGTGGGCCTGGGCCATGTGCAGTGGGAGCCTCACACCACGCTAGTGTCACTGAAGAGCTCTGACATTAAGATGTGTTTTTGTTGTGGTTTGTTGGGAACCAGGCTCAGTTCCCGGTGTCCTTATGTTTTCTCCTAGCCCAGGACTCCTGAAGCTGGCCGGCACTACATGGGACAAGTTCCAAGGTGCTCGCGCACTTCCAGGCTAAAGTTCCTGAGTAGCACTGAGGCCCGGGCAAGGGGTGGGTCTATCAGTTACTATGGCACTGCCCATGTGCCTGCAGGAAGGGGGATGGGCTCTGTTACTCACGGATCTGCCACGGGGATTTCTGAACTTTTTGTGTCCGCAGGTTTGTAGCTGTGGTCACAGGTCTCTGTCCCCAGTGGCTGCAGGGTCATGGTATGCATCTGAGATCAGACTGGGTGGTGCTGAGGCCAGGATCCTAGTCTCAAGCAGCTCTGTTTCCCAAGATGGCGTGGTCGCTGTGCCCGTGTTGGCTGCCCAGGAGTGTCTGCACAGGGAACGGGGCTCCGCTGTCTAAAACTGCCCTGTTTAGCAGCCCCTTAGAAGACCTGCAGAATCTAACTGTCCCTAGCTCATACACACACACCACACACGTCCACACACTCCTCTATAACTTCCTTGTGCTCTCACACTCTCCCCCTCCCTACCTCCCTATCGGTTGCCATTTTTCTCTCAATAATAATTTTTGTTTATACCTTAATGGAATTTCAAAATCATTATTATATCTTGCAACATTTACTTACTTTTAGTATTTATTTAACAAATACAATCCAATTAATCAAGTTAAGTAAACTTTCTTGAAAAAATTTGTAAAATTCGTGAAGCAGGAAACGAAGAGAATCAAGCAGGTCAGAAAGGAGAAAAGAGAAGGTTTAATCCGCGTTCTCGGGCAAGACCCATGAGCCCCAAAGGCAGGGCCAGTGAATTCACGCCAACAGGGAGGGGGGCACTTCTTTTTATACAGGTGTTTGGTGAGGGGTGGCGGGCATGAGTTGAGGAAGTTCCTGCAGTGGGATTTGTCACAGTATTCAGCTGAGGAAGTGCCCACCATGGGGGTCCTCACGATATTCAGGAAGGAGCCAGTATCTGTGTGGGGGTCGTTGTGGATTCCAGGGAGGAGCCAGTATCTGTGTTGCCATCTGTCTGGCACGCTGACCTGTTAGTAGTTCCAGGGAGGGTCCATTATCTCCATCACTATCTGCCTTATGGTGGCATGCATCCGCTCCTGGGCTTCCCTTCGACCTAACATCCTGGCCTTTTGGTTTTAGGGGCGCTGGTTCATTCTGACTACTTCCTGCTGGCCAGGGACAGCGAGGAAGGGGGTTTTTAAAGGCCAGGGTCAGGCAGAAGCAGGTCGGAGGCCAGCCAAGTGTAGGGATGAAGCAGGAGCTGATTTACAGTCACTTGTGACATCTCCACAATCCGGGAGTGGATGAACTTGAGGAGGCAGGGGGCTAGGAGAAAAAAGACACAGATGAGAATCAGGGCCCCTATCATTGGTAGGACCCAGGTAGCTAAGTGGCTTTGGGACCAGCTGAAAACAGAATTGTCCCGGGAGTGTCTTGCACATAGTTCTTCACTCAGGTTAGTCAGAGTCTGCACGTTTTGCTCCACTACTCTGGACTCGTCGATGTAGTAGCAGCATTCCTCCTGAAAGAATATGCAGGTTCCTCCTCTTTCTGCAGTCAGAAGGTCTGAGGTGTGCTAGTTCTGTAGGGCTACCTGGGCTATTGATGTTACCTGCCACTGTAGGTATTGCAGTGAAAGTGGGAGGGAATGTTAGAATGTGCTGTTATCCAAGGGAAAAGAGAAAGGGAAGGGAAGGAGCAGTGGAAGCCAGGGACCTGGATATGAGGTTGGAGAAAAGGCAGTGGGAGGAGGGAGCAGGCCCCGCAGCTTGATCCCAGGCCTCTAGCTGCTGGGATTTTAGAGTTGCCACATTTTTTCCTAGAGATAATGATTTCAGTTTCTGATAATAGCCAGACTGTTGAGTAAACCTGTGCATTCAAGGAAGTTTCCTTTGGGAAAGGTGGAGTGGGGGAGGGGGACGGAGTGAGAAAGGCTCTGAGGTCAGAGCAGTTTTCAGAGCTTTAAAGGGGTGAGGATGTTGGTCTTGGGATCTATGGGTTCAGTGAGGGGGTCCCTTCGCCATGTCACGTCATAGAGGAGCTTTGCAAGAAGACTACAGTTGTGAACCCGGAGGCGAGAGTACCCAGTGAGCCTGAGGAAGGAGAACATTTCTTGTTCAGAGGAGGGGACAGTCATGGAGGAGATAAGGAGATAAGGCGTCCACAGTCCCAGGAATGGCATGCGTGGCCCTGTGGGGTGAGAGAGTGAAACTGAGGTATGCGACTGTGGTCTGGGACAACTGGGCCCCCTAAGGGGATGCATGGCAGCCCTGGCTGGGCACTCAGGCAGAACAAGAAAACAGTGAATGAGGGGATTTAGTAAGATGCAGTGTAGAGTGAAGTGACTAATGGCTGTGAGACTGTTCCGTCAACCCCCATAAGAGAGACTGAGGAGTGGACGAGGGTTGAATTCAGAGAGGGCAAAATAAGCTGCCCTAGTGTCAATTAAAAAGGAGATCGGCTTACCTGCCACCACAGTCATTACCCAAGGCTCTGTCCTGGTGGTGTAAGTCTGTGGGGCCCTGTCGGGGCCTGAGCAGCTTCTTCAGTGGCCAGTCCCATGAGGTTTGGGAGCTCCAAACCGGATCCAGAGAGTGGCCATGCTGGAATGGCTGAGGCCTGACCTGGAGGACCGGACTGCAGTCCTATTTCCAGTGGCCTTTCCCTTCCACACGTTGGCCTGGGCCCAGGCGGGGGTCTCGGGTTTGAGTAGGACTTGGCTCACTATATTTCCTTGCTGCTTTTGAGGCATAGGCCTGGAGGAGGCTTAACCCCTGACTTACCCGCAGTTGGAGGACTGGCACATTGTTTGGGGTTCATGAGAGTGGTGGCTAGGAGGTGAAGACCTCCTAACGGGCCTCAGCCTTGGCCTGATCTCGCCTTTGTTTTTGGATTTGGGTTCCTCGTCTCTATTATTAAAGACCTTAAAGGTCAGGTTAACGAGGTCTTCTTGAGGGGTTTGTGGAAGTTTGTGGTGTATGTCGGGGGAGTAAAGGTGGTCAGTCAGTGGATAAAGAAACCTGAGATGCCTTTCAATCTGTGAGGCTGGACGTAGAGAGTGGGGCATGGACTCAGACTATGCCCTCAGTTCCTGCTGCCTCCCTCAGGGATAGAATGGATGCAGAAATAGAAGAGGCTGTTGAGGAAGACAGTCTTTGGGTGGCCTGAGAATGAGTGTTAGAGGGGAAAGGCTGTTTTGGAGCTCAGGTTCTCAGAATTTGGGCTCTCAGGGATAGGGGAGAAGGTGACTGCTGGTTAAGAGGGTCTGAAGAGAAAGAGCTGAGGCATTTTTTTTTAATTTGAGGAAGATCAGAAAGTGAGAGAGAATGGCTACCCGGATAATATCCTTCCCCGCTGCAACCTCTCGCAAAGGGAACTGGCCAGCCACCTGTGAATTCAGTTGCTGGAGATTCAGCGGAGCACGCAGGGGAAGGCAGGTGGTTAGAATTCTCAGAGGGTACAGCGTGGGGTACAGGTTCCTACAGCAGGTTTGTAAGGGGGCAGGGGGAGCAGGAGAGGTGGAGATGAATGATCCTGGGCAGGCCCAGGAGAGGTTTCGGAATTTCTTGACTAATACTGTGGAGTTGGCGGAGAAGGACCCCAGCCACTTTTCAATTGCCCTAAGACACCACAACCCTGGGGGGCGGGGGCTGTGAACACATGTGTTTACTGACTGGGGAATGGGGGGGGAGTGGGGGGGTGGGAGAGGGAGTAGTTGCCTGGCAACTTTAGTTTCCAGCTCCTGCAGCAGCTGCAGCAGTGGGCAGGAGAGGGGAGGAGGTCAGCAGGTAGAGGAGAAGGCGTTGCCAGAGTGGGGTAGCGGAGAGAGGAGGAGGGGCTTTGGGGGAAGGGATGGGAACGAAGACCGAGAGAGAGGCTTGGGCATATTTCCTGGTTCGCTGGCAGAAATTACTGAGGTCGGTAAGGATGGTAAAGTCAAAGGTCCTGTTTTCAGGCCATCTGGACCCGTTGTCCAATTCATACTGAGGCCATGCTACGTTACAGAAATAAAGGAAGCATTTAGGACACAGATCCTGAGACAGGCCTAGTTTTTAGTCAGGTTGGCGGGCAGGCACCCTTAGAGGTGTGCTCGGATCAGGTTTGGAATTTCGATTCCCTATGCGCGATACCTGAGGTCAGTAGCCGTGACCAAAGGGCCAGCGTCCCAGCGGTTTGGCCAGGGCTACAGAAGGACGGAGGAACCGGGGAAGATAGGGACGTCTCCGCTACCTCCCAGGGTCTGGAGGAGCCCTTCCTGGAAGGGTCAGGAAAACGAAGGACAGTCTCTGATGCGGCCACGCTTTGTGGACAGAGACGCCCGAGGGTGACCTCAGGGATCGACATGGGGCGGGACTCACCGCTAATGCTGCCAAGCTGGGAAAGAGAGCTGCTAAGCGAGGAAATGCGGTCCTGAGGGGTCCTGGGCCACAAGGAGGGAGAGGAGTCTCCCGGGTTTCACTGCACCAAATGTAAAGTTCGTGACACAGGAAACAAAGAGAATCAAGCCGGTCAGAAAGGGGAAAAGAGGTTTAATCCGCGTTCTCGGGCGAGCCCCACGAGCCCCAAAGGCAGGGCCAGTGAATTCACGCCAACAGGGAGGGAGGCACTTCTTTTTATACAGGTGTTTGGTGAGGGGTGGCGGGCATGAGTTGAGGAAGTTCCCGCCCTGGGGGTCATCATGGTATTCAGGAAGGAGCCAGTATCTGTGTGGGGGTCATTGTGGATTCCAGGGAGGAGCCAGTATCTGTGTTGCCATCTGTCTGGCATGCTGACCTGTTAGGAATTCCAGGGAGGGTCCATTATCTCCGTCACAATCTGCCTTACAGTGGCATGCATCTGCTCCTGGGCTTCCCTTCGACCTAACATGATTCTTTATTGGAAATTATAAAAGCTCTTATACTGATTAATTAATAATTTTTATATTTTAGGATTTTCATATTATTATAGAATTTAGTTGTAGTGTGTGTTGCAATTTCTTCAACTCCTGTCTTCCGTTGAATACAACTGCTGTAAAAATTTTGTTTTTGAAAGTTTAGGTAGAACTATAATGTGTTGAGTATTTTTATTGAGATATAATTCACATAATGTACAGTTCAACTTTTAGAGTGCACAATCCATTAGTTTTTAATATATTTATGTATTTGTGCAACCTTTACCACTATTGAATTGCAGGACATTTTCATGACCCACAAAACCCCCACATAACCATTAGCAGTCACTCCCCAGTCCCCCAAATCTCCATTCTGGAAACCAATACTCTCAATTCTGTCTCTATAAGTTTTCCTATATTGGAAATGATTAAAACAGTGGTTCCCAAACTTATTTGGCCTACCGCCCCCTTTCCAGAAAAAATATTACTCAGCGCCCCCTGGAAATTAATTTTTTTTTTAAATTTTAATAGCAATTAAACAGAAAGATATGTATTAATGTTTCTACCTTTTTCGTAAAATATAGTAAAGAAAGGTGTAAATTAGAAACATTGAAGTTTGAAATTATGAAACTATTGAACTCAGAATAGAAAGGTAATACAAAAAAACTTAAAACAAATGCACCTGTGGCCATCATCGCCCCCCTGGATCGCTGCAGCGCCCACCAGGGGCGGTAGCGCCCACTTTGGGAATCACTGGTCTAAAAGAAACTTATACAGTTTGTGGTCTTTCATTTCTGGCTTCTTTTATATAGATGTTTTTAAGATTTATCCATATTATAAGCATACATCACTACTTCATTCCTTAGTATGGCTTATTAATATATCATTGCATGATATACCATTTTATTATCCACTCAGTTGAACATTTGTGTATTTCCATCTTTTGGCTATTATGAGTAATGCTACTATGCACATTGGTATAGAAGTTTTTGTGTGGGCATATGTTTTCATTTCTCTTGGGCATAAATTTAAGAGTAGAGTTGCTGAGACATATAGTAACATTATGTTTAATATTTTAAAGAACTCCCAAAGTTTTCTAAAGTGGCTGCATGTACCATTTAACATTCCCCTTAACAATGTATGGCCAGGCTGGTGTAGCTCAGTGGTTGAGTGTCTACCTATAGTTCAATTCCAGGTCAGGGCATATGTCCAGTTGTGGGCTTGATCCCCAGTAGGGGGTGTACAGGAGGCAGCCAATCAATGCTTTTCTCTCTCCCCTTTCCTTGCTGAAATCAATAAAAATATATTAGAAAAAATGTATGAGGGTTTCAATTCTCACCAATACTTGCTAATATTTCTTTTTAATTGTGAGTAACCATATTAGTGAGTGTGAAATATTTTCCCATTGCGGCTTTCATTTACATTTCCTAAATGGTTAATGATGCTGAGAAGCTTTACGTGTGTATGAGCCATTTGTATATCTTCTTTGTTCATTTTTCATTTGTGTTGTCTTTTTATTATTGTTACTAGAGGCCCAATGCACAAAATCCATGCAAGAGTAGGCCTTCCTTCCCCACGCTGCAGGCACTGGCTTCCCTCTGGGACCCAGGACCCGGGCTTCCCTTGCAGCCCAGCTTTGTCCTGAAGGTCATCTGGAAGGACATCTGGTCTAATTAGCATATTATGCTTTTATTATTATAGATAAGAGATCTTGATATATTCTAGATTTTATTTATATATGAGATATATCATCTGCAAATAATTTCTCTTGTTTTGCAAGTTATCTTTCCATTCTGTTGATAATGTCCTTTGAAGCACAAACGTTTTTATTTTGATGAAATTTTATTAGTATACACACACGTGTGTGTGTGTGTGTGTGTGTGTGTGTGTGTGTGTGTGTTTATTGACGGTATTACAGATGTTTTCCATCCCCTCCCTTTTCTTCCTCCACCCAGCCCCTGTGCCACCCCAAGCCTTGATATATTTTTAATTTGCTTGTTTATGCTTTAGGTTTTATATTAAAAAAATAATTGTTTAACCTGAATTCTTCAAAATTTGCAACCATGTTTTCTTATAAAAATGTTTAAAGTTTTGGTCCTTACATTTAGGTATGTGATTCCTTTTGAGTTATTGTTTGTATATGGTGTGCAGTAAAGATCCAACTTCATTTATCTGCATGTGGAAATAAAATTGTTGCAGCAGTATTCATTGAAATTGCTGTCCCTTGCCCATTGAACTGTTTTAGCACCCAAATAAAAAAAGGAGCAAAATAAATGGTTTTATTTCTGGATTACAAATTGTGGTCCATTATATTTCTGTCCTCGTGATTTTACCACTAAGTCTTGATATATGTTTTGGAATCAGAGAGCATGAGGCCTCTAAACGTGTTTCTCCTTTTCAAAATTATTTTTGCTAATTTGAATCTCTTGAATTTCCATAAGAATTTTAGGATCAGCTACTCAATTTCTTAAAAGAATCAGCTTGAATTTTAATAAGTATTTTGTTGGTCTGTAGATCTATTTGGAGAATGTTTTTATCCTGATAATATTAAACCTTCTGATCCAAGAACATAAATGTTTTCAATTTATTCAGATTAAAAAATTCTTGATGTTTTGTAGTTTTAATGTATAAGAGTTGCACTTCTTTTATTAAGTATATTCATATATATATTTATTATTCCTTTAATGTGAATAATTTTTTTAAAATATATTTTATTGATTTTTTGCAGAGAGGAAGGGAGAGAGATAGAGAGTTAGAAACATTGATGAGAGAGAAACATCAATCACCTGCCTCCTGCACATCTCCTACTGGGGATTGTGCCTGCAACCCAGGTACATGCCCTTGACCGGAATCGAACCTGGGACCTTTCAGTCCGCAGGCCGACGCTCTATCCACTGAGCCAAACCGGTTTCGGCGTGAATAATTTTTAAAAAGAAATTAGTTTTCATATTGTTAGTGGCTAGTGTATAAAAGAACTATTGAATTTTCTACTTTGATCTTGTATCCTACAACCTTGCTAAATGGTTTATTAATTCTAATAGTCTTTGTGTGGTATTTGTTTGTATTTTCTTGGCACAAGATTATCTCATATGTGAATAGAGATAGTTTTAGTTCTTCTCTTCCAATATGGATGTCTTTTATTTCTCTTTCTTGCCTGATACACTTCTTTGTCTCTATAACATTTTTTTTTTCTTTTCCTAATGTGTCTTTTGTCTCTTGTTAGTATAATTACTACACCTCTCTTTTGATTACCATTTCCCTGGTATCTCTGTTTTAAATTCATTAACAGACTTCTAATGAATATTTGTGGTCAATATTTTAAATAACATTTAGATTTCTAGTACATTAATCAAGCAGATTAGAGCAAGTTTTCACTTGTATTAATTTCTTATTAATGCCATAACAAATTATCACCATCTTAGTGTCTTTAAAAAGCATAAATTTAATATTTTACAGTTGAGGGCAGAAGTCCAAAATACATTCCACTCAGATAAAATCAAGGCATTGATTAGACTGTGTTGCATTCTGGAAGCTTTAAAGAAGAATCCATTTTCTTGTCTTTGCCCAATTGCCAAAATTCTTGGCTCATGACTGCTTTCCATTTCAAAGCCAACAGAAGTTGGTTGATTTTTTCTCATGATGTCATCTTTGGCTTTGACTCTTCTTCCTCTCTTTTCTCCATTTAAGGACCTTTGTGACTATGTTGGGTCCATTGAGATAACCCAGGATAATTTCCTTATTTTAAGATCATCTGTTTAGCAATATTAATGTCACTCATAATCTTACTTCCCCCTTGTCATATAACATAACATATATAAATATCTAAAGGATTAGGACTTAATGTCTTGGAGGTAGGGAATATTATTCTACCTACCACATACTCTTTATTCTTTGAAACTCAACTTTTAGTGAGGTAACCATGCTCTGAAGGTGCCTAAACAAAATTTTAATAAAGCAATTTTAATAACTTTGATCTTTGAGATATATCCAAGAAAGTCAAGAGCTATCTTGGAAATTGGAGTAATTTCTGACATTCCAGGTTCATTCAGGCTTTTAGTATATTAAATCCTGATCATAAAATTGATTTGAAATAATTGATTTAAAATAATGACTCATTACACAGTTTACAATCTGACTTGCTATAAAAATATTTCCTTGCCTCTGCATTTCAAATTATAGTAAACACTCAACTTTCTCCTTAGCAAAGATTCATTTAGCCTCTTCAAGTCTGTTTTCTCATTTGTAGAATATAAATACCAGTAGCAAATACCTCATACAGTGTGGTGAGGATATAATGAATTAATTCTTCAAAGAACTTAGCACCATCTGTCCTTTGGACATTATAGATATTCAATATTATGTCAATATAAAAATAAAATTATTACTTTATGTTACTATTATTTTTCTCAATGCAACTTTTTTTTAAAATATATTTTATTGATTTTTCACAGAGAGGAAGGGAGAGAGATAGAAAGTTAGAAACATCGATGAGTGAGAAACATCGATCAGCTGCCTACCGCACATCTCCCACTGGGGATGTGCCCGCAACCCAGAATCAAACCTGGGTTGATTCTGGACCGGAATCAAACCTGGGACCTTTTCAGTCCGCAGGCCGACGCTCTATCCACTGAGCCAAACCGGTTTCGGCTCTCAATGCAACTTTTAATAATGCCTGCTTACACTTTAGTCAACATTCATTTTATTATATTTTTATTCCAAATATTAATAATTGCCTTCTGTTTCATTAAACATGAAATTTATTTCTATTAATTTTAAAACAAAGCTAGATGTATAATTATGTTGTTTTTGTTTTGCTTTGCTTTTTACCATTGTCAGTATTTTTTGGCATATATATATATATATATATATATATATATATATATATATATATTAAGTTAAAAATAAGGAGAGATAATTTTTAATGAGTTTATAAAAAATTATAACTGTTAAGTATGTTTTGAACCCTCTAGTCCCCTAACACTGAGGAGCCAATAATACACTGCAAATAATCTCTATATTCATGCAGTTATATAAAATAATATTTAATCTACATACCTGATATATTTCTGTGTTGTATATTATACAATTTATCTTATTTATAAAGTCATATCCAACATATTGCTGAAATTTATCACCCCAGATTCTAAGACAAGTGATGTTGCCTCTTGGCCTTTACCTTTAACCAAGCTAATTTCTCTGTTAACTCAATTAATGTCTAACTCTAAAGATGATAAGCAAGGTAGCAAGGTTCAATTTGCATAGTTTTGCATATTTTAATATTTTAGCAAAGTTTTAATGGAAATTATTACATATATGCATATAAATCTATGGTTATAGTATCTCTCTTACCCATATATGTTTTATTAAAATTATAGGAACTTTCTTCTTTTATCCTGTTTTTCTTAGTCTCCAAACTTTTATGTGTATAGACTCCTTATAAATAGGCCCGATTTGATTCTTAGTTATGCAGAAGAATATCATTTTAAGAATCAGGCAGCAACATTTGCATTTTAACATCCATGGGGACGCTATATTGTGTCTAAATTAAGAACTTGACATTAAACATTTAACATAGCATTTCCTTTCTTATCTCATCCTTTGACACTTTTTAGCGCATGAAGTATGTCAAGGAAAGATGTGGAACATGTAAATTAATTGTCTTTGTTTTACCCTTCAATGCTAATTAGGGTATTTATTTAATTCCCTGAAGTCATATGACACAGAGCTAAACTCAACCTTAATTCTCTGGTTCTTGTAGGCTTTATGTATGACATTATGATATTCCAAAATGTGTTCTTTTTTTTAAAAAAAGAGACAAGATGAATTTATAAATTAACGCTGACACATGGATTACCATAATTTCATAAAGATAAAGAGAATCACTACTATGATAGCACGTGCCTTGCTTGACATTCTTTGCTGCTAAATGATTCATTACCTTCTATACAGGCTATAGTCAGAGATAGTGAAGGATTACTGGGAAAATGGCATTTTCTCAGGGCTTTGGAGTTCGAATTATTCAGCAAAGACAAAGTTCCCTCAGTGGAGAATATAGCTCTGTTGCCACCTTAACTTCAGAAATATTTGTCTCAGCCTTTCCTATGCACAGCAGGTATTGATTTTTTATGATCACAATGCATATGAACAGTTTTGCATTGAAGGGGGAATGTGAGAACATAAATAGAAAAGTAATTATTCAAGACCATAATATCTGGACCTGTAGTTAGTTCACGAAAGCTCAGAACACTGAGGAGCAAATAATACACTGCAAATAATCTCTATATTCATGCAGTTATATAAAATAATATTTAATCTACATACCTGATATATTTCTGTGTTGTATATTATACAATTTATTTTATTTATAAAGTTATATCCAACATATTCCTGAAATTTATCACCCCAGATTCTAAGACAAGTGATGTTGCCTCTTAGATTGTGTACTTTAATGATGCCACTAATTTAACATGAAAGGGGGAGAACATGAGATAAAACATTTTTATCATATATACATCATATATAATATAAAACCATATTTTACTATTGATAATTTTACCACTGAAAGAATAATTTTGTATCCACTTAATTAAATTATTTGCAAATTGGAAGTAATTGTCACATGTACTATATTTCTAATATTTTATTATTGTCAAACTTGTTATTTATTTTGCAATAATTTTTATTTAAAGAAAATTTGTAAAGATGATACAGAGTTCCCAGATAGCTGTCACCCAGATTACCCTGATGTTAATATCTGACATAATTATGGTACATTTATTAAAACTAAGAAATCAATACTGCTAAAAACCAACTAAACTATAGACACTATTCAAATTCAATCAGTTTTTCCAATAATGTTATTTTATCCAGGATCTAATCCAGGATAGCACATTGTACTTAGTTGTCATGTTTCCTTTGTCTTTTCTGATCTGCCACAAACTCTCATGAACTTTAAGGGGTACTGGTCTGGTTTTTCTAGACTGACAATCCATTTGGGTTTGTCTGATATCTGTTTTATGATTAGGCTGTGTTTATGGGGTCCAGTGAAAAACAGGAGTGAAATGTCTGTTTGTGCCACATTATTTCAGGGAGTACATGATATCCCTATGACATCACAGGTGTTAGTATTTTTGAATGCTTGCTTAAAGTGGTTTCTGCCAGATCTTCAAAGTTGTTCCTTTCTCCTTTTCATACTCTATGCTTCAGAAGTGAGTCTCTATGACAGACAGAGATAGATAACAATTGATCAATAGATAGATGATAGATGATTGATAGACAGATAGATAGATGATAGATAAACTTTAGCAGCTTCACTGGGATATAATTTATGTACTATAAAATGTGCCAGTTAAAACATTCAATTTGATGTTTTTAGTATAGTCACAGAATTGTGAAATCATCACCACAGTGTAACTTTAGGACATATTCCTCACCCCAGAAAGAAACTCTATACCCATTAGCACTCACCTGTAATTACTCCACTACACCTTCTCTTGCTATAGGCAAACATTAATCTACTTCTGTCCCTATTTATTTGCTTATTCTGGACATTAAATAAAATGAAATGATTTATTTGGAATCTCCAGTTACTGTATTCTTTTAATTAGCATAATACATTCAAGGTTCATCTCCATTATAGCATGTATATCTGTATTCCAATTCCTGTGTTTTGTTGTTTTTTGTGTGTTTTTTTGTGTGGCAAAAACAAACAAACAAAAACAAACAAACAAACAAACAAAAAAACCACCCATACATGACATAAAATATATCTTCTTAACCATTTTAAATGTATAGTTCAATAGTTTTATTGATGAAAAATATCTCATTGTATCAATATACCACATATTGCCTAGCCAGCCACATTTGATGGATATTTGTTTTTTCCCACTTTTGGGGTATTATAAATAACTAGAAGCCCGGTGTCCCTCAGCCCAGCCTACACCCTCTCCAATCTGGGACCCCTCAGGGGATGTCTGACTACCAGTTTAGGCCCGATCCCACCTAACCACCTCTGGTGGAAGTTGGACATGTCTCTCACAATCCGGGACTGCTGGTTCCCAACTGCTCACCTGCCTGCCAGCCCAACTGCCCCCAACTGCCCTCCCCTGCTGGCCTGGTCACCCCCAACTGCCCTTCCTCCCCTGCTGGCCCGGTTGCACACAACTACCCTCCCTTGCAGGCCCAGTCACCCCCAACTGCCCTCCCTTGCTTGCCCGTTGCCCCCAACTGCCCTCCCCTGCTGGCCTGGTGGCCCCTAACTGCCCTCCCCTGCTGGCCCAGTCACCCCCTACTAACCTCCCGTGCAGGCCTGGTTGCCCCCAACTTCCTCCCATCACTTGCCGGCCCTTTTCGCCCCCAACTGCCTTCCCCTGATGGCCCAGTTGCCCCCAACTGCCTTCCCCTGCTGGCCTGGTAGCCCCTAACTGTCCTCCCCTTTAGGCCTGGTCCCACAAAACTGCCCTTCCCTGCTGGCCTGATTGCTCACAACTGCCCTCTCTTGCAGGCCCAGTCACCCCCAACTGTCCTCCCCTGCTGGCCCATCACCCCCAACTAACCTCCCCTACAGGCTTGGTCGTCCCCAATTGCCTTCCCGTGCTGGCCTGGTGGCCCCTAACTGCCCTCCCCTGCTGGCCCAGTCACCCCCTACTAACCTCCCCTGCAGGCCTGGTTGCCCCCAACTTCCCTCCTCCCCTGTTGGCCTGGTCTCCCCCAACTGCCCTCCCCTGATGGCCCAGTTGCTCCCAACTGCCCTCTCCTGCTGGCCTGATCACCCACAACTGCCCTCCCCTGCCAGCCATCTTGTGGTGGCCATCTTGTGACCACATGGGGCGGCCATCTTGTGCAAGGGTGTGATGGTCAATTTGCATGTTAGCTCTTTATTATATAGGATGCTGCTATCATTAATTTTGTGTGAACATGTTTTCAATTCTCTTTGGTATATTCTTTGTCTTTTTTATTATGACCATCATAGTGGGTGTGAAGCAATATTTTGTGATTTTGATTTGAATTTTCATAACACTAATAATGGTGAGTATATTTTTATGTGCTTTTTGTCATTCATATATTTTACCAATATAAATATCTATTCAAATCTTTTCCCCATTTTTAATTGGGTTATCTGTCTTTTTATTGTTGAGTTTTAAGAGTTTTTTGTATATTCCCTTATCAGATACATGATTCGAAAATACTTAGTGCCAGTATGTAGCATGTAGCTTATTGTTTTCATCATGTTAATAGAGTTTTTAATCTTTTTAATATGGCTTTTCTTAAAGGAATTTTAAAAAATTTAATAAAATTCAATTTTGTTGTTTGTACTTTTGGTGGCATATCTAAAAAATCATTGCCAAATCCAAGTCACAATTTGCTCCAACATTTTCTTCTTTATGTTTAATTCTATAACACACTTTGAATTTATTTTATATAAGGTGTGAGTTAGGTATCTATTTTCATCCTTTTGCATGTAGATATCTAGCAGAATTTGTTAAAAAGACGACCCCCAACCCCTGTCATTGAATTGTATTGGCATAACATACTTTACAATATATTAATAGATTAAATTTCCTAAAATCTACTGAATTCTTTAAAAACTTTTGTTATCGGTCAGTTGTACCATTTTGAGGATTATAATATTGGACTTGAATGGTGAGTTGGACATGGACATGAAAATATGTACACAAATAAGAGGGATGTGTTGCTCTAAAAACAATCCATACTGAACAATTATCCTACCTGATACTCTGGGTGTTATGAAGGAGGGGACACATTGATTTTCAGTGAGATAGTCATCTGACAACCTGTAGTGACATTAAGAGAAATAGAATGTACTCCGTGACCTAACCAATCTCAAATCAGGAATTGTATCCATTTCCTTTTGCTCTGTTCTTCACTTTCTTGACTAGAATTCTTTAACATATTCCAACTTTCTATATAGTGTTAGAACACCTAAGATTTTTTAACACTGTCTATCTGTCAGTTAAGTTGCTATATGATTTGCATAAGCCCATGTTTTGAATACATGAATATAATGTTGTCTTAAAGTGTAAGGGAGTAGATATAGAGCATTTAACAGAACTACATAATATTATCTATTTTTACTACTTCGACAATATATTAGTGAAAATACAACTCTATGATTTGTGCAAGTTATTTGACATTTGCTAGATGATGCCACAAGCTGTTTGCCACTGGAACAAGTAACTTAATTTGTTTGTGCCTTCAGACTTTAGGTAGCAGTCTCACAGTTTAAATTCAGCTAACTTTATTAAAAACCCCTTTCCTATTCTATTATATGTTCTCCAAAAGATTCAATAACTGGTAGAGAAAATGTAAATGATGTAATAATTTTCAATGCAATTGTCTAAAAAATGTGTGCACACATTAAAAATTATTTCATGAACTTTTAATCATTTTAATTAAGAAATTCTAGATTCTATGTCATATCACACAAGATGAGAACAGTGTTTGAATAAATAGAATTATACATATGCAAGGTTATAAATACATTTGATCCTGACATTTTATCATTGTCTATAGCTTGAGAAATAACAGACTGAGTTATTTTTACTGTTTCTATTTTATGGTTTCCTCTAAACTCATATGCCAAGTATCTATGGATATCCGGAGTCAGAGTTAGAAGAGTAAGTTAGATGACTACATTACATGAAGTCATATCACAAATGAGTGTCAATTTGGAAAATGTTCTGAGCTGAAAGTAGCACCACAATTCTTTGGGCCATATAATCAGAGCATGTGAAACAAGTGGCTCCCAGAAACTATAATTAAAATCTATGAGTGGGTCAAGGGGAAGGGATATGTGAATACACATAACTGGAAAACTGAGACACAGCTAGAGAGGTAGTTCTTTTTGTTATCAGAGCTAAATCTATCATTAAAATGTGCAGTAAATGGTTTTAGAAATGAATGTGTTCACGATCATCTGTAGATGATTTAGAATACATTTCAGACTTGTTTATAACTTAAATGTTATTCATATTTTATAACAGCATATTTTGCATAAGAATTTATAACTAAGTATTTACATACTCTACCTCTATTTTCTCAGAATATAATTCAATATGAATTTATACACATATTTTATTCATTCTGTTTTTTCTCAGTAACATGAACTTGGAGGAGTACCCCTGAAAATCTTATTTATTAATTTTTAAATTACTTGGAAAAAAAAGAGCTCTAGCTTTTAAGAGATGTTCAATACATACAGTGTTAATTTCATTTAGTGTTTAGAAGAAGGTGGTTTTCTCTATCCCTTTATTGTTATTTATTTGACTTTTTTCAGTGTGGTATGGAGTATCTGAATATCACACAGAGTGCCTGAATGTGCATAGCAAGTGATAGCTTCTCTTCACTTGCTGGTGAAATGTCTCTTGTTACAAATTTACTGATTATGTAGAAGATCAGCACTAAGAAATATCTCTTCTCAGTTATAGCACCATATAAGTCATGATCTATTTAAAAATAATTTAATTTATACATCAGATCTATCAGGGAAATTGGCATTTGGACATTTTCATGAAGTCGGTCTGCAATACTTTGTCTAGCTCTAGTTATTCTTGTAAAAAGCCAATAGATATGATAAACTCTAGGAAATTCACAATTAAATATTCAAAGTCCTTGTAGCTAAGTCCTCAGTCCTATGCATGTATAAGCATCAGTTAAATTTAAACCCCTATCCTCAGCAAATGAACTTATCTTTATTTTATTCATTCATACATAAGAAAATGACTTTTTCACAATAGAGAGTTGGTTTAAACATTCAAACAATATTTTGCATTTGACATGTTGCTTACAAATCAAAGTCTCAATTTCAGTGTGAGGTTATTTCTGACTTTATGTCATTTCTTCTAGACAATGTGAACTGCTGAGGGTGCAGTGGGATAGCCGTGTAATATGTAATTACTCTTCGGAGTATTGCTGCTTAGAGAAGGAGCAAGGTTCAATAGAAAGAACACTACGGTAGACTTCAGAGGTCACAGTCACGTACAAGTGATTACCATTCAAGTGCTGAATGATGAGCCACTTTTATCCTTGTAAAAAGTAATGTATAAGTCACAAAGCACCATTCAAATATAATGAATTAGAAATAACTGATATAAAAGTATTAATCATCTGCTACACAAGTTTCCATTATGCCCAGGTACCAAAAGTTATTCTCATATTAATATGTTTTATTTTGTTTCTTTTCTATGTCCTGAATGGTGATTATCTACTTTCCTTAAGATGAGGAATACTGTATCTTGGATGATAACCTATGCTGAGGAACTTTATTTTCACTCATATATAGGCTCTGTCTATGTGATACCAAATTAGTATTTCAGACTGTCACTAACTGGAGTTAGGGTGATAGATCTCAATTTTAGTTGGCTTTCATCTTAGCCTTCACAGTCAAGGCCAGAGTAATGTAGTTATAATACTATTTTACAATTTTTGTACACTTTCTTTTCTCATTGACTAATAAAGTTCAATTTTAGACACCCAAATTTCTAAGATTAATAAAGATAAACACTTAGAATATGTTGTATTGATACATATAAATAATACACATGAGAGAAATTCCATATGTTTTCATAAATCAGTACTTTAAAAATATAACTATATAAAATGAAGAAGATACATTATATAAAAAAACAACTATATAATTTAAGAATTATTTTGAATGAGTATCCTTGGATCATATTAAAACTACCCAATTTTCATCAAAGGCCAACATAAATTTTCAACTTAAAAATGGTTAATACATATTTATTTGTAAAATTAGCATTAAGATTTTTCAAATGAAGCATGTTTTTGGAGTTATTTTATAACTATTATAATCATAAAAATTGTAAATATTGTAGACAGTCATATTTTGGAGTATTTTATTGGTCATATGCCTAAATTATTAAAAATATATAAAAAGATAACTGACATAAACAAATAGCAGTACATTTATTCTCCCGCAAGTAACTTATTAAAGATAATGGCATAGGAAAAGGTCAGGAAGTCTTTACCTACTATGCTAAAAATGCTCATACTTTGGCCGGTATTGCTCAATGGTTGAGTATTGGCATATGAACCAGCAGGCCATGGTTCGATTCCCAATCAGGACACATGACCTGGTTGCTGCTTGATCCCCAGTAGGGGGCATGCAGAAGGCAGCCAATCAATGATTCTCTCATCACTGAGAGAGAATCTCTCATCTCTCTCTTCCTCTCCCCTCCTCTATGAAATCAATTTAAAAATATGTATATTTCAGCCGAAACCGGTTTGGCGCAGTGGATAGAGCGTCGGCCTGCGGACTGAAAGGTCCCAGGTTTGATTCCGGTCAAGGGCATGTACCTTGGTTGCGGGCACATCCCCAGTAGGAAATGTGCAGGAGGCAGCTGATCGATGTTTCTCTCTCATCGATATTTCTAACTTTCTTTCTCTATCCCTTCCTCTCTGTAAAAATCAATAAAATATATTAAAAATAAAATATGTATATTTTTATTTTTATTGTTTATATTTTATTTTATTTATTTTTTATTATTATATATATTTTTTAAATCTTTATTGTTCAGATTATTACATTTGTTCCTCTTTCCCCCCCCCTGTAACTCCTCTCCTTCCAGTTCCAACCCCACCCTCCGCCCGCACTCCCCACCCACTGTCCTTATCCATAGGTGCACGATTTTTGTCCAGTCTCTTCCCGCATCTCCCACACCCCTTTCCCCCCCAAGAATAGTCAGTCCATTCCCTTTCTATGTCCCTGATTCTATTATGATCACCAGATTATTTATTCACTTGATTCTTAGATTCACTTGTTGATAGATGCATATTTGTTGTTCATAATTTGTATCTTTACCTGTTTTTTTTCTTCTTCCTCTTCTTAAAGGATACCTTTCAGCATTTCATATAATACTGGTTTGGTGGTGATGAACTCCTTTAGCTTTTCCTTATCTGTGAAGCTCTTTATCTGACCTTCCGTTCTGAATGATAGCTTTGCTGGATAAAGTAATCTTGGTTGTAGGTTCTTGGTATTCATCACTTTGAATATTTCTTGCCATTCCCTTCTGGCCTGCAAAGTTTCTGTTGAGAAATCAGCTGACAGTCGTATGGGTATTCCCTTGTAGGTAACTGGGTTTCTTTCTCTTGCTGCTTTTAAGATTCTCTCTTTGTCTTTTGCTCTTGGCATTTTAATTATGATGTGTCTTGGTGTGGTCCTCTTTGGATTCCTTTTGTTTGGGGTTCTCTGCGCTTCCTGGACCTGTAGGTCTGTTTCTTTCACCAGGTGGGGGAAGTTTTCTGTCATTATTTCTTTAAATAGGTTTTCAATATCTTGCTCTCTCTCATCCTCTGGCACCCCTATAATTCTGATGTTGGTGCGCTTGAAGCTGTCCCAGAGGCTCCTTACACTATCTTCGTATTTTCGGATTTTTTTTTCATTTTGCTTTTCCGGTTGGGTGTTCTTTGCTTTTTCGCATTTCAAATCTTTGACTTGATTCTTGCGCTCCTCTGGTCTGCTTTTGGGAGTCTGTATAATATTCTTTATTTCAGTCAGTGTATGCTTAATTTCTAGTTTGTTCTTTATCATAACATCGAGGGTCTCATTATATTTCTTGTAGATCTCATTAAGTTTATCGGCATCTTCTAGACAGTTCTTGAGAGACCTTAAAAATGTGGTTCTGAACTCTATATCTTCCATTGACAATTTTGTCCTGTGTCTTTGTTTCCGCATTTTTTTATGCTTTCTTGGTGCACCCCCTAGTGGTCTTTGTGCGCAGTTTTGTTGTAGTTAAGCCTTGATTGTTGTAGTTAATACTGGAGGGATTTAACCTCCAGGCCAACTGGCTGTGAGAGTAGGCTGTGTCTGCCGTGGGAAAACTTCTGTCCTCTGGGTAGTTGCTAATCTAGCCTTTGCCTGAGGCTATCTGGCAAATGGCTCTGTGCAGGGCTTGGGCAGGGCGGGTCGCAAGGGATCAAATAGGGCAGGTGGAGGGAGAAGTTATGGCTGCTCTCAGTCCTGTCCCCAGAGGCTTTGCCTCTCAGAGTCCCAGCAACCGCTGCAAACCTCGGAGAGAAAGCTGCCCTCGTGTTCTGACGGAAACCAGACAGTCCCGCTTCTCCCGTTTGAGTCTGGGTCCCTAGAGACTAGCCCAGAACTGGAGCTCAGGGCCTGAGCCTTCCTCCAGATTGAAAACGACAACTGCGCCCTCAGCCACCAGCCAGCTCAGCGCGCACCTCCGCACCTTTGTATTTTCCGCACTGCGCCTCCTCTGAGTCTCTGTATGCTGTTCTCTTTCCTTCTAGTTGAAGAATTTCCCCTCAGCCAGCTTTCCTGTGGTTCTGGGTGATGTGCATAAGGTCTTTTAGTTGTATTTTTGAAGTGGTTGTGCGCGGCAGCATTCTCCGGTGTTTACCTATGCCACCATCTTGTATATTTTTAAAAGCTCATACTTTTTACATGAGAAAGACATTTACAATGAATATTGTGTCTTTAATAATAAAAAGTATTAGCATAATAACATGACACAATTTTTCAATTTAAATATAAATTTTCTTTTTTTAATCCTTACCAGAGGATATGTTCTTTTTTTTTTTTAATTTTAGAGAGGAAGGGAGAGAGAGGGGAGAGAAAGAAACATTAATGTGAGAGAGAAACATCAATTGGTTTCCCCCTGTATGCACACCGACTGTGGATCGGACCCGCAATCTTTGGGTGTATGGGATGATGCTCTAATCAGTTGAGACACCCAGCCAGGGCTGAAAGTATTTTTAAGGCCTGAAGAACACGGGTCAATTCATTATTTTTAAAAATCAATAAAGTTTTAATTACTTGTGATAATAGGTAATCTTATATTTCCCTGAGCTATAAATTTACATAACAATAGAAAGATTAATAAAATTATCAGTAATGTTAACTTAGAAGCAACATTTTTATGAGAAGAAAGTCTTCTAGTTCTTGAAACTCATTTTTTTTCTGTCAACAGTACAAAAATTGAAAATATGTAAAAAGCCTTATTATTCCATTAAATGTAGAGCTGAAAGGCGTTTCAGGCTGTCTTTTGACTTTGCAAGTACAAATTGAGTACTTTGATCCCCTTCTGTCACAGAGTCAGACAAGAGGATTTGGGTAAATATGCTCTCTACTTAAAATTGGTTTGGATGGAAAGTCTGAGTTCTAATTCTTTATGTAGTAAAACACAAGGCCAAAGCTTGTCTTTTGAGATTGCTTCTCCTTGTCCTAGATTACCAGATTGAAAAATACTGTCGGAACGCAGAACAAGATCAAGTGCTAACTATCTCGATGCATTTTCACCTGTTTAACAAAAAGGAAAATGAAGTATTTGAATTATTATTATTAAGTGGTATTGATTCCCCCAATACTTAAAGGATAAGAAAATATAAATTACATATTTTAACTGTTAATTGAGATATAGAAGTGGTCAATATATACTGATTGGATGACACAAAAGAAATTATATTTCACATGGCAAGTATTGTAAATTTAAAAAAATATATTTACAAATCTCTCCACTTTTAAAAGCTTTCAGAGCCAAAACCGGTTTGGCTCAGTGGATAGAGCGTCGGCCTGCGGACTGAAAGGTCCCAGGTTCGATTCTGGTCAAGGGCATGTACCTGGGTTGCAGGCACGTCCCCAGTAGGAGGTGTGCAGGAGGCGGCTGATCTATGTTTCTCTCTCATCGATGTTTCTAACTCTCTATCTCTCTCCCTTCCTCTCTGTAAAAAATCAATAAAATATATTTTTAAAAAAATAAAAAATAAAAGCTTTCAGAAAAATAACCCTGTATAAATGCATTTAATAATTAGCAGGGCACATGACTTATTTATCTCTTATTTATCCTCATAGTTTGAAACTCATAACTTTTTTATTCTTCCTCAGAGAATGTGGGACAGTACTATGTTAAAACTAGTATTTTCAAAATTCCTGTAATATCATAAATGCTCAATATTGACTGCTCCTTGAAATATATGAAGACAGAATTTTAAAAGCTAAAATGTAAAGTGACTCTTATTCTAAGTTAATTCAAATATCGGTACACTGCTATATTCAATTATTAGAAGAAAAAATATACTAATTCTAGCCAGTGTGTTCCAGTTTTAATTACATCATACTCATAATTTATTTTCTTTGTTCTACCCATTCCATTTTTTCTTGAGAAACTATTTTGCTTGTGAAAATATATTAATATGAACAAATAAACTTACTAAATATTTCTGATTTTTCACTGTTTTTTTTTAAATTTATCTTTATTATTGAAAATATTATAGAATATCCCCCTATTGTTTCCCTCACTGAACCCCTCCACCCCACTACACCCCCCCTAGGCCTTCACCGCACTGCTGTCTGTGTCCATGGGTTATGCATATATGGATAAATGATTTCTTATTATTTTTTTACACAATTAACTGTGAACAAATGGAAAATAATATTTATAACATGCATATTTTATTGTTTAAAGTATTACATATATTTCCTTTTTCCCCAATTGACCCCTCCCCCTGGCCAATCCCACTCCAGAGAGTAAGCTCCCACCAGTCCACTGTCTGTGTCCATTGGTTATGATAATATGTATGCATACAAGTCCTTTGGTTGATGTCGAACTCCCCTCCCCTGCCTTCAATCTGAGGTTACACCGTATTTTCAGTGCTACCTTGTCTCTGGATCTATTCTTGCTCATCAGTTTATGTTGATCATTATATCACACAATAGAGGCCTGGTGCACAAAAATTTGGGGGGGCCCTCAGCCCGGCCTGTGCCCTCCTGCAGTCTGGGACCCTCGGGGGATAACCACCTGCTGGCTTAGGCCTGCTCCCCAGGTGAGTGGGCCTAAGTTGGCAGTCAGAAATCCCTCTGGCATGCTGGGAGCCCTTGGGAGATGTCCACTTGCCAGCAGGAAGGAGACCTAAGATTCAGTCGGACATCCTTAGCACTGTTGAGGAGGCGGGAGAAGCTCCCACCACCACCGCTGTACTGGCAGCCATCAGCCTGGCTTGTGACTGAGCAGAGCTCCCCCTGTGGGAGCGTACTGACCACCAGGGGGCATCTCCTGCATTGAGCGTCTACCCCCTGGTGGTCAGTGTGTGTCATAGTGACCAGTCATTCCCAGTCGTTCTGCTGTTAGGGTCAATTTGCATATTACCCTTTTATTATATAGGATTATATAGGATAGAGGCCTGGTGCATGGGTGGGGGCCAGCTGGTTTGCCCTCCAGGGTGTCTCGGATCAGGGTAGGGGTCCCACTGGGGTGACTGGTCAGCCTGGGTGAGGAGCTGACGGCTGTTTTCAGACTGGCCACACCCCCTTCAGGGTGGGGGTCCCGCTGGAGTGCCTGGCCAGCCTGGGTGAGGGGTTGATGGCTGTTTGCAGGCTGGCCATCGGCCCCAGCCACCCAAGCTCCCAGTGGATGCTGGCTGGAAGCAGGTATCTGGGGTTTATTTATCTTCTATAATTGAAACTTTGTTGCCTTCAGTGGAAGCCAGAGCCGGCCAGGGCAGTCGGGAAGCTTGGCTTCCTCCATTGCCGGGGCAACAAAGCATCCTGCTTGCTCCAGCTCTGTGGCTGCCTGCTGCCAACTTGGTTGGGTTAATTTACATATAGTCGCTCTGATTGGCTGGTGGTCTTAACTTGGGGCGTAGTGAAGGTTCGGTCAATTTACATGATTCTCTTTTAATAGATTAGATATGAGTGAGATCATGTGATATTTATCTTTCTCAGACTGGCTTATTTCACTTAGCATAATGCTCTCCAGTTCCATCCATGATGTTGCAAATGGTAAAAGTTCCTTCCTTTTTGTAGCAGCATAGTATTCCATGGTGTAGATGTACCACAGTTTTTTAATTCACTCATCAGCTGATGGGCACTTAGGCTGTTTCTAAATCTTAGCTATGGTGAATTGCGCTTCTATGGAAATAGTGGTGCATATATCTTTTCTGATTGGTGTTTCTGGTTTCGTGGTCTATATTGCTAGAAGTGGGATTACTGGGTCAAATGAGACTTCCATTTTTAACTTTTTGAGGAAACTCCATGCTGTTTTCCATAGTGGCTGCACCAGTCTGCATTCCCACCAGCAGTGCAGGAAGTATCCTTTTTCTCTACATACTCACCAGCACTTATCATTTATTGATTTGTTGATGATAGCCATTCTCAAACGTGTGAGATTGTACCTCATTGTGGTTTTGATTTGCATCTCTCAGGTGATTAATGAGTTTGAGCATGTTTTTATATGTCTCTTGGCCTTCTGTATGTCCTCTTTTAAAAAGTGTCAAGTTAGGTAATTTGCCCGTTTTTCAATTGGATTGTTTATCTTCCTTTTGTTAAGTTGTATGAGTTCCAGGTAAATTTGGAGATTAAATCCTCATCTGAAATAGCATTGGCAAATATGTTCCCCCATGCAGTGGGCTTTCTCGTTGTTTTTTTGGTTTCTTTTGCTGTGCAAAAGCTTTTTATTTTATTTATTTTGTCCTTAGTTTCCATTGCCCTAGGAGCTGTACCAGTAAATATATTGCTCCGCATGTCTTATATTTTGCTGCCTATGGAGTCTTCTATGATATTTATGCTTTCCTATCTTACATTTAAGTCCTTTAAACTTTTGAGTTTGTTTTTGTATAAGGAGTAAGTTGGTGATCTAGTTTCATTTTGTTTGCACGTATCTGACCTAGTTTCCCAGCACCATTTATTGAAGAGACTGTCTTGACTTCATTGTATTCTCTAGCCTCCTTTGTCAAATATTAATTGAGCAAAATGGCTTGGGTTTATTTCTGGGTTCTCTGTTATATTCCATTGGTCTATATGTCTGTTCTTATGCCAGTACCAGGCAGTTTTGAGAACCATGGCTTTGTAATATAGCTTGATATCTGGTACTGTGATCCCTCCAACTTTGTTCTTCTTTCTCAGGATTGCTGTGGCTATTTGGGGTCTTTTTTTATTCCATATGAATTTTGGAGAGTTTGTTCTAGATCTGTGAAATATGTCATTGGTAATTTAATAGGGATTGCATTGAATTTATAAATTGTTTTGGGTAGTAAGGACATTTTAATGATGCTGATTCTATCAATCCATGAATAAGGTATGTTCTTACATTTGTTTATGTCTTGCTCTGTCTCTTTTTTCAATGTCCTATAGTTTTCTGAGTACAGGCATTTTACCTCCTCAGTTAAGTTTATTCCTAGGTATCTTAATTTTTTTGGTGAAATGGTAAACAGGATTTTTTTTTTCTTTTAGTTTCTCTTTCTGTGAGCTCATTGTTGGTGAATAAAAAAGCCATAGATTTCTGGGTGTTAATTTTGTATCTTGCTACATTTCCAAATTCATTTACTAAGTCTACTAGTTGTTGATGGAGTCTTTGGGGCTTTACTTCTTCTTTTGCAATTTGGAAGCCATTTATTTCTTCTTCTTGTCTGATCGTTATAGCTAGCAATTCCAGTACTATGTCGAACAGGTGTGGTGAAAGTTGGCATCCCTATCTTGTTCCTGTTCTTAGGGGAAATGGATTTAGTTTTTGCTCATTGAGTATAATGTTGGCTGTAGGTTTGTCATATTTATAACGCTTTTATTATGTTGAGGCATGATCCCTCTATTCCCACTTTGCTGAATTTTTTTAATAAAAAATGGGTGTTGGATTTTGTCAAATTCTTTTTCTATATCAATTGATATTACTATGTGATTGTTGTCTCAGTTTGTTTAAGTGATACATCACATTTATTGATTTTCAGATATTGTACCATCCTTGCATACCCAGGACAAATCCCACTTGGTCATGGTGTATGATTTTTCTAATGTAATGCTGATGCTATTTGTTAGAATTTTGTTGAGGATTTTAGCATCTATGTTCATCAAGGATATTGGCCTGTAATTCTCTTTCTTTGTGGTGTATTTATCTGGTTTTGGGATTAGGGTAATGCTGGCTTCATTGAAAGAGCTTGGAAGTGTGCCTTACTCTTGAATTTTTTGGAATAGTGTGAGGAGGATAGGTTTTAGTTCTTCTTTGAAAGTTTGGTAGAACACCACTGTGAAGCCATCCAGACCAAGGTTTTCTGTTTGCTGGAAGATTTTTTTATTACTGCTTCAGTTTCTTCCGTAGCTATCTGTCTATTCAGGTTTTTTTTATTCTTCTTGATTTAGTTTGGTAAGCTTGTATTTTTCAAAGAATATGTCCATTTCATCTAGGTTGTCCATTTTGTTGGGATAGAGTTGTTCATAATATTTTTGCATAATCCTTTATATTTCTGTGGGGTCAGTTGTTACTTCACCTCTTTCATTTATGATTTTATTTGGGTCCTCTCTCTTTGCCTCTTGGTGTGTCTTGCTAGAGGTTCACCAATCTTGTTTATCCTTTCAAAGAACCAGCTCTTGGTTTTATTGACCTTTTGTATTGTTTTCTTGGTCTCCATGTAGTTATTTCCACTCTGATCTTTATTATTTATTTCCTTCTGCTTACTCTGGGCTTTTCTTGTTGCTCTCTTTCCAATACTTTGAGTTGTATGGTCAGATAATTTATTACCATGTTTTCTTGTTTTTTTAAGGTAGGCCTGTAGTGCTATGAATTTCCCTCTCAAGACTGCCTTCACTGTTTCCCATAGTGAAAGAATTGTTGTGTTTTCATTGCTGTTTGTTACTAGGATGCTTTTTATTTCCTCTTTGATCTCTTTGGTAACCCAATCATGGTTTAATAGCATGCTATTTAGCCTCTCATTGTTTGATTTTTTTCATTGTTTTTATTGTGGTTGATTTCTAGTTTTATGCCATTGTGATCTGAGAAGATGCTTGATACGATTTCTATTTTCTTGAATTTGAAGAGACTTTGCCTGTGTCCCAATATGTGGTCTATCTTTGAAAATGTCCCATGTGCACATGAGAAGAATGTGTATTCTGTGGCTTTGGGTTGAAATGTTCTGAAGATGTCAATTAATTCCATCTGAACTTGTTAGTCATATAGGATTGATCTTTCTTTACTGACTTTTTGTTTAGAGGGTTTATCCAGTGGTGTCACTTGGGTATTAAAGTCCCCTACTGTTGATCTTTCCTTAGATATTTTCCTGAAGTTTTTTTTTTATGTATTTCAGTGCTCCTCTATTGGGTGCATATATGTTTTCCTGGGTTATATCCTCTTGTTGAATTGCTTCCTTTAGTATTATGAAGTTTCCTTCCTTATCTCTTGTTATGACCTTCACTTGAAGTCTAATTTGTCAAATAAGTATAGCTACCTCAGCTTTATTTTCATTTCTATTCGCCTGAAATTTTTTTTTCTATCTCTTCACTATCAGTCTGTGTGAGTCCTTTGTTCTGAGGTGGGTCTCTTGTAGACAGCAGATATATGGATCATGTTTTCTTATCCATTAAGCTACTCTATGTCTTTTGATTGGAGCATTTAATCCATTTACATTTAAGGTTATTATTGATAGGTATTTGTCACCATTTTTATTCTTTATGCCTGTGTTCCTTCTTCCCTTTCTATTTCTTCATTTTACAGCAGTCCCTTTAGCATTTCTTGCAATCCTGGTTTGGTGGTATTAAACTCCCTCAGCCCTTTTTTTCTGTGAAGCTCCTGATTTCACTTTCAATTTTGAATAATAGCCTTGCTATGTATACTATTCTTGGATTCAGTCCCTTGCTTTGCATCACTTTGTATATTTCATTCCATTTCCTTCTGGCCTGATGTGTTTCTGTTGATAAATCAGTCGCTAGTCTTATGGGGTATCCCTTGTAGGTATCTTTCTGTCTCTCTCGGGCAGCCTTTAAGATTCTTATTTTGCCATTGGTATTTTCCAATTTAATTATGATGAGCATTGGTGTCCGTCTTTTTGGTTTCATCTTGTTTGGAACTCTGTGAGTTTCTTGGACTTGTGTGAGTTTTTTTCCCCCAATATCAGGGAAATTTTCTTTCATTATTTCTTCAAACAGATTTTCAATTCCTTGCTCAGTTTCCTCTTTTTCTGGTACCCCTATTATGCCAATGTTGTTTTGTTTTGTGTTGTCCCATAGCTCCCTTAGACTCTTCCTGTTTTTTAAGTTTTGTGTTTTTTTGTTGTTGTTTTTTTGTTTTTCTTTTTCCCAGTTACTTCTCTGCTTGGCTGTTTTTTTCTACCTTGTCTTCTGGATTACTGATATGGTTCTCAGTTTCTTCTAGCCTAATGTTGATGTGTTCTATTGTATTTTTTATTGCAGTTATGCCATTCTTCATTTCTCTTTGGTTATTCTCCATTTCCTCTTGATTCTTTTTTTTTAAATATATATTTTATTGATTTTTTACAGAGAGGAAGGGAGAGAGGTAGAGAGTTAGAAACATCGATGAGAGAGAAACATCGATCAGCTGCCTCCTGCACATCTCCCACTGGGGATGTGCCCGCAACCCAGGTACATGCCCTTGACCGGAATCGAACCTGGGACCCATCAGTCCGCAGGCCGACGCTCTATCCACTGAGCCAAACCAGTCTCGGTGTCCTCTTGATTCTTATACATGCTGTTGAATTTGTCTTCCATTATTTTCCGTGTCCTTATGACCATTGGTCTGAAGTCTTTCTCTGACAAATTGCTTACCTCTATTTCATTTACTTCGTTTTCCAGTGATTCCTCCTTTTCTTTCATATGGGGGCTGTTTCTTTGTCCCCTCATTTTTGCTCCTCTCAGGGTGTCTGGTTATGTGACTCATGGCACAAAATACAACTCAAGACAAAAAAACAGAAGGAACAAAACACAAATATATTCATGACACTGATAACCCCAAATAAAGTTCACCACCAGAGAAAAGAGAATTAGGGGAGAGAAAAGAGCACAAAAGTGATATTAAGGAAAGGAAAAAAGGTGTGAGAGAAAAGAAGGGGGAAAATATACATATATATGGAGAAAATCCACAAAACCAACAACTAAACCAAAAAAATGCAAACAGTAAACATCCAGGAAAAAGAGGAGGGGACCTGAATTTGAAGAGGCAAAGCTTATTTTGAAAAGGTAAGGAAAAGGAATTTAATGAATGGGGGAATTTCCATTATTCAGTATAAAGGATGTAGAAAGAAAGTGGGTGTATAAGAAGAAAAGTAAAAAACAGTACACTCAATGAAAAAAAAATAATTAAAAATAATGATTAAATATATACATGTTAGAATTACCCTATATAATAAAAGGGTAATATGAAAATCAACTGAACTGAGGAGCAACTGGTCGCTATGACAAGCACTGTCCCCCAGGTCGCAGATGCTCAGCTCAGGAGCTCTTCCCTGGTGTTCAGCTCACTCCCACAGAGGGAGCACCGCTCAGCCAGAAGCTGGGCTGATGGCTGGTGAGTGCAGCAGCAGTGGCAGGAGACTCTCCCACCTCCGTGGCAGCACTACAGATGTCCGACTGCGACTGCTGGCTTAGGCCTGTAATCTGTCAGACATCCCCGAGGGCTTCTGGACTGCAAAAGGGTGCAGGCCAGGCTGAGAAAATCAAAACCCCCCGTAGGTGCACAAATATCATGCACCAGGCCTCTAGTTTTTATATATAAAAATATATATATATATATATATATATATATATATATATATATATATATATATATATATATAAAAATTTCCCTTTCTTTAATCTTTCTATATATTCATCTATTTTTGGAAAAGGTGAATAGAGTAGAGATCAGATAGGTCTGAGTTTGGTGAGTGGAACTAATTAAGCTATTAGTAGAAGAAGAGAGCAAGTGAGGAGAGGAAAATCAAAGGATAAAATTAAAAAAAACCAAACAAAAACAAACTAACAAATAATCAAACAAACAACAAAAACATTGGCTAGTGAAGAAAAAGAAAAGAGAAGGGTGCATGTACCTGGAGCAGAGGAGAGGAAATTAGATATATGAGTAAGCCAACAGAGACTACTATAATAGTAATGCATCAATAAAGCAGATAAAGATAAATTTTTAACAAGGAATAAAAAGAATGTAGAGAGAAAAACTATAGCAGAAAGAGGAGAAGGGAAATAGGATGAAAAAAGGGGGAAGTGAGAAAGACAGGGTTGGCATAAAGGAAAAAATGAGATAGAGTAAAATAATGATAAAAAATAAAAATAGAATGTATAACATTAATACAAAAAAAGTGAAAGGTTAAAACATAATAATAATAATCTATACTAATAAAAGGGTAATATGCTGAGTAGACCAGGTCGACCAGACGTCTTCCAGACATCCCACTTCTTCCCTCACAAAGCCACAGTGCAGGGGCTGAGGCAGAGGCAGTTAGGCTTGGTGGTGGTGGCCAAGGCAGAGGTAGTTAGGGGTCATCAGGCCAATAGGGGAGCAAGCAGTTAGGTGTGAAAACAGGCCAGCTCAGGGCAGCAAGAAGTTAGGGGCAAGATCAGGCCAGTGCAGGGGAGCAAGCAGTTAGGGGTGTGATCAGGCCGGCAGGGGAGTGGTTAGGGGGCGATCAAGCAGGCAGTCAGAGGCAGTTAGAGGCAATGAGGGAGACAGGCAGTCAAGCAAGCAGTTAGGAGCCAGTGGTCCCAGATTGTGAGAGGGATGTCTGACTGCATGTTTAGGCCCGATCCAGCAGTCAGACATCCCCTGAGTGGCCCCAGATTGGAGAAGGTGCAGGCCAGGTTGAGGGACACCCCCCTCCTCCATGTACGAATTTCATGTACCGGGCCTCTAGTAATAATAATAAAAATACTAAAAAATAAAGAAAAGGGAAAAAAAAATTAGTTTCCTAAGTAAAAGAAAAAAGTGAAAAAGTGAAGTAATGAAGTTTGTTCACTTCTGCTGAGTTTTAATGTCCCTTGGGGGCTGGTTTAAGACCCCTCTCTGTTTTGTCTGCCACATGTCAGTTTTCTGTTATGTAGTCAGCACTCTATTGAAGTTCCCAGCATTCCACTGCTCCTCTGTGTCAGAAGCCAGAGCCTTGGTCTCAGGCACGCGGGATCAACCTGCCTGCTTTGTTTTTCTGCCTGCTTTCAGTTGTATTTACACAAGTGTCTATCTCTGACATGGCCTCTAGGTGGCAGTGTTTTTGTATTAGTTTCCAGGGCCAAATGGCCCCTCAACTCAGTCCCCAAGGTCTCCCTGTGGGTATTTAGCATCTTTGTTTCCCTGTGGAGCTCAAAGCTGGGTGCAGCTGCACTGCTAGGATGGGCCTGGTCTTCAGGAAAAAAAATGTCTGTTCACGGTTGGAGGGATGGGACTGGCCCAGAGCTGGATTTCTGATCGCCTCTCCCTATTTTGCTCCCCAGCTTCTACAAAACCCCTTTTCCCTGTACTGCAGCCTTAGTGAGTGCTTGTAATTATAAAATCCTATGCACTGGGTTTAGCTAGTAAAAGCAAGGAAATTATAAAGACAGAGCAACTGTGCCGCTGTGCGTCTCTCTCCCCCCAGGACTGCATGGCCAGTACAGACCTTCAGGCTGCCTTTCTGGGAGCAGCCTCCCATGGCTGTGGGCTAAGATCTAGAGTCCCCAGCTGCTAGCATCCCTGTGGACCCCCTCCCATAGTTGAGCGTTACACTGTCCCCAAGGGACGCAGAGTTGGTGCAGCACAGTCTCCCTCTGAGACTAGTCCTGGCTGCACACATTTCTCCCTCCAGCCCAGAACCCTGATTCCACCTCTCTCCAGGTGACCTCTAACCTTTCTGTCAATGGATTGCCTCACTAGCTGTGTTTAATTCTCAATTCTGGGTGGATATTATTTGATTCAGCTGTTTCTTCTATCTGCTCTATGAGAAGGTGCAAGACACGTTTGCCTATTCAGCCTCCATTCTGTCTCCCCCTGATCAAACTCTTTAGGCACCCGTGGCTGGGAAGGCTGGAGTCTGAGGTCTCCCCGGGTGAAGGTAAGGCTGGGTTTCTGATCACAGCCACTCTTCCCTTCAAGGTGGTGCAGTCTCTGTGGCAGAGTCAGCTGCCCCAGGAGAGATTTCAGCAGTAGTAGAGGCTGCCCGGCTAGGGGAGCCTGGTCCACCAGTCCCCAACAGGTCTGTGGAATATAGCTGTCCCTCACTCACAAATACACACAGGCCCCACATATCCACACACTCTCCTTTCACTCTCTCACTCACTCACACTCTGTCTCTCACTGCTGTACTGTCAGCCGCCATCGTGGATTTCCTAGCATGCATTTTTTAGTGAAAGTAAGATCATCATATGGAATAAGATTTTAGTATATCCTCTTAGAGATTCTGTATTGTAGTTTTCTAACTCATATAATCCCACTTGACGCCTGGTGTACAAAAATTTGTGCACTCGGGGCGGGGCGGGGGGTGGGTCCCTCAGCCCAGCCTGTGCCCTCTCGCAATCTGGGACCCCTCAGGGGATGACCACCTGCTGGTTTAGGCCCGCTCCCCAGGGGAACGGGCCTAAGCTGGCAGTCAGACATCCCTCTGGCACCCCAGAAGCCCTTGGGGGATGTCCTCTTGCCAGTGGGGAGCAGGCCTAAGCTGCAGTTGGACATCCTTAGCACTGCTGAGGAGGCAGGAGAGGCTCTCACCACTACTGCTGTGCTGGCAGCCATCAGCCTGTCTTGTGACTAAGCAGAGCTCCCCCTGTGGGAGCGTACTGACCACCAGGAGCCATCTCCTGTATTGAGCATCTGCCCCCTGGTGGTCAGTGTGTGTCATAGTGACCAGTCATCCCCAGTCGTTCTGCTGTTAGGGTCAATTTGCTTATTACCCTTTTATTATATAGGATTATATAAGATAGAGGCCTGGTGCATGGGTGGGGGCTGGCTGGTTTGCCCTGAAGGGTGTCCCGGATCAGGGTAAGGGTCCCACTGGGGTGCCTGGTCAGCCTGGGTGAGGGGCTGATGGCTGTTTGCAGGCTGGTGACACCCCCTTCAGGTTGGGGGTCTCCACTTGGGTGCCTGCCCAGCCTGGGTGAGGGGCTCATGGCTGTTTTCAAGCTGTCCACAGCCCCTTCAGGGTGGGGATCCCTCCTGAGGTGCCTGGCCAGCTTGGGTGAGGGGCTGATGGCTGTTTTTCAGGCTTGCCACTCCGTGAGCTGAAAGCAGGTATCTGGGATTTATTTGTCTTCTATAATTGAAACTTTGTAGCCTTGAGCGGAGCTCAGGGCTGGCAGGGAAGATGGGAAGCTTGGTTTCCTCCATCGCCAGGGCAACTCAAGCCTCCTGCTCACTCCAGCTCCATGGCCACCGCCATCTTTGTGACAGAGTTATGATTAATTTGCATATTAATCTTTTATTAGATAGGATGTTTAGTATTAAATCGAAGTATTAGTACTTCATATAATTTTGGATAAAATACTTTCTTTAGCAAAGCTTTAGTGACATGACAAATGCATAGCTTTTTTCATTTTTAAGAAATATGTTTTCTACTTTTTTGTTTAACTTGAACTTAACAAAATGCAACCTCCCAATTTATTTAGTCTATTAAAGATTTTGGAAAGGAAATAAGAAGAAAAGATTGCAGAGATACTACTGAATGTTAACTTTTCTGCCATTACAGATATATGACTCAGATCCTATTTGTTTATTAAATATCTCTAGCTACCATCATCAGATAGTATCTTGAAAGACAGTTTTATATGAACATGGTCATCCTAACTTTCTTCAGATTCTAAAACAAAAATTCCAGATTGTTTTAGAATGTTACACTTATTTACCTAATAATGCCCCAAAATGAAAAGAAAAACTGTGTTTCTAGGTATAACCCTTATCAATAAGAATCACAGAAAAGAGATAAGAGGGAATCACTAAAACTTGTTAATAGTGATAGATCATTGTGATTTTTCCTTTTTTCTTTCTCTTTCTTCAAGCCCCTATGAGCAAATTTAAGAGTTAATATCTATGCCTGCATTGCCCAATTGGTAACCACTAGCAACATGTGGCTACTAAATCCTTGCAGTGTGGCTAGCACAAATTGATATGTTCTCTAAGTGTAAATTATATACGTGATTTTAAACACATAATGCTAAAAATGTAAAATATCTTAATTTTATATTGATTACATGTTGAAATGATATATTAGATATATCATGTTAAATAACATATATTAGCATTAATTTCACCTGTTTCTTCTTACTTCTTTTAAATGAGGCTACAATACAGTTCTAAATTACCTTTGTGGCTTGCATTTGTGCCTCTCACATATTTTTTACAATGCTGCTGTAGAGGAAAAGAGTAGGTTACTGAGGACTTACTTATTAGTAGCAGGTGATACAACAAAAACTGAGTCCCAGAAACCATGTAATTTCTCTGAGATCTCACAGTTAGTGTTTCATTTAGAGAAAAACAGAGCTTATTGATTTATCCTTTTATATAATAATTTATTTTATAAAACACATTAGAGCAAGCATTTTTTTTGCGGATATTTCTGAACTTAAAACTCTACTAGTTGATAGATGTTCCTTGTGCTGAGACTATACCAGTAAATGTAGACTCAGAAATGCAAGTGCTAAAATTGTATAGCCTTCCCATTCTTGAACACTATCATGCATTTATCTTTTAAAATATATTTTCTTGTTGCAGTGGCAAGATATTTAGTTTTCCCTACAGGCTTGACATGAGATGTGGTTTTTGGTATCTCTCTTGACTTGAAAATGTCTTTAATGTCACATTGGTCCTGGGTAGAGCCACAGTTTAGGACATTCTACAGTAAAGGTGGTTGCAAGTCTGTGATGAGGAGAGATTGAGTCAGATATTATTTACACTACTGCACTCTAGAACCAGTTAACATGTATTAGGTTATTCTTTTCCCTGTCTTCTGGGAAAAAAAAATAGTTGGCATGCTTGAATGTGCTTTCTTGTTGCCCCCTGCTTGTCCCTTGTATGTGAAATTCAGGAGGAAGGTGCTCAGAGAAAAAAGAAGACCTTCATAGATTTCCAGGTACTGCCTGTATGAAATTTCTCCTCAGTATCATCCATATTCAGGTAATCTGAAAGTATTAATACCTCAAAGTATTTCAAAAGAAGCAACTTGAGATTTCCCTCAGTCCCCATTCTTTTCTTAATAACTCACTTTGATTTTTTTTCTTGTTACCCACCTCCACTCACACTTAGCAATGTAAATATGTTCATTATCAAAGAATACATCTTCAAATGTTATAGAGACAATTAATATTTGGTTCTACTGAAAAAGTGGAACTCAAAGTTTATCTTAAATTAGAATAAAAAATTGACAGCAATTGTCTCTGGGTGGTGAGACTATGGGAATTTTTGTCTTCCTTCTACTTTTCATGCCCTTCATCCCCCTCATATTTTACAGGTTTTTCACTAATGATATTCATTGGAAGGTTTAGTCACCATCATCCCCTAGATTTTTACAAATTATGTTAGAATTTTATTTTCTATAATCTTTTAGTCTGTATTTATCTAATGCAGGGTTTCTCATTCTCAGCACAATTAACATTATGGGCTGGATAATTCTTTGTTGTGGGGTGGCTGTCCTGCATATCTCAGCATGTTAAGCAGTACCTGAGGCCTCTACTCTTTATCCAGTGATGCCAATAGTAACTCCACACTCACCCCGAGATGTGACAACCAAAAAATGTATCTAGAATCAGTGGTTCTCAACCTTCTGGCCCTTTAAATACAGTTCCTCATGTTGTGACCCAACCATAAAATTATTTTCGTTGCTACTTCATAACTGTAATGTTGCTACTGTTATGAATCATAATGTAAATATCTGTTATGCAGGATGGTCTTAGGCAACCCCTGTGGAAGGGTCGTTCGACCGCCAAAGGAGTCGCGACCCACAGGTTGAGAACCGCTGACACCGCTGCGATCACTAATCAGATGCTTTTTCCATCTTGTATTTGAACTAATACAAGACAATAATAGTTTCCTAATAATCAGTATTTTAGTACTTAATTATGTCAAGTTATTCTGCATACATAAAAAATAGCAAAGAAAGGTAAGATTTTAAAGTGGTTGCTCTTATAAACGGTATTTAAATTTTGATTATAAAAAAGAGTATGCTTACTCAGTGATAATTCAGTTAGCAATCTGAGCCCTAATGCTGTGTCAGGCATTGTGGTAGGACCTGGGGTTCAGAAATAAGTATATTGCTATCTCTAATTCTAGGAGAGATTTAGATTCAAAATATATTATTTCAATATAATATATAAATGATAATATTGTTATAGAAAAGGTTTCTATTCCCAAGAAATAAGGTTTCCCCCCCTTTTTTTATTCCTATGAACTTACACATTTCTCTCAGGACCTTTAATATTGGAAAATTAATGATGTGTATGTATCACTGGCAAGAATACTTCATCCTTCAATGAACAACCTGTAATATTGTGATTGAATTACCTTCAAATTAATCTCAAATCCTGAATAGCAGTAAGGGACAAACTTGGTCCAGTATTATTAGAACCATATCACATAATCATCTTCTTGGTTAAGTTCTTAGCATCAGTAGCTTCTTTTTAAGGTGTGAGAGCCTCTGCAGGTTGTAAAAATTGAGAGGAGACCTCTATTATTGGGAGAGTTATATTTAGTGTCCTGAATATTAGCAGAGGTATTTCTTTTTAGAATCACTTGAACTTAAGTTCATTAGTATATAAAGTCCATGGTAGCAGAGGTCTTGTCTGCGTTGCTCACTGATGTTTCCCACAAGCCTATAATAGTACCTGGCATTTAGAAGCTTTTCAAAAATACCTGTTCAGTAAGTTTTTACTCAAATGGAACAATCATTTGTCTAATCCTTCAGTAAAGTACAATTATTCTAGGTGTCTTACAGATATACACAAGACCTGTGAATTATAAATAAGGTTGAATTTATCTTTTCAGCTAGTTAACTGCTAGACAACATAATTGCTAGATACAGGCAGGCTTCCTTTTGTTCTTACTTGGAGAAGTCACTGCTTGTTTTTCAAAATTTATATCCAAAATAGTTTCAATGTGGTGTGCAAAAAAAACAACACACCAACAGTCTAAATCTGGATATAGCCCTGGCCAGTTTTGCTCAGTGGATAGAGCGTTGGCCTGGGGACTGAGGGGTCCCAGGTTTGATTCTAACTGGGGGCACATGGCTGGGTTGCGGGTTCGATCCCCAGCAGGGGAAGTGCGGGAGGAGGCCCATCGGTGATTCTCTCTCATCATTGATGTTTCTGTCTCTCTCTCCCTCTTCCTTCCTCCCTGAAATCAATAAATATTTAAGTATTTTTTAAAATATATTTTAAAAAATCTGGATATAGTAAAATCCTTATTGCTACAGAGCAGGTATATGCCATACAAATTCTGATCTGTAGGAAGAACACTATTTCACATAATGTATGGATTCCCCTATATTTTATCTTCATGTGGACAGGAAGGGAAGAAAGAGCAGGCATGGGTGCTATGACCATCTTTAAGATGGTGATTTGGAATAATTAATTCCAGTTCAACTTTCCAGAACATGGCACCTACAACTCTGTGGAGATGATTTCCTATACAAACTAAATTGTATCTGTTCCAAATGTTTAGATGAACCCAGATCCAGCATACAGATACACACCCACATCCAGCAAGCGTTTTTCAATATGCTGTCCAATAGCATACTCTTATATCCAAACTGATTGTTTAACTGTGACTAGGACTTCTAACCTATAAATATGAGGGATGGATTAAATTAAATTTAAGCATTACAATGGATTATAGTTTATTATGAGTATAGTTATGGTAGCATTATACCACTAGAGAAATCAATGTAAATGAGGTATTTCACTCACTTTGGGAGTCTACCAGATTACCCCTACATCTAAAGAAATAAAGGTATGAAATACAGTGTTTAAGGCATCATTGCCTGGGGAAAGGCACTCATCATCAGCTCTGAGCCAAAATAGCTGTCACTGTCAAAACAGCCACCACAGGCAATGCCCAACCCAGTTAGGCTTGGGAAAGACAATGACTTCTTAGACACCTACAATGAGAAATCCAGACATATTTACAATTGCATGTTCATTTACTAGACAATATATTTGTCCCTTATCCCTTCTCTCACAATGTTTATTTTCTTTTTGGTCAGAGTCAAATTTTGTTAGTTTACTTAGGCAATTTTTTTAGGTAGCTCCACTCCTTTCCTGCAACCCCTTTAGATACTCATATAGCTAAAATGAAGACAGAATAATATACCTCTGTCTGACTCCCAGCGTTCCACCTCTCCTCTGTGTCAGAAGACTTTTGCATGAATTTCATGCATCAGGCCTCTAGTATATAATAATTTTCATTCTTAAAATCAATAATATTCTCATACAAGTTGATGTACTAAATAAAGTATATTATTTGAACTCAATAAGTATTAATTATGGCATGTTATCTTTAACATCTATAATTATGTAATAATAATTAAAATACTGTTATAATAGTTAAAGCAATAATATACTAATAATAGTTTTACAAATGAAATTTTGCTACTGTTTGAGGACAAGGAGCTCTCCAATTGTTTTTGTATAAGTTCTTAGCATCAGAAGCACTGGGAATGTATTGACTATCATTTCAGCAGATGAGTGGATAAAAAACAAACTGGCACATTTACACAATGGAATACCATGCAGCAATAAAAAAGAAGGGTCTCTTACCCTTTGATACAGCATGAAGGGACCTGGAGAGTATTATGCTAAGAAAAATAAGCCAGTCAGAGAAAGACAAGTATCATTGGATCTCAGTCTTATGTGGTATCTAATTAACAAAATAAACTGATGAACAAAAATAGATCCAGAGCCCTGGCTGGTTTTGCTCAGTGGATAGAGAGTCGGCCTGCGGACTAAAGGGTCCCAGGTTCGATTCTGGTCAAAGGCATGTACCTTGGTTGCGGGCACATCCCCAATAGGGGGTGTGCAGGAGGCAGCTGTTTGATGTTTCTCTCTCACTGATGTTTCTAACTCTCTATTCCTCTCCCTCTCTGTTAAAAAAAAAAATCAATAAAATATATTAAAAAAAATAGATCCAGAACATAGAAGCATAGAACAGACTGTCAAACCTCAGAGGGAAGGCAGGGGAGGGTGGATGGGTAGGAAGAGATCAACCAATGAACTTGTATGTATATATGCATAACCCATGGACACAGACAATAATGTGGTGAAGGCCTGCGGTGGGGGATGGGGCAGGCTAGAAGAGGTCAATGGAGGAAAAGGGGACATATGTAATACTTTCAACAATAAAGATTTTTTAAACTATAAAAAAAAATAAAATTCTAGCTGTGAAGTTTAAAAAAAGTTTCAAAAACAATTTGTTAGAGAAGTAAGGACATGGATTATATTTAAAGTAATAATTTAATAATGTGTTTTATAGCAATAAAACATCAAATATTATTTATATTACCTAAATTTCTATAGGTGTTTTTTCCTCCACCTATCTTTATCTCATATACTTTAGAGTATTTTTCCTCTTTGCATTTATTGTGATGAAGTTGTCAGGTTTCTGTTGGAAATAGCTATTTATAATCAACAAAACCTACAGTGAAGATGGATGCAGGCTGAAATTATGTAGTTCTAGGAAGTAAAATGCTACTTCCATTTCAATGATCATGAACTATATGTCTATGTATTTATAATAAATCTGTCACCAATAGAACTTAAGCCACATTTCACAGAGAGGGGCCCCAGAGACCATGATTCTCTATGAAATGCACCAAACCAAAATGGCATGTCCAGTGGAATTGAATTTATGTTCCTTATCTCACCAACATGCTTGCCCTGGAGACCTTGTTCTAGGAGAGAGACAGAAATTCAGTATTCATTGAGCCATTCACTCTTTGGCACATTTACTGAAATGACAACTAGGAGAGAAATTAATGACAATGATTTTTTTTAATGCAAGTCTTAGGGAATTCTAAGCTGGGAATTTCTACAGTTGAATAACTGTAATTAACTATAAAATAGCAATTGAAAAACAAGGCACATGCTTCAGAAGGACCTTGTGCAGCTTCTCTTGTGATCTGTTTTGTGATCTATTTTAGTATGAACTGAAGCAGGTCTTTCAAAAGAAGAGAGTTGTATGATTGAGCATATTTTTATTCAAATTTCTTTAAAAATATGACATACAATTTACTTCCAGAATCCTAATTTAAATTTTGTATATCTTTATTGTTGAGAGTATTACAGATATCTCCCACTCCCCCCACCTTGTTCTTCTCCACCCAGATTCTGCCACGCATCAGGCCTTCATCACTCTATTGTCTGTGTCCAGGGGTAATGAATATAAGCATATAAATTCTTTGGTTAATCTCTTTCCATCCCTCCTCCCCCTTCCATCTGAGATTCATCAGTCCATTCCATGTTTCCATGCCTCTGATTCTATTTTATTCATCACTTTATTTTGTTAATTAGATTCCTTGTCCATTTATTTTGAATTTTAGATGCAATTGTTGATAGATATGTATTTATTGCCATTTTATTGTTCATATCTTTAAAAACAGTTTAAAAAAGGAAAGGAGGAGAAAGAGGGGAAAAAACAATGTATGTTACATAATAAATTGCACTTCAAAATTTCCACGATTCTTTCAGTGTAATATAAACAACAAATGAAATGGAGAAAATACTGTACATTCCTCCATGTGTTGCATTGCCAGGACGGTGTTATATAGTCTGAATGGCTTAACACAAGAAATTTGGTGTACCAATATCTTATACTAGAGGCCCGGTGCACAAAAATTTGTGCACTTGGGGGGGGGGGCTCTCTCAGCCCGGCCTGTGCCCTCTCGCAGTCTGGGACCCCTTGGGGGATGTCCACCTGCTGGCTTAGGCAGCTGGAAGCAGGTATCTGGGATTTATTTCTCTTCTATAATTGAAGCTTTGTAGCCTTGAGTGGAGCTCAGGGTCGGCAGGGCAGGTGGGAAGCTGGGCTTCCTCCATTGCCGGGGGCAACACTCCAGCTCCATGGCCACCGCCATCTTAGTTGGGTTAATTTGCATGTTTGCTTCTGATTGGTTGGTGGGCGTGGCTTGTGGGTGTAGGGGAGGTATGGTCAATTTGCATGTTCCTCTTTTATTAGATTATATTAAGTTTTTATTATTAATAGTGTGATTCATGTGGCTTGTGTTGGCAATATCTGTACCCAAATGTCAAGAAACTCATCAGTGTTGAATTTAGTAGAGCAAAATATACACTAATTGGAAAAATTGCAGCTTTAAGTGATGACAAGTTATGTGCTTGTTAAGTTTGGTTTTTGTCCTCAACCCTCTATTTTAGCTGTTTCTAAAAATTAAAGTAAGCTGTGACTAATTAGCTTTTTAATTTTTTTAAAGAATTGTATGTATTTATTAATTTTTTGCTAATTGCTTCTGATCCTCAGGGAACACTTGAAGAATTCAAAGCTACTTATATTTCTACAATAAAATAGTAAGCCTCTTAAACTTTAAGGTAATCTACATCATATTAGAAAACAGTGTTTTCACAATGGCAGCCTATACAAATAAGTTGTTATAATTCAACTCATTTGAATTCGCTTTTGCAAGCATAGCAACCTTTATTGTGATATTATCCTCACTGCAGAATTGCTAGGTGCCAAATATTCACACAACTTGCTATGCATATCTCTTTACCTCAGATAATCATTTTATTTTACTTTCTCTTGCAATTTTCAGAGTAAAATATATTTGCTTTGGAGAAAGCTGCTGTTTTTCTGCACATTGTTGAGCTCCATATTAATTATTATTGTATCATTGATTAGTTATTCAGGTAGTGAAATTTTCTCCAAATGGGTGAACAATTGGGGGGAAAGTGTGTTTCAGACTTAACTGTGCTCATAAAAAGGCAAAGAAAGTACTTTGTTTAGATCATGTGCGCTAAGTATAGGCACACTCATTTTATTGTGCTTCACTTTACTGTGTCCCATAGATGTTGCATTTTTTACAAATTGAAAACAAGACCCTCTGCCAGCAAAAAATTACAGTTCATTTTATTTTGATAGTTGCTTTATTGTGGTGATCTAGAACCGAACCCACAATATCTCTGAGGTATAACTCTATACAAGCTAACACTTTTATGGAGATGTCACACCTTCATTTACAGCCATTCTACAGAAAAAGTAATCTATTTGATCATGTCAATCAATCAGTGTTTCGATTTATCCATAAGCTTTGTTTTTGCTTAACATTACTTCTGGGGTCTGGGTGAAAATAAACAGATGTATTTTGATTATTAAAAACATGCCATATATTTTAGACTGATTTCCTAATAGAATCAGAGGCATGGAAATGGAACAGATTGATAATTCTCAGAGGGAAGGGGATGGGGGAGAAGGAATTAACCAATGGTCTTATATGCATGTATGCATTATGTATGGACACAGACAATATGGTAGCAAAGGCCTGGGGTGGGGTGGAAACTAGGTGGAGGGTCACAACAGGTGGGGGCGGGGGGGGGGAAGAGGGACATCTGTAATTCTGTCAATAATAAAGATTTTAAAAAGAAAAAAATGTGATAAGGATATGAAAATAATATTAAAAAGGGACAAATATTATGTGGCTTTTACTGTTTGAGCTCACTAGTTGCTGTGTTATATAGAATCTAAGTATTGAATAAAAATTTCCTATCTCTTGGTTGTAAAGATAGATTTTGTAATTGAAATGAACACACTACTGCCTCACTGGCTTCTAGTGAGACTGAAACTGACAGAGGTGTGAACTGTCTGTTTATTATAATGTATTGCCAATGTTATCATTTATTTATGAGCATTTTGTTTTACTTACTGAAATAAACTTTAGAAGCTGATTTTTATTTGTATTTTTAAAATACATTTTTATTGATTTCAGAGAGGAAGGGACAGGGAAAGAGAGAGAGAAACATCAATGATGAAAGAGAATCATTGATCTACTGCCTCCCACACACACCCCGCCCATTGGGGATCAAGCCCACAACCCAAGCATGTGCCCTTGACCGGAATCAAACCTGGGACCCTTCAGTCTGCAAGCCAATGTTCCATCCACTGAGCCAAACCGGCCATGGCATTTTAAAAAAAATCTTTATTGTTGAAAGTATTACATAGGTCCTCCTTTTTCTAATCCAAACTAAATTACCTCATGGACTATATTCTCACACAGCGAGATCTGTATTTATGACCTTTTAACATGTGCAATATGCATCCATCTATCCATGTCACATGTATATTTTATATATATCATCAGAAATGTATGTTTGTTTCAAAAGAGTCTGATTTTGAATAAAAGAAACATTATAAATTAATCATTAGCATACATTTCGAGAAATCACAACTTATGCAATAGCACATAATGGGCTCTCAAGTGTGTTTTATAAAGATGTTTGCAAATTATAGAACTTTTTTTCAGCTCTTAACTACCACTTGGTAATGTGGTAGATGAGTTAAAGAAATGTATTAGTAGACATTTAGGGATTGGAAAGAAGATATAAGAAACATAAAAAGAAAGATTAGAAAATTTTGTTTGATGATCTTTGAAAATCAGTCCCCAAATACTTGTTTCAAAAGTTCCATTTATCACCCAGCACCTGCACTTTCAGATTTGCTAGTATATTGTTTAACAAATTACATACATGTTGATAAATACAACTTCTGACTCATACATCCAGATCTTTACACAGTAATATGATGTATAAAACGTTATTGTTAGGTGCCTTAACTAATGACATTATGTAGGCTCATTTTCCAGATAAATTTCAGTGAGGTTAAGGGCTTCAGAAGAGGACACACAGGCAAGTTCTGGTGCCTGGACTTTAAATATTTCAATGCTACTGGAATCCTATTTATGCTTCTAAAGGCCCTCAAGGTGGATATATGCAGATGATTTTCATAGGGCATACCTGTATTCTAAGCAAATTAAAGTACAGTGACCTTTATTTCCATACTAATGAACAAGTTCCACTACCCCTATGGTATGCCAATGTGTGAAAATGAACTGAAAGTCCCCAAAATGAAGAGTGGAAGCAGCCTGACTAACTTTACCAGTGAGTCGCTGGGAAGTACATCTATGCCTAACATGTTAATTTGTTTGCAACTTTCGTAATGAGTCTCCTACCTCCCATCTGAATTTCACAAGTCAGGCAGTAAGGCAGGGTGGGGTTGATTCTCCCCATCTGACATGAGAGCAGTTGAGCTATATATAATTTGTAGACTTTTTCTCAAAGTCAATGACAGAAATAAAGGTAGGACTAGAATGCAAATCTCTAGGTCCCCAGCCTCAGGAACATTGAAGTTCCTAAACAGCTGATGTAGCGACCTTGCCATTCTGCTATTAGGACTAACTGAATCAAAGTCTGTTCCATTTTCATGCCTCTGACTCTATTTTATTCACCAGTTTATTCTGTTTATTAGATTTTTTATTCATTTATTTTTATTTTTATATTTTATTGTTGATAGATATGTATTTATTGTCATTTTATTGTTCATATTTTTTATCTTTATATTTTTCTTCTTCGTCGTCCTCTTAAAAAATGCCCTTCAACATTTCATATAATACTGATTTGGTAGAGATGAACTTTAGCTTTTTCTTGTCTATGAAGCTTTTTATTAGACCTTCAATTCTAAATGATAGCTTTGCTGGTTAGAGTAATCTTGGTTGTAGGTCCTTGCTACATCACTTTGTAGGTTTCTTGTCACTCCCTTCTAGCCCCTGCATAGTTTCTGTTGAGAAATCAACTGACAATTGTATGGGCACTCCCTTGAAGGTAACTAACTGCTTTTCTCTTGCTGCTTTTAAGATTCCCTCTTTGTCTTTAACCTTTGGCATTTTAATTATGATGTGTCTTGGTGTGGGCCTCCTTGGGTTCCTCATGTTTGGGACTCTCTGTGCTTCTTGGACTTATAAGTCTATTTCTTTCACCAAGTAGGGAAAGTTTTCTGTCATTATTTCTTCATGTAGGTTTCAATACCTTGCTCTCTTATCCTTCTGGCACCCCCATAATGCAAATGTTGGTATGCTTGAAGTTGTCCCAGAGGCTCCTTACACTATCTTCATAATTTTGGGTTCTGTTTTTCTGATTGGGTGTTTTTTGCTTCCTCATATTTCAAATCATTTATTTGATTCTCAGAATCCTCTACTCTACTGTTGAATCCCTGTAAATTATTCTTTATTACAGTTAGTGTATGCTCAATTTCTGATTTGTCCTTTTCCATGTTTTTGACATTCTCACTATGATCCTTGAAAGTCTAAGTCCCTTGAAGCTCTCATGAAGATCCTTGAGTAACCTTATAACCATGATTTTGAATTCTGTATCCAGTAGTTTGCTTTATTCCATTTTCTTCATTTGCGACATGTTTCTTTGTCTCTGAATTTTGGCTGCATCCCTATGTTTGTTTCTATGTGTTGGGGAGAGCTGCTATGTCTTCTGGAGTTGATAGAGTGGCCTTGTGTAGTAGGTGTCCTATAGGGCCCAGTGGCTCAGCCTCCCCAGTCACCTGAGTGGGACACTCTAGGGTGTCCATTTGTGGGCTGTATGCACAGTTTTGTTGTAGGTTAGACTTAATTGCTGTTGGTGTCCGTGGGAGGAATTGACCTCCAAGCCAATTGATTGTGATGACTAGCTGAGACTACAGTGGGAGAGCTGTTGTGCAAGAGACACCCCTGTGGAGCAGGACTTGCTTCAGTGGAGCTTTGGTGCTCATTGAGTATGCCCCTTGAGCATGTTGCTTATGCATGTGTAGAGTTGTAATCTGGTATGGTCTGACACTGACCACTGGGTACACTGGTTCTTGGGTCTACATGGAGGTACAAAGTCAGCCACTGCCTGGGGCTACCTGGCAGGAGCTACAGAGGCATCTGCAGATTGCTCCTATTTGTATGGGGTTTGGAAGTTCCCAGGTGAGGCCCAGCTGTGAAGCAAGGCAGGCTGGAGTTAGTATGGGGTCTTGAGGCAATGGCTGTTTGTTTGAGAGATTTCAGGAAAGTCTGAAGCCTGAGCCAAACAGACCTTTAATATGGAAAAGCTGTTGCAAACAGCTTGTGTAGGGCTGCAAATTGGATGGGGTGGGTCTCAGGGAATTACTAGGGCAGAGCAAACAGTGTGCCGCAGGTTGATGGGGACTCGATATAGTTGTCAGACATCCCTGGGTCAGGGGAGGTGTCAGTACAGGAACAATGACCGCTGTGAGCACTTCTGCCTGATAGAAAGCTAATCCTGAGCTCCTGCCCCAGTGCCAGATAATCCAGTTCCTCCCTGTATGTGTCTGGGTCCCCCAGAGCTTCCTGGTGCTGGAAGTCCAAGTAAGTTTGTGCCCAGCCCTTTAAGAAGGACACCTGGGTCTCCAGCAGCCTCTGTGTCACTCAGCCATAATACCTGCTGGTTTTTACAGCCCAAATTTACAGAGACTTCTCTTCCCAGCTCTGAGACACTGGGTGGAGGGTCTGGTGTGGGGCTAGGACCCCTTGCTTCTCACGGTGGCCTCCACAGGGATGATCTCCCTCTGGATTAAAAAAAAATGGCCCAGGTGGGTACCTCCACCCCTCCTACCAGTCTCAATATGCTTTCTTTTTTACTTTGCTAGTTGTAGGACTTCCATTCAGCCAGCTTTCAGGCAGTTCTGACTGATGGTTGTTCTTTATTTTAGTTGTAATTTTAATGTGGTTGTGGAAGACGGCAAGTACCGAGTTGATCTACACTGCCATCTTGGTTCCTCCTTATTACAACATTTTAAGAAAATGGTTTCTTTCTTTTCACAAGGCTAAGTATTATAATATAAACAACAAGAAACAAACAAAACAAAACAAAAATGAGAGAAGCATATGCTAAATGGCCAAATACATACCTGTGAAGCCACAACTAGCACAGCTAGAGTTAAAGATCTAAAGAAGGGGCCAACCCACAAATGAAAACACTAGACAAGAAATATGAATTTAGAAGTAATGAGGAGCCAGGTGGGGACTTCTCTCTAGAGGAGAAGCTAACGGAAGACCTCGACCTGCTAGCTTTTATTCAATTTTAGATACACATCTTTGCCCTCAGTTAAGCACGGAAAACTGGTAGCAGACAGACTGTCTCAAAGGTCAGTAAAAAGATCAGTAAAGATTTACTTTGGGACTATTAGGTCAAGAAATTGCTTCGAGCCATCAGTATCTCAACAAAACAATTGGTGCATGCTATTAGCCCTGTTAATTGTCCAAGGTCCATCGGCCTTCTGAGTTCCTTGTTGCACTTTCATGATAATGTTGATAACGGATGGCTTCCCGCACATACCCTTACCAAACAATCCATTTTTATATTTTATTCACTACTATCCTAAAGGGAGTTGAGAAAGCCACACCCTGAACTCTTTCATACGCAATTTAACAATCCACTTAAAGAAAATCAGGGTCAGAGTATTCTACCTGAAATAGTAAGGAAGTATAAATTGTTCAGGACCTGTTATAAAATAACCTGGAGGTCGTCGAAATATAGTTGCTCTAAAACCTTTTCATGTCATTTGTGATTCAAGAGATGTATTTTTTCCTGGCCTTTCAATAGAATATCAGTGCACTTTTGTCTTTTCTGCATGAACTGTCAAGCAGTTTCACAGATCAGGACAGCTATCTCCTGTTAGGAGTATTAAATGTCACTGTCAGTTTATCCTATGAAAAATGAAGTATATGTTGGTAGGACTGTCATGCCATATGTATAAACAGTTTAGCTTTCACTTTGTTTAGAGAGGGGCTGACATTTGATTTTTTTTTAATTCAGCCTTGTTCTTCCAGTGAATATTATAGGCCAACACCACTGTAATCCATTATTTCTTGCTGACAATACAGAATTTACATAATGCACTCAAGGAAATGCATTGATCTACAGCTATGTCCTCTTCCTGGAATAAAACTCCAAGGATAAACAGCTATACAAACATTTTTCTCTAACTTGAATTATCAATAAATGCATCAGGCTTGGGAATGGTTCACCTGTGCTGTCAGTAAAAGAAAAGTGAACATAATCATTTGCCTTTCTCAGTTCTCATTTTTACATATATATATATATATATATATATATATATATATATATATATATATATTTTTTTTTTTTTTTACAGGGTAGCATTCCACAGTTGATGAATCTTCCAGATACAAAAGTACCATTGCATTGGTGTTGCATCCATGATATCTAAGTAATTTAACTTGTTCACATGTACAAGTGGTTTAAAGATGTTAAGTAACTTGCCTGTGATCATAAAGTTATTAAATAGAATGGTTGATATTTAAACTTTGATTTGTCATACTCTATCTCAGTCCTTTTCTCATTACATCACACTGCATTTTAATAGTGAGGTTTCTTTAATATTTGTATGAAATCTTTATATATTGATGCAACCTTTTTTTTCTGGTTGCCATTCTCTTCTTATTAACTAATGTGAATTGACTAGTCTAACAAGTCTTTGGTGAGCTGCATCCCATCTAATGCTCATCTCTCCATGTGTCACTCAATTCCAGTGCTTTAATAATTCTAAATAAAAGTTAAAGGTCACTTAATGATTCACTTAGCTTCATGCATTTGCTTACACACTATTTTGTAGTGTGAACTTTAAAACATCCTTCAACTCACAGTTCAAGAGTTGATTCCTGTGCATTCTCTCCTCTATGACCTCACAATACCCTTTCACAGCAGCTAAAATAAGCTGAGTTTCTCATCAGCTATGTCCAGTCTCCTATTAAGCCCGTCAAAACCATTCAAAACCAAAGCACAAAACCATTTCTTTTAGTGTTTTGATCTCTAGCATTTCTTTTTACTTTTTTCGATTTATTTGTTTACATTGCCCATCTGTTTGTGCATACTGTCTACTTTATTTATTAGACTTCTCAGCATATTAATCATAGTTGTTTTAAATTACTGGTCTGATAATTTCAAAATCCCTGTCATAAGTGAGTCTGCTTCTGATGCTTTCTCTGTTGCTTCAAACTGTGTTGTTGTTTTTTTGCCTTTTAGCATGCCTGGTAATTTATTTTTCTTTTTTATTGAATTTATTGTGGTGATGTTGGTTAATAAAATTAGCTAAAGAACATATATGCATAACTCATAGACCCAGGTAGAAGTGTGGTGTTGGCCAGAGGAAAAGGAGGTCAAGAGTGGGGTGGGGGAGGTGGGCAAAGGTAGGGAGAATGGAGACATCTGTACTACTGTTAACAATAAAAATAATGTTAAAATTGTGTTTAAAATTATATAGGTTTCAAGTGCACAATTCTATAATACATCATCTGTATATTGTATTGTGTTCACCATTCCAAGTCAAGTCTCCTTCCCTCATAATTCATTACCTCTACACCCTCCTCTACCTCTCTCAACCCACTTTTGCTCTGGTAATCAGTATACTGTTGTCTTTGTACATGAGGTCTTATTTGATGTTGTTTTCTTTTTTTGCTGTAATTTTTTTCTTGATTGTAATACATGATAATTAGTAACCACTACTGAGGCAAGAATTTTTTGAGAATGTTACAAATGCGCCAGGAATAATGAATGTTTACAGTATGGCTCCTTAGGGCAGACATTGTCTTCACTTTTCTGAGGATGTTAGGAACTATTTCTTTTCATCTTTTATAGTGATGCTTTCAATACATGACCAGTACTCTGCTGAATACCTTGGGGTGAGCCACTTCAGATTTCCATAGTCCTCCTTTCCCACTCTCTTGGTCTTTATCTCTAGTATTGCGTCCTGCTAATTTATCAGCTTTAACCTCCTCAACTAATAGAGCTTGCCAGGCTCTGCCTCAGTTTCTTGGGCAGGAATCTGCACAATCAGATCTTACTTCATTTGTGCCTTGTCGCTTAGTGATTGTTATCTTTTCTGTCTGATATCCAATATTAAAAAACAAAAACAAAACAAAACATTGTTTCACATGTTCTGTATGTTTCCTTTTGTTTTTGTTATTTTTGTTTCAGGCAGAATGGTAAATCAGGTCCCTGTTTCTCCATCTTGGAAGTGGAGGTTCTTTATTATATTTATATACTTATTTGCCTTATGTATTTTCTTTCTGCTAGTTTTTATGTTCCATAAAGGCAAGGAAAATGTCTTTATCAGCTTTAAATCCCCAATGCCTACTGCATTGACTATTAATTTAGATTCTAATAATTAATCAGTAACTATGCATTGATCGAAATGACTTTCTTAAATAGTATTATTTTGTAGGATACATAAACTTATGATTCATTGTCCAAGATATAGGATAGGTTAGATTGGTTTTAATAGCTATAAAAAAATTATATGAGATTCTTCAAACATTAAGAAGCCTATGAGGCAAAGTATCTCCTCACTCTTTCTATATTTAGACCTGGTAGTTCCTTAAAAATATGCAAATAAAAAAACATAGAAAAAAATTCTAGTAGTTGAGTCTTAGTTGAGGCCTTAGTGCTTTTTAAATAAGATTTAGAATGTTGTTTGGTTAATTATATGATAATTTTGTAAAGTGAATGAAAATGTAGTGATCAAGATTAAACAATTCTCACAGACCATCTAGGAATTAACTGTTGGATGAAAATTAATTCTTCAGTTGCAGAGCAACACTAACAAATAATAGTCTGTATAAGGCATAGTAGACGGCAATCAGATAGGTGAACGTGGTTGTGCAAGTTTTTTGTTCAGAGATATGCGCTCTTTGACTTTGGGTCTCCTAGTAGGGATGCCCACATGTCAGATAGTCTGTGAAGATATCAATGAATCTCATGGTATATGGTAAGAACAAGTTATGTTAATGGAGAAGCTAAAGCAATTCCTGGTCTTTGAGGACAGGTCCAGGCATAAAAACATACTACCTACCTATTTATATTTACCTTTTACTCTTAACCTTCTAAAACTTTACACTGCAGATATTCTAAACAATTAATAATCCCAAGAATGCACTTATATTCTTTTCTACATTCCATGGCTTTATTTTACCCTTCCATAGAATATTTTCACTCATTCTCAAATTCTTTAATTAGTTAATTTTCAGCTCTAATTTTAAATCATCTAATCTAATAAAAGACAAACATGCAAATTGGCCGTACCTTCCCTATGCCTTAAGCCATGCCCACCAGTCAATCAGAGCGACTATGTCCAAATTAACCCAATCAAGATGGCGGCCGGCAGCCACAGAGCTGGAGTGAGCAGGAGTCTTGGTTGCTTCAGTGACGGAGAAAGCCAAGCTTCCCGCCTGCTGCGGCCTGCTCTGAGCTCCACTCAAGGCAACACACTTTCAATTATAGAAGATAAATAAACCCCAGATACCTGCTTTCAGCCGGCCGTGGGCACAGAGCTGGAGCGAGCTAAAGGGTTGGGTTGCCCCTGGCGATGAAGGAAGCCAAGCTTCCCTCCCACTCTGGCCGGCTCTGAGCTCCACTCAAGGCTACAAAATTTCAATTATAGAAGGTAAATAAATCTCAGAATAATAAAAAAAAGAAAGAAAAAAGGAGAAGCTGGTAGCTTCCGTCGCTTGGGGGCTTGGCCAGCCTGAAAATGGCCCTCAGCCCCTCACCCAGACTGGCCAGGCAACCCAGTGGGGACCCCCCCACCCTAAAGGGGGTGTGGCCAGCCTGAAAACAGCCATCAGCCCCTCACCCAGGCTTGCCAAACCTCCGTGGGGTGAAGGTCTCCCCGGGGGAGGGGGGGGCTTGACCAGCCTGCAAACAGCCATCATTCCCTCACCCAGGCTGGCCAGGCACCCCAGCGGGACCCCCACCATGATCCAGAATACCCTTCAGGGCAAACCAGCAGGCCCCCACCCATGCACCAGGCCTCTATCCTATATAATAAAAGGGTAATATGCAAACTGACCCTAACAGCAGAACGACTGGGAGTGACTGGTCACTATGACACACACTGACCACCAGGGGGCAGACGCTCAATGCAGGAGCTGCCCCCTGGTGGTCAGTGCACTCCTACAGAGGGAGCTCTGCTCAGCCACAAGTCTGGCTTACGGCTGCCAGTACAGCGGTGGTGGTGAGAGCCTCTCCTGCCTCCTCAGTGGCTCTAAGGATGTCCGACTGCAGCTTAGGTCTGCTCCCTGCTGGCAAATGGACATCTCCTGAGAGCTCTCAGGCTGCCAGAGGGATGTCTGATTGCCAGCTTAGGCCCAATCCACCGGGAAGCGGGCCTAAGCCAGCAGGTGGTCATCCCCCGAGAGGTCCCAGACTGCGAGAGGGCACAGGCCAGGCTGAGGGACCCCCCCCCCCACCCCCGAGTGCACACATTTTTGTGCACTGGGCCTCTAGTCTTCTATAAAAAGACATTTCTGGCTGAGCTAGTTGGGAGCCTTACTTTTATATTTCATAACACTTTGAGCTACTGTTAAAAGAAAATAAGAGCTTGGCAGTAGTTAAAGTGGTAGAACCACACTTCATTAGAAAATACTGCAATGGGAGAAAAGAGAATTTCACTATGGAACTAGGCTCAACTTTGACTATATCAAGGATAAGTGGGGATTTATAACAAAGAAGCAGGTTGGGAGAGGGTATCTGTGAATGGAAAATTACTAAAAGGAGGCATCAAGTGTAGGGAAAATTCTTGATAAACTTAACTAACAAAATTCTTGCTGAAGAAAGGTCTGGTTTATCAGAATAGAGGTTCAAGAATTCTTGCTAAAACTCAGCTATACCAGCCTGAGGACAAAGCCCAAGTATTATAATCCAGGTGGACAAAAGGGCTTATTGGAGCCCGACCAAAGTAGGTCAAGGGCAGTCATTGTTACTATTACAATTTTTATCACACTGAACTGAAATGCCTTTTAAAACAATGTTTGCATATCCCCCACTAGACTGAAAGCTTTAAGAAGGTAAAGATCATTTTGCCATTGATGTTATATTCCTCACAAATAGCACAATGCCTGGCACATAATAAGCAATCAATAAATGTTTATTGAATTGAAATTAGCTTTTAAAGTACAGAGCATAAAACAAATGTACATTTGCAACAGTAAACTGTTGCAAATGTAAACTACAATTTTAAAAAAAATTAGCATTAGTTTCAGACATTCATCAGGATTTAGACCTTGGGATTCTACAATTAAATGCTAAATACTTTAAATAAGAAAGCTTTTTAAAAAAATATCTTTGTGGCCCTGACTGGTTTGGCTCAATGGATAGAGTGTCGGCCTGGGGACTGAAGGGTCCCAGGTTCAATTCCGGTCAAGGGCATGTACCTGGGTTGCGGGCATATCTCCAGTGGTGTGTGCAGGAGGCAGCTGATCGATGTTTCTCTCTCATCGATGTTTCTAACTCTCTATCCTTTTCCCTTCCTCTCTGTAAAAAAATCAATAAAATACATTTAAAAAAAATATCTTTCTGTTGAAATCATTACAGATGTCCTCACTTTGTCCCCCCTTGATCCCCTCCACTCTACTCCCTCCCCCTAGTAGTTGAGTCCCCAGGCCTTCACTGCACTATTGTCTGTATGTGGTTATGTATACATGCATATAAGTTCTTAGAAAGTTTTGATTGAAATATATATATATATATATATATATATATATATATATTTAGCAATTATAAAAATGAAAACTATGTATTATAATTGGCTATTTGATCTATCATTAAAACTTTTGGTATTCCTTTCTTTCAAATTGTTAATTGCCATAATAGAGAATGATCTTGTTTATATTAGAAATGAGGCTATGTCAGGATTGGATAAATGTCTCAAGTTATTTGCCAAATATATCAATATTCCAAGTTATCCAAATTTTACCTGATATGAACTTATAAATATTGCTATGCCCTTAGGTGGTCCATACATAGATTGATAACTTAAGAATAATATCCACACAACGAAAAAAAAATCTTATTATATTTTTATTGAAAAAAAAGCATCAAGTGGATAATATATATTTTTATTTTTTAATTCATTGTTGTATCACTGTGTAAAGATACATTTCTTTTTTGTTTAAACTGCAAAATATAGCAAGCATTTGAAGAGGGTAAAATGGAACTTCCAAATTAGACCATTAATTCAGAAGTTTACAATTTAAATGTACCCTGAGAATTTTTCATTTCTCTCTTTTAAAGTGAAATTATTTACGTATGCTCTTTAAAAAAGATAGTTTAGATTGTCTTAAATTGAGTAAAATTAACCCACCTACAAAAGTATAGCCCTAGCCAGTATTGCTTAGTGGATAGAGCGCCAATCTGGAGACAGAAGGGTCCCAAGTTCAATTCCGATCAAGGGCACATGTCTGGGTTGTGGGCTCAATCTCCAATAAGGGGCGTGTAGTAGGCAGCTGATCAATGATTCTCTCTCAACATTATGTTTCTACCTCTCTCTTCCTTTCCCTTCCTCTCTGAAATCAATAAAACTGTATTAAATAAATAAATAAAGTAACAAAAGTATAATGATAAATTGCAAAGTTTATATAGTAAAGATATTTACTATCGGGACAGCAGGGCATCACATATGGTATGCCCAATTACCCACTCTTTAGAGACACCTGTGGTTCATTAACAGAATTTGATGGATTATCACTAAATATGCAGTCTTTTGATAGTTTAAAACAAATCTGTTACATTACTGCAGTGGAGTTTTCCCCATTCAAACATTCTACTGCCCAGTTTATTACAAATAAAAACCATGGCCCAGCCCGCATGGCTCAGTGGTTGAGCTATGAACCAGGAGGTCAGGGTTCAATTCCCAGTCAAGGCACAGCCCAGGTTGTGGGCTTGATCCCCAGTGAGGGGTGTGCAGGAGGCAGCCAAAGAATAATTCTCTCTTATCATTGATGCTTCTATCTCTCTCCCTCTCCCTTCATCTCTGAAATTGACAAAAATATATTTTAAAAATAAGTACCATACACATGAAAATTAAACTTCAAGCCTGTTTATTATAATAGCTAAGTAGTTAGCCTTATAATGTACTATTAAGTCATTCAAACAATATAGTGATTATGAAACTGTTGCAAATCTGTGTATTGTATACTAATATAATATATTTCACTTTAATTATAAAATGTTTAAAAATAAAGAACCCAAATACATAAAATGAAACCTTAAGATATGGAATGAAGCCCTAGCTGGTTTGGCTCAGTGGATAGGGCGTCGGCCTGAGGACTGAAGGGTCCTGGGTTCAATTCCGGTCAAGGGCATGTACCTTGGTTGCAGGCACATCTCCAGTGGGAGGTGTGCAGGAGGCAGCTGATCGGTGTTTCTCTCTCATCAATGTTTCTGACTCTATATCCCTCTCCTTTCCTCTCTGTGGAAAATCAATAAAATATATTTTAAAAAAATATATGGAATGAAAAATATGAACATGAAGCAGTGATTGTAAAATAATCGGTGGAAGATAAATTTCTTTACTTCTTGAACAGCAGCCTTTTTATAATCCTGCATAGTTATTTAACATTTATTACACATTAGCAAGATATTAGATGTTATAACAAAATTAGAAATATCTGGAATATATTTTGAGATAACTTGGGGAGCTGGAAAATAACATTTTAGGGTAATTTTTTTAAAAATTTTTAATTTCTTTATTGGTTAATGTATTACAAATGTGTCCTCATCCCTCCATTAACCCCCAACCTTCCCCCCCCCCCACTCATGCTCTCATCCCCCTGTTGTCTGTGTCCATTGGTTTGGCTTATATGTATGCATACAAGTCCTTTGGTTGATCTCTTCCCATTACCCCCAACCTCCCCTACTTTCCCTCTGGGGATTGACAGTCTGATCAGTCTGATCGCTGTTTCTCTGTCTCTGGATCTGTCCCTGTTCATCAGTCTATGTTGTTCTCTATATTCCACAAATGAGTGAGATCATGTGGTATTTACCTTTCTCTGACTGCCTTATTTTGCTTAGCATAATGCTCTCCAGTTCCATCCATGCTGTTGCAAATGGCAAGAATTCCTTCTTTTTTTTACCAAAGCGTAGTATTCCATTGAGTAGATGTACCACAGTTTTGAAATCCACTCATCTGCTGTTGGACACTTAGGCTGTTTCCAAATCTTAGCTATGGTGAATTGTGCTGCTATGAACATAGGGGTGCATATATCCTTTCTGATTGGTGTTTCTGGTTTCTTTGGATATATTCCTAGAAGTGGGATCACAGGGTCAAATGGGAGTTCCATTTTTAGTTTTTTTAGGAAAGTCCATGCTGTTCTCCACAGTGGCTGTACCAGTCTGCATTCCCACCAGCAGTGCACGAGGGTTCCTTTTTCTCCACATCCTCTCCAACACTTGTTGTTTGTTGATTTGTTGATGATAGCCATTCTGGCAGGTGTGAGATGGTACTGCATTGTCGTTTTGATTTGCATCTCTCATATAATTAGTAACTTTGAGCATGTTTTCATATGTCTTTCAGCCTTCTGTATGTCCTCTTTCGAAAAGTTTCTAATTAGGTCCATAGCCCATTTTTTGATTGGATTGTTTATCTTCCTTTTGTTAAGTTGTATGAGTTCCCTGTAAATGTTAGAGATTAAACCCTTATCGGTGATAACATTGGCAAATATGTTCTCCCATGCAGTGGGCTTTCTTGTTGTTTTGCTGATGGTTTCCTTTGCTGTGCAGAAGCTTTTTATTTTGATGTAGTCCAATTTGTTTATTTTTTCCTTAGTTTCCGTTGATCTAGGAGTTGTGTCAGCAAAGATATTTCTAGGACATATGTGTGATATTTTGCTGCTTGGCTTCTTCTAATATTTTTATGGTTTCCCATCTTATGTTTAAATCCTTTATCCATTTTGAGTTTATTTTGTGTATGGTGTAAGCTGGTGTAGTTTCATTTTTTTTTTTTCATGCATCTGTCCAATTTTCCCAACACCATTGATTGAAGAGACTATCTTGACTCCATTGTATGTTCTTGCCTCCTTTGTCGAATATTAATTGGGCATAGTGGTTTGGGTTGAGTTCTGGGTTCGCTATTCTATTCCATTGATTTATATGTCTGCTCTTGTGCCAGTAACAAGACGTTTTAAGAACAGTGGCGCCGAAACTGGTTTGGCTCAGTGGATAGAGCGTCGGCCTGCGGACTGAAAGGTCCCAGGTTCGATTCCGGTCAAGGGCATGTATGTACCTGGGTTGCCGGCACATCCCCAGTAGGAGGTGTGCAGGAGGCAGCTGATCGATGTTTCTCTTGCATTGATGTTTCTAACTCTCTATCTCTCTCCCTTCCTCTCTGTAAAAAATCAATAAAATATATTTTAAAAAAAAAGAACAGTGGCTTTGTAATATAGCTTAATATCTGGTATTGAGATCCCATCTACGTTGTTCTTCTTTTTCAGGATTGCTGCAGCTATTCAGGGTCTTTTTTTGTTCCAGATGAATTTTTGGAATGTTCATTCTAGATGTATAAAATATGTCATTGGTATTTTAATGGGGATTGCATTGAATATATAGATTACTTTGTGTAGTATGAACATTTTAATGATGTTGATTCTGCCAACCCATGAACACGGTTTGTTCTTCCATCTGTTTATGTCTTCCTCTGTCTCTTTTTTTCAGTGTCCTGTAGTTTTTCACATATAAGTCTTTTACCACCTTAGTTAAGTTTATTCCTAGGTATCTTAATTTTTTTGTGCTATGGTAAATGGGATTGCTTATTTAGTCGCTCTTTCTGAAAGTTCACTATTGGTGTAAAGAAATGCCATAGATTTCTTGGCATTAATTTTGTAGCCTGCTACATTGCCAAATTCATTTATTAAGTCTAATAATTTTTTGATGGAGTTTTTAAGGTTTTCTATGTACAGTATCATGTCATCTGCAAATAAGGACAGTTTTACTAGTTCTTTTCCAATTTGGATGCCTTTTATTTCTTCTTTTTGTCTGAGTGCAATGGCTAGTACTTCCAGTACTATGTTGAACAGGATTGGTGAGAGGGGGCATCCCTGTCTTGTTCCTGTTCTTAGGGGAAATGGTTTTAGTTTATGACCATTGAGTATGATGTTGGCTGTGGGTTTTTCATATATGACTTTTATTATGTTGAGGTATGATCCTTCAATTCCCATCTTGCTGAGAGTTTTTATCAAGAAAGGGTGTTGAATTTTGTCAAATGCTTTTTCTGCATCAATTTATATGACTATGTGATTTTTATCTCTCAATTTTTTTATGTTATGTATCACGTTTATTGATTTGTGGATATTGTACCATCCTTGCATCCCTGGGATAAATTCTACTTGGTCATGGTGTATGATCTTTCTGATGTATTGCTCAATCGGATTTGCTAGAATTTTGTTGATTATTTTGGCATCTGTATTCATGAAGGATATTGGCCTATAATTCTCTTTCATTGTGTTGTCTTTATCTGGTTGTGGTATGAGGGTGAGCTGGGAAGTGTTCCTTCCTCTTGAATTTTTTTGAATAGTCTGAGGAGGATAGGTTTTAGTTCTTCCTTGAATGTTTGGTAAAACTCCCCTGTGAAGCTGCCTGGCCCCGGGCTCTTGTTTACTGGGGGCTTTTTGATGACTGCTTCAATTTCTTCCATAGTTATTGGACTATTGAGATTTTTACAATCTTCTGAATTGAATTTTGGAAGATTGTATTTTTCTAGGAATATGTCCATTTCCTCCAGGTTGTCTAGTTTGTTGGAGTATAGTTGTTCATAGTATTTTTTAACAATTCTTTGAATTTCTGTGGGGTCTGTTGTTATTTTGCCTCTTTCATATCTGATTTTGTTTATTTGAGTCCTCTCTCTTTGCTTCTTGGTGAGCCTGGCTAGAGGCTCATCAATCTTGTCTATCATTTCAAAGAACCAGCTCTTGGTTTCATTGATCTTTTGTATTTTTTTTGTCTCTATGTCATTTATTTCTTTTCTAATCTTTATTATCTCCTTCCTTCTTCTCACTCTAGGCTTTTCTTACTGCTCTCTTTCTAATTTGTTGAGTTGTAGAGTTAGATGATTTACTACCATTTTTTCTTATTTTTGAGGTAGGCCTGTAGAGCTATAAACTTCCCTCTCTGGACTGCTTTCATTGTGCCCCATAGATTTTGGATTGTTGTGATTTATTTTCATTAGTTTCCAGGGTGTTTTTAATTTCTTCTTTGATATCAATGGTAACCCAATCATTATTTAGTAGCATGCTACTCAGCTTCCAAGTGTTTGAGTTTTTTGGATTGTTTTTATTGTAGTTTATTTCTAATATTATGCTATTGTGGTCTGAGAAGATGCATGGTATGATTTCAATCTTCTTGAATTTGGGTTGACTTTGCTTGTGATCCAATATGTGGTCTATTTTTGAAAATGTCTCATGTGCACTTGAGAAGAACATATGTTCCGTGGCTTTGGGGACAAATGTTCTGAAGATGTCAATTAAGTCCATCTCATCTAGTGAGTCATTTAGGATTGCTGTTTCTTTGCTGATTTTTTTTTGTCTAGAGGATTAACCAGTAATGTCAGTGTTGTGTTTAAGTCCCCTACTGTGATTGTATTGTTCTCGATCTCTCTCTTGATATCTTCCAGGAGTATTTTTAAGTATTTGGGTTCTCCTGCATTGGATGCATATATGCTTATAAGGGTTATATCCTCTTGTTGTATTGATCCCCTTAGTATTATGAAGTGGCCTTCCTTATCTCTTGTTATGGCCTTCACTTTGAGGTCTATTTTTTCAGATATAAGAATTGCTACACCAGCTTTTTTTTTTTTTTCATTTCCATTTGCCTGAAAGATATTTTTCCATCCCTTCACTTTCAGTCTGTGTGAGTCATTTGTTCTGAGCTGGGTCTCTTGTAGACAGCATATATATGGGTCATATCTTTTTATCCATTCAGCCACTCGATGTGCTTTGATTGGAGTGTTTCGTCAGTTTACATTTAAAGTTATTATTGAAAGGTACTTGCTTGGAGTAATTTCTATTTTCGTGCCTGTGTTCTTTCTTACCTTTATATTTCTTCTTTTTACAGCATTCCTTTTAGCATTTCTTGCATTGCTGGCTTGGTAGTGATAAACTCCCTTAGCTTTTTTTTTTCTGCAAAGCTCCTGATTTCCCCTTCAATTTTAATTGATAGTCTTGCTGGATATAGTGTTCTTGGATTCAGTCCTTTGCTTTGCAACACTTTGTATACCTTCTTCCATTCCCTTCTAGCTTGATGTGTTTCTGTTGAGAAATCATTTGATAATCCTTTGTAGGTAACTTTCTGTTTCTCTCTTGCAGCCTTTAAGATTTTCTCTTTGTCTTGTACATTTGCCATCATTATTATGACGTGTCTTGGTGTGGGTCTTTTGGGGTTCATCTTGCTTGGGACTCTCTGTACTTGTGTAACTTTTTTCTTCCCCATATCTAGGAAGTTTTCTGTCATTATTTCTTCAAATCGATTTTCTAATCCTTGCTGCTCTTCTTGTCCTTCTTGCAGCCCTATTATGTGTATGTTACTTCATTTCATGTTGTCCCAAAGCCCCCTTAGACTCTCCTCCTGCTTTTTAATTTTTTTCTCCAGTTTCTGTTTAGATTGAGCTTATTTCTCTGCCTTATCTTCTAACTCACTAATTCGGTCCTCTGCTTCTTCTAGTCTGCTGCTGAAACTTTCCATGGTGTTTTTAATTGTAGCTATATCACTTTTCATTTCTTCCTGATTCTTGCATAGGTTGTTGATTTTCTCATCCAACCGGTGCATGAATTGTACAACCATTACTCTGAATTCTTTTTCTGTCATGTTGCATGCTTCAATTTCATTAATTTCCTTTCTTGGAGACTCCTCATTGTCTTTCCTCTGGGCGTTGTGTCATCTCTTCATTCTGATTATCCTCCGATGGTTCAAAAGTCGAGTTGCGTGGGTCTGGGCCATGTGCAGTGGGAGCCTCACACCACCCTAGTGTCACTGAAGAGCTCTGACATTAGATGTGTTCTTGTTGTGGGTTTGTGGGAACCTGGCTTGCTCATAGTCAGTGTGGCCAGGGCTCAGTGTGGCCTCGTGTGCACACTTAGAATCAGGGACCCTGCCTGCACCGTGCTGAAACAGAGACCCTCCTGGAGTGTGTTGGAAATCAGAGCTCCCTAGCGTGTGCCAGGAATCAGAGTTCCCCAAGAATCCAGTATCAGAGTCTCTGTTGCTTCGCGCGGCCTCGCATTGAGAATCAGGGTCCCTGTGTGCACATGCATCAAGAATTAGAGTTACTGGCTCTTAGTGTGAATGCACTGGGAATCAGGGATCCCAGGCTCAGGTGATAAGAAACAGAGTCAAGTCACTGGTGCTTAGTGCTGCCTCCCGCCTGGAGAATTTGGGTCCCAGAGCCTGTGATTCAGGGAATAAGTTCCCAGTGTTCGTGTGTTCCCAGGCTAAGATTTCTGTAGCCTGTGCTGCGGGGAACAATTTCCCAGTGTTCGCATGTTCTCAGGCTAAGATTCCTATAGCAGCACTGAGGCCAGGGCGAGGGGTGGGTCTATAAGTTACTATGGTGCTTCCCACAAGCCTTCAGGGAGGGTGATAGGCTCTGTTACTCACAGAGATCTGCTGCCTGGATGTCTGGATTCTTGGTGTCTGTGGGTCTGTAGCTGTGGTCGCAGGTCTGTCCCCAGTGGTTCCTTGTCCTGGTTTGCATCTGTGGCTAGACTGGATAGTGCTGATGCCAGGATCCTAGTCTCAAGCAGATCTTTTTCTCAAGATGGCATGGTCTCTGTGCCTGCGCTGGCCGCCAAGGCGTGTCTGTGCTGGGAGCGGGGCTCCGCCATCTAAGACTGCCCAGTTTGGCAGCCCTTTAGAAGACCTGCAGAATCTAACTGTCCCTAGCTCATACCCACACACACCACACACGTCCACACACTCCTCTATCACTCCCTCGTGCTCTCACACTCTCTCCCTCCCTATGTCCCTGCCGGTCGCCATCTTCCTCTCCTTAGGGTAATTTTTTATACTCTTCCTAAAAAGAAGTGCACTAACAGTTTTTGTATCATTTTACTGCCCTGAAGATTTTTTCCTAAATCTAGTATATTATCTCTTAAGTTTTGTTCTACTTCATTTTATATTTTATCTACTTTTATTGAATCAGAATCACTTTAATACACTAAAAAACAATATTTTAAAAATCAAAATATAGAGATTTTGTGAGACTTTCTCAATATCAAAGGCTATTGACTTAGATGAAAAATTTACTCATCATCAATGATACTAAATCAATTTAGATTTATTTATATTTAACTAGAAGCCTGGTGCACAAAATTCATGCACTGGGGGGTGGGTTTCCCTCAGCCCATCCTGCCCCTCTCACAGTCCGGGAGCCCTCAGTTGATGTCCTACTGATGGCCACAGTCTGGCAGCAGAGGCTTGGAGCAGGCATCCCGTGTGTGTGTGTGTGTGTGTGTGTGTGTGTGTGTGTGTGTGTTTGTGTGTTTGTCTGTCTTCTAGGGCCTGCCCCCAACCACGCCACATAGGCTCGAAGCAGTTGCTGTGTGTGTGTGTGTGTGTGTCCACTGGGGGTCTGCCCCAAGTCACATTGGAGGCTAAGAGCAGGCACTGTGTGTGTGTGTGTGTGTGTGTGTGTGTGTGTGTGTCTTCTGGGGGCCTTCCCCCAGCCACACCATGGAGGCTTGGAGCAGGAGCCCCTCTGTGTTGATCTCTCAGGCTCCTGGCCTCCACTGCATGTTGTTCTCTCCCTTGAGCTATGGCCAGGATGGGGGTGCTGCTTGCAAGCTGGGCTTTCCTGCTCTCGGATCACCATGGCGACTGGGGAGCAGGCCCAGCTTGGAGCTGCCCACAGGCTGGGCTTGCTCTCCTGCTCCTGGATCCCCATGGCGACCAGGGAACAGGCCCACCTGGGGGCTGCCCGCAGGCTGGGCTTTCCTGCTCCCATATCAGTCCCAGCTTGGGGCTGCCCACAGGCCAGGCTTGCTTTCCTGCTCCCGGATCACCATGGCGACTGGGGAGCAGGGAAAGTTTGGGGCTGCCCGCAAGCCAGGCTTGCTTTCCTGCTCCTGGATCCTCATGGTGACCGGGGAGAAGGCACAGCTGGGGGCTGCCCTCAGGCTGGGCTTGCTTTTCTGCTCCCGGATCAGGCGCAGCTGGGGGCTGCCTACAGGCTGCACTTTTCTACTTACTGATGGCTGGATCACCACAGTGACCCACGGCCCAGCGTCACTTTCCTGCTCTCCAATAGTCATAGGGTCCCGGCTGGGGGTGGGGCTTAACAGTGCGGGGCTTAGTTGGCACGGGGGTCCCGGCTGGGGGCTCAGGTGGCATACAGGGGTCCTGGTTGGGGTCGGGGCTTATGCCCCGCTGCCCAGGGCTGCACATGGGGCCCGGATGGCAGCTTGCGCTGTCCCGCCCTGCCTGTAGTATAGGATAGAGGCCTGGTGCACAGGTGGGGGATGGCTTGTTTGCCCTGAAAGTGTCCAGGATCAGGGTGGGGGTCCTGCTTGGGTGCCTGGCCAGCCTGGATGATGGGCTGATGGCTGTTTGCAGCTGGTCACACCCTCTTCAGGGTGGGGGTCCTCACTGGGGTGCCTCGCCAGTCTGGGTGAGGGCTTGAGAGCCGTTTTCAGGCTGGAGGGCAACTTAAGCTCCCAGCCTCTCCTTTTCTTCTTTTTTTTTTACTCTGGGATTTATTTACCTTCCAAAGCTGTCACTGGAGCTGAGATCTGGCTCCAGCTCTGAGGGCTGAAAGCAGGTCTCTAGGTTTGTTTGGCTTCTATAATTGAAACTCTGTTGCCGTCACTGAAGCTCTAAGCTCTGAGGCCGAAGCTGGCTGAACGCAGGTCTCTGGAGCTTGTTTAGCTTCTATAATTGCAACATACTTGCTTAGAGTGCAGCTCAGAGGCTGGCAGTGGCAGGCCGGGAACGTTGGCTTCCTCCGTCACTGGAGCAAACAAGCCTCCTCTTCGCTTCAGCTGCGTGGCTACTGGTTGACAGTTAATTTGCATATCTTGCTGATTAGCCAATGGGAAGGGTGTCGGGGTTATGGGCAATTTGAATGTTTCTCTTTTATTAGATAGGATTCACACAAATAAATATAAAACGAATACTGATTCTGTATTCATATAATTTTTGTACTGATTTTTGCCTAGATAGATGCTCTGAATTTAAAAAAAAAGGGAAATAAAGAAAAGTACCTCCTTCCTTTGGGGTTTTATAAAGCCAGTGGATACTTATTGCCTTTACTATAAACCAATAATTTAGAAACACTATATTTTAAATATATATTTTTATTGATTTCAGAGAGGGAGAGGGAGAGGGAGATAGAAACATCAATGATGAGAGAGAATCATTGATTGGCTGCCTCCTGCATGCCCCCTCATGCCCGCAACCCAGGCATGTGCCCTTGACCAGAATCGCACCCGGACCCTTCAGTCTGCAGGCTGACACTCTGTCCACTGAGCCAAACTAGGTAGGGTTAGAAATACTATTGAAGAAGAGCAGCAAGTAACTCCAATTTTCCTCTGGCCTTTATAATGCTAGTGATGGTTTTCACTGTAATGTGTATACTTTCCTTCAACTGTGAATCCAACTCCTCACTGTATTTGTTTTGTAACACATCTCTAATGAAGCTATTTTATCTTCGTAGGGATTATTGTTTTATGAAAGTTCCTGGGGCTGAAAAAGTTTTCTTGTAATTGATACTTAGCTAAAATATTCTTTGAGACAAAAAATGAAAATTAGACTTAAAATGTAATCAAGTTGTAAAATGTTTTAAAGTGGTTGCAACACACTTTTTTATATGCTTATTCAAGCTATTTATCTTTCAAATCATTTAAATTCCAGTAATCAAGATCCTTTTGTAGATCTCCCTAATTAATGGTGTTTAATTTTTAAAAATTACCTAAATCTATAAAAAACAAGTTATTTCTGCTACCTTTTATTTTCCTTTCTGCAACATCAATTCCTATCTTCATCTGCAAATGTAGAAAATATATGAAGATGTGAATATATGTTTCTAGTTTTGTTTTGTTTTTTTTCCTTGAGGAAAAGTGGCAAAAATGTTTTCTGTCAGAGATGAGCTAAAGGGAGATCATACAACTGTAAGAAGCAATGCCAGAAACGTGACAAACATAGATGCTTGCAAGAAGTTGAGAGCACCTAGGCGGGAAAAGGAGAATAGGAACATGCTGTGGGATGAGGGGTCCAGATCGGAGCACCGTTTCAGCAATTTCAGAATTGAACCTTCACAATGTCTTTGATTCACATTGTTTGAATTGAGGGTTTCAAGTCAGAAAACACCCAGGTGCAAAAATACTTTGTCAAAAATACATTCCAAAACTAAATATAAATGTGTGTGGATTATCATTGTTACTGTCCTCTTTAGGACCAGATTGGTGAGAAATATGCATTTTTAAGTGAGAAGAACTTCTTTAGAAACAGACATTTTATTCACTTAAAATCAAAACATCTAGCACAAATGTCTGCTGAATCACCAAGGATTACATATGATATTAAACATTTGATTTGCAACTAAAGAAAACCTCTAATGCATCCGTGATATTTTAATGGTGTTGGGGTAGCAGTGAAGAGTCAGGACTGCAACAACAGCCCTTCCTAGAGTTCGCAGAGCTGCTCTGAGCTATTCAAAAGGATCTAAGGAGAAAGAGATATTCCAGAAGAAACAAGAAAATTAATATTGAACCACAGGACTTTCAACACATAATCAGCTCTCTCAGAATGTGTAATATTCTACTGGTATTTTACAAATGATATAAAGCTAAGACTGACATAAATCCCATTCCAGTAATTCAATATAATTAATAAAATAACTATAATGATAGCAAAAATTAAGAACAGCATTTAGGACAGAAATTTACTTTTAATGTTAACATGTGCCTGAAAATAACTTTGTTTATACAAATAAGTTGAAACAGAATATACTTTTAAATGGCCTGAAGAACATCTAATTTTCTTATTTCATATTAATATCAAGACCTTGGATTTTTAAAACTTTTTTTCTTCTGCCTCAATACCTAAAAAGTGAACAGTTTGCCCCCAGTTAAGGTGCCTGTTTATTTATATTGTCTAGAAAAAAATTTCATGTCTGATGTGAGCCACTGCTCTGATGCTATGATTATATTAGACAAAAATTGATGTACATATTGGGAAATACATCTGAGCTACCTATTTTTATTCACTTTCATAGCAATTTACCAGGGAAACAAGACATATCAAAATTAAGCTAGCAACAAGGAAAGGATTTACTAAAGTGAAGCCGAGGAATGCCACAGTGACAGCAGTTTTAGAAAGCAGCAGAAGCTCTTGAAGTTAAACTGCTCTGTCACATACCATCAATTGGACCATTATCTGGTGCAGGAGGGCTGTAATAAATTGTCAGATTTGCTTCTTCCCTGAAATGATGGGATGGAAATTGTGCCGTGTATATGAGGGTCGGATGGGGGTGGAGGTGAATAAGTATATCAGATTTGTCCACGTGTTAAGTCCTAAAGTGATTGACAGTCTAGCACTTAACATATAGTTTCTTCAAATGAATTATAACTTGGGAGTCTGTATAGCCTGATTCTTTAAGGTCAGGTAAAAAGAAAATGTTATTAATAATGACAAGAAATATTTACTTTTCCTTTTCTGAGACACATTCTAATTCTGCAAGATGCTTTCTGCTTCAGATTCTCTGCTTTTTTTAGATAAGCATAATTTGAGAGAAGTCTACATATCCTATATAATAAAAGCCTAATATGCTAAGTGTCCTACCGTTCGACGATGGGGCCAGTAAATATGATGCGCACTGACCACCAGGGGGCAGACACTCTGATTGGTAGGTTAGCTTGCTGCTGGGGTCCACCGATCAGGACTGGGTCAGATGGGCCGGACACTCCCTAGAGTCCTCCCGCGATCCCTCCCCAGCCCAATTGTGCACCAGTGAGGTCCCTCAGCCTGGCCTGCATCCTCTCGCAATCCAGGACCCCTTGGGGGATGTCAGAGAGCCGGTTTTGGCCAGATCCCCACAGGCCAGGCCGAGGAACCCCACCGGGTTATGAATTCATGCACCGGGCCTCTAGTATATTGATGACAGCTTCCTTGTTATTAATATAAGAGCTAATGTTGCCTCAGTAAAATTTCATCTTATTTGATCCTTTTGCATTTCAAGAAAGATGACAATGGCATTTGGGGAAAAATATGGGCTGGAAGTTAGGTGAGTTGGTTTCTAGTCTAGACCCTGGTATATGGGAGATGCATAATAGCTGTTAGTTTCCATCATCATCACTAGATAAAGAATTGTTTGGCTAGACAGAGATCAAGTTCATAAAAACTCTATTGTGCAACATATAAAAACCCTGGTAAAAAAAAGAATATCGATCGAGATAATCTGTCAATTTTCTTATTAAGTCATGTTCTCACTGGAGCCTTAATATCTTTCCCTTTTCTGAGACTCATGTTGAAATATGCCATAATTCAAAATAAACAGTCAGAACCTGACTTCAAAAGTATAGCATATTTAATAATGTAATAATTTTTTCTTTTCAGACATTTTAATTTCCATGTTTGTGTGAAAATAAACATGCAGTATAGAACTTGAGGTGAGGAATTGAATAACCCCCTAATTCCAGACAAACCTAAATCTTGATATAAATGGTATTTATAATTTTGAGGACAACATCAAAGTATTTAATTAATAGGGACCATCGCCAGGTTATCCCATCTTTCTACAGAGTTGTTGTCAGTTGATTATTTAATTCCTTTAGTAATACCAATAAAGGCTGTTTTTCCCTAATCCTGAATGAAAACTTGGCCATAAGATAAACACTTGAGCTGGGTGGACAAGGTTAAAACAATAAAATAAAAGGTCAACAATCTTGCAAATGCCGGTTTCTTATTCTTTTAAATTGGCTCTCAGTGTAAATTTGGGGGAAAGGGTTTTCCTCTGAATTGTCCTGATATAACAATCTCTACTTTGCTTAACTACAAAAATGCAAGTTGAGGGCATTTAATGGATTTCTGCCAATTTTTAAGGCACTAAACTGTCCTTAAGAGTAACTATGCTGGCAGAGGAACCTAACTTATCTGAGAATGATTCAGGAACTGGAGAATCCACGTATTCTTAATAATGCTTCCCTGATCAAAAAACTGTATTTTGAGTAGTTCTGGAAAATTCTAGTTCTCTTAATACAAATTCCCTGTTTGTGCATTTCATAAGATTGTTAGGAAATTCAGCTCATACTATCCTAACTATCTCTTGATTTTTAAGTACAGCTTCCCCAAGCACAACAAATTCATTCTGCTTTTCAATTACTGTGCATGAAAGATATTTTTAAACAATGGAATTCCATTCTCAGACTTTCAATTATCTGAAGTATTTATCTCTGACAAGTGCACATTTAGCAATACCCTTCAAACTTCTTGAGTATTCAGACCGCACACAGCAGCACTGACTGCTGAGTGGTGCTGTAGGCCAGTTTCCCCAGATGCAATTTAGGAATAGAAAAGGGAGGCTTGTAATGTTTCCAGTTTCTCACCAGATGCTGTGTCTGTACATATGGCCAAAATATGTTCCTGTCTTAGCTTTCTGGAGGAAAAATATACCTGAAATTTGCCACTGTCTGTGATCCAGATCTGAGGGACCTTTCTATGGCAGCTGTGTGATTTTAGGATTCTAAGTAACTATAGTGACCCCAGGAAGAAATAGTTGCAGAGCATTGTTAGGACATGTTGCTAGGAGTTACTTAGATCCAAAGGGACAACAATTAGGCCATGTTAAAGTGAGAAGGAGAGGGCCACTTTGGAAGAGTGAGTCTGGGTTTGAATATTGTACTCATTTGTTATTAACCTAATATGTTTCAGCTCTAAAGTGGATGCAGTTATGTCATGCTTAATGTAATAATATGTGATCATACCCTAAATACAGTGCCTATAACAGAGTGTTTTCAAAATTTACTATAGCTATTGTAGTTGTTATTGTTGCTATTGGCATTATTAGTCTATGGATATACGAAAAGAGGCACAGAGAAGCCAACTAAACTAAATGAGTTTGAAACCTGTCTTAATTCAGTGCATTTTACCTTTAAGCATCTTATTGATAGAAAACAAAGTCAGGACCCTGTTCGTGATAAGATTTCCCTATATTTTCTAAGAAATAACTTAAGGCAGCAGACAGAAATCCTGAAACTCCATAATGTGCTCTTTGTTTCTTGATGGTGTAGATAGTGTAATTCAAAGTTTTCAAGGAGCTCCCACACTCTTGGAAGATGAGGGGCTGGGTAAGAGTGTGACAGCTCTAGCTTCTTCATGGCAAACTTAGAAAAACTTAAATAAGACCTTTATCTATGTCATCACATAGCAATGTCTATTGCTTGTCTGTGCTTCTTTTTAAAGGTATCCCTTGAAATACAGATCATTATAAAATGATAATGTGGGAAACCTTTTCTCTAAATTTTATTACTTGGTGTCAAAGCAATGGATTACATATCAGAACCTTTAGAAGCCTCATCATCCATGAAGTTGGTTTCATTTGCCATTTGCTAGGTGAAGGACATACTAACATAATAGTCTATTTCTCTAAGGCGTCAACACATTCATGCAGATACCTGTCCATCTATGCTTTGAAAAGCAAAATAATATTACCTATGTGGTTCGTTGATTGGATCAGTGCTTCCTCTTGTGATGGAAAGACAGACACATCACTGGAAAGTACACCATTCTTTGCTGACTACAACATTTCCAAGGGATGGTAGTAGCATATCAATACTGGGAACTACTGGGGGAGAGGGGTAAATATAATTATTTTAATTCATCAGAATGCTCTATCTGTGTTAAAACATTTTGAGAGAACCAACTAAAATGTCTAGAGGAGATAGCGTTTGTGAAATATGGATGAGATGAGAGTTTCTCCTGAGAATTTAATTATTTTATTAGGATGAAATTATAAAAGGACTGTTTAGAGGATGATATACAAAAAAGAAAAAAAAAGAAAAAGAAAAATGTTTATTTAAAGCCATAGCTCGTCTTATAACTACAGGTCATAAAACTGAGCCATCATCTCACAGTGAGTTACAGAGTGCTGAAACACAATGGGAAGAGGTATTTTTAGTACATTTATTCAATCAAAATATTTTCTAGTGTTTTAGAATGTGAGCTTGATTTTTTTCTCTTTAAATCTTTATTGTTGGAAGTATTACGCATGTCCCCTTTTTTTTCCTCATTGACCCCTTCCAGCCTACCCTCTCCCCCACCTCGCCCCCCCCCCAGCCTACTGCCCGCTCCCCTGCCCCAGGCCTTTACCACACTATTCTCTGTGTCTATGGGTTAGGCATATGTGCATATAAATTCTTTGGTTTATCTCTTCCCACCCATCCACCCTCCCCCATCTTCCCTCTGAGTGAGCTTGAAAATTTAATACAAAACAGGAGGCAACATTAAGCAGTGGTCAAGACTACTGAATTTTTACTCTACAATTACTAGCTGTGTTGTCTTGGGCAAGCTACTTAATTGTGCCTCAGTTTTCTCCTCTGTCAAATAGAGATAATATTGGTGCCTAGCTCAGGAAATTCTTTGAAAATTAAATGAGAGATGATGTCTATAACATGTTTAGAAAAGTGCCGGGTTTATAAATTCCACAATACATGTCAGCTCTGAGAATTAATTGAGATAATGATTTAAAGCACTTAGGATGCTGCTTATTCAGTACAAATTATTTCTTTCATAGTTATAAAATATACACCTAATATATGCCCTTGATTACTATGGTTAAAATACAAATAAAAGTGGAGACTCAATAGTGAATCTATTTTTTATCATACATGTGTACATATACTATTGCAACTTGATGAACGTGACATTTTACCCTTTATTTCTAAAAACAAAACAAAACAAACACACACACACACACACACACACACACACACAAAGGAAAATCACTGTACTGAGGATGGAAAGAAGTATTTCCTATTAAGAAAGCAGCAGCCTTTATAGTGTGAGGGTGCTAAAAATGTTACTATAAAATAATAAAACTTTGGAAATAAAAAAATTGAAGTTAATGAAATTGATAAAAATAATAAGACATAGTGAGGAAATCCTTAATATTTGGGACTATACAAGAATGAGAATACTCAAAATACATGACACCAAGTAATGTGACGTTTTATTTTTATTTTTACCATAAAAATTCTAACATATGATTACTCTATCTATTATTGAAACCTTAAACACTCAGACTTGAATGAGTGTTAAGACTTCTGAAGATTCATTTATTTAGACATTTTTATTCCCTTCATTTGAGCTTTTTAATTTGAAAAGTATTTTTTATCTTTTATATTCTTATTTTTATAAAGTCCCTCACATTGATTTTTTTGGATGATTAATCTTTATTTTTACAGATTCACCAAAGTATAATTTATGAACCATAAGATTCACCCGTTAAGTGTACAAATTCAATGATTTTCAGTAAAATTTAAAGTTGTGAAACCTTCAACACCACAATCCAATTTTAAAATATTTTCGTCATCCCTAAAAATATCTTTGTGCCTACCCCTAACCTCAGGCGACCACTAATCTACTTTGTCTCCATTGTCTTATTTTTAGTATAAATGTTTTTTAGAATAAATTGAATATACAATATATGGTCTAGCTTGTTTCATTTAGCATAATGTTTGCAAGGTTCATCTATGTTATAGTATATATCAGTACTCTACTCTTTTCTATGGATGAATAATATCTAATTTTATGAACATACCACTTTTTGTTTAGCCATTTTCCAGTCCATGGACATTTGATTTAGTTCCTCTTTTTGGCTATTATGAGTAATGTTACTATAAACATTCATGTATAAGTTTCTATGTGGATATATTTTCACTTATCCAGAGTATATGCCTAAGAGGGGAATTGTTGGGTTATATGGGAACTCTTTATTTAGTTTAGTTTGTCAAACTGTTTTCTAAAGCAGCTGCCCCATTCTACATTCCCATATGTATTTTGCAACTAGAGAGGCTGAATAAGATCAGATAAGGTTTGGTACTGTCAAATTAGTTTTAGTTATAATTATGTAACAACATCTAGTTTAATAGTTTGAAGTGATAAACAAAATTAATACTTATAAATCACCCTTGTCCTTCAAAATTGATTTTAACTCTTGCCACTGGCATAGGTAGTATTATCTCATATGAAAAAGTGAATTTTCAAATGATATAAAACCAATTTTATTAATTAATGAAAAGTCTAGGCATTGCGGCAAGTATTCCAGGAAATGTGATGAAAGTATCTTTCGTTTATTCTCTAGTTTAGTACTCATTTTTTTTCTATTTTATAAAGAAGATATTAGCAAATACTCTGTTAACAAATTGAACCTTCAATATCCTAATGTGCTAATCTAAATTTAAGGAAAGAATAGTCTAATTGAAATTTTCTTATCTGAAGAAGTTACACACCATACTGAAAGGTGTAACAATTTTTGTGCTATAATAATTCATTGATCAAAGTAAATATTATAAATTTAGTGTTATTAAAAAGAGTTAAATACATATGCCTGATATTTTCTATTGAAATATTTTATTTGCAAATATATCTGGCTAAGCAATAGAGCAAACACGGAAGAAACTGTGTTCTTTCAGTGTTATACTGGTCGTCATCCAGTAAAGGTGTATAGCTCATATCTTATTTAAGTAAAGAGGAAAGACTCATAGGACTGTATCTCCTTATAAATTTCTCTTAGGCCAAGTAAAGTCTTGAGAATTTCACTATCCTTGGAGTAACATGAAAGAAGTGACAGATTAATATCCTTTTGGCTGTGTGAACATAATTCTGCCTATTGAATGAAGGGGTTGTTAATCCTTCACAATCATGTTTGTGTCAACTGGATTGCTGAGCTCAAACTATTTCTAGTCACAGGAGGTTGAAAAAGCATGTGGAATTTAGAAAAGAAACAGAGAGAAGATGATAATTATAAATGAAAAAGGAACAGGACTAAACAAAAATCTTGATATCAAATGGTTGAAAATAGAAGATTCTGTGAGATGTCCTGGTATCACCTGGGGAGATGGAGAAAGAACATTGGGGTTTTTCAGCTTGATTAGAGTTTGACTTATGAGCTTTTTGTAGTTGTGAGAAGTGGAAGTAGAAGAGAATAAGATTTACCTTCTAAGGGAGAAAAGTATTTTGAAAAATTCTTTCCAGTTCACACAGCTTAACAATTTTATTTTGTAGTACACAATGCTGAGGTTGATTTAAAAAAAAAAAAAACCTGAGGGCAGAAAAATATTACTGAATCATATAATTAAAAGATACTCAATGTCACTAATCAACAGAAAGACACAAATTAAAACTACAATGAGATATTACCTCATACCTGCCAGACAGGACATTCTTTGATAGTGGGGAAAGGAAGATGGGAAGGGCTATTAAAAACAAAAAGTTCTTCCTGATGTGCTTAATAAATGTAGTGTGCGCAAGCTTTTCCTTCTGGCCTCTCTACTTCACTTTAATTGAGTTCCTGTTTATTAATTTTTTACATTTCTCACTTTTGATCAAGATATTTTTCTGAAAGCATTGCTGATCAAGAGTTAAGGTTTGAATATGTTTATTTTTATTAACTGTGGATGGAAAGTGGCAGGAGCCAAGTACATGGGATGTCCTGCAACTATTGCAAAGGGTAAGAGTTACTGAGCTCCAAAAATAGGTGGATCTGGTACTTAAGAGCACCAAAAGGTCAGGGTATTTGGAAAGTCTCTACAAATTTTGCCAATTGATTCTTATTAGTGTTGTTATTGCATTAGACTAAACCTGAGGATTAAGAGTTGTAAGCACAGTGAAAATGTTTGCTGTAACATTGGCCAAATGGCACAGACTTGTTGAAGCACCAGACAGGTAAAATAGATTTCCCTATCACTATGGAGTTTAGCGGGTGTCCCCAGGTAGAAATAATCTTTTCTCAAAGGATTTTAGCTACAGAGGATGCAGTAGCCTGTCTATAAGGGAAAGCAACAGTTCAATGAAAAACACACAGACCATGACTGAAACACATTTATCTCTATGAGATGGGGAAGCTGTATGAAATCCATTTGCTAGACCTTGAATGGTCCATTAGGCAATTTAAAATGTCTAAGTTATCAGCTGAGGAAATATCCCTTTGGACCATGACAAAGGTTTGACTGCTGTTAGTTTCTTTAAGAGCAGCACTCCTTGTGGAATTGTCAATAAGGTCATTTCCCCTAGCTTCTAGAGAGTGAATTTTAGAATGCCTGTAGGTCTTAAAGTTAGCTAAACTAGCATGTAAACATATAGCATCCAATAATTCCTGAACTTATGGGCCATTTTCAATTTTATTTACTCTGAAGGTAAGGAAGGTACACTGTTATCCTTACATGAGCTATTGTGAAACCATATCTACTAACAGTATAAAGGTGGGAGTTTTGTTATTGGCTAAAGTACAAGCACAAGTATAGGCATAAAATTCAGACTGTGTAACTGGCAACTTTGATAGTAGTTATGACACCATACCTAGCATAGTACTTATTATTTTCACCCTTTAAATATGACTCATCAGTAAACCATGAAAAATCTGCTTTATGCATAGGAGTTTCCTTCAGATCATCACTGTCAGGAGGTGTTCTGTCAGTTTTAAGCATTTGTGAGGTGCTTCATTGGAAATGGAAGCGATAAGAGCAACAGGATTAATGTTTTTTTTTTTTGTTTGTTTGTTTGTTTGTTTGTTTTACAGATAAATTGGGAATGTTATAGGGACTAGTGCAAGGGATAATAATACCTTGAATTTTGCAATCTTATGGGCTTTATACTTTGAAGTGTTCTTTATTTATGGGATATTGATTGATTCTAGGAAGGGGTTTTGAGGTATCTATTTGAATCGTGATAGGAGGGACACTGTGGGTTCTACCGATATCAGTTGAAGATTTTCCTCATGAAGAGAATGGCAGCTGGTCTAATAGGGACAAATGTCAGTGTCAGATTCAGCTACAATGCCGTCAGAAATGGACCAAATAAAAGATGTTGAGACTCATTCAATTCACCTGTCTAGCTATTCTCATGGCTACTGTCAAATTCTAAAATTATCTCCCCCTTTTGGGAGAAAAAATTCTGGCATAATAATTTTCTAAGAAGTCTTGTCCTGATAAATGAATAGGGATGAAAGTACTAAGGAGAAAGGGTATTTATCAAAAGACTCAAACAAAAAAGGATAGGTTCAGAGATAGGGACTTTTGAGGTTTATTAGTCATCCCTACTGTTTGAACTGTTTTAGTGCTATTAGGCAGGAGCCAATTTATAGCAGTGGAGTTAAACACCAAGAGAGTGGCTCCCTTATCGATAAGGATAGAGAGTGGTCCATTCCCAATTTGAAGAAAAATTTCTCTGAGTTAATCAAGTGGGAGGACTGAGAAAAGTCCCTGTAATTTCTTTGAACCTTGTCATTGGGTATTTGGAGGACATTGGAAGGCTGAAATCTCCAGAAGTGCTTAATTTGTGACAATCTCTTTTCCAATGTCCTGGCTCTTTGCAAGAATGGCAGAGGTTAGGAAGTTTTTGGTTTTGCATAAAGGCCTTCATTTTCATTTACCAGAGTTGAAAATTAAGAATTTTAGCAGTCTCTAGTTGACTCATATAGGATACAAATAAGCTGATTTGCCAAAGAATTAAGCCTAGAATGGATATGTTCTCACATCTCATTCTGGTTCTTTTAACTAAAAGAGAAAAATCTCAGTTCAGCCAGTTAATAAACAGAGTTAAAGTCAATTTGAGTGGAGTCAGCATTTGAAGGAAGACCAGAATTTTCTTTGAAAACAATCTGAAGTTAATTATAATAATCATGAACAGTTTTGACTGGCTTTTGTGAGCAAGCTTGAATTTTTTCCCAATCAACAGGCTTGAGAAATGCTACTGTAATTGCTCAGTGGAGGTCTCCAGTGAATGTTCTAGCATTTTTCAAAAATTAGGGGGTTATTTTTCTAAATTCCTTTTAGGATGTTCCCATAGGACAAGTTTCTTTCAATACTGAGTCTGGCTTTCACTAGTAAGCATATGAACTAGCTAATATAATTGAGAAACCAGGCTGACAAATTTGGATAACTATATTAAGTTTCCTATCATATTGGTGAGGCTCCTCAGTTACTTTAGGAAACTCTTTAACACTACTAAGCATTAGTTCAGGGAAAATAAGAAACTTAGTGTTTATTTGGATCATTGGAGGACTTATCTTTAAAGGGACAGGTCCTGATGGTTCAAAGGAGGAGGACAGGAAGTAAGGAAATATTCAGAAGAGGAACAAGATGGCACTAGAGGCAGGACAGGAGACAGAGAACTCAAGGGAGAGGAGCATGATACGTCCAGGATGAATTCTTAGACAAAGAAGTCAGGAGAGAAGAGCACACAGTTTGGGAGGCTATTTTTATTTCTTTGAGTGCTTGTTTGCCTCAGTTAGTCTTAAAACTTTATTTTTTGCAAAGAGGCACTTTTGGATTCCTAGTAACATTTGGAAGCCTCAAAATACCAATTGAAATGCACATTACATTCAGGCATGCCAATTTTAGAACTATGGTTGTCCAATTCATTTTTTTAAAAAGTTAATTTGGCAGAAACAGACTCATAGATACAGAGAGCAGATTGATGGTTGCCAGAGAGGAAGGGTTTGGGAAACAGGGTGAAAAAGGTGAAGAGATTAAGAAGTATAGATTAGTAGTTACAGAATTGTCACAGGGATGTAAAATATAACATAGGGAATATAGTTAATTATATTATAACTAGAGGCCCAGTGCACAAAAATTTGTGCACTCGGGGGGGGGGGGGTAAGAGGGGTCACTCAGCCCGGCTTGTGCCCTTTCACAGTCTGAGACCCCTCAGGGGATGACCACCTGCTGGCTTAGGCCTGCTTCCCGGGGGATTGAGCCGAAGATGACAATCAGACATCCCTCTGGCAGCCTGGCAGCACTCAGAGGATGTCCACTTGCCAGCGGTGAGCAGGCCTAAACTGCAGTTGGACATCCTTAGCGCTGCTGAGGAGGCAGGAGAGGCTCCCACCACCACTGCTGTACTGGAAGCCATCAGCCTGGCTTGTGGCTGAGAAGAGCTCCTCCCATGTGAGAGTGCTCTGACCACCAGAGGGCAGCTTCTGCATTGAGTGTCTGCCCCCTGGTGGTCAGTGTATGTCATAGTGACCAGTCATTCCCAGTCTTTCTGCTGTTAGGGTCAGTTTGCATATTACCCTTTTACTATATAGGATAGAGGCCTGGTGCATGGGTGGGGGCAGGCTGGTTTGCTCTGAAGGGTGTCCCGGATCAGGGTGGGGGTCCCCACTGGGGTGCCTGGCCAGTCTGGGTGAGGGGCTGAGGGCCATTTTCAGGCTGGCGGGTGACTGAAGCTCCCAACCTCTCTTTTTTTTCTTTTTTCTTTTTTAAATTCTGGGATTTATTTATTTTCGATGGCTGTCACTGGAACTGAGAGCCAGCTTTAGCTCTGAGGCTCAGCTCCAGCTCTGAGACCTCGGCTGCTGAAAGCAGGTATCTGGGATTGTTTGGCTTCTATAATTGAAACACTGTTGCAGCTCCAGCTCTGAGGCCCCACTAGCTGAGAGCAGGTTTCTGGGGTTTGTTTAGCTTCTATAATTGCAACATTGTTGCTTAGAGTGCAGCTCAGAGCCCAGCAGTGGCAGGCGGGGAACCTTGGCTTCCTCCATCACTGGAGCAAGCAAGCCTCCTGTTCGCTTCAGCTGCCTGGCTGCCGGCCGCTATCTTGGTTGGCAGTTAATTTGCATATCACCCTGATTAGCCAATGGGAAGCGTGTCAGAGGTACGGTTAATTACCATGTTTTTCTATTATTAGATAGGATAACTATGTATGGTGACAGGTGGGTAATGGAAATATCAGGGGAACACTTTGTAAAATACACTGAGTGGCCAGATTATTATGACCACCCCATCAGTATTTCGTTGGGCCACTTTTTGCCTTCAATAGTGAGGCAATTCTGCTTTCCATTGACTCCATGAGATGTTGAAAGGTGATGTGAGGAATCTGACACCATGCCTAATGAATAGCACTGTCCAGTTCTGTGACATTTGATGGTTGTGGAACCAGCTGCCTGATGGCTCTTTTAACTTCATTCTGCAAATACTCAATTGGATTGAGATCTGGTGATTGTGGGGGCCACCTAAGCAAGGTAAAGTCTCCCTCATGTTCTTGAAAGCACTCCTGCACAATACAAGCACCGTGGCATGGCTCATTGTCTTGTTGGAAGAAGCCATCTCCATTGGGTTACGCCATCAACATGATAGGATGAAGTTGATCAGCAACGATACTTAGGTATGTTGTGCTATTCAGACGTTGTTCTACACAAATTAAAGGGCCCAAATCGTGCCAGGAAAACATGCCCAAAACCATAACACTGCCCCCACCAGCTTGAAGGGTTGTACTCATGTATGTGGGGTGCATGCTTTCATGCTATTTCAGCCAAATTCTCACTCTGCTATCTGCATGATGCAACTGGAAACGTGATTCATCGGACCACATGACTTTTTTCCAATGCTCAACTGTCCAAACCTTGTGTTCCTGTGCAAATTGGAGACGTTTTTATCTTGGTAACTGCAGACAGCAAAGGTGTTCGAACAGGCCTTCGGCTTCCATATCCCACACGATGCAGTGTACAGCTAATTTGCCTACAATGTCAGGTGGTCATAATAATCTGGCCACTCAGTGTGTATCATTGTATAGCTAGTATTCTGTACACCTGAAACGAATCCTATATAATAAAGAGGTAATATGCAAATTGACCATCACACATTCGCACAAGATGGCCGCCCCCATTTGGTCAAAAGATGGCCGCCACAAGATGGTTGACAGGGGACGGTAGTTGGGAGTGACCAGGCCAGCAGGGGAGGGCAGTTAGGGGTGACCGGACTGGCAGGGAAGGGCAGTTGGGGGGGGGCAGGACTGCAGGGGAGGGCAATTGGGGGTGATCAGGCCAGCAGGGTAGCAGTTAGGTGTCGATCAAGCTGGCAGAGGAGTGGTTAGGGGGCAATCAGGCAGGCAGGCAGGTGAGCGGTTGGGAGCCAGCAGTCCCGGGTTTTGAGAGGGATATCCAACTGCTGGTTTAAGCCCGATCCCCGAGGGGTCCCAGATTGGAAAGGGTGCAGACTGGGCTGAGGGACAACCCCCCAGTGCGTGAATTTCATGCACCGGGGCTCTAGTACAAGATAATAATGAATGCAAACTATAATTGAAAAAAGAGAAAAGAAGTTTGGGGAATTTGAAAGTTCCCCATAATGTCCATTGATATTTTAAATTACTTTTGGTCAAATCAGTCCATTTAGTTATAAATGAGCAAGAGGAAAGACTGTGGTTTTTAAGCATTAAATTAATTGGCCCATGTCACTTGGGGTGAGGGTGGGAGAAAGTCCTGAAAGTATTTAGATCACTGGGATCCCAATTTTCAGAAGCTTTTATCTGGAACATAAGGCCCAAATAGCTTTCAGGCCAAGTGCCACATAGTCCCACCAAGTACAGTCTGATCCCAAAGGAACAGAGTTGAAGGCTGGAGCAACACATTTCAGAGAAACTGTCTGATAATGAAGGAGTCAGGCCAAAGACTGAAGCAGTCAGTTTTGGAGAAAGGACCCATTCCTGAGGAGCCATGTTGAAGCTGAACAGTGCAGTTCTAGTAGAACATCCTGCTTCCAAGATGTCAGGCTGAAGGCTAAAACGGAGTTTCAATGAGACAACCCAGTATAAAATTGGACTGAAAGCCAGCCAATTTCAGTAGAAGCAATCTGGTTGCAAAGGGAATCAGGTTAAAGGCCAGTAATGTCTCAAGAAATATCCTGATCCTAAAGAAGTCAGGCCCAAGTGCCAAAAAGATTACTCACAGATAAACAGGGCCTTTAACAGGAAAGTATGAAGTCTCTGAACACATCCTGAATAGAACCTGGAGAGCTTCAAATGTAGAGACCAGAGACGCTGATCCTGGAGAAAACTGACCCTTAAGCTCCAGGGTCAGTGAGTAAACAGCAAGCTCAATGGGTTCCACAAATGCCTCACCTGTTTGTTCACCAGGCTCAGAGCTATCAGGGGTCTTTTCTGGATCCCCACAAAGACCACCAAATATGTTGAAGATAAACAAAACACCAGCCAGATAGTTCTCCATCAACATGGGTTATTCAGCAACAACAAGGAATTGAAATCTCATATATGCAAAAAAAAAAAAAAAAAAAAAAAGGAGAAGACCTTCTTATATAAAAGGGAAAAGGAAGCTGGGAAGGGTTATTACAAACAGTTCCTCCTGTTGTGTTTTTCTATCAGAATAGGGTATGAGAGCTCTCCTTTTTGGCCTCCATAACTCACTTTAAATGGGGTTCACATATACACTCTGTAGACTCAGTCCAGTGATTTCTAGAAAATATGATCTGAATCAATTAAACTGAGCAAATTATCTTCTTGAAAGAACATCACAATAAACATTCATGACTATGAAAAGGATCTGATGTTTTGCATTCTCCATTTAGTCCAAGCACTTTTTTGACTTGCTTGTTTAAGACCTATTTCCTCAATTTCACAAAAGCTAGAATGATCAGACCCTTCAGCATTATATCCTAACATGGCCTGTTGAAGACAATCTGTGAGCATATCAGCAAAAGAGCACTTTGTTAGACACAAAAAAATCTCATAGGGAGCATTCACTATGCTACTGCTTATTGTGTGACCTTGGGTAAGTTCTTAAACACTCTGAACCCCATTTCCTCATTTGTAAAATGAGGATGGCAATGTTAACTATTTCATTTTGTGGGGAAAAACATAAAACAATTCATGTCAAGTGCATTGGCAAGTAAAATAGGTGTGTAGAAGCTGAATAACTCACTCGAGCTCACACAGCTAGGAAAAATGGGACTGGGAATTAACTCATTGTTCATAATTGAAGCCAAGCTTGTATTTACCCTAATATTATAGTAGCAAATATATTTATCATCTTTATAAAAACATGATAAAAGTTTGACCTCCTCCTTCCCCTAATAACAGACAATATGTGTTTTGTCTTTATTTTACTTTATGATTAAGCTAGTACCACTTTCTGTCTTGCAAAATTCTTAGTTAATTAACTATTACTCTTTCTTTGCTAGAGATAAAAATATCATTCATGACTATAGACCCATATATTAAAAGACCTATTAACCAATCAATCATAATTAGTTCAATTTATTGTTGGCATCTCAAAGCAGAAATACAATAATGTGATCATGTTCTTTGTTTTTGTGTGTGGTTTTTTTGGATTTTTTTTTTACTTATGAAAGGAAAATAAGTCAAAATTATATCTTTTTTATAGTTTCCTGTTTTATTTATTTATTTATTTATGATTGGTTTGGGGTGTACTGTTTAGTTGTTAAAAAGTCATAAACTTTACATAGTTTTTTCCTCAATATTCCCAGTGCCCCATCAGCATTATACATAGTTATGTCAATATTATTGACAATATTATCTATTGTTTACTTACATCTCCATGACTATTCTGTCACTACCAATTTTTACTTCTTAGTTCATTCACCTCTTTCACCCAGCCTTCCTACCCCATCTCCTTGTGGCAATCACCAGTTTGCTCTCTGCATCTATGAGTGTTTGAAATTTTTGTTTATTTTGTTCTTTTGTTTCCACATATAATTGAAATCAGTTGGTATTTGTCTTTCTCTGACTGACTTACAAAATTATATCTTTGTCATTAGTTAATTTTTAATAGTCACATTATATTTAAACAGTATCTTTTAGTTCTTCAGCATGTCATGACTACAGTAATATACTTTATCTTTATGCCTCTCACTCTCTTTTGCTTTGATATTCCCCTTTAAATACATATTAATAACAAATGATTGTTTCTTTGCATGATTTTGAGGGTTTGTGGCCAGAGATAAGAATAACATCAATAGCTACATCATTGTACATTTGAATATTTACCATAATATTTGGGGAACTATACTGACAAATATTAAGTGATTTCTTTGTCTTTGGGAAGGAACATTTGATTGGCTTTTAATTATATGAATGAGAGATTAAATAGGATATTTGGACATCATTTGTTAAAATGATTCAGAGTGCAGAGAAATTGCTTAAAATACAAATATTTTGGGGTGGGGGTGAGAAATAGAAAAGAATCAACATTAACATTATTGTATTTATAGTAAATGTTATTTTAATGTATTTACCAGGTCCTGTGTTAAGCAATTTACATACATTATGTCTAATTTTCTAAACAGTACTTCTGAGGTGTAAGAATTACATACTCACTCTGAAGCTGATAAAAGAGGGAAAAGGGTTTCTGAGAAAGCTAATTAGCTTTTTCAAGGTCAAAATTACAAAGTGCCAACACAGAGACTTAAGCCCATATCTGTCTGACCCTAATACGCATGCTTCACCCACAACTTGACACCACTGGATGAACTATATCTGAGACTTGTTCTAAGCAGTTAAGATTCTCACCATTCAAAAAGCAATGCTCTCTGACAAATCTGCCATAGATGGGCCAGTCAGAGGGTGAGATGAAAAGTAGGAAAGGAACTGATGGACCAAGCCTCCTGCACAATTTTAATGATCATTAAATTAAATGTTGTGTTTGGGGGCATAACTGCTGAAGGTAGCAAAATAAAACTTCTCAGACTGTTTTAGAAAACTATAAAATTTGGTTGGAGATGATTTGGTCTGGAGTATTGTTCAGATCATGCAGAAATTACATAAATATGCATATCTCTTAAAAGGTGTCTCATTTAAAATCTTTCCCCTCAGAGTAACATCATAGCAACAGGCAACCCATTTAGTCATTGCTATCCAATGTCATATCAACTTTTCTCAATGATATACTGCTTTTCGACCAAAATGATGATACTTATTAGTTTGGATGAGTCACCTCTTTTGCTTACTGCTCTGCCCACAGGCTTTTTTGAATTATTTTCTAGATACACACAGAATGATAGTTGGTCTATCTCTTAAAATTTCATATTATTAAATTGGTCCACAAATGTTTTATCCACTCATCTCCTCATTATTTTCCCCTCATAATGTGCTAGATAGCTGTGAGCTACATTTTCATTCTATAAATAGTAAGACTAATGTTGGGCATTTCTCACATCTTGGATTAAAAAGATATACTGAATAAAGATTGAAATTTGACATTAACAGGTGCTAGCATAGACTTAACTATGTGAGCACCAAAGTATACTTTGGTGCTCAGTGGCAGGGATCTTCTCCAGTTTCCTCCATCTCTGCTTTGGTCACCCTGCCCTTAAAGTTCACATGGCCTCCCTAAAGGAAGGGGCATGCACTTTAATGTACACTTACCTTCTCTTACTATTATAAAGACTTCCAGGGAAAGAGATCCTGCAGCATTCAATCAGCCTGTCTATTACATAACAGCTCATATCATCACGTTCTTTCTTTTAGTTACAGCCATGCTTCCTACATCCTGAACCTAACACTTTCACTCTTTTGTTTTTCTTTTGAAAATATCCTTGACCTCACAATTCAGCATATATTTGTTTGTAGTGTTTATTTTTAACATTTTTTTCAAATGATTTAGACCCTGTTTCTCTATTGTTTTTCTATGACTCCATTTTCTAATTAAGATGAACTACTTTCACACACCAAATCAGATGTTTTTTCAGTGGGCTTTAAAAGGGAAGGTAGGAGAATAAACAGTTACTAAATAAGGCAATGATGGTTTGGTATTTTAGAACTTCTGGAAGACGACTTAAAATGCAAACATAAATTGAGCCAAAATTTTGTTTTCATAGCGTTAAATTTTAAATATCACGACACTTCAGTACCCAGTTTCTACAATTATCTCTACTGATTTTAAGCAACTTATCTTCTGGAAAAAGCTATTTTTCTTATTATCTCTTTAAGTTGCTTTGGATATATAAATCAGTGTTTATAATATGAAGCACACACTTCAGAACATAAATCAGCTTGAGTTAATAGGGGAAGACAATGATTTCCAATCTGGTCTACTTAAACCTATCTGATGTCCAACTTGTGCTAGGTATACCTTACCCAAAATCTGAATTCTTGTCCTGTTCATTTTTTTTCAGAAGGAGCTCATGTAAATGCATAGTATGGTCAAACTAAGCCAATAATATTTATCTGGCTTACACTCTAATTTCTGACATGTTATCTTTCAATATAGGTATCCACTCCCACCTATCAGTTATTCCATCCCTATTTTTGTACCCTTACAAAAGATTTTTGTTTAGTTTTCATTAGAGCACTGGTTTTCAGGCTCAATTTGACCCATCTTTTCTGGAACCGAATACAGATTCAATTTAACTTCTCACATTGATGCTCTGTCCACATAATAGACACTTGTTTCAATGTAATGCCATTTTGTGCCTTGCCATTCTCCTGAGGTCTGATAACTGACCAAAGTCAACTTAACAGTGAGATAGGGAACTAAGATAATGTCTTCTATTAGAGGTGTGTATTGGTAATGATTAAAGTCCAGCACAGGGTATGTGCTCATGTCTGTGACCAGGACCTTGTTTTTCTGCTATGAGGATGTTCATGATTTTTGATACTTGATCCACAACTTGCACAAGAAGTAAGTCTAACTATGAGAAAAAAGCATGTAAAGCTTTTTCTTACTCAGTTAATGAAAAACTGTGCCAGAAGAGTTCTTAAATGGGACATTTTTAGAATATTCAAAAAATATTATGTCTTTAACCCATAAAAAATGAACTTAAACTTAGTTTTTATATGGCAGTATGATTAATATTATCATGCCTTTTTAATTCATTTTTAACTTTGAATTTATATCCATTTTGATAACTGTTAATTTTTCCTTGCTGAATTATGTCTTCTTCTCAACTTGACAAGAAGCTGACTTTTTTCTTTTATAGACACAGACCTGATGTCAAGAAAAGATAAAAATAATTCAAATTATTCACAAAAGCAGTACTGCATAAAATTACCAAAAATAAGATTTTATTTTTAAACATGGAGTCTTTATCCTACCAGGTTTTGGTCAATCAGATACACAATTGCTTATTAAAAAGTTAATACATTGTCTATCATCCTTGTCTTAAAAACATCCTAATTGTAATCTTTCTCAAAAACAGTCTGTTAAGTTTTAATTGATAACCATTTAAAAGGTAAATATTACATGGATAATGCAATTTTAGCTAGAGCATAGGATAGGCCATTAGGTCATTTCCTAATTCCTTGTTCTATTTTTTAAAATGAGAAGATAAAGCACAGAGTGCTATGAAGTGACCTAAGGATTAATTGGGATACAAGATTAAGAAATAGAACTCAGTACTTGGGCAGCAGATTCCCTGCTGTTACCTGTAGCCAAATATTTCTCAGGTGTCAGAATACAATAGGTCAGCATCTGAACTTTGAAGAGTGTACCTATCCTTGAAATAAAAGTCATTCTTTATTCACCACAGGAGGTTTGAATCCTTGTAGTAGACTGACCTTAGCATTGTCTTCCTTTCTTCTTTTACCACATGAAACATTTGCTATAAGCTCCCACTTCTATGATCGTTAGCAGCTTTTCCAGTACTGCAGGTGGTGGAAGCCAAGTGAGAAAAATAAGTAATATGTATTTCTTCCACGAAGCTGAGACTTTAGATGAGCTGTTTTTTATTTTTGTTATTATTTTTATTATTATTATGAGCTCTGCTTTACTCACTTATTAGCTCATGGTTATATGGGGGAGTCACTGTTTTGGTCTACTTTGTTCTATACCATCACACTTTAAAATAAAACCCTGCATTTTCTGAAAATTAGAGTTTTTATGCTATGGAATTGGTTAGAGAGAGGAAGACATTTTTACTGAAAAATCCTGTCATTTGATAAAACTACAAATTTAGTCAATTTTAATCAGAATAAGAGCAAATACACATGCATGTTTAGATTCAGAGTGAAACCAAATGTGGTTTATTCTATTAGTAAAAATGAACATTTTAGTTTTCAATTGTGGCTAATTTGGCATGCTCAATTTCCAAATATTTACAATATTATTATTGAAATGTTCATGCATTTAACTAAACAAGCACTGTAATATCTGACATAATGTCTTTGATTAGTGGAACCTTGGAAAGGAATTTTATATAGTGCCTGATTAGACAAAACACAAGATTGAATTAACTTTGTAATAAATCTTAGAAATGCCTGTGACGGAACACATGCATAAAAGCAGATATTATAAAAATTAATGTAATATATAAAAATGAAATCAATGTCCCCATTTAAAAGTATTGTAGAGTACAATTTCCCATGGAGGATATTTGAAATAGCTGGGCACATTTATTTCATTTTTAATTACACATGGTGTTGTTCCCATATCTATAACTTGTTTTAGAATGCTGGGCATTTTGACAACCTGGCTTGTGTTATCTAATACAGGTTGGGAAATTAGCCATGATATTAATTTACCTTAAGAAATTTATCACTCTCAACTTAAAAACACTTTCAAAAAGATAAATATATCAAATTTCATTCAAGAACTAGAAGCCTGGTGCACAAAATTTGTGCACAGGTAAGATCCCTAGGCCTTGCTGGAGATCAGGGCTGATTGGGGCCTTCTGACTGCTGGCTGGGGCCTCTCCTTTCCAGCTGCCAGCTGCTGACAGGGGCCTTCCTGCATTATGCACTTTCCCCTTGTGGTCAGTGTACATCATAGCAAGTGATTGAACTCCTGGTCTCCTGGTCAAACTCCCAAGGAGATAATTTGCATATTAGGCTTTTATATACACCGAGTGGTCAGATTATTATGACTGGCCAAATTATTATGACCACCCCAGCAGTAATTCTTTGGGCCACCGTTTGCCTTCAATAGTGAGGCAATTCTTCTTGGCATTGACTCCACAAGATGCAAGGAATCTGACACCATGCCTGATGAATAGCACTGTCCAGTTCTGTGACATTCGATGTTTGTGGAACCAGTTGCCTGACGGCTCTTTTAAGTTCATCCCACAAATACTCAATTGGATTGAGATCTGGTGACTGTGGGGGCCACCTAAGCAAGGTAAAATCTCCCTCATGTTCTTGAAAGCACTCCTGCACAATACGAGCACCATGGCATGGTGCATTGTCTTGTTGGAAGAAGCCATCTCCATTGAGATACACCATCAACATGATAGGATGAACTTGATCAGCAATGATACTTAGGTATGTTGTGCTATTCAGACGTTTATAATGATCTGGCCCTCGAGCAACTTCAGTGCGAAAGTATAGCTAATTTGCCTACAAATGTCAGGTTGTCATAATAATCTGGCTACTCAGTGTATATAGATAATGGCCAGGAGAAGTTATCCTATATAATAAAAGAGAAACATGAAAATTAGCCATCCTTCCCCTACACTCAAGCCACACCCACAAGCCACGCCCACCAATCAATCAGAGTGAATATGTAAATTAAACTGACAAAGATGGCGGTTAATTTGCATATGTAGGTGTCAGGTGCCCCTTGCCCGTGGGCTCCAGGTACCATTGCCAGCATGGGAGGTGAGGTCTGCCGTGCCTAGCCACGCCCGTAGGCTCCTGGGACTTTCGCTGGTCGGGGAGCTGAGGCTGCCCACACCTAGCCAAGCCCGCGGGCTCCTGGGACCTTGCCGGCAGAGAGCTAGAGGTTCGGAGGACTTGGCCGAGCATGAGACAGCTGGACATAAAGTAGAGCGAGAGAGAGGGCAGCTTGGAGGGCACAGCTCCCTCTGTCACCCCAGCTTCCTCATCACAGCTGTGGAAACTGACAGCAGGGAGGAGGAAGTCCCACCCCCACAGAATCATCCAGAATCAGACATTAGTCAGAAAGCTCTCAGCAGCCTGATAGCCAGGACTCTCATTCACCTGCATCTAAGACCGTGACAGTACAGAGGTGGGACTATGTCTAAAGAACAATTGTTGATACAATGTAGCTCTGCAGCCAAAAGATGGCGGTGTTATCGACAGAAAGTGTCTGCAAAGCAGCGCGCATCTGATCTTGAAAGAAGGTGGCGCCTGTGACAGGATGTATCTGAACACCAGCTACTGGAAAAACATCACTCTGATGCCAAAAAGACACAGGCGTTTTTGACAGAAAATGTCTAAAGACCAATGTGCCTTTGAAGTTGAAAGAAGGCGGTGGCAACAACCAGAATATGTCTAGAGAACAGTCATCAACAAGTACTACCAATACTGGTAGGAACTGCCTTCTCAGAGAAAATGGAGTACATGAGGATGTAATCCTCGAACATAGTTGTGGTGGAATGACTGTTCGATGTGAATTTTGCCTATCACTAAATTTCTCTGATAAAAAACCATCCGATATGAAATTTACTCGATGTTGTAGCAAAGGGAAAGTCTGTCCAAATGATATACATTTTCCAGATTACCCGTCATGCTTAAAAGGATTAATGACAAAAGAAGATTCTGACAGTAAAAATTTCATGGAAAATATTCGTTCCATAAATAATTATTTTGCTTTTGCTTCCATGGGTACAAATATTGCATCGCCATCAGGGTATGGGCCATACTGTTTTAGAATACACGGACAAGTTTATCACAGTACTGGAACTTTACACCCTTCGGATGGTGTTTCTCAGAAGTTTGCTCAACTCTATATTTTGGATACAGCCGAAGCTACAAGTAAGAGATTACCAATGCCAGAAAACCAGGGCTGCTCAGAAAGACTCATGATCAATATCAACAACCTCATGCATGAAATAAATGAATTAACAAAATCGTACAAGATGCTACATGAGATAGAAAAGGAAGCCGAATCTGAAGCAGCAGCAAAAGGTATTGCTCCCACAGAGGTAACAATGGTGATTAAATACGATCGTAACAGTGACCCAGGTAGATATAATTCTCCCCGTGTAACCAAAGTTGCTGTCATATTCAGAAATGAAGATGGAGAACCTCCTTTTGAAAGGGACTTGCTCATTCATTCTAAACCAGATCTCAATAATCCAAATGGCACTAAAATGAAACAAATCAGTATCCTGTTTCCTACATTAGATGCAATGACATATCCTACTCTTTTTCCACATGGTGAACAAGGCTGGGGAACAGATATTGCATTAAGACTCAGAGACAACAGTGTAATTGACAATAATACTAGATAAAATGTAAGGACATGAGTCACACAAATGCAGTATTATGGATTTTGGATTTCATCTTTCTGTACAGGACATGTTCAATCCTATTTTAAGTACAGGAAAATTAACTCAACAGTTTGTCGTGGATTCATATTCAAAAATGGAGGGCAATCAGATGAATTTCATCAAAGCAAACCAATCTAAATTGAGAATTGAAAAATATAGTGGTTTGATGGATTATCTCAAATCTAGATCTGAAAAGGACAATGTACCAATTGGTAAAATGATAATACTTCCATCATCTTTTGAGGGTAGTCCCAGAAATATGCAGCAGTGATATCAGGATGCTATGGCAATTGTAATGAAGTATGGCAAGCCCGATGTATTCATAACCATGACATGCAACCCCAAATGGGCAAATATTGCAAACAATTTACAATGCTGGCAAAAAGTTGAAAACAGACCTGACTTGGTAGCCAGAGTTTTTAATTTTAAGCTGAATGCTCTTTACATGATATCTGTAAAGTCCATTTATTTGGCAAAATAACAGCTAAAATTCATGTCATTGAATTTCAGAAACGCGGACTGCCTCATGCTCACATATTATTGATATTAGATAGTGAGTCCAAATTACGTTCCTCTAATTAAGTCCCTTTCATTGTGCATGAACTTTGTGCACTGGGCTACTAGTCTCATATAATTGACTATTTCTTTGGCAGGACATTAATTCATTCCTTCAAGCCCCAAGTAAATTGCTTAACCCAAATGTCAGATTTGTACTTCACATAGAAAAAAAGAATTCTTCCTTTTAGTCAATAATGGGAAATACATATGCATGTTCTGCATAATCATCTTTTGACCAATTATGAGCTGCATATATGATGGTGGTACCATCCTGTATAATAAAAGAGAAACATGTAAATTGACCATGCCCCTGCTACGCTCACCAGCCAATCAGGAGTGAATATGCAAATTAACCCAACAAATGGTGGGTTAATTTGCGTACACAGGCACCAGGCCAAGAGCAAAGCGGGAGTGCCAGAGGCTTGGGGGTCTGTGGCTCCCTCAGTTGCTCCCCCCAAGCTGTTGGGTAGAGAGCAGAGCGGGAGAGCTGGAGGCTTGGGGGAATGTGGTTCCCTCAGTCGCTCCCAAGGGAAGCAGAAGCTCAGAGCGTGGGGAGCAACTGGAATGCTGGGAATTGTAGTTCTGGTGGCAGACAGATCTTCTAGACACTAGGGCAAAGTGAGCCTGGAGCAAGTTACTGTTGTGGTGGGGGATGGAGGAAAAGCAAAGGTGAGAGACATAAGTAAAATCAGAGTGTCTAGGAAAAGTAAAGGGAAGATATCCTAAAACTTCCAGGAAGTCTCCACCAATGAAGCAAAGAAAAAAAATGCCTCTATTATTCTGTGAGCAACAAACCAAATTGAGTTGGGGTCTCAGACAATTCGCTTATATGATTGCAAAGACAGACAGAAACTCCTGGATTGGAAAGGGCTCCCCTGAGGGTTCCCAGATTGGAGAGGGTGCAGGTTGGGCTGAGGGACCCCCACACCCCTCAGTGCATGAATGTCGTGCACTGGTCCTCTAGTCTATACTAATAAAAGGGTAATATGCTAATTAGACCAGGTCAACCGGCTATCTTCCGGATGTCTGACTTCCGTCCAGACAAAGCCATGGTGGTGGGGGCCGAGGCATAGGCAGTTAGGGGCGAGATCAGGCTAGCAGAGGAGAGCGGTTAGGGGTGAAATCAGGATGGCCGGGGTTTAGGGGCAAGATCAGGCCAGCAGGGGAAGCCAGTTGGGGGTGACCAGGCTGGCAGGGGCGGGCACTTGGGGGCAACCAGGCTTGCAGGGGAGGGCAGTTAGGGGTGAGATCAGGTCAGCAGAGGAGGGCAGTTGGGGGAGACCAGACCAGCAGGGGAGGGAAGTTGGGAGCATTACGCAGGCAGGCAGTTGAGTGGTTAGGAGTCAGTGGTTCCGGATTGCGAGAGGGATGTACAACTGCCAGTTTAGGGGATCGGGCCTAAACCAGCAGTCAGACATCCCCTGAGGGGTACCAAATTGGAGAGGTAGCAGGCCGGGCTGAGGGACACCCCCCAACCCCATGCATGAATTTCATGCACCGGCCCTCTAGTAAGATTATAATGGAGCTGAAAATTCCTACCACTACTTAGTGACTTTGTAGCCAGCATAATGCCATAATGCAACACATTATTGTATGTGTTTTTGGTGATGCTGGTGTAAATAAACCTAGTGCACCGCATGTATAAAGGTGCCTATTATGATATATAGTCCAAAATATATAAGCATAATAATAATTGACTATATTACTGGTCTATGCATTAACTATACTATGCTTGTTATTGTTATTTTAGAGTGTACTCTTTCTATCTACTTGTTAAAAAAATATGTTGCAAAATGTTATGCCATGTTATGCCTGCAGTAGCCTCATATATCTTGTGTTTAAAGCATGTCTTGATTGCATCTTTTTTTTTCTTGTGCTTGATTTTATCTCATATTGTTTTGAGCAATAACATGTTGTATAGGCTTATAGCCTAACAGCAATAGGCTATACCATATAGCACACGTGTGCAATTGGCTATACCATCTAGGTTTGTGTAAGTGCATCCTATGAGATTTGCACAAAGATAAAATCACCTAATGACATATTTCTTAGAATTTATCTCAATTGCTAGTGAATGACTGTATTTAAAAACTACATATTGGTTTATTATGAATTAATGTAAGAATGCATGTTTAAATGAAATGGACCATGATTTGACAGGTTGACAAATAGTTCTTTTAGTGTGAAGGGCCTTCTTTAATCCAGATAAATATATGGAAGTGATGGGTAATGGTAAGAACTATCAATAATTCTTTTTTTTATATCTCGGTATTACCAAAAGAAGAATGAGAGTGGTAACTAGGGCTAGTGGTAAAATAAGGTCTCTGGTTGGTTAAAATTTTTGTTTTTCTAAGAACAAGAAATCACATAATGCCTATAAAACTTAAAGATAAGTTTCTTTTAAGACAATTAAATTACACGCATACACACACATGCACAATGCACATGTATTTAATGAACCCTAGGTTGTGACAAGACACTTCAGTGAAATTCTAGTTCAAGTTATCTCCATGTAGCCCTGAAAAGACTGTATGTGTCTATGTTTTATTAAATATTTAAATTATCATGTCAAAATCTCTGAGACAAGAAGTGGTCATATTTGTAAAAAAAGTTTTGAAGATCAAAGAAAGAATATTTAGTGGTCTTTAACCTACTACCTACAAAGGTATATGAAACTACAGTGATAAAATAAAGGTATTTAACATTGAGATTTAGAAAATTATGATATTTTAAGTCCTAGCATTTGTTACAATAGTGAAATATCAATATAAGTTTAATAAAGGTCATAGAGGGAATCATTGAATGATATAATAATCAAAACCACATACCTTATAAAACCTATGTTAGACTTAAATTCCTGGCTGGATTAAAGTGTAGAACTTCTTAATGCACTACTTTTTCCTGACAGATTATACTTCACACTGTGGAAGGCTTCCCTTCTTATCCTATCTAATAAAAGCCTAATATACAAATTGTTCGACTTGGAGTTTGACCGCTCGCTATTATGTGCGCTGACCACCAGGGGGCAGCGTGGAACATGGCAGGCATTGGCAGTGCAATGATGGCAGCAGGCGGAAGTGAAGGCCCTGAGGGGCCCTGATGAGAGTGGGATCACAGTGAGACAGTGGAGCAGGTGAGCGGAAGCACCAGGCCAAGGCAGCTGTGAGTGGGGCTCGATCGCCCTGCTGATCGCCCCGCAGATGGCGACCAGTGGTAGGGGTGGGGGGACGGGGGTAGGGCTGCTACCCAGCTCCCAGGAGCTGAGGGAGCTGAGCAAGGGGCCCAGCCCTGACCGATCACCCCACAGATAGCGACCAGTGGGACCAGTGGCCGGAAGGCCCTGATCTCCTGATCAGGGCTGGGACCTGGGCTGGGATGAGACTGGGACTGGGTGGCAGTGACCAACCTCTCGCAGTGCCCAGGTGGGGAGCTACGACCTCTTGCCAGCTAGCTCGGGGCAGGGGTGACAGGGATGGAGGTGTGGTGAGAATGTGGGGTGTCTGCCAAGCTCACTCTCACTCCCCCAGCTACACTCCCCTGGGACACCAGGGCTCGCATGCCAGGGAAGCCCCCATGCTCAGGTGCCAGGCACCAGTGAGGAGCCCACCCTGTACCCACATGGCCTCTTCCAGGTGAGCCAGGCTGCAGCTGCTGGGACCACAGGGGCCAGTCAGGGACCTGCCCTTCCATGCCAGAGGCTTGCACTTTGATCGCCTGCCAGGCCTAGGGACCACATCCATGCATGAATTTCGTGCACTGCACCTCTAGCATGTTTATAGAATGAATGATTTTTTAAAGGAAATCAGAGCATAGTTGAATTGATGTTTACAGAATAGGCAGTGATTAGTGTGCATTCTATGTTAATATAAAGAGCAAAATACCATTGCTTATTTCTGAATAGGTTATTCATACTAGATGCATTAGTCAGGGTTTCTAGCATTAATTTAGATTTATTCCACAGTTGCAAATGTTGTTCTTACAGCAGAGCACACCTAGAACTTTTCAATATTTTCATTTCTCTGTTATTTATTTGTGTTCATGGATCTCAGTAATGCATTATAGCCCTTACACAGTAATAAGAAAGAGTAACTACAGGAACAGTAGTCAAGCTAGGCTCTTGCCCAGTGTAGCATTTGGATGGCAGTGAATGTGAAGATAATTAATTAAATTGAAATTATTAATAATTAAATATATGTAGCTGAAAACAAATCACACATCCATTCTCTTGGTTTTTAAAATAGAATCAGCTGACTCAACGGTATATAATTGGAGAGTAGTGATTTTATGTTCTATGAAATGCTAATAAAGGGATTTTTTTTTTCCCAAAAGTAAAAGTAAATAAATGCATGTTATGTGGTCAATTATGTTTGTGAATGAAAAAGGAAAACTGGAAGTAGATATCAGTTGAGCCAAAAAGTGTTCTGTCATTGACCATAGTTCTTTTCTAGATTTGGTAGAAATAATAATTCCAAATTACCTTATATAAGGATTTATTGGAAAATATACAGCCAATGGACTTCTTTATGAGATACCATTTCTCACAGAGCACTAGCCTTTTTGAGTGTGAAACAGTTTTATAAATGAAATATGACTAATAGACTTAAGGATATTAAAATGTGTTTTGAAATATTGTGACATCATGTTTTTCTTCAAAAAAAAAAAAATAAAGAAACCATTGAACCTGAAAATTAGCTTTCAATTCAGCTACTCAAAGAAAAGAGGAAAACAACGATTTTTAAAGGATTAGTATTTTTTTATTATTCTTTGAACCCAAAATTCAAGGTGTATAATAGATTGCCTAAGTAGTCCTGATCTATGGGGAAGTAGAAATTGTTCCAACAAGACTTAAAATCATTTGAATATTGACTATCTTTTAAACTTAGCTTGACTCTTTCCTTTTATCTGTAATGTTTATGAATGCAAAACTTCTTTGGAAAGGTGGGGGAAAGCATCCATCTCTACCAAAACAGGCCCCACATTTTTGTTGTACCAATTATAAAATATATGAATCCTTTCCCCAATAATAGATACAATCTATAGCTATTAGGCAGTAGAAATCCAAGAGATGGATGCAAACAATGTTACCAGCATGTTTAGCACTTTGCTAATTCTTTGTCATGCATGCCCTTTTAAAAAATCCTATGATTTCTTAGTACATAAATTACAGTAATGCTTCACAATGGTTTGTGCTTAAAAAATAATATTGCAGAATTTTAAAAAGGCATACAATAAATGCTTCTGCCAACAATATCCCAAAGATAGAATATGATATCACTTAGGGGATGAATATCTGAATCACCTGTTTTTAGCTTAAGTTATTTTTTAATCTCTCTTGACAACTGAATACCACAGAAACAATTGCATTAGTCATGAAGACATCTGATATAGTCCTAAGGTTGGTCACAGAATTTCAAGCCAAGCATTTTAAATTGTACATTCACAGATGGAAACTAATATAGATGGTGCCAATTTCAGTTGGTGGTTAAGATAGATTGGTAGCAAACATAGATATAGAATGTAGTTTTAACAATTATCAAGTTGATATATTATTTCTTTTTAAATTAAATTTAATTTTTTAATTAGAGTTAAGGTACAGTATAGTTTCAGGTATACAACTCAGTGATTGGACATTTATATAAGTTACAAAGTGATCATCCTGATAAATCTAGTACCATCTAATGCCATACATAATTATTATAATATTATTGACTATAGTTCCAATGCTGTACTTTACATCCCCATGCCTATTCTGTACCTGCTACATTATTTCTAAAACAATTCCTCTTATATTGGGAGAAACACATCTGTGGCACTCCCACCTGTGAGAAAAACACTAGAAATGGAAATGTTTCCTTGAGCCAAGAGTATATATGTTTGGTAGGAGTAAACTTTCAATTTAAAAGTGTGTGTGCAGACACACAGGGTCTTACTCAAGTCAAGTCTTCTGAAGTGCCTTTTAAGGATTTAAACCTAAATGTAATGTCTTACTTTAAAACCAACTCTGTAAATAAAACTCATAAAACTCTATCTCCTGTGCCCCAAGAACATCTATAGGTAGTATAAAAATGCCAAAGCTACTATGTTTAGCAGAATGGCAGTGTTCCAATTTTTTTAACTTTAGATTTCAATGTTATCACCCCCATTAGTGAATGTAATTTCCTGTAATAGAAGTCTTTGACAGAAATGTGCTGTTTTCTGAAGATCTGAACTCTGTGTGTATACCCTTAGTGAATTTGTTTGATTCATAAATATGTTCCTACATGTGACTTGCTTAAACCATCTTATTGGCTATTAGCATATTATATAACATGTTCTGAGAATTTTCTCAATGACATTTTATGAAAAATTGGCATATGAAGGTTTACATGAACGTATTAAGACTAGAAATCTAATTTTGACAACATTTTATATACCTGAAAACTTCACTTGCAAAATATTAATATTAAATGAGAAACCCATTTACGTAATCATCCTTAGCTTTTCTTAGGTTAGTGAGAGCCTTGCATTGTCAAAATAATAAAGTCAATTATCTTTTTCAGAGAGAATATCATGAAAGATATCATTTCCAGTCCCTAACAGTGTGCTTGAGGGACTGGAAATGAAAAGATCTTTGAATTCATTAATTTCACTAATGTGGATAATATAATACCTATTTTTCATTGATATTCTGAGGATATATGAGATTTTTGTCAGGCTGCAGTAATATATCAATAATGATTCCACAGAGGCACCTCAGTAATCAATGTGCATTGTACAGGTACAGAGTAGACACTGGGGAAAAGGCAAGCTAATGTATGAAATTTATAAAAGAAAGATATACCGGTAGTAATTCATTTTAATTGTAGTAGAACCTATGGTACCTGGAGAGTAACTAGTCTGTTTTTTATAATTCCAGTTTCCATTACTTAGCTTATATCTATAAAGATCGGCTGATTATAAATATAGTGTTCATTTTCCCAGATCAATAAAAGGGGAGTGAGGGCATTTAATACTGAGATCTTTTCAAATATAGATGATTAAATTAACCAAAATTTCACTTAAATTTGCATTCTCCTTAATAAATTAAATTTAATGATACCTTTACTATTCAAATACAAGGAATAGCTCTAATTTTCCTTCATTTTTAAAGAAAAAGATCTTTACTAAACACAATATACTAGCAAATAACATAGTATTATTATAATCAACTATATTATTATAACCAACTAAATTATATGTGAGAGTAGAAAGTAGAGACAAGTTGTGTTTAGTCAAATTGAAAAGAATAAATCAGAAGATAATGCAAAAGGGAAAAGGATATATATTAGTTTCAAGTAAAATTCAACATATAGTATAAAGTGAGACGATGTTCACATTTGGATAAGTGAGGTTTAGAATATATTAAAAGGAACTCAGGATAAGTTGAGCAGTATGGATTTTGCAAGGAAAAAATGTTTTCTTTCTTCATTTAAAAATTGTAAACATTAAGAACTGATTAGAAAGAAAAGACCAGGTTGTTTGGAATTTTTGAGAAGGATCTCATAGTAAAGATACAATACAAAGAAAATGTCTTTGAGAGAGAAATATTAAAAATATAAATAATAGTAAAATATAGCCATAAAATGTGTCATTTTATAAAATAATTTCTATGCACTATCAAACTTTATGTAATAAATATTTATCAAATATCCTATACCAAGCCCTCTTCTTGGTAGGTGGGTTCTATCAGAATACAAAACAGGAAAAAAAGAGGCCCTGCCCTCCATGAACTTATATTTAGAGGTGAACATGATACAATAAAAAGTCAACTTAAGAAGTAATTTCTGTAAACTTTTTGAAGTTGACAGTGCTATAAAGAAACATAATGCAGAGGTAAGGGGTTTGCAAGTTGATTTTTAGAGGCTGGTCAGACTGCAATTTTAGATAGGGCTGTCTAGGGAAGTATCTTCAAAAGGCGATGGTTTTGCAAGACCTGAAGTAAGTGACCACTTTACAAACTACACAAATTTAAAGTTTCTTTATGTAACCCGAACCTTACTATTAGATTAATATTTTATAATCTATATTAAGCAGAAGGCGTTATGTATCTAGTAAGATTTCTGAAATTGTAGTAAATTATTAGCCTCTCACTCTAGAACTTTCATAACCATTTTTCAAACAAAGATATTAATGTGATATTTTCAAGCTGTCCTGTACTTTTTAGAAGCTCCATAAAACATGTAGTGTAATAGTTTCCATAATGTAATGATAAAGATTGTACAAGATTCTTAGAAGCTATGTTATTTTATAGGACAGTATGTTTCAAGAGTAAAATTTTAGCTAGTACATCTTGGTATTTCCATATGAGAAAATGATTAACTGCTCCTCTGTATCTTTAGTCAAAAGACGGCAGAACAGATTAAATACTAATCATTTCCTTACTAAGCAGTATAGCAAAACCAAACTCATGTCCAGATAAAATGGTAAGACATACAAAAATGATTACCAATATTGAATTTTTTAATGAATAATCCTAATATGACTCTTTGCTATTTTGTGAAGATAAAGATTTATCCTATCTAATAATAGAGAAACATGGTAATTAACCATAACTTCGCTACCCTTCCCATTGGCTAATCAGCGAGATATGCAATTTAACTGCAAGCCAAGATGGCGGCTGGCAGCAAGGCAGCTGAAGCGAACATGAACATGAGGCTTGGTTACTCCAGTGATGGAGGAAGTCAACGTTCCCCGCCTGCGCCTGCCGCAGCTCAGCTCTGAGCTCCGGATGAAACAATGTTGCAATTATAGAACCTAAACAAACCCCAGAAACCTGTTTTCAGCCAACGTGGCCCCAGAGCTTAGAGCAGCCAGTGATGGCAACAGAGTTTCAATTATAGAATCTAAACAAACCCAGGTACCTGCTTTCAGCCGGCAACGGCCTCAGAGCTGGAGCCTCCTCTCAGCTCCAGTGACAGCTATAGAAGGTAAATTAATCCCAGAATAAAAAAAAAGAGAAAAAAGGAGAGGCTGGGAGCTTCAGTAGCCCACCAGCCTGAAAACAGCCCTCAGCAGCTCACCCAGACTGGCCAGGAACCCCAGTGGCGACCCCCACCTTGAAGGGTGTGTGACCAGCTGCAAACAGCCATCATCCCATCATCCAGGATGGCCAGGAACCCCAGTGGAGACCCCCACACTGAAGGGTGTGTGACCAGCTGCAAACAGCCATCATCCCCTCATGCAGACTGGCCAGGCACCCAAGCGGGACCCCCACCCTGAAGGGGGTGTGACCAGCTGCAAACAGCCATCATCCTATCATCCAGGCTGGCCAGGCACCCAAGAAGGATCCCCACCCTGATCCGGGACACCCTTCAGGGCAAAACAGCCGGCCCCCACCAGTGCACCAGGCCTCTATCCTATATAGTAAATGGGTAATATGGAAACTGACCCTAACAGCAGAAGGACTGGGAATGACTGATCACTGTGACACACACTGACCACCAGGGGTCAGACACTCAATGCAGAAGCTGCCCTCTGGTGGTCAGGGTGCTCTGATATGGGAGGAGCTCTGCTCAGCCACAAGCCAGACTGATGGCTGCCAGTACAGCAGTGGTGGTGGGAGCCTCTCCTGCCTCCTCAGCATCGCTAAGGATGCCCGAATGCAGTTTAGGCCTGCTCCCCGCTGGCAAGTGGACATCCCCCGAGGGCTGCCAGGCTGCCAGAGGGATGTCTGATTGCCATATTAGGCCCAATCCCATGGGGAGCGGGCCTAAGCCAGCAGGTGGTCATCCCCTGAGAGGTCCCAGACTGCGAGAGGGCACAGGCCAGGCTGAGGGACCCCCCAACCCCCCCCCGAGTCCACAAATTTTTGTACACCAGGCCTTTAGTATTATAATAGTTGCCATGGTTTCTACATGTGCAGTAGATAGACTGTGGGAGGAGTGTGATTTGTTAATATTAACACCAAACCATACTGAGACTCCTCATTTAAGTAGTGGTATGTGAATATATTTTGTTCATATAATTTGAGAAAAAAAATCTTAATTCTTATTGAAGTGAAATAGGTGAAACTACTTAAGTTGTTTGTTGAAACTAATAAGTCACCATATTTTATTTTTCCACATTTAAAAAAAAAATAAGATAGCTACCTTAGCATTATTAGTAAGATCCATAGAGATGAAACATTTTTGGAGAGATTGTTATGTGAACATATAAAAGATTATGGGGAACACAAACTCACTAGAGAAACAGCATACCAAACCTTTTAAAACAAAATACTTTAGCCCTGTCTGGAGTGGTTCAGTTAGCTGGGTGTCAACCTGTGCACTAAAGGATTGACAGCTCAATGCGCTAGATCACAATGTTTCTCTAGCTCTCCCCCTCCTTACCTGTCTTTCTAAAATCAATAAAAACATTAAAATAATTTATGATGACTGAATAATAAGTTGACTGAATGAACCTCTAAGACTTATTCACCCAGCAAGTAAAATACCTTCAAGAAGGTAAAATATTTTGTTAGTCTATGGAAAGCAATTCTTTTTTTTTAATATATTTTTTATTGATTAAGATATTACCTATGTGTCCTTGTCCCCACGTTACCCTCTACCCCCCCACCCCCCCGCTCATGCCCTCACCCCCCCGTTGTCCATGTCCATTGATTAGGCCTATATGCTTGCATATAAGTCCTTTGGTTGATCTTTCCCCCTTACCCTCACCCTCCCCTACCTTCCCTCCAAGTCCCGACAGTCCAATCAATGCCTCTCCGTCTCTGGATCAGTCCTTGTTCATCAGCTTATGTTGTTCATTATATTCCCCAAATGAGTGAGATCATGTGGTATTTATCCGCTCTCCAGTTCCATCCATGCTGTGGCAAATGGTAAGAGTTCCTTTTTCTTCTTCCTCTTCTTAAAGAATACCTTTCAGCATTTCATATAATGCTGGTTTGGTGGTGATGAATTCCTTTAGCTTTTTCTTATCCGTGAAGCTCTTTATCTGACCTTCTATTCTGAATGATAGCTTTGCTGGGTAAAGTAATCTTGGTTGCAGGTTCTTGCTATTCATCACTTTGAATATTTCTTGCCACTCTCTTCTGGCCTGCATGGTTTCTGTTGAGAAATCAGCTGACAGTCGTATGGGTACTCCCTTGTAGGTAACTGACTGTCTTTCTCTTGCTGCTTTTAAGATTCTCTCTTTATCTTTTGCTCTTGGCATTTTAATTATGATGTGTCTTGGTGTGGCCCTCTTTGGATTCCTTTTGTTTGGGGTTCTCTGCGCTTCCTGGACTTGTAAGTCCATTTCTTTCACCAGGTAGGGGAAGTTTTCTGTCATTATTTCTTCAAAAAGGTTTTCAATATCTTGCCCTCTCTCTCCTTCTGGTACCCCTATAATTCTGATGTTGGTACGCTTGAAGTTGTCCCAGAGGTTCCTTACACTATCTTCATATTTTTGGAATCTCTTTTCTTTTTTCTTTTTCGGTTGGGTATTTTTTGTTTCTTTGTATTTCAAATCTTTGACTTGATTCTTGGGATCCTCTTGTCTGCTGCTGGATCTCTGTAAATTATTCTTTATTTCAGTCAGTGTATGCTTAATTTCTAGTTGGTCCTTTTTCATGTCCTCCATGGTCTCACTATACTTATTGAGGGATTCCTTAAATTTATCGGCGGTTTCCATAAAATTCTTGAAAAACCTTATAAACGTGGCCTTGAACTCTATATCCAATCGTTTGCTTTCCTCCATTTCTGCCATTTGTGACCTGTTTCTTTGTCTCCGCATTTTGGCAGCTTCCCTGTGTTGATAGAGTGGCCCTGCGTGCCAGGTGTCCTGTAGGGCCCAGTAGCTCAGTCTCCCCAGTTACCTGGGGTGGACACTCTTGGTGCACTCTTGGTGCCTTGGTTGTTGTAGAATCACTGGGAGGAATTGACCTCCAGGCCAATTGGCTGTGAGAATCAGCTGTGTCTAAAGTGGGAGAACTTCTGTGCTGAAGACACCCTTCTGGGGCAAGACTTGCTTCAGTGGGGCTTTGGTGCTCACTGAGTCTGCTCCCTGAGTGTGTCCCTTATGGATCTGAGGAGTTGCAGTCTGGATGGTCCCCCTCTGACCACTGGGTACAGTGGCTCCTGGATCTAAGGAGGTGCTAATTCAGCCTCTGCCTGAGGCCACACAGCAGGAGCCACGAAGAGGCTCAGCTGTGAAGCAATGCAAGCCGCTGCGGGGCCTTGGGCCTTCTCTTGGAAGTTCCGGGTCTGCCTGGCTCGGCTGCAGTTAGGTACATTCACATGCAAAAGCCTCTGCCGCAGCCTGGGTGGGGCGGGGTCTCAGGGAATCCAAGGGCGAAACAGCATACCAAACCAATTTTAGAACCAATAATCAAGGAGCTATGGCTGATTCTCCGCCCGGAGTCGCGGGTCTCAGTGACCCGCTAATTGCTGCAAGCACCTCTGAGGGAAAGCCGCCTTCAAGTTCGCCTGCTGCCGGACAGACCAGCTTCTCCCCGTATGAGTCCTGGGTCCCCAGAGACTTCCCGGAACCGGAGTTCAGAGCAGTCGGGAGCTTGTGATTCAAAAAGACAGCCGCATCCTCAGGTGCCACCCCCTTTCCTCACGGGCATGAGCCACCGTACCTCTGCACTTCACCTCCGCAGCGCCTCTGGCTCTCAGCGTGCTTTTCTTTCCTTCTAGTTGTAGAATTTACACTCAGCCAGCCTTTCTGTTGTTCTGGATGATGTTTGCTCAGTCCTTTGCGGTAATTTTCAATTGTTGTGTGAGGCGACAATTTCCCGGTGTTTACCTATGCCGCCATCTTAGTTTCTCCGGAAAGCAATTCTTGTAGGAAAGAACTTGAGAAGATATTTTTGTTAACTTAAGGTTATTCTATATAAATTAAAGCATTGTCCTCAAATATGTATCCTTGCTGGTAATATATTGTACCACAGGATCATATTCCTATCTTTGCTTCAATTTCAATTGACTAATATTTAAATTTATGATCTAATCTAATTTAGATTTTTATATTTTTACTTCTACATCATTTTATGTCCCCAATAAGTCTACTGAAAATAAATAGCACTATGGAAATTGTACATCAATAATACTAGACAACATTTAGTGTTACAGTGTTTATAATTACTATTGCAAGTTTATGTTAACATAATCAAACTTTCACTTAAAAACTTACAATAAACAAATATGTGGCTTCATGTATGTTATATGTGCGGGGTTTCCTGTCATTTTTATGATGGTGTTTATTACTCAAATGCAAAACCATTTTCACAGTATGAAGTCTTCAGTTTTCCATGATTTCTCAGATTATTTTTTTAAATAGGACTGAATTAAAAAAAAAAAAAAAACTACCACTTTTCACTATCAGGAGGCTATTTAATACTATACTTAAAATTATTATAATATATGCATATTTGCTAATTTAAACAATGATTTATTTTACTTCTCTCTCAAGGAGATGTCAATTTATATTTATTTAAAATTTATTTTATATAATTCTTATGTAGTGTATCTTCAGATGACATGATTATGATTAAATAAATATGAATAAATTTAGCTAAAATAATTGGATTAAATCATTGAGGTTCAATGCCCATTTTATTGAATGTCATTTTAACTGTTTTAACATTGTACAGAAACAACTTCTTTTTTAAAATAACTCATTAAATACTATTTTTGTATCAGTATTAATAAGTCCTAATAATAATTGCTCATGAAGAGATTAATAAACTCTGTGAGTTGCTTAGAGTTTTCCTACAAATACACATCTTAATTCAGATAATTTTCACTTTTATTTTGATTTTAAAAGTGTTTTTTCTATACTACCATCCTCTATATTTCATTGTTTGAATAATAAGACTATTAGCACCTTTCAACATGCCCATGAATTATAATTAAATAACAAAAAAATATAATATTTTTCTTAAAACCTCATAATAAAAGCCAAAATTTTGTGGCTCAATGTAGGTTTTTTTAAAAAAATAATCTATAAAGATATGATTTGAAGCCAACATATACATGAGATGCATAGCATTCTTCTTTTAAATGGAAAAGAAAACATTATTTTCTATGAAAATATACAATGTAACATGAGCAAATAAAATCCTTCTACCATTAAAAAAAGATTGTCATTTATTTTCCAGTGACTAACTTACTCTATGAAAAACCTAAAGCCTATTGAGTGGTAGAATTCTACAAAGTTCAATGTAATTCTAATAAAAAGAATACATGATTTTCTTTAAAAATGCAATAAAGAAAATATTATCCTCTCTGGAGAGCTATCTTTCTAGGTACTTCGATGTACAGAGGAAAAATGTTTCAACTAATTTCATTATTAATGATTCTCAACACAATTATTCATCAGAAAAGATCAAAATTCTTCAGCACATAACTTGTCTTTCAAAAAATGTGTTCCTTATATCTAGATTATAAAACCACTCACTTCCATTTTCTTTTTCATTTAGAATATGAAAAACTAGTGAGATTATCAGATTTCTATGAATATTTAAAAAGGTTATGCTTTTTTTCTGTTTTAAGAAAATTCTAAAATCATTACTTAGTTTATAGTCTCATGAATTATCAGGACCCTGTGATCCTTGATTATACAGAGTAATCATGCAACCTATGAAAAGTTGGCCCTTAATAACTTTGAAATTTTGTTTCTACAGAGTGCTATGATTTCCTATAGATACATGTATATTCTCTAAATCTTTCTTAAAGTAGAATATTACATAAAATTGACTTTCATACTACTAATATGATCTACAGTTATCAAAATAGCACTAAATTGTTATTCAAATCAACAATTTTGGGTCACCTACTTTGAAAATATAGACGTTAAGAAGATATATTATAATAGACTTAATTTTCATGCCTTACCTCCCTGATGATCCCTACTAATCACAAAGTAGAATTAAATCTCTAGGTAACTCTAAAAAACAAACAAACAAACAAACAAAAGCAAACCTTTATAAATTGGCTAGAAGCCATCATGAATTCAGAGTCATTATTTGGAAGAAAAAGTTTTATCATAATACATAATTTAGAATAGAAGGATATGCTATACTCAAATTATCTAAAGGAAGTCATCAAAAGCCAATCTCATTTTCTAAATATATGAAAAATAAATGACAATATAGAGATGCTAAGATTAAAACAAACTTTGTTAATAGCATAGAAGACAGAAAATTGAAGGAAGAAACTAAAGAAGGAGGGAGGGATGAGAAAGGGTGGAAGAAAAGGAGGAAGAAAGGGAAGAAGGAAGGAACAAAGAAGAGAAGGGAACAAGGAAATTTTAGAACCAACAGCATTCTGACAATTTGTATTTCCCTTGTGGATAAAATGGGTAAGTTTGGGGTATCAGCATAGGACCTCCATTAATGACCTCCGTTAATAATTGGAATAAAACCCTGAGATTAAAGCAGGTACAATTTCATTATTGAATTTCCCTTGTGGGCATGATTCTACATATTTTACATTTGCCGTAAACTGGTTGAGTAAGATAGCAATATTCCTTAAAGGAGTGTATTATTTTAAGATGTTAGCTCTTTTCTTAGGTGCATACTGTATTTTTCCAGGTATAAAACATTATTTTTTCTAAAATCATTAGACTGAAAATCGAGGGGCGTCTTATACTAGTACACATAATTCAGCTGAGGAGGAAGCAGTAAGGTTGCCTAGCTGCCCATACCTTGTCAAACAGGCTTTCTCCAATCAGGAGCCTTATTGTTACTGATGTCAGCTGATGCCATAATTGGAGGTGGAGGTGGAGAGTGGGCAGATGCAACAGGGACCCCAGCATTCTGAGCCCATAAAGGTGTCAAAAAATAAAAAGATAAATACCAGTAAGCAATTGTCTTACTCTGCAAAAGTCAAACTGAGTGTAATCAGCTATGCAAAAGAGCATGGAAATAGAGCTGCAGAGAGACAATTTGGACCTCCTCTCACTGAGAGTATGGTGAGACAGTGGAGAAAACAGGAAGAACAACTCCTTAAGATGCCAAAAAAGAAGAAGGCCTTAAGAGGAAAACCAGCAAAATGTTTAAAATATTGATTTCTTAATTTTGGGTTGGAAAAGTGTGGGGCGTCTTATACATGGGGGTTGTCTTATACAAGGAAAAATACAGTAAGTTACTCCTGGAGAAAATACAATTATATTTTCCTATAAAATAGATTTTATGAAGAACACAGCTATTGGAGAATAGAAAAAATATTGGCTCTGTTTAACAAAAGTATAGCAAAATATTTTATTCTTGATTTATTTTCTTTAGTAGGACTACAAAAACTTTCAGATCTATGTTAGATTAAGTTAGCTAAAGAAGTACACTGTGAATTTGGCACAAAAGGATTTTACATTGCCTTTTCTTTTTTTTCCTTCTTTCTTTTTATTTATTTTTTTTTTTTTTGCTTTTATTTTATTTTATTGGGTCTTACCTTTTTTGTTCTTCTACGAACAGCTACCACTGGAGACATCTTAATATTTAACCTTTTCATATAATTTTATTTTAGTTCAGATTGTTCGATACATTCAGTTAAAATAGGATATTTTAGAATCACTTTAATAAAGGCCTAAATTATTTAAAGTGGACATTCAATGTCTTATTGTCCTCCCTTGGTGCACTAATATTACTCACTGTTGTGAGGTGGAACAATTTTTCTCCTCAGAGGAAACATACTTATTATACCTTTAGGAAAAACCAGTGAAAAAGAACTAGCTTCTAGGTCTATTAGAAAGCACTATTACCAACAGAAATTCTACATATAACCCCTTTTAGAAAGTGTTAACTCTTTCTGTGAATTAAGGTAGCATTGCAGCAATATGGCAAGAACTTAAAAAATTAATAGTTAATTCCCTATTAGTTCCTAGCTTCTCTTTTAGTTCAAGATTTTAAAAAATATGTTTTTATTGATTTCAGAGAGAGAGAGAGTGGGAGAGAGAGAGATAGAAACATCAATGATGAGATAGAATCATTGATCAGCTGCCTCCTGCACACCCCCTACTGGGGATTGAGCCTGCAACCTGGGCATGTGCTCTTGACTGGAATCAAACCTGGGACCTTTCAGTGCTCAGGCCGATGCTCTATCCACTGAGCAAAACCAGCTAGGGCAGTTCAAGATCTTTTTATAAACTATTTGGAAATTACATAAAATGTGAGAGACCTGTGATAAAGTGAATTGGTTATAAAATAAAACATAATGAAATAACAGGTTTATTTTTTAATGTTGCTTAAGGCAATATTCCTTATTTGGAAACGTAGTGCTATTTATTTATTTTTTACTTTATTTTTATTATTGACACTATTACAATTGTCCTCATTTTCTCTGCTTTAGGCCCCCTAATCTCCCCTTCCCTCTGACCATCACCACACTGCTGTCTGTGTCCATGGTCTATACCAGTGGTCGGCAAACCACGGCTCGCAAGCCACATGCAGCTCTTTGGCCCCTTGAGTGTGGCTCTTCCATGAAATACCATGTGCGGTATTTTAAATATGAGGGAAGCTTTTCTCAACAGGTTTCAGGAATTCAGAAACAGCAAAGCGGCGTTAGCTTTGTTAAAAAACCTCTCAATGCTACTGTAACAGAATTAAATTTTTCTCCCTTCAATATTAACATTGGCAACTTTGAAATGCAATTGCTGGATTTAAAAAAGAACTGTGGAGCTCGAAATTTGAACGTCTTTGTGCTGATACAGAAATATTGGAGAAAAACAAATGTGAACTTAGTTCACAGCACAAGTGGTCTGCTTTGAAAGACCTGGAGAAGGAAGATGTGTTGATTTTTAACACCTGGAATAGTATTCCTGACTCATATAATCAACTGAAAAAACTAGCGTTTGCTCTTTCCTTATTCGGGTCTACATAGTTATGCGAACAATCATTTTCAAGCATGAACCTTATCAAGAGTAAATTGAGAAGTCGTCTTAGTGATGAGAACCTGGAATCGTGCCTAAAATTAAAAACAACAACATACAAACCTGACTTACCCAAACTTTCCAAGGAGATGCAAGGCCATTGTTCACATTAGTGTTTGTCATTTTGTGATTTAATTTTATGGATATTGTAAGGTCAATTGTAAGGAATTTAATTTTATCAATAAATAATATCCTTATTAGGTATGATTGGTAAGTTTTATTAAACTTACCTATAGTTTAAATAAGACTTAAAACTTTAAGTAAAGTTTATTAAGTTAAATTTAGGGAATGTTGTGGAGTGAAATAAGATGTAGTGTCGAGGATTGAGAAAGGTATGTTGAGATGGTTTGGGCATATAGAGAGGATGAATGAAAGGAGATAGATGAAACAAGTATACAAGATGGGTGTGGATGGGAGAGTTGGAAGGGGTCGACCTCAGCAAACGTACCTCAATCAGACTGAGGACGTTTTTAGCAAAGGCCAGCTTAGGAGTACCCTAATTAATAACAATGTACCTACCTATATAGTTTAAGTTTAAAAAATTTGGCTCTCAAAAGAAATTTCAATCATTGTACTGTTGATATTTGACTCTGTTGACTAATGAGTTTGCTGACCACTGGTCTATACAATAATAGAACAGTCAATTTTAGAGGTGGAATATACCTTAGAAATCATTTTTTCCTGATTCTTCTCAACATTTTCCACCAAAGTGTCCCCATCAACAAAGTAGAATCAACTGGACTGGCCATACCAAAGACCTGGGAGTTCCTGAAAACATATATTTTTTTAAGTACTGTGTTTTAATTGTTGAAAAACAAGGACATTTGCATTCCACTCTTTATGTTTTCTACATATTAATAAAAATAAAAACAACTTTTTTATTCCATATGATTTTATTTATGCCACTATCCTTAAATTAAAATCAGCAAAAGTCCTTTCATTGTCTCCATCAAAATACTCAAATTTAGCCTGGCATTCAAGGCCCTTTAATATCTGGGTTTATCCTAATTTCCTTTGCAACATGTGTACCTAACTATCACTGCTTCGATAATTATCCATTTCAGATAAACAGTTTTTTTCAACCTAAAGCACTTCTCTGCTCTTAATTTTTAATTAACATATTTTATCATTATTTAAATTAATTTTAATAATACTTTAATACATCATTTGTATATTATATTGTGTGTTTACCACCCAAAGTCAAGTAATCTTTTAATGCCTATAAGAAATTATTGAAATAACTTCATTTGTCTTATAATCTATTCCCTGGATTCTATCAGACTCATCTGTCTGTGCCCTATTCTACTACAACTGTCCACTACAGACAGTCCTGCAAAGAAGCCTTACTTTCTTGCCTATGTGCCTTCTAGCGGCTAGCCCTTCCCATTGCCAATATCCCACTTTCACAAACATTTTCATACTGAATTAGACTTTTCTTTGTTCTCTGAGCCCTCAAAAACCACCAAATCTTGAATTAGCACTTTCTAACATAATTATTTGTTTACATACATGTGTTCTCCATTAGAATATGAGGCTTAATAGAAGGGTTCCTGTGACATTTATTTTGTTTCTTTAGTGCTTAACACAATATCTAACACAAGATAGGATCCTCATCATGTTTAAATATTATTGTTTAAAAAACCTTAGAGGTTATCTAGTTCTACATCTAGCCCAAACAGAAGAAGAGAATTGCCGAAGTTTATAAGGCTGGAACTATGATTGGGGTGAAGGGGCTCTTTAAGTGAAAAGTGTAACACATGGATGAAAGAAGTACTTGACCATTAGTATCTGTTTTAGATACTTCTGTAAGATCAATCATGATGGTTTCTAAGCATTCAGATAAAAAAACATTAGGTTTATGATAGCATACAATTATTTTTTTAGCTTTGTTTATTTCCAAATTGACTACATTTTAGCAAAAAAAAATGTTTAATATCTTCTTGCACTTGATAGTACTATGATTCTGATATAACCAAAGGAAATGTGAATTATTATTTTAAAATTCACTCTAAGCATAGCTTGAGGTTTGGAGAAGTCTATCATAAAGTACGACACTTAATACTTAGGATAAGGAGCACTACTATATTTCCATAAGCATAATTTCCCTTACAAGAAAGCTGTTCACTATTTGTATATTTGCATTACCATAGCTTTCAGTGCATTTTAGCAAGGTTGTACCCTTGTCATACTTAAAATATTGATCAATAAGAAGCTTTAGTTTATAAACTATTATATTACAGGCTCCTAGAATGTCCCTTTGCCTAGAAACGTATGTTTTCCATATGACCCAATATTTGAATATATACCATTCAAAATATCACACTTTAATCATGGAATTGCCCTTTCTTTGTACTTGCTTCTATCATAACACTCACTAGAGGCCCAGTGCATGAAATTCATGCATGGGAAGAGGGGGTGTCCCTCAGCCTGGCCTGCACCCTCTTAAATCTGGGACCCCTTGGGGGATGTCTGACTGCCGGTTTAGGCCTGATCCCAAGGATCGGGCCTAAAGCAGCAGTCAGACACTCCTCTCACAATCCAGGACTGCTGGCTCCAAACTGCTCACCTGCCTGCCTGCATGATCACCCCCTAACTGCCCTCCCCTGCCAGCCTGATTGCCCCCAACTGCCCTCCCCTGTCAGCCCAATTGCTCTCAACTGCTCTCCCCTGCCAGCCTGATCACCCCCAACTGCCCTCCCCTGCAGGCCTGATCTAGCCCCCAACTACCCACCCCTACAGGCCTGATCTTGCCCCCAACTGCCCTCCGCTTTAGGCCTGGTCGCCCCCAGCAGCCCTCTCCTTTAGGCCTAGTTGCACCCAACTGCCCTCCCCTACAGGCTGGGTTGCCCACAACTGCCCTCCCCTGCCACCCATCTTGTTGTGGCCATCTTGTAGTGGCCATCTTGTGGCGGCCATCTTGTGACAACATTGTGGAGGCCATCTTGTGACGATGTCACAAGAGGCCACCTAGGCTTTTGTTATATAAGATATCTTTCTTTCCCACTCATTTTCCTATGAGCTCTGTGTTCTTTTCTTCAGACATTTTATAGAAAATAAATCAATTTTAAGAGAGAGTCGATAAATCAATCTTAGGAGAGTTTATAAACTGTTGCTAATAAGAAATGTAGAGTCCATAAGGAAAGGGCTAGATAAGGGTAAATTAATTAAGGCTTAGGTACTTGAAGTACCTTATGAAAAAAAAGAAAAAGAGCCAAAACCGGTTTGGCTCAGTGGATAGAGCGTCGGCCTGCGGACTGAAGGGTCCCAGGTTCGATTCCGGTCAAGGGCATGTACCTGGGTTGCGGGCACATCCCCAGTGGGGAGTGTGCAAGAGGCGGCTGATCGATGTTTCTCTCTCAATGATGTTTCTGACTTTCTATCTCTCTCCCTTCCTCTCTGTAAAAAATCAATAAAATATATTAAAAAAAAAAAGAAAAGAAAAAGAAAATGAAGGCCTTCTACCATTGCACTCAATTCAGTGATGTGGTGTGTTTTAATGAACTGATATAGGATAAAACATTTTTTAATATATATTTTATTGATTTTTTAAGAAGAGGAAGGGGAAGGGAGAGGGATAGAGAGTTAGAAACATTGATGACAGAGAAACATTGATTCAGCTGCCTCCTGCACACTCCCTCCTGGGGATGTGCCCACAACCAAGGTACATGCCTTTGACTGGAATTGAAACTGAGACCTGTCAGTGCACAGGCTGACGCTCTATCACTGAGCCAAACTGGCTAGGGCAGGATGAATCATTTTTAAAGTATCAGATACCATACTGGCAGGCAGAAGAAAATTATTATCTATATATATAAAAGCCTAAGCTACAATTACGACTGAACAACCAGAACAAACAGTCAACCAGTGGCTATGATGTGCACTGACCACCAGGGAGCAGATGCTCAATGCAGGAGCTTCCCCCTGGTGGTCAGTGCGCTCCCACAGGGGGAGTGCTGCTCAGCCAAAAGCCAGGCTCACAGCTGGTGAGCACAGCTGCAGGGGCTCCAGAAGCCTCTCCCAAATCCGTGGCAGTGCTACTGAGCAGTGGCAACAGGCTCAGTGGCCAGGATAAGTACGAGGAGTACAGTGCTGGCTTGGGCTCCTTCCTGGCCACCTGCTGCTTGGCACACTACTACATTCCCTGAGGGGTCCTGGATTGCAAGAGGGGACAGGCCAGGCTGTGGGGCCCCACCCCCCATGCACAAATCTGTGCACTTGGCCTCTAGTTTTATAATATATGTGGAAAATATGAGTACCAATTTGAAATTATTAGCTTCCTATCAAAATATGTTTTCCATCCTATGGATATGTTTCATGTATATTTGTTTTGTTTATTAACAAATTATAGATAGCTTCAGAAGTTGGTGGTATCTCAACTTGATTAATCATTCTTAATTAGTTTATATACTTTTTAGTTAATTGCCACATCAAATAATAGTAAAATATAATTGTTCTTGCTAGGATTTAAATTTATTTCAAGAACCAAATTTTTGAGAAATTATGAATCATATAAGTATTTTTAAAATATATATAGGTTACTATTTTTAGCTTCAGTTTTTAAAATTTTATTGTTGACAGTATTACTGATGTTCTCCAACAGCTCCCCTTTACTCACCTCCTCACAGCTCCTGCCTCTCCTCCCTCTGACGATCACCACACTGTTGTCTGTGTCTATGGGCTATGCATGTATGTTAGTAGGCTAAACCCCTCACCTCTTTCATCTAGTTTCCCCTCCCAGTCCCCTCTGACTTTTGTCAGTCTGTCCCATGTATCAATGCTTCTATTTCTATTTTGTGTGTCGGTTTATTTTGTTCATTAGATGCCATGTGAACACATTGAAAATTTAATTTTTAAGGTAAAAGCTAAAATTTAAATTGGATAATCTTTGTCAAATTTTCCATCTGGCATGTAGTTTATTTTACCTATCATTAATTCAAAGTGGTGAGCAGGCACATAGAGATGTGTTTGGAAATATTTCTGTATTTTATAAATAATCCAGAAGCTCTGTATGAAAAATGAGATGTCAACAAATGTCTGAAAAGTATGCCCATACTAGAGTCCTGATGCACGAAATTCATCCAAGAGTAGGCTTTCCTTCCCCCAGCTTCCAGCACTGGCTTCCCTCCAGCACCTGGGACCCAGGCTTCCCTCACAGAGGGAGGCCCCACCCACCAGCCGCAGCCTGCCTGTCAGTGGCCTGGGGCAATCATGGAGTCTCCCAATTGATCACCCTGGCCTTCCAGTGGCCTGGGCCTCCCTCTGTGGGGTAATCATGGGGCGATGGCTGGGCCCCCGAATAATCGCATCACACCTTCCGTGGCTGGCCTGGTGCCAGTGGGTGTCATAGTGTGGTCCTGGATGGTCATCAAGATGGTTGTTCCATTTTTCAACCGTTTGGTCAATCTGCATATTATGCTTTTAATATATAGGATTTATTGTTATGAGTGCTTTGGGAAATCTATAAAAAAATAATTCTTTGCTGAGTTAAAAAATTGAAATGCTACATAACAGATCTCTGTTTCTAAATTTTATGACTAACAAATGTTGTTTATTAAATACTAGTAGCCCTGTGCATAAATCCGTGTGCATGTAGCTTGCTGCCCTGCCCTCCTGTAGCTCTCCACTCACTACCCCGTCCTCCTGTAGCTCTCTGCCTGCCATCCCGCCATCCTGTAGCTCTCAGCCACTTGTAGATCAGTTGTGATGTTATGGTGTCCTGGCTAATTTGCATATTCCTCTATTATTATATTAGATTCCATTTAAAAAATAAAAATAATATGCTTAGTTCATATTAACTAAAGATGGATCTAATTTCAGATATACTACAGATTTTTGAAAAAGTTATTATGGTGAACGTGATTTTGAATTCAATACCTATATCCAATTGACATCAGCAGGAAATCCTATCTAATAAAAGAGTAATATGCAAATTAACTATCACTTTGCGATAAAGATGGTGGCACCCACAGCAATAAGGAGGGAATATGCAAATTGATGTGACAAAGATGGTGGCGCCGGCCTGAACCACAGGGCCGGCCAGAGAGCGGGTGGGAAAGCTTGGTGTCCTGGGTCACCCCAGCAACCCAGGAATGGGTCTAGGGTGATCAGGCCAGGAAGGGAGGGCAGTTGGGGGTGATCAGGCTGGTGGTGGGGGAAGTTGGGGGCAAGCAGGCTGGCAGGGGGGCCAGTTGGGGGTGAGCAGGCCAGCGGGGGGGGCAGTTTGGGTGAGAAGGCTGGCAGGGGGGCAGTTGGGGGCAATCAGGCCAGCAGGGGGGGTGTTCTGGGGTGAGCAGGGCAGCAGAGGTGTCAGCTGGGGCCAAGCAGGCCCGCAGGGGGGACAGTAGGGGATGAACAGGCCAGCAGGAGAGCTAGTTGGGGGCAAGCAGGCTGGCAGGGGGGGCATTTGGGGGTGAGAAGGCCAGTGGGGGGGCAGTTGGGGGAGAGCAGGCTGGCAAGCAGAGTGGTTAGGGGCGATCAGGCAGGCAGGCAGGTGAGCAGTTAGGAGCCAGCGGTCCCGGATTGTGAGAGGGATGTCCGACTGCAGGTTTAGGCCTGATCCCTGTGTAATTGGGCCTAAACTGGCAGTCGGACATCCCCAAGTGCAAATTTTGTGCACTGAGCCACTAGGGTTCAATAAAAATAGTATTTTTTGCTGTTCCTTTGGTCTAAATATTACCATATAATCAGCTATATACAATCCAAAATAATCCATCAAAACATATTAATGAAATGATTTTATTAAAACTCCAGGAGATATAAGAAAGTAGAATATGAAGTTAGTTACTATATTTTTATATCACTTAGTCAATAATGCTGAAAAACATATTTGAGAATATGCAAAGACCAAATATCAATTTAAAAGCAGACAATGAATTGGTTCTATTAGTATTTCCTTGAAAAAGTGAGTTAACTTGACTTCTTTCTAATTGTAACTAATTGGAGAGAGAAATAGAAATTATAATAAATGTTGCTGGTTAAGGAAATATGTATACACATCTGTTTAAGCATATTTATATTAACTAAATCCAAATTTAGAAATACAGGCTCTAAAGAATAACCTGAATGAGTTTTGTTTTACTTTTTAAAATATACATATTTACCCAAAGGAATGTGGTAAAACTAATGCTGGATGATACTCCCTGCCAAATATGCCTGCATTTCAACTGTAATAAAATTTTAAGCAACTATTTTTACCTCATTGCTGCATATTTTCAAAGTAAATATTTTAAGGTAACTGAGCACTTAGTTTCCATTTAACCTTAAGTATTCCGTTTTAAAAAACAATTCAACTTTTTCATGAGTTTCTGTACCCCAGTGATATTGAATATTTTGGTGTTTTTGAAAACACTGTGTTTTCTAGATTTCAATGTTTTAAAAATTATTAGAGTTACCATAGATCCAAAGAACAAACTCATGGTTACCAGAAGGGTGGTGGGTTTGGGTGCTAGGAAAAAAAAAAGTTGAAGGGATTAAGAAGTACAAATTGTAGTTATAAAAGAATCATGGGGATTTAAAATACAGCATTGGGAACATAGCCAATAATATTGTAATAACTAAGTATGGTGCCAGGTGGGTACTTGAAAAATCAGGGAGATCACTTTGTAAATTCTATAACTGCCTAACCACTATGCTGTAAACCTGAAACTAATATAAAATAATGGGTCAACTATAATTGAAAAATAAAATTTTAAAACTTACAATAATTATTCTAAGATATCTTGAAGCCAGACCTGAAAATAGACTTTCACCAGAGCTAATAAATATCCATGAGGTGGTGGGGGGAGCAATGGGGGAATAAGGACATACATGTAATTCCTCAATCAATAAAAAAAAAAGAAATATCCATGAGGAATAATAGAATGAAACATAGGTAATTTTCAATAATAAAAATTATTGTTTTTAATTTTATATTAATCCCTAAATACCTCTGAAACAGTTTAGAAGATGCATTTAAACACCTAAAATCTTTAAATAAGATTCCATCATTACCAGTATCATTTTATTGTGAACTCTGGGAAAAACATACAACTGAAAGCATTATAATTGTACAAAATCTACACTAATAAAAGAGAAACATGTAAATTGACCTCCCTCCGCTATGCCCACCAGCCAATCAGAGGAATATGCAAATTAATCCAACAAAGATGGCGGTTAATTTGCATACACAGGCATGGAGCGAAGACCGAAGACTGAAGACAGCATAGAAGGAAGCCAAGTGCTGCAGAAGGGAGCGAAGCAGTGGAGAAGGGAAAGGAGCTGAGGCAGTGGAGATGGGAGCAGAGCTGAGGAAGTGGACACAGGAGCGAGTGAGGCAGCAGAGATGGGAGGGAGTGAAGTAGTGGAAAGGGAGAGAGCAAGGCAGAGGAGAAGGGAGCAAAGCCCGCTGAAGCTTCGTTCCCTTCTCTGCTTCACTCCGGCCTCAGGAAGCCCTAGTCTTGCAGGAATCTTCCTGCAACGGGCCTCTAGTAATTTATAATAGGGTTAGAGCCTCCCAACTGCCCCCACTCTTTGACTCCCCCCTCTTCCACCTGGCCTGGTAAATACACTCTCCAATAAAATTTGGTGTATGTTAAAAAAATAAAAATAAAAATGAAAAAGGTTAAAAAATAAAACTTTCAAAGAAACCTAGTCAGTTATTTACAGAACAAGTTATTTATGTGTCTTTTAAAAGTGTTGCTGAATGACTACTAATTTCTTAATTTCTAATCTGAAGCAAGATCAAATTTATAAATGTATTTCTTATTTTATCTGACTGTGCAATAAGATTATTGAAAATAGGTTTTAGAATTGAATTCAATTTTGAATTAGTTGCTTATACTTTCATGTTACAAGATAATGAAAGTGAAATATTTAACCTCTCCCTCAACTTAGGGAATTCTCACTAATTAAAATCTCTCTTTCCATTTCATCATTGATCTTTTGTTTTGAAGGGGAAAAGTGATGAAATAGTACACAGTCCTAATACAATTCACTCAGTAATTGGGGCAGGCATTGTGCAAAAATGGAAAGAATACAAGGTTTTGAACAAATAGGCAATGTGTTTTAAATCTGTTTCAGTCACTTAATTAGTTGTGTGAACTTATAAATTTATTTAATCTCTTGACTTTCAGTTTCCATATCCATTACATTTAAAAAAAAGCAATTTCCTAATCAACTAATCGGCTGATGGGCATTTAGGCTGTTTCCAAATCTTAGCAGCTGTAAATTGTGCTGCTGTGAACATAGGGGTGCATATATTCATTCTGATTGGTGTTTATGATCTCTTGGGATATATTCCTAGAAGTGGGATTACTGGGTCAAATGGGAGTTCCATTTTTAATTGTTTGAGGAAACTCCATACTGTTTTTCACAGTGGGTGCACCAGTCTGCATTCCCACCAGCAGTGCATGAGGGTTCCTTTTTCTCCACATCCTCTCCAGCATTTGTCCTTGTTTGATTTGTTGATGATAGCCATTCTGACAGATGTGAGATGGTACCTAATGTCCTTTTGATCTGCATCTCTTGGGTGATTATTGACTTTGAGCATTTTTTTTCATAGGTCTCATGGCATTCTATATGTCCTCTTTCAAGAAGTGTCTATTTAGGCCCTTTGACCATTTTTGATTGGATTGTTTATCTTCATTTTGTTAAGTTCTTTGAGTTCCCTATAAATTTTGGAGATTAACCCCTTATTGGTAAATATGTTCTCCCATGCAGTGGGTTTTCTTGTTGTTTTGTTGATGGTTTCTTTTGTGGTGCAGAAACTTTTTACATTGATGTAGTCCCATTTGTTCATTTTCTCCTTAGTTTTCACTGTCCTAGGAGCAGTGTCAGTAAATATAATGCTATGAGATATGTCTGATATTTTGCTCCCTGTGGATTCTTCTAAGATTTTTTTGGTATACCATCTTATGCTTAAGTCTTTGATCTATTTTGAGTTTATTTTTGTTTCTGGTGTAATTTGGTGGTCTAGTTTCATTTTTTTTGCAGGTATCTGTCCAAGCTTTCCCAAACCATTTATTGAAGAGATTATCATTACCTCATTGTATGTTCTTGCCTTCTTGTCAAATATTAATTGAGCATAATGTCTTGGATTGATTCTCTGTTCTGTTCTATTGGTCTATATGTCTGTTCTTGTGCCAGTACCAGGCAGTTTTGAGAACAGTGGCTTTGTAACATAGCTTTATATCTGGTATTGTGATCCCTCCAACTTTGTTCTTCTTTATCAGGATTGCTGTGGCTATTTGGGGTCTTTTTTTATTCCATATGAATTTTTGGAGAGTTTGTTTTAGGTCTGTGAAATATGCCATTTGGTATTTCAATGAGGATTGCATTGAATCTATCGATTACTTTGGGTAATATGGACATTTTAATGATGTTGATTCTACCAATCCATGAACAAGTTATGTTCTTCCACTTGTTTATATTTTCTTCTATCTCTTTTGTCAGCATCCTTTAGTTTTCTGAGTACAGGTATTTTAACTCCTTAGTTAAGATTATTCCTAGGTATCTTAATGTTTTTGGTGCAATGGTAAATGGGATTGTTCTTTTATTGTTCTCTTTCTGTCAGTTCATTATTGGTGTATAAAAATGTCATAGCTTTCTGGGTTTTAATTTTGTATCCTGCTACATTGCTGAATTCATTTATTAAATCTAGTAGTTCTTTGATGGAGTCTTTAGGGTTTTCTATGTACCATATCATGTTATCTGTGAATAATGACAATTTTACTTCTTCTTTTCCAAATTGGATACCTTTTATTTCTTCTTCTTGTCTGATCACTATGGCTAACACTTTTAATAGTATGTTGAACAGGAGTGATGAGAGTGGGCATCCCTGTCTTGTTCCTGTTTTTAGGGGAAATGGTTTTAATGTTTACCCATTACTTATGATGGTAGCTATAGGTTTGTCATATAAGGCTTTTATTATGTTGAGGTTTGATCCTTCTATTCCTTCTTTGGAATACTCCGCTGATGTAAAAAAGAAAGAACTCTTACCATTTGCAATAGTATGAATGGATCTGGAGAGCATTATGCTAAGTGAAATAGTCAGAGAAAGATAAGTATCATATTATCTCACTCTTTTGTGGAATATAATGAACTACATAAACTGATGAACAAAAATGGATCCAGAGACATAGAGGCATCGAACAGATTGTCAAACCTCAGAGGGAGGGTTGGGGAGTGTGAGGGGGGGAGTAAAAGATTAACTAAGAGGCTTGTATGCATGCATATAAGCATAACCAATGGACACAGACAGTAGGGGGATGAGGGCCTGTGCTGGGGTGCAGGAGTACACAGGGTGGGGTGGGGAGGTCAATGTGGAAAAAGGAGACATATGTAATAGTTTCAACAATAATTTTTTTTAAAATAAATAAAATAAATAAAGATTAATTAAAAAAAAAACAAAAACAAAAACAAAAAACAATTTCCACTTCAGCCATTTTTCTCAGTGGATAGAACATTGGCCCACGGACTGAATGGTCCTGGGTTTAATTCTGGTCAAGGGCACATATCTCTGCTGCAGGCTTGATCCCCCAGACATTGTTGGGTCCTGTGAGGGAGGCAAGCAATCAATGTGTTTCACATCAATCTTTCTCTGTGTCTCTCCCCCTCCCTTCCACTGTCTCTAAAAAAAATCAATGGAAAAATATCTTCAGGTGAGGATTAATAAAAAAAAGTTTAAACCACCCCCACAGTTTCTTACCTTACAAGGTTGCCATCTATAATAATAAAAGTGTAATATGCTAATTAGACTGGACAACCAAACAACCTGCTGGACATCATTGCAGACGTCCTTCCGGATGAAGCTGCCACAGTGGGGGCCGAGGCAGAGGTAGTTAGGGGCAATCAGGCAGGCAGGCAGAGCAGTTAAGGGTGATCAGGCAGGCAGGCAGAGGGGTTCAGGGCAATCAGGCTGGCAGGCGAGTGGTTAGGGGTGATCAGTCTGCAGGCAAGTAGTTACAGGCGATCAGGCAGGCAGGCAGGTGTGCAGTTAGTAGCCAGCAGTCCTGGATTGTGAGAGGATGCAGGCTGCACTGAGGACCCCCCCATGCAAGAATTTCATGCACCAGGCCTTTTGTAACAAATGAAATATCACATGAACTGTAGCAGACACTGAATCTGGCATGTAGTTGGTTCTTAATAAATATGATTAATATTTAATGGTGAGTCAAACTATATGTTGAATACTGTGACACACAACGGCACACACACTTAAAAACTTATTCATGCATTGATACACACTCAGAAATCTGTAAAAAAATCATGTAAGAACATTAAAACATTAAAAATCAAAATCATTTAGGCATAAATAATGTTAAAATATTAATGTAATACTGACTTATTCCAATCATTTCTAAAATTTCAGTATATACCATTTTTTTTTGCTTTGGTTTTAAAATACCGGGATCAAAGCTATTTGATGTCTTTTTTTATATCATTAGCTCTTCCAATATCATTAACTATTTATAGGTCTATGCTCAACCATTGAGCAACACTGGCTGGACTCCTCTGTTGTTTTTAAATGATGCAGTTTAAATTTTACCATATGCAAAAAAAATATTTTCTCTAATGAAATGTACATGTACAGTTTTATGTGTATACCTTGCTAGAAAAAAATAGTAGTCATTATTGCCATATCTTGGAACTATATTAATTCATATTTTATTTATTATTATTTTAAAAATATACTTCATTGATTTTTTTACAGAGAGGAAGGGAGAGGGATAGAGAGTTAGAAACATTGATGAGAGAGAAACATCAATCAGCTGCCTCCTGCACACCTCCCACTGGGGATGTGCCTGCGAACCAAGGTACATGCCCTGGACCAGAATTGAACCTGGGACCTTTCAGTCCACAGGCTGACTCTCTATACACTGAGCCAAACCTATCAGGGCTTAATTCATATTTTATGAAATACTATTGTAGACACTGTATCAAGACATAAAAAAAACCTTGTCTAACAAGAATCACTTGACTGTGTTAGTCTATTGATTAGCATCTTGTATTTCCCAGTGAATGAAATGGCATTTCTGAAAAGCTAAATGACTGCTTGCCAATCACATTACTTCTTTGAGGTGCCGTTATAAAACTACAATTTTTCACTGCATGCAAAAGTAATTCAGTGACCTTACTGATCATTATAGCCTCATGGTAGCAGGGATAGAGGGGAGAATTTAAAAAAGTAATCAAATTCAATATTGTGGAATATGCATATTTTAACTTCATTTTCCCCTATTTTCTAATTGCCACTGCTACTGAATACTCCAACATTACATTTTCATTTTCCAAAACACATACAGCTTAGTTGGTGGGAAGATTGTTCATATCCATGACAAATTATTCACTGTCAGAATTTATATCTATCATTTCAAGTCTGATTATTTTTGATGAATATATTCTGCTAACATGAGCTTCAAAAAAGCAGTGAGCTATAATGAATAAACTATAGACTATAAATTGTACTTTCTTTGAAAAGCAGATTAGAAAATAAATGAAAGCGGAAAACAAATAATAAACAAGTGGATATTTAACACTCCTTATGAGGCCTCTTTGTTTAAATTTACATGGGTTAATTGAATAGAAAGGCAATAAAGAATATCTTTGGCAAATTTTCAGAATTTACATAAATTAGCTCACATTTTCCAAATTAATGACAGAGTTAATTTAAAGGTTTTATAAAGCCAGAAATCATCTTTATTTTTAATTCCCAGGCACATATTGTGAGTGAAGCACAGAATAAATATGATACATTAACATCTCTTTGTTCCACGGTTGTTCTTTCTGGGAAGAGTTTGATCATCAGATACTTGCAATTTCCATCTCTCTATATAAAACCCTGATATGCAAATAGACCGAATGGCAGAACAACTGAACAACCAGTTTTTATGACGTGCACTGACCACCAGGGGGCACGTGTGGAACATGACAGGCGTTGGCAGCAGGTGGCAGAGTACAGACATGGTGGGCATTAGCCTCAGTCGGCTGGTGGAGCAGGTGAGCAGGGGCGCCAGACCAAGGTGGGGTGCTGGTTGTTGTCATCGAGGTGAGCCTCTGGTGGCTACTGAAAATTCTTTACTTCTGCATGCTGTGGTCCTGCCTGGCATTCACACCTGCTGCCTGCACCAGCCCCACTCACACCCATTGCCAGTCCTGGAGCTGCTGCTCACACCCACTGCTGATGCTCAGCGCCGGCCCCAATCACTTGGTGCCATCAGCAGGTGCAAGCGGCAGCTGCCTGTCCCACTTGCACTCACTGCTAGTGCCAACCCCAATTGCTCCATGCTATTAGCCGGTGCTAACAGGGCCAGTGCTGTCAGTGCATGGGAGTGGTGGCGGGAGCAGGGCTGCTGGCAGATGAGACTAGAACATGATAGGAGGGGCTGGGCAGGGGTGCAGAGAATGGACCGAGACCCACCCCTGTGCCCACTGCAGCCTAGCAACCCACAGTTCATTTCAAGGTGCATCAATTTGTGCACTGGGCCCCTAGTTTATACATATGAGGAGAAATGTGTCATTGGTCTGCTTATTTTATGGTCTGACTATACAAGCCTAGTTATTATTGCCCATTAAATATTTAATTACTATTAAATTAATAGTTTAGTATATTAAAAATAAATGAAAATAAAATAGTAACCAGTAATTAAATGGTAAGTTGACATTAAGGAAAATTATTTGGTGGAAAAACATGGAGTTAATATTTAGTATTATAATAACATGAAGTAAAATTGCCTAGAGTCTCTTGGTCTATAACAAAGTTTTATAAAAAGAAATTTGTGTTCTTAATTAACTATTCGGCACTATAAATATTGTTGACTCCAAAGGCCCTAGATTGAAAAATTTCTATGGTGGATTACAACAATGACTATTCTAGAAGAAAAACAATACTCTGTATATGTTTTCATCATTTCTTTGGATTTAAGCTAGCTTTTAATAGGAATTTCTACTGAGAAATCATCTGTATCCATTGCAGGGATAACCTCTCATTCACCACCACTACCACCTATAGTGTTTCAAGTCTTTATCACTAAGATCTTCAGAAAGAAACAAGAAATGGTGTTTGGGAGGAAGAATATTTCTCTACCCTACAGTTTCTCTTGGGTGATGTAATAATCAAATTGACATGAATCAGATTAACAGGAGAAAACCAAATTTAATTCTGTACACAAGGAAAACCTACATACAAGAGAGGTTCAAGACAGAAAGGTAAAATGAGTTATATATTCCATCTTTAGCCAAAGAATAGGATGGGGGCTTGGGCTTCAGAAGGGAGGATAGTAATTCACAGGATAAGAACAGAAGACATTTAGTATTTAGGTGTTCTCACTGTCTTACAGATAAGTCATAAAAACTTGTTTCTGGTAACAACCCTTTTTATGGTCAAGGCCCCTAATTTAAAATCTTTACTGGAGAGGTAAAAGTTTCTCTTGAGCCCACAGGGCCCTGATTGCCTTCAGCTCAACATAATCCTATTGCTTGTCAACTGTAAACAAGAAGTTGATTGGGTATTCTATCAATGAAAAGGATTTATTCATGAAAAACAAAAAGAAAAAGAGAGTAGCAATCCATTAAGCACAGCCATGGTGAGCCATGTACAAGTCCCTGAGAGCAAGAATAAGGAAGTTCATAGAATCATATTATAAACATAGAGTTCTTACTGTAGGACTTTTGCAACCAACATAGGGTATGGAAGCACTGCTATAAGCCATCCCAATTACTATATTGCTTAAGGTCTCTCACATAAATTTTGACATTTCCCCATTTTGATTGATATCTCTCTATGAGAGCATCACAGATCAGTAGTCATGTCTTCAGATTTCAGCATACCTTTATCACTCCACACCAGGAAGGACTTTTTCTGGATGCCGAGTCCCATGTTAGAGGGAAAGTGTACTGACTGGAACAACCTAGGTTAAGGTTTGACAAGCAACAGGCCCAGAATTTAATAGTAAGAATACAGAGCAAATTACTAGAACATAACAGAGCAATGAGCATATTCATTAGATATGCTTTGTTTGTTCATTATATAGCTTTGTTTATATTTATGTTGGTGGTAGCTACTTAAGAACTGTTGCTTTGATTAGAACTATGAACCCATGAAAATATTTGCTAATCTGTCTCCAGGTAGAAAATGTAAAACAACTTGTAAATATTAAAATATATTTATAAAATATATTTTATTATTGTAAAAAAAAGAATACAGAGCAAAATTAAAAACAGCATAACAACTTAATCTATATGATTATTCTGAACCAGGAGCTCCAATCTAAAGATAGGAAAATAGTGAGTCATTATTTTATTGGATAAATTGAAGGTCTTAATGACAGATCCAGCAACTGGAGAGGTTTTCCACTTTCACAATAAATTGGGAAATGTGGAAGCAGGCAATTCCTTCTAAGAAAGGGAAAGGAAACTAATGTAAGAAACAAGAGTAAGAAATGTTATACAGATCTGGTCCCGTCGTTTTGGGAAAACTGTCTCCTTCTGATGCTGTCTGATTCAGTTTTTTGACATCTTTAATTTCAGGTCAACAGACTGTGTGCCATTCCCAATCAGGGTGTTTGGTGCCTTCTTTAGGTGCAACATGTGAATCCAAGAATCTACTCCCTGTAGTTTACCAGCACAGGAGTTAGTCAACAGTACCCTGATAGGGGCCTTTCTAGTGAGGATGGAAGGAATCTTTTTGGAGGTGGCTTTCCCAGAAAACAAAGGCTCCGTGTTGTAGAGTGTGGTGTTTGGAGTTTTCATCTCCTTGGAGCACACTGTGAAAATATTGCTGTACCAAGCTCAGTTATTTTCAGTAGAAGCAGTTAGGCCTTGACAATATTGAGGTATATCTCCCTTTATCAAACATGTGTATATCCATGAGAGGATCAGTGATGGCAGAAGCTAGAAGGCTTTTGGTTTTGTATAGGGCCTTACATTTGCTAGGACTAAAATTAAAAATCTTAGTGATATTACTTATAAGTGTCTAAGGTGTGAGCAAGCTTACTTGCCAAATTAACCAAATCTAAAGTGGACATGTTTTCCCACTCCATCCTGATTCTTTTTACTAAAAGATAAAAGTCACTGTAAAGAGCCAGGACATTGGAAAGGAATTTGTCACAAATTTTAAGTCCTTAAGGCAACGTAAATTTCCCATTGGCCCAGTGACAGAATGTTAGCATTTATAAATCAATAGTGGAGAAATAATGACATAAAAACTGCCGACCTCTAATATATATATATATATATATATATATATATATATATATATATATATATATATATATATAGCAACCTTTACAGCGGAATGACCAGAATGACTGGTTGACCAGTCGCTATAATGCCACTGACAACCAGGGGGCAGACGCTCAATGCAGGAGCTGCCCCTGGTGGTTAGTGCGCTCCCACAGGGGGAGCACCGCTCAGCTAGAAGCCAGGCTCATGGCTGACTAGCGCAGCTGCAGCGGCAGGAGCCTCTCCCAATTCCCTGACAGCACTACTAAGCAGTGGCAACAGGTGCAGTGGCCAGAATTAGCGTGAGTGGTGAGGCGCCCAGCCTGGTTCGGGCTCCTCCCTGGCTGCTTGCCACTTGGCACACTGCTACATTCCCCGAGGGGTTCCAGATTGCAAGGGCCTCAAGAACTTCAGTGCTATGGGTGCTTCTGTAGAGCAAGTGGTTACCATGGAGGGGTTCCATGTAAGTCCAATTTCAGCCTGTTTTTTTCTTAATTATTCAAACATATGAACTTAAAGTACAGCCCCCCTGGGAGCCGGCAGAAGTGTCCAAGACATCGGAAGGCCAGTGTCCTGGAGAAGGGGCATGGGAAAGAGTTTTGGTCACATAGCGACATGGGGGTTAGGGATAGGATTGGAATCTCTTTCTCTGTAAGCAAAGGAGAAAAGATAGGAACCACTGTTTTGGTGGCTGCACATGTCTCCCCCTTGAGCCCTGCAGTGCAGCGGCCTTGCACACTGTTGCAAACATGACATTCTGTGCACAAGTGGAGAGAAGGCGTGCCACGAACTACCTCATGAATCTCTTCAGTGAGTCTTTTCCTTGGGGGAGTGGGGTTTCTTTGGTGCGAATTACACGAGAGCCGAATTTAGAGATGGAAGGCAGTGCCCCAGGACTGAGTTCCCAGAGGGAGACTGCACCCCTGTTAACTTTGGGCAAAGGCACTGGGAACCATTCTTGATGTTGGGTGCATGTTCACTAAACCGCACGGCCTGTGGAGCTGTGCCAGTACCTGGGCATAGTGAGCGGAGGAGGGCGGACCCACAGGGCCACTGGGCTTGGGGGTCTGAGTGTTGGCCACAGTTGGGAAGTGGCCTGGAGCAGTGCCTGAGCCTTGGGATTGAGGGAGAGACCTCGAGGGGTCTGAAGGGCCGCGAATGAGGCCTGGTGTTCAGGAGTTTGGGATAGTGCAGAGGTCGAGGGAGTACATATAAGCAGTCCTTGCGCAGCAGCCCCTGTCCCGAGGTGCGCTGGATGGAGGCGGGATGGCGGAGCGAGGTCTGGGAGGGCGCCTGGATTGCCCGCAGCTACAGCACAGAGGGGCGGGTGCGAGTGGGAAGACAGTCTGGCTCTCACTGAGCCCAGTTGCGCTGTTTAACCATTGGTGGTTTCCTGAAGACTTTTGAAAAACCTCTTTCTGGGGAGGCTTTTCTTTTCCCCCCAGCGGCGCGCAATTCAAAGATAGAGCCTCCTGCCTTGGAACCACCCAATCTCTCCTGCACCCAGTCAGATTGATTCTGGCGTGCAGAGGGGCAGAACACCCTGAGCTGCTGCCCACAGGTGGGAAGCTGGCGGGGGTGGGGCGTGAACACAGGGGTCTCTGAGCTGGACCACCTGGCCCCCAGCATGCTCTTCGCCTGGAGGCATCCAGCTGCAGACCTCCTATCCCATTAACTGGGTCTGTGTTGGGGTGGAAAGCGACCAGGGAGGGTGAGGAAATGAAACTTGGGGCGAGTACCACAGGTGCAGTCCCCGTGACCTTCCCCTCCCAGGATAATGCTGTGCTCCCTCACTTCCCACATTCCAAGAGATAAATGTGGATTCGCAAAGAGGCAGGCCCCCCAGGAGCTTCAGCTGGAGGGGATGAGAGGACTTACTTCTGACACCCCCACCCTTTGCTTTAAGGCTGCATTCTCCTTCCCTAATACATGTTGCTTGAAGTACATGATGGTTTGTGTTTAGACATATGATAAATGTGAGGAAAACAAAGTTTTGTGTTTTAGAATAAGAGAGTCTGGAGTCCTTGGGGGTCTCTCTCTCTCTCTCTCTCTCTCTCTCACACACACACACACACACACACACACACACACACACACACACACACCTTCCTCCCCTCTTCCCTGGCCTGGCAAATCTTCCTGCAGAAAGTTAACCCTAGCTCCTCAGAACCCACCCTCACTGGAGTGGCCTCTGTTTTGTTTTGGGGCTTTTTTTGTCTTACAAAGTTTTTTTCTAACCTCTAAACTGGCAGTCAGACATCCCCCGAGGGGTCCCAGGTGGCTAGTGACTATGCTATCCTATATAATAAAAGGGTAATATGCAAATTGAACCCAACTGCGGAACAACCGGTCTCTGCACTGACCACCAGGGGGCAGACACTCAATGCAGGAGCTGCCCCCTGGTGGTCAGTGTGCTCTCACAAGGTGAGCTCCACTCAGCCACAACCCGGGCTGACTGCTGCAAGCACAGCAACAGTGGTCAAGCCTCTCCCACCTCCTTGACAGTGCTAACGATGTCCAACTGTGGCCTAAGCCCACTCCCTGGGCAGGTGGATATTCCCTAATGGGTCCTGGACTGCAAGAGGGTGCAGGCTGGACTGAGAGGCCCCCCACAATTGCACAAATTTTTGTGCACCTGGCCTCTAGTAGCTTATAAACTGCTACATCCCACACACAGTTAAACAAGGAAGGCGGCTTCTGCAGTGTTTGAAAAGGAGATCTGTGGCTGCTTAATCCTAATTCATAAAAAGAATCTCCAAACTGTCCACATCCTGTTTATTCTACCTGGGGATGAACATGCACTCCTATATATTGGGAACAGTATCTTAGATTTAAAATTTAAAACCTGGCAAGACTACTCTAACGCTGAAAAAACAGGACGGTGCTTCGATGACATGCATGGACTCCAGCTTGCACATTTTGTGGTCAGCCTCTATTTTAAAGGATAAAAGAGAAGACTGTCTGCACTATCAAGGACATTTTCAATTTCCTAATGCACCATTTGAGGTTTGGCAAATACATTTCATACAGCTCCACCTTCTCTTATACAACGGACATGAGCAGCAGGGAACTACCACGTATAACTGATAATAGCTTATTATGGCTCATATTCTAAAGAGAGGAAAGAGAAATAATAAAGTGCTTGACTTTCTGAATACAGAATACCAACTTTAACACTGGTTGAATTTTATTCTTTCATGTCTAACACATAGGAGTGCTTTTTTTTTTTCTAGCAAATTAAATATTATTGCTCTAAATTATGCAATCTCTTACCAAAAAATGAAAAGTAAATTAAAAGTAGAATGCAATATTTATTTAAAAACTTCAGAAATTTAGAGAATGAATTTACATTATTTTCAGAAAGAATCACAAGACAAGCTGCGATGCACTTCTTAAACATTATATTCTGTGAATCCTAAAAATCATTCCATCTTTTAAATATAAATTAAATGTTTTTAAATAGAAAATATAGCACATTACATGTTATGCTCATTATCCCACAGGAGCAAAAGATAATTAGAAAAACAATAAATTGGGTATCCTATCTAATAAAAGAGAAACATGGTAATTAGCGTACGACCGCTACCCTTCCCATTGGCTAATCAGGGCGATATGCAAATTAACTGTCAGCCAAGATGGCGGCTGGCAGCCAGGCAGCTTGAAACTAACATGAGGCTTGCTTGCTTCAGTGACGGAGGAAACCAACGTTCCCCGCCTGCCTTGCAGGCCTCTGAGCCTGCAGTTTGAAACATTTTAACAAATACAGAAGCTAAAAAAAAAACCCAGAAACCAGCTTTCAGCGAGCTGGGATCTCAGAGCTGGAGTCAGAGCTGGAGTTATACATTGTTTGAACCGAAACAAACCAGATACCTACTTTCAGTAGCGGAGGCCTAAGAGCTGGAGCCTCAGAGCTAAAGCTGGCCCAGAATTAAAAAAAAGAAAAAAAGAAAAAAAGGAGCGGTTGGGAGCTTCCGTCACCCGCCAGCCTGAAAACAGCCCTCAGCCCCTCACCCAGACTGGCCAGGCACCCCAATGGGGACCTCCACCCTGAAGGGTGTGTGACCAGCTGCAAACAGCCCTCAGCCCCTCACCCAGGCTGTCCAGGCACCCCAGTGGGGACCCCCACCCTGAAGAGTGCGTGACCAGCTGCAAACAGCCATCATCCCCTCACCCAGGCTGGCCAGGCACCTCAGTGGGGTCCCCCACCCTGATCCAGGACACCCTTCAGGGCAAACCAGCCAGCCCCATCCATGCACCAGGCCTCTACCCTATATAGTAAAAGGGTAATATGCCTCCCATCACCGGGATCAGCAGAGCCAAGAGGCCTCCCGGCACCGGGATCAGCGTGACAGGGGGCAGCGCCCAAACCCCCTGATTGCCCTGCAGCTCTGTGTGTGACAGGGGGCGGGGCCACAACCTCCCTATCTGCCCTACTCTGTTTGTGACAGGGGAAGGCGCCCCAACCTCCTGATCAGCCCTGCTCTGTGCCTGATATGGGGGAGCTCCCCAACCTCTGATCGCCCTGCGGCTCTGTGTGTGACAGGATGCGGTGCCCCAACCCGCCCCCCCCCCAAGGGCCCTGCTCTGTGTGTGACAGGGTAGAGCCATAACCTCCCCATCAACCCTGCCCTGAGTGTGAGAGTGGCGGCGCCCCAACCCCCTGATCAGCCCTGCTCTGTGGGTGATAGAGGGCGGCGCCACAACCCCCCTGCCCCATGGGCCATGCTCTGTGTGTGATGGGGTAGAGCCATAACCTCCCCATCGGCCCTGCCCTGAGTGTGACAGTGGTGGAATCCCAAGCCCCTGATCTGCCCTGCTCTGTGTGTGACAGGGGGCAGCACCCCAACTCCCCTATCAGCCCTACTCTCTGAGTGACGGGGGGAGCTCCTCAACCCCCTGATGGGCCCTGCTCTGTGCGTGACAGGGAGGAGCTCCCCAACCCCCTGATCGACCCTGCTTCGTGCTTGACAGGGTAAGGAGCCCCAACCCCCCTGATGGGCCCTGCTCTGTGTGTGACAGGGGGCAGTGCCCCAACCCCTGGATTGGCCCTGCTCTGTGCGTGACAGGGGGTGGCACCGCAACCTCCCCATCGACCCTGCCTTGAGTGTGACAGGGGGCAGTGCCCCAACCCCCCAATCGGCCCTACCCTGAGCGTGACTGGGGGTGGCATCGCAACCTCCTGATCTGCCCTGCTCTGTGCATGACAGGGGGCGGCGCCCCAACACTCCAATCAGCCCTGCTATGAGCCCGACCAGGGGCTGCACCTAGGGATTGGGCCTGCCCTCTGCCACCTGGGAGCAGGCCTTAGCCAGCAGGTCGTTATCTCCCGAGGGGTCCCAGACTGCGAGAGGGCACACGCCAGGCTGAGGGAACCCCCCTTCCCCCCAAGTGCACAACTTTTTGTGCACCGGGCCTTTAGTAAGGATAATAATATTCTAGGTCTCTCTCTATGGTTAACAAGCTCTGTGGATGTGGACAGTTCACTTAAAATAAAAGAGTTATTATTTAGTTTCACTGTTTCTAGGGTCTACTAAAAATTGACAAGTTTATCCTTGGACTCTGGAAGAACATTCATTCCACATGTAGGGAACCACATGAAGCATTTATGATAGAAATTTATATCACATTCCAACTGAAAAAGAACTGAAATTATTATTCATGTTTGTAAAATCATTTAAATAAATTCAGTTACCTAGACACCACTATATATATATATATATATATATATATATATATATATATATATATATATATATCATATATATTTTATTTATTGTAAATAATAATAGATTTAATAAGAGATTAAGGTGAAGTTTTATAGGATTCTAATATACTAGTAAAGAAAATTGGGTAGGCTTCCATGATTACAAAAAAATTGCTTAAGAAGATAGTAATAGAAATAGTCAAAATAATACAAATTAATCCTCTTTTATGCAGATCATCTTAGTTAAAATTAAGCATTCCATGTGCCAAAGCAAAAACTGTAGTTTAATGTATGTTCATGCAAAGTTAGGTAGTTTTTAATGCTTTCAGGTAAAAATTATTTGTACCATTTAAGACTGTGAACGTCTTTTCCCTATATAATTATAGTATTCAGAATGCATAAATTCTTTCCCACACTGGAAATATGGTGTATTCCACATCAACTTTACAAGATAAGAATAACTTCTAAATTATCTATGCTAATAAAAGAGTAATATGCTAAGTAGACCTGGAGACCTTCCAGGAGACCTTCTGGACATTCTTCTGAACAAAGCCGTGGTGGTGGGGCCAAGGCAGAAGTGGTTAGAAGTGATCAGGCTGGCAGAGAGGGCAGTTGGGGGCGAGCAAGCCAGCAGGAGGGGCATATGGGGGCGAGAAGGCCAGTGGGGGGGTTAATTGGGGGTGAGCAGGCTGGCACGGAGGGGAAGTTGGGGGTGAACTGGCTGTTGGGGTGCAGTTGGGGGTGAGCAGGCCAGCGGGGGGAAATTGGGGGCAAGCAGGCTGGCAGGGGGTTGCAATTGGGGGAAATCAGGCCAGCAGGGGGGAAGTTGGGGGAGATCAGGCCAGAAGGGGGTGCAGTTGGGGGCAATCAGGCTAGTAGGCTGAGTGGTTAGGGGAGATCAGGCAGGCAGGCAGGCAGGTGAGCTGTTAGGAGCCAGCAGTCCAGGATTGTGAGAGGGATGGGGCCTAAAACGGCAGTTGGACATCCCCTGATGGTTCCCAGATTGGAGAGGGTGCAGGCCAGGCTGAGGGACACCCCCTCCTGTACACAAATTTCGTGCACCGGGCCACTAGTTTTCATCATAATATGGAGAGATTTTTTTTCTTTTATAAATAGGTTCACTTTTAAGTGCTAAAAGCATTTTTGTCACCATGCCTTGGGAAGTAAATTTCCAATGCTATTAACTTCTATGTTGAAAATGAGGAGGCTACTTTTTGTTAAAAATCAGTACTGAAAGTTTTAGTAAAATTGGTGTGGTGGTCTGATTAATTTGCCTCCAAGTTATCTTGAAAATAGTTACATTTTCTTTATATAAAGAAGTTCACTATGATGATTTATATTAAATTTATCAAGACCGATAAATGTGAAATGCCTTTATCATGACACATTAACTCATTCTGATAATACTCACATCCTGAGGTAACTATGGTAGAAATACAGGGTTTCATGTAGTGAGAGATATGAAAATCCTTTGCCAAAATTTACATTTTGCTTTTAAGGTCTTCTTATATTCTACTCAACTCATGAATATATATACAGAAGTCAGGAAATTATTAACTTATTTTCTCACACTAATATAATAAGCCCTTTAGTTAATTTCAATTATTAAAATGCCCTTCAAGTCTTTCAATATCATCATCTAATGAAATTAATTGATTTGTTCTTCCTTCATATCAAGTGCATAGAAATGATGTGATTAGATTTACTAACAACTAAGACAAATACTTGTTTATACAATTTCAGTAATTGCTTATAAATTCATAAAACTTATTTTCACTTTTTTTTAGTTTTCAAGTAGAGTTTATATTCAGTATTATTTTGTACTAATTTCAGGTGTACAGCATAGTAGTTACTTGAAATATTGGGGGTATCACTTTGAAAGGTTTATACATTTTAGAGGTAGTCATCTATATTAGATGCCCTGATAAGCAGGTTTTTTTTATTTGAAGATTATTATAAATTTTTTTAGTATTTAGCTTGATAGCTATTTCTCTTAAAGCTTGAAAGTTTGGCTGAGCAAGCTAGAATGAGTACTACTTCAAAAGTGGTAAAATATTTGGGAAAATGTTTTCAAGCATCTGATAATATCTAATCTAATAAAGAGGGAATGTGCAAATTGACCATCACACTGCCACAAAGATGGTGGCGCCCATAGCCACAAGATGACGGTGCCCAGTTCCCTTAACCCTGCCGGAGTTCCCCAGTCCTTTTAGCCCTACCAGTGGTGAGCAGGGAAGCAGGACCCTCAGATAGCAGAGAACCACGGGGAGCTGGCCTAAGCCATCAGTAGGACATCTCCTGAGGGCTCCCAAATTGGAGAAGGTGCAGTTCAGGCTGAGGGATCCCCCATGCACGAATTTCATGTACCGGGCCTCCAGTCTTAAATAGGAGTGCAAAAGTATGCATTTTTGGTATTTTAGATAATTTAAATAATCCAGAATGCTTAAAATATAAGAAAGGCAGATGTACAGTTTTTATCAGTTCATCATATTATTTAGCTTGTTACATTGTTTTGTTATAAATAACCAAGCATTTATATATATGTATACATACATATACATTTATATCTCAATGTTCCTTAAATTTGGGCATATGTGTGTAAAAACTAATTTTATAAAAATATGTTATGATATGTATGTAAATAAAGGAGTGCATGTGTAATTTAAAGGTTTCATAGCTAATTTACTTAAGCTATCTTATCTATGCCAAACTAACTAGTACTACAGACTCTGTTTTATTTTTCTTGCTATCATTTAAAAATCCATATTGCTTTCACTACAACCTTTTAACATGTTTCAGGGTTTTCTTCTAATTTCTAACTATCTTATAGGGAAAGACATTTTATTTATACTTTATTAAAAATGTATTTTAAAATGTACTAAAATAATGCCAGGTATAATAATTCAAAGTTTTCAGTGTTCTTTTTTTTTCCTTAGCTACAGTTGACTTTTTAAAAAATATGCTATCATAGGTTCATTACTAAAGAAAAATGGTGACTACTATTATGCTTATGTAGAATTATGATGGAAGTCAATGATGATGTCGTGCCTCTATCAAACACAATTTAAATTGTTACTATATTCACTTAATAACTCAAACTCCCACACAAATTCCCACAAACATTTTCAGAACACAATAAAGAAATAAGGCTCTTCTGTGTGATTAGGTAGTTTCTGTATTATAAAGAAGCAAATAGCTCCCAAAAGTTAATTATATCAGTCTTTTTGGTCCCAACTGACGTGCAGTTTTTAATCTTGACTCATTTTAATATATTGTACCCCTGTGACTCTAAGTATAGTGCACGGACATAAACTAGATAATCTCCCTGGAAGGGAATTTTGTAGATTGCCTGGGGAGCCAATACAGTAGCTTTTGGCCAACTGCTGCCATGACATATATAAGCAAATCTCTATTTATACATTTCAGAATGTCAGAAACATCTTTTTGGATCCATGTGCTATTGTTATTTATTTTGTCATATCACTATATATATATATATATATATGTGTGTGTATATATATATATATATATATATATATATATATATATATATATATATTATTGAAAATTAGTTAGTGTAGGATTTTATACCCATTGGACAAATAATTACCTCTTATACCTGGAAAACTATATTGGAAGTGATAAGTGGTGACTATCTTGTAAAAAGTTATTTTTACTTTTTAAACTCTGATCACAAGGATGCAAGTAAGCAACCAACTAACAATATACCCCAATCCACCCTTCTAATAAGAAACATCTGTTTCATAGAAATGCCAGGTGATAGACATTACTCAGAAACACACTCTGAGACTGTTAGATTTGGTAGAGGCACAGTGAAATCTGAATCATACTATTTTAAATTATTATACATTTGAAATAATTTTATTTATCAAATAGGATTAAAATGACTAATTCAAAAGAGTTTGACCTGAGATTGATGTGAAAATTATAGAATTCATATTATTTCTATTTCTCAGTTTGACTAAACATTTTCCCTTCATTTAAAATACAAAATCATTGTTTCAAAGCATGTTTCATTTTATGTTTACTAGTATACTTTCTAGTGCAATCACCTAATAGTAAAAATGTATCATACTTTTTATCCTTTTTATTGTATAAGGCATTATTATACAATTAAAAACATGTATACTTATCTATACCTACATTTAATTTAGATGAGAATGATTTAAATTTTCAATGACAGGAAGTAATTTGTTTTTCAATGACAGGAAGTAATTATTATACTTCAGAATATATAGAACAAATTTTAAAAGCCTATGACAATCAGATATTAATTACAAAATAAAAATAAATTGTGCACACACATTTGCGTGTATTTCTTGTATATGTATGACATCTTTTCCATCATTATTTGGAAACTATAAATATGAGGCACTGGTATTATAAATCCTAATATATATTTCATATTAGTTGTGTTTGTATTCTTGGGAACATGACTAATGGAACCTAATAAAATTTCTAAGTTATATGATATACAAAATGTAATCAGTGAAGGGACATGAAATAGAGTTCAATTATATTTTACTAACTCTACAATATTGCAAATAATTGGCAAGACTAGCTGGGAATAAACATAGTAGTTGAATATTGAAAAATGCCTGCATTGTATTGTTCCTAGAGGTGTAATATTATCAGAGCAATTTAGGTTTTGAAAGAATATATTTTTTACCTAGGTAAATAGTATGCATCATTACAAAGCTATAATAAACTTTTAAATGTGAAATCATCAAGGTATAAAGTGCATTTTCAAAAATGTTACTATAATAGTATATTGACTGTCTTAGACTGATTTGATAAAATATTTAAATAGTTTTAATAATGTTTCATTTTACAACTTATGAAACCATACAATATTATGAAATGTCTAATTTAAAAATATGCATGTTTCAATTATATAATGATTGCTCTGTGAAATTGAAAGATATTTCAAACCTTGGGAAAAATGTGTTTTGGGTTGAAATTGAATCACTTTAGGGATAAATACAAAATATAAACATACTTTATATTTATTGACATTTTTAGATGCAATTTTACTTTAATAGCTTTGGTACAAATAAATAATATAGGTGCATACAATCACTTGTGTATAAAACAACTTTTTGTATAATAGCTCAAAAATCTTGCTTCACTTCATGTGATAAAAAGGCAAAAATGGGTTTGTCTTTCTTGCAAATGCAGATCCTTGGTCATAGGCATGGCCAAGAAAGAAAGTGTTAATATAACAGGAGAAATCCATGACTGCCTTCAGAAAGACCTCAAATCCTTGCCATTATTTTCTTTGAATTAGTACAGTAATATTTATAAGTAAATAATAACTTATTAGTTAATATTAGGATGACCAGAATAAATGAATGCATTTTCTTAAACATTTTTTCTTAGGCATGAGCTGAAATAGATTGGGTCACAAAATAAAAAATAACAGATTTACTAAAATACATCTATATATGGTTGAGCCTCTATGAATATAGAAATATTAGAACCTAACACATATTAATTACTCAAGACAACTTGTCTAAAATATATATTCCCTGGAAAATGCAAAAAAAAATTGTATGAGAATAGGGAAGGGTCCATTTAATTAGTTAATAAAAAGAAAGTGACAAGAACTGGGAATTTAAAGTTCCCTTCCTCCACACCCTCCACCCCAGTACATGACTTATAATGTTAGGATGTTTATAAGAAATATATTATAAGTTTATTCATTAAAATACTTACCTCTATGCATATACAGGGATTCAAGTTATTATCTATACTAGAAGCCCAGTGCATAAAACTCCTGCACAGGTAGGGTCCCTAGCAGCTGTTGGCTGCTGGTTGGGGCCTCCCTTCCCCCAGCTGCCTGTTGCCACAGCCATCCAGGGCCTCCCTTAGCACCTGCCTTGGCCTGGTGCCACCTGCTCACCTGCTCCACCATCCTGCTATGGTCCCACTCTCATTGGGGCCCACCATTGGGGCTGTGTCGCCAACACCCACCATCTTCCACGCCACTCCCTGGTCATCAGCACATGTCTAACTCCCCATCAGTTGAACTCCCACCCAAAGGATAATATATTATATATATTATCCTATATAATAAAAGGCTAATATGCAAATAGACCAAACAGCAGAACAACGAACAACCAAACAACTGGTTGCTATGACATGCGCTGACAACCAGGGGGAGTGCGCTGACCATGGCAGGCAATAGAAGCAGGTGGCAGAGTGTGGAACATGGCGAGCGATGTCCCTGGAGAGATGGTGGAGCAGATGAGTGGGGGCACCAGACCAAGGCAGGGCGCCGGTTCTCTGTCATCAAGGTGAGCCTCTTGTGGTTACTGAAAATTCCTTGCTCCCATGCACTGTGGTCCCAACCAGTGCTCACACCCACTGCTGGCACCGGCCCAGCTCACACCCGCGGCCAGCGCTTGGCCCTGGCCCCAATTGCTCCACACTGTCAGGGGTATGAGCAGCGGCTGCCAGACCTGATCACCTCTGAGGGCTTCTCCATCTCCCCTTGCTCCTGAGGGGTGATCAGGGCAGCAGCCGCTGCTCTCACCCACTGAGGGCACCGGCCCTGCTTGCACCAGCTGCTGGTGTTGGCCCCAATCACTCTACGCCATCAGCAGGTGCGAGCGGGGCCAGCACTGTCAGCGTGTGGGTGTGATGGAGACAGGAGCGGGGCTGCTGGCAGACAGGGGACCAGGGAGTATGGCAGGAGGGGCTGGGCAGGGGCATGGAGGATGGGCCAAGACCTGTCACGGTGCCCACCACAGCCTCATGGCCCACAGTTCCTTTCAAGGTGCATGAATTCATGCACTGGGCCCCTAGTAGGATATATAAAAGGCTAATATGCTAAGTGTCCCTCCCTCTGTTCAACTGGTAGCTATGATGTGCACTGACCACCAGGCAGCAGATGCTCAACATAGGAGCTACTGAGCTACAGTGACTTGGCAGCGGTGGTTCTCGGGTGACACACCCTGAAACCAGAGAGGACAGAGCCCAATTCCACCTTCGGTCATGAGTTATGTTGTTGCTGGGGCATTGTTGGCCCTGAGTCTGGTTTACTGCACGCTTCCATTTGCATTCCACACCCTGTATGACTGCAACTTTGCAGAGTGCACTCTTGCCCTCCAGTACGCATCAGGGGATGCCAGAGAGCCTGTTTGGCCTGATCCCCTCAGGCAAGGATGAAGGATGCCACCTGCCAGAGGGACCATAATCACTCCAAAGACACCTTTCAAGCCACTGCACCCCTCCAGGTGTGGCCAGCCGGGGAGGGACCATGGGAGGTTAGCTCCAGGGTGTATCTGGACCATCTCACCCAGTCCTGACACGCTGGCCACTTCTAATTAATTTCCTTCAAATGTGCATGAATCCATGAACCAGGTCACTAGTTTTAGCATAAGCTTGAAAGTAATTTATCACTGATGTTATTTATAGTAACTGTGCACTTACAAAAAAGGCATGAATATACTGGAACATCATAACAAGAATAGGACTGCCAGACATATATGATATCCAGATAAATTTGGATTTCAGATCAACAGAAAACTTTTCCTAAAATTAGTTGCATTTCTTGAAGGAGGCATATTTACATTAAAAAATTAATTGTAGTTTACATGAAATTCACAATTAACTGGGAATCCCATATTTTATTTGTCAAATCTGGAAACCCTAGTGAAAAAGCATCATTAAAATCTTTTAGGTTGAACATTAGAACATGGTCTTAGAAGGTTCTCTGTTAACTCTTATATTTGTATTAACAAAAAAACACTATAAATTTTTTTTGGTAAAGTGCCTGCAGGATTTAATATAATAAAATAACAATTATTATTATTATTATTATTATTAATTTAAAATAATTTAATGTTAAAACTGCTACCAAGTCTCCTTTTTCCCCCATTGACTTCTCCCGACCCAGTCACGTGCCCGCCAGTACATACATTCAACCTCTGTCTGTGTCTTTAGATTGTGCTTATATGCATGCACACAAGTCCTTTGGTTGATCTCTTACCCCCTTACACACACCCTCCCCTGCCTTTCCTCTGAGGTTTATAGGTCTGTCCCATGCTTCTATGTTTCTGTATCTATTTTGTTCACAAACTTACGTTTTTCATTATATTCCACAAATGAGTGAGATCATGTAATATTTATCTTTCTTCAACTGGCTTATTTCACTAGCGTAATGCTCTCCAGATCTATCCATGCTGTTGCAAATGGTAACAGATCCAGAGACAGAGAAGCATCAACCAGATGCTCAAACCTCAGAGGGAAGGTAGGGGAGGGTGGGGGTAAAGAAGAGAGATCAACCAAGGGACTTGAATGCATGCATATATGCATAAGCAATGGACCCAGACAGAAGGGTGGTGAGGGCATGAGCGGAGGTGGGGGGTGGGACAATGAGGGGATAAGGACATATATAATACCTTAATCAATGAAGAAAAAAAAAAGAGTTCTTTCTTTTTTACAGCAGTATAGTTTCAACTGTGTAGATGTACCATGGTTTTTTAATCCACTTATCTGCTGATGGGGATTTAGGCTGTTTCCAAATCTTAGCTATTGTAAATTGTGCTGCTATGAACATAGAGGAGCATATATTCTTTCTGATTGGTGTTTCTGATTTCTTGGGATATAGTCATAGAAGTGGGATCACTGGGTCAAATTGGGGTTCCATTTTTAGTTTTTTGAGGAAACTCCATACTGTTCTCCACAGTGGACGCACCGGTCTGCATTCCCACCAGCAGAGCATGAGGGTTCCTTTTTCCCTGCATTCGCGCCAGCACTTGTCCTTGTTTGATTTGTTGATGATAGCCATTCTGACAGGTGTGAGATGGTACCTCGTTGTTTTGATTTGCATCTCTTGGATGATTATTGACTTTGAGCATTTTTTCATATTTCTCTTGGCTTTCTGTATGTCCTCTCTTTTAAAATATATATATATTTTATTGATTTTTTACAGAGAGGAAGGGAGAAGTAGAGGGATAGAGAGTTAGAAATATCAAAGAGAGAGAAACATAGATCAGCTGCCTCCTGCACACTCCCTATTGAGGATGTGCCCACAACCAAGGTACATGCCTTTGACCAGAATCAAACCTGGGACCCTTCAGTCCACAAGCCGACGCTCTATCCACTGAGCCAAACCAGTCAGGGCTGTATGTCCTCTTCTAAGAAATGTCTATTTAGGTCCTTTGCCTATTTTTGATTGGATTGTTTATCTTCCTTTTCTTAAGTTATTTAAGTTCCCTATAAATTTTGGAGATTAACCCCCTATTGGATGTAGCATTGGAAAATATGATCTCCCGTGCTGTGGACTTTCCTGTTGTTTTGTTGATGGTTTCTTTTGCTGTGCAGAAGCTTTTTATTTTGATGTAGTCCATTTGTTTATTCTCTCCTTAGATTCCATTGTCCTAGGAGCTGCATCAGTAAAGATATTGCTATAACTTATGTCGATATTTTGCTGCCTATGGATTCTTCCAATATTTTTTATAGTTTCCCCTCTTACACTAAAGTCCTTTATCCATTTTGAGTTTATTTTTGTGTATGGTGTAAGTTGGTGGTCTAGTTTCATTTTTTTGCATACATCTGTCCAATTTTCCCAACACCATTTATTGAAGAGACTATCATGACTCCAATGTATGCTCTTGTCTCCTTTGCCAAATATTAATTGAGCATAATGACTTCGGTAAATTTCTGGGTTCTCTCTTTGTTCCATTGGTGTATGTCTATTCTTGTGCCATACCAGGTGGTTTTGAGGACAGTGGCTATGTATTATAGGTTGATATCTGGTATTGTTATTCCCTCCAAGTTTCTTCTCCAAATATAATTATTATTAGTGAGTCACTGCTCAAAGAAAATAGAGATATTTAAAATCTTCTAGTTAAGTTATAAAGATAATTAAAACATTTCAGATTTTCTTAATCAAATTAGCAGATGAGTTTTTGTTATATATTTTCTTCTTTCACAATATTAATTTTCTTTTATAATAAAGAAATTATATTCTTTAAGTCTCTTCCAAAGAAATATGTAGAAGAATGACAAAGTGAGTCATTAAAAACATTGTTATGCAAAATAGATTCACAATTCCTTTTTTTCCTTTCTACACTGAGCAGTTTTATTTATTTATTTTTTATATGTGTTATATATATATTTTAAAATTTTTATTGTTCAGATTATTAGAGTTCTTCCTCTTTTTACCCCCACAGCTCCCCTCCACCCAGTTCCCATTCCACCCTCTGCCCTTAGACCGCCCCCCCCGCCACTGTCCTTAGCCATAGGTGTATGATTTTTGTCCAGTCTCTTCCCACGCCCCCACACTCCTTTCCCTCCAAGAATAGTCAGTCCACTCCCTTTCTATGCCCCTGATTCTACTACATTCACCAGTTTATTCTGTTCATCAGATTTTTCATTCACTTGATTTTTAGATTCACTTGTTGATAGATATGTATTTGTAGTTCATAATTTTTATCTTTACATTTTTATTATTCTTCCTCTTCTTAAAGAATACCTTTCAGCATTTCATATAATACTGGTTTGGTGGTGATGAACTCCTTTAGCTTTTTCTTATCTGTGAAGATCTTTATCTGACCTTCAATTCTGAATGATAGCTTTACTGGGTAAAGTAATCGTGGTTGTAGGTTCTTGCTATTCATCATTTTGAATATTTCTTGCCACTCCCTTCTGCCTGCATAGTTTCTGTTGAGAAATCAGCTGACAATCATATGGGTACTCTTTTGTAGGTAACTAACTGTTTTTCTCTTGCAGCTTTTAAGTTTCTCTTTTTGTCTTTTGCTCTTGGCATTTTAACTATGATGTGTCTTGGTGTGGTCCTCTTTAGATTCCTTTTGTTTGGGGTTCTCTGCGCTTCCTGGACTTGGAAGTCTATTTCTTTCACCAGGTAGGGGAAGTTTTCTGTCATTATTTCTTCAAATAGGTTTTCAATATCTTGCTCTCTCTCTTCTTCTGGCACCTCCATAATTCAGATGTTGGTACGCTTGAAGTTGTCCCAGAAGCTCCTTACACTATCTACATATCTTTGGATGCTTTTTTCTTTTTGCTTTTCCAGTTGGTTGTTTTTTACTTCTTCGTACTTCAAATCTTTGACTTGATTCTTGAGGTCCTCTAGTCAGCTGTTGGATCTCTGTATAATATTCTTTATTTCAGTCAGTGTATGCTTAATTTCTAGTTGGTCCTTTTTCATATCCTCAAGGGTCTCACTAGACTTATTGAGGGTCTTACTAAATTTATTGGCAGTTTCTAGAAAATTCTTGAAAAACATTATAACCGTGGTTTTGAACTCTATATCCAGTAGTTGGCTTTCCTCCATTTCTGTAATTGGTGACCTGTTTCTTTGTCTTTGAATTTTGGCTGCTTTCCTGTGTAGATAGAGTGTCTTTCTGTGCTAGGTGCCCTATAGGGCCCAGTGGCTCACATTCCCCAATCACCTGAGGTGGACACTCGTGCTGCACCCCTTTATGGGCTTTGTGCACAGTCTTGTTGTAGTTAAGCCTTGATTGTTGTTGGTATCACTGGGAGGAATTTACCTCCAGGCCAATTGGCTGTGAGAATCAGCTGTGTCTACGGTGGGAGAACTTCTGTGCTGGAGACACCCTTATGGGGCAAGACTTGTTTCAGTGGGGTTTTGGTGCCCCCTGATTGTGTCCCTTATGGATCTGAGGAGTTGTAATCTGGATGGTCCCACTCCAACCACTGGGTACACTGGCACTTGGATCTCTAAGGAGGTGCTAATTTAGCCTCTTCCTGAGGCTACCCAGCAGAAGCTACAGAGCGATATGCATATTATTCTTCTTTGGGATTTGGAGGTGCCCAGATGAGGCTCAGCTGTGAAGCAATGCAAGATTCTGTGGGGCCTTGGGCCTTCTTTTGGATGATCTGGGTCTCTCTGACCCAGCTGCAGTTTGTTAGGTAATTTTAGATTGCAAAGGGTCTGGCCATTCATATGCAGAAGCCTCTGCGCACAGCTTGGGTGGGGCGGGATCTCAGGGAATCAACAGGGCAGTGCAAGCAGCTATGGCTGATCCTCAGCCCTGCCCTTAGAGGTCCCGGGTCTCCGTGTCCCATGGTAATCACTGCAAGCACCCCTGAGAGAAAGCCGCCCTCGTGTTCCTCCCTCTGCCAGACAGTGCAGTTCCTCCCCGTATGAGTCTGCGTCCCCAGAGACTCGCCTGAAACTGGAGTCAGGGCCTTTGGGAGCTTAAGACTCCCTTACAATTGAAAAAGACAACCACGTCCTCAGTTGCCAGCCCTTTCTGTGTGCGCCTCTGTACCTCTGCCCTTTACTTCCACCCTCTTCTGAGTCTCAGTGTGCTTTTCTCTTTCCTTCTAGTTGTAGAATTTCCACTCAGCCAGCCTTCTTGTGGTTCTGGATGATGTCCATTTTGTCTTTTAGTTGTATTTTTATAGTGGTTGTGCGAGGCAGCAATTTCAGGTGTTTACCTATGCTGCCACCTTGGTTTCTCTAGCTTCACAATTCTTGCTTAATACCCTATATTATGGTATGTTTTCCAAATAATAAATCATAGTAAACAAAGGAAATTACCAGAATTTATGTCCAGTGATACTGACAAAGACTCTCTCCTTTATTAAATATTTGACAGACTCCTGTGAGTCTTCTCTTTGATTAGGCCTCATCCTTTTCCTCTGTGCCTGGTCTGTCAAATTCAGTTTTAACAAGAACCCTGCTAATTCAGTTTAGAAAGAATTCCATGCCCTCCATGTTGGATCACCTTGGCCTGCCGCTCTCAGTAAGAATTTTATTGAGTTGGTTCTGTAAGAATCCCTCTCCTCTTGTTCGTTCCTCTTAGTAATTTTCCACCTACCTGCCCACCTCTTCCTTACTTTGCTCCTCAGCTATAAATCCGCAGCTCTCTTTACTGTATTGAGTTCATCTCAATCTCTCTATTGAGATTGCCTTGATACTGATGACAAAATTTCTGAATAAATTCTTCCTGACAATTTTAATGTTACCTTTTTCTTTGATAATATAGAATCAATTTTAACTTGATTGTGTAAATTTAAGAATATATGTGCTAATTCCTAGAGCAAGCACTAAAAATTGCAAAAACGTATAACTAAATACTCAATAAATAAATTAAACTGGAAATCTAAAAACTCAAGTAATCCAGTGAAATCAGAAAATGCAGAATTGATGCTTATAAAAAATGGACAAACAGAAAATTAATAATGAAATGTGAAGACAAATTAAATCATATCAATAGTTATACTAAATGCTAATGAAGTAAACACTCCAAATAAAGGCAAAAAGTTTAATTTAGAAATCATCTACACTAATAAAAGACAAAGATGCTAATTGACCGTATATTCGCTATGTCCCAAGCCACGCCCACCAGCCAATTAGAGCAACTATATGCAAATTAACCCAACCTAGATAGTGGCCGGCAGCCATGGAGCTGGAGCAAGCAGGAGGCTTGGTTGCCCCAGCAAAGGAGGAAGCCAAGTTTCCTGCGGGCCAGACCCGGCTGTGGCCTCCGCTCATGGCAACAAAGTTTCCATTTAAGAAGACAAATAAATCCCAGATACCTGCTTCCAGCCAGCCTCCACCAGGAGCTTGGGCGGCTGGGGGCCGTGGACAGCCTGAAAACAGCCATCAGACCAGGATGGCCACACACTCACGAGGTGAGAGTCCCCGCTGGGGGGCTTGGCCACCTTGCAAACAGCCCTCAGCCCCTCACCCAGGCTGGCCAGGCACCCCAGTGGGGACCCCCACACTGAATGGGCTCTGGCCAGCCTTCAAACTGCCACCAGCCCCTCAACCAGGCTGGCCAGGCACCCCAGCAGGACCCCCACCCTGATCCGGGTCACCCTTCAGGGCAAACCAGCCGGCCACCATCCATGCACCAGGCCTCTATCCTATATAATAAAAGGGTAATATGGAAATTGACCCTAACAGGAGAAGGACTGGGAATGACTGGTCACTATGACACACACTGACCACTAGAGGGCAGACACTCAATGCAGGAGCTGCCCCCTGGTGGTCAGTGTGCTCCCACAGGGAGAGCTTTGCTTAGCCACAAGCCAGGCTGATGGCTGCCAGTACAGCGTTGGTGGTGGGAGCCTCTCCCACCTCCTCAGCAGTGCTAAAGATGTCCAACTGCAGCTTAGGCCTGCTCCCCACTGGCAAGTGGACATCCCCTGAGTGCTCCCGGGCTGCCAGAGGGATGTCTGACTGCCAGCTTAGGCCAAATACCCCAGAGAGCGGGCTTAAGCCAGCAAGTGGTCATCCCTCAGGGGTCCCAGACTGCGAGAGGGCACAGGCCGGGCTGAGGGACCCCACCAAGTGCACAAATTTTTATGCACCTAGCCTCTAGTATATAATAGAAGCCTAATATTCTAAGTGTCTGGTTGTCTAGTTGTCAGTCCAACCAAAGCATAATGTGCTAATGATGCTCAACTGCTGGCTATGATGTGCACTGACTACCAAGGGGTAGACTCTGACCGGTAGGTTAGCTTTGCTGCTGGGATCAGACTGATCGGGACTGAATGAGATGGGCCAGACACACCCTGGAACCCTCTTGTGGTCCCTCCCCAGCTGGCCACTTCCCACCTGCCTCCCCAACCCTGATCGTGCACCAGTCAGTCCCTTGGTCTGACCTGCGCCTTCTTGCAATTGGGACCCCTTGGGGGATGTCAGAGAACCAGTTTCAGCCCGATGGCAGAACAACTGATCGCTATGATGCATACTGACCACCAGAGAGCAGACACTCAATGCAGTAGCTGCCCTGTGGTGGTCAGTGCGCTCCCACTGGGGAAGCACTGCTCAGCCAGAAGCCGGGCTAAGTATGTCTGACTGCCCGTGGGAGTGGGCCTAAGCCATCATTTGGACATCCCCTGAGGGCTCCCAGACTATACAAGGGCACAGGCCAGGCTGAGGGATCCGCCCCTGAGTGTACAAATTTCGTGCACTAGGCCTCTAGTAAATAAATAAATAAATAAATAAGCAAAAAGCAATATCCATCTTTTTGAAGTTTAGAAGAGATGTACTTGAGAAATATAAAGATACAGAAACCTTGAATATAAATGGATTTGAAAAGATGTATCATTTAACAGTAAATATAAGGAGGCCAGAATGGCTATATCAATATTAGAAAATAGTTTACAAAACAAAGAATTATTACCAAAGATAAAGAAGACTATTTCATAATGATAAATGTGTTAATGTATTAGGATGACCAAAACAACACAATCAACCACATTGACCTACTTGATACTTGAATAAAGAACATTACATCATAAATGCATTTTTTCCAAATGCTCATAGCACATTAACTAAGGTAGGCCATTTGCTGGTCTAAACAAATCTTAATATGCTTAAAAAAATTGAAAGCACACAGAATATGTTTATTGACCTTAATGAAATTAAGTTATAAATAACAATAAGATATCTAGAAAAATCACTATTAGAAATTAAACATGTATTTCCATAAGACAAAAAGAAATTAAAAAGTAAATTAAAAATGTTTCAAAATGAATGGAAGTAAAATATATCAAAATTAATGAGATGCAACTAATTAATGTTGTGTTCAGAGAAAAATTTATAGCTCAAAATACTTATATTAGAAAAGAAGTCTAAAATTAATGACCAAAATAAGTGCAAAGTAAACCCAAAGCAAATAAAAGAAAATAATAAAGAAAAAAACATAACTCAACAAAATAGAAAACAGTCCAGAAAATAAATAAGCCAAAAGCTTATCCTTTGAAAACTTTAACAAAATTGATATATTCCTAGCTAGATTGATCATGAAAATAAGGAGCAAAAAAATAGCCATCTCTACAGATCCTAATGACAGTGAAAAATAATCCTATCTAATAAAAGAGAAATATGGTAATTGGTGTACGACCGCTACTCTTCCCATTGGCTAATCAGGGTGATATGCAAATTAACTGCCAGCCAAGATGGCAGCCGGCAGCCAGGCAGCTTAAACTGAACATGAGGCTTGCTTGGTTCAGTGACAGAGGAAACCAACGTTCCCCGCCTGCCTTGCCGGCCTCTGAGCTTGCAGTTTAAGAAACATAGTTACAAACATAGAAGCTAAACAAAACCCCAGAAACCAGCTTTCAGCAGGCTGGGATCTCAGAGCTGGAGTTGATACAGAGTTTTGATTATAGAACCGAAACTAACCAGATACCTGCTTTCAGGAGCGGAGGCCTAAGAGCTGGAGCCTCAGAGCTAAAGCTGGCCCAGAATAAAAAAAGAAAAAAGAAAAAAGAAAAAAAGGAGCAGTTGGGAGCTTCAGTCCCAGCCTGAAAACAGCCCTCAGCCCCTCCCCCAGACTGGCCAGGCACCCCAGTGGGGACCCCCACACTGAAGGGTGTGTGACCAGCTGCAAACAGCCATCATCCCCTCACCCAGGCTGGCCAGGCACCCCAGTGGGGACCCCCACCCTGATCCAGGACACCCTTCAGGGCAAACCAGCCAGCCCCCACCCATGCACCAGGCCTCTATTCTATATAGTAAAAGAGTAATATGCTTCCCAGCACCGGGATCAGAGGAGCCGTGAGGCCTCCCGGCACTGGGATCAGTGTGACAGGGGGCGCGCCCAAACCCCCTGATTGCCCTGAGGCTCTGTGTGTGACAGGGGGCAGGGCCACAACCTCCCTATCTGCCCTGCTCTGTTCCTGACAGGGAAAGGCGCCCCAACCCCCTGATCGGCCCTGCTCTGTGCCTGATAGGGGGGAGCTCCCCAACCTCCTGATCACCCTGTGGCTCTGTGTGTGACAGGGTGCGGCGCGCCACCCCCCCACCCCCACCCCACAGACCCTGCTCTGTGTGTGACTGGGTAGAGCCATAACCTCCCCATCAGCCCTACCCTGAGTGTGAGAGGGGCGGCGCCCCAACCCCCTGATCAGCCCTGCTCTTGGGTGATAGAGGGTGGCGCCCCAACCCCCCCCCCCCCACGGGCCCTGCTCTGTGTGTGACAGGGTAGAGCCATAACCTCCCCATTGGCCCTGCCCTGAGTGTGACAGTGGGGGCACCCCAACCCCCTGATTGGCCCTGCTCTGTGTGTGACAGGGGGGAGCGCCCCAACCCCCTGATTGGCCCTGCTCTGTGCGTGACAGGGGATGGTGCTGCAACCTCCCCATCGACCCTGCCTTGAGTGTGACAGGGTGTGGTGCCCCAACCCCCCAATTGGCCCTACCCTGAGCGTGACTGAGGGTGTCATTGCAACCTCCCAATCCGCCCTGCTCTGTGCATGACAGGGGTCGGCGCCCCAACTCCCTAATTGGCCCTGCTCTGAGCCCAACCAGGGGCTGAACCTAGGGATTGGGCCTGCTCTCTGCCACCTGAGAGCAGGCCTAAGCCAGCAGGTCGTTATCTCCCGAGGGGTCCCAGACTGCGAGAGGGCACAGGCCAGGCTGAGGGACACTCCCCCCCCCCCCCCGAGTGCACAAATATTTGTGCACCGGGCCTCTAGTAAGAGAATAATTATGCACAACTATTTTTTTCCAACAAATTGGACAACTTAGAAAATACAAATGTCTTGAAAGACATAAGCTACCTATATTCTCTCAAGAAGAAATTACATAATCTGAAGAGTTCTATGTATACTTATAATACATGCTTGTTAAAAAATTTTCCACAAAAAACACACCAGGCCCATATGGCATAAAAAATGTACTTTACCAAAGGTTTTAGGAAGAAAGAATAATAATTCTACGCAATTTTAAAAAAAAAAACACCCAAAAAACACAAAACAAAACACACACAAAGAAAGAAAGAAAGAAAGAAAGAAAGAAAGAAAGAAAGAAAGAAAGAAAGAAAGAAAGAAAGAAAGAGAGAGAAAGGAATGCTTTACAATGCATTTACGGGTCCAGCATTACTCTGATGCCATAAACTAGAAAATTATTTTGAAAGAAAAAAATGATAAAAACATGAATATAGACACAAAAGTCCTAAAATATATTAGCAAATCAAATCTAACAATACAGCAAATGTGATATATATATTGAGGTATGAGGTGCATCCCAAGAATTCATGGTTTCTTTGACACTCAAAAATATGTCTATGTAATTCAGCCCAGTAACATAGTAAAATAAACATAGTACCTTATGTGTTGGTATGATAAAAGTCATTAGGAAACTTAAAGAGTTAATGAGATAACGAAAATGTGAGGTTAATCTTTTCTCCTTTACTAATTAAAAGAAAGTCCATGCATATGTACTAAATTTAACTGAAGTTGTGTATGTATGTATGTACATACAATAAATCCATATTTGGAAAAGAGTATACATGTTGATAGAGAAGAAAGACAATTTTAGTGAAAAATGCATTGAAATAAGTATTCTGTTTAATTCAGAGAATGTTCTTATATTCTATCTTAATCTACATAAAATTCATGTGTTTAATCTATTGGTGTGCTCATTTATCAGGATCATTTTGGTTCATTTCCCTCAACTGAGAAAGAATACTGCCTCTGGGACTTTCTCTTCTGTTAGGGTCCCAAATACCTGTTTGTCCAAAGAAGTATTCACACTAGCTTGCTTCAAATCTCTCTATACCTATTTCTCTCCTTTCCTTCACTTATGTTACCATGCCCAGTTCTCTATAGGTATTACACTCTCCCCAACATGCTCACTACAGTCACATCCTCCCTAACTTTACATACACACACACACACACACACACACACACACACACACACACACTCACACACCTCCCCCATACTTTACTTACCATCTTCCTCTTAAAGGAATAGTTATATTGGCTTTCATGTATTACATGTAGATGTTTGGATCGAATACATTTTTTTTAAATCCAATTTTTTTCCTTCCTCTCTCTAGCCATTTTGTAAGCAACATATAATTGGTTCTTTATGTCATTACAGTTTATCTATACTGTTAATTAAAACTCATTTGCTATGAAGAAAGGGTATTAATTAAAGGAATAACATACCCCATAATTCTCTACATGTTTTGATAGTACATACACTTGCCTTAGAAATCTTGCACAGAGAATTTCAAATACAAGCTGTTGACAGTGCAAACATCAAAGTTACAATTTATTAGACAAAATTTGATTTATTGTTGTCCATTTTACAACTGTATAAACATTCTAATATCTACTCATTACAAATCTTGATACCATATTGAATATATAATACACTTAATACATATGGAACACCAATTGTCACTTCTAAAAAAAGTAATTTGACATTTACAGTACAGTAATGATATCTACATTGGTAAAAGAAATTGTAAGAAATTTGTACTATCTTTTCACAAATTAAAATGTACTTACATTGCTAGTATAAAATTATATAAAGTGTTATTTCAATGACCTACCTCTATGCAAATTAATGCAAGTGTTAGAAAAACAAGTGCCAGGCATTCAAAAAGAAAAAAGATACAATTTTGTCCTGCTCAAAGGCAATCAGCATATTGACAAAAGGGACATTAGTTTGACTAATTAAAATTAAAATTTGAATAAATACTCACAGATGTAATGTTTGGTTAAGATAAATCAGAATTCATTGAATATTGCATTCAAATAATTTGTAACACTTAATACCAAATGATTAATTCCTACACACTTATATTATGATAAATATATCATAAACACTGTAACAGGAATAAGAATATTTCTGCTAGGGGTGGTTTTCATGACTTCTCTAACATTTGGACCAACTTAGTCTATGTTACGAATAATGTTTTCACATTTGTTTCATTATATACTTAGACATTTCCAAAAACTAGCCCAGAAGACCCTAGAGGTGACCCTGGTGATCAGTGTATACCTGGTGATCCTGTTGTTCAGTCTTACTCTCATTAGAGCTCTACAGATCATAAAAATCATTCCCAGTGCAGAAAATACTAGCTCACTTTCTCTGTTGTATATGTTTTATATATTTTCAGTATAAAAATCAAATTTATACAAATGAAATTATTTAAAAATCCAAGGTAATTTAGATATCTGTTTTTTTCTATCTTACATCAATGTTTCTTAGTATTTATTTTTTAGTAAGTATGGAATGGGACTTTTTCAGGATGATTGAATATATATTTTCCTCATACTTGTTATTCTTTATGTCAAACTCAATGATACCTATACTGTAGATTGTATTAAAAAGCATTTTTAGATGGCATATATTTGTTATTAATTACATTTTAAAATATCAATTAATTGATTATATATATATATATATAATATTAAGTTTGCTTTTGCCAAATACAGCTCTTAAATAAGTAATTGGTAGTAAATTTATAAACAAATATTTTCCTAAAAGAATCACTATAATATTATGAATGATTTTATGTTCATAGTCACCTATGAGTTTCTAAAATAACATGTATTGCCATATAACTGGAATAGACTTTAGTATTAAATAACCTGGACAGCATTTGTTATTAATGATTCAGGATTCTAAGACAACTCTGTTTGAAGAATCTAACATGCTTACTAGAAACTCTCAGAATTTATAAAAGGAGAAGATTATAATGGTAGCATTATTAATTTTTATATGGAAAGAACAACTTCTATTTCCTCTAAGATTTATTCAAAAGAGCACAATAGATTAAGACTGAACTGTGGATATTTTTCCAAATGAGTTCTTGCATAAGGCAACTGAGTCGGTTTTCCCAATCTAAATAAACACAGGTATACTGCTTTATGGAATAGCAATAGTTATTACCAAGTCCACTTCATTAGCAAAAATCTTCTAAGATTGTTGAATGAATGGCATTGGCTACATTTACTGGTTACTAATAATTCTGTTACATCTTTCATTGTATCTGTGGCTGTAGACCAAAAGGCACTTTTCCCATTTACTGAAAAGGAGAATCTATGTCTGATAAATTCTCTATTAAACTAAAAATGTTAAAAATAATACTGAGGACAATGGGCTTATTCTGCTTTGAACTTCAGTGAATTCTAGGTTCAGGCTATAAACCAAACTTCCAAAGAATAATTTAAAAAATGGTCCTCTGCCTCCTGGAAAATAAAATGTCTTTCTTTCCAATTTCAAAAGTCAAACACAAAAGATGCTTTTTAGAATATACTTTGTATCACAACACTCCTAGCATAATAATGTTTTGCACCAAATTGTCACTGTCCGTTTATCAAGGATGTGTGTATTATTTCAACAATATGATAAAATAAAAAAGGATAAAGTAATTAAAACATTATGTGCCTTCTATTTTAGCTTTGGCTATCTAGGTGTTTAAAAATATTTTACAGTCATGATTAACAATAGCATGTCACAGAATTTTGAAATAAAATATATCATGACTCATTTTATTAAAGCATGTCAGTTCATATTAACAAATTAATTTTAATTATTTCAAAGAATTTCAGATAGACATGAAACAAAATGCATTCCCCAATGTTATTCATCGGATTAATTTTGGTTCCTGAGGTAATTCAGAAACGTTTATTAAATGCCAGGTCTAAATTGCTATTTTCATCAAATACTACTATTTAATGGGAAGTAATGACTTTTCTTAGAGGATATTGTTAACTGAACTAGGGTAAGGTTGTTGTCACTGTCATTTAGCCGAGGCCTCAATAACCTGATTAATCAACAAATGCTATAACAGGTGAAAGTTACTTCTCATTACTTAATGGTTCTTGATACATAAATCTATGTGTTGGTGTAGTGTTTTGAAATATGGAAAATATCTGTTTAATTATGGACAATTTGTTTATTTGGAAAAGAATTTTACTTATTTTATTCCAAATGTAATCCTAGATTGTTAATATTAAGAATTTGCTCTATTTAAAACCTTCATTAAGCTAGGTAACTTATTTAATTTAGACTTTAGGATATATAGGAATAAAACCCTTAGGAGTCTAATAATTAAAACTAACATGATTATGGAGCCATGGATTGATTAAAGGTCTGGAATAGAGTAAACACAATGTATAATATACAGTGTATCTATATTTGTAGCTATAAGGTAGCCAACTCTAATGATATTCCCATAGTAAGACTTTCAACCCTATCAATTTTCAGATGTCTGCCTCCCTCTGTAGGTCTCAAATTATTATCTTGATGATGATGACTTTAATCAATTGGTTCCCAACAAATCCCAAAGCATATTGGAGAGATGTCAGGTGAGAATAGAATCACTCAAATATGATATATTTTTTTCCAATATCCTTTTGCTGCTCTGGCTAGTTTACTTAGATTAAAAGATTGAAGCTCTCAATTTTCAAAAGAGTATCTTCAACAATATTAGAACATTAAGTTACACAAAATCTCAAATAAAAAAATAAAATCCAGCTCTGGCCAGTGGCTCAGTTGGCTGGAGAATCATCCTGTGAACCAAAATGTTTGCAGATTAGATTCCAACTCAGGGCACAAGCCTGAGTTTTGCGTTCAATCCCCAGTAGGGATGCCTATGGATGGCACCCTATCCCCTATCCATGTTTCTCTCACATCGCTGTTCTCTCTCTCTCTCTCTCTCTCTCTCTCTCTCTCTCTCTCTCTCTCTCTCCTCTCCTCTCCTCTCTCTCCTTCCTCTCACTCTAAAAATAATTTAGAAAACATATCCTTGGGTGAGGATTAAAAGTAAAATAAAATAAATTAAAATCTGGACAGAATGTTTCAAATACATTTGCTCGCATTTGCATCACAATAAACCAAACTCTAAACTGTCAATCTATTAGGCAAGTCATATATTTTCCAAATATTGGCTTGAGAAGACAAAATGATGAATTATTCAGGACAGTAAAATTTTTTGCTGAAATGAATATATCAGTTACAACCGGATATCTCCCTAAAAGACAACATTGCAACTCTTCCGGTGTACAAATGGGAAGCTAGTGAAGGAGTAAGAGAGATTCCAAAGCAAACTTACAACAATATCATTCTTTTTCAACGCAGTTCAGCTTTGAACACTAATCAAATGACCTGAATAAGACCTCTATCATGTGAAATTTTCTATCAGAGTTTAACAGATACATTAAATGGAACAGTGTGACGGGAATTTCTGTATAATGAACACGCAATTTAGCTTTGGAATAGCACTAAGGAAAATGCTTATGAAATATGCATTTGTCCTCAAATTGATAAAGGTTAGAAATGATAGGGAGCATCACCAGAGAACATTTAATCACATTCATGAACTTGATATCTGAATATTGAAAGACTGGGATTTGCACCTCTATTTCTTGAAATACATATCGTGTATCAACCAATTAAGTAAATATGAGTTAATAGATGGTTCTCAAAGCAATTTAAAGGTCAAATAAGAGTGAATGTTTAGAATGAAGGAAAAGATTGTCTAAATTTGTTTAACCTCATAAGAGCACATTTTTCTCTCTGAGACAAAGCATATGAATTACACTCTAACAGGAATATTCATTTCATTGTACTAAAAATATAGTTCAATATACTGCCATTTTTCCTCACTTCTCAACAACTACAGATGGTAACAGCACTTTTGTAAGTGATTTCCAAAGAGAGAGATCTGGGCAGTCCTCTCTGCAATATATTCTTTGTGAATATGTATTTTTATTATACTGCTGTATATTCCATTTTTCCAGCATACTTGATTGATATGCATTAAAATCATAACTTTAGTTCAAGTTGCCTCTTCAACTTGATAAAGTGATCAATTATATGACTATGTCACATTTTCCCTGTTGAAAACTACTATGAAATACACAAGATATTTTGGTGCTGCATTAGGATAATATATTTCCCTAGGGAAAAAAATCATTTTTTCAAAGTTAAATGTTATTAATGAGTTACAGAAGCCCTCAGATAATGTTGTTTTAAGTGGAATTAATTTTAACTCCACTGATTCACAATGAATGTTATTTTGAAGTTGCAGTGAGTTAATCTGTGCTTATCTCATACTATCTTTTTGGGAAATAGTTTGTTCAGCTAATTAAATAATATCAATAATATTAAAGATAATACACAGTCCCCTAACATATTAAAAGAATATTTTAGCAGCACTCATTTAAATACCAACTCTTAGAATATTAATTGTGCTTCTGTTTTGTGCATTTACTTAATGTTGATTCATTAGTAGTTGGTGAATATTTAGGTACTTAGATATGCAACAATGAAGTTTATTATAAAAATTTTAAAAATTAAAACTAGGATTTTAATCCAAGGTATCATGATTTACTGAGATTAAAATCTTTAGCTTTTATAAATTGTACACATACACACTCATACTGTGGACAATAGTCTGTACACCAAACTGTGTATAAGAATTACATTTAGTACCTATGGATATATGATTTCATCTTGCTGTAGCTCATGAATAGTTGTATTTTATTATAAACTAAAGGCCCGGTGCACAAAAATTTGTGCACTCGGGGGGAGGAGGGGACCCTCAGCCTGGCCTGTGCCCTCTCACAATCTGGGACCACTCAGAGGATGTCCACCTGCTGGCTTAGGCCCGCTCCCCGGGGGTTGGGCCTAAGCTGTCAGTCAGACATCCCTCTGGCAGCCCGGGAGCCCTCAGGGGATGTCCACTTTCCAGCGGGGAGCAGGCCTAGGCTGCAGTCGGACATGCTTAGTGCTGCTGAGGAGGCGGGAGAGGCTCCCACTGCCACTGCTGTACTGGCAGCCGTCAGCCTGGCTTGTGGCTGAGCAGAGTTCCCCTTGTAGGGGCGCACTGACCACCAGGGAGCAGCTCCTGCATTGAGTGTCTGCCCCTTGGTAGTCAGTGTGTTTCATAGTGACCGGTCATTCCCAGTCGTTCTGCTGTTAGGGTCAATTTGCATATTACCCTTTAATTATATAGGCTAGAGGCCTGGTGCATGGGTGGGGACTGGCTGGTTTGCCCTGAAGGTTGTCCAGGATCAGGGTTGGGTTCCTGCTGGGGTGCCTGGCCAACCTGGGTGAGGGGCTGATGGCTGCTTGCAGGCTGGGCACAGCCCCTTTAGGGTGGGGTTCCCCACTGAGGTGTCTGGCCAGCCTGGGTGAGGGGATGAGGGCCGTTTTCAGGCTGGCCACACCCCCTTCAGGGTGGGGGGTCCTGCTGAGGTGCCTGTTTGCAGGCTGGCCAAGCCCCCCAGAGGGGATCCTCACCCCATGAGACTGTTGTAATCCTGGGTGTGGGGCTGAGGGATGTTTGCAGGCTGGCCACAGCCCCCAGCCACCCAAGCTCCCAGTGGAGGCTGGCTGGAAGCAGATATCTGGGATTTATTTATCTTCTATACTTGAAACTTTGTTGCCTTTAGTGGAGGTTACAGCCAGCCAGGTCAGGGGAAAGCTTGGCTTCCTCCATTGCTGTGGCAACCAAGCCTCCTGCTTGCTCCAGCTCCGTGGCTGCTGGCCGCCATCTTGGTTGGGTTAATTTGCATATAGTCGCTCTGATTGGCTGGTGGGTGTGGCTTGGGCGTAGCATATGTGCAGTCAATTTGCATGTTTCTCTTTTATTACATTAGACTAGAGTCCTAGTGCATGGATTATTGCACTGATGGGGGGCGTGGCCTGCTGGGGTTGGCCCACTGTGGGAGCAGCTGCTCATTCCGATCAGGTCAGCCAAGCAGCTGTGGACCTGCCCTCTGAGCGGCTGCTCCTGCTGTGGGAATGCCTCTCATCCTGATCAGCCGAGCGGCACTTCCACTGTTGGAGAGCACTGATCACCAGGGCGCAGCTCCTGCATTGAGAATCTGCCCTCTGGTGGTCAGTGTGCATCATAGTGATTGGTCAACTGGTCATTCTGGTAATTCTGCCATTCAGTCACTGGGCTTTTATATATATATAAATGTTAATAACTATAATAATACCAACCAGTTAATGGGAAAATAACTTTTTTGTTGTTTTTTTTTTTTGTCTCTTTTTAGGACAAATAATATCAATAAGCTCTGGTTATTTGTTATTAATACTTTGATACCAAATCCACAAATGCTCTATTCAATTAATATTTATGTGCTCTTGTAGTCATCATGAATCACTTACAGTTAAGTGAGGAAATTCAAAACCTATTTAGGGTTACTTTCAAGATGATTTTTTGAGAAAAGTTCTATAGATGTCATGAATTGCTTATATTTTATAGTAAAATATTATTTGAACACTAATGTTGCATTCTCCACCACACTTTTGGGAAACAGTTTATGTGCAATATTATCCGCCCTTTTAAAAGATTATGTGTCAAGTATTTTATAATTCAAAATCCTGAGAAATTATGAAAAACTCTATAAATTTATAAGCATTATGATATTTTCAAGCACTTAATATTTATTTTTTTTATTTTTTAGTTCTATATATGTTACTTAATCTTTCAAACTCTCATGAACTCTCCAGTATTGTTACTCAAAATATTATCATTTGCATTCAATTCTTTACATTCTTTGTTTTATTCTTTAAAGAGGAAGGCTAGTAGGAAATTACTGACATCACTTGGTAATGCTAATGCTTAACATGATACAGAGTGATAGCAAATGAATTGAGAAGGTAGATGGTTCCTAACTGAGAAGGTAGAAGTCTCTAAAGCTTGGCAGATGCTTATTGAAATATATAGAAATAGATTTTCTAAAAAGAGGGGGCAATATGTATAACTGCCATTAGGAAACTAGAGTACAACAAGTAGTGCTGGGAACACTGCATACCCACATGTGAAAGAATGAAGCTGCACAATTACCATATACCACATATAAAAAGTAATGAAAAATGGATCAAACACTTAAATGTAAGTGCCAAAACTGTAAAAAAAATCTTAGAAAAACATATAGGAAAACCTCATGACATTGGATTTGGCAAGGTTTCATAGTTATGACACCAAAAGCATAGGCAATTTTATCTTTGGGTGTATACCCAAAACAAGTGAAAACAGGGACTTAAATATCTTTCACCCACATTTATAGCAATAATATTCACAAAGGAGGTGGGTAGGAATGAAACTGAATTGGAGTATCAAAACAACACCAGATAGTAACTCAAAATCCACAAAAACAAATGAAATGGACCAGAAACAGTAAATAGAAAGTTTGATAAAAGAAAATTTATAATTAGGTCCTTACTTTTCCATTTTTTCTCAGCTTCATTAAAACCAATAATGAAAAAAAGTAATATAACAATGTATTGTTGATTCTAATATATACACACTTACATATATCACCTCTAAACAATAATGGCACAAAAACACAAGAATGAATATAGGTATAGAGGAATAAAATGAATATATCTCACTGAAATTAATTTATAATAAATCTGAAGTAAATTTTTTTTAGTTATCAAGATAGGTGGCTTTTTTATTTTAATTTTTTTCAATTTCAATTACAATTCATATTATTTTGTGTTAGCTTCTGGTGTATAGCATAATAGTTAGACAATCATATATTTAGTAGAGTGCCCCCTTACCACAATTTTTCAAGTACCCACCAGGCACTGTACATATTTATTACAATACTAGAAGCCCATTGCAGAAAAATTCGTGCAATAGGCCTTCCTTCCCCTGGCGGCTGGCTCCAGTTTTCCTCTGGCACCTGGGACCCAGGCCTTTGGTCCGGCCACAGCATGCCTCTTCAACCTTCAGTCTTCAGTCTTCAGTCTTCAGTCTTTAGTCTTCTGTCTTCAGTCTTCCATCTTCACTCCGGCCGGAGCCTTCAGTGTTCCCTCTGTGCCTGTGTATGCAAATTAACTGCCATCTTTGTTGGGTTAATTAGCATAGTTGCTCTGATTGGCTGGTGGGCGTAGCAGAGTGACACCAATTTGCATGTTTCTCTTTTAATTGTGTAGACTATGGGCCCAGTGCACAAATTTGTGCACTTTGAAAGGAACTGTGGGCCACCAGGCTGCAGTGGGCACAAGGGTGGGTCTCGGCCCATCCTCTGTGCCCCTGACTGCCCCTCCCCCCCATGGACCTCTGTCCCCTTTCTGCTGGCAGCCCTGCTCCCACCACCAACACTCCCACATGTTGACGGTGCTGGCCCTGCTCTCACTTGCTAACAGAACGGAGCAATTGGGGCCAGTGCCAGCAGTGGGTGCAAGTGGTGGCTGCTGCCCCAAGCACCTCTCAAGAGCAGGTGGAGGTAGAGAAGCCCTCAGCAGCAATTGGGGCCAGCAGCTGCCACTCGCACCCATTGACAACGCCAAGCGATCTGTACCACGCTGGCAGCTGGTGCAAGCAGGACCAATGACAGCAGCAGGTGCAAGCAACTGGCAGAACCATGGCATGTGGGAGCAAAGAATTTTTAGTAACCACCAGAGGCTCACCCCAATGACAGTGACTGGCGCCCTGCCTTGGTCTGGCGCCCCCGCTCACTTGTTCCACCATCCCAGTTAGGCCGATGCCTGCCATGTTCCATGCTCTGCCACCTGCTGCCAAAGCCTGCCATGTTCAGCGTATGCCCCCCTGGTGGTCAGTGCACGTCATAGCGACCAGTTGTTTGGTTGTTCCACTGTTTGGTCTATTTGCATATTAGATATATATATATAGACTATAGGCCTGGTGCACAGATTCGTGTACCAGTGGGGTCCCTCGGCCTGGCCTGTAGGCATTGGGCTGAAACTGGCAGTCCGACATGCCCCAAGGGGTTTCAGAGTGTGAGAGGGCACTCTGCAAAGTTGCTGTTGGTCGGCAGCTCCTGTGTCAAGCATCTGCCCCCTGGTGGTCAGTGCACATCATAGCTACCAGCTTAGGCTTTTATATATATAGATTATTGACTATATTCCCTATTTCTACTTTACATTCCCATGACTGTTTTGTGTCTACCACTTTGAAGTTCTTAATCCCTTGAACTTTTCCACCCAGCTCTCTGACACCTGTCCCCTCTGACAACCATCAGTCTGTTCTTTGTATCTATGAGTCTGTTCCTATTTTGTTTATTGTATTCTTTAGATTCCATGAATAAGTTAAATCATATGGAATCTGTCTTTCTCTGATTGACTTATTTCACTTAACATAATACCCTCTAAGTCCATCCATGCTGTTACAAATTGTAAGACTTTATTCTTTTTTATGGCCAAGTAATATTCCATTGTATATATTGTACCACTGCTTTATTATCCCCTCAATTATTGATGGGCACTTGGGTTGCTTCCATATCTCCACTATTCTCAATAATTCTGCAATGAACATGGGGGTGCATATATTCTTTTGAACTGGTGCTTTGGATTTCTTCAGATATATAAACCCAGAAATGAAATCACTGGGTAATAAGGTAGTTCCATTTTTTTTAGAAAACTTTATATTGTTTTCCATAGTGACTGCACCAATCTGCATCCCCACAAAGAGTACAAGGGGTTATCTTTGCTCTACATAGTCACCAACATTGTTGTCTGTTGTTTTATTAATGTTACCTGCTCATATCTTATTGTGGTTTTAATTTGCAATTCATTGATGATTAGTGACTTTGAGCATCTTTTCAGTTGTCTATTGGCCATCCGTATGTTTTATTTGGGGAAGTTGTCTATTCAGGTTCTCTGTCCATTTTTTAATTGAATTGCTTGTTTTCTTGGTGTTGAGTTGTATGAGTTCTTTAAATTTTGGATATTAATCCCTTATTGAATGTATCATTGATGGATTTCTTCTCCCATTTTAGTAGGTTGTTTTCCTGTTTTGTTGATGGTTTCCTTTGCTGTGTAAAAAAAAATTTTGTTTGATATAGTCTTATTTATTTTTTTCTTTTGTTTCCCTTGCCTGAAGCGATATGTCAGAACAAATATTGCTATGAAAAATGTCTGATTATGTATGCTTTTTGAATTGCATGTGTTTTTCCTCTTGAAGTAATCATCTTGCTTTAAATATATTCAATTATCTCCATAATGGTTGTAATATGTGAAAGATATAATAAAGAATGATTGAATTAAACAATTATTTTAAAAAGTCTGAGATTTTACTGCCTATGTTTTCTTCTAGAGTTTTATGGCATCAAGTCTTACATTAAGTCTTTAATCCATTTTGAGTTAAATCTTATCTAGGGTGTAAGAAGGTGATCTAATTTCATTTTTTTCAAACACCATTTATTGAATAGACCATCTTTACTCCATTGCATGTTTTGCCTCTTTTGCCATAATATTAGTTAAACTTAAAGGTATGGGTTTATTTATGTGCTCTCTATTCTGTTCCATTGGTCTATATGTCTGTTTTTATGCAAGTACCATGCATTTTGATTGCTATAGCCTTGTAGTATAATTTGATATCAGTTAGTGTAATTCTAGTCACGAAAGACTCCAGTTGAAGGATTTAATTTATATTACATGTTTAGAATTAGCTAATATATAAAAGAAAAAAAAGGTAGATTAATGGTTGCTTAGGGCTGTGGAGTTTAGGGGAAAATGAGCTGAGACTGCTAATGTATATGAGGTTTCTTTTTATAGGATAAGAATATCCCCAAATTGATTGTGATGATAGTTGCACAACTTTGTGAATATAATAAAAACTACTAAATTGTTCATTTTAAATGGGTAAATTATATCTCAACAGAGCTGCTTAAAGGAATGCTTATAAGTAATATTTCCTTTCAGTGAAAGTGACTTTGTATGAATTTCTCTATCATAAATAGGCAAATGACTCAATGTTGAAATTATAATGTATTATTTTGTTGTAAAACTTAAGTCTGCCAGATCATTTGTTTTTATGATGACTAAGAAATTAAATTTTTCTTTAACTTATAGTTATATGTGCATTCATATATTTCTGTGCACAATTTATAATTTAATATCACTCAAAATACATAAAACTCTATCTTTCTAACTATTTCTCAAATATGGTTGGGTAAAAAGATAAAATATTTTAAATTTTAATCTCATGGGGGTATTTTTTAAATGAAGAAATGTAAATGGTTACCTAATAGAGAGATTTAGTATTAATAAAAGTCAGTTCGCATACATCTTGTTCTTTAGTTGTAAGTGTGATAGGATAATAACAGTACTTGGACTCTATATTTCTTTGAAGATTTATAGGATCAGGAATTTATATTTTTTAATTTTTGGATTATGTCTTCTTAGAGAATTGAACCTTTTATCACGATGCAATTTCATTCATTATAGCTAATAACATTATTTGTTCTAAAGTTATTTTTTATATTGATATAGCTGCTCTATCTTGATTTTGCGAGTCTTTGTATGGTGTACTTATTGACATTTGAAACCTATTGGCATTTGAAAACGTTATACGAACCTTATAAAGGAGTTTTAGAAAGTATTACTGGTATTTTAGCACTAAGTACTTTGTATCTGTAGTTCATTATGTTGCTATACTGATTTGTCATGATTTCAGAAAATGAGAAATACAGAAATCAATTACCTTTGAGATAATTGTAGCTATAGTTCATTCTTGAAACAAAAAGGCATTTTAGACTTCAATAAACTATGTTTTCAAATTAACCTAATTTATTCTTTGATTTATTCTCAAATTAATTAATTAGATTCTTAACCAAATGGTAAGCTATAATTAGTTAGTTCATTATATGTTTCTATGACTGGTTTTCTTATTCGTTTCACTTATGTTCTTACTTTGTGTTAGTTAGAAGCCATATATTAACTGACTTTTATGTATAGATCAATAATCATAGTTTCTATTTATAGTCACAAACACATTGAAAAATATATACATTTGGAAGACTAGGCCAAAGTATCCTAATTATGAAAATGAGACCCATCCATCCACTCCTGGTTATTGCTGTTTCTCTAGGAATTATTTCTTGACAAATCAAGAATCAATTGTTAAAATATTGTAAGTCTCTAATGTATTTATATAGATAGTTTTAATTTTTCCCGTAACAATAAGATTTATTTTAAGTAGCTAATAAAAATATGCCTTTGTAATATATTTTTTATCATTTGTTTCCCACCCTATCAGCTGCAGAAATAACTGTTCAACCAACTGTGGAAGAGGCCTCTGACAACTGCACTCAAGAATGTCTCATCTTGGGCCATTCTGATGCCTGCTGGATGCCAGCTTCTCTGACCCACGCCAGCCCTTCACACGCACAGGCTTCTACTCTATGCCACAGCCCACCTCTGACACCAGCCTCTGCTCGCCGCCGCAGCCCTCCAGTGACAGAGACCATTGCTATTTGCCATAGCCCTCCAGTGACCCAGGTTATGGCACTGTGCCATAGCCCTCCACCAACACAGGTCTCTGCTCTCCAACACAGTCCTCCTCTAGTACAGGCTACTGCTCTTCCCCATAGCCCTCCACCAGCACAGGTTGCTGTAATCCACCACAGCCCTCCTCTGCCACAGGCCGCTGCCCACCATCAGAGTCCTGCGCGGCCACCAATGGGTTTGCAGCAAGGTTGGGGGCAAGAGGCTGGACCTGAAGGACTACTGTCTCTTGATCACGGAGTGCAAGTTAGTACAAGATCTCAGTTTTATACTATGTCTGAAAGAATTCATCTTAGTGATGATTCAGTTAAAATCATTTCTTTGAAAACCTTCACTCCAGGCCAAAAGGCTAGAGCCTCTAGGGATGATTCTCCCATTATGGAAGAACATCCCTTGTAAAGCTACAATGGCTAATTTACATTTTTCAACAGAATGTATACAATCAAAATGTAAGATCCAATTTCAATGAATATTCCAAATTGTTAGGTTTGTAAATAGCTATGTAAATACACACAGATACCAGAATAGACTATAGAGCTAGACCCTTAGTCAAAAGATAAAAATAAATTTACAATTTGTTTAATTTAGAATGTATATTTAAAAAAATAAATAGAAAATTTCACACCTTTTGTACAGAAAGGCTTATCATGACAGATACTAATGTGTAATATATAGTATTTCTGATGCACAGTAGATTTTTTTCATTTATTTTTACCAAAATGTGCAATATTACTGATTTTTTTCCATTCTGATTTTTTGTAACCTAGTAGGTAACAAATGGAAAACTAGAAAATATCTGATTTTCCAAGAGTACCTTCAGTTTGTTTCAACTTTTGTTCAGATAACATTGGATGGTATAAATAGGGTCGTATTTTGTCTGTCTTTTTGTTTGATATTTGTTGTTAGTCTCCAGTTTTTTGTTATTAGTGTTTTGTACAAAAATGCACAGTAGTGAGTGTAAATATCTCTTAGATTTTTGCCTCTGTCTTTTTTATGTTTTCTACCTTTATTTGAAGTATATATTATTGATATAATTTGTATATACATTTTCTGTAAAGAATATACATAAACTGTACAGATTCTGTCTATAACCTATTCTCTACTCTTTAGTAGAGTTCGAGACACTGAAGTGCAATATCTGTGCCCAAATTAGGCAAATACTTGCTAAAAGGGCCTCTTTCTATAAAAATTTGTCTTTGTAATGTAGTGTAAAGTGCATCAGAAACCATATTTTATCTGCCATTTTAAGCCTATGTTCCATTATTAATTAGGTCTTTCTCTTCTGGAAAGTCACAGCCTAGAAAATCACAAGGAAAGTGAATGCATTTAGAGCATGATTCATTTACTCCTATGACTGGAAACTGCTATTTTCTAAAGACTATCAGGAAGATTAAAATGTTGTTATGATTGCTGAATAGGCTGATACCAAAAGATGTTCAGTAAAAAAGTAAACAAATTAATATAACTGTAGATAAAACCACATAATAAACCTATATGACTAGGGGATTTTTGCCATTCTAGCTCGACTAACTGAAGACAACCACTGATAACAAGATCAGAGTCAGGAAGGAAGTTTTCAAGTAATGGAATTATAAATTTACATCGAAGGTGTTATAGTATAGAATTCTAAGGAGATGTGCAGAGGGAGAAATGAGATTCATGACTGCTTCTTGGGGTAGATGAGAAATACCCCAATAACACACAAGAAAAGACACAACAAAATATCATATCTGAAAACAAAATATGTTCTAAGCAAAGAATACAATAGTATTCCTAGGGAACATTAGTTTCCTTCTGTTGTCTGTTTTTAATTGCTTTTTCTTTTCTTTTTTTGTCCTTATACCTGGCCATGATTGTCTATGTGCACATTTCACCAATATACAGAAACAGTACCAACTTAATTTTCCTCCATAGCAAAACCAAGAAAATGTCTTGTTTCTGTATTATACTAAATCGAGAGACAAATGATGTATTAATTGGGGTGGGGGGAGTGAATATTTCTTGTTAATTAAATTAGATGTAGACATTGTAATGTGTAACTTGAAGATATGTAATTTATGGTTAAACTGTGTGTGTAAATGTTGTAATATAAAGTGTGGTAAATGTGTAATTTCATTGGTGAAGGTTTCCACTGAATGTTGAGAAAGCTTCTCTTAGTGTGCCCAGCAGATTACGTAGCGTTTTGAGAATATATTGTTCCCACTATGAAACTCTTTAAATTATATTTGATTTGGTATGTAGAAAACTTATTCACTTTTAACTACAAGAGTTTAATTAGTGAAATTTCAAATTAATTAGTATTATTAATATTTTCTCCATTGTGTTTGTTAATATTCAAAGGGATTTGGAGCATACTGGTAGTCCAGGTGCATGTGAATCTTGAAAGACTGATGATGATTGAAAGATTATTGAAATATGACCATGTGTAGGTGTTGATATTGTTGTTGATATTGTTGACAATGAAGATTTAAACCTGGGGAAGATAAAGAAACCCAGAATGACAAAATCAGAGCTTCCAGTAGAATTTAGGCTGTTTTTTCTCTGAAAAATCTCCAAGATAATGTATGAGAATATCTTCTTCTATTTTAGTTATTTTCACATTTTCTTATTTCCACATTTTAGTTATGGTCTACACACACAAAATTAAATAAATAAAAAGAAAAAAAAAGGGAACCTGAAAAAATTAAATAATATGTTAGGGATATGATTGATTATTATGTTGATAAAAATCAGAATAGGAACGAAAATTAGATATTTAGGAATTTTTTCTTGTAGTGTGATTTATTGAATTTTAAGTGTGGCTCTTAAATCCTCCTATGTAAAAATTGGCAATATTTTGCTACCTTTCCTAGAGATATAGGAATGAACAAATATGCTTTTATTGCCCTTTCTAACTCTGATTATATAGTCAGGCTTAGACTGTGTTAATAATATGAAAAGACTGGGCATCCTCTTCTGGTTCTGTGCCAGAGGGGCAGTGAACGGAAGCAGGGGGCAAGTAGCCAAAGAGGCAAGGGGAGTGAGCCCAGTTATCTCCCCTATGCATTCTCTTTCAAAGCTTCCACAGGTCTGGCCTTGGCAACCTATAACTTCTAAGGCTTCAGATCTGATGAGATCTTTCTCATTGTATTGCAAATTCTTTCTTTGAATGGATAGACAGAGCTATAGATTGACAAAGCTCAAAGGTGGCTCTTATGATGTGCAAAAATTTAGTCCTAGAAGTACAAAAAGTATTGTCTTACCATCAATTGAAACTAATTCCCTTGAAAAAAAGAAATAGATTTGATTTAGTTTGAAATTAAAACTTCAAATTGAATGGCAAGTATGATAATATGTTCAGTGAGACTGGTTATTCAATTTTTGTGGCTGTATTCAGTTACATGTGGTTAATAAGTCACTAGCTATAGCATTAATATATCACATTTATAAGTATGTATTCAATCACTGTGTATCTTATATGCTAAGTGCTTACACATTTTTTCTTGAATCTTATCTTCAAGTTTTAGCTAATACTGTGTGGCTGTATTAAAATCAAACTTACATATGATACAGACAGTGTAATAAATTTAGAGAGTATATTTTGTGTAGTCTCATTTAGCTATTTAACATTTTGTTTCTGGTAATGTAAACTCGGTTAGCAAAAATGGCTGTTAAAAAATTAGTGCTATTGTGTATTGGTGACAGTTATGAAGAGCCTCTGCCTTCCCAAACTAATATTTGTCACACACTTTCATTAAAATGGGTAAAAGTAGACTGAAAAAAATCACAAATTGTGCAGTCTTTCCTTATAATGAAGTCGTGTCACACACACACACACACACACACACACACACACACACACACACTCCTGTTTAGTCATGGAAAATTTAAGAAAATTTGACCCACATGTATCTGTCAAAATTAGTTTTTTGTTGTTTACATTAAGACTGAATGTGCATATATCTCTTAATATACATTTATTTATGAACATCTAGTTGGTTGTTTAGACTTTTTTTATATTCTTTTGATTCATATTTCCCAGTATGGTGATCATTTCTGTTTTTCTTCTTTCATATTTGTTTCAAACCAAATTTGTAGTTATGTTTAGAAAAAGTTTTTATCACATTCATTACACACTGTTTTGGCGGTTTCCAATTGGCACAAATGCCCTGGAAAATGTGGGAGCAAGAGAAGCTGAACTATATTTGAAAAAAACCTTTTTACATTATGTGCCAATTACCACACCAGAGCAATTTCATACAGAGGCCTTAAAATATTCATTCATAGTAGCGTTTGTACATTAACAATCCAAGTGTTTTCAGTAAGCGTGATTTTTAAAATCAGTGCAAGTTGACAACAGCTGACAGTTGACAATAGTAATGAAAAGGCTACTCAGAAAAATGTGTGTGCACAAATGAAAAAAAAATACGAAGGCAATTGTTTCGTGACTGTATGTGATATTTTTAGAAATAAAATCTGTGAAATTTATTCTATCTCTGTTTAAAATACTTGGAATTTTATGAAATATAGATTTATGTTTGTATTTGGAGAAGATTCCTCCTCTGTGACATCATACAGTATCTGAAAGTGAACAGTATCCCAAAGCAGCTCTAGCTATGCTTTGGAAGTGAGAAGGTTGGATATTGTATGACCCAGGATGGCAGTATGTAGTCCAGTGGCAAATGTGTATTAATTGTTCTATTCCAGGTTCTGTATTGCATGCTTTCTTATATTCATTAATATAGGTATTAATAAAGTTATAAAAATAAAGGTGCATTTTTATTGTGTTTGTTAGTTCAAAAGTCAAAAGTTTTATTTCATTTTAAATTGGTTTTTAAATTTATATAGAGTAAAATACACCTTGCTGGTGGTACACTTCTATGTTATACTTCTTTTTTGTTTTCTCTGTTAAGCCTTTCTATAGAATTCTTTGAGTGAACATCATTTCTCTCACTTTTCATAGCTGGTGAACAATATTGTGGTGTTTAGAACATTTACTTTACATCTTTCAAGATTAAATTAAGAGATATTTAGCCATGTTGGTGTGGCTCAGTTGGATGGAGCATCATCCTGTTCACTAATTCCTGGTCAGGGCACGTACCCAAGTTACAGGTTTGACCTCCAGTCCTGGCATGTGCAGGAGGCAATCAATTGATGCTTCTCTCACATCATTGTTTCTCTCTCTCTCTCTCTCTCTCTCTCTCTCTCTCTCATATATATATATATATATATATATATATATATATATATATATCCAAGTGAAATAAGTTATAAGTTTCTGGAGAATGGTGATAATATTGGTGGAACAAAGTAACTTGACTCCTGGTTTCACTTTTACTCTGGCTACATGGAGAGAATCCCAGTACGTTGAAATCTCTCAAGCTGCACATGATTAGTTAATATTCAACTGCATTTTGCATTTCTTTAGTCTTGAAGTTTGATTAAGATTTATAGAGCACAGAACCTGGTGCTTTTTGTCTTCTTTCTTTTCTTACCCATTTTTTCTATTTTTGTGATATTGATTTACTCATTATCACCAAGGGTTAGCTGATGAAGGAAGAAAAAAAATCAAAATTTAAATCAAGCAAAAATTTAACTTCTGGCAAAAAGAGATCACACTTTTAGAAATATATGTATAAATTAATTTATGTTATTTCTCATCCTGACTCTAACCATGTGTGAAAAAACTCAAACTTTAGTGAATAATATGTAGGTTAGCAATCAGCAGTTTACACATAAATATTATCATAATAACCCAGGCAAGTGTGCTAAAAACCTGAGAAAGTGAATATGATGAATAGGTACTTTGTCAATAGGAAAAAAGTATTGTACTGGAGAAGAATGTTGAAAATTTCTGATATTTCAATAAGTAAAAAAATTCGTGAGATAATATTTAGCTTTATTAAAAACATAATTGAACTTGTTGATCTTATTGCCAGAAATAGTCACATTAATTTATAAAATAAGTTGCTAATGGTGTAATGAAATAGCTTCAAACAAAACAAAACAAAACAATAAACAATACAAAATACCTGTGAAGCAGGCAAATAAGTTCAGAATTTACCTGCTGTATTTTGGGTTACAAATTCCATTGCTATTTCAAGTATGTGAGGATCTATAGCTGCATAAAAACAACTGAAGTTTAACCTGTGCACAGGCTTAATTCCTACCTTGTCTATCAAAGTATCCTAAAGTTAATTGGGGGAAGAGAAATAAAAGAAAAAACACATAAAACAAACACAAACAACTATAATCCTGTTAATGACTTAAGTAACTCAGGGATCTACTCACACTACATTTTCTTCATAAACATTTTTGGAAAAGTTTTAGATTTACAAAAATGTTGCAAAGATAATACAGTTCCCAAATACCCCACTCCCAGGTTCTATTATTAACATGGCATATTTGTTATAATTAATGAGCCAATATTGATACATTATTACCAATAAAAGTCTACAGTGTATTCAAATTTCCTTAGTTATTTTTTTCTTAATGTCCTTTTTCTATTCCAGGATCCCATTCAGGATTCTTTTTTTTTAAAAATCTCATTTCTTTCTTATATATATATATATATATATATATATATATATATATATATATATATATATTAATTATTGATTTTTTACAGAGAGGAAGGGAGAGAGATAGAGAGTCAGAAACATCGATGAGAGAGAAACATCGATCAGCCACCTCCTGCGCATCCCACACTGGGGATGTGCCCGCAACCCAGGTACATGCCCTTGACCAGAATCGAACCTGGGACCCTTCAGTCCGCAGGCCGACACTCTAGCCACTGAGCCAAACCGGTTTTGGCCCATTCAGGATTCTATATCACATTTAGTCATCATGTCTTTTTAGGCTCCTCTAGACTGTGAAAGTTTCTAAAACTACTTTCTTTTTTATTCAAATTTTATTTTTCAAATACACTTTTCATTCAACATTATTTTGTATTAGTTTCAGATGAACAGCATAGTATTTAGACAATCATATACTTTTTTTTAATATATTTTATTGATTTTTTACAGAGAGGAAGGGAGAGAGACAGAGAGCTAGAAACATCGACGAGAGAGAAACATTGATCAGCTGCCTCCTGCACATCTCCCACTGGGGATATGCCCGCAACCCAGGCACACGCCCCTGACCAGAATCGAACCCAGGACCCTCCAGTCCGCAGGCCGACGCTCCATCCACTGAGCCAAACCGGTTTCAGCAACAATCATATACTTTGCAAAGTGTTCTCCCTGATATGTCTAGTACCCACCTGGCACCATACATAGCTGTTACAATACTAGTGACCCGGTGCATGGATCCATGCACATTGAAAGGAAATTAATTAGAAAGTGGCTAGTGGGACAGGACTGGGCGAAGCGGGCCAGACACACCCTGGAGTCAACCTCCCATGGTTGCTCCCCAACTGACCACACCTGGGGTGGCACCGTGGCTTGAAGGACATCTGCAGAGTGAGCAGGGTCCCTTTTGGCAGGTAGGGTCACTCAGCCTGGCCTGTGGGGATCAGGCAAAAACCAGCTCTCCGACATCCCCCAAGGGGTCCTGCCAGAAGCCAATTCCAGCATGTCAGCAGGGCTGAATCATCTGGAGATGGCTGAGGGCATTTCCCCAAACCTGAAAAGGATGCATTAAATGATTGCTTGCTGCCAGACAGCTCAGGGCACTTCAATCTACATATCATTGCCTCCTACTGACCAAACACCTAAACAGCCGAAAGCAAGCAGTTTCTCCAAAACCTGACAATCTGAAAATGGATTGTGTATATGAAACCCTGGCCTTTGATGTGTTTATCTCTGCCTTGCCTTAGGACAATTTATGTTAATAAAAAGCAAGGGGTCCTGAGACAAGAAGAACTTAGTTCCTTTAGCTAAGTCTTCTCTGACTCCCTATAATGCCTTTCAAAATTATGTTTTGTCTCTGGACTCTTATTTAATTTACTAGAAGCCCCGTGCACAAAAATTTGTGCACTGGCAGGGGGGCGTGCGGCTCAGCCCAACCTGTGCCCTCTCACAGTCTGGGACCCCTCAGGAGATAACCACCTGCTGGCTTAGTCCCGCTCCCCTGGTGGCAGATGGCATGCCCGGATCCTGCGCTGGGGCGGGCGGCGGCTCGGGATCGCGCTGAGGTCCCTGTGGATGTTCAGGCTTTGAAAGCGTAGGTTTTCTTTCTTGGTTTTGTTTTTACTTTTTGAAATTGAAATATGTTAAAAAAATTTTTTTTTCCTGCACCTTTTCGGGTCCCAGGGACCCGCCATGCACCAGCTGTCCTTTTCCAGCTCAGTGCTCCTCCCAGCTTTTCACGGAGGGGCAACCTTTTAGGTTGCAGGGTGCTTTGAGAGAAGCCCGGCTTTCTGAAAGCGAGTGTTTGATTTGGGGATTTGTGGTCTGGCTGAGGAGCCCCCAGCGCCCACTCAGAACAGTGGGGGCAGCCACAGTGAGTGACCAAAGAAACCAGAGAAAAGTTAGGAGACAATAAACGGTTCGATTTCTAATTCCGCACGTTGCAGGAGCCGAGGTGCGCCCGGGATTTTCCAGGGAGAGAGTGAGTGAGTGAGTGTCCACTGCCCCTCACACAGCCGGCCACTTGGAGTATGACTTTTGCCAGCAAGGGCATGGACGCAGCCGCCTGGGCCTTGTTCCCGTCTTTGCAGATGCATGTGTGTGTATGTGTGGAGTGGGGAGAGGCAATTAGGACCAAGAGGCGGGTGTGTGCTCTGGGGGTCATGAGGTCAGCAAGGCCTAGGTGCACCGGACAGGCAGGGGCCGCTGCCCAGCTGTTGGGGCCAGCAGGAAACCGTGGTGGCCACCTGCCCCCGGGGTAGCTCGGAGCCGGGGCTGCTCCGTGGCACTCTGCTTTCCCCACCCCAGGAGGCGCTGTTTGTCAAACTTGGCCGCCTTGGCAGGAGGTGCCTGCATGTTCTCACCGAGAGAATTGTTCCCTTTGCAGTCTTTGGATCTGGGCTCAGGGACCTTAGCCTCACAGAATGGTGGGGAGGGGGCAGGGCTGGTGGTGTGTGTGTGCAAAGAAAAGGGGTCTGGGACCCAACAGTGTCTGCGTTTTACCTGTGAATCCTGCCAGGCCTCCCACCTTCCAGGGCAGGAGAGAGGAGGCCGCTGGTGCTCCCCATGCATTTGGGGCACGGTGCCCAGTTACTTGCCTCTCAGTGCGAGCAGGACTCCGGCCTGGCTTGCGTTCAGTCACCACACGTCTCCGGAGGGTCCCTTGTCCACCGTCTTGGCACAGAGAGCGAAGGTGCCTTCCCTGGGCCTGACAGACCCACCCGAATCTGGCCTCCCCACCTTTGTGCGAAACTTCACAGGTTGGGGTGGCCCTTGCTTGCCCGGCCCATGAGCAGCATAACCCCTGCGATGCAAGGCAAAGCCCAGGAGCACTTGGGGCCCACGTCACTGACCAGGGGTGGGCAGGGTTTGCCAGTGTGTGGCTGTTCCACCCTCTCCTGCAATTCACTGCACTTTCCAGGTGCCTCCTCCTGGGATTTCCCTCTTCTCAGGCTATCCTGACCCCTATGGCCTCCTTCCCTCCAGGCGAGGTGATCAGTACGGCTTGCCTTCACCCCAGCCCCCGCCTGCCCCCAGGTCACATTGGGACCTGTCTCCGGTGGGCAGTGAGGGCTCGGGCGAGGTGATCGGTACTCCTTGCCTTCACCCCAGCCCCGCCCACCCCCAGATCGCACACAGGAGTGGACCCTGTGTCTCCGGTGGGCGGGCGAGGGCTCCGGGGAGGCGATCAGCAATTGCTTTGCCTGAGCCCCCTCCCCCAGGTCGTACATGGAAGCCTGGATGGTGGCTTGCCCTGTCCTACCCTGTCTGCAGTATGCAAATTAGCCGCCATCATTGTTGGCGGTTAACCGCCATCTTGGCTGGCGATTAATTTGCATATCTCACTGATTAGCCAATGGGAAGGGTAGCGAAGTTATGGTTAATTACCATGTTTCTCTATTATTAGGTAGGATGCACAGCACTTTCTCCAGGCTCCTGAACCCTTCTTGATGCCCGATTAAGACCACCGGCATTAGGGTCCTGGAGTGTGAGAGGGCACTCTGCAAAGTTGCTGTCATACAGGGTGTGGAATGCAAACGCAAGTGTGCAGTAAACCAGAAGGTGGAATCGCATGGCCCAGCAAGGAATTGGGCTCCATCCTCTCTGGTTTTGGGGTGTGTTACCCGAGAACCGCCACTGCCAAGTCATTGCAGCTTGGCAGCTCCTGCATTGAGCGTCTGCCCCTGGTGGTCAGTGCATGTCAAAGCTACCTGTTGGATGGACACTTAGCATATTAGCCTTTTATATATATGCTAGTGGCCCAGTGCACAAAATTCATTCATGGGGGTGGGGGTGGGTTCCCTCAGCCCAGCCTGAACCTTCTGCAATTGGGGACCCCTCTAGCGATCTGGGACCACTGGCTCCTAACTGTTCACCTGCCTGCCTGCCTGATTGCCCCTAACTGCCTCTGCCTGACTGCCTCTGCCTGCCTGCCTGCCTGATTGCCCCTAACTGCCTCTGCCTGACTGCCTCTGCCTGCCTGCCTGCCTGATGCCCCTAACCTCTTTGCCTGCTTACCTGATCAACCCTAACTGCCTCTTCCTGCCTGTCTGATCACCCTTAACTGCCCTCCCCTGCCGGCCTGATCTTGCCCCCAATGACCCTCCCCTGCCAGCCTGATTGCCCCTAACTGCCTCTGCCTGCCTGATTGCCCCTAACTGCCCTCCCCTGCTGGCCTGATCTCACTCCCAATGGCCCTCTCCTGCTGGCCTGATCTCACCCCCAACAGCCCTCCCCTGCTGGCCTGATTGCCCCTAGCTGCCTCTGCCTCAGCCCCCACCACCATGTCTTTGTCTGGAAGGAAGTCGGATGTCCAGAAGATGGCTGGTCAACCCAGTCTAATTATCATATTACCCTTTTATTCGTATAGATAGATTATTGACTATATTCCCTATGCTGTACTTGACATCCCCATGACAATTTTGTAACTGCCAATGTGTACTCTTTAATCCCTTAACCTTTTTCACCCAGCCCACCAGCCCCTCTCTCTTCTGGCAACCATTAGTCTGTTCTCACATCTAAGAGTCTGTTTCTACTTTGTTTATCTATTTGTTTGTTTGTTTGTTTATTTACTATATTCTTATTGATTTCAAAGAGGAAGGGAGAGGGAGAGAGATAAAAACATCAATGATGAGAGAAGATCATTGATAGGCTGCCTCCATGCACCACAGTGGTGATTGAGCCTGCAACCCAGGTAAGTGTCTTGACCAGGAAAGGAACTGGGACCTCCTGGTTCAAAGGTAGATGCTCAACCACTGAGCCATGCTGACCAGGCTTGTTTGTTTATTTTGTTCTTTATATTACACATATAAGTGAAATCATTTGGCATTGGTCTTTCTCTGACTGACTTCACTTAGGTCCATCCATGCTGTTCATTCTTTATTATGGCCAGTATTCCATTGCATATATGTACCACAACATTGTTATCTACTCATCAGACTTTCCTTCTTAATTATGACCTTGACAGTTTTAAGGAATATTTGTTAGATATTTTGCAGACTGTCCCTCAACTGGAGTTTTTCTGGTGATCTTTTATCTTGATTAGACTGAGGTTACAGGTTTTGGGGGTGAAGACCACAGAAGTATAGTTCCTGTTTCATCATATTTTATTAGGTGTGCATGATACTACATTATTTAGCTATCTTACTTGATAATAGACAAACATGTAAATTGACCGTACCTTCACTATGCAACCAGCCAATCAGGAAAGTATGCAAGTTAACCCAACAAAGATGGTGGTTAATTTGCATATGTAGGCTCCAAGCGGCAGAGTGAAGCCTGATGGCCCCGGGGCCAGAGCAGCGAAGCCTGATGGCTCTGGGGCCGGCTCTGGCCAGACCATGGCCAGGGCAAAGGCCTGGGTCCCGGGTGCCAGAGGCAAACCTGTGCCAGCAGCCAAGGGAAGGGAAGGCCTATCGCACGAATCTCTTCATGCAACAGGCCTCTAGTACAGTTAATATTTGGCATCACCTCACATCATGTTTGAGTTTCACTCTTTACCATTCAATCACATACTCACAATTTGTCAAGGGTTTGGTGCACTCAGGCGTAGGCACATCTCCACAATGTGCCTCTTTAGAGTTAGAATTCCCTGGGAAAATTCAGGACATTCCTCTCCCCAAGCTCCCACTTATCACAAAGTTTACTAGCCTTGCATTTTATTTTAATTTTTCAGTCTTTAATAGGGTAATTTTTACTACAGCATTAATAGAAAATAAGTGTGTGTGTATGTCTCTAATCCTAATTTATGACTGAGCTTCTCAAACCCTCATAAATTTTTAAATGGTAAGAGCACTAGGAGCATCTTTTGTTCTAATATTTTGTCTTTGACCTTGTGCCTAACACAAGGCTCCTGAAAGCCTTGCAATTTCCTGGGTGACACAGAAGTGTTTTTTGCTCTAATCAGGCAACTCTGGCTTGGGTCCTCCTAGATAACGCTGGAGTGAGGGCTAGTCACCATATAAACCAAGCCACAATCAGAAGATTAGACTTTTCATTCCTACTCCCCATTTTCTTGAGGAAAGAGGATTAAAAATAAAATTAATAGTCCGATCATGCCTAAGTGATGAAGCTGGGGGCGGGGGGTAGGTTTGTAGGACTGAACCCTTAACATGTGAAATTTGATACTATCTCTTGGTAGAGTTTCGAAATATATATGAATTGTCCACCCAGCTGAAGTCACAATAAATTGTTTGGTGTGGAGAAACACATCCACACATTTGATGACCAGCTGTGTCAGAAATGAATTGTTCTGTGTGAGTAACAAAGGAGATATCCAGGAAAGAAACACAGAAGAAAGTGGACAACTGAAGTTTTTCCTTTATAATGGCAAGTAAAGGGAGATATTAAGCATGTAGAGGACAGAGGACAAACACAATATACATAATAGGTACATATCCCTTATTTCTGAGATTGAGGACAAAAAAATGCTGGATTTTAGCTTGTTTTTGGAGTTTTGGAGAAATGAAGATAAAATTATTATTTGATAGATGAATGCTTTGTTTTTTTAAACTTATTTCTTTATTCATTTGAGAGAAAGAAGGTTAGAGAGAGAGACATCTATTTGTTATTCCACTTATTTATGTATTAATTGGTTTATTCTTATATTTCTTGTATGTGGGCATTGAACCTGCAACTTTGGTGTATTGAGATGATGCAATAACTAACTGAGCTACCAGTCCAGACAAATAGATTGATGTTTTGAATTAAATTTTATCTACTAGGAGATTTTCATTACTAGTAGATATTGTCAAGGGAAAAGTGTTATTGAAGATTGAGCTAATGAGAGAAAACTATTGACCTTCTCAACTCATTTTTAATTTACACCAAGCCAATTGTCTTTTTGACACCAGTTACAACATTTATTATCAAACAATACACAGAAGGAAGTGACTTTTCATAAACTAAAGAGATAAAATTCTTTTCAATTTAGAATGCTTCTATAAGAACAATTCAAATTTACAGAACAAATTACACTGCAATAGCCCAAGGTAAGTTTTCCCACTGCATTCTTTATTCATAGGATGGAAAAAAAATCAATTATTGGATGACATATGCGAGTGTCTTTTAGATGCAAAGATGATAATGCATGTCACTGCATATTTTTCTCTGAAAGCATTCATGTGGTCAACCTGAATGAAAATAAGATCCTGAGTCATACACTGCCCATTTCCCAACATTGAAAATAATTCTCCTACATATTATGATTCCGGTACATGCCTAGAAGAGAACATTCATTTAATGGATCAGCCATCAACTCCCTAAATCATTTTTGTTTATTTAGTTTATCCAGGAGGGTATCAAGAAAAATTTTATTACACACAAATGTGTTTCTTACCCAGTAATGACAATGAAGAAGTTGAACTTTAAACATAAAGAGTAAGAGTACAAAGTACTTGCCTTGCCAGCCACACAATTGAAGGAAGCATCCAATCATTCTAATATGCTAATCTGAAGAAATATGCCTCCTGAAGAAATCCAGGAAGTGGTTTGGGCTATTTATTTAGAATATCCTATTGTCTCTATCTCAGGTGAAAAAATATCACAATAGATTTCACAATAGAGTAAACTCAAGTGATTAGAGATGGCAGATATCCAAGAATCTGTGATGGTTAATTTTATATGTCAACTTGAGTAGGGTACAGTACCAGATATTTGGTCTGGAATTTGTTGTCAAAGTATTTTCTACATGTGAGTAACTATTTTAAAAGGTGTTTTATTTTTAATTTAAATATAGTTGGTATACAATATTAGATAAGTTTCAGGTATATAATAGGTGTATGGTTATTCAACCTTATAATCTGATCACCATGCTAATTCTAGTAATTATGTCACCATGCAAATTTATTACAATTATTATTTATTATATTCCCCTTCACCCATTCTATTACTCCCCTGTCCCCTGACAACCACAAATTTGATCTCTGCACATTTTAACCATTTTCCCTTTTTCACACAACACCCCTCCCATCTGGTAACCTTCAGAATGTTCTCTGTATCTATGAGTCTGTCTCTTTCTCTTTTGTTTGCTTGTTTGTTTTATTTTTTAGATTCCACATATAAGTGAAGTCACATTTAATTATTTATGTCTGAATCATATTTCATTGTTTAAATGTACCACTTATTTATCCATTTATCTATTAATCAACACTTAGGTTGCTTCCATAACTTCCCTACCGCAAATAATGCTGTGATTAACAGATGGATGCATACCATCTGTTTGAATCGTATTTTGAGTTTCTTCAGATAAATGCGCAGGTGTGAAATTACTGGGTCCTTTATTGTGTTTCATTGTAGCCTTTGTTTTCAAGCCTATTTTGTTTGGTATAAGTATTGCTACCTCAGCTTTTTGTTGTTTGTTTCTAGTTTCATGAAATACCTTTTTCCATCCCTTAACTTTCAGTCTCTGTGTGTCTTTCTATATGAAGTGAGTTTCTTGTAGACAGCCTATGTAAGGGTTTTGATTTTTTATCCATTCAGCTACCATATGCCTTTTGATTGGAGCATTTTATCTGTTTACATTTAAATAATTGCTGCTGGATATGTAGTTGTTATCATTTTATTATTAATATTTTAAATATTTTCCCTTTCTGCTTCTTAAAGAAGTCCCTTTAACATTTTCTTTTGTAATATTTGTTTGGTGGTGTTAAACTCTGTTTTTTTCTTGTCTGGAAAGCTCTTTTATCTGTTCTGTGATACTAAATGATAGCCTTGCTCAGTAGAGTAATCTTGCTTGTAGATCTTTGCTTGAATATTTCATGACAATCTCTCTGGCCTGCAAAGTTTCTATTGCAAAATCAGCTAATAGAAATAGCAGATCTACATAACACATAGAAACAAACACTAAGAGCCAGTAAAAATGAGATGACAAAGAAGAAGCTTCCAATGAAAGACAGGATATATTTTTAAAAAGGGGCTAAATAAAATGGAGGCAAGCAATTGATCAGATACAGAGTTTTTTTTAAAAAATGGCTATAAGAATGTTCAAAGAACTTAGTGAGAACTTTAAGAAACTTAGTGAGAACTTCAACAAAATTAAAAATGACATAGAAACCATGAAAAGGGATAAGTCAGAAATAAAGAATACAATAACTGACATGAAGCATACACTAGAAGGAATAAACAGTAGATTGGATAAAGCAGAGGATCAAATCAGCAATTTAAAAGACTAATTAGCAAAAAACATCCAGTCAGAGTAGCAAAAAGAATTAGAAAAATTAGACAGGTAAAGGGACCTTTGGGACATCATGAACCAAAACAACACCTACATCATAGGAGTATCAGAAGGAGGAGAGAGAGAGCAATGTATCAAGAAAGTATTTGAAAAATAGTTTGAAAAGAAAAACAGGCTGAAAACTTCATTAACATGGGGGAAGAAACAAGGCACACAAATCCAGGAAACTCAGAGATTTCCAAACAAGATGAACCCAAAGAGGTCTTCACCAAGACACAGCATCATTAAAATGCCAAACGTTAAAAACAAAGAGAGAATTTTAAAAGCAGCAAGAGAAAGACAGTTTGTTACCTACAAGGGTGCTCCAATAAAAGTGTCTGCTCATTTCTCAACCAAAACATTTTCAGGCCAGACGGGATTGGTATGCAATATTCAAAGTGATAAAAAGCAAGGACCTACATCAATACTGCTTTTACTAATAACGCTTACATTTAAAATTAAAGGAGAAATAAAAAGATTACCAGGCAATAAAAAACAAAAGGAGTTCATTACCATCAAACCAGCATTACAGGAAATATTAAAGGTTCTCCTTTAAGAAGAGAAAGAAGGAAGAGGAAGAGAAGGAGAATGAGAAGAAGAAGGAGGAGGAGGAGGAGGAGGAGGAGGAGGAGGAGGAGGAGGAGGAGGAGGAGGAGAAGGAGGAAACAGAGGAATATAGTTATAAAGGATAAAATGGGTGCCCAGCCAGCATGGCTCAGTGGTTGAGTGTCGACCTATGAACTAGGAAGTCATGGTTTGATTCTCGGTCAGGGCATATGCCTGGGTTGTGGGTTCAATTACTAGTGTAAGACATGCAGGAGGCAACTGATCAATGAGTCTCTTTCATAATTCATGTTTCTTTCTCTCTCTCCCTCTCTGAAATTAATAAAAATATATTTAAAAAATAATAAGATGGGCCCTGGATAGGTACTACAAAAAAAAGAAAAAGAAAAAGAAAAACTAAACACAAAGCTAAAAACTAAAATAAAAAATTGAAGAGAAGGTAACACATGCCAACTCATCTGTGAATCCAGCATCACCATGATATCATATCAATGCTAGACAAAGATAATATAAGAAAGAAAATCTACAGACTAAAATCCCTTATTAATATTGATGCAAGATATACAACAAAATACTAGTAAACCAAACACAGGAGTATAGTAAAAGGAGTATACAACATGACCGAGTAGAATCTATTCCTTGAATGCAAGAATGATTCAAAATACAAATCAATGTAATATACCAAATTAACACAATGAAGGAAAAACACATGATCATCTCAATTGATCCAGAAAAAAATTAGATGACATTGACATTTTTAATGACTAAAATACACAAAAACTAGGAACAGAAGAAAACTATAATTATATAATAAATACCATATGTGAAAAGCCTAGAGATAATATCATATTCAATGTTGAAACACTGAAAGTTTTTTTTTAAGATCAGAAATAATATAACGATATTTGCTTTTGCAATTTCTATTAAACACTGTACTGGAAGTCCTAGACAGAGTAATAAGGGAAGAACAAGAAATTGTAAAGGAAGCAGTAACATTATTTCTGTTTATAGATAATATGATCGTATATGCAGAAAATCCTAAAGATTAAAAAATACTCTCAGAACTATTAAATTCAATGAATTTGCAGGATAAAATCAAATGCAAAAATCACTTGCATTTCTATACACTAACACTGAAGAACTTACGAAAGAAAATAAGACAATAATTCCATTTACAGTAAGATAAAAAATAATAAGATACTCAGGAATAAACTTAACAAAGTAGGTGAAAGACTTGTACACAGAAAACTACAAACTTTATAAAAGTAATTAAAGACACAAAAAATGGATAGACATCTATGTACAAGGAATGGAAGATTTAATAATGTTAAAATGTCAGTACTAATTAAAAGTGATTTACATATTAAATGAAAATTTATAAATATTTTATAAACAAAAGTTTTTGTTTTTTCAGAAATAGAAAAATTCATTCTTAAATTCATATAGAATCTCTAGGAGCCCTAAAGAGCCAAAATAATTTTTAAGAAGAACAAAGTTGAGTGTTGACATTTCCTGATTTCAAAATTTATTAAAGAGTTATAGTAATCAAAACAGAATTATACTACATAAAGATAGTTAGACTAGTGGAATAGATTACACAGCCCAGATATAAACCTCATATATATGTATGGTCCTATGACTTTTTGCAAGGTTGCCAACACATTTCATGGGGAAAGAGAGTCTTTTGAACAAATGGTGCTGGGATAACTGGATATCACATACAAAAGAATGAATTTCAATCGTTAACTTACACCATATGAACAACTAACATAACATGAAGCAAATACTTAAATGTAACAGGTAAAACTATAAACCTCTAAAGAAAACACAAGAGAAAAATTTCATAACATTGGATATGGCAATGATTTCATGGTTATGACACTAAAAGCAGAAGCAATAAAAGAAAAAATATAGATAATTTGGACTTCAGCAAAAAATAAAAATTTTTATGCACCAAAGGATACAATCAATAGTGAATATGCAACCCACAGAATGGGAGAAAGTATGATATATATTATAAAGGGATATTTTCAAAAAAAATATAAAGAACACCTATAACCAAAAATTATACCAAACAACCCAATTTAAAAATGGGCAAAGGACTAGAATTGACATTTATCCAAAGAAGATATTCAAGTGATCAATAAGCACATGAAAAGATGCTCAACATTACTAATCATAATGGAAATGCAAATCAAATCCATGAGACACCACATCACACCTGTTAGGATAGCTACTATGACAAAAAACAATATAATAGGTATTTATAAAAATTTGGAGAATTTTGAACTATTGTGTACTTTGGTGAAAATGTAATATAGTGTAGCCATTGTGGAAACAGTATGGCAGTTCCTAAAAAATAATTAAACATAGAGTTACTATATGACCTAGTAACTCCTTTTCTGGGTAATATACTGAAAATAGTTGAAAGCCAGGTCTGGAAAAGCTATTCATAGCCTTCTGTTCATAGTAGAATCATTCACAATAGCCAAAAAGTGAAAACAACTTAAAGTATCCATCAACTTAATTTGTATCCACACAATATTATATTCAGGCAATTTATTGTAGAATTGTACACCTGAAACTTATATAATTTTATTAACTAACTAGAGGCCCAGTGCATGAAATTCATGCACTGGGCAGGGGGGTGGGGGGGTTGGGGTTGTCCCTCAGGCCAGCCTGCACCCTCTCCAATCTGGGACCCCTCAGGGGATGTGCAGCATCCCTCTCACAATCTGGTACTGCTGGCTCCCAATCGCTCACCTGCCTGCCTGCCTGATCACCCCCTAACCATTCCCCTGCTAGTCTGATCGACACCTAACTGCTCCCCTGTTGGCCCGACTACCCCCAACTTCCCTCCCATGCCAGCCTGATCACCTTCAACTGCCCTCCCCTGCTGATCTGGTCGCCCCTAACTGCCTTCCCCTGCTGGCCATCTTGTGGTGGCCATCGTGAAATCACATGGGGGCAGCCATATAGTGACCACATGGAGGAGGCCATCTTGTGAGGGTGTGATGGTCAATTTGCATATTACCTCTATTATATAGGATGTCACTCCAATAAATTCAATAAGAAGTGTCTATCATCAGATTAATGGGTAAATAAAATGTGGTATAGGAATGATGTGGCAAAGGAACATCATTCATTCTTAAAAACGGAAGAAATTCTGACACAAGTTACAACATGGTTGAACCTTGAGGATATTATGCTAAATAACAAAAGCCAGTCACAAAAAGACAAATATTGTGTGATTACACTTATATAATATATCTAGAGTTGCCAAATTCATAGAGACAGAAAGTAGGGTTGTTGAGATGGACTCAGGAGAATATGGAAATGGAAAATTCAATGTGCAAAAAGTTTCAGGTTTCCATGTAGGAAAAAAAAATACTTGAGATGGATGTTGGTGATAGTCTCCCAAAAATGTGAATGTACTTAATTCCACCAAACTCTATATTTAAAATGGTTAAGGGTTTGACTTTGGGTGGTAAGCACACAATGCAATATACCGATCATGCATCATAGAAATGTACACTTGCAACCTATATGATCTTATTAAGCAATGTCACCCTAATAAATTCAATTAAAAATGGTTAAGATGATAAATTTGCCCTAACCAGTTTGGCTCAGTGGATAGAGCATCAGCCTGCGGACTGAAGGGTCCCAGGTTCGATTCCAGTCAAGGGCATGTACCTTGGTTGAGGGCACATCCCAGTTGGGGTTGTGCAGGAGGCAGCTGATTGATGTTTCTCTCTCATCGATGTTTCTAACTCTCTATCCCTCTCCCTTCCTCTATGTAAAAAATCAATAAAACATATTTAAAAAGACGATAAATTTTATACTATGTGTATTTTATTACAATTAAAAGTAACAACCTTGCCAAAACCGGTTTGGCTCAGTGGATAGAGCGTCGGCCTGCGGACTGAAAGGTCCCGGGTTCGATTCCGGTCAAGGGCATGTACCTGGGTTGCGGGCACATCCCCAGTGGAAGATGTGCAGGAGGCAGCTGATCGATGTTCCTCTCTCATCGATGTTTCTAACTCTCTATCTCTCTCCCTTCCTCTCTGTGAAAAATCAATAAAATATATTAAAAAAAAAAAAGTAACAGCCTGAAATATTTCTAAATTTCCCCAATACATATTTTTTTCTGTTTTGTTCTTTTCTGATTTTAGCCTAGACACTGAAAAGGATCAGAACAAAAAAAAAGAAAAAAAATATTCCAGAAGAAAAACTTGGACCAGAAGCTTTTGCACCATAAGGCACACTTTCTGACCATGGTCTTACCTCAGAGTCTATAATTTCCAAACAAAGTTAATTTCACATTCTCTCTTGGGAATAGGATAGCTGGGATGAAAGGGAAAAGAAGAATATAGTTAATAAAGAACACAAACCTTAAGAAAAATGTTGGGCTTATTTCATGTTTCTGCTATGACATTTGCTCTGGCCCTCATTTTTCTCATATATGAAGGAGATGATAATGTAAGTGAAGCACATATACTGAAATAATATGAAGTGAAGCACCTTCACATACAAGCAAAAAATAAGTGTTAATTCTTTTCCTCTTATCTGAAAAGTGGGTAGAGTTGAACAGAGATGGATTTGATCAAAAAAGAAGAGCCTTAAGAACAGAAAGCATATAGAGCAAACTGTAAATTTTCTTTGAGATATTTTAAAGTTGATTTCTATAAATGCCTATCATTGTAGAAATAAATAAAATATAGGTAATTTTCTGTCAATTTCTTAGTCATTTATATATTTGAATGGGAAGGTAAATGCTATAGCAAAAAACTGAATATGCAATGAATTTTTATGTTAATATCATGTGAATAGATGCAGAGAAGAAAAACATCTAAAGTTATAATTTTGTCAAATAAAAGAAAAATATATATATTTTAGAAAACTTGTAAAGAAATGAAAAATAAATTTCATTTTATTCTTTAAAGAAGAATTATTTTTACAAAGAATCATCAGAATCTCTGATATGGAGCAATCACTAAAAATGCATTAAATATATGAGGTCATTGTGTGGGGTGTAGGATGTAATAGTGATGGCAAAAGTGCTTCATGTGAAGATATTTGAAAGCATGAGCAGATATGCTAATTAATCATGAACAGTAGTAAATTGACCATCACTCCAACACTAATAAGAGCGGGGTATTCTAATTAGCCAATTATGCAAATTAGTCACAACCAGTATGCAAATTAGCTATCACTCCAACACACAAGATGGCCACTCCTATCTGGTCAAAGATAGCTTCCCCCATGTGGCCACAAGATGGCCTTTAGGGGAGGGCAGTTGTAGTCAATCAGGCCAGCAGGGGAGGTGGGGGCAATCAGGCCAGCAGGGGAGGGCAGTTGGGGGTGCCCTGGCCTGAAGGGGGAGGGCTGTTTGGGTGACCGGGCCAGCTGGGGAGGGCAGTTTGGGATGATTGGGCTGGCAGGGGAGGGCAGTTAGGGGCAATCGGGCTAGCAGGGTAGCTGTTAGGCATTGATTAGGCTGGCAGTGGAGTGGTTCGGGGGCAATCATGTAGGTAGGCAGGCGAGCATTTGGGAGCCAGCAGTCCCAGATTGTGAGAGGGATCAGGCCTAAACAGGCAATCGGACATCCCTCGAAAGGTCCCAGATTGGAGAGGGTGCAGGCTGGGCTGAGGGACACACACACATCCCCCCTGCATGAATTTTTTGCACCGGGCTTCTAGTTGAAGAAAAGTAACTAAAGTAAAAGTTGAGAATCAAATCTAGCTTAGACAGAGAGATGTTTGCTCAAAAAATTTTGACTGTTAGTTTGGCCCCAATACTACTTGCCTTTTTATTTAGTCTATTGTCACAGCAAGGCTAGTATTCACATGTGTGAAACGGATGGAGGACATTGTTAGTAAATTAAAGAACCAAGTGAAATCGACATTCTTCAGCAAATATTACTTAAATGGCTCTTGATTTGGTCTACAATATTGCCGGGAGCGGGTCCATCCTTGCTGTTTCAAGGGACCTGGCATATATGGCATACTGTTCTTAATATGTTTGCTCACCTTCTTGGCACTATGTGTTTTAACCAAGGTCTCTGAGAAAGGTTGTTTCCCCAGGTAGGGATTTTCCCCTGAAGTTAGGGAGGGAATAAAACCTCTTAACTAAGTGCCAGGCGGGTAATTAAATCACTTTAACTATGAACAATCATGCTTAATCTACATAATCTTTACTCCCTGGAATGGAGATAAGAAACGCCCTAACCTTTGTAATAGAGATTGATAGGATTGAATCAACTGGTATAAATACAGATGTAATAAGACAGCAAGACACAGAACTTAGAACACAGAACTTAGAACACAGAACTTAGAATACAGAACCTACACAGAACTAGAGACAGAAGAACTGCACTGGAGAGAACATGGCAAAAGATCCTGGACTGAACCTGACTTACAGAAATGGGCAAGAGAACCTGACTAGAACCTGGTGACTGAACCTGGCTGGAGAACCTGGACTGAACCTGGCTGGAGAACCTAGCGAGGGAACATGGCTACAGAACCTGGCTGGAGATCCTAAGCAGAACCTCTCTGGAGATCCAGACCAGAACTTGGCTGGAGATCCTGGCTAGGCTGCTGATCAACTGAACGCTGCCTCCATGTCATTCCTTCTTTGCCGACCTCATCTACACCTTTGGGGACCCCTGGACCTGCTGGGGTTGGACCCCGGCATATGGCGCCTGAACAGGGACCCCTAGGTAAGCCCCATTCTCGGGATGGATAGGACTCCACCGTAGGAAGAGGGTGGATAGTCTTCGCCGACTCCGTCCACACCTTTGGGAACCCCTAGAACAGGATTCCCCTAGGTAAGGTCTCCCCCCCCCCATTGAGAACCCCACATTCGGGACGGATAGGACTCCACCAGGGTACTTAAGACCCCCCTATAGAGGATAAGTAGGGTAAGAAGGTGGATAGTACAGAACTTAGATTGAGAAGATGTGTGACTGAACCTGGCTGGAGAACCTGGACAGAACCTGGCTGGAGAACCTAGCGAGGGAACTTGGCTACAGAACCTGGCTGGAGAACCTGGACTAAACCTGGCTGGAGAACTTGGACACAGAACCTGGCTGGAGATCCTAGGCAGAACCTCTCTGGAGATCCAGACCAGAACTTGGCTGGAGATCCTGGCTGGAGATCCTGGCTAGGCTGCTGATCAACTGAACGCTGCCTCCATGTCATTCCTTCTTTGCCGACTCTGTCCACACCTTTGGGGACCCCTGGACCTGCTGGGGTTGGACCCCGGCACAATATTGTGCTTTTATTATAAAACAGAAAAAGACAGACTATAGCAAGAGCGATTTCATTTTTAACTGTAAATTGTCTCTTTGTTAGGCACCATACCTTCAGAAAAATGTTTTGTGTGTTTTTTGCTTAATTATTTTTCCCTAACTGTGCCAAGTATTTTATATAGATCTTTTAAATAATCTGTGCACAGGAAAAATAGTAAGAGCAAAATAAAAACAAACAAAAAATTTTGTACTAAGAACAAACCTTAAGTTGAAGAGAGTTCTAACCTTTGAATTTAAAAAAGGCCTTTTAAAACATGTCTAAGATGATGAGAAAGTTAGTAGATAACACTTACTGGCTATTTCATGATATTAAAGAATTATTGTTCATTTTAAGGGTAATGATTGCATCATGGTTGTATTTTTTTTAAATCCTTAACTTGCAGAGGTATATACTATATTATGAAGTAATATACGTAGGTAATTTTCTTCAAAATAACACCAGATATTATAGGGGCAGACGACTGTGTAAATGCCCAGATTAAACAAGATAGGCCAGTGTTGAATAATTTTAAAATTTGGTAACGAGACCCTGTGGCTTTATTATAAAATCTCTTAACTTTCTCCATAGGTTTGAAGCTTCTCATTATAAGAAAATATATCTGTAAAATCAATTTATTATGATATTGGCTTTTGAAGGAAATATTTTTTGTTATAGATTTGACATGGATTCACATATTTTTAAAAGATTATTTAATTGATTCTTAAAAAAAGAGGAAGAAAGAGGGAGAGAGGAATATTGATATGAGAGCAACACTGACCAGCTGCCTCTTGCACACCCTCACCCAGAATTGAGCCTGCAACCCAGGCACATGATTCAAATTATCAACCCTTTGGTACATAGGATGATACCCAATAAACTGAACCAAACTGGCCAGGGTGGATTTGCATATTTTTTAAGTGAAGCCCTCATATAATGAAATATTCTGTTCCTTTGGTACCCAGGCCCTCTCCAACTATCTAAACCTTGTATTTCCAATAGTCACTGAAGAATAGGTAGAATATTTTTAGAGACTCATAAATCAAATATCAGTATTAGCTCAAGAAAGCAAGAAGACCAGCATGTGCTCACTTTCAATCAGGAAGCTCCACAAAATGGATTTGTAATTCTAGAATTTTGAGTGACAGACTTGTAGAAATCAAAAGTATCAAAACAACCACTAAACAGGTCTACAATAGTTATAAAATAATCATTCCAACAGTGTTATATTATCTCAGACCAACATTTATCACTCTATTCACTTTTCTGTTAACGTTAGTTAAATGCATAGCTTTTTACTCACCAGACCTTACTTTCTTATGTACTTATAAAGCAAAGTTCACTAATTTTATTGAATAAATGATTTTTCTTTGACATCAACTTGATGCTTTGCTATATTATTTCTTCTTACAATGCATTTCACAACTGCTCAGCTTGATGATTCTTTTGACTGTTTTTGCCATAAAGTATGCATTCTCAGTTATAACAAAAATAAAACTTATACTCTGAAAAATATTTGGCAATGTTTATGGCACACAAACTGGTTGATCTGTGTCTTAGTTATTGAATTAAAATAATTTGTTCATTGTAGATGTCCTTTTGTTGTTTACTAAAGTGTCTAAGAGCAACAAATTGGCTGTATTTTATTTTATGTGCCTGGTCAGTCATAGAAGTCCAACTATATTAAAAATGTTAGGGCTGGTAACAGCAGAGGACACTTGGAGAATGGCAAGATCAGGGATCTGGGCTGGAGAGTGATGCGCAACCACTGAGCCAAGAGGGTCAAGAAGAAGCTGCACTGCACCAAGGCCATATTCTGTGGGGACAGGTGTAACATCCAAATGTGGAAAGGAAGTCCACAGGGCTTCTGGCAGCTGGGGAATATAGAATTAAGTCCACAGCCACGAGAGACTACACCTAGAAAGGCGGCTTGAAGATCTGCCTGAGCAGCGTGGTGCTGAGGGGAGAGAAACTTGCAGTCATGTGGTTGTTTTGCCTTTTTTTGCCCTTGTTTTTATTCACTAAAACCAGTTAGTAAGACCTTTCAATTACAAACACTCACCTGAGACTGTAGTGCAAGTGGAGGTGCAGATTTCTGGAGTCTGGTGAGAGATGTGGAGGAAACCAGGGCAGGGAGAGGTTATCAGGAATCTGGCACTACAACTTTCATGACCCTCCAAACCTAAGCAGCCATCTTTCTCCTGAGGAGCCAGCCTCTCCGAGCATCCTCAAGACAGCTAATACAGCCACACCCACCCTACATCTTGAGCTTTACAAATGAAACAAAGACTCTGAATAGCCCCAAATTGCCCTCAGGGATTGAGTTGAAGAGAGGCTATTCAGTCCCCAAAGGCAATACAGCACCCCTGCCACCTAAAGCCTTGTCAAAAACAGGTGCTTGAGCGATGAAGATTGACAGCAAGCAGGCAGGTAAAGCTGGCAGATTGGTTTTGCCTCTTTGCAGCCAATGCCTGTGGAGACAGACACAAACAGTGGAGCAGTGGAATGCTTGGAACTTCAATACAATGCTGAAAGCCAAAGATAGTTCCTGACAGTGGTCAGCAGCTAACTACCTAACACAATACTCAGATGTGGCAGACAGGACAGAAGAGTGGGGTCTTAAACCAACCCCCATGGGGCATTAAAATTTGGCTGAAGCGAATGACACTTCAGTTATCTTTTATTAATTTTTTTTCTTTATTTTTGTTTTTCCATTTTTTATTTTTTAGTATAATTTTTCTTTAGCCTATTTGTATATTTTTTATTGTTATTGTATTTTATTTTATTTTTATCTTTTAGGTTTTTACCTTTTTCTTCTTCCCCTCTCCCTTTTTCATCCTGTTTTCTATTCTTCTGTCCCTGCTTTAGTTTTTCTCTCTCTTTTATTTTTACCCCTTGTTAAAAATCGATCTTCTTTATGTGCTTTATTGATGTGTTATTATTATTGTAGTCTCTGTTGGGTTACTCATATATATAATTTCATCTCCCGTGCTCCAAGTCCATGCATCCTTCTCTTTTCTATTTCTTTGCTAGTCAATTTTATTTTTGCTTTTGTATATCCTCTTCTCTCTTGCTCTTTTCTTCCCCTAATTGTTTAATTAGTTTCACTCACTAAACTCAAGCCTAACTGCTCTCTCCTCAATTCTGCTTTCCCAAAGATAAATGAATAAATAAATCCTATATAATAAAAGGCTAATATGCAAATTGTCTCCTCAGGAGTTCGACTGACCAGGAGTTCAACCGCTAGCTATGATGTGTACTGACCACATAGGGGTGGCACGGAACGAAGGAAGGCCCTGGCCGGCAGACAGCAGATGGGGGAAGGAAGGCCCTGGCCAGCAGCTATCAGCTGGCAGCCAGGGAAAGGAAGGCCCCAATTGGCCCTGATTGCCAGCCAGGTCTAAGGACCCTACCAGTGAAAGAATTTCAGGCACCGGGCCTCTAGTAGATAAATAAATAAATGTTTTTGTTTCATTTATCTATTTATTTATTTATTTATTTATTTATTTATTTATTTATTTATTTTCTTATCCAAGCATTCTCTTTCTATCTCCTCTATACTGAACCTTGGTCCTTCCCTTATTTATCCAATTCTTTAACTTTACTTTCTGTATATAAGCTCTGCCTCTACAGATTATGTCCCTCCCTTTTTGTCTGGTGGTCTGTTGTTTGCACTTTTGATGCAATTATTTTGTGGTGTTTGCTCCCCATATATTTTTTTCTTTTTTCTCTAGCCTTTTTCCTTTCCTCGATATCATTTTTACTCTCTTTTCTCTTGCCTCATTCTCTTTTCTCTGGTGGTCACTTTTATTGGGATTATCAGTGTCGTGTGTACATTCATGTTTTGTTCCCTCTGCATTGTGTTGTGTTGAGTAGTATTTTTTGCTGTTTGGTCAACACTTCCAAATGGTTGGCACAATGTGGTAGAGAGTGAGCCACATAACCAGACACCTTGGAAGGAAACTCCATCCCTGAAGGGGACAATAACACTCAAGAACCAAATACAATAAGAAAGCCAAAATATCTCAAATAAGGGGCATCCGTAGAATACCCAGCCCAGGGACATTGAGACTGCACCACTGGATTCCAAAAACATGTACTATATAAGACAAACTAAAAAAATCTGGGTGACATAGCAGTTTGATCTATGTTGATACTTAGAATCAATCACAAAGGAATAGCAAAAGTGGGAAGACAAAGGAACAACCCCAATATGAAACAAAAGGAGAAATCACCAGAGAAAGAAATAAATAAAATGGACACAAGCAATTTGTCAGAGAATAAATTCAAAGCAATGGTTATAAGTATGCTGAAAAGGCTACAAGACAAATTCACCAACATCTGTAAGGATCAAGGGGAAATGAAGAATTACATAGCTATAATAAAGAATGCAATGGAAGATTTCAACAGTAGACTAGAAGATGCTGAGGACCAAATCAGTGAGTTGGAAGACAAGGTAGAAAAATCACAAGCAGGGCAGAAATCTGGAAAAAACAAATACAAAGCTGTAAGAGAGCCTAAGAGAGCTTTGGGACAACATGAAATGAAACAACATTCACATAAGAGGAGTGCCAGAAGGAGAGGAAACGGAGCAAGGAATAGAAAACCTGTTTGAAGAATTAATGAGAGAAAACTTCCCTGAATTGGGGAAGAAAAAACTCACACAAGTCTAAGAAGAACACAGAGTCCCAAACAATATTAACCAAAAAAGACTAACACTAAGACACATCATAATTAAATTGGCAAACATCAATGACAAACTTAAATGCTGCCAGAGAGAGACAGAAAATTACCTATAGATGAAACCGGTTTGGCTCAGTGGATAGAGCATTGGCCTGCAGACTGAAAGGTCCCAGGTTCGATTCCGGTCAAGGGCATGTACCTTGGCTGCAGGCACATTCCCAGTGGGAGATGTGCAGGAGGCAGCTGATAGATGTTTCTCTCTCATCGATGTTTCTAACTCTCTATCTCTCTCCCTTCCTCTCTGTAAAAAATCAATAAAATATATTAAAAAAAAAGAAATTTAAAAAAAAGAAAGTTACCTACAAGGGATCACCCATTAGACTATCAACTAAATTATCAAACAGAAGCACATCAGGCCTGAAGGGAATGGAATGAAATATACAAAGTGATGCAAAGCAAGGGGCTGAATTCAAAAATACTATACCCAGCAAGGCTTTTATTCAAAATTGAATATGAAATCAGGTGCTTCAAAAATAAATCTAAGGGGGTTTATTACCACCAAGCCATCAATGCAAGAAATGCTAAACAGATTGCAGTAAAAAGAATACTTAGGAAGAGAAAAAGGAACACAGGAATAAAAAATAAAAATGGCAACAAACAAGTACCTATAAATAATGACCTTAAATGTAAACGGATTAAATTCTCCAAACAAAAGAGACAGAGTAGCTTAATGAATAAGAAAACATGACCCATATATATGCTGTATACAAGAGACCCACCTCAGAACAAATGACTCACACAGACTCATAGTGAAGGGATGAAAAAATATTTCAAGCAAATAGAAATGAAAAAAAAAAGCTTGGGTAGCAATACTTATATCTGACAAAATGTGAATAGGCTGATAACAATGGAGGAAATGGTAGCAGCAATCAAAAAGCTTCCATCAAACAAAAGCCCTGATCCAGACGGCATTACAGGGAGTTTTTTTTTTAATCTTTATTGTTCTGATTATTACAGTTGTTCCTCTTTTTTCCCCCCATAGCTCCCCTCCACCCAGTTTTCACCCCACCCTCTGCCCTTACCGCCCCCACTGTCCTAGTCCATAGGTGTACCATTTTTTTCCAGTCTCTTCCCACACCGCCACACCCCTCCCCCCCCAAGAATTGTCAGTCCACTCCCTTTCTATGCCCCAAATTCTATTATATTCACCAGTTTACTCTGTTCATCAGATTTTTTATTCACTTCATTTTTAGATTCACTTGTTGATAGATATGTATTTGTTGTTCATAATTTTTATCTTTACCTTTTTCTTGTTCTTCCTCTTTTTAAAGAAAACCTTTCAGCATCCTATCTAATAATAGACAAACATGGTAATTGACCATACCTTCGCTAAGCCTCCCAGTGGCTAATCAGCACGATATACAAATAAACTACCAACAAAGATGGAGGTTAATTTGCATAAGTAGGCTCCAAGCGGAAAGACTGAAGGGGGAGCCAGAGCAGCAAAGACGGAAGAAGGAAGGTGGCTCTGGCTAGAGCAGCGAAGACGGAAAATGGAAAGCTGCTCCGGGCTGGAGCACCGAAGACGGAAGACGGAAGGCAGCTCGAGCTGGAGCAGTGAAGATGGAAGACTGAAGGCGGATTCAGCCAGAGCGAAGCCCTGGATCCCGGCTGCCGGAGGAAAACCTGTGCTGGCAGCCAAGAGAAAGGAAGGCCTATTGCACAAATCTCTCCATGCAACAGGCCTCTAGTTTCATATAATACTGGTTTGGTGGTGATGAACTCCTTTAGCTTTTTTTTATCTGTGAAGCTCTTAATCTGACCTTCAATTCTGAATGATAGCTTTCCTGGGTAGACTAATCTTAATTATAGGTTCTTGCTATTCATCACTTTGAATATTTCTTGCCACTCCCTTCTGGCCTGCATCATTTCTGTTGAGAAATCAGCTGACAATCTTATGGGTACTCTCTTGTAGGTAACTAGCTGTTTTTCTCTTGCTGCTTTTAAGATTCTCTTTTTGTCTTTTGCTCTTGGCACTTTAATTATTATGTGTCTTGGTGTGGTTCTCTTTGGATTCCTTTTGTTTGGGGTTCTCTTCACTTTCTGGACTTGTAAGTCTATTTCTTTCACCAAGTAGGGGAAGTTTTCTGTCATTATTTCTCCAAGTAGGTTTTCAATATCTTGCTCTCTCTCTTCTTCAGGCACCACCATAATTCGGATGTTGGTACGCTTGAAGTTGTCCCAGAGGCTCCTTACACTATCTTCATATTTTTGGATGCGTTTTTCTTTTTGTTTTTCTGGTTGGGTGTTTTTTACTTCTTAGTACTTCAAATCTTTGGCTTGATTGTTGTGATCCTCTAGTCTGCTGTTGATCTCTGTATAATATTCTTTATTTCATTCAGTGTATGCTTAATTTCTAGTTGGTCCATTTTCATATCCTCGATGGTCTCACCAGACTTACTGAGGGTCTTACTAAATTTATCTGCTGTTTGTAGAAAATTCTTGAAAAACCTGAAAACCGTGGTTTTGAACTCTATATCCAGTAGTTTGCTTTCCTCCATTTCTGTCATGTGTGACCTGTTTCTTTGTCTCCACATTTTGTCTGCTTTCCTGTGTTGATAGAGTGGTTTTCTGTGCTAGGTGTCTTATAGGGTCCAGTGGCTCAGCCTCCCCAATTACCTGAGGTGGACACTCTTGGTGCACCGCTTTGTGGGTTGTGTGCACAGTCTTGTTGTAGTTAAGCCTTGATTGTTGTTTGTATCACTGGGAGGAATTGACCTCCAGACCAATTGGCTGTGAGATTCAGCTGTGTCTACGGTGGGAGAACTTCTGTGTTGGAGACACCCTTATGGGGCATGACTTATTTCATTGGGGCTTTGGTGCTCACTGAGTCTGTCCCCTGAGTGTTTCCCTTATGGATCTGAGGAGTTGTAATCTGGATGGTCCCACTCTGACCACTAGGTACACTGGCACTTGGATCTCTAAGGAGGTGCTAATTTAGCCTCTGCCTGAGGGTACCTAGCAGGAGGTATGGAGAGATCTGCAGATTCCTCTTCTTTGTTTGGGATTTGGAGGTGCCCAGATGAGGCCCAGCTGTGAAGCAATGCCGTCTGCTGTGGGGCCTTAGGCCTTCTTTTGGATGATCTGGGTCTCTCTGACCCAGCTGCAGTTTTTAGGTAATTTTAGATTGCAAAGGGCCACGTCATTCATATGCAAAAACCTCTGCACACAGCTTGGGTAGGGCTGGGTTTCAGGGAATCAACAGAGCAGAGCAAACAGCTATGGCTTATCCTCAGCCCTGCCTTAAGAGGTCCGGGGTCTCAGTGGCCTGCGGTCATGCTGCAAGCACCCTGAGAGAAAGCCTCCCTCAAGTTCCGCCCACTGCCAGACAGTCCAGTTTCTCCCCGTATGAGTCTGGATCTCTAGAGACTCACCCAGAACTGGAGTCAGGGCTGTCGGGAGCTTGTGTCTCCCTCCCGATTGAAAAAGACAACCGTGTCCTCACTTGCCAGCCCTTTCGGCGTGTGCCTCTGTACCTCTGAACTTTACTTCCGCACCTCCTCTGAGTCTCCGTGTGCTTTTCACTTTCCTTCTAGTTGTAGAATTTCCACTCAGCCAGCCTTCCTGTGGTTCTGGATTATGTCCATTTTGTCTTTTAGTTGTATTTTTGAAGTGATTTTGCAAGGCAGCAATTTCAGGTGTTTACCTATGCCACCATCTTGGTTTTCTTTTTACAGGGAGTTTTACCAAACAATCAAAGAAGTAAAACCTATCCTCCTCAGACTATTCCAAAAAACTTAAGAGGAATGCATATTTCCAAACTCTTTTTTTGAATCCAGCATTACATTAATCCCCAAACCAGATAAAGACACTATAAAGATAAAGAATTACAGGCCAATACACCTAATGAACATATATGTTGCTAATACACCTAATGAACATATATGTTAAAATACTCAACAAACTTCTAGCAAATCAGACCCAGCATTACATTAGAAAGATCATACAGCATGATCAGGTGAGAGTTATTCCAGGGATGCAAAGTTGGTACAATATCTGCAAATCAATAAACATTATACATCACATAAATAAATTGAGAGAGAAAAATCACATAATCACATCAATTGATACAGAAAAAATCATTCGACAAAATCCATCACCCCCCCCCTTTTTTTTTGATAAAAACTCTCACCAAAGTGGGAATAGAGCAGTGGTTCTCAACCTTCTTAATGCCGTGACCCTTTAATACAGTTACTCACGTTGTGGTGACCCCCAATTTCATTGTTACAAACTGATCATAATTAAAGCATAGTGATTAATCACAAAAACAATATGTAATTATATATGTGTTTTCTGATGGTCTTAGGCAACCCCTGTGAAAGGGTCATTCGACCCCCAAAGGGTAGCGACCTACAGGTTGAGAACCACTGGAATAGAGGGATCATACCTCAACTTAAAAAAAAAGCCTAACATTGACCAGTTTGGCTTGGTGGATGGAAAGCCAGCCTGTGAATTGAGGAATCCCAAGTTAGATTCCGGTCAAGGGAATGTACCTTGGTTGCAGGCACATCCCTAGTAGGAGGTGTGCAGGAGGAAGCTGAGTGATGTTTATCTCTCACTAATGTTTCTATCTCTCTATCTCTCTCCTTTCCTCTCTATAAAAAATCAATAAAATATATTTTTTAAAAGCCTTATATAACAAACTAGAGCCAACATCATACTCAATGGGAAAAAAATAAAACCATTTTTCCTTAGAACAGGAGTAAGGCAGGGATGCCCACTTTCACCACTGCTGTTTGACATAGTACTGTAAATGCTAGCCATAGCAATCAGACAAGAAGAAGAAATAAAAGGTGTCAATATTGGAAAAGAAGAAGTAAAACTCTCATTATTCACAGATACATGATATTGTACACAGAAAACCCTAAGGACTCCATCAAAAACTACTAGATTTAATAAATGTATTCGGCAGTGTAGCAGGGTACAAAATTAACACCCAGAAATCAATAACTTTATAATAAAACAATAATGAACTCACCGAAAGAGAAATAAAAAAAAAAAAACTCATTTACTATTGCAACAAAAATTAAGATACCTAGGAATAAACTTAACTAAGGAGTTAAAAGACCTGTACTGGAAAACAAAGGACATTGAAAAAGAGATAGAGGAAGACATAAACATATGGAAAAATATATCGTGTTCATAGACTGGTAGAATCCACATCATTAAAATGTCCATACTACCCAATGCAATCTATAGATTCAATGCAATCCTCATTAAAATATCAACAGCATATTTCACAGACCTGGAACAAACTCTCCAAAAATTCTTATGAATGAAAAAATACCTCAAATAGCCATAGCAATCCTGAGAAGAAAGAACAAAGTTCAAGGGATCACAATACCAGATATCAAGTATATTACAAAACCACTGTTCTCAAAACTGCCTGGTACTGGCACAAGAACAGATATATAGACCAATGAAATATATGACCCAAGCCATTATGATCAATTAATATTTGAAAGGAGGCAAGAACAGTCTCTTCAATAAATGGTGCTGGGAAAATTGAACTGATACATGCAAAAAAATGAAACTAGACCACCAACATACACCATAAACAAAAATAAACTCAACATGGATAAAGGACTTTAGTGGGAAACCATAAAAAATATTAGAAGAATCCATAGGCAGCAAAATATCAGACATAAGTCATAGCAATGTCTTTATTGGTGCAGCTCCTAGGACAATGGAATCTAAGGAGAAAAACAAATAGATTACATCAAAATAAAAAGCTTCTGCACATCAAAAGAAACCATCAACAAAACAATAAGAAAGCCCACTGCACACTGCACTGGAGATCATATTTGCCAATGTTACATCTGATAAGCATTTAATCTCCAAAATTTATTGGGAACTCATACAACTTATCAAAAGGAAGATAAACAATCCAATAAAAAAATGGGTGACGAAACTAAATAGACACTTCTCAAAAGATGATATACAGAAGGCCAAGAGACCTATGAAAACATGCTCAAAGTTACTAATCATCAAGAAATGCAAGTCAAAACGACAATGAGGTACCATCTCACACCTATCAGAATGGCTATCATCAACAAATCAACAACTGTCTAGTGCTGTTGAGAATGTGGAGAAAAAGGAACCCTCACACATTACTGGTGGCAATGCAGACTGGTACAACAACTGTTGAAAACAGTTTGGAGTTTCCTCAAAAAATTAAAAATGGAACTCCCCATTTAAACCAGTAATCTCACTTCTAGGAAGATATCACAAACACCAATAAGAAACACCATTCAGAAATAATATATGCATCTCTTTGATCATAGCAGCACAATTTTCAAAAGCTAAGATCTGGAAACAACCTAAGTGCCCATTAGCAGATGAGTAGATTAAATACTGTGGTACATCTGAACAATGGAATACTACACTGCTGTAAAATAGAAAGAACTCTTACCATTCATAACAGCACGGATGGACATGAAAAGCATTTTGCTAAGCAAAATAAGCCAGTTAGAGAAAGATAAATATCATATGACATGATCTTACTCATTTGTGGGATATAATGAACAACATAAACTGATGAACAAAAATAGATCCAGAAACATAGAAGCATTAAACAGACTGTCAAATCTTAGTGGGGAGGCACGGGGGGTGCAAGGGATCAACCAAAAGACCTGTATGCATGTATGTAAACATAGCCAATAGACACAGACAGTAGGGAGGTGAGGTCATGTGCTGGGGGGTGGTAGCTGCCAGGAAGAGGTCAATAGGGGAAAAAGGTGACATATGTAATACTTTAAACAATAATGAATTTAAATTAAAAAAAACACAACACAAACTGAAAAAAAAATATTAGGAAGGTATAGCAACATTAAATTGTATCTAAGAGTACTATGAAAAGAAACCATAACCTAGAAGACATTTTATACAGACAGTACTACCTAGATATTTCCAGGGGAAAAATTATTCTAAATTCATAGAAAAAGGTTATGTTTATATGGCTGCACTTGTCAGAATACTAGCTTCTCTTATAAATTCCACCATGATTGCTCCTCATAACATGCTGTGGCTACCTGGTATTAATTTGTCTATGCCTTTGGGAACTACTTTCCATGAATGTTTTCTACTACTTTTATGAAAGAAAGATTTGTGAGTGAAGTAATAAATTATCAATGCCACATGTCATAAAATACAATATATTTTTTTCAGGTCTTGATTCACTAATCAAGAAAAAACGAATGTATCTGAATTAATCAAAGAACCTAAAATTATACAAATTATACCTAAATTGAATATTCTATTCAAAATGTAACAAAAGAAATCACTCTACACATTAAGGTATACTTTACCAGGTACCAGTCAGATTCTTACATGAAACACTTAACAGTGCATTTTTTATGAATTAAAATAGAAAGAATGGCTTGTAATTTAGAAAATTTGCATCAGAGGGAGACTAGAAAGTCATTTTGACATTAAAAGGTTTTTGTGGGAACCAAGATGGCTGCATAGGTTAACGCCGGAGTTTGCTGCCTCATACAACCACTTCAAAAATACAACTAAAAGACAGAATGGACATCATACAGAACCACAGGAAGGCCGGCTGAGTGGAAGTTCTACAACTAGGAGGAAAGAGAATAACATACCGAGACTCAGAGGAGGCGCAGTGCTGAAGTCAAATACTACGGTGTGGAGGTGCGCGGAACGGGCTGGTGGCTGAGGGCGCAGTTGTCTTTTCCAATCAGGAGGGAGTCTCAGATTCTGAGCTCCAGATCCTGGCGAGTCTCTAGGGACCCAGACTCAAACGGGAGAGGCGGGACTGTCTGGCTTCGGTCGGAACTTGAAGGCAGCTTTCTCTCCGAGGTTTGCAGCGGTTGCTGGGACTCTGAGATGCAGAGCCCCACGGACGGGACTGAGAGCAGCCATAACTGCACGCTCCACCCGCTCTGTAGATCCCCTGGGACCCGCCCCACCCAAGCCCTGCACAGAGCCATTTGCTGGATAGCCTCAGGCAAAGGCTAGATTAGCACCTCCCTAGAGGACAGAAGTTCTCTCACTGCAGACACAGCTGATTCTCACAGCCACTTGGCCTGGAGCTCAAATGCCCTCTATTATTACCTACAACAATCAAGGCTTAACAGCAACAAGACTGCGCACAAAGGCCACTAGGTGGTGCACCAAGAAAACATAAAAATATGCGGAGACAAAGAAACATGACGCAGATGTCAGAAATGGAAGATATAGACCTCAAAACCACACTTTTAAGGTCTTTCAATAATTTTCTAAAAACTGCCAATAAATGCAGTGAGATCCTCAAGAAATCTAATGAGACCCTTGATGTTGTGATAAAGAGCCAACTAGAAATTAAGCATACACCGACTGAAATAAAGAATATTATACAGACTCCCAACAGCAGACCAGAGGAGCGCAAGAATCAAGTCAAAGATTTGAAATGCGAAGAAGCAAAAAACATCCAACCGGAAAAGCAAAATGAAAAAAGAATCCAAAAATACGAAGATAGTTTAAGGAGCCTCTGGGACAGCTTCAAGCGTACCAACATCAGAATTATAGGGGTGCCAGAAGATGAGAGAGAGCAAGACATTGAAAACCTATTTGAAGAAATAATGACAGAAAACTTCCCCCACCTGGTGAAAGAAATAGACTTACAACTCCAGGAAGCGCAGAGAACCCCAAACAAAAGGAATCCAAAGAGGACCACACCAAGACACATCATAATTAAAATGCCAAGAGCAAAAGACAAAAAGAGAATCTTAAAAGCAGCAAGAGAAAGAAACTCAATTACCTACAAGGGAATACCCATACGACTGTCAGCGGATTTCTCAACAGAAACTTTGCAGGCCAGAAGGGAGTGGCAAGAAATATTCAAAGTGATGAATACCAAGAACCTACAACCAAGATTGCTTTATCCAGCAAAGCTATCATTCAGAATTGAAGGTCAGATAAAGAGCTTCACAGATAAAAAAAAGCTAAAGGAGTTCATCACCACCAAACCAGTATTATATGAAATGCTGAAAGGTATCCTTTAAGAAGAGGAAGAAGAAGAGAAAGGTAAAGATACAAATTATGAACAACAAATATGCATCTATCAACAAGTGAATAAATAATCTGATGAACAGAATAAACTGGTGATTATAATAGAATCAGGGACATAGAAAGGGAATGGACTGACTATTCTTGGGGGGGAAAGGGGTGTGGGAGATGCGGGAAGAGACTGGACAAAACTCGTGAACCTATGGATAAGGGCAGTGGGTGGGGAGTGAGGGCGGAGGGTGGAGCGGGAACTGGGAGGAGGGGAGTTATGGGGGGGGGAAAGAGGAACAAATGTAATAATCTGAACAATAAAGATTTAATTAAAAAAAATAAAAAAAAATCTTAAAAAAAGGTTTTTGTGTTAAAATGAACCTCAAGGAGTCAGATTCCAAAGCATCTCATTCCTTATTTTAAGTCAAACTTCAATTAAAAGACCATGATAATGTGATAACTTTTCATATTAAGTAATGTTTGTTAATTCTTAGTGGTTTTAAATGACTAATAAACAAATGAATAATGTGTAGCCTTCTGAATATGCTCTATATTAAACAATAATGACTTGATTTAGAGTGTCATGCCATAAGGGTAAAGCCTAGGCTGTCTTGAGTTCTAGGACCACCAACACCAGTATCCACCAGGAGATCCAGTGGGTCGGCGTTGGACTTATTGATAAGAGAAATGTCCAAACATATGTAATACTTTCAATAATAAATATTTTTTTTTAATAAATGAGAATCCAAAATGGTGACAGAGTAATTGGATGCTACACTGACATGCTCCCAGGACCAAACTGAAATTACAACTAAAATACAGAAAAAACATCCTGAATAATCAACTTTAGACTAACTGGAAAGAGCCCTGATAACCAAGGACTGAAAGTGGAGATTGCATAGAGATTAGTAGTAAGTTTGAGGCACAAAAGTGCTGACCGGGCATCCATAGATAGTGGCTGAATTTCCAGAGGGATATCTAAGCTATGGGGGAATCCCACTGTGAAGTCTGGTGTCTAAACCCCAAGATGGCTTCTCAGCCCCAAGCGCCAGAACTGAGATTGGTGCCCACATAACATCTGGCTGTGAGAAGCGTCAGGGCTGCTGTCTAGCAGAGATAGAGGGATGTCTGGAAATGTAGGCACCCTCATAAATGGCCAACACACAATATTTCATGTGCATCCACTCACCTTGGCCTCTGACAGAGGGAGGGAAGTGTGGACTGGAGCTGTATGAGCAGATGTCAGGGTAGAGTGTTCTGGGGTTAGACCTCAGAAGGCAGACAGCATGGTTTCCTGTGCTGAGTCATTCCTCATGCTGTGGAGGACATCTTTCTCCAGAGGACCTTTGATATATTTGATATCCAGGTGATTTTTGCCTTGGAAGAAGGCAGTTGCTCTACCCTATTAGAAAACCCCCTTGTCCACTCTGTGGAGTTTCTGAGGCCCATTTAGAGACCAAGAACATAAGTCAGCCTGCAAGAAGAAGCAATTGTCCCAACCTTTTGGAAACCCTCTCACCTCACCTTGTGATCAATAGTTTAGGTTAATAAAGACTAAATACAATCATACTGCATGCAGAAGAGTGTCTCTTAAGGCTTTGAGTCTTTGCCTGATCTAATTCAGGGAGGGCCTGGGGTTAGGAAAAGCAAACTTTGGTGCATATCTTGGTCCTTTCCAAAGGAATCCAGCCACAGCAGAGGGAGTCACAAACTGTAGATCGCTGGTAGCTCCAAACAGGGTGTGTAAGGCCAGTCAGAAACAGTGTCTGAAACTGTCCTGAGCTAGAGATCAGAAAGCATAGCAGAGCTACCCAATACATAGTCATAAACACAAAGATCAGCCAAAATTGGGAGACAAAATAATCAAGCCACAAATGAGAGAACAAGAGAATTCTCCAGAAGAAGAGCTAAATGAAATGGGGATAAGAAATTTATCAGACATGGAGTTCAGAATAATGATGGCAAAGATGCTCAACAGCATTAAAAAAGATATAGCAACTATGAAAGAGTAACATAACACTAATAAAGAACACAATGGAAGGAGTAAACAGCAGGATGGGGAAAGCTGAGAGTCAGATCAATGAATTACAAGACAGAGTGGAAATAATCGCTCAATAAGAGAAACAAAAAGAAAAAAAATTAAAAATAGGAGGATAGCCTAATGGAGTTGTGGGACAACAGGAAATGTGACAATATGTGCATAATAGGAGATCCAGAAGAGTAAGAAAGTGAGCAATGGTTAGAGAATGTATTTGAAGAAATAATAGCAGAAAACTTCCCTAATCTGGTGAAAGAAAAAGTCACACAAGTTCAGGAGGCACAGAGAGTCCTAAGCAAGAAGAACCCAAGTAGGCTCACACCCAGATACATCAAAATTGAAATGCCAAAAATTAAAAACAAAGAGAGAATATTAACAACAGCAAGAGAAAAGCAATTTATTACCTATAAGAGAACTCCCACAAGGCTATCAGTTGTTTTTTTTATCCGAAACTCTACAGGCCAGAAGGGAATGGAATGAAGTATTCAAGGAAATGAAAAGCAAGTATCTGAAACCAAAATATCCATCATTGTTATAATTCAGAATAGATGATGAAATCAAGAACTTCTCAGACCCCCCCCCCCAAAAAAAAAGGCTAAATGAGTTTGTCACCACCAAACAAGCACTGCAAGAAATGCTAAAGAGATTGCTGTAATGAGAAGAAATGGAGAGAGAGAAAAACAAGCATAAAGAATTAAGAAGGCAATAAATAAGTACCTATCAATAATAACCCTAAATGTAAATGGATTAAATGCTCTAATCAAAAGACATAGGGTAGCAAAATGGATATGAAAACATGACCTAAATATATGTTGTCTACAAGAGACCCACCTCAGAACAAACGACTCAGACAGGATGAGCGTGAAGGGATGGGAAAAATTTTCCCATGCAAATTGAAATGGAAAAAAAAAAAGGTAAGGTAGCAGTACTCATATCTGACAAAATAGACTTCAAAATGAAGGTCATCAAAAGAGACAAAAATACTAATACTAAAGAGATCAATCCAATAAGAGGATATAGCCCTGGTCAGCATATATGCACCCAATATAGGAGCACCTAAATAAAAAAATTTTCTGGAGGAATTTAAGGGAGATATCCACAGCAATACAGTCACAGTAGAGGACTTTAACACCCCACTGACTTCACTGTATAGATTTTCCAGACATAAAAATTAAAAAGGAAACAGTGAGTCTAAAGGACACACTAGATCAGATGGATTTAATTGACATTTATAGAACATTTCACCCCAAAACTGCAGAATAGACATTCTTCTCAAGTGACATTGTCATTCTAAATGATAAGCCACATGTTATGACAGAAAACAAGTCTCTATAAGTTTAAGAACATTGAAATCATATCAAAGAACTTCTCAGATCATAATGGAATGAATCTAGAAATCAACTACAGTAAAAACACTCAAACTCATGGGAGCTAGATAGCATATTGTTAAACAATGAATGGGTTACCAATGAGATCAAGAAAGAAATCAAAAACTTTTGGAAACAAATGAAAATAAACACAAAACAACCCCACATCTCTGGGACAGAGCAATAGCATTCCTGAGAGGGAAGTTCAGAGCATTACAGTCCTACCTCAAAAAACAAGAAAAATTAATAAAAAGACATTTAATTCTATAACTCAAAGAATTGGAAAGAGAATCACAGAACAGCCCAGAGTATGTAGAAGGAAGGGAATAATAAATATTAGAACAGAAATAAGAGAATAAAAAATCAATACAAAAGATCAATGACACCAAAAGCTGGTTCTTTTAAAAGATAAACAAGATTGATGCACCTTTAGCCATCCTCAGCAAGAATCAAAGAGAGAAGAATGAAACAATTAAACTCAGAAATGAAAGCTGTGAAGTAATAACTGACATCACAGAACTTCAAAGGATTCTAAGAAAATACTATGAACAACTATATGCCAACAAGCTGAACAATGTGGATGAATTGCACAAATCCCTAGAAAAATACAATCTTCCAAAACTGAATCATGAAGAATCAGAAACGCTGAATATGCCAATAACAATTCAGGAAATTAAAGCTGCAATTAAAAAAACAACAAAAAAACTCCCAGCGCCCTAACCGGTTTGGCTCAGTGGATAGAGTGCCAGCCTGCAGATTGAAGGGCTCCAGGTTCCATTCCAGTCAAGGGCATGTACCTTGGTTGCAGGCACATTCCCAGTGCAGGGTGTGCAGGGGACAGATGATCAATGTTTCTCTCTCATCAATGTTTCTAATGCTCTATCCATCTCCCCTCCTCTCTGTAAAAAAAATCAATAAAATATATTAAAGAAAAAAAAATACTCCCAGCAAACAAAAGTCTTGGACCAGGCTTCTTCAGAGGGGAGTTTTACCAACAGTTTAAAGAAGAAATAACACCTATCTCCTCAAACTATTCCAAAATATCCAAGCAGAAGGAACACTTCCAAACACTTTTTATGAGACCAGCATTACCCTAATTCCAAAACCAGATAAAGACACTACAAAGAAAAAGAATCACAGGACTATATCCCAGATGAACATAAATGCTAAAATCCTCAACAAAACATAAGCAAATTAAATACGGCAATATATTAAGAAGATCATACACCATTACCAAGTGAGATCTATTCCAGGGATGCACTGCTGGTACAATATTTGCAAATCTGCAGACATGGTACATCACATAAATATATTGAAAGATAAAAATCACATAATCATATCAATAGATGCAGAAAAAGCATTTGACAAAATCCAACACCCATTTTTGATAAAAACTCTCAGCAAAGTGGGAATAGAGGGATCATACTTCAACATAATAAATTCCATATATGACAAACCTACAGCCAACATCATACTCAATGGGCAAAAACTAACACTATTTCCCTTAAGAACAGGAAAAAGAAAGAGATGCCTACTTTCACCACTCTTATTCAACATAGTACTGGAAGTGTTAGTCATGGTGATCAGAAAAGAAGAAAACAAAAGGCATCCATATTGGAAAGGAAAAAGAAAAACTGTCATTATTCACAGATGACATGATATTGTACATTGAAAACCCTAAAGGCTCCACCAAAAAAACTAGATTTAATAAATGAATTTTGCAATGTAGCACAATACAAAATTAACACCCAGAAATTGATGGCATTTTTATGCACCAATAATGAATTTGCATAAAAAGAAGTACACAAACAATTCCATTTACCATAGCAACAAAAATAATTAAGATACTTAGAAATATACATAACCGAGGAGGTAAAAGACTTGTGCTCAGAAAACTATGGGATGTTGAAAAAAGAGATTGAGGAAGATTTAAACAAACAAGTGGACGAATACACCATGTTCATGGATTGGTATTTTTAACATAGTTAAAATGTCCATAATACCCAAAGCAATCTACAGATTCAATGCAATCCCTATTCAATTACCAATGGCACATTACACAGATCAACAACAAATACTCCAAAAGTTTATATGGAACCAAAAAAGACGTCAAATAGATGCAGCAATCTTGAGAAAGAAGAACAAAGTTGGAGGGAATCACAATAACAGATATACTACTAAGTTTATACAAAACCACTGTAATCAAAACAGCCTGGTACTGGTTCAGGAACAGCTATATACCAATGGAACAGAACAGAGACCCCAGAAATTGACCCAAGCCATTACACTCAATTTAATATGTGACAAAGGAAACAGGAGCATACAATGGAGTCAAGACTGTTTCTTCAATAAATGGTGTTGGAAAAATTAGACAAGTACATGCAAAAAAAATGAAACTAGACCACCAACTAACACTATGCACAAAAATAAACTCCAAATGGATAAAAGACTTACATGTAAGACGTGAAACCATAAAAAATTCTTAGAAGAAACCAGAGGCAGCAAAATCTCAGACATCTCTATAGCAATATGTTTACAGGTACATCGGCTAGGGCAAAGGAAACTAAGGAGAAAGTAAACAAATGGGACTACATCAAAATAAAAAGCTTCTGAACAGTGAAAGGAATCATCAAAATAATGAATAGGGAGCCCACTATGTGGGAGAACATATTTGGCATTGTAACATTTGATAAAGGGTTAATATCCAAAATAAATAAGGAACTCATATAACTTAACAAAAGAAAGACAAACAATCCAATTAAAAAATTGGTAAATTACCTTAATAGACTTTTCTCCAAAGAGCACATACAGATGGCCAAGAGGTATATGAGAAAATGCTCAAAGTCACTGATTATAAGAAGGATGCAAACTTAAATGACAATGAGATATCACCTCACACCTGTCAGAATGGCTACCATCAACAAATCAACAAATGTCAAGTGCTGGTGAAGTTGTGGAGAAGAGGGAACCCTAGTACACTGCTCCTGGGAATGCCAACTGGTGCAGCCACTGTGGAAAACAGTATGGAGTTTCTTCAAAAAATTAAAAGTGGAACTGCCATTTCACCCAGTGATGCCCCTTCCAGGAATATATCGTAAGAGACCTGAAACACCAATCAGAAAGAAAGTATGCACCCCTATATTCATAGCAGCACAATTTACGATAGATAAGATCTGGGAACAGCCCAAGTGCCCATCTAGATGAGTAGATAAAAAAGCTATAGTATATTTACACCATGGGATATTATGAAGCAGTAAAAAAGAAGGATCTCTTACCCTTGGAGACAGCACAAAGGGACTTGGAGAGTATTATGCTAAGCAAAATAAGCCAGTCAGAGAAAGACAAGTATCATGTGATCTCACTCTTATTTGGAATCTAATGGACAAAATAAACTGATGAACAAAAATAGATCCAGAGACATAGAAACATAGAACAGACTGCAGACTCTCAGAGGGAAAGTGGGAAGTGATCAACCAAAGATCTTTTATGCGTAATCCATGGACATAGCCAATAAGTTGGTGAAGGCCTGGGTTGGGGGGGAGGACCAGCCTGTAAGTGGTCAATAAGAGAAAAAAAGGAGACATTTAACATTTTCAACAATAAAGATTTTTTAAAAGATTAAAAAAATATAAAAAACTGTATAATACTTTATATATGATTAATTATGTGTCATTGGTTTACCTTCCTAAATAAAGGTTCTAAAAAGCAAAAAATAAAATAAAATAATAATAATAATAATAATAATAATAATTAAAAAAAATAAAGAAAAAATAATGACTTGATTTAGTCTGTTACTCATAATTAAGTACTAGGCTTGTATTATAGCTACATTAGGAAAAGGAGAAGATAACTTGCTGTCTACAGGCTATAGGAATCTAGGGTTAAATGTAACCTACCTTTATAATGTTTACTTTTTATTTTGCCGAGGTCTTCAGTGTATGGAATGAATATGCTAATGTATCTTAATGGAGTTTATGTTATTATTGGTTAATGGCTTAATCTGTTTTAGTTGAAAAATTAGTTGAATCTTAGTCTATTAAGATTAAAGTGTCATTGAGATTAAACACTTTTTGAGCTAGAGTAAAATAGAGGGTTACTCTGCAGATTAAATTGTTTTCAGTATGCAAATCATAGTGCTTGAAAATCAATAATGGCAGTTAGTACTATAAAAATTATAATTCACTCATCTACATTTACACAAAACAGTTCTGTCATTCTTTAGAAGTTCACTAGATATACCCTACAGGACATGCTTTTACTATTTATTGCATGACAGGATTTCTAATTCTGTGAGAATTACCTGTCTCTTTTTATTCTTTCTTTGAAATTGGTGAAAAAAGAAACACAAAAAACACATTCCTTTCATAACATATCCTGTAAACTAACAAACATTTTAAAATGCCATTCAAAATAGAAAATATCTTGGAGTGCCCATTCTCAAATTTATACTTGAAGAAGTTTTTGGAGTACCTGTAGACATAACCTGTCATTTCTCTGTCAGGTTGATAAGTTTCCACTCCATCACATTTAGTCTTACTAAAGCCCTGATCCTTTGCAATTTTTCAGTGTCTATTTTTACCTTATCTTCTAAGTAAGAAATTTTTAAAAAGAAAAATTGGGCTGAAAATAAGAAATTGATTGAAAGACTGAATACTGGAGAGTAAACTTCCAATTTTCTCCTGAGTCTCTCCTAAAAAAAGAAATGATACCTCCCAAAGTATATTTTTTCAGATACAATTTTATTCTAATCAAAAGAAATTGAACTATCACAGAAAGAAATTTTCTGAGTTTTAACATTTGTGCATCTACCCACATAATGGCCAAATCTGAGTTCCATCATAAAAGTTCTCACTAAGCTAACCAATAAATTAGACCCATCTACCTAAACAGAGCTTCTAAATAGTTTTTCATTCCTCTTTCTTAACTTCTGATTTTTTAGGAAAACTGGAATACAAATCAGCAATTAAAACAAGGGAATAATGTCTGTAAGATAGAGACATAGGAAGCCCCAGCCCTTCTTTCCCCACAGAAACACCAATTTAATAATACTATATGGAACAAATTACCTTTATGAAAGGTCTAGAATACAGTTAGCCAAGTTGCAGTACTCTAGATGAGCACAAAACCGAGAGCAGCTACATTGAAATCAGAAAGGAGAGCAATTTATTTTTACCTGAACCAGCCTCTCCCCCAAGCCAGCATAACTAAGCATGGAGAGATCGATCACCCTGGCCTGCAATTTCTCCACTGGGAGGAAAAGAGAATGGAACAGGCTTCAAATATCTTGGACTTTATGTGCATTGTCTGAGAAGTTGGTTTCTGTTTTGCTTCATATGGAGTGCTGCTTAAACTAGCATATTTCTGATGCCAAGGGACAGTTAAAAATAAAGGAAAAGGGGCAGACAGCCTGCTGTAGCTGGCACAGCTCTGTGAAATTAGAAGAAGGTGCACAACCCGAAGCTTCTTTGTTGGGATAAATGGAGAAGAATGGGGAATGCCTCCAACAGCCTGGCCTTCACTTTGCTGCCTGAGGAGCTGGCATCCATTTCTTCTCACCTAGAGCCCTGATGGAACCAACCTAGTCTTGGGAAGACAACTTAAAAAAATTTAGAGTGGAGATTGTCTTGCTGTAACTGGCACTGTTCTGCAAAATTGGGAGGAGCAAATTTCAAGCCTTTCCCATAAGGAATGAGAGGGAAGAGTGGAGCATGTCTCTAAGGTCCTAGCAGTCCGATTCCAGAAGGGACAAGATTTTGCTGGATCTTGAAAACAATAACAACAAGAAACCATTAAATCACTAATTTGCAATCTACATCGAAAGGAACATTATGCTAAGTAAAATAAGCCAGTCAGTGAAAGATAAATACCACATGGCCCCACTCATTTGTGGAATATAAAGAACATTATAAATTGATGAACAAAAATAGATACAGAGGCAAAGAAGCATCAAACAGACTGCCAAACTATAGTGGGAAGGCAGGGAGGGTTGCGGGGGGGGGAGGGGGGGTAAGAGGTCAACCTTAAGGACTTGTATGCATGCATATACTAGTAAGCATAACCAATGAACACAAAACACTGGTGGTGGTGGGGGGGTGTTGAGGGCATGGGCTGGGGGTAGGGGAGGCCGGGTGGAGCTCAATGGAGAAAAAAGGAGACATATGTACTACTATTTGTAATACTTTAAACAATTAAATGAATAAATAAATAAATAAATAAATAAATAAATAAATAAATAAATTTGGCGTTCAGAGGACGCCAAATTTTAATTATTTAGGATATATACCAAGAAGTAGAACTACATAGGAGTTCACTAATTCTTTATTCTGCCTGATGAAGTCTTATTGAGATCCTCTGGTGAAGTTTCCAGTTCAATGATTATGTTTTTCAGCTTTAGAATTGGTTCTTTTTTTTATAGTTTTTCTTCATTGATATTCAGAGCTACCTCAGAAGACTAAAAATGGAACTCCCATTTGACCCAGTGATCCCACTACTAGGAATATATCCCAAGAAACCAGAAACGCCAATCAGAAAGGATATATGCACCCCTATGTTCATAGCAGCACAATTCACCATAGCTAAGATTTGGAAACAGCCTAAGTGCCCATCAGCAGATGAGTGGATTAGAAAACTGTGGTACATATACACAATGGAATACTATGCTGCTGTAAAAAAAAAGGAACTCTTGCCTTTTGCAACAGCATGGATGGAACTGGAGAACATTATGCTAAGTGAAATAAGCCAGTCAGAGAAAGATAAATACCACATGATCTCACTCATTTGTGGATTATAGAGAACAACATAGACTGATGAAAAGGGACAGATCCAAAGACTGAGAAACAGCGATCAGGCTATCAATCCCCAGAAGGAAAGTAGGGGAGGGCGGGGGTAAGGGGAAGAGATCAACCGAAGGACTTGTATACATGTATATAAGCCAAACCAATGGACATGGACAACAGGGGGATGGGAGCATGAGTTTGTGTGTGGGGGGGGAGGTTGGGGGTTAATGGGGGGGATGTGGACACATTTGTAATACCTTAACTAATAAAAAAAATAATTAAAATTGGGATCTTGAAGGGATAGCTAAAACCTATGCACACAATGGGATGCATTACAGGAGACAAAACTTTGAGTTTAAGGTAGTCAAAACTTTTTTTTGGGGGGGGTGGTGGTTAAAAGGTTATGTCATTTTGGTTAAAAATACCAACTTCAGGTTACACTGACTTGGAACACCCAGGCTTGCATCTTAAGTAATTGGTATCTCAGTAAGTCATATTGGTAGTCAAATCTTTTACAATAAGTTCTAATTATTTCTGCTCTTTTCTTTAGAGGGAGACAATACCTCTGTCATCCAAGGCTGTTCTCTGTACAAACATCCTTTAAAAGTTAGTTCAATATGAGAGACAATAAGTGCCTCACTTAGAAGAGACATAGAAACTCACAAAGTCCATGAAAATATTCTCCTTATAGTGATTATTTTAATTTAAATTTATAAGGTGCACTAGTGACATTTGAAAAATTTAATAGCAACATGTGGCTAGGGACTACCATATTACTATTCCCATAAATGAAGAAAATGCTATTGCATAGAGTGGCTGTATCCTATCTAATAATAGACAAACATGGTAATTGACCATACCTCTGCTATGCTTCCCATTGGCTAATCAGCAGGATATGCAAATTAACTGCCAACAAAGATGGCGGCCAGCAGCAACGCAGCTGAAGTGAACATGAGGCTTGCTTGCTCCAGTGATGGAGGAAGCCAAGGTTCCCCGCCTGCTGCAGCCCAGATCTGAGCTCTGGAAGCAACAATGTTTCAATTATAGAAGCTAAACAAATCCCAGATACCTGCTTTCAGCCAGCCGCGGCCTCAGAGCTAGAGCCGGGCCTCAGAGCTGGAAACAGCTCTCAGCTCCAGTGACAGCCATAGAAGGTAAATAAATCCCAGAATTAAAAAAAAAGAGACTGGGAGCTTCAGTCACCCGCCAGCCTGAAAATGGCCCTCAGCCCCTCACCCACACTGGCCAGGCACCCCAGTGGGGACCTCCACCCTGGAGAGGGTGTGACCAGCTGCAAACAGCCATCAGCCCATCATCCAGGCTGTCCAGGCACCCAAGTGGAACCCCCACTCTGATCCGGATCACCCTTTGGGGCAAACCAGCCAGCCCCGACCCGTGCACCAGGCCTCTATCCTATATAGTAAAAGGGTAATATGCAAACTGACCCTAACAGCAGAAAGACTGGGAATGACTGGTCACTATGACACACACTGACCACCAGGGGGCAGACGCTCAATGCAGGAGCTGCCCTCTGGTGGTCAGTGCACTCTCACAGGGGGGAGCTCTGCTCAGCCACAAGCCAGGTTGATGGCTTCCAGTACAGCAGTGGTGGTGGGAGCCTCTCCTGCCTCCTCAGCAGTGCTAAGGATGTCTGACTGCAGCTTAGGTCTGCTCCCTGCTGGCAAATGGACATTCCCCGAGGGCTGCCGGGCTGCCAGAGGGATGTCTGATTGCCATCTTAGGCCCAATCCCCCTGGGAGCAGGCCTAAGCCAGCAAGTGGTCATCCCCTGAGGGGTCCCAGACTGCAAGAGGGCACAGGCTGGGCTGAGGGACCCCCCTACCCCCAAGTGCACAAATTTTTGTGCACTGGGCCTCTAGTATTATATAATAACAATAGTGATGAGTAATAATAAGAGTAGTAGCTAATATTTATTAAATATCTACAATATGCTAAGAATTTTTATTTATTTTTTTATTATTTATTGCCTAAAGTTTTACATATGTCTTCTTTTTCCCTGATTGACTACCCCCCAGCCATTCCCACCCCAGGCAAAGCCTCCCATGACCCCAGTGTCTGTGTCCATTGGTTATGTTAACATATGGATGCATACAAATCCTTTGGTTGCTCTCTAACCACCCCCCCCACCTTCGTTGCCATTTGTCTCTAGATCTAATTTTGTTCATCAAATTATGTTGATCATTATATCCCACATATAAGTGAGATCATGTGATATTTATCTTTCTCCAACTGGCTTATTTCGCTTAGCATAATGCTCTCCAGTTCCATCCATGCTGTTGCAAATGGTGAAAGTTCCTTCTCTTTTATAGCAGGATAGTATTCCATTGTGTAGATGTATCACAGTTTTCTAATGCATTCATCTGCTCATGGGCACTTAGCTATTGTAAATTGTGCTGCTATGAACCTAGGGGTGCATGTATCATTTCTGATTGGTGTTTCTGATTTCTTGGGATATATTCCTAGAAGTGAGACTACTGGGTCAAATCAGAGTTCCATTTTTATATTTATTTATTTATTTATTTATTTATTTTTAATATATTTTATTGATTTTTTACAGAGAGGAAGGGAGAGGAATAGAGAGTTAGAAACATCGATGAGAGAGAAACACTGATCAGCTGCCTCCTGCACATCCCCTACTGGGGATGTGCCTGCAACCAAGATACATGTCTTTGACTGGAATAGAACCTGGGACCCTTGAGTCTGCAGGCTGACACTCTATCCACTGAGCCAAACCAGTCAGGGCGGAGTTCCATTTTTAATTTGTTGAGGAAACTCCATACTGTTCTCCATAGTGGCTGCCTCAGTCTGCATTCTCAAGAGCAGTGTAAGCGGGTTCCATTTTCTCCACATCCTTACCAGCAATTGTTTTTGGTGATTTGTTGATGATAGCCATTCTGACAGGTGTGAGATGGTATCTCATTGTTGTTTTGATTTGCATCTCTTGGATGATTAGTGACTGAGCTTGTTTTCATATGTCTGTGGGCTTTCTGTATGTCCTCTTTTGAAAAGTGTCCATTTAGGTCCTTTGTGCATTTTTTATTGGATTATCTTCCTTTTGTTAAGATGTATAAGATCCCTATAATTTTGGAAATTAGGCCCTTATTGGATATAACTTTAGCATTTATGTTCTTCCATGCAGTGGGCTTTCTTGTTGTTTTGTTGATGGTTTCTTTTGCTGTGCAGAAGCTTTCTATTTTGATATAGTCCCATTTGTTATTTTTTTTCTCCTTAGTTTCCATTGCCCTAGGGGTTGTATCAGTAAAGATAATGATATGACATATGTCTGACATTTTGCTGCCTATGGATTCTTCTAAGGTTTTTATGGTTTCCATTTTGTGATTAAGTCCATTATCTACTGTGAGTTTATTTTTGTGTATGGTGTAAGTTGGTGGTCTAGTTTCATGTTTTTTGCATGTATCTGTTCAATTTCCCAACACCATTTATTAAAGAGACTATCTTGACTCCATTGTATGCTCTTGCCTCCTTTGTCAAATATTAATTGAGCATAATGGCTTGGGTCAATTTCAGTGTTCTCTATTCTGTTCCATTGGTCTATATGTCTGTTTTTTGCCAGTACCAGACAATATTGAAAACAGTGGCTTTGTAATACAGCTTGATATTTGACATTGTGATCCCTCCAACTTTGTCCTTTTTCTCAAGATTGTTGCAGCTATTCAGGGTCTTATTTTATTCCATATGGATTTTTGGAGAGTTTGTTCTAGGTCTGTGAAATATACCTTTGGTATTTTAATGGGGATTGCATTGAATCTATAGATTTCTTTGGGTAGTATTGACATTTTAATGCTGTTGATTCTACCAATCCATGAACAGGTATGTTCTTCCATTTGTTTATGTCTTCCTCTATCTATTTTTTTCAATGTCCTGCAGTTTTCCAAGTATAGGTCTTTTACCTCCTTAATTAAATTTATTCCTATGTATCCTAACTTTTTTGGTGCAATGGTAAATGGGATTGTTTTTGTTGTTTGTTTGTTTCTCTTTCTGTGAATTCATTGTTAGTGTATTAAAAAATCTTAGATTTTGGGTGCTAATTTTGTATCCTGCTACATTGCCAAATTCATGTATTAAATCTAGTAGTTTTTTCATGAGTCATTATAGTTTTCTATGTACAAAATCATGTCATCTATAAAGAATGACAGTGTTACTTCTTTTCAATGCCTTTTATTTCTTCTTGTTGTTTGATGGGTATAGTTAGCATTTCCAGTATTATGCTGAACAGGAGTAGTGAGAATGGGCGTCCCTATCTTCTTCCTGTTCTTAGGGGAAATGATTTTAGGTTTTGCCCATTGAGTATGATGTTGGCTGTAGGTTTGTCATATAAGGGTTTTATTATGTTGAGCTATGATCCCTCTATTCCCACTTTTCTGAGAGTTTTTATTAAGAAAAGTTGTTGGATTTTTTCAAATGCCTTTTCTGTGTCAATTGATATGATCACTTGATTTTTATCTCTTAATTTGTTTCTGTGATTTATCACCTTTATTGATTTGTGGATGTTGTAGCATCCCTGTATCCCCAGAATAAATCCCACTTGTTCATGGTGTATGATCTTTCTAATGTTATGCTGAATCTGATTTGCTAGAAGTTTGTTATGGATTTTAGCATCTATGTTCATCAGAGATATTGGCCTGTACGTCTCTTTCTTTGTAGTTTCTTTGTCTGGTTTTGGTATTAGGGTAATGCTGGCTTCATAGAATTAGCTTGGTAGTGTTCCTTCCTCTTGAATTTTTTGGAATAGTCTGAGGAGGATAGGTTTTAGTACTGCTTTAATGTTTGATAAAACTCCCCTGTGAAGCTGTCTGGCGCAGGGCTTTTGTTTGCTGAAAGTTTTTTGATTACTGCTTCAATTTCCTCCATAGTTATTGGCCTATTCAGATTTTTTTTTAATTCTTCCTGATTGAGTTTTAGAGGATTGTATTTTTATAGGATATTTTCATTTCTTCCAGGTTGACCAGTTTGTTGAAATAGAGTTGTTCATAGTATATTTTTACAATCCTTTGTATTTCTGTGGCATTGGTTGTAATTTTGCCTCTATCATTTCTGATTTTGCTTATTTTAGAGTCCTCTCTCTTTGTTTCTTGGTGAGTTTGGCTCAAGGCTCATCAATCTTGTGTCTCCTTTTAAAGAACCAGCTCTTGGTTTTATTGATCTTTAGTATTGTTTTTTTTTTTTTTTTTTTTTTGTCTCTATGTCATCTATTTCTTCTCTGATCTTTATTATTTCATTCCTTCTATTTACTCTGGGCTTTTCTTGTTGCTCTCTTTATAATTCTTTAAGTTGTAGAGTTAGTTAATCTATTACCATTTTTTCTTGTTTTTTGGGGTAAGCCTGTATTGCTATCAACTTCCCTCTCAGGACTGCTTTCACTGCGTCCCATAGATTTTTGGATTGTTGTGTTTTCATTGTCATTTGTTTCCAGGATGTATTTTTTCTTTTTTCTTTGATATCATTGATAATCTATCCATAGTTTAATAGCATGCTATTTATCCTCCCAGTGCTGGATTTCTTTTTATTGTTTTATTGTACTTTATTTCTAATATTATGAGATTGTGATCTGAGAAGATTCTTGATATGATTTCAATCTTCTTGAATTTTAAGAGACTTTGCCTGTGTCCCAAAATACGGTCTATCTTTGAAAATGTCCCATGTGCACTTCAGAAGAAATGTTCTGAATATGTCAATTGTTTCCATCTGATCTTGTGAATCATTTAGAATTGCTGTTTCTTTGCTATTTTTTTGCCTAGATAATTTATCCAGTTATGTCATTGGGGTATTAAAGTCCCCTACTATGATTGTATCATTGTTGATCTCTCCCTTGGTATCTTCAATAAGTTTTGTTATGTATTTGGGTGCTTCTGCATGGGTGCATATATGTTTACCACAGTTATATCCTCTTATTGCATCAATCTCATTATTATAAGTAAGTGGCTTTCATTTTCTCTTATTATGGTCTTCCCTTTGAGGTCTATTTTCTCAGATATAAGTATAGCTACCCCAGCTTTTTTTTCATTTTCATTTGCCTGATAGATATTTTTCTATCCCTTCACTTTCAGTCTTTGTGAGTTCCTTGTTCTCAGGTAGGTCTCCTTTAGACAGCTTATGTATGTGACATTTATTTTTTTAACCATTCAGCCACTCTATGTCTTTTGATTGGAGCATTTAGTCCATTTACATTTAAGGTTATTATTGATAGGTACTTGTTTCTAACCATTTTTGTTCTTTATGCATCTTTTCCTTCTTTCCTTTCTATTTCTTCTTTTTACAATGTTCCCTTTAGCATTTCTTGCATTTCTGGCTTGGTAGTGATAAACTCCCTCAGGCTTTTTTTTTTTTTTTGTCTGAGAAACTCCTGATTCACCCTTCAATTTTCGATGATAGTCTTTCTGGATAGAGTATTTGTGGGGAGCCGGCATGGCCATGGCATACTCATCCCAGCTCAGCCTGGTTCAGTGACCCTGAGTGGGGGTGGTGAAAGGCTTAGAAAAGACAGACAAGAGAATGAAAGCTGGGTCTTGGTGGGATGCTGCCCACTCTTATGGACAGTGCCAACGCCCACAAGCCATGTCTTTATTTTATAGCAGATGCCACAAGGCAAAGTAAGGGCATGATCAAGTTGTTTACATCATTCTCGTGGGTTTCAGTCCCACTCAACTACATGCACCTGAACTCTACCACTCAGGCACGTGGGGCCATGTGTTCAGACCATAGGTTCAAGCTTTCAACTCTAGCTGTTGTCTATAATTGTGCTGGGATGGCTCTGCCCTCAAAGCTGGGACTTGCACATGGCAATGAGAGGGCTGTGCCCTCTCATCAGTCCAAGGCTTGAACCTGTCCAAACACTGTAGCCACACCCCATAACTATTCTTGGATTCAGTCCCTTGATTTGCATCACTTTGTATACTTTATTCCATTCCCTTCAGGCCTGATGTGTTTCTGTTGAGAAATCATTGGATAATCTAATGGGAGATCCTTTGTAGGTATCTCACTGTCTCTCTCTTGAAGCCTTTATAATTCTCTCTTTGTCATTAATGTTTGCAATTTTAATTACAATGTGTCTTGGTATGGGTCTTTATGGGTTCATCTTGTTTGAGACTCTCTGTGCTTGTGTGACTTTTATTCCCCAAATCAGGGAAGTTATCTGTCATTATTTCTTCAAATAGGTTTTCTAATCCTTGATCCTCTTCTTGTCCTTCTGGCACCCCTACTATATGTATGTTACTTTGTTTCATGTTGTCCAAAAGCTCGCTTAGGTTCACCTCCTGCTTTCTAATTTTTTTCTTCAATTTCTGTTCAGATTTGGTGTGTTTTTAAGCCTTGTCTTCTAACTCACTAATACAGTACTCCACTTCTTCTAGTCTGCTGGTGAAACCTTCCATCGTGTTTTTTTAATATGTATTTTTTAATTGATTTCAGAGAGGAACAGAGAGGGAGAGAGAGATAGAAACATCAATGATGACAGAGAATCATTGATTGGCTGCCTTCTGCACGCCCCACACAGGGGTTCAAGCCTGCAGCCCACAGATGTGCCCTAACCAGGAATCAAACCTGACCTCCTGTTTCATATGTTGATGCTCAACTACTGGGCCACACCGGCTGGGCCCATTGTATTTTTTATTGTATCTATATCTTTTTATTTATTTATTTTTATTTTTTAAAATATATTTTATTGATTTTTGTAGACAGGAAGGGAGAGCGATAGAGAGTTAGAAACATTGATGAGAGAGAAACATTGATCAGCTGCCTTCTGCCCACCCCCCACTGGGGATGTGCCCGCAACCAAGGCACATGCCCTTGACCACAATCGAACCTGGGACTCTTCAGTCTGTAGGCCGTATCTATATCTTTTTAAATTTCATTTTGATTCTTACATAAGTTGTTGATTTTTCTCATCCATCTGGTTCATGAACTCTATGACCCTTACTCAGAATTCCTTTATTGACATATTGCATGCCTTCATTTCATTTAGTTTCATTTCTGATTTTCTTTCCTTTTGGGGTTGTTACTTTTTCTCCCCATTTTTGCTAACATTGGAGAGCCTTGGTGCCCGGATGTGTGGGGGCTGTGGCTTGAAGCAGCAGGGTGGCAGGAGTGTAGCATGCCCTGAGAGTCACCAGAGACCCCAGGCACTGGTACCCATATTGTCTATGGCTGTGGTGGCAGGTTTGCAGGAGTGTTGCACTCCCCAAGAGTCACTGGAGATCCCAGGCACTGGGAATTGTGGGGCCTATGCCATGGAGGCTGGTTGGCGGGAGGGTTATGCATTCCAGGATTCACAGGAGCCTGTAGCCTGGGGGGCTGGAGTCCCAGTATCTGTGGGTCTGCAGCTGTGATAGCAGGTCTTTGACCAGAGTGGCTTTAGGGTCCCAGGTGGTGTCTGAGGCCAGTCTGGGTGGTGATGAAGCTGGGATCCTAATCAAAGCAGTGCTCCCCTTCAAGATGATGTGGTTTCTGTGCCAGCACTGTTTGCCTGGGAGTGCTTGCAGCAGTAGCATTGGCTTCCCCTCTAAGAGATCCAGTCCCCCCAACCCCTAAAGTCCTGCAGGATCTAACTGTCCCTCACAAACACACACACACACACACACACACACACACACCACACGTCCACACACTTACCTTTTACTCCCTTACTCACTGACACTCTCTCCCTCACTGCTGTCCTGCCAGCCACCATCTTTCCATCTCCCTGTTGTGAGTATTCATGCTAAGCATTTTTAATGCATTATCCCATTTAACCCTCACATTAGCTCTATAAATTAGGAGTTATATTCCCTGATAAGGAAACTATGACTTAGAAAAATAGAAAATTTAGCAACTTAAATTGATACTTGTAGTAAGTGTCAGATTCGAATTGCAATTAACTACTCTCTTATATTAATTTCTTTAAATACCTATAGCAGATTATATTTTCCAACAGTAACTGAAACAATATTTACATTCCTGTATGCTCTTTCATATTGTCACAACTACCATATCAAGAGGCAGAACCTATTTTCCCTCCTCTTGAATTGCTTGGGCCTTTGATTCTGGACTGATGGAAGTAATATCAGTGGCCTCAAGTGAATCTTAGTTACATATTGTATAAGTGATATTATGTGATGTTGAAGGATAGGTCATATACTTGATAAGATTTCATATCTTCAGCAACATTAATAGAGTTTATACCTGTCTCCTTTTGGGGACAGTAGCTCCTGGAAAGTACCTGCCAAGCTGTGAGGAATCCAAGGCCATATGAAGAAGCCATGTCCATGTCATTACTGAGGTCCCAGGCAGCAACTAGAATAAACTGTCATACATTTGAGTGAGGAAGTCTTCTAAATGACTCAAACCATAGTCACCAACTAATTGTAACCTGGGAGACTGACAGAAGGAATTGTCTATCTAATCTAAATCAACCCTTTGAAACATGAGAGGTAATGAAGATGATGATGAGAAATTATTTCTGGTATTATTAGCTTGGGGAGATTTGTTATATAATAATAGATAGTTGAAACAATGCACCTTCAAACCAATTATGTAAAAAGCCTTAGTTTAATCAATTAATTATTTATTTGTTTTATTAGTACATTGATTCATTGGTAGTAACAAATGAACATATAAGTTGGTTATTCCTTATATATTCTGCCTTACAGCTGTAGAACTAGAATTGAAAAGGAAAGGTAAAAACAATTTTAATTTACATGTAAAAAAATATATTGACAAAGATAAATTTTTGTCCAAGCAAAATTGTTTCTTAAGTAGCTCTGCACATTTTGTTAAATCTCACCTTATTTGGACCTTATACCCTATACTTCTGTCTTGCACTTATTTCTTCTGGATGCTAAATAAGTTACCTTATTTGCATTATTTACAAAGATGTTAAAAACAAAATTAGTTAATGTAAATATATTTAGTCCTTTTCACTAGAAAAAAATGCAAACTCCTATACAAAACAAATTATAATTTATTAGAAGAAGCACAAAAATCATAAATGAAAACATACAACTTTATCATATTCTTATTTTCTATAATTAATTTTCCATGGTCATATATTTATCATAAATTATTTATCATAAATTCATAAGGAAAGGTCTTATGAATTATTGTGGATTTTATAATATTGTAGATTTATTTTTGTTTTTTGTTTTTTGGTAAGGACAGTTAATATAATATCTACCCTCTTAACAAATTTTTAGGTGCATTGCTAACTATAGTCACTGTGTTGTATAGCAAATCTCTAAGACTTATTCATCTTACATAAGTGAAACTGTATACCCCATTATACAACTGTTGTGACAATGGGAATGGCCCCAGGTGTTAGAGTGGTGGGGTCAGACTGGACCTGGGTTCATCAACCTAAGTACTTAAGTTCAGGCTAGGAAAGAATTCAGAGCTAAGACTCCAACTATAAGAGAACATCCTATATAATAAAGAGATAACATGCAAATTAACCCTTACACCATAACACCATCACAAGATGGGTGGGGCCAGCGGCCACTTTGCCTGGCTTCTGCCGGGGTTCCTGTGGCCCCACGGGGGTGCAGGGATCCCAGTGTCTGCTTCATGCAGCTTCTGCAGGGTTTCTGCAGCCCTGCGTGCCCTGATGCAGGGCAACAGGACAGCACTCCAGGACTCGGGGCCATTCTGTGGTATGCCAGCCATGCAGGGCGGGACTCCGGGACTCAGACCAGAAGGGTAGAGCCTGAAACTGTAGGAAGGAGTGCAGGCGCTGGCCCTGTGGGTAGGGGCATGGCCTTGGCCTAGCCCAGAGATTGTGGGAAGGGTAAACTCAGGCACAGGAATTACTAGAGTTAAAAGCAGGGACATGGGCACAAAGGACAGACGTGGAGTCAGCAGAATGAGGGTGAATACCAACAGAGAGGAGGTGCCATGGAGTAGTGTACACAAGGATGTACCCTGAATGTGAGGGCATGCCCGGTCTGTAGGGCATAGCTTTGCTGCCCTCAGGGGCATCATGAAGAAAGTCCTGCTAGAAGGAGGTTTGAACCCAGGTGGAGGGCAGGGGTGGGGCCAAGTTAGCGCACAGGTGCTTGACCATTGAAGAGGCTCTGAGCAAAGCCAAGGTGCCCTTAGGAGGTGTGGTCAGAGCGTGGCTTAAGATGTTGTTGGGTGGACGGGCCGTAATGTGAATAAGCGAAATGACATGACTGGTGTGAGGGACATAGCAAGGTGTAAGGGGGCATAGCCAAGATGGCTGCATGCATGAACCTCATCCCAGTAGCAAGTGCAGGGGTTTGTGCTCAGAGCATTATGGTAAGGTCCCGGGGGGGGGGGGGGTGGAGGGAAGGGATCCTGGGCCTCCCATGATTTCACGCAATGGGTCACTAGTTTATTTATAAAATCATAGAGGTAGAAGTAATTTGTGGAAGAAATGGGCTGAGGAAACAAGTTATAAAGGCAAAGGACAGGTCCTTGGAGCTTGGGAGTAAAAAAGTAATAGTAACATGCCTGGGGGGGGGGTAATAAAAGGGAAAGGTGCAGGTCCCAGGAGGGAAAGTACTCTGGGTCCCCTGTCCTAAGGTTTTAAGGGTGGAGATTTTAGGGGATGTCCTAGGGGAAGATCTCAATCGAATATTCAGCAGCTTTCTAGGTGTGTCCTTTCAGGGTCTAGGAGATCTTCACTGATTGATTGGTCAGAGCCAGGGCAGGGGTCATTATCCAGTGCAGCTAGTCCTGAGGTCAGAGTGGGGTCACTTATATGATTTTCTGAACCTGGAGCTGAAATATAACTGAGGCCTATATGTTATCTTATATTACCTCTAGGGAGGAAAGGTCCAAAGTGCATGACCAGTGATTGCATGACCAGTTATATAATAAAGAAAAAAATGTCACCCTGAGGGCACAGTCCCCCTCTAGAATTGTCCTTTGCTAGGCACCCAGGGCTTTGCACACTTGTGACCTTTTGTACCTGGACCATCATCTTTGTTCTGCTTGTCTGTCTTATTGCTTACCACACAACTCCCCTGGCTCCTGCACATTTATTTTTGGTAAGCCTAAAATAATCTAGATATTATCTAGATATTTGGAGGTATTTTTTTTTTACAATAAAACTTTGAAAATGGATATTCCCTTCTTCTCTGCTTGATCAGTTCTTGAGGAACTGGGTGGCAGTCTCATAATAAAACAGGTGAGAAATAGTGTACATGCTATTGCTTTAAAGTCATCTCAAATGGTTACAATACCTTTTCTCAGCAGCATAATTTGTCCTAAAACATAGAGGAAGGACAGGGAATCAGGAGCTAACAGGATGGAGTACCCTGGAGCTACTTTCACAGATTTTTGCTCATTTATTGTGTAGTTTATTCACTGTAGCTTAAGGTTCAAGCAAGCATTCACCACCTACTAGTACTTTCATTTTCAAAGCTGTTTACTAGACAATAACAAATGCTAAGCAAACAAATATTTTGAATCATTTTAATCTAGTTTTTATTTTTTAGATAACAAAAGCTTATAGAGTTGACTCTCAGTGTGTTTATCGGTATATCTACATGTATTTTACTCATCTATGTCTTTATGTATAAATTGGTGGGGAAAATATCCACTACGTCTGATGTATTCCCTGAAAAGGAAAAGCAACACACAATTATTTGCTATGAGAATGAAATCACATTTAAGAATTTGAACTGGGTATGTTGAAAATAACTGTAATCTAATCTCAAATCTGCTACAGTTCTTTTGTAATTTAAAGTTTTTAATACCTCAATAGACAAATCTATTGTTTTGGAGAATATCCTAATACACTTATTTTCTTATTTATAGGCTTCAGAGTCTACTCTGCACCATGAGCATTAGATGTAAAGAGTTCTACTCCTGTAGCCAACATATGAAGAAATATTTCTGTTCACTTTTGTTTAGCCATCCTGGGAATGGATAAGATTAATTATGTGAAGAAATCAATTATATATTTCAAAGGGGTCCTGTCTTTCAGGCTTCTATTAGCAGGCCTTCTAAATAAGAAAGCTACAGAAGCTGCATAACGAGATTTCTCAAAAGCCTCTCATTTGGGAACTTTCTCCCCAGCCATATAGAGAGAAGAGGTCTATTCCCTCCTAATTCTTACTTTTTATGGAATAGATATACAACAGTCTGCTGCAAAGCACTCATATACACTAATTGGAAAATAACACATCCTACTCTCTTACCTTGCTTAGTTAGCATTTATAGCCATTTATCTACATCTCTGGAAAGCCTCAAGGCTTCCAAGAAATAATATGCAGCACCATCACTAGCTTCCACCTGCCCTTGTCGGGTGATTATCTATTTGAGGGCAGAATGTGAAAAATAAATGTATTTATATATAAAAGGAACTCACACCCATTAACAGTGTTGATTCACTTAAACGAGGAGTAGTAAAATCATTAAACAACAAGCAGGAAGCATAAGTATACTAAGCTATTTGGGTGAAAAACATTCATTAAGTGGTTATGGGGACTGCGGTGAACTAGAAAGGAAATCTACTGAACTAAACAATAGTCCTCAGTTTATGACTTAATTGATGTGGAATAGAACACAAAATTAAAATCACTGGGCATATCATATATAAGTAGTTCAAAAACGAGAATTCACATTCCCAATTCAGGTGAAATGGACCAACCTAACAAGATGTTTCATAGAGAAAACAGGAGAAAGTTTTGCAAAATTTCTAGGCCATATATTTCAAAATAGAGTGTAATATTAAGTGCAGATTTCCATGTTAAAAAAATTATTTCTCAGTGTCTAGAATTTTTTAATTGCCAAAAATTATATGAAGATATGCATTCAGTTGCAGAATAGATACTGGCAAAAGCATATCTAGTTATATCTATCTATTTATCTAACCAGCTACCATCTACCTATCTATCAATATAGTATTTATTTATTTATTTTAATTATTGACACTATTGTAGATGTTCACCATTTCCCCCCTCTTTGCCCACCTCCTCTCAGCCCCTGACCTTCCACCACAACTCTCCCGCCCCAGCAACTGGCCTTCATCACACTGTTGTCTGTGTCCATGCACTATGCATACATATTCTTTGGCTAATTTTTTCACTGTCTTTGATCCAGTCTTCCCCCACTTTCCTCCCCTCTGAGATATGTCAGTTAGTTGCCTATATCCATGTCTCTGGTTCTATTTTCTCTGTTTATTTTGTTCATTAGATTCTAGATTTAATCATACAGCATTTGTCTTTCTCTGATTGTCTTTTTTCACTTAGCATAATTTCAAGGTCTATCCATGCAATCAAAAAGGGTAAGAGTTCCTGTTTTATAAAGGTCTGTAATAATCTATTGTGTACATATACCACAGTTTTTATCCACTAATCTACTTATTTGCACTTGGGCTGTTTCCAGATTCCAGTTATCATGAATAACGCTGCTATCAACATAGGGATGCATATGTTCTTTGTGATTGGTGTTTCAGGATTCTTGGGATATATTCCCAGGAATGGGATCACTGGGTCAAAAGGCCATTCTATTTTTTTTTAAACTCCATACTGTTTACCACAGTGGCTACAAAATTTTGCATCCCCACCAATAGTGCACAAGAGTTCCCTCTCGTCCACATCCTCATCAGCAATTGTTGTTTGTTGATTTGTTCATGGTAGCCATTATGGCAGGTGTGAGGTGATATATCATTATAGTTTTAGTTAGCATCTGACTGATGATTAAGGTTCAAGCAAGCATTCACCACCTACTAGTACCCTCATTTTCAAGGCTGTTTACTAGACAATAACAAATGCTAAACAAACAAATCTTTTGAACCATTTTAATCTACTTTTTATTTTTTAGGTAACAAAAGATTATAGAATTGACTCTGTATGTGTGTTTATCTGTACATCTATATGTATTTTTCCCATATATGTCTTTTTTATATATCTATTGGACATCTCTATTTCTTTCTCCAATGTCTTATTAGTTTTCTCTATACAGGTCTTTTACTTACTTGGTTAAGTTTATGCCTAAGTACCTTATCTTTTTATTGCAATATTAAATGGGACTGTTTTCTTCATTTCTTTTTCTGATAATTTATTATTGGTGTATAAAATGCTACTGATTCCTGGATACTAATCTTGTATCCTGCTATTTTATTGAACTAATTTATTAGATTTAGTAGCTTTTTGGTGGAGTCTTTATGGTTTTCTATGCACAATATCATGTCATCTGCAAATAATGACAGTTTTACTTCCTCTTTTCCAATTTGGATGCCTTTTGTTTCTTTTTTTTTGTCTGATTACTATGGCTAGGACATCTAGTACTCTGTTTAATATGAGTGAAAACCAAAATCCCTATTTGTTCCTGATCTTAAGAGAAACAGTTTTATTTTATGCCCATTAAGTAAGATAAGTGGGTTGTCATATATGATCTTTATTATTGTGAGGAATGATCAACTTTTAGCACTTTGTTGAGAGTTTTTATCAAAAATGGGTGCTGGATTTATTGGATGATTTTTCTACATTTATTGATATGATAATGTGATTTTTGTCTTTCAATTTTTTTATGTGACTAGTGGCCCTGTGAATGAAATTCGTGCACATTGAAAGGGAATTAATTAGAGGAAATATTTTAATATGGCTATTTGCCCTTTCTCTATAATAAAAGTGTGAGAGATAAAAGGAAATGAGTACAATGTATATGAAAATAATACATAATTTTATTAATAAATAAACAATAATAAAATGATATAACAACAACAAACTCATGATATAAAAACAACACTGATGCCAATAATGACTGATAAAATGATTAAACTTATTCTAATATCACCCTGTCTAACACATTAAGAGTAAAAACACTTTCAGAGAGCTTGACTAATTTCCCTTGGGATAAAGTATTTACAATTTTAACTTTAAAGTCACATGCTCTTCAAACTCTAAAGAAAGCAACATATAACTGACCATGTGCGAAAACGGGTTCAGGTAGGAATATTCCTACTCTGTGTAGAGTTTGTCCTTGTGATTTATTAATAGTCATTGCAAATTCTGGCATCACAGGAAACTGTTGTTGAATCAATTTAAATGGGAGGCCAGTGTCAGATGGGGATAAATCAATTCTTGGAATCAGAACAACCTCTCCCTCTGCAGATCCGGTTAATGCTTCAGCTTCCATTATGTTAGGTCATAATCTTTTGATAATAAATCTGGTACCATTACAAAGACCCCATTTAATATTAAGATTTCTTAATATCATGATGATTGCACCCACTTTCAATTTATGACACGGCATTCCTGAAAGAGTAATAATATTAAGAAATTCAATGGGAAAATTTTCCTTTTCAACATCATCTGTTGAGTCAATGGAATCATCACTCAAATATGTGTGAAAATCTCTGTCAAATATATCCAAAATTTCTTCATTAAATTTTGAACATGCTCATTTTTTGGACAAAGAATGGCACGTTTAGATATATTTTTAATATTATCTATGGATATAGTATTTCCAAAGGTGGCTTCAATAATAGACCCATTACAAATCATTTCATGAGGGATTTCAATAATATCCATTCCTAAATCAAAACTGCTATTAAGTTTGGCATCTCCAAGTTTTACTAACCATTCACTATAAGCAGAATCCTCTGATCTCATATTTGTTTTAAGAGACAAATTTCTGAAACATCTCCAAACATTACAGTACTTTAAACTTTTTTGTACTATGGCCGATCACATAGCATGTGATACAATACTGAGGCATTGTTGAAAATCTCCTCCAAGAAGAAGAACTTTCCCACCAAATGCAACATTCAAATTCATAATTTCTCTTAGTAATCTGTCTATGACATTTATAGCATGACTGGATGCCATGGTGCATTCATCAATAATAAGAAGTTGGGCCTTTTTAATGATTTTAGCAACTTTGCTCTTTATATCGAGTCTAGAAATTGAAGTTTCATTTAATGGAATTGGTAATTTATATTGGGAATGAAAGGTTCTTCCACCAAGAAGTAAATTTGCAGTAATTCTTGTAGATGCTGTGGGTAAAACAGTACCACCATGACCTCTATTATATTGTGTTAAAACTTTAAAAAGATATGTTTTTCCACTACGACCTGGACCATCCAAGAAAAAGCATTTGGGGTTTACAGTTTGATCTTCGATGGCTGAAGTTATAGTCTGAAAGGCTGACAACTGTTCATCATTCAGAGAATTTATCAAAACCTCTGCCCTTTGTTGCTCGTACAATTGATCACATGTATTTGCATTCGTTAATAAAGGATAGTCCGGAAGTTTGAAATGTGAACATTTCATTCCATGCAATGTGAATACCTCCTGAATTTCATTAAGGGCATGCTTTTCACAGTTTACACAGGCACCTTCTCTTCGGTGTAATTTCCATCAGAAATCTTAAATAAAATGAGATTTATTCTCATCCCATAATTTGTCTGCAGCAGCAGGACATCCAAACACACATATATATGCAAAAATTTGCCTCAGTTGTTTGGGCATATTAAGGATGATTGCATCGTCAATCGTATCTTTCCAGATAGTGTCGTCAATTAATAATCCTCAGCGTTTAGCATCTTCATTAAATGTATCATAAGTTACACCTCCTACAGTCCTCAGATCCTCAAAACTTATAGCACCTTTTACATGCAGAAGCAAAAGTCTAAGGTAATATCGTTCTGGTTCTCTAGTGCTCACAGTGAACAGTCTACCTAATACCTTATTCCCACCCTTTCGGCATTTTGTCCACAGAGAATTAGTAAACACATAATGCTGTGGGATCTCCCAATAATAATAATTACGTGCATCAGTCTTCTCTATTCAAGAACCAAGACATCAAAGTCGAGTTATGCCTTTTAGCCCTATCTAAAACTTCAGCAAAATCATCTGCATGAAAATATAAATTCTGATCATTTGGGAAATGAATAACTAATCTTGTGATTGCATGAGATTAATCATCCATTCGCATTCCAAAAAGTCTCCAAACAGCCTCAGGAGTGCTCACATACCTGGAGTCAATGAAGTCCTGTACTTTGTCATTATTGAAAATATTTTTTTCAGAAATTTGAATATTTGCACAGCCGTGCCCTTTATAGATGTATTTAAATAGATATTTGACACTGCTAATTGATTCACAGACTTCAATCTTTATATGACAGTTATATCTGAGGCACAAATACCGATTATAAGGGACAATCCAAGTATTATCAACAATTTTATTTCCAATAGAAATGGTGCTACCAGGTCTTCGTTTGTATTTGGGATATCCATCAATATTTCCAATGGTTGCATTTTGAAATTTTTTTGGATATCCCTTTGAACATTTTCCATTTTCCATATATGGACTATTTGGATTTTGCATTCCACATGGTCCATGTACCATATTTTATTTTACAATATGAAAATGTCGAGGACACTGGTCCTCATCTGGAATTTCTGTCTTAACTATATGGTCAATATCATCTTCTGAATGTAATTTGGACTCACTATCTAATATCAATAATATGTGAGCGTGAGGCAGTCCACATTTCTGAAATTCAATGACATGAATCTTAGCTATTACTCTGGCAAATAAATGGAATTTGCTTATATCATTTAAAAGAACATTCAGTTTAATATTAAAAACTGGCTACCAAGTCATGTCTGTTTTCATCTTTTCGGCAGCGTTGTAAATTGTTTTTAATCTCTGCCCATTTGGGGTTTCATGTCATGGTTATAAATAAATCAGGCTTGCTATACTTTGTTACAATTTCCATAGCATCCTGATATCACTGCTGCATATTTCTGGGACTATGCTCAAAAGATGATGGAAGTATTATCATTTTACCAATCAGCACATTGTCATTTTCAGATCTAGATTGACATAATCCATCAAACCACTATATTTTTCAACTCTTAACTTAGATTGGTTTGCTTTGATGAAATTTATCTGATTGGCCTCCATTTTTTAATATGAATCCACAATATACTGTTAATTTTCCTGCATTTAAAATAGGATTGAATGTGTCCCTCACAGAGAGATGAAATCCATAATACTGCATTTGTGTGACTCGTGTCCTTACATTTTGTCTAGTATTATTGTCAACTACACTGTTGTCTCTGAGTCTTAATGCAATACCTGTTCCCCAGCCTTTTTCACCATGTGGAAAAAGAATAGGACATGTCATTGCATCTAATGTAGGAAACAGGATACTGATTTGTTTCATTTTAGTGGCACTTGGATTATTAGGATCTGATTTACAATGAATGAGCAAGTCCCTTTCAAAAGGAGGTTCTCCATCTTCACTTCTGAATATGACAGCAACTTTGGTAACACAGGGAGAATTATATTTACCTGGGTCACTGTTATGATCGTATTTAATCGCCATTGTTACCTCTGTGGGAGCAATACCTTTTGCTGCTGCTTCAGATTCGGCTTCCTTTTCTACCTCATGTAGAATCTTGTACAATTTTGTTAATTCATTGATTTCATGCATGAGTTTGTTGATATTGATCATGAGTGTTTCTGAGCAGTCCTGGTTTTCTGGCATTGGTAATCTCTTACTTGTAGCTTCGGCTGCATCCAAAATATAGAGTTGAGCAAACTTCTGAGAAACACCATCCAAAGGGAGTAAAGTTCCAGTACTGTGATAAACTTGTCCGTATTCTAAAAGAGTATGACCCATACCCTGATGGCGATGCAATTTTAGCACCCATGGAAGCACAAGCAAAAGAACTATTTATGGATCGAATATTTTCCATGAAATTTTTACTGACAGAATCTTCGTTTGTCATTAATCTTTTTAAATATGCTGGGTAATCTGGAAAATGTATATCATTTGGACAGACTTTCCCTTTGTTACAACATCGAGTAAATTTCCCATCAGATGGTTTTTCATCAGAGAAATTTAGGGCTAGGCAAAATTCACATCGAACAGTCATTCCACCACAACTATGTTCGAGGATTGCATCCTCATGTACTCCATTTTCTCTGAGAAGGCAGTTCCTACGGGTATTGGTAGTACTTGTCGATGACTGTTTTCTAAACATATTCTGTCGTTGCCACTGCCTTCTTTCAATTTCACAGGCACGTTGGTCTTAGACATTTTCTGTCGATGACGCTGCTGTTTTTCGACTTCAGAGCAACATTTTTCCAGTAACTGCTCTTCAGATACATCCTGCTGCAGACATTGCCTTCTTTCAAGATCAGACACACACTGCTCTGCAGACATTTTCTGTTGATAACGCCGCAATCTTTCGGCTGCAGAGCTACATTGTATCAACAGTTTCTCTTTGGACACAGTCCCACCTCTCTACTGTCAAGGTCTAAGATGCAGGTGCATGAGAGTCCTGGCTGTCAGGCCACTGAAAGCTGTGTGACCAACGGCTGATTCTGGATGATTCTGTGGGGGTGGGACTTCCTACTCCCTGCTGTCAGTTTCCACAGCTGCCATGAGGAAGCTGGGGTGACAGAGGAGCCACGCCCTCCAAGCCACCAGCTTTCTCGCCCTGCTGGACCCCACAGCGGCATCTGGAGCTGCCTTCTACACCTCCCCCAGCCCCAGTCTGGGGCCTGGAACCTGCCTTCATCTTCTGTTACTGCCGACCCCGCCTGCCCCGTCATGGATCTGAGGCCCGGATCCCGTGGGCAGCGTCAGGCACTGCCGGCCCTGACTCGCAGGGTCACAGATCTGCGGCCGGGATCCCAGGGGCAGCGTCTTGCACTGCCCAACCCACCTGCAGTTTGAAAATTTAACAGCCATCTTTGTTGGGTTAATTTGCATACTCTTCTGATTGGCTGATGGGCATAGTGAAGGTACAGTCAATTAGCATCTCTGTCTTTTATTAGTGTAGATATATCTCATTTATTGATTTGTGAATATTGTACCAATCTTACATCCCCAGAATAAATCCCATTTGGACATTGTGCATGACATTTTTTAATGTATTGCTGGATCTGACTTGCCAATATTTTGTTGAGGATTTTAGCATCTATGTTCATCAGGGATATTGGCCTATAATTTTCTTTCTTTGTAGTGTCATTATTTGGTTTTGGAAATAGGATGATGCTGGCCTCTTAAAAAGAGCTTAGAAGTCTTCCTTTCTCTCAAAATTTTTGATATTTCCTGATTATGGTTTAGAAGATTTTATGTTTCTAGTAATTTGCCCATTTAACCCAGACTGTCCAACGTGTTGACATATAGTTGTTCATAGTACTTGTTTACAATCCTTTGTATTTCTGTGTTGTTAGTTGTTATTTCAACTCTTTCATTCATGATTTTATTTATTTAGTTTCTCTCTCTTTGTTTAATGATAAGTCTGGCTAAAGGTTCATCAATTGTGTTTATCTTTTCAAAGAACCAGCTCTTGGTTTCATTGATCTTTTTTCTTGTTTTTTTTTTTAGTCTCTATGTCATTTATTTCCACTCTGACCTTTATTATTTATTTACTTCTACTTTCTCTGGGCTTCTCTTATTGTTCCTTGTCTAGTTTTCAAGTTTTTTGTTTTTAGGGTTAGAATGTTTATTTGAGATTTTTCTTGTTTTTTGAGGTAGACCTGTAGTTCTATGAACTTCCTTCTCAGAACTGCTTTTTCCGTGTCCCATAGATTTTGAGTTATGTGTGTTAAATTTCATTTGTTTCCAGGTAATTTTTTAAAAAAAATTTTATTTGATCTCATTGGTAATCCATTCATTAATTAATAACATTCTACATATCTTCCACATGTTTAATGCTTTTAATTTTTTTATTATTATTATAGTAGATTTCTAGTTTCTTGCCATTGTGTTATGAGAAGATGCTTGATATGAATTCAGTCTTCTTGAATCTTAAGACTTATTTTATGTCCTAACTTGTGTTCTATATTTGAGAATATTCCATGTGCACTTGAGAAGAATGTATATTCTGCTGCTTTGGGATGAAATGTTTAAAAGCAATTAAATACATCTGATCTAGTATTTCATTTAGGGTTGCTGTTTCCTTGTTAGTTTTTTGTCTGGAAGAAATATCCAGTGATGTCAGTAAGGTATTAAAGTCCTCTACTGTGAGTATATTACTGGCAATTTATCCCTTAAGGTCCACCAAACTCTTTAAAAATATATTTAGGCCCTCCTATATTGGGTGCATATATGTTTACCAGTATCATGTCCTCTTGTTGGATTGATCCATTTAGTATTATGTAGTGTTCTTCTTTGACTCTTGCTATGGTCCTCGTTTTGAAGTCTATTTTGTCTGTCAGCTATAAGTATTGCTACCCAAGCTTTTTTTTTTTTTTTCCATTTGCATGGAATATTTTTTATATCCCTTCACTTTCAGCCTGTGTGAATCCTATGCTCTGAGGTGGGTCTATCTCATATACATACATACAGATCATGTTTTCTTGACCATTCAGCTACACTATGCCTTCGGATTGGGGCACTTAATCCAGTTACATTTAAGGCTATTGTGATAGATACTTATTTATGGCCATTTCCCCCCTTATACTTTTACTAGGGGCCCAGGGCACGAATTCATGCACCTTGAAAGGAACTGTGGGCCACGAGGCTGCAGTGGGCACAGGGGAGACTCTCAGCCCATCCTCCATGCCCCCACCTGGCCCCTCCCACCAAGGTCCCCGGTCCCCTTTCGGCAACCCCGCTTTGCTGCTGCCACGTGCTGACAGCGCCAGCTCCACTTGCACCTGCTGATGGAACTGAGAGATTAGGACCAGCGTGGGGAGCCAGTAGCAGGTGCAAGCAGTGGCTCTGGTGCTGGCTGTGGGCGCAAGTGGGGCTGGCACCAGCAGTGCATGCGAGTGTCAGCTCCAGCACCAGCTCTGGGTGCAAGTGGAGGCTTCTGTCCCTATCACCCCTCAGGAGCAGTAGGAGGTAGAGAAGTCCTCAGGGGTAATCAGGGCCAGCAGCCACCATTCGCACCCGCTGACAGTGCCAAGTGATCAGGACCAATACCGGGTGCTGCCAGTGAGTACGAGTGGCAGCTCCAGTGTCAGCAGCAGGTGCAAACAGTGCCAGTGCCAGCAGTAGGTACAAGTGCTGGGCAGGACCACAGTGCACAGGAGCAAAAAATTTTCAGTAACAACCAGAGGTTTGCCCTGATGACAGCGACTGGTGCTCCGCCTTGTTCTGGCATCCCCACTCACCTGATCTACCATCCTGCCGTGGCCGACGCCCACCATGTTCCATGCTCTGCTGCCTGCTGCCGACACTCACCATGTTCCATGCATGTGCCCTGGTGGTCAGCGCACATCATAGCGACCAGTTGTTCAGTTGTTCCACCGTTTGGTCTATTTGCATATTAGGGTTTTATATATATAGATTCCAATCTCTCTCTTTACTTCTTTTTTGTTCTTAAACTAGATCTTTTAGCATTTCTTGAAATGCTGGTTTAGTGGTAATAAACTCCTTTAGTGCTTTGTGGGGTTTTTTTGTGTTTTTTTGTTTTGTTTTGTTTTTTGTCTGAGAAACTCTTTATTTCACTTTCAATTTTATAAATCATAGCCTTGCTGGACAGAGTAATCTTGAATGACATCCTTGCTTTTCATTACTTTGAATACTTCATGCCATTCCCTCTGGCTTGTACTTTTTTCTGGTGAGAAATCACCTGACTGCATAATGGAAACTCCCTTGCAGGTTACTAACTATCTCTTGTGCTGCTTTTAAGATTCTTTCTTTGTCTTTAACCTTTGCCATTTTAATTATGTTGTGTGTCTCCTTGGGTTCATCTTGGTTGCAACTCACTTTGTGTACTGAACTTGTGTGACTTTTTCCATCACCCAGTTAGGAAAGTTTTCTGTTAATATTTCTTCAAACAGATTCTCTATCCCTTGCTCAGTTTCTTCTCCTGCTGAAAGCCCTATAATGTGGATATTGTTACATTGCATGCTGTTCCAAATTTTCCTTAAACTATCCTAGTTCTTTTAAATTCTTTATTTTTGCTGCTTTTATTGTGTATATGTTTTTCTACCTTTTCTTCTAAATCACTGATTTGATTCTCTGCTTTATTCCACCTAATGTTTATTCCTTCCAGTTTATACTTTATTTCAAATATATTATTATTCATTTCCAACTGGTTATTTTTTAAAAAATTTTTCTATGTCCTTTTTCATACTGCTGAACATGCTTATAACCATTATTTTAAAAATATTTTTTATTGATTTCAGAGAGGAAGGGAGATATAGAAACATCAATGATGAGAGAGAATAATTGATTACCTGCCTTCTGTATACTCCACACTGGGGATTGAGCCCACAACCTGATCATGTGCCCTGACAGGGAATTGAACCATGACCTTCTGGTTCATAGGTCAACACTCAACCACTGAACCATTCCAGACAGGTTATAATCATTATTTTGAACTGTGTTTCTAATAAATGGCCTGCCTTCATTTCATTTAGTTCTTTTTCTGGAGATTCCTCCTGGGTTTTTTTTGGGGGGGACTGTTTTTTTCTCTCCTGATTTTGGCTCTTTGTCATGTTTCTATATATCAAATAGAACTGTGATGAATTCCAGTCTTGGTGGGGTGGTCTCCTGTATTAAGTGTCCTGTGGGGGACCCAATGGTACAATCTCCTTGATATCTTAAGTTGGATGTTCTGAAAATGCCTCTTGTGTGGGTTATGGGGGTCATCCTGTTCTAATTGGGACTTGATTTCTGTTGTCTTGTTCATGGATGGGCTTTCCACTCAGGTTGACTGACTATGAGCTTCAACTCTGACCACATCATGCAAACTGTTGTACTGATGTTGAGAGTAAAAAACAAGGCAAAACAAAACAAAAACAACAATAAAAGAAATATAAAAAAAGAAAAATGAGATAAAAAGAATTATAAAAGAAGAAAAAAATAGAAGAAAAAGAAAAAAAATAAATATACAATAAAAAAGAGAAGAAAAGAAACCATGAAATATTTTTAAAAAATAAAGAAAAATATATGTGGAGTTCCGCCTTGCAGAGTTTAGTGCTTCCTGTAATCACTCTTTGGATATGCTATTTGTGAAACTTATTGAATGCTGCTCTAATGTTTTCTGAAGATGGCCCTTTGGTGTGCCCATTCTGAGCCTCCCATGAGGTTCTTTGTTGCAATCCAATGTCACTCACTGTTCCTACCTGGTCCTCAGCAACCTGTCCTAAGCTTGGCAAGTTAGAGCCCCTAATAGTCCAGTTGGTGGGGCCTCCAGAGCCCAGTGGTGGGGTCTGCCATGACTCTGATCAGTCATAATTTCTGGCTCCGTTGCACCATCCAACTAAGCAGAGAAGGTAAAAATTCCCAGGCCTGCTTTGCTGTCCTGTGCCATGGGACGGGCAGAATGGGACAGCCCGAGCAGTTCAGCAGATAGGGTTAGGGGCATCACCCATGCACGCGAGGTAGATAAGATCGATCCTCTTTTCCAAGCCATACAGTCCAGTCACTAACCAGTCTCTGCCCAAATTTCCCCCAGAGAATAGAGGGCCCCTCAAAGTCACTTCTTGGTGTACTGATCAGAAACTTCTGCTGGACTCAATCATGTCCATGTGACCACTCCAGCAATCACTGACCGTAGTTAACTTCCCAGGCTGTTGTTGCAATGATAGGAACACTCCTTCCTTGGGATGGTCAGCCCAAGTCTCTTAGTTGAACAATATCCTCCTGATTCCCACTGCCCAATGTTACATGGGTTCCTCTTCCCATCTACACTGCTATGGACTGGGGACTGCTGCCCGGGACTGAAACCCCATGTTCCCAGAGGGTGGAAGCTCTGCAGCCAAGGTTACCTTCTGGCGTTTCAGCTGCTACACTCCTTCAAGGAGCTCACCCTCTCCATGTCTTCACCCCTCCTACCAGCATTCTTTTGTCTTTCTTCAAGCTCCTTGGTTATACTGTTTTAGATCAGCTACACTTCAACTACTTTTTCAGGTTGATTGCTTTATAAGTTAGGTGCAAATCTAGTACAGGACTGGGAACAAGTAGACCGAAATTCCAGGTACTCTGCAGCCATCATGGAATCCCCTATCTAATATTTTGTAAACAGAAAATGTATATTGCCTTCAAATATTTATAGCACACTTCAAATACCAATCATGTATTTAAGTCACAAATAAAATTGCTGTTTTCCAAACACTTGCAAAATGTTTTTCACACAGGATCTTATTTAATCTTCAAAAGAACCCTGCCAGTTTGTTACTTTTATTCTCTGCATTTTACAGATAGGGCTTAAAATTTATTTGTCCAAGACACAAAGTTAAAGAATGGAGCTACTTTTGAACCCTGTCCACACCCCAGAAAATTTGAAAGCTTTTCAAATATCTACCTCCAAAGCCCAAATTCTGGGGCCAGATTACATTGAATATGAGTTCAATTAACTTTCGAGTAATAAATAATTAATATGTTGAACCATTGTATAGCGTAGCTGGAGAAAGAAAACACCTGAATTCATTTATCAATCTAGAGTAACAATGATAATAAAACATAATAAATTTAGGAAAAAAAGTTAGCAATAGCCTTGTTTAACTTATGAATAGAAGTTGTTATTTTATTTGATAAAATTTGACTCTGTGAAGTGCAAGGCTCAGTGCTAGGTACCAAAAATAATTTTAAAATGCTATCAACTTATGTAATATTAATTAGAAAAATATTTAGAAATACCCACATGTAGCTTATCCATTACTATGTGCCCAATAATGCAGTGCCTGATAGATATTAGAAAGTACAATATTTACTGAATTAATAGCTTAATAAAAGTGTGAAAATAGGTAAGGAATTTGGAGGAAACTTTTTTAGGACTTCCTTTACATCTTTAAAATTCAAGAGTGTTGCCTGGGTGGTGTGGCTCAGTGGTTGAGCATTGACCTATGAACCAAGATATCACCGTTCGATTCCTGGTCAGGGCACATGCTTGGGTTGTGGTCTCGATTCCCAGTGGAAGACATGCAGGAAGCAGCCGATCAATGATTCTCTCTCATCATTGATGTTTCTCTCCCTTTCCTTTCCTCTCTGAAATAAATAAATAAATAAATATATTTTTTTGAGTATTGAACTGATCAATGGAACAGAGTTCAGGAATGGAATAAAAATATATGTAAGAATTTGTATAGAAAAGTTAGTGTTTCAAGTAAATGGAAAGAAAGGATGAATTATTCAATAAATTGTGTTTGAATAATTAGCCATTTGGACAAAGAATACAGCTACATATTTAGCTCACATCACCATTTCAGAAATAGATCCCAGATGGTGGAAATATTTAAATGTAAATCAAAGAATGGTAATTTTTAAGTGTTAAAGGGAAATATATGACAATATATACATAAACATGATTCAAGTATTAAAAATTTAAAGAAATTTATGCTTATGTAAATGCATTTACAAAATTCTATGTGACAAAAGACACTATAAACAAATTTAGAAAACAAGTAGCAAACTGGGAAATACATGTAAAAATAAATATATGAGGCAGACAACAGAGTAGTATCTATATTATATGAGAATCTATAAATCAATAAAAATGAAAACCTCATAAAAATAAATGAACACAAAAAGAATTAACAAAAGAATTGTAAATTGTTCATAAAATAGGGGAAAGACGTTCAAATTTACTAATCAAAGAGATATAAATCAAACATGTTTTTCTCATCATGTTTTCAGTGATTTAAAATATAAAACATTTATAGTGATAGCAAGAACATATTCATATAATATTGTTACAAGGATGAATTTGTGGAGAATATTCAGAGGACCAATGGAAATATTAATTAAAATGCAAATAGCACAAACCATAAATTATAAAATCCATTTCTCCAAATTTATTTTAACAAGTGTTTGGACAAATATGAATTATATTTAGAGCCAATGTTTTAATAAAATATTGGAAGCAATTAAAATGTTTATCAATTTCTGTGTCTAAATTATGATACTTCCACATAATGGTCCACTCTGCAACTATCAGACAGATGTCCTAATAAGATATCCAGTTTTTATTCATAAGTACAAAATCAAGTTGCAGAAAATACAGATCAGTGTAAGTTTATAAACATAAAATATCTAGAATTTTTACATTATTATTCCTGGTATTCCCAAAATATAGAGAATACAGAGAAGGAGATAACACCTCAATTACCTACCACCTAGATTTCATATGTTTGCTTCTGAAATATTTTTTTCCCCTGTACACTGAAATGTGGCAGGTTTGATTCCTAGTCAGGGTGCATATGGAAGACAACAGATCCATCTCTCTCTCTCTCTCTCTCTCTCTCTCTCTCTCTCTCTCTCTCTCTCTCCCTTTTCCTAAAATCAATTTTTAGTAGGGAGAGAATTTTGTGCATCAGGCCTTTTATAGGCCATTGTAGTATCTCTGGACTTCGCTCATGTGTTTTCTTCACCCATTGTGATGTCTGCAAAGTTTCCCAAAACTTAGCAGTATGGGCAAACACACAGTTTTTCTGGGGGTAGGATGGGTTTGGTGTGGATATGGGAGAGGGGAAGGGATAATTTAAAATGCTCTAATAATTAATTAAATGTCACACCAAAACAAACTCTACCTTTTGGGGGAAAGGGGAGAATATATAAAGAATCAACATAGTTTAAGACATTAAACTGGTTGCTTTGGTACTGTCAAACATTTTGTGTGTTGTTTTTTTTTTTTTAATTTATCTTTATTATTGAAAGTGTTACAGATGTCCCCTGTTTTTCCCTAGTGACCCCTTCTAGTCTGCTTCTGCCCCTGCCCCAGGCCTTCACTACACTATTGTCGGTGTTCATGGGTTATGCATATCCTATATAATAAAAAAGGTAATATGCAAATAGACCAAATGGCAGAACAATCGAACAACCAACCAAAGCGTAATATACTCTTGATAGGCTAAGGCTGCTCAGATGCTCACTATGATGTGCACTGACCACCAGGGGCAGACAGTCGACCAGTCAACCAGTTGCTATGATGTGCACTGACCACCAGGGGGCAGATGATCAGACCAATAGGTTAGCTTGCTGCTGGGGTCTGGCCAATCAGGACTGAGCAAGATGGGCTGGACACACCCTGGAGCCCTCCTGTGGTCCCTCCCCAATCTGATCATGCACCAGTGGGGTCCCTCAGCCTGAACTGCGCCCTCTCGCAATCCAGGACCCCTGGGGGATGTCGGAGAGCCGGTTTCAGTCCGATCCCACATGCTACTCCCTTTGGGAGGGCACCAGCCTCTCTTGATTGGGACTGATTGGGTGCAAGCCCATGGCAGGTATAGTGGGGCCAGGATGAGTGGGAGAAGCAGGTAGGAGCTGCAGGCAACATTGGACTGAGGGTTTTGGCCCAATCCCTGCAGGCCACCCAGAGGGACCCCACCTGTGCACAAATTCGTGCACTGGGACTCTAGTCCTATCTAATAAAGAAGGAATATGCTAATTGACCCTCACACTGTCACAAAGATGGCGGTGCCCAAAAGGTGGCAGAGCCCAATCCCCTCAGCCCCCCAGCTGCCCAGGGCCAGCCTGAGGTGCAGGTAAGCCTCAGATGGTGGCTTCCCAGTCACCCAGGGCTAGCCTGAGGGACGACCAAACAACTGAACAAGCAGGCTGCGTGGTGCAACCAGGCTGGCAGGTTGTTAGTGAGGGACAACCAAAAGACTGAACAAGCAGGCTGTGTTGAATGATCCGGCCGCCAGGGGGGTTAGTGAAGGACAACCAAACAACTGAACAGCAGGTTGCATGGGGTGACCAAGCCATTAGGGGGGCTAGTGAGAGATGATCAAACAACTGAGCAGCAGGCTGCGTGGGGCGACCAGGCCGGCAGGGGAGTTAGTGCAGGATGGCCAAACAACTGAACAACAGGCTGCGTGGGGCAACCAGGCCTGCGGGGTGAGCTGTTGGGGGTGACCAGGCCAGCAGGAGGGGCAGTAAGAGGTGACCAAGCTGGCGGGGGGGCAGTTGGGAGTGGCCAGGCCAGCAGGGGGGGTGCAGTTGGGGACAACCAGGCCGGCAGGGGGGCAGTTGGGGGCAAATAGGCTGGCAGAGAGGAAGTGAGGGGTGACTATGTGGGGGGGGGGAGTTGGGGGTGACCAGGCCGGCAGAGGGGGGTAGTTGGGGCCAGGTGAGCTATTAGGAGCCAGCAGTCCAGGATTGTGAGAGGGATGTCCGACTGCTGTTTTAGGCCTGAACCAATCTTAAATATCTGAAATAATATCACTGCTGCAATAATAAATTATCAAAAAATCATTCCTGAGAGGTTACATAAAATGTTGGTTACTAACCATTCTAGCTGACTCTACAGTTATTTAGAAGTATTAAAGGAGAAGTAAACAGTTAATTTCTGTCATTTAACTGGTACATGCAAAACCAGCATGCGATATCAGGCTCTTGAAAAATAAAACAATCTAAGTAATTTAAGCAAAGAAGGACAACATTTTACCAAAATCATTTACTTCATATTTTGCCACTTTTGAACTTAGGAGTCTGGGTTTATATCTCTGCAATGCATTTTTCCATTGGATAAATGTGTCTAGCTACTATCACTATGATATTTAATTACCTTGGGGTACACCTTTGCTGCAGTTGGTCCTCATCTTAAGTTTCTCATAAAATGAAAAAGCATGCAAATCAGAAGGATATGCATCTTAAAAATTACAGTGTTTTTAGGATACTTACCCTTTCCCTATTCATTTGTTTTTAACTAGAATTTCTATTCCATTCCATTCCATTCCATTCTCTATTCTATTCTATTCTATTCTATTCTATTCTATTCTATTCTATTCTATTCTATTCTATTCTATTCTATTCTATTCTATTCTATACAAGAAACAAGGGTAAATATATGATAATTATTCTTTAGGATATCACAAGAGCACTGAGAATTTTTTAAGCTTAAATATCTAAAATAATACCACTGCCACATTAATAAAGTATTTCTGAAGACACTTGTAATATAAATAAACAGAATGAAGAAGTCTAAAATGGAAAAAAAAATAAGGTAATTTACTTGGGATAACCAGTTTTATTTTTTAAATTTTTTATTGAACTTATTGGGGTGACCTTGTTTAATAAGATTATGTAGATTCTATTCCTTTTATTAGACAATGGGCCTGATTTTCTGTGATACATAACCCCACCAAAGATTTTAAATAAGAATAAAGGGCCAGCCCTAGCTCGTGTGGCTCAGTGGGCAGAGTGTCAGCCTGTGGACTAAAGTGTCCCAGGTCTGATTCAAGTCAAGAACACATATGTGCTCCATCCCCAGTGTGGGACATGCAGGAGGCAGCCAATCAATCATTGTCTCTCATCATTGATGTTTCTCTCTCTCCCTCTCCCTTCCTCTCTGAAATCAATAAAATATATTTTAAAAAATTTTAAAAAAGAATGAAAGGCCACATTTCAATGGGTTATTTAAATTTCCCTATTCAGAAGCAGTGTCCAAATCTTACAGATTCAACTCTTTTGTGTTGTGCAATGGAAGAAAGTTTACTAATACCAGTAATAAAATATTCTTTAGACCATATAAACAATGACTAATATACAGTGTTTATTTTACTTGTAGGTCATAAAAAAAAATGATTTTGTTCTCCTTTATGCATTCCTCAAAGTAAAATAGCCACAGCATAAATTGAAGATATTCCTATTTTAACTCTAATTTGGATTTTCATCACAAAAATTCTCATTATTTAACTATTTAAAGATTCACCTCTTATATTTTTCAGATTTTCCTACTATTCAATAGTTTTTTTTTTAATGAAACAATTTCTCTTTTCAGATCTAGACAGTTGATTCATAGACATTCAAGTAGGAATTACTTGAAGAAGTAGAAAAAAAGAAAAAGAGCACAATTAGTTAGGACTAGTATAAAATAGAGATATATGGAAATAAAATCAGTTAAAAATTATATATATATATATATATATATATATATATATATATATATATATATATATATATAATTTGTTCATGCTTTTAAGATAGACCAAATTTCTCTTGGCAATGTAAATAATGAATGTGGTACTGGTTACTGAAATAAAGTTCATATACATATTTGGATATAAAAAATGTATGTGCATTACAGTGAAATATTTTTTTAAATTGCTGTGAATATAATAGTTTGAAATTTATGAGAAGGTTGTGAAGGTCATTTGTATGTCAGTTGTTTGGAAATTAATTATTTTCCCCTACAGGAATATTTAGTATGGTAAATGATATCTACAGCACTCCAGTAACATCTTATTTAACTTCTAAGATCCCCTAGGTATTATTCTAAACATGTAGCACAAAGCATTATATTATGTTTAACAAGGTTTCTATGAAAAAATATGTTCAGAGTTCCAAATTACACTACCAGGAATAATTCTCTCATTGAGGTAGGATCATTTAGTATATTAGTAGCATTTATTGAGCACTCACTATGTTGCAAGAGGACACAATGCTAATGGTTTATATGGTACAGCAAAATTAGTTTTTCAATATTACTCTAGGTGGTTTGTTTTTCTTTGGTATATATATTTTTTTGAAATCTTCCACCATTAACATTAAAACTAGAAATTAAAATTTATTTTCCTCAAAAAAGAAAGATAATTTGATTGAGATAATTACAGTTCCACATGCAGTTTTAAGAACCAATATAGAAATATACTATGTACCTTTTACATGGTTTCCATAACAGTAACATATCCAAAGTATACAACAATATCATAGTGAGAATATTGACAATCAAAGCCACTGGTTTTATGTAGATACTAGAGGCCTGGTACACAAAATTTGTGCACTCATGCCGGGGTTGGGGGGGGGCAGCCCAGCCTGTGCCATCTCGCAGTCTGGGAGCCCTCAGGGGATGTCCGACTGCTGGATTAGGCCCACTCCCCATAGCAGGTGGACATCCTTAGCACTGCTGCTGAGGCGGGAGAGGCTCCTGCCACCCCACTGCGTTCTCCAGTTGTGAGCCCGGCTCAGGGCTTCTAGCTGAGCAGCAGTCCCCCTGTGGGAGCACACTGATCATCAGGGGGCAGCTCCTGCTTTGATCATCTGCCCCTGGTGTTCAGCGCATATCATAGCGACTGGTCATCCTGCTGTCCAGTCGAGTTGCATATTAGCCTTTTATTATATAGGATCACCAAGTTTACTTGTATTCGTCTGTATGTGTGTGTGTGTGTGTGTGTGTGTGTGTATTTAGGTCTACAACATTTTTATCACAACTGGAAATTTGTGAATCCACCACCATAGTCAAAATACAGAATATTTTAATCAATAAAAGAATTCCGATAGTGTCCCTAATATTGACCTTCTGTAAATGCACCTATCTCCTTTACCCTGCCCCCTGCCCTAACTCCTGGAAGCTGTCACTTGTTCTTCATTTCCTTTTTTTTTTTTTTCATTTGAAAAATGAACATAAGTGGAATCAAATGCTAAGTAGTCTTTTGGGGTTGAGTTAAAAAAATATGTTTTTATTGATTTCATAGAGGAAGAGAGAGGGAGAGAGAGATAGAAACATCAATGATGAGAGAGAATCATTGATTAAATGCCTTCTGCACACTCCACACTGGTGATGGAGCCTGAAATCCAGGCATGTGTCCTGACCAGGAATCGAACTATGACCTCCTGATTCATAGGTCGACACTCAACCACTGAGCAATGCCAGCCAAGCTTGGGGTTGATGTTTTTACACTACATAACTCCAAGGAGATTAAACTCAGTTGAATCAATATGTTTATTTGTTTATATTTATGAGTAGTATTTATGTATCAATAATCTGTTTTAGTTGCATATGTATTCCAATTATGGAGTATTCCATAATATGTATGCACCACATTTTTTTACAGTTTACCAGTTGAAGGACATCTGGGTTAACCAAAATTTTTGACTTTTGCAAATAAAGCTGCTATGAACATTTATGTATAGGCTTTTCTGTGAAATTAGTTGTCATGTCTCTGTAAAATTGTTCAAGTGGAATCTCTAGATTGTATGGTAATGGAATGGTAACTTTCACTAGAAACTTCCAAAGTTTCCTACATTGGGTATATAATTTCACATTTGCAATGTATAAGCCATCCAGTTTTTCTGTGTATGTGACAGAATTTGGTATTGTCACTATTTCTTATTTTAGTTATTCTAACAGGTATGTGGCAACATCTTATTGCAGTTTTTTTACTTGAATTTCCCTGATGGATAATGTAGTGGAACATATTTTAATGTACTTATTTTCCATTTAATATCCTTTTTAGTGAAATATTTGCTGAAATATTTTGCTTACGTTTAATAGAATTTTAAATAGATGTTTAATTTCAAGGACTCATTGTGTATACTAGTCATTTGTAGGATATATGGATTGCAAATATTTTCCCCAAATCTATGACATGTCTTTTATTTTCTTTTTTAAATCTTTATTGTTGAAAGTGTTACTGATGTCCCCTTTTTTCCTCCATTGACTTCTTCTAGCCTGCCCCCGTCCCCCCACCCCAGGCCTTCACCACCCTATTGTCTGTGTCCATGGGTTATGCATATGTACACACAAGTTCATTGGTTGATCTCTTCCCTCTGTGATTCAACAACAGTATGTCCCATGCTTTTATGTCTCTGGATCTATTTCGTTCATCAGTTATTTTGCTCATTAGATTCCGCATGTGATACTTGTTTTCTCTGATTGGCTTTACTCACTTAGCATAATGCTCTCCAGGTCCATATTTGCTGCTGTAAATGGAAAGAGTTCTTTCTTTTTTACAGCTGTGTAGTATTCTATTGTGTAAATATACCACAGTTTTTTTAAGCACTCATCTGATAATGGACACTTCGATTGTTTTCAAATCTTAGCTACTATAAATTGTGCTATTATGAACACGGGGATGCACACATACTTTCTGACTGGTGTTTCCAATTTCTTAGGATATATTCCTAGAAGTGGGATCACTGGGTCAAATGGGAGTTCCACTTTTAATTTTTTGAGGAAACTCCATACTGTTTTCCACAAAGGCTGCACCAGTCTTCATTCCCACCAGCAGTGTACAAAGGTTCCTTTTGTCCACATCATCTCTAACACTTGTCGTTTGTTGATGATAGCCATTCTGACAGGTGTGAGGTGGTATCTCATTGTTGTTTTGATTTCCATCTCTTGGATGATTAGTGACTTTGAGCATTTTTTTTCATATGCATCTTGGCCTTCTGTATGTTGATTTTTAAGAAATGTCTATTTAGGTCCTTTGCCCATTTTTTAATTAGATTGTTTGTTTTCCTTTTGTTAAGTTGTATGAGTTCCCACTAAATTTTGAAGATTAACTCCTTATCAGATGTATCATTGGCAAAAATGTTTTCCCATGCAGTGGGCTTTCTTTTTATTTTATTTTTTTGATGTTTCCTTTGCTGTGCAGAAGCTTGGTATTTTAAATGCGGTCTCATTTTTTTTTCTCATTAGTTTTCATTGTCCTAGCAGATGTATGGGTAAACATATTACTATGAGATATGTCTGATATTTTTCTGCATATAGTTTCTTCTAAGATTTTTATGGTTTCAAGTCTTACATTTAAGTTTTTTATTCATCATTTTTAGCTTATTCTTATGTATGGTGTAATTTGGTGGTCTGATTTCATTTTTTTTTGCATGTATTTTTCCAATTTTCCCAGCACCATTTATTGAAGAGACTATCTGAACTCCATTGTATGCTCTTGCCTCCTTTGTCAAATATTAATTGAGCATAGTGGCTTGACTCAATTTCTGGGTCTTCTGCTGTGTTCCATATATGCTTGTTCTTGCACCAGTACCAGGCTGTTTTGAGAATAATGGCTTTGTAGTATAACTTGATATCTGGGATTGTGTTCTCTTCAACTTGGTTCTTCTTTCTCAAGATTGCTGTGGCTATTTAGAGTTTTGGATTCCATATAAATTTTTGGTGTGTTTCTTCTAGGTCTGTGATATATGCTGTTGCTATTTTAATAGGGATTACATTGAATATATAGATTGCTTTGGGTAGTATGGGCATTGTAATGATTTTGATTCTACCAATCCATGAACATAGTATATTCTTACACTTGTTTATTTATTCTTCTATCTCATTTTTAACATCCTGTAGTTTTCTGAGTACAGGTCTTTTACCTCCATGGTTAAGTTTATTCCTAAGTATCTTAATTTTTTTGTTGCAATATTGAATGGGAGTGTTTGTTTACTTTCTCTTCCTGGAAGTTATTATTGGTGTATAAAAATGCCATAGATTTTCTGATATTAATTTTGTATCCTGCTAGGTAGCCAAATTCATTTATGAAATCTAGTAGATTTTAATGGAGTCTTTAGGGTTTCCTATATACAATATCATGTCATCTGCAAATAGTGACAGTTTGACTCCTTCCTTTCCATTTTGGATGCCTTTTATTTCATCTTCTTGTCTGATCTCAATGGCTAGTACATCTAGTACTATGTCGAACAGGAGTGGTGAAAGTGGGCAGCCCTGTCTTGTTCCTGTTCTTAGTGGAAATGGTTTTAGTTTTTGGCCATTGAGAATGATGTTGGCTGTAGGTTTGTCATATATGCCTTTTCTTTTCATTGTATTCACATGGGCTTTCAAAAAGAAAAAAAATATGTTTGTTTTTAATTGATCTGATCCAATTAATCAACTTATCTTTACTATGACTCATGCTTTTGGTGTCACATTTAAATCTTTTTGTCTAGCTCTAAAGCATGAAGATTTTTTCCTATTATTTTTCTAAAATTTTATAATTTTACATTTATGTTTGCAATCTATTTTATGGTCATTTAAAAATTATCTATGATGTATAATTGCTCCATAACTATTTGTAGAAAAGGTTATTTTTCCTCCATTTAATTGCCTTTTTAGCTTTTAAAACAAACAGTTTGGCATATTTAGATGGGTCTCTTTCTGAGTTATCTATTCTGTTTCATTAATTATGTATATCCTTCCATACCAATTTTACACTGTCTTGATCATTGTCAATATCTAGTAGGGCTTAATATTGACTCTTCTAACCCATAGGTTTGGTATGTCTTTCCATTTATTTAATTCTTCATTGAGCTCATATATGTAATTTTCACGAGCTTTGTATATTTTTGAAGTAAACACTTAAGTACTGAATATTCTTTGGAGTTATTATATGATATTTTTAATATTAGTTTTCAAATGTTCATTGTTGGTATATAGAAATGCAAATAATTTTAATTTTTTTTCTTGTACAAACTTGCTAATTTCACTCATAAATTTTAGGAAGTTTTAGTGGATTACTTGTGATTCTCTGTGTATACTATTGAGACATCATCAAATATTGACAGTTTTATTTTTTTTCTTACAGATTATATGATATTTAATTCACTTTCTTGACTATAGCATGGACTGAAATACTCAGTACTTTGTAAGATAAGAGTAATGACAATGACATCTTTCCTTATAGTACTTTACTATCAAATATGTTAGTTGTAGGTTCCTTATAGATACCCATTATCAAGTAGTGAAAGACCCTTCTATTACTATTTTCCTGAAAGCTGTTATCATAAAAAAGGTGTTGAATTTTTTCAAATAATAATTTAAATGATTCTAGTTGTAGGATTGTTGCAGATGCTCTTTATCATGTAGAGCTGGTTTCCCCTCTATACCAAGTTCCTGAAACTTTTCATCTTGAGTGGGTTTTGAATTTCTGTTATTTTTTTCTGCATCAATTGATAGGATTATATAATTTTCCCCTAACCTATTAGCAAATGAATGTCATTTTCAAATATTGAACCAGCCTTTATCCCTGAAATAAACCCCACTTGTTTCTATTTTATAATACTTTAAAAATATATTTTGAATGAAATTTGTTATTATTTTGCCAGTGGGTTTTACATTTATATTCATGAGAGATATTGGTCTGTTGGAAAGATAATCGGTAGAGTTGATATTAATTCTTCATTAAAAGTTATTGGAGAAACTAATGGGCCTGCGGATTCCTCTTTTGGGTGTTATTTAGTTACTACAGGCCCAGTGCATGAAATTCAGGCACGGGGTGTGGGGGGGTGTCCCTCAGCCCAGCCTGCACCCTCTCCAATCTGGGACCTCTTGAGGGATGTCCGACTGCCCGCTTAGGTATTGGGCCTAAACAGACAGTTGGACATCCCTCTCACAATCCAGGACTGCTGGCTCCTAACCACTCACCTTCATGACTGCCTGATTGCCCCTAACCGCTTCTGCTTGCCAGACTGATCACCCTTTAACCACTCCCCTGCCAGGATGATCAATGCCTAACCGCTCTCCTGACATCCTGATTGCCACTAACTGTCCTCCCCTGCAGGCCTGGTCGCCTCCAACTGCCCTCCCCTGCAGGCCTGGTTGCCCCCAACTGCTCACCCCTGCAAGCCTGATTCCCCCCAGCTGTCCTCCCGTGCAGGCCTGGGTCCCCCCCAAATGTCCTCCCCTGCAGGACTGATCACCCCCAACTACCCTCAATTTCAGGCCTGGTCCCTCCCAAATGCCCTTCCCTGCTGGCATGATCCCTCACAACTGCCCTCCCATGCTGGCCATCTTGTGGGGGCCATCTTATGTCCACATGGGGGTGGCCATCCTTGACCACATGGGGGTGACCATCTTGTGGCCTGGAGTGATAGTCAATTTGAATATTACCTCTTTATTATATAGGATGAATGAAATTGCTTTAATAGTTATAAGACTATTTCATACTAGTAGCCCGGTGCCTGAAATTCGTGCACATTAAAAAGGAGTTAATTGCCCTAACCAGTTTGGCTCAGTGGATAGAGCATCAGCATGCAGACTCAAGGGTCCCAGGTTCAATTCTGGTCAAGGGCATGTACTTTGGTTGGGGGCACATCACCAGTGGGGAGTGTGCAGGAGGCAGCTGATCGATGTTTCTCTCTCATCCATGTTTCTAACTCTCTATCCCTCTCTCTTTCTCTCTGTAAAAAATCAATAACATATATTTTAAAAAAGTGAATTAATTAGCAGAGATTTAAATATTGCTATTTGCCCTTTCTCTAGAATAGAAGTGTGAGAGATGAAAAGAAATAAGTAAAATGTATACGAAAATAATATATAAATTTATTAATAAATAAACAGTAACAAAAGGATATAACAACAACACAGGCATGATATAAAAACAACAAAAACATGATATAAAAACAACAGTGATGCAAATAATCACTGATAAAGTGATTAAACTTATTCTAATATCTCCCTGTACACCACATTAAGAGTAAAAACACTTTCAGAGTGCTAGACTAATTTCCCTTGTGATGAAGTACTTAGAACTTTAACTGTAACATCACATGCTCTTCAAACTCGAGAGAAAGCAACATATAACTGACCATGTGCAAAAACAGGTTCATGTATGAATGTGCCTACTTTTTCTAGAGTTTGTCTTTGTGATTTATTAATAGTCATCACAAATGCTGGCATCACGGGAAACCGTCATCGAATCAATTTAAATGGGAGGCCAGTGTCAGATGGGGACAAATTAATTCTTGGAATCAGAAAAACCTCTCCCTCTGCAGATCCTGTTAATACTTCAGCTTCGATAATGTTAGGTCATAATCTTTTGATAATAAATCTGGTACCATTCCAAAGACCCCACTTACTATTGAGATTTCTCAATAGCATGATGATTGCACCCACTTTCAATTTTAATTTATCACACAACATTCCCGAAAGAGTAATACTATTAAGAAATTTTATGGGAAAATTTTCCTTTTCAGCATCATCTGTGGAATCAATGGAATCATCACTCAAATATGTGTGAAAATCTCCACCAAGTATATCCACATTTTCTTCATTTAATTTTTGAATGTGCTCATTTTTTGGGCAAAGAATTGCACGTTTAGATATACTTTTAATATCTTCTAAAGCAGTAGTTCTCAAACTTGGCTGCACATTAGAATCACCTGGGAATCTTTTTAAAATCCTGATTCCTGGGCCTCATCCTCTGGAAATTGTTTCTTTGTTTTGGATTGGGGCCACAACATTAGTAACAAAGAAACAGAATTAAAACTTTATTGTGGGGAGCCACTACAGTGTTTTGGACAGGTTCTAGCCTTGGACTGATGAGAGGGCACAGTCCTCTCATTGCCACGTGCAAGTCTCAGCTTGGAGGGTAGGGCACTCCAAGCACAATTATAGACAACCGCTGTAGTTGTAAGCTTGAACCTATGGTCCGAACACATGGTCCCACGTGCCTGAGTGATGTAGGCTTGACAGAGTTCAGGTGCATGTAGTTGAGTAGGATTGAAACCCAGGAGAATGTTGTAAACATCTTGGTACGCCCTTATTTGTCTCGTAGCATCTGCTATAAAATAAAGGCATGGTTGTGGACACGGTCGCTGTCTCTCAGAGAAGCAGCATCCCACTGAGACCTGGCTTTCATTCTCTTATCTGTCTTTTCTAAGCCTTTCATCCGCCCCCACTCAGGTTCACCCTTGGCCATGCTGGTGCAGCACATTTTATAAAGATATGCCTCCATGCTCCCAGGGTGGGTTCCTGCCTCAAACCCCGCCCTTACAGGAAACAGCTCCGGGAAACACCTCGGGGGGAGGGCGCAGCCATTGCCAAGACAATCCCTGCAGGACTGACTTCCTTCTGCTTGTTTGTGGTTCTGGTCGTGATGAACACCACCCAGCATTTCTATATAAGTAGATTGGATGAGTACCAGCAGTTTATGCTTTTTGAGGGATTGATTCATTTCATTTAAGTTTTCCATTCTTTTGTGCACATAGTTCTTTATACTATTCCCTTTTGTTATTTGGATTGGTGCAGTTTTCAGTGATATTCTTTGATTCAATTGTGATATTGATAATTTTGATCTTTTCTAGCTTTTTTTCTTTCAGCCTCACTAGAGATGTTTGTTAAATGTGGTGGACTTTACAAAGGTTAAAATTTTATTTTAAATTGTTTTTTTGTTAATGATATTGAGATTTGATCTTATATTTTAATGCACTATTTTATTATATATATTATGCACAGGATTTTGTGCATTTTTGCTGTAACTTATTTTACTCTAACTTTTTATGGATTCTGGTTGTTCTGCTAATAACTAATTATTTTAGTTCTATCTCAAAATGTTTTCATTTCCCCTCCTGTCCTGACTGAAAATTTTAAAAGCTATAAAATTATGGATGACAGTTTTTTCCTTCAACACTTGAAAAATATTGTATCACTTTCTCCTGGTCTCCATCATTTGATATGAATAATAGGCTTTCATTTGATTTGTTGTTCTGCTATAGATAACAACATTATTCTCTGGCTACTTTAGAGATTTGTTTTTTGTATTCAGTTTTAAAAAGTTCAATAATGATGTGTCTTGGCAAGGATTTCTTTGAGTTATCCTGTTTGTGGTTCAGCTAGTTTCTTGGAGTAGTAGATTTGTGACTTTGGAAAATTGTAGAAGTTTTCAGCCATTATTTCTTAAAATACATAATCAATCCTCAATTTTGATCAGAATTTTTATTTTTTTAAAAAAATTGTCCTTGAGGATCTGTTAATTTTTAAAATGTATTTTCTGTCCATTATGTGGATTGGGTGAACTTTATTATTCTGCAATATACAAAGATCTCTTTTTTATTTTGAGTTGTTGGAGTTTCAGTTTTAAAAATATATTCTGGATATATGAGCCAGGAATTCCTTTATAAGAGTCATTTGGTAATGTCTGCAGACATTTTTGGTTATTACATAGGTGGAAATGCCACTGATATTTGTGGGATATTGTCAAACATATTAAAATGCAAAAAATCATCCCCCACAACAAAGAATTATCTTGTGAAGATGAACCAAGATGGCGGCATAGGTACACATTTGTACTTGCTGCCTCACACAACCACATCAAAACTACAGCTAAAATACAAAACGAATATCATCCAGAACTATGGGAAGGCTGGCTGACTGGAAATTCTATAATTAGAAGGAAAGAGAAAAGCGCATTGAAACTGGTAGGAGGTGCAGAGATGCGGAAGTGTGTAGGTATGAAAGCGTGAACTGAAACGGGCTGGCAACTAGGTACCCTCTTATATTTTTCAATCGGGAGGGAGATACAAGCTCCCAATTGCTCTGAACTCAAGTTCCAGGTGAGACTCTGGGGACCCAGACTCATATGGGGAGAAACTGAACTGTCTAGCATCAAACCGAAACTCGAGGATGGCTTTCTCGCAGAGGTGCTTGCAGTTATCATTGTCCCTGCATGGGGCCGTGGGACACAGAGACTGCAGGACCTCTCTGAGGCAGAGCAGACTGGCAGCCATTGCAGTTTGATCTGCCCTGATGATTCTCTGAGACCCCACCCCACCCAATTGAGAAGCCCACCCAAGATGTGAGCAGAGGCTTTTGCATATGAATGACCTGTTCTTTTGCAATCTAAAACCTAACAAACTGCAGCTGGGTCAAAGAGCGCCGAAGCTTCCCAAAGAAGGCCTAAGGCTCTACAGCAGCCTGCATTGCTTCACAGCTGGGCCTTATGTGGGCACCTCTAAACCCCAAACAAAGAGGAGGAATCTGGAGATCTCTCTGTAGTTCCTGCTGGTTGGCCTCAGGCAGTGGCTAACTTTGCACCTTCTTGGAGATCCAAGAGCCAGTGGACCCAGTGGTCAGAGTGAGACCATACCAGAGTACAACTCTTTACATCCATAAGTGACACACTCAAGGGGCAGACTCAGTGAGCATGAAAGCCCAACTGAAGCAAGCCCTGCTCCATAAAGGTGTCTCCAGCACAGCAATTCTCCCGTTGTAGACTCAGCTGGTCCTCACAGCCAATTGGCCTGCGGGTCAATTCTTCCCAGTGATACCAACTACAATCAAGGCTTAACTACAACAAGACTGTGCACACAGCCCACAAAGGGGTGCACCAAGAGTGTCAATCTCAAGTAATTAGGGAGGTTGAGCCACTGGACCCTATAGGACACCTAGCACACAAAGCCACTCTATCAACACAGGAAAGCAGACAAAATGTGGAGACAAAGAAACATGTCACAAATGAAAGAAATGGAGGAAAGCAAACTACTGGATATAGAGTTCAAAACCACGGTTATAAGGTTTTTCAAGAATTTTCTAGAAACTGCTGATAATTTAGTAAGACCCTTAATAAGTCTAGTGAGACCATCGAGGATATGTAAAAGGACCAACTAGAAATTAAGCATACGCTGACTGAAATAAAGAATATTATACTGAGATCCAAAAGCAGACTAGAGGACCTCAAGAATCAAGTCAAAGATTTGAAATATGAAGAAGTAAAAAACACCCAACTGGAAAAGCAAAAAGAAAAACGCATCCAAAAATATGAAGATAGTGTAAAGAGCTTCTGGGACAACTTCAAGGGTACCAACATCTGAATTATGGGGGTGCCAGAAGAAGAGAGAGAGCAAGATATTAAAAACCTATTTGAAGAAATAATGACAGAAAACTTCTCCTACATGGTGAAAGAAATAGACTTATAAGTCTTGGAAGCTCAATGAACCCAAAACAAGAGGAATCCAAAGAGGACCATTCCAAGATACATCATAATTAAAATGCCAAGGGCAAAAGACAAAGAGGGAATCTTAAAAGCAGCAAGAGAAAAAAAGTTAGTTACGTACAAGGGAGTACCCATACGACTGTCAGCTGATTTCTCAACAGAAACTATGCAGGCAGAAAGGAGTGGCAAGAAATATTCAAAGTGGTGAATAGCAAGAACCTACAGTCAAAATTATGCTACCCAGCAAAGCTATCATTTAGACTTGAAGGTAAGATAAAGAGCTTCACTGATAAGAAAAAGCTAAAGGAGTTCATCACCACCAAACCAGTATTATATGAAGTGCTGAAAGGTATTCTTTAAGAAGAGGAGGAAGAAGAAAAAGGTAAAGATAAAAATTATGAACAGCAAATACATATCTATCAACAAGTGAATCTAAAAATCAAGTGAATAAAAAATCTGATTAACAGAGTAAACTGGTGAATATAATAGAATTTGGGGCATAGAAAGGGAGTGGACTGACAATTCTTGGAGGAAAAGGGGTGTCGAGGGTGAGGGAAGAGACTGGGCAAAAATCGTATACCTATGGGAGAGGAGAGTGGAGCGGGGGGGTAAGGGCATGGGGTGGGGTGGGAACCGGGTGGAAGGGAGCTATGGGGGGGGGGGAGAGGGACAACTGTAATAATCTGAACAATAAATACTTACTAATAAAAACAAAAAAGACAAAGAATTATCTTGTAAAACCTTTAATAGTATTTGTGTAAAAAAAGTAATTTAAAATTTTTGTCGAATTTGGAAATATATTTTTATTTATTTCAGAGAGCAACGAAGAGGGAGAGACAGATAGAAACATGAATAATGAGAGAGAATCATTGATTGGCTGCCTCCTGCACATCCCACACTGGTGACCAAGCCTGCAACCTGACCGAGAATCAGACCGTGACCTCCTGGTTCATAGGTTGATGTTCAACCACTGAACCATACCCGCTGGGTTGGAAACATTTTTATAACTATTTCTTCAAATATTTTTTTTCCTTTCCCCCTAAAATGCCAATTACACAATTCTTTCCTCTGTGTGTTCATTTTGCATAGTTTTTTGTATTGATATGCCTTCAGTCTGACCAATTTCTTCTTTTGTGTTATCTAATTTACCTTTCATCTCAATCAGTGTATTTTTCACCTCCATTTATATTGAATGAGTTTTCTCAAGATTGTGAATCAAATTTCCCTGCTTCTCTTTCCATGCCAAGTTTTATTGGGTGCAAGGCACTGTGAATTTTACATTGTTGAGTGCTTAACTTTTATTTTAAAAATCATTTAAATAATTTGGAGCTTTGTTCTAAAATGAAGTTTATTTACTTAAAAACATTTAATCCTTGTGAGGCTTTCTTATAAGCTTTGTTTTGTGAGGCCAGAACAGTCATCCGTCTAGTGTGAGTTTGGCATCATTACTAAGGCAATATCATTCAGATAACTCAACATAATGTGTGTAAGATGAAGCTTCTCTTTTCTTTTAGAAGCATGAACTATTCCCTGCTCTGTGTGTGCTTCAGGAATCGTTCTCCCATCTACTTTTTGGTTGTTCTCTCTCTGTCCTCTAGTAATTTAAAAAAACTGCACAGATGAATGATAAACTGCACACCCCAAGGAGAGCTGCAATTCTCCAGAGCTCCTTCTCTGTGCAACTCCCTCCTTTCTGTTTGTCTTCCTTGTCATTTCTGCCTTGGTTTTTCCCTCTTGATTTCTAAACTGCTTTTCTTCAACTTAGACAATCCTGTGTGCTGTCTCTGGAACTGCTCTCAATGTGCTTCAGCCTGGAAACTGTCTACATGCAGTAACTGGGTCAATGATATGGCTCATCTCCTTTGTTCCTCTTGTCCCAGTGATCACTGTGCTGAACTGCTTATTCCCTAATGTCTATTTAACCAAGGATGTAAAAGAACTGCACTTGGAAATTTTAAGACACTGAAGAAAGAAATTAAAAAAGATACTAATAAATGGAAGCATGTACCATATTCATTGATAGGATTTTAAAATTTATGTTTTAATAGCATAGACTGGAAGGGTGAACTCATTTTTTAAATCAATTGTCACTGTAAATAGAATTATTTGATTCTAACACTGATTACTAATGAAAACCTTTGATGAAATAAGAATCTATGTATACCTCTTTAACATGGTAAAATATACATTTAACTTAGACAAGTGTCTTAATGGAAAACACTGCAGTCATTTCTACTCTTTGATAGAAACAACGTGAAAAACAGGTCCCATTATGTTTATTATGATTTATCATTGTGTTTGTGGTATTAGGCAATGAAATTAGAAAAAAGAAACAACTGGAGACTTAAGAATTAGAAAGAATTAAAATTTTCTCTATATCTAGTGATTTGATATTATATCTAGAAAACACAGGTAATCGATGTTAAAAATAAGTACCTCAAGCCCTGGCTGGTGTGGCTAAGTTGGTTGGACATCATTCTGTGCACCACAAAGTTGTGGATTCCATTCCACATCAGAGCACTTGGCTGGGTTGTGGGCTCAATCCCAGGTAGAGAGCATGCAGAAAGCAGACAATGGGTCTCACATTGATGCTCCTCTCTGTCTTTCTCTCTCCCTCCCTTCCTCCCTAAAAATAAATCTTAAAAATGTTAAAAAAATATAAATACACGAACAAATTAAAAAAAAAGTTAAATGAGACAAGAAAAAAAATGAACATAAAAAATCAATGAGCAATAGATGTCTGGGTAGCTGAAAACTATGGTGGCTGCCTAGATCTACATTTCCACGTAGATCTTCAAGAAATGATATGAAGGTAAAAGGATAGAGAACTACCCAAAAACTATAATGTCACTATATCTAGATCACTGAGAAAAACAAAAGTTAAAAATAGCTTCAAATTTAAAAAGAAAAAAAATAACATTGAGAGAACTCTTCTTTTCTGAAAGATTGAATGAGAGAAAAAAGAACTTATTATCAGGCATAAAATTGCTCTAATACCACTGATAGAAAAAAAATCCATATTAACTGTAAAAATGTATAAAATGCCCTGATAAGTCTGATCATTGATTGTAGGTTGGGGTTTTTTAACACATTTGGAATTCAACGTTTCAGTCTTGAGAAGCACTAGCTTCTGCAGGGAGGCGAGAGAGAGAGAGAACCATTCCTTGGCAATTATAGTCAAGGAGAAATGAATCAAAATGGGATAGTTTTGTGCAATAAGCAAAATATAATTTTTAAAAAAGGAAAACTCTTAAACTTTCCCCCATCTACATTTTTTTAAATTATAAAATACTAGAAACTGAATTTTCTAAAGTGAAAGAAGGAATAAAAACATCTTTGCTTATTTTTAAATTATTCAAATTTGTGAAGGAACAAAGGAAAACTTTAAAAATGTACATGCATACATATCATTTTCCACAAAAATAGGCATAGAAAATGCCAGCTAATAAAATTCTTTCCCCACAAAAATATAAAACCAAAAAATCTGTAAAATAAATCAAAAGAAGATCAGGGGAATAAGGAAAAACACATTGAATTCAAAATTCAAAAACTAAGGAAAGATGGCCAAAGAGAGGAAATAAAGAGAAAGTTGAGTGAATGTAGAAAAAAAAAGAGAAAAGAAATGAACAAAATTACATCAGAAATTAAAATTGAAGCTTTCCCTAGGAGAATAAAATGAAAAAAAAATTAATAATGAGCTATAATGAAAGGTTACAACAAGAGAATAAAATAGTTAAAAAAGTATAAAAATCAAACTGGTAGGAATGCAAATCAGGCAAAAGGTATGGAATACACTTACTTGGAAATGTAGAAGAAATAAAAAACAACAATGGAACACAACTAATATGTAAAACTATAATCCAAGAAAACAGATAGAATAGACTACATAACAAAGCATTATTACCAATGATAAGCTAGACATTCGTAATGATAAAGGGATCAGTTCATCAAGATGATACGATATTCCTAAATATTTTAAAAAGCATCAAAATCCATGAAATCAAAGCTGGAAGTACTGTAAAGAGAAACAGACAAATCCATAATTATAATTAAGGATTATTAATTTGTGGTAAATGTGGACCAAAAATCAATGATAACAGAAGTCTTTAACAATATTAACTAGCTTAATATAATTGGCATTTCTAAAACCCTCCATCCAACAACTATAATTTCACATGGAACATTCACCTGAGTCTATAAAGAAAATTTTAATACATTTAAAATAAGTGGAATCAGATATTGTATATATTTTTGCTGATTTGTTTCAGACATTATACACAAATTTTAAAAATATATTTACTTTGGTTTTAATATTTGTGTCACTAAATCAGTTACCATGCTTGGGTTTCTTAAATCATTTTCCACACATCATAATTTCTACTTCTGTTTTTTTTTTTTTAAGTTTTTATTGATGTTAGAGAAGAAGGGAAAGGGAGAGTGAAATAGAAACATCAATGATGAGAGAGGATCATTGATTGGCTGCTTCCTGCATGGTCTCCACTGGGGATGGAGCCTACAACTCAGGGTATGTGCCTTGACCTGGTATTGAAAATGCAACTTCTTGGTTCCTGGGTCAATGCTAAACCACTGAGCGACACCAGCTGGGAAGTTTTTCCTGTGTGGTTTTCTTTTAATTTTTTATTAGATACATGAACCCTTTTATTTTTAACTCCTTGTACAAATTTCAATTGAAGTTTATCAGGCAATTTTCTATGAAGAACAGGCACATTTAGATATCAAACAAATTTCTTCAAAATACAACCATAAACTTTTCCCCCAAGATTTTTGTATTTTCCTCCCCACATGAATTTTTTTTTTAAATCAAATTGAACCATTGATGATTTTGTTAACCACTCTTAAACTCCTCCACTTCTGTGCCTCCTTTACACTGTTATTGTCCAGAATGTTCCATCTCAGTGTCAAAATTCTGATACAATATCTGGATGATAAGGGAGATGGGGAACAGAGGGAAACTTTAGATAAAGTGACCAATAAAGACTCAAAAATTTTCAACAAAAGCTATCAAAATTTTCATTTGTCAAAATTTTCTTTCATTTTCACAGCCCTTCCCTGTAGCCTTTTAAAAAAAAAAAAAGTTTAAAGAATTACATATGTCTCCTTTTTCCCCTATTGACCTCTCCCCGGCCACTCCCACCCCCCAGGACAAGTCCCCACCGCCCCCGTGTCCATATCCATTGGTTATGCTAATATGCATGCATATAATTCCTTTGCTTGATCTCTAGCACCCCTCTCCCTTGGCTTCCCTCATTCCCCCTGAGGCTTTACAGTCTGTTTTTGTTCTCTGTACCTATTTTTGTTCAACAGTTTATGTTGTTCATTATATACCACATATGAGTGAGATCATGTGATATTTATCTTTCTCCAAATGGCTTATTTCTCATAGCATAATGCTCTCCAGGTCCATCCATGGTGTTGCAAATGGTAAAAATTCCTTCTTTTTTATAGCAGCATAGTATTCCATTGTGTAGATGTATCACAGTTTTTTAATCCACTCATCTGATGATGGGCACTTTGGCTGTTTCCAAATCTTAGCTATGATAAACTGTGCTGCTATGAACATAGGGGTGCGTATATCCTTTCTGATTGGTGTTAATGATTTCCTGGGATATATTCCTAGAAGTGGGATTACTAGGTCAAATGGGAGTTTTAACTTTTTTGAGGAAATTCCATGTTTTCCACAGTGGCTGCACCAGTCTGCATTCCCACCAGCAGTGCATGAGGATTCCTTTTTCTCCATATCCTCCCAGCACTTGTTTGTTGATTTGTTGATGATAGCCATTCTGACAGGTGTGAGATGGTACCTCATTGTTGTTTTGATTTGCATCTTTCAGATGGTTAATGACTTTGAGCATGTTTTTATATGTCTCTCAGCCTTCTGTATGTTCTCTTTTGAAAAGTGTCTACTTAGGTCCTTTGCCCATTTTTTATTGGGTTGTTTATCTTCTTTTTGTTATGTTGTATGAGTTCTCTGTAAATTTTGGAGATTAGACCCTTATCAGTGACAGCATTAGAAAATATGTTCTCCCATGCAGTGGGCTTTCGTATTGTTTTGTTGATGGTTTCTTTTGCTTTGCAGAAGCTTTTTATTTTGATGTAGTCCCATTTGTTTATTTTCTCTTTAGTTTCCATTGCCTTAGGAACTGTATCTGTGAAGGAATTGCTTCAGCATATGTCTGAGAACTTGCTGCCTGTGGATTCCTCTAGTATTTTTATGGTTTCTCATCTTATGTTTAAGTCCTTTATCCATTTTGAGTTTATTTTTGTGTATGGTGTAAGTTGGTGTTCTAATTTCATTTTTTGCATGTATCTGTCAAATTTTCCCAACATCACTTATTGAAGAGACTGTCTTGACTTCATTGTATTGTCTAGCCTCCTTTGTCAAATATTAATTGAGCATAATGGCTTGGGTTTATTTCTGGGTTTTCTGTTCTATTCCATTGGTCTATATGTCTGTTCTTATGCCAGTACCAAGCAGTTTTGAGGACCATGGCTTTGTAATATAGCTTGATATCTGGTATTGTGATCCCTCCAACTTTGTTCTTCTTTTTCAGGATTGCTGTGGCTATTTGGGGTCTTTTTAAATTCCAGATGAATTTTTGGAGAGTCTGTTCTAGATCTTTGAAATATGCCATTAGTATTTTAATGGGGATTGCATTGAATCTATAGATTGTTTTGGGTAGTGTGAACATTTTAATGATTTTTATTTTACCAATCCATGAACATGGTATATTATTCCATTTGTTTATGTCTTCCTCTATCTCTTTTTTCATCATCCTGTAATTTTCTGAGTACAGATCCTTTACCTCCTTGGTTAAAATTATTCCTAGGTATCTTATTGTTTTTTTTAGTTGCAATGGTAAATGGGATTTTTTTTTCATTTTCTCTTTTTTTGAATTCATTATTGGTCTATAAAAAAGCCATAGATTTCTGGGTGTTAATTTTGTATCCTACTTTGTTGCCAAATTAATTTATTAAATCCAACAGCTTTTTGATGGATTCTTTAGGGTTTTCTATGTACAATATCATGTCATCTGTGAATAATGATTGTTTTACTTCTTCTTTTCCAATTTGAATGCCTTTTATTTCTTCTTCTTGTCTGGTTGCTATGGCTAACACTTCCAGTAATATGTCAAACAAGAGTTTTGAAAATGAGCATCCCTGTCTTGTTCCTGTTCTTGGGGGAAATAGTTTCAGTTTTTCGCCATTTGGTATGATTTTGGCTGTAGGTTTGTTATATGATGATTTTATTATATTGAGGTATTATCCCTTTATTCCCACTTTGTTGGGAGTTTTTTTTTTTTTTTTTTAAAAAAAGGGTGTTGGATTTTGTCAAATGATTTTTCTGCATCTATTGATATGATCATGTGGTTTTTATCTTTCAGTTTGTTTATGTGATGTATCACATTTATTGATTTGCAGATATTTTAACAACCTTGCATTCCTAGGATAAATCCCACTTGGTCATGGAATACTACGCAGCTGTAAAAAACAAAGAACTCTTACCATTGCAAGAATATAGATGGGCCTGGAGAGAATTATGGTAAGGGAAATAAGCCAGTCACATGATCTCATTCATATATAGAATCTAATGACCAACACAAACTGATATACAAAAATAGTCTGAGACATGGAAACATTGAACAGACTGTCAAATCTCAGAGGGAAGATAGGGGAGTGGGGGAAGAGATCAACCAATGAACTCATATGCATATATGCATAACCCAAGGACACAGACAGTGGTGGTGAAGGCTTGGGGGTGGGATTGGGCAATGGGGGAAAAAGAGACATATGTAATACTTTCAATAATAAAGGTCTATTTTTTTAAAAAAATTTATATTCTATGAAAGAAAATTGAGAAAGGATTAAACATTACAACTATCTAGGAGAGTGGTTCTCAACCTTGGCTGCACATTAGAATCACCTGGGAATCTTTTTAAAATCCTGATTTCTGGGCCTCATCCTCTGGAAATTCTGTTTCTTTGTTATGGGGTGGGGCCACAACATTAGTAACAAAGAAACAGAATTACCAGAGGATGAGGCCCAGAAATCAGGATTTTAAAAAGATTCCCAGGTGATTCTAATGTGAAGCCAAGTTTGAGAACCACTGATGTAGGATTTGTTGAATTATTTGAAGAAAATACACCTTTAAATGAAAATATTTTCTTCAATAACTTTTATATGAGTTTCAGTGTCAAAGAATTTAAGGCAATTGATGGTACATCTTGATGACTGTGTAATGTATGAGCTTGTAAATAAAATTAATTAACTTATTTCATTCTAACAACAACTCTGCAAAGTAGATTTTATCATTCACTGTGAGAGTCCTGCAGATTGAACAGGTTAAGTATCATTCCCAAAGTCTGAGACTTAGAAAGTGGTAAAGCGGGGATTTACACATAGTTCTTCTCAAATAACAAAACAAAACCAAAAACATTTCACCATTACCATGCATTAGCATGTTAACCATGTATTAACAACAAAACCTGGAATAAAAAGGAAAAAAGCTAAGGTATTATTTGAAAGTATATCAGAGTTTTATTGTAACAAACTGTAAAGCAAAGGAATTCAGTTATGCTGAATACAACATAAATGTAATTTCCATTCATGTATTTTCTGCATCTCAGTTGTAATGAATATCTATAGCTGAACCATTTTCATCTTATTTTTTTGGTCAAAATCTCATTTGGGTATATGTACTCGTAGATGTTTATTTTCATATATAATGGCAAAGATGACCCTGACAATTTCATTGTTGTGCAGGGATGTGTTACAGAAAAAAATAAAAAGTCTTGAGATATGTATATTTTTAATTTGGATAGTCTCCTGACCTATGATAAATCACACAAAGCTGCATTTCATTGCTCCTTTTGCTCTTTGCTAAGACTAAAAGCCATGACTTAGGGTATGTCTACATAAAAGGAGGATTGATTTATAGTTTCTATTGATGTTAGCATAATACAAGAAAGATTAAAAGAAAAATAGGTACACAAAATAGTCTATTCATATATATATCTTTCTCTCCATTATCCATTGACTTACACTAATATAATCATTATTTTAAAAGTAAGATTTTTTATTTATTTATGTATTTTTTAAATTTAATATAGATGATTTTTTGTTTAGGCAGTTTAATTGCTTGTCCTTAGGGTTTTCAATGTACAGTATCTTATCATCTGTGAATATTGGCAGTTTTTCTGCCTCCTTTCCAATTTGGATGCCTTTTATATGTACAAAATATTTGATAAAACAAAAAGTACAGGATACTTAAAGTATTTCTTTTCCCCATTGATCCATATTGCCTGCTCCTGCCACCTGCCCCAGGCTTCATTTCCAGTACAGTGGGGCCTTGACTTACGAGTTTAATTCGTTCTGTGATGGAGCTCGTAACTCAAATTACTCGTATGTCAAATCTTAAAGTGAACGAGTGAGACACATGATGCTGGGCTGCTGTTGTGGTGTTCACTGTGACGTTCGCTGCGCCAACTAGCGTTGGGGTATCTGAAGCTGGCTCGTAACCCAAATTTTAGCTCGCAACTCAAAGCAAAAAATCGGCCAAGACAGCTCGTACCTCGGAAAACTTGTTAGTCAGGACACTCGCAAGTCAAGGCCCCACTGTACTATGTTGAATAAGAGTGTTGAAAGCGGGCATCCCTGTCATGTTCATGTTCTTAGAGGAAATTACTTTAATTTTGCACAATGAGTATGATGTTGGCTGTAGGGTTGTCATATATGGCCTTTATTATGTTGAGGCATGATCCCTCTATTCCCACTTTGTTGAGAGCTTTTATAAAAAACTAGAGGCCCGGTGCACAAAATTTGTGCACTCGGGGGGCGGGGGGGAAAGGTGAGTCCCTCAGCCCGGCCTGCGCCCACTTGAAGTCCAGGACCCCTTGGGGGATATCCACCTTATTGACTTAGGCCCACTCCCCGGGGGATCAGGCTTGAGCTTGCAGTCAGACATCCTTCTGGCAGCCAGGGAGCCCTCGGGGGATGTCCGACTAAAGGCTTAGGCCCCCAAGGGTCGGGCCTAAACTGTTAGTTGGACATTCTTAGTGCTGCCACGGAGGTGGGAGAAGCTCCTGCCACCATCACTGCACTGGCCAGCCATGAGCCAGCTTCTGGCTGAATGGCACTACTCCTCGGTCTGACCTAAACCCTAGAGATTAGTACTTCGTTTTACAACTTTTTCTCGGTTTATAGGCAGCAGCAAACTCAGACCACACAGTCGGGTGTGCAAGAAATGTTGCTCTCTTTATCGTTTAGTAACCAAACCTAACTTCAACTTCAGCCCCCATTCTGCCAAGTGAAAAAACAAAAACAAAATATTATTTAACTTAGGTTCCCCACCCCCTTCTCTGGAGTTGTACTTCCATGTCAGACAGTTTATATCTCAGGCAGAGGTGCCAAAGAACAGAGCAGGGTCAAGAACATCTGGACCTCAGTCTTCTGTCTGGGCTGGCCCCCACCCAGCTGCCCTTGACCCTCACCTCAGAGCTCAAGTCCATGCTGATCCCTGGTATATTCTCTTCATCTGGGCCTTGAGGCCTCTTGAGTCCAATTTGCTCTCTCCCTCCCTCCCTGCCACTTTCTCTCTCTCACACAAAGAACTATTGGGTTTTCTGGGGTGAGGTCCTCTGACACCTCCTCAGCCCCGTTGCATGGACACCATCCTGGTGCCTTGGTCACAGCCACAAAGCTGTGTGGCTGCTCTCAGACCCTCCGTCTCCTGCTGCCTTAGGGAGTGACTCAGTGGGAGGGGAGGGTCACAGTCCTTTTCACATGGCCGCCAACAAACACGCAGTGTTCCTTCCCTCTAGTTCTCTTTCTCATCCTCACCCCAGTCCAGGCACGTCTATGTGCAGGGCAGGGGAGGGTGGGAGGCAGGAGTGTCTCTGACCCAGCACACAGGCTTCCAGATCCACTGCTCCCCCAGGTGGTCTTCCACGCTCTGCACCTCGACACCCAGAACCTGCCCCCTCTCAGCTGTAGGTCTTTGCCCGCAGTGGTCAAGTCTGTTTAGAGCAGTGGTTCTCAACCTTGGCTGCACATTAGAATCACCTGGGAATCTTTTAAAAATCCTGATTTCTGGGCCTCATCCTCCGGAAATTCTGTTTCTTTGTTACTAATGTTGTGGCTCTACCCCATAACAAAGAAACAGAATTTCCAGAGGATGAGGTCCAGAAATCAGGATTTTTAAAAGATTCCCAGGTGATTCTAATGTGCAGCCAAGGTTGAGAACCACTGGTTTAGAGGCTTGAAGTCAAGAAGTGCCTCTTTGGAGACGGAAGATGGCGGCGATATAGGCAGACACATCCCAGGTCGTGTCCCGGAGCAAATGGAGTGAACAGCTGAAACTAGCAGCGCCCACACCGAGTTGGCGAAAATGCTCAGCTGGTGAGACGGTTTGCAGCTGGGAAGAGCAGAACTCCCCTGGAAAGGTAAAAAAAAAACAGGGATTTGGGCAGGAAAGTTTGCAAGACCTCTGAGCCCAGAGAGTCGGAGGGAGACCGCGTGGCAGACAGCCGCGTCCCTTGGGACAGGCACAGCCCCTGACAGGGGAAAGGAGAATCGCGGGATTCCTGGCGCCGCCGAGGGAATTGAGAGCTGGGTTCTGTGATCACAGAGGACTGAGCCTAAAGGGGGCAGCCTGAAGAGCTGACCAGACCATGCAGTCCCGGTAAGAGAAGAAGCTTACAGAAACCAAGCCTTCCCCGTTTCCGCGGCCAGCGTTTGTTTGTTTGTTTTCACTGAATCCTGTTCATGGGACATTTTGGATACAGACACTCACCTGTGCTGAAGAGAGGGAGAGTGTGCGGAGGAGTGGAATCTGGGGAGAGACTGGGGAGGGAAGGGGGGCCGGGAGAGGTGGCAGCGAATTGAGTGCTGAGACACCCCTGAGCCCAGGACTGGGGCAGCCATTCTCTCCAGAGAGTGAGACTCCTCCCCCCAGCCCCCAGGCAAGGAGCACAGCCACACCCAGATTCCACCCTGTATGAGATCAAGGATTAAAATAACCTGATCAGTCCCTGGGAGTTAACAGGGTCTGGCCTATAGAGGGATTTTCAATCCCAGCAACAACACAGCGCCAGTAACTAACTATTACGCAGCCAGCTCTGGGCAGTGAACTTCCACTGGACAGAGAGGCCCTATAGCCTCAGAGGCCAACCCCAGAGCACTGCCACCCAGAGGCTGACCCACAAACTGGCTCTTTGCTAAACACAAAATAAGGCAGTCTGGGAAACAAATGCGGCCTGCTTTAAAAAAAGGCCTGTGGTTTACAACACAGAGGAACAGTGTATCACAGGGAAACTCAACACTCTCTTGAATACCTGGGAGGTCTAAGGCGAGCCACAATGAAGAATAGAAGAACCGAAGGACCTTCACTACTGCATTTTTTTTTCTTTTTTCACCTTTTAACTAAGAAACCAATTTTTTTCTTTTTTTTTCTTCTTCTTCTTTTTCTTTTTTTTTCTTCTTTTTCCATCACCTGATTTTACCCTTTTAATTACTACCTTCTTATTTTTAACCAGTATTATTATTGCTACCATTTTACCATTTTTTAAAGTGCCATTTTATTTTCTCTTTATTTTATTTTGGGATTAGAGTTCTCCATTCTATTTTCATCATTATATTATTGGTTGTTTCTAGTTTGCATTCATCTCCAGGGAGCTGTTACTGGAATTTGTTGGGATTAATGGCTGTTCTATAGGAGTATTCTCCTCATATAAAAAGCCTCTTCCCCTCTTCCACTTCATTCTCTCTTTTCGCTCTTTATTTTTTCTTTTCTTTACTCGCTTTTATTTTCCCCCCTCCTTTTTCCCAATTTCATTTTGGCACTCCTTTTTTTGGTCCCTACTTTTCTTTTCTTTTTTCTCTTTTATCTTTTTCTCTTCCTTCTTCCTTGTCTCCTAATTCTCTTAATTCGGGTGGTCACCTTTATTTGGGGTTATTAATATCGTGAATATATTTGTGTATAGTGCCTGGTACGTGGTGCCTTGTGTTGTATTTTGTGCCTTTAAATCAATGCAGCAGATCCAAGCAACAGCAACCTCCTGAGCACCACACCCTCTGCTGAGGAACAGCAGCTGTACATGAAACCTCGCCACACCAGCCAGAAGAGCCACCACAGCTGTGAACAACACCCACCAGAGGTGCTGCTGCCAACTGAGGAGCAACTGCTACCGCAACCCCCCAAGGAGCAACCACAGCCCAAGGAGCCACTGCCACCCAGGGAGCAGCCACTGAATGACTCAACGTCCAGATATGTCAGTGAGATCAAACATGGGTAGACAAAGAAACTCCCAAAGGAAAGAGAAGGAGGACTCTCCAGAAAAGCAGCTAAGTAATACAGAGACATGAAACATGACAGAAAAAGAATTCAGAATAAGGGTCCTAGAGTGCATAAACCAGATAGAGGAAAAAATCAACAACTTCTGCAAGAAGCTAGAAGAAACAGATGAAAAAGTCAACTACCTCTGCAAGAAGCAAGAAGAAACAGATGAAAAAATCAATAACATATGGAAGAAGCTAGAAGAAACAGATGAAAAAATCAAAAATTTAAGTAAGACCCAAGAAGAAATGAAGAGTTATATAGCTGCAATAAAAAACACCATTGAAAGTATCAACAGTAGACTAGGAGAAGCGGAGGACCGAATTAGTGAATTAGAAGACAAGGAAGCAAAACATACCCAAAATGTACTGCAATTGGAGAAAAAAATGAAAAGACAGGAGGAGAGCCTAAGGGAGCTTTGGGACAACATGAAATGAAACAACATACGAATAATAGGGGTACCAGAAAAACAGAAGGATGAACAAGGATTAGAAAACCTATTAGAAGAAATAATATCAGAAAACTTCACTGAGGTGGGGAAGAAAAAAGTCACACAAGCCCAGAGAGTCCCAAACAAGGTGAACCCGAAAAGACCCACACCAAGACACATCATAATTACCATGGCAAATGTTCAGGACAAAGAGAGAATCTTACAGGCTGCAAGAGAGAGACGGAAAGTTACATACAAGGGACCTCCCATTAGATTATCAAATGATTTCTCAACAGAAACACATCAGGCCAGAAAAGAATGTACGGAAATTTACAAAGTGATGCAAAGAAAAGGACTGAATCCAAGAATACTCTATCCAGCAAGGCTATCATTCAAACTTGAAGGGGAAATAAGAAGCTTCACAGACAAAAAAAAAGGCTAAGGGAGTTTATCACCACCAAGCCAGCAATGCAAGGAATGCTAAAGGGACTGGTGTAAAAAGAAGAAATAAAAAGCTCAGAAAGAAAACAGCCACACAAAAACAAAATGGCTACAAACAAGTACCTTTCAATAATAACTTTAAATGTAAACGGACTAAATGCTCCAAACAAAAGACATCGAGTGGCTGAATGGATAAAAATACATGACCCATACATCTGCTGTCTACAAGAGACCCACCTCATTAGAAGGGACTCACACAGACTGAAAGTGAAAGGATGGAAAAATATCTTTCAGGCAAATGAAAAGGAAAAGAAAGCTGGGGTAGCAATACTTATATCAGACAAAATAGACCTCAAAGTGAAGGCCATAACAAGAGATAAGGAAGGCCACTTCATAATATTAAAGGGATCAATACAACAAGAAGATATAACCCTGGTAAACATATATGCACCCAATGCAGGAGCACCCAAATTCATAAAAAAACTCCTGGAAGATATCAAAGGAGAGGTCGACAACAATACAATCATAGTAGGGGACTTTAATACACCACTGACAGCACTGGATAAGTCCTCTAGACAAACAATCAGCAAAGATACAGCAATCCTAAATGACTCACTAGATCAGATGGACTTAATAGACATCTTCAGAACACTTCACCCGAAAGCCATGGAATATACATTCTACTCAAATGCTCATAGGACATATTCAAAAATAGACCATATATTGGGTCACAAGCAAAGTATCCCCAAATTCAAGAAAATTGAAATCATAAAAAGCGTCTTCGCAGACCACGATGGCATAATATTAGAAATAAACTACAATAAAAACAACCCAAAATACTCAAACACCTGGAAGCTGAATAGCATGCTATTAAATATTGATTGGGTTACCAATGAAATCAAAGAAGAAATTCGAAACATCCTGGAAACTAATGACAATGAAAACACAACAATCCAAAACCTATGGGACACAATGAAAGCAGTCCTGAGAGGGAAGTTTATAGCTCTACAGGCCTATCTCAAAAAACAAGAAAAAATGGTAGTAAATCATCTAACTCTACAACTCAAAGAATTAGAAAGAGAGCAACAAGAAAACCCCAGAGTGAGCAGAAGGAAGGAGATAATAAAGATTAGAGCAGAAATAAATGACATAGAGACCAAAAAAACAACACAGAAAATCAATGAAACCAAGAGCTGGTTCTTTGAAAGGATAAACAAGATTGACAAACCTCTAGCCAGACTCACCAAGAAGCAAAGAGAGAGGACCCAAATAAACAAAATCAGAAACGATAGAGGCGAAATAACAACAGACCCCACAGAAATACAAATGATTGTTAAAAAATACTATGGACAGCTCTACTCCAACAAACTAGACAACCTGGAGGAAATGGACAAATTCCTAGAAAAATACAACATTCCAAAACTCAATCAGGAAGAATCTAAAAATCTCAACAGGCCAATAACTATGGAAGAAATTGAAGCAGTCATCAAAAAGCTCCCAGCAAACAAAAGCCCAGGACCAGATGGCTTCACAGGGGAGTTTTACCAAACATTCAAGGAAGAACTAAAACCTATCCTCCTCAGACAACTACAAAAAATTCAAGAGGAAGGAACACTTCCAAGCTCATTCTATGAAGCCAGCATCACCCTAATACCAAAACCAGGTAAAGACAACACAATGAAAGAGAATTACAGGCCAATATCCCTCATGAACATAGATGCCAAAATCCTCAACAAAATCTTAGCAAATCGGATCCAGCAGTACATCAGAAAGATCATACACCATGACCAAGTAGGATTTATCCCAGGGATGCAAGGATGGTACAATATCCGCAAATCAATAAACGTGATACATCACATAAACAAATTGAAAGAAAAAAACCACATGGTCATATCAATTGATGCAGAAAAAGCATTTGACAAAATTCAACACCCATTTTTGATAAAAGCTCTCAGCAAGGTGGGAGTAGAAGGATCATACCTCAACATAATAAAAGCCATATATGACAGGCCCACAGCCAACATCATACTCAATGGACAAAAACTAACACCATTTCCCCTAAGAACAGGAACAAGACAGGGATGCCCCCTCTCACCACTCCTGTTCAACATAGTACTGGAAGTGTTAGCCATTGCAATTCGGCAAGAAGAAGAAATAAAAGGCATCCAAATTGGAAAAGAGGAAGTAAAACTGTCCTTATTTGCAGACGACATGATATTATACATACAAAACCCTAGAGACTCCATCAAAAAGCTACTGGACTTAATACATGAATTTGGCAATGTAGCAGGATACAAAATTAACCCCAAGAAATCCGAGGCATTTCTATACACCAATAGTGAACTTTCAGAAAGAGAGATTATAAAAACAATCCCGTTTAGCATCGCACCAAAAAAATTAAGCTACCTAGGAATAAACTTAACTAAAGAGGTAAAAGACCTCTACTCAGAAAACTACAGGACGTTGAAAAAAGATATAGAGGAAGACATAAACAGATGGAAGAACATACCGTGTTCATGGATTGGTAGAATCAACATCATTAAAATGTCCATACTACCCAAAGCAATCTATAAATTCAACGCACTTCCCATTTAAATACCAACGGCATACTTCAGAGATCTAGAACGAACTCTCCAAAAATTCATCTGGAATAAGAAAAGACCCCGAATAGCTGCAGCAATCCTGAAAAAGACCAAAGTAGGTGGGATCTCAATAACAGATATCAAGTTGTATTACAAAGCCACTGTTCTCAAAACTGCCTGGTACTGGCACAAGAATAGGCATATAGATCAATGGAATAGAATAGAGAGCCCAGAAATCGGCCCGAACCAATATGCTCAATTAATATTTGACAAAGGAGGCAAGAACATACAATGGATCCAAGATAGTCTCTTCAATAAATGGTGTTGGGAAAATTGGACAGATATATGCAATAAAATGAAACTAGACCACCAACTTACACCATACACAAAAATAAACTCAAAATGGATAAAGGACTTAAATGTACGAAAGGAAACCATAAAAATTCTAGAAGAATCCAAAGGTAACAAAATCTCAGACATATGCCGAATCAATTTCTTCACTGATACAGCTCCTAGGGCACTTGAAACAAAAGAGAAAATGAACAAATGGGACTACATCAAAATAAAAAGCTTCTGCACAGCAAAAGAAACCATCAACAAAACAACGAGAAAACCCACTGTGTTTGAAAGCATATTTGCCAATGTCATGTCTGATAAGGGCCTAACCTCCAAAATTTATAGAGAACTCATACAACTTAACAAAAGGAAGATAAACAATCCAATCAAAAAATGGGCAAAGGACCTAAATAGACACCTTTCAAAAGAGGATTTTCAGAAAGCCAAGAGACATATGAAAACATGCTCAAAGTCACTAATCATCTGAGAGATGCAAATCAAAACAACAATGAGGTATCATCTCACACCTGTCAGACTGGCTATCATCAACAAATCAACAAACGACAAGTGCTGGAGAGGATGTGGAGAAAAAGGAACACTTGTGCACTGCTGGTGGGAATGCAGACTGGTGCAGCCACTATGGAAGACAGTATGGAGTTTCCTTAAAAAAGTGAAAATGGAACTCCCATTTGACCCTGTGATCCCACTTCTAGGAATATATCCCAAGAAACCAGAAACACCAATCAGAAAGGATATATGCACCCCTATGTTCATAGCAGCACAATTCACCATAGCTAAGATCTGGAAACAGCCTAAGTGCCCATCAGTAGATGAATGGATTAGAAAACTGTGGTACATCTACACGATGGAATACTATGCTGCTCTAAAAAGGAAGGAACTCTTACCATTTGCAACGTCATGGATGGAACTGGAGAGCATTATGCTAAGTGAAATAAGCCAGTCAATGAAGGAAAAATACCACATGATCTCACTCATTCATGGATAATAGAGACGATTATAAACTTATGGACAATAATAGATATAGAGGCAGAGCTGCCTCAAACAGATTGTCAAACTGCAGCAGGAAGGCCGGGAGGATTGGGGGGCAGGAGGTAGGGGGGTAAGAGATCAACTAAAGGACTTGTATAGCATGCATATAAGCATAACCAGTGGACATAAGACATTGGGGGATAGGGGAGGCTAGGGGACTGTCTAGGGCGGGGGGATAAAATGGACACATATGTAATACCCTTTGTAATACTTTAAGCAATAAAAAAAATATATATATATATAAAAAAAAAAGAAAACAGCCACACACAAAAAAAGAAATGGCTACAAACAAGTACCTTTCAATAATAACTTTAAACGTAAACGGACTAAATGCTCCAACCAAAAGACGTCAAGTGGCTGAATGGATAAAAAAACATGACCCATACATCTGCTGTCTACAAGAGACCCACCTCATTAGAAGGGACTCACTCACACAGACTGAAAGTCAAAGGATGGAAAAATATCTTTCAGGCAAATGGAAAGGAAAAGAAAGCTGGGATAGCAATACTTATATCAGACAAAATAGACCTCAAAGTGAAGGCCATAACAAGAGATAAGGAAGGCCACTTCATAATACTAAAGGGATCAATACAACAAGAAGATATAACCCTGGTAAACATATATGCACCCAATGCAGGAGCACCAAATTCATAAAAAAAACTCCTGGAAGATATCAAAGGAGGGATCGACAACAATACAATCATAGTAGAGGACTTTAATACACCACTGACAGCACTGGATAAGTCCTCTAGAGAAACAATCAGCAAAGATACAGAAATCCTAAATGACTCACTAGATCAGATGGACTTAATAGACATCTTCAGAATACTTCACCCCAAAGCCACGGAAGATACATTCTACTCAAATGCTCATAAGACATATTCAAAAATAGACCATATATTGGGTCACAAGCAAAGTATCCCCAAATTCAAGAAGATTGAAATCATAAAAAGCATCTTTGTAGACCACGATGGTATAATATCAGAAATAAACTGCAATAAAAACAACCCAAAATACTCAAACACCTGGAAGCTGAATAGCATGCTATTAAATATTGATTGGGTTACCAATGAGATCAAAGAAGAAATTAAACACATCCTGGAAACTAATGACAATGAAAACACAACAATCCAAAACCTATGGGACACAATGAAAGCAGTCTTGAGAGGGAAGTTTATAGCTCTACAGGCCTATCTCAACAAACAAGAAAAAATGGTAGTAAATCATCTAAATCTACAACTCAAAGAATTAGAAAGAGAGCAACAAGAAAACCCCAGAGTGAGCAGAAGGAAGGAGATAATAAAGATTAGACCAGAAATAAATGACATAGAGACCAAAAAAAAAAACAATACAGAAAATCAATGAAACCAAGAGCTGGTTGTTTGAAAGGATAAACAAGATTGACAAACCTCTAGCCAGGCTCACCAAGAAGCAAAGAGCGAGGACCCAAATAAACAAAATCAGAAATGATAGAGGCGAAATAACAACAGACCCCACAGAAATAAAAATGATTGTTAAAAAATACTATGGACAGCTGTACTCCAACAAATTAGACAACATGGAGGAAATGGACAAATTCCTAGAAAAATACAACATTCCAAAACTCAATCAGGAAGAATCTAAAAATCTCAACAGGCCAATAACTATGGAAGAAATTGAAGCAGTCATCAAAAAGCTTCCATCAAACAAAAGCCCAGGACCAGACGGCTTCACAGGGGAGTTTTACCAAACATTCAAAGAAGAACTAAAACCTATCCTCCTCAGACTACTACAAAAAATTCAAGAGGAAGGAACACTTCCAAGCTCATTCTATGAAGCCCGCATCACCCTCATACCAAAACCAGATAAAGACAACACAATGAAAGAAAATTACAGGCCAATATCCCTCATGAACATAGATGCCAAAATCCTCAACAAAATCCTAGCAAATCAGATCCAGCAGTACATCAGAAAGATCATACATCATGACCAAGTAGGATTTATCCCAGGGATACAAGGATGGTACAATATCCGCAAATCAATAAACGTGATACATCACATAAACAAATTGAGAGAAAAAAACCACATAGTCATTTCAATTGATGCAGAAAAAGCATTTGACAAAATCCAACACCCATTTTTGATAAAAACTTTCAGCAAGGTGGGAATAGAAGGATCATACCTCAACATAATAAAAGCCATAGATGACAAACCCACAGCCAACATCATACTCAATGGGCAAAAACTAAAACCATTTCCCTTAAGAACAGGAACAAGACAGGAATGCCCACTCTCACCACTCCTGTTTGACATAGTGCTGGAAGTACTAGCCATTGCAATTAGACAAGAAGAAGAAATAAAAGGCATCCAAATTGGAAAAGAAGAAGTAAAACTGTCCTTATTCGCAGATGACATGATATTGTACATAAAAAACCCTAAAGACTCCATCAAAAAACTATTCGACTTAATAAATGAATTCAGCAATGTAACAGGATACAAAATTAATGCCAAGAAATCTATGGCATTTCTATACACCAATAGTGAACTTTCAGAAAGAGAAACTAAAAAAACAATCCCATGTACCATCACACAAAAAAAATTAAGATACCTAGGAATTAACTTAACTAAAGAGGTAAAAGACCTCTACTCAGAAAACTACAGGACGTTGAAAAAAGAGATAGAGGAAGACATAAACAGATGGAAGAACATACCATGTTCATGGATTGGTAGAATCAACATCATCAAAATGTCCATACTACCCAAAGCAATCTATAAATTCAACGCACTACCCATTAAAATACCAATGGCATATTTCACAGACCTAGAATGAACTCTCCAAAAATTCATCTGGAATAAAAAAAAAAAAAAAAACCCCGAATAGCTGCAGCAATCCTGAGAAAGAACAAAGTAGGTGGGATCTCAATACCAGATATCAAGCTGTATTACAAAGCCACTGTTCTCAAAACTGCCTGGTACTGGCACAAGAATAGGCATATAGATCAATGGAATAGAATAGAGAGCCCAGAAATCGACCTGAACCAATATGCTCAATTAATATTTGACAAAGGAGGCAAGAACATACAATGGAGCCAAGATAGTCTCTTCAATAATTGGTGTTGGGAAAATTGGACAGATATATGCAAGAAAATGAAACTAGACCACCAAATTACACCACACACAAAAATAAACTCAAAATGGATAAAGGACTTAAATGTATGACAGGAAACCATAAAAATTCTAGAAGAATCCAAAGGCAACAAAATCTCAGACATATGCCGAATCAATTTCTTCACTGATACAGCTCCTAGGGCACTTGAAACTAAAGAGAAAATGAACAAATGGGACTACATCAAAATAAAAAGCTTCTGCACAGCAAAAGAAACCATCAACAAAACAACGAGAAAACCCACTGTGTGGGAAAACATATTTGCCAATGTCATATCTGATAAGGGTCTAATCTCCAAAATTTATAGGGAACTCATACAACTTCACAAAAGGAAGATAAACAATACAATCAAAAAATGGGCAAAGGACCTAAATAGACAACTTTCAAAAGAGGATTTTCAGAAAGCCAAGAGACATATGAAAACATGCTCAAAGTCACTAATCATCTGAGAGATGCAAATCAAAACAACAATGAGGTACCATCTCACACCTGTCAGACTGGCTATCATCAACAAAGCAACAAAGGACAAGTGCTGGAGAGGATGTGGAGAAAAAGGAACACTTGTGCACTGCTGGTGGGAATGCAGACTGGTGCAGCCACTATGGAAGACAGTATGGAGTTTCCTTAAAAAAGTGAAAATGGAACTCCCATTTGACCCTGTGATCCCACTTCTAGGAATATATCCCAAGAAACCAGAAACACCAATCAGAAAGGATATATGCACCCCTATGTTCATAGCAGCACAATTCACCATAGCTAAGATCTGGAAACAGCCTAAGTGCCCAGCAGTAGATGAATGGATTAGAAAACTGTGGTACATCTACACGATGGAATACTATGCTGCTCTAAAAAGGAAGGAACTCTTACCATTTGCAACGGCATGGATGGAACTGGAGAGCATTATGCTAAGTGAAATAAACCAGTCAATGAAGGAAAAATACCACATGATCTCACTCATTCATGGATAATAGAGACCATTATAAACTTTTGAACAATAATAGATACAGAGGCAGAGCTGCCTCAAACAGATTGTCAAACTGCAGCAGGAAGGCCGGGAGGGTTGGGGGGCAGGAGGTAGGGGGGTAAGAGATCAACTAAAGGACTTGTATGCATGCATATAAGCATAACCAATGGACATAAGACACTGGGGGATAGGGGAGGCTAGGGGACTGTCTAGGGTGGGGGGATAAAATGGACACATATGTAATACCCTTTGTAATATTTTAAGCAATAAAAAAAAAGTGCCTCTTTGTTCTCTGCTTTCTGGAGGCGGTCAGCGTGGAACATTCCTGCCTGGACTGGGGAGGGGTCTCTGGGTGTTAAGAATACCACGAGTGGGAGCACAGACACCTCCTAGAGCTCTGAGATGGGAAAGGCAGCACCCTCTCACCTCTAACCCCAGGATGTTTCTTTAGAAGCAGAAGCCTCATCCTGTTCAGGGGCCTGTGCTGGCTGCCTCAGTTTCTCAGCGACAACGAATTTGATGAACGTCTTTTCCCCACTGCTGTAGCTGCTTCATTTGTTGGTTCTCGCATTTTTCATTAGCTGCTAAATCGCCCCTGTGGCTGCAAACCTGTTGTGTCTGACTCAACCAGTGGGGAGCTATGGGAACTGTGCAGGGACAAGGGAAGAGGGAGGGAGGCTCGGCCTGCAGAGAGGGTCAGTGGTGCCTGCCCGGCTGTCTCAGAGGATGTGGCTTAGGTTAGGTCCTGTCCTTTGGCGACTTTAGGAGGGGAGGCCGTGTCCTCCGCTCCCCACTTTGACTCAGGGGTGGAAGTTCTTGCTCTCTGGCCTCATAACTCAGTGAATCATAGTGGGATGCGGCAGGAAGGTAGCTTCTGCCGCTGCACACAGGCACAGGCTGGTGGCTTCTGCAGCTGCACACGGGCACAGGGCCTGCAACCCGGGACCGGATCAGGTCACAGGCGGCGGCAGGTGGCTTCTGTGGCTGCACATGCTGTGGGCAGGTGGCTTCAGAGGTTGCACATGGGCTCGGGCTGTGGGCTTCTGCTGCTGCACAGGGGCACGGGCAGGCGGCTTCTGGGGGGTCAGGGTTGCCGCCTGGCCTGCTCCTGGGCCCTCCCACCCTCCGATCACCATGGCAATCTCTGAGTGCAGGCCAGCCGCCTGTCCGTGGAGTCTGGTGTTGCGGCAGCTCCCGCCCTCCGATAGCCGGGCTCAGGCCCTCCCCTCCCATCGCCATGGCGATCTCTGGGCGCAGGCCAGCCAGCAACCCCAACCGGCTTTCCAATGATGATCACGACTCAAGGCGGCCTTTGCCCACCCCCCAGCTCTTGCCTGCCGCCTGGGTTGCAGATCACCATTCTTCAGTCCTTCCCCTTTGGCCTCCCAGCATTGCGGCTACGTATGCAAATTAACAGCCATCTTTGTTGGTGGTTAACTGCCATCTTGGCTGGCAGTTAATTTGCATATCTCCCTGATTAGCCAATGGGAAGGGTAGCGGTTGTACGCCAATTACCATGTTTCTCTTTTATTAGATAGGATGGGTGTTAGATTTTGTCAAATGCTTTTTCTGCATCTATTGATATGATCATGTAATTTTTTTATTTCAACTTGTTTATGTGATGTATCACATTTATTGATCCAGACTGGAATGATGCACCAGCCTTGCATCCCTGGAATAAATACCACCTGGTCATGGTGTATGATTTTTTTAATATATTGCTGTGTCTGATTTGCTAAAATTATGTTGAGGATTTTAACATCTATGCTCATCAGGGATATTGGCCTGTAATTCTTTTTCTTTGTAGTTTCCTTATCTAGTTTTGGTGCAAGCCAATGTGAATAGCTGTCTCTGCGCAACTAGTCTGAAGCCCTGCATGATGGGTTCCCAAGTATTCCAGTGGGAGGATCCTCCTTAGTCCAGAAGCTGGGTCTGTTTCAGGCTTGCCCCTTGAATGTACTTGTTCTGGGCTTCTTTCCTTTCCCTCATGGAACTGGGCTCTTTGGGGAATTTCATCAGAATCGGGATTATTACAGCAGATTTGTGTTTGGGGTGGTGCCAGTCGCTTGTAGGAGGGGCAGCTGAAGCTTCTTCTCCTTCTAATACCTTTGTACTGCCTGAGTCACTAGCTTCCCCTCATAGCTACCTCTAGCAGTTGGGGATTTAAACAAAAACACACACAGAAAAAAACAAAAAAAAACAACAGAAACAACAACTGCCAAAAAAAAAAAAAAATACAAAACACAAAAATGCCCCCTTGACTCTCTAATCTTTCACCATGGCCTCCTCTCACAGGGTGGGGCTTCTGCTCAGAATCCCACCCAGCCAGATGTCCCAGTCCTTGAGCTGCCAGGCCCAGCTGCTGGGAGGCAGATTTCCAGAGCAGATCCTTTCCACAGGTGGGGGAAGGGGCAATTCCCCTTCACTTGAGGTTCAGATGACTGAGCCTCTTTCCCAGTACACTCAGATTGGCCCCCCATCCTGCTCTCTGCCCAAAGTTCTTTCAGAGAATAATCGACCCCTCATATTCTGTGCTGGGTCATCTGCTCAGACTTCTGTCCTGGTCCAGAGTTCTTCTGAGTGCCTCCTCCCGCAGATATTGGTTCAGGGAAGTTTCCCAGCTGGTATTGTAACACAGCACTCGCTTTTTGCCTGGAATGAAACGGTCTGAGTTCCTCCGGTGGACCAAATTCCCACTTATTCCCATTGCTCTGATGTTACATGGGCTCCCCTTCCCTTCTCTATTGATTTGTTTTGGGAATCCTGTGTGTGGCTGAGACCCAACACTCCCAGGGGGCAGGAGCTACACTGCTGCACCTTCCCTCAGGCTTCCCAGGTGAATTTTTGGCTGTACCGACGTTGGCTCACCCACTCCCTGTCTTTTCCTGACCTCTCTCCAGGCTCCACACTTACAGTATTTCCTATCAGCTTTCTTTTTTTCAGGTAGCTTTTCAAGTCTAGTGTTCTGCAAATTAATCACAAGTACGGTCCAGTGTTAGGAGCAAGCAGTGGGAACTTCCTTAGACTGAAGCCATTCTTTCTCCTCCCTGCAAAGTATTTTTTTTAATCTGCTGTTCTATATTTCTTTCATTTATCTGGAGAACATTGAGATACAATATTTGATAAATCACAGAAAGTCCCAGGAAGAAAATCTTCTGATTCATCATTTTAACTTTGCATACAAATTGCCTCTTGAGTAATTTAACATAAATCAAATTTATAATTTGCAACCCTGAATGAAAAGTATTACATATATTTTCTTACTCATTTTTGCCTGAAAGAAAAATCTGCCTAAATAGAAACATTATTGAAAAAAAGTAAACTTTCTGGTTTTGTCATGTTTAAACTCAGATACAGAGTTTTTATGTATTTGTAGAAGAAAAACATTTGATTTGTTTATATATTTGCAGTATTTGAAAAGAAAATTTTAGAGGTGCCAAATATATTAAAAGTACAGCATTACTCAATGCAGTTGGAAAGGCTAAGATTTAAAAAGCACTGAAAACAATAAATGTCTAAGGCACAGTTCCTGTTTTGTCTCTAGATTAATAAGTTCTACTGATTTTGTGTGGCAAAAAATATCCCTCCATTTTTAAAAATAAACATTTTTTAATAAAAGTTTTAACTTTACAACAAAATTGAGAGGAAGGTACTGAAATCCCCACTATACACCCTGCATGCAAACAAATCTACCCTTTCCCACTATCAACACCCCCTTTGAAGTGGTACATTTATTACAATTGATAAACTTACATTGACACATCATTACCAAAAAAGTCCATGGTTTACATCAGGGTTCACACTTGGTGTAGTTTTCATGTGTTTGGATGAATGTATAATGCCATGTGCCCACCATTATAGGATCATACACAATAGCTTCATTGCTCAAAAAATACTCCTTGCTCTGCCTCTTTATCCCTCCTTCTCTCTTAACTCCTGGCAACTACTGATCTTTGAACTATCTCCATGGTTTTGTTATTGCCAGAATGTCATATAATTGGAATCATACAATATGTAGCTTTTCAGGACTGGCTTGTTCCACTTGGCAGTATTCTTTTATGTTTCCTCCATGGCTTTTTGAGCAGATAATTCATTTGTTTTTAGAACTGAATAATATTTAATAGTCTAGATATTTATTTTAAAAAAACTGTTTTATTTATCCATTCACCTACTAAAGGATATCTTGGTTGCTTTTAAATTTTTTCAGTCATGAATACAGCTTCTATAAACATCTGTGTGCAAGTTTATGTAGACATACATTTCAAATAATTTGGTAAAATATCAAGGTGCATGATCACTGAATCATATGGTAAGAGTACATTTAGTTTTGTAAGAAACAGCCGAACTGTTTTCCAAAGGGGCTACACTATTTTCATTTCCAGCAGCAATGAACAAGACTATGTGTTACTCCCCAACTTCTACATCATTTGCATTTGTCAGCGTTACAGATTTTGGTTTTATTAATAGGTGTGTAGTAGTATCTTAATACTGTTTTAATATTTTTTTCTCGGACAACATATGATATGGAATACCTTTTCATATGTTTACTTGGAATCTGTATACCTTCTTTGGTGAGGTGTCTGTTAAGGTTATTAGTCATTTGATAATCAAGTTGTTCATATTATTATTGTTTTAACAGTGATTTTAATATTTTAGACAACAGTATTTTATTTTATATATCTTTAGCAAATCTTTTCTCCTCTTATGCGGCTTGTATTTTCATTTTCTTGACAGTTCTTGCAGAAATAAACTTTAAAAAAATAAACTTTAGCTTATCATTGCTTTTTTTCACAGCTAGTGCTTTTGATGTTGCATCTAAGAAGTCATCAATAAGAGTGATGGCATAGGAATGGCAGCATGAGAGATCCCCTTGGTATCTCTTCTTGATGTCTCAACAATTTGAACAGCTATAATTCAACAAGATTCCCTGCTTAATGCACAGACACACTTGAGAGGTCCACACATTGAAACATCTAAAGGTGGGCAAGTTGAAATGAACTTGGCAGGCAAGAAGGGAGAAAAGCTGAGAAGTGAGAGATGCAGCCATGCAGTTGGGAGCTCAAGGCAGGCTCAGCCCAGAGACTGGAGGAAGTCAGCTAATGGCTGGCACTCTCTTCAGCTGGGAGAATCAAAGAAATTTAGTGGGGATTCCTGCATGAGTGGGCAGTATGAGCATTGGCTGAGCCCAGGAACCTGGTCAAGGACACAACAGTTGTGACTGCAGTTGTCAAGTGGTCTGCATTCCAGACAGAGAAACAAAGCTACAGAGCCTGACCAAATCCTAACTTCCCAGAGGTCACCTTCCTTCACCCTCGGTACCAGGTTATGGAGCACGTTATGTGCAAACCTGAGAACTTATACTACAGAATCACTTTTTTTTTTTTTCTGAGCAAAGGGTGTGCTCTGTGACTGGTCCTGGGGTCAGGGCATAGGGGGACCTTGCAAAGATCTGACTGAGGTCACAATTACCAAGAGAGGAAAAACAAATAAACAAACAAAAACAAGGAAGCTGACCAGCCCACTCCACTCTCATGCATTATCGCTACACTGACAGCAGCATCTGGCTGCAGAAAACAGCACTAGGATTTCACAGATTTGAAGCCCCATTGCCCAATGCATTACACTGGAGGGTTGGTCCCCTGGGATCATGGTGAGCAGAGCACAACCCAGGGAACATCATCCCTTGGATATCTGAAAAGCCAGGTAAGTGCAAGAGAGCTAAAAACTTGTGATTAAGCACCAGCTACTGGAAAATAATAGAAAGACCTCTTTATACTATGAACCAAGATGTCATGGTTTGATTCTCAGTCAGGCACATGCCGGGCTGTGGACTCAATCCCCAGTGGTGGATGCAGGAGGCAGTTGATCAATGCTTTTCTCTCATCATTGGTTTTTTTTAATCTATCTCTCTATTTCCTTTATTCTCTGAAATCAATAAAAATATACCTTAAAAAATAATAAACTAGTGAGCATAGATAATTAAGCTGGCCAGATGGATGAAAGAATTTGTGATATTAAAGATAGAAATCTAGGAATGATGCAGAGGGAAGACATGGGATACTTGAGAATAAAAAAATAAACAAATAAAATAACTCTACAGAGTATCTGGATTCATCACAAAGAGAAATATAAGAATAATAGGTATACCAGAAGAAGAAGAGAGGGCAAAAGTAACAGAAAGCCTATTCAATCAAATGGTTGATGGGAACTTCTCAAACCATGGAAAGGACTACATCCTCAATTCCAAGAAGCAAACAGAACACCTAATTACCTCAATACAAAAAGGCCTTCTCCAAAGCACATTGTATTAAAACTGTCAAAAATTAATGACAAAGAAAGAATTTTCAAGGAAAACTGGAAAAAGAAGAAAGTAACCTGTAAAGATGAGTCCATTGGGTTATCATGACACTTCTCAGCAGAAGCTCTACAAGCTAGAAGAGAATGGAACCAAATATTCAAACTACTTAAAGAGATAAATTACCAGCCAATAATAATATACCCAACAAAGTTATCTTTCAAATATGAAGATTAAATAAAAATTGTCCATATATACAGAAGCTGAAGGAATTTATCACCAGAAGACCTCTATTGCAGGAAATACTCAAGGGGATTATGCTACTAGAAACAAAGAACAAAAGGTCACAAAACTACAAGCAAGATCAGCAACACACTTACAGCATAAGTAAGGATAACTTGTGACAACAAAATTGAGAAGGTGAAGGTATAAATTTGCAGAGGAAGATGGTGATCAAAGGCATGCAAAAGAAAAAAAAAACTACAGAATTTATAAAACTTTATTTTTCATAAATCGAATGGTAACCTCACACAAAAACCCAAAACTGAGATACATACCTTTAAAAAAGGGGACACAGGGGAAAGAAGTATGGAATATCACTAAACAAAAGCAAAAGACAGAAACACAAAGAAAAGAACCAATAAAGCACAGAGCTACCCCGCCCTCCAAAAATGGATAAAATGGCCATATTCTCATACATAAATAATTAACGTAAATATAAATGAACAAAATTCACCAATAAAGAGGCATGGAGTAGCAGATTGTGTGTGTGTGTGTGTGTGTGTATATATATACACCCTGGGTAAAACATCACGGCCAGAACTGCAACCAACTGGAAGGAAGTCAGTCCTGCAGGGGTCCTCTTGGAAACGGCTGTGCCCTTCCCCAGCTGTTTCCTGAAGGGTGAGGTTTCAGGCAGTAACCCGCCCTCAGGGTGAGGTCTCAGGCAGGAACTGGCCCTCAGGGTGAGTTTTCAGGCAAGAACCCACCCTCGGAGTGGAGTACGGAAGTGAAATGATTTGTAATGGATCTATTATTGAAGCTACCTTTGGAAATCCTATATATATAGATCAGTGGTTCTCAACCTTGGCTGCACATTACAGTCACTTGAGAATCTTTTAAAATCCTAATTTTTGGGCCTCATCCTCTGGAAATTCTGTTTCTTTGTTACTAATGTTGTGGCCCCACCCCAAAACAAAGAAATAATTTCCAGAGGATGAGGCCCAGGAATCAGGATTTTTAAAAAATTCCCAAGTGATTCTAATGTGCAGCCAAGGTTGAGAACCACTGCTATAGATAATATTAAAAATATATCTAAACGTGCAATTCTTTGTCCAAAAAATGAGCATCTTCAAAAATTAAATGAAGAAAATTTGGATATACTTGGTGGAGATTTTCACACATATTTGAGTGATGATTCCATTGATTGATTCCACAGATGATGCTGAAAAGGAAAATTTTCCCATCGAATTTCTTAATAGTATTACTCCTTTGGGAATGCCATGTCATAAATTAAAATTGAAAGTGGGTGCAATCATCATGCTATTGAGAAATCTCAATAGTAAGTGGGGTCTTTGGAATGGTACCAGATTTATTATCAAAAGATTATGACCTAACATTATCGAAGCTGAAGTATTAACGGATCTGCAGAGGGAGAGGTTGTTCGGATTCCAAGAACTAATTTGTCCCCATCTGACACTGGCCTCCCATTTAAATTGATTCGATGATGGTTTCCCGTGATGCTAGCATTTATGATGACTATTAATAAATCACAAGGACAAACTCTAGACAAAGTAGGCATATTTCTACCCGAACCCGTTTTTCGCACATGGTCATATGTTGCTTTCTCTCGAGTTTGAAGAGCATGTGATGTTACAGTTAAAGTTCTAAGTACTTCATCACAAGGGAAATTAGTTAAGCACTCTCAAAGTGTTTTCACTCTTAATGTTGTGTACAGGGAGATATTAGAATAAGCTGAATCACTTTATCAGTCCTTGTTTGCATCACTGTTGTTTTTGTATCATGTTTCTGTTGTTTTCATATCATGTTTTCATTGTTTTCATATCATGTTTTTGTCATTTTTATATCATGCCTCCGTTGTTGTTATATCCTTTTGTTACTGTTTATTTATTAATAAATTTATATATTATTTTCATATATATTTTACTAATTTCCTTTCATCTCTCACACTTCTATTATAGAGAAAGGGCAAATAGCAATATTAAAATATCTCCGCTAATTAATTCCCTTTTTAAAAAATATATATATATTATTGATTTTTTACAGAGAGAAAGAGAGAGAGATAGAGAGTTAGAAACATTGATGAGAAAGAAACATCGATCAGCTGCCTCCTGCACACTCCCCACTGGGGATGTGCCCACAACCAAGGTACATGTCTTTGACCGGAATCGAACTTGGGACCCTTGAGTTCGCAGGCCAATGCTCTATCCACTGAGCCAAACCAGTTAGGGCAATTAATTCCCTTTTAATTTGCACAAATTTCATGCACCAGGCTACTAGTATATACATAAAAGCAATCTTATGATGCCATCAAAAGACACATCTAAGCTGCAAAGACAAAGTTACACTCAAAGTGAAGAGTGGAAAATGATTCTCCAAGCAAATAACATCCACAGAAATGTAGGTGTAGCCATACTTATAAAACTTACAATATAGAACTCAGATAAAGAAATGTAACAAAAGACAAAGATGGACATTTTATAATGATAAAGGGGACACTACATTAAGAAGATATGTCTTAATATATACGCTCCCTATCAGGGCGCACCAAAATATATAAAGCATCTACTAAAAGAACCAAAAGTAGCAACAGACAAAAAAAAATCATATTTTGGGAATGTAATGCTCCACTGACAGTCTAGATAGATCATTCAAACAGAAAACAAATAAATAAGTATTGGCCCTAAATGACACATTAGACCAAATTGCCATTTACAGTACTTTACACCCTAGAACATTAGGTTGTATGTTCTTCTCCAGTGCACAAGGAACATTCTCAAGGATAGACTGTATGCTAAGTTACAAAACTAGCCTCAACTAATTCAAAAAGATTTAAATCATGCTAAGCATATTCTCTGTTAACAATGCTCTGAAATTAAAAATCAACTGCAAAAAGAATGTAAAGAAACCCACAATCATGTGGAGATTAAACAACATACTACTAAAAATATGACTTGGTCAAAGATTAAAAGGTGAGATAAAAAGATATATAAAGACAAATGACAATGACAATAAGACATATCAAAACTTTTGGGATAAGATGCAGCAAAAGCCGTAATAAAGAAAGTCTGTATTCTAACAGGCCTATATCCAAAAACAAAAGCAATCCCAAGTAAACATCTTAATATTACATCATAAAGAACTAGAAAAAGAAGACCAAAAGCAACCCAAAGTCACCAGAAGAAAGGAAATAATAAAAATTAGAGAGAAATTGAATGAAATAGAGAACAAAAAAGACTATACAACATATTAATACAGCAAAATTAATCTTTGAAAAGATTAATAAAATTGACAAAAATTTTATTAATTAACCCTTGGCTAGACTCATGAAGGAAAAAAATAGAAAATACTCATATAAACAAAATCAGAAGTAAAAAAGGTGCTACCACAGACATCACGGATATACAACGGATAATACTAGAATACTATGAAAAACTATATGCCATCAAATTCTATAACCTAGAAGGAATGGATAAGTTTGTAGAAATATACAACCTTTCTAGACTGAATCATGAAGAACTGTAAAATCTAAATAGACAGATCAACAGTGAGGAAATTGAAACAACCATACAAAAAAATAAAAGTCGAGGACCAAATGGCTTCACTAGTGAATTCTACCAACCTTCAAAGAAATTTGATACCTTTTTCAAACTCTTCCAAAAAATTGAAGAGGCAATCTTCCTAATACATTATATGAGTCTAACATAACTCTGCTACCAAAACCTGACCAGGATAACACACACACACACACACACACACACACACACACACACACACAAATAAAACTATAGACCAATATCTCTAATAAATACAGATGCAAAAATCCCAAAGAAAATGCTAGCATATTGAATACAACAATACATTAAAAAAATAATGCATAACGATAAAGTGAAGCTTATTGCATCGAAAAGGATATTGCCAACCAACTGAATCAGAGGCAATATTTGCAAACAACAGTTCCAACAAAGGGTTAATATCCAAAATATATAAAGAACTCATACAACTCAACACCAAAATAAACAAACAATCCATTAAAAATGGGCAGAACACCTGAACGGACACCTCTCCCAAGAAAACATATAAATGACCAACAGATATATGAAAAGATGTTTAACTTTACTAGATATTAGAAGAATGCAAATAAAAATGAGATATCACTTCACAGTTGGTAGCATGGTTGTTATCCACAAGGCATGCACAAAAAGTGTTGGAAAGGTTGTAGAGAGAAAGGAATCCTCATTCATTGCTGGTGGGAATGTAAACTGATAGAGCCACTATAAAAAATAGTAAGGTGGTTCCTCAAAAAATTAAGAATAGAGTTACCATATGACCTAGCAATCCCTCTTCTGGGTGTCTACCTAAAGACTTCAAAAACAATCTTTACTAAGATATATGTATCCCTATGCTCATTGCAGCATTATTCATGATGGCCAAGAGATAGAGACAACCAGTGTCCTTGGAGGATTGGATAAAGAAGATGTGGTACTTACATACAATGAATACTACTACTTACAAAAACATGAATGGACCTTGAGAATATTATGCTAAGTGAAATAGGTTAATCAGAAAAAGCTAAGAACCATTTGACTTCACTCATATGTGGTACATAAAATTGAAATTCATAGACAGACAACAGCATGGTGGTTAACAGAGGGAAGGGTGTTGGGTGGCAGTAAAGGGGGTCAAATATATGGTGACAGAAGATGGTTTGACTCTGGATGGTAGGTACACAATGCAATATAAAGAATATATGCCATAGAAATGTACACTTAAAACCTTATGATCTTATTAACAATATCACCCCAATAAATTTAATTAAAAATAGATAGATAAATAAATAAATAGTCATCAATAAATATCACTAAAGGTCATCTAATTTAATGATCTCTTATGCTATTTCCTAGCAATTTTGTAGTTTTGCATTTTAACTCTAGGTCTGTGAACCATCTTTAGTTAATTAAAAAATTATAAAATCCATCTCTAGATAATTTTTTCATGTGAATGTCCAATCATTCCAGCACCATTTGTTGAAAACACTAACTTTTATACATTGTATTACTTTTGTACCTTTGTCAAAGATCAATTGACTATATTTACTAGTATGTGGGTGCATTTTTGGGCTCTCCATTCTATTCCATGGATATATTTTTGTATTCCTAAGCCAATATCACCCTGTAGCTTTATAATAAGTCACAGAGTTGAGTAGTGCAAGTACAACTTAACTCTTCTTCAATATTGTGTTGGATAGTTTGGGTCTTTGACTCATTTTTGTAATATGGACAGGCTGAGGATTTTCTAGATCTTTAATTCAGTTTATTTTTGCTAGACCAGTGGTTCTCAACCTTCTTGCCCTTTAAATACAGTTCCTCATGTTGTGACCCAACCATAAAATTATTTTTTTGCTACTTCATAACTGTAATGTTGCTACTGTTATGAATCATAATGTAAACATCTGATATGCAGGATGGTCTTAGGCGACCCCTGTGAAAGGGTCGTTCAACCACCAAAGGGGTCGCAACCCACAGGTTGAGAACTGCTGTGCTAGACAATTATTTTCTCTCACACAGTTTACTATTAGCAATTAGGAGGAAACAAGCTACTTTTTCAACATACTGCTTAAAAATATCATTGGCTTTGCACTGGCCAATGTTTCTCACAGGTTAGCGTGGTCTCAGATTTGATTCCCAGTCAAGGGCACTTACCTGGGTTGCAGGTCTAATGCCTGATCTGGATGCATGCTGGTGATGTGTCTCCCTCACATCAATGTTTCTCTCTCTCTCCCTTCCTCTCTTTCTCCCTCTCTCCACTCTATCAAAATCAATAGGAAAAAAACATCCTCCAGTGAGGATTAACCCATCCAACATATATCATCAGCTAAATATGCAATTTTGGTCATTCACAATTTATACATTCAATAAAACATGAGAACACAAACACAGTTATATCACTCCTGACAGGTTTCATACCTGGTCAGGATCTTCTTCCTGTCTTGCAGATAGCCATTTTCTTTCTGTGTTCTCACATGGCAGAGAGAGAGAAGGAGGAGGAGGAGGAGGAAGAGGAGGAGGAGGAGGAGGAGGAGGAGGAGGAGGAGGAGGAGGAGGAGGAGGAGGAGGAGAGGGAGAAGGAGAAGGAGAAGGAGAAGGAGAAGGAGAAGGAGAAGGAGAAGGAGAAGGAGAAGGAGAAGGAGAAGGAGAAGGAGAAGGAGAAGGAGAAGGAGAAGGAGAAGGAGAAGGAGAAGGGTTCTCTGGTCTGTTATTAAGAGGAGTAATCCTATCATGAGGACCCTAATCTTATTACTTAATCTAATTCTAACCGGCTCCTGATACAATCATTGAGGGCGAGGACTTCAAGAAATAAATTTTGGGGAAATATAAATTTAGTTCATAACACTAAATATTTCTCTTTTTGGATGCTAATGTAAATTATAATGTGTTTTTAATTTTAAATTCCACTTATTCATTGTTGATATATAAGAAAGCAATAATCTATTGCATATTAACACTCTATCTTGAAACTTTGCTATAATTACTCATTAGTTCTAGAAGTTTTGTGTATTCTTTTGGATTTTCTACACAGACAATTGTGTCATCTGTGAATAAATACAATTTTATTTTTTAGTTTCTTGTCAGTATGTCTTTTATTTCCTTTCATTTTTGTGATTTTTAAAAGAACTTTAAATTCAGTTACAGTTAATGTTCAATATTATTTTGTATTAATTTCAGATATACAGCATAGTGGTTAGACAATCATATACTTTACAAAGTGTTATCCCTGATATTTCTAGTTCCCAGCTGTTACCATACATAATTATTGCAATATTATTGACTATATTCCCTATGTTGTACTTTGCATGCCCATAACTATTTTATAACTACCAATTTGTACATCCTGGTCCCTTCATCTCTTTCACCGAGTCCTCCAATGCCCTTGTCTTAGATTATTGCATTAGCTGGGACTTCCAGTATAATATTGAAAAGCAGTGGTGAAAGGGGACATCCTTAATTTGTTTCTATTCTTAGCATGTAGATACCCAGTTTCTTACCATTAAATATGATGTTAGCTGTGGGTTTTTGTAGAAGTCCCATATCAAGTTGAAGAATCATAGTGAGTTGAGTTTTTATCATGAAAAGGTGTTGGATTGAGCCAAATCTATTTTCTACATATATTGATATAATCATTTGATTTTTTTCTTTAGCCTATAATGTAATGAATTACATTAATTTATTTTCAAATGTTAAAATAATATAGCTATTTCTGCTTCATTTTGATTTGTTTTAGCATGGCCTGCTTTTCTCAATTAATTTACTTTAAATTATATGTCTTTACAGTGAGGCCTTGACTTACGAGTTTAATTTGTTCCATGATGGAGCTCATAACTCAAATTACTCATATATCAAATCAACAGTGAACGAGTGAGACACGTGGTGCTGGGCTGAGGCTGTGGCATTCACTGTGACGTTTGCTGCGCTAACTAGCAGTGGGGTATCTGAAGCTGGCTCATAACCAGAATTTTAGCTCGCAACTCAAAGCAAAAAATCAGCCAAGAGACGGCTCATATCTCGAAAAACTCATTAGTTGGGACACTCATAAGTCAAGGCGCCACTGTATATTTAAAGTGGGTTTCTTATAGAAAATATGTAGTTGGTGTTATAGCCTGAATGCTTATGTCTCACCCAAATTCATATTGTGAAACCTTAAACCCAATGTAACAGTGTGAGGAAACGAACCCTTTGTGAGGTAATTAGAATTAGATGAGGTCATATGGGTGGAGTCCTCATTAAACTACCCTACCTAATAAAAGAGAAACATGCAAATTGACCATAACCACGACACCCTTCCCATTGGCTAATCAGCAGGATATGCAAATTAACTGCCAACCAAGATGGCGGCCGGCAGCCAGGCAGCTGAAGTGAACAGGAGGCTTGCTTGCTCCAGTGATGGAGGAAGCCAAGGTTCCCTGCCTGCCACTGCCGGCCTCTGAGCTGCAACTCTAAACAACTATGTTGCAATTATAGAAGCTAAACAAGCTCCAGAGACCTGCTTTCAGCCAGCTTCGGCCTCGGAGCTGGATCTGAAACAGTGTTTCAATTATAGAATCCAAACAAACCCAGATCAGCAGCCGAGGTCTCAGAGCTGGAGCCGAGCCTCAGAGCTATAGCCGGCTCTCAGCTCCAGTGACAGCCATGGAAGGTAAATAAATCCCAGAATTAAAAAGAAAAAGAAAAAAAGGAGAGGTTGGGAGCTTCAGTCACCCGCCAGCCTGAAAACGGCCTTCAGCCCCTCATCCAGACTGGCCAGGCACCCCAGTGGGGAACCCCACCCTGAAGAGGGTGTGACCAGCTGCAAACAGCCATCATTCCCTCATCCAGGCTGGCCAGGCACTCCAGTGGGGACCCCCACCCTGATCCAGGACACCCTTCAGGGCAAACCAGTCGGCCCCCACCTGTGCACCAGGCCTCTATCCTATATAGTAAAAGGGTAATATGCCTCCCAGCACCAGGATCAGTGGAGCCACAAGGCCTCATGAACCAGGGATCAGCGAAGCCGCGAGGCCTCACTACCCCGGTGTCAAGCAGAGCCACGAGGCCTCCCAGCACTTGGATCAGCAGAGCCACAAGGCCTCCTGGCCCCTGGAGCAGCATGACAGGGGGCAGCGCCCAAACCCTCTGATCGCCCTGCGGCTCTGTGTGTGACAGGGGACGGGGCCACAACCTCCCTATCCACCCTGCTCTGTTCCTGACAGGGGAAGGTGCCCTAACCCCCTGATCGGCCCTGCTCTGTGTGTGACAGGGTGTGGCACCCCAACCCCCCATGGGCCCTGCTCTGTGTGTGAGGGGGTGGAGCCGCAACCTCCCCATCGGCCCTGCCCTGAGTGTGACAGCGGGGAGTGTCCCAACCCCCTGATCGGCCCTACTCTGTGTGTGACAGGGGGTGGTGCCCCAACTCCCCTATCAACCCTATTCCGTGCGTGACAGGGGGGAGCTCCCCAACCCCCTGATGGGCCCTGCTCTGTAAAGTGACAGGGGGGAAATCCCCAACCCCCCTGATGGGCCCTGCTCTGTGCATGACAGGGGGTGGTGCCACAGCCTCCCCATCGACCCTGCCTTGAGTGTGACAGGGGGCGGTGCCCCAACTCCCCAATTGGCCCTACCCTGAGTATGACTGGGGGTGGCATCACAACCTCCCAATCCGCCCTGCTCTGTGCATGACAGGGGGCGGCGCCCCAACTCCCCAATCGGCCCTGCTCTGAGCCCGACCAGGGGCTGCACCTAGGGATTGAGCCTGCCCTCTGCCACCCAGGAGGGGGCCTAAGCCAGCAGGTCCTTATCTCCCGAGGGGTCCCAGACTGTGAGTGGGCACAAGTGGGGCTGGGGGGAGTGTCCCCAGTGCACAAATTTTTGTGCACCGGGCCTCTATTATATATATAAAAGGCTAAGCAACTGGCTGACCAGCCTGGAGGTATGATGTGCACTGAGCACCAGGGGGCAGACGCTCAACACAGGAGCTGCCAAGCTGCAGTGACTTGGCAGCTGCATTTCTTGGGTGACGTACCCTGGAACTATAGAGAAGGGAGCCCGATTCCTCACAGGGCCACACAATGCCAACTTTGGCTGTGGGGTATGTAGTTGCTGGGGCACTGTTGGCACCAAATCTGGTTTATTGCTGAGCTGTAGTGACCACAGACACAATTTGAGCTGCAGCACCACCCCAGGTGCAGCCAGCTGGGGAGGGACTGTGGGAGGTTGGCTCCAGGGCGTGTCCTGCCATCTTGCCCAGTCCTGCCCCACCAGCCACCTCCTAATTAATTTCCTTTCATTGTGCATGAATCCATGAACCAGACCACTAGTCCTATATAATAAAGAGGTAATATGCAAATTGACTATCACACTCTCACACAAGATGCCCCCCCCCCATGTGGTCAAAGATTGCCACCACAAGACGGCCGGCAGGGGTGGGCAGTTGTGGGCGATCAGGCCAGCAGGGGATCAGTTAGGCATTGATCAGGTTGGCAGGGGAGTGGTTAGGGGATGATCAGGCTGGCAGGCAGAAGCAGTTAGGGGCAATCAGGCAGGCAGGCAGGCGAGAAGTTGGGAGCCAGCAGTCCTGATTGTGAGAGGGATGTCCGGCTGTTGGTTTAGGCCCAATCCTGCAGTCAGACATCCCCCGAGGGGTCACAGATTGAAGAGGGTGCAGGCTGGGCTGAGGGCCGCCCCCTCCCCCCCCCCCGTGCATGAATTTCGTGCACCGGGCCTCTAGTATTTATATGTTTTATCAATTACAAATAAGAAGACCATTTTTATTTCACTTTTAATTATCACTTCTCCAATGTTTTCTTTCTTTTCTTTTTTATATCTATCTAAGTTTCTAACTGGTATCATTTTCCTTCTCTGTAAAGAACTTTAAACATTTCTTGCAAGTCAAGTCTACTGGCAACAAATTTTCTCAGTGTTACTTTGTCTGAGAAAATATTCTTCTTAACTTTTTAAGAGTAATTTTTGCAGAGCACAGAATTTTAGGTTGTTGCATGCTCTTGCTTTATCTCTCAATATTTTAAATATTTCATTGTATGAAATATTTTGGCTTGTATAGTTTCTGACATAATCCTTATCTTTGAATCTCTATAGAGACTGTATTTTTTCTGAAATTGGTCTTTATTTTTTATTTTCTGTAATTTAAATATAATATGCCTCTGTGCAGATTCTTTTCTTTTTAACATTTATTCTTTTTGCTGTTCCATGGTATTTCTGAATCTGTGATTAGGTGAATGACATTAATTTGGAGAAATTTTCAGTCATTATTGCATCAGATATTTTTTTCCATTCCTCTCTTTCCTTTGCTATTATCATAACATGTTTGTTACACCTTTTGTAGTTGTTTCACATTGCTTGACTATCCTGTTCTGTTTTTTTGTTTGTTTGTTTGTTCAGTATTCTTCTTCTTCTTCTCCTTCCTCTTCTTCTTTGCTTTTCAGTTTTAGAAGTTTCTATTGAGACATTCTCATATTGAGATACTTTCCTCAGCTATGTTCATTCTACTAATAAACCACTCAGAGGCATTTTTAATGTCTGTTATGGTGTTTTTAACATTAGCATTTATTTTTTATTTTTTCTTCGAATTTCTGTATCTCAGCTTATATTGATCATCATTTCTTGCATACTATTGTGGATAAAAATGGAGCTGTAGTAAATCTAACCAAAAGTAACTTCACAGGGTGATCTGATCATAAATTTGTAACTAATCATAGTGAGTAGTCATACCTTAGACCTGTTACTTTACTAGTAAAAGTTTATCTTTACCCTAAGCAAGCCCCGTTCATTGTTTCTGTGTATCCAGGTTAATACACCTTTGAAATGACTATTTTTCAGACCCCTCAAAAGCAGCAACCATCCACAAGAAGGCACATAATTTTGCTAACTATTCTGTAATCTGATCCCTGCTTGCTTCCTCCCACATTTATGTAATCTTTCTTACCTTGTAACCATAATTTCAAATGCATAAAGCAAACTGCAAACTGTCATTCTGGAAAGCATTTTTCTCAGTTTGTTGAGATTTTGCTTCTAGGCATATCTTCTGTTTGGCTCAACTAAACTGTTGGAAGAATTCTCTACAGGTTTGGATGTTCTCACATGAACACTGTCTACTCTATCCATTAAAACCTTTAGCATATTAATCATAGTTGTTTTAAATTGCTAATTTGACAATTCCAACATCCCTATTATAACCGAGTCTGTATCTGAAGCTTTCTCTGCTTCCTTAAACAGTAATTTTTTTTTAAATATGCTTTGTAATTTTCTGTTGATAGCCAGACATGATGTACTTGGTAAAAAGAACTGTTGTAAATAAGTATTTAATAATGTAGTAGTAAGGTGTCTGAGGAAAGTAAGCAGTTTATAGTCCTATGATTAGGTCTCAGTATCTTAGTGAGTATCTGTCTCTGGACTATAAACTTCACAAGTACATCACATCAGTAGCCCATCCTGTAAGAGGAACAAGATAACTAGAGTGTACTGTGGGCTGAAATTGGATAAATTACTTCACCCATATTGAAAATAGAGGAGGTTTTTGTTCAGTATTTTCCTACCCCCAAGTTAGTTATACTTTGATAAAACTCCAATAAGTTTGGCCCTTATTAAATATTTTCCCAAATGCAGACCTTTTTAAGAAGAACACATTATTCTAGGACATTTCAAAATAACTGCCTTTACCCTTGTTCTGACAGAAGAAGGAGGAGTTTCTTCTTAAACATTCACTGTCAGGGCCTGTTCAAGATCTAAGTGGTAAATATCACAAAATTGTAGATACATACCCCTGTGACTGGGTTCCCCTATAGATAGTAACTCTCGTATAGTCAAGGCCAGGCCTCTAGCAATTAATTAAATACAGGTTTTCTTAACCCAGCATAGTTTTCCAAGGAGTTTTTGCTCATGTGTTTCTCCTCTGTTAAGTTTTAATTCTTAGTATTTACCTTTGTTTCTGTTCAATTTTGGAGACAGTGGTTTGCCTTGTGACCTCCTTTCTCTTCTAAATCTAAACAGAGTTGTTGATTTTTCAGTTTGTTCTGTTCTCTGATTAATATTAGTACAGACTGGTGATTTCTAATCTCCTTATACCACCAGTTCTGTTCTCTATTTCCATTTTATTACATTTGGTAGAATAAAAAATTGATACAAATTTAATGCAATCATAAAAAATTTAAATACAATTTTATATTTAGGTATAGAGTTTATTTGAATACAGATTACCAACTATATCAGTAAATTTAAAGTTCTAATAATTACTGTGTTTTAAATTTCCTTATGGTGTCTTTCCTTACCCTTACTTTACTCAGAGTTTCCTACTAGAGTCTAACCTCCCACTAAGCTAGGAAAAAGCATATAATTGGTATGACAGAGGAAGCCACTTCCCTCATGGTATTCTCTCACTTTATTCATTCGATTTTTATTATTTTCTTGGTCATTCTTTCTATAAATATCTGAGGTGTTATATACAACAAGTAGTCCACCAGTGTTAGTTGATACTATGGTGAAGGCAAGAAAGACATTTGCTGGCTCCTTCCTGTACAGCCTCTCTCTTTCGTTCAGGCCAGTGGCACCAGCAGGATGGGCAAGTATCATGGTCTTTGTACTGCCTGGAAGTTCCGAAGCCACCAGCTATAACAGAAGCGGCATGATAAACATTACCAGAAGGCCCATTTGGACAGGGCTCTGAGGCCAACCCTTTTGGAGGTACTTCCCATTCAAAGGGAATTGTGCTGGGAAAAGTAGGGGTTAAAGCCTAACAGTCAAATTCTGCTATCAGGAAGTATGTCAGCGTCCAGCTGATCAAGAATGGCCAAAAAAATAAAAATAAAAAAAATTACAGCCTTTGTACCCAATGATGGTTATTTGAATTTTACTGAGGAAAATGACGAAGTTCTAGTTGCTGGATTTGGTTGCAAAGGTCATGCTGTTGGTGACATTCCTGGAGTTAGCTGTAAGGTTGTCAAAGTAGCCAATGCATCTCTTTTGGCCTTATACAAAGGCAAGAAGGAAAGACCAAGGTCATAAGTTTTAATGGTGAAATCACAGTAGTAATACATTTTCATATGCCTAAAAAAAAAAGACATTTGCTGTCCTTGGGGGCTTCACAGGCTGTTCTATAACTACAGGTGTCGAGTAAGACTCCCTCCACGTTCTGCGTGGAGTAGGGTTCGGTATCTGAAAGAGGAGCCGCACAACAAATGAGAGAAAAAGACAGGAGATAATTTTGCAATATTGGGGGACCAGGCTGCAAGTTCCGAAGGACTTCCTCCGTGCTCAGACCTCACCAAGCTTTTATTGATCTGGGATGCACCCATAGCATAGCCCTTAGGCAGGTGACCCCCTAGTAACAAGCAGACTAGCCCATCAGCAAGGATTTACATAATAATAAATGGGGGAGCAGTTTCAGCTACCACTGTCTGGACAAACAGAGGTGGCACCTAGCTCTGATCTTTTCTAGGGCTTCAAAGGCATCCAGCCTTCGGGGGGGTTTGGGGAGTTCTCTGTCTATGCTTATCAGATAGTGAAGGCAATAAACAGTTTCCCACATCTCCCCCTTATTTTTTCTTTAAAAATAATCAAGTCCCAATTTCAATGTCCAAAAGTTCTGAGTCCATGTTTCAATGTCCAAAAGTTCATGTGTACATGCCAGGAATGAAATGTTGGTTCTGGATGGTGGAAAATGCAGGTCCGGTCCTTTCTGGTCTGGTCCTAGGCACCCTGCAGCGACGCACAGCTGCTGACTGCTAGCATGGCAAGGCGTCTTCCACCATCTCCATCTCTGAACTGTCTCTTCTGTCTTTGTGGCTGGCTTTCTGGGATCCGTTGTTACAGGAATCCACACGGTCTTGTAGCTGTTCTCTGAAAGTATACAAACATATTCTCGACCAAAGGTTAAAGGAAAAAAAAAACCTTACTTGGGGTCTTTTCTTTAAAATGATCTTTCCCTGGCTTACCCTGGCATAATGTGTGTTTTTTCTGGATGTCTCACTATTAGCATTTTTTCTCTAAATGTAATTTAGTTACAGGATCTATTTCCTTACATGGTATTCTTCCACTATATTTTTCCACTACAAGGAACACAAACATAAGAAAGACTATCTATGCTCTTAAATTGCTACACATTAGTTGGAATGAAGTTGGGAGTAGAGATATAAGGGGGGGATGGAAGGGAGATAAGTGAAAAATATCTAAAATAAAAATCAGGATTTGACAATTGCATTAAAATAGGTACAGGGGTGTGCCGGGAGCCGGTCCATCCTTGCTGTTTCAAGGGACCTGGCATATATGGCATACTGTTCTTAATATGTTTGCTCACCTTCTTGGCGCTATGTGTTTTAACCAAGGTCACCTCTCTGAGAAAGGTTGTTTCCCCAGGTAAGGATTTTCCCCCAAAGTTAGGGAGGGAATAAAACCCCTTAACAAAGTGCCAGGCGGGTAGTTAATCACTTTAACTATGAATAATCATGCTTAAGCTACATAATCTTTACTCCCTGGAATGGAGATAAGAAACGCCCTAACCTTTGGAATAGAGATTGATAGGACTGAATCAACTGGTATAAATACAGATGTAACAAGACAACAAGAGACAGAACTTAGAAGACAGAACCAAGAGACACAGAACCTAGACACAGAACACACACAGAACCTAGACACAGAACCTACACAGAACCTAGAGACAGAAGAACTTCGCTGGAGAGAACATGGCAAAAGATCCGGGACAGAAACTGGCCACAGAACCTAGAGACAGAACCTAGCGAGAGAACCTAGCTGAAGATCCTAGAGACTGAACCTGGCTACAGAATCTGGATAGAACATGGCTACAGAACCTGGCTGGAGACCCTAGCGAGGGGACATGCCTACAGAACCTGGTTGGAGAACCTGGCTGGAGATCCTGGCTAGAGATCCTAGCTAGGCTGCTGATCAACTGGACGCTGTCTCCGTGTCATTCCCTCTTCGCCGACTCCATCCACACCTTTGGAGACCCCTGGACCTGCTGGGATTGGACTCCAGCAGGGGTGTGGGAACAATTGAATAAAGAATCACATCTAATTAGAAAGATCAGAAGAGGTTTCTTTAAACAGGTGGTGAGATAGAATGGTAGAATTTTAAAATGTAGAATCCAGGGTGGATACAGAAGGCATTTCAGAAAAAATTGAGTAAAAAATCATGAATGAATCAAAAGCATGAGCCAGTAAGCATCCCAGAATGCCTGTGGAGTGATAATTTGTAGATAATCTAGCAGATTAGACAAATAAAAGCCTAAGAAAGGTAATTTGAAACAAAATGATGAAAGTCTTTGATGCAAAGTTGAGCAATTTCAAGTTAATGTGATAGTTAGCTGAGGAGGAGCAATAGATATTTTTTAAATAAAAAATGAAATATATAAAGCCTTACTTAAAGAAGAAATTTCTGATAGAACAGTAGGGTAATTTGGACGTGAAAAGGCTGGAGAGATGAAAATGAGAGAAGAAGGTCTTATAAAAGCTCAAGATGGAGTTAATGAAGCCTGAACTTAAGCAGTGGCAGAAGAAATAGAAAAAAAAAATGGATAAAAGGTATCCCATGGAAACTAAAATTAATACAATTCAGCAACTGGTTGGCCATAGAGAATAGGAGAGAGGGAGGAATCAAAAATTATATATAGATTTCAAGCCTGAATAGGACTGATGGAATAAATTAAATGTCAGGAAAATAAATTGTCTTGAGCAAGAAAATGAGGAGTTCAACTCTAAAACCTTTAAATGTGTAGTGTTAGTGAGATGGAAATATCAGTGAAGCAGTCAGTTTTACAGGTCTCCTATTCTAAAGGGATATTAGGGTTGAAGATATGGATTTAAGGGTCATTTACATAGAAGTGATAGTTGAATCTATGATGTAGATGAATTTACTAAGGGATGGATTTTAAAGAAAAAATTACTGGAAGGCCGTGAACAGAATCTTAAGGAATATACTAAAGTAACTGGAACTGGTGTAAAGGCAAAAGTGATTAGGAGAAAACTATAAGTAGCTATATAACTCATAGGATGGACCTTCAAAATAAATTGTACGAGAAGAATTTGGGGAAATAATTCAGATATAACTAGATGTGTCTAGGAAACTGGTGGGCTCTTTTATCATAAGTCTTTTGGCAAGAAGGTTTAAAAATTCTGTGCTTGACCTGGTACCAAACCTTAGTTAATTTAGGAAAGGACAATCTAGGAAAAACAATTTGTCCATAGCATGGACCTTGAAAGATGGTAGAGTTTAGGTTATTTGACTTTGGGTGGTAGGGGCATAAATCAATATACACATAATGTATCATAGAAATATACATTTGAAAAATATGTAATCTTATTAACCAACTAGAGGCCCGATGCACAAAATTTGTGCAAGTGGCTTGGCCCTTGCAGCCGCAGCAACTCGCCTCAGCACTCGCAGTCAGGGGGGCTGCCTTGGCCCTCATAGCCCTGGCTTCATTCGGAAGGTCGTCCAGAAGGACGTCAGAAGGTCGTCCAGCTGTGATGTATAATTAGCATATTATGTTTTTATTATTATAGATGTTAACCCAAACATTTTAATTACCAAAAAATGGAATCTCTAGAGCCAAAATATGTGAATTTGAATCCCTGCCCTGCCACTCACTAGCTGTGTGGTTTGATGCAAATATCTTAAGCTCTCAGTGCCTCAGTATCTTCAAAACATAATTGAGAAAAATAATACTACAACATAAGTTTCTTGTAATCTTTAAGCAGTTAAAATATAGTAAGTATATAGAACAGTTTTTGAGACTATTATTTATTATGTTTAGTCTACTGGCTCATCTCCAGTTGGAGTTTCTGAGACCTATGGAGGGATGTGTCACTAAATATTCTTGAATATATGGAAGCATAAGGACAGTTTTTTAGCATTCATTTAGAAATTGTAAAATAAAGAAAAAGAAATTACTCTACATCACACTGTCAAGAAACGCTTTCAGGTTTGGCATCAGGAAGAGATAATTATGTACAAAGTAGATCAAAGAAAAATAATACAGTATCCTGAAAAGCAGCCACAAATCAGTGGCAACAATCTGACCTACTGTATCAGAGTAATGCCTGCTACACTAGGCAGAGCAGCAGCCATTAAAATTAGAGTACCTGTCAGAAAGAATATACGCACTCCTATGATCATAGTAGCACAATTTACAATTGCTAAGGTTTGGAAACAGCCTAAGTGCTCATCAGCAGATGAGTTGCTTAAAAAAACTGTGATACAGCTACACAATGGAATACTACACTGCTGTACAAAAGAAGGAATTCTTACCATTTGCAACAGCGTGGATGGAACTGGAGAGCATTATGCTAGGTGCAATAAGCCAGTCAGAGAAAGATAAGTATCACATGATCTCATTCATATGTGAAATCTGCTGAACAAAATAAACTGATGGCAAAAATAGACCCAGAGACATAGAAGCATGGAACAGACTGCCGGACCTCAGTGGAAAGGCAGGGGAAGATAGGTGGGGGTGAGATAAACAAATGAACTTGTATGCATATATGCATAACCATATATGTGGACACAGACAATGGGGTGGTGAGGCCTTGGGTGGGGGGCAGCAGGCTGGAAAAGGTCAATGGGGGAAAAAGGGAGAGAGCTATGTAAAACTTTCAACAATAAAGATTTAAAATTTATAAAAAAATAGAAATAAATTTTGGGTACTACTGTCCTATAACACCTAATAGTATAATGAAGATACATTGAGAGTATAGTACTGAAGGTATTCCTCTGAGGTGAGAGGTGATAAGGATAACCATTGTAAAGAGAATGGAGTAAAATTTGTCAGCAAGTAGGATGACATGATAGTTAAATTTGGGTGATATATATTTAACAGACTGGAAGAATAAGAGAAGATGACAAAGGATATAGAAGAACTAGTTCGGTAGAAATGAGGAGTGCATAGTTTTACAGAAGCCAAAAGAGAAGGGGTTCAAAGAAATATGGAGTTGTCAACAGCTTCAAATACTGCAGAAATGTCAAGAATATTGATTATTGACATAGGTGATTAAATATGAAAACAAAAATTTATTTGTAATATCTAGTAAAGCAGTTTCTGTAGAATGATAGTGTGAAGAGACTGATTTTAAGAACTAAAATTGTGAGTAGGTGGTGAGGAAGTAAATACAATTGTGAAATCTTCTCTGAAGGAAATGTGGAAGAAAAATAGACAAGATAGTATGTAGAAGAGGTGAAAGACATAAATTTTTTCTTTATGAAGGACTAAGCTATATTTACAGACAGAGGAAGAAAATCCAACACTAAGAGTTATTAAAAATGCAAGCAATAGAGAAACAAATTAATGGATTATAAAAAGAACAGACAGATCAGAGCTTCCATATTTTATATCTGTCCTTTCTAGCAGCATGAAACAGGACCTCTCTCTAAAGAGTTCAATTATAGGCATTAAAATAAGGAAAAACATGGGAAAAATTGTGATAGGACTTCTATGGAAATGGCAAAAGATGAGCCATGCAGTAGCTCAATTTCACAGAGATAGGAACTATAACATGGTTCTGATATTATGTTATGGACTGTTGGGACTGTACCAAGAAGGTCTTTGGCAGTTGCTCATGGATTTTCACTTTAGTGTTCTACTATTGATGTGACACAGCTACTCTTTAAGGTTTTTTTTTTTTTTTTTTTTTTTTAATATATTTTATTGATTTTTTACAGAGAGAAAGGGAGAGAGATAGAGAGTTAGAAACATCGATGAGAGAGAAACATCGATCAGCTGCCTCCTGCACATCTCCTACTGGGGATGTGCCCGCAACCCAGGTACATGCCCTTGACCGGAATCGAACCTGGGACCTCTCAGTCCGCAGGCCGACACTCTATCCACTGAGCCAAACCGGTTTCGGCAAGGTTTTTTTTTAATATATTTCTTTATTGATTTCAGAGAGGAAGGGAGAGGGAGAGAGTGATAGAAATATCAATGATGAGAGGGAATCATTGATCAGCTGCCTCCTGCATGCTCCCTACTGGGGACTGAGCCCGCAACCCAGGCATGTGCCCTTGGGCAGAATCAAACCTGGGACCCTTCAGTCCCCAGGCCGACGCTCTATCCACTGAGCCAAACTGGCTAGGGCTATTCTTTAAGTTTTTGATGTTTATTTTGTGCCTATTCATTTGTCCTCCTTCTGTGCATTTAGATATTTTACCTTTTCTTCAATATATTATCTCTCTTTCCTGATAGTAACCATATTAACTATGTAAAATTCACTATATTCCAATATCCCTAGATCCTATATAATAAAAGGCTAATATGCAAATTGACCAAACAGGGGAACAACCAGTTGCTATGATATGCACTGACCACCAGGGGGCAGACGCTCAATGCAGGTGCTTCCCCCTTGTGGTCAGTACACTCTCACAGGGAGAGCACCACTCAGCCAGAAGCTAGGCTCATGGCTGGCGAGTGCAAAGGTGGTGGCGGGAGCCTGTCCTGCCTCCATGGCAATGCTAAGGATGTCCAACTGCTGGCTTAGGCTTGTGGGGAGTGGATCTAAGTCCTCAGCTGGACATCCACCGAGGGCTCCCCGAGGGCTCCCAGACTGCGAAAGGACACAGGTCGGGGTGAGGGACACCCCCCCCAAGTGCACAAAATAATGCACCTAGTATTATATATATACTAGTGGCCCGGTGCACGAAATTCGTGCACATTGAAAGGGAATTAATTAGAGGAAATATTTTAATATGGCTATTTGCCCTTTCTCTATAATAAAAGTATAAGAGATAAAAGGAAATGAGTACAATGTATATGAAAATAATACATAATTTTATTAATAAATAAACAGTAATAAAATGATATAACAACAAACTCATGATGTAAAAACAACACTGATGCAAATAATGACTGATAAAGTGATTAAACTTATTCTAATATCTCTCTGTATACCACATTAAGAGTAAAAACACTTGCAGAGTGCTTGACTAATTTCCCTTGGGATAAAGTATTTACAACTTTAACTTTAACAACACACGCTCTTCGAACTCGAGAGAAAGCAACATATAACTGACTATGTGCAAAAACGGGTTCAGGTAGGAATATTTCTACTCTGTCTACAGTTTGTCCTTGTGATTTATTAATAGTCATTGCAAATGCTGGCATCATGGGAAACTGTCGTCGAATTAATTTAAATGGGTGACCAGTGTCAGATGGGGATAAATCAATTCTTGAATCAGAACAACCTCACCCTCTGCAGATCCTGTTAATACTTCAGCTTCGATAATGTTAGGTCATAATCTTTTGATAATAAATCTGGTACCATTACAAAGACCCCATTTACTATTGAGATTTCTCAATAACATGATGATTTCACCCACTTTCAATTTTAATTTATGACATGGCATTCCCAAAGGAGTAATACTATTAAGAAATTCGATGGGAAAATTTTCCTTTTCAGCATCATCTGTGGAGTCAATGGAATCATCACTACAATATGTGTGAAAATCTCCTTTGAGTATATCCAAAATTTTTTCATTTAATTTTTGAACATGCTCATTTTTTTGGACAAAGAATTGCAGGTTTAGATATTTTTTTTAATATTATCTATAGATATACTATTTCCAAAGGTGGCTTCAATAATAGATCCATTACAAATCATTTTGAGGGGGATTTCAATAGTATCTGTTCCTAAATGAAAACTGCTATCAAGTTTGCCATCCCCAAGTCTTATTAACCATTCACTATAAGCAGAATCCTCTGCTCTCATATTTCTTGTAAGAGACAACTTTCTGAAACATCCCCAAACATTGAAGTACTTTGAACTCGTTTGTACTATGGCCGATAGCATAGCATGTGGTACAATACTGAGACATTGTCGAAAATCCCCTCCGAGAAGGAGAACTTTCCCACCAAATGCAACATCCAAATTCATAATTTCTCTTAGTAATCTATCTATGGCATTTATAGCATGACTGGATGCCATGGTGAATTCATCAATAATAAGAAGGCGGGCCTTTTTAATGATTTTAGCAACTTCACTCTTTATATCGAATCTAGAAATTAAAGTTTCATTTAATGGAATCGGTAATTTATATTGGGAATGAAAGGTTCTTCCACCAAGAAGTAAATTTGCAGCAATTCCTGTAGATGCTGTGGGTAAAACAGTACCACCACGACCTCTAATATAATGTGGCAAAACTTTATACAGATATGTTTTTCCACTACCACCTGGACCATCCAAGAAAAAGCATTTGGGGTTTACAGTTTGATCTTCGATGGCTGAAGATATAGTCTGAAAGGCTACCAACTGTTCATCATTCAGAGAATTTATCAAAACCTCTGCCCTTTGTTGCTCGTACAATTGATCACATGTATTTGCATTCGTTAATAAAGGATAGTCTGGAAGTTTGAAATGTGAACATTTCATTCCATGCAATATGAATACCTCCTGAATTTCGTTAAGAGCGTGCGTTTCACAGTTTACACAGGCACCTTCTCTTCGGTGTAATTTCCAAAAGAAATCTTCAATAAAATGAGATTTATTATCTTCCCATAATTTGTCTGCAGCAGAAGGATATCCAAACACACATATATATGCAAAAAGTTGCCGTAGTTGTTTGGGCATATTAAGGATGATTGCATCGTCAATCGTATCTTTCCATATAGTGTCATCAAGTAATAATTCCCGGTGTTTAGCAGCTTCACGAAATGTATCATAAGTTACACCTCCTACAGTTCGCAGATCCTCAAAACTTACCGCACCTTTTACATGCAGAAGCAAAAGTCTAAGGTAATATTGTTCTGGTTCTCTAAAGCTCACAGTGAACAGTCTACCTAATACTTTATTCCCACCCTTTTGGCGTTTTGTCCACAAATAATTAGTAAACACGTAATGCTGTGAGATCTCCCAATAATAATAATTACGTGCATCAGAGTCTTCTCTATTCAATAAGAACCAAGCCATCAAAGTCGAGTTATGCCTTTTAGCCCTATCTAAAACTTCAGCAAAATCATCTGCATGAAAATATAAATTCTGATCATTTGGCAAATGAATAGCTAATCTTGTGATTGCATGAGATTGGTCATGCATTCGCATTCCAAAAAGTCTCCAAACAGCCTCAGGAGCGCTCACATACCTGGAGTCAATGAAGTCCTGTACTTCATCATGATCGATAATATTTTTCTCAGAAATTTGAATATTTGCACAGTCGTGCCCTTTATAGATGTATTTAAATAGATACTTGACACTTCTAATTGATGCACAGACTTCAACATTTATATGACAGTTATACTTGAGGCAAAAATACGGGTTATAAGGGACAATCCAAGCATTATCGACAATTTTATTTCCAATAGAAATGGTGCTACCAGATCTTCGTTTGTATTTGGGATATCCATCAATATTTCCAATGGTCTCATTTTGAAATTCTTTCGGATATCCCTTTGAACATTCTCCATTTTCCATACATGGACTACTTGGATTTTGCATTCCACATGGTCCATGTACCATATTTGTTTTTACAATTTGAAAAAGTCGAGGACACTGGCTCTCATCTGGAATTTCTGCCTTAACTATACGGTCAATGTCATCTTCTGAACGTAATTTGGACTCATTGTCTAATATCAATAATATGTGAGCGTGAGGCAGTCCGCGTTTCTGAAATTCAATGACATGAATCTTAGCTATTACTTTGCCAAATAAATGGAATTTACATATATCATTTAAAAGAGCGTTCAGCTTAATATTAAAAACTCTGGCTACCAAGTCAGGTCTGTTTTCCACTTTTTGCCAGCACTGTAAATTGTTTGTAATATCTGCCCATTTGGGGTTGCATGTCATGGTTATAAATAAATCGGGCTTACCATACTTCGTTACAATTGCCATAGCATCCTGATATCGCTACTGCATATTTCCGGGACTACCCTCAAAAGATGACGGAAGTATTATCATTTTACCAATTGGCACATTGTCATTTTCAGATCTAGATTGAGATAATCCATCAAACCACTATATTTTTCAACTCTCAACTTAGCTTGGTTTGCTTTGATGAAGTTTATCCGATTGGCCTCCATTTTTGAATACGAATCCACAATAAACTGTTGAGTTAATTTTCCTGCATTTAAAATAGGATTGAATGTGTCCCTCACAGAGAGATGAAATCCATAATACTGCATTTGGGTGACTCGTGTCCTTATATTTTGTCTAGTATTATTGTTGACTACACTGTTGTCTCTGAGTCTTAATGCAATATCTGTTCCCTAGCCTTTTTCACCATGTGGAAAAGGAATAGGATATGTCATTGCATCTAATGTAGGAAACAGGATACTGATTTGTTTCATTTTAGTGGCACTTGGATTATTAGGATCCGGTTTACAATGAATGAGCAAGTCCCTTTCAAAAGGAGGTTCTCCATCTTCATTTCTGAATATGACAGCAACCTCAGTTACACGGGGAGAATTATATTTACCTGGGTCACTGTTATGATCGTATTTAATCGCCATTGTTACCTCTGTGGGAGCAATACCTTTTGCTGCTGCTTCAGATTGGGCTTCCTTTTCTACCTCATGTAGCATCTTGTATGATTTTGTTAATTCATTTATTTCATGCATGAGGTTGTTGATGTTGATCATGAGTGTTTCTGAGCAGCCCTGGTTTTCTGGCATTGCTAGTCTTTTACTTGTAGCTTCAGCTGTATCCAAAATATAGAGTTGAGCAAACTTCTGAGAAACACCATCTGAAGGGTGTAAAGTTCCAGTACGGTGATAAACTTGTCCGTGTATTCTAAAACAGTATGGCCCATATCCTGATGGCGATGCAATATTAGCACCCATGGAAGCAAAAGCAAAAGAACTATTTATGGATCGAATATTTTCCATGAAATTTTTACTGTCAGAATCTTCGTTTGTCATTAATCTTTTAAAAGATGCCGGGTAATCTGGAAAATGTATATCATTTGGACAGACTTTCCCTTTGCTACAACATCGAGTAAATTTCCCATCGGATGGTTTTTCATCGGAGAAATTTAGGGATAGGCAAAATTCACATCAAACCGTCATTCCACCACAACTATGTTCGCGGATTGCATCCTCATGCACTCCATTTTTGCTGAGAAGGCAGTTCCTACGGGTATTGGTAGTACTTGTTGATGACTGTTCTCTAGACATATTTTGTCGTCGCCACCGCCTTCTTTCCCTTTCAAAGGCACGTTGGTCTTTAGACAGTTTCTGTCGATGACACCTCAGTCTTTCGGCTTCAGAGTGACGTTTTTCCAGTAGCTGTTCTTCAGATACATTCTGTTGCAGACGTCGCCTTCTTTCAAGATCAGATGCACGTTGCTCTGCAGACATTTTCTGTTGATAACGCCGGCACTTTTCGGCTACAGAGCTACCTTGTATCAACTATTTATCTTTGGACATTGTCCTACCTGTCTACGGACACCGTCTGAGATGCAGGATAATGAGAGTCCTGCCGGTCAGGCCACTGAGAGCTATGTGACTAAGGGCTGATTCTGGCTGAGTCTGTGGGGGTGGGACTTCCTTCTCCCTGCTGTCACTTTCCTCAGCTGTGATGAGGAAGCTGGGGTGACAGGTCACACTGTCCCCGGAAGCCTGGGTCAAACACTGGAGGGCCGGTTCGGGGCGTGACTGGTGGTGAATTGCAGCCAGCCAGGATCTCCCCCAGGAGAGCCAGTTGGGGGCGTGACTTCTGGCCACCACTGTGGTTGCCACACCAGCCCCGATTCCAGGCCGGAGAGCCTGTTGGGGGCTGACAGCAGGTGGACCGCAGCAGCCGCCCCACCAGCTCCGAGGCGGGAGAGCGGGTTGGGGGCGTGACTGCGGGGGGAAGCCACAGCCACCCCACCAGCCCAAGTCTGCCGGCGGGAGAGCCAGTTGGGGTCTTGGCCAGTAGGGGACAGCTGTGGTCATGCCCTGCCAGCCCTGGGTTGGGTCACCCGCCATCCAGGTCACAGATAGCAGGCCTGGATGGCGGAGGGGCAGGCAGGATGGCGCTGTCCCATCCTGCCTGCAGTATGCAAATTAGCCGCCATCTTTGTTGGCGGTTAACTGCCATGTTAGTTGGCAGTTAATTTGCGTATCGCCGTCATTAGCCAATGGGAAGGGTAGCGGTTGTATGCCAATTACCATGTTTCTCTTTTACTAGATAGGATATATATAGAGAGAGAGCCAGGGGCCATTGCAACCGAATGGATGACCAAGCAGGTTGAGTGGGGTGACCAGGCCGGCGGGGGGGGTAGTGAGAGATGACCAAATGAATGAACAGCTGGCTGTGTGGAGTGACCAGGATGGCAGGGAGTGCAGTTGGTGGCAACCAGACTGGCAGGAGGGCAGAAGTTGGTGGCAACCAGACTGGCAGGGGGGCAGTGAGGGGCGACCAGGCCAGCTGGGGGGGGACAGTTGGGGGTGGCCAGGCTGGCAGGGGGGGTAATGAGAGGTGACCAAGCTGGCAGGGGGAGGGCAGTTGGGAGCAAACATGTTGGCAGTGGAGGCAGTTGGGGGTGACCAGGCCAGCAGAGGGGGGCAGTGAGGGGCAACCAGGCTGGCAGGGGGGCAGTGAGGGGTGACCATGCTGGCAGGGAGCAGCTGGGGCTGACCAGGTTGGAAGGGGGGGCAATTGGGGGTGACCAGGCCATAAGGCAGAGGTGGTTAGGGGTTATCAGTCTGGCGGGGGGGGGGGCAGTAGGGGCAATCAGGCAGGCAGGCAGGTGAGCAGTTAGGAACCAGCAGTCCCGGACTGTGATTGGGATGTCCCGGGGATTGGGCCTACACCAACAGTCAGACATCCCCCAAGAAGTCCTGGATTAGAAAAGGTGCAGGCTGAGCTGAAAAGACCTCCCTGCCCCGTGCATGAATTTTGTGCACCAGGCTTCTAGTAAGCATATAATACATTTTTATATTTTTTTTATTTGTGTGTTAAACTGACATTCTAAAAAACAATATCCAATTTACTCAAATTTTTGGATTGCTTATAATTTTGACCAAGCCATGAACTTCAGTTTAATCATTCATTATTTTTTATTGTTAAAACTATTACAGATGTCCAGCATTTCCTCCACCCTTTGTTCACCTCCACATAGTCCTTGCAACCCCTCCCCTGGCCTTCACTACTCCGTTGTCTGTGTCCATGGGCTATGTATGTATGTTCCTTAGTTATCCACTTTCTTTTATCCAATCCCCCAACGCACTCCCCTCTGACCTCTGTCAGCTGTTCCATGTATCCGTGACTCTGGTTCTATTTTGTTTGTCAGTTTATTTTGTTCATTAGGTTCCACATGTGAGATTATATGGTATTTGCTTTTCTCTGACTGGCTTATTTTGCTTAGCAAAACAATCTCCAGGTCAGCTGTAACAAAGAAAACTTCCTTCTTTTTTACAGCTGCACAGTATTCCATTGTGTAAATGTACCACAGTTTTTTTATTCACTCATCGGCTAACAGGCACTTGGGCTGTTTCAAAATCTTAGCTATTATAAATTGCGCTACTATGAATATAGAGATGCGTATATTCTTTCTGATGGGTGTTTGGGGATTCTTAGGATATATTCCCAGAAGTGGAATTTCAGTTCAAAATGCATTTCTATTTTTAATTTTTTGAGGAAACTCCATATTGCTTATCATACTAGCTGCACCAGTTTGCATTCCCACCAGCAGTGAACTAGTGTTATCTTTTCTCAACATCCTCACCAGCACTTGTTGTTTGTTGACTGTTTTATGATAGCTATTCTGACATGTGTGAGGTGATACCTCATTGTGGTTTTAATTTGCATCTCTCAGATTATTAGTGACTTTGAGCATTTTTGCATATGTGTCTTGAATTTCTGTATGTCCTCTTTGGAGAAATGTCTACTCATGTCTTCTGACCATTTTTTAATTGAATTGTTTGTCTTCCTGGTTTTGAGTTGTATAAGTTCTTTATATAATTTTAAAATTAACCCTTTATCAGATGTATCATTGGCAAATATCTTCTCCCATACACTGGGTTCCTCTTTCATTGTGTTGATGGTTTCTTTTGTTGTACAAAAAGTTTTTTTCGTTTGATGTAGTCCCATTTGTTTACTTTTTCCTTTGTTTCCCTTGCCCTATGAGATATATCAGTAAATATATTGGTACTCAAGATGTCTATGATTTTATTTCCTATGTTTTATTCTAGGATTTTTATGGTTTTGAAAGGAATTTTAGGAATAAAATAGGTATGTTTAGGGAGTTTTAGGAATGAAGAGGGTTCATGGGGGAGGAATGCATAGGTGAGTGCTTGGAACCACCAGAAGACATACATTCACACAGAATAGAAAGGTGCCACAGGATAAGGGGAGAAGAAGATATATATTCACAGAGGATAAAGAAAAGTCACAGAGTATGGGGAAGAAGGAAATATACTTCATAGAGGATAGAGAAATGTTGACAGATGCTGGAAGGAGGGAAACATATGTTCACAGGAGATAGAAGGATGTTAAAAGATAATGGGGAGAGCAAGCAGTAGGCACCACTTTGATTTGGGGCTTTGAAGCTGATATTCTGAAAAAAGATTGACCAATTAGAAAATCACAGGGTCATAAAATGGGGAACGGGAACAATTAGAATGGAGCATGAAGAGACAAAAAACTACAGCATTTATAAACCTTAGATAAAGGGGCTGGGTGGGCTACCCCTTTGGGAACCTCTCCCTATGTGGGAGTCTGTATTTACTTCCAATAAATGTCCACCCTTTTACTAACAAGTCCATGAATTTTATTCTTCAAACTTCTTGAGGCAAGAACCTGAAGGGGGAGATCCACTCCCCACACCCCATGTCTCAGTTTCACTACTTATATTTAAGTCTTTAATCCATTTTGAATTGATTCTTATATATGAGTTAATCATTTTTTCCCATGATCCTTCTTGGATTTTTAACCCTTTGCACATGTTTTCAGCCTTAGCTGTTTCTATTAACTACATAGTTTTCTTGTGACTCCAATATATAGGTCTTAAAAAGAGACTATGATTGGCTCAGTTAATCCTTATTTTATCAGAATTGTTCATGTTTTGTAATATCATAGGCTCCTGGTAAATTTAGGGACTGGCTTGTGATGGTCAAGTGTCAATTTGTAATCTAATCCACATTAGCTGAGTTTGGCTGTGGGGAAGTATGAAGTTAGATACCATGTGAGCAGAAAATAATCAAGAAAAAATCAGAAGTAATTTCCCTTATCAGGATTTGGCTTTGATCAAGTGAATATATATGTCCTAGATAAATTAACAAAGATATATCCAATCTGTTTATGAAACAATTCTCAGTTCTGTCTTTTTCTTTTCATTCTGATTACCAGTGTCTTAGTTTACATATTATTTATTTATTTATTTATTTATTTATTTATTTATTTATTTATATTGTTTAAAGTATTACATGCCTCCTTTTCCCTGGATTAACTCCCACCCATGACGTCAAGCCTGCACCTTCCCAGTGTCTGTGCCCATTGGTCATGCTAATATGTATACATACAAGTCCTTTGATTGATCACTAACCTGACCCCCTCCCCTGCCTTCTACCTGAGATTGGATGGTCTGCTCAGTGCCACCTTGTCTCTGGATCCATTTTTGTTCATCAGTTTATGTTGATCATTATATCCTACATATGAGTGAGATTATGTGATATTTATCTTTCTCCAAATGGCTTATTTTGCTTAGCATAATGCCCTCCAGGTACATCCATGCTGTTGCAAACGGTAAAAGTTCCTTCTTTTTTTATAGCAGCATAGTATTCCGTTGTGTAGATGTACCACTGACTTTTAATCCACTCATCTGCTGATGGGCACTTAGGCTGTTTCCAAATCTTAGCTATTGTAAATTGTACTGCTATGAACATAGGTGTGCATATATCCTTTCTGATTGGTGTTTCTGTTTTAGGGATATATTCCTAGAAGTGGGATAACTAGGTCAAATGGGTGTTCCATTTTTAACTTCTTGAGGAAACTCCATACTGTCTTCCACAGTGGCTGCACCAGTCTGCATTCCCACCAACAGTGCATGAGGGTTCCTTTTCCCCCACATCTTCGCCAGCACTTGTTTGTTGATTTGATGATGATAGTCATTCTTACAGGTGTGAGATGGTACCTCGTTGTTGTTTTGATTTTCATCTCTCGTATGATTAGTGACTTCCATTTTTTTAAAAATATATATATATTTTTATTGATTTTAGAAAGCAAGGGAAAAGGATAGAGAGATAGAAACATCAATAATGAGAGAGAATCATTGATAGACTGCCTCCTGCACGCCCCCCCCCCATCCCCTGGGGATAGAGCCCATAACCCAGTCATGTGCCCTTGGCTGGAATTGAACCTAAGACCCTTAAGTCCGAAAGCTGATGCTCTATCCACTGAGCCAAAACCCCTAGGCAATGATTTCCATTTTTTTATTGGATTGTTTATCTTCCTTTTGTTAAGTTGTATGAGTTCCCTGTAGATGTTAGAGATTAAACCCTTATCAGAGATAACATTGGCAAATATGTTCTCTCATGCAGTGGGCTTTCTTGCTGTTTTGTTGATGGTTTATTTTGCTTTGCAGAAGCTTTTTATTTTGATGTAGTCCCATTTATTTATTTTCTCCTTAGTCTCCATTGCCCTAGTATCGATGAAGATATTGCTACAACATATGTCTTCTCTTTTGCTGCCTGTGGATTCTTGTACGATTTTTATGGTTTCCTATCTTACATTTCAGTCCTTCAGCCATTTTGAGTTTGTCTTTGTGTATGGTGTAAGTTGGTGATCTGGTTTCAGTTTTTTGCATGTATCTGACCAAATTTCCCACCATCATGTTTTGAGGAGACTGTCTTGACTCCATTGTATGCTCTTGCCTCTGTTGTCAAATACTAATTGAACATAATGGCTTGGGTCTATTTCTGGGTTCTCTATTCTGTTCCATTGGTCTATATGTCTGTTCCTGTGCCAGTACCAGGCAGTTTTCAGAACCGTGGGTTGGTAATATAGCTTGAGATGTGGTATTATGATCCCTCTACTTTTGTCTTCTTTATCAGAATTGCTGTTGCTATTTGGGGTCTTTTTTTAGTCAAAATGAATTTTTGGAGAGTTTGTTCTAGGTCTATGAAATATATCATTGGTATTTGAATGGGGTTTGCATTAAATCTATAAATTGCTTTGGGTAGTATGGACATTTTAGTGATGTTGATTCTATCAATCCAAGAAACAGTATGTTCTTCCATTTGTTTATGTCTTCCTCTATCTCTTTTTTCAATGTCCTGCAGTTTTCCAAGTACATGTTTTTTACCTCCTTAATTAAGCGTATTCCTAGGTATCTTTTTTTTTTTTTTGCAATAGTAAAAAGGATTGTTTTTTAGTTTCCCTTTCTGTGAATTCATTGTTGGTGTATAAAAAAGCCATGGATTTCTGGGTATTAATTTTGTATCCTGCTCCATTGCCAAATTCATTTATTAAGTATAGTAGTTTTTTGATGGAGTCTTTGGGGTTTTCTATGTACAGTATCAAGTCTTCTGTGAATAATGACAGTTTTACTTCTTCTTTTCCCATTTGGACGCCTTTTATTTTTTCTTCTTGTCTGATGACTATGGCTAGCATTTCAGGTACTATATCCAACAGGAGCGATGAAAGTGGGCATCCCTGTCTTATTCCTGTTCTTAGGGGAAATGGATTTAGTGTATTCCCATTGAGTATGATGTTGGCTGTGGGTTTGTTATACGAGGCTTTTATTATGTTGAGGTATGGTACTGCTATTCCCACTTTTCTGAGAGTTTTTATTAAGAAAGGTTGTTGGATTTTGTCAAATGCCTTTTCTCCAATGACTGATGTGACTATGTGATTTTTTTCTCTCAGTTTGTTTCTGTGATGTATCACATTTATTGATTTGCAGATATTGTACCATCCTTGCATCCCTGGAATAAATCCCACTTGGTCATGGTGTATGATCTTTCCAATATAATTCTGGATCCAGTTTGCTAGAATTTTTTGAGTATTTTAGCATCTATATTCATCAAGGACATTTGCCTGCCATTCTCTTTTTTTATGGTGTCTTTATCTGGTTTTGGAATTATGGTAATGCTAGCTTCATAGAAAGGATGTGGAAGTATTCCTTCCTCTTGAATATTTTTGAACAGCCTGAGGAGGATAAGTTTTAGTTCTTTGAATGCTTGGTATAATTCCCCTGTAAAGCAGTCTGGACCAGTATTTTTGTTTCCTGGAAGATTTTTGGTTACTGCTTCAATTTCTTCGCTAGTTATTGGCCTATTAAGATTTTTATTTTTTATTTTTCGTTATTGAGCTTTGGAAGGTTGTGTTTTTCTAAGAATATGTCCATTAGATCTAGGTTGTCCAGTGTGTTGGAATAGAATTGTTCATAGTGTATTTTCATGATGCTTTGTATTTCTGTGGGTTCGGTTGTTACTTCACCACTTTCATTTCTGATTTTGTTTATTTGGGAACTCTGCTTCTTGGTGAGCCTGCATAGAGGTTCATCTATCTTGTTTATCTTTTCTAAGAATGAGCTCTTGGTTTTATTAATCTTTTTTATTTATTTGTCTCTATGTTATTTATTTCACCTCTAATTTTTATTATTTCCTTCCTTCTGCTTATACTGGGCTTTTCTTGTTTCTCTCTTTCTAATTCTTTGTGTTGTCGGGTTAGAGAATTTTTTACCATTTTTTCTTGTTTTTGAGGGAGACTTGTAGAACTATAAACTTCCCTCTCAAGACTCCTTTCACTGTGTTTTGGATTGTTGTGTTTTCATTGTCATTTCTTGCCATGATGCTTTTTATTTCCTCTTTGATCTCTGGTAACCCAATCATTGTTTAATAGCATGCTATTTAGCCTCTAAATGTTTGATTTTTTTTCATTGTTTGTATTGTAGTTGATTTCTAATTTGATGCCATTGTGATCTGAGAAGATGCTTGATATGATTTCTATTTTCTTGAATTTGAAGAGACTTTGCCTGTGTTCCAATATGTGGTCTATCTTTGAAAATGACCCATGTGCACTTGAGAAGAATGTATAGTCTGTGGCTTTTGGGTGGAATGTTCTGAAGATGTCAATTAATTCCATCTGATCTAGTGAGTCATTTAGGATTTATGTTTCTTTGCTCATTTTTGTTTTGTTTTGTTTTTGTTTTTTTGTTTTGTTTAGAGGATTTATCCAGTGATGTCAATGGGGTATTAAAGTCCCCTACTATGACTGTATTGCTGTCTATATCTCTCTTGATATCTTCCAGAATATATTTTATGTATTTGGTTGCTCTTGCATTGGGTGCATATATGTTTACTGGAGTTATACACTTTTGTTGAATTGCTCCATTTAGTATTATGAAGTGGCCTTCCTTATCTCTTGTTATGGCCTTCAGTTTTAGATCTAAGTTTTCAGAAATAAGTATTCATATTTCAGCTTTTTTTTTTCATTTCCATTCACCTGAAAAAAAATTTTCCATCTCTTCATTATTAGTCTGTGTGAATCCTGTGTTCTGAGGTGGGAAGCTTCTACAAAACAGATGTCATGTCTTTTGATTTCAGAATTTACTCCATTTACATTTAAGGTTATTATTGATAGGTACTTGTTTGTTGCCATTTTTATTCTTTATACCTGTGTTCCTTCTTCCCTTCCTATTTCTTCTTTTTACAGCAGTCTCTTTAGGGTTTCTTGCATTGGTGGTTTGGTGGTAATAAACTCCCTTAGCCTTTTTTTTTTTTTTTTTGTCTGTGAAGCTCTTGATTTCACTTTCAATTTTGAATGATAGCCTTGCTGGTTATAGTATTCTTGGTCAGTCCCTGGCTTTGCATCACTTTGTATATTTCATACCATTCCCTTCTGGCCTGTTGTGTTTTTGTTGAGAAATTAGTTGATAGTCTAACAGGATATCCATTGTAGGTAACTTTCTGTGTCCCTCTTGCAGCCTTTAAGATTCTTACTTTGTCATTGGTGTTTGCCAATTTAATTATGATGTGTCTTGGTGTCAGTCTTTTTGGGTTCATCTTTTTGGGACTCTGTGTGCTTCTTGGACTTGTGTGAGTTTTTTCTTCCCAATGTCAGGAAAGTTTTCTGTCATTATTTCTTCAAATGAGTCTCCTATTCCTTGGTCTGTTTCCTCTTTTTCTGGCACCCCTTTTATGTGGATGTAGTTTCATTTCATGTTGTCCCACAGGTCCCTTATGCTCTCCTCATTTATTTATATGTTCTTTTTTTCCAGTTGCTGCTCTGATTGGGTATTTTATCCTACCTTGTCTTCTAGCTCACTGATGCATTCCTCATCTTCATCTACTATACTGTTGTTGCTTTCTATTGTGTTCTTTATTGCACCTATATCAGTCTTCATTTCTATTTGGTTCTTCTTGATTTTCTCTTGATTCTTACACATGTTGTTGAATTTGTCTTCCATCCTTTTCAGTGTCCTTATGACCATTGCTCTGAATTCTTTCTCTGACAAATTGTTTGCTTCCATTTTGTTTACTTCCTGTTCTGGTGATTCCTCCCTTTCTTTCATATGGGGGCTGTTTCTTTGTCTCCCCATTTTCACTCCTCTCAGGGTGCCTGGATATGTGGCTCACTCTCTACCACATTGACCAAAAGGAACAAAATACAACTCAACAAGACATGACACAGAGGGAATAAAGCACAAATATATTCACATCACCGATAACCTGAAATAAAGGTGACCACCAGAGAAAAGTGACATAGGGGAGAGAAAAAAGCACAAAAGTGATATTGAGAAAATGAAAAAAAGTTAAGAGAGAAATGAAAAAGAAGAAAAAAGTAGGGGAAAGAAAGAAAGAGGAAAACATATATGTATATGGGTAGAAAACACCACAAAACCAACAACTAAACCAAAAAATGCAAACATCAAACCCCCAGAAAAAAAAGGAGGGGACTGAATCTGAAGAGGCAGAGGTTTTTTTCCAGAAGGTAATGTAAAGGAATTGAATGAATGGGCCATGATTCAGTATAGAGGAGGTAGAAAGAGAATGAGTGTATAACAAGAAAAGTAAAAAATAAAATACTGAATTAAAATATATATATAAAATAAAAATAATACTTAAAATAATAGTAGTTAAAATATATCTTCAAAAATATCTATATATAAAATTATATATATATATATATATATATATATATATTGAATTCTAGCCTTGCTGGTTATAGTATTCTTGGTCAGTCCCTTGCTTTGCATCACTTTGTATATTTCATACCATTCCCTTCTGGCCCTTTCTTTATATATCCTAAAGGGTGTCCCAAAATTCACGCAAGAAGTAATTTTGATAGAAAATACAGGTTTATAATTAAAAATTGTAAATTTTTTATTGATTCATAAGGTATACAGTATAAGGTTATGTATGGAATATAATATCAGGTAAATGGCCTCCACGGCTTTACTGGCACATATGCACTCTTTTGTTGAAATTTCCATGACCGAAATGCGGCTGCTCAGGCAATAACAGTTAATGGTGCTTGCTATCTCGACAAGATAATCCAGTTTTTTGTTCCATGGAGGCCATTTACCTGATATGCTATTCCATACATAACCCTATACTGTATACTTTATGAATGAGATCATGTGATACTTTTCTTTCTCTGACTGGCTTATTTCACCTAGCATAATGCTCTCCAGTTCCATCCACGCTGTTGCAAATGGTAAGAATTCCTTTATATATTCATCTATTTTTGAAAAAGGAGAATAGAGTATGCATCAGATAGGCCTGATTTTGGTGAGTGAAACTAATTAAGCTATTAGTAGAAGAAGAGAACAAGTGAGCAGAGGAAGAACTAAAGCATAAAATAAAATAAAATAAAACAAAATAAAATAAAATAAAATAAACTAATAAACTATCAAGCAAGCAACAGCAACAATTAAAAAAATTTGGCTAGTGAAGAAAGAGAAAAGAGAAGGATGCATGGACTTGGAGCAGGGGAAAGGAAATGAGATATATGTGTAGGACAATAGAGACCACTTTCTGTCCATGGATTGTCTCTCCAGCTGTGTTAGTTTGCCAATTCTGGGTGGGTGTTATTTGATTCAGCTGTTTCTTCTATCTGCTCCATGAGAAGGCACTGGACCCATCCACCTATTCAGCCTTGTCTCCCCCGGACAAACTTTTTAGGAGCCCTCAGCTGGGAAGGCTGGAGTCTCAGTGTTCGTGGGTTTGCAGCTATGGAAGCTGGTCCCTGGCTGGTGTGGTTGTTGGGTCCCAGGTGGTATCTGAGGTCTTCCTGGGTGGAGGTTAGGGTGAGCCCCCAGTTACAGCCACTCCACCATTCAAGATGGCATGGTCTCTGCTGCAAAGCCGGCCACCCTGGGAGATATTTCAGTGGTAGTAGAGGTTGCCCATCTATGGGAGCCTGGTCCGCCAGTCCCCAATAGTCCTGTGGAATATAACTGTCCCTCACACACACATATCCTTATCATCTCTTACCTGGTCCTTTGTTAATTTGTTGCACTGACTCTGGTCTCTTCTCCATTTTAAACTGTCTTCCACATTGATTTAGTATTTATTTCTAAAATACATATTAAATCACATAACTCTTCATAAAATATAGTTAACAATAATAAAATTCAGCATTTTAAAGTGCTGTCTATCTCCTATTCATTTGGTTAGTCTTTTAAAATTATTAAATTACTATTATTTTCCTCTTTATATATATAAAGATAATAATGTTCAGAAATGTCAAGCAATTTACACAAGAAAATATAATTAGGCCTTAGCTGGCTTGCCACAGTGGATAGAGCATTGGCCTGTGGACTGAAGGGTCATGGGTCTGATTCTGGTCAAGGGCATATTCCTGGGTTGAGGTCTTGATCCCCAGTATGTGGTGTGCAGGAGGCAGCTGATAAATGATTGTTTCTCATCACTGATGTTTCTAGCTCTCTCTCCCTCTCCCTTCCTCTCTGAAATCAATAAAAATATATTTTTTTAAAAAAGAAAAGAAAATACAGTTAGTAAGCAGTGAAATCAGAATGTGAACCAATGTTTACTGACTACAATATAATTTCAATATTTACTATTTTAAACCCTGTGTTATACAACTTTTCATTGCCTGCAGAAAAAAGTTCAAAATTCTTATATAATTATACACTAGAGGCCTGGTGTACAAAATTTGTGCATGGTGGGGTGGGTCCCTCAGCCTGGCCTGCAGCAATGCAAGCGTTCCACACCCAGCCTGTCCAGAGGCCAGGCTCACGAATTTCAAACCAATTCATTTGCCAACTCAAAAACCATGACTGTAATCTCAACTGCTATCTGATTTTAATCATCCAGAGTATTTACATATTTTCTTCTCTCATCCCTCCCAGAACTAATCCTAGAGTTTTGAGAATCTGGGAACTTGGGCAAAGGTGAAAACAACCAAGAAATCTGAAATTTCAGTTCATTACCTCAACCAAAACCAACCGTGCCTTTTTGTTTGTATTGGCCCAACTCAAATGATCAGATCATGTAAATCATAAAGCACAAAATACAGGTGTCCTTATTGACTGTGAAAAGTCCAAAGTGTAATTAAGTATGCTCTTTCTTGATGGCAGTGTCATTTATTCTACACTTAAATATTTGTGTTTCCTTAAGCCTCTCGCTTTTTTGTACATGCACACACGGTTGCATCATACTCAGATTCGCTAGCTGAGACTGGGGAGTGTGTGTTTTTCCTACCTGTCCTCAGCATTAGCTGTCAGATGCACTAATCATAGCTTCCTTGCTGCATCTACCGCAGTGGAATGCAAGCTCCTGGCAAGAACAGCGCCCAGAAAGCATTCCTGACAGATGTGCGGTTTGCTTCAGCCTGGCGCTCAGCTAGAAAGTTTCCTCTAACCACGCACACCCACTTTCAATCTCCAGAGCTGGCAGGGCACAGGCTGACTGGGCCCTCGCTAGAAGGGGAAAGGGTTTTACACGCACTATGCTAGGCTGCCTGACCTGAGGAACAATCTCTCAGCCAAACTCCTCCAACCCTCGTGGACAGTCTGTCCAAAGCTCTCAGGTGCTTAGAGAATGCCGAGGTTCCTTCTTTGTGAAAGGGAGCATGGGCTTGCCCAGCTGGAAATCTGGGCACTGGAGGTAGATGGGGAGCCAGGGGAACGGGGGTGCAGGGGGGAGCTAAACACAGGAAGCAAAAGAATCACAGAAAGGAATGGAGTTCAAGAGAGAATGGGGATCTTGGGAGCTGGCAGGGACTTGAGTGAGAGCCAGACACCATAGGGAGCGTGGGAAAATGGGATGCTGAAACCAGCAGGTACAGAAAGGGGTGTGTTTACAGGCACCAGCAGGAACCTGGGAGTCACTGGCTGGGAGATCTGTAGCAGACTCCCTAGAGCCTCTGAACTGTGGGTGCAAGGTGGATAAGGGGAGTTGGGGTGGGGAATAGGCGGTGACAGCTAGGGGGTGCCTTTGCCCAGGTTGGCTGCAGGAGTCTGACATGAGGCTCCAGAGGTTGGCTTGGGGGAGTGGAAGCAGGGTGGGCTGGGTGTTGGGTGGCTGGGCTGCAGGCTCAGCACGCTCAGAAACATGATGAGGTCCCGACGGCTGTTTCAGCAGCGGCAGCAGCGGCAGCAGCTCCAGCAGCGGAGGCGGTGGTGGCGGCGGCAGAGACAGCACGCAGCTCTGGCAGGGAAGGTGCCTGGTGCCCATGCCTCCAGCCCAAGGCTCCTCCCCTCTCCTCCCTTCGTGTGGCCAGGGTGCGGACATATGGCTCGTGTTGCCAGGGCGATGCCACCAGCGTCCCACTCCAGCCACTATGGACAACGCTGCCATCTTTGTTGCAGAGTGACAGTTAATTTACATATTAGTCTTTTATTAGATAGGATAATTCTTCATAATTTTTCCATCCCACATTGAGAAGATCATTTCTTGCCTCTTTCCTCATCATATACCTACATTACATTTTAAACATACCAAACTTCTTACAGTTTACTAAATGTGCTACTTTAAAAAATATTTCTTATTCATTTTCAACATCATAAGCTGAATATGTTTAAATGACATTATTCTATGTCCCTTCAACTGTAATTTTTAGTACTGTAGTAAATGTAAAATGAGAAAATAAGTATCCAGAAATCTCTTGCAACTGGAGTTATAGAGGTTGTGATAGACAGAATTCTAATTCACATCTCTGTCCCCAAAATTCCCATGCCTTTGTTATTCAATTAAATATTAATCTAGGTATGGCTGTGCGGTGATATTACAGAAATAATTAATGTTTGTTGACATTAATTCTAATATACAAAGATTATCTAAATAGATCTGACCCAATCAAGTAAGTTTTTTAAAAAGAGAAGAAAATTTTCTCCAGTTGGAGACAAAAAGAGATATCAGAGGGTTTTCAAGCATGAAAAAAATTTAATGTGCCTGCTGTTGCTTTCACATAACATTTGGAAAGCAAATTAAATATGTAACAAGATTATATAGAAATATAAGTAGACATAGAGAGATATTTAAAGTGAGGAATTTGGCTCAAAAGATAATGAAAATATCATGGGGAAGGGAAAGTCTCACAAAATGGTGTCTGCAATACGAAGATCAAGGAGAGCTAGTGGTGTAATACTAGTCTGTGTCTGAAGGCATGAGAACCAGAGAAGCTTATGGCATAAATGCCAGTTCAAGGACAGGAGAATTCCAATATCCTAGCTTGCCGGAGTCCATTCATTGTCTTCACTAGCTGAGTTTAGACAGAGACCCCTCAAAAGCTAGTAGCCCTTGAAAGTCCTAGTAAAGGTCAGGGCTTGAAAGTCCTAGCAAAGGTCAGGGCTGTGCACCACCCAGTTAATCTAGGAACCACTCAGTTAATTTAGGTAATAATAGTTGAAGCATCCCCACCTTAGTTCACTTAATTCCTTAGATACTTATGTAGATCCTTGTTGATTATTGTTAATCAGATACTCCCGGAAATCTATTGATGAGCTAATCAGATACTTTGTCTATTCCTGGAAATTGCTGATCTGTGTGTCACTGAAACATCCTTACCCTAAGGGCTACTCCAGATCAATAAAAGATTGGAGCGGCCTGAGCACGGAGGAAGTCCTTCGGGACTTGGCCGCCTGGTCCCCCAATATTGCAAAATTATCTCGTGTCTTTTTCTCTCATTTGTTGTGCGGCTCCTCTTTCAGATACCGAACCCTACTCCATGCGAGTCGTGGAAGGAAACACTCAACACTAGCTCATGCAGGTAGGCAGGAAGCATGGGGAAGAATCCTTTCTTCCTCTACATTTTTCTTCTATTTATTCCTTCAGTGGATTTAATGATGTCCACCCACATTATGAAGGGCATTCTACTTTACTGAGTCCATCTACTCAAATGCGAATCTCATGTGCAAGCACCCTCACAGAAACACATATGCATCTCCATAAACCATATTTAATTTCCAAATAAAGACAGTAGCAAGTTACAACTATCCTGTATACAAAAAAAAAAATGCTCTAATCCGTTCCCCACAACTTGAGGTACAGATTTTGAGTGATGTTTATTCTCCTTGATATCCTGTAACAAATATGGCATAATGTAAAGTTAAAAATATTTAAATTTTATTATACAAAACCAGTCATCTCAAGTTACATAATAAGTAATGAAAAGAGGGAAGAAAACAAAAAAAAATACTCGTATTACAAACATCCTATCTAATAAAAGAGAAACATGGTAATTAGCTGTACCTCCGCTACCCTTCCCATTGGCTAATCAGGGTGATATGCAAATTAACTGCCAGCCAAGATGGCGGCTGGCAGCCAGGCAGCTAGAAGCTAGCATGAGGCTTGCTTGCTTAAAATGATGGAGGACTCCAACGTTCCCCGCCTGCCTTGCCGGCCTCTGAGCTTGCAGTTTGAAACATTGTAACAAATATAGAAGCTAAACAAAACCCCAGAAATCTGCTTTCACCTGGCCCAGGATCTCAGAGCTGGAGTTGATACAGTGTTTCGATTATAGAACCTAAACAAACCAGATACCTGCTTTCAGCAGCAGAGGCCTCAGAGCTGGAGCCAGAGCTAAAGCTGGCCCAGAATAAAAAAAAAGAAAAAAAGGAGCAGTTGGGAGCTTCAGTCACCCGCCAGCCTGAAAACAGCCCTTAGCCCCTCACCCAGACTGGCCAGGCACCCCAGTGGGGACCCCCACCCTGATCCAGGACATCCTTCAAAGCAAACCAGCCAGCCCCCACCAGTGCACTAGGCCTCTATCCTATATAGTAAAAGAGTAATTTGCATCCCAGCACTGGGATCAGTGGAGCTGCGAGGCCTCCCAGCACCAGGATAAGCAGAGCCGCGAGGCCTCCTGGCACCAGGATCAGCATGACAGGGGGCAGCTCCCAAACCCCCTGATTGCCCTGCGGCTCTGTGTGTGACAGGAGGCGGGGCAACAACCTCCCTATCCGCCCTGCTCCGTTCATTACGGAGGAAGGCGTCCCAACCCCCTGATCAGCTCTGCTCTGTGCCTGATATGGGGGAGCTCCCCAACCCCCTGATCGCCCTGTGGCTCTGTGTGTGACAGGGTGCAGCACCCCGATCACCCAACCCCACAGGCCCTGTTCTGTGTGTGACAGGGTAGAGCCATAACCTCCCCATTGGCCCTGCCCTGAGTGTGAGAGTGGTGACCCCCCAATCCCTTGATCGGCCCTGCTCTGTGGGTGCTAGAGGGCAGCGCCCCAACCCCCCCCCCCACGGCCCTGCTCTGTGTGTGATGGGGTAGAGCCATAACCTCCCCATCGGCCCTTCCCTGAGTGTGACAGTGGTGGTGGCCCAACCCCCTGATCGGCCCTGCGCTGTGGGTGATAGAGGCCTGTGCCCCAACCCCTGGATGGGCCCTGCTCTGTGCGTGACAGGGGTGGCGCCACAACCTCCCCATTGACCCTGCCTTGAGTGTGACAGGGTGGTGCTCCAACCCCCCAATCATCCCTACCCTGAGCTTGACTGAGGGTGGCATCGCAACCTCCTGATCTTCCCTGCTCTGTGCATGACAGGGGGTGGCGCCCCAACTCCCCAATCGGCCTTGCTCTGAGCCTGACCAGGGGCTGCACCTAGGGGTTGGGCCTGCCTTCTGCCACCCGGGAGCAGGCCTAAGCCAGCAGGTCGTTATCTCCTGAGGGGTCCCAGACTGTGAGAGGGCACAGGCCAGGTTGAGGGAACCCCCCATCCCCCCTCCAAGTGCACAAACTTTTGTGCACCAGGCCTCTAATATTAAATATAAAATACTATCAAGTATCATATCTTACCAAAACAGAATGAAACTAGAAATCAATAATGGAAGAAAAATTGAAAAATTAACGCTTATTAGGAAATTAAGCAACACAGTCCTGAACAACCACGGGGTCAAAGAAGAAATCAAAGAGACATGAGAAAATATCATGTGTCAAAGAAAAATTAAAACAAATGTTGCAAAATTTATGGAATGCAGTTAAAGCAGTACCAAGAAAAGTTTATAGATAAAAATGCCTACATTTGAAAAGGAAAATTTGAAAAAAACACACACAAAAAAAAAACTTTATTCATCAAACAGCAAAATTTAAAAGAGAATGTAAGACCAAAGAAAAAGGAAATAATAATGTTTAAAGCAGAAATAAATGAAATAGAAAAACAATTGACAAAAATTGATGACAGCAAGAGTTTATTTTTGAGATGAGAAACAATATTGAAAATCTTTCACTAGAATAACTGAGAGGAAAAAATACTCAAATAAATAAAATATATCTTAAATGGAAGAAGAGACATTACAGTGGACACAACAGAAATATTAAGGATTATGAGACTATTGTGAGTAACTATAAATCAACAAATTAGTTAACCTAGAAGAATGGATAAATTTCTAAAAGCATACTATCTAACAAGGCTGAATAATGATCAATAGAAAATCTGAACAGACCAATAATAAGCAAATATATTGAAACAGTAATTAAAAATCCCCAAAGAAAAGCCTGAGATCAGATAGCTTCACTGATGAATACTAACAAGCATTTAAGGAGGGATTAGGAACAATATTTCTCAAACTATTAAAGAAACTCACAAAGAACAAGGAACATATTTTATGAGGCTAACATTACCCTGATATCAATACCAGATAAAAACACTACAAGAACATAAAATAATAGACCAATATCCCTGATAAACATATATGCAAAAATTCTCAACAAAATGCAAGAAAACTATTTCAACAGCACATTAGAAGAATCATGCAGCATTCACAAGTGGGATTTGTCTCTATAGTGGAAAGGCTGTTCAATATATGCACATCACTTAGTTGATAGACCACATTAACAGAATAAAAGATACAAATTACATGATCATCTCAATGGATACAGAAAATTTATTTGATAAAATTCAACACATTTATGTGATAAAAACTTTCAAAATTAGATATAAAAAGACTGTGTATCAACTAAATACAGGACATATATAACAAGCCCACAGTTAACATCATATTAAATGGTAAAAATTGAATTTTTTCCTTTAAGATCAGTAATAAGACAATAATTCTCACTCTTGCTACCTTTATTGGATATAGTACCAGTAGTAATAGAGTATTTAGTCAAGAACAAATAAAGCCATGTAAATTATCAAGAAAGATGTAAAATTATCTGTTTGCAGATGACATGATCTGACATGTGGAAAACTATAAAGATTCCACATAAAACCTATTAGAACTAATTAATAAATTTTGTAAAGTTACAGTATAAAACATCAACATAAAAATCAGTTGCATTTCTATATACCAACAATTAACTATTACAAAAGGACATTAATAAAACTATCCTATATAGTAAAAGCCCAGCAACCAAAACAGTGGAATGACCAGAATGATCAGTATGACCAGAAGGACCATGGCCCCTCATCCCAGCCAGTTCCGCACCCCAGCAGGGAACCCCACCTCAATCGGGGGTGGGCTGGCTGGCAAACCGCCCATGGTCCATCACCCCAGCTGGCCCTGTCCCCCAGCGGGGACCCCCCACATGGATCAGGGGCCCCTACCAGGGCAGGCCGGCCAGCCCCCACTTGTGCACTGAGCCTCTATCTATAATAATAAAAGTGTAATATGCTCATTAGACCAGATGTCCTTCCAGACAAAGCTGGGGCTGCGAGGAAAGCTGGGTGTGTGCCAGTGGCCAGAGCGAAACCTGGGTCCCAGGAGCCAGAGGGAAGCTGGTGCTGGCAGCCAGGGGAAGGAAGGCTTACTCTTGCATGAATTTCGTGCATCAGGCCTCTAGTCCTATATAATAAAAGGCTAATATACAAATCGACCAAATGGTGGAATGACTGGTTGCTATGATGCACACTGACCACCAGGGGGCAGATGCTCAACGCAGGAGCTGCACTATGGTGGTCAGTGTGCTCCCACAAGGAGAACACTGCTTATCCAGAAGCCGGGCTCACAGCTGGTAAGTGCAGCTGCAGTTGCAGGAGCCTATCCTGCCTCCACAGCAGTGCTAAGGATGTCCAACTGCCAGCTTAGGCCTGCTCCCTGTGGGAAGTGAGCCTAAACCATTAGTTGGACATCCCCCGAGGGCTCCCGGACTGTGACAGGGCATGGGCCAGGCTGAGGGACCCTCTTCAAGTGCATGAATTTCATGCACTGGGCCCCTAATCTTATATATAATGACATTAAAATATTTAAGAATAAACTTAACTAAGGAGATGAAAACTTGCACACTGAAACTACTAAACATTGTTGAAAAAATTAAAGAAGTCACAAATAAATTGAAGGATCTCCCATGTTCATAGACTGGAAGACTTCATATTGTTAAAATGTTCTACTCTTCAGTGTGATCTATATAATCAATGCTATCTCCATCAAAATACCAATAGCATTTTTTACAGAAATACAAAAAACAATTCTAAAATTCATATATAACCATAAAAAGACTCTAAATACCCATAGGAATCTTGAGAAAGAACAACCCTAGAGGCATCAAACATTCTGATTTGAAAATATATTACAAGGATTGACATCAGCACAGTGACAGAATCGTTTTTAATAATACCTCCCCCACCAAAGAAAAATAATTGACAATCACTCACATATGAGAGTGCCTCTGTGAAAGCCTGGGAGTTCAGTTAGGAAGGCCCAGCACATAATTAAAGCAAAATAATTCTGAGATTGGACACATTGAAGAGGGTAAGAATAAAAGTTTCACTTTACCCATGTCACATCTAAGTTGGCACATCTTAGTGCCAAAATAAATTTTTTTGGCCTGTAATTTACCCACTGGGGAAAATAAGAATGTGTGAGTAAAGGCCCAGCTTCTCCATCCATATGGAACTTTAGTATAACATTTTCAGCAATGCTAATACCATCTACATTTAAAAAAAATCAATAAGAAAACAAAGAACCTGTAATAACACTGTAGATCAAATAATCTAACAGAGAAATGAAAAATAATATTGAAAATGGAGGATATTTTTTGAATTAATAATAATTACCTATTTCATTGTACAAATAACAAAATAATAAAATAAATGGGAGAACTGTAGTTGAACATATATTTGATACCTGTTGAGGAAAGCATTTATGACTTTCCAAACAAAGCAGATATCATAGAGAGAAGACTGTTATATGATAGCTTTATGGTTTTAAAGCATCTATACATAAAAATAACACTAAACTTGGTGCCAATCTTTACAATACAGGGTGTCCCAAAAATTTACAGAAACTTTGAGTCATTATAAAGGCAGAATACATTTCATTTTCCAAACTTTAATAGGATCTACAGCCATCACCTCTTGAAGTGTGTATACATTTTTGGGGGACACCCTATAGATGTTAAAAGTCAAGAGTTAGGAACTGAAATGCATACTCACTATGTTATGAGATCTCATACATTACTAGAAGCCCGGTACACGAAATTTGTACAAGTGTAGGCCTTCCTTCCCCTGGCTGCTGGCACCGCCTTCACTCTGGCACCCAGGACCTGGAATTCCCTCCAGCCACTGGCAGGCACCCAGGACTGGGGCTTCCCTTGCAGCCCCGGCTTCATCCAGAAGGTCTTCCAGAAGGATGCCTGGTCTAATTAACATATTATGCTTTTATTATTATAGGTCATTAAGAGATTATATTTCACCTAAATAGACACTTTCTGAAAGAGGACATACAGAAGGCCAAGAGAAATATAAAAACATGTTCAAAGTCACGAATCATCTAAGAGATGCAAATCAAAACAACAATGAGGTATTATCTCAAACCTATCAAAATGTCTATCATCAACAAATCAACAAACAACAAGTGCTGGTGAAGATGCAGATGAAAAAGGAACCCTCTTGCACTGCTCTTGGAAATGCAGACTGCTTCAGCCACTATGGAAAACAGTATGGAGTTTCCTCAAAAAGTTATAAATGGCCGAAACCGGTTTGGCTCAGTGGATAGAGCATCTGCCTGCGGACTGAAAGGTCCCAGGTACGATTCCGGTCAAGGGCATGCACCTTGGTTGTGGGCATATCCCCAGTAGGATATGTGCAGGAGGCAGCTGATCAATGTTTCTCTCTCATCGATGTTTCTAACTATCTCTCTCCCTTCCTCTCTTTAAAAAATCAATAAAATATATATTTAAAAAAGTTATAAATGGAGCACCCATTTGACTCAGTAATCCCACTTCTAGGAATATATCCCAAGAAACCAGAAACACCAATTAGAAAGGATATATGCACCCCTATGTTCATAGCAGCACAATTTACCATAGCTCAGATTTGGAAACAGCCTAAGTGCCCATCATCAGATGAGTGGATTAAAAACCAGTGGTACATCTACACAATGGAATACTATGCTGCTGTAAAAAAGAAGGAATTCTTACTGTTTGCAACAGCATGTATGGAACTGGAGAGCATTATGTTAAGCAAAATAAGGCAGTCGGAGAAAGATAAATATCACATGATCTCACTCATTTGTGGAATTTAATGAACAATATAAACTGATGATCAAAAATAGAACCAGAGTCATAGAAGCATTGAACAGGCTGTCCAACCTATGAGGGAAGGTGGGGGTGTGAGGGGGTGAGAGATCAACCAAAAGACTTGTATGCATGCATATGAGCATAACCAATGGACACAGACAGTAGGGGGTGAGGACATGTGCTGGGGGTGGGGGCAGCTGGGGAAATATCAATGGGGGAAAAAGGAGACTTATGTAATACTTTAAACAATAAAGAATTTTTAAAAAGAGATTATATTGCAAGACTTCCTTCTTTTGATAGATATTTAGGTAATTTCAAGTTTGGGCCATTATGAAAAGTGCTATGACTTGCAGTTAGACTTTGAGATTTGGTCTTTGTCCATGATGATTTGCAATCTATTATGTACCTAGATGCAACTTACGAGTGAAATCATTAACTTTTTCTGATTGACTTATTTCGCTTAGCATGATATTTCCAAGTTCCATCCATGTTGTCGCAAATGGCGGTATTTCATCTTTTCTTATGGCTGAGTAGTATTCTATTGAATATATGTACTACATCTTTGTCCAGTCACAGGACACTTTGGCTGTTTCCATGTGTTGGTAAGTATGAATAACACTATAATAAATAGAAGAGTGCACGTATCTGCAAATAAATGTTTTAAACTTTTTAGGTAGATAGCTAGAAGAGCTGTTGCTGGGTCATATGGTAACTCTATTCTTAATTTTTTGAGGAACTTCCATAATGTTTTCATAGTGGCTGTACCAGTTTACGTTCTCACCAGCAGTGAATTAGGGTTGCTTTTTCTCTACAACCTCTCCAACACTTGTTATTTACTTGTCTTGTAAATAATAACCATTCTAACAGGTGTGAGGTGGTATCTCACTGTAGTTTGTATTTGCATTTCCTTAACAGCTAGTGAAGTTGAACATCTTTTCATATATCTGTTGGCCATTTTTATATCTTCTTGGGACAAGTGTCTGTTCTCTAAAAAATGGATCCTCTGCCCATTCGTTAATTGGATTGTTTGTTTATTTGATGTTGAGTTATATGAGTTCTTTATATATTTTGTATATTAACCCCTTGTCAGAGCTGTTTGAAATATTCTCTCCCTTTAAATGGTTGCCTTTTTGTTTTGTTGGTGGCTTCTTTTGCTGTTCAGAAGCTTTTTAGTTTGATATAGTCCCATTCATTTATTTTTGCCTTTACTTATTTTAGTTTTGAGGTCAAATTTATATAATCCACTCTAAGACCAAGGTACATAAGTTTAGTACCTATGTTTCCTTCTATGTAATTTATTTTTTCAAGTCTTATATTTAGGTTATTGATCCACGTTGAATTAATATTTGTACATGGGAACAAACCGTAAATAAGTTTAATTCTTTTGCAGGTGAAATAATGTTTGTACATGGGGAAAAACCACAATATAGTTTCATTCTTTCGCATTATGTGGCCTTCATTTTTTCCAGCAGCATTTATTGAAGAGGTTTTTTTTCCTCCATTTTCTGATATTGGCTCCTTTGTCAAAACTTATTTGGCCATATATATGTGGTTTTATTTTTGTGCTCCCAATTCTGTCCCATTGGTCTGTGTCCATTTTTCTGTCAATACCATGCTGTTTTGATTACTATCACTTTGTAGTATAATTTGAAGTGTGGAAGTGTGATATCTCTGGCTTCATTCTTTTTCTCAGGATTGCTTTGGCTATTTGGGGTCTTTTGTAGTTCCATAAAAATCTAATAAATTTTTGTTCAAGTTCTTTTTAAAAATGTCATTGGAATTTTGATGAGGATTGCATTAAATCTGTATATTTTTTCAATTAATATGGACATTTTAACTATGTTGATTCTTACAATCCAAGAATATGAAATATCTTTCCATTTCATTATGTATTTTTTGGAAAGCATCTTAGCATCTTATTAGTCAAAAAAAATAAATGTATGTGATAATAATCCAATATATAGCTTATGTAAGACAGAAAGTTTATCAACATGAGTAATGGGGTAAGAAGATTCTGAGTAGATTTAATTTGGGGCATGATTACATTAAGGTATTCAAATTATGCTATTCTCTCTTTTGCTCTCCCTCATTCCTTTAACTCTGCTTCACTTTGTGAGTTGTGTGTTGTCTTCATTCTCTTCTGAATATGGGTTTCCTTTATGTGAGCTTGGAGAAGTTGGAAGTCAAAGCAGTGCATATCCATGTAAAAAGCATAAGTGACTAGTAACAAAATATTGGCTCAATTATTCAATATATTTAAATTTTGCAAGATTATGAAAAATATCATGGACATGTATTTAATTACTAACAGTGTCCCAAAACTGCCCTCAGATATGAAAATCCAATGTTATTTCTTTATTATATATAACTGACTTGATTTTTCTCTCAAAGTCTGTCCATAACTCTATTGGATATCAATGAATAGAAACAAACAAAAAATTAACCCCATCCCAAGATCAAGATCAAGCCTGTAATCTCATTCCACACCAATCTGGGACCCTTCATGGGATATTAGACTGCTAGTTGTGGCCCAATCCCCACAGGCCAGGACAAATCCTTGCACTGGGCCTCTAGTACATTTTAAGAGGATACTGGTAAATACTGCTACATAAAAAAAAGCTGGGCAGTTGTGGATGGTACCACATCATACAATTTCGTGTAATTCAAAGAAAAAGTAAAGGGTCATGAGTGATCTTAATTTTTATAATTTGTCATAAATCATATCACATTGAACTGCAATTACTTTATTGATATGAAAATCCATTAGTGATAATGGAGGTAGATGAATAAGATAAGCATTTATCATTAACTGGTTTCCAGACCTGAAGTAATTTCAGTGTTAGCATAAGGCGATGCTTTGAGTCATCACAGAGCCCTGAAAGCTGTTTGTTATATGTGTCCTAGTGAGAAATATACTGCTGACTCAGGATACCTAATAGAATACTGATGAAAAGTTGTGCTATTCCATAGGGAGAGTAGAAGGAATTTTCTTATGGAAGGGAGTAAGGATAAAAGTTAAATATAAGAAGAGTGAATTTAGAGGAAAATTGTAGGAGACAACATCTCAGATAATCAGAAGAGAACGAAAGAGAAAGATTATCTCATTGTACCTGATTCCAGATAAAATTCTAACATAATCATACCAATTGGTTCAGCTAAAGTCTTGGCACCATTTCTTCTGATTCACTGATATTCAAAATTATCTTTAAATTCTTACTTTTCCTAGACAGTAGATAGCTACCTTTTCCAGAATTAAATCTCCTGTCTTTTTTCTCTGCTAGTATCCTCTATTTTCATGTTCGTCCTAAGTATTTTGTATTATTGTCTTACTATAGATTTTCTTTACTGAACAACATTTCTGATTTAAAATCATCATCTTTAATTTTAACTGGTAATTTCAAGATCAAATTGTTTGGCCTTCCCACTAATAAATTGATCCCACCCACCTGTGAGACTTGGCACTGTAACAAAATGCCGATGATCCAATAATTCAACCTGAGAACTATGGCTCCAACTACTGACATTATACAGCCTGCCTAGTTTTAGTTCAGTGTTGCCTCTTCAAAAAATCTATGTATAGATTCAAAGCAGATCAAAACAACAGCCAGTTGGTTTTGGATATTGACAATGTGATTACAAATGTATATGTATTTGCAAGGGGTCAAGAATACTCAATAATTGTGGGAAAGAAAGCCATGCTTTATTAAAAAGACTAGGGGCCCGGTGCACGAAATTCGTGCACTGGGTGTGTGTGTGGGGGGGAGTGTCCCTCAGCCCAGCCTGCCCCCTCTCACATACTGGGAGCCCTCAGGCGTTGACCCCCATAACCCTCCAATCGCAGGATCGGCCCCTTGCCCAGGCCTGATGCCTCTGACAGAGGCGTCAGGCCTGGGCAGGGGACCCCCAGACCCTTCCGATTGCTGGCTCTGCCCCTTGCCCAGGCCTGACGCCTCCGCCAGAGGTGTCAGGCTTGGACAGGGGACCCCCATCTCCCCCCGATCACTGGCTTTGACCCCCGCCCAGGCCTGAGGCCTCTGGCCCAGGAATCATGCCGGGGCAGGGGACCCCCATCTCCCTCTGATCGCTTGCTCCACCCCCCGCCCAAGCCTGACGCCTCTGACCCAGGCTTCAGGCCTGAGCAAGGGGACCATCATATCCCCCCAATCCCCGGCTCCGCCCCCCACCCAAGCCTGATGCCTCTGGCCCAGGCATCAGGCCTGGGCAGGGGACCCCCAGGCTCCCGCCCAGTCCTGATGCCTCGGCCAGAGGAGTTGACCCTCATCACCCTCCGATCACCAATCACCGGATCGGCCCCTTGACCAGGCCTGAGGCCTCCGGCAGAGGTGTCAGGCCTGGGCAGGGGACCCCCAGCTCCCCGCGGTGGCAGGCTCCGCCCCTGCCCAGGCCTAACGCCTCTGGCTGAGGCGTCCGGCCCAGGCAGCGGGGACCCGCAGCTGCAGCAGCCCCGTGATCGTGGGCTCCGCTTTAGGCCCAGGCAAGGGACCCCTAGCTCCTGGGACTGCCAGCTTTGACCGTGCCCAGCTCCCATCGCTGGCTCCACCCCTACTTCCTGCTATCACTGGCCAGGGAGGAAAAGGTGCCTGATTGTCTGATCATGGCTGGGGGGCAGGGCAAAGGCGGCCCTGGGGCCGCCTTTGCCCTGCCCCCCAGCTCTTAGGTCCCCCCTGGGTTTCTGATCACTGTCAGTGGCAGGGGCCTTCTTCCTGCTTTCCCTTTCACCTCCCTGCATTGTGCCTACATATGCAAATTAACCGCCATCTTGTTGGCAGTTAACTGCCAATCTTAGTTGGCAGTTAATTTGCATATAGCCCTGATTAGCCAATGAAAAGGGTAGCGCTGTACGCCAATTACCATTTTTCTCTTTTATTAGTGTAGATATAGTAATTAAGATTATGTATTTTTATAAGAATAGATCATTGGAACAAAGTAAACATTCTAGAGCTGAGACAGATCCACATAATGTTATCTGACTTACTTCAAAATTAATCCATCAGAATAATGGGTAAGAAATTTCCTTTCAACATTGGTATCAAGCCAATTGTGTATCAAAAAAGGCATCTCTGTTATTAATCAGGCTGGGAGGATAGACACAGATAAAAATCAATTGCATTTAAAAGGAACATTGCTACAAGGTAATGCAATAGCTTTAACATGACATAACATCACCTTTTTGAGTGACTGCTACTTTCTTACTATTGACACCCCCAGGCCAGATTTTCCATGCATTTGTTACTAGGGAAACCCAAATGCTAAGCTTTTCTCACTTCTTGCAAGCAACCAAATGCTTGTTAATCTGCATTTCTTCTAATACAACCTCAGAAATAACAACCACTCTAGAACCTTTCCATGCTTTCTTTAGGCTGTCCTCAGTATCCTTCAATAGTAATCCAACCTTACAAAACTTTACAAAAGACTCTTACCCTCCTCCATCCTGCCAAATGACATTCCACAGTTCCTCTGAAATATCCTTCCTTTGCTGGACTGCTGGCTGTTTCCTGACGGTCTTTAACAAGAGTTTGTAACTCTAAATATGAAGTATAAAACAAAAAAAAGCATTTAGACTCTATAGGAAAATATCTTTATGGCCTTTTGATAGGCAAAGTTTCATGAAAAGGAAACAAATAGCACTAGCCATAAAGGTAATGGTTGATAAATTTAACTACATTAAAATTAATAACATCTTTTAATCAAAACACTATTAAGAGAACGAAAATGCAAGCCAACAAGTATGGCCTAACATTTGAAATACACTTAACTGGACATATATATTGTACATAAAGGTGCTCATGTTCATAGTATATAAAAATTCTTAGAAATTAATAAAAGAATACAATCTGATAGGAAAATGGGAAATCAATTTATGAAGGCAATGTGGGAAGGGGATAGCCACATTGGTAAAATTACAATATAAAACTGTCAATAAACTTCTATTAAAACTGAACATATGTATAGTCTTTGAGCCAGCAATTCCACTCATGGATATATGACCAGGAGAAATGATGCATGTATGCATGAGGAGGTAAATTGAAAAATGTACATAGCACAACTGCTTATAACATCTATAAACTAGAAATGATTTTAATTGCCATTAGAGTGGAATAAGCTATGAGTAAGTTCATTTGCAGGAACCTTATACAATGGAATACTATGAAGAATTAAAAAGAGGACGAAGTTCCCACTTGCAACAACATGGCTAAATTTCACAAATATAATGTTGAACCAAAAAATATTAAGAGAATACATACTTTATGACTTAATAGATATAAATTTCAAGAACAGGTTATGAATAGTGATAAGAATGGGACACAAAGAAGGCTTAGATATTGGAAGCAATTCAATGTGTATTGATGTAAATAGTCAATTCATCAACCCACACGCTTATGATTTGGTATCATTATTGTCTATATGTTATTCTTTTTTTAGATATTCATTTTAAAAAGAGAAAGGACAGTTAAGCACGGAGAGAAGGCAATTCACATGCCCAGTCAGAGAAAACGGCTAAAACATAAGCGAGTATAAAATTGAGAGAGCTTCTCTGTTCCCAAATGCATTCCACATTTTTCTTCCACTGTGAATTGTGCAAAACAAGACTTTAAATGAGAGGGTTTATCTGAACAGTGACAGGGGAATTGAGCTTTTTCCTGGGAGATTTTTCAGTTATTACTGGGTTACTAAGACGTTTTGAGTGAATTGACAGAGTATGAAAAGAATAAATTGCACAGAATTTCTCTAAAGTTTGCACCTAATCTGGAGTGCTTGAGACAGTTTCTGCAAGGTTGTCATCTGGGTATACTACTCTAAAAGTTTAGTTGACATAAATGTCTGGTTTATTCAGAGATGTGAATCATAATCTCATAGAAGATAAATTTGCAGATACAGTGATCAGGTCAGGAGAGGGACAGGGGCCTGGGTCAAATGTGAAGAAAATCATAAAAAACTAGGTATCTGTATTAGTTTGCTAGGAATGCCATATCACAGTATTATAGGCTATCTAGCTTAAATAACATGAATTTATTTTCTAACAAAAGTCAAAGGTCAAGGTGTCGGCATGGTTGTTTATTTATGAGGCCTCTCTTTGCTTGTGGATGGCTGTCTTCTTGCATGTCTTTACATGATGTTCCTTCTGTGTGTGTCTGTGTCTCAATCTTTTCTTACAAACACACCAGTCCTATTTGAGTAAGGCCCACCCCAATGACCTTATTTAATCAGAATTACCATTTTAAAAGCTCTATCTTCAAATACAGTCACATTCTGAAGTACTCATTATTAGGACTTCAACAAATGAATTTGGGAGAATGGGGCATAATTCATTCCCTAGAAATACCTGTACATATGCATTAAATGATTAATGTAAAAAAATAACTATTTTAAAATTAATTTTGATATTGATCAAGAGTATTTATATTCATAAAAATGTTGATCTTTATGCCCTAGGACAAAGGAATTTATACAAACCTAAGAGCGCACCCACATTTGAGAGCTGATGTGTTGCTACAATGGACTGAATTGTGTCCTTCCATAAATCCTATGTTCAAACCCTAACCCTCAATGTCACTATAATAGGAGTTAGTGCCTTTAATAATGCAGTTAAGGTTGAGTGAGGTCATGAGGGTCTTAACCCAGTAGGACTACTGTTCATATAAGAATGAACATCCCCAGTGAAAAGACAACGTGAGGACACAGTGAGAAGATAGTCATCTGCAAGGCAAGGAGAGAGGCTTCAGCAAAAACTAACTCTGACAACATCTTGATCTTGGATGTCCAGCCTCCAGTACTGTGAGAAAATAAATTGTTGTTTGAGCCACCCAGTTTTTGTCATGGCAGTCCTAATGGGCTAATCCAAGTACATTCCATTTGCATTTTACGGGGTATGGTGAAAAGCAAATGTTTAAATAAGGAAGAGTATTGGAAAGTCATAGAAATTAGTTTTGCAGCTCATAATTGGACAGGTTCACCTTAAGGTTTTCCATATATGTTAGTATACTTGGGTTAGAGTGTCTGCCAATTCTCTATCTGTGCAAACACACAACAAATGAGCTAAATTCAGCCCCATGATTGGTCCAGAGCACTGAATCTAAACCTCACAAAGGATGAGTTGCTGCACTTGACACCTCATCCTCTAAGAAATACACGCAATTTTTGTTGGAATTTTCTTTTTATTTTGTAGGCAATATATTGTACATATGTGTTTACTTCAACCCATTTCTCAAGTGACCAATAAAGCTTCCTTCTTTGAGTGAAGCCCAAAAGGAAAAGGCTCTTCAAAAATGATTTAAATTGCAAGGTGTAAAAAAAAAAAAAAAAAAAAAAAAAAAAAAAAAGAATCATAGAGAAAGTTTGAGATTAATTTCATGACTAAGAGGAGTTCCAAATAAAAATAATGGGGGAAATGACATGAAGACATTACTTAAAGAGTTAATAGTGAAATAGTTTTAGAATCGAAGACATGAGTCATAAGCTTGAAAAATTACACCAAATGTTGAACTACATTATTTTTTAAGTTGCATCTAGGTACATAATAGATTGCAGATCATCATGGAAAAGACCAAATCTCAAAGTCTAACTGCAAGTCATAGCACTTTTCATAATGGCCCAAACCTGGAAATTACCTAAATATCTATCAATAGTTATGGGCATGAACAATTTGTGCTTTAATAACAAATTGAAAAACTATCTAGAAATGACAATAAATTAACTAAAATCACTTGCAACATTTTATTTTTTAATGTATATATGTATATATTTATTGTTGACAGTATTACAACATGCAATATTTTAAATTCATTTTTTTATTGCTTAAAGTACTACAAAGGGTATTACATATGTGTCCTTTTTTTTATTTCCGCCCTTGACAATCCCCTGGCCTCCCCAAACCCCCAGTGTCTTATGTCCATTTGTTATGCTTATATGCATGCATACAAGTCCTTCAGTGGATCTCTTACCCCCCTCCCTCCTGACCCCAACCCTCCCCGGCCTTCCCGCTTCAGCTTTACAATCTGTTTGAGGCAGCTCTGCCTCTGTATCTATTATTGTTCAAAAGTTTATAATGGTCTCTATTATCCATGAATGAGTGAGATCATGTGGTATTTTTCCTTCATTGACTGGCTTATTTCACTTAGCATAATGCTCTCCAGTTCCATCCATGCCGTTGCAAATGGTAAGAGTTCCTTCTTTTTTACAGTAGAATAGTATTCCATCGTGTAGATGTACCACAGTTTTCTAATCCATTTATCTACGGATGGGAACTTAGGCTGTTTCCAGATCTTAGCTATGGTAAATTGTGCTGCTATGAACATATGGGTGCACATATCCTTTCTGATTGGTGTTTCTGGTTTCTTGGGATATACTCCTAGAAGTGGGATCACGGGCTCAAATGGGAGTTCCATTTTTAGTTTTTTGAGGAAACTCCATACTGTCTTCCATAGTGGCTGCACCAGTCTGCATTCCCACCAGCAGTGCACGAGTGTTCCTTTTTCTCCACATCCTCTCCAGCACTTGTCCTTTGTTGATTTGTTGATAATAGCTAGTCTGACAGGTGTGAGATGCTACCTCATTGTTGTTTTGATTTGCATCTCTCAGATGATTAGTGACTTTGAGCATGTTTTCATATGTCTCTTGGCTTTCTGAATGTCCTCTTTTGAAAGGTGTCTATTTAGGTCCTTTGCCCATGTTTTGATTGGATTGTTTATCTTCCTTTTGTGAAGTTGTATGAGTTCCCTATAAATTTTGGAGATTAGGCCCTTATCAGATATGACATTGGCAAATATGTTTTTCCACACAGTGGGTTTTCTTGTTGTTTTTTTGATGGTTTCCTTTGGTGTACAGAAGCTTTTTATTTTGATGTAGTCCCATTTGTTCATTTTCTCTTTAGTTTCAAGTGCCCTAGGAGCTGTATCAGTGAAGAAATTGCTTCGGTATATGTCTGAGATTTTGTTGCCTTTGGATTCTTCTAGAATTATTATGGTTTCCTGTCGTACATTTAAGTCCATTATCCATTTTGAGTTTATTTTTGTGTATGGTGTAAGTTGGTGGTCTAGTTTCATTTTCTTGCATATATCTGTCCAATTTTCCCAACACCATTTATTGAAGAGACTATCTTGGCTCCACTGTATGTTCTTACCTCCTTTGTCAAATATTAATTGAGCATATTGGTTCGGGCCGATTTCTGGGCTCTCTATTCTATTCCATTGATTTATATGTCTGTTCTTGTGCCAGTACCAGGCAGTTTTGAGAACAGTGGCTTTGTAATATAGTTTGATATCTGATATTGAGATCCCACCTACTTTGTTCTTTCTCAGGATTGCTGCAGCTACTCGGGGTCTTTTTTTATTCCAGATGAATTTTTGGAGAGTTTGTTCTAAATCTGTGAAGTATGTTGTTGGTATTTTAATGTGAAGTCCGTTGAATTTATAGATTGCTTTGGGTAGTATGGACATTTTAATGATGTTGATTCTACCAAACCATGAACACGGTATGTTCTTCCATCGGTTCATGTCTTCCTTTATCTCTTTTTTCAACATCCTGTAGTTTTCTGAGTAGAGGTCTTTTACCTCTTTCGTTAAGTTTATTCCTAGGTAGCTTAATTTTTTTTGGTGTGATGGTAAATGGGATTGTTTTTATAATCTCTCATTCTGAAAGTTCACTATTGGTGTATAGGAATGCCTCAGATTTCTTGGGGTTAATTTTGTATCCTGCTACATTGCCAAATTCATGTATTAAGTCTAGTAGATTTTTGATGGAGTCTCTAGGGTTTTGTATGTATAATATCATGTTGTCTGCAAATAAGGACAGGTTTACTTCCTCTTTTCCAATTTGGATGCCTTTTAGTTCTTCTTCTTATCTAATTGCAATGGCTAATACTTACAGTACTATGTTGAACAGGAGTGGTGAGATTGGGCATCCCTGTCTTGTTCCTGTTCTTAGGGGAAATGGTGTTAGTTTTTGTCCATTGAGTATGATGTTGGCTGTGGGCCTGTCATATATGGCTTTTATTATATTGAAGTATGATCCTTCTACTCCCACCTTGCTGAGAGTTTTTATCAAAAATGGGTGTTGGATCTGGTCAAATGCTTCTTCTGCATCAATTGATATGACCATGCTTCTTCTGCATCAATTGATATGACCGTGTGTTTTTTTTCTTTCAATTTGTTTATGTGATGTATCACGTTTATTGATTTGCAGATATTGTACCATCCTTGCATCCCTGGGATAAATCCTACTTGGTCATGGTGTATGATCTTTCTGATGTACTGCTGGATCCGAGTTGCTAAGATTTTGTTGAGGATTTTGGCATCTATGTTCATGAGGGATATTGGCCTGTAATTCTCTGTCATTGTGCTGTCTTTACCTGGTTTTGGTATTAGGGTGATGCTGGCTTCATAGAATGAGCTTGGAAGTATTCCTTCCTCTTGGATGTTTTGTAGTAGTCTGAGGAGGATAGGTTTTAGTTCTTCCTTGAATGTTTGGTAAAACTCCCCTGTGAAGCCGTCTGGTCCTGGGCTTTTGTTTGCTGGAAGCTTTTTGATGACTGCTTCAATTTCTTCCATAGTTATTGGCCTATTGAGATTTTTAGAATCTTCCTTATTGAGTTTTGGAATGTTGTATTTTTCTAGGAATTTGTCCATTTCCTCCACGTTGTCTAGTTTGTTGGAGTAGAGCTGTCCATAGCATTATTTAACAATCATTTGTATTTCTGTGGGGTCTGTTGTTATTTCACCTCTATCGTTTCTGATTTTGTTTATTTGGGTTCTCTCTCTTTGCTTCTTGGTGAGCCTGGCTAGAGGTTTGTCAATCTTGTTTATCCTTTCAAAGAACCAGCTCTTGGTTTCATTGATTTTCTGTATTGTTTTTTTTTTTTTTTTGGTCTCTATGTCACTTATTTCTGCTCTAATCTTTATTATCTCCTTCCTTCTGCTCACTTTGGGGTTTTCTTGTTGCTCTCTTTCTAATTCTTTGAGTTGTAGAGATAGATGATTTACTACTATTTTTGCTTGTTTTTTGAGATAGGCCTGTAGAGGTATAAATTTCCCTCTCAGGACTGCTTTCATTGTGTCCCGTAGGTTTTGGATTGTTGTGTTTTCATTATCATTAGTTTCCAGGATGTTTTGAATTTCTTCTTTGATCTCATTGGTAACAAAATCAATATTTAATATCATGCTATTCAGCTTCCAAGTGTTTGAGTATTTTGGGTTGTTTTTATTGTAGTTTATTTCTAATATGCCATCGTGGTCTGAGAAGATGCTTGGTATGATTTCAATCTTCTTGCATTTGGGGAATCTTTGTTTGTGACACAATATGTGGTCTATTTTTGAATCTGTCCCATGAGCACTTGAATAGAATGTATATCCCGTGGCTTTGGGGTGAAGTGTTCTGAAGATGCCAATTAAGTCCATCTGATCTAGTGAGTCATTTAGGATTGCTGTTTCTTTGCTGATTGTTTGTCTAGACGATTTATCCAGTGATGTGAGTGGTGTATTAAAGTCCCCTACTATGATTGTATTGTTGTCGATCTCTCCTTTGATAACATACACGAGTTTTTTTTTTTATGTATTTGGGTGCTCCTGCATTTTGTGCGTATATGTTTACCAGGGTTATCTCTTCTTGTTGTATTTATCCCTTTAGTATCATCAAGTGGCCTTCCTTATCTCTTGTTGTCATGGCCTTCACTTTGAGGTCTATTTTGTCTAAGTATTGCTACCCCAGCTTTCTTTTCCTTTCCATTTGCCTGAAAGATATTTTTCCATCCCTTCACTTTCAGTCTGTGTGAGTCCATTCTTCTGAGGTGGGTCTCTTGTAGACAGCAAATGTATGGGTCATGTTTTTTTTATCCATTCAGCCACTCGATGTCTTTTGGTTGGAGCATTTAGTCCGTTTATGTTTAAAGTTAGTATTGAAAGGTACTTGTCTGTAGCCATTTCTTTTTTTGTGTGGCTGTTTTCTTTCTGAGCTCTTTGTTTCTTCTTTTTACACCAGTCCCTTGAGCATTTCTTGCATTGCTGGCTTGGTGGTGATAAACTCCCTTAGCCTTTTTTTGCCTGTGAAGCTTCTTATTTCCCCTTCAATTTTGAATGATAGCCTGGCTGGATAGAGTATTATTGGATTCAGCCCTTTGCTTTGCATCACTTTGTAAATTTCCATCCATTCTTTTCTGGCCTGATGTGTTTCTGTTGTGAAATCATGTGCTAATCTAAAGGGAGATCCCTTGTATGTAACTTTCCATCTCTCTCTTGCAGCCTGTAAGATTCTTTCTTTGTCCTGAGCATTTGCCATGGTAATTATGATGTTTCTTGGTGTGGGTCTTTTCGGGTTCACCTTGTTTGGGACTCTCTTGGTTTGTGTGACTTTTTTCTTCCCCACCTCAGGGAATTTTTCTGATATTAGTTCTTTGAATAGGTTTTCTAATCCTTGTTCCTCTTTCTGTTTTTCTGGCACCCTTATTATTCATATGTTGTTTTGTTTCTTGTTGTCCCCAAGCTCCCTTAGGCTCTCCTCCTGTCTTTTAATTTTTTTCTCCAGTTGAAGTACAGTTTGGGTGTGTTTTGCTTCCTTGTCTTCTAATACACTAATTCGGTCCTCCGCTTCTCCTAGTCTACTCTTAATACTTTCAATGGTGTTTTTTCTTGCAGCTATATCGCTCTTCATTTCTTCTTGGGTCTTACTTAAGTTGTTGATTTATTCATCTGTTTCTTCTAGCTTCTTTTATATGTTGTTGATTTTTTCCTCCATCCAGTGTATGCACTCTAGAACCCTTATTCTGAATTCTTTTTCTGTCATGTTGCCTGCCTCTGTATCACTTAGCTGCTTTTCTGGTGAGTCCTTTTTCTTCCTTTGGGGCTTTCTATGTTTACCCATGTTTGATCTCACCGATATATATAGATATTGAGTCATTCAGTGGCTGCTCCCTGGGTGGCAGTGGCTCCTTGGGCTGTGGTTGCTCCTTGGGCAGTTGTGGTAGCAGCTGCTCCTCCGTTGGTAGAAGGTCCTCTGATGGGTGCTGTTCACAGCTGTGTTGGCTCTTCTGGCTGGTGGAGGGAGGCTTCACACACAGCGGCTGTTTCTCAGACAGAGCATGTGTTGATCAGGAGGCCGCTGATGCTTGGATCTGCTTTGTTGATTTAAAGGCACAAAATAGATCACAATAAGGCACAACATACCAGGCACTGAACACAAATGTATTTACGGTATTAATAACCCCATATAAAGGTGGCCACCCGAACTAAGAGAGTTGGGGGATAAGGAAGAAAGAAGAGAAAAAGATAGAAGAGAAAACAGAAAAAAAAAGTAAGAGAGAAAAGAGAATGAAGTAGAAGAGGGGAGGAAACTATTTATATGAGGAAAAAACTCTGATTGAGCCGCCATTAATCCCAACAAATTCCAGCAATGGATCCCTGGAGATGAATACAATCTACAAACAACCAATAATATCAAGCAAGGCAAGGGAAAACAGGAGCACAAAAATAACCTGGGGGGGGGGGGGAACAGAAAAAGAAAAAGAAAAAGTAGAACAACCTCACAAACAATCCTTAGAAAAACTCCAATATACTCAACAATCAAGCAAACAACAACAAAACAATAGAGAAAAGAAGATAAATGGATAGTGAAGAAAGATAAGGGACAGGTGTATAAGGATTTAGAGCAGGTGATTGGAAAAATGATATATAAGTAGGGTGAAATTTAGACAGGGGGTAAAAAGAATAGGGAATATCTAAAGCAGGAATAGGGTAAGAGAAACAGGACAGCAAAAGGGGAAAAGTGGGGAAGAGGGTTTTAGCACAGAGGCAAAATTGAGGTAGAGTAAAATGATGCTAAAGGAACGATGAAAATAGAATGGCGAACCCTAGTCCCAAAATAAAATAAAGAGAAAATAAAATGACACTTTATAAAAATGGTAAAATGGTAGCAGTAATAAAACTGGTTAAAAATAAAAAAAATGTAGTAATTAAAAGGGTAAAATCAGGTGATGAAAAAAGAAAAAAAAATGGTTTATTAGTTAAAAGGTGAAAAAACAATTTAAAAAGATAATTAAAAATGTGCTGTAATGAAGGTGCTTCAGATCTTCTACTCTTCTTTTTGGCACGCCAGGTATTCAGGAGAATGTTGAATTTCCCTTTGATACACTGTTCCTCCGTGTTGTAAGCCACAGTCCTGATTTTAAGGCAGGCCGTATTGGTTTCCCAGACAGCCTTTATCTGTATTTACAGAAAAGTCAGTTCGTGGCTCTGCCTCTGGGTGGCAGTGTGTCAGGATTGACCTCCGAGGCTATAAGTCCTCTCTGACCAGGTGTTCTCTATTGTACCTGAAACTGGTTTAGTAAAGTCCTCTGCCCAGAGCTGGTTCCCCAGTTGTCACTCCCAGCTCTGTTTCCCAGGCTCCCCCAAAACCACCTTCCCTTACAGTATCTGTGACTGACCCCAACTGGGTAATCCCATGCACTGGGTTCAACAGTCAAATGCACAGATTTAAGAGGAAGTGTAAAAACAGGAGCCTGGGAAGTTGTGCGAATTCGCAAGGCTCCACCTTCCAGATCTTCGCGGAGTCTCTGCAGGTGCTCTGGCCCCGGGCACCAAGTAGCCGGCAAACTGGCAAAATCTGAGGCTGCCCGTTTGCGTCCAGTCCAACTGTGGGCTTATTTATAGCGTTCCCTTCTGCAAGCAGCCCTGGGGGAGCCCTTCCACACTTGTGGGTCACGCTGGCTCCAACGGCCGCAGACTTTGTGGGGCGCAGAGTTCCCCCTCACGCGAGTCCCACTCTCCAACCTAAATTTCCAACCGCACCTTTAGGGGAAGTCTAACCTTTCTGTGGGGAGAAGCAGGGCTCCTCTGAGTTCACATAGCTGCGTTGCTTGAAAGCCATTGCTTCCTGGTTAGTAGCCAGTCTCTGGATGCCAGTAACAGCCACTCAAGATGGTGTGGTCTCCATGGCTGAGCTGGCGCACCGGGAGAGGTTTCAGCTGCAGTCTCTAACCATTCCCCCTTTCTAGGAGTTCTCTGTCTTTCCTGGCTGCAGACTGTCTCTCAACTGAATCTCCTCTGCTTATTCGGGCTGTATGTTACCCATTTCAGCTGCTCGCCCTTATCTGCTCCGGGACAAGGCACCAACACGTCCATTTAAACCTCCACCATTTTTTTCCCCCTTAAATTCTTAAAATGGCAAATATTTATTTCTTACTCATGTTGCATGTATATGCAGGTGAGTAATGGAACTCTAATCCTTTATAGTCACTTGGAAGCATTACTCATTATGGGAATTTGGTGGATAATTATCCCAGCTCTCTCACTCATCAGTTGGTATAACTAAGAGGTTTGTTCCTCACTGTCTCACAGAGGTCCTCAGTGTAATTAAACTGTAGTTGTTACAGTAATGACTGATATTGTAAACATTCTTGGTTTACTTTCCATCCCTGTCTTACTTTCCCACTTCCCTACTGCTGTTTACCAAGATCACCTTCCAAATAAACTATTAGTACATTATTTTCTCAGCCTCTGATTCTGTGGGAAACTAATCCAAAGCAGTTTTCCTTCTGGGTAAAAAAGTTACAAAAAAGGCACCCCGGCAGGAAGACAAAATAAAAAGTCATGCATCCTTCAGGATTATGCAGCTGGTAACCAAATGCTAAGCTTAATGAGCAGAGTAAAGTTTAGATTTGAGTTCCCCACTTGCCTTGGTCCATATTTTCCCTTATGTAGCATATAGTACCTAAAGTACCACTGGAATTTTGCCCTGGGGGTTGGGAGTCTCTTCCATTATCTTCTTCAGTAGGACTATTGGCTAAACAAGCCCAATTATTTTTATGTCAACAGGTTATAGGGAGATTCTCATGGAGCAATTAGATGTTTAAAAAAATGTGAAGCTGTGGTACATCTACAAAATGAAATACTACACAGTTGTAAAAAAGAAGGAATTCTTACCCTTTGCAACAGCACGGATGGATCTAGAGATTATTATGCTAAGCAAAATGAGCAAGTCATAGAAATGCAAATATCATATGATCTCAGTTATATGTGGAATCTAATGAACAAAATAAACTGATGAACAAAATAGACCCAGAGGCATTGATATATGGAACAGACTGACAGATCTCAAAGAGGAGGGCCTGGGGCGACTGGATGAAAAAAAAATGAAGAAATTAGACAACATATAAGTATTGCCTATGGACACAGACAACAATGTGGTAAAGGCCAGGGGGCTGGGTGGCTGGATGAAGATGGGGGACATTTGTAATAGTGTCAACAATAAAAATAAAATGAAATGAATGTTTCATCTATTGAATAGATGCCAATGTGTAAGTTTTACAGTTTATTTTTTTACAGTTTAAATATCTTTATTCCTCTGTAATGCATTCTGTGCCAAATTTTCAGTACTGTCTTCTAATCCTAATTCTTTATTCATATGGGCTCTAATATTTATCAGATCTTATTATATTTTATATTTCAGTGATTGCACTTTTAACTGAAAGATTTATTATTATAGAGATCTGTTTTTTATTATTATCCTTATTCTTTGGCTTAATTATTTATTTTTCTTTTTGGGATATCAACATTTTTATTTTTTATGGTGGATAATAAACATTCATTTTATAGTCATTTTCAGATTGTTTTATTATATTTATTTCCTCTGAAATAAGTTAGTTTACTTACTGTGTTTCCTGGCTGTCAATATGCTGCTAGTTTGCCTATTGTGTATTGATAATTTAGTTTAAGGAGTTACTCTCAAGTGGGTATTTCTGTTTCACAGTTTTATAGTTGATTGAATCTGGTCTATGAGGGTACATGGATAAGAAATAAATTATATATTGGCAGAGTCAGGTTTTTTCCCCCCCTGATAAATAATATAAATGCCAAGTCTAAAACAACAGTCACACTGCCCTGATTCCCTGTTCTCTGCTACTTCCTATGTCCTTAGAGAGAAGTTTGATATTATGTGTCAAATTGTTCTGCTTAGCCCAAAGTCTCAAACATTGAGCATGATATTGGTCCTTAAAATGTGGGACATGCTTTTGATCCTAACTAAAGAATAGGAGTTTAATTTTCATATATTTCTACATTCTTGTGCTCTTTTGTCAAATTAGTCTGCAACAACAGCCCCTGTTATCCGTTAGTGGAGGTGGTGGCATTGTTATTATTTCTGTTCTATAGGCATCTTAAATTAATATTGAATATTGCTATTTTACTTAATATGTTAAAAATCCATTCTCTTGCATGTTAATGAAGTACAAGTATAAGACTTTGAAAGAGAACTACTATCATTTAGACATGAAACTTTTGCTCTATGTTTAATCTTTAGTTCTCTTCAAGGTTTGAATTACAGTTTATATAAACAATATCTACCTACTATACAGCATAATAGCTAGTTTTATAAAGAAACGCTTCAAAAATTTTTTATAATATTTTCTCCTGAATCTTGCAATCTTGTACTGATAGCCACTTCTGTAGTATATTGTTACAAAAAGGGGACTAAATAAAAAACGATGGGTGTTTCCACTTATGCACATATAAAAGATCAACTACTTGGCTTTTCTTTTGAAGATTTCAAAAGAGAGATCTTTATCTCACTAACACACACATTTTTAGTTTTCATGTGTTATTCTGTCACTATGAGTATATGTGTTCACTAAGATATGAGGGAATCAATAACCTTGGGAGATGAGACCTACGTTATGTTTACTTCCTCTGCTTAGAATCATAAGCTTTTTTAAAATAAATTTTTTATTTTTGAAAGAATTAACATATGCTCCTTCCCCCCCCCCATTGCCCTCTCCAATTCCCCTTTCCCTCCAAGCCCTCACCACCCTACCATCTGTGTCCATGGGTTATGCACATATGCACATGAGTTCATTGGTTGATTTCTCCCCCCTCCCTCCACCATCCCCTGCTTTCCCTCTGAAGTTTGATAGTCTGATTGATGTCTCCATGTTTCTGGGTCTATTTTTGTTCATTAGATTCCACATATGTGTGAGATTATGTGATATTTATCTTTCTCTGACTGCCTTATTTTGCTTAACATAATGCCCTGTAGTTCCATCCATTCTGTTGCAAATGGTAAAAGTTCTTTCTTATATAGAGCAGCATAGTATTCCATAGTATAGATGTACCACTGGTTTTTAATCCACTCACCTGCTGATGGGCACTTAGGCTGTTTCCAAATCTGAACTATGGTGAATTGTGCTGCTATGAACATAGTGGTGCATATATCCTTTCTGATTGGTGTTTCTGATTTCTTGGGATATATTCCTACAAGTGGAATCACTGGGTTAAATGGTAGTTTCATTTTTAATTTTTTGAGGAAACTCCAAACTATCTTCCACAGAGGCTACACCAGTCTGCATTCCCACCAGCAGTATATGAGGGTTCCCCTTTCTCCACATCCTTGCCAACATTTGTTGTTTGTTGATTTGTTGATGAGAGCTATTCTGACAGGTGTGAGGTGGTATGTAATAGTCCTTTTGATTTGCATCTCTCAGATGATTAGTGACTTTGAGCATTTTTTTCATATGTCTCTTGGTCTTTTCTATGTCCATTTTGGAGAAATGTCTATTTAGATCCTTTGCCAATTTTTTTCATTGGGTTCTTTCTCTTCCTTTTGTTAAGTTGTATGAGTTCCCTGTTAATTTTAGAAGTTAACTCCTTATCAGATGTATCATTGGCAAATATGTTCGCCCATGCAGTGAGCTTTTTTGTTGTTTTGTTGATGGTTTCTTTTGCTGTGCAAAAGCTTATATTTTGATGTTGTCCCATTTGTTTATTTTCTCCTTAGTTTCCATTGTCCTAGAAGATGTATTGATAAAGATATTGCTATGAGGGATGTCTGAGATTTTGCTGCCAATTGCTTTTTCTAGGATTTTTATGGTTTAAAGTCTTACATTAAATCTTTTATCCATTTTGAGTTTATTTTTGTGTATGGTGTAAGTTGGTGTTCTAATTTCATTTTTTGCATGTATCTGTCCAATTTTCCCAGCACCACTTATTAAAGAGACTATCTTGACTCCATTGTAAGCTCTTGCTTCCTTTGTCAAATCTTAATTGAGCATATAGTCTTGGGTTGATTTCTGGGTTCTCTGTTCTGTTCCATTGGTCAATTTGTCTTGGGCCAGTGCCATGCTGTTTTGAGTACAGTGGCTTTGTAATACAGCTTGATATCTGGCATTGTGATCCCTCCAACTTTCTTCTTCTTTCTCAAGATTGCTGTGGCTATTCAGGGTCTTTTTTGATTTCATATAAGTTTTTGAAATATTTGTTTTAAGTCTGTGAAATAAGCCATTGGTATTTTGATAGGGATTGCATTGAATCTATAGATTGCTTTGGGTAGTATGGACATTTTAATGATGTTGAGTCTACCAATCCATGAACACAATATATTCTTCCACTCATGTATATCTTCCTCTATCTCTTTTTTTTTCAATGTACTGTAATTTTCCAAGTCCAGGTCTTTTACCTCCTTGGTTAGGTTTATTCCTAAGTATGTGAATTTTTTTGATGCTGCAATGATAAATGAGGTTGTTTGTTTTGTTCCCTTTCTGAGTGTCCATTATTGGTGTATAAAAATGCCATATAACTCTGGGTATTAATTTTATATCCTGATCCGTTGCCGAATTCACTTATTAAATCTAGGAGTTTTTTGATGGAGTCTTTAATGTTTTCTATGTACAGTATCATGTCCTCTGCAAATAGTGACAGTTTTACTTCCTCCTTTCCAATTCGAATGCCTTTTATTTCTTCTTCTTGTCTGATTGCTACAGCAAGCACTTCTATGTTGAACTTTAGTGGTGAAAGTGAGCATCCCTGTCTTGTTCCTATTCTTATAGGAAACTAGAGTCCTGGTGCATGGGATTCATGCACTGGTGGGGGCGCTGCTCATCCTGGTCAGCTGAGTGGTGCTCCCACTGTGGGAATGCACTGACTACCAGGGGGAAGCTCCTGCATCGAGTGTCTGCCCCCCTGGTGGTCAGTGCACATCATAGCGACTGGGTGACTGCTTGTTCTGGTCATTCTGCCATTTGGTCATTGGGCTTTTATTATATAGGACTAGAGGCCTGGTGCACAAAAATTTGTGCACTTGGGGGGCATCCCTCAGCCCAGCCTGCCCCCTCTAACAGTCTGGGAGCCCTCACAGGATGTCCTACTGATGTCCCTGAGGCAGCGGGCCTAAGACGCAGTCTGGCCTCCCTCTGTGGAAGGCAACTGGCCGATCAGGTATATAGATACTTTCTGAAGGCAGCACAGACTCCTTCCTTATTTCTTTCATCTGTGGTTGGAGAATAGGGGACTAAAAGGTGGAGACAGAACTGTGGCCGGGCCTGGGGCTCTTTTAGGCAGCAGAAAGAAGGAGAGGGCTGGGGAAAGTCTACACACGGTTTTCTTCAATTGTCTTCCATTCCTCCAGGCCCCTCACTCTGTTCTTTCTTTGTCATGGTGGACGCTTGGGCCTCGGACTGACAGGAGCCCAGTGACGGTGGAGTTCAGCCCCCTCACTTCTCAGGAACCAGGCCTGAAAGGGAGGGAAGTTGGGGGCTATCAGGCCTGCAGGGGAGGGCAGTCAAGGGTGACAAGTCTGGCAAGTGAGGGCAGTTAGTGGTGATCGGGCCCACAGGGGAGGGCTGTTGGGGGTGACCAGGCCTGAAGGGGAGGACATTTAGGGGTGACCAGGACATAATGGGAGGGCAGTTATGAGCAATCTGGTACACAGGGGAGCAGGTAAGCATTGATAAGGCTGGCAGAGGAGTGATTAGGGCAATCAGGCATGCAGGCAGATGAGCAGTTGGGAGCCAGCAGTTTTGGATTTTGAGAGGGGTTCCAGATTGGAGAAGGTGCAGTCTGGGCTGAGGGACACCCCTCCCCCTCATGCATCAATTTCATGCACCAGGCCTCTAGTTAAATAAAGGGTGTCCCAAAATTCAAGCAAGAAGTAATTTTGATAGAAAAGACAAGTTTATAATAAAAACTTGTAAATTTTTTATTGATTCATAAAGCATACAGTATAGGGTTATGTATGGAATAGCATATCACAGTGATGGCGAACCTATGACACGCGTTTCAGAGGTGAAACATGAACTCATTTTTTTGGTTGATTTTTCATTGTTAAATCGCATTTAAATATATAAAATAAATATCAAAAATATGTCTTTGTTTTACTATGGTTGAAAATATCAAAAAATTTCTATATGTGACATGGCACCAAAGTTAATTTAGTGTTTTTCAAAATGCTGACACACCGAGCTCAAAAGTTTTGCCATCACAGGCATATCAGGTAAATGGTCTCTACGGATTTGCTGGAACATACATACTCTTTTGTTGAAATTTTCCATGACCATTTTGCAAAAATGTGGCTGAATTTCGTTGATACAGCTCTCAATTTCGTCCTTCAAGGTGAGGGTGGTCGTGGGCTTGTTGGCTTAAACCTTAGACTTCAAAAAATCCCAAAGAAAAAAGTCCAGAGAGGGGAAAAAAATGGCGGAGGTTTAGACAGACGTGTCGGTGCCTTGTCCCAGTGCAGATAAGGGTGAGCAGCTGAAACGGGTAACATACAGCCCGAATAAGCAGAGGAGATTTAGCTGAGAGACATTCTGCAGCCAAGAAAGACACAGAACTCCTAGAAAAAGGGAACAGTTAGCGATTGAGGCTGAAACCTCGCCCAGAGTGCTGGCTCAGCCGCGGAGACCGCGACATCTTGAGTGGCTGATACCGGCATCCAGAGATCGGCTATCAACCCGGAAGCAACGGCTCTCAAGCAGCATGACTACGTGAACTCAGAGAGCCCTGCTTCTACCCCCAGAAAGATCCAAGCAACAGCGACCTCCTGATCACCACAGGCTCTGTCTGAGGAACAGTTGCTGTGCGTGAAGCCTCCCTCCACCAACCAGAAGAGCCAACACAGCTGTGAACAACACCCACCAGAGGACCTGCTACCAACAGAGGAGAAGCTGCTACCACAACCGCCCAAGGAACAACCACAGCCCAAGGAGCCACTGCCACCCAGGGAGCAGCCACTGAATGACTCAATATCTATATATATTGGTGAGATCAAACATGGGTAAACAAAGAAACCTCCCAAAATAATAAAAGGACTTGCCAGAAAAGCAGCTAAGTGATACAGAGGCATGCAACATGACAGAAAAAGAATTCAGAATAAGGGTCCTAGAGAACATAAACTGGATGGAGGAAAAAATCAACAACTTATGGAAGAAGCAAGAAGAGACAGATGAAAAGATGCACAACTTATGTAAGACCCAAGAAGAAATGAAGAGCGATATAGCTGCAAGAAAAAACACCATTGAAAGTATTAAGAGTAGACAAGGAGAAGCGGAGGACCAAATTAGGGAATTAGAAGACAAGGAAGCAAAACACACCCAAACTGTACTTCAACTGGAGAAAAAAATTAAAAGACAGGAGGAGAGCCTAACGGAGCTTTGGGACAACATGAAATGAAACAACATACGAATAATAGTGGTGCCAGAACAACATAAAGTGGAACAAGGATTAGAAAACCTATTCGAAGAAATAATATCAGAAAAATTCCCTGAGGTGGGGAAGAAAAAAGTCACACAAGCCCAGAGAGTACCAAACAAGGTGAACCCGAAAAGACCCACACCAAGACACATCATAATTTCCATGGCAAATGTTCAGGACAAAGAGAGAATCTTACAGGCTGCAAGAGAGAGACAGAAAGTTACATACAAGGGATCTCCCATTAGATTATCACATGATTTCTCAACAGAAACACATCAGGCCAGAAAAGAATGGACGGAAATTTACAAAGTGATGCAAAGCAAAGGACTGAATCCAATAATACTCTATCCAGCCAGGCTATCATTCAAAATTGAAGGGGAAATAAGAAGCTTCACAGACAAAAAAAGGCTAAGGGAGTTTATCACCACCAAGCCAGCAATGCAAGAAATGCTAAAGGGACTGATGTAAAAAGAAGAAATAAAAAGCTCAGAAAGAAAACAGCCACACAAAAAAAGAAATGGCTACAGACAAGTACCTTTCAATACTAACTTTAAACATAAACGGACTAAATGCTCCAACCAAAAGACATCGAGTGGCTGAATGGATAAAAAATCATGACCCATACATTTGCTGTCTACAAGAGACCCACCTCAGAAGAATGGACTCACACAGACTGAAAGTGAAGGGATGGAAAAATATCTTTCAGGCAAATGGAAATGAAAAGAAATCTGGGGTAGCAATACTTATATTGGACAAAATAGACCTCAACGTGAAGGCCATAACAAGAGAAAAGGAAGGCCACTTGATAATACTAAAGGGATCAATACAACAAGAAGATATTACCCTGGTAAACATATATGCACCCAATGCAGGAGCACCCAAATACATAAAAAAACTCCTGGAAGATATCAAAGGAGAGATTGACAACAATACAATCATAGTAGGGGACTTTAATACACCACTAAAATCACTGGATAAATCGTCTAGACAAACAATCAGCAAAGAAACAGCAATCCTAAATGACTCACTAGATCAGATGGACTTAATTGGCCTCTTCAGAACACTTCACCCCAAAGCCACGGAATATACATTCCATTCAGGTGCTCATGTGACATATTAAAAAATAGACCACATATTGGATCACAAGCAATGTCTCCCCAAATGCAAGAAGTTTGAAATCATACTAAGCATCTTCTCAGACCACGAGGGCATAATATTATAAATAAACTACAATAAAAACAACCCAAAATACTCAAACACTTGGAAGCTGAATAGCATGTTATTAAATATTGATTGGGTTACCAATGAGATCAAAGAAGAAATTAAAAACATCCTGGAAACTAATGACAATGAAAACACAACAATCCATACATAACCTATGGGACACAATGAAAGCAGTCCTGAGAGGGAAGTTTATAGCTCGACAGGCCTATCTCAAAAAAATAAGGAATAACGGTAGTAAATCCTCTAACTCTACAACTCAAAGAATTAGAAAGAGCAACAAGAAAACCCCAGAGTGAGCAGAAGGACGGAGATAATAAAGATTAGAGCAGAAATAAATGACGTAGAGACCAAAAAAAAAAAAAAAAAAAAATACAGAAAATCAATGAAACCAAGAGCTGGTTCTTTGAAAGGATAAACAAGATTGACAAACCTCTAGCCAGGCTCACCAAGAAGCAAAGAGCGAGGACCCAAATAAACAAAATCAGAAACGATAGAGGCGAAATAACAACAGAACCCACAGACATACAAATTTTTGTTAAAAAATACTATTGACAGCTCTACTCCAACAAACTAGACAACCTGGAGGAAATGGACAAATTCCTAGAAAAATAAAACATTCCAAAACTCAATAAGGAAGATTCTAAAAATCTCAATAGGCCAATAACTATGGAAGAAATTGAAGCAGTCATCAAAAAGCTTCCAGCAAACAAAAGCCCAGGACCAGACGGCTTCACAGGGGAGTTTTACCAAACATTCACGGAAGAACTAAAACCTATCTTCCTCAGACTACTACAAAAAATTCAAGAGGAAGGAACACTTCCAAGCTCATTCTATGAAGCCAGCATCACCCTAATACCAAAACAATGTAAAGACAACACAATGAAAGAGAATTACACGCCAATATCCCTCATGAACATTGATGCCAAAATCCGCAACAAAATCTTAGCAAATCGGATCCAGCAGTACATCAGGAAGATCATACACCATGACGAAGTAGGATTTATCTCAGGGATGCCAGGATGGTTCAATATCTACAAATCAATAAACGTGATACATCACATAAACAAATTGAAAGAAAAAAAACACAGGGTCATATCAATTGATACAGAAAGAGCAGTTGACAAAATCCAACACCCATATTTGATAAAAACTCTCAGAAAGTTTGGAATAGAAGGATCATGGCTCAACGTAATAAAAGCCATATATGACAGGCCCACAGCCAACATCATACTCAATGGACAAAAACTAACACCATTTCCCCTAAGAACAGAAACAAGACAGGGATGCCCACTCTCACCACTCCTGTTCAACATAGTCCTGGAAGTATTAGGCATTGCAATTAGAAAAGAGGAAGAAATAAAAGGCATCCAAATTGGAAAAGAGGAAGTAAACCTGTCCTTATTTGCAGATGACATGATATTATACATACAAAACCCTAGAGACTCCATAAAAAAACTACTAGACTTAATACATGAATTTGGCAATGTAGCAGGATACAAAATTAACCCCAAGAAATCTGAGGCATTCCTATACACCAATAGTGAACTTTCAGAAAGAGAGACTATACAAACAATCCCATTTACCATCGCACCAAAAAAATTAAGCTACCTAGGAATAAACTTAACTAAAGAGGTAAAAGACCTCTACTCAGAAAACTACCAGACATTGAAAAAAAAGATAGAGGAAGACATAAACAGATGGAAGGACATACCGTGTTCATGGATTGGTAGAATCAACATCATTAAAATGTCCATACTACCCAAAGCAATCTACAAATTCAATGCACTTTCCATTAAAATACCAATGGCATACTTCACAGATCTAGAACGAACTCTCCAAAAATTCATCTGGAATAAGAAAAGACCCCGAATAGCTTCAGCAATCCTGGGAAAGAACAAATTAGGTGGGATCTCAATACCAGATATCAAGCTGTATTACAAAGCCACTGTTCTCAAAACTACCTGGTACTGGCACAAGAACAGACATATAGATCAATGGAATAGAATAGAGAGCCCAGAAATTGGCCCGAACCAATATGCTCAATTAATATTTGATGAAAGAAGCAAGAGCATACAATGGAGCTAGGATTGTCTCTTCAATAAATGGTATTGGGAAAATTGGACAGATATATGCAAGAAAATGAAAATAGACCACCAACTTACACAAGAATAAACTCAAAATGGATAATGGACTTAAATGTACGTCGGGAAACCATAAAAATTCTAAAAGAATCCAAAGGCAAGAAAATCTCAGACATATACCGAAGCAATTTCTTCACTGATACAGCTCCTAGGGCACTTGAAACTAAAGAGAAAATGAACAAATGGGACTACATCAAAATAAAAAGCTTCTGTACAGCAAAAGAAACCATCATCAAAACAGCAAGAAAGCCCACTGCGTGGGAAAACATATTTGCCAATGTCATATCTGATAAGGGCCTAATCTCCAAAATTTATAGGGAACTCATACAACTTAACAAAAAGAAGATAAACGATCCAATCAAAAAAAAAAATGGGCAAAGGATCTAAATAGACACCTCTCAAAAGAGGACATTCAGAAAGCCAAGAGACATATGAAAACATGCTCAAAGTCACTAATCATCTGAGAGATGCAAATCAAAACAACAATGAGGTACCATCTCACACCTGTCAGACTGGCTATCATCAACAAATCAACAAAGGACAAGTGCTGGAGAGGATGTGGAGAAAAAGGAACACTCGTGCACTGCTGGTGGGAATGCAGACTGTTGCAGCCACTATGGAAGACAGTATGGAGTTTCCTCAAAAAACTAAAACTGGAACTCCCATTTGAGCCTGTGATCCCACTTCTAGGAATATATCCCAAGAAACCAGAAACACCAATCAGAAAGCATATGTGCACCCATATGTTCATAGCAGCACAATTCATCATAGCTAAGATCTGGAAACAGCCTAAGTGCCCATCCGTAGATGAATGGATTAGAAAACTGTGGTACATCTACACGATGGAATACTATGCTGCTGTAAAAAAGAAGGAACTCTTACCATTTGCAATGGCATGAATGGAACTGGAGAGCATTATGCTAATTGAAATAAGCCAGTCAATGAAGGAAAAATACCACATGATCTCACTCATTCATGGATAATAGAGACCATTATAAACTTATGAACAATAATGGATACAGAGGCAGAGCTGCCTCAAAGTGATTGTCAAATTGCAGTGGGAAGGCCAAGGAGGGTTGGGGGGCAGGAGGGAGGGAGGTAAGAGATCAACCGAAGGACTTGTATGCATGCTTATAAGCATAACCAATGGACATAAGACACTGGGGTGTATGGGAGCCCAGGGGATTGTCATATTGCCTGAGCAGCCCCATTTTCTAAGAAGAATGGTCCGATGATGCCTCCAGCCCCAAGTCCGCACCAAACAGTGACACATTGGGGATACATTTGTTTCTCAACAAGCACTCGTGGATTTTCTGAACCCCAAATGCAACAATTTTGTCGATTAACCAATCCATCAAGATGAAAATGAGCCTCATCGAAATTCAGCCTCATTTATGCAAAACGTTCATGGAAAATTTCAACAAAAGAGTGCGTATGTGCCAGCAAAGCCATGGAGGCCATTTATCCGATATGCTATTCCATGCATAACCCTATACTGTATCCTTTATGAATCAATAAAAAATTTACAATTTTTAATTATAAACCTGTGCTTCCTATCAAAATTACTTCTTGCGTGAATTTTAGGACCCCCTTTATAATAGTCATGTGATCATTTCTAAGTCTTCAGAGGTCAATAGAAATTTCAAATAACGTTACTAGGCTATCCAAACATCAAGGATACAGTGCATTCATAAAGGATTTTCTGGGAAATCCTGACTGGCTCATTTCACTTAGCGTAATACTCTCCAGGTCCATCCATGCTGTCAAAGAAGGTAAATTGGGTGTAAATATTATAGGAATATTTAGGTTTTTGTCCAGTTATTGTTCTGGCCAGTCTTGTTTGGGTTCCTCTCTGTCCCTCAAGCAAAATCCTTTCAGCAATTCCTATCTCTTTTGACCCATATATAAACCATGCTTCTCAATTAATAGGCATCATAAGTCCTTCATCACACAGCAAATCATTCAGGTTTGAACTATGTCGGTTGGTTAATAAGCCACTCTTATTCCTCAACATTTGTTATCTCTTTTTGTAATTCTGGGTAGGAAATCCAGGGCAGTAATGAAATAAAAATTGTCTACCTACTAATAGCTTAGATGGTTGAAACTTATGGTGAAAATGATTATCTGTGGAGTTTAATTTTGACCTTTACCTCGACTCGCTTACTGTGGTTAATAGAAAGTCTGCTATGTGATTTCCTTAACATAAGTAGTATATGCAGTGTTTTAATTGTTACAGAAAAACCGGACCAGAACCAAACAGCTCTCTGAGAGTTTGGAGTTACACTTTATTCACCGTGGCGGGCTCAGGGAAAGTAATCCAAATCTAAGCAAAACTACAAACAGAACTTCCCTTTTTATAGAAGAGTCAGCCCTTTGTGTGCTTGCTGGCAGCAGCCTTGAAAACTATACAGTTCTCTCCAATTAAAAAATGCACCTGGCATGGCATTGGGTATATCTAGTTTCTGGCCTACAAGGTCAGATAGTTAAGTTTATTTCCCCCACTATTCAAGCAGACTAGAAAGCAAAGTTACTTTTTCAGAACAAGAGGCCATCCAAAGAATAGCAGAGAATTCCAAACAGTAGTTTTACAGAATAGGGGTTTTCCTTCACATTCCAGCCCCCCCCCCCTTGTTCCACAAGCTTTTCAGCCTTGTGGTACAACAACCACGGAATGTTAAGGTGAACAGGGGCATTGATCGATCTTTTACTACTTCCTGCTGAAAAAGGGTGACGTCCAAGGGGTTAACATCCCATTTCTTCCTCTTGGAGAGGTTTGTAGGGAATTTTTCTGGCTTGTAGGACCATTTGAAGTTTAAAGTCATCTAAATGGGATGAGATAAAACGAGTTAATAGAATTAGAAGACATGGTTCTAGGATTATGGCCATGAGTAGCATTAACAGTTGTCCTGTAAATGAAGGAGCTATTTCCAGACCCTCCCCCCCCTTGCAGCCCAGGTCTCAGATAACTCCTGTTTTATTCATCTTGTGTTTTTTTTTTTTTTTTATGTAGGAAGCAGTAGTTTTATGGTGCTTCTGTATTCTAGGAATGGCAGAAGAGTTCTCCTCCTGGGACTAGCCTTGGGTTCTTGCGACACTCATAAAAAGACAAAATGAGAATTACTAGAAAGATAAAAACAATGATTATCCATAAATACCAGAGCATTTTGCCTTTAAGAGAAGATAAGAAACAAAGTGTAAGGAAGAATTCAGCACGGTGTTCGCTGAATCCTTTTGAGCAGGTTGATTGGCCAGGTCCATTGTCTTCTTTAGGGTGATCTGCAGCGGGTATGTCTGGTCAGAGGTCACCTTCCAGTCAAGCTCCTTGCTGTCCTGGGCACAGAAGGAGCTGGGCTTGTGACCTGGCAGAGACAAACTATAACAAATGGTCCGGTGGAAGGGAAAGAAAAGATTTCAGTTTTAACAACCTCTATTGAAATAGGATTTTTCTCCTTAAAATTCCTCTATGGTTATTAAAAAGCCAAATCAAGACTAATTTATCTACTGTATTCAATTTGGCCTCATGTTTGCATAAACACAACAAGAATGGTAACTGACTACCTTTGCCAGAATTTCGTGATTGAATCTTAATGTGCCCCGTAAGGCCAGGAAGCCAAGCCATCCAACTGCCATCAGGCCTGCCTGCAGTATCTGCTGAGTTAGGTGAATCCCTCACCTGTAGCAACTCCACCTGAGCCCACACTCTAGGCTTTAAGGCCCATCTCAGTAGCGCTCCTACTCGTTGTGGCCCAGAGTGTGTGGGGGTTCCGCAGGGATGCAGAGGCATCCTTATTGCTCCCCTTTACTCTGACCAACTGCCAGTGATGGTAGGGCATGGGCCTGATGCTCCAGCGCCAGCCATTTTCAGGGCTCCCAAGAAGGATACCAGGCTTTTCCGGTGGCACTTTTATTGGCTTTCAGTCTTCAGAGTCCAGACAGGTCTTTTTAAAACATGATACTCCAGTCAAAGTTTTCCATTAATAAAACCACTATTAGGAACCAGTCTTATTGAATATATGCAAAGAAATGTATTGCCATGATTTATTAAGCATTGACAAATTTCAGAGGAATTATATAAGGAGAAAAACATACTGACCTGATCTGCTCCAAGATTTCCTGATTTTTCCCTGCCAGTCCCTTTTCATGGACTCTTCAGAGTAATATAACTGTCTTCAAATGGCAAGAAGAAATTTATAATATGTCTATATTCAAATAGATAGTTATAGCTCCCCCTGTAGTAGGGCTCCCCTCACTTGACTTGTTTACTCAGAACGGACTAAAGGAGCTCTATTTCCTTACAGGGTCTCACTTGTCACAGGACCTCACAGGGTCTGTAATTCCTGTAACAGAGGGCTACTATTTACCCATTTACTACTTCCTTCTGTTCCAAACAGGCCTTCCCCAGTTTCCTACAGTTGAGGTTTGTACTACCCCTGACATGGGCATGGTCACAAAGGCCTGCAAGACAGTATACAGGCTGCCAACTGTTAACTGTCTCTTAATAGAGACCAAAACCAGATGGGTAGTCTTCTTTGCCCAGTTGGACACCTGCCCTCTCGGCAGCTACAGCTACATTCAAACCTGTAAGAGAATAAAAGGTTAATATAACATATTAATACAATGAAACATAATATTGGCAGCATGGCCACTTCAGGAGCCAAATCTCATGCTACCAAACATGACACATGGTAGGGCTATACAAATAACTTTGAGGGAGGGCAACTAAAGTTTACTGTTGACCCTTCGTACACAAAATAAAACTTTCTGGAGCCATGTTCATGAGAAGAAGGCATCAGCCAAGTCCATCACGTAGGGCATTGCTCTAATGCCATAAAGTGCACTGGAAGGGGATATTAACCCCTCCTCTTCCAGCAGCAACAGGTACTAAACCCTTTCAGTACATTTGCAAAAAGGGAGCTTTCGCTAGCTCTATCCACAGCTTTCCCTACTTCTCTCACTGCTGCTTCTTCTTTCAGGGCAGCGGGCAGCTTAGGCATCCAGTGCCCCTTCTTTGTCTCAGCCCAAGCCCGTTTCTTTTCCTTTTTACTTTTGATCTCTCCAACCAATTCCCCTGTTCTCCAGTCCAGTTGTTTGTCTCCCTTTAAACAGTGGGAGTTTCAAAGAAAACTATAGACTGCTCCTATAGAGTCCTCCCTCCCGGAGGCTGGGGTCTGACCTGTGGGGAATCATGACTCTTAGTCAGCCTGGAAAGATAATGGGTGCATAGGGAGGTTTTTTGCAGACAGAGAACCTGGAGACCACCTGAAATCCAGTTACAGATGCTTTCAGAATCAGGATGAGGGAGGAAGGGAAAGACCAGGCCATGTCCTCCATGAGGATTCCAATGAATAATTGAAAACGGCAAGTCAAATACAACACATAATTACAAAGACAAAGACAACAGACCACACGAGACGCACAATCAGGGCTTAACGGGGTCTATAGATAGTTAATAATAGCTTCAGCCTTAGGGTCAGGGCCAGTAAATCTCTCCATCCTGCGGAGCTGCAAGCCGCCCCATGACCACCAAAGAGATAGGAAAATCCTAAATAACAAGTTTTTTTAAAAAATTTACTACTTTGTTAATTAGCTAAGCAAACAGTTAATTTGAAAAGACTTCTCTCTTGTTGTTGTTTTTTTTTTTTTTTTTTTTTTTTTTACAAGCAATCTTGGAACCTAGTCAGCCTTTATTTTAGCCTTTAAACCTACCCTAGCACTTCAAAATTTTAATTTAATATAGCGAATTTACAAGCCAGGAAAGAGCAACTGATAGACAAAAGTTTTTGTTAGCAAAGTGGGCTGATTCCTTCTGTAACAGAGAGCAAAAGGCTCTGAGAACTGCTAGAGATACTTGCAGCCCAAACATTTAGCCAGATGAATTAACAGAAATGCAAAATAAATCAAAGTAGCTTTCATTTTACACAGACGAGTTAATGAGCAGCCAAACACTCGTATTCACACTCTCTCAGTAGACTAGCCCAGACTGGAGCTGAGCAGATAAACAAAACAATGCCCAACTCCCCAGATGGGTGTGGGGGCACTCCTGGCACCCATGTTCCAGAACAGAATTCTCAACCAACGTCTTGGTGAGAACCTACCGAAGGAGTTAAGACTGCGTCCAGTCCCCCTTCTCAGTAGCAAATTGGCTAGTCCCACACAAACAAACAGCTGTTCACTCAGAGCTTAAACAAATTTCTAAATTCAAATAAATTTCAAATTCCAAACAAATTACAAATTCTAACAAATTTCAAATTCTAACAAATTTCAAATTCAAAACAGATTCCCAAAACCTGAGAGAGCTCTATGGCTCCCTGGGAGGTGATCAAGCTCCCCTCCCACTTATTCCGAGTGGGCCAGACGGTAGGGGACTGGGGCCCCTACCTTACAGATTCTGCAGACAGGTCCAGAAGTGTCCGTCCACTCTCTCCAGATGACGGCCGGGTCCTGGGCTGAGGCCAGGGAGTGCCCGGAGTTCCCCTGGTTCAATTCTGCTAAATCAGCAGAGCGGCGCCTCCCGGGGGCCTATCCTGCTCCTCCCCCGGTCTTCAAACCCAGTCCACACCGGAGGCCAAGAGGCCACGATGGGTGGTTCCCCGGTCTTCCCGGTCAGGGAACCAATTATGTTACAGAAAAACCAGACCAGAACCAAACAGCGCTCTGAGAGTTTGGAGTTACACTTTATTCACCACGGCGGGCTCAGGGAAATTAATCCAAATCTAAGCAAAGCTACAAACAGAACTTCCCTTTTTATAGAAGAGTCAGCCCTTTGTGTGCTTGCTGGCAGCGGCCTTGAAAACTATTCAGTTCTCTCCAATAAAAAAATGCACCTGGCATGGCATTGAGTATATCTAGTTTCTGGCCTACAAGGTCAGATAGCTAAGTTTATTTCCCCCACTATTCAAGCAGGCTAGAAAGCAAAGTTACTTTTTCAGAACAAGAGGCCGTCCAAAGAATAGCAGAGAATTCCAAACACTAGTTTTACAGAATAGGGGTTTTCCTTCACATAATGATGTTGTCAACTTAGATTTCTTTTTTTTTCCTCTTGGGAAAAAAAATGCAGAAAAGCTTTGCTGTAATTAATACACCATTGCAGTTGCCTCAATGTGTTTTTAAGATGTAAGTTTCTTCAGCTTATTTCTGAAACTATGTAACTAAAGAGCAAATTTTTATAATACTGGGTCAAAATTACTGAATGTCCGCTTAAGACCAGAACACTTTGCATCTTGTTTGTAAAAAATAATTAGTTTTGAAATAATTAGTGCTCTGAAAATCTAAGGGATGTTTTGAGCAAATGTAGGTGTGTTTTTTTGTGTTGTTGTGGTTTTTTTTTTTTACTTTAAAATTAGATGTAAGGACTTAAAAATAGCTGTTTTTACCCCAAGATTAAAAACTATTTGGTTATGTACTCCTTTACATATAAGTTTAAGTGTCTTTGGATCAACAGGATGTATGTAATGACAGCTTCCACATACTATATTCACTTTAAGGAATTGTATCTTCCCCAAAGCATAGAATTTCAGAATGCCATGAAAAGATATACCCTTAAATATAACTATCAATTAATGAACCCACATACCACTGTCATACCATCAGTACTTTATCAATCTCAAATTTTATGTATTTCTGTATGAAACATCCTAAAAGTAGACACTACCTGTCAGTTGAATAAACAGGACCTTGCACTGGAAGTAGAATGATCCACATGGGCACAGTTAATCCATTTTCTCATTATTGCTGAGATTTACCTAATTTCTAGACTCATCTCAGGTAAATAGGTGGTGGGTTTTACTACTGGAAAACAAAAAAATCCTTCATTTTACATATTATTTTATTGTTTTAAAAGCACTGAAATACCTAGACACGACTAAGAGATTGGTAGAGAAAGAATAGAATTTCTAAAGGATGAGAAAAATAAAAACAAAAACAATCTCCTCAGATGCATATTAGAAAGGATCAGAAAATTGAAGGTTAATTTAAAAAAGTAAGAGCTCCAAAAATATTGGAAATTTAATTATATTTACAATGCAAAAATACATGAAGAAATGTGATGATAATGCAATAATTTTTGATATGATAACTTCTAGCTTTTTAATACATATTTGCTAAATGTATATCTAATAGGAAACAAGATATACAAAAAAGAAAATGAACAGTTGCTGTGAATTAGTCAAAATACGTACTAGTATATAAATGCCATGTAACAAATAATCCCATTAATTATAAGAGGTGGAAAATTAATCCTATTTGCTCTGATTAACAGAGAGAAATTGAATATAGGTGATACAGAAGTCCATGCAAGATTCCCCTCTTCTTTCTACCAAGTGTCAGGTTTATTCTCCTCTCATGTAGAATATACATTATTCCTCTTCAAGTCCAGAATTTATGTTTTATATGTAATAGTCTCTATATAAAGGTCATATGTGTCTTCTCTTATTCCAGAGGCCTTTGAACTAAACATCTAAACATACTATATCTGTATCTATATCTATATCTATATCTATATCTATATCTATATCTATCTATCTATCTATCTATCTATCTATCTATCTATCTATCATCTATCTACATATATATGTCATTGATGCACAGAAATTCTCAAATGGAATAAAACTAACTTTGGGTTGGGGAATGCTCCTTTGTTAAGGAAATTTTTGGTTCTTTTGTCCATCATTCTCTATAATCTTGGCTCTAACCTGTGGAATATTCTCCATTGATACTTTCCTTCATGGCTCTATGTGAAGTGAATGCTGGGGAATATGTCATCCTCATCCTTCTTCCTAAATATAGATGCTTCAAGGTACATTTGAAAACTCAAAAAAATATACATGTTTTAGAGCTTCTTTCTGATAACTTTGGCAGTACAACTCTTAAAAAATTAGTAGGGTAACCTGGGTTTTTTTGTACATTGTATTGTGTGTTCGCCACCCTAAGCCAATTCTTTCATCACCATTTATCTTCCTTTACCCTCTTCCACCTCTCCCTACTCCCCATTTCCTCTGGTAATCAACATATTGTTGTCTGTGTCTATTATTTTTTTCCCATTGCTTAATCCCCTCACCTTTTTTAACAAGCCACTTGTAGGAATATATCCAAAGCAACCAGAAACACTACCTCAAACAATATATGCACCCCTATGTTCACTGCAGGATTTTTTATAGTAGCCAAAATTTTCTTAAAATGTATTTTATTGATTTTTTACAGAGAGGAGGGGAGAGGGATAGAGAGTTAGAAACATCGATGAGAGAGAAACATCGATCAGCTGCCTCTTGCACACCTCCTACTGGGGATGTGCCCACAACCAAGGTACATGCCCTTGACCAGGATCGAACCTGGGACCTTTCAGTCAGCAGACCAACGCTCTATCCACTGAGCCAAACCAGTTAGGGCAGTAGCCAAAATTTTGAAGCAGCCCAAGTGTCCATCAATAAATAAGTGGATAAAAAGCGGTGGTACCTTTTCACAATGGAATACTACTCAGTCATAAAAAGAAAGAAATCTTTCCTTTTATGACAGCATGAATGGACCTGGAGAGTATTATGGTAAGTGAAAAGAGCCAGTCAGAGAAAGATAAGTACCATATAATTTCACTTACATGTGGAATCTAATGAACAACATAGAGTACTCTGTTCTTAAATAGGATGAATCAATATCATAAGCATGTAAATTGTTCCTGAGTTATTTAAATGTAAAATGTCCCAACAAAAATATCATTAGATATTTTCTGAACCTAGATTGTATAATTAATTTGATAAAATCAACAAGAATACCTAGGATAACCCAGAAAAAAATAACAAAGTTTGCAGTGTGACCAATCCTATCAAATATCAAAATATAATATTTTTCATTAAATTAGTTTGGCACATAAATATATACATGAATCAATGAACCAGAATAAAAAGTTTTTAATGTATGAAACATTGTTTGTAATAAATATGGTATCCCAAAACACGGGGGAAAGGTGACTTTTTAAATGAGTAATGTTAGAACTCCGGAACAGCAATATAAAAACAAAAACAAAAAGAAACCAATATTTGGTCTATTTCTCATACTATACACTTGGACAGGTTCCAGGTAGATAGGAGAGTAAAGGTAAAAATACAGTAATCACTCTATTACTTGGGACTAGCGAATATATTCTTAATACTGCCTTGAAATCCAGATGTTATAAGAGAAAATAATGATAAATGTGATGATATTTAACAACAAAAATATTTTACCAGGAAAAAGATATAAGCCAAAAAGAAAATAAATCAATGGGCAAACAGAGAGAAAATACTTGTAAGTTATATCAGAAAAAAAAAAAGTGAATATAAATAATGCATAAAGAGTTTCTTAAAAGAGAAGGCTACGATGGAGAAACAGATGAATTAAGTGGAGCACAGAGACTTTTTGGGGCAGTGAAAATATGCTGTATAATACCATAATGTTAGATACATATCATTATGCATTTGTCAACACTGAGAGTGAACCCTAAAGTAAATTATAGACTGTGTAATTATGATTTGTCAATGTGGCTTCGTCAATTGTAATAAATGTATCATCTGGCAGAAGATTTTGATTATGAAGAAAGCTATGCCTCTGTAGGTACAGTGGTTATATGAGAAATCTCTATACCTTCTCAATTTTGCTATAAATCTTATATGCTTTTAAAAAATAAAGTCTTTATTTGTAAAAAGAGAGAGAGGGAAAGAAAAATAACTTATAGAAAAACAGGCAAAAAGTAAGAACAGATTAGCAACACCTTAAATATATAAAAATATACATAATCTCAGTTAGGATTAAAAAAAATTACACTGAGGTATCATTTCACACTTATCAGATTGTGAACAATTCAATATCTTGACACGTGTTTTTTGCAAAGTTTGGCGAAATAGGCAACCTGGGATGACAAAAGGTTACAACCACTTTGAAGTAGAATTTATCAAAATCTAGGAAAATCACACATGAATTTAATAAAGAATCTGTCTCAAATTTTGGTAATTTGGGATACTGACAGCTTTCATGTACCACCACTTTCCCTTACCCTCTGCACACATCTGGGCAAGCTCCTAAGAAATCCTAGGTGCTCTCTGTCTTAGTGCCACGGGAAATTCTTCCCTTGCTCAGGAATCCTCATTCTAGCCCCATCTTGTAATCACCTTAAAAGCCAAGCCAGTCGTCTTTTCTCACTCTCAAGGCATTCTTACTTATGCTTGAAAGCCCAGACTGTTTTCAGAAAGCTTCAATATGTGAGCTATAAAAGCTTTCATACCCTTGTGCTGTATATGTGGCAGCATCAGTTTTGACATTCAAACCAAACTGTGTTATAAGGTCCACTTTGTCCTTGCAAGATGGTCAAACACATTTATTAACTTTTGATTCATGGTCACCTCTAGGAGTCTACTCTTAAATTATACCAGAAAAAATATAAATAAATATTCTTTGCAGTACCAGTTTTATAATCACAAACAATTAGAAATAATCTAAGTGTCCAGTAATAGGAGACTGCTTGAAAAAATGATTGACCAGCCACACAATGAAATATTGTACAGATGTGAAAAGGAATTAAAAAGATCACTATAAACTGCTATAGAATTATTTTCAGAATATATTGTCAAGTAAAAAAGAGCACATGCATAACACTATGTATAGTATGCTAACTGGTATGTAAGTAAGTCAAATATGGATATGTACATCTATACATATTTGTTTATAGATTTCTTTTTTTAAATATGGTAATCTTAAAACAAATTAACAAAAAGTTTATCTAAAAAGGAGGCAGGGATAAGGTATAGGGGACATAAATAGAAGCTTTACTCCTATGTTTGTAAATTTGTAAATTTGACTTTGAGTATACACAAATGTCATATGTTATAAGGCAAAATTAAATAAAAATTAATGAATGAATACTCAAAAACAAAAATAATGAATCAAATAAATTGTATATCTTCTTGGTGTCACAAATGCACTGAGAAAAATTATTTCAAAAGACTTTAAAACATAATAATGATATATCATGAATAAGGAATATCTTAAGGATAAAAAAGTGCAAAGAACCTTAAATTGTTGCATAACCAAATTCTAACTAATAATATTGATATTTTAATCTGAAACTTCAATGTAGACATTACAAAATTAAGCAAAAATTTCTTTTGTTAAATCATTAGAAACATATTTTCTGCATACTGGAGAAGAAATACAGAAATTTTAAATTGAAAATATCAGTAAGAACTTATGATGTATTCTTATTCAAGAATATTTATTTTCTTGATTTATGTTGAAAGCAAAGGCAAGCCTCGATGTGATGAATAACCCTAACAGGGATCCCTAAATATGGTTCCCCAATTAAAGCAACCAGAGATATTTGGAGAAGTAACTAGAAGTATGTATGGGGCATAAAATGCACAAAATGAGCCTGGGGCATGTTGCCATACCAGAAAACAAGTAAGCTATAAAAATATTATTTGAATCATGGGAATGAATTCAGTAGGCCAACTTGAAGAGTTTCCTACTGGCTAAAGATGAAATCATTTCAGCATCAAAAACAATAATAGTTGCAATAAATAGAAACATAATAAATATATTAAAATTACAGGACTTAATCATGTTAAATTAAAAAGCATGATTTTTACTAGCTTACTTTGTAGATTTTTCTAGGGGGCCAAAAATTATTCTGAAAATTGGCATATAAAATAAAACAGTCAGGCATTTATTCTGCTTATTTTGTCCAAATGTACCCAAAATTAACAAAATAGTTAAGACAGAAAACTTTTTTATCTTTAGAATTACTTCTGCTAATAAATAAAGTAGAAATGACAGAATTCGTATATCACCATTTGGCAAACCATAGTGAAATAATAGATTGGTGCTGTGATAATCAATGGTGCTGAAACTATTATGTGACTAGCTGATGGAGGAATTTTTATTGATTGATTTTAGAGAGAGAAAGAGAAAGGGGGAGAGAGAGAGAGAGAGAGAGAGAGAGAGAGAGAGAGAGAGAGAGATCAATTTATTATTCCACTTATTTATGCATTCATTGAATGCTTTGTGTATTTTCCCTGACCTGGTATTGAACTCACAACCTTGACTTTTGGGGATGATGTTCTAACCAACTGAACTACATGGCCAGGGACACTGATGGATAATTTTTTAATGATTGGACCAGGTTGACACACCTGACTTACTGCTCAATCTTTTCATCAGTACAAAAAAGACAATAGAACATTGTTCCTGAAGATATGATTTGGTGATAAATTAATGAAACCCATTGAATATAAAATATTATTGCCAAAACAATTTTCTTGATAAGACTTTTGATCTTATGTACCCAAGGGTACTGCAGTTTGCATGAAATACAGGAGAGTAACATATGAAATGATTTCATGAAAATACAACCTTGAAAATCTTGAGTGTGCATGCCTGTAGTAATTAGTCTTAAACTTGAGAGTACATCAGCAGATTGTTGGGCTTCTTCCTCAGAGTTTCTGATATAATAGGTGTGGGGTAGGCCTCAGAAATTTGCATTTTTTAATTTGCAGGTGATGCTGATGTTGCTGGTCTCTGTGCTACACTTTGAGAACCTGTGGCTTCTTCAATTAATATGTAGCACCTATAGATAAAATACATTTAAAAAACATGCCAGCAATATATCACCTGTAGATCCTGTTTGGATCTCTATTTGAATAAACCTACTATAAACATTTATGAGAAATTAGATCACCAATATTTAATACCAAAAATTGTTAAATATTTATAAGTACTTAAAAGGTTTTGTGCTTGATGTGTATTTTAAAGTGTGTGTCTTGGAGATATATTAAAACATTATTGGTTAAATTATAAGATGGGTGTTGAAAACATGGTATTTCTGTATGAATCTCTCAACTTATTTATGTGGTTGAAATTTTCTAAAATAATTAATTTTAGAAATTAGTACTATAACATCAATTATTTTTAAGACAGACTCTAAAATATTGTATAAAAGTATATATCTGTAAAAATGTAAATAAATATGTATACATATTCTTTGTGCACTTTCTTCTATCCCCCTCAGTGTAAAGGGGGCAAACTTTAGGCTTTCAGTTTTCTCTTGGAAGCTCACACTCTTTTTTTAAAAAAAAACACTAATATGGTTTTATTGATTTTTAGAGAAAGAGGAAGGGATGGAGAGATAGAAACATTGATAAGAGAAAGACATCATCAGTTGGCTGCCTCCTTCATGCCTCTTACTGGGGATGGAGCCTACAACCCAGGCATGTGCCCTGACCAGGAATCAAACCTGAGACCTCTTGATTCGTGGGTCAACACTCAACTGCTCCACACTGGTAGGGCTGAAGCCCACACTCTTTCCCTCCGCCAAGAGATTTTAAATCTTTATTGTTGACAGTATTATTTATATCCCCTTTTTTCTCCCATTGACCCCTTATAGCCTGCCCCGCCCTCGGCCACCCCAGGCCCCCACCATGGAAAACAGTATGGAGTTTCTTCAAAAAATTAAATATGGAACTGCCATTTGACCCAGTGATCCCACTTCTAGGAATATATCCTAAAAGTCTGAAACACCAATCAGAAAGAATGAAGCCCACACTCTTAATGGAATCTTTGTTCCAAGTTACTTTATTCAATTAAAAGATTCTATTGGTTACCACATGCATAGAACTTTTCCCAGAGGCAATTTTAATCACATTAAAGGTTGTTTTGGGAATTTGTTCCTCAAAGCCTTTATCATTCTTATTGTTTCTGTTTAGAGCTGAGAAACAGTAGTTTTTTCAAGCACTGAAAATACTAGAATTTCTGGACTTCTTTATCTTTATTTATTTATTTATTTATTTATTTATTTATTTATTTATGTTGCTTGGAATCTGACCAATTATTTCCAAACTCCTCCTTTTCTTGTAATACTGAGAAATTTGGGATACTGACAACACAGCACATAACTAACAAATTGCTAAAACTTTGGTTTTCTATTTTGCTCTCCAACCTATTTTCTTTGCTAAATAAGTTATTTTTTTCCATGTTCTGCTTCACAATTATCAAAGATGACAAGTATTTCCAAATGTTTTGTCATTGTATATTATATATAGCCATCTATTTAATCTCCATTATACTGTTTTGTTTTATTTTTGTCACAGATGTACCCAAAATCAGGTTAAATTTTTTATTTCATCATAGTAGGCTGGTCTATACTGCAGCTATAAAAACTGCCCAATTTCTATAGCTCAGCACAATGACCCAGAGACACAGTGATAAGTGTTCCTTCATCTTGAACTGCACCATTGAAGGTTAGATGAGTGTTATGTACCACAATGTTAAACTTCCTTCTTGTCTCAGAAACATGCAAAGTGACATTTATAACTCTCAGTAATCTGAATACTATGCTGCTGTAAAAAGGAAGGAACTCCTACCATTTGTAACAGCATGGATGGAGCTGGAGAGCATTATGCTAAGTGAAATAAGCCAGTCAGAGAAAGATAAATATCACATGCTCTCACTCATTTGTGAATTATAATGAACAACATAAACCGATGAACAAAAACAGATGTAGAGACAGAGAAGCATCGATCAGATGCTCAAAACTCAGAGGGAAGATAGGGGAGGTGGGAGTGAGGGGGAGAGATCAACCAAAGGACTTGTATGCATGCATATAAGCATAAGTGATGGATGTGGACAACAGGGGGTGAGGGTGAGGGCAGGATTGGGGGGATGAGGGGACATTGGGGGGATAAGGACACATTTGTAATATCTTAATCAATAAAGGGAAAATATAAGATAACATTTTATAGCATAATTTCTCATCAGTCATAATATCCAATTTCAGAATTTCATCTAAAAAGGAGGATGGTCTTTGAGCATAACATAGACTCATATCTCTGTTTGATAAATAAATATACTCTTTTAATAAAATTGATATCAAGGCTATTTTACAATGAAGGAAGGCTGAGTTTTTATCATCTCTGTTAATACTATTGATAATGACAAAACTATGGGGATTAAATAGGATGTGGATGTATAGAGTAAAAAAGGAAGGAAGGAAGATCTATCCACAAAGCAATCATAATTAAAATAAAACTTCACTGAATTTTGAACCAAAATAGCTTTTTAAATTGCATTTTCACATCAAAAGAATACACACAATCACAAGAAGTAGTATTTAAAAAGACCTGTGCCTGCCTGGAATGGCTCAGTTGGGGTTGAGTCTCACCCTGTGCACCAAAAGGTTGTCAGTTCAATTCCTGGTCAGGGCACATACCTGGGTTGTGGATTTGATCCCTGGATGGGGCACATATGGAAGGCAACCGATTGATGTTTCCCTCTCACATCTCTCTCTCTCTCTCTCTCTCTCTCTCTCTCTCTCTCTCTCTCTCTCTCAGCATGTACTCAGGTGAGGATTAAATAAAAATAAAATAAAATAAAATAAAATGAAATAAAATAATATGACCTGTATTTATGCATGTAGTGTAAAAATTTTAAACTACAAGGAAAAAAGGAAACCCTGCTAATCTCCTACAGAGAGAAAATGCACAATAACTATGAGAGGAAGGAAATCATACTGTCATTGAATTTCTCATTTGTATAAGTTATAATGAGGGAGAATCTGTAAAGAATAACAAAATGGATCGTGAGTGTGCGGGGCGGGGGGGGGGGTTGGGGGTTAATGAGGGGGATGAGGACACATTTGTAATACCTTAACTAATAATAAAAACATAAAATAAAATTTAAAAAAATAAATAAATAAAAAAGAAATTAACATTGACACAAAAAATTAAAATAAATAAATAAATAAATAAATAAATAAGTAAGTAAATACCATATTTCCTTAAGCACATTGCAAAATCTCAATCTGAACCAAAGTAACTTGGATACGAAATTAATTCCCTATATTTGTCTTGTAAAAAAAGATCAATCACATGAAAGGCAATTAATATCTGGAATTTAATACAAAAACTAACTGCCAAAAAAAAAAGAATAACAAAATAATTGTGAGACAAGGAACCTATGCTCAAGCAAGATAGCATTCATATGGGAAGATGCAGAGCAATATTTTTAGCTGTGCAAGTGGTATTGAATTGGACTTTCTTGGTGATAAGTGACAGAAACCCATCCAAAATTGTTTATAGAGCTAAAAAAAATTCAAAGATAGACTTAAGGAATAGCTAGATTGAGGAGCTCAAAAGTTTTCCTTAAGCATTTTATTATCTCCATATTGCGGTTCTGTGTTTGCATCATTATCAGAAAGAGTTTTATAGTTGCAATATAGACACATCAACTAGAAATTAGGACCTAAGTGGAAAGAGAGCCATATTTTCTCACTCTTTCTAAAAAAAGTCACAGGCATAACTATAACCACTCCGAACTGGGTCATGCTCACGTCACTGAATCAATTACACTGAGCATCTGATTAGCTGAGCATGGGTAAGTGCCCAGTTCTTCAGTGGGAGATAAGGTTGTCTTGACCATAATCATACAAGTAAGAGAGGGGGAGAAGTTATCACAGAAAGAAAAATTTAAATTCCATTAGCAGAATAAAAGGAAATGGTTAATGTCTGGTTAAAAAATAATAATGGTCCTGTAATAAGGTTCTCCAGAGTATATAGTAGTTCTGATATGAGTCCAAAGGCCAGAAAACAAGAACCCATTTCAGTCCAAAAGCCAGGAGTTTAAAGATCCAGAAATAACTGGTGTTTCAGTTCTAATCAGAAGGCAGAAGAAAAACAATGTCCTACTTTGAAAGCAGTCAGGCAAAAGGAGTTCTCTCTTACTCATGGGAATGTTAGGCTTTTTGTTTTACTCAGGTTTTCAACTGATTGGAAGAGATGCTCCCACATAAAGGAGGGCAATCTATACTCAGTGTACTAATTCAAATGTTAATCTCTTTTAGAAGCACCACCCCCTACAGACATACCAAGTATGTGGCAAGCCTGTGGCCAAATAAATTTGAGTTGGTGCCACCTCTTGTCAACTTGGCACCAATACACATCTCCTTAAACTAAACTTAATGTCCAAAAAAAGAGAGACAATAACAAATCCATAATTCTATATAACATGGTATGATTATCTTGCATATGACCAAAATTGCACTAATTTTTTCCCCAGGAGAGAAGTTAGAGCACTTGAGTGAAATTTAGTCTTCTCCTTAATATCAGTAACTTAAATATTATGATGAAAAATTAACAATATTTGATATTTGTTCTCTATATATTATGACACATAAGGAAATAAGAGGGGAAAAGCAAAAGAATATATACAACATGAAGATATTTATAACAAAGTAATAAGAAATATTCATGAGAATCACAGTCTTCATTTCAGTAACTGGTTATGTGATTGTAGCTGATATTTATAACTACCTCCTTCCACTACCCATTTAGTATTTCCTTTGCCTTCAGCAAGCACCACAGCTGGTTGTGGTTCCTATCTGGTGGAGTAAACCAAACCCTTATTCCTTAAGGGATTGGGCCATTAGAACCTCTGCTTACAAGGGACTGTTGTAGTTTTGATTTAATTTTAATCCCAGTGCATAGTAATATTAAGGGGATCTCCTGTATTCTAAAGACAGTCTCCCTTAACTTCATGTGGAGTGGTAGTCCAGTTTACTCTTTTTTTTCTTTACAGTTGTCATTCAATATTATATTAGTTTTAGGTATACACCTAGTGGTTAGACATTTATAAAACTTATGGAGTAATCCTCCCAACCCTCGATAATCTAGTACCCACCTGGCACCATACATAGTTGTTATATTATCAATCATATTCTCTATCATGTGCCTTACATCCTTGTGACTATTTTGTCATCACAATGATGCATCACCTCACACCTGTCAGAATGGCTATCACTAATATCATTAATAAATCAACAAACAACAAATGTTGGTGAGGTGGAGAAAAGGGAACTCTCATGCACTGTTGGTGGGAATGCACTGTTGATGGGATTTCAAATTGATGCAGCCACTGTGAAAAACAGTATAAGGGTTCCTCAAAAAATTAAAAATAGAATTACCTATGACCAGCAATTCTATTTTGAGATATTTATCCAAAGCAATCCAAAACACTAATTTGAAAAGATACATGCATTCCTATGTTCATTGCAGCATTATCCTATATAAAGAGGTAATATGCAAATTGACCATCACTCCAACACACAAGATGGCCACCCCATGTGGTCAAAGATGGCTGCCCCCATATGGACACAAGATGGCCAGCTGGAGAAGGCAGTTGGAGGGACCAGGCCTGCAAAGGAGGGGAGTTGGGGGAAATCATGCCTGCGGGGGGGGGGGGCAGTTAGGGGTGACTGGGCCAGCAGGGGAGAACAGTTGTGGGGGACTCAGGCCTGCAGGGGAGGGAAGTTGGGGAGGAACAGGCCTGCAGGGGAGGGAAGTTGGGGAGGAACAGGCCTGCAAGGGAGGGCAGTTGGGGGGAGCCAGGCCTACAGGGGAGTGCAGTTAGGGTCAACCAAGCCAACAGGGGAGGGCATTAGGGGTGACCAGGCTGGCAGGGGAGGACTGTTAGGGGCAACCAGGCCTGCAGGGGAGGACAGTTGGGAGCAACCAGGCCTGAAGGGGAGGGCAGTTGTGGGGGGATCAGGCCTGCAGGGGAGGGCAGTTAGGGGCAACCAGGCTGGCAAGGGATGACAGTTAGGAGTAACTGGGCCAGCAGGGGAGGGCAGTTAGGGGCAATTGGGCCAACAGGGGAGCAGGTAGGGATCGATCTGGCTGGCAGGGGAGTCGTTAGGGGGTGATCAGGTTGTCAGGCAGAAGCAGTTAGGGGCAATCAGGCAGGTAGGCAGGCAAGCAGTTAGGAGCCAGCAGTCCTAGATTGTGAGAGGGCAGTTGGACATCCCTCAAGGGGTCCCAGATTGGAGAGGTTACAGGATGGGCTGAGGGACAGCCCCCCCCCCCCCCGCATGAATTGCGTGCACTGGGCCTCTAGTTTATTTATAATAGTCAAGATAGTAAAGCAACCTAAATATCCATCAATAGATGATTGGATAAAGAAGAAATGGTACTTATATAAAATGGAATATTATATGGGCGCAAAAATGGAATCTTACCATTTACAACAACATGGATAGACCTACAAGGTATTATACTAAGTGAAATAAGTCAAAAAAGAGAGACAAATACCATATGGTTTCATTTATTTGTATAATCTAAAAAACAAAATAAATGAATAAACAAAACAGAAACAGAAACAGACTCATAGATACAGGAGAAAAATCTCAAAATAGAAAATGACTGTGATCCCACTTCTAGGAATATATCCCAAGAAACCAGAAACACCAATCAGAAAGGATATGTGCACCCATATGTTCATAGCAGCACAATTCACCATAGCTAAGATCTGGAAACAGCCTAAGTAGATGAATGGATTAGAAAACTGTGGTACATCTACACGATGGAATACTATGCTGCTGTAAAAAAGAAGGAAATCTTACCATTTGCAACGGCATGGGTGGGACTGGAGAGCATTATGCTAAATGAAATAATCCGGTCAATGAAGGAAAAATACCACATGATCTCACTCATTCATGGATAATAAAGACCGTTATAAACTTATGAACAATAATAGATACAGAGGCAGAGCTGCCTCAAACTGATTGTTAAACTGCAGAGGGAAGGCCAGGGAGGGTTGCGGGGCAGGAGGGAGGAGGGTAAGAGATCAACCGAAGGACCCGTATGCATGCATATAAGCATAACCAATGGACATAAGACACTGAGGGGTAGGGGAGGCCAGGGGATTGTCAAGGGCAGGGGGGAAAAAAAAGGACACGTGTGTAATACCCTTTGTAATAATTTAAGCAATAAAACAATAAAAAAATTTAAACAAAGAAAATGACAAAGTAAACCAAGAATAGTTGAAAGTTAAATCTAAGTTCAAGATTATTAGAGGAATGGTTGAATATAATTATTGTTCAGAATGACTTCTTGAGATGTAAAAATAAAGCACAGTCTGAGGTGATGAAATAACAATAGTGGGGGAAATATTTTAAGATTACTAAAAAAACCCCAAGAGGTTGAAGAAAGGGTGCACCTGGAGAGTTAAACACATAAGAATCCTCTTGTCACAGTACCATGTCTGTGTGGTGTTGTTTTAGGAATAGAGATAATAACACTTGAATAAAAACCTTCTACAATGACTTTATGGGATATTTAAAATATTTAGTCACTAAGACTGTGGGACACATTAATGCAAAGTTAAATTAACTACTTGGGTAAACTGTTTTACTAGCATAAATTTCTGGAGTTCCAGCTGCATGTTCTAAATCCATCCAAGTTTTGCCTGTTCTTTCAGCCTGGTTTAATTATCTAATAAGACAATATTGGGCCTTGTGGATAGCTGGAACTTCCAGAACAGAGGCAGCATACATGTAGCTACAAGGAAGAGGGACATGGTCACTTCTACTTAGTAAGTTGTCTAATATTTTCAACTATTTAAAATATGTTAAGTGACTCCTAAGATGTTGCTGAAAAGCCATTCGATAAAACAATATTAAAATCAGACAGACTGTCAAACCCCAGAGGGAAGGTAGGGGAGGGTGGGGGTTAGGGGGAAAGATCAATCAAAGGACTTGTATGCATGCATATAAGCTTAACTAATGGACACAGACAACAGGGGGTGAGGGCATGAATTGGGAAGGTCGGGGGTGGGGAGCTTATGGTGGGATAAGGACACATATGTAATACCTTAATCAATAAAGAAATTTAAAAAAAAAAGAAAAAAATCAGACATGATGCATATATATATGGGGAAAGTAGTCAATGAGTGGCATTTTTTAATGTGTATTCTCTCCCACCTACCAATGGAGCAGGCTTTATTCATCTGCCTGGGCACACTTCCAAAGATGCTCTAACTTATAAAATAACTTAGCAATGCCTCTGTCCAATAACCTTAAAAAATACATTGATCTCTACTTTAAAATTTTTAAGGACTTTTATACCACAAATCACAGACATCTTCTCTATATATTGTTCTTTCTATTCGCATTTTGACTGTAATAATAATGACCCCATATTTCTTCTAATATCTGTCATTCACATGGTTCTCTCTATCATATATTCTCCATATTCACCTTCTTCTCTTCTCTGTACAATTTCAGCCTCACCAGTGCTCAGCTTATAGTGCCCATGGGAGATTTTCATCTGCACACCAGTCACTATGAGCATTCTAATATGGTTGAAGAACCTGTTGGCTCTCAGGCCATGGGCATTACTTCTGCAATTAAAACACTGTAGATCATTATAATTAATATATTTTAAGACCTTTTCAGGGTAAATAGCCTCAAATCCTTGTTATTCCACCTGCTCAATTAAATTGTTTTGCATGTGTGTTAAACCAATAACAATAGACTGTATTTTAAGCATGAGGAATTGTCAACCAGTTTTGATAATTTTGATGAACTTCTCTTACCCTGTCCAACATACTGATATTATAATTATTAATGTTGTAATACTTACATCTGACAGTCTAGAATCATAACTTAAAGAACTGTAGCACCATTGCTGAGTTTTACAGTGATATTTGAGAAATCTGTCCCTGAGTGTGATTTCTTTCAACCCTAATTGCTTTTGAAATAAGTGAACTTGCACTTATTCTCATAATGGCTCTAAATAGCAAAGTCCAGAAATGATATTAGAATGCATAATGTGTTTTCTCTGGTTCATATGCCACTCCCACCCTCATCCCCTCCCTAATAGGCTTTTTTCTTTATATTCTCTTCAATGCTTAGTTAATCCTGAACCTTCTGGTGAATAGTTTTATTTCCCAGTGATATATGTTAGATAGAATCTACCTAGACATATTAGAAGAACTCAGATTGCCTCTCCTAAGTTTTATAACTTCATTTTTAGTTATTTCTTCTGTTCGCTGCATTTTAAATTTCTATTATTGGTGTCATTTGTGAATCCCACAGTTGCTTATTTGATCAAATGACTTTATGGAATTAATATAGCTATGTAAGATAAGCATCCTGTTGATACATGGGCTAAAACAAAGGGTAATGCTAGTTAACTCTACACAACACATTTTATTTCCATTTAATTAGGCCTCATTTTACTGTGAAAACTATATTTTAATGACAAACCTGAAGTGAACCTCATGTTTTTGTAGTTGACTTGTCAGCATCAGCAATAGTTGGTCAAAAATGTGTTTTAAATAAATTCATATGAAATACTTTAAAATAAATTACAGTAATAAATAGTAAAATTTTCTGTTGGAAAATCAGAGAATTAATTTTGGAATCACATATTTCTACAGATGTCACTGCCTCAGTTGCAGCTTGTGCTCTCTGTAATAATTTATTCCCTGCTTCAAACTGTTTATGTGAACACGTGGATACATTTTCTTTGTGGCTACAGGGTAACAGATGCCAGGTTTCTGCAGATGGAATCTCAAGTAGGAATGGAATTAATATTGCAGAGTTGCCTACAAGCAATTCAAACTAGGAAAGAATATTATTGACTTAGTTTTTCTCAGGGTTAAAGCCGATGCTTGAATCATAAAGTTTTGAAGAAACTGCATTACCATGAACAATATACTATTTTAATAAGATACTAAATTAGTATCAGGTATTCTTTTAATAGGATACTAGGTTATAGTCACTATTTGATAGAGAACTATATAATAGGCTTCTTTTGCTTCATACCAGTGACAAAATATTGGGTAGATTTAGTACTGAAATAATTGGGTTATCATGCTATTGTATCAAACCTCAATTCTTTCTCATCAGTCCAATTGTATGACCCGAGTTCTTTTTTTTAATTTTAATTTTTATTGAATTTATTGGGGTGACATTGGTTAATAAAATTACACAGGTTTCAGGTATACAATTCTATAGTACATCATCTGTATATTGTAGTGTGTGTTCACCACCCCAAGTCAAGTTGCCTTCCATCACCATGTATCCTTACTTTACCCTCTCCTACCTCCTCCCACCCTCCTTTTCCTCTGGTAATCAGTATATTGTTGTCTGTGTCTATGAGTGTTTTATTTTTCTTTGCTTAATAACTTTATGTGTTTTCCTTTGTGACAGGATGGATGGACCTGGATAGTATTATGCTGAGTTCTTCTTACCCAGAGTATTTATTATACAACTAAGGAGGCAGTACACTGTATAGATTAAAAGTGCACACTGTGAAATCAGAAGGGTCATCAACATTTAAGCTTATTTTTGCCACTTACTGGTTCAAAGATCTGTAAAAGTTATATAACCTCTGCTTCAATTTTCCAATTTGTAAAATAGGATAACAATTATAATTATCTTATAAATATTTAAGGTCACTAAATGCAATTTACCTGAAAAGTTCAGTCGTAAATGAACTTTTATAATTAGAGTGATTATTTTTTTAGTATGTAGCAAGTCCAATGCTTTTTGCTTTTTTAAAGAGTAACTAAAAAACTTTAGGTTTTTCCAGTGCTAATCAAAAGAAAACAGGTGAAAAATATGTGTTCTTTTTTTGTTTGTTTTCAAGTTTTCAAATTGGAAGAGAAATGTGACGCATTTACAATAAATGTTAATTATCAATTTAAGACAGTTTTCTAAATCTTTGATACAATGTCCTTTAATGCAATAAAAGGGTAGACTTACTAGAAGGGAATTACCATCTTCTAGACAATTTTATGATACTGGAGTTACAGAGTTTTGAAACACATTGTAAGTTTTGAAAAATAAAAATAAATCCCAATGGCTGCACTCTAACTAGGGGCTGGGTGCCCTTACTCCCAGCCATGGACTGGATTTATAGATAAAATACTGCATAGTCAGCTTCAAAAAATAAGAGAAGTATAGCTGATTGGACATATTTTGCCTAAAGAGCACCAAAGAAACAACCTAGGGACTGGTGAGAGAAGGGAAGTCAAGGAAAGGGGGAATCACCCCTGGTGCTTGGTTGCAAGGCCTGAAGAACAGTGGCAGCAAAACCCCCTCCCATTGGGAATGTGAACTGGCATCCAAGCGCAGGAATCTCAAACCCTGAGCAATGAAGATGGAAAGGAGATCCCAGGAAGGATCAGACAGAGGGACCCTGGCAACATTCTACTTGCGAGGTGGGGTCCCCTAGCGAGTGAAAGAACAGGTTTAATTACAGCAACCCTGGCAGGAGATATTCACTCTGGACTCTGACTTCTGTAGGCTGTGTTGCGATGTGTGGCCCCAGAATAGAAAGAGGCCTAATAGAAGGCACCTGTACAGTCAGTGACCTAAAGAGATCCTCTGCTTTCCTGTAAGGCATTGCACAGCGCACCGGAAAGCATCTAAACTGTGGTGTGGGTAAGGGAAAGTTCCATTGCCAGAGAGAGACTGGAGCTGCCTGAAGGGCAGCGTGGGGATTTATGACCTGCACTGAAGAGTGTTTGTATCATGAGCAGAGTTGGAAATCTCTGCCCCAGCTTTACTAAGATCAGCTATGTGGGAGACCTGCATTGGGTGGACTTTGTAATACCTCCTGCTTGGATTGGGGGCGCAAGGATGCCAGGTCCTCGCAAAACAGGTTTCCTGTTTGTTTGGTTCTTTATATGTTTTTGATTTTTGGATGGCACCCCACAGCATACACTGGGAAGGCTTATATTGGGGAGACAGACCAGCAAGACCTGGGCTTTGTGCCTGCATTGTGGAGGGGATGATCTGAGAGTCCTGTGAGTTTGGCCAGCCGGAGTGGGAAAGTAGGCGTGGAGTACCTCTACTTCTCCTACAGGCTAGGAGCACCACCCCAACAGCAAATGGGCTGGATCAGCTCTCTGAAGCCCCAGATAACACCAGCGGAGCAAAGTTAGGTGCAGGAAGGGAGAAGGGCTCAGAGGAAGACATTATAAGAGTAAGATTCTCAGGGACTATTGTCTTGGACCAGGGAGATATGCTTACTTCCCCTCCTGGGGGCTCGGGAGGAACCTTGCTCATCAGAGGCTCTTTTGATCAATCCCACTGAGCCCAGGGCGCCTGAAACTGCCCATATAGAAAAGATAGCAAGCTGAATCCAATCTGAACCTGCATCAGGCCATTTTAGGGGGAAGTAGAGTTGGAAGATATGGTAGAGACTGAGTTGACTTTGAAGCAGAGATTAAATTCCCCCTCAGTGAGTGCCTGATGGCAAAATCTCTAAGAGGCTCACTAGCACTAGTTACAATAGCCTTCCTCCGCCCTAAAGACTCACTTCAGAAGACACTGGAGAAAAAACAGGCAAGCACAGGGCGGAGGAGGAGGTCTGCAGAGAGCCTCAGACCAGACAGCTGCAAAAGGACACCGAGAGCCAAACATGGACAGCTCCTGACACTGGCTGACACAAAAGTAGGTCCCAGGAAGCCTAAAATCAGCATACTAAACAGTGAGCCTCTGACATCATAAGCTGCCCAAATGAACTTCACGTGGCTGATTTTAAAAATATATATATTTTTGTATTGTTTTGTTTTGCTTTGCTTGTTTTTTTTCTTTTTGTTCAATATTTTCTTGACATTATTTGCATTACTGTTTTAATATTATTATAATTATTAAGTTCATTGCTTTTTTCTCTTGTTTCTTCCATATCTCTTATTGGCCTTTCTCTTTACATTATTGTTTCTTTGTTTTCCCCTTTTTCCTTTTACATTCCAGCTTTTGCTTTACCTTTCTCTTCTTGTTACTTTTGCATTACTTTTTTTATTCTTTGTCTACTTGTTTTGTTTTAACATTTTCCTATTCCTATGCTCTACTCTTATTTTTTCCTCTCCTTTCTTTCAAAATAATTTTTCTGCCTTTTTGTATCCCAGTAGCCTATTTATTATTATACTTTTTACTATTAGCAATAATATCCTTCTCTCTCTCTCCCCGCCCCCCGCCTTAGTGTTTGTATTTTCTCTTCTCTTTCCCAATTCTCTGTTCTCTTTGGTTGTTTTCATTGTGGTTGTCAGGATATTTTGTATGTTCCTATTTATTTACTATCAGTTTTCTTTTGATTTTCACTGTTAGCACCTATACAGCGCACAATGTGGTATTGCTGAGCCTCACAGCCAGCTAAGAGAAGAGTATTTTCATGAATGGGACAACAGCAATATAGACCCAATCACAACAAGGAGAGTCCAAATAACCCACAAGAGGGACACACCTAGAGCATATAGCTCAGAAGTACAAGGAAAACACACCTCTGGGTTCCACAGGACATTTACTACAGAAGCCCAACCCATAAGACTGGGAGTCATACCAAATATATTTAATACATAGATATAAACACAAAGAGACAACTAAAATAGGGAGATTAAAAAAACAACCCCCAAATTAAAGAAAAGGAGGAATTTCCAGAAAAAGACCTAGGTGAAATGGGGATAAGCAAGTTTTCAAACATAGAGTTCAGAGTAATGGTTATAAATATGCACAAAGAACTTAGTGAGAACTACAAGAAATTTAATAGGAACTTCTAGAATTTAGTTGGAACTACAAGGAACTTGGTGAAAGCTGCATCATCATGAAGAAAAAAGATATAGATATTATGAATAAGAACTAGGCAGAATGAAGAATACTATATCTGAGATTAAGAATACACTGGAAGGAATAAAAGCACATTTATTGAAGCAGAGGATTGAATAAGTGAATTAGAAGAAAAGGTAGAAAAAATAATCAGAGCAGTAAAGAGAAAAAAGAAATCTTAAAAAGTATGAGGGCAGGCCCATGCCATCTTGAAGGGGGAAGGAATGGAAGTCAGTTGCCCTGCCACACCAACACACAGACTGCCCTCAGATACCACCCCGAACATGTGCAATGAGCTACTCCCCAGCCATAACTCACAAGGGACCACCACCATGCCCCTGCAGTGACTGGCATGGTATCTTGCCAGGGGTTCCCAGATGTCCATAGTGAGCACATGCCCGAGAGACTTCCCATGCCATACCTCTCCACCTGTGCTCGAGGACTCCATGCTCTAGGGCCCCATGTTCCAGGACCCAGTGCTCTAGGACCCCACACTGAGAGTGCAAACCCCCATACCCCTCCCTTCCCAAATGCCAGGAAGACACTGAGGGTGTGAGCCAGGGGCACCCGAGGTGGCTCCCTGCCCTGGACATGGAACTGTGCTGACAGTATGAGCCAGAGGGTCCTAGAGAGCCACCTTGTCACAGGCACCAGGGTTATGCAGTGAATTGCATGGCAAAGGGCTCTGGGACCTCATAGGGAGTCATACACCAAAGAAACTGTATATGTGCACCCACCCACCATGAGCATCTGGAACAGACAACTAAGGGACCAGATCCATGGGGGAAGGAAGCACAACTCAGAGCAGAGACAATTAAAGTGTGAGGCTCAAGGCAGACTCAGCCTCTGGGATAAGGAGTCCTAGGTGATTGGACCACTAGGGGCTTCGACTTCTTGGACCTCAAGCAGATTGCAAAGGGCCAGAAAGTGACAGCAATTCACAGTCCATACAAACAAATACAAAGGGATAGCAAAAATGGGGAGACAAAGAAATAATCCCCAAAGGAAAGAAAAGGGGAAATCTCCAGAAAAGTAACTAAATGAAATAGAGGGAAGCAACTTGTAAGAGAAAGAATTCAGAGCAGTTGTTATAAGGAATCTCAAATATCTGGATGAAAAATTCACCATGTGTAAGAATAAAGAGGGAATGAAGAATGAGATAGCTGTAATAAAGAACACAATGGAAGGTATCAACAGCAGAATAGAATAAACTGAGGACCAAATCAATGAGTTAGGAGACAGGGTATAAAAAACACCCAACCTGAAGAGCAATTGGAAATAAAAATTAGAAAGCAGGAAGAGAGCTTAAGGGAGCTATGGGACAACATGAAATGAAGCAACATCCATATAATAGGAGAGCCAGAAGGACAAGAAGAGGAGCAAGGATTTGAAAACGTATTTGAAGAAATGACAGAAAACGTCCCTGATTTGGGGAAGAAAAACGTCACACAAGCACAGAGTCCCAAATAAGATGAACCCCAAAGACCCACACCAAGACAAGTTGAAATTACAATAGCAAATATTAATGACAAAGAGAGAATCTTAAGGGCTGCAAGAGAGAGACAGAGAATTACCTACAAGGAATGTCCCATTAGATTATCACGTAATTTCTCAACAGAAACACATCAAGCCAGAAGGGAATGGAATGAAGTATACAAAGTGATGCAAAACAAGGGACTGAATCCAAGAATACTCTATCCAGCAAGGCTATCATTCAAACTTGAAGGGGAAATAAGGAGCTTCACAGACAAAAAAAACAAAAAAACAAAAAAAGGCTAAGGGAGTTTATTATCACCAAATCAACAATGCCAGCAATACTAAAGGAACTGTTGTAAAAAGAATATAAAGGGAAGAAGGAACACAGGCATAAAAAATAAAATGGCTACAAACAGGTACATATCAGTAATAACCTTAAATGTAAATGGATTAAATGATCCAATCAGACCTAGCCGGATTGGCTCAGTGCATAGAGCCTCGGCCTGTGGACTGACGGGTCACTGGTTTGATTCAGTCAAGGGCATATGCCTCGGTTCCCAGTTTGGGGCATGCAGCAGGTGGCAGCCAATCAATGATTCTCTCTCATCATTTCATCTTTGATGTTTCTATCTCTCTCATTCCTCCCTCTCTGAAATCAATAAAAACATATATTTAAAATAAATAAATAAATACATAAATGCTCCAATCAAAAGACATAGGGTGGCTGAATGATCCATACATATGCTGTCTGCAAAAGACCCACCTCAGAACACGGGACTTACACAAACTGAAAGTGATGTGTTGGAAAAACATTCTTGAGGCAAACTGAAATGAAAGAAATGCTGGGGTAGCAATACTTTTACCTGACAAATGAGACCTCAAAGCTAATGCCACAACAAGAGAAAAAGAAAGCCACTTCATAATACTAAAGGGATGGATACAACAAGAAGGTATAACTCTGGTAAACATATATGCACCCAATGCAGGAGCACCCAAATACATTAAGAACTTATGGAAGATATCAAGGGAGTGATCTACAGCAATACAATAATAGTAGGGGACTTTAATACCCCATTGACATCACTGGATAACTCTTCTAGACAAAAAATCAAGAAACAGCAATCTCAAATGACTCACTAATCAGAAGGAATTAATTGACATCTCTGGAACATTTCACCCTAAAGCTATGGAATATACATTCTTCTCAAGTACACATGGGACATATTAGGACACAGGCTAAGTCCTTACAAATTCAAGAAGATTGAAATCATATTAAGCATTTTCTCAGATCACAATGGCATAAAATTATAAATCAACTACAATAAAAACAAATCAAACACTTGGAAACTAAACAGCATGTTATTAAACAAAGATTGGGTTATCAGAGTGATCAAAGAAGAAATAATAAACATCCTGGAAACAAATAACAATGAAAACACCTCAATCCAAAATCTATGGGACATAGTGAAAGCAGTCCTGAGAGGGAAGTTCATAGCTCTGCATTCCAACATAAAAAAAAAAAAAAAAAAAAAAAAAAAAAAAAAAAACCAAGAAAAACTGGTAATAAATTATCTACCTCTATACTTCAAAGAGTTAGAAAGAGAGCAACAAGGAAATCCCAGAGTGATAAGAAGGAAAGAAATAATAAATATCACAGCAGAAATAAATGACACATAGATAACAACAACAACAAAAACAACAACAAAAAGATGAATAAAACCAAGAGTTGGTTCTTTAAAAGGATAAACAAGGTTGATGAACCTCTAGCCATGTTCAGCAAACAAAAGCCATGGTCCACACCACTTCACAGGGGAGTTTTAGCAAATATTCAAAGAAGAACTAAAATCTATACTCCTCAGACTATTCCAAAAAATTCAAGAAGAAGGCACATTTCCAAGTTCTTTCTATGAAGCCAGCATTACCCTAATCCCAAAACCTGATAAGACACTACAAAGAAAAGAATTACAGGCCAATATCCCTGATGATCATAGACGCTAAAATCCTCAACAAAATTCTAGCAATTTAGATCCAGCATTATGTTAGGTAGATCATACTCCATGATGAAGTGGGATTCATTCTGGAGATGCAAGGCTGGTACAATATCTGCAAATCAATAAATGTGATACATCACATAATCAAATTGAGAGACAAAAATCACATAATCATCTCACCTGAGGCAGAACAAACATTTGACAAATCCAACACCCTTTCTTGATAAAAATTCTCAGCAAAATGGGAATAGACTGATCATACCTCAACATAATAAAAGCCTTATATAACAAACCTACAGCCAACTGCATACTCAATGGGCAAACACTAAAACCATTTCTCATAAGAACAGAAACAAGATAGGGATGCCCACTTTCACCACTCCTATTTGAGATAATACTGGAAGTGCTTACCACAGTGCTCAGACAAGAAAAGAAATAAAATGCATCCACATTAAAAAAAGAAGAAATAAAACTGTCATTATTTGCAGATGACATGATATTGTACATAGAAGTCCCCAAAGATTCCATCAAAAAACTACTAGACTTAATAAATAAATTCAGTAATGTAGCAAGGTACAAAAATAACACCCAGAAATCTGTGGCCTTTTTATACACCAATAATAAACTCACAGAAAGAAAAACTAAAAACACAATCCCATTTACCATTGCAACAAACAAAATTAAGATACCTAGGAATAAACTTAACTAAGGAGGTAAAAGACCTGTACTCAGAAAACTACAGGACATTGAAAAAAGAGATAGAGGAAGACACAAACAAATTGAAGACTATACAGTGTTCATGGTTTGCTAGCATCAACATCATTAAAATGTCCATACTACCCAAAACAATCTATAGATTCAATTCAATCTCCATTAAAATACCAATGGCATATTTCACAGAACTAGAACAAACTCCAAAAATTCATATGGAATAAAAAAGACCCTGAATAGCCTCAGCAATCTGAGAAAGAAGAACAAAGTTGGAGGGATCACCATACCAGATATCAGCTATATTACCAAGCCATTGCTCCCAAACGGCCTGGTACTGGCACAAGAATAGACATATAGTATATGCGGGCACACAGGTACAGTGTGATTGAAACTTCATGGCACGTGCGCAAAAGTCGGTATTTTGTGGAAGAGCCTGTATTTTGTGGAAGAGCCACACTCAAGGGGCCAAATAGCCGCATGTGGCTCACAAGCCGCGGTTTGCTGAGCCGCAGTTTGCCGACCACTGAACCAATGGAACAGAACAGGAACCCAGAAATCGACACAAGCCAGTATGCTCAACTAATATTTGACAAAGGAGGAAAGAGCATAAAATGGTGTCAAGACAGTCTCTTCAATAAATGATGTTGGGAAATTTAGTCAGATACATGCAAAAAAATTAAAGTAGACCACCAAACTTACAGAATATACAAAAATAAACTCAAAATGGATAAAGGATTTAAACGTGAGACAGAAAACCATAAAAATCTTAGAAGACTCCCAAGGCAGTAAAATAGCAAACATATGTCTTACCAATATCTTACTGATACTGCTCCTAGGACAATGGAAACTAAGGAGAAAATAAACAAATGGGACTACATCAAAATAAAAAGCTTTTGCACAGCAAAAGAAACCATCAATAAAATGACAAGAAAGCTCACTGCATGGGATAACATATTTGCCAGTGTTATATCCAATAAGGGTCTGTTCTCCAAAATTTATAGGAAACTCATACATCTTAAGAAAAGGAAGATAATTCAATCAAAAACTGGGCAAAGGACTTAAATGGACACTTTTTGTAAGTGGACATACAGAAGGCCAAGAGACATATGAAAACATACTAAAAGTCACCAACTATCTGAGAGATGCAAATCAAAATGACAATGAGGTACTATCTCACACCTGTCAGAAGGTCTATCATCAACAAATGACATATGCTGGTGAGATGCGGAGAAAAAGGATCCCTCATGCACTGCTGGTAGGAATGCAGACTGGTTCAGCCACTGTGGAAAACAGCATGGAGTTTCCTCAAAATATTAAAAATGGGAACTTCCATTTGACCCGGTAATCCCACTTCTAGGAATATATCCCAAGAAACTAGAAACACCAATCAAAAAGGATATATGCACCCCTATGTTCATAGCAGCACGATTTACAATAGGTAAGATTTGGAAACAGCCTAAGTGCCCATCAGCAGATGAGTGGATTAAAAAACTGTGGTACATCTACACAATGGAATACTATTCCGCTATAACAAATAAAGAACTCTTACCATTCTCAACAACATGGATGGACCTGGAGAGCATTATGCTAAGTGAAATAAGCCAGTTGGAGAAAGACAAATATCACATTATCTCATGCATTTGTTTTTTTGTTTCCTAACACCATACACTATATTTGCATTAATTTTCTAAAAAAAAACTTTGGATTTACATACCATACCTGTTTATTATTGTATTTATTTGCTCACTATAATGTACTCAGACTGTTTTTCTGATGTCATTTGTTTATCCTTAGAAGTTATTTTATTATAGGTGTCTTTTTGCTACAGGTCTCTTATTGGTAAACGCACTTCTTTTCTTTATCTGAAATTGTCTTTGTTCCAACCTTATTCTTAATTTATTGATTTGCTGTGTGTGTTGTGTGAGTTATCTACTACCACATAACCAAATGCCATTTATTTTATTTGATGATAATTCTGTAAGTCATGAATTTGGCTGTGCTTAACTGGATGATGCTTCTGTTGGCCCTGTCAGTGCTCATTCATGTGGCTATATTTAGCTTGAGCACCTGCATGAGCTTGTCGGTCTAATAGGAATAAAATGTAACAGCTTTAAAATTTTGAATTAAAAAAGTTTATTTTGTGGGGCTTTCCTGTATATTTTAGGATGTTTAGCAGTATCCATGGTCTGTATCTATTAGATGGTCATAGAACTCCCTATGTTCTGACATCCAAAAATGACTCCTGATATTAACAAATGCCCTTGGGAGATAAAATTATCTCTGGTTGAGAAACACTTATGTATTAGTTTCTCAATATTTCCATAACAAATTAACACCGTCTTGGTAATTTAAATCAACCCAAATTTATTATCTCATAGGTTTGGAACTCAGAAGTCCAAAATGACTCTTACTGGGCAAAAATCAATGTGTTGGTAGCGGTGAGTTTTTTCAAGAGGCTCTAGGGAAAGAATCTTTCCTTGTAGCTTCTAGAGGCTGACTGAATTCCTTGGCTTGTGGCCCTTTCCTCTCTCTTCAAGCCAGCAGCTTAGCAGTAGTAGCTTTTGTTACTTTTTCCTTCTCCTCCTCCTCCTCCTCCTCCTCCTCCTCCTCCTCCTCCTCCTCCTCCTCCTCCTCTTCCTCCTCCTCTTCCTCCTTCTCCTTCTCCTTCAATCTATCTCTATTGTCACTTCTCTCTCTTTTTTTTTTCTTTACTCCTTTAAAGATCCTTGTGGGGACATTAGGCTCATCCAGATAATCCAGGGTAATGTCTCCATCTTAAGGTCCTTAACGTAATCACATTGGTATTGAAAGTGCCCTTTTCTTTGTAAAATAATATATTCACACATTCCAGACATTAATTTGTAGATGGGAGGACATTACTTTGCCTACCACAATTGGTCTAACAGTGGTCAGCAAACTCATTAGTCAACAGAGCCAAATATCAACAGTACAACGATTGAAATTTCTTTTGAGAGCTAAATTTTTTAAACTTAAACTATATAGGTAGGTACATTGTTATTAACTTAATTAGGATACTCCTAAGGCTCAGGAAGAGCCACACTCAAGGGGCCAAACAGCCGCATGTGGCTTGCGAGCTGCAGTTTGCCGACCACGGGCTAGGATGACCTCACTTGAAATGATTTATCTCTGCTCCACATGTTTTCATCTTCCAGGAAGCTATCCCAAATCTTCTTCATATAATAGTGGTTGAGTTTCCAGAAAGAAGAGGCTAAGCCCCAATGCTGAAATACTTTTTAAAACTTAGATCTGATAATGTCCTATTGGCCAAAATAATTCACAGGACCAAAACCAAAGTGGGAGAAGACTATACAAGAACACGGTTATAGGACGAAAAATTTTATTTGGGGAAATTACTGAAACTCTAACAGAATAGTAATCTAGGTTTAGTTATTTTCTCTTATAACATTAAAAGTATAATTTCACTGTATTCTAGCTTCAATATTTTAAAAGGTTGTATTTATGACCAGCTGGTGTGGCTCAGTGGTTGAGCATTGACCCATGCACCAAGAGGTCACCAGTTTGATTCCTGGTCAGGGCAGTTTGGGGTCTGGGTTGTGGGTTCAATTCTCAGTGGGGGGTGTGCAGGAGGCAGCTGATTAATCAATGTTTCTCATCAATGTTTCTCCCTCTCACCTCCTCTCTCTCTATAATCAATAAAAATATTTTAAAATATTATATTTATAATTGTTCTTTTTTACATGTTTTGTTATTCTCTGGAGATGCTTAAGTATGCTATGATTTCTGAAGCTAAGCATTTTTGTTTTTACTAGTTCTATAAAAATTGTCAGCCATGATCTCTTAAACTATTTTCTCTCCTTCAATTATCTATCTTCTCTTCTTACGATTTTCATTAGACATATGCAACACATTTTAATTCAAGTCTCTGTATTTTAACATCTTAATTTTTTAACTTGTCATATCTTTGTTTTCCTGAGCTCCTATGTGGGTAATTGCTACTTATTAGTACATCTTCCACTTTATTAATGCTGTCTTATAGTTGTCTAATCTGTTTTCTCCTGTCAGATGAGTTTTTAAATTGCAGTAATGGTATTTTGTTTAATATTTAGAAGTTCCTTTTATGCTTCAAAGTTGTATGTCAATTTCCAATATTCTTGAGTTGATTTTGAGATTTTTGTCATTTACATTCTATTTTATGCATATCTATCTATATTCCATATCTGAATAATCCATTATCAGAAGTCATTCCAGCTGTAAATCTGTGAGTTATATCATGTGTTATAACCTTTGATTATAAGAATTTTACTACCTGTTAATTTTTTGGAGTCCTAAATGTCGATGAGGAGTTATTATTGCAGAAATAATTTAATTCTTTTTCTATTTCTTGAAGTTATGTAGACCACTGAACTGAAATTAATGAGTCTTCTTTGTAGGTTCTCAGCTCAAAGGTTAAGTATAAGTTTACCTTTTCCTTTGTAGCCTAAGAATCAGTTTTCAGATAACAACTCTGCCTCAGGCCTCTGTGACCCTCCCACCTGCTTCTTTAGTTCTGATCCTAGATCAGTGGTTCTCAATCTTGTCTGCACATTAGAATCACCTGGGAATCTTTATAAAATCCTGATTTCTGGGCCTCATCCTCTGGAAATTCTGTTTCTTTGTTATGGGGTGATGCCACAACATTAGTAACAAAGAAACAGAATTTCCGGAGGATGAGGCCCAGAAATCAGGATTTTAAAAAGATTCCCAGGTGATTCTAATGTGCAGCAAAGGTTGAGAACCACTGTCCTAGATGAACCACAATTCTTTATTATTTCCAGCTGAAGGTCTCTTTGTTCCTTTTTCTTTTTTTAATAAAGGGTGAGAAATACTTCAGGCCTTTCTCTACCTTTTATGAGACCTTCAATATCTCACAAATAATATCTTGCAAAGCTTTACTTTTTATAGAGCAGAAGTGTTACTTGGAGAACTTCATTATGATAATGAAAAAAAGAAGCATTACATAGATCTTTTAATTATTAAAAATAAAGAACAAGGTTCCCTGGATAAAAAAAAACAAAACAAAACAAAACAAAACAAAAAACCACACATACAAAAAACAGCATAAATAAAAACACAAAAGTGAGAAGTCAAAACTTGTTTCATGTAATGCTGAGTTGTCTAAGTTTTTTGGAAATAGGTGTTACGAATTACAAATGCATAGAGCAGTGGTTCTCAACCTTCTGGCCCTTTAAATACAGTTCCTCATGTTGTGACCCAACCATGAAATTATTTTCGTTGCTACTCCATAACTGTAATGTTGCTACTGTTATGAATTGTAATGTAAATATCTGCTATGCAGGATGGTCTTAGGTGACCCCTGTGAAAGGGTCGTTCGACCGCCAAAGGGGTTGAAAACCGCTGGCCTAGAGGATTTAGGAAATGCTTTTCTTCCATTTCTCTTGAAAGACATTACAATCTTTATGTTTATTTGTTTTACTAATACAAAAACATGGTGAATAATAGCAATTGACATTTGGCCTTAGAGTCATAGACACAAGAAGGAACGATTGCAAATTTGATGATCTGTAGGATACATTTAGAACAAAGGAAACATTTCACTCTCAGCTTCAGTCTCCTGTGCCATTTAAGAGTAAAATCCCATTGTTGGCACCTATTATGATACTTAAGACAAGCAAAATCCAGATGTTTCAAAGAAATATTATTTTTGTCATTAAATAAATAATTTTAAAATAATACTGTGCAACTTAATATTCTTAGCTTCAAATTATCAAGGTCTATGAGGCAGATTTGGCCTAATAGTTGGTGACTTTTGATATACATAAAAGTGTGATGATTGAAAATAGTTTAAAAAAAAGTTTAAGCCTGGCCAATATGGCTCAGTGGTTGAGCATTGACCTATGAACTAGGAGGTCAGGTTCAGCTTTTTGACATGTTGAAAGTAAAGAGCCAGCTATCAAAGAGAAATATGAGAAGAATGTTCCAGAGAAGTTTGAATTAAGTACATAAACTTCACATAGAGGTGATAATTGAGATATTAAGGTAAATTAATTATCTAAGAAACAAAGTAAAACAAAACTAACAGCACCTTATATTTAAGGAGTAGGAAATAAATAATTTATTAGAAAAACAACAAAAAGCTCAATTGAAAAAGTGATAGGAAAAAGCAGTAATGAATGGTCATTAAGTTTAAGAACAGTTCAATAGAAACAGGTTGGTTAATCAACTACTGCAGGTAAATCCATTTAGTAAGAGCTAATAAATTGGTTTTATTATTTGGAGATCATTCCTTTCTCATTGAGGTAGAGGAAGGAATTATATTAAAGAGTTACAGAGAAGACTGATATTGCCAAAATTGAGGGAATGATTGCAAACTGTTTTCTCAAAAAGTTTGGACAAACAAGAAGTTGAAGATAGGCAGGACTTGGTTTAAGAATGCTTCATGAGAACAGGAGTAATGGGCTGGTGGTGAAAGTGGTGCCATTAACTGAAGTTTCAATAACAATTTTTAAACAATTGATCCTGAAGAGATAACTCAAAGAGAAGTATCTCAACCTTAGGACATCTATAAGATCATCTGTTCATGTATAGGACAGTTTTCCATGGAAAGGAAAGAACTAAATCTTCATTTCCTAGTGCCTAGACTGAATTAGTATGTAATCTTCAGATCTAGCAAAGAGAGGGTCCAAGTAAGTCAAAACACCGGGGAGACTAGTCAGTGAACAAAAATCTTACAGAACTCCAGTACATGAATACGAATTTGACAGGAAATAATTATCTGTGAGAATTATCAAAAGTGGGCCAATACAGAAACCCAGCTCTACTGAATGAACTAACCTGGGGATGGAAAATATAACTGTGAATTCAGGACAATTCATAAGTCTTAGGATTATCCAGCAGTGATTTAAGATCTAGGTTGTTTGGGAATAAGACTTGAGCAAGAAGCAATATATTTACATATAGCTATTTTTACACGTGTCATGAAAAGGAGAGCTAAGGCCATTGATATGATATCCACATAAACTGGAATTCCTTAAGGATCAAGCTTGCAGATCAGAGTTATCTGAGACTAGCAGTCAAGGCAGAGGCTAAGGAATTAACCATGTTTTGACAGAGTAGGTGAGTTTTTTATTTGGTTTTGTTAAAGGTAACCTGAGCTTATGTATGACAGAAGGGAAAGGACTATTTGAGTAAAAAACATTAAATATTCAATAGAAAGGGCAAACTTTAGGGAGGGAAATAATAAATTAAGTGGAAGAAATGAGGTTAATATGACACTTTCCATTTCATTATCTAGTAGGGGAGAAACAACCAAACAAATAAATATTGTTATGAGACTTCTGTAAAAAAGAACAGGAGAATGGTTAGGGGAGCAATCTAGATCAGGTTTGTCAAGGAAGGTCTTATTTAGAAGTTTCATGATAGTTGAACCTAATGTAGATGCTAAACTGGTAGGAAAACATTCTAAGTAGTGATAATAGGAACAAGTTTGGGTTATTGAGAATCCAAAAGAGGACCAATGAGGGCTGGACCATACTGTGGAGGGATGGTATGAGAAAATTAGTGAATGTTCAGCTCCTGCAGGGTTTTATAAGTTGTGGTAAGGACTTTGGATGTTAAATTTTAAAAGTGACTAAAAAGACATTGCAGGAATAAACAGGAGGGTACATTTATCTGGTTTATATTTTTAAAAAGATTAGTCCAACTGTTGTATGGGAAATGGAATTGGGTGGCTAAAGAGATTAGATGCAGGGACACCAAATATGAGGGTATTTCAAAATCCAACCAAGATATGAGGGTGGTATTTCCTTGGCTGATGACAGTGGGAAGGAAGGAAAATAGACTTGTGGAATATATTTTGGACATAGAAATTTCAGGACTTGCTGGTAGATTAAATGTGGGTGAAGACTGAGAGAAAGGTGTTCAGAAAGAAACTAGGTTTCTAGGTCAGGCAGTCATTTTATGTGCCAAATAAGTACATTAAAGAATAGGGTTCAAAAAACAGTTTAATCAATCTGGTAGGTGAGAATCAGATGATCAAAATGGCAATTTATTTCATCTACTGACATTCTTTTATAATGAAGTAGAAATGGAATAGTGGGTTAGAAAGACTTATATTTGGATCATTTTCTGCTCATCTTTATTCAGACATGACTAAAAAATAAAAACACATGTGAAATTGAGGATTCTAGCCTTTGATTTATGTCCTCATAAATAAAAATGAAAACAGTTTCAACTCTATTGTAATAAAATAGGTGGGAAGAGTTTAAAATACTATCTACTATTTTCCATAAGAACAATTTTAAACTTACTTTTGCCCACCCCTGTATACAACAATGGTCTAGTATCTAGAATATGTAAAGAACTCATAACTCAATTACAAAAAGTCAAGCAATTCAGGCTTATAGTTCAACAACATAGAACAAAACAATCCAAAGATAACATCTATCTATCTATCTATCTATCTATCTATCTATCTATCTATCTATCTATCTATTCAACTGGCCAATACGTACATGAAAACATGCCCAACATTATTAGTCATGAGGTAAACACAAATTAAAACCACAATGAAACCACTTCACTCCATTAGGATGACTATTATAAATATTTTTAAATGCAACAATAATAACTGTTGTCAGTGATGTGGAGAAATTGCAGCCCTAATACATTGTTGATTGAAATGTAAACTGTTCACGAGCTGTATAAAGTTTAGAGGTTTCTCAAAATATTAAACAGAATTACCTTATGACTTAGCAATTCTACTCCTAAGTATGTACTCAAAAGAATTAAAAACAGGTCTCAGAAAATACTTGTACACAAATTATCATAGTATTGTATTATTATTCACAATAGACAAAAGCCTGAAACAGCTCAAATGTTCATAAGTGGCTAAATGAAAGAAGAAATTGTGATACATACATAAAATGGAAAATAGCATTATAAAGGTATGAAGTACTGATGCATGCCTCAAAAGCATTTATGTTAAGTGAATTAAGTCAGACACAAAAGATTACATATTGTACAATTCTATTTATATAAAATATGCATAACAGGTTAATCCATAGAAATAAAACACAAGTTGGTGGTTTCCAGGGACAGAGGAAGAGGGGATGAGGAATAACTGCTTAATGTGTATGATATCTTATTCTGAGGTGATGAGAGTATTTGGAACTAGATAGAGGTGGTGGTTATACAACCCTGTAAATGTAATAAATGACCTTAAATAATTTACTTTAAAACGGTCAGTTTTATTTTCTGTTAATGTCACCTCAATTTAAAAAAAAGTAAATGAGCTGTGTCTCATTTCCTTAAATTTAACCAACTGAAAGTTCACTTTTAATAGCTGAATGTTCTGCACCTTCTCAGATAATATAAGCCATCTGATGGATGGGAATTAATACGCTTTAACATAAAAAAAATGGATAATGTAGAAATTTATTGCAAGGCTAGTTTGATAAATATTATTGGCTTTGGAGGTTCCATGACCTCCTCAGTTAATACAAGTGTAAATGTATTTTTCTTACTGGACAATTTTATTACCATTAATGGTTCTACTTCATGATTTTTGCCATTTTAATGTTTTAAATTCTAATTATGTGTGGAACTGAAATGTAGTGCTCAGAGAGGGCTTATTGCACAACCAAGGCTTTATTTCTGGAAGCAAGTGGTCTTAAGTGCCAGGAGTTTTGAAACCCACATTTCTAGAAATGTTATGATATATATATATTTTTTTTAAAGGATTTATCTTTTATCATGGGAAAACACCCAGGGCTTCTGGAGCAGGCTCATTGATAAGTAGTACTTTGGCCTTCTAGTGTTAAAAAACTTTCCTTGGTTTTGTGTTTCTATAAATGGACCACTTTAATTTGAAGCATTTGTATCAGGCTTAAAGCGATAGTATATTATGTAACTGCAAAATTATTCCTCCTTCATGACTATTTAAAGTAAGTACTATTAAAATACATAAAACTGTGCTTTAGAGGAACCTCTTCCTTCCTCAGAGCTGAATAAGGATGCCTTTGATTTCTCTCCAAGCAGGTGCAAAAGATACAATTACAGCAGTCTTTGAGTTTGAGGGAACCAACTATTGTCCTAAGACTTCATATTACACTATAGGTGCCATAAACTTAAAATGGGTGATGTAACACATTTTAAAGGCTGGAATAAAATACCAAGCAATGAGGAAACTCAAGAATCAAAATTGATACTTCTTAGTATTTCAACAGCCAAAGAACATAGTTGAGGAAGAAAGCTTGCTTCAATCATCTTACCAGAAGAGGGGGGAAAAATGTTTAAAATCAGTTCATGCTGAAGCTCTGGTTATTTTATGAATGTTTTATAGTTCAGTTGCCTAATTTTTTTTTTTTTTTACTGTTAACATTAGTGGGAAGTATTTAAGGCAAATTAACTAAATCTGGAAACAAATGTTTAATAAGATGCTCTGTAATTGCTGCAAAAAATAATAATAAATAATTTCCCCAAAGGAATTTTACTTTCCACTTTTCCATTATATATATATATATATATATATATATATATATATATATATATATATATTAGAGGCTTGGTGCACAAAAAGTTGTGCACTCGGGGGGAGGGGGGTCCCTCAGCCCAGCCTGTGCCCTCTCACAGTCTGGGACCCCTTGGGGGATGACCACCTGCTGGCTTAGGCCTGCTCCCTGGGAGATTGGGACTAAGCTGGCAATCAGACATCCCTCTGGCAGCCCAGGAGCACTCAGGGGACGTTCACTTGCCAGCGGGGAGCAGGCCTAAGATGCAGTCTGACATCCTTAGTGCTGCTGAGGAGGCGGGAGAGGCTCCCACCACCACTGCTATACTGGCAGCCATCAGCCTGGCTTGTAGCTGAGCAGAGCTCCCCCTGTGGGAGCACACTGACCACCAGGGGGCAGCTCCTGCATTGAGCGTCTGCCCCCTCGTGGTTAGTGTGTGACCAGTCATTCCCAGTCTTTCTGCTGTTAGGGTCAGTTTGCATATTACCCTTTTATTATATAGGACTAGAGGCCCGGTGCACAAAAATTTGTGCACTTGGGGGGGAGAGGGGGGCCCTCAGTCCATCCTGTGTCCTCTCACAGTCTGGGACCCCTCGGGAGATAACGACCTTCTGGCTTAGGCCTGCTCCCGGGTGGCAGAGGGCAGGCCCAATCCCTAGGTGCAGCCCCTGGTCTGGCTCAGAGCAGGGCCGATTGGAGAGTTGGGGCACTGCCCCCTGTCATGCACAGAGCAGGGCGGATCAGGAGGTTGCAATGCCACCCAGGGTAGGGCCGATTGGGGGGTTGGGGCACCACCCCCTGTCACACTCAAGGCAGGGTCGATAGGGAGGTTGTGGCACTACCCCTTGTCACGCACAGAGCAGGGCCGATAAGGGGGGTTGGGGCTTCGTACCCTGTCACACACAGAGCAGGGCCGATCAGGGAGTTGAGGAGCTCCCCCTTGTCACGCACAGAGCAGGGCCCATAGGGGGGTTGGGGAGCTCCCCCCTGTCACTCACAGAGTAGGGCCAATAGGGGAGTTGGGGCACCGTCCCCTGTCACACACAGAGCAGGGCGGATCAAGGGGTTGGGATGCCTCCCTCTATCACCCACAGAGCAGGGCCGATCAGTGGGTTGGGGCACCGCCACTGTCACACTCAGGGCAGGGCTGATGGGGAGGTTATGGCTCTACCCCATCACACACAGAGCAGGGCCCATGGTGGGGGGGTTGGGGTGCCTCACCTTGTCACACACAGAGCCGCAGGGTGATCAGGGGTTTGGGGAGCTCCCCCCTATCAGGCACAGAGCAGGGCTGATCAGGGGGTTGGGGCGCCTTCCCCTGTCACCAACAGAGCAGGGCGGATAGGGAGGTTGTGGCCCCGCCCCCTGTCACACACAGAGCTGCAGGGCGATCAGGGGGTTTGGTCGCTGCCCTCTGTCACACTGATCCCGGTGCCAGGAGGCCTCATGGCTCCGCTGATTCCTATGATGGGAGGCATATTACCCTTTTACTATATAGGATAGAGGCCTGGTGCACGGGTGGGGGCCGGCTGGTTTTCCCTGAAGGGTGTTCTGGATAAGGGTGGGGGTCCCCACTGGGGTGCTTGGCCAGCCTGAATGAGAGGATGATGGCTGCTTGCAGCTGGTCACACCCCCTTCAGGGTGGGGGTCCCCACTGGTGTGCCTGGCCAGTCTGCGTGAGGGGCTGAGGGCCGTTTTCAGGCTGGCGAGTGACTGAAGCTCCCAACCTCTCCTTTTTTTCTTTTCTTTTTTTATTCTGGGGCAGCTTTAGCTCTGAGGCTTGTCTCCAGCTCTGAGGCCTCGGCTGCTGAAAGCAGGTATCTGGTTTGTTTGGGTTCTATAATTGTAACACTGTTGCGGTCCTGCTCACTCCAGCTCTGAGATCCCGGCTGGCTGAAAGCAGAGATCTGCGTTTGTTCTATTATTGAAACAATGTTGTGGTCCTGCTGGTTGAAGCCCGGCTGGCTGAATGCAGGTTTCTGGGGTTTTGTTTAGCTTCTATATCTGTAGCAATGTTTCTTAAACTGCAAGCTCAGAGGCCGGCAAGGCAGGTGGGGAACGTTAGCTTCCTCCGTCACTGAAGCAAGCAAGCCTCCTGTTTGCTTCAAGCTGCCTGGTTGCCGGCCGCCATCTTGGTTGGCAGTTAATTTGCATATCTCCCTGATTTGCCAATGGGAAGGGTAGCAGAGGTACGGATAATTACCATGTTTCCCTATTATTAGATGGGATATATATATATATATATATATATATATATATATATAAAATATTTTATATTTGTCAATGGATACCTTCAATAAGGTTTAAAAACATCTGCATATTTGAACAATTTCTATTAATATCACTATCACTAGTGATTTGGGAAGGTATTTAAAGAAACTGACATCAATTTGATAGTTTTTAATGTGAGGTTCATTAGTTACAGGAACAATTAAATTCCATTTGAGATCAGCGGGGGAATTACTGTTTTAAAAGGCAAGGAGCCTCATATACACTATCCATGTAAAAAAATGGCCCTATCAAAAGATCAACCGAAGGACTTGTATTCATGCATATAAGCATAACCAGTGGACACAAGACACTGGGGGGTAGGGGAGGCTGGGGAAATGTCAAGGGGAAAAAAAGGAGACATATGTAATACTCTTCGTAGTACCTTAAGCAATAAAACAAAATTTAAAAAAAAATTCTATTTGCACAGGCTCTAAAATAGTGTGAGAAGCCATTAGCAAAAGATCTCTATGCATGAAATATAAAGGCCGATTTATAAATTCTTTGCTAGAGATGAGACTTCTCCATCCAAGTTAGAGGAAACATTAGAAAAATTTATCAGGAATTTCAGAAAATGAATTTGCAAGAGAAATATTTCACAGTGGTTTCTCATACATCATGGCACTACTGGCTCTCCTGAACTTCCACACCATCTAATGGATTATCTACCTTTATTTTTTTATATATATTTTATTGATTTTTTGCAGAGAGGAAAGGAGAGGGACAGAGAGTTAGAAACATCGATGAGAGAGTAACATCGACCAGCTGCCTCCTGCACACTCCCCACCGGGGATGTGCCCACAACCCAGGTACATGCCCTTGACCAGAATCAAACCTGGGACCCCTCAGTCCACAGGCCGACACTCTATCCACTGAGCCAAACCGGTTAGGGCGGATTATCTATCTTTATTCAACACCTTTTACCACTCCTTCAAGATGAAAACACAAAATAACTCTTTCAAATTCTAGAATAAAATTCATAGAAACTTTTAGTCTGTGGCTATCCATTATCTTTTGCCTTTTTCAAGTAACAGCACCTTTACTTCCTGTTGCAGGATTCCCTCTTCCCCATTGTGATTGTTCTTTCTGGGACTGTCCAACAGGGTGTGCATCCCTCCCATAGGCAAATTGTGGTTAAAAATCCAAGCTTAACCAATTAGAGTCTCTCTTTAGCAGACTGATAAAATAATGAAAAAAATTGGTTAAGGTTGATTCACCCCAGAAGAAACAGCATAGCATACCTGCTGCGTGAATAACTAGAATCATCCTGGTTTCTACCCTTTTTTTTACCTAATCTTTAAGTTATTGTATTCAGAATTATTTTGCTTCTGAGAGCTGTGCAATATCTATTATGTGTGTTTATGTGGAGAGTAATATCCACATTCAAGTTTTTGGCTTGCACAGGTCTTATTTGACAAAATGATAAATAATGTGGTCCTGACAAGGTGCTTACCTGTGTTAAAAAAAATGTAAAATGCCTAGCATGACATATGGCACATAGATGAATTAATAATAGTAATAATAATAATAATAATAGTGATAGTTAACATGAATTGACCCTGACAGTGCTGAGCACTTCACATACATCATCTCACCTAGTTCTCTCTATGGATTTGTGAAATAATTTCTAATATCATGTCCATTTGAGAGGCCCAAACTTATGTAGCTATTAAGTTGTAAAGCTGGGATTTGAAAACTGGCAGTCTTCATATACACACATTTAAATAATACATTCTAAATTTGTTCCCCATTTTTCTTGTGTGACAGTGAAGAAGCCATAATTAGTGGGATCATTTGTCCATAGTGTGGTATACCCCTTATTTCTCCAGGAGAAATACCATACTGAACAGCTGTTTCTAAAAAATAGCATTGCCTGGTATTGAAGCACCATTCTATTAATTAGTTTTCTGCTAGGTGGGGAGTTTCTTGATGGTCATTTGTTGACTACCTATCCCATATTAATAACAATAACAAAGAGAGTTCCCCAAAACATGTGTATTCTCTTATCCTATGTGTAATGTGGGAGAGATTTTAATTATTCGATGCAACTGTGTCTTTCATGCTGTATTCATAATACATCTGTGAAGTAAATAATCAGTATTTGATCTTTGGGACCATAATTATGTTTTTCATATAAATGGGATTTTTATGGCCTTTGTAAAAGCAACTTTTGCCTCATTCTTTCTTTTTTTTTTTTTAAATATATTTTATTGATTTTTTACAGAGAGGAAGGGAGAGAGATAGAGAATTAGAAACATCGATCAGCTGCCTCCTGCACATCTCCCACTGGGATGTGCCCGCAACCCAGGTACATGCCCTTGACCGGAATCGAACCTGGGACCTTTCAGTCCGCAAGCCGACGCTCTATCCACTGAGCCAAACCGGTTTCGGCGCCTCATTCTTTCTTAAAGTTGTGCTAGGTTTCTGCCATAGCTACAGGCCTGTAAGAAATGATCCAATTTTTCTCATATATCCCATGTAATGAAATAATTTTGAATTATAGGCTGAAATAACCCAAATGCTGCGTTACAGAAGACAGTAAGCAAAATATCTTCCGGTTGATACTTTTAGCCTACTTTCCTCTTGTAGGCTAGAATCCAGTGCTAACCAAGCAAGACTATTTGTTTTGAGATAGTCATTGATCAACCCACACCCCGAAAACAAATGTCCACCAGGAAAAGATATTGACAAATTCTCTGTGGATGATAGTTGTTGCTAACTGAATGTCAATTTTAGTTAAACTCAGACATTTTTTAATCTGTTGTCCTTAGGAAATTGTTTAACCAAATGATCCTTAAGACACACTTAAAGCACACTGCATAAAGCTTGGACTTAAAGTTTGAGTATGACAAATGAGGTTTCAGAACACCTTCAGGCCTTTCTTTGGCTTCAGACATAATAAGGACATACTTAAATTTTCAAGTAGCAGTTCATTATTGTAAATGGACCTGTCATCCTTTTCAGCCAAAGCATTCTTTATCCCTCTAATTCTGGATAAACCTTTATGTAGCTTATGGATGAAACAAGAGATGATGGTTGAGAAAGAATGTATGTGCTGATGACTCAAAATTCAGTACACCTTATTTTGCATTTGAAACCTTTTAAAATATTTTCAACATGCATATTTTCTAAATGATACATTTATTCAACATAGCTTCATCAGTCTTATTTAATTGCCAAAGTTCTGCTTCATGTGCTGAGTACCATGAATCTTTCATATCCCATATATGATATATAATTTTATATTGATTTATATAAAATTATATATATATAACTTAATTTATATTTCAGAATTGTATATGGTCTTTATTTACTGAATTAGTTGTCAATATTGTAAAATTTCTAAGTTGATAGAAACTTTAATATCTACTACAAATACAAAAATCTTACTTGTCTTTTTCAGTGGTTATTGAGCAACTAGTACGTGCAAGGTTATGTGCTCAGTTCTGGGGATAAAATATTGAACTAAAGCATGATTCCTACCTTAGCAGAGCTTAGCAGTTAATCATTATCTTGGCTCCATGGCTTTTATCAGACTACTTTTATACTGTCACTAGAAATTAAACTCTGAGTATCATTGTATCTTGTCTATATGATGGAGATATCAAATTCTCTTCTCTTCTTTGTTTAATTGTGTTTTGGGTTATTTTTTTTTCTTTATTAACTACTGAGGTGTCAAAGTCACTCTAGGTTAAAAAAAGTGGCAATCAGAAAACCTAGGCTCTAGTTCTAGTTTACTTTCTAAAACACTATGTGAGCTGGGGTATGCCCCAGCTACTCAGTTTCTTCATCTTCCACATTGACCATCCAGGACATTTACTCCAGAGGGTAAACTGAGGCAAATACAGTATATATTTATTCATTTAGTTTGGTATCTTCAGTTTCTAAATTGTAGATGATTCTCTATGACAAGTGCATCAGGTTCATGAAGTCACCTGAGAACTAGCCAAGTAACAGCTGTTCTAAGGCTGCTTAACAACATTTGAATGAATCCCAGAAGGGCCTCTCCCAGGTTTATGACTGTATATCACTCTCTACCATATGTATCACTCTATCTCAGCCCCTGTTTTGTTTTGTTTTTTCCTTTCAAATCCATTGCTTATTCTATACCCTTTCTTCTGCTTTGTTTCTCTTCCGGTCTTTACTTTATCTGTGACTTGTCACTGATCTTGCTTAATCTTTTGGAGACACTCAGAGCTCAACAAGTTTCTCAACAGTAAGAGGTTTCCAGATTAAATAAAAGGTGCCAAGTTACATTTGCGTTTTATAAACAATAAATGATTTTAGTATAAATATGTCTCACACAATATTAGTAAATGTATGTCCCATATGAAAGTATTCATTGTTCTGAATCTCTAGATTCATTTGGTTTTCTGTAATTTTATTTGCTAAATTTGGTAACCTTAACTCTCAGGACATTTTTAAAATTATGATATGATTGATATATAATATTGTATAAGATTATGTTGTACAAGTTGAGTTGATACATTGCAATATGATCGTCATAGCATTAGCTAATACCTTCATCATTTCACATATCGATTATTTATTGTTTTTATGTTGAGAATATTTTAGATCTAGTCTCTTAGCAACTTAGCACATAGTACAGATTGTTGACTATAATCACAATGCTGTGCATTATATCTCCAGAAATTATTCATCTTCTAAATTTGTTTACACTATTTGACCCTCATCACTCCAATTCCCCAACCATTAGCACCTGATAACTGCTACTGTCCCTTTGTAAGAATTCGTCTTTTTTAGATTCTGCACATAAGGAAGACCACACAGTGTTTGTTTTTCTCTTTCTGACTTATCTCAGTACAATACCCTTCTCAAAGACCATCCATGTTGTCACAAATGGCAGAATATCCTTTCTCATGGCTGTAAAATATCCCATTGTATACATATACTACATATTATTTAATCATTCATCAATTGACAGACACTTCAGTTGTTTCTGTACCCTGGCTATTATGAATAATGCTGTAGTAAACATGGGAGTGTAGATAACTCTCTGTTATCTTGTTTTCATTTCCTTTTGATATGTATCTAGAAGTGAGATTATGCTGGATCATATTGTAATTCTGTTTTTAATTTTTTAAATATATTTTTATTGATTTCAGAGAAAAAAGGAGAGGAAAAGAGAGATAGAAACATCAATAAGAGAGAATCATTGATTGGCTGCACGCCCCCTACTGGAGATCGAGCTCACAACCTGCAACCTGGGCATGTGTCCTTGAATGGAATCGAACCCAGGACCCTTCAGTCCACAGGCCAATGCTCTATCCACCGAGTTAAACCGATTAGGGCTATTTTTAAAGAACATTTATGCTATTTTCCATAGGAGCTACATCAATTACATTTCTACCAAAAGTGCATTTGAGAAGTATGTGTATTCTGCTGCTGTTGGATGGAATGTTTTACATATATATTTTACATATATATTAGGTCCATTTGGTCTAAATTATGACTAAAGTCTAATGTTTTCTCTTTGATTTTCTGTCGGGATGATTTATCTATTACTGAAAGTGGGTATTAAAGTTTCCTACTATTATTGTGTTGTTATCTATATCTCCCTTCAGATCTGTTGTATATGCTTAATATAGTTAGGTGCTCAAATGTTGGATGCATGTCTATTTATGATTATATCTTCTTGATGAGTTGACAGTTTTATTGTTATATAATGACCTTCCTTGTCTCTTGTTACCTTGTTTAGATTAAAATCTAATTTGTCTTATGTAAGTATAGCTACCCTCACTTTATTTTGGTTTGTACCTACAGGGAATACCCTTTTGATCCTGATGTTGATGTTCTCTATTGCATTTTCATTTTATTCAATGAATTCTTCAGCACTAGAATTTCTGTAAGGTTCTTTTCAATGATTTCTGTCTCTTTGCTACATTTTCCTAAGTGTGTGTGTGTGTGTGTGTGTGTGTGTGTATTGTTTTCCCGATTTGTTAAATTGTCTTTCTGTGTTTTCTTGTGGCTCATTGACCTTCCTATTAAAAAAAATCTATTTTGAATTCCTTATTGGTTGAATCAGATTATATTACTAGGAGGATGATTGTAACTTTAAAAATATATATTTTTATTGATTTCAGAGAGGAAAGGAGAGGGAGAGAGAGATAGAAACATCCATGATGAGAGAGAATCATTGATTGGCTTCCTCCTGCACACCCCTTACTGAGGATCAGGCCCACAACTGAGGGCATGTGCCCTTATCGGGAATATTCAGCCCTCAGGCTGATGCTTTATCACTGAACCAAACTGGCTAGGGCTGACTGTGACTTTTTGATATCATGGTTCCTTGATTCCTGCTGTTCCTTGGAGTTTTGCATTGTTGTTTTTCGATTTGAAGTAGCAGTCGCCTCCTTCAATATTTAATAGCTGCCTCCAGGTAGGAGATACCTTTCATTGGTGTCGCTTATATCTGGGGCTTTCTCTCACCTTATTTGGATGTTCTTGCTCCAAGTTTTTTTGCTCCCTCTTGTGGCAGAATTGTTAAACTTGTATGTCTTCTCAATGTGATAATTCACCAGGCTGGCTGCTGACAATCTCTTGTTTTCCTGAAGGTAGAGCCACAGTTTAAGATTGTGTTTTTTTCCCTTGCCCACAGACCCTGGGTTATTTTGTTGCATACACTCCCTCTTCACCCAATTTCACACTAGCCACCACCCTCCACAGCATGCATAAAGAGGCAGCCACAGAGTTGGGGGAGGTGTGAGTTTGGCACATGGGGCACTGGGGGCACCTGTAGGCAGGTTAGGGAATACTCAGGTGAGATTTTCCCAGGGGCTCATGGAGGGGTCTGGCCTCTGGAGTGAAATGCAGTCAGCATAAACCCCATCCATTTAATGACCTCTAATATTCTTATCTGCCTCTTTTCCAATCTCCTCCCTCCTCCCCAGTCATAGAGCTCTTTATTTAATCCTCTGGGAGGTGGGTTTCTTTAGCAGCATCTCACACATCTGGGAAACCTGAGCACTCACCTACCACTCTCCCTTTTCCTCGTTGGGAAAGATCCCGGGCCTCTTACAGCTCTCACCTGTGTTGCCTTGGGAGCGGGAGTGATACTGGTAAAGTTCCTCTTACCCACTGCAGAAAGTCCAAACTTGTATTTTTACATTTTTGGCTTCAAAAGAGCGCTTAAAAACCTGTACCTTTACAAAGGCTTCCCAGTCTGTGGGTGTCTGCCCAAGTCAGTGTTCTTTAGTTGCTCCCAGACTGTCACCAAAAGGGGCTAAAGCTGATTTAAAGGATCCTATTAGTTCCATAGTGTACAGCAAGGTCTGCCTGCCTATTACCTGAGTCTCCTGGAATATAGCATCAAATGCCACAACTCTCCTAGAGGCAGCTTTGTTCATGGATCACGGCCATGATACTAATATCATTCTCCAGAACATTTTTTTCTTGTCCTGGAATAAGTACTAATGTGATTAGGTACTAATATGTACTTTTGTTCTTTTATCTCTAAGATACTTGCATGTTGTTTTTCATTATCATGGTATCTCCCCTGTCAGGTAAGTATAATATACAATGAGATATTACTTAGCCATGAAAAAGGATGAAATCTTATCATTTGCAACAGCATGGATGGGCCTAGAGGGTATTATGCTAAGTGACATAAGTCAGTCAGAGAAAGACAAATACTGTATGATTTCACTTATATGTGGAATTTAAAGACCAAAATAAACAAATAGACACAATTGAAATAGACTCATAGATATAGAAAATAGACTGTTGATAGCCAGAGGGGAGGAGGTTGGGGGACTGGGTGAAAAGGAGAAGGGTTTGAGAAGTACAGATTGATAGTTACAAAATAGTCATGGGGATGTAAAGTATAACATAGGGAATATAGTTAATAATATTGTCATAACCATGTATGGTGCCGGGTGGGTACTGGAAATATCAGGGGGAGCACTTTGTAAAGTATATGATTGTCTAACCACTATGCTGTACACCTGAAAATAATAGAAAATAATATTGAATGTAAACTGTCATTTTTAAAATTAAAAAAGTAAAAATAAGAGGAAATGTTACTTTTCTTATTTATTGGGGTAACATTGGTTCACAAAATCGTACATGTTTCAAGTGTACAACTCAACAAAACATCATCTACATACTGCATCGTGCCCATCACCTCAAGCAAAGTCTCTTTCTGTCTCCATTTCCCCACCTTTGCCCACCTCCAACTACTCCCCACCCCCCTTTCCCTCTGTCTAACACCACACTGTTGTCTGTGTCTATGTGTTTTATATATATATATATATATGTTTTGGGTAATCCCTTAACTTTCTTTTATCCAGCCCCCCCCGAGCCCCCTCCCCTCTGACAGCTGACACTCTGTTTCATGTGTCCATGACTCTGTTTCTATTTTTTTGTCAGTTTATCTAATTTATATAGTTAAAAATATTTTACATTTACTTTACCACTGAGAATTTTATATCTAAAATTGAATACCCTCATCTGATCTCCCTATGTTTATAATGATGCACTTATTTTTCCAGTTGGTTGGATTCAAATTCAAAGCCTCATCTTATTCCTTTTTGTCTGCTACTTTTTATATGCAAAAACTTGCCAAGCCCTTTTAATTCTCTTTTGCAATTTCACTAAAATTCATCCATTCATTTATATAGTCCTCATTAGTTTTGTATTTATGTAATATTATTGAATAAAAAAGTATTTTTAACAAATATTTAGATGGCCTCACAAGTGGTTAGTTAATGTGCCGGATGAGAAAACTGAACTTTCTCTACTGATAGGCAGAAAATAATAAAATTATATAAAGTATGGATAAACATAATTTTCTACAATTGTCATTTTTAAAAAAATCAGCTGCAAAAGTAGAAAATGTAGACACCCAATTTGCAATGCAATTATGCACTGTAATAGAATGTTTTTGATATTAGTAGCTATTTGTATTTTTAAATTTTATACTATATTTTATTTTAGAATATGCTTTATTGATTTTTAGAGGGAGAAAATCAGGGAGAGGGAGAGGGAGAGGGAGAGAGATAGAGGAGAGAGAAGCATCAAAGTGAGAGAGAAACATTCATCAGTTGTCTCCTGCATGCACCCCAACTGGGGATCAAACCTGAAACCCAGGCATGTGCACTGACCAGGAATTGAACCAGTGACCATTTGGTGTATGGGATGACACTCAGCCAACTGAACCACACTGGCCAGGGCCATACTATATTTTCTATACATTATAAGTTTATTCTCTTAACAATGTTATAAAGAGACTAGAGGCCAGTGCATGAATTTGTGCACAGGTAGAATCCAGCCAGCTTCCCCGATTGGCCAGGGGGAGGGTCTGCGGGCTGTTGGCTGGCAGGCCCTGCCCATGGTCGAACTCCAGGTCAAGGGGACAATTTGCATATTAGCCTTTTATTATATAGGATTATCTCTATTTTATAGATGAGGAAATAAACTCAGATAAGATGAAGAATGGTCCCATTTCCTGGCACATTTTATAGCAACTTTATTCATAATTGCCGTAAGCTGGAAACAACCCAAATATCCTTCAGTGAGTGAATAAATAAATTTTGTTATATTCACATAATGAATACTACTCATCAATACAAAGGAAAAAAAATATTGACATGTAGAATCACTGGATGAATCTCAAAGGCATTATGCTAAGTGAAAAAAGTTAGTTTTCAAAGGCTACAAATTGTATGATTTCACTCATATGACATACTTGAAATGACAAAATTAGAATGATGATGAGCAAATTAAGGCTTTTCAGGGGTTAAAGGTGGAGGAGAGTAAGACTATAAAGGGATAGCAGAAGGCAAGTTTTAGGGATGATAGAAGAGTTCTGTATTCTGACTGTGGTGGTAATTACATAAACCAATCCATGTATTAAAATTTATAGAAATGTGCTCCAAAGGAAAAAAAAGTCAATTTTACCATATGATAATTTTAAAATACATTTTAAAAGAAAAAAAATATACTTGAACTTATTTTCATATATAACTTTCAGTCTAGTTTTCAAACAAAGCCACATTAATTTAATACAGAAGATTATAATGAATATTTGGGTTTATAGATATTTCTATCAGTCACTATATGCTATTTGTTGATTTAACTGATTTCATAGCACATTTTATTTTAATAATTTTAGTCACAAATTTATACATTTCTCATAAGTCATATTTTTATATTCTAGGAAAAGAAAAAGAAAACATAGTAGTGGTTAATAAGAAAGTAGGCATTAGAGGTTAGGCGCTGGGAAACACAGTAATGCTGACTCTTTCTGCTCTTGAAGGGTGATAAAATAATACATGAAAATGAATTGTGTGTATATGTCCAAAAGAAAGATGTGAATGAACAAACTGGGAATGTTCATACAAAAAAATACTACCTAGTAATAAAAAGGAAAAAATAATACAGATGCACACAACAATATGGGTGACTTAGAAACCTAATGCCAAGTAAAATATGCTGGACTCAAGGTTACATATCTTATTATTTCATTTATATGAACTACAAGAACAAGTATAGCCTATGATTATAAAAAATATAAAATGAGTGCTCAGGTGGTAACTGTTTTATAACTTCTTATAGTTAGTGCTTACATCGGTGCAACAATTGTGAAAACATATAACACATGAGATATGTATATTTTAATGTAAATTGAACTTTAATACATAATAATGGTATGTAGTGATATAATAAAATATTCAAAATACATTAAGCTAAGAAATAAAACAAGAGTATGTTTAAATATATTTAGCTTATATATTGCATAAACTGATAAGAAATTGTGTGCAATAGCTAAAATGTAGTCATTTAAGCTATGCAATTTTGTACTACATTTTTGGCTACTTTTAAATTTCTCAGGGGTTTTCTTTTCTCACTTCCCAGGCACAGAAGAAATTCACAACATCTGTGGATTAAGTTCAATATAAAAGTAATGTTTATATTTTTATGACTAAATAAATATTTATTGCTGAATCAAATAGTATACTATGATAGTTCCTTTGAGTAGTTTTTGTTACTATTTTAAAAACATTCCACACCTTTAAAAATATCCTAAATACAATAGTATTATGTTTACTTAAGCTCAGATTTACCCTTAGAATTTGTAGGACAGAGACAAAAGTACAAATGAATACCCCCTTGCCCAGTGATGGCGAACCTATGACACGTGTGTCAGAGGTGACATGCGAACTCATTTTTTGGGTTGATTTTTCTTTGTTAAATGGCATTTAAATATATAAAATAAATATCAAAAATATAAGCCTTTGTTTTACTATGGTTACAAATATCAAAAAATTTCTATATGTGACACGGCACCAGAGTTAAGTTAGGGTTTTTCAAAATGCTGACACACCGAGCTCAAAAGGTTCGCCATCACTGCCCTAGCCCATAGCCTCTCCCTTTGTCTTCCTAACCTGGGATCTGCTTTCCACTCAGAAGACAAGTGTGTGGATTTTTATTAGTACAGCTGAGTCAATACTAATTCCTTTATCTATTCACCATATTCATGTACTGGGGTTTGATGTTATGGCAACATTCTGATTTCATCAAATACAGAGTTGTGTTTTTATGTTCTCTTTTTCCTTATTTGGGGATAATTATAAGAGGATAAAGATATGGAAATCTTTTCATTCTGTCATCCTAACCCCAGGTGTACCCTCATGACATTTTGTATTTCTTTGAAATGTTTATGTTTATGCACAGTCATCTTAAATTCTTCAGTAGACTATAAACTCTGTGAAGACAGGATGTCTCATTGATTATTCATTTTTGTTTCCCCTGAAGAATCAGATCTGATACCTTCTTTATATCAGCAAATAATTGTTGAAATAAATTAGGTTAAATTAAGTTTTAAGTGTTTTAGGAAAAACAATATACAAACTGAATTTATGTATGTCCTGTCTTTACAGAGTAGAACAATTTTATTTTATTTTGGAAAACCATAGCATTCCATAGCCAGTGAAAAAATATATTTTGCCCCGGCCAGTGTGCCTCAGATTTTTGAGTGTTATCCCATGCACCAAGAGGTCACTGGTTCGAGTCTCAGTCAGGGCACATGCCTGGGTTGCTGGTTCGATTCCCGATAGGGAGTGTGCAGGAGGCAGCTGATCAATGTTTCTCTCTCATCCATATTTCTCTCTCTCTCTCAAAAATCAGTAAAAACATGTAAAACAACTTTTAAGAGCATTTTTTCAGTTCACAGTAAAATTTAAGAGAAAATACAGAGATTTCCCATATGCCCTGACCTCCCACATACATAGCCTTCCCTATTATCAACATCACCCCCAAAGATACATTTATTACAGCTAATGTACCTACATCAATATATTTATTACAATTGATGAACCTACATCAACACTGCATAATCACCTAAGTCCAGAGTTAATCTTAGCGTTCACTTATATTCTACGGGTTAGGCAAATTTATGACATATATCCATCATTACAATAAGATAGAGAATATTTTCAGTGCCCTAAAATCTTCTTTTATTCATGTTTTATTTTTTCCTTTAAAAATATCATTTTTAATATCTTTTTAATACAGGAAAACAATAAAACAAACAAACAAAATGAAGGGACACAAGGACTTTTGTAGATGGTGTCTATGGGTATATTCAGATATTCAAATTACACAGTGTTTTGTATATCAATTATACCCCCAATAAATCTGAACTATACACACACATAAAAACAACTTAAAAGATGTATTCCACTGGCCAGCCTTAACCTAGTAGAAGTCATGTCTTTTGAAGAAGATAGTCCTAAATTCAAATTTATTTATTTCACTTATAGCACTAACACAGTTTTAACTCACTTTTTGAAGTTCTGAGAATTAAATAAAATTAAAAAAACATTGTGAAATGAACTGTAGTGTAGTTGGTGTTCAACAAGTGACTGTCATTACTTATTATATTTGTAAGGTAACATAGTAAACCCCTAAGAGTCTTTTGCCCTGTGTAGAGTTAATTGCTCTTAGAGTGATGAATAGATTGTTGCTGATGTTTCTCTGTTGCTGTGTCCTGTCATTCCTCAGTATTTTATCTTCTAAAATTATAGCACAATGTCTAAGAATGCACACTATGGAACAAAGCTTCTTGGCTTCTAATCATGCCTCTATCATTACCTGGGCTTTTGGCCTTGAACAAGATATATAATATCTCTCTGCTTAAGATTTCTCATCTATAACAGGGATTGCCATAGTATTTATTTCTAGCCTGTGTTTTTAGGATGAATTTTGTTATGTGGCACATTTAAAACACTGTTTAGAATAGACAAAAACCTGCATATGAGTAAGTTTTTATAAAAGTTCTGATCCCCTGTTGCTTCTACATTTTTCTTTTTAAAGCAAACTAGGCAAACAATTTAACGCTTAATTCTAAGATTGTCTCAGTTCTGCAGGAGATTCTACGAATTTCCTGGAGGAAAAAATGCATAAGTTCTGCACAAGTCACTTTGCCATTTTCTAAAGATTTTGGATAATAAAACATATCAATTGTATGGCTTCTAAAAGCATGTCAATATGATTGATGATTTACAAGGCAATTGCGCAAAAATAGGCTAGGCAGAAATATCTGGTGTGTCCCAAACCTGTGAAATTATTGCATATGGCTATTTCCTGGCCTATGCATGGAAGAAATAATAGAGTCATCTTGTCCACCAGTGAAATGCCATTAGTTTTTGTTTGGAAAAAAGCTAGCTATAGATAACCTCTATGTCTAGATTTTTTATTTAATTACTTTAGCTCTATTTTTAAAAATAATTAAACACTGAAGGTAATATCCTTCCCACTGATTTTGCATCTGTATTAGTTGAGTGGGGTGTGAATAGGAGTATATTATTATATTCATGAGTAAATAATCTATAGCTGATCAGAGAAAGAAAAAATAGAATGATCTTAAATCAAGAACAAAGAATATCCAATATCAAGTGCAATTTTATAGACATTGAATTTGGAGTTTTCCTGCCACAGGATCTAATCTTCATTTACAGCGAACATTTACTCTCATTTATTATTAAATTCCACTATGATTTATTGTTTGACTAATACTCCTAATGAGTTTGGTGGCTAATTGTATTCCTTGTTTGTTATGCTACATTTCATAGTACTTGTAAGTGCATTTCTCTACCTCTGCAAATCCTTCATAACTCTATGTCAGCAAATACTACAATTTTTTGAGGATGTGGTAGTAGAAAAAGCATTCCCTCCTTCAAATATGACATGTAGTGTATTACCTTCATGCGCAGTATTGTCAGGGGTGTAGTTTTTGACCTGCAATGCATTACTTGCTTGACTGAGCTTGGGATTGTTTATCACTGATGACATATTTCTCACCAGGAACGTACCATTTTTCTTATCGCTGAAGAGATTTTCCAGGAATTTGTGAAATAAATGAAAGCAATTATTTCAAGTTTTATCCCAATTCACCTAAAATAACCTATATAGTGGATTGTCAATGTATGTGAATAAACCCTCTCCTAGCATACAAGAAGGGCATGTCAACAGCTTTGTGCATACAAAATACCTATAATACTAATTATGCCTAGTGCTCATAAAATGCACATGATCATGAGCAAATTATTTTTAAAACCAAGAAAAATTCCTTTTGCAGATATGGAACTACTTTTTCTTGTACTAAAAAATATTTGGAGACCATATTCATATCTTTATTCCTGTGGGAAATCAATATATTTATATCTTATCAATATTTTCAATATCACTTTAAAATGTAGATAACTTTTAGGGTATGTACCCAAATCTTAGTAATAATGATCCTATTCTTTCTTTATTTCTGACATATAAATATTCATTTTTTCATGATTTGTCAATTCAAGCCCACAAAATTGAATTAAGTTTTGAGAAACAATTTACTCACTCCCAAGCACCCTCCTATCCCTTTCACCATTTTTAGTGAAACTCATACTTTGACAAATGGGAGCTGTCTGAGGGTTTATGATCTGTTTTATTTTCTGAACATTTTAAGCCATTGCTAATTTGCGATGGCCATTACCTTTTGTTGATGCTGTTGGGTGGAAAATATTTATTGCAAAACAATGGTGTCAAGAAAATCTCTTTCTGTTTCATAATAGGCATTTTTTTCTCTCACAATGATAGAGTACAGAGATTGATTCATTTACTCTTTTTTTCTGTTCTTTTTTAATTGTATTTTATTACTTAAAGTATTACAAAGAGTAGTACATATGTTTCCTTATTTCCCCATTGATCTTCCCCCAGCCTCCCCTACCCGCCCCCATACCTTGCGTCCATTGGTTATGCTTATATGCATGCGTACAAGTCCTTCGGTTGATCTCTTACCCCCCCCCTCTTGCCCCCTCCCTAGCCTTCCCACTGTAGTTTGACAGTCTGTTAGATGCTACTCTGCCTCTGTATCTATTTTTGTTCATCAGTTTATAATGTTCTTTACTATCCATAAATGAGTGAGATCATGTGGTATTTTTCTTTCATTGACTGGCTTATTTCACTTAGCATAATGCTCTCCAGTTCCATCCATGCTATTGCAAATGGTAAGAGTTCCTTCTTTTTTACACAGCGTAGTATTCCATCGTGTAGATGTCCACAGTTTTCTAATCCATTCATCTACTGATGGGCACTTAGGCTGTTTCAAATCTTACCTATTATAAATTGTGCTGCTATGAACATAGGGGTGCACATATCCTTTCTGTCTGGTGTTTCTGGTTTCTTTGGATATATTCCAGAAGTGGGATCACTGGGTCAAATGGGAGTTCCATTTTTAACTTTTTGAGGAAACTCCATACTGTTCTCCACGGTGGCTGCACCAGTCTGCATTCCCACCAGCAGTGCAGGAGGGTTTCTTTTTCTCCACATCCTCTCCAGCACTTGTTTGTTGATTTGTGGATGATAACCACTCTGACAGGTGTGAGACGGTACCTCATTGTCATTTTTATTTGCATCTCTCAGATGATTAGTGACTTTGAGCATGTTTTCATATGTCTCTTGGCTTTCTGAATGTCCTCTTTCGAAAAGTATCTATTTAGGCCCTTGACCCATTTTTTTTTATTGGATTGTTTATCTTCCTTTTGTTAAGTTGTATGAGTTCCCTGTAGATGTTAGAGATTAAACCCTTATCAGAGATAACATTGGCATATATGTTCTCCCATGCAGTGGGCTTTCTTGTTGTTTTGTTGATGGTTTCTTTTGCTGTGCAGAAGCTTTTTATTTTGATGTAGTCCCATTTGTTTATTTTTTCCTTAGTTTCCATTGCCCTAGGAGCTGTACCAGTGAAGATATTGCTACAACAAATGTCTGCTATTTTGCTGCCTATGGCTTTTTCTAAGATTTTTATGGTTTCCCATCTTACATTTAAGTCCTTTATCCATTTTGAGTTTATTTTTGTGTATGGTGTAAGTTGGTGGTCTAGTTTCATTTTTTTGCAAGTATCTGTCCAGTTTTCCCAACACCATTTATTGAAGAGTCTGTCTTGTCTCCATTGTATGCTCTTGCCTCCTTTCTCAAATATTAAGTGAGCATACTGGCTTGTGTCAATTTCTGGGTTCTCTGTTCTATTTCACTTGTCTGTATGTCTGTTCTTGTGCCAGTACCAAGCCGTTTTGAGAATCGTGGCTTTGTAGTATAGCTTGATATTTGGTATTGTGATCCTTCCTACATTGTTCTTCTTTCTCAAGATTGCTGGGGTCTTTTTTTTATTCCAGATGAATTTTTGGAGTTTGTTCTAGGTCTCTGAAGTATGCCATTGGTATTTTAATGGGGATTGCGTTCAAGTTATAGATTGCTTTGGGTAGTATGGACATTTTAATGATATTGATTCCACCAATCCATGAACATGCTATATTTTTCCATTTGCTCATGTTTTCCTCTATCTCTTTTTTCTATGTCCTGTTGTTTTCCTAGTATAGATTTTTTACATCCTTAGTTAAGTTTATACCTAGGTATCTTATTTTTTTTTTTTAGGTGCAATGGTAAATGGGATTTTTTTTTTTTCTCTTCTCTTTCTGTGAGTTCATTATTAGTGTATAAAAAGGCCATAGATTTCTGGGTGTTAATTTTGTATCCTACTACTTTGCCAAATTCACTTATTAGGTCCAGTAGTTTTTTGATGGAGTCTTTGGGGTTTTCTATGTATAGTATCATGTCAGTGCGAATAAGGACAGTTTTACTTCTTTTCCAATTTGGATGCCTTTTATTTCATCTTCTTGTCTGATCGCTATGGCTAGCACTTCCAGTACTATATCAAACAGGAGTGGTGAGAGTGGGCATCCCTGTCTTGTTCCCGTTCTTGGGGGAAATGAGTTTAGTTTTTGCCCATTGATTATGATGTTGGCTGTAGGTTTGTCGTATAAGGCTTTTATAATGTTGAGGTATGGTCCCTCTATTACCACTTTGCTGAGAGTTTTTATCAAGAGAGGGTGTTGGATTTTGTCAAATGCTTTTTCTGCATCGATTGATATGATTATGTGATTTTTGTCTCTCAGCTTTTTTATGTGATGTATCACATTCATTGATTTGTGGATATTGTACCATCCTTGCATCCCAGGAATAAATCCCACTTGATCATGGTGTATGATCTTTCTAATGTAATGCTGAATTCGATTTGCTAGAATTTTGTTGAGGATTTTAGCATCTATGTTCATAAAGGATATTGGCCTGTAGTTCTCTTTTGTGTGTGTGTGTGTGTGTGTGTGTGTGTGTGTGTGTGTGTGTGTGTTTGTGTGTGTGTGTGTGTGTGTGTGTGTGTGGTTTCTTTATCTGGTTTTGGAATTAGGGTAATGCTGGCCTCATAGAAAGAGCTTGGAAGTGTGCCTTCCTGTTGAATTTTTTGAAATAGTCTGTGGAGGATAGGTTTTAGTCCATCTTTGAATGCTTGTTAGAACTCCCCTGTAAAGCCATCTGGACCAGGGCTTTTGTTTGCTGGAACATTTTTAATCGCTGCTTCAATTTTGTTGGTAGTAATCAGCATATTCAGGATTTTTATTCTTCTTGATTGAGTTTTAGGAGCTTGTATTTTTCTAAGAATATGTCCATTTTATCTAGGTTGCCCATTTTGTTGGAAAAGAGTTGTTTATAGTATTTTTTCATAGTTGTTTGTATTTCTGTGGGGTAGGTTGTTACTTCGCCTCTTTCATTTCTGACTTTGTTTATTTGGGTCCTCTCTCTTTGCTTCTTGGTGAGCCTGGCTAGAGGTTCATCAATCTTGTTTATCCTTTCAAGACCAGATCTTGGTTTTGTTGATCTTTTGTATTGTTTTTTTGGTCTCTGTCATTTATCTGCACTCTGATCTTTATTATTTCTTTTCTTCTGCTTATGCTGGGCTTTTCTTATTGCTCTCTAACTCTTTGAGTTGTAGGCTTAGATAATTTATTACCATCTTTTCTTGCTTTTTGAGATAGGCCTGCAGAGCCATGAACTTTCCTCTCAAGACTGCTTTCACTGTGTCCCATAGATTTTAGATTGTTGTGATTTCATTGTCATTTGTTGCCATGATGCTTTTTATTTCTTCTTTGATCTCTTTGGTAACCCAATCACTGTTTAATAGCATGCTATTTAGCCTCCAAGTGTTTGATTTTTTTTATTGTTTTTATTGTAGTTGATTTCTAGTTTTATGCCATTGTGATCTGAGAAGATGCTTGATATGATTTCTATCTTCTTGAATTTGAAAAGACTTTGGTTGTGCCCAATATGTGGTCTATCTTTGAAAATAACTCATGTGCACTTGAGAACAATGTCTATTATGTGGCTGTGGTGGGATGTTCTGAAGATGTCAATTAATTCCATCTGAACTAGTCAGTCATTTAGGATTGATTTTTCTTTGCTGATTTTTTGTTTAGAGGATTTGTCCAGTGGTGTTAGTGGGGTATTAAAATCCCCTACTATGACTGTATTGCTGTCAATCTCTCCCTTGATATCCTCCAGAAGTTTTTTTTAATGTATTTTGGTGCTCCTGTATTGGGTGCATATGTGTTTACCAGAGTTTTATCTTCTTGTTAAATTGCTCCCTTTAGTATTATCAAGTGGCCTTCCTTATCTCTTGTTATGGCATTCACTTTGAAGTCTAATTTGTCTGATATAAGTATTGCTACCCCAGCTTTCTTTTCACTTCCATTCACCTAAAAAAACTTTTCCCATCACTTCAGCATCAGTCTGTTTGAGTCTTTTTTTCTAAGGTGGGTTTCCTGTAGACAACAGGTATATGGGTCATGCTTTCTTATCCACTCAGCTACCCTATATCTTTTGATTGGGGAATTTAATCCATTTCATTTACAGTTAAGGTTATTATTGATAGGTACTTGTTTGTCACCATTTTTATTCTTTATGTCTATGTTCCTTCTTTCCTTCCAATTTCTTCTTTTTATAGCAGACCCTTTAGCATTTCTTGCATTGCTGGTTTGGTGGTAATAAACTCTCTTAGTCCTTTTTTGTCTGTGAAGCTCCTGATTTCACCCTCATTTTGATTGATAACCTTGCTGGGTACAGTATACTTGGATTCAGACCCTTGCTTTGCATGACTTTGTATATTTCATTCATTCCCTTCTGGCGTGATGTGTTTCTGTTGAGAAATCAGTCCATAGTCTGATGGGAGGTCCTTTGTAGGTAACTTTCTGTCTCTCTTTGGCAGCCTTTAACATTCTTACTTTGTCATTGGTATTTGCCAATTTAATTCCAATATGTCTTAGTGTCGATCTTTTGGGTTTCATCTTCTTTGGGACTCTTTGAACTTCTTGGACTTGTGTGAGTTTTTCCTTCCCAATATCAGGAAGTTTTCTGTCATTATTTCTTCAAACAGGTTTTCTATCCCTTGCTCAGTTTCCTCTCCTTCTGGTACCCCTATTATGCAAATGTTGTTTCATTTGGTGTTGCCCCAATATTCCCTTAGGCTCTCCTGCTTTTTTTTTTTTAGTTTTTTTTTTTCTAGATGATGCTCTGCTTGGGTATTTTTTTCTACCTTCTTTTCTAGCTCACTGATGCAGTCTTCTGCTTCTTCTAGTCTACTGTTGATTTCTATTGAGTTCTTTATTGCAACAATGTCGTTTTTCATTTCTTCTTGGTTCTTCTTCATTTCCTCTTGGTTCTTACACATATTGTTGAATTTGTCTTCCATCCTTTTCAGCAACCTTGTGACCATTGCTCTGAATTCTTTCTCTGTCATATAGCTTGCCTCTATTTCATTTACTTCCTTTTCTGGTGATTCCTCCTTTTCTTTCCAATGTGGGCTGTTTCTTTGTCTCCTCATGATGGCTCCTCTCAGGGTTTTGGGTTATGTAGCTCTCTCTTTCCTGCATTGACTTTTTTTAGGCAATTCCAGCTGTGGTTAATACAACAGTTCCAGGTGGGTTCTCTTTGATTCAGCTGTTCCTTCTGCTCTGTGAGAAGGAGCAGAGCCCGTCCACGAATTTGCATCTTTGTCTCCCCGGAAGCAGACCTCCCAGGTGCCTCTGGCCAGGTAGGTTGGAGTTCCAGTGTTTGTGGATTTGCAACTGAGGTAACTGGTCCCTGGGTGTTGTGGTTGTAAGGTCCTGGGAGGCGTCTGAGATCTCCCCAGTTGAAGGTAAGGGTGAAGTTCTGTTCACTCTCATTCTCTGATCACAGCCGTCTCCCCTTCAAGGTGGCACAGACTCTGTGGTAGAGCCGGCCACTCAGGAGAGATTTCAGCCACAGTAGAGACTGCCTGGTCACGGAGAGCCAGTCTTCCAGTCCCCAACAGTCTCTTGGAATATAGTTGTCCCTCACTCACAAATAGTGACACTCCCCACACATCCATGCACTCTCCTTTCGATCTCTCTCTCACACTATCTAGTAGCCTGCAGTCCCATCGGTATCCATCTTCCCCATTGGATTCATTTACTCTTAAATAAACATTTGTTAATAACTCACTGTGTTCCAATTATACCATAGACATCTAAAATCTGTTGTTGAGTAAAAAGCCCAATTTTAACCATTTCTTCTGATAAACATTTTTTGTAAATCTGCAAGCACCAAGTAGTTGAACTGCCTCATTTGTATTCTTTTTCATCTTTTTTTTTCTTTCTTTACATATAAATAGCCAGTTGGAATTATAAAATCTTAACAAATGTTCTCTCTATATTTATAAAGTGGATATCATTCAGATAGAAGAAAGATACAGTGTACCTATCTTACTAATGCCCCTAAATTGTGACCATGCATTCTTGTTTCAGAATTAGTTTAGCACTAAACAAAAAGATCTCTACAAGATCTCTTTAGTGGGGCCAATTTTCTAAACATAGGTTTACAGATGTCATAATTGGAGTCCAAACTGCATTCACAGTCTACTACAGTAATTATATGTATGAGCATGTAATTTTCTTCATTTATTTTGGAACTTAAGAAGGACAAAAATCATTCTTCTCTTGCCTGGCTGGCTTGTGGGCTCAATACCCAGTAGAGGGCGTGCAGGAGGGCAGCCAATTAATGATTCACTCTCATCATTGATGTTTCTATCTCTCTCTTCCTTTCCCTTCCTCTCTGAAATAAATTTTTTAAAAATCACTCTTCTCCTACTCAAAATGAGTTTGTTTTACCAATTAAACATCTTAGTAAAATATGGAACATTTCTTTCAATGTTACCTGAAATCTATATTATGTATCTTTCTCTCCATGTAGATTCAATACCCAAGAGTTGGTTAATAAGGGAATAAGCTCTTTACTTTATTCTATTTAAATTGTTCTTTCAAAACTCATTGGTGAAAATTCTTAAAAACCAAGTGACTTGCCCTGGCCTGTGTGGCTCAGTTTGTTAGAGTATCATCACTTGCACTGAAGGGTCTTGGGTTTGATTCCCCTTCGGAGCACATACCATGGTTGTGGGTTTAATCCCTGGTAAGGACATGTACAGGAGGCAACTTATTGATCTTTTTCACATTTATGTTTCTGCTTCTTTCTCTCCCTCTCTCTTTGTCTCTCTCTAAACTCAATAAAACATATTCTCATTTGAGGATTAAAAAAAATTCGGTAAACTTTCCTCATATCCTACGTGCTTTCACTTTAATGAAATCCATTCACTGAGCAATGACTACATCGCAAGCCTGTACCAAAGTTTGATAAAAAACAAAACTGATAAAAATTCTGCCCTCATGTAACTACATTCTAATGTGTGCATCTGATGATGATAATAGTGGGGTATTTGACTCCAAGTTTGTTATATTCTCTACTGATGTTATTTCTGTGACTCACTGTCATTTTAAAAAATATCACCTCTCTAAAAAAGATTTTTTCAACCATTTTCTTAGTGTTTTTAATTGAGATAAAATTTAGAAATGTGAGAAAAGGATAGATCTTAGAGGTATAGTATGATGAGTTTTATAATTGCACAATTATTCATATCAAGTTATTGAACATTTTCATCACCCAAGAAAGATCCTTTTAGTCCCTTCCCATTCAAACCCAGTACCACTCTTAAGAACTTACTGTTTTTATTTTTTTTGTACCAGAGATAATTTTTTTTCTGTTCTAAAAGTTTAGATAAATAATTTCATACAGTATGTACTTTCCTTTGTCCAGCTTTTTTATTCAGCCTGATGTTTCTAAGGTCATTTGTGTTTTTCATGTAACAATATTTTATTTCCTTTCATTACTGAGTAGTTTTATTTCCTTTCATTACTGAGTAGTGTTTCATTGTGTGGATGTACCACAATTTTATAATCTATTCTGTTGATTAATATTTGAAACTTTTCTTATTTGGGGTTATTATGAATAAAGTTGTAAACATTCTTGTACAGTTTTTTTGTGTCCATACTTTTTTCATTTTCTTGGATAAATACCTAGAAGAATTGCTGATTCTTAAGGCAGGAATATTTTCAACATTAAGAAAAACTGACAGTTAACTTTCCAAAGTAGTTAAACAATATACACTCCCACCATCAATGTATGATAGTTCTAGTTGTTTTATGTATTTGCCAACATTTAATGTTATCATTATTTTGTTTACTTTAACCATTCTAAATACCAGTGGTTTTAATTTACCTTCATCTTGTTATCAGTGATACTAGTAATTTTCCTGCACTTATTTCCCATTGATATCCAGATAGGCAGGACCAGAATAGTATTATTTAGTCTTGAGTTAGTTATTTGCCACTACTGAGCAAAACCCTACCCAATTTCATGTAAATATTGAGGTTTTCTAATCATGTAGATGGGAACTAATCATATATTTTTGACTGGTAAATCTGATACATTTTACTGTATCTTGTTCATGAGCAAAAATATACAAATCTTTTATTTTTTAATATTGTTTCTAACATAAGCTTGTAGAGCTATACATTTCCCTCTAGTCCTCTAGCTGCATTCTTCATATTTTGATATGCAGTATTTTCACTCTCATTTATATCAAAAATGTTCTAACTTCTCTTGTTAGTTTATATATAAAACATGGGTTCTTTGAAAGTTTATTTCTTAATTTCAAAATATTTATATTTTCTATATACCTTTTTATATAAAATTTGGTTGCATTTAAGTGAGAAAATATAATCTGAATGATTTTAATCCCTTAAAATGAGACTTGTTTATAGCAAAATATATGTTTTACCTTAGTGAATGTTCCATGTACTCCTTTTTTTATTGCTTAAAATATTAAATAGTAGTACATTTGTTTCCTTTTTTTCCCCCTTGACCTTCCCCCAGCCTTCCCTACCCGCCAGTGTCTTGTGTCCATTGGTTATGCTTATAAGCATGCATACAAGTCCTTTGGTTGATCTCTTACCCCCGTCAACCCTCCCCAACCTTCCTGCTGTAAGTTGACAGTCTGTTTAATGTTTCTCTGCCTCTGTATCTACTTTTGTTCATCAGTTTATAGTGCTCTTTATTATCCATAAATGGGTGAGATCATGTGGTATTTTTATTTCACTGACTGGCTTATTTCACTTAGTTCTCTAGTTCCATCCATGCTTTTGCAAATAGTAAGAATTCCTTATTTTTTACAGCAGCATAGTATTCCATTGTGTATATGTACCACAGTTTGCTAATCCATTCATCCGTTGATGGGCACTTAGGCTGTTTCCAAATCTTAGCTATGGTAAATTGTGCTGCTATGAACATAGGGATGCATATATCCTTTCTGATTGATGTTGCTGGTTTCTTGGGATATATTCCTAGCAGTGGGATCAATGGGTAAAATGGGAGTTCCATTTTTAACTTTTCGAGGAAACTCTATACTGTCTTCCATAGTGGCCACACCAGTCTGCATTGCCACCAGCAGTGCACGAGTGTTCCTTTTCATCCGCATCCTCTCCAGCACTTGTCGTTTTTTTTTTTTCCTCTTTTTTTTATTCCTTAAAGTATTACAAAGGGTATTACATATGTCTCCTTTTTCCCCCCATCCTTGACAATCCCCTGGCCCTCGCCAGTGTCTTATGTCAATTGGTTATGCTTATATGCATGCATACAAGTCCTTCAGTTGATCTCTTACCCCCTTTCTGCCCCCCTCCCCTCCCCGGCCTTCCCGCTGTAGTTTGACAGTCTGTTCAAGGAAGCTCTGCCTCTGTATCTATTTTTGTTCATAAGTTTATAATGGTCTTTATTATCCATGAATGAGTGAGATCATGTGGTATTTTTCCTTCATTGACTGGCTTATTTCACTTAGCATAATGCTCTCCAGTTCCATCCATGCCATTGCAAATGGTAAGAGTTCCTTCTTTTTTACAGCAGCATAGTATTCCATCGTGTAGATGTACCACAGTTTTCTAATCCATTCATCTACTGATGGGCACTTAGGTTGTTTCCAGATCTTAGCTATGGTGAATTGCACTGCTATGAAAAAATGGGTGCATACATCCTTTCTGATTGGTGTTTCTGGTTTCTTGGAATATATTCCTAGAAGTGGGATCACAGGGTCAAATGGGAGCTCCATTTTTAGTTTTTTGAGGAAGCTCCATACTGTCATCCATAGTGGCTGCACCAGTCTGCATTCCCACCAGCAGTGCAGGAGGGTTTCTTTTTCTCCACATCCTCTCCAGCACTTGTCATTTGTTGATTTGTTGATGATAGCCATTCTGACAGGTGTGAGATGGTACCTCATTGTTGTTTTGATTTGCATTTCTCGGATGACTAGTGACTTTGAGCATGTTTTCATATGTCTCTTGGCTTTCTGAATGTCCTCTTTTGAAAGGTGTCTATTTAGATCCTTTGCCCATTTTTTGATTGAATTGTTTATCTTTCTTTTGTTAAGTTGTATGAGTTCCCTATAAATTTTGGAGATTAGGCCCTTATCAGGTATGACATTGGCAAATATGTTCTTCCATGCAGTGGGCTTTCCTGTTGTTTTGTTGATGGTTTCTTTTGCTGTGCAGAAGCTTTTTATTTTGATGTAGTCCCATTTGTTTATTTTCTCTTTAGTTTCCAATGCCCTAGGAGCTGTATCAGTGAAGAAATTGCTTCGGTATAAGTCTGAGATTTTGTTGCCTTTGGATTCCTCCAGTATTTTAAGGTTTCCCATCTTACATTTAAGTCCTTTATCCATTTTGAGTTTATTTTTGTGTATGGTGTAAGTTGGTGGTCTAGTTTCATTTTTTTGCATGTATCTGTCCAATTTTCACAGCACCATTTATTGAAGAGACTGTCTTGACTCCATTGTATGTTCTTGCCTTCTTTGGCAAATTTTAATTGAACATATTGTTTTGGGTCTATTTCTGGGTTCTCTATTCTATTCCATTGATCTATATGTCTGTTCTTGTGCCAGTACCAGGCAGTTTTGAGAACAGTGGCTTTGTAATACAGCTTGATATCTGGTATTGACATCCCAACTACTTTGTTCTTCTTTCTCAGGATCACTGCAGCTATTTGGAGTTTTTTTTTTATTCCAGATGAATTTTTGGAGAATTCGTTCTAGGTCTGTGAAACATGTACTCTTAAAAAGAATGTATATTTTATTTTGTTGGGTTTATTATTCCATAAATGGATATTAGCTTAAATGATTGATAGTGTTGTTCAAGTTTTCTATATACTCTTTATTTTCTGTCTACTTGTTCAATCAGTTCTTGGGAGGGGAATATTGGAATAATCAACTATAATTATAAATCTGTCTATTTCTCCATTTATTTCACTTATATTTTGTTTCATGTATATGTAAAATTCTTATATTTGATAAATACACATTTAGGATGCCTTATTAATGAATTGACCTTTTATCATTGTGAAATATTTTTATTTCTCTATTTTAATATACAGTGCTCTAAAATCTACTTTCTCATATATCAATATATCCTCTCCAGCTTTTTTAAGATTAGAATTCCTGATACCTATTTGATCTTCCATGCCATAGTCTCTTTAGATTCCAATCACATCTGAGTAACACTTCTGGAGCAATCTTCATAAAATATCACTTTCATAAAGCCCTTACAATGCTCATTAATATTTATGGGTTCTCTATTATTTGTAAAATACAAATTTCTTAACCCGCCATCAATAGATTTACACTCTCTGGCCCCAAGTTATCATTCAAAATGGTTTTCCCACTACTTCCCTATAAGAATCTTTTGCATCATTCTAAGTGGCCTGAAAGTCACAGACCTCCAAATGCTTTGTGCATTCTTGCCTATAGTAGGTTAACAATTGGCTCTAATCTTCACCTACCCTGAATCCATAATCTTTAACATGTAATTTCTCAGTTTCCCACATCTTATTTAATGTGTGCTTGTCTATCAGTTGACTTTGGCCTTGGCCTTTATTTATAACTTGCTTTGTCTAAGAAATGTTAAAATATGTGACATAAGCAGATGTCCCGTACGGAGAGGCTTGAAATGTGTTTGCAAAGTTGGTCTTTTACTCTTATGTTTCCATTATCACCATGATATTTTGATTTTCCTGCTAGTCTAAGGAAGGTGAAGCTTATGGCCAAAGCCAGCTCAGCAGAGCTGAGAACAGCTAACTTCTAGTTGACCCACAAATGTATTAATGAGAATAAGTGATTGCTCTTTTAGGCCACTGGGTTTTGAGGTGCTTTGTTACACGCCATTATTGTGACAACAGTTAAATTTTTATAAATTTACTTTTGTTCAGTCTTCTTTTCATCTATCATCAATTATTTAGAGATCTCTTAGATATATACCCATTTTACAAGGTTCAAACTAGTTCATAAGGAATTTCTCAGATAGGTTCAAGATAGTAGTGATGTAAGAAGATGTTGGACTTCTTCCCATGAGCAAAATAAAAAAATACATGTATATATATACCAATTATTTCTGTGAGAAAAATGAACACTGAATGAACAAAAAACGATAAAAAAGGCAAAGTAGGGAAGGCTTGGAATCCAAGGAAGCCCGCTGGGAGTTGTGAGAACTCTCTGGGGCTGGGAGAGCCAGTGAGCACTATTGTATACCTTCCCCTCTACTTTGATAGGGTGGGCAGGAGCTCTATTTGTAAGTTTTGGCCTGCCTGTGAAATCATCACAGTGTATTCACAACTACATTGTCAGGAGCTTCTGCTTCTTAACAAAGGGATCAAATAGGAACAGGGCGTCACTGCACCCACCTGGACTCCCTACCAAGCGCTATTTCAGCCAAGAAGACTAGTACCTCAGGTGTCATAAATGCCTGCTGGGCTCCAAGTGCCCCACCAAAATACCCAGCACATAGCATAGAGGTAGCCTCTACATGAGACCACTTTCTATAAAAAACAAACAAACAAACAAAACACCACACACACAAGAGAAACATTGTATAAAGAATACTGGAGAGCCACAGGAGCTCTCCAGGGATTGTGGATATGGGGTTGGAAAGGTTAGTGATTGTGATTGTTTATAACCCATAGTATGGGCAAGACTCTACTTAGGTACTCTGGCCTACCTGCAAGACCATTGCAGTGTGTTCCTGGACACATCACTAGAGCCCATTTCAGTTCAAATGGAGCAAGAAGGATCAAAGAGGCATTACTACATGTACTTTACCCCACCACCCAGATCTGCTCAGGCTCAGTAGACCAGTGCTCCAGATGCCTTAGGAATGCCTGTCAGAATGGCTACCATTAATAAATCAAAAAAACAAGTGCTGGTGAGGATTTGAGAAAAGGGAACCTCCATTTTAGTAGAATTATAAATTAGTGCATCTATTATGGAAAATTCAGTATGGAGAGTCTTCAAAAAAATTAAAAATAGAGCTTCCATTAATCCAATAGTTTCATTTCTGGATATTTATCCAAAGAAAGCAAAAACTCAGGAGTCCTAAGATGGCTGCATTCTAACAAGAGGCTGAGGGCCATGACTCCTGTCCAGACTGGATTTACAGTTAAAAGAGTGCACACTCAGCTTGAAAAATCAAGAGAAGTATAGTTGATTGGACATACTTTGTCTAAGGAGCACTGAAGAAACAACATAGAGACTTGTAAGGTGAGGGAGTCTCAGGAAGGAGTCCCCCCTGGAGCTGGTGCTCCACTGAGAAGCCCAAGGGATGGTGGCTACTAAACTCTTTCCTCTTGAGGGTGTGGCCTGCCATCCAAAAGCAGGGCTCTCAATCCCTGAACAGCAGAGACAAGAGGGAGAGTCCTGGCAGTGTCAGGCAGAGGGATCCAGGAGAACTATCTGCTTGGAAAGCTGGATCCCTACATTCTGAGTGAAAGAACACACCTAATGTTGGCACCCCCAGTGGGAGACATTCACCCAAGGCTCTGAAAGGCTGCTCAGCGAGGTGTGACTCCAGAATAGAAAGGGGCCTGTGGGCTGTATCAAACAGTGACCTAAATGGACCCTCTGGTTTCCTGAAAGGCATTGTACAGAGCCCCAGAAAGCATCTAAGCTGTGTGGCATATGGACAGGGCAGAGGACTCTCCAGCAACCAGAGAGAGATTGGAGCTGGTGGCAGGGCAGATCAAGAATTTTTGAACCTCACTGAGGAACGTTAGGAATACCAGTGGAGCTGGGAATTTTGGCCCCAGGGTTACTGAGATAATATGTGTAGAGAGACTGGAGACCTGCATGGAGGGGACCTTGTAATCCCTCCTGCTTGGACCTGAGATGTAAAGACACGGGGAAAGGAGTCTACCTCTCTTGCAGGCTGGGAGCAACTTTCTCAATAGGAAAGGGGCTGGATCAGAAGCCCAAATACCCCTGTTGGGCACAGTTAGGTGAAGGAAGGCAGAATAACTCAGAGGAGGACATTCCAAGGATAAGACCCTCAAGGGATATTTATTGGGACCAGGAGGTCCCAATTAGTCTCCCTCCTGAGAGCTGGGAAGGCAACTTGTTCACCGGAGACTCTTTTGATCAATCCCTCTGAACCCAGGGCAGCTGAAACTGCCTATACAGAAAAGGCAGCAAGATGAATCCAAGCTGAACCTGCATCTGGCCATTTTAGGGGGAAGTAGAGTTGGAGGATATGGTAGAGACTGAGGAGTTAACTCTGAAGCAGAGATTAAATTCCCCCTCAGTGAGTGCCTGATGGAAAAATCTCTAAGGGCCCCACTAGCACTAGTTACAATAGCCTTCCTCCGCCCTAAAGACTCTCTTCTGAAGACAGTGGAGAAAAAACAGGCAATCACAGGGAGGAGGCAGAGTAGCTGATAGGTGGATGTAGTCTGCACAGAACCTCAGACCAGCCAACTACAAAAGGACATCAAGAGCCAAACATGGACAGCTCCTGACACTAGCTGACACAAAAGTACTTCCCAGAAAACCTGGAATCAGCATACAAAACAGTGAGCCTTAGACAACATAGGTTGCCCAGACAAACTTCACTTGGCTGGCTTTAAAAAAAAAAAAAATTGTTTTGTTTTGTTTTGCTTTGCTTGTTCTTTTTTTTTTCTTTTTTCAATATTTTCTTTAGTTTTCCTGCTTTACTGCCTTGATATTCTGTATAATAAAAGGGTAATATGCAAATTGACCCTAAGGGTGGAACGATCAGAACGACCACTTGACCAGTCACTATGAGGTACACTGACCAGCTCTTGGTCCCTTCCCCCAGCTGGCAGGCTCCAATTGCCCAATGGCAAATTAGGAACATGGGGTGGGTGGCAGGAGATGCAGGTGTCACCAGACCAAAGCCTCTTCCCTGCCAGTAGTCCCGCACACAGAGAACAACCTGTGGTAGGGTCAGAGCAAGCGAGCAGGTGGGAACGGCCAACCTCTTAGTCTTCCCCCCAGGCCAGCAGGCTCCAATAGCCTGATGGTGAATGGGAAGCTGTGGATGGGTGGTGCCAGGGGGTGGGGCCGGATGCTGGCAGCCTGGGAAGATGACCCTGATCACAGGCCAGGTCTAGGGACCCTACCCCCATACAAATTTTCATGTGCTGTGGCTCTAGTTATTATTATAATAGTTACATTTTTGCTTTTCCCTCATTTCTTTCATATCTCTTATCAGCTTCCTACCTTTACTTACTCTTTCTTTCTTTACCCTTTTTTTTCCATTCTTTCGTTTGCTTTACCTTTCTCTCTCTTCTTGTTACCTTTGCATAATATTTCTTTCTCTGTTTTCTTGTATTTTTTTTTACTGTTTTCCTTTTCCTACCCTCTACTCTATGAACCCTCACCCCCCCCCCCAACTTTGCAGAGGCCTGAACCTTTACCCCTTCTGAGGGAGGTCTCCTGTCCCCATAGCTTCTTTGCTTCCCATACCCAACTCAGATCGGGACCCAGGTAAAGACAAAGACTGGCTGACAGCAGCTGTCCTCTCACTGCAACAGGACTTATTTCCCATTTCTACCTTGGACTACAGGAAAAGGGGCAGCTGAAGGAAAGGGCTGTGTCAGGATTCTGCCTTCTTCCCTTTCTTCTCCCTCTTTTTTCTAAACACTTCCATGCCTTGTAGTTCTTTTGCTTTCTCTTCATGTTCTCTCTACTACCCTCCACCTCTGCCTCATCCTCCTCCTCCCCCCACAAAAAAAGAAATGTTAAAGGGACCTCAGTAATAACTATGAGAGAGAGAGAGAGAGAGAGAGAGAGAGAGAGAGAGAGAGAGAGAGAGAGAGAAACGAGAAAAATAGGCATGAAGAATAAAAATGGCAATAAATAATTACCTATCAATAATAACCTTAAATATAAGTGAATTAAATGCTCCAAGCAAAAGACATAGGGTACATGAATGGATAAGAAAACATGACCCACATATATTCTGTCTATAAGAAATCCACCTCAAAACAAAAGATACAGGATAAAAAAAAATCACAATATGGAACATCAAGTTATACTACAAAGAAATTGTAATCTAAACATACTGGACTGGCACAAGAATAGGCCTATAGATCAATGAAACAGAACAGAGAGCCCAGAAACTGGCCCAAGCCATTATGCTTAGTTAATATATGATAACAGAGGCAAGAGTATACAATGGAGTAAAGATGGTCCCTTCGATAGATGGGGTTGGGAAAATTGGACAGGTACATGCAAAAAAATAGAAAAGAAAATAGACCATGAACTTACACCACACACAAGAATAAACTAAAAATGGATAAAAGTGTCTTAAATGTTAGTCATGAAACCATAAAAATCCCAGATTAAAATGTAGGCAGCAAAATGTCAGACATACACACAGCAGAATTTTCACAGACACATCAAGAGAAACAAAGGGAAAAAAATAAAGAAATGGAACTACATAAAAATAAAAATGTTTCTGCACAGCAAAAGAAGCCAACATCAAGATGTAAAGAGAACCCACTGTGTGGGAAAACATATTTACCAATGATACATCTGATAAGGGTTTAATTTCCAAAATATATAAAGTACTCATACACCTCAACAAAAGGAAGGCAAACAATTCAATTAAAAAAATGGTCCTGGCTGCAGTGGCTCAGTGATTGAGCATCGACCTATGAAGTAGGAGGTCACAGTTCGACTCCTGGTCAGGGCACATCCCCATATTGCAGGAGGCACTGATCAATGATTCTTTGTCATCATTTATGTTTCTATCTCTCTCTCTACTTTCCTCTCTGAAATCAACAAATATATATATATTTTAAAATGGGCAGAGAATCTGAAGAGACACTTCTCTAAAGAGGACCTACAAATAGCCAAGAGACATGAAAAAATGTTCATCATAAATTATCATATAGATGAAAATTAAAATGGCAATGAGGTACCACCTAACATCTGCCAGAATGGCTACCATTAAAACATCTACAAACAACAAGTGCTGGTGAGGATGTGGAGAAAAGGGAACACTAATACACTGCTGGTGGGGCTGAAGACTTGTTCAGCCACTGTGGAAAACAGTATGGATTTTCCTTAAAAATGGAACTGACATTTGACACAGTGATCCCACTTCTAGGAATACTAGTAGCCCAGTGCACGAAATTCGTGCACATTAAAAGGGAATTAATTGTCCTAACTTGTTTGGCTCAGTGAATAGAGCATTGGCCTGAGGACTCAAGGGTCCCAGGTTTGATTCTGGTCAAAAGCATGTACCTTGGTTGCGGGCACATCCCCAGTGGGGAGTGTGCAGGAGGCAGCTGATTGATGTTTCTCTCTCATCACTGTTTCTAACTCTCTATCCCTCTCACTTCTTCTCAGTAAAAAATCAATAAAATATATTTTAAAAAAGGGAATTATTTAGCAGAGATATTTTAATATTTCTATTTGCCCTTTCTCTATAATAGAAGTGTGAGAGATGAAAGGAAATTAGTAAAATTTATATGAAAATAATATATAAATTTATTAATAAATAAACAGTAACAAACAGATATAACAACAGAGGCATGATATAAAAACGACAAAAACATGTTATGAAAACAACAAAAACATGATATGAAAACAACAAAAACATGATATAAAAACAACAGTGATGCAAACAATGACTGATAAAGTGATTAAACTTATTCTAATATCTCCCTGTACACTACATTAAGAGTGAAAACACTTTCAGAGTTCTTGACTAATTTCCCTTGTGATGAAGTACTTAGAACTTTAACTGTAACATCACATGCTCTTCAAACTCGAGAGAAAGCAACATATAACTGACCATGTGCAAAATCGGGTTCAGGTAGGAATATGCCTACTCTGTCTAGAGTTTGTCCTTGTGATTTATTAATAGTCATCACAAATGCTAGCATCACAGGAAACCGTCGCCAAATCAATTTAAATGGGAGCCCAGTGTCAGATGGGGACAAATTAATTCTTGGAATCAGAACAGCCTGTCCCTCTGCAGATCCTGTTAGGCCATAATCTTTTGATAATAAATCTGGCACCATTACAAAGACCCATTTACTATTGAGATTTCTCAATAGCATGATAATTGCACCCACTTTCAATTTTAATTTATGGCACGGCATTCCCAAAGGAGTAATACTATTAAGAAATTCGATGGGAAAATTTTCCTTTTCAGCATCATCTGTGGAATCAATGGAATCATCATTCAAATATGTGTGAAAATCTCCATAGAGTATATCCAAATTTTCTTCATTTAATTTTTGAACATGCTCATTTTTTGGACAAAGAATTGCACTTTTAGATATATTTTTAATATTATCTATAGCAGTGGTTCTCAACCTTGGCTGCACATGAGAATCACCTGGGAATCTTTTTAAAATCCTGATTCCTGGGTCTCATCCTCCGGAAATTGTTTCTTTGTTATGGAGTTGGGCCACAACATTAGTAATAAAGAAAAAGAACTAAAACTTTATTGTGGGGAGCCACTACAGTGTTTTGGACAGGTTCAAGCCTTGGACTGATGAGAGGGTACAGTCCTCTCATTGCCACGTGCAAGTGCCAGCTTGGAGGGCAGGGCCCTCCCAGCACAATTATAGCCAACAGCTGTAGTTGTAAGCTTGAACCTATGGTCCGAACATGTGGCCCCATGTGCCTGAGTGATGTAGGCTTGATAGAGTTCAGGTGCATGTAGTTGAGTAGGATTGAAACCCAGGAGAATGTTGTAAACATCTTGGTCATGCCCTAACTTTGCTTCATACCTTCTACTATACAATAAAGGCATGGCTGTGGGCGTGGTCACTGTCTCTCAGAGAAGCAGCATCCCACCAAGACTTGGCTTTCATTCTCTTGTATGTCTTTTCTAAGCCTTTCAGCCACCCTCACTCAAGGTTCACCCCTGGCCTTGCTGGTGCGCGGCACACTTTAGAAAGATCTGCCTCCATGCTCTGAGGGCTGGTTCCTGCCTCAAACCCTGCACTTACAGGAAACAGCTCCGGGAAACAGCTTGGGGGAGGGTGCAGCCATTGCCAAGACAACCTCTGCAGGACTGACTTCCTTCCGCTTGGTCACAGTGGTCCTTCTGGATGTGATGAACACCACCCATGGTTTTTATATAAGTAGATATCCTAAGAAATCCAAAACACCAATCAGAAAGGATATATGCACCCCTATGTTCATAGCAGCACAATTTACAATGGCCAAAATCTGGAAACAGCTCAAGTGCCCATCAGTAGATGAGTGGATAAAAAAAGCTGTCGAACATTTACACAATGGGATACTATGTAGCAGTAAAAAAATAAAGATCTCTTACCTTTGAGACAGCATGGAGGTACCCAGAGAATATTATGCTAAGTGAAATAAGCCAGTCAGAGAAAGACAAATATTGCACGATCACAACATTATGTGGAATCTAATGAACAAGATAAACTGCCAAACTAAATAGACACAGAGACACTGAAGCATGAAACACACTGACATATTTCAGAGGGATTGAGGTTGTGGGACGAGATTAACCAAAGAATTTATATGCATAGATGCATAACCCATGGACAGACAATAATGTGGTGAAAGCTTGTGGAGGAAGTGGGTGTGGGTGAAGAGGGTCAATGGGAGAAAAAAAGGGACATATGTAATATTTTCAACAATAAATATAAATTTTAAAAATAAAACAAAACCCAGCTATTCAAAAAAAACAAACACCTCTATTTCCAAAACATGTATGTACTGCAATATTTATTGCAGCATTATTAAGTGTTCAAGATATGTAAGCAATGAATATAAGAATGTGTATATCTTTTGAAATTAGAATGTATATATATACCAGAGGCTCAATGCATGGGATTCGTGCACTGGTAGTGGGCATGGCCTAAGAGGATCGGCCCACTGTGGGAGTGCCACTCATCTTGGTCAGCTGAGCTACTGTGGACCTGCCCTCTGAGTGGCTGCTTCTTGGTCCAGCATCTTCCATGGAGCCAGAGCACTCACCTCTCCAGGTGACCTGGTTGGGGCTGGGCCCAGAGACAATAGCACTGAGAGGCGTCAGCTCTGCAAGCCTGGCAGTGGTCCTGTGAGGCCTGCAGGTATCCAGAGGAGGCAGCAGGGATCAAGGAGAAGGAGCCTGGGGTAAGGAGGCAAGATTGCAGCCTGGGTTCCTGCACATAGCCCTGGGGTTTGCAGTGGGAGCAGCCATTCATCCCAGTCAGCTGAGTGGCGCTCCCACTGTGTTAGTGCACTGACCACCAGGGAGCAACTCCTGCATTGAGCGTCTGCCCCCTGGTGGTCAGAGCACATCATAGTGACTGGTTGACCAGTCATTTTAGTCATTCTGCCATTCATTTGCTGGGCTTTTATGATATAGGATATATATTTATTATTATTATCCAACAATAAAAAAACAACAACAATAAATTCTTGTTATTTTTGACACCTGGATGGACCTAAATGATATTATGCTAAGTGAAATGTCAGACAGAGAAAGGCAAATACCATATGATGTCACATATGTGGAATCTAAGAAGGCAAAATAAATAAACAAAATGAAACAAAAAGATACATAGATAAGAGAACAAGCTAAGTTGACGGTTGTCAAAAGGGAAGGGGTGGATAGATGGGAATAAAAATGAAAAGAAATGCAGCAGGAAACAAGAGGAGAAATGTGGGTTTGACTAACTTACTTAGAAAAAATAAATTCCCCTTTGTTATCCTTTAGCACTTTCTATCTATATCATACTTTGGTAAATATAATTTACCACATATAACCTATTTTATGTCACTTATTCCCAATTAACTTGCAACATTCCTTTATTATCTACCTTTATTGAGGTATAATTGACAAATAAGAATTGTACATATTTAAGGTATGCAACTTGAAATATTGATATATGTATATAAAATGCAATGAACAGGGCAATCAAGTGAATTAACATATCCGTCGTAACACATGGTTACTATTTTTCTGTCTTCTTTTTTTGCTATGTGTGGTAAGAACACTTGAGATTGACCCTCTTAGAAAATTTCAAATATACAGTGTATTATTGTTATCTATAGTCACCATGCTATTCATTGGCTCTCTAACACTTATCTTGCACACCTAAAACTTTGTACTCTTTTCAAACACTTCCCCATTTCTCATGCTCCATTGTTCCTGGCAAACACTATTCTTACTCTCTGTTTTTATAAGTTTGACTATTTTAGATTCACTTATAAGTGATATAATGCAGTATATGTATTTCTGTGTCTGACTTATTTCACTTACTCTAATATCCTCCAAGTACGTCCATGTTATTTTAAATGTCAAGAATTCCTTTTTTTAAGTTGAATAATATTCCATTGTGTGTGTGATTGCTGGAGCATGTTTCTAGTTTTCATTTTTTAAGGAACTTCCACACTGTTTGCCATAACGGTTGAACCAATTTACATACACACCAACAGTGTACTAGTAAAGGTTTCCCTTTTCTATATATCCTCATCAATACTTTTTTTCTTTTTCATAATAGTTATTCTAGTAGGTGTGAGGTGATATCTCATTGTAGTTTTGATATGCATTTTACTGACAATTAGTGATGTTCAGCACCTTTTTCTATACGTGTTATCCCTTTGTCTTCATTTTTGAGAAATATCTTTTCATGTTTTTTTTGTCCAATCATATTAATATATATTCCTCAAAACACAAAAGAAACTCAAATAACTCAATATTAGCAGCATTTCTGAAGCTAAGAACTTCTTTATATTTCATGTGGTTGTATGAATAGTAAGTTTTTTATAGCCATCTAATATTCTGATAAAGCACTTTTCCCAAATATCTTCCTACTCCCATGAGTAATGCTCTAGTCCAGGCTCTCAATCGCTCCTTTCTAGATTAACACAATATCATGGAAATAGTGCTTTGATTAGCATGGTCTTCCACTTTCTGAGTTTAACCTACATCTTTAACCTTATTTTGTCTTTGATTCTAAAACTAACTGAAGTGTGTACCACACAAATTATTCATTTTTTCTCCCATTAAGTTTATTTCCTCAGAGGGCCAATAACCCCTATGTGATTTTGTACATTATAGTACTGACTTTAAAACAACTGATATTTTATCATTATAGATTCATTGAACAACTGAACTAAAATTCTACCTATATTAGAATATTATATCTGGAATAGAATTAAAGCTCATCTAAGGAAACTTCTTAATGATTCACCAGGGTCACATTGTAAGTTAGTGACAGAAGTGAGATTAAGCCCAAGCTTTAAAAAAAAATCTTTATTGTTTAAAGTATTACATGATTCTTTTTTCCCCCATTGACCTCTCCCCACCAACCCCTCCCCCAAGCACAATCTATGAGGGAAGGCAGGGGGTGAGGGAGTAAGAGATCAACCAAAGGACCTGTAAGTCCAAGCTTTTTGACTTGTGATCCAGTGTTCTTTTCATTACATCATGATATTTCTTCAAAATATCTTGAAATTTAATCAGTCATGGTGATAATTGGTATGACTCCTAACTACTGGATTAAGACTTTTGTATTCTCTGATTATTACATATATGTTAACTTTGTTTCGGACAAGAGGACTCTAAAATAATCAATGCTGGGATCATGTCTTAAATTTCCTTTATTTATAAACTAGAGGCCTGGTGCACGAAATTCGTGCACAGTTAGGGTCCCTAGGCCTGGCCAGCGATCAGGGCCGATCATGGCCTTCTGGCTGCCAGCTGGGGCCTTCTTTCATTCTGTGCCGCCCCTGGGGTGGTCAGCACATATCATAGTGAGAGATCAAACTTCCCAGTCTCTCAGTTGAACTCCTGAGGGGACACTTTGCATTTTAGCCTTTTATATATATAGATTAATTACTGTATTACTTTCCATATAAACAACTGTAAGTCTACTTTTTCCCCACACTGTATTTGTCTGGAGGTGTATACTGTATTTGCGTTTCCTGTCTTCATTGCTGAGACAGACATAAAAGTCAATCCAAAGGGTTAAATGAACACTTTGCTGACAGGCAGCATGCTCAGTCCCTAGTATTTGGGCTCTGGAATATACTCAACTTGTTTAGGTGAAACATTAAAAAAATTTGTGTTTCTCCAGTAACTGAATTTATAAAACAGAGTGGACAATTACCACCTTAATTTGTAGAAATAAACAGGGTATAAAAAGAAAGTGGGGGCAGTTTGACCAAAAATTCTACCTCAAAGGTCATGATGGCATTACTTCTTGACCAACAACCTTAACTTACTCAGCTTTCATATACTAAAAACTTGGGAGGGGGTAAAGGTTTAGGGGTTTGGGAAAGGACCAAGGAGGCCTTTAAAATCAAAGCAATTTCAGGATAAAAGAGAACAATTACTAAGATTCAACCTCTGAGTTTTCAAAGGTTTGCCATAGGGCCAAATTACAACGGTAAGTTCTTTGAGTAAGATGCACATTTACCAAGTTGAACATTTATAGCCACTACCATTTGAAGTATTGGACCTCCATTCATTTGAAACTTGCCTAATACTATATGACCTCTTGTATTTGTCTTGTCCTGTTTTTAATTCTTGAAATACTGAACTTTTTAACATTGTATGTCTTATTCCCTCCAACTAAGACTGTTAGCTCTTGGAGAGAAATGACTGTACTATGCCCCTTACTCTCATTCCTTACCAAGAGGGTCAACCTTGAACTCTTTCATTTTTTTTGAAACACCCTTGGGATATGCATTCTGAAAATGGATACATGTTTTTAGTGAAAATCTAGTGGCCAAGAGCCCAGCCAGTATCAACACATTCTTTCTACGTCTTCACTTTAATGACAAAAATTGTTTAGATTTAGAGAAGAAAAAGAGTGGGTTTATTTTACAGTGTGTTAAAGTATTGGAAACAAAGCCACTGAGAGTTCTTTGGATTTTATATGGTATCATGGTGCAAAGCCCAGGCCTGCCTGTTATCCTCAAAGCTGAACAACAGATTCCAGGTAATAGAGCTCTCCCTACCCCCACACCACTGCATGGGCAAATGAAGCTGCCAGTTGTTTTGAATCAGGGTCTGCACCACCAGGCTATAAACCAAATGCAAACTCAAGGCTTTTCAGCAGACAGGCCCACAATGAGAGGAGTGGAGCCACACACAGAGGAGCAACCCCAGAAAGCAGTCAGACGTCACTTTTCCAGCGGTCCGCTTTTGAAGATAACCCGAAGTAACAGAAGCACATTTGTACATGGACACAACTGTAAGCCAGAGAGACAGACGGGCACATATGGACTGGGGACATTCAGGGCAAGAGAGTGAGGGCACAAGCCACGCAGGATGATGATAGTTCACCTGCAGCCAGGGTGTTATGTGGGCATGTGAAATCTGTTCCGGAACCATTGGCCATGCAGTCTGGCTTGGCATGGCTTCCAAGTCAAAGAGAATCAGGTGGCTTTGTTTCTGGAATGTGAATGAAGGAGTGGAGCCAGGGCTTAGAGAAGACAATGTTCCCTGGAGTCCTCCGTCACTGAAGCAAGCAAGCCTCATGTTAGTTTCTAGCTGCCTGGCTGCCGGCTGCCATCTTGGCTGGCAGTTAATTTGCATACCGCCCTGATTAGCCAATGGGAAGGGTAGCGGACATAAGCTAATTACCAGCTGTTCTTTAATCCGCTCTGGGAAGTATCCTTCCTCTTCAGCCTTCTCCTTTTTTATGAAGGTCCCCATGGCTTCCCTGATTGCGCCTGTCTTGGAGCTGAAATTATCTGACCATTGCAGCCAAAGCCTCTGGCTTGCATGGCCCTCACCCCCAACACTTCAAGCCGCAGATGTGCCACTGACGCAGAGACTGCCCTGGTTGTCAGTGCTGCGCAGTTCCGGACCACCCCACTTAGTTTTAAATGCAAACCTGCCTTGGACAGGCCTTGAAGGTCTTTTTTCCATGGCGATCATGGGGTAGCAGGCCAGCCGGCACCCACAGCCCAGGGGGGTCTGGGGGAGGGGGCTGGCCTGGCCGGGGCTCTCTCTGCCCCCGATTGCCATGGCAATCACGGGGTAGCAGCTCTCTCTGCCTCCAATCCACAATGCAATCACTGATCACCGGCCCCCCACCTCTTGCCTGCTGCTGGGTTTCCATCCCTTTCGCCTCCCAGCATTGCGGCTATGTATGCAAATTAACCGCCATCTTTGTTGGTGGTTAACCGCCATCTTGGCTGGCAGTTAATTTGCATATCACCCTGATTAGCCAATGGGAAGGGTAGCGGTCGTATGTTAATTACCATGTTTCTCTTTTATTAGATAGGATTCTTTCACCAAGACATTGAATATTTCATTAATTAGTAAGTCATCATCACAGCTACTCTGTAAATAACTGTCTTGTTCTTTTTTTCCTTGACATACCAAAAAAATCTTTCCTCAGTTCTTTGATTGACAGACAATGTACCTGCCAAATGGACTAATTCTCATGGGTACAGCATGTTTCTAGTTTGCTCCATGGAACAAATTTTAAATTTTTCTAAAAATGAGGTTCCATGTTTCATGAAATTTAAAATGTACAGAATCACAATGCATATTTGCATGATAAGTTATTTTGTACATGTAAGTGTATACATATGTGTGTGTTTTTAGTTTAGATTTGTTTCAGCAAACATTTAAATTTATTTTACTATGGAGATTTTTGTTTTAATGTAAGATATCCCAGGCATATTAACAGTCTAAATCTCTGAAGAAAAGGGAAAAAAAGAAATAAAAGATTGTGGTTTAAATAAAATAGAATTTTTTTATCTTCCAGATAATAGTTCTGAGGTAGAAAATCTAAATATTATAGGACAGCTCTGCTCCTGAAGTTTTCAGAGAGAACTAGCATAATTCTTTCTTGTTCTGCCATTCTCAATGTTTGGATTCTAACTTGTGGTTTAACATGATTCCTATCAGAAAAGAATAAAGGGCATTGGGATCAAATTGATTTTCCTTTTAAGTGCATAATTCATAAATGGCACACCTTTGTCTCAGGAAAACTCCAAACTACAAAGGAGGCTAGGACATCCATTTTTTAGCTGACTGATCATGTTAGAAGATAAAACTTGAGAGTTCTCTTTATTATAGAAAGAAGAAAAAAGGTATTCGTGAACGACCAGTTTTCTCTGCTATAAAATTGAAGTAATTTTTCTCTATAACACTATCAATGAAAAAGTTTATTAGAGAATATAAGAATATAACCTTTCTTTGTCTTTGGCATTTATGCAAATGTAAGAAACCCATACAACCATACTCCATAAATACAAACAAGATAAATTACAGAATATTCACAACAATTATCTCAATTTAGTACACTTGTTTCTGAACTGTTCCTCTTCTAACCCAGGTCCATTCTGATTTACTGTTAGAATAATCTTTCATTTACATTGATTCTGTTGTTTCCCTTTAGGTTTCTTTGGAGCTGTGAATTTCTGCTTCTCAACTGTCTTCTGTGACAAGTGCTTTGGTGGAGTTGACATTACTATATCTAATTGCTTTCTCCAACCTGTTCTTCCATACTTAATCTAGAGTTTTCTGGTAAACCTGCTCAAGATCCTCAAGAAAAATATTGAGCTTATTGCACACGCACACTAATATTGAGTTGTGACAGTTCACTTTTTAAAAAGCATATATGGCCTTCTATTACCTGTGTGTTTGTCTTTTTTGGAGAAGTGTCTATTTAGGTCCTTTGACCATTTTTAAATTGAATTATTTGTTTATTTGAGGTTGAGTAGTATGAGTTCATTATAAATTTTGGATATTAACCACTCATCAGATGTATTATTTGCAAATATGTTCTCATACTCAACAGGTTGTCTTTTCATTTTTGTTGATGATTTCCTTTGTTGTGTGAAAAATTTTTAGTTTAATATAGTATCATTTGGTTATTTTTCTTTTGTTTTCTCTGCCTAAGGAGATATATCAGAAAAAATTGATATAAAAATTCTGAGATCTTACTATGTTTTATTCTATAATTTTTTATGGTTTCAATTCTTATATTTAAGACTATAATACATTTGAGTTTATTTGTGTATAAGGTGTAAGGAGTTGCTCTAGTTTCATACTTTTGCATGTATCTTTCCAATTTCCTCAGCTGAGTTTAGACTGTTTTACTCCATTGTATGCTCTTGCCTCCTTTGACATATATTAATTGACCTTATAGACCTGGGTTTATTTCTGGGCTCTCTTTTCCTTTCCATTGATCTATAGCAGCTGTGGGCAAACTACGGCCCACGGGCCGGATCCGGCCCATTTGAAATGAATAAAACTATTGAAAAAAAAAAGAACGTACCCTTTTATGTAATGATGTTTACTTTGAATTTATATTAGTTCACACAAACACTCCATCCATGCTTTTGTTCCGGCCCTCCAGTCCAGTTTAAGAACCTATTGTGGCCCTCGAGTCAAAAAGTTTGCCCACCCCTGATCTATAGTCTACTTTTATGCAAGCACCATGCTGTTTTGATTACTATGGCCTTGTAGTATAGTTTTATACTGAGTACCGATAGACCCAACTTTGTTCTTTCTCAATATTGCTGAGATGATTTGAGTTTTTTTGTGGTTCCATATAAATTTTTGGATTATTTGTTCTAGTTCTGCAAAACACAGCATTGGTTTTTGATAGGGATTGTGTTGAATCTATAGATGGCTTTGGGCAGTATGGACATTTTAATGATGTTAATTCTTTCTATCCGTGAACACACTAAATGCTTCCATTTTATCTTCTTTGATTTCTTTCTTCAGTAACTTACAGTTTTCTGAGTATGGTTCTTTTACCTCCTTTGTTAATTTTATTGCGATGTATTTTATTTTTTATGGTATATTTGTAAATGGGATTGTTTTTTAGTTTCATTTTCTGATATGTCATTATTGGTACATCAAAATGAAACTGTTTTCAGAATATTAATTTTGTATCCTCTCATTTTACTGAATTAATTTATCAGTTCTAGTAGTTTTTGGTGGAGTCCTTAATGTTATCTGTAAACAGAATCCTGTTATCTGCAAATAATGAGAGCTTTACTTCTCCCTTTACAAGTTAGATGCCTTTTATTACTTCCTTTTGTCTGATAGCTGTGGCTATGACTTCCAGTAGGATATTGAATAAGACTGGTGAAAGCAGACATTCCTGTCTTATTCCTGGTCTTAAGGGAAACGCTTTTAATTTTTTCCCATTGAATAAAATGTTACCTGTGTGTTTTTCATATGTGGCCTTTATTATGTTGAGGTATGTTCCCTCTACTCCCACTTCGCTGAGTGCCGGAAGCCGGTCCATCCTTGCTGCTTGACACAGTCGCTGCAGGAAAGAAACATCTGCACAGCATATGTTTCAAGGGACCTGGCGTATATAGCATACTGTTCTTAATATGTTTGCTCCCCTTAGCGCTGTGTGTTTTAACCAAGGTCACCTCTCCGAGAAAGGTTGTTTCCCCAGGTAGGGATTTTTCCCTGAAGTTAGGGAGGGGATGAAACTCCTTAACTAAGTGCCAGGCAGGTAATCACTTTAACTACAAACAATCATACTTAAGCTACATGATCTTTACTCCTTGGAATGGAGGTAAGAAACGCCCTAACCTTTGTAATAGAAATTGACAGGATTAAAATCAACTGGTATAAATACGGATGTAACAAGACAATAAAAAGCAGAACCTCTCTGGAGATCCAGACCAGAACTTGGCTGGAGATCCTGGCTGGAGATCCTGGCTAGGCTGCTGATCAACTGAACGCTGTCTCTGTGTCCTTCCTTCTTCGCCAACTCCGTCTACGCCTTTGGGAACCCCTGGACCTGCTGGGGTTGGACCCCGGCAGCTGAGTTTTTTTTTTATCATAAATGGGTGCTGGATTTTTCAAATGCTTTTTTCTGCATCTATTGATATGGTCATGTGATTTTAATCTTTCATTTTTCTTATGTGGTATATAATGGTAATTGATTTGCATATATTTTACTAACCTTGCAACCCAGAAATAAATCCCACTTTATCATGATGTATGATCTTCTTAATGTTGTGCTAGAGCTGGATTGCTAATATTTTTTTGAGAATTTTAGCATCTATGTTCATCAGGGATATTGTGCTAGGGTGAGGGACTGTGGCATGGAAGGGTTACAGAATGTTACTGAATGTGCTCGGAGGGAGGAGGATGTATGAGGAAGGATTGTGTTGTCAGGATATGGAGAAGGATTGTGTATGTGCTGGGAGAGGGTACTGAAGTATGGAGAGGGATTGCAGGGTTAGGAACCATGGAAGAAAAATTGCTAGATTGTCTTAGAAAAACAATGTGTTATGATACGCTCCAGCCAGGTGTGACTCTGTTTACCCCCCCCCCTTTGTTCTTCTGAACTTTCTGTGAACTTCTAAGCTAACACTGTTTGCTATAAAGGATCATACTACACCCTTGATCTCTGCCACATGCTCTGAATCTCCCAGAGGGGGAGATAGGCGATGTGGTCAGCTGGCCAGCTTAATAAAAGGCTCTTAAATTTAAATTCTGAGTCAGTGGTCTATCTCGTTGAGCCAACCCATAACATTTGGAGGCCCGCAGCGAGATACCCGGCAGGGAGGAGAGGGACCCCTTGTTTAGGGCAGGAGGCTCTCCCCTGGCAGGGAGGAGAGGGACCCCCTATTCAAGGCAGGAGGCTCTCCTCCAGCAGGGGTGAGAGGGACCCCTTGATTAGGGCAGGAGGCTCTCCCCCGGCAGGGAGGAGAGGGACCCCCTATTCAAGGCAGGAGGCTCTCCCCCACTTGTCGCTGGGCACTCAGCGAGATACCCCACACCTGTGGAGAACGACTACCAAGGAGGCCTCCAGTGCACCCAAAAACTTTCAATTCGGAAACCGAGCCACCTGGACTCTCGAGAGAGGTAAGGACCGGTCGTTAAACAGGAATTGGGACGTCCCACGGAAGGACCTATATGGAGGGCTGGACGCAGCGGTACTCCTGGTCCTGACCCGCGGCCACGACGGTGGCCGGGGTCCCTGGTTTGTGCGGCTGTAGGCTGCACTGGGTTTGTCTGTCTGGTATTTGTTTGTCTTGGTGTTTATTGTCAAAAAGTTGTCTGCTTCTGTGTACACCCTGCTGCAATGTTTTTTGAAAATTTTCAGGACTTCAAGGAGCGAGCTGCAGGTTCCAGGCAACCTTGGGTTACATTTGGCTGATTTATTTTGTCTTTGTTCTTTGTTGTCTTTGTCTTTGTCAAATGGGATAAGGTCAGTCACCTTCGTCGACCCCTATCAGTCAGGCCCACTCCGAGTGAGTGGAAGGGGAGCTTGATCACCTCCCGGGAAGCTATAGAGCTCCCTCAGGAATTGGGAAATTGTTAGGAATTGGGTGGATTGTTTAAACTCTGAGTGAATGTCTGGTGAAAGTGTGTGAGTGTAGAGGGAGGGGGCCTGCCCTCTCCTCTCCTTTGTGTGGCTCCACGACTTTGGTTACGGAGTCCGAGTGGGCCCCAACCTGCGGTTCCGAGATTCGTCATATGGCATAACGGTGACTCACCCCCATGTGGAGGTGACCAAGCCCGGGGTTTATACAGGTGCACCTTAGCTATGACGAATGTAAGCTCCCAAGGGACGCGGCCAGGCGGGCACCTGCATGAGGATCTGTGAAAACAGGCCACCCCCTCCCTTGTCTGTCTCTCACCACCAATCATCATGGGGTCGGGAAAAAGTTTGTTTGTTTGGGACTAGCCAAATTACTACAGAGAAGGAGGACTAGATACAGCTCCAGCCTGGGCTGATCTACTAAGAAAGTGTAAATCATTACTGGTCTGTGTAAAGTAAAAGCTACTTTGATTTATTCTGCTTTCTGTTGATACGCTTGGCTGAACGTTTGGGCTGGCCCCTTTAATAGTCTTCAAAGCCTCTTGCAGCTGCGAGAATTATTTTTTCTCAGAGTCTTTTGCTCACTGTTAAAGGGGAATCGGCCTACTTAGTTAATAAAGATTTCTGTCTATCAGTTGCTCTTACCTAGGTTGTAATTTACTGTATTAAACTGAAGTTCTGGGGTAGATTTAAAAGTTATAATGTTAATGCTTTTGATTTACAGCGATTCTGTGAATGGGAGTGGCCCACTTTCCAGGAGGGGTGGCCGAATGCAGGGTCTTTTGATCTGACCGCTGCCTACCGGGTCCATTATGTCATATACGGCCGCCCAGGGCATCCTGATCAAATTCCTTATATTCAGGTTTAGATTGACATATTGCCCAAGAAACCCTGGTGGATGAGGGCTTGCCTCCCGAGGGGAAAATTGGGACAGAGACAGACAATTCTTTTGGCCGGGCCCCAGAAGGGAAAGGCTCCCCCGGTCCTTCAGGGAGAGAGGGGGAGAACCTGCAGGACCTTGCGACATCCGCCAGTCCTGCAGTTCCTATGTGGCCACTACGGCAGGCCGGCCCTCTAGATCTGGGGCTAGACAGGCAGCCCTCTGGGGAAGCAAGGCAGACCGAGGCGCTATTCCCCAGCTCCAGACCAGATTGGGGAATGAATGATCAAAGAAGGGGGGCTGGATGCCTGAGCTGCCTGCAGTGGCCCTAAAAAAAGAGAAGCAGCAGCAGCAGCGAGAAAGTACTTAGGCCTTTGGCTTGCAGGCTACAGCAGTTAAGCCATAAGCCAATGATTGGTACTAGCCTTCCTACAGCCCCAGAAATAGAGTAGCAAGCCTGAGATCTATGAAAACTGCAGATAGAGCTAGTAAAAGCTCCCTGCTTGCAAATGTACTGAAAGGGTTTAGTACCTGTTGCTGCTGGAAGAGGAGGGGCTGATAGCCCCTTCCAGTACACTCCCTTCAAAGAGGCCTGGTCGCTGCTCTGCCATAAAGGGGACTGGTGGGAAGACAAGGAAAGCAGGGCCCTGTAACTAATAAACAGAGTTAAGAAAAGGGCACTCTCCCTAGACCTGGGAGCCATCAGGACTTGGAAATTCTCCAAGAGAGGAGAAGGCTGACTCAGGGACTAGCCGAAACCTCGTTGGGTTAGGAGGACCGGAGGCTGCATATTGAACTTATAGACTATAATTTGCTAGGCAGAGGTCCGAGCCCAGTTGTATAGGGGTTAAGCTACCTATGCACAGCAAAACAACTTTCTCCTGTGCCAGAATACATTTTAAGGAAATTGGACAAACTGTATTTATGGCTAGAAAGAAGAATTAGCCTATATGTAAACTGTCCTGAAAGAAGACTATGTAGGATGAACCCAAAAGGTAAAAGGTGTCTAGCTGCTGAGAGGGCAGTTGCCCAGGTGGGCAAAGAATACCCATTAAATTTTGGTCTCTATTGAGAGACAGTTGACAGTTAGCAACCTGTATACTGTCTTACAGGCCTGTGCGACCATGCCCATGTCAGGGGTGGTACAAAATCTCAACTGTAGGAAACTGGGGAAGGCCTGTCTAGAACAGAGGGGGTTAATAAAGTGGTGAATACTAGCCCTATGTTACAGGAATTACAGACCCTGTGAGGTCCTGTGACATATAAGACCCTGTAGGGAAATAAAGCTCCTTTAGTCCGTTCTGAAAGAACAAATAAAAGACAAATTAAAGGCTATGTTTCCCTCCAGGCAACCCAACTGAAACCCCAATAGTGACAGGGGAAAGGAGGCTCTCGATCGGTATTGCCAGACTCTATTGGGGGCATCTGAGCTGCTGCTTGGAGACCCACAAACCTCTCTAAAGTGACAGAGACAGTCCAGGGGCCTAATCCTGATGCCCCGGAAAGTCGGAGGGCTGTCAATGTTGCATTTGTTTCCCAGTCGGCCCCAAATATTAGAAAAAATGACAGAAGTTAGAAGGCTTTGAGGGGAAATCAATCTCTAAGTTGGTTGAGGTGGCCCAGAAGGTTTTTGACAATCGGAAGGACCCGATGGCAGGTTTAAACACCCGGATGGCCAAGGTCCTCCTGGCCCTGAGCGAGGAGGGAGGCCCAAGGGGCCGGAGAGACAACAAGGGCAAAGAAAAGCCTCACGGAAGAAAAGGAGTCCAACCCAGGCTTGGGGAAAATCAATGTGCGTTTTGCAGAAAGGAAGGACATTGAAAAAGGGAGTGCCCTGAACATGCGGGGAAACCGACTCCCTCCCATGCTGGTGGAGGAGGTGGATTGGGGTTGTCGGGGCTCAGCTGGCCCCCAGGAGCCCAGAATGACCCTGACAGTGGGGGGCCAAAAGGTGGACTTCCTTGTGGAACTCATAGCACTCACTCAGGCCCTCTGGTGGGAAAGGGAAAAAGAGCAAACATTTTAGCTTCCTGAAAACAGCTGCCTTGAACCCTGCCACACTCCTCCCTGACGAGAAGGCAGAGGCCCCTTTGCATGACTGCGAGGAGACACTGACTACCCTCACTTCCCTCCGCGAGAACCTTGTGGACCAGCCCCTGCAGAATCCGGAGGGAGCAGCTTCGTAGAGGAAGGTACCCGGTATGCAGTATGTGGGGCGGCAGTAGTGACATGAGGAGGAGCCAGGGGAGATCTAAGAAGTCCTGGTGAGCGCCCCGGCACTCATCCTGCCAGACCTCCCCAGGGACTGCAAGGATATATCTCCTCACACTGCCCTTACAGGAGGCCAAGGAAGTGGCTAAAAGACCAGTAGGGCCCCTAGAATTTCTCGTAGCACTGCCAGCACGAAGGCTCCCAGAAAAGCCTACTCATCTGCCAGAGGAGCAGTGGCTAGCTGAGAAACTAAGGGCCCGGGAAGGAGAGGCTGGATGGCTAATCCTGCCAGACGGGAGGCCTATAGTGCCAGAAGCCCTGGGGCGGACCATTGCTTCCCAGGCCCACTAGAGCACCCACCTGGGGGGAACGAAGCTATCAGAACTACTAGAAAGAGAATTTTACATCCCAGGGCTCCAGAAAATATCCCAAGACTTGGCTAGAGGGTGCCAAGTGTGTGCCCGGGTGAATCAAGGGCTCCCTGTTGTCGCCGCGCCGGGACAGCGATTCCGAGGTCAGAACCCTGGAGAACACTGGGAAGTGGACTTCACCGAGATACCAGGAGGACAAGGAGGGTATAAATAATTGCTGGTTTTCATTAACATCTTCTCTGGCTGGCCTGAGGCATACCCAACCAAGGCAGAGACAGCACAGGTAGTAGTTAGAAAACTCCTCACTAAAATTGTCCCCCGGTTTAGCCTACCACTATATATGGGGTCCGATGATGGCCCGGCGTTTATCGCCAAAGTTACAGTCCATAGTTAAGGCCCTGAGAGTTACTTGGATATTGCATTGTGTTTATAGACCACAGAGTTCTGGACAGGTAGAGAGGATAAATCAGATCTTAAAGAAAACATTAACTAAGTTAAAATTAGAGACTGGCAAAAACTGGGTAAGTCTCCTTCCTTTTGCCCTCCTCAGAGCTAGATGTACTCCGTATATAAAAGGACTCACCCCTTTTGAAATTATGTTTGACAGGCCGCCACCTCTTCTTCCCCACCTAAGGGAGGAAAAAAATTGCCCGGCTGTCTACCCGAAATTTGCTTAAGTCCTTACAGACTTTGCAGAGCAGCGCCATGTCAGCACAATGGGTGCTGAGATCCAGTCCAACACAGCCTGCCTTCTCTCTGGGTGATCTCGTCTGGGTGCAGCGCCACGACCCTAGCAGCCTGGAACCTAGATGGGATGGACCCTACCAGATGGTGGTGCTGAGCACTCCAACCGCCATCAAAGTCGCAGGAAAGAGGCACTGGAACCCCATCATCCTCATGCCTCTCACCTGATGAACTCACCAATGAGAAGGAGAAAGACATGGGAACTAAGACTCTATGTCAGTGGCCGAGACCCTGGCCAATTATATCGTAGAGGAGAGTACTGAATCAAAGATTTGATTTGGGCATAAGACCAGTAGGGAATGTGCTAGGGTGAGGGACTGTGGCATGGAAGGGTTACAGAATGTTACTGAATGTGCTCGGAGGGAGGAGGATGTATGAGGAAGGATTGTGTTGTCAGGATATGGAGAAGGATTGTGTATGTGCTGGGAGAGGGTACTGACGTATGGAGAGGGATTGCAGGGTTAGGAACCATGGAAGAAAAATTGCTAGATTGTCTTAGAAAAACAATGTGTTATGATACGCTCCAGCCAGGTGTGACTCTGTTTACCCCTCCCCCCCCTTTGTTCTTCTGAACTTTCTGTGAACTTCTAAGCTAACACTGTTTGCTATAAAGGATCATACTACACCCTTGATCTCTGCCACATGCTCTGAATCTCCCAGAGGGGGAGATAGGCGATGTGGTCAGCTGGCCAGCTTAATAAAAGGCTCTTAAATTTAAATTCTGAGTCAGTGGTCTATCTCGTTGAGCCAACCCATAACAATATTGGCCTATAACTAATTTCTTAATAGTGTTTTTATTTAGTTTTTGAATTGGGATAATACTGGCCTCATAAAATGAGCTTGGGTGTCTTTCTTCCTCTTGAATTTTTTGGAATAGCTTACGAAGGATAGGTGTTAGTTCTTTGAATGTTTGGTAAAATTCACCTGTGAAGCCATCTGGTCCAGGACTTTTGTTTGCTGGAAATTTTTTATCACCACTTTGATTTCATTAATTATAATAAGTATGCTCAGATTTTTTGATTCAATTTTAAAGTATTGTATGTTTGAAAAATTATCCATTGTTTCCAGGTTGTCCCATTTGTTAGCATATAGTTGTTTACAATGTTTTCTTACAATCCTTTGAGTTTCTGCAGCATCAGTTGATTCTTCTCTTTTCTTCCTTTATGATTTTATTCATTTAAAACTTTTTTTTTCTTTATGAGTCTGGTTAGAAGTTTGTTAATCTTGTTTAGCTTTTCAAATAACCAGCCCTTGGATTCCTTGATTGTTGTATTATTTTTGTTGTTTTGTTTTGTTTTTAGTCTATATGTTTTTATATCTGCGCTAATCTTTATGATTTCCTTTCTTCTATTTATTTTGGGCTTTGTTTTTTTGTTCTTTTTAAGGTTTCTTTTTGTAAGGTTAGATCGTTTGAGATTTGTTTTGCTTCTTGCAGTAGACCTGTACTGCTATAATTTTCCCTCTTAAGACTGCTTTTGCTGTTTCCCATAGGATTTGGGTTGTTGTGTGTTCATTTTCATTTGTCTCAAGTTAACTTCTGATTTCTTCCTTGATTTCATTGTTGATCCATTTATCGTTTAGTAACATGTTATTTAGCCTCCATGTGTTTGTATGTTTTTTCAAGATTTTTTCTCCTGATTAAATTATTGTTTCATATCATTGTGTTTGAAGAAGATGCTCAATGTGATATCAATGTTCTTAAATTTACTGAGACTTGTTTTGTGTCCTAACATGTTGTCTACCCTAGAAAATTTTCTTTGTGCAGTTGAAAAAGTTATATATTCTGCTTCTTTGAGGTAAAATGATCTGTATATGTCAATTAAATCCATATCTGGTCTAATATGTCATTTAAGGCTGCAGTTTACTTATTGATTTTCTGTCTAGAAGATTTATCCATTCATGTCAATAGTGTGTTAAAATCCCCTACTATGACTGTATCACTGTTGATCTCTTCCTTTATGTCCACCAAGCTTTCTTTATGTGTTTTGGTGCACCTATGTTGGGTGCATAAATGTTTAAAAGGGTTATATCCTCTTGTTGGATTATTCCTTTTACTATTACGCAATGTCCTTCTTTATCTCTTATTATAAAGTTTTTGTTTGAAAGTCTATTTTGTATTATATAAGTACTGCTCCCCTAGCTTTTTTTATTTCTATTTGCTTAGTACATTTTTCCCTTTACTTTCAGTCTGCGTCTACTTTTCATCTGAAGTGTCTCCCTTATAGATAGCATAAAATTGGTTCCTTTTTTTTATCCTTTCAGCTGCCCCATGTCTTCTGATTGGAACATTTAATCCATTTACATTTAAGTTGATTATTGATATCTATTTATTGCCATTTTTTATAAATCTCTCTCTTTCTCTCTCTCCTTTCTTCCTGGAAAGTTCTTTATTTTATGTTCAATTTTAAATTATACCTTTGCTTGGTTGTAGGTCCTTGCTTTTTATCACTTTGAATATTGCAATCCAATCCATTCTGGCCTGAAGTGTTTTTGCCGAGATATCAGCTAACAGTCTTATGGGAGCTCCCTTGTAGATATCTTATTGCTTTTCTCTTGCTGCTCTTAAGATTCTCTCTTTATATTAATCTTTGACATTTTAATTATTGTTATTATTTTAAATATTTTCATTGATTTCGGAGAGAAGAAAGGAGAGGGAAGAGAGAAATAGAAACATCAATGATGAGAGAGATTCACTGATTGGCTGCCTCCAGCATGCCTCACACTGGGGATCAAACCTGCCACCTGGGCATGTGCCCTGACTGGGAATCAAACTGTGACCTCCTGGTTCATAGATTGATGCTCAACCACTGAGCCAGATTGGCTGGGCATGCCATTTTAATTATTATGTGTTTTGGTGTGGGCCTCTTTGGATTCATCTTGTTTGGGAATCTCTGTGCTTCCTGGACCTGTGTGACTTTTTCCTTCACCAGGTTAGGAAAGTTTTTGGTCATTTATTTCTTCAAATAGGTTCTCAATTCCTTGGTCTCTCTCTTCTCCTTTTGGTACACCTATGAGGTTGATATTACACTTCGTGTTGTCCCAAAAGTTCCTTAGACTACACTCATTTCTTTAAAATATTCTTTTGCTATTATTGTTCTGATTGTTTTCTGCTATCTTGTCTTCCAAGTTGCTTAATCAGTACTCTGCTTCATGTAGCCTGCTGGTGATTTCTTCTAGTGAATTCTTCAGTTCTGATATTGTATTCTTCATATCTAATTTTTTGAAAATATGTTTTTATTGCCCTAGCTGGTTTGGCTCAGTGGATAGAGTGTTGGCCTGCAAACTGAAGGGTCCCGTGTTCTATTCCAGTCAAGGGCACATGCTTGAGTTGTGGGCTCGATCTCCAGTGGGGGGCATGCAGAAGGAAGCTAACTAATGATTCTTTCTCATCATTGATGTTCCTATCTCTCCCTCTCCCTTCGTCTCTGAAACAAATAAAAATATATATATATATATATATATATTGATTTCAGAGAGGAAGGGAGAGGGAGAGAAAGATGGAAACATCAATGATGAGATAGAATCATTGATCAACTAACTCCTGTATACCCCACACTGCATACCCCACTCTGAGAGTTGAACCTGCAACCCAGGCATGTACCCTGATCAAAAATAGAACCATGACCTCCTGGTTCATAGGTCAGTTCTCAACCACTAAGCCATGCCGGCCAGGCATCTAACAATTTTTTAATGGTTTCTATGTCCTTGAAGTTCTAGCTAAGTTTCATAAGCATCCTTATACCCATTGATTTAAACTCTGCATGTGGTAGCTTGCTTGCTTTCCTTTTATTTAGTTCTTTTTTTCTGGGTATTTCTCCTGATCTATCATTTGGTGTATTTTTTTTATTTCTTCCCATTTTGGTTGCCTCTATGTATTTGCTTCTGTGTATTAGTTGGCTCTGCTATGCTGTGTAATGATGGCCTTATATAATACGTAGGTTTCTTGTGAGGTTCAGAGGGCTTCTCCATCATTTCATACAATAGGTGCTCCAAGAATGTCCCCTGTGTGGGTTTTGTGAACACTCCTGGTATAGATGAGTCTTGATTGGTTTTGACCTGTCCATGGGTGGGGTTACCACTCCATGGATTTTAAGATCTACCCTGAACCCAAGGTATGAGCTGCTGTAACAAGGCTGGCACCTCAAAGCTGAATTTTCCCTAACAGGGTCTGGTGTATTTTGACATTTCCCTTTGTTTGTGCCCTTGTGTAGCTAGTTGGGTCATGCTCTGATGTGGTCTGATCTCCTGGTTGTGTTTGTTTTGGAGCCCCTTGGGATGGGATCCAGTGCAGGTCAATGTCAGGTGCTATCAGTGATGGGAACTGTGGTACCTGTTTGGAGCTACAAAGTGATTTGCAGTTTGTAGCAGTTTCTTATAGGCCTGGGTATGTGTGGCAGGATCAAAGCTGCCTGTAGCTCAGGGGAAGATCAGAAAAAAGCCCAAGTCTCCCCCAATATCTGCTTTCACTTGTTAACTGTCTGTGAGTCTCAGTTACTGAAATATTCTCTGGCAGTATGTGAGTTGCTGAAGAGAGGCTTTCTCAGTGAGTCACCAGGTGTGGGTAAGTAGTATTCATTAGGTGGATACAAATTTAAACTTGGCACCAGTGCTGGGTTTAAGACCATTCAGCAACAGTCTCAGGGTACATCATGGTAAACTGCCACCTGCCATATGCCATGGACCTCTGTGTTGGGTCCAGTTCTCAGTCACTCATCAGGGTGAGTCCAGCAGTGTATGTTAGGTCCACCCAGACCAGGGTTTGGCTATGTAGAGGAAGGACTCTGCACAGGAACAGTGTTGTTGGTCTGGGGCGCACAGAAAAACATGCCCCTACCCCTGGGAGCCACGCAATTCAAGTTTTCCCCAGAATCTGCCCAGACGTCCTGGAGAGTATTCTGCACTGAGGACCCTGGCTAGCAATACTGAGTAGCATGAGTTCATCCAGGTGGGACCACAAGGAGTCAGGAGGTTGGAGCTTATGGTTCTCTTCTGATGGGTGCTTCAAGACAGCAGTGGGCTCTGTGGCTAAGCCTGCAGGGTAGGGTGCTCCTAGTGACAGGTGACTCCAATGGGCCCACTGGTAGGTGGGGAGTAGAACTGGTCTCTGCTCTGTCTATGATTCTCCTTGGGCTTATCCTCACAATCCCTTCAAGAGAGTCTATATCAGTCTGAGGCAGCAGCCTCCTTCACAGGGGATGAGCATGGGTGGGGAGACAGGGCATCCGGAGAGTAGAGCTTATGCAATCTCCCTACGCAGGTGCAGATTGAAGGGGAGTGTCCACCCCAAGAATGATTATGTCTGTGGGTGGTGCAGGAGAGGACCCCAACACAGGGAACCCGGGGACCATGCCCCCAGCTCTCCCTCCAAAGTTATACAACACAGCAGCACAGTATGTTCTCACAAGACTCTAGTCCAGCCGTGGGCAAACTAAAAAAAAAAAAAGACCGTACCCTTTTATGTAATGATGTTTACTTTGAATTTATATTAGTTCACACAAACACTCCATCCATGCTTTTGTTCCAGCCCTCCAGTCCAGTTTAAGAACCCATTGTAGCCCTCGAGTCAAAAAGTTTGCCCACCCCTGCTCTAGTCCCTTCTGACCTGCTCTCACACCATGAAATCTCAGGGCAAGTAGCTACAAAAGAGATACTATGCACTGGCCTTTCAAGAGGGCACCTGAATCTCTAGCAGTCTCCACAGTCTTTCTGGTGGACAAACTCACCAGTGATATTCACTGTCAGATGTTATGTGAGCACCTCCTCTAGACTCTGGTCTGGGGAGCCAACCTTGGGGTTGAGATTCACTTTCATGAGCAGGGACCTTTGCATCTGAGATACACAGCTGCCAAACATGGATTCAGGGGCCATCCCTCCTTGCTTCTCTCCATCCATCCATCCTACCAGTCTCCATGTGGCTTCTGTAAACCCTTGGCTGTAAGACAGCTCATCTTCTGTTGGTTATTCCAGTTGATTGTTCTACAATGTAATTGTAATTCTAGTTCGGGGCTGGAAGGCGATGAATACAGCTTCCACATATTCTGTCACCATCTCAAAATTTCTATATTTTCCAATAGTTATCTTGAAGCAAAAAAAAAAAATAATAATAATGAATGCATTTCTGCACAAAGTCAACTAGCAGATGCAAACTTTAGTGTTATTCCCTATTTCCAGAATGTAGACTTAACTAGCTATATATCATGGATGATGGTCTTATCTGTGTCATTGTCAGAAACTGGCCTTTCAACTGACTTCAGCAAATCTCATAATTAATTCTTTTCAATTTTATTTTTAAGTTATAGTTTACATTTAATATTATTTTGCATTAGTTTCAGGTGTACAGCATAGTATTTAGACAATTATGTACTTTACACCATGCTCCCCTCAGTGTTTTAAGTACACACCTGGCACTGTACATATTTATTACAATGTTATTTATTTATTTATTTATTTATTTATTTATTTATCATTTATCTTTATTGTTGAAAGTATTACAAGTGTTCCCCTTTCCCCGCACTCTATGTATTATTGTATTATGGACTATATTTACTATGCTATACTTTCCAACACTGAGAAGAAATCCTTCCCCTCTGGTAACCTTCAGTCTGTTCTCTGCATTCATGAGTCTATTTTAATTTTATATTTTTGGGATTTTTTTGTTCTTTAGATTTCACATAGAAGTGAAATAATATGGTATTTGTCTTTTTCTGATTGTTTTATTTTACTTAGCACAATACCCTCTGTGTCAACCCATACTAGCAGAAATGGTAAGATTTTATTCTTTTTTTATGGTCATCCTATATAATAAAAGAGAAACATGCAAATTAACCATCACTCCGCTATGCTCAAGCCACGCCCACCAGCCAATCAGGAACGAGTATGCAAATTAATCCAACTAAGATGGCAGCCACAGAGCTGGAGCAATCAGGAGGCTTGGGTTGCCCCTGGTGATGGAGGAAGCCAAGCTTTGCGCCTGCCCTGGCCGGCCCTGGGCTAAGCTCAAGGCTACAAAGTTTCAATTATAGAAGATAAATAAATACCAGAAAAATAAAAAAAAATAAAAAAAGGAGAGGCTGGGAGCTTGGGTCGCTGGGGGATGTGGCCAGACTGAAAACAGCCATCAGCCCCTCACCCAGGCTGGCCAGGCACCCCAGTGGGGACCTCCACCCTAAAGGGGGTGTGTACAGCCTGAAAACAGCCCTCAGCCCCTCACCCATGCTAGCCAGGCACCCCAGCAGGACCCGCACCCTGATCCAGGACACCCTTCAGGGAAAACCAGCCATCTCCCACTGGTGCACCAAGCCTCTATCCTATATAATAAAAGGGTAATATGCAAATTGACCCTAAGCAGAACGACTGGGAATGACTGGTCACTATGACACACACTGATCATCAGGGGGCAGATGCTCAAGGCAGGAGCTGCCCCCTGGTGGTCAGTGCACTCCCACAGGGGGATCTTTGCTCAGCCTCAAGCCAGGCTGATGGCTGCCAGTACAGCGGTGGTGGCGGGAGCCTCTCTTGCCTCCTCATCAGCTCTAAGGATGTCTAACTGCAGCTTAGGCCTGCTCCCTGCTGGCAAGTGAACATCACTGGAGGGCTCCCAGGCTGCCAGAGAGATGTCTGACTGCCAGCTTAGGCCCAATCCCCCGGGAAGTGGGCCTAAGCCAGCAGGTGGACATCCCCCAAGGGGTTCCAGACTGAGAGAGGGCACAGGCTGGGCTGAGGAACCCCCACCCCCTGAGTGCACAAATTTTTGTGCACCAGGCCTCTAGTTTAATATATAATTGCACATGTGTACCACTTCTTCTTTATCTAATAATCTATTAATGAGAAATTGGTTTGCTTCCATATCTTGGCTATTGTAAATAACACTGCAATTAACAAAGAGGTGCATATATTCTTTTGAACTAGTGCTTTGGGTTTCTTCAGATATAAACCTAGTAATGGAATCACTGGATCATAAGGGAGTTCCATTTTTAAATTTTTTGAGGATCATCTGTACTGTTTTCATAGTGGCTTTACACATTTGTATTCCCACCAAGAATACATTAGGGCTCCTTTTTCTCCACATCCTGACTTGTTTTTTATTTATTGGTGATAGCCATTCTGACATGTGTGAAATGGTATATCATTGTGGGTTTAATTTGCATTTATTTGATAATTAGTGATGTTGTACCTCTTTTCATATGTTTATTGGTGATCTGAGTGTCCTCTTTGGAGAAGTGACTATTCAGGTCCTCTGCCCATAAAATGAGTGAATATTTAAAACAAACGAGATTCAGCAGTAAATGTGTTCCTGCTACCTGGAAGAAAGCAAACATATATGTTTTAAACATCTTATAGTAGTCACATGACAAGGAACTATGGATCTTCTCCAGATACAGAGTGGTTCCTGAAAAACAACTTACAAGAAAACAGGGACCTCAGTTATGTAGTGACAAGAAAACAGACTGTTCAAAAAACTAATAGTGATCAAAAATAACACTGAGACTCAGTTATGAATTACAGCCCCATCTACATTTTGGTTTTTGCTTAAAAATTAGACCCAGGGAAGGCATTCACAACTTGATAGCCCATTGATATTGTAAGATGATAAATTAAGCTTATTTAAGTTGGTAAGTTGTAATAACTTATGCAGCAATAAAAACAAATGCAATATGCTTGACAAAAGACTTGTGCCCAGTAATTATAAACAATTTCTAAAACTCAGTTATAAAAATCCATACAATCCAATCTACACTAATAAAAGACAAACATGCAAATTGACCATACCTTCACTAAACCTTAAGCCACACCCACAAGCCAATCAGAACGACTATATGCAAATGAACCCAACCAAGATGGCTGCCGGCAGCCACGGAGCTGACGCAAGCAGGAGGCTTGGTTGCCCCAATGATGGAGAAAGTCAAGCTTCCCGCCTGCCGTGGCCAGCTCTGAGCTCCACTCAAAGCAACAAAGTTTCAATTATAGAAGGTAAATAAACGCTAGATACCTATTTTCAGCTGGCTTTGGTCACGAAGCTGCAGCGAGCAGGAGTGGGTTGCCCCTGGCAATGGAGGAAGCCAAGCTTCCCTCCTGCCTGCCCTGGCTGGCTCTGAGGTCCTCTCAAGGCTACAAAGTTTCAATTATAGAAGGTAAATAAATCCCAGAATAAAAAAAAATAAAAGAAAAAAAGGAGAGACTGGGAGCTTCCGTCACCGGGCGGGGCTTGGCCAGCCTGAAGATGGCCCTCAGCTCCTCACCCAGACTGGCCAGGAACACCAGTGGGGACCCCCCACCCTAAAGAGGGTGTGGCCAGCCTGAAAACAGCCATCAGCCCCTCACCCAGGCTGGCCAACCCTCCATGGGGTGAGGGTCCCCACTTGGGGGGGCTTGACCAGCCTGCAAACAGCCATCAGCCCCTCACCCAGACTGGCCAGGCACCCCAGTGGGGATGTGACCAGCCTGCAAACACCCATCAGCCCCTCACCCAGACTGGTCAGGCACCCCATCGGGACCCCCACCCTGATCCAGGACACCCTTCAGGGCAAACCAGCCAGCCCCCACCCATGCACCAGGCCTCTATCCTATATAATAAAAGGGTAATATGCAAACTGATCCTAACAGCAGAACAACTGGGAATGACTGGTCACTATGACACACACTGACCACCAGGGGGCAGACGCTCAATGCAGGAGCTGCCCCCTGGTGGTCAGTGCGCTTCCACAGGGGGAGCTCTGCTCAGCCACAAACCAGGCTGATGACTGCCAGTACAGCGGTGGTGATTGGAGCCTCTCCTGCCTCCTCAGCAGTGCTAAGGATGTCTGACTGCAGCTTAGGCCTGCTCCCTGCTGGCAAGTGGACATCCCCCGAGGGCTGCCAGGCTGCCAGAGGGAGGTCTGACTGCCAGCTTGGGCCCAATCCCCCAGGGAGAAGGTCTAAGCCAGCAGGTGAACATCCTCTGAGGGGTCCCATACTGCAAAAGGTTATAGGCTGGGCTGAGGAACCCCCCACCCCCCCGAGTGCACAAATTTTTGTGCACCGGGCCTCTAGTATTTTAATAAAATATTTGGGCAGAAACTGACCAAAGGAGATATATAGATGGCAAATAAGCACGATAAACATACTGGCATTAATTTTCTATGACTACTAGGCCAAATGACCATTTAGTGGTTTAAAGCAACACAAATTTATTATCTCATAGTTCTGCAGGTTAAAAATCAAATATTTATCTTTCTAGGTAAAATTTAATAGGTATGCATTCCTTCTTACAGGCTCTAGAAAAGACTCCTTTCTGCCTTTTCAACTTCTAAAGACACCCACTTCCTCACTGCATGCTCCCCTTCCTCTATTTTCAAAGTCAGCAGCCTTAAATCTTTGACCATTCTTCTATAGTCACATCTCCCTGGCCCCAACATCAGATGGGAAATCTCTCCATTTTTAAGGACTCATATACTTAGTTTGTACCTTCTCAGATGATCCAAGATAATCTTATCTAAAGGTCCTTAAAATTGAATCAGACCTGTACAGTCCCTTTTGTCATATAAGATAACATATTCATAAGTTCTGGGGATTGTGATATGGACATCTTTGGGATAACATTGTTCTTCTACCACAGTGTTCAAGATTATTTGTCACCAAAGACATGTAAATTGAAAGTAAAATTACATGACTCTATGCACCCACTAGAAAAGTTAAAATTTAAAAAGTACTAGACTATAACATGTGTTAGCAAGGATATGGTACAACTGGGTCTCTCATGATACTGCTGATGTAAATAGAAAATAGTACAATTTTTTGGAAAATGATCTTATCATTTCTTAGTTTAACAATACACCTACCCATAACTCAGCAACTCCAATCTTAGGTACTTATCCAAGATATAGAAAACATAATTCCATAAACAGACTTGTTTATAAATGCTAATAATAGTTTTAGTTCTAATATAGAAAAACTGAAAGCTATCCAAATAATATAAACAAGAGAATAAATAAACAAATTGTTGTATAGCCACACAAAGGAACACTACCCAGTAATAAAAAAGAATGAAATTCTGATATACACAGCAACATGTATAACCCTTGGGATCACTATATTCCAAGCACTAAAGAAAATATACTGTAAGATTACATTTATATAAAACTCTAGGAAAGATTATTGTAATCAAGTGATCAGTATTGTCTACTTTCTGGGATGGGAGGCAGAGTTTTAATGGTTATAAACATAAGTGTATGGTTGTTGTTTACTTATGACAAAGTTATCAAACTATGAATTAAATATAAGCATTTTACTGTATGAAATTATACATCAACAATTTATTTTTATAACATTAAAGAGAAGTTAAAGACATTTTTAGACATAAAATATAAAACAATTATTTGTCTCCAGCAGATATGCCCTATAAGAAATGCTAAAAAAAAGTTTTTCGGACTGAAGACACCAGAAGGAAACAGATGGGATTTCAGATTTTCAGGAAGGAATGAAGAACAACAACAAAAAGATTAAATATCTAGTATTATGCAGAAGACTTTTAAAAAAATATTTGTATCTACCTTTTTATATTTGTCTATCTAATTATCAGTAATCTCTTGCTATGTGTCAACATACTCCCATATTTCAAAACCAGAGAAATAATATATTTTTCTACTAGGCTAAGACAGACTCTTATTTAATACTAGAGACCCGGTGCATGAAATTCGTGCACAGGAGGGGCCCTCAGCCCTGCCTGCACCATCTCCAATCCAGGGCCCCTCTCGTAATCTGGGACCACTGGCTCCTAACCACTCACCTGCCTGCCTGCCTGATCACCCCTAACCACTCTGCCCGTCTGTCTGATCACCTCTAAGCACCTTTGTCCGCTGGCCTGATCACCCCTAACTGCTCCCCTGCCAGCTGGATCACCCCTAACTGCTCCCCTGCCTGCCTGATCACCCCTAACTGCCTCTGCCTGCCAGCCTGATTGCCTGTAACGGCTTCGGCCTCAGTCCCCCACCATCGTGGCTTTGTCCAGAAGGACGTCCAGATGGATGTCTGAAAGATGTCTGGTCTAATTAGCATATTACCCTTTTATTACTATAGATAACATATATGCCCCTAAAAAGTTATATTTTTTTAAATGCTTTAAATTATACAATACATATTCAACCTCTTTTACCCTGTTGGTTTTTTTTCTAAATATATCTTATTGATTTTTTTTAACGGAGAAGAAGAGAGAGGGATAGAGGAACATCAATGAGAGAGAAACATCAATCAGCTGCCTCCTGCACACCCCCAACTGGGGATGTGCCCACAACCAAGGTACATGCCCTTGACCAGAATCGAACCTGGGACTCTTCAGTCCTCAGGTGGATGATCTATCCACTGAGCCCAAAGGGTTAGGCCTCCCCCACTTCTTTTTCATTTAGATTATCCATGTTTGTAGACATGGCATTAGTTCATTTTTCCATTGATTTTTAGAGAGAGTGGAAGGGAGAGGGATAGAGAGAGAGAAACATCAATGCAAGAAACATCCCTTAAATTGCCTTCCTTAGAAGCCCCGACCAGGGATTCAACTTGAAACTCAGGTGTGTGCCAGGTATGTGCCCTAACCTAAAATCAAACCTACAACCTTTGCATGCACAGGACCACACTCACGCTCAACCAACCTATCCACTTCAGCCAGGCCATTATATGATTTCTGGAATTTTATTTCAATTAATTCTTGAAAAGTCTGTGGGTTAGGTAATATTCACATTTTGCTGATGAGAAAAAACAAACAAACAAACAAACAAACAAACAAACAAACAACCTCTTCATTTTGAGACATTATTCTTCACTCATTGCTGTCTTTTCCTTCCAGCCCTAGATAGGCTCCTGACAGCAGTTTCACTGGGTATCCGGAGCCAGAAGCATTCTCCTCACCACCACCCTTTCCAAAGCCTCCTCTGCACTGGCACTGAGGCTGTCCTGGAGGGCGCTGAGGCTAGGTAACGCGAGACAATCAGTATTTGGACCACTGGAGCCACCTTACCCACCTCTCCTCTCTCAGCCTTTCTCTGCCGTGCTGGAGATAGTCCAAGGTTTGCAGCGTTAGCACTTCAGACAGGAAGTGCTGCAGTCTCTCCCTCTCCAGAGCTGCTGTCACAGCCTGGAGGTTATAGGGCTGCCCCGGAAATCCTCTGCACACCTCCCATCATGGCAAGCATGGTGGTGGACTCTGTGATGAAACTGCTATTTTTAGATACTTTTAAACACCCAAGCACTGAGGTAAGACTTCACTTCTTGATTCTCACTCTGCTTCTTGACTGTGGGACATGTACAAAAAATCCGTAGGGATGCTTCACTTTCCCTCCTGCCGGAGGCCTTAAATTCCGCAGGTACACACTCCCTCCCCCCAGCTGGGTGTGGGCACCACATCTGTGGGAGAGCATTGGTGGCCTCGGACATTTCTCTGCGTTATCTTAGTTAGGCTCCTGCATCTTTGGTTGACTGGCTCTTCTGCTTGGTTTGCTCCCTTGCCCCTTTACCCCCATCAACTTTGGGCCTTGAAAATACCTTGGTTCTTAGGTTTAGCTCAGATGGTGTTTGGGAGGGTCTCAGACTGCCTGTATTTGAAAGCAGTTCTGGAGACCGACCAGGTTACAATGGTTTCATGATTCCTAATCCCTCCTCCCAGGTCCTTTTTCTAATGGGAGTTAGGTTGCCCAGGTATGACACTCATTCGGTTTAGGATTTACCCATTAGGACATGACATATTTGCACTGAACAGCTTTTGCATGGAGGATACCTGCAAGGAGGGGAATCAGCAGTGAAAGGAACCAACAGCAGATTTGGAACCCCTAGACCAGGAACCTAGCTCATTCCCCGCATGTCTCCCCACTGCACTCCCCAAATGTCTCCCTTGGCAGCAGGCCTGGGAGTGTGGGAGGCTTGGAAGGCAAGCATCCCGCCCGCTCCGCAGGTTCCATGGCTCCTGCAGGCACCTCCATCTTTGTTGCTATGGGCGCTGCCATCTTTGTAGTGGAGTGATGGTTAATTTGCATATTGCCCTTTTATTAGATAGGATAACATAATCATGTCAATGATTGCCTCGTCAGCTTTGCCTGATTCTATTGTCTAGAACAGGGGTGGGCAAACTTTTTGACTTGAGGGCTACAATGGGTTCTTAAACTGGACTGGAGGGCCGGAACAAAAGCATGGATGGAGTGTTTGTGTGAACTAATATAAATTCAAAGTAAACATCATTACATAAAAGGGTACGGTCTTTTTTTTCAATAGTTTTATTCATTTCAAATAGGCTGGATCCAGCCCGGGGGCCGTAGTTTGCCCACAACTGGTCTAGAAACAAGTCAGAGTTTTGCCAAACTCATTGGAAGGGATTATATAAAGCATGAATCATTGTGGGTTATCTTGGGATGTTCTTACCAAAGCCCACCCACTTATTCCCACTGAATGATGTCTCTCTCACATGTAAAATATATTCACCCCATTCCAAGATCTTCAAAGTCTCATATCACTGCAGCATTAAGTCAATGTTCAAAAATCTCATCACCTAAATCTAGACCAGATGCAAATAGGTTCCTAGATTTAATCTATTTTTTTCTCTTGTTGCAGAATTCCTCTCTATCTTGTGGACATGTGAAAGAACACGATTTTGTGTGTTGAATTGATGGGCCATGAGATTTCCAGAAATTTGGTTAAACATTATTTCTAAGTGTGTCTGTAATATATTGCAGCCGTGGGCAAACTACGGCCCGCGGGCCGGATCCGTCCTGTTTGAAATGAATAAAACTATTTCTGGATGAGATTAATATTTGAACTGGTAGACTGAATAAAGCAGATTTCCTTCCCCAATGTGGGAGGCCTTTATTAAATACTAGTGACCCGGTGCATAAAATTCTGCACATTAAAAGGGAATTAGAGGAAATATTTTAATTTTGCTATTTGCCCTTTCTCTATAAAAAACGTGTCAGAGATGAAAGAAAATTAGTAAAATATATATGAAAATCTCCCTCCTGTCAGAGTCTGGGGCAGGCCATGGGACCCAGAGTCAAGTCCCCACCCACCCACGTGTGCCTTGAAATTGCACGAGACCCAGACCCGGCCGGCCCCATCCCTGTCAAGCCCCGCCAGGTGGGGGGCACAGCCTCAGGTCCCCTGGCCCAGTGCCGGGGCAGGGGGTGTGGCCTGAGGTCCCCCTTCAAGCCCTACCAGGTTGGGGGCACAGCCTGAGGTCCCCCAGCCTGGCACTAGAGTGGGTTCACGGCCTGAGGTCCCCTGTCAAGCCCCACCAGGCAGGGGAGACAGCCTCAGGTCCCCTGCCCTGGCCCAGCGCCACACTGCCTCAGATCCCTGATGATTTCTTGCTAAGGCTTGTTACAGGAACTCAGCCTCTGTTGTGGGTGCAGCCATCTTGTGTTACAAAATCCCTGCCTCCACTGTGGGCTCAGCCATCTTGACTGTTATGGCATGACAGTCAATTTTCATATTCCCTCTTTATTAGATAAGATAATGAAGGCCTGAATACAATAAAAGCTGAGTAGGAAATAATTCTTTTTCTCAACCTTATTGTTTTCAAGCTCAGAAGTAAGTCTTCTCCCACCATCAGACTTGAATTTGAATTTACACCATTGACTCTCCTGCTTCTGAGGCCTTCAGATTTTTATTAGAGCTATACCATCAGTTTGCATTGTCTCCAGCTTGCTGACTGCAGATCATGGACTCCTTAGCCTTCATAATCACATGAGTCAATTACTTACAACAGCGATTTTCAACCTTTTTATTTATCTCATGGCACACATAAACTAATTACTAAAATTCTGTGGCACACCAAAAATATATTTTTTGCCTATCTGACAAAGAAAGAGGTATAATTTTGATTCATTCATACTGGACAGCTATTGTTGTGTGTGCTGTTTTTATTTCACAATCTAAGGGAAAAGAGGTCAATGCCCCTGACTAAATAGTCAGGTATTACATGTTTTAAAAATACTTGCTGCACACCAGATGAAAATTGCTGCATTAGAGTATAGATACAAGTATAATATATTGCAGCCGTGGGCAAACTACGGCCCGCGGGCCGGATCCGTCCTGTTTGAAATGAATAAAACTATTGAAAAAAAAGACCATACCCTTTTATGTAATGATGTTTACTTTGAATTTATATTAGTTCACACAAACACTCCATCCATGCTTTTGTTCCGGCCCTTCGGTCCAGTTTAAGAACCCATTGTGGCCCTCGAGTCAAAAAGTTTGCCCACCCCTGATATATTGTGTATGTATATCTATAGTATATCTATTTCTATAGTATATCTACATACACTATAGTGTATATGTATATTTAAACTACAGTATATGCTATACTACATAGATATGCACTATATCCTATAAAATAATTGAGGGATATGCTAATTAGCCCAGATGCCTCAGCAGTCACGACTAGTCAGGTGTGGCCCTGGAGGGGCCCCTGGCAGAAGTGGCCAGCAGCAGGGGCGTGTGCGGGCCCATGGCACTGCCCAGTCTGGAGGCAGCCCAGCCAGGGGTCATGAGCAGGAATGCTGTGCTGCCTAGCCTAGGAGTGGCCCCTGGCAGAAGTGGCCACCAGCAGGGCCACGCGTGGGCCTGTGGTGCTGCCCAGCTGGGAGGCTACTTGGCTGGGGGTTGTTAGCAGGCCCGCGGTGTCCCCACCCTGTGCTGAGGTGGAGTGGCCCCCTGCAGAAGTGGCCACTGGTGGAGGCACTCGCAGGCTGCGGCACCGCCTGACCCAGAGGCCGCCAGCTGGGGGGTGCGAGAAGGCACTCTGTGCCACCCAGCCCGGAGGCCGCCTGGCCGAAAGAGGCACTGGAGACTTTGGTTAAATTCCATAGTTAAAATCACTATGCTCTGTGAGAGCTGACATCCTCAAACACTCAGGACCCTCAATCGTACAAATTAATAGGAAACAATTTCATAATGCTTTGACCTAATTGTACACATTTAGTATCGTTTAAAAATTATTCTACGTCCTTCAAGTAAATGCAGCAGCTGACTGAGGAGAGCAGGCGCTGAGAAGTGAAGGTCCCTGGCTCTGCTATATTGAGTTTGTGGATTCCAAGGAAAAAACCAGAAGGGATGATAAACCCTCCGCAAATGGCTCAGCCGGCGCCTATCTAACTTGTAACAAGCAGCAGCTTGGTTTAAATCGAGCCTTTCCAGCAGTGAATGACGCCAGCCCTCCCTGGATCAGGCAGGTTCCTGTGGAGAGCAATCTCCACACGATACAATGGGGGCCCCAGTTTCCTCGCTGGCAATCTCATGTGCCTTAGCTCAGGGCACCAGTGAAAGGAAGGGAAAAGGCATCACGTGGGGTAGCTCTATTGAGCAAGCAGAAGGAAACCATGTCTGGCAGACACTCCCGTGCTACCCCTTTCAACGTGTAAGAAGAATCAAATAAACCAATACAAACACCCCTCCCCTGCCCTGGAGAGATCCAGGACTGAGGGGCATCCCACCTAGGCATTGCGTACCTGCTTCCCACGCCCTTTATCCAAATGGACATGTTAGGGGATTAAGGGGAGGAGGGGGAGCCTCTCAGGACAGGAATTCCCTGGAACCACACCCCTGCCCTCCCTCTGGACCTGACCTCTTGGAGCTCAGGGCCTGACCCCGCCCCCAGCAGATTTGCATATGCCAGACCCTCCAGTACTTCCAGGTACTGGGCATTCCCGTGTCGTCCCTGCCTCCCAGCCACTGACCTTCACTGTCTCCTACCCCAGAAGCACTCTGTCCTCCCCAACTTTCGGTCTTTATAGCCTAAATGCATGGTGGTTTAGTTGCTTCTCCACAGATTTTATTTGATAAGAACCCAGCAAAGTCGCTTAGCAACTTAGCTGCTCAGACTTCATCAGGGACAATGAATGACATACCTTAATTGGCTTTTATAGCAAAGCAATCTTATTCTTTTATTTTTTATATAGATTTTTATTAATTTCAGAGAGGACAGGAGAAGGAGAGAGATAGAAAAATCAATGATGAGAATCATTGATCGGCTGCCTCCTGCATGTGTCCTACTGGGGACTGAGCCCGCAACTGAGGCATGTGCCCTTGACCAGAATAGAACCTGGGACCCTTCAGTCCTCAGGCTGAAGCTCTAGCCACTGAGCAAAACCAGCTAGGGCAAGCAATCCTATTCTTAAAGACTCATTTTTGTCATAAACAAGTGGATTTGAAACATATCAAACCAATGTACATTTTTAATGAAATGTCTATTTCTATTAATGCAATTCTACCTTAAAGCTTATGTTGTATAATCTATACTAATAAAAGGGTGATATGCTAATTAGACTGGACATATTCTGGACATCCATGTGGATGTCCTTTCTAACAAAGCCACAGTGGCGGGGGCCAAGGCAGGGTGGTTAGGGGTTACCAGGCCTGCAGGGAAGGGCAGTTAGCAGCTAGGAGCCAGCAGTCCCAGATTGTGAGAGGGATGTCCGACTGCTGGTTCACAGGATTGGGCCTAAATCGGCAGTCAAACATCCCCTGAGGTGTCCCAGATTGGAGAGGGTGCAGGCTGGGCTGAGGGACACCTCCATGCATGAATTTCATGTACTGAGCCTCTAGTAATACCATATACCAGTATATTGATATACTATACATATAGGTAGATCATATATCTATATTTCTATACAGATAGATTTTGGCACACACACATGCACCCACATACACACACACACACATGCATACACACACACCATATGCTACTGGTTTTGCTTTATCTCTGGAAAATTAAGACTAATACAGCACCAAAAACACAGTGCTGTGAAAAGTATAGGATAACTGTTAAAGACATCCCAACTCAAATGAGGAAGAAATAGAAAGTGAAAATAGTCACTGCTCCATGGAAGGTGTGCAATCTAGATAGGCAAACAACAACCAAAGTTCCTTTATTAGATTCAATGAGGAGAGGTAATCTTTTTTGGCTCTTAGCTCTGTCCTCTCACTTTTCATTTCATTTCTACCTTCTGAAGCATTCTTTTTCTATGTAAAGTAGCATTTGTTTGCAGCTCAACCTGCTTCTTGCCAGTATAATTTTTGTGGTCCAAGAGACATTTTTAGTTTCAATTCTCTCTACCTCTGTCAGTCCAAGCTGGTAGTATTTCTGCTAAAATAAATTTCTTAGGAACTTTGTGGGTATTCCATGTATTTAATAAGGATTTGTTCTATTAGACAAAAGAGAAACCCACAAATCTTTTCAAGATGATTCCTTTTATAATTCTGGCTCCTGCCTTATAGATGAGGGACAGTACCCTTAAACTTCGAAGTGGCCCTCTGATTTAGTTAAAGGGATCTGTGAGGCACGCCTTTTATGTCTTCAAAGATCTTTTTGGTGACTAAATAGTCTGATGTATGAACTGTCTGAGGTTTCAGCAAAGGGCTATAGACTCACCTTCAGCCTTTTCTCTCTGTCACAATTTTCTAACAGTGAATCTATTAATTTAGTGTTTTTGACATCTCTGCAGGCTACAGATTTTCAAAATCATCTTTTCCTATTTCAGTTTCCCCTCAAATCTCCTTTCTCTCACATTTTACCATAAGCAACAAGAAGACTCATACTGTACCTTCAACACTTTGTTTTAAAATTTCCTCAACTAAATAAGCTGTTTTCATATTTTTAGGTACTTGTTACAGCAGCACCCCACTGCAGAAACCGAGTCCTCTATTATCTATCTATTAATGCCTAAATTCTGTATCAGTCAGGTTTCAACCAGAGAAGCAGAACTTGTAGGATATTAGATATATTTATTTTTTACAGGGAATCTCATGCAATTGTGGAGACTGGATAAGTAAGCACAAAGTCCGTTGGACCACATCAAAAAAAGAAGGCCATGCTCTAGAAGAAAGTCCATTGCCATGGGCTATAGCTTTATGTGCACAGATGGAAGTCTGAAATAAAGGTCCAAGGGGAAGAGATAGGAATTGCAGACTCATAGTCTGGAATGTCTTTAAAATGGATGTGTATGACCACTTTTAAAGGATTTTTAATTAGTTAGGACAATTATACCCAGGATCAGCTCTCTTTGATTAATTTAAAGTCAATGGGTTAGGGATTTGAATCAAATCTGGAAAAATCCATGATGGTAATACCTAGATTAATGTTAGATAGAATAACTGGGAGAAGGTTTGTATATGCAAACAAATGTAGTTCAGCCCAGCCAAGTTTTTATATATAAAAAAACAACATAGTTCCTTATCATTTGGTTATACAGTAATGGCTTTCTTTGTAAAAGTAAACATTTACTTCAGATTTCTTTCAGTTAATGAAAACAACAATGTATGTATTTAAGATGAAGTAGTGTAATGGAAACTTTTGGATATAGGAGATACTCTTCACTTTATATAATTTCAGTTTACAAAAGTTTTAACTGGCATGCTCTACTTTCAGATAGTAGAGGAAACCTGCATCATTTTATACCCAATAATTTTTCAAACATTAAAAATTGTTAGTAAATATATGATTCATTAAAATTCCCATAACCTGTTGGGAAGAGTTTAAATTAGCAAAAATCTTCTTTGGAAAATAATCAGTCATTAACTTTTAAAGTTAAACATTGACATTATTTTTGACCCAGACATTTCATTATAATCCTATATAATAAAAGGCTAATATGCAAATAGACCAAACAACTTTGGTCACTTTGACATGTGCTGACCACCAGGGGGCATGTGTGGAACATGGCGGGCGCTGGCTGCTGCAGGATTGTGGAGCAGGTGAGCATGGGTGCCAGACCAAGGCAGGGCACCAATCACTGTCATCTGGGCGAACCTCTGGTGGTTACTGAAAATTCTTTACTGCTGCGTGCAGCAGTCCAGCCCGGTGCTCACACCTGCTGCTGGCACTAGAGCTGCTGCTTGCACCACTGCTGGCTCCAGTCCCAATCACTCAGCACCATCAGCAGGTGTGAACAACGGCTACTGGCCCTGATCACCCCTGAGGGCTTCTCCACCGCCCCCTGGTCCTGAGGAGTGATCAGGGCAGCAGCTGCCACTCACATCCACTGACAGTGCTGGCCCTGCTTGCACCCATTGCTGGCGCCGGCCCTAATCTCTCCATGCCCTTAGTGGGTGCGAGCGGGACCAGCAGGGCCAACACCTTCAGCATGTTGGAGCAGTGGTGGTGGGAGTGGGACTGCTGGCAGACAGGGGACCAGGGCCGTGGCAGAAGGGGTCGGGCAGGGGTGTGGAGGATAGGCCAAGACCCACCCCTGTGCCTACTGCAGCCTTGTGGCCCACAGTTCCTTTCAAGATGCACAAATTCATGCACTAGGCCCCTAGTATATTCATAAAACAACCAAAAAAAAATCACACTGAGAGCCATTGTATACCAGATATCAGGAATGTTTGAAATAGCAAAATCATAGACTAACATAAACGCTGTAATAGTATGTGTGTGTGTGTGTGTGTGTGTGTGTGTGTGTGTATTCATCCTATGAATATTATTCAATAGTGACAATTAATAAAATCTAACTACAACCAACACTGATAAATTTTAGAAACATAATTTTTAATTTAAATAGGAAAAAAAACTCAATAAAAATTTAATTTTTATGCCAATTTTTCAATAACATAAAATAAATGCAAGCAAGAGATATAAGCAAGATGGTGGATTAGAAAGATCCAGATGCTTATAACTACATTGAAAACACCAAGTAGTAAACAACATATGGACCAAAATAGCCTTGTGTAAATTCTACAAACCAGTTAAGGAGCTGCACTAATTAAGCGAACCTCCAAACAGAAAAAGTCATAATCAAAATGAAATAAAATGTTGTGGTATTTATGCTTACCCATATCTCACTTCATCCCTGGCATAGTTCAGCATGGTTGAGAGCAAGTCCTCTAGTTCCTGGTTTTTCCCTTAGGGCAGAAGGAATAGAGTTGAACTTCTTTGCAATGATATTGTTGTCTTGGGGCTGCCCAAAAGCTAGTTTCTCTTTTGCCTGACATAGAGAATTTATGGGAAAAGTGGCGTAGTTTGGATATCAAGTTGTATGCCAAGCAAGCAGTAGTGAGAGAAATGGCATGAGAATTGTAGGAGGCCTGTAGACCTGCAGGCTCCTGGAGAGAAGAGATTAGAGGCAAAGAAGTACACAGAATATCTATGAACCAGAAAATAAATAAGGATGAGGATCTTAGAGAAATGATTAATTTAAAAAACAGCTGTGTAAATGGGGTAATTCAGCAAAAGGTCACATTCACAGGCCCATGGAATATTTATCCTAATAAATGTCCAGAGCAGACTTAGAACCGTCATGCAGGAGTGATAACTGAAGATGCTCCTCTATTGATAGCCAGTTCATAAAGACTGAAAAGGTGGCTATTTTCTTCAAAAGCATGAGAATTAAACTGTAAATGCCAAGAGAAACAAAAAACAAAACAAGCAAAAAAACAAAAAACACAGAAAATCAGAGCCCATTTAAAGGAGTAAATTAAATCTCCAGAAACCAACTGTAAGTAACAAAGGCCTTAAACTTGACAATGATGTTTAAAACAAGTTTCTTTAATATGCTCAAAGAGGTAAAGGAGAACACATGAAATTAAAGCAATCAGGAAAATGAGACACAAATTAAGTGAGAATATCAAACAAAGAAATAAAAACTTTAAAAGAACAAATCATAATTCTAGAGATGAAAAATAAAAGAACTAAATTAAAATTTCACCAGTAAGTTTCAACAGCAGACTAGAGGATATCAGCATATTTGAAAACAGCTCATTTAAAATTGTTGAGCCTGAGCTAAAAAAAAAAAAAAAGAATGAAGAAGGGACTATGTATGGGAAACCATTAAATAAAACAATATATGCATTATTGGAGTCTCAGAAGGAGGCAAGAGAAACAGGCAGGGAACTTATTTAAAGAAATATTGATTTCACTCATATGTGGGATATAAAACTGAAACTCATAAATACAGAAAACAGTGTGGTGGTTACCAGAGGGAAGAGGGTGGGAAGTTGTAAAGGGCAAGGGAGGCAAAATATATGGTTATGGAAGACGATTTGACTTTAGGTAGTGAGCACACAATGCAGTATACAGATCATATATCATAGAAATATACACTAGAAATCAATATGATCTTATTAACCAATGTCACCACAATAAATTAAAAAAAAAGAAATATTGGCCAAAAATTTCTAAATTTGAGAAAAGAAAAACAAATGAACAAAACAAAATGAAACAAACCAAAAAAAATTCAAAAACAAAACAAAACAAAAAACACAAAAAAAATGGGCATACAAATATAAGGAAATCAACAATCTCCAAACAGTAAAAAACCCAGAAGACCTAAATCAAGAAACACTAAAATCAAAGTCTAGCCTGACTGGTGTGGCTCAGTAGTTGAACATCAACCTATGAACCAGGATGTTGCAGTTCAATTCTCAGTCAGGGTTCATGTCTGGGCTGTGGGCTTGATCCCCAGTAGGGGGCGTGCAGGAGGCAGCTGATCCTTAATTCTCTCTCATCATTGGTGTTTCTATCTCTCTCTGCCCAGGATGTGTATGCATGCATATAAGCATAACCAATGGACACAGACGCTAAGGGGGTGAGGGCAAGAGCCGGGGGTGGAGGGGTGCAATGGGGAGATAAGGACACATATGTAATACCTTAATCAATTTTAAAAATAAATAAATAAAACCTTTTTTTAAAAAAGTTTAAAGTCAAATATGATGACAGAATCTTGAAGGCAACAAAAGTGACTTGTAACATACAAGAAATCCTCAAAAAAATCTTAGCAGATTTCTCAGCAGTAATTTTGGAGGTCAGAGGTAATGAGATGATATGTTTAAAGTGCTAAAACAAAACAAAACAAAAAAACTGTTGGTCAACAATTCTTATCAGGCAAAACTGTCCTACAAAAATGAAAGAGAAATTAAGACATCTATTTATATAAAAACCCTGGATGTAACGCATCACTACAGAGGCTCCACCAACTGGAAGGAAGTCAGTCCTGCAGAGGTTGTCCTGGAAACGGCTTAGCCCTCCCTGAGCTGTTTCCCACGAGTGTGAGGTTTCAGGCAGGAACCCGCCTTCAGAGTGTGGACGCACTGAGTCCTGGGTCCTCTTAGCAACAGTTGCGCCCTCCCCAGCTGTTTCCAGTAAGGGCGAGGGTTGAAGCAGGAACTGGCTTTCGGAGCATGGATGCACTGAGTTCTGGATTGCGTTGCCAAAGGCTACGCCCTCCCCGAGCTGTTTTCGAGGAGGGCGAGGTTTGAGGCAGGAACCCACCCTCAGAGTGTGGAGGCATATCTTTATAAAGTTTTAATACATTATTTTAGAGGTTGTGGTGATACTGTTTTACCCACAGGGTCTACAGGAATTGCTGCAAATTTACTTCTCGGTGGAAGCACCATTCATTCCCAATATAAATTACCCATTCCATTAAATAAAACTTCAATTCCTAGACTTGATATAAACAGTGAAGTTGCTAAAACTATTAAAAGGCCCAACATCTCATTATTGATGAATGCACCATGGCACCCAGTCATGCTATAAACGCCATAGACAGATTACTAAGAGAAATTATGAATTTGAATATTGTATTTGGTGGGAAAGTTCTCCTTCTTGGAGGATATTTTTGACAATGTCTCAGTATTGTACCACATGCTATGTGATCGGCCATAGTACAAACGAGTCTAAAGTACTGTAATGTTTGGGGATGTTTCAGAAAGTTGTCTCTTGCAACAAATATGAGATCAGAGGATTCTGCTTATACTGAATGGCTAGTAAAACTTGGAGATGGCAAACTTGATAGCAGTTTTCATTTAGGAATGGATATTATTGAAATCCCCTGTGAAATGATCTGTAATGGATCTATTATTGAAGCTGCCTTTGGAAATACTGTATCTATAGATAATATTAAAAATATATCTAAACGTACAATTCTTTGTCCAAAAAATGAGCACGTTGAAAAATTAAATGAAGAAATTTTGGATATACTTGATGGAGATTTTCACACATATTTGAGTGATGATTCCATTGATTCCACAGATGATGCTGAAAAGGAAAATTTTCCCATTGAATTTCTTAATAGTATTACTCCTTCGGGAATGCCATGTCCTAAATTAAAATTGAAAGTGGGTGCAATCATCACGCTATTGAGAAATCTCAATAGTAAATGGGGTCTTTGTAATGGTACCAGATTTATTATCAAAAGATTACAACCTAACATTATGGAAGCTGAAGTATTAACAGGATCTGCAGAGGGAGAGGTTGTTCTGATTCCAAGAATTAATTTGTCCCCATCTGACACTGGGCTCCCATTTAAATTGATTCAACAACAGTTTCCTATGATGCCAGCATTTGTGATGACTATTAATAAATCACAAGGACAAACTCTAGACAGAGTAGGAATATCCCTACTTGAACCCGTTTTTGCACATGGTCAGTTATATGTTGCTTTCTCTAGAGTTTGAAGAGCATGTGACACATTAAAGTTAAAGTTCTAAATACTTCATCACAAATGAAATTAGTCAAGCACTCTTAAAGAATTTTCACTCTTAATGTGGTGTACAGGGAGATATTAGAATAAGTTTAATTATTTTATCAGTCATTGTTTGCATCACTGTTGTTTTTATATCATGTTTTTGTTGTTTTTATATCATGCCTCTGATGTTGTTATATCCTTTTGTTACTGTTTATTTATTAATAAATTTATATATTATTTTCATATACATTTTACTCATTTCCTTTCATCTCTCACACTTCTATTATAGAGAAAGGGCAAATAGCAATATTAAAATACTTAAAATAATTAAAATAATTAATTCCCTTTTAGTGTGCATGAATTTTGTGCACGGGGCCACTAGTTAATATATATTAAATGAATAAACTAAATGTCAACTTTAATAAACTGGATAAAGAGGAAGGTTTAAACCTAATGCTAACAGAAGGAAAGACATTATTAAAATTTAAGGAAGATAAATAAGTGAATAGAAAGACATAAAAGATAATAAATAAAAACAAGAGTTGGTTCTTTAAGAAAGATTAAAGTTAGCTATATTAACTAAGAAACAAGTAGAATTTTTCATTTGTTAAAATCAGCCATCTAATGTAAGAACAGACATTACAACTGCTCTTACAGAAATAAAAAGAATTATGATACCTTACAACAAATTGGACAATATAGGTAAAATGGATAATTTTCTTGAAACACACTGTCTTATAAGACTGCATATGAACAAATAATAAATCTGAATATATCTGTTACCATTAAGGATCCTGAAAAAAACAACAAAAATAAAACCTCCCAATAACACAAAGTACAGAAGCAGTTGGCTTCCCTGGTGAATTCTAACAAACATTTAAACAGTTAACACCATCCTTTTCAAACTCTTCCAAAAAATGGAGGAGAAAGGAACATTTCCAAACTCATACTATGCAGCAGACATTATTCTGGACACTAAAGCCAGTCAGATACTTGAAGAAAACTCCAATATACAAGATGAATATTAATATTAAAATTTTCAACAAAACACCAACAAATAAGATTTAATAGCACATTAAAAAGATTATACACCATTATCAGAATTTATTCTGATAATGAAAGGAAAGGATTGTTCAGTGTACAAAGTTGTGTACAACATTAACAAAATAAAGGGGGAAAACACAATCATCACAAGTAATGGCCTTTAACAATGTTTAACATCTTTTCATTAAAAATCAAAGCAAAACACCAAGCAATGACAAGTAGAAGGATTCTACCTCAAAATAAAAGCTATAATCACTGAGGGAAAATTACAGTTTGGATAATCTCTGTGGTAGTAGTAGAATTGGTTTATGGAGAAATGATAATCTATTAAAGCAATAGTGAGGCAAGACTCTGGAGCATACAGTCACAAAGACAAGGTTGGAAGGATAAATGAAGTGGATTATGGGAAGATGTATGGAAACTATGATGTTTTTAGTCACAGCACAGGCAACTGTTTCCTAAAATGGTAAAAAAATAATATAAAAATGGAGGAGAAATGTGAACCACTCAGGACTCTAAAAAAGCAAGAAAAATAATTACTTCAAAGTCCAGAATCAAACTGGATTTCAGTGTAATTCCAATTTCTAACCAGGCCATTACTTGTCTAATATATGGTGTATTCTGGAAGAAGGAAGATTCTGTGTGTGTCCATGAAGCTATAATTTAAGTTATATCAGGGGCCAGGCCGGCCAGGGGGAAGGGCCATGGGAGGTTGGAGGGGGCTGATTGGAGCCCCATCTGGCTGGTTGGCCACTACAGCGAACATCATTGAGACGGGTTATTCGGGTTGTTCCAGTTGTTCCAGTTGTTCTGGTTGCTTGGCTTTTATAGATAGATAGATAGATAATATTAAAAATTAATTTTAGCTAATTCTTGTTCTCAGCAATAGTTTTCTACTTCTATGGTTTTACTTTCAGATTTATAAGATCTTAGTAATGCAACTTATATCTAATATCTTAACTGTGGGTCATTTAGAATCTGAAATGCTTTTCTCATATTGTTGTGAGGAATTAAGTAGATATTTCCATTTTAAACTTGCTGAATATTAAGGTCCTAAGATGAAAACCAATATGTTCTACTTCAGGTGTTTTAGATAAATTGTATTTCTCAAATCTGGTTGCATACTACTAGTTGAGGCAAGTGAGAAAATTAATTTTTCATGTTTATTTAACATTTCCAAAGCAATTAATCTAATTTATCTTGGTAAGAAAGTGCTACAGCTTTGATCACATAGTATGTATTTTGGAATAAGATACTTCCTAATGCCATTGTTAAAAAATTAGAAGTAGCCCAGCTGGTGTGGCTCAGTGGTTGAACATCAACCTATGAACCAGGATGTCATGGTTAGATACCAGGTCAGGGCACATGCTGGAGCTGCAGGCTCACTCCCCCGTGTGTGTGTGTGGGGGGGGGGGGCGGGGAGGGGGCATGCAGGAAGCAGCCAATCCATAATTCTCTCTCATCACTGATGTTTCTATCTCCCTCTCCCTTCCTCTCTGAAATCAATAGAAATATATTTTAAAAATTAGAAGTAATTAAAATTGGTGTAATTTATATAGTACTAGGGGCCTGGTGCACAAAATTTGGGCATGAGGAGGGGTGTTCCTCAACCCAGCCTGCACACTCTCCAATCTAGGACCCCTCGGGGGATGTCCAACTGCGGTTTAGGCCCTCCTTTTGGCAGTCGGACATCCCTCTCACAATCTGGAACCGCGGGCTCCTAACAACTCGCCTGCCTGTCTGCCTGATTGCCCCTAACCACTTCTGCCTGCCGGCCTGATCACCCCCACTACCCTCCTCTGCCGGCCTGATCTCCCACAACTGTTGCCATCCCCTGCCACTACCCGCCTCCTCCGCCAGGACACAGCTTTTCTGCAAGAGGCAACGGAGACACCGAGACTGGCCTCCTCCATGCTGCCCAGAGCCACAGGTCCCCCAGGCCTCACCGCACTGAGTGGCCATCAGCCCCGCCTCTTCTGTGTGCATGGCCATCTTGTGGTGGCCATTTTGTTGCAGCCATCTTGTGACGATGTCATGCGAGGGCATCATGAGAGGGTGTGGCACCACCTCGGCTTTTATTATATAGGACTAGAGGCCGAGTACACAAAAAATTTGTGCACTCGGGGGGAAGGGGGGGTCCCTCAACCCAGCCTGTGCCCTCTCGCAGTTTGGGACCCCTCAGGAGATAACGACCTGCTGGCTTAGTCCTGCTCCCGGGTGGCAGAGGGCAGGCCTAATCCCGAGGTGCAGCCCCTGGTCGGGCTCAGAGCAGGGCCGATTGGGGAGTTGGGGCACCGCCCCTGTCATGCACAGAGCAGGGCGGATCAGGAGGTTGTGATGCCACCCTCAGTCACGCTCAGGGTAGGGCTGATTGGGGGGTTGGGGCACCGCCCCCTGTCACACTCAAGGCAGGGTCGATTGGGAGGTTGCAGGCACCACCCCCTATCACGCACAAAGCAGGGCCAATCAGGGGGTTGGGGCGCTGCCCCCTGTCACTCACAGAGCAGGGCCCATCAGCGGGGTTGGGGCTCCGTACCCTGTAACACACAGAGCAGGGCCCATCAGGGGGTTGGGGAGCTCCCCCTGTCACTCACAGAGTAGGGCCGATAGGGGAGTTGGGGCACCGCCCCCTGTCACACACAGAGCAGGGTGGATCAGGGGATTGGGGTGCTGCACCCTGTCACACTCAGGGCAGGGCCGATGGGGAGGTTATGGCTCTACCCCGTCACACACAGAACAGGGCCCATGTGTGTGGGGGGGGGCGTTGGGGCGCCGCGCCCTGTCACACACAGAACTGCAGGGCGATCAGGGGGTTGGGGAGCTCCCCCCTATCAGGCACAGAGCAGGGCTGATCAGGGAGTTGGGGCGCCTTCCCCTGTCACTAACAGAGCAGGGCTGATAGGGAGGTTGTGGCCCCAACCCCTGTCACACACAGAGCCACAGGGCGATCAGGGGGTTTGCGCGCTGCCCCCTGTCACGTTGATCCCGGTGCTGGGAGGCATATTACCCTTTTACTATATAGGATAGAGGCCTGGTGCATGGGTGGGGCTGGCTGGTTTGCCCTGAAGAGTGTCCTGGATCAGGGTGGGGGTCTCCACTGGGGTGCCTGGCCAGCCTGGATGAGGGGATGATGACTGTTTGCAGCTGGTCACACACCCTTCAGGGTGGGGGTCCCCACTGGGGTGCCTGGCCAGTCTGGGTGAGGGGCTGAGGGCTGTTTTCAGACTGGCGGGTGACGGAAGCTCCCAACTGCTCCTTTTTTTCTTTTTTTTAAATTCTTGTCCAGCTTTAGCTCTGAGGTTCCAGCTCTTAGGCCTCCGCTGCTGAAAGCAGGTATCTGGTTTGTTTAGGTTCTATAATCGAAACAATGTATAACTCCAGCTCTGAGATCCCGGCTCACTGAAAGCAGGTTTCTGGAGTTTTGTTTAGCTTCTATATTTGTAACAATATTTCAAACTGCAGGCTCAAAGGCCGGCAAGGCAGGCGGGGAACGTTGGTTTCCTCCGTCACTGAAGCAAGCAAGCCTCATGTTAGTTTCAAGCTACCTGGCTGCCGGCCGCCATCTTAGCTGGCAGTTAATTTGCATATCACCCTGATTCACCAATGGGAAAGGTGGCGTTCGTATGCTAATTACCATGTTTCTCTTTTATTAGATAGGATAAGAATTTTATAGCAATATATACACACATGCATGTGTACCATATATATGTTATATCTGTGTTTGCTTATCCATTCATTAGTTTTTGGTGATACAGAGGAAATGCTTTGATTCTTTTAAATTGTCTTAATGCACATTTTGTATATTGGGCCCCAGTGGATTGTATAAGATAATTTAGAACTTCAAATTCTAATTTTAATTTTAAGCCAAATAAATCATCAGTAATCCATATCTATGAAAATTACAATAGGAATAAAAGTACTACTTCTAATTCATAAGATTTTGAGGTGTAATATGTATTGCTATTATAAAGAAAAATAAACTTTTGTCATTATTATTGGCATGGCATAGGCCTAAATATTCCCAAGAATATTGGCAACATGGAGGTGAGAGAAAACTCAAACATATTATCATTTCTTCTAATGAATATTTGAGGGATATTTGAAAAAAAGGCCATTATTACCAAGTTGTCACCAAAGAAGCAAGTAATTTTATTCACACAATTCTATATTTGATTTAACTTGAATTGGAATACTTATACTTCAATTTAAGATCATTGAAACTGTGGACATTCAAAATATTTTTTCTGTCAATTATTTCTAAAACCATTCTCCCTCAGGATGATCCAAATAAACGGATCTTTTACCAGACTTAAAAAAAAAAATTATCCTGGAGAATTTAATCAGATTTTGAGTCTTGATAAGAATTGAATACTTCAAGTTTATGACTTCAAATAACACATTGGCCATGAGTGTAGTATAGTGTGATGAATGTTATTTTTATATTTTCTTTGGCACCATGTTAATAGATAAATATTGAATAAGCAAATACATAGTTAATAAATTCCATCTTTCCACAAGGTTTTTCCTATAGTTCTCAAATTTTATCTTTGGACCATTTCAACCAGACAAAATATCAAAATATCATATTTACACATTTTAATGTTCTCATTTTTTCTGTTGGTTTAAAATAACATAAAATTTACTATTAGAACTGTTTTTAGGCATAAGGTTGAGTGGTAACTGGTATATCCACATTATTGTGCAGCCATAACTACCTTCTATCTCCAGAAATCTTTATCAATTATAATCCAAAATTCTATATGCATAAAAAAAACTCTTCTGTTTCCCTCCACCAAGTCCCTAGAAATTGCCATTCTACTGTCTGTATCTATGAATTTGAATTCTCTAATACCCCATATAATATGAATCATTTAATATTTGTCCTTTGTGTTTGACTTATGTAATTTAGCATAATATCTTCAAGGTTAATTTATGTTGTGAAATATATCATGACTTCATTTTTAAGGCTGAAATATATTCCATTCATTGTATGTATAGGGTGTCCCCAAAAATGCATTCATACTTTAGCAGCTGATAGTTAAATTTTGAAAATGAAATGTATTTTAATAAACACTGCCTCTATAATTATTCAATGGGTGTGTATACATTTTTTGGGATACCACATATATCTCATGTAATATTTATTTATCAATTCATTTGTTTACGGGCACTTGGGTTGGTTCCACATTTTGACTAATGTAAATAATGATGCTATTAATTTTGGTGTAGACATATTTATTATAGCTCCTGCTTTCCAATCTCTGTGGTATATACCTAGAAGTGGATTTGTTGGAGCATATGACAATTCTAATTTAATTTTTTGAGAAACACTCATACTGTTTTCCACAGTAGCTGCACCATTTAACATTCCATTTACAATACACTAGTGTTTTAATTTCTCCACATCTTCAGCAATCCTTGGTATTGTCTATGTTTGTTTGTTTTTTAATAATTGTCATTCTAGGGGCAAAGGGATTGAAAAGGTATTTTTCCAAAGAAGACATATAGATGACAAAGGTTTTTTGTTTTGTTTTTAATTTGATACAGTATAATAGATCTATTTTTTGTTACCTGTGCTTTTGTTATTATATCCAAAAAGTAATTGACAAATTCAGTGTTATGAATTAGCAATCTATATGTTTTTACAAAGCTCCTGAGGTTAATACATTGCTATATTGGGTTTAAGATTTATTGGTGATATATTAAGAAAGGGTTTAAGTTTCACACCTACAAGATTAGAAAAGTATTACCTGTAAAGGCTCTCTTCATTTTTGTAACATTCAAATCAGAAAAAATGAGGCTTACCTATGACTCTTGCAGGCAATGCGGACTTTTAAGTTCTTTTTAGCATATGTGAATTTCTTGTTATAGTATTGTAAAATTCTAGACAGATGTTCTTGATCTTACAATTATCCATTCACTCATTGACTAATTCAAAAAAGATTTATTGACAGTCTATTATGTACCAGTATCTTACAGTGTGTTGGTGATGAAAGTGACAGAACCATTACACTCATATTTTATTAGAGAAGGTAGACAAGTATAGCAGAATAGAAAAGTTATTAAAAACATGGCTTCTGACTGCAGGCTTCTTTGGTCCAATTTCAACTCTGCCACTAACTAGTTGTTTGGAAAAGTCACTTAAACTCCCTCTGCTGTAGTTTCTTTTTCTAAAATAATGGGGATAATAAACGTGCCTAGTTCTCTCTGGACTTATGAAGAAAAATGAGTAAATTAGAGCAGTGCTTGGTACGTTAGAACTAAGTACTAGATATTATTAGCATTTAAAATATGGATTGATTATCACTATGAAATATGGGAACAATTGAGCTCTCTCTTGTAGGTAGGGGGGACCCAGAGAAGGGGAGCATCATGGAGAAGAATGTAAGGTTAGAATTGTGGTTTCAGGGATAAATATAAATTTGATGAGAGGGAAGAGAAGTGAAAAATAATAGTGAAACATTATGGAAGATTTGTTATGAGAGCAAAAAAATGCAAATAATTTTGGATGGCTGTAATGTAAGTTCTACAGGGGAATGGTAGAAACTAAGGCCGAACAGGTTGTCAGAGGCCCTAAGATGTAGGAGATATATATATATATATATATATATATATATATATATATATATATATATATATATATATATAATGCTAATATGCAAAGTGTCCCCTCAGGAGTTCGACTGGGAGAACAGGAGTTCGATCGATCACTATGACGTGTGCTGACCTCCAGGGGGCAGCACAGAACATGGCAGGTGACAAGCTGCAGGGGCGGGGTGCTGAGGGAGTGAGGGAAGGAGGAGGCAGGGAAGTGGGGAGGTGGGGAACCTGATCTGCCCTGATCACCAGCCAGGCCTAGGGACCCTACCCATGTATGAATTTCATGCACCAGGCCTCTAGTATTGTTAATAAGGAGGTTTAGACCCCCTAGAAGTCAAATTAGAATACTTATTTTGAGGAATAAACTCAGGACACACAATTTTTATTGAATATTTGTTAAAAGATAGGAATGACTCCTCAGAAATTTCAGACAAGTGTGGGAAGGTCTCAAAATATGCATCATTAAAGCCAAAGAAAATATGTAAATCTTGGTGTTTGGCTTGGAGGAGATAATTAAAAATAAGCAATATAAAGCCAAAATGAGAAAAGAAGAATAGAATAAATTTATATTAGATAAAACTTTGATATGAAACCACAGTTTTCTAACAAAGTGCTGAGAAGATCCCTTAAGAGTTTCCTGAGGAGCCTACGAAAGTTTATAAAATATTCATTTTTTATGTTGATTCTAAACTTGAGACTAATAAGGACACTAGACAACCAATAATACTGTTCAGACCAACTTGTAATATCCTCTACAGTGAGTTTTTTAGTAAACAACTTATGCAGGTAAGATTTTTTTTAATTAAGTACAAAAATATTTTAATGAGTGGTCATATTTATTTATAGATTTGATTTATACGTTGTACATAAACATTATGTAGATGAGAAACTTATGAAGATACAAGCTAATATTTTATTTGTACTTTATTTCATTGTATGTTTGAATAAATTAATTTTCTGCCTGAGACTAGAGAGGCCAAACAACTATTATTATAGAGGTTTTATAAGATCTCTCAATAGAATTTCTTCTTTAGGGATCTTGGTGATCTAGTAGAGAGATTAAGACACTTTTTTCTGTAAAATGACAGATAGTAAATATTTGAGGTTTTACAATAACTACTCAACACTGTCAATGGTGCTTTTTTAAACACAAAAGCATCATAGATAATAAAGCAAGGGGTTTGGTTCTGTTCTAACAAATTTTAATTATAGAAACAGTTGATGGGCTGGATTAAGACCTCAGTCTACTGTTCGTTGACACATGCTCTAGTAATATTGGAGTATCTGGAAATGTAATACAGATTCAAGAAAAAAAATCTATGCTTGTTTTAAGAGAGCAATTATTTTAGAACTAAATTGCTATTTGTTGCCCTGTATGCATCATATGCGTGAATATTAATATATTCATTAATTTTTTGAATTGGTTTAATATAAAGAAAAAAATATTTCTTCTACCTTTATGTCTGAGGCCTATGACTTAGACTAACAAAAGACAGATTTATAGGTGAAAAGGTATACAAATTTTACCTGCTATTAATATTTAATTTTAATTTATTTTACATACACAGAGGCTTTCATAGAAAAAGGAATGAAGACTGAAAGAAGCAGTTTAGTTTGGGGACAAGGGGTCAGGAAGGGACCTTATATGCCACCTTAGAGGGTGATAAATTGTGGAAAGGTGATAAGGCAACAAAATAAAAGAAGATTGGGCTTCTACAAACAGCAAATTGTGGGACGGTACATATATGGAGGGACTAATAGAGGGTAAGGGTCATTTAGTAAGATTTTGTTTTTGCAAACTAATCTTGGCATTATACACATCTCTGGTAATAAAAAGTGACTTCCTTTCCTGGTACATAAGAAAGAGACACCTTCATAAAGGAAATGTATGTCCTGCTTTTAGGCAGATAGGGGAAAGGCAGAGCTTTACCTATATCTGCTTTTCTTTTTCTCAATTGCATTAAGCTCAAAATAATTGTTCTGTCAATGGGTCATATTTTGAAGCAGAACATTCTGATACTCTTCACTGTTAATTTGGTGTTAAATTTATCAGCCCCACAAAAGTGATCATGTTTCCACAAACATTATCATTTTCTTGTGTATCTTTCCAGAGATAGTCTGTATACTTATAAGCGTATCTTTTCTTCCATAAATGGTCTCATACTACACAAGTTTCTTTCAATAACTTACTTTTTTACTTCATAATTTACTTTGATTATTTTTCTATCTCAATCAATAAAGAACCTTATTTGGGGGTGAGGAGTTTTGTTAATGATGCATATCTTTCCACTAGCTAGATATATCATACTTTATTTAACCTAAATATGTTAATGGAATTTTGAATTACTCCCAATATTATGCTATTACCCAAATACTGAAATGCATATTTCATATGTTTTTCTTTGCATATATGGAGGGGTATATTTATACAAAAAAATTCTTAGAAGAATTACTGAGTCCAAAAACTATAGATATTTTGCCTAGGAAATGTAAAGGTTTACACTCCCACCAACAGTACATTACAATGCATTTATCAATTCATACTACCCAACATAGTCAAAAGTTCTGAAAATACCTTATTGCAATTTATTTTGCATTTCCTTTATTATAAGATAATTTTTATTACCATTTCATATGTTCAAAAACAAATAACTCAATTAAATTCTGTAGGTTATTTTAAATTATGCACCAGCAGATTAAAATACTTCATAAGTGGGAAAATAGTTAAATGGAAGCCAGGTAATTGTAGTATAGCATTGTAGCGAATACTATGGTGTATATCCAGATCACCTCTTGTAGGCTGTTTCATCCATTCTTTTGCTTCTAGCTGTGAATGGGCTAGGGAGAGATCACACTACATCCTTCATGGTCAATTACAAATGCCCTTAAGGAACTACCTTATCCAAGGTTATGTGCCTTGCAGCCCATGATTGGTCAATGCAGGGATATAGAAGACCAGACCCTTGATTAAATCAGAGCAACCCTGAAAAGCTATCCCTGCTCCAGAACTACTATAGTATCAGTTGAAGAATCAGTCATAAGGACATTGCACATGGTTTCTCCCTTACCCAATCCTAAATTTCTCACTTCATTATAGGTGAGGTGTTATTTTTTATTTTTATACTAGAGGCCCAATCCATGGATTCGTGCACCGGTGGGGTCCTTTGGCCTGGCCTGCAGGGATTGGGCCAAAACTGGTTCTCTGACATCTCCTGAGGGGTCCTTGATTGTGAGAGAGCACAGGCAAGGCTGAGGGACCCCACTGGTGCATGATCAGGCCAGGAAGGGACCACAGGAGGCCTCCAGGGTGTGTGGGCAACCCATCTTGCCCAGTCCCAATTGGCCAGGCCCCAGCAGCAAGCTAACCTACTGGTCAGAGCGTCTGCTCCCTGGTGGTCAGTGTGTGTCACAGTGACTGGTCAAATGGTCAACCGGTTGGACACTTAGCATATTAGGCTTTTATTTTATAGGATTTAAGTATAGTTGGTATACAATATTAGAGGCTTGGTGCACGAAATTTGTGCACTGGAGGGGTGTCCCTCACTCCAGCCTGCACTCTCTCCAATCTGGGACCCCTTGGGGGATGTCCGACTGCCAGTTTAGGTCTGATCCCTGTGGGCCGTCGGACATCCCCCTCACAATCCGGGAATGCTGGCTCCCAACCACTTGCCTGCCTGACTGACTGATTACCCCTATCCGCTTCTGCTTGTCAGCCTGATCACCCCCTAACCCAGCCGTGGGCAAAGTACGGCCCGCGGGCCGGATCCGGCCCATTCGGCTGTTCTATCCGGCCCACAGAGCCGAAAGAGCGGAGGGTTCTTTTGCTCTCCCCTCCGCTCCTTCACCAGCAGCAGTGTTAACATGTATTAGTTCACACAAACACTCCGTCCATGCTTTTGTTCCGGCCTCTGGTCCAGTTTAAGAACCTATTGTGGCCCTCGAGTCAAAAAGTTTGCCCACCCCTGCCCTAACCACTCCCCTGCCAGCCTTATTGATGCCTAACTGCTCCCCTGCTGGCCCGATTGCCCCCAACAGCCCTCCCCCGCTGGCCCGATTGACCCCAACTGCCCTCCCATGTTGGCCTGGTTGCCCCCAACTGCCCTCTCCTGTTGGCCCGGTCATCCCTAACTGCCCACCCCTGCCATACTGATTGCCCACAACTGCCCTCCCCTGCAGGCCATCTTGTGGTAACCATCTTGTGATGACATGGGGGCTGCCATCTTGTGCGAGGGTGTGATGGTCAATTTGCATATTATCTCTTTATTATATAGGGTAATATTAGTTATACTATCTTAAAGTGTATAATATTTTACCCACTAATTCTAGTAATCGTCTGTCACCATGCAAAATTATTACAATAGTATGGGCTATATCTCCCTTCATATATTTTACCCATCCCACCATCTCACTCCCATCTGTCAACCATTTCTTTGGTTTCTGTCTCTAGGAGTCTGTTTTTGTTTTGTTTATTTGTCTTGTTTTTTTAGATTTCACAAATAAGTGAAACCATACAGCATTTGTCTTGTTTTGTCTGGCTTATTTCAGTTAGCATAATACCCTGTAAGTCCATCCATGTTGTCACAAATGTCAAGATTTCATTATTTTTCATTGTGTATATATATATTGATAGATACCTAGATTATTTCCATATTTTGGCTGCTGTTAATAAGGTGGTAATGAACATAGGATATATATATATATATATATATATATATATATATATATATATGATTTTTAAATTACATTTATTAGGGTGACATTGGTTAATAAGATTATATAGGTTTCAAATGTACAATTCTATAACACACCATCTGTGTATTGCATTGTGTGTCTACTACCTAAATTCAAATTAGTGTTTTTGTTTTCTTTGGATAAATACCCAAAAGTGAAATATTAGGGTCAAATGGTAGATCTATTTTGAGTTTTTTGAGGAATCACCATAATGTTTTCCATACCGTATGAGCCAATTTTGAGTCCCAACAACAGAACACAAGTGTTCTTTTTTTACCACATCCTGGACAACACATGTTATTTGTTGACAATTTGATAATAGCCATTCTGATTAGTGTGAGGCAGTATCTCATTCTTTTCTTGATTTGAATTTCCCTGATGATTAGTGATGTTGAGTTGGACATCTCTATTTCTCCTGTGGATAAATGTCTATTCATGTCCTCTGCCAATTTTTTGATTGGTTGTTTATTTTTTGTTATTGAGTTGTATAAGTTCTTTATATATTTTGGATATCAATCCTTTATTGAATATATCATTTGAAAATATTTTCTCCCCTTCCCTATGTCCTTTTTCCTTGGCTGTTATTTTGTCTTTTTGATTAGTTCCTTCCCTGTGCAGAATCTTTTTAGTTTGATGAAGTCCCACTAGTTTATATTTGCTTTTGTTTTTCTGGCTAGAGAGGGCATCCAAAAAGATATTATTCAGATTGATGTCAAAAGAGTTTATTATCAATGCTTTCTTCTAGGAGTTTTAAGGTGTCAGGACTTACTGTTTAAGTCTGTAATTCATTTTAAGTATGTTTTTATATATGGTGAAAGAAAATGGTTATTACATTTTTTTCTATTTATTTTTTATAATTTTTTTTCAATCACAGATGACATTCAATATTACATTAGTTTCAGGTGTATAGCATAGTGGTTAGACATTTACATAACTTATCAACTGATAACTTTAATAAGTCTAGTACATACCTGGCACCATACATACTTATTACAGTATTATTGACTATACTAGAGGCCTGGTGCATGAAATTCGTACACTTGGGGGGTCCCTCAGGCCAGCCTGCACCCTCTTGCAGTCTGGAACCCCTCAGGGAATGTCCACCTGCCAGCTAAGGAACAGGCCTAAGCCAACAGTTGGAAATCCCTCTCAGTCTGGGACCCCTCGTTCCTTACCGCCCGCCTGCTCGCTGCTCCTTACCACTTGGCTAGCTGCTCCTTAGCACTGCCACAGAGGCAGGAGAGGCTCCTGCCACTGCCACTGCACTCGCCAGCTGTGAGCTCCATCTTTCTGTGTAGTTGTCTGTGGGCCAACTGCTCTCTTCCTTCTCATTTAGGGCGAGCAGCACGTGAGGGCAGACTGTGCTATCGTGGAATGCAGAGGGCTGCCAGTGGCTGGGCCCATGGGATAAGAGGTGGACAAAGAAGATGGTATTTGACCCAATTGTGGGGCGGGCTGGCAGACCTTCATCTGCCTGACCCTACCCAGGCAGGGACTGAGCAGGATGTCTGCCTCTCCATTCTCCATCCTTCTATCTGTGACACCTGTCACCCTTGCCAGGCCTCCCCCAAAGTGAGTTCAGCTTAATCCCTGAATGTAAAAGAGCATGGTGGGGGGAGACTCCACTCCAGTGCCCCCTGATTCCCAGCAACAGGACCTGGTCTCAGGACGGTGGCCACAGCTGCAGAACATAGATCTGTTTCAAGAAAAGTCGGGAATGCAGAGATTTTCATATGAGCCCCTATTTCAAAAGGCGGCAGTTTATTCATATTGTGGCAAAGTAAACTTCAAGAGTAGCATAAGTGGGTAAAGTCAGGGCCAAACCCGGCCATTTCCTCATCCAATTTCTCTGAGGCACGTGGACAGAACCAAGTCTCAGCTCTTCGCAGGACACTTCTGTGTTTTTTTTTTTTAAGCCTAAAAGACAGTAGTCCGTCTCCATTCTTATTCTTTGGGATTTTTTCATCATCGGATAAAAGGATACATACATTGGGGCAATCCTTTTGAGATACAATATTTTAGTTGCACCCATGTGACGACAACAGCACCTCTCAGAGGGAGAGAGCCAACAGATGGGGAGCAGGGAATTCTGAAAACCAAAGCAAAGGTTCAGAACACGGAAGAAGTCCTTAGTGTTCTGCTGAGAAACTTGGACTCCTTCCTCTGCGGTCAAACAACTGTGACACACCAGGCAGTCACTCAGAAATACCTTAGCATCGGCCAACTTATGGAATTCTTCCTTCTCTCCATCCTCCTGAGCCAGACTGCATACATGTTGACTGTGGCATTCTCTTGGTCATCGTTCTTTTTTTTCCCCAAAATGTTACAAAGCTTATATGAATATAACATACGAAGATGCAGCCTCCTTTGTAGGAACAGGGAAGGAAGGGGTGGTTAAGTAAGGCACATGGAGCTGCAGCAAGCACCAGCTGTTGGGAGGGCCAAGAGAAGGTTGGTACTGGAGCCGAGGCCCTAGAGCCATTGCTGGGGAAGTAGGGATGCCCTCTGAGTGCCACGTTCTGAGGCTGAACTAATTGGTCAAGCTGAGGCAGAGGTGGTTGGCCATATCAGCCATCTTTGGTGCTGTTTACCCTTTCCCACCCCAGATGTTGTAAAACCCCAGAGCCCTGGATTCCAAAGGCCCCATCCAGAGCAGAAGCCCTGGAAGAGCTGAGAGGAAGTGAGTAGGGCAAGTTTGAAAGCCGATATGCCTGTGTGCCGAGGGATGGCTGGAGAAGTAGTGAGAGGTAGCAGGGGAAGGGCTCTCATACATACCCTTCTGTGGGGGCCACAGGTGAAGGAGGCCAAGGGAGTAGGGTAGGGATGGGGCACCATGGCCCCAGCCTCTTAGGCATCCCTGTCTGTCCTCTGCAGTGAACATGGAGGAAAGGGCTTCCTCTGAGGAGAGCCCAGGCCAGGCCAGGTGACCTTGAGTTCTGGCTGAGGTGACAGTCCTCACCCTGAGATGCCTTCTAACTGGTGGTGGAACCAGGCCTGACTCCCGCTGCTGTGAGCATCTGGGACCCAGGCCTGACTGACTGCCACTGCTGTGCTGCGGGCACCCAGGACCCAGGCCTGACTCCCGCAGTTGTGAGTGCAGGGCACAGAAAGACCCCTGCTGCATGCGTAACCTCCTGCTGGCCTGTTAATATGCAAATTGGTTGTTACTATGAAGCCATTAGGATCAATTTGCATATTACCTCTTTATTATATAGACTAGAGGCCCGGTGCACAAAAATTTGTGCACTCAGGAGGGAGGGAGGGTCCCTCAGCCCGGCCTGTGCCCTCTCGCAGTCTGGGACCCCTCGGGAGATAACGACCTGCTGGCTTAGGCCTTCTCCCCGGTGGCAGAGGGCAGGCCCAACCCCTAGGTGCAGCCCCTGGTTGGGCTCAGAGCAGGGCCAATTGGGGAGTTGGGGTGCCACCCCCTGTCATGCACAGAGCAGTTGCGATGCCTCCCTCAGTCAAGCTCAGGGTAGGGTCGATTGGGGGGTTGGTGCACCGCCCCCTGTCACACTCAAGGCAGGGTCGATGGGGAGGTTGTGGCGCCACCCCCTGTCACTCACAGAGCAGGGCCCATCAGGGGGGTTGGGGCTCCTTACCCTGTCACGCACAGAGCAGGGTTGATCAGGGGGTTGAGGAGCTCCCCCCGTCACACACAGGGCAGGGAAGATCAGGGGGTTGGGGCGCCACACCCTGTCAGCCTCAGGGCAGGGCCGATGGGGAGGTTATGGCTCTACCCCATTACACACAGAGCAGGGCCCGTGGGGGGGTGGGGGGGTTGGGACTCCGCACCCTGTTACACATAGAGCAGGGCCGATCAGGGGGTTGGGGCACCACAGCCTGTCATACACAGAGCTACAGGGTGATCAGGGGGTTGGGGTGCTGCCCCCTGTCATGCTGATCCTGGTGCCGGGAGGCCTCTCGGCTCCGCTGATCCCAGTGCTGGGAGGCATATTACCCTTGTACTATATAGGATAGAGGCCTGGTGCATGGGTGGGGGCTGGCTGGTTTGCCCTGAAGGGTGTCCTGGATCTGGGTGGGGGTCTCCACTGGGGTTCCTGGCTAGCTTGGGTGAGGGGATGATGGGTGTTTGCAACTGGTCACACACCCTTCAGGGTGGGGGTCCCCACTGGGGTGCCTGGCCAGTCTGGGTGAGGAGCTGAGGGCTGTTTTGAGGCTGGCGGGTGACTGAAGCTCCCAACTGCTTCTGTTTTTCTTTTTATTCTCAGCCAGCTTTAGCTCTGGCTCCAGCTCTGAGGCCTCTGCTGCTGAAAGCAGGTATCTGGTTTGTTTGGGTTCTATAATCGAAACACTGTATCAACTCCAGTTCTGAGATCCCAGCTGGCTTAAAGCAGGTTTCTGGGGTTTTGTTTAGCTCCTATATCTGTAACAATGTTTCAAACTGCAAGCTCAGAGGCCAGCAAGGCAGGCAGGGAACGTTGCAGTCCTCCGTCACTGAAGTAAGCAAGCCTCATGTTTGCTTCAAGCTGCCTGGCTGCTGGCCGCCATCTTGGCTGGCAGTTAATTTGCATATCGACCTAATAAGCCAATGGGAAGGGTAGCAGATGTATGGCTAATTACCATGTTTCTCTTTTATTAGATAGGATACCTAAATATATAATTTTAACTATTTAATCCAGCAAACTCCAAAGTTTTAAGTTACCAAACACTTTGGAAAACTATGTTTAGACATATATAATCACCAGTGGAAAAGCCTTATCATATAACCCTTCATTTTAGTTATATTTATTTTGCCTTAACAACTTTGAATTTTAAGCCAATTATTATTACCCAAGGCATTTTCTTGGAAAATTTTGTAACAGAGATAACTCACTAGCCTTCAGAGGCTTTAATGTTAAAGTATTTTTTTTTTTTTTACAAAAATGGCAGTGGTCTCCACACTGCTATTTCTGCAGCCTTTTGGAGGGCACTTCTACAGTTCTGATCCTACTAGGAGAAAGACTTGGGGGGTTTAGATGATTATTTCCCATATTGTTCCTTTATAAGTAGACTAACAACATGAAATCTTACATATAAGAAGGGACCTTAAAAATAGAAACAGAAAAAAATTCCTACTGTAAGTAGATGAGTACTCATAAAAGGGTGGACTGGGACATTAGCCTTAGAATCTTCAAACTAAGTCCCCCAAAGACAAGAAAGCAAGCAAATAACATCAATCAGTAACCAAGTTACATTACAGACAGACAAGAACTTTCACTAGCTAAGAATTTCCAGTGGCTGATGACTTGAGATGGAGAGCAGGAAGGATCCCCAAGATTAAGAAGTCTTGGCAGCTGATGGGAAGTTCCTGCAATCCCTGCCACGTGTTGAGCCTGCCACAAATAGCTGAGGCCCCCAGCAAAGTGAAACATGCCCCATCTTTAAACAAATTAAACCAAACAACAAAGACACATAAAACAACAATCAAGAGATACTCATATATATGATATTTACAGGTGCGCATAACACACAGACAATACTTAATAAATCAGAGTTCTTTCCAAGGATTTTTCAGAAGATGTTTTACATTGCCCAGGACTTATAGCCAGATGGGGCCCAAAGGGCTCCCAGGTGTGGACGCCAGTGAACACCCGCAAACAGCTGGTTGTTCACAGATCTCATCATATTCTGCTCTCCATAGCAAATACTGATTGGCATCTAAAGTCATTTAAGCAAAAATCTGCCAGTCCCAAGGCCTCATATGATAATTTTCAGACAAAGCATTAAGGAGTCCTTTTGTAAACAAACTGTTAGCCCCATTTTCTCTAGTTGATGAGCCTTCCCACATCGGAGGCAGAGGATTGGATCAGGGGTCTTAGGTATTACAGGCTTTACAGGCTCTACTTCACTAGGAAGGGGGCGGTGGTAAAGCCTTCTGGCATTCTGAAGGCTTTTGATCCTCACTATGAAGTGGGCATAGTGCAGCTCAACAAGAGCATATAGTTAAAGATGACAAAGGCATTAGTTTTCCCCGAGCCTGAATTCTCTTTAAATTCCTCCCTACTTGTTCCCAGAGGTCAACATCTAATGTTCCATTATCAGGGAACCAAGGATTATAAATTATAGACACCATTTTCTTTTAATAACTTTTTAAGTAGCAAAGAGATCTGTTACTTGGTGGACAGTTGCTGTCCTATTGTGAAACCTTAGCTGAAAAACAATTCCCTTGAACTTGGAAATCCCAAGCCAGGCTCCAATGACATACTGCACAGTTACTTTCATTTTCTCCCTTTTGGTTTTCAAGTGTTCTTCCGTGTCTCGTTGCAATCCTTAGTCCTCACACAGGGCACCACATTGCCGGGACTGACCAGCAGTCCCTGAGCAATGGATGAATGGATTACTCTGACACAATATTTTCTGTGAAAGAGAGGGCTAAGAGACAGCCTGGCTATAGAGTAGAGGGTTCTGGGGATTAAATCAATGATTGGAAATATGTGGAAGCAAAAAACACCAAACCAGAACAGCAGAAAGAAAAACAAAGGAATCCAAAAGTATGAAGATAGTGTAAGGAGACTGTGGGGCAACTTCAGTCATATCAACATTTGCATTAAGGGGGTGTCAGAAGAAAGGAGAGAGAAGATATTAACAACCTATTTGAAGAAATAATGAAAGAAAACTTCCCCTATCTGGTGAAAGACATAGACTTATAAGTCCAGGAAGCACAGAACACCCAAAACAAGAGGAACCCAAAGAATACCATGCAAAAACACCATATACTTAAAATGCCAAGGGATAAAGACAAATAGAGAATCTTAAAAGCAGCAAGAGAAAAGCAGTGAGTTACTTACAAGGAAATGCCCATATAACTGTTAGCTGATTTCTCAACAGAAACTATGCATTCCAGAAGGGAGTGGCAAGAAATATTATAAGTGATGGATAGCAAGGACCTACAACCAAAATTACTCTACACAGCAAAGCTATCATTTATAATTGAAGGTTGTATAAAGAGCTTCACAGACAAGAAAAAGCTAAAGGAGTTCATCATCACCAAACCAGTATTATATGAAAATTTTAAGGGTATTCTTTAAGAAGAGGAAGAAAAAAAATCAAAAATATAAACAAAAAAATGGCAACAAATACATACCTATCAACCATTAAATCTAAAAATCAAAATAAACATACAAGAAATCTAATGAACAGAATAAACTGGTGAATAAAATAGAATCAAAGGCATGGAAATAGAATCGACTGATGATTCTCAGAGGGAATGGTGTGGGGGCAGGAAGAGATGAAACAAAGATCTTATGGGCATATATGCACTACTTATGGAGACAGACAATAGGGTGGTGAAAGCCTGGGGGGTGGGTGGGAACTCAGTGGAGGGTGGCAGTAGGGGAAAAAAGAGAAATATCTGTAATAATCACAACAATAAAGATTTAAAAAAACACAATGGAAGGTTTCAAGGGTAAACTAGAAGAAGCAGAGGAACAAATCAGTGAGATAGGAGACAGGGTAGAAAAACAAACCCAATCATAAGAACAATTGGAAAAAAAAAAAAACTTAAAAAGCAGGAGAGTTTAAGGCAGCTTAGGGACAACATGAAAAGAAGCAGCATCCACATAATAGGGGTGCCAGAAGGTCAAGAAGAGCAGCAAGGAATATAAAAAGTATTTGAAGAAATAATGACAGAATATTTCCCTGACTTGGGGAAGAAAAATTCACACAAACACAGAGTCCCAAACAAGATGAACCCAAAAATAACAACACCAAGACCTATCATAATTACAATGGTTAACGTCAATGACAAAGAAGAATCTTAATGGCCAAAAGAGAGAGACAGAAAGTTACCTACAAGGGATCTCCCATTAGACTATCAAATAATTTATCAACAGAAACACAGCAGTCCAAAAGAGAATGGAATGAAGTATACAAAGTGGTACAAATCAAGTGACTGAATCCAAGAATACTCTATCCAGCAAGGCTAACAATCAAAACTGAACGTTAAATCAGGAGCTTGACAGACAGAAAAGGTTAAGGGAGTTTATTACCACCAAGACAACAATGCAAGAAATACTAAAGGAAATATTGTAAAATAGAGAAGAAGGTACACAGGAATAAAGAATAAAAATGGCAACAAACAAGTACCTATCAATAATAACCTTAAACATAAATGTATTAAATGCTCTGATCAAAAGATATAGAGTGGCTGAATGGATAAGAAAATATGACCCATATAAATGATGTCTACAAGAGACCCACCTGAAAACAAAGGATTCACATAGACTGAAAGTGAGGGGATGAAAATTTTTTTTTCAAGCAAACAGAAATTAAAACAAAAGCTGGGGTAGCAATGCTTATATCTGACAAAATAGACCTCAAAGTGAAGGCCATAACAAGAGGTAAGGAAGGCCACTTCATAATACCAAAGGGATTGATACAAGAGGACATAACTCTGGTAAAAATATATGCACCCAATACAGGAGTATCCAAATACATGCAAAAACTTCTGGAACATATCAAGGGAGAGATTGACAGCAATACAATCATATTAGAGCACTTTAATATCCCATTGACATCAATGGATTAATCTTCTACAAAAGATCAACAAAGAAACAGCAATCCTAAATGATTCAGTAGATCAGATGGGATAATTGACATCTTCAGGACATTTCACCTGCAAGCAATGGAATGTACATTCTTCTCAAGTGAACATAGGCCATTTTCAAAGATAGACCACATATTAGGACACAGGTTAAGTCTCTACAAAGTCAAGACAATAGAAATCATATCAAGCATCTTCTCATATAACAATGCCATCAAATTATAAATCAACTGCAATAAAAACAATAAAAAAATCAAAATCAAACACTTGGAGGCTAAATAGCATGTTGTTAAACAATAATTGGCTTACCAAAGATATCAAAAAATAAATAAACAACATCCTGGAAATAAATGACAATGAAAACAAAACAATCCAAAGTCTATGGGAACCAGTGAAAGCAGTCTTGAGAGGGAAGTTTGTAGCAAAACAGGCATACCTAAAAAAACCCAAAACAACAAACAAACAAACAAAAAACAACAACAAAAAAATGTAATAAAGTATCTAACTCTACAACTAAAAGAATTAGAAAGAGAGCAACAAGAAAACCACAGAATATGCAGAAGGAAGGAAATAATAAAGATCAAAGTGGAATTAAATGACATAGAGACCAAAAAAACAATACGAAAGATAAATAAAACCAAGAGCTATTTTTTTTGAAAAGATAAACATGATTGATGAACCTCTAGCCAGGCTCATCAAGAAGCAGAGAGAGTATACCCAAATAAACAAAGTCAGAAATGAAAGAGGTGAAGTATCAACTAACCCCATGAACATACAAAGGATTGTAAAAAAAAAGTACTATGAACAACTCTATTCCAACAAACTGGACAAGCTAGAAGAAATGGACATATTCCTAGAAAAATACAAATTTCCAAATCTAAATCTGGAAGAAAAAAACACCTGATCAGGCCAATCACTATGCAGGAAATTGAAGCAATAATCAAAAAATTTCCAGCAAACAAAGGCCCTGGGTCAGATAGCTTCACAGGGGAGTTTTACCAAACAATCAAAGAAGAACTAAAACCTACCCTCCTCAGACTAAAGGGAAACTTCCAAGCTCTTTCTATGAAGCCAGCATTACCCTAACCCCCAAAACAGATAAAGACACTACAGGCCAATATCCCTAATGAACAAAGATGCTAAAACCACAACAAAATTCTAGCAAATTGGATCCAGCATTACATTAGAAAGATCATACACCATGACCAAGTGGGATTTATTCCAGTGATGCAAGCCTGGCACATTATCTGAAAATCAATAAACATGACACATCACATAAACAAATTGAGAGATAAAAATTACACAAACATATCAATTGATGCAGAAAAAGCATTAAACAAAATCCAACACCCTTTCTTGATAAAAACTCTCAGCAAAGTGGGAATAGAGGGATCATACCTCAGCATAATGAAAGCCTTATATGACAAACCTATAGCCAACATTATACTCAATGTGCAAAAACTGAAACCATTTCCCCTAAGAACAGGAACAAGACAGTGGTGCACACTTTCACCACTCCTGTTTGACATAGTATTTCAAGTACTGGTCATAGTGATAAGACAAGAAGAAGAAATAAAATGTATCCAAATTGGAAAAGAAAAACTGTCATTATTCACAGATGACATGATATTTACATAGAAAACCCTAAAGCCTCCATCAAAAAACTACTAGATTTAATAAATGAATTTGGCAACATAGCAGGATACAAAATTAATACACAGAAATCGATGGAATTTTTATACACCAATAATGATGTCACAGAAAGAGAAACTAAAAAAAAAAATCCCATTTACCTTTGCAACAAAAAATTAATATACCTAAGAATAATATTAACCTAGGAGATAAAAGACCTGTGCTCAGAAAACTACAGGATGCTGAAAAAAGAGATAGAGGAAGACGTAAACAAGTAGAAGAATATACCGTGTTCATGGATTGGTAGAATCAACATCATTAAATGTCCATACTACCCAAAGCAATCTATAGTTTCAATGCAATCCCCATTAAAATACCAACAGCGTATTTCACAGATCTAGAACAAACTCTCCAAAAATTCATATGGAATTTAAAAAAGAAGACCTCAAATAGCCACATCAATCCAGAGAAAGAAGAACAAAGTTGCAGGGATCACTATACCAGATATCAAGCTGTATCATAAAGCCACTGTTCTCAAAACTGCCTGCTACTGGCACAGGAACAGACATGTAGACCAATGGAACAGAACAGAGAACCCAGAAATTGACCTAAGCCTAAATTATGGTCGATTGATATTTGATAAAGGAGGCAAGAGCATACAGTGGAGTAAAGACAGTCTCTTCAGTAAATGGTGTTGGGAAAATTGGACAGATACATGAAAAAAATGAAACTAGACCACCATCATGCACCATACACAAAAATAAATTCAAAATGGACAAAAGACTTAAATGTAAAAGGGGAAACCATAAAAGTCTTTGAAGAAGCCATAGGCAGCAAAATATTAGACATAGCTGGTAGCAATATCTATATAAATACAGCTCCTGGGGCATGGAAACTGAGGAGAAAATAAACAAACTGAACTACATCAAAATAAAAACATTATACACAGCAAAAGAAACCATCAACAAAACAACAAGAAAGCCCACTGCATGGGAGAACATATATGCCTATGTTATCTCCAATAAGGTTTTAATTTCCAAAATTTATAGGGAACTCATACAACTTAACAAAAGGAAGATCAACAATCCAATCAAAAAATGGGCAAAGGACCTAAATAGACACTTTTTGAAAGAGGACATACAGAAAGCCAAGAGACATATGAAAACAAAGTTATTATTGCAAATCAAAATGACAATGAGGTACCATCTCAAACCTGTCAGAATGGTTATCATCAACAAATCAACAAAGGACAAGTGCTTGCGTGGATGTGGAGAAAAAGAAAACCTCATGCACTGTGCAAAACAACATGGAGTTTACTCAAAAAATTAAAAATGGAACTCCCATTTGACCCTGTGATCCCACTTCTAGGAATATATCCCAAGAAACCAGAAACACCAATTAGAAATGATATATTCACCCCTATGTTCATAGCAGCATGATTTACAATAGTTAAGATTTGGAAACAGCCTAAGTGCCCATCAGCAGATGAGTGGATTAGAAAACTGTTGTACATCTACACAATGGAATACTATGCTGCTATAATAAAGGAAATCTTACCATTAGCAACAGCATGGGTGGATATGGAGAGCATTATGCTAATCGAAAAAAGTTAGTCAGAGAAAGATAAATATCACATGATCTCCCTCATTTGTGGAATATAATGAGCAACATAAACTGATGAACAAAAGTAGATTCAGACATATAAAAGCATGGAACAAAACGTCCAACCTCAGAGGGAAAGCAGGGAGGGGAGTGGTGGTAAGAGATCGCCCAAAGGTCTTTGTTTGAATGCACATAAGCATAATCCATTGATACAGATATTGGTGGGGCAAGGGCATGTGCAATGTGTGTGTGTTGGGCGGGGAGGGCACAGGGCAGCCAGAGAAAAGTCAATGTGGAAAAAGGAGACATATGTAATATTTTAAACAATATAGAATTTAAATTTAAATAAAAGAAAAAAAACCTTGCCATTCTCAACAGCATGGATGGACCTGGAGAGAATTATGCTAAGTGAAATAAGCAAGCTGGAGAAAGATAAATATCACATGCTCTCACTCATTTGTGGAATATAATGAACACCATAAATGGATGAACAAAAATATATCCAGATACATAGAAGCATCAAACTGATCATCAAACTTCAGAGGGAAGGCAGAGGAGGGTGTGGGGGGTGGTAAGAGATCAACCAAACGACTTGTATGCATGCATAAAAGCATAACCAATGGACACAGACAGTAGGGGGGTAAGAACATGTGCTAGGGGGTGGGAATGGCTGGAGAGAGGTCTATGGGGGGAAAATGAGACATAATAAGACATATGTAATTTTTTAAATAATAAATAATTCAAATTAAAAATAAATAAACCAATTAATTTCTATACACTACCCAAAATCACATAAGAATATTATGATGTCACTGGAGGCCTGGTGCACAAAAATTTGTGCACTTGGGGGGGAGGGGGGCCCCTCAACCCGTCCTGTGCCCTCTCGCAGTCTGGGACCCCTCGGGAGATAACGACCTGCTGGCTTAGGCCTGCTCCTGGGTGGCAGAGGGCAGGCCCAATCCCTAGGTGCAGCCCCTGGTCTGGCTCAGAGCAGGGCCGATTGGGGAGTTGGGGCGCTGCCCCCTGCCATAAACAGAGCAGGGCGATTGGGAGGTTGTGATTCCACCCTCAGTCACACTCAGGGTAGGGCCGATTGGGCGGTTGGGGCACCATCCCCTGTCACACTCAAGGCAGGGTCGATGGGGAGGTTGCGGCGCCACCCCCAGTCATGCACAGAGCAGGGCCAATCAGGGGGTTGGGGCATTTCCCCCTGTCACTCACAGAGCAGGGCCCATCACGGGGGTTGGGGCTCTGTACCCTGTCACGCACAGAGAAAGACCCATCAGGGGGTTGGGGTGCCACCACTCTCACACTCAGGGAAGGGCCGATGGGGAGGTTATGGCTCGGGGGGGGGGGGTTGGGGTGCCGCACCCTGTCACACACAGAGCCGCAGGGCGATCAGGGGGTTTGGGCGCTGCCCCCTGTCATGCTGATCCCGGTGCCGGGAGGCCTCGTGGCTCCCCTGATCCCAGTGCTGGGAAGCATATTACCCTTGTACTATATAGGGTAGAGGCCTGGTGCATTGGTGGGTGCCAGCTGGTTTTCCCTGAAGGGTGTCCTTGATCAGGGTGGGGGTCCCCACTGGGGTGCCTGGCCAGCCTGGGTGAGGGGATGATGGCTGTTTGCATCTGGTCACACACCCTTCAGGGTGGGGGTCCCCACTGGGGTGCCTGGCCAGTCTGGGTGAGGGGCTGAGGGCTGTTTTCAGGCTGGGGGTGACTGAAGCTCCCAACCGTTCCTTTTTTTCTTTCTTTTTTTTTCATTCTGGGCCAGCTTTAGCTTTGAGGCTTGGATCCAGCTCTTAGGCCTCCACTGCTGAAAGTAGGTTTCTGGCCTTTGCTTACAATGTTGCGATCCTGCTGGCTGAAGCCAGGCAGGTTTCTGGGGTTTTGTTTAGCTTCTATGTTTGTTACATAGTTGCTTGCAGCTCAGAGGCCTGCAGCGGCAGGCGGGGAACGTTGGAGTCCTCCGTCACTGAAGCAAGCAAGCCTCATGTTAGTTTCAAGCTGCCTGGCTGCCGGCCGCCATCTTGGCTGACAGTTAATTTGCATATTGCCCTGATTAGCCAATGGGAAGGGTAGCGGTCGTACGCCAATTACCATGTTTCTCTTTTATTAGATAGGATTGAGATTCATGCAAAGTCTGGGTAGTCTGCATAATTGAAAAAACATTAAGCATGACATACAGATACAAATAGACAAAGTTTCATAGATTGCATTTCAGCCAAATGCAGTAGGTCTCAATTTAGTATCTCATTTATTTAAAATTCAATTTTTATCACATTCAAAGCATACCCATACATTTAAGTATAGTGATTAAATAATAGCAACATTTTTATTCAATCTGAATTTTAAACTAGTCACAACCCTTCCTAGAAGATCTTCACAAACCACCAAAATATTTTAAAAACATTTTATTAAACTAGTAGGTAAATGACAATTTTCTACTCGTTTTCTACACTTTAGATATGGCCTTTGCATAGCACATGAGTAACAACAGTAAATAGAACTCAGTAAATATTGTCTTTGTTTAGATTCCCTAGCTAAAAATATATATTTGTGTATTTCATGCAGAGACATAACCTCATTCTCTTGGTAATTGGTGTCCTTTGAAGCATTAAGTTGGGGAAATTAATCCAAGTCTTAAAGCATTAAAATAAAATGAAAGTCTCTAGGGGTTTGCTCACATAAAATCTGAAATATGAACAATTCAAAGCATGTACTAGTTCTTTAAAGATATATGCAACCTGATAATAGATTCATATTAATACTCATGAATTAGTGGGTGGTAACTTTGATTTATATAGACTCAGTAAATTCTGTATCTAATTTAGAAGGCTATGTTTCTGATTCAAGAAGTAATGTATCAGATTCAAGGAGAACATCTATTTCAGCAAATGATATAACTTACTCAGTGAATGATGTATCTGATACAGAAGGTGATATATTTAATTCAACAGCTAATATATCAGATTCAAAATGTAATCTAGTTTTTCCAGTAAGTAATTAACTTTATTCCTAATTGATTTATCTATTTTAGCATAAATTATGCTAAGTTCTGTAAGTTATTTATTCAATTATTTATATGGGATATTAATTTTATTATTAATAGAGATTTTCACTGCAACTGTATTATAGTTCAGAAATTTCATGATTACTTTGACTAGTTACCTCATTTCATTCACTTTTAAATGGGGTTTGCATAGAACACCCACTTCAGAATAATCAGCAATGTTTATTGAAAGTTTAGATTCTTAGCCCAGCTCAAGTGGCTCTGTTGATTGAGTTTCATCCTGTGTACCAACCGGTTGCTGGTTCCATTTCCAATCAGGGCACATGGCACATATAATACTCAAGGCAGCTGATCAGTGTCTGTCTCTCTCTCTCTCTCTCTCTCTCTCTCTCTCTCTCTCTCTCTCTCATCTCTATCTCTATCTCTTCCCTCCCTTCCTCTTTTTAAGCATGTCCTTGGGTGAGGATTCTTTCAAAAGAGTTTAGATTATTAGATGCACCACAGACCTAATAAGGAGTAGGGCCCAATAACTGCATATATAACAAGGATCCAAGGTGATCTTTAGGCACAATGTAATGTTTTATAAACTTCAAAAACTCTGAAATGTTATTAACAAGATACATTAAAGCAGTGAAAAATACAAAGTTCTATTAAATATAAAAAATAAAATTATGATGCATTCTAAACTTGTATTCTTTGTTGTAATTATTAGAGCAGCTTGTCTTTTGTGTAGACTATCTCTAATATAGGTCATAAAAATGTGCAAAACTTACCTATGACTGGCCTTATGATTTATCTTTGTGGTTTGATCAAAAGATTGGATGTACTCAGTGTCTGAGAAGTAAGGATTGCATTTCAGGGAATAGAAGAACACAGTTATTAAGACTACTAGATGCCTGGTGCATGAAATTCATGCACGGGTAGGGTCCTTAGGCCTGGCTGGCGATCAGGGCCAATTGGGGCCTTCTGGCTGCCAGTCGGGACCTTCCTTCATTCTGTGCCACCCCCTGGTGGTCAGCACATGTCATAGTGAGTGGTCGAACTCCCGGTTGATCAAACTCCTGAGGGGACAATTTACATATTAGCCTTTTATTATATAGGATTCCTTTTTTACTTGATATTGTGGTTGCAGATATCATTGTGTTTTCACTTGCAGTAATCATTAGTGTTGTACATGATCTATTTTAGATTCTCTTTTTTTTCCAGGATCACATTAAAATTTCATTTTCATAAATCCCTTAAGTTATATATAGTCATGTGACTCAGCTTGCCCAATGAAATATGAACAAAACTGATATATATTACTCTAAGTGGAAGCTTCTACAGTCAGCATGGGTATGTTTCCCATCCTCCTCCCTTCCAAATGAAGTTGTTTAATGGCATTATCTTGTCTTTCTTGACCATGGTATTTGAGTATGTGTAGGAAGCAGATATCTTTTCTTTATATATTTTATTTCTTTATATTTCAATTTTTTTCACATAAGGAAGAGTCATATCTGGATCTGATACATGGAATAATAGTGCTTAACTCAGAGATCTTGGATTTTTGAGTTTGATATAGTCACTGGGTGAGCTATTTTTTTTGCCCTCCTTGAAGTGACAGTGAAGCTATTCTGCGTGAAGGAAGGAAATGAGCTAAATCTTTTGTGAACCAAAGGACAGTAGAGTAGTCTTCTTGTTCTTCACTATTTGTTTTAGATTTTCCTTATTCATTCCATTTGTATGAGATTGTACTTCCCCATCCCCATGAACTTAGATATGGCCTCTGGACTAGCTTTAACCAATAAAATGTGAAGAGATATGCTGTTTCATTTCTGAGTGGAAGCTTTAAGAGACATCACATGATTTTTCCATATCCTCTTTACCATTACCTCAATAGCCAGCATCACCCCAGATGATAGCTTCTCTTTTAGTCTGAGTCCTGGAGTAAAGACAAAATGGAACATAGATCCCAGCCAACTTGCAATAGATTTTTAGCATGAGCAAAAAATAAACTTTTGTTGCTCTAAGGCAATGAGATTTTGGGATTTTTTGGTACTGCAACCAAAACTAGTCCTTTTATTTTTTTTTTATTTATTTTTTTTTTTTTGATATTTTATTTTATTTTATTTTATTTTATTTTATTTTATTTTTTTTATTGCTTAAAGTATTACAAAGGGTATTACATATGTGTCCATTTTATCCCCCCGCCCTAGACAGTCCCCTAGCCTCCCCTATCCCCCAATGTCTTATGTCCACTGGTTATGCTTATATGCATGCATACAAGTCCTTTAGTTGATCTCTTACCCCCCTACCTCCTGCCCCCCAACCCTCCCAGGCCTTCCTGCTGCAGTTTGACAATCTGTTTGAGGCAGCTCTGCCTCTGTATCTATTATTGTTCAAAAGTTTATAATGGTCTCTATTATCCATGAATGAGTGAGATCATGTGGTATTTTTCCTTCATTGACTGGCTTATTTCACTTAGCATAATGCTCTCCAGTTCCATCCATGACGTTGCAAATGGCAAGAGTTCCTTCCTTTTTAGAGCAGCATAGTATTCCATCGTGTAGATGTACCACAGTTTTCTAATCCATTCATCTACTGATGGGCACTTAGGCTGTTTCCAGATCTTAGCTATGGTGAATTGTGCTGCTATGAACATAGGGGTGCATATATCCTTTCTGATTGGTGTTTCTGGTTTCTTGGGATATATTCCTAGAAGTGGGATCACAGGGTCAAATGGGAGTTCCATTTTCAGTTTTTTAAGGAAACTCCATACTGTCTTCCATAGTGGCTGCACCAGTCTGCATTCCCACCAGCAGTGCACAAGTGTTCCTTTTTCTCCACATCCTCTCCAGCACTTGTCGTTTGTTGATTTGTTGATGATAGCCAGTCTGACAGGTGTGAGATGGTACCTCATGGTTGTTTTGATTTGCATCTCTCGGATGATTAGTGACTTTGAGCATGTTTTCATATGTCTCTTGGCTTTCTGAATGTCCTCTTTTGAAAGGTGTCTATTTAGGTCCTTTGCCCATTTTTTGATTGGATTGTTTATCTTCCTTTTGTTAAGTTGTATGAGTTCCCTATAAATTTTGGAGATTAGGCCCTTATCAGATATGACCTTGGCAAATATGTTTTCCCACACAGTGGGTTTTCTCGTTGTTTTGTTGATGGTTTCTTTTGCTGTGCAGAAGCTTTTTATTTTGATGTAGTCCCATTTGTTCATTTTCTCTTTAGTTTCAAGTGCCCTAGGAGCTGTATCAGTGAAGAAATTGCTTCGGCATATGTCTGAGATTTTGTTGCCTTTGGATTCTTCTAAAATTTTTATGGTTTCCTGTCGTACATTTAAGTCCTTTATCCATTTTGAGTTTATTTTTGTGTATGGTGTAAGTTGGTGGTCTAGTTTCATTTTATTGCATATATCTGTCCAATTTTCCCAACACCATTTATTGAAGAGACTATCTTGGCTCCATTGTATGTTCTTGCCTCCTTTGTCAAATATTAATTGCGCATATTGGTTCGGGCCGATTTCTGGGCTCTCTATTCTATTCCATTGATCTATATGCCTATTCTTGTGCCAGTGCCAGGCAGCAAAACTAGTCCTTTTAAGTCAATATACAGCATAAAGGACCCTTATAACTCTGTTGCATAATGGGTCCCTATATTTTTAACTTTTTCCTGCAGATTTTTTCATTGACAGCCCACTTTTTTTTCAATTGAGTGACCTGTTGGTAGATATTTCTAAACTTTAAATGTATTTCCTTCTATACTTTTCATCTTTTGGCTCCATAACTTAGCAATTTCATAAAAGTTGGTAAGAAAAAACGGTATTTGAATCACTTAATTCCCCAATAGATTGGCAGCTTCTGTAAAATTTCTTGAGGAGAATACTTGAATTCTTGGCTGTAGTGAAAATTCATTTCCATAAAATGGAAATAGGAATTTTTATCACCCATTACATTCTATAGAAAAACAGAAGTTGACAATTAGGCTTTTGTGTCCTGATGAGGGAAATGTTGCTAGCCCAGAAACTCTAGTGATATTTCCACTTTATTTCTGATTATAAATTAATGACATACTGCCATCTTTAGACTCTATTATCACTTATGCTTAATTGTATAATCTAATATTAATTCCCATCAGCTGTCTTTTCTCTAAATAAAAAGTGTCCTGCTATGGGAGTAAAAGCTACCTAAATAAGGGGTCAGAATATTATAGCCTGTGAGCTAAATCTGGCCTTCCACTTGTTTTTTTATATAGCCCTGACCTAAGAATGATTGTTATATTTTTAATTGGTTAAAATTACAGAATAATGTTTTGTAACATGAAAATATATAAAATTCAAATATCAGTGTTCCCCAGCTGGTATGGCTCAAGGGTTGAGCATCGACCTATGAACCAGGAGGTCACAGTTTGATTCCTGGTCAGGGCACATGCCTGGGTTGTGGGCTCTATCTTCAGTGTTGTGCAAGAAACATCATTGATGTTTCTGTTTCTCTCTCCCTTCATTTCTGAAATCAACAAAAATATATTTATAAAAACAAATCTGTGTTGATAAAGTTTTATTAAAATACAACTATGCCCATTTGTTCATGCATTGTGTCCAGTTACCTTCACACTATAATGGTAGAAGTGAGTAATAGCTTTCCAAAGAGACTATGTGGTCCACAAAGCCTAATATAGTTACTATCAAGTCTTTCATGGAAAATGTTTGCAAACTCATGCTCTATATGATTAATGTTTTCCTGTACATAATCAAATAAACTGTGAATCTTTTCTGATGATATTTCATTTTTGATGGTGGAAGTTATTATAATTTTTGCAGTGATTGTGATTTAATATTAATCTTCTAAAACTATTTAATTTACATTGCTGAAATTTTAGAGCCAGTCTGAAACAATGGATTTTTGAGGAACCACAATAAAATCAGAAAGTATTTGGTAATAATTTATTTACAAGCATATTTCAGAGATATTGCAGGTCCAATTCCATACCACCACAATAGAGTATCACACAAAAAAAGCAAATCATAATCTTTTTGCTGGTGGAGGGTCTTGCCTTCAATTTGTAAACAACACAACATCTGCGAAGCACAATAAATCTAAGCACTATAAAACAACGTATGCCTGTATTTCTAGCATGGAGTGTTTTAATAAGAAAGGGAAATTTTTCAGATAGCTGGAAGTTCATTAATTTTGCTTGTGCAAATATTTGACATTTATATTTTTATCTATCTTCAAATCATAATTTAATTAATCTTATACAAGTCAATGTGAATATATTGCAATAATAACATTTTTTAAAAAATTAAACATACTTTGCATGGCTTTAATGTACCTACATGTGAAAAGAAGAGGTTAGCAGTAGTTTATTTGAGGATATGAATTTCTAACGGAGATAATTTATTTTTAAATATTATATAGCCTGTATTCTGTTTAGAAAATACTTTAAGTTTCTTTCTTGAAAAAATATGTAAAAAAACAACTGAACCAATACACCAAGACAATATTGGCTAAAAAAAAAAAATGAAAATGTTGAGTAGGGTAATAATATTTTCCAGTTACTTTTCCTCTAGTTCATCCATTTAAATGACAAATTCAAGGAATAATGGGTAGAAATTTGCAATCACTAGGAATTATTCTAGTTTTGTGCTAGTAAAAATGAAATTAAAATTTAGACTTGAATCTATGTCTTTAATTATGAAATTGAAATATTATTTATCAAAAGCAGCATGTTCCATTACAAGAAATGTTAGGCTCAGCTTCAGCAAACAAGTGCTTTAGCCTATGTTACTTTAAGGAGAGATGTTAAAGTTTCCATTAACTCACTTTATAAGAAATAATATGTATATTATAAATATTAAAGTATATACTATATAGAATGAAAAGATATTATAGTAATATAATAACATTTAATATCTTGATAATACATCAATATAATAAATAAAATAACAGTGACTTTAGGAGTTCTGGGAAACATTTGCTAATAATAAATTTCTAACCTAGCACCTGAAATATGGCTACTTTCTCCTTTGGTCATTGCCAGTATTCAAAGGTTGTATAACATATGTTGCATGGAAAATATTTAATAAATTATAACTTTTATTTATTTAGCTTATTATTACTACATCCCATAAATTTTGTAAAGTTGTATTTTCATTTGTCTCAAGGTAGTTTTTTTTTTTTTAATTTCCTGTTTGATTTCTTCTTTGAGCCCTTGGTTGTTTAGTAGTATGTTGTTTATTCTACACATATTTGTGGAGTTGTTTTTTTCCAGTTTTCTTTCAGTACTGATTTCCAGTTTTATGCCATTGTAGTTGGTATTATGCTTCATTTACATTAAATCTTCTTTAATTTCTCAAAGCTTGTTTTGTGGCCTAATATGTAGTTTATTCTGCAAAATGTTCCATGTGCATTTCAGAAATTTGTGTATTCTGCATTTTGGGGATGAAATGTTCTATAAATGCCTTTTAAATTGAAGTGATCTAATATGACATTTAAGGCCCTTATTTTCATTCTGTCTGGATAAGCTATCTATTGAGGTAAGTGAGGTATCAAAGTCCTAAGCTATGGTTGTATTACTGTTAAGTTCTGCCTTTATGTTCATTAATATTTGCTTATATACTTACGTTGGGTACATAGATATTTACAATTGTTATATTTTCTTCTTATAGTGACCACTTTACCATTATATATTGTCATTCTTTGACTATTCTTTTTTTAAAAAATATATATATATTATTTTATTTTATTTTTTTCAGAGAGGAAGGGAGAGGGATAGAGAGTTAGAAACATCGATGAGAGAGAAACATCAATTCAGCTGCCTCCTGCACACTCCCCACTGGGGATGTGCCTGAAACCAAGGTACATGCCCTTGACTGGAATCGAAAGTGGGACCCTTCAGTCCCCAAGCCGACACTCTATCCACTGAGCAAAACCGGTTAGGGCAATTCTTTACATTATTTGTTTTAAATTCTAATTTGTATAGGAGTATTGCTACCCCAGACTTTTTTTTTTCATTTTTCTTTGCATGGAGTATCTTTTTCCATCTTTCACTTTCAGTCTGTGTATATCTCTCAAACTAAAATGTGTCTGTTGTAGGAAGTATATTGATGGATTGGTTTTTTAAAAGATGTTTTTATTTATATTAGAGAGGGAGAGAGAGAAAGGAACATTGATGAGAGAGAAACTGATTTTATAAGTTTTGAACGGAGGAAAATTTTAAGAAAAAGAACAAAAAGTAACACAAAGAAATCACAGAAAATATCAAAGAAGTGAAAAAGTAGGGAACAAGTTGAAATGACAGATGTCAGATCACATATATAGTAAAACAGTAACTATAAGAGTAATGAGCTTATCTAGGAAAATAAAAATACTAGATCTAGGGAAAAATAATTAAAGCATGTGCACAAGAGGGACACAACTTAAAAAGTAAATGAGTATACTTAGGTATATACCTAATCGAAACATTTACCTCCGTGTACCAGAAAACACCAACAAGAACATTCACAGTGGCATTTTACATAATGACCTCAAACTCAAAGACCTGCACATAACAAAAGTAGTAAAAAGAGAAAATCCTATCAAATAAAAGAGAAACATGGTAATTAGTGTACGACCGCTACCCTTCCCATTGGCTAATCAGGGCAATATGCAAATTAACTGCCAGCCAAGATGGCGGCTGGCAACCAGGCAGCTTGAAACTAACATGAGGCTTGCTTGCTTCAGTGACGGAGGAAACCAACGTTCCCCGCCTGCCTTGCAGGCCTCTGAGCCTGCAGTTTGAAACATTGTAACAAATATAGAAGCTAAACGAAACCTCAGAAACCTGCTTTCAGCGAGCTGGGATCTCAGAGCTGGAGTTATACATTGTTTCAATTATAGAAACCAAACAAACCAGATACCTGCTTTCAAAAGCAGAGGCCTCAGAGCTGAAGCCAGAGCTAAAGCTGGCCAAGAATAAAAAGAAAAAAGAAAAAAAGAAGCAGTTGGGAGCTTCAGCCCTCAGCCCCTCACCCAGACTGGCCAGGCACCCCAGCGGGGACCCCACCCTGATCCAGGAGACCCTTCAGGGCAAACCAGCCATACCCACCCATGCACCAGGCCTCTATCCTATATAGTAAAAGGGTAATATGCCTCCCAGCACCGGGATCAGCGCGACAGGGGGCAGCGCCCAAACCCCCTCATCGCCCTTCGGCTCTGTGTGTGATAGGGGGCGGGGCCACAACCTCCCTATCCGCCCTGCTCTGTTCCTGACAGGGGAAGGCGCCTCAACCTCCTGATCAGCCCTGCTCTGTGCCTGATACGGGGGAGCTCCCCAACCCCCTGATTGGCCCTGTTCTGTGTGTGACAGGGTGAGGCGCCCCAACCCCCCCCCATGGGCCCTGCTCTGTGTGTGACAGGGTAGAGCCATAACCTCCCCATCGGCCCTGCCCTGAGTGTGAGTGTGGCGGTGCCCCAAACCCCTGATTGGCCCTGCTCTGTGAGTGATAGAGGGTGGTGCCCCAACCCCCTGATCCGCCCTGTTTGTGTGTGACCGGGGCGGTGCCCCAACCCCCTATTGGCCCTACTCTGTGAGTGACAGAGGGGAGCTCTTTAACCCCCTGATGGGCCCTGTTCTGTGCTTGACAGGGAGGAGCTCCCCAACCCTCTGATCGACCCTGCTCTGTGCGTTACAGGGGGGAGCTCCCCAAACCCCTGATCGACCCTGCTCTGTGTGTGACAGGGTAAGGAGCCCCAACCTCCCTGATTGGCCCTGCTCTGTGCATGACAGGGGGTAGTGCCCCAATCCCCAGATTGGCCCTGCTCTGTGCGTGACAGGGGTTGGCGCCGCTACCTCCCCATCGACCCTGCCTTGAGTGTGGCAGGGTGCGGTGCCCCAACCCCCCAATCGGCCCTACCCTGAGCATGACTGAGGGTGGCATCACAACCTCCCAATCCACCCTGCTCTGTGCATGACAGGGGGTGGCACCCCAACTCCTCAATTGGCCCTGCTCTGAGCCCGACCAGGGGCTGCACCTAGGAATTGGGCCTGCCCTCTGCCACCCAGGAGCAGGCCTAAGTCAGCAGGGCTTTATCTCCCGAGAGGTCCCAGACTGCGAGAGGGCACAGGCCAGGCTGAGGGACCCCCCCCCTTCCCCTGAGTCCACAAATTTTTGTGCACCAGGCCTCCAGTTTTACATAATGTCCTTCTAAAACATAAGAAAAAATATCTGTTGTTGCTATAGATTTCCATATTCTGGAAAGATAAGAAAAAGCATACACATAAAAGCTTATTAAATACATATAATATACAATTTCACATAAAATATTCCAGGAAGTGATGAGTGTTATAAGGAAAAATAAAGAAGGGTAAGGAATGGAGAATATAGTATGGGGAGGATAAAGTTATTTTCTAAAAGAAGGTCAGGGAAAGCCACTCTTTTTGAATAGGAACCTAAGGAAAATAAAAGTGAGCCATATAGACATCTTTAGGAAAAATGTTCTTGGCAAAAGAATCAGAGTGGAAGGTACTGTTTCATGAACATGACTGATATTGCTGGGAGGTGGGGGCGGGGGGTATTATGGCTGACATGGAGTGACTGAGTGCAAAGGAAATATGAAATGAGATCAAATAAGCAGCTGAGGGCCACGTCATTATAGAGACTTGTAAGCAACTGTGTGAAATTTAGTTTTTATTATAAATGAGAGTTGGCATCTTTAGAAGGTGAATAATAAACATTTGCAATGGATCCTTCTGGCTGCTCTATGGTGAAGAGACTAGCAGAATAAATGTGGATGCAGGGAAAAACTTTGGAGGCTATCAAAATACAATCCAAATGAGAGCTAATGGTGGCATGGAGCAGGTAATATTTGAAGATGGCAAGGATGGACAGATTATTACGAATGTAGAGCTTTTTATTTGAATGTGATTTATCCTGAACAACTAGAATATAGTTGCCTTTTACTCAGTTTTGCCATATTTATACAAAAAAATGTTTTGAAGTGTATCTACTATAATGTTATGGTAGTTATATATGAGTGTGCAAGTAGAGATACTTTATTTTTGTGTACCATACTTGTGGGGCCCTGTCTAGAGTACGCCATATGCTCACGGCCAATTAGAATGTAGAGACCTTGTTCAGAGTATGCCAGATGTTCAAGGCCACTCTGAGCATGGAAATCTTAATCAGGGTGTCCAAGGACTATACACAGGTGCAGGAGCAAGGCCACAGTAATCTGTATGTACACTGTGCAAGCGTGCCCTTCTATAACCCAAAAGATTGAGGTCACTATTTGACAAGAAGCCTCTTTTGTCTAAGTGGTATAAAGTTGTTATTGACCAGCCAGTGAAGAGGCTGCTATTATGCATGGCTCTTAGTGAGGCTGCTCCTATGTAAGGCTGGGCTATATTATGGGGAAGATGTATTACTGACCAGCAGGCTGCTGCTCTGCGTACAGAGGCTGCTGATGCTGTGTGGGAAAGATGTACTGTTACCTAGCCAGTGTGCAGCTACTGTATGGGACTTTGCTTTGAAGACCTGCTTTGTAAACTGTCTTGTTAGCAGTGGCTACATGGCCACTGGCTTCTACAATAAAGACTCTCTTATATACCCACAACTTCTCATGGCTTCTCCTTCTTTGAATACCCGGTATCCAAGAAGGTCCAGTCCCTGGCAGAGAGGCTCAGACCTGACAGTTGGCATGGTGGAGAAGGATTAAGGAACTGAGTTCCGGACAATATATTTTAAATTTTTATTCAACAAGTGTATTGGTGCTCTCTTGCAGCTATAACAAATTACCACAAAGTTACTAGTTTAAACAACACAAGTTATATTTTGATAGTTCTGTAGGATAGTAGTCTAACACAGGTTACACTGAGCTAAAATAAATGTGTCAGCAAAGGTACATTCCTTTTTGGAGGCTCTAAGAGAGAATCTACACTAATAAAATAGAAACATGCAAATTGGTATCACTCTGCTACGCCCACCAGCCAATCAGGATGTGTATGCAAATTAACCCAACAAAGATGGCAGTTAATTTGCATATGCAGGCGCTGAGCAAAGACTGAAGGCTCCACCAGAGCGAAGACTGAAGACGACTGAAGACTGAAGACTGAAGACGGCTGAAGACTGAAGAGGCTTGGCTTCTCCCCTGCGGCTGGAGCAAAGGCCTGGGTCCTGATTGCCGGAGGAAAACCGGTGCCAGCAGCCAGGGGAAGGAAGGCATATTGCATGAATCTCTTCCTGCAATGGGCCTCTAGTTACTTTATAACATCTAAAGGTCACTCACATTCTTTTGTTTGTGGCTGCCTTTCTCCATCTTTAAAGCCAATAATGCCAAATTTCTCAAAATCTTACATTGTCATGCGTTTCTTACCACAGCTGGAGAGAATTTCCCCTTTCAAAAACTCATGTGATTAGGTGGAGACACACCTGGATAACCTAGGATACTCTCCCCACTTCAATGTCTTAAACCTTATTCACTTCAGTATAGTACCTTTTACTATGCAGACAGCATATTTACATGTTCCAGGAATTAAGATGTGGACATACTTGGGAGACCATTATTCTGCCTACCACAACAAATGGCCATTTGTGAGATAACAGTGTGTATAGGGTGATATTTAAAAATTATTCTTTATTTAAATTTCTTTAAGGTATTACATATGTGTCCTTACCCCCATTACCCCCCATTCACCCCACTCATGCCCTCACCCCCCCCCCCAGTTGTCTGTGTCCATTGGTTAGGCCTATATGTATGCATAGAAGTCCTTTGGTTGATCTCTCCCCCTTACCCCCACCATCCCCTACCTGCCCTCTGAGGTTTGAGGGTCTGATAAATGCTTCTCTGTCTCTGGATCTGTTTTTGTTCATCAGTTTATGTTGTTCATTATATTCCACAAATGAGTGAGATCATGTGATGTTTATCTTTCTCTGACTGGCTTACTTCACTTAGCATAATGCTCTCCAGTTCCATCCATGCTGTTGCAAATGGTAAGAACTCCTTTTTATTTTTACCACAGCGTAGTATTCCATTGTATAGATGTACCACAGTTTTTGTAATCAACTCATATGCTGATGGGCACTTAGTCTGTTTCCAAATCTTAGCTATGGTGAATTGTGCTGCTATGAACATAGGGGTACATATATCCTTTCTGATTGGTGTTTCTAGTTTCTTGGGATATATTCCTAGAAGTGGGATCACTGGGTCAAATGGGAGTTCCACTTTTAGTTTTTTGAGGAAACTCACACTGTTCTCCACAGTGGCTGCACTGGTCTGCATTCCCACCAGCAGTGCATGAGGGTTCCTTTTTCTCCACATCCTCACCAGCACTTGTTTGTTGATTTTTTAAAAAATATATTTTATTGATTTTTTACAGAGAGGAAGGGAGAGAGATAGAGAGTTAGAAACATTGATGAGAGAGAAACATCAGGGGGATGTGCCCGCAACCCAGGTAAATGACTTGACCGGAATCGAACCTGGGACCTTTCAGTCCACAGGCCGACGCTCTATCCACTGAGCCAAACCAGTTTTGGCACTTGTTTGTTGATTTGTTGGTGATAGCCATTCTGACAGATGTGAGATTGTACCGCATTGTCATTTTGATTTGCATCTCTCGGATGATTAGTGACTTTGAGCATGTTTTCATATGTCTCTTGGCCTTCTTATGCCCATAACCCATCAACAGCCAACTTCCTTTGAAACACTCTCTCTTCTTTGTCTTATTAATATTATAATATATACACATTTATTCATTAAATATTCATTTGACAATGTCAGGTACTGTGTATGATATTGGAGACATAAACTATAGACTACTTTATTTGTATAAAGTTATATTATAAACATTTACACGTGTATTTCAAAGTGTCATATGAATGTACAAAAATTTATTTAATATTAAATTAATATTAGACCTTAGAGGTACCACATTATAATTCACACATAACTTTATATACATTTTCTGATTATCATCCATAAATAATCTCTGAGAACGAAATCAATCACAGAAAAGCAGTTAAGCATTAAAAATATAATTTTATTATTACAAGTTTTTTGTGTATTTGAATATTAATAAGTGTAACCACAGAAAGATATAGTACTAGGTATTTTATCTGTATATTTTCAAACAGATACAATGTGTATAATTCTTCAACTTTTCACCTGGCAATATATCCTTGAGACCTACCTCAGTGCATATAAATGCAAATTATTCTTTTTAAAAATATTAATGAAATTGGTCAATATAAACATATAGGTTTCAGGTGTGGGTTTGTTTGTTACTAGGTCTGTATATTGCACCATGTGCCCACCACCTAAGTCATATCTGTCACCTTATATTAGGAACCCCTACTTACCCCATCCTCTTCCCTCTGGCAATCACCACACTGCTAGTTATGTTTATGAATTTCAATTTTATATCCCAAACATGAGTGAAATCATATGGTTCTTAGCTTTTTCTGACTGACTTATTTCACTTAGCATAATGTTATCAAAGTCCATCCATGTTGTTGCAAATGACACTATTTCATCCTTTCTTTTGGCTGAGTAGTATTCCATTGTGTATATGTACCACTTCTTTATCCAGCCCTCTATCGTAGGACACTTTGGTTGTTTGCATGTCTTGGCCACTGTGAATAATGCTGAAATGAACACAGGGGTGAATATATCTTTGCAAATACATGATTTTTAGTTTTTCAGATATATACCCAAGAGAGGGATTGCTGGGTCGTATGGCATTTCTATTTTTAATTATTTGAGGAATCTCCAGACTGCTTTTCATACTGGTTGTATAAGTCTACATTCCCACCAGCAGTAGATGAGGGTTCCCTTTTTTCCATAACCTCCCCAACACTTGCTATTGCTAGTCTTATTGATAATGGCCACTCTTACAGGTGTAAGGTGGTATCTCATTATAGTTTTGGTTTGCATTTCCCTGCAATGGAATATTTCCTGCAATGGAGGTTTTCTGTTGATAATATCCCTCAGCTTATAGATGTCCTGGGAAGTCTTTTATTTCTGCTTCATAATTAAAGGATAATTTTGCTGGATATATTATTCATGCCTGATAATTTCTCTTTTTCAGACTTTTGAATATTTGGTTCCACTGTCTTCTGGCTTGTATATTTTCTGCTGAGAAGTTGGATGAAATTCTGATGGGTTTTACTTTGTAAGTCAATTCCTTCTTTTCCCTAGTTGCTTTGAGAATTATTTTTGTCATTAATATTTGACAGCTTTAATACCAAGTGGCATGGAGAGGGCCTGTTTGGATTGAGGTACCTAGGTGTTCTGTTTGCTCTTGGATTTGAGGATTTAGTTATTTCCATAGATTTGAGAAGTTCTCATCCACTATTTGTTTTGTTTTATAATTTTATTTATTTATTTATTTATTTATTTATTTATTTATTTATTTTTATTGCTTAAAGTATTACAAAGGGTATTACATATGTGTCCTTTTTTCCCCCCGCCCTTGACAGTCGCCTAGCCACCCCTACCCCCCCAGTGTCTTATATCCATTGGTTATGCTTATAAGCATGCATACAAGTCCTTCGGTTGATCTCTTACCCCCCTCCCTCCTGCCCCCCAACCCTCCTCGGCCTTCCCACTGCAGTTTGGCAATCTGTTTGAGGCAGCTCTGCCTCTGTATCTATTATTGTTCAAAAGTTTATAATGGTCTCTATTATCCATGAATGAGTGAGATCATGTGGTATTTTTCCTTCACTGACTGGCTTATTTCACTTAGCATAATGCTCTCCAGTTCCATCCATGCCGTTGCAAATGGTAAGAGTTCCTTCCTTTTTACAGCAGCACAGTATTCCATTGTGTAGATGTACCACAGTTTTCTCATCCATTCATCTACAGATGGGCACTTAGGCTGTTTCCAGATCTTAGCTATGGTGAATTGTGCTGCTATGAACATAGGGGTACATATATCCTTTCTGATTGGTGTTTCTGGTTTCTTGGGATATATTCCTAGATGTGGGATCACAGGGTCAAATGGGACTTCCATTTTTAGTTTTTTGAGGAAACTCCATACTGTCTTCCATAGTGGCTGCACCAGTCTGCATTCCCACCAGCAGTGCACAAGTGTTCCTTTTTCTCCACATCCTCTCCAGCACTTGTCGTTTGTTGATTTGTTGATGATAGCCAGTCTGACAGGTGTGAGATGGTACCTCATTGTTGTTTTGATTTGCATCTCTTGGATGATTAGTGACTTTGTGCATGTTTTCATATGTCTCTTGGCTTTCTGAATGCCCTCTTTTGAAAGGTGTCTATTTAGGTACTTTGCCCATGTTTTGATTGGATTGTTTATCTTCCTTTTGTTCAGTTGTATGAGTTCCCTATAGATTTTGGAGATTAGGCCCTTATCAGATATGACAATGGCAAATATGTTTTCCCACACAGTGGGCTTTCTTGTTGTTTTGTTGATTGTTTCTTTTGCTGTGCAGAAGCTTTTTATTTTGATGTAGTCCCATTTGTTCATTTTCTCTTTAGTTTCAAGTGCCCTAGGAGCTGTATCAGTGAAGAAATTGCTTCGGCATATGTCTGAGATTTTGTTGCCTTTGGATTCTTCTAGAATTTTTATGGTTTCCTGTCATACATTTAAGTCCTTTATCCATTTTGAGTTTATTTTTGTGTATGGTGTAAGTTGGTGGTCTAGTTTCATTTTCTTGCATATGTCTGTCCAATTTTCCCAACACCATTTATGGAAGAGACTATCTTGGCTCCATTGTATGTTCTTGCCTCCTTTGTCAAATATTAATTGAGCATATTGGTCCGGGCCGATTTCTGGGCTCTCTATTCTATTCCATTGATCTATATGCCTGTTCTTGTGCCTGTACCAGGCAGCTTTGAGAACAGTGGCTTAGTAATACATCTTGATATCTGGTATTGAGATCCCACCTACTTTGTTCTTTTTCAGGATTGCTGCAGCTATTCGGGGTCTTTTTTTATTCCAGATGAATTTTTGGAGAGTTCCTTCTAGATCTGTGAAGTATGCAGTTGGTATTTTAATGGGAAGTGTGTTGAATTTATAGATTGCTTTGGGTAGTATGGACATTTTAATGATGTTGATTCTACCAATCCATGAACATAGTATGTTCTTCCATCTGTTTATGTCTTCCTCTATATCTTTTTTCAACGTCCTGTAGTTTTCTGAGTAGAGGTCTTTTACCTCTTTAGTTAAGTTCATTCCTAGGTAGCTTAATTTTTTTGGTGCGAAGGTAAATGGGATTGTTTTTATAATCTCTCTTTCTGAAAGTTCACTATTGGTTATATAGAAATGCCTCAGATTTCTTGGGGTTAATTTTGTATCCTGCTACATTGCCAGATTCATGTATTAAGTCTAGTAGCTTTTTGATGGAGTCTCTAGAGTTTTGTATGTATAATATCATGTCGTCTGCAAATAAGGACAGTTTTACTTCCTCTTTTCCAATTTGGATGCCTTTTATTTCTTCTTCTTGTCTAATTGCAATGGCTAACACTTCCAGTACTATGTTGAACAGGAGTGGTGAGAGGGGACATCCCTGTCTTGTTCCTGTTCTTAGGGGAAATGTTGTTAGTTTTTGTCCATTGAGTATGATGTTGGCTGTGGGCCTGTCATATATAATATTTTTATTTATTTTTTCATTATTAAGGTATTACATATGTGTCCTTATCCCCCAATTCCCTCACTCATGCTCTCACCTCCCTTTTGTCTGTGTCTATTGGTTGGCTTATATGCATGCATACAAGTCTTTTGGTGGATCTCTCCCCCTTACCCGCAACATCCCCTACTTGCCCTCAGAGGTTTGAGGGTCTGATCAATGCTTCTCTGTCTCTGGATCTGTTCTTGTTCATCAGTTTATGTTGTTCATTATATTCTACAAATGAGTGAGATCATGTGATATTTATATTTCATTGACTGACTTATTTTTCTTAGCATAATGGTCTCCAGTTCCATCTATGCTGTTGCAAATGGTAAGAATTCCTTCTTTTTCTACCATAGCATAGTATTCCATTGTGTAGGTGTACCACAGTTTTTTTAATCCATTCATCTGCTGATGGGAACTTAGGCTGTTTCCAAATCTTAGCTATGGTGAATTGTGCTGCTATGAACATAAGGGTGCATATATCCTTTCTGATTGGTGTTTCTAATTTCTAGACTCTCCATTCCATGCTCCCTGTTTTCCTTCTCCATAATGCCTATAATTCTAATATTGCTTTTTCTGGTGGAGTCAGATAGTTCTCGTAGAGCTCTTTCATTTTTCTTTATGGTCAGGTCTCTCTCTTCTTCCCTCTGCATCATTTCTTGATTCTTATATTCGATATCACTAATTCTGTCTTCTATCCCATTGGTTATGTTTTCTATGCTCAGTAGCTCACTCTTAATCTCCTTAATTTCAAGCTTAATATCCAGGATTTCTGGTTGATTCCTTTTAAAGTTTCAATTTCCTTGGCAAAGTACTTATTTTGTTCATTGATTTGTTTTCTGAGTGCACTGAATTGTCTGTCCGTATTTTCTTTCATCGTTGACTATTTTCAGAAGTGCAATCTTGAAGTCTCTGCCATTTATATCACATACTTCCATGTGTTCTAGCTTGCTTTTGGGTGATTTTTCATTTTTTTCTAGTCCTCATCATTACAGTGGTTCTTCATGGTATTTGCTGACCTCCTATGCTTACACATTTATCTCTGAAGAGGTCTTTTTACTATTTTCAAGTAGATGGCTCTGAATCGTAAGATTTTTACGTCTGTGGTCTCCCAGGCTTGAAGCTCCGTGGTATCCATAAGACAGTACACTGTGCTGCTTGAGGGTAGGGTTTGTTTTGCCCTACGCATAATGGCAACTCCTGACCTCCATGGGGTCCCACCCCAAGCGCTCCTCCTGGGAATCAGTCACAGAGGGGAACAGTAATTGTACTACAACTACTTTTGGTTTAGAGATCATTTACTCCTGGATCCGACTCCAAGGACAATGAGAAGTGAGCTTTGGGAGTCCAAGCAGAGGCAGGGTTCTGTGGTTCGGTTTCTTTGTCTGAAACACCCCTGAGGAGCCCAACAGTGGAGAGCCACATGGCAGAACCCTGGCTCTCTGAGGAGTCTGGTGATTCAGACACTCTTCACTCCCTGGCCGCTTGCCCTTCTGGGTTATCTGCCCCCTCACAACACACACACACACACACACACACACACACACACACACACACACACACACACACACAGATCTCTCTTTTCCTCCTGGCCAAAGGGAGTGCCTGCTACCACCGGCTTTCTCCCTTCTCCCAGCCAGCAGAGCCACAAGTTCCCGGCTACAGGGCTGTGTCTGCAGGCCACCTATGCTTTCCCCCTTCTAGTCTCCCTGTTTGTTCCTGGTTGCCCACATTTAGATGTTTCTGTGCACAGGTCTCTTGGACATGCGCAGGGGTTTCTTTGTTGAATTATAGTTGGTTAACTTGTTGAAGTCTCAGGGGGGAGAGGAAAAGATGTGCCCTTACACAGCCATTCCTCTGATGTCATTTCAATTCAAATTATTCTTAAATGATGTATAGCATTCAATAGAATGGATATGCCATATTTAATTTAGTGATTGTTATAGTGATGCATATGCAAGTTGTTTTCTTTTTTTTGCTATTATAAGCTTTTTTAAAAAATTGATCAATTGCTTTCCCAGAAAGTTGTGCCAATTTAAATTCCCATCATAGAGGGTGGGCTGCATGATTCAGCAACAATGGGTGGGCAATGATGGAGTACTTGACCTCCTTCTTAGGCACCAATAAAGACAACATCAACTGTTCATTTTATTGCAGGCTTGGAGCATGTTGTCATGGAGACAGATGTGCTAGTTGCAGACTAACCCAATTTTAGCCTATTTCCCTCTTAAACGTTTGCCATAACCTTTAAAACTCTTCCCAGTATGCTGATAGTTTTTGTTGTGCTGTTACTGATGTCAAAATTCAAGAACATTATGATGAATTTCTTGAAGAGGTTTTTACAGAAATAAAGAAGTATGCTTAAGTTGAGGAGATGAAAGTCTATGATAACCTTGGAGATCACCCGGTTGGAAATAAGTATGCCATTTCTCCAGGAAAAAAAAATGCCCAAAAGGCTGTAATTGACTCGAATAACCATTAGTTTAATGGATAATCCCCTGTGAACCACTTCAGAGAAGCCTACTGCCACCAGTGGGAAATGGGAGCGTTTAGAGGTGGAGCCCTCTGAAAGGTCATATATTTGAAGCCCATATCTAGGGAACTGTGGCAGTTATACAGGTGCACTTGTAAGAAGCATGGAAATAGTTCTCATGTATTAGAAATATAACAAATAATCTTAGAAAAGTGTTTTGTGGCCATATATTGTGGGGAGCCATGAATTTCTGCTTGAAAGTTTTTTCCCCCCTGTAAGTAGAAAGAACCCTTTTAGATGTGGCATTAGAGCTGTTATTTGGGAAAATTAATCTCCCCACTTCTAAATTAGAATGGAAAGGAGCTAAAGTCATATAACAAATTGACTCCATGCCCTCAAAAAAATAATTAAATACAAAATTGAAGTTATAGAAGTAAAAAACTTGATAACTTATGTTGATCTTAAAATAAAATGTTATTTGACCAGCAAAAATAGGTTTATTTCAGAACAGCAAAAAATTACAATTTGGGACAAGCAAGCCATAGCAACACCATGAATTTGGACTAGAATTCATATCCAGGTAAGAGTCCAGCCCACCCTCTATGATGGGAATTTAAATTGGCACAACTTTCTGGGAAAGCAATTGATCAATTTTTAAAAAAAGCTTATAATAGCAAGCTTATCAGCACTTCCCACAAAGAAAGAACAGGAACATTATTTTATAGAGAAGAAAGAGAAATTTGGGAGGGGTTTTTTGAACAAGTCTCTTGGACAAAAGCAAGAATTCAGGGAGATGACAATTTCCCATTGACTGAGTTATTGAGATAGTTGATCTCATGTAGGAGATTCAATGTATACTTTTTCCTCTCAGGGCCCATGATTATTCATTTTTAGATATGTTTTTATTGATTTTAAAGAGAAAGGAAGGGCAAAGGGGAGAGAGATAGAAACATTGATGAGAGGGAAACATGGATCGGCAGCCTCCCACACACCCCCTACTGGGGATTGAGCTTACAACCTGGGCATGTGCCTAACCAGGAATCAAACCAGCAACCTCCTAGTGCAGTGATGGCGAACCTTTTGAGCTCGGCGTGTCAGCATTTTGAAAAACCCTAACTTAACTCTGGTGCCGTGTCACATATAGAAATTTTTTGATATTTGCAACCATAGTAAAACAAAGACTTATATTTTTGATATTTATTTTATATATTTAAATGCCATTTAACAAAGAAAAAGCAACCAAAAAAATGAGTTCGCGTGTCACCTCTGATACTCGTGTCATAGGTTTGCCATCACTGTCCTAGTGCATGGGACAATATTCAACCAACTGAGCCACACCAGCTGGGCAATCAATTATTCTTTCCTGTTAAGGAATCATTTGTGGGGGACCATAATTGATAATATTTACTGTAGTTGAGATTGAGTAGTACTATATAAAAGCTCCCCTTTCAGGCTTCCCAACTCCATTTTAAGGAGGTTTCCTTTCATTAATTTTCACATTTTTTCCCTTTTAGTCAAGATCTTAATTGGGAAGAATTACTGAGCAAGAGTCATGTGTTGTTGTTTTTTCTTAAACTTAGTGGCTTTTGTGTCTGTGTTGGAAGGACCTTTCCTAGGTGTCCTGTCCCACATTGGAAAGAAATTATACAGATTGTAAACCTATTGAAGTAATATTCAAGTAACAAAGAGGGATAGGAGGAAGAACTCTCAGGGACGTCCCATCTATAGTCCATATTTAACAAGTTCTTAAGCTCTAGAAATGATTGATTTATTGGGTACATAATTTTTACAAGGGCTTGGCAGGCAAAAATTACAGAATCAGAAGTAACGTGATAATTCCAAATTGTAGGATGGTTGCAAACCAAAACCCTAGGACTGAAGGTATTCAGCCAGACAAATATTTGTTGGTACTTATATCCACTTAGCCGTGAATGTTCTCCCTATGGAGTTAGCCCTGCAGTCATGCATGTCTCCTGGAAGTTTCTGCATAAATTGGTCATGAAAACAGAATAGTGAATACTGCAAGAACATACTGAAACAATTAACTGAGTGCTTTTGGTAAAATACAGTGCAGATATAAACATGAGGCAATAGCTGATGAACTTTGTTAAAAACAGAAAAACTTCAAAGATGTTTAAAAAGTGTATTATTCTTTCAAAGAACTGTTTGGAACAAAACGTGTTAATAATATAGTCTGTAAGGTTGCAATTTCAGAGACCGTGAATTTGGACTAGAATTCATATCCAGGTAAGAGTCCAGCTGAAAAAAGAAACTTCTGAGAATCTTGAACCTTCTAATAAGCTTGGTCTAACCATCTTGGAAAAGCTGTCTAGTCATATGTTGTCTGCTACAATTCTAGGAAATCTTTGCTTTCAAGTCACTAGGTGGTGTACAGGTCCAGTCAGTGTTTGGTGCATTCTTTACATGTGTCATGTGAATCTAAGAGTCTATTCCCTGGAGTTTGGCAGCACAATGGTACCTGATAAGGGCCCTATCAATGAGGTTGAAGACAGTCTCCAGGTTGAAAGGTGTGATGCTTAAGGTCATTGTCTTCCAGGAGAGCACAGAAAAGATTTCTCCATCAAAGCATGATTAGTTTTAAGAGTATCAATTCAGCCTTCACAATATCAAAATATATCTCATTTCTTCAGCTGTTGGTTAAAGAAATCAGAGGCTATGTTCATTAGCTATCGTATGAACCTCTCAATGGGTGAGAGTTTTGAGCTCCAAAGTAGTTGGATCCAACTAAGATGTATTTATTTATTTGTTTGTTTATTTATTTATTTATTTATTTATTTATTTATTTATTTATTTATTTATCTATACTTCACATTTCAGAAAGAAAGAGAGAGGGAGAGAGAGATAGAAACATCAATTATGAGAGAATCATTGATCAGCTGCCTCCTGCATGCCCTCCCCCTTCCCCCCACCCCGGGGATTAAGCCCACAACCAGGGCATGTGGCCTGACCAGGAATTGAACTGTGACCTCCTGGTTCATAGGTAGATGCTCAACCATTGAGCAACATCAGCCAGGCTGAACTAATTAAGATTTTAAAAGACCTGTGACATTCATAAATCTGTTGCATGCTTCCATGTCTCTGGATCTATTCTATTCATCAGTTTGTTTTGTTCATTAGATTCCACATATAAGTGAGCTCATATGATGCTTGTCTTTCTCTGCCTGGCTTATTTTGCTTAGCATAATATTCTCTATGCTGACTCAGAAGGGAAGAGATCCTTCTTTTTTACAGCTGAATAGTATTCCATTGTGTAAATGTATCACATTATTTTTATCCACTTATCTACTGATGGGCACTTGGGCTGTTTCCAGATCTTATCCATTATAAATAATGCTGCTATGAACATTGGGGTATCAGAGGGGAGAGGGCATCAGGAAGAGATTAACCAAAGAACTTATATACATATATGCATAACCCATGGACAATGGAAACTGTGCATTGAAGGCCTGGGAAGTTGGCAGGAACAGAGTGGAGGGAGTCAATGGGAGGACAATAGGCCACATCTATAATATTTTTTAATAATAATGATAAAATTGAAATAAATAAATAAACAAACAAACTAACATCAATACTTTCAGCCAAGGTATTTGTAGAGCCTCTGTAAATTTTGCCAGTTGAATCTACCAATAGTGTCATTAGTATGTTGACCAACCCTGAGGATTGAGGATGGTATGCGTAATGAAAGTATTAAAATGAGCCAAACAGAATAAACTTGTCAACATATATGACTCGTAAAGTGGGGACCACAATCACTATGAAGTTTGAGAGTGGTACCATAGGCAGGGAAAATATTTTCTAACATGCTTTACATAACATGCAGTGGCCTATCTACAAGGAAAGGCTAAATCCTTTGAGTGAGAAAATATACACATCAGAGCTAATACACATTTCTATGAGATTGAGGAACCTATATGGAATCAATTTGCTAAACCTTGAATAACCCATTAGGCAATTTGAAGGGTCCAGAAGCAATGAAAAAACAGGTTTCCTTGAATTGTATTTTGAACAGGTGAAAAAGTAAGCTAAGCACTTTTTGAAGCCTAATCAATATTTTTCCACCAATATTGGTTTTTGAATGTTGTTATTTTGTTAGTAGTCCAAGAGTATATTGCATGTACATTGTTAAGGAGCAAAGATCTTAGAATTTCTGGAAGGACCAGTTTGTTGTTTGACCCAAACCAGAGTTCCTTTTTTATCATAAAATCAACATACTGGTGTGTGTGTGTGTGTGTGTGTGTGTGTGTGTGTGTGTGTGTGTTTTCTGAGATCAACTGTTGGGCATTTCTAGTCAATTTTTTTCTAGATTGTTATCTTTGGGAGCATCTCCTTGGACAATGACAAAGGTCTAGCTATTGGTTCCTTTGCAGGCAGCATTATTGATGGAAATATCAGTGAGCTGGTTTCCTTTAACTTCTAGGAAGTTAGCTTTGGAATGTCCAGGGAGCTTAATAACATCCAAGGTGGCTGGCAAGTGTGTAGCATCTAATATACTTTGGATATGAGTCATTTCTTAAAAAACTTTTCCCCCTCTAGAGGTAAGGAAACTTCACTGTTTCCATAGAATCCCAAAGTCATGGGGTACCTCAAAGGCAAATCAGCTATCAGTATAAATGTTCGTGGTCTTGCCCTTGGTTAAAGTACAAGCCTGAGTAAGAGTATATAATGCAACCTGTTGAGAGGAAGTACCCAAAATTTAAGGTGCTGCTTCAAGAACATAAAAAGGTGTTAAAATTGCATACCCACCACAATATTTACTACTAGTGGCCCAGTGCACAAAATTCGTGCATTGGGGGGTTCCCTCAGCCCAGCCTGCACCCTCTCCAATTGGGGACCCCTTGGGGGATGTCCTACTGCTGGTTTATGCCAGATCCCTCTCTCATTCTGGGACCACTGGCTCCTAACTGCTCACCTGCCTGCCTGCCTGATTGCCCCTAACCCCTCTGCCTGCCTGCCTGATCACCCCTAACCTCACTGCCTGCCTGCCTGATTGCCCCTATCTGCCTCCGCCTGCCTGATCACCTTAACTGCCCTCCCCTGTAGGCCTGATCTTGCCCCCAACTTCCCTCCTCTGCTGGCCAATTTGTTTCTGATTGGTCAGTTTCTATGCCAGTCAGAGTCAAAAGCTCCACCTCCTAGGCAGCCATTGGCTCCTCACAGCACCCAGATTTGGTTCTGATTGATAAGTTCCTATGCCAGTCAGCATCAAAAGCTCTGCCTCCTAGCCAACCATTGGTTCTTCACAGAACCCACATTTGGTTTTGATTGTTCTGTTCCTATGCCATTCAGCATCAAAAGCTCTGCCTCCTAGACAGCCATTGGTACTTCACAACACCCACATTTGGTTCTGATTTGTCAGTTCCTATGTCAATCAATGTCAAAAGCTCTGCCTCCTTAGGCAGCCATTTGCTCCTCATAGCACCCAGGTTCTGTTCTGATTGGCCTGTTCTTATGCCAGTTAGCATCTCTGGGCCTATCAACAGGGACTTATCAGAAAGGCAGGGCTGATCAGCAGCCCTGGTGGAGGCCTGTAGAGAAATTGAAGTGTGGCTGCTGATCAGGCATGGATAGAAAGAGAGAGGCAAGTGCTGATCTACAGCTGCCACAGAGGCTCATATCAGACTCTGTTTCTCTCTTCAGTCCTCTCTCAGGGCCTGATTCGCAGACCCCTCAGTGGTAAGTACTGGGTCACCTCCCTGCAGCTGCAGTGCTGGGTCTCCATAACAACCCAGTGCTGACTGCAGGACTTCCGGTTGGTCTGCCTCTGGTCCTAACAGGTTGTTAGGAACCCAGGGTTTTTATATATTAGGATTTTTAGCCTTTAAATAAGAATCATCAGTAAACTATGAAAAATGTGCACTTATTAGATTTTATTTTGGGAAGTCAGATGGTAATCTATCAATGTTAAACATGAGGTGTTTTGTTAGTGAATGAAGGAAGGAAAATGGCAGGATCAAGTTTTTTACAATAAGAAAGAGTTATACAAGGAACCATTAGCAAGATTTCATAAGAGGTGAGACTACTGACTGAAAAGTGTTGAGAGTGATGAAAATTGATGAATGATTCCACTGCATTGGGTATAAAGATTGTTGAAGGGGATTCCATGATTATTTTTTCAATGACCTTAACCAAAAGGGCAGCGGCATTAATGGCTCTCAGGCAGGGGGGTGTCCTCATGCCACAGGGCCTATTTGTTGACTATAATACCTTATGGGTATTTAAAGATAAATGATGGGCTTTATGTTTTTAGGTGAATAAGGAAATTTTCTTTTCTTTTCTTTTTTCACAAACAAAGAGGAATGGGGGGAGTGGTTATTGGGATGTCCAAGGGCAGATGGTCTCAAGTTTTCTTCGAGGTCTCAAAGGCTGTGTCATTTCAATCATCCCAAATAATAGGGCCAGTTTTGTTGATTTTTAGTGAAAAATACCGAGGCTGAATCATAAGAGAAATGTTTGAAATACAATTTCAACAATGGCCAGCTAGCCTGTGAAAGATTTATAATTGGCACTCAGTTTTAGGTTTTGGGAAGTTCAAGATGCCACAAAACCCACCTGGATCCAAAAGTAGTCCTTATTCTGAGATCAAGTGCTCTAAATATCAAATCTGAACTTGAGCAAACTGCAATTTTTCTTTGAGATATGTTTTTCAAGGCCGAAAGTTTTAATAAGTGGTTGTTGTCTTCCTAAAAAGAAGTTTGAGGAAGGGACCAGAGAAACAAATCATCTATGTATTATTACAAAGTAAAGCCTGAAGAAAACGTTATATCATCCAAGTCAGCTTTCAAAATTTGTGAAAAGTAAGAGGGACTTTCTGTGAAACCATATAGCAGGGGTCCTTAAACTACGGCCCGCGGGCCACATGCGGCCCACTGAAAACATTTATCCGGCCTGCCAGGTGTTTTTGCCGCAGATGCCTGTTGCTTAGCAGCCAACTAGTTTTTGTTTGTTTTTTTTAAACTATAGTCCGGCCCTCCAACGGTCTGAGGGACAGTGAACTGGACCCCTGTTTAAAAAGTTTGAGGACCCCTGCCATATAGCATTACTGTGCATATAGTTTGCCTTTTTTCCCAAGTGAAAGCAAAAAGGTGTTGACTAAACTTCTCAACTGCAATACTAAAGAATACATAAATCAGTTACAGTGAAAATTTTTCTTTTAATGGGAATAGCTGTCAGTAGTGCATGGTTAATTTGGAATAACAGGATGTTGAGTAATAACAATGTTGTTTACTGCTTGGAAATTCTGGACAAACCTCTACTCCCAGCCATTGAGTTTTCTCACAGGCAAAATAGGAGTATTATATGGATTAGGATAAGGGATAAGGAGGCCCTGAGCATTGTAATCCTCTATTATGGGCTTGATGCCTTGAAGAGCTTCTTTACTTGTGGGTATTAATTTATTCTTTGAAGGGGTTTTGAAGTATCTATTTGAACCTTCATAGGAGGATTCTATCTTGATAGGTAGATTCTGCCAAAATCAGTTGAATAGTTTGCCCATAAAGAGAATGGCACCTGATCCAATAGGGGCAAATGATCAGTACTCCCAGATTGAGCTATAGAACTGTCAGAGAAGGAGCAAATAAAAGATGCCAAGGGACATTTAATTCACCTATTTTTATTGCTATTGTCAAATTTTAGAGATATTTCTCTCTTTTAAGAAAAATTCCAACATGGTAATTTTCTAAGAATTCTAAGCTTAATAAATGAATAGGGATGGAAGAATTAAGCAGAAAAGGGTGTGTATCTTTCCAAGGGTCTAAACCAGCGGTTCTCAACCTGTGGGTTGCGACCCCTTTGGGGGTCGAATGACCCTTTCACAGGGGTCCCCTGAATACACCCTGCATATCAGATATTTACATTATGATTCATAACAGTAGCAAAATTACAGTTATGAAGTAGCAATGAAAATAATTTTATGGTTGGGGGTCACCACAACATAAGGAACTGTATTAAAGGGTCATGGCATTAGGAAGGTTGAGAACCACTGGCCTAAACAAAAGGGACTAGGTTCAGAGACATAAACCTGTTGAAGTTTATTAGGTAACCCCATTATTTGAAATGTTTTAGTTCTTCAAAACAAGGGTTGAGCAGCAAGAGTATATTTCCAACGTCAATAAGGACAGAGAGGAATTCATTAGCAATTTGAAGAGTGGTTTCTCTAGCAGGCTAAAATGGAGGATTGGGAAGAGCCCCTGTAGTTCCTCAGAGACCTGTCAATTGGAATTAGGAAGACATGGGAATGACTGGTTAGAGGGCTGAAGGTACCTAAAGCACTTGTTTATAACAGTCACTTTTCCAGTATTCTAGCTCTTTACGATAGTAGCAGAAATATAGTTTTTGGTTTTGTTTATGGGCCCTCATTTACCAGACTAGAAAATTAAAAATGTTAGTGATCTTTCTTTTAGGTAATTATCTAGGGTGTGATTAACTAATTTAAATAAATCTGGAGTAGTCAGTGTTTTCCATTTCATTCTGGTCCTTTTACCTGGATCTTGGTTTAGCCTGTTAATAAACAGAATTGAAGGTTACTTGAATGGCTTCAACATCTGAAAGAAAGCAATAATTTTCTTTGTAAACAACCTGAAGTTTATTACAGTAGTTATGAACATATTCTTCTGGTTTTGGGGTGCAAATCTGAATTTTGTTCCAATCAACAGACTTAGGAAAAGTCACTCTAATTGCTTAGTGGAGGTCTTCAGCAAGTGTTCTAGAACTTTGTCAAAAGTTAGGAGTTTCTTTTTCTGAATCCTGTTCAGTGTGTTCCCATCAAGCAAGTTTCATCCAGTGTTTGGCTTGACCCTCACCAACAATCATGTGGACTAACTGATATAAATCTGAGAAAAGAAGCTGGTAGGTTTGAATAACTATGTTAAATGCCTCAACAAATCCATAGGGGTCCTCAGTTACTTTAAGGAAACTATTTAATGATGTCTCACAATTCAGCCTTGTTACAGGAAATATAAGAAACTGGGTTTACTAAGATCCTCAGAAGTCTCAACTTTAAAGGGGTAGGTTCTGATAGTTTCAATAAAGGAGAGAGAGTGAGGAGAAGTTCAGCGAAAAAAGGAAGTTCGATGAGGGAATTAAAATGGGGAAACTGCGGGTATAGAGGAGGTAGAGCTGGTGCAGAAGGAAAGATGGACGGTGATACCAGAGGTGGGGCTTGAGCATAAGGTGGATGCACTATGTCTAGAGACAAAGAAAATGGGGGAGGTGAAAGAGAGGTCTCAGAAAGCTGTTTGCTTTGTTTGCCTCAGTAATTTAAAAGTTATATTTTGCAGAAAAGAAATTTTAGACTCCTGATAAGGTTTGGAAGCTTCAAAATACTGATAGAAATAAGTGTCCCATTCAGTTTTGACAATTTTAGAGCCATGGCTGTCTAGTTTAGTTTTAAGAAAGATAAAATGTGGGGAGTTCAGAAGTTCCCCATAATGGCTCTTGGTATTCTAAATTACTTTTGATTAAATCAGTCCATTTAGTTTAAAAAAATGTGCATATGGAAGGACTGTAGGTTTGAAACATAAAACTAGCTGAGGTCCCAGAAGTGGTGGCACCCTCAAAGCATTTTGATGACTGGGATTCCATTTCTTAGAAGGTTTTTCTCTAGGTTAGAAGAATTCCTAAACAGCACATTTCCAAAAGGAATAGGACCAAAGTCCATTACAGTTCCAACCGAAAGAGCCTGGAATCAGACAAAAGTCCAGCACAGTTCCAGTAGGCGTAGACCCCATAAGGACAGCCTGGTTACAAAAAAAATCAGGCCAAAGGTTAAAGGAGTACGCTCAGGAAGGACACAGCCTTTAAATAGATGCAGAATAAAGGTTGAAGAGTTCAAAAAATGCAAATAGAGGAGAGAATGAAAGCCAGGAAAGACTTACCTTGAGACTCCAGAGTCAATGAGAAAGCAGTAAGCTCAATAGGCTCTGTGGGCACTGGAATATATTTGGTCTCCAGCCTCAGAGTTGCTGGAGGTCTTCTCCGGATCCCACTTCTGATCACCAAATAATATTGACCTTAAAAATGAAATAGGCAGCTATTTTACTAGCAAAAAGGGGTTATTTGAGAACAAGAAAGAACTGCAGTTTGGTACAAGCAAGATATAACAAATCCATGGGAAAGTCCCACAAAAAAAAGAGGAATGCTATTTATGGAGAAAAGGAGGAAGTTGGGAGAGGGTATTAAGAAAAAAAAAAGAAAGGCCATTGGAGAGAAGCGAGACTTCAGAGAGATGGCAATTTCTCATTAGCTGAGTTGCTGAAACAGTTGATTTCTTGTAGAACATGCAACCCATGCTTTTTCCTGCTAGAGGCCTATAAGTGATACTTTCCTTTTGTGAATTATTCTCTGGCAGACTGTAATTAACAATTCTTTCGGTAATTGACATGGAGTAGTATTGTGTGAGAACTCCCTCTTCACCTCTTGACTCCATTTTAGTAATGTTTCCTTTTATTAATTTTCATACTTAGCAACTGATCTGATTTAGGGAGAGGGGTACAGAGTTAAAATATAAAATAAAAAATGATTACAAGGTTTGATATGAGGGGAACAGATGTAAAATCAATAGAAAATTATAAGGGAAAGTATGCAATACAGCAAAACAAAGTAAAGAGCAGGGACCCTAGTGCTAGATTATTTTCAAGCTCAAATCTTGGTTCTACTATATACCAGCTGTATGACTATGGGCAGTCACTGAAAGTTTTCATGCCTTGGTTTTCTTATTTGTAAAATGGGAATGATGGTACAAATAGTATCTACTTCAGAAGGTTGTTGTGAGAATTTAACACCTTCTTTTCTGCAAAGTACCTAGTACAATACCTAATATATTATTATTGTTATTTATTGGTTTTAGAAGAAAGATATGTTGAGTTTGGAATGTTCAGTTTCTTAATAATCTAAGTAGTGAGAAGTAACAGAAGCTGAAAATGGTATATGGAGCTCAAATTGAAGAAATATAAGAGGACTAAACAATCAGGGATGGACCATGGTGGGTGGGAAAGGGAGTGTTGCAGACACCGGCAGAATGCAGTTTGCTGACCATGCCGTGTTCTGAGAAAAAAAAACAAAACACTGAAATAGGCAAAATTACCTAGAACTGAACCCAGCTTGGTAGGCAGGACTAGACGGAACTGCAATCCAGGTGGGCGGGGAAAGAAGGGCATGCACTGGAGACTTGAGCTTTAAAATGTATGGATGTTGCTAAGGCAGGCTGGCTACTTGTAGATAACCAATTACAAGGCAGTGAGGCATATAACCAATCCCAAGGATGTTCCTAAGGCAGAATTATTTGAAAGAACCAATCAGAAGCTAGCAAAGAATATATCTACCTCTAGACCAGTGGTTCTCAACCTTCCTAATGCCGCGACCCTTTAATACAGTTCCTCATGTTGTGGTGACCCCCAATTTCATTGTTACAAATTGAACATAATTAAAGCATAGTGATTAATCACAAAAACAATAAGTAATTATATATGTGTTTTCCGATGGTCTTAGGTGACCCCTGTGAAAGGGTGGTTAGACCCCCAAAGGGGTCGTGACCCACAGGTTGAGAACCATTGCTCTAGACCAAGAAGTTTAATGGGCAACCCACTTTGGGCTCCCTCCCTGCCTGCTTCAGGGAGTCTGTCTCTCAAATATGAGTGAAATCATATGGTTCTTAGCTTTTTTCTGACTGACTTATTTCACTAAGCATAATGTTCTCAAGGTTCTTTGTCCATGAACTCATTCTTTGATTTTGAAAGACAATTCACTCAGACCCAAACATAAATTTTTGCAGCAAAATGATGAGAGTTTAATACACAGATTTTGGAGTAAATTTCATAGGTATACCTCAAACTCTCTGGGAATAAATGGAATAAACATAGAAAAAGAAACAAAGAAGGGAAAAAGAGGGACAAGGATGAATTTGGGAGAATATCTAACTTTAAGAAGTAGGGAACCACAGAAGAAGAGTCCACTAAAGATACAGAAAAATATCAGTAAGATTGTTAAAAGAACTAATAGGGTAGTGAAGACTCAGAGAAAAAGAGAAAAGTTTGACAAAAATGGTTGGTTAACAAAGTGAATAATTGCAGAGAGTCTGGATATTTTTTTTGCTTGATATTATGAAGTTTTTAGAGTTTCTATCTATATGAAAGTATCTCCTTTCGATACCTGATTTAATCTATTTGAACTGGGTTCCTCTTTCAATGAATTCCATTGTCAACATAGTTTTATCTCTCCGGAGGGTAAGAGCAACTGGCAGAGGTCTTTTGGATAGATGTGCCCATGACCTACATCTTCCTAGAAAATTGAGAAGTAAATAAATTCATCTTTGTATTGTTTGGATTATAAAAAATTCTGTGATGTACTGGCACTGAAAATCACTCTCTGAGTATAGAAAGACTTTTCATTCCTCCTTTTGGTACTCGGGAATAGACTGCCACTAGAATGTACTTAGAAGGTTATCAGAATAGATGACAGATGCAAACATAAAAGTTAAGGAGAAAGGTTGAATGAAAACTCTTGCCAAAAGAATCCAATACAAAATCAGTTACTTTAGATATAACTTTTTAAATGTCTCCTTCTGTACTGGGTATAAAAACAGAAGTGGATAAATTCAGGCAAGATACTAAGTGTAGGAAATTCTTAGTATACTAGTAAACAAGTTCATTAAAATTTCAGGGGCCTTTAACACCTCAGTAACAGCCTGCCCCAAGGTTAGCATTTATTGCTTTGAACTGCCAGCATCTTGCTTTTATGAGACACATTTATATGCTAAATTGCCTATTATGTTAAGCTGTAAGTTCCCATTTAGCAGCATCAGAAATAAGATTTGACTATAAGTGTATGTATTTTATTAGTGCTATGCCAGACTTCCTAATAGCTCAAAATTCCTAAGGCTGAAATTCATTGCATCTCCTTCAGAAGGTGCTTGCTTAAAATAATTTGTTATAAATACTACATTTGCATAGACTTGAGGTTTTCAGACTTCGGTCATCAAGAAAAGTGGAAACAATTACTTCATTTGATTTTACCCTTAAGCAAAACATAAGTGACACATTTAAGCAATTATAACAAGAAAATAAAAGTACAATCTAACTAATGACTACTTTTTCTTTGATGATTTCAGAGTAAATCATCAGGAAACTCCAGGGAAATGGATGTTGAGTAATGATATGGTATTATAAACACTCACATATCACAGAGTTGCCAGGCATTTGTATGGTGCATCAGGGAGTTTACTTGATTCTATTGATCAAGATATAATATTATAAAAAATATAATACAGAAACTTCAACATGTCAAACTTCAGTTGGATGTAGTAGGAGAGAATGCACTGATTAAATGCACAGAATGAAAAGGAAATTGGCCCAGCCAGTGTTGCTCAGTGGTTGAGTGTCGATCTATGAACCAGAAGGCGCTGGTTTGATTCCTTGTCAGGGCCTATGCCTAGGGTTATGGGCTCAGTCCCCATTGTGGGGCATGTGGGAGGTAGCCAATCAATGCTTCTCTCTCATCATTGATGTTTCTTTCTCTCCCTCTCCCTTCCTCTCTGGAATTAATAAAAATATATTTAAAAAAAGAAAAAAAAGAAAAGGAAATTGAAAATCTTACTTAGAAAAAAAAGACTTTCCACGTTGGTGGATAGCAGAGAGTAAAAATGTAAATATGTTCATTTGGGAAATACCATGCAATCCCCCTTTTCCCCAAATATCTTCTTGAATCTCTTTCTCTTACACTTAAAACATATCAGCATCAGAACACAAAAAGAACACTATATTTTAAATTAAGTCACAAACCTTTAACCAATAGCTTGATTTTATGCAGCATTGCATAATTTTAAAGAAATTTATTCCATTTTAAGATCATTTTTTTCCTTAATATTTAAATATGCATTTTATTCCTTTTCATTTTGTCACAGCTACTTGATTTAGGTGGGATTAACCCCACACATGGTCCTAACAATGAACAATGATATATTTGGTCATTTACTTACTAATGTTATTTGTTCATTGTGAACACATGACTGAGAAAGTCTAATCAGAGGGAAGTCTAGGAATTTCTTCAATATCTGGAGGAGAGATGCTCCTCTCTTTCTCCCTTGATGAGAATAAGAAGGCATACAGATCTGGGAACTGCTGGCAGCTACCCAATTAAAATAAAAATAGCCAGCCTGAAAATACAGCCAACATAAGAGAAAGAAAAGACCAAGATAATGACAGAAAAACCTAGCTGCAATCCTGAGGCATCACAAATCTCTAGTTCTAATCATCTGTGCAGTCCATCGATTTCTAACTTCATATATAACATTTACTTTTTAAAGTCATTTTGAACTGTTTTCTATTACTTATAAATAAAAAATCCTGCCTGATATATAGCTGTTTTGTTGTTGTTTCTCAGTCTTTCAATAGGTATTAATCTAACAGTATCTTTATAGCATTTCATATTTGTTTGGGAGATATTAATAGAAAGAGAACATTTTTTTTAAGAAATCCAAATAGAGTCAGAATCATCCTTTAACAGTTACAGAATATTGGGAAAATGGAATGAATTTAACTTGAATGCTGAGAAATGAAAGAATTAGCATATTCTCAGGTTACAAAACCTATTTACTGAGTTCTACACTTAGATAATTGCCAGATGAGAGTCACCCTAAATACTGCAGTACCAGAAATATGCCATGATAAAAACACTAGATAGCAGAGATAGAATTTGTGAGTACCTTGCTCTTTTCTCTTTGTTCCAGTAATACTTGTCCTATTTCTGTTCTAGCACTTAACCCATTTTAGTTGTATTTCCTTCACTGATGAATGAGATCCTCATGGGTAAAGTCTCTTTTATTTTTCTTTCTATTTCCAAGTGAGCACAATGTGTTTCATATAGAAGTGTTTCTGAGTAGTTAAATGAATGACAATAGGAAAGTAGTGAACTTTCAGAGGATGAGAATTTTCTCTGTGCTAGATTGGACCTAGAGACTGTTTCTACTTACCACTCAGCACAGTGTTTATAAAAGAACTGTTTCAAACAACTAACTTTGAAAAGGTTTTATGATAAAAAAAATTAATCTCCCACTGAGAGGTGCAAAGAATTAAACATTTAAGAACTCAATAATTTTAAAACAAAAATTCCCTATTCATTTTAAAATAAACTTACTGGAATCATAGAAATAAAATTATATTACAGGAAATTTGAGAAACAAAACCAGATCACCAATAATAAATAGCTTATACACAGGCACTGATATTTTGGAAAACAAAGTGCCCTTGCAATTTTATCACTTCACTATGTGTAATAAGCATCATTCAATTTTTTTCAATTTAATCTACACAACTAAATTTTTAATGGTTACAAATTGTCTACACACTAAATATTCAAAACATTTATTTAGTGATTCTATTGTTGTTGTTAAATAAATACTTAAATTGCTTTCCATTTTATATAATTACTAGAGGCCCAGTGCACAAAATCTGTACACGGTGGATGGGGGAGGCGGTCCCTCAGCCAGGCCTGCACCCTCTCACAATCCAGAACCTTTCAGGGGATGTCCGACTGCCAGTTTAGGACCGATTCTGGGACCGCTGGCTCCTAACTGCTCTTCTGCCTGCCTGATCATCCCTAACCACCTCTGACTGACTGCCTGCCTCATCGCCTGTAACCACTTGCCTGCCTGCCTGATTGCCCTGGTATCTGGTCATTCTGGTCATTCCACCATTTCAGTCTCTGGGCTTTTATTATATAGGATAAGTAATACTGTGATGAACAACCACATCTTTTTATCTTTTTAAAAACTCTTTATTGTTGAAGGTATTACAGATTTCCCCTCTTTTTCCCCCTATTGCACCCTCCACTCAGTTCCTGCCCCACCCCAGACTTCTCCACCCTATTTTCTGTGTCCATAGGTAATGCATATATACATGTAAGATCTTTAGCTAATCTTTTCCTGCCTTTTCTTCCCTCTGTCCCTCTGATATTTTTCAGTCTGTTCCATATTTCTAATTCTATTTTATTCACCATTTTATTCTGTTCATTAGTCTTCCTGTTCATTTATTCAGATTTATAGATTTGATTATTGATAGATATGTATTTACTGCCATTTTAATGTTCATATTTCTTCTTCTTCTTCTTCTTCTTCTTCTTCTTCTTCTTCTTCTTCTTCTTCTTCTTTTCTTCTTCTTCTTCTCTCCTCCTCCTCCTCCTCCTCCTCCTCCTCCTCCTCCTCCTCCTTCTTCTTCTTCTTCTTCTTCTTCTTCTTCTTCTTCTTCTTCTTCTTCTTCTTCTTCTTCTTCTTCTTCTTCCTCTTCTTCTTCCTCTTCATCAAGAATACCCTTCAACAGTTCATGCAATACTGGTTTGGTGGTGATGAACTCCTTTATCTTTTTCTTGTCTGTGAAGTTCTTTATCGGACCTTCAATTCTAAATGACAGCTTTGCTAGGTAGAGCAATCTTGGTTGCAAGTTCTTGCTATTTGTCACTTTAAATGTTTTCTGCCACTCCTTCTTGCCTGCAAAGTCTCTGTTGAAAAATCAGCTGACAGTCATATGGGCACTCCCTTGTAGGTAACTAACTGTGTTTCTCTCCCTTGTAGGTAACTAACTGCTTTTTAAGATTCACCCTTTGTATTTAACCCTCTTTGGGTTCCTCTTGTTTGGGACTCTCTATAATTCCTGGACTTGTAAGTCTATTTCTTTCACCAGGTAGGGGAAGTTTTCTGTCATTATTTCTTCAAATAGGTTTTCAATATCTTGCTCTATCTCTTCTCCTTCTGTCATCCCCATGATATGGATATTGATACACTTGAAGTTTGAAGTTGTCCCAGAGAACCTTTACACTATCTTCAAATTTTTAGATTACTTTTTCATTTTGCTCTTCTGCTTGGTGTTTTTTGCTTCCTCATATTCAAAATTGTTGATTTGATTATTGGGATCCTTTACTCTACTGTTGAATCCCTGTGAATTATTCTTTATTTCAGTTAGTGTATGATTAATTTCTGACTGGTCATTTTTCATATCTTTGAAATTCTGACCAGGATGCTTATAAGTCTCATTAAGGCCCTTGAAGCTCTCATTTGGATCCTCGATCAACCTTATACCCATTGTTTTGAACTGTGTATCTAGTAGTTTGCTTGCTTCTATTTCTTTCATTTATGACATGTTTGTTTGTCTCCACATTTTAGCTGTTGCCTTGTGTTTTGTTTCTATTTATTAGGTAGAGCTGCTATGCCTCCTGGAATTGATAAAGTGGCCTTCTGTAGTAGGTGTCCTATAGGGCCCAGTGGCTCAGCCTCCCTAGTTACCTGAGCTGGGCACTCTAGGTGTGCTCTGTTTGGGCTGTGTTCACAATCTTGTGTACTTGAACCTTGATTGCTATTGGCATCACTAAGAGGAGTTGACCTCCAAACCAATTGGCTGTGAGGACCAGCTGCGACTACAGTGGAAGAGCAGTTGTGCAGGAGATACCCCTGTGAAGCAGGACTTGCTTCAGTGGGGCTTTGGTGCTCACTGAGCCTGCCCCTTGTGGCTATGTAGAGTTATAATCTGGTATGGCCTGAAGCTATCCACTGAGTGCACTGGCTCTGTGGCCTCCCAGGAGGTGCAAAGTCAGCCACTGCCTGAGGCCACCTGAAAGGGGCTACAGAGGTATCTGCAGGTGGCTGTTACTTATATTGGCTTTGTGAAATGCCCAGGCAAGGACCATCTGTGAAGCAAGGCAGGCTGGTGTTAGTTCTGGCTCTTGGGACTTTTATTGATAGGTTGTGGGTATGCTGACACCAGCTGCTGCTTGTTTGAGAGACTTTAGTAAAGTGTAAAGCCTGAACCTGGACATGTCATTCACATGGAAAAGCTGCTGCAAACAGCTTGGGTTGGGCTGCAAATTCTGATGTATGGAGCAGGGTCACTGGGAATCACTAGAGCAGAGTAAACAGTGTGAGCCAGGCTGATGGAAACTCATATATGGCTGTTAGCCAGCTCTGCAATGGGGGAGGTCCCAGCATGGGAACAATGACCCCTGTGAGAACCCCCTTCTGAGATAAAGCCTCCCCCAAGTTCCTGCCCCAATGCTAGACAATCTATTTCCTCCTCATATATCCCTGGGTCCCCCAAAGCCACTCAACTCTGGAGCGCAGAAGGATCCAGTCTAATCATATTCATGAATCCACCTTTTAAGAGGAACACCTATGTCACTCAGCCACAGTCCCTGCTGGTTTTTACATCCCGAAGTTATGAGTCTTCTCTTCCCAGCTCTAGAACCCTGGGATGGAGGCTGGTGTGGGGCTGGGACCCCTTGCTCCTTACAGGGGGTGCCTGCAGCTGAGATATCCCTCTTGATTAAAATATGGCACATGTGGGAACCCATTCCATGTCTCTGCCCCTCCCAACAGACTGGATGTACTTTCTAATTGACTTCCCTAGTTATACGACTTCCATTCAGCCAGCTTTTCGGCAGTTTTGAATCATGGTTGTTTTGTATTTTAGTTGTAATTTTTATGTGGTTGTGGGAGGCAACCTGTACCAGCATTAACCTATGACGCCATCTTGGTTCTCCACAACCACATCTTTTTTATATTTTAGACTATTAGTTAAGGTCAATAATACCAAATGTGGTATTATTAGTTTGAAAGCTTTAAACATTTTAAGATATATATATATATATATATATATATATATATATATATATATCAAAGGCCTGGTGCACAAAAATTTGTGCACTCAGGGAATCTCTCAGCCTGGCCTGGGCTCTCTCGCAGTCTAGGACCCCTTGGAGGATGACCACCTGCTGGCTTAGGCCCGCTCCCTGGGGGATTGGGCCTAAGCTGGCAGTCAGACATCTCTTTGGCAGCCCAGGAGCCCTCAGGGGATGTCCACTTGCCAGTGGGGAGCAAGCATAAGCTGCAGTCGGACATCCTTAGCGCTGCTGAGGAGGTGCAAGAGGCTCCAACCACCACCGCTGTACTGGCAGCCATCAGCCTGGCTTGTGGTTAAGCAGAGCTCCCCTGTGGGAACGCACTGACAACCAGGGGGCAGCTCCTGCATTGAGCGTCTGCTCCCTGGTGATCAGTGTGTGTCATAGTGACCAGTGATTCCCAGTCGTTCTGCTGTTAGGGTCAATTTGCATATTACCCTTTTATTATATAGGATAGAGGCCTGGTGCATGGGTGGGGGCTGGCTGGTTTGCCCTGAAGAGTGTCCCGGATCAGGGTGGAGGTCCTGCTGGGGTGCCTGGCCAGCCTGGGTGAGGGGCTGAAGGCTGTTTCAGACTGGCCACACCCCCTTAAGGGTGGGGGTCCCTGCTGGAGTGCCTGGCCAGCCTGGTTGAGGGGCTTATGGCTGTTTGCAGGCTGGCCAATTCCCCCAGTGGGGACCCTCACCCCATGAGGGTGTGGCCAGCCTGGGTGAGGGGCTGATGGCTGTTTGCAGGCTGGCTACGGCCCCCAGCCACCCAAGCTCCCAGTAGAGGCTGGCTGGAAGCAGGTATCTGGGAATTATTTATCTTCTATAATTGAAACTTTGTTGCCTTGAGCAGAGGCCTCAGCTGGCCAGGGCAGGCAGGAAGCTTGGCTTCCTTCATCACCAGGGCAACCAAGCTTCCTGCTTGCTCTAGCTCTGTGGTTGCAGGCCACCATCTTGGTTGGGTTAATTTGCATATAGTAGCTCTGATTGGCTGGTGGGTGTGCCTTGGGGCATAGCAGAGGTGCAATCAGTTTGCATATTTCTCTTTTATTAGATTAGATATATTTTTTTCAAAATGTTTCAAATAATTTATAATAATGTCAGCAATGCATGACTATTGCTTCTTTGCCACATTCAAATAATGAAAATTATCATTTTAAAATATATGCTAAAGTAATTGGTAAAAATTGGAGATACTGCATTCTCATTTTTGTTACTGTGTTTGCTTTTCTTATGAAGTTAAACATTTTAAATATACTTTTCTTTATTAAAATATCTTTAGCTTTTGTGGCAGACTTTTTTGATGGCCTAGGAATGCCTTTTACCAGCTGTGCCCTGTGCTAATAGTTCTTATCTGAAACCTTACTAATAACTGGAAGATTGCCCTTCAAATATTGGAGCCAGCTTCAGCTGACATGCCTCCACCTTGGTCAGCACTTACTTGATGGTATGGGCCTATGAAATCTGCACTACCTTGTCTTTAAAATGGATGAGATGATACTGAGATGACATTTCCGTTCCAGATCTCCCCATGGCATCAAATTTAAAGTAGATTTACTTTAAAACATCTCTGCACAGCCCCCTGTCTTCCTATCTGGTTTTCCTCACTACTTTAAATGTTTTCCTTTTAAAAAAGAAGAATCTCCCATTTCAAGGTCTCGTTTTAGGGAACCCAACCTAAAACAAATATACTTTGCATATTTACATACTTTGGCTTTAATGTATTTTTGTTTGCTTTTACTGGTTATTCCAGATTTGGTAAATATGAGTTCCGTTTTTATGCATATTTCAATAAGAAAACAGATCAATATGATACTCTTAGAGTAAAAGGAGTAAAATCTCTTTTACTTTTTATAATTAATTGATTTAAATTCCATTTGCCCAGAAACATAACTCAGTCTGAAGGGATTTATCATTATTTCAAACTCCAGGTGGAAAAAGAACAAATAAGCCTAACAAGAATGTACTAACTGGGTAAGATTTCTGAAAATCAACTGCCAGAAACTTTCTTCACTAATGTAAAATATAGGCATGTATTATAAGGCAAAGATGTTTTATATTAGAGATTAATATTTTTAAATTTAAAGACATATGCATTTATGAATGGTAATGTTTATTAATCTTGATTTTATTTTAATCTAAAAACCTAATATTTTAATTTTACAACTTAGCTTGAATTCTTTATCTGAGGACAAATTTCATTTTCTTCTTCTTGTGCAACAGGAAGCATTGCTCATTAACATGGATGTTTACAATCCTGAATAAAAATATTTGCACTACAGGTTTTTTTATTTAAGGCAACACAATATTATTATAGCTTTACATTATAGTTCAATAAATTTCTTTTGCTGTTTTACATTCACACTGTCAATATCAATTAATTTGGGTGAACTAAACAATGTTAGATTATTTTAAAATCTTAAAATCACTGAAATTTTGGAATTTAGTAACTGACTCAAATTTGAGAAGTTTAGAAAATCTATTTCAGACCTGGAAACTGATTTTAGTGGAGGGAAATGGACCCAAGTATTCCTTGTCAAATTAATTGTCTAAAGGTGTGATTCCTCTTGAAATGCATGAATCAAATTACTACCTGTTTATGTAACTATTTATGGTAACCCTTGGATAAGGTCATGAATAGTGCTATCTTATTTTAAAAATATCTATTTATCTATTTACATATGCTTTTAGTTTTGTTAATATAATTTATATCAGTTCTATGTTTCTCATAATTAGTATTCCCAAGGGTTTAGCTTTTTGGCCATTCTGAAGCACCAATATCTATCTTTGTTAATTCAAGCTATTGCATCCTTATATGTTTTGTTCATTTATTTCTGTGTATTATTCTCTTTCTTCCAGTGTCCTTTGGTTCATTCAATTGTCTTATTTCTAACGTCTTGAGTTGAACAATTGAATCATTAATTTTAAAATTATCTTTTTTGTAATATAAAATGTAAAGCTATAAATCCTCCTATATGCTGCATTAGCTGCATACCACCAGGAGTGATATATTTTTTACAGTATTTCTACATATTTTTCTAATGTACATTGTGATTTCTTTCATGATCTGTAAGATACATAAAATCTGAGTTTTCTTACTTCCAGATATATAAGAAGAACTCAAAATATTTTGTAATTGGTTTCTAAGTTAATTCTGTTATAGTTAAAGAATAAAGTTTTAATAATAGCAACTTTAGACTTTGTGATCTTGTTCAAGGTCAATTATTTTAGTAATGTATATTTGTTTGAAAGTATTATGTATTCTTTAATTATTTTTATTGGGGTCTTTGGAAGGCCAAATGCATAGCATTCATTCTTCCCTTAAAAGACAAATAGACAATCGGGTTTTGAGTAAATTGTAACTTTTGTTATTGGTAAAGATTATATGCAGAATATGGCTAATAACTGCAGCAAAGTCAGCTTCCTGATGGCTGACCCTCCAAATGAGACTTACCCATTCAGTATCATGCAATAGTTGAGATTGTAGTCCTATTCTGTGTAGGCAGAGACACAAAATATGTATGTACTCTGGGAGCAGGAAAGGAAAATAAATATGTGGACTATGTTTACCCAGTTCTTTATTCCAAGTCAATAATCAGATGTCAATTGACCTCACCTTGGAAAGAGTGAGGAAAGAAATAAAGAGAGGCCTGGCTTGTGTGGCTCAGTGGTCAACCTACGAACCAGGAGATTACCATTTAATTCCAGGTCAAGGCACATGCCCAGGTTGAAAGCTCGATCCCCAGTAACGGGTTTTCAGGAGGCAGCCCACCAATGATTCTGTCTCATTGATCTCTTCCTCTCCTTTCTTCTCTCTGAAATCAATAAAAGCATTTAAAAAAAAAAGAACGGCCACGATTTTTTAATTAAGGCCCTTTACATTGATTGAATCATCATCGATGGGTTCAAGGATTAAACAAGCATGATCATAATGTTAAAATTTTTAAAATTCATATTTCATCTGCTTGATTTATCAATTTCTGAATAAAATATGCTAAAATTCTTTATACCTGTGGATTTGTCAAATTAACTTTGTAGTTTGCTTCATATATCTCTTAGTCTATTTTTTATCAACTACAAATAAGATTAAAATTGAACTCTCTCTGGTCAATTTTTCCTCTCATAATTTTTCCTAATATAATATGCTGTCTCAATTCAATTTAATACAATATTAATATTACTCCAACTTCTTTTCAGTTAATATTTGTTCAGTCTCTCTTCTCCATGTTTTTGTCCAAATATTCCATGTCCTTTTGAAGTACAAATCTAAATTTTTGTAATACAATGACCATCTTTTGTAATAGGTTTGCTTGGGGTTATATTACCTATTTATCTCAAAAGTTTTTACACACACATTTATACATTATCAATAATTTGTTTTTGTTATAAATGTTTTACTTTGTTGCAATGTGATCAGGGAATATTATTTTTTAAATTTCTTTATTGATTAAGGTATTACATATGAGTCCTCACCCCCCCATTACCACTCAAATCCCCGCCCCCCGACTCATGCCCTCACCACCCTATTGTCTGTGTCTATTGGTTAGGCTTATATGCACACATACAAGTCCTTTGGTTGATCTTCCCCCCTTACCCCCACCCACCCTTATCTTCCCTCTGAGGTTTGACAGTCTGATCAATGCTTCTCTGTCTCTGGATCTGTTTTTGTTCATCCGTTTATGTTGTTCATTATATTCCATAAATGAGTGAGATCATGTGATATTTATCTTTCTCTGACTGTCTTATTTCTTTTTAAAAAAAATATATTGTATTGATTTTTTACAGAGAGGAAGGGAGAGAGATAGAGAGTCAGAAACATCGAGGAGAGAGAAACATCGATCAGCCGCCTCCTGCACATCCCCCACTGGGGATGTGCCCGCAACCCAGGTACATGCCCTTGACCGGAATTGAACCTATGACCTTTCAGTCCACAGACTGACGCTCTATCCACTGAGCAAAACCTGTTTCGGCTGACTGTCTTATTTCACTTAGCATAATGCTCTCAAGTTCCATCCATGCTGTTGCAAATGGTAAGAATTCTTTCTTTTTTACAGCAGCATAGTATTCCATTGTGTAGCTGTACCACAGTTTTCGTAATCAACTCATCTGCTGATGGGAACTTAGGCTGTTTCCAAATCTTAGATATTGTAAATTGTGCTGCTATGAACATAGGGGTGAATATATCCTTTCTGATTGGTGTTTCTAGCTTCTTGGGATATATTCCTTGAAATGGGATTACTGGGTCAAATGGAAGTTCCAGTTTTAGTTTTTTGAGGAAACCCCATACTGTTCTCCACAGTGGCTGCACCAGTCTGCATTCCAACCAGCAGTGCACGAAGGTTCCTTTTTCTCCACATCCTCGCCAACACTTGTCATTTGTTTATTTGTTGATGATAGCCATTCTGACAGGTGTGAAATGATACCTCATTGTTGTTTTGATTTGCATCTCTCAGATAATTAGTGACTTTGAGCATGTTTTCATATGTCTCTTGGCTTTCCTTCTGTCTCCTTTTTTAATTTTTTTTTCAACACAAAATTTAATTTATTTGCAATTAGAAATAAATATTTTACAATATATAATTACATATTTTTTTATTTTTACTTTTTTTAAATTTTGTTTTATTGCTTAAGTATTAAAAAGAGTATTACATGTCTCCTCCCCCCCCCTTGATATTCCCCCCTTCTGTCTTCTTTTGAAAAGTATCTATTTAAGTCTGTTGCCCATTTTTTGATTGGGTTATCTTCCTTTTGTTAAGTTTTATGAGTTCCCTGTAAATGTTGGAAATTAAACCCTTATCGGTGATAACATTGGCAAATATGTTCTCCCATGCAGTGGGCTTTCTTGTTGTTTTGTTGATGGTTTCCTTTGCTGTGCAAAAGCTTTTTATTTTGATGTGGCTTCATTTGTTTATTTTCTCTTTAGTTTCCATTGCCCTAGGAGCTGTATCAGTGAAGAAATTCTTTCAACATATGTCTGAGATTTTGCTGCCTATGGATTCCTCTAGTATTTTTATGGTTTCCTGTCTTATGTTTAAGTCCTTTATCCATTTTGAGTTTATTTTTCTATATGGTGTAAGTTGGTCGTCTAGTTTCATTTTTTTTTTTTTGCATGTATCTGTCCAATTTTCCCAACACCATTTATTGAAGAGACTGTGTGACTCCATTGTATGTCCATGCCTCCTTTGTGGAATATTAATTGGGCATATTGGTTTGGGTCGATTTCTGGGTTCTCTATTCTATTCCATTGAACTATATGTCTGTTCTTGTGCCAGTACCAGCCTGTTTTGAGAACAGTGGCTTTGTAATACAGCTTGATATCTGGTATTGAGATCCCATCTACTTTGTTCTTCTTTCTCAGGATTGCTGTAGCTATTTGGGGTCTTTCTTTTATTCCAGATGAATTTTTGGAAAGTTTGTTCTAGGTTTGTGAAATATGCCATTGGTATTTGAATGAGAATTGCATTGAATCTATAGATTGCTTTGTGTAGTATGGACATTTTAATGATGTTGATTCTACCAACCCATGAACATGGTATGTTCTTCCAGCTGTTTATGTCTTCCTCTGTCTCTTTTTTCAGTGTCCTGTAGTTTTTTGCTTACAGGTCTTTTACCTCCTTAGTTAAGTTTATTCCTAGGTATCTTAATTGTTTTGGTGCAATGGTAAATGGGATTGCTTTTTTACTCTCTCTTTCTGTAAGTTTGCTATTGGTGTATAGAAATGTCATAGATTGCTTGGCGTTAACTTTGTATCCTGATACATTGCTAAATTCATTTATTAAGTCTAATAGTTTTTTGATTGAGTCTTTAGGGTTTTCTATGTACAGTATCTCTTTGTCTGTGTTCCTGCTTACCTTTTTATTTCTTCTTTTTAGAGCATTCCCTTTAGCATTTCTTGCTTTGCTGGCTTGGTAGTGATAAACTCCCTTAGTCTTTTTTTGTCTGCAAAGCTCCTGATTTCCCCTTAAATTTTGATTGATAGTCTTGCTGGATAGAGTATTCTTGGATTTAGTCCTTTGCTTTGTATCACTTTGTATACCTCCTTCCATTCCCTTCTCGCTTGGTGTGTTTCTGTTGAGAAATCATTTGATAATCTGATGGGGGATTCTTTGTAAGTAACTCTGTCTCTCTTGCAGCCTTTAAGATTCTCTCTTTGTCATTTGTCATTGTAATTATGACATGTCTTGGTGTGTGTCTTTTGGGATTCATCTTGCTTGGTTCTCTCTGTGCTTGTGTAAATTTTTCTTCCCCATATCAGGGAAGTTTTTTGTCATTATTTCTCCAAATAGATTTTCTAATCCTTGCTGCTGTTCTTGTCCTTCTGGAACCCTTATTATACATATGTTATTTCATGTCATGATGTCCCAAAGCTCTCTTAGGCTCTCCTGCTTTTTATTTTTTTTCTCCAGTTGCTGTTCAGATTGGGCTTATTTCTGTACTTTATCTTCTAACTCACTAATTCAGTCATCTGCTTCTTCTAGCCTACTGTTGAAACCTTCCATGTTGTTTTTTATTGTAGCTATATCACTTTTCATTTCTTCCTGATTTTTGCATGAATTGTTGATTTTCTTGTCCATCGGGTGTATGAACTGTATGACTATTACTCTGAATTCTTTTTCTGTTCTGTTGCATGCTTCCGTTTCACTTATTTCCTTTCTTGGCAAGTCCTCTTTTTTCTTTCCTCTGGGGATTGTTTCGTTGTCTCCCCATTCTGACTTTCACCAGAAGGTTAAAATTTTGAGGTGTGGGGGGCTGGGCCTTGTTCAGTGGGAGCTATGCACTCCTCGAGTGTCACTGAAGAGCTCTGACACCAGGATTTGTGGCTGCCATGGGTTGGTGGGAGGCATGCTTGCCCAGGATCAGAGTCACAGGCACTTAATGTGGCCTCGTGTGCCCACCTAGAATCAGGGACCCTGCCTGCACCATGTTAAAACAGAGACTCCACTGGCATGTGCCAAAAATTAGAGTCCCCTAGCATGTGTCAGGGTCAGAGACCCCCTGTGTCCACACGGAGAATCAAGTATCAAAGTCTGTATTGCTTGGTGCAATTTCACGCAGAGAATCAGGGTCCCTGTGTGCACATCCGCCAAGAATTAGAGTCACTGGCTCTTAGTGCGAATGAACTGGGAATCATGGATCCCAGGTGCGAACAATGAGAAACAGAGTCAAGTCACTGGTGCTCAGTGCTGCCTTCTGCATGGAGAATCAGGGTCCCTGGTCTGCTTGGGGGACAGGGTTGCACTTCGCACTGTGTCGGCAGGAGGTCCACTCCTGCCCTGCGGAAAACAGCCTTTCCTTCTGTGTGTGCTTGCCCTGAATCAAAGTCAGGTGGCACTGCCGCCCAGTGTGGGAGTAGGGTCTGGTCACGCGGGTGTGCACTGCAGGAAAAAAAAACTCCCCGTGTCCATGCACCCAGGCTCAAATTCAACACTGGCTCCCTTTGTGGACACAGAGTTTGGTCTCTGGAAACAAACTCCCTAAGTTCTCGCCCCCAGGATCAAATTCAGCTCTGCCTCCCTGCGTGGGCGTGGCGTCTGGTCATAGAAAACAAACTCCCCCAGATTGCACACCTAGGCGCAAATTCAGCACAGCCTCCCTGCTTGGGCACAAGGTCTGGTCTCAGAAAACAAACTCCCTTAATTCGTGCCCCTAGGCTCAAATTCAGCACAGCCTCCCTGCCTGGGTACCGATTCTGGTCGCAGGAAACAAACTTCCTGTGTCTGCACACTCAGGCTCAAATTTAGGTAGAGCCAATGCTGCTGTGCCTTTGTGCAGAGAGGGTCTGGCAGTTCCTATGCCACTGCTGCGGGGCTGGCGGGGAGGATTGGCTCTGTGACTCACAGAAATCTGTGACCGGGGTGCCTGGCGTCTTGGTGTCTGTGGGTTTGCAGTTGTGGTCACAGGTCTTTTACCCGAGTGGCTGTAGGGTCCCGGTTTGTGACTGAGACCAGATTGGCTGGTAGCAAGGCTACGATCTTGAGGATATTATTGTTATGGCTTTTCCTTTGTAGAATTTAAGGAGACTTTCTTTTGACCTAATATATTGTTGATTTTTGTAAATATTTGATGTGCATTATAGATGACATATCTGCTATACTGGGCATACTGTTTACTATATATCTATAAACTCTATTTCATTGGTTTTATTGTTTAAGTCTTCTAAATTCTTAAAATTATTAACTTAGCTTTCACTTTGAGAGATGCATTAAAATCAGCTACCGTTGTTTCTATTTTTTCCTTGTACCTACTATAATTTCTGCTTTGTGAAGGTTGTTGCTGTATCATATTATACATTGCTTTTGAATGTCATATATATTATTTGCAAGTTTTTGCATCTATGCTCAAAATTAAGTTTGGTCAATACTTTTCCTGTAAAGTAATGTCTAAAAGAATGTTGATAACGCTAGACCGGTTTGGCTCAGTGGATAGAGCATCAGCCTGCGGACTGAAGGGTCCCAGGTTCGATTCCGGTCAAGGGCATGTACCTTGGTTGCGGGCACATCCCCAGTAGGAGGTGTGCAGGAAGCAGCTGGTCGATGTTTCTCTCTCATCGATGTTTCTGACTCTCTGTCCCTCTCCCTTCCTCTCTGTAAAAAATCAATAAAATATATTTAAAAAAAGAAAAAGAATGTTGATAGCAACAGGGTTTGATAAAACAGGTTGTGTTGAGAATTGTTTCTAGAATTTCTGTTCTTAGAACTATTTTTATGATTGGTGTTATTTATTCTATAGATATTTTATAATTTATGCTTGTGACCATTTAAGCTGGGAGTTTCATTTGTGGAAATGATTTTCATTATATTTTTAATTTGTGAAATACTTTGTGTTTTTTTGTTTGTTTGTTTTTGTTTTTTATTCTATCTTTCTTCTTGTATCCGGTATGGAAAGTAGTACTATCTGGAAATTTCATAATTTTAACATAATTTTCTAATTGATTGATATAAAGTTGTTCAAAATTTTTGATCTTTTCAATGTATGTCTATTTTGCAGTGATATACTTTTTTGCATTTCTGATAATAGTTAAGTTTTCTCTTTTATTTCCTTTGACCATCCTCACCAGAACTTTTAATAAGTTTCCTCAAACATCGAAATTTCAGCATTGTGTTTTTTTTCTGTTTCTTAAATGTCTGCTTTTTCATTTTTATGTTTTTTACTTGCTTTTGGTTTAATTTTGTTATTTTTCTAACTCTTTGTGATAGGTGCTTAGATAACTGATATTAAGCCTTATCCATTTCTAAAATATATATTTAAGGCTTTTAACTTCTCTCTATTCAAACATTTAGCTCCATCCCACAAGGTTTTAAAAGTCTCATGTACTAGTATAGCATTATTCAGATTAAGGTACCTTTCCATCCACATTGTTATTGCTTCCTTGATCCATATACTGCTTATATTCCAACAATAGGGGAATTTTGTGTTTAGCTTCCTATTAATGGATTTATGACTTAAATTTACTGTGGTTAAAGAACATGCTCCTATGATATTTGAGACCTTTAAAAATTGTTGAAACCTACTTTATGATCCAGAATATGATAAATTTTTATACATTTTGTGTATCACCAGAAAATATATGTTTAATAATGGACACATCAATTCACTGAAAAAGTTTATTTTGTTATTACATTTTAAATTATATAATTATTTTCATATTAACCATTTAGTATATTCTTGCTTTATTATGGTATCATAGTATATTTTTATTATATTGGAGAAGTTAAGAAAATGAACTGGGTTTAAATTCTAACTCTACTATTAACCCAATATATGGCCATGAAAAAGCTGCTTAAACTCTTTTGTGCTTCAGTTTTCATTTCTGTAAAAAGAAAAGAACAATAGCATTTAACACTTAAGGTTTTGTAAAGATCAGTATATTTAGAACCAGTAAAATTCTTACAGAAATGATTGTCACATAAATAGTCTATAATATTTGGATATTATAAATAAACATAACAAGAAGAAAGAGTGGCTAGGACAGCGGTTCTCAACCTGTGGGTTGCGACCCCTTTGGGGGTTGAACGACCTTTTCACAGGGGTTGCCTAAGACCATCAGAAAGCACATATATAATTACATATTGTTTTTGTAATTAATCACTATGCTTTAATTATGCTCAATTTGTAACAATGAAAATACATCCTGCATATCAGATATTTACATTATGATTCATAACAGTAGCAAAATTACAGTTATGAAGTAGCAAAGAAAATAATTTTATGAGTTGAGGTCACCACAACATGAGGAACTGTATTAAAGGGTCACAGCATTAGGAAGGTTGAGAACCACTGGGCTAGGAAGATGTTTCAAGGTTGTGATATATGTAAAGTATATAGGCACTTCCTTGTGATAGACTGGTCAAATACATTTTTATTAAACTATAGTTGGCATATCATATTATATTCGTTTCAGCTGTACAAAATAATGGTTATATATTTTACGATGTAAGCATCATACCAAGTCTAATATCAGTATGTCACTGTGCAAAATTATCACATTATTGAATACTAGAGGCCCAGTGCACAAAATTTGTGCTCAGGCAGTGGGATGTCCCTCAGCCCCACCTGAATCCTCTTGCAATCTGGGACCCCTCAGGGGATGTCAGGCCTAAATCAACAGTTGGACATCCCTCTCGCAATCCTGGATGCTGCACGCACCAGTGACCATACTTTTCATACAGGTGAAAGGCATCTTGCTGTTGTATGAGCAACTACATTTTTTTCCCTGATTATAAAAAGTAGTATATAACATGATTTTTCTGAGGCAGTAGTACCATTTTCCCCATCTTATGGGTGAGAAAATGGAGGCAGAGAGAAACTAAGTAAGTGGCTTTGTCACACAGTTATAAGTGTCAGAATCAGGGCTGACCACAAAATGTGCAAGCCAGAGTCCATGCATTTCATCACTGCATCATCCTGATTTTTCAGTGTTACAGTAGCCTTGCCAGGTTTCAATTTTTAAATCTAAGGGACTGTTCCCAATATATAGGGTAAGATCCCTACACCTGGCCTGCGACCGGCCAGCCCCACCCCCAGATCGCTGCCGCCAGTTGCCTCCTTCTCAGGGCAGACGCTCAACGCAGAACACAGGAGCTGCATGCAGGGTAACTCCTGGGTTCAGTGTCTGCTCCCTCGTGGTTAGTGCGCATCATAGCAACCGGTCGTTCCACCGTTTAGTCAATTTGCATATTAGGGTTTTATTATATAGGATATTTTCCTTCAAATTCTTTTCAGCTATCTAATGTAAAGTTCTATGCAGTGTTGAAAAACCATTACAGCATGTAGTTTTTTTTTAATGTATTTTATTGATTTTTTACAGAGAGGAGGGGAGAGGGATAGAGAGTTAGAAACATCGATGAGAGAGAAACATCGATCAGCCGCCTCCTGCACACTCCCTACTGGGGATGTGCCTGCAACCAAGGTACATGCCCTTGACCAGAATCGAACCTGGGACTCTTCAGTCCACAGGCTGATGCTCTATCTACTGAGCCAAACCGGTTAGGGCCAACATGTAGTTTTTATAGATGTAAATATGAAATGCAAAGCTATAAAACTTCTGGATAAAAACATTAAACAAAAATCTGCATGATCTTAGCTTTAGTGATGAAGATTTACATATCATATCAAAAGCATAATTCATAAAAGGACATATCTGTAAATTGGATTATATTAAAATTAAAAACCTCTACTCCATGAAAGATACTGTTAAGAGAATGAAAATGCAAGCCACAGAGTGTATTTGTAAAATACATACCTGCTAAAGGACTTGTATCCAAAATATTTGACGAACTCTCAAAATCGAGCAATAAGAAAACAAATATCCTACTTAGAAATGGGGAAATATATAAACAGCTAATGAAAAGATATACAGGCTCAGGGGAGCTCCTGCCAGAGCCTGAGGAAGCAGGGGAGGTACAGCCGCTGCCCGGCCCTCAGGAGGACCTGGACTCTCTTCCTTGGCTTTGGGTGCGGGGACAGCCAGGCTCCACGCCACCCGAGCCATGCCAGCCAACTTCACAGAGGTCAGCCCCAACTCCATTGGGACCACGCAGATGCCGAATTCTTAAATGGTTGTCTGCTTCCCCACAACTTTCACGAAAGTGCTGGAAGAAGAGGAATGGGGCTTCTTCTACTCAGCCTTCAAGACTGAGAAGCTGATAACTCTGTGGGTCTTCTTTGTTTTCTCCATTGCTGGAAACTCCATTGTGCTGTTCTCCATGTGGAAGTGGAAAAGGAAGTCAAGAATGACCTTCTTAGTGACCCAAATGGCCATCACAAAGAGAGTGGAAGGGAGGAGGAGAGATGAGAAAGAGAAACATCTGTGTTAGAGAGACACATCGATAGGTTGCTTGCAACTGAAGTACCTGCCTTTGGCCAGGATCCAATGGAGACCCTTCTTTCTGCAGGCTGACATTCTATCCCCTGAGCATAACCAGCTGGGACTCATTCTTGGGATTTTAAGAGTAACTGGTAATTTGGAATATCCAGCAAATACTGAGATGCAGGATCACTGGATGAGGATCTAATAACTTACTTTCATTACCTTTCTTCAATTACGACGCTGTAACTGATAGTCTACAGAGCCATGTGTTCTTTTTTTTTCTTTATTAAGGTCTTACATATGTGTCCTTATCGCCCCATTGCCCCCCACCCCCCACTCATGCCCTAACCCCCCTGTTGTCTGTGTCCATTGGTTAGGCTTATATGTATGCATACAAGTCCTTTGGTTGATCTCTACCTCTTACCCCTCTCCTCCCCTACCTTCCCTCTGAGGTTTGATGGTCTGATCAATGCTTCTCTGTCTCTGGATCTGTTTTTGTTCATCAGTTTATGTTGTTCATTATATTCTACAAATGAGTGAGATCATGCGATATTTTTCTTTCTCTGGAGCCATGTGTTCTTTTAATGGGTAAAAACTTCAAGGTGGCAAGATCCAGAGACATATTAGCATCGAACAGACTGTCAAACCTCAGAGGGAAGGCAGGGGAGGTGGGGTTAAGAGATCAACCAAAGGACATGTATCTATGCATATGAGCTTGACCAATGGGCACAGACAGTAGGGGCGGGGGGGAAGTATGTGCTGGTGGTGAGAGCAGATAAGGTGAGGTAAATAGGGGAAAAAGAAGACATATGTAAAACTTTCAACAATAAAGAATTAATATTGGAATTTTAATTCCAAGCTGATATATATATATATATATATATATATATATATATATATATATATATAATCAGCTTGGAATTAAAATGTTGTCAAATTAAACAATAAATGAATAATTGAAATTTCAAAAACTAAGATATACAAATAGCAAATGAACACATAAAAAGATGTTCAGCATCATATTCCATTAGGGAAATGCAAATTAAAGCAAGGAGATACCACTACACACCTATTAAAATGACTTAACTAATATCTGAAAATAACAATTGTTGGCAAGGATGTGAAGCAACAGAAATTCTCACTCATTTATGGTAAGAATGTCAAATGGCATACCTACTTTGGAAGATAGTTTGGCAGGATTTTACATAGTTAAACATACTTTTACCAAGCAATCTAGTAATATAACTTCTGGATACTTACACAACTGATTTGAAAATTCATGTCCATATAAAAAACTGCATGTAAATATTAATGGTGTTTATTTATGGTTGCCAAAAACTGGGAACGACCAATGTTATTCAAAAGAAGAATGGATAAACAAACTAGTATATCTATAAAGTGTAATGCTGTTTACTGATTAAAATAAATAAGCTATTAACCCACTCTACAACATGGATGATTTATAAGTGCCTATTGTTCAATAAAGGATTTCAGTATGAGAAGGTTATGTATTACCTGATTCCATTTATATAAAATTCTGGAAAAAAAAAAACTGTACATATGGTAAACAGACCAATGGTTGTCCAGGATTTGAGAATGGGAAGGACTAGATGAATAAGAGGCAATTTATTTTAGGATGATAGTATTATTATATATCTAGTGGCAGATACATGTCATCCATTTGTCAAATTCAAAGAACTTTACAGCACAAAGGATAAACCCTGATGTATGCCAATTTTAAAAATCAAGTAGGAAAGAAGGGAGACCTAGGATTAAATGCAGACTGTGACAATAGGATTGAACTGCATTACAAATATGTGAGATGGCCTGGTGGAAGAGAGTGGGGGGAAAAAGGCTGACCTGAGTAACTTTGGAAATGAATAGAACCTGTAAGACTAAAGACAAAGGAATGGCACATAAGCACTGAATCTTTATTGAAAAGTAACTTACCATTTGCATAATGGTTTTCAATTACAAAACCATTATACACATACTAGAGACCCAGTGCATGATATTTGTGCACTGGGGGATGCGGGGGTCCCACAGCCCCACCTGTACCCTCTCCAATCTGGGAGACCTTAGGGGAGCCCGCTCCAATCTGGGAGTTTCTGTCTGTCTTTGCAATCATATGAGCGACTTGTCTGAGACCCCAACTCAGTTTGGTTTGTTGCTCACAGAATAATAGAGGCATTTTTTTTCTTTGCTTCATTGGTGGAGATTTCCTGGAACTTTTAGGATATCTTCCCTTTAATTTTTCCTAGACACTCTGATTGTATTTATGGCTCTCATCTTTGCTTTCCCTCCATCCCCCACCACAACAGTAACTTGCTCCAGGCTCACTTTGCTCTAGTGTCTAGGAGATCCGTCTGCCACCAGAACTACGATTCCCAGCATTCCTGGTGCTCCCTGCACTCTGGGCTTCTGCTTCTGGTCCTGGGGCTGCCACCAAAACTACTATTCCCAGAATTCCTGGTGCTCCCTTCCTGCTCTGTCTCCATGCCATGGCCTCCCACTCTGCCAAGTCCTCCAAGCCGCCAGCTGTCCTGCTCTGCTCTCTGCCCAGCACCTGTGTATGCAAATTAAACCACCATCTTTGTCGGGTTGATTTGCATAATCACTCCTGATTAGCTGGTGAGCATAGCAGAGGGATGGTCAATTTACATGTTCCTCTTTTATTATATAGCATACTGGAAATTTAAAAAATAATTAAATGATTGGTGCATAGTGGGAGCCATTTTTTTTTACTGTGGGAGTGAGTGAGCAGTTACATATGAGCAAGGAGAAAAAGCTAGAAATATCCTTTCAGTACTGAATTGAAGAGAGCATTGTAAATTCATATTTAGATCAATATAGATACAAGCCAAATATAGACATAATTGGATATATATGTTTATTATTTATAGATATATGTGTATACCAAGCCAGAATATACCTATATTTTTCTAGTTCTGTCTGTTGAGAAGGCTAAGGAGGCAATGACACTGCAGTACCAATAAGCTAATCCAGTGTCCAGATAGCGGTTTCTAATACCATCTATATATATAAACAGGGAGCATGCTAATTAGCCAAGCTTCAGGACCCCTCAGGAGGAGCTGCTGGCGCAGATGGGTGGGAGGGGACTGCATGCCACCCTCACACCAGTGGCCACATGGAGGCTAGGGCTGGGGGCGGGCCAGAGCAGAGACACAACACACAGGACCACCTGCCTCCACCCCAGCAGACACAAAGCAGTGGCCAGGGGAGTGCTCAGAGCAGCCATTGCACTGCTTAAAGCACACCCCCAGCCCAGTGGACACAACGCTGTGGCCGGCCAACAATACACAGGTCAGGCATGGGTCCCAGCCCCGCACAGGGTGCCTTCTCACACAATTTCAATCACGCACTGGGCCTCTAGTTCTCCAATAAAAGGAATCACATATCCTTGAAGAAATGTATGATTTTAGGCCTGGGGAAGTGGCTGTATAAGATGAGCCTGGGGCATCTTATAGTGCCAGAAAGTAAAGAAGTTCTCAAAACAAAATACCTAAAGTAATGGGGATATGTCATAGGGAAACAAAAACTAACCAATAAACCTCTCAGTGGCCAAATTTGTAACAATTTGAACAATAAAAAATAAGGTAGAATATCTATATGTCTATACAATATAAAGAGATTAATAAATGTGGCAGAAAAGACTTATCTTCCAAACAGAAGAATTCCCAATAATGTGTGTAGATAATACCCTCTCAATTAAGTGAAGCATATCTCCCTCCCAACCATAAATTGTGGGCTTGGCTTTCTGATTGGAAAGGGAAAGAAGTAAATTTATAGTGGAGAAATATAGCAAAATCTACCTCAGCCAGTTGATCAAGGTTAACATAATCAGTGATGAGTCCTTCTGATAGCATGTAGTTTTGATATGATGTTTTGATAATGGTATTTTATCTCCACAAACCTATAAACTCAGCAGATACAGAAAAATTGAGAAATATTCTACAAAACACTTGATTAGTACTCCTCAACACTGTCAAGGTTATAAAAAACAAAATATAAGAGACTGGCACAGAGCATAAGAGCTTAAGAAGACATGACAACTAAATAAAGGTAGTATATATGATGAGATCCTCAAACATAAGATAATTAAATAAAAAACACTAAACAAGTCTAATAAAGTATGGAATTTAGTTCATAATAATAATAAAAGTTAATAAAGTATGGAATTTAGTTCATAATAATAATAAAAGTTATTTTTAATACTAAAATTGTGAAAGAATGTAGGAGGGCTAGCAGCCTGACTTTGTTAATCAGTATCCTAATGTACATTCTTAATAGCCTATAATTAAGTCACTGTCCCTTTCTTAATAATCTGGTCTTGCAAGACCTGTTTTCCTAATTACTCCCGATTTACAAAGGGCCATAAACCAAGAATGTAACAGCTTAGCTCCAGGGGAGGTCACTGGTGCCACCCAGACCAGGCATTTAGATACAATCTAACAAGTTACCCCATTCTAACTGACTCAGGAGGGGCTGTGAAAGTGCACCACAAAAGCCTGGTAGTTAGGAAACAGATAGGAAACAAAGAAACCTATATATATATATATATATATATATATATATATATATAGCAATCTCACTGTATCGTTTTTTCAGGCTTTGGATCTTTGATTACCCTGAGCCAGCAGCACTGCTTTGATTAAAGGCCTCTTTCCTGATACCTCCAAGTGCTCAACTGTTGCTTCTTTCACACCAATTCCACAACAGAATACCCCCACAAGAAACACCATTTCTTAAACCTGCTATTCTTACAAAAATTGTATCTTTCTATAAGGCACTGCAAAATAATCATAGAAGGAATAGCACTTTAAGAGATAATTTATACACTAAAGTATTTCAGCAGAGGTAGAAGCCTAGAGCTAATGGTAAGTCTGAGAACCTAGTCCAGCCGTGGGCAAACTACGGCTCACGGGCTGGATCCGGCCCGTTTGAAATGAATAAAACTAAAAAAAAAAAAAGACCGTACCCTTTTATGTAATGATGTTTACTTTGAATTTATATTAGTTCACACAAACACTCCATCCATGCTTTTGTTCCGGCCCTCTGGTCCAGTTTAAGAACCCATTGTGGCCCTCGAGTCAAAAAGTTTGCCCACCCCTGACCTAGATCCTCTCGGTATTTATGGAACTCTTGGAGATGGTTTGGGATTTCTGTAAGACATAATTAGGAATTCAAGTTCATTCTAATTAGGTCTACTGGGCAATAGCCCTTAGTGCAATATTTGGGTTACAGTTGTTTAGGGTATAAAAATGTATGGTGAAGAAGAATCTTTTCATTAAATAGAGAAATTTAAAAAGTGCATTTTACTTTTTATCAATAAAATTACAATTTATATAGTAAGGGATATTACACTATGACTAAAAGTCAGAGATATTGGCTATTTTTATTAATGCTATTGTGAACTTTAAGCAGGTGATTTAAAATGTAAGTATTTGGCATCAATAGGCACTGCCTTTGATGGAGACTAAGGAGAAGAGGCCACAAAATACCACTTTCTCCAAAGTACATATGCAAGGGCATCTATACTAATAAAAGGGTAATATGCAAATTGGTCATGATGCCCTCATAGTCACGACCAGATATGCTAATTAGTCATGACCAGTGTGCAAATTGACCATCACTCTAACACAATAAGAGAGGGATATTCTAATTAGCCCTGATATACTAATTAGTCAAGACCAGTATGCAAATTGACCATCACTCCAACACACAAGATGGCTGCCCCAATATGATCAAAGATGGCCGCACCCATGTGGACAAAGATGGCTGCCACAAGATGGCCTGGAGGGGATGGCAATTGTGAGCAATCAGGACAGCAGGGGAGGGAAGTTAGGGGTGACCAGGCCAGTAGGGGAGGGCAGTTGGGGGTGCCCAGGCCTGCAGGGGAGAACAGTTGGGGGAGACTGGGCCTGCACGGGGGGCAGTTAAGGGTGATTAGGTTGGCAGGGGAGGGCAGCTTGAGGCCACTAGGCCTACAGGGGATGGAAGTTAGGGGTGACTTGGCCAGCAGGGGAGGGCAATTGGGGTTGACTAGGCCAGCTGGGAAACAGTTAGGCATTGATTAGGCTGGTAGGGGAGTGGTTAGGGGGTGATCAGGCTGGCAGGCAGAAGCGGTTAGGGGCAATCAGGCAGGCAGGCAGGTGAACGGTTGGGAACCAGCAGTCCTGGACAGTAAGAGGGATCCAGATTGGATAGGGTGCAAGCTGGGCTGAGGAACACCCCCTCCCCCAGGGCACAAATTTCATGCACTGGTCCCCTAGTCTACAATAAACAGCTGGGATGCTCTAAATCAGCAAGATTGTTCAGGAAATGGATGTGTCTCAATGACATTCCAAAGGGAGTGTCAACCTAGGCTTAGAATTAATATATATATATATATATATATATATATATATATATATATATCCTAAATGGTCTGTGATATTTGTGGATATGATATTCCTGCAGGTCCTTCAGCTACATATGGTTGAGAGTGAATCACATGCCTACTAATGTGCACATTTTCCTGAAGAATAATTTTAATATGGGAAATAGCTATGAAACACCATAGGTCTTGTATAAACAAGACTCATGTACCCATTAGTGAGAAGGGTCTTTTCCCACTTACAGAAGTCCTCTTTTCTGGGGTGAAAAAAGAAGATGGGACTCACATACACTATAATTCTACCCGCAAAATATCACTTCCACAGTTCAAATATGTTGAAATTTTATTAACCATATTTTCCTAAATATTAAATAGCAAAAACTGCATCAATTACTCCCTTTCCTCCCCAAATCTTAAAAGGCAGCTTAGAAATCATGCATATTCTCTCCTTTGCTGCCAGATGGAAGTGCAAATCACTCAAGCCTTTGGAATCCTCACCCATCCCCAAATCACAATAAAAGACAAAACCAATTGACCCTCCCTTCACTCAAGTCATTTAGATTCACTGGGAGCCTATCCTACTATTCACAGAAAGCCTTATTTTATGAACAATAAATATTTTCATAAATCTTCTTAGTATCTCAATATTTGAACCATTTTTTTTTTTGGGGGGGGGTAAATGTTGATTCTACACTCTATTACAAATCACAAGACATATTTAGAACTTTAACAGAACTTTCACAGAGTGAATATACTTGCCATTTGTGAGATACAAATATTTTCTACTTTACTGTATTCTTATTAATTTATTTTTAAAAATGTTCATTATGGTCCACTTAATTGATTTAATGATCCTCTAATGTGCTGCTATGCACACCTTTCCAAATTCCTTCAGTTTCTGAAGCTAATTTACCTCAGGTCACATAGAATGATGAAAAAGCTTGCATTAAAACCATATTTCTTCACTCCAAGTCTAATCAATCTAATTCCATTTATACCATGAGTATTTTGTTTGGCAATAGAAAATCTCTTCAAAAAAACAGGCCATCTGTTCATAGGATATATAATGTCTTCAGGAAAAGAACATCATTCTGATGCTCATATTCAATCTTTCAGTACTGCATCAATATTCTTTTTTTTTCATCTTTCAGCATAAGTGAGTCTTCAGTTGCTCAACTATATTATAGTTAAATTTACTAAGACATTTTTATCAGTTTGAAAAGGATACTGGCAAGCTTTGTTTTCACTTACCCTTTATAAGAATAGCCAATTTGTGTGCAGTGGAATAAAATATTAACATGAGTTAGAATACTGATTTTTCCTTTTTTTATAAATGCTCATGCTGTTTTAGAATTGTTAAGCTGCTCATCAAAGATGGGCTGCTGACATTTAAAATAGCAAAGTGTAACATGTTGAAGTAAGTTTTGTATGTAAAATTGGCATTTAGAATTATGTTTGAGAAAAAGCATAAAATAATAGTTTATAAGTGGAATTGTATGTTTAAATATAGCCTTCTCTAATATGTGTAAACATCAGTGAACAAGTTATTTAGATAATTATAATAAAATTTAAAAAATATTTTTCATTTACAGTTTACATTCAATATTATTTTGTGTTAGTTTTCAGTGCTGCCCAGAGGCTCTCAATGGCCCAGAGATGACTCGGTGATGAAGTTAGCATTCCACCAGGCCGCTCATGCTGCCCACTTTCAGTGGCCACCCCACCCAGGACTGGGGGACTCCGGCAGGGGTGAAGGGACTGGGTGCTGCCATCTTGTGACTGTGGGCACAGCCATCTTTGTGATGGAGTGACAGTCAATTTGCATATTACCTTTTTATTTGATAGGGTTATTGACTATATTTCCTATACTATAATTTACATCCCCTGACTATTGTGTAGGCACAATCTATATATATATAAAGCCAGTGACCATTAGGGCCATAACGACCGTAACTACCAGTTTCTATGACTCCCATTGTGGCCAGTGAACTGATGACCAGGGCGTGGGGCTGGCCAGCCAAACTTGAGGCCCCTCCCTCCTGCCTGCCTGCCCCTGATCAGACTCTCCCACCCTGATCAAGAGCTGGCTGCCAGCTGAACTGGTTTGGCTCAGTGGATAGAGCGTCGGCCTGCGGACTCAAGGGTCCCAGGTTCGATTCCAGTCAAGGGCATGTACTTTGGTTGCAGACACATTCCCACTAGGGGGCGTGCAGGAGGCAGCTGATCAATTTCTCTCATCGATGTTTCTAACTCTCTATCCCTCTCCCTTCTTCTCTGTAAAAAATCAATAAAATATATTTAAAAAAAAACAAGAGCTGGCTGCCAGCCAAACACCCCCCCTCCCTTCACCCCAGCCAGCTCTGTTCCCGATCAGCCTGCCCCACCACAATAGGCCCGCAGCTCCTCCCCCAGCTGGCCTGCCATTGATTGAACCCCCCTACCCCAATAAGGGGCGGGGCTTGCCAGCCAACCTCCTGCAGCCCCTCCCCCTGGCCACCCCAACCCTCATCACACCCCAATAGGGAGTGGGGCTGGCCAACCACTCCTGTAACCCCTCCTCCTGGCTGGCCATGCCCATTATGGGCTCCCACCACCCTGATCATCCCACAGACTCTCCCCTCTGCTGGCCCTGCCCTGATTACCTCCCACTCCAATAAGGGGTGGTGCCAACCTGCCAACCTCCTGCAGCTCCTCCCCCAGACCAGTCTCACCCCAGATAGGCCCTCCACCCCATCAGGGGCAGAGCTGGTGGCCAACCACCCATTGCCCCTCCCCCAGGCTGCTGGCCCCTGATTGGCACCCCCACCCCATTTGGGTATGGAGCCAGCTGGCCCACTGCCCACAGCCCCTTCCCATGGCCAGTCCTGTCCTCAATTGGCCCCCCAACCCCAATCAGAGATGAGGTCTGCCCGCCAATCACCCACCACCCCTTCCCCAAGCTGGCCTGGTCCTGATCCGACCCTGATCAGGGCAGGTGGCTGACCAATCTACCACTATTTCCTCCTCCCGACAGGTCAAGCCCAGATCTGCCATGATTAGGGCCAGGCCAGCCGGACCTCACCTATGCACAAATTCATGCACTGGGCCTGGTGGGAATGCAGATTAGTGCATCCACTATAGAAAACAGTATGGATTTTCCTCAGAAATTTAAAAATAGAACTGTTTGACCCAGTGATTCCACTTCTGGGAATATATCTGAAAACCAGAAACACTAATTTGAAAGAATATATGCACTCCTATGTTTATTGTTGCATTATTTACCAAAATTTAAAAGTTTCCTGAGTGCTAATCAATAGACAGTGGATAAAAAAGAAGTGGAGTAATTTTGTCACCCCAATAAATTCAATAAAAATGAAAAAAGAAGTGGTACATATATACAATGGAATACTACTTGGTCATAAAAAATAATTAATTTATCATTTTTGACAGCATAGATGGAACTAGATGGGGTTATCCTACATAATAAAGAGGTAATATGCAAAATATCTCCCATGCCATCACAAGATGGCTGTGCCTACAGCAGAGGCGGGGTTACAGTAACGAGCCTTAACAAGTGATCCACAGGCACCTGAGGCTGCTTGGCTCTGGGCTGGGGCAGGGGACCTGAGGCTGTGCCCCCTGCCTGGAGGGGCTTGATGGGGGACCTCAGGCCATGCCTCCCAGCCAGCAGGACTTGACGGGGAACATCAGACCATGCCCCCTGCCCAGCGGGGCTTGACAGGGGACCTCAAAGAGTGCCCCACCCAGCAGAGCTTGATGAGAGGCCTCAGGCCACACACCCCCCCCATGGCATGAAGTCAGAGAACCTGAGGGTGCACTGGGGGACCTGAGGCTGTGCCTCCCACCCAGAATGGCTTAATGGGAGCCCTGAGGCTGTACCTCCCACCTGGCGGGGCTTTAATGAGGACCTGAGGATGCGTCCCTCACCCAGTGCCTGGCCAGGGACCTGAGGCTGTGACCGCCCCCCCCCCCAGCAGGGCTTGACTGGGGTGGGGCCAGCCAGGTGTGGATCTCGCCCAATGGGGGTGGGGCTGGCTGGTTCTGGATCTCATGCAATTTAGAGGTGCACAGGGGTGGGCAGGGACTTGACTCTGGGTCCTGTGGGGCACCCCAGACTCTGGCAGGAGGAAGATTTTCATATACATTTTACTAATTGTCTTTCATCTCTGACATTTCTATTATAGAGAAAGGGAAAATAGCAATATTAAAATATTTGTTCTAATTAATCCCCTTTTAATGTGCATGAACTTCGTGCACTGGGCCACTAGTGCTAAATAAAATACACCAGTCAGAGAAAGACAAATGCCATGTGATTTCATTTATATGTGGAATCTAAAAACAATATAAACAAATAAAACAGGAACAGATTCATAGATAAAGAGAACAGATTGATGGTTGCCAGAGGGATGGGAGTTTGAGGGACTGGCTGAAAAAAGGTCAAGGAATTGAGAAATACAAATTGGTAGTTACAAAATAGTCATGTGGATGTAAAGACAATTATAACTTTTAAAAGACCTTTCCTACACTATTGTCTGGATACTCTAGGAAATATGTCCTATTTCTCCCTTGAAGAACTGTTTGAATTTGGTACATGAATTGAATAATTTTCATGTTTCACTCATAGTTAATGAAATACTTTGCTTGGTCAAAAGAGATCAACACATGCACACTAAAACGCATATATAGGAATGTACATTCAAAGATGAAAAGGTGTGCTAGTAAGTTTTGAGAACTCAGTGGGATATGGAGCTAAAATATGTCTCAATTTCTTTTTGAGACTTAGTTTATCATGAATAGAGTTATGATGCTTTCCATGGGTAAAGCCCCCTTATGAAACCTGAATCTTAGCCTCTGATATAATTTGCTACACAGGGAACTCTAAGTCTTGAAAGAGAATTAAGTTAAATTTTAGCTTCACAACTACTTGCTGAATTCTCAGAACTTCAGATGTGTGTTGTTGTTTTTTTTTTTTTTAAGTTGGGTAATTTCAGTAAAGATTAAGTAAACTGTGTCCAATACAGAGCCTGATATTTTATAAATATTAATACTATTACTCTTACTTAATAATGCTACTGTTTTTCAGGGTAAGTTTGAAAAATGCCTCATAGTTTTGCTAAACTATGATTCCTGAAGATAATTTAAGTTGTGCATCAAGAGTCTTCATTTAGCCCTCCCGTGTCCTTGGAACTAACTATTCTAGATAACAAAAACCAAGGTAAATTATCAGTGCCTGCAACTTGAAAGAGAATTTATTGTGGGCATTGATGATTTCAGTTGAAAATTACCAACATTAATTTGGTTTAGATATAATCATTCTACAAATTAAAATGTATTCATTATGTAGAGTGAGGCAATAGCTTATATATTTTTCACAAATGGTTAAGCACAAGATACCAAAACCAAATCTCTCTATGTGGATCCTACAAGCAGTCTTCTGTATTTGCTGATCTTTTCTAAAGTTATCTTCTTCTTTTATTTGGGACTTTAATTGGGTCTTGCTTGAACACTGATAGTCAATAAATAAAGAACAAGTACAGCAATTTATCAGTCTGATTATCTTATGCTTGGTATTATTCCTGTGATATATAAGCTACTGCTCTCAATTAGACAAGGGAAGAAGTCAATATTCAGCTGAAGAGAAAGCTCAATATTTGACTTTATAAACAAAGTGTGCTTTTTTTAACTCAAAGACAAATTCTGATAGAAATAATCTGAATGGCTAGTCTTAATTATTGGAAAACAAAGCAATATTGACTTGCCAACTGCTAAAGTACTGTGTAACAAATATTCCATTTAATTTAGTAGGAAACCCTTTCTAAAATGGAAATAAAAACTAATAATTTTACATTAAAATTTAAAGCAATTTATATATTTTGTGAATAAAAAGTTATATATTTTAACACTGAGTTTTGTCAAATGTGATTTGTTAACCTAATAAAAAATTTGAAAGGAAAATGTATTTTTCAGAGTAAAAAATGTTGCAGGGGTCCTCAACTTTTTAAACAGGGGGCCAGTTCATTGTCCCTCAGACCATTGGAGGGCCAGACTATAGTTTAAAAAAAACTATGAACAAATTCTTATGCACACAGCGGCAGCAAAAACACCTGGTGGGCCATATAAATGTTTTCTGCGGGCTGCATGTGGCCCACGGGCCGTAGTTTGAGGACCCCTGGTTTAGAGAAAGGCAAGATTTTCTGTAACTTGGTGATAAAATAACTACTTCAAAGTTTGAATCTCTGCTTCTGTTCTCTGAATTCAAAGAATTTAACAGGGCATTCTAAAAGAAAAAGAATTTACAACAATGTTAGAGAGCAGTGATAAATTTGAAACCCTATGGCTTTTTTTTCTTGAATATTAGTAGCTTGTTATAAAAGATGTATTTTCTAAAGTTGCTTTAAAAATAAGATACGAAACAAACAATAATTTCGCCAAAAGGCATAATCTAAAGAACCGTGTTGCTTCTACTGAACAAAGTAACTACATTTATCTATCATATCAATTTACTGATAATATCATTTCTTAGATATTTTTACTTTTATCTTGATCATTTTAAGAATCTTTACTTTGATTACTACATCTTATATAATAAAGAGGTAATATGCAAATTGACCATCACTCCAACACACAAGATGTCCACCCCATGTGGTCAAAGATGGCTGCCCCCATGTAGTCACAAGATGGCCACCACAAGATGGCCGGCAGGGGAGGGCAGTTGTGGGCAATCAGGCCTGCAGGGGAGCGCAGTTGGGGGGAACCAGGTCTACAGGGGAGGGCAGTTGGGGGGACCAGGTTAGCAGAGGAGGGCAGTTGGGGGCAATCAGGCCAGCAGGGGAGCAGTTAGGCATTGATCAGGCTGGCAGGGGAGTGGTTAGGGGCCAATCAGGCTGGCAGGCAAGCAGTTGGGAGCCAGCAGTCCTGAATTGTGAGAGGGATGTCCGACTGCCCTTTTAGGCCCGGTCCCAAGGGGATGGGGCCTAAATGGGCAGTCGGACATCCCTCTCGGGTTCCCAGATTGGAGAAGGTGCAGGCTCGGCTGAGGGACACATACACCCCCCCCCACCCCGTGCATGAATTCTGTGCACTGGGCCACTAGTTAAATATAAAGTGTGTGTGTTACAAGCCTTTGAGTCTGCTCTCAACTCCTGTTTGTTTGTTTTTTTTTGTTTTGTTTTTAAATTTAGTCTTGACTTGAGGCCTGGTGCACTAAATTTGTGTGCAGAGGTCGAGGGGCCCTCAGTCTGGCCTATACCCTCTTGCAATCTTGAACCCCTCTGGGGATGTCACCCCTAACAGCCTCTGCCTGACTGCTTGATCACCCCTAACTGCTCCCCTGCCTGCCTGATCTCCCCTAACCACCCTGCCTGCCTTTCTGATTGCCCCTAACTGGTCACCTACCTGCCTTATCACCCTTAACTGCCTCAGCCTTGGCCCCTGCTGCCGTGGCTTCATCTGGAAGGATGTCTTGAATGATGTCTGGAAGGTCATTTGGCTGTCTGGTCTAATTAGCATATTATGCTCTTATTATTATAGATAGTATTACAGATGCCTCCCATTTCTCCCCTTCCTCCCTCTCAGCCCAGCTCCTACCCACCCATGTCTTCACCACCCTATTGCCCATGTCCATAGCCTATACATATAATTTCATTGGTTTATCTCTCCTTGTCCCCCAACCCGCACATGAAGATATGCCAAATTGTTCCATGCCTCCATGCTTCATATCATATTTTGTTGGTTAATTGTTTTGTTCATTAGATTTTACAAATAAGTGAGATCATGTGATATTTGTCTTTCTCAGATTGACTTATTTGCCTTAGCATAATATTTTCCAGGCCAATTCATGCTGTCCCAAAAGGTAAGAGATCCCACTTTGGCCGGTTCGGCTCAGCGGATAGAGCATTGGCCTGCGGACTGAAGGGTCCCAGGTTTGATTATGGTCAAGGGCATGTACCTTGGTTGCGGGCACATCGCCAGTGGGGGTTTTGCAGGAAGCAGTTGATCGATGTTTCTCTCTCATCGATGTTTCTCACTCTATCCCTCTCCTTTCCTCTCTGTAAAAAATCAATAAAATATATATTTAAAAAAAGAAAAAGGTGAGAGATCCCCCCCTTTTTTTTTGCAGCTGAATAGTATTCCATAGTGTAAATGTCTCACAGCTTTTTTTTTTTTTTTTAATCCATTCATTTACTGATGGGCACTTAGGCTGTTTCCAAATCTTAGCCATTGCAAATAATGCTGCTATGAACATAGGGGTGCATATATTCTTTCTGATTGATGTTTCAGGGTTTTTAGGATATATTGCCAGAAGTCAGATTACTGGTTCAAATGTGAGTTCCACTTTTAATTTTTTGAGGCTACTCCATATTATCATTTTCTATAGTGGTGCACCAATCTGCATTCCCACCAGCAATGAACTAGCATTCCCTTTTCTCTACATCGTTTCCAGCATTTGTTGTTTGTTGATTTATTGGTGGTAGCCATTCTGACAGGTGTGAGGAGATATCTCATTGTGGTATTAATTTGCATCTCTCTGATGATTAGTGACCGAACATTTTTTTCATATGTCTCTTGGCCATTTGAAAGGCAGCTATGCTCACCACTATACCACTAATGCCAACTCTCTTGGTCAGTTGTATGTCCTCTTTGGAGAAGTGTCCATTCAGGTCCTCTACCAGTTTTGTAATTGAATTGTTTGTCTTTTGTTCAGTTGTATCACTAGTTTATATATTTTTGAGATTAATTGCTTATCAGATATATCATTGGCAAATATGTTCTCCCATACAGTGGGTTCCCCTTTCATTTTTATGGTGGTTTATTTTACAATGCATATATATATGAGAGATAGAAACATCAATGATGAAAGAGAATCATTGATTGGCTGCCTCCCGCATGTCCCCTATTAGGGATCAAGTCCAGGACCCAAGCATGTGCCCTTGACCTGTAGTAGAACCGGGGACACTTCAGTCCGTAGGCCAACACTATCCACTGAGCAAAACCTGCTAGGGTTGTGCATAAGCGATTTACTTTGATATAGTCCAATTTGTTTATTTTTCCATTGTTTCTCTTGTCATAGGACAGTGATGGCGAACCTATGACATGCGTGTCAGAGGTGACACACGAACTCATTATTTGGTTGATTTTTCTTTGTTAAATGGCATTTAAATATATAAAATAAATATCAAAAATATGTCTTTGTTTTACTATGGTTGCAAATATCAAAAAATTTCTATATGTGACACGGCACCAGAGTTAAGTTAGGGTTTTTCAAAATGCTGACAGGCCGAGCTCAAAAGGTTCGTCATCACTGTCATAGGAGATGTACTGACAAAAATTCTGCTTCACGAGATGTATGAGATTTTGCTGCCTATGTAATCTTCTAGGATTTTTATGGTTTAATGGCTTACATTTAATTCTTTTATCCATTTTGAGTTTATTCTTGTGTATGGTGTAAGTTGGTCATCTAATTTCATCTTTTTATATGTCTGTCCAGTTTTCCCAACACTATTTCTTGAAGAGGCTGTCTTTACTTCATTGTATGTTCATGCCTCCTTTGTCAAATATTAATAGAGTGTAACGGTGTGGGTCAATTTCTGGGGTTTCTATTTAGTTCCATTGGTCTATGTGCCTGTTCTTGTGCAGATACCAGGCTGTTGTGATTACAATGATTTGTATGATGTCTGATATTGCGATCCCTCCAACTTTGTTCTTCTTTCTCGGGATTGCTGTGGCTATTCTGTGTCTTTTATGGTTTCCTTTTAAATTTTTGAGTATTTGTTCTAGGTCTGTGAAGTATGCCATTAGCATTTTAATAGAGATTGCATTGAATCTATAGATTGCTTTGGGTATTAGGGGTATTTTCATAATATATATTCTTTCAATCCATTAACATTGTATGCTCTTCCATTTGTTTGTATTTTCTCTATTTTTTTCAATGTCACATAATTTTCAAAGCACAAATATTTTGCCTCCTTGATTACGTTTTTTTGTAGGTATCTTTATTTGTTGTTGTTGCAATGAAAATGGGATTGGTTGTTGAGTTTCTCATTCTGAGAGTTCATTATTGGTATATAAAAATGCCATTGATTTCTGGGTATTGATTTTGTATCCTGCTACATTGCCAAATTCATTTAATAAGTCTAGTAGTTTACTGGTGGAGTCTTTAAGGTTTTCTATGTATAATATCATGTCTGAAAATAATGACAATTTTACTTCCCCTTTTCCAATTTGGTTGCCTTTTATCTCATCTTTTTTTAAAACAAAATCCAACTTTTATTGTTTAAAGTGTTACATGTCTGTCTCCTTTTTTTTCTAATTAACCCTCCCCTGAGGGAAAGCCCTCACCACCCTAGTGTCTGTGTCCATTGGTCATACTAATATGCATTCATACAAGTCCTTTGGTTGATCTTTTGTCTTATCACTGTGGCTAGGAATTCTAGTACTATCCTATATAATAAAACCTTAATATGCAAATAGACCGAACTGTGGAATGACAGGTCACTATGATGTGCACTTACCACCAGGGGGCAGACACTCAGACAAGAGCTGCCCCCTGGTGGTCAGTGCACTCCCACAGCTGGAGCGCTGCAGTTGATAAGCACAGCAGCTGTGGCGGGATCCTCTTCCACCTCCGCTGCAGTGCTAAGGAGCAGCGAGCCAAGCAATAAGGATCAAGGGGTCCCAGACTGCGAGAGGGCCCAGGCTGGGCTCAGGGGACCACACATCCCCCGCCCCCAGTGCACGAATTTCGTGCACCGGGCCTCTAGTGTTGAATACGAGTGGTGAAAGCGGATATCCTTTTCTTGTTCCTGTGCTTAAGGGGAAAGGCTTTTTGCCCATTGATTATGATTCTAGCTGAAGTTTTGTCATATATGGTCTTTATTATGTTGAGGTACAATCTCTCTATTCCAATATTACTGAGAGTTTTTATTTAAAAAGAGTGCTGACCTTTTTTTAATGCTTTTTCTGCAACTATTGATATCATCATGTGATTTTTATCTTTCATTTTGTTTAGGTAAAGCATCACATTTATTGATGTGTGAATATTGTAGCAGCCTTGCATCCCTGGAATAAAACCTACTTAATCATGGTGTATGAACTTTTTAATATATTACTGCATCTGATTTGTTAATATATTGCTGAGGATTTTATCAACTGTGTTTAACAACAATATTGGCCTATAGTTTTCTTTCTTTGTAGTATCTTTATCTGGTTTTGGTATTAGGATAATGCTGACCTCATAAATAAAGAGCTTGGAAATGTTCCTACTACTTAAATTTTTTGGAATAGTTTGAAGAGGATAGGTATTAGTTGTCCTTTGAAAATTTGGTAAAATTCTACTGTTAATCCATCCAGTCTATGACTTTTGTTTGCAGAGAGTTTTTTAATTATTGATTGAATTCCATCACTTGTTATTGGCTTATTTAAATTTTCTGATTCTTCCTGATTGAGTTTTGAAAGACTGTATGTTTCTAGGAATTTTTCCATTTCACAAGATTGCCCAGTTTGTTGGCTTATAGTGTTTGCTTACATTCCTTTTTATTTCTGTAGTGTCTATTGTTATGTTGCCTCTTTCATTTCTGATATTTTCTTTTTATTTGGGTCCTGTCTATTTGTTTCTTGATAAGTCTGGCTAAGGTTTCATCAATGTTGTTTACCTTTTCAAAGAACAAGCTGCTGGCTTCATTGATCTTTTGTGCTGCTTTTTTCAGCCTCTATTTAATTTATTTCTACCCTTGTCATTATTTTTTCCTTCTTTCTGCTTACTCTGGACATTTCATGTTATTTTATTTCTAATTCTTTAATTTGTAGGGTTAAATATTAATTTTGTCTTGTTTTTTGAGGTAGGCCTGCAAGTGCTATGAGCTTCTTTCTCAGGGCTGCTTTTGCTGTGAGATTTGGGGTTGCTGTGTGTTCATTTTAATTCTTTTCTAGAAAGTTTTTAATTTCTTGCTTGGTCTCATTGGTAACCCATTCATTGTTTAATAGCATGCTATTTAGCCTCCGTGTGTTTGAATGTTTTTAAATGTTTTTATTGTGGTTTATTTCTAACTTTATGCAACTGTGATCTGAGAAGATGCTTGATATGATTTCAATTTTCTTGAACTTGCAGGGACTTGGTTTGTGTTCTAAAATGTGGTATATCTTTGAAACTGTCCCATGTGCATTTGAGAAGAATATATATTCTGTAGATGTGGGGTGAAATATTCTGAAAATATCAATTCTATCTGGTCTAGTGTGTTGTTTAGGATTGCTGTGCCCCTGTGGATTTTTTTTCTAGAAGATCTGGCCAATGATGTCAGAGTGGTAATACAGTGTCCTACTATAAATGTGTAGCTGTTGATCCCTCCCTTGATATCCTTCAGAAGTTGATTAATATATTTAATATATTGGGTGCATATGTGTTTACCAGAGTTATATCCTTTTGTGTTATTGGTCCCTTTAATATTATGAAGTGGACTTAAATTATCTCTTGTTATGGCCTCCACTTTGAAGTACATTTTGTCAGATATAAGTATTGCTACCCCAGCTTTTTAAAAAAAATTTTCATTTGCCTGAAATATTTTTTTCCATCCCTTCCCTTTCAGTCTGTGTGAGTCCTTTGTTCTGAGGTTGGTGTTTTGTAGCTAGAAGATATATGGGTCATGTTTTCTTATCCATTCAGCTACTCTATATCTTTTGATTGAAACATTTAATACATTTACATTTAAGGTTATTATTGATGGGTATTTATTTATTGACATTTTTAGCCTTCATGCCTGTGTTCCTCTCTCCTTTCTATTTCTTCTTTTTACAACAGTCCCTTTAGCATTTCTTGCATTGCTGGTTTGATGGTGATAAATTCTTTTAGCCGTTTTTGTCTGTGAAGCTCCTAATTTCACCTCCTGTTTTGAATTATAGCATTGCTGGATAGAGTGTTCTTGGATTCAGTCCCTTGCTGTTCATTACTTTGTATACTTCATGCCTGTCCTTTTAGCCTGAAGTGTTTCTATTGAAAAATAAGCTGATGATCTAATGGGAGTTCCCTTGTAGGTAACTTTCTGTCTTTCTCTTGCAGCTTTTAAAATTCTTCCTTTGTCTATAATGTTTGCCATTTTAATTATGATGTGTCTTGATGTGGGTCATTTGGGGTGATCCTGACTGAGACTCTCTGTACTGCCTAGAGTTGTGTGACTTGTTTCTTCCCAAAGTCAGGAAAGTTTTCTGTCATTATTTTTTCAAACCATTTTTCTATTTTTTTCTCAGGTTCTATCCTTCTGTCACCCTTATTACACGGATGTTATTTCATTTTCTGTTGTCACAAAGCTCTCTAAAACTATCATCCTGTTGTTTTTTTGTTTTGTTTTGTTTATTTTGGTGGGGTTTTGTTGTTGTTGTTTGTTTATTTTTAATTCCTGCTCCAATGGGGTGTTTATTTCTACCTTGTATTCTAATTCACTGAATCGGATCTCAGCTTCTTCAAGTCTACTGTTGAATCCTTCCAGGTTGATCTTTGTTAGAGCTATGCCATTCTTAATTTGCTCTTGATTCTTTCTCATGCTGTTGTTTTACACATTCAGCTCCATATTATTTTCATTAGGTTGTTTTTAATTCTCACTCAGATGTTTGAGCATTCTTATAACCATTACTTTGAATTCTTTATCTGACATATCACTTGCCTCTATTTCATTTAGCTCCTTTCTGATGATTTCTCCTTTAATTTGGGGGTTGTTTCTTTGTCTGCCCATTTTTGCTGTCACTTTATATTTGTTTCTACATATTAGATAAAACCATCATGTCTCCCAGATTTTGGGGGTGGTCTTATATAATAGGCTTGTGGGACCCAGTGGTGCAGTCTCTTAGATCTCCTAAGGTGGGTGCTCTAGGAAATCCCCGTACTTGAGTAATTTGGGTTTTTCTGTTGTAGTTGGTTCTTGAATGTTATTTCCCTGTTCATGGATGGATTTTCCTATCAGGCTGGCTGACTGTGGTTCACCCCTGACAACGTCATGCAAGCTGTCTTGGTGTTGTTGACTAAACTGAACAAAATACAATAATACACAACATGAAATAGAAGAAACAAAACAAAACCATGGACAAGACCCATATATCACCAACAAAAGCAACTACCAGAGAAGAGAGAATTAGGAAAGAGAAAAGAGATCAAGAACAATAGAAAAAAATGTGGAAAAAAACCCCAAACAAATAAAAGTACAAACAAAAAACAATAGGAAAATAGGGTGGTAGATTATGTATATACAGAGATGAAATAAAGAAATGAGAATAAAGAACTTGAGGAATAGGGGAAGGAAAATAGTTTAGAATAAAGGAGGAAGAAAAAAATGAAAGCACATGGAAAAATTGAAAAGGAAAACAGAGTAGAAAGCAAATAGATCTAAAACAACAAAAAGAAAAAAAAGATGAAAAAGCAGGAGAAAAAGAAAAGAGAAATAAGAAAAAAAGAAATAAAAGAAAAAAGAGATAAAAATAAAAGAGATAAAAAGAATGAGTAGTGAATAAGAGAAAAAAAGAAAGAAAACTTGAGTAAGAAAAAGGAAGAGAAAAATTATGTGTATGAATGAAACAATAGAGACTAGAAAAATAACAATTCAATAGAGCAAAGAAGATAATTTAAAAAAGGAAAAAAAAGAAAGGAGAAAGAAAAACTTTAAAAAAGATAAAATATAATAAAAATTGGGAGGAAAAAAGAAAACAAGTAAAGTTGCTTTCATTTCAGCCAAGTTTAGTGTCCCATGGGAGATAGTATTAGATCCCACTTTTCCATTCTGTTTGCCAATTCTGGGCTTTTTGTTAGGTACTTCGATGCTAATGACTGTCAGGCAGTGTTTTTCTTTTAATTCTTTATTGTTGAAAGTATTAGACATCTCCCATTTTTTCCCCATTGTCTTCTCCCAGCCTGTCCTCACCATCCAGTCCCAGCCTACATGTATCCCCCTTCCTTTGTCTATGTCTATTGTTTATGCTTATATGCATACAAGCTCTTTGGTTGATCTCTTACTCCCTCCCCAACACCCCAATACCACCACCACACTCCTTTGCCTTCCCTCTGAGGTTTGATGGTCTGTTCAATTATTCTATGTCTATGGATCTATTTTTGTAAATAAGTTAATGTTCAGTATATGCCACAAATTATTAAGATCATGTGATACTTACCTTTCCCTGACAAACTTATTTTGTGAGTATAATGCTCTCTAGGTCCATCCATGCTCTTTTAAATAGTGAGAGTTCTTTCTTTTTTACAGCAGTGTAGTATTCCATAGTGTAGATGTACCACTGTTTTTTTTTTATTTTGTTTTATTGCTTAAAGTATTACAAAGAGTATTACATATGTCTCCTTTCCACCCTCCTTGACCTTCCCCCGGCCTCCCCTACCCCCCAGAGTCTTGTGTCCATTGGTTTTTCTTATATGCATGCATACAAGTCCTTACAACTGGTTTTTAATCCATGCATCTGCTTATGGGAACTTAGGCTTTTTCCAAATTTTAACTACTGTAAATTGTGATGCTATAAACATAGGGGTGCATATATCCTTTCAAATCAATGTTCATGATCTTCAGATATATTCCTAGAAGTGGTATTATTGGGTCAAATGGGAGTCCCATTTTTAATTTTTTGAGGAAACTCCATAATGTTTTCCACAAAGGTTGCAACGTTCTACATTCCACCAATGGTGTATGAGGATTTCCTTTTCTCCAAATCCTCAACAGCACTTGTCATTTGTTTATTTGTTGATGATAGCCATTCTGACTGGTGTGAGGTGGTACATCATTGTTGTTTTGATTTTCATGTCTTGGAAAATTTGTGACTTAGAGCATGTTTTCATATGTCTCTCAGCCTTCTGTATGTCTTCTTTCAAGAAGTGTCTATTTATGTCCTTTGCCCATTTTTCAAATTGGATTGTTTATCTTCCATTTTTTAAGTTGTATGAGTTTCCTATACATTTTGCAAACCCTTATCAGATATAAATTTGGCAAAATGTTCTATGAAGTGGGTTCTCTTGTTATTTTGTTGATGGTATCTTTTGTTGTGCAGAAGCTTTTTATTTTGTTGTAGTCCCATTTGTTCATTTTATCCTTAGTTTCCACTATCCTAGCATCTGTATCAGTAAGATATTGCTATGACATATGTATGTTATTTTGCTGCCTATGGATTGTTCTAAGATTTTTATGGTTTCCCATCTTATGTTTATGTCTTTTATCCATTTTGAGTTCATTTTTGTTTATGGTGTAAGTTGGTTGTCGAGTTTCATTTCTTGCATGTATCTGTCCAAATTTCTCAACATTTATTGAAGAGACTGTCTTGTCTCCATTGTATGCTCTTGCCTTCTTTGTCAAATATTAATTGAGCATAATGGTTTGGGTCACTTTCTAGTTTCTCTGTTCCATTCCATTAGTCTATATGTCTGTTCTTGCACCAATACCAGGCTGTTTTGAGAACAATGACTTTGTAATGTAACTTGATGTCTGGTATTGTAGTCCCTCCAAGTTTTATATGTTTTCTCAGGATTTCTGCAAGTATTCAGGATTTTTTTTTTTATTCCACATACATTTTTGAAGAGTTTGTTCTAGGTCTGAGAAATATGCCATTAGTATTTAAATGAATATTGAATTGAATGTATAGATTGCTTTGGGCAGTTTGGACAGTTTAATGATGTTGATTCTACTAATCTGTGAACACAGTATATTTTTCCTCTTGTTCATATCTTCCTCTATCTCTTTTTTTCAACATTCTGTAGTTTTCCTAATACAGTTGTTTTACCTCATTAGTTAAGTTTATTCCCTGGCATCTTAATTTATTTGTTGAAATGGTAAATAAGATTTTTTTTTTTAGTTTCTCTTTCTGTGAGTTCATTATTGGAGTATAAAAATGCCATAGACTTCTGGTTATTAATTTTGTATTTGCAATGTTGCCAAATTCATTTATTTAGACTAGTTTTTCTATGGAATTTTTAGGGTTTTCTATGTACAATATCGTGTCATCAGCAAATAATAACAGTTTTACTTTTTCTTCTCCAATTCAGAAGCCTTTTATTTCTTCTTCTTATCTGATCACGTTGGCTAGCATTTCCAATACTATGTCAAACAAGAGTGGTGAAAGTGGGTGTCCTGTCTTGTTCCTTTTCTTAGGGGAAATGGTTTTAGTTTTTGCACATTGAGTATGATGCTGGCTCTAGGTTTGTCATTTAAGGCTTTTATTATGTTGAGATATGATCCCTCTATTTCCACTTTGAGGAAAGTTTTTATCAAGAAAGGGTATTGGATTTTGTCAAATGCCTTTTCTGCATCAATTGATATGATTATGTGATTTTTATCTCTAAGTTTATTTATGTGATGTATCATGTTTATCAATCTGTGGATATTGTACCAGCTTTGCATCCCTGGAATAAATCCCATTAGGCCTTGGTGTATGAACTTTTTAATATATTGTTGGATATGATTTCTAATATTTTGTTGAGGATTTTAGCATATATGTTCACCAGGGATACTAGCCTATAATTCTCTTACTTTGTAGAATTTTTATATGTTTATGGGATTAGAGTAATGCTGGTTTCTCAGAAGAAGCTTGAAAGTATTCTTTCCTCTTGATTTTTTTGGAATAGTCTTATGAGGGTAGGTTTCAGTTCTTCTTTGAATGTTTGGTAAAATTCCCCTGTGAAGTCATCTGGACCAGGGCTTTTGTTTGCTGGAAGTTTTTTTTACTACTTCAATTTCTTCAGTAGTTATCAGCTTATTCAGATTTTTGCTGATTGAGTTTTGGAAGATTGTATTTTTCTAAGAATATGACCATTAAAGCTAGGTTGTCCAGTTTATTGGAATAGAGTTGTTCATAGTGTTATTTTTACAATCATTTGTATTTCTGTGGGGTTGGTTGTTATTTCACCTGTTTAATTTCTGATTTTTTAAATTTAAGTACACTCTCTTTGCTTCTTGATGGGCTTGGCTAGAGGTTCTTCAGTCTTGTTTATCCTTTCCAATTACCAGCTCTTGGTTTTAATGATCATTTGTATTGTTTTTGTCTCTATGTCATTTATTTCCACTCTGACCTTTATTATTTCCGTCCCTCTACTTACTCTGGGCTTTTCTTGTTGCTCTCTTTCTAATACTTTAAGTAGTATGGTTAGATAATTTATTATCAGTTTTTTTCTTATTTAATTAATTAATTATTATTATTATTTTTTGAGATAGGCCTGTAGTGCTATGAACTTCCCTCTCAGGACTGCTTTCACTGTGTCCAGTAGATTTTTGATTATTGTGTTTTCATTGTCATTTGTTTCCAGGATGATTTTATTTCCTCTTTGTTCTTTTTGGTAGCACAATCATTGCTTAATAGCATGCTATTTAGCATCTAAAGGTTTGATTTTTTAAATTGGTTTTATTGTAGTTGGTTTCCACTTTAATGGCATTGTCATTGGAGAAGATGCTTGATATCATTTCTATCTTTTTGAATTTGAAGACACTTAGGCTGTGTCTTAATATGTGGTCTATCTTTTTGAAAATGTCCCATGTGCACTTGAGAAGAATGTATATTCTGTAGCTTTGGGGTGAAATGTTCTATAGATGTCAATTATTTCCATCTGATCTAGTGAGTCATTGAGGATTACTGTGGTTTTTTTTGTTTGTTTGTTTTTGGTTTTTTTGTTTTGTTTTTTTTTTTCTAACAATTTTTTTCTTGAGGATTTATCCAGTGGTATCAATTGCATATTAAAGTCCCCTACTATGATTGTATTGCTGTTGATCTCTCGCTTGATATATTCCAGAAGTTAATTTTATTTATTTGGTCCATCATGTATTGGGTCAATATATGTTGACCAGAGTTATATCCTCTTGTTGTATTGATCCCTTTAGTATTTTAAAGTGGCCTTCATTATCTCTTATTATGGCCTTCACTTTGAGGTCTATATTTTTCAGATATAATTTTTGCTACCCCAGCTTTTCTTTTTTCATTTCCATTTGCCCAAATTTTTATTCCCATCCCTTCACTTTATGTCTGTGTGAGTCCTCTGTTCTAAGGTGGGTCTCTTATAGACAGTATATATATATATATATATATATATATATATATATATATATATATTATTTTATTATCCATTCAGCCCTCCTATGTCTTTTGATTGGAGCATTAAGTCTATTCATGTTTAAGGTTATTATTGATAGGTACTTGTTTGTAGCCATTTTTATTCTTTTTAAAAAATATATATTTTATTGATTTTTTACAGAGAGGAAGGGAGAGGGATAGAGAGTTAGAAACATCGATGAGAGAGAAACATTGATCAGCTGTCTCCTGCACACCTCCTACTGGGGGTGTGCCCACAACCAAGGTACGTGCCCTTGACCGTAATCGAACCTGGGACCCTTCAGTCCGCAGGCTGACGCTCTATCCACTGAGCCAAACCAGTTAGGGCACCATTTTTATTCTTTATGCCTATGTTCCTTCTTCCCTTTCCATTTCTTTTTTTTACAACAGTCCTTTTAGCATGTCTTGCATTGCTAGCTTGGTGGTAATAAATTCCCTTAGCCTTCTTTTCGCTTGTGAAGCTCCTGATTTCACCTTCAATTTTGATTGATAGCCTTGCTAGATAGAATATTATTTGATTCAGTACCTTGCTTTACATCTCTTTGTATGCTTAATTACCTTCCCTTCTGCCCTGTTGTGTTTCTGTTAAGAAATCTATTGATAATCTAATAGGATATCTCTTGTAGGTAACTTTCTATTTCTCTCTTGCAACACTTAAGATTATTTTTTGTTAACTTCTGCCATTGTAATTACTATGTGTCTTGCTTTTGGTCTTTTGGGGTTCATCTTGTTTGGGACTCTCTGTGCTTGTGTGACTTTTCTTCCACAAGTCAGGAAATTTTTTCTGTCATTATTTATTAAAATAGGTTTTCTATTCCTTGCTCCTCTTTTTTTAAAAAAATTGTTTTATTGCTTAATGTATTACAAAGAGTATTACATATGTCTCCTTTTTTTGGAGTTTCAAATTAATTTTTATTTTATTTTTTAAATTAAATTTTTATTGTTCAGAATATTACAGTTGTTCCTCTTTTTCCCCCCCATAGGTCCCCTCCACCCGGTTCCCACCCTACCCTCAGACCTTACCTCCCCCCCCCCAGTACTATCCTCATCCATAGGTGTACGATTTTTGTCCAGTCTCTTCCCGTACCTTCCACACCTCTTTCCCATCTGAGAATAGTCAGTCCACTCCCTTTCCATGCCCCTGATTCTATTATATTCACCAGTTTATTCTGTTCATTAGATTATTAATTCACTTGATTTTTAGATTCACTTGTTGATGGATGTGTATTTGTTGTTCATAATTTGTATCTTTACCATTTTCTTCTTCCTCCTCTTCTTAAAGAATACCCTTCAGCATTTCATGTAATACTGGTTTGGTGGTGATGAACTCCTTTAGCTTTTTCTTATCTGTGAAGCTCTTTATCTGACCTTCAATTTTGAATGATAGCTTTGCTGGATAAAGTAATCTTGGTTGTAGGTTCTTGCTATTCATCACTTTGAATATTTCTTGCCACTCCCTTCTGGCCTGCATAGTTTCTGTTGAGAAATCAGCTGACAGTCATATGGGTACTCCCTTGTAGGTAACTGACTGTTTTTCTCTTGCTGCTTTTAAGATTATCTCTTTGTCATTTGCTCTTGGCATTTCAAGTATGATGTGTCTTAGTGTGGTCCTCTTTGGATTCCTTTTGTTTGGGGTTCTCTGCACTTCCTGGCCTTGTAAGTCTATTTCTTTCACCAGGTGGGGGAAGTTTTCTGTCATTATTTCTTCAAATAGGTTTTCAATATCTTTCTCTCTCTCTTCTTCTGGCACCCCCATAATTCAGATGTTGGTATGCTTGAAGTTGTCCCAGAGGCTGCTTACACTATCTTCATATTTTTGGATTCTTTTTTCTTTTTGTTTTTCTGGTTGGTTGTTTTTTGCTTCTTCGTATTTCAAATCTTTGACTTGATTCTTGCAATCTTCTAGTCTGCTTTTGGAACTCTGTATAATATTCTTTATTTTGGTCAGTGTATGCTTAATTTATAGTTGGTACTTTTTCATATCCTTGAGGGTCTCACTAGATTTCTTGAGGGTCTCACTAAATTTTTCGGCAGTTTCTAGAAAATTCTTGAAAAACCTTATAGGTGTGGTTTTGAACTCTATATCCAGTAGTTTGCTTTCCTGCATTTCTGTCATTTGTGACCTGTTTCTTTGTCTCCACATTTTGCCTGGTTCCCTGTGTTGCTAGAGTGCCTTTCTGTGCTAGGTGTCTTATAGGTCCCAGTGGCTCAGCCTCCCCAATTTCCTGAGGTGGACACTCTTGGTGCACCCCTTTGTGGGCTTTGTGCACTGTCTTGTTGTAGTTAAGTCTTGATTGTTGTAGGTATAACTGGGAGGAATTGACCTCCAGGCCAATTGGCTGTGAGAATCAGCTGTGTCTGCAGTGGGAGAACTTCTGTGCTGGAGACACCCTTCTGGGGCAAGACTTGCTTCAGTGGGGCTTTGGTGCTCACTGAGTCTGCTCCCCTGAGTGTTTCCCTTACAATCTGAGGAGTTATAATCTGGATGGTCCCACTCTGACCACTGGGTACACTGGCTCTTGGATCTCTAAGGAGGTGCTAATTTAGCCTCTGCCTGAGGCTACCCAGTAGGAGCTATGGAGAGATCTTCATGTTCCTCTTCTTTGTTTGGGGTTTGGTGGTGCCCAGATGAGGCCCAGATGTGAAGCACTGCAAGCTGCTGTGGGGCCTTGGGCCTTCTTTTGGAAGTTCTGCATCTCTGACTCAGCTTCGGTTTGTTAGGAAATTTTCAGATTGCAATGGGCCAGGCCTTTCATATGCAAAAGCCTCTGTGCACAGCTTGGGTGGGGCAGGGTCTCACGGAATCTACAGGACAGAGCAAACAGCTATGGCTGATCCTCAGTCCTGCTCTAAGAGTCCGGCGTCTCAGTGTCCCGCAGTAATCCCTGCAAGCACCTCTGAGAGAAAGCCGCCCTCGAGTTCCGACCAATGCCAGACAGTCCAGTTTCTCCCCATATGAGTCTGGATCCCCAGGGACTCGCCCAGAACTGGAGTTCAGAGCAGTCGGGAGCTTAAGACTCCCTCTTGATTGAAAAAGACAACGGTGTCCTCAGTTGCCAGCCCTTTCCACGTGCGCCTCCATACCTCTGCACTTTACTTCCACACCTCCTCTGCGTCTCAGTATGCTTTTCTCTTTCCTTATAGTTGTAGAATTTCCACTCAGCCAGCCTTTCTGTAGTTCTGGATGATGTACGTTTCATCTTTTAGTTGTATTTTTGAAGTGGTTGTGTGAGGCAGCAATTTCAGGTGTTTACCTATGCTGCTATCTTGGTTTTTCGGAAACTCTCCTTGCTCCTCTTCTTGACCTTCTAGTACCACTATTATGTGGATGTTGTTTCATTTCATGTTGTCCCAAAGCTTTCTTAAACACTCCTGCCTTTTATTTTTTTTTCCCAATTGCTGTTAAGATTGGATGTTTTTCTACCCTCTCTTCTAACTTTCTGATTTGGTCCTCTGCTTGTTGGAGTCCATTGTTGATACCTTCCATTGTGTTCTTTATTACAGCAATGTAATTCTTCATTTTCTCTTAATTCTTGCACATGTTGGTGAATTTCTCATCTGGATGGTTGAGCATCTTTAGAACCATTACTCTGAATTCTTTCTCCAACATATTGATTGCCCCCATTTCACTTAGTTCCTTTTCTGGTAATTCCTTCTTTTCTTTCCCTTTGGGATTGCTTCTTTTCTCCCAATTTTGCTGTCTCTTTCTGTCCCAGGGCACCCTACTTGGGGGATAAAAGATTCAAGCCCTTGTAGGTCCAATATTCCATATGTAGTTTGCCCAGAGGCTTTGTCTGCCTTAAGTCTCACGCTTGAGTTGTATCCCTCATTAAACTGAATCATTAAACCTCAATTTTCTGCTTCAGAGGCTCTGGGTGGTGGGGGAGCATGCACAGTTCCTCTGGTGTGTAACACCCTGTAAGGACGATCCAAGCCTTCTGGTATGAAATTTTCTGTGCAGACCTGGCACCTGCAGCAGGGTGGCACCCTAGATCCCTCTGGCAGCATATTTGCAGTGTGGTCCTGTGCCCCATGTTTGGGTGCACTGGATTGTTCCAGGTCTTCCTGGAAGAGCTGTCTTGTGGCCTGGAGTGGGGTGTGTTCTGGGTTGCTTTTTTTTGGCACAGTATCACTGTCTTGGTGCCCAGGGCTGAGAGGGAGCTGGGTTGCTCTGGGTCACAAAATCAGCTCTCTCCTGTGGCCAGGAGTAGGGTATAGTCTGGGTTGCTCCAGGTCACCCCAGCAACTAGATCCAGGGACCTGGGTTGGAGTGGGTGCTGGTGGCTTCAGGTCAGTCTGGCAGCATGGTTCTAGGGCCTGGAACAGGGGTAGGTTGCAGAGGTCCCCTTGGCTTGCACTCATAGCAGGGTCCTGAGTGGGATCTTGAGATGCTGTATCCAAGGGGGTTGGTGAGGAGATGTGCATGTCATAGATGTCTGAGAGCTGCTGTGAGGTACTGCACTACTCTCTTCCAGGGCATGGTGGTAGTCCCACTTGGGTTACCCTCTCTTCTAACTTGTTACTTCTGGCTTGTTACTCCCTGCATGGATCTGGAGTGGTGTCCAAGGCCAGTCTAGGTGTTGGTGTGACTGTGCTCCTAGTCTCTGTTGCTCCCCACTACAAGATGGCATGGACTCCTCATCAAAGCTGCTCCTGCAATGAGATTGCCTGCAAGAGTAGCAGGAGCTCTCTGTCTAGAAGAGCCCCATCTGCCAGTCCCCAAGACACCTGTAAAATCTAAATGTCTCTCACTCACCCCCACACACATAAGTTCACACAGTTCTCTCTCGCTAGTTTATTCACTAGCACTCTCTCCTTTCTTACCATCCTACCAGCCGCCATGTTCTAAAAACATCAGGGAGTGTCTTTTGGTTTTCAGCAACTTGCTTGAAGTTCCAAGCAATCCAGCAATCCACTGCTTCTGTCTGTCTCCATGGGCCTTGACTGCAACCAGGAGGGGCCAATCTACCCCTAAAGTAGGTTTGTGAGCAGTACAGGGTCCAGGGCTAGATCAGCAAAATTCCCCTGCTCCCTGGGCTCCACCTCTGCCAGCTAGCCAGCTGTCAATCTTAATCATTCAAAAGTCTGTTTCTAAAAGGACTATAGGTGGGGGACTCTATGTTTAGCTTTCAGGGAAAAGGTGGGTGTGTTGTCCTATCCCAGAGCTACTCCTCTGTGAGTGGCCAAAAATATTACTCTGCTCTTGGCTGAGCAGAGATCCTTGTATGGAGACCAACATGGTCAGCCTCAGAACCTTGAGATTTTTATCAATTTGATTCCCAGAAGAGTGGGGCAGATACCCCTTTCTCCAATTGAGTCATTGAGGTCTCCTTGAGACTGTTCATACTTTTAAGCTTGGCCTCTGCCTTTGTTTCCTCTGAGAAGCTCAAAATGCAGAGTGTGCAGGGTTCCTGAAGTTAGGACAGCTGTTTCACTTTCCCTGAGGCTACTATGAGCGACTAGCTCAGCCTTGGGCAAACTATGGCCCGCGGGCTGGATCCCGCCCGTTTGAAATGAATAAAACTAAAAAAAGAAAAGACTGTACCCTTTTATGTAATGATGTTTACTTTGAATTTATATTAGTTCACACAAACACTCCATCCATGCTTTTGTTCCGGCCCTCTGGTCCAGTTTAAGAACCCATTGTGGCCCTCGAGTCAAAAAGTTTGCCCACCCCTGGACTAGCTCCTCTTAGGCTGTTTTTATTTGGATGTGTATGAACAACCAAATACACAACTCCTGGATACTGCTTTTCCATGCCTCCCTGGCCTGCATCCCTTCCCAGCCTCTCCACAGGCACCTCAAGTCCATGCCTACCTCCCTGAACCAAAGGCTCAGGTGAGTAGTTGCAAATGAAAACTCCTGTGCTCTGGGTTTAGGCAGAAACAAAACAAACAAACAAATGAACAAACAAAAAACCCACAAAAATGTGGAATTCTCTCACACCAGCTGTGGTCTGCTGGCTCCAGACTCTGATGTGGCCAGCAGTCCTGTCACCTTTCACAACTGGATTTTATGTAAGTTGCAGGCCTCTGCTCTGGTGCTTGAGGGTGTAGAGCCCAGCCTGGATTATAGACATCTATCTTCTGAGGGAACATACCCTCTCATAGTCCAGTGTTCCCTTCTCTCTCGGCCCTGGGAGCTGGGTCCACTTCTCTCATAACCTCACTCTTTCTACAAGTCTCCAGGTGTTTTCTGCCCCTCCTTGATATAAGTCTCCTCCTCAACTGGACCTCACTTGGTAATTCCAAGTAAATGTTCTCCCATTTAGTTGTATTTTCAGTCTGGCCCTTGAATGAGGTGTGCAACAGGTCTTCTTATTCAACTTCCAGGACCCTACGGCCACACAGGACAAAGACCTGTTACCACAATTGCAGACCCATGGACATCAAGACTCCAGATATCTTGGCCACAGATTTCTGAGTCACAGAGCCCATACCCCTCCCTATCAGCCCACTGCAGTGTCATAGGACCTGATAGACATGCTCCTCATGAGTAGGCCTCCTATAGACACAGGGTGGTTGTGCGATGTAACTTTGACTCTGGGCATGTGCACCTGGGAGTCTGTTTCCCGCGGCCCATGACCAGGCCTCCTGCAGACATAGGGCAGCTGTACTACCTGACTTTGATTCTGGGCACTCACACACAGGAGTCTGTTTCCCGTGGCGTAGGAGTGGGCCTCCCGCTAACACAGGGTAGCTGTGCAACCCAGCCCCCCCAAGCAAACTGGGGACAATGATTCTCCATGCAAATAGCCACACTGAGCATCAGTGACTTGACTCTTGGCACATACATGCGGGGACCCTGTATCTCATTGTGCATGCACAGGAATCCTTCTCAATGCATGCACACTGAGTGCCAGTGTCTCCAATTCTCAGGGCACATGCACACAGGGACCCTGATTCTCAGCGTGAGGCTGCACCGAGTAACAGAGACTCTGATACTCGAATCTTGGCATGTGCACATGGGGACTCTGACTCCAAGAGTGTGCTAGGTGACTATGGTTTTTTGGTGCATGCCTGCAGGGACTCTTTCAGCATGGCACATGCAGGGTCCCTGATTCTAGGTGTGCACACGAGGCTGCACTGGGTGCTAGTGACTCTAATTCTCAGTGTTCATGGCTTCCACTGACCCATGGCAGCCACACGTCTTGGTGTCAGAGCTCTTCAGTGACACTTGTGTGGCATGACGCTCCCACTGCTCATGGCTCAGGCCCCTGCAACTTGACGTTTCGACCTTCTGGTGATACATAGAATGGGGAGACAACTAAACAATCCCCAGAGGAAAGAAAAGGAAGAATTGCTGATAAAATAAATAAGTGAAATGGAGGCAGGCAAAATGACAGAAAAGCAATTCAGAGTAATAGTCTTACAGTTCATAAACCAGATGAACAAGAAAATCAACAACCCATGCAAAAATCAGGAAGAAATTAAAAGTGATATAGCTACAATAAAAAATGTTCTGGAAGGTTTCAACAGTAGGCTAGAAGGAGTGGAGGACGGACTTAGTGAGTTAGAAGATGAGGTAGAGAAATAAGCCCAATCTGAACAGAAACTGGAGAAAAAAATTAAAAAGCAAGAGGAGAGCCTAAGGGAGCTTTGGGACATCATGAAATGAAGTAACATATGTATAATAGGGGTGCCAGAAGGACAAGAAGATCAGCAAGGATTAGAGAATCTATTTGAAGAAATAATGACAGAAAACTTCCCTGATATGGGGAAGAAAAAAAAGTCACACAAGTGTAGAGTCCCAAGCAAGATGAATCCCAAGAGACCCACACCAAGAGACTTCATAATTACAAGGGCAAATGTAATGACAAAGAGACATTCTTAAAGGCTGCAACAGAGAGTTACCTACAAAGGATCTCCCATCAGATTATCAAATTACTTCTCAACAGAAACACATCAAGCTAGAAGGAAATGGAAAGAAGTATACAAAGTGATGCAAGACAAAGCAATGAATCCAAGAATACTCAATCTAGCAAGACTATCAATCAAAATTTAAGGGGAAATCAGGAGCTTTGGAGACAAAAAAAAAAGGCTAAGGGAGTTTATCACTACCAAGCCATCAATGAAATAAATGCTAAAGGAAATGATGTAAAAAGAAGAAATAGAAAGGGAAGAAGGAACAGAGGCATAAAGTGCAGAAATGACTACAAACAAGTACCTATCAATAAACACATTAAATGTAAATGTAAATGTAATGTAAAAACATTAAATGCTCCAATCAAAAGACATTGAGTACCTGAATGGATAAGAAAACATGACCCATATATATGCTGTCTACAGGAGACCCACCTGAGAACAAGGGACTCACACAGACTGAAAGTGAAGGGATGGAAAAATATATTTCAGGCAAATAGAAATAAAAAAAATGCTGGGTAGCAATACTTATATCTTACAAAACAGACCTCAAAGTGAAGACCATAACAAGAGACAAGGAAGGTCACTTCATAATTCTAAAAGAATCAATACGACAAGAGGATATAACTCGGGTGAACATATATGCACCCAATGCAGGAGCACCCAAATACATAAAAAACAAACAAACAAACAAACAAAATCTTCTAGAAGATATCAGGGGAGAGATTGACAGCAACAAAATCATAGTAGGACACTTTAATACACCATTGGAATCACTGGATAAATCCTTGAGACAAAAATTCAAGAAGATTGAAATCATATCAAGCATCTTCTCAGATCACAATGGCATAAAATTGGAAGTCAACTACAATAAAAAACAATCACAAAAGTTCAAACACTTGGAGGCTGAATAGAAAACTATTAAACAATGAGTGGGTTACCAAAGAAATCAAAGAAGAAATAAAAACACATCTTGGAAGCCAATGACAATGAAAATACAACAATCCAAAATATTTGGGACACAATGAAAGCAGTCCTGAGAGGGAAGTTTATAGCATTACAGCCCCACCTCAAAAACAAACAAACAAAAAAAGAAAAACTGGTAATAAACGATATCTAACTCTGTAGCTTGAAGAATTAGAAAGAGAGCAACAAGAAAAGCCCAGTGTGAGCTGAAGGAAGAAAATAATAAATATCAGAGTGGAAATAAATGAATAGATACAAAAAAGAAATGTAAAAGATCAAAGAAACCAAGAGCTGGTTCTTTGAAGGGATAAACAAGATTGATATACCTTTATCCAGGCTCACTGAGAAGCAAAGAGAGAAGACCCAAGTAAACAAAATCAGAAATGAAAGAGGTGAAATAATAACAGACCCCACAAAAATACAAAGAATCATTTTTAAAAAAGAAAATATTATGAGCAACTCTACTACAACAAACTGGTCAACCTAGAAGAAATTGACATATTTCTAGAAAAATACGACCTTCCATAACTCAACCAGGAGGAATAAAAAAAACTGAATAGGCCAATAACTATGGAGGAAATTGAAGCAGTAATCAAAAAACTTCCAAGAAACAAAAGTCCTGGACCAGACACCTTCACAGAGGAGTTTTATGAAACATTCAAAGAAGAAATAAACCCATCTTCCTAAGACCATCCTAAAATATTCAAGATGAAAGAACACTTCCAAGCTTCTTTTAAAAAGCTAGAATTACCCTAATCACAAAATCAGATAAAGACAATACAAAGTAAGAGAATTACAGGCCTATATTGGTCATGAACATAGATGCCAAAATTCTCAACGAAATTCTAGCAAATCAAATCTAGCATTACATTTGAAAGATCATACACCATGACCAAATGAGATTTATTCTGGGGATGCAAGAATGGTACAATATCAACAAATCAATAAACATGATACATCACATAAACAAATCAAGAGATAAAAACAATATAATCATATCCCTTGATGCCGAAAAAGCATTTTACAAAATCCAGCACCCTTTCTTGATAAAAACTCTAATCAAAGCAGGAATAGAAGGAACATACCACAACATAATAAAAGCCTGATATGACAAACCCACAGCCAACATCATACTCAAAGGGCAAAAACTAAAACCCTTTCTCCTAAGAACAGTAACAAGACAGGGATGCCCACTCTCAACACTCCTGTTCTACAAAGTACTGGAAGCACTAAGCATTGTGATCAGTCAAGAAGTAGGAATAAAAGGCATCCAAACTGGAAAAAAAGTAAAACTGTCCCTTTTTTGCAGATGACATGATATTGTACATAGAAGACCCCAAAGACTTCATCAAAAAACTACCGGACTTTACAAATGAATTCGGCAATGTAGGAGGATACAAAATTAACACCCAGAAGTCTATGGCTTTACTATAAACCAATAATGAACTCTCATAAAGAGAAACTAAAAAAAAATCCCATTTACCATTGCAACAAAAAATTAAGATACCTAGGAATAAAGTTAACCAAGGAGATAAAGGACCTGTACTCAGAAAATTTCAGGATGCTGAAAAAAGACATAGAGGAAGGCACAAACAAGTGGAAGAATATACCATGTTCATGGATTGGTAGAATCAACATCGTTAAAATGTCTATACCATATAACTTATGGCAATCTATAGATTCATTGCAATCCCCATTAAAATACTAATGGCATACCTAAAAGACCTAGAACAAATTCTCCAAAAATTAATCTGGTTAAAAAAAGAGCATGAATAGCTGCAGAAATCTTGAGAAAGAACAATGTTGGAGGGATCACAATACAAGATATCAAGCTACAAAGCCACTGTTCTCAAAACTGCCTGGTACTGGCACAAGAGCAGACATATAGACCAGTAGAACAGAACAGAGAACCCAGAAATTGACCCAAGCCATTATGCTCAATTAATATTTGACAAAGGAGGCAAGAACATACAATGGAGTCAAGACAGTCTCTTCAATAAATGGTGTTGGGAAAACTGGACAGATACTTGCAAAAAAAAAATGAAACTAGATGACCAACTTACACCATACACAAAAATAATCTCAAAATGGATAAAGGACTTAAAAATAAGATTGGAAATTATAAAAATCTTAGAAGCCATGGGCAGCAAAATAGCAGACATTTGTCATACCACTATTTTTACCGATATAGTTCCTAAGGCAATAGAAACTAAAGAGAAAATAAACAAATGGGACTACATTAAAATAAAAAGCTTCTGCACAGCAAAGAAACCATCAACAAAACAAGAAAACCCACTGCATGGGAGAACGTATTGGCGAATGTTATCTCCAATAAGGGTTTAATCTCCATAATTTACAAGGAATTTATACAACTCAACAAAAGGAAGATAAAGAATCCAATCACAAAATGGGTAAAGAACCTAAGTAGACTCTTTTCAAAAGTGGACGTAAAGAAGGCCAAGAGACATATGGAAACCTGCTCAAAGTCACTAATCATCTGAGAGATGCAAATCAAAACAATAATGACTTACCATCTTACACCTGCCAGAATGGTTATCTTCGACAAATCAACAAATGACAAGTGCTGGAGAGGATGCTCAGAAAAAGAAACCCTCCTTCACTGCTGGTGGGAATTCAGACTGCTGTAGCTACTATGGAAGACAGTATGGTGTTTCCTAAAATTTGAAAATGTTATTGCCATTTGACCCAGTAATACCACTTCTAGGAATATCCCAAGAAAACAGAAACACCATTCAGAAAGGATAGATGCACCCCTATGTTCATAGTAGCACAATTTACAATAGCTAAGATTTGGAAACAGCCTAAATGCCAATCAGCAGATGACTGGATTAGAAAACTGTGGTACATCCACACAATGGAATACTATGCTGCTATAAAAAAGAATGAATTCTTACAATTTTAAACAGCATGGATGGAACTGGAGAGCATTATGCTAAGTGAAATAAGCCAGTCAGTGAAAGATAAATACCACATGATATCACTATTTTTTAAAATATAAAGAACATTATAAGCTGATGAAGAAAAGTAGATGCAGAGACAGAGAAGCATTGATCAGACCATCAAACCTCAGAGGGAAGATAGGGGTGGGTGGGGTAAGGGGGAGAGATAAACCAAAAGTCTTGTATGCATGCATATAAGCCTAACCAATGGACATAGTCACAAGGGGGAGTGATGGCATGAGTGGGGGGTTGGCATGCAATGGTGGAACAAGGATATATATGTAATACCTTCATCAATAAAGAAACACAAATTAAAATAAAATAAATAAAAGCTTCAAAAATAGATACAGAGGCAAAGAAGCATGGAACAAACTGTCAAACTACAGCGGGAAGGCAGGGGAGGATTGGAAGGGTAAAAGATCAACTGAAAGAGTTGTATGCATGCATATAAGCATAACCAATGGACACAAGACACTGGGGGGGGGGCAGGTGATGGCAAGTGCTAGATGGTAGGGAAGGCCAGGTGGATGTCAATGGAGAAAAATAGACATATATACTACTATTTGTAATACTTTAAACAATAAAATTAAATACATAAATTATAGCTTTGCTGGACACAGTAGTCTTTGCTTTTCATTTGAACACTTCATGCCACTCTCTTTTGTCCTGAAGTTTTTCTATTGAGAAGTCAACAGATATTCTAATGCAAGCTTCTTTGTAGGTAATTTTCTGTCTCTCACTGCCTTTAAGAATCTTTCTTTGTCTTTAATGATTAGCATTTTAATGTTGATGTTTCTAGGTGTGGTCCTCCTTGGGTTCATCTTGATTGGTACTCTTTGTGCCTCCTGAACTTGCTTGACTTTTTTCTTCACCACGTTAGGAAGTTTTTTGTCATTATTTCTTCAAACAGGTTCTCTGTTCCTTTCTCACATTCTTTATTCTTTATTCCTTATATTATTCCTATGATGCAGATATTGTTACATTTTGTGTTGTCCCAGAGCTCTCCCTTAAGCTATCATGCTTTATAATTCTTTTTCTATTTGCTGCTCTAATTAGGTATTTGTTTCTGCCTTGTCTTCCCAATTGCTAATTTGATCCTCTGCTTCATCCAACTACTTTGAATTCTGTCCAGTGTGTTCTTGATGTCAGATATATTATTCTTCATTTTGTCTGGCTCTTGGCTTCTATTTCATTTCTCATGCTGTTGTAAGTTACTCTAAGTTCCTTAAGAATCTTTATAACTATTCCTTTTAACTCTATGTGTGATACGTTGCTTGTCTCCATTTCATTTGGTTCTTCTGGAGTCTCATCCTTTTCTTTTATTTGGGAGTTGTTTTTTTGTCTCCCCATTTTAGCTGTCTCTTTGTATTTGTTTCTATGTATTTTATAGAACTGTTATTTCTCCCAGTCTTTGTGGGATGGTGTCATGTAGAAAGTGTCTTGAGGTGTTTAGAGATTGGTGCAGTTTCTTTGACATCCTAAGCTGGATGCTCTAGGATTTCCCCTTGTGTGCCTTATTTGGGCTCTACTGTTGTAATTGGGACTTGATTATTGATTTCCTGTTCATGGGCAGGATCTCCCTTCTGACTTCCTGACAGTGAGGCTCAACCTCAACCTCATCTTGCCAATTGTTATAAGGTGCTAACAGAAATAAAACAAGAGACAATAGGACCAAGCCAAAAACACCATGGAAATCAAGCTATGCAAAGCAGCAACAGGAAAGACTAAGAGGGAAAATGAAGATAAAGTAATGCAAAGAAAAAAAAGAATACTAAAAGATACAAGGCCAAGGACTTAGAGAGGATATGAAGAAGGAGGGAGAAAGAAGAAAGAATAAAGAAGAAAGAAGAAAGAAAGAAAGAAAGAAAGAAAGAAAGAAAGAAAGAAGAAGAAGAAGAAGAAGAAGAAGAAGAAGAAGAAGAAGAAGAAGAAGAAGAAGAAGGGGGAGGAGGTGGAGGAGGAGGAGGAGGAGGAGGAGGAAATATGGGAGCAAGAAAGAAGCCAAATAATTAGATAGGAATGAAAAAGAAAACATAAAAGAAGTGAAATAATAATAATGAATTTGAAACGTAGTAACAATGGATATATTAAGATACAGATAGAAAACGTTAAGTGGAAAAGAAAAGAGAGAAGAGAAAATAAAATAAAATGAGAAAAAGTAATAACAATGAAAAGAGACAAGTAGAAAATAGAATTAAATGAAAGAGAGAAACTTAAGATATGCAAGAATAAAGAGAAGAAAGATAAAGTGGGGGGAAACAAACAGAAAACAAAAAACAAAAACAAAAGACACACAAACAAAACCACATATACTCACACACTCAAAAACCTTTGGGTCCTCTATTTGTGGAGGTCCCTGAATTTTCCTCCTATGTTGAATCTAGTTCCTTTGTGTATCTACCCTGGACCTCCCAGGAGCTTCTCTGTCCCTGGGCAACCTGATTGAGGGCCCTAGTAGTCTAGAGGGCAGGGCCTTCTTAGCCCAGAGGTTGGGTCTACTTCATGTCTCACACCTTGATTTTCCCTGTTCTGAGCTGTTCTTTCTTTCCCCACGAAGTTGGGCTGTGAGGAGATATCCTGGTATTGGCTTGGAAGGTTTCATTTACTATTGTTGGGAGTGGTGCTATTAGCTTGTAGGAGGGGTGGGGACTGGGCACTTCCTCTCCTTCCAATGTGTCAGCCCTACCTGGATTGCTGGCTCCTCCTCACTGTAACCTGCAGGGGCAGATTTTAAGCCCCAGGCTGTTTCCCCTTACCTCAGGTCACTGAAGGTCAGGTCATAAGCAGCTGTTTTCCTGGTAGAAAAAAGGGAATCTTAGTTGTGTTCAGGTGGGCAGGGCTGATCTTCCTTCCTGGTCTTAGTGTCTAGCCTCCTTTCTGCTCACCAACATGATTTCTACAGATCTGTAGCCTCTTCAGTATCCTCAGGTCCTCAGTTCTGGTAGGTCCAGGGCAGGCGAGACTACACCCACCTCTTCTGCCTTCAGTGCAGTTTCTGCCCTCCAGCCTGGTGGTGGAGCAGAGCAGCTGGGCTCTAGTACGGTGGTGTCAGCTCAGTAGTGGTCAGTGGCTAAGTCCACAGCAATGGGTGAGAGTACTGCTGGGTCAGTGGTAGTTGCCCCAGTCCCTGCAGTGTCCCTGGTAGGTATGCGGGTCTGGGCGGTGTTTGCTGCATGTGCACGGGACTGATTGGTGTCCTTGGTGGGAACATGGGACCAGGCCCTGTCCTGGGACTGCAAGCAAGGTCAGATGAAGTGTCCTCAGCCCACATGAGGGGTTTGGCGTTGGTTGCATATGGATTCAGGCCAGCTGGCGTGAGTCCAGGTGGTGGCGAGGTTGGGTGCCTAGCCACTGCTGCTCCTTGCAGCCTACTTCTGAGGAGGACCTTATAAATCTTTCTGTCAACTCCTGTTGACCCCATGACTGAGTTATGTCCACTATGCCATGTCCTCAGCAGCCCAACTTAGCTCTGTAGACTAATGCCTATGGCTTCTTTTATGGAGTCTATATATCTCATATTTAGTCTTCGTCTTTTCCTGCTGCCTTCTATTTGTCCCAGCATTATTGTCTTTTTCAAAGGACCTGCATTCTCGTGATGTGCTGAAGTAGGACAGATTCAATATTATCATTTTTGCCTCTAGCAATTATTAATGCTCAATTTTCACTATGAACCACTCTTTCATCTTTCTGGTGACCCAGAGTATCTGTAGAACTATCCTCCAATGTCATATGTCAAATGAATCTTTTTTTTTCTTATCAGCCTTTTCATTGTCCAACTTTCACATTCATACATAGCAATTGGGAATATGAAAGTGTGGATGATCTTAACCTTGGTTTCTAATGATAGACCTTTGCTCTTGGTGAACTTTCATAATTCTTCCATTGTCCTTCTTAGTCTTGGACTTCTATTGTTTGCTTGTTTGCAATCTCCATTTGATTTGATGACTGAATCAAAGTAATCAAAATATTTAACAATTTCAATATATTCATTGTCTGTATTAAAGTTGTGTATTTCTTCTGTAGTCATTATTTCTGGCTTCTTGATATTCAAATGCAGTCCTGCTTTGGCAGTTTCTTCTTTCATCACAAATTGAGTCCAATCATTGTTACTTGACCAGTAACATGGTGTCACCTGCATACCTTAAGTTATTGATATTTCTTCCACCAGTTTTCACTCCTCCTTCCTTTGAGTCTACTCCAGTTTTTTTGTATGATATGTTCTGCATACAAAAATAGAGAGATAAAATGTACCCTTTTTTGACACCTTTCCTTACAGGAAACCATTCTGTCCTTCCATATTCTGCACTGACAGTGGCTTCCTGTTCATAATGCAAGTTATGCATTAGGACAATCAGGTGCTGAGGCACACCCATTTCTTTCAGAGCAACCCATAGCATTTCATGATTGACAGAGTCAATGGTTTTACTGTAGTCTATAAAACATTTACTAACCTTCTTCTGAAAGTCTTTGGAACAATCCAGTATCCAAAGGATGCTTGCAATTAGATCTCGATCACTTCTTCCTTTTCTGAATCTAGCTTGAACACCCATCAGTCCTTGATCCACATAAGATAGAAGCCTTTGTTGCATTGCCTTGGGCATCATTTAACTTATGTGGAAACTGGAGCAATGGCCCTATAGTGACTACACTCCTTGGTATCTCATTTCTTGAAGATTGGGGATTATATTGAACATTTTGAGTCTGTAGGACATTGTTGTGTTTTCATACTTGTTGACATATTCTTGTTAGGATTTTGCCAGGGTTCTTGTCCCAGCATCAAGTAGGGTTCAGGAATCTGGAGAAGGGGCTGTGCGTAGATGACATAGGAATCCAGAGACTAATAAAGAGTCCGGAGACGAGATATAATTTTGAAAGGCATTGGGGGTCAGAGGAGCTTAGCTAAAGGAGCTAAGTTCTAAGGTCTTAAGGTCTAAGGTCTTAGGTTCTCTCCGTCCCCAGGATCCCATACTTTTTATTAACACAACTTGTCCTGAGGTGAGGCAGAGATATACACTTCAAAGGGTATACAGAAACATTGTCAGAATGGGGGAATTAGCCTACAGCTCTTCAGGTGTTTGGCCAGTAGGAGGCAATAACATGTAGATTAAGATGCCCTTTAACTGTCTGGCACCCACAATCAGTTTCCTATTCAGGTTTGGGGAAATGCCTTTAGTCATTCCCAACAGGTGACTACATGTGTGACTCAACCCTGTTGAGTCCCCAAGTCTCATCAACCTTTTGATGAAACTCTTGAAATTATGACATGCTCGAATTGGTCTCCTGTAGGATTTTAACATCTGAGGCTTAAGATAATTCTATGGGTATCCCATCTACCCCTGGTGATTTATTTCTTCACAACACTTTCAGGGCAAGTTTCTTTTTACTTTATACGTTTACAGTCTCTCTCTCTCTCTCTCTCTCTCTCTCTCTCTCTCTCTCTCTATATATATATATATATATATATATATATATATTCTTCAAAGATAGTTGTCATCTTTTTCTTTTCTCTCTTATAGATTTTCAGTGTACTGTTTCCACCTTCCCTTTCTTTTGGTCAGATAATGTGCTTCTTTGTTGATCATTCAGCTTTCCTAATATGTTTTAATTTCCTTTTATTTCTTGAATCTTTTTATAGAGATATCTGTATTTCTTTTGTCATTGTTCTTTTCTATCTCCATATATTGATAATTATAATAGTTTTCTTTTATCTCTACATGATAGTTTTTTAAGAGATGCATTCAGGATTCTAACACTGTTTTTGTCATATTTTACTTTTTCCTCTCACATCTTTAACAATTTTTAGGTTTTTTTTTTATGCCATCCATTTCAATTTTTCTTTCCTTTTTACTTCCACTGTTGTCTTTTTACATTCTTTCCTAATAATATTTCTAGTTTCAGTCCACAGTGCTTCTGATTTTAATCAGTTAAATTCAATAATACAAATGTGTTTTATATGTGCTTTAAATCCACCAGGAATGTTTTTTACATTATATTTTGGCACTATGGCTCTTTTAGAGATGTTGTTTACTTTTACTCTAATGTTTGATATTAACAGTTCATGGTTAGTACCACAATCTGCTCTTGGCCTTATTTTGTCAGAGAAAAATATAGCTTCTCCATCTCCTGCTTTTGATTGCATAGTCTATTTGACTTTTATATTAGCTATTTGGGGATGTCAGTGTATACAGTTATCTGCTTGATTGTTTGAAGCATGTGCTTGTAATGGAAAAGTTGTTGGCTCTGCAAAAATCCACGAGTTGACCTCCATTTTCATTTCTGACCCAAAGTCCAAATTTTATGATAACATTTAATTTTACTTTTTTTTCCTACTTCTGTGTTCCAGTCACCTATAATTATCATCATTACTTGTTTTGGTATGTGATCAATTTCTTATTAGAAACCTCCTTAAAAGTTTTCAATTTATTCTTCTTCAGCCTCCAATTACAAAGAGGCATGTACCTGGTAAATAAAATTAATAATAAATAGTTTCATTAAAAAATTAAATTTTTATTGTCTAATTGGTCTATAAAGGTGCCAGAGTAAAAATGAACAACATGCATAAGCATATTAATGATTCTGAACAATCCTTTAACAAAAATACTATTTAAAAAATGACTATTTAATAACAGTCCACACAGTAAGAGGAATATGTGCATTTTTTCATTAATCTATGAAACATGCACCAAGAAAGGCTATGTCCTTGGCCATAAAACAAATCTCGATGAATTTAAAATAATTGAGATTATATGGTATGTTATGTCAATATAGTGGAATTAAAGTAGAAATCAATAGCATGCAACATGAAAATCTCTGTAAATGTTGAAATTATAGGACACTTTTAAATTATCTATCACTCAAAGAGGAAACTTCAAAGGAAATTTAAAAATGCATTGAACCTTAATGAAAAGAAAAAGCACAACAAATCAATATTTGTTGGATACAGTTACTTCAGTGCTGTGAGAAAAGTTTATAATGCTAAATGTGTTCAGTTAGAAAAGAAGAAAGGTGTCAAAGAAACAATATAAGTTAGTACATTAAGAAACTAGAATAACAAGAGCAAAATATTTTCAAAGCTAGAAGAAAGGAACTATAAAAGATAAAAGCAAACAGCAATTCAATTGAAAGGAGGAAACCAACAGATAAAATAATTAATATGAAAAGCTAGTTCTTCAATAAAATCAGTAAACTGAATAAACCTTTAGCAAGAGAAGCAAAGATAAAAAGAGAAGATGCAAATCACCAATATTATGAATGAGATAGAATGTCACTAGAGATTCTGCAGCCATTAAAAATAATGAGAATGTTTTGAATAATGTTAAGTTAAAAAATGTCATAACTTAGAAAAATGGAATAGTTTCTCAAAAACACAAATTACCTAAATTCAACTGCAATGAAATAGATAATCTAAATAGCCCTATAACTATTAAGGAAATTAAATTTGTAATTAAAGTTCCCACACACACACACACACACAAAAATCTCTCGGTCCAGGTGATTTCTCTGTGTAATTCCACCAAATGTTTAAAGAAGAAATTATTGCCAATTGTACAGAATATCTTCTAGAAAAAAGAGGAGCAAACATTTCCTTGCTCACTTTATGAGGTATTACCCTATTGCCAAAACCAAACAAAGACAGCTTCAAAAAATAATAATAAAGAAAGAAAAGAATGACCAAATGGAATTTATTCCAGGTAATCAAGACTGCGGAAACACTGGACTGATCATATATAACTGCTAGGAATATGGTATAGTCACTCTGATAAAGAGCATAGCAGTTTTTTTTTAAAAAATCTAAACATGCAAGTGCCATATTACTCAGCAACTGTACTCCAGAACATTTATCCCAGAGAAATAAAAATATGTTCACACAAAAACTTACACATGAATGTTTGTGGCCGTTTTATTTAAATAACTCCAAATTGGAAACAATCCAAATGTATTGCAATGAGTGAATGGTTAAACAAATTGTAGTACATCATACGATAGAATACTACACTGCAACAAAAAGGAGCAAACTATTGGTACACACAATAAGTCGAATGAATCTTCAGGTAATTATATTGAGTGATAAATAGGCAATCCCATGAGGTCATGTGCTATATGATCTAATTTATATAACTATGAGAAATGATACAATTATATAAATGGAGAATAGATTTGTGGTTGCAAGGGTAGGGATTATGTCCAAGATTTCCTCATCTCCATAGCTAAATAGAAAGTGACCTTCCAAAAGTCACATAGTTACTAAGTGGCATTGTGCCTCTTTTCTTTGTTTCATATCCTCCTTTGTTAATATTATCAGATAAATTCACCTAACCATTGACAAATAATAGTATAGGACTTGTTAAATAAATAATGATAAACATACAGAATAGGTTTCTAATTTGCTCTTGATTGGAATGAAGGAGATATTTTTACTAACATGAAAAGATTTCCAAGAAATTTGTGTTCAATTTAAAAACCTGATGGAGGACAATGTGCACAGTATGCTGCAATTTGTGTAAAATAACAGGAGCTATATATTATTATGATTGTGTGGTCATAGATGATCTAAAAATACATAAGAAACTAAGAGATCAAGGGTCAGGTTATAGGACAGATTTTATTTCTACTCTATAACCTCTGAACTGCTTACATTTTTTTACTTGTATGAACTAAGAAAAATATGCTATGGAATGACAAAATGATTCTCTCTTAAAGATCAGAATTTTTTTATCCCAGCAATAAAATTGAAGGCCAGAATTTTTTTGTTTTGTTTTAGATTCAAAACTACCAAGTTGTGGAAAATACTTCATCAAGGAAAAATATTCTATAACACATTCATATATCATAATAGTTTTATACCATTACTTGAAGGATAATTTAAATCTGGGAGTATAAATCAAAAAGTACTTTCTAACCAGTGGCTCATAAAAAAGTCAAATTGAATGTTCAATAGAGAAGTGATGTCATATGTTGGTTTATGAATATACCAGGGCCCAGTGTCATCTGTTAGCTCAATCCCTGTGGAGTTATACATATTTATGAAATCACAAGTAGAAGTTATGAATCTGCAGCACTAAGAATTGAAAAATAAAAAAATGTACTGCTGTATACTCACACATATCAAATTCATCATTTATTTATAATTGCTAAATGAAAGAGTGCATCATTTAATTCATGAAATATAAGACTCTGGGAAAAACTTAGTTACTACAGTATTGTGAAACTGCTTGCAGCTACAAATCACAGGACAGAATCTTATGTTTCAAAAAACCTCTCAGGTGATTCCTGAAAAGCTTCTCTGACTGCTTGGACTATATAACAGGTTTGTAATATATTCTCTTCTGTCATTCTGTTTTTCGCCTGCTGGATTTAGATGGATTTATTAACATTTGGTGGCATCTGGAGATTTCTTTTCTTTTGGAGCAGGAGTTATTGACTCTATCTACACTGACTATAGTGATTAATTTGAACAATGAAGATGGCCAAATCACATTTTGGAGGGCTGCCTAAATGTATCAACTTAATCAGGTATTATGCAAATAATCTCTATTCCCAAACTTTCCATATTTGAAAGCATTTTTGCCCTAATTAATATACTATTTGATGTACCGTAAGATATTAAAATGCAATGTTTGATTAAAATATTTCATTGTTGAAGTAGTGTTAATATGTCAGATTATTTGTTCTAACTTGAGTGATTAATGTTACAGTTTCATAATATATTTACATCACTTTAATTAGTGTCAGATACACTGCAGAATAAACTATTTTAATATATTATATACCTGTATATGTATCCTGGGTCTGTATGCAGTAAAGACATTTATACTTTTTATTGGTTGCTCCTAAATATATTTTGTTTTTCCTCCGGTACTATTACCACAGAGAAACATCTACAGATAATGCAGACTAAGAAGATATCCTATGAAAAAGCAATGTAGCACCCTGCAACTATGAACCTGATGGTAAATGAATGACAAGCAAATCATAAAACTTCTCCTTGGGACAGAATATATGAAGAGAAAAATAACTAGAAAATGATCAAATTGAGATACACTGTTTTAATCCCTTTCTAAATATCAATTTCTTGTCAAGAAGATACCATGAAAATGATACATGAGAGTATAATAGAGGCATATATTTCCATTTTACTCAAAAGACTATGATTTATTTGGGTCCAGAGCCCAATACAACATATGATTAAGGATAGAGCAAATGCTGGATAATTTTTTAACTGTGGTAAAATATGTATAAAATGTAATTTACTGTTTAACCATTTTAAGTGTAACAGTTCAGTGGCATTAAGTACATTCACATTGTAGTTCAAGCATTACCATTGTCCATTTTGAGATTTTTCTCATCATCTTAAACTGAAACAACATACCCATTAAAACATAGCACCCCATTCATTCTCTCCTCAGCCCCTGGTAACCACTATTCTATTTTCTGTGTCTATGAGTTTGACTTGGTGTTTCATATAAGTGGAATTACACAATACTAGAGGCCTGGTGCATGAAACTCGTGCATGGTGGGGGGGTCCCTCAGCCTGACATACACCCTCTAGTAATCCGGGACCACTCGCCTTCCTGCCTGCCTGATCACCCCTAACTGCCTCTGCCTGCCTACCTGATCACCCCTAGCCACTCGTCTGCCTGCCTGATCACCCCTAACAACACTGCCTGCCTGATCGCCCCTAACCACTCACCTACCAGCCTGATTGCCCCTAGTGACTCTCCTGCCAGCCTGATCATCCCTAACTGCTCCCCTGCTTGCCTCATTGCCCCTAACCACCTCTGCCTAGGCCCCTGCCACTGTGGCTTCATCTGGAAGGATGTCCAGAATAACGTCCAGAAGGTCGTTCGGCTGTCTGGTCTAATTAGGATAGCATGCTTTTATTATTATAAAGTTTCCCTTTTGTGAATGACTTATTTCACATAGCATAATGTTTTCATTGTTAATTCCTATTGTAGTAGACACCAGAATTTCACTCCTTTTTAAAGTAGAATAATATGCTATTGCATGTATATACCAAATTTTTATTAGTCATACATCAAAAGATGCACATTCGAGTTGTTTCCCCATGTGGCTATTATGAATAATGTTGCTGTGAATATTGGCATACAGAATTTCTCATATGTCCCATCCCAGTCAATTCCCAACCCACACTGTCCTTATTTATATAAAAAAATATCAGTTTTTTCTCTTCTTGAAATTCTAATAGATAAAATCATACATTCCATACTTTTCTGTGTTTAGCTTCTTTGTTCAGCATAAGGTTTTTGAGATTTATTCATGGTGTTGGGTGAATCATTATTTATTATTTTTTTCTATTTTATTATTATTATTTTTTAATTATTAATTAAAACTTTATTGTTCAGATTATTACATTTGTTGCTCTTTTTCCCCCCCATAACTCCCCTCCACCCAGTTCCCACCCCACCCTCCAACCTCACTCCCCACCCACTGTCCTCATCCATAGGTGTACGATTTTTGTCCAGTCTCTTCCCGCATCCCCCACACCTCTTGCCCACCCAGGAATAGCTAGTCCACTCTTTTTCTATGCCCCTGATTCTATTATAATCACCAGTTCATTCTGTTCATCAGATTATTCACTTGATTTTCAGATTCACTTGTTGATAGATGTGTATTTGTTGTTCATAATTTGTATCTTTACCTTCTTCTTCTTCTTCCTCTTCTTAAAGGATACCTTTCAGCATTTCATATAATACTGGTTTGGTGGTGATGAACTCCTTTAGCTTTTTCTTGTCTGTGAAGCTCTTTATCTGACCTTCACTTCTAAATGATAGCTTTGCTGGGTAGAGTAATCTTGGTTGTAGGTTCTTGCTATTCATCACTTTGAATATTTCTTGCCACTCCCTCTGGCCTGCATAGTTTCTGTTGAGAAATCAGCTGACAGTTGTAGGGGTACTCCCTTGTAGGTAACTGACTGTCTTTCTCTTGCTGCTTTTAAGATTCTCTCTTTGTCTTTTGCCCTTGGCATTTTAATTATGATGTGTCTTGGTATGGTCCTCTTTGGATTCCTTTTGTTTGGGGTTCTCTGCGCTTCCTGGACTTGTAAGTCTATTTCTTTCACCAGGTAGGGGAAGTTTTCTGTCATTATTTCTTCAAATAGGTTTTCAATATCTTTCTCTCTCTCTTCTTCTGGCACCCCTATAATTCTGATGTTGGTATGCTTGAAGCTGTCCCAGAGGCTCCTTACACTGCCCTCGTATTTTTGGATTCTTTTTTCATTTTGCTTTTCCAGTTGGGTGTTTTTTGCTTCTTCGTATTTCAAATCATTGAATTGATTCTTGCGATCCTCTAGTCTGCTGTTTGGAGTGTGTATAATATTCTTTATTTCAGTCAATGTATGCTTAATTTCTAGTTGGTCCTTTATCACAACCTCGAGGGTCTCATTAGATTTATTGTAGATCTCATTAAGTTTATCTTCAGTTTCTAGAAAATTCTTGAAAAACCTTACAAGTGTGGTTTTGAACACTATATCCAGTAGTTTGCTTTCCTCCATTTCTGTCATTTGTGTCCTTTTTCTTTGTCTCCGCATTTTTTATGCTTCCCTGTGTTGTTAAAGTGGTTTTCTGTGCTAAGTGTCCTCTAGGGCCCAGTGGTTCAGCCTCCCCAATTACCTGAAGAGGACACTCTTGGTGCACCCCCTTGTGGTCTTTGTGCACAGTCTTGTTGTAGTTAAACCTTGATTGTTGTAGGTATCACTGAGAGGAATTGACCTCCAGGCCAATTGGCTGTGAGAATCAGCTGTGTCTGCAGTGGGAGAACTTCTGTGCTGGAGAAACCCCTCTGGGGCAAGACTTGCTTCAATGGGGCTTTGGTGCTCACTGAGTCTGCCCCCTGAGTGTGTCTTTTATGGTTCCACGGAGCTGCAAACTGAATGGTCCCACTCTGACCTTTGGGTTTCCTGGCTCCTGGATCTCTAGGGAGGTGCAATCTAGCCTCTGCCTGAGGCTATCCAACAAAAGCCTCCCTGCAGGGCTTGGGCGGGGTGGGTCCCACAGGATCAACAGGGCGGGGCTAGCAGTTATGGCTGCTCTCAGTCCAGTCCTCAGAGGCTCTGCTTCTCAGTGTCCTGGTAATCGCTGCAAGCCCCTCGGAGAGAAAGCTTCCCTCGAGTTCCGACTGCTGCCAGACAGTCCCGCTTCTCCAGTATAAGTCTGGGTCCCTAGAGACTCGCCCAGAACTGGAGCTCAGAGCCTGAGACTCCCTCCCAGTTGAAAACTACAACCACGCCCTCAGCCGCCAGCTCGCTCCACATGCACCTCTACACCTTAGTATTTTACTTCCGCACTGCGCCTCCTCTGAGTCTCGGTATGCTTTTCTCTTTCCTTCTAGTTGTAGAATTTCCACTCAGCCAGCCTTCCTGTGGTTCTGGATGATGTCCGTTCTGTCTTTTAGTTGTATCTTTGAAGTGGTTGTTCGAGGCAGCAAACTCCGGTATTTACCTATGCCGCCATCTTGGTTTCTCCCATTAATTATTTTTTTTTATTTCTCTGTAATATTCCATTGTGTATGTATACACACCAAATATTGATTATCCATTCATCTGAAGATTGATTTGGGTTGTTTTCATCTATGGATATTGGGAATAATGTTGCTAATTGGGAATATTGCTGCTATGAACATTGTTGTACAAATATCTATTTGAGTCTCTGTTTTCAATTATTTTGATTATATACTAAGAAGCAGAATTGATGTGTTATATGGCATTTTTATGTTTAAGATTTTGAGGAATCATTATACTGTTTTACAAATATGCTGGATCATTTTACATTTATACCCACAGTAAACAGGGTTTCAATTTATCCACTTCATTTGCAAAAATTGTTATTTTCTACAATTATTTTTTTCAGTAACAAGCATTCAAATGCATGCAAAGAGATATCAAATTGGTTTGATTTGCATTTCCCTAATAGTCGTGAATAGTGATGTTGATCATTTTGCATGTACTTATGGGCTATTTGTGTATCTTCTTTGGAGACATGTTTGAGTCCACTGTTCACTTTTGAATTAAGTTGTTTTGTTGTTGTTGAGAGGTGGAATTTATTTATATACTCTGGTTAGTGACCCTTTATCAGATATGTAGCTTTGTAACAAGAATTAATAAAATCAGGAAGTGTGAATCCTGCAAAATCGATTTTATTGAGATTCTTTTGACAAATTCAGCAGTACTTTGTGGAATCTTTGTTGTTGTCTACATACAAGATTATGTTGCACTGGCCAGTGGGACTCAGTTGGTTGAACACTGTCCCATGCACCCCAAAGTCCCAGGTTCGATTCCCTGTAAAGGCACATGCCCAGTTTGCTGGGTCGGTCCCCTGTTGGGGTGTGTACAGGAGGCAACTGATTAATGTTTCTCTCTCACATTGATGTTTCTCTCTCTCTCTCTCACCCTCCCTCCCTCCCCCCCTTCCCTTACTCTAAACTCAATTAAAAGCCATATAAAAAGATAATGTCTTATGAGAACAGAAACAGTTCTGTTTCTGGTTCCTTTGATATGCTTTATGAATTTTTGGATAGAAAATTTTCTATATCTGAAAAAGAAAGATTGGATTTTGAAAGGGTTTGCATCACATTGAGTCTGTAGATTATTTTGGAGAGTATTGACATCTTAACAAAATTAACTTTTCTAATTCATGAACATAGATCTATCTCTATATATGTATGTCTTTTTTAAAATGTTCAGCAATGTTTTGTAGTTTTCAGTGTATATATATTTTGCTTCCTTGGTTAAATTTAATGTTATTTTATTATTTTGATGCTTTTATAAATATGCTTGTTTTAGAAATTTTCTTTTCACATTGCCCATTGTCCACAGTATAAATAGACAACTTATTTTTGTGTTGATTTAGTGCCCTACAGCTTTCCTTAATTCATTATTGAACACAACAGTATTCTGTGGAATCTTTATTGTTTTCTACATATGAGTTCACACCATTTGAGTACAAAAATAATATAACCTTTACTTTTCCATGGAAAATTGCTCTAGCTAGAAATTCCAATATTATGTTGAATAGGCGTGCTTAATTTAGGCATTCTTGTATTGTTTCAGGTTAGAGGGAAAACTTCCAGTTTTTCACCATTGAGTATGATTCAAGTTGTGGGTTTTCATTAATGGCCAATATTATGCAGAGGTAGGTTCCTTCTTTTCTTAGTTTAAGAGTTTTCATAATGAAAGAGTGTTGATTTTTTTAAGCACTTTAAAAATGTATATTTTTTATTGATTTCAGAGAGGAAGTGAGAGGGAGAGAGAGATGGAAACATCAATGATGAGAGAGAATCATTTATCGACTACCTCCTGCATGCCCACTACTTGGGATCAAGCCCACAATCCAGGCATGTGCCCTGACCCGTTTACTTCATTTTCTTAATCTGTTGTATTGCATTGATTGAGTTCTGCATGCTATAACATTCTAGCATTCCAGGTGAAGATAACACTTATTATGTATAGTCCTTATATATACTGCAAAGTGTGATTTACTTGTGGTTTGTTGAGATTTTTCTATATCCTATATAATAAGAGAAACATGCAATTTAACCATCCCTCTGCTACACTCAAGCCACACCCACCAGCCACACCCACCAGCCAATCAGGAGCGAGTACGCAAATTAACCCAACTATGATGGCAGCGGCCACAGAGCTGGAGCGAGCAGGAGGCTTGGGTTGCTCCCAGTGGTGGAGGAAGCCAAGCTTCCTGACTGCCCTGGCAGGCCCTCGGCTCCACTCAAGGCTACAAAGTTTCAATTATAGAAGATAAATAAATCCCCCCCCCAAAAAAAAAAGTAAAAAAGGAGAGGTTGGGAGCTTGGGTCGCCAGAGGGCATGGCCAGCCTGAAAACGGCCATCAGCCCCTCACCCAAGCTGGCCAGGCACCCCACCACCCACCCTGAAAGGGCTGTGGGCAGCCTGTAAAAGGACCTCAGCCCCTCACCCAGGCTAGCCACACCCCCATGGGGTGAGGCACCCCACTGAGGGGCTTGACCAGCCTGAAAACAACCACCAGCCCCTCACCCAGGCTGGCCAGGCACCCCAGTTGGGACCCCCACTCTGAGGGGGTGTGGTCAGCCTGAAAACAGCCCTCAGCCCCTCACCCAGGCTGGTCAGGCACCCAAGTGTGACCCCCACCCTGATCCAAGACACCCTTCAGGGCAAACCAGCCAGTCCCCACCCGTGCACCAGGCCTCTATTCTATATAGTAAAAGGGTAATATGCAAACTGACCCTAACAGCAGAAAGACTGGGAATGACTGGTCACTATGACACACACTGACCACCAGGGGGAAGATACTCAATACAGGAGCTGCTCCCAGTGGTCAGTGTGCTCCCACAGGGGGAGCTCTGCTCAGCCACAAGCCAGGCTGACGGCTGCCAGCACAGCGGTGGTTGCAGGAGCCTCTCCTGCCTCCTCAGCAGCGCTAAGGATGTCCGAATGCAGCTTAGGACTGCTCCCTGCTGGCAAGTGGACACCCCCCAAGGGCTCCCAGGCTGCCAGAGGGATTTCTGACTGCCAGCTTAGGCCTGATCCTCTGGGGTGCAGGCCTAAGCTAGCAGGCGGACATCCCCCGAGGGGTCCCAGACTGGGAGAGGGCACAGGCTGGGCTTAGGGACCCCCCTGAGTGCACAAATTTTTGTACATTGGGCCTCTAATATATTCATAATGAGCATTGGTATGTATTTGAGTGACATTGATTTATAAAACTATACCAGTTTCAAGTGTACAATTAAAATGTATCAATAATTAGTGATGTTGAGTATTTTGTCATATCTATTGGCCACCTGTATGGCCTATTTGGGAAAGTGTCTATTCAGGTCCTTTAACCAATTTTTAAATAGTTATTTATTTTTTTTGATGAGAGAGAGAGAGAGAGAGGGAGGAAGAGAGAGAGAGAGAGTTTTCTGGAGACCAATTCCAGCATGACAGCAGGACTGCATCTGGGAATGGCTGAAGGCATTTTCCCAAACCTGAAAAAGGATTATTGTTTGGCTGCCAGACAGCTAAAAGGCATCTTAATCTACATGTTATTGCCTCCTACTGGCCAAACACCTGAACAGCTGTAGGCTAATTCCTCCATTCTGACAATGGACTCTGCACCAAACCCTAACCCTTTGAAGTATATACTTCTGCTTTGCCTTAAGACAAATCTATTTATATAAAAATACATCACGACTGAGGCTCGACCAACAAGAAGTAAGTCAGTCCTGCAGGGGTTGTCTTGGAAATGGCTGCTCCCTTCCCAAGCTTTTTCCCACAAGGGCAAGGTTTCAGGCAGGAACGCGCCCTCGGAGCATGGATGCACTGAGTCCTGGGTCCTTTTAGCAACAGCTGAGCCCTCCACAAGCTGTCTTCTGGGAGGGTGAGGTTTGAGGCAGGAACTGGCCCTCAGAGCATGGAGGCATATCTTTATAAAGTTTTAATACATTATATTAGAGGTCGTTTTGGTACTGTTTACCCACAGCATCTACAGGAATTGCTGCAAATTTACATCTTAATGGGAGCACCTTTCATTCCCAATATAAATTACCCATTCCATTAAATTAAACTTCAATTTCTAGACTCGATATAAACAGTGAAGTTGATAAAACTATTAAAAAGGCCCAACTTCTCATTATTGATGAATGCACCATGGTATTCAGTCATGCTATAAACTTCATAGACAGATTACTAAGAGAAATTATGAATTTGAATGTTGTATTTCGTGGGGAAGTTCTTCTTGGAGGGGATTTTTGACAATGTCTCAGTACAGTACTGCATGCTATACAATTGGCCATAGTACAAACAAGTTTAAAGTACTACAATGTTTTGGGGTGTTTCAGAAAGTTGTCTCTTACAACAAATATGAGATCAGAGGATTCTGCTTATAGTGAATGGTTAGTAAAACTTGATAATGGCAAACTTGATAGCAGTTTTCATTTAAGAATGGATATTATTGAAATCCCCTGTGAAATGATCTGTAATGGATCTATTATTGAAGCTACCTTTGGAAATACTATATCTATAGATAATATTAAAAATATATCTAAACGTGCAATTCTTTGTCCAAAAAAACGTGCAATTCTTTGTCCAAAAAATTAAAGGAAGAAATTTTGGATATACTCAATGGAGATTTTCACACATATTTGAGTGATGATTCTATTGATTCAACAGACGATGCTGAAAAGGAAAATTTTGCCATTGAATTTCTTAATAGTATTACCCTTCGGGAATGCCATGTCATGAATTAAAATTGAAAGTGGGTGCAATCATCATGTTATTGAGAAATCTCAATAGTAAATAGGGTCTTTGTAATGGTACCAGATTTATTATCAAAAGATTACAACCTACCATTATCAAAGCTGAAGTATTAACAGGATCTGCAGAGGGAGAGGTTGTTCTGATTCCAAGAATTAATTTGTCCCCATCTGACACTGGCCTCCCATTTAAATTGATTTAAGACAGTTTCTTATGATGCCAGCATTTGTGATGACTATTAATAAATCACAAGGACAAACTAGACAGAGTGGGCATATTCCTACCAGAACCCGTTTTCACACATGGTCAGTTATATGTTGCTTTCTCTCAAGTTCGAAGAGCATGTGACATTACAGTTAAAGTTCTAAATACTTCATCACAAGGGAAATTAGTCACGCACTCTGAAAGTGTTTTCACTCTTAATGTGGTGTACAGGGAGATATTAGAATAAGTTTAATCACTTTATCAGTCATTGTTTGTATCACTGTTGTTTTTACATCATGTTTTGGTTGTTTTCATATCATGTTTTTGTCGTTTTTATATCATGCCTCTGTTGTTGTCATATCCTTTTGCTACTGTTTATCTACACTAATAAAAGACAAAGATGCTAATTGACCGTACCTTTGCTACACCCAAAGCTATGCCCACCAGCCAATCAGAGTGACTATATGCAAATTAACCCAACCAAGATGGCGGCCGTTAGCCATGGAGCTGGAGCAAGCAGGAGGCTTGGTTGCCTGGGCTATGGAGGAAGCCAAGCTTCCCACCTGTCCTGAGCTGGCTAAGGCCTCCGCTCATGGCAACAAAGTTTCAATTATAGAAGACAAATAAATCCCAGATACCTGTTTTCAGCCAGCCTCCACTTGTAGCTTGGGTGGCTGGGAGTTGTGGCAAGCCTGCAAACAGCCCTTAGCCCCTCATCCAGGCTGGTCAGGCACCCCAGGGGGGACCCCCATCCTGAACGGTCTGTGGCCAACCTCCAAACAACCATCAGCCCCTCACCCAGGCTGGCCAGGCACTCCTATATAATAAAAGGGTAATATGCAAATTGACCCTAACAGCAGAGTGACTGGGAATCACTGGTCACTATGACACACACTGACCACCAGGGGGCATACGCTCAATGCAGGAGCTATCGGCTGGTAGTCAGTGTGCTCCCACAGGGGGAACTCTGCTCACCCACAAGCCAGGCTGATGGCTGCCAGTATAGTGGTGGTGGTGGGAGCCTCTCCTGCCTCCTCAGCAGCGCTAAGTATGTCCAACTGCAGCTTAGGCCTGCTCCCTGCTGGCAATTGGAGATCCCCTGAGGGCTCCCAGGCTGCCAGAAGGATGTCTGACTGCCAGCTTATGCTCAATCCCCCAGGGAGTGGCCTAAGCCTGCAGGTGGTCATCCCCCGAGGGGTCCCAGACTGGGTGAGGGCACAGGCTGGGCTGAGGAACCCCCCCTGAGTGTACAAATTTTTGTGCACCGGGCCTCGAGTTGTGTTAATAAAAAGCATGGGGTCCTGGGACAAGGAGCCTTAGACCTGAGAACTTAAGACCTTAGAACTTAGCTCCTTTGGCTAAGTTCCTCTGACCCCCAAATACCTTTCAAAATTATACTTTGTCTCTGGAGTCTTATTTAAAATCTACGCACAGCCTTCTCCAGATTCCTGAACTTTTCTTGATGCTGGGACAAGAGCCCCGGCAAGAGAGTGAGAGAGAGAAACATCAATTTGTTGTTCCATTATTTATGCAGTCAATGATCTTTCATGTGCCCTGACCAATTATTGAACCCACAACCTGGGTGTATTGGTATGATGCTCTAACCAACTGAGCTTCCTCTCCAGGGTTGCCCATTTTTAATTGGGTTGTTTGTCTTCCTGGTGTTGAGTTATAGAAATCTTTATATATTTTGAAAATTGACCTCTTATCAAATGTATCATTGGCAAATATGTTCTTCCATTCAGTGGGCTTCTTTTTCATTTTGTTGATGGTATGTATTTTTTTCTGTTAATATTTTTCTAAAATTGACTTTTAGAGAGAGGGGAAGCAAGAAAAAAGAGAGAAAAAGAACTCAGGGACATGGACTACAATGTGGTGATTGTGGAAGGGGGATTGGGTGTGGGTGAAGTGGAAGAGGGGATAAATAGTGATAGAATATAAATAAATAAATAAATAAATAAATAAATAAATAAATAAATAACAATACAGATGGAATGATGGCCACATTCCTAATCACATCAATGATTAAATTAAATGAAATTGGTGTAAAACTCCCAATTGAAAGGCAGAGGGCATCAGTGTCAGTAAAAAGGCAATATCCAACCATATGTTCCCTACAAGCAGTTGACTTCAAAAATTAAAATGCAACTTGATTGGAAGTAAATTGATGGAAAATATAGAATATGATAATACTAGTCACAAAAAAGCAGGACTAGCTATATAAATATCAGAAAAAATTAGGAAAAGTTTTAAGGTAGTCATAATCTACTGACGAAAGTTTGATTCTGAAAAAGATGTAGCACAGCTAAACATTTTTCCTGCTAGTAACAGAGCTTCAAAATACATTAAGCTAAAACTGATAAAATGAAGTCAGATATTTAAATAACCCTCTCAATAATTGATAGAGTAATTGACAGAATATATATAGAGAGAAAATAAGTAAGGAAGTAGTATATTTTAACTATATAATAAATTAATTTGATGTAACATTGAATAAACCAACAGCAATAGAATGCATGCATGGAACATTTACCAAGATAGATCATTAATATTAAGGGCCACAAATCAATTTTCAGTAAATATGAAAAAATTCAAGTCATGGAAAATACATTTTCTGACCATAATGAATAACACAACATGCATAAATATCAAAATAATTATGCTGAGTGAAATAAGCCAGACAGAGGAGAACAAAAGTGTAGCAAAAAAAACTATCAAGAAAATGAAAAGGAAATCCACTGTATGGGAGAACATATTTGTCAATGATACATCTGATATGGGTTAATATCCAAAATATATAAGGAACTCATACAATTAAACCAAAGGATGACAGTTAAACAATCCAATTTTAAAAAGGGCAAAGGTTTTCGAATTTATTTACTAATCCTAATAATTTCTTTTTTTTTTAAAATATATTTTATTGATTTTTTACAGAGAGGAAGGGAGAGAGATAGAGAGCTAGAAACATCGATGAGAGAGAAACATCGATTAGCTGCCTCCTGCACATCTCCTACTGGGGATGTGCCCGCAACCCAGGTACATGCCCTTGACCGGAATCGAACCCTGGACCTTTCAGTCCGCAGGCTGACGCTCTATCCACTGAGCCAAACCGGTTTTGGCTACTAATCCTAATAATTTCTTGATAGAGTCCTTAGGGTTTTCTATGTACAGTATCATGTCATCTGCAAATAAGGACAATTTTACTTCTTCTTTTCCAATTTGGATACCTTTTATTTCTTCTTCTTGTCTGATTGCATTGGCTAGCACTTCCTGTACTATGTTGAACAGGAGTGGTGAAAGCAGACATCCCTATCTTGTTCCTATTCTTAAGGGAAATAGTTTTAGTTTTTGCCCCATTTGACCCAGTGATCCCACTTCTAGGAATATATCACAAGAAATCAGAAACACCAATGAGAAAGGATATATGCATCCTTATGTTCATAGCAGCACAATTTACCATACCTAAGATTTGGAAACAGCCTAAGTGCCCATCAACAGATGAATGGATTAGGAAACTGTAGCACATCTATACCATGGAATACTACATTGCTGTAAAAAAAGAAGGAATTCTTACCATTTGCCACAGCATGGATTGAACTGGAGAGCATTATGCTAAGTGAAATAAGCCAGTCAATGAAAGAAAAATACCACATGATCTCACTCATATATGGATAATAAAGACCATTATAAACTGATGAACAAAAATAGATACAGCGGCAGAGAAGCATCTAACAGACTGTCAAAGTACAGCGGGAAGGCCAGGGAGGATTGGGGTGGGGCGAGTAAGAGATCAACCGAAGGACTTGTATGCATGCATAGGAGCATAACAAATGGACACAAGACACTGGGGGGTAAGGGAGGCTGGGGGAAGGTCAAGGGGGGAAAAAGGAGACATATGTACTACTCTTTGTAATACTTTAAGCAATAAAACAAAATTTTAAAAAATGGGCAAAGGACCTAAATAAACACTTCTTTAAAGTGGACATACAGATGGCCAAGAGACATATGAAAAAATCCTCAGTCACTAATAATCAGAGAGATGCAAATTAAAACAACAATGAGGTATCACCCCACATCTGTCAGAATAGCCACCATCAACAAACCAACAAATGACAAATGCTGTCAAGAATGTGGAGAAAAGGGAACGCTACTACACTGCTCCTGGGAATGCAGACTAAAACAGCCACTTGGAAAACAGTATGGAGTTTCCTCAAAAAAATAAACATGGAACTTCCATTTGACCTAGTGATACCAGTTCTAGGAATATATTCTAAGAAATCTGAAATACCAATCAGAAAGAATATATGCATCCCCATGTTCATAGCAGGGCAATTTACAGTAGCTAAGATCTGGAAACCCAAGTGCCTATCAATCTATCAATAGATGAGTAGACAAAAAAGCTGTGGTACATTTACACAATGGAATACTATGCAGCTGTACAAAATAAGGATCTCTTACCCTTTGAGACAGCATGGAGGAACCGAGAGTATTATGCTAAGCGAAGTAAGCCAGTTAGAAAAATACAAGTATCACATGATCGCACTCATATGTGGAATCTAAAGAACAAAGTAAACTTTTAAACAACATAGATTCAGAGACATAAAAACATGGAACACACATGAATCTCAGAGGGAAGGTGGGCATGGGTAGGTGGGTGAGGAGAGATTAATCGGGAAACTTATAGGCATATATGCATAGCCCACAGACTCAGACAATAGTTTGGTGACAATCTGCAGCTACTGTCAATCGGGAAAAAGTGTGTGGGGGGAAACATCTGTAGTACTTTCACCAATAAAGATAAATCTTAAAAGAAGAGCTCATGATAATTATTTGTATTATCCTTTCAACTTTTCTGTGAGATGGAAGCTTCATTAATTTTTTTTTTTTTACAAATGTAAAAAAAAAAAAAAACACCCAGTGTAATTCCATTTATGTGAGTCTCTTTTAAATGCAAAGTAATCTATACTAATAGAAAGCATACTGGTGGCTGCTTGGAGTAGAGGTAGATGAGGAGGCTTAAAAGGGAAAGGTTCTACAGGGACATGAGGAAACTGTTGTGGGTGATGAATATGTTCACAATGTTGCTTGTGGTGATAGTTCCACAAGTATGTTTATATGTCAAAACATGACATTGTATACTTTAAATATGTATAGTTTATGATGTGTTTGTATCTTTTAAAAGCTGATTTTAAGAAGCAGGTGCCAAACAAACAAAAAGAGATCGCTTGAACAGCAGTTTATAGCTGCCTTCAATGGGATATTTGATAATATTAGCTGGCAAATTCTCCTCTTAGATATTAAATCGAAGATAAACGTGCATGCACATTTGAGTAACACCTTGCCTGGCACATAGAAATCTTTCAATAATGATAATTTGTCAAACATAGATGTAAGGTTCCCATGAAATGCTTCATCTATTGCATAAATTCATTCCATGTCAAATAGTGTTGAGGCACACAAAACATAGACCTAATTAGTTAGGTCCTTGTTCAGTTAAAGTTTTCTGAGATATTCGCTACTGAGTGAGAAAGTAAGCTTCAGGTTATATTAAAGGGTTTTATTTATCTTTAATAAAATATTTCTTGTGGTGGGTGCCTTTTCTAGAAAATTTTATATGTGATACATGCACTTGATAGAAAGTATACAAGAATGCAACAAAAAATAAAATGAACCTCTTCTATAATCCCACCTCCTGATGATTACTTCTATTAACATTAAATATATATTCTTCCAAACTTGAGACATTTCCATGATTACTGAAGATTAAGGTACATTTTTGTCAAATCAGTTCACAGTACTTCCATAGACAATGTGGCAAGCAACTATCACAAAGGCCTCAGTGGCTGATAAACAGTTTCATCAAAGTAGATATTACAAGGAATAATGACAAAGTGATAATTAAACAAAAGAAATAGTTTCAAGGTGCTTTAAATTATGTTCTTTCTGAAGGTTGTGCTATAACCTTTATTTTGTTATGTTTATTGAGATTTTTTTAAAAAATTAATTTAATACTGACAGTTTAATAGGTTGAACTGGTTACTGGTTTGCTTCTTGGTGAACTCTGTAGTGTAGTCTAGAACTAGAAGTGTATATTATTTTAATTTATATAACTCAAGAAGGACCTGAGTGTGATATACAATTATGTCAATGGGAAGATGAATTAACAGTAACTGAAAACAAACAAAAACTAAAAAAGAAACACTTCTTATAGTTGACTTTTATAAGACATGAAAGTAAAACCCAATGCTATAGTAAAAGTCAATATCTTTTAAAATGACAAGGTGGGTAAAATCAAATGTGAATTTTTAAAACTCCATGGGGAAAATATGAATTATTAGATAAAAATAAAATTTTAAAACAAAGGAGCATCAAACATAGAGTAATTTACACTAAAAAATAAAAATAAAAAAGCATTAAAAGTTTTTGTAAAATTACATATATTTTGATATATAATGGATATATTATATCCATTTTAATATAATCCAATATGACATAGCCAAATAAAATTCAGTAATAATTCACATTTAGATATCTGTAATTTATATATGGATTATATATGTTTTTATTGAATCCATATATATGTATATGGATTTTATATATCTTTATTGAATCCATATACATCTACATGTATATTTCACATATATTTGGCACAGGGTGACAGAAATGAGTCTCAAAATTGATTTTATTGTTGGTGGCAATTTATCTACCATTTGAATCATGTTCTAAATGACAAATTCTCTCTCTCTCTCTCCCTCTCCCTCCCCCCCCCACAGGCACACACACACACACACACACACACATCCATATCAGGAAAACATGTGAACTCTTAACAATCTCTATAGCCATGGCTTCTTTGCCCCCCACAACTAAACCAGGCAAATACACTATCCCTAAAAATTTGTTAATTGAAGAAAAATGCAGCTACTTAAGTGTGTGCCACAAAGCATAATATTTAGAGCTACAGGCAACTTTGAAAATGTTTAGTACCTTCCAGCAAATCAAACAAGTCACTGACAAAATTCAATGGAATCACCACTGTAAAATTAAGTTGATCTTTTGTGAAAAATGGTAAGCTACTTCTAAAATTCATGGCTAATTCAAAGGATTAGAAACATTACTTACCAACTATAGTCGTTATCCTTATCTGAAATTATATGTTGACTTTTTCCATGTTTAAGGTTGTATAAAGTTACTTATATAACATTTGCCTATGTTTATGGCTTCTTTTTCTGGGCTTTGTATTAGGAAGATTCATACATATGGCTACATGTATCAGTAAGTCATTCACTTTATTTCTACATAGTATTCCATTGTTGAAAAATAAAATGACTTTTTTTGCTGTTGTTCAACATTCCAAATTTTTACTCTAATAAACAGTATTGTTCTCCACATTCTTGTACATATCCTTTGGTAGAAGTATGCATACGTTTCTGAAAGGATAAAACATTGCAAGATTAAGTAGCTTTAACATTCAATAAGTACAGGGGCTGGCTAAGGGTGAGGAAACTGAAATGGTGGTAAAGGATGAAAATACTTAATATCATTTACAGTTTTAAGACTTGTTACAGACAGTTTCATTAATTCTGCAGTTGCCTAAAGCTTCGTTTTGTTTTATTTTATTTTTAACGAGAATATATCTGTTCACCTTCTTGCAGTGAACTCTGTGACTTATCAGACTTATACTTTCCCTCTCAGAAAACAAGTGAGGGCATCTTGTTCACACACACACACACACACACACACACACACACACACACAAGCGTGCACGCACATGCGTGTACACATACACTGGTCTGAAATGTAATATAGGAGCCAGATACAGAGGCAGAGTACTAGTGGATCTGAATACAAGGCTAGGCTCTATTGAACATGCTGTAATCATAGTCTCAGTTTGTCTTGGCCTCATGTGTCTCCTGGATTCTTAGCTGCCTACTTTACCTCAGCTTCCACCAGTTCATTTCAGGGACTATGCAGATATGTTCCCTGAGGACAACCAGCCATTGACCTGAGGTTACTAGTTCTACTTGCCCTTCCTGCATTCAGGTAAAATATAATACCACAGGGCATGAGATCTGTTTTCCTGAATGACTTCTGAAGGAGCTGGAGTTTAGAAAAATTTAACTTGGGAGTTTGGAAAAATTAATAAGAGTCAACTTTTACTAATGAGAGCTAGAAATTCAGGGAAAGTCTGGCAAATAAATTCCTTCTCTCTTCCTCACTCTGATGGACTTACAGAGGTATGGTTTCTCTATGCAGTTTGTCTAAAGATGACCTATGTGGTCAATCAAGTGTTTATTAGGGTTTGGTTGAATGAATTAGTTTATTCACATATTAGATTATTATGGAACTGCAAAAATGAATGAGAATTGTCTCTCCTGCTATACAGTTCTAACATTTGTATGGAACCACAAAAAAAAAAAGCCCAAGTAGCTTAAGGAACGTTGAGAATGAAGAACATAGCTGGAAACATCACACTCCCTTATTTCAAACTATCTTTCAAGCTGTAGTAATCAAAAGAGTATGCTATTGCCAAACTGACACATAAATCAATGGAACACAATAGATTCCAAAAATAAATCCATGCATAGATGTTCAATTAGTCTATGAGAAATTAGTCAATAATATACTACGGGAAAAGAACAGTCTCTTAAATAAATAGTGTTTGGAAAATCACACTCAAAAGAATGAAGCTGAACCACTATCTTACACCACACACAAAAATTCACTAAAACTGGATTACATACTTGAATGTAAGACCTGAAACCATAAAATTACTAGCAGAAGACAAGAGTTGAGCTCCTTGACATTGGTCTTGGCAACGATTTTTTAAAATATAACACCAAAATCAATGGCAACAAAAGCAAAACATAAACAAGTAGGTTTATATAAAACTAAAAACCTTCTGCACAGCAAAGGAAAATATATCAAAATGAAAAGGCAACCTACTAAATACTTGAAAATTATATATCTGAAGGGGGTTAGTATCCAAAATATATGAAAACCTCATCCAACACAATAGCAAAAAAATCTGATTTAAAAATTGGCAGAAGATCTGAGTAGACATTTTTCCAAAGAAGACATATAGGTGGTCAACAGATACATGAAAAGATGATCAACATTACTACTTATCAAGGAAATCAAAATCAAAATTAGATATCACCTCAAACTTCTCAGAATGGTTATTATCAAAAAAACAAGAGATAGTGCTGGCAAATATTTGGAGAATAGGGAAACCTTGTGCACTCTTGGTGGACATGTAGATCGGTGCCAACACTATGTAAAACAATATGGAGATTCCTCAAAAATTAAAAATAGTTTCACAATATAATCCAGAAATTCCACTTATGGATATTTATCTGAAGAAAATTAACGCACTAATGTGAAAAGACCTATTCACCCCCATGTACCTTGGAGCATTATTTAGCATAGTCAAGATATGAAAACAACCTAAATGTCTACCGATAGATGAATAAAGAAAGTGTGGAAGATATATAAGATCATATATATATATATATATATATATATATATATATATATATATATGAAATAAGTCTTGCCATTCACAATAACGTGGTTGGACCTTGAAGGTGTTATGCTAAGGGAAATAAGTCAGACAGAAAATGATAAATACTGTATGATCTCACTTATATGCAGAATCGTTTAAACAACAACAACAGAAACAAGCTCATGGATAAAGAAGATAGATTGGTAACTATCAGAGTTGAGGGGTAGTTGGGAAAATATGTGAAGAGGGTCAAATGTTACAAACTTGCATTTATAAAATAATTGTCATGGGGATGTAATGTATAGCATGACAATTACTAGTATAGTTAATAATAATGTATTGTAAATTTAAAGTTGCTAAGAAAGTTCATTATAACAGTTCTAATCATAAGAACATTCTTTGTAACTTGTATGGTGATTGATATTAACTACTTATTTTGATCATTTTGCAATATATACACATATCAAATCATTTGTTTTATATGTGAAACTAATATAATATGACAATTATTTCTCAATAAAAATAAATGAAAAAAGGAGACATATATACTACTATTTGTAATACTTTAAACAAGAAAATAAAATTAAAAAGTAGAGTTAAAGAAGTGAAGCCAAAAAAAACCCCTTTAATTCTAGATTTGATTTAGCATTATCAGTATGTCTATATATGTATGTCATAATATATTTTTCCATAAATGTCTAACATTTCTTAACAGAAACATTAACCAACTCAGCATCAATAATATCATATGTTGTGGTCTGTAAATGCCATTTTCCACTGAAAGGAATCATAACACTTGGAAAAATGGCTAATCCAAGGTCTGCTGTAAGAAGTGTATAAAATGAGTTTAAAACACTTCTCAAAACAGGGAAGCAAGAAAACTACTAAACACTACTTGGGTGATGTAAAAATGACTCAGGAGCACTATTCAGTTTAAAAGGGCTCTAACAGGAGCAGTATCAGCAGTATCATCCTTCCTCTCCTCCACATGGGGTTTTCTCTTCCTTTAGATCCTATCCCAGGTATAGGCGATGGCACCTGGCCTGATGATCCTTAACTGATGGCACTGCCCAGGGACAAATAGGAAGAGTTCCCATTCCAGGAAATGGCTCTTTTTCCACAATTACCATACAGGTCCAAGTTTAAGTGCTTTCTGAACCTCATTGCCTCATGTGGAAGTGTGTCTGCTGGAAAAGATATTTGGTCTGAAGAGAGTGTTCCTCTCAATGTTCAAACTGCAGTTCAAAGTCCTGCTCCAGATGGGAGAGCCAGACCCTGAGGGCAACGTTGAGATCAATATCATGGGGAGATACTGGTACCTGAAGAGTGCCAAAAAGATAATTTCGAGCTTGACTGAAAAATCCCGAAGGAAACCCCACAGCGATGCTCATGAGGACTGGAAACCATGAAATATCTTGAAAGAAAGATAGTTCATTCCAGTAATTTCCTTCTGCCACGGTGATGAACAAACTAGATGAAGCCATGTAGTTACTGGAAATAGGTCACAAAACTGTCTAGGAATCTGTTCCCAAGATAATGCGATTGTTGTGATTAGGACCTGTAGGGGCGTAGGTTTGAGTTAGGAACCTTGGAGTTAAAGGCCCAGTCTGAATCTTGCTTTTGCTCCTGTGACTGAGGGGAAACAATTGTTTCCTGAATAGACACTTGTTTAAAGATTCAAATATGAGTCATACTACATAAATTTTAAAAGATATTATATATATATATATATAATAAAAGGCTAATATGCAAATTGTCCCCTCGGGAGTTCGACAGCTATGATGTACACTGACCACCAGGGAGTGGTGCGGAACAAAGGAAGGCCCAGGTCAGCAACAGGAAGGCCCCAATTGGCCCTGATGGCCAGCCAGGCCTAGGAACCCTACCCATGCATGAATTTTGTGCGCCAGGCCTCTAGTGTGTGATTATCAAGAAAAGCATCTTTGCTTGTTCCAAGATGGGGAAAGGCCAATAAGTATGAAATTTTGGTTCTGCTTTTCATAGTGTTTTGTACTAGGTAGGTGTGGGGAGGATTCTTCATGTCCTGAGGAGCTTTTGTGGATAAGGAAGAACATCACTGTTTATTTCATTAATGCTAATATTGAAAAAAAAAAGTTTCACTGATGTAAAACAAGCGTTATAAATCAACTTCGTAAATATTGAAGCATTGATGACAAAGTGATTCCATTCTCCTTAGCTTTTAATTAAAAATACATCTATTGTGTTTAAAAAAAATAAAAGGGCTCTAACAGGATAAGTATGGTAAAATTTAAGCATAAAAATGCAACGATTACAACACATCAAATATGGGGAAATGAATTAGTTCATGATAATGTAACAGTCTCATTGATCACCTTTGGAAGATGCTAGGGAACTAATTTGTTATTCTGAGACCTGACAAAGGGGGCGAGATCAAGCATTTATTTCACATCTATAATATAAACAATACCATCAATATTTCGTTGATGAGGGAAAGTTTTCTTCAAAGAATTTTATGGCTAATAAATGAAAAAATAATAGAATTAGAATATTGCCATTTTAACTTCTAATGAAATAATAAATTTAAGCAATTATGATTATGGCTGTTAAAAACAGTGAATGAAAAGCACACTAGTGACTTCATATTGAATGATACATACCAACAACATCTCAGTCCATCAATCAGACTTAATATCCCAAAAGACAACTAGGCATTCTGAACCTGAATCTGATTAAGGCTATACTACTAACCACCTGTTACAAGGGAAAGAAGAATCATTAATGCAATCAGAAAAATATAAAATGAAATGAAATGCTATAGAACAAATTACCTAGTTGCTTCAACAAATAAATTCCAAGGGGAAAAAATCAGGGATGGGGAAAGTAGACACATGTAAACCAAATGACAGTGTTTGGATCTTGATGTAAACAAATTGCAATATATATATATATATATATATATATATATATATATATATATATATATCTATCATAGTCTATTTTTGGGTGTGATAAAGTTTCAAACATTGTATTTTTTATGAAGCCTTATATTTTACATATACACATTGAAATATTTATAGATAAAATTATATGGTGTCTGAATTTGCTTTAAAATAATTCCTTCTGTGTATGGCATGGATCATGGTAGGGACTGGAAGTTGATAGATATAGCTGAATCAAAATTACTTATGGGTTGCAAATTGTTGAAGCTGGATTATAGGTACACAGTGGCTCATTATATTAGTCTCTCTACTTTTGTGTATATTTAAATTTTCAATAGTCAAACATTTTTCAAAAAGAAAAGCAATTACTAGCATGAATTATTTTTAATTCTTTCATTTTTGCAAATCTAAAAATTTCATTTATTTATATTTCAATTTTAATCAATCTGGAATTTATTTCAGTGTAAGAGTTGAGGTGGGCACACAATTTAGGTTTTTCCAGATGATAACCCATTTGTCAAAACATCATTTATTGTATGATCCATATTTTCCCCACTGAATTAAATTGCCATGTTAATATTGAGGTTAAACCATTTATTTTGAAGAATGACTCAAACTTATACTTCTGGTTTGTGATAGAGTATCTAGTTTGGAAATATTATTTTCCCCATAAACAACTATAGAAATGTAGAGACAGAAAAATATATAAAACAACTGTTTTTCAGATGTTGGACAACAGGTAGTAAAGGAGAGTGATCCATAAAAAAAGGCAAACAAACAAACTCCATTATGTCTCCAGCTTTCTGTATTTCAGCACTCTCTATTTGGCAGCACAGGAATAGAAAGCACTAAAAGAGCATTTTTATCTTAGAGATATGAGGAGACAGAAATTGGAGCTATAGGTTACTGAAGTAACTATAATTTCCAGGGTAGGTTATCAGATAGAGGACAGTTAGGTACAGTAAATGTCCTATAAGACTCAAGAGCAGACCCTTGGAGTTTTGGGCCTACTTATTTATTTTATTTTCACTCTGCCCAAATACTAAGTTGAGCATTTGATGGAACACAGTGAGTGTCCTCTAGACTGAACAACAATACCAACTGAGGAAAGAACAACTATCTGAGAAAATAAAACTACCAACAGGCTATGAATGATTGTCAGAGCTACCAAAGGACTGGGGAATGTGTGATTGTTGACCGTTAAAAATGGAGAGACATTTTTGAACACCCTGGAAGTATAGTAGAGACTTCAAAAGGCTACACTCTATGAATAAAGCTAACCTAGTCCAAGAGTAAAGGCTACCCTGGGGTCGCCATAATAAGCTTTTTTAAAAGCTAAAAAGGATAGAGGTGATCTACAAATAAGTTAACTTCCTGCCAAAACAAACTCATCATTTCATTAATGAATAAAGATAATGAAAACAACAAATTCCAGGCACTCAACTGTGTAACGGTTATAATGTTCAACTTATAAAATAAATATTTGATAAGCAAAGAGGTAGAAAAGATATGTGACCCATAACAAGAAATAATTAATCAAAAGAAGAGCAACCCAGATATGAACGAGATGATGGAATTAGAAGATTAGAATAGTTACTATGAAGGAGGAACCAAGACGGTGGCATAAGTAAATGCAGGTACATGCACCCTCCCACAACCACATCAAAATTACAACTAAAATACAGAACAACCATCATTCAGAACCACCTGAAATATGGCTGAAAGGAGAATCCTACAACTAGAGAACTAAATAAGAAAGCACATTGAGACTGGTAAAAGGGGTGGAGGTGCAGAATGAGCTGATCCTATACCCACTTGTGGCATGTTTTTAATCATGAAGGATATCATGGCTGCTGAGGTCTAAATGAGGAACAAGGGATCTCAGGCCCACACCAGACCCCTCAGCCCAGGGTTCCAATGGCAGGAAGAGAAGTCCCTGTAACTTCAGGCTATACAAAAACTATCAGGGATTGTGGGATTTGTAGCTGAGTAACACAGAGGCTACTGGAGTCCCAGGCATTTCCCCTAATGGGACCATGAATGGACTTATTCGGACTTACACCCTCTGAGCTCCAGCGCTGGGGCAGTAGCTTTAAAGAGCCCAGGGACATATAAAAAGGAACTAAATTGTCTGGCATTAGGACAAGAACTCACAGGCAGCTTTCTCCCAGACAAAAGTGCTGGGATCACCCCGCCCACACACACACACACACACACACACACACACACACACACACACACATACAGAGCTGACTGGCAGGCACTATATCTGAGTCTCTATCAACCTGGTCCATACAGTTCATCCTGCCCTGGTGATTCTCTGAGATCCAGCCCCAAACAATTTATAGTCCCACCCAAACTGTCTGCAATGTCTTTTCCTTATGAATAGCCTGACACAGGCTTCAAACTTTCCTAAAATCTCTCAAACAAGCAGCAGATAGACTCAGTGAGCCCCATACAACTCAATTAGTGACCCCAGGCCCAGCACTATCAGTGGCTTGTCAATGTTCATAGCTTGGCCTCTCCTGGGCACCAATACAAGTAGCAGCCACCTACAGATTGTTCTGTAGCTTGTGCTAGGTAGCTCCAGGCAGAGCACAGTCAGTAGCCAACATTGCATCGCCTGGGAGGCCCCAGAGCCAGTGCACCCAGTGGACAGCTTCAGATAATGCCATATTACAACTGTACCACATCCATGAGTGACACACTCAAAGGGAAGACTTAGCAAGCAACAAAGCCCCAATGAAGCAAGTCCTGCTCAAGTAGGGTATCTCCTTCACAGTAGCCCTTATACTGTAGTCGCAGCTGGTCTTTACAATTGCCCTGGGGGTCAATTCCTCCCAGTAGTGCCAACAGCAACCAAGCCTCCACTACAACAGGACAGTGTACACAGCCTACACAGGGGTGCACCTAGAGTGCCCAACTTATCTGTGCCACTGTTCCCTACAGGACACCTGCTACACAAGGCCAATTTCAGGAGACACAGCAGTTCTACCTAATACATAGAAACAAAAACAAGGAAGCTGCCAAAATGAGGAGACAAACAAACATGTCACAAATGAAAGAACAGAGGAAATCTCCAGAAGAAAGAACTAAATGAAATGGAAGCAACAACCAAGTAGATACAGAGTTCAAAACAATGGTTATAAGGATGCTCAAGAAACTTAATGAGAACTTCAAGGAACTTAGAAATAATTTCAAGGAAATTAGTGAGAACTTCAAAGACCAGTGCAAAAGGACCAGTCAGAAATGAAGAATACACTAACTGAAATGAAGAATAATTTACAGGGAATCAACAGTAGAGAATGCCAAGAATCCAATCAGAGATTTGGAATATAAGGAAGAGGAAAACTCTCAATTAGAGGAGCAAAAAGAAAAAGTAATAAAAAAATGTGAAGACAGTGTAAGGAGCCTCTGGGACAAGTTCAAGTATGCCAACATTCACATCATGGGATGCCAGAAGGAGAAGAGAGCAAGCAAGATATTGGAAGCTTATCTGAATAAATAATGACAGAAAACTTCCCCTACCTGGTGAAAGAATTACTTACAAGTCCAGGAAGCACAGAGAGTCTCAAGCAAGATGATCTCAAAGAGGCCCACACCAAGACACATCATAATTAAAAGCCAAAGCTTAAAGATGGAAAGAGAAGCTTAAAAGCAACAAGAAAAAAAAGAAATTAGTTCACCTAAAGGAGTGGTCATACTACTGTCAGCTGATTTCTCAACAGAAACTTTGCAGGCCAGAAAGGAGTGGCAGGAAATATTCAAAGTGATGAAAAGAAAGGACCTTCAGCCAAGGTTACTCTACCCAGCCAAGATATCATTTAAAATTAAAGGTCAGATAAAGAGCTTCACAGACAAGAAAAACCTAAAGGAGTTCATTACCAGCAAAGCAGTAGAAGAAGAAGAAGAAGAAGAAGATTATGAAAAATAAAATTGCAATAAATACATAACTATCAACAATTGAATGTAAAAATCAAAATAAATGATCAAAGAATCTAATGAACAAAATAAATTTGTGAATAAAACAACCAGAGGCATGGAAACATGGAACAGACTGACGAATCTCAGAGGGAAGTGGGGGCATTGGAAGAGATTAACCAAAGAACTTATATGCATATATGTGTTATCCATGGGCACAGACAATACGGTGGTGAAGACCTGGGGCTAGATGGGATCCAGGTGGAGAAGAGAAATTGGGGGGGGGGGAGGGAAGACATCTGTAATACTGTCAACAATAAAGATAAAAAAATAAAATAAAATAATAAACCTATTAGGAATGTATAAAGGAACATTTAAAGATAATGAGAGCCTAATAGGGAATCGCAATAGAGAAATTAAAATTATAAATAGTACCAAATGAAAATTCCAGGGCTCAAATATTTAATATCTGACTGGACAAAATAACTGGGTAAACTTAATAATAGATTTTATGTAACAGAAGAAACATAAATAAAAGACAATAGAAACTATCTAAACTAATGACTAATAAAATTTTATCTGCAAAATCCCCAAAGCACTTATATATTAAGCCACAAACTACTAAATAGTGCATAGTTCAATGAACATATTAAAAGAAATTGGAAACTAATTCAGGAAATTACAAGCAACAATCCACCAATACCTTCTCCCTAAAACGCAATAATCCTTTCTCAATCCTCCTAGCCCATCTCATTTATGATATCCAGTATCCTCCAATTACATTTATTAATTGCATTCAATAAATAAAGCATCAAAAAGAGCTCATTCTATGTGCAGGTGACTCCCTCTTACTGTAGTGGTAGAGCAGTTTTCTTGACTAAAATTTAAGTATACCTAAGAATACACCATTATCATCAGAAGCCTAGAAAAGAGTTATCAGCTACTTATTCCCTTTTGTTACAATGTCAGATTCAAAGTTCTAAGAGTGAGATTCAGTCTACAGCTTATTTTCCCATCACATAGATATCCACATGTTTGTCCTATATTATTTCTGTCAACTCTCATTTTTCCTCAGCTGGTTGCAGCACAGTGCTAAGAAGACCAAAGTGGCAATTCAGAACTCTTAAATTCCAATTGGTTTCCAACAGGGAAACCTTTCTTCGTGAAAACAGTTCATATTCTTAAGCCAAGCCAAGTATTTTATGTTGATCCCACAGGCAACTTGGAAAAGCACATGAGAAAGGATTAACATAAACCCATCATCTTTTTAAAAACAAAAGTTCAAGTTAATTTTACTTGTTTTGTATTTAGATGAAGCATCTATCCTGTGTCTGTGCTTCTGATTGATAATTACATCTTGGATTCATTTTTTGCACAACTTGCACAGGGAAGCCTACGTGTAGAAGCTTTTCTCAGCAGCAACAGCTTGTGAGAGAAATAGGTAGACTAGCTCACTTAACTTTGAAGTGTGCTTAATTATGGTGCTGCTATTTACATACATTTGCTCACATAATGTTCTCACTGACTTGTGAAGAAGCTATTGCTCTCTCTTCTTCACAGTTGAGCAAACAGTGACTTGGAAATGCTAAATGACTTCCCCTAATGTTATTGGTTGCAAGTGCTAGAGCCTGGTGTTGAGCCAAAGTCTGCTACCATTACCTTTGTTGCTCTTTTCTACTGCATTTCACATATTTTATTTCTTGTCTCAATAAAATAAAATAAAATCTAGTGTCTAGCCCAGCTGTCATGGTCCAGTGGTTGAGCCTTGAGCTATGAACCAGGAGGTTACGGTTCCATTCCCAATCAGGGCACGTGCCCAGGTTGTGGGTTCAGTCCCCAGTGGGGGTTGTGCAGGATGCAGCCAATCAATGATTATCTCTCATCATTTACCTCTCTCTCTCTCTCTCTCTCTCTCTCTCTCTCTCTCTCTCTCTCTCTCCCCCTCCCTCCCTCCTTCCCTCTCCCTTCCTCTCTAAAATCAATAAAATAAAAACAGTCTATTTTGAAATTCTTTATATTCTAGAAAAATGTATATCATAAAAATGATACTTTATGTGCCCCATGTTCAACATTAAACAAAGTATTAACCAGTTATTTGAAGCTTACCTTCACATTCCAAAAACTCTTTTATCTAACTACTCAACCTATTTATACCTAACTTCTCTTTTAAGACCCCATCTTTTTTTTTTTTTTTTTTTAAATATATTTTATTGATTTTTTACAGAGAGGAAGGAAGAGAGATAGAGAGTTAGAAACATCGATGAGAGAGAAACATCGATCAGCTGCCTCCTGCACATCCCCCGCTGGGGATATGCCCGCAACCCAGGTACATGCCCTTGACCGGAATCGAACCCGGGACCCCTCAGTCCGCAGGCCGACGCTCTATCCACTGAGCCAAACCGGTCTCGGCAAGACCCCATCTTTATTAACTATCCTTCTGTAACAACTTAGGTCCACAATGAGCTCTTCTTTTTAAGTCCTAGATTATATGAACATTTTATTTTTCAGTTAGCATTTACTCATAAATTATCTTGTAATGTTTTGTAACCTTTTCATGCATGTTTTATAACCCAAGACTGTAAGCTCCCTGAGGATGGTGGGAACAGTCTGTCTCCAATAAAGGTGATAAGGGAGTGTATTTTCTATAAAAAGTTAAAAATTACATGGCGCCAAACCGGTTTGGCTCAGTGGATAGAACATTGGCCTGAGGACTGAAAGGTCCCAGGTTCGATTCCGGTCAAGGGCATGTACCTTGGTTGCGGGCACGTACCTTGGTTGCGGGCACATCCCCAATAGGAGATGTGCAGGAGGCAGCTGATCGATGTTTCACTCTCATCGATGTTTCTGACTCTCTATCCTTCTCCCTTCCTCTCTGTAAAAAATCAATAAAATATATATTAAAAATTACATGGCAATGAAGTCAATTAATTCTTTTCATTGATCCCAAAAGATGAATTTCTCTGTGCATATCATGCCATACCAATTATGCCTATATTCTGAGGCATATATTACTTATAACAGATCATTGTTCAGGAAGAAGCTAGAGTTTGATCCAGGCCAAAATAATGAATTTTCTGAAACATAGTGGTTAATTTACATTATAATTTTCACTTCCTAGTCATATTATTGGTTATATGTTTTTTTTAATTTTTAATAAGACTGGGTAGCCAAAACCGGTTTGGCTCAGTGGATAGAGCGTCGGCCTGCGGACTGAAAGGTCCCAGGTTCGATTCTGGTCAAGGGCATGTACCTGGGTTGCGGGCACATCCCCAATAGGAGATGTGCAGGAGGCAGCTGATCGATGTTTCTCTCTCATCGATGTTTCTAACTCTATCTCTCTCCCTTCCTCTCTGTAAAAAATCAATAAAATATATTTTTTTTAAAAAAAAGACTGGGTAGTCTCCTGATCCCCTTTCTCACACACTTACTACTTAGGGTTGATCAAGCTAACATAATAATGAATTAATGTTATTATTATTGTTGTCATCATTATACTTATTACTAGAGGCTCAGTGCACAAAATTTGTGCACGAGGGTGGGGTGGGGCTTCGGCTGGGCCTGCTCCATCTTGCAATCTGGGTCCCTTCAGGGGTCATCCACCTGCCAGCAGTTAGACATCTCTCTCACAGTCCGGGGCTCTCACAGTTCAGGACTCCTCAAACCTTACCACCTACCTGCAGCAGAGATGGGAGAGGTTCCTGCCACTGCCGCTGCACTCACCAGTGGTTAGCCTGGCTTGTGGCTAAGCAGCACTCCCACAGGGGGACCACACTGACCACCAGGAGGCAACTCCTGCATTGAGCTTCTGTCCCCTGGTGGTCAGTGCTTGTCATAGTGACCAGTCATTCCACTGTTCAGTCTATTTTCATACTAGGGTTTTATTATATAGGACTAGAGGCCCAGTGCACAAAAATTTGTGCACTCGGGGGGGAAGGGGGGGTCCCTCAGCCCGGCCTGTGCCCTCTAGCAGTCTGGGACCCCTAGGGAGATAACGACCTGCTGGCTTAGGCCTGCTCCCGGGTGGCAGAGGGCAGGCCCAATCCCTAGGTGCAGCCCCTGGTCGGGCTCAGAGCAGGGCTGATTGGAGGGTTGGGGCACCACCCCCTGTCACACTCAAGGCAGGGTCAATGGGGAGGTTGCAGCGCGACCCTCTGTCACGCACAGAGCAGGGCCAATCAGGGGTTGGGGCACTGCCCCCTGTCATGCACAGAGCAGGGCCCATCAGGGGGTTGGGGAGCTCCCTCCTGTCACGAACAGAGCAGGGCCCATCAGGGGGTTGGGGCACCGCCCTCTATCACTCACAGAGCAGGGGCGATCAGGGGGTTGGGGCGCTGCCACTGTCACACTCAGGGCAGGGCTGATGGGGAGGTTATGGCTCTACCCCGTCACACACCAAGCAGGGCCCGTGGGGGGGCTGGGGGGGTTGGGGCGCCACCCTCTGTCACCCACAGAGCAGGGCCGATCAGGGGGTTGGGGCGCCGCCACTCTCACACTCAAGGCAGGGCCGATGGGGAGGTTATGGCTCTACCCCGTCACACACAGAGCAGGGCCCAGGGGGTGGGGGTGGGGATGGGGTGCTGTACCCTGTCACACACAGAGTAGGGCCGATCAGGGTGTCTGGGCTCTGCCCCCTGTCATGCTGATCCTGGTGCCGGGAGGCGTCGCAGCTCCGCTGATCCCGGTGCTGGGAGGCATATTACCCTTTTACTATATAGGGTAGAGGCCTGGTGCATGGGTGGGGCCGGCTGGTTTGCCCTGAAGGGTGTCCTGGATCAGAGTGGGGGTCCCTACTGGGGTGCCTGGCCAGCCTGGGTGAGGGGATGATGGCTGCTTGCAGCTGGTCACACACCCTTCAGGGTGGGGGTCCTCACTGGGGTGCCTGGCCAGTCTGGGTGAGGGGCTGAGGGCTGTTTTCAGGCTGGGGGTGACTGAAGTTCCCAACCTCTCCTTTTTTCCTTTTTTTTTTTTTATTCTGGGCCAGCTTTACCTTGAGGCTTGGCTCCAGCTCTTAGGCCGTAGCTCCTGAAAGTAGGTTTCTGGCCTTTGCATACAATGTTGCGAATCTGCTGGCTGAAGTCCGGTGGTATTTGTTACAATGTTTCTTAAACTGCCCGCTCAGAGGCCTGCAGCCGCAAGCGGGGAACGTTGGTTTCCTCCGTCACTGAGGCAACCAAGCCTCATGTTAGTTTCAAGCTGCCTGGCTGCCGGCCGCCATCTTGGCTGACAGTTAATTTGCATATCTCGCTGATTAGCCAATGAAAAGGGTAGCGGTCATATGCCAATTACCATGTTTCTCTTTTATTAGTGTAGACTAGAGACCTAGTGCACTAAATTGGCAGTCAGACATCCCTCTTGCAATCCGGGATACTGCATGCACCAGTGACCATACTTTGCATACAAATGAAAGACATCTTGCTGTCGTATGGGCAGCTACATTTTTTGCCCTGATTATAAAAGGTAACATATAACATGATCCTTCTGAGGCAGTAGTACCATTTTCCCCATCTTATGGGTGAAAAAATGGAGGCAGAGAGAAGCTAAGTAATTGGCTTTGTCACACAGTTATGTGTCAGAATCAAGGCTGACTGCAAAATGTGCAAGCTAGGGTCCATGCATGTCATCACTGCATCATCCTGTTTTTTCAATGTTAGAGTAGCCTTGCCAGGTTTTAATTTTTAAATCTAAGAGACTATTCCCAGTATATAGGGTAGGGTCCCTAGGCCTGGCAGGCAATCAAGGCAGATCTGTGGTACGAATGGTGGGGCAATTGGGGGACCCCTACTGGCACCTGCCTTGGCTGATGGCCTGCTGCTGCCCACTCGCCAGCCCCTACCGTGGACAGTTCCTGCGTCGAGCATCTGCCCCTGGTGGTCAGTGCATGTCATAGTGACTGGTCGTTCTGCTGTTCAGTCAATTTGCATATTATGATTTTATTATGTAGGATAGTTAGCATTATTGAGTCCTTTATTTGTGTCATGCGTATTATCTGATACTAAAGGCCCGGTGCACAAATTCATGGGGTGTGGGGTCCCTTGGGGTGACCTGTGGGGATTGGGCTGAAACTGGCAGTCCAATGCCTCCTGCTGCTCCTGCCTGTAGCTCCTGCTCATCCTGGCCCCACTGCATCTGCCTCAGGCTAGTGCCCAGTCAGTCCCAATCAGGAGAGGCTGGCGTTGCCACAACTGTGCTTGCCAGCCATAAGCCCTGCATCTGGCACCTGTCCTAAGGGGGGTTGGAAGGCCAGGTCATGATTGGCCCTCCGGGCAGACATTGGGATGTCCTTGCCAGCCCAGGATTCAGATCTGTCCTGCTGATGTTCACACCAATTGTCAGGAGCCACCTAGTGGCCCCTTTTACTAGTATATTGGTTCTTCCTTGTGAAGCATCAAGGGAGGGGAAGCCACTGCGGTGCCCAAGGCCAACTTCTAGGAGGCAAGTGGTGCTGTCAGGATTGTACCAGTGGTGTCAGTCCATTGGTGCCTGGCCCATTCTCTGGAGATTGGACCTGCAGGACTACTGAGGGAGTGAGTGGCATCCACTGTCACATAGTAGAATGTAAGACAAATGATTATAGAGAAAGGAGATTTTAAGATGGTGGACCGCCAGGCCATGTTGGTCAGCTTAGCGGTGCTCCCACTGTGGGAGTGCACTGACCACCAGGAGTCAGCTCCTGTGCTGAGTGTCTGCCCCCTGGTGGTCAGTGTGCATCATGGCAACCAGTTGTTTGGTTGTTTGGTCATTCAGTGCTTAGGCTTTTATATATATAGACTAGAGGCCCGGTGCACAAAAATTTGTGCACCCGGGGGTCCCTCAGCCCAGCCTGTGCCCTCTCGCAGTCTGGGACCCCTCAGGGGATGACCACCTGTTGGCTTAGGCCCGGTCCCTGGAGGAACGGGCCTAAACTGGCAGTCAGACATCCCTCTGGCAGCCCAGGAGCCCTCGGGGGATGTCCACTTGCCAGTGGGGAGCAGGCCTAAGCTGCAGCCAGACATCCTTAGCACTGCTGAGGAGGTGGAAGAGGCTCCCACCACCACCGCTGTACTGGCAGCCATCAGCCTGGCTTGTGGCTGAGCAGAGCTCCCCCTGTGGGAGCACACTGACCACCAGGGGGCAGCTCCTGTATTGAGCGTCTGGCCCCTGGTGGTCAGTGTGTGTCATAGTGACCAGTCATTCCCAGTCGTTCTGCTGCTAGGTTCAATTTGCATATTACCCTTTTATTATATAGGATAGAAGCCTGGTGCATGGGTGGGGGCCAGCTGGTTTGCCCTAAAGGGTTTCCCGGATCAGGGTGGGGGTCCTGCTGGGGTGCCTGGCCAGCCTGGGTGAGGGGCTAATGGCTGTTTGCAGGCTGGCCACAGCCCCTTCAGGGTGTGGGTCTCCACTGGGGTTCCTGGCCAGCCTGGGTGAGGGGCTGAGGGCCATTTTTAGGCTGGCCACACCCCCTTCAGGTGGGGGATCCTGCTGGGGTGCCTGGCCAGTCTGGGTGAGGGGCTGATGGCTCTTTGCAGGCTGTCCAAGCCCCCAGCCCCCCAAGCTCCCAGTGGAGGCTGGCTGGAAGCAGGTATCTGGGATTTATTTACCTTCTATAATTGAAACTTTGTAGCCTTGAGTGGAGGCCACAGCCAGGCCAGGTCAGGCAGGAAGCTTGGCTTCCTCCATCACCTGGGCAATCAAGCCCAAGCCTCCTGCTTGCTCCAACTCCATGGCTTCCAGCTGCCATCCTGGTTGGGTAATTTGCATATTGTCACTCTGATTGGCTGGTCGGTGTGGTTTAGGGATTAGTGGAGGTGCGGTCAATTTGCATGTTTCTCTTTTATTAGATTAGGTAAACTTTTGCAATAATCCACTGAAGAGCTACTACCATTATTCTTATATCAAAAATAAGAAAACTAAGGCTCAAGTGAGGTTAAGTAATATATCCAAGACAACAGTCAGTAAGGTTTGGAGCCAGAATTTGAGTCCAAGAAATCTAATGCAAGGACCTATGAGTTAGCCTCTACACCATTCTGCTTCCCTTTCATCTGCTCTTTCACCTTTGAGCCCATCTCCTATTTTTACTTCAAACATTTGTAGTTTAGGCCAGTGCCCTTTATGCTCTTGCAATAATAAATAGATTTATTGTGTCTTTTTTTCATTCTTATATTTATCACTGTCTTAGACTCTCATATTTTCCAGTTTAAGAAAGCCTATGCAACATCCACTCTTGTTTTACTTGTACTTATAATTACAATGACCTTAAGATTAAAGCTATGTTGTATGAGTCAGGATTTTATCAGAGAAACTAAACCACCACCAGGTAGTGACTATATAGATATACTTTATATTTATACATATATCTCTATATATGTTTGACCCTTTGCAAAATATTTGGTCATGTCCAAAACATTCATAGAGATATAGTTCACACCTAAAGGTACTTAAAATTTGATCTGTCTAAAACATCTATGGACACATTGGACCTCATTGACACATCTACCTAACCCCATGTGTCATTGCCAGCTGGGCTACCAAGGCAAGAAAGGTTCCTATTGGCAATACAGCCACCACAGAATTATTGGACCAAAAACATAATAGAATTTTTAATGTATTAATTGTATGGCCCAAAAGAAAAAATAAAAGCTATGAGCTGTTTGAAACCAGGAATGTTTCCTAAGTGTGGACGTTTTGGACAGGACCAAGTATCAAGGACCATTTGGCACGGACCAAATATACACATGGACATTTGGGACAAAACCAAATGTCTACTAATTGTTCACCTTATGCATTTGTGGAACCTTATTAGATAGTCCATTTATGTAGTCACACTGAAATCTATGAAGATGAACTGTATCTCATATTGGTCTCTCATGGTTTCTAATTTCAATGATGTGAGTATTACACAGAAGAAGCTGGTGCCCTTCATCAAAGAGCTAAACACTCATCTGACCTAACAGTCATAGAACCTTGAGGACCAAGGGGGAGAAGAAACAACTGAAGGCCAATTCCTGCCCTCTGCCAAAATGATTAGTCAATAGATAAATGACAACATGTGTGAATTGCAACAGCACCCATTGCCCTGACATCAATCTTCCAAGTATAAAAGTAATTTGGCTGCTACTTTATTTCTACCTTCCAAATGACTTCTAACCCTTGCTAACTCAGACCTACACAGGGAAGGAAATTCTGTGAAACACCCTTCCAGCTTAGCTAACTTGACACAATACAATACCCCTACAACTGCTATCCATAACACAACAAAAACGAGAGAGAACCTATGTCTCTGATGACAACACTGAGCATGCCCTGAAACACTTCTTAACTGAAACTCTGGTTATGAGAGTCAGAAAGTTACCCTATTATTTAAGTTGGATTCTATTTTTTTGTTATTAAATGCATCCTGATACACTAATCATCATGTCAGCAGAGAATCACATAGTAGAATGTAAGACAAATGAACATAGAGAAAGGAGCTTTTTATAAAAGATAATGGGAACACAGAAAAAAAAATTAGGGGAAAGTCCAGAAAATGGAGACTTTTTGAAAGCTCTAAAATATTAATAGATATCCTCAGATAGGAAGGCATTAAGCATAAGTTACTTACTTCCTGCTTTGGCAGGAGTTCAGCCCATATGGCAGAGAATAAATGTTTTTGTTTCCCTCATATACATTTGTTTCAGAGCAAATATTCTTTGCAATATACTGTTTTTGATTTTACAAACTTATTTCATTCACTAGCTCACACTGGAGAACTGGAAAAGCAACACCAAAAATGCATTTTATGGATAGCTCCCCAGGGAAGAGTACATACAACACTGGAATCCACTTTAGTGCAGTCACATGACTCAAGCTGAACTGTTTTACTGAATTAAAAGAAAAATGAGGGTCTTTGTTTTTCCCTAAATGTACCAGAGTACAAGACAATCGTCTTTACTACGTAAACATGTCTCTAATATCCGATCTCCCTTTGGGCTGCCAGTGACCTAATTATTCAAATCTGTACAATACCATATTCTGTGAGATGAGTTTAGAATATAGCATAGAAAATATATGCACCAAATTAAATTTGGGGGATTGTAAGCCTAGAGGAACTGTTTGTATAACTTAATTGTGTTTTTTGAAACCATAGTTATAGTATTATCTTATTTTCCTACTAGAAGCCTGGTGCATGAAATTCGTGCACTGGGGGGGGGGGGCGGGGGGAGTCAGCAGTGCAGTCTGGGAGCCCTCAGGAGGCAAACTGGTTGATCAGGGGAAGGTCCTGCCCCCATAACCCCACTGCTGGGGCCACTGTCAGCCACTGCAGCCGCCAAGGTGTTTTCATCAACACAGACTCCAGTCCCTTTACCATGAAAAAATGACAACTTTCTTTAGGCATTTTCAAGATATCTCTTTCATAGGATGTGACAATTCTTTCTTTCTTTTTTTTAATCCTCACCTGAGGATATTTTTCCATTGACTTTTAGAGAGCATGGAAGAGAGAGGAAAAGAGAGAAACATCAATGTGAGAGGGACACTGTGATTGGCTGCCTCCTGCATGAGCCCTGACCTGGGCCCTGGCCAGGGAGGAGCCTGCAACCTAGGTACATGCCCTTAATTAGAATCAAACCCAGACCCTGCAGTCCACAGGCTGAGGCTCTATCCACTGAGCAAAACCGGCTAGGGCAGGATATGACATTTCTTAGCCCCTCCAGCAGCAAACCTTAGTTTTTTCATCCAGGAGTGAGGTAGAAAAACCCTAGATCACCTTCTTGGATTCTTATTACCCAAGTTACCATGAACATTGAAAGCAGCATACAGGGTAAGCTCCCGGTCAGAAAAGGTGTTTCCTCTGCAGCTCATATGCAGAGGCAGGACTGCTGGCAAGGTCCTGTCCTTGGCCACAAGCAGGCCCTCTCCCTCTCCACTCCCTCTCCCTCTTCCCCTCCCTCTCCCCTCCCCCTCCCCCTCCCCCTCCCCTCCCCCTCCCCCTCCCCCTCCCCCTCCCTCTCCCTCCGGTCCACTCTCTCTAAAAAGCAGTGAAAAAATATCCTCTGGGAGTATTAAAAAACAAAACAAAACACAGAATAACAGGCCTCCTCCTTGGAGATGCTGAATATACAGGCCTGAAAGAGAGAATTCTTGGCTCTGTGAAGATCCTTACATGAATTTTATTAACAATATTTGGAAATTTAGCCTAAGCCACACCAATGATTCAAGTTCGTGCTTTTCTGTGTTCCAGGGAAGAATCAAATGATCTTTTGTTTTATTGTGTCAAAACAAAATTTTGCATGTGTTAAATACATAATTCTTATTCAAATACATAAGAGCAGATGCAAAAGTTCTGTTTAACTCAGTGAAGGGACTAGCAGGATGATAAGGCTGTTCAAAGGAGATTGCCAAGGTGAAAGCTGAAGTAAAACTGCTAAATTAGATACAATCTGGTTAATGTCCTATAGGACAATAAAACCATCACTTTTTGAATTGGTTTGCCTTCTAGACAGAAATTAGTTACATCTTTAAAAGCCTAAAAATTCTTTTCATCTTCTCACTTTGCTGATCATTATATGTAACTTTCCAGAGCTGTAAAATGTCAAAATATATGGAACTTCTTTAATAGTAAATAGTGTGTCAGAGGTATGTGTTTCATAGGAAAGGAAATAATCATTCTGTGGGCCTCTAATGCCCCAATAACACTGAAAGGACTTGCTGTCAACCTTTTGCTCCAGACTTGTGCTCTGCCACTGAGGCTGGGGCGGGCCCGCCCTTTCCTCTCTTGGCCTGTGATTGGCCTCGGAGGCTGTGGGCAGACCCGCCCTTTCCCCTCAGGGCCTGTGATCCACCTGGGAGGCTGGGGGCAGGCTCGCCCTCTCTCCCAGCCTATGCTCAGCCAGGGTGGCTCCGGCAGCCCCCATGTCCCTGTCCATGTCCACTCCGGCTCCAGGGGGCCACCTGAGCTGCTGCACAGCAGCTCGGCCACCCCCCCTTCTCTGTCTCCATCTCAGCTCAGGGCCTCACCTAAGTCCCGGCCTAATTTGCATATTACCTCTCTCTCTCTCTCTCTCTCTCTCTCTCTCTCTCTCTCTCTCTATATATATATATATATATATATATAATCTAAATGTATAATTACAATATGTTCATTCTAGATATATGGGTATATTTTGAAAAGAATACTGAGATGAATACTAATCCCACAAATACATAGTTGATAAGATTTAAACTATCAGAAGAGCTCATTTAAGCTCTTTTCCACAAACTAATGCCAATAATTCTGTATAAATGGTCTTTTTCTGTTGTTAAAGTGGCTATAAGAGTGGAACTTGTCTTCTAAGGCACATCTAATCGGCTTTAAGGCAAAGAAAGAATTTTAGATTCATTTTTTTCATAAATTGGTTCAAAACCACTTACTCAAAAGAAAAATTTTGATCTGAAACTTTTTAAAAAATAAGTATATCAGAGTTTGTGTTATGAATTCACCTCTGGCTCTTTATAGCCAGCAATTTTTAAGTCCCATGGGCTGGTTATAAAGTGACAAGCAGCACTGTATTGGAGGGTAGTTTGTATTGAGCAATCAGGAATGATGACTGACTGCCTCTAACTGCTGTTTCTTAACTTCTTTAGGTACCTTTGAGCATTACATTTTTTAAAAAGTTTTATAAAGTTAGAAGTATTTGGAAATTGGGTAAGGTGTAAAGGTGGGGAAGTGGGGGATCAGTAAATGGGAGTCTTTAATAAAAGATGAAAGAAGGTTAGATTTGAACCAACAGTCCACATATGGTCACTATATATCCTTGTGTTATGCTTCAAGATATATTTGTAATTTTAGAGTAAAATGAGAATATAAAAGTCACTCCAGTCCTGAATTGCTTGCCTGGACATTCAATAAGCCATAGGTATTTTCTATTCTTTAAATTGTTCATTTAAAACATTGAATCACCCTTAGTAAACAGTCACTTTTGAATATGAGTCTGCTTTTCTGTCACTGCTAGAGCTATGTTCAGGTTTGAAACTCACCTTGCTATGCCTAAGAGCAAATTGATACTTTAAACAAAACAACAGAATCTGGCTGCACTTTGAAGGAAAAACATAACAGTGTTACACTCTGTAAAAGTCACACTGTAAAATCAGGTACACTGTAGTATTAAAATGAAAATATGGAGTATTCCTTTGCCTACTTAGTTGCACAACTAGTCAAACAATTTTTCTGTTTTGTTTAAAAAATAAACTCTAAAATCCCTAACAAGACTTTTTGAAACTTGACCCAGACTATTTTTTTTTTATTGTTGACACTATTACAGATATCCCTCATTCCCCCTCGAAAACTCCCTTTTAAGTATCTCTCAAACTCACCTTTTTCCATCATCCTATTCCCCTTGAAGACTGGAACATGGCCTTCGGCAGAGGATATATATCCCTTCTCCACATAGGAATGACCAGCCTAGATACTGCCTTCTCTATGAAGAGGTTCTGTCTTATTACCACCTCTCCCTCCAAAATCAATCCTAATCTCTCCTTCATCTATAATTTCATAGCACTTTGTACCTACCTGCCTTTGTTTTAGCACTTAAATTTTGATTGGTTGTTTATGTATTTCTCTTGTTAAACTATGATCTAATCTATTTGAAATTGGAGTCTTCTTGACAAGTATTTGCTAAACTCTCAAGATTCAAAACTAAATATAATACTGTATAAGTATGCATAAGGTCTCATGGAAATCCTAAAGATTTAAACATTATCACTGGTTTTCATCTAGAAGAATGAGAACAGTCTACCATGTACACAGGTTTTAAAGAGTAAATAGGCATTCCTCACCCAGACAGAGAAAAGGAGGCAGAAGAAATAGAACTGGCAACCCATAATATCCACCCTTATTTTCCTAACATCTTCCACAATAGCTGGCACAAGTTAGCATCTCAATAGATTTCTTTTAAATAAATGGATAAAGCAATAAAGAAAATCCCAGTAAATCCCCAAAAGTAAAATATCTTACATATCACATTCTCTGACCAACACCCAGTAAATCTAGACGTTACACAAAATTGTAGCATCTGAATGACTAACAAAATACATTTCACACACACAGGAAATTAAGGGGGGTAGGGGAGGCTAGGGGACTGTCAAGGGCGGGGGGAAAAAAAGGACACATATGTAATACCCTTTGTAATACTTTAAGCAATAAAAAAAAATTGTCAAAAGCATGAAAAAAAAAAAGAAATTAAAAAGAATTATTTTAAATTGTTCTTGATTAAATAAGCAACCAAAGAGGATATTGAAGACAACAAGAAGAAAGAAATGGGTTGGCTCAATACAATGTTAACATACAGAAAATAGCAATAAACCAATTAAAGATCACTGCAACAGAAGATACTATTTGCATAGAAATAAAACTTATTCTGATAGTTGCAGCTGGACTTATTCCTACTTTCCACCAGAGAACACTTAAGTGTTTAGTGCCTCAACCTTAACTCCTGCTAAGGCTGCAGTATTGCAACCATAATTTTAAAAATTTGTAGAACAGACACAACTGCTTTTTCAACCATTCACAATTTCAAATTGTAAGACTCTTTGGCAGCTTCCATCATGCACTTCAGCAAGAGTTCCCTCTTTAGCAGAGATTCTCTCTCAACAGAAATAATAGAGTGGCTAACTCTAATGTAAGTTTAAGTATGTTAGTCAAGGGCTTTGCTGAAAGACATAAGAAAGAGCCTGAAATATTCAAACCACAAGTTTTTGTTTGTTTGCTTGCTTTTGTTTTTTACTATCTCTTCTAATCCTACAATTTCAACTGGCACTTGGTCTATTTCCCAAAGAAAAGCAGGCAACTGATTAACCAAATGCTTTGTCATTGCCTTGCAGGGATTTCCAGTTTATCATCCTGCTTATCTAAATTTTTTTTTAAATAGACAGCTCCACATTTTTTCCATTGAATCAATACTATATTTAGGTTTTGCTACTTGCAGCATTCCACTTACAAATGCTGAAATCTGTATCAGATAGATTTTGTTCATGTATATAAAACAAAAATATAAAGCAACAGAGACTTAAATAAAATAATTCTCAATTAAGAGTTCATACATAGGCTACCTTTGGCTGATATGGAGGCTTTAAAATTAATTATCTGGGAATCACATTCCTGTTATCATTCTATTCTACTCGCCATAACTCTAACATTGATTCTTAAGAATGTTTCATATTCCCAGATGGCTCTGGGAGATACAGCCTTCATATGGGCATTCAAAGCAGGAAGAAGGAAGTATAAGAGGAAGGCAAACAATGCACGTGTAAGCTAAATCAACACCCTTTAAGGAGTTTTAAAGGAAGTCCCAAACAACAACTTCCACTTATATACCATTTGCATTACTACCCGCAAGGGAATCTAGATAAGACAATCCTTTACTACAACACATTTCCTTCTCATATATAATCAAATTTCTACATATTTAGAAGGAAACAATGGATATTTGGTAGTTCCAATCTAGTGGTCCCTGACACAATCAATCACCCCGAACAAATAAATATTAATTGCAGATAGAATAAAGATCAAAATTTTATTTAAAAACTTATAAAATTTTTAAAATTATATTTAGAAAAAAATCTTTGTAATCTTCTGATAGGAATGGAATTCTTAAGCAAAATGCAAAACAAAAGATATAGAAAAGGAGTGAGGGGCAAGGTTGACTACATAAAATTAAAGGAAAACAAAATAATCTGTATGCCAAAATAAATTAAAAGGTAAGTATGAGACTAAAAGAAAATATTTGCAACATATATAACAGATACAAGATTTGTATTAAAAATACATAAGGAGCCATAACTGGTTTGGTTCAGTGGATAGAGCGTCACCCTGAGGACCGAAGGGTCCCGGGTTCGATTCTGATCAAGGGCATGTACCTTGGTTGCAGGCACATCCCCAGTAGTATGTGTGCAGGAGGCAGCTGATCGATGTTTCTCTCCCATTGATGTTTCTAACTCTCTATCCCTCTCCCTTCCTCTCTGTAAAAAATCAATAAAATATATTTTAAAAAATACATAAGGAATTCTAACAAAACACCCTGAACATTGTCTAAAAGTCAACAGACATTTTAGAGAAAATAAATTGCAAATGACCACTAAACGAGCAATGTTTAACCATATAGAATTATGAAAATGCAAATAAAGACAGATACACTTGAAGATCCATTTTTAAAATTAGATTATTTGTTTGGTGTTGAGTTGTATGTACTCTTTATATATTTTGGATATTAACTCTATGTCAAAACTGTTGTTTTCAAATGTCCTCTCTGATTTAGTTGGTTGCTTTTTTTGGTTCATTGGCAGCTTTTTTTGCTGTGCAGAACCTTTTAAATTTGATATAGTTTCATTCATTTATTTTGCTTTCACTTCCCTTGCCTTTGGTGTCAAATTCATGAAATCCTCTCTAGGACCAAGGTCCAGAAGTTTATTATCTATGTTTTCTTCCATGTAATGTATTGGTTCAGGTTTATATTTAGGTCTTTGATCCATTTTGAATTAATTTTCGTTTATGGGGACAAACAGTAGTCAAACAGCAGTCTTGTTTTATTCTTTTGCATGTGGGTTTCCAATTTACCAGAAGCATTTATTAAAGAAGCTTTCTTTTCCCTGTTGTATGTTTTTGGCTTTATTATTAAAAATTATTTGTCCTTATACATTTGGGTTTATTTCTGGGTTCTCAATTCTCTTCCATTAGTTTGTGTGTCTGTTTTTCTGATAATATTTTTAAAATATATTTTATTGATTTTTTACAGAGAGGAAAGGAGAAGGATAGAGAGTTACAAACATTGATGAGAGAGAAACATGGATCAGCTGCCTCCTGCACGCCCCCGACTGGGGATGTGCCTGCAACCAAGGTACATGCCCTTGACTGGAATCGAACCTGGGACCCATCAGTCTGCAGGCTGATGTTCTATCCACTGAGCCAAACTGGTTAGGTCCATGATGTTTTGATTATTGTAGCATAATTTGAAGTCTAGGAGTGCAATACCTCTGGCTTCATTCTTTTTTCTCAGGATTGTTTTGGCTATCCGGGGTCTTTTGTGGTTACATACAAATCTGATGGGATGTATTTTTGCTCTATTATTTTTATAAATGTCATTGTGATTTGATGGGGATTTCATTACATCTGTATACTGCTTGAGTAATATGGACATTTTAACTATGTTGATTCTTCTAATCCATGAACACAGAATATCTTTCCAGTTTTGGGTGTCATTTTTAATCTCTTTTAATGATGCTTTGTATTTTCCAAGACATAGGTTGTTCACATCCTTTGTTAAATTTATTCCTAGGTATTTTCCTTTTTTATTTTTTTGCAATTGCAAATGAATTGTTTTCCACTTCTTTTTCTGAAATGTCAATATCAGGATATAGAAATGCAGTGGATTTTTGTACACTGATTTTTGTATCCTGCAACTTTACTGTATTTGTTAATTGTTTCTAATGCTTTTTTGGTGGAGTCTTTAGGGTTTTCTACATAAAGAATCAAATAATCTGCAAAAAGTGACAATTTTACTTCTTCACTCCCAGTTTAGATGCATTTTATTTATTTATCTGAGCTGGTTGTTCTGGCTAGGATTCCCAGTACTATGTTGAATAAGATTAGTGAGAGTGGGCGTCCTTGTTTTTTTCCTGATTTTAGAGAAAAAGCTTTCAGTTTCCACCACTGAGTATGATATTATCTGAGGTTTTGTCATATATGGACTTTATTATGTTGAGGTACTTCCTTTCTATACCCATTTTATTGAGTACTTTAATCATAAATTGATTTTGTATCTTATCAAATGTTTTTCTACATTTATTGATATGATCATGTTTTTCTCTCTTATTATTTTAATGTGGTGTATTACATTGATTGATTTGTGTATATTGAACCATCCTTGTGCTCCTGGAATGAACCCCAGTTGGTCAGCACAGAGTACCTCAAAAAATTAACAACAGAGTTACTATGTAACTCAGCAACTCCTCTTCTGAGTATCTACCTGAAATAAATTGAAAAATTTTATTCACAAATATATATGAACCCTTATGTTTATTGCAGCATTATTCATGATGGCCAAGACAGGAAAACAACAAAACTGCCCTTCAATAGATGATTGGATAAAGAAGATGTGATATATATATAATGAAATGTGATAATATATATAATGAAATATATATAATGAAATACTACTCAGCCATAAGAAAAGATAAAATCCTGCCATTTGTGACAACATGGATGGATCTTGAGAATCATACTAAGTGAAATAAATTAGATAGAAAAAAGTCAACAAGCATACAATTTCACTCATATGCGGGATACAAAACTGAAAGCAATAAATGAACAAACAAGAAACAAGAAACATAACAAACAAGAAACACAACAAACAAATTCACATAGACTCCTGCATGGTGCTTACCAGAGGGACAGGAGGTGGAGGGCTAGTAAATGGTAACAGGAGTCAAATATATGGTGACATATTTGACTTTGGGTGGTGGACACATAATACACTATACAGATAATGTATCATTGAATTGTACACTTGAAACCTATATAATTTTATGAACCAATGTCACCCCAATAAATTTAATTTTTAAAAAATCTAAAAACTCAAATGTTTATCAATAGAAAAGAAAATGCTCTGTAAATGATAGTAACTAGTACTAAAGAATATACTATGCAATGCTTAAAACAATTGAAATGATTTATATATAGCAAATGGCTATAATTTGTAGAGAAACGTTACCTTTACTATGTAAAGTTCTCAGATTCACAAACAGAGCATGTCTCTTCATATATTTAGATCTTATTTAATTTTATTAATCAGAATTTTATAATTTTTAGCATGCAGATTCTTTACATTTTGTTCAGTGTATACCCAAGTATTTATTCTTTGGAGAGATTGTAAATGGCATTATGTTTTAAGTTTTGTCTTGCTCAAGTATATTATTACTATATAAGTATAGAATTTATTTTTATGTGATGATCTTGTATCCTATAAATTTGAGGAACTCCCATTAGTTCTGGAAGATATTTCATATGTTTCTGTTGTGGTTTATTGGGGTTTGCTAGTAAAAAATAATCTCCTCAGCAAATATAAACAGTTTTATCTCTCTCTTTTGATCCATATAAATTTTATTTATTTTTCTTGCATTTTTGTAGTAGCTAAAACTTCTAGTACTATGCTAAATAAGAATAGTAAGATGCATGTCCTTGCTTTTTTTTCTGATTATTGGGAAAGCATTTAACATGTCACCATAAGCATGTTAGCCTTAGTTAAACGTGTGTGTGTGGGTTTAATAACTATATGCTTTATCTAGATATATAAAAGCCTAAATGACCATCAGACCATTTGATCATTTGACCATTCGACTGTTAGCTATGACACACACTGACCACCAAGGGGAAGATGCTCAATGCACAGGCATGGAAACATGGAACAGATTGATGAATCTAACAGGAAAGGAGGGAGGGGGGAGGTAGGGAAGAGATTAACCAAAGATCTTATGTGCATATTAGAGGCATGGTGCATTTCATGTACTGGTGGCGTCCCTTGGCCTGGTCTGCAGGTATCGGGCCGAAACCAGCAGTCTGACATCCCAGGAGGGGCCCTGGATTGCAAGAGGGTTCAGGCCAGGCTGAGGGACCCCACGGGTGCACAAATCCATGCACTGGGCTTCTAGTATAGAGATAAAGTGTACTGTATCTATGTATGCTGTATCTACCTATTTATCTATTGATCTATTTATCTGAACACAGTTGTAAGTTATTATTACAAGTTGGAGGATTTTTATCTCTCCTAATTTGCTTGAGAGTTCTTAATATAAATGAGCATTGGATTTTGTCTAATGCTTTCTCTGTATCAATTGATGCAATAATATTATTTTTCTTTTTTAGCTTGTTGATAGGTTATATTAATTGATACGATTGATATCAATTACAATGAGAGCCTTGAATACTTAAACTCCACTTGGTCACAATGTCTAAATCATTTTATACCTGACTAGATTCAGTTTATTGATATTTTGTTGAGGAATTTTGAAATACTTTAATGAAAAATATTGGTCTATTGTTTTCTTTTATTGTAATGCCTTTGTCTGATTTGATATTCTGTGTAATGTCCTCTTCAGATGAGTAGGGAAGTGTCCCATCCTCTTAAATTTTCTGCATGAAACTGTATAGTGCTGAAATTAATTCTACTTTAATGTTTGGTAGAATTGACCAGTAAAACCATCTGAGGCTGGAAATCAATTTAAGGGGGGACTTATAATTACTAATTTCATTTTTAAATTTTATATAGTTATTCATGTTATCTGTTTTATCTTGCTTGAGTTCTGGCTGTTTGTAGTTTTTCAGAAAGATATAATCTATTTCTCCTGGGTTGTTAAATTTATCACCATGAAATTTTCATATCTTTTTTTATCTTTTTAATAATTGCAGAATCTCTATTAAAATTGCATATTACACTGATGATATTAGTGATTTGTGACTTGTCTCATTGATTTTGTCAATCTTGCCAGACATTCATCAATTTTATTGATTTTTTGCAAAGGCTCACCTTTTCATTTCATTGATTTTTTTTAACTGCTCTTCTTTTTTTTGCAACTACATTCATAATTGTGCTTATCTTTAATATAGCCATCTTCCTACTTGATCTGATTATATTATACTCTTAAATAGGAACTCATTAGCACCATCTAACATATTGTAAATGCTGTATTTTTAACAATTACATTTAATGTAAGTGGACTAAACATTTCAACTAAAATGCAGTAAATGGAAAGATGGATACAATACAGAGAACAAATAGACAGTCATCAGGGGAGAAGGGGGTTGGGGGCTGGGTAAAAATAGTGAAGTGATTGACAAAGAAAAAACCTCATAGGCACAGACAATATTATGGTGATTTTATAAGAGGGAAATGGAGGTGCGTGAGGTAAAAGAGGGTAAAGAGGAGATAAATGGTGATGGAAAGACACTTGATTTGAGGTAGTGAACATACAATACAATATGCAAATGATGTATAATAGAATTGTATACCTGAAACCTGTGTAATTTTATTAACCAACTAGAGGCCCAGTGCATGAAATTTGTGCACTCGGGGGGGGGGGGGCAATGTCCCTCAGCCCAGCCTGTGCTTCCTCACAGTCTGGGAGCCCCATGATCAATCGCCCCAAAGAGGTAGGTCCTGCCCACCTGGCCGGGCCTCCATGATGGATCGCCCAGCAGAGGGAGGCTCAGCCCACCCACCACATTCTGCCAGTTGGTGGCCTGGGCTTCCCTCTTTGAGGTGATTATGGAGCCTCCTGATTGATTGCCCTGCCGGATGGTGGCCTGGGCCTCCTTCTGCAGGGTGATCATGGGGCAATGGCGGGGCACCGACCAATTGCATTGCACCCACCTTGGCTGGCCTGGCGCCAGTGGGTGTCATAGCATGGTCATCCGGAAGGTCATCTGGAAAGTCATTCTGCTGTTCCATTGTTCAGTCAACTTGCTTATTATGCTTTTATTATTATAGATGTCACCCCAATACATTCAATTAAAAAGCCATTGATAAAGATTACAGTCTCAGAAGGAGATCTTAAAATAAATGGATTCAATTAACATTTTAAAAAATGATCCAACTATTTCTTGTGTACAAAAACACATTAGTAGCAAGAACAAAAATAACTTGAATATAAAGGAGATATACAATATAAACAATAAGCAAAAAACAGCTGCAAAGGCTAAACTAATATTGGACAAAATCAACTTTAAGAAAAAAAATTTTATGAGAGAAAACAAAGAGATACTTTATATTGTTAAAAAATATAAACTGAACAGGAAAACAAAGCAATCATAACAATATATGCACCTAACAACAGAGGCCCAAAATACATGAAACAAAAATGGAGATAATTGAAGGAAGAAAAAGGTAACTTAAAAATAATATTTGGAAAGTACAATACCTCATTTTCATTAGTGAATCAAATAGTTAAGACAAAGGGTCAACAAAGAAATAGAATAATTGAACAGTACTATAAGCCATCTAGGCATAACACACATTTGTATAACACTTCAACAACCAATAGCAGAATACAAATCCTCTCAAGTTCACATGGAATATTCTCTAATATTGTCAAAATGATAAATCATAAAAAATCCTTAATAAAAGTTTCAAAATCAGTAATAAAAAGTATGTCCTCTGACTATAATGGAATATAATTAGGAAACATTAAGAGAAGAAAATGGAGAAAAGTCACAAATATGTGAAAATTAAACAATGCATTCCTAAGCAAATAATAGGTCAAGAAAGAAGCAAAATGAAAATTAGAAAATACTTTGAGCTGAATGAAAAAATTAAAACATACCAAACTATATAGAATACAACTAATACATTGCTTAGATTAGAAACAAAATTGAAGGGTTAATGTCTATAATATAAAACAAAGGCCTCAAATTAATAATGTAGACTCTAAACTAGAAGAAAGAAGAGTAAACCACAGCAAATCAAACAGAAGGAGTGGAATTTAAAAAAATAATAATAAAGCAAAAAATAAAGAAAAAAAAGAGAAAATTAGCAAAATTAAAAGTTGGATTTTTAAAAAGATCAATGAAATTGACAACATTTAGTTAGACCTAAGAGAGAGAGAGAGAGAGACAGAGAGAGAGAGAGAGAGAGAGAGAAGAAAAAATAAGAAATGAAAGTGGGGATATAGTTAACAACCTAACAAAAATTAAATAAGGATTATGTGGGAATACTATGATTAAACCATATTCCAATACAAAATAACAAATTTCTAGAAATGCCAAAAATAACAAAACAAAATTGACAAGAAATAGCAATAAAGATTGAATTATTAATTTTCAAAAATCCCTTGAAGAAAAGCCTGGGAGCCCTAGCCAGTTTGGCTCAGTGGATAGAGAGCATCAGCCTGTGGACTGAAGGGTCCTGGGTTCAATTCTGGTCAAGGGCACATGCCCAGAATGTGAGCTTGATCCCCGGTAGGGGGCATGCAGGAGACAGCCGATTGATGAATCTCTCTCATCATTGATGTTTCTATCTCTCTCTCTCCCTCTCCCTTCCTCTCTGAAATAAAAAAATATATATATTTTAAAAAAAGAAAAGCCTGGGACAATTTGCTTCACTGATGAATTCTTTCTAACATTTTTTTTAAAAAAGATTAATTCTTTATAAATTCTTCCAAGAAAGTAGAAAGAGAACCAATTCTAATTCTTCTCATTGAGATCATTATTACCCTAATACCTGGAGAAAATGCTAGCAAAACAAATCCAGCATTCTACAAATAGGAATATACACAGTGATCAAGTGGAATTTATCCCAGGAATGCAAAGGTAATTTAATATCTGAAATCAACTAATTTAATACACCAACTTGATAAAGGATAGAAATAATATGATTATCTCAATACATGAAGAAAAAGCATTAGACAAAACCCAAAACCCTTTCAATTAAAAAAGTCAACATATTAAGAATATAAAAAAGTTCTACAAATGGAAAAAGGCATCTATAATTTGCTGGGTCATAGAGTAACTTTATATTTAATTATTTAAGAAACTGCAAAACTGTTTTTGACAGTGTCTGCACCACTTTACTTGCCACCAGTAATGTATGGTTTCATTTTCTCCACATCCTCTCCAACACTTGTTATTTTCATGTTTTATTATAACTACCCTAGGGAGAATAAAATGGTAATTAATGTTTTGATTTGCATTTCCCTAATGGATAATGATGCTGGTCATGTTTTATGCATTTAAAGGCCATTTGTATATATGAAGAAATATCTGTTCAAAACATTTTTGCATTTATTATTTGGGCTGTCTTTTCATTATCAAGCTGAAAGAATTATTTATATATTAGAGGCCCGATGCACGAAATTCCTGCAAGAGGCTCGGCCCTCACAGCCGTGGCAGCTTGCCTTGGCCCTCACAGCCCCGGCTTCATCCAGGAAGATGTCCAGAAGGTCTTTCGGCTGTCTGGTCTAATTAGCATATTACACTTTTACTATTATAGGCTAGAGGCCCAGTGCATGAAATTTATGCAAGGGGGTGGTAGTCCCTTAGCCCGGCCTGCATACTCTCCAATCCGGGACCCCTGCGGGATCAGGCCTAAACCAGCAGTTGGACATCCCTCTCACAATCTAGGACTGCTGGCTCCTAACCGCTCACCTGCTTGCCTGCTTGATTTCCCCCAACCACTCTGCCTGCCTGCCTGATCACCCCTAACTGCCTCTGCCTGCCTTTCCTGATGCCCTCAACTGCTCTTCCCTGTCGACCTGATCCCCTTAACTGCCTAACTGCTCTCCCCTGCCGGCCTGATCCCCCTCACTGCCTAACTGATCTCCCCTGCCGGCCTGATCCCCCTCACTGCCTAACTGATCTCCCCTGCCAGTCTGACCACCCTAACTTCTCTCCCTTGCAGACCTGACCACCCCTAACTGTCTCTACCTTGGTCCTGCCACTGTGGCTTTGTCCAGAAAGATGTCCAGAAGATGTCTGGTCTAAGAACATATTACCCTTTTATTAGTATAGATTCTGGATACTAGACTTACCAAATATATAATTTTAAATATTATTTTCTCTGGGATGTATTTTCTTTGTTTTTTATTTTTGTTGTACTATTTTTATTTTCTTCGTAGCACTTATCAATATCTAAAGTTATTGCCCTATCAATTTATTTGTTTACTGTCTGTTTTCCTCACCACAACTAGAATTGCAACCTCAATATTTGCCTGGTGCATAAGAGGTAATCATGCGATGAACCAATATACATCAATGAACAAATATATGTGCACTACTTCCTTCCATCACAGGCACCTAGAACACTACCACCCAACACCCTGCTCTAATAGTCCAAAGTGTCACTAATAGTCTAGACTCTACCCAGGAAGTCACATGGTCAATGCTGCTGGTTATACAAATGGCTGGTGAAACAATAATAGCTATTTTTACCACATGGTTGTTTGTATTCTTTAGAGGAAGGCCTCTTCCTTAATAATGTCCTTTGAAACACATTTATTTGTTTTTTTTCTTTCTTATGCTTTAGATATTATATATAAGAAAACACTGCCTAATCTAAGGTGACAAAAATTTCCTCCTTAGCTTTCTTATGAAAATTTTATAGTGTAAACCTTTAAATTTAGGTCTTTGGTGCACTTTAAGTTAATTTTTGTATAAGGTGCGAAGTAGACATTCCAATAGACATTCCAAAATACATTCTGTATTTTATTTTTATTAAATTTATTGGGGTGAGATTGGTTAATAAAATTACATAGGTGCCCTAACTAGTTTGGCGCAGTGGATAGAGCATCGGCCTGCAGACTGAGGGGTCCCGGGTTTGATTCCAGTCAAGGGCATGTACCTTGGTTGCAGGCACATCCTCAGTAGGGGGTGTGCAGGAGGCAGCTGATTGATGTTCCTCTCTCATTGGTGTTTCTGGCTCTCTATCCCTCTCCCTTCCTCTCTGTAAAAAATCAATAAAATATCTTTAAAAAAATTATATATGTTTCACATACATCATCTCTATAGTGCCCAACACTCAAAGTCAAATCTTCTGTCACCATATATCTGATCCCCTTTACCCTTTACTATCCTGACACCCTTTCTCAATTTGGAAAGCCACATACAAAAAACTGAAACTAGAATATTGTACAGACCCATATAAAAAATAACTCAAAATGAATCAAAGACCTAAATGTAAGACCTGAAATAAATTACATAGAAGAAAACATAGGTACTAATGGTTCTCAACCTTCCTAATGCTGCGACCCTTTAATACAGTTCCTCATGTTGTGGTGACCCCAACCATAAAATTATTTTCATTGATACTTCATAACTGTAATTTTGCTACTGTTATGAATCGTAATGTAAATATCTGATATGCAGGATGTATTTTCAGGGGTTGCGACTAAGCTATAAACCTTGGTCTTAGAGAGGATTTTATGAATTTGACCCTAAAGGCAAGGAAACTAAAAGCAAAAATAAATGAATGGGACCATATCAAATAAATTCTTTTTTTTTTTTTTGAGAAGATCCAGTTGTCCCAGCACCATGGTTTGGAAAACACTATTATTCTTTTTAATTGAGTGGGCTTTCCATCTTATTAAAAATCAATCTCATCAAAGAAATTATAAGCATATATGCATAACCCATGGACACAGACAGTAATGTGGTGAAGGCCTGGGGGATAGTGGGGGCAGGGTGGAGAGTGGTCACTGGGGGAAAAAAAAGGGACATCTGTGATGCTTTCAACAATAAAGATAAATTTTAAAATATTACCATACATGTATAGTTTGTTTCTGGATGATCAGTTCTATTCCATTCACCTATATATCTATATTTATTCCAGTACCACATTAGGTATTGTGGCTTTGCATGAAGTGTTGACATCTGTAAGTGTGAGATCCCAACTTTTTAAAAAATACATTTTTATTGAATCCAGAGAGGAAAGGAGAGGGAGAGCGAGATAGAAACATCAATGATGAGAAATAATCATTGATCGGAAGCTGCCTCCCACATGCCACACACTAGGGATCGAGCTCCCCAAACCGGGTATGTGCCCTGACTGGGAATTGAACTGTGATCTCCTGGTTCATAGGTCGATGCTCAACCCCTGAGCCATACCATCTGGGCCATTCCCAACTTTTAAAAATATTATTTTAAATATTTTGGGTTTGTTTTTTTTAAATAAATCTTTATTGTTCAGATTATCACAGTTGTTCCTCTTTTTTCCCCACATAGCACCCCTCCACTCAGTTCCCTCCCCATCCATTGCCCTTACCGTACCCCCACTGTCCTTGTCCATAGGTGTACGATTTTTGTCCAGTCTCTTCCTGCACCCCCTACACTCCCTTCCCCCCGAGAATTGTCAGTCCACTCCCTTTCTATGCCCCTGTTTCGTTTCTATTCAACAGCTTATTCTGTTCATCAGATTATTAATTCACTTGATTTTTAGATTCACTTGTTAATAGCTATGTATTTGTTGTCACTTTGTTGTTCATAATTTTTATCTTTACCTTTTTCTCCTTCCTCTTCTTAAAGAATACCCTTCAGCATTTCATATAATACTGGTTTGGTGGTGATGAACTCCTTTAGCTTTTTCTTGTCTGTGAAGCTCTTTATCTGACCTTCAATTCTAAATGATAGCTTTGCTGGGTAGAGTAATCTTGGTTGTAGGTTCTTGCTATTCATCACTTTGAATATTTCTTGCCACTCCCTCTGGCCTGCATAGTTTCTGTTGAGAAATCAGCTGACAGTTGTATGGGTACTCCCTTGTAGGTAACTAACTGTTTTTCTCTTGCTGCTTTTAAGATTCTCTCTTTGTCTTTTGCCCTTGGCATTTTAATTATGATGTGTCTTGGTGTGGTCCTCTTTGGATTCCTTTTGTTTGGGGTTCTCTGCACTTCCTGGGCTTGTGAGTCTATTTCTTTCACCAGGTAGGGGAAGTTTTCTGTCATTATTTCTTCAAATAGGTTTTCAATATCTTGCTCTTTGTCTTCTTCTGGCACCCCCATAATTCAGATGTTGATACGTTTAAAGTTGTCCCAGAGGCTCCTTGCATTATCGTCATATTTTTGTATTCTATTTTTCTTTTTCTTTTCCGGTTGGGTGTTTTTTGCTTCTTTGTATTTCAAATCTTTGACTGGATTCTTGGGATCCCCTAGTTTGCTGTTGGATGTCTGTATATTATTTTTTATTTCAGTCAATGTATGCTTAATTTCTAGTTGGTCCTTTTTCATATCCTTGAGGGTCTCACTATATTTCTCAGAGGTTTCTAGAAGATTCTTGTGTAACCTTATAACCGTGGTTTTGAACTCTATATCCAGTAGTTTGCTTTCCTCCATTTCTTTCATTTGTGACCTGTTTCTTTGTCTCCGCATTTTGGCTGCTTCCCTGTGTTGATAGAGTGGCTTTGTGTGTTAGGTGTCCTATAGGGCCCAATGGCTCAGCCTCCCTAATTACCTGAGGTGGACACTCGTGGTGCATCTCTTTGTGGGCTGTGTGCACAGTCTTGTTGTAGTTAAGCCTTGATTGCTGTTGGTATCATTGGGAGGAATTGACCTCCAGGTCAATTGGCTGTGAGAACCAGTTGTGTCTACAATGGGAGAACTGCTGTGCTGGAGACACTCTTATGGGGCAGGACTTGCTTCAGTGGGGCTTTGGCACTCACTGAGTCTGCCCCCAGAGTGTCTCTCTTATGGATGTGAAGAGTTGTAATCTGGATGGTCTCACTCTTACCACTGGGTACACTGGCTCTTGGATCTCCAAGGAGGTGCAAAGTCACCTACTTCTTGAGGCCACCCAGCATGAGCTACAGAGAGATCTGCAGATTCCTCTTCTTTGTTTGGGTTTTGGAGGTGCCCAGATGAGGTGCAGCTGTGAAGTAATGCAGGCTGCTGAGGAGCCTTAGGCCTTCTTTTGGAAGCTTTGGGTTTCTCTGATCCAGCTGCAGTTTGACAGGTTTTTAGGTAGAGAAAGGCCAGGCCTTTAGTATGCAAAAGCGTCTGCACACAGCTTGGGTGGGGTTGTAAATTGGGTGGGGCGTGGTCTCAGGGAGTCACGGGACAATGCAAATAGCAATGGTTGCCGTGGGCCCTCCCCTGATAGGTCCCTGAGTCTCTATGTCCTTCCTTCCATTTGCAGGAACAATGAACGCTGCAAGCCCCTCTGTGAGAAAGCCTCCCTCAAATTCTGGCAGCAGGCAAGCTGACAGAATCTTTCTGGCCCCTTCTACTATGTCCAAGGCCGAGGAGGCCAAGTAGCTTGTGGGCCATTCAGGTAGTGGAGAATAACATGAGAATTCCCTGAGGCAAGCTTATGCAAAATGTGGACTCAGCTGGACAGAAGCTTATATAATTTGCTATATCGAGAATAACCAAGTGCTTGGAGTTGGAAGTGATTCTACAATGGTCCATGCTGTGCAACAGATAGCAGAAGGAGTGAAGAAGGGGACCTGAACCTCCTTTGTGCTCCCACTTCCTTCCAGTATTCCCAGAAAATTACAGTTTGGTGCAGCTTTACTCAGTATGTACAGAATTGTGAGCATCCAGAGTATAGCTGACCTGGGTCATGTGCATGTTTACTCTTTCTCACCTGCCCATTAGTGCTTTTTTGTTTGTTTGTTTGTTTGTTTGTGTTTGTGTGTGTGTGTGTGTGTGTGTGTGTGTGTGTGTGTGTGTGTTTTCAAAAAGCCATCAGGCCAAAACCGGTTTGGCTCAGTGGATAGAGCATCGGCCTGCGGACTGAGGGGTCCCAGGTTTGATTCCGGTCAAGGGCATGTGCCTGGGTTGCGGGCACATCCCCAGTGGGAGATGTGTAGGAGGCGGCTGATCGATGTTTCTCTCCCATCGATGTTTCTAACTCTCTATCTTTCTCCCTTCCTCTCTGTAGAAAATCAATAAAATATATTTAAAAAAGAAAAAAGCCATCAGGATGGTACCAGGTGTGAGGACCTGGGTTCAGCAACCTTGGTACTTGGGTTCTGGCTAAGAAAGAATTCAGAGGCAAGACCCAGACTCCTATTAGAGATAGGAGAACCAAGATGACAGTGTAGGTAAACACTGGTACTTGCCAACTCCCACCACCACATAAAAATTACAACTAAAATAAAGAGGAACCATCAATCAGAATTGCCTAAAATCTGGTTGAATGGAAGTTCTACAACTAGAGATTTAAAGAAGAAAGTGCTTTGAGACTGGTAGGAGGGGTGGAGGTGTGGAATGAGCTGGTCTGACAACCATATGTGGTATGTTTTTAATCAGGAGGGATAACTCTGCTGTGGGAGCCTTTAGTGAGAAACAGGGGGGCCCAACCCCACAACAGACACCCAGTCCATCATTCCAGAGCTGGAAAGAGAAGTCCCCATAACTTTTTGCTGTAAAAATCAGCAGGGATTGTGGTTGAGTGACAAGGAGGCTGCTAGAGACTTAGACAGTTCCTCTTAAAGTGCCAGTGCATGAACCAACATGGTCCCATTCTCTATGAGCTCCAGCTCTGACCCATGGCACTGGGGGAGCCAGGGACCTCTGGGGAGGAACTGGATTGTCTGGTATCCTGGAAGGAATTCAGGAGTGCCTTTCTCCCAGATGGAGGGCAGTGCTGACAGGAGTCTGTTCCTGTGCTGGGACCACACCTGTTGTAGGGCTGACCGGCAGCTATATCTGAGTTTCCATCAGTGTGGCCCACACTATTTCCTCCACCCCGGTGATTCCCAGAAACCCACCCCATTCAATTTCCAGCCCCACCCAAGCTGTTTGCAGTATCTTTTCCATATGAATGGCCTGTCCTGGCTCAAGCTTCAGACTTTGCTAAAATCTCTCAAACAAGTAGCAGCAGGCATCAGCATACCCCATCCCATTCAATAAGAAGACACAGACCTGGCACTAGCAGTAGCACGCCTTGTTGCACAGCTTGGCCTTTCCTGGCTACTTCCAAGCCCAAAACAAGTAGCACTCATTTGCAAATATCTATGTAGCTCATGCCAGGTAGTCCAGGCAGTGGCTGTCTTTGCAGCACCCAGGATGTCCCAGAGTCAGTGCACCCCGTGTACACCTTCAACCCATACTAGATTACAACTTTACATATCCACAAGTGACACACTCAGGGGGAAGACTCCCTGAGCACCAAAGCCCAACTTCATATGGATGTCTCTTGCACAGCTGTTCTTCCACTGTAGTTGCAGCTGGTCCTCACAGCCAATTGGTCTGGAGGTCAACTCCTCCCAATGACACCAACAACAATTAAGACTCAACTACAAGAATATTGTGAACACAGCCCACACAGGGGCATACTTAGAGAGCCCAGCTCAGGTGGCTTGAGAGCCTGAGCCACTGGGCCCTACAAGGCACCTAATAAAGAAAGCTTCTCTACCAATTCCAGGATACGTAGCAGCTCTACCTAATACATAGAAACAAACACAGGGAAATGCCAAAATGTGGAGATAAATAAACATTTCACAAATGAAAGAAATAGAAGCAAGCAAACTACTAGATACAGAGTTTAAAATAATAGTTATGAGGTTGCTCAAGGATCTTAATGAGAGCTTCAAGGGACTCAGGGAGAGCTTCAAGGTACTTAGTAAGACTTACAAGAATTTTAGTGAGAATTTCAAAGACATGAAAATTAACCAGTCAGAAATTAAGTATACAGTAACTGAAATAAAGAATAATTTTCTGAAGTTCAACATTAGAGTAGAGGATTCCAAGAATCAAAATCAATGGATTTGGAATGGCAAGAAATATTCAAAGTGATGAAAAGCAAGAATACAACCAAGAATACTCTACCCAACAAAGCTATCATTTAGAATGGAAGGTCAGATAAAGAACTTCACAGATTTCCCTTGCTGGTTTGGCTCAGTGGATAGTGCATTGGCCTGCAGACCGAAGGGTCCTAGGTTCAATTCTGGTCAAGGGCAAGTACCTTGATTTCAAGCTACTGCATGGCCCGAGTCCTGGCCAGGGCTCATGCAGGAGGCAACCAATTGATGTGTTTCTCTCACATTGATGTTTCTCTCTGTCTTTCTCTCTCCCTTCCACTCTCCCTATAAAACAATCAATGAAAAAATATCCTCAGGTGAGGATTAACAAAACAAAATCAAATCAAAACAAAACAAAGAGTTTCACAGAAAAGAAAAAGCTGAAGAAATTCATCACCACCTTACCAGGATTACATGAAATGTTGAAAGGTATTCTTTAAGAAGACTGAGAGGAGCCTGACCAGTTTGGCTCAGTGGATAGAGCGTCGGCCTGCAGACTGAAAGGTCCCGGCTTCGGTTCCGGTCAAGGGCATGTACCTTGGTTGCGGGCACATCCCCAGTGGGAGGTGTGCAGGAGGCAGCTGATTGACGTTTCTCTATCATTGATGTTTCTAACTATCTCTCTCCCTTCCTCTCTGTAAAAAATCAATGGAATATATTAAGGAAAAAAAAGAAGACTGAGAGGAAGAGGAAGAGGAAGAGGAAGAAGAAGAAGAAGAAGGAGGAGGAGGAGGAGGAGGAGGAGGAGGAGGAGGAGGAGGAGGAGGAGAAGAAAATGTGAACAATAAAATGGCAATAAACACATATTTATCAACAATTAAATCTAAAAATCAAAATAAATGAACAAGGAACCTAATGAACAAAATAAACTGATGGCTATACCAGAACCAGAGGCATGGAAACATGGAATAGACTGATGAATCTCAGAGGGAAGGCATAATGGGGGGAAAGGAAGAGATTAACCAAATGTCTTATATGCATTACCTATGAGCACAGACAATATGGTGGTGAAGGCCTGGGGTGGGGCAGGAACCAGGTGGAGGGCAATGGGGAAAAATAATGGGGAGGGACATCTGTAATACTCTCAACAATATTTTTAAAAACTCAATAAAAATACCACACGTTTTAAAAAATTAAATAAAATAAAATGGTCTAAATGAACAGAAACATATACTATAGAAATATAATAAATATTTAATATTGGTAAGATTGCAATAATATGCAAATTGATCTACAGATCCAGCTCAATCCCTGTCAAAATTGCACCTGACATTTTTTCTAAGAATTTTCATACTTTAAATGTGATGTGGAAATGCAAGGGACCTAGAAAAAACAAAACTATCATTAAAAGAAAAACAAGGTCAGAGTAATCCAGCTACATTTTAATTTAATGCAAGAGCAAAAATGACACAATTTTAGAAATAAAACAGGAGTTAGTAAATCTTTAAGTCTTAGTAGCTTGCAATGATTTCTTAAATGTGTCATAAAAAGAATGAGAAATGAAAAATTAAATAAATTGGACATAATTAAAATTGAAAAATTTTGTGTTTCAAAGGATATTATCTTTAAATTGAAAAATAACTCATTTAATGGGAGAAAATATTTGTAAATTATATATATGATAATACTCTATGTATTAGTTTGCTAGAGCTTCTTTAAAATGTATCACAAACTGCCCTGGCCAGTGTCACTTAGTGGTTGGAGTGTCAGCCACGCACCCAAGGTTCAGGTTTGATTTCCAGTCAAGGGCAGGTACCTGGGTTGCGAGTTCACTCCCTGCCCCTGGGCAGAGCATGTGTGGAATGCAACCAATTGATGTGTCTCTCCCCCCTTCTTCCTCCCTCCATCCACTCTGAAAAGCAATGGAAAAAATGTTCTCAGTGAACATTAACAACAACAAAAATGTATCAGAAACTAGATGACTTGGACTATAAAAAAAAATATTGTAATCATTATCTCACAATTCTGGATGCGAGAAGTCTAAAATCAAGATGTGCTCCCTCCTGAGTTGAAGGCTGTAAGAAAAAGTTTTGGTACTCTCTCTTTGCCTTATTGACAGCCAACTTCTCCATGTGTCACTTCACATCATCTTCACTTTATGCATATCTGTGTCCAATTTCCTCTTTTTATAAGGAATCCAGTCATATTGGATTAGGGACCCACTGTACCCAGAATGGCCTCATCTTACATTAAATCTAACTACATTTGCAAAGATCCTATTGCCAAATAAGGTCAAATATTGAAACACTAAGGGTTTTACACATGCAAAAGATTAATTTAGAGGTGAAAAATTCAAATAATTATTTTAGAATATATAATACATACATAACTCTCAAGCCATCAATGAAAGAACAAGTAACACAATTACATTGGCAAGTGATTTAAATAGATATTTCTTCTAGAAGATATAAAAATAGCCAGTGAGCTTACAAAAACATACTCAACATTATAGTCATTAGGGAAAATGCAAATCAAATCAAATCAGAGTGAGATACCACTTTATAACCACTAAGATGGTTGTAACCAAAAAGAAAGAAAACAAATGTTTGCAAGGATATAAAGAAATAGGGTTCATTGTACATTGCTACTAGAAATGTAAAATAGAGTGGCCACTTTGGAAAACAGTTGGGAAGTTCCTCAAAATGTTAAACCTAAAGTTACAACATGACACAGAGTTCTACTCTTGGGTATATGTATTAGTGAAGTTTAAACATACATTCAAACAGTTATTTATACACCAATAATTACATTTGATTTCATATGTCCACCAGTAGATGACTGGTTACCCAAATGTGATATATCCATAAAATGGGATATTATCCTATACTAGACACCCAGTGCATGAAATTCGTGCATGGGGGAGGGTGTCCCTCAACCCAGCCTGCACCCTCTCCAATCTGGAACCCCTTGGGGGATGCATGACATCCCTCTCACAATCCGGGACTGCTGGATCCTAACTGCTCACCTGCCTGAGTGCCTGATGGCCCCCAACTGCCCTCCCCTGGCAGCCTGATTGCCCCCAACAGCCCTCCCCTGCGGGGCCTGATTATTCCCAACTGCCCTCCCCTGCTGTCCTGATTTCTCCCAACTGCCCTTCCCTGCTGACCTGATCACCCCCACAGCACTCCCCTGCTGCAACCTGCCTCCTCTGCTGGGATAGGCCTCCTCCATGCTGCACAGAGCCACAGGACCCCCAGGCCTCACCATGCAGAGTGGCCACTGGGCCCTGCCTCTGCTATGTGCAAGATCATCTTGTGACAGCCATCTTGTGGTGACCATCTGGTGGCAGCCATCTTGTGACAAAATGAGGGCGTGATGCCACCTAGGCTATTATTAGTATCTACTTATATAAAAACCATGGGTAGTGTTCATCACATCCCTCCAGAACTGCCGCAACCAAGCAGAAGGAAGTCAGTCCTGCGGGGGTTGTCTTGGCAAAGGCTGCACCCTCCCCCGAGCTGTTTCCCGGAGCTGTTTCTTGTAAGGGCGGGGTTTGAAGCAGGAACCCGCCCTGGGAGCATGGAGGCATTATCTTTATAAAGTGTGCCGCTCCAGCACGGCCAGGGGTGAACCTGAGTGGGGGGCGGCTGAAAGGCTTAGAAAAGACAGACAAGAGAATGAAAGCCAGTTCTCAGTGGGATGCTGCTTCTCTGAGAGACAGTGACCATGCCCACAGCCATGCCTTTATTTTATGGCAGATGCTACGAAGCAAAGTTAGGGCATGACCAAGATGTTTACAACGTTCTCCTGGGTTTCAATCCTACTCAACTACATTCACCTGAACTCTATCAAGCCTACATCACTCAGGCACATGGGGCCACATGTTTGGACCATAGGTTCAAGCTTACAAGTACAGCTGTTGGCTATAATTGTGCTGGGAGGGCCCTGCCCTCCAAGCTGGGACTTGCACGTGGCAATGAGAGGACTGTGCCCTCTCACCAGTCCAAGGCTTGAACCTGTCCAAAACACTGTAGCGGCTCCCCATAATAAAGTTTTAATTCTGTTTCTTTGTTACTAATGTTGTAGCCCCACCCATAACAAAGAAACAATTTCTGGAGGATGAGACCCAGAAATCAGGATTTTAAAAAGATTCCCCAGTGATTCTAATGTGCAGCCAAGGTTGAGAACCACTGCTATATATAATATTAAACATATATCTAAACATGCCATTCTTTGTCCAAAAAATGAGCATGTTCAAACATTAAATGAAGATATTTTGGATATACTTGATGGAGATTTTCACACATATTTGAGTGATGATTCCATTGATTCCACAGATGATGCTGAAAAGGAAAAATTTCCCTTTGAATTTCTTAATAGTATTGTTCTTTTGGGAATGCCGTGTCATAAATTAAAATTGAAAGTGGGTGCAATCATCATGCTATTGAGAAATCTCAATAATAAATAGGGTCTTTGTAATGGTAACAGATTTATTATCAAAAGATTACGACCTAACATTATCCAAGCTGAAGTATTAACAGGATCTGCAGCGGGAGAGGTTGTTCTGATTCTAAGAATTAATTTGCTCCCATCTGACACTGGCCTCCCATTTAAATTGATTCGACGACGGTTTCCCATGATGCCAGCATTTGTGATGACTATTAATAAATCACAAGGACAAACTCTGGACAAAGTAGGCATATTCCTACCTTAACCCGTTTTTTCATATGGTCAGTTATATGTTGCTTTCCAGAATAAGCACATCCATAGAGACAGAAAGCAGAGACCTAGGGGGATGTGGAATAAAGAGTGATTTGTTTCCACAGGTTTTGGTGTTAGTTTAGAGAGTGATTAAAATATTCTAAAGTTGCATGTGGTGATGGTTCTAGAATTTGCTAATACACTAAAGACATTATATTATACTCTCTAAAGGGTTAATTTTATAATTTGTGAATTACATCTCAATAAAACTGTAAGATAAATTAACGTGCTGGTACTAAAATAGGAAAAGTGGTAATTTACAGTCACAAATAGTGTGTTCTCTTCCAGTTATTGTTATCATCATAATTTTGTTTATTGTTGAAAGTATTACATATGTCTCCTTTTTCCCTGATTGACATGCCCTAGCCACTCCCACCCCCAAGGATGAGCCCCCACTATCCCCGTGTGTGTGCCCATTGATTATGAAAATATGCATGCATAAATGTCCTTTGGTTGATCTCTAACCATCCCCTCCCCTGCCATCTTTCTGAGGTAGGATAGTCTATTCAGTGCTACCTTGCCTCTGGATGTATTTTTGTTAATCAGTTTATGTTGATCATTATATCCCACATATGAGTGAGATCATGTGATATTTATCTTTTTCCAACTGGCTTATTTCGCTTAGCATAATGCTGTTGCAAATGGTAAAAGTTTCTTCTTTTTTACAGCAGTGTAGTATTCCATTGTGTAGATGTACCACCATTTTTTAATCCAATCATCTGCTGACGAACACTTAGGCTGTTTCCAAATCTTAGCTATTGTAAATTGTGGTTCTATGAACACAGGGGTGAATATATCCTTTTTGTTTGGTGTTTCTGGTTTCTTGGGATATAGTCCTAGCTATGGGACCACTGGGTCAAATGGGAGTTCCATTTTTACCTTTTTGAGGAAACTCCATACTGTTTGCCACAGTGACTGAACTGGTTTTCATTCCCACCAGCAGTGTAGGAGGGTTCCTTTTTCTCCACATCCTTGCCAGCACTTGTCCTTTGTAGAATTGTTGATGATAGCCATTCTGACAGGTGTGAGATGGTGTCTCATTATTGTTTTGATTTGTAGCTCTCAGATGATTAGGGACCTTGAGCATGTTTTCATATGTCTCTTGGCCTTCTGCATGTCCTCTTTCAAAAAATGTCTATTTAGGTCCTTTGCCCATTTTTTTCATTTGATTGTTTATCTTTTTTTTGTTAAGTTCCCTGTAAATTTTGGAAATTAAACCCTTATCTGAAATAGCATTGGCAAATATGTTCTATCATGAAGTGGGCTTTCTTGTTGTTTTGTTGATGGTTTCATTTGCTGTGCAGAAGTTTTTTTATTTTGATGTAGTCCCATTTTTTTATTTTTATTTTCTCCTTAGTCTCCATTGCCCTAGCAGCTGTATTGGTAAAGATATTGCTACGACATATGTCTGATATTTTGCTGCCTATGGAGTCTTGTAGGATTTTTATGGTTTCCCATCTTACATTTAAGACCTTTAACCCTTTTGAATTTGTTTTTATTAATGGTGTAAGTTGGTGACCTAGTTTCTTTTTTTTTTCTTTTTTGCATATCTGATCAGTTTTCCCAGCACCATTTATGGAAGAGACTGCCTTGACTCAATTGTATGCTCTTGCCTCCTTTGTCAAATATTAATTGAGCATAATGCCTTGGGTCTATTTCTGGGTTCTAGGTTCTGTTCCATTGGTCTATATGTCAGTTTTGAGAACCATGGCTTTGTAATGTAGCTTGATATGCAGCATTGTGATCCCACAACTTTGTTCTTCTTCCTCAGGATTGCTGTAGCTATTCGGGGTCTTTATTTATTCCAGATAAATTTTTGGAGAGTTTGTTCTAAGCCTTTGAAATACGCCCTTAGAATTTTAATAGGAATTGCATTGAATGCATAAATTTATTTGGGTAGCATGGACATTTTAATTCGTGAACACGGTATGTTCTTGTATTTGTTTATGTCTTCTTCTATCTCTTTTTTTCAATGCCCTGTATTTTTCTGAGTACAGATCTTTTACCTCCAAAGTTAAGTTTATTCCTAGATATCTTTTTTTTTTTCTTGCAATGGTAAATGGGATTGTTTTTTTAGTTTCTCTTGCTCTGAGTTCATTGTTGGTGTATAAAAAAAGCCATATATTTATGGGTATTAATTCTGTATTCTGCTACATTGCAGAATTCATTTATTAAGTATAGTAGTTTTTTGATGGAGTCTTTGGGGTTTTCTGTGCAAAGTATCATATCATCTGCAAATAATGACAGTTTTACTTCTTATTTTTCAATTTGGATGCTTTTCATTTCTTCTTCTTGTCTGATCACTATGGTTAGCACTTAAAGTACTATATCGAACAGGAGTGTTGAAAGTGGGCATCCCTGTCTTGTTCCCGTTCTCAGGGGAAATGAATTTAGTTTTTGCCCGTTGAGTATGATGTTGGCTGTAGGTTTGTCATACAAGGCTTTTATTATGTTGAGGTATGACCCCTCTATTCCCACTTTGCTGAAAGTTTTTATGAAGAAATGGTGTAGGATTTTGTCAAGTGCTTTTTCTGCATCGATTGTTATGATTACGTGATTTTTGTCTCTCAATTTGTTTATGTGATGTATCATATTTATTGATTTGTGGATATTGTACCATCCTTTCATCACTGGAATAAATCCCACTTGGTCATGGTATATGATCTTTCTAATGTAATGCTGGATCTGATTTGCTAGAATTTGTTAAGGATTTTAGTATCTATGCTCATCAAGGTTATTGGCCTCTAGTCCTCTTTCTTTGTGGTATCTTTATTTGGTTTAGGAATTAGGGTAATGCTGGCTTTATAGAAAGAGCTTGAAAGTCTGCCTTCTTATTAATTTGTTTTGATGAAAACAAGTTTGTGTTTATTATCTTTAATTGATTTATTTTTATTTTTATTTATTGTCTAAAATTTTACATATGTCTCCTTTTTCCCCGCTTAACCCTCCCTCACCAGCCAATCCCACCCCTGGCAAGCCCCCACAGCCCCAGTGTCTGTGTCCATTGATTATCCTAATATGCATGCATACAAGACCTTTGGTTGCTCTCTAACATCCCTCCCCTGCCATTTGTCTCTTAAATTTTTTGGAATAGTCTGAGGAATATAGGTTTTAGTTCTTTGAATGCTTGGTAGAACTCCCCGATAAAGCCCTGCAGACCAGGGCTTTTGTTTGCTGGAAGATTCTTTATTACTGCTTCAATTTCTTCAGTAGTTATCAGCCTATTCAGGTTTTTTGATTCTTCCTGATTGACTTTGGGAAGCTTGTATTTTTCTAAGAATATATCCATTTCGTCTGGGTTGTCCAGTTTGTTGGAATAGAGTTTTTCATAGTATATTTTCATAATGGGTTGTATTACTGTGGGTTTGGTTGTTACTTCACCTTTTTCATTTCTGATTTTGTTTATTTGGGTCCTCTTTGCTTCTTGGTGAGCCTGGCTAGAGGTTCATCAATCTTGGATATCCTTTCAAATAACCAGCTCTTGGTTTTGTTTATCTTTCATATCTTTTTTTGTCTCCATGTTATTTATTTCTACTCTGATATTTATTATTTCCTTCCTTCTGCTTACTCTGGGCTTTTCTTGTTGCTTTCTTTCAAATCCTTTGAGTTGTATGGTTAGATAATTTATTACTATTTTCTCTTTTTTTTAGGTAGGCCTATAAGAGCTATGAACTTCCCTCTCAAGACTGCTTTAACTGTTTCCCATAAATTTTTTATTATTTTGTTTTCATTGTCATTTGTTTCCAGGATGCTTTTTATTTACTTTGATCTCTTTGGTAACCCAATCATTGTTTAATAGTATGCTATTTAGCCTCCAAATGTTTGATTTTTTTCACTGTTTTTATTGTAGTTTCTTTCTACTTGTATGTCATCGTGATCTGAGAAGATGCTTGGTATGATTTCTATCTTCTTGAATATGAAGAGACTTTGCCTGTGTCCCAATATGTGGTCTATATTTGAAAATGTCCCATGTGCTCTGGAGAAGAATGTATATTCTGTAGCTTTGGGGTGAAATGTTCTGAAGATGTCAATTAATTCCATTTTATCTAGTCAGTCATTTAGGATTGATGTGTCTTTGCTGATTTTTTGTTTAGAGGATTTATCCAGTGGTGTCTATGGGATATTATAGTCCCTTACTATGACTGTATTGCTGTTGATCTCTCCTTTGATAACTTCCAGAAGTGTTTTTATGTATTTGAGTGTTCCTGCATTGGATGCATATATGTTTACCAGAGTTATATCCTCTTGTTGAATTGATCCTGTTAGTATTATGAAGTGGCCTTCCTTATCTCTTGTTATGGACTTCACTTTGAGGTCTAATTTGTTAGATATAAATATAGTTACCACCGTTTTTTTTTTTTCATATTCATTTGCCTGAAATTTTTTTTCCATCCCTTCATGATCAGTCTGTGTGACTTCTTTGTTATGAGGTGGGTGTTTTGTAGATAGCAGATATATGGGTTATGTTTTCTTATCCATTCAGTTACCCTATGTGTTTTGATTGGAGCATTTAATCTATTTACATTTAAGGTTATTATTGATAGATACTTCTTTGTCACTGTTTTTATTCTTTATGCCTGTGTTCCTTCTTCCCTTCCTATTTCTTCTTTTTACATCAGTCCCTTTAATAATTCTTACATTGGTGGTTTGGTGGTAATAAACTACCTCAGTCCTTTTTTGTCTGTGAAACTCCTGATTTCACCTTCAAGTCTGAATGATAGCCTTGCTAGGTATAGTATTCTTGTATTCAGTCTCTTGATTTACATCACTTTGTGTATTTCATTCCATTACCTTCTGGCCTGATGTGTTTCTGTTGATAAATCAGTCGATAGTCTAATGGGAGATCCCTGGTAGGTAGCTTTCTGTCTCTCTCTGGCAGAGTTTAAGATTCTTACTTTGTTGTTGGTGTTTGCCAGTTTAATTATGATGTGTCTTGGTGTCAGTCTCTTTGGGTGCATCTTGTTTGGGACTATGTGAGCTTCTTGGATTTGTGTGAGTTTTTTCTTCACCAAAACAGGGAAGTTTTCTGTCATTATTTTTTCAAGCAGGTTTTTTATTCCTTGCTCTGTTTCTTCTCCTTCTGGTATCCCTATTATGTAGATGTTGTTTTGTTTCATATTGTCCCATAACTCCCTTAGGCTCTTCTCCTGTTTTTTAAGTTTTTTTGCAGTTGCTTCTCTGCTTGGGTGTTTTATCCTACCTTGTCTTCTATCTCACTGATGTGGTACTCAGTTCTTCTAGTCTACTGTTGATGTTTTGTATTGTGCTCTTTATTGCAGCTATGTCATTTTGTCTCTCCCTGGACAAACATTTTAGGTGCCCATGGCCAGGGAGGCTGGAGTCTAGGTGTTTGTAGCCAAGGCAGCTGATCCCTGGCCAGTGTGGCTGTAGGGTCCTGGGTAGTGTCTGAGGTCTCCCCAGGTGGAGGTGAGGGTGGGCCACCACTCATAACCACTCTCCCCTTCTAGATGGTGCAGTCTCTGCAGCAGAGCTGGCTGCCCTTGGAGAGATTGCAGCAGTAGTAGAGGCTGCCTGGCTAGGCGAGCCTGGTCTACCCATCCCCAGCAGTCCTGTGGAATATAACTGTCTCTCACTCACACATACACACATGCCTCACATGCCCACACACTCTCCTTTCACTCTCTCACACTCTCACCTTCACTGCTGTCTTGTTGGCCTCTATCTTGGATCTCTATCATCATTATTTTTATTAGTAGTTTTAGAAGTAGTATTTTATTGCTTTTACCTAGAGTATATGCTCTCTAGGATATGAATTTATCACTATTAGAGAGCAGGGGAGAAGAGATTTCAGTAATGCCTAGTGTGCACTTATAAAAAGTACTAGATAAGGACTAATGCTATGGCCTAATTCAGAGCATACTATCTATCTCTATCTCTATCTCTATCTATATCTATCTATATCTGTATCATCTATATCTATTTATATCTATCTATATATATATATATAGAGAGAGAGATAATATAAAAGCTTAAGCGACTGTAGAATTGTTCGACCATTTGCCTGGTAGCTATGACATGCAAAGATCACCAGGGGACAGACACTCCTACCAGTAGAGGAGGGAGCCCTATTCCTCATGAAATCAGCCATGGGTTAGATTGCTACTGGGGCACTGTCAGCCCAGAATCTGCTTCACCGGCATCCCAGACAAAGAGAGGAGGGAGGAGGGATCCCAATTCTTCACGGAATCAGCTGTGGGTTAGGTTGCTGCTGGGGCACTGTTGGTCCCTAATCTGCTTCACCTGCACCCTAGACTCAGAGATCGGATTTGGCCCAATCCCCATAGGCAAGGCCAAGGCAAGCCTCTAGTACAAATATAAAGAACATCTATTTTTATTTCAGAAGAATCCCAGATTTAAATTACTTTTATATCAATTCTATTATTTATTGAAATATTCCTTAATCACAGTATTAAATTTATTTTATTCTGAGTTTATTATGTTAATAACATCTTTTTTAAAATAGCTAACTCATTGTTCAGATGAGAAAAATGTATGCAATATTTCACTGTGAAGGGACAACATACCAAATGAGAAAATTATCTTCAGATAAAGAAGAAAATACAAGAATTATAAACATGATAGATAAACAGACTGGAGGTTTTTTTTCTAATTAATCAAAAAATTAAAATCTAAGTAAAAATTAAATTGATACATTACTTGTTCACAGCAAAATTTAAAAAGTAACCATACCATACCTTGCCAAAGCCGGTTTGGCTCAGTGGATAGAGCGTCGACCTGTGGACTGAAGGGTCCCAGGTTCGATTCCGGTCAAGGGCGTGTACCTGGGTTGCGGGCATATCCCCAGTGGGAGATGTGCAGGAGGCAGCTGATCGATGTTTCTCTCTCATCGATGTTTCTGGATCTCTATCTCTCTCCCTTCCTCTCTGTGAAAGAACCAATAAAATATATTTAAAAAATAAATAAATAAAATAAATAAATAAATAAAAAGTAACCATACCAATATCATTGGTTTTTTTAAAAAAAACACATTTTGTCTAAATTCTGAAAGATGCATTTATCTATATTAAAGAAGTCTATAGACCATGTATCTACTCTGATGGTGTTTATATATATATACTAGAGGCCCGGTGCACAAAAATTTGTGCACTGGGGGTGGGGGGGAGAGGGGTCCCTCAGCCCGGCCTGTGCCCTCTCGCAGTCTGGGACCCCTCGGGAGATAACGACCTCCTGGCTTAGGCCTGCTCCCAGGTGTTAGAGGGCAGGCCCAATCCCTAGGTGCAGCCCCTGGTCGGGCACAGAGCAGGGCTGATTGGGGAGTTGGGGCGCCGCCCCCTGTCATGCACAGAGCAGGGCGATCGGGAGGTTGTGATGCCACCCTCAGTCATGCTCAGGGTAGGGCCAATTGGGGGGCTGGGGCACCGTCCCCTGTCACACTCAAGGCAGGGTTGATGGGGAGGTTGCGGTGCCACCCCCTGTCATGCACAGAGCAGGGCCAATCCGGGGGTTGGGGTGCTGCCCCTGTCACTCACAGAGCAGGGCCCATCAGGAGGGTTGGGGCTCTGTACCCTGTCACGCACAGAGCAGGGCCCGTGGGGCAGTGGGGGGTTGGGGCGCCGCACCCTGTCACACACAGAGTCTCAGGGCGATCATGGGGTTGGGGAGCTCCCTCCTATCAGGCACAGAGCAAGGCCGATCAGGGGGTTGGGCGCCTTCACTTGTCATGAACGGAGCAGGGTGGATAGGGAGGTTGTGGCCCTGCCCCCTGTCACACACAGAGCCGCAGGGCGATCAAGGGGTTTGGACCCTGACCCCTGTCATGCTGATCCCGGTGCCGGGAGGCCTCGCGCCTCCGCTGATCCCGGTGCTGGGAGGCATATTACCCTTTTACTATATAGGGTAGAGGCCTGGTGCACGGGTGGGTGCCGGCTGGTTTGCCCTGAAGGGTGTCCTGGATCAGGGTGGGGGTCCCCACTGGGGTGCCTGGCCATCCTAGGTGACGGGATGATGGCTGGTTGCAGCTGGTCACACACCCTTCAGGGTAGGGGTCCCCACTGGGGTGCTTGGCCAGTCTGGGTGAGGGGCTGAGGGCTGTTTTCAGGCTGGGGGTGACTGAAGCTCTGAACTGCTCCTTTATTTCATTTTTTTTTTTTTAATTCTGGGCCAGCTTTAGCTTTGAGGCTTGGCTCCAGCTCTTAGGCCTTCGCTGCTGAAAGTAGGTTTCTGGCCTTTGCTTACAATGTTGCGATCCTGCTGGCTGAAGCCCGGCGGACTAAAGCAGGTTTCTGGGGTTTTGTTTAGCTTATATATTTGTTACATAGTTGCTTAGAGTTGCAGCTCAGAGGCCTGCATCGGCAGGCGAGGAATGTTGGAGTCCTCCGTCACTGAAGCAAGCAAGCCTCATGTTAGTTTCAAGCTGCCTGGCTGCCGGCAGCCATCTTGGCTGGCAGTTAAGTTGCATATTGCCCTGTTAGTCAATGGGAAGGGTAGCGGTCGTACGCCAATAACCATGTTTCTCTTTTATTAGATAGGAGATATATATATATATATATATATATATATATATATATATATATTTGAATTTTTACAGAGAGGACGGGGGAGAAATAGAGAGCTAGAAACATCGATGAGAGAGAAACATCGATCAGCTCCCTCCTGCACATCTCCTACTGGGGATGTGCGCTCAACCCAGGTACATGCCCTTGACCAGAATCAAACCCGGGACCTTTACTCTATCCACTGAGCCAAACTGGTTTCGGCTCTGATGGTGTTCTTAAAGACATTATTCATCATATTACGTATTGCTTTCTCTTCATTAATATTTTCAACATTAATTTCTTCCTATCCTTTTAGCAGCAATTTTTAATCTTTCATCTCATGGCACACATAAACTAATTACTAAAATTCTCCAGCAAACCAAAAATATATATTATATATTTTGCCAAGCTGACAAAAAGAAAAAACACCCAAAGGTATAATTTTGATTCAACACACGAGAAGGCAAATGTTGTGTTGACTATTGTCATTTTTTAATTTGAGAATCTAAGGGAAAAGAGGTCAGTGCCCTAAGGTAATAATCAGGTATTGCATGCTATAAAAATTCTTATGGTCCTAGCCATTTTGGCTCAGTGGATAGAGCATCAGCCCACAGACTGAAGGGTCTTGGGATTGATTCAGGTTTGTCAAGGGAATATACCTCAGTTGCAGGCTCAATCCCCACCCTAGTTGGGGCATGTGCAGGAGGCAACTAATTCATGTGTCATCATCAATGTTTCCCTCCCTGTCTCTCCCCCTCCCTAACACTGTTTCTAAAAATCAGTGGAAAAATATCCTCAGGGGAGGATAAACAACAACAACAACAAATTCTTAATGCAAAACAGAAAATCTCTGCTTCATATCAAGAATATTTGTGCATTTTTCTGAGCCATTAGTTTGTTTTTATCTTATAGACAGTATTGATTGTGACTTGGTTCCCCCAGCAAGTGTATGGGATCTAACAGCATGTATTTTTCATATTAGCTTTATTTCCAGATATGTTTTATTTTCTACCCTTGTTCAGCTTTTTCTTTGTCATATACTCATAATTTGTCATCTTCCTCTATTTTTATTATCTTAAAAGTGACCTTATGTTATTTTCTGGTACAAGGTGAGAAATAAACATTAGATATCAACTTGCAACTCTATATCTCCTCTTATGTTCCTCAAAGGCATCTGAATTCATTATTTATAAAACTGGACTTATGCTCTATCTTTCAGTAACTCATATATTGTTTTATTCCTTATCTCAGTACAAAAATCATGGGGTAATCTTTGACAACTTTCCCTGTTATTCTCTGTCTCTAATCTACCACCAAGTTCTGTATATTTTCAATATCTTACACAGGCCCACTTTTCTTCATCACCAATTGTAAAATATTTCCAAGTTATCATCTTTTCCCAAGTGGACCAGTGCATTAGCCCTCTGATTGATATAAGTGCATCTATTATTTTACCTGTCTTACCTATTCTCTACGCTGTATCCATAAAGATTGCTACATAATACAAATGTTATTGTCACTCAGTTGCTGGAAACCTTGCAATTAATTTCCAATTCTCTTAGGAATACTTAATACTGTCCCAAAGATCCTACATAGACATTACCTCTCTTTGTATCCCTTTCTTCTTTGTTTTACTTGTTCATGCTGGTTTTCATTCAGTTTTTCACATGTGCCTTCCCTCTGCCTAAAAATCTCCCATACCACCCCTCCCCCATTGACTTATAACTTTAATCTATGTAAATCATCAGTTCCTCATTAAAATCTTCCTTGACCCTACTGACTATATTAAACCAATTGATTATATTATTTCATATTAAAATTTATTTATCCTTTGTGGCAAGTGACTTGGTGTATTTTTTTTATTTGTGTGATTATTTAATTAAGGTTTCTCTACAAGTAGCTGCTAGAAGTCATAAAATCAGATACAGTAACAATATTTTGCTTACCTCTGTATGCTTAAATATGTAAATATATATACAGTGGGGCCTTGACTTATGAGTTTAATTCGTTCCGTGATGGAGCTCATAACTCAAATTACTTGTATGTCAAATCAACAGTGAATGAGTGAGACACATGATGCTGGGCTGATGTTGTGGCGTTCACTGCTCCAACTAGCTGTGGGGTATCTGAAGTTGGCTCATAACCCGAATTTTAGCTCACAACTCAGAGCAAAAAATCAGGCTAGACAGCTCGTTTTTTGAAAAACTCGTTAGTCGGGACACTCGTAAGTCAATGCCCCACTGTACTGAATTTTAAAATTTATTTTATTTCAATTAGTTTATATTTAAATAAGTACATATGTCCTCAACCCCACACAGATTGCTTGTGGGAGTAGAATTCTTGTGACACCCCCCAAAAATTTTTTTCTGAGACTCACATGGGAGAATGAGTGATTTTTATTTGTATGGAATTATATCCCTCAGATTCTAAGGTTCCATTTTCTTTTACCCTGCCAAGGAACAAGTGTAGCTTTGGCATCAATAAGGCTAGAATTAGAGCCAATGTACCCAATTTCCATTCCATGCCTGCACAGTCCAGTCCAGCATCAAGTTAGCTTAGTTTGTGTTCCCAGCTGCAGTCCATTAGTCCATTGCATGTGGTGTCTACATGGCAGTGGACTTAATGGGCAAAGGCAAAAGAGCCAAGAGTAACAAGAGTCACAAGAGCAACAAGAGAGTCAAGACCAACAAGGGAACAGACTTTTTTTTAGGGAATTATGTATTCCCAAATTTTGGGAGGCTTGCATTGACTCTACCCATTTTGGCTAACCCATTGTTCCCCAGCCTTGACTGACAGGCAAGTACCTTCCCTAGTCACCCCAACTTTACTGTGCATGCATCTGCCTCCCCTTTATTGGACCCTTTCTCCCAGGGATCAGCAGGGAATGAATCAGTGGTTTCTTGGTGAGTGTAAAGTTGCAGCTTCCTGGTGAAGCTGCCTAAATGACATGCCTATAATGTCTAGCTTCCCCCTTGTTTCTTTGCTATTATTAATAACTATCTAATTACAACAATAACTGTGTCATTGTTCTAATATTTAATCCATGTGAAGCATTTAGTATTGATTTTCCCTGTTCTAGAATCTATGTGATAACTTATTTGAAATAGTTAAGAGGATTTTAAGGTTATTTTTAGAACCATATGGTTAATTGTAGCAATGCTGTCCAATAGAGCTATTTGTAATGATGGAAATGTTATATATCTGTGTGTCCAATAGATTAGCTACTAACTACACACAGTTTTCAGCAAGTGAAATAAAGATAGTGTAGTTCCCAAACAGAATTTTAATTTTATTTAATTTTAACTAGTTTATATTTAACTAAATGCATGAAGTTAGTGGTCACTGTGTTGGACAGAACATCTGTGTGTAGAGATCAATTTTGAAAAAAATTGTTAAAGAAGCCTAGTATGTGTCTTTATTTTTAGGTAAGTTGTCCTCTAACTCTCAGACTCATCACCTTCCATTAATTAAACAGAATACTGTGATTTTCTACATGTTACTGTAAGTAGCTATTCCCTTTGAGGGTCAAAAGTAAAGAGGAAGCCAAGTGTTTGGGAGCTTGACTTCTCTCCTGTTTTCTTATCTCTCTACTTTCAACAAAACAGCATATTTTTTATATGCTTAGTACATTAATTTTCACTAGAATAAAGATTTGCTCTATTTAAAATCTTTTAGAAACCACTACCATTGGCAACAGATTTTATTGCTATGCAGGATCAGCATGCTATATCTACCCAGTAGGTGCCTGTGCATATTTATAGAAAAATAAAATTGCTATCCATGTTGAATAATATAAGAAGAACAATAAGGTCTCTCTAACTCCAAGTGTCTCTCTCACTCACTTACTATATAGTACATAGTAATATATGTATCTAGTACATACTAATACAGACAGTCCTTGGGTTACATCAGACTCGACGTATGTCGTTTCATGGTTACGTTGCCATATCCCATTTATTTATAAAAAAAAAAAAAAATCCATCATTTTGACTTATGTACATATGCGCTTTATGTTTTTTATTATTTATTTACCACAGTAAAGGTCAGGAATTGTTATTTTTCTTTTAATTTTTTTTCTCTTTCACTTCATTACTGCTGTGTATGTGCTCTATGTGAGTTGTGTAGGCGCTTATATAGGTGGGTTCTAACTTATGGTGAAAATCACTTTACATCGCGCCCTAGGAACGGATCTCCGATGTAACCCAAGGACCTCCTGTATATTTATATAAAATATGAAAGGTATACAGAAAAGTTCTAGGAATCATGTTGTTGAAATGAGACCAATAATAAGAAATCCCCCTACAGAATACCCGACAAGAGCTTATTAATGGTTTTGGAGCAGTAACTGGGACAGAGAAGATAGTAATATTTCATAAACACACAATTCAATAGTGGGCCAAGTTGCCAAAGACAGCTTGGAACTGGAGCAGGACAAATTAAGTTGAATGTGACAAATCAAAGTTAGGAGGAAAATAATAAGCAGTAACCTCACTTAAATTGGAGTTGGGAAGGCTGGTAGGGGGAGCGTTCACACCCTACCCCTGGTCAGTTACCCCAAACAGGAAGACATGAACTTTCCATCTCCAATAGGAAGATGTTTTTCTACACTACTACTCCATCAGAAAGGAGGATCTTCCCCTCATCCAGGAACCATTTAGCCAGTGAATGACTGTTACAACTCAGTCAATGAATAAATAGTACATTTCAAATTATCTTCCCCTTTCCTCTATAAAAGAAGATTTCTCCTTTGTTCTCTGGTTTTCCATTAGACCACATATGTCAAATTGCAATCTTTTTGTTCCCAAATAAACCCATTTTGCTGAATAAATATCTGGCTATCTGTTTAAAGTCAACCAAGTCAAACATCAAAGCAGAAAAAATGGCAGAGCAGCAGCTGAAGCAAGAACTGATGGTGAAGCAAAGTGACCTCAGAAGGAAAGCAGAGCAACTAAAAGGCGTTATTAGAAAGTAATTAGAAAGCTGAGTTTCTTATTAGTTATTAAGTAAGTTATTAAGTAAGTAATTAGAAAGCTGAGTGTGGCTCAGTGGTTGAACATCCACCTATAAACCAGGAGGTCATGGTTTCATGCCCGGTTAGGGCACATGGCAGTGGGGTGCATGCAGGAGGCAACCAAACTATATTTCTCTCGCCGAAACCGGTTTGGCTCAGTGGATAGGGCGTCGGCCTGCGGACTGAAAGGTCCCAGGTTCGATTCCGGTCAAGGGCATGTACCTGGGTTGCAGGCACAATCCCCAGTAGGAGATGTGCAGGAGGCAGCTGATTGATGTTTCTCTCTCATCAATGTTTCTAACTCTCTATCTCTCTCCCTTCCTCTCTGCAAAAAAATCAATAAAATATATTTAAAAAAACCACTATATGTCTCTCTCACTCTTTGACTAGAGGCCCAGTGCACTAAGGGGGGGGGGTCCCTCAGCCCAGCCTGTGCTCTCTTGCAATTTGGGAGCCCTCAGGGAATGTCCAACTGATGGCTTAGGCCTATTCACCATGGGGATTGGGCCTAAGCCGGCAGTCAGACATCCTTTACACTGCCGTGGAGGCAGGAGAGGCTCCCACCACTGCTGCTGTGGATGCCAGCTGTGAGCCCGGCTTCTGGCTGAATGGTGCTTCCCTTATGGAAGCACACTGAGCATCAGGGGGAAGCTTCTCTGTTGAGCATCTGCCTCGTGGTGGTCAGTGCACATCATAGCGACTGGTTGACCAGTCAATTGTCTTCCCCTTGGTGGTCAGTGCATGTCATAGCAAGCAGTTGAGTGGTTTTAGCATATTATTAGCATATTAGGCTTAGATTGGTTGAACAGCTGACCAGATGACCGGACACTTAGCATAGGCTTTTATTATAGAGGACTAGAGGCCTGGTGCACAAAAATTTGTGCACTCGGTGGTGGGGGGCCCTCAGCACGGCCTGTGCCTGCTCGCAGTCTGGGACCCCTCGGGGGGTGACCACTTGTTGGCTTAGGCCTGCTCCCCAGGGAATTGGGCCTAAGCTGGCAATCAGACATCCCTCTGGCAGCCCGGCAGCCCTCGGGGGATGTCCACTTGCCAGCAGGGAGCAGACCTAAGCTGCAGTTGGACATCCTTAGCGCTACTGAGGAGGCAGGAGTGGTTCCCACCACGACCACTGTACTGGCAGCCATCAGCCTGGCTTGTGGATGAGCAGAGCTCACCCCGTGTGAGCACACTGACCACCAGAGGGCAGCTCCTGCATTGAGCGTCTGCCCCCTGGTGCTCAGTGTGTGTCATAGTGACCAGTCATTCCCAGTCTTTCTGCTGTTAGGGTCAGTTTGCATATTACCTTTTTACTATATAGGATAGAGGCCTGGTGCACGGGTGGGGGCTGGCTGGTTTGCCCTGAATGGTGTCCTGGATCAGGGTGGGGTCCCGCTTGGGTGGCTGACCAGCCTGGGTGAGGAGCTAATGGCTGTTTTTAGGCTGCCTGCACCCCTTTAGGGTGGAGATCCCCACTGGGGTGCCTGGCCAGCCTGGATGAGGGGCCGAGGACTGTTTTCAGGCTGCCCGCACCCCCTTTAGGCTGGGGGTCCCCACTGGGGTGCCTGGCCAGTCCGCATGAGGGGCTGAGGGCTGTTTTCAGGTGGGCCAAGCCTGCAACTGAAGCTCCCAGTCTCTCCTTTTTTTCTTTCTTTTTTTTTATTCTGGGATTTATTTACCTTCTTTAATTGAAAATTTGTTGTGGCTCCAACTCCGGGGCCGGCTAGCTGAAAGCAAGTACCTGGGGATTGTTTAGCTTCTATAATTGCAACATTGTTGCTTAGACTGGAGCTCAGAGCCTGGCTGTGGCAGGAGGGGAACCTTGGCTTCCTCCATCACTGGAGCAAGCAAGCCTCATGTTTGCTTCAGCTGTGTGGCTACCAGCCACCATCTTTGTTGGGAGTTAATTTGCATATCGCCCTGATTAGCCAATGGAAAGCGTAACGGAGGTATGGTTAATTACCATGTTTGTCTATTATTAGATAGGACTAGAGGCCCAGTGCACAAAAATTTGTGCACTCAGGGGCAGGGGGTCCCTAACCATGGCTGGTGCCCTTTTGCAGTCTGGGACCCCTTGGGGGTGACCACTTGCTGGCTTAGGCCTGCTCCATGGGGGATTGGGCCTAAGCTGGCAATCAGAGACCCCTCTGGCAGCCCAGCAGCCGTCAGGGGACGTCCACATTCCAATGGGGAGCAGACCTAAGCTGCAGTCGGACATCCTAGGGCTGCTGAGAAGGTAGGAGAAGCTCCCACCACCACTGCTGTACTGGCAGCCATCAGCCTGGCTTGTGGATGAGCAGAGCTCCCCCCTGTGAGAGCACACTGACCACCAGAGGGCAGCTCCTGCATTGAGCATCTGCCCCCTGGTGCTCAGTGTGTGTCATAGTGACCAGTCATTCCCAGTCTTTCTGCTGTTAGGGTCAGTTTGCATATTACCCTTTTACTATATAGGAAAGAGGCCTGGTGCACGGGTAGGGGCCAGCTGGTTTGCCCTGAAGGATGTCCTGGATCAGGGTGGGTCCCGCTTGGGTGCCTGGACAACCTGGGTGAGGGGCTGATGGCTTTTTTCAGGCTTCCTGCACCCCCTTCAGGGTGGGGGTCCCCACTGGGATGCCTGGCCAGCCTGGATGAGGGGCTGATGGCTGTATTTAGGCTGCCTGCACCCTCGTCAGGGTGGGGGTAACCACTGGGGTGCCCGGCCAGTCTGGTTGAGGGGCTGAGGGCTGTTTTCAGGTGGGCCAAGCCTGCAACTGAAGCTCCCAGTCTCTCCTTTTTTTTTCTTTCTTTTTTTTTATTCTGGGATTTATTTACCTTCTTTAATTGAAAATTTGTTGTGGCTCCAACTCCGGGGCCGGCTAGCTGAAAGCAAGTACCTGGGGTTTGTTTAGCTTCTATAATTGCAACATTGTTGCTTAGACTGGAGCTCAGAGTTGGGCTGTGGCAGGAGGGGAACCTTGGCTTCCTCCATCACTGGAGCAAGCTAGCCTCATGTTCGCTTCAGCTGTGTGGCTGCCGGCCGCCATCTTTGTTGGGAGTTAATTTGCATATCTCCCTGATTAGCCAATGGGAAGCATAGCGGAAGTATGGTTAATTACCATGTTTGTCTATTATTAGATAGGACTAGAGGCCTGGTGCACAAAAATTTGTGCACTTGAGGGTAGGGGGTCCCTCACCCCGGCCGGTGCCCTTTCTCAGTCTGGAACCCCTCGGGAGTGACCACTTGCTGGCTTAGGCCTGCTCCCCAGGGGATTGGGCCTAAGCTGGCAATCAGAGACCCCTCTGGCAACCCGGCAGCCCTCAGGGGACGTCCACCTTCCAGCGGGGAGCAGACCTAAGCTGCAGTAGGACATCCTAGGGCTGCTGAGGAGGTAGGAGAAGCTCCCACCACCACTGCTGTACTGGCAGCCATCAGCCTGGCTTGGGGCTGAGCAGAGCTCCCCCCTGTGTGAGCACACTGACCACCAGAGGGCAGCTCCTGCATTGAGCGTCTGCCCCCTGGTGCTCAGTGTGTGTCATAGTGACCAGTCATGCCCAGTCTTTCTGTTGTTAGGGTCAGTTTGCATATTACCCTTTTACTATGTAGGGTAGAGTCCTGTTGCATGGGTGGGGGCCGGCTGGTTAGCCCTGAAGGGTGTCCTGGATCAGGGTGGGGGTCCCACTTGGGTGCCTGGGCAGCCTGGGTGAGGGGCTGATGGCTGTTTGCAGCTGGTCACACCCCCTTCATGGTGGGGGTCCCCACTGGGTTCCCTGGGCAGCCTGGATGATGGGCTGATGGCTGTTTGCAGCTGGTCACACCCCCTTCAGGGTGGAGGTCCCCACTGGGGTGCCTGGCCAGCCTGGATGATGGGCTGATGGCTGTTTGCAGCTAGTCACATCCCCTTCAGGGTGGGGTGTCCCCACTGGGGTTCCTGGCCAGTCTGAGTGTGGGACTGAGGGCCGTTTTCAGGCTGGCGGATGACTGAAGCTCCCAGCCTCTTTTTTTTTTATTCTGGGATTTATTTACCTTCTATATCTGTCACTGGAGCTGAGAGCCGACTCCAGCTCTGAGGCTGTTGCCTGCTGAAAGCAGGTATCTGAGATTTGTTTAGCTTTTGTAATTGAAACTCTGTTGCCATCACTGGCGCTCTAAGATCTGAGCCTGCTGTTGGCTGAAAGCAGGTATCTGGGGTTTGTTTAGCTTCTATAATTGCAACATTGTTGCCTCCAGAGCTCAGAGCTGGGCCACGGCAGGTGGGCAACCTTGGCTTCCTCCATCACTGGAGCAAGCTAGCCTCATGTTCACTTCAGCTTAATGGCTGCCAGCCGCCATCTTTGTTGGCAGTTAATTTGCATATCACCTTGATTAGCCAGTGGGAAGCATAGCGGAGATATGGTTAATTACCATGTTTGTCTATTATTAGATAGGATGTTTCTATCTTTTCCTCTCTCTTCCTCTCTGAAATCAACTATATATATATATATATATAGTGACATTCAATACTATAAAAACTGAAGGATCAACACACAGCACAAAACAGGTTTAGTACATCAGCCACAGTTATACTAGAGAGCTGAGTTCTTCAGAAAAGCTTGCCAGCTATACTACCCTTTTCAGCAAAGATAACGGTGACAGCTATTCTTAGTAATGGCCTCTCTTATTTATTTAAGAAGTCCAAGTTCTCTCTACAGCCTGGGTTCTTAACAATTATTCAATTTTTGTTGATCATTTTCAGTGATGTGCAAAAGGAAACTAAGAGAATGTAGCGCCCACTACTTGCAAGAAACAGTTGCAGGAGATAGCTGAATAAATATTTTATTCAAACTTTACCAACAATTTAATATAATGATTAAGTACCATTACTAATTACATTTTACAGATAAGAAACTCAAACAGATAAATTACCCAATTTCACATAACTAATTTGTAGTGGAGTCAGGTATTGAATTTAGAGTTTTATTATCCTCCTTGACCTCTTTTATGCATTTTATAGATTTCTCAAGCTCCTCTTAGTATGTGTGGCTTCAAACTATGTTCTAATTAGTTTCAAATTTAATAAAATTTATTTATTTTTTGTTAGATTTCAGGACATCTCTTTAAAATGCATGCAACATAGGAAGATGTTAGTTAGTTCAGTCAACATGCTATTTTTTATCATATCAACCATGTGAGAGTAGAATCCTGCGGAATCAGAACTGAGGCAGGTCCAGATTGGGGACAATAGAGGGGATAATGAGAGGAATTAGGAAAGAATGAGGAAAAAGAAATAAGAACATTGAGGTCGATGTTTATAAAATAACAAGATAAGGCATATAAGTCCAATTTCCAATATAGGAAATCTTTATTATACTGTACAAATTTGTTTTTCCTTTACTGATCACAAGAAACTTTCAGCTAAAATATTGCCTAAGTGTCTAGTCTTGATCAGGTCACAATAGGCTGAGTTCTTGCTGGATTTTTTAAAAAGTGCCCCATGGTTATTAAGAAGTGATTGTGAAAGACTTTTTTGAATGACAGCTTTCAACTGACAATGAGCCATGTTCAATGAGTAATAAAGCTATAATTCAGTCTTTGATCAAAATCAGCAAACACCTTGGTTTGGCCCAGGAGCTCATAAATGATTGTTTCATTGACATCCTCACAGGAGTCTCACAGTTTTTTTTATGTTATTTTCTAGTAAAATAATCATTCTGAAGTTCACCCAGTATAATTTAAAATGTTGTGTTTAATACTCTATAATTAACCGAATTTGATTGCAGAGTTAACCCTAAGCAATACTTTCTTTAGCTGCCAGTGGGATTTTGCACTTGAACTTGTCATTACTAGTAAAAACTTCTTTTGTTTAAATTTTGAGAAGTGGTAGATTGTGTATTCCTTGTAAAGATTTTTCAGGAGGTAGGAGAAATAATGATAAAGTTATTTTTCGAAGTATTATACTGAGAATTGCCTTGGTTGAAATTGCTCTGCAGTTCATCAGGGTTTTTATTTGCTTGTTTGCTTTGGTTTGTTTTGTTGTTTATTTTTATAAACAATTTTATTAATGTACTAGAGGCCCGGTGCACAAAAATTTGTGCATTCGGGAGGGTTCCTCAGCCAGGCCTGTGCCCTCTCGCAGTTTGGGACCCCTTAGGGGATGACCACCTGCTGGCTTAGGCCCACTCCTGAAGGGATTGGGCCTAAGCTGGCAGTCAGACATCCTTCTGGCAGCCTGGGAGCCCTTGGGGGATGTCCACTTGCCAGCAGGGAGCAGGCCTAGCTGCAGTTGGACATCCTTAGCACTGCTGAGGAGGTGGGACAGGCTCCCAACACCACCGTTGTACTGGCAGCTGTCAGCCTGGCTAGTGCCTGAGCAGAGCTCCCCCTGTGGGAGCACACTGACCACCAGGGGGCAACTCCTGCATTGAGCGTCTGCCCCCTGGTGCTCAGTGTGTGTCATAGTGACCAGTGATTCCCAGTCGGTCTGCTGTTAGGGTCATTTTGCATATTACCCTTTTATTATATAGGATAGAGGCCTGGTACATGGGTTGGGGCCAGCTGGTTTGCCCTGAAGGATGTCCTGGGTCAGGGTTGGGGTCCCGCTGGGGTGCCTGGCCAGCCTAGGTGAGGGGCTGAGGGCCATTTTCAGGCTGGGAACACCCGCTTCAGGGAGGGGGGGTCCTGCTGGGGTTACTGGCCAGCCTGGGTGAGTGGCTGATGGCTGTTTGCAAGCTTGCCACAGTCCCTTCTGGGTGAGGGTCCATGCTGGGGTGCCTAGCCAGCCTGGGTGAGGAGCTGATGGCTGTTTGCAGGCTGGCCACAGCCCCTCAGGGTAGGCGTCCCCGCAGTGGTGCCTGGCCAGTCTGAGTGAGGGGCTGATGGCTCTTTGCAGGCTGGCCAAGGCCCCAGTGGGGACCCTCACCCCATGAGGGTGTGGCCGTTGAGGGGCTGATGGCTGTTTACAGGCTGGCCACAACCCCTTCAAGGTGGGGGTCTCCCTGTGTTGCCTGGCCATTCTGGGTGAGGGGCTTATGTCTGTTTGCAGGTTGGTCACAGCCCCTTCAGGGTAGGGGTCCCCGCTGGGGTGCCTGGCCAGCCTGGGTGAGCGGCTGATGGCTGTTTGCAGTCTGGCCAAGACCCCCAGCGAGGACCCTCACCCCATGAGTTTGTGGCCATCCTGGTTGAGGGGCTGATGGCTGTTTGCAGGCTGGGCACAGCCCCCAGCCACCCAAGCTCCCAGTGGAGGCTGGCTGGAAGCTGCTTCTGGGATTTATTTAGCTTCTATAATTGAAACTTTGTTGCCTTTTGCGGAGGCTACAGCCGGCCATGAGAAGCTTGGCTTCTTCCATCGCTGGGGCAACCAAGCCTCCTGCTTGCTCCAGCTCCGTGGCTGTCTGCCGCCATCTTGGTTGGTTTAATTTGCATATAGTCACTCTGATTGGCTGGTCGGCATGGCACGATCAATTAGCATCTTTGTCTTTTATTAGTGTAGATGATTAACATATAAAAGTCCGTACACATTTAATATATGCAAATTGACAACTTTGGAGATAAGTTGTATCTGTAAAACCATTACCAAAATCAATGCCATAAACATGTTCAGTACCTTTGGGTAATTGAAAATCAATGACATTAGTCCTGGCTGGGTGGATAAGTTGGTTGGGGTGTTGTCTCATATGCCAAATGTTTGCAGGTTTGATCCCCAGTCGGGGCACATGTGATTGATGTTTCTCTCTCACATTGATGTCTCTCTCTCTCTCTCTCTCTCTCTCTCTCTCTAAAAATCAATAAAAACATATCCTTGGGTGAATTAAAAAAAGAAAACCAATTGCATTATAATTATAAAATAAACTGTAACTTAGGAGTATTTTAACACACCTCACAGCAAAGCATTCAGAGAATTGTGTCATAGTCATGTCTAGATTTTATGATTTATATGAAGCAAAAATTGTTGACAAACATTTAATGTTCTTTATTTTTATTTTTTTATAAAGAGTGTGTTTATTATGAGAATATTTTAGAAGCACAATGGGAAAAAATGTGTATTCAAAAAATAATCTTGCATGTTCCAGGGCTACTGAAATTATAATCCTGAAATGTGTTCTTCTCTTTTAACTTTATCATAGTAGAATTGTAATGTTTTTTAAAGGATTCTTGGCATTGGGCCTACATGCAAATTTTCACAATCATATAAAAAACATGAACTGCTGTATCGAGTACTCTTTCATTTAACCTGTGATCCCTCCCCCACAAACTTACAAATATGTTACAATAATGGTAAGAATGTTTAATTTCCCTGTTTTGTTTTGTTTTTAATAATGGCTTCCCTTTGATTCCTCCAGAAGACTTCAGGGAGTTTCTAGGGCCTTTTTTGCAAGGCCTTATGAATGTTTGCTTCTTATATTCTCTCCTCTCTTAGTTTCAGCATTAACAGTTCACAGATTTTCAACTCTGGATTTCTGTAGTGACATACTTTACTACTTCTTTGTGCCTGAGAAATGATGATCCCAATTGAGAAACAATAACTTAAGGGAAAGGGCTTTTTAAATACATGTGAGAATGGTAATTGAGATTTCAGTCTCTATGCACATCAGGTTGCTGAAACTGATTCACTATATGAAACCAGAAATTTGGGAAAAAAAAAAAAAAAGCTGTCACATGTGCGAGCCTGAATATGGACAGAAAAGACTCTTCCGGCCACCAAACAATGCATTAAAAGTGAACTTTTTCTGGAACATCAGTGTAAATAAGTCCTTTGCAAGCATCATTATCCTTAGCTTCATCACTTGTGGCTGAGTGTTAAAACCACCCACTGATGTGGAAATTCTGGGCCAAGAAAATAAAAACATCAATACCATGAAGATGAGTCTTTGACCAAAACTTATGAAATATCCTAATAACTGACCACCACAACAGAATTTTATCACTTGTAACAAATAGAAGAACTCATACTGAAGAAAATAAAAATAATAACCCAAGCATGTTCTGCAGTTTGAAGACTTCTATAATTTGATTGCAAGTATAAAATAAAGGTTTTCTTATTGTCAGGACTCTGAGACCAATTCAGATTGAGAACCTCAAGAATGCTCTGAATTTCTGCTTAAGAGGGAGTATCATAAGGCTTTGGCAACTTCTTACCCTAATCTTCCTTCTAAATAAACGTTTTGCATTTCAGTCTTCTGCCGGAGTCCAACCCCAGCAGGTCCAGGGGTCCCCAAAGGTGTGGATGGAGTCGGCGAAGAAGGAATGACACAGAGACAGCGTTCAGTTGATCAGCAGCCTAGCCAGGATCTCTAGCCAGGATCTCCAGCCAAGTTCTGGTCTGGATCTCCAGTGAAGTTCTGCTGTTTATTGTCTTGTTACATCCGTATTTATCCCAGTTGATTTTAATCCTGTCAATTTCTATTACAAAGGTTAGGGCGTTTCTTATCTCCATTCCAGGGAGTAAAGATTATGTAGCTTAAGCATGATTGTTTGTAGTGATTAACTACCTGCCTGGCACTTAGTTAAGGAGTTTCATCCCCTCCCTGACTTCAGGGAAAAATTCCTACCTGGGGAAACAACCTTTCTAGGAGAGGCATCCCCTCCCTGACTTCAGGGAAAAATTCCTACCTGGGGAAACAACCTTTCTTGGAGAGGTGACCTTGGTTAAAACACACAGTGCTAAGGGGAGCAAACATATTAAGAACAGTATGCTATATACGCCAGGTCCCTTGAAACATATGCTGTGCAGATGTTTCTTTCCTGCAGTGACTGTGTCAAGCAGCAAGGATGGACCGGCTTCCAGCAAATTCCCCCTTTTTTATTTTTTAAATGATCACGCATGCAAATCAGTGGCCACCTCTCAGATTGGGCCATTTAAGTCTCGGAAGAAGAGTGGCAAGCAATGATAGTGAGCATAGCTATAAACATAGTGGATGGAGCGCAGAAGGAGCCCCATTCCTGTAGAAGGTTGCCAGCCTCTTCAGTCAAGGGATTTCAGCTGTCCTCAAGTTGTTGGTTTGATTGTCTTTGTTGGTCTGGCTAGCGGGCGGCATCACTGGTGACAGGCTTCCCGAAGGGTCAGCAAGTTGAAGGGCTGCATCAAAGGGTCCATCAGGGCCGTGGTTGATGGTGGTGTCGATGTCCGAGGAGGAGTAAGCTGTGCCCTCTGGATCCAGCTGATATGGAAAATGGAGGGTAGTAGAAAAAGAAGAGAAAGCAAAAGAACTACAAGGCATGGAAGTGTTTAGAAAAAAGAGGGAGAAGAAAGGGAAGAAGGCAGCATCCTGACACAGCCCTTTCCTTCAGCTTCCCCTTTCCCTGTGGTCCCAGGTAGAAATGGGAAACAAGTCCTGTTGCAGTGAGAGGGCAGCTGCTGTCAGCCAGTCTCTGTCTTTACCTGGGTCCCGATCTGAGCTGGGCATGGGAAGCATGAAGCAGCCATGGGGACAGGAGACCTTTCTCAGAAGGGGCGAGTGTTCAAGCCCCTGCACCATTGGGGAGGGGGGTCTGTGCCCCACCTTTGTTGCACCCCAAGTTTTCTCCTACTGGCCCCCGACTGTGCCTGTCTTAGGTTGCCCCACCCTGTGGAGTCTTACCCGTCGTTGACTACCAGCCATCTCTGGGCCAAGTAGGGTGATGTGAGGTTCAGTTTTATCTCCTTGATAGCCTATGTCCCTCTGGCCTCCATGCCCAGCAACTGCCTTTGGATTCCTTCGCCTGCTGGCGGGGCTCTGGCATTGATCATAGGGAACTCAGGTTTCTACTCTAGAGAGGGCCCAGCTTACGCCAGTGGGCCAGAGACAGATCTATGGTACCAGCCACCATGAGGCTTCAACCTCAGCATGAACAGAGAGCTCAGGCAACAGCTATGGGCAATTCTATTGTAAGAAGAGGGTCCCTCTTGGCACAAGGGTAAGAAGCGCCAATACAGGACAAAGGAGAGTCCTGGAACAGGGCTTTCTCAGCCCAGGATGTCAGGCTCTTGGCACAAGACAACTCCATGTATGGGGCATATACCAAACACCCCTAGTCATGGCATAAAAGGGAGGTGCCCTTCCTGGAACAGTAGGGTAGGGAGATTCTAGAAAAGGCTGTGTTCAGGAAAGAAGGAGAAAGGCCAAAGAACCAGCAAACAAGTAGTTAGATTTTCAAAAAAAGGAAAAAGGAAAGGAGATGTGGGGCAAAGCTGGGACATGTGGAAAGACAAAACGGAGGCACATGTGATCCTCCCAATGGACAGATTGTTCCAGCTCAGGTCTGCACATCTGCTGCAGACGGGCACTGGTCAGGTGTGCTATGATGAGGCAGAGATGGCGGGCGGTGAGACATAAGGTCGGACTAGACGGTCTGGAATCCACACAGGTGAGTCTGCGTCCTGTGGAAATATACAAGCATATCCTCTCCCCTGGGTTAAAAGTACATCAGGTCCCTTCCAGGCTCCTGTAAGCAAGTCTCTCCATTTGACGAGGGCTTTAGGTTTAGTTAGATCAGGGTTCCAATGCCTGTACATCGGGGAATTTCCCTCAGAATCTACATTTAGTATATTAATTACAAATTGAGCATGCTGTAGAACATGATGAGGAGAGGAATATTTAAACTCATTTTCTTGTAATTTTTTAATTTGTGTTTTTAAAGTTTGGTGAGCCCTTTCTACTATTGCTTGGCCTTGAGGATTGTAGGGTATTCCTGTAGTATGTGCGATACCGAATGTAGAGCATAAGTTTTTAAAAGCTCTAGAGGTATAGGCAGGCCCATTGTCAGTTTTAAGTGCCCTTGGTATTCCTAGGTAGGAAAAGCATTGGAATAGATGTTGACTTACATCTTTAAAGGCTTCTCCTGTACGTGCAGAAGCAAGGATAACATGAGAAAAGGTATCAATACAAACATGCACATAGCAAAGTTTGCCAAAAGATGGGACATGAGTAATATCCATCTGCCATAAGTCACAGGGTCTAAGTCCTCTTGGATTAACTCCAGTAGCAGGGCTAGGAAAATGAGTAGGACAATGGCCGCAGTCACGCAAAATACTTCGAGCAGCTTCTCTAGATATGCGATAATATAGACGGAGAGCAGAAGCATTTTGATGGTGAATGGCATGAGACCGCCGGGCTTCTTCTAGAGCTGTACAAACTACTGGGCGAGTTAGTAAATCCGCCTGATAATTTCCTTCGCTTAAGGGTCCTGGTAGGCAGGAATGAGCTCTAATATGTCCAATATAGAAAGCCTTTTCTCGTTTGTGAATGCAAGTTTGTAGCTGAGTTAACAAAGAGAAAATGGCTGTTCTTCCTTGTGGGAGAGAGGCGGTCTCAATATGAGGAAATAATTTAACTATATATTGAGAGTCAGTGTACAAGTTAAAGGGAACCTGTTGCAATTGTTCAAAAGCATAAATGACTGCCAAAACTCTGTTCTCTGAGCTGACGTCTCTAGAGTTTGTTGAACATGGGTTATTGAGTCAATGATTGTTACTGCCCTACCATTAGAGGAACCATCTGTGAATACTAAGGAGGCAGGAGGTGATAATGGTTCTTTTGAACATTTAATAGGAAATATAAACGGATGTAGGGAGAGAAATTGCAATATAGGTGATCTTGGCAAATGATGTAAAATTTGTCCTGGGAAGTTACCTATAGCTATTTGCCACTCTTCTTCAAATTGTAATAGTGTGTCTAATTGTTCTCTTTTATAAGGTATTATTATCTCAGTAACTTCTCTTCCAAAGAGTTCGATACTGCGATGTCTACCTTTGATAATGAGAGTGGCCACTAGGGAGGGATAGGGTGGTACAATCTTCCTAGGAGTGACAGGTAAATGTATCCATTCTAATGGTCCTTCCTGCCACAAGCATCCTGTAGGAGTATATTTAGTGGCTAGAATAATTAAGGCCCAAGATTTGGAATAATCTAGATACTGTAGTTGCTGTTTATTGATGGCCTGTTCTATTTTTGCTATAGCCTTTTCTCCTTCTACAGTTAATTGTCGGGGAGACTTAGGGTTAGAATCTCCCTTTAAAATGTCAAATAGAGGTTTTAAGTCAAGAGTGGTTATTTTTAGATATGGCCTGACCCAGTTGATATCACCTAATAGTTTCTGATAATCATTCAATGTGTTTAAATGATCTTTTCTTAATTGTAGAGGCTGATGGGTGATAGTAGAGGTATGTAATATTCTGCCTAAGTATGAAAAAGAAGGTTCAGTCTGAATCTTTTCTGGGGCTATTTTTAGACCATGTTCTTCTAAAGCAAGGATGGTCTGAGTAAGAATTTCCTGTAAAGTAGCCCGATCTTTATGAGCTAGTAAAATATCATCCATATAATGAATAAGATATAGATCTGAAAATTTCTTTCTAATAACTTGCAATGCCTGATCTACAAACTTTTGACATAATGTAGGACTATTTTTCATCCCTTGTGGGAGAACCTTCCACTGGTATCTCTGATAAGGCTGTTTAAAGTTTTCTGATGGTATGCTGAATGCGAATCTTTGACAATCAGCTGGGTGAAGAGGTATAGTGAAAAAACAATCCTGTAAGTCAATAACAACAACACAATACTCCTGTGGAATTGCCACAGGGGAGGGCAATCCAGGTTGTAAGGAGCCCATATCTTCCATGGTGGCATTTATGGCTCTTAGATCTTGCAAAAGTCTCCACTTGCCTGATTTCTTTCTTATTACAAATATGGGTGTGTTCCAGGGACTATTTGATGGCTCTATATGTCCCTCTGCTAATTGCTGATCAATTAATTGTCGGGCTGCTGATATTTTCTCAGATGTTAAGGGCCATTGCTCAACCCATACTGGTTGTGACGATTTCCAGACTATGGGATCAGCAGTCCTAAGGGCAATGGCCCCAATTACAGATCCTGTCGAGGAGTGTGAGGTATTACTTTCCTTTCCTAATCCCTTTCCTGGATTAAATCTCGTGTCTAGCATCTGTGATGTTACTCTATCACTGGGGCTATATAATACAACTCCCATTTGAGACAAGATATCTCTTCCCCATAATGTAAAGGGGATAGTCGTAATTACATAGGGACAGAATGTTCCTGAATGTTGATCTTCATCAGTCCAAGTTAGAATCTGAGAACTCTTTTTTACATTAGATGCCTTGCCTAGTCCTACTAGGGAAGTGGAGGTGGTGTGCGTGGGCCATGAAGAGGGCCAATCCTTCTCTGCTATGCAGGAAACATCTGCTCCTGTATCCAATAGACCTTCAATTGGTTTTCCCTGAATTTGTAAAATTTTTGTAGGTCTAGTAGCATGGATTTCTTGTATCCAAAATGCTGCATCACTAGATCCAAAGCCTCCGGCCCCTCTAGCTTCCTGGGTAACAGCTGTCCCTATTTTATGTATTGGTAACAGGATTAATTGGGCAATTCTCTGGTTGGGCTGAATCTGTATAGTTGTGGTGGGTGGGGAAAGTAAAATCTGTATTTCTCCTGTGTAGTCTGCATCAACAACTCCTGGGATGACTAAGATCCCCTGTAACGAGGTGGAGCTCCGCCCTAATATTAAACCTACAGTTCCCTCAGGCAGTGGCCCAGACACTCCTGTAGGAATGGCTGCTACTGGCGAGTCTGGGGTTAGTACTGCATGGGTGGTTGAGTGGAGGTCCAATCCTGCACTGCCTGGGGTTGCCCTGAAGAGGTCACTGACTGATCGAAATTTGCAAAGGGGTTGAAGGTTGATGCCCCTATTATTGCAGGGGCCTGGGGCTGGCCCCTTCTCAAGTTTCCCGATTGAGGTGATGGGATATAACCTCCTTGGGAGCTATTTGTAAAGTTTAAAGGCCGACCATTTTTATGGTATTTTGATCTACATTCCTTTGCCCAGTGGAATCCTTTCTGACATCGGGGACAAACGGTTTTTGGAGGATTAATATTATTCCCTAATGTATTTCCAGGCTGTCGAGGAGCTTGCCATCTGGCCTGAGTATTATTATTATTTTTATTTGGGCATTCTCTGCTAAAGTGCCCAGATAAGCCACAAGAGTAGCAGTTCATATTTCTTTTATTACCTGTATTATTGCTGGCTTGTCCTATACCCTGTACATATTGAGGGTATGTCTCCCCTTTGAGAGCTGCAGCTATAGCTACACCCTGTATAAATGCTGGACTTACATCAGCACACTGTTTTATAAAATCATTTATAGTTCCTGTTCTGCGAATCGGCCTTAATAAAGCCTGACAGGTATTATTAGCATTTTCAAAAGCCAGTTGTTTGATTAGGATATCGGCTGCCTCTTTGTTATTGATTACTCTCTTGACTGCCTGTATGAGGCGAGAAAGGAAATCCTGATATGGTTCCTCGACCTTTTGTTTAACCTCTGTAAGGGTGGTTGTTTCTCCTGCTGTATAAGGTAGGGATTTCCAGGCACTTACTGCACAACTGGTTACTTTGGTAAGTGCCTCTGTGGGCATATTCATTTGCTCCTCAGCCGTGTTAAAATCACCTTCTCCTAATATCATGTCTAGGGTTATTCTTTTTCTGGTTTTTTCGCTAGTGGCTACAGCTTTCTTAGCAAGATCTTCATATTCAGTTTTCCATAATAAGTAATCGCCTCCTGAGAGACAGGATTTACAAACCTGTGACCAATCATAAGGAGTCATCCATTTACTGGCTAGGGTTTCTACCAAGGTTTGTGTGTAAGGAGCTAGAGGTCCATATTCAGAGCAGGCCAATTTTAATTCTTTAAGTACTTTGTAAGGTATAGGCTCCAAGGTGGGGTTTCTATTCCCACCAGACTCATTCTCATATGTAACTGGGAAGCAGAGTGAGAATTCAAGATCTCCATTAGCTTCAGCTTCTCTTATTGCCCTTTGAAATTTAGACATGGAGCTCATAGGAGCCACAGGACCTGGTTTAGGCTTCTTTTCTAATTTGGGGAGCCTGTTTTGAATGGGAGGGCCATTCTCCTCTCTACTGACTGGAAAGGAACAATGGTCATGTTTATGATATTTATTCTCCTCCCGATCAGTAGGCATAGCTAAATTGCTTTTAGATTGAGCTGAAGACAATGATGATGTGTCCTCTCTGGGTGGAGCCAAGGGACTATTTAAATTTTGAGAAAGTTCAACCGTTTTTGCCTCTGGTGCCAAGGTGTCACAGATTGAATCCCAGAGGGAAAAGAAACATGGCAGGACCTTGTCAGATTCATGGTGTTTCTTTAATTGCTTTCCTACTTCAACCCAAGTTTTTAAATTAACAGTTCCATCCTCTGGAAGCCATTGACATACTTCTTCTATAAAACTTTCTGTCTCACTGGGAAAAACCTCAACTCCAATTCTGCTAGTAAGCATATGCGTTAAAAGATTAATACAGAGTCTTTTTTCTTTAGACTCAGTATGACCCATCTTGTCAATCTAAGTTCTGTACTAACTACCCGCTTACCCTACTTATCCTCTATAGGGGGGGTCTGAAGCACCCTACGGTGCAGTCCTATCCGTCCCAAATACGGGGGGACTTACCTAAGGGAACCCTGTTCGGGCGCCAGATGCCGGAGTCCAACCCCAGCAGGTCCAGGGGTCCCCAAAGGTGTGGATGGAGTCGGCGAAGAAGGAATGACACAGAGACAGCGTTCAGTTGATCAGCAGCCTAGCCAGGATCTCTAGCCAGGATCTCCAGCCAAGTTCTGGTCTGGATCTCCAGTGAAGTTCTGCTGTTTATTGTCTTGTTACATCCGTATTTATCCCAGTTGATTTTAATCCTGTCAATTTCTATTACAAAGGTTAGGGCGTTTCTTATCTCCATTCCAGGGAGTAAAGATTATGTAGCTTAAGCATGATTGTTTGTAGTGATTAACTACCTGCCTGGCACTTAGTTAAGGAGTTTCATCCCCTCCCTGACTTCAGGGAAAAATTCCTACCTGGGGAAACAACCTTTCTAGGAGAGGCATCCCCTCCCTGACTTCAGGGAAAAATTCCTACCTGGGGAAACAACCTTTCTTGGAGAGGTGACCTTGGTTAAAACACACAGCGCTAAGGGGAGCAAACATATTAAGAACAGTATGCTATATACGCCAGGTCCCTTGAAACATATGCTGTGCAGATGTTTCTTTCCTGCAGTGACTGTGTCAAGCAGCAAGGATGGACCGGCTTCCAGCAGTCTTCTTTGGAAAATTGATATAAGTTGTGGTCTATTTGTCTAGAAAAATGCCCAGATATATAACAAATTTTGCACACAATATCAGGGTGGTCACAGATTAAGCAACCTTCATTATTATACCCCCATGCAAGCATGGAACCCAGGTTAAGAATATTCAATATTTGATGAAGAAGAAGAATTTGGAATTGTATGAGACTCATATCTCAGCCCTTTCTTGTTTCCCCTATGCTGGATTTCCATTTGGTACAGATATAATGTACCCTGTGTAGATTGTCTAATCACAAAAAGAGTCAATTCATTGAGCACACTCATGCCTTTTCATAGGTCATACAATTTTGCAATATTGTTAATCCATAATATGTCAGGCAATGAGAGTAAGAAGCTCAAGCTAACTAACTAAAATTTTCATATCTGAAATAAATATGGCAAGATAAAATTTGAATTTGGGATATTGTTGAAATGAAATAAAATAAAAAGTGAGGTTCATATATAAATACATGCTAAAATTATCTGGTATATATTTTAGAAATAGGCTGCAAATATGGCTTAAGCTTTCTAGCAGCAATTGTACAGCATATTTTCTAATATAGCTTAATCTAGGAATATATCTTAATGTACAGCAAACAAGGATCAACCAACTGTTTCCATAAAGTGCCAATATACAGTAAATATTTTAAACTCTTGAAAGTCATTGGCCTCCTGCTCATATTCTCCATACTGTTTGTGTTGTTTTGCTATTGTTTTTGTTTTACAGCCTTGAACATTGTAAAAAAAATCTTTATTTCCAGGGCATCCAAAAACACGTCATGGACCAGGTTTGGCCCATACCATAACTTTCTTAACCTCTTGTATAAAATAATAAAAAACTAAACATTTTTCAGATAAGCTTGCCTAAATCAAACACCATTTCATTATAAATCCTCTCAACAAACTGTGGATAAAAGGAAAATACTTCAACATAATTAAGGCCATTTATGACAAACCCACAGCTAACATCATACTCAATTATGAAAAAATGAAGATTTTTTACTCTAAAATCAGGAACAAGACAAGTATCCACCATCATCATTTCTAATTAACATAGTACTAGAACAACTACACACAGGACTGAGTAAGAAAAACAAAACAAGAGCCATGGCATCCAAATCATAGGTAGCAAAATTGTCCCTATTGGCAAATTATATGATCTTTTGTAAAATTTTTATTGAATTTATTTGGGTGACACTGGTTAATAAAAGTATATAGGTTTCAGGTATACAGTTCTATAATATATCATCTGTAAAGTATATTATATGTGCAGCACCTCAAGTCCAGTCTCCTTCCATCACCATTTATTCCTCCATTTACCTTCTTCTACTACCCCCACTCCCCTTTCCCTCCTGTGATTGTCATACTATTGTCTGTGTATACCAGTGATTTTTTTCTTAATCCCCTCATCTATTTCATCCTCCCCCAAACCCCCTTCTCTCTGACAACTGTCATCTGTTCTCTGTTTATCTATAAGTCTGCTTCTATTTTGTTTGTTATTTTGTTCATGTGATACTTGTCTTTTTCTGACTGACTTATTTACTTAGCATAATACTCTCCAGGTATATTCATGCTATTGCAAAAGGTAATAATTGCTTCCTTTTATGGCCATGTATCTAGATAATTCTCAAGGCTCCATTAAAAATTGATAGAACAAATAAATTAATTCAGAAAAGTTTCAAGATATAAAATCAACATACACAACATACACAACAAATCAGTTGTGTTTCCATATTATAAAAAAGAACTATTTGAAAAAAATGTTTAACAATCCCATCTAAAATACTAACAAATATAATAAAATATTTAGGAAAAAATTTAACTAAGGAGGTGAAAGACTTGTAGAATAAAAACTAAAAAAAATTGATGAAATTAAGACAGAAACAAATTGAAAGAAAATTTTTATTGAGGAAACTCGTACTGTTTTCCAAAGTGGCTGCACCAGTCCTCATTCCCACCAGCAGTGTACTAGGGTTCTCTTTACTCATAAAGTTCACTAACACTTGTGGCTGGTTTATTTGTTGATGATAGCCTTTCATATAGGTGTGAGGTGATATCTCATTGTCCTTTTGATTTGCATCTCTCAGATGATTAGTGACTTTGAGCATTTTTTCATATGTCTCTTGGCTTTCTGTATGTCCACTTTGGAGAAGTGTCTATTTAGGTCCTTTGAACATTTTTTAATTGGATTGTTTTGTCTTCCTTTGTTAAGTTGTATGAATTCCCTATATATTTTGGAGATTATCCCCTTATCAGATGTATCACTGGAAAATATGTTCTCCCATCTAGTGGGGTCTATTGTTATTTTGATTATGGTTTCTTTTGCCATGCAGAAGCTTCTTGTTTTCAAGTAGTCCCATTTGTTTATTTTCTCCTCAGTTTCCATTGTCCTAGGAGATATATTGGTAAACGTGTTGCTATGAGAGATGACTGAGATTTTGGTGCCTATGGTTTCTTCTAAGACTTTTATGGTTTCACGTCTTACATTTAAGTCTTCTATCCATTTTGAGTTTATTCTTGTGTAGAAATTAAAAATGGAACTCCCATTTGACCCAGTCATCCACTTCTAGGAATATATCACAAGAAGCTTGAAACACTCATCAGAAAGAATATATGCACCCCTATGTTCATAGCAGCACAATATACAATAGCTAAAACTTGGAAACAGCCTAAGTGCCCATCAGCAGATGAATGGATATAATGGAATTTTAAATTACACCATACAATAAAAGGAAGTCAAAATGAATAAAAGACTTAAATGTAAGACCTAAAAATGTAAACTCTTAAAGGAAAACACAGGGGAATATTTCATGATATTGATCTTGGCAATAATTTTATCGATATGACACCAAAAGCACTGGCAATAAAAACAAAAATTCACAAATAGGACTGCATAATACTAAAAAGTTTCTGCACAGCAAAGGAAACAATCAACAAAGTTAAAAGGCAATCTAAGAATGGCATAAAATATTTACATCTCATATATCATATCATACACTTGATAAGGACTCAATCTCTAAAATATATGAGATGTGTACAACTTAGGGAAAAACACTAATAACCTGATTTTTAAAATGAGCTAATAGTTTGAATAGATTTTCCTCCAAAGAAGACATACAAATGATCCACAGGTATATGAAAAAATGTTCAATGTTACTAATCATCAGGGAAAGACAAAGCAAAACCAAAATGAGATATTGCCTCACACCTGTTTCAATACTATTATGAAAAAAAGACAAGTGTTGGTGAGGGTACAGAGAAATTGGAACCATTGCTCACTATTAGTGGGAATGAAAATGATGCAGCCACCATGGAAAACAATATGGAGGTTCTTAAAAAATTCAAAATATACCATTTAATCCATGGAACACAATTGTGATTACAGATATAAACCAATACACCTATGGTCAATTAATATTCAACAAGATGATTCAAGGGAGAAAAAATAGTCTTTCAAAGATATGTGCTGAGACAACTGGATGTTCACATGAAAAAATAATGGTGTTATGCCACTATATCTTATCATACACAAAAATTACCACGAAATGGGTCAAAGGCATTTAAAAGCTAATATTATGTAACTCATTAAAAAAATAGGGATATACCACCATGACCTTGGATTTGACAATGGTTTCTTTGATATGATGCCTAAAACAACCATCAAAGAAAAAGTAGATAAATTAGACTTCATAAAAATGAAAAACTTTTGTATATCAAAGGACACAATCAAAAAAGTCAAAAGACAACATACATCCCTGGCCGGGTGGCTCAGTTAGCTGGAGCATTGTCCCATACACCGAAAGTTTGTAGGTTCTATTCCTGGCCAGAGAACATAACTAGGTTGCAGGTTTGATACTCGGTCAGTGCATGTGTAGGAGGCAACTGATCAATGTTTCTAGCTCATGTTGATATATTTCTCTCTCTCCCCCCTCTCTCTGCTTTCCTCTCTCTTAAAAAAAAAATCAATAAAAGGTTATCCTCAATTAAGGATTTAAAATGAAAGAAAGACAACTAACAAAATGAGAGAAGATATTTGTGAATTATACATCTAATAAGGGACTTGTATTGAGAATATATATGTACTGTATATACAAACTTACAACTCAACAAAAGTAAAATAAAACCAAATAATAAATTTAAAATGGACAAATATTTGAGTTGAAATTTCTCCAAAGATATAAAAGTGACTTATAAGCACAAAATGTGTTGCTGAACATCCTTAGTCAAGGGGGAAATGCAAATAAAACTACAATAAAATACCACTTCACAAACATTAGGATGACTATATTCATAAAGGCAGACCATAAAATGTATAGATAAAAGTAGAGAAAATATTCTGGTGAATGTAAAATGGCATGGGCTATGTAAAAGTTACCAGTAGTTCCTCAAAAAGTTAAACATAAGTGTTACCATGTGAACCAATAATATTACTCTTAAGCAAACTTCCCCAAAATTTACAAAGATGCTCATGAAAAATTTCATAAACAGCATTATTTATAATGGCCAGAAAGTAGAAACAACCCAAATGTATATGAACTTAATAATAGGTAAAATTAATATGCTATCTATACTAATAATAAGGTAATATGCAAATTGGTCAGGACACCGTGACGTAACAACTGATCAGCAGGCTGCGAGCGCAGCAGACATGGGTGGGTGGAGACTGCCATCACCAGGAGGGCCTCCACACGAGGGCGGATACAACATGTTTGGGTCATGGCGCTGTCAGCTCTCCTGGAAGATGCTTCTGTTAAGCTGCTGAGAAACAACCTTTCCCAGGGATTTAGAGCGAGAGGCTGAGCACACTGCCCTCACCTCTGTGCTGCCCTGCCCTGCTGTGTTCCAAGCTTCCAAGTCCTCTGGAGCCCCAGAATCCTCCCAAGCACCCAAATCCTCCAGAGCCCCCCAGAAAACCTCCTTCAAAGTCAGAGCCAGGAGGTCTGGCATCTCCTGCGGGAAAACAGCCAGAGCAGTGACCCCTCGTGCCTTACCTCACAGAGAAAGGCAGTGCCCCTCCATCCTGAACACCCAACCCTCCACCTGTCTGGGCTCCTTTAGTGGTTCATCTCAAAAAGTTTGCCTCTGGACTAAATGTCTCCCGAACGTCCAGACTTCCTCCATGGGCTTCTAATCATAAAGGTCATGCAATCCATCACCAGGAGAGCCTCTGTGCAGTCCAGCCTGGGGGCAACCCAGGAAATGGGAAGTGACAGTGTGTTTGTGATCTATTTCTGAAGTGATAAAAATATTCTGGATTTAGGTTATAGTAGTGCTTTCAAAATCTTGTGATATAGTAAGAACCATTAATTTGCATGTGATAAAATGTTATATTTTATGTATGTGGATTATGTCTGAATTAAAAAGAAAAATTTAAAAATAGTATAGTCCTACAATAATCTGGACAATGTGATACTGGCATAAGGATATACATGTATATATATATGGAATCAAATTTAGGGTCCAGAAATAAACCCATGCATCATTTATTGAGTAATATTCCATTGTATGTAGAGAAAAAATGTTTATCCATTCATCTGTTGATGCACACATGGCTTGGTTCCATATTTTGGTTTTAGTTAATAATGCTGTAATAAACATTGGTGTATAAGTATTTGTTTCAATCTCTGTTTTCAATTATATATATATATATATTTAGAACCCAGCGTATGAAATTCGTGCACTGGTAGGGTCCCTAGAAGTTGCTGGCTGCCAGCCGGGGCCTCCCTCCCTTCCCCCAGCTGGCCCTGCCTCCTGGCCAAACTCCTGGCCAAACTCCCCATTGAGGGGACAATTTGCATACTATCCTTTCATTATATAGAGTGAATACATATATATTATACATATCTATCTATATATCTATATCTATATCTATATCTATCTATATCTATTTCTATGTATATATATACTAGAGGCCTGGTGCACAAATTCGTGCATTCATAGGGTCCCTGGGGGTGGCCTGCAGGGATCGGGCTGAAACCCACAGTCCAATGACGCCTGCAGCTCTTACCTGCTGTTCCCGCTCATCCTGGCCTCACTGCTTGCCCAATCTGTCATGATCGAGAAAGCGCCGCTACAGTAGCACACACCAGCCATGCCCCCTGCATCTGGCACCCTTATGAGGGGAGTGGCCTGAAGAATTGGGCTGAAACCGGCTCTCCGACATCCCCTGAGGGGTCCGGATTGTGAGAAGGCATAGGTCAGGACGAGGGACACCACCAGTGCAGGTTCGGGGCCAGGGAGGGGCTGCAGTAGAGCTCCAGGTCATGTCTGGCCCTTCTCGCTCAGTCCCAATCAGCTGGACCCCAGCAGCAAACTAACCTACTGGTCAGAGTGTCTTCCCCCTGGTGGTCAGTGCACATCATAACGAGCATTTAAGCAGCCTCAGCATATCATTAGCTTTGATTGGTTGAACAGTTGACTGGTTATTGGACGACCGGAAACTTAGCATATTAGGCTTTTATTATATAGAGGATATACATATATACACACACATATATACATATACATATACATATACATATACATATACATATACATATACATATACATATACATATACATAATACATATACATACTAATATATATATACATATGCATATTATAGGCCCGATGCACGAAATTCATGCAAGGGGCTTGGCCCCCACGGCCAGGGTGGCTGCTTTGGACTCCGCCACTATGGCTTTGTCTAGAAGGTCATCCAGAAGGACGTCCATCCAGTCTAATAAGCATATTATGCTTTTATTTTATATATATATATATATATATATATATATATATATATATATATATGAATTGCTGAGTTATCTTATGATAATTCTATATTTAGCTTACTGAGGATCTACAAATTATTCCATAGTGGCTGAATCATTTTACATGATCACCAGTAATGCACAGGTTTCCAAGTTCTCCACTTTCTCACCATTACTTGTCATTTTATGTTTCTCTTTTTAATTATAGATATCTTAGTGAGTGTGGATATCACGTTGTGGTTTGAATTTGAATCTCCTTCCTGACTAATAATCTAGAACAACTTTTTATGTGCCTATTTGTTATATTTCTTTCTTACGTGGAGAAATGCCTACTTTTCTTTATTGAGTTGATTTTTATTATTGAGTTATAAGAACTCTCCATATATTCTCAGTACAACTCCCTTATCAGATATATTATTTGCAAGCATTTTCTTCCTTAGTGTGGGTTATCTTTTTACTTTTATGATAATGTCTTTGATGCACAAATATTTTAATTTTTCTCACTTGGGGTGGTGAACACACAAAAAAAATATACAGATGATGTGTTATAGAATTGTATACCTAAAACCTATATAATTTTATTAACCAACTAGAGGCCCAGTGCACGAAATTCATGCAATGGGGGGGGGTTCCTCAGCCCAGCCTGCCCCCTCTCACAGTCTGGGAGCCTCAGGGGATGTCCTACTGAAGACTTAGGCCCGCTCCCTGTGGGGAGCTGGCCTAAACCGGAGTCTGGCCTCCCTCTGCAGGCTGATCAGGGGAAGGTGCCACCTCCATCACCCCATTGCTGCTGTCACTGCTGGCCACAAGGTGTTTTAATCAACACAGACTCCAGTCTCTTCACCACAAAAAGATGTCAACTGTTTTTAGGCATTTTCAAGATGTCTCTTTCATAGGATATGACATTTCTTTCTTTTTTTTTTTATCCTCACCTGAGGATATTTTTCCATTGATTTTTAGAGAGTGTGGAAGAGAGAGGGAAAGACAGAGAAACATCAATGTGAGAGGGACACTTCGATTGGTTGCCTACTGCTTGAACCCTGACCTGGGCCCCGACCAGGGAGGAGCCTGCAACCTAGGTACATGCCCTTGTTCAGAATCGAACCCAGACCCTGCAGTCCACAGGCGGAGGCTCTACCACTGAGGAAAACCAGCTAAGGAAGGATATGACATTTCTTAGCCCCTCCAGGAGTGGACATTTGTTTTTTCCTCCAGGAGTGAGATGGAAAACCCCTAGATCACCTTCTTGGATTCTTATTACCAAATTTATCAAGAACACTGAGATTGGTGTACAGGGAGTTTAGCCAATGGGCTGTAAGAAAAGGTGTTTCCTCTGCAGCTCATGTGTAGAGGCAGGCCTGTTGGCTCACTGTCTCCCAGTAGTGGTGTCCTGGGCATGCCCCCACTGCCTCTCGGCTCCAGCTCCCTTGCAGGCCTGCTCCATCCTGTTCTCTGCAGACCTGATCATGGCTGTGGAAACTGGCAGGCCATGCTTCCTGTTCTCTGAGGGCCTGCTCCACCCTGCTCTCTGCAGACCTGATCATCGTCACTTGGATAGGCCGGCCCTGCTTCCTGTTCTCTGCACAATTGCTGGTTGCCTGAGCCATCCATGGCTTGCCTCACTGCACAGCAGTTCCCGTTCCCCACATCTGCGTGTGCAGCCTAAGAGGTAATATGCAAATTTGTTCCATCGTGACTGTTATGGCATTCTGGACGAATTTGCATATATATATATATATATATATATATATATATATATATATAATCATCCTAAATAAAAAAATTTAGTTTTTTTTATATTTTATTGATTTTTTACACAGAGGAAGGGAGAGGGATAAAGAGTTATAAACATCAGTGAGAGAGAAACATTGATCAGCTGCCTCCTGCACACCCCCTACTGGGGATGTGCCTGCAATCAAGGTACATGCCCTTGACCGGAATTGAACCTGGGACCTTTCAGTTTGCAGGCTGGCGCTCTATCCACTGAGCCAAACCGGTGAGGGCAAAATTTTTAATTTTGATCTAGTCCAATTTATTTTTTCTTTGGTTGTTTGTGATTTAGGTATCATATCTAAGAAACTATTGCCTAATCCAAGAATATATAATTTTACTTTTATATTTTCTTCTAAACATTTTATACATTTAGCCCATACATTAATGTCTGTGATCCATTTTGCATTAATTTCTCAATATGGTATGAGATGAAGGGTTCAACTTCATTCTTTGTCATGTGGATGTCCAATTATCCAATTTCCATTTGCTGAGAAGACTGTTATTTTTCCACTCAACTGTCTTGACACCCTTGCTGAAAATCAGTTGACTATAAATGTAAGGATTTATTTCTGGACTCTCAATTCTATTCCATTTATCTATATATCCATTCTTATGTCAATACCACACTGCCATGGTTATTTTTTCTTTGCCTTAGGTTCTAAGTATATAAGTATTGTGAGTCCTCAAATGTTATTTTTCCTTTTCTGGATAGTTTTGGATTTTATGGACTTCCTTTAAGTCCATATGAATTTTAGGATTAGTTTGGCAATTTCTACAATTGACCCATTTTAGATTCCAGTAGGGAAGCATTAACTCTGTTGATCTATTGAGGAGGATTACAATATTAACAATATTGTCTTAACATAGTAAGTCTTCCGATATAGTAAGTCTTCAAATATCTTTCCACTTATTTGATCTCTAAATTATTTTAAGGAAATTTTGTACCTTTCATGATACAAAGTTGACACTTCTGTTAAAATTATTCTTATGTATTGTATTGTATTGTAAATAAAATTGTTTCTTAATTTCATTGTCAGTTTGTTCATTGATAGTATATAGCAATACAATTGACTTTTCTTTTTTGATCTTCTATCTTGAAAAATTTTCTGAATTCAATTATTAGTTCTAATATTTTAATTAGTTTCCCTCAAATATTTATGTACAAATCATATCATTTACAAACAGAGATAGTTTTACTTCTTCCTTTCCAATCTATATGCCTTTTTGCTTGTCTAACTGCCCCAATGAGAATCTCCAGGACAATGGAAGTGGCAAGAGCACACATTCTTGACTTATTACTGATCCTGGGGGATTTGGATGCAGTCTTTCACCATAAAGTATGATATTTTTTATAGATACACTTTGTCGAGTTGTGAGATTCTCCTTTTATTCTTTGTTCAGTGTTTTTATAATGAAATAATGTTAGATTTCATCAATTGTGGTTTTTTAAAATTCTATGGATGATCATGTTTCTGTTTTGTAAACTATTAGTTTGGTGTATTAAACTGAGTGAATATTTGGATGATAAATCTACCTTGAATTCCTGGGATAAATCTCAGATGAACATGGTGTATAACTCATTTAATATGCTGCTGGATTACCTTGGCTAGTACTTTGTTGAAGCTTTTTAAAATCTGATATTGATCTATAGATGTTTTTCTTTATTTTGTTCATGATATCTTTGGTTTTATATTAGAATAACACTAAAAAGCAAAATAAGTCAGACATAAAAAGTTAAAACCATAAATTTCACTCATATGTGGGATATAAAACTGAAAGCAACAAAGGAAAAAACCAGGAAAAACAAACAAAAACTCATAGATACATCAAAGAGGGGGGATGGGGGGACATTTGTAATACTTTCAACAATAAGGTTTTTAAAAAATGCAAAAAAACCCTCATAGACACAGAGAATAGTATGGTGATTACCACAGGGAAGGGGTGTAGGGGTAATAAAGGAAAGGGGGTCAAATATATAGTAACAGAAGGTATGATTTTGGGTGGTGGGCAGACCATGCAATATACAGATGATGTATTATAGACTTGTGCACTTGAAACATATATAATCTTATTAACCAACATTACCCCAATAAATTTAAATTTAAAAAAAGAAAAAGAAAATGTAAGCAAAAAAAAAAAAAAAAAGAAAAGAAAAGAAAAAGAAAGAAAGAGTTGTGAATTGTTCCTTTCTATTCTGTTTTGGAAGAGTTTGTGAAAATTTGTATCAATTCTTTAAAATGTTTGGTAGACTACACAGTAAAAACATTTGGCTACAACTTTGTTTTGTGATTATATTGCTGGTTATTAATGCAAATTCTGGATAAGGCTATTTTTCTATTCAAATTAGCTACTTTTTCTCTTGTCACTTTCAGTAGTTTGTGTCTGTCTAGGAATTTTTCTATTTTATTTAAGTTACCAAATATGTTGGCATGCAATTATTCATAGTATTCTTTAATAATTATTTCTTTAATTTTCTGAGTGTTTTGTAGTATTGACCCTCTTTATATTTATGATCTTGGTAATATAATCTTTTTTATTATTATTATTACTGGTTAATCTACCTCAAAGTTTTTAGATTTTGCTGAACTTTTCAAAGAACCCACTTTTTGTTCTGTTGCTTTTTTCTGTTTGTTTTTTCACTCTCTATTTCATTAACATTCAGTATAGTCTGTATTAATTCCTTCCATTTGCTTGCTTTATGTTTAATTTGAGCTTCTTTTTTCTATTTTCATCTTTTCTTGTTTTAGTTTTTATTATCTTTAATTGAATTTATTGGTGTTACATTGATTTGCAATACCATAGAGGTCATACAGGTTAATATATATATGCCTAAGTGACCTTTATGACCTGTCACTATGACGTGCACTGACCACCAGGGGGAAGACACTCAATGCAGGAGCTGCCCCCTGGTGGTCAGTGTGCTCCCACAGCCAACCTCCCATGGCTGGCCAACCTCCTGTGGTCCCTCCTGCCGGTTGGCCGGCCCCCATTGCCCCATCAGCACTGGTCAAGACAGCCCAGATAGGCCCCAATTGCCGGCCAGGCCAAGGAACACCACACACTCACAAATTCGTGCACCAGGTCTCTAGTGATTCAATAAAACATCATCTTCACACTGCATCATGCACCCATTACCCCAAGCAAGATCCTTTCCTAACCTCATTTTCCCCCATTAGCCCACCTCTACCAATGTCCATCCTCCTTTCCCTCTGGCTATCACCACACTGTTGTCTGTATTTGTTTTAGATATAAATGTTTTTTTGGTAATCCCTTCACCTTCTTTCTTCCAAACCCCAACCTCACTCCCTTCTGATAGCTGTCAGCCTGTTTCATGTATCCATGCCTCTGTTTCTATTTTGTTCTTGTTTATTATGCACATTAGAACCCACACGTAAGTGATATCATATGGTATTTGGCTTTATCTGACTGGCATATTTCACTTAACATAATAATCTCCAGGCCTACCTAGGCTGTAACAAAAGATAAAATTTCCTTCTTTTTTACAACTGTGTAGTATTTTATGGTGTAAATGTACAATGGAACACCACTCATCTACAGAGGAGTACTTGGTTTGTTTCCAGATCTTGGCTATTGTAAATAATGCAGCTATGCATATAGGTGTGATATATTCTTTCAAATTAGTGTTTCAAGTTCTTTAAGGTATAGTCCCAGAAGTGGGATTGCTGGGCCAAAAGGCAATTCAATGTTTAATTTTTTGAGGAAATCCCGTACTGTTTTCCTCTGGCTGCTTCAGTCTGCATTCCTATCAACAGTGCACTAGGGCTTCCTTTTCTCCTTATTCTCATCAGCACTTGTTTGTTTATTTATTAATGATAACCATTCTGACAGGTGTAAAGTGATATCTCATGGTTTTAATCTGAATTTCTCTGATGATTAGTGACATTGAGTATTTTTTGATATATCTATTGCCTATTTATATATCCTCTTTGGGGAAGTGTCTATTCAGGTCCTTTGTTCATTTTTTTCCCAGACACTTTAGAAACTTTATTGAAGGATAAAAGGATGTCAACTCTCAGACTCCCAATCCCACGGGGTGGACCAAAAATAAATAAGGGCTAAAAGGAAGAATGAAGATAGGGCAGGAGTGGGTGGAAGTGGGTGCTTTATGTTAGAGAATCTGGAGGGGCTGCAGAATCAATTGGAATAAAACACAGGGCATCCTGTCAGCCCTATAACTTGGCCACAGGATTGTTGCAGACCCAAGAGGGGCCTGAAGTAGGGGCTCGGCTGGTGTAGAAGGCACACTCATCATCCAGGCACACCTAATGGAAGTAGCGGATGGCAGTCAGACATGCTTTGAGACGCTGCCTCACGGCCAGACTGCTGGGGCCTGCCTGGCCTGCTGGGGGCCTCAGAGACTGGAGTGAGCAGATTGGGGGACTGATACAAAGTGGACATTGAGAGGAGAAGATCACACTGGTGGTTGTTGGAGCCCACTGACCACAGCAGGACTGTGGACTAGACTCTGAACACCTAGGTTCCAGAGAGCAGGCCTGTGATGCCTCAGGCTCTACCCCAAGGGAGGGCTCTGGAAGTCCAGTATTCCCCTGGGAGCAGGCCTGAATTAATCCAGGCTCTATGGGAGGGCAGACCTCAGATACCTCAGGCTGTTTCTGGGTGGTAGGCTCTGGTATCTCAGGCTCCCTCCTACGGCAGGGCTCTGGGAACCCTGGCTCTGCTGGTGGAAAGGGCTGAGCTGCCTCAGGCTCTGCTCCAGGGCAGAGCTGTGATTCCCCACACTCCTCTAGAAAGCAGGGCTTTGGTAGTCCAAAGTGCTGTAACAGTTCAGGAAGGCGGAAAGCCCCAGAATTCTGCTCTGGGGCATTCAGGGTTCTAGGAATCTCTGCCAGCAGGGACTGAAGTTCAACCATATCCAGAGAGGAGCCTCCATTAAGGGGGGCATACTTGCTCCCTGCCAGCCCCTCTACCTCCTGTTGCAAAAGCTGCTTCAGGGTATGATGCGCTGCATCTTCAGCTCTTGGATGTTGGGGGTTCTACTAGGGTGGGGTCCATGAGGAGTTGCCACGGTGGTTTCCCAGATCTCTCCTGGTCAAATAACTGGACTACAATCTGCTCCCAGGGCAGGGCAGGCTTTTCAGGGCAAGACTGAGGAGAGAGGCCACTCAAACATTGGGCCTGCTGAGCTTTGGGGGCTGATGGGATGGGGGTGTGAACTGGGTTTCGGGGCAAATTGCAAGATGCCTCACAATGAATATGAAGGCGGAGCTGAGGAGCCAGGGGAGGAAACACACTGAGCCGATCCAAAGGGGGATGGACAGGGAATGGATGGTAGCAGCACATGGCCAGGGGAGGGCATCAGATGGCAGTCATGGCTGTCCTTGGTGTGGGTTACCTCCCAGCATTCTCTTAACGGAACCACTAGGCCAGACCAGACTGAGAAGGCCCCTTCCTCCTTCATCTAAGTGAGTGACTACTTCATGTTTTCCTTCTGGGAAAGAGGAAGCAGGCTGGACTGGGTTCTCCAGGTGCAATCCTGAGGCCTGGCTCACTACAGTCTGGCTGCTGCCACCTGTCTCTCTTTTAGCTCCTGGAAGGTGGGGAGAGCAGAGGGATGAAAGGAAGGTCCTGAAGGTGGAATCATAGCCTCTAGCTTCTGGGTGCACAAGGTCCAGCTGTGGGGTCCTGGTCCCTCCAGCCTCAAAAAGCAGGAAGCCCCGGCAGGGTCCAGTCAGGTTGTGGGGGGGAGGGGGTTTCTTGGACCCAAATATGTAGAGGTGCAGGTACCCTGGCCCCTCTGGATGGTGCCTCCCTGGCTCCCTTGAACCAGCACTCTCTGAGCCAGGCTGGGCTGATGCCCCAGGTGACAGCTCTTCAGCCCCTCACCTGACCGGATGGGAGCCAGGGCCTCAGGGTCAGCCACAAACTCTATGAGCCCTGGAATCCCTTTCTGGGGAGGAAACGCAGACCTCACATTTTGTTCCTTATGGCTAGGCCTGAGCTCCTCCAATGGATTACGAAGCAGAGTATTCCCCACCAATCTCTCTGATTTCTGTGTTTCATGTGTGGCTTCTGGCCTGGGGCCTGCTGAGTCAAAAAGAGGACGTTGAGTACTGATTTTCTGCTCCAAATTCTTTGGATCTTGGTTCTCCTGGTCCAGGTCTCAGGGCTTGACTATGGGGAGAGGTGGGTGTCTCTTTGAGCAAACCAGAATCTTGTTAGGGGTGGGTGATATACCCCGGAGGAGAGGATCCGTATTGGTTTGGAAGGTGGTCATGATGGCTACAACTTCCCTGGAGTCCCTCAGTGTCACCTCCACTTATTCACTTTTCCCCTGACTTGGCTTATGGGGCAGCTCCTTCTCTCTTTTGTCCATTTTTTAACTGGATTGTTTGTCTTCAGGGTGTTATATAAGTTTTATATATACTTTAGAAATTAACCCCTTATGAGATGTATCATTGGCAAATATATTCTCCCATTCAGTGGGTTCCCTTTTCATTTTGTTGATTGTTATTTTTTTTGCTGTGCAAAGTTTTTAATTTTATTTGGTCCCATTTGCTTATTTCCCCCCCCCCTCCTTTGTTTCCCTTGCCTTAGGAGATAGATTGGTGAAAATACTGCTATGTGAGGTGTCTGAGATTTTATTGTCTATGTTTTCTTCTAGGATATTTTATGGTTTCATGACTTGCATTAAAATCTTTTATCCATTTTGAGTATATTCTTGTATAAGCTGGTGGTCTAGTTTCTTTTTTTTTAATTCTTTACTGTTGAAAGCATTGCATATATCTCCTTTTAACCTCATTGACCTCTCCCAGCCTACTCACACCCCCCAGCACAGGCTCTCACCCCCCCTAATGTCTGTGCCTAATGGTTATGCTTATATGCATGCATACAAGTCCTTTGGTTAATCCCTTATCCCCCCCTCGCACCTTCCCCTGCCTTCCCTTCGAAGTTTGACTGTCTATTCAATGCTTCTATGTCCCTAGCTCTATTTTTAATCAGTTTATATTGTTCATTAAATTCCCAAAATGAGTGAGATCATATAATATTTATCTTTCTCTGACTGGCTTATTTCACTTAGCATAATGCTTTCCAGGACGATCTATGCTGTTGCAAATGATGAGTTCTTACTTTTTTTGCGGCAGCGTAGTATTCCATTGTATAGATGTACCACAGGTTTTTAATCCATTCATCTGCTGATGGGCACTTAGGCTGTTTCCAAATCTTAGCTATTGTAAATTGTGCTGCTATGAACATAGGGGTATATATATACTTCCTGATTGGTGTTTCTGATTTTGTGGGATATATTCCTAGAAGTAGGATTACTGGGTCAAATGGGAGTTCCATTTTTAGTTTTTTGAGGAAGCTCCATACTGTTCTCCACAGTGGCTTCACCAGTCTGCATTCCCACCAGCAGTGCATGAGGGTTCCTTTTTCTCTGCATACTCGCCAGCACTTGTCCTTTGTTGATTTGTTGATGATAGCCATTCTGACAGGTGTCATTTTGATTTGCATCTCTTGGATGATTAATGACTGAGTATTTTTCATATGTTTCTTGGTCTTTTGTAGGTCCTTTGCCCATTTCTTGATTGGATTGTTTATCTTCCTTTTGTTAAGTTGTATGAGTTCCCTATAAATTTTGGAGATTAAACACTTATCCGGTGTAACATTGGCAAATATGTTTTCTATGCAGTGGGCTCTCTTGTTGTTTTGTTGATGGTTTCAGAAGCTTTTTTATTTTGATGTAGTCCCATTTGCTTATTTTCTCCTTAGTTTCCATTGTCCTAAGAGATGTATCAGTAAAGATATTGCTACCAGATATGTCTGATATTTTGCTGCCTATGGATTCTTATAAGATTTTTATGGTTTCCTGTCTTAAAGACTTTTATCCATTTTGAGTTTACTCTTGTGTATGATGTGAGTTGGTGGTCTAGTTTCATTTTTGTTGCATGTACCTGTCCAATTTTCCCAACACCATCTATTGAAGAGACTGCCTTTGCTCCATTATACGCTCTTGCTTCCTTTGTCAAATATTAATTGATCATAGAGGTGTTTGTTTATTTCTGGGCTCTCTGTTCTGTTCCATTGATCTATATGCCTATTCTTATGCTAGTATCATGCTGTTTTGAGAGTATAGCTTGATAGCAAGTATTGTGATTCTTCTAACTTTGTTCTTCTTTATCAAGATTTCTGAGACAATTCTGAGTCTCTCTCTTTTTTTAGGGGGGAGGGGGCTGGTTCCATATAAATTTTTTTACTATTTGTTCTAGGTCTGTGAAATACACCATTGGTATCTTGATAGGAATTGCACTGAATCTATAGATTGCTTTACATAGTATGGACAGTTTAAGGATGTTAAGTCTTCTAAAACATGTCTTTTTATTTGACTTCCTAAAATTTAAATATTATATTCCTAGGTGTAGTTGTTTGACATTTATATTGCTTGATATATTCTGACATTCCTGGTTTGGAGTCTGACGTTATTTTGGAAAAATTCTCAGTCATTCTTATGTCTTACATTTCTTGATTTTCTTTCTTTTCTTTATATTCCCAATACAGGTATGCTACATTTTATAGTGTTCTACAGTTCTTATATGTTTTATTCTGTTGTTTTAGCGATTTTTCTCTTTTGTATCCAGTTTTGTAAGTTTCTATTGCCATATCCCCAGAGATTCTTCCCCCATCCATGTCCAGTCTAGTAATTAAAAGACCTTCTTCATTTCTGTTACAGTGATTTTGATCTCTAGCATTTATTTATGATTCATTCTTAGAATTTTCATCTCTCTGTTTATGTAATCCATTTACTCCTGCATGCTGTCTACTCTTTTTCATTAAAATTCTTGGTGCATTATTTATACATTTTTAAAATTCCTGTCTGATAATTCCAACATTCCTTGCATATATGCCTCGGGGTCTGATGCTTTTTCAGTGTCTTCAAGCTGTGTTGTGTTTTTTTGTGTGTGTTTTAATTTTGTTTTTTGCCTTTAGCATGCTTTTTAATTTTTTGTTGAAAGATGGACATATGATGAAAGAACTGTTATAAAGAGTCATTTAGTAATGTAGTAGTAATGTGAGGTGCTAACAGAAGAATTCTATAGTCTTGTGATTAAGAATTTCTTTTGTTGATCTTGTGCCCCTAAACTGTGAACTTCAAAAATGCTTCTTGGTTTATTTTCCCCCTCTTATATGGCACTGGATGTCTTAAGGGGACTGAAGTTGAGTATTTCTCTTTCCTCAAGTGAAAGTCTGCAGCCGTGGGCAAACTACGGCCCGCGGGCCGGATCCGGCCCGTTTGGCTGTTCTATCCGGCCCACGGAGCCGAAAGAGCGGAGGGTTCTCTTGCTCTCCCCTCCGCTCCTTCACCAGCAGCAGTGTTAACATGTATTAGTTCACACAAACACTCCATCCATGCTTTTGTTCCGGCCCTCCAGTCCAGTTTAAGAACCCATTGTGGCCCTCGAGTCAAAAAGTTTGCCCACCCCTGGTCTAGAGGGAACTGGAATTGAGTAGTTCTTTTCCCCTTGTTAGGCTAGCTTCTAATAAATCCATAGCAAGTTAGGTTTTGCTAAAATAGTTATGTGTTTTTGTTTGTTTTCTGAGGGCAGGCCATCTTTAGAACAGAATGCTCTTGTATATTTCAAAATGGTTGTTTCTCTACCCTCACTGCCAAAGTCATATGAGGGATATTTCTCCAATATTAATCATGAAGACTTGGTAGAGCTCCTAGTGGTAAAACTCATGTAAGCATGGAGTCCCCCACATAAGACTGGGTTCCCTTGGAGCTTTAATATCTCAGGGTTGTCTCATTGAGCCCACACGGATTTATCAATTCAGTTCAGGTTTTCATATCCCAGTACTTGTTCCTGTGGAGCTTTCTGCTTGTGGCTTTCTGCTCTCATAAATTGTGATTCTCTTTATCCACCTTTCTGTCTCTCCAATTTTTGGAGAAGCAATTTGCCCTGTAACCTTACTTCTCTTATAGATATAAAAATAGTTGTCCGTTTGTTTAGCTTTTTAGTTGTTAGATTGGAGTGCCAAGTTCTAAGCTCCTGACATGCTGGACTGGAAATTCATCTCTGACAATCTTGAAGAGGGAAAGTTTACCATATGATCAGAAATAAAGATTGTGTATTGAATATAAACATTTCAAATAGCAACAGACCAAAATATTGTTTCTTGGAACCTGAAAGAAACTTGCAAGTAAGCATTTGTTTAGGTATATATCCCAATTTAGAGTAGCTATAATATACCTTGGTTATAGCCTTTTATAAGACATAAGCATAATAATAATAATAATAATTTTCTTCATAGCTATAAAACTCATATTTACATTTTATATCTGTTGATTACTATATAAAAATAGAAATATTGTGTGTGTGTGTTTTGCCCAAGCCAAGAAAATAATGACAATGTGAATGAAACAGTTAGTAAATTGATCATTTTTTGGATTTAAAAAAAATATAAAACAGAACCAAAAATATAACTTTTACAAAAGAGTAAAGAGAAATTGGAAGCAAGTCCTTATATTCTGGAAAAAAAATATTTTTATGGAGTGCTGGAACAAAAATTTTTATTTATCCCTCAGGACAGAAAAAAAAAATTAAATTAACAACTCCCATTATGGCCTCTCTTGCATTCTCACATCTCACCCAATAAGTGGAAAAAATAAATCTCAGTCAGTCCAATAAACTGCTTAAGTCTTTTCTAACTTTCATTTAAGCTGGTATCAAAAGGAAACAATAAGCAATAGATAATATTATTTTTTAAAATTAAAATTCATTGCAGTATCTTTGTATTTTTAAAAAAGGTTTTAATAGTAAAAAAAGAATAAAGGTAATTTAAAAATATGTTTTTAATTAAAAAGAGGGAGGTAAATATAGTTTGATAAAATAAACTGATGCAAGAAAAAAAACTTATAGTGATAATTTTTTCCCCAAAGAATGTATAATAAAAAGGAATTCAGAATAGTGATTACCCTGGTTTCAGGAGGAGAGCAAGTATCAGGAATTGGAGGGGAGAACAGAAGGTCTTTCAACTGTATTTTCGGTATTTTTTTTCTAAGGTAATCAGTGGCGGTACATTTAATAATTCTTTATACTTTTTGAATATCTTAAATAATTCATAATACATCTTTTAAACTGTGCCTAAAGCAGTGGGATCAGAAATTACTTGAATTGTCTAACCACTATACTATATACCTGAAACTAATACAAAATAATATTGAATGTAAACTTTAAAATGATCATAATAATAATAAGAAGAAGAAAAGAAGAAATGACTTGAAAGATTATCTCTCTTTATCCCCTCTTATTCTAGTCATCATCATATTAAAACCACACTGTAAAAGCCAATGAGATTCTTACACATGTTTGTGAAAATCAGACACAGCATATTTTGTCATATTGGTGGCCATCAATTCATATGTACAGTGCAGCTTATAAAAAATTAAATGAATATCCTCTACTCTTAAGCCTTATTGTTCTTTTTCCTAACTGTTTCAAAGCCTTGTTTTTTTATGACAATTCCTCTTTTGAGGTAAGAACATATAAAATACAAAGGTTTTATGAAAAAGCTATACAAATATATGAGTTTTAATTTAAAATATTTTAGAATTATGGAAGGGATCATTATTTGCTAGTATGTCTCAGGCTAAGAATGCCTGCCAAAACCATGTTTTTTCATTTGAAGTAAGCTTCATATCTCTAGCTAAGAGATTCCTTTTACCCCCTTATATAGGCAAACCAATATAATTATTTCCTTATAATTTAATCAATTTGTAGACTGTTAATTGGAGAATCCAGGGTGGAGGGGGGGAATGGAGGAAAAGGGTGGAGGGGGGCAATGGGGAAAAATCTGTAATACTTTTAATAATAAAGATAAATGAAAATAATAATAAATAACTGATATGTCAATTTTTAGGCCATGTGCATTGATGAGCAGAAAGAATATCTGCATAGAAAAACAGGAGAAACAATCAGATGTCAAAGAGAAATTGAGATAAAAGATTAGGTGGCTCTAGAGAGGGATAATAGCTAGATTTGTCCTTTGTAAATATCCATATCATCCAAAGGCCATTTTTAAATAACTATTATTCTGAGTAACATTGCATGAAAGTTAAGGGTTTTTCACAAGAAATGTATATGATTAGGTCTAGAGTTTTAAAAGATCATCCTAGGTAGTCTAAGGAGAAAAGTGTATAAGGCGGTTGAGACATATAGAGAGGCCAATGATGAGTCTATTGTAATTATCCAAATAAGAATTTTTGGTTGCTTGGACCAGAGTGGAGGTGGTAAGAAGTGGACAGATTGTACATATAATTTGAAGGTAGAGCCAAAAAGAGTTCCTAATGAATTTCATGCAACATATAAATGAAAAGGAGTTGTCAATGATAATTCTGTAATTTTAGATGAGCAAAAAAAGGAATTAGTTATGACTGTCAAAGATGTGCTGCCTTAAGGTGAGGGACAGACTCATACATTACTAGAGAGCATAAATTGAGACATCGGTGAAAACCAACTTGGCAAGTTACAATTGCATTTAACCTTATACCCAACATTGTCCTTCAAATAATTTATTCTATATAGTTATACATGTATGAAATGCCTAATATAAAAAGTTATGTGTTGCACTCATCAAGAGAGTACTGGTTAAATAAATTATCATATATCTGCATAATGGAATATTGTACAACTATAAAATATAATAAAGGGACTACTTTATATGTGGATCTGGCAAGATCTTCAAAATATATTAAGTAGAAAAACTGGGTACAGAATACTGTGATTAGTATATTGCCACTTGTTTAAAAAATATGAGGAATGAGGTTAACATATGGAAGCATGAACTTGCTTTTATTTGCAGTAAATATTACTGGAATGACATAAAACAAATGACAATAATATTTGTATCATGTGTGAAGGGAGGGTAACTGTACCCGAGAATAGAAGCAGAAAATTATCATTATATCACTTTTCACTTTTGAATTTTGAAACATGTGAATGTGCTATTTATATAAAAAATAAAATCAGCTATGTGAGTTTACCATAGCTACATAGGTAATAAATTCATAGCAACTTGGAAAACGTGAAAGAAAAAAACAAAACTAAAAAGCTAGAATGATGTTCTTGAATTAAGAAAACAATTATGATACTATAAAAAGGATTAGCCCTGGCCAATTTGGCTCAGTGGATGGAGTGTCAGCCTGCTGACTGAAAAGTCCGGGATTTAATTCTGGTCCAGGTCACATGCCCAGATTGTGGGCTCAGTCCCTAGTAGGGGGCGTGCAGGAGGCAGCTGATCAACGATTCTCTATCATCATTGATGTTTCTATCTCTCTTTCCCTCTCCCTTCCTCTCTGAAATAAATAAAAATATATTTAGAAAAAAAAGGATTAAATGAAAATGTTCTTTTCTGTCACCATTGCTGCAAGTTAATATGGTTACAGGTTTGTTTATGATAAAAATTTTTGAAAGATCAACATATGCATCACTTTAAAACTTTGCCTTGTGAATATTTCTAATATTTTGTCATGAGTGTTTTGATTTTTATTTGTAAAACACAGTTATATATTTTGTAACTAAAGTCTTTTATTGTTAATCTAGGCAAATGTTTAATTTTATTCACTATCGCTTATCTATAATAATAAAAGCATAATATGCTAATTAGACCGGACAACCTTCTGGATGATGCCACGGTGGCTGAGCCCCTTGCACAAATTTCTTGCATCGGGCCTCTAGTATAAAAACAATTGTGGTTGAAAAGGACCCATTTGATACAGTAATGTTAAATTTTGGCCATTTATATCATTAGAAAATTTTGTGGTAATACAAATTTAACAGTTTAATATACATGATAGGGCAAAACTAGGTTTGAGTTTGTTTCTATGAAAAGTAAAATAATAATTAATAAATAATAATAATACAAGGATAAACTCTGTTTTGCGTGCTCACAAGTCTAAACCTACTTTTGCCCAACACTGTACTTATGTGAAGTAGAATACTAATTTCCTATTAATTGACATAATTACGTTGTTATGCTGCTTGAATTCCTGGAAAGTATTAAATAGAACATTTTTTTCTTAATAAAACCTTCAGTAATTAATACAGAGTAAAGAATGTCTAGATGTAGTTTGATCTACTGATCAATTATCTTAATATAGTCTTATTGGTTTCACTTGAATGTGAAGGAAGTTGTGTGTTTGCACGCACATGTGTTTATCAAATACTACAGCCCTTGTTCTAATAAGTGCATATACAGAACAATTATTAATAGTATGTGAATTAATTTAGACCTCAATTTTGTTGGAAGCAATACTGAAAAAAAGTAAAAGATCTAAGTTTTCATTGTAAAAGATACAGTAAACAAATACAACTGGCATTAAAAGCAAAAAAAAAAAAAAGAAAGAAAAAAAAAAGAAAAGAAAAGAAAGAAGCCTTATAATGCACTTTAACTTAAGTATGATGACAAAACAGGATACATAAAATCAGAAGCAATTTAAGGATTGCAACAGTGGTATGTGTTTAGGATCCCCCCACCCCTCCCAGTCTACCCACAGCCTGCCAGTGAGATTAAATAGATTCAAAGAAAATGTGATGCAATAAAAGGAGCATGAATTTGGGCTTTGGAGTCCATTTGATCTGAGTTAGGATATTATTTCCACCAGTTACTGGCTGTGCTCTTAGATGAGATACATTCTAAGCCTTAATTTTCTCACCTATTAAATAAAAAATATAGAAATGAATAGGTGATCAGTAAGTGTTAATTTTCTTGTCCCGATGCCCCTATCACTGTGAGGTAGTTGTAGAAGAAAAATAATTTTTAATTGAATGTATTGGGGTGACAGTGCTTAATAAAATTATACAGGTTTCAGGAGTACAATTCTATAATACACTATCTGTATATTGTGTCAAGTCTCCCTCTATCACCATTTATCCCGCCTTTACCCTCTTTTACCTCCCCCAACTCCCCTTCCCTCCTGGTAATCACCATGCTGTTGTCTATGTCTATGAGGTTTTTTGTTTGTTTTTTACTTAATCCCTTCATCTTTTTTACACATTCCCACCCTTGCCCCCCCCCCATGACAGCTGTCAGTCTATTATCTGTATTTATGAATCTGTTTCCATTCTGTTTGTTACTTTATTTTGTTCATTAGATTCCACATATTTCTAAGGTATTATATTTTGGGTTGAACATGGTTGTAGATTTTAGTTAATGTTCTGGATATGTTTTATAAAAAAACAAATTGAGAAAAACTTAGATACCAGGTAAGAAGATGGGACGGAAAAAGCTAGAGAACCCAGCTTAGCTGCAACATATCTTTTTTTTTTTTTCTTTCTACACAGCAAGAGAGAAATGCAGTCAGAAAAGCAAAAAAAAAAAAAAAAAAAAAAAAAAAAAAAAAAAAAAAAATTCTTAGCATTTTACTAAGCTCAAAATAGTATTTAAAAGGAAAAATAAAGCCCACATACATCCTTTTAATTAACTAGTTTGAAAAAGAAAGGTTATTAATTGGTTTAAAAATAAGTACAGTCTATATCTGACATTTTGAAGACTGTGATGGATGCTATTGAGAATGATTATATGTTGACATTTTTAAACTTCACTTCTTTTGACATCAAAGCACATTTGTAGAGATGAGCTTTTCTCTTTTCATTCAAAATAATCATAGGATCTATCTTGAAAACATTGCTTAAGCTATATTCATGGTATATCTTAAAATATATTGTTATGTTACTTTCTTGGCAGTGTGCAATTAGTCAAATATTTCTTGGCAGTGTGCAATTAGTCAAATAAAGATGCTATTAACAGACTGCCTTTCTTATTTAGTTTGTAGGATACCCTGAAAATGTTTCTGAAATATCAGAAAGCTTTCAATGAATCTACTGGTTTAAAAAGACTAATGGGGGGGGGGGCAAGGAAACAGCTGTTTTCTATCTTTTCCTCTCACGCCCTGGAATATTAGAGTCAATTTTCTTTCCATCCTATGCCTGATTGAGATAATCACTCAGAAAGTTAGAGCTAATGATGCAAGTTTAAACCAGGTGATGCCTCTCTTCAAATCACTTTTCTCCAAGCATGTGAAAACAGATATTGGAAAGTGCACATGCTCTAAGTGTGACAAATTACTTGTCTGAAATGATGCTTTAGCTATGTGCACTCTAGAGTTTTGGTCTCAGGTAAAAAAGAACAGTGCCATTCTCTCTAAAAAAATGACCTTTTCCAGATTATAGCCTATTTTGATTTTTCAATGAGTGCAAAAGAAACACACACACACACACACACACACACACACACACACATCAGCTTCAAATGATCTTTTAGAACTGAATGAAATAAGGCAGATGTCACTTAAGGATATTTAAGATGTGGAAACGATGATTGGTGTTAGGTTTTGCTTCAATGCTATTGCTTCTGTGTTTGAATGATAAAGTTTATAATGTAGGTAAATTCTTGATTGTTCAAGTAATTATCTAAGCATCTTCATATACTTCTACAGACTTTACCTATATTTTGACCGCTTTACTTATCATATTAGTATCTTCCCCAGAAAGCAGATTGGAATGGGGAGAAGTGATTAACATTAAGTAGAACAATTTCAGGTGTAATTTCTTGAGTGCATTGGAATTCAAAGATTCTCAGCCTTGGCTGCACATTATAATTGACTGGGGAGCGTTTAAAGACCCCAATTTCCAAGTAGTCCCAGACCAATGAAATCAATTTCTACAGGTGAAACCCAGACATCAGTAAATTTTAAAAATTTCCAGGTGACTCAAATATGCAGCCAACTGAGAACCACTGCTCTAACTCCTTTGAAGTAGTAATAAAAGCTTTGATCAGTTGTATCTCTAACAGCAAACTCTGGTTTTTGCTTGCATTTTTTAGTTTCTCATTTCTCTATTTATGACTGTGGCTAGTTTAATAACTTAATTTGAACTTTTACTTAATTTTATAATTTGGTCAAATGTAGTCTTTTCAAAAAGGCTATTTCTGACCACCCTAAAATAGTCACCATCACCTTTATTCTCTATCTTTTGCCCAATTTTATTTTTAATCATAGCACTCATTACTATCTGACATTTTACTAGAGATTAATCTCTTTATAGTTACTCTCTGTCATCTTCATTAGAATTTAAACTCCATAAATGCAAGGCCTTTGTTTTGTTTACCACTAAATCCCCAGGACCTAGAGCAGTTCCAATTCATTTTTCTGACACCAGGTCTTGCCCTTACAGTTCCCTCTGCCTAGAATATCTTTCTTCAAGCTGTATGCCAAACTTGCCTATTCTCATCATTCAAGTTTTAGTGCAAATGACACCTCTTGAAAAGGCTTTCTCTATCTGCCCTGAAAATAACATCCTTCTGTTACTGTATTATCACCAGATTTATTCCTTTCATAGTTCCCATCACAATTTGTAACTGTCTTGTATATTTTATATCTATAATTTTATGAGATGGTTGATTTCCATTTGCCTCTCTCAAAGTCATTCTCTACCTTTCTGAGCCCTGTTTACTATATTAGCGGACTGACTTATATGAATGCCATTACCTGTGCTCTTTCTCCTGAGCTTCAAGTTGGGTTCAGCCAATGGGAGACATTAGCAAAAGATTGTATGGTAGAAAGGGAGAGAAGTCCGAATATACATGACTTGAAATCCTTTTCTAATATTCCAAGGTTTTATCAGTGGCTATATTCCTCTAGGATTACAGCTCCTTATCATCTGTAAGCCTGTGTTCTAGTTACACTTTCTATTATTGTCACTTCAGAGCTAGGATGCATTCATCAGGAAAGAGCACATGAGAATTTGAGAATTTGATGTCAGTTCAAAAATGGGACTATTACATGGGACTTTTCACAAAGTGTGGTTAGTATATATGGGAATTAAAAGGGATGAAGCATAATCCCTGAATTAGTAACCAGGATAAATTAGAGGGTAACCAGAAGAGGAAGTAGTTGTAATCTTAGAGGAATGGAGGCACTGCTAATATTTGGTTCCATGGGAGTTGGGGGGCAGGGGATGAAAAACAGGGGGAACAAATGCCTTCATTTTATGCTTAATTATTTCCTGGGTTTTTACCATTGCCCCCTGCCTGCCAAACAGAGGTTATATAGCAAGGTAGCTTGTTGATTGGAGTTTATATAATTCAGATTCTTGAGACACAAAGTTGGGTGGAAAAGATTAGAGAATTGATTTGAAGAGACAAATGTAAAAGATCCAGCACAGAATGGTAATGTCTTTCTGCTATTGCCATTCAGTGGGTCCTTCACCAACTCATTTTGGTTTCCCTAACCTCATCCACACCCACTTAAATATATCTGCAATTAAACCTTAAGATTATACCATTAATTTTTTGTTGGTGCTCTTATGGATACACCTCCTAACAAGTCTCTCTATATTTGTTCTTAACACAACAGCTATAGCTGTCCATCTAAGATGTAAAACAGATACCATCAATCCTTCCTTAATACCTTCTAATACTTCCCCACTAAACTAAACAGCAAACTTGAAAGCTTTCAGTATGGCTTACAAGACCCTGCTAGATCTGCTGCCGGGAGCCGGTCCATGCTTGCTGTTTCAAGGGACCTGGCATATATGGCATACTGTTCTTAATATGTTTGCTCACCTTCTTGGCACTATGTGTTTTAACCAAGGTCTCTGAGAAAGGTTGTTTCCCCAGGTAGGGATTTTCCCCTGAAGTTAGGGAGGGAATAAAACCTCTTAACTAAGTGCCAGGTGGGTAATTAATCACTTTAGCTACGAACAATCATGCTTAAGCTACATAATCTTTACTTCCTGGAGTGGAGATAAGAAATGCCCTAACCTTTGAAATAGAGATTGATGGGATTGGAATCAACTGGTATAAATACAGATGTAAGAAGACAGAACGAAGAGAGACAGAACCTAGGCACAGAACCTACACAGAATGTTCTCTAGAGACAGAAGAACTTCTCTGGAGAGAACATGGCAAAAGATCCTGGACAGAAACTGGCCTCAGAACCTAGAGACAGAACCTAGCGAGAGAACATGGCAAAAGATCCTGGACTGAACCTGACTACAGAAATTGGCAAGAGAACCTGACTAGAACCTGGTAACTGAACCTGGCTGGAGAACCTGGGCAGAACCTGGCTGGAGAACCTAGCAAGAGAACATGGACACAGAACCTGGCTGGAGATCCTAACAAGAACTTCACTGGAGATCCAGAGCAGAACCTCTCTGGAGATCCAGACCAGAACTTGGCTGGAGATCCTGGCTGGAGATCCTGGCTAGGCTGCTGATCAACTGAACACTGTCTCCATGTCCTTCCTTCTTCGCCGACTCCGTCTATGCCTTTGGGAACCCCTGGACCTGCTGGGGTTGGACCCCGGCAATCTGCCTTCTAACTTTCAGACTTCATCTGCTACTCCTCTTTCCCTTGCTCACTACTCACTAGTCACATCAATTTTTATTGGGTTTACTTACCTTGAAAACTCTTGCCACAGATGTCTGAAAGACTCTCTAATTCATAGTATTCAGGTTCCTGCTCAAATTTCACTGTCTTGGGGCCTTCCTTAAGCAGCTATCCAAAATAATCCATAGTTTCCCCTCATTTCTTCAGTGACTAACTCTGGATAACTCAAATAATCATTCCTATCATTTATGCAATTACAACTGCTAAATATCCTTCCCTCTTACTGCTTAAAAGAATTTAGAAAGTGGACCTGCTCCAGAAAAGGACCTATTATCAGAGATAACTTTAATTAAATATGAGCTAAGTGTGATAGACAGGAAGGAACCTCTCTGGGTCCATTTGATCAAAGTCATTTCTGTGCCCCATTGTTAAAGGTGGCCCATCAAACATTTATTTACCAAACATTTGCTTTTCTATTACCATATTAATTGCCTTCCTGCCCTCTGAAATCCCAAACCCTAACTGCCGATACTTCTCCTTAGGTCAAGATGGCATTTTATGGCTCCCTCTTATTTATCATATGTAATAAATGTGGGCATTTTCTCCTCTTAATTTGTCTTATGTTATTTTGATTATTGGTCTATCCAGAAGAATTTAGAAAAGTAAAAGGGAAATTAATTTTTCTCTCACAACATCTATGAAAGAGCTTTATTTAATAATTATTTGGCCAAAATGAATTCAAAAATGTGAAAACTCATAATCATAAATACTTTCTTAAAGAGGTCATCTCAGAATTGTTGGTATTTTTCCTTACTAAAGTAAGTCAATAAAATCAGTTTTCTTGCCCTAACCAGTTTGGCTCAGTGGATAGAGCGTCGGCCTGCGGACTGAAAGGTCCCAGGTTCGATTCCAGTCAAGGGCATGTACCTTGGTTATGGGCACATCCCCAGTAGGGGGTGTGCAGGCGGCAGCTGATCTATGTTTCTCTCTCATCAATATTTCTAACTCTCTATCCCTCTCCCTTCCTCTCTGTAAAAAATCAATAAAATATATATTTTTTAAAAAATCAGTTTTCTTATTTCATTATATAATTACTAGAGGCCCAGTGCACGGAATTCATGTACTCAGGGTTGGGGGTCCCCTTAGCCTGGCCTGCACCCTCTTGCAGTCTGGAAGTCCTCAGGGGATGTCCAACTGATGGCTTAGGCCCACTCCCCTGCAGTCAGACATCCTAAGCGCTACTGCGGAGGCGGGAGAGACTCCCCCATCACTGCCGCTGCACTTGCCAGCTGTGAACCCAGCTTCTGGTTGAGTGGCACTCCCTCTGTGGGAGCACACTGACCACCAAGGGGCAGCTCCTGCATTGAGTGCCTGCCCCCTGGTGGTCAGTGTGCGTCATAACAACCAGTTGTTCCGCTGTTCGGTTGCATATTAGGGTTTTATTATGTAGGATTGCTTCGAGAAGGGAGAGTTCCACAATTTGTATAATCAAAGTTTCCTCTTTCTATACCTCTGCTTTAGACTGGAACTTTGAACCAGACCATTTCTGCATGTGTATCTTGAGGACATTTGCATCTCTTCCACTTAAAGGCCCCAACTTAAGGCAGATAGGGGAGTCATATGCTGGCCATGAGACATCAATTTTGCTGGAGATCACAAGTACTGAGTTTTATTTTATACAAGGAAAATTAGTTGCTACTAATTAACTTCTTTGTTATTCTCATCAGATTTATCCTAAAAATTTGGTAGAAATTCTGTTTTTTTATGTAATTTCAAAATTGTCTTTTCTTGTCAACCATTATTCTACAAAGTTAAAAAGGATACATGAAGGTAAACACATAGAGACCTGAGAATCAATAACAAAATACTGGTCCTAAAGACTGACAAGTTAAAGATTTTACCAGGCCATTGTCCTTCTGCTGGAATTTGTCTAGGGTCACCATCCAAAAGCCTTAAAAGTCTTTTTTTTTTTTTTTATCCCATTTGTTTCAAAACCTTCAAGTACTAGATCTTTCAGAGGACAGAGGTTATTTGGTCTGTGTTTAAAGATGCCTGACTTCTGGTAAGGGACCTGAAATACAAGATGCAGAAACAATACATTCAAGTGACCATTATCAGCATACTTTGAAACCAAAGGTGACTGCTCAGCATCTTCAGGCCACTTGCCTGACTATGAATGCAACATTCATTTTTTCCCCTCTTATAAACAATAATATAAAAGGAACTACTTTAAAATGGAGCCAGAGCTGCCATGTCAGAGGAACTCTCTTGCATGTCCTATGTCTCAATCCTTGAAATGCTAAAAAGCAGGGCAAAATCATCTTTGGACTGGGCCTAAGCAATCTTATTTTTCAATAAATCTATTCATGAAGATAAAAAGAAAACAGTTATTATGACTACTGGACTGATGATTATTAGATTAAAAATTTAAAACATTGTTTATAATTAATATCAGTATGTTAGGTTATCTGCACCAATAGAAATGCCTTCCTTCAACTCATATCATTGTTTACTTTCTCACACTCATAAATACCCATTGCCTTTGTCTCCTAATCAAAACATTTTTTGGACTTCTGCCTGAAATAATGATTCCTGAATAGTTATTCTTATTTATCCCAATAAATACTTATTGCCTTTCAAAAAAAACCCAAACACAGAAAGAAAACATACTTAGAAATATTTCAGTCCAAGCCGGACTACTCCACTCAATGTTCTGCTTTTTTTTATATTGCTATAAAGAAGATTCTAAATAAAATTTGGATTGCAAAATAGTTTCATTAGAAGACTTTTAGCCACAGACTGACAACCTGGCTTTTGGGTCCATGGTGGATGTATTGCTGTAGTCATTGCCTTTATCTAACAACTAGAGGCCCAGTGCACGAAAATTCATGCACTTGGGGGGTCAGTCCCTCAGCCTGGCCTGAGCCCTCTCACATTCTGAGACCCCTCAGGGGATGTGCACCTGCCAGCTTAGGCCTGCTCCCTGGAGGATTGGTCCTAAGCCATAGTCAGACATCCTTAATGCTGCCAAGGAGGAGGTGGGAGAGGCTCCCGCCACCGTCGCTGTGCTTGCAGCCATCAGCCCGGCTTGTGGCTGAGCGGAGCTCCCCCTGTGGGAGCACACTGACTACCAGGGGGCAGCTCCTGCATTGAGCATCTGCCCCCTGGTGGTCAGTGTGCATCATAGCGACCAGTCATTCTGCCCTTACAGTCAATTTGCATATTACCCTTTTATTATATAGGATATTTCTTCCTCTATTGTCAATAAACTTTCTCCTCCTTTTCTCACAAATTATCATCCCCTTCTTCCTGACATTCCCCTCTGTAATCATATTCTATCTCTGGTTCTTTCCTTAAATCACACTTTTCTTTAAGAATGCCAATAGGAAAACTCTAGCAGATACATTTTGGACACTTGGTTCAATCTGCGATAAGGCAATAATCAAGGATTTTCTTCAGCCCTGAGAAGAAAGACATTTATTAGAGAATTTGAATAATACTGGGAATATAATATCTCAGTTACCTTGACCTTTAACAACCAGTATGGATGTTAGTAGGGCATGCAGATGATAGAACTTGGATCAACAAAATAAGTTGGAATAACTTGGCAAGTAATTTAGCTATTCCTGAAGTTCACTGAATAGAACAGATATAAGTGAAAGCACAGGATGTATAACAGTGCTTTCTGAAAGTTAAATTTATATTTCTAGTATATTATTACTGGACAGGATACATACTCAAAATCATATAAGAATGTCTAAAATAGCTATATTTATAATTACTCAAAAGTGCAAACAATCTAAATGTTCATCAACAACACAATGAATAGACAAATATGTTATCCTATCTAATAAAATAGAAACATGGCAATTAGCCATAACTTCCCTACCCTTCCCATTGGTTAAACAGCAAGATATGCAAATTAACTGCCAACCAAGATGGCGCCCAGCAACCAGGCAGCTGATGTGAACATGGAGGCTTGCTTGCTCCAGTGACGGAGGAAGCCAGGTTCCTCGCCTGCCTGCTGGGCTCTGAGCAGCTCTCTAAGAAACATTGTTACAAATATAGAAGCTAAACAAAACCCCAGAAACCTGCTTTCAGTCAGCTGGGATCTCAGAGCTGGAGTTGCAACAAAGTTTCAAATACTGAAGGTAAACAAAGTCTAGAAACCTGCTTTCAGCAGCCGAGGTCTCAGAGCTGGAGCCGAGCCTCAGAGCTAAAGACAGCTCTCAGCTCCAGTGACAGCCATAGAAGGTAAATAAAATCCCAGAATAAAAAAGAAAAAAGAAATAAAAGAGAAGTTGGGAGCTTCAGTCACCCACCAGCCTGAAAACGGCCCTCAGCCCCTCACCCAGACTGGCTAGGCACCCCAGTGGGGACCCCCACCCTGAAGGGTGTGTGACCAGATGCAAACAGCCATCATACCCTCATCCAGGCTGGCCAGGCACCCCAGTGGGGACCCCCACCCTGATCCAGGACACCCTTCAGGGCAAACCAGCTGGCCCCCACCTGTGCACCAGGCCTCTATCCTATATAGTAAAAGGGTAATATGCCTCCCAGCACCGGGATCAGTGGAGCTGCGAGCCCCCCCCGCCCCCCCCCCCCCCAGGATCAGCAGAGCCACAAGGCCTCCCGAACCGGGATCAGCGGAGCTGCGAGGCCTCCTGGCACTGGAATCAGCTGAGCAGAGAGGCCTCACTGCCCTGGTGTCAGGTGGAGCCACGGGGCCTCCCAGCACCAGGATCAGTGGAGCCACAAGGCCTCATTGCCCCTGTGTCAAGTGGAGCCGCGAGGCCTCCCAGCACTGGGATCAGTAGAGCTGCGAGACCTCCCAGCACTGGGATCAGCTGAGCAGCAAGGCCTCACTGCCCTGGTGTCAAGCAGAGCCATGAGGCCTCCCAGCACTGGGATCAGCGGAGCCGTGACGCCTCCTGGCCCCTGGAGCAGCGTGACAGGGGGCAGCGCCCAAACCCCCTGATCCCCCTGCGGCTCTGTGTGTGACAGAGGGCAGGGTCACAACCTCCTTATCTGCCCTTCTCTGTTCCTGACAGGGGAAGGCGCCCCAACCCCCTGATCGGCCCTGCTCTGTGCCTGATAGGGGGGAGCTCCCCAACCCCCTGATTGGCCCTGCTCTGTGTGTGACAGGGTGGAGCCACAACCTCCCCATGGGCCCTGCCTTGAGTGTGACAGGGGTTGGCGCCCCAACCCCCAAATCAGCCCTACCCTGAGCGTGACTTAGGGTGGCATCACAACTCCCTGATCTGCCCTGCTCTGTGCATGGTAGGGGGATCTCCCCAACCCCCTGATCGGCCCTGCTCTGTGGGTGACAGGGTATGGAGCCCCAACCCCCTTATGGGCCTTGCTCTGTGCGTGACAGGGGGCAGCACCCCAACCCCCTGATCAGCTGGCTCTGTATGTGACAGGGGTGGCAGCGCCACAACCCCCTGATCTGCCCTGCTCTGTGAATGACAGGGGGTGGCGCCGCAACCTCCCCATCGACCCTGCCTTGAGTGTGACAGGAGGTGGCACCCCAACCCCTCAATCGGCCCTACTCTGAGCGTGACTGAGGGTGGCATCACAACCTCCTGATCCACCCTGCTCTGTGCATGACAGGGGGTGGTGCCCCAACTCCCCAATTGGCCCTGCTCTGAGCCCGACCAGGGGCTGGGGGTAGGCACCTAGGGATTGGGCCTGCCCTCTGCCACCCGGGAGCGGGCCTAAGCCAGCAGGTCATTATCTCCTGAGGGGTCCCAGACTGTGAGAGGGCACAAGTGGAGCTGAGGGACACCCCCCCCCCCGCCAGTGCACAAATTTTTGTGCACTGGGCCTCTAGTATCCTTATAATGGAATATTACTCAGGGATACAAAGGGATGAATTAATGATTAAAGCAACAGAATGGATAAATCTCAGAAACATTATGCTGAGCAAAAGAAGCCAGACACAAAAGGGTGCTTAGTGTATGATTTCATTTATTGTAATTCTAAGAAGAGGCAAAACTAATATTTGGCAATAAAAATCAGAATAGTGTAGGCTGGTAATTGATTGGGCAAGGGCATAAGGTGAATATCTGGGGTGTTGGAAATATATCTAGATTGAGATTTTGGTTACATGAGTGTATACACTTGTCAAAAGTCATAAAATATTTTATGATCTGTGAATTTCACTGTTAGTAAATTTTACCTCAATTAAAATAAAATTTAAAAAAACAAGTAGGCATTATTCCAGTCTTGCAAACAAATAAAAGACACATCCATTGGCAATATTAGTGAATGCCTTTATAATACATTCTAGAGAATACAAAAAAAGCAGGTGTGCCCTGACTGGTTTGGCTCAGTGGATAGAGCATCGGCCTGCGGACTGAAGGGTCCCAGGTTCGATTCCGGTCAAGGGCATATACCAGCGGTGGGCAAACTATGGCCCATGGGCCGAATCCGGCCCATTTAAAATGAATAAAACTAAAAAAAAAAAAAAAAAAAAAAAAAAAAAAAAAAGACCGTACCCTTTTATGTAATGATGTTTACTTTGAATTTATATTAGTTCACACAAACACTCCATCCATGCTTTTGTTCCAGCCCTCCGGTCCAGTTTAAGAACCCATTGTGACCCTCGAGTCAAAAAGTTTGCCCACCCCTGGCATATACCTTGGTTGTGGGCACATCCTCAGTTGGGTGTGTACAGGAGGCAGCTGATCAATGATTTTCTCTCATTGATATTTCTAACTCTCTATCCTTCTCCCTTCCTCTCTGTAAAAAAAAAAAAAAATCAATCAAATATATATATATGTATATATATATGTATATGTATATATATATATATGTATATATATATGTATATATATATATATATATTATTTTTTTTTTAAAAAGCAGGTGCTTCTGCCACACTGTCCCCTTTTTTTCTTTTACTTTTTTTTTTTTTTTGGAACAGCCTATAGGGCGGGAAATTATTTTCCTTCTAGCCTTCTAGATTCTTGGCTGACACTCCACTGTAATAAAAAGATTAGCAGGAGAAAAACAAACAAAAGTTTAGTAACATTCATACCTCTTATATACATGGGTAAGTCCCAGGAAGACTGAATAACTTCCCAAAATGACCCAGGCCATCATGTTAAATACTGTCTGCAGCTAAAGACAAAAGAAAATGTTGGAGTGGAGGCACTTATGGGAGATTACCAGGAAAAGCTCACTAAACAAAGGCAAGGTTCTTCAGTAGATTTAAATTTTGCCTTGACCAATGCTAAGAGTTTCTAGACATTTATCCTCTTTTTCCAGGTAAGAGAGGAAAATAGCCTTACAAATGGAGATTTCTTTTGTAAATGTAAATGGTCACTTACAAAAGGGTAACTTCAACACAGTTTTCAGAGCTTCTCTTGTGTCTGCTATTTCTTTAAAAAAATTCAGTTCAAAATAAACAAATGGGACTACATGAAAATAAAAAGCTTCTGCACAGCAAAAAACAAAAACAAACCATCAACAAAATAATAAGAAAACCCACTGCATGGGAGAACATATTTGCCAATGTTATCTCTGATAAGTGTTTAATCTCCAAAATTTATAGGGAACTCATACAACTTAACAAAAAGAAGATAAACAAATCAATCAAAAACTGGGCAAAGGACTTAAAAATATCTCAAATTCTTTTGTAATATTCCCCTCATGAAATATGTAAATGATTATTTACTAAGCTCCAGAAATAATGGTATCTCTAATATGAATTATATGTACCTTTGAACTCTTCTAGCCCATAAAGAACAGAAGGTGCCAAAAGAAAAATTACAATTTTGTTGGCAAATTTTATTATTTGGAGCATGATTTATCTCAGAGTGATGTCCTTACTTGTGATCAACTATAAGTTATCCAAAGCTTCCCTAGGCCAGTTACTCAAAGACAATTCAAGACATCTTTAGGTATTCCTGGCCATTTTAGATAGTGAGATCCTACCTTTTCTAAAATTGATCTTATTTTTAATGACCTAATTTTATTTTCATTTAAAAGCCCTCCATTAGGACCCAAACATGAATATGAATTTCATAAAGTTAGCTCTTCAACAACGCCCTGGCCCAGTGTGCCTTACTCTTGTAAACTTTTAACCCTATTCAAGAATGGTCTGATTAGGTCCCTGGTCTTTTAACACAACCACATAGAAACCATAGCTTATTACAATCTCTTTCTTGATACACAACTTTCCTCAAAGCTATGACAGCCACCAACAAATTTGTGGAGGCTTCTGCTGAATACATTTGGGCTCTTCCTTGGTGCACAATCTTTGCTATTTACTGAAGATAAAAAGACAGTTTTTTGGAAAACCAACTTATATTATATGAGAAACTCATTGCTTTTCTTCATGTATAACTGTTCTTCACTATACTACTTTGAATGCTCCTCAGTAAAATATGTAGCCTTTAGATTCTGCCTAAGAATCATCCATGCTCCATGTACACTTACTAGAAACTCCCTTAGACAATTTAGATTTGACTCTTTTTATCGAGGGGTCATGCCCAAGGAAAATATAAGACTTACTATGCATATTTTATTTTCCAATCAGATGATATCTTAACATGAACTAAATCAGCTCAGACAGCAGAACTCATCGCTTTTACTAAAACCCCTTCATATGAAAATTCCTAGAGATAATGATCAACCTGTTATCAATGAGCATTCCTAGAGTCCAGACAGTAAAATTGAAATATCATTTCACATAGCAGAAATACCATTTTACATAAACCAGACTTCTTAGATAAATGGTTGATTCAAATTATGAACCAACATGTATATAAGGAGTTTGGAACCCTTTGACACATCAGGACGCTATCAAAGGCTATGAAGCTCATGTCAAAAAGATTCAAGTGTCAACTTAAAGAGCTTCCTTGGCCAAACAATATACAGTATGAGCTTTTTTTTAAAAAAATATGTTTTATTGATTTTTACAGAGAGTAAGGGAGAGGGATAGAAAGTCAGAAACACTGATGAGAGAGAAACATCAATCAGCTGCCTCCTGCACTCTCCCCACTGGGGTTGTGCCAGCAACCAAGGTACATGCCCTTGACCGGAATCGAACCTGAGACCCTTCAGTCCCCAGGCCGACGCTCTATCCACTGAGCCAAACCAGTTAGGGCCAGTATGAGCTTTTAATAAGAGTAAGAACTGAGCCGTGGCCAGTGTCCTCAGTAAGTAGAGCATCAACCCTCACACAGAAGGGTCTCAGGTTCAGTTCCCAGTCAAGGGCATGTACCTGGGTTGCAAGTTTGATCCCCAGGCCCAGTCTGGGAGTGTGCAAGAGGCATCTGATCAATGTGTCTCTCTGTCATCCATGACTCTCTCCCCCTCGCTCTCTCTCTGTCTCCTCCTCCCTCTCTCCCTTCCACACTTCCTAAAAATTAATGGAGAAAAATATAAGAGCTGAAACAGATTGAAACATCAAATATGTTTAAAACCATGATTCTATAATGGCAATTAAAAATAATTATTCACCTTCTGAAAATGACAGAAAACCCATTCATTAAATGAAAACTCTGCAAATGACATGAAAAAAAATGCATTTACCCTGACTTACCTATATAAACCATTGAGAGTCTCCTTATAAAATTATTTCAGATTATAAAAGCATAGAAAATGTGAAATTTAAATGTTTCCATTTTGTAGCTTTTAATCCATCTAGGCATATAGAATAAGAAGCTGCTAACATCAAACATAGTTTGAAAAACTGGCATGTGCCTCTTGATGAAAGGAAAAAGCAACAGAACAACTCCAATAGCCTTGCCACAGGGATTGCAGCTGATTCTGATCACGTTTCTGAATCCAGCTTCCAGTTTGCAGAAAACACAAAGAAACTCACTGAACCACATCATGATTACACAAGCCGAAAATCCTGGACTGTGGAAACAATGTAAGAAATTAAACTATGTAGAAAGGGCATGTATTGATAAAAGTGACTTAAATCCATATCAGTTATTTCACATGGGGAAGACTAAACTATATGCCTAGAGTCGGACGCTTGGGTGATACAGCTATAAAGAAATGCAAGAAAGTGATTACTAGAAAGTCAGGATAATAATTACTTTGGAGAGAAGAAAGAACTATGATTGAGATAGGGCAAATGGAAGGCCTTCTGGAGTGAATTGTATTTCTTGACCATGGTTATGGGTGTAAGGGTATTAACTTTATAATTATCTAAGATAGTGTTACCCTTGATGGAAAATGATGACTGGAAGAGCACTAGGAATTGTGGTATGGTGTTTGTTGTATATTCTTCTTTACCTTGGTACAGGTTACATATGTGTTTTGTTTTCTAAAATGCATTGATCTATTCACTAATGTTCACTTTTATGTTGTAAGGATTCACAACAGGCCTCCCCCAAATGTATCATTTAGCATGAGAATTATTTTGAGCTTAAGGCAATCAAATCCTTGCAGGCTCATGAAAAACTTTAACCTCTCCCTTAAAGAATTTAAATTAGGTGCCTTGCCCCTAATGAATGATCACCAGAAATAATTTTTTTGTGACCTACCTATAGCGCAAGGCAAACTACTAAGTACTGAACTTTTGCTTTTCTTATATCCTGTAATGACCCTCTCTAGCCCCACGTTGCCTTACCTCATCCATACATCAGAATACCATATATACATCATTTTTGTTTTCTGTTTCTTAACCTCCCATATATGTGGGGCCTCTAGTGCTCTTTCATATGTGTGGGGTTCTCATGTGTACATCTGTATTAAATTTGGTTATTTTCTTTTTTTTTATAAGTTTCATGTATATTTTATTATACAAGCCAAAAGAACCTAGGAAAACAGAAGAGAGTTTATTTCTTCCCTGCAATATATAGAATGTATACTCCATAAAAAGCCTAAAGTATCAAATTGGTATTCCTACAAACACTTCAGAGTATTGTTCTTTCCATTGGACATTTCTAGTACTAGAAATATTCTTGCACTGTTGACTTCAACATCCAGTCATATAAAAATTGGATCCTGGCCATGGAACTGAAAAATTCTTCTGCAAAATAATTATAGCACTGTCCATGGAAGCTAAAAACCCAAAAAGGATATAGAATTAAATACCAACACTGTTTTTCTGTAGCAGTCTGTTTCCTCTGAAAGGATCCAAACTGATTTATAAAAATTATCTGGTCTTACCCAGGAAGTTAACTGGGGCAAACCTCAGCTAATGTGCACACTCCCAATACAACCTGTACCCCACAAGGATAATATTTTTCATGTGAACCAAGCTCATTCTTTGTTTAGTACATATAAATCTGACTTGTGCATAGGAGCTAATTGTCAGAGACTCTATATATTCATGACCAATACTCACACTGTGGACTATTTCTCATTGAGATCTGAGGCCAGTAACATAACAAATAAAGGCATAGTATATGGATAATTAACCAGAAAATTCCCTGGTCCACTTTTTTATGTTTACCAACCAAATGATTTCTATAATGGTCATTTATCAATAACCTTAGGTGAAGTTATTATTGACACTTCCACAGCTCAACAAACACTTTTAATCCCTTTGCTCCAAGAGATAGTGCACAAATGAATAATTTTAGATTCTGTGTTACCCAAGATGGTGTCTAGTGATGCATCCAGATAAATACTATTGCCAAGTATAATCATTCTTTAAATTAAGGGAGCTATCCACTAGTGATCTTGTTTTCTTGGATTTGTTCATTTGAATCATGGCCTCATATCATTAAATATAATTTAACCCTTATTTTCCTGTTAGTCTTTCTGTGTGTTGTCATTCCCAGTGTACATTCTCTAGAGTCTTATAGACTGGTCTGCCACTGTCATATCAGGTGATTTAAAAATGTATCATGTGACTAAAGGAGCATAAATTGCAAACTCTAGCCTAACTCCAAACTGTTGTTTCTGTACAGTAGTGATTGTAAGAGTGGTGTAGAACTCTTATAATCACAGAATGCCTTGTGATTCATATAATATTTTTGCTTCACTCTGCTGCCTCTACCTTTGTCTTAACAAATTACACAACTCAGCACCTCACCTGACTCTCATTTCTAAACCTAAAAGTTTCCCAGCCCAAACCATGAGCAAGAAAGTCATGCACTCACTTTCTCTAAAAGATGATATTTTAGAATTGTCCATAAAGTGTTCTCTCTTCTGTAATAAATGAATAAAGCTATTTGCTTATATAATGTTTCTTTTTCCATTTATTTTTAATGATGTTGATTCTACTAGTTCATGAACAGGGTATGTTCTTCCATCTATTTATGTCTTTTTCTATCTCTTAGTGTCCTGTAGTTTTCTGAGTACAGGTCTTTTACCTCCTTAGTTAAGTTTATTCTTAGGTATCTTAATTTTTTTTGGAGCAATAGTAACTGGGATTGTTTTTTTTTTTTTTAATTTATCTTTCTGTAAGTTCACTATTGGTGTATAACAATGCCATAGATTTCTTGGCATTAATTTTGTATCCTGCTACATTGCCAAATTAATTGCCAAATTTACCACATCTAATAATTTTTTGATGGAGTTTTTAGGGTTTTCTACGTATAGTATCATTTCATATGCAAATAATGACAGTTTCACGTCTTATTTTCCAATTTGGATACCTTTTATTTCTTCTTCTTGCCTAATTGCTATGGATAGCACTTCCAGTACTTTGTTGAACAGGAGTGGTGAAAGTGGGAATCCCTGTCTTGTTCCTGTTCTCTTACACCATACACAAAAATAAACTCAAAATGAATCAAGGACTTAAACGTAAGACGGGAAAACATAAAAATATTAGAGGAATCCACAGGCAGCAAAATCTCAGATGTATGCCGAAGCAATATCTTCACCGATACAGCTCTTAGGGCAATGGAAACTAAAGAGAAAATAAACAAATGGGACTACATCAAAGTAAAAAGCATCTGCACAGCAAAAGAAACCATCAATAGAACAAGAAAGCCCACTGCATGAGAGGACATATTTGCCAATGTTATCACAGATAAGGGTTTAATCTCCAACATTTACAGGGAACTCATAAAACTTAACAAAAGGAAAATAACCCAAACAAAAAATGGGCAATGGATCGAAATAGATACTTTTCGAAAGAGGACATAAGGGAGACCAAGAGACATATGAAAACATGCTCAAAGTCATTAATTATCTGAGAGATGCAAATCAAAATGACAATGCGGTACCATCTCACACCTGTCAGAATGGCTATCATCAACAAATCAACAAACGACAAGTGCTGGAGAGGATGTGGAGAAAAAGGAACACTTGTGCACTGCTGGTGGGAATGCAGACTGGTGCAGCCACTATGGAAGACAGTATGGAGTTTCCTCAAAAAACTAAAAATGGAACTGCCATTTGACCCAGTAATACCACTTCTAGGAATTTATCCCAAGAAGCCAGAAACACCAATCAGAAAGGATATATACATCCCTATGTTCATAGCAGCACAATTTATAATAGCTAGAATTTGGAAACAGCCTAAGTGCCCATCAGCAGATGAGTGGATTAAAAAACTTTGGTACATCTACAAAATGGAATACTATGCTGTGGTAAAAAAGAAGGAATTCTTACCATTTGCAACAGCATGGATGGAACTAGAGAGCATTATGCTAAGTGAAATAAGTCAGTCAAAAAAATATGAATATCACATGATCTCACTCATTTGTGGAATATGATTAACAACATAAACTGATGAACAAAAACAGATCCAGAGACAGAGAAGCATTGATCAGACAGCCAAACCTCAGAGGGAAGGTAGAAGATGGTGGGGGTAAGGGGGAGAGATCAACCAAAGGACTTGTATGCATGCATATAACCCTAACTAATGGATACAGACACCAGGGGGGTGAAGGCATGAATGGGGGTTGGTGGGGGCAATGTGGGAATAAGGGCACACATGTAATACCTTAATCAATAAAAAAAAAATCCCCCCCAAAAAAGAAACCTAAAAAAATAATGTTTCTTTATTTTTAATTTCTGGTCTCTTATTATCTTTTTCCCACTGGAATATAATTTCATTAGGCAAGATCTTTAAATATTTTCACGTCTGTGCCTCCAGCATAACACAGTTTTTTATATGGTGTAAGTGTGAATCTGTGAATGCATAAAGGTGATTATTATTTGGGACCCCCACAAGAAAATATGCTCCAAAAAACTAAGTATCATGTAGTTCAAACAGCCTGTATGTAGTAAGTTTGTAAGTAATAGTGAATTAATAAACTAAGGCTTGAATTATAAAAACATTTTTTCTTTGCAAATAGTTTCTTTGTATTGGAATTTCTGTAGATCTTTTGTTTACTTGTTTATTTTTATTTTATTTTATTATTATTTTTTTACTGTATTTATTTATTTTTTTATTTTTTTATTGCTTAAAGTATTACAAAGGGTATTACATATGTATCCTTTTTTTTTCCCCGCCCTTGATAATCCCCTGGCCTCCCTACACCCCAGTGTCTTATGTCCATTGGTTATGCTTATATGCTTGCATATAAGTCCTTTGGTTGATCTCTTACCCCCCTCCCTCCTGCCCCCCCAACCCTCCCCAGTCTTCCCGCTGCAGTTTGACAATCTGTTTGAGGCAGCTCTGCCTCTGTATCTATTATTGTTCAAAAGTTTATAATGGTCTCTATTATCCATGAATGAGTGAGATCATGTGGTAGTTTTCCTTCATTGACTGGCTTATTTCACTTAGCATAATGCTCTCCAGATCCATCCATGCCATTACAAATGGTAAGAGTTCCTTCTTTTTTTTACAGCAGCATAGTATTCCATCCTATAGATGTACAACAGTTTTCTAATCCATTCATCTACTGATGGGCCCTTAGGCTGTTTCCAGATCTTAGCTACGGTAAATTGTGCTGCTATGAACATATGGGTGCATATATCCTTTCTAATTGGTGTTTCTGGTTTCTTGGGATATATTCCTAGAAGTGGGATCACAGGGTCAAATGGGAGTTCCATTTTTAGTTTTTTGAGGAAACTCCATACTGTCTTCCATAGTGGCTGCACCAGTCTGCATTCCCACCAGCAGTGCACGAGGGTTCCTTTTTCTCCACATCATCTCCAGTACTTGTCGTTTGTTGATTTGTTGATGATAGCCATTCTGACAGGTGTGAGATGGTACCTCATTGTGTTTTGATTTGCATCTCTCAGATGATTAGTGACTTTGAGCATGTTTTCATGTGAATCTTGGCTTTCTGAATGTCCTCTTTTGAAAGGTGTCTATTTAGGTCCTTTGCCCATTTTTTGATTAGATTGTTTATCTTCCTTTTGTTAAGTTGTATGAGTTTCCTATAAATTTGGAGATTAGACCCTTATCAGATATGACATTGGCAAATATGTTTTCCCACGCATTGGGTTTTCTTGTTGTTTTGTTGATGGTTTCTTTTGCTGTGCAGAAGCTTTTTATTTTGATGTAGTCCCATTTGTTCATTTTCTCTTTAGTTTCAAGTGCCCTAGGACCTGTATCAGTGAAGAAATTGCTTCGGCATATATCTGAGATTTTGTTGCCTTTGGATTCTTCTAAAATTTTTATGGTTTCAAGGTCATATATTTAAGTCCTTTATCCATTTTGAGTTTATTTCTGTGTATGGTATAAGTTGGTGGTCTAGTTTCATTTTCTTGCATATATCTGTCCATTTTTCCCAACACCATTTATTGAAGAGACTATCTTGGCTCCATTGTATGTTCTTGCCTCCTTTGTCAAATATTAATTGAGCCTATTGGTTTGGGCCAATTTCTGGGCTCTCTATTCTATTCCATTGATCTGTATGTCTGTTCTTGTGCCAGTACCAGGCAGTTTTGAGAACAGTGGCTTTGTAATACATCTTGATATCTGGTATTGAGATCCCACCTACTTTGTTCTTTCTCAGGATTGCTGCAGCTATTCGGGGTCTTTTTTTATTCCAGATGAATTTTTGGAGAGTTCGTTCTAGATCTGTGAAGTATGCTGTTGGTATTTTAATGGGAAGTGCATTGAATTTATAGATTGCTTTGGGTAGTATGGACATTTTAATGATGTTGATTCTACCAATCCATGAACATGGTTTGTTCTTCCATCTGTTTATGTCTTCCTCTATCTCTTTTTTCAACGTCCTGTAGTTTTCTGAGTAGAGGTCTTTTACCTCTTTAGTTAAGTTTATTCCTAGGTAGCTTAATTTTTTTGGTGCGATGTTAAATGGGATTGTTTTTATCTCTCTTTCTAAAAGTTCACTATTGGTGTATGGAAATGCCTCAGATTTCTTGGGTTAATTTTGTATCATGCTACATTGCCAAATTCATGTATTAAGTCTAGTAGTTTTTTGATGGAGTCTCTAGGGTTTTGTATGTATAATATCATGTCTTCTGCAAATAAGGACAGTTTTACTTCCTCTTTTCCAATTTGGATGCCTTTTATTTCTTCTTCTTGTCTAATTGCAATGACTAACACTTCCAGTACTATGTTGAACAGGAGTGGTGAGAGTGGGCATCCCTGTCTTATTCCTGTTCTTAGGGGAAATGGTGTTAGTTTTTGTCCATTGAGTATGATGTTGGCTGTGGGCCTGTCATTTATGGCTTTTATTATGATGAGGTATAATCCTTCTACTCCTACCTTGCTGAGAGTTTTTGTCAAAAATGGGTGTTGGATTTGTCAAATGCTTTTTCTTCATCAATTGATATGACCATGTGGTTTTTTTCTTTCAATTTGTTTATGTGATGTATCACATTTATTGATTTGCGGATATTGTACCATCCTTGCATCCCTGGGATAAATCCTACTTGGTCATGGTGTATGATCTTTCTGATGTACTGCTGGATCTGATATGCTAAGATTTTGTTGAGGATTTTGGCATCTATGTTCATGAGGGATATTGGCCTGTAATTCTCTTTCATTGTGCTGTCTTTACCTGGTTTTGGTATTAGGGTGATGCTGGCTTCATAGAATAAGCTTGGAAGTGTTCCTTCCTCTTGAATTTTTTGTAGTAGTCTGAGGAGGATAGGTTTTATTTCTTCCTTGAATGTTTGGTAAATCTCCCCTGTGAATCTGTCTGGTCCTGGGCTTTTGTTTGCTGGAAGCTTTTTGATGACTGCTTCAATTTCTTCCATAGTTATTGGCCTATTGAGATTTTTAGATTCCTGGTTGAGTTTTGGAATGTTGTATTTTTCTAGGAATTTGTCCATTTCCTCCAGGTTGTCTAGTTTGTTGGAGTAGAGCTGTCCATAGTATTTTTTAACAATCATTTTTATTTCTGTGGGATCTGTTGTTATTTCGCCTCTATCATTTCTGATTTTGTTTATTTGGGTCCTCTCTCTTTGCTTCTTGGTGAGTCTGGCTAGAGGTTTGTCAATCTTGTTTCAAAGAACCAGCTCTTGGTTTCATTGATTTTCTGTATTTTTTTTGGTCTGTATGTCATTTATTTCTGCTCTAATCTTTATTATCTCCTTCTTTCTGCTCACTCTGGGGTTTTCTTGTTGCTCTCTTTCTAATTCTTCGAGTTGTAGAGTTAGATGATTTACTACCATTTTTTCTTGTTTTCTGAGATAGGTCTGTAGAGCTATAAACTTCCCTCTCAGGACTGCTTTCATTGTGTCCCATAGGTTTTGGATTGTTGTGTTTTCATTGTCATTAGTTTCCAGGATGTTTTTAATTTCTTCTTTGATCTAATTGGTAACCCTACCCATATTTAATAACATACTATTCAGCTTCCAAGTGTTTGAGTATTTTGGGTTGTTTTTATTGTAGTTTATTTCTAATATTATGCCATTGTGGTCTGAGAAGATGCTTGGTATGATTTCAATCTTCTTGAATTTGGGTTGACTTTTCTTGTGGCCCAATATCTGGTCTATTTTTGAATCTGTCCCATGAGCATCTGAGTGGAATGTATATTCCGTGGCTTTGAGGTGAAGTGTTCTGAAGATATCAATTAAGTCCATCTGATCTAGTGAGTCATTTAGGATTGCTATTTCTTTGCTGATTGTTTGTCTAGAGGATTTATCCAGTGGTGTCAATGGTGTATTAAAGTCCCCTACTATGATTGTATTGTTGTCGATCTCTCCTTTGATATCTTCCAGGAGTTTTTTTATGTATTTGGGTGCTCCTGCATTGGGTGCATATGTGTTTACCAGGGTTATATCTTCTTGTTGTATTGATCCTTTTAATATTATGAAGTGGCCTTCCTTATCTCTTGTTATGGCCTTCACTTTGAGGTCTATTTTGTCCGATATAAATATTGCTACCCCAGCTTTCTTTTCCTATCCATTTGCCTGAATGCTATTTTTCTATCCCTTCACTTTCAGTCTGTGTGAGTACCTTCTAATGAGGTGGGTCTCTTGTAGACAGCAAATGTATGGGTCATGATTTTTTATCCATTCAGCCACTTGATGTCTTTTGTTTGGAGCATTTAGTCCATTTACATTTAAAGTTATTATTGAAAGGTACTTGTTTGTAGGCATTTCTTTTTTTGTGTGGCTGTTTTCTTTCTGAGCTTTTTATTTCTTCTTTTTACACCAGTCCCTTTAGCATTTCTTGCATTTCTGGCTTGGTGGTGATAAACTCCCTTAGCCTTTTTTTGTCTGTGAAGCTTCTTATTTCCCCTTCAAGTTTGAATGATAGCCTGGCTGGATAGAGTATTCTTGGATTAAGTCCTTTGCTTTGTATCACTTTGTAAATTTCTGTCCATTCTTTTCTGGCCTGATGTGTTTCTGTTGAGAAATCATTTGATAATCTAATGGGAGAGCCCTTGTATGTACCTTTCCGTCTCTCTCTTGCAGCCTGTAAGATTCTCTCTTTGTCCTGAACATTTGCCATGGTAATTATGATGTGTCTTGGTGTTGGTCTTTTCGGGTTCACCTTGTTTGGGACTCTCTGGGCTTGTGTGACTTTTTTCTTCCCCACCTCAGGGAAGTTTTCTGATATTATTTCTTCGAATAGGTTTTCTAATCCTTGTTCCTCTTTCTGTTGTTCTGGTACCCCTATTATTCATATGTTGTTTTGTTTCATGTTGTCCCAAAGCTCCCTTAGGCTCTCCTCCTGTCTTTTAATTTTTTTCTCCAATTGAAGTACAGTTTGGTTGTGTTTTTCTTCCTTGTCTTCTAATTCACTAATTCGGTCCTCCGCTTCTCCTAGTCTACTCTTGATACTTTCAATGGTGTTTTTTATTGCAGCTATATCACTTCTAATTTCTTCTTGGGTCTTGCTTAAGGTGTTGATTTTTTCATCTGTTTCTTCTTGCTTCTTGTATATGTTGTTGATTTTTTCCTGCATCCGGTTTATGCACTCTAGGACCCTTAGTATGAATTCTTTTTCTGTCAAGTTGCATGTCTCTGTATCACTTAGCTGCTTTCCAGGCGAGTCCTCCTTTTCTTTCCTTTGGGGGTTTCTTTGTCTACCCATGTTTGATCTCACCGACATATATAGATATTGAGTCGTTCAGTGGCTGCTCCCTTGGTGGCAGTGGCTTCTTGGGCTGCGGTTGCTCCTTGGGCGGTTGTGGTAGTAGCTGCTCCTCAGTTGGCAGCAGCTCCTCTGGTGGGTGCTGTTCACAGCTGTGGTGGCTCTTCTGGCTGGTGGAGGGAGGCTTCACACACAGAAAGTGTTCCTCAGACAGAGCGTGTGGTGATCAGGAGGCCGCTGTTGCTTGGATCTTTCTGTGGGGAGAAGCAGGTTCCTCTGAGTTCAGGTAGTCACACTGCTTGAGAGCCATTGCTTCTGGGTTAGTAGCTGATCTCTGGATGCCGGTACCAGCCACTCAAGATGGCGCAGACTCCGTGGCTGAGCCCGCGCACCGGGAGAGGTTTCAGCCTCAGTCTCTAACTGTTCCCTTTTTCTAGGAGTTCTCTGTCTTTCCTGGCTGCAGGCTGTCTCTCTGCTGAATCTCCTCTGCTTATTCGGGCTGTATGTTACCCATTTCAGCTGCTCGCCCTTATCTGCTCCGGGACAAGGCACCGACACATCCGTCTAAACCTCCACTATTTTTTTCTCTTCTGCTTGTTTATTTTTAATTACCTGAAGAAAATAATGATAAGAAGAGACACATATATATGCAGGGTATGGCAAAAGTCGGTTTATAGTTGTGATTGGTATACAAAGCAATGTTTATTTTTGTATTATTATTTACTAATTATTGCATTATTTTCCATATGAACAACTATATATAATAAAATAAATGAGACTTCTTTTACTGAGTGGGGAACAGTCTGGAGTCATAAGTATCACCACATAGGGAATTGTCAGAAATAAAATAAAATAAAATAAAATAAAATAAAGTAGATTTTATAACAGACCAAGTGAAGTGTACATAGTGAATAAATGATGTGAATGTAGTATGAAAAGGAGGAGGGTCAATAAAGAGGTTCAACTATTATGATTTCATCTGAATTCCCCCTGGCACTTACCTTGGCATAGAGTAGCTAGAGGAGATGGATAGTTGAGGAATCTGACTGACAAAGCAGATACTGTAAGCACCTGGTAGGGAATTGTGAATAAAAAGTGGGCTCTGTAATCAATCTGACAAAGTCAGTTACCAAAAGTAACCTTGCAGGCTGCTCTTATCATAAAATCCTAACTGGCCAGGTCATGGTAGATAGTCACACCCGGGCCTATAACTTTCTTAGAAAAAGAAAAAGTTTCACTTTACCTTAAGCAAGCACTGTCCATTGTTCTCGTGCATCAAGGTTAACACTCATTTGAAATGTCAGTGTAATGTTTTCCAGACCCCTCTGAGTCCTAACCATCTTCTAGAGAGCATATGACCCGTTTCCCATATTTAATGTAAATGTTTGCTCCATTTTACTTTTTATTCAATCATGAAGATTTCCCTGCCTTGCTTTCTTCTCCTTAATCTACCACCAATGAATTTCATGTCATTTTTCTTACATTCCTTCCTTTGATTACAAATGCATAAAAAGAACTGTCAAGCTGTCATTCCCCAGAGCATTTTAAGATATTGCTTCTGGATATGTCTTCAGTTTGGCTCAAATAAACTCATAAAATTTTCTATAGGTTTGGACAGTCTCACATCTACAGAATCAATAAATGTATTGGATGTTAGATAGAATAAAAGATAATGTTATAAGCAAGACAACGTGCCCAAAATTAAGTTGCTTATGCTAAGCCTTACTCCATCAAACCAAGACTTAATTATAGTTTCTGCTATCCCAGAAATGGAATCTTTAATATATATATATATATATATATATATTTGATTTTTTAACAGAGAGGAAGGGAGAGGGATAGAGAGTTAGAAACATCGATGAGAGAGAAACATCGATCAGCTGCCTCCTGCACACCCCCCACTGGGGATGTGCCTGCAACAGAGGTACATGCCCTAGACCCGAATCAAACCTGGGACCCTTTAGTCTGCAGGCCAATGCTCTATCCACTGAGCCAAACCGGTTAGGGCCAGAAATGCAATCTTAAAACTGCCATTCAGGAATGCCCCTAATCAGCACTAGTGAAGTAATTTGCTTGATAGATTCCTGCCATCTCCTAAAGGCAAGTGATCTTGCAATAACAAACCAGCTTTTTTTTGGCTAGTATAACTTTCTTATTCTTTTCCCCTTATTTCTATACAAGTCTCTCATTTTGTACAGCTCCTCAGAGCTCCTTTCTATCTTCTAAATTGGATTCTTCCTTATTCATGAATTATTGAATAAGGCCAATAAGATTTTTTTAAATTTACTCAGTTGACTTTTGTTTTTTAAACAATAGCATATACATAATTCATAAAAAATCTGTTTCAAAATATATCATGCTCTGTATTATAGTAAAATTGATATAAATTGGAAAAATCTCTGATAAAAATTGAAATGGTAAGGAAGATGTACAATGACACAGTGGTAGGACTCAATGTAGAAACTGTTCAATAAATTCAACACAATATGTGCAAGGATAGATATATATGCCAACTGATAAGATCCAGGACATGCTATTCCAAAATATGACACCTCAGCATACTAAAGGTTTTAAGCTGAGTTTGAGGAAGCAGCAGAAAAACCAAGGTCACTCTGACCTTCCACTTGCCCTTCTCCCCTGAAACAGGTTATAAAACCCTCATGTGAGTGGTGTTCTCCCTATACCTGGAGGAAAGCAGCTTCTTTATCTGTGCAAACAAAGGGATGCCAAGGAGAACCCAAAAACTGGCTTTACTAAGTTTCTCCCAGTTCACCACGTTTAACTCATACTCCTTAACATATATTCGTCCACAACTGTCCACTCTTCATCAAAGTTAGTTTTATAATACTAAGGTTTAACTGTTTCTTTGGGTCTTTGTTTCCTTGTGAAGACTTCTGTTTTATATAAAGCTTATGTTAAATATATTTAGATGCTTTTTCTGTTGTTAATCTTTGTCAGCTTAATTTTCATATCCAGCTAGAGACTGTAAGAGTGTTGAGGAAAACTTTTCTCCCCCTACACAACACAAGAAATTGAACGAATAGCTTCCAGGATGCCCTAATGATAACTAGATTAAAAATTTCAACACATCTAAAGATAGACTGTAGAGCTATAGCTGTGCTCACTGTTTGAGTGATGGTGATGGATGATGGTTATGTAGTGTGGATGAGGGGAGAAAGGCTTAAAAAAAAATAGAGGTGCACTGAAGCAAAACTTGGCATTGCCCAACCAAGCATTTACTCTTCAGGAGGTAAGGAACCATTGAACAATAAATTATACTTAATATTTTTGGAATGTTTTCAAGTTATCAAGCCCCCAGGAACTCCCTTGTGGATGAAAGAAAAGTCCAAAACTGTAGAGAATTTCTCTGAATTTATTTGAACCAAACTGACAACATATCTTGGGGAGCAAGATCTTAAATGCTCCAGGGAATGGCCATTTGAAGTTTATTTTAAAGATTAGAATCAAAAAGAAGACATAAGGAAGGTGCATGAAGCCCATTGACTTTAGATAAAGGAGGTGGGGAAATGCAAAGTAGGAACATCTCTAAGATTGGATAAAAGGAAAAATGGAGAAAGATATTTCTTGTATATTGGTGGTTACAAGAGTGCTACTATTAACATTTACAGGACATAGATATGGTATATGGGGTGGATAAAAATGGGGTGTTCTGAGCTGTTCTGCTCAGCTGTTCCTGTGCACTGGTGCCTGCAGTTGTGCCTTCAAGAGGTAGAAAAAGAAAATTACTCTGACATTGCAAAGTTATATTGTCCTAGATCAGTGGTTCTCAACCTGTGGGTCGCAAACCCTTCGGCAGTCGAACGACCCTTTCACAGGGGTCACCTAAGACCATCCTGCATATCAGATATTTACATTATGATTCATAACAGTAGCAACATTACAGTTATGAAGTAGCAACAAAAATAATTTTATGGTTGGGTCACAACATGAGGAACTATATTTAAAGGGCCAGAAGGTTGAGAACCACTGTCCTAGATGCACAAGAATTATGGGCAGAGCTCACTGAAGATAAAGATTAGCTTTTGCTAAGGAAGTTATAGATAGGCCTTAGACATGAATACCAACTATGACCTTCCCAGTTAGTAATTTGTGATCAGACCATCCTATGTGGTTACTTTTGGTCACTGAGCTTGTGAGGTTTATTGCATAGTCCCTTTTTTGTCCCATTATGTCAGACTAGAGGGCCAGTGCATGAAATTTGTGCACTGGGGGGGGGGGTGTCCCTTAGCTCAGCCTGCACCCTCTCCAATCTGGGATACCTTGGGTGATGTCCAATTGCCGGCAGTTGGACATCCCTCTCACAATCTGGGACTGCTGGCTCTTAACGGCTTGCCTGACTGCCATATTGCCCCTAACCTCTTCTGCCTGCAAGCCTGATCATGCCATAGCCACTCCCCTGCTGCCTGATTGACACCTAACTGCTCCCCTGCTGGCCTGATCACCCCCAACTGCCCTCCCCTGTAGGCCTGGTCGCCCCCAACTGCCCTCCCCTGCCAGCCATCTTGTGACAACGTGGGGGCAGCCTTCTTGTGGCGGCCATCTTTTGAGGATGTGGAGGCGGCCATTTGTGACAATGTGGGGGTGGCCATCTTGTGATGGTGCAAAGGTGTGAGGGTCAATTTGCATATTACCTCTTTATTATATAGGATTGTGAGAATTTCTATCTTTTATAGAATTTTTTTCCTAGTATTTCCAATTTTTCCTAGTAAAGGTTTACATGTTCCACAAACTCATCGTGTCACTGAATGTCTTAAATATTTGTAAACTCTAAGCTGTAGAAGTTAACAAATTTCTTCTGAGAATTACTATAGCATTCTGGTTGTGTATATAGACACTGACACCAGACTATGTAGCTCCTAATCCCAGCTTGGCCACTCACTAGCTGTGCGACTTTAGGGAAGTAACTTAAATTCTCTCATTTAATTTTCATTTTGTAAAATGAAGATAACACTGAAAAAGTAGGCAGTTAGACAGGCATGAGCAAAGCAGGAATGGATAGGCCAGGTACAGAAGGACACCAAGGCAGAAAGCTTCAGATACCAAGCAATGGGCAAAACCAAAAAATGTATTGTTGTCCAGAACCTCACCCCCAGGGTAACTTTTCCTCCCCTGGCCTATTGCTAGCCATGTGGTTTAGAACCCCTTAAAGGAGAAACGAGGGCCAGAGAGAAGCATAATATGACGCCTATACAAGGACAGGAGGCAATGGGATAGGCCCCAATAGGTCAGTTTAAATAAAGAAGTAATTAAACCCTCTCAGATTAAAAAGGAGCCCTTGCCAACACCCCGAGGCAGTGCTTCGGGCTGCCTGCTCATTTATTTTATTTAGAGTGTACTTTCCTTCAGCTTGCTGAATAAACATTCTCTTGTGATTTGAGTTCTTGGCTCTGAATTCTTTCTAAACCAAACTCAAGAACCGAGGCCCATCTCCACTGGTAACACTTGTACTTATCTCATAGGCCTTCATGAGGATCAAATGGGCTAATTCCAAGTGAGCATTAAGAACAGTGCTTGGCACATAGTAAGCAATATGTAAGTCTTATTCAAATGAAGGCTTGGGAACAAAATAAATATAGCAATGAAGAGATGTGGGGTACAGAGTAAGTCACCCCAATATGTGTGAAAGGTTAAAGTTGGTGGTATGCAGGCAGGCTAAATAGCCATCTCTGATGGTGATTAATACTCTTTGTAATACTTTAAGCAATAAACAAAATTTTTAAAAAAAGAAAAGAAATTTGAATATATTTAAGGACAAGGAGATGGGTGATGAAGATATCCAAAAGGAAGGACTACACAGATAAAAGGGGGCCTTGGAGACAAGTTCAGGGGTTAAGCCTTGGAAGACCTGCCACTGCCCATTGGTCCCCTGGTTTCAAGTTTCATGGGGGTTTCTTAGAGCAGTGGTTCTCAACCTTCTGGCCCTTTAAATACAGTTCCTCATGTTGTGACCCAACCATAAAATTATTTTTGTTGCTACTTCATAACTGTAATGTTGCTACTGTTATGAATCATAATGTAAATATCTGATATGCAGGATGGTCTTAGGTGACCCCTGTGAAAGGGTTGGTCGACCGCCAAAGGGGTCTCGACCCACAGGTTGAGAACTGCTGTCTTAGAGATTGGGGGATATGTGCCTGTAGGGGAAGAGCACAGGTGTGCTCCTTGGAGGGAGAACATGAAGGGTTCTTTGTCTTGAGTATATTTATCTCTCTCTTGCAGGTAGAAATTTTAGGGAAGGTCTCAGGGGCATGTCTCAATAGAAAATTCATCAGCTTTCCAGATGTGCTTTTCAGGGTCGTGGTCTCCACTGATTCTCAGAGGAGTTAGCTTGACATGCAGGCAGACAGGGCAGGGGCCCAGTAGAAAACAAAGGTAGGTGGAGCATAGGCAGGGGCAAACATGGAAGTTTGAGCAAGGCTTATCACAGAAACCAAGCATGCAGATATAACATGGTGTTTTTAGACTCAGAGCTGGAGGCACGTGAAACTAGGGAGGGACTGCGATAATAAGGTGAACTGACACATAGGAACAGGGAAAGTTCAGGTCCCTTGCTGGGCAAGAACAATTGAGAGGGTCAATCAGGTGGTGACATAGGTAGATATAGAACAGGCTTGTTGCAAATATATACCCCTAGACCACAGTGCTTCAGTGGCAACCCATTATTGGGCCACCTCCCAATGCGGGGAGTCTGAATCTGCTTGCAATGAATTTTCCACTCTTTTGCTTAAATCTTCAGGTTCGTGATTTCATTCTTCAGCTTTGCGAGACAGGATCCCAGGGAAAAAACCCTCAGCTTGCCATTATGGTTATCAATTTGTTGCTGCCAGGTCATGGGGTCATTAGTCAATGTAGCTGGTCCTGAGGCAGCCAAACACCACTTGTCTGGTTTTGCTGCTTTTCTGGGCCTGGAGCTGAAATATCTTTAGGGAGGAAAAGGTCAGGGGTGTCTAAACCGCCTGACCAATAATATGAAAGATCCTGGGTCCAAACTGCATGAGCAGTGATATGCTAGTGCAGTGTTCTGCAACTGCGGCTCAGCAAGCCGCGGCTCGCGAGCCACATGCAGCTCTTTGGCCCCTTGAGTGTGGCTCTTCCAGAAAATACTGGCTCTTCCACAAAATACCGACTTCTGCGCATGGGCCACGAAGTTTCAATCCCACTGTACGTGCACGCCCGCACGTGGTATTTTGTAGAAGAGCCACACTCAAGGGGCCAAAGTGCCGCGTGTGGCTCGCAAGCCGCAGCTTGCTGACCACAGTGCTAGTGGAAGATAGGTTACCCTGGAGGCAAGGTTCTTGTTTTCTCAGTTTTGCCCCTTGCTAGGCATCTGGAGCTTTCTGCCTTGGTTAGTTTCTGTACCTGGCCCATAGCCCTTGCTCTGCACATGTGCAACAATGAGCCTGTGTAGTATGCAGATTATTTTTAGCTAAAGGTAACTTTAGTCATGGGCTTAGGAGAAACTTCTGCTCCCCTTCCTTAACTGCTTAGAAGACTTTAAATTAGAGGCCTTTCCAACCTTTAAGAGATTATCAGCTATAAGCTTTTTAACCCACCTTTATGGCAGGACAGAATTTTATTTACTAAGCATCTGTTCTAACATTCTGCAATGACCCTTTCAAGACTTGTAGGTGCATTACCTCATCCCTAGCTCATAATATCTTATATACCTCAATCCCCTTTACTAACTTCAAACCTTTCCTACAGGTGGGGTCTCTAACTCTCTCATTGATGTGAGGCTTCCCATACATGTGGATGGTTTAAATATGGTTATTTTTTCTTGCTAATCTGTCTCATGTCTATTTGATTATTAAATCCAACCAGAAGAACCTTGAGGAGAGAGAAAAGAGTATTTCTCCTCCACAGAGAAATATAACAAAAAACTGGGTATTATATTTTACGTGTTTATTGGCTAATGCTTATCACAGGAGTTTCCTAATTGGCTATTTTAGTCTTCCTTCCCCCATGTGTATTCATGTGCAAGGAACATTTTTATAGTAGCTCGCCCACTAAAACTATCTTGACCCTGGGTTCTCTCTCTGGAGTCTCCATCCTCAATATCTCTCCCTGTCTCCACATACAGGAGAAAAAAAAATTCTTCTCTAGCTTCAGCTCACTTTTTAAAGCAGTAATTCAGGCACACTAGAGATTTTTATATTACTACTAGTAGCCCGGTGCACGAAATTTGTGCACATTGAAAGGGAATTAATTAGAGAAACGTAATTTGGACTCACTATCTAATATCAATAATATGTGAGTGTGAGGCAGCCCCATGTTTCTGAAATTCAATGACATGAATTTTAGCTATTACTTTGCCAAATAAGTGGAATTTACATATATCATTTAAAAGAGCATTCAGCTTCATATTAAAAACTAGCTATCAAGTCAGGTTTGTTTGCAACTTTTTGCCAGCGTTGTAAATTGTTTGCAATATCTGCCCATTTGGGGTTGCATGTCATGGTTATGAATAAATCGGGCTTGCCATACTTTGTTACAATTGCCATAGCATCCCGATATCGCTGCGGCATATTTCTGGGACTACCGTCAGAAGATCATTTTACCAATTGGCACATTGTCCTTTTCAGATCTAGATTGAGATAATCCATTAAACCACTATATTTTTCAACTCTCAACTTAGATTGGTTTGCTTTGATGAAATTTATCCAATTGGCCTCCATTTTTGAATATGAATCCACGATAAACTGTTGAGTTAATTTTCCTGCATTTAAAATAGGATTGAACGTGGCCCGCACAGAGAGATGAAATCTATAATACTGCATTTATGTGACTCGTGTCCTTACATTTTGTCTAGTATTATTGTTGATTACACTGTTGTCTCTGAGTCTTAATGCAACATCTGTTCCCCAGCCTTTTTCACCATGTGGGAAAAGAATAGGATATGTTATTGCATCTAATGTAGGAAACAGGATATTGATTTGTTTCATTTTAGTGGCACTTGGATTATTGGGATCTAGTTTACAATGAATGAGCAAGTCCCTTTCAAAAGGAGGTTCTCCATCTTCGTTTCTGAATATGACAGTAACCTCAGTTACGTTGGGGAGAATTATATCTATCTGGGTCACTGTTATGCTCGTATTTAATTGCCATTGTTACTTCTGTGGGAGCAATACCTTTTGCTGCTGCTTCAGATTGGGCTTCCTTTTCTACCTCATGTAGCATCTTGTATGATTTTGTTAATTCACTTATTTCATGCTTGAGGTTGTTTATGTTGATCATGAGTCTTTCTGAGCAGCCCTGGTATTCTGGCATTGCTAATCTTTTAGTTGGAGCTTCGGCTGTATCCAAAATATAGAGTTAAGCAAACTTCTGAGAAACGCCATCCGAAGGATGTAAAGTTCCAGTACGGGGATAAACTTGTCCGTGTGTTCTAAAACAGTATGGCCCATATCCTGATGGCGATGCAATATTTGCACCCATGGAAGCAAAAGCTATTTATGGAAAAATATTTTCCATGAAATTTTTACTGTGAGAATCTTCATTTGTCATTAATCTTTTTAAATATGCCGGATAATCTGGAAAATGTGTATCATTTGGACAGACTTTCCCTTTGCTACAACATCGAGTAAATTTCCCATCAGATGGCTTTTCATCAGAGAAATTTAGTGATAGGCAAAATTCACATTGAACAGTCATTCCACCACAACTATGTTTGAGAATTGCATCCTCATGTACTCCATTTTTGCTGAGAAGGCAGTTCCTACCGGTATTAGTAGTACTTGTTGATGACTGTTCTCTAGACATATTCTGTCATCTCCACCGCCTTCTTTCAACTTCAAAAGCACATTTGTCTTTAAACATTTTCTGTCGATAATCCCGGTGTTTTTCAGCATCAGAGCGACGTTTATCCAGTAGTTGGTGTTCAGATACATCCTGTCGCAGGTGCTGCCTTCTTTCAAGATCAGACACACGCTGTTCTGCAGATACTTTCTGTCGATAACATCCGCATCTTTCGGCTGCAGAGCTATGTTGTATCAACAGTTGTCCTTTAGACATAGTCCCACCTCTCTATAATCACGGTCTGAGATGCAGGTGAATGAGTGTCCTGCCTCTCAGGCCGCTGAGAGCTGTATGACCAATGGTTGATTCTGGCTGATTCTGTGGGAGTGGGACTTTCTCCCCACTGCTGTCAGTTTCCACAGCTGTGATGAGGAAGCTGAGGTGACAGAGGGAGCCCTCTCTCTTGCTCTGCTCTATGTTCAGCTCTGCCAAGTCCTCCAAACCTCCTGTTCTCTGCCAGCAAGTTCCCGGGAGCCCGCTGGCGTGGCTACGGCCTGGCCTCCCAGGGCCTGCGAAAGTTCTGAGAGTCCTGCTGTTGCCTCCTGGGATGCTTTACACTTGCATATGCAAATTAACTGCCATCTTTGTCAGATAATTTGCATAGTCACTCAGATTGGCTTGTGGGCGTGGCTTGTGGGTGTGGCTTGAGCATAGCAGAAGGATGGTTAATTTGCATGTTTCTCTCTTATTATATAGGAGGATTATATAGGATACTCAGTAGATAAACTCTTAACTAGAATGAGAAACTTAAGTAGTTTAGTATTTAATCACTTAAATGATTAGTTTCTTCATTCTAGGACAGGATTTCAGCTTTGTATGAATATGAGAGGGCAGCTATTAAAGTATTTATCCTAAAACAGAAAAGGAATTTTTTCTAATACTCCACCATAATCCTTGTGAAAATAAGTAAATTAATTAATTATAAATGCAAGTAGGCCTCTTCTCTAGAAAGGCTTCAAATGTTGAAATACCAGATGCTTCCACTACACTTTTAAATATGTGTCATCTTTATAAAGACTTAACCTCCTATATCGCATAGTGTTTATGAGCCTTGACTTTAAATCTAGACAAAAATGGGTTAAATTTTAGAATCAATTTAGACAAAATATTTAATATTTCTGATTCTTCATCTGTAAAATGGTATTACTAATGCCACCTAAGTCATAGGATTGTTTCCAGGGTTAAAAGGATAAATAAATAAGATAAATAATGTCCTTATTACTGTCAAATATTTCTAAGCTATGGTAATAGATTCCAGAAAAAATAGGCCAAACCTGTTTCTTAAGTTTTGAATCTTCCCTGTTCTAACTTTCCTTTGGAGCTATAATGAGCTTTTGATGCAATTCATGTCATCTTCAAATTTGCCAAGAATAGCTGATGAGATTCAAGGTGAAATATAAAAAGTTGTTATTTTTCATATTTTAAAAGAAGAAAAGAAAATGCCACTGAAAGAGTTTGCTCTCCTTTTTAAATAGACAAAACAAAGTAAATCATACAAATTGCCTCATTTCCTTTTTTCAAGTTACTGAATACATTTTCTGTCACTTATTCCTTTCAATGATATAATCCTAAAGTTCCCTTTAATACTCTTAACATTCTGTGGTTCCTTTTGTATGACTGTTATAAGTGCTTTCAGACATAGATATACCCAGATAAGAAGAACACTAACAAAGGTTATTTATGCTTTAGAATATTATTGTAGTAAGCTGTAGTAGTTTAGCAGCTTACTAAAATCCTCCTATTGATTTTAGGTATTATTCATTTATTTGAGGATATTCTCAACTCTTTATTTTATTGTTTTTACAGTCCAAATAAGATTAGGTATAATCTCTTTGCTAAACCTAAGAGAAAAACAGGACTATTTTATACTTTAAAAATCTCTTGCAGTCTGTGATCCAGTATTTCAGGCAAACACATTTTATGGCATTATGTTTTCCATTTTATATAAACATTTTTGGACTCTATGTTAAATAATTCTTGGCATCAAGGTGTCTTAACATATCCATCTTCTTTCTGAAGACTACCCTGTTGGTTGAGATATTGGTTTAGTGACTGTGGTATTCCCTGTGGCATTTCATGAATGTCTTTTGTTAATGATAAATCTAATGATGTCCAGTTCTTTAAGCTTTTCATTGCATCTCTATTTCAGAATTTTAAATCTTTTGAAAGATAGTCTTCATAACTTTAGAAACATTAGCACCATATTTTAAGCAAAATCAAATAGTCAACTTTCTTTCATTATGCTTTTTATTATAAAATTAATTTTACATTATAGAAATGTTTATAAATAAAATGATTTGTGGAATTTCTTATCAATTACTGTATGACAAATTAACCACAATTTAAGAGCTTAAAACAGTAGCAGTGAACATTTTATTTCACATAGTTTCTGTGGGTCAGGTATTCAAGAGTGTATTAACTGGGTAGTAATGACCCAAGGTGTCTTCTGATGTTGCGGTTAAAGTAACAAATAACCAATCAGAGTGGCATGGAGATTATGCAGGGTTTCAGAAAGAGCCACCCCAAGATGTGCCTCACTGGTATGCAGATTATATTGTGCTAAAAGCAACCAAGACATTGTGGGCTCAAAAAAAAAATTTGCCTGGACTTAACTATCAGAAAGAATATAGGCATCCCCATGTTCATAGCAGCACAATTTACAATAGCTAAGATCTGGAAATAGCCCAAGTAGCCATCAGTAGATGAATGGATAAAAGACAAAAAAAAAAAAAAAAAAAAAAACAAAAAACACAAAAAAACAACAAAAAGCCATAAAAAAAAACAGAAAGTATGTATGCACAATGGAATACTATGCAGCTATAAAAAAGAAGGATCTATTACCCTTTAAGACAGCATGGAGAAACCTGGAGATGATTATGCTAAGCAAAATAAGCCAGTCAGAGAAAGACAAATATCACGTGATTGCACTTACAAGTGGAATCTAAAGAAAAAAATAAACTGATTAATAAAATAGAACCAGAGGCATGGAAACATGGAACAGACTAATGAACCTTAGAGAGAAGGGAGGAGGAAGGGTGGGAAGAGATTTACCAAAGAACTTATATGCATATATGCATTGCCCATGAACATAAACAACAGGGTGGTAAAGTCCTGGAGTGACGAGGGAACAGGATGATGGGGGCAAAAGAGGAAAAATGGGGGAGGACATCTGTAATATTCTCAACAATGAAGATTAAAAAAAATAAAAGCAAAAATGAATTTTAATTAGGGGGCTGTCCCATGATAAGAGTTATCAACAGAAATAACTTTTACCTACCTATATGTCAGGACAAACTAATAATTACTGCATATGTGCTCTCCCTGCAATTACCTTTGATGCCCCAAGGCTCCTTACTTCATTTCTAGCTCAGAATGTCATACAGACCTCGATTCCACTTTCTGTCTTTGGACCTCTCATATATGTGGGGTCTCTGGCTCTCTCATGCATGTGGGACTCCCATATATATGTATGTAATTAAATTTGTTTGTTTTCTCTTACTAATCTATCTCATGTTTATTTGGTAATTAGGCCATAGGGAAGAACCTTGAGAGTATAGAAAAGTTTTATCCTCCCCCTACAACTACTATAAAGAAAACTCTTTTGGATAAACAGCTGCAGAAAAAGCCTTATCTGAAAGTCCCTTTGATTGATGATTAAAGTATGGTTTTCTGAGAATTAAGCTGCCATAAATTCCCCTTCAGGGAAACTTCCAGCCAAAAAGGAAACTGCCCATTAGCACTAGGATGAAAAGTGTAAAAAAAAAAGTTTTTAAAAAAGCTCAATAGAATATTTTATACTTTCCCAATGAAGCCCCATCCCCTTCCCTTTTGTTAAACTGATATATAAACTCTTACTCCTGGTATTTTGTGGAGCCACTCCTTGTAAACATGCACGTGAAATAAACTTTTGTTAATCTGATTGTTGTCAATTCACAGCCTAACCACCACCATCACTACCACTTGGATCTGAGTTGTTAGAGGCAAGTTTTCCTCCAAGCACAGTACAAATGTTAGCCTTAAATTGCAGTCATCTGAAGGTTTGACTAGAACTGAATACTCTGATTCCAATGTTTATGAATGTGGTTGGCAAGTCTTTGCTGAATGTTGATGGGATGGGGGAAAGGTGTCTCAATTTTTCCTCATAATGTGAAAGTCTCCATATGACTGCTAGCGTATACTCATGGATGAAATGGCTGGCTTCTCTCAGAATGAGTAATCAAGAAGAAAGAAAAACAGAATCTATAATATCCTATATAATAAAAGGTTAATATGCAAATTATCCCTTCAACCGGGAGTTTGACCAGGGTGTGGGGCCAATCAGGGGGAGGGGCTGCAGATGGTTGGCCGGCCAGCCCCGCCTCCAATTGCACCACCACACCTGATCGGGGGTGGGACTGGCTGGCCAGCTTCCCGCAGCCCCTCCCTCTGGCTGGCCAGGTCTGATCAGCCAGGTTCATTTGGGGTGGGCCGGCTGGACCCCACTAGTGCCCAAATTCGTGCACCGGGCCTCTAGTCTTTTATAACCTAGTCTCAGAACTTATTTCTGCAATATTATATTGGTTACACAAATAAGCCCTGCCCAATTTTGGAGGGGATAATCTAGAGCATAAATAACAGGAGACAATATAATTGGAGGCTATTTTGGAGCCTGGCAATCACAATGGCTTAGCTTTCCTATTTAGTTGAAGTTATATTATAAATACAATTCTGAATTCTATATTTTAAATTAGCAATATATAAAAAGCCATCTATATATATAAAGAGCCAGGGGTCATTGCAATTGAACAGACGACCGAACAGGCTGAGTGGGGTTACAAGGACTGCAGGGAGATTAGTGAGGGATGACCAAATGACTGAACAAGCAAGCTGCGTGGGGTGACCAGGCTGGCAGGAGTGTTAGTGAGGGACGAACAAATGACTGAGAAGCAGGCTGTGTGGGGTAGCCAGGTCAGCAGGGGGGCAGTGACGGGCAACCAAACGACCGAACAGTAGGCTGTGTGGGCCAAGCAGACCAGCAGGGGGGGCAGTGAAGGGTGACCAGGCTAGCAGAGAGGGGCAGTAAGGGGTGACCAGGCTGGCAGGGGCCCAGTTGGCGGCAACCAGGCCAGCAGGGGGGGCAGTGCAGGGCAACCAGGCTGGCAGAGGGGGGCTGTTGGGGGCAACCAGGCTGATGGGGGGGCAGTAAGGGGTGACCAGGCCGGCAGGGGGGGCAGTTGGGGGAGACCAGGCTGGCAGGCAGAGGCAGTTAGGGGAGATCAGGCAGGCAGGCAGGTGAGCAGTTAGGAGCCAGCAGTCCCAGATTGTGAGAGGAATGTCTGGCTGCCAGTTTAGGCCCGATGAGGATCAGGCCTAAACCGGCAGTTGGACATCACCTGAGGGCTCTCGGATAGGAGAGGGTGCAGGCTGGGCTGAGAGGACACCCCCCTCATGTATGAATTTCATACACCGGGCCTCTAGTTATATATAAAGCTATTACATCATCTTCATAACCACCCTTTTTAATAAATATATAGCACCCCATCATTATTTAATTAACAACTCCACTATTCTTGACATTTAATCTCCTTCTAAAATAGATAAGTTTAACATTTAATCATTTCTTTTTTTATATAAGTACTTAGCAGTTTTTTTCACATTAACTCCATAAAAAGGAATATACATTTTGTTTTAACAAAAAACATATTGTTACTTAAAACCATAGCCTGTTTACACTTGATGGATTCAGCTCATCTAATTCCTTCCTTAGAGAACTACTAGTATTTGAGAGCAGTATTTTTGTGTTTCTGGAAACTCTCTGTGTTTATGTAGGTAGAACACAGGAAATTGGATGACCTATATCTTTAGCCACAACTTTTGTCATTAAGAATCTTAAATAAGGAAACAGCTATGTTTAAAACCTTTGTAAAATCTTTATTCACTACACAATAATCTCTAAATAAATATGTCATGAAAAGTCCGCCACAAATTGTCCTCTACCTACCTCATCACTTTAGCCTCCTCTTTCATAAAACCCTGCATTTTACACTAACTGAATAAGAGGCATTCATGCCTGGAATGTGCTAAACTCTTTTACACAGGCATTCCTTTGTCCATGTCACTCTTGCAGCTTAGAATGCCCTCTTTCACACCCAATACTGCCTCTCCCATTTATCTGAGAAACGGCTCATCTTTCAAGACCCCACATGAAGTTTCCTTAAAACTCCTCCTCTAGATGGAATCAACAACTTCTTCCTTGTGTTCCTTTGTTTGTGTTCCTTTAAAATTTCCATCATAGGACCTGTTGCATTTCAGTGTACTTGTTTATAGAGTCCTTGATTTCAAAATATTTTAAGTAACTGTGTTTTCTCAGTGCCTCCATAATCTAGACATATGTGCTTATTACACAGCAATTGCACAATGAAAGGTAAAACTAATGGCCCTTAGAGAAATTCAGACTCAGCATCTTCCTAGATTTAGGAAAAACCCTGAGAGAGCTTATGGTTTTTTTCTCAAGAACATCACATGAAGAAATTTTAGGAGCCTCTTGGTCTTATATGTAACAAATATTTATTGAGCTCCTACTCAGAAATCAAGCACTATTCTAGGTGCTGGGGAATATCAGTAAATGAAATAGACAAAGTCTCTGTCCTTATAAACCTTATATTATTTTGTTTTTGTTAATCCTCACTGAAGGGTATTTTTCCATTGATTTTTAGAGAGAGTGGAAGGAAGGGGGAGAGACAGAGAGAGAGAACCATCCATGTGAGAGAGACACATTGATTGGTTCCCTCTTGCACACGCCAAAACCGGGCTAGGGATGGAGCATGCAACTGAGATACATGCCCTTGACCAGAATCAAACCCACAACCCTTCAGTCCATGGGCTAATGCTCTATCCACTGAGCAAAAACAATCTAAGACTAAACCTTACATTCTAGTGGATATTAAGAGATTAAACAAAATATATAACATAATTATGTCAGATGTTGTTAACAAGTAATAAAAAAAAGAATAAAACAGGCTGAGGGAATAAGATTGTCAAGAAAAGCTTTGATGATGTGATGATATTTGTGCAGATGGAAGTGAGTAATTGAGTAATGTGATAACTCATAAAAGAGGGTTCCAAGCTACAAAAACTTCAGAGATAAGTAAGTACCTGGTATGATTATGAAATAACAAGGAAGCCACTGTAACTGCTGCTGAGTAAGCAAGGAGAGTGTGAGGACATATGGATAGAGAGAAAACTGGGGCCTATTTTAAAGACCTTGATATTTAATCAGAGTGAGCAGTGAAACCCAAAATAAAAGATTTTGAAAAGATTCCTTGGAGGCTATATGGAAATTAAGGTTCAGATAGTTGAAGGATAAAACATGAAAACCATTTAGAAGGCTATTGAAATAATCCAATGAGAGATTTTGATTAATTGGACCAGGTAAAAGTGGTAGATATGGTAAAAATAGTCATATTTGGGATACAGTGTGAAGATGGACGCAACAATGATGTGTTGGTGTCAGATGTGGAAAGAGGAATCAAAGATGACTCTGGCTTATAGTTTTAGATCTGGAAGAATACAGTTGCCATTGCTGAGATAAAGAGGACTGCAAGGGCAACAGGTGTGAGGAAAAGATAAGGAGTTTGGATTTTACTATAAATTGCATATGGCAAGTAGGTAGTTGGATATACAAATCTCGAGCTTTTTTAGCTACTATGACTCTGTAAAAAGTTACACTTAAACTTAGTGTATTAAAACAATGACAGCATTTATTTTGTTTATGAATCTACAATTTGAGTTGGGATTGGTGAGGACGATATCTGTGTTCTACTTGGCATCAGTTGAGTTGACTTGAAGTCTGGGGCCTGGAATATTATGAAGGGTCACTCAATAACATGCTTGGTGGTAGGTGCTGGCCAGTTGCTGAAATATTAGCTAGGGCTGTTGATTAATATACACAAATATGACCTCTTTACATGGGTCCCCAAAATGCGCGCACGCGCAAGAGAGAGAGAGAGAGAGAGAGAGAGAGAGAAAGAGGGAGAGAGAATTCCAGGTGGAACTGTATATTTTTATAAGTTCATCTTGTACATTATATATCATCACTTCCACCATGCTGGAGCAGTCATAAATATCCACCAAGATTCAAAAGGTGGGAACACAGTGTTAGTCACACTGTAAGAACACACATAAGATTAGAGGCATAACTATGAATCATACCTGTTACCTAATTCCCTCCTGTACAGCCTGCAGCTCAGATAGAATCAGTCATTTCTCAAAGCAAGCAACTTTCACCAAGTGCTTGAAAATTGGAGCTGAGGCAATAAAATATTTACATTGTCATTTGCTTTAGGATATTTTGAAACTAAAAGCTGCTTAGGGATTTTTTAATGCCAATATATGCATCCTTAGCCTCAAATATTAATGGACTTCAAGCAAGTCTTAAGTACAGATACTAAGTATACTTTTGAGGGGAAGCAGAATTTGCCACCTCAAAATATGCTTGTTGGGATATTTATTACTTTCAGCTGATTATTTTTAAGAAAAGGAGACTCAGGAAAAACTTCTGACATTCCTCCTAATTGCCTAAAAAATTATATAGATGACCTGCTCCAGAATGAAAGATATTATCATAGATAACTGTGGTTTAATATGAACTTGTGTGATAGATAGGGAGAAACATAGGAGAGTTCATTTGATCAAGTCTTCTCTGTGTCCTATTGTTAAAACTGGCTCAAAAATACATTTATTTACCAAACATTTGATTTTCTATCTCCATGTGAATTGTTGCCCTGCCCTTTGAAGTCCCAAACTACAATTCCCAATTTTTCTTTACTTCAAAAATGGGAAATAAGCCTTAACTGCCCAATTTGTCCTCAGTCTCATATACTTATGCAACCCCCATGTGCACATGCATAATAAATTTGGCTATTTATCTCCTGTTAATCTGTCTCATGTTAATTTTATTATTATTTCAGCCAGAATAATTTAGAAAGGTGGAAAGAAAATTATTTTTCACTCTTTTTAGATTCTACTTATTTAATTATAATATGATATTTCCTTTAATAACTCCAATTATGAAATGTTCTGGAAATGGGAAAAACAATTCAATATTTTTTTTACCTACAGATTTTTAAGAATGCACTTATATCATAGTTTGTGATATATCATGCCTATTTAAATAAATCTAAGTTAAACAAGATCATTTGATTTGGGATATCAAGAAAAATTCAGAATTATACAAGGTGATATTGGTTACTAACAGATGGCATGTTATTGAAGTAGCATTGATGGTACCTAGAGACACTGACAAAAGATATAAATCTAAAAGGGATCAATCCAATGAAAAGATATAACCCTTATAGACATACCCAACATAGGAACACCTAAATATATAAAGATAATAATGGTAGACATTATGGGAGAAATGGACAGCAATGCAGTTATAGTAGGGGATTTTAACACCCCATTGACATAAATGGATAGATCTTCCAGACAAAAAATCAAGAGGGCTTCCCAGCTGGCGTTGACCTATGATCCAGGAGGTCACTGTGCTATTCCTGGTTAGGGCACATGCCTAGGTTGCAGGCTTGATCCCAGTGGGGGGAATACAGGAAACAGTCAATCAATTATTTTCTCTCATCATTGATGTTTCTATCTCTATCTCTCTCTCCCTTCCTCTCTGAAATCAATAAAAAATATATATTAAAAAATATAAAATGAAAGGCAACAATGATCTTAAAAGACACACTGAATCAGATGGATTTAATTAATATTCACAGAACATTTCAACCCAAAGCAGCAGAATATAGTCTTCTCAAGTGCACATGGAACATTCTCTAAGTTAGATCACATGTGAGGATACAAAATAAGTCCTAAATAAATTCAAGAAGATTGAAATTATATCAAGCATCTTCTCTGACCACAATGGTATGAAACTAGAAATCAATTACAATAATAATAATAATAATAATAATAATAATAATAATAATAAAAACACTGAAAAGCATTCAAACACATGGAGGCTAAATAATAGGTTATTAAATAATAAGTGAGGTAAAAAAGAATTCAAAGGTTACATGTAAACAAATGAACATGAACATACAACAACCCCGAATCTCTGGGATATAGCAAAAGCAGTCCTGAGAGGGATGTTCAAAGCATTATAAGCCTACCTCAAAAAGCATGGTACTAGCATGGCCAGTGTGGCTCAGTTGGTTGAGCATTGTCCCATGCACCAAGAGATAACTGGTTGGATTCCCAGTCAGGACACACGCCCAGATTGCAGACTCCAACCCCAGTTGGGGGGCATGCAGGAGGCAGCCAATTAATGTTTTTCTCTCTCTCTTTTGGCCTTTCTCTGAAAAGAGTTAAGATATAGTTTAAAAAACAACAACATAGTATTGGCATAAGGACAAGCATGAACATTAATGGAGCAGAACAGAGAGCACAGAAATAAACCTATGATTTTATGGTCAATTATTATTTGGTAAAGGAAGGCAAGAAAATACACTGGGATAAAGACAGTCTCTTGAATTCTTCAATAAATGGTGCTAGGAAAACTGGATACATACATGCACAAAAATGAAACTAGAACACTAACTTCACTATACACAAGAATAAACTCAAAATGGATTAAAAACATAAATGTAAGTCACAAAAGCATAAAAATTCTTGAAGAAAATAGGAACTAAAAAGTCACACAATTCTCACAACAATATTTTTGCTGATATATCAGCTTGGGCAAGGGGGAAAAAAGGACACAATAAATAAATTGGACTATATCAAAGTAAAAAGCTTCTGCACAGCAAAAGAAACTATATGTTATTTAGCCTCCATGTGTTTGAAAGGGAACCCACTAAATGGGAGAAGGTATTTCCCAATTATAGATGTGATAAGGGGTTAATTTCCAAAATATATAAAGAACATATACAACACTGCACCCAAAGACAAACACTTCAATTTTTAAAATTGCCAAGGGATCTGAATAGATACAGATGGCAAATAAAAATATCCAAAAAATGTTTAAATCACTAATCATCAGAGAAATGCAAATTAAAACCAGAATGAGATATCACCTCATGCCTGTCAGAATGGCTATCATCAATAAATTAACAAACAACAAGTGCTGGAGAGGATGTGAAGAAAAGGGAACTGTCATGCGTTGTTGGTGGGAATGTAGACTGGTGCAGCCATTGTGGAAAACAGTATGGAGTTTCCTCAAAACATTAAAAATGGAACAGCTTTATGACCCAGCGATCCCACTTCTGGGAATATATATCTAATCAACCCCAAATGACTAATTCAAAAGAATATATGTACCCCTGTGTTCATTCCAGTGTTATTTACAACTAGAGCCCCAGTGCACGAAATTCGTGCACTGGGGGTGGGGGGGAATCCCTCAGCCCGGCCTGTGCCCTCTCACAGTCTGGGACCCCTCGCTCCTTACCACCCGCCTGCTTGCTGCTCCCTACCACTTGGCTCGCTGCTCCTCAGTGCTGCTGCAGAGGTTCCTGCCACCTCCGCTGCACTCACCAGCCATGAGCCCGGCTTCTGGATGAGCAGCACTCCCCCTGAGGGAACTCATTGTACCTCCAGGCCCTGGTTGGTGTGGATCAGTAGTTAGAGTGTCCTCCCACGCACCAAAGGGTCATGAGTTCGATTGCAGGTGAGGGCACATACACAGGTTGTGGGTTGCTTGGGAAACTGATCAATGTTTCTCTTTCTCTTTCCCTCTCCTTTCCTCTCCCTCTAGCATCAATGAAAAGAACATATCCTTAGAGGAGGACTTAAAAAGAAAAAAAAATGCTGGTTTGGTTCAGTGGATAGTGCTTCTGCAGGCAGACTGAAGGGTACCAGGTTGGATTCCAATCGAAGGCATATACCTGGGTTGCCGGCTTAATCCAGGGCCCTGGTCAGGGATTCAGCAAGAGACAACCATTTGATGTCTCTCATATTAGTTTCTGTCTTTCTCCCTCCCTTCCACTCTCTGTAAAAAAAAATAAATAAATAAACAAAAAAAATCAATGCAAAAATGTCCTCAGGTGAGGATTAACCAAAACAAACAAACACCCATTCCCAGTGTGATTATTGAAGGAGCATATGAAGTATTTGTTGAATGAATGGGAAGGGATGAGACTTTGCTTTCTAACTGTTTTAGCAACTCTGCAAGCCAGAGGGTTTATTTTTATTTTTTAAAATATATTTTATTGATTTTTACAGAGAGGAAGGTAGAGGGATAGAGAGTAAGAAACATCGATGAGAGAGAAACATCGATCAGCTGCCTCCTGCACACCCCCTACTGGGGATGTGCCCGCAACAAAGGTATATGCCCTTGACTAGAATTGAACCCGGGACCCCTCAGTCCACAGGCCGATGCTCTATCCACTGAGCCAAACTGGTTAGGGCCAGCGGGTTTATATTTTATTTTCATTTTTATTGATTGATTATTGAGAGAGAGGAAGGGAGCGAGAGAAACATCAGTGTGTTGTTCCACTTACGATGCTCTCTTTGGTTGCTTCTTGTCTGTGCCCTGACCAGGGATCCAACCTGCAACTTTGCTGTATCAGGAGGAGGCTCTAATCCACTGCTCAGGGTGCTGCCTGTCAGGGCCCCTCAACAAAATCCCTCTGGTGTGCCCTGGCCCCTGCTGTGGGTCGGAGCTCCTCTGTCACAGCAAAGGTTTGGGTTCCATTCTGTCAGGTTTTGGGTTTGATTCCTGGTCCACGCTGACTGCTGTTCAGCAAGTGACCGAGGACCATTGAAGTCCATGTGCTCTAGTCATTCGGCGGGGACCCGGGGTTCCATGGCTGACTTGGCCGACTCTGATCCCTGCTACCCCCAGTCCTCCATCCAGGGCGACTTCAACTATAAAAGTTGTGTGGCCTCCAGGTAGGTCGCCCTCTCCATGGCTCACCAGGCTTGGTTTCTGCGCAGTTGCCCTGGGAGGTGGATTTCCGGGTTCACAGGGAGAGAGCCCTCAGATCCAGACTCCCAGGGAGAGCCGGTTGGGGGCTGAGTGCTGGCTGACCTCTGCAGTCGCCCCACCAACCCGATCTCCCCTGCCTGTGGCCCCGCCCCTCACTTCCTGATCTCAGATCAGGGGACCACAGGCACCTCAGTACCCAGTCCCCTGGGTGCCGCCATGCCTGTGGCCCTTCCCCTCCCTTTGCGATTGAAGATCATAGGGCTGCAGGCACGCTGCACCTGAACGCCAGGGGCAGCCGTGCCTGTGACCCCGCCCCTCACTTCCCCATCTCAGATCAGGGGACCACAGGCACCTCAGCACCCAGTGCCCTGGGTGCCGCCATGCCTGCGGCCTCGCCCCTCCCTTTGCCATTGCAGATCAGATGGCCTCAGGCAGGCTGCACCCTGGGCCTGCACCCGGTGCTCAGGGTGCTGCCATGCCTGCTGCCCCGCCCCTCCCTTTGTGATCGCATATCCAGGGCCCCAGGCACAGCTGCACCATGCCTGCGGCCCGCCTCTCCCTTCAAGATCGCAGATCAGGGGACTGCAGGCACAGGGGCACCTCTGGCCCTGGTTGTCCTACACCCAGGCTCTCTCTTCTTCCCACCGCCATGGCGATCACTGGCACCCCTGCTGGGGGGTGTCGCCTGGCCTGCTGGGCTTTCTGATGGTGATCACTGGCTGGGGGGTGGGCAAAGGCAGCCCGCAGGCCTTTGCCCACCCCCCAGCTCTTGCCTGACACCATTCTTCCGTCTTTCCCCTTTAGCCTCCCATCATTTCGTCTATGTATGCAAATTAGCTGCCATCTTTGTTGGCGGTTAACCGCCATCTTGGCTGGCAGTTAATTTGCATATCACCCTGATTAGCCAATGGGAAGGGTAGCTGTCGTACGCTAATTACCATGTTTCTCTTTTATTAGATAGGACTAGAGGCCCTGTGCACAAAAATTTGTGCACTCGGGTGGGTCCCTCAGCCTGGCCTGTGCCCTCTCAAAATCTGGGGCCCCTTGGGGCCCCTTCCCCTGGCTGCTGGCACCAGTTTTCCTCCGGTGCCTGGAACCCAGGCCTTTGCTCTTTGCCAGGAGGGGCCAGCGCAGTGGGCAAGGGGCTTAGCTCTTTTAAAAATACTTCTGAATGTTTGGTAAATAACCCTGTAGGAATCTACTTTCTGAAACATGTTGGTTGTTAAGGGCTGATTTGGGTAATCAACAAAATGTATGTTAAAATCCTAATCCCCAGAACCTCAGAATGTACCTGTATATAGAGATAAGATCTTTAAAGAGGGGATTACATTAAATTGAGGCAGTTCCAGTGGGACCCTTAGCCCATCTCACTGAAGTCCTTAGAAGAAGAGGAATGTTGGGGTCTTGCCTCAGCAGGTCCAGGGGTTCCCAAAGGTGTGGATGGAGTCGGAGAAGAAGGAATGACACAGAGGCAGCGTTCAGGTGATCATCATAGCCAGGTTCTCTTTTTATTGTCCTGTTACATCTATATTTATACTATTTGATCCTATAAGCATGCCTCTATAAGCTTATTTTTTGCCGAGGAGAGCATGGGGTCTGTTTATTGGGGGGTCAGTCAAAGGGGGAGCTGGCTAGGGTGGGGTAGGGCAGCTACTTGTCTGGCCCCTGAGAAACCCAACTTGAGTCCAGAGCCTCGACCGCTTTGAAGCCAAAGTCTTCCTCCACCTTTATCTGCACGGGGGCCAGCTCCGGAGTCAGTGGGACTCCTGCCCGGCCACCTTCCGGTGGCACTCGCCGCCTCTTCCAACCGCTGGGCCCCTCGCCAAGGGCCCGGCTGCTGGCTTCTGTGAGAGCTGGCATCCTCCTGGGTGGGGACAGCCCCTCTTTCTCTGGAGGCTCGTTCTCAGCGTTGCCTGGGGTGGGGGCGTCTGTGCCCTGGCTGCCCTTGTCCTCCAGTAAGATGGTGAACTGGCTGGCCCGGTAGTTGTCTCCTTAGGAGTCCAGCACCTTCATGAGGAACCTCCGCTCTTGTTGGAGTCCCCGTGTTATCCTCTATATCTGATGGAGCCTGTTCAGGACCCGCTCCTTCGCCTGCTCGATCTCCCTGCAGCTCCGATCCAGCGCCTGGTACTTCCTGTGATTGAGTTCCCATTGGCGCCCCCATTGCCTGCCTCAGGCTGCCTCCTCCTCTTCGTCTTGCTCCTGGAGGCTGGAGCTGCCCAGACCCCCAGAACTCCACTTTGGTCTCAAGCTCGCTCTCCAGGATGTGACCACCTTCAGCGGAGGCAGTGCCAGCTCCCAGCCCGGAGGTGCTGAGAATTCCTCAAAGCCCACGGCTGCCATGGACCCCTCTCTCTGCTCCAGCTCCATTTCTCCCTGGCTCCGGGCGCAGAACTTCCAACCTTGCAAGCCTCTAGTTTAAAGTGGCTTGCAAAACTACAGCCCATCAGATTTCACAGCCAGGCACCCAGGCCTGGCTGCTAAGCCTCCTGGGAGTTGTAGTTCTCTATTTCCAGCTTGCCTCCCTCGCCCCACCCCCACCCCAGTCCCAACTGAAAGGCCCTGCTGGCTGGTCTAACCCTGTGGCCAGGCATCTGAGTCACTTAGGGTCTTTATTCCTGTCCCAACACCACGCCATCTGACCATGGAGACTCTCCTCTTAGGAGGCCCCTGGGTCTCCTTCTGGGTCTCCTCTGCCCAGGCACCGGATTGCGTGCCCCAGCAGCAATGCAGCCCTGGTGCCTGGGTCTACTTCTGGGTCTCCTGCTGGGGCCTGGCTGTGTCGCCCCTGGGGTCCAGATGGTGTCCCCAGGCAGCTATGCAGCCTGGCCTCTGGCCCTGCTTCTGGGTGTTCTCCCATCACTGGTGATAAGTGATCTGAGAAGCCAGGCGGGGCAGGGAAGAGGCAGACATCCACCTCTTCCCTGCCCCACCCAGCTTCTCTGATTACTGGCCCAGGGCCGGCAAAGGCAGCCAGGTTCTCCCATCACAGAAGCCAGCAAAGGTGGCCTGGCTTCTCCGAGCAAAGGCATCTCAGTTCTCTGGCTCTTGGCTGCCACCTGGGTTTCCGATTGCAGTCAGCGGCAGGTGGCTTCTTCCCTCCTTCCCCATTCGCTTCCCAGCATTGGGCCTACATATGCAAATTAACCGCCATCTTTGTTGGCGGTTAACCGCCATCTTGGCTGGCAGTTAACCGCCATCTTGGCTGGCAGTTAATTTGCATATTGCCCTGATTAGCCAATGGGAAGGGTAGTGGATGTACGGCTAATTACCATGTTTCTCTTTTATTAGATAGGATAGCTAAGATCTGGAAAAGCCAAAGTGCCCATTAATAGATGAGTGGATAAAAAAGATGTGGTACAAGAATTGGATAGAAAATGGCAGCCAAATGGGCAGCAGTGTTGTGCACCTCCTCCTTGGGCCAGACCAGAAAAGTAACTAAATCTGAGAGCATCCACCCTGAATTAACAAATTAGACACAGTTAAGGAGACAATTTTCAATAAGGATGGGCAGAGGATGCCTGGAGAATGCTGCTTACCAGACATAAGCCATGTGGAACAACCACTATGCCCTGGCAGTGAGTGGCACAGTACCTCCCAGCAGGCAAAGAGATGTCTACAGGGAGCATGCACTGCCAGAGTGTGATCCTGCACCAAGCCTCCTTATCAGTCCACTAGGACCCAGCATTCTAGGATCTGGCTCCAAGACCCCACAGTGAGTGCAAGCGAGGGAGACCCCTGTGCCCCATGCCCTACCCAGACCCCAGAACCATGCTGTTATCCTGACCTAGAGCCACCTGGCACCTGCTCCATCCTGAGCCCTGGGACCTGCTGCTGGGGTAACCTGGAGCAACCGAGAGCATACTCCAGAAGAGCCACAGGAAAGTAAGGACTGTGTGACCCAGAGCAATCTGTCCAACCCAGAGCAACCCATACTCATTCCACTCTAGCCCCCTGGACAACCCTGCTGGGGTGACCCAGAGAAACACATCACATGCCCTCTTCACCCTGGCTGGGGTGGGTCAACCCGGAGCAACCCAGCATGCAACTCACTTGGGGCCACAAGGGAGCTCTGACTATGCAACCCATGCCCGCTCCATCCCAGCCCCTGGGACAGTCCTGCCAGGGCCATCCTGAGCAACCTAATACCACTTCACTCTGTGTGACAGGAGAGCATTGACTGAGCGAACCAGTGCAACTCATCCTTGCTCAACACTGAGGAGGGGTGAACAGGAGCAACCCAGCACGCATCTCACTCAGGTTACAAGTGAGGACTGTGCAACCCAGAGCAACTTGTGCCCACTCCACCCCTAACCTAGGGTCTTGCTGCTGGAGCAACATGAAATAAACCAGCATGTACCCGACTTGGGCCACATGGCAGTTCTGACTCTGTGACCCAAAGGAACCCAAACCTGCTTTACCATGGCCTCTGGGACAGACCTGCAGGGGATACTCTGAGCAACCCAGCACATGCCTCACTCTAGGCCAGTGGTCGGCAAACTGCGGCTTGGCAAACCATGGCTCATGAGCCACATGCAGCTCTTTGGCCCCTTGAGTGTGGCTCTTCCACAAAATACTGGCTCTTCCACAAAACACTGACTTCTGCGCATGGGCCATGAAGTTTCAATCGCACTGTATGTGTGCTCCCGCACGTGGTATTTTGTGGAAGAGCCACACTCAAGGGGCCAAAGAGCCACATGTGGCTCGTGAGCTGTGGTTTGCTGACCACGGCTCTAGGCCACAGGAGAGCACGGCTGCTGTGACCTGGAGTAAGCCGATGTGCCCAACCAGGGGCCACAGGACTGCACTGCAAGTGCACTGCCAGAGGGACCTTGGGTGCCACCCTGCCATGGGTGCTGAGGCTGCACAGAGAATTGAATGCCAGAGGACTCTGGGTCCTCACAGGGAGTTACACACCAGAGGAACTGGGTACAGATTCCCACCAACCAAAGCATCTAAAGCAGACAACTGAGGGACCAGATCCCTGGGAGAAGGGGAAACAACTCAGAGCAGAGACAATAAAGGCATGAGACTCAAGGCAGACCCAGCCTCTGGGCTAATGATTTCTGGATAGAGTCTTCACTGATAGAGTCTTCAACCTCTCAAACCCCAAACAGGGTGTCCAGGGCAAGAAAGAGGCAGCAAAAATTGTGGAGACAAAGAAACAACCACCCAAGGAAAGAAAAGGAAGAATCACCAGAAAAGGAATTAAATGAAACAAAGGCGTGTGATATGTCAGAGTAAGAATTCAGAGTGAGAGTCATACAGTTCATAAAAAATGGATGATAAAATCAAAAATTTATGTAAGAATCAAGTGGGAAATCAAAAATGATATAGCTACAATAAAAAAAAAAACAAAAAGCTTCAAAAGTAGACTAGAAGAAGTGGAGGATAAAATTAGTGAATTAGAAGATAGGACAGAAAAACACACCAAATCTGAACAGTAATTGGAGACAAAAATTAGAAAGCAGGAGGAGAGCTTAAGGGAGAACATTAAATGAAGCAACATATGTATAATAGAGGGTGTCAGAAAGAAAAGAAGAGGAGCAAGGATTAGAACACCTATTTGAAGAATTAATGATGGAAAACATCCCTGATTTGAGAAAGACAATAGTCATACAACCACAGTGTATCAAACAAGATGAAACCCAAAAGACCCACACCAAAACATGTTGTCATTACAATGGCAAATATTAACAACAAAGAGAGAATCTTAAAGGCTGCAAGAGAGAGACAGAGATTTACCTACAAGAGATCTCCCATTAAATTATCAAATGATTTATCAACAGAAACACATTAGGCCAGTAGGGAATGGAATGAAATATACAAAGTCATGCAAAGCAAGGGACTGAATCCAAAAATACTCTATCCAGCACAGCTATAAATCAAATTGAAGGAAAAATCAGGAGCTTCACAGACAAAAAAAGGTTAAGGGAGTTTATCACTACTGAGCCAGCAATGCAAGAAATGCTTAAAGGGACTGCTGTAAAAAGAAGAAATAAAAAGGGAAGAAGGAACATAGGCATAAAGAATAAAAATGGTAACAAAAAAGTACCTATCAATAATAACCTTAAATGTAAATGGACTAAATGCTTCAATCAAAAGACATAGAGTGGCTGAATGGTTGAGAAAACATGACCCATATATATGCTGTATACAAGAGACCCACCTGAGAACAAGGGACTCACAAAGACTGAAAGTGAAGAGATGGAAAAATATTTTTAGGCAAATGGAAATGAAAAAAAAGCTGGGGTAAGAATACTTATATGTGATAAAATAGACCCCAAAGTGAAGGCCATAACAAGAGATAATGAATGCCTCTTCATAATAGTAAAGGGATTGATAAAACAAGAGGCTATAACTCTGGTAAACATAAATGCACCCAATGCAGAAGCACCCAAATTCATAAGAAAAACTTCTGAAAGATATCAAGGGAGAGATGGACAACAATACAACCATAGTAGCTGACTTTAATACCACATTGACTTCACTGTACAAATCCTCTAGACAAAAAGTCAGCAAAGAAATAGCAATCCAAAATGACTCACTAGATCAAATGGACTTAATTGACATCTTCAGAATATTTCACCCCAAAGCTACAGACTATACATTCTTCTCAAGTGCACATGGGACATTTTCAAAGATAGACCACATATTGGCACACAGGCATAGTCTCTTCAAATTCAAGAAGATTGAAATCATATTAAGCATCTTCTCAGACCACAGTGGTATAATATTAGAAATAAGCTACAATAAAAACAATAAAAAAATCAAACATTGGAGGCTAAATAACATGTTATTAAACAATGATTGGGTTACCAAAGAGATCAAAGAAGAAATAAAAAAAAAAATTGGAAACAAAAGACAATGAAAACATAACAATCCAAAATCTAAGGGATTCGTGAAAGCACTTTTGAGAGGGAAGTTCTTAACATTATAGGCCTATTTCAAAAAAACAAACAAACAAAAAACTCCAAAAACTGGTAATAAATTATCTAACTCAAAAAGTTAAAGAATTAGAAAGAGAGCAACAAGAGAAGCCCAGAATGAGCAGAAGGAAGGAAATAATAAATATCAGAGTGGAAATAAATGGCATAGAGACAAAAAAAATACAAATGATCAATAAAACCAAGAGCTGGTTTTTGGAAAGGATAAACACGATAGATGAACCTCTAGCCAAGCTCACCAAGAAGCAAAGATATAGGACCCAAATAAATAAAATCAGAAATGAAAGAGGAAAAACAACAACAGACCCCACAGAAATACAAAGGATTATAAAAAAAATAAATCTATAAACAACTCTATTCCAACAAACTGGTCAATCTAGAAGAAATGGACTTATTCATAGAAAAATATGATCTCCCAAAACTCAATCAAGAACATTAAAAAAATCTAAAGAGGCGAATAACTATGGAGGAAATTGAAGCAGTAATTTAAAAAACTTCCAGCAAACAAAAGCCCTGGGCCAGACATCTTCACGGGGGATTTTTACCAAACAATCAAAGAAGAACTAAATCCTATTCTCCTGAGACTATGCAAAAAAAATTATGAGAAAGGATCACTTCCAAGCTCTTTCTATGAAGCCAGCATCACCCTAATCCCAAAACCAGATAAAGACACTACAAAGAAAGAGAATTACAGGCCAATAACCCTGATGAACATAGATGCTAAAATCCTCAGCAAAATCCTAGCAAATTGGATCCAGCATTACATTAGAAACATCATACACCATGACCAAGTGAGAATTATTCCTGGGATGGATGGTACAATATCTGCAAATCAATAAATGTGATACAAACAAATTGACAGACAAAAATCACATAATTGTATCAATTGATGAAGAAAAAGCATTGATGCAGAAAAAGCATTTGACATAATCCAGCACCCTTTCTTCATAAAAACTCTCAGTAAAGTGGGAATGGAGGGGTCATACCTCAACATAATAAAAGCCTTATATGACAAACCTACAGCCAACATCATACTCAATAGGCAAAAACTAAATCCATTTCCCTAAACAACAGGAACAAGACAGGGATGTCCACTCTTACCACTCCTATTGAACATAGTACTGGAAGTGCTACCCATAGTGATCAGAGAAGATGAAGAAATACAAGGCATCCAAATTGGAAAAGAAGAAGTAAAATTTTCATTCACAGATGACATGATATTGTACATAGAAAACCCTAAAGACTCCATCAAAAACTACTATATTTAATAAATGAATTCAGCAAAGTAGCAGGATATGAAATTAAGACCCAGAATTCTATGGCATTTTTTTTACATCAATAATAAACTCATAGAAAGAGAAAGAAACAAAAAATCTCATTTACCATTTCACCAAAAAAAAAATTAGATTCCTAGGAATAAACTTAACCAAGAATGTAAAAGACCTGTACTCAGAAAACTACAAGACATTGGAAAAAAGAGATAGAGAAAGATATAAACAAATGGAAGAATATACCGTGTTCATGGATTGGTAGAATAAACATCATTAAAATGTCCCTACTATCCAAAGCAAGTTATGGATTTAATGTAATCCCCATTAAAATACCAACAGCATATTTCACAGACCTAGAACAATTGTATTTCTGTACAATACAATGAACAATTGTGTGGTATGAAGTTAAACAGACATGAACTCAAGTACCAAAGTTGCTGAACCCAGGTCCAGTCTGACCCCACCGGTCTATCACCTGGTGCCATTCCTTCAGCCACCAACAATTGGCAATTAAAACAATAAATATTTATAATAGGATAAAAATATTAAAGGCATAGACAAAATTTATCAAAATGTTTCATATTTATATTCTGAAATTAAATAACATTGTTGGTAGAAGTTCCAGAAATCATTAGAAAATATACTATGTTCATGGGTCATAACATTTAATATAGTTAAGATCTCAGTTTTTCCAAATTTATCTACAGATTTAGTGCAATATCCCAATTGTTTCTAGAAGATAATTTGTAGAAATTGGTGGCTTCATTCAAAATTATATATAGAAATGCAAAGGAGACAGATAAGCCAAAATAATTATTAAAAATGAAGTTGGAAGACTTATACCACATGATTTTAAGAATTACTGTGAAGCTTTAGTAATCACAATATATCATGACATAAAAATAGACAATTCTCCAAAGATGACATACAGATGGCCAATGTAAAGATGCACAATGCCACTAATCATCAGAGAAACTCAAATTAAAACCACAATGAAATATCAACTTACACCTGTCAGAATGGTTATTATTAGTAAATCAACAAACAACAAGTGTTGGTGAAGATGTGGATAAAAGGGAACCCTCATTCACTGTTGGTGGGAATACAGATTGGTGCAGCCATTGTAGAAGGCAGTATGGATTTTCCTCAAAAAATTAAAAATGGAACTGCCTTATGACCCAGTGATTCCACTTCTTGGAATATATCCAAAGAAACCTGAAATACTAATTTGAAATAATATATGCACCCCTATTTTTATTTTCATGCTATTTACAGTAGCCAAGATTTTGGAATAGCCCAAGTAGATGAGTGGATAAAATAGCTGTGGTATATTTACACAATGGAATATTATTTGGTGGTTTTTTAAAAAAGGAAATCTTATTCTTTGCGACAGCATGGAGAGATCTGGAGAACATTAGTCTAAGTGAAATAAGCCAGTCAGAGAAAGACAGTACCATATGAGTTCACTCACATCTGGAATCTAATGAACAAAATGTGCTAACAAGCAAAGTAGAGACAGACTCATAGATAGAGGGAAGGCTGACAGCTTTCAGCAAGTGGGAGGGGCTGGGTTGAAGGGGTGGAGGGATTGAGCAAAAAAGAAGAAAAAAGGAGAAAGAATTTACAGACATGGAAAACAGTATGGGCATAGGAGGGATCAATGAGTGATGGATGGAGAGTTGACTTGGGATGGTGAATACACAAAATGTGTACAGACGATGTGTTTTAGAATTGTGCACCTGAAACCTATATAATTTTGTTAGCCAGTTTCATCCCAATAAATTTAATAGAAAGGAAAAAAATACCAAAGACATTTGTATTATTTTACTAATATAGTTATCCCCACTTAAAGAAAATAATCTACATATAGATCAATGAAACAGAACAGAATTAAAAAATACCCCACATTGATGTTCTGCAACAGAGACCAGATACCCTTTTCAACAAATGGAGTAGAAATAACTGGATACATGTAAATAAATGAATGAATGTCATTTTATACCTCACACAACACACAAAAAGTAAGTACAAATAGATCACAGAACAAAATATGAACACCAAACTGTAAAGTGTCTAAAAGCAAAACTAGGGAAACAATCTTTGTGACTTTGGTTTAGGCCAGTGATGGCGAACCTTTTGAGCTCGGCGTGTCAGCATTTTGAAAAACTAACTTAACTCTGGTGCCGTGTCACATATAGAAATTTTTTGATATTTGCAACCATAGTAAAACAAAGATCTATATTTTTGATATTTATTTTATATATTTAAATGCCATTTAACAAAGAAAAATCAACCAAAAAAATGAGTTCGCGTGTCACCTCTGACACGCGTGTCATAGGTTGGCCATCACTGGCTTAGGCAAAGGTTTCTTTCACGTGACACAGAATATATGAACCAAAAGAGAAAAATAGTGATAAAATTTATGTATTTAAAACTGGAAAAAACTTTAGTATTTGAATGACTCTGTTAAAGCAATGAAAAGGCAAGCCACTGAGTTGGAACAAATATTTGTACTGCATAGGTCTGACAAAGACTTATGTTTAGATTACACAGAGAATGCTTACAAAACAATAATGAGACAAATTTAAAAATAGGCAAAAGACTCACTTATATGTGGAATCTAACGAACAAAATAAACTGACAAACTAAATAGATCCAGAACAAAGGAAGTATGGAACAGACTGAAGAAGCTCAGAGGGAATAGATTAACCAAAGAATTTATATGCATATATGCACTGTCCATGGACACAGAAAATAATGTGAAGGCTTGGAGTGGGGTGGGAACTGGGTGGAGGGGAGCAATGGAGAGAAAAAAGAGGGGCATCTGTAATACTCTCAACAATAGAGCCTTTTTTTAAAATAAAAGCTCTTTCTATTCCGGAAAAAAAATAGCATGGACTAAAAAACTATAAATAAAAACTCAAATTTTAACAAATGACTTAAATAGACATTCACAAAAGAATATTTACAAAGGGTAAAAAGCACATAAAAATTTGATCAACATCAAGAAAATTCAAACTAAACAATAAAAACACACTATATACCCTCTAGAATGGATAAAGTTACAAATAATGGAAAAGCCAATTATTGGCGAGTATGTCAAGCAATTCCTACATTGCTGGTGGGAATGTAAAATGAAAATAGTTTGAGTTTCTTATCAAGTTCAACATGTATTACCACATGACTCAGAAATTCTACTTCTAGCTATTTTCCCAAGAAAAAATGGGAGTGTCCACAAATGTTCATAGGGAATCTATATAATAGCCAAAACCACAGGGAGGGGGTTATCCTCCCAGATATCCTTCAACAGGTGATTGGATAAACAATTTGTTATATATCCACAGTATGGTTCTACTCATTTGTTTTGTTAATCTCCCATTTCTGTCCTCATTATATTCATGTTTTCCATTAAATTTTGCAGGTTACTAGTACAGCATATCCTGCTGTAGTTACTTTAAAGTCATTGTCTGCTAATCCCATCATCTCTGTTAATTCTGCATCTGTTCCTATTGAGTGGATTTTTTCCTTCTGTTTATTGGTAAAAGGTTTTTACTTCCACACATGTGTAGCAGATTTTTATTAGAATCTGGACTCTGGGAGTTCTACACTATGGAATATTGGATTTTCCTTAACTTCTCAGGGCAGGGAGGTTAGTTTTGATGGGTAATTAATATACTTTGGGAATTTAGTTTGATCTTTTGAGTTCTGATTTTAAGCTTCACTATGATGATTCTAAAGCTAAGTCAGCCCTACTACAAAGACATGACCCTTCTGGGATATTTACTGATTGTCCTGGCTTTCTAACAAGCACTCTACACTCTAGATGATTAGAAGTTAAATGTCTACATCACTGTATGAATTAAAAAATAGTTCAAATTCAATGCCACAGTTGTTCTTTGCTCAACCTCCTGGAATTTCATCCTATGCATATTCAATAAATATTTAGCAACAGACTCATGGAAATCCTTATGCATATTTCTAAAGCTTTTGCTTTACATATCTCCTTCCTGCACTCACAAATTCTAGCCACTGCAACCTCCATCAATTCTGACCTCTATGTCTTTAATTCAACATGATCACAAGACCCTGCTCATGTTCTTTCTCCTGGAAAAATGGTTTACTAGTATAATGTGTACCAAGTGCAAAACTAGGCAGTGATAACATTGTCCTCATTAATTTCCCTTTTCACAGGAATGACAGTCCTGTGCTTCTTATCCAAACTGAAATGATTGTTTCACATATTTAGCAAAGTTTTGTAGTCATTCATGGTGAACAGGCAAATTTGGTCCATATAACTCCATTATGGTTAGAAGTGGAAATAATTTCAAACAATATATTTTTTATATAGTGGTGGGCAAAAATAGTTTTATAGTTGTTCATAGGAAAAATAAAATCATACAATAATTAATACATTAATAATAATGCAAGAATAAATTCTGTTTCATGTACTTACAACTGTCAACCTTATTTTGCCCAACTCTGTAGTTAAATTTAATTATTATCCTTTATGGTTTGGGGTTTTTTGTTAGTTTGGTTGGTTGTTTTGTCTTTTATAAAATTCCCTTACCCACAGACCATACTTTTTTAAATATTATTTTTAAGTAGTTTTAGAATTTTTTTTACATGCTCAGGTTTTTAACCTATATAGAATTCTATTTCATCTTCTTGGTGCAATACAGAGATCTAATATTATTTTTTCTGATGGTTAATTATTCCAAAACTAGGCATTGAATCATCCTTACTTTTCCATTGATTTTGTATACCCTTTCTATTAACTACTTTTTAAGTAAGATAAGCTCATAGGAAGAACAAGTAATGAAAGTAAGGAAGAAGAAAGAAAAAGAATAAGAAAAAGAAAGAAAATAATGAAGTAAAATTCCCTTTCACATTGTCTTCAAACTCCCCAAAATATAGCACAGAGATAATCACTCATCAGATTATTTCCTATATTTCTAGAAAACTTCTATATATACACATACATAAATATTGTGTTACATTAGGAACATATTAAGCAATTCTTTGTTAGGGATGATATTTACATCTTGTTTCCAGGATTTAAATTATTTATTTGATCTAATATAAGATAATAATAGCTTTTTAAATTATGGCAGGTCTATACAGTTCTACCATACTACACAAATTAGCCATGTCTTTTTAAAAATATATTTTAAATATAGTTTTATTGATTTCAGAGAGGACGGGTGAGGGAGAAAGCGATAGAAATATCAATGATGAGGCTCAGTGGATAGAGCGTCAGCCTGGGGACTGAAGCTTCCCAGGTTTGATTCCGGTCAAGGGCATGTGCATGGGTGGAGGGCTCGATCCCCAGTGAGGGACATGCCGGAGGTGGACAATCCACGATTCTCTCTCATCACTGATGTTTCTGTCTCTCTTTCTCTCTCCCTTCCTCTCTGAAATCCATAAGATATATTTTTTTAAAAAAGTAAAATGATAGACACATACTTTTCTTTTTTTTAAAGATGTATTTTTATTGATTTCAGAGAGGAAGGGAGAGGGAGGGAGGGAGAGAGATAGAAACATCATCCATGAGAGAGAATTATGGATTGGCCAGCTCCTGCATGCCCCCTAGTGGGACTCCAGCCCATGACCTGGGCAGGCATGAGCCCTTGACCTGAATCGAACTCTCCCTGTTCGCCTTGCCTCTTCAATGACAGCACCCACCCCCTACCCACCCCCTTACTGTCATGGAGACTTCTCAGGATCCCTGAGAGGAAGAAAATATCTCCTGTTGCTGAACCCTGGCTTTTCACACTGCCGATGACCCTCTTGGACAGATGCAGGAACTCTCTCACTCCCAGTCCAAGAGAGGGTGTTTTGACCCTTGATCTCTTTCTTGGTTTGTTTTCTTTCAGTGGTCAACCTCCTTTGAACCTTTGATAAGCCTACAGTTTACATTCACACTCCTTTAGGAAAAAAAAAAAGAAATATCAATGATGAGAGAGAATCATCGGTCAGCTGCCTTCTGCATGCCCCACACTGGGGATTCACAACCTGGGAACGTGCCCCTGACTGGCATTGAACCTGGGACCCTTCAATCCACAGGCCAGAGCTCTAGCCACTGAACCAAACTGGCCAGGGATAGCCATGTCTTTGATAGAACATTGCCTATTTATTCAAGATTCATGTTTCTGTGGACACAGAAAAAAATTGCATTTCATAAAAAGACTGATTTTCTTTTAACAATTATTTCTGGATATTTGAGGGCCTTTACAGACTTCTGAACTTCCTCACCAGTGGAAAATAATTGCAAAGCTTTGCGCTATTTTGTCTCAGCTTTTGTTGAGAGTCCCGGAGCCTAATTGCATATCCCTAATATTTATCCCACATGTGCCATTATGTCACTTTCTAAAATCAAATCCTCATTTACTAGTTATTGCTAACAGTAAGTATTATTATAGAGATATTTAGAAGTTAATTAATTGCGGAAAGTTACACAGTCATCAGAGTGGCAAGTGCCAGTATTTGAACCTAGGAGTGTCAGACTTCAAAGGCGATCCTTTTCTGTTATACCATGCTACCTTATTCTATCTTATCCCATATAACATTTAATGTATTGTTTTCTACATATCATATTCTCTAATGGATTTGACTTAGGGGTGATAATTTTAAAATGAAACATAGAGAAGTGCTCATAGCATTATTCCCTTTGAGTTGGATTTCTGAATGAAAATATATAGTAATTTAATATCAAAAATTAATAATATATATATATATATATATATATATATATACATACATATATGTAAGTAAGGTGAATGAATATGAACAAGAATTTTATGAGGCAAAATGTGAACAAAAATATATTACTTAGTATATATAGCTGCCAAAAGCGGATCAATGAGTATTCAAGTTCCCACACTGTGTTGAAAACATTTTGGCGGTAAGAAAAAAAAAATTAAAAAATATATATTCTTTATAATAAAAGCCTAATATGCTAAGTGTCTGGTTGTCCATTCAACTAATCAAATCATAATATGCTAATGATATGCTAAGGCCAATCAACTGCTCACTATGACATGCACTGACCACCAGGGGCAGACAGTCAACCAGTCACTATGATGTGCACCAACCACCAGCAGGCAGATGCTCCTACTAGTATGTTAGCTTGCTGCTGGGGTCAGGCTAATCAGGACTGAGTGAGATGGGCTGGACACACCATGGAGCCCTCCCATGGTCCCTCCCTGGCTGGCCAACCTCCTACGACCCTCCCTGGCCCCAATCATGCACCGGCGGGTTCCCTCGGACAGCCCTGCCTTCTCTCCCAATCCTGGGATATCAGAGAGCTGGTTTCAGCCCGATCCTGCAGGCCAGGTCGAGGGACCCCACTGGTGAATGGTTTTGTGCACCGGGCCTCCAGTATATATACACTGAGCATCCAGATTATTATGACCACCTGACGTTTGTAGGCCCATTAGCTATAATTTCACACTAAGTTGCTAGAGGGCCAGACCATTATAAATAGGGAAGCAGGTTGTTTACCACGACAGTAGAAGTGATTTTTTTCTGAATATGGGTAAACAAAGTGATTTAACAGCCTTTGAACATGGGATATATATTATTATGAGTGGCCAGATTATTATAACCACCCCATCAGTACTTTGTTGGGCCACCTTTTGCCTTCAATACTGTGGCAATTCTTCTTGGCATTGACTCCATGAGATGTTGAAAGGTGATGGGAGGAATCTGACACCATGCTTCATGAATAGCACTGTCCAGTTCTGTGAGATTTGATGGTTGTGGAACCAGCTTCCTGATGGCTCTTTTAACTTCATCCCACAAATGCTCAATTGGATTGAGATCTGGTGATTGTTGGGGCCACTTAAGCAAGGTAAAGTCTCCCGCATGTGCTTGAAACCACTCCTGCACAATATGAGCACCGTGGCATGGCACATTGTCTTGTTAGAAGAAGCCATCTCCATTTGGGATACACCAAAGGTGTTCAAACAGGCCTTTGGCTTCCATACCCCAGATGATGCAGTGTATGGCTAATTTGCCTACAAACGTCAGGTGGTCATAATAATCTGGTCATTCATAATAATATATATCCCACGTTCAAAGGCTGTTAAATCATTTTGTTTACCTATTGGGGTCCAGCCCCAACAGGTCCAGGGGTTCCCAAAGGTGTGGACGGAGTTGGCAAAGAAGGAATGACACGGAGGCAGCGTTCAGTTGATCATTATAGTGAGGTTCTGTTTTTATTGTTGTGTTACATCTGTATTTATACCAGTTGATTTTAATCCTAACAATTCTATTCCAAAAGTTAGGGCGTTTCTTATCTCCATTCCAAAGTTACTTTATTGTTCTATTAAGCTACAAGGAAGTAACTGAAGGAGATTATCCTAAGTAAAGATTATGCAGTTTAAGCGTGTCTGTTCATAGTTAAAGTGATTAATTACCCGCCTGGCACTTAGTTAAGGGGTTTTATTCCCTCCCTAACTCCAGGGAAAAATCCTCACCTGGGGAAACAACCTTTCTCAGGAAGATGGTCCTGTTTAAAACACATAGCATTAAGAGGGGGAGCAAACATTTGCCATATACACCGGGTCCCTTGAAACATAAGCTGTGCAGATGTTTCTTCCCTACAGTGACTGTGTCAAGCAGCAAGGGTGGATTGGCTTCAGGCATTTACCCATATCTTCAGAAAAGAAAATCACTTCTACTGTCATGGTAAACAACCTGCTGCTTCCCTATTTATAATGGTCTGGCCCTCTAGCAACTTCAGAGTGAAATTATAGCTAATTTGCCTACAAACATCAGGTGGTCATAATAATAATAATCTGGCCACTATATATATATATATATATATATATATATATATATATATATATATATGAAAATATTACTCCACTTCAAAAGTTTTCAGTGAATTCTTCTACTTTATACCAGAATCTATCACAAATCTTTAATATTAATTGAAATTTGAATGTAGTATATTTTGTTGTCTAAAACAAAATGAGCAAATTCATTCCAAAAGAAAAAAAATTATCTGAAAAAGTAAACAGTAAAGTGAATTTGATATGGACACTTTTAAGAAGAGAAGTCAGTGCTTCTGGTAATTTATTTTAATACTAACTATAACACAAAATAGAGGCCTGGTGCACAACATTCATGCACTGGGTGTGTGGGGGTCCCTCAGCCCGACCTGCATCCTCTCCAATCCGGGAGTTTCTGTCTGTCTTTGCAATCATATGAGTGAATTGTCTGAGACCCCAACTCAGTTTGGTTTGTTGCTCACAGAATAATAGAGGCATTTTTTTTTCTTTGCTTCATTGATGGAGATTTCCTGGAAGTTTTAGGATATCTTCCCTTTAATTTTTCCTAGACACTCTCATTTTATTTATGTCTCTCACCTTTGCTTTCCCTACATCCCCCACCACAATGGGAACTTGCTCTAGGCTCACTGCTCTAGTGTCTAGGAGATCCGTCTGCCACCAAAACTATGATTCCCAGCATCCCCGCGCACTGGGCTTCTGCTTCTGGTCCTGGGGCTCCAGCAGAACTACTATTACCAGAATTCCTGATGCTCCCCATACTCTTGGTTTTCCCTTCCTGCTCTGTCTCAATCCCATAGCCTCCCATTCTGCCAAGTCTTCCAAACTGCCAGCTTTCCCTCTCTGCACTCCACCTGGCAGCTTGAAGAGCTAAATTCTCCAAGCCGCTCCACTCTCCACCAGCTCTCAAGCTCTGCTCTTCACCTGGCACCTGTGCATGCAAATTAACCTGCCATCTTTGTTGGGTTAATTTGCATACTCACTCCTGATTGGATGGTGAGCATAGCAGAATGATGGTCAATTTACATGTTTCTCTTTTATTATATAGGATGACTTAATGTTAATCAGCTTAAATGTTTCATTCAGATGAGATTCAAACTTGGGAAAGTAATTTCTGAATCTATCATTAGCTAGTCTAAAAATGACATTAAGGTATTTTTCTGCCTTTAGAATTTCTAAAAATTTGGTACTAAAAATTTAAATAACACACATATTTAAAAGTCATGTTATTGATAAAATTATTGCTATTTATTTCTCACATATAATATATACATTATATATATAATATATACATTATATATAATATATACATTATATATATAATATATATATATATTATATATATATATATATGTTAGTTAACTACCTTATTGAGCATTTACTATCTGCCAGATACCTTGCAAATAGTTTGACATGGATTATTTCCTTTAATTTTATGTAACTTGCCTAGGGTCAGAAACTTAGTAGATAATAGACAAAGGCTTTGAACTCCAGTTTGTGTGACTCCAAAGCACATGTTCTGCTACATATACAATTTATTTCATATATATATATATATATATATATATTATAATATAATATATAATATATATATATATATATATATATTATAATATAATAAAGAAGTAATATCCAAATTAACCCTCATGCCCTCACAAGATGGCTGCCTATGACCAGGCCAGGAGGGGGGTTAGTGAAGGATGACCAAACGACTGAACAAGCAGGCTGCGTGGGGCAGCCAGATGTCGGGGGGGGGGGTGGCATGAGGGGCAAACAGGCCAGCAGGGGGGCAGTTGGGGGCAACCAGGCTGACAGGGGGCAGTTGAGGGCAACCAGGCCAGCAGGGGGGGCAATAAGAGGTGACCAAGACAGCAGGCAAGGGGGTGCATTAGGGGGCGAAATGGCTGGCAGGGGTCAATGAAAGGCAACTAGGCCAGAGGTGGGGCAGTTGGAGGAGACAAGGCCAGCAGAGGGGGGCAGTAAGGGATGACCATGATGACACGCAGAGGCAATGAGGGGGAATCAGGCAAGCAGGGGGGGAAGTTAGGGGCAACCAGGCAGGCAGGCAGGTGAGCAATTAGGAGTCAGCAGTCCAAGATTGTGAGAGGGATATTTGACTGCTGGATTGGAGAGGCTACATGCTGGGCTAAGGGAAGCCCCCCACCAGTGCATGAATTTCAGGCCTCTAAAATATATATATATTTTATTAGAGGCCTGGTGCACAAAAATTTGCCTGTGCCCCCTCACAGTCTGGGATGCCTCAGGGGATGTCCACCTGCTGGATTAGGCCTGCTCCTTGGGGAGATTGGGCCTAAGCTGGCAGTCATACACCCCTCAGGCAGCCCGGGAGCCCTCAGGGGATGTCCACTTGCCAGCAGGGAGCAGGCCTAAGCTGCAGTTGAACATCCTTAATGCTGCTGAGGAGACGGGAGAGGCTCCCACCACCACTGCTGTACTGGCAGCTGTCGACCTGGCTAGTGGCTGAGCAGAGCTCCTCCTGTGGGAGCACACTGACCACCAGAGGGCAGCTCCTACATTAAGCATCTGCCATTTGTGGTCACTGTGTGTCATAGTGACCAGTCATTCCCAGTCGTTCTGCTGTTAGGGTCAATTTGCATGTTACCCTTTTATTATATAGAATAGAGGCCTGGTGCATGGGTGGGGGCTGGCTGGGTTGTCCTGAAGGGTGTCCCAGATCAGGGTGGGGGTCCCGCTGGAGTGCCTGGCCAGCCTGGGTGAAGGGCTGAGGGCTGTTTTCAGATTGGCCACACCCCCTCCAGGGTGGGGGTCCTGCTGGTGTGCCTGGCCAGTCTGGATGAGGGGTTGATGGCTTTTTGCAGGCTGGTCACAGCCCCCCAGCAGGGACCCTCACCCCATGAGGGTGTGGCCAGCCTAGATGAGTGGCTGATGACTGTTTGTAGGCTGGCCAAGCCCCCCAGCAGGGACCCTCACCCCATGAGGTTGTGGCCAGCATGGGTGAGGGGCTGATGGCTGTTTGCAGGCTGGCCATGGCCCCCAGCCACCCAAGCTCCCAGTGGAGGCTACTGGAAGCAGGTATCTGGGATTTATTTATCTTCTCTAATTGAAACTTTGTTGCCTTAAGCAGAGGCCACAGCAGGCCAGCGCAGGCAGGAAGCTTGGCTTCCTCCATTCCCGGGGCAACCAAGACTCTTGCTTGCTCCAGCTCAGTGTTTTCCAGCCGACATCTTGGTTGGGTTAATTTGCATATAGTCACTCTGATTGGTTGGTGGGTGCGGCTTGTGGGCATGGCTTGTGAGTGCAGCAGAGGTATGGTCAATTTGCATGTTACTCTTTTATTAGATAAGACTAGAGGCCGGGGTGCAAAAAATCTGTGCACTTAGGGGGGAAGGGGGGTCCCTCAGCCCGGCCTGTGCCCTCTCGCAGTCTGGGATGCCTCGGGAGATAACGACCTGCTGGCTTAGGCCTGCTTCCGGGTGTCAGAGGGCAGGCCCAATCCCTAGGTGCAGCCCCTGGTCAGGCTAAGAGCAGGGCCGATTGGGGAGTTGGGGCGCTGCCCCCTGTCATGCACAGAGCAGGGTGGATTGGGAGGTTGCGATGCCACCCCCTGTCACGCACAGAGCAGCGCCAATCAGGGGGTTGGGGCACTGCCCCCTGTCACGCACAGAGCAGGGCCCATCTGGGGGATGGGGCTCTGTACCCTGTCATGCACATAGCAGGGTCAATCAGGGGATTGGGGAGCTCCCCCCTGTCACTCACAGAGTAGGGCCGATAGGGGAGTTGGGGCACAGCCCCCTGTCACACACAGAACAGGGCGGATCAGGGGGTTGGGGAACCGCCATCTATCACCCACAGAGCAGGGCCGATCAGGGGGTTGGGGCACCGCACGCTGTCACACACAGAGCAGGGCCCGTGGGTGGGGGTTGGGGCACCGCACCCTGTCACACACAGAGCCACAGGGTGATTAGGGGGTTGGGGAGCTTCCCCCCTATCAGGCACAGAGCAGGGCAGATCAGGGGGCTGGGGTGCCTTCCCCTGTCATGAACAAAGCAGGGCGGATAGGGAGGTTGTGGCCCCACCCCCTGTCACACACAGAGCCGCAGGGCGATCATGGGGTTTGGGCGCTGCCCCCTGTCATGCTGATCCTGGTGCCAGGAGGCCTCGTGGCTCCACTGATCCTGGTGCTGGGAGGCATATTACCCTTTTACTATATAGGATAGAGGCCTGGTGCATGGGTGGGGTCCGGCTGGTTTGCCCTGAAGGGTGTCCTGGATCAGGGTGGGGGTCCCCATTTGGGTACCTGGCCAGCCTGGGTGAGGGGATGATGGCTGTTTGCAGCTGGTCACACACCCTTCAGGGTGGGGGTCCCCACTGGGGTGCCTGGCCAGTCTGGGTGAGGGGCTGAGGGCTGTTTTCAGGCTGGCGGGTGACTGTAGCTCCCAACTGCTCCTTTTTTTCTTTTTTTCTTTTTTATTCTGGGCCAGCTTTAGCTCTGGCTCCAGCTCTGAGGCCTCTGTTGCTGAAAGCAGGTATCTTGTTTGTTTGTGTTCTATAATCGAAACACTGTATCAACTCCAGCTCTGAGATCCTGGCTCACTGAAAGCAGGTTTCTGGGGTTTTGTTTAGCTTCTATATTTGTAACTATGTTTCAAATTGCAAGCTCAGAGGCCGTCAAGGCAGGCGGGGAACGTTGGTTTCCTCCATCACTGAAGCAAGCAAGCCTCATGTTAGTTTCAAGCTGCCTGGCTGCCAGCTTCCATCTTGGCTGGCCGTTAATTTGCATATCGCCCTGATTAGCCAATGGGAAGGGTAGTGGATGTCCGATAATTACCATGTTTCTCTTTTATTAGATAGGATATATTTATATGTGTGTGTGTATATATATGTATACATGTACTAGAGGCCCAATGCATGAAATTCATGCAAGTGTAGGCTTTCCTTCCTCTAACTGCCAGCGTTGGCTTCCTTCTGGCACCCAGGACCTAGGCTTCCCTCTCAGCCCTGGCTTCATCCAGAAGGTCATCAGGTAACACATCCAGAAGGACGTCCAATCTCATTAGCATATTACACTTTTATTATTATAGATGTCATTTGATAGTTAATGTCATCTTTCCATTTTAGAAATGTCAAGTTGGTGAGTAAACATTTTTCTGATATGACTGAGTGGGTAATTTAACATGGACTGCTCCAATGTTTTCTATACTTATTCATGTGAGTTATTGACAATGGTTCATGGCATAATTTTAAAGAAAGACATAAAAACACAGTGAGAAAGTGTTTATCAAAAGTAGAAAGGATCACTAAGTTAGAAAGTAACATTTGAAATGTAGTATGTGAATCTTATATCAATGGACACTACGGACATTTGACAATTTCTGAAATACTTTACAGCTTTACCTCTAGCTACTGTCAAAGGAGCTCTTAATACAGTCAGATGAAACTCAGCAATTTTCATTATGCAGCCCCTTTACTCAGTGACTAGATATATCAGACAAGATGAATTGTATATTCACATAGCAAAAATAACATATTAACATGTTCCCATTTGGACTGGAAAGCATCAAAACCTGAAAACAAAGATATTAAAGTTAATGTCCACTGCAGAAATTCAGTAGCACAAGGGAGATAATTTAATGACAATTTTGGAGAAGCTCAGTAAAGCAGTCTCTGGGGTGGTTAACCTTTCTCCCCTTTAAGTTGCTAAGGCATGTATGTCTCTTGGCAAGGATGTGGAGAAAAGGGAACCCTATTATACTGCTGGTGGGAATGCAGACTGGTGCAGCCATTATGGAAAACAGTATGGAGTGTCCTTAAAAATTTAATATGGAACTGCCATTTGACCTAGTGATCCCAATTCTAGGAATATATCTTAAGAAACCCAAAACACTAATCAGAAAGAATGTATGCAGCCCTATGTTTATAGCAGCACAATTTACAATAGCTAAGATGTGGAAACAGCCCAAGTGGCCATTGGTAGAGGAGTGGATAAAAAAGCTGTGGTAGATTTACACCATGGAATACTATGCAGCAGTGAAAAATAAGGATCTCTTACCCTTTGAGACAGCATGAAGGGACCTTATGATAAGCAAAATAAGTCAGTCAGAGAAAGACAAGTATTACACGATGTCAATCATATGTGGAATTTAGTGAACAAAATAAATCGATGAACAAAATCAACCCAGAAACATAGAAGCACAGAACAGACTGAAGAATCTCAGTAGGAAAGTTGGGGAGGGTGGGTGGGTGGGCAATGACCAACTAAAACACTTGAAAGCATATATGCATAACCTGTGGACACAGACAATATGGTGGTAAAGGCCTGGAGAAGGGGGCAGGGGTGCAGCAAAAAGGGTCAATGAGAGAGAAAAGGTGATATATGTAATAATTAAAACAAGAAAGATTTTTTAAATAAATAAATAAATAAATAAATACATAAATAGCTAAGGCATGCATGTCTTTTGGTGTGAAGACAGTGAAATGTTAAATTTAGTTGCAAATTTGTAATAGCATCCCTAACACATTCAAAATAAATTAATATGTAAGTAAAGAAATAGAAAAAACTTTTACATGCTGCTTTTTAAAGTTAATTTCCCAATCTGTCTCACAAATAATTTTTTGTTGGGGTTGTTCTAAATATAGTGAATTGAATTAGAGGATCATTGAGAATGCCTTTGGTTTTCTTTCTTTATTAATTTGCTTTCTCTGTTCGTGTTGTCTTATTGTTTCCTTGAACTAGAACTGGAACACTCTCCTCTTCAACAAGGTTTGTCAAAATGCTACCATCATTCAAGACCTATCTTAAATTTCACTACTTTCAAGAAGCTTCTTTTGAGCTTTTCCAACTGAATTTGATCTCTCTTCCTTTTGTAGTTCTATAGCTTTTTGTTCCTTTCCCAGTGTCAAGAGTTTTGGGAATGAGGCCACATCAGATTTGACAGTTCAGGGTGCATTTTTGAATGTGCCCTTTGCTATAAGGTTCCTGGAACATCTTTTTTACTTAAACAATGGTATTACTAGAACAAATTTAGATAGTGGTAGTGGAAAGAATACTTTCCTTTTTTAAATTATTAAAAACTTGAATGTTGACATAATTGCAGATATCCCCTCCCCATTTTTCCCACTACCACCTACCCCTACATACCCCTCCACTGGCCTTCACCAAACTATTGTTGGTAGCCATGAGGTATACATATATGCTCTTTAGCTAATCCCTTCACCTTCTTTATCCAGTCACCCCACCCCCAACCTCTAGAGCACTGGCTAGTCTATTCCATATATCCATGTTTCCAGTTCCATTTTGTTCATCAGTTTATTTTGTTCATTGGGTTCCACATATTAGTGAGATCATATAGTATTTGCCTTTCTCTGGCTGGCTTATTTCCTTTAGCATAATAATCTCCAGGTCCATTCATGCTGCTGCAAAGGATAAAGTTCCTTCTTTCAGAGAGTCCAGAAATCAACCCACACCTCTATGATCAACTCATATTTGACAAAAGAAGCAATAACATACAATCCTCTAAACAAAAAATCAGCAAAGAAACAGCAATACTAAATGACTCACTAGATCAGATGGACTTAATTGACATCTTCAGAATATTTCACCCCAAAGCTACAGAATATACATTCTTCTCCAGTGCACATAGGGCATTTTCAAAGAGAGACCATATATTAGGACACAGGCAAAGTCTCTTCAAATTCAAGAAGATATAAATCATATCAAGTAACTTCTCAGATCACAATGGTATAAAACTAGAAATCAACTAAAATAAAAACATTGAAAAAAATTCAAACACTTGGAGGCTAAATAGCATGCTATTAAACAATGACTGGGTTACCAGAGAGATCAAATAAGAAATAAAAAGCATCCTGGAAACAAATGACAATGAAAACACAACAATCCAAAATCTATGGGACACAATGAAAGCAGTCCTAAGAGGGAAGTTCATACCTCTACAGGCCTACCTCAAAAAACAAGAAAAACTGGCAATAAATGATCTAACCCTACAACTCAAAGAGTTAGAAAGAGAGCAACAAGTAAAATCCACAGTATCCAGAAGGAAGGAAATAATAAAGATCAGAGCAGAAATAAACGACATAGAGACAAAAAAAAAAAAAATCAATGAAACCAAAAGCTGGTTCTTTGAAACGATTAACAAGATTGATGAACCTCCCACCAGGCTCACCAAGAAACAAAGAGAAAGGACCCAAATAAACAAAATCAGAAATGAAAGAGGTGAAGTAACAACAGACCCCACTGATATACAAATGATTGTCAAAAAATACTGTGAACAACTCTACTCCAACAAACTGGACAACCTCGATGAAATGGACACGTTCCTAGAAAAATACAAGCTTCTAAAACTCAATCAGGAAGAATCAAAAAACCTGAATAGGCCAATAACTACTGATGAAATTGAAACAGTAATCAAAAAGCTTCCAGCAAACAAAAGCCCTGGACCAAATGGCTTCACAGGGGAGTTTTACCGAACATTCAAAGAACTAAAGCCAATCCTTCTCAGATTATTCCAAAAAATTAAAGAGGAAGGAACACTTCTAAGCTCTTTCTATGAATCCAACATTATCCTAATCCCAAAACAAGATAAAGACACCACAAAGAAAGAGAATTACAGGCCTATATCCCTGATGAACATAGATGCTAAAATCCTCAACAAATTTTTAGCAAACCGGATCCAGCATTGCATTAGAAAGATCATACACCATGACCAAGTGGGATTTATTCCAGGAATGCAAGGCTGGTACAATATCCGCAAATCAATAAACATGATATATCACATAAACAAGTTGAGAGACAAAAATCACATAATCATATCAATTGATGCATAAAAGGCATTTGACAAAGTCCAACACCGTTTTCTGACAAAAATTCTCAGCAAAGTGGGAATAGAGGGATCATACCTCAACATAATAAAAGCCTTATATGGCAAACCTACAGCCAACATCATACTCAATAGGCAAAAACTAAAACCATTTCTCTTAAGAACAGGAACAAGACAGGGATGCCCACTTTCACCACTCCTGTTCGACATAGTACTGGAAGTGCTAGCCAAAGTGATCAGACAAAAAGAAGAAATAAAAGGCATCCAAATTGGAAAAGAAGAAGTAAAATTGTCACTAGTTGCAGATGACATGATACTGTACTTAGAAAACCCGAAAGACTCCATCAAAAAATTATTAGACCTAATAAATGAATTTGGCAATGTAGCAGGATACAAAATTAACACCAAGAAATCTGTGACATTTTTATATGCCAATAGTGAACTTACATAAAGAGAAATTAAAAACAACAATCCCATTTACCATTGCACCAAAAAAAAATAAGATACTTAGGAATAAACTTAACTAAGGAGGTAAAAGACCTCTACCCAGAAAACTACAGGACATTAAAAAAAGAGATAGAGGAAGACATAAACAGATGGAAGAACTTACTGTGTTCATGGATTGGTGGAATCAACATCATCAAAATGTCCATACTACCCAAAGCAATCTATAGATTCAGTGCACTCCTCATTAAAATACCAACAGCATATTTCAAAGATCTAGAAAGAACTCTTCAAAAACTCATCTGAAATTTAAAAAAAAGCAACCCGAATAGCTGCTGGGATCCTGAGAAAGAAGAACAAAGTAGGAGGGATCTCAATACCAGATATCAAGCTGTATTACAAAGCCACTGTTCTCAAAACTGCCTGGTACTGGCACAAGAACAGACATACAGATCAATGGAATAGAACAAAGAACCCAGAGATCGACCCAAACCACTATGCTCAATTAATATTTGACAAAGGATGCAAGAACATACAATGGAGTAAAGACAGTCTCTTCAATAAATGGTGCTGGGAAATTTGGTCAGACACATGAAAAAAACTGAAACTAGACCACCAACTTAGACCATACACAAAAATAAACTCAAAATGGATAAAGGACTTAAATGTACGACAGGAAACCATAAAAATATTAGAGGAATCCACAGTTAGCAAAATCTCAGATATATGCTGTAGGAATTTCTTCACTGACACAGCTCCTAGGGCAATGGAAACTAAAGGGAAAATAAACAAATGGGACTATATCAAAATAAAAAGCTTCTGCACAGCAAAAGACACCATCAACAAAACAACAAGAAGACCCACTGCATGGGAGAACATATTTGCCAATGATATCTCTGATAAAGGTTTAATCTCCAACATTTACAGGGAACTCATACAACTTAACAAAAGGAAGATGAACAATCCAATAAAAAAATGGGCAACGGACCTAAATAGACACTTTTTGAAAGAGGACATACATAAGGCTGAGAGACATTTGAAAACATGCTCAAAGTCACTAATCATCCGAGAGATGCAAATCAAAACGACAATGAGGTACCATCTCACACCTGTTAGAATGGCTATCATCAACAAATAAACGACAAATGCTGGCGAGAATGTGGAGAAAGGAAACCCTCGTTCACTGCTGGTGGGAATGCAAACTGGTGCAGCCACTGTGGAGAACAGTATGGGGTTTCCTCAAAAAGCTAAAAATGGAACTTACATTTGACCCAGTGATCCCACTTCTAGGAATATATCCCAAGAAACACCAATCAGAAAGGATATATGTATCCCTATGTTCATAGCAGCACAATTTACAATAGCTAAGATTTGGAATCAGCCTAAATGCCCATCAGCAGATGAATAGATTAATAAACTCTGGCACATCTACACAATGGAATACTATGCTGCTGTAAAAAGGAAGGAACTCTTACCATTTGCAAGAGCATGGATGGAGCTGGAGAGCATTATGCTAAGTGAAATAAGCCAGTCAAAGAAATATAAATATCACATGCTCTCACTCATTTGTGGATTATACTGAACAACAAAAACTGATGAACAAAAACAGATGTAGAGAAAGAAAAGCATGGATCAGATGCTCAAAACTCAGAGGGAAGGTAGGGGAGGGTGGGGTGAGGGGGAGAGATCAACCAAGGACTTGTATGCATGCATATAAGCATAAGCGATGGATGTGGACAACAGGAGTTGAGGGTGAGGGCAGGATTGGGGGGAAGAGAGGACATTGGGGGGGGATAAGGACACATTTGTAATATCTTAATCATTAAAGGAAAAATAAATTTAAAAAAGACAGTTTCTTCAATAAATGGTGTTGGATAAATTGGATAGGCACAGGTAAAACAATGAAACTAGACCACCAACTTACAAGATACACAAGACTGAACCCAAAATGGATAAAAGACAAATGTAAGTCACAAAACCATGAAAATCCTAGAAGAAAACATAGGCAGTAAAATCTCAGACATCTCTCACAGCAATATTTTTGCCATATGTCTCTGAGAGCAAGGGAAACTCTAGAAAAGATAATCAGGAGTCCATCAAGATAAAAAGCTTCTGCACAGCAAAAGAAACCATCAATAAAATGAAGAGAACTCAATGTGTGGGAGAACATATTCACCAATGATACATCTGATAAGGTATTAATTTCCAAAATATATTAAAAGACTTATAGAACTCAACACCAGAAACACAAATAATCTAATTTCAACATGGGCAAAATACCTGAATAGACACTCCTATAAAGAGGACATACAGATGGCCAAGAAACACAGGAAAAAATACTCAAGTTCACTATTCATCAGAGACATGCAAATTGAAACCACAATGAGTTATCTCCTTACACTTGCCAGAATGGCTACCATCAATAAATCAACAAAGAATAAGTGCTGGCGAGGATGTGGAGAAAAGGGAACCCTTGTGCATTGTTGGTGGGAATGAAGACTGCTATAGTATGGAGTTTCCTCAAAAAAATAAAAATGGAACTTCCATTTGACCCAGTGACCCCACTTCTAGGAATATATCCTAAGTCACCTGAAACACCTATCAGAAAGAATTTATGCACCCCTATGTTCAAAGCAACATTATTTATAATAACTAAGATCTGGAAACAACCCAAGTGTCCATCAGCAGATGAGTGGATAAAAAAGTTGAGGTACATTTATACAATGGAATACTACTCAGCTGTAATAAAGGAAGGAATACTTTCAAACAACATCTTGAGGTGCACGCCAGAGTTGATAGGTTTCCAGTGTAACATTTTATTTTCTGAAAATGGTGAAACTGAGTCAAGTTGCTCCTATGGGTTTGCTCAGGGCCTCTGATGACAAATAGCCCTCACATTGGTATGTATGATAGCATTCTACCAGGATTGACTTCATGCAAGTTATTTAAAAAATATTTGGTCTTTTTCAAAAGTGGAGAACACTATGGCAGAGACTGCTAGATCTCCCCCAACATCTATCCCCCGTTCTGCATTGTAATGATAGATATCTCCTAAGTTTTATCAGTGCACATGCTGTGCATCTAGAGACTACATTTCCAAGTTTTCCTTCCAGTTTAGCATAGCTAGTTGACCACATTTTTCATCAGTATTATGTGAGTCAAAATGATGTCTTCAAATGTTATGTCACTTACAAGAAAATGATTTGCCCCTTAACTTACTCTCATCCTTCCTTTTGATGGGCAGCTGGTGACCAAGACAACACCCTAGGATATGGCAGAGCATCATTATGGAAGGCATCTGAATATCTGCATTAGCTTGTGGATCAGAACCCCTATCTATCCTGCACCAGCATCTATCTATGAGCGAAAAATAAACTTCTATCATTTATTTTGGCAGTTCTTCATTATAGCAGCTTAGACTTGGGTATAAATTCTAACTAATACCAAGTTCAATTTCATCAGGATAATATGTGCTCCATATCAGCTTTATTGAATAAGAAGTTTCAGTATTGCGTTTTAAGAATCTTCATTTTAACAAGTTTTTTAGATGACCTGCAACACTTGAAGTTTGAGAAACACTAGTATAGTGGTTAGGGGAATGGAATTGTAGTCAAATATATCTGCGTTTGAAAAACAGTTTTGTTGCCCTATCCATGGTCGGCAAACTGCGGCTCACGAGCCACATGCTGCCTTTGGCCCTTTGAGTGTGGCTCTTCCTAAGCCTTAGGAGTACCCTAATTGAGTTAATAACAATGTACCTACCTATATAGTTTAAGTTTAAAAAATTTGGCTCTCAAAAGAAATTTCAATCGTTGTACTGTTGATATTTGGCTCTGTTGACTAATTTGTTTGCCGACCACCGCCCTAACTGGTTTGGCTCAGTGGGTAGAGCACCGGCCTGCGGACTGAAGAGTCTGGGGTTTGATTCTAGTCTAGGGCACATGCCTTGGTTGTGGGCTTGATCCCCAATAGGGGGTGTGCAGGAGGCAGCCAATCAATGATTCTTTCTCATCATTGATGTTTCTTTCTCTCTCTCCCTCTTTCTTCCTCCCTGAAATCAATAAAAATATATTTTAAAAAAAGAAAAACAGTTTTGTTGCCTGGGTGGCATTGCTCAGTGGTTGAGCATTGACCTATGAACCAAAAGGTCACAATTCAATTCCCTGGTCAGGGCACATGCCTAGATTGTGGGGGGCTCGTGATGCCTCTCTCTCTCTCTCTCTCTCTCTCTCTCTCTCTCCCTCCCTCCCTCCCTCCCCCTTTCTTTCTGAAATCAATAATAAAAATATATTTTAGAAAAAGTTTTGTTGCTTATTAGCTGTTTGCATGGTTCCTCCATTCTCACATGTTGCTGCCAGCCCTCTGCTCTTAATATCACCTTTCCTGTTCCTGTGCTGTGTAACTACTTTTTCTCAACAGTTAGTGAATAGTTACATGGTTGTTTATCTCTTGTGATCCTGGGTAAGGGAAACCTCCTCAATGAATGTTTTTATATTTTTACTCCATAATACACAGGTGCACTTTACAAACTTTAAACTCCCTTTTCCTTCAATTTACTGTCCTGACATGGAAGCCAAACCCTTTTGCAACCTCATGTACTAAGGAAAGGAAATTTTATTTTGTAATGTATGTAGTCTACCTGTATTTTTCCCAAAGCTTATAAAAAGTGCTGATTCCTGGTTCCAAAAAGAACATTTAAATACAATATTTTGGAGTATATTCCAGGAATCTGCATTTAACTGGCTTTATCAGTTGATTTGTATGCACACTAAAGATTGAGCACCTCTAACTGTACCATTGTTCTGAGAAAATATAGTGACAATTGTAGTAAAGTCACTCCCTGCTGTCATTAGTGCGTATATAGAAATAAAATCAAGAATTATTCCATATATTAAAACCCCGGAACTCATTTTAATAAATCAAGATAGAGAGTTTCAGAGCTCTGTCTCTCCTAGAAAGTATGTCTAACTTACCTTTAGATTTTTTATTTTTAAATATTTTCAATTACAGTTTACATTCACTATTATTTTGTATTAATTTCAGGTGTACCTTATAGTGGTTAGACAATCACATATTTCACAGTGTTCCCCCAATATTTCTAGTACCCACTTTGCATCATACAGTTATTAAAATATTATTGACTATATTTTCTATGCTTCCTATCTCATTCTTAGTTTTGGGAACAGTATATCTATCTATCTATCTATCTATATATATATATATATATATATATATAGAGAGAGAGAGAGAGAGAGAGAGAGAGAGAGAGAGAGTCAAAACTGAAGGAATATTTTTCAAACAGTATCTCAATATGCACTCCAGAGTTAATAGATTTAAACCTATTTCCAGTGTAGCATTTTATTTTCTGAAAATGATGCAACTTTGTACTGCATCTCAAAAGCATTTCTCAGTCAAAAAGTGTGACTAACATTAGGTGGAAGTCATCTTAAGTTTGACTTTGGGAAGCCCATTTGTCAGTTTCTTTAAGAAAAAGTCCTTTTCTTTGGATTATTTTCCTTTCTTAGCTGGTTAATCAATTCTCAATTTAACATACCTTTGACTCTTATTGAACAAGGACAAGATAAACTAGTTTGCAATTTCCAGGTTGATTTTTGTTGTCCTTGTGATATAAGTTGTAGTGCCTTTGGCTAATTTTTACTTCTTGATGTCTTTTCAATCTTAAAATGTTATCACTACAGCACCAACAAAATAAAGCATTTATGAAAATAGCAAAGAGTTTTAAGTGCTAATTGTACATTATACAGTCCTTTGTCACCTATTTTTTATATTAAATTTCAAATAATTTTATAGTGATTATTAATAGTCATTTAGTACTTTCTGTATGCCTGGAAACATCCCAAATACTTTGTATATATTATCATATTTCCTATTCATTTTATAAAAAGATACTAAGGCTTAAAAAGTTATTTGCAAAGGTCATGAAGCCAGTAAGTGAAAGAGCTTAAATTGGAACTATTAATTATTACCTTTTTTATACAAACCATATCCATGAACAGTAAAACCACTGGTGAGCACAAATAGTATAGGCATTTGTGTTAACTTGTCTTAGTCATTTTTCAGAGAGACACCAAATAGCACCAGTTCATTTTTATGCATAGGTATCACGGGTGAGTCACATGAGGTAATTTCAGAGGATACAAAAGAGTACTTCTCAATTCAAATTTACTTTTTTAAAAAAATTTTCAACACCTTGACCATCTGATGTTCCATTGTTTTAATATAAAAGCTTTATTTATTTAAGGAAAAGATTGGAGATGGATACTTATTGTGTCATGGCTATCCAAGGTACTTTGAATACTTACCCATTTCATTTTCATAGAAGCAATTTGATGGAGGTTTTATATATCAACTTAAAAAATAATGTGAGGGTAGCAGAACTAAGACTCATAGAAATTACATGCTTTACCCAAGATACCAAAATTTAAATGCAGGAGATCTGATTCAAAATCACATTTTTTTCAGACTACATTAAGATTTGTCCTGGTTAATAGTATAATATAAACCCCAAGGATGGAAAGGGTAAAAAAGAGTTATAATTAAAAGGTAAAGGCTAGAAATATGTATATAGTAAATGTGAATAGTGGTTATATTGTTGACTGCTAAGATAATGATTGATGATTGCTTTTCTTGTTGTTTTTAAAATGTTTTCTGGGGCACCTGTGAGCGGAGGCTGGGGCAGGGATGGTGGTGCTGACTGTCCTGTGAAAGCAAAGTGGCCAGGGGACCGCCATGTGTCCGAGGCCCTGACATAGCCACCAGGGACTCCAAAGCTGGGGCTGTGGCCCTTCGCCCCGGTGGCAGGGGGCAGCGGCCTGGAGGCGGTGGCCGGGGAGCAGGCTTTGGTGCATCCGCGAGGCCTAGTCGTGGCCACCCCTCTCCCCCCGCCCCCCCAACCCCCCCGTCCCCCGCTTCGTATTCACACGCAGAGGCTCCATGTTCTATGACGAGGATGGAGATCTCCCTCACGAATTCTATGAGGAGACAATTGTCACCAAGAATGGGCAGAAGCGGGCCAAGCTGAGGTGGGTGCATAAGAACCTGACTCTTCAAGGCACCGTGAAGCTGGACACCCGCTGCGTCCACGTGGATTTCCCTGTGATCCTCTATGAGGTTTGAGCCTGGGGGGGGGTTTCAGGACTAAGCAAGAAACCCTCAGGCTCAAGGTGTGGCTTCCACTGAGGAACCTAGGCTGAAACCACTACCCTGATTAAACTCCATGGGCCTGGAAACTTCAGCTGTGAGCCGGGCAGTCCTGCAGTGTTGGTTGGGTGCTGGTTTGTCTTGTGATGAGAGGGGGCTGGTGGCTGGTGAAGGCTAACAGTGGAGTTACCAGCCTACCTTCCCCTGCAATCCCGATGAGGAGCATGGCAGGGCATATGCTGACAATGTATCAGTGGTCGGCAAACTCATTAGTCAACAGAGCCAAATATCAACAGGACAACGATTGAAATTTCTTTTGAGAGCCAAATTTTTTAAACTTAAACTATATAGGTAGGTACATTGTTATTAACTTAATTAGGGTACTCCTAAGCTGGCCTTTGCTAAAAACGTCCTCAATCTGATTGAGGTACATTCACTGAGGTCAACCCCTTCCAACTCTCCCAATCCACACTCCTCTTGTATACTTATTTCAGATAGAGGAGTGTGGATGGGAGAGTTGGAAGGTGTCGACCTCAGCGAATGTACCTCAAAACTATGTACCTCCCCCGCACTGCATATTCCGCGGCCCGCCTGCGCTGCCTCTCCTGTCGCCCAACCAACCGACACCCCCCACTTCTTCTAACGCCACTTCTTCAAAATAGACTCGCCCAGGCCGAAAACCAACTTCTGCGCATGGGCCACGAAGTTTCAATTGCACTGTACGTGACGTGTGCGCCCACACGTGGTATTTAGTGGCAGAGCCACACTCAAGGGGCCAAAGAGCCGCATGTGGCTTGCGAGCCGCTGTTTGCTGGCCATGGCCCTATAGTATGCCCATCCCTTCAGCAGGATCAATTAGGAGAAAGTATTGGAGCCCCTGGGTAGGGACAGAGAGAACAGCCATAAAAGGCTTAAAATGTGAAAGTTTGTAGTCTAGTCCATGAGATTGTTGGTGCAGAGTCTGATTTCTACATAGAAATGACTTTTTATAAAAATCCCTTATTGTGCAAGCTCTGTGCTTCAAGAGTATGGGAAGTGGTGTGGGGAGGGTGGCCCCCAATCTAGGAAGACTGTTGTCTTATTGGTTCAGTTTCAATAAAACTGTTTTTAGACCCCGAAAAAATGTTTTCTGTACTTTCTAAATTTTTATAATGAATACAAATTATTTTAATGCAATTTTGAAATAGTGGAACCTGATTATTTTTAAGGAAGACAACTTTTGAGGAGGTACAGTAAGGCAATACTTTAAAGCTGTGTTCCATGAGACCCTAAAATTTGTGGAGTGGGTGATTGTGAGGGAAAGCCACGTGAATGGGACTTGAGGTGTCCATCTAGTTTTGAAACAAACATATTCAGATTTTATCAATTTTATATATTGGATTATAACAAAATTGTTCTTTTGCTAAAAAGGAAGATAGGAAACCACCGTCATATGTGATTGTACCAATAAACCCACCTAAATGAATGTCCCTTAATACAGTGGTCACCAACCGGTGGTTCGGGGACCACAGGTGGTCTGTGAGGTCCAAAAGGTTGGCGACCACTGGTTTAAGGATACCTTTGGAGCAGCGGTCGCCAACCATTTTCCAAAAGTGAAAATTATCCCCATGAAACAAGTAGATGTCTGATGTTGCTAAATCTTGCCCCCATTTTTTTCTGTCATTTCAAATCATTAGTCTTCCATGTAAAAGCAGATTCTTTGCTTAGGTTCTATTCAAAGCAAAAGAGAAAAGGCATTCAAGGGACCTTTCAGGTGCAAACCCAGTAAGGCTGTCCTGGCCCCTAGGTCAGAGGTCATAAGTATTTGAACTCTTATATTACTTGTTAAATTTTTATCTCTTCCTGATATGTGCCATTTTAATTATTATCATTCTTATAGTACTTAGTATTAAGGTCCTTGAAGTAAAAAAAGCTGGTATAGTGTTCTGGGGATTTTTGGTGTTTTTTTTGTTTGTTTATTTTTTTGTTTTCTTTTGTTTTGTTTTTTCATGAGTAGCAGCAAAAGAAGGGGACCTGAAAAACTATAATTAGATGTTTTAGTTTGAGGATGAAGAACCCCAAGGACAGATAGATAGCTAAGAAAGATGGAAAAATTGGCTAAGTTCCTGGGATCTTGCAGCAAGGATAGAAAGACTTAATGGGGCATTGGCCTAAATATGATTGGTATTTCTGATAAATCAAGCTCACTAATAGTTTTTTTTTTCAGATTATTATTTTTATTTTTTTCTTTATTGATTAAGGTACTACATATGTGCCCTTATCCCCCCATTGCTCCCCACCCCCCACTCATGCCCTCACCCATCCCCGGTGTCAGTGTCCATTGGATAGGCTTATATGCATGCATACAAGTCCTTTGATTGATCTCTCCCCCTTACCCCACCCTCCCCCTCTGAGGTTTGATGGTCTGATCAATGCTTCTCTGTCTCTGGACCTGTTTTTGTTCATCAGTTTATGTTGTCCATTATATTCCACAAATGAGTGAGATCATGTGATACTTATCTTTCTCTGACTGGCTTATTTCACTTAGCATAATGCTCTCCAGTTCCATGCTGTTGTAAATGGTAAGAATTCCTTCTTTTTTTACCGCAGGGTAGTATTCCATTCAAAAGAAACCATCAACAAAACAACAAGAAAGTCCACTGCACTGGAGAACATATTTGCCAATGTTATCACCAATAAGGGTTTAATCGCCAACATTTACAGGGAACTCATACAAGTTAACAACAGGAAGATAAACAACCCAACCAAGAAATGGGCAATGGACCTAAATAGATACTTTTCGAAAGAAGACAGAAGGAATGTCAAGAGACATATGAAAGCATGCTCAAAGTCACTAATCATCCGAGAGATGTAAATCAAAATGACAATGAGGTACCATCTCACACCAGTCAGAATGGCTAACATCAACAAATCAACAAATGACAAGTGCTGGAGAGGATGTGAAGAAAAAGGAACCCTCGTGCACTGCTGGTGGGAATGCAGATTGGTGCAGCCACTGTGGAGAACAGTATGGAGTTTCCTCAAAAAATTAAAAATGGAACTTTCATTTGACCCAGTAATCCCACTTCTAGGAATATATCCCAAGAAACTAGAGACACTGATCAGAAAGGATATATGCACCCCTATGTTCATAACAGCACAATTTACAATAGCTAAGATTTGGAAACAGCCTAAGTGCCCATCAGCAGATGAGTGGATTAAAAAACTGTGGTACATCTACATAATGGAATCCTAATAGTTTTTGCTTCTTACAATTTTACTTACTCCATGGAGGTAAGTTAAGATGCCTTATTGCCCATGTTCTGCCTGACATAGAGTTGGAGTTCAAAGAATAAGTTTAGAGTTCAAACTGACCAAGCACCTCAGAGAATTTTCTTACTCATATTGGTTGCCTTACTGTAATTAGAATGAAGCATTTTAATGCTACTATTCATATAGAGAACCATGAATTATTAACAGGTTTCTCCTTGGAAATAGGGAGCAGCTTTATAGGAGGCGCAGTGTGTGGAAGCACCCTCCTCCTTTATTGCAGCAGAGAATGGATTGAGAAACTGCATCAACTCTGATAAGTATAACTACAACTCTGATAAGTTTCCATTCTGTTATACCTCATTTACGTAAATAGATATACGCACAAATGAAGCAAAAGCTAAGCCACAACCACACTCAGTCACATAGCTACATGAATGCAATTCCTGAAGCCCATGTAAATATACAATCGGAACACATGTTCATGCTTAATAATAAGGACAAATGTATTCAACACCAGAAATAATGTAAGACTTCATTGAACAGCTTTGTTTCTAGTTCTATTTTGCATGGTTTTACATGCTCCCCATCTACTCTCTCTGAATGGTATTATTCACTCTTCAGCAGGCTTTTATTTTTTTCTCCATTTCTCCACAGATAAGCCCACCTCATTTGAAATGGAAAGGACTCACAAGTTTCTAATCACTGGTTAATTCCACAACTATTTCACTTCAGAACCTGAACATTTGAAGTGCTTGTAATCAGATAGATTCTACACTTCAAGCAAGCAGCCAGGAGTAAACTAAAGGCTGTCATTCCCTTTTAAATATTTGGAAAGTGTCTCATGACATAGCTGAGTGAAGTCTGCATACTTGGTAAGCTTTGAGCTAAATCAAAGCCAGAATTCAAAATGCAAAAATCTGGATATCACTTTATTTTTCTACCCCTCCTGCATCCTTTTCTTACTTCCCTTTTGATGAGACCCTTTTCAGATACCCATGGGGCTCCTCACAGTGTGCTCTGTCTGGGTTCTTGATGTGTGGCTGTATGGTGGTCCCTTGAAGTAGTGCCCACACTTAGCTTTTGAAACTATTCTGATGGGGCATCTCTCATTGATAATCAGGCCATGAGTAGGTGGACATTTTATCCTCACAAAAGTGGGGGTTCTATATAGCTGAAAAGCACAAGTTGATTTCATTCTCAGCAAGGGAGCATGCAGTCATAAAAAATTCATTAATACATGTGTGGTGGTCGAAAAGGAAGTCCCAATTTAATTCAATAAATGAATGTAGTATCAAAGGAAAGCTAAAATATAGAAATATATGCATATGCTTACCATTCTTTCTAGATGTGAAACAAAAAAATAAAAAAGCATCTAGAAACAATGGCAAAACATTTTAAATTATAATATTTATTCCCACATTAAAGTTACTTTAATAGTTCATTTACTGCAGAAAGATTAAGCATCCATGAAAACTTTAATAAAATTGAGAGAATTTTTGATAATCGTTTTTTGTTCCTTTGTAGAAAATGCCCCATGGAGGGGAAAAATCTGGCTCTAAATGCCAGTTTGATGTGAGCTTGCGTCCCTGTGTCCTTGTGTTGTTTGCTAGAAAAACATCAATGAAACACACCCTTAGGGATGGAAGAATGTAAGATCTGAACATAATGAAGGTTTAAAATGACTAATATTGATGTCCTTATCACAGATGACAAGATGGCTAGGCTGCGGCTCTGCCATAATGGCCCTGTACTAGTTCAAAAGCTATTATTTGAAAACTGCAGTGTTCATGCCAAGATCTCTCACCGGAAGTTCATCAGCATAAAATGTCTTTGCCTCCTATTCCCCTGCTGCTTTAGTACAATATTCTCCCTGAGCAGTTTTTTAATTTTCAACATATCAAGATCCCCACTCCCATCCCTGAAGGAAAGGCTACTTAAACACTATTTTCTATACAGTAATGATAATGCTACTTTCTATTATAAGAATGGGTTTGGTTCCTTTTGTCTAAATTAACCCTCTTTTTATAAAATGTATGAGTTTGTTAAGGGTCCCCATGTAGAAAAATATGCATGCAATGAAACTATTAGATAAAGATGATTTCAAATGCTAAATAATACTACCCCAACCCCTCACAGACTATCTTTGTATGTATTACCTATGTTTATTGACTTTTTTTAAAAAAAAATCTTTATTGTTGAAAGTATTACAGATGTCCCCCTTTTCCTCCCATTGACCCCTTCTATCCCACCCCACACCCCAACTCCATGGGTTATGCATACATGCATACAAGTTCTTTCATTGATATGTTTTCCCCACCCACTCCTTCCTTTGGAGTTTCCAAGGATGTCTAAGAGTTAAAAGTTCAAGTTCAGTTGGAAGAAATTATCTGGTTATGATAATAGAACGCATGAGGTATGGAGATTCATTTTTGAGGAAAAGGAAGAAAGTAACTTGCTCTAAGGACTATTATTTCTGAATGGGTAAGGTTTATGAAAGTTGTAGAGAGGTTTATAAAATGTTGTGAAGGTTATAAAAGTTTGTGAAAATTTTAAGTTTATTTTAAAAATTTATTTCATTTTTCTCTGCAAAAAGTAGTAATCCAAATTATGTGTATGGTCCTTATGTGTATGGCCTTTATGTGATATGTATTCGCCTGTGTATTATTAAAACTAAAATGTGGTATCGGGTCCAAGTTCCTTGTCTCGCAAAACCGAAGAATGGATTCATAGACAAAAAAGGTTAGCAGAGGCTAAGTTTATTGAGGGATAAACAGATTTCTTGCCACACAGGGCAGTAAGAAGGGTCCCAAAGTGCTTTACCTGTGAAGCTTCTTTGTCTCAGGTTCCAAAGTCCCATGTGTCTTGAGTCAGTGCTAGAAAAAGTGAAGCTGGGGTTCTACTAGTAAAGGCAGACCAGTGTCCAGACCTTCTGTTCCATGTTGCAGCCAGGTGTAGTTCAGCATCCAAGCTAATTGAAATCCATTAATCCATGTGTGTTGTATGGCCATGTGGACGCAGGGGAGCACATTTCCTGCCACAGGAGTGTGAGGAACCCATTGAGCATGAGAGAGAGAGAGAGAGAGAGAGAGAGAGAGAGAGAGAGAGAGAGAGAGAGAAAGAGAGAGAAGGAGAAGAAAGCACCTTGTGACTGGTTATCTGCAAGATGCCTGTCTTAGCAACATCCATACATTTTAAAGCTTAGGTCTCCTGCACATGCCCTTCCTTCCCCCACACCCCAAGCTGGGTTGCCTTAGTAATTCAGTTTAGCTGGGCTCCCTGGCTCTACTTCCTCCCCTCATGGTCCCACCCCTGACTACCTAGCTTTCTTCTGACTCCTCATTATATGTGGTGAGTTTTTAGCCTCCAGAAGACATTGCTAAGACATAATTTTTATTGGTCTAAAAAGATTAAATACTTATATTAATTAAGCAGAATTCTATGATCTAGACTAAATATTTAATATTAAAACTGGTTTAAGTTTAATAACTTTTAGAGTTATTACAAAAAAAATAAGTGTTTGTTTTACCTAGATTTACAGAGTTTATGGTGTAATCTTTTGGTTCAGTATATTTCACAACCTTCCCAAAGTTTAAATTTTAATAGATATTTTATTTTTTAAATATCTATTGTTGAAGATATTACAAATATTTCCTTTTTTCCCCATTGACCCATTCTAGCCAACCCTCACCCCTCATCACAGGCCTTCACCACACTATTGTCAGTGTCCATGGTTATGCATATTTGCATACAAGTTCTTTAGTTGATCTGTTCCCCCCACCCACCCACCAATGCCTTCCCTCTGAGATTTAACACTCTTTTTCATACTATTTCTCTCGATCTATTTTGATCATCAGTTTATTTTGTTCATTAGACTCCACATATGAGTGAGATCATGTGATACTTTTTTTTCTCTGACTGGCTTATTTCGCTTAGCATAGTATTCTCCATGGCCTTCTAAGCTGTCTCCAAGGGTAAGAGATCTTTTTTACTGCTGCATACTATTCCATGGTGTAAATGTGCCACAGCTTTTTTTTTTAAACCCACTCATCTACTGATGGGCACTTGGACTGTTTCTAGATCTTAGCTATTGTAAATTGTACTGCAATGAATATAGGGGTGCACACATTCTATCTCATTTGTGTTTTGGGTTTCTTAGGATATATTCCTAGAGGTAGGATTACTGGGTCAAATGGCAGTTCCATATTTAATTTTTTGAGGAAACTCCATATTGTTTTTCATTAGGGGTGCACCAACCTGCATTCCCACCAGCAGTGTACTAGGGTTTCCTTTTCTCCGAGTCCTCGCCAGCACTTGCCATTTGTTGATTTGTTGATTTCTTAATGATAGCCATTCTGACAAGTATGAGATGGTACCTTATTGTAGTTTTAATTTGCATCTCTCTGATTTTTTAATTGGCTCGCTTGTCTTCCTTCTGTTAAGTTGTATGAGTTCCTTATATAGTTTGGGTATTAACCCTTTATCAGATGCATCATTGTCAAATATGTTCTCCCATACAGTGGGCTCCATTTTCATTTTATTGATGGTTTCTTTTGCTGTGCATTTTATTTTTATGTACTCTCATTATTTTATTTTCTCCTTAGGTTCCCTTGCCCTAGGAGATATAGCCACAAACTTATTGCTATGAGAGCTGTCTGAGATTTTGCTGCCTATGCTTCCTTCTAAGATTTTTATGGTTTCATGACTTACATTTAAGTTTTTTATCCATTTTGAGTTTATTCTCATGTATGGTGTAAGTTGGTGGTCTAGTTTAATTTTTTTTGCATGTATCTGTCCAATTTTCCAAACTATTTATTGAAGAGACTCTCTTGACTCCATTGTATGCTCTTGCATCCTTTGTCAAATATCAATTGAGCATAATGCAGCTGTGGGCAAACTATGGCCCTCGGGCTGGATCCGGCCCGTTTGAAATGAATAAAACTAAAAAAAAAAAAAAAAGACCGTACCCTTTTATGTAATGATGTTTACTTTGAATTTATATTAGTTCACATAAACACTCCATCCATGCTTTTGTTCCGGCCCTCCGGTCCAGTTTAAGAACCCATTGTGGCCCTCAAGTCAAAAAGTTTGCCCACCCCTGGATAATGGCTTTGGTTGATTTCTGGGGTCTCTCTTCTGTTCTATTGGTCTATATGTCAGTTCTTGTGCCAGTACCAGGCTGTTCTGAGCACAGTGGCTTTGTAGTGTAACTTGATATCTGGTATTGTGATCTCTCCAACTTTGTTCTTCTTTCTCAAGATTACTGCAGCTATTCAGGTGATTTTTGTTGTTGTTTTGTTTTGTTTTGTTTTGTTTTGTTTTCTTGGTTCCATATACATTTTTTGAGTATTTTTTTTTATATTTGTGACATATGCTGTTGATATTGTAATAGGGATTACATTGAATCTATAGATTGTCTTGGGTCGTATGGACATTTTAATGATGTTAAATCTACCAATCATGAACATGGTATATTCTTCAACTTGTTTATATCTTCCTCTATCTCTTTTTTCAATGTTGGGTAGTTTTCAGAGTATAGGTCTTTTACCTCTTTGGTTAAGTTTATTCCTAAGTACCTTAATTTCTTTTTACAAGGGTAAATGAGATTGTTTGTTTAGTTTCTCTTTCTGAGAATTTCATTACTGGTGTATAAAAACACCATCGATTTCTGGGTGTTAATTTTGTATCCTGCCTCATTGCTGAATTCATTTTTTAAATCTAGTAGTTTTTTGTGGAATCTTTAGGGTTTTCTATGTGCAATATCATATCATCTGCTAATAATGACAGTTTTCCTTCCCCCTTTCCAATTTGGTTGCCTTTTATGTTTTCTTCTTGTCTGATCACTGTGACTAGGGCTTCCTGTACTATGTTGAATAATAGTGGTGAAAGCGGACATCCCTATCTTAGGGGAAATGGTTTTAGTTTTTGGTTTACTGCCTCTTGAAGTAAAAATAAAATTGAAAAGGACCTCATGGATGGAATATGATGTTGATATCAAATTGTGTCAAAACTAAGATTATTAAGCATACTGATGAGGATATTTTTAAGGAGTTTCAAGTAAAAATTGTTTTAGTGTGTATCTTAAGATAGTAAATTGAACATAAATATTTATTTTTCCTTCTGAGGCATATATAGCTATTTGTCTCCCACTATCTGTTTTCCCTTCTTATCTGGTAATTGAACCATTAATTTTTTAAAAAATATATTTTATTGATTTTGTACAGAGAGGAAGGGAGAGGGATAGAGAGTTAGAAACATCAATGAGAGAGAAACATTGATCAGCTGCCTCTTGCACACCCCCTACTGGGGATATGCCCGTAACCAGGGTACATGCCCATGACTGGAATTGAACCTGGGACCCTTCAGGCTGACGCTTTATCCACTGAGCCAAACCGGCCAGGGCTGAACGCTTACTTTTGAGGTGAATAGATTTTTCAGTCACTACCAAACTTATTGTTGTTATGCCCAGAATTCAAGATCCCCAAGAAACCACACCAGGGAGCCAGTCCGATGCAAAAGCAGAAGGTCCTTTATTGAGTTAGCTAACCCGACCCGGGCCTCCAGTCGACGCAGTGACCGGAAACCGAGTGCCACCCATGAGAAAATCAGGGCTTTAATAGTGAGGGGAGGGGAGCTGACTGTGGGCCCTGCCGATTGGCCAGGCGCAAGTCGGGTCTTGTTACACAGGATGTGGTCATCTCTATGGCGCGCACATCCCTTGCTTGTCATTGGTTAGTTCAAAGAAATCCCGGGCGTGGCCAGCAGGGGCCTGGGCTTCCGGGAAGAAGGCACTCTTCTGAGCACATGGCCTCTGCCCCAACATGGAGGATCCAGGGTAAGATGGAGGGCATAGCCCTCGCCCTTTCAATTGTGATTAAATGACTAAGATCTAGCTGGTAGGATGTAGTATAATGAGTGTACCCTTCTTTGACACTTCTACCTTCCTGCTGGTGGGAATCCAGATATAATGGAAAGGCTGAACCAGTTATCTTGAACCATGAAATAGAAGCCATACGTTGAGGGGTTAAAAAAAATAGATACAAGGAGGGGGAGTATCCAGTGATCATGAAGCTATAATGTCAGCCCTGGATTGTTTACCTCTAGATTTTATTCATGTGAAAAATAAATTCATTTCTATCTTGTTTGTGCAGACAGAACTCTTATTTTGGGTTCTGTTATTCATAACCAAACCTATTTCTAACTGAAAAGCTACCCTCTCTCTAAAAGACAAAATCAGGTAAAACATTCATAGAACTAGAAAACAAGTAAGGATACTCTAAAAACACAGAAAATGTAAGGACATTCTGAGAAAATACAAAAAAAAAAAATACTTTGTAGTATGTTAAAATATTTTACAAAAAAATGGTAACAAATAAAAAGAAAATCCAATCACTACTGATAAATCCACAACACAAAGCAAAGAGATGCTCCCTTACCTAACACATTGTGGACAAAAGGGGCCACACGCTGACCTGGCAAGCTCAGGGAAGGCCTGCATGGCAGCCTAGCAGACTCAGAGACCTAAAATAACCACAAAGGATGGTCTGAAATTAAACTTTGACTAAAAGCAGTTATGGTGGGCAGTTATGTCCTAAGCCAGTATCTTCACTGACAAGATCAACTTTGATCCTTACTGAGCCCATTTGCCTTTTTGCCTCTAAGATAACATTCCCTTGAAATGTCTGGGTAACTTGTAACTTCCCTTTTTCTGGAACCCCTGGGGTATAACCAAATGTTCTGGGCGCCAGGGCAGATACTACAAATTCCTTCATTATCATGTTGATTGATCCTGCACCCACCTAAGTAAGTGTCCATCATTTTACTTTTTACCCTATCACAGAGGTTTCCCCGCTTCGCTTAATCCCACCTCCTTAAATCTGTCACCAATGAATTTCATGTATAAATACGGATGTAACCCTGCCATTCTCCGGAGCACTATCTCAATTCATTGAGGTTCTGCTTCCCGGCATATGTCGACAGTTTGGCTCAAATAAACTCACAAAAATTCTTTACAGGTTTCAATGGTTTTTTTTACGTTAACAACATCATTAGTCTGGTTTTCTTTAAAAGGAATAAAACAACAACACTATACCATTGAAAAATCTAAAATTAATAATTGCAGGGATAAGCATTACAGCAACCAGTATGCTAACAAGAAATTGATTTTCATTAATGCCTCATTCTCATAAAACCTTCCTTCCTCACACTTACTGAGCACAGCTATGTGAAGGACTTACCCTAATGGGCTGCTTGCTAAGTAGATAATTTTTCAGTAGGCTCATAATATGAGAACGCATTCCAAGACTCAGTTGACCAAACTGGCACATCAGAAAAGGAGTTTTTAAAAAGGCTAGGCAAGCAACAAACCACCTAAAAAGCTTTGCTATGGTAGTCTCTTCCTTCTTTTTCACTAATAATGCCTGCTCTAATTAAACACAAACAACTCTAGGCTTCCAGATGATAAGGCCCAAGCAGAAGCTCAGAACACTGAACAAGCCATTAGCACCTGCATTTTCTGCCAATTAACACCAAGAAGGGAAGTTGAGTTTTACCCAAACATAATCCTGCAGTCACTTGACATTACAAAGGGAGCCCCAACTTACACTGCTATTCCTACCCTGTGTGAGAGACTGTTCATGTCCCACTGATATCCATTCTCCCTTTCTTCTTTTTAAATAATAGAATCCCCAAATTAAATAAATGCATATTACTATCCACATAGAAACCACATACCCAGCCTTCCTTGAAGTCAAGTGTGGGTGAAAAAAGTGATGTGTGAAACTTCTGGGCTACATACTTATGAAGGAAACTGTTTGCCCTCTTCATCATTTCACTTTTTTGCTAGCTGGGAAATGGCAGCAATTGAAGCAGCTACTTCCAACTCAGAGATGGAAGCTCCATGCTGAAGTGTGGAACTCTAATTTATATAAAACTCTGAATTCTGGAGTCATATTATCACAGCAGCTTAGTTTGTAACATAGTCCATGAAATATTAAAGGAAGCCCTAAGCCAATCCACTATATTATTTTAGGAAAAGCTACATATAGAGCTCTGAAATTACTTTTTGGTGAAGATACCAGTGTAAATTGAACAGTGATGCACACAGATATCACTGCTGCCACTAACAGATCATTGCTCTTCTATCTTCCTATAAGAACACCTGTTAATCTAAGGTTTATAACATTTGTCTGTATCAACTGCTGCCACCTCTCCCTCCCCCATGACCCTGATGACAGGGGATTTAGGAAAGCAGTTCCCTTATTTCTATGGGTAGTGAGAATGAGAGAGTGTATTTGAGATGACTGTAGGAAATGCAGTTTTCTCATAGGAAAGTTGGGTTGTAAATAAGACAAGGGAATTGACAGAAATCTGGGAAAAATGATTGAGGATATTGGAAAGTCTGTAGATATTGAAAAGATTATGAAAGAGAAGCTTCAGATGGCATATAGAATGTATTTACTAGAGGAAGTGAGTTTTGAGTAGAGATTGGATCTTTTCAAAATAGAGATAAAATATAGATGAAAAATAATAGGTATAAGAAAAGATATGCCTACATTTATAAAAGTACAAAATCTAATCTAATAATAGAGGAATATGCAAATTTTTCCATTACAGCATCAGGGGTCAAGACCGTGTTAACAAAAAAAAACCATTGAAACCTGTAAAGAATTTTTGTGAGTTTATTTGAGCCAAACTGTCGACATATGCCTGGAAGCAGAACCTCAATGAATTGAGATAGTGCTCCGGAGAATGGAGGGGTTACATTTGTATTTATACATTGCAATCAAAGGAGGAATGTAGGTGGGTTACATGAAATTCATTGGTGATAGATTAAGGAGGTGGGTTTAAGCAAAGCGGGGAAACCCCTGGGATTGGATAAAAGGTAAAATGATGGACACATATACTTAGGTGGGTGCAGGATCAATTAGCATGATAATGAAGGAATTTGTAGTATCTGTCCTGGCGCCCAGAACATTTGGTAGTGCCCCAGGGGCTCCAGAAAAAGGGAAGTTACAAGTTATGCAGACATTTTCAAAGGGTATGTTATCTTAGAGGCAAACAGGCAAATGGGCTCAGTAAGGATCAAAGTTGATCTTGTCAGTGAAGATACTGGCCTAGGACGTAACTGCCCACCATAACTGCTTTTAGTTAAAGTTTAATTTCAGACCATCCTTTGTGGTTATTTTAGGTCTCTGAGTCTGCTAGGCTGCTTCGCAGGCCTTCCCTGAGCTTGTCAGGTCAGCGTGTGGCCCCTTTCGTCCACAACCGGATCACCAGGCTTTGTCCCTGCCCTCTGCTCAAGGTAGTTGAAAGGCCCAGGGAAGGATAGGATACAATAGGAGGGGAAGGAAACTGCATGCAGAAGGGGGTGGTGACCGTGGGGGGGCGGGGGCGGAGCAGGTGCACCAGGTGAGGGGCAGGGAACAGGCAGCACGGAGGGGGGAGCCCAGCCCAGACATGGGAGGAGGGCAGTGGTGGCCATTGGCTGGGAGGCGCCTACAGGTCCGGGATGGAGTAGAGGATGATCCGAGGCCTTCTGGGCAGAGGCGCTCCTGCTTCATGGCAGCAGTGCCCGGGCTGTGCGGGCCTTGGCCAAATTCACTGGGCCTGGCGACCTGGGCAGGGAATGGGAGCAGGACAGTGGCGGGGAGGCTGGGGAAGGGGGGGCGGGGTGGCGAACACCTGGCTGGGGCTGAGCCATGGGCTGGGGGTTAATGCCCCCTCCTGCAATGGAAGCTTTAAGAAGGGAAAGAGGGAGGGAAGAACTTTATAAAGGAGTTAGTAGAGAGCAGAGTTAAAGAAGTAAAATGGATGTGTGAGTGAACTGTAGGAGCTATAATGAAAATCAAGTATAGTTGTGTAATGGGGACAGATTTTAAAAGTAGGAGTCAGAAAAGAAAAAAAAGATAAATGATAATGAATAATGGCAAGTAGATAGATATTAAAACAGTGGAAGTAAGTAAGGAAGAATGTGGATGAGAGAGAAAGAGGGAGGGAAGAAAAGTTTTAACGGGGAGCTGGTAGAGCTTAAAAGGAGAATGGGAAGAAGGAAGAAATGAGGGAGGGAGCAGAGCAGGTACAAGGGAGGAAGTGAAGAAAAAAATTAAGGTGGGAAGGAAAAGGGAAGGGAGGGAAGGGGTAAAGATAAAGGAAAGAAGGAATATGGGAAGGGAGGGGGGTAGGAGAAAGATGGGAAGAAGGATGATGGAACAGAAGTAGGAAATAAGGAGGAAAGAAAAGTTGATAAATGATGAGTCAGCAGAAAAAAAGTGTTACATAAAGGAGAGAGAAAAATTGTGTGACAGGGAGAAGCCAATAAGGAAGTCAAATACAATTGTGTGTGAAGGGGATAAAATTTTTTTAAAAAGTTAATAGGGGCGACCAGTCCGGCAGGGGAGGGCAGTTAGGAGTGACCAGTGTGGAAGCGGAGGGCAGTTAGGGGTATCAGGCCAGCAAGGCAGGGCAGTTAGGGGGATCAGGCTGGCAGGCAGAGGGTAGGCAGGCAGGTGAGCAGTTGGGAGCCAGAAGTCCTGGATTGCGAGAGGGATGCCTGATTGTCGGTTTAGGCCTGATCCCACAGGGTTCCCGGATTGGAGAGGGTGCAGGTCCGGCTGAGGGACACCCCCCCCCCCCGCATGAATTTCATGCACTAGGCCTCTAGTTATAAATAAAAAACTCGTATTTTTATACCAATAAATTCCAAGTTCTTTTTGCAAAAAACGATTATCTACGAAAATATTATTTGAATAGGACTCAAAATGGGGTGGAAAATTAATATAAACAACTTTGAAAGTATAATTAAAAAGCTATCATTCTATATGTTATAATGGTTCAATATGTTTGCATTATTCTAGAACTTAGTAAAAGCCCAGAAACTTTCAATTCATTGTTCTAGGTTGATAAAACCACCAGGCCAAAACTGGATTATGTTAAGTTGCATTCTCATCTACTTTTGTTGATACATTTTATCATCTATGTGAAGACAATAGTTTTTTTTTTTTTTTTACTCCATGAATTATTTTGTTAATTTACTTTGATTTTTTCTATTTGTTTTGGTATCTGTTTTTCATGTTTGAGACTTTCCACAATAATTTTGTGATTCTTAACTGTTCATACCTAAGATTGTGGCATTAGTTCCATGTTAACTTAGGATAATGGTGTTTACCTACGTGTAGTGCTCTCTAAATATCACCAACTTCCCCCAACCCCTGCCACAAACATATATACTTCAAAACAGAGAGCAGAGAAATCCACCTAAATTTATATCTACAACATAACTAGGAAACAGTTATCAGCTTCAAATAATGTATAAAGGGAGTTATAAATTATGTATACAAAGCCCACACTGGAGCATAGTCAATTGGAGCTCAAGCAGAAAGCAGAAGTAAGCAGGCAACATTAGACTGGTGAAATAATGATGCCATTGATAACAGGAATGGTGAGTCGAAGGGTTTTTGTTGTTGTTGTTGTTGTTTTTCTGCCCTGGGTCGTGTCTCGCAATGCCAAAGAATGAGCTCTGTGGACCAGAAGATTTAAGTAAAAGTGTGGAAAAGTTATTATAAGCAGCTTCAGACTCCCCGCACAAGGAGGGGGGGGCCAATAATGGGCTGTTCATGTAGCCTTGTAGTCCAGGGGTATATATTTGCTACAATTCGGTTCTATGAATATTTGTGTCACCACCTGATTGATTCCTTTATTCTTTTTCTCCAGTAATGGATCTGAACTTTTTGTTTGTTTGTTTGTTTCTATGTGTTCATAAACCTTGTTAAAGCAGGCCCTTCCTTGGTTTCCTATGTCTTCCTCTTTGTGCCCAAAAATATTCTGGTATTCCTGCTTGGTTGGTTTCTGTGATTTGTCTTGCTCAAATTGCCATATATGTCCCTGCCTATGTTCCACCTGTGTTTGTTTTCCACTGGACCCCTAACCTGTCTACTTGCATTTCCAGCTAGCTTACCTTAGTCCACCCTCCGATTAGGAGACCCCAACTGCTGTTGGAAGTAGGGGCAAAGACCGACCGTTCTGGCTACTTCCTGTTGAAAAGGGATATGGATTGGATTGGAAGCAGCTGTTAGGGTCCTATCAGAGGAGGCCGGTCTAGGGCTCATCTGAGGCTGTATTTGGAGTTTTATAGCCTTTATGCAAGAAGAAACAAAATGTAGTAGGAAATTTAATAAGGGCCAAAGATAATTAATAGAAATAGCTAAACAAAGGGCTGAAAAAAGGGGGCAACTAGCTTCTTAGGGATGGGATTATTTTTTAAATTTGTTTTAAATCCTGCAAGGAAAATTATATCTGGACCAAGGAGGATCAAAATTATCCCCCTGCCATTGCCTGGAGAGGGCAAATGGTACTCAGGAACCTAGGTGGCTGAATCCCTTTGGGTCTTGGTAGGACTTGTCTTTTCATGGGTCTCATATTATAAGGAGGACAAGATGAATTTGGTGTATTCTGTGAGCCAATAGGTCCAGTCACCATTTTAGGGGTTCTTGACTATCTGGTATTGTTTTGGGTCAAAGCTGTCAAGGGTTAGGGTTTAATTTTGCATTATTGACATAACTTTTGGTTGTTTTTTAAAGTAAAGAAAGCCTGGATATATGAGAGTTTAAATTATTTCATTTTCCTTCTATAGAAAATATTTAATTGTAAGATGGTATTGTAGTTAATATTTTCCTCAAGGAGCCATGTCTCTATTTGTCAGTTGATACTGGGGCCATGTCTGGGTATAAAAGAAAATTAGGCATTTTGTCTTCAATGTATGTGGATTAAAGGATTTCAATGTTTTAGAATGCAGTTTAAAGTGCATTCTTTCCGGATGTGGATGGTGTGTTTCCCATCTGGAAGGAAACATAGAGAGATATCTGACATCTTTTGTGGTCCTTTCCTGACCAAGGTGTCCTCCTCCCAGGAAAAGAGTGCTAATTTCATGTGTTTTGTCACCTTGTGGCAAGTGACGAGTATCTGCTGGACTTAGTCATACTAATATATCTTATTAATGAGACCCTGTGGTGCCTAAACGTGGTTCCTTCCAATGAAGGATGGCTCTATCAGTGTGTTCTCACTAACAGGGTGGACCTCTGGATTGCACATACTTACCGGTGTGGTCCCTCTCAGGCACCCCTTCCAGATGAAAGTCTGAGCTAAACTGTGTCTGTGATTAAGAGTGTCTAAGATGGTTTTAATGTTTTTTTGAAGTACCCATCAAGTTTTCTAGGGTTGTTTAAAAGGAAGTGACTCTAGGTAAAGGGCTCAGGGAGTTCGGCCAGTACCCAGAGCTCTGGACTGGGCAGTACCTAGAGACCAAGGGACAGTATAAACAGTTTTGGCTTTATTGTTATGTATGTTCTCGCTATTAAAATATTTATATTTTTATTCTTATTACCCTAGTCTGACAGTAATGAAGGATTTATATGGAAAGGGTGGAATTCTATTTTAGTTAAGACTAGGACTTTGCATCTACTGGTGAGGTAATATTTTGATAATATAGTTGTCTAGTTGTCTAGTATAAGATTTACCTGAGAACATGGAGGGGCATTGCAAATAGTGTTGAAGGCTTGTTTTACTTTTTTTGGCCCTTTTCTTTCCAGTAATCTGTTTTATTTGTTTTTTCGTATGAAAGAAAAAGTCCTCAACTCCAGTGCCTATATGCCTTCCTGCACATGGGGATGTGTAGGTATTAGAAGTATGCCATTTCTCCGGAGTAGGGTGTTTTGTTTTAAGCTTTTCTATAATTTTCATAAGGACTAAGACTTTCTTCAACTCCCATAAGTCTAAGTTGTTTTTTGTTGTTGTTTGTTTGTTTGTTTTTGTGTTTTGTTTTGTTTTGTTTTGTGATTCAAGCCCTGGGGAGGTTGTCAAACTTATTTGACCAAAAAATTATATATAAAAGACATAATTTTTTCTTTTAACAGACTGAAAAAGGACTAAACAAATTCCATATTAAAGGGGGTAATATTTTTCTTCACAGCCAAGAAATCTTTTATTTCTGTCACTGGGGGGGATGAGGCCTGCGCACGGAAGGAGATGGCAATGATGTCTAGAGGTGGAATTCTCTGTGTGCAAGTAGGGCTTCTAATCTAGTGGAGAAAAACTGAATAACAAGAATTATGACAAGTGGTCTAGTGAAACGAAAAGTGTTTTAGGGTTCGATGATTCCAAGGCTAAGGAGGGGAGAAAAGTAAGTATTAGTCTGGAGAGTTGTAGCTAAACATTCAAGAAAACTAGACAAGTTTAGGATTTATGGCAGTTCAAATCATAGGTGTAACATAAAACTTCCAAAGAATTAATTGGAATTAATTCATAGTTGCGTATTATAGAATTTGTTGAAATATAACTTTTCTCCATAAAATTATTTTATTCTTATTAAAGACCAATTTATTTATTGTATTAAGTATAGTGGGGTTTTTTTTTAATATTTTTTTTATTGATTTTAGAGTTGGAGGGAGAGGGAGAGAAAGAAACATCAATGATGAGAGAAAATCATTGATCAGCTGTGTCCTGCATGCCCCCTACTGGGGATCGAGACCATAACCCGGGCATGTGCCCTGACCAGGAATCAAACCATGACCTCCTTGTTCATAGGTCAATGCTCAACCACTGAACCACGTGGCCAGGCTGTATTAAGTCTAGTTTTAACTTGGCCTGAGTGTTTGTATAAATGCAGTAAGAATATTAATTGACTCTATAGGCTCTTTTAAAATTTGTTCTGTTGGAATTTTATGATTGAGCTTTAATGAGCCCCTCAGGGCAAAAAAGCCATCCATTTACCATCAGGCTTGCCTGCAATATCTATAAACTTGGGTGAATTCTTTAAGTTTTTGGGGTTACCAACATGTCTTGAGGTTTTTTTCTTACTAACTCTCAGGAAAGCAACCTTTGTTCTTTACCTGGAAAGACTGCTATGAACCATGTTACCAAGCAAGGTATCAGGCTTTTCTCTAAGGTGTGCACATTGGCTTCAAGTCTTCTGGTGACATCCAGAGTCCAGGCATGTCTCTTTAAGACATGACACTTCAGTCAAAGTCTTGGTCAACAAAACTATTATTGGAAACTGGTCTTATTGAATTCATGCAAAGAAATGTAATGTATTGGTATAATTTATTTATTACAAATTGTCAAATTCTGGAGGGACCATGTAGTGAGAAAAAGATAGAATTAATCAAATTGTTTTGTTTTTTGTTTGTATTTGAAAAACAAAGCTTAAAAATTAGGAATATTTTTAACAAAAGTTATAAAATCCAAATTTTGTCTTCTCATATAAATGAATGACTATTGTGAAAACCAATCAATTAAAACAATTAAAATATGTATCTTTATTCAAAAAGCAAAGTACATAAATTTATACATCTAGCTCATGAATTGTAAACAGGCCCCCAGCCAATCCAAAGAGCAGGCTAGGTGGGGGTCCAAGGCATTATATTATACTCTTCTGTCTGTAGGTCTTAAAGTTTTTCTGTTGAATATTCTGGTACAGGATAATTCTTAAGATTTTCTGTTATTTTGTTGCAGTCTTTTCAGAAATTATGAGAAGTACCTGCCAGCTTTATCTTGTCAAGTCTTTTTAAATATATATATTTATCCGGAAAGAATGCACTTTATATATATTATATATATATATATTATATATATATTTTTTTTTTTTTCATTTCACCTTCTGTGAGTTTATTATTGGTGTATAAAAATGTCATTTATTTCTGGGTGTTCATTTTGTATCCTGCTACATTGCTGAATTCATTTATTAAGACTAGTATTTTTTTCATGGAATCTTTGGGGTTTTCTATGTATAGTATCATGTCATTTGTGAATAAGGACATTTTTACTTCTACTTTTCTAACGTGGATGTTTTTTATTTATTCTTCTTGTCTGATCACTATGGCTAGCACTTCCAGTACTATATCAAACAGTAGTGGTGAAAGTGGGCATCCCTGTCTTGTTCCCGTTCTCAGGGGAAATGAGTTTAGTTTTTGCCCATTGAGTATGATATTGGCTGTAGGTTTGTCATATGAGGCTTTTATTATGTTGAGGTATGATCCCTCCATTCCCACTTTGCTGAGAGTTTGTATCAAGAAAGGGTGTTGGATTTTGTCAAATGCTTTCTCTCCATCGATTGATATGATTATCTGATTTTTCTCTCTCAGTTTGTTTATGTATCACATTTATTGATTTGCGGATATTGTACCATTCTTGCATCTCCAGAATAAATCCCACTTGGTCATGGTATATGATCTTTCTAATGTAAAGCTGGATCTGATTTTCTAGAATTTTGTTGAGGATTTTAGCATCTATGTTTATCATGGATATTGGCCTGTAGGTTTTTTTGTTTGTTTGTTTGTTTGTTTGTTTGTGATGTCTTTATCTGGTTTTGGGATTAAGGTAATACTGGATTCATAGAAAGAGCTTGGAAGTGTGCTTTCCTCTTGAATTTTTTGGAATAGTCTGAGGAGGATAGGTTTTAGTTCTTCTTTGAATGCTTGGTAGAACTCCCCTACAAGCCATCCAGACGAGGGCTTTTGTTTGCTGGAAGATTTTTTGATCACTGCTTCAATTTCTTCGGTAGTTATCAGCCTATTCAGCTTTTTTTATTTTTCCTGATTGAGTTTTGTGAGCTTGTATTTTTCTAAAAAAATATGTCCATTTCATCTAGGTTTTCCATTTTGTTGGAATAGAGTTGTTCCTAGTATTTTTTCATAATCATTTGTATTTCTGTGGGATCGGTTGTTATGTCACCTCTTTCATGTCTGATTTTGTTTATTTAGGAACTCTCTCTTTGCTTCCTGGTGAGCCTGGCTAGAGGTTCATCAATCTTGTTTATGCTTTCAAAGAACCAGCTCTTAGTTTTGTTGATCTTTTGTATTGATTTTTTGGTCTCTATGTCTTTTATTTCCACTCTGATCTTTATTATTTCCTTCTTTCTGTTTACGTTGGGCTTTTCTTGTTGCTCTTTCTAACTCTTTGAGTTATAGGGTTAGATCATTTATTAACATTTTTTCCTTGTTTTTTGAAGTAGGTCTGTAGAGCTATGAACTTCCCTCTCAAGACAGCTTTCACTGTGTCCCACAGATTTTGGATTGTTGTGTTTTCATTATCATTTGTTGCCAGAATGCTTTTTATTTCTTCTTTGATCTCTTTGGTAACCCAGTCATTGTTTAATAGCATGCTATGTAGCCTCCAGGTGTTTTGATTTTTTTCATTGTGTTTATTGTAGTTGATTTCTAATTTTATGCCATCTTTATCTGAGAAGATGCTTGATATGATTTCTATCCTCTTGAATTTGAAGAGACTTTGCCTGTGCCCCAATGTGTGGTCTATTTTTGGAAATTACCCATGTGCACTTGAGAAGAATGTATATTCTGTGGTTTGGGGGTTATATGTTCTGAAGATATCAATTAATTCCATCTGATCTAGTGAGTCATTTAGGATTGACTTTTTTTTTTCTGATATTTGTTTAACTTTAGAGGATTTGTCCAGTGGTGTTAGTGTGGTATTAAAGCCCCCTCCTATGGCTGTACTAGTAGCCCAGTGCACAAAATTCATGCACAGGGGTGGGAAGGAAAGGGGGGCCTTCAGTCTGGCCTGCACCCTCTCTAATCCAGGACCCCTCGGGGAATGTCCCACTGCATGTTTGTGTCCGCACTTTTAACAGATGACAGCTCCATTGTTGTTTCTTTCTTTTCATGCTTAAAGCCATTGGAATTAGTAGTTATTAAAAGTGTGTATACATTTTGGGGAGACACCCTGTATATCTCTAGTCAGCGGTGAAAGGAACCAACAGCGGATTTGGAACCCCCAGACAGGGAACCTCTCTCACTCCCTGCATGTCTCCCCACTTCACTTTCCACCTTCATGGGCAGAGGGAGAATCAACATTTTCTCTCATTAACTTGGAAAAGCATGTCCAGTCACCTGCAGCCCAGCAAGAGTGCGCTAGGACCCACGTGAGTGAGGCTCAGTCAGGGCAGCCTTTGCTCATGGGTGCTGGCACCCAAAGTGCACATTCCTCCTCTGCAGTCGCCCTGACTATCCCGCTGTTTCACTGAGAGGACAGAACTCCTCACCTCCTCTGGGTTCTTGATCTTGAACGCTGACCAAAGGCACCTCAGTGAGGGCTGCCTGTGCCCACCAGGTGTGTCTGTGTGCATCTGTTCCTGCCTCAGCACCTGCATTAGCACCACAGAGGTGATCTTGTCCCTGCACTGGCCTCCACAGGAACAGGGCATCTCCACTCTGCCCTCACACTGTCATCTCACAGGTGCCCACCCTCAACACCCAGACACTCTACAAAGGTCGTATCAGAGGGGACTGTGCACATCCTGTGGGGGACTTAGGCATGCTGGGGTTGATGGAAGTGTGGCGGGGCAGGGGGGGAAACTTGTGCATGCCTTGGTCCAGGACTAGTGCAGGCACGCGAGGGTGACAGCATGCTGGGAGATGTTCACACGCCAAGCAGGGAGGAGAGGATGTGCTCACTGGAGGCCTGTGGCTTCGCAGATCCGCAAACCTCCATGGCGCAGCCTGGAGGACTTCAATCAGGCCCACCACAGTGGCTGTCCCTACCATCCGCGCACCTTCTGGGCCAGGACTCGCACAACCACTCCTCGGCACTGATGGCCTGCAGGCAGCTACTTCAGCTTGACCCACAGGCTCCACTTGGCACGCTCATGGCTGCCAAAGCAGCCTTGTGGGGAGTACAGGCTGCCCTCTGCCAGCTTGCCTCCCCTGCCCAGAGGCTCTCCATGTGCTGCCTACAGGCCTGTAGCAGCCTGGGTGGGGTGGGATGCCTGCGGGTGCTGTTCACCTGCTCAGAGTGACCAGGGTGGGGCGTCCCTCCCCGCCCTGCCCCAGCTGCTCCTTGCTTCCATGCACTGTGCACAGGCCTGGAGCAGCCGGGGCTGGGCAGAAGCCAGGCGTCCTGTCCCGCCCAACCCCGGCCATTCTGAGTGCACTGCCTACAGGCCCAGATCAGCCAGGGCAGGGCTGTGCAGGACGCCTGCCCCCAGCTGCTCAGCGCCTGTGCATTTGCGTGCTTCCCACAGGCCCGCCATCTTTGTTGGGTTAATTTGCATATCACTCCAATTGGCTGGTGGGTGTGGCTTGAGTGTAACGGAGGGGACAGTCAATTTGCATGTTTCTCTTTTATTATACAGGATTTCTGTTAATCTCTCCTTTGATCCTCCAGAAGTTCTTTGTTTTTTGTTTTGTTCTGTTTTGTTTTGCTGTTTTGTTTTGTTTTGTTTTGTTTTGTTTTGTTTGTTTTATGTATTTGTGTGCTCCTGTATTGGGTGAATATATGTTTACCAGAGTTATATTTTCTTGTTGAATTTCTCCCTTTAGTATTATGGAGTGACCTTTCTTATCTCTTGTTATGTCCTTCACTCTGAGGTCTAATTTGTCAGATATAAGTATCGCTACCTCAGCTTTTTTTTTTTTTTCATTTCCGTTCACCTGAAAAACATTTTTACATCCTTTCACCATCAGTCTGTGTGACTCCTTTGTTCTGAGGTGGGTCTTCTGTAGACAGAAGATATATGGGTCATGTTTTCTTATCCACTCAGCTACCCTATATCTTTTGATTGGGGCCTTTATTACATTTACATTTGAAGCTATTATTGATAGGTCTTGTTTGTTACCATTTTTATTCTTTATGCTTGTGTTCCTTCTTCACTTCCTATTCTTTTTACAGCAGACACTTTAGCATTTCCTGCATTGCTGGTTTGGTGATAATAAACTCCCTTAGTACTTTTTTTGTCCCTGAAGATCCTGGTTTCACCATTGACTTTCATTGATAGCTTTGTTGGGTACAGTATTCTTGGATTCAGACCCTTGCTTTGCATGACTTTGTATATTTCATTCTATTCCCTTCTGGCCTGATGTATTTCTGTTGAGAAATCAGTTGATAGTCTGATGGGACATCACTTGTTGGTAGCTTTTTGTCTCTCTCTGGCAACCTTTAAGATTCTTTGTTGTTGGTATTTGCTAATTTAATTATAATGTGTCTTAGTGTGAGTCTTTTTGGGTTCATCTTGTTTGGGACTCTGAGCTTCTTGGATTTGTGTGAGTTTTATCTTCTTCCCAATATCAGGAAGTTTTCTGTCATTATTTCTTCAGAGTTTTTCTATTCCTTTCTCAGTTTCCTCTCCTTCTGGGACTCCTATTATGCAGATGTTGTCTCATTTCATGTTGTCCCAAAGTTCCCTGAGGCTCTCCTTCTGTTCTTTTCTTGTTTGTTTGATTGTTTGTTTTCCAGTTGCTGCTCTGCTTGGGTATTTTTTCCTACCTTGTCTTTCTGCTTACTGATGTGGTCCTCTGCTTCTTCTAGTCTACTGTTGATGCTTTCTATTGTGTTCTTCATTGCAGTGATGTCATTCTTCATTTCTTCTTGGTTTTCTTCATTTCCTTTTGGTTCTTACACATATTGTTGAATTTGTCTTCCATCTTTTTCAGCATCCTTATGACCATTGCTGTCAATTCTTTCTCTGACAAATTGCTTGCTCCATTTCATTAACTTTCTTTTCTGGTGATTCCTCCTATTCTTTTGTATGGGGGTTGTTTCTTTATCTCCTCATGTTTGCTCTTCTCAGGGTTTCTGGTTTTTTAGCTCTTTCTCTCCTGCATTGACTTCAAGGAACAAAATATAACATGGCAAGGCACAATGCAAATGACACCAAATACAAATGTATTCACAATACCAATATCTCCAAATAAAGGTGACCACCAGAGAAAAGAGAATTAGGGGAGAGAAAAGAGTGCAAAAATGATATTCAGAAAGGGAAAAAAATGTAAGCTATAAAATAAAGAGAAGAAAAAAGAAGGGGGGAAATATATGTATATGTAGAAAACACTCTAAAGAACCAGCAACTAATCCAAAAAAATGCAAACAACAAACACCCAGAGATTAATGCAAACAACAAATAATAAGTAATCCAAAAAATGCAAAGAACAAAGACCCAAACGAATCTGAAGAGGCAGAGCTTATTTCCAGAAGGTAAGGTTAAGGAATTGAATGAATGGGGAAATGGCCACAATTCAGTATAGAGGAGGTAGACAGAGAATGAGTGTATAAGAATAAAAGTAGCTCAGAAAAATGGCGACCAGCAGGAAGGGAGGGAGGGAGAGAGTGTGAGAGCATAAGGAAGTGATAGAGGAGTGTGTGGAAGTGTGTGGTGTGTGTGTGTATGAGCTAGGGACAGTTAGATTCTGCAGGAGTTAGATTCTAAGGGGCTGCTAAACCAGGCAGTCTTAGGTGGCAGAGTCCCGCTCCCTGCGCGGACACTCCTGGGTGTCCAGCACAGGCACAGCGACCACGCCATCTTGGGAAACAGAGCTGCTTGAGACTAGGATCCTGGCCTCAGCACCACCCAGTCTGATCTCAGACGCATACCAGGACCCTGCAGCCACTAGGGACAGAGACCTGTGACCACAGCTACAGACCTGAGGACACCAAAAGTTCAGAAATCCCCAAGGCAGATCCATGAGTGACAAAGCCGACCCCCCTTCCCACAGGCTCGGGGGTAGAGCCAGAGTAACTAACTGATAGACCCACCCCTTGCCTGGGCCTCAGCACTGCATAAACTTTGGCCTGGAAGTGTGCGAGCACCTTGGAACTGATCCCGCATAGGGCTGGGTTCAGGAGTCCTGGGCTGGGAGCAAACACGTGAACACAGGGAACTGTTCCTGCTCTCACTGCCTGCTGCAGGAGCCCTGAGTTGGGAGCAAACGCGTGAACACGGGGACTGTTCTTATGAGCACCACCTGCTTCGGAGCCCTGGGCTGGGAGCAATCACGTGGACACCAGGAATTTGTCCAGCGTAGCACAGGCCCAGGGACCCTGATTCTCTGGGCAAGAGGCAGCAATAAGCACCAGTGACTTGACTGTGTTTCTTATCAGCTGCGCCTGAGATTCTGATTCCCTGTGCATTCATACTAATAACTAGTGACTACAACTCCTGGTGCAAGGGCACACAGTGACCTTGATTCTCAAGGCAAGGTCGCACAAAGCAACAGAGACTCTGATACTGGATTCTTGGGGAACTCTGACTCCTGGCACACGCTAGGGGGCTCTGGTTTTCAACATGCCTCAGGGGGGTCTCTGTTTCAGCACAGTGCAGGCAGGGTCCCTGATTCTAAGGGCGAGTATGGGGACACATTGAGTACTGAAAACACTGACTCTGAGCAAGCCAGGTTCCCACGAACCCACAACAACCACACATCTTAGTGTCAGAGCTCTTCAGTGACACTAGGGTGGTGGGAGGCTCCCACTGCATACGGCCCAGGCCCATGCAACTCGACATTTGAACCATCGGGAGATAATCAAATGAAGAGACAACACAACACCCAGAGGAAAGAAAATGAGGAGTCGCCAAGAAAGGAAATTAATGAAGTTGAAGCATGCAACATGACAGAAAAAGAATTCAGAATAATGGTTGTACAATTCATTCACTGAATGGATAAGAAAATCAACAACCTATTCAAGAATCAGGAAGAAATGAAAAGTGATATAGCTACAATCAAAAACACCATGGAAAGTTTCAACAGCAGACTAGAAGAAGCAGAGAACTGAATTAGTGAGTTAGAAGATAAGGCAGAGAAACAAGCTCAATCTGAACAGCAACTAGAGAAAAAAATTAAAAAGCAAGAGGAGAGCCTAAGGGAACTTCGGGACCACATGAAACGAAGTAACATATGCATAATAGGGCTGCAAGAAGGACAACAAGAGCAGCAATGATTAGAAAATCTAATTGAAGAATTAATGTCAGAAAACTTCCCAGATATGGGGAAGAAAAAATTTACACAAGTACAGAGAGTCCCAGGGAAGATGAACCCCAAAAGACCCACACCAAGACACATCATAGTAACGATGGCAAATGTACAAGACAAAAAGAGAATCTTAAAGGCTGCAAGAGAGAAACAGAGAGTTACCTACAAAGTATCCCCCATCAGATTATCAAATGATTTCTCAACACAAACACATCAGGCGAGAAAAGAATAGACAGAAATTTACAAAGTGATGCAAAGCAAAGGACTGAATCCAAGAATGCTCTATCCAGCAAGGCTATCATTCAAAATTGGAGGGGAAATAAGAAGCTTCACAGACAAAAAAAGGCTAAAGGGGTTTATCACCACCAAGCCAGCAATGCAAGAAATGCTAAAGGGACTGGTGTAAAAAGAAGAAATAAAAAGCCCAGGAAGAAAACAGCCACAAAAATATAGAAATGGCGACAAACAAGTACCTTTCAATAATAACTTTAAACGTAAATGGACTAAATGCTCCAACTAAAAGACATCGAGTGGCTGAATGGATAAAAAAACATGACCGAAATATTTGATGTCTACAAGAGACCCACCTCATTAGAAGGGACTCACACAGACTGAAAGTGAAGGGATGGAAAAATATCTTTCAGGCAAATGGAAATGAAAAAAAAAAGCTGGGGTAGCAATACTTATATCAGACAAAATAGACCTCAAAGTGAAGGCCATAACAAGAGATAAGGAAGGCCACTTCATAATACTAAACGGATCAATACAACACGAAGATATAAGCCTGATAAACATATATGCACCCAATGCAGGAGCATTCACATACATAAGAAAACTCCTGGAAGATATCAGGGGAGAGATTGACAACGATACAATCATAGTAGGGGACTTTAATACACCACTGACATTACTGGATAAATCCACTAGACAAAAAATCAGCAAAGAAACAACAATCCTAAATGACTCACTAGATCAGATGGACTTAATCGACATCTTCAGAACACTTCACCCAAAAGACACAAAATATACATTCTTCTCAAGTGCTCATGGGGCATCTTCAAAAATAGACCACATGTTGGGTCACAAACAAAGTCTCCCCAAATTCAAGAAGATTGAAATCATACCAAGCATCTTCTCAGACCACAATGGCATAATATTAGAAATAAACTACAATAAAAACAACTCAAAATACTCAAACACTTGGAAGCTGAAAAGCATGTTATTAAATATTGATTGCGTTACCAGTGATATCAAAGAAGAAATTAAAAACATCCTGGAAACAAATGACAATGAAAACACAACAATCCAAAACCTTTGGGACACAATGAAAGCAGTCCTGAGAGGGAAGTTTATAGCTCTACAGGCCTATCTCAACAAACAAGAAAAAAACGGTAGTAAATCATCTAAATCTACAACTCAAAGAATTAGAAAGAGAGCAACAAGAAAACCCCAGAGTGAGCAGAAGGAAGGAGATAATAAAGATTAGAGCAGAAATAAATGACATACAGACCAAAAAAAAAAAATACAGAAAATCAATGAAACCAAGAGCTGGTTCTTTGAAAGGATAAACAAGATTGACAAACATCTAGCCAGGCTCACAAAGAAGCAAAGAGAGAGGACCCAAATAAACAAAATCAGAAATGATAGAAGCGAAATAACAACAGATCCCACAGAAATACAACTGATTGTTAAAAAATGCTATGGACAACTCTACTCCAACAAACTAGACAACCTGGAGGAAATAGACATATTCCTAGAAAAATACAACATTCCAAAACTTAATCAGGAAGAATCTAAAAATCTCAACAGGCGAATAACTATGGAAGAAATTGAAGCAGTCACCAAAAACCTTCAGGCAAACAAAAGCCCAGGACCAGAAGGCTTCACAGGGGAGTTTTACCAAACATTCAAGGAAGAACTAAAACTTATCCTCCTCAGACTACTACAAAAAATCCAAGAGGAAGAAACACTTCCAAGCTCATTCTATGAAGCCAGCATCACCCTAATACCAAAACCAGGTAAAGACAACACAATGAAAGAGAATTACAGGCCAATATCCCTCATGAACATAGATGCCAAAATCCTCAACAAAATCTAAGCAAATCGGATCCAGCAGTACATCACAAATACCATACACCACGACCAAGTAGGATTTATCCCAGGGATGCAAGGATGGTACAATATCCGCAAATCAATAAACAAATAAAAAGAAAAAAACCACATAGTCATATCAATTGATGCAGAAAAAGCGTTTGACAAAATTCAACACCCATTTTTGGTAAAAACTCTCAGCAAGGTGGGAATAGAAGGATTATACCTCAACATAATAAAAGCCATATATGACAAACCCACAGCCAACATCATACTCAATGGACAAAGACTAACACCATTTCCCCTAAGAACAGGAACAAGACAGGGATGCCCATTCTCACCACTCTTGTTCGACATAGTACTGGAAGTATTAGCCATTGCAATTAGACAAGAAGAAGAAATAAAAGGCATCCAAATTGTAAAAGAAGAAGTAAAACTGTCCTTATTTGCAGATGACATGATATTATACTTAAAAACCCCTAAAGACTCCATCAAAAAACTATTAGACTTAATAAAAGAATTTGGCAATGTAGCAGGATACAAAATTAACGCTAAGAAATCTATGGCATTTCTATACACCAATAGTGAATTTGCAGAAAGAGAGACTAAAAAAGCAATCCCATTTACCATCGCACCAAAAAAAATTAAGCTACCTAGGAATAAACTTAACTAAAGAGGTAAAAGACCTCTACTCAGAAAACTACAGGACGTTGAAAAAAGAGATAGAGGAAGACATAAAGAGATGGAAGAACATACCGTGTTCATGGATTGGTAGAATCAACATCATTAAAATGTCCATACTGCCCAAAGCAATCTATAAATTCAACGCACTTCCCATTAAAATACCAATGGCATACTTCACAGATCTAGAACGAACTCTCCAAAAATTCATCTGGAATAAAAAAAGTCCCCGAATAGCTGCAGCAATCCAGAGAAAGAACAAAGTAGGTGGGATCTCAATACCAGATATCAAGCTGTATTACAAAGCCACTGTTCTCAAAACTGCCTGGTACTGGCACAAGAATAGACATATAGATCAATGGAATAGAATAGAGAGCCCAGAAATCAGCCCCAACCAATATGCTCAATTAATATTTGACAAAGGAGGCAAGAACATACAATGGAGTCAAGATAGTCTCTTCAATAAATGGTGTTGGGAAAATTGGTCAGATACATGCAAGAAAATGAAACTAGACCACCAACTTACACCATACACAAAAATAAACTCTAAATGGATAAAGGACTTAAATATACGATGGGAAACCATAAAAATACTAGAAGAATCCAAAGGGAACAAAATCTCAGACATATGCCGAAGCAATTTCTTCACTGATACAGATCCTAGGGCATTGGAAACTAAAGAGAAAATAAACAAATGGGACTACATCAAAATAAAATGTTTCTGCACAGCAATAGAAACCATCAGCAAAACAAGAAGAAAGCCCACTACATGGGATAATATATTTGCCAATGCTATCACTGATAAGGGCCTAATCTCCAAAATGTATAGGGAACTCATACAACTTAACACAAGGAAGATAAACAATCCAATCAAAAAATGGGCAAAGGACCTAAATAGACACCTTTCAAAAGACGACATTCAGAAAGCCGAGACATATGAAAACATGCTCAAAGTCACTAATCATCTGAGAGATGCAAATCAAAACAACAAGGAGGTACCATCTCATACCTGTCATAATGGCTATTATCAGCAATTCAACAAACGACAAGTGCTGGAGAGGATGTGGAAAAAAAAGAACACTTGTGCACTCCTGTGGGAATGCAGACTGTTGCAGCCACTATGGAAACAGTATGGAGTTTCCTCAAAAAACTAAAAATGGAACTCCCATTTGACCCTGTGATCCCACTTCTAGGAATATATTCCAAGAAACCAGAAACACCAATCAGAAAGGATATATGCACCCCTATGTTCATAGCAGCACAGTTCACCATAGCTAAGATTTGGAAACAGCCTAAGTGCCCATCTGTAGATGAATGAATTAGAAAACTGTGGTACATCTACACAAGGGAGTACTATGCTGCTATAAAAAAGAAGGAACTCTTACCATTTGCAACAGTATGGATGGAACTGGAGAGCATTATGCTAAGTGAAATAAGCCAGTCAATGAAGGAAAAATACCACATGATCTCACTCATTCATGGATAATAAAGACCATTATAAACTTATGAACAATAACAGATACATCCGAAACCAGTTTGGCTCAGTGGATGGAGCGTTGGCCTGAGGACTGAAGGGTCCCAGGTTCGATTCTGGTCGGGGGCATGTACCTGGGTTGCAGGCGCATCCCCAGTGGGAGATGTGCAGGAGGCAGCTGATCAATGTTTCTCTCATCATCGATGTTTCTGACTCTCTGTCTCTCTCCCTTCCTCTCTGTAAAAAATCAATGAAATATATTTTTTTAAAAAAATAACATATACAGAAGCAGAGTTGCCTCAAACTGATTGTCAAACTGCAGCGGGAAGGTCAGGGAGGGTTGGGGGGCAGGAGGGAGGGGGTAAGAGATCAACCAAAGGACTTGTATGCATGCATATAAGCATAACCAATGGTCATAAGACACTGGGGGTGTAGGGGAGGCCAAGGGATTGTCAAGGGAGGGGGAAAAAAAAGGACACATATGTAATACCCTTTGTAATACTTTAAGCAATATAACAATAAAAAAAAATTACAAAGAAATATGCTTTCACACACACTAAAATGGCCACAATTAGTCCGACCACTCACAATATTGGCCAGGAGGAAACTATAATTTATACTCATTACTCCAGGACTGTAAAACTGTATAACTTTGAAATGCATTTAATCTTTGTCCCAGAAATTATACTTCTACATATTTACCAAGAAAAATGAAAATGTATGTCTATCAACAGATTGGTAAATGAATGTTTATAGTAACTTCAGTCATAATTACTGCAGACTGGAAACCATCCAAATGTATACCAATAGAAAAAAGAATAAACTAGTTTTTTAATATCCATACAAGGAAATATTAGTAATAAAAGAGCTTGCTGATATACTCAACAACATATTTCAAATCTCAAAGTTATCATGTCAAGCAAAAACAAAGCAGATCAAAAAGATACTTACTGTATGATTTCACATATATAAAATTGGAAAACCTGCATAATGTCTATTGTGATTGAAAGTATGTTGTGATTGAAAGTGTGTTGGGATTGAATGCATAATGACATGGTTTGGGAGGAATTGAGTGGAAAGAAACACAAGGCACCTTTTTGGTGATAGAAAAGTCTGTATCTTACTTAGGGCTATAGCTGCAAGGCTTATACATGTTTTAAAAAACATCAATTTTATCCTCAAAATATTTGCTTTTTATAATTTAATTTTAATTAGAAGAAATTGTCTGGAACAAGATGTTTTTATGAGACTACTGTTTCTGGTAACTTTATCACATAGTAATAAATGTGTTTTGTAAATAAAAAAAAAGAATAAAAGTAAAACACAAAGTACAAAATAGGAGAATAGAGAGTAGATAGACCTGAATTGGTGATTGGAATTAATTAAGCTATTCATAGAAGAAGAGAACAAGTCAACAGATAAACAGAAGCAACAAAGGAAAAAAAAACAGAAAAAAATGAAAAAAAAAAAAAAAAACACCAACAAGACAGAATAAAAGGAAAAGGGGGGAAAAAGAAAGAGAAAAAATATTTGACTCATGAAGAAAGAGAAGAGAGAAGTGTGCATGGACTTAGAGCAGGGTAAAGAAAATTAGATATATGAGAAGATAAATTTTTAACAGGGAGTGAAAAGAAAGGATAGAGAAAAACTAAAGCAGGGACAGGGTAAGAGGAACAGGACAAAAAAGGGGAAAAGTGAGGAAGAGTGTGTCATAAAGGAAAAATTGAGATAGAGTAAAATAATGCTAAAAGAAAAAGAAAAATAGAATGTAGAACACTAATACAAAAATAAAATAAAATAAAATAAAATAAAATAAAGAAAAATAAAATAAAATAAAACATTTTTAAAAAGTTAAAATAATAGTAGTAATAATAATTAAAAATAAAAATATAATAATAAAAATGTAAAATCAAGTGAGAAAAGAAAAAAATAGTTTTTTTAGTAAAAGATTAAAAATAAAAAAGTGAAGTAGTGAAGGTTGTTCACTTCCTCTACTGTTCTGCCTGGCACATCTGTTTCTTGTCAGGTAGTCAGCACAGTGCTGCCATTCCCTGCAATCCACAGCTCCTCTGTGTCATACACCACAACCTTGTTTTCAAGCAGGCGGGATCTTTCTGCTCACTTTGTTTCTCTTCCTAGCTTCAGTTGTATTTACACAAGAGTCAATTTCTGACACAACCCCTGGGTGGCAATGTTTCTGTATTAATTTCCGGGACTAAATGTCCCTCTACCCAGTGTTTAGATTCTTCTTTCCCTGCTGCACTTAATACTGGGTTGGAGGGGTGGACTAAGCCAGAACTGGTTTCCTGCTCATCTTTCTTTATTCTGATCTCCAGTTTCCACAAAAATAAATAAATAAATAAATAAATAATCTTTCCCCTGCAGTCTTAGTGAATGCTTTTAATTGGACGATCTTATGTATTGATGCACTGGACTTAGCAAGCAAAGGAAGTAGGAAAAAAAAAAGACAAGGGAACTACACCCACACGTGTCTTTTTACCCTGGCATTGCACAGCTGGTATAGAACTTCAGGCTGTCTTTCTGGGCACAGTTTACCATGGCTGTGGGCTTATATCTAGAGTTCTCCTCTGCCAGCAGCCCTGTGGACCCTCTTCCACATGCAAGGACTACACTGACCCTAAGGGCCATGGGTTTAGTGAAGCACAGTCTCCCTCTGAGACTCTAGTCCCTGCTGCAGGTATTTCTCCCTCCAGCCTCAATCCCAGATCTCACCTGTCTCTAGGCCAGGGGTCAGCAAACTGCGGCTCGGCAAACCACAGCTCATGAGCCACTTGCGGCTCTTTGGCCCCTTGAGTGTGGCTCTTCCACAAAACACTGACTTCTGCGCATGGGCCATGAAGTTTCAATCCACTGTACGTGCACGCCGGCACATGGTATTTTGTGGAAGAGCCACACTCAGGGGGCCAAAGAGCTTCATGTGGCTCGCGAGCCTCGGTTTGCTGACCACGGCTCTAGGCGATCTCTGACCTTTCCATCCATGGATTGCCTCACCAGCTGTGTTTAATTTTCCAATTCCAGGTGGATGTTATTTGATTCAGCTGTTCCTTCTATCTGCTCTGTTAGAAGGTGCAGGACCTGTCTGCATCCGTGTATTCAGCACCACTTTGTCTCCCCCTGGAAAAAAATTTTAGATGCCTGCAACTGAAGAGTCTGGAGTCTTGGTGTTCATGGGTTTGCAGCCAAGGCACCTGGTCCTTGGGCATTGTGGTTGTAGGGTCCTGGGAGTTATCTGAGGTCTACCCAGTTGAAGATAAGGCTGGGCTTCCAATCACAGCCACTCACCCCTTGAAGATGGTGCAGTCTCTGTGGCAGAGCTTGCTGCTCTGGGAAAGATTTCAGCAGTAGTAGAGGTGCCCGGCCAGGGAAGCCTGGTCTGCCAGTCCGCAACAGGTCTGTGGAATATAAGTGTCCCTCACTCACAAATACAGACACTCTTGCAAGTCCATGCACTCTCTTTTAGCTCTCTCACTCACACACTATCTTGCAGCCTGCCGTCCCATCAGCCACCATCTTAACCTCTAGATTTTACTTTCAAAACATAATGTTATTAACACTTCTAAATAGCTTCAGCAGAACATTACACGAATCCTATACTGGCTTATAGTCTAAAGGTTGGATTCAGATCTGCTCTATTTTTCTTCATTTGGAGCTTAGGTTAAAGTAACAATAACTATGTGAAATATATGCTTCTGATGGCAGCTCACAAGAGTGCAGAAGAGAAAGGCAAACCATGAAAGCATGTTTAAAAGCACCGCTGATGTCAAATCCATAAACATTCCACTGGCCAAATCAAATCACATGACTAATCCAGATATCAGTGAAGTGGAGAAATATAGTCCACACACAGTAGGAAGCACTATAGGTATTGCATAGTTACAAGTAAAATGATCTGAATGCTTAATCCTGTTATAGGGTAACGAGAAACTGATTAATAATCCAATGTGATCATATCACCACTTATAAATAAAGAAGTTTAAGTAGACAAAAAAATAGGAAGAATATAGGAGATTGAAATTACATAATCAATAATTTAGATATTATAGCTGTGTGTCAACATTTATGTTCCAGTAATGGAGAATAGACTCCTTGGGCCCACATGGGACATTCACAAAAATTGACAATACACTAGTTCATAAAGAAAAACCTAATAAATTTAATAAAGCAGAGATAATATAAAAAACTAGAGACCCGATGCATGAAAATTCATGCAAGAGTGGGCCTTCCTTCCCCTAGCTACTAGCACCGGCTTTCCTCTGGCACCCAGGACCCAGGCTGCTTCCTTCCGGCCCTGGCATCATCTGGAAGTATGTCCCAAATGACACCTGGAAGGACTTTCAGTCTAATTAGCATATTACCCTTTTATTATTATGGATAGTCTGTGATATAAATGCAAAAACAAAAAAATCACAACCCTAGAAATTAATTTAAAAAATAAACAAAAAATATCCTTCAAGTTAAAATTGCCCGTTGAAACTGGAAATTTTTATTTTATATTTTTAATTCTTTATTGTTGAAAGTATTACATAGGTCCTGCTTTTCCCCCATTAACCTCTTCCAGACACTCCCATCCTTCCCCATCCTAGGCCCTCAAAACCCCATTGTCTGTGTCCATAGGTTATGCATATCTGCATACAAGTTCATTGGTTGATCTCTTCCCACCCAGCCTTTCCTGCCTTCCCTCAAGAGTCTGTTCATGCTTCTATGGCATAGCTTAAAGTCTATTTTTTAAATTATTTATTGTTTACAGTATTACATATAGAATTGCATATGTCTCTTTTTCTCCCATTGACCTCTCCCCGGCCACCCTCATTCCCCAGCACATGCCTTCACCCCGCTAATGACTGTGTCCATTGGTTATGCTTATATGCATGCATATAAGTCCTTTGGTTGATCTTTGACAGCCCCTCCCCTCCCCTGCCTTCACTCTGCAGTTTCATGGTCTGTTTAATCCTTCTCTGTCCCTGGATCTATTTTTGTTCATCAGTTTATGTTGTTCACTATAATCCACACATGAGTGAGATCATGTGATATTTACCTTTGTCCAGCTGGCTGGCTTTGCTTAACATAATGCTCTCCATGGTCATCCATGCTGTTTCTAATGGTAAGAGATTTTTGTTTGTTTGTTTGTTTTATTTTTTTTACAGCAGCATAGTATTCCATTGTGCAGATGTACTGCTGCTTTTTAATCCACTCACCTGCTGGTAGGCACTTAGGCTCTTTCCAAGTCTTAGCTATTGTAAATTGTGCTGTATGAACATAGGAGTGCATATATCCTTTCTGATTGGTGTTTCTGGTTTTTTGGTATATAGTCCTAGAAGTGGGAATATTAGGTAAAATGCGAGTTCCATTTTTAATTTTTGAGGAAACTCCATACTGTTTTCCATAGTGGCTGCACAAGCCTGCATTCCCACCAGCAGTGCAAGAGGGTTCCCTTTTCTCCACATCCTCACTTTTCATTTGTGGATTTGTTGATGATAGCCATTCTGACAGGTGTAATATGGTACCTCATTGTTGTTTTAATTTGCATCTCTCAGATGATTAGTGACTTTGAGCATGTTTTCATATGTCTCTTGGCCTTATGTATGTCTGCATTTGAAATGTGTCCATTTAAGTCCTTTGCCCATTTTTTTGATTGAATTGTTTATCTTCCTTTTGTTAAGACATATGACTTCCCTATAAATTTTGGAGAATTGGCTTAGGGTCTATTTTTGATCATCGGATTATTTGGTTCATTAGATTCCACATATGAGTGAGATCATGTGATACTTATCTTTATCTGACTGGCTTATTTTGCTCAGCATAATGCTCTATAGGTCCATCCATGATGTTGCAAATGGTAAGAATTGTTTTCTTTTTTATTGCCTTGCAGTATTCCATTGTGTAACTGTATCATAGTTTTTTTTTATCCACTCATCTGCTGATGGGAACTTAGGCTGTTTCCAAATCTTAGCTATTGTACCAATAAATTATGCTGCTATGAATATAGGGGTGCATATATTCGTTTAGACTGATGTTTCTGACTTCTTAGGATATATTCCTGGAAGTGGGATGACTGGGTCAAATGGGAGTTCTATTCTTAATTTTTTGCCGAAACTCTATACTGTTTTCCACAGTGGCTGGAAATTTACAGTTTGTATTAATGAACTCTGGGTAAAGGAAAACAATGCAAACTTGATTTAAAAATAACTAAAAGCTTCCTGGCTGGTGTGGCTCAGTGATTGAGTGTCAATCCATGAACCAAGAGGTTTCAGGTTTGATTCCTGCCAGGGCACATGCCCAAGTTGTAGGCTTGATCCCCAGAAGGGGCATGCAGGAGGCAGCTAATCAATGTTTCTCATTGATGTTTTTATCTTTCTATCCCTCTCCCTTCCTCTCTATTTAAAATCAATAAAAATATATTAATGATAATTTTTTAAAATAACTGAAAACTAATGACAATAAAAACTACAGGATATCAGAATCTATGGAATCGAATTAAAATGTAACCAGAGAAAAAATAGAGCCTCAAATTCTTGAGTCAATAAAAATGTATGAATAAAAATCTACGAATTTTAGTCATAATTCAAAAAGCTAAAGTAAAAGACAAAGGTAAACCAAAAGAATGGAGTAGTAATAGAACAATAAAAATAAGATCAAAATTAATGAAATAGGAAACAGAAAAACAGTAGAACTACTACATCAGTAAATCTTCTTCTCTGTTAAAAATAAATTATGCAAACTAATAGCTAAACTCCTAAAGAAAAAGAAGGAAAATATACAAATATGCAAAATGAGAAATAATAATGGAGGATAATCCTTGAAATATAGAAAATTAAAATAATAAAAAGACTAATTTGCATAACCCTTTACAAATAAATTTGAAAAACTATATAAAGTGAATCTATATATATAAAAGCCTAAGCGAGTGTCCCACTGTTCGACTGTTTGACTGGTAGCTATGATGTGCAATGACAACCAGGGGGCACACGCTCTATGCACAGGCATTGCAACATGGAGCAGACTGATGAATTTCAGAGGGAAGGGGAGAGGGGGGAACTTGGAAAGAGATTAAACAAATACCTTATATGCATACTAGAGGACCAGTGTGTGCACTGGTGGGGTCCCTCAGCTGGCCTGCGGGGTTTGGGCCGAAACTGGCAGTCTGACATCCCCTGAGGGGTCACAGATTGTGAGAGGGCACAGGCCAGGTCAAAGGACCCCACTGGTGCATGAATTCATGCATGAATCCATGCACCAGGCCTCTAGTATTTAAAAAAATAAATACAACTAAAACTGAATCCTATAGGACTTAAAAAATTTAGACAGTTCAATTTCTAAAGGTAATACAAGAAGGTTTTTTATTATTTATTTTTTAAATATATTTTAATTGATTTCAGAGATCTTCTGAAAGGGTGAGGAGGAGAGAGATCAAAACATCAATGATGAGAATCATTAATTGGCTGCCTCCTGCATGCCCCCTACTGGAGATGGAGCTATAGAGCATTATGCTGAGCATGTGCCCTGACTGGAAATTGAACTGTGACCTCCTGGTTCATAGGTCTACACTCAACCACTGAGCAACACTGACTGTGCTTTTTCTTTTTTTTAATACTACCTTCCCTCACCCACACAAAAAATCCACCAGGTTCTAATGAGTTCATAAAGAAATGTCAATAAAACTTCAAAGACTAGATAATACTAATGCTACATTCATTTTTGAAAGCTTAGAGAGAGAGCCACCTCCAAGTTCTTTTTATGAAGCAAGTATAACATTGATGCTAAAATCAATATAGGTATTGCACACAAAAAAACTACAGATCTCACTGTGCATATCAACATAAAAATTATTTTTAAGAGTTTGTATTAGAGTTTATTTGAGCCAAAGAGAGGACATACCTGGAAGCAAAATCTCAACAGACTGAGAAAATTGCTTCCAATATAGAATTTTTTTTTTTAAATTTACAAAGTACATTTATTAAAGCTGGGGACAGTGAAATAAGGAATGGCTCAGGATAGAAAAAGCAACAGGAGAAAGACTAGATGGGGCTGCTTTGGCTTACTGAGAAATAAAAGTCACAGTGACAGAAGTGATCTAACCTGAGTTGTTTTCAGCTCACTGGAAAGTCAGAGAAAAGGAGGTCTTGGAGACAGTTTAGGATGGTTAGTCTGAGAGGAGGTACCACTGCCCACTGTTCTCCTGGTTGCAAGACACTTGGGGACCCTTAAAGTTTAGGAGATGCACATCTGAGAGGGAAGAAAGCTGTGGGTGTGCTACTGGGAGGGTGAGCACCTAGAAATTCTTAATAAATTGTTGGCATTCAGAATTCAACATCATGGTAAAAAATATATAATGACCGATAACTGAGATAGATTACAAAAATGGCCAAATCTTCCTTTCATCTGTGTACACATACCTCTTTGTGATGTGACTGGTACTCCACTATCAAAAGGTAGAGTCTACTTCTTCCCTTAAATCTGGGTTTAGCCACATGACTTTGTCCATAGGACATTAGTAAACACAATGCAAATACTAGAGGATTTAAAAGAACTGACACACTGATGTTTGTACAGTTTGGGAGCTTTTGGGATTCTTGAAACCTCTGACATATTAAAAAAAAAAACTTACAATGGCCTGCTACATAATGAGAGACACGTGGCATATTCATCCCAATTGTCCCAACTGACAGCCAGTTCTGGCAGCCAGCACCTGTTGCCAAACATGCAAGTGCGTACTGGACGCATAAGTACCCAGCTAACCTCCCAGCTGATTGCAGAAACATCTAGTCACAGATTTATGACATATGAGCTATAATAAAATGGCTGATGTTTAAAGCCACTAAGTTTTAAGGTGTGTCTTTCAACAACAAAAGCTGATTCAACAATCAAGCAAGATATATTTTTTCAGAAATATAACAATGGCAAAAGCAAAACAAACAAACAAACAAAAACACACCAAAATAAAAAAATGAATAATGGTAGACCAAAAGAATGTACTTGAAACATATATCAGATAAAGGGTTAATATATCTAATACATAAATACATCTTAAAGTCAATTTAAAATATAAAAGGGAAAATTATATGGACAGGTCAAAGGTAAAGAATTGCAAATGGATGAGTACATATAAAGTTGGTCAACTTCACTCATAACAGAAATGCAAAAATTCAAAAGCATGACAATAGACCCTGCTGGTGAGGCTGTGGTCAAACAAAGACTCTCATACATTGTTGGTAAGAGTGTAAAATGGTACAAACCTAAGGAGGAGAGTTTGGCAATGTAACAAATCAACATAGGCATATGTATTTGACTCAGCAGTGCGTATATTAGGAATTTGTCCTGCAGATATATTTCTGGAAATACATAACAAAATAAAAGACACAGGAACAATGAAACAGAAGTTAAGGACAATGGTTTCCATTGAGGATACTTGGGAACAGAGTGGATAGAGCGTTGGTCTTTGAACTGAAGGATCCCAGGTTCAATTCTGGTCAAGGGCATGTACCTTGGTTGTGGGCACATCCCCAACAGGGGGTGTGCAGGAGGCAGCTGATCGATGTTTCTCTCTCATCGATATTTCTAACTCTCTATTCCTCTCCCTTCCTCTCTGTAAAAAATCAAAAATATATATTTTAAAAATGTTTTTGAACCATGCAAATGTTTTTACATATTGAAAAAATTAAGTCAATAAACATAATTTTAATTATAAAGTTGGTTAAAATAGTAGGAAGATCAAGTATATATATATTTCAAATTTATAACATAAAGAAAAGGAGTGAAAAAATAATTCAAGACCATACAAAGGGAAAATGTATTTTTATAAAGTTGAGAAATGTGGGGCTAACAAGTAACTAAACTCAGCATCACTAATATCTAATAAACCATAAATTAATAGTTTATACTTCCTGATATGATGTCATGGTATGTACATATCATCTCTCTAGTATTCTTGCCACGAATATTTAACCTGATTATCCAATCATGAGGAAACAATGATAAAGTTACAGATTCAAAGACATTCTTTTTTTTAAATATATTTTTATTGACTTTTTACAGAGAGGAAGGGAGAGGGATAGTTAGAAACATTGATGAGAGAGAAACATCGATTCAGCTGTCTCCTGCATGCCCCCGACTGGGGATGTGCCCGCAACCAAGGTACATGCCCTTGACCGGAATTGAACCTGGGACCCTTCAGTCCGCAGGCCGTGGCTCTATCCACTAAACCAGTTAGGGCCAAAGACATTCTTAACACAATGGTTTAGAATCTTCAAAACAAACAAACAAAACCACCCAATGAAACAAAAGAAGCCATTTTTTTCTATATTAAGAGACTAAGGACATTTTATAGCTACATGTAATTTATGATTACTCAATGTATTCTAGATTTAACAGATGAAAGCACATTCCTAAGGAACATCATGGGACAATTGGGGAAATTTGAATTTAGACATATATTAGGTAGTATTTTTGTCTCAATCTAAGAGCTTCCAGTTTAGTGAACACATCAATATACCAGGAGGATGGCACATCCCAACTCCATGGAGACAAAAGCTTCTGAGCTTGGGACCCTCAAGCCTTGTCCTATGTATCTTTTCATCTGGCTATTCATTTGTATTCTTTGTGATATCCTTTATTATATAATAACCTGGTAGACTTTAACTGTTTCCTCAAGTTCTGTGAGCTGCTCTAACAAATGACCAAATCTAGGAAAAAGATTTCATGGAAATGTTTGATATGTATCCAAATTCAACAGAAGTTGTGGGTTACCTGGGGATCTGTAATTTGCAATTGGCATCTGAAGTAGGGGAAGGCTCATGGCCTGAGCCCTTAACCTGTGGGATCTGACACTATCTCTAGGTAAATAGTGTCAGAATTGAGTTATATTGTAGGACACTCAGCTGATGTCACAGAGAATTGTTTGGTGTGGGGAAAACCCATACACATCTGTTGTCAGAAATATTTTGAGTATGGTGGTGGTAGGAATGTGAATGTAAAAGAGAAACACCGAAGGAGAATTGAGATGGTCTAACACATATGGATATATGAAATGAAGAAAGTAGCAATTCACTTCTGACCAAGAATGTGGGAAGCCATCCATTGTCAATACTATCATGAGAGTGCATCAAGGAACTCAGAAGGCTCATGAACCTTGAGCTTTAGCAGGGCTAAAGCTATGCACCGATTGTTTTGTGTTGAGATAGCAATGGCTCAAAGCAAATTCCTGACCTGATAGCCTCAAAGTAAATCGTTACTGATCTTTACTGACCCTTGAGATGGTCTGTTTGATACCTATTTGCTGTGCTTTACTGAGGGCAATATGTGTATTTAAAACTGACTAAAAAGCAGACAGGCCAGAGTTTCTGTGTGCTCTTCATGAAAGAGACACTCCTGGCCCCCAATGCCTTCTAAATTCATACTTCTTGTATAGCATTTTAATTTGTGCGTGGCCCCCTCTTCAGATCCTAAACCCTAGCCATAAAAGGTTGCAGCACAAGAAGAAACTGCAGGTTGAAATCACTAAATGGGGCAACAGTGGTCAAAACACTATTGTTTAAAACTACAGAAATATAACAAATGAGAAAATTTATAATATTAATAGGTGATCAAAAAACATTTAATAAAAACATTGAGTAAACTAAAAATATAAATATACTTTCATAACATGACAGAGCATATTGGTTGGAATGAAACAGAAAGTATCATACACAAGAAGCAGTCTCTTTAGCTAGAAACTATATAAGGATGGTCTGTTTTAGTGTTAGGGAAATTGAATAGTTACATAGGAAAAAATATTAACTTAGAATCCTAACTCATGAAATGCATAAAAATAAATAAATGCTACATTAAAGACATAAAGGTACAATGCAGTTTAGAAATTACTAGATAAATATTATAATATTGAAATGAAGGAGACCTTCCAGAAGAAAAAGCATAATACCTACAGTTGCTAAAAGAAATGTGACAAATTTGGCAAATTAAAAGTAACTTCTGTTTGGTGAATAACACCAGCAACAAATATTTCAAAACAAAACAAAATAAAAAGTCAATGTACTCAAAGAAACTAATTACAACAAAAATATTAAAAGTTAATATCTTACTATATAAATATTTTGATATACAAATGGAAAATATCAATAATTAAATAGAAAATATTGTTAACAGTGATAACATTTATATAATACTTAACATGTGGGAGCGCACTGTTAATAAAAATTGATTACATTGAGTAATATATACATATATATATATATATATATATATATATATATATACCAATTTAAGCATCATAACACTTCTATGATGTTGGCAAAATTACTACTGTCATTATCCACATATAAGAATTGAAGAATTATAGAATAACTTTTTCAGATAAAAAACTAAACAACTACAATAAAACTAGTAAATAATAAAACCATGATTCAAATATAGATAGTTCTAGACTTTATGCTCTCAACTAGAAATCTACAAACTAGGTGACTACTAAATTATATAAACCTTTCTTTGTAAGAGATACAATATAATTTCAATGAAAGCAAAGATGAAGTGTGAATTAAGTATATGCATGAACTAAATTTTGAATCTGTTCATAAATTTCCCAAGGATGAGAGACCAAAGAAAGAAAGAGGCTAACAATCCAGCATTACATCAAAAGTTTATGAAGGGAATTCACATAGGAGGCATATTTTGGGTGTTGTCAAGATGATGTAGATATCCTCTGTGTCTATGGCAGTTGCTGAAAAATTATGTAGAACATGGCAGGATGGATAGGAATACTAGTAGGTGATCTACCTCAGGTAATAAGAAAATGCCTTACATGCTTGCCCCAAAGGCAGGACAAAGGCTGCTCTAGGAACCAGCACACTGGGGAAGGGGTCAATCAGACAGTCTTCAGGGGATTTATGGGAAACATTCTAGATCGAAATCTTAGGTCCAACAACAGTCACTTCATGGAAGTCTCTCCTCCACAGAATATAGAAAGAAAAATAAAAAGACACTGGTGGCAGAGGTAATAAAAGGTAACATTTTCTTTAAAGAGAGCAGAGTTAGAAAAATGAGCACTTAAGGTTTCATTAAAATTCAGATCACAAAACAGGTAAACAATGGTATATACTGTGAGATAATGGGAAACAATAGAAACAGTAATGATTTGAGTGGAGGAAAGATAATTTAAAAGTGATAGAGCCCTGACGGGTTTGGCTCAGTGGATAGAGTCAGCCTGCAGACTCAAGGGTCCCAGGTTCGATTTTGGTCAAGGGCATCCCCAGTAAGGGAGTGTGCAGGAGGCAGCTGATTGATGTTTCTCTCTCATCGTTGTTTCTAACTCTCTATCCCTCTCCCTTCCTCTCTGTAAAAAATCAATAAAATATATTTAAAAAAATAAAAGGGATAGATTTGAGAAAATATTACTGGATCAGTGATAATAGAAATGAGTTAAATGCAGGAAACTAACATGAAGAATAAGAAAAGACAAAAGAGCACTATGACCACAGTTGTATTATTTAAATACTAGAGGCCCAGTGCATGAATTCATGCATGGGTGGGGTTCCTTGGCCTGGCCAGTGATAGGGGCCAATCATGACCATCTCACCTAGTCCCGATCAGGCTGATCAGGCTTGCTGGCAGCAGGGAAGGACTACGGGAGGTTGGTCGGTCACAGGAGGTTGGCTGTGGGAGTGCACTGACCACCTGAGTTGAGTGTCTGCCCCCTGGTGGTCAGTGTGCACTTCATAGCGGCCAGTCAACTGGTCATTCATTCTACTGGTTGTAATGGTCGCTTAGGCTTTTATATATAGAGAGCATGTTCTCATTAGTGTAAGTGCTGCAAATGACCCATAATTGTCCAAGCTAGCACACTGTAATTTAACTCTATTTAGAAGTTCTTAACAGATCCATAATTTAACATATTGACTTCCTCATAATATCAAAGCCTAAAGTAAAACATTTAAAAATAGATCTTTGCCAGACTATTCTATGCTATTCATAGAATCCTGGAATTATCATTTATAATTCATATTCTATGATTGGATAATTACTGATGTGTTTAAACTAACACTCTACTGAGTATAACAGCAGATGCAAAATATAGTAAGTGAATTAACAAAAAGTCAATATAAAGTATTATGACTTGATCTTTTAATTGATTTTAGCCCAGTTGGTTATGAGAGTTTGCAATTATAATGCCCTATGAATTTCAGATACTAATGAGAGAGAAAGTCTTGTACAGTAAGATTGTTTTATAAAAAAATTTCAGGTGAAATATATCAACTGATTATAAAGGAGGATTATGCTAATTCCTTTGTAATTGTGTGACTATCTGATTAAATCATCTGAGTAGTTTATCTGGGGCTTTGTGCATTGATGGAATTCAATAGTAAATTTGTTGGCAGTAAGTTTTATTTTTTCCAGAGGTTTTAATTTTGTAACTAATGTGGAAGTATCCAAAGGTTGCAAAATAACAACATGCCAATGGAGCAGGAAACACAATAAGAGGAAGTGTTACAATATAAGCTAATGTGCAATGTTTTAAATTGTAATCCAAATTAATATGACTGTAAGAAAGCAAATGTCATACTTGCAGAAAAACTGTGCTTGTTAAAATTGACTTCCATCAGAAAAATAAGCAATACAAGTGAAAGAGACAAGTCCACACACAGGAAAAATGTCCAGCACCTGCAGCAAGACAAAGTATGTGGTGTTCCCCTTATTCAATGTCTATACCAAACTCTTCTGGTGACTTTAATATCATAGAGAAATAAATATATAAATTATTTCTGGAAAATCTAAGAAGCTTCTCTGTAATTGTTGGCTGGAAATATAAAGTCAAAGCATAAAGAAGATGCTGGAACCCTGGCTGGTGTGTTTCAGCAGTTAGAGCATCAGCCTGCCTATAAAGGGACTCAATTCCCAATCAAGGGCATATACCTGGATTGCAGGTTTGATCCCTGGTCAGGAGAGGGCGCATGTGGGAGGCAACCAATTGATGTGTCTCTCTCACATGGATATCTCTCTTTCTCTCTCTCTCTTCCTCCTCCCTCCCCCCTTCCAATCTCTCTAAAAATCAATGAAAAAAAATATCTTCTGGTGAGTATTAAGAACAACAACAACAAAAAGAAGATGCCTAGGGCACTGTGGAACTGAGGTACCATAAACAGTGTAATAGGCAATTATGTTTACAGAGGAGATCAGTTTGAAAAGGGAAAACTTCACTGAAACCAGTTTACCAGTCTACATCAAAGACTTACTACCTAGTTGAAGAGTAAGTGCTCAAGAGAAACACCAGACATTGTATTCCAAGTACATGAGGGAAAAAACACAACTTTGGGGCTACTATATTGTGGTTTAAGAAAGGGTACAGATGTTTTGGGGGAGTCAATTCCAGTCATATGTATCTAATGTATAATTTGTACAAGATCATGTTGGATGCAATTTGAAGAGCTCATTGAGGGGTGGGGAAAAGGCAAACTGGAATTGGCTAACTTATACTCACATGTATATGTATAAGTTTGAGTGTATACTATCATAATTGTTATTCAGTAAATAACTTTTTTATCTACCTACCACAGAGGAGATATTCAGTCAAGATGGGCTTGTGTGTTTATTGGTAATCTCATCTTCTACCCCTCAAAACACAGAATAATGATAGATAAATTATTATTAAATAATTAAAGTGTTATCCATGACTCAATATTAGGTAATCAGCTTTATTATTTAGATAACCAATACAATGACTATAATAAAAAAAAGTCAAGAGTTGACAAGAATGTGGAAAAATTAACATTCTCATACATTACTGGTGGAATATAAAATATATCTGTGGAAAATTTTGGCGATTCCTCAAAATGTTAAACATAAAAGTACTGCATGATTGAGTAATTTCACACCTAACCAAAGGCCCAAGGAAACTGAGGACATTCTTCACAAAAATATGTGTATATGAATGCTCATAGCAGCAGTATTTACAATAGCCATAAAGTAGAAAAAAGCCAAAATGCCCATCAGTTATTCAGTGGGTAAACACAATGTGGTATATCCATGCAATGAAATATTATTTGGCAACAAAAGGGATGAAGTAATGATTTGTGCTGCAATACCGGTAATTATTGAAAAAACTACACTAATTGAAATGAACCAGACACAAAAGGACACACGTTGTATGATTCTATTTATATGAAACAGAAGAGTAGCAAATCAGTAGAGACAAAAAATAAACTAGGAGTTGCCAGGGGCTGGGATAAGGGGTACTGAGGATGAAGGCTAATGGGTACAGGATCTATATTTCAGGTGACAAAAATATTCTGAAATCAGATAGTGGTAATGATTACATGATTCTGTGAATATACTAAACTAGTAGCCCAGTGCATAAAATTTGTGCACATTAAAAGGGAATTAATTGACCTAACTGGTTTTGCTCAGTGGATAGAGCATTGGCCTTTGGACTCAAGGTTTTCGGGTTTGATACTGGTCAGGGCATGGACCTTGGTTGCAGGCACATCCCCAGTGGGGAGTGTGCAGGAGGCAGCTGATCAATGTTTCTCTCTCATCGATGTTTCTAACTCTCTATCCCTCTCCCTTCCTCTCTGTAAAAAATTAATAAAATATATTTTTCTAAAAAAAGGGAATTAATTAGTGGAGATATTTTAATATTGCTACTTGTCCTTTCTCTATAATAGAAGTGTGAGATATGAAAGGAAATTAGTAAAATGTATATGAAAACTATATAAATTTATTAATAAACAAACAGTAACAAAAGGATATAACAACAACAGAGGCATGTTATAAAAACGACAAAAACATGATATGAAAACAACAAAAACATGATATGAAGACAACAAAAACATGATATAAAAACAACAGTGATGCAAACAATGACTGATAAAGTGATTAAACTTATTCTAATATCTCCCTGTACATTGTATTAAGAGTGAAAACACTTTCAGAGTGCTTGACTAATTTCCCTTGTAATGAAGTACTTAGAACTTTAACCGTAACATCACATGCTCTTCAAACTTGAGAGAAAGCAACATATAACTGACCATGTGCAAAAACAGGTTCAGGTAGGCGTATGCCTACTTTGTCTAGAGTTTGTCCTTGTGATTTATTAATAGTCATCACAAATGCTGGCATCACGGGCAACCATCATCGAATCAATTTAAATCAGAAGCCAGTGTCAGATGGGGACAAATTAATTCTTGGAATCAGAACAACCTCTCCCTCTGCAGATCCTGTTAATACTTCAGCTTTGATAATGTTAGGTCGTAATCTTTTGATAATAAATCTGGTACCATTACAAAGACCCCATTTACTATTGAGATTTCTCAATAGCATGATGATTGCACCCACTTTCAATTTTAATTTATGACACAGCATTCCTGAAGGAGTAATATTATTAAGAATTTCGATGGGAAAATTTTCCTTTTCAGCATCATCTGTGGAATCAATGGAATCATCACTCAAATATGTGTGAAAATCTCTATAGAGTATATCCAAATTTTCTTCATTTAATTTTTGAACATGATCATTTTTTGGACAAAGAATTGCATGTTTAGATATATTTTTAATATTATCTATAGCAGTTGTTCTCAACCTTGGCTGCACATTAGAATCACCTGGGAATCTTTTTAAAATCCTGATTTCTGGGCCTCATCCTCTGGAACTTGTTTCTTTGTTATAGGGTGGGGCCACAACATTAGTAACAAAGAAACAGAATTTCTGGAGGATGAGGCCCAGAAATCAGGATTTTAAAAAGATTCCCAGGTGATTCTAATGTGCAGCCAAGGTTGAGAACCACTGATCTATAGATATAGTATTTTCAAAGGTAGCTTCAATAATAGATCCATTACAAATCATTTCACTTCCACACTCTGCTCCATGGGCGGGTTCCTGCCTGAAACCTCTCCCTCCAGGAAACAGCTGGGGGAGGGCGCAGCCATTTCCAAGACGACTCTTGCAGGACTGACTTCCTTCCAGTTGGTTGCAGTTCTGGCCGTGATGTTACACCCAGGGTTTTTATATAAGTAGATACCACTGCATTGTATATTTTTAAATGGTTAATTTTATGCTATGTGAATTTTATCTTTATAAAGCTGTTGTTAAAAAAGAAAGACAAGTATGGCTGTCACTGAAAAGTGCCTTAAAATAGTATCAAGCGAGAACAAAAGATTATTAATAAAAACATGAATTTAAAACAGTTGAAGATAAAAGCTAATATGTATCAAAAATGTTAGAAATAACAACTTTATGTCACTGGAATGAAAATGACATTTTTATTTTGTGGAAATTATAATTTTAACAGGTTGAATTCTAAAATTTTAAAAACTTAATGCTCATGGTATGAAATATAAGATATATAAAGAGATATGTAGTCCCCGTCCCCAGTCCCATACACAGAGTTCCTAAAACCCTCGTAAATAGGGGTGTTAGGAGAATATTTTTATCTAATATTTAGTCTTTGACCCTGATTCTCAACACAAAGATCCTAAGACTTTTGTAATTTCCTAAGTGATAAGAACATCTGAAACTAAGCTCTCAAACCCCTTGGAATTTATTGGGTAATAGGATCATTTTTATTCTAATGAGGTGATTCTTGGTGGGCTTCTGGATAAGGCTTGGTCACCAGAAAGATCAAAGCATGATAAGAAGCTTGAACTTTCAGCCCATCCTCCATTCTCTGCAGAGAAAAGCCTATGTAATGAAGCTTCCATTAAATCCCCAAAGTACAGGGGAGTATTTAAAAGATAGTAGGATTCAACTGTACGTATTGAATATATATGATTGTAGTTAATTCATAAGTTATATATGCATATCATGCATGTTAGTATATGTAACATACAAGTGCATCTGGATATATAGTTAAATTTGACTAACATACATTAAGTCTGATGCTGTCTTCTTAGCTGGCAAAATTATGATATGATATTAATTCCGTTATATGATGTAAAAAGTTCTCTCTAATGTTGGGTGGTGATTTTTCCCTGTCTTTCAAATTCCCACCGAGTACAACTCATCATCCCACCCTTGGATCAGAGGAATGAGCTGAAAGATTTTGATTTTTTTGATGAAAACTACATAATCCAAGGCAAATTTAGATGAGAACGAGACATTTTGCTGTGCTATCTTTGTTGGTCCTTCAAAAGTGAAGCATACTGTGTAAGTTCAAGAAGGTCAGTGAAATGTTCGGAAGCATCAGAAAGGATGCTGAAAACCAAAATAGAAACGTTATCCTTAACACCATAAGTCAGTGATGTGTCCACACTTATTTGGTCCTTTTGGTCCCTGCCCCCTGAGAAAAGACATAATGAAGCTGAAGAAAATCTTCGGGAAATATAAAATGATCAAGGGTATATATGTGAGTTATAGGGGGAGTAGGGTGCCATAAGAGAGTTTTAAAGGAAAAAAATGTGTTCAGGCTAGAAGTATAATAGTACAAAGTTTCTACTAGCTCCAAGCCGGGGGGGCGGGGGAGGGCACTATAAAAAAGCAAGTAAAATAGGGTACTGTGGACAGGAAAGGAAATGTATGTGCTATTTATTTCCTAGTGTAAATTGTTGCATTTAAGAACTAATTTGAGTCTTTGCTGTTCATCTGAGGCTGGTTTTAAGATAATTATCTTGAAGTTGCTTTAAGCCATCTCCCAAAAGTTAATGTTCTCATGCTTCTGTTATTCATAAAAGGTCAATATCACCTGAGAAGAGTGTTTGGGGCTTTAGTTTCTAAGTGTATAGCTCAGCAGGAGAGCAGTGTGTGGTACAGGTGCTATACTGATTAAAATTTGCAGTCCCGTCCAATTAGGGCATTAGATAAGGGAAGCTGAAAGGTTTATTGCAGTGGTTTAAAAATAATGTGTAAAAGCTTAAAATACAAGATAGTCATAAGCATGCCTCTCTGATTGAAATAGGTTAGAGAGTGAAGGGCTGCACATTTTTGTCCTCCTTTCTCTCCCTATGACAGCCCCTCACATATTTCTGCAGTCCTCTAGTGCTCAGAAATGCTAATGGATGAAAGAAGGTGAAGGGATTAGCCAACGAATATATGTGCATAGCTCTTGCATACAGACAATAGTGTGATGGTGGCCAGAGGGAGGTGAGGCTGGAGCTGGGTGGAGGTGGGCAAAGGGGGTAAAATGGGGGACATCTGTAACAGTGTCAACAATAAAAATAAAGTAAATAAAAGACACACTAGAGAACAACTGACCAGACTAATGAGGACCTTGCACTCGAAGCCTCATCCTGTACCTGTGGCTGCAGACAATCAACTACTCCCAGTCACAGGGAGCAGTAGCCCCAAGCAACACACAGGAGAGGAACTGGCCAGGTGTAGTGGGAAGAGTACTGCTTTAGAGCAGGAAACATAGGGTCTAGTTTTGATTTTTAAGCTATAGCCATATTAAACAAAGCAGCACACTCTTCTATTCATGTTTCATGATTTATTCTGCTGGGTCAGTATATTGGGCATTCATTTATTTTCATTCACTGAACATGTATTTAGTCTTACCGTGTGTTTGTTACCTTGCTTTGTATTTCAGTTTGAAAGAAGTGCATTATATGACTTAGCAATGAATTGTCAATCACCTTTAAAATGTTGGTTAGAGAGTTCCTCATGAGGGGGCATTGTGGAATTCATCATAATTCAAAAGAGCAGATTTCAAACTTTCTATTGTAACCATCTGTAAGAATATATTTTATGTAATGACCCAGTATATACACATACTCAGTGATTCATTAGAGCCAACGTATATATGGTGCATTCATTCACTCTGAATGGTTCAGTTCTATTCTCTTCCATCTATCTTGCTCTACTGCATTAAAAAGAATGATGGAGAGGTTGAAAGATTGAGGGATAAATAGGTGGATGGCAGAGGACTTTTAGGACAGTGAAAATACTGCATGGTACTATAATGATGAATACAGGTCACTATACATTTCTTTTACTTACTTGTAAATTATTTTTTTAAAAGTTCACATAGAATATAAACACCAAGAGTAAACTCTAATGTGAACTATTGCTTTTGAGTGATCATGACATGTCAGTGCAGGTTCATCAATTGTAAAAAAAAGTACCACTCTAATGGGGGGGTATTGATAATGGGGGAAACTATGCTTATATGAGTGCAGGGGGTATTTTTACCTTTCTCTTAATTTTTCTGTGAACCTAAACAGCTCTAAAAATAAAGTCTTAAATAAAATTTAAAAATAAACAAATAAAATCCTTGTTTATAAGTTCAATATCTGAATTTTTTCAGAGTAGGTGTCCATTATTTTCTCTTAAGAAAAAAAAGAATGCTGGAAGCAGTTGATTTAATTACTAAAAATGGGGTCTCACTCTAGTTTAGAAAAGGCTGGTTTGGCTTCTCGCACACAGCATTTCCAGTCTTACTTCTTTCCTTCATAAATGTTGGGTGTTTCTACTTATTGGGGTGATTATTTTGTAAGTTCTATAAATGTATAATCACTATGCTGTACACCTGAAAATAATATAATATTGTAAGTCAATTGTAATAGAAAAATTTAAGAATAATAGAAATTTGAGCCCTGGCCCATGTGGTTCAGTTGGCTGGGTGCACCAAAAGGTCACCAGTTCGATTCCTGGTCAGGCCACAGGCCCAGGTTGTGGGTTCAGTAACCAGTCAGGGTAAATACAAGAGGCAACCAATCAATGTTTCTCTCTCACATCGATGTTCCTCCCTCCCTCTATCTACTTTCTTCTCTCTTTAAAATCTATTTTTAAATATTACAAAAATATTAATAAATTGGGGTGTTTCTGTCCCTCCGGCTATTTACTCACAGATTTATCAGTTAAAGTTTATAAATTGCTAGTCACACTCATGCTATGTGGTTTTAATTAGTTTGATTCTGAGGACAAAAATATTTCCATTATCTCCATCTACTGATGCAGGTGTTGGAATCTCCACTTGCATTAATGGCATGGCACAGCTGGGACCAGCAATGAATAAAGCACAATTCCTTCTGTTGAGAAGCTCACAGTCAGTAGGCAGAAGCAGACATGTAAAAGCAGATAAATTGCAGTAAAAAAAGTGTAAATACTGTTACAGAGATATTAACAAGATGCAACTGAAAAGACAGAACAACTAATTCTGTCATGGAAAGTTGGGGAAGATTTCAAGAGAAGAGTTATTATTTAAACCAAGTTTGAAAGGAAGAGTAAGATTTTGCCAGGTCACAAAGAAACAAGGATGTTCGAGGAGGATACAATTATATGGCATTACATGTGAAAATGCATACCGTCTTTGCTATCCTGGGGCCTAGTTTGATGCTCACCTTCTAAAATCATCTCAGTGTGAAACTTAGAGTTCTATGCTAATGAATTTAATCCACCATTATACTTTATCCAATTGCTGATGTAACAAGTTATTATGTTTCTTGATATTTTGCACAAATACATGATATCTAATATCAGTCCAGTTTACTACGTGCATCCATTTTTAAAGGCATGGGTTAGGAGATGGAAGATGGCGGCGATATAGGCAGACGCGTCCCAGGTCATGTCCCGGAGCAAATGGAGTGAGCAGCTGAAACTAATAACACCCACCCTGAATTGGCAAAATTACTCAGCTGGTGAGACGGTTTGCAGCCAGGAAGGGCAGAACTCCCTGGAAAGGTAAAAAAACAAACAAACAGGGATTTGGGCAGGAAAGTTTGCCAGACCTCTGAGCCCAGAGGGTCGGAGGGAGACCGCGTGGCAGACAGCCGCGTCCCTTGGGACAGGCATGAAAGGGCGAGGACTACGCCCTCCACCTTGCCCCAGGGTAAGGGCTACGCCCTCCATCTTGCCCCAGGGTAAGGGCTATGCCCTCCATCTTACCTTGGCCTTGTGCTCAGCAAGGCTTCTTCTCCGAAGCCAAGCCTCTGCTAGCCACACCCAGGACTTCTTTAAACTAACCAATGACAATCAAGGGAAGTCGCCATAGATATGACCACATCCTGTGTAACAAGACACCGACTTGCGCCTGGCCAATCGGCAGGGCCCAAAGTCCTTTCTCCTCCCCTTACCCCCAACCCCCTATAAAACCTCTCTCCACACAGAGTTTTCCCTCTCTCGGCCACTTGGCTTGCCGTTGTGTCGGTGAGTGTGGTGGATGGGGAGCTCAAGCTAGCTTGAAATGAAGGACTCTTTGCTTTTGCATCAGACTCACTGGCTCCCTGTTGGGCCCTTGGGAATCTTGAAATCTGGGCACAACAAGGCACAGCCCCTGACTGGTGCCAGGGGATTTGAGATCTGGGTTCTGTGATCACGGAGGACTGAGCCTAAAGGGGGCAGCCTGAAGAGCTTACAGAAACTAAGCCTTCCCCATTTCCGCAGCTGGCATTTGTTTGTTTGTTTTCACTGAATCCTGTTCATAAGACATTTGGGATACAGACACTCACCTGTGCTGAAGAGAGGGAGAAGGTGCGGACGAGTGGAATCTGGGGAGAGACTGAGGAGAGAGGGGGTCCCGGGAGAGGTGGCAGCGAATTGAGTGCTGAGACATCCCTCGGCCCAGGATCCGGGCAGCCATTCTCTCTGGAGGGTAGGACTCCTCCACCTAGCCCCCAGGCAAGGACCACAGCCACACCCAGATTCCACCCTGAAGGAGATCAAGGATTAAAATAATGTATAAATTCAATGCAGTCCCCATTAAAATACCAATGATATACTTTAAAGACCTAGAACAAACTTTCCAAAAATTCATCTGGAATAAAAAAGAAACCCCAATAGCTGCAACGATCCTGAGAAAGAACAAAGTTGGAGGGATCACAATACCAGATATCAAGCTACACTACAAAGCAACTCTACTCAAAACATCCTGGTACTGTCAGAAGAACAGGTATACAGACCAATGGAACAGAACAGAGAACCCAGATATACACCCAAGCCATTTTTCTCAATTAATACCTGACAAAGAAGGCAAGAGCATACAATGGAGCTAAGACAGTCTCTTCAAAAATGGTGTTGAGAAAATTAAACAGATACATGTAAAAAAGAGAAAGAAATAGGAAGGAAGGAAGGAAGGAAGGAAGGAAGGAAGGAAGGAAGGAAGGAAGGAAGGAAGGAAGGAAGGAAGGAAGAAACTAGACCACCAATTTACACCATACACAAAAATAAACATAAAATGGACATAAGAGCTAAACTTAAGATTAAAACCATAAAAATCTTAGAAGAAACCATAGTCAGCAAAATATCAGACATATCTTGTAGCAATATCTTTATTAATACAGCTCCTAGGACAGGGGTGGGCAACCTTTTTGTGAGTGCGTGCCAAAACCAGCAAAATCTCTGACTCAAAATTCTTCTGCGTGTCAAGCCTAAGTTTTTGAGAACATGTTACACCTACTTGATTTCTCTTAAGGTGTACATATGTGAAGAACCTTGAAGAAATAATAAAATTCATTCAAGCAACAAAAACACAGTATATGATGATGAAATATACATTTATTTTTTAATGTATACATGTATACACTGATAGTCCAACAAAAAACTTTATGACTCCGTTTGATATTATCAGTGAGACTTTTGCTGCTGCATCACTGATGACAGAGATTTTACATCAGGTTAATATTTCATGACCTTCAGAGATATGCAAGAGCTACTACTTTCATCCGTCAGGCTACTCCTATTATGAGACTTAACAAAATTCATCACTGAGAACAAAGATTCACAAGCGTATGTGGATGAAAACATGGAGAGTAACGCTGTCACAAAGTTTTTTTAAACAGAAAAATTTTTCTGCAATGGCATTCCAAGTCCTCAATAGTTCATTTCCACTATTGAAATTGCTCTTCCCCTCTCTCGTCAATCCATGTCTATGGTCTTTAAGATAACTTGTTATGTAAAATTATTTATTTATCTAAGATGCACCTACACTGAATTTATCTGAAAAATAAAAAAGGCGATATTAAGAAAACAATTGTAAATGGAAGATTATAAGAGAGGGTTTCACGTGCCAGCAAAAATTACTGGCACGCATGTTTGGCACGCATGCCAGGGATTGCCCACCCCTGTCCTAGGCCAATGGAAACTAAGAAGAAAATAAACAAATGGGACTACATCAAAATAAAAAACTGTACCTCAAGAGAAACCATCAACAAAACAAGAGAGCCCACTGCATGGAAGAACATACAGTATTTGCCAATGTTACATTCAATAAAGGTTTAATCTCCAAAATTTATAGGGAACTCATATAATTTAAAAAAAAGGAAGATAAAAAAATCCAATTATAAAATGGGCAAAAGACACTACATAGACACTTCTTGAAAGCCAACATACAGAAAGCCAAGAGACATGTGAAAAAAATGCTCAAAGTCACTAATCACTGGAGAGATGCAAATCAAAATGACAATGATACCATCTCATACATGTAAGAATGGCCATCATCAACAAATCAACAAATGACAAGTCCTTGTGGTTGGTGGCAATGCAGACCAGTGTAGCCACTGTGGAAAACAGTATGGAGTTTCCTCAAAAAATTGAAAGTGGAAATCCCATTTGACCCAGTAATTCCACTTCTAGAAATATATTCCAAGAACTCAGAAACACCAATCAAACAGAATGTATACACCCCTATTTTGATAGCAGCACAATTTACAATAGTTAAGATTTGAAAACAGCCTAAGTGCCTATTATTAGACTAGAGGCCTGGTGCACAAAAATTTGTGCACTGGCGGGGGGGGGGGGGCGGGCGGTGGTCCCTCAGCCCCACTTGTGCCCTCTCACAGTCTGGGACCACTCGGGAGATAACCAACTGCTCGCTTAGGCCCACTCCCGGGTGGCAGAGGGCAGGCCCAATCCCTAGGTGCCTGCCTCGCAGCCCCTGGTCGGGCTCAGAGCAGGGCCGATTGGGGGGTTGGGGCACCGCCCCATCACACTCAAGACAGGGCTGATGGGGAGGTTGCCGCACCACCCCCTGTCACACACAGAGCAGGGCGGATCAGGGGGTTGTGATGCTACCCCTGTCACATACAGAGCCAGCCGATCAGGGGGTTGGGGCGCTGCCCGCTGTCACGCACAGAGTAGGGCCCATCAGGGGGGTTGGGCTCCGTATCCTGTCACACACAGAGCAGGGCCGATCAGGGGGTTGGGGAGCTCCTCCTTGTCATGCACAGAGCAGGGCGGATCAGGAGGTTGTGATGCTACCCTCAGTCACGCTCAGGGTAGGGCCGATTGGGGGGTTGGGGCGCCGCCCCCTGTCACACTCAAGGCAGGGTCGTTGGGGAGGTTGGGGCACCGCCCTCTGTAACCCACAGGGGGAGGGCCGATCAGGAGGTTGGGGCACTACCCCCTGTCACACTCAGGGCAGGGCTGATGGGGAGGTGCGGCTCCACCCTGTCACACACAGAGCAGGGCCCATGGGGGGGGGGGTTGGGGCGCCGCACCCTGTCACACACAAAGCAGGGCCAATCAGGGTGTTGGGGAGCTCCCCCCTATCAGGCACAGAGCAGGGCCGATCAGGGGGCTGAGGCGCCTTCCCCTGTCACGAACAGAGCAGGGCAAATAGGGAGGTTGTGGCCCCGGCCCCTGTAACACACAGAAGCGCAGGGCGATCAGGGGGTTTGGGCACTGGCCCCTGTCACACTGCTCCAGGGGCCAGGAGACCTCGCTGCTCTGCTGATCCCAGTGCTGGGAGGCCTCGCTGCTCTGCTGATCCTGGGCTCGGGAGGCCTTGCTGCTCCACTGATCCCGGTGCTGGAAGGCATATTACCCTTTTACTATATAGGATAGAGGCCTGGTGCATGGGTGGGGGCCAGCTGGTTTTCTCTGAAGGGTGTCCTGGATCAAGGTGCGGGTCCCCACTGTGGTGCCTGGCCAGCCTGGGTGAGGGGATGAGGGCCGTTTTCAGGCTGGCGGGTGACTGAAGCTCCCAACCTCTCCTTTTTTCCTTTTTTTTTTTTTTTTATTCTTGGATTTATTTACTTCTATGGCCGTCACTGGAGCTGAGAGCCAGCTTTAGCTCAGACCTCGGCTGATGAAAGCAGGTTTCTGGACTTTGTTTACCTTCTCTATTTGAAACTTTGTTGCAACTCCAGCTCTGAAATCCCGGCTGACTGAAAGCAGGTTTCTGGGGTTTTGTTTAGCTTCTATATTTGTAACAATGTTTCTTAGAGTGCAGCTCAGACACGGGTGGTGAACCTTGGCTTCCTCCATCACTGGAGCAAGCAAGCCTCCTTGTTCGTGTCAGTTGCCTGGCTGCCGGCCGCCATCTTGGTTGGCAGTTAATTTGCATATCGCCCTGATTAGCCAATGGGAAGGGTAGTGAAGTTATGGCTAATTACCATGTTTCTCTTTTATTAGATAAGATGATTTGATTAAAAACCTGTGAGATATCTACACAATGGAATACTACACTTCTGTAAAAAAGAAAGAACTCTTACTGTTTGCAACAGCATGGATGCACCTGGAGAGGATTATGCTAAGCTAAATAAGCCAGTTGGAGAAAGATAATATCGCATGATCTCACTCATTTGTGGTATATCATGAACAACATAAAGTGATGAATAAAAATAAATACAAAGACATAGAAGCATTGAACAGACCTATAAATTAAGAGTGAAATTAGGTGATGGGGGTGTTAAGAGATCAATGAAAGGACTTGTATGCATGCATATAAGCATAACCAATGGACACAGACAGTTGGGGAATAAGGGTATGGTCTTGGAGGAGGAAGCGGAAGGGGAGAGTTTATTGGGGGGAATAGGAGACATGTAACACTTTCAGCAATAAAGAATTTAAATAAGGAATTCAAGATGGTGGCCAACCTGATATCAAGCTGCAAGATAGTGTGTGAATGAGAGAGTGAAAGGAGAGTTTGTGGTTGTGCGGGGAGTGTCTGTATTTGTGAGTAAGGGACAGCTATATTCCACAGGACTGTTGGGGAATGGCAGACCAGGCGCCCTGGCTGTGCAGCCTCTACTACTGCTGAAATCTCTCCCAGAGCAGCCAGCTCTGCCACAGAGACCGCATCATCTTGAAGGGGAGAGTGGATGCGATCAGAAGCCCAGCCTTACCTTCAACTGAGGAGATCTCAGATACCTCCCAGGACCCCAAAACCACAATGACCAGGGACCAGCTGCCTCAGCTGCAAACCCATGAACACCGAAACTCCAGCCTCCCTGGCCACAGGCACCTAAAAAGTTTGTGCAGGGGGAGACAAGGTGATGGCCAAATACAAGGACAGATCCTGTGCCTTCTCACAGAGCAGATAGAAGGGACAGCTGAATCGAACAACACCCACCTGGAATTGGTGAATTAAACGCAGCTGGTAAGGCAATCTGTGGATGGAAAGGTCAGAGATTGCCTAGAGACAGGTGAGATCTGGGATCCAGGCTGGAGGGAGAAACACACCCAGCGAGTACCAGAGTCTTAGAGGGAGACTACGCCCCATAAAATCTGTGCCCCTTGGGGTCAGTGTAGCCCTCAAATGTGGAAGGGGGTCCACAGGGCTGCTGGCAGAGGGGGACTCTAGATCTAAGCCCACAGCCATGGGAGACTGTGCTCAGAAAGGCAGCCTGAAGTTCTATACTGGCTGCGCAGTGCTAGGGGGAGAAAGATGCCAGTTGGCACTATTCCTTTGTCTTTTTTACGTCCTTGATTTTGCTTGCTAAGCCCAGTACATAGGAACTTATAATTAAAAACACTAATCAAGACTGCAAGGGAAACTGAGGATCAGATAAGGAGATACAAGCAGGAAACCAGCTGTGGGTCAGTCTGTCCCTCCAACCTAGTATTAAGTGCAGCAGGTAAAGAAGAGTCTAAATACCAGGTTGAAGGGCCATTTGGTCCCAGAAACTAATACATAAACACCACCACCCAAGGTTGTATCAGAAATTGACTCTTGTATAAATACAACTGAAGCCAGGCAGAGAAACAAAATGAACAGAAGGATCCCACCTGCTTGAAAACAAGGTTGTGGCTTATGACACAGAGGAACAGTGGATCGCAGGGAACTTCAACGCTGTGCTGACTATGTGACAGGAAACAGACATGCCAGACAGAATAGTAGAGAGTGGTCTTAAACCAGTCCTCAGGGGTTATTGAAGCACCATTGACGTGAATAGCCTTCACTACTTCAGTTTTTATTTTTTATCTTTTACTTAAGAAACTAACTTTTTTCACCCTTCATTTTACTTTTTTTATTATATTTTTATTTTTATTTATATTATTATTACTATTATTTTATTTTTAAAATTTTGTTTTATTCTTTTTCATTTTATTTTATTTTTGTATTAGTGTTTTACATTCTATTTTTCTTTTTCTTTTAGCATTATTTTACTCTATCTCAATTTTTCTTTTATGACAACACTCTCTTGCTCACTTTTACCCTTTTTCATCCTATTTCTTATACCCTGTTCCTGCTTTAGTTTCTCTCTATCCTTTCTTTTGATTCCATGTGAAAAAATGATCTTACTCATATGTGTAATTTCCTCTCCCCTGCTCCAAGTCCATGCACACTTCTCTCTTCTCTTTCTTCACTAGCCAATTTTTTTTTCCCTTTCCGTCTTGTGGTTGTTTCTTTGATTTTTCTTGAATTTGGTATTTTTTCTGTTTTTTTTTGTTTTTGTTTTTTGTGTTTTTTGCTTCTGTTTTACCTCTCCTCACTTGTTCTCTTCTTCTACTAATACCTTAATTAGTTCCAGTCACCAACTCAGACTTATCTACTCTCTATTCTCCTTTTATAAAAATAGGTGAATACATAGATATGTAGAATAAAGAATGGGAAAGACTATATATATATATATATATATATATATATATATATATATATATATGTAGCCTTGCACAGGAATTTGTGTGCCAGTAGCTCTCTGTGGGGCCTGGCTGCTCTGCACCAGCTGCCCAGAGGCTCTCCACAGTCCAGAGGCCCATCCACAGCCAGGCGCATAATGCTTGCCTCATCACCAGGGCCATGATGCAAGTGTTTCATGCCCTGGCCTGACCAGAGGCCCATCTGTGCCCTCCTCTGTGGCCAGAGTGGAATACTTGCCTTGTCACTGTGGCAATGAAGCAAGCATTCCGCCATGCTGCTCACACTACCCGCTCTCAGAGGCCACCCTCCCATGACTGGGGGACTCCGGCGGGGCTGAGAGAACTGCGCATTGTCATCTTGTGACTATGGGCACCACCATCTTTGTGATGGAGTGATGGTTAATTTGCATATAACCCTTTTATTACATAGAATATGTACCCTATATAATGAAGATGTGATATGCAAATTGACCCTCACTCCACACCATCACAAGATGGCTTCACCCACAGCGGGTGCAGGGTTCTGTAACACAAGATGGCTGCACCCACAGTGGAGGTGGGATTCCCATAACAAGTGATCAGCAGGGACCTGAGGCTATGTGGCACTGAGCCATGGCTAGGAACCTGAGGCTGCACCCCGTGCCTGGTGGGGCTTGATGGGGGACCTCAGGTTGTTCCCCCCACTTGGTGGGGCTTATTGGGGGACCTCAGGCCACACCTAGCACACCAGAACTGGGTCGGGGGACCTGAGGCACACCCCCAGTGAAGCAGTGCTTGATGGGGGATCTCAGGCTGCACCCCCCACCACGAGCCAGGAGACCTGAGGCCATGTTCCCCACCTTGGGGCTGGGCTGGGGGGCCTCAGCCCATGCTCCCTTCCCCAGCACCAGGCCAGGGGACCTGAGGCTGCACATCCCGCATGTCAGTGGGCCGGGGGACCTAAGGCTATGCTCTCCACTCAGCAGGGCTTGATTGGGATGGTGCTGGCCAGGTCTGGATCTTGCCCCATGGGGATGGCGTCAGCCGGGTCTGGGTCTCACGTGCTTTTGAAGTGCATGCAGGTGGGCAGGGACTTGACTCTGGATCCTGCATCATGCCCCAGATACATTTTACTAATTTTCTTTCATCTCTAACACTTCTATTATACAGGGCAAATAGCAACATTAAATACTTCCTCTAATTAATTCCCTTTTAATGTGCACAAATTTTGTGTTCTGCATAACTGATATATATATATATATATATATATATATATATATATATTATATACATATTTTTAGTTTTTCTATTTTTATATTTTATCTTTTACTTTTCTTCTTATACACTCATTCTCTTTCTACCTCCTCTATACTGAATCATTGCCATTTCTCCATTAATTCAATTCCTTGACCTTACCTTCCAGAAATAAGCTATGCCTCTTCAGATTCATCTGGGTATTTGTTGTTTGCATTTTTTGGATTAGTTGTTGTTTGTTGTTTGCATTCTTCTCTGGGTGTTTGTTGTTTGTAATTTTTGGATTAGTTGTTGGTTTTTAGGAGTTTTCTCTTCACATACATATATTTCCCTATTTTTTTTTCTTTCTTTTCTCTCTTAATTTTTTTTCTTTTCTCAATATCATTTTTGCCCTATTTTCTCTCCCCTAATTCTCTTTTCTCTGGTGGTCTCCTTTATATGGGGTTATTGGTATCATGAAAGCATTCATGTTTTGTGCCCTCTGTGTTGCGTCTTGTCAAGTTTTATTTTGTGCCTTTAAGTCAATGCATTAGAGGGTGAGCCACATAAACAGACACCCAGGGAGGAGTGAAAATGTGGAGGGAAAAAAACTGCCCTCACATGAAAGAAAAGAAGGAATCACCAGAAAAGGAAGTAATCAAAAGAGAGGTAAGCAATTTGTCAGAGTAAGAATTCAGAGCAATAGTGATAAGGACGCTGAAAAGGATGGAAGATAAATTCAACAATAAGTATAAGAACCCAGCAGAAATGAAGAAGAACCAAGAAGAAATGAAGAATGACATCATTGTAATGAAGAACACAATAGAGAGCATCAACATTAGACTAAAAGAAGTAGAAGACTGCATCAGTGAGTTAGAAGACTAGGTCGGAGAAAATAGCCAAGCAGAGCAGCAACTGAAAAAAAAACAAAAAACAAACAAACAAACAAACAAACAAAAAAACAACAACAACAATTTAAAAAACAGGAGGAGAGCCTAAGGAAACTTTGGGACAACACCAAACGAAACAACATCAGCATAATAGCGGTAACAGAAGGAGCGGAAGCAGAGCAAAGAATAGAAAACCTGTTGGAAGAAATAATGACAGAAAACTTCCTTGATATTGGAAAGAAAAAACTTACACAAGTCCAAGAAGCTCACAGAGTCCCAAACAAGATGAACCCAAAAAGACCAACACCAAAACACATTATAATTAAATTTGCAAACACCAGCAACAAAGTAAGAATCTTAAAGGCTGCCAGAGAGAGATAGAAAGTTACATACAAGGGATCTCCCATCAGACTATCAACTGATTTATCAACAGAAACACATCAGGCCAGAAGGTAATGGAATTAAATATACAAAGTCATGCAAAGCATGAGTCTGAATCCAGGAATACTGCACCTGGCAAGGCTATCAATCAAAGTTGAAGGTGAAATCAGGAGCTTCACAGATAATAAAGGGCTAAGAGAGTTTATTACCACCAAATCAGTAATTCAAAAAATGCTAAAGGGTCTGCTGAAAAAAAAAAAAGGTATAGGAAGGGAAGAAGGAACACAGGAATAAAGTATAAAAATGGTGACAAACAAGTACCTATCAATAATAACTTTAAATGCTGATGGATTGAATGGCTCAATAAAAAGACATAGGTTAGCTGAGAAAATAAGAAAACATGGCCCATATATCTGCTGTCTACAGGAGATGCACCTCAGAACAAAGGACTTACACAGACTGATGGTGAAGGGATGGAAAAAAGTTTTTCAGGCGAATAGAAATGAAAAATAAACTGGGATAACAATACTTATATCTGAAAAGTTAGACCTCAAAGTGAAGGACATAACAAGAGATAAGGAAGGCCACTTCATAATAATAAAGGGAGCAATTCAACAAGAAGATATAACTCTGGTAAACATATATGCACCCAATACAGGAGCACCCAAATACATAAAGAAACTTCTGGAACATATCAATGGAGAGATTGACAGTGATACAGTCATAATAGGGGACTTAATATCCTACTAACACCACTGGATAAATCCTCTAAACAAAAAATCAGCAAAGAAACGTCAGTACTAAAGGACTCACTAGATCAGATGGAATTAATTGACATCTTAAGAACATTTCAGTCCAAAGACACAGAACATACATTTTTCTCAAGTTCACACATGTTATTTTGAAAGACATACAATATATTGGGGCACAGACAAAGTTTCTTCAAATTCAAGAAGATAGAAATCATATCAAGCATGTTCTCAGATCAAGATGGCATAAAATTAGAAATCAACAACAATAAAAACAATTAAAATAATCCAACACCTGGAGGCTAAATAGCATGCTATTAAACAATGATTGGGTTTCCAAAGAGTCCAAAGAAGACATAGAAAGCATTGTGGCAATATACAACAAAAAAACACATCAATCCAAAATCTACGGGACACAATGAAAGCAGTCTTGAGAGGGAAGCACATAGCTCTACAGGCCTACAGAAAAAAAAAGTAATAAATTATTTAACCCCACAACTCAAAGATTTAGAAAGAGCAACAAGAAAAGCCCAGTGTAAGGAAGGAAGGAAATAATAAAGATCAGAGCAAAGATAAATGACATAGAGACAAAAAAAAACAATACAAAAGATCAACAAAACCAAGATCTGGTTCTCTTTGCAAGGATAAACAAGATTGATGAACCTCTAGCCAGGCTCACCAAGAATCAAAGAGAGAGGACTTTAATTAACAAAATATGAAATTAAAGAGGTGAAGTAACAACTGATCCCACAGAAATACAAAGATTATGAAAAAATACTATGAACCACTCTATTCCAACAAAATGGACAACCTAGATGAAATGGACATATTTTTAGAAAAATACAAGCTCCCAAAACTTAATCAGGAAGAATAAAAAAACCTGAATAGGCCAATAAACACGGAAGAAATTGAAGAAGTGATCAAAAATCTTCCAGCAAGCAAAAGCCCTTGTCTGGATGGCTTTATAAGGGAGTTCTACCAAGCATTCAAACTAGCAAATCAGATTCAGCATTACATTAGAAAGATCATACACCATGACCAAGTGGGATTTATTCCAGGGATGCAAGGGTGGTACAATATCTGCAAATCAATAAACATGATACATCACATAAACAAACTGAGAGACAAAAATCACATAGTCATGTCAATCAATCGATGCAGAAAAAGCATTTGACAAAGTCCAACACCCTTTCTTGATAAAAACTGTTAGCAAAGTGAGAATAGAGGGATCGTACATTAACATAATAAAAGCCTGATATGACAAACCTACAGCCAACATCATACTCAATGGGCAAAAAATAAATTAATTCCCCCTAAAAACAGGAACAGTACAGAAATGCTCACTTTCATCACTCCTGTTTGATATAATACTGGAAGTGCTAGCCATAGCGATCAGACAAGAAGAAGAAGTAAAAGGCATCCAAATTGGAAAAGAGGAAGTAAAACTGTCCTTATTCATAGATGACATGATACTGTACATAGAAAACCTCAAAGACTCCATAAAAAGACTAGTAGCCCTAATAAATGAATTGAGCAATGTAGCAGGATACAAAATTAACACCCAGAAATCCATGGCCTGTTTATACAGCAATAATGAACTCACAGAAATAGAAACTAAAAAACAATCAGATTTACCGTTGCACCAAAAAGATTAAGATACCTAGGAATAAACTTAACTAAGATGGTGAAAACTACAGGACATTGAATAAAAGAGATAGAGGAAGACATCAATAAATGGAAGAACATACCATGTTCATGGATTGGCAGAATCAACATCATTAAAATGTCCATACTACCCAAAGCAATCCACAAATTCAATGCAATCCCCATTAAAATACCAATGACATATTTCAAAAATCTAGAACAAACTCTCCTAAAATTCATCTGGAATAAAAAAGACCCCAAATAGCAACAACAATCCTGAGAAAGAAGAACAAAGTTGGAGGGATCACAATACCAGATATCAAGCTATATTACCAAGCCATAGTTCTCAAATCTGCCTGGTACTGGCACAAGAACAGACATATAGACCAATGGAACAGAACAGAGAACCCAGAAATTGACCCACACCATTATGTTCAATTAATATTTGACAAAGGAGGCAAGAGCATAAAATGGAGTCAAGACAGTCTCTTCAATAAATGGTGCTGGGAAATTTGGTCAGACACATGCAAAAAAATGAAATTAGACCACCAACTTACACCATACACAAAAATAAACTCAAAATGGATAAAGGACTTAAATGTAAGATGAGAAACTACAAAAATTCTACAAGACTCCATATACAGCAAAATATCAGACATGTCGTAGCAATATCTTTATGGACCAGTTCCTAAGGCAATGGAGACTAATAAACAAAGTAGAAAATAAACAAATGGGACTACATAAAAATAAAAAGCTTCTGCACAGCAAAGGAAACCATCAACAAAACAACAAGAAAGCCCACTGCATGGGAGAACATATTTGCCAATGATATTTCAGGTAAAGGTTTAATCTCCAATATTTACAGAAAACTCATATAACTTAACAAAAGTAAGATAAATGATCCAATCAAAAAATGGGCAAAGGACTTAAGTAGACTCTTTTTGAAAGAGGACATACAGAGTCTGAGAGACATACCAGTATGAAAACATGCTCAAAGTCACTAATCATCTGAGAGATGCAAATAAAAACAACAATGTGGTAACATCTCACACCTGTCAGAATGGCTATCATCAACAATTCAACAAATGACAAGTGTAGGAGAGGATGTGGAGAAAAGGGAACCCTGCTGGTGGGAATGCAGAGTGGTGCAGCCACTGTGGAAAACAGTATGGAGTTTCCTCAAAAAGTTAAAAATGGAACTTCCATTTGACCCAGTAATCCCACTTCTAGGACTATATCCCAAGAAACCAGAAACACCAATCAGAAAAGATATATGTATCCCAATGTTAATAGCAATGCAATTTACTATAGCTAAGATTTGGAAACAGCCTAAGTGTCCATCAGCAGATGAGTCAATTAAAAAACTGTGGTACATCTACACAATGGAATACTATGCCACTATAAAAAAGAAGGAACTTTTACCATTTGCAACAGCATGGATAGAACTGGAGAGCATTATGCTAAGCGAAATAAGCCAGTTGGAGAAAGATAAATGTCACATCATCTCACTAATATGTGGGATATAATGATCAACATAATTTGATGAACAAGATTAGATCCAGAGACAAATGGTAAGGGAGGGCAACCAAAGGACTTGTATGCATGCATATTAGTATAACCAACGGATACAGACACTGTGACGCTGGGGGCTTGCCCGCAGTGGAAATGGCTTGGAGGGGCGGGGGGAGTCAATGCGGAAAAAGGAGACACATATAAAACTTTAGGTCCTCATACTTTTTAAACAGGGGCCAGTTCACTGTCCCTCAGACATTCCATACAGTCGCACTGCGGGCCCGGGACCAGTCGGCTGCTAAGCAGGACAGGCAGTGGCGGGAAAAACACCGGGCGGGCTGGATAAATGTTTTCCGCGGGCAGCATGTGCCCCGCGGGCCATAGTTTGAGGACCCCTGCTTTAGACAACAACAAAAATAAATAAATAAAAATAAATTAAAAAGGAATAATATACTGCTGAACATATAAAATTTTGTAAGTTCACCAATCAAGAAAATGAAAGTTTAAATTAAAATAAAATTGTAAAATGAAGGTAAAGCATCAGAGATTTACTGGTTTTCTTTTAGTACATTGGCAACATTTTAAACATATTGATTATATTCACTTTTATGAGGATATTTGAAAATAGGTTTTCTCAAATATTCCTGGGAGTATAAGTTCATAAAGCCTTTTAAAATAGCAGTATGGTGATATTTATTGAAATCCTTGTGTGTCCATTAGAACAAGCAACTTTACTTCTGGGATTATATTTCACAGAGAAACTTATGCATGTACATAAAGAGTAAATATCTATCAAAAGGAAATTTTTAACTAAATTATTGTACATTTACCTACAGAATATTATGTAGTTTGTTGAAATTTTCTATGATCTCACTTGAAGTTAAATAAACAGGTTCCAGAAAAATACAGTATGATTCTATTTACGTGTATATGCATTCATGTGTGTGTATGCATTTATGCACATGCATGAGAAAGATAAGCTGCCTTAAAAATATCCCCCTACGTTCACATGCACTCTATTTTTTTGTTTCTTAATATAAATAATTTTTCAATAAATCTCCTTTTTACTGAAACTTTTTAAAGTAGATTTATGTTCCTTGCAGGTAACTAATCCTTAAATAAAATTGAGAATGGTGATTGGAGTTAGAGTTTTTGTATTGCTTTGTTAGGAAGAGAAGTCTTGGACACAGGGTGAAGTAATTAAGATAGTTTAGGGAGAGGAACAGCCTAAAAATGGATGAATCCCTGGCAAGCAAAGCTCAGTGGTTACAACATCAGCCCATGCACCAAAAGATACTGGGTTTGATTTCTTGTTAAAGGGCACATACCTGGGTTTTAGGTCCCATCCCCTACTTGTTTGGGTGAATGTGGGAGACAACCAATTGATGTGTCTATGTCACATCAGTGTTTCTCTCTCTTCTCTCACTCTAAAAATAATCAATGGAAAAAATATCCTCAGGTGAGGGTTTAAAAAAATATAGGTGAATTAGATGAATGACAGGTAAAATTCTATTATTTTTTTCACTTTATTTTTCATTTTATTTTATTTTTCCCATCACATTTATCCCCTCTATGCCCTCTTCCACCTCAACCCAGCCCCCTTTGCCTCAGAAATCACCACACCATTGCCGATGTCCATGAATTTTCTACCTATTTTTTCTAAACCCCTCCGCCCACCCCCTTTCAGCTGTCTGCCTGCTCTCTATAAGTCTGTCTCTATTTTGCTTGGTAGTTCAGTTTGTTCATTAAATTCAACATATGAGTGAAATAGTATGGTACTTGTCTTTCTCTGACTGGCTTATTTCATTTAGCATATTCTAGATGACACAGGAAGAAAGGTTGGCCTTGGATAGAAGGAGAGTTACTTTTTTTCCAGGAAGGGAGGAATATAAATATTAAAAGTGATTAAAAAATTGCTCCCTGATTTATATACTACAATACAGCTAAAATGCATTGAAAGTGCTGGCGCCGTGATCGTATAGTGGTTAGTACTCTGCGTTGTGAAAGTGCTGGCAATGGCATATCTATAGGGGTAACTATATTGGTTAAATGAAAGAGGAGCATAAACTCATTTAACCTTATGTGATAACATTCTGAACTACATGAGTTTCTATTCCGCTGACATTATAAACAAGTTCTATATCCAGAATCTTAAACAAGTTCCGAATAATTATTTCAATATACTTTCCACCTTCCAATTTATTTATGTTCTTTATTGCTACAGTATGAAGAATATCACTGTCCAACAGTAAATGTTTTGATAGCACAAATGGTGTGTGTTGGTTTGGAAGAAACTAAATCTGAATTAATTATAAGGATTTAATTGGATAAAAGGTAACTGTGCTGGATCTACCTTTATCTTGGTATTTCTGCAATGGATAGGGATAAGAGAAAGAAGACTGAGATTACTGAAGAGATATATGTTTTATTATATTGGTGACAATCTCATAGATTATATGTGTAGTAAAGAATTTAATATTGCCTAAAAGAGACTAGCTCCCCCTTCTCTTGATAGACTCCACCATTTTGTGTTTTGACCACAGTGTTTCCTCTCGGCTCTGTTCCCTCCTTCCTGTGAAATCATGTCTTGCATATTCACTAATAGATTTAGTATTTCTGTGCTCTCAAGCAAAGTGAGTTGTTATAGCTATCAATCCAAATTTTTCACATCAAAGCCTTTTTTTGGTCAAGGGAAACAGGTGAAGCAATTGAAATGACCAAAGATATCACTGAAGGGTTCTTGTTAACTTATTGTAGGCAGGGGCTAGGTATCTGTTTCAAGTGAAAAGATGATCATGTACCTGTCCCTTCACTGTGATCACAGTAAGAGCAGTTCATTCTCATTATGCCCTTAAAGTATACACACATATAGAAAGTGATAAATATATATCACTCTATCTTCTATAATAACTATTTGATATGATCTCTTTCAAAACCATTGTGCTGATAATTTGGAAATGTTTCTTATAATCCTATATAAAAAAGAGGTAATATGCAAATTAACCCTCACAAGATGGCAGCCTATGACCAGGACAGCAGGGGATTAGTGAGGGAAAACCAAACAACTGAACAAGCAAGCTGCATAGGGCAACCAGGCCGGCGGGGTCGGGGGGGGGGGGCAGCTGGGGGCAGCCAGGCTGGCAGGGGTGGGCAATTGGGGGCAACCTGGCCAGCAGGGGAGGCAGTTAGGGGCGACCAGGCAGGCAGGCAGGTGAGTGATTAGGAGCCAGTGGTCCAGGATTGTGAGAGGGATGTCTGACTGCCAGTTTAGGGATTGGGCCTAAACCAGCAGTCGGACACTCCCTAAGGGGTCCCGGATTGGAGAGGGTGCAGACTGGGCTGAGGGGAACCCCCCTGTGCATGAATTCCTTGCATGGGGCCTCTAGTTTTATATAAAAACAAGTTTGCAGTAAGGCTAGTCATTGAGGGATGGGGATAAATAGGCAGGGAAAGAAGAATTCTTTGTCATCCCTGAATTGTCTTAAAACAGCATCATCAAGAATCATAAAATAACCTAAACCTATGAATTAAGCACATGGGGGAAAATAATGTACCATCTATTGTAAACTTGAAAAATAATATAGAGCTCTGGTACTAAATAACCCAAGACCACCTTTAGTTAAATCTAAGTCTGTTTTCTATCCAATGAAAATAAAATTATGGCTATCAAGGGTCTCAATAAAAGTTTCTTTCTTTCCTTCAACATAATGTATTTAAGCCTATAAGGCAGTACCCATCTGTTATGGCCAAAGGTGATACTGAGTGGGGGGGGGGGGCGGTGAAAGGATTGAGAAAAGACAGACAAGAGAATGAAAGCTGGGTCTCGGTGGGACGCTGCTCCCTGATGAGGGGACAGCGCCAGCGACCACAAGCCGTGTCTTTATTTTATAGCAGATGCCACAAGGCAAAGTAGGGGCATGATCAAGTTGTTTACAGCATTCTCATGAGTTTCAACCACACTCAACTACATGCACCCAAACTCTATCACAAGGCACGTGGGGCCATGTGTTCAGACCATAGGTTCAAGCTTACAACCAAAGCTGTTGGCTATAATTGTGCTGGGAGGGCTGGGACTTGCACGAGGCAATGAGAGGACCCTGTCCTTTCATTAGTCTGAGGCTTGAACCTGGCCAAAACACTGTAGCCGTGCCCCACACCCATCCTATATAATAAAACCCTAAAATGCAAATTGAACGTATGGTGGAACAACCAGAATGACCAGTCACTATGATGCGCACTGACCACCAGGGGGTAGACGCTCAACACGGGAGCTGTCCCCTGGTGGTCAGTGTGCTCCCACAGGGGGAGCGCCACTCAATCAGAAGCCGGACTCATGGCTGGTGAGCACAGCGGCTGTGGTGGGAGCCTCTCCTGCCCCCGCTGCAGGCGGGTGGTAAGGAGAGAGGGGTCCCGTACTGTAAGAGCTCTGGACTGTAAGAGGGATGTCTGCCTGCTGACTTAGGCCTGATCCCCTTGGCAGGCAAACATCCCCCAAGGAGTTCCAGACTGTGAGAGGGCATAGGCAGGGCTGATGGATCCCTCTACCCCCCCACCACCCCCAGTGCATGAATTTCGTGCACTGGGCTTATAGTTAAAAATAATACTTTGTAATTTAGTATGATTTTAATTATCAGTTATTTACTTACTTGATTATTTACCTGTAGCTATTATGTAAATAGTTTTATAATAAATAAGAACTAGCTATATTATTGTTCAATAGTTTTGCCTCTTGAGGCCATTGCTGACCAAATGCTATATATTTTAAAAAAGAAAGTCTTAATTATACAAGCACTGAACTAAGAATTGTAAAACACTTTGGTGCATCATTTGCATGTTTATAGTTCCAAATTACTTATGTTATCATGTGTATTATAAATTAACTACCATATAAAGAGCAAATTAACCACCTACTGCACTGTGTAAGTGAGTTCATTTCTTCCATGGCTTGATACACAAGAACTACTTTGAATTAATATTGCCATGTAGAAATTTATTTTCCCAATGTTATTTAATTGACATCATTGTCATCATAATTATCTTCAATATTATTCAATAATGTTTATGAAGTCTGTGGGCATATGTGACTTATACTACTAATATAAAAACTGCTAATCCTGGAATTTTGACCAACTACCAAACAACGAGAAAATTAAAATGCAGTTTCTCTGAAAATGATGCTAAAACAAATCAACTCAAAATTTCCTTTTTAAGCTCCATATCATATAGTAATTTACCCTCTGGATTGGTGCAGGAAAGATAATTCTCATTTTAATCCTCCCATTGATTCTCAAATAATTATTGTCTTGACTGTTTTGCCTTTCTACCTCTTTTTTTATATAGAGAGTTTAGCATTGGAAGATGGTTATACAAGTGACTGGAAACTTACCATAAAATGAAACAAAGCAAAGTGAGAACACAAAACTAGCTCTCATCTTCTGGGATGGTTCTATTGTAGGATTTGAACTTATGGGAAGGTGTTAACAAATTTTTCCAAATTTCCTTTCCCAACACCTCACATAACTGAAAGTTTGGGTGAGGATTTTGCTCTCACCAAGTTAGAATTTTAAAAATATAACTCATTGAAAAAATGGCTTCCGGGCAGCGGTATAGGCAGACGCGTCCCAGGTCCTGTCCCTGAGCAAATGGAGTGAGCAGCTGAAACTAGTAACAACCACCCCGAATTGGCGAAATTCCTCAGCTGGCGAGACGGTTTGCAGCCGGGAAGAGCAGAACTCCCCTGGAAAGGTAAAAAAAACAGGGATTTGGGCAGGAAAGTTTGCCAGACCTCTGAGCCCAGAGAGTCAGAGGGAGACCTCGTGGCAGACAGCCGCGTCCCTTGGGACAGGCACAGCCCCTGACGGGGGAAAGGAGAACCGCGGGATTCCTGGCGCTGCCGGGGGAATTGAGAGCTGGGTCTGTGATCACAGAGGACTGAGCCTAAAGGGGGCAGCCTGAAGAGCTGACCAGACCATGCAGTCCCGGTAAGAGAAGAAGCTTACAGAAACCAAGCCTTCCCCGTTTCCGCGGCTGGCGTTTGTTTGTTTGTTTTCACTGAATCCTGTTCATGGGACATTTCGGATACAGACACTCACCTATGCTGAAGAGAGGGAGAGGGTGCGGAGGAGTGGAATCTGGGGAGAGACTGAGGAGAGAAGGGGGGCAGGGAGAGGTAGCAGCGAATTGAGTGCTGAGACACCCCTGAGCCCAGGGCTGAGGCAGCCATTCTTTCCGGAGAGTGAGATTCCTCCCCCCAGCCCCCAGGCAAGGAGCACAGCCACACCCAGATTCCACCCTGTAGGAGATCAAGGATTAAAATAACCTGATTAGTCCCTGGGAGTTAACAGGGTCTGGCCTATAGAGGGATTTTCATCCCAGCAACAACACAGCACTGGTAACTCTTACGCAGCCAGCTCTGGGCAGTGAACTTCCACTGGACAGAGAGGCCCTATAGCCTCAGAGGCCAACCCCAGAACACTGCCACCCAGAGGCTGACCCACAAACTGACTCTTTGCTAAACACAAAATAAGGCAGTCTGGGAAACAAATGCGGCTTGCTTTAAAATAAGGACTGTGGTTTACAACACAGAGGAACAGTGTATCGCAGGGAAACTCAACACTCTCCTGAATACCTGGCAGGTCTAAGGCGAGCCACACTGAAGAATAGAAGAACCGAAGGACCTTCACTACTGCAATATTTTTTTTTTCTTTTTTCACCTTTTAACTAAGAAACCAATTTTTTTTCTTTTTTTTTTCTTTTTTTTCTTTTCTTCTTCTTTTTTTTTTTTCTTCTTTTTTCCATCACCTGATTTTGCCCTTTTAATTACTACCTTCTTATTTTTAACCAGTATTATTACTGCTACCATTTTACCATTTTTTTTTAAAGTGCCATTTTATTTTCTCTTTATTTTATTTTGGGATTAGTGTTCTCCATTCTATTTTCATCGTTATATTATTGGTTGTTTCTAGTTTGCATTCATATCCAGGGAGCTGTTGCTGGAATTTGTTGGGATTAATGGCTGTTCTATAGGAGTATTCTCCTCATATAAAAAAGTCTCTTCCCCTCTTCCACTTCATTCTCTCTTTTCGCTCTTTGTTTTTCTTTTCCTTTCTTTTCTCGCTTTTATTTTCCCCCCTCCTTTTTCCCAATTTCATTTTTGCACTCCTTTTTTTTGGTCCCTAATTTTCTTTTTTCTCTTTTCTCTTTTTCTCTTCCTTCTTCCTTATCCCCTAATTCTCTTAATTCACGTGGTCACCTTTATTTGGGGTTATTCATATCGTGAATATATTTGTGTATAGTGCCTGGTACGTGGTGCCTTGTTGTTTTGTATTTTGTGCCTTTAAATCAACGCAGCAGATCCAAGCAACAGCAACCTCCTGAGCACCACACCCTCTGCTGAGGAACAGCAGCTGTACGTGAAACCTTGCCCCACCAGCCAGAAGAACCACCACAGCTGTGAACAGCACCCACCAGAGGAGCTGCTGCCAACTGAAGAGCAGCTGCTACCGCAACCGCCCGAAGAGCAACCACAGACCAAGGAGTCACTGCCACCAAGGGAGCAGCCACTGAACGACTCAACGTCTAGATATGTCAGCGAGATCAAACATGGGTAGACAAAGAAACCCCCAAAGGAAAGAGAAGGAGGACTCTCCAGAAAAGCACCTAAGTAATACAGAGGCATGCAACATGACAGAAAAAGAATTCAGAATAAGGGTCCTAGAGTGCATAAACCGGATGGAGGAAAAAATCGACAACCTCTCCAAGAAGCAAGAAGAAACAGATGAAAAAATCGATAACATATGGAAGAAGCTAGAAGAAACAGATGAAAAAATCAACAACTTAAGTAAGACCCAAGAAGAAATGAAGAGTGATATAGCTGCAATGAAAAACTCCATTGAAAGTATCAAAAGTAGAATAGGAGAAGCGGAGGACCGAATTAGTGATTTAGAAGACAAGGAAGCAAAACACACCCAAAACGTACTGCAATTGGAGAAAAAAATGAAAAGACAAGAGGAGAGCCTAAGGGAGCTTTGGGACAACATGAAACGAAACAACATACGAATAATAGGGGTACCAGAACAACAGAAGGATGAACAAGGATTAGAAAACCTATTAGAAGAAATAATATCAGAAAACTTCCCTGAGGTGGGGAAGAAAAAAGTCACACAAGCCCAGAGAGTCCCAAACAAGGTGAACCCGAAAAGACCCACACCAAGACACATCATAATTACCATGGCAAATGTTCAGGACAAAGAGAGAATCTTACAGGCTGCAAGAGAGAGACGGAAAGTTACATACAAGGGATCTCCCATTAGATTGTCAAATGATTTCTCAACAGAAACACATCAGGCCAGAAAAGAATGGACGGAAATTTACAAAGTGATGCAAAGCAAAGGACTGAATCCAAGAATACTCTATCCAGCAAGGCTATCATTCAAACTTGAAGGGGATATAAGAAGCTTCACAGACAAAAAAAGGCTAAGGGAGTTTATCACCACCAAGCCAGCAATGCAAGGAATGCTAAAGGGACTGGTATAAAAATAAGAAATAAAAAGCTCAGAAAGAAAACAGCCACACAAAAACAGAAATGCCTACAAACAAGTACCTTTCAATAATAACTTTAAACGTAAACGGACTAAATGCTCCAAACAAAAGACATCGAGTGGCTGGATGGATAAAAAAACATGACCCATACATCTGCTGTCTACAAGAAACCCACCTCATTAGAAGGGACTCACACAGACTGAAAGTGAAAGGATGGAAAAATATCTTTCAGGCAAATGGAAAGGAAAAGAAAGCTGGGGTAGCAATACTTATATCGGACAAAATAGACCTCAAAGTGAAGGCCATAACAAGAGATAAGGAAGGCCACTTCATAATACTAAAGGGATCAATACAACAAGAAGATATAACCCTGGTAAACATATATGCACCCAATGCAGGAGCACCCAAATTCATAAAAAAACTCCTGGAAGATATCAAAGGAGAGATCGACAACAATACAATCATAGTAGGGGACTTTAATACACCACTGACAGCACTGGATAAGTCTTCTAGACAAATGATCAGCAAAGATACAGCAATCCTAAATGACTCACTAGATCAGATGGACTTAATAGACATCTTCAGAACACTTCACCCGAAAGCCAGGGAATATACATTCTACTCAAATGCTCATGAGACATATTCAAAAATAGACCATATATTGGGTCACAAGCAAAGTATCCCCAAATTCAAGAAAATTGAAATCATAAAAAGCGTCTTCGCAGATCACGATGGCATAATATTAGAAATAAACTACAATAAAAACACCCCAAAATACTCAAACACCTGGAAGCTGAATAGCATGCTATTAAATATTGATTGGGTTACCAATGAAATCAAAGAAGAAATTCGAAACATCCTGGAAACAAATGACAATGAAAACACAACAATCCAAAACCTATGGGTCACAATGAAAGCAGTCCTGAGAGGGAAGTTTATAGCTCTACAGGCCTATCTCAACAAACAAGAAAAAAATGGTAGTAAATCCTCTAACTCTACAACTCAAAGAATTAGAAAGAGAGCAACAAGAAAACCCCAGAGTGAGCAGAAGGAAGGAGATAATAAAGATTAGAGCAGAAATAAATGACATAGAGACCAAAAAAACAATACAGAAAATCAATGAAACCAAGAGCTGGTTCTTTGAAAGGATAAACAATATTGACAAACCTCTAGCCAGACTCACCAAGAAGCAAAGAGAGAGGACCCAAATAAACAAAATCAGAAACGATAGAGGCGAAATAACAACAGACCCCACAGAAATACAAATAATTGTAAAAAATACTATGGACAGCTCTACTCCAACAAACTAGACAACCTGGAGGAAATGGACAAATTCCTAGAAAAATACAACATTCCAAAACTCAATCAGGAAGAATCTAAAAATCTCATCAGGCCAATAACTATGGAAGAAATTGAAGCAGTCATCAAAAAGCTTCCAGCAAACAAAAGCCCAGGACCAGACGACTTCACAGGGGAGTTTTACCAAACATTCAAGGAAGAACTAAAACCTATCCTCCTCAGACTACTACAAAAAATTCAAGAGGAAGGAACACTTCCAAGCTCATTCTATGAAGCCAGCATAACCCTAATACCAAAACCAGGTAAAGACAACACAATGAAAGAGAATTACAGGCCAATATCCCTCATGAACATAGATGCCAAAATCCTCAACAAAATCTTAGCAAATCGGATCCAGCAGTACATCAGAAAGATCATACACCATGACCAAGTAGGATTTATCACACAATGCAAGGATGGTACAATATCCGCAAATCAATAAACGTGATACATCACATAAACAAATTGAAAGAAAAAAACCACATGGTCATATCAATTGATGCAGAAAAAGCATTTGACAAAATTCAACACCCATTTTTGATAAAAGCTCTCAGCAAGATGGGAGTAGAAGGATCATACCTCAACATAATAAAAGCCATATATGACAGCCCCACAGCCAACATCATACTCAATGGACAAAAACTAACACCATTTCCCCTAAGAACAGGAACAAGACAGTGATGACCCCTCTCACCACTCCTGTTCAACATAGTACTGGAACTGTTAGCCATTGCAATTCGGCAAGAAGAAGAAATAAAAGGCATCCAAATTGGAAAAGAGGAAGTAAAACTGTCCTTATTTGCAGACGACATGATATTATACATACAAAACCCTAGAGACTCCATCAAAAAGCTACTGGACTTAATACATGAATTTGGCAATGTAGCAGGATACAAAATTAACCCCAAGAAATCCGAGGCGTTTCTATACACCAATAGTGAACTTTCAGAAAGAGAGATTATAAAAACAATCCCGTTTACCATCGCACCAAAAAAATTAAGCTACCTAGGAATAAACTTAACTAAAGAGGTAAAAGACCTCTACTCAGAAAACTACAGGACGTTGAAAAAAGATATAGAGGAAGACATAAACAGATGGAAGAACATACCGTGTTCATGGATTGGTAGAATCAACATCATTAAAATGTCCATACTACCCAAAGCAATCTATAAATTCAACGCACTTCCCATTAAAATACCAACGGCATACTTCAGAGATCTAGAACGAACTCTCCAAAAATTCATCTGGAATAAAAAAAGACCCCGAATAGCTGCAGCAATCCTGAGAAAGACCAAAGTAGGTGGGATCTCAATACCAGATATCAAGCTGTATTACAAAGCCACTGTTCTCAAAACTGCCTGGTACTGGCACAAGAATAGGCATATAGATCAATGGAATAGAATAGAGAGCCCAGAAATTGGCCCGAACCAATATGCTCAATTAATATTTGACAAAGGAGGCAAGAACATACAATGGAGCCAAGATAGTCTCTTCAATAAATGGTGTTGGGAAAATTGGACAGATATATGCAAGAAAATGAAACTTGACCACCAACTTACACCATACACAAAAATAAACTCAAAATGGATAAAGGACTTAAATGTACGACAGGAAACCATAAAAATTCTAGAGGAATACAAAGGCAACAAAATCTCAGACATATGCCGAAGCAATTTCTTCACTGATACAGCTCCTAGGGCATTTGAAACGAAAGAGAAAATGAACAAATGGGACTACATCAAAATAAAAAGCTTCTGCACAGCAAAAGAAACCGTCAACAAAACAACGAGAAAACCCACTGTGTGGGAAAACATATTTGCCAATGTCATATCTGATAAGGGCCTAATCTCCAAAATTTATAGGGAACTCATACAACTTAACAAAAGGAAGATAAACAATCCAATGAAAAAATGGGCAAAGGACCTAAATAGACACCTTTCAAAAGAGGACATTCAGAAAGCCAAGAGACATATGAAAACATGCTCAAAGTCACTAATCATCTGAGAGATGCAAATCAAAACAACAATGAGGTACCATCTCACACCTGTCAGCCTGGCTATCATCAACAAATCAACAAACGACAAGTGCTGGAGAGGATGTGGAGAAAAAGGAACACTTGTGCACTGCTGGTGGGAATGCAGACTGGTGCAGCCACTATGGAAGACAGTATGGAGTTTCCTTAAAAAACTGAAAATGGAACTCCCATTTGACCCTGTGATCCCACTTCTAGGAATATATCCCAAGAAACCAGAAACACCAATCAGAAAGGATATATGCACCCCTATGTTCATAGCAGCACAATTCACCATAGCTAAGATCTGGAAACAGCCTAAGTGCCCATCAGTAGATGAATGGATTAGAAAACTGTGGTACATCTACACGATGGAATACTATGCTGCTCTAAAAAGGAAGGAACTCTTACCATTTGCAACGTCATGGATGGAACTGGAGAGCATTATGCTAAGTGAAATAAGCCAGTCAATGAAGGAAAAATACCACATGATCTCACTCATTCATGGATAATAGAGACCATTATAAACTTTTGAACAATAATAGATACAGAGGCAGAGCTGCCTCAAACAGATTGTCAAACTGCAGCAGGAAGGCCGGGGAGGGTTGCGGGGCAGGAGGCAGGTGGGTAAGAGATCAACTAAAGGACTTGTATGCATGCATATAAGCATAACCAGTGGACATAAGACATTGGGGGATAGGGGAGGCTAGGGGACTGTCTAGGGCGGGGGGATAAAATGGACACATATGTAATACCCTTTGTAATACTTTAAACAATAAAAAAAAAAGAAACATATAAATGAATTTTAAAAAAAATAAATAAATAAAAAAATAAAAAAATAAAAATATGACTCATTAAATATATATTTAATATAAATTTTATTTATTTATTTATTTATTTATTTATTTGTTTGTTTATGGTTGACACTATTACAGATATCCCCCATTTGCCCCTGCCCACTCCCACCCAGCCCCACCTCTGGCCATTACTACATTGTTGTTTGTGTCCATGGGCTTATGCATATATGTTATTTCACTAATTCCTTCACCTATTTTATCCAATCCCCCTCCCTTCTACCACCTGACAGCTGTCAGTCTGTTCCATATATCCATGCCTCCGGTTCTGTTTTGTTTGTCAGTTTATTTTGTTCATTATATTCTATATAAGGTGAGATCATATGATACTTGTCTTTCTCTGACTGGCTTATTTCTCTTAGAGTAATATTCTCCAGGTCCATCCACACTGTCACAATCTTTCATGTCTATTGGCCATCTGTACCTCCTCTTTGAGAAGTGTCTATTCATATCCTTTGCTCATGTCTTAATTGGATTGTTTAAAAACAGTTTTCAAAGTTAAATTACTCTAAACTCTTTAATTGTGCTACAGCATCATTTGATATTAGAATATTCCCAGATTATTTTTTGTAAAATAATGGTATCTATAAATATGCTTAACTTTGCATACACACACACTATATATATATATATATATATATATATATATATATATATATATAATATATATATTTTATATATATATATATATTATATATATATATATATGGTGTGTGTGTGTATGCAAAGTACATACAGTGTATTTGAACATATCTATCTATATATATATATATATAGAGAGAGAGAGAGAGAGAGAGAATATAAGTAAAATAAAGTTTGTTAGTTTGCTAATATTGGCACTGTTAACATTTAGGGCTGGATAATTTTTTGTTATAGGGGGCTGTAAGTTAGATTGTAGGATGATTAGCAGCATTTCTGGGCTCCACCAACTAGTTGCCAGTGGCACCTCTCCCTCACGATCCCCCATATCGTAACAACCAAAAATGTATCCAGACATTGACAAAAGTCCCCTGCAGGCAAAATCACCCCTGATTGTAAACCAATGATATAAATTTATTTGTAAGCAAGAATTAAAGGCAGTTGTTATACTTAACATTATAGTATAATTGTTAAGATTCTGGACTCTAGATTCAGACTCTTGGAATTATATACTGGCTCCTAAAATTGAGCAACTTAACCATTGCACCTCATTTTCTTTTTCTGTAAACTGTGGATAATAATATATTGTTGTGCTTAAGAAGGATACTGGAGCAACTGCTCAAGCTTGAATACTAGTTATGAAACTCCTTCAAAAATTACCTTAATTCTTTAAACCTCAGTTTTCTGATTTTTTAAATAGAATAATAGTATTTACCTGCTAGAAATATAGAGCAAATCAAATGAGTTAGTATATACACAGTACAAAAATTAGTGTCTGACACATTGTGAGTTCTGTGTTCATATTAGTTAATATGATGTTATGAAAATACTAGAGGCCCAATGCACAAAATGTGTGTACTTGGGAGGTTCCCTAAGACTGACTTGTGCCCTCTCGCAATCTGGGAGCCCTCGGGGGATGTCCAACTATTGACTTAGGCCCCTCCCCAGCAGTAGAACATCCTTAGAGGTGCAATGGAGGCTGGAGAGGTTCCCACCACTGCCACTGCACTTGCCAGCCATGAGACCGGCCTCTGGCTGAGTGGCGCTTCCCCTGTGGGAACACACTGACCACCAGGGGGCAGCTCCTTCATTGAGTGTCTGCCCCCCTGGTGGTCAGTGCATGTCATAGCTACTGGTTGTTCAGTTGATTTGCATATTAGGCTTGTATTATATAGGATATGAAAGATCTGGACAACTATGGCTCATTAAATAGATTCAAGATCACCGATACTTTCTTTATGTGTACCTAGCTACTTAAAGGACTAAGTAAATAAGACAGAGAAAAACAGTAAATTAAAATTGTTGTCCAAGACTTTTGTGTTTTCACTGCTGAAACAATCAATTTGCTATTAGTTATACAGCGACACACTTTTAGGTACTTCTTTTACTTTACTTCCTGTTACCTCTTCATAGTAAATACACTGTATGTACTTCGTACTGAAATGCCAATATCACTGATTTCAAGTCATAAGTCTGGTGTTTGAGTGTATACTCTGTTAAAAATGTTGTGACCCTAGACAAGTCACTGAAAGTTGCTACACTTTCATCATTTGGCAAATGGGAATAATCAACTCATCCCTGTTGACTTTACTGAGATATTGTAAAGAACATGATAGTAAGTGAATACTTAGAGAAAGAAACATGCTATGCTGCTGATGATGGTGGTCATAATGTAGTAGCAGTACGTGGTACAAATTTCCTACACTATAATGCACAAAACTGCATTACATAATATTTCAAACTATTCCAATTTATTTGATAAAATGCTGTCTATTAAAATAAGAAAGGTGGTATAAATAAACCATAAGATTAATAAATATTATAAAGCAGCTATTATAAAATTATATTTTCTCTGCTTTACCTCAGTTCATAGGAACAGTGTTTTAATATATATTTTTACATTTAGTTGCATTTTTATGCTATATTTAGAAAATAATCATGATGCAGCACTCAATAAAGTTTTATGCTACTGGTTAAAATGAAAAAAAGTGCAATTTCATAATGTTGTTTTACACTGAACTTGGGGTCAACAGGTCTTTGTTATTATAAAGTTTAATGAGATAATTTCTAAATTCCGCTCTGTCAAAATATAGTACTCAACTATATCAGAATAAATCAGGCCCAGTGAAAAGGTAGGTGTATTGTGGTATGGTAGGCCAACAAAGAAGTCCTGTGGTTACTGTTTGGGGATAATTTAAAGCATATAGATATAAATATCATTTTATAGAATAGGAGTGGGCAGATTTCCTTCTCCCTGCCATATTAGACAGCAAAGCCACAATCCTAAGACCAGTAGTTGGTCAGGGCCTTTTACTCTCTAGAACTAAACAAAAAAGATGTCCAGTATTAGTACTGCCTTGCAGCAATGGTAAAGTTCTTTTTTTGTTTTTTTTTGTGTGTGTATTTTTTGTACCAAATAGTACCCAACTTAAGAAGAACCTTAATTGATACAACACTCTGAGTTTATATAAGCTCCAAAAATACTTGAGTGTATTATATATATATTGCAGTTCAATTAAAACTTTGTCAATACTGAAATAGTAGGTACCATGTAAGTAAAGTATCCAGATATTTAAGGCTATAGTGAAGATACTGAAACTTTTACCAACATTCCCAAGAAGAATTAATGACTTTGAATGAATGCTTTAGGGATAGCTTCAATCTTTGTATTTATTCAATAAACATTTACTCAGCATGTATACTGTGCTAAGTTCTGGTGTTATAATCCTTGCCTCAAAAGCTCACAGCCTAAAAGGAACTATTCTAGGATGTTCTGTGAAAGAAATCTGTATGTCTAGGATTCCTTGTGAGAGCAGAAGGGCAGTTAGCCAAAACAAATGTGGGAGCGAGAAGCGAAGGGAAATCTTCCTTAGAGAGTTTGACCCCTGAATTGAGTATTAATGGGTAAGTAGGCAATATACAGTCAGAGTGGGGTTACAGGAGGACAGAGGAACTTTCTACAAAGAGCTATAGAGGCTGAAAACACAACTTCAACTAGGACAGTGATGAAGGACCTAGGACACGTGTGTCAGAGGTGACACCCAAACTCATTTTTTTGGATTTTTTTGTTGATTTTTCTTTGTTAAATAGCATTCAAATATATAAAATAAATATCAAAAATATAAGTTTTTGTTTTACTATGGTTACAAATATCAAAAAATTTCTATATGTGACAAGGCACCAGAGTTAAGTTAGGGTTTTTCAAAATGCTGACACGCCGAGCTCAAAAGGTTCACTGTCACTAGACTAGAATGTGGAAAATGGAAAATGAAGGGGGGCAATTATAATTGTCACTGAAAGTTGAAGAAGATTTAGATATTCTTATTGAATGGCTAATAAAAATGCACTTGGGTAGAGTAATAAAAGGTTTTTCTAGCTTTTAACAAATAGTAGGCGATCTCTTTTTTTATGTTATTTTATTTTATTTTTTATTTTTATTCTTTAAGTTTTATTGCTTAAAGTATTACAAAGGGTATTACATATGTGTCCCTTTTTTTCCCCCTGCCCTTGATAATCCCCTGGCCTCCCCTACCCCCCAGTGTCTTATGTCCATTGGTTATGCTTATATGCATGCATACAAGTCCTTCGGTTGAGCTCTTACCCCACTCACCCTTGCCCCCCAACCCTTTCCGCCCTTCCCGCTGCAGTTTGACAATCTGTTTGAGGCAGCTCTGCCTCTGTATCTATTATTGTTCATAAATTTATAATGGTCTTTATTATCCATGAATGAATGAGGTCATGTGGCATTTTTCCTTCATTGACTGGCTTATTTCACTTAGCATAATGCTCTCCAGTTCCATCCATGCCATTGCAAATGCTAAGAGTTCATTCTTTTTTACAGCAGCATAGTATTCCATCGTGTAGATGTACCACAGTTTTGGAATCCATTCATCTACTGATGGGCACTTAGGCTGTTTCAAGATCTTAGCTATGGTGAATTGTGCTGCTATGAACATAGGGGTGCATATATCCTTTCTAATTGGTGTTTCTGGTTTCTTGGGATATATTCCTAGAAGAGGGATCACAGGGTCAAATGGGAGTTCCATTTTTAGTTTTTTGAGGAAACTCTATACTGTCTTCCATAGTGGCTGCACCAGTCTGCATTCCCACCAACAATGCACAAGTGTTCCTTTTTCTCCACATCCTCTCCAGCAATTGTCTTTTGTTGATTTGTTGATGATAGCCAGTCTGACAGGTGTGAGATGATACCTCATTGTTGTTTTGATTTGCATCTCTCAGATGATTAGTGACTTTGAGCATGTTTTCATATGTCTCTTGGCTTTCTGAATGTCCTCTTTTGAAAGGTGTCTATTTAGGTCCTTTGACCATTTTTTCATTGGATTGTTTATCTTAATTTGTTAAGTCATATGAGTTCCCTATAAATTTTGGAGATTAGGCCCTTATCAGATATGACATTGGCAAATATGTTTTCCCACGCATTGGGTTTTCTTGTTGTTTTGTTGATGGTTTCTTTTGCTGTGCAGAAGCTTTTTATTTTGATGTAGTCCCATTTGTTCATTTTCTCTTTCGTTTCAAGTGCCCTAGGAGCTGAATCAGTGGAGAAATTGCATCGGCATATGTCTGAGATTTTATTGCCTTTGGATTCTTCTAGAATTTTTATGGTTTCCTGTCGTACATTTAAGTCCTTTATCCATTTTGAGTTTATTTTTGTGTATGGTGTAAGTTGGTGGTCTAGTTTCATTTTCTTGCATATATCTGTCCAATTTTCCCAACACCATTATTGAAGAGACTATCTTGACTCCATTGTATGTTTTTGTGTCCTTTGTCAAATAATTGAGCATATTGGTTTGGGCCAGTTTCTGGGCTCTCTATTCTATTCCATTGATCTATATGTCTGTTCTTGTGCCAGTACCAGGCAGTTTTGAGAACAGTGGCTTTGTAATACAGCTTGATATCTGGTATTGAGATCACCCCTACTTTGTTCTTTCTCAGGATTGCTGCAGCTATTTGGGGTCTTTTTTTATTCCAGATGAATTTTTGGAGAGTTCGTTCTAGATCTGTGAAGTATGCTGTTGGTATTTTAATGGGAAGTGCATTGAATTTATAGATTGCTTTGGGTAGTATGGACATTTTAATGATGTTGATTCTACCAATCCATGAACATGGTATGTTCTTCCATCTGTTTATGTCTTCCTCTATCTCTTTTTTCAACGTCCTGTAGATTTCTGAGTAGAGGTCTTTTACCTCTTTAGTTAAGTTTATTCCTAGGTAGCTTAATTTTTTTGGTGCGATGATAAACGGGATTGTTTTTTAGTTTCACTTTCTGAAAGTTCAATATTGGTGTATAGAAATGCCATAGATTTCTTTGGGTTAATTTTGTATCCTGCTACATTGCCAAATTCATGTATTAAGTCTAGTAGTTTTTTGATGGAGTCTCTAGGGTTTTGTATGTATAATATCATGTCGTCTGCAAATAAGGACAGTTTTACTTCCGCTTTTCCAATTTGGATGCCTTTTATTTCTTCTTCTTGTCTAATTGCAATGGCTAATACTTCCAGTACTATGTTGAACAGGAGTGGTGAGAGTGGGCATCCCTGTCTTGTTCCTGTCCTTAGGGGAAATGGTGTTAGTTTTGTCCATTGAGTTTGATGTTGGCTGTGGGCCTGTCATATCTGGCTTTTATTATGTTGAGGTATGATCCTTCTACTCCCACCTTGCTGAGAGTTTTTATCAAAAATGGGTGTTGGATTTTATCAAATGCTTTTTCTGCATCAGTTGATATGACCATGTGGTTTTTTTTCTTTCAGTTTGTTTATGTGATGTATCACGTTTATTGATTTGCGGATATTGTACCATCCTTGCATTGTGTGATAAATCCTACTTGGTCATGGTGTATGATCTTTCTGATGTACTGCTGGATCCGATTTGCTAAGATTTTGTTGAGGATTTTGGCATCTATGTTCATGAGGGATATTGGCCTGTAATTCTCTTTCATTGTGTTATCTTCGTCTGGTCTTGTTATTAGGATAATGCTGGCTTCATTAAATGAGCTTGGAAGTGTTCCTTCCTCTTGAATTTTTTGTGGTAGTCTGAGGAGGATAGGTTTTAGTTCTTCCTTGAATGTTTGGTAAAACTCCCCTGTGAAGTCGTCTGGTCCTGGGCTTTTGTTTGCTGGAAGCTTTTTGTTGACTGCTTCAATTTCTTCCATAGTTATTGGCCTGATGAAATTTTTAGATTCTTCCTGATTAAGTGTTGGAATGTTTTATTTTTCTAGGAATTTGTCCATTTCCTCCAGGTTGTCTAGTTTGTTGGAATAGAGCAGTCCATAGTATTTTTTAACAATCATTTGTATTTCTGTGGGGTCTGTTGTTATTTCGCCTCTATCGTTTCTGATTTTGTTTATTTGGGTCCTCTCTCTTTGCTTCTTGGTGAGTCTGGCTAGAGGTTTGTCAATCTTGTTTATCCTTTCAAAGAACCAGCTCTTGGTTTCATTGATTTTCTGTATTGTTTTTTTGGTCTCTATGTCATCTATTTCAGCTCTAATCTTTATTACCTCCTTCCTTCTGCTCACTGTGGGCTTTTCTTGTTGCTCTCTTTCTAATTCATTGAGCTGTAGAGTTAGAGGATTTACTACCATTTTTTCTTGTTTGTTGAGATAGGCCTGTAGAGCTATAAACTTCCCTCTCAGGACTGCTTTCATTGCATCCCATAGGTTTTGGATTGTTGTGTTTTCATCGTCGTTAGTTTCCAGGATGTTTTTAATTTCTTCTTTGATCTCATTGGTAACCCAATCAATATTTAATAACATGCAATTCAGCTTCCAAGTGTTTGAGTATTTTGGGTTGTTTTTATTGTAGTTTATTTCTAATATTATGCTATCATGCTATGAGAAGATGCTTTTTATGATTTCAATCTTCTTGAATTTGGGGAGACTTTGTTTGTGACCCAATATGTGGTCTATTTTTGAATGTGTCTTATGAGCACTTGAGTAGAGTGTATATTCCGTGGCTTTGGGGTGAAGCATTCTGAAGATGTCAATTAAGTCCATCTGATCTGGTGAGTCATTTAGAATTGCTATTTCTTTGCTGAGTTTTTGTCTAGAGGATTTATCCAGTGATGTCAGTGGTGTATTAAAGTCCCCTACTATGATTGTATTGTTGTCGATCTCTCCTTTGATATCTTTCAGGAGTTTTTTTATGTATTTGGGTGCTCCTGCTTTGGGTGCATATATGTTTAGCAGGGTTATATCATCTTGTTGTATTGATCCCTTTAGTATTATGAAGTGGCCTTCCTTATCTCTTGTTATGGCCTTCACTTTGAGGTCTATTTTGTCTGATATAAGTATTGCTACCCCAGCTTTCTTTTCCTTTCCATTTGCCTGAAAGATATTTTTCCATCCCTTCACTTTCAGTCTGTGTGAGTCCCTGCTAATGAGGTGGGTCTCTTGTAGACAGCAAATGTATGGATCATGTTTTTTTTTTTTATCCATTCAGCCACTCGATGTCTTTTTGTTGGAGCATTTAGTCAGTTTACGTTTAAAGTTATTATTGAAAGGTACTTGTTTGTAGCCATTTCTTTTTGTGTGTGGCTGTTTTCTTTCTGAGCTTTTTGTTTCTTCTTTTTACACCAGTCCCTTTAGCATTTCTTGCATTGCTGGCTTGGTGGTGATAAACTCCCTTACCCTTTTTTTGTCTGTGAAGCTTCTTATTTCCCCTTCAAGTTTGAATGATTGCCTGGCTGGATAGAGTATTCTTGGATTCAGTCCTTTGCTTTGCATCACTTTGTAAATTTCCGTCCATTCTTTTCTGGCCTGATGTGTTTCTGTTGAGAAATCATTTGATAATTTATTGGGAGATCCCTTGTATGTAACTTTCCGTCTCTCTCTTGCAGCCTGTAAGATTCTCTCTTTGTCCTGAACATTTGCCATGGTAATTATGATGTGTCTTGGTGTGGGTCTTTTCGGGTTCACCTTGTTTGGGACTCTCTGGGCTTTTGTGACTTTTTTCTTCCCCACCTCAGGGAAGTTTTCTGATATTATTTCTTCGGATAAGTTTTCTAATCCTTGTTCCTCTTTCTGTTGTTCTGGTACCCCTATTATTCGTATGTTGTTTCACTTCATGTTGTCCCAAAGCTCCCTTAGGCTCTCCTCCTGCCTTTTAATTTTTTTCTCCAATTGCAGTACATTTTGGGTGTGTTTTGCTTCCTTGTCTTTTAATTCACTAATTCAGTCCTCTGCTTCTCCTAGTCTACTGTTGATACTTTCAATGGTGTTTTTTATTGCAGCTATATCACTCTTCATTTCTTCTTGGGTCTTACTTAAGTTGTTGATTTTTTCATCTGTTTCTTCTAGCTTCTTCCATATGTTATTGATTTTTTCATCTGTTTCTTCTTGCTTCTTGCATAGGTAGTTGACTTTTTCATCTGTTTCTTCTTGCTTCTTGCAGAAGTTGTTGATTTTTTCCTCCATCCGGTTTATGCACTCTAGGACCCTTATTCTGAATTCTTTTTCTGTCATGTTGCATGCCTCTGTATTACTTAGCTGCTTATCTGGTGAGTCCTTTTTCTCTTTCCTTTGGGGGTTTCTTTGTCTACCCATGTTTGATCTCAGTGACATATCTAGATGTTGAGTCATTCAGGGGCCGCTGCCTGGGTGGCAGTGGCTCCTTGGGCTGTGGTTGCTCCTCGGGTGGTTGCGGTAGCAGCTGCTTCTCAGTTGGCAGCAGCTCCTCTGGTGGGTGCTGTTTACAGCTGTGGTGGCTCTTCTGGCTGGTGGGGGGAGGCTTCACGTATAGCTGCTGTTCCTCAGACAGAGGGTGTGGTGCTCAGGAGGCTGCTGTTGCTTGGATCTCCTGCTTTGATTTAAAGGCACAAAATACAACACAAGAAGGCACCACGTACCAGGCACTTTCCAGGGGAGTTCTGCCCTTCCCGGCTGCAAACCATCTCACCAGCTGAGTAATTTCGCCAATTCGTGGTTGTTGTTATTAGTTTCAGCTGCTCACTCCATTTGCTCCGGGACACGTCCTGCGACGCGTCTGCCTATATCTCCGCCATCTTCCTCAATCCAACAAGTAATTTTTAAATGTGAACAAAACCCACAGAACTCTGAAATATGTAGTCATTTATTTTTAATTTTTCATGAAATTTTGCTGTAACAATAGATAGAGACCCACTAATATGATCAAGAATTTACACAAGATGAAGAATAACTTTCCCGTGTACTTTGGGAAGTTCTCCAGGAAACTATCATAATTACTTGTTTTGTTTGCTTCTTTGTTTTGTTTTTGATTCCACACATACCCAGAACGATCTCAAAAATACTTTTCAGCTTCAATGTTTATGTGAATGATTCCCAAATCTGCATCTAAATTTGTTTTCTCTCCTAAGATTAAATTCTACTTCACATCTCACCTGCATGTCCCAATGCCCTCTTACAAACATTTCTAAATCTGAACTTTTAATATCTCCTCACCCTGACCTCCAGGCATCTGAGACCCAGGATGTGGGTGGTGAGGACCGGGCAGCAGAGAGGACAGACCCACGTGCTTGCCCCTGGGCTGTTGTGTAAGAGAGAAGCATCCATGTTCCCCGCGGGTGCATCCTGAGACCCGTCCCGTTTTATCTCCAGAAAACTGAGGCCCAGGCCAGGGCATACCACAGCTGGGAGCCTGCTCTTAAATGGTCATCTCCTTAAGGCCAGGGCCATTCTATCTAAACCACTTACATCCCTTAGGTACCCTTGGCTAGCTTGGTATTTGTCTGATAGGGTAACGGTTTGGGACAAAGAAGAAAATGGGGTGATATTCCCTCTGTCCCAGATTGTCACCTCCAAGCATCTCAGCAGCCAGCGATAGCCTGGGCCACTGGCTCCCGCATTTTGGCCAAGTCAGGCCAAGAGCCAGAGTTTGTCACCAGCCGTGGATGTCACTCAAGCCTCAGAGATACCCCACCCAGGCAGAGGCAGCTCCAGCTGTGAAAAGGAGTGCCACTGCCCCAGCCTAACCCTAACCCTAACCCCCCAAAACCAAACCCTACCATAACCATAACCCACACCAACACTAACCCTATCCTAACTATAACCCACTCTAACCCTAACCCTAACCCTAAACCATCCTAGCCCTAACCCACCCAAATCCTAACCCTAACCCTAACCCTAACCGTAACCCTAACCCAAACCCTAACCCACCCTAACCCTAACCCTAACCCTAACCCTAACCCTAACCCTAACCTTAACCCCCACATCCTTCTGAATAGTATCATTATTCACCCTGTCACCCAACAAAAGTAGAGCGTGATCCTACATTCTTCCTTCTCAAATACCCCCTGGCACAAAATCAATCATAAAATTCTGCATTTCTTTTGTTCCCACCCTATTCTCTCCATCTCCACAACTGCCTTAAGTCAAGCCCACGTCTTCTTTCACTTGAATTATTTCAATATTTCCTTTTTTGCCTTAAGTTTTCACACTCTCCAATATGCCCTCCAAACTATCTGCAGAATGATGCTTTTGACACACAACCTTAAGATGTAACTCTCTTCACAAAATGTAGTTGGCATTCTACATCATTAAGTGAAATAAGGCTTTTTCATAATCTACATTTTGTACATTAATCTCTCCTCATTCCCAACCACCTTCCCCTTCCTACTTTACACTATTTGTCCTAAACCATTAAGATTTCTGCACACATACTATCCTGTTTCATGCCTACATGCCTCCTACTTATAGCATTTCCTCTGTCTCCCGTATCCTCCACTTCTTTATACTTGTAAAGTCCTATTCATCCCTATACTATGCGTACAAATGCTGCCTCCTCTGAGAAGCTTTTTGGGATGATGCAGGCAATTAGGTGCTCCCTTCTTGATGTCACTAATGCCCTATTTTAGCAATTAACTCATTCTATTGTAATTTTTGAAATAATATGCAAGTGAATAAAACTAATGAATCAAATATCTGTAGACAAAAGGGTTAAAAAAACACTAAATATTATTTTAAAGTTAATGCCTAACAAAGTAGAGATGAGAAATTAGGAAACAGGTATGAAGAATTGGTATACTACAATGAAAGAGCAATCAATACGCAGCTGAATAGAAATGTGTATGAGGAGCTGCAATATGAACTCATAAAGAGGCTAAGTGTTATCAAGGGAAGTTATAGATAAGAAAATGCAGGCAGACATTAAGAAAAAAATCAGTAGAAAAGAAAGATTTTCCATATTTTGAAGCTAGAGTAAAAAGAGTGACGCTATTTTCCACTTCCACAGCTAACATATTTTAAAATGAACGAAGAAAAATATCTGAGGAGAGCGTGAAAAACAGAAGAAAGAGGACATCCTGAAAAAGTGGCTTGGGAAAGCAATCACTCCCTGGCTAGCTTTAACTAGATGGGCTATATTTTATCCCAGTTATCTGCTGGCCAACACACACCCACACAGAATATTTAAGTGCTGCTAGAAGCATTGATGCTGTACAACAACCACTGCTGCCAGAAAATGTGAAAAATCTAATATTTCTCTAAATTAGCCATGGCAACTTTATGGAAAACCCTGGGTCATTGCTAAAGCATTGTTCCATTACCCAAGAAGAGATTATTAACAAGAGTGATAACAAACAGAAGATCAACACTGAAAAGCACATGAACCCTTCTTTATAACATGGGTTTTTATTAAAGTTCTTCCAACTGCATGTCCTTTCTGTTTGTCTATGATATCAAAGAAATCAGAAAATAAACAAGCTTAGTTATGTAACATTATATTCATTAAATATTCTTTTGGGAATGATCTCAAATGTGTCACTTCATTTAACTCTTTTGGCTTACAAAATGCAATCAGAGAAAGGGCTAATCACCAAAGGCATTCCCAGTAGAATTAGAAGAGAAAGTAGACACAGGAGCAGTTGAATAGAGAAGGAATCCTTTGTGCATTCTAGTAGCACCGTTAGTATTATGTCACGTAAGAAGGGCTTGACTGCTAAATAGCCTATGGTCATATCTATCCAATTTTGACTAAACTTGATTTCCTTGATTTAATTTACAGCAGTTCTTCTGGAGGCTGGCCTAATGATCCAGGATAAATTAGAATGACTTTACCTTTTAATCATTTATTACCTTATTTCCCTTTTTTACAGGGTCACTAGACTGATAAATGAAGGAAATTCTATAAACAGTATGTCTGTACTTGAGCAAGGCATTTGAAAAGCCCCCTTAGATAGCTTTGAGTACAGGATGGAAATATATGTACTATTTGCTAAGAAAATTAGGTGGATTTTTAGCTGGATGAATGATTTTATTTAAAATATGCTGATTAGTCAATGTCAAATGGGGTGATAAAGTATCTGCCATGACAAAGTACTATTTTTTCCTGCAGTTTAACCAATTGTTAGAATAAAGGTGGAGGAGGCATGGTTATCAAGTTTTAAGTTGACAAAAAGCTAGACAAGGTAGCAAATAAACTGGATGATAAATCAGGATCAATAAAGTTCATATTAAGCTAAAATAATAAATTGAATCTCAGATAAGTTCCTTACCTGCATCCCAAACCCAAAAGTCACTAGTATAATACAGATAAAACCTTACTTTTGAGATATCATATATAAACAAGTTTTTAGACTTTTAGTAAGAAGGGAACTCCATTATGAAATAAAAATGTGCTGTGGTTGTCAAATAACTAATTTATTCTTGGTTGTTTTAGTAAAAACATATATTCAAAATGAGTTATCAGAATCTAGAAAATTTTTATTTTTCTTTGTTTATTAAAGGTTAGGAGACAGCAGGCAAACTAGAACACTTTTAAAAAGTGAAAAGATGGTGATAAGAATCAAGATTTTGTCACTTGAGAATTTTTGAAGAAACTAAGATGTTTAGCTTGGATATGAAAAGAAAAGAAAGGGAGGAAAAAAGGAAGGGAAGATAAAGAATATTCATGAAAGACACCATAGGTGACCTCAAATATTTACAACTAGAGGCCAGGTGCACAAAATTTATGCACAGAGAGGGGGGGTCCCTCAGCCCAGCCTGCACCCTCTCCAATCCGGGACCCCTTGGGGGATGTCCGACTACCGGTTTATGCTCGCACTTTTAATAGGTGACAGCTCCATTGTTATTTATTTCTTTTCATACTTAAACCAACTGGAATTAGTAGGTATTCAAAGTGTGTATACATTTTGGGAGACACCTTGTATAAATCTAGTCAGTGGTGAAAGGAACCAATGGTGGATTTGGAACCCCCAGACAGGGAACCTTGCTCACTCCCCACATGTCTTCCCACTCCGCTTTCCACCTTCATGGGCAGTGGGAGAATCACTGCTTTATCTCAGTAACTCAGAAAAGCACATCCTGTCACCCACTGCTCGGCAGAAGCCCGCTAGGCCCCGAGTGAGTGAGGCTCAGTCAGGTCAGTCTTCGCTCATGGGTGCCACCACCCGCAGTGCACATTCCTCCTCTGCAGTCACCCCAACTCTCCTGCTGTTTCACTGAGAGGACGCACCTCCTCACCTCCTCTGGGTTCCCGATCTCGAACTCTGACCGAAGGCACCTCAGCAAGGGCCGCCCCACGCCCACCAAGTGTAACTGTCCTCACTTGCTCCTGCCTCAGCACCTGCACTAGTCCCACAGAGGCGAGCTTGTTGCTGCCCTGGCCTCCATGAGAACAGGGCATAACCACTCTGCCCTCTCACTGTCATATCACAGGTGCCCACCCCAGCACTCAGACATGCTCCAAAGGATGTGAGTATGCCGAAGGGGATGTGTGCACTTTGATTGGAGGATGTAGGGACGCTGAGATTGACAGAAGTGCAGCTTAAGGGGGGAGGGGGGGTGGAACGTGTGTGCACCATGGTCTGGGACTGTTGTGGGCATGCGTGGGTGACAGTGCTCTGGGGGATGTTCACATATGAGGTGGGGGGAAAGGATGCGTACACCAAAGGCCTGTGCCTGCACAGATTTGCAAACCCATGCAGCACGGCCAGGGGGATGTCAATCTGGCCCACCAAGGTGGCTGTACCTGAGATCGCACACCTTCTGGGCCAGGAAGCTGCACCGGGATCAGCCATCAGTGAGGGCAAGGGTGAGGGTGAGAATGAGGGCCAGCTGAGAGGGCTCCAGAGACAACCAGCATGCAGTCAGTCACAGGGGCCACCACCACCACAGCCACCTTGTTGCCCGGCCCAGTGCTACCTCTATCAATGGGGTCCTCCCAGGCCCTTGGCACACAGGGAGCCAGGCTGCCTGGCGCAATGCCTGAGGTGCTGTCTGCCTCCTCCAGAGCCAGGCACGCTCTGAGGGTGGGATCTTCCCACAGGCTTTGCTGAAAAAAGCTCAGGGAGAGTGCCTCAGGGCCAGTGGGTCTGACGGAAGTGGGGATGTGGCATGGATTTGGTGCCTGCGCTTCTGTTAACTTAAACAATGTGTTTTCTACCACAGCATGTGGCAGCAGCTGTGAGCGGCACCAAGTGGAGCCTGCGGCCTGAGCTGAAGCTGCACCTGAGGGCCATCAGAAGTGATCACAGCTGCCGCCACCACCATGTGGAGAGTACAAGCTGCCCTCTTCTGGGCCCACCTCCCTTACCCTTGTCCCCGCTGCCACAAGTACCTGCCCACCCAAGCCTGCTGCATGTGCAGCCTGCTGTTGGGTCGTCCATCTGGTCGTTTAGGTCGTGATGGCCCCTGGCTTTATATATACATATATCCATTTGTACAAAAATGGAATTATAGTTTTATTAGGACACAAAGTGACAGAATGGAGAGTTAAAACATCAAGTTGAGGAAGTTGGAGAAAATGGTGATGAATAGGTAGACCTGTTGTGCACCTCATCCCAGGGCCAGACTGGAAATGCAACTAAATTGGAGAACATTCACCTGGAATTACCAATGGAGGTCCAACTGTGGAGAAGTCTTATATCAAGGAAGGACAGAAAATACATTGAAGGACCAAGTAGAGAGATGAGCTAATCCAGTTTCTAGGCACAGCAGGCTGGCAGGCCACGGCTGAGGAGGGAATGCTGGGCTATGGGAGGTTCTGCTCCCTCAGAAGATAGAGGCTCAGAACCCAGGCTGGGTGCCATAGCCCAGAGCAACATAGCTGAAACCCACAGCCCCTGTAATATCCATCCTTGAAAGGTGGCATGGCTGGCTGCAGTGGAGCCTGGGGCCCATAGACCAGAGCCAGTTGGAGAGAAAGTGGCAGTTTCATTGTTGCTTTTTTTCTTATTGTGTGTGTGTGTGTGTGTGTGTGTGTGTGTGTGTGTGTCTAAACCCAGAGCCCATGAGTGTTCATTTGCAACTACAAACCCAAGGCTCTGGTGCAGGAAAGGTTATGTGAACTTGAGGTGCCTGGAGAGAAGCTGGGGTGGAAAGCATTTTGAGGAGACTTGGTGGATTAGCAGCAGGAGAATTTGGTCCTAGGCCCCCAGCTGAAATGACCATTTTTCCTGAAAGGAGCTAGCCACTCTCAGCAATTAAAGGGCAGGTAAAGGAAAAAACTCCTGCCTTAGGTGATACAGCCTCCTCCACCCTCAGGTGCCCTGCATGCCATACTCAGTATTTTAAGCTTTTCAGAGGAAACAAAAGCAGGGGCCAAGTTTGAAAAGTCTCAAGGAGCCCTCAGTGACTGGATAGGGGGAAGGGCCATCATCCCCAATACCCTGGAAACCAGACTGATTTTTTCCATACATGGAATAACTGATAAAATATCTCCAGGTTTCCAGCCTACTATATTGGTCTCCATAGAAAGATCTCGGTCTAGCCAAGGCCAGAGTAAAATTTTGGACCACTTGTGGCGGAATAGCTCTGGGACAGAGAAACATACCCACCATAATCTCTGAAAGCTAAATAGCACTGTCCCCACTGAAAGCCCTTTCAGAAAAATATTATTCAGTGATTAAGATTGACAGCTGGCTGGCAGGCAAAGGTGGGCAGAGGCGGAGCCTGGGAAACCAGGGAAAGATTGCTGATCCAACCCTGGGCTCCATGCTGCTAACAAACCTGCTTTATTGGGCAGATTGGCCCCTCCTATTTATAGCCAAGGTCTGTGGAGACAGACATAAGCAGTGGATCAGTGGATTGCTTGGAGTTCCAAGCAGGTTGCTGAAAGCCAAAAGATAGTTTCTGATAATGTTTAGCACCTAAGTACCTAAAAGGAAGCTCAGAATTAGCAGACAGGAGAGTGGGTTCCAAAGTGATTTCCCATGAGGCATTAAACTAGGCTGAAACAAACACCACTTCACTTTTGTTAAATTTTTTTCTCCTTTTTTTTTCTTTTCTCTTTTTTCCTCCCTTTTATCTTCTCTTTCCTTTTTTGAGTTTTTCTTTCCTTTCTTTTTTTCTCTTTTTAAATTTATCTTCTTATCTGCTTTATTGATTTGTTATTATTCTAGTTTCTGTTGTTTCCTTCATATATCTAATTTTCCTCTTCCCTTTTCCTACTCCATTTTTTCCTTTTTACTTTTTTTCACTACTCTTTTTTCCCCTCTCTTTAATATTCTCCTTTCTCATCTTTTCCCTCATTCTTATTTTAGGTCAATCTTATTTCTCCTCTATTTTCCTTTTCAATTATTTTTCTTTTCTTTTCATTTATTTTCTTCCTCTTTTATCTTAAACCAATTTCCTTCCCCTATTCCTTTAATCCTTTTTCCTTATTTTTTTACTTCAGCTATGCATCAACATATTCTTTCCCACTTTTCCTTTTTTTGTTTGTGCTTTATTCTGTGTTTGTTTTGTTTTGTTTTTGTCTCATATTCTTTCTTTATTTTTTTCTGTCATTCTTGCTCTCTTTTCTCTATCTTAATTCTTCCTCTCTGATGTTTCCTTTTGTTGTTGCTATAGTGGTCTTGTGTACATTTTTGTTTAAGTTCTTCTGTTTCATGTTTTGTTTTATTGTATTTGTTTTTGTTCAATCAGCACCTCCACAATAGCTCACAAGGTGTTCTTGGTGGTGAGTCACATAGTCAGCCAGCGTGAGAAGAGATTCCACCCACTGATGGGACAAAAACGTTCAAGACCCAAATACAACAGGAGAATCCAAATAACTCAAGTAATGGACTCTCCTAGAGCACCAAGCAGAAGAAATATAGCTACTGCACCACTAAGTCTCACAAAACACTGACTACATAAGATCACCCCTCAAAACCTGGGAAGCATGGAATTTGACCTGATATATAATAACAAAAAACAAAGGGACAGTGAAAATGGGGAGACAGAACAGACCATCTTGGGAGAGCGAGGAATTGTTGCTGTGGGTTTGGCAGGCAGATTTTGGAAGCAAGGCAAGTGTAAGAAACTGAAGTGGCATGAAATGAGAGGAGGGAAGATGGCGGTGATATAGGCAGAGGCGTCCCAGGTCGTGTCCTGGAGCAAATGGAGTGAGCAGCTGAAACTAATAACACCCACACCGAATTGGTGAAATTGCTCAGCTGGTGAGACGGTTTGCAGCCGGGAAGGGCAGAACTCCCCTGGAAAGGTAAAAAAAAAACAGGGATTTGGGCAGGAAAGTTTGCCAGACCTCTGAGCCCAGAGAGTCGGAGGGAGACAGCGTGGCAGACAGCCGCGTCCCTTGGGACAGGGACAGCCCCTGACGGGGGAAAGGAGAACTGCCGGATTCCTGGCGCCGCCAGGGGAATTGAGAGCTGGGTTCTGTGATCACAGAGGATTAAGCCTAAAGGGGCAGCCTGAAGAGCTGACCAGACCATGCAGTCCCGGTAAGAGAAGAAGCTTACAGAAACCAAGCCTTCCCCGTTTCCGGGGCCGGCGTTTGTTTGTTTTCACTGAATCCTGTTCATGGGACATTTCGGATACAGACACTCACCTGGCTTAAGAGAGGGGGAGTGTGCGGAGGAGTGGAATCTGGGGAGAGACTGAGGAGAGAAGGGGAGCCGGGAGAGGTGGCAGCGAATTGAGTGCTGAGACACCCCTGAGCCCAGGACTGGGGCAGCCATTCTCTCCGGAGAGTGAGACTCCTCCCCCTAGCCCCCAGGCAAGGAGCACAGCCACACCCAGATTCCACCCTGTACGAGATCAAGGATTAAAAAAACCTGATCAGTCCCTGGGAGTTAACAGGGTCTGGCCTATAGAGTGATTTTAAATCCCAGCAACAACACAGCGTCGGTAACTAACTATTACGCAGCCAGCTCTGGGCAGTGAACTTTCACTAGACAGAGAGGCCCTATAGCCTCAGAGGCCAACCCCAGAACACTGCAACCCAGAGGCTGACCCACAAACTGACTCTTTGCTAAACACAAAATAAGGCAGTCTGGGAAACAAATGCGGCCTGCTTTAAAATAAGGACTGTGGTTTACAACACAGAGGAACACTGTATCGCAGGGAAACTCAACACTCTCCTGAATACCTGGCAGGTCTAAGGCGAGCCACACTGAAGAATAGAAGAACCGAAGGACCTTCACTACTGCAATTTTTTTTCTTTTTCTTTTTTCACCTTTTAACTAAGAAACCAATTTTTTTTTCCTTTTTTTTCTTTTTTTTCTTCTTTTTCTATCACCTGATTTTACCCTTTTAATTACTACCTTCTTATTTTTAACCAGTATTATTACTGCTACCATTTTACCATTTTTTAAAGTGCCATTTTATTTTCTTTTTATTTTATTTTGGGATTAGTGTTCTCCATTCTATTTTCATCATTATATTATAGGTTGTTTCTAGTTTGCATTCATCTCCAGGGAGCTGTTGCTGGAATTTGTTGGGATTAGTGGCTGTTCTATAGGAGTATTCTCCTCATATAAAAAGTCTCTTCCCCTCTTCCACTTCATTCTCTCTTTTCGCTCTTTTCTTTCTTTCTTTCTTTCTTTCTTTCTTTCTCTTCTTTTCTCACTTTTATTTTACCCCCTCCTTTTTCCCAATTTCATTTTTGCACTCCTTTTTTTGGTCCCTACTTTTCTTTTCTTTTTTTCTCTTTTATCTTTTTCTCTTCCTTCTTCCTTATCCCCCAATTCTCTTAATTCGGGTGGTCACCTTTATTTGGGGTTATTCATATCGTGAACATATTTGTGTATAGTGCCTGGTATGTAGTGCCTTGTTGTGTTGTATTTTGTGCCTTTAAATCAACACAGCAGATCCAAGCAACAGCAACCTCCTGAGCACCACACCCTCTGCTGAGGAACAGCAGCTGTACGTGAAACCTCACGCCACCGGCCAAAAGAGCCACCACAGCTGTGAACAGCACCAACCAGAGGAGCTGCTGCCAACTGAAGAGCAGCTGCTACCACAACCGCCCGAAGAGCAACCGCAGACCAAGGAGTCACTGCCACCAAGGGAGCAGCCACTGAACGACTCAACGTCTAGATATGTCAGTGAGATCAAACATGGGTAGACAAAGAAACCCCCAAAGGAAAGATAAGGAGGACTCTCCAGAAAAGCAGCTAAGTAATACAGACGCATGCAACATGACAGAAAAAGAATTCAGAATAAGGGTCCTAGAGTGCATAAACCGGATGGAGGAAAAAATCGACAACCTCTGCAAGAAGCAAGAAGAAACAGATGAAAAAATCGATAACATATGGAAGAAGCTAGAAGAAACAGATGAAAAAATCAACAACTTAAGGAAGACCCAAGAAGAAATGAAGAGTGATATAGCTGCAATGAAAAACTCCATTGAAAGTATCAACAGTAGACTAGGAGAAGTGGAGGACATAAACCAATTGAAAGAAAAAAGCCACATGGTCATATCAATTGATGCAGAAAAAGCATTTGACAAAATTCAACTCCCATTTTTGATAAAAACTCTCAGCAAGGTGGGAGTAGAAGGATCATACCTCAACATAATAAAAGACATATATTACAGGCCCACAGCCAACATCATACTCAATGGACAAAAACTAACACCATTTCCCCTAAGAACAGGAACAAGACAGGGATGCCCCCTCTCACCACTCCTGTTCAACATAGTACTGGAAGTGTTAGCCATTGCAATTCGGCAAGAAGAAGAAATAAAAGGCATCCAAATTGGAAAAGAGGAAGTAAAACTGTCCTTATTTGCAGACGACATGATATTATACATACAAAACCCTAGAGACTCCATCGAAAAGCTACTAGACTTAATACATGAATTTGGCAATGTAGCAGGATACAAAATTAACCCCAAGAAATCTGAGGCATTTCTATACACCAATAGTGAACTTTCAGAAATAGAGATTATAAAAACAACCCCGTTTACCATCGCACCAAAAAAATTAAGCTACCTAAGAATATACTTAACTAAAGAGGTAAAAGACCTCTACTCAGAAAACTACAGGACGTTGAAAAAAAGAGATAGAGGAAGACATAAACAGATGGAAGAACATACCGTGTTCATGGATTGGTAGAGTCAACATCATTAAAATGTCCATACTACCCAAAGCAATCTATAAATTCAACGCACTTCCCATTAAAATACCAACGGCATACTTCAGAGATCTAGAACGAACTCTCCAAAAATTCATCTGGAATAAAAAAAGACCCCGAATAGCTGCAGCAATCCTGAAAAAGTACAAAGTAGGTGGGATCTCAATACCAGATATCAAGCTGTATTACAAAGCCACTGTTCTCAAAACTGCTTGGTACTGGCACAAGAATAGGCATATAGATCAATGGAATAGAATAGAGAGCCCAGAAATCGGCCCGAACCAATATGCTCAATTAATATTTGACAAAGGAGTCAAGAACATACAATGGAGCCAAGATAGTCTCTTCAATAAATGGTGTTGGGAAAATTGGACAGATATATGCAAGAAAATGAAACTAGACCACCAACTTACACCATACACAAAAATAAACTCAAAATGGATAAAGGGCATAAATGTATGACAGGAAACCATAAAAATTCTAGAAGAATCCAAAGGTAACAAAATCTCAGACATATGCCGAAGCAATTTCTTCACTGATACAGCTCCTAGGGCACTTGAAACTAAAGAGAAAATGAACAAATGGGACTACATCAAAATAAAAAGCTTATGCACAGCAAATGAAACCATCAACAAAACAACGAGAAAACCCACTGTGTGGGAAAACATATTTGCCAATGTCATATCTGATAAGGGCCTAATCTCCAAAATTTATAGGGAACTCATACAACTTAACAAAAGGAAGATAAACAATCTAATCAAAAAATGGGCAAAGGACCTAAATAGACACCTTTCAAAAGAGGACATTCCGAAAGCCAAGAGACATATGAGAACATGCTCAAAGTCACTAATCATCGGAGAGATGCAAATCAAAACAACAATGAAGTACCATCTCACACCTGTCAGACTGGCTATCATCAACAAATCAACAAATGACAAGTGCTGGAGAGGATGTGGAGAAAAAGGAACACTTGTGCACTGCTGGTGGGAATGCAGACTGGTGCAGCCACTATGGAAGACAGTATGGAGTTTCCTTAAAAAACTGAAAATGGAACTCCCATTTGACCCTGTGATCCCACTTCTAGGAATATATCCCATGAAACCAGAAACACCAATCAGAAAGGATATATGCACCCCTATGTTCATAGCAGCACAATTCACCACAGCTAAGATCTGGAAACAGCCTAAGTGCCCATCAGTAGATGAATGTATTAGAAAACAGTGGTACATCTACATGATGGAATACTATGCTGCTCTAAAAACGAAGGAACTCTTACCATTTGCAACGTCATGGATGGAACTGGAGAGCATTATGCTAAGTGAAATAAGCCAGTCAGTGAAGGAAAAATACTACATGATCTCACTCATTCATGGATAATAGAGACCATTATAAACTTTTGAACAATAATACATACAGAGGCAGAGCTGCCTCAAACAGATTGTCAAACTGCAGCAGGAAGGCCGGGGAGGGTTGGGGGGCAGGAGGGAGGGGGGTAAGAGATCCACTGAAGGACTTGTATGCATGCATATAAGCATAACCAATGGACATAAGACACTGGGGGATAGGGGAGGCTAGGGGACTGTCTAGGGCGGGGGGAAAAATGGACACATATGTAATACCCTTTGTAATACTTTAAGCAATAAATAAATAAAAAAAAGAAAATAGGGAGACAAATAAATAACCCCCAAATGAAAGAAAATGAAGAATTGCCAGAAAATGAACTTAACACAATGAAGTTAAACAATTTGTTGGACAAAGTAATCAGAGAATGATAATAAGGATGCTCAAACAATTAAGTTAGAACTACAAGCAACTAATAAGAATTATAAGGGTCTCAATGAGAGCTACACCAAGAAAATAGAGCTTGAAACAATAAATAAAAATCAATTGGAAATGAGTAATCACATAGCTGAAATAAAAAACACCCTGGAAGGATTCAATAGTAGAGTGAAGTAGCTGAGGACCCAGGATAAATGACGGCTGAACAGACAGACGTGTCCTGCTCCTTGTCCCAGAGCAGATAGAAGGAACAACTAAATTGAATAACATCCACACAGAACTGGCAAATTAGACACAGCTGGTGAGATAATTTGCAGCCAGAAAAGGCAGAGAATACCTGTAGAATGGTAGGATCAGTGATCTGGTCTGGAGAGATACTTGTGACAACTGGGCTGAGAGGGTTCAGAAGAAAGCCTCGATGCCCCAAATCCACATCACTTGGGGACAGGTATAACTTCTGACTGTAGAAAATTTTTTTTCTTTATTTTTATTTTGTTTTTATTATCTTTCCTTCATTCTATTTTTTATTGTTGCTTTATTTTATCTTATTTTTTATTTTTTTCCACCTTATTTTTCCTCACTTCTCCTTTTTTTCATCCTGTTTCTCTTATTCTGTCCCTGCTTCAGTTTTTCTCTCTCCTTTCATTTTACCCTTTGTTAAAAATTGATCTTTACCTGCTTTATTTACACGTTGTTGTTATTATTGTAGTCTCTGTTGACTTACTCATATATTTAATTTATCTCCTCTGCTCCAAGTCCATGCAACATTCTCTTTTCTCTTTCTTAACTAGTCACATTTTTATGCTTTTGTTTTTCCTCTCCTCACTTGCTCTCTTCTTCTCTTAATTGTTTAATTAGTTCCACTCACTAAACTCAAGCCTATCTGCTCTTTCCTCTATTCACCTTTTCCAAAAATCGATGACTAGATAGATACATTTTTTAAAAAAAAATTTGTTTTACCTTTTATTTTTTTTATTTATTGATTATTTTGTTTTTTCTTCTAATCCACTCATTCTCTTTCTACCTCCTCTATATTAAACTATGGTCCTTCCCCTATTCATTCAATTCCTTAACATTACTTTCTATATATAAGCTCTACCTCTACAGATTCTGTCGCCCCTTTTTTTCTGGTTGTTTGTAGTTTGCATTTTTTGGTTTATATGTTTGTTTTGTGGTATTTTCTCCCTACCTACATGTTTTCTTCTTCTTTTCTTTTCTCTCTTACCTTAATTCCTTTTCTCAGTATCATTTTTGTCTCTCTTTTGTCTCTCCTAATTCCCTTTTCTCTGATGGTCACTTTTATTTAAAGTATAGGTGTCATGAGTAAATTCATCTTTTGTTCCTTTTGTGTTGTGTCTTGTCGAGTTGTATTTTGTGCAGTTTAGTCAATGTGGTAGAGAGTGAACCACATAATCAGACATGCTGAAAGGAGACTTTATCCACAAATGGGATAATAATGCTTGAGACCCAACTACACCAAGAGGGCCCATATTTCTCAAGTAGGGGGCATCGTGGAATACCCAGCCAAGAAAACCTGAGAAACTGCACCACTGGGCCCCACAAAACATCCTATATAATGAAAGCTTAAGTGGCGTCACGCCCTTGCACAACACCCTCATGCAACGTCATCACAAGGTGGTCGTTACAAGATAGCCACCACAAGATGGCTGCACGCACAGTGGAGGTGGGGCCAGGTGGCCACTCTGCGTGGTGAGGCCTGGGGGTTCTGCAGCTCTGCACAGCATGGAGGAGGCCAGTCTCGGTGTCTCCACCACCTCGTACAAAGGAGTCAGGTCCTGGCAGAGGGGAGGGCAGTTGGGGGCGATCAGGCCATCAGGGGCATCAATCAGGCAAGCAGGGGAGTGGTTATGGGACTATCAGGCTGACAGGCAGAAGTGATTAGGGGCAATCAGGCATGCAGGCAGGCAGGCAAGCAGTTAGGAGCCAGCAGTCCTGGATTGTGAGAGGGATGTCCTATTGTTGGTTTAGGCCTGATTCCGCAGTTGTCCATCCCATGACAGGTCCCAGATTGAAAAGGGTGCAGGCTGGGTTGAGGGACACCCCCCATGCACAAATTTCATGCACCAGGCCTCTAGTCTACTATATAAGACAAAATTTAGGTGGCATAGAAGTTTGACCTAATACAGAGAAACAATCACAAAGGAACAGGAAAATGAAGAGACAAAAAACAGCACCCATTTGAAAGCAAAGAAGGAATAACCAGAAAAGGAATTAAATTAAGTGGAGGCAAGCAATTTGTCAGTGAAAGAATTCAGAGCAATGGTTATAAGGATGTGGAAAAGGATGGATAACAAATTCAACAACATGTGTAAGAATCAAGAGGAAATGAAGAAGATTCAAGAGGAAATGAAGAATGATCTAGTTGCAATAAAGAACACAATAGAATGTTTCAGCAGTAGAATATAAGAAGCTGAGGGCTGCATAAGCAAGTAAGAAAACCAGGTAGAAAATGCACCAAGAAGAGCAGCAACTGGAAAAAAATTGAAAAGAAGGATGATAGCCTGAGGGAGCTTTGAGAAAAAATGAAATGAAACAACATCAGCAAATAGGGGCTCCAGAAGGAAAGGAAGCTGAGCAAGGAAAAGAAAACCTGTTTGAAGAAAAAATGACAGAAAATTTCCCTACTTTTGGGAAGAAAAAAGTCACAAAATTCCAAGAAGCACACAGCACCCCAAACAAGATAAAACCAAAAATACCAACACCAAAACACATAAAACACATTGTAATTAAATTGGCAAACATCAATGACAAAGAAAGAATCTTAAAGGCTGCCAGAGAATGACAGAAAGTGGCCTACAAGGAATATCCCATTAGACTACACTGATTTCTCAACAGAAACACATCAGGTCAGAAGGGAATGGAATGAAATATACAAAGTGGTGCAAAGCAAAGGACTGAATCCAAGAACACTATACCCAGAAAGGCTATCATTCAAATTGAAGAGGAAATCTGGTGCTTCACAGAGAAAAAAAAAGGCTGAGGAAGTTTATTACCACTAAGCCAGCAATGCAAGAAATACTAAAGGGACTGCTGTAAACAGAAGAAATAGAAAGGGAAGAAGGAACACAGGCATAAAGAAAAAAATGGGAACAAACATGTACCTATGAATAATAACCTTAAAGGTAAATGGATTAAATGCCCCAATCAAAAGACATAGGGTGGCTGAATGGATAAGAAAACATGACCCATATATATGCTGTTTACAAGAGATCCACCTCAGAACAAAGGACTCACACAGACTGATGGTGAAGGGATGGAAAAAAAATTTTCAGGCGAATGGAAATGAAAAAAAAAAAAAGCTGGTAGCAATACTTATATCTGAAAAATTAGACTTCAAAGTGAAGCCCATAACAAGAGATAAGGAAGGCCACTTCATAATACTAAAGGGAATAATTCAATATGAGGATATAACTCTGGTAAACATATGTGCATCCAACACAGGAGCACCCAAATACATTAAAAAACAAACAAACAAACAAAAAAACACACACAAAAACTTCTGGAAGATATAAAGGGAGAGATTGACAGCAATACAGTCATATTAGGGGACTTTAATACCCCAATGACACCAGTGGGTAAATCCTTTAAACAAAAAATCAGCAAATAAACAACAATCCTAAATGACTCACTAGATCACATGTACTTCATTGACATTTCAGAACATTACACCCGAAAGATACAGAATATACATTCTTCTCAAGTGCACATGGGACATTATCAATGATAGAACACATACTGGAACACAGGTAAAGTCTCCTCAAATTCAAGAAGATAGAAATCATAGCAAGCATCTTATCAAATAAAAATGGCATCTAATTAGAAATCAGCTGGAATAAAAACAATAACAAAAATAAAACACTTGGAGGATAAATAGCATGCTATTAAACAATGATTGGGTTGCCAAAGTGATCAAAGAAGAAATAAAAGCATCCTGGAAACAAATGACAATGAAAACAAAACAATCCAAAATCTATGAGACACAGTGAAAGCAATCCTAAGAGGGAAGTTCATAGTACTACAGGCTTACCTCAAAAAAAAAAAAAAAAAAAAAGATGGAAAAAAAAGAAAAATTGGTAATAAATTATCTAACCATACAACTTAAAGAATTAGAAAGAGAGCAACAGGAAAAGCCCAGAGTAAACAGAAGGAAAGGAATAATAAAGATCAGAGTGGAAATAAATGACATCGAAACCAAATAAACAATATAAAAAATCAATGAAACCAAGAGCTGTTTTTTTGAGAGGATAAACAAGATTAATGAACCTCTAGCCAGGCTCAACACGAACAGAGAGGACCCAATAAAATCAGAAATGAAAGATGTGAAGTATCAATTGACCCCACATTCAAAGTATTGTAAAAATAATACTATAAACAACTCTACTCCAAAAACTGGACAACCTTGACCAAATAGATATATTCCTAGAATAAAACAAACTTCAAAAACTTAATCAGGACACAGCCACTTGGCCTGGAGGTCAAATCCCCCCTAGTATTAGCTACAACAACCAAGGCTTAACTACAAGACTGCGCACAAAGACCACTAGGGGGTGCACCAAGAAAGCATAACAAAATGCAGAGACAAAGAAACAGGACAAAATTGTCAATGGAAGATATAGAGTTCAGAACCACACTTTTAAGGTCTCTCAAGAACTGTCTAGAAGCTGCCGATAAACTTAATTAGATCCTCCAGAAATCTAATGAGACCCTCGATGTTGTGTTAAAGAACCAACTAGAAATTAAGCATACACCAACTGAAATAAAGAATATTATACAGACTCCCAACAGCAGACCAGAGGAGCGCAAGAATCAAGTCAAAGATTTGAAATACGAAGAAGCAAAAAACACCCAACCGGAAAAGCAAAATGAAAAAAGAATCCGAAAATACGAAGATAGTGTAAGGAGCCTCTGGGACAGCTTCAAGCGTACCAACATCAGAATTATAGGGGTGCCAGAAGATGAGAGAGGAAGATATTGAAAACCTATTTGAAGAAATAATGACAGAAAACTTCCCCCACCTGGTGAAAGAAATAGACTTACAGGTCCAAGAAGCGCAGAGAACCCCAAACAAAAGGAATCCAAAGAGGACCACACCAAGACACATCATAATTAAAATGCCAAGGGCAAAAGACAAAGAGAGAATCTTAAAAGCAGCAAGAGAAAGAAACTCAGTTACCTACAAGGGAATACCCATACGACTGTCAGCTGATTTCTCAACAGAAACTTTGCAGGCCAGAAGGGAGTGGCAAGAAATATTCAAAGTGATGATTACCAAGAACCTACAACCAAGATTACTTTATCCAGCAAAGCTATCATTCAGAATTGAAGGTCAGATAAAGAGCTTCACAGATAAAGAAAAGCTAAAGGAGTTCATCACCACCAAACCAGGATTATATGAAATGCGGAAAGTATCCTTTAAGAAGAGGAAGAGCAAGAAAAAGGTAAAGATACAAATTATGAACAACAAATATGCATCTATCAACAAGTGAATCTAAGATACAAGTGAATAAATAATCTGATGAACAGAATGAAATGTTGATTATAATAGAATCAGGGACATAGAAAGGGAATGGACTGACTATTCTTGGGGGGGAAAGGGGTGTGGGAGATTCGGGAAGAGACTGGACAAAAATCGTGCACCTATGGATGAGGACAGTGGGTGGGGACTGAGGGCGGAGGGTGGGGTGGGAACTGGGAGGAGGGGAGTTATGGGGGGGAGGAAGAGGAACAAATGTAATAATCTGAACAATAAAGATTTAATTAAAAAAATTAGAAAAAAAAACTTAATCAGGAAGAAGCAGAAAACCTGAATAGGCCAATAACTACTGATGAAATTGAAGCAGTAATACAAAAAAAAAAAAAACTTTCAGCAAACAAAAGCCCTGGTCTGGATGGCTTCACAGGGAATTTAACCAAAAATTCAAAGAAGAACTAAAACCTATCCTCCTCAGATTTTACATAAAATTCAAGAGGAAGGCACACTTCCACGCTCTTTCTATGAAGCCAGCATTACCCTAACCACCAAAACAAATAAACTATGTTGTAAGAGATTTACAGCCCAATATCCCTGATGAATATAGATGCTAAAATCCTCAACAAAATTCTAGCAAATCATATCCAGTATTACATTAGAAAAATTATACACCATGACCAAGTGGGATTTACTCCTAGGATGCAAGGATGATACAATATCTGCAAATCAATAAAGGTGATATATCACATAAAGAAATTCAGAGATAAAAATAGCAAATAGCATGATCATATTAATTGATGCAGAAAAAGCATTTGTCAAAATTCAAATAAAAACCCTTGATAAAAACCCTCAGCAAATTGGGAATAGAGGGATCATATCTCAACATAATAAAAGCCTTATATGACAAACCTATAGCCAACATCATGCTCAATGGGCAAACACTAAAACTATTTCCCCTAAGAACAGGAAAAAGACAGAGATGACCACTATCACCACTCCTGTTCAACATAATACTGGAACTGCTAGCCATAGCGATCAGACAATAAGAAATATAAGGCATCCAAACAGGAAAAAAAGAAGTAAAACTGTCATTATTTGTATATGACATGATATTGCACATAGAAAAAAACTAAAGACGCCATCAAAAATTTAATAGACTTAATAAGTGAAATCATCAATTAGCAGGATACAAAATTGACACCAAAAAATTGATGGTTTTTTTTATACACCAATAATGAATTCACAGAAAAAGAAACTAAAAAAAAATCCCATTTACCATTGCTGCCAAAAATTGTAGATATTTAGGAATAAACTTAACCAAGGACAAAAAGACCTGTATCTCAAATGCACAGGATTTTGAAAAAATAGATAGAGGAAGATATAAACAAGTGGAAGAATATGCCGTGTTCATGGATTGGTATCATCAACATCATTAAACTGTCCATACTACCCAAAGCAGTTTTTAGATTCTAAATAATCCCCATTGAAATACCAACCGCATATTTCACATTTGGGAGAGTATATAGAACATACTCTCCCAAATTTAATATGGAATAAAAAAAGACTCCAAATAGCTGCAGCAATCTTGAGAAAGAAGAGCAAAGTTGGAGAGATCACAATACTAGATATCAAGCTATATTACCAAGCCACTGTTCTCAAAACTGCCTGGTACTGGCACAAGAAAAGACATATAGAGCAATGGATCAGAACAGAGAACCCATAATCGACCCAAGCCATTTTGCTCAATTAATATTTGACAAAGGAGGCATGAGCATATAATGTAGTCCAGAAAATCACTTCAACAAATGATGCTGAGAAAATTAGACATATACATGCAAAAAATGAAACTACATCACTAACTTACAAGTTACACAAAAAGAAACTCAAATGGATAAATCACTTAGATGTAAGCTGGGAAACCATAAAAATCTTAGAAGAATCCATAGGCAGCAAAATATACATATGTGGCAGCAATATCTTTACTGATACAGCTCCTAGGACAATAGAAACTAAGGAGAAAATAAACAAATGTGACTACATCAAAATGAAAAGATTCTGCACAGCAAAATAAACCATTAACAAAACAATAGAACCCACTGATTAGTACTGCATATTTGCTAATATTATATCTGATAAGGGTTTAATATCCAAAATTTATAGGGAACTCCTATAACTTAACAAAAGGAAGACAAACTATCCAATCAAAAAAAATGAGCAAAGGACCTAAATAGACACTTCTCCAAAGTGGACATACAGAACGCTAAGAGACATATGAAAAAATGCTAAAAGTCACTAATCATCCTAAAGTTTCAAATCAAAATGACAGTGAGGTAACATCTCACACATGTCAGAATGGCTATTATCAACAAATCAACAAATGACAAGTGTTGGTGAGGATGTGGAGAAAAGGAAACCCTCTTACACTGCTTGTGGGAATGAAGACTGGTACAGCCACTTTGGAAAACAGTATGTAGTTTCCTCAAAAAATTTAAAAAAAAATGGAACTCCCATTTGACCCAGAAATCCCACTCCCAGGAATATATTCTAAGAATTCTGCAACACCAATCAGAAAGAATATATGCACCCCTATGTTCATAGCAGGGCAATTTACAATAACTAAGATTTGGAAACAGCCCAAGTGTTCATCAACAGATAAGTGGACAAAAAACTGTGGTACATTTACACAATGAAATACTATCTATACTAATAAAAGGGTAATATGCTAATTAGACCAGATAAACTGGATGTCTTTTGGACGTCCTTCCAGATAAAGCTGCAGTGGCTGTAGGGGTGAGGAGGGCTGGCAGCTGCGGTGGCTGTGAGGGCCAGCAGTGGCGGCAGCAGCAAGGTGATGGGGGTGGCGGCTTCCCCTGATCGGACAGGTCGCCTCCTACAGAGGGAGGCCAGACTGTGGCTTAGGCATGGGAAGCCAGCCTAAGCCATCAGTAGGACGTCCTCTGAGGGCACCCAGACTGTGAGAGGGGGAAGGCCGAGCTGAGGGAGCCCCCCAACCAGTGCATGAATTTTTGTGCATTGTGCCTATAGTTCAGTTATAAAAAGAAAAGAACTCTTACCATTTGTGTCAGCATGGATGGATCTGGAGAGTATTGTGCTAAGCAAAATAAGTCAGTCAGAGAAAGATAAACATCACATGATCTCACTCCTATATGGACTATAATGAATAAAATATACTGATGAAAAAAATATATCTGGAGATATAGAAGCATGGAACAAACTGTGGAACCTCAGAGGGAAGGCAAGAGAAAGTGGATGGGTGGGAATAGATCAACCAAAGAACCTATATGTACATATGCATAACTCATGGACCTGGACAATAGGGTGGTAAAGATGTGGGCAGGGGGCTGGGACGGTCTAGAAGAGGTAAACAGGGAAAATAAGAGGACATATGTAATACTTTCAACAATAAAGATTTTAAAAATAACAATAAAAATCAAGTTCACTTTGAACTATATTTTAGGTCAATTTAAAGAAGGGTCTTCTTATAACCTATGAAGAGGAGATGAGTTTACTCCAAACACAAGTTAAAAGTCTTTTCATAGTAGACTCAGAAGAATAATAAAAAGTAAAAATGAACATTAGATGAATGGTTAGAGAGATTATATTTTATTAGAAACTAGAAGCCTGGTGCACAAAAATTTGTGCACTGGCCGGGAGGGGGGGGTCTCTCAGCCCAACCTGTGCCCTCTCACAGTCTGGGACCCCTTGAGAGATAACCACCTGCTGGCTTAGGCCTGCTCCCCTGGTAGCAGATGGCATGCCCAATCCCACGGTGCCTGCCCTGTCTCCCATGGTCACATGCACCAGGCCCGGATCTCCTGCTGGGGTGGGCTGTGGCTTGGGATCTCGCTGCCGCCCGCCCCACATGCCCTGCACCGCACAAGGCAGGCCCGGATCCCACTCTGGGGCCGGTGGTGGCTGGGGATCATGTTGCCACCCCACCCCTGCCCCGGGCTACACACAGCAGGCCCAGATCCCGTGCTGGGGTGGGCAGTGGCTGGGGATCATGCTGCCGCCCGTGCAGGGCGTCGCAGCAAGATCTGCCTGCAGTATGCAAATTTGACAGCCATTTTTATTTGGTTAATTTGCATACTCTTCTGATTGGCTGATGACCATAGCAAAGGTACGGTCAATTAGCATCTTTGTCTTTTATTAGTGTAGATCATATCTTGGTCTTTACATTTAGGTCAAATTATATTTCTCTAACTATTTCTCCTAATATTTCTGCCTACCACCAAATGAAGAGTTTATTCCTTCACTAATAATTTTCAAGCAGGCAGACAAACAAGACTGAGAGAGAATAATATGTTGTTCTTAGGGATTGGAATGATAAAGATTAAACAGATGTTAGGGCATTTTATTTTTTTTTCCAATATATTTTTATTGATTTTAGAGAGAAAGGGAGAGGGAGAGAAAGACAGAAACATCAACGATGAGAGATAATCATTGATTGGCTGCCTCCTGCATGCCCCCTACTGGGAATCGAGCCCACAACCTGGGCATGTGCCCTTGATGGGAATCGAACCAGGTACTTTTCAGTCAGCAGGCCAACACACTATCCACTGAGCCAAACCAACCTGGGTGATATCAGGCCAACAGGCTTATGTGATGTTAGGGCATTTTAAAGAGAAAGGCAGCTTATATATATGTTGTGACCACTTCCCCATCAACCATTTAACTGTGTTCTTGGTAAATATCCATTTTTTTACTCAGCACTTGTACTTGGGCAGAATATAAATCCACCTCAGATCTCTAGAGTAAGTCATGTGAATTAGAACTAAGATTATTAGTGCAATGTGATTTACTACTAATAGTTACTTTTAGGGGTAAGTTATTTATAAGAATACTAGTAGCCCAGTGCACAAAATTCATGCACATTAAAAGGGAATTAATTAGCAGAGATATTTTAATATTGTTATTTTCCCTTTCTCTATAATAGAAGTGTGAGAGATGAAAGGAAATTAGTAAAATGTATATGAAAATAAGATATAAATTTATTAATAAATAAACAGTAACAAAAGGATATAACAAAAGAGGCATGATATAAAAACAACAAAAACATATAAAAACAACAGTGATGCAAACAATAACTGATAAAGTGATTAAACTTATTCTAATATCTCCCTGTACACCACATTAAGAGTGAAAACACTTTCAGAGTGCTTGACTAATTTCCTTTGTGATGAAGTATTTAGAACTTTAACTGTAATGTCATATGTATTCAAACTTGAGATAAAGCAACATATAACTGACCATCTGGGAAAACGGGTTCAGATAGAAATATTCCTACTCTGTCTAGAGTTTGTCCTTGTGATTTATTAATAATCATAGCAAATGCTGGCATCACAGGAAACTGTCTTTGAATTAATTTAAATGGGAGGCCAGTGTCAGATGGGGACAAATCAATTCTTGGAATCAGAACAACCTCTCCCTCTGCAGATCCAGTTAATACTTCAGCTTCGATAATGTTAGGTTGTAATCTTTTGATAATAAATCTGGTACCATTACAAAGACCCCATTTACTATTAAGATTTCTCAATAGCATGATGATTGCACCACTTTCAATTTTAATTTATGACACAGCATTTCTGAAGAAGTAATACTATTAAGAAATTCAATGGCAAAATTTTCCTTTTCAGCATCATCTATTGAATCAATGGAATCATCACTCAAATATGTGTGAAAATCTCCATTGAGTATATCCAAAATTTCTCCATTTAATTTTTGAACGTGCTCATTTTTTTGGACAAAGAATTTCATGTTTAGATATATTTTTAATATTATCTATAAATATACTATTTCCAAAGGTAGCTTCAATAATAGATTCATTACAAATCATTTCACAGGGTATTTCAATAATATCCATTCCTAAATGAAAACTGCTATCAAGTTTGCCATCTCCAAGTTTTACTAACTATTCACTATAAACAGAATCCTCTGATCTCATATTTGTTTTAAGAGACAGTTTATTGAAACATCTCTGCGGGGAGCCGGTCCATCCTTGCTGCTTGACACAGTCACTGCAGGGAGGAAACATCTGCACAGCATATGTTGCAAGGGACCTGTTGTATATGGCATACTGTTCTTAATATGTTTGCTCACCTTCTTGGCGCTATGTGTTTTAACCAAGGTCACCTCTCCGAGAAAGGTTGTTTCCCCAGGTAGGGATTTTTCCCTGAAGTTAGGGAGGGAATAAAGCCCCTTAACTAAGTGCCAGGCAGGTAGTTAATCACTTTAACTATGAACAATCATGCTTAAGCTACATAATCTTTACTCCCTGGAATGGAGATAAGAAACGCCCTAACCTTTGGAATAGAGATTGATAGGATTGGAATCAACTGGTATAAATACAGATGTAACAAGACAACAGGACACAGAACCTAGAGACAGAACCTAGGGAAAGAACATGGCAAAAGATCCTGGACAGAACCTGGCTACAGAACTTGGCTGGAGAACTAACAGAACCTGGCTGGAGAACCTAGAGAGAGAACATGGCCACAGAACCTGGCTGGAGAACTAACAGAACCTGGCTGGAGAACCTGGACAGAAACTGGCAACAGAACCTGGATGGAGAACCTAGTGAGAGAACATGGCAAGAGAACCTAGACAGAACTTGGCTGGAGATCCTACACAGAACCTGGCTGGAGATCCTGGATAGAACCAGGCAAGAGAACCCAACCATGCTGATCAACAGAACGCTGTCATCATGTCATTCATTCTTTGCCGACTCCGTTCACACCTTTGGGGACTCGTGGACCTGCTGGGGTTGGACCCCAACACATCTCCAGACATTACAGTACTTTAAACTCGTTTGTACTATGGCCGATCCCATAGCATGCGGCACAATACTGAGACATTGTCGAAAATCCCCTCCAAGAAGGAGAACTTTCCCACCAAATACAACATTCAAATTCATAATTTCTCCTAGTAATCTGTCTATGGTGTTTATAGCATGACTGGATGCCATGATGCATTCATCAATAATGAGAAGTTTGGCCTTTTTAATAGTTTTAGCAACTTCACTGTTTATATTGAATCTAGAAATTGAAGTTTCATTTAATGGAATTGGTCATTTATATTGGGAATGAAAGGTTCTTCCACCAAGAAGTAAATTTGCAGCAATTCCTGTAGATGCTGTGGGTAAAACAGCACCACCATGACCTCTAATATAATGTATTAAAACTTTATTGTGGGGAGCTGCTACAGTGTTTGGACAGATTCAAGCCTTGGACTGAGAGGGCACAGTCCTCTCATTGCCACTTGCAAGTCCCAGCTTGGAGGGCAGGGCCCTCCCAGCACAATTATAGCCAACAGCTGTAGTTGTAAGCTTGAACCTATGGTCCAAACACGTGGCCCCATGTTCCTGAGTGATGTGAGGTTGATAGAGTTCAGGTGCATGTAGTTGAGTAGGATTGAAACCCAGGAGAATGTTGTATACATCTTAGTCACGCCCTTACTTTGCCTCATAGCATCTGCTATAAAATAAAGACAGGGCTGTGGGTGTGGTCCCTGTCTATCAGAGAAGCAGTGTCCCACCGAGACCCAGATTTCATTCTCTTGTCTGTCTTTTCTAAGCCTTTCAGCCACCTCCACTCAGGTTCACCCTCGGCCGTGCTGGCATGGCACACTTTATAAAATATGCCTCCATGCTCTGAGACCCTGCCCTTACAGGAAACAGCTGGCGGGGGGCGGGGGGGGAGGGTGCAGCCATTTCCAAGACAACCCCTGCAGGACTGACTTCCTTCTGCTTGGTCGAGGCCTGGTGCACAAAATTCATGCATGAGGGGCTTGGGTCCCTCAGCCCGGCCTTCACCCTCTCACAATCTGAGACCCCTTGGGGGATATCTGACTGCTGGCATTTGGACATCCTCTTACAATCCGGGACCACTGGCTCCTAACTGCTCGCTTGCCTGCCTGACCGCCCCTAACCGCCTCTGCTTCGGCCCCTGCCACAGCAGCTTCATCTGGAAGGATGTCCGGAATGATGTCTGGAAGGTTGTTGGGCTGTCCAGTCTAATTAGCATATAATGCTTTTATTATCATAGATGGTTTCTGGAGAGCTGAATGTCTTCCAATTCTATCTAGTCTCTGAAGCAGGGAGTGTGCATACTGCCATGGTTTTTTACTTTAATCCAGTGACAGCTCATGGGGTGTCCTGGCGGGAGCACGTGGGGTGTCCTGGCAAGAGCTTGTGGGGTGTCCCCGTGGGAGTGTCTGGTGTCCCTGTGGGAGTGTGGGATGTCCCTGTGGGAGCGTGGGGTGTCTCCATGGGAGTGTGGGGTGTCCCGGCAGGAGTGTGTTTTAGATTAAATATGGTTTTCCTCTGGTTGCTTTTTATCTCGGTGCACACAGGACAGATGCATTGTCCTGTCCTTGGCTCTGCTCTGACCATAGGGAGAGCTCCTCAGAGGTGGGGAGGGCCTCCCCGGGGCGACACACTGTGGGCTCTAGAAATGTTTCCCTAGGGGATCAATGGAAGGGCGCTGAGAACATTTTACCTAACTCCATGGGGACAGCAGCATCCGAAAGAGAGCGCAGGTTTAAAAAGGATGTTTTTCTGAGGATACAGTGACTATTTTGCTTGTTTAGTTTGGGTTGCTTTCCTTTTCTACTGAGTGAACCTCTAAAGCTCTTAATGCAGTGGTTCTCAATCTTGGCTGCACATTAGAATCACCTGAGAATCTTTTTAAAATCCTGATTTCTCCAATGAGGCCCAAAAATCAGAATTTTAAAAAGATTCCCAGGTGATTCTAATGTGCAGCCAAGGTTGAGAACCACTGTCTTAATGGATATTAGGCAAATTAATGCAATGCTGGGGGAGCCAGGAGAACAGCTTGGCTCTCATGGGTTCCAGTCTTCGGGTGGTGGGTGCCAGTCTCTCCAACGTGGTAGAAGTGTGAAAAGCTCAGTTGTGAGCACAGCTACCCTCTGGTCTCAGCTCAGTGCATGGCTGAGGAGTAAGGACCAGGCTGGCCCTAGCAGTGGTTTGAACGTGGCCCTGAATGAAGAGGAGGTGTTCTCTCTGCCACGTGGGAGCTGCTCTCAGTGCCTGTCATCCGGCATTGCTACCTGATTGTGCAGGTAAGTCAGTGAGGCACAGAGCGGACTGGCCTACCACAGCCAGTGGTTGGTGCCCGCTGGGCTTCAGAGCAGGCGGTCTCCCTGGAGTCAGGCATGGGTAAGGTAGGGCTGCGGGAAATCAGAGGCGGCAGCACATGGTGTGGGGATGACGGGTGTTTGTGCTGTTCGCTTGGGTACATGGGTTCCATTCCCACTAAGGAACATGCATTGTTCTGGGTTCTTTGCATCCCATATTTCTAACCTTTCTCACAAACTTGCAAGACTGGTATCACCATTCCAGGTTTAGGGTCAAACAAACGGAGACTCTGAGGGGCTGGATCAGGGGCCCTAAGGCAGCAGCTGGGGATGAAGGGCCATCCGTGCACATCCGGTCCGCTTCATTTCCCAGCCCTGTGTACACAGGGTGGGCGGCTGAGCGCCGCTGTGCATGGCTCTTCACCCAGAGGTGCGGGCTTCCAGGTCTGCTGCTTTCGGGGTGCTGACCCTGGACTCTCAGCCACGACACCCAGTCCTTGGGGTGGAGGGAGACCCCGAGCCCACCTTCTTGCATCTAGGTGGGCCAGTGTGAAGTGGCGACTGGAGCTGATTTCCTGGCCGATGCCCCCTGGCAGGCCACCCCTCCCATGTCACCCAGCACAGTGAGTGTTTACAATCCCGGGGACACTCATTAAGCGTCCCATGAGCACCTGGTTCTGCACCAGGGAAGTCCTGAGGGTGCCCAGTGGAGTGTGAGGGTGCTGGCGGGTGGGGCTGCTCCTCTTTCTCCTGGGCCACTTCTGTCTCCTCATGGCTTAGTTGTTCCAGTTATAAAACGCAGATAAGGATATCATTTAAAACCAGGGCTGCCCCCTTGCTCCTGCCCCATTGCAGAGCCACTCAACTCCCCGCCCATCCCTCAGGGAGGAGCATGCTCATACAGGGCAGCAGCTGTGGAGTAGGGAGGTGACGGGTTCTTCCCCAGGAGGGTGTTTGTGCTTTAAAGCTGATGCTCTCTGTCCACCTCCCAGCAGTGAAGGCTGAGGGTTGCTGCAGGCGCAGAAGTCCTTGTTGAAGTCTCTGCTCCAGAGCCTCTCACAGTGGTGAGTCTGCGTCCTATGAGGCTGCACAGTGGAGGCGCCATGTTCCTTTCATAAGAAACTGAGGATCCATTGGAGCCTGCCAGCTGAGGGGAGGGACCAGGAGGTCTGCCTTATGCCGGCTTGCCAGTCCCCAGTACCGATCCGCTGCCAACCAGCCCAGTTCCCCTTGGTTCCCTGTTGGCAATCCAGTGATGGAAGCCTGGGAGGGGGAGGGACGTAGAGGTGCTCCATGCACTTCCTGGTGTTCGGTAGTCCCATCTGGTGGTGAGGACCCTAGGCTATTATTCATATACTAATGGTCCAGTGCATGAAATTCATGCTAGGGGTGGGGGGTAGGGTGTGTCCCTCAGCCCGGCCTGCACCCTCTCCAATCTGGGATCCCTCGAAGGATGTCCTACTGCTGGTTTACAGGGATTGGGCCTAAACTGGCAGTTCGACATCCCTCTTACAATCTGGGACTGCTGGCTCCTAACCACTCACCTACCTGCCTGCCTGCCTGCCTGATTGCCCCTCACCACTCTGCTGGCCGGCCTGCTCGCCCACAACTGCCCCCCACCAGCCTGATCACCCCCAACTGCCCCCTGTGCCAGTGTGCTCACCCCCAAATGCCTCCACTGCCGGCCTGCTTGCCCCCACTGCACCCCCTGCTGGCGTGCTCGCCCCCACCTTCCCTCCTCACTGGTCTGCTCGCCCCCAACTGGCCCCCCTGCTGGTCTGCTTACTCCCAATGGTCCCACCCCCCATCAGCCTGATCACCCACAACTGCCCTCCCCTCTTGTCCTCTAACCATCTCTACCTCCGTCCAGCCACCATGGCTTTGTCCAGAAGAACGTCTGAAAGGTCTCCTGGAAGGTCTCCCAGTCTAATTAACATATTACCCTTTTATTAGTATAGATAGAGGCCTGGTGCGTGAGTGGGGGCTGGCTGGTTTGCCCTGAAGGGTGTCCTGGATCAGGGTGGGGGTCCTGCTGGGGTGCCTGGCCAGCCTGGGTGAGGGGCTGATAGCTGTTTGCAGGCTGGCCACACCCCCTTCAGGGTTGGGGTTCCTACTGGGGTGCCTAGCCAGCCTGGGTGAGGGGCTGATAGATGTCTGCAGGCTGGCCAAGCCCCCCAGAGGGAACCCTCACCCCATGGGGATGTGGCCAGCCTGGGAGAGGGGATGAGAGCCGTTTTCAGGCTGGCCAAGCTACCTGGCGACCCAAGCTCCCAGCCTCTCCTTTTTTTCTTCTTTTTTTTTAGCGCCTCCTTGAGTAGAGGCCAGGGCAGGCTGGAAGCAGGTATGTGGGATTTATTTATCTTCTATAATTGAGACTTTATAGCCTTAAGCAGAGCCCAGGGCCGGCCAGGGCAGGCGGGAAGCTTGGCTTCCTCCATCACCAGGGGAAATCTAAGCCTCCTGCTCACTCCAGCTCTGTGGCTGCCGCCATCTTAGTTAGGTTAATTTGCATACTCGCTCCTGATTGGCTGGGGGGTTAGCGGACTGGTGAAGTGATGGTTAATTTGCATGTTTCTCTTTTATTAGTATATCCTATTTAATAATAGACAAACATGGTAATTGACCATACCTTCGCTATGCCTACCATCGGCTAATCCACGAGATATGTAAATTAATCACCAACAAAGATGGCGGTTAATTTGCACACATAGGCGCAAAGTGGCGGAGCAAAGACTGAAGGTGGCACTGGCGGCAGCAGCGAGGGCTCTGATGGCTGCTCCAGCCTGAGCAGCGAGGGCTGTGAAGGCGGCTCCGGCCGGAGTGAAGGCCTGGGTCCCGGGTGCCAGAGGAAAATCTGCCGGAAGCAGGTCCATCCTTGCTGCTTGACATAGTCACTGCAGGGAAGAAACATCTGCACAGCATATGTTTCAAGGGACTTGGTGTATATGGCATACTGTTCTTAATATGTTTGCTCCTCTTCTTGGCGCTATGTGTTTTAACTAAGGTCACCTCTCTGAGAAAGGTTGTTTCCCCAGGTAGGGATTATCCCCTGAAGTTAGGGAGGGAATAAAACCCCTTAACTAAATGCCAGACAGGTAGTTAATCACTTTAACTATGAACAATCATGCTTAAGCTACATAATCTTTACTCCCTGTAATGGAGATAAGAAATGCCCTAACCTTTGGAATAGAAATCGACAGGACTAAAATGAACTGGTATAAATACAGATGTAACAAGACAATAAGAGACAGAACTTGGCTGGAAAACTTGGGTAGAGATCCTGGCTAGGCTGCTGATCAACTGAATGCTGTCTCCATGTCATTCCTTCGCTGACTCCGTCCACACCTTTGGGGACCCCTGAACCTGCTGTGGTTGGACCCCAGCATCTGGTGCTCAAACAGGGCCCCCTAGGTAAGTCCCCCCGTACTTGAGACGGATAGGACTGCACCGTAGGGTTCTGCAGAACCCCTCCTATAGAGGATAAGTAGGGTAAGCAGGTAGATAGTACAGAACTTATATTGTGAAGATGGGTCTTACTGAAGCTAAAGAAAAAAGACTCTGTATTAATCTTTTAACGCATATGCTTGCTAACAGAGGAGTTAAGCTTACTCCCAGTCAGACAGAAAGTTTTATACAAGAAGTATGTCCATGGCTTCCTGAGGAAGGAACTGTTAATTTAGAAACTTGGACTATTACAGCTACCATGGATCTGAGACGGTTCCGGCAAATACCTTTTCCTTCTGGAATTCAATTCGTGACACCTTGGCACCAGAGGCAAAAACGGTTGAACTTTCTCAAACTTTAAATAGTCCCTCGGCTCCACCTAGAGAGGACACATCATTATTGTCTCCAACTCAATATAAGAGCAATTTAGCTATGTCTACTGATCGGAAGGAGAATAAATATCATAAACATGACCCTTGGTCCTTTCCAGTCAGTAGAGAGGAGAGAGGCCCTCCCATTCAAAAGAGGCTCCCTAAATTAGAAAGGAAGCCTAAACCAGTTCCTCCAGCTCCTATGAGCTCCATGTCTAAATTTCAAAGGGCGATAAGAGAAGCTGAAGCTAATGGCGATCTTGAATTCTCACTCTGCTTCCCAGTTGCATATGAGAATGAGTTGGTGAGGACGAAAACACCACCTGGGAGTCTATAACTTACAAAATACTTAAAGAATTAAAATTGGCCTGCTCTGAATATGGACCTCTAGCTCCTTATACACAAACCTTGGTAGAAACCCTAGCCCAGCCTTGGGCAAACTACGACCCGCGGGCCAGATCTGGCCTGTTTGAAATGGATAAAACTATTGAAAAAAAAGACCGTACCCTTTTATGTAATGATGTTTACTTTGAATTTATATTAGTTCACACAAACACTCCATCCATGCTTTTGTTCCGGCCCTCCAGTCCAGTTTAAGAACCCATTGTGGCCCTCGAGTCAAAAAGTTTGCCCACCCCTGCCCTAGCCAGTAGATGGATGACTCCTTATGATTGGTCACAGGTTTGTAAAGCCTGTCTCTCAGGAGGCGATTACTTATTATGGAAAACTGAATATGATGATCTTGCTAAGAGAGCTGTAGCCACTAGCAAAAATTCCAGAGGAGGAATAACCCTAGACATGATATTAGGAGAAGGTGATTTTAACACGGCTCAGGAGCAAATGTATATGCCCAAAGAAGCACTTATTAAAGTAACCAGTTGTGCAGTAAATGCCTGGAAATTCCTACCTTATACAGTAGGAAAAACAACCACCCTTACAGAGGTTAAACAGAAGGTCGGGAACCGTATCAGGATTTCCTTTCTTTCCTCATACAGGCAGTCAAGAGAGTAATCAATAAGGAAGAGGCAGCCGATATCCTAATTAAACAACTGGCTTTTGAAATGCTAATAATACCTGTCAGGCTTTATTAAAGCCGATTCACAGAACGGGAACTATAAATGATTTTATAAAACAGTGTACTGATGTAAGCCCAGCATTTATACAAGGTGTAGCTATAGCTGCAGCTCTCAAAGGGGAGACATACCCTCGATATGTACAGGGCATAGGACAAGCCAGCAATAATACAGGTAATAAAAGAAATATGAACTGCTACTCTTGTGGCTTATCTGGACACTTTAGCAGAGAATGCCCAGATGAAAATAATAATACTCAGGCCAGATGGCAAGCTCCTCGACAGCCTGGAAATACATCAGGGAATAATATTAACCCTCCAAAAACTGTTTGCCCCCGATGTCAGAAAGGATTCCATTGGGCAAAGGAATGTAGATCAAAATACCATAAAAATGGTTGGCCTTTAAATTCTACAAATAGCTCCCAAGGAGGTTATATCCCATCACCTCAATTGGGAAACTTGAGAAGGGGCCAGCCCCAGGCCTCTGCAATGATAGGGGCATCCACCCTCAACCCCTCTGCAAATTTCAATCAGTCAGTGACCTCTTCAGGGCAACCCCAGGCAGTGCAGGATTGGACCTCCATTCAACCACCCATGCAATACTAACCCCAGACTCGCTGGTAGCAGCCATTCCTACAGAAGTGTCTGGGCCGCTGCCTGAGGGAACTGTAGGTTTAATATTAGGACGGAGCTCCACCTCGTTACAGGGGATCTTAGTCATCCCAGGAGTTGTTGATGCAGACTACACAGGAGAAATACAGATTTTACTTTCCCCACCCACCACAACTATACAGATTCAGCCCAACCAGAGAATTGCCCAATTACTCCTGTTACCAATACATAAAATAGGGACAGCTGTTACCCAGGAAGCCAGAGGGGCCGGAGGCTTTGGATCTAGTGATGCAGCATTTTGGATACAAGAAATCCATGCTACTAGACCTACAAAAATTTTACAAATTCTGGGAAAACCAATTGAAGGTCTATTGGATACAGGAGCAGATGTTTCCTGCATAGCAGGGAAGGATTGGCCCTCTTCATGGCCCACGCACACCACCTCCACTTCCCTAGTAGGACTAGGCAAGGCATCTAATGTAAAAAAGAGTTCTCAGATTTTAACTTGGGCTGATGAAGATCAACATTCAGGTACATTCTGTCCCTATGTAATTACGACTATCCCCTTTACATTATGGGGAAGAGATATCTTGTCTCAAATGGGAGTTCTATTATATAGCCCCAGTGATAGAGTAACATCACAGATGCTAGACAAAGGATTTAATAAAGAAAAGGGATTAGGAAAATCAAGTAATACCTCACGCTCCTCGACAGGATTTATAATTGGGGCCATTGCCCTTAGGACTGCTGATCTCATAGTCTGGAAATCGTCACAACCAGTATGGGTCGAGCAATGGCCCTTAACATCTGAGAAAATATCAGCAGCCCGACAATTAATTGATCAGCAATTAGCAGAGGGACATGTAGAGCCATCAAATAGTCCCCAGAACATACCCATATTTGTAATAAGAAAGAAATCCGGCAATTGGAGACTTTTGCAAGATCTTAGAGCCATAAATGCCACCATGGAAGATATGGGCTCCTTACAACCTGGATTGACCTCCCCTGTGGCAATTCCACAGGAGTATTGTGTTGTTGTTATTGACTTACAGGATTGTTTTTTCACTATACCTTTTCACCTGGCTGATTGTCAAAGATTAGCATTCAGCATACCATCAGAAAACTTTAAACAGCCTTATCAGAGATATCAATGGAAGATTCTCCCACAAGGGATGAAAAATAGTCCTACATTATGTCAAAAGTTTGTAGATCAGGCATTGCAAGTTATTAGAAAGAAATTTTCAGATATCTTATTCATTATATGGATGATATTTTACTAGCTCATAAAGATCGGGCTACTTTACAGGAAATTCTTACTCAGACTGTCCTTGCTTTAGAAGAACATGGTCTAAAAATAGTCCCAGAAAAGATTCAGACAGAACCTTCTTTTTCCTACTTAGGCAGAATATTACATACCTCTACTATCACCCATCAGTCTTTACACTTAAGAAAAGATCATTTAAACACATTAAATGATTATCAGAAACTATTAGGGGATATCAACTGGGTCAGGTCATATCTAAAAATAACTATCGACTTAAAACCTCTATTTGACATTTTAAAGGGAGATTCTAACCCTAAGTCTCCCCGACAATTAACTGTAGAAGGAGAAAAGGCTATAGCAAAAATAGAACAGGCCATCAATAAACAGCAACTACAGTATCTAGATTATTCCAAATCTTGGGCCTTAATTATTCTAGCCACTAAATATACTCCTACAGGATGCTTGTGGCAGGAAGGACCATTAGAATGGATACATTCACCTGTCACTCCTAGGAAGATTGTACCATCCTATCCTTCCCTAGTGGCCACTCTCATTATCAAAGGTAGACGACGCAGTATCGAACTCTTTGGAAGAGAAGTTACTGAGATAATAATACCTTATAAAAGAGAACAATTAGACACACTATTACAATTTGAAGAAGAGTGGTAAATAGCTATAGGTAACTTCCCAGGACAAATTTTACATCATTTGCCAAGATCACCTATATTGCAGTTTCTCTCCCCACATCCGTTTATATTTCCTATTAAATGTTCAAAAGAGCCATTATCACCTCCTGCCTTCTTAGTATTCACAAATGGCTCCTCTAATGGTAGGGTAATAACAATCATTGACTCAATAACCCATGTTCAACAAACCCTAGAGTCATCAGCACAGAGAACAGAGCTTTTGGCAGTAATTTATGCTTTTGGACAATTGCAACAGGTTCCCTTTAACTTGTACACTGACTCTCAATATATAGTTAAATTATTTCCTCATATTGAGACTGCCCCTCTCCCACAAGAAAGAACAGCCATTTTCTCTTTGTTAACTCAGCTACAAACTTACATTCATAAACGAGAAAAGGCTTCCTATATTGGACATATTAGAGCTCATTCCTGCCTACCAGGACCCTTAAGTGAAGGAAATTATCAGGCTGATTTACTAACTCGCCCAGTAGTTTGTACAGCTCTAGAAGAAGCCCGGCAGTCTCATGCCATTCACCATCAAAATGCTTCTGCTCTCCGTCTATATTATCGCATATCTAGAGAAGCTGCTCAAAGTATTGTGCATGACTGCGGCCATTGTCCTCAATTTCATAGCCCTGCTGCTGGAGTTAATCCAAGAGGACTTAGACCCTGTGATTTATGGCAGATGGGTATTACTCATGTCCCATCTTTTGGCAAACTTTGCTATGTGCATGTTTGTATTGATACCTTTTCTCATGTTATCCTTGCTTCTGCATGTATAGGAGAAGCCTTTAAAGATGTAAGTCAATATTTATACCAATGTTTTTCCTACCTAAGAATACCAAGGACACTTAAAACAGACAATGGGCCTGCCTATACCTCTAGAGCTTTTAAAAACTTATGCTCTACATTCGGCATCGCACATACTACAGGAATACCCTACAATCCTCAAGGCCAAGCAATAGTAGAAAGGGCTCACCAAACTTTAAAAACACAAATTAAAAAATTACAAGAAAATGAGTTTAAATATTCCTCTCCTCATCATGTTCTACAACATATTCTATTTGTAATTAATATACTAAATGTAGATTCTGAGGGAAATTCCCAGATGTACAGACATTGGAACCCTGATCTAACTAAACCTAAAGCCCTTGTCAAATGGAGAGACTTGCTTACAGGAGCCTGGAAGGGACCTGATGTACCTTTAACCTGGGGGAGAGGATATGCTTGTATATTTCCACAGGACGCAGACTCACCTGTGTGGACTCCAGACCATCTAGTCCGACCTTATGTCTCACCACCCTCTGTCTCCGACTCACCCTAGCACACCTGACCAGTGCCCATCTGTAGCAGATGTGCAGCCCTGAGCTGGAACAACCTGTCATTGGGAGGATCACATGTGCCTCCTTTTTGTCTCTCCATATGCCCCAGCTTTGCCCCACATCTCCTTTCCTTTTCCTTTTCCTTTTTTTTTTTTTAAATCTGACTACTTGTTTGCTGGTTCTTTGGCCTTTTTCCTTCTCTCCTGAACACAGCCTTTTCTAGAATCTCCCAACCCTACTGTTCCAGGAAGGGCACCTCCCTTTTCTGCCGTGACTGGGGGTGTCTGGTATATGCCCCATACATGGAGTTGTCTTGTGCCAAGAGCCTGATATCCTGGGCTGAGAAAGCCCTGTCCCGGGACTCCATGCTGACAGGCCGTTCCTCCTTTGTCCTGTATGGGCCCCTCTTGCCCTTGTGTCAAGAGGGACCTCCTTCTCACAGTCCATTTGCCCACAGCTGTTGCCTTGGCTTTCTGTTCACACTGAAGTTGAGGCCTTGTGGTGGCTGGTGCCATGGATCTGCCTCTCACCCAATGGTGTGAGCTGGGCCCTCCCTGGAGAAGAAACCTGGGTTCCCCAAGAGATGTGACCAGAGCCGGGGCCCCGCCAGCAGGTGAGGGGAGCCCAAAGCAGGTGCTGGGCGTGAAGGCCATGGGGGCATAGGCTACCAAAGAGACAGAACTGAACCTCACATCACTCTGCTTGGCCCCGGATGATGGCTGGTTAGCCAGAGACGGGTAAGATTCCTCAGGGAAGGAACAACCTAAGACAGGCACAGTAGCAGAGGGGCCATCAGGAGACAACTTGGGGGTCAACAGAGGTGGGGCACAGACCTTCACCCTCCCAACTTTGCAGAGGCCTGAACCCTCACCCCTTCTGAGGGAGGTCTCCTGCCCCCATGGCTGCTTCGCTTCCCACGCCCAGCTCAGATCGGGACCCAGGTAAATACAGAGACTGGCTGACAGCAGCTGCCCTCTCACTGCAACAGGACTTGTTTCCCATTTCTACCTTGGACCACAGGGAAAGGGGCAGCTGAAGGAAAGGGCTGTGTCAGGATGCTGCCTTCTTCCCTTTCTTCTCCCTCTTTTTCCTAAACACTTCCATGCCTTGTAGTTCTTTTGCTTCCTCTTCTTTTTCTCTCTACTACCCTCCATCTCTGCCTCATCCTCCTCCTCCCCGATATCTTCCATATCAGCCAACCCAGAGGGCACATATGACTCCTCCCCGGGCACCGACACCACCATCAAGAGCAGCCCTGATGGACCCTTGGAAGCAACCCTTCGACTCACTGACGCTTCGGGAAGCCCGTCACCAATGATGCTGCCCGCTAGCCAGATCAACAAGGACAGCCAAACCACTGACTTGAGGACAGCTGAAATCCCTTGACTGAAGAGGCCTGAAACCTTCTAAAAGAACAAGGCTCCTTGTGCACTCCATCCACTATATTTATAGCTATGATCTCTGTCATTGCTTTTCAGACTTCTTCAGAGTCTTAAACAACCCATCCGAGAGGTGGCTGCTGATTTACATGTGCTATCATTTAAAAAATAAAAAAGGGGGAATTTGCCAGAAGCCGGTCTATCCTTGCTGCTTGACACAGTCGCTGCAGGGAAGAAACATCTGCACAGCATATGTTGCAAGGGACCTGGTGTATATGGCATACTGTTCTTAATATGTTTGCTCACCTTCTTGGCGCTATGTGTTTTAACTAAGGTCACCTCTCTGAGAAAGGTTGTTTCCCCAGGTAGGGATTTTTCCCTGAAGTTAGGGAGGGAATAAAACCCCTTAACTAAATGCCAGGTGGGTAGTTAATCACTTTAACTATGAACAATCATGCTTAAGCTACATAATCTTTACTCCCTGGAATGGAGATAAGAAATGCCCTAAACTTTGGAATAGAAATCGACAGGACTAAAATGAACTGGTATAAATACAGATGTAACAAGACAATAAGAGACAGAATTTGGCTGGAGAACTTGGCTAGAGATCCTGGCTAGGCTGCTGATCAACTGTTTTCCTCCGTCACCCAGGATCCAGGCCTTTGCTCCGGCTGGAGCCACATTCATAGCCCATCTTTGTTGGTGGTTAATTTGGATATCTCGCTGATTAGCCAATGGGAGGTGTAGCGAAGGTATGGTCAATTACCTTGTTTGTCTATTATTAGATAGGATTCTATGAAACCAACTAGGACACATAGAGGGAAAAGGAGGTGCTGTTAATAATTACATCAAAACATGAGGCATAAACTGGAACTGTCCCAAATTAGAATAAATTCAATTATTTCTACATTCTTAACAACTAAATAATATTCTATTCATTTTAGACAATCCACAATTTTGGCAAATAAGCTCTCTGTTTTTTTTTTTTATTAAATCTTTATTGTTCAGATTATTACAGTTATTCCTCTTTTTCCCCCCATAGCTCCACTCCACCTGTTTCCCACCCCACCCTCTGCCGTCATCCCCCCCACTGTCCTCATCCATAGGTGCACGATTTTTGTCCAGTCTCTTCCTGCATCCCCCACACCCCTTTCCCCCCCAAGAATAGTCAGTCCACTCCCTTTCTATGCCCCTGATTCTATTATAATCACCAGTTTATTCTGTTCATCAGATTATTTATTCACTTGATTTTTAGATTTACTTGTTGATAGATCTGTATTTGTTGTTCATAGTTTGTATCTTTAACTTTTTCTTCTTCTTCCTCTTCTTAAAGGATACCTTTCAGCATTTCATATAGTAATGGTTTAGTGGTGATGAACTCCTTTAGCTTTTTCTTATCTGTGAAGCTCTTTATCTGACCTTCAATTCTGAATGATAGCTTTGCTGGATAAAGTAATCTTGGTTGTAGGTTCTTGATATTCATCATTTTGAATATTTCTTGACACTCCCTTCTGGCCTGCAAAGTTTCTGTTGAGAAATCAGCTGACAGTCGTATGGGTACTCCCTTGTAGGTAACTGAATGTCTTTCTCTTGCTGCTTTTAAGATTCTCTCTTTGTCTTTTGTTCTTGGCATTTTAAGTGTGATGTGTCTTGGTGTGGTCCTCTTTGGATTCCTTTTGTCTGGGGTTCTCTGCGCTTCCTGGACTTATAAGTCTATTTCTTTCACCAGGTAGGGGAAGTTTTCTGTCATTATTTCTTCAAATAGGTTTTCAATATCTTGCTCTCTCTCTTCTTCTGGCACCCCTATAATTCGGATGTTGGTGCACTTGAATCTGTCCCAGAGGCTCCTTACACTATCTTCATATTTTTGGATTCTTTTTTCATTTTGTTTTTCTGCTTGGGTGATTTTTCTTCTTTGTATTTCAAATCTTTGACTTGATTCATGCAATCCTCTATCCTGCTGTTGGGAGTCTGTATAATGTTCTTTATTTCGATCAGTGTGTGCTTAATTTCTAGTTGGTTCTTTATCACAACCTCGATGGTCTCATTAGATTTCTTGAGGGTCTCATTAAGTTTATCAGCGGTTTCTAGAAAATTCTTGAAAAATCTTAAAAGTGTGGTTTTGAACTCTATAGCCAGTATTTGGCTTTCCTCCATTTCTGTCATTTGTGTCCTGTTTCTTTGTCTCTGCATTTTTTTATGCTTCACTGTGTCCATAGAGTGGCTTTCTGTACTAGGTGTCCTATAGGGCCTAGTGGCTCAGCCTCCCCAATTACCTGAGGTAGACACTCTTGGTGCACCCCCTTGTCGGCTTTGTGCACAGTCTTGTTGTAATTAAGCCTTGATTGTTTTAGGTAACACTGGGAGGGATTGACCTCCAGGCCAATTGGCTGTGAGAATCAGCTGTGTCTGCAGTGGGAGAACTTCTGCTCTTGAGACACCCCTCCGGGGCAAGACTTGCTTCAATGGGGCTTCGGTGCTCACTGAGTCTGCCCCCTGAGTGTGTCCTTTATGAATCTGAGGAGTTGTAATCTGTATGGTCCCACTCTGACCACTGGACACACTGGCTCCTGGATCTCTAAGGAGGTACTAATCTAGCCTCTGCCTGAGACTATCCAGCAGGAGCCAGCTATGTCGCAATGCAACTTGCCCTGGGGTCTTGGGCCAGCTGCAGTTTGTTAGGTAATTATCAGATTGCAAATTTGTCAGGCCTTTCATATGCAAAAGCCTCCATGGCTTGGGCAGGGCGGGGTCCCAGGGGATCAACATGGCGAAGCGAGCAGTTATGGCTTCTTCTCAGTCCTGCCCTCAGATGTCCTGCTTCTCAGTGTCCCACCAATTGCTGCAAGCACCCCTGAGAGAAAGTTACCCTCGAGTTCCAATCGATGCCAGACAGTCCAGTTTATCCCATATGAGTCTGGGTCCCCAGAGACTCACCTGCAACTGGAGCTCAGAGCTTGAGACTCCCTCCCGATTGACAAAGACAACCATGTCCTCAGCTGCCAGCCCTCTCCGCATGCACCTCCGCACCTTTGTATTTTACTTCCGCACTGCACCTCCTCTGAGTCTCGGTATACTTTTCTCTTTCCTCTAGTTGTAGAATTTCCACTCAGCCAGCCTTCTTGTGGTTCTGGATGATGTTCATTCCGTCTTTTAGTTGTATATTTGAAGTGGTTATGAGAGGCAGCAATCTCTGGTATTTACCTATGCTGCCATCTTGGTTTCTCTCTGCTCTCTGTTTTTTTGAAAACTTCATACTTGGTGATGGAAAAGAGATGATAGAAAAGAAAAGATATAAAGGTGGCACTTCTACCTTCTTCATCTCAAAACAAAACAAACACAAACCACTTATTTAAACTAAATTACTCATAGGTGTGAGTATGACTCTAAATGAATGTTTACTAAATTTTATGCCACTAACCTGAGTAATTTTAAGAATCCCTGAATCAAACAGGGTCAAGTTGTAAGTTTTACCCTACTTATAGCCAACAACAACAACAAAAGAAGGTAAAAGGAGCAAGAAGTTACTATGAAAAAGAGTAGTATTGTCCTTTTCCCCCCATTATTAACTGCATTTGCCTTCAATCAGTGACTTGAGCTCTGTTCTGGAGGGAAAAAAAAAAAACTATTCCTACAGGGCATACAATGTCCAATAACTCCCTCCTTCATGCTTAATAATCTTGTATCATAAGAACCAATCTAATTTGTGGAAACAAATTGCTCTTTGGGGATATGCTATTTCCACCCAAACTGAATATATTAGTCATTTAAAAAGTAGCAATAAATATTATATAAGGTGCAATTCATTTTTTTTTCTAACTCTTTCATGATTCCACTGGGAGGTGAGGCTTAAATCTCATGCGGGATGTCTACCTTAATTAGGTTGCTTTTGAAATCAAGTACAATATAATTTTAACATAAAAATGTCACTCAAGGGAAACATTTCATTTGCAAAGACAATTAATGAAATTTAAAGCGCATTATCTTGGTGAGAGCAATATAGAATATGTAAGTTCTGGCCAGCTTAAATTGCCACTAGAGGCTTCAGTAGTGGACTCTTCTTTCTAATACACTGAAAAATAATATTAGTTTTAAATTTTAGAAAAGACTATAAGAACATGAAATTATGCCAGGACATATAAACATAGGTGATAATATCCAAAATTAAAAACAATGACACACACCAGGAAATACATTAGGTTACTAGGAGCCTGTTTCCTAAATCTTTTTCATGGCTCTACTAAAAGATTATTAAGCAATTTATGATCATTGCTTTAAAGTTTTTCCCCCTAAAAGACCATTCTTCCACCTTGAATATTTCCAACTAATCAAATCCAGAATTTAAGGTCTTTCATGACCTGACCCCTATCTCCTACTACTACTCTTTACACACTATACTATACTAAGTGGAAAAACTTGCTATTCCTAGCACACACTCCATGTTTTCTTAAGTCTGTGCTTTTATTAGTATTAATTCCTCTGCTTCAAATTCCTTTTCACCTTTATCTCTCTCAATCATGTGTATATAAATATTAACATCCTTCAAGAATTGCCTTCTTCAGGAAGAATGTTCCTTTATCCTCTTATAGAGGAGCAGTTATTCCATCCCCTGGACCTTTTTATGACTCATTCTAACCCATCATTGTCTGTAAATATATCCTATTTCACTGGCAGCTTGGTGAAATAAAGATGAGATTCTTGTTCATATTGCTAGTAGCTAGCTATGTGACCATAGGTAAATAAATTAATTTATCCGAGACTACAAAATGAGAATAGAGTCCTTCCTATATCTTCACTGATATGATTATATTGGACTTTAAGCAGCATAAGGGCCATTTCTGTGATTTCACAAACAAATCCACTGTTTTACATATAGTAAGCATTGTAAGAATTTTAATAAATGAAGAAATTAATCCATAAATTAAAGCTATTAATATGTATTTATGTCAGTATTATGGTGCCATGAGTATGCATTACATAGTCTATCAGCGGTCAGCAAACTGCGGCTCATGAGCCACATGCGGCTCTTTGGCCCCTTGAGTGTGGCTCTTCCACAAAATACCACGTGTGGGCGCGCATGTACAGTGCAATTGAAACTTCATGGCCCATGCGCAGAAGTCGGTATTTTGTGGAAGAGCCACACTCAAAGGGCCAAAGAGCCATATGTGGCTCGTGAGCCGCAGTTTGCCAAGCACTGGTCTAGGTGAAAGGTCCTGGCCAGGTAGCTAGGTTGGCTAGAACATCGTCCTGATATGCCAAGTTTGCAGGCTCAATCCCCAGTCAGGGCAATACAAGAATCAACCAATGCATACATAAGTGGAACAACAAATTGATTTATCTCTCTCTCTTCCTCTCGTTCTCTAAAATAAACAAATTAAACGTTTTAAATTAATAATTTAGGTGAAAGCCTTTTCAGTGAAATAGTTATGTAATAGTTGCACCAATTTAATGTCGTAGTTTATATCCTAATTAGAGGCCCAGTGCACAACATTTGTGTACTTGGGGGAGGAGGGACCCTCAGGCCAGCCTGTGACCTTACAGTCTGAGAACCCTCGGGAGATGTCCAACTGATGGCTTAGGCCCACTCCCCGCCATCAGTTGGAAATCCTTAGTGCTGTTGCGGAGGCGGAAGAGGCTGTGAGCCCAGCTTCTGGTTTAGCGGCACTCCCCCTATGGGAGTGCACGGATCACCAGGGGGCAGCTCCTGCATTAATAGTCTGTCCCCTGGTGGTCAGTGCGTGTCATAGCAACCAGTCATTTTGCCGTTTGGTCAATTTGCATATTAGCCTTTTATTATATAGGATTGAAATCAGAGGTTAGAAATAATGAGATCATTTAGGTATTTAAAAATGTACAAAACTTTTTTCTCTATAAACTAAAAACCTATAATTATAAAAATAAGGTAAGGTATTCCTTTTTATCATTTTTTATTGTGACAATATATACATAACATAAAATGTTACCATTTTGAGATTTTTAAGAGTATGGTTTAGTGCTAGTATTCATTAATATTGCTGTGCAACTATCAACACTGTCTATCACCAAAACATTTTCATCATCTCAAACTAAAACTATGTACTTATATAAAAAAAAACCTCATCATTCTCCCCTTCTTTTAGCACCTGGTAACCAGCATTCTGCTTTTTGTCTTTATGATATTAAAAAAATAATTAAATTTGTTTTTTCATGTTTATATTCTACATATGAGTGAAATGATATTGTTCTTGTCCTTTTTTGTCTGACTATTTTGCTTAGCATGATACTCTCACAATCCATCCATGTTGTTGCAATTGGCAGTATCTATAAAACAGAAAACAACAAATAAACACACAACTCATTGATGCAGACAACAGTATGATGGTTCACAGCCGGGAAGGTGGCTGGGGAAAGTTGAAGAGGTTAAAATGGTTCAATATATGGTGATGAATAGAGACTAAACTTTGGGTGAGGAGCACACAATACAATATACAGATGATGTGCTGTAGAATTGCACAATTGAAATATATATCCTTATTAACCAATGTCACTTCAATAAATAATAAAAAAGAAAGAAGGAAATTGAAGACACAAAGACATGGACAGATATTGCATATTCATGGGTTAGAAGAATTAATATTAAAATGTCCACACTACCCAAAGCAAAATAGAGATTCAATTCAATTCCCATAAAAATTGCAATGGCATTTTTTCACAGAAGTTAAACAAACACTTCTAAAATTTGTATGGAACCACAAAAGACCAACCATAGTGAAAGCAATTTTGAGAAAACAGAACAAAGCTGAAGGCATTATGCTCCCATGATTTCAAACTATACACAAAACTATAGTAATCAAAACAGTATGGTATTGGCACAAAAACAGAGACATTGGTCAATGGAGTAGAACAGAGAGCCCAGAAATATACCCATGCCTATATGGTCAATTAATCTACACTAAAGGAGGCAAGAATATACAATGGGGAAAAGACAGTATCTTCAATAAGTTGTTTTGCAAAACTAGACCAATACATGGAAACAGAAATACACTAGTCTGATTTTTACACCATATACATAAACAACCTCAAATGGATTAAAGTCTTAAGTGCAAGACCTGAAACCATAAAAATTCTGCCAGAAAACATAGTCAGTAAACATTTGACATCTGTCTTAGCAATAGTCCTTTGGATATATCTCCTTGGGCAAAGGAAATGTAAACAAATATAAGCAAATGGGACTAAATCAAGCTAAAAAGCTTTTGCACAGAAAAGGAAACCATCAACAAAATGAAAAGGCAACCTAATGAATGGGAAAAGATATTTGCCAATGAGATAGCTAATAAAGAATTAATACCCAAAATGTAAAGAACTCATACAACTTGACATAAAAAAAAAATCCCTAGCAATTCAATTAAAAATGGACAAAGGACCTGCATAGACATTTCTCCAAAGAAGACATATAGATAATGACCAACAGACATATGAAAAGATGATCAACATCACTAATCATTAGGGAAATGCAAATCAAAACCACAATGAGATATCACCTCACAACTGTTAGAATGACTATTATAAAAAAAGACAAAAATATCCAGTATTGGTGAGATGTGGAGGAAAGGGAGTCCTTGTGCACACTTGGTGAGAATTTTAATGGTGCAGCTGCTGTGGAGTAACAATATGGAGATTCCTAACAAAAAATTAAAAACAATTATCATCTGGCAATCTCCCTTCTTGGTATGTATAAAAATTTCAAAAGAATCACAAAGAGATATTTGCACACCTATGTTTATTGCAGTATAATTCACAATAGCCAAGAGCTAGAAATAATCTACATGTCCACTTATAGATGAATGATGAATGAAAATGTGTTCTGTATACACAATGAAATATTCAACATTAAAAAACAAGTAAATCCTCTTATATACTATAACATTAATAAACCTTGAGGAAATTATGCTAATTAAAATAAGTCAGTCACAAAAAAACAAAAAAAAATCATTATCCTACTCATATGAGGTATCTAAATAATCAAACTCATGGAAACAGAAAGTATAATGTGGCTACTAGGGATTGGTGGCAGGGAAAAATGGGGATTTTTTTGTGTGTAATGGGTACAGGGTTTTAGTATTACAAGATTAAAAAGTTCTATAGATCTATTGCATAACAATGTGCAATGTAGTTATTACTACTTTGTTCATTTAATAATGGTAGTTATGGAAATTTTGTGTTATGTGATCTCTACCACATTTTTTAAAATGTAAAATCTGTCCTTAGCTCATAGATTGTATAAAAACAGGTTGCCAATCCCTGGTTTGGACAACAGGGAAACGGGAATGAAAAGAAAGGTTAGCTTTTACACCCATTCTAAAGTACAACTTAAGTGACCATGAATGACAAACACCTTACATATTTTTAAGAACACTGTGTTATGGGTTGAATTGTATCTCCCAAAAAGATATGTTCAAGTACTAACCCTGGGCATGCATGAGTGCAACCTTATTGTAATCCAGCTAAGATGAGGTCATAGGGTGGACCCTAAGCAAGTATGACTGGTTGAGAGTGGTCCTGTGCATCCAAAGGTTGCCAGTTCTATTCCAGGTCAGGGCATATATCTGGGTTCTAGGTTTTATGTCTGGTGTCTGAATAAAAGGAAGGGAAGAGACATAGACACACATGCAAGGAAGAATGCCATGTGAAGACAAAGCAGAGATTGGAGTTATGCTGCTACAAGCCAAGGGACACCTGGTTCCACCAGAAGCTGAAAGAGGTCAGGAAGCATTCCTCCAAGGCCCAGGAGTCTTTGGAGGAAGCCTGGCCCTACCAACATCTTGATTTTGGATTGCTAACCCTCTAGACCTGTGAGAGAATACATTTCTGTTGTTTTAGCCACCCAGTTTGTAGTAATTTGTTATGGCAACACTATTTCAAAGGAAAGCTATAATATATTACAATATTTACTTCAAATAAAAGAATGATGTAAAACAAACATTTTTCCCGGAGACTAAAATCTAGTTGGGAAGTCAAACCTAACATTTATTCCCGGGCTGGGTGGCTCAGTTGGTTGGAGGGTCGTCCATACTCTAAAAAGTTTGCAGGTTCAATTTCCCGATCAGGGCACATACCTAGTTTGTGGGTTCAATCCCATCCCTAGTCAGGTTGGTTAGGGAGGCAACAAATTGATGTTTCTCTCTCACATCAATGTTTCTCTCTCTCACTTCCTCTTCCTTCCTCCCTTCCACTCTCTCTGAAAAGCAATGGGAAAAATATCCTCAGGTGAGAACTAACTAACTAACTAACTAACTAAATAAATAAATAAATAAATAAATGAAAGTTGTTTGGGGTGATGGTAATTATATGAGAAAATATGCATCTTAATTTTATCTCAAAATGTGTACAGAAGATTGAGCAGAAAGGTAATAAGCAAAAATGCAGATACAATCTAACAACAATAAATTACCATGATAATTAAACTGTAATAATCTATCTATCTATCTATATATATATAGGCATCTTAAAGAATTAAGCTTCACTTTCAAAAGAGGTAAATAAAATTTAGTTTCTCGAACTATTAGGAAAAAATACTACATACAATGATTTCAAAATAAAATTTTATAAAGTCCTGATCTTAAAAAATGGTTATTGAATGTGTCAATGACATAAATGGAATCCATCTGTAATACATCATTGTAGTGTATAAAAATGGTTTCAATACACAGAGAACCTATGGTAGTTTAGAAGAAATAAATTGATAAATGGTAGTAGAAAACACTTGACAGTGGATAAGTGGAGTTTTAAGCTGAACATATTTCTGCTCTGTGATTTTATAGTGGGTTGTCTAATTCTCTGCACATGAAGCAGTCTTCTCTGTAGAGAAGAGATAAGAATAGAGCAAAAAGTATTTTACCTTAAAATCTGTCTCATGAGCCTCAGTACCCCAATCACACATTGATAGAAATATCTGTCTCTTAGGCACATGCAATTTTTTGAAGTAGGGTGAGAAAATGTAAAGCAAGTCTCCAAAGAAGGTAGTTCTCTATCATACTCCACTATGTATGTGAAGGTTATCCATCATGACTGAAACAAAATCATTAATTTTCAGAGCTGCCAGTCTAAGCAGATAGGTATACAATGGCAACCCAATCTAACACCAAAAAATACAGGCTATATTCCCTCCATTAAAGTTTATCATCTTAGGAGAACCAAATTCTCCTTTCTGACATTTATTTCCCCCCCTTGTAAAAAGCAGCTTAAATGTTATTATAAAGCAAGTGCATATTAACTCAGTAATACCAGAGAGGGTTATTTTTTTAAGTTCATTGAAGGAGTAGATTGGAAAAAAAAAGGTAAACAAAAATTGATAGTAAGCCCACTGTTATACTACAAAAAATAAAAAGTTGATGATTTTATATGACACTGGCAATCTCTGACCCTCTGTTTGATACTGAATCTCTACTGACAATTTACCTGTGAGTAATCAAGTATTTAACAGTGGGATAGCAAAGAGGATGCAACTAACCACTAGAAAATAGATAATCAACAACTTTCTGAGTCTTTGAAAAAGGATTGCTTAAAGGTCAATGTGACAAGTGTTCTCTGACCAGCTAACACTTTAAGGCAGATGATGTTTTATGGCCCTTTCTTGAATTGCACTTAGGCAAAGATTGACAAATCCAATTTGCAGCTAGTTGAGTCACGCAAAAACAAAGCTATGCCATCACACCACACAGTGACTTGTTAATATGTCATGTTTTCTATTATACTCTAGCAACTATATTTCAGGTTGCAAAATTAAATTACTTTTTTTTTACTTGTCAGAAAATAAAGTTATTTTTCAAATATTGCCTATTGTAGATTCTTCACAATAAAGAGTACTTAACTGATACACTGAATAAAAACTGGAGAACTTTCTATACTGGAGATGAAATCAGCTAAACACCTGACAACATTAATATCTGTGTTCTTTAGAGTTTGAAAGTGATGTGTTTAGTTTTCAATGACTATCACATGACCTTAACTAATTGTTATAAAATATACCAACTGATCACATAATTACAAAGAATGTGACAATTACTATGATAACAATACTGCTCCAGAGTTTTCGCAATCTAAAGAATTATCTCATAATAAATCTCTTAACCAATGCTCCATAAATACACTACTTTAATTCAATGATTCATTTAATCTTGGGAAAATGTTATAGAATAATGTATATTCAATTAGAAATTGATTAAATAGAAACCTTCCCTAAGTGATTTCTATGAAGATAGCTACTTTAAAAAACCTGCCACTATCATACATGTGAAGTGAATGTGCTTAAGGAATGATGGTTATCTGAGTTGATTAAATTTAAGCATTAGCTTTTTAACAGATATTTTGAACACCCACTTATAAAATTAAATAATGGTAATATAATCAAACTAGAGGCCCAAAGCGTGAAAATTAGTGCAAGAGTAGGCCTTCCTTCCCCTAGCTGCCAGCACCAGCTTCCCTCCAGAACCATGACCCAAGCTGGCTTTGTCAGGAAGGACGTCCAGAACTATGTCCAGAAGACGTCAGGTCTAATTAGCACATTACCCTTTTATTCTTATAGATGGGTTGAAATTTCCAAAGGAAGTGAGCTAACTTTACTTTACAAAAAAAAAAAAAAAATATATATATATATATATATATATATATATATATATATATATATATATATATATACTAGAGGTAGAGGCCCAGTGCACAAAAATTTGTGCACTTGGGGGGAGGGGGGTCCCTCAGCCCGGCCTGTGCCCTCTCACAGTCTGGGACCCCTTGGGAGATCATGACCTGCTGGCTTAGGCCTGCTCCTGGGTGGCAGAGGGCAGGCCCAATCACTAGGTGCAGCCCCTGGTCGGGCTCAGAGCAGGGCCGATTGGGGAGTTGGGGTGCCTTCCCCTGTCATGCACAGAACAGGGTAGATTGGGAGGTTGCGATGCCACCCTCAGTCACGCTCAGGGTAGGGGCGATTGGGGGGTTGGGGCACCGCCCCCTGTCACACTCAAGGCAGGGTCGATGGGGAGGTTGCGGCACCACCCCCTGTCACGCACAGAGCAGGGCCCATCAAGGGGTTGGGGAGCTCCCCCCTGTCACTCACAGAGTAGGACCGATGGGGGAGTTGGGGCACCGCACCCTGTCACACACAGAGCAGGGCGGACCAGGGGGTTGGGGTGCTGCCCTCTATCACCCACAGAGCAGGGCCGATCAGGGAGTTGGGGCGCCGCCACTGTCACACTCAGGGCAGGGCCGATGGGGAGGTTATGGCTCTACCCCGTCGCACACAGAGCAGGGCCCATGGGGGGGAGGGGGTTGGGGCGCCACACCCTGTCACACACAGAGCCGCAGGGTGATCAGGGGGTTTGGGTGCTGCCCCCTGTCATGCTGATCCCGGTGCCGGGAGGCCTGTCGGCTCTTCTGATCCTGGTGCTGGGAAGCATATTACCCTTTTACTATATAGGATAGAGGCCTGGTGCATGGGTGGGGCTGGCTGGTTTACCCTGAAGGGTGTCCTGGATCAGGGTGGGGGTCCCCACTGGGGTGCCTGGCCAGGCTGGGTGAGGGGATGATGGCTGTTTGCAGCTGGTCACACACCCTTCAGGGTGGGGGTCCCCACTGGGGTGCCTGGCCAGCCTGGGTGAGGGGATGATGGCTGTTTGCAGCTGGTCACACATCCTTCAGGGTGGGGGTCCCCACTGGGGTGCCTGGCCAGTCTGGGTGAGGGTCTGAGGGCTGTTTTCAGGCTGACTGAAGCTCCCAACTGCTCCGTTTTTTTCTTTTTTTTTTAATTCTGGGCCAGCTTTAGCTCTGGCTCCAGCTCTGAGGCTTCTGCTGCTGAAAGAAGGTATCTGGTTTGTTTCAGTTCTATAATTGAAACACTGTATAACTCCAGCTCTAAGATCCCGGCCTCGCCGAAAGCAGTTTTCTGGGGTTTTGTTTAGCTTCTATATTCATTACAATGTTTCTTAAACTGCAGGCTCAGAGGCTGGCAAAGCAGGCGGGGAGCGTTGGTTTCCTCTGTCACTGAAGCAAGCAAGCCTCGTGTTAGTTTCAAGCTGCCTGGCTTCCGGCCGCCATCTTGGCTGGCAGTTAATTTGCATATCTCGCTGATTAGCCAATGGGAAGAGTAGCAGTCGTACGCCAATTACCATGTTCCTCTTTTATTAGATAGGATATATATATATATATATATATATATATATATATATAATTTGTTAATTTCAGAAAGGAAGGGAGAGAGAGATAGAAACATCAATGATATGAGAGAATATTTGATGCACTGCCTCCTGCACACTCCATAATGGGGATCGAGCCCATAACCCAGGCATGAGCCCTGACCTGGAATTGAACCATGACCTCCAGATTCATAGGTCATTGCTCAACCACTGAGCCATGCTGGCTGGGCTAAGGTAACTTGTATCAAAGGTAAGTAGACTATTGCAATCTGTGTTATTTATATCACATTTCTCTGCACAAGGAGATAAAGAGTTTAGTACATCTGGGATGACAGTCATTACTATCTGATTTCATATAGAGCCTTGTCTTGAAAAGCCTATACTTACATTAAGCAAAACATTGATGTAAAATTTAGGTGGTATATTGATAAGCTTGTAAGCCTTAGGATCGGAGTAGGAGTTAATAAATGTATTACATAAATTAACTGCACTTTAAGTCCAAACAAAGGAAACTGCATAAAGAATTCATAAAGGCAACCAAAGTAGCAAGCTCTGGAACCACTTCAGAATTTTTCTTAGACAACTATTATTTAAAATACTAGAGGCCCGATGCACAAAATTCATGCAAGAGTAGGCTTTCCTTCTCTCCAGCTGCTGGCAGACACCTGGGAGCTGGGCTTCCCTGGCAGCCCCGGCTTCATCTGGAAGGATATTCGGTCTAATTAGCATATTATACTTTTATTATTATACAATAGAGGCCCAATGCATAAAAATTCGTGCAAGAGTAGGCCTTCTCCCCCCCCCTCCCGCCCCCACTGTTGCTGGCACAGGCTTCCGTCCGGCACCTGGGACCTGGGCTGGCTTCCCTCTGGCTGCTTGCAGGCACCCGGGACCCAGGCTGGCTTCCCTCCACTCCGGCTTCATCAGGAAGGATGTCCGGAATGACGTCCAGAAGACATCTGGTCTAATTAACATATTACCCTTTTATTATTATAGATGGTTTGAGCCCTGACCAGTGCAGCTCAATTAGTTAGGCATTTTACCATGTGCACCAAAGGGTTGCCGGTAGATTCCCAATCAGGGCTCATGCCTGGGTTGCAGGCTTGATCCCTGGTAGGGGTGTTCAGGAGGCAGCTGATGGAGATTTCTCTCTTGCATTGATCTTTCTCTCTCTAAAAATCAATAAAAAATCATTAAAAATATGATTTAATAATTGTGATGAGACCATTTGATCATGTCATTTTTCTCACTAGAAAGTATTTTGGGTTCCCTACTGAAACCAGACTAATGTCCAAACTCCTAAACAATACATCTCTTAACTGAAACACTCTAGTAGCCACCAATGGGTTTTGCTGCTTTCTTTTCATCTCTCTCTCTTTTTTTCTTTTTTTGTTAATACTCACCTGAGGAGAGCACCTGGCAGAGCACCTAAGCAGGTCTCGTTCACTCTTCAGCAGTGCTGGTCATGGCTGACCAGACTCACCTAAGATGTTTCTTCCATTGATTGGAAGGGAAGGAGAAAGGGAGGGAAGGAGAGAGGGAGAGAGAGGAGAGGAGAGGAGAGGAGAGGAGAGGAGAGGAGAGGAGAGGAGAGGAGAGGAGAGGAGAGGAGAGGAGAGGAGAGGAGAGGAGAGGAGAGGAGAGGAGAGGAGAGGAGAGGAGAGGAGAGAGAAGACACATTGATTGGTTGCCTCCTGCATGCTCTCCAACTGGGGCCTGGGATGCACCTGCAACCCAGGTATGTGCCTTTGACTGAGAATCGAACCCAAGACCCTTGGGTGTATGGCCAACACTCTAACTACTGAGCAACACCAGCCAGGGCTGGATTTCTCTGCTTTCACTTTACCATTCACTCCTTCCCCTCCTGTGAAATAGGTTCTCCACACAGCCAGTAGCCAGAGTAGTATCTTTAAAATATAAATCAATCACTGCCCTGATCTAAACTCTGAAGGAGCTTCCCCTCACACACACCATCATCATCACTAACATTTATGGAGCAATTCCCCTGTGCTGGGCCCTGTGCTATGTGGTTTAGAGGTATTCACCACACCCATTTAGTGAAGCAAAACCCCCTTAATAATGCCTGCTGTGCCTAGCATGATATGGGCTCTTCCTACCTTAGGATACAGCATTCCCTTGCCTCCTCAATTCCCACTACCTAAACTGGTTCCTTTATTTTCTTGGAACACATTAAGCTCATATCTGTTCCAAGGCCTTTGAACTTGCTACTCCCTGTACCTTAAAGATTCTTATCCTGGCACTATGGGTCGAATGCTCTCTTTTATCATTCAACTTGTCAGTTCAAATGGCATTTACTCAAAGAGAACATTTCTCATCCCTTCATCTAAAATCAATCGTGCCTCCCTCACCTTTGGATCCATGTATCACATGACCTTCTTTTGTTTCACTATCTGCAATTATCTTATTTGCTAATTTGATTACTTTTAAAAAAATCTTGTCTTTTCCTGTAGGAAGTTATGATCCATGAGGAATAAGATATTGTCTTTGTCTCCACTGTATTCCCACTATAGGAACAGTGTTTGGTATACAGTAGCAACATAATAAATATTTGTTAAACAAGTAAAATAAGGAATCTCTTCAAGGTATTCTCCAATATAGTTTTCTAACCTTACTGATAATTATTATGAGTACTATATTCTTTATCTTCCAAGTAAAGCCCTCACTTTTCTCTTCACATATCCTTATTCATGCTGTGACTTCTGCCTGAAAATATCATCCACATGATCATTTCAAAGTAAAACTGTCTCCATCCTTCAAAGCTAAGTCCTAAGACCATTTTACAATTGATGCCTTTTGGTTTCCTCAAGGCAAAGAGCATTTCTACCTCCTCTGTGTCATCATAGCACTTTGTACCTCTCATATAACTTACCACATTATCACATGTCCAAATGACATACGTATGCTTCCATGCCATGTTTTCAGGGGCTATCCTTTCCCTCTATATCATGGGGATCTATCAGAAGGGCAAAAAATATTACACATTTTCTTTTCAAAACTTTTTTAATTGAAAATTTGTGTTAGCTCCTTAAGGACAGTAAAAACAAACAAACACACAAAAACCACTTTGAAGTAGACCTTGCTTGTTTTGAGAAGAGTCACTCGTGTTGTCTCACTAACATGTGAATTAAGTAAGACCCCATTGTCCAAGAAGAAGTATATAGAATTTCATGATATTCTGAATTGCCTATAAAAAGCTATCTCTCCACTTGTAGGAAGTTGGTATCCAGAAATAAAAGACAGTCAACAGATCTGGGTCCATGAGGCAACTACACTGAAGGAGATGACTGCCAAGAGATTTAAAACTTGGCCTATTAAGGCATGAAGACTTTCACCTATGGCCTCATCATCCTAAAGAGAGCTATCAAAAAGGGCCTATGCTACTGAACCTATGAACCCATGACAACATACTGTGAAAAAGACTCAGTCTCCAATCTACTTCATAATTCAGTTCCAACTTTCACAAATAGCTTTGTCTGTCACCATAAGATTACACAGGGTGCTACGATATGAATCATGTCCTCTAGAGTTGTGGGTGCGTAACTGCATAACTGGTGGCCCTGAGATGTTGATGCCTTTAGCAATGTTTCACATCTCATTTGATAATAGATCTGTGAATGAATAGAGCATCCCATATTGCTACTATTTGATGTCCATGAGGCAGCTGACACCAAAGGTTATCTTGTACCCATCACCCTGGGACAGCCTTTTATACATGACTGGATAAAAAGAAATTTATTTTAAAGAGTCCTCACCAGTTTGGTGGGGAGCCTTCTCTCTGATTATAATAATACTGGCAAGTCAACACCTCCTTTTGAAGAAAGCAGCTGATGTAACTCAGTTTTCTTATTTCGCTTGATTCACCAACAGCCAAAGTCCTTAGGTTGTAATCAGTATAATATAAAAAGGATGGCCTGTAAACACATAACTCTTCTCACCCTCAATCACCCAGAAAGATATTCACAAGAGTTTAAATATCTCTGGAAAACAGAATGAGAAGGGAGAGATACTTGGAACTTTAAAAGAGAATATACTGGATTTCTGACCTAACTGATACTACCCAAAGGGAAGGCTTAAGCATTTATTACACTCTGGAGATTGTACTTGAAACACTTGTCACCCAAATTGTGTAGAAAGTCTTTAATTTCATATGCTTCCTCGTAGCAATTTAGGTCAGTGATTTGCATGTAAGAGGTGTTTAACAAATGTTTACTAAGTAAAAATTAGTTGCTCACTACCTTCACCTACATCCCATCCAATTAGTGGAGCAGTTATGTTAGTCCACTTGCATGTGTAGTCTCACTCTCTATTTCAATGACTTCCTAACTCCTGTGTCCTTTTTGTAGAGAAGCATTTGTGCCAATTTTTATTTCTTTTTTCTGCAGTCCTTCATGCCTGTGAAATTGTTACTTGGTTATTTTATTGACAGTCTTTCTATGCCTTCTATTTATCATTGATTCCTAGTTTTTAGTTTTCTGTCACCTTTAAAATAAATTGCCCATAGCTGCTCATTTCTCTACAGCATCTCACTTTCAAACTTTAAAAGTGTTTCGTAATGTTAAAGTCCACTCCAAAGTTCCACTGACTGTGCAACAACATCCACCATGCTTTTATTTCAATTCATTATTTGCTAGTGGGAAAAGATGTAACAGAGAGAATGTCAGCGAGGGAAGAAGGGGAAGCAATATAGAAAAAAACATTGAGGAAAAATATTTTTTGAAAGCCTTTCCTATAACTACAATAAACCATCATTTAATCCCATGGAAAAAAATTATACACAATCAATGTAGATGAGAATTAAAAATAAAGTAATCTTTCCAAAAGGGTGACTAGTGTAATGTAAAAAATTGCAGTTTTTCTCCGGCTTCTTGTAATACTCAATATGACTCTAATAAGATTATTGTGAAAGTAAATGACTATTTGTTCTTTACCTATAAACTATTCATAACAACAACAATATAATAAGACAAAAGTAAATCACCTAGCCCATATCATGCTAGGTGGTGGCCAGTGTGTGGTGGAGGTCACTGGGTTAAAAAAATTATTGTAATTTAGAGTGCTAAAAATATTTACGCCATTATACAATTTACACTTCACTTGAGTTTTTGAATAATCATGATCATGAAACACTCATATGGTATTTGGAAAATATAAACAACTCTCTACCCAGGGGCCTGACCTGAGCAAGTTAATGAAGATAATCTTCTTCATTCTTGGCATAAACTAGGGAAAGATCACAGGTGAAACCAAAAAATAGCCTGCAGATTAAAAAATTAAGTGCAACTAATTACCAAATGGAAAAGTGTTTGATATCTTGAAAGAAAAATATTTTGAGTGTACAAATTGGACAATGATAAGGAAACTTAAAGTGGGAATAAAATACTTAAAGAAAGAGAAGGAAATAGGAAAGAAAAAATAAATGGGAAGTAGATTAAAATAATAATAATCAAATAAGAAATGTATTGTTAGGAGTAAGATACAAGCACACACTTTATTTTAACTAAGCATCTTATAAAGAGTTTTGAATTTAGCACACTAGAATATTAGAAATTAGGTGACTATAACAAATCCTGAACAAAATATTTTTCAGGCAGAGGTATAGTGGCTTCAGAGGCTGTGTTCAATTTTACAGGTACATCCAGCTCTGAGCCACTGTATATGACCAAAAAATAAAAATGAAAAGGATTGATAAATTGAAGGACTTGTAAGAAATTTATAACTGTTGCCTTATTACCTTTCCAGTCAACTGTCTTTTCATAATGTGCATGTATTCTTCACTTTTACTTTAAAGTTCTCTTTTTCGCAGTGTTCAACATAGCACTGGTAAAAACCTTTCCTACGTAACAAGTTAACATGAAAGTATTAATTTTATTTTTTATTGCTCCAAGGGGGAAAACATCCCTCTATGAACCTTATTTTCTCCATCTGAAAAACGGAGGTAACAAAAGGCCCTGCTTAAACAGGTTGTTATGAGAATCAGAAGACAACATACTTAGAAACCTATGAGGAAGCTTCAAAAGTGAGCTGGTTTAGCACCATCATCATCATCATCAATTGGATGAATCTGTTAGGTATAAAGGGATTATCAAATTAAAAATGACAATATAATCTCCTGGAGCAGCAGTTTCCTATAATTTGGTCAGTCAACTCTATTTTATAGGATATATATAGAAGCCCAGAGGAGAGATCATGTAACTTGGACGATGATAACAATGGAAAAGGTTAGAAGCAATCAGGTCCTAGATATATTTTGCAGGTAGAGACATCTGGATTTGTGGATGAGCTTGATATGGATTGTGAGAGCAAGAGAAGTCCAAAGCTTTTGCCCTAACTGTGCACGTATGGACATGGAGAAGACTGGAAGAGGAGTATTTTGGAGAGTCCGTATGAATTAGTTTTAAACGATGAATTGAAGGAAATTATATATATATATATATATATATATCTGATATCTGTAAGGACTTCTAGACCAACATGAGCAATTTTCAGAAGTGCAGAGAGTAACAGACAAAACAGTATGAGACAATGGTATAGATCAGCAGGAACCAGACCAAGCAAGGCCTTGTAACATATATTAAAACTTTTGATCATGATTTTTAAAGCAATGGGAATCCATTGATATTTTAAAGTAGAATTTACCTATTAAAATTTACATTTTCAAAAAGGTTTTTCTGGCACTTGTCTGCATTTTAGCACTGAAAGTTCTGCTTCCTGAGAAACTCCTCAATACTGGGTGAACCATGAAAATTGGTCACCCTACTCAGTAAGACAGATCCCACAATACATGGTGTAGAATTTCATTTAAATCTAGATGTGGAAGAGCAGCAACTTGATTGCAGCAGTGCTCCCAATCATAAAAGAGAAATGAGGCAATTGAGAGAATTTGAGAAAGAGCACACTATTTTCTTCAATTCATTGTTTAAAACTAATTCATACAGACTCTTCAAAATACTCCTCTTCCAGTCTTCTCCACGTCCATATGTGCACAGTTAGGGCAAAAGCTTTGGACTTCTCTTGCTCTCACAATCCATATCAAGTTTCCACAAATCCAGATGTCTCTACCTGCAAAATATATGTAGGACCTGATTGCTTTTAACCTTTTCCATCATTATCATCATGGTCCAAGCTACATGATCTCTCCTCTGGGCTTCCACAATAGTCATCTGACTGGTCTACTTTCACCTTTCCCTCTTCAGATGGTTGTTTCAACAGCCAGTTCATGATAGTCCCTTATTTGAAGCTCTTCAAGAACTTACCATTTACCATCATCCTAGATTAAAGTCTTTACAATAGTTGATGAGGCTTTCCATTTTGTGTCTCTCTGGCTATCTCTTTGTTCTAAAATTCTACCATTCTTCATTGATTGTTATACTCCAGCCACACTGGTTGTCATACTTCCTCCAGTATACTGTGTGCTCTCCCTCCTTAGAGTCTTTGTGTTGTTTCCATTGTGTAGAAGACCTACTTCCCCAGGGCCATTTTTTAATCATTAAGTTTTTCAATTATGTTTGACATACATTATTATATTAGTTTCAGGTGTACATTCAGTGATTGGACATTACCTAACTTACTAAGTGATCCTCTAATAAATCTAGCACCCATCTGACACCATACATATTTATTAGAATATTGTTTACTATGCTCCTTATGCTGTACTTTATATTTCTATGAGTATTCTGTAACAACCAATTTGTACTTAATTCTTTCACCTTCTTTGAGCATCCCCCCAACCTGCCTTCTATCTGACAACTGTCAAAATGTTCTCTACCCATATTTTGCTCTACCTTGCCTAAATTGTTTGCATAATTTTTAGCGCATTCTTTAAACTTAAGTATTTACACATTAGTGTTAAATAAGACTGGAGTCTAAATTTATTTACTTCTAAATGTACCAAGGACATTTATTTAAATAAATCATGCTTTTCCACTGAAAGCAACAATTTCTTTTCAAAGATTAAATTTCCATTTATGCACAGATTTATTTCTGGGTTCCTTATTCTGTTCCACTAATCTATTATTCCAAATCCTAAAGTTAAACCACCTTCACTATTTTTTTCATGATTTTCCCATACTAAGCATTCAGATGTCCATATAGACTTTAATATTATTTTGTAAAATTTACTTAGGGTCTACTGGCTTCATGAATTGGGAATCTTTTACCCATGGCCTTGAATGGTTTAGATAACATTGTAATGTCAGTCTTTTAAAGGTTAAAATAAAATTTAACTATTAAATGATATGATATGCATATATTTTAAAGTGGAATATATTTATTACTATTCCAATCAATTCATGGTTATATAACAAATTACATAAAATTCTATAGATATTGATTTGATTGACTTCATTAATTATATCATTCAGTTCATCTTATTTTCCTAACGGATATGTCTGATTTTGAGTGACTTAAAATATTCCTCTACAATTGTATTTTTATTAAATTTTCCATTTCATTTATTTAGCTGTTATGCTGATGCTGCATAAATCTCTATGACAGTTATAGCTCCTTCATAAATCATGCATTTTATCATGTATATACTTTTAATCTTAAATTCTAATTTGACTGACACTGTATTCACATCCTTGCCTTTATTTTCTTAGTTTGTTATGTTTTCAGCCATTACTTTATATTGCTTTCCTGTTGCTGTTGTTTTCTTTTCAACCTTCAAATGAATCTCAGATGTACAAAATCTTATTAAGCATTAACCTTTGCTCATGAATCATTGCCCTTGCTAGTCTATTTGTAGTTCTCTAATATTTATTTATATGTTTATAATATAATGAATTTCAACAAATATACTACCAACAATATAACTAGAACATTGAAAATAACTTTTATCTACATATACGCCTCTATCATTTCAGATACAAACAACCCTAATTCCTGAGTTTTTTATTCTATTGTATTTTAATTACACATAAAAAACATCAGAGCCACACCCATTTAAACTACTTTTTTTTTTGTTTCTGAATTCTATAAAAATTGGATGAAACTTGCTTTTGTAACTAAACATTACATTAGTAACAACAGTCCCTATTGTTACATACATCTGCAATTCATTTATTTTCACTATTGTATACTATAGCACTGTATCCAAATTTCAAAATGAGCATTTATAGTTTTTTCAACTTATTGCTGCAACAAATAATGGTTGGATGAATATTCTTGTACATATATCTTGGTACACATGCACATTGAGTATATATGAGTAAAATTTTTGGCTCATAGGTTATGTGTTAGGTCAGCTTTATATATGAATACTAAATTATTGTCCATACTGGTTGTAGCAATTTACACTCCACAAGTTATCTTACTGATAAATATTTTATCTAACAAGTTAGTATTGTCAGAGTTTAAAAATGTTTTATTAAATGATGATTATATAATATCTCAATATGGTTTAAATTTGTATCTTTAGATTACTAATAGGATTTAGAATTTATTCAAATGTTTTTTTATACATATACATTTTTCATGAATGGAACTATAATCTATAATAATAAAAGTGTAATATGATAATTAAACTGGACATCCTGTTGGACGACCTTCCGGATGAGCAGGGGCTGTGAGCAAGCCCAGGTTCTGGGTGCCAGAGGGAAGCCAGTGCCAGCAGCCTGGGGAAGGAAGGACTACTCTTGTATGAATTTCATGCATCGGGCATCTAGTATACATATAATTCTCTACCTTGACTTTTCACTTAATAATATATTTTGGAGATCTTTTTACATAACCACATAGGATGAATTTATTTATTTATTTATTTTTAATTCTTTATTGTTGAAAGGATTTACATATATCCCTTTTTCCTCCATTGTCCTATCAAAGCCTGCCCCTGCCATTTGCCAATGACGTCACTTCCCCCCATTGTCTGTGTCCATTGGTTATGCTTAAACTGTATGCATACAAGTCCTTTGGTTGATCTCTTACTGCCCACCCCCCACCATCACTCTCTCCTGATTTCTCTCTGATATTTGATGGTCTGGACAATAATTCTATGACTCTAGATCTATTTTTGTTCATCAATTTATGTGGTTCATTATATTCCACAAATGAGGGAGATCATGTGATACTTATCTTTCTCTGACAGACTTATTTCACTTAGCATAATGCTTCTCAGGTCCATCCATGCTGTTGCGAATGGTATATACCTGAGTTATATCTTCTTGTTGAATTACTCCCTTTAGTATTATGAAGTGGCCTTCCTTATCTCTTGTTTTGGTTTTCACTTTGAGGTCTAATTTGTCAGATATAAGTATTGCTACCCAAGGTTGTTTTTTTGTGTTTTTTCTTTCCATTTCCATTTGCCTGAAAAATCTTTTTCTATCCTTTCACTATCAGTCTGTGTGAGTACTTTGTTCTGAGGTGGGTCTCCTGTAGACAGTAGATATATGGATCATGTTTTCTTATCCACTCAGCTATGCAATTTTTTTATTGGAACATTTAATCCATTTACATTTAAAGTTATTATTGATAGGTACTTGTTTGTCACCATTTTTATTCTTTATTCCTGTGTCCCTCCTTCCCTTCCTATTTCTTCTTTTTACAGCAGACCCTTTAGCATATCTTGCTTTGCTGGTTTGGTGGTAATAAACTCCCTTAGTTTTTTTTTGTCTGTGAAGCTCCAGATTTCACCCTCAACTTTGATTGATAGCCATGCTGGGTACAGTATTCTTGGATTCAGACCCTTGCTTTGCATGACTTTGTATACTTCATTCCATTACCTTCTTGCCTGATGTGTTTCTGTTGAGAAATCAGTCGAAAATCTGATGGGAGATCCCTTGTAGGTAACTTTTTGTCTCTCTCTGGCAGCCTTTAAGATTCTTACTTTATTGTCAGTGTTTGACAATTTAATTATAATGTATATTGGTGTTGGTCTTTTTGGATTCATCTTGTTTGGGACTCTGTGACCTTGGACTTGTTTGAGGTTTTTCTTCTTCCTAATACCAGAGAAGTTTTCTGTCATTATTTGTTCAAACAGGTTTTGTTTGAACAGTTTTCTCTCCTTGTGGGACCCCTATTATGTGGATGTTGTTTCGTTTAATGTTGTCCCAAAGTTCCTTAGACTCTCCTCCTGTTTTTTAAGTTGTTTTTTTTTCCAGTTGCTGCTCTACTTGGGTATTTTTCCTACCTTGTCTTCTAGTTCTACTTCTAGTCTACTGTTGATGGCCCTGGGTTATTTGTAGTCTAGCTCTACTGAGACTCCAGCCTCCCTGGCCATGGGCACCCAAAAACTTTGTCCAGGGGGAGACAAAGCAATGCCGAATATACAGAGGGGCACTGCAACTTCTCACAGAGAGATAGAAAGAACAGCTGAATTGAACAACATCCACCTGGAATTGGCAAATTAAACACATTTGGTGAGGCAATCCATGGATGGAAAGGTCAGAGATCAACTAGAGAAAGATGAGATCTGGGATCCAGGCTGGAGGGAGAAAGATGCTCTGAATTCTTTCTCTGACATATTGCTTGCCTCCATCTTGTTTATTTCCTTTTCCAGTGATTCCTCCTTTTCTTTTGTAGAGGGGCTGATTCTTTGTCTCCAATGTCCACTCCTCTCAGGCTTTCTGGTTATGTAGTTCTCTCTCCTACGTTTACTTAAAGGCACAAAATACAACACTGCAAGACACAATGCACAGGGCACCAAACCACAAATGTATTCATGATACCAATAACCTCAAATAAAGGTGGCCACTAGATAAGAGAGAATTTGGAGAGAAAAGAGTGCAAAATGATACTGAGAAAAAAAAAGTAAATGTAAGAGATAAAAGAAAGAGAAGAAAAAGGAAGGGGGAAAATGTATATATGTGGGGAGAAAACTCCAAAAACCAACAGCTAATCCAAAAAATGCAAACAACAAACACTCTGAGATGAATGCAAAAAATAAGTAGTCCAAAAAATGCAAGCACCCAGCTGAATCTGAGGAGCTAGAGCTTATTTTCAGAAGGTAAGGTCAAGGATTTGAATGAATGGGGAAATGGCCATAATTCAGTATAGAAGAGGTAGAAAGAGAATGAGTGTATAAGAAGAAAAGTAAAAAACAAATACTAAAAAAAAGAAAAAGAGAAAAGAAATATATATATATAAGTTTCATATATATATATATATATATATATATATATATATATGTAATTTTCCCCTTTTTAAAATCTATCTATATATCTATCATCTATCTATCTATCATCTATCTATCTAGTCATCTATTATTGGAAAAGGAGAATCGAGAGTCGATAGGCCTGAGTTGGTGATTGGAATTAATTAAGCTATTAGTAGAAGAAGAGAACAAGCAAAGAGAGGAAAAACAGAAGCAAAAAAAAAGAATAAAAAAAAAAAAAACTAATGGGCAATCAAACACCAACAACAAGACAGAATGAAAGAAAAAAAGAAAAAGAAAAAAAATGGAAAAAAATGACTAGTGAAGAAAGCAAAGAGAGAATTGTGCTTGGACTTAGAGCAGGGGAGAGGAAATTAGATATATGAATAAGATAAATTTTTAACGGAGTGAAAAGCAAGGATAGAGAGAAACTAAAGCAGGAACAGGGTAAGAGAAACAGGATGAAAAAGGGGAAAAGTGAGGAAGAGATTGTTAGCAAAAAGGAAAAATTGGGATAGAGTAAAATAATGCTAAAAGAAGGAGAGAAATAGAATGCAGGACACTAATCCCTGAATAAAATACAATAAAGAAAATAAAACTTTTAAAAATGGTAAAATAATAGTAGTAATAATAATAATAAAAATAAAAATATAATAAAAAAGTAAAATCAAGTGAGAAAATATTTAGTTTCTTACGTAAAAGATAAAATATAAAAAAGTGAGGTCGTGAAGGTCATTCACTTCCACTACTGTTCTGCCTGGCACATATGTTTCCTGTCAGGTAGTCAGCACAGTGGGCAATACCCTGCGATCCACCGCTCCTCTGTGTCCATAAGCCACAACCTTGTTTTCAAGCGGGTGTAATCTCTCCGCTCACTTTGTTTCTCTGCCTGCCTTCAGTTGTATTTACATAAGAATCAATTTATGACACAACCCCTGAGTGGAGGTGTTTCTGTATTAATTTCTGGGACTAAATGGCCCCTCTACCCAGTGTTTAGATTCCTCTTTCCCTGCCACATATAATACTGGATTGTTGGGATGGACTGACCCAGAGTTGGTTCCCTCCTCATCTATCCTTATTCTGATCCCCCATTTCCACCAAAAATAAGTTTCCCCTGCAATCTTGGTGATTGTTTTTAATTGGAAGATCCTATGTACTGGACTTAGCAAGCAAAAGCAAGGAGAAAAGCAAAAAAAGAAAAGAAAGGGACTGTGCCAACTTGTATCTTTTTCCCCAGGCACTGTGTGGCCAGTATAGAACATCATGCTGCCTTTCTGGGCACAATTTCCCATGGCTGTGGGCTTACATCTACAGTCCCCTTCTGCCAGAAGCCCTGTGGACCCCCTTCCACATTTGAGAGCTACACTGACCCCAAGGGCCACAGATTTGGTGGAGTGCAGTCTCCCTCTCAGACTCTAGTCTCCACTGCACATCTTTCTCCCTCCAGCCTGGATCCCAGATCTCAGCTTTCTCTAGTTGATCTCTGACCTTTCCATCCATGGATGGCCTCACCAAATGTGTTTAATTTGCCAGTTCCAGGTGGATGTTGTTAAATTCAGCTGTTCTTTCTATCTGCTCTGTGAGAAGTTGCAGTGCCCCTCTGTATTTTTGGCACTGCTTTGTCTCCCCCTGGACAAAGTTTTTAGGTGCCCACGGCCAGAGAGGCTGGAGTCTCAGTGTTCGTGGTTTCACAGCTGAAGTCGGTGGTCCCTGGGTGATGTGGTTGTAGGGTCCTGGGAGGTATTCAAGGTCTTCCTGGTTGAAGGTTAGGCTTGGCTTCTGATCACAGCCAGTCTCCCCTTCCTGTCATTATTTCTTTAAACAGATTCTCTATTCCTTGCTCAGATTCTTTTCCTTCTGGAACCTCTATTATGTTGTTGTATTTCATGCTATCCCAAAGTTCCCTTAAACTCTTCCCCTGCCCTTTTTATTTTCCAGTTTGATTTTCTGAATGGGTGTTTTCTTCTACCTCATCTTCTAATTCTCTGATTTGCTCCTCAGCTTTTACTAGTCTACTGTTGAATCTTCCCAGGTATTCTTTTTTTTAAATAATTTTTTGTTTTTTTACAGAGAGGAAAGGAGAGGGATAGAGAGTTAGAAACATCGATGAGAGAGAAACATGGATCAGCTGCCTCCTGCACACCCCGTACTGGGGATGTGCCTGCAACCAAGGTACATGCCCCTGACCGGAATTGAACTTGGGACCCTTGATTCTGCAGACCGATGCTCCATCCACTGAGCCAAACCAGTCAGGGCTTCCCAGGTATTCTTTATTTCAGCTATGTCATCCATCATTTCCAATCTATTCTTATCATTGTTTCAACCTTTTCTCTCATGTTAGTGTAGTTCCAATTAAGTTCCTTATAATTCTCATTAAGTTGCTTGTAATTCTCACTAAGTTGTTTGAGCACCCATATAACTATTACTTTGTAGTCTTTATCTTAATATTGTAGACATATTGTTTGCCTCCATTAGATTAATTCTTTTTCTGAAAATTCCTCCTTTCATTTCATTTGGGGTTTGTTTCTTTGCCCATTTTAGCAATCTGCTAGTCTTGGGTGCTGAGTGAGGAATGTGGGGTCATGGGGGTCGGTCCCTTCATCTAGTGTTGACTGGCCATGCTAGGTCCCAGCAGTGGGTCCAATCTTCTGGTTGGCCCCGGGTTAGTTGCAACAGGTCACTGCAGCAGGGCCATGAGTATGGATGTGTCATGTCATGTCTTCCAGTGGGACCCTTTGTCCAGTGACACTGGGTGAGGCACAGCGGATTGTGGTGTCAGGGTCAGCATACCACATCCAGGCAGTGTGCCTAGTCATTCCAGGTGGGTGTACTGGGTCAGGGCAGCAGTTCCCTGTGTCCAGGAAGGCCACGTGCCAGGGTAGTGGAGTGGGCCAGGTTCTCTGCTGGTGAAAGGGACAAGGTTGGCTGGGCCCTCTGCTCATTGATGGGGGTGGGTGGACAAAACACTTCTCAGCTGGTGGAGGAGGTGGGGTGGGCCAGATGCCCCACTCACCAATATGGTGGGGCAAGTCCCAATTAAGGCAGCTGACTGGTGTTCTGAGGTCCATAGTTCAGATCCACCAAGTTGCTGTCTGGTCTGTATGTCCAGTGGCTTCAGATCTCAGCACTAGGGCCATGTGGGTCCATCTGTGTCTCCTTCAAAATGGCACCCTTTCCACTCCAAAGAAAAGAGAACTGCCCAGCAGAGCATTGCACAGAGGTCTGCAGCTCCTGTGCCAGGAGCACCTGAACAGCAACTCCCACAGAGCTCCCACTCCTACAGACACAATTATGAACATTCTCTTTCACATACACACACCCACTCACATTCTCACCATCACTCAGGTCTCACCCACCACCATGTTGGTCATCCTCATGTTGTTTTTATGAGTATCTCTTTTCTTTGATTTTTCAGTTTTATTATCATTGGTTTTGTAGAAAATCTTTAAGTTGAGTTTGGTCACATATTATCTGCATAAATTTGGATATCTAAATCTCTCCCCAAAAATTGAGAAGTTCTCAGCTGTTGTTAACTTTAAATAACCTCCCCTCCCTTCCTCTCTTCTATTTCTGGGACTCTAATAATTCACAGATCCTTCTTTTGATGATATCCCATAAATTGCATTGGCTTTCTTCACTCTTTTTCATTATTTTGGCCCTTTTATCCTCTGATTTGAAAATTTCAAATTTCCTGTGTTGTTGTTTTTTTTAATCACAGATTCTTTTCTGTGCTTGTTCACACTGATTCTTAGGCCCCTATTGTTTTCCCCCCTCATTTATTAATTATATATTTCATCTCCAGAATTTCTGTGTTGTTGTTTTTTATAATTATTAATAGTTCTGTTAAACTTCTAACTTTGGCCATATATTATTTTGCTGATTTCAATGAATTTTCTTTCTGTTTCCTCATAGTTCATGGAGCTTCCCCAAAATAGCTATTTTAAATATTTTATCAAATAAATTACAGATATTCGCGTGTTTGTTGTTGATTACAGGAACATTATTGTGATCCTTTAGTGGTATTATGCTTTCTTTTGTATTGAATTTATTGGAGTTACATTGGGTAACTAAAGTATATAAGTTTCAAGTGTAAAATTCTGTAGTACATCATCTGTATATTGCTTGTTCATCATCCAAATTCTAGTTTCTCCCTGTCACTATTTATCCCCCTTTACCCTCAGCTAATTGGCCCTTACCTCTAAATCTCTCTGGTAATCACGATACTCTCATCTGTGTCTATGAGTTTGTTGGAATTTTTTTTTACTTAATCCCTTCATCTCTTTTACCCAGCTCCCCTAAGATCCTCTCCTCTGAGAGTGATCAGTCTGTTCTCTGTATCTGTAAGTCAGTTGCTATTCTGGTTATTTATTTTCTTCATGAGATTCTACATATAAATGTAATCATATGGTACTTGTCTTTCTCTAATTGGCTTATTTTACTTAGAATAATACCTTTTATGTCCATCCATGCTGTTGAGAAAGGTAAGATTTCCTACATTTTTTACAGCTGAGTGGCATTCCATTGGGTAAATGTACCACATCTTTTATATCCACTCATTTACTGGTGGGTACTTGAATTGTTTCCAAATCTGGGCTATTGTAAATAGCACTGCAATGAACATACGGGTGCATGTATTCTTTCAAATCAGCATTTCAGGTTTCTTCAGATATGTTCCCAGAGGTGGAATTGCTGGGTTATGAGGCAGTTCCATTTTTATTTTTGAAGAAACTCCATAATGTTTTCCATAGTGGCTTCACCAGTCTGCATTCCCACCAACAGTGCACAAGTATTCCCTTTCCCTCCACATCCTCACCAACACTTGTTGTTTGTTGATTTATTGATCATAGCCATTTTGAGAGGCGTGAGGTTATATCTCCTTGTGGTTTTAATTTGCATTTCTCTGATATTAGTGACATTGAGCATTTTTTCATATGTCTATTGGCCAATAGTATGTCCTCTTTTAAAAATATATTTTTTATTGATTTCAGAGAGGAAAAGAGAGGGAAAGCAAAATAGAAACATCAATGATGAGAGAGAATCATTGATCAGCTACTTCCTGCACACCCCCAACTGGGGATCAAGACAGCAGCCCCGGCATATGCCCTTGACTGGAATCAAACCCAGGACCCTTCAGTCTGCAGGCTGATGTTCTATCCACTAAGCCAAACCAGTTAGGACAGTATGTCTTCTTTTGAGAACGATCTATTCAGTTCCTCTGTCCAATTTTTAATTAGATTTTTTTTTGGTGTTGAGTTGTATGAGTTCTTTATTAATGTTGGAGAGTAACCCCTTATTGAATGAATTCTTAGAGAATATATTCTCCCAATAGGTTGTCTTTTTGTTTTGTTGATGGTTTCCTACACTGTGCAAAAACCTTTTAGTTTTATGTGCTCCCATTTGTTAATTTTTCCTTTTCTTCTCTTGCCAAAGGTGATATTTCAGAAAAAAAAATATTGCTATGAGAAATGTCTGATGTTTTACTGCCTATGTTTTCTCCCAGGTGTTCTATGGTTTTGTTTCTTGCTTTTTGATGCATACTCCATTTTCAGATTATTTTTGTATATGGTGTAAAATTTAATCTAGTTTCATTTTTTTTGTCTGTATCTGTTCAATTTTCTACCCCAATAGTATGTTCTTGCCTCCTTTGTCATATATTTGACCATATAGGCATGAGTTTATTTCTGGGCTCTCTATTCAGTTTCATTGATCTATGTGTAAATTTTTATGCCAGTACCATGCTGCTTTGATTACTGTAACCTTGTAGTATAGATTGATATCAGGTAGCATGATACCTCCAACTTTATTCCTTGCTCAGTTTCCTCTCCTTCTGGCACCTGTGTTATGCTGATGTTGTTTCGTTTCGTGTTGTTCTAAAGTTCCCTTATGCCTCTGTTTTTTAAGTTTTGTTTTTTGTGTTTTTTTTCCTAGATGCTTCTCTGCTTTGGTATTTTTTCCTACCTTGTCTTCTAGCTCACTGATGCAGTCTTCCACTTCTTCTAGTCTACTGTTGATGCTTTCTATTGAGCTCTTTATTGCAGCGATGTCATTTTTCATTTCTTCTTGGTTCTTCTTTATTTCCTCTTGGTTCTTACACATATTATTGAATTTGTCTTCCATCCTTTTCAACAACCTTATGACCATTGCTGTGAATTCTTTCTCTGACAGATTGCTTGCCTCCATTTTGTTTACTCCCTTTTCTGGTGATACTTCCTTTTCTTTAGTATGCAGGCTGTTTCTTTGTCTCTAAATCATCACTCCACTCAGGTTGTCTGGTTATGTAGCTCTCTCTCTCCTGTGTTTACTTTCTCTAGGACAGTGGTTCTCAACCTTGCCTGCACATTAGAATCACCTGGGAATCTTTTTAAAATCCTGATTTCTGATTGATTTTTTGGAGAAACCAAGATGGTGGCATAGGTTAACGCCAGAGATTGCTGCCTCGAACAACCACTTCAGAGATATAACTAAAGGACAGAACAGACATCATCCAGAACCACAGGAAGGCTGGATGAGTGGAAATTCTACAACTAGGAGGAAAGAGAATATCATACCCAGACTCAGAGGAGGCACAGTGCTGAAGTGAAATACTCAGGTGCGGAGTGCGCGTGTGGAGTGGGCTGGCTGCGGAGGGCGAGGTTGTTGTTTTCAATTGGGAGGGAGTTTCAGGCTCTGAGCTCCAGATCTGGGCGAGTCTTTAGGGACCCAGACTCAAACGGGAGAAGCGGGACTGTCTGGCTTTGGTCGGAACTCAAAGGCAGCTTTCTCTCCGAGGTTTGCAGCGGTTGCTGGGGCTCTGAGAGGCAGAGCCTCTGCAGACGGGACTGAGAGCAGCCATAACTGCTCGCTCCGCCCACCTTGTAGATCCCCAGGGACCCGCCCTGCCCAAGCCCTTCGCAGAGCCATTTGCCAGATGGCCTCAGGCAAAGGCTAGATTAGCACCGCCCTAGAGAGCTTCCAGCACAGAAGCTCTCCCACTGCAGACACAGCTGACTCTCATAGCCAGTTAGCCTGGAGGTCAAATCACCCCTGGTATTGCTGACAATCAAGGCTTAACTACAACAAGACTGCCCACAAAGACCACTAGGGGGTGCACCAAGAAAAGATAAAAAAATGTGGAGACAAAGAAACAGGATGCAAATGTGAGAAATGGAAGATATAGAGCTCAAAGCCACACTTTTAAGGTCTCTCAAGAACTGTCTAGACGCTGCCGATAAACTTAGTAAGGCCCTCGAAAAGACTGGTGAGACCGCCGATAAATGTAGTGAGATCCTCAAGAAATATAATGAGACACTCGATGTTGTGATAAAGAACCAACTAGAAATTAAGCATACAAGGACTGAAATAACGAATATTATACAGACTCCCAACAGCAGACCAGAGGAGCGCAAGAATCAAGTCAAAGATTTGAAATGCGAAGAAGCAAAAAACACCCAACCGGAAAACCAAAATGAAAAAAGAATCTGAAAATACGAAGATAGTGTAAGGAGCCTCTGGGACAACTTCAAGCGTACCAACATCAGAATTATAGGGGTGCCAGAAGAAGAGAGAGAGCAATATATTGAAAACCTATTTGAAGAAATACTGACAGAAAACTTCCCCCACCTGGTGAAAGAAATAGACTTACAGGTCCAGGAAGCACAGAGAACCCCAAACAAAAGGAATCCAAAGATGACCACACCAAGACACATCATAATTAAAATGCCAAGGGCAAAAGACAAAGAGAGAATCTTAAAAGCAGCGGGAGAAATAAACCCAGTTACCTACAAGGGAATACCCATACGACTGTCAGCTGATTTCTCAACAGAAACTTTGCAGGCCAGAAGGGAGTGGCAAGAAATATTCAAAGTGATGAATACCAAGAGCCTACAACCAAGATTACTTTATCCAGCGAAGCTATCATTCAGAATTGAAGGTCAGATAAAGAGCTTCACAGATAAGGAAAAGCTAAAGGAGTTCATCACCACCAAACCAGTATTATATGAAATGCTGAAAGGTATCCTTTAAGAAGAGGAAAAAGAAGAAAAAGGTAAAGATACATATTATGAACAACAAATATGCATCTATCAACAAGTGAATCTAAGAATCAAGTGAATAAATAATCTGGTGATCATAATAGAATCAGGGACATAGAAAGGGAATGGACTGACTATTCTTGGGGGGAAAGGGGTGTGGGAGATGCAGGAAGAGACTGGACAAAAATCGTGCACCTATGGATGAGGACAGTGGGTGGGGAGTGAGGGCAGAGGGTGGGGCGGGAACTGGGAGGAGGGGAGTTATGGGGGGGAAAAAGAGGAACAAATGTAATAATCTGAACAATAAAGATTTAATTAAAAAAATATAAAATAAATAAATAAAATCCTGATTTCTGGGCCCCATCCTCTGGAAATTCTGTTTCTTTGTTATGGGGTGGGGCCACAACATTAGTAATAAAGAAACAAAATTTCCAGAGGATGAGGCCCAGAAATCAGGATTTTAAAAAGATTCCCAGTTGATTCTAATGTGCAGCCAAGGTTGAGAACCACTGCTCTAGGAAATATCTGACCTTTCTGTCCACAGATTGCCTCACCAGCTGCGTTTAATTTGCCAATTCCAGGTGGGTGTTGTTCAATTCAGCTATTCCTTCTATCTGCTCTGTGAGAAGGTTCAGGGCCTGTCCGTATATTTGGCGCCACTTTGTCTCCCCCGGACAGACGCTTTAGGCACCTGTAGTTGGGAAGGCTGGAGTCTCAGTGTTCTTGGGTTTGCAGCTGAGGCAGCTGGCCCCTGGGCGTTGTGGTTGTATGGTCCTGGGAAGTATCCGAAGTTTCCCCAGTTGAAGGTAAGGCTGGGCTTCAGATCACAGTCGGTCTCCCCTTCAAGATGGTGCGGTCTCTGCAGTAGAGCCAGCCACTCTGGGAAAGATTCAGCAGTAGTAGAGGCTGCCTGTCCAGAGGAACCTGGTCTGCCAGTCCCCAACAGTCCTGTGGAATATCTGTCCCTCATTCACAAATACAGACACTCCCTGCACATCCATGTACTTTCCCTTCGTTCTCTCTCACACAAACTATCTTGAACCTGCCCTCCTGTCAGCAGCCATCTTGGGTCTCCTGATACCTCCAACTTCATTCTTCTTTCTCAGAACTGCTTTCACTATCCAGGGTCCTTTGTGGTTCCATATAAATTTTTGCATTATTTGTTCTAATTCTGTGAAAAATGTCCTTGCTATTTTAATAGGAATTGCTCTGAATCTATAGATTGCTTTTGAGTAGTACAAACATTTTAATTATCTTAGTTATTTCTATCCTTGAGTATAGTATATTCAATTTATTTGTATCTTCTTTAATTTCTTATTTCAATGTCATATAATTTTTGAGTACATTTATATTACATCCTTCGCTAACTTTATTTCAAGGTATGTTTTTTTGTGTAATTGTAAATGGGATTGTTTTCTTAGCATCTCTTTTTGATATTTCATTATCAATGAATAAAAATGCTACTGTTTCTGAATATTTATTTTGTATCCTGCTTTATTGAAGTCATTTATCAGTTCTAGTATTTTTGTTGGATATTTTAAGGTTTTCTATATATACAGTGTCATGTCATCTGCAAATAATGGCAGTTTTACTTTTTTCTTTTCAATTTGGATGCCTTTGATTTCTTTTTCTTATTTGTTAATTGTTTCCAATATTTCATACTATGTTAAATAAGAGTGATTAAAGTGCAACTTGTTGAGATACGTTTTTTCCATTCCACTTTGTTGAGAGTTTTTATAATAAAAGTGTTCTGGATTTTGCCAAATGCTTTTCCACATCTATTGATATCATCATATGATTTTATCCTTCCTTGTTTTTTGTGGTATATCATATTAATCGATTTGCAGATACTGTAGCAACATTGAATATCTGGAATAAATCCCTCTTGATCAGATTGTATGATTTTTTTAATGCATTGCTTGATGGTTTGCTAATATTTTGTTGAGGATTTTTCCATTTCTGTTCATCAGGGATATTCGCCTATAATTTTCTTTCTTTGTAGTGTGTTTATGTGGCTTTGGAATGAGGATAATGCTGGCCTTATAAAATGAGCTTCCCACCTCTTGAATTTTTTGGTATAGCTTGAGAAGGATAGGTGCTAGTTCCTCTTTGAATGTTTGCTAAAATTCACCTGTGAACCCATCTGGGACAGGATTTTGGTTTATTGGGAGTTCTGTTATTACTACTTTAATTTCATGGATTTTAATTAGTCTATTCAGTTTTTCTGTTTCTTTTTTATTCGGTTTTGGAAGATTGTATGTCTCTAGGAATATATCCATTTTTTTCAGATGGTCTAATTTCTTGGCCTATAATTGTTCATAATACTTTCTCTTAATACATTCTTTGTATTTTTGCAGAGTCAGTGGTTACATCTCCTTTTTCATTTTTTATATTATTTATTTTAGGTCCTTTCTCTTTTTTTTTCTTGATGAGTTTGGTTAAAGATATAAAAATCTTGTTTATCTTTTTAAGAAAGCAGTTGTTGTTTTCATTTTTCTTTAGTATTGTATTTTTAGATTCTATGTACCTTATTAATGTAACACATTTAACTGGGTTTTGATAACATTATTTTCTCCACTTGCTCTTATGGCTAGTATTGCTTTTTCACCATTGCTTATATGTAAGGTCTATGATAACACTTGTTTATCCCTTTAGCACTACTGACATTTCACTAATAGCCCCTTCATTTACAATCTCTTAATTTGTATGATCTAGAGTGAATTCTGTTTTCTGTTAGGACCCAGACTAGTTTCCCAAGAGAGAGGTGTTCCGTAATTTTTTCTTTTTTTTTCTTTTTTTTCTTTTTTTTATTTATTGCTTAAAGTATTACAAAGGGTATTACATATGTGTCCATTTTATCCCTCCGCCCTAGACAATCCCCTAGCCTCCCCTATCCCCCAGTGTCTTATGTCCATTGGTTATGCTTATATGCATGCATACAAGTCCTTTAGTTGATCTCTTACCCCCCTACCTCCTGCCCCCCAACCCTCCCCGGCCTTCCTGCTGCAGTTTGACAATCTGTTTGAGGCAGCTCTGCCTCTGTATCTATTATTGTTCAAAAGTTTATAATGGTCTCTATTATCCATGAATGAGTGAGATCATGTGGTATTTTTCCTTCATTGACTGGCTTATTTCACTTAGCATAATGCTCTCCAGTTCCATCCATGCTGTTGCAAATGGTAAGAGTTCCTTCCTTTTTAGAGCAGCATAGTATTCCATCCTGTAGATGTACCACTGTTTTCTAATACATTCATCTACTGATGGGCACTTAGGCTGTTTCCAGATCTTAGCTATGGTGAATTGTGCTGCTATGAACATAGGGGTGCATATATCCTTTCTGATTGGTGTTTCTGGTTTCTTGGGATATATTCCTAGAAGTGGGATCACAGGGTCAAATGGGAGTTCCATTTTCAGTTTTTTGAGGAAACTCCATACTCTCTTCCATAGTGGCTGCACCAGTCTGCATTCCCACCAGCAGTGCACAAGTGTTCCTTTTTCTCCACATCCTCTCCAGCACTTGTCGTTTGTTGATTTGTTGATGATAGCCAGTCTGACAGGTGTGAGATGGTACCTCATTGTTGTTTTGATTTGCATCTCTTGGATGATTAGTGACTTTGAGCATGTTTTCATATGTCTCTTGGCTTTCTGAATGTCCTCTTTTGAAAGGTGTCTATTTAGGTCCTTTGCCCATTTTTTGATTGGATTGTTTATCTTCCTTTTGTTAACTTGTATGAGTTCCCTATAAATTTTGGAGATTAGGCCCTTATCAGATATGACATTGGCAAATATGTTTTCCCGCACAGTGGGTTTTCTCGTTGTTTTGTTGATGGTTTCTTTTGCTGTGCAGAAGCTTTTTATTTTGATGTAGTCCCATTTGTTCATTTTCTCTTTAGTTTCAAGTGCCCTAGGAGCTGTATCAGTGAAGAAATTCCTTCGGCATATGTCTGAGATTTTGTTGCCTTTGGATTCTTCTAGAATTTTTATGGTTTCCTGTCGTACATTTAAGTCCTTTATCCATTTTGAGTTTATTTTTGTGTATAGTGTAAGTTGGTGGTCTAGTTTCATTTTCTTGCATATATCTGTTAATTTTTTAAAAAAGGGTATTAACAAAGATAGGAGTTAGGAATACATTGTCAAGATATCCAGCCACAGTATGTAAGAAATAACAAGTTCCTAAATTGTTCTTCCCAAATTTAAACCCATCATAAATTATTCAGACACATTTTCCAACTAGATGCCACTAAAGTTCCTAATCAAATGTTAATAACAGTGGTAACACCCTCTTATAGGATTTTGAAAATAGAGACTGCTTTTCAGTCTAAGTCAAATTTAGTTTTGGTGGCAGGGATTAAATAAAAAGGGAAGGATTCAATAGGTGTCTTTAGATGGCAAAGAAAGTCTAGTTAGGTGGTACACTTAGCAATAGAAAAGCATAAACAGCTATGCTGCCTTAACCTCAATAAACATTTCATACATATCTTGGATGAAAAACTTAGAATCAGAAGATCAGATAGCCCAGCTGGCATGGCTCAGTGGTTGAGCCTCAACCTATGAACCAGGAAGTCACGGTACAATTCCCAGCCAAGGGCACATACCTGGGTTGCAGGCTCAATCCCCAGTAGAGGGTGTGCAGGATGCAGCTGATCAATGATTATCTTTCACCATTGATGTTTCTATCTCTCTCTCTCCCTCTCCCTTCCTATCTGAAATCAATATTTTTTTTAAAAAAAGATCAAATACAAGTGGCTTCTGAAAAAAACACATATCATTAAGGTCAGTTATATATGCTATAATGATTTACATATACTACCTGAAATTATGTTGGCTTTTCAGTCAACAGGTTTAGATTAACATCCAGTCCACATCAATGACATTTAATATTTGCATTTCTAGCAACAAACTACTATGGTAGTTTCACTGAGATTATACAATAATTGCTTTAGTGAAACCCAAAGTGGAAGAATGGCAGCAAAAATCCATGGAAAAATTTTTTCTACACTGTAAACTAAGATTTGTTGTCTCTTCTTAGATTCAGCATCCATGAGGCAAATATCATGCATACATTCTAAGGTGAAGATGAAGATAAGCAACATTGGGAAATGGGAGTGGACATGTGTATTTTATTCACTATACTGGCTGCTGGAGCAGTTAACCACTCGCTTTGTATTTGAAAGCATTTTGTTTACAACATGCTCTTTTACTGTCACTCTTTACCTGTCAGCTTCCACTGAAATGTGCTGTATTTCAGGTATTGAGTCTGGTTTTCTTGACATAATTATTGATTTTTGTCTCATTCCATTTAATTCATGCGAAAATACTCATAGTGTCTTGTCATACATCTGTGGCTAATAATTGCATTGATCTATCATTTCCTGAGCTAAGGAAAGGATACTATTCTGATAATGGATGAACCTTAAGCTTATTAAAATTTATAAGAGGAGTAATTTGACTAAAAATCAAATTAGGTAAAAGATATAAAGTGCTTGAAATAGTGAATAACTATTTTTATTATTCTAATTTTCATTAAATACCAAATAAAAAAGTAACATCTAAATTGGGTGTTCATGAAACATGTACATCATTTCAGGTTTGAAGATACAAAAATGTTGGATTTGAAATTTATGGTGACAGAAAATTATTTGAACTGGGTCGGAGGCACACAATACAATATACATATAATGTATCATAGACGTGTTCACTTGAAACCTATATGATCTTATTAACAAATGTCACCCATTAAATTTAATAATAAAATAAATAAAATAGGACTCCATAAAAGAAAAATGTCTTGGAATTTCATTTTGTGTTTCACTTTTTCCTGTTTTTATAAAATTTGATATTTTTCTGAAACATTTTTTAAAATAGAATATGCTCCTGCAAAATTTTAAACAATATAGAAAAATTAAATGAAAGCATATTTTGACCTCTAAAATACCACCATTATTATTAAAATACTAGTAGCCCAGTGCACGAAATTCATGCACATTAAAAGGGAATTAATTGCCCTAACCGGTTTGGCTCAGTGGATAGAGCATCGGCCTGCAGACTCAGGGGTCCCAGGTTCGATTCCAGTCAAGGGCATGTACCTTGGTTGCGGACACATCCCCAGTGGGGAGTGTTCAGGAGGCAGCTGATCGATGTTTCTCTCTCATCAATGTTTCTAAGTCTCTATCCCTCTCCCTTCCTCTCTGTAAAAAAATCAATAAAATATATTTTTAAAAGGAATTAATTAGCAGAGATATTATAATATTGCTATTTGCCCTTTGTAATAGAAGTGTGGGAGATGAAAGGAAATTAGTAAAATGTATATGAAAATAATATATAAATTTATTAATAAATAAACAGTAACAAAAGATATAACAACAACAGAGGCATGATATAAAAACGAAAAAAAATGATATGAAAAAAAAACAAAAGCATGATATGAAAACAACAAAAACATGATATAAAAACAATAGTGATGAAAACAATGGCTGACAAAGTGATTAAACTTATTCTAATATCTCCCTGTAAACCACATTAAGAGTGAAAACACTTTCAGAGTGCTTGACTAATTTCCCCTGTGATGAAGTACTTAGAACTTTAACTGTAACATCACATGCTCTTCAAACTCGAGAGAAAGCAACATATAACTGACCATGTGCAAAAACGGGTTCAGGTAGGAATATGCCTACTCTGTCTAGAGTTTGTCCTTGTGATTTATTAATAGTCATCACAAATGCTGGCATCATGGGAAACCGTCATCGAATCAATTTAAATGGGAGGCCAGTGTCAGATGGGGACAAATTAATTCTTGGAATTAGAACAGCCTCTCCCTCTGCAGATCCTGTTAATACTTCAGTTTTGATAATGTTAGGTTGTAATCTTTTGATAATAAATCTGGTACCATTACAAAGATCCCATTTACTATTGAGATTTTTCAATAGTATGATGATTGCACCCACTTTCAATTCTTGGCTGCACATTACAATCACCTGGGAATCTTTTTAAAATCCTGATTCCTGGGCCTCATCCTACAGAAATTGTTTCTTTGTTATGAGTTGGGGCTACAACATTAGTAACAAAGAAACAGAATTAAAATTTTATTGTGGGGAGCCGCTACAGTGTTTTGGACAGGTTCAAGCCTTGGACTGATGAGAGGGCACAGTCCTCTCATTACCAAGTGCAAGTCCCAGCTTGGAGGGAAGGGCCCTCCCAGCACAATTATAGCCAACAGCTGTAGTTGTAAGCGTGAACCTATGGTCCGAACACGTGGCCCCACGTGCCTGAGTGATGTAGGCTTGATAGAGTTCAGGTGCATGGAGTTGAGTAGGATTGAAACCCAAGAGAATGTTGTAAACAACTTGGTCACGCCATTACTTTGCCTCATAGCATCTGCTATAAAATAAAGATATGGCTGTGGGCATGGTCACTGTCTCTCAGAGAAGCAGTATCGCACCGAGCCCCGGCTTTCATTCTCTTGTCTGCCTTTTCTTTGTCTTTTTTAATTTTTATTGTTCAGATTATTACAGTTGTTCCTCTTTTTTCCCCCATAGCTCCCCTCCACCCGGTTCCCATGCCACCCTCTGCCCTTACCCCCACCACCCACTGTCCTCATCCATAGGTGTACAATTTTTGTCCAGTCTCTTCCCACTACCCCCCACATGCCTTTCACCCCCGAGAATAGTCAGTCCACTACCTTTCTATGCCCCTAATTCTATTATATTCACCAGTTTATTCTGTTCATCAGATTATGTATTCACTTGATTTTTAGATTCACTTGTTGATAGATGTGTATTTATTGTTCATAATTTGTATCTTTACCTTTTTCTTCTTTTTCCTCTTCTTAAAGGATACCTTTCAGCATTTCATATAATACTGGTTTGGTGGTGATGAACTCCTTTAGCTTTTTCTTATCTGTGAAGCTCTTTATCTGACCTTCAATTCTGAATGATAGCTTTGCTGGGTCAAGTAATCTAGGTTGTAGGTTCTTGCTGTTCATCACTTTGAATATTTCTTGCCACTCCCTTCTGGCCTGCATAGTTTCTGTTGAGAAATCAGCTGACAGTTGTATGGGTACTCCCTTATAGGTAACTGATTGTTTTTCTCTTGCTGCTTTTAAGATTCTCTCTTTGTCTTTTGCTCTTGGCATTTTAATTATGATGTGTCTTGGTGTGGTCATCTTTGGATTCCTTTTGTTTGGGGTTCTCTGCACTTCCTGGACTTGTAAGTCTATTTCTTTCACCAGGTGGGGGAAGTTTTCTGTCATTATTACTTCAAATAGGTTTTCAATATCTTGCTCTGTCTCTTCTTCTGGCACCCCCATAATTCGGATGTTGGTATGCTTGAAGTTGTCCCAGAGGCTCCTTACACTATCTTCATATTTTTGGATTCTTTTTTCTTTTTTTTTTCCAGTTGGGTGATTTTTGCTTCTTCGTATTTCAAATCCTTGACTTGATTCTTGTGATCCTCTATTCTGCTGTTGGAACTCTGCATAATATCCTTTATTTCAGTCAGTGTATGCTTAATTTCTAGTTGGTCCTTTTTCATAACCTCGAGCGTCTCACTAGATTTCTTGAGGGTCTCACTAAATTTATTGGCGGTCTCACTAGATTTATTGAGGGTCTCACTAAATTTATCGGCGGTTTCTAGAAAATTCTTGAAAAACCTTAAAAGTGTGGTTTTGAACTCTATAGCCAGTAGTTTGCTTTCCTCCATTTCTGTCATTTGTGACCTGTTTCTTTGTCTCCACATTTTTTATGCTTCCCTGTATTGATAGAGTGGCATTCTGTGTTAAGTGTCCTATAGGGCCCAGTGGTTCAGCCTCCCCAATTACCTGAGGTGGACACTCTTGGTGCACCCCTTTGTGGGCTTTGTTTACAGTCTTGTTGTAGTTAAGCCTTGATTGTTTTAGGTTATCACTGGGAACAATTGACCTCCAGGCCAATTGGCTATGAGAATCAGCTGTGTCTGCAGTGGGAGAACTTCTGAACTGGAGACTCCCTTCTGGGGCAAGACATGCTTCAGTGGGGCTTTGGTGCTCACTGAGTCTTCCCCCTGAGTGTGTCCCTTATGGATCTGAGGAGTTTTAATCTGGATGGTCCCACTCTGAACACTTGGTACACTGGCTCTTGGATCTCTAAGGAGGTGCTAATTTAGCCTCTGCCTCAGGCTACCCAGCAGGAGCTATGTAGAGATTCCTCTTCTTTGCTTGTCGTTTGGAGGTGCCCAGATGAGGCCCAGCTCTGAAGCAATGCAAGCTGCTGTGGGGCCTTGGACCTTCTTTTGGAAGTTCTGGGTCTCTCTGATTCAGCTGCAGTTTGTTAGGTAATTTTCAAGTTGCAAAGTGCCAGGCCTTTCATATGCAAAAGCCTCTGTGCACAGCTTGGGTGGAGCGGGGTCTCAGGGGATCAACAGGGCGGAGCAAGCAGCTATGGCTGCTCCCCAGTACTACCCTAAGAGTCCCCACATCTCAGTGTCCCAGTAATCGCTGCAAGCACTTCTGAGAGAAAGCTGCCCTTGAGTTCTGTCTGATGCCTGACAGTCCAGTTTCTCCCCATATGAGTCTGGGTCCCCAGAGACTCACCAGGAACTGGAGTTCAGAGCAGTCGGAGCTTGAAACTCCCTCCCGATTGAAAAAGACAACCGTGTCCTCAGCTGCCAGCCCTTTCCAGGTGCGCCGAGTCCTCAGCTGCCAGCCCTACAGACATGTGCTGCGTCCTCAGCTGCCAGCCCTTTCCACATGTGCCTCTACACCTCTGCACTTTACTTCCTCACCTCCTCTGAGTCTCAGTGTGGTTTTATCTTTCCTTCTAGTTGTAGAATTTCCACTCAGCCAGCCTTCCTGTGGTTCTGGATGATGTCCCTTTTGTCTTTTAGTTGTATTTTTGAAGTGGTTATAGTCTGTCTTTTCTAAGCCTTTCAGCAGCCCCCACTCAGGTTCACCCCTGGCCGTTCTGGCACAGCACACTCCCAGGGAACCACACTCCCAGGGCGGGTTTCTGCCTCAAACCCTGCCCTTGCCAGAAACAGCTCCAGTAAACAGGTGGGGAGGGTGCAGCCCTTGGCAAAGTGACCCAGGATTCAGTGGGTACACACTATGAGGGCGGGTTCCTGCCTCAAACCCCGCCCTTACAGGAAACAGCTCTGGGAAACAGCTTGGGGGAGGGTGCAGCTGTTGCCAAGACAACCCCTGAAGGACTGACTTCCTTCCAGTTGGTTGCCAGCCAGACCCAGGTCATGATGAACACCACCCATAGTTTTTATATAAGTAGATATTGAGTACCATTCAGATATCTCTATAGATGCAAATGCAGACACATGCAAATATTTTCAATATATAATGTCAGTAGCATGGCCTTATATATTTATTGGGATGCATAACCACAGAAATCTGTGAGAAATATTAAAAGTAAATTAGATATCATAGTAATGTCTAGAAGAACTGGAGCCTTATAAGAAAAAAGGATTATGAAAAGAATATAGGATTTTCTCCATTCTAAGGGTTTTAATATTGATATATAGGAAGGTATCTTAAATGTCAAAGACTTGAAAAATGCAATGAAGTAATACAGCAACTTGGGTGGAGATTGGAGATTTCTATTAGTGAACAAAAGAATTAAGAAACATATTAATTTACCTCTGGGATCCCACAATGAGCCACATGCCACCCTTGCAGAGGGTTCTGGGATCCCCCACAGTGGGTCACAGAGTCACACACCAACACACCTTGGGCTCCATGACCTTTCAGTGAGTCACAGAGTCACACACCACCCCTGTTACACACTCCAAGAGCATAGCGAGAGTCACATGTCAGAGGGATTGTGCACACACCTCCACTGACCCAAACCCCTACAGCCTACATTTGTGGGACCAGATCCATTGGGGAAGGGAGTACAACTCATAACAGAGATAATCAAGATGTGAGATTCAAGGCAGACCCAGCCTCAGGGCTAAAGAGACCCTTACCACTGGACTACTAGGGACTTCAATCTCTCATTCCTCAATCAGGTTGCCCAGAGCCAGAAAGGGACAGTGACTCACATTCACCTGCACTAGAGCAGCTTCCAGGAGACCCAGGATAGATACATGAAGACTGGGAGATATAGCAGTTCTACCTAAAGATAGAAGCAAATATAAAGAATCAGCTATAATGGTGAGAAAAACAAACAACTCCCAAATGAGAGAAAAGAAGGAACCTCCAGAAAAAGAGCTAAATGAGATGGAGGCAAGCAATCTATCAGACACAGAGTTCAAAGCAATGGTTATAAAGCTGCTTAAAGAATTTAGCACAAATTACAACAGCATGAAAATGGAAATAGAGGCCATTAACAAGTACCAGACAGAAATGAAGAATGAAATATCTGACACAAAGACACACTGGAAGTGATTAACAGTTGATTGGATGAAGCAGAGGACTGAATCAGTAATTTGGAAGTCAAGGTAGAAATAAATACCCAATTAGATCAGCAAATATAAAAAGTAATTGAAAAGCAGGAAGATAGCTTAAGGGAGCTCTGGGACAACATGAAACGTAACAACATCTGCATTACAAGAATACCAGAAGGAGCATAAGATGAACAAGGAAGAGAGAACCTGTTTAAAGCAATGATGACAAAAACTTCCCCAATTGATGAAGGAAAATGTCACACGAGTTCAGGAGACATAGATGAACCTACAAAGACCCACACCTAGACACCTCATAATTAAGATGGCAAATATTAAACACAAAGAAAGAATCTTAATTTAAAGGCAGCAAGGGAAAGATATAAAATTACTTACAAAGGAGTTCCCATTAAAATTTCAACTGACTTCTCAGTAGAAACACTTCAGGCCAAAAAAGACAGGCATGAAGTACTTGAAGTAATGAAAAGCAATGGCCTAAAGTCAAGATTACAGTATCCAGTGAGATTATCATTTAAAATTGAAAGTGAAAGAAAAAGCTTTCTAGACCAAAAAAAAAAAAAAAAAAAAAAGTTAAAGCAGTATATTGCCTCCAAACCAGCAATGCAAAAAATGTTAAAGGGACTGCTTGAAGAAGAAGAAGAAGAAGAAGAAGAAGAAGAAGAAGAAGAAGAAGAAGAAGAAGAAGAAGAAAGGTTCATAGGCACAAAAAAAAATTAAAATGGCAATAAATAAATACCTATCAATAATAATCTTGGGAGAAACCAAGATGGCGGCATAGGTTAACGCCAGAGATTGCTGCCTCGAACAACCACTTCAGAGATATAACTAAAGGACAGAACGGACATCATCCAGAACCACAGGAAGGCTGGATGAGTGGAAATTCTACAACTAGGAGGAAAGAGAATATCATACCCAGACTCAGAGGAAGCGCAGTGCTGAAGTGAAATACTCAGGTGTGGAGTGCGCTAGGAGCGGGCTGACACCGGAGGGTGCGGTTGTTGTTTTCAATTGGGAGGGAGTTTCAGGCTCTGAGCTCCACATCCGGGCGAGTCTCTAGGGACCCAGACTCAAACGGGAGAAGCGGGACTGTCTGGCTTTGGTCGGAACTCAAAGGCAGCTTTCTCTCCGAGGTTTGCAGTGGTTTCTGGGGCTCTGAGAGGCAGAGCCTCTGCGGACGGGACTGAGAGCAGCCATAACTGCTCGCTCCACCCACCTTGTAGATCCCCAGGGACCCGCCCTGCCCAAGCCCTTCGCAGAGCCATTTGCCAGATGGCCTCAGGCAAAGGCTAGATTAGCACCGCCCTAGAGAGCTTCCAGCACAGAAGCTCTCCCACTGCAGACACAGCTGACTCTCATAGCCAGTTAGCCTGGAGGTCAAATCACCCCCGGTATTGCCGACAACAATCAAGGCTTAACTACAACAAGACTGCGCACAAAGACCACTAGGGGGTAGACCAAGAAAGCATAAAAAATGTGGAGACAAAGAAACAGGACACAACTGTCAATGGAGGATATTCAGTTCAGAACCACACTTTTAAGGTCTCTTAAGAACTGTCTAGAAGCCACCGATAAGTGTAGTGAGATCCTCAAGAAATCTAATGAGACCCTCGATGTTATGATAAAGAACCAACTAGAAATTAAGCATACACGGACTGAAATAATGAATACTATACAGAATCCCAACAGCAGACCAGAGGAGTGCAAGAATCAAGGCAAAGGTTTGAAATGTGAAGAAGCAAAAAACACCCAACTAGAAAAGCAAAATGAAAAAAGAATCTGAAAATATGAAGATAGTGTAAGGAGCCTCTGGGACAGCTTCAAGCGTACCAACATCAGAATTATAGGGGTGCCAGAAGATGAGAGAGAGCAAGATATTGAAAACCTATTTGAAGAAATAATGACAGAAAACTTCCCCCACCTGGTGAAAGAAATAGACTTACAGGTCCAGGAAGCACAGAGAACCCCAAACAAAAGGAATCCAAAGAGGACCACACCAAGACACATCATAATTAAAATGCCAAGGGCAAAAGACAAAGAGAGAATCTTAAAAGCAGCAAGAGAAAGAAACTCAGTTACCTACAAGGGAATACCCATACGACTGTCAGCTGATTTCTCAACAGAAACTTTGCAGGCCAGAAGGGAATGGCAAGAAATATTCAAAGTGATGAATACCAAGAACCTACAACCAAGATTACTTTATCCAGCAAAGCTATCATTCAGAATTGAAGGTCAGATAAAGAGCTTCACAGATAAGGAAAAGCTAAAGGAGTTCATCACCACCAAACCAGTATTATATGAAATGCTTAAAGGTATCCTTTAAGAAGAGGAAGAAGAAGAAAAAGGTAAAGATATAAATTATGAACAACAAATACACATCTATCAACAAGTGAATCTAAGAATCAAGTGAATAAATAATCTGGTGATCATAATAGAATCAGGGACATAGAAAGGGAATGGACTGACTATTCTTGGGGGGGAAAGGGGTGTGGGAGATGCAGGAAGAGACTGGCCAAAAATCGTGCACCTATGGATGAGGACAGTGGGTGGGGAGTGAGGGCAGAGGGTGGGGCGGGAACTGGGAGGAGGGGAGTTATGGGGGGAAAAAAGAGCAACAAATGTAATAATCTGAACAATAAAGATTTAATTAAAAGAATAATAATAATCTTAAATGTAAATGGATTAAATACTCCAGTTAAAAGACATAAGCTGAGTGAATGAATAAGAAAATATGACCCATAAATATTCTGCCTACAAAAGACCCACCTCAGAACAAAAGATACACACAGACTGAGAGTGAAGAGAAGGAAACATACTAGTATATTCCATGCAAATGGAAAGGGAAAAAAAAAACTGTAGTAGCAATACTCATATCAGATAAAATGGACTTCAAAACAAAGACCATAACAAGAGACTAAAAAGGCCACTTCATAATACCAAAAAGAATGATTCAGCAAGAAAATATAACACTTGTAAACATATATACACCCAATATAGGAGCACATACATATTAAAAAAAAAGAAAACAAAACCAAAATCTTTTGATGGACTTTAAGGGAGAGATTGGCAGCAATACAATCATAGTAGGAGACTTTAACACCCCACTGACATCACTGGATAGATCTTCCAGACAAAAAATCAACAACGAAACAGAGGCCTTAAATGACACACTAGATCAGATGGACCTAACTGATATTTACAGAAAATTTCACCCCAAAGCAACAGAATATACATTCTTCTCAAATGCATGTGGAACATTCTCAAAGATAGACCTGATGTTAGTGCACAAAAACGTCTATACAAATTCAAGACTATTGATACAATACCAAGCATCTTCTCAGATCACAATGGCATGAAGTTACAAATCAACTAAAATAAAAACAAAAAAAACTCAAAAAAAACTCATATACTTGGAGGCTGAATAGCATGTTATTAAGCAGTGAATGTGTTACCAATGAGATCAAGAAAGAAATTAAAAACTTCCTGGAAACAAATAAAATGCATACACAACCACCCCAAACCAATGGGACATGGTAAAAGCAGTCCTGAGAGGGAAGTTCATAGCACTGCAAGCCTATCTCAAGAAACAAGAAAAACGACTAATAAATAACACTACAACTAAGTGAATTAGAAATAAAAAAGCAAGAAAAACCCAGAGGAAGTAGGAGGAAGGAAATAATAAAGATCAGAGCATAAATAAATGACATAGAAACAAAAACAAACAACAACAACAAAAAAAAAACACACAAAACAAAACAGTGCAAAATACCAATAAATCCAAGAGTTTCTTCTTTGAAAATATAAAAAAGATTGATGAATCCTTAGCCAGACTCCTCAGGAAACAAAGAGAGAGGACCCAAATAAATAAAATCAGAAATTAAAGAGGCAATATAACAATGGACACCACAGCAATACAAGGGATTGTAAGCAAAAACTGTGAACAACTGTATGCCAACAATTGGACAATTTGGGAGAAATGGACAAATTTCTAGAAACAAACAATCTTCCAAAACTCAACCTGGAAGAATCAGAAACATGAGTAGCCCAAAAACAAACAATTACATTGAAGCCATATGGAAGTCAAGGTAGAAAAGGTAGAAATAAATACCCAATTAGAGCAGCAAATAGAAAAAGAATTAAAAAGCAAGAAGATAGCTTAAGAGAGTTCTGGGACAACATGAATATAATAATGTCCAAAAAATGTAAAATACTTCCAAAAAACAAAAGTCCTGAACTGGATGGATTTATAGGAGAATTTTACCAAACATTCAAAGAAGAATTAACATCTATCCTCCTCAAACTATTCCAAAATATTCAAGAGGAAAGAACAATTCCAAACTCTTTTTACAAAGACAGCATTATTCTAATTCCAAAACCAGATTAAGGGCACTACAAAATAAGAAAACAACAGGCCAATATCCCTAATAAACACGGATGCTAAAATCCTCAACAATATATTAGCAAATTGGATCCAGAAACATATTAAAAAGATCATATACCATGAACAAGTGAGATTTATTCTGGGAATGCAAGGTTCATACAATATTTGCAAATCAAGAAATGTGATACATCACAAACAAATTGAAAGATAAAAACCACATGATATATAAATCGAATCAGAAAAAGCACTTGACAAAATTCAGCATCCTTTTTTGATAAAAACTCTCAGTAAAGTGGGAATAGAGGGATCATACCTCAACATAATAAAGGCCATTTATGACAAACCTACAGCCAACATAATACTCAACGTGCAAAAACAAAATGTGTTTCCCTTAAGAACAGGAACAAGACAAGGATTTCTGCTTTCACCACTCTTATTTAACACTAGAAGCCTGATGCATGAAATTCGTGCAAGAGTAGGCCTTCCTTCCCTCGACTGCCGGTACTGGCTTCCCGCTGGCTGCCCACAGGCACCAGGGACCCTGCTGGCTTCCCTCTGGCCCCGGCTCTGTCCAGAAGAATGTCCAGAATAATGTCCAGAAGGATGTCCAGTCTAATTAGCATATTACCCTTTTATTATTATATATAGTACTGGAAGTCCTAGCCACAGCAATCAGACATAAAGAGCTAAAGGCATTCAAATTGGAAAGAGGAAGTAAAACTGTCAATATTCATAGATGACAGGATATTGTATATAGAAAACCCAAAGACTCCACCAAGAAACTACTAGACTTAATAAATTAATTCAGCAAGGTAGCAGAATACAAAATCAACATCCACAAATCAATGGCATTCTTATACACCAATAGTGAACTCTCAGAAAGAGAAACTAGCACTAGCTGGTTTGGCTCAGTGGATAGAGTGTCTGCCTGTGAACTGAAGGGTCACAGGTTCAATTCTGGTCAAGGGCATATGCCCGGGTTTCGGGATTGATACCCAGTATGGGGTGTGCAGGAGGCAGCTTATCAATGATTCTCATCATTGATGTTTCTAATTCTCTCTCCCTCTCCCTTCCTCTCTGAAACCAATACACACACACACACACACACACACACACACACACACACACACACATACTAGTGGCCTGGTGCACAAAATTTGTGCACATTGAAAGAAAATTAATTAGAGTAACATAATTTGAACTCACTATCTAATATCAATAATATGTGAGCATGAGGCAGTCCGCATTTCTGAAATTCAATGACATGAATTTTAGCTATTACTTTGCAAAATAAATGGAATTTACAGATATCATTTCAAAGAGCATTCAACTTAATATTAAAAACTCTGGCTAACAAGTCAGGTCTGTTTTCAACTTTTTGCCAGCATTGTAAATTGATTGCAATATCTGCCCATTTGGGGTTGCAAGTCATGGTTACAAATAAATCGGGTTTGCCATACTTCGTTGCAATTGCCATAGCATCCTGATATTGCTGCTGCATATTTCTGGGACTACCCTCAAAAGATGATGGAAGTATTATCATTTTACCAAAAGCACATTGTCATTTTCAGATCTAGATTGAGATAATCCATCAAACCACTGTTTTTTTAATTCTCAACTTAGATTGGTTTGCTTTGATGAAATTTATCCAGTTGGCCTCCATTTTTGAATATGAATCCACGATAAACTGTTGAGTTAATTTTCCTGCATTTAAAATAGAATTGAACGAGTCCCGCACAGAGAGATGAAATCCATAATACTTCATTTGTGTGACTTGTATCCTTACATTTTGTCTAGTATTATTGTCAATTACACAGTTGTCTCTGAGTATTTTTTTTTATTGCTTAAAGTATTACAAAGGGTATTACATATGTGTCCATTTTATCCCCCCGCCCTAGACAGTCCCCTAGCCTCCCCTATCCCCCAATGTCTTATGTCCACTGGTTATGCTTATATGCATGCATACAAGTCCTTTAGTTGATCTCTTACCCCCCTACCTCCTGCCCCGCAACCCTCCCCGACCTTCCTGCTGCAGTTTGACAATCTGTTTGAGGCAGCTCTGCCTCTGTATCTATTATTGTTCAAAAGTTTATAATGGTCTCTATTATCCATGAATGAGTGAGATCATGTGGTATTTTTCCTTCATTGACTGGCTTATTTCACTTAGCATAATGCTCTCCAGTTCCATCCATGACGTTGCAAATGGTAAGAGTTCCTTCCTTTTTAGAGCAGCATAGTATTCCATCGTGTAGATGTACCACAGTTTTCTAATCCATTCATCTACTGATGGGCACTTAGGCTGTTTCCAGATCTTAGCTATGGTGAATTGTGCTGCTCTGAACATAGGGGTGCATATATCCTTTCTGATTGGTGTTTCTGGTTTCTTGGGATATATTCCTAGAAGTGGGATCACAGGGTCAAATGGGAGTTCCATTTTCAGTTTTTTAATGAAACTCCATACTGTCTTCCATAGTGGCTGCACCAGTCTGCATTCCCACCAGCAGTTAACAAGTGTTCCTTTTTCTCCACATCCTCTCCAGCACTTGTCGTTTGTTGATTTGTTGATGATAGCCAGTCTGACAGGTGTGAGATGGTACCTCATTGTTGTTTTGATTTGCATCTCTCGGATGATTAGTGACTTTGAGCATGTTTTCATATGTCTCTTGGCTTTCTGAATGTCCTCTTTTGAAAGGTGTCTATTTAGGTCCTTTGCCCATTTTTTGATTGTATTGTTTATCTTCCTTTTGTTAACTTGTATGAGCTCCCTATAAATTTTGGAGATTAGGCCCTTATCAGATATGACATTGGCAAATATGTTTTCCCACACAGTGGGTTTTCTCGTTGTTTTGTTGATGGTTTCTTTTGCTGTGCAGAAGCTTTTTATTTTGATGTAGTCCCATTTGTTCATTTTCTCTTTAGTTTCAAGTGCCCTAAGAGCTGTATCAGTGAAGAAATTGCTTCGGCATATGTCTGAGATTTTGTTGCCTTTGGATTCTTCTAGAATTTTTATGGTTTCCTGTCTTACATTTAAGTCCTTTATCCATTTTGAGTTTATTTTTGTGTATGGTGTAAGTTGGTGGTCTAGTTTCATTTTCTTGCATATATCTGTCCAATTTTCCCAACACCATTTATTGAAGAGACTATCTTGGCTCCATTGTATGTTCTTGCCTCCTTTGTCAAATATTAATTGAGCATATTGGTTCGGGCCAATTTCTGGGCTCTCTATTCTATTCCACTGATCTATATGCCTATTCTCGTTCCAGTACCAGGCAGTTTTGAGAACAGTGGCTTTGTAATACATCTTGATATCTGGTATTGAGATCCCACCTACTTTGTTCTTTTTCAGGATTGCTGCAGCTATTCGGGGTCTTTTTTTATTCCAGATGAATTTTTGGAGAGTTCGTTCTAGATCTCTGAAGTATGCCGTTGGTATTTTAATGGGAAGTGCGTTGAATTTATAGATTGCTTTGGGTAGTATGGACATTTTAATGATGTTGATTCTACCAATCCATGAACACGGTATGTTCTTCCATCTGTTTATGTTTTCCTCTATATCATTTTTCAACGTCCTGTAGTTTTCTGAGTAGAGGTCTTTTACCTCTTTAGTTAAGTTTATTCCTAGGTAGCTTAATTTTTTTGGTGCGATGGTAAACGGGATTGTTTTTATAATCTCTCTTTCTGAAAGTTCACTATTGGTGTATAGAAATGCCTCGGATTTCTTGGGGTTAATTTTGTATCCTGCTACATTGCCAAATTCATGTATTAAGTCCAGTAGCTTTTGATGGAGTCTCTAGGGTTTTGTATGTATAATATCATGTCGTCTGCAAATAAGGACAGTTTTACTTCCTCTTTTCCAATTTGGATGCCTTTTATTTCTTCTTCTTGCCGAATTGCAATGGCTAACACTTCCAGTACTATGTTGAACAGGAGTGGTGAGAGGGGGCATCCCTGTCTTGTTCCTGTTTTTAGGGGAAATGGTGTTAGTTTTTGTCCATTGAGTATGATGTTGGCTGTGGGCCTGTCATATATGGCTTTTATTATGTTGAGGTATGATCCTTCTACTCCCACCTTGCTGAGAGCTTTTATCAAAAATGGGTGTTGAGTTTTGTCAAATGCTTTTTATGCATCAATTGATATGACCATGTGGTTTTTTTCTTTCAATGTGTTTATGTGATGTATCACGTTTATTGATTTGCGGATATTGTACCATCCTTGCATCCCTGGGATAAATCCTACTTGGTCATGGTGTATGATCTTTCTGATGTACTGCTGGATCCGATTTGCTAAGAGTTTGTTGAGGATTTTGGCATCTATGTTCATGAGGGATATTGGCCTGTAATTCTCTTTCATTGTGTTGTCTTTACCTGGTTTTGGTATTAGAGTGATGCTGGCTTCATAGAATGAGCTTGGAAGTGTTCCTTCCTCTTGAATTTTTTGTAGTAGTCTGAGGAGGATAGGTTTTAGTTCTTCCTTGAATGTTTGGTAAAACTCCCCTGTGAAGCCGTCTGGTCCTGGGCTTTTGTTTGCTGGAAGCTTTTTGATGACTGCTTCAATTTCTTCCATAGTTATTGGCCTGTTGAGATTTTTAGATTCTTCCTGATTGAGTTTTGGAATGTTGTATTTTTCTAGGAATTTGTCCATTTCCTCCAGGTTGTCTAGTTTGTAGGAGTAGAGCTGTCCATAGTATTTTTTAACAATCATTTGTATTTCTGTGGGGTCTGTTGTTATTTCGCCTCTATCGTTTCTGATTTTGTTTATTTGGGTCCTCTCTCTTTGCTTCTTGGTGAGTCTGGCTAGAGGTTTGTCAATCTTGTTTATCCTTTCAAAGAACCAGCTCTTGGTTTCATTGATTTTCTGTATTGTTTTTTTGGTTTCTATGTCATTTATTTCTGCTCTAATCTTTATTATCTCCTTCCTTCTGCTCACTCTGGGGTTTTCTTGTTGCTCTCTTTCTAATTCTTTGAGTTGTAGAGTTAGGTGATTTACTACCATTTTTTCTTGTTTTTTGAGATAGGCCTGTAGAGCTATAAACTTCCCTCTCAGGACTGCTTTCATTGTGTCCCATAGGTTTTGGATTGTTGTGTTTTCATTGTCATTAGTTTCCAGGATGTTTCGAATTTCTTCTTTGATTTCATTGGTAACCCAATCAATATTTAATAGCATGCTATTCAGATTCCAGGTGTTTGAGTATTTTGGGTTGTTTTTATTGTAGTTTATTTCTAATATTATGCCATCGTGGTCTGCGAAGACGCTTTTTATGATTTCAATTTTCTTGAATTTGGGGATACTTTGCTTGTGACCCAATATATGGTCTATTTTTGAATATGTCATATGAGCATTTGAGTAGAATGTATATTCCCTGGCTTTCGGGTGAAGTGTTCTGAAGATGTCTATTAAGTCCATCTGATCTAGTGAGTCATTTAGGATTGCTGTATCTTTGCTGATTATTTGTCTAGAGGACTTATCCAGTGCTGTCAGTGGTGTATTAAAGTCCCCTACTATGATTGTATTGTTGTCAATCTCTCCTTTGATATCTTCCAGGAGTTTTCTTTATGAATTTGGGTGCTCCTGCATTGGGTGCATATATGTTTACCAGGGTTATATCTTCTTGTTGTATTGATCCCTTTAGTATTATGAAGTGGCCGTCCTTATCTCTTGTTATGGCCTTCACTTTGAGGTCTACTTTGTCCGATATAAGTATTGCTACCCCAGCTTTCTTTTCCTTTCCATTTGCCTGAAAGATATTTTTCCATCCTTTCACTTTCAGTCTGTGTGAGTCCCTTCTAGTGAGGTGGGTTTCTTGTAGGCAGCAGATGTATGGGTCATGTTTTTTTATCCATGCAGCCACTCGATGTCTTTTGTTTGGAGCATTTAGTCCGTTTACGTTTAAAGTTATTATTGAAAGGTACTTGTTTGTAGGCATTTCTGTTTTTGTGTGGCTGTTTTCTTTCTGAGCTTTTTATTTCTTATTTTTATACCAGTCCCTTTAGCATTCCTTGCATTGCTGGCTTGGTGGTGATAAACTCCCTTAGCCTTTTTTTGTTTGTGAAGCTTCTTATTTCCCCTTCAAGTTTTAATGATAGCCTTGCTGGATAGAGTATTCTTGGATTCAGTCCTTTGCTTTGCATCACTTTGTAAATTTCCGTCCATTCTTTTCTGGCCTGATGTGTTTCTGTTGAGAAATCATTTGACAATCTAATGGGAGATCCCTTGTATGTAACTTTCCGTCTCTCTCTTGCAGCCTGTAAGATTCTCTCTTTGTCCTGAACATTTGCCATGGTAATTATGATGTGTCTTGGTGTGGGTCTTTTTGGGTTCACCTTGTTTGGGACTCTCTGGGCTTGTGTGACTTTTTTCTTCCCCACCTCAGGGAAGTTTTCTGATATTATTTCTTCTAATAGGTTTTCTAATCCTTGTTCATCCTTCTGTTGTTCTGGTACCCCTATTATTCGTATGTTGTTTCGTTTCATGTTGTCCCAAAGCTCCCTTAGGCTCTCCTCCTGTCTTTTCATTTTTTTCTCCAATTGCAGTACGTTTTGGGTGTGTTTTGCTTCCTTGTCTTCTAAATCACTAATTTGGTCCTCCGCTTCTCCTAGTCTACTTTTGATACTTTCAATGGAGTTTTTCATTGCAGCTATATCACTCTTCATTTCTTCTTGGGTCTTCCTTAAGTTGTTGATTTTTTCCTCTGTTTCTTCTAGCTTCTTCCATATGTTATCGATTTTTTCATCTGTTTCTTCTTGCTTCTTGCAGAGGTTGTCGATTTTTTCCTCCATCCGGTTTATGCACTCTAGGACCCTTATTCTGAATTCTTTTTCTGTCATGTTGAATGCCTCTGTATTACTTAGCTGCTTTTCTGGAGAGTCCTCCTTCTCTTTCCTTTGGGGGTTTCTTTGTCTACCCATGTTTGATCTCACTGACATATCTAGACGTTGAGTCGTTCAGTGGCTGCTCCCTTGGAGCAGCAAGTGACTCCTTGGTCTGTGGTTGCTCTTCGGGCGGTTGTGGTAGCAGCTGCTCTTCAGTTGGCAGCAGCTCCTCTGGTTGGTGCTGTTCACAGCTGTGGTGGCTCTTTTGGCCGGTGGGGTGAGGTTTCACTTACAGCTGCTGTTCCTCAGCAGAGGGTGTGGTGCTCAGGAGGTTGCTGTTGCTTGGATCTTCTGTGTTGATTTAAAGGCACAAAATACAACACAACAAGGCACCACGTACCAGGCACTATACACAAATATATTCACGATATGAATAACCCCAAATAAAGGTGACCACCTGAATTAAGAGAATTAGGGGATAAGGAAGAAGGAAGAGAAAAAGAGAAAAGAGAAAAAAGAAAAGAAAATTAGGGACCAAAAAAAGGAGTGCAAAAATGAAATTGGGAAAAAGGAGGGGGGAAAATAAAAGCGAGAAAAGAAAAGAAAAGAAAAGAAAAGAAAAGAGCGAAAAGAGAGAATTAAGTGGAAGAGGGGAAGAGACTTTTTTATATGAGGAGAATACTCCTATAGAACAGCCATTAATCCCAACAAATTCCAGCAACAGCTCCCTGGAGATGAATGCAAACTAGAAACAACCAATAATATAACGATGAAAATAGAATGGAGAACACTAATCCCAAAATAAAATAAAGAGAAAATAAAATGGCACTTTAAAAAAAAATGGTAAAATGGTAGCAGTAATAATACTGGTTAAAAATGAGAAGGTAGTAATTAAAAAGGTAAAATCAGGTGATGGAAAAAAGAAGAAAAAAAAAAGAAGAAGAAAAGAAAAAAAAAGAAAAAAAAAAGAAAAAAATTGGTTTCTTAGTTAAAAGGTGAAAAAAGAAAAAAAAATATTGCAGTAGTGAAGGTCCTTCAGTTCTTCTATTCTTCAGTGTGGCTCGCCTTAGACCTGCCAGGTATTCAGGAGAGTGTTGAGTTTCCCTGCGATACACTGTTCCCGTCTCTGAGTCTTAATGCAATATCTGTTCTCCAGCCTTTTTCACCAAGTGGAAAAAGAATAGGATGTCATTGCATCTAATGTAGTAAAAAGGATATTTATTTGTTTCATTTTAGTGGCATTTGGATTACTGGGATCCAATTTACAACGAATGAGCAAGTCCCTTTCAAAATGAGATTCTCCATCTTCGTTTCAGAATATGATAGCAACCTCTGTTACATTGGGGAGAATTATATCTACCTGGGTCACTGTTACGATCATATTTAATTTCCATTGTTACCTCTGTGGGAGCAATACCTTTTGCTGCTGCTTCAGATTGGGCTTCCTTTTCTACCTCATGTAGCATCTTCTACGATTTTGTTAATTCATTTATTTCATGCATGAGGTTGTTGATATTGATCATGAGTCTTTCTGAGCAGCGATGGTATTCTGGCATTGCTAATCTTTTAGTTGGAGCTTTGGCTGTATCCAAAATATAGAGTTAAGCAAACTTCCGAGAAACGCCATCCGAAGGATGTAAAGTTCCAGTACGGGGATAAACTTGTCCGTGTATTCTAAAACAGTATGGCCCATATCCTGATGGCCATGCAATATTTGCACCCATGGAAGCAAAAGCTATTTATGGAATGAATATTTTCCATGAAATTTTTACTGACAGAATCTTCGTTTGTCATTAATCTTTTTAAATATGCCGGATAATCTGGAGACTGTGTATCATTTAGGCAGACTTTCCCTTTGCTACAACATCGAGTAAATTTCCCATCAGATGGCTTTTCATCAGAGAAATTTAGTGATAGGCAAAATTCACATCGAACAGTCATTCCAACACAACTATGTTCGAGAATTGCATCCTCATGTACTCCATTTTTGCTGAGAAGGCAGTTCCTACTGGTATTGGTAGTACTTGTTGATGACTGTTCTCTAGATATATTCTGTCATCGCCACCACCTTCTTTCAACTTCAAAGGCACGTTTGTCTTTAGACATTTTTTGTCGATAACACCGGTGTTTTTCAGCATTAGAGCAACATTTTTTCAGTAGCTGCTCTTCAAATACATCCTGTCCCAGGTGCCACCTTCTTTCAAAATAAGATGCATGCTGCTCTGTAGACATTTTCTGTCAATAGTGCTGGCATATTTTGGATGCAGAGCTACGTTGTATCAACAGTTGTTCTTTAGACATAGTCCCACCTCTCTACTGTCATGGTCTGAGATGCAGGTGAATGAGAGTCCTGGCTGTCAGGCTGCTGAGAGCTGTCTGACCAAAGGCTGATTCTGGCTGATTCTGTGGGGGTGGGACTTCCTCTCCCCTGATGTCAGTTTCCACGGCTGTGAGGAGGAAGCTGGGGTGACAGAGGGAGCTGTGCCCTCCAAGTCACCCTCTCTCTCACTCTGCTCTATGTCCAGCAGTCTCCTGCTCTGCCAAGTCCTCCATACCTCCTGCTCTCCACTTGCTCCCCTGCTCTGCTCTCCACTGGCAAGGTCCCAGGAGCCAGCGAACATGGGTAGGCACAGGCATTCTTGCTTCCTGGACTGGCTAGTGTCCCGGGAGCCCGCAGGCATAGTTTGGTTGGCAGGCCTTGCCTCCCGGGCCAGCAATGGTCCCAGGATCCCACGGCCACCATTGCCTCCTGGGGTGCTTGACACCGATGTATGCAAATTAACTGCCATCTTTTTCTTTTTTTTTAATGTTTTTTTTATTGCTTAAAGTATTACAAAGGGTATTACATATGTGTCAATATTTTTCCCCCCGCCCTAGACAATCACCTAGCCTCTCCTATCCCCCAGTGTTTTATGTCCGTTGGTTATGCTAATATGCATGCATACAAGTCCTTTAGTTGATCTCTTACCCCCCTGCCTCCTGCCCCGCAACCCTCCCCGGCCTTCCCGCTGCAGTTTGAAAATCTGTTTGAGGCAGCTCTGCCTCTGTATCTATTATTGTTCAAAAGTTTATAATGGTCTCTATTATCCATGAATGAGTGAGATCATGTGGTATTTTTCCTTCATTGACTGGCTTATTTCACTTAGCATAATGCTCTCCAGTTCCATCCATGCCATTGCAAATGGTAACAGTTCCTTCCTTTTTAGAGCAGCATAGTATTCCATTGTGTAGATGTACCACAGTTTTCTAATCCATTCATCTACTGATGGGCACTTAGGCTGTTTCCAGATCTTAGCTATGGTGAATTGTGCTGCTATGAACATAGGGGTGCATATATCCTTTCTAATAGGTGTTTCTGGTTTCTTGGGATATATTCCTAGAAGAGGGATCACAGGGTCAAATGGGAGTTCCATTCTCAGTTTTTTGAGGAAACTCCATACTGTCTTCCATAGTGGCTGCACCAGTCTGCATTCCCACCAGCAGTGCACAAGTGTTCCTTTTTCTCCACATCCTCTCCAGCACTTGTCGTTTGTTGATTTGTTGATGATAGCCAGTCTGACAGGTGTGAGATGGTACCTCATTGTTGTTTTGATTTGCATCTCTCCGATGATTAGTGACTTTGAGCATGTTTTCTTATGTCCCTTGGCTTTCTGAATGTCCTCTTTTGAAAGGTGTCTATTTAGGTCCTTTGCCCATTTTTTGATTGTATTGTTTATCTTCCTTTTGTTAACTTGTATGAGCTCCCTATAAATTTTGGAGATTAGAGCCTTATCAGATATGACATTGGCAAAAATGTTTTCCCACACAGTGGGTTTTCTCGTTGTTTTGTTGATGGTTTCTTTTGCTGTGCAGAAGCTTTTTATTTTGATGTAGTCCCATTTGTTCATTTTCTCTTTAGTTTCAAGTGCCCTAGGAGCTGTATCAGTGAAGAAATTGCTTCGGCATATGTCTGAGATTTTGTTGCCTTTGGATTCTTCTAGAATTTTTATGGTTTCCTGTCGTACATTTAAGTCCTTTATCCATTTTGAGTTTATTTTTGTGTATGGTGTAAGTTGGTGGTCTAGTTTCATTTTCTTGCATATATCTGTCCAATTTTCCCAACACCATTTATTGAAGAGACTATCTTGGCTCCATTGTATGTTCTTGCCTCCTTTGTCAAATATTAATTGAGCATATTGGTTCGGGCCAATTTCTGGGCTCTCTATTCTATGCCATTGATCTATATGCCTATTCTCGTGCCAGTACCAGGCAGTTTTGAGAACAGTGGCTTTGTAATACATCTTGATATCTGGTATTGAGATCCCACCTACTTTGTTCTTTTTCAGGATTGCTGCAGCTATTCGGGGTCTTTTTTTATTCCAGATGAAATTTTGGAGAGTTCGTTCTAGATCTGTGAAGTATGTCATTGGTATTTTAATGGGAAGTGTGTTAAATTTATAGATTGCTTTGGGTAGTATGGACATTTTAATGATGTTGATCCTACCAATCCATGAACACGGTATGTTCTTCCATCTGTTTATGTCTTCCTCTATATCTTTTTTCAACGTCCTGTAGTTTTCTGAGTAGAGGTCTTTTACCTCTTTAGTTAAGTTTATTCCTAGGTAGCTTAATTTTTTTTGGTGCGATGGTAAACGGGATTGTTTTTATAATCTCTCTTTCTGAAAGTTCACTATTGGTGTATAGAAATGCCTCAGATTTCTTTGGGTTAATTTTGTATCCTGCTATATTGCCAGATTCATGTATTAAGTCTAGTAGCTTTTTGATGGAGTCTCTAGGGTTTTGTATGTATAATATCATGTCGTCTGCAAATAAGGACAGTTTTACTTCCTCTTTTCCAATTTGGATGCCTTTTATTTCTTCTTCTTGCCTAATTGCAATGGCTAACACTTCCAGTACTATGTTGAACAGGAGTGGTGAGAGGGGGCATCCCTGTCTTGTTCCTGTTTTTAGGGGAAATGGTGTTAGTTTTTGTCCATTGAGTATGATGTTGGCTGTGGGCCTGTCATATATGGCTTTTATTATGTTGAGGTATGATCCTTCTACTCCCGCCTTACTGAGAGTTTTTATCAAAAATGGGTGTTGAATTTTGTCAAATGCTTTTTCTGCATCAATTGATATGACCATGTGGTTTTTTTCTTTCAGTTTGTTTATGTGATGTATCAAGTTTATTGATTTGCGGATATTGTACCATCCTTAACTGCCATCTTTTTCAAGTTAATTTGCATACTCCCTCTGATTGTCTGGTGGGTGTAGTGAAGGGATGGTTAATTTGCATTGTTCTATTTTATTAGATAGGATATATATATATATGAAAAGAAACCCACTCAGTAGGAGAACACATTTGCCAATGATACATCTGACAAGGGGTTAGTGTCCAAAATATATAAAATACTCATACAACTCAACAAAAGGAAGACAAACAATCCATTTCTTTTTGAAAATGGGCAGAAGACCTGAACAGACATTTATCCAAACAGGATATACAAATGGCCAAGAGACATATGAAAAAATGCTCAAAGTCACTAATCATCAGGGAAATGCAAATTAAAACCACAATAAGATATCAAACTCACACCTATTATAATGGCTATTATAAAAGAATCAACAAACAACAAATGCTGGCAAGATGTGGAGAAAAGGGAACAGTAGGTCACTGCTGGTGGGAATGCAGACTGGTGCAGCCACTATGGAAAACAGTATAGAGTTTTTCAAAAAAATAAAAATTGAACTTCTGTTTGACCCATGATCCCACTTCTGGGAATATATCTGGGAATATAAAAACCCTAAAACTCAAATCAGAAATGATATATGCACCCCAATGTTTATAGCAGTGATATTTACAATGGCTAAGATTTGGAAACAGACAAAGTACCCATCAGTAGATGAATGGATAAAAAATCTGTGGTACATTTGCACAATAGAATACTATGCAGCTGTAAAAAAGAGGGATCTCTTACCCTTTGGGACAACATCGATGGACCTGAAAAATACTATGCTAAGTGATAGCCAATCTCAAAAGACAAATATAACATGATCTCACTTATTTGTGGAATCTAATTAGAAGAATGAATTGACCAACAAAATAAGATCTGAAACATGGATACATGGAACAGACTGACATACCTCTATGTGGAGTTGGGGGAACAAGAATATACACTGAGTGGCCAGATTATTATGGCCACCCCATCAGTACTTTGTTGGGTCACCTTTTGCCTTCAATACTGCAGTGATTCTTCTTGGCATTGACTCCACGTGATGTTGAAAGGTGATGCAACGAATCTGACACCATGCCTGATGAATAGCACTGTCCAGTTCTGTGAGATTTGATGGTTGTGGAAGAAGCTGCCTGATGGCTCTTTTAACTTTGTCCCACAAATGCTCAATTGGATTGAAATCTGGTGATTGCGGGGGCCACCTAAGCAAGGTAAAGTCTCCCTCCTGTTCTTGAAAGCACTCCTGCACAATATGAGTACCGTGGCATGGCACATTGTCTTGTTAGAAGAAGCCATCTCCATTGGGATACGCCATCAACATGATAGGATGAACTTGATCAGCAATGATACTTAGGTATGTTGTGCTATTCAGACATTGTTCCACATGAATTAAAGGGCCCAAATCGTGCCAGGAAAACATGCCCCAAACCATAACACTGCCCCCACCAGCTTGAAAGGTTGTACTCATGCATGTGGGGTGCATGATTTCATGCTGTTTCCACCAAATTCTCACTCTGCCACCTGCATGATGCAACTGGAAACATGATTCTTCGGACCACATGACTTTTTTCCAATGCTCAACTGTCCAATCCTTGTGTTCCCGTGTGAATTGGAGATGTTTTATCTTGGTAACTGCAGATAGCAAAGGTATTCGAACAGGCCTTCGGCTGTTTTGCTGATACTCGCTCCCTGGCTCTGAGCACCAACAATCATCCCACGTTCAAAGGCTGTTAAATCGCATTGTTTACCCATATCTTCAAAAAAAATCACTTCTACTGTCGTGGCAAACAACCTGCTTCCCTGTTTATAATGGTCTGGCCCTCTAGCAACTTCAGCGAGAAATTATAGCTAATTTGCCTACAAATGTCAGGTGGTCATAATAATCTGGCCACTCAGTGGGTAAACCAAAGAACTTACATAATTATAGATATATCCCATGGACATGGGCAATAGGGTAGTGAAGACATGGGGTGTGTGTATGTAGGGTCTGGGAGGATGGGGAGAAAAGGGGAAAAGTGGGAGACATCTATAATACTATCAACAATAAAAAGTTTATTAAAAATGAAAAAAATATATTAATTTACAAAACATAATCTCTCTGTCCATCAACTCTTCCAAAATATGTGGTCCTTTGTATAGGCCAGTGGTCAGCAAACTGCGGCCCCTTGAGTGTGGCTCTTCCAGAAAATACCACGTGCGGGCACGCACGTACAGTGTGATTGAAACTTCGTGGCCACACTCTCGGGGCCAAAGAGCCGCATGTGGCTTGCGAGCCCCACTTTGCCGACCACTGGTATAGGCTAACAATAAGATGCAATGTTTTCCATAGATATCACCAATATGAACAGAATTACCATTCTGTCATTGGCAATTAAGAAATTTCAAATACCTGTCTATTAGTTTTCTCCAGAGAAACAAAACTAATAGAAGAATGGATCCTATCTGTAATACAGTACATATAGTATATCTATGCTATTTAAAGGAATTAGCTTATGTGGTTGTAGAGACTGGCAAGTTCTAACCTGTGGGGTAGGGTGGCAAACTATAGATTCAGGCAAGTGTTGATGTTATAGTTCTAAGTCCAAAATCTGCAGAGCAGTCTAGCAAGCTGGAAATACAGGCAGGGTTTCTATGCTGTAGTCTTGAGACAGAGTTGCTTCTTCCTCCGGAAACCTCAGTCTTTTTTCTTGGTGCTTCAGCTGATTAAAGGAGACCTACCCATATCATAGAGGGCAATATGAGTTATTCAAATGTTACTGATTTAAATGTTAATCACATCTCTAGAAATACCTTTATAGCTGTACCTAGATTGCTATTTGACCAAACAACTTGCAACATAGCTTAGCCAAGTTGATACATGACAGTAACCATCACAACCTGTGAAGTTATCTCCCAAAATTATTTAGGACAAACATTTTCTTTTTTCAGTGATTTAGCGTATTTAAATTCTGAGATTTGGAAATCAGTATAGAAATGTTTAAGAGACTCAAACCCACATTATTAATTTTTTGTGTTAAAAAACGTTTATATTTTGGTATTTTTAAGTGTTAATGATTTAAGAGTGTTTAGCCTATTAGATAAAAATGTCTGTTTGCAAATCTAAATTAATATATGCCATTGAATAATTAATTTTGCTTTGTGAATTTAAATTGAATTTTTTCTAAGCTTATATACATAATGGGAACATTTAGAATGAAAATTCCATGAAGTCAGGAATTTCCTTGTTTTACCCATTGCTACCTCCTAAGTGCGAAGAACAAAACCTGCCAAATAAATTCTTCATAGATATTTATAGGGTAACCTAAGAAAATTCAAGAGACATTTGAGTTCACTGGAACAATTTAAGTACCTAAAGGAAACAACTTTATACATACAATTTAAAATATTTTTACAAAATTATACTCTAAAATCTTCCTTAAAGCACACATTTTTGTAATTAGCTAAATATATAAATACAATAATACTTGTAAACCAAAATCCTTCATGAGCAACTGTCTTTTTTAAGTTTGTAAATTTAATTAATTAAATATGAATTTTATTGCTAATGAAACATTTGAAATAATATGTCTGTGTACCTAATCATCCACATGAGTGTAAAAACCCCTTGGATATTAACCCCTTATCAGATGTATCATTAGTGAATATGTTCTCCCATTCAGTGGGTTGTCTTTTCATTTTATTCATGTTTCCTTTGTTGTGCAAAAGCTCTTTAGTTTGATGTAGCACCATTTGTTTATTTTCTTTTGTTTCTCTTGCATTTCTGGAAATTTATCTTAAGGAACCAAAAATACTAATTTGAAAGAATATATGTACACCTATGTTCATTGAAGCATTATTTACAACAACCAAAATTTGGAGGCAGCCCAAGTATATATCATCAGATGATTAAATTAAAAAGCTGTGGTACATTTACACAATGGAATACTCCTTTGCCATCAAAAGGAAGAAAATTTTACCATTTGCAACATCATGGATAGAACTGGGAAACATGCTAAGTGAAATTAGCCAGTCAGAGTAAGACAAGTACCATATAGTTTCACTCATATGTGGAATTTAATGAACTACAAAGCAAAATAGAGACAGATTAATAGAGAGCAGGCAGACAGCTCTGGTGGGAGGTGGGAGGGGGTATTGGGGAGATGACAGTATTGAGCAAAAAAATAGAGAAAATTCATGGGCATGGATAACAGTGTGGTGATTAGAGGGGGAGGAGGGAGTGGGGTGGGTGGAGGTGGAAGAGTACATAGAGAAGATAAATGGTAATGGAAAATTAAAATAAATAAATAAATAAATAAAACAAAATAAAATAAATGGGGGGGGGGCATGTTATGATGAAAGTACCCAGAACCATATATTCACAGGTTCTTGGGATTAGTATAAGGACATGATTGGGGATAGAGGAGGCATCATCCTGCCTACCACATCTTTTTTAAAAAATATATTTTTATTGATTTCAGAGAGGAAGGGAGAGAGAGAGAGATGGAAACATCAATGATGAGAGAGAATCATTGACACTGCCTCCTGCATGCCCTCTACTAGGGATCGAGCCCACAACCCAGACATGTGCCCTTGACCAGAATCGAAACTGGGACCTCTCAGTTCATAGGCCAACACTCTATCCACTGAGCCAAACCGGCTAGGGTCTACCACATCTTTACAATATTACTCTTCCTATCAGTAGAAACAAAATACCTCACCATATATTTAAGCCTATGTTTTTCATTCAGCTGATGGTTTTATTTTTTTTAGTTTTCTTCCTACAGATGCTTTACATTCCCTTTTCGGTTCATTTTACACTGCTTATATTTTTCTGATTTGTACAAAATACTTTTTTAGAATCTTCACAGTGCCCTGTAGATAATATTCATAAATATTTGTAGAATCAATGAATTATTCTTTCTAAATGGTAACTGATGTTATATAGCAAAAATACTATGTATATATTTATATTATATTCAATCATTTTACTGACTTTTTCTATGTGTTAAGTACATTTTATCAAGTATTCTAGAAAGTCCTAAGCCACTTCCCAATGTTTCCAAGCAATCTAATGTATTTCTGCTAAAATAAGCCTTAACATTAATCTCCAGGCACTGTCCATTTCTCTGATACTGATTCAACATAATGTATGAAAAACTTTAATCTCAAACAGGCACTGCTACCAGGGTTTTCATCAGTCACTTATCCAATGCTAGTGCTTAACTTGTTGGGAATACAACTCTCAGAAAGCAATCTGCTAGCTCAGTCCCTCCCATGATTTACCCTGATGGAGAAGTTTTGTTGTGGCGTGGTAAAGAGGTAGGACCATATTCTAGCCAACTCAAATATAGTTACTCCTTACTTAAAAAAAAAATGTCTATTGCAATTTTCTAGATGGGAAAAATTCTGCATTTCTGATCCAAGGCAGAGTACAAGAAGGAAAAAAATATTATTCAGTTTTTCAAGCTCAACGTAATTTCAAGCAAGAAAACATGTGTCATCCACTGATTATTATTCTTGGTTCACTTAAAAAATTGATGTTACTGGAAAAACTTCCCCAAGTATTGTATCATAGGGATTGTCAGAATTAGCTTTAGGTATTGTTTTGAGTTCTCACATTTTTTTTTTCAGTCTGTAAGGATTTTATATTCGTAGGAGGTTTGGAGATGCAGTGTTGGGCTTTACTACTCAGATTCCATTTGAAAATAACTATAAAAAAAGAAGAAATCTTAGTGAATATAAATGTATATTTATTTTTTATAAGACTGGAAGTCATAAGTACTATCATCAAAAGTACACATAAAGTTTATTTTTCGAAGATGGCAGTGGCAGGAAAGCAGAGAGGGAGAGAGTGTGAGTAAGGGAGTGAAGGGGGAGTGTGTGGATGTGTGTGGTGTATGCATGTGTGAGTGAGGGGCACTTAGATCTTTCAGGAGTTTTGGGGGCTGGCAGACCAGGTTCTCCTGGACAGGGAGCCTCTGCTACCTTTGTGGGTACTTCCAGGTGGCGCAGCTCTGGCACAGAAACCATGGCATCTTGAATTAGAGAACATCAATGGCTAGGAGCACAGACTCACCATCACCCAGACAGGCCTTGTACATCATCCCAGACGTTGCAGACACTCCAGCCAAAGTCGTGTTGCCTCACCACAGACCCGCAGACCCCAGGACATCCACCTCCCCAGTTGCCAGCTCCCGGGCCCTTCGGTGAGTTGCTGATTGCATGCTTTTCCAGCCAAGGGCATGCTGCTCCAGCAGCAGACCCCACAACTACTGCATCCCAGGCCGCTAGATACTGGACCCCTCGGTGAGTTGCTTAGTGCATTCCTCTCTGGCCAAGGGCCCACTGCTTCAGCTGCAGACCCCACAACTACTACCTCCCTGGCTGCTGGATCCTCAGACCCTCAGTGAATTGCTGAGTGTGCACATCTCCGAACAAGGGTATACTGCTTCAGCTCCAAACCCTGTGATCCCTACCCCCTATCCCCAGTTGCAGGCTACTGCTAGCAATCTGCTAGCTCAGTCCTTCCCATTATTTACTTTGTTTGTGCTACTTCAGCAGAAGACCCCACAATTCCTGCTTCCACGGCTGCCAGCACCTGTACCCCTTGGTGAGTTGCTGAGCATGCCCCTCTTTGGCCAAGGTTGTGCTGCTTCAACTGTATACACCAGAACCCCATGTACCCAGCCTCTGCCTCCTGGAACACTTATGATTTTCAGAGTGAAGCCACCACAGCCAGAGTCCCCCTGCCTCACTTGCAGACTCTGGGACACCCATCTCTCCATCATGGGCTCCAGGACACTCGCAGCAATTCATAGAGAGAGATACCACCCTGACAAGAGTGAAGCTATTCTGGCCAGAGTTGCCCTAATCCAGCCGTGGGCCCTGAGACCCTTACCACCAAGGCCATGGACTCCAGGAACCAAAAGTGAGCTGCATTCTAGTGAGACCTCAGGCAATGTTTGCTATAATAGCCAGAACCACCAGAACATCCACAGCATCATGTACAATGAAGCCAGGGATGAGTCACATTGTCAGACAACCTGCGAGGAGACTTCATCCATGAATGAGAAACCAACATTTAACATCCAACTATATCAGGAGAACATAAATAACTCAAGTAGGGGGCTCCCCTACTTCACTGAGCTCAGGAGATCTGAGAGACTGCACCACTGGAGCCCACAAATCACCGAATACATAGAACCACCCCCAAAAGAATGTGGGTAGCATAGCAGTTGGATCTAAAACATAGAAACAATTAAAACATTACAGCAAAAATGGGGAGACAAAGAAACAATCCCCAAAGGAAAGAAAATGAGGAATCACCAGAAAAGGAATTTAATGAAATGGAGGCAAGTAATTTTTCAGAAAAATAATACAGAGTAATGGTTATAAGGATGCTCAAATGTTTGGATGTCAAAGACACAACTCAATGAGAATTACAAGGAGCTGAATGAGAATTTCACCAGCATGAATATGAATCAAGAGAAAATGAAGAATGACATAAGTGCAATAATAATAAAAAAATAAAAACAATGTAAGGTTTCAACAGTAGACTAGAAGAAGCTGAGGACAGAATCAGCGAGTTAGAAGACAAAGTTGAAAAAAAAAAACAGCAACACCCAAGCACAGCAGCAACTAGGGGGGGGGGGGGGGCAAAAACAACAACATCAACAAAAACAAGAGGAGAGTCTAAAGGAAATTTGGGACAACTTGAAATCAAACAGTATCTGCATAATAGGGGTTCCAGAAAAAGAGAAAGCTTAGCAAGGAATAGAAAATCTGTTCGCAGAAATAATGACAGAAAACTTCCCTGACTTGGGGAAGACAAAAGTCACACAAATCCAAGAAGCTACAAAAGTCTCAAGCCAGAAAAACCCCAAAACACCCAGGCTAAAGCATATCATAAGTAAATTGGAAAACATAAAAGAAAAAGAAAGAATCTTAAAGGCTGTAAGAGAGAGACAGAAAGTTACTTAAAAGGTTTCTCCCATTAGACTATCAATTGATTTATCAACAGAAACAAATCAGGCTTGATGGGAATAGAATGAAATATTCAAAGTGATGCAAAGCAAGTGACTGAATCTAAGAATACTCTATCCAGCAAGGCTATCATTCAAAATTGAAGTGGAAATAAGTAGCTTCACAGACAAAAAAAAAAGGCTATGGGAGTTTATTACCACCAATCCAGCAATGCAAGAAATGCTAAAGGGACTGGTGTAAAGAAGAAATAGAAAAGAATAGAAAATAAGGAAGGAACAGACATACAGAACAGAAATGGCAATAAACAAGTATCCTATATAATAAAAGCCTAGGTGGCATCACGCCCTTGCTCACACAATGCCCTCATGTAATGTCATCACAAGATGGACTCCACAAGATGGACATGCACACAGCAGAGGCAGAACTCAGTGGCTGCTCTGTGCAGTGAGGCCTGGGGGTCCTGCAGCTCTGCATGGCACGGAGGAGGCCAGTTCCGGCATTTCAGCCTCCTCATGCAGAGGATGCAAGTCCCAGCAGAGGAGGTGGGTCGCAGCATGGGATGGCAGCTGTGGGTGATCAAGCCAGCAGGGGAGCAGTTAGGCATCAATCATGCCAGCAGGGGAGCAGTTAAGAGGCAATTAGGCTAGCAGGCAGAAGCGGTTAGGGGCAATGAGTCAGGCAGGCAGGCAAGTGGTTAGGAGCCAGCGGTCCTGGATTGTGAGACAGATGTTTGATTGCTGGTGACATCCCCTGAGGGGGCCCAGGTTGGAGAGGATACAGGCTGGGTTGAGGGACACCCCCCCCCGATTCCTGTGAACAAATTTGTGCACTGGGCCTCTAGTCTATCAATAATAACCTTAAAGTAAATAGATTAAATGCTCCAATAAAAAGACATAGGGTAGCTGAATGGACAAGAAAACATGACCCATATCTATGCTGTCTACAAGAGGCCCACCTCAGAACAAAGGACTCACACAGACTTACTAGTAAAGTGAAGGGATGAAAAAAATTCTTTAGGTAAATGGAAATGAAAAAATAAAAATAAAAAAAAGCTGGGGTAACAATACTTGTATCTGACAAAAAAAGACCGCACAGTGAAGGCTATAACAAGAGATAATGAAGGCCACTTCATAATACTAAAGAGATGGATTCAACAAGAGGATATAACTCTGTTAAACATATATGCACCCAATAAAGGAGCATCCAAATACATAAAAAAATAAAAAAATTGGAAGATATCAAGGGAGAGATCGACAGCAACACAATTATAGTAAGAAATATTAATACACCATTGACAACATTGGATAAATTTTCTAGACAAAAAAATCAACAAGGAAACAGCAATCCTAAATGACTCACTAGATCAGATGGAACTAATGGACATCTTCAAAATATTTCCCTCGAAATCTACAAAATATACATTCTTCTCATGTACACATGGGCATTTTCAAAGATAGACCACATGTTAGAACATGGACTCAGTCTCTACAAATTCAAGAAGGTTGAAATCATATCAAGCATCTTCTCAGCTCACAATGGCATGAATTTAGAAATAAACTAGAATAAAAATCATAAACAATCAAGCACATGGAGGCTAAATAGCATGCTATTAAACAATGAATGGATTACCAAAGAGATCAAAGAAGAAATAAAAGCATCCTGGAAATAAATAAGAATGAAAGCACAGCAATTAAAAATATATGGGACACAGTGAAAGCAATCCTGAGAGGCAAGTTCATAGAACTACAGGCTTACTTCAAAAAACAATAAAAACTTGTAATAAGTTATATAACCCTACAACATAAAGAATTTGAAAGAGAGCAACAACAACAACAACAAAATAAAGTAAGTACAAGGAAGGAAATAATAAAGATCAGAGCAAAAAAAAATGATATAGAGACCAAACACAAACAAACAAAAAACAATGCAAAACATAAATAAAACCAAGAGCTGGTTCTTTGAAAGGATAAACAAGATTGATGAACCTGTTGCCAGACTCTCCAAGAAACAAAGAGAGAGTACCCAAATAAAATCAGAAATGAAAGAGATGAAGTAACAACTGACCCCACAGAGAAAGAAAGCATCATATAAAATATTATGAACACCTCTACTCCAATAAACTGAACAACATTGACCAAATGGACATATTACTAGAAAAATACAATCTTCCAAAACTCAATCAGCAAGAATCAGAAAACCTGAATAGACTGATGACTACTAAAGAAATAAATGCAGTAATAATAATAATAATAATAATAATAATAATAATAATAATAAATCCCAGCAAACAAAAGCCCTTGTCTGGCTGGCATCACAGGGGAGTTTTATCAACCTTTCAAAGAAGAACTACAACCTATCCTCCTCAAACTATTCCAAAAAAATTCAGAAAGAAGAAACACTTCCAAGCTTTTTCTATGAGGCCAGCATTACCCTAATCCCAAAACCAGATAAAGACATGACAAAGAAAGAGAATTACAGGCCAATATCCCTGATGAACATAGGTGCTAAAAGTATCAACAAAATTATAGCAAATCAGATCCAGCAATACATTAGAAAGATTATACACCATGATCAACTGGGATTTATCCCAGGAATACAAGGTTGGTACAATATCTGCAAATGAGATACATCACATAAACAAATTGAGAGACAAAAATCACATAATCAAATCAATCAATGCAGAAAAATCATTTGACAGACTCCAACACCCTTTCTTGATTTAAAAAAAAAAAAGCTATCAGCAAAATGGGAATAGAGAAATCATATCTCAATATAATAAAAGCCTTATATGACAAACTTACAGCCAACAACATATTCAGTGGGCAAAAGCTAAAACCTTTTTCTATAAGAACAGGAACAAGAGAGGGATGCCCACTTTCACTACTCATTTTCTACATAGTACTACAAATGCTAGCCATAGTGATCAGATAAGAAGAAGAAATAAAAGGCATCCAAATTGGAAAGGAAGAAATAAAACTGTCACTCTTCACAGATGACATTATACTGTACAATGAAAGTCCTACGGACTCCATCAGAAAACTACTAGATTTAGTAACTGAATTTGGCAACAAAGCAGGATATAAAATTAATACCCAGAAATTTATGGCATTTTTATCCACCAATAATGAACTCTCAGAAAGGGAAACCAAATGAACAATCACATTTATCATTGAAACAATAAATTTTTGATACTTAAGAATAAACTTAACCAAGTAGGCAAAAAACCTGTACTTTTTAAACTATAGTATATTTAAAAAAGAGATAGAGGAAGAGATGTACAAGTGGAAGAATACACCATGGTCATGGTTTGGTAGAATCAACACCATTAAAATGGCCATACTACCCAAAGCAATCTATTGCTCAATGCAGTCCCTATCCAATTACAAAGGGCATATTTCACAGATCTAAAACAAATACTCCAAAACTTTATATGGAACCAAAAAAGACCTCAAATAGCCACAGCAATCTTGAGAAAGAAGAACAAAGTTGGAGGGATCGCAATACCAGATATCAAGTTATACTACAAAGCCACTGTACTCAAAACAGCCTGGTACTGGCACAAGAACAGGCATATACATCAATGGAAAAGAACAGAGAACCTAAAAATTGACCCAAGCTATTATGCTCAATTAATATTTGATAAAGGAGGCAAGAGTACACAATAAAGTCAAGACAGTCTCTTCAATAAATGGTGTTGGGAAATTGTACAGATATATGCAAAAAATAAAATTAGACCACCAAGTTATACTGTACACAAAAATAAACTCAAAGTAGATAAAAGACTTACATGTCAGACCTGAAACCATAAGAACCCTAGAAGAAACGATTGGCAGCAAAATCTCAGACATCTCTCGTAGCAACATCTTTACTGATTCATCTCCTAGGATAATGGGAATTAAGGCAAAAATAAACAAATGGGACTATATCAAAATAAAGAGCTTCTGCAAAGCAAAGAAACCATCAATAAAATAACAAGAGAACCCACTCCATGGGAGAACAGATTTACCAATGATACATCCTGTGAGGGGTTAACCTCCAAAATCTACAGGAAAGTCATACAACTTAACAAAAGGAAGATAAACAATCCAAATAAAAAAGTGGCAAAGGACCTAAATAGACAATTCTTTAAAATGGACATACAGAAGGCCACAGGGCATATGAAAAAATGCTCAAAGTCTATGATTATCAGAGATGCAAATCAAAGCAACAATGAGATACCACTTCACACCTGTAAGAATTGCTATCAACAAATAAAAACAAAACAAAACAAAACAAAAAAAAAAAAACAAGAAGTGTTGGTGAGGATGTGGATAATAGGGAACCCTCATAAACTGCTGGTGGGAATGCAGACTAGTGCAGCCTCTGTAGAATTCAGTTTTAAGTTTCCTCAAAAAATTAAAAACGGAACTACCATTTGACCCAGTGATCCCACTTCTAGGAATATATCCCAAGAAAAAAGAAACACCTATGAGAAAGAATATATGCACCCTTGTGTCCATAGAAGCAAAATTTACAATAACTAATATTTGGAAACTTCCTAAGTGCGCATCAGCAGATGAGTGGATTAAAAAGCTGTGGTACATCTACACAATGGAATACTATGCAGCAAGTAAAAAATAAAAAACTCTTACCGTTTGCAACAGCATGGATCAACCTAAAGAGCATTATGCTAAGCAAAATAAGCCAGTCAGAGAAAGAAAAGAATCACATGACCTCACTCATATGTGGAAACTAATGAACAACATAAACTGATGATTAAAAATAGATCCAGAGGTATATAAACATCTAACAGACTGTCAAAACTCAGAGGGAAGGCAAGGGGGGTGCAGGGGGGCAAGAGATCAACCAATGAACTCATATGCGTATATGCATAAGCCAGAGACACAGACAATAAGGTAATGAAGGCTGGGGGTGGGGAGGGGAAAGAGAGCAATGGGAGGGGAAAAGGGGACATAAGTTATACTTTCAGCTAAAATATTTATTTAAAAAAGAAAGAAGGCATTACATTCATTATAGAAAATATATAATCTAAGATTGAAACTGGGTGAAGATTTTTTTAAAAAAATTCAACGTATTGGTACCTGTGCACCTGTTCCAATTTATGAAGGTAGAAGATATTCTACAGTCCCCCATTTTAAAAAGAATGATTATTATGCCGAAACCGGTTTGGCTCAGTGGATAGAGCGTCGGCCTGCAGACTGAGGGGTCCCGGGTTCGATTCCGGTCAGGGGCATGTACCTGGGCTGCAGGCACATCCCCAGTGGGGGATGTGCAGGAGGCGGCTGATCGATGTTTCTCTCCAATCGATGTTTCTAGCTCTCTATCTCTCTCCCTTCCTCTCTGTAAAAAATCAATAAAATATATTAAAAAAAAAGAATGATTCTTATAATTGTATGACCTCTTGTTAAGCCAACAGTAGTTTGTCTGGCCAATTCAGCAGCTTTCTTCCCTTTGGCTCATGACACAACTTGAATTTGGACTTAAATGTATATTGAGAATGATAATAGGGAAAATTAAGCAATATTTTGTTAAAAGACACCTTCTTTTAGTTTTGGGTCTTTGGAGACCCAAAGAAACACTTACACAAAATAATGCAGAATTGATAAAACCGCTAGTCATGAATATCCAGGACTATATATTTTAAGTGGTGCCCATGTAATATTTACTATATGATATGACAAGTGTTATAATAAAGGCATACACAATAAGAAACATCCAAGACATAAAAAGCTAATATTGATTTTATTTATTTATTTATTTAAAAAAATTTTTTTATTAATTTCAGAGAGGAAGGGAGAGGAAGAGAGAAAGAGAAACATCAATGATGAGAGAATCGTTGATCGACTGCCTCCTGCACCTGCCCTACTGTGGATTGAGCCCGCAACCCAGGCATGTGCCCTTGACCAGAATCGAACCCCGGACCCTTCAGTCTGCAGGCCGATGCTCTATCCACTGAGCAAAACCAGCTAGAGCTAATATTGATTTTATATTATGTACACATTATGACAATTATTCTACCACTAAACTAACATAAAAGTAATGACCAATGTTTGAATCATAGAGTTTGCAAGATATTTTTAGGCATATATCCTCATTAAACAATCAATGTAACTTTTTTTAACATTCATAAGAAGCAAGATTTTTTTCTTTGTCTCCTCAGAATAGTACAGCATTTATGAACTGGCTATCCAAATAAATAGGTGTACTGTGGCCATATAATACTTGAAAAATCATGGTCATTCATTGTTGGTGCCGTGTTTGTGTGTGTGTGTGTGTGTGCGTGTGTGTGTATATCTTCCCATGTATATTGTCCAATTATGCACTTAACCAGTATTTATTGAGTGATTTCTTTGTGTCAACACTTTTAGTGATGCTGGTGAGTCCAGTAAAAATCCAGACAAAGTATTTCTCCTCACTGGGGCTTGTTTTCTGATAGGTCAGATATATGCACATCTAATTAACACATATTACATATGATAAGGTATTACAGAAAATATAAACTACAAGAGGACAGAGTGAGGCTGGAAAGAAGGCTGTTACTTTACCATACTGCTTAAACCTACATCACAAATTTGGCCAAAGCACGGCATGAGTTGAAGTGGGGTAGAGGTTGATGACAAGAGGGACATTATGGGCAGCAAAGGCAATAGATGTACACTACAGTTTCCAAATAATGGTATTTCTTATAAATATGTTTGCAAACTTTCAACACTCTCTTCAAGCCCTTGACCTTTACCTTTATCAGATGACCTAGATTTCAAGAATAGTGAGAAATTGGCCATCAACTGCCATAATCCACTTCAGCATTCTACCACAGTCTCAAAGATATCCTTTCATCTGTTCAAGGCCATTCCATTTTGTGCCTTTGATCTCATATCTTAACTCATATTCTTCAGGACCTCCCATTTAGTCATTAATCTCTCTGTGCCTGTCCATCATTCTATAAGTGCTAAGGCATCTATAGATATAAAGAGCCAGGGTACATAACGTCCACAATGACCTAAGGCTCAACTGAGCACTGGAAGTCAGTGCTGGGTTGCTGTGGTGACCCAACACTGACTGCAGTCAGTGTGATACAGTGACCCAGCACTGACTGCTGAGGGGGCTGTAAATTAGGCCCTGAGAGAAGCCTGCAGGGAGAGAGGCAGGGTTTGATCTGAAGCCTCCATGGCAACTGTTGATCATCTGTTGCCTCTCTCTTTCTCTCCGGGCTTCACCAGCAGCAGTACCTCTGTTTCTCTGTGGGCCTTTGTGGGCTGCTGATCAGCCCTTCCTCTTTGATCAGGCCCAGAGATAGGCCCAGAGATGATTACTGGCATAGAAACCGACCAATCAGAACCAAATCTGGATGAAGTGCCAGGAGCCAATGGCTGCCTAGGAGGCGGAGCTTTTGACACTGACTGACATAGAAACCGACCATTCAGAACCAAATCTGGGTGAACTACAAAGGCAGAACCTAAGGTGGGGGCTGAGGAGGGGTTTTAAGGGCAACAACTGTTTGGTGTAAGGTTTAAGAAAGAGGCTCAATTTTTTAATGACTGGTTTGGCAGTATAATGCATATAGCTTGGTATCAGTCCAGATATAAGGATTACGTATTTTTGTCTGTCAAGAGCATCTCCTCCTGCTGAAAAGTCCCCCCCCCCCCCATTTAAGCAATCCTATCCTATATAATATATGTATACTAATAAATGGGTAATATGCTAATTAGACCAGGTCGACCGCCCATCTCCCAGATGTCTAACTTACTTTCGGACAAAGCCATAGTGGTGGGGGCCGAGGCAGAGGCAGTTAGAAGCAATCAGGCCGTCAGGGGAAGGCAGTTGGGAGCAACCAGGTTGACAGAGGAGGGTAGTTGGGGGCGAGATCAGGCAGGCAGGTAGAGGCTCATCCAGGCAGGCAGGTGAGTAGTTAGGAGCCAGCAGTCCCAGATTGTGGGTCCCCATTGGAGAGGGTGCAGGCTGGGCTGAGGGAACCCCCTCTCCACCGTGCATGAATTTTGTGCACTGGGCTACTAGTCTTATAAGAAAAAGCAAATAACACTCTTAATATTTGATCCCTCTAGTTACCTTCAAGTTACTCTTCTTTTATTCTCATGTAAACCTTTTGAAATTGTAACTTATATTCACTCTTCATTACTTCTTTACCTCCCACTCTCTCCTTATTTCTCTTTATTATGGCTTCTGTCCAAAATAATTCCAATGAAAATTACTTTCACTAAGGTTTCTAATGACATCAAAATTATAAAACTCAATTGATATTTTTTTCAGTCTTTACCTGACTATATTTCTTTACTACATTCACCACTGTTTATTTATCCTATATTTTTAAAACCCTCTTCTCCTGTGACTTCTATGACACTATGTTTATTTTAATACTTTTTACTTGTCTATCTCCTTCACAGGTTCATCTTCTTCCATCTGCCAATTAAATAAAGGTATTATAAGAGTCTCATCTTTGGTTTAATATGTGTCTCATATTACATACTTATGTTTGATCTTACCTATTTCCTACCTTCATATTGATAACTCTCAAATGTATATTTCTATCTCTAAATTCCCCTCAAGCCTTTGGAATTATTTACTTCAGTATCCAGAGACATTTCAAGTCTACATTTCCTATAGACTCATCCAATGCTGACATTTCAGAAATTAAAGGTCATTATCATTTTCCCAAATATTTCTTCCTCTTTTAACTTTTCTTAGATGATAACACTATAATCCATGTATATATATATAACCTAGAGAACAGATAATCACCCTAGATTCACAATTCTCTATCATCAATACAATTGTTCAATTATAAAATAATGTTGATTTTATTTCATAAGCATTTTCCAAAGCACTCTCTACTTTTCTCTTTTTACTACTCCTATTAATCCAAATACTTATTTATTTGCCTATACTTCTGGCAATAGTCTCCTAAAAGGTTTCCCTGTCTCTACTCTTCTCCATCTCCAATTTATTATATACTAGAGGCCCGGTACATGAAAATTCATGCACTGGAGGGGGGTCCCTCAGCCCAGCCTGCCCCCTCTCATAGTCCGGGAGCCCTCAGGGGTGGGAGGCAACCCAGTGACCAGGGGAAGGTGATGCCCCATCACACCTCTGCTGCTGCCACTGCTGGCAGCACAAGCCCTGGCCGGCCCTGTTTACCTGGAACTTGGACGGCCTTGGGTGGCTGGGAAGCTGCCAACTGAGGCTGGCCTGCGCTTTGGGCCAATCCTGGGCAGCTTAGGGGCTGAAGGGACTGGGGGCCGCCATTTTGTGACTGTGGGCACTGCCATCTTTGAGGGTCTGGCAGTCAACTAGCATATTCCCTCCTTATTGGCTGTGGGTGCCACCATCTTTGAGGGCATGGCAGTCAATTAGCATATTCCCTCCCTATTGGCTGTGGGTAACGCCATCTTTGTGATGGTGTGAGGGTCAATTAGCATATTCCCTCATTATTAGGTAGGATCCCACAAAGAAATTTGATAAACCATTCTGATCAGGTCACTTCCATATAAAAAATGTTCAGTATTTTCTCATCTTTGACAAAATAAAGTTTGCCGAATTGGTTTGGCTCAGTGGATACAGTGGACTCAACGGTCCAGGGCTTGATTCTGGTCAAGGGCATGTACCCTGGTTGCAGGCACATCCCCAGTGGGGGGGGTGCAGGAGGCAGCTGGTCGATCTCTCTCATCGATGTTTCTAACTCTCTATCCCTCTCCCTTCTTCTCTGTAAAAAATCAATAAAATATATTAAAATAAATAAATAAATAAATAAATAAATAAATAAATAAATAAATAAATAAAGTGAAAACTTCCTAATGCAGCACACAGGACGCAGCCTAGATTTCTAGACTCATCTACAACATTTCTTACCTCACACTTTTAATTTCCAGCAGTATGGAACCTATTGTAATTATAGTCCTCACATTAACTTTCATAGTTCTCTTTAGTATGTTATGCATGCTGTATCCCACTCCTTCACACATGTAACACACTAATACACTTTAATTTTATACATATACTAGAGGCCCAGTGCACAAAAATTTGTGCACTCGACGGGGGGGGTGTCCCTCAGCCCAGCCTGTGCCCTCTCACAGCCTGGGACCCCTCGGGGGATGACCACCTGCTGGCTTAGGCCCGCTCCCTGGGGATTGGGCCTAAGCTGGCGATCAGACATCCTTCTGGCAGCCCGGGAGCCCTAGGGGGATGTCCACTTGCCAGCGGGGAGCAGGCCTAAGCTGCAGTCGGACATCCTTAGTGCTGCTGAGGAGGCTGGAGAGGCTCCCACCACCACCGCTGTGCTGGCAGCTGGCAGCCTGGCTTGTGGCTGAGCAGAGCTCCCCCTGTGGGAGAGCACTGACCACCAGGGGGCAGCTCCTGCATTGAACATATGCCCCCTTGTGGTTAGTGTATGTCATAGTGACCAGTCAATCCCAGTCGTTCTGCTGTTAGGGTCAATTTTCATATTACCCTTTTATTATATAGGAGTGCCTGGCCTGCCTGGGTGAGGGGCTTATGGCTGTTTGCAGGCTGGCCACAGCCCCTTTAGTGTGGTGGTCCCCACTCGGGTGCTTGGCCATCCTCAGTGAGGGGCTGAGGGCCGTTTGCAGGCTGGCCACAGCCCCTTCAGGGTGGGGGGTCCTGCTGGGGGGCCTGGCCTGTCTGAGTGAGGGGTTGAGGGCCATTTTCAGGCTGTCTAATCCCCACAGCAGAGACCCTCACCCAATGAGGGTGTGGCCATCCTGGGTGAGGGGCTGATGTCTGTTTGCAGGCTGGCCACAACCCCAGCCACCCAAGCTCCCAGGGGAGGCTGACTGGAAGCAGGTATCTGGGATTTATTTGTCTTCCATAATTGAAACTTGGTTGCCATGAGCAGAGGCCACAGCCCACTCAGGGCAGGCGGGAAGCTTGGCTTCCTTCATCGCCCGGGCAACCAAGCCTCCTGCTTGCTCCAGCTCCGTGGCTGCTAGTGGCATCTTGGTTGTGTTAATTTGCATATAGTCACTCTGATTGGCCAGTGGGCAAGGCTTAGGGTGTAGTGAAGGTACAGTCAATTAGCAACCAAGCCTCCTGCTTGCTCCAGCTCCGTGGCTGCTAGTGGCATCTTGGTTGTGTTAATTTGCATATAGTCGCTCTGATTGGCCAGTGGGCAAGGCTTAGGGTGTAGTGAAGGTACAGTCAATTAGCAACTTTGTCTTTTATTAGTGTAGATATACATATATCAGTATTATTTTAATACTATATACATATCAATGTACATATCACTTGTTTTATAATTTTTCTGTATATCTAACCAATTAAACTGTAAAGGCAAGAACCAGTACTTAATTGTTGGGATACTAAAGAAAGCCCTTCACATGATCTCACTTATATGTGGAATCTAATGAACAAAATAAAATGATGAATAAAATAGATCCAGAGACATAAAAGCATGAAACAGACTGATTAATCTCAGAGGGAAGGAAGGATGAGTGGTTGGTGGAGAGAGTTTAACCTGGAAATGTACATGCAAATATGCATAACAAATGGACACAGACAATAGTGTGGTGAAGGCCTGGGAGGGTGGGAGGTAGAGGGGAGCAATGGGAGGGGATGGAGGCATCTGTAATACTTTCAAAAATAAATATAAATTAAAAATAAATAATTGAAATAAAAAAGGTAGCCCCTCATTAAAACACACACACACACACACACACACACATTCATATTCCTTACCTAAGTTCTGAAAACATTGAGAACCAAACAAATGGTAACAGAGGTGACCAAACTATTGATTTTTCATTACTGCAAGAGACAATGGACATGCTAAGTGAACCACAAAATTAGGCAGATTAATCCACCATGTCACAGTCACTCAGGGACACAGTTGCCCCCACCACATGGAAGCATTGCTCAGGTAAGAACTGAGGCAGGGCAGAGGAGAACTGGCAACACTGGGGGTAAGCTCAACTGTACATAGCAAAAGAAGGTGTTAACTTAAGAAATATTCAAACCTGTGGAGAATTTTTGTGAGTTTATTTGAGACAAATTGTCGACAATTGCCAGGAAGCAGAATCTCAGTGGACTGAGATAATGCTCAGGAGAATGGCAATTTTGCACCTTGTTTTATACATTACAATCAAATGAGGAGATGTATGTGGGTTACATGAAATCCATCGGTGATAGATTAGGGAGGCGGGAGAAAGCAAAGCGAGGAAACCTCTAGGATTGGATAAAAGTAAAACGATAGACACACACTTCTTTTACTTAGGTGGGTGCAGGATAGTTAACAGTCAACAATGAACTCTATAACAATGGGGGGATTTGTAGTTTATGCAGAGTGGTGCCTGTGCTTCGAGGGGTCCAGGAAAAGGAAAATTACTTTGACATTCCAAAGTAATTTGCTAAAAGACAATAGGCTCCATTAAAGGAAACATTGACCTTTGTCATTGAAGATACCAGCCTAAGACATGACTACCCACCATAAACTGCTTTTAATTAAAGTTTTAATTTCAGACCATGCTTTGTGGTTACTTTAGGTCTCTGAGTTTGCATGGCCTCCACAAGCTAGTCAGGTTAGCACATGGCTCCTTTTCATCCACACAGGGAACTGCTTTGGCTTTCCTAGTTATTTCCAAATTTAGCAATCAAACAAGACATGCCTGTTTCTCAGAAACAGTGATTAAAGATGAAGAGAGATTCCAAGATGTAGTTAAGTAAAACATTCTTATAGAAGCTCCAGGGTGAATGGAGGTGTTTCTCCTGTAAATTTATCAAGCTTTCTGTTCCTGTAGTCTAGTTTATGGGTCTGATGCATAGTAATCAATACGTTTTAAAGGAACTTAATGTTAAATGTATAACCAACTAGAGGTGTCATGGAAAGTATAAATAATTACAACGTAGGAAATAAAAGTAAGAACTGTTAACCTAGGAGAAACTTCCAGAATATGCTTTAAAGTATATAAATTATTTAAAAAAAGTAGATTAGCACTGGGCATTGTTTTGCAATGAATTGCTATTTTGCTGACAATGTCTTATAAGAAAATAAAAGAGCAGCTTACAAGCAGACGTAGTTTGTTTTCACAAGGAAAACAGAAATGACTTGGAAGTATTTTATGGTATTTAAATATACATCTTACAGAGCTAAAAAACAAATAAATATATAACATAAAAATTCTTCTTTGAGGCCAGTAATTATTATTCAATGTATTCAAAATGCATTTTTATTGATAACGTGTTATATTTGGGGGTGGGCAATTGGCTGCTGGAGTTTTGATTATACAATAAATGGACTTTCTGCCTAGGCTACATTATCATAAAATGTATTTTTTAATTACTTAGAGGCATATTGAATTGCTCTTGAATTTGATATTTTGAATGTCATCAGTTTCAACAGAATAGTATGGTGTTCTCTGAAGCAAGCAATTTTGCCTGTAATTTCAGCACTTTCATTCACTGCACATTAATACATCACATACCAACCTGAAGAACCAGTCTTTGTATATTGTTCATGTAGTCTGAGATCTGGACTCCTAGGCTTCTTAGATTTTTCTCTCACAGGCCTGGAAACTCAGGTCAAAGCTTCCTATTTTAGTTTTGCCTCTTCAGGGATATTTCCTGGGCATGGTGCTTCAAATTAAAGTTGAATCCCTCTGCAAAGAATTAAATCTTCTCCTTTCTCTACAGTATAGCACAGAAAAATATTACAATTAACCCCTACTTTACCTGCAGTTTCTAGTTAACATTGTAAATCATTTGGTTGAAAATATAAGCCCCATAATAGTGTGTGTGTTTTTCTATATTTATTAAAACTATAGAATATGTTGCAAAGTATATTGAGAACTAAGGGATAAGAAATTTATTTTAATCGACATTTCATGAACACATCCTTTGTGGAACAGATATTAAGCTAGGTGTATGGACATATATAACTGCTTTCTACTAGAGTTTAAACTAAAATAGAGGGTTTAAGCCCTAACTGGTTTGGCTCAATGGATAGAGCTTTGGTCCATGGACTGAAGGGTCCCAGGTTCGATTCTGGTCAAGGGCTTGTACCTTGGTTGTGGGCACATCCCCAGTAGGGGGTGTGCAGGAGGCAGCTGACCGATGCTTCTCTCTCATCAGTGTTTCTAACTCTCTATCCCTCTCCCTTCTCTCTGTAAAAAAATCAATAAAATATATATTTAAAAAAATAAAATAAAGGGTTTAAGACAAATTTAAAAAATAATACAAGCAAGCCCTAGTCAGTTTGGCTCAGTGGATAGAGCACTGATCTCTGGACTGAAGGTTCCCAGGTTTGATTCTTGTCAAGGGCACAATACCCAGCCCTGGTCAGGGTGCTTGAGGGAGGCAACAAATTGATGTTTCTCTCTCTTTGTCTCTCTCTCTCCCTTCCACTCTCTCTAAAAATCAATGGAAAAATATCCTTGGATGAGGATTAACAACAATAAAAAAGCACATAATACAGGCATAATTCCAGGCATGGGATTTTCCAGTAAAGGCGTGATGAATAATAATCTATCCCAAAACTTAATGATATAAAATAATACTCAATTACGCTTATAATTACTGGTGAATCAGTAGAAAGGGCATAGTGGAGATGGCTTGTCTGTATTCCACAATGACTGAGGCCTCAGCTAGAGTAGCTAAAATAGTTGAAGGTTCCTCAAATATCTAGATGTGGCTGGGTAACAACAGGCAACATATGTCTGGACCTGAACTCTGGCTATTGACTGCATTTTTCTGTTCTGTTCATCTTGTCAGCTGGGACTATAATGTCCTATATGGTTTCTTCACTCACATATGTGCTACCTGGAATGGGATGGCTATGTGAACAAGGGCTGGCCAAGTATCTTTTTCTCTCTCCACAGCCCTTTCACATGGGAAATTTTGGTTTCCTTATAGCATGGTAGTCTTAGAGTAGTCAGACATCTACACAGTAGTGGGCTTACCTCAAATATAACAATCCAAATCTCATAGTGAAAATTGTTGGTTTCTTAAGGCCTAGGCCAGGAAACTGACAAAGTATCACTTCTATCATATTAGAGTAGTCAAAGTGGTCACAGAGCCCAGAGAAATTAGAGGAGGGCACGTAAAACATACCACTCAATTAGAGGAGTGCCAACATATTATAGCCATCTTTACTAGCAGGAGATCAGAAAAGCCTTAAAAGGAGCAAGAATAGTTGAAATTGTTTTTTAGAGGATGGGAATAATTTCGATAATGTGATAGACATTTAAAATGGTTAGATACAAATGAGTACACATGAAAGTGGTAAGAAAGTGAGGGATATATCCAGTAAATTTGCAGTTTATAATTTATCTATATACTAGAGCCCGGTGCACAAAAATTTGTGCACTTGAGGGAGGAGGGTCCCTCAGCCCAGCCTGTGCCCTCTCACAGCCTGGGACCCCTCGGGGGATGACCACCTGCTGACTTAGGCCTGCTCCCCGGGGGATTGGGCCTATGCTGGCAATCAGACGTCCCTCTGGAAGCCTGGGAGCCCTCGGGGATGTCCACTTGCCAGCGGGGAGCAGGCCTAAGCTGCAGTCAGACATCCTTAGTGCTGCTGAGGAGGCGGGAGAGGCTCCCACCACCACCGCTGTACTGGCAGTCGACAGCCTGGCTTGTGGCTGAGCAGAGCTCCTCCTGTGGGAGTGCACTGACCACCAGGGGGCAGCTCCTGCATTGAGCGTCTGCCCTCTGGTGGTCAGTGTGTGTCATAGTGACCAGTCATTCCCAGTCATTCTGCTGTTAGGGTCAGTTTGCATATTACCCTTTTATTATATAGGATAGAGGCATGGTGCATGGGTGGGGGCTGGCTGGTTTGCCCTGAAGTGTGTTCCAGATCAGGATGGGGGTCCCCACTGGGGTGCCTGGCCAGCCTGGGTGAGGGGCTGATGGCTGTTTGCAGGCTGGTCAAGCACCCCCAGTGGGGACCCTCATCCCATGGAGGTTTGGCCAGCCTGGATGAAGGGCTGATAGCTATTTGCAGGCTGGCCACACTCCCTTTAGGGTGGGTGGTCCCCACTGGGGTGCCTGGCCAGTCTGGGTGAGGGGTTGAGGGCCGTTTTCAGGCTGGCCAAGCCCCCCAGAGAGGGAAGCTCTCAGCCTCTCTTTTTTCTCTTTTTTCTTTTTTTATTCTGGGATTTATTTACCTTCTATAATTGAAACTTTGTTGCCTTCAGTGGAGCTCAGAGCCAGCCGCAGCAGGCGGGAAAGTTGGCTCCTTCATCACTGGTGCAACCAAGCCTCCTGCTCTCTCCAGCTCTGTGGCCACAGCAGGCTGAAAGCAGGTACCTGGGGTTTATTTATCTTCTATAATTGAAACTTTGTTGCCTTCAGTGGAGCTCAGAGACAGCTGCGGCAGGCGGGAAGCTGGGCTTCCTCCATCACTGGAGCAACCAAGCCTCCTGCTTGCTCCATCTCCGTGGCTGCCGGTCGCCATCTTGGTTGGGTTAATTTTCATATAGTCGCTCTGATTGGATGGTGGGCGTGGCTTAAGGCATAGTGAAGTACGGTCAATTTGCATGTTTGTCTTTTATTAGATTAGATTAGATATATAAAGAGGTAATATGATAATTGGTCCTAACAATGTCACAGTCATGACCGCTAAGGAGGAGGCTACCTGAGCATGCATGGTGGGGTGTTGCTCCCAGAGATGTGGTGGAAGCGGGGAGGCACCCGGAGGAGGCCCGTGCCTGGAGAGTGGTGGTGAGAGCCAGTAGCGCCCCCCTCACCAGAACTTCACCACCCAACACTCACACTCAGAGAGCCCTGGCACTCACCTGCCTGGGGAAGGAGCACAGAGCAGCAGGTGGGAGGTTTCCACACTCTACTCAGGCCCCATGATGGGGCAGAACCCCTGCATTGCTCCAGAGATGGGACTGAAGTTGGGAAGCTGGAAGGCACCCAGAGAAGGCGGGACCAGCCCGAGGCGACTGGAGGGACTGAGGGCGGAGCTTAAAGCAGCCAGAGAAGGCCAGAGGAGTTGGGGGGCTGGGCCAGGCATGCTGGAGCTCTGCATGGAGAGGTTTGGGTGTCAAGGCAGGGTGGCGGGGGAGTGGGTGGCCCGCGCAATTTTGCATGCTGGGCTCCTAGTATGTAATGAGATACAAATAATATACAAATGATTGAAGATTACAAAATAAAAGTTAATGTAATTGGCCTCAAGTTTTTATACTTCCAAGATCACATTGTTTGACTTCTTCCTCTCATCAAGTGCTAATACCGATTTTTATAGTTTTGTGATATGTTTTCTTCTTTCTTAGTTGGATATTGATGTTATATTAACTCCATTTCAAGCTAAAACAACTGGTTTTCAAATGTTTACTAGTTATAGAGTGTAATTAAACTGAAATAAATGTTGTTTTTATATTTATTTCAGACTTCTTAATTGCCTGCTTGAGTAGATTATTTCAGGCACATGTCCAATCAATCTTACATAGGGATAACAATGATTGATCTCTATATGTTTTTTGTTTATGTTAGTTGGACAGAAAGTAACCTATAACATTACTGTGCACAATTGCTGCTACTAAATTTTCCAGTTAATTAACACTGACCAACAGGGCCATCATCTAATGAAGTTAGTTAGAAAAGAAAAAGAATTATGTATCATATATCTTTTGGCTTTCTTGGGGTTTCTAATGATTGTTTTTATCAGTTTTATCATCTGTTTGATCCTAGAAAAGCAAGGGAGAATCATATTTTGTGGTTCCCCAATATAATGAAAGCAATTAAATTAAAAACATAAAACTATAACCCCAAGGCTAAAGTAAGATAGACAAACTGTAAAGATCAATGACACTCCAGAGTTAAAATGCATAGTAAGAGTAGAAAATGCACAAGTTAGAAATAATGCAAAAAGGTCCTATAACACAAGAAATTTCTACCAACTGTGCAGTAAAGATCATCAAATAATCAGTACACACAACCAAAAGAAATGAGCTATTTGGTGAATAATCTTTTGCTTAGTACTTAATTTAAATGATAGGTAGAAAACCTTAAATTGATTCATTCACACATTGTCAATTTGTTGGTGAGATAAGAGAGAAAGAGGAAATGAGAGGGAGGAGGAGGAGGAGGAGGAGGAGGGGGAGGGGGAGAAGAAGGGGGAAGGGGAGGAGGAGGGGGAGGAAATACTTGCTATGGTTCTGCTTTCTACATTGGGCCAGAACCCCAACCCTTCTTCAATCTGAGTGATAATTGCATTACTTCAAATATTTAACATTTTATATGTGAGAATTATGGATGCTCACTAAATCCTGCCTTCGTCTCATGATTTTCTTTCTCCCTCAGCTTTATTGTCTTGTCTGTTGACTGATCAAATATGTATTTTCCTAATATTTTTGTGTACTTTCTCCCATGGAAATTGCAGAATGAAAGTTTAAGCTAAAAATGTTTATGACATATCTAATTAAAACCTTAATTGAATTACTCATGATCCTTTCTATACAACATTTAAACTGTCCTTAGAACTCATGAGTACTCTGCTTCAGGTGTTTCATAATGCCATAAACAATTTCTTTTTATGAATTAAACCTGGACTTTTGTCATATTTTAATATTCCAAAAAGTGAAACTATTCAGATTGCATGGAAACACTCAGTCCATCTTTTTTTATTATTATTACTAGAGGCCCGGTGCACAAAAATTTGTGCACTTGGCGGGGAAGGGGGGGTCCCTCAGCCCGGCCTGTGCCATCTCGCAGTCTGGGACCCCTCGGGAGATAACAACCTGCTGGCTTAGGCCTGCTCCCAGGTGGCAGAGGGCAGGCCCAATCCCAAGGTGCAGCCCCTGGTCGGGCTCAGAGCAGGGCCAATTGGGGAGTTGGGGCACTGCCCCCTGTCATGCACAGAGCAGGGCGGATTGGGTGGTTGCGATGCCACCCTCAGTCATGCTCAGGGTAGGGCCGATTGGGGGGTTGGGGCACCGCCCCCTGTCATACTCAAGGCAGGGTCGATAGGGAGGTTGTGGCGCCACCCCTGTCATGCACAGAGCAGGGCCAATGAGGGGGGGTGGGGCTCCGTACCCTGTCATGCACAGAGCAGGGTCAATCAGGGGGTTGCAGAGCTCCCCCCTGTCACGCACAGAGCAGGGCCCATCAGGGGGTTGGGATGCTCCCCCCTGTCACACACAGAGCAGGGCCCATCAGGGGGTTGAGGAGCTCCCCCCTGTCACTCACAGAGTAGGGGGGATAGGGGAGTTGGGGCTCCCTCCCCTGTCACACACAGAGCAGGGCGGACCAGGGGGTTGGGGCGCTGCCCTCTATCACCCACAGAGCAGGGCCGATCAGGGGGTTGGGGCACAGCCACTGTCACACTCAGGGCAGGGCCAATGGGGAGGTTATGGCTCTACCCCGTCACACACAGAGCAGGGCCCGTGGGGGGGGGGGGGTTGGGGTGCCGCACCCAGTCACACACAGAGCAGGGCCGATCAGAGGGTTGGGGCGCTGCACCCTGCCACACACAGAGCTGCAGGGCGATCAGGGGGTTGGGGAGCTCCCCCGTATCAGGCACAGAGCGGGGCTGGTCAGGAGGTTGGGGTGCCTTCCCCTGTCACAAACAGAGCAGGGCGGATAGGGAGGTTGTGGCCCCACCCCCTGTCACACACAGAGCGGCAGGGAAATCAGGGGGTTTGGGCGCTTCCCCCTGTCATGCTGATCCTGGTGCCGGGAGGCCTCGCGGCTCCACTGATCCCGGTGCTGGGAGGCATATTAGCCTTTTACTATACAGGATAGAGGCCTGGTGCACGTGTGGGGGCCGGCTGGTTTGCCCTGTAGGGTGTCCTGGATCAGCGTGGGAGGCCCCACTGGGGTGCCTGGCCAGCCTGGATGAGGGGATGATGGCTGTTTGCAGCTGGTCACACACCCTTCAGGGTGGGGGTCCCCACTGGGTGCCTGGCCAGTCTGGGTGAGGGGCTGAGGGCTGTTTTCAGGCTGGCAGGTGACGGAAGCTCCCAACCGCTCCTTTTTTTCTTTTTTTTTTAATTCTGGGGCAGCTTTAGCTCTGAGGCTCCAGCTCTTAGGCCTCCGCTCCTGAAAGCAGGTATCTGGTTTTTTTCGGTTCTGTAATCGAAACTCTGTATCAACTCCAGCTCTGAGATCCTGGCTTGCTGAAAGCAGGTTTCTGGGGTTTTGTTTAGCTTCTATATTTGTTACAATGTTTCTTAAACTGTAGGCTCAGAGGCCGGCAAGGCAGGCGGGGAGCGTTGGTTTCCTCCGTCTCTGAAGCAAGCAAGCCTCATGTTAGTTTCAAGCTGCCTGGCTGCTGGCCCCCATCTTGGCTGGCAGTTAATTTGCATATCTTGCTGATTAGCCAATGGGAAGGGTAGCGGTAATTACCATGTTTCTCTTTTATTAGATAGGATTACTTTAAAGAGAGAGGAAGGAATAGGGAGAGAATGAAACCTCAATGTGAGAGAGGAAACATCAACCAGCTATCTCCTGGATTCCCCTTATGGGGGATCAAGCCTGCAACTTTGGCATGTTCTCTGACAGAGAATTGAACTGGCAACGTCTTGGCACATGGGACTATGGTCAACCAACTTAGCTTCACCAACCAGGGCCAGTCGATCTTCTTACCTAGAACTTTTCTTTGAGAGAGATTAAACATGGTGATTAAAACTAGTTTTACACTATCAACACAAATAGAGAATAGAAGCAATATAAACTACAACTAACTAGTTTTATTTTTAACTATTCTAGTATGTGCTTAGCTTTCAAATTACATTTACCTTCTCTTGGAATTCTCAACTACTTAAATTTTTATCACTAACTAGAGGCCCTGTGCATGAATTCATGCACCAGTGGGGTCCCTCAGCCTGGCTTGTGCCCTTTCGTAATCTGGGACCCCCTTGGTGGATGTCAGACTGCCAGTTTTGGTCCAGTCCCCACAGGCCAGGCTGAGAAACCCACCAGTGTGTGAATCTGTGCACCAGGCCTCTAGTATGCATATAAAATCTTTGGTTAATCTCTTCCAACCCCCTCTCTTCCCTTCCCTCTGAGATTCATCATTCTGCTCCATGTTTCCATGCCTGTGTGTTGGGGTTCAGCCCCAGCAGGTCCAGGGGTTCCCAAAGGTGTGGATGGAGTTGGTGAAGAAGTAATGACATGGAGACAGCATTCAGTTGATCAGCATAGCTGGTTCTCTCTTGTTCTCTTGTCCTGTTACAACTGTATTTATAAGCATGACATAATGGTATGTTTTGGGTCCTCCCTTGGCCTTCTACAGTTCCTGGTTTCATGTCCATAGTTTCTTATCTGACCTTTGCCAAAAATCCTGTCTCTATCTAGTTCTGTTGATTTTAATCTTGTCTAGGTTAATCTCTGTGTTCCATTATAAGGGCTATTCCAAGGTCACTGCTCTACTGATAAGCTACAAGGAAGTAACTGAAGGAGATTATCCCACCCAGTAAAAGTTATGTCCTCCTAGCCCCGCTGCTTGCCTTCCCTAGGACTGCCCTGTGTCAGTGGGTCTCTAGGGGTATAGGCTTTGATGCTTTTTGTGGTGGGCAGACCCCTGGGGATGTGGGCCCAACAAGTCCCAAATTTATTGCCAACAGTCTAAATTCAAGTTCTTCATAAGTAATACATGGTATTTCTGTAACACTAGGGGGTTTTACTGATTCATTCCCCTCCCCAGTTCCGTCAATCCCCAGCTCCAGGGAAACATCCCCACCTGGGGAAACAACCTTTCTTGGGGAGGTGGCCCTGGTTAAAATACATAGTGCTAAGAGGGGGAAGTAAACATATTAAGAACAGTATGCCATATACGCCAGGTCCCTTGAAACATATGCTGTGCAGATGTTTATTCCCTGCAGTGACTGTGTCAAGCAGCAAGGATGGACCAGCTTCCGGCACCTGTGCATTGAGTGTCTGCCCCCTGGTGGTCAGAGCACATCATAGCTACTGGTCGACCAGTCGAACAGTTGAATGGTGGGACACTTAGCATATTAGCCTTTTATATGTATAGATTTTCCTCAAATTTCTTAATTCCTGGCCCTTAGGAAAAGGTAAATTTTTCTGCAATGCTCTTAAATGAGAAATGACAATGCACATAGTTTATGATTTCTGTTTTCATATATTATAAAATCTAAGATAAAAGATAACTACTGGATCTATATTAAATCCCTGAATGTTCTATCTTATAAAAAATAGGTTATTTTTCTCTTAACACGACAAGTTTTAATTGTGTTATACGTAGCCTTCCACTCATTCTGACCATCTGGATCACTACTTTTCTAGATTGTTAGGTAGTATCAATAATATTTCACATACATCTAGCTGCTTCAACAGGGCAAAAAAAAAATCTCTTTATGCACTAGATGGAGCCCAATAGTTTTCAAGGTAGGTAAAACATCCATGATTTCTCTAGATTTCATGATTTCTCTAGATTTCATCTATCCAGATAATACCTAACCTCTATTCATTCAGATATGAAATGTTTAGCTACAAAACAATCTATACAGTTAGAATGGAAACATTTTATGATCAAGAACTTTTAAATAAATATTTCATAAAACAGATTAAAGATATGCATATTCATATATCAGTGCTGCTATTATAAATAGAAAAAAAGCATGAGGAAGTTCTGTTACACAATAGTATCCTTATTATTTGGATATATATGGTTCTTAAGATTATTCTGGAAGCTTTAAACATATGTAGAGGGAATCTAAGGTGTTAGTACAGTATTTGCATTTTTTTTTTTACTATCTTCAGCACCAATTTTATTGCATGAAAAAATATGAAATATTCCCAAAGTCATAATGTTTCCAAAAGAAAACTTAAATATCTGAAATTGAAAAATTTTACCCAATCTGAGGAGCTATGCTCCAGACTACTTTGTATTGATATAACATGAATATCCAATATTGAATAGGAGCTTATTGCATTATGGTGAGATTGTATAGAGTCAGAGAATAGGTGCTTATTTATAAAATTTTAGCAACAACAATCCATTAAACTTAGGTTCTGTTAAATGATCTTATTCCAGCACATATGGTGGAACTTATAGTTTACCTTTTGCTAGAGAGCACAGATATTGCACCAAGAAACCTGTATGTAGTAACTCATGGTGTCTACCAACACTAAGCATTGATAGAAAGCACCAGACTTCTAGTCATCATCTGCATAGTCTCCAGTGTCTATATAAATCATTTCCTGGAAGAGTTAATTTTTAACTAGGCACTTTATTTTATTTTTATGGTAAATAGATATTTTTTAATTATTCATTCTTTAAAATAGTACATGTCTCCTTTTTGCCCCATTGACCTTTCACTGTCCACTCCCACCCCCAGTACATTCCCTCAACCCCTTACTGTCTGTGGCCATTGGTTATGTTTATACGCATTCATATGGGCCCTTTGGTTGATATCTTCCACCCTCCTCCTATCCTTCCCTGTCTTCCCTCTGAGGATTGACAGTCTATCCAATGCTTCTATGTCTCTGGATCTATTTTTGTTCATCAGTTTATGCTGTTCATTATATTCCACAAATGAGTGAGGTCATGTGCTATTTATCTTTCTCCGACTGGCTTATTTCACTTAGCATAATGCTCTCCAGGTGCATGCATGCTGTTGTGAATGGTGAGAGTTCTTTTTTTACAGCAGTGTAGTATTCCATTGTGTAGTTGTACCACAGTTTTTTAATCCATTTATCTGCTGTTGGGCAGTTAAGTTGTTTCCAAATCTTAGCTATTGTAAATTGTGCTGCTATGAACATAGGGATTCTTTCTGATTGGTGTTTCTCACTTTTGGGGATATATTGCTAGAAGTGTGATCACTAGGTCAAATGGGAGTTCCATTTTTAATTTATTTGAGGAAACTCCATACTGTTTCCCACAGTGGCTGCACCAGTTTGCAGAATCAAAAAATCTGAATAGGCCAATAAATATGAGAAAATTAAAGCAGCAATAAAGAAACTTTCAGCAAACAAAAGCCCTGTTTTCAAATGCATTTACAAGATATTTAAAAAGTACATCAGGCAATTGTAGGTTCATGTTCCATTCTGGAAAGATGGGGCCTCCTAACAGGGATATTGTTAACACAAATTGTCTGTATCCAGTGAAATTTAATTTTCTCTAACAGTTTATTTGCCAGGGTTATCTCAAGCTGTAACAATTTTCCTCTTAAACCTGATTTTCTAGCAATTTTATGCTGAGTTCATAAAATGGCCATGTTAGTTCCTATTACATATAGTCACTATGAAACTGCTTATAAAACATTTTAGGAGGAAATAAGCTATGAAATCATCAATAATGTTAGATTCCCCTCCTAAATTCAGTATGTGATTGCCTCTTGGTTAACAGGTAAGACTGTTTGGAGGCCAAAAGCTGTAAAAAGATGTTGGAGTACTGTGGGGACCAAGACTACTAATCAGTTTTGGAGAAAATTGCTTTATTGCTCTCCTGGAAATCACTACTACAAGCTATGATTAATCTAGGGGTGGGAGAAACCTGTAACTGGATCTACATTTGAAATAATGAAAATTTCAGCTGATGTGCTAAAGAGATATTAGCTCATCAGTTTGTTTTTTAAACATAGTTAATTATTGTTACTTCCTCATGAATTCAAACTGAATTATTTACTATATTACAGTAAGAGTCTATAGGATTGCCCATCATCTCATATTCAAATAGCAATCTTATCATCTTATCCAATATATATAAAAATTTCTACAAATAAATAACAAAAAAGCATACATGCTCTCCATTCCAATACTCATTTTGTTTAGTCTTTAATAGAGCAAAGCAAATTAGTTAAGCACCTTATTTCCCCTTCTTTTAGCTAGCTCGTTATTCTGACTAAAAAGAATGTATACTTCTAAGAAACTTTATTTATTTTTATTTTATTTTATTATCTTCATTTTTTTATTGTTGACAGTATTACAGAAGTGGTATTACTGAGTCAAATGGGAGTTCCGTTTTTCAGTTGTTAAGAAAACTCCATACTGTTCTCCATAATGGCTGCACCAGTCTGTATTCCCACCAGCAGTGTACTAGGATTGCCTTTTCTCTACATCTTCACCAGCACTTGTCATTTGTTGATTTGTTGATGGTAGCCATTCTGACAGGTGTGAAGTGGTACCTCATTATCATTTTGATTTGCATCTGTCTGATAATCAGTGACTTTCAGCATTTTTTCATATGTCTCTTAACCATCTGTATGTCCACTTTGGAGAAGTGTTTATTTAGGTTCTCTGCCCATTTTTAAAATTAGATTGTTTTTCTTCCATTTGTGAAGTTGTATGAGTTCCTTATATATTTTGGAAATTAACCCCCTTATCAGATATATCATTGGCAAATATGTTCTCACATGTAGTGGGCTCTCTTTTTGTTTTGTTGATGGTTTCTTTTGAGGTGCAGTGTCTTTTTATTCTTATGTTTTCTCATTTGTTTATTTTCTCCTTAGTTTCCTTGCCCTAGGAGATGAATCTGTAAACATATTGCCATGAGAGTTGTCTGACATTTTGCTGCCTATTGTTTGTTCTAGGATTTTTATGGTTTGACAACTTACATTTAAGTCTTTTATCCATTTTGAGTTTATTCTTGTGTGTGGTGTAAGTTGGTGAATGCTGTTTAGGACTGGCCTTTTGTAACCCTTTTTTGGAGCTATCAGCAACCCATAGCTGTGGCTCTCTGTGCTCAGTCTGGGTGCCTTTGGAAAGAACCAAGATGTGCACCTGTGTATGCTTTTCCTAGCTCCGTGCCCAGAATTAAATAAGGCAACCACTTAAAGCCTCCAGTTCCTGATGTCTGATTGTATTCAGTCTTGATTAGCCTCAGGCTATAGAACACAGGGTGGAGAGAGAGGTTTTCCAACAGGGTGGGACAATTGCCTCTGCCTGCTGGCAGATTGTTATTCTTGGTCTATGATGGGCCTCAGAAACTCGACAAGGTGAGGCTAGGAGTTTGCCAATGGGGTTGGGCAACTGCCTCCCCTCCAGGCAAAAACCGACTGGATAGCATAGGCCCACTGTAGAAAGATGTCCTCCCCAGGGTGAGGGAGTCACTCAGCACAGGAAACCAAGGTGTCTGACTTCTGAGGTCTAACCCCAGAGCCCTCAACCATGGCTTCTTCTCACACAGCTCCAGTATACTCTGCTCTCCCTGTGCCAGAACCCAAGGTGAGTGGGTGCACACGAAATTTTGTGCATTGGCTCTATGAGAGGTTGCCTGTTTTTCCAGCTGTCTTTCCCTGGAAGACAGAAACCATGCTGCTTTTGACAGGCAGATTTTATGTGGGCACCTTTCTCAGTTCTGGTGCTCTGGGCTGGGTAGCTCAGCTTTGAGTTTAGACCCAAGAGTTTTCAATGGGAACCCCACACAGCTGAGATATCCTTCCAGCATTTCAGCTTTTGTCTGTAGGGGCCTGGACAGCCATTTAGCATCTCTGAACTTCCTTGTAGTCTCTATGTGGTCTCCACTTTCAGTCCTTAGTGGGTTCTCCCCAGCTAGCCTTTAGTTTATTATTTGGGATTTTTTTTCTTTTCTGTATTTTAGTTGTAATTCATTTGGTCCTGGGAGAATGTCAGTGTAGCTTCCACTTACTCTGCCAACATTTCAGTATCTCCCCATATAAACTTTAGGATCTGTTTCTCAAAATGCAAAATAACTTGGTGGGATTGGATTTATATTGCATTTATTCTATAAGTCAAGGTAGGAAGAACAAATATCTATATACCACTATATAAAAGCCTAATATGTTAAGTGTCTGACCGTTCAACCGTTTGACCGTTTTACTGATAGTGATGACACGCACTGACCACCAGGGGGAAGATGCTCAGCACACCGGCATGGAAACATGGAACAGACTGATGAATCTCAAAGGGGGATGTGAGGGCGATCTGGCTGCGACATCTGTCACCCCATTGATCGCCAGGGTTGATTCGGCTGATCTGGCTGGCTAGGCGGGTGTCCCCCTCCTCCCTCACCGATCCATGTGCGTCCCTCCCGAAACTGCGTGCTCGGTCGAAGACGACGACCTTCCCCCCCGAGGAGAGGACCGGTCTTCGGTCAAGGGTATATGAGTAGCTGCGCTCCCCTGATAGAACCTCCAAACAAGCTCTCAAAGGGAAGGGGGGAGGAGGGAGGGCAGGAAGAGATTAATCAAAGATTGTATATGCATATTAGAGGCCCGGTGCACGGATTTGTGCACCAGAGGGGTCCCTCGGCCTGGCCTGCAAGGATCAGGCCAAAACCAGCTCTCTGACATCCACTAAGGGGTCCTGGATTGCAAGAGAGCACAGGCCAGGCCAAGGGACCCCCACCGGTGCATGAATCTGTGCTCTGGGCCTCTAATATATATATATATATACATATACATATCCTATCTAATAAAAGACAAAAAGGGTAATTGACCGTACCTTCGCTACTCTTCCCATTGGCTAATCAGGGTGATATGCAAATTAATTTGCATATGTAGGCTCCAAGCGGTGGAGCTAAGCCAAATGGCCCCAAAGCCAGCCGAGCACCGAGGCCTCCCATCCCCAGGATCAGTGGAGCCACGGGGCTTCCTGGCCCCGGGATCAGCAGAGAAGTGAGGCCTGAAGGCTGGCGGGGCCGGGGTTCTGGCTGGAGCACAGCCAGAGCGAAGGCCTGGGTCCTGGGTGCCAGAGGAAAACTGGTGCCAGCATCCAAGGGAAGGGAAGGCCTATTGCACAAATCTCTTCGTGCAACAGGCCTCTAACATATTGATTTCCTTGATTTCAGAGTGGAAGGGAGGGAGAGAGAGATAGAAACATCAATGATGAGAATCATCCATTGGCTGCCTTCTTCATGCCTCACACTGGGGATCAAGCCTGCAACCTGGGTATATGCCCCTGACTGAAATCAAACCTGGGACCCTTTAGTCTACAGGCCAACACTATCCACTGAGACAAACCAGCTAGGGCCAAATAATTTTATATATTGAATATTCTTATCCATGCACAGGGTTTATCTCTAATTTATTTAGATTGTGTGATTTCTTTCACCAAATATTTTAGTTTTTCTCAAATAGGTCCTTGTATATATTTTGTTAGATTTAAACAGAGGTTTTTCACCTTGGGGACTAAAAATAAATGGTATTGTGTTTATAATTTCTCATTCAAATTGCTCACTGTTGGTATATATAAAACAATTGACTTTTATACATTAACCTTGTATTCTACAAATTTGCTATAGTCATTTATAAGTTCAATTAGTTTATTTTGGATCTATTTTTTGGAGTTTTCTAAATAGAAAATCATACCATCTTTAAACAAAGTCTATTTTAAAATTATGGTAAATACATATAACATAAAACTAACCATTTTAATTCCTTGAAGCATACAATTCAATAACGGTCACATATTCACATTGTTGTGCAACCAAAATCTAGAACTTTTCATCTTGCAAAAGAGAAATTCTATACCCATTAAGCAACTCCTTGTTTCCTCCTGCCCCAAGACCCCAGCAACCACCTTTCTTTTTTCTCATTCTATGAACTTGACTACTCTAGATCTTTAACATAAGTAGAAATGAATGGAATCATACAGTATTTGTCTTTCTGTGGCTAGCTTATTTCACTTAGATAATTTCTTCAAGGTTTACGGATATTGTGACATGTCAGAATTTCCCTCACATTTAAGGCTGAATAATATTCCATTGTATGTGTATATTACATTATGTTTAATCATTCATCCATCAATGGACTCTTGTGTTGCTTTTATCTTGGATATTGTGAATAATGCTGCTATCAACATGGGTATACAAATATCTCTTCAAAACCTTTTGATATAGGATTTCAATAGGTATCAGAGACTAAAATTTCCTCTACTGTCCTTTATGAGCTCCTCCTTTGGTCTTCAGGTTTCCCTAGAGACTTCTTAAATGCTATCTGAAATGTACACCTTTTTTTCAATTATTCCTCTGTTAGTATAAAACCGTGGTCTGCAAACTGTGGCTCGCGAGCCACATGCAGCTCTTTGGCCCCTTGAGTGTGGCTCTTCCACAAAATACCACGTGCAGGCATGCATACAGTGCAATTGAAATTTCGTGGCCCATGCACAGAAGTAGGTTTTTGGCCTGGGCAAGTCTATTTTGAAGAAGTACTGTTGATATTTGACTCTGTTGACTAATGAGTTTGCCGACCACTGGTATAGAAGATTCTTATTGATATGGTGGTGAGGTGTGTGGGAGAGGCACTGTTTTATATTTCTGTGATTAAGTCTCACTCTTGTAATGTGTCTTTGTCCTTGGCCTGTGACTTTCACAAGTACTTCTCAGTTTTGTTTATTTATTTTTTCCTACTTAGTGACAGGAAGGCTAGAAGGTGTTAGAGTTGAATACTTCCCTTCCAGTTGTTAAAGCTCTGGTAAAACTCCAGTAAGTTAGTCTCTGGTAGCATAGTTTTTCTTGAGGGTGGGCCTTGTTAAGAAGAACTGAATAGTCTGGGTAGAATTTTAAATGGCTACATTTCTCCTCTCCTTGTTGGAGGCACAAAGGGATTTTTCTATCATGTTCAAAAAGTCATGGAAGTGTCGGGGTTCCCCTAAGACTGCACTCCCCTGTAGTTTTTAATTTTCGAAGTTGTCTACACTGAGCCTCCAGCAATTCATCAGTTACAGATTAGGTTTTCCTGCACTGGGACCAGTTCCCCTGAAATTTTCTGCTTCTGGGCTTCGGCTCTGGTAACTTGCAATTCTCTTTATCTCCCCGTCTGTCTCTTCAATTTTGGGGGCAGCACTTGCCCTGTCACCTCAGTTTTCTGATGAATCTAAGAGCTGTTGATTTTCAATCTGTTCAGCTTTGTTCTTGTTGTGTGAATGAGAGAATTGACATCCAAACTTTTTACATGATGAACCAGAAACCATAAATCTAAGCCAATGATTTTAAAACATAAACATTACCATAGCATCCTGATGTTTAAAGCACATCAATAGCTCCTTATTGCCTTGGCTTTTCCTTCTTCTAGACATTAAGAGAAGACAGGTCAGTGAATATTTTATGGTTTGAGAGAGAAATACTGTTGATTATCTATTTCAATAGAATGTCATTCTCCTCTGTACATCATAAATATTCAAGGAAGCACTATCCCCTGAAGCATATCACTAAGTTGTTATTCCATCAACAATTTAAATCTAAAGCAATTAAATCTCACCAAAGCAGAATCTGATTTTTAAAAAGGAAAAAATGGGCATATGACAAAAAATCTATGTGTTGGGTTCAGTTATTACTGAGGTGGCTATGTTAAACCAATTTATTTCAAAGCTAAGAAATTAGACATAACGAATGTGAACGTTAATTGTGTTAAGTATAATTAATTGCAATATTGGTACACTCAACTTAAGTTGTAAAATAGTGAGAAAATATTGAAAAAAACTGAAATAATCATTTTTTTATTTTAAGTAAAATGAAAACATCCTAATTATTTTTCATACATATCAATTTACTTAAGCAAATAATTGTTGGTGAAGGGATTTAAAAATAGGTATAGAAATTTGAAGGCAAACTTTAATGTCACATCACTTATTCATCTCCAATGATAGATTTAATGTTTGCCTAAGTGAGATATGAATCAAATGTCAAGTGCCACTATGCAAAAGGCACATTTAAAATATAAAATAATCTCTCCTCACATTCAAATACCAAGTAAGTTTCGACTAACACATGTCATTAGTATGGACATCATGCCATAACTTACCAGGTCTAACATACTTGTTTGAAAGGAAAACAAGAGAAATCAGCAAGGTCATATGAATTCATTTTATAAGGTTTGCTGCTTTATATTTATTTTGAATATAAAAGTTGTTTATTTTCAAGAAACTTATCTTGAACTTATTTATTTAAAAATGTATTTGTCAATAACACAACAAATTACTATTATATTCTTAAGCAGGGGTCCTCAAACTTTTTAAACAGGGGTCCAGTTCACTGTCCCTCAGACCGTTGGAGGGCCAGACTATAGTTTAAAAAAAACAAAACTATGAACAAATTCCTATGCACACTGCACATATCTTATTTTGAAGTAAAAAAACAAAACTTCAAAAAAAAAAAAAAAGGCTCTCCTAACTTCAAAAAAAAAAAATAAATAAACCCTAACTTGTTCTTACCTTGGTCCTCAGGCAGCAGCAGGCTCTGCACAGGCAAGTTTGTGACTTGTCAGATCACACCGTAGACTGAGAGGAGGAGTACTGAGAGGAGGATTCCAGAGACAGAGAGAAGGAGGGGAGTCGTAGAGTGCAGTGCACATTCCACACATGCGCCCTGTGGCCCTTGACGAGTCAGCTGCTAAGCAACAGGCAGCAGCGGCAAAAACACCCAGTGGGCTGGATAAATGTTTTCAGCGGGCCACATGTGGCCCGTGGACCGTAGTTTGAGGACCCCTGTTCTTAAGTTTTGTCAATACTCTTTTTTACAGTATATTCCACGACCAGCTACTAATCCAATTTTTTAGATTCTGAATAAAATGTTTGTGTTTGTTGTTGTTCTAATTAAAGGGGACCTCCAATAAGTCATCTATACTAATAATAGAGGAATATGCAAATTACCCAGGACACCATCACAGTAACAGTAATGACAGAACAGCAGGCTGTGTGGTGTGATAAGGCTAGCAGGGGTGTTAATGAGGGATGACCAAATGACTGAACAGCAGTCTGAGTGGGGCAACCAGGCCAGAGGGGGGTTAGTGAGGGATGGCCAAACGACTGAACAGCAGGTTGCATGGGGCAAACAAGCTAGCAGGGGGACAGTTGGGGGGGACAAGGCTGGCAGGGGGGGCAGTTAGGGTCAATCAGGCTGGCAGGCAGAGGTGGCTAGGGGTGATCAGGCTGGCGGGGAGAAGTTAGGGGTGATCAGGAAGGCAGGCAGGTGAGCAGTTAGGACCCAGTGGTCCTGGATTATGAGAGGAATGTCCCAGGGATTGGGCCTAAACCAGCAGTTAGACATCCCCCGAGGAGTCCGGGATTGGAGAAGGTGTAGGCTGGGCTGAGGGGACCGCCCCGCCCCCCCCCATTGCAGGAATTTCACACACTGGGCCTCTAGTCAAGGAAATAAAAACATTTTAAGGTTGGTGTTTCGTTCAAGTGAGGATAAGACACTTGGTGCAATTTTTGTTCAGTATGCACAATCAAACTTTTAGGGAAACCATGGGGAAAATAAAATAATGTGTACAACTTATAAATTAACATGGTGGAACATTAAATTAATAAATTGCAATGCTTAAAAAGTAATAAACAAGGAAAAACATACAAAATGCAGGACAAATGCAAGGAAACAGTAAGATGATAGTAACAAGTTTTCATATAAAAGTAATCACCAAACTAAATTCATTAATTAAGAGATGATTGCAACATTTTTAAAAATCTCAGCTGTATAATACATGTGAAAGTCGAATGATGAAAGAAGGTATACTTTGATCAAATACTAATCATAATAAGCCAAGGTCACTATATTTCTTAAAAATAATTCTTTATTATTGAAAGTTTTGCATAGGTCCCCCTTTTCCCACATTGACCTCCTCAGCATCCCCGCCCCAACCCCCACCCCGGATTTTCAGCACCCTATTGTTTGTGTCCATGGGTTATGTATATATGAATACAAGGTCTTTGCTTGATTACCTCCCACCCACCCACCATCCCCCACCTTCCCTCTGAGATACCACACTTTGTTCCATGCTTCCATGCCTCTGGATCCACTCTTTTCATCAGTATATTTTGTTACTTAGATTCCACATATAAGTGAGATCATGTGATACTTGTCTTTCTCTGAATAACTTATTTCACTTAGCATGATACTCTCCAGGTCCCATCATATTGTCTCTACAGGTAAGAGATTCTTCTTTTTCACTGCTGCATAGTAGTCCAGAGTATAAATGTACCACAGCTTTTTTCCCCACTCATCTACTGATGGGCACTTGGGCTGTTTCCAGATCTTAGCTATTGTAAATTGTGCTGCTATTAACATAGGGGTGCATATATTCTTTCTGATTCGTGCTTCGGGTTTCTTAGGATATATCCTAGAAGTGGGATTATTGGGTCAAATGGCAGTTCCATATTTAATTTTTTGAGGAAAGTCCATACTGTTTTCCAAAAAGGCTGCACCAGTCTGCATTCCCACCAGCTGTGTAGTAGGGTTCCCTTTTCTCCACATCTTGCCAGCACATATCATTTGTTGATTTGTTGATGGCAGCCATTCTGACAGGTGTGAGATGGCACCTCATTGTTGTTTTGATTTGCATCTCTCAGATGATTAGTGACTTTGAGAATTTCTTCATGTCTCTTGGCCATCTGTATGTCCTCTTTGGAGAAGTGTCTATTTAGGTCTTTTGCCCACTTTTTAATTGGATTGCTTGTCTTCCTGTTGTTAAGTTGTATGAGTTCCTTATATATTTTGGATATTAACCCTTTATCAGATGTATCATTGCCAGATATGTTCTCCCATACAGAGGCTCTCTTGTCCTTTTGTTGATGGTTTCTTTTGCTGTGCAGAAGCTTTTTATTTTGATGTAGTCCCATTTGTTTATTTTCTCTTTAGTTTCTTTTGCCCTACGAAATGTATTTGCAAACATATTCCTATGAAAGATGTCTGAGATTTTGTTGCCTATGGATTCTTCGAGGATTTGTATGGTTTCACAACTTACATTTAAGTCTTTTATCCATTTTGACTTTATTCTTGTGTATGGTGTAAGTTGGTGGTCTAGTTTTGTTTTGTTTTGCTTTTTTGTATGTATCTGTTCAATTTTCCCAGTGCCATTTATTGAAGAGACTCTCTTGACTCCGTTGTAAACTCTTGCCTCCTTTGTCAAATATTAATTGAGTGTAATGGCTTGGGTCAATTTCTGGGTTCTCTGTTCTGTTCCATTGATCTATAAGCCTCTTCTTGTGACAATACCAGGCTGTTTTAATTATGGTAGCTTTGTAGTATAACTTGAAATCTGGTATTGTGAGTCCTCCAACTTTGTTTTTCTTTCTCAAAATTGCTGCAGCTATTCAGGTTCTTTTTTTTTTTCAATTCCATATAAATGTTTGGAGTGTTTTTTATACCTCTGTGAAATATGCTGTTGGTATTTTAATAGGGATTGCATTGAATCTATCGATTGACTTGGGTAGTATGGCCACTTTAATGGTGTTGATTCTACCAATCCATGAACACAGTATATTTTTCCACTTGTTTATATCTTCTTCTGTCTCTTTTTCAAATGTCCTGTAGTTTCCTGAGTACAGGTCTTTTGCCTTCTTCGTTAAGTTTATTCCTAAATACCTTAATTTTTTTATTGCAATGGTAAATGAGATTATTTGTTTAGTATCTCCTGAGAATTCATTATCGGTGTATAAAAAAACCATCAATTTTTGGTTGTTGATTTTGTATCCCGCTACATTGTCAAATTCATTTATTAAATCTAGTAGTTTTTTGGTGGGGTCTTTAGGGTTTTCTATCTACAATAGCATGTCATCTGCGAATAATGAGAGTTTTACTTCCTCCTTTCCAATTTTAATGGCTTTTATTTGTTTGTCTTCTCTGATCGCTGTGGTTAAGATTTTCAGTACTATGTAAAATAGGAGAAGTGAAAGTTGGCATCCCTATCTTGTTCCTGTTCTTAGGGAAAATGCTTTTAACTTTTGCCCATTGTGTATGATGTTAGCTGCAGGTTTGTCATATATGCCCTTTATCATGTTAAGATAATGCTTCCTCTATTCACAGTTTGCTGAGTTTTTATCAAAATTAGGTGTTGGATTTTGTGAAATGCTTTTTCTGAATCTATTGATATGATCATGTGATTTCTGTTTTTCAATTTGTTTATGTGATGTATCACATTTATTGACTTGTGAATATTGAATCAGCCTTTATCATTGGAATAAATCCCATTGGTCATGGTGTATGATATTTTTAATATTTTGCTGGATAAGATTTGCTAATATTTTGTTAGTGATTTTAGCATCTATGTTCATCAGGGATATTGGCCTGTAATTCTCTTTCTTTGTAGTGTTTTTATTTGGTTTTGGAATTAGGATAATGCTGGACTCATAAAAAGAGTTTGGAAGTATTCCTTCCTATTGGATTTTCTGAAATAGTTTGAGGAGTATAGATGTTAGTTCTTCTTTGAATGTTTGGTAAAACTCCCTTGTGAAGCCATCTGGACCTGGGAGTTTATTTTCTGAGAGTTATTATTATTATTATTATTATTATTATTACTGCTTCTATTTCAACAGTTGGTGTTGGCCTATTCAGGTTTTCTGATTCAGTTTTGGGAGATTGTATTTTTCTAAAATTTGTGCATTTCATCCTCATTGTCCAGCTTGTTAGCATACTGTATAGTTGTTCATAGTATTTTCTTATAATCCTTTGTATTTCTGTGGAGCCAGTTGTTACTTCACCTCTTTTGTTTCTGATTTTATTTGGTTCCTCACTCTTTGTTTCTTGACGTGTTTGGCTAACAGTTTATCAATTTTGTTTATCCTTTCAAAGAACAAGCTCTTGGTTTCATTGATTCTTTTGTATTGCTCTTTATTAATTCCTTCCTTCTACTTACTCTGGGCTTTTCTTGTTGTTGTCTTCTAGTCCTTTAAATTGTAGGGTTAAATAATTTATAGCTGATTTTTCTTGCTTTTTGAGGTATGCCTGTAGTGCTATGAACTTCCCTCTCAGGACTGTTTTTGCTGTGTCCCAGAGATTTTGGGTTGTTGTGTGTTCATTTTCATTTGTTTCCAGGAAGTTTGTGATATTTTTCTTGATCTCATTGATAACCCATTCATTGTTTAATAACATGCTATTTAGTCTACATGTGTTTGAATGTTTTTGGGTGTTTTTACTGCGGTTGATTTCTAATTTCTAATTACTGTGATCTGAGAAGATACTTGATATGATTTCAATCTTCTTGAACTTTTAGTGACTTGTCTTCTGTCCTAACATGTAGTCTACCTTTGTGAATGATTCATGTGCACTGGAGAAGAATGTATATTCTGCTGCTTTGGGGTGAAATGTTCTATAAATGTCAATTAATTCCATCTGATCCAGTGTCCTTTAGAGGCATTGTTTTCTTATTAAGTTTTTGTCTGGAGGACATATCCAGTGAAGTTGGGGGGAGGGGGTAAAGTTCCTACTATGACTGTATTGTTGTCAATTTCTCCCTTAAAGTCCTCTAGAAGTTTTTAATATATTTAGGTGCTCCTATATTGGGGGCATATATGTTTACCAGGGTTATATCCTCTTGGTGGATTGGTCCCTTTAGTATTATGTAGTGACCTTTGTTGTCTCTTGTGATGACCTTCATTTTGAAGTCTATTTTGTCAGATATGAATATTGCTACTTCAGCTTTTTTGTTTGTTTGTTTGTTTCTTTTCCATTTGCATGGAAAAGATTTTTCTATCCTTTCACTCTCATCCTTTGTGTGTCTTTTGTTCTGATGTGGGTCTCTTATAGACAGCATATAGTTGGGTTATGTTTTTGTATCCATTCAGCTACCCTATACCTTTTAACTGGAGCATTTAATCCATTTACATTTAGGGTTATTATTATTTTTTTTAAGCAAAACTATGAACATTTATTTTTAGATCAGAACCATATATTTTTCTAGATTTAAGTAAGCCATATTCACAATTAACACTTTTTATTTAATTTAAAAGAACAAAAGTTACAATTCCCACCAATGGAAAATGAGATAACTATTTCATAGATATTTTAGTCTGTATTAATCTCTTCTATACCTCCCCAGGATGTTCCAATATGAACAAACTTATACTTTCAGTAAAAAGGACAAAGCATCAATTATAAACAAAATAGAAGATTACCACACTGAGGTCATACCATTTAGTCAAGTACCAAGAAAGTTAAGTAGGTTTAACTGAAACTTAACAAAAGAGTAATTTCTAATTTCATTACCCAGTGAAAATAATCGTCATTTATACACTCTCATTTACAATAGGAAACATGTATGAATTGTGAATACTTAGCAAAAATGTCTCCATAATTGCACTTTGAATGCCTTCATGACTTAACAATGGATCTGCTAGTCAACAAAACTTAATGAAATATTAAAATTCTTTCATGAATCAATCATGCAGTAAGTAATGAAAAACACTTTACCTACTTAACATAGATTAGTAGTATGCCAGCTAAAATATAACTTTGTCACTTCTCCACATTTGTGACTGTTATAGAAGAAAATTGCAAACATTTGTTCATTTTAGTTGGGTAAAACAGAACTATTACTGGAGAGATGGAAAGTTGTACAATTGGCCATCAAATGCTTTCCCCCAAAGATCTGGCCTTCCAGAGTTTAGTCTTTTTTTGATCTTTGGACTTTTCCGCGTTCCAACCCCCTACATTGTACACCCAACTTCCATTGCTCTGGAAGTTATTCGAATGGCTAGGCAAAACATTTTATTCCAACATTTAGTTCTACTTAATTTCTTCCAGTTATTAAAGAGTCTTTTCTTAAAAGGACAAATACATTTAACCAGGGCTTATGGTAGTTGTAACTTGAATTGATTCCATTTTGTTTCTTCTGTTACTTTTTGTTGTTGCTTTTAAAATCTAGGCTAAGATTCTCAAAAAGCAATAAACAATCATATGAAAAATATAAATTATATTAAGGCCATGTAAATTAATCTTTCAAAATACAGTGTTATCAAGGGTAGAGTAGAAATAAGGAGAATCATTTAAAATGTGTTTTTGAAAGTATGAAAGGTTTAATTTCATACTTAACAATAGTGATTTAGCAAAGAAAAAATTTAAAAACTGAGCAAACTTTAATTTCTTTAATGTAACGGTGTATATTTTTTCTAGTTATATTGGAAAATTATCCATGAAATTTTTTTAAAATTTCAGGAATTCGGAATAATAGTCATCAAATTACTGGTTAAAAAATCCAGTAATAATCTAAATTTAAAAGCTGATTAAGACAGAATAAAAGTCAATTGCATTTGTGCTTGAACAGCAAAAATAAACACAAAATATAAAACAAAAAAAAAATAGCTTTGTCTCCCTGGCCAGTGTGGCTCGGTTGGGCATCTTTCCATGCACCAAAAGGCTGTTGAACCGATTCCTGGTCAGGGCGCATGCAGGAGACTACCAATGGATGTTCCACTCTCATATTGATGTTTCTCCTCTCTCCCTCTCCATTCCTCTCTCTCCAAAAATAAAAAAATGATTTCTTAAAAAAATAGCATTGCCCATCATATGACACTAAATAAGGTATTTTTGGCTTGTAAGCATGTTAAGTAAACTTGGTTTCCCTGCTTTTACTATTATGCATCACATGTGAATGCAGAGATTTAAAACAACTTTGAATTAAAAGAAACCAAAATCTTTATTCTATACTTTCTTCTGTAATACTTTGTTACCAGATTTTTGATGCAATTTTTAAAAAGGATGTTTCAGCCGAAACCGGTTTGGCTCAGTGGATAGAGCGTCAGCCTGCGGACTGAGGGGTCCCAGGTTTGATTCCGGTCAAGGGCATGTACCTGGGTTGCAGGCACATCCCCAGTGGGATATGTGCAGGAGGCAGCTGATCGATGTTTCTCTCTCATCGATGTTTCTAACTCTCTATCTCTCTCCCTTCCTCTTTGTAAAAAAAAAATCAATAAAATATATTTTAAAAAAAAGGATGTTTCTTATACAACAAATTAATGCCAGCTTGGTCAAAGTCATCTAAAAAAATGTCCCCCATATTTTACAATATAATATACAAAACTATAAAATATGTCAAGGTGGAAACTCTATGGAATTTCTTAAAGTATTAGAAAGTACAACATGGCAAAAGAAAGCATTATAAATAAATAGCATTTAAGCATTCTGTAACATATGGTGTTCTTAGTGTAACTGGAGTGAAACTTATCTATATATACACATGAAATTTTTCAGAAGCAGGTGAAGTAAACAAAAGCACCAGTTCTTTAAATTACACTTGATCATGTAGACGAGCAAGTCTCTGTGATAGTTCATCCTGTTCCATGGAAGCAACACTGGTGCCAACAGATCCTGTCTGACCCTGTGGTAGTTCCATATTGAGATCAAGGCCAGCTTCATCTACCATTTCTTGAAGCAGCATATCCACTTGGCTTTGTGGTGTTGTTAGGGTTGTAGTACTACTCATTGTGTCTTCCATTTGTTGTGTTTGAACATCCAGTGTTTCAAATTGGTGTTCAAATTTGTCCATCAGGGCAGAAATCTTTTCAAGGTTCATACTCCTCAATGTAGCATCCATAGATTTAACTACACCTGCCATGGACTTGGTTACCTTGCCCATTGTTACTGCAGTTTGAACTCTGGCTGCCTCAGCATCAACCCTAGCACTCATTCTCAAGAAATTAATTGCTTGGTTCTTCTGACGGATTGCATTTTCAGCATGTATTCTTGCAACTTCTGTATTCCCTTTCTGAATAGCCTTTTTAATCTTGGCCTTTTCAGCCTTTTCTTCTTTATCACATTTCTTGGCATTCCTATTAAGCTCTTTTGCAGCAAACTTCAAGTTAAATAGGTGTTTCTCCATGTTCGACATGGCCCCACGACCTTTCTTAGGAGATGACAGCCCGGACAGCGGCACAGGTTTGATGTGAGGGCGATTAGAATTTCGTCCAGGTCTCGACCTGCCGCTGGTCTGGCATCAGGGTTATTATTGATAGGTACTTATTTATTGCCATTTTAATTCTGTGTGCCTAGGTTTCTCTCTCTTTATTGCTACTTCTCATAACAGCAGTCCATTTAGCCTTTCTTGTAATGCTGACTTGGTGGCAATGTACTCCTTTATTTATTTTTTATTTTATTTTATATTTTTGTCTGAGAAGCTCTTTATTTGACCGTCTATTTTGAATGACAGCCTTGCTGGATATAGTAATCTTGGTCTCAGATCCTTTCTTTCTATTACCTTGAGTACTTCATGCCATTCCATTCTGGCCTGTAGAGTTTCTGATGAGAAATAAGGTGTCAGCCTTATGGGAGCTCCGTTGTAGGTGACATTTAGCTTTTCTCTTGCTGCGTTTAAGATTCTGTCTTTATCTTTAATTTTTGACATTTAAATATGATGTGTCTGGGCATGGGCCTGTTTGGGTTCTTCTTGCTTAGGTTTCTCTGTACCTCATGCCCTTGTGTGACTTTTTCCTTTACCATGTTAGGAAAGTTTTCTACCATTATTTCTTCTAACATGTTCTCTATCCTTTTCTTCCTTTTCTGCCTCTTCTGGCATAACTTCTATTCAAATATTTTTATGTTTCACCTTGTCTCACAGCTCCATTAAGCTGTCCTCCTATTTTTTAATTGTTTTTCCTTTTTGGTTCTGAGTGATTTTTTCAACCCTGTCTTCTAATTCACTAATTTGATCCTCAGTTTCCCATAATCTGCTTTGTATTCCTTCCAATGTATTCTTTATTTGTGTTATGTCATTCTTTATTTCTGACTGTTCATTTTTTCATAGATATTATAACTTTTTTCATGCTGTTAAGCATCTTTACCATCATTACTGTGAACTCTGTTTCAGATAAATTTCTTTCTCTGCTTCGTTTTTCTCTTCTTCTGGACAATTCTCTTGTTCTTTCATTTGGGGGTTGTTTCTTTGTCTCCTCATTTTGGCTTTCTGTTTGGGTTTGTGACTATGTATTAGGTAGATCCTCTATCCCTCTCAATCTTTAGTGCAGGACAGTGTCAAAAGCTATTCCTGACTAATTAGATCAGGAGAAGACTCAAAGCCTCCCGAGACCAGCTCTGCCTACAGACTGATAGAATTCCAACTTGAATTGCCCCCATGTAATTGTCCTCAGGTGTGGTGAAATTTTTTTTAAACAGGGTGGGGCAGTTGCTTCTGCCTGAAGGCTAATTGTTAATTTTAGTCTCTCAAGTGACCTCAGGACAAGGTGTTTTCTAATAGGGTGTGTCAACTGTCTTTCTCTCAGGCAAGGCAAATGTCTGTATGGGAAAGATGTCCTCCACTGTGTGAGGGAATGACTCAGCACAGGATATGGGGGAGAGGGAGACTGTCTGCCTTCTGAGATCAAACCCCTGAGTCCCTAATCCTGGCTTTTGCTCACACAGCTCTAGTCCACTCTGCTCTCCCTCTGTGTGAGCACAAGATGGGTGGTGCCATAGGCAATTATGTGTGTTCACCCTTTAAAAGTGTGCCTGAATTTTCAGCTGTCACTCCCTGACAGACAGCAACCCAATGCTCCTTTTCACAGCCAGATTTTTTATGGGTACTGTTCTCAGTTCTGGTTCTCTCTGCTTGGGGCCCAGCTTTTGTATTAGATCCCAGAGTTCTCAGTGGCAATCCCCCACAGATGAGATATCTCTCCGGAACTTCAGTTGATGTCTGTGAGCTCCTGGACAGCCCTTTCACGCCTCCACCCCTCCTACTAGTCTCTATGTGGTCTCCACTTTAGGTCCTTGGGTATCAGTGTTCTCTCCTGCTAGTCTTCTGTTGATTATTCAGGAAGTTTTTCTGTATTTTAGTTGTAATTCCAGTTTGTTCCTGAGAGCATGTCTGTGCAGCATCCACTTACTCTGCCATCATTTTTAATCTCTCAAGGCCACTATATTTATATCAAACAATTACATAAGGTCAACAAAGTGTCACGAATAGAGGTTCACTACATAAAATAAAAAGGATCAAAGCACAATGAAGTTGTAATCATAAACTTATATGCAGCTATCTATAGAGGAAGTAAAATAATTTCCCCTATACCCTTCTAGATTCTTGGCTGATAATGAGGAGATAAAAGCTTTTTCTGTGTCTGCTGGCTCTTGATTGCCTTCAGCTTCACATACTAAAGTAGATAGTTTGGGTTGGCACATTCTGCTACACTTCACACCTAATGGCATTGCCTCAAATTATATGAAGCAAAAAATAATACAACTGCAAGGAGATATTGCCAATTATATCCACATAGTGAGATAATCAATGTAGCTCTCTCATGAGATTGAAAAATAATATACTAGATTTCAAAAAACAAAATAAGCTTGATTTATTGCACTTATATAAAACACTGCAACAACCAAATAGGAAAAAAAACAAACATGTGGAGCATTAATGAAATCTTACCATCACAAAACAATTCTTTAATTCTAAAAGTATTTTGTTTCATTGAAAGCATTTTTCAAGAATTCTATAAATCTCATAGAGATGACAAAAGGAACTTTACATATTAAAAATTCTGAGCATACCAGACAATATCTTGTTATTGTCTAAAAGTCATACCCTTGGCCCCACCCCAACATGGCTATAATCTTCACTTAAGGTTAATATTAAAAAATAAATCATCTACATCACTTTGAACTTTTATTTAAAACTTGATTTCAAAGTTATAAAATATAGGATTCATACTTTTTTTCCGTATACGGTTCTGTATCTTCTAATTCATTGGTTTTTACATGTAGCTCCCAGACTCAACATTATTAGAATGAAATCAGGTATTTACCACCATCCTACTCAGAGATCAAAAACTAAAATGAATCTTAAAAATATTGGGTCTTTAGAGAGCTAGTCCTTTTTTAGACAACTGATCTACAAATCACCAAACTACTTCAGGGTTAAGAGTTGGCATTTGGTATGTATTAGTAAATAGCATTAGGCTTAAATAACTTTTTATTCTCTCTAAGTTTAAATATCAAAAATAATAAATCTCTTTAAAATGTAAAAGTATATTGTATTATAATAAATTAAACACAGTATATTTGTTTTCCATTGTAATTACTGGAAATATAGCTTTGCCATTTATAATTCGTTAAATTAAAACATCCACATTTTAAAAAACACCTGTTTCTGTGGAGGGTTTTGTAAGCATCAGTGAAAAACTTACCCTTATCTGAAAGGTCACTGAAAATTTTTAACCAAAGTTTTAAGGCATTACTACAATTTAGATATAAAATTAGCCATATAATAGTGGCAACAACTTGCTACATGAGATTTTTTGTGTGTGTGCTTTTTGTCCCTGTGGCATGAAGAAATTTTTAAATTAAATTTATTGGGATGACATTGTTTTTCTTATGCCCCCCCCCCCCCGGTTATTATATTAGCTTCTTTCTGAATGTGGTTAAATGGTATAATATCTTAACTATGGTTTATAAAGCTATTTGTAGGACAATTTTAGTTTTGGTAATATTATTTTAGCTGTGTGACATTTATAAGAGACTGCAATACGTTTTACTATAAGCTAAAGCAGTGGTTCTCACCCTTCTGGCCCTTTAAATACAGTTCCTCATGTTGTGACTCAACCATAAAATTATTTTCTTTGCTACTTCATAACTGTAATGTTGCTACTGTTATGAATCGTAATGTAAATATCTGATATGCAGGATGGTCTTAGGCGACCCCTGTGAAGGGGTCGTTCGACCGCCAAAGGGGTTGCGACCCACAGGTTGAGAACCACTGAAAAGGATAGCATTATGTGAGTTTTTATTGGTTTTAAATATTACTTTTTGATGTTTTCATACATTTAGCTTATTACTTTGAATCTACAGAACTAAATCAAAATTAAATTTGAATATTCTACTTTGTGCTGTCATATAATTTGCCTGTTGGAAATGAATTTCAGAATTTCAGGAGTATAATTCACTTGCACGTAGGCACACTAATATCCTGATCTCTAATCATGAAAAAAAAAAATAGGTGGAAACGATCACTTAATGCTATATCTCCTGTAGATCTGAAAAAAAAATCATATTTGAAAACTTTGACCCACTTTTCTGTCTCTAATTGTTATCACTACAGTTGTATTTATCAATTTTATGATTACCTTATTCCTTTATTATTATTATTTTTCTTCTTGAAGGTAGAAGGTGGTGTTAACTACTATTTTGATAATCACTTAAAATCTACATAATAGCTATCTGTTAAATGAATCTTTCAAGATTCAGGCAAAAGTGCTCAACTTTGATTATTTATAAATGATGTTCTATAGTTGTTTAAAAGATGTGATAGTCCTAACCTGTTTGGCTCAGTGGATGGAGCGTCAGCCTGCAGAATCAAGAGCCCCAGGTTCAATTCTGGTCAAGGATATGTACCTTGGTTGTGGGCACATACCCAGTGGGGAGTGTGCAGGAGGCAGCTGATCGATATTTCTCTCTCATCCATGTTTCTAACTCTATCCCTCTCCCTTTCTCTCTTTAAAAACTAAATAAAACATATTAAAAAAAAAAGATGCTGATAAAGTAAGTGGGGTGGGGTGATGTGCTAAAACAAACCAGATCAAGTGATAGAACCTAGAATTTCAGTTTCCCACATTAAAGGAAATATGTTTTAACTAGAGGCCCAGTGCACAAAATTCATGCATGGTGGGGGCGTTCCTCAGCCTGGCCTGCACACTTTCCAATCCAGGACCCCTCAGGGGATTTATGACTGCCAGTCACAATCTGGGACCACTGGCTCCTAACTGCTTGCCTGCCTGATTGCCCCTAACCCCTATGCCTGCCTGATCACCCCTAACCACCTCTGCCTGCCTGCCTGATCACCCCTAACTGCTCCCCTGCTGGCCTGATCACCCCTAACCACCTCTTGCCTTGCCTCATACCCAGGACCCAGCATTCCCTCCTCCAGCCATTACAGCCCAGGACCCAGGCTTTCCTCCCTCTGGCCGGTGACAGGCACCCAGGACCCGGGCTGACTTTGCCCGGGCTGGCTGCAGTCTCAGGGGACTGTGGGTGGGTGGCTTCACCTGGGCCACAGCTGCAGGCACTTGGGACTGTGGGGCAGGCAGCTTGTCCCTCTCCCAGGCCAGGCCACAGGTGCAGGCATAGCCACTGATGCCTGGGACCACAGGGCAGGCAGCTTGTCCCTCTCCTGGGCCATAGCCTGGCTGGCCCCCATTCCTCTCTCCCTAATATTTAGTGTCTGAGCCATTACAGAGTGATGGCATGAGGGTGTGACAACCATTTGCATATTATCTCTTTATTATATAGGATAATCACTTAACACAATTAAAAATACCTTTACAGATGACAATCCCAAATCACTGAAAAAATTGATAAATTCACACATTCTACACCTTGGAGCTATGACTACTATTTTTGTCTCAATTTTTTGTGTATTTTATAATTGTATGGTAAATAAATAAGTTTTGACTAAGCTCAATCATATAGAAAATTTTCATACATAACAAAATTTGTTTTTCTCTTCATGAAAGGTTAAATTTTAATATCATCTTTGTAAAATATGCTTTAGATTAATTAGGACAATAATCCTTTAAAAGTACACTAGATAAATATCTTAAACTTTGGCCTTTGCATAGATAATTTTTCAAAATTTGTGGTTGTTTCATTTACATAATGGATCCAAGTCATTATTCTGGATTTGACCATTAACAATATCCTTAAGAAAATCTTGATAATTAAACTGTATGAAGAGAGAAAAGATAATTAAAAAAGTATTTTTAATCATTGAATTCTTTATATGTTCAGGACATTAAATTTCATAAGTGTTCTCAATGTAGGAAATATACTAAGGTTTGAATTGGTACTATGTAATGAAAATTTGTTTTGGCTATAGTTCATTTTTTTTAATTGCTTCCCTTTAGATAAATACTGATTCACTAGATGTTTTTAGAAAAAGTAAAATATATTGTCAAGGATGCAGTTGAATTTAGCAAATTAGAATCATTTTAGTTTTGTGTTGATCTTGGTTTTCTAGAATTATTTTAAGAACTAGAAGGAAAGATCCCAGTTTGAACTCAGAGTAAAAGAGGAATAGCATGGAAAACATACATATCATACATGGAAAGATATATAAAGAAATAAAAATTGTTATGAACAACAGGTAAAAATGATTAAAAGAGGTTGAGAAAATACAGAATCAGTTATAACTTAGCTAAAGTTTCAATGAAGGCAGTTTATCTTTGGTATATTTCACCTTGCCTTTCTGTATAGTTTTCTTCTTGTGACTTACAGCACCATAAGGAGAAGAGTTAATAAATCATTAACAATTATTATCAGGTTCACTTGCATATTCAAATGGATACAAAAAGAAAATTTTCAAGGGAATAAGTCTTTAATGATATAATTTAAGTCATAATGGCATTTGAATGGAGACATTCATCTAGGGCTGAAGGGCCCCTAGACTATGCTTTATATCATTTTGTGCTATGCCAGACTATACTTGCTGTAGCAAGGAGTTTCCTTTTTAATGAAACTGCTCTGTGACTTTTTTTTTTCTCATCACCACTTTGTGCCATACTGAAGAGAAACAAAGTTGAGGTTGTAGAAAGTTGTTTTTTTCCTCAAACTATTCAAATAGTGACATTATTCTGAAATCCCAAGAGACAAAATGTGGCAGGACAGGAAATGAACACTGACAAATGACCAGCCTAGTTCTCTACTAGGCCTGTAATACGGGTATAGAAGAAAAGACACTGTTGGTCTCCTTAAGGCATTCATTAAGAAAAGAAATTACAATCTGTAGGAAAGGCCAGGAGGATAAGTTCACATACAGAAACCAGTAACTGTGGCTTCGGTTTTATAAGCAGTGGTATGACCAGCTAGATTCAAGGAGTTGTCTAGGCTATTTCCTTTATCAATTCTAGGCTTTCTTAAGCCAAACATATTCAGATACAAATGGGCTCAAGTTGTATTAGCCTTCTTCTGTTTGTGTGAGGGATAGTAAAGTCTTTTATCCACTCTCTTGGGTACTGAGATCAATGTGTGATAAAACACAACACACTGGAGCAAATTAAAAAAATGAGCGGCATTGAACTGTTGCAGTGTTCACTTTAAACTTCAGTTTCCTCAAATAATAATGCTTACCACATCTGGGTCCTTATAAGATGAAATGACGCGGTATTTGTGATGTGTTGAGAACAGCACATAACACGTTGTAGCTACTCAATAAATTACCGATTTCAGCTCAAACAACTCAAGTATTATTCAATTATATATATTGACAAAATATAAAATTTTTTTTTTGTGGAAGATTTGATTTGATGAACATCTTTAAAAACTAGGTTTAAAATCACTTGTCTCATTGATCTAAAAATCTTTCCAAATTTAGTTTGTTAATGCTTACACCCTCGATCCCTCTACAATGTATCTGGGAAAAGGAAGACACCTGTAATAATGTCAACATTAAAAATTTTCAATAAAATAACCCAAAAAGAAACATGTGGCATAGTATTTGTAAACTAAATAAAAATGAATGGAAAGTCACTAACTACTAACAATGTCTTCATTTAAAAACTAAGAGGTCCTTTAACACTGGTAACATATGAGTATTTTAGAAAGCACCTAGGCAAATCTTTTTATAAGAATAACTTTGTTAATTATAAGTATGTTACAAAGAATATAACTAACATAAAAACATAATTAAAATTGAGTGAATTTTTAATGGGTAAAAAATAGATGTAAGGAAGAAAGTGGAAAATAGAATAAAGATAGCTCTTAAACAACCAATGACTGAAAAATATTTTTTGGTTCATATTAACATTATATTAGGACTTCTTAAAAATAAACTATTGAGAATATACATTTTTCCACCCACACAAAAATAAAGGTAACTTCTGATTTAGAAAGTATCTTTGTCTAAATGAGATTTGTGACTGTAGAACCAGATTATTTCATTCACAGCAAATTACTTATTAAATGCATTTATGGCAAATCTTCTGTAAATTACCAGTTCCAATCTTTGTTAAATTGAAAGTATGATCCAACTTCTCAGAAAAGCATCATTTATAATTGTACTACTGTTTATTTAAATTGAATGTAAAAATTTTAATTAAACTCACTGAATAAAATATTAATGAAGTTATAAACTGGAAATTCCTCAAAATATGTAATTTGGGGGGAGGTCTGAATGTATAATATTGTGAAAAGTGAAAAGAAGAGCAAATTAAATGAATAGAACAATAAAAAAAAATATTTTGACACAATGAAAATACAGTTACCTGCTTTGTATTTTCTTGGGGAAAGCAAACTGCATGGCTAATTATAAAAATACCCTATGCAAGAGTTTTGGCCCACTTTATTTTGACCCTCAAAATATAATATTATTTAGACTAATCATAATCATAATATAAGAAAGATAATAGAATAGAAAAATCAATCCCAAGTAATTATAGGTCTAGATGTTAATCTTGAATCTCCTTACATTTCACTTTATTTAAAATCTGGAAGAGATTATTGATCTAGAGAGTGTAAAAATAATACAAAAGTTGTTTATATGATCATTATTCTTTTATGCATAATTCCTGCATTATAGAAAACTTAATAAAAATTCTAAAATTAAGTCTGAGAAGCTACATTATATACTTTAACTTCAAATGCCAGTGTATAATAAATGGCAGTTACTCTATGAAGAAAATGTAAAAGTCCACTAAGTAATAAAATAATCTATTTGTTTCGTTTTCTAATAGAAAAAAATAATTAATAAAAAAGGTGAAAATTCAATATGAATAGCTAGAAAACCTAGTAAATAGTATTGGTGAGCTAAATCAAGATGGAGAGTGGTAGACTATTATTATTGCCTCTATTTAAAGGACTAAAAGGTTGTATGAGAGGTCCTACAAACAAATTTTAAAAAATATACTAGTAGTCTAAGTAAAAGTGCTTGTAGATATACATTTACCTGTTAAAGAGGTAATGAGTGTGACTGGGGGGCAAAATAATCACAGCAAAGGCATTGTGATCAGCAGAATAATGTCCTTTCGAAGATGCCTATGCCTTAATTCCTAGAATCTGGGAGGACGTTCCGTTACATGGTAAAAGGAACTGCAACTGTGATTAAGGAGATGAATCTTTAGATGTAGAGATTATCCTAGATTAGCCAGAGAGAACCATTCTAATCATTATAAGAGTAATTAGGAACACAAGCCCTTTCCTGGCTGTGGCTTAAAAAGAGATGATGACAGAAGGTGGTTTACAGGGAGAGTCAATACTGCTGGCTTTGAAGATAAAAGGTGGCCATGAGCCAAGGAATGTAAAAGACCTTAAGTAACTGGAAAAAATAGAGAAACAGATTTTACCTAGAGCCTCCAGAAAAGAAAGAAGCAGTGCCAAAAGCTAGATTTTAGAACCATAAAATCATGTTGGACTTGTGATCTACTGAACTGTAAAATAATATGTGTTGTTTAAATCATTAAGTTAGTGAACATTAATTTCAGTAACAATAAAAAATTAATACAGGGAATTTTTCTTTCTTACAAGGGAACTTTATGTAGCTGGATGTTTTACCAATTTCTTACATGTAAACAATGTGAATTATATACTATGCCATGCTCTCATATTTAAGGCAAGTGCATACTATATCAAAGCCATCATAATCAAATATTTTCTATAAAAGAGTTATACATTATTGGATGATAACAGTAAAGACCAAATTATATTCTGAAATATGGACAAAGTAAAAGAGAATACAAAAGCTAAGGTAGAGTTGGCTAGGATTGGAAGGAGTGTACTATCTCAGAGCTAATCAGAAAAATATAGAAAACTTGTTTTTTATTTGTTGATTTTTTGTTTGCTTGTTTTCTATGCTTTTTGCCATCACAAATTAAAGAAAATTTCTGCAAGGCCATTGTATACGAAATGACAAAATGGAACAGAGACTTCAGTGACCACACATTACAAAAAGTACAATCATTGAAAACATAAATTAGAATAGCCATTAAACAAATGTACAATTATAGCCCAAAGCAAACAACAACAGGAAAACCTGAAGAGGAGGGAGAATTTGCTTCCAGAGTTAACGTAATATAATAGTCAAGTGTCTGGTTTTCAACAACAACAAAGAGATATGAGGCTTTTTAAAACAACTAAGATGTACAGTTAATTCAAAGTAAAAAAAATAAGTTGACAAAAACCATTCCTAATGAAGTCCAACATCGGTTTTAGTAGACAAAGACTTAATTATTCTATTGACATTACTAGAGGCCCAGTGCATGAATTCATGGACGGGTGGGGTCCCTTGGCTGGCAATCAGAGATGATTGGGGCCATGGGAGGTTGGTCAGGGGGAGGGGGCGTGGAGGGTTGGCTGGCCTTGGGAAGTTGGCTGTGGGAGTGCACTGACCACAAGGGGGCAGCTCCTGCATTGAGCATCTACCCCCAGGTGGTCAGTGCTCACCATGCGACTGGACGACTGGTCGTTCTGTTGTTTGGTCGCTTAGGCTTTAATATATATACTAGAGGCATGGTGCACAAAAATTTGTGCACTCAGGGGTGAGGGGGGTCCCTCAGCCCATCCTGTGCCTCTCGCAGTCTGGGACCCCTTGGGAGGTCATGACCTGCTGGCTTAGGCCTGCTCCTGGGTGGCAGAGGGCAGGCCCAATCCCTAGGTGCAGCCCCTGGTCGGGCTCAGAGCAGGGCCGATTGGGGAGTTGGGGTGCCCCCCCGTCATGCACAGAGCAGGGCGGATTGGGAGGTTGTGATGCCACCCTCAGTGACGCTCAGGGTAGGGCCAATTGGGGGGTTGGGGCACCGCCCCCTGTCACACTCAAGGCAGGGTTGATGGGGAGGTTGCGGAGCCACCCCCTGTCATGCACAGAGCAGGGCCAATCCGGGGGTTGGGGCACTGCACCCTGTCACGCACAGAGCAGGGCCCATCAGGGGGGTTGGGGCTCTGTACCTTGTCACGCACAGAGCAGGGTCAATCAGGGGGTTGGGGAGCTCCGCCCGTCACTCACAGAGTAGGGCCAATAGGGGAGTTGGGGCACTGCCCCCTGTCACACACAGAGCAGGGCCGATCAGGGGGTTGGGGCACCGCCACTGTTACACTCAGGGCAGGGCCGATGGGGAGGTTATGGCTCTACCCCATCACACACAGAGCAGGGCCCATGCGGGGGGGGGGGGGATTGGGGCGCCGCACCCTGTCACACACAGAGCAGGGCCGATCAGGGGGTTGGGGCACTGCACGCTTTCACACACAGAGTCGCAGGGCAATCAGGGGGTTGGGGAGCTCCCCCATATAAGGCACAGAGCAGGGCTGATCAGGGGGTTTGGGCCCCTTCCCCTCTCAGGAACAGAGCAGGGCAGATAGGAAGGTTGTGGCCCAGCCCCCTGTCACACACAGAGCCGCAGGGCGATCAGGGAGTTTGGGCGCTGCCCCCTGTCATGCTGATCCCGGTGCCAGGAGGCCTCGCGGCTCCACTGATCCTGGTGCTGGGAGGCATATTACCCTTTTACTATATAGGATAGAGGCCTGGTGCACGTGTGGGGGCCGGCTGGTTTGCCCTGAAGGGTGTCCTGTATCAGGGTGGGGGTCCCCATTGGGGTGCCTGGCCAAGCCTGGATGAGGGGATGATGGCTGTTTGCAGCTGGTCACACACCCTTCAGGGTGGGGGTCCCCACTGGGGTGCCTGGCCAGTCTGGGTAAGGGGCTGAGGCCTGTTTTCAGGCTGCCGGGTGACTGAAGCTCCCAACTGCTCCTTTTTTTCTTTTTTTTTTCTTTTTTTTCTGGTCCAGCTTTAGCTCTGACTCCAGCTCTGAGGCCTCTGCTGCTGAAAGCAGGTATCTGGTTTGTTTGGATTCTATAATTGAAAATCTGCATCAACTCCAGCTCTGAGGTCCCAGCTCGCTGAAAGCAGGTTTCTGGGGTTTTGTTTAGCTTCTATATTTGTAACTCTGTTTCAAACTGCAAGCTCAGAGGCTGGCAAGGCAGGCGGGGAACGTTGGTTTCCTCCATCACTGAAGCAAGCAAGCCTCCTGTTCATGTCAGTAGCCTGGCTTTCGGCCGCCATCTTGGCTGGCAGTTAATTTGCATATCTCGCTGATTAGCCAATGGTAAGGGTAGTGGACGTACGCTAATTACCATGTTTCTCTTTTATTAGATAGGACTAAAGGCCCGATGCACAAAAATTTGTGCACTCATGGGGAAGTCCCTCAGCCCGGCCTGAGCCCATTTGCAGTTCAGAACCCCTTGGGGGATGTCCATCTTTCGACTTAGGCCCACTCCATGGGGATCAAGCCTAAGCTTGCATTCAGACATCCTTCTGGCAGCCAGGGAGCCCTTGGGGGATGTCCAACTAAAGGCTTAGGCCCCCAAGGGATCGGGTCTAAACCATTAGTTGGACATTCTTAGTGCTGCCACAGAGGTGGGAGAGGCTCCTGCCACCACCTCTGCACTGGCCAGCCATGAGCCAGCTTCTGGCTGAGTGGCACTCCCCATATGGAAGTGCACTGACCACCAGGGGGCAGCTCCTGCATTGAGCATCTGCCCCCTGGTGGCCAGTGCGCATCATAGAAACTGGGCATTCTGCCGTTCAGTCAATGTGCATATTAGCCTTTTATTATTATTATATAGGATGTCCCTATTTCCCCCTTTTTGCCCCCTCTACCCAGCTCTTGCCCCCCACTTCTCTCTGGCCATCACCATACTGTTGTCTGTGCCCATGGGTTGTGCATATATTTTCTTTGGCTAATCCCTTCTTTAAATTCACTTCTTTAAATTTTTATTTTCAGATAAGTGCTTATAACTGCACTATTATATATTTTCTATTATATCATTTAGAATTAAGATATCTTTTAATTGAACCCTTGTAAATTTTAGCACAATTTAATAAATTGTGCTAGAAGCAATTAGGAGATTTTTCATGTAATGCAGATACATTTCAATTAATATTTTATTATTATTTTTTAATATTTTAATTTGAAATAATCTCATACATGTAAAAAAAACTATAAAATACTATATTATATGTACCCTTCACCCGATTTCTTAGGTGTTAATCGTTTAAGCATAACCATTATACAACTAACAAAATTTGGAATATATTTTTCTTATAATCTCTTTAATGTTACTTAATCCATTTACTTTGTTTTTGTTAATCTTCACCCAAGGATATTTTCCATTGAATTTTAGAGAGAGTGAAGGGAAAGGGAGAGACACATTGATTGGTTGCCTCTTGCACATGCTCTGATAGGGACTGGGGATCAAGCCAGCAACTGAGGTACATGCCCTTGACTGGAATCACACCTGGGACCCTTCAGTCCACAGGATAATGCTCTATCCACTGAGAAAAACAAGCTGCAGTTTAATTCATTTACTTTTAATCTATATGTGTCTTTATATTTAAAATGGGTTTTGTTTTTGATTAACCCTCATAATCTGTCTTTTAATTGGTGCATTTATGCCACTGACTTTCAGAGTGCTTACTGATAGAGTTACTGCCATATCAGGTGGCTTCTGGGGCTTCTGGGGCCAGCCAGAGTCCCAAGATTGGATCCATCATGGGTGGCAGGCAGGCGGCTTCTGGGGTTTCTGGGGCCGGGCTGCGGCCTGGGACGGGATCCGATCGTGGGTGGCTGGCAGGAGGCTTCTGGGTTTGCACACGGGGGCCTATATGGCAGCTCGCACTCACACTGTCCCGCCCTGCCTGCAGTATGCAAATTAGCCACCATCTTTCTTGGCGGTTAATTTGCATATTGTGCTGATTAGCCAATGGGAAGCGTAGTGAAGGTACAGTCAATTACCATTTTTATCTATTATTAGATAGGGTAGATGATTCTGACACCAGTTCCATTGTGTGGGTTCTTTCTGCACACCAAGCTATGTTCTGACAAAAGCTGGTATTCTACAATTCAGTTCAATTCTGATACTATCTACCTCTACCACAAAGACTTTAAATCAACTTCTTAAATATGCTTAAGTCCTAAAGAAAACCATGGATAAAGAGCTAACGGAAAACATGGACAAAGAACAACAACAACAAAATAGTGTAATGTCTGAACAAATTGAGAGTATCAGTAAAGAGATAGAAATTATCAAAAGGAACTAAATTGAAATTCTGATGGTGAAAATTATAATAAACTATAGTCCCAGTGCATGACATTTGTGCACTTGCGGGGGGGTCGGGGGGAAGGTTCTTCAGCCCTGCCTGTGCCCTTTTGCAGTCTGGGAGCCCTTGAGGGATGTCCGACTGAGGCTTAGGCTCACTTCCCATGCACATCCGTAGTGCTGCGGCTTGTGGCTGAGTGGTGCTTCCCCTGTGGTGGTCAGTGTGTGTCTTAGTGGCTGGGATTTGTGCACTGGTGGGGTCCCTCAGCCTGGTCTGTGGGGATCAGACTGACACTGGCTCTCCGACATCTCCTGAGGGGTCCTGGATTGCAAGAGGGCAGTTCTTGGGTGACACACCCTGGAATTGGGCTCCCTCCTCTCTGGTTCTGGGTGTGTCACCCTAGAACCACAGCTGCTAAGTCACCACAGCTCAGCAGCTCCTGTGTTGAGCATCTGTCCCCTGGTGGCCAGTGTGAGTCATATCTACCAGTTGAACAGTAAAACAGTCAGATGGTCACTTACGCTTTTATATATATATAGATAAAATTTTAAAAATTAGAGGGTTTAAACAACAGAATCAAGCAGCCAAAGAAAAACGATATCTGTGCATGTCTATTGAAATTATGTAGTCTAAAGTGAGAAAGAAATTCAAACTTTTTGAAGCAAAAGTTTACGGAATTAAGGGATAAATAATTCTACAACAGTTTAATATTATGCAACTTTAAATAATTATTAAACATCTAAAAATCAGATCAATAAGGAAATGGAGAACTTGAATAAAACTGCAAATCAATTTTACCTAAACACAGATAATACACTCCACAAAATGATAGTAGAATCTATATTTTTCTCAAGAGCATATGTTATATTGTCCAGGAAAGACCATATTTTAGACCATAAAACAAATCTAAATAATTTTAAAGACTGAAATCATACAAAATATCTTCTCTGAATACAATGAAATTCAATAACAGAAAGAAAGCTAGACATTTCACAGATGTGAAACATCATCGTTTTTTAGATTATTTTTTTTATCCCCACCTGAGGTTATTTTTTTCCATTGACTTTTTAGAGAGAGTGGAGAGGGAGACAGAGATAAACCTCAATGTGAAAGAGACAAATTAATTGGTCGCCTTCCACATGTGCCCAGACTGGAGCCAGGGATCCAGCCTGCAACTAAGGTATGTGCCCTTCCATCCAAAGGTCAATGCTCTAACCACTGAGATACTGGCCAGAGTGAAATGGCATCATCTTAACAAAGAGAGGGTCAAAGAAGAAATCACCAGGGGATTTGAAAATACTTTGAGATGGGTAAAAATGAAAAAAAACTATATGCTAAAGTTATGGAATATAGTGAAAGTAAGTCCCAGAGGAAAGTTTATAACTGTAAATGCCTACATTCAAAAATAAGAAATACCTAAAATAAATAACTTTGTACAATTAGAAATTAGAAAACTAAGATAAATCTAAACTCAAAGCCAGTAGAAGGAATCCTATATAATAAAAGGGTAATATGCAAATTGACCCTAACAGCAGAGCGACTGGGAATCACTGGTCACTATGACACACACTGACCACCATGGGGCAGACACTCAATGCAGGAACTGCCCCCTGGTGTTCAGTGTAATCCCACAGGGGAGCTCTGCTCAGCCACAAGCCAGGCTGATGGCTGTCAGTACAGCAGTGGTGGTGGGAGCCTCTCCAACTTCCTCAGCAGTGCTAAGGATGTCCGACTGCAGCTAGGCCTGCTCCCCACTGGCAAGTGGACATACCCTGAGGGCTCCCGGGCTGCCAGAGGGATGACTGACTGCCAGCTTAGGCGTGATTCCCCAGGGAGCAGGCCTAAGCCAGCAGGTGGACATCCCCCGAGGGGTCCCAGACTGCGAGAGGGCACAGGCCAGGCTGAGGGACCCCTGAGTGCACAAATTTTTGTGCACCGGGCCTCTAGTAAAGTAATAAAGATTAGAGCAGAGAGAAATATCTTAGAGAATACAAACATAATAGAAAACCAATAAAACTAAAAGTTGGTTCTTTGGAAATATCAACAAAATTGAAAAGCCTTTAGATATACTGATTAAGCCAAGAAAAGAGAAGACACAAATAACTCAAACTGAAAATGAAATGAGGTCATTACTACCCACATTACAAAAATAAAAAGGAAAAACTGTATGACTATAAAGTAAATTGTATAGATTAAGTAGACAAATTCATAGAAACACACATTTTTCCAAAAGTAATACTGACTCAAGAAGAAATAGAGAATTTGAACAAACCTACAAGGAAAGAGATTGAATCAGTAGTCAAAACCCCACTAACAAAAACATAAAAAAAGAAAATTTTTTCACTTGTAATTTCTACCAAATATTTAAAGAAAACTTAAAAGCAATCCTCAAATTTTTGTAAAAAGTAGAAGAGAATGGAATATTTTCTAACTCATTCTATGAGGCCAGCATTACCCAAATACCAACGCTAGACAAAAACATAAGAAAAGAGATGCACAAATCAAATATGCCTTATAAGTATAGATGTAAAAACCCTCAACAAAATCCTATTTAGCTAATTATAACAGCACATTAAAACAATTAAGCACCATGATCAAGTGTGATTTATCCCATAAATACAAAATTTGTTCAACCTAGTAAAAGAGATGTGTTAAATACAGAACGTTAATATAATAAAAGAAAAAAAAGTGACCCTCTCAATTAATTCACTAAATGCATTACACAAAATCCAACACGCTTTCATAATAAAAACTCTCAGGAAACTCAGAAACGGAGGGTGCATCTCCCAAAATATAAAGAGCATTAATGTGCACTAACAATTAACTTCATACTTAATATATCTTTGTCTAGAGCTAGATAGGTAGTCTGACAGTGGTTCTCAACCTTCTGGCCCTTTAAATACAGTTCCTCATGTTGTGACCCAACCATAAAATTATTTTCGTTGCTACTTCATAGCTGTAATGTTGCTACTGTTATGAATCATAATGCAAATATCTGATATGCAGGATGGTCTTAGGCGACCCCTGTGAAAGGGTTGTTCGACCGCCAAAGGAGTCATGACCCACATGTTGAGAATCGCTGGTAGAATATAGAACATATGTTCTATACAGAGAAAAAATAGTCAACTTTAGCAATTAACAACAGTAATGTAAAGCAACCCAAAACTAACAAATTCACCAAAGCTTTAAGTTACAGGTCTACAGACTGAAGAGCAAAAAAAAAAAAAAAAAAAGAACTAAGGATGACTGAGCCTCAGAGACTTATGAAATACTATCAAGCATATACCTTATGGATAATGGGAATCATAGTACAGGAGAAAAAGAGAAAGTAAACAATATAAAATGCAAAGAAATAATGGATGAAAATTTCCAAAATTTAATTTTTAAAATAAAAACTATTTTCAAGAATTTAAACAAAATCCAAGTCAGATAAAATCAGAGATTCACACCTAGACACATTCTAATTAAACTATTGAAAGCCAATGACAAAGAACCTTGAAGGGAGCAAGATAAAAGTGACTCATAACATGGGATCCTTAATAAGATTAACAGCTGATTTTTTTTTTTTTATCAGAAACCATGGAGGCCAGAAGGCAGTGAAATTACATATTTATACTGCTGATGGAAAAAAGAAAAAAACTGTTAACCATGAATTCCACAGGCATAAATAATAAAATTAAAGCAGAAAATAAGACATTCTGAGAAAAAGTAAAACTAGGAGAGTTTGATGCCAGGAGAATTGTTCTATAAAAAATGCTATAAAGTGTTCTTCAAGATTAAATTATACAACATTTTACAGGAACTATATATAATTCTTAAGAACATATAAAGAATACCAATAAAGTTAACTACATCGGTAAATATAAAATACTGCATAAATGAATTTTCTGGATGTACTGCTGTATTTGATTTGCTAGTATTTTGTTTAGGATTTTTGCATCTGTGTAATTAGTTATATTGGTCTGTAGTTTTCTTTTTTGTGTTATCTTTGCCAGGGTTATATTGGTGTCATAGAATATGTTAGGAAGTATTCCCTCTTCTTAAATTTTTGGGAAGAGTTTGAGAAGAATAGGTTTTAAATCCTCTTTGAACGTTTGGTAGAATTTACTGGTAAAGTCATCTGGTCCTGGACTTTTGTTTTCTGGGAGGTTTTTGATGGTTGTTTCAATTTCCTCACTGCTGATAAGTCTATTTAGATTTTCGAGTTCTTCATGTTTTAGTCTAGGAAGGTTATTTATTTCTAGGTTATTGAATTTGATGCATAGTCTTTCATAATAGTTTAATATGATCCTTTGTGTCTCTGTGATGTCTGTGGTGACTTCTCATTTTCTATTTTTGTTTATATGGGGCTTAATGAATCTATCCAGGGGTTTGTCAATTATATTAATCTTTTCAAAGAATCAACTCTTTGTCTTATTATTTTTTGTATGTCTTTTTGTTCTCTATTTTATTTAATTCTGCTCTAATTTTTATTATTTCCTTTCTTCTGCTGACTTTGGTTTGCTTTTGTTTTCCTAGTTCTTTAAAATGTGATATTAGATTGTTTACTTGGGATTTCTCTTGTTTCTTGAGATATGCCTATAATGATACAAACTTCCTTCTTATTACTGCTTTCGCTGTATTCCAAAGGTTTTGAGATGTTTTATTGTCATTCTCATTTGTCTCCATATATCTTTTGATCTCATATTTTATTTCTTCTTTGACCCAGTCATTTTTTAGTAGTATGTTGAATAATCTCCAGATATTTGTGGGTTTATTTATTTCCTTTTTGCAGTTGATTTTTAATTTCAAGGCATGGTGGTCAGAGAATATTCTTGGTATAATTTAAATCTTCTTGAATTTGTTGATGCTAGTTTTATGACCCAACATATGGTCTATCCTTGAGAATGTTCCATGTGCACTGGAGAAGAATGTATAATATGATGTTCTGAGATGAAAGGTTCTGTAAATGTCAATTATGTCCATTTGGTCTAGTGTTTCATTTAAGGCCAATATTCCTTTATTGATTTTTTGTTTGGTTGATCTGTCTAGAGCTGTCAATGGAGTATTAAGGTCCCCAACTATGATTGTGTTTTTATCTGTTTCTCCCTTTAGTCCTGTGAGTAGTTGTTTTATATATTTTGGTGCTCCCTGTTTAGATGTACGTATATTAAGAAGTGTTTTGTTTTCTTGATGTAGTTTTCCCTTTATCATTAAAAAGTGTCCATTTTTGTCTGTTATTATCTTGAAATCTATTTTGTCAGATATAAGTATAGCCACACCTGCTTTTCTGTGGATATTTGCTTGGTGAATCATTTTCCACCCTTTTACTTTGAATCTATTTCTGTCTTTGCATCTTAGATCAGTCTCTTGTAGGCAGCATGTGATTTTTTTTATTCGCTCCGCTGCTCTGTGCCTCTTTATTGGTGAATTCAGACTATTTATCTTTAGGGTAATTATTTATGTATGAGGACTTCCCTATAGCCATTTTATCTTTTGTTATCTGGTAGCTCTGTGCCTCCATTGGTTCTTTTTTAATTTTTTTTTCTTTATTGAATAAGATATTACAAATGTGTCATTACCCCACCAATATCACCTTATCCCCCCAATCCTGCCCTCCCCCTCCCCCATGTTGTCCACATCCATCACCTATGCTGATATGCATGCATACAAGTTCTTTGGTTGATCTTTCCCCCTCACCCTGAACCTCCTCTTCCTTTCCTCTGAGTTTTGAGCATCTGATCCATGCTTCTCTGTCTCTACATCTGTTTTTGTTCATCGGTTTATGTTGTTCATTATAATCCACAAATGAGTGATATCATGTGATATTTATCTTTCTCTGACTGACTTCTTTCACTTAGCATAATGCTCTCCAGCTCCATCCATGCTGTTGGAAATGGTAGGAGTTCCTTGCTTTTCACAGCTGCATAGTATTCCATTGTGTAGATGTGCCAAAGTTTTTTAATCCATCTGCTGATGGGTACTTAGGGTGTTTACAAATCTTAGCTATTGTAAATTGTGCTGCTATGAACATAGGGAAGCATATATCCTTTCTGATTGGTGTTTCTGGTTTCTTGGGATATATTTCTAGAAGTGGGATCACTGGGTCAAATGGAAGTTCCATTTTTAGTTTTTTGAAGAAACTCCATACTGTTCTCCACAGTGGCTGCACCAGTTTGCATTCCCACCAGCAGTGAACGAGGGTTCCTTTTCCTCTGCATCCTCGCCAGCATTTGTCATTTGTTGATTTGTTGATGATAGCCATTCTGACAGGTGTGAGGTGGTACCTCATTGTTATTTTGATTTGCATCTCTCAGATGATTAGTGACTTTGAGCATGTTTTCATATGTCTCTCAACCTTATATATGTCCTCTTTCAAAAGTGTCTATTTAGGTTCATTGCCCATTTTTTGATTGGGTTGTTTATCTTCCTTTTGTTGAGTTGTATGAGTTCCATATAAATGTTGGAGATTAAACCTTTATTGGAGATATCATTAGCAAATATGTTCTCCCATGCAGTGGGTTTTCTTGTTGTTTTGTTGGTGGTTTCTTTTGCTGTGCAGAAGGTTTTTATTTTGATATAGTCCCATTTGTTTATTTTCCCTTTAGTTTCCATTGCCCTAGGAGCTGTGTCAGTGAAGAAATTCCATCGGCATATATCTGAGATTTTGCTACCTGTGGATTACTCTAATAATCTTATGGTTTCCCGTCTTATGTTTAAGTCCTTTATCCATTTTGAGTTTATTTTTGTGTATGGTGTAAGTTGGTTGTCTAGTTTCATTTTTTTGCATGTGTCTGACCAAATTTCCCAGAACCATTTATTGAAGAGATTATCTTGAATCCATTGTATGTTCTTGCCTCCTTTGTCAAATATTAATTGAGCATAGTGGTTTGGGCCTATTTCTGGGCTCTCTATTCTATTCCATTGGTCTATATGTTTGTTCTTGTGCCAGTGCCAGGCAGTTTTGAGAAGAGTGGCTTTGTAATACAGCTTCATATCTGGTATTGAGATCCCTCTTACTTTGTTCTTCTTTCTCAGGATCGCAGCAGCTATTTGTTTTGTTTGTTTGTTTGTTTGTTTGTTTGTTTTTTGTTCTTTTTTTTATTCCAGATGAATTTTTGGAGAGTTATTTCTAGGTCTGTGAAATATGCTGTTGGCATTTTAACGGGGAGTGCATTGACTCTATAGATTGCTTTGGGTAGTATGGACATTTTGATGATATTGATTCTACCAATCCATGAACACGGTATGTTCTTCCATCTGTTTATGTCTTGCTCTATCTCTTTTTTCAATGTCTTGTAGTTTTCTGGGTAGAGGTTTTTTACTTCCATAGTTAAGTTTATTGCTAGGTATCTTAATTTTTTTGGTGCAATAGTAACTGGGATGGTTTTTTTAAATTTCTCTTTCTGTAAGTTCACTATTGGCATATAAAAATGCCACAGATTTCTTGGCATTAATTTTGTATCCTGCTACATTGCCAAATTCATTTATTAGGTCTGATAGTTTTTTGATTGAGTCTTTCGGGTTTTCTAAGTACAGTATCATGTCATCTGCGAATAATGACAATTTTACTTCTTCTTTTCCAATTTGGATGCCTTTTATTTCTTCTTCTTGTCTGATCGCTTTGGCTAGCACTTCCAGTACTATGTTGAACAGGAGTGGTGAAAGTGGGCATCCCTGTCTTGTTCCTGTTCTTAAGGGAAATGGTTTTAGTTTTTGCCCATTGAGTATGTTGTTGGCTGTAGGTTTGTCATATAAGGCTTTTATTATGTTGAGGTATGATCTCTCTATTCCCACTTTGCTGACCGTTTTTTTCAGAAAAGGGTGTTGGACTTTGTCAAATGCTTTTTCTGCATCATTCGATATGACTATGTGATTTTTGTCTCTCAACTTGTTTATGCGATGTATCATGTTTATTGATTTGCGGATATTGTACCAGCCTTGCATTACCGGATAAATCCCACTTGGTCATGGTGTATGATCTTTCTAATGTAATGCTGGATCCGGTTTGCTAGAATTTTGTTGAGTATTTTAGCATCTATGTTCATCAGGGATATTGGCCTGTAATTCTCTTTTTTTGTGGTGTCTTTATCTCGTTTTGGGATTAGGGTAATGCTGGCTTCATAGAAGGAGCTTGGAAGTGGGCCTTCCTCTTGAATTTTTTGGAATAGTCCAAGAATAATTGGCTTTAGTTCTTCTTTGAATGATCGGTAAAACTCCCCTGAGAAGCCATCTGTTCCAGGGCTTTTGTTTGCTGGAAGCTTTTTGATTACTGTTTCAATTTCACCCGTAGTTATTGGCCTATTCAGCTTTTTTGATTCTTCCTGATTGAGTTTTGGAAGCTTGTATTTTTCTAGGAATGTGTCCATTTCGTCGAGGTTGTCCAGTTTGTTGGAGTAGAGTTGTTCGTAGTATTTTTTGACAATCCTTTGTATATCAGTAGGGTCAGTTGTTACTTCACCTCTTTCATTTCTGATTTTGTTTACTTGGGTCCTCTCTCTTTGTTTTTTGGTGAGCCTGGTGAGTGGTTCATCAATCTTGTTAATCCTTTCAAAGAACCAGCTCTTGGTTTCATTGATCTTTTGTATTGTTTATTGATCTCTATGTTGTTTATTTCTGCTCTGATCTTTATTATTTCCTTCCTTCTGGATACTCTGGGCTTTTCTTGTTGCTCTCTTTCTAACTCTTTGAGTTGTAGGGTTAGATCATTTATTGCCAGTTTTTCTTGTTTTTTGAGGTAGGACTATAGAGTTATGAACTTCCCTCTCAGGACTGCTTTCATTGTGTCCCATAGATTTTGGATTGTGTTTTCATTGTCATTTGTTTCCAGGATGCTTTTTATTTCTTCTTTGACCTCTCTGGTAACCTAGTCATTGCTTAATAGCATGCTATTTAGCCTCCAAATTTCTGCTTTTTTTTTAAATGTTTTTATTGTAGTTGATTTCTAGTTTTATGCCATTGTGATCTGAGAAGATGCTTGTTATGATTTCTATTCTCTTGAATTTGAAGAGACTTTGCCTGTGTCCTAATATATGGTCTCTCTTTGATAATGTCCCATGTGCACTGGAGAAGAATGTATATTCGGTAGCTTTGGGGTGAAATATTCTGAAGATGTAAATTAAGTCCATCTGATCTAGTGAGTCATTTAGGATTGTTGTTCCTTTGCTGATTTTTTTGTTTAGAGGATTTATCCAGTGGTGTCAGTGGGGTATTGAAGTCCCCTACTATGACTGTATTGCTATCGATCTCTCCCTTGATACCTTCCAGAAGTTGTTTTATGTATTTGGGTGCTCCTGTATTGGGTGCATATGTGTTTACCAGAGTTATATCTTCTTGTTGAATTTCTCCCTTTAGTATTATGCAGTGGCCTTCCTTATCTCTTGTTATCGCCTTTACTTTGAGGTCTATTTTGTCAGATATAAGTATTGCAACCCCAGCTTTTTTCTCATTTCCATTTCCCTGAATTTTTTTTTTTCCATCCCTTCACTCTCAGTCTGTGTGAATCCTTTGTTCTGAGGTGGGTCTTTTGCAGACAGCAAATATATGGGTCATGTTTTCTTATCCATTCAGCTACCCTGTGTCTTTTGATTGGAGCATTTAATCCATTTACTTTTAATGATATTATTGAAAAGTACTTGTTTGTGGTCATTTTTATTCTTTTTTGTGTTTCCTCTTGTCTTTCTGTTTCTTCTTTTTACAACAGTCCCTTTAGCATTTCTTGCATTGCTGGTTTGGTGGTAATAAACTCTCTTAGCCCTTTTTTGTCTCTGAAGCTCCTGATTCCACCTTCAATTTTGAATGGTAGCCTTGCTTGGTATAATATTCTTGGATTCATTCCCTTGCTTTGCATCACTTTGTATATTTCATTCCATTCCCTTCTTGCCTGTTGTGTTTCTGTTGAGAAGTCAGCTGATATTCTAATAGGAGATCCCTTGTAGATAACTTTCTGTCTTTCTCTGGCAGCCTTTAAGATTCTTACTTGGTAGTTGGTGTTTTCCAATTTAATTATGATGTGTCTTGGTGTTGGTCTTTTCGGGTTCATCTTGTTTGGCACTCTATGTGCTTCTTGGACTTGTGTAGTTTTTTACTTGCCAGTATCAGGGAAGTTTTTTGTCATTATTTCTTCAAACAGGTTTTCTATACCTTGCTTCTCCTCCTCTCCTTCTGGTACCCCTATTAAGCGAAGGTTGTTTCATTTTGCGTTGTCCCAAAGCTCCCTTAGGCTCTCCTCTTGCTTTTTAAGTTTTTTTTTTTCCAGTTGCTCCTGTCTTTGTGTTTCCTACGTTGTCTTCTAATTTCCTGATGCAGTCTTCAGCCTCTTCCAGTCTGCTGTTTAATCCTTCCATTGTGTTCTTTATTGCAGCTATGTCATTCTTCATTTCCTCTTAGTTCCTTTTCATGTTGGTGACATTCTCATTCAGCTCCTTATAATTCTAATTGAGTTGTGTGTATTTGTCATCCAGCCATTTGAGCATCCTTATAACCATTACTCTGAATTCTTTCTCTGATAAATTAGTAGCCTCAATTTCATTTAACTCCCTTTCTGGTGATTTCTCTTTTTCTTCCCTTTGTGGATTGCTTTTCTGTGTTCCCATGTTTTGCTGTAATGTTTTAATTGTAGGTCTGATTGCTTTGCTACCCAGTTTCTTTAGGGTATGGTGCTACTGGTGCTCAGGTCTCCTGGTCTTGGTAGTCTAGTGTAGCTCCCTACTTGAGCTATTTGGGTTCTCTTGATGTAGGCCTGCGTGCTAGAAAGGTGAAACTGTGGTGTCTAGAAATCAGCAGCTGTGGAGGGGGTGTTCCAATTTTTGCTGTCTTATGCCCTTGGTTGAAATCATGCATGCCCCGCAAGGACACACAGTGGTACCCAGGAACCATCTATTGGGGTGGTGGGGCTCAGGAAGCCTGCGTTCTGGCAAAGCATGATTGTGGTGTCCAGAGTTCTGGAGCTGTGGGGTGGGCAGACTCAGCTTTTGCTGCTGCCTCCATGGTTAGATACACGAGATCCCAATGGCAGCTTACAGAGGCACCTGTGGTGTGTTTGCCAGCAGGGTGTACTGACACACTCTGAAGGGCTCTGGCACTGAAACCACTGGATTGCAGTGTTGGTGGGCAGGTATCCCAGAAGAGGGAATTCAGCGTTTCTGCAGCCCAGCAGTGCAACCTTGTTTGTTTAAGTATATGACAAGCAGGGCTTGCAGCAGGGCCCAAGGGCTGCCTGTGGAGCAGTGGTCTTGGGAGACCTGCACGCTGGAAAAGCATACGACTGTAGTGTCCAGAGTTCTGCAGCTGTGGGGTGGGGAAACTCAGTTTTTGCTAATGCACCTGTGGTGGATAGGCTCGTGTTCCCAGTGGCAGCACACAGGAGCACCCGCAGTGAATTTGCTAGCGCAGGCGCACTGAAGCACTCTGAAGGGCCCTGTCACACTTAATCAATGTGTCTTTGGGCAGGTATCCAGGATGGGTGAATTCAGAATTTCTACTGCAAGGGGAGTGCGTCCCTATTAGTCCAAGATCAGACCCAGCAGAGGCTCACTGTGGCTTCCCAAAGTGCCCTGTGGATAGATGGGCTCAGGGGGAGTGAACAACTGTGGCAGTGCATTTACAAGGGCTGGCACTGAGCTCTGAAGCACTCTGAGGGGCCCTGGCGCTGAAGTTGCACAGCTGGGTGCATGTGGGCAGTTATCCAGGCAGAGGGAATTCGGAATTTCTACTGGGGGGCAATGCGCCTGTGTCTGTACAAAATCACACCCAGCTGAGGCTCACAGTGACTCCTAAGAGAAGTCTATGGAGTGGTGTGCCTTGGAGACCTGCATGCTGGAGATGCACAAATGCGATGAGGGAGGTCTGCCGCTGGGGAGGGGGAGTTGCACTTACTGCTGTGGATGCAGTGATCCTTTGGAGGTGGAGATTCCAGGGTTTGTGAGTCTGTGGGTGTGGCTGCAGGATTTTGGCTGGAGTGGCTGCTAGGTCCCGCGCAGTGTCCAAGGCCTGTCTGGATTTTGGTGCTGATGAGTTCCTAGAAGAGGCCACTTTCCCCCTTTTTTTAAATTTTTTTTATAATTTTTATTTCTTAAAGCATTACAAAGATTATTACATATGTCTCCTTCCCCCCTCCCTTGACCTTCCCCCGGCCCCTACCGCCCCCCCCCCCGGTGTCTTGTGTCCATTGGTTAATCTTATATGTATGCATATAAGTCCTTCGGTTGATCTCTTAATCCCGCCCCCCAAACCCTCCCCAGGTTTCCCACTGTAGTTTGACAGTCTGTTCAATGTTGCTCTGCCTCTGCATCTACCCCTGTTCATCAGTCTATACTGGTCCCCATTATCTGTCCCAACCTCACTGGAGCAGTCCCAACCTCACTGGGGCCGTCTCAGCCTCACCGGGGCCGTTTCAACCTCACCAGGGCCATCCCTACCTCACCGGGGCCGTTTCAACCTCACCGGGGCCATGCCAACCTCACCAGGGTCGATTCAACCTCACCAGGTTCGTCTCGACCTCACCGGGGCCGCTTCAACCTCACCAGGGCCGTCCCAACCTCACCAGGGCCGTTTCAACCTCACCGGGGATGTCCCGACCTCACCGGGGCCGTTTCAATCTCACTGGGGCCATCCCGACCTCACCGGGGCTGTTGCAACCTAACCGGGGCCGTCCTGACCTCACTGGGGCCGTTTCAACCTCACCAGGGCTCTCCCGACCTCACCGGGGCAGTTGCAACTCACTGGGGCCGTTTCAATCTCACCGTGGCCGTTTCAACCTAACCAGGGCCGTCCCGACCTCACCGAGTCCGTTTCAACCTCACCGGGGCCGTCCCGACCTCACCGGGGCCGTTTCAACCTCACCGGGACTGTCCCTACCTCACCGGGGCAATTTCAACCTCACCAGGGCCGTCCCGACCTCACTGGGGCCGTTTCAACCTAACCGGGGCCGTCCCGACCTCACGGGGGCCTTTCAACCTCACCGAGGCTGACCCGACCTCACCGGGGCCGTTTCAGCCTCACTGGGGCCGTCCCGACCTCACCAGGGCCATCCCGACCTCACCGGGGCAGTCTCGACCTCACCAGGGCTGTCTCGATATTTCCGGGGGCATCCTGACCTCACTGGAGCCGTCTCGGCCTCACTGGGGCCGTTTCGACCTCACCGGGGCCGTCCCAACCTCACTAGGGCCATCCCGATCTCACCGGGGCCGTATCATCCTCACCGGGGCCGTCCTGACCTCACCGGGGCCATCCCAGCCTCACCGGGGAAACACAAAGTTTGGCCCTCTGTCCCCTGCTGGGAGGCTCCCCGTCAGACAAAATCTCCAGGCTTTCCTGGTGGCTGAACATCCAGCACTCCTGCTTGGACCATGCCCTCCTCCAAGTGCACAGACTGCCCATCTGCCATCCCCCAGCGCCCCACGCGAGACTGGCACCTGTGGGCATGTTTGTGCACCTGCTGGTACAGCGGTTCCATAACGCCGGCCCAGCCGGGCCCAGCCCCGGCCTGCCCTGAACCCGACTCCGCCCCCTGATTGCGTCCCTCCCCGATGCGAGGAGCTGAAATCTGCAGCCTGCTGGGTTGGGCTCTGTACTTGGTGCCTCTGCACATCCTACTCAGTCTCAATGCTCTTCTTTCTTTCCTTTCAGTTGTAGAGCTTCCACTGGGCCAGCTTTCCCATGGTTCCGTATGATAGCTGTTTGTCCTATAGTTGGTAGTTTCAATGCTGTTGTGTGAGGCAGCACGCACAGGTCTCTTTCTTACGCTGCTATCTTGGTTCTCCTGGGTCTGCTTCTTGAGTGTGTCTCCCATGGCTGCGAGCAGTTGAAGTCTGCAATTTGTTGGGTTAGGCTGCAAAAGCGCAGGTGGGTCTTTTTGTGCACCTGGCACAGCTTGGATGGGGATGTAAATTGATTAGGGCTGGGTCTCAGGGAGTCGCCATGGCGGAGCAAACAGCACTGGCTGCGTCTCCGTGGCCCCTCGCCTCTCCGGGACACCGGGGCTTCGCGTCCCCCAGTGCCTGCGAGCAGCTGTGCGACGGAGCCTCCCTCGCTTTCTGACAGCTGCAAGGCCATACCACCTTTTCCCGTAGGGTCTGGTGCCTCATGATCCCGCCCAAACCAGCTCAGTGGATTTGAGAGTTTGCAAAAGCACAGGCTTTTCCTCTTGTGTCTCAGGCACAGCCCGGATGGGAATGTAAATTGAGTAGGGCGGGGTCTCAGCGGCCCCTTGCCTATCCAGGACACCTGGACTTTGTGTCCCCCAGTGCTGGCGAGCAGCTGTGCAACAGAGCCTCCCTCGCTTTCTGACTGCTGGAAGGCCGTGTCATCTCTCCCGTGGGGCCTGGGGCCTCAGAGACCCGCCCGAACCAGCTCAGTGGATTTGAGAGTTTGTAAAAGCACGGACATTTCCTCTTGTGCCTCTGGCACAGCTTGGATGGGGATGTAAATTGAGTAGGGCGGGGTCTCAGGGAGTCACCAGCACGGAGGAAATAGCAATGGCGGTGTCTCCGCCCCCCTCGCCTCCCCAGGACACCAGGACTTCACTTCTATCAGTGCCAGCAAGCAGCCATGTGTCAGAGCTTCCCTCGCTTTCCGACCACTGCAAGGCCATGGCCTCAGAGACCCGCCCCGAGCAAGCCCAGAGGATTCAAGGATTCTTAACCGCTTCCTATTGGAAAAAAAAAAAACGCGAATCCAGTTGCAGCCCGCCTGGCGTGTGACTGCGTACCTCTGTTTTTGGCGCCTCCATAGCTCCCACTCAGTCTCACTGCACTTCTTTCTTTTCTTCCAGTTGTAGATCTCCCAATGGGCCAACTTCCCCATGGTTCTGAGTGGTGGTTGTTTGCCTCATAGTTGGTAGTTTCAATGATGCTGTGAGAGAGCAGCACGCACAGGTCCACTTCCTACGCCGCCATCTTCGAATCTCCCCCCACTTTCCCCTTTAAGGTTGTGCTAGGGCGAGGGACTGTGCCATGGAAGGGTTACAGAATGTTACAGAATGTGCTGAGGGGAGGAAATAAGACATGAGAAATTGAATGTGCTCGAAGGGAGGGGGATGTATGAGGGAGGATTGTGTTCAAGGATTGTGTCAGGGTAACAGTGGAAGAAAAATTGTTAGATTGTCTTAGAAAAACAATGAATTATGATATGCTCCAGCCAGGTGTGACTCTGTTTACCCCCTTTGTGCTTGTGAACTCTTTATGAACTTTTAATGGAATGTTTTGTAATTGATTTTTAACACTGCTTTGCTATATAAAGATCATACTGCACCCTTGGTCTCCGCCACATGCTCCGAATCTCCCAGAGGGGGAGATAGGCGCTGTGGTCAGCTGGCCAGCTTAATAAAAGGCTCTTAAATTTCAATTCTGAGTCAGTGGTCTATCTCGTTGAGCCAACCCATAACAAGGTGGCATGGGCTCCGTGCCTGAGTCTTGCAGTCCTGGGAGTGCCACAGCGGTGGTAGTCTCTCCCTGTCCCAGAGAGCCTCTTCTGCCAACCTCTGCTGCTCTTGCTGGATTTAACTGTCCCTCCCTCACTCACACACACATACCACACTCATCCATACAGTCTCCTTTCATCCCCTCACTCACTCACTTCCTATCCTGCTGGAAGCCAGTCCATCCTTGCTGCTTGACACAGTCGCTGCAGGGAAGAAACATCTGCACAGCATAGGCTGCAAGGGACCTGGCGTATATGGCATACTGTTCTTACTATGTTTGCTCCCCTTCTTGGCACTATGTGTTTTAACCAAGGTCACCTCTCCGAGAAACATTGTTTCCCCAAGTAGGGATTTTCCCCTGAAGTTAGGGAGGGAATAAAACCCCTTAACTAAATGCCAGGCGGGTAGTTAATCACTTTAACTACCAACAATCACCCTTAAGCTACATAATCTTTACTCCCTGGAATGGAGATAAGAAATGCCCTAACCTTTGGAATAGAAATTGACAGGATTAAAATCAACTGGTATAAATACAGATGTAATAAGACAATGAAAAACAGAACCTGGATGGAGAACCTAAACAGAACTTGGCTGGAGATCCTGGCTAGGCTGCTGATCAGCTCAACGCTGTCTCCATGTCATTCCTTCTTTGCTGACTCCGTCCACACCTTTGGGGATCCCTCACCTGCTGGAGTCGGACCCCAACATCTCACGCCTGAACAGGGACTCTTAGGTAAACCCCCCCCCCCCGCACTCAGGATGGATAGGACTGCACCGTAGGGTGCTGCAGACCCCCCTATAGAGGATAAGTAGGGTAAGAGGGTGGATAGTACAAAACTTAGATTGACAAGATGGGTCATACTGAGTCTAAAGAAAAGAGACTCCGTATTGATCTTTTAACACATATGCTTGCTAGCAGAGGAGTTAAGGTTACTCCCAGTCAGACAGAATGTTTTATACAAGAAGTATGTCTATGGCTTCCTGAGGAAGGAACTGTTAATTTAGAAACTTGGACTAAAGTAGGAGAGCAATTAAAGAACTATTACAGCTACCATGGATCTGAGAATGTCCCGGCAAATATCTTTTCCCTCTGGAATTCAATTCTTGACACCTTGGCACCAGAGGCAAAAACAGCTGAACTTTCTCAAATTTTAAATAGCCCCTCGTCTACATCTAGAGAGGACACATCATTATTGTCTCCAACTCAATCTAACAGCAATTTATCTATGCCTACTGATTGGAAGGAGAATAAATATCATAAACATGACCCTTGGTCCTTTCCAGTCAGTAGAGAGGAGAGAGGCCCTCCCATTCAAAAGAGGCTCCCTAAATTAGAAAGGAAGCCTAAACCAGGTCCTCCAGCTCCTATGAGCTCCATGTCTAAATTTCAAAGGGCGACAAGAGAAGCTGAAGCTAATGGAGATCTTGAATTCTCACTCTGCTTCCCAGTTGCATATGAGAATGAGTCTGGTGGGGACGGAAACCCCACCTGGGAGCCTATACCTTACAAAGTACTTAAAGAATTAAAATTGGCCTGCTCTGAATATGGACCTCTAGCTCCTTACACACAAACCTTGGTAGAAACCCTAGCCAGTAAATGGATGACTCCTTATGATTGGTCACAGGTTTGTAAATCCTGTCTCTCAGGAGGCGATTACTTATTATGGAAAACTGAATATGATGATCTTGCTAAGAGCGCTGTAGCCACTAGCAAAAATTCCAGAGGAGCAATAACCCTAGACATGATATTAAGAGAAGGTGATTTTAACATGGCTCAGGAGCGAATGTATATGCCCAAAGAGGCATTAAAGTAACCAGTCATGCAGTAAATGCCTGGAAATCCCTATCTTATACAGTAGGAAAAATAACCACCCTTACAGAGGTTAAACAGAAGGTCGAGGAACCCTATCAGGATTTCCTTTCTCGCCTCATGCAGGCAGTCAAGAGAGTAATCAATAACAAAGAGGCAGCCGATATCCTAATCAAACAACTGGCTTTTGAAAATGCTAATAATACCTGTCAGGCTTTATTAAGGCCGATTCTCAGAACAGGAACTATAAATGATTTTATAAAACAGTGTGCTGATGTCAGTCCAGCATTTATACAGGGTGTAGCTATAGCTGCAGCTCTCAAAGGGGAGACATACCCTCAATATGTACAGGGCATAGGACAAACCAGCAATAATACAGGTAATAAAAGAAATATGAACTGCTACTCTTGTGGCTTATCTGGGCACTTTAGCAGAGAATGCCCAAATAAAAATAATAATACTCAGGCCAGATGGCAAGCTCCTTGACAGCCTGGAAATACATCAGGGAATAATATTAATCCTCTAAAAACTGTTTGTCCCTGATGTCAGAAAGGATTCCATTGGGCAAAGGAATGTAGATCAAAATACCATAAAAATGGTCGGCCTTTAAATTCTACAAATAGCTCCCAAGGAGGTTATATCCCATCACCTCAATTGGGAAACTTGAGAAGGGGCCAGCCCCAGGACCCTGCAATAATAGGGGCATCAACCCTCAACCTCTCTGCAAATTTCAATCAGTCAGTGACCTCTTCAGGGCAACCCCATGCAGTGCAGGATTGGACCTCTGTTCCACCACCCATGCAATACTAACCCCAGGCTCGCCAGTAGCAGCCATTTCTACAGGAGTGTCTGGGCCGCTGCCTGAGGGAACTGTAGGTTTAATATTAGGACGGAGCTCCACCTCGTTACAGGGGATCTTAGTCATCCCAGGAGTTGTTGATGCAGATTACACAGGAGAAATACAGATTTTACTTTCCGCATCCACCACAACTATACAGATTCAGCCCAACCAGAGAATTGCCCAATTACTCCTGTTACCAAAAATTATAAGAAAATGAGTTTAAATATTCTTCTCCTCATCTGCCGGAAGCCGGTCCATCCTTGCTGCTTGACACAGTCGCTGCAGGAAAGAAACATCTGCACAGCATATGTTTCAAGGGACCTGGCGTATATAGCATACTGTTCTTAATATGTTTGCTCCCCTTAGCGCTGTGTGTTTTAACCAAGGTCACCTCTCCAAGAAAGGTTGTTTCCCCAGGTAGGAATTTTTCCCTGAAGTCAGGGAGGGGATGCCTCTCCTAGAAAGGTTGTTTCCCCAGGTAGGAATTTTTCCCTGAAGTCAGGGAGGGGATGAAACTCCTTAACTAAGTGCCAGGCGGGTAGTTAATCACTACAAACAATCATGCTTAAGCTACATAATCTTTACTCCCTGGAATGGAGATAAGAAACGCCCTAACCTTTGTAATAGAAATTGACAGGATTAAAATCAACTGGTATAAATACGGATGTAACAAAACAATAAACAGCAGAACTTCGCTGGAGATCTAGACCAGAACTTGGCTGGAGATCCTGGCTGGAGATCCTGGCTAGGCTGCTGATCAACTGAACACTGTCTCCGTGTCCTTCCTTCTTTGCCGACTCCATCCACACCTTTGGGGACCCCTGGACCTGCTGGGGTTGGACTCCGGCATCTGGCGCCCGAACAGGGTTCCCTTAGGTAAGTCCCCCCGTATTTGGGATGGATAGGACTGCACCGTAGGGTGCTTCAGACCCCCCCTATAGAGGATAAGTAGGGTAAGTGGGTAGTTAGTACAGAACTTAGATTGACAAGATGGGTCATACTGAGTCTAAAGAAAAAAGACTCTGTATTAATCTTTTAACGCATATGCTTGCTAGCAGAGGAGTTAAGGTTACTCCCAGTCAGACAGAAAGTTTTATAGAAGACGTATGTGAATGGCTTCCTGAGGATGGAACTGTTAATTTAGAAACTTGGACTAAAGTAGGAGAACAATTAAAGAACTATTACAGCTACCATGGATCTGAGAAGGTCCCGGCAGTTACCTTTTCTCTCTGGAATTCAATTTGTGAAACCTTGGCACCAGAGGCAAAAACGGTTGAACTTTCTCAAAATTTAAATAGTCCCTCGGCTCCACCCAGAGAGGATACATCATCATTGTCTCCAGCTCAATCTAAAAGCAATTTAGCTATGCCTAGTGATCGGGAGGAGAATAAATATCATAAACATGACCATTGGTCCTTTCCAGTCAGTAGAGAGGAGAATGGCCCTCCCATTCAAAACAGGCTCCCCAAATTAGAAAGGAAGCCTAAACCAGGTCCTGTGGCTCCTATGAGCTCCATGTCTAAATTTCAAAGGGCCATAAGAGAAGCTGAAGCTAATGGAGATCTTGAATTCTCACTCTGCTTCCCAGTTACATATGAGAATGAGTCTGGTGGGAATAGAAACCCCACCTGGGAGCCTATACCTTACAAAGTACTTAAAGAATTAAAATTGGCCTGCTCTGAATATGGACCTCTAGCTCCTTACACACAAACCTTGGTAGAAACCCTAGCCAGTAAATGGATGACTCCTTATGATTGGTCACAGGTTTGTAAATCCTGTCTCTCAGGAGGCGATTACTTATTATGGAAAACTGAATATGAAGATCTTGCTAAGAAAGCTGTAGCCACTAGCGAAAAAACCAGAAAAGGAATAACCCTAGACATGATATTAGGAGAAGGTGATTTTAACACGGCTGAGGAGCAAATGAATATGCCCACAGAGGCACTTACCAAAGTAACCAGTTGTGCAGTAAGTGCCTGGAAATCCCTACCTTATACAGCAGGAGAAACAACCACCCTTACAGAGGTTAAACAGAAGGTCGAGGAACCCTATCAGGATTTCCTTTCTCGCCTCATACAGGCAGTCAAGAGAGTAATCAATAACAAAGAGGCAGCTGATATCCTAATCAAACAACTGGCTTTTGAAAATGCTAATAATACCTGTCAGGCTTTATTAAGGCCGATTCGCAGAACAGGAACTATAAATGATTTTATAAAACAGTGTGCTGATGTAAGTCCAGCATTTATACAGGGTGTAGCTATAGCTGTAGCTCTCAAAGGGGAGACATACCCTCAATATGTACAGGCTATAGGACAAGCCAGCAATAATACAGGTAATAAAAGAAATATGAACTGCTACTCTTGTGGCTTATCTGGGCACTTTAGCAGAGAATGCCCAAATAAAAATAATAATACTCAGGCCAGATGGCAAGCTCCTCGACAGCCTGGAAATACATTAGGGAATAATATTAATCCTCCAAAAACCGTTTGTCCCCGATGTCAGAAAGGATTCCATTGGGCAAAGGAATGTAGATCAAAATACCATAAAAATGGTCGGCCTTTAAACGTAACAAATAGCTCCCAAGGAGGTTATATCCCATCACCTCAATTGGGAAACTTGAGAAGGGGCCAGCCCCAGGCCCCTGCAATAATAGGGGCATCAACCTTCAACCCCTTTGCAAATTTCGATCAGTCAGTGACCTCTTCAGGGCAACCCCAGGCAGTGCAGGATTGGACCTCCACTCAACCACCCATGCAGTACTAACCCCAGACTCGCCAGTAGCAGCCATTCCTACAGGAGTGTCTGGGCCACTGCCTGAGGGAACCGTAGGTTTAATATTAGGACGGAGCTCCACCTCATTACAGGGGATCTTAGTCATCCCAGGAGTTGTTGATGCAGACTACACAGGAGAAATACAGATTTTACTTTCCCCACCCACCACAACTATACAGATTCAGCCCAACCAGAGAATTGCCCAATTAATCCTGTTACCAATACATAAAATAGGGACAGTTGTTACCCAGGAAGCTAGAGGGGCCGGAGGCTTTGGATCTAGTGATGCAGCATTTTGGATACAAGAAATCCATGCTACTAGACCTACAAAAATTTTACAAATTCAGGGAAAACCAATTGAAGGTCTATTGGATACAGGAGCAGATGTTTCCTGCATAGCAGAGAAGGATTGGCCCTCTTCATGGCCCACGCACACCACCTCCACTTCCCTAGTAGGACTAGGCAAGGCATCTAATGTAAAAAAGAGTTCTCAGATTCTAACTTGGACTGATGAAGATCAACATTCAGGAACATTCTGTCCCTATGTAATTACGACTATCCCCTTTACATTATGGGGAAGAGATATCTTGTCTCAAATGGGAGTTGTATTATATAGCCCCAGTGATAGAGTAACATCACAGATGCTAGACATGAGATTTAATCCAGGAAAGGGATTAGGAAAGGAAAGTAATACCTCACACTCCTCGACAGGATCTGTAATTGGGGCCATTGCCCTTAGGACTGCTGATCCCATAGTCTGGAAATCGTCACAACCAGTATGGGTTGAGCAATGGCCCTTAACATCTGAGAAAATATCAGCAGCCCGACAATTAATTGATCAGCAATTAGCAGAGGGACATATAGAGCCATCAAATAGTCCCTGGAACACACCCATATTTGTAATAAGAAAGAAATCAGGCAAGTGGAGACTTTTGCAAGATCTAAGAGCCATAAATGCCACCATGGAAGATATGGGCTCCTTACAACCTGGATTGCCCTCCCCTGTGGCAATTCCACAGGAGTATTGTGTTGTTGTTATTGACTTACAGGATTGTTTTTTCACTATACCTCTTCACCCAGCTGATTGTCAAAGATTCGCATTCAGCATACCATCAGAAAACTTTAAACAGCCTTATCAGAGATACCAATGGAAGGTTCTCCCACAAGGGATGAAAAATAGTCCTACATTATGTCAAAAGTTTGTAGATCAGGCATTGCAAGTTATTAGAAAGAAATTTTCAGATCTATATCTTATTCATTATATGGATGATATTTTACTAGCTCATAAAGATCGGGCTACTTTACAGGAAATTCTTACTCAGACCATCCTTGCTTTAGAAGAACATGGTCTAAAAATAGCCCCAGAAAAGATTCAGACTGAACCTTCTTTTTCATACTTAGGCAGAATATTACATACCTCTACTATCACCCATCAGCCTCTACAATTAAGAAAAGATCATTTAAACACATTGAATGATTATCAGAAACTATTAGGTGATATCAACTGGGTCAGGCCATATCTAAAAATAACCACTCTTGACTTAAAACCTCTATTTGACATTTTAAAGGGAGATTCTAACCCTAAGTCTCCCCGACAATTAACTGTAGAAGGAGAAAAGGCTATAGCAAAAATAGAACAGGCCATCAATAAACAGCAACTACAGTATCTAGATTATTCCAAATCTTGGGCCTTAATTATTCTAGCCACTAAATATACTCCTACAGGATGCTTGTGGCAGGAAGGACCATTAGAATGGATACATTTACCTGTCACTCCTAGGAAGATTGTACCACCCTATCCCTCCCTAGTGGCCACTCTCATTATCAAAGGTAGACGTCGCAGTATCGAACTCTTTGGAAGAGAAGTTACTGAGATAATAATACCTTATAAAAGAGAACAATTAGACACACTATTACAATTTGAAGAAGAGTGGCAAATAGCTATAGGTAACTTCCCAGGACAAATTTTACATCATTTGCCAAGATCACCTATATTGCAATTTCTCTCCCTACATCCGTTTATATTTCCTATCAAATGTTCAAAAGAACCATTATCACCTCCTGCCTCCTTAGTATTCACAGATGGTTCCTCTAATGGTAGGGCAGTAACAATCATTGACTCAATAACCCATGTTCAACAAACTCTAGAGACGTCAGCTCAGAGAACAGAGCTTTTGGCAGTCATTTATGCTTTTGAACAATTGCAACAGGTTCCCTTTAACTTGTACACTGACTCTCAATATATAGTTAAATTATTTCCTCATATTGAGACCGCCTCTCTCCCACAAGGAAGAACAGCCATTTTCTCTTTGTTAACTCAGCTACAAACTTGCATTCACAAACGAGAAAAGGCTTTCTATATTGGACATATTAGAGCTCATTCCTGCCTACCAGGACCCTTAAGCGAAGGAAATTATCAGGCGGATTTACTAACTCGCCCAGTAGTTTGTACAGCTCTAGAAGAAGCCCGGCGGTCTCATGCCATTCACCATCAAAATGCTTCTGCTCTCCGTCTATATTATCGCATATCTAGAGAAGCTGCTCGAAGTATTGTGCGTGACTGCGGCCATTGTCCTACTCATTTTCCTAGCCCTGCTACTGGAGTTAATCCAAGAGGACTTAGACCCTGTGACTTATGGCAGATGGATATTACTCATGTCCCATCTTTTGGCAAACTTTGCTATGTGCATGTTTGTATTGATACCTTTTCTCATGTTATCCTTGCTTCTGCACGTACAGGAGAAGCCTTTAAAGATGTAAGTCAACATCTATTCCAATGCTTTTCCTACCTAGGAATACCAAGGGCACTTAAAACTGACAATGGGCCTGCCTATACCTCTAGAGCTTTTAAAAACTTATGCTCTACATTCGGCATCGCACATACTACAGGAATACCCTACAATCCTCAAGGCCAAGCAATAGTAGAAAGGGCTCACCAAACTTTAAAAACACAAATTAAAAAATTACAAGAAAATGAGTTTAAATATTCCTCTCCTCATCATGTTCTACAACATGCTCAATTTGTAATTAATATACTAAATGTAGATTCTGAGGGAAATTCCCCGATGTACAGGCATTGGAACCCTGATCTAACTAAACCTAAAGCCCTCGTCAAATGGAGAGACTTGCTTACAGGAGCCTGGAAGGGACCTGATGTACTTTTAACCCAGGGGAGAGGATATGCTTGTATATTTCCACAGGACGCAGACTCACCTGTGTGGATTCCAGACCGTCTAGTCCGACCTTATGTCTCACCGCCCGCCATCTCTGCCTCATCATAGCACACCTGACCAGTGCCCGTCTGCAGCAGATGTGCAGACCTGAGCTGGAACAATCTGTCCATTGGGAGGATCACATGTGCCTCCGTTTTGTCTTTCCACATGCCCCAGCTTTGCCCCACATCTCCTTTCCTTTTTCCTTTTTTTAAAATCTAACTACTTGTTTGCTGGTTCTTTGGCCTTTCTCCTTCTTTCCTGAACACAGCCTTTTCTAGAATCTCCCTACCCTACTGTTCCAGGAAGGGCACCTCCCTTTTATGCCGTGACTAGGGGTGTTTGGTATATGCCCCATACATGGAGTTGTCTTGTGCCAAGAGCCTGACATCCTGGGCTGAGAAAGCCCTGTTCCAGGACTCTCCTTTGTCCTGTATTGGTGCCTCTTACCCTTGTGCCAAGAGGGACCCTCTTCTTTAAATCCAATTGCCCATAGCTGTTGCCTGAGCTCTCTGTTCATGCTGAGGTTGAAGCCTCATGGTGGCTGGTACCATGGATCTGTCTCTGGCCCAATGGCGTAAGCTGGGCCCTCTCTAGAGAAGAAACCTGAGTTCCCTATGATCAATGCCAGAGCCCCGCCAGCAGGCGAGGGAATCCAAAGGCAGTTGCTGGGCATGTAGGCCAGAGGGACATAGGCTATCAAGGAGACAAAACTGAACCTCACATTACCCTACTTGGCCCAGAGATGGCTGGTAGTCAATGACGGGTAAGACTCCACAGGGTGGGGCAACCTAAGACAGGCACAGTCGAGGGCCAGTAGGAAAAAACTTGGGGTGCAACAAAGGTGGGGCACAGACCCCCCTCCCCAATGGTGCAGGGGCTTGAACACTCGCCCCTTCTGAGGAAGGTCTCCTGTCCCCATGGCTGCTTCCTGCTTCCCATGCCCAGCTCAGATCAGGACCCAGGTAAAGACAGAGACTGGCTGACAGCAGCTGCCCTCTCACTGCAACAGGACTTGTTTCCCATTTCTACCTTGGACCACAGGGAAAGGGGCAGCTGAAGGAAAGGGCTGTGTCAGGATGCTGCATTCTTCCCTTTCTTCTCCCTCTTTTTTCTAAACACTTCCATGCCTTGTAGTTCTTTTGCTTTCTCTTCTTTTTCTACTACCCTCCATTTTCCATATCAGCTGGATCCAGAGGGCACAGCTTACTCCTCCTCGGACATCGACACCACCATCAACCACCGCCCTGATGGACCCTTTGATGCAGCCCTTCAACTTGCTGACGCTTCGGGAAGCCTGTCGCCAGTGAAGCCGCCCGCTAGCCAGACCAACAAAGACAACCAAACCAACAACTTGAGGACAGCTGAAATCCCTTGACTGAAGAGGCTGGCAACCTTCTACAGGAACGGGGCTCCTTCTGCGCTCCATCCACTATGTTTATAGCTATGCTCACTATCATTGCTTGCCACTCTTCTTCCAAGACTTAAATGGCCCAATCTGAGAGGTGGCCACTGATTTGCATGCGCTATCATTTAAAAAATAAAAAAGGGGGAATTTGCCGGAAGCCGGTCCATCCTTGCTGCTTGACACAGTCGCTGCAGGAAAGAAACATCTGCACAGCATATGTTTCAAGGGACCTGGCGTATATAGCATACTGTTCTTAATATGTTTGCTCCCCTTAGCGCTGTGTGTTTTAACCAAGGTCACCTCTCCAAGAAAGGTTGTTTCCCCAGGTAGGAATTTTTCCCTGAAGTCAGGGAGGGGATGCCTCTCCTAGAAAGGTTGTTTCCCCAGGTAGGAATTTTTCCCTGAAGTCAGGGAGGGGATGAAACTCCTTAACTAAGTGCCAGGCGGGTAGTTAATCACTACAAACAATCATGCTTAAGCTACATAATCTTTACTCCCTGGAATGGAGATAAGAAACGCCCTAACCTTTGTAATAGAAATTGACAGGATTAAAATCAACTGGTATAAATACGGATGTAACAAAACAATAAACAGCAGAACTTCGCTGGAGATCTAGACCAGAACTTGGCTGGAGATCCTGGCTGGAGATCCTGGCTAGGCTGCTGATCAACTGAACACTGTCTCCGTGTCCTTCCTTCTTTGCCGACTCCATCCACACCTTTGGGGACCCCTGGACCTGCTGGGGTTGGACTCCGGCACTCATCATGTTCTACGACATACTCTATTTGTAATTAATATACTAAATGTAGATTCTGAGGGAAATTCCCCAATGTACATACATTGGAACCCTGATCTAACTAAAACTAAAGCCCTCTTCAAATGTAGAGACTTGCTTACAGGAGCCTGGAAGGGACCTGATGTACCTTTAACCTGGGGGAGAGGATATGCTTGTATATTTCCACAGGACGCAGACTCACCTGTGAGGATTCCAGACCGTCTAGTCTGACTTATGTCTCACCCCACCCCGTCTCCGCCTCACCCTAGCACACCTGACCAGTGCCCGTCTGCTGCAGATGTGCAGCCCTGAGCTGGAACAACCTGTCATTGGGAGGATCGCATGTGCCTCCTTTTTGTCTGTCCATATGTCCCAGCTTTGCCCCATATCTCCTTTCCTTTTTTTTTTCTTTCTATTTTTTTTTTAAATCTGACTACTTGTTTGCTGGTTCTTTGGCCTTTCTCCTTCTCTCCTGAACACAGCCTTTTCTAGAATCTCCCTACCCTACTGTTCCAGGAAGGGCACCTCCCTTTTCTGCCGTGACTGGCGGTGTCTGGTATATGCCCCAGACGTGGAGTTGTCTTGTGCCAAGAGCCTGACATCCTGGGCTGAGAAAGCCCTGTCCCGGGACTCTCCTTTGTCCAGTATTGGCCCCTCTTGCCCTTGTATCAAGAGGGACCCCCTTCTCACAGTCCATTTGCCCACAGCCGTAGCCTGGGCTTTCTGTTCATGCTGAACTTGAGGCCTCGTGGTGGCTGGTGACATGGATCTGCCTCTCACCCAATGGTGTGAGCTGGGCCCTCCCTGGAGAAGAAACCTGGGTTCCCCAAGAGATGGGACCAGAGCTGGGGCCCCGCCAGCAGGCTAGGGGAGCCCAAGGCAGGTGCTGGGCGTGGAGGCCACGGGGGCATAGGCTACCAAAGAGACAGAACTGAACCTTACATCACCCTGCTTGGCCCCAGAGGATGGCTGGTTGGCCAGAGACAGGTAATATTCCTCAGGGAAGGAACAACCTAAGACAATCACAGTCGCAGAGGGGCCATCAGGAGACAACTTGGGGGTCAACAGAGGTGGGGCACAGACCGTCACCCTCCCAACTTTGCAGAGGCCTGAACCCTCACCCCTTCTGAGGGAGGTCTCCTGCCCCCATGGCTGCTTCGCTTCCCACGCCCAGCTCAGATCGGGACCCAGGTAAAGACAGAGACTGGCTGACAGCAGCTGCCCACTCACTGCAACAGGACTTGTTTCCCATTTCTACCTTGGACCACAGGGAAAGGGGCAGCTGGAGGAAAGGGCTGTGTCAGGATGCTGCCTTCTTCCCTTTCTTCTCCCTCTTTTTTCTAAACACTTCCATGCCTTGTAGTTCTTTTGCTTTCTTTTTTTTTTTCTCTCTACTACCCTCCATCTCTGCCTCCTCCTCCTCGTCCTCCCCGGTATCTTCCATATTGGCTGACCCAGAAGGCGTAGCTGACTCCTCCCTGGACACCGACACCACCATCAAGAGCAGCCTTGATGGACCCTTGGATGCAGCCCTTCAACTCGCTGACACTTCAGGAAGCCCATCGCCAATGATGCCACCCACTAGCCAGATCAATAAGGGCAATCAAACCCCTGACTTGAGGACAGCTGAAATCCCTTGACTGAAGAGGCCAGCCACCTTCTACAGAAACAAGGCTCTGTGTGCACTCCATCTACTATGTTTATAGCTATGCTCGCTATCATGGCTTGTCAGTCTTCTTCCGAGTCTTAAACAACCCAATCTTAGAGGTGGCCGCTGATTTACATGCGCTATCATTTAAAAAAAAAGGGGGGGGGGATTTGCCTGAAGCCGGTCCATCCTTGCTGCTTGACACAGTCGCTGCAGGGAAGAAACATCTGCACAGCATATGCTGCAAGGGATCTGGCGTATATGGCATACTGTTCTTACTATGTTTGCTCCCCTTCTTGGCACTATGTGTTTTAACCAAGGTCACCTCTCTGAGAATGGTTGTTTCCCCAGGTAGGGATTTTTCCCTGAAGTTAGGGAGGGAATAAAACCCCTTAACTAAATGCCAGGCGGGTAGTTAATCACTTTAACTACCAACAATCACCCTTAAGCTACATAATCTTTACTCCATAGAATGGAAATAAGAAACGCCCTAACCTTTGGAATAGAAATTGACAGGATTAAAATCAACTGGTATAAATACAGATGTAACAAGACAATGAAAAACAGAACATGGCTGGAGATCCTGGCTAGGCTGCTGACCAACTGAACGCTGTCTCTATGTCATTCCTTCTTCACTGACTCCGTCCACACCTTTGGGGACCCCTGGACCTGCTGGAATTGAACCCCAGCACTATCCCTCACTTTTGTCCTGCCAGCTGCCATCTTTTTCTCTCCATTGGTTCTTATCCTTGTGTTTATGTCCTTTGTTTTTGTTTGGTGGTATTTTATAATTCCTTTCTCTGTTTCTTCTTTTCTAAAGCTATGTGACCTGGTATGGGGATTTTTTGTGTGAGGTTACCATTAGGTTTATAAAAAATGAAGTTGTATATATACCATAGATTTTTTAATTTTGAGCATATCAGATCTTCATCTTCCTTTGCTAGTTCAGACCTTTACACCCTCCCTTTTTATGTTTTTGTTGTCATAAATTATCCATGTTTATGCTGTATGATTTTTGCTGGTCTTACTCATCACATTGTGACCTTATGTTCTTTATTTCATGTTCAATAACTCCTGCAATGAAAGTTTTCTGGGATAAATTCTCTCAGATTCTGGAGGTCTGGGAATATCTTTATTTCTTCTTCATATTTAAAGAATTTGTTTGAATAAACTCTCTATTCCCTGTTCCTTTTCTTCCTCCACAATACCTTTAATTCTAATATTGTGGGGTTTTTTTCTAATGGAATCAGATAGTTGTCGTATAGCTCTTTCATTTTTCTTTATGCTCAGGTCTTTCTCCCCTCTACATCATTTCTTGATTCCTATCTTCAATTTTATGTATTATTTCTTTCATCTGGTTGTCTTTGTTTTCTATGCTCAGTAGTTCACTCTTAATCTCCTTCATTGCATGCTTCATTTCCAAGATTTCTGATTGGTTCTTTTTTAAAGTTTCAATCTCTTTGATTAAAGTACTCATTTTGTTCATTGATTTTTTTCTGAGTGTATTGACTTGTCTGGCTGTATTTTCTCACATCTCCTTTATTATTTTCAGAAATACAAACTTGAAATCTCTGTCATTTATATAATGTATTTCCATGTGTTCTAACTTGCTTTCTGGGGATTTTCATTTTCTTTCTGATCATCCTATTTAACATGGTTATTCATGGTATTTCCTATTCTCCTTTGTGTAGACCTGAATGCTTGTCTATATTAATTACCTTCTATATAGCAGCTTTCTCTGAAGAGGTCTTTCTACTAATTTCCAGTATATTGAGCTGAATCACAAGATTTCAGTAACTATGATCTCCCAGTTATGAACTGCATGGCTTGCATAAGTCAGTACAATCACATTGAATGGGTTATCAATTAGATCAACAAATAAATAAAACTTCCTGGAAACAAATGAAAATGAACACAAGCCAAAATTTTTGGGACACAGGAAAAGCAGTCCTGAGAGGGAAGTTCATAGCACTACAGGCCTACCTAAATAATAATAATAATAATAATAATAATAATAATAAACTATTTAACCTCACAACTTAAAAAATTATAAAGAGAACAACAAGGAAATCCCCAATTAAGTAGAAGGAAGGCCATATTAAAGATGAGAGCAGAAAGAAATGACATAGAGACTAAGATAAACAAGAATGATGAAACAAAGTGAGAGGACTCACATAAATAAATCAGAACTGAAAGGGGTAAAGTAACAAATGGCACCACAGTAGTACACAGGATTGTAAGAAAATACTATGAACAACTATATGCCAGCAAGCTGGAGAATGTAGATGATATGGACAAACTCCTAGAAAAATATAACCTTCCAAAACTGAATCAGAAAGAATCAGAATACCTGAATAGGCCAATAACAACTCTTCAAATTGAAGCAGTAACCAACAATCTCCTAGTAAACAAAATCCCTTGTGAGAACAGCTTCACAGGGGAGTTTTACCAAACTTTTAAAGAAGTAACACCTATTCTCCTCAAACTATTCCAAAAAATCCAATAGGAAGGAACACTTTCCAGCTCTTTTTATGAGGTCAAGATTATTCTAATTCCAAAATACAATAAAGGAACTACAAAGAGACAGAATTAGAGGCTAATATTTTGATGAACACAGATGTTAAAATCCTGAACAAAATATTATCAGATCAGATCCAGCAATGTATTAAAAAGATCATACACCATGATCAAGTAGGATTTATTCTGGGGATGCAAGGCTAGTACAATATTTGCAAATCAATAAACGTGATATATTACTTAAACAAATTGAAAGTTAAAAATCACATGATCATACCAATAACGCAGAAAAAGCATTTGAAAAAAATTACACTCTTTTTTAAAAAATATATCTTATTTCTTTTTTTACCAGGGAGGAAGAGAGAGGGATAGAGAGATGAGAGAGAAACATCAGCTGCCTCCTGCACACCTCCTACTGGGGATGCGCCTGCAACCAAGGTACATGCCCTTGACCGCAATCGAACCTGGGACCTTTCAGTCCGCAGGCCGACACTTGATCTACTGAGCAAAACCGGTCAGTGTGCAACACCCTTTTTTGATAAAAACTCTCAGCAAAGTGGGAATAGAAGGATTATACCTCAACATAATAAAGGCCATATATAACTAACCTATATCCAACAACATAGTTGTGGGAAACTGTTTATTGCCTTCACTATCTGATAAGCATAGACAGAGAACTCCCCGAAAACCCCGAAGGCTGGGTGCCTTTGAAGCCCTAGCAAAGCTTGGAGCTAGGCAGCACCTCTGTTTGTCCAGACAGTGGTAGCTGAAACTACTCCCCCATTTATTATTATGTAAATCCTTGCTGATGGGCTAGTCTGCTTGTTACTAGGGGGTCACCTGCCTAAGGGCTATGCTATGGGTGCATCCCAGATCAATAAAAGCTTGGTGAGGCCTGAGCACGGAGGAAGTCCTTTGGGACTTGCCGCCTGGTCCCCCAATATTGCAAAATTATCTCGTGTCTTTTTCTCTCATTTGTTGTGCAGCTCCTCTTTCAGATACCGAACCCTACTCCACGCGGGTCGTGGAAGGAGTCTCACTCAACATCTGGCGCCCAAAGGGTAATCTGGAAGTGCAGGGCTAGCTGGAGCGAGAAAAGGAAGATTTCACCGAAAAGGTGTGGAAAACTTACCGAAAAAAGGTGAGGGGAAGTCTACCGCAGGCAATGGCCAGGATCAACTACAGAAGCCCGGGTCTGTAAGTACACTGGGAACGTTTTCTTAACCAGGCTAACAAACGGGGCAGGATTTGGCTTTAAAAAATAGATTCGGCTTTAAAAAGGTATATTTGGCTTTTTAAAAAGTAAGAAACTTTATTATAGACTTTTGATTTGCATGTTTAAAGTATTAAAATTTTAGAAGGTAATCTTTTACAGTTTTTGCATGTTATTATAGAACATAACCCTTGGTTTCTTGAAAAAGGTACATTAGATCTTAAAAGTTTGCCAAAAAGTTAATCAGAACTTGCCAAAAATTGTTTCCCCTTGTGGAACATGGCATTTCATTTCCTAGAGGTTTTAGGAGAGGTCAAGGAGGATAAATCTCCTCCCCTTGCACCCTCCGCTCCTTAAGAGGAGCAGAAAGAAAAAAAAAAATAAAATGGGAGGAATGGCCTTCATGGCTCCCTCCACCTCCATGTCCTAATCCTGATATGTTTAATTTGCTGTTAATAGAATCACCTATGCAAAAAGGCCAACTTATAAAGAAATTGGAATATTAAAAGGTACCTTTTTAAAATCAGGCTGAAAAAAGAGTGCCATGGTCATCTTAATGTGGTTTCTTGTCCAAATTAAAATCTTAATTTGTATTTGGAATCTAAAATCTGTAATAAGAAATGAAACGCTGCTGCCGAGTCCGCCTCTGGTGAGGAGAGATTCGAAGGTGGCAGGAAAAGGCAGAGTTATAAGCTCTCCCACAATAAGATTACTTAATGTTTTATTTAAAAATTACCGGAGAACATCTTATGACAACCAAACTTTGGCTAAGATAACCTTGGGTGCTAGCCATTGCTTTAGAAAGCGAAATAGGGAAAAACTTAAAATGTCTTTTTCAATTAAGCATGACTGGGAACAAATACTCCATCTTTATCCTTTTTTTCCAGCTAATGACTTAAAGCTTTTACAAATTTATAAATGCATCCGGGATTTCTGTGCACATGTAAAGAGAAAAGGCCAGTTTAAAAACGAGTGCACATAGTTTTGAGCTGAACTTGACCTTTTGCTGTGTACAGAATAAAAACCCAAGACTGTTTTGGCCTTAAAAATGGCGGAGATGAACCTGAGAAATAAATGCAGACAGGTTTCCCAAGGCAATTTAAAGTAGCTCTTTTGAAATTTCCCGCCCTGAGGCAAATACCACCAGGAAGCTGATAGTCAAGTTTACATGTGAATAGCTATGGTTTTGCTTCTTGACTTCCCCAGCAGGAAAATTATGACCATTTTGAAATTAAGCAGCTATGCCAGGCTTATTGGCTGGAAACTTAAAACTTTTAAGTTCAAATCATCTAAAAGTATTGAGATTTATAATACTGAAATGTTGATCTGAGTATGCCTAGTATGAAGTCTAGAAGATAGAAGTTAATCTATTAATTGAAAATGCCTTATATTTTATTTGAAATGTATCCTTAAATGTAAAAGTATTGATTTGAAAAATGCTAAGTATTTAATTTGCTACTAATATTTAAAGCTCTGAAAGTTTAAAGTGCAAATTGAATCAGGAAAAATTAATTAAATATCTAATGTATAACTTGTTTTTGAAAAAATAAAATGTGTTTTCTCTTAAATGATTAGGAATTCAAAATATGTTACTTCTTGGTCTGATTTAAAAAAGAGGATTAATTTTGTGATCTCAACTGAAATTTTTAATACAAAAACCAGTTTAAATTTGATTAATATTCTTTAAGATACAAGACCATGTGGATTCCTGTAACAACGGATCACAGAAAGCCAGCCACAAAGACAGAAGAGACAGTTCAGAGATCGAGATGGTGGAAGACGCCTTGCCATGCTAGCAGTCAGCAGCTGTGCGTCGCTGCAGGGTGCCCAGGACCAGACCAGAAAGGACCAGACCTGCATTTTCCACCATCCAGAACCAACATTTCATTGCTGGCATGTACACATGAACTTTTGGTCATTGAAACATGGACTCAGAACTTTTGGACATTGAAATTGATTATTTTTTAAAGAAAAAATAAGGAGGAGATGTGGGAAACTGTTTATTGCCTTCACTATCTGATAAGCATAGACAGAACTCCCCGAAACCCCCCCCCCAAGACTGGGTGCCTTTGAAGCCCAAGCAAAGCTCAGAGCTAGGCAGCACCTCTGTTTGTCCAGACAGTGGTAGCTGAAACTACTCCCCCATTTATTATTATGTAACTCCTTGCTGATGGGCTAGTCTGCTTGTTACTAGGGGGTCACCTGCCTAAGGGCTATGCTATGGTGCATCCCAGATCAATAAAAGCTTGGTGAGGCCTGAGCACGGAGGAAGTCCTTTGGGACTTGCCGCCTGGTCCCCCAATATTGCAAAATTATCTCGTGTCTTTTTCTCTCATTTGTTGTGCGGCTCCTCTTTCAGGTACCGAACCCTACTCCACGCGGGTCGTGGAAGGAGTCTCACTCAACACAGTGTGATAAATATCATCAGAATCTTTTTCAGGCATCAATAACATGGAGAATGTCGGTTTAGAAATTTGGCACAAAAGAAGTTCCTTTTAGGTACCATTTATCGAATGTAATACAATCAATAATTTTTGTTGATATTGTTTGTTGTTTCTTTTTGTTTGTTTGTTTGCTTTTAAAACAGAACATGATTATATTTAATACACAAGTTTGATACAACCAAAAATAAAACACCGGAGTAAAATAGTAACAAAAAACATGGTATTTCATTTGCAATGCATGAGAAATGGTTAACATCTTTATTCATAAAAAAGCTCTTAAAAACCAGTAACAGACACTATAATAATGAAAGGAAACTGGAAAAAATAAAATGAAAAAATATGTGATGATTAAGCATTGAGCATATATGATTTTGCTGAGCAGTGATGAAGAATAATTTCTCTGCAGTATCAGTGAGCAGAATAAAGACACTGACACCTAATATTCTACAGTTTTGAACAGTGTTGTGCAGTTTGAACTCTCAAACACCAGGAAGCAGATTAATGAGAAAGACCTATAATAATGGGGAAAGCTAAGTTTTGAATCTATATATAAGTTGAGTAGTTTTAGCCAGAGCAATTCCAATTCATTGGGATTATTTCAACAAGTCAATTGAATAAATTCAAAAGGAATGATATAAAAGTATATTTAATGCAGAGAAAAATGTGTGGCCAGCTTAAGCACCTGAAACACTACTTGCCTACTAGTATCAATGTCTGAGCACCACCAAAAGGGTGCCCACTAACTCTATTAGTGGTAGATGATAGCATAGGGCGTACAGTCAGTCATACTGTGATCTATATTTATATGGGGCCTGGTGGGTACCAGAAATATTGAGGGAGCCTTTTACTTTTCAGTATACCTGAAACTAATACAAAATAAAATTGAATGTAATCTAATTGAAAAATAAAAAGACATTATATGACATGGGGGGAAGAGTAAAATTAAAAGGAAAACAAAGGTACATAAAGTAATAACTACACACTTAACAAATTTCTATGTCGCCTAAAATCTAAAAAAAGACTTTTTAATGAATACATTTTAAATCTACGCTATGATAATAAGTAAAATAGAACTATATGGGAGCCCTGGAGGAGGCCTTGCAATGGCAGGTCTCCAGCTTTCCATCTTCTGGATCCAGTCCCACAGCAACAGTTCTCGCCATCGCCCACTAGGTCACCTTGGACACGAGCGTTTTCACTCCTGTTAGACTGGCGGGGAGTGCCCATGGCCACACCCAAGAGGCACCTCTGAGCCTTTCTGAAGACTGGCGGGTGCTTCAGATTGTGGCAGAAGCAACTGCACACGTCTGTTACGGCATCCCATGTGTGTCACCAGGGGCGCTTCTGGGCCAGGGATGGGAGTGGGACACACTGAGTGAGGACTCCGAGGCTGGTGTTGCTGTTCTTGGCAACCTTCATGATGTTTTTCTTTACTTTTTAAAAAATTAAGTTATGAGGAAGCTTATAATGATTTGCTGTTGAAATGATGGGCCACAATGTTGTGCGTGCAAGCTAGGGAATGGTCTCCCAGTTCAGGGATCTCCGGATAAGAGTGGTTGAATACAGGAGTATGGAGACCAGCAAAGAATCATTCAGGGGCAGACCAGATGGGGAGCTTCAGTACCTTAAAGTTTGAACTGGTTAGTCAGGAAGGGCACTGGTCTAGATGGCTGAATTGATTCAGAATTTGTTGATGATTAGAAGAAAATGTCCAAGGTGGTTTTAGGATAAGGATTGACAAAGAGACATAGATCCTTGATTCTGTGGTTCAGAAAGTGTCAGGCAAGGATGGTCTAGTGCCCCTGAATATTCTATTATGGAAAATGTTCTGTAAATGGTTGATGATCGAATATACTTTTTTCTCTCAGAGTACCAAGACTATTAGTTTGACTATAGTTTTTCTCTGACACTTGTACTTTACAGAGAACTCCATCCCTTTTTGAAATGCTTATTTCTTATGGAATCATAGAATTGTCTCTATTTCCTTTAGAATCTTTTGGTCTTTACAGGAATGCATCATAGAATTTGACTTAAGGCTTTACAAAGTGTAGTCTATTCTGTGTTTGCAGTGTGCTATAAGAGCTCTCTTCATCTTATAATTTATACCTAGGAACCCAACTCTCAAAAGAAGGAAAGCTAGTTAGAGTTGGAGAACCTTACAGCAAGGGGAAGTGACTCCAAGTGAGGGAAAGCTACTGGTCACAGTGTTAATTGCTATCATAGGGAGCAGGGACTGTAAGCTGGAAGACAACACTGAAAATCATATGCAGCTTCAGAATGGCAAAATTTCCCTACCTGACAGGAAAATCTAGGTGAATTACTTTTATTTTCAGTTTTCTTTCAGATATTTGGTGTTGCATGATCTGACCCGTTGTGTGGTATGCAAGACAAAAGTAGATGCATATTATATTACATAATCATGTCTAAGTTCTGTCTTATTTCTAAGTTGTCTTTGTCTGACTTCTCTCCTAATACATTTAAAAATAAGCTTCCATTAAGTCACATAAATCTAATGCTCTTTAAACTAGATATATCTCTTACATTATTTTTCCAAATAACTTTATGAAACTGTTTAGCATAAGCACACTCATGCCAAATGGGACAACTAACTAGTGAGAGGAGGGTACTAATATATTTTTCTCCCTTTAATATCTGACTTTCAAAATCATCCATTTGCCCTTTTCCTCATAATGCCAAGATGTACAATATCTAATATTGTTGAATGACTTTTGGTATGAATAAAAACAAAGAAAAGTGGTTTCCATAGCAACATGTCTTTCTGTATGAGAACACTAAGAGCATTGCTCTCATCACTATTCAAGTTTTGTCTTGTTTTGTCAGTTTGCCTATTGATTTACTCAGAGGATAGGGCAGATGCTGAATATCATTTTGAGAAAAGAATAGAGGCATATGGACAGTTAAAAATGTATTATAATTTTACACTAAAAAAATTTCTGACTGAGTAAGCTATTTAGTGACATAGGGTGTCTGATATAGGCAAATTATAAAACATGATATGAGGGAGAGAATTAAGCTATATGATAAGAGGGTGTCTTGTAAATTCTGCATGGAAATGTAAACCAATAGATTTGTGGAATTGGCATATGAAGATGAAGGGCTATTGATTGATTGTACTATAAATACACATGCATGAAATGAAGTTTGACACACACTAATAACGGGCCAGATTCAGAAGCTGGAGAGAGTGAAGAAAATCTGGCACTGAAGCTTTTACTGGAGAATGAGGTTGCTGGTGCCTCAAAATTCATACATCCCATATGAATTAATGGCAATAAATCAAGGCTGGATCCCTGACTCAGCTGAATGTATTACCTGAGTATTTTTCTTTTCTTTTCTTTTCTTTCTGTGCTGTCAACCCTTGAATTTGGCACATAAGTCTCTGTGTGTATGTCAGAGTGAGAGACAGGGAGGGAATAAAAGGGGAGGGGGGGAGAGAAATTGAGATTTATTGAGTATGTATCAGGCAGTTTTCTGTTCAATGTACACTTTATTATAAGCATAGATGAAGAACAATTCATTATATCTTGCAAAAGCCAAAACAGGCTTGATGAAATAGATGACAATTAAATTGGCCATTGAAATATGACTAGGAGTTCTTTAGGAAGATGAGGAGAGGGAATTTCAGAACAGAGAAAAATATAACACAAGCATTAGAAGGAAGGCATAAAAAAGGCATGATTTGTTTTGAGAGAGAATGTAGCTTGCTGTGCTTTAAATGCACATATTGTATAGTATAAAGAGAAAAATATTTTCAGATTTGAGCAGCCCTGGCATTATTTGGGTCATGATGCCATTGTGAATTAATCCCATTTCATCAAATAAGGGAAGGGAACCGAGATTAGAGATATGTGAGGGAAATTGGGTGACTGGATAGATGGTGGCTATAAAGATATTCAACCAGGAATCCATGTGACTAAGATTGATATAAGCTAGAAAAATTGTAGTCTAGGGAGAACAAACAGTATGTAAAGGACATTTAACAACTGCCAGGAATAAGAAATTGCGATGACCCTCTTGTTTTAACAAATTGTACTATGTCTGTGTAGTAAAACCTATCTGCTTAAAGCAAGTTCTTCACATGAGACCTAATAGCAAAGCTTTCTCTATGAAAACTTGTGAAAATAGCCTCCTTCTACCCTTTTTTCACTTTACCCCTACATGTACATACACTATTCTGAAGCCTTTTGTACCAGAGGTTCTCATGTCATTCATTGGTTGCCTCAAAATCCCCATAATGGTGTTCTGTTCAGGCTTATTGTGCAATACGGTAGATGACACATACCCCATGCCAGTCTTTCCCTCCCTTGTCAACTCAGTCTTCCCAGTTCTGTGTCCTAGGTCTTATCAGTTATACATCCCAGTGCATATCAAATATGTCCACTGTTTTCTGTTCTAAGTACCTTTGACCTAATGTTTAGTCCTCTATCCTTCAATGGCTCCCTATTAGCTGACAGCATAAAATTAGAACTGTAATGATAATGGTCTTAAATAAGCTAGTGTAATTTAGAAAATTAACTATACTTCATGAATTTGTTTACACTGTAAAAGTAGTCTGCCTTGTTATATCAGCAAGATGTGAAATACATGAAAAAATTATATTTGTCATATTAAAATGTTTACAGAAGAAGCAGGTTGGATATGAAATTTTTTAAATTTAAAGACCAGATATAACACAGTCATAAAAAAATGTCTCATTGGTGTAATATTTTGAAAAAATATGTATATTTTAAAGAACACCATTAAAATGCTGAATATGCACTTATATGGGTGCTCTCTCTAAACTGTTAGTAGAAAAACTCCTTTTATATGAGGTACTGTGCAATTTCAGTGGTAATTATGTAATGAATCTGAATGTCTTTAAATAGGTGTTTTGCATTTAATTTTCCATCTTTTCTACAGAAGGCATAATCTTTGAATACAAAATGGTTTAGATTGTGCAATCAGAGAAATGTAATCCTTTAGAAAAATGAGATTTTATTCCTGCTTTAGACCCATGGGACCTGATTTTTAATTTTAAACTTTTGAAAGGGTATTATGCGTGACCTTGGCCAAGTCATTTAAACCATATGGCTCAGGTTTTCATCCATAAAGTGAGGATAATAACAATAATATTTTTTTAAATATATTTTTTATTGATTTTTTTACAGAGAGGAAGGGAGATGGATAGACAGTTAGAAACATCGATGAGAGAGAAACATTGATCAGTTGCCTCCTGCACACTCCCTACTGGGGATGTGCCAGCAACCAAGGTACATGCCCTTGACCGGAATCGAACCTGGGACCTTTCAGTCCACAGGCTGACGCTCTATCCACTGAGCCAAACAGGTTAGGGCAACAATAATATTTATGGTAAGGTTGTTGTGAGAATTTAATATAATGCATGTGAGGTAATTCACATAGCTCCTATCACATGGTAGGTTTTATTGAATATTAGCTGTCATTATTGTCATTATAATGATTATTATATACCTTCTAATATCAGATATTTACGATATATTTTAATCTATTATCTACTTTCTATTTGTTGACTATTCTGTCATCAATGGTTTTAAATAATAATAATGTGTTGAGTCCTCAATGTAACTGATATGGCCTGACCTCCATGAGAACAGGAGTATGAAAAAGAGAACATATCCTATCTAATAATAGAGAAACATGGTAATTAACCGTAACTTCACATTGGCTAATCAGCAAGATATGCAAATTAACTGCCAACCAAGATGGCGGCCAGCAGCCAGGCAACTGAAGTGAACTGGAGGCTTGCTTGCTAAAGTGACGAAGGAAGCCAAGTTCCCCGCCTGCCGCTGCTGGCCTCTGAGCTTGCAGTCTAAGAAACAATGTTGCAATTATAGAATCTAAACAAACTCCAGAAATCTGCTTTCAGCCAGCTCCGAGCAGGACCGCAACAGTTTTACAATTATAGAACCCAAACAAACCCAGATAACTGCTTTCAGCAGCTGAGGCCTCAAGCTGGAGCCGAGCCTCAGAGCTAAAGCCGGCTCTCAGTTCCAGTGACAGCCATAGAAGGTAAATAAATGCCAGATTAAAAAAAGAAAAAAGAAAAAAAGGAGAGGTTGGGAGCTTCAGTCACCCGCCAGCCTGAAAACGGCCCTCAGCTCCTCACCCAGACTGGCCAGGCATCCCAGTGGGGACCCCCACCCTGAAGGGTGTGTGACCAGCTGCAAACAGCCATCATCCCCTCATCCAGGCTGGCCAGGCACCCAAGCGGGACCCCCACCCTTATACAGGACACCCTTCAGGGCAAACAAGCCGGCCCCCACCAGTGCCCCAGGCCTCTATTCTATATAGTAAAAGGGTAATATGCCTCCCAGCACTGGGATCAGTGGAGCAACAAGGCCTCCCGAACCTGGGATCAGCAGAGCCACGAGGCCTCCCAGCACCAGGATCAGCAGAGCAGTGAGGCCTCCTAGCACTGGGATCAGCTGAGCAGCGAAGCCTCACTGCCCCAGTGTCAAGCGGAGCCACTAAGCCTCCTGGCCCCTGGAGCAGCGTGACAGGGGGCAGCACCCAAACCCCCTGATCGCCCTGCAGCTGTGTGTGTGACAGGGGGCGGGGCCACAACCTCCCTATCTGCCCTGCTCTGTTCGTGACAGGGGAAAGCGCCCCAACCCCCTGATCAGCCCTGCTCTGTGCCTGATAGGGGGGAGCTCCCCAACCCCCTGATTGCCCTGTGGCTCTGTGTGTGACAGGGTGCGACACCCCAACCCCCCATGAGCCCTGCTCTGTGTGTGCTGGGGTAGAGCCGCAACCTCCCCATCGGCTCTGCCCTGAGTGTGACAGGGGGGAGTGCCCCAACCCCCTGATCGGCCCTGCTCTGTGGGTGATACGGGGTGGCACCCCAACCCCCTGATCCGCCCTGCTCTGTGTGTGACAGAGGGTGGTGCCCCAACTCCCCAATCGGCCCTGCACTGAGCCGAACCAGGAGCTGCTCCTAGGGATTGGGCCTGCCCTCTGCCACCCGGGAGCAGGCCTAAGCCAGCAGGTCGTTATCTCCAGAGGGGTCCCAGACTGCAAGAGGGCACAGGCTGGGCTGAGGGACCCCCCCCCCCCCCCCCGAGTACACAAATTTTTGTGCACCGGGCCTCTAGTATCAGTTATAATAGACTGTAGTATAGTGCAGCAACACACAATTCCAAAACCTTAATGATATAAAACAACAATGGTTTACTTTTTACTCATTATATGGGTTCATTAGAGATCATCAGAGGTCTCTGTTCATCATAATTACTAAAGATCCCAGGCTGACAGAGCAGCCACCGCATCATTGTCAAACAACACTAATGTCTATAACAAGACTCAACTGCATTCTAAATTTGGGTAGATGGTATTGTCATGTAAAGTTTCTGTTTCTTTTGAAGCTCAGAGATTTTATATCCTTGAGTTTACTATTAAGGATTGAAGAGATAATAGACTTTATTCACTCTATATAGTTAAACATGACACAACCCAATCCAATAATTTACTCAGATTCTTTATGATGGCTTTATGAGAAGTATTCCCAATAGTGGATGTCCTTGCCACTTGAATATGGGTTAAAAATTGGAGTGCCTGAATCTCTAAACTGTATGAGATGTAAAATAGATATACTTAATTAAGGATTGTATCATTAGTTGACATGAAGAAACTTCACAAACTCTCAAGTCTCTGATTTGAGTAACTGGATAGATGGTAGGTGTCTTTTACTGAGGTAAGGGTGAGAGAAGAATAGGTGGATGACTGTAAAAGGTAGAAGATGAATTCAATTGTGGGCAGGAGTTGAAGGACCTACATGGTATCTGTACTTAGAGAGACAAATCTGGATTGGTTATAGAGTTTGTGAAATCATCATTGCAAAGGTTAAAATAGTTAACATTATTAGTACTAATATAATAATCAAGAAGGTACATATACACTGATAAAGTATACCAACAAGGATAAAACTTTGTGGATCAGGTAACAACCCAGATGTGGATTACTTGGTAAATGACTAAACCAACTGTGATACATCCATATAATGGAAAGCTACTTGGCAACAGCAAGGATGAATCTCAAAAGCATTATGCTAAGTAAAATAAGTCAAACAGGAAACACTACATACTGTATAATTCTATTTATATGAAATTTGAAAAAGGCAAAACTAAAGGATCAGATATCAGATCAATTGCTGTCAGGGTCTGGGGATGGATTTGGAGAAGAATGATTGCAAAGGAAAACCAGAGAGCTTTTTGAGGGGAAGAAAATATTCTATATTTTTATTTTAGTGGGAGTTATAAAATAGTGTACATTTGCCAAAATGGCACACTTTTAAAGGCACTCTTTTGAGTTAATCAATTTAAAATGAGGTCGTAGATATAGAGAATATATCGATGGTTGCCCGATGGGAAGGGGGGCACTGGGCGAAAAAGATGTAAGGGATTAAAAAGTACAAATTGGGGGGGAAGGCAGACTGCAAGATAGTGCATGAGTGAGAGAACCGAAAGGAGAGTGCGTGGTGGCACCCGGAGTGTTTGTTTGTGAGTTGAGGGACAGCTCTACTCCAGGGGACTGTGGGGGATTGCCCTACGGTGTTCCCTTGACCAGGCAGCCTCCACTGCTGCTGGGATCCCTCCTGGAGCACCTGGCTCTGACACAGGAGACCACGCCTTCTTGAAGGGGAGAGTGGATGTTGTGAGAAGCCTGAAAATCCCGGGAATCTACAACAAGGGCATGCAACGAACAGCTGCGAACCCGGGAACACCAGTCCCCAAGTGATGCCCGAGCACGGGGATTCGGAGGAGCAATACACCCCCTTACCAAAAGGTCAGATTATATGGTGAGGTCTGTGGTCTGGGCAGGAGAGAGAAACGCGCACTGTGGGAGCTGTAGGATCCAGGGAAGTCTGCACCCAGAAAAGTCCATGGCCGTTTGGGCTACCATGATCCGCGAATGTGGAAGGGGATCCACAGGGCTGCTAACAGAAGGGAACTCTAAAAAGCAACCCATAGCTGAACTGGATGCAAAAGGGCAGCCTGAAAATTTTAACAGTGTGCCAGCTGCTTAGACCCAAGAGGAAAAAAGACGGCACAGACTTGCCCTGCAGTGCCGGAGTTCGCACACTTACTCTGGCTCTTTTTTTCCCCTGCTCTTTAAATCCTTGCTTTTGATTACTAAGCCCAATACATAGGCTCACCCAATTGGGGACACTCTAAGAAACTGCAGGGGAAAGTTGTTTTTGTGGAACCTGGGGATCAGAGTGGGGAATAGCAATCAGAGAACCAGCTCTGGGGCAGCTCATTCTCCCAAACCAGTATTAAGTGCCACAGGGAAAACAAAATCTAAACACTAGCTAGAGAGGACCTATAGACCTGGAGGTCAATCCATAAACACCGCCACCCAGGGGTTGAATCACAAATTGACTCTTGTGTAAATATAAATAAAGGAGCATAAGAAACAAAGAAGTAAGGCCTGCTTGAAAATCAGGACTGTGGCCTACAACACTCAGGAGCAGTGGAATACAGGGAACTTCAATACTGTCCTGACTAGGAAACAGATGTGCCAAACAGAAGAGTAGAGGAAGTGAATGACCTTCACTACGGCACATTTTTATTTTTATTTTTTTTCATCTTTTACGAAACTATTTTTTTTTATTTTTTCCTCACTTGATTTTACCTTTTTAATTATTTCATTTTTATTTTCAATCAGTATTATTATTACTACTAATTTACTTTTTTTAAAAATTATATTTTATTGATTTTTTACAGAGAGGAAGGGAGAGGGAGAGTTGGAAACATTGATGAGAGAGAAACATCAATCATCTGCCTCCTGCACACCCCCAACTGAGGATGTACCCGCAACCAAGGTACATGCCCTTGAATGGAATCAAACATGGAACCCTTCAGTCCACAGGCCAGCTCTCTATTCACTGAGCCAAACCGGTCAGGGCTATCTTTTTTTTTTTAAGTGTAATTTTATTTTCTCTTTATGTTATTTTGGGATTAGTGTTCTACATTCTATTTTCATCTTTCCTTTAGCATCATTTTACTCTATCTCAACTTTACCTTTATGCCAACACTCTCTTCCTCACTTTTCCCCTTTTGTTGTCCTGTTTCTCTTACCCTATTCCTGCTTTAGATTTTCCCTATTCCTTATTTTTACCTCCTGTTAAACTTTCACCTTACTTATATATCATATTTCCAATCCCTTACTCTAAGTCCATATACACCTCTCTCTTCTCTTTCTTCACTATCCAAATTTTTTTCTCTCTCTGTCCTTTTTGTTGTTGTTTGCTTGATTGTTGATTATATTGGTTTGTTTTATGCTTGCTTGTGAGATTGTTTTGCTTTTTCTTTTTGTTTTTTTTTTGTTTTGTTTTTATTTGTTTTTTGCTTCTGATTACCCTCAACTCGCTTGATATTAATTGTTATTTGTAGTTTGCATTCATTTCTAGGTATTTGTTGATGGCATTTGTAGGGATTAGTGGCTGTTCTATTGGAGTTTTCTCCCGATATAAATAGTTTTTTCCCCTCTTCTTTTTTACTCTTTTTCTTTTCTCGCTTACTTTTTTTCCTTTACCCAATTTCATTTTTTCACTCCATTTTCCCCCTTTTTTTCCTCTTCTCCTTTCCTTCTTATCCTCTCTCTTTTCTCTGGTGGTAACCTTTATTTGGGGTTATTAGTATTGTGAATACATTTGTGTTCAGTGCCTTGTGCTTTGTGTCTTGTTGTGTTGTATTTTGTGCCTTTAAATCAATGCAGGAGAGAGAGAACTACATAACCAGACACCCGGAGAAGAGAGATCATGGGGAGACAAAGAAACAGCCCACATATGAAAGAAAAGCAGGCATCACCAGAAAAGGAAGTAAACGTAAAGGAGGCAAGCAACCTGTCAGAGAAAGAATTCAGAGAAATGGTCATAAAGTGGATGAAAAGAATGGAAGACAAATTCAATAATATGTGTAAGAACCAAGAAGAAATGAAGAAGAATCAAGAAGAAATGAAAAATGACATCACTGTTATGAAGAACTCAATAGAAAACACCAACAGTAGACGAGAAGAAGCAGAGGACCTCATCAGTGAGCTAGAAGAGAAGGTAGGAAAAAATACCCAAGCATAGCAGCTTCTAGAAAAAAAAAATTAAAAAGCAGGAGAAGAGCCTAAGAGAACTTTGGGACAACATGAAAATGAAACAACATCAGCATAATAGGGCTGCCAGAAGGAGAGGAAACTGAGCAAGGAATAGAAAACCTGTTTGAAGAAATAATGACAGAAAACTTCCCTGATAGAGGGAAGACAAAACTCACACAAATCCAAGAGTCTAACAGAGTGCCAAACAAAATGAACCCCAAAAGACCGATGCCAAGGCACATTATAATTAAATTGGCAAACACCAACAACAAAGAATCTTTTTTTTTAATTAAATCTTTATAGTTCAGATTATTACATTAGTTATTCTTTTTTCCCACCATAACTCCCCTCCACCCAGTTCTCACCCCACCCTCCGCCCTCACTCCCAACCCACTGTCCTCATCCATAGGTGCATGATTATTGTCCAATCTCTTCCCTCACCCCACACCCCTTTCCCCCCCACCCAAGAATAGTCCATTCCCGTTCTATGTCCCTGATTCTATTACAATCGCCAGTTCATACTGTTCATCAGATTATTTATTCCCTTGATTTTTAGATTCACTTGTTAATAGATGTGTATTTGTTGTTCATAATTTGTATCTTTACCTTTTTCTTCTTCTTCCTCTTCTTAAAGGATACCTTTCAGCATTTCATATAATACTGGTTTGGTGGTGATGAACTCCTTTAGCTTTTTCTTATCTGTGAAGCTCTTTATCTGGCCTTCACTTCTGAATGATAGTTTTTCTGGATAAAGTAGTCTTGGTTGTAGGTTCTTGGTATTCATCACTTTGAATATTTCTTGCCACTCCCTTCTGGCCTGCAAAGTTTCTGTTGAGAAATCAGCTGACAGTCGTATGGGTATTCCCTTGTAGGTAACTGATTTTCTTTCTCTTGCTGCTTTTAAGATTCTCTCTTTGTCTTTTGCTCTTGGCATTTTAATTATTATGTATCTTGGTGTGGTCCTCTTTGGATTCCTTTTGTTTGGGGTTCTCTGCACTTCCTGGACTTGTAAGTCTATTTATTTCACCAGGGAGGGAAAGTTTTCTGTCATTATTTCTTCAAATAGGTTTTCAATATCTTGCTCTCTCTCTTCTTCTGGCAACCCTATAATTCGGATGTTGGTATGCTTGAAGCTGTCCCAGAGGCTCCTTACACTATCTTCATATTTTTGGATTCTTTTTTCATTTTGCTTTTCCAGTTGGGTGTTTTTTGTTTCTTCGTATTTCAAATCTTTGACTTGATTCTTGCGATCCTCTGGTCTGTTGTTGGGAGTCTGTATAATGTTCTTTATTTCAGTCAGTGTATGCTTAATTTCTAGTTGGTCCTTTATCACAACATCGAGGGTCTCATTAGATTTCTTGAGGATCTCACTACATTTATCAGCGGTCTCACCAGTCTTTTCGAGGGCCTTATTAAGTTTATCGGCGGCTTCTAGACAGTTCTTTAAAGACCTTAAAAGTGTGGTTTTGAACTCTATATCCAGCAGTTTGCTTTCCTCCCATTCTGTCTTTTGTGTCCTGTTTCTTTGTCTCGGCATTTTTTATGCTTCGCTGTGTCAATAGAGTTCCTTTCTGTGCTAAGTGTCCCAATTACCTGAGGTAGGCACTCTTGGTGCACCCCCTTGTGGGCTTTGTGCACAGTCTTGTTGTAATTAAGCCTTGATTGTTGTAGTTATCACTGTGAGGAATTGACCTCCAGGCCAATTGGCTGTGAGAATCAGCTGTGTCTGCAGTGGAAGAACTTCTGTGCTGGAGACACCCCTCTGGGGTTAGACTTGCTTCAATGGGGCCTTGGTGCTCACTCAACAAAGAATCTTAAAAGCGGCCAGAGAGAGACAGAAAGTTACCTACAAAGGATCCCCCATCAGACTAGCGACTGATTTCTCAACAGAAACACATCAGGTAAGAAGGTAATGGAATGAAATAGACAAAGCCATGAAAAGAAAGGGTCTGAATCCACGAGTACTGTACCCAGCAAGGCTATCAATCAAAACTCAGGGTGAAATCAGGAGCTTCACAGACAAAAAAAGGACTAAAGGAATTTATTACCACCAAACCAGCAATGCAAGAAATGCTAAAGCAGTGGTTCTCAACCTGTGAGTCGCGACCCCTTTGGCGGTCAAACAACCCTTTCACAGGGATTGCCTAAGACCTTTTCGCATATCAGATATTTATATTATGATTCATAACAGTAGCAACATTACAGTTATGAAGTAGCAGCAAAAATAATTTTATGGTTGGGTCACAACATGAGGAACTATATTTAAAGGGCCAGAAGATTGAGAACCACTGTGCTAAAGGGTCTGCTGTAAAAAGAAGAAATAGGAAATGAAGAAGGAATGCAGGGGTAAAGAATAAAAATGATTACAAACAAGTACCTATCAATAATAACTTTGAATGTAAGTGGATTAAATGCCCCAATCAAAAGACATAGGGTAACTGAGTGGATAAGAAAACATGACCCATATATCTGCTGTCTACAGGAAACCCACCTTAGAAAAAAAGACGCACACAGACTGATGGTGAAGGGATGGAAAAAGGTTTTTCAGGGGAATGCAACTGAATAAAACAAGCTGGGGTAGCAATACTTATGTCTGAAAAATTAGACCTCAAAGTGAAGGACATAAAAAGAGATAACGAAGGCCACTTCATAATACTAAAGGAAGCAATCCAACAAGAAGAGATAACTCTAGTAAACATATACTCACCCAATACAGGAACACCTAAATACATAAAAAACACTTCTGGAGGATATCAAGGTAGAGATTCATACAGCAATACAATCATAGTAGGGGATTTTAATATCCCACTATCACCATTGGACAAATCCTTTAAACAAAAAATAAGCAAAGAAACATCAATCCTAAATGACTCACTAGATCAGATGGGATTAATTGACATCTTTGGAACATTTCACCCAAAAGCCACAGAATATACATTCTTCTCAAGTGCATATGGGTCATTTTCAAAGATAGACCATATATTGGGTCACAGGCAAAGTCTCTTCAAATTCAAGAAGACAGAAATAATATCAAGCATCTTAGATAATAATGGCATAAAACTGGAAATAAACTACAATAAAAACAATCCAAAAAAATCAAACACATGGAGACTAAATAGCATGCTATTAAACAAAGACTGGGTAACAAGAGAGATCAAAGAAAAAATAAAAATCATCATGGAAACAAATGACAATTAAAACACAACAATCCAAAATCTATGGGAAATAGCGAAAGCAGTCTTGAGAGTGAAGTTCATAGCTCTACAAGCCTACAGCAAAAAAACAAGAAACAATGGTAATAAATTACCTAACCCTACAACTCAAAGAGTTAGAAAGAGAGCAACAAGAAAAGCGCAGTGTAAGCAGAAGGAAGGAAATAATAAAGATCAGAGCAGAGATGAACCACATAGAGACCACAAAAAAAAAAAAACAAAAGATAAAAAAAAAACCAACAAGAACTGGTTCTTTGAAAGGATGAACAAGATTGATACACCTCTAGCCAGGCTCAACAGGAAACAAAGAGAGAGGACCCAAATAAACAAAATCAGAAATGAAAGAGGAGAAAAAACAACAGACCCCACAGAAATACAAAGGATTGTTAAAAAATATGATGAACAACTCTATTCCAACAAACTGGACAACCTGCAGGAAATGCACATATTCCTAGAAAAATACAACATTCCAAATCTCAATCAGGAAGAATCTAAAAATCTCAATAAGACAATAACTATGGAGGAAATTAAAGCAGTAATCAAAAAGCTTCCAGCAAACAAAAACCTAGGGCCAGACAGCTTCACAGGGGAGTTTTACCAAACATTCAAAGAAGAACTAAAACCTCTCCTCCTCAGACTATTCCAAAAAATTCAAGAGGAAGGAATACTTCCAAGCTCATTCTATGAAGTTAGCATCACCCTAATATCAAAACCAGATAAAGACAACACAATGAAAGAGAATTACAGGCCAATATTGCTCATGAACATGGATGCCAAAATCCTCAACAAAATCTTAGCAAATTGGATCCAGCAGTACATCAGAAAGATCATATACCATGACCAAGTAGGATTTATCCCAGGGATGCAAGGTTGGTACAATATCCACAAATCAATAAACATGATACATCACATAAACAAATTGAGAGATAAAAACCACATAGTCATATCAATTGATGCAGAAAAAGCATTTGACAAAATCCAACACCCAGTTTTGATAGAAACTCTCAGCAAGGTGGGAACAGAAGGATCATACCTCAACATAATAAAAGCCTTATATGAAAAACCCACAGCCAACATCATATTCAATGTACAAAAGCTAACACCATTTCCCCTAAGAACAGGAAAAAGACAGGGATGCCCACTCTCACCACTCTTGTTCAATATAGTACTGGAAGTATTAGCCATTGTGATTAGACAAGATCAAGAAATAAAATGCATCCAAATTGGAAAAGAAGTAAAACTGTCCTTATTCTCAGATGACATGATATTGTACATAAAAAAACCCTGAAGACTCCATCAAAAAACTATTAGACTTAAATGAATTTGGCAATTTGGCAGCATACAAAATTAACGCCAAGAAATCTGTGGCATTTCTATACACCAATAGTGAACTTACAGAAAGAGAGACTAATAAAGCAATACCATTTACCATCACACCGAAAAAATTAAGATACCTAGGAATAAACTTAGCTAAGGTGGTAAAAGACCTATATGTGGAAAACTATAGGACACTGAAAAAAGAGATAGAGGAAGAGATAAACAGATCAAAGAACATACCATGTTTATGAATTACTAGAATCAACATCATTAAAATGTCCATACTACCCAAAACAATCTATAGATTCAATGCACTCCCCATGAAAATACCAATGGCATATTTCACAGACCTAGAAAGAACTCTCCAAAAATTCATCCAGAATAAAAAAAGACCCCGAATAGCTACAGCAATCCTGACAAACAAGAACAAATTAGGTGGGATCTCAATACCAGATTTCAAGCTGTATTACAAGCCACTGTTCTCAAAACAGCCTGGTACTGGCACAAGAACAGACATATAGACCAATGGAATAGAATAGAGAACCCAGTAATCTACCCAAAACACTATGCTCAATTAATATTTGACAAAGGAGGCATGAACATACAATAGAGTCAAGACATTCTCTTCAATAAATGGTGTTGGGAAAATTGGACAGATACATGAAAAAAAAAATGAAACTAGATCACCAACTTACACCATACACAAAAATAAACTCAAAATGGATAAAGGACTTAAACATAAGACAGGAAACCATAAAAATACTTGAGGAATCCAAAGGCAGGGAAATCTCAGACATATGCTGAAGAAATTTTTTTCACTGATTCTGCTCCTAGGGCAATGGAAACTAAAGAGAAAATAAACAAATGGGACTACATCATAATAAAAAGCTTTTTCACAGCAAAAGAAACCATCAACAAAACAACAAGAAAGCCCACTGTATGGGACAACATATTTGCAAATATTATCACTGATAAAGGGTCAATCTCCAACATTTACAGGGAACTCATACAACTTAATAAAAGGAAGGTAAATGATCCAATAAAAAATGGGCAATGGACCTAAATAGATACTTTTTGAAAGAAGACAGAGGAAAGCCAAGAGACATATGAAAACATGCTCAAAGTTACTAATTATCTGAGAGATGCAAATCAAAACGACAATGCAGTGTCATTTCACACCTGTCAGAATGGCAATCATCAACAAATCAACAAATGACAAGTGCTGGCGAGAATGTGGAGAAAAAGGAACCCTCCTGCACTGCTGGTGGGAATGCAGACTGGTGCAGCCACTGCGGAGAACAGTATGGAGTTTCCTCAAAAAACTAAAAATGGAACTCCCATTTGGCCCAGTGATCCCACTTCTAGGAATATATCCCAAGAAACTAGAAACACCAATTAAAAAGGATATATGCACCCCTATGTTCATAGCAGCATAATTCACCATAGCTAAGATTTGGAAACAGCCTAAATGCCCATCAGCAGATGAGTGGATTAGAAAACTATGGTACATCTACACAATGGAATGCTACGCTGCTCTAAAAAAGAAGCAATTCTTACCATTTGCAGCAGCATGGATGGAACTGGAGAGCATTATGATAAGTGAAATAATCCAGTCAATGAAAGAAAAATACCACATGATCTCACTCATTTATGGAAAATAAAGAACAAAAGATAGAAAACTGATGAACCAAAAGATAGATACAGTGGCAATAAAGCATCGAACAGACTGTCAAATTACAGCTGGACGGCTGGGGAGTGTTGGGGCGTATGGGGGAAGAGATCAACCAATGGACTTGTATGCATGCATATAAGCACAACCAATGGACACAAGACACTGGGGGTATGTGATGAGGGAATGCGACGGGGCTGGGGGAGGCTGGGGGAAGGTTAATGGGGGAAAAAGGAGATGTATGTACTACTATGTGTAATACTTTAAACAATAAAATAAAAAAAGTACAAATTGGTAGTTACAAAATAGTCACATGGATGTAGAGTACAACATTGGGAATCCTATATAATAAAAGCCTAATATGCTAAGTGTCTGGTTGTCCGTTCAACCAATCGAAGCATAATATGCTAATGATATGTTAAGGCTGTTCAACAGCTCACTATGATGTGCACTGACCACCAGAGGGCAGATACTCTGACAGGTAGGTTGGCTTACTGCTGGGGTCTGGCCAATTGAAACTGAGCGAGACAGGCTGGGTATGCCCTGGGGCCCTCCCACAGTCCCTCCCCAGCTGGCCAACCTTCTTTGTCCCTCTCTGGCCCCAATCATGCACTGGTGGGGTCCCTTGCCTTGGCCTGTGCCCTCTCACAATCCGGGAACCATCAGGGGATGTTGGAGAGCTGCTTTTGGCCCAATCCCATGGGCCAGTCGGAGGGACATCACTGGTGCATGCCTCTACTCTATAATAATAAAAGCATAATATGCTAATTAGACTAGACATCCTTCCAGTCATCCTTCCAGACAACCTTCTGGATGAAGCTGGGGCTGCGAGGGAAGCCCAGGTCCCGGGTGTCTGCTGGCAGCATGAGGGAAGCCAGGGTCCCGGGTGTCAGAGGAAAGCCAGTGCTGGCAGCCAGGGGAAGGATGGCCTACTCTTGCAAGAATTTTGTGCATTGGGCCTCTAGTATACTATGTATGATGACAGGTAGGTATTAGACTTACCGGGGGCATCACTTTGTAAATTATATGAATGTCTAACCATTGTACTGTACACTTGAAACTAATACAAAGTAGTGTTGTCAACTGTAATTGAAAAATTAAATAAAATGAGGTCAATAGAGTGGGCCTTTATCTGGTATGACATGTCCTTATAAAAAGGGGAAATTTGCAGACATTCATAGAAAGAAAACAATGTGAAGAGATAAAGGAGAAGATGACCGCATGCATGTCAAGGAGAGAGGCCTGGAAGGAATTCTTTCCTCATAGCTTTCAGAAAGAATCAACCTCCATAACACCTTGATTTGGGACTTCTAGCCTCCAGAACTCTAAGGCAATAATTTTTTGTTGCTTAAGCCACCCAGTTTGTGGTACTTTGTTATGACAGTTCTATAAAAGTAATGCAAAGGTATTCTTTACTAAAATTGGAGTGACAGAAGGCAAGATGAGTCTAATACAATTAAGATTGCCAGTGGCAGTCAGGAATATGAGAGTCCATGCCTGACAGTCTGTTTTAACCAAGATGTGAAGTAGTCAATTAAAATGAGGATGTAGAAAGATAGATATAAATGGTGATTATTTGAACTATTTGTTCTGTAGAACAGGATGAGGAGTTGACTAGTGATATTATAAAAGTTATTATTGGGCAGTATTAGAAGCACAGTATGGAATTGTACCAATTCCTGTGTACACTGTTGTGTTCTTCTACAGTAGTGATCATATTTCTGGAGGAAATAAGGAAGAGGTAGATAAATGAACTGATTAAGGGTTTTAGGGTATGATCAGTGAGGGCAGATAGTACAATAGGACATGGCAAGAGGAATAGTAGTGGGAAATGTTATGTAGTCTGAAGAACAAAGGAACTAAAGGTTGAAAAGGCTGATATGTTGAGGGAAAATAGACAGGAATGGGAAAATATTTTTATATAATATATCTGATAAGAGGCTTGTTTCCAAAATTATATAAAGAACTAATACAAATAAAAAGTCAAATAACCCAATTAAAAAGTGGGAAAATGATTTTAATAGATATTTATCTAAAGACTTACAAATGATTAATAAGCACATAAAAATATCCTTAACATCATTAGTCATTAGGGAGATGCTGATCAAAAGCACAATGAGATACCACTTCATACACACTACAGTGGCTATAATAATTTTTTTAAACTACAAAAATCAATAAAAACCAGGAATAAATACTGGCAAGGATTGGGAGAAAATGGAACTCACACAATCCTGGTGAGAATGTAAAATATTGTAACTGCTATGACAGTGAGAGAACTCAGATCAAGGACACAGTATTTTTGCCTCTGCTTTTTTAACAAAGGATTCCACATTCACATTTTGCAATAGTCCCTAGTTTATGTCGCTGGCCCAGAACACAGTTCCTAGAATGCAGTAGCATTTACTATTTTGTTGCTTTTATAAACATATATATTACCAGTAAGTAAGAGTTTAGAGAAAAAATATTAAAAGTACTAAAGGCAATTTTCATTTGATCCAAGCTACTATAACTTTTTAAAGATATAATAATACTTCCAATAGTGGTATGTGTGATCACAATTACAGAAAATTATATATATCCTATATAATGAAAGTGTATTATGCAAATAGACTGAACGGCCTAACAGCAGAATGACCATCCGGACAACCATCCAGATCACCATCTGGGACCATGCTGTGATAGTTACTGATGCCAGGCCAGCCAAAGCGGGTGTGATGTGATTGGTCTGGGGCCTGGCCATCGCTCCATGATTGCCTCGCAGTGGGTAGGCAGGGCTTCCCTCTGCGAGGGAAAACAGTGCCAGCAGCTGGGGGAAGGAAGGCCTACTCTTGCACAAATTTCATGCATCAGGCCTCTAAATATATATATATGAAACTGACAAAATGGCAGTAGGTATGCATAGTTGGTTATATTGAGCACAATTATTTTGTCTATTTTTTAAAATCTTCACCCAAGGACATGTTTTCCTTTAATTTTAGAGAGAGAGAAAGGAAGTGGGATAGAAAGAAACATCAATGTGAGAGAGAAACATGGATCAGTTGCCTCCTGTATATGCTCCCACTAGGGATGGAACCCACAAGCGGATTATGTGCCCTGACTGGGAATTGAACCCATGCCCCTTCTGTGCATGTATGATGCTCCAACCAACTGAGCCACACCTTTCAGGGCTATTTTGTCTATGTTTAAAAATATATTTTTATAAACTGAATATTTTTTTCCACTCAAAATTCATATGTTGGAACCTAATGCTAATGTTATGGCATTAAGAGGTGGGGCCTTTGAAAGGTACTTAGGTTCTGAAAGTGTAACTCTCATGAATGGGATTAGTAGTCTTATAAACAAGATTTAGGGAGTTCTCTCCACCATGTGAGGGCAGTGGCAAGGCACCATGAACGAGGCAGCAGACCCTCACAGACACCTTTTCTGCTGGTGCCTTGTTCATGGACTCCCCAGCCACCAGATCTGTAAGAAATAAATATCTATTGTTTATAAGTTACTCGGTCTATGATATTCTGCTATAGCAGTTTGAACAGACTCAGACAGGTATGCAATATAGCCTTTTTGTGATATTTAAAATTTTCACAACTTTGTACTAGGGTGCTTAAGGAAACATTGAATCAAAAACAATATACAGTTTAGATATTTTTTCAAGTAAAAATAATTTCAAGTTGTACTAGTAATGACAGACATATGCAGATATATATCAATGAATTTACCTTGAAGTTCTATGATTAATAATAATAATAAAAGCAATAGCAAACACTTTTATTGAGTGCTAATTATGTCCAAGCATAAAGTACTTCACTTAATCCTCTCAATAACCAGTGACATAAGTTAAATTTATCATTTACAACTTACATATATAAAATCTAATAATAAGTGAAGAACTTTGCTGTATAGTAATGGGAACATGGACCCCTTCCCATGCTCTAACTCCGCCTCCCACCCTGTGGGAAATATAGTGAAGGCCATTTGTAATTGAACAGGGAGACCTTGGGAACCTGAACAGAAGAAAGGCCAAAGAGAACTGCTCCTAGATGTAACCCTGGATTGTAAATAGCTAGTGTTTTGATCTAACGCTTGTACCCCTCCCCCGGCATGCCTTATTTTTCTGTTTTCTGTGCTCTATAAAACCATGTGTTGGGAAAGTCTGGGCAGTTATGAAACAATAGCAACAGCCAGCTGCCCCCTGTGTGGTCCATCCGCAAACCTGATAGGACTTAGGGGTTCATCTTCATTGTCGGCAGCCAGTGTGGTGGTAAACTACCAGTTGGCCACCACTGGTGCACATGAAAGTCCTAATAAACTCCTGTCTTTCACAGCCAGTCCTCCAGATTATTTCTTTGAAAACCAAGAACAATACACTGAGGTTTTCTGGGACCTCAGCACTTTCCGTAACACTTGCTCAAGGTCACACAGCTAGGGAATGGCAAAGCTAAGAACCTAAAACTGTCTGACTTAAGCATTCATAATTTCAACTACTTTCTGCTACCAACCCTATTCCATTGAAATAATAGTAGTATAATCAGGATTGAAAGAAGGATCACCGAAGACTCGGCATGTAGAATTAATAAACTATATAAATGTATGTGTCAAGGACCAAAATAAAAGAAGCATAGCTTAGAAATGGGTAAAGGCAAAGATTGAAAGATTGAGAAAAATCCTATAGAGTACAAGACACATTGTACTCTTGGCTAATATCAATAGCCTTTGGACTATATAGAGAACAAACATAAACAATTGTAGAACTATGTTGTACACTATAATAACAACTAGCCACACAGGGCTATAAACATGTGAAATGTGGCTGGCCTGAATTAACACATCCTGAAGGTATAACATACAGAGAACATTTTGAAAAATCAGTAGGAAATAGTTTCATTTGATTAATAGTTTTATTTTATTAATGTTGAAATGATATTTTGGAAATATTGGGTTACTATATATTATTAAAAAATAATCTCGTTTTAATTTGTACTTTTTTTTTTCTGTGTCTATGAGGTTTTTGTTTTTTTTCTTAATCCCTTTATATTTTTCACCAAGCCCCCACCCACCTCCCCTTGGAGAGCTAACAATCTGTTCTCTGTATCTATTAATCTGTTTCTATTGTGTTTGTTAATTTATTTTGTTCATTAGATTATACATATAAGTGAGATCATGTGGTATTCATCTTTCTCTACTGGCTTATTTCATTTAGCATAATACTCTAGATACATCCATGCTGTTGCAAAAGGTATTTTGTGCTTTTTCATGTGGCTAATAAAAACAAAACTACATATGTTGCTTGCATTATGTTTCTATTAGACCAACAGATACACATACACAATCAAACAAAACAAAATCCCACAAAAATAATATTACTGATTGACTGATCTAGTATCCAGGCTTTACTTTTAATGAAAATGCCTACAGAAAAAAAAATACATTTTTTATTGAGGTGACAGTGGTAAATAAAATTATATTGGTTTCAAGTGTACAATTCTATAATGCATTATCTGTATATTGCATTATGTGTCCGTAAACCCCAAATCAAGTCTCCTTCCACCACTATTTATACACCCTTTACCCTCTTCTACCTTTCCTACTCCCCTTTCCTCTGGTAATCACCATACTGTTGTCTAGGTCTATAAAGGTTTTTGTTTGTTTGTTTGTTTTTTCTTAATCCCTTCACCTTTTACATCTGGCCCCACAACCTCCCCACTAACAGATGCCAGTGGTAATATGCTAAGTGAAATAAACTAGTCAGAGAAAGATAATTGCCATATGATTTTATTCATATATGCAATCTAATGAACAAAATAAACTAACAAACAAAACAGTAACAGACTTATAGGTAGAGAAAATATAAACATTTTAGAGTTGTTAAGGGTCTCAAATTACACAAATTATCATTCTATCTCAAATTGATCAGGTATTATTAAGTCTCCCATTATCCTATCTAATAAAAGAGAAACATGGTAATTAGCCGTACATCCACTACCCATCCCATTGGCTAATCAGCGAGATAGGCAAATTAACTGCCAGCCAAGATGGCGGCCGGCAGCCAGGCAGCTTGAAGCTAACATGAGGCTTGCTTGCTTCAGTGACGGACGAAACCAACATTCCCCGCCTGCAGCTGCCGGCCTCTGAGCTTGCAGTTTGAAACATTCTTACAAATATAGAAGCTAAACAAAACCCCAGAAACCTGCTTTCAGCCAGCCGGGATCTCAGAGCTGGAGTTGATACAGTGTTTCGATTATAGAACCCAAACAAACCAGATACCTGCTTTCAGCAGCAGAGGCCTCAGAGCTGGAGCCTCAGAGCTAAAGCTGGCCCAGAATTTAAAAAAAAGAAAAAAAGGAGCTGTTGGGAGCTTCCGTCACCCACCAGGCTGAAAATAGCCCTCAGCCCCTCACCCAGACTGGCCAGGTGGACCCCCACCCTGATCCAGGACACCATTCAGGGCAAACCAGCCGGCCCCCACACGTGCACCAGGCCTCTATCCTATATAGTAAAAGGGTAATATGCCTCCCAGCACCGGGATAAGCGGACCCACGAGGCCTCCCAGCACCAGGATCAGCGTGACAGGGGGAAGAGCCCAAATGTCCTGATCACCCTGCGGCTCTGTATGTGACAGGGGGTAGGGCCACAACCACCCTATTGGCCCTGCTCTGTTCGTGACAAGGGAAGGCGCCCCTACCCCCTGATCAGCCCTGCTCTGTGCCTGATAGGGGGGAGCTCCCCAACCCTCTGATCGCCCTGCGGCTCTGTGTGTGACAGGGTGCGGCACCCCAACCCCCCTCCCCCCCACGGGCCCTGCTCTGTGTGTGACAGGGTAGAGCCATAACCTCCCCATCAGCTCTGCCCTGAGTGTGACAGTGGCGGCACCCCAACCCCATGATCCGCCCTGCTCTGTGTGTGACAGAGGGCAGTGCCCCAACTCCCCTATCGGCCCTACTCTGTGCGTGACGGGGGGAGCTCCCCAACCCCCTGATGGGCCCTGCTCTGTGCCTGATGGGGGGAGCTCCCCAACCCCCTGATCAACCCTGCTCTGTGCGTGACAGAGTACGGAGCCCCAACCCCCCTGATGGGCCCTGCTCTGTGAGTGACAGGGGGTGGTGCCGCAACTTCCCCATCGACCCTACCTTGAGTGTGACAGGTGGCGGTGCCCCAACCCCCCAATCAGCGCTACCCTGAGCATGACTGAGGGTGGCATCGCAACCTCCCAATTGGCCCTGCTCTGTGCATGACCAGGGGCTGCACCTAGGGATTGGGCCTGCCCTCTGCCACCCGGGAGCAGGCCTAAGCCAGCAGGGCGTTATCTCCCGTGGGGTCCCAAACTGCGAGAGGGCACAGGCCGGGCTGAGGGACCCCACCACCCCCCCGAGTGCACAAATTTTTGTGCACCGGGCCTCTAGTCTATAATAATAAAGCATGATATGCTAATTAGATCTGACAGCCAAATGACCTTCCAGACATCACTCCGGATGTCCTTCTGGAAGAAGCCACTGTGGCCGGGTTGAGGCGGTTAGGGGCAATCAGGCGGGCAGGCAAGCAGTTAGGGCAGATCAGGCAGGCAGGCAGAGTGATTAGCGGAAATCAGGCAGGCAGGTGCACAGTTAGGAGCAATCAGGCAGACAGGCAGAGTGGTTAGGGGCGATCAGATAGGCAGGTGAGTGGTTAGGGGTGATGAGGCAGGCAGGCAAAGTGGTTAGGCGTGATCAGGCAGGCAGGCAGGAGAGTGGTTAGGAGCCAGTGGTCCCAGATTGAGAGAGGGTGTAGGCCAGGTGAGGGCACCCCCCTCCACCACATGAATTTTGTGCACAGGGCCTCTAGTGTTTACATAATAAAAAACAATTTATTTGGTAAGAAATAAAATAGAGTAGATGCATTTTACTGGTGAGACTCAATAAACAAACTATATTCATTTAATGAAATGTTATTTAAAACTGTACTGTGGACACTAGTAAATTTTATTTAATTAAAGATATTTTAAAGTACTATATATGATTAAATATTTAATTTAGAAAAATTTTCCAAAGTCTTCACAATAATTGTGCCTAAATGTAATATGGCCTGTTTATTTGCAAAGGACTTAGCCATCTGCTAATTCTATCTAATAAAATTGTAATATGTAAATTAACCATCACTCTGTCACAAAGGTGGCGGTGCCCATGGCCACAAGATGGCAGTGCCCAGTCCTCTCAGACCCACCAAGAGCCCCCCATTCCCAGGGGGGTGGCCACTGAGAGCAGGCAACATGAGCGGCCTGGTGGAACGCTTGCTTCGTCGCCAGGGCAATGAGGCAAGCTTTCTGCACCCGGCCATGGAGGGAGGGCCTACAGGCCAGGCGGGGTGCTGATGGGAGGACCAGCCCTACAGGGCACCTGGCAGGCCTCATAGCCCCTGGCGGGTCACAGGTGGGGTGAATCATGGAGACCCAAGTGCAGCCACCAGTGCTGCCAGATGATCGCCTTGCCAGTGCGTTGGGAGAGCGGGATCTACAGCACAGCCCTCCTCTGATTCTCATGCTGTTAAAGAGGCTGGAGGCCCAGGTGACACAGTTCAGAAACCACGCATGCAGGGGAAAGCCCATACTGCCGCTGCCTCATGGTCGCCTTTTGGGGTGGACCTTACCCTTCATGGCCGCCTGGCTTCTCTTCCCACCTGGAAGGGTCACCTGGCAGGAGTGGGAGCTCTCAGGAGCACCCAGCATATAGATGGCCTCTCGCTCTTGCTTTCCCCTGATGCTGTGTGCCCACAGGAGAGGCCAGCCTCTCAGGCTGCTCTGTCTGCCCACACTGAGCGATTAATAAGACATCAGCCCGGGGGCCTGCACAGCCCATGGCTATGGCCCCCTGTGAACAACCAGCATGCCTGACATACTGGCCGAGGATGCGGGGAGGTCAGGGGTCAAAAGGACCCACATGAAACAGCTGCGGTGATGGAGCCAGCCTCCTGTCAGCAGGTGGCATGACAGAGGTGGGACACGTCCTGGAAATGTACTGTAATAGGCTTGGGAAGTTACAGTCTAGAGCCAGTCTCCTGCCAGTCATTGCCCCTGAGGTGTAGCTGCCAACTGTCTTGATTTTGTGTGTCCTTCACCCTCAGCAAACGCATGCATGCACATCTGTGAGATATATATATATGACACACAGATCCTACCTTTTCCCACATCTGCAGCTCAGACACCTGCAGGGAATCACTGGCGTTATTCCATAGGTTCCAGGTAGTTGGCATTTCCTACTGAATGGAGTTGGGGGTGGAATTTATGATGTAATTAAACAAATTGCATGCTATGACAGTGAATATTCTGTCTGGCGGCCTGGCTGTCTTGGCAGCGGCATTGGCCGGGTGCAGAGGGCCTCTGGCTGAGGAGGGCAGTTGGGGGCCATGAGGCTGGCCGGGGAGGGCTGTTGGGAGCCATGAGGCCAGCAGGAGAGGGCATTTGGGGGTGATCAGACTTGCAGGGGGAGCAGTTGGGATGAGCAGGTTGGCAGGCAGAGTGGTTAGGGGTGATGGGGCAGGCAGGCAGGTGAGCAGTTAGGAGCCAGCAATCCTGGATTGCAAGAGGGATGTCCGACTGCCAGTTTAGGTCCAATCCCACAGGGACATCCCCTGGCAGTCAGACATCCCCCAAGGGGTCCCAGATTGGAGAGGGTACAGGCCGGGCTGAGGGACATCCCCTCCCCATGCACAAATTTCATGCACCAGGCCACTAGTCATGTTTATACTAGTAAAAGCCAGGTTTCCTCTAGTCAGATCAGACTTTGATTAACTGAAATTTCTCTACCTGGATTCTCAGATATATCATTCAGGGACATATTACCTATGTTGCATTGAAGTGGATTTTTTTTGTCTCCACAGCATACATTTCATCTCTCCCTCATTATATAGCAGTGATGAATTTGGGTGGGATCGACCTTCGATAATAGGGTGAGATTTGAGAAGCATAATACAATTAGCAGAATTTCACTTCATCTGCAATACCAATTAAACTATGGATAGTTAATAACATTGATTTAAAGCAATAAGTGTATGATATACCCATCGCAACCACATTGGTCCAGATTGGTTCAGAATGAAGTACAGGACTTTTGCATAAAAGTGTAGTGTGCTGATAGAAATCCTATAACTTCTGCAGACATTTTGTGACAATGAGGAAGGACAGTCTGCAAACAATGACAACACATGGAGGAAACCAAGGTTGAAAGAATCTCAGAGAAACTGAGCTTGAGAGGCCTGATAAAACTGTGTCTGAAATCCTGCCCCTAAACTTTTCCAATGGTGTTTGTTAATACATTTCTTTCATTATCCTATCTAATAAAAGAGAAACATGGTAATTGGCGTACGACCGCTACCCTTCCCATTGGCTAATCAGGGAGATATGCAAATTAACTGTCAGCCAAGATGGCGGCCAGAAGCCAGGCAGCTTGAAACTAACATGAGGCTTGCTTGCTTCAGTGATGGAGGAAACCAATGTTCCCCGCCAGCCTTGCCGGCCTCTGAGCTTGCAGTTTAAGAAACATTGTAACAAATATAGAAGCTAAACAAAACCCCAGAAACCTGCTTTCAGCCAGCCGGGATCTCAGAGCTGGAGTTATACATTGTTTCGATTATAGAACACAAACAAACCAGATACCTTCTTTCAGCAGCAGAGGCCTCAGAGCTGGAGCCAGAGCTAAAGCTGGCCCAGAATAAAAGAAAAAAGAATAAAAGGAACAGTTGGGAGCTTCAGTCGGCCTGAAAACAGCCCTCAGCCCCTCACCCAGACTGGCCAGGCACCCCAGTGGGGACCCCCACCTTGAAGGGTGTGTGACCAGCTGCAAACAGCCATCATCCCCTCACCCAGGCTGGCCAGGCACCCCAGTGGGGACCCCCACCCTGATCCAGGACACCCTTAAGGGCAAACCAGCCAGCCCCACCCATGCACCAGGCCTCTATTCTATATAGTAAAAGGGTAATATGCCTCCCCGCACCGGGATCAGCGTGACAGGGGGCAGCGCCCAAACCCCCTGATCGCCCTGCGGCTCTGTGTGTGACAGGGGGCGGGGCCACAACCTCCCTATCCGCCCTGCTCTGTTCTTGACAGGGGAAGGCGCCCAAACCTCCTGATCAGCCCTGCTCTGTGCCTGATAGGGGGGAGCTCCCCAACCCCCTGATCGCCCTGCGGCTCTGTGTGTGACAGGCTGCTGCGCCCCAACCCCCTGGTTGGCCCTGCTCTGTGTGTGACAGGGTGCAGCGCCACAACCCCTCCTCCCCCCACGGGCCCTGCTCTGTGTGTGATGGGGTAGAGCCATAACCTCCCCATTGGCCCTGCCCTGAGTGTGACAGTGGTGGCGCCCCAACCCCCTGATCCGCCCTGCTCTGTGTGTGACAGGGGGCGCTGCCCCAACTCCCCTATCGGCCCTACTCTGTGAGTGACAGGGGGGAGCTCCTCAACCCCCTGATCGGCCCTGCTCTATGCGTGATAGGGTAAGGAGCCTCAACCCCCCTGATGGGCCCTGCTCTGTGTGTGACAGGGGGCGGTACCCCAACCCCCTTATTGGCCCTGCTTTGTGTGTGACAGGGGGTGGCGCCGCAACCTCCCTATCAACCCTGCCTTGAGTGTGACAGGGGGTGGTGCCCCAACCCCCCAATCGGCCCTACCCTGAGTGTGACTGAGGGTGACATCGCAACCTCCCAATCCGCCCTGCTCTGTGCATGACAGGGGGTGGCGCTCCAACTCCCCAATTGGCCCTGCTCTGAGCTTGACCAGGGGCTGCACCTAGGGATTGGGCCTGCCCTCTGCCACCCTGGAGCAGGCCTTAGCCAGCAGGGCGTTATCTCCTGAGGGGTCCCAGACTGCGAGAGGACACAGGCCGGGTTGAGGAATCCTGCCTTCCCCCCGAGTGCACAAATTTTTGTGCACCGGGCCTCTTGTATAAGATAATTTAAGTTGAATTTTCTGTAGCATATAATCAAAAGCATCCAAACTGAAATACCTGGAGTTTTTCTTTGTTTTTTTTTTTCATTCTTTTCTGTAAAAGTTTCTCTGGCTGTTTGATGAAATTTCTTATTCTTCATTCCCAATCTCAGGACATTCTCTATTTTTTCCTCTAGTCTGTCCTCTGCATTTTTATCTTCCTGGCTCTTGTAATTAGGCATCACTAGTTTTGGACAATACAGTTTATTTGAGATTCAATTAGAAGAGCCTCATCAATTAAAAGTTGGCATGACTATATTTGATCTTCAGATTCCTCTTACATCCAAAATTTTGGTCAGTCATATTGGTCTATTTGTAAATAGGCAATATGTTTCATTGGTAAATCTTCACAACTGGCAACTAATGTTACAATACAGCAAACTGACCTTTTGAGATGCCAAAATAAATGGTTTGATTTTGCTGCTCACTTATAATAATATCTGATTTCTATAAAAGTCAACGGGTTTACAATAAAATTCATTCTTCTATTTAATAAAATGTCCCAAAACACTAGACCAAGTTTTTCTTTAAATCCAATAATTTTAAGCATGTAGATCCATTAAAACATAAATATATTTCTATCTTTATGCTCATCTCCTTTCTCTTGCATGCGATTTTATATGTTCTACCTATTGCTCCAGTCTCATGCCTCCCTGGGCCATATTTTTTTTTGCCTAATTTCTCCATACTCACTTAACAGTGCTTCTACTCACAATGACTAGTCGGCTGACCATTACTCTCTAATATACGACATATACCTCATATTGCAAATTGATTCAATCTTGAAAGTCAGATTTTTACAATATATCCAATATACATTGTGAAAGGTTGTTTATATAACCCACACACTGTGGTCAAGATTGAATAAACAGGAAATACCAGAGCTACTGCTTTCTAGGGTATATTGAGCAGCATTGTACATGAAATTATCTGGTAACCATTTTCCTGAACCATGAGAGAGATCTTTTTTATAGTTCAGACACCATTAAATTGAACTTTGCCACTGCATGGCGGAGATGATGCACAATATGAAAATATAGATGAAGATCTGAAGCAATCAGATAAGAGCCACACCACAATCTTCTAGAGTTACACTAATTCATTAGACATATGTGGCTGTTGATCCATTTAAATGTATGTAGCTCATCCAAATTGAGATGAGCTCTAAGTGTAAAATATACACTGGATTTCATAAACTATACCAATTTGAAAATAACATGTAATACCTTATTAATAAAGATTTTACATTGATTGAATTATGAAATGATAATATTTTGGTTTTACTGAGTTAAATAAAACTATTAAAATTAATTTCACCTATTTATCTTTAAAGCTACTAGAGAACATAAAATTATAAATATGTTGTTTGCATTATGTTTCTATTGAAGTGCTGTGCGATGGCATATCTAAATAACTCAAACCATTCAATACAGATTGATTGATAGGAACTTAAAAACTAAAACCTGCATAAGCAAGTTTTAAGACCTAGTAATAAGAATACTGAAACAAGGAAAAAACCAAAACCTTACCATCTGAAACAAGACCTGGAACTCTTAACAAGTTCCTTAGGTAAATTGAAAGGCAAGGTCGGTTTTGAGAACCACTACTTTATAGTCATTTCCAACAAAACCTTTCATAGTCTTCGTAAATTTCCAGACTAAGAATACCTGTGAGGGACTCTTATAAAATAAGTCTTTACCTGGTGGACTCTCCAAAATTAGTTAAGTAATCTCTTCATAATGGTGGCCTAAGGAAGCACCTTGTTGTCAAGTGGGCTATAAACAGAAAAAAATGTGGAAAATATCATTTTCTAAAGGGTTTCAACCTATGTATACATATATATTTTTCCAACATCACAGATGTACTTTAAAGCAACAAAACTTTTGTTTAGCAAGATATCCTCACTCTATAATGAACTTTGCTTTAAATACAATGACACTATGGACAGAAGTAACAAGTCACAGAAATAAAAAACAAAATTGATATCAGAAATAGTAATGCTGGGGAAAATTTTGGTAACGAAAGTGTTATTTGCTTCTACAACAAGAGAAGAGGCAGATTTTGTTTGTCTGTTTAAGAGAGAAAAACTGCTGTTTTATATAATTACTTTAAAACTTTTAAAATGTTTAGTATTCTTTTAAAATATATTTAAATGTATTTTGTTCTGATAAGTATACAGATACTGTTGGAAATAAATTCTAAAACTTTATCCTCTGGATGAAAATAGTAAAAGCAGATGGACTAAAGCTAGTGTTAGCGTCATCTTTAGCTAGAGAAAATGACAGCACTTAACACAAATCAATAGGTAAAATAAAAGCTAGGAATAATACCACTGTGATTAGCTAATTGTTAAGAATAGGAAAGGAGCAAAGGGGAAAGCCAGACCTTATAGGCATATCACTTGGACAACTTCGCCTGGAAGCTGCAACTGAGCACTCCCCAGGGAACCAACAGCCTATTCCCTGGGAAACACTGGAAGAAGGGAGCCAACAAATGGGAGATATACCCAGCAAAGTTGGGGGGATTAGGGGAGGTGCTTGTTATCAGTCACACCTGGGGACAGAGATGGTTGGCCATTATGGACATGGCCACTGGAGGCTCATGAAAATTTGGTAATACGTAATCCCCTAAGCAAGGGAACTCTCTCTTGTTGCGTTTGACTTTTGGCGTGTTAGGCTCTTTTACTCCTGTTTCCTTGCATTTGACCCTATGGCCCACGATGATGTGGACCCCATGCTCAATGGAATGATGGACTGCAGCTAGAAACTCAAGCTAAGCTAGACTGATACTAGGCTGGACCTGGCTCCAACATGGAAAAGAAACTCTGGACACTGGCTCTGATTTTAGCTCTACTGAAGCCCCAGCTACATTTCTTCTATAACTGGTCTAAGGCAAACAGGGCTTTGGAAACCCAAGGGTGTAATTCCATGGAAATAAAGCTTTCTACTATAGCTTATCCTCCTTCCCTGTGGCGGCTGGGTACCCCCTTCTGCGGCCTGTGCTTGGCACAGCCAGGAGGATAAGGCTTGATGTCATAGAAGGGGAGGCCCTGACAACCAGCCCCCAAGCCCGTGGGTCCCCATAAGATTCTGAGGGCCCCTCCCTTATCAGTCTGCCCAGTCTGACATAGGGAGAGAACCAGCTTGGGCCCAGCCAGGGACTAAGCTTCATGTCCAGTCAGGACAGTGTGGACTCAGACCACCTAAGTTATGATGGTGGCAACAGTGGCTCTGACAGTGAGGGTCCCATTGAGACCCTGGGTGAGAAGGCCCCCTTCACATTGCCGACAGTACCTGGCCAACATCTCCACAGCCTTTGCTCTCAGGTCTCCTTGACACTGCCTTGCTGACTTCTCACTCATCCTCCGGATACTGCAGCGGGGAATAAGGAGATACAGGTAGGGCTAGGCAGTCAGGGATGGGACCATGGGAAAGAAGTAGAATGGGAAGTCTAAGAATAATAGGCTGCAGCCTACTGACTGAGCCCTGTTCTGAGAATAACCACAGTGGTTTACAAAAGGACTTAGAACTAGAACCAGCTAGGTGAGAGTTGCTAGGGCAACCCAGCTAGGCGGGAACAGTGATGTCACCTCAGACCTGAAATGGCAGTTCTCAATCAGGTCCATCCTACCAGCAGGGAACTTGAGCTCTTTAAAATGTATGGATGTTGCTAAGACAGAATTTTTTGCAACAACGAATCAGGAGTTAGGAAAGCATATATCTACCCCTAGACAGAGAAGCATACTCTCTTCTCTTTCTGTGGCCCACTGCGTTCCTGGATCTCCTGTGGCAGGGGAGATGCTCCCCTGCACCCACGTGGCTTATGGCCATATGGGACTCCACACATGGACTGATGGACTTTCATTAGCTTAGACGCTGAACTACCTCCTGCTGCAACATGGAATTAGAGCTCTGGACACTGGCCTGCTTTTGGCTCTCCTAGAACCCCAGCTGCACCTTTTCCAGGACTGCCTCAAGGGGCATGGGACTTTGGTACCTGAGGTAAAGAAACCACTGGCAACCTGCTTGGGCAACCTCCCTTCTGCTCCCTGCTGCAGGGAATCCGTCTATCTCTCAATAAACTTTGCTTCCATTTACTGTTTTTGCCTGTGAACCCATTCTTCGATTTTGAGATAGCGAACCAGGATCTGATCACAAAACTTTGGTTTCAATTTCAGCTCAGCTGAAGCCCCAGCTATATTTCTTCTATGACTGGACTAAGGCAAATGGGACTTTGGAAACCCAGAGGTGTAATTCCATGGAAATAAAGCTTTCTACTATACCTCATCCTCACATGGGAGCCTCTAGAAATTCTTATTCCAGCAGTACCCCAAAACTCCACTTCCACTAGCAACCAGGGGAGACAAGCCCTTCTCCTATCCTGTAATAGGAACATTTTATTACCTAAGAAGATTTTCCTGAGTATATCAGATAATTCCTTGCTTATGATTAGGAGGAAAATAAGGTATGTGAAGTCATCAAAAAGCCCTACTCACACCTGGAACTTGCCCTAGGCAGTCTGCCTATGGAAACAACAAGAGAAAGCAAGAGTACTTGAAAGGTACAGGAAGACTTCCCTGACTAGGTACTCATTCTTAAATTCAAAGACTATCAGGATCTGGAGAAAATTATCATGATTCCCTGACCCAACTCTTAGCGCTATAGTGACCAATGAAAAGGGGCATTCTAATGTGACTCTTCCTTCTTTCTCTTTTCTCTTTCGTTTTTTCTCCTATGAAATGAATTTAAAAAATTATTTCCCATTCTTTTTCTTTCTCTATTTAATTCTTGTTCCCTCCCTCTGCTATGATGCTGTACTATATTTCTCTCTTTTTTTCCTTTTTACAACTTGTTATTTCTCTGTCTCTCTTTCTCCTCCTTTCTCATTCTCTTTATTCCCCACTATGTCTTTCCCTCTTTTCTTAAGTCCTTTTTATCACTCTCTTGTCTTCCTCTTTCTCCTGTTCTTTCCTTTTGTTAACATAAGAAACATTCAAACTGTAATGAATTGTATGAGTTTATTTCAGCCAAATTGTTGACAATTGCTAGGAAGCAGAATCTCAAAGGATTGAGATAATGTTCCCAAGAATGGCAGTTTTGCACATTGTTTTATACATTACAATCAAAAGAGGAGACATAAGTGGGTTACATGAAACCCATTGGTAATAGATTAGGGAGGCAGGTGAAAGCAAAGCGGTGGGGGGGAACCTCTGGGATTGGATAAAAAGTAAAATGATAGACACATGCTTCTTTTACATAGATGGATACAGGATAGTTAACAGTCAACAATTAATATAATAACAATGAAGGAATTTGTGGTCTCTGCTCTGGTACATTGGTTGTTCCATGAGGAGCCAGGAAAAGGGAAGTTACTTTGACATTCCAAAGGTATGTTATTGTAGATGCAAAAAGACAATATGCTCAGTTAAGGTCAAAGTTGATCCTTATCAGGAAAGATACTGGCCTAGGACATGACTAGACTGCTTTGTAATTTAAAAGTTTTAATTTCAGACCATCCTTTGTGGTTACTTTAGGTCTCCAGGTTTGCAGATAAGGCCACCATGCAGGCCTTTTTGTCTACATTCCTCTTTCTCTCATCCCTTTTTCCTGTCTCCTGCTTTTCTCTTCCCCTTTCACTTTTCTCTCTGCTTTCTTAAATGTTAAAACAAAACATGTATGTTCAAAATATACAAAGAAAACCAAATGACCTGGAATCTATATATATAAAAGCCTAAGTGACCGGCCAACTGGCCGACCAGTAGCTATGATGTGCATTGACCACCAGGGAGCAGATGCTCAACGCAGGGGCAGAAACCACAGGCATGGAAACATGGAACAGACTTATGAATCTCAGAGGGAAGGGTGGAGAGGGGAGGGCGGGAAGAGCTTAACCAAAGATCTTATATGTATACTAGAGGCCCAGTGCACAGATTTGTGCACCAGTGGGGGTCCCTCGGTCTGGTCTGCACCCTCTTGCAATCTGGGACCCCTCAGGGATGTCGGAGAGCCAGTTTTGGCCTGATCCCCTCAGGCCAGGAGAGGGACCACATCAGTGCACGAATCTGTACACCAGGCCTCTAGTCCTATATAATAAAAGGATAATAGGCAAATTGAACCTAACAGCAGAACAACCAGGATTGACCAGTCACTATGATATGCACCTACCACCAGGGTGCAGATGCTCAATGCAAGAGCTGCTGCTGGTTGTCAGTGGGCTTCCATAGGGGGCGCTCTGCTCAGCCACAAGCCGGGCTGATGGCTGAGAGCACAGAAGCTCCTGGGCTGCCAGAGGGATGTCTGACTGCCAGCTTAGGCCTGATCCCCCGAGGGACTGCGAAAGGGTTCAGGCCGGGCTGAGGAACCCCCCTGACCTCCCAGTGCACGAAATTTTGTGCATTGGGCCTCTAGTTGTATATAATTGAAATCCTTCATACACACTTTCAACTCCCTTGAGGCAACCATAGTTTGCTTTTTCTTCTTTCATATGCTTTCTTTTGGACTTGAGAGAAAGAGGTTTTTCAATTGTTATCTTTTTTACCACAGTAGTAATCAATTGTTTTGCATTTTAAACAATTTAACCTTTTTGGTAACATCTTTGTATATATATATATACATACAGATCTACTTCATGCCTTTAAAAAGCTCTCTAAGTCTCAATTTCTTCATCTGTAAAATGAAGATAATTGACTCTACTAACCAAGATGGATTTAATATTCCCCTCACTCTAACAAAACTTTATACAGGCTTCCTTCTGACTCCAGGCTCCTGGCCTTCCTTTTCTTAGGTTATTTAGTTTAGAAAACTTGTAACTGTAAATTTTTTCTTAGCTTCTTTGAGATGTAAATCTTTTTAAAATCCTCTTGCCAGTTTTATAACCCAGGAATGTCTTTCTCAAGGTTCCATATGCCACCCCTTGAAATGTAATCATCAAGAAAGATAGCTCTCTTTCTACCAATCTCTGTGGGAGAGTGGGAGCTTAACTTTGGAAAAGGTGCTTTGATAAAGCTATAAAAGCATCTGCTGTCATGAAGATACCAATTTATTTTTCCTTTGGATAAAGCCAATTAGCAAACACAGATGACCTATGACCCCCCACTAATGTTCTTAACTATTTTCCCACTAGTTCACTCCAGTGCTTAACAGACTACACTCTTTGTTTCAGCAGAGCTGAGTTCAGTCTGCGTTCTGACCTTTTTGCTCTGTGGAAATAGTCTTGAATAGAGTCTTCCTTACCTGTTTACTCTGTTCATTTCAATTTTTGCTTTGACCCTACTTTGTACAGTTATTAAGAGGGATAAGTGAGATAATAGACATAAAGCATCCAGCGCAGTACTTGGTGAGTGTTACATGTTCAATAACTATCAGGTATTTCAGCTCCCATAATTGATGTAATCATTCCCACATTGAATGACACTTTTATCACCTCTAAAAATGTTTTCATTTTTACAGGGTTGAATGAATATTCCTGTATATTAACACTTCCACAATTATACAAGTATTTCTATAGGTTATTTTATAGAATTATGGTAGAATTGTATTTTAAATTTTAGTGTAGATTTCAAACAGTAAGAGGAAGCCTCAAGAACTTGTCTTAGAGGATAGATCGGTCAAGTAAAGGAGAAGTTGCACAGTGATTTAAACTGAACTCTCAACTTCTGCTTGAACGAAATCATCTCTACTTTTATTTGTTTTATATATGTAAGTTCAAGATAAGGTTTTCTGGAAAACAAAAAGACTAAGTTGTTCTGTTAATAACAACTTATACAGCAACCATACCAATTAAGTCAGAATGTCTGGAGAGGGGCTCTAGGTATCAGTTTTTAAATAACTCTAGGTGACTCCAATTTGCACAACTATTAGGAACTACTGCTCTAACCCATGACAGGCCTGATTTGTTGATTACTTCCCAAATATTTTGGTTAGCTGTTAGGCCTTGGGTTAATTCTAGCTTCAAAGGCTCAATGTAAAAATTAGATCCTACTTTCCAGCAGCATCCCAGTAAAAACAGTAACCACCACTTTGCACAAACACTTGTTAGGAGATGGGGGTCCAAGGAATTGTGTTTTCAACAGTATTTCTAGGGATCCTGATGAACATTAAATTGGATAAATAATGGAAAATTTAAGAACATTTGTTTGGAATTAGATGCATCTGGTATTCCTAGGCTTGAATCCTAAATTTAAATGTACTACTTATAAGCTGTAACAATGCTTCCCAACCCAACATGTGCTTTTACCTAGCTTACTTTAAACCGCACATGCTCAGTTAAACAGCCACCTCAGGGTTACAATCACTCTCCCTTTCAACTGTCCTTGTGGAGGTGATTATTGAGAACCAGTTAATCTCCCTTCTCCCCACCCAAGTCTACTGCTCTGACATGGCTGATTGTTTTCTCAAATCATGTTAGACCTATTGCTCTGTAATCCAAAACTCTCAAACTCTGGTGCACATTAGAATCTCTTAAGGAGGTTTTAAAATACTTATTCCCAGGTTAAAACCCATACCAATTAAGTCAGAATGTCTGGAGAGGGGCTCTAGGTATCAGTTTTTAAATAACTCTAGGTGACTCCAATTTGCACAACTATTAGGAACTACTGCTCTAACCCATGACAGGCCTGATTTGTTGATTACTTCCCAAATATTTTGGTTAGCTGTTAGGCCTTGGGTTAATTCTAGCTTCAAAGGCTCAATGTAAAAATTAGATCCTACTTTCCAGCAGCATCCCAGCAGTCCAATCACAGTGCCCTTAACACACCCCTAGCCCAATACTAGGACTTCTCCTTATCCAGCCCATCCTTCTCAGCAGAAGCAATATATATATTTTTTTTGAGGGGGAGGCGTTGGGGCAGAGGAGCAGCTATGGAAAAACATCAGAGATAAGGTATTTGCAATAGCTTTTAAGGATGGGAAAACATTTCACCAGTGCAGGGATGGAGGAAAATAGCTATTAAAAGTGGCAACAGCCTAAGGAAAGGCATGAGAAGTGCTAAAATGAAGAGCATAATATTAGATGTTTTGGTGTTGTATCAGTGTGTCTCAGAGTGAGTCTAAAGAACAGCTGTATCAACATCACTTGGGTGAGAACCAGACATTTGCACATTTGCCAAGTTCCCAGAGTGGTTTTCAAGTTTGATCTTCACCGAAGGGGCAGTAAAATACCTTCGCAATGGGAAAATATGGTTAAAATTCACCTTACCTTGCACTTCCTTTCTCAATCCTGCATGCTTGCTAGTTTCTGCACAACCCCCAGTTGGTATTTGCTGCCCCCTTGTGGAACGTTTTGGGAATTATTCTTTCTCGCCCCACTCTTGCTGTGTATGGCCTGGGAAAGTACATTATCCAGGAATATTGTTCCCAGCAAGCATCTTTGGTAACATTGGAGAGATTCTTGGGACATCTTTCTTCTGTACTTATTTATTTCTGTAAAAATGAATCTCTTCTTAGCTAACTCCAGGAAATCCAGTCTACAGTCTTCTTTTATCACATCCCTGTGGACAAGGGAGGAAGATTTTGAATGGTAGCCTAAGAAAAATGTTCTTTAGGAGTGAAGATTTTGTTTGGAGAGTATCTTTCTGGAAATTAATGTGACAGAGGCATTCAGGATGGATTGTATGAAAGAAAAACTGGAGATGGAGAGTTAAATAAGACCATTTAATTAATTAAGGAATATGAAATGGTAAAGAAAGGATAGAGTTGACAGGCATTGTGAACAGATTCCACAGAATCAAGTGGTTTACTAATATCGGGAGTGTAGGACAGAAAGAATAGGATTCATTTCATAGTAAACAATTGGCTTTTTTTAGAACCTGTGACTGAGGCACTAATCTCACCTCTTAACAGTTTCTTTACCTGAAAACTCAATACTTTTGAGATGAAAGAACTTCAGTGAAAAATGTTCAAATCTCAATCTCTGAAGTAAAGCTAGTAATGACTCTGGCTGCCAGCAGGGCTACTTCCATATAGAGGTGGCTACTGAACCCTATGCTGGCTTTTCATTTTTCATAGGACATTGTCTCCAAATGAGCTCTAACATCGAATGTTCCCTATGAAAAATTAATTCATCAATGACAATTATCTCTAGTTATAAAACCAATTAATTGATTAGCCTCATTAGCTTTTACCAGGTTGTAGAAAGACCAGTGGGAATGGTGTTTATGATATTAAGTAATTGCTGGGTAGGTGTATCAGGCTACAGTGTAAGATATTACTTGGAGGGACCAAGAATCACCTTCAAGCATCATGAGAGTCTTGGATCCTCAGCCAGTACTTATAACAATTGTTCATGTGGCTGCTTACTATATGTTAGGCACTGATCAAACCTTCTTACATGTATTAACTCAATTATCTGACCAATCTCATGAGGTGATAATTACTATAATTATCTCTAGTTTTATAGCAGAGGAAGGTAAAGCATGTAGAGGTTAAATAATTAGCCAAGGACACAGTTAAGAAGTGAGGAAGCCAATACTTGAAGCATGACAGTCTGACTCCATTGCCCCCATTATTAACCCCAGTGTTATTATACCTTAAAATATTGTAAGAAAATATTTGTTTATATGGCATAATATAGGGGCCTACAGACGTTAGAATGCTAAAGATCTTAAGAGTTTAATGCCACTCCTTCAAAATGATCCAAGAAAAAAGTCAGTACTGAAAGGGATCTGGCAGCACCTTCTAGAATAGATCCAGAATAATGGGGAGCAGGGGTTGGGGGCGGGAAGCAGAGGGATAAATAAAAATTGAGCAGTTATGAGGAAAAAGTAGAGGAGGAGAGGTAAAGATAGGGAATGTTAGGAAGATACAGAATGACCAAGGAAGATTCTACATGGGTTGGTAGGTGAAATATAAATATGTTGAACCATCTATTGATTCCATATTTGTACATAGCAGGCTACTAGTAAGACTTCCTTCTGGTAATGGACCATTTCTTTATGTCTTTCCCAGGTATTATGGGATGAAGGAATAATGTAACAAATGTTCCTACTATGATACTAAATCTTTTGTGTCATAAAGGGTAAAGCAATGCCCCGAAGAAGCTGGTGGAAATATGGTGCCATAGTAGATAATGAGTAAATTAGATTATGTAATAGTAAAATATTTTTTAAATACCATAGCTTTAAGGCTATGGATATACCATTTTTTTTCTGTGTTACACACATACACACATAAGAAGAGACCTTAAAAGCAATCGTTACCATAGGTTGTGGGTGGAAGAAAAATGATTTGTTAGATATCTATAAATGGGTTAACTGTCCTGCCCCCATTTCATGATGTTATTATCTTATGACCAAGTATAACACCTAACATTCAAAATTTGAATTTTCCACAACTGATAAAAAATCTATCAGAACTCACTGCATATGACCATCTAGATTGCCCTTTTTCATTTTACTCCCAAGTAAATACTTCCTTGGAAATAAATGCCTATTAAAAAACATTATTATATCAGCCATCATTTTTAAGGTGTTAATCATGAGACATCCTCACTCTGCCTTTTCCTCTTAGCTATCATTAATGAAGCACTGATGTCATTTGACTTTTCATGGATAATTGAGTTAATTGTATAATGATTAATTTTTTGATAGCTGAAATCATGATAAATCTCATCTTAACTAGAAAGCGTATGTGTCATCCGTGTATTAATGACAGTTTTAAAAAACGTGGAGTGCAATATAAAAGCAATATTACGTGTCAAGATAAGGCTGGGTGGGTGGGAAGAGATTAATCAAAGAACTCATATGAATATGTACATAACCCATGGACACAGACAATAGTGTGGTGAAGGCCTGGGGAGGGGGTGCGGGATGAGCTAGAAGGGATCAATGGGTAAAAAAGGGGATATCTGTAATACTTTTCAACAATGAAGCTAAATTAAAAATAAAGTTAACAGTTGCTAAGAAGCAGCATGGTTAATTCTAAATGATAATAGCTAGCACATATAGTACTTAGTATGTAGTAGATATTGTTCTAACAACTATATATATTTTTTACATATTTAATACTTGAAACAACAATAAGATGATAGTATTCATATCTCCCCCTTTTTACAGATGAAGAAACCCAGGCAAAGGGAAGTTAAGATACATGCCAATGTCAAACAGCTACAAAATGGCAGAAGTGACATTTAAACTCAGGCAACCAGGCTCCAGATCCGATGCTCTTAACCACTGTACTATTCCACATCTTAGATGAAAGCAGCTGGAAAAGAAACATCTTAGATATAGTGGTCGCATGCCAGTTAGGATTCTAGTGTGTGCCCCTCCCCCGCCTTCATGAATAATACAGTGGCTCTTTTTTTTTTTTTCTTCAGCAAGTGTGTTTGCTCACAATGCAGTATAACTGTATTTTCTGTTAGAGCTGACCTCTAATATCATCTATACATAATTGTGAGCGTTCTGAATATTATTATGTGACCTGGTGCTGAGTATCTAGGAAGGCATCATTTAAATTCTGGGTTTGTTAATGAACCAATACTTTTCTTTCTCCCTTTGGAAGTTATTGGGATGCATACATATCCATGGGGCTCCAAGTAAAATTTATATTTTACACAGTCATTAGAATACAATAAAATTTTTAAGTACTAAAGTTTAAATACTAGGGAGACAGGGTCATCTTTTAGACTTTTTTTCAGTACTGTTGCTACATTAAATATGTGATAGACATGAATGTCCATATACTGTTATATCTAACTAGAGGCCTGGTGCATGGATTTGTGCACTGGTGGGATCCCTCAGGCCTGGCCTGTGGGGATCAGGCCAAAACCTGCAGTCCAACATCCCCTGAGGGATATAGCAGTGAGTGAAGCAGCAGCTGGCCAGGGAGGAGCCTGAGCCCCCGGGCAGGTGCTACTCAGCTCCTGCTCATCCCAGCCCTGCTGCACCTGCCGTTGCCATTCGGTAGCTCTGTGGAGGAGGCGAGAAAGGCTCATGCCACCACAGCTGTGCTCGCCAGCTGTGAGCCCGGCATCTGGCGCCTGTCGATCAGCTGAACCACGCTCCTGCTGTGGGAGCACACTGACCACCAGGGGGCAGCTCCTGCGTTGAATGTCTTCCCCCTGGTGGTCAGTACGCATCATAGCAACTGGTTGACCAGTCATTCAGTTGCTTAGGCTTTTATATATATAGATTTCTTACAAAGCTAACAACCTTATAAAATTATTTTGTGCCTTAGCTAAATATAAGACCAAAAGGGGGAATCAATTCATGTTGGTCAAAATACACAAAAGGAAGTATGTCTTATTTTTTTAATTCTTTGTTGACTACCTTTATAACTCTTTATAGTTCAACCTTAGCATAGATCTCCTTTGCTGAATTAGAAGGATGATTTCAAATACAACTTTTAAAAACTGGACCATTGGCTAACAAGACTTTGTGAATTGTACTTTTTGAGGGAGAATTTGAAAGAAAATCACAGCTAATAATATAAAGAACTCATGGTTAATAGTAAACTCCACTGTTTGTTTTGGATTCAGTCCAGATTTTGATTTATTTTCAACATTCATTGTTTTGTGTGGAACCGGTCTTAAGCAAAATTGTCAAATGAGTCACTTTGTCTTAAGGGCACACAAGTGCTTCCTGGCTTTCCTTGGCCACCCATTCAGGCTTTTCCATCTACTTTCCTTGTAAAATGTTCTTCTTCTCACCACATTAAAATTATTATGCAGCTGGTTAATCTGACCTCAGCTTAGCTTTTAAGAGAAAAATATTTGATCAATTAAACTTATCATTAAGATATCGTCAATGACTTTGAAATGCTTAATATCACAACTTTCCCAGAAGTATTTGCATTTTAAAAGAGCCATGTTTCAACCTAAAGGAATTTCTAATACTACAATTATAGCATCCTCTTTGACAAGGGCAACTTATTTTTTGGTGCACTACAAATTAACCCTCCAGGAAGGTACCTAACAAATAGTTCCTCTTGTAAAGTGGAGCTTTATATTAACTGGGGACATTTAATACAGATTTTTAAAGAAGTGGGAGATGATAAAAATTTGGGGGTTTTTATGTACTTGAGAATGCTTTTCCTTTACCTTTAAAATAAACAGCATCCTAGATAGATACAGAATTATTGAGCTACAGCTTTTTATACTCCCCAACTTGAAGATTTGCTCCACTGTTTTCTTGAATGCAGTGTTAATGAGAAGTTTGAGACCAACCTGAGATTTGTTTTTGTTTCATTTTGTTTTGTAAATCTCTATGTCTTTATTCAGAATACTTGTAAGACTCTTTCTTTGTTCTTGCTCTTTAATCATTTATAAGGATACTAGAGGCCTGGTGAACAAAAATTTGTGCACTCAGGGGGAAGGGGGGGTCCCTCAGCCTGGCCTGTGCCTTCTGGCAGTCTGGGACCCCTCAGGAGATAACACCCTGCTGGCTTAGGCCTGCTCCTGGGTGGCAAAGGGCAGGCCCAATCCCTAGGTGCAGCCCCTGGTCGGGCTCACAGCAGGGCCGATTGGGGAGTTAGGGCGCTGCCCCCTGTCATTTACAGAGCAGGGCGGATTGGGAGGTTGCGATGCCACCCTCAGTCCCGCTCAGGGTAGGGCCGATTGGGGGGTTGGGGCAATGCCCCCTGTCACACTCAAGGAAGGGTCGATGGGGAGGTTGCAGTGCCACCCCCTGTCATGCACAGAGCAGGGCCAATCCGGGGGTTGGGGCACTGCCCCCTGTCACACACAGAGTAGGGCTGATCAGGGGGTTGGAGCACCACACCCTGTCACACACAGAGCCACAGGGCGATCAGGGGGTTGGGGAGCTCCCCCGTATCAGGCACAGACCAGGGCTGATCAGGAGGTTGGGGCGCCTTCCCCTGTCACGAACAAAGCAGGGTGGATAGGGTGGTTGTGGCCCCACCCCCTGTCACACACAGAGCAGCAGGGCGATCAGGGGGTTTGGGCATTGCCCCCTGTCACTCTGATCCCGGTGCTGGGAGGCTTCTCGGCTCCGCTGATCCCGGTGCTGGGAGGCATATTACCCTTTTACTATATGGGATAGAGGCCTGGTGCATGGATGGAGCTGGCTGGTTTGCCCTGAAGGGTGTCCTGGATCAGGGTGGGGGTCTCCCTGGGGTGCCTGGCCAGCCTGGGTGAGGGGATGATGGCTGTTTGCAGCTGGTCACACACCCTTCAGGGTGGGGGTCCCCACTGGGGTGCCTCGCCAGTCTGGGTGAGGGGCTGAGGGCTGAATCTCCCAACTGCTCCTTCTTTTCTTTTTTTTTAAATTCTGGGCCAGCTTTAGCTCTGGCTCCTGCTCTGAGGCCTCTGCTGCTGAAAGAGGGTATCTGGTTTGTTTCGGTTCTATAATTGAAACAATATATAACTCCAGCTCTGACATTCCAGCTCGCTGAAAGCAGGTTTCTGGGGTTTTGTTTAGCTTCTATAATTGTTACAGTGTTTCAAACTGCAGGCTCAGAGGCCGGTAAGGCAGGCGGGGAACGTTGGTTTCCTCCATCACTCAAGCAAGCAAGCAAGCCTGGCTGCCAGCCGCCATCTTGGCTGGCAGTTAATTTGCATATCTCCCTGATTAGCCAATGGGAAGGGTAGCGGTTGTACACTAATTACCATGTTTCTCTTTTATTAGATAGGATATCTTGATCTTAACCATTTACTAATATTTTTCTAACAACATTTTTGATTGGCAACAGCTGAGTTTTTCAGTAATGTTTGATTTTGTTATATCTTGCAATTTATGGGTAATTTCTATTCCATCTTTTGAAGATACCATGTATTATCCTATATAATAAAAGGCTAATATGCAAATCAACCAAACAGCAGAATGACTGGTTACTATGACATGCACTGACTGCCAGGGGGCAGACGCTCAATGCAGGAGCTGCCGCCTGGTGGTCACTATGCTCCCACAGGGGGAGTGCCGCTCAACCAGAAGCTGGGCTCATGGCTGGCGAGTGAAGAGGTGGTGGTGGGAGCCTCTCCCACCTCTGTGGCAGAGCTAAGGATGTCTAACTGATGGCTCCTGGACTGCGAGAGGGTGCAGGCATGGGCTGAGGGACTCCCCCCCAAGTGCACAATTTTCGTGCACCGGGCCTCTAGTATGTTATATCTCTGCTTTCTGCTGTACCAATCATCTTCTTTTGAATCTAGATTCAACTTATAGTACTGCCACTGACTACCTGTGTGGCCTTTGGCAGGTTTCACAACCTCTATACTAATAATAGTATTTGTCTGATAAGTTTATTGTGAGGCTTGAATAACACTATTATGTAAAGTATTTTGCATAATGGCCTTTATGTGCTATTAGTATTAGTTATTATTATTCAAGACTTTAAACACATATATCCAAAGAAACCCAATATACTGATTCAAAATAATATATGCACCCCTATGTTCATTGCAGTGTTATTTACTGTGCAATAGCCAAGATTTGGAAACTGCCCAAGTGAATATAAAAGCCATGGTACATTTACACAATGGAATACTACTCAGCTGTAAAAAATAAATAAATAAATGAAGGAAATCTTACCCTTTGCTACAGCATGGATGGACCTGGAGATTACTATGCTAAGTGAAATAAGCCAGTCAGAGAAAGACAAATACCATATGATTTTACTTTTAGATGGATTCAAATGCAAAAAATAAACAAGCCAAATAGAAACACACAAAAATACTTCAAACACAAATTTGAGAGTACTGAATATTTATCACATTTATCAAAGCACTATAGGAGACTCTCAATTTGGAACTATCTCAACCCAAAGTATTTTCTTTAACCTTCCAAAACAGAAATATCAATCAAAAAGTAGCCTCATTTTCTAAGTAAACTGTTAGTCTTTATTTAAATAAAATTTAATTTAATATGTTATCTTTTAAAATATAATTTCCTCATTCCCTTTTGCTTCCCTTTGCTTTGTGAGCTCAGCAGAGGCCCTGAGATTAAACCCTTAGAAGGAGATGTAAATGGGAAAATGCTCTAACATTGAGACACTGAGCATTATTAGTCACACTTAGTCTCATGAGTTTAAGATGAGATGATAGTCCTTTTAGCTTGAGAAAAAAGTTAGTGAATCAAACATCAAAGATGCATAATGAAATCTTATTTCAAACACAGACCCAAATTAATCTAGATAGCTAAAGTATCATGTAAAGTCTAAAAGGGTTGGGTTTTCTTTTTCTCCTGTAAGCAGTATCTTGAGTAATTGCCTTCTTGGTTGCATAGCTGCATATCTGGTGTAGATGATGAACATTGAGCTTAGGTTCTCTGACTCAGTGTTGACAATAGCCTGGTGAGGACTTCATTGTGAGGAAATCTCAGTGTTGTTGTAGCAAGGGGGTCCATGAGCAGAATCATCCTATATAATAAAAGGCTAATGTGCAAATCGACCAAACGGCGGAACGACTGGTCACTATGACATGCACTGACCACCAGGGGGCAGACACTCAATGCAGGAGCTGCCCCTTGGTGGTCAGTGCACTCCCACAGGGGGACCACCGCTCAGCCATAAGCCCTGAGCTGGGCTCACAGCTGGCAAGTGCAGTGGAGGTGGCGAGAACCTCTCCTGCCTCTGTGGCAGAGCAAAGGATGTCTGACTGATAGCTTAGGCCCCAGGGAGAGTGGGCCTAAGCCATCAGTCAGGCATCCCCTGAGGGCTCCTGGACAGCATAGGCCAGGCTGAGGGACCCCCCCCCCGCCAGTGCACGAAACTGGGCCTGTAGTTTACAAATAAAGTTTTCCCCTCTGTGACCTCTACTTTTATCTATGTATTTAATTCTGAAGCTATTAGGGGATGAGGTTGAGATAGTTCCCAGAGAAGAATTTCATTTTTACTCTCCTGATCATAGTTCTTGAGCTGATATGTATCTCTAATTGATCACTGTAAAATCTATAGATTGTAAGCTCCATAAGGATAGTGATTATATCTGTCATACTTAGCTCTACATTAATAATACCCAGCATTATGCTTGGCATCTGATATACACTCAATAAATATTGGATGAATGAGTGGGTGAGACAAAGGACTCTGTGGTATGTGCATCTCAACATTCTGTGTCCGTATATAATCCCTATTGTCATCTATCTTGAGTAAACTTGCTCTCTACTGGTTGTAGTTAATTTTCTTCTAGGAATGGTTGATAAAGCATAGATTTATTTCTGTGGTACACAATATGGATGTTTTCTATCATAATGTGGGAAATAAAGTATGATAACAATTTCGAATTCATGTACATTTAGTTAATGAATTTATATACTGTGTTAGCCTTAGTTGCCTTAAAATAAAGCCATAGATAATGGGTTATTTGAGACTATCGAGGTGAGTGACTGGCTGCTTCCTCCTGTGACTCTTGTGAGAAGACAGGAAATGTTTCTCATAATGGTCTACTCAGGAGAATGAAAGGGGAAGCATTTATCCATTGAATATCATTCCTAGTTGGTTAAGTCTTGCCCTATGAAGATTTAACTTCCCTGTACTTTCAGGTTGCATTTATGTGAGCAATGAGAAGATTCCCATCATGGCTGTGCATCAAGCACAGGGCAAGAAGCAAGAGGCATTTAGTGCAGGCTTGAGGTGAGGTGCTGTCAGGTTTTACTTGCACCAAGATTGTCAAAGTCTGTGGGGACCTGGTTACCACAGATGTGGTTGGGATAAGAGGTGATGCTGAGAGATTTGAAGTGGTGCATAAGAGATGTTCCATGCACACAGTAAAATGACTAATCACTTATAAATATGCCTTGAATGTTTCAGATACCATCATTGAGCCCCCAAAGTATACTTTGCTTGTATTCAATCTATGAATTCTGTAACTGTTTCTAATCACACAGACTTCACTCTGGTGTTTTGACATGAGCAGAGCTTCAAGATTGAATTGAAAGATGACATTCAATTAAAACATATTTTAAGGGAAAAATATGAAAACAAACTAGATGTAAGGCAAATTGGAATTTAAAGGAAATGAAGACACACTGCTCTCCTAACAAAAGCCACATGATTTTTCTAGAACTGGGGTGATTTGAAAATATTTAATTGAAGTAAGATTTTATCTGATGATATTTATGCTTAGCATAATTTAATTTTTTTTCAAAACTTGATACCTCAGTGTATTTGTAAAATAACATTAGACCCACTAACAGTTAAGATCAAATGCACAAAGAAGATTAATTGATTCTTCTATTCCCTGGGTAGAGTTGCCCATAGAAACCTTACACTTGTCCTGTCAAACAGTGCTAGAATAATTACACTCTTTCAAATCATGATGGCTAATAGAGAACTTAGTCTGACAATTGATACCAAAAGTCACCATCAGAATGGCTGTGCTCCAATAATAAATGTATTCATTATGGCCAAACCTAGATGAATCATAATAAAGTAGATTTCCTCATTTAAATCTAGTCTGCTGACATAAATTTCATTTTTACATGTTGATCCTAACTCAGTTCCAGGAGCACAGAGCTACTTTAATTTCATTCTACTTAAGATGCTCTGTAAGGTGCATTAAACAACAAGAGAAGAGCATATAATTTGGCGGAGTCCCCAAAATGTCATGTTATACTTCAAGGAAAATACCTGTGTTCTTGTGGACTGTGACTTACTTTTGCACCAGAACTTACTGGTGAATTTGTCAATTAGCTGAAGTTCAACATCCATCGTAAGCTATACAGTGACACATCTAGTCCCCAGGGATATGGCAAACTACATGTTCCCAGGGAGCTTGTAGGTTCCTTTGACAGACTGAGTGGGAAGTTGGATCCCCAGACCAATAGGTATTTCTCTCTCCTGGCAGCTTTAAGATCAAGTATACGACATAAAATGATTTAGTGTTCATGCATTTGCAGTAGATTCTATATGTGGAAGGTGATTTCCTTGATAACACTGTGATGTCTCTCAGCTTAATTGAAGAAATCTAAGAAGTCAAGGCCTCTGTAACTCACCATTCTGCTTAAGAAATGAAAATAATTAGAAACCAAATGTTCGTGAAAAACAATGAAATAAGGAACAATTTTGTAGTGTATTTAAGCTATAAAACTGCCAACGTAAAACACACACACACACACACACACACACACACACACACACACACGGTGGTACATAATGAACAACAGAATATGGAACAAAAATATGTATATTATTTGTCAATCAAGGCAAGGTACATTATTATGTGGTATCAACAAACCCCAAAATCTCAGCAGTTTCAATAAAATAGCAAATGCTTATTTTTTGCTATTGGTATTTACCAATGCAGGTTAGCCATAGGGTGGGGAGAAGAAGATTGAGGAACTCTGTCTGCTCCCCATAATCTTCATTCAGGCTGATGGAAGCTCCACCAACTTAAAACACTGTCATCTTAATACAAAACTCCTGGGCCTACTGCAACATGGGAAGACAGAGCTGGAGAGCTGAGCACAGTGCTTCTTCCTGAAAGTGACATTTAACTTTTGATTTCATTACACTAGGCAGGCCTAGTCATATGGCCTGTTCTAATTTCAAGGAAGTGGAAAAGTGTACATTCCTCTGTGTACTGGAGTGAAAAGAGAATTGAATATATAGAGGGGTGTTAGTAATGTCTATTACAATTTTAATCACAACTATCATTTTTTCACATACTTGGGAAAATGACTTAACCTTTCTGAGTCTCAGTTTCTTCACATTAAAAGGGAATAATAAAATTCACCTTGAGTATTTTAAAAATATTTACCTAATATTTTAAAAAATACTCAACATATTGTCCATCCCATAGTAAATATTTGATAAATAATGGTCATTTTATTTAACAGGGAAAATAGTCAACTCTTACAGTCGTGAATTACATAAGTTTATTATCTAATAGAGGCCCAGTGCATGAAATTTGTGCACTGGAGGGGGAGGGTCCTTCAGCTTGGCTTGTGCCCTCTCACAGTCCAGGACCCCTCGGGGGATTTCTGCTGGCAGTCAGACATCATTCTTGCAGTTCGGGAGCCCTCGCTCCTTACTTCCTGCCTGCTCACTGCTCCTTAGCGCTGCTGCGGAGGCGGAAGAGGCTCCTGCCACCGTCGCTGTGCTTGCCAGCCATGAGCTCGGCTTCTGGCTGAGCAGTGCTCCCCCTGTGGGAGTGCACTGACCACCAGGGGGCAGCTCCTGCACTGAGCATCTGCTCCCTGGTGGTCAGTATGTGTCATAGTGACTGGTCATTCTGCCATTTGGTCGATTTGTATATTAGGCTTTTATTATATAGGATACCAACAAGATTCATTATTTTAAAGCCACTTTTCTCATCACTGTACATTGGACCTAAAAACGTTGATGTTTATACTTGTCTCCATTTGGGCCCAGTAGACCTAAAGAAAGGTAATTTATGATTGATCAAGATATTGTTACCATTGGTACAATTATTGTTATATGTTAAACACAGCAAAGTCTGGCTACAGAACAAATTTATTCAGATGAATAATGAACACAATTAATATTTATGGTTTCTATGCATATATGTTCTTGTTTGATTCACAATGTCTTTAGTAGTTTTCATGAAGTGTGGTTAATGTCTATGTTTCATCATCTAACTTGTCTTTGACTTATATTGTCAGTATCTGATGAGGTATCTTGCCTACTATTCCCATATTACTGCTTCAGAACTCTTTGGTGATGTATACATGATGGGGATCCAATATATGTTGTCTGACTACTGGCAGTGTGGCTTCTATGTTTTAAATTAATAAAACAAATGTATTTATTTGTTGAGAAAAATCATTTTTATGAATACATTCCTAAAGTGTAGTGCATATATGTCTGCCTTTAAACAAGGGTAATGAAAATTACCTTTGAAAATATTATCCAGTCTCTCAGATTCAAAAAACTCAAATTTACTTACCATGTATATCCGTATGATTCAAGATGCCTCTACAGCCTTGATCTCTCTCTTAACTCCAGGTTTATATTTCTAACCTTAACAGGGTATCTTTATTAGAATATCTCTATCTTCCATCGCCTACAATTCAACATGAACAAAGCTGACCTCATTATCTTTGCTCAAAAACAAAGCTCAGTTTTTCTTCCTCTAGTTTTCATTATCCATAGCCTAATCCATAACCTTATAGTAATTCTTAAAGTCTTCTACCCTATCCCTTACATCCAATCAGTAACCTAGTCCTATTGATACCACTTTCTGAATATGGCTTATATTTTTTCTTAATTCTACTGTTTTAGTTAATCTGATATCACTGAAATAATCATAATACCCCCCAACTAGGTTCTTCACCTCTATTATTTTCCTCCTTTCACACCATCACTAGACAAAGCATGCTGTGTGTGTTTTTTCCCAGTGGATTTTTTAAAAAAATGATACATTAAAAAAGTGTTCTGGATACAAATTTTTGCACCTTCTCAAATAGCAGCAACAACTTGCTTCCAAATATGTTTGTCTACCTCTTGGACTATACAGCTACCTCCTTTGTAGAGTTCATTCATATAGCTAGAAACCAGCTTAAAGCCCAAGACTATCATATCTCATACTCCAAGGCTAAATGCAGTAAGCCATTCCTTCATATCTGGACATGAATAAAATGCCACACCATGCTGCATGATCTGACTTCCTGTATGGCCTCTGAGTGACTGCATAATGCAACCTGGAATTATTGGGTCCCTATGAGGTAAACTTGAACAATAAATGTGTCAGGCAAGTAAACCCCTTTACCTTTATGCTCTCTGCTAAAAATCAGGTTCCAACCCTGGCCGGTTTGGCTCTGTGGATAGAGCATCGGCCTGTGAACCGAAGGATCCCAGGTTCAATTCCAGTCAAGGGCACATGCCCGGGTTGTGGGTTCAATCCCCAGTGGGGAACTTGCAGGGGGCAGCCAATCCATGATTCTCTCTCATCATGGATCTCTCTCTCTCTCTCTCTCTCTCTCTCTCTCTCTCTCTCTCTCTCTCTCTTCCTTCCTCTCTGAAATCAATAAAAATATAAAAATATTTAAAAAGCAGGTTCCATTTTTTTCTAGCTTCCTAAAAATACCCAGCAACAGCAGTGTCAAACAAACCTGCTGAGAACAACTTACTGTCTCTTCAAAGCACCAGCCCCATGATGAAGCAGAAATCAGCTCAGTAATTCCCTGCCTCACACTTTTCTTTGTTCACTTTCCCCCTTTGTGTGTGTTTGTGTGTCTGTTAATCATCACCCGAGAATATTTTCCATTGATTTTTAGTTAGTGGAAGGGAGAGGGAGAGACAGAGAAACATTGATGTGAGAGAGACACACCGATTGGCTGCCTTCTGCATGCACCCGGACCAGGGCCAGGGAACTTGCAACCAAGGTACATGCCTTTGACCGGAATTGAACCTGGGACCTTTCAGTCCACAGTCCAACGCTCTATCCACTGAGCAAAACTGGCTAGGGCTCCCCTTTTATTCTTTACCCTCAAATCCCTTGTCTTGCCACCCCAAATACAGTGTCAACACATTAGTCTAGCCTAGGGCTCTGAACTAAGGGAACCAAGGCTAAGGCAAATAGTGAAAATCAAATAGTGCAAGGAGTAGACAGTAAAAAGCAAGTTTGCCCCCATCAAAACAAAACTCATGTTCCAGATCCCCATTTTCCTGCCCCAGAGGCATCCACTATTACCAGTTTTGTGTGTCCTTCCAAAGATAGTCTATGCACATAAGCACCTGCATGTACGGTATATTACCTACATACAAATATATGAATATTCTCCTTTTTACATAAGCAAAAACAGAATATGCTCATTGCACCTTGCATTTCCACAGAGTAAACTTTCCAAAACAAATCATATCATGGCACTCTCAAACTTAAAAAAAAAATCTGATGATGTCTTCTCATTTCTCCCAAATAAAATTCCAATTTTTAGTATTGCAGACCTTTTACACTCTGGCCCCAAGCTATGACTATCACCATTCCCATCTAGCCCCCTGAAATAATGTGCCCTTTATTTAGCCACACTCAGGTATTTTCTGTTTCCCATACAACCAGTGCTCTCATATATACATACATTTATGCATGCTGGTCTATATACACAAAATATTCTTTCAATATGTATGTGTTGAATGATTAAATGAATCATCAAATCATTGCAGTCAACTAATGACTACAGTTAGATATTCTCTTTAAATGTTAGGTCTTTTTTCCTTTTCTGTGTAGTTAACTCAATTTTTAAAGCTGTGAACATATGTTTTAAACAGTATCTGCTAATATCTCTAAAATGGCTGTACATTCTAAGGCAAGGTAGGCATAATGTTTTCAGAAGAAACCAAGAAACCAAGATAAGTAAATTATAACTTTAATTTTTATACACTCAGTTTTCTAAGAGTATAAAACAGCTGTTTGTGTTTTGTTTTGTTTTTTCATTACTTGCTGTTTTCAGGTGATTCATTTAATTCTGGCTCTCAGTTGTGCCCCAGGTGATTTTTTTTCTGGAAATATAATAGGTGGATAAGTTAAGTGTAACTTTTCCTCACATTTTTCAAAATCCTAATACAGAGCACAGACGCACAGGAGAAAGAAAAGAAAGGAGCATTCACCCAAATTGCCTTTTCTCCTCCTTGCATGTGGAAATACCATTCTGCATTCAAAAACCTACACACTCATTAACATCCTCAATATTCTATATGCAAAACTGTAGTCATATATGCCCAACTGCTTACTAGAATTGAAGGAAAGATGATCTGATATTTATACAAAATTATTAAAAGAAAATGAAGTTTTCAGTTAGAGTTTTGGGGTTAAGGCTTTGAGATTTTTGAAAGGAAGAAGTTATATATGCATGAAATATTGATTTATCCTTCTTGATTCAGGTCTCTCAGAATACTAACATCATGTAATGCATCTCCATTTGTTCATAATGCATTAAAGGGCATCCTAAATTTTCCTCTCATACCTGAAGGCATTTTGAAATGAAAGCTTCTTTAATAATATGCCCTTCTTAGAAAACAGCTTCTTTTTCGCTTTTCTATATCACTGTTTTTCACATTGTGATTGGTTGAAGATCTACAAAGGTTTCTCTGCATCTCCTTAGAGCCATAATGGATTGTGCACACGCAGTGAAACTTTTGTGGAAACTGGTTCTTAAAAGACTGTCATGCCTATCCTCATCCTTGAAGAGGGAGAACACAATAACAGTTACTAACCAAACTGAAATGTCAATGCCCTTTGAAGTTGCAATTTTAAGTTAGTTGCATTATATATGAATGAAACAAGCAAGATAAATGAGACACTTAGAGTTTATTAAATAAATTTTATTTTGGGTAATGAGATAGCAGAGCAAATTCCTATGAAGGGGATATAGTGGGTCAATTCTACTCATGTAATATTGCAGTGACCAATTTTTGTGGTTTTAAAAGGTGCTACACATATTTAGGCCCATTTGCCCATAGGCTAGTTTATCATGCCCTTATAGGCCTTAAATATATTTATTATGTTTTTATTTAAATTTATTTTTTATGTCACTATAAGTTCCCGTGGAATGTTTTGTGTATAAAGTGCTTCATTTCCAGGGGGTATGTGTAAAATTGTATTGACTCATTATTTAAGTAGAACTTGGCATTTTTTAATGGCAGATGAGGAAGAAAATAGAGAAATGAAAGATGAAAAGGTGACATGTTTAGAGTAACAATTAGATATAATTTAGGGTTCCCAAAACAGGCTTTAGAGTCTTGAGGTAAATACACATATATTTGTGACCATAAGAAAAATCATAGTAAAACCCATTCATACTTTTCTGAGAGAAGTAGGTGTGGTAACTAGGCCTTAGATTATAGAAGAGATAGTGACTAATAGTTACAGGAATAGAGAAGGTAATTAATCCTCAGCATTTACATTTTTATGTTTTTCCCCAAGGCAACGTTTAGGGGGTTAAGAAAAAAAGGTGAAACTAAGGGGGAAATCTATCAGAAAAAAATGAAAGGAAACTTAGAAACAGAAAGAAAAAAGAAGCAATTAAATGAAAAGATTCAAAGTACTGACAAAGTTAGATTCATTAAAAATAGCTGACTTCAGGTGCCACCTAATTCTCTATATTTTAATACATATTCCACCACAAACATCTTTTGCAACTAGGAAAATTGATATGAATTGATATGAAGGTATTCTTTCCAAATGTCTTATGTTAACAGTATAATAACCAATTTTTGGCTATAATGAATCCTAATGATAATAATAGATGGTTATAATTGATGAAATGCTTATTATGCTGTATCAGTAGCTACATGAAGCATTTTTATACTCAATATCATTAAATCCTTCCAACCTTTCTATGAGGTCAATACAGTGAATGGTCCACAGTTCACAGATGCAGAAATAGGCTCAGAAAGAAGTAATTTGCCTAAGATCACAGAGGTAATAAGTGATACAGCTGGAATTTAAATCTGTATCTTGTGGCATGACTCCAAAAAGTGTGCATTGACCATTTTAGTCAGTTTTGGAACACTTTTATATTGAATCTTGTGTCTTCAGTCATTTACTATTGGGTTAGGGGAGAAGCAAATGAAATCAGGGGTGAATGTTGTTTCTTTCATGGTAATCTGATTCATTTATTCCACATTTATGGAGCTTCCATTTATCAAGAGGAAGCATTAGAAATTATATGCCAAAGCATGAGAAATACAAAGATGAATAAGATACAATATGAGTGAGCAAGTAACATAGGATCATGATTCAGAATGGTAGGAGAAATGAAATATAAGCATAGGTTTTGGTGGGGGCAAATAGGAGAGATAGTAAACCAAGTTTGGTGGTTTCAGAGACGATATCTCAGAAGTCCCAGTGAGACTTGTATATGAAAAGAGGTAGGTAAGCAAAGACAGGTAAGGATAGCAGGTGGACTGGCCCTGCAGGCAGAGGGAGCATCATGTATATGTACTTGGAGAGGAAAAATAATATGGTACATTTGAGGAACTGCAAGTAGTTAAGTAAAGCTATAACAACAGCACTGTTCAGTTGACCGTATTGTTGTATCTCATCTGTTCAGGATCAGGGAGTAGGTTTCTAGCCTCAGTGATCCTCTGAAGAGTGTCCTAAAGAGAGTTGAATTACACTTTTAGAAAACGTTTCTTTCCTACAATTCTTCAGTGCCCTTTGAAATCTGTAGCATCTAACAACCTGTCAACTTTCAACTGTCCCTTGGATTAAAGAAAAGTAGAGTCTGAAGACTGCTGTCTTAAATAAAACCTTGAAACCTTAGCTGCTAAGTGGGATAGGTAGAAACTATTTGAAACCCTCTACCCCAATCATCTCAAAAGATTGGTGGCATAATTATTTCTGAATTAGAACACAGCAAACACAATGTATTATGATTGTGAAGGCATTACCATTAGAAAACCAGACTCAGAACAAATTGTCATATAGCATATGTGCATATCTTATCCAATTTGGGCAATGAGAAAACTATGCCCATATGGCATATGTTTGATTTGGCAGTCAGTTTGTGGCATGCTGGGTAGATGATTGAAAAGGAGTAGGGAAAAGGCATCTAGGTTAAATGACATAATTTCCCTTCCACTGAGCTTTTCTATATTAGTATAGAACTTGAGGCAAAAAGTGTTGTTAGTATTATGGTTCTCAACTACATAACCATGCAAAGGCATTCTTAAGCTTGGAATATTGCCAGTTTTTTTTTGTTTTTTTTTGCCCAATTCACCATATACTTATTATTTATCACCTACTATATGCTAGATACTGTGCTATGTGCAGCAGAGGACCTAAAAATAGATTGCCATCTATTGGAGGTAAAAAAAAAAGTCAATAAGTGACTAACCTTAAAATACTGAGGTAGTGTTTAATGACATATGAGGACACTTCCAAAGGCTTCATGAAGACTGTAGCATTTGAGCTGATCCTTGATATGAACATAAAATATCAAGGTGATAGGAAAATAATGTGGGCTGTAGAAAGGATGATGATGATGATGATGATGATGATGATGATGATGATGATGATGATGATAATGATGCCGTAGCCAGTTTTGCTCAGTGGATAGAGCATCGGCCCATGGATTGCAGGGTCCCAGGTTCAATTCCAGTCAAGGGCATGTACCTTGGTTGCAGGTTCCCCAGCCCTGGTCTGGGTGCATGCAGAAGGCAACCAATCTCTCTCACATCAATGTTTTTCTCTGTCTCTCCCTCTCCCTTCCACTTCTCTAAAAACCAATGGAAAAATATCTTCAAGTGAGAATTAACAACAACAAAACCAATAAATAATAATAATAATAAATGTAAACAAAATATACAAATAAAAATGATAAAAACAATAAAATGTAATTTCACTATCTGTCAAAATTTTTTTCTGAACACTGCATATGTTTAGCTCATTTCTCTTCATAGCAACCCTATGTTGTAGGCCTAACGATTGGTAAATATTAGAGCTGAAATTCAAGACAATGCAATCTGACCACAGAATTTATATTCTTAAATGCTCCCTTATTGTGTCATAAATCAGTGAATGAGATACAAGAAGCCTTAATGAGCCAATTAATTAGGAGTCGTTTATTGCATGCGGCCCAGAGGGAGGGGTCTCTTCCAAATCTCTGAGTAACACATACAGGAAGTTTCCTGTATTTATACTTTTCAAGCTTCTTTGTCTGCAGATTTCACAAAGAGCTCTGTGTGGATTATTGTTACAGACAGTTGTAACTTTGAATACATAATGAGTTAGTACTTGGCATAAGAATATAGGAATTATTATCAGTATTAGTCTATATTAGTCTATTACATTGGATGGCTAGCTTGCAAGGTCAGACAGTTAAGTTTTTATCTTTTTCTATTATTAAAACTAAAAACAAAGTCATTTTATATAATAAGAGTGTTTTAAAGTGACAGAGTTTACAGGACTAGGGATTATCTAACAATAGCAGAGAGTTTCTATCACAGTAAAGAAGCCATAGTGGCCCAGCCAGCATGTCTCAGTGGTTGAGTATCGATTTATGAACCAGGAGGTCATGGTTCTATTCCCAGTCAGAGCACATGCCTGGGTTGCAGCTTCGATTCCCATTGTGGGGTGTGCAGGAGGCAGCCAATCATGGTTTTCCTTTTGTCTACTGATTTTTTCCTAATTTCTATACATGTATTTAGTCAACTAAATTAGGCAAGCTAATTGGCAACAACATTCATAACAGACATATATGCCATTGATGTTGACAATAATCCAGACAAGCCAGCAAATTCTGAGTGGAAGCTTCTAATCTGTCACTTTCCCTTCACTGGTAAGTGATAGAGCCAAGATTTTATTTACTCTTATAGCACATAAGGTATTTAACATTGCTGATAAATCTGACACAAGGCAAATTGGAAATTAAATGAAGATGAGGCAGTCATTGTGGGTAAAATTTATATGTTGGCTCTTCTAATTAATGCAAAGACAACCCAATGACTCAATGAGGAAATAATATGAAAATTGTAGTGCATGATGTGCACACTCAATATAATCTTCTTAGAATAATAGCTACCATTTATCAAATTCTCTATATTCCAACCAATGTACGAAGAACTTTAGATTAGTATGTATTAAATCACCCGATGTTCACTATTTGAAATAGATGATGTTAGTATTTCTATTTTAAAACAATGACACTGAGACACAGAGTTCTTACGTAAGTTGACCAGGGTCAACACAATTAGTAGTGGAGCTGAAATTTGAATCCAAGAAGTGTGCTTCAGATGCTGCACTTTTAACCACTACACTGTACTACCTCTTGTACTCCAAGAATAAAATGAGTTCCTCATTCCAAGTATACCACATTTTCCATGGTAGTAACTCATATTTCTAAGGTACAATTTAATACTCTTAAGCAATAAGCAACTAATTATGTCAGATTCTTCCCACACCTAAGTCTTTCCCTTACAGGAAGTCAGACTTCAGGAGATAAATTAGTGGTTTTAGGCCATTAGAATAACATTTAATTTACTGCTGAAGTAATGGGGTAATGCATTAAATGGTGCACTTGAATATAGTGTGAGAAATATGTCTCTAAAATAGTGTATATAGCCCTTAAGCAAAAGTCATCATGATAAAGGCTTCTTTGTCAAATCCTCAGAGTTTTAACTTTGTACAATGTACAAGGCACTTTCTTAAGCCAATTGTAATTGAGGTTAATTATTTTGGCCATGACATGAGAAAACCTACCTGGTTTCTCTTTTCTGTGAAAAGAGAATAGGGAGTGATTATAAATGAGCACAAAGTTTTTTGAAATAAGTTTGTTTTTTTTAAAATTAGACTGGTCATGGATGCACAGCATTGCAAATATACTAAAATTCATTAAATTGTACACTTAAAATGGGTGAATTTTAGAATTTGTATAATGTAAATTAATAAGTTATTTTGATAAATCCACATAATGTTAAAAAGCCTGGGTGAATATAGAAAAGTAAAATTCATATCTCGATGCTATGATATATGAATTTTACAGAGTTCTCAGTGTGTGTGTGTGTGTGTGTGTGTGTGTGTGTGTGAACTATGCTGGTAGGAGGAAAGGCCCTATACCTCCCTGCAACAACTCTACTACATTTTGCTAATTTACTATTATAAAAAAACAAAGCAAATAAATAAAAAACTACACCAAAACTCCATCCTGGAGACTACAGCAGCTGCAGCAATAAAGTAACAGCTACCTGACTCTTTCACATAAGGTTTAACTTAAAACTTTTAGCAGTAAGAATTCTCTGCAACAATTAGTTCTCTCTCTCTCCCCCTCTCTCTCTCCTGTCTTAGAATTTCCTCTAGATTCTAATACATCCTGTCTGTGCTTTTGAACTGGCCTCCTGTTCAGCTGAAGATCATTGAATATTCCAGTCTATTGATCTACAATACAAAAAAATGTTTTATATATGTTTAAAAGCCATTGTTCAACTCTATTTTTAGAAACTTTTCACTGAGGATCAAAGGTCTACACTGAACCTATTAATTTCCCTGGCTAAGAAAATAAATAACAAACACAACATTAATTTCCTCTTAGATTAAAAAAAAAAGTTTCTGACCTCTACATATGATCGTTTTAAAAAATAAAATAAAAACCAATCTGAAAGGAAAATGTTGGCAGATTGATATTGATGTGGGAGAGTAAAGTTGGCCTTGTACGTGGGACCTATCAACAGTGTTGGGACCTGCCTCAAATTAAGCTAATTGAGTTCCACAGTTGGGGGGTGGGCATAAATTGTCTTATCATTTCACATTCATTTCCAGCATTCATGTATTGATGTATTGTCAGGCTTCAGTGATAAAGATGATAAAGTTGCTCTACACATGTAAGAAATGCGAAAGTGACTCTTAAAGTTTCAATAAGTACTCCTCAAGGTCTTTTGTATAATCCAGTGTAATTTAATACTGGAATGATTTACCCTTGCATTATTATATATAGAAATAATTCTTGGTTTGAATTCAGAATCCCTAATCTCTCCTTCATCCTTATACATTTGCACCCTTTTATCAAAAGTTCTTATGAAGCCCAAACCATTCCTCTGCTCTACCCTGTCAAACTCTTCTCTATGTAAAGTGATTTATGCACACTTCATCTCCCTTATTTTCCAGATCTGTTTCTATATTTCTTTCATGTGGAATCTTTTCTTTCTACGCATAATTTTATCTCTTCCCACCTTTAAGACCCAGCCAAAACTCTTCTCCCTAAGAAGGCTTTTCTGATTACTTCAGTTGCCTTTCATATATGAATACAAATTCTACTGTTAGTATCATATCCAAGAGGTTTTATTAGTTGGCCAAAGTCAACTTAAAGAAATTTCTCCTTGAGATAAAATTATGTAGCTTTTTAATAACTAATTTTACCTTAATTCGCTTTAAAGTAAAATATGAACTTCCTCATCCTATTGATAAATATTATGTTTGCTTAACTGTTCAGTTATTCTAATTTTAAAAATATGAACTTTGTTACAACTGTATTGCATCATTGCTATTTTTTGTTTTTGAGTAGCATAAAATGGACTTTTTCTGGGCAACGATATTGAAAAAATGTGATGGCTCAAGTTTTTTGAATTGGTAATATAAATCCCAAATGATTATAAAAATAACAAAATTTTGAAAATAAATCTGGGAAGGGTATTTCTATTTGGTTAGGCTAAATGTAGTGCATAAGCATCCTGTTCAGAAATCACGGAGATGCTCTATCTGCACATTGTCAAAACAAATGATAAAAAAGCAAAGCCTAAAGCTTTAGTTCTCATTGAATTGCATTATCTTCTCTTCCTCCCTCCCTTCCTTCTTTCCTTCCTTCCTCCCTTCCTTCCTTCTCTCCATCTTTCCATCCATTCTTCCTTTTCTTCTTTCATAAATATTAATCAGGTACAGAACCTACTACAATTCAAAGAAACACTTTTATTTTACTTCCTCTAAATTGGCCTATATATATTCTCCTAAGGGAAAAAAAAAAGAAGAAGAATAGACTAGGAAAGAACAGCAGATTGTGGCAAGTTCCAGTGCTTAATTTTCATTTGATACACACATCTGTTCCAGTGTTTATTTTCATGAATTTATCAACTGATAAGTCCTATTTAAGAATCAAGTTTTCATAGACGTGACATAATTTTTAGACAATCAAAACAGTAACATATGGTTTGAGTTTTTCTTTGTTTATGCCTTTTTCTGTTATTTTAACAGTGAAAACACCAAATAAAAGTAAAATTCATAGGTATTAGCGATTAAGTATTTTCTTTGGTCAGTTTAACTTGTTTTTAATGTCACATTTCAGCTATTAAATCTAGAGGTAAAAACTTAGTAGAAGGCATAAGGGTTTGTTAATCTGCAATCATCAGGAAATAGCCTGTGATTATATCTTAATGTTTCCCTTTCCATTTCCTGAAATGCTATATCTTTCTTGCCGTATGAGGGAAAATAATCCAGGTCCGAGTCATAGTTTCTTCTAGGACTGTAACTACAGAAACAATCATACCAGTCAGAGAATCTACAAAGTGATATTTTCCTGATCTCAGCTCTGTTTCAAAAGCCTTTCGAAACCAGCCAGATCACTAATGTTTGAAAGGGTTATATATCTGTGATACATATTTAAGATAATTTCCTTCTACAAGTATGTTATCATCCCCTCTTATCAATCATACTACCATTATAACCTTCCATTTCCATCTTTCTTAAATTACAATTTGGTATTTTGTTTTAGTGTAATAAATGTGAGCATGATAGATCTGGAGAAAGACTTTAGTTAGTGAATCAGATTTAGGCACCAAAGAAATGTCTGCCTTTTTCATTATAGATCCTGACCTTCCAGCCATCAAAGCAATTATTTTAGGTTAAGGTGGAATCTTAATGAAGTCATAATTTAAGTAAAAGCATATAGCATACAAAGAATAAAACCATTACCGGTTATTAAACGTCTGCACAGGTTATCTAGGAGTAGCAATGGAAAACATGAGTAAAATTTGGAAGGAGGGGAACAGCTACATTTTGATGAGGGATGGGAAAGAAAAATTTACTGTGTATGCAATGTAGACTTATATTGAAATTCCCTGTGAAAGTTCCTCAGTAACATGAAGACAATTGCCTAGACAAGACAAGTAAAAAAATAAGAAGGGAGATTTATGTAAATAGGTGAGAGAAGGGAGCCAAAGACAGACCTCAAAACTTACCTTGGAGTAGCTTTGGTCTACAATAGGAAACACTGACTTGAAATTGAAGAAAGTATATAAATCTACTGTGTGCATGTATACATGTGTGCTCATCTATGCATATGCATGTGTGTATGCATGATTCTATATGCTTAAAATATTTTGCACAAAAAAATCATACATATAAGTACTGGTAATTGATATAAGATTTTAAAGTAAAACAATCTTTGGAACCAGGCTAGAAACAAAGGAGGCTTGTAAATGGTCAATAGCATTTTACTTACTAAAGGCCTGAGGAAAGTGCTAGGACAATTTGTGGAAAACCAGATAAAAGTATGCTTAACACCTATATGGCTCTTCATGGCTCTGCTTTATGTCAACAGCTCAAATTTTGCACTGGGACCTTTGATAGCATAAAAGGCTCAGATCTCTCTTGATATTCAGTGGTTCAAAATAAATGCTCTATTGCACTCTGTGTAACAAGAACATCTCTTACTATTCTTTGACACTGTTAACAGTGGTACACAGCTTATGCTATGGTCAAGGAGAATTTGAATCATTTAGTAGAAAGGCTTAAGTAAAATAGTAAAATGCTATTCAGTCAATTGGACTAAAGAATAAAAGCTTGTGGCAAGTATAGTGGTTTTCCAATTGGAAAAGATAGAACAAAAATTGGGAAGAGACACTAGCTAGTTTTGCTCAGTGGATAAAGCATCAGTCCATGGACTAAAGAGTCCTGGGTTCAATTTCAGTCAAGGGCACATAACTCAATTGCAGGCTCCATCCCCGGCTCTGGTTGGGGCCATGCAGGAAGCAACCAATCGATGTGACTCTCTCACATTGATGTTTCTCTCTGTCTCTCCCTCTCCCTTCCACTCTCTCTAAAAATCAGTGGATAAACATCCTCAGGTGAGGATTAGCAAACAAACAAAAAAATTTGGGAAGAGGAAATTAAAACCCAATGATCAATGACATTATCATAAGAGGGCACTGAGTTTATAATAACTAAGTTTACTCTCCAGTCTCAGGTGACCTCATTCTGTTCAAGAAAGAAGGGAATGAAACTGCCCAGGTTAAATTAATTTAAATGTATATAAAGTCTGGTACCTAGGGTTCATAAAACTACTTTATATGACATATATGAACTGAATCGTTTCACCCCCTCAAATGCATATATTGAAACCCTAACTCTCATTATGATGAACTTGGAGATTTAACCTTTGGAAGATAATTTGGTTTAAGATGAGGCCATGATCTTGTAGTGCCCTTATAAGAAGAGTCACCAATGAGCATGCTTTCTCTCTCTCTCCTTGCCATGTGAGGACACAGGAAGAAGGCTGCCATCTATAAGCCAGAAAAAGAGTGTCACCAGACACTGACCATGCTGGCACCTTGATCTTGAATGTTTGGCCTCCACAACTATAAGAAAATAAATTTATGTTATTATACCACCCAATATATTGTATTTTGTTATGGTAGCTTGAGCCTACTGAGACAGAAAGGGAGACCTGGAAAGGAGTCATTAAAAAAAAAAGCTTTAGGACTTTTAGTTTACTAAAAGATTGACTGACATATTAAAATGTGATAAGACCAAGAAGAGGTAAATGCTGAGATTGGCTATAGTAATGAAGATGCAGATACCACTACAAGAACAACAGCAGGTGCTAATATTCCTTTACTGTGGTGAGCCCACTTCTTTAATGTTATACTAAATTCATAACACTGCATCTTAATGGGAAATATTACAAAGCAATATCTAAAAGAGGGTAGCCAATATTATAAGAGGGGAGTTAAAAAGCAGGACTGAGTATTAGGTACAGCATGTTGCCCTGTGTCAGGGGTGAGAGCATTTACACTGTAGTGTGAGCAATAGTATATAGCAGCCCTACTGCAATTCAGGAAAGGTGCCTTGTAGTTCTGGTTTTTCCCCTGAATAAAATGATTGTGTAACTTTGGGCAAAGGAGGATTATAAACCATACAATCTCCAGGGAACTATATAAGCTTTAAAGTTTCTTCTCACTTAAGAGTCTATGATTCTTCATTTAGGAATATCTTACAGTAAATGAACACTTTCAGAACAAGATAACTGCTATCGAATTACAGTGGTATGTCCAGTATGTAATTAATTATTTTTTAATGCTTGGTACCCACCATAACAGAAGAAAAGAATGAGCCTTCTGAAGAAAGAATCACCATGAGTTTTCTAGCATGTGTTTTAGTCTGTGCAGTCCTACTAAGACATGTGTCCAGATTGAGGAGTGGGAGGAGGACAAACAGAGTTGAAAACGGCATTGTTAAGACATCTATCACAGTATTCTGGATTTAAATTACTGCTGTTTTGTTGGCCATAAATCATCAAGCATTCCTGTGGTAACTCTGATCAATAGCATGCAATAAAACAGAACAAAACATGGGACTGGGGTGTATAATTTGTGTTCAAATATCAGATTTAGTAGTTAAGAGTAATATGATTTTAGGCAAATTTAACCACCACCATAATCTCCACCATTGTTATGATAAAAATAGCAGCAATCAATGCTATAAATTGAGCATCATTAGGTTCTAGGTTGCAATTAATTATTTTATTAATTTGCATAAAACTCTACAAGGTAGGCATAATGGCTCACATTTTACATGAGTTCACACATAGTTACACAGCCAATAAATTGCAAACTTAATTTATTAAAATTATTTGATTCTAATGTCTATACTTTTAGCTTCTTTTTAAAAAAATGTATTTTCACTTATTTCAGAGAGGGAGAGGGAGAAATAAAAACATTAATGATGAGAGCTTCATTGATCTGCTGCCTCCTGCGTGCCCCACACTGGGGATCAAACCTGAAACCTGGGCACCTGCCCTGACCAGGAATTGAACCATGACCTCCTGGTTCTTAGGATGACACTCAATCATTGAGCCACACCAGCCAGACCTTTTGGCTTCTTTATGATACTACTCTGCTTCCTGAGCCTGTTTTCTCATCAATATAATGAGGAAAGTCCATTGTAATAATAATATGATGTTAGAAATAAATGAAAACATTTACTATACATTAATGATTCCATAGATCATGACTTTTGTTATTAGCTCCTCCTCCAACCCTATCCTTATAAACACATCAGAGAATCAGGCAGTGAGACTTTTCATTCCTTATTCAAGAATATGCATTGATTGGTTGTTTCCACAAGAGCCATCTCAAAATTTAATGTCCTAGTAGATAAGAAAAATCACTAACAAGATACTCAAGTAATAAAACATTTTTTTTGCCTATCACTCTTTCCCACACTGACAAAGGTAATCTCTGTGTGTATGTAGACATGTTTTCTAGTGCTGGAAAGAATGCAGAGAAAAGATACTGCTGGTACTAGAGTTAAATCAAACAATGTTTCTGAAGGACAACATGACTTTATATCTCAAAAGCCTTAAAATTGTCCATGCCATTAAGCCAGCAATATTTCTTTTAAAATGTGCCCTCAGAAACTAATCATTTGTAGACAAAAATATATGTATATAAACATCATTGCAGACTTATTTATAATTCTGGTAAATTGAAAACAACCTGAATCTCCCATAACAAGAGAGTGGCAAAATAAAGTATAGTCATGAAACATTAAGCAGCTGTCAAAAACATGTTTTCCTGTGCCATGGGGAAATCTTTATGGGATATTCTTAAATAGAAACACCAAGATATAAATTTACATAGACTATAACTCCAATTTTTGTTAAACTTGTGTATGTGCCCATGAGCATGCACACACGCGCGCGCGCACGCACACACACACAAACACACACACTTATGTACACAAAAAATATTGGAAGGTACTAAACCAAGGTCTTAACAATCATTATCTCAAAACAGTGAGTTTATTTTTTAAAAAAATCTCATTTAATATTTTTGTGGTTATTTTTAAAACAAATTAACTTGCAGCTACCAATAACAAGGAAAGTCATGATTAGGTGTCCGGTCTCTCATATAAACAGTTAAAATATACAGGAAATTATTAAACTATCCTTAATGTGTATGATGTCATGATATTGAAACTCATTGTGGTATTCCAATATATCAAATGACTTTCCTTTACAAACGAATATGGGTGATGACCATGGAGAGAACAATCTCTTATCTCATTATTTCAAGAGATCACTTGATCTTGTGTCTTGGGTAACATCCAAACATCACTAAAGATAGTGATATTTCTCTTCTTGAATACCTTTAGTGATAAAACATACACATTAACAAGCCTTTAAAGGTAAAACAACCAGAACCATTGCACAACCATTTTTTTCTTTTTTTATTGTTTAAAGTATTACAAATAATATAGTACAGTTAATTTTCTACTGTGTGGGAGGGGGGCAGAGGAGGGTATAGGAAAAGACAACTCAGCATCTCCATATTTGATCAATTATCACAGGAAAGAAAATACAATTCAAACAAAACTGATCAAAAGAGAAAAGTATTCTATTTTATGGTCTGTCAGTGAGGTTAAGATTCATAGACAGGAAACTGGACCTGACACATCCTAATTACCTTGATGTCAAAGCCAACCTTGAAATTTCAGATATATGGAGTTCTGTCTTAACTAGCTTTCTGTTAGAAAAATGACACTCGCTATTTTCATTACTCTTGGTATTTTTCAAGTTCTTTGACAACATTAACTCCTCCCCCAGGAGTTTAGAAATATTTTTGCTAGCAACCTAAATTCCATTATTCTAAACATATAGTTAATTTATCATTTAGTTTAGTATTAGACAATTTAGAAGAGAAATATATACTAACAATGCCAATATCTAGTACATGAAACCTGATATGAATTGGCTAATGCATTTTGAATTGACTGGCTCATTGATTAGCATCCACTTTATGAGCATAGACACTGTTATGTTTATGTAGGTTGTATTTAAGTGGTATAGAGTTTCTGTTTCCATTTGACAAATTTCTGCAAGAACCTGTAGCTTTTCAGATATGTCAATTTCACACTTTCCTTCTTTAATTAGAAGCTATATAAAATGCATACATATCTTGATATTTATAGAAATGAAACAAGATAAACCTATACTCTAAACATGTGCAGATTCTCTCTTCCCTGATCCCTACTAAGGGCCTTTCATCCAGTGTCTACTCCCAGTACTCAGTTTGCTCAGAACAGCAATATAAGCCTTTGGACTGGAGTTCCAAATCCCAAGCTTTTATAGATTCCCATGTTTAGAAGGATGTCTGTCAATTTAAATTTCATATTGTCTTTTCCTATGCTGAACTTTACATTCCCAAGACTATTTTGAAACTACCAATTTTTATTTCTTAATCCCTTCACCTTTTTTACCCAGTCCTCCAACCCCCATTCTCTCCAGCAACCACCAGTCCACTCTCTGTGCCTATGCTTCTATTTCAGTTTTGTTTGTCCATTTATCTTGTTGTTTAGATTCCACATATAAGTGAAATCATATGGTATATTTCTTTTTCTGATTGACTTATTTCAGTGAGTTTAATTCCCTCTAGGTCCATCCATGCTGTCACAAATGGTAAGATTGCATTCTTATTTATGGCCGAGTAATATTTCATTGTATACATGTATGGTGTCAGGTGGATATAGCAAATATCAATGGGACACTTTGTAAAGTGCAGGATTGTCTAACCATTATTCTTTACATCTGAAATTAACACAAGTAATATTTAAATTAAACTGTAATTGAAAAATTAAAAAGAATAAATTTCACAGTTTTGAGGGAGTTAATCCTCACCTGAGGATATTTTCCCATTGATTTTAGATAGAGTAGAAAGGGAGATGGAGAGAGGGAGAGAGATTTAGAGATAGAGATCGACTGGTTACCTCCAACATGTGCCCGGCCAGGCCAGGGATTGAACCTGTGACCCTTCCGTGAGTGTGTTAACACTCTAATTACTGTGCAACACTGGTCAGGGCTCACATTGGTTTTACTGATGATATGAAACTAATAGACAACTCAGAATTAATTGGATGTCAAAATCCAAATCTATATAACTTGAAATATTAACCATTACTGGTGTATGTGTAGGCAGCCGGATTTGATAACTTGGAACAAATAAAAATTTCCCCTATTTCTGCTTTGTTGAACCAACTCGATGAATTGGAAAGTATTAACAATGAATACGCATAGATATTAAATGTGAATTGTATTAGATATTTCTAGTCATCCTGAAAATGTATGCAGGCTCAAACTTAGGGCCTAGGAATAGATCTTACAATTTTTTATAGGGAAACTTTATTTTCTGAAGAATTATTAGGAGAAACAGAAAGGTAAATTTTCCCAGTGCCTCCATGAGGGAAACTATCAGAACTCTAGTCAAAATTAAAGCTATTGGGATCTGAATCTCAGAATCCAGAGGGCTCAGGAGCACAAATCCAACATTGATAATTATAGATGCTCCACTGACCCAGTCTCCTCTCAAACCCTTGCTATAACTCACTCTGCCATAAGGAAATAAGGTTCTTCTTGGTAGAGCTATGAGCCATTCATGGATAATAAGACTCACATAAAGAAATAAGGATCATCTTGACAGGCTATAATAATTTATAACTATTCAACAGAGTTTTTCTTCTCTGTCTGAAGAGAAAGAGGAAAGAAGGAGAAATCACTGATGAGGGAAGACCTCACTTCTCCCAGTTAAAAGACTACAATGTGCTACACACGCCTAACTGTACAATGGGGTGTAGTAGAAACTAGTACAATGAACTAGGAGTCAGATTTTAATCCAGGTTTTGTTGTTTACAAGCCATGAGACAATGCTCAAGTCACTTGACCTCTCTGGACCTTAGTATCTCTAAAATAGATGTTTTGGCCTAGGGGTCTCAAACTCACATGCCTGAAAGGGCCCGGCAGGCAATGCACATCTGATCATTTAATGTATCTAGTGTGAGAAAATCAATAGTCTAAGCAACAGGGTTATAGAAATTGTTGCCCTGATTTAGAATCAGGGAAACAATAAGGAGTGGTGGGAAGTGAGGTAAACTGGAGAACCTGAGTTTTATTTCAAGGCAACTGCCACTACTAAGGTAATTTTTTAGCAGATAATTGCTTTGAGAGAATACAGGTCCCATTTTTTCAAACTTTCTGACTCATCAAAAGAAACTGGACATCCAGATTTCTATGCAAACCTTCTTCCTTTAAATGTTAGCAATTTATTTGGATTATTTTACAACACTGTACAGGCCAGAAAAAGGCCACACCTTGGGTTGGACAGCCAGTTTGCAACCTGTAGTTTACTTAATCTGTAAAACTCTACTGTTATATTAATAAGCCCAATTAGAGATATTTTTAAATTCTGGCCTTAGTTTCTGCTGATGCCCTTTCTCTGTCTAATCTCTGCTCCTTAGCTATACTCTATCCTTTATTACTCACCTGAAATTTTTTATCACAGTTTTTGACACCACTATCACCTCTGCTTCTTCAGCCAGCCCTCATCCAATAACACTTGGGAAGACCCAACCCTACCTACCATGTATGGCCCTCTAGCCATGGCCCTCTCACTCCTGTAAACTAGCCATTCTTCTCATCAAACTACTCACTATGCCCAGGTTTTAGAACACCTTGAATTAGTCAGTCTATGCCTTAACTAGTGCCATATTCACCTATGATAGTAGCATATAACTTTAAATAGAGAGAGCATCTTAGTCTTATATGGGAATATTTCCAGACAAGTTAAACTTGAATGGTACATGCCTTAATCCATTTGGGCTGCCATAAGAAAAATACCACACTTTGGGGGCTTATAAACTATGGAAATTTGTTTCTCACAGTTCTGGAAACTGGAAATCTGATAGTAGGGTGCTGACATGTTTGGGTGACGGCCCTCTTAGGGACTACAGATTCCTCATTGTACCCTCACATGGTGGAAAGGGAGAGCTAGTTCATAGAGACCATTTTGACATAAGAACATCCAAAAGGTCCCACCTCCTAAATCAATCATATTGGTCATTAGGATATCAACATAAGAATTTTGGATGGGCACACACATTCTGAATGTAGCAGTTGCATTATATTACTGGTATCATAAGATAACAAATTAATGTTTCATCTGACTATACACTCTTCTAATACATGAATCAGCAAACAAACTAAATCTTATTGCAGAAGGTGTTCTTTATGGTTTTGAACAATATTAAAAATTAAATCTTTGGGGATAATTAACATTTTAAATGAGGTATTGACACACCTTCCTTGACCCTTTCACAATATAATTTGCCAAGAGGTTGGAATTTTCTTTAAAAGTATTAGTTTAGCCATTGCTTCACCAATAAAATGTTAACCACTGATAGACCAAGACTACCCTTTTAAGCTCCATAAGCTGAAGAAGCATTATTATTTATTGTTGTTATGTAGAGACCTAATTTAATGAAACTAGGATTTGAAATTAAATCCCAGTTTGGAGCATATATTATTGCAAAGAGATGGAGAGAATAAGCTCGGTGCCAAATATGAATTCTTTATAACTTGGGAAAGTCCTTTAATTTCTTTGAGCCTTGATTTCCTCTTCTGTAAAATGAATGTTATAATTATAATATCATTATCGTAAGACTTCTGTGATTATCAAGGGTAATCATGCCTTTCACAGTATTCTTTTTTTAAAATTCTTTATTGTTTCAAGTAGTATATATGTCTCATTTCCCCCCCCATTGGCCACTCCCTGGCCACCCTCACCCCCCCAGCACATGCCCTTACCCCCGCCCCCCCCCCCATCTGTGTCTATTGGTTATGTTCATATGCATGCATACAAGTCTTTGGTTGATCTCTCCCCCAATCCCCACCTTCCCTCTGCTGTTTGATGGTCTTGTATAAAGGCCCCAGAATATAATTTGATGACAACCAGGTCTAATTGAAAAATGACTAAGTTAAGAAAAATATAGGCCTAACAAAGTATATTAGGGAAATGATACCCAGTATATCATAGGAGAGAATGAGTAGCTATAGGCCGGATTTTCACTTCAGAGTTACTAGAGAGCATTCCTTTGAAGCAAAACCCTCCAAACTCATTAGCCTTCTCTCTGTTCAAAGTTCAAACCTTCCTCCCACCACATGCCCTTTGCATCTGCTAATCCTTTTGCCCTCTACACTCAGCCCTAACTCTATCCCCTATTACCTCAGCCTGATGTTTCTTACATTTTCTTCTTCAAGTTCAGCTTACATGAACTTTCCCCATGGGTATCTTCCCTGGTTCTTCAAGTCTTAGGCTTTTCTGTTAAATTATATTATAACTAGAGGCCCGGTGCACAAAATTCATGTATGGGGCGGGGAGAGGGGGTCCCTCAGCCCGGCCTGCAATGTTGCCAGCGTCCCTTGCCCTGGCCTCTGGCCAGAGGCCCCTCCCTTCCCTTCACGTGGCTGGGGTGTGGACACTGGGCTCACATTGCCAGGGTGACGCTGCCAGCATCCTGCCCAGGCAGCTATGGGCCCTGCCATCTTTGTTGTGGAGTGACAGTTAATTTGCATATTACTCTTTTATTAAATAGGATACCCTGCATTTTATTATTCACTGAATTTAACAGAGTATGTAATTATGTGTGCTTATGAGGTTAAAAGTGTCCATCTCTTTCCTTTAAACGATAAACTCCATGATGGCAGAAATGGTGTCTATTTTCCCAGAACCCATTAAAATGCCTGAACAATTCTCTTATTCAATATTTGTTGAAGAAGTGAAAAATGTCAGTGTAACACTAATTTAAAAATATCCCTGGAATAGGTGATCAACTTGATTTAATTTCACATTAAGATCTAAATAACTGTTATTCATTCCATTCTAAAAGCACATTTGGGTGTGTGAGGGGACAGTAAAGTGGGTGACTGGATGGAAGAGGAAAGGTCGAAGAGAGGGTAGTAGAAGCTAAACAAAACACAAGCTCGGCCTCCCACCAGGCCAGGGCCACCAGCCTGTTCTGATTAACTGAGCCTCTGAAATGGACTGCCATCTCCCAGGGTGGCATGCTTTCATTTGTAAATCTATTTCAGGTGAGCACACAAAGCAGCACTAAAGTCTGAGAGTTCAAGTTTGTAAGATTTGTTTTCCTGAAACTGTCAGTTAAATAGCTCCACTTTTCTCTTCTAAGGCTTATAAACTGACAAGACTGACAAGCTTGCTGTCTTCCATCTTTGAAATGGACATATCTAGTTGAGAAAAGTGTACTGAATATGTTTACACAGGTGATATTTCCTTTCCTTAAAGCTGAAATAAGTAGATATCAATGAGTTCATATTGGCAGGCTTCTCTCCCTAAACCCAAGGTACACAGTAGAACCTTCCTGGCACAGGGATCACCCACTTAGTCACTCAAGGATGGAGTGTGAGGGTGAGGCATGTGGCATCCACTGCCAGGATTTGTGCTTGCACAAACCTGAATGCCTTCTCAAAGGGGGATTGATGATGTTTTCAATTTTTTAGGTCCTGCTATTCTCCATTTTAAAGAAATCTGCTTGTTATAGAACTGGACTGTTATTAAAAAGTGTAACTATCAACCACTGAGAGAGACTGGGAAGGGGATAGGTGGGCTTTGTGTTTAGAGATTAACAGGTATTGAATGTTTACTATGTCCTAGGCTTTCTCTATATACCATTTCATGTAATCTCCAAAACTGTCCTAGAGACTGATATCATTATTCCCATTTTTTAGATGAAAATATAAAGCTCATATATATCATAGAGTGATAAGTAGCAAAGCCAACATTAAAACCCAGAGATGTCTGGCTCTAAATCTTGGGCACTCTTCACCACACCACACTAACTCTTGGATATATACACAATGAAGCATTATACATATAAAAATGGAAGCAATGTCAGTCATGCCACCTGATTATTACTTTCTAAAGTGCTCTTGTTCCGCTCATTGCATAGCAATATTAAATTTGGAATTTTACCACAATATTCTTTCCATTTTAATCCCAGCACAAATATAAAGGCAGAGGGAGCATCAGAGTATTAAATAAAACAAAATTTAAACATTCTTTGGGATGAAGACTATATGTTATTTATCCTAGTATTGCCAATGACAAGGATGAGTCTTAACTCATGGTAGAGGTTCAATAAAGTGTGAGTGAGAAAGAAAAATATTTTGGAGCTGATCAAATACTTCCCTTGTAGTGGAAACATTTTGGAAACAGCAGGCTAAGATTTGCTGAGAGAGATCTCATTGCACTCTTGGAAATATCAACTCTACATCCACCCAGGGATGATTGGATCATGAATCACATTCCAAACACATGAACTGGTAATGACAATAAAATCAATGCCCAGGCCAGAAAACTTAGGGAATGCCAAAGGTATTGTTTCTCTCATTCCTAACTTCTTAGAAAGGGAACACACCATTTGTTGATACTGCAGACAAGAACTTAAGTACCAATTAGCATCTGGCACTATGCCAGTCACTGGAAATACAAAGACGAATTGACCCAGAATGCAACTCTTACAGAACTCACAACCTAGTTGGAAGGATTGGCCCATGAGCATTATTATTTTACAGGAAACAGAGCAAAGAGTAATGGTATATATAAACAGTTTACTTTAAAACCTCAGAGGAAAGTCACTTGATCAACCTGTTAGTATGAGGGAAGACAGCTTGGAGGAGATGACACCTGAATTGAGTTTAGTTAAATGTATAGAGTTTAGCCAAATCCAAGTGGGATTTATCCCAGGTTTTCTAGATATAAAAAAATCAATTAATGTAATGTGCCATACTAAAAGAATATAGAAAATAAGCATGAGTAACTCAATAAATTGAGAAAAATATTATATCAAAATCTAAAACATTTTTTACTTTTAATTTCTTTATTGATTAAGGTATTACATATGTGTCCTTATCCCCCATTACCCCCCATTCATGCCCTCACCCCCCTGTTCTCTGTGTTCATTGGTTAGGCTTATATGCATGCATACAAGTCCTTTGGTTGATCTCTCCCCCTTACCCCCACCCTCCCCTACCTTCCCTCTGAGGTTTGACGTTCTGATCAATGATTCTCTGTCTCTGGATCTGTTTTTGTTCATCAGTTTATGTTTTTCATTATATTCCATATATGAGTGAGATCATGTTTTATAATAAACATACTCAGCAAACTAGAAATATAATTTCTTCAACATGATATAAACCATCAAAAAATACCTACAGGTAACATCATAATAATCAACAACTGAATGCTTTCCTCTGATATCAGGAAAAAATATAAGGATTTCTTTGTCATTCAACATGGTACTGGAAGCAGTAGCCACTGCAATAAGGAAAGAAAAAATTAAAGGCATACAGATTATAAATGAAGAAATAAAACTTTCCCTACTAGTAGATGACAAGAAAATCCCAAGGAATCTACAAATACATATGCACACACAAACATATCTCTGAGAATTAAAAAGTGAGTTCTGTTAGTTCACAAGATAAAATATTAATCAAGAAAAACAATTAATTACTATATACCAATACTAAACATGTGGAAACAAAAACAAAATACAATTTTCAATCATTATAAATATACTAGAGGCCCGGTGCACAAAAATTTGTGCACTCAGGGGGGAGGAGGGGGTCCCTCAGCCCGGCCTGTGCCCACTAGCAGTCTGAGACCCCTCCGGAGATAATGACCTGCTGGCTTAGGCCTGCTCCCGGGTGGCAGAGGGCAGGCCCAAACCCTAGGTGCAGCCCCTGGTCGGGCTCAGAGCAGGGCTGACTGGGGAGTTGGGGTGCCGCCCCCTGTCATGCACAGAGCAGGGAGATTGTGAGGTTGTGATGCCACCCTCAGTCACGATGAGGGTAGGGCTGATTGGGGGTTGGGGCACCATCCCCTGTCACACTCAAGGCAGGGTTGATGGGGAGGTTGCGGCACCACCCCTTGTCATGCACAGAGCAGGGCCAATCAGGGGGGTTGGGGCTCTGTACCCTGTCACGCACAGAGCAGGGCCAATCAGGAGGTTGGGGCGCCGCCACTCCCACACTCAGGGCAGGGCCGATGGGGAGGTTATGGCTCTACCCCGTCACACACAGAGCCGCAGGGCCCGTGGGGGCCGGGGGTTGGGGAGCTCCCTCTATCAGGCACAGAGCAGGGCCAATCAGGAGGTTGGGGCGCCGCCACTCCCACACTCAGGGCAGGGCCGATGGGGAGGTTATGGCTCTACCCCGTCACACACAGAGCCGCAGGGCCCGTGGGGGCTGGGGGTTGGGGAGCTCCCTCTATCAGGCACAGAGCAGGGCTGATCAGGGGGTTGGGGCGCCTTCCCCTGTCACGAACAGAGCAGGGTGGATAGGGAGGTTGTGGCCCCACCCCCTGTCACACACAGAGCCGCAGGGCGATCAGGGGGTTTGGGCGCTGCCCCCTGTCACGCTTATCCCGGTGCCGGGAGGCCTCATGGCTCTGCTGATCCTGGTGCTGGGAGGCATATTACCCTTTTACTATATAGGATAGAGGCCTGGTGCACGGTTGGGTGCCAGCTGGTTTGTCCTGAAGGGTATCCTGGATCAGGGTGTGGGTCCCCACTGGAGTGCCTGGCCAGTCTGGGTGAGGGGATGATGGCTGTTTGCAGCTGGTCACACACCCTTCACGGTGGGGGTCCCCACTGGGGTGCCTGGCCAGTCTGGGTGAGGGGCTGAGGGCTGTTTTCAGGCTGTGGGTGACTGAAGCTCCCAACTGCTCCTTTTTTTCTTTTTTTTTTATTCTGGGCCAGCTTTAGCTTGAGTCTTGGCTCCAGCTCTTAGGCCTCGGCTGAAAGTAGGTTTCTGGCCTTTGCTTACAATGTTGCGAATCTGCTGGCTGAAGTCCGGCAGTATTTGTTACAGAGTTTCTTAAACTGCCAGCTCAGAGGCCTGCAGTCGCAGGTGGGGAACGTTGGTTTCCTCCGTCACTGAGGCAACCAAGCCTCATGTTAGTTTCAAGCTGCCTGGCTGCCGGTCGCCATCTTGGCTGACAGTTAATTTGCATATCTCGCTGATTAGCCAATGAAAAGGGTAGCGGTCGTACGCCAATTACCATGTTTCTCTTTTATTAGTGTAGATGTCATATTTAGGTGTAAATTTAACAAACCATATACAGAATCTATATGCTAAGGATTTCAAAATGCTGATGAAATTAAAAAGACCTAAAGAAAAGGAAAGGCATACTAGAAACATGAACTGAAAGACTCAACTAAAGAAAGCTGTCAATTTCCCTAAAATTTTTCCCAATTTTTAATGCAATCCTTATCAAAATCCCAGCATGGTGTGTTGTTTATTTTCAAAATAGACAAGATTATTCTGAAATTTATATGGAGAGGCATAGTTCATAGAATACCTAAAATAATTCTGAAAAAGAAGAATCAAGTGAGATATTAGGACTTAATATTCATCTATAGTATTCAAAATAATATGCTATTGTGGAGGGATAAACATATAGATTAATGGAACAGAATAGAGAACCCAGAAATAGACCTATGCAAATATGCATAACTGATTTTTTTAAATATAATTTTTATTGATTTCAGAGAGGAATGGAGAGGGGGAGAGATAGAAACATCCATGATGAGAGAGAATCATTGATTGTCTCCCTCTTGCACAACCCCCACCGGGGGTCGAGCTCGCAACCCAGGCATGTGCCCTTGACCAGAATTGAACCTAGGACCCTTCAGTCCACAGGCCAATGCTCTATCTACTGAGCCAAACAAGCCAGGGCTTCCTAACTGGATTTTGATGAAGTGGCAAAAGAAATGTAATGGAGGAGGAATAGACTTTTTTACAAATGTTTCTGGAGCAACTGGACATTCATGAGGCAAAAAGAAAAATGTTGCCTAAGCACATTTTGTATGGTGTATGCCTAAAGCATACAAAAATGAACAAATTAACTGAATTTAGTCATGGACTAAATATAAAGCTATAAAACATTTAAAGTAAAATAGGGAAAAAGTTTCAGAATATAGAGATTAGACTGAGATTAGATTTACCACCAAAAGCACCAAAAAGTCATAAGAGAGAAAAAATTGATAAATTGGACTTTATCAAAATTAAAAACTCTTGCTTTGTAAACAACCCTGTTAAGAAAATGAAGAAACATTCTACACAATGGGAGAAATATCTAAAAGCACATATCCAACAAAGACATCTGTATCTAGAATATATAAAAAACTCTTAAATGTCAACAGTAAAAAAAAAAAAAAAATCCAGTTAGAAAATTGGGCTAAAGATATATGCAGACAGATCACTTAAGATTATACACAGATAGCAAATAAGAGCATGAAAAGATACTCATCATTAGCCCTTAAGGAAACATGAATTAAAGCCACAATGAGATATTAGTATACACCTATAAAAATGGCTAAAATAAGAAATAGTCAACATAACAAATGATGCCAAGGATGTGGAGAAATTGCATCACTGATACAATGTTGGTGAGAAACTAAAATGATACAGCTACTACAGAAAATAGTTTGGCAATCTACACTAATAAAAGACAAAGATGCTAATTGACTGTACCTTTGCTACACTCTGAGCCATGCCCACCAGCCAATCAGAGCAACTATATGCAAATTAACCCAACCAAGATGGCGGCTGGCAGCCATGGAGCTGGAGATAGCCGGAGGCTTGGTTGCCCAGGCGATGGAGGAAGCCAAGCATCCCGCCAGCTCTGAGCTGGCTGTGGCCTCTGCAAAAGGCAACAAAGTTTCAATTATAGAAGCTAAATAAATCCCAGATACCTGCTTCCAGCCAGCCTCCACTGGGAGCTGGGGTGGCTGGAAGCTTGGCCAGCCTGCAAACAGCCATCAGCCCCTCACCCAGGCTGGCCACACCCTCATGGGGTGAGGGTCCCCACTGGGGGGCTTAGCTACACTGAAAATGGCCTTCAGCCCCTCACCCAGGCTGGCCAGGCACCCCAGGGGGGGACCCCCACCCTGAAGGGGCTGTGGCCAGCCTGCAAACAGCCCTCAGCCCCTCACCCAGGCTGTCCAGGAACTCCTATATAATAAAAGGGTAATATGCAAATTGACCCTAACAGCAGAATGACTGGGAATGACTGGTCACTATGACACACACTGACCACCAGGGGACAGACGCTTAATGCAGGAGCTGCCTCCTGGTGGTCAGTGCGCTCCCACAGGGGGAGCTCTGCTCAGCCACAAGCCAGGCTGACTGCTGCCAGTACAGCGGTGGTGGTAGGAGCCTCTCCCACCTCCTCAGCAGCACTAAGGATATCCGACTACAGCTTAGGCCTGCTCCCCGCTGGCAAGTGGACATCCCCCGAGGGCTCCTGTGCTGCCAGAGGGATGTCTGACTGCCAGCTTAGGACCAATCCCCCAGGGAGTAGGCCTAAGCCAGCAGGTGGTCATCCCCCAAGGGGTCCCAGACTGCGAGAGGGCACAGGCCAGGCTGAGGGACCCCCCCCGAGTGCACAAATTTTTGTGCACCGGGCCTCTAATTTCTTATAAAATCAAATATGCAACCGTATATAACCCAGCAATTGCACTCTTAGGCATTTACCTCAGAGAAATGAAAATCATGTTCACCCAAAAATCTGTACAATAATATTCAAGTGACTTAATTCATAATAGCCCCAAACTGGAAACAGCCCAGATGTCCATTAAAGGATGAACGGTTTAAAAAAACTGTGTATCTCTACCAATAAATACTACTCAGCAATACAAAGGAACAAACTTGATACATTGACAACTTGAATGAACCTCCAGGGAATTATGCTGAGTATAAAAAGCCAATGCCAAAGGATTATATATTGTGTGATTCCATTTATATAGTATTGTTTATTTGAGAAATTTATAGAAATGGTGAACAGACAATTCTGTTTCCATGGGTTAGGAACAAGGAATGTAAGGGGAGACTGGTGTGGCTATAAAAGGCCAAGATGAGGAATCCATGTGATAATGGAATTTTTCTGTGCCTTGCCTGTCTGTGGTGTTGGATAAGTGAACCTAGACATACGATAAATTGCATTGAACTAAAATACACATTACTCATATGCATGCATACACACACACACACACACACACACACACACACAAATGAGTACAAATAAAATTTGAGTAAGATTTGTGACTTTTATCATGACAGCACCTTGGTTGTGATATTGTACTATAGTTTTGCAGGATGTTTCCATTGGAGGGAACTGAGTGTAGGTTACATGGCATCTCTGTATTATTTTTCAAAGTGCATGTAAATCTCCCATTATCAGACAATTAAAAGTTTAAAAACTAAATATTTTTATGAATAACAAATATTTAAATATTTAAAAACCTATTTTAACAAGGAGTTGCAGTCTCATATCTAACAAGCTTTTTTTAAAATTTTATTGTTGACAGTATTATAGATGTCTCCCAATTTCATCCCTCCCCACCCTTACCCACCTCCTCCCAGCCCCTGCCTCACCCCAGGCCTTCATCACACTATTATCTATGTCCATTGAGCAGCCTTATTTTTTTATTTTTTTATTTTTATTTTTTTATTTTTTTTTATTGCTTAAAGTATTACAAAGGGTATTACATATGTGTCTTTTTTTTCCCCCGCCCTTGACAGTCCCCTAGCCTCCCCTATCCCCCAGTGTCTTATGTCCATTGGTTATGCTTATATGCATGCATACAAGTCCTTTGGTTGATCTCTTACCCCCCTCCCTCCTGCCCCCCAACACTCCCTGGCCTTCCCGCTGCAGTTTGACAATCCGTTTGAGGCAGCTCTGCCTCTGTATCTATTATTGTTCAAAAGTTTATAATGGTCTCTATTATCCATGAATGAGTGAGATCATGTGGTATTTTTCCTTCATTGACTGGCTTATTTCACTTAGCATAATGCTCTCCAGTTCCATCCATGCCGTTGCAAATGGTAAGAGTTCCTTCCTTTTTACAGCAGCATAGTATTCCATCGTGTAGATGTACCACAGTTTTCTAATCCATTCATCTACTGATGTTTAAAAGTTTACAACACATTTTTGAAAACACAGGTTCACTGCAGGTAATTTCGGTGCAACAGTAATAAAAGCTCAGATTTATTGTTATTATGACCAAAACACAATTAAACTTTTTATGAATACTATCTCAATGAATTCCTACATCCTACTTAATCCTTGTGAGTTCAATGTTATTATTATTCTACTAGAGGCCCGGTGCATAAATTTATGCACTGGTGGAGTCCCTCAGTCTGTGGCAATCTGGGCCTATCGAGGCCGTCTAGCCTAGTTCCAATTGGGGTCAATAGGAGTCGGCCAGCCAGGGAGGGACCTCAGGAGGGCTCCAGGGCATGTTCAGCCGATCTCACCCAGTCCCGATTGGCCAGACCCCTGCAGCAAGTTAACCTACTGGTCAGAGCATCTGCCCCCTGGTGGTCAGTGCATGTCATAGCGACTGGTCGAATGGTTGACCAAACGGTCGATCAATTGGTCAGACACTTAGCATATTCCACTTCTATTACATAGGATTTTACAGAAAAGCGAACAGGCTCAGGATTTAGTGACTGAGATAGGATTTGAACCCACATCTTTCTTGCTCCAAAACTTAACCTCTCCAAAGTATGGGGTGGGCAAAAGTAGGTTTACAATTGTAACACTTATAAATAATGCAATAATTGATAAATAATACAAGAATAAAGTCTGTTTTGTGTACTTACATCTGTAAACCTACTTTTGCCCACCCCTGTGTATAATCAGTATACTGAAGTACCTTCCAACAACATGGGATAAGGATGAGGTTGGCATTTGTGGCTACTAAAACCTGATATAGAAAAGAGCTGAAGGCACTTAAAGTATGTTTTTTTTTCCTGGGTAAAAACCTTACCATAATTACCCTTGGGTATAAATAAATAGAATAAGCAGCAATGCATCAGGATGTCTCTAGTAAAAATCTCCTATTGTAATTTCTACTGCAAGAAGAAATTCCTGCAAAGATGCCATCTCTTATAGCCATGTCACAGTTTAAGAGTCCAGTCCACAGCTTATGAAAGCAAATACTTTGAAAGAGTGTGTTACTTTAAGATTGCTGACTTGAGAGAGGCAATTGTATTCTTCAGTAAATATTAAGAGGAAGAGTGGTTTCAAATATTTAATTCCCCCAAGTCCTGACTCTGACCTCTATGAAAGTGATACAGTCCTCCCAACCCTGTCATCCTCAGTTGCCTTGGTATAGGAGGCACAGATGGTCTTTCAGGTAGCAAACCCAGCACTATTAACAGCTTTCTCTGTTAATGAATTGGTCTTGCTGAAAAGCACATAGCTATGTCTATTGGTTCGTGGATGAGGAGCAGAAGCCCTGGAGTACTTCTGCTGTTTCTCTTTTATCAGGCTATAGGATGCTTTCTGTGGTAGCAGTTGTCTGGGGAAGTTCAATGGGCTTGAAGATCTGATTTGAATAAGTTATTAATAATTTGAAAAAAAACTAATTAAGTTTGAGTGTGATTCTAAAGTTAGAGCTCCTACAGGGACACAAAAAGAGTAGAAGTATAAGGGGAAACATTTCAAAATATTCTGAGTCTGAATTTCCCCAGTCCCATCTTTCCTCCAACATATGAAATCATGTTCTTTCTCTTCTCTCACCTTCTCACTTTGATTCTTCATTTGTTTCTTTCTCTTCTCTTCTCTTCTCTTCTCTTCTCTTCTCTTCTCTTCTCTTCTCTTCTCTTGTCTTCTCTCTCTCTCTCTCTCTCTCTCTCTCTCTCTCTCTCTCTCACACACACACACACACACAAGATGACCACCATCATCACCATCACAGCTATTATTAGAATTAGTATGTAAGAATAACCCTCTGGGGGGAAGATTCACTCAATGTCATATTCCCGGAATTGGACTCAGAGAGTTACTATAGGCGTACAATCTTCTCCAAGAATCACAAACTGTCAGAGCTAGGAAGAATCTCAGAAATTTTACCTTTCTATTTATAGGAGAGGAAACTAAGAGGGAGGGGATATGGGTAATTTGTCCAAGGGCACTAAGTTAGTGGCAGAGTCAGGACTAGAATTCAGAAAGCAAATTATAAAGGGTGGGGGATAAGAAAGGTGAAAACATGCACTGGCTTTTCTCCTGATATGCCTCATTCTGAAGTCTGTTGCTGGGCCCCACAGTGACCTGCCTCTGCTCCATTATTTGCTCTCCCCCCGAGACTCATGGTGGTTAACTCAGATTCAGTATGCATAACTGGAAACTGAATGTGTAGATGGTGGTGGTGGTACTGGTGGTTTGGAGGAGTCAATGTTGCCTTTTAAGCTATTTATATTTGATGTTTTAAATTACAATCCAACCCCAATGACCCCAGGATAATAGGTGAGGTTACATTTCCTTAACTGGTTCCTTCCCACCAGAGAGTCCATGAAAACCTAAGGGCTCTTAATTTAAAATGAAGCCTTTAGGCCAAATTATCATCATACGCATCTACCTCTGCAATCCTGGTTAAACTACAGGCCCATTGAGAATTAAATGCCAATTCAAGTGTGCTAGTCGGTGCTGTCTGATTTTCTTGTCCTAATCAACATATCTGTTTTCCCCTGGGATCACTTGATACACTAGATGACAGCTATTTTTTATCATGCTTTAAAAATATATATGTTTTTATTGATTTTCTTTTTAGTAAGAGAGGAAGAGAGAGGGATAGAGAGATAGAAACATTGATTGGCTGCCTCCTGCATGCCCCCTTACTGGGCATTGAGCCTGCAACCTGGGTATGTGTCCTGACTGGGAATTGAACCTACCATCTCTTGGTTCATCGGTCAACGCTCAACCATTGAGCAACACAGGCCGGGCCATCATGCATTTTAAAAATTAAATTTATTTTTGGAAGAAGAGGGACGATTGCGGCCAACAAGAAGGCAGTGAGCAAGATAGTGTGAGTGAGTCAGAGAGCGAAAGGAGAGTGTGTGGACATGTGGGGAGTGTGTGTATTTGTGAGTTAGGGACACTTATATTCCACAAGACTATCGGGGACTGGCAGACCAGGCTCCCCTGGCCAGGCAGCCTCTACTACCACAGAAATCTCTCCTGGGGTGGCCGTCTCTGCCACAGAGACTGTGCCACCTTGAAGGGGAGAGCGGCTATGATTGGCAGCCTAGCCTTACCTTCACTTGGGGAGTCCTCGGATTCTATCCTGGACCCTACAGCCACAATGCGCAGGGACCAGTTGTCTTGGCTGCAAACCCACAAACACAGAGACTCCAGCCTCCTCGGCCATGGGCGCCTAAAAGAGTTTGTCGCCAAAACCGGTTTGGCTCAGTGGATAGAGCGTCGGCCTGCGGACTGAAAGGTCCCAGGTTCGATTCCGGTCAAGGGCATGTACCTGGGTTGCGGGCACATCCCCAGTAGGAGATGTGCAGGAGGCAGCTGATCGATGTTTCTCTCTCATCGATGTTTCTAACTCTCTATCTCTCTCCCTTCCTCTCTGTAAAAAATCAATAATATATATATAAGAGTTTGTCCAGGGGGAGACAAAATGGCAGCTGAATAGGCGGATGGGTCCTGAGACTTCTCATGGAGCAGATAGAAGACACAGCTGAATTAAATAACATCCACCCAGAATTGCTGAATTAAACACAGCTGGTGAGGCAATCTATGGACGGAAAGGTCAGAGATCGCCTGGAGAGAGGTGGATTTGGGGATCTGGGTTGGAGGGAGAAACAGGCGCAGTGGGGAATAGAGTCTCAGAGGGAGACTGTGCTGCACCAAAGCTGCATCCCTTGGGGTCAGTGTAGCCCTCGAATGTAGAAGGGGTTCCACAGGGCTGCTGGCAGTGGGGGACTCTAAATCTAAGCACACAGCTGTAGGAGGCTGAGCTCAGAAAGGAAGCCTGAAGTTTTATACTGACTGCCCAGTACTGAGGGGAGAAAGTCACGAGGCGCCGCAGTTGCTCTGTCTTTATAACTTCCTTGTTTTCACTTGCTAAACCCAGTGCATAGGACCTTTCAATTAAAAACACTCACCGTGACTGCAGGGGAAGGTGGCTTTTGTGGAAACTGGGGAGCAGAATAGGGAGAGATAAGCAGGAAGCCAGCTCTGGGACCCTCTGCCCCTCCAACCCTGAACAGACATTTTTCTCCTGAAGACCATGCTCCTCCTAGCAGTGCAGCCACACCCAGGCTTGAGCATGGCAGGGAAAGGAAGATTCTAAATATGCCAGGGAACCCTTGGGGACTTGGTTGAGGGGCCATTTGATCACAGAAACTAATACAGAAACACAGCTACCTAGTGGTCATGTCAGAAATAGACGCTTGTGTAAATACGACTGAAAGCAGGCAGAAAAACAAAGTGGGAAGATTGATCCCGCCTGCTTGAAACCAAGGTTGTGGCATATGACACAGAGGAGTGGTGGATCGCTGGGAACTTCAACACTGTGATGACTACCTAAAAGGAAACTGAGACATGGCAGGCAGAACAGAAGAAAGGAGTCTTATACCAGCCTCCATGGGTCATTGAAGCACCCCTGAAAAGAACAAACTTCACTACTTCACTTTTTTATTTTTTAACTTTTACTTAAAAAACTAAATTTTTTGTTCACACTTTAATTTATTATTTTTATTTATTATTATTTTTTACTATTTTTTTGGCTTAGTGTTCTACATTCTGTTTTTACTTTTTTATCATTATTTTACTCTATCTCATTTTTTCCTTTATGCCAACACTTTCTTCCTCACTTTTCTCTTTTTCATCAAATTTCTCTTCTGTTCCTGCTTTAGTTTTTCTCTATTCTTTCGTTTTACTCCCTGTTAAAAATTGATCTTCTTTACCTGCTTTATTGATGGATTACTATTAAAATAGTGTCTCTTGGCCTACTCACATATCTAATTTTCTCTCCCCTGCTTCAAGTCCATATACACTGCTCTTTTCTCTTTCTTCACTAGCTAATTTTTTCTTTCTTTCTTTCTTTCTTTCTTTCTTTCTTTCTTTCTTTCTTTCTTGTTGCTGTTGTTTGATTATTTGTGAGTTTTTTATTTTATTTTATGCTTTTGTTTTTCCTCTCCTTCCTTGTTCTCTTCTTATACTAATAGCTTAATTAGTTTCAATCACAAATTCAGGCTTATCTGCTCTCTATTCTAGTTTTCCAAAAATAGATGAATACATAGATAGATTAAAGAAAGAGGAAACTTTTATATAGATATAAATTTTCATATATATATATTAATTATTATACTTTTTTCAATTATTATTTTCTACTGTTTTTTAGTATTCATTTTTTTACTTTTATTATTATACACTAATTCTCTTCCTACCTCCTCTATACTGAATCGTGGCCATTTCCCCATTCATTCCATTACTTGACCTTATCTTCTGGAAATAAGCTCTGCCTCTTCAGATTCAGCTACCCTCCTTCTTTTCTGGGTGTTTGTTGTCTGCATTTCTTGGATTAGTTGTTGTATTTTGTAGTTTCTCCCCGTATGCATATGTTTTTCCCTTTCTTTTTTTCTTCTTCTTTTCTTTCTTACCTTTTATTCCTTTTCTCAATATCATTTGTGCTCTTTTCTCTCCCCTATTTCTCTTTTCTCTGGTGGTCACGATTATTTGGGGATATTGGTATCATGATTACATTCATGTTTTGTGCCCTCTGTGTTGTGTCTTGTTGAGTTGTATTTTGTGTCTTTAAGTCAATGCAGTAGAGTGAGCCACATAACCAGAAACCCTGGGAGGAGCAAAAATGGGGAGACAAAGAAACAGCCCCCATATGAAAGAAAAGGAGGAATCACCGGAAAAGGAAGTAAACAAAATGGAGGCAAGCAATTTCTCAGAGAAAGAATTCAGAGCAATGGTCCTAAGGATGCTGAAAAGGTTGGAAGACAAATTCAACAACATGTGTAAGAACCAAGCAGAAATGAAGAATGACATAACTGAAATAAATAAAACAATAGAAAGCATCAACAGTAGCCTATAAGAAGTTGAGGATAGCAGTGGTGAACTAGAATATAGGTAGGAGCAAATACCCAAGCAGAGCAGCAACTAGAAAAAAAAAATTAAAAAAAAAACAGGAGGAGAGCCTAAGGGAGCTTTGGGACAACACAAAACAGAACATCTGCATAATAGGGGTGCGAGAAGGAAAGGAAACTGAACAAGGAACAGAAAACCTGTTTGAAGAAATAATGACAGAAAACTTCCCTGATATTGGGAAGAAAATACTCACACAAGTCCAAGAAGCTCACAATCCCCCAAAAAATGAACCCAAAAGACTGACACCAAGACACACTATAATTAAATTGGCAAACACCAATGACAAAGTAAGAATCTTAAAGGCTGCCTGCGAGAGACAGAAAATTACCTGTAAGGGATATCCCATCAGACTATCAACTGATTTCTCAACAGAAACACATCAGGCCAGAAGGGAATGGAATGAAATATACAAAGTCATGCAAAGCAAGTGTCTGAATCCAAGGATACTATACCCAGCAAGGCTATCATTCAGAAGTGAAGGTGAAATCAGGAGTTTCACAGACAAAAAAGGACTAAGGGAGTTTATTAACACCAAATCAGCAATGCAAAAAATGCTAAAGGGACTGCTGTAAAAAAAAAATAAATAGGAAGGGAAGAAGGAACACAGGCATCTATATATATATATATATATATATATATAGATATATATATATATATACCAGTTAATAATGATTTTTTTCAATTGATGGAGTTACACATATGTTAATATATATGTGATTTGATATGTATGCTATTTTGTTGTATTGACAGCAAGCTTATAAACTTCATATGTCAAATTTTATGAAGGTGTTAACATCATAGATATTTTTACGCTTGAAAATGTCAAATTTCGTGCCAAAAAAGAGCATATGTAGGAAGTTTTAATTCATTACTTTATTGTGAACAAAAAGTTATCGTATACTTTGGGAAGCTTATGATGAGCATGCTTCATCTCAAGATACTTGTGAATGCTGGTTTAAACACTTTAAAAGTGATGATTTTGATGTGAAAGACTAAGAATGTCCAGGTCAACCGAAAAAGTTTGAAGACCAACAATTACAAGCATTATTGGATGAAGATGCATGTCAAACTCAAAAACAACTTGCAGAAAGATTAAATGTTGCTCAGTAAACAATTTCAGATCATTTAAAAGCAATGGGAAAGATTTTAAAGGAAGGAAAATGGGCGCCACATCAACTGAACGAAAGACAAATGGAAAACTGAAAAGTCGTCAGTAAAATGTTGCTTCAATGGCATGAAAGAAAGTGGTTTTTTTGCATTGAATTGCGACTGGTGATGAAAAGTAGACTTATTTTTAGAATCCCAAATGCACAAAATCATGGATTGATCCAGGTCAACCATCAACATTGACTGCAAGGCTAAATTGCTTTGGAAAGAAGACAATGCTTTGCGTTTGGTGGGATCAGGAAGGTGTGGTGTATTATGAGCTTCTAAAACCAGGTGAAACTGTTAATACTGATTCGCTTTTGACAACAAATAATCAATTTGAACCATGCTTTGATCAATTGTGAAACAACCAGAATGTTCCAGATAACATGGCAAAGTAATTTTTCTTCATGATGACACAGCATCACACACTTCAAAGTCAGTTAAAGACACATTAAAGATCTTGCCTGGGAAGTATTAACCCACCCGCTATATTCACCAGACCTTGCTCCTTCAGATTACTACTTGTTCTGATTTATGGCACATGTACTTTCTGAATAGCACTTCAAAACATACAAAGAAGTAGAAAATTGGGTCTCTGAATGGTTTGCCTCAAAAAAAGAACAAATTACCTGAAAGTGGGGGAAATGTGTAGCTAGTGATGGACATTACTTTGAATAAAACACTTTTGATGTTTCTCTTGAAATCATTGTGTTTTCTTTGATTACAAAATCTTCCATTATTTACCAGTACACCGAGTAAAACCCTAATATGTAAATAGAATGAACTATTTAATATGTAAAAATGCTTAATATGTAAATAGGCGGAACAACCGAACAACTGGTCGCTATAACGTGCACTGACCACCAGGGGGTGTGTGTAGAACATGGTGGGCATTGGCAGCAGGTGGCAGAGGGTGGAACATGGTGGGCCATGGCAAGATTGTGGAGCAAGTGAGCAGGGGCACCAGACCAAGGTGGGGTGCTGGTTGCTTTCATCAGGGCGAGCCTCTGGTGGTTACTGAAAATTCTTTGCTCCTGCTTCCTGTGATCCTGCCAGGCACTCACACCCACTGCCAGCACCAGAGCCACTGCTCACACCTGCTGCTGGCACCCCACGCTAGCCCCAATCACTCAGCACTGTCAGTGGGTGTGAGCAGCTACTGCTGGCCCAATTGCTCCTCAGGGATTTTCACTTCCCTCTGCTCTGAAGGGGTGATCGGGGCCAACAACCACCTCTTGCACCCACTGCCAGCGATGGCCTCATTAGCACCCACTGCTGGTGTCGACCCTGCTTGCCCGTCACTTATTCCAATCACTTGGCACCATCAGTGGGTGCCAGCAACGGTTGCTGGATCCAATCACCCCTGAGGGTTTTCCACCTCCCCTTGCTCCTGAGGGGCAATCAGGGCAGCAGCAGGCACTTGCACCTGCTGATGGCACTGGCCCCCTCGCACCTGCCACTGGCACTGGCCCCAATCGCGCCACACCATCAGCAGGTGTGAGCAGGACCGGCACCTTCAATGAATGGGAGCGACGGTGGCAGGAGTGGGGCTGCCAGCAGACAAATGACCAGGGGCCACAGCAGGAGGGGCCGGGCGGGGGCACGGAGGATGGGCCAAGACCTGCCCCTATGCCAACAGCTGCCTCACAGCTCACAGCTCCTGTCAAGGTGCAAGAATTCGTGCACTGGGCCCCTAGTAAAGAATAAAATTGGTGACAAACAAGTACCTATCAATAATAACTTTGGATTAAATGCCCCAGTTGAAAGACATAGTGTAGTTAAATGGATAAGAAAACATGACCCATATATCTGCTGTCTACAGGGGACCTACCTCAGAACAAAGTACTAACACAGACTGATAGTGAAGGGATGGAAAATAATTTTTCAGGCAAATGGAAATGAAAAAAAAAAAAGCTGGGGTAGTAATACTTATATCTGACAAATTAGACCTTAAAGTGAAGACCATAACAAGAGATAAGGACGGCCACTTCATTAAAGGGAGCAATTCAACAAGAAGATATAACTCTGGTAAACATATATGCACCCAATACAGGAGCACCCAAATACCTAAAAATACCTCTGGAAGATATCAAGAGAAAGATCAACAGCAGTTGATCTTTATAGTCACAGTAGGGGACTTTAACACCCCACTTTCACCACTGGATAAATCCTCTAAACAAAAAATCAGCAAAGAAACATCAATCCTAAATGGCTCACCAGATCAGATGTAACTAATTGACATCTTCAGAACATTTCACCCCAAAGCTACAGAATATATATTCTTCTCAAGTGCATAAGGGTCATTTTCAAAGATAGACCACATATTGGGTCACAGGCAAAGTCTCTTCAAATTCAAGAAGATAGAAATCATATCAAGCATCTTCTCAGATCACAATGGCATAAAGTTAGAAATCAACTACAATAAAAACAATGAAAAAATCAAACACCTGGAGGCTAAATAGCATGCTATTAAACAGTGATTGAGTTACTAAAGAGATCAAAGAAGAAATAAAAAGCATCCTGGTAACAAACAACAATGAATACACAACAATCCAAAATCTATGGAACACAGTGAAAACAGTCTTGTGAGGGAAATTCATAGCTCTACAGGCCTACCTCAAAAAACAAGAAAAAATGGTAATAAATTATCTAACCCTACAACTCAAAGAGTTACAAAGAAAGAAACAAGAAAAGTCCAGCTTAAGCAAAAGGAAGGACTTAATAAAGATCAGAGTGGAAATAAACGACATAGAAACAAACAAAAAAAATAGCTGATTCGTTAAAAGGATAAACAAGACTGATGAACCTCTAGCCAGGGTCACCAAGAAGAAAAGGGAGAGGCCCAAATAAACAAAATCAGAAATGAAATGAAAGAGATGAAGTATCCACTGACCCACAGACATTCAAAGGATTGTAAAAAAAAAAATACTATGAACAACTCTACTTCAACAAACTGGACAACCTTGACCAAATGGACATATTCTTAGAAAATTGCAAGCTCCCAAGATTCAATCAGGAAGAATAAAAAAAAAACCTGAATAGGCCAATAACTACAGAAGGAATTGAAGCAGTAATCAAAAATCTTCCAGTAAACAAAAGCCCTGGTCTGGACAGCTTTTACAGAGGAGTTCTGCCAAGCATTCAAAGAAGAACTAGAACCTATCCGCCTCAGACTATTCCAAAAAATTCAAGAGGAAGGCGCACTTCCAAGCACTTTCTATGAAGCCAGCATTACCCTAATCCCCCCAAAAGATAAAGATATAACAAACAAAAAAAGAAAACTACAGACCAATATCCTTGATGAACATAGATGCTAAAATCCTCAACAAAATTCTAGCAAATCGGATCCAGCATTACATCAGAAAGATCATATACCATGACCAAATGGGATTTATTCTGGGCATGCAAGGATGGTACAATATCTGCAAATCAATAAATGTGATACACCACATAAACAAATTGAGAGACAAAAATCACATAATCATATCAATCAATGCAAAAAAAAATCATTTGACAAAATCCAACACCTTTATTGATAAAACTCTCAACAAAGTGGGAATAGAGGGATCATACTTCAACATAACAAAAGCTTCTTATGACAAACCTATAGCCAACATCATACTCAATGGGCAAAAACTAAATCCATTTCCCCTAAGAACAAGAACAAGGCAGGGATGCCCACTTTCACTACTTCTGTTCGATATAGTAATGAAAATGCTAGCCATAGTGAACAGACAAGAAGAAGAAATAAAAGGCATCCAAATTGGAAAAGAAGTAAAACTGTCATTATTCGCAGATATTATACTGTATGCAGAAAACCCCAAAGACTCCACCAAAAAACTACTAGACTTAATAAATGAATTTGACAAAGTAGCAGGATACAAAATCAATACCCAGAAATCTATGGCCTTTTTATACACCAATAATGAACTCACAGAAAGAGGAAATTTTTAAAAAAATCCCATTTACCATTGCACCAAAAACATTAAGATACCTAGGAATAAACTGAACTAAGGAGTAAAAGACCTGTACTCGGAAAACTGCAGGATATTGAAAAAAGAGATAGAGGAAGACATAAACAAATGGAAGAACATACCATGTTCATGGTTTGATAGAATCAACATCATTAAAATGTCCATACTACCCAAAGCAATCTACAAAAGCAATCCCCATTAAAATACCAATGGCATATTTCAAAGACCTAGAACAAACTCTCAAAAGATTCATCTGGAATAAAAAACAAACAAACAAACAAAAAAAACAAACGAACAAACAAAAAATCTGAATAGCCACAGCAATCCTGAGAAAGAAAAACAAAGTTGGAGGGATCACAATACCAGATATCAAGCTATACTACCAAGCCACGGATCTCAGAACTGCCTGGTACTGGCACAAGAACAGACATATAGACCAATGGAACAGAACAGAGAACCCAAAAACTGACCCAAGCGATTATGCTCAATGAATATTTAACAAAGGAGGTAAAAGCATACAATGGAGTCAAGACAGTCTCTTCAATAAATGGTGGTGGGAAATTTTGTCAGATACATGCAAAAAAATGAAGCTAGATCACCAACTTGCACCATACACAAAAACAAACTCAAAATGGCTAAAGTACTTAAATGTAAGATAGGAAACCATAAATATCTTAGAAGACTCCATAGGCAGTAGAATACCAGTCATATGTCATAGCAATATCTTTACCAGTACAGCTTCTAGGGCAATGGAAACTAAGGAGAAAATAAACAAATGGGATTACATCAAAATAAATAGCTTCTGCACAGCAAAAGTAACCCTCAACAAAACAACAAGAAAGCCCACTGCATGGGAGAACATATTTGCCAATGTTATCTCTGATAAGGGTTTAATCTCCCACATTTACAGGGAACTCATACAACTTAACAGAAGGTAGATAAAAAATCCAATCAAAAAATGGGACAAGGACCTAAATAGACACTTTTTGAAAGAGGACATACAGAAGGTCAACAGACACGTAAAAACATGCTCAAAGTCACTAATCATCCAAGAGATGCAAATCAAAATAACAATGAGATACCATCTCACACCTGTCAGAATGGCTATTATCAAATCAACAAATGACAAGTGCTGGTGAGGATGTGGTGAAACAAGAACCCACATGCATTGCTGGAGGGAATGCAGACTGGTGCAGCCACTGTTGAGAATAGTATGGAATTTCCTCAAAAAATTAAAAATGGAACTCCCATTTGACCCAGTGATCCCACTTCTAGGAATATATCCCAAGAAACCAGAAACACCAATCAGAAAGGATATATGCACCCTTATGTTCATAGCAGCACAATTTACAATAGCTAAGATTTGGAAACAGCTTAAGTGTCCATCAGCAGATGAGTGGATTAGAAAACTGTGGTACATCTACACGATGGAATAATGGGCCACGATAAAAAAGAAGCAACTTTTACCATTTGCAACAGCTTGGATGTAACTGGAGAGCATTATGCTAAGCGAAATAAGCCAGTCCGAGAAAGATAAATATCACATGGTCTCAGTCATATGTGGGATATAATGATCAACATAAACTGATGAACAAAAATAGATCAAGAGACACATGGCAGGGGAGGGGGAGTTAGAGATCAACCAAAGGACTTCTTTGCATCCATGTTAGCATAACCAATGGACACAGACACCGGGACCAAGGGGGCTTACCCTTGGGGGTGGGAGTGGAGGGGGTGGGTCAATCAGGGAAAAAGGAGACATATGTAATACTTTAAATATATGTATTTAAACAAAACAAAAAAAAAACTTTAAATTCCTTTTTTTCATCATCATTTATCCCTCTATCCTCTTCCACCTCCAACCACCCCTTCTGCCCCCATACTGTTGTCTGTGTCCATGAATTCTTTCTCTTTTTCTCCCTTGCAAATGTGAGAAATTACCATCTGAACATGAGCAATCAGATTAAGAAGTTCAGCCTGAGTGCAAACTTTAGTACTTTACTCCATCTCTGCTTTTTACCAAAGAATGCTACTAGAATGTTCCTTTCTTAGATTCAGTTCTCCAGAGTATAGACTACTCAATAATAAGGCAAGTGATAATAATAGCAGTTGTCACACTGAGTACTTACTATGTGCTGGACACTGTGCTAAACCTGGATTAACTCAGTTAATTTTCATGAAGCAGGTTCTGTTCTTAAAGCCTTTATGCAAATGGACACACTAAGACTCAAAGAGGTTAAGTCATTTGCCCAAAGCCATAGAGTTAATAAGAGGAAGTAGCAGGATTTGAACGCACATTTCTTGGGTTTTAAAATAATCTTTGCTTTTAAGTAGTATGTTATTACACCACCTTGAAGTCTTCTTTGACCCTTGTGATTGTTGACAGCAGCAAAAGAAATGCAGTAAAGGAAGCCTCACCACTTAAAGCAGTAAAAGCCCTTCACTCTGTGTGCAATTTACTACCTAAGAGTAGGCCCAAGGGAAATTCCAGCTCAAAACATGTTGAAGAATCATAATGAAAACTAGTTTTAATTTTAGAGAAGCTATAAATAAAAACAAAGAACATTTAGGTCTTTAAAAATCTTTAAAATGGACATTATTACTCAGTTTTCTTAATAGCCAGAGTGAGTAGTTAGGTTCAAGTTATATAAACCTGAGTGAGATTTTTTTCTGCACATATTTCTTACTTGCTGAAGCAGTCTAATTTTTTAATGCCAGGAGCTTAAAGCACACTAGAGTAAAAGAAAACTATAAATATTAAAATGCAAAACTATTATGGCAAGAGTACTGACTTGTCTCAATGAATTGTTTGGCTTTAAAATCTGCACTAACTGGATTTTCTTATTAAACAGTTATTTTAAGAAAAGCCTGATTCCATTTCAGTGTGAATACAATTCTTACAGTAACAGCCTGTCTTTCACAGTTAATTGCTGCTTGTCTCCTTGGATATAATCATTTGCATAATTGTGATTCTTTTCAATAATAAAAAAGATTATATAATCTTGGAGAAGCAAACATCATTAAATTTAAATTTACATGAAATTAAAAGAATAAATGTTCCATGGTAACAGAACTATTAACATCTACTCAAAGAATAAAGTCTTTAATATTATAGCCTATGTATTAGAAGAAAATCACTTTAGAATACACTACTTTTCAAATGTCATTCAAATTCAAAATTTTATATCTCATTTTGAAATTACAGTATTGAAAGGAAGATCAATAGTACCATCCATAAGAATAAGTTTATAATAAATTAAGGCAGAAAGTGGAAACCAGATGTTTCAGTATACTTTTGCTTCAGTGAAGTACAACAGTAGAATAGAAGCCACATTCCACTTGGATGAAAGTTGAGTTAATTCATGAGCCATTATTTATCTGTTCTGTTTCATCTTCCCTCCACACTGTGGCACTCAAAACTAGCACCCAAGAGCCAAATCCCACCTTGGCCCCTACTCCCTCCCATTGTTGGGGCTGGCGCAGACGCTACTCCAAGCCAGCACTGAGGAGCACTACAGTTGTGTAGCAGCTACCAGCCGGCTCCTAATGAAATTGCTAGGGATATAGACAGTAATCTATCTGTGCCTTTGACAAAACATGGCACCAAATCACCACACACTGTGTTCCTCTTCCCTTTACTACTCCAGAGTTGGCAAGCATTCTTCTCTTGGCATTAACCATCGAACTCCCACACACATCACCTAGGGAAGATTTCCCTTTACAGAATCACTTGCTTTCAAATCACAGAATCTGGTTAACATATAAACTTGGGCAGAGAATAAGGGGAACATATGCCAATTAAAGAATTATCATTGGGTTGTTTATTTACTACCATGGATTTGTGGTTTCAAAGCGGTGGTTGTTTTCTGTCATCTGTGACCTTAGGGGCCTATGTTGTCCTTAACCGGTTCACAGAGTACACTCTTGTAATCTGAGGAGCCCTCCTCCTCCTCCTTGAGTGGGGACATGACTGAAAGGGCAGCCATCAGGATGGAATAGAATGTGTTGTATAAACACATCACCAAATCATACGGTAGATAATTTGGGGTTCTGGTAGACAGGACCCCTGTACCATTGGTTCTGGGAGTAGCTGTGGGCACAGACATGACATTCCTAGATTGTTCCCTCCCCACTTGGGCCACCTGGCTCACTGGGGCACTGGATTCCCCTGGCACTGTTTGTTCGTGAACTGAAGACCCAAAAACTTGAATGACCAGATGCTCCTGGGTCCCCAAGCATCCGGGGCTTTCCTCTGGGCCGTTTGGTCATATTCTCTGGTGCCTTCCTTGTGGTGAATCTGTGAGTGTCTTTTAGGGGTTATCTGCTTCCTTTTCTTTGGAGGTGTTGCACAGGCTCCTGGCCAAGCAGAAGTCATCTGATTACCGTTTGTCTTAAAGTTCTCCACAAACCAAGGCTTGTCTCTTTGAAAGCTGGAATTGCAGTAGATCTGAAACAAAATGAATCACTTTAGTCATATTGGGAGAAAATATAACTATTTGACTTTAACAGGCCTCTCAGAGTCTTTAGTCATCCCTGCATGTTATCTCTAAAGGGCTTATAGTTTCATATGAATATCTATACTTCCTTATCATTTGATAGTCTCATGTGAAAAAAAGTTATCCCCTGAAATGAAACCCTTTCATTATATCATTCTTTTTGGTCTATTAAGAAGATGTTCCAGTAACAGATTACATGAGAAATGGGAGGACTTTCTACATTACCATAATCTTGTTCCCTGGAGAGTAAACTGAAGAGTCACTTGGGCATATTTTGATGAATCCATAGAGGTTCATCAGGAGGATGAAAGTCTTCAGGCTGTTTGATTCAAAGATCTTATCTGCTCCCGGAAGGCAAAGAACTTCACTCTAGAAAAGATACTTGTCAATGATCACGTTGTCTCCACCTTCATTCCAGTGCACAGGCATGAGGGTGTTGTCTTCCGCTATCCTTCCAAGCTTTCTTAGGAAGGACAACCCAGAAAGAAGATTGTTTCCTTCCACATTGGTGGTGCCTTGATTTGGGTCCTGTGGTTGCTGGTTGTTTTGTGGTCTTGCATCTTGGCTCCCCACTTGGTCCCTGTGTCTCTCCAAAGCCTCCCTAGGACCCATATCTGGATCTCGGGATACATCATATTGGACCCTTATTGGTAGCACTATAATCTCTGATGGGGCCAGCTTGGCTTCTTTCACCTCATTGATACTCTGACTAGTCATGGAGCTGCTGCGTTTGCTACTGGGATCTTATCACTGAACACCAGAGTCAGAAATGCCTTTGGTCACTGCAAGTATGCCCAATATACACTGTCCTCAAAATTCTATCGTTGTGGGGCAACCAGCTGCTTAAGTCAGTCCTCTGTACTGGTCATATGATGTCACAAAGGTGGCTTACAGTTGGTTTGGAGAGTAGGTCCTGGCCAAGTGTGTGTGTATGAGGGGAGGCGGATAGATGGGTGTAAGGCCCTGAGCTTCTCTAATTTTGGAAAAAAGTACAGAAAAATAGGGTTCAGAGTTGCCAGAAAGGGCTCTCATCTGCTGCCAGGCACATTGTTTTATGTTGCTAGGCACTGCATGGGATTAAAAGTCATGATTCTATCTCCACTCCCACATCTACAGATAGGGGAGGCCTGTTGATGACCTCTTTTCATTATTAATGAGAGAGAGAGAGAGAGAGAGAGAGAGAGAGAGAGAGAGAGAGAGAGAAGAGGCCGTCTTTTTATTGAATTTGTTGGGGTGACATTGGTTCCCAAAACCACAGAGGGTTCAAGTGTACAGCTCAGTAAAACATCATCTGCACACTGCATCAAGTGACATCCCCCTGTTCCCATTTTCCACACTTTGCCCACCTCCACCAACTGCCAACTCCCCTTTCCTTCTGGCTATCACCACATTTCTGTCCACATCTGTGTCATATAGACTTTTTCTTCTAATCCCTTCACCTTCTTTCATCCTGTCCCCCAAAGCCCTTCCACTCTGTCAGCTGTCAGTCTGTTCCATGTAGCCATGCCTCTGTTTCTGTTTTATTCCTGTTTAAGTGGCTCATTAGATTCCACATATAAGTTAGACCATATGGTATTTGTCTTTATATGACTGGCATATTTCACTTAGCATAATAATTTCCAGGTCCATCCATGCTGTCCCAAAAGGTAATAATATTACATTGTATAAATATACCATAGGATTTTATGCACTCATCTACTGATGGGCATTTGGGCTGTTTCCAGATCTTGGCTGTTGTTAATAACACTGCAGTGAGCATAGGGATTCACATATTCTTTCGAATTAGTGTTTCAGGTTTCTCAGATATATTCCCAGAAGTGGGATCACTGCATCAAATGGGAGTTCTATATTTAATTTTTTGAGGAAACTCCATACTGTTTTTTACAGTGGCAGCACCAGTCTGCATTCCCACCAGCAATGCACAAGGGTTCCTTTTTCTCCACATCCTCACCAACACTTGTTGTTTGTTGATTTATTGATGACAGCCATTCCCACAGGCATGAAGTGATATCTCATCGTGGTCTTAATATGCATCCTCTGATGATTACTGACATTGAGCATTTTTTTCATATGTTTATTGGCCAACTGTATGTCCTCTTTGGAAAATTACCTATTAGGTCCTTTGCCCGTTTTTATAATTTGACTAGAGGCCCGGTGCACAAAAATTTGTGCACTCGGGGGGAAGGGAGGGTCCCTCAGCCCGGCCTGTTCCCTCTAGCAGTCTGGGACCCCTCGGGAGATAACGACCTGCTGGCTTAGGCCTGCTCCTGGGTGGCAGAGGGCAGGCCCAATCCCTAGGTGCAGCCCCTGGACAGGCTCAGAGCAGGGCCGATTGGGGGGTTGGGGCACCACCCCCTGTCACACTCAAGGCAGGGTCGATGGGGAGGTTGCGGCGCGACCCCCTGTCATGCACAGAGCAGGGCCCATCAGGGGATTGGGGAGCTCCCTCCTGTCACGAACAGAGCAAGGCCCATCAGGGGGTTGAGGAGCTCCCCCCTGTCACTCACAGAGTAGGTCCGATAGGGGAGTTGGGGCACCGTCCCCTGTCACACACAGAGCAGGGTGGATCAGTGGGTTGGGGCACCGCCCTCTATTACCCACAGAGCAGGGCCAATCAGGGGTTTGGGGCGCCGCCACTCTCACACTCATGGCAGGGCCGATGGGGAGGTTATGGCTCTATCCCATCACACACAGAGCAGGGCCCGGGGGGGGGGGGGGGTGTGTGGCCCCGCCCCCTGTCACACACAGAGCTGCAGGGCGATCAGGGGGTTTGGGTGCTGCCCCCTGTCACGCTGATCCTGGTGCTGGGAGGCATATTACCCTTTTACTATATAGGGTAGAGGCCTGGTGCATGGGTGGGGCTGGCTGGTTTGCCCTGAAGGGTGTCCCAGATCAGGGTGGGGGTCCCCACTGGGGTGCCTGGCCAGCCTGGGTGAGGGGATGATGGCTGTTTGCAGCTGGTCACACACCCTTCAGGGTGGGGGTCCCCACTGGGGTGCCTGGTCAGTCTGGGTGAGGGGCTGAGGGCTGTTTTCAGGCTGGGGGTGACTGAACTCCCAACTGCTCCTTTTTTCCTTTTTTTTTTATTCTGGGCCAGCTTTAGCTTGAGGCTTGGCTCCAGCTCTTAGGCCGCCGCTCCTGAAAGTAGGTTTCTGGCCTTTGCATACAATGTTGCGAATCTGCTGGCTGAAGTCCCACGGTATCTGTTACAATGTTTGAAACTGCAGGCTCAGAGGCCTGCAGCTGCAGGCGGGGAACGTTGGTTTCCTCCATCACTGAGGCAAGTGAGCCTCATGTTAGTTTCAAGCTGCCTGGCTGCTGGCCTCCATCTTGGCTGACAGTTAATTTGCATATCTCGTTGATTATCCAATGAAAAGGGTAGCACTCGTACGCCAATTACCATGTTTCTCTTTTATTAGTGTAGATTGTCTTCTTGGAGTTGAGTTGTATAAATTATTTATATATTTTGGAAATTAACCCCTTATGGCATATATTGTTGGCAAATATGTTCTCCCATTCAGTGGGTCACTTCATTTTGTTGATGGTTTCTTTTGCTATGCAAAAGCTTTTTAGTTTGATGTATTCCCAGTTGTTTATTTTCTCTTTTGTTTCCCTTACATGAGGAAATAAATTGGCAAAAATATTGCTATGAGAAATTTCTGCAATTTTACTGCCTATGTTTTCTTCTAGGATTTTTATAGTTTCACAGTTCACATTTAAGGCTTACATCTATATTGCATTTATTAATGTGTATGGTGTAAGTAAGTGGTCTAATTTCATTTTTGCATATATTTGTCCAATTTTTCCAACACTATTTGTTGAATAGACTATCTTTACCTCATTGTACATTCTTGCCTCCTTTGTCAAATATTAATTGATCATGAAGGTGTTGGTTTATTTCTGGGCTCTATTCTGTTCCATTGATCCATTTGCCTGTTCTGATGTATTACCAGGCTGTTTGGATTACTATAGCCTTGTAGAATAGTCTGATATCAGGTATTGTGATATCTCAAACTTTGTTCTTCTTTCTCTAGAGTGCTGAGGTTGGTCTTTTTGGTTCAATATAAACTTTTTGAGTGTTTGTTCTAGGTCTGTGAAATATGCTGGTGGTATTTTAATGGGAATTGCGTTGAATCAGTATATTGCTTTGGGTAGTATGGACATTTTAATGATGTTAATTTTGTCTATCCATGAACATGATATATGTTTCTACTTCTATCTTCCTCAATTTCTTCAGTATTTTATAATTTTGTAAGTATAGGTCTTTTATCTCCTTGATTAAATTTATTCCTAGGTACTTTATTTTTTATTGCAATAGTAAATGGGATTTTTTCTTTATTTCTTTTTCTGATAGTTCATTATTGGTGTATAAAAATGCTACCAATTTCTCAATATTAATTTTGTGTCCTACTATTTTGCTGAATTTATTTATTAGATCTAGTAGTTTTTTTGGCAGAGTCTATAGGGTTTTCTATGTACAATATATCATCTGCAAGTAATGACACTTTTACTTCCTCTTTTTAAATTTAGGTGCCTTTTATTTCTTCTTCTTTTCTGATTACTGTCGTTAGAACTTTCAGTACTATATTGAATAAGAGTGGCAAAAGCAGACATCCTTGTCTTGTTCCTGCTCTTAAGGGAAATGATTTTAGGTTTTACACATTAAGTATGATGTTGGCTGTGGGTTTGTCATATATGGCCTTTATCATGTTGAAGTATGATCTCTCTATTCTCACTTTGTTGAGAGTTTTTTTTTAACAAAAATGGGTGCTGGATTTTATCAGATGCTTTTTCTACATTTATTGATGTGATCATATGATTTTTATTTTTCATTTGCTTATGGGATATATTACATTTATTGATTTGAGACTATTGTACCAAACTTGCATCTCCAGAATAAATTGCACTTGATCATTGTGTGTAGTCTCTTTAATGTATTGCTAGATCTGGTTTGCTAATATTTTGTTGAGGATTATTTCACCTATGTTCATCAGGGACATTGACCTAGAATTTAATTTCTTTGTAGTGTCTTTATCTAGTTTTGGAATTAGGATAATGCCTGGTAAAAAGAACTTGGGAATTTTTCCTCCTCATGATTTTTTTTTTTTTTTTGGAATAATTAGAGAATGATAGGTGTTAGTTTTTCTTTGAATGTTTGGTAAAATTTGGCTGTGAAGTCATCTAGTCCAAGATTTTTGTTTACTAGGAGGTTTATTTTTTTTAATTACTGCTTTAATTCCATTAGTTGTAATCAGTCTATTCAAGTGTCTGATTCTTCCTGATTCAGTTTTGGAAGATTGCATGTTTTAAGGAATTTATCCATTTTGCCACAGGTTGTCCAATTTGTTGACATATAGTTGTTCACAGTATTTTCCCACACTCTTTTGTATATCTGTGGTGTCAGTTGTTACTTCTCCTCTTTGATGTTTGATTTTATTTATTTGGATCCTCTCTCTTTGTTTCTTGATAAATCTCATTGGAGGTTCATCAATCTTGGTTATCTTTATAAAGAACCAGCTCTTCATTGATCATATGTATTCATTTTTTTGTTTCTATGTCATTTATTCCCACTGTAATCTATTTTATTTCATTCCTTGTACTTACTCTGGGCTTTTTGGGGGTCCTTTTTATAGTTCTTATCGGTGTAGGAATAGATTAATAGAGATTTAATCTAGTAATGCTATGAACTTTTCTCTCAAGATTTCTCTCACTGTCCCATAGATTTTGGGTTATTGTGTGTTCATTTCATTTGTTTCCAGGTTAAATTTGATTATCTTCCTTGATTTCATTGTAAATCTGTTGATTGTTTTATAACATGTTATTTAGCCTACATGCGTTTGAATGCTTTCCAGTGTTTTTTTTTTTTTTCTTTTTTATTGTAATTGGTTTCTAAATTCATACCATTGTGGTCATAGAAGATATAATTTGAGTGTTCTTGTATTTATTAAGATTTATTTTGTGTCCTAACATGTGGTCTATCTTTGAGAATGTCCCATGTGCATTTGAAAAGAATGTATATTCTGATGCTTTGGGATGAAATATTCAGGAAATATCAGTTAAATCCATCTGATCCTGTGTGTCATTTGAGGTATCTGTTGTCTTGTATTTTTTTTCCCATCCCTTCACCTTTAGTCTGTGTGTCTTTTTCGAGTTGAGTCTCTTGAAGACAGCACATATGTGGGTCATGTTTTCTTATCCATTCAGCTACACTATATATTTTCATTGGAGCATTTAAGATTATTTATGATTATTTAAGATTATCCATTTACATTTGAGATTATTATTGAAAGGCATTCATTCATTGTTATTGTATTCTTTATACCTATGTTCTTCTATGTATTTCTTCCTCCTCCTCCTATTTTTTATTCATTTCAGAGAGAAAGGGAAAGGGATAAGTTATAAAAACATCAATGATGAGAGAGAATCATTGATCGGTTGCCTCCTGCATGCCCCCACACTGGGGCTCATGCCTGAAATCTTGGCATGTTCCCTGACCAGGAATCAAACTGTAATATCCTGACTCATAGGTCTATACTTAACCACTGAGCAAAACTGTCCAGACAGCTCCTCCTCCTCCTCCTCCTCCTCTCCTCCTCCTCCTTCTTCTTCTTGCAAGCCCTTTAACATTTCTTGCAATAGTGGTTTGGCGGTAATGACCTCCTTTAGCTTTTTCTTACCTGAGAAACTATTTCCCCTTCAATTTTAGATGATATATTTGCTGGGTAAAATAGTTTTAGTTGGAGGTCCTTGCTTTTCATCACTTTGAATATTTCATATCAATCTGTTTGACCTGAAGTGCTTATGTTGAGAAACCAGATGAGAGCCTTATGGTAGCTCCCTGTAGTTAACTGTCTCCCTTGCTGCTTTTCAGTTTTTCTCTGTCTTTAGACCAGGGGTCCTCAAACTTAGGCCCGCGGGCCACATGCAAATACAAATATTGTATTTGTTCCCATTTTGGTTTTTTTTGTTTTTACTTCAAAATAAGATATGTGCAGTGTGCATAGGAATTTGTTCATAGTTGGTTTTTTTGTGTGTTTTTTTTTTTTAACTATAGTCCAGCCCTCCAATGGTCTGAGGGACAGTGAACTGGTCCCCTATTTAAAAATTTTGAGGACCCCTGCTTTAGACTTTGCCATTTTAATTATGATGTATCTTTGTGTCATCCTCTTTGGGTTCATCTTGATTAGGACTCTTTGTGCTTCCTGAACTTGTGTAACGTTTCCCTTTGCCAGGATAGGGAAGTTTTTAGCCATTATTTCTACAAATAGGTTCTATATCCCTGGCTCACTCTCTTCTCCTTCTGGTAACCCTATAATGTAGATATTATTACACTTGTGTTGTCCCAGATGTCCATTAGACTTTTCTCATTTTTTAAAATTATCTTTCCTTTCTGATACTTACTATTATTTTATCCTCTAAATTGTTTATTTTATCCTCTTATTCATCTAACCTGTTGTTGATTCCTTCTAGTGTCTTCTTCATTTCACATATTGCAGTCTTCATCTCTGACTGGTTATTTTTTATGATTTCTATCTATGTTCTTTTTAAGTCTTACTATCTCTTTATTTAAGTCCTCACAATTCTTTCCCTAAGGTTCTGGAGTATCCTTATAACCATTGTTTTAAACTCTGCATCTGGTATTTGTGTTGCTTCCATATAATTTAATTATTTGTGTGGGGGATTTCTCTTGTTCTTTCATTGGGGCATATTTTTTGTCTTCCTTTTTTTTCAGAGTATTGGGTAGATCTGCTATGACTCTCAGACTTGCTATTATGGCCTTAAGATATAGGTGACTTGGACTCAGTGGCATAATCTTCTAGATCACCTGAACTCCATGTTCTAGGAATATTTCTTGTAGGTTATATGCACCCTCCTGTTGTAGTGAGTTTTGAATGTTGTTGACCTGAATGAATTAACTCTTCAGGCTAACTATAAGGATAAACATTGATCACCACGTATGAGTCACTGTGCAGGGACTGTACCTTAAGACAGAGTTGTTCCTTGCAGGGTCTGGTGTCTGCCAGAATCTCTCTTTGGTTATGAAGTTTGTGTGGCTAGTAGAGTTGAGCTCTGGTGTGGTCTGAAGCCCACCCCTGGTTGTGTTGTTTCTAGGTTCACTTGAGTTAGGATTGGGTACAGGTCAATATCAGATGTGTATAACCAGCCTTGGGCTACCTGTTACTGGGTGAAAGGAGTTTTGCAGTGAAGATATCCCTTCCACTTCTCAACTGCTTCAGATAGGTGTGGGGGCCAGCACTTTCTGTGCCTCTGCCCTTCTTACCAGGCTCTATGTAGTGTCCTTTATAATTCCTTGGTTGTAATATTTCAGTTCAGCTAGTCTTCAGTTGGTTATTCAGATTGATTGCTCTATAATTTAGCTGTAAATTTGATTTGGCTCAGGGTGCAAGTGAACTTAGCTTCCACCTACTTTGCAATCATCTTGGAATCCCAGAATAAGTTTGTGGTATTTTATAAAGCTCCATCCAACCCCTAATCCAGAGGTTGACCAGGACAATTAAAGTGTGCAGGATGAGATGAGTCTCAACAATGCACTGGATAGTGAGGTGTATTAAGGCAAGGATTGTGCTGATTTTGCTAGGGCCTAGCATAGTAAGCTCTAAATAAATATGAATTAAATCTCTAGAATAAATAAATACATGAATAAATTATACCTGAATTCTCTAGGTTTTTAAATTCCAGAACATTACAAAATTAGAATTACGTATGTTAACATACGAAGATTAAAACATAGTGGTTTAGAGCAGTGGTCACCAACCAGTGGTCTGTGGACCACTGGTGGTCCATGAGGTCCAAAAGGTTGGCGACCACTGGTTTAAAGTACAAACTTTGAAGTGAGAAAGACTTGCTTTACTAGTATGTCATGCAGACTAGTAAACTTAGGCAAGTCATTTAAATACTCTGCCACTCAGTTTTCTATGTACACTGTGAATAACAGCAGTATATATATATATATATATATATATAGAATACGAATGTTGTGAGTATTAAATAAAATAATACACATATGTAAAAGACTTGACATGATTCCTGATACAAGAATGCATACATTAACTGTGGCATTATTTATATTATCATTAATATTACCATTATTACTCTTGTTGTCATGCCAACATCTGATTTTGTATACAAATACCAAGGTCATGAAATTCCACTTATTTATTACTTATTTATTTATTTACTTATTTATTTCAATCTTTAATGTTGAAACTATTACATATGTCCCTTGAACCTCCTTAATATTACTTTAGATACTAGAGGCAGGTAAATTCATACTATGGTCTCAATACAGTGCCTGTGAAGATCTGGAGTCTCCATGGGCACATGCTGAACTATATTAGAATAAGCAATAAACCTCAACCAATACAGTGTGCACAAGCAATACAACTAAACTGAGTGCAGCATGGAAATCATTAAACAATATCCCTTCAATGAAGGGCAAAGAACAGAATTTTAAATATGGTTATAAGAGGAAAGGAAAAACAATTGAGAACTAAAAGCACAGGAAATGATTACAAATCTGAATTATATTTATAAAAAAACAGGTAACATTTACTGAGTATTTCTTAGGTGTCATGTATGCCATTAAGTGCTTTATTTCAATGTATTATTTAATGCAGCAAATCTTCAAGTTAAGTACTATCATTATACCCATTTTACAGAAGAAGAAACTGAATTTTACAAAAATTAAGTGACAGACTCAGCTATGTCTGTCTCCAGAGTTCACAAAGTTAAATGCTATATTGTTCCTTCTCAGTGTCCTACCCAAAAGAGTAGTGTTTGCTTTTTAAAATAGATTTTAAAACATTAAAATTCTGGATATTCAAGTTAGAAGACGCAGGACATATCTTGTATGAATGGTTCTTAAAGGCCTCTTATATTTGTCCCAGTGCTCATTGACACTGAAGGTGAAAGATTTTATTAGGCAATATATTTGACCTAATTGTGTGACTTTTTAGAAGGATGAGTTTGACATTTCAAAGTGAGATGGAGCATTAGAAGGCTACATAGAGTTGGTACTAAAAAAAAATGACAGCAATTTATGATGCTGCAAAGGAATGTAATTTTTTCTAGGAAAAAAAGACTCTGAAAATTACCTGAATATATTATATATTTGCAATGCTGTTAAAACTGAATGCTTTCAGCAATAGTTGCTAACTCTGACTTTCATAAAAGCCTGTCAAAGAATCATTTCTATACACACCCACAGACCCTTCTACACACAGACATGTATGGGTGCATGCACACACGCTTAATACAAGTTAACTTTTAAGCACAATATGGACAGCCTGCCAATTTTTCCATGTATTTGTCTGAACCATATCTTGGCTGGAAGTGAACTGGCCTGGGATCAAACAAACATACAAGAGATATGGAGAAGGACTAGCAGAAATCATTTCCATGTGCTACTAGTGGGGTGGGAGTGTTATTGAAAATAGGCAGAAGTCAAAAATTCAAGGAAGCAAATCTTAAAATTTAGAGAAGTCTATTAACAGAAGTTGTGGGTTAGAACTTGAAAACTGCACTTAAGAAAAAGACTATTCATGTCATCTGCCCATTTTTTAATTGGGCTGTTTGTCTTCCTTTTGTTAAGTTATCTGAGTTCTTTATGTATTTTGGAAATGAACCCATCATCAAATGCATTATTGGCAAATATGTTCTCCAATGCAGTGGATTCCCTTTTCATTTTGATGCGTGTTTCTTTCGCTGTGCAGAAGCTTCTATTTTGCTGTAGTCCCATTTGTTTATTTTCTCCTTTGTTTCTTTTGCTCTAGGAGATGTATCGGCAAACTTATTGTTACTAGATATGTCTGAGATTTTGCTGCCTATGGTTTCTTGTAAGATTTTTATGGTTTCATGACTTACATTTAAGTATTTGATCAAATTTTAGTTTATTTTTGTATATGTTGTAAGTTGGTGGTCTAGTTTTCAATTTTTTTTTTTGCCTGTACCTGTCCAACTATCCCAATACTATTTGTTGAAGAGACTGTCTTAACTCTATTGTATGCTCTTGCCTCCTTTGTCAAATATTAATTGAACATAATGCCTTGGGTAGATTTCTGGGTTCACTGTTCTGTTCTGTTGGTCTATATGCCTGTTCTTGTGCCAGAATAAGGCTGTTTTGATTACAGTGGCTTTGTAGTATAGGTTGATATCCAGTTTTGTGATCCCGCCAACTTTTTTCTTCTTTCTCAAAATTAGGGGAGCTATTCAGGGTCTTTTATGGCTCCATATAAATTGTTGGAGTGTTTGTTCCAGATTTGTGAAATATGCTATTGGTATTTTGATAGGGATTGCATTGAATCTATAGATTGCTTTGGGTAGTATGAACATTTTAATGATATTAATTCTACCAAACCATGAACACAGAATATGCTGCCACTTGTTTATATCTTTTGCCTCTTTTTTCAACATTTTGTGGTTTTATGAATATAGGTCTTTTACCTCCTTGGTTAAGTTTATTCCTAGGTATCTTAGTTTCTTTGTTACAATGGTACATAGGATTGTTTTTGTTTTGTTTTTAATTTCTCTTTCTGAGAGTTAATTATTGCTGTATAAAAATTCCATCAATTCCTGGGTGTTAATTTTGTATCCTGCTAAATTGTTTAATCCATTTATTAAATTTAGTAGATTTTTTGGTGGTGTTTTCCTCCAAAGAGGACATATAAATGGCAAAGAGACATATGAAAAAATGCTCAAAGTCACTAATAAGCAGAGAGATGCGAATTAAAATGACAATGAGGTATCACCTCACACCTTCCAGAATGGCTACCATTAATAAATCAACAAACAAGTGCTGGTGAGGATGCGGAGAAAAAGGAACCCAAGTACATTGTTGGTGGGAATGCAGACTGGTATAACCACTATGGAAAATAGTATAGAGTTTCCACAAAAAATTAAATATGGAACTTCCATTTTACCCATGGTCCCACTTCTAGGAATATATCCCAAGAAGCCAGAAACACTAATCAGAAAGAATATAGACACCCCTATGTTCATAGTAGCCTTCTTTACAATAGCTAAGATTTGGAAACAGCCCAAATGCCCATCAGTAGATGAGTGGATAAAAAGGCTATGGTACATTTATACAATGCAATACTATGCAGCTATAAAAAACAAGGATCTCTTATCCTTTGAGACAACATGGAGAACCCTGGAGAGTATTATGCTAAGAGAAACACACTAATCTGAGAAAGACAAGTATCACATGATCTCACTTATATGAGGAATCTAATGAACAGAATCAATTGATGAACAAAATGATCCAGAGACATTGAAGCATGCAACACACTGAGGTATTTCAGAGAGGAAGGTGGGAATAAATTAACCAATGAACTTATATGCATATATGCATAGCCCATTGACATACAATAGTGCAGGGAAGGCCTGGGGTGGGGATGGGAGTGGAGTGGAGGGGATCAATGAGGGGGAAAAGGGGGACAGCTGTAATACTTTCAACAATAAAAATAATTTTTTTAAAAAAGAAAGAAACTAATCTCAGAAAGGACTCTGGGAGAACAAACTGGGCTATTGTTCATTAGGAACAATAGGCTTGGAACTTAAATTTAAAACCCAGGAAAGGTTTTTACAGTTGCATGGGTTAAAAATTTTGAAACTTCCTTGAGTATATTCCAGAATTGAGCAGATTATTAAATATATCTAGGATAATAGGAGCTAAGTTCTTCACTGTTAGGAGAGTTAGAGATATGAAAAGTAAGGATACAAAAATGTATCCTGTTTTACTGAATTGGAATTATAAGTATCAGTATGAACACATATATCAGAGAGAGAGAGAGAGAGAGAGAGACTCCTACAAAGATGTATTTCCTAGCTCACTCTCTTGAAAAACATAAATTACACACCAATAACAATGAGAATACCTGAAGCCCAGATCTTGGTTTCTAAATATTATTCTCCAAAAAAGGAACCGAGGCTCTTTGGTGAAATGACTGATTTGAGAGAGCTTCGAGGGGGGAAGTACAAGATGTCCTCAATTGGCATGGCTCAGTGGTTCAGCATGGACCTATGAACCAGGATGTCAAGGTTCTATTCCTGGTCAGGACACTTGCCCTGGTTGCAGGCTCGACCCCCAGTAGGAGACGTGGGGGAGGCAGCCAATCATGATTCACTCTCATCGTTGATGTTTCTATTTCTCTCTCCCTCTCCCTGCTTCTCTGAAATCAGTAAAATAATATATTAAAGGAAAAGGAAAAAAAAAGATGTATCCTGAATATTTTTAGGTACTAGAAAATAAACAAATACTTAAAGACTATTAGGGACACGTCAAAAGAACATAGGGGACAGCTAAAGGAACAATATGAATATTCAAATAAATAATAATATTGAGATATTATATCCCATTGAATAAAATAAGAATCCATGAGCCCATATGAATATAAATAGATAAATAAATAAATGAATAAATAAATAAATAAATAAATAAATAAATAAATAAAGTGTAAGGGAATGGCTTTTTTACAGTAGAAAAATAACTAATAAATATCAAATTAATAATTGGGTGAGAAAATCATCAATGGATATTTAAACCAATGGACGAAAGTTTTACAAGAAACAATGAACACACCCAGCATTAAAGGACTTCCCTAGAAATTACTTATTAATTACTAAGTTACGGTAGAGAAAATGAGCATACAGCACCTTAATCAATTCATCAAAGCTAACATCAGCAGTGTTGGGACAAACCACTACCATAAGCCTCCTGCTATGATGTCCTGAGAAGGACACAATATCACTTGTGAGATATTCCTGCCAAAAATTCCATAACCTGAATAAAAAGAAAATATAATAGAGGAATGTTCTGCAATGTAACTGGCCTATCCACTTCAAAAATGTCAGAGTCAAGAAATACAAAGATAGAGGGACTATTCTGAGTTAAAGAAGCCTAAAGAGACATGACTATTAACTTTAGTGAGTGATCTGAGATTGGATTGTTGAATATTGACTTTGGAAGAAATAATAGTAGTATATCAATATTATTTTTTCTAATTTTGACAATAACTGTGGTCATGTAGGGGAATGCTTTTGTTCCTAGGAAATACACATAAAGTATTTAGTAAAAACTATTTAGGTAGAGAGAGAGAGAGAGAGAGAGAGAGAGAGAGAGAGAGAGAGAGAAAGCAAATATAAACCTTTGTAAATCTGGGTAAAGGGTATGTGAGACTTCCTTGTACTATTCTTACAACTTTTCTGTAAATATAAATTTACATCAAAATAAACATTTAAAAAATCTTCAGGCAAGATACTTAAGATTCCATCTTGGGACTTAAATGTTTTTGAACAACCAATGTATGAAGGTATTGAATCTCGAATCTAGGTAGGGGCCCAAGCATGTGGTAGATAATAAAGAAACTAAATTTCAAACTCCAGAGTGTAAAACAAAGACTAGTCAGCAAGGAACCAGACAAGAACTCAGCTGAAAAAATCAGAGTCAATAGAGAACCAGCAGCATAGCTAACTCAGTGCTAAGTAGGGAAGTTACTACTGTAGGGCTCTTTGTAATAGCCCTGTCCAGTGACAGGTTTAATCCAAGATTCTGAACATACATGTAGGAGTTACGTGGCCCTGCAATGCTAAGGAGGCTGTGGGGGTCGGGAACCAAGTACATTATTACAGTTGGATTTGGTGGAAGTTTCATGCAGTTGCAGTGTAACAGCCTGACTCAGCTGGAACCTGTTGCAGTGTAGATCTGTACGCTTAATGCTGTAATCTCCCAAGAAAGAAAAAGTGGAAAATGCAATCATCCTAGAGTTCTCAAAAACATCACCCTTTGCCTCTTGAAAGAGAGCACAAGCCAGTGAATGGATAGAGAGAAACATTTTCTTTTTTCTTGTCCTATTATCTTTTGTGTTCTTTAGAACCAGAAGATAAGAAAATAGCTACCTTTATACTCTCAGTTCTCAATCACAGTTGCACTTTGAAATCATCTGTAGAGGTTTTTGTTTGTTTGTTTAAAAAACAAACAAACAAACAAACAAAAAACTACCAACGTCTATTCCTCACCCTCAGAGGTTTATTTCATTGGTCTGCAGAGAGGCCCAAATATTGTCATTGGGCCCTAATATTTTTAATATCCTCAGATAATTCTAATGTTTAGTCAGGGTTTAAAACTACTGGTCTAGACATTGATTCTTAAAATATTGTTTCTGGACCACCTGTACTAGAATTATCTGGAGTATTTATTTAAAATGTGAACTCCTGCCAAGCCAGTGTGCTCAGTGGTTGAGCATCGACCTATGAACCAGGAGGTCACGGTTCGATTCCCTGTCAGGACACATGCCGAGATTGCAGGCTTGATCCCCAGTGTTGGGCTTACAGGAGGCAGCTGATTAATGATTCTCTTTCATCATTGAATCATTGAAACTTCTCTCTCTCTCTCTCTGTCTCTCTCCCTCTCATCTCTGAAATCAATAAAAATTTATAAAAAATAAAAAATACAATGTGAACACTTGATCCCACCCCACACTAACAAAATCAGGATTTGGGGGTGGGGCATTTTTTAGCCAGTTCCTAAGCAACAGTTCACTAAGTATGAGAACCACTGCACTGGGCTTTTAAGAGCTGACTTTTAGGTTAATTCTTTGAGAAATACAATTTTTACCACCTCTCTGCTCCCAGAATGTTACTTCACTAATCCTATGACACAAGGTGCTTTTCAGAATGTGATATATTATGACAGATGAAATTTCTTGGGAAAGTTGATGCATTATGCAGGGATGATGCAAGGATCTCATTCTGATTTTAACATAGAATAAAGACATCTTAATATGTCATTGCCTGGATTCTAATATTATGGAAGGCTTGAGGAAATGGCGATGTGATGTTTCATCTATAGAACTGCTGCCACCTGATAGTGATGATGAACAATTTTTCATTCTTGAGATATGCCCTCCAGCAGCGCACAATTTTACAAATTCTTGAAATGGCGATGGTGGATTTTTCTTATATTATGGTAGCAAATAATGCAAGTAAGAGAATTACAAATGAACTAATTAAGATAAGCCCATGATTTGTTCTGTGAAGGATGAAGAAATAAGAGATAGTGTTCTGAATCTTGTAGCTAAGTCAAGAAGAAATTAAGATGCTGAATAAGGAAACTACTTGATTTATCATTCGGTCCACTAATTAATTGTGAATAAAGACAGTGCATTATAATACTCAGGATGTTCATTTGTGTGACCTCTATACAGAGAGATAAGAGATTCAAATGAAAGCTCACATGAGGGTCTTTTTCCAGAAAAGAAGTCACAAAGTCTTGCTGAGGTCGTTACACCATCAAGACTGTAACCAACACTACATTTTCAAGTCTGAAATGATGATTCTGAGTCACTAATAAAAATCATACAATAGTGTAACATATTTAATGAAGTGGGGAAAATGTTTATTACATTTTTGGAAACTTTTACAAAATGAAATCAGTTAAATAAAGTTCTGGCACTCAGAGAGTTAACTTCTATATGGAAATCTTAGTTATATAAAAGGTTTTGTCCTCCTTAGTCCTTGGGGTAGATATTTCATAAACTGAGTGAAGAGAACATACTGGGATTAGCTATCTTCACTATCACCAAGTAATTGCATTTATTTTGCTTCATTTGGCTACATTAGTGTGTCCTAAGAAATCAACTAGTTTGACTCTTATTTATGCTCTGAAGAGTTAAGCAATATACAAAGGTGTTTAACATTCTCTCCCAAGTATTCCATTTCCATGTAACTCCATTTGGAAATTGTCATTTAAAAAAAAGAGCAAGTTTGCAATCATTATCTTTAGATTTCTATTACCACAAGTATATTTTTTCTTTTATTTAACACTATGTCATGTTTACAAATTTCAGTCAGTAAATTGGGAGGTGAGCCAGGATTTATGCTGTGAAATGCAAATGAACTTTATAGCAATTCAAACACATTTTCATTTACCATGGTTATAATTTGAAAAATATTATTCTGTGACACTGGATACAAGTCTTTCATTCCAATGAACACATTTTTTTTTTCACAAAGCTGGGTGGCTGATTAGTTTTTTGTAACATGCATAATCCATGTTTTCTGACAGAGATCTTAAGTAAAATTATATAAATGAGGTTTCCTACACATGTAAATTTATAATGGGTATTCAGTAATATGTGAAAATATAAATTTAAACATTCATGGAATGGAAAAATAGTGAGGAATTGGAAAAAAGCAGCAGTGAGTAGGAAGGAGAAGAATGGCTTACTCAGTAGCTTCTCTCAATCAAGTATAGTTTATTCCATAGAATCAAGGCTAGCTATTGGGTATGGGTAGAACTAAAACCATTATTTTAAAAACAATCAATTAGGTTCAAGGTATATTGAACATTTTCAAGGGATAGAAAGTCCATTGCCTTTAACAAATAGTTCTATAAATAATTTAGGAAGGGAATGGTTCATGATCATTACCAGATGTTATCAGTCTGGTTTAGTCAGTAATAAGCCACTTTGCTCCCTCACCAAATCAGAATATAGCTTTTCCTTTCACTCATTCAGCAAGCAGTTTGTAAGCACCTACTATGTTACTAGTACTGGGCTAGGCCCTGAAATACAGCCAGAGAATACAAGAGTCATCTGAGAAACATAACCTGGATGTTCAGAGATTCATATCAATTAAACAAACATGGCTGCCATGTTCAGCTGGTCACTGAGAGCATAAAGAGTAAAAGAACAGAGCAGAAACAAGGACAATATTAGACAGTTTCTGGAGTTAAAGAGCAGGACATAGGAGGTTTACCAAATAGGACACTAGCTCTGCCTAGAATTATGTACCAGATTATTATGACCACCTGATGTTTGTAGGCAAATTAGCTATAATTTTGTGCTGAAGTTGCTAGAGGGCCAGACCATTATAAATAGGGAAGCAGGTTGTTTTCCACGACAGTAGAAGTGTTTTTTTTTTTTTGTTTTTTTTTTTCTGAAGATATGGGTAAACAACGTGATTTAACAGCCTTTGAACGTGGGATGATTGTTGGCGCTTGGAGCCATGGAGCGAGTATCAGCAAAACAGTCGAAGGCCTGTTCGAACACCTTTGCTATCTGCAGTTACCAAGATAAAACGTCTCCAATTAGCACAGGAATGCAAGGATTGTATAGTCGAACATTGGAAAAAAGTCATGTGGTCCGATGAATCACGTTTCTAGTTGCATCATGCAGATGGCAGAGTGAGAATTTGGCGGAAACAGTGTGAAAGCATGCACCCCACATGCATGAGTACAACCCTTCAAGCTGGTGGGGGCAGTGTTATGGTTTAGGGCATGTTTTCTAGGCATGATTGGGACCCATTAATTCATGTGGAACAACGTCCGAATAGCACAACATACCTAAATATCATTGCTGATCAAGTTCATCCTATCATGTTGAAGGTGTATCCCAATGGAGATGGCTTCTTCCAACAAGACAACGCGCCATGCCACAGTGCTCGTATTGTGCCCGAGTGCTTTCAAGAACATGAGGGAGACTTTACCTTGCTTAGGTGGCCCCCACAATGACCAGATCTCAATCCAGTTGAGCATTTGTGGAATGAAGTTAAAAAAGCCATCAGGCAGCTGGTTCCACAACCATCAAATCTCACAAAACTGGACAGTGCTATTGATCAGGCATGGTGTCAGATTCCTTGCATCACCTTCCAACATCTCTTGGAGTCAATGCCAAGAAGAATCACCACAGTATTGAGGCAAAAGGTGGCCCAATGAAGTACTGATGGGGTGGTCATAGTAATGTGGCCACTCAATATATATATAATCACGTTCAAAGGCTGTTAAATCGCGTTGTTTACCAATATCTTCAGAAAAAAAAAATCACTTCTACTGTCATGGTAAACAACCTGCTTCCCTATTTATAATGGTCTGGCCCTCTAGCAACTTCAGTGCAAAATTATAGCTAATTTGCCTACAAACTTCAGGTAGTCATACTAATCTGGTCTCTCTCTCTCTCTCTCTCTCTCTCTCTCTCTCTATATATATATATATATATATATATATATATATATATATATATATATATATATATATATATTTAAGTCAGGCATCACCCAAAAAGGCAGCTAAGCCCTGGACTACTCTAGAAAGTGGCTATTTGTAAGGTTGTTTGAAAAGAATTTCTAAATCTCTATGTGAACCACTATGGGTAACTTTTCTGGCATGAAACTATCCACTTGAATCATCTACGAACTCAAAAAGCCCAAGAGGTATACCTGATGGGTGAATAGAAAATGGATATTGACTTAGGTTTTAATGAGAAAGTTTCCCCGTACTAGCTGATGATTCATGTGGTGAAATTTGTCTTTTACTGATTTCTCTGTCAGTCCATTCCTGCAAAGGTCACTGCTGAATGGGTCAACATCATTTTGTTGACAATTTCTAATAGTATCAAATTGCATTGTTAACATCTTGTCACACTGAAAGAATTCATGGGATTACTTGATTTCCCAACATTGCTCCCTCAAAAATACTCTTTGAAATATAGTTAGTTTTTGACTTAAAATTTATTTTATGGAATTTGGGAGACTATATTTGTTCATACACTGGAGTGTGGTAAAATCATTTTTTAAAAATTATCTTCACTAAAAAACAAATATCTCTTCAATATTAGATTTTTTTCCCTTTTTTACAAAAAGGAAGGAAGTCTGAAAATATTAATGATCAATATCATGATAGTTTTTAATCAACTATATCCTTACTATATTTTATTTGCCTATAAAATATGTGATATTTCAACACAAGTCAAAGTTCAAATGATAATTAGATTGATCACAAATCTAGAATCAGCATCTATATGAATTGTTCAAGTATTTTACATGTAGTAGATGATATTTTTCTCATATTTTTGCAGATAGTAAAGTTATACTTGGAATCTGCTCTTTAGGTTTTTAAAACTGAATAGTGATTATAAAAACAACCATACAATTTGTTATTCACTTTAATGTTTTATTCCACCATCTTGCATTCTCTTGTGGTCTCTGAGAGACTTTCTGCCCAGGATCTGAAAAAATAACACACAGGAAAGGGAGGTAGAGAACCAAAAAATGACCTCTATTATTGATGGAGTATAAGTTGAAAGCTGTAACTTTAGTTCTGTTAATCAGGTAAGATTATTCATAATAAACCCTGAAACCAGAGAAGTGAATTCACTGATTCATAACAGCACTGGACCAGAATAGGCCCCCTTCCCTGTAGGGAAGGAGCATAATAGGTCTTCCTGTGGAAAGGTCTATTTTCAGAAAGGAGAAAGAACTTTAGCCAAGCCAGTTGTTTACCAATCACATAAGTAATTCCAACTCACCTGGGGCACAGTGATCAAAAGGAGCATACAGCCCAGCTGATGCTGTTCAGTGGTTGAGCATTGACCTAGGGACCAACAGGTCACAGTTCAATTCCCATCGGGGTGCATGCCCTGGTTGTAGGCTTGAGTCCCAGTAGGGGGCTTGTAGGAGGCAGCCAATCAATGATATTTCTCTCTGGTCAATGTCTCTCTCTCTCTCTCTCTCTCTCTCTCTCTCTCTCTCTCTCTCTCTCTCATTTTTCTCTCTCCCCTCTTCCTCTCCCTTCTCAAATTAATAAAAAATACTAAAAGGAGCATAGATCTGCTAGTAATGTGTTTACAAAATTCTCATGGAATCCAAAGAAGTAGGGAAAAGGTACAGTTCCCCTCTAAAATAAATTGCGCAAGATTTGGCTCAAGTCTGGTTAATGATGCTTTGTCTCTCTCCATACTTCACTGTCATCACTCCCTTCAGCCCTTTTACAACTCCTTCATGGGCAAATAGGAGTCTTCCCCTCCTTTGGCTCAAGTGGATAAGCTGATGGAAGGCACTTAGATAACTTTGATAGATGAACCTGTGAAGACTCCCCCGTTGTCCTAGCAAAATGAGGTGGGAAACACAGTAAATTGTGAGGAAAAGAAACAGGTTCATCCAGCAGGAGCCAGAACAGATGAATGGACAAATCCTGATAGTGGTATGAACATTCTATAATTCTAGTATTTTCTACATTTATAAAAACTGTTTTGACTTCCCCCTAGACATTACTTGACTCTCATTATATGAATTAAACTTTGTTGCAAATAAAATCTAACCTTCCCCCAGCCCAAGACAGCTATAGCACCAATAAACTAGCCTGGGATAAAATATATGAAATTAGTACACATAGTTATCAGATGTAGGCATATTCTGCATATAGGGATAAACAAAATATAATAAATAAGTTGTAAATACCTTCATCAGGTATTTAAATACCTCCATCAAGTAAAGTACCTCCATCCATTACTTTACAGGTTAAAATGTCACTTTCAAAAACTGTTATTGTGAAGACATATTCTATATTATAAAAGCTTTGTACTTTGAGAAGCTATTACATAGTAATAGTGTATTAATGATGCAGGTAAAAGATCCAATCTTCTGGAGATAAAGAGACAAGATAGAGAAAAAAACTACACAGAATGCAACTTTTCACAGAGCCATTCTGTGCCAGAAGTCATCTTGGAAATATTACCTTACAAGCCGTGGCTTCTCAGCCATTTGCCATGTGATGAAATTCTTTCCTCTGGGAAAATAGATGGACTCCATAAACTGTCAATAAGGGGGTTTCATACATAGATCATTTCACTCGCACTTGACCATTTAATATTATAACCATGAGAAGAAAATCCCCACATGGTCTTCAAATCTTAATGCCTTCCTTATTTTCTGGTTTGAGAATATTTATGTACTTCTTTGTAATATTTCCCTTAGAGACTATGGAATCCACAAGTGAGAAAGAGAATGCTGCTAGTACCTGGTATCATTGTCAATTAACTCATGTACAAAAATAAAAGTAGATGAACTTGCTCCCTAGGAAGCAGTGCATAGGTTGAGTTCACAGATAATCCTTTGTCTTCCAGATCTAAAACAGAGAGAGTGAAATATGGTGGGGGTGTCTTCAGTGTTTGAACTTGTGAAGTAATTCAAAGAAACATAAATTACTAGGACAAACCCAAGAAGCCAGAAAAGATATTACCTGATTAACACTATTATCTTGAGTATAAAACTTAAGGCTTTTAAAAAAAACTAACTTGATTCATATCTGTCTCTTAGAGTTTTAAATCTATCACTCTCTACCTTAATAAATAAAACAATAGAGTAAGTTAATTTAGAGCTTGGCAGAGAGAAGCTAGTCTCTCCTCAAACACTCCTTTCTCCATCTTCAACATCTTACTCTAATCCACTTAGTTTGCACATATCCAGTTTTAATGTACATATATTTTATAGAATCTTCATAACTGCCCTATGAAGATGCTTCTACTGTTTCTGTTTCATCTCTAGGCTTCCTGACTAGAATTGTGATTTCTGACAGCACAGTCATAATGGAATTGTACTATAAAACCATTTGGACAGACCTGGCTAGGTGGTTCAGTTGCTTGGGTGATGTCTCATATACCAAAAGATTGCATGCTCGATTCTGGGTCAGGGCACATACCTAGGTTTCAGGTTTTATTCCTGGTTGGGGCTCGTACAGGAGGCAACCAATCAATGTTTCACTCTCATATTGATGTTTCTCTCTCTCTTACTCCCTTCCTCTTGCTCTAAAAATAAATAAAAATCCCTGGATGGTTTGCTAAGTGGTTAGAGCCATAGACCTGAAGGGTCATAGGTTCAATTCCTGGTCAAGGGTATGTACATCAGTTGCAGGTTCCATCCCTAGCCCCGATTGGGGTGCATGTGGAAGGAACCAGTGGATGTGTCTCTCTTACCTCTCTTCTCTCTCTCTCTCTCTCTCTCTCTCTCTCTCTCTCTCTCTCTCTCTCCCTCTTTCTCTCTCTCCTCTCTCCCTTCCACTCTCTCTCTAAAGATCTATGGAAAAAATATCCTCAGTTGTGGATTTAAAAAAATCAATAAAAACATATCCTCAGGAGTGGATTTAAAAAATACAAACATTTGGACATCCCAGAAATGTTCCATATATATTTGTTCTTATGAAATTCACATGTCTTTCACAGAACCATTAAAAAAATTCATAAACCAAAAATTATATTCATTAAATAATTATTTATTTATTTATGGAAGCATGGAACAGACTGATGAATCTCAGAGGGAAGGTGGAAGTGGGTGGGTGGGTAGGGAGAGATTAACCAAAGAATTTATATGCATATATGCACAGATCATGAACACAGACAATAATGTGGTGAAGGTCTAGCTGGGGATGGTGTGGAATGGAGGGAGATAATGGGGGAAAATAGTGGACATTTGTAATAATTTCGGCAATAAGGAAACATTTTTAAAATAATTACGTTTATTCTTTAATGTCCCATTCCATTTTGTCAAACAATCATCTGGTAGCTCAGATATTCTTAAATGGCGATTTAAAAGTTTAAGAACCCATGCTGAATGGGTCTAATATTTTTAAAGTATCTTGTTTTTATTAGCAAGTCTCCATACTTTTCTGACTCACATTTATTCTCAGTCCTACACTTTGGATCTCTCAACATTCTCTAAATTAGACTGGTCCGCCTAATGGATACCTTACACTCCAGTAAACAAATGTGATGTAATTTTAGTTTACATAAGTCTGCCCTCATTATATTTGAGCAAGGGATGTGCATTAAGTTACTGGGTTAAAAGATGTCAGCAATGGATTTGAGCTAGAAAACATTAATGATATTCTAACTTAGCTTGAATTTTCAATTACTTAGTCTAGGTTGGTAGTTGCCTAACAAAGTAGAAAGAATATTTTTAGAAGTGCTTCTGAAAAACAATACATTAATGTATTAAATGATGTGATATTGTATATAAAAAGTAACAAGCTTCCTTTGGAAAATATCTTTGAGAATATTTTCCTGGTTTGACAGCATTTATTATTCACATTTCTGTCACCAATAATAATTATAATAGTTAAAATATCTATTGAGCGCTAATGTGCTAGGGACATTACTTTTCTACATTTTTTTTATAATTTCCACAATTGCTCTATGAAGTGAGAACCATTAGTATTCCCATTTTATAAGAGTGTATAGAGGCACAGAAAGTCAGTGACTTGGCTAAGTTCACAGCTATAAAGTTAACAACCAAGTTTTTAACTCAGACAATGTGACATGTGATGGTGACTCTTTTCCACAACCTGCACTTTTAACCACTGTATTGTTTCCTGACTAAATATTTTTATGTGCATGTATGTATGTGTGTGTGCATGCATGTGTTTATGTGCATATGTACACATAACATGTGTGTGCATGCATGTCCACATCTATGTGCCCCAAGTTTAAGATGTAACATGATAATAAATATGCCATGCCTCTCTTTCTAATTCTAAAGGAAAATAAAATTTCTACTTAATATAGCATAGTGGTTGAAAGCATAGACTGGATAGGCAAGGTTTGAATCCCTGCTCCTCCATCTTTGACCTTTGCATACTTAGGTAAGTTCCTTATCCTCACTGAGCCTCCATTTCCTGCTCTATGACACAGTAATGATGACAACAATACTTCCCCCATGAAGGATAAGTAATAACAAGTACAGGAAAGAAAGTGAATTTATTGAACATCTATGTCACTTAATATAAAAACAATTAGGTTCTCATTGAGTCATCCCAGCCAGCTTATAAATGTCTATCTATGTCACTTTACAAAGGAGGAAAGTTAAACTTAGAGAGAAGTGAATGGTTTGTAAGTGGAAAATCCAGGATTGAAATCCAACCCAGACTTGTTTGGTCACAAAGCTCCTGCACCTTCCCATTATACCACTTTGTTTGTTAGGTGGATTTAAAAAGTGCTTAATTTTAGGTAAGATGGAGTGAAAAGGATTCATTTTATAGAATTCACAATTTTGCTGAAGACTGGCCCTATTAATATTTCTATTTTTGGTGGTGTTTTGGGGCAATGAGAAATGAATAAATATTCATTGTACACCAAGTAAGTTTATTTTCCTGTCTGTCCCATGTATCAATATGCCACATATGCAACATCAGCTCTTTGCAAAAAAAAAAAAAATTTACCTAATGAGGGAATATTATTTATGCATGTAGACATTCATTTATCACATATTTACCAAGCCACAATACTGAGGTAACACAACTTTTTAAAAGCTCTTGAAAAAAGAAAGAGAAAAACAGTATCTACCCTCATAGAGCTACTTGCATTAGGATATGCATGCGGGCAGTTGTAGACAAATTGGTCATTTATATACAAAATACTTTTTTTTTCTTTCTTGCTCCCTGAGCAGAATGGTACCTCAGAGGAATGGTGCCAGAAGATGAAGGGAACCAGCTGAAATGGTTGCCCCAATTCACCTCATTTCAAGCTTCCAAGGGAGTAATCTCCCAAGACCCACAAAGCGCCTAAAGGGTTGGATATATAAAACTGTGTGAGTTCTTAACATTCTGCCATATCTTTCCCAAACTGGATGAAATTTTCATTTTTAAGCAGTGCCTTAATATAAAGAAATGGACTGAGTGTATTTTTAGAAGTTTAAGATGGTTAAACACTTAATTATTTAAGTTGTTTTTACTTTATTTCTCTCATGCCAATTTTCCCAAATGCAACAGAAAACAAAAAGAAAAGGAGCTGTTTCAAAAGTCATACCAATTTTTTTAAGGGAGCTCTCTTCTCACTTATAGTCAAGAGATTACAAGACTAAAATCACAAAGTTATTTTTTAGGCCGAGGCTACTTTCCCATCAGTGTTCCTCATGAATGATTTCTTTTTTTCATTTCTAGGTTACATAAGCAGCTAGTTGTCTGGTCTGTATCAACATCATGAAGTATGCTTTATTTGGGTTCTTTTCAGTTAAATAACATTATTGCAAAGATTATAGGCAATAAATAAATTTGAAAAAATTTATAACCCATAATATCTTATTTGTTACATACTTCTTTGAAATAAACTGAACCTAATCAACAAAGCCAACTGGTTAAAGATGATTAAGTAAGTAAATTATTATTTTTTTTCAATTTTAATTTACTTTTTAAATCTTTTTGTTGCAAATATTACATATGTCTCCTTTTCCTCCCATTGACCCTTTGTAGCCCAATGCCATCTCAGGCCTCTACCACATTATTGTCTGAATACATGTATCATGCATATACGCACACAAAATTTTTGTTCATCTCTTACCACCCACCCACCCACCTCCACCTTCCCTCTGAGATTCCACAGTCTGTTCTATGCTTCTGTGTCTCTGGATTTCTTTTGCTCAACAGTTTATTTTGCTCATTAGATTCCATGTATGAGTGATATCATGTGATACTTTTCTTTTTTTGACAGGCTTATTTTACTTAGTATAATACTCTCCAGGTCCCTCAATGCTGTCTCAAAGGGTAAGAGGCCCACCACTTCAACAACAAGCCCATGCACAAGTTGGCGACTGGACCCTTTGTTGAGAGCAAAAATGGGGATGCAAAGAAACAACCTCCAAAGGAAAGGAAAGAAGGAATCGCCAGAAAAGGAACTAAATGAAACCGATGCATGCAATATGCCATAAAAAGAATTCAGAGTAAGGGTCATATAGTTCCTAAACTGGCTGGATGAGAAAATAAACAACTTTTTTAAGAATCAAGAGGAGATCAAGAATGATATAGCTAAAATGAAAACCACAACAGAAGGTTTCAACAGCAGACAAGAAAAAGCATAGAACCAAATTAGCTAGTGAGAAGACAGGGCAGGAAAACACACCCAATGTGAACACCAATTGGAAAAAAAAATTACACAGTTGGAGGATAGCATAAGGTAGCTTTGGGACAATATGAAACGAAACAACATATATATAATAGGGGTGCCAGAAGGACAAGAAGAGGAGCAGGGATTAGAAAATCTCTTTAAAGAAATATGACAGAAAATGTCCCAGATTTTGGGAAGAAAAAAGTCACACAGCATAGAGAGTCCCAAACAAGATGAACCTAGAGAGACCTACACCAAGACACGTCATAATTACAATGGCAAACATTAACGACAAAGAGAGAACTTTAAGGGTGCAAGAAAGAGACAGAGAGATACCTATAAGGGATCTCCCATTAGATTATCAAATGATTTCTCAACAGAAACAAATCAAGCCACAAGGGAATGGAATGAAGTATACAAAGTGATGCAAAGCAAGGGACTGAATCCAAGAATACTCTATCCAGCAAGGCTATCATTCAAAATTGAAGGGGAAATCAGGAGAATTTCTGACAATAAAAGGCTAAGGGAATTTATCACTACCAACCCAGCAATGCAAGAAATGCTAAAGGGACTGTTGTAAAAAGAAGAAATAAAAATAGAAGAAGGAACAAGGGCATAAAGAATAAAAATGGCAACAAAAAAGTACCTATAAATACTAACTTTATATATAAATGGATTAAAAGCTCCAATCAAAAGACATCAAGTGAATGAATGGATAAGAAAACATGACCCATATTTTTGCTGTTTAAGAAAGGCCCACCTCAGAACAAGGGACTCACACAGACGGAAAGTGAAGGGATGGAAATTTTTTTTTCAATCAAATGGAAATGAAAAAAAAGCTATGGGAGTAATACTTACATCTGACAAAATAGACCTCTAAGTTAAGGCCAACACAGGAGATAAGTAAGGCCGCTTCATAATACTAAAGGGATTGATACAACAGGAGGATATAACTCTGGTAAACATATATAAACCCAAGGCAGGAGCACCCAAATACATAAAAAAAAAAAAACTTCTGGACAATATCAATGGAGACATGAACAGCAATACCATAATAGTAGGGGACTTTAATGCCTCATTGAAATCACTAGATAAATCATTCTAGACAAAAAAAAAATCAACAAACAGCAATCTTAAATGACTCACTAGATCAGATGGACTTAATTGACATCTTCAGAACATTTCTACCAAAACTATGCAATATATATTCTTCTCAAGTGCACATGGAACATTTTCAAAGGTGGACCATATATTGGGTCACAAGCAAAGTCTCTTCAAATTCAAGAAGATTAAAATAATATCGAGCATCTTCTCAGAGCACAATGGCATATTAGAAATCAACTATCATAAAAACAATAAAAAATTCATAAACTTGGAGGCTAAATATCATGCTATTAAGCAATGACTGTGTTACCAAAGATATCAAAGAAGAAATTAAAAACATCCTGGGAATGAATAACAATGAAAATACAACCATCCAAAAATCTATGGAACACAATTAAAGCAGTCTTGAGAGGGAAAGCAGTCTACAGGCCTACCTCAAAAAGAAGAAAAAATGGTAGTAAATTATCTAACACTACAACTTAAAGAATTAGAAAGAGAGCAAGAAGAAAAGTACTGAGTAAACAGAAGTAAGAAAATAATAAAGGTCAGAGCGGAAACAAACAACATAGAGACAAAAAAAAATACAAAAGATCAATAAAACCAAGACCTGGTTCTTTGAAAGGATAAACAATATTGATGAACCTCTAGCCAGGCTCACCAAAAAACAGAGAGAAACCAAATAAACAAAATCAGAAATGAAAGAAGTGAAGTAACTAATAACCCCACAGATATCCAAAGGATTGTAAAAATATAGTACAAACAACTCTACTCCAACAAACTGGACAATGTAGATGAAATGGACATCTAATTAGAAACATACAAACTTCTAAAACTCAATTAGGGAGAATCAAAGAACCCTGAATGGGTGAATGACTACTGATGAAATTGAAGGAGTAATTTAAAAACTTCCTGCAAACAAAAGCCCTGGGCACGGTGGCTTCACAGGGAAGTTTTACCAAACATTCAAAGAACTAAAACCTATCATCCTCAGACTATTACAAAAAATTTAACAGGAAGGAATACTTTCAAGCTCTTTCTATGAAACCAGCATTACCCTAATCTCAAAACTAGATAAACACACTACAAAGAAAGAGAATTACATGCCAATATGCCGGACAATCATAGATGCTAAAATCCTCAACAAAATTCTAGCAAATAGGGTCCTGTATTACATTAGAAAGATCATACACCATGACCAAGTGGGATTTACATTAGGGATGCAAGGATGGTAAAATATCCGCAAATCAAAAAACGTGATAGATCACAGAAACAAATTGAGAGACAAAAATCACATAGTTGTATCAATTGATGAAGAAAAAGCATTTGACAAATCCAACACACTTTCTTGATAAAAACTCTCAGCAAAGTGGGAATGGAGGGATCATACCTCAACATTATAAAAGCCTTATATGACAAACCTATAGCCAACATCATACTCAATGGGCAAAAACTAAAACCATTTTCCCTAAGAACAGGAACAAGACAGGGATGCCCACTTTTACCACTCCTGTTTGACACAGTACTGGAAGTGCTAGCCATAGGGATCAGACAAAATAAATAAATAAAAGGCATCCAAATTGGAAAAGAAGAATTAAAATTGCCATTATTCACAGATGACATGATATTGTACACACAAAACCCTAGAGTTTCCATAAAAATAATACGAAACTTAATAAATGAATTTGGCAATGTAACAGGATAAAAAATTAACACCCTGAAATCTATGGCTTTTTTACACAGAAATAATGAATTCACAGAAAGAGAAACTAAAAAAATTCCCAGGAGAAACCAAGATGGCGGCATAGGTAAACACTGGAGATTGCTGCTGCGCACAACCACTTCAAAAATACAACTAAAAGACAAAACGGACATCATCCAGAACCACAGGAAGGCTGGCTGAGTGGATATTCTACAACTAGAAGGAAAGAGAAAAGCATACTGAGACTCAGAGGAGGTGTGGTGTGGAAGTAAAATACAAAGGTGCGGACGTGCATGCAGAGAAGGCTGGCAGCTGAGGACACGATTGTCTTTTTCAGTCAGGAGGGAGTCTCAAGCTCTGAGCTCCAGTTACGGGCGAGTCTCTGGGGACCCAGACTCATACGGGGAGAAACTGGACTGTCTGACATCAGTTGGAACTCAAGGGCAGCTTTCTTTCTCTGAGAGGCGCTAGCAGCGATTGCCAGGGCCTCTGAGGGCAGGACTGAGAGCAGCCATACTGTTCGCTCTGCCCACCCTGTTGATCCCCTGGGACCCCGCCCCGCCCAAGCCTTGCATGGAAGCTTTTGCATATGAAAGGCCCAGCCCTTTGTAATCTGAAAATTACTTAACAAACTGCAGCTGCTCCAAGGCCCCAGGGCAACTTGCATTGCTTTATAGCTGGCTTCTACTGGGCAGCCTCAGGAAGAGGCTAAATTAGCACCTCCTTAGAGATCCAAGAGCCAGTGTACCCAGTGGTCAGAGTGGGACCATCCAGATTACAACTCCTCAGATCCATAAGGGACACACTCAGGGGGCAGACTCAGTGAGCACCAAAGCCCCACTGAAGCAAGTCTTGCCCCAGAAGGGTATCTCCAGCACAAAAGTTCTCCCACTGTAGACACAGCTGATTCTCACAGCCAATTGGCCAGGAGGTCAATTCCTCCCAGTGTTACCTACAACAATCAAGGCTTAACTACAACAAGACTGTTCACAAAGCCCACAAGGGGGTGCATCAAGAGTCTCTACCTCAGGTAATTGGGGAGGCTGAGCCACTAGGCCCTAAAGGGTACTTAGCACAGAAAGCCACTCTATCGACACAGCGAAACATAAAAAAATGCGGAGACAAAGAAACAGGACACAAATGACAGAAATGGAGGAAAGCAAACTACTGGATATAGAGTTCAAAACCACACTTTTAAGGTTTTTCAAGAATTTTCTAGAAACTGCCAATAAACTTAATGAGACACTCAAGAAATCTAGTGAGACCCTCGATGTTATGATAAAGGACCAACTAGAAATTAAGCATACACTGACTAAAATAAAGGATATTATGCAGACTCCCAACAGCAGACCAGAGGATCGCAAGAATCAAATCAAAGATTAGAAATACGAAGAAACAAAAAACACCCAACTGGAAAAGCAAAATGAAAAAAAAATCCAAAAATACGAAGATAGTGTAAGGAGCCTCTGGGACAGCTTCAAGCATACCAACATCCGAATTATAGGGGTGCCAGAAGAAGAGAGAGAGCAAGATATTGAAAACCTATTTGAAGAAATAATGACAGAAAACTTTCCCTCCCTGGTGAAATAAATAGACTTACAAGTCCAGGAAGTGCAGAGAACCCCAAACAAAAGGAATCCAAAGAGTACCACACCAAGACACATCATAATTAAAATGCCAAGAACAAAAGACAGAGAGAGAATCTTAAAAGCAACAAGAGAAAGACAGTCAATTACCTACAAGGGAGTACCCATACGACTGTCAGCTGATTTCTCAACAGAAACTTTGCAGGCCAGAAGGGAGTGGCAAGAAATATTCAAAGTGATGAATGCCAAGAACCTACCACCAAGATTACTTTATCCACCAAAGCTATCATTCAGAATTGAAGGTCAGATAAAGAGCTTCACAGATAAGGAAAAGCTAAAGGGGTTCATCACCACTAAACCAGTATTATATGAAATGCTGAAAGGTATCTTTTAAGAAGAGGAAGAAGAAGAAAAAGATAAAGATACAAATTATGAACAACAAATACACATCCATCAAGTGAATCTAAAACTCAAGTGAATAAATAATCTGATGATCAGAATAAACTGGTGATTGTAATAGAATCAGGGGCATAGAAAGGGAGTGGACTGACTACTCTTGGGGGGAAAGGGGTATGGGGGATGCGGAAGAGACTGGACAAAAATTGTGCACCTATGAATGAGGACAGTGGTGGGGGGTGAGGGTGGAGGGTGGAAGGGGAACTGGGTGGAGGGGAGCTATGGGGGGAAAAAAGAGGAACAACTGTAATAATATGAACAATAAAGATTTAATAAAAAAATTCCCATTACCCATTGTACCAAAATATTTAAGATACATAGGAATAAACTTAACAAAGGAGGTAAAAGACCTGTAGTTGGAAAACTACAGGACATTGAAAAAAGAGATAGAGGAAGAATAAACAAATGGAAGAATATACCATGTTCATGGATTGGTAGAATCAACATCATTAAAATGTCCATACTACCCAAAGAAATCTATAGATTCAATGAAATCCCCATTAAAATACCAATGGCATATTTCACAGTTGTAGAAGAAACTCTTCAAAAAATTCATATGGAATAAAAAAAGATCCCAAATAGCCATAGCAATCTTGAGGAAAAAGAACAAAGCTGGAGGGATCACAATACCAGATATCAAGCTATATTACAAATCCACAGTTCTTAAAACTGCCTGGTACTTGCACAAGAACAGACATATAGACCAATGGAACAGAATAGAGAACCCCAAAATTGACCCAAGCCATTATTCTCAATAAATATTTAACAAAGGAGGCAAAAGCATACAGTGGAGTCAAGACACTCTCTTCAATAAATGTGCTGGGAAAATTGGACAGACACATGTAAAAAAAATGAAACTAATCACCAACTTACACCATAAACAAAAATAAACTCAAAATGGGCATAGGAGTTAATCTTAAGATGAAAACCATAAAAATCTTAGAAGGATCCATAAGCAGCAAAATTTCAGATATATGTGGTAGCAATGTCTTTACTGATACAGCTCCGAGGACAAAGGAAACTAAGAAGAAAAAAAAAATGAGTCTACATCAAAATAAATAGCTTCTGCACAGCAAAAGAAACCATCAACAAAACAAGAAAGCCCATTGCATGGAAGAAGATATGTATCTCCAAAAAGGGTTTAATCTCCAAAGTTTACAGAGAACTCATACAACTTAAGAAAAGGAAGATAAACAATCCAATAAAAAAAAAAGGGCAAAGGACCTAAATAGACACTTTTCAAAAGAGGACATACAGAAAGCCAAGAGACATATGAAAACATGCTCAAAGTCACTAATCATCTGAGAGCTGCAAATAAAAAAAAAATTAGGTGCCATCTCACACCTGTCAGAATGGCTATCATCAAAAAATCAACAAACAAGTGCTGACGAGGATGTGCAGAAAAAGGAACACTTGTGCACTGCTGGTGGGGATGCAGACTGGTGCAGCCACTGTGGAGAACAGTATGGAATTTCCTCAAAAAATTAAAAATGGAACTCTCATTTGACCCAGTAATCCCACTTCTAGAACTATATCCCAAGAAACCAGAAACACCAATCAGAAAGGATATATATATACCCCTATGTTCATAGGAGCACAATTTACCATAGCTAAGATTTGGTAACAGCCTAAGTGCCCATTAGTAGATGAGTGGATGTAAAAAACTCTGGTATATCTACCTAATGGAAATATATATATATATATATATATATATATATATATATATATATATATATATATATATATAAAGCCAGCAACCAGAATGCCGTAACAACCGGAATGAACAATTGCTATGACGCCTACTGCGCCAGTGAAACAGTGGGGGTGAGGCCAGCTGGCCAACTCCCTGAAGCCCTGCCCCCTGGCCAGCCCCTCCCTCAATGGGCCCCCACCACCCCATTTGGCTCACAGCCCCTCCCCATGGGAAGCCCCCTACCCCAATAGGAGGTGGGGCTGGCCTGCCAACTTCCCAGGGCCCCTTCCCCAGCCGCTGATCCCTGATTGGCCCTCCCCCCCCATTTGGCAGTGGGGCCAGCTGCCCACACACCCACAGCCCCTCCCCATGGCTGGCCCCAACCACAATCAGCCCCCCAATCAGGGGCAGGGCCAGCCAACCAATCACCCACAGCCCCTCCTCCCAGCTGGCAGGGCCCTTATCAGGGTGGCCTATCCAGCCAACCTCCAGCCATATCCTCCTCCCTACAGGCCTGGCCCCGATCCACCGATTGGAGCTGGGCTGGCCAGACCCCACCTGTGCAAGAATTTGTGCACTGAGCCTCTAGTACTGCTATAAAAAAGAGGAAAATTTTACCATTTGCACCAGCATGGATGAACCTAGAGAGCATTATGCTAAGTAAAATAAGCCAGTCAGAGAACAATAAGTGTCACATGATCTCACTCATGTGTAGAATATAATGACTAACATAAACTGATGAACAAAAAAAGATCTAGAGACAGAGAAACACCAAACAGACCGTCAAACCACAGACAAAGGCAGGCAGTGCATGGTGGGGGGGTTAAGGGATCAACCAATGGAATTGCATGCATATTAGCATAACCCATGGACATGGACTCTGGGGCAATGGGGCCTTGTCCTGGGGGCAGTCGAAGTATCTGGGGAAGGGTTGATGGGGGGGGAAAGGATACATATGTAATACTCTAAACAATAAAAAAACAAAATAATGTGGTACATCTACACAATGGAATACTATGCTACTGTAAAAAAGAAAGAACTCTTACCATTCGCCACAGCATGGAAGAACCTGGAGAGCATTATGCTAAGCAAAATAAGCCAATGAGGAAAAGATACATATCACATAATCTTACTCATTTGTGGAATATAATGAACAACATGAACTGATGAGTAAAAATAGATCCAGAGACAGAGAAACATTGAACAGACCGTCAGACCTCAGAGGGAAGACGGGAGAGTGTGTGTCTGAGAGCAAGAGATCAACAAATGGGCTTGTATGGATGCATATAAGCAAAATCAATGGTCACAGACACTAGGGAGGTGAGGGCATGAGTTAGGGGGTGGGTGTGCCAGGGAGAGGTCAATGGGGGGAAAAGGAGACATATGTAATACTTTAAACAATAAAGATTTAAAGAAAAAAAATGAAAAAAATATCCTCAGGTAAGGATTTAAAAAATAAAGTAAAAATAATAATAAAAAAAGAAAAAAGGGTAAGAGATCTTTTGTTTTTATTGCTGTATAGTATTCTGTGGTTTAAATATACCACAGCTTTTCTATCCACTGATGGGTACTTGTGTTGTTCCCAGATCTCAGCTACTCTAAATTGAGCTGCTAAGAACATAGGGGTGACTATATTCTTTCTGATCGGTGTTTCTGGTTTCTTAGGGTATATTCCTAGAAGTGAGATCACTGGGTCAAATGGGAGTTCCATTTTTAGTTTTTTGGGGAAACTCCATACTGTTCTCCACAGTTACTGCACCAGTCTGCATTCCCACCAGCAGTGCCTGAGGGTTCCCTTTTCTCCACATCCTCTCCAGTTCTTCTCATTCATTGATGTGTTCATGGTAGCCATTTTGACAGGTGTGCGGTGATACATCATTGTCCTTTTAATTTGCATCTCTCTAATGATCAATGACTTTGAGCATTTTTCCATGTGTCTTTCGGCTATCTGTATGTCCACTTTGAAGAAGTGTCTATTTAGGCCATTTGCCGATTGTTTTTATTGGATTGTTTATCTTCCTTTTGTTAAGTTGTATGAGTTCCTTATATATTTTGGATATTAACCCTTTATCAGATGTATCATTGTCAAATGTTTACCATAGAGTGGGCTCTCTTTTCATTTTTTGATGGTTTATTTTGTTATACAGAGCTTTTTATTTTGATGTAGTCCCATTTGTTTATGTATGCATTCACATACATATTGCTAAGAAAGATATCTGAGATTTTGCTGCCTATGGTTTCTGCTAGGATTTTTATGGTTTCACGACATTCTTTTAAGTCTTTTATCCATTTTGAGTTTACTTTTGTGTATTGTGTAAGTTGGCGGTCTAGTCTTTTGTTTGTTTGTTTGGTTGGTTTTTTGGGTTTTTTTTGGTTTTCTTTTTTTGTTTGTTTTTGCATGTATCTGTCAATACTCCCAACACTATTTTATTGGAGAGACTATCTTGACTTCATTCTAGGCTCTTGTCTCCTTTGTCAAATTTTAATTGAGCATAATGGCTTGGGTCAATTTCTGAGGTCTCTTCTGTTCCATTCATCTATATTTCTGTTCTTGTGCCAGTACCAGGCAGTTTTGAGTACAATGGCTTTGTAGTGTAGCTTGATAACTGGTACTGTGATCTCTCCAACTTCGGTCTTCTTTCTCAAGATTAGTGAGGCTATTTGGGGCCTTTTTTGTTTCCATATAAATTTTTGAAATATTTGCTCTAGGTCTGTGAAATATGCTTTTGATAATTTAATAGGGATTGCATTAAATTTATAATTTGATTTGAGTAGTATAGACATTTTAATGATGTTAATTCTACCAATCCATGAACATGGTATATTCTTCCACTTGTTTAGATCTTGTGTCTCTTTTTTCAATATTCTGTAGTTTTCTGAGCATGTCTTTTACTTCCTTAGTTAAGTTTATTCCAAGTTATATTATTATTATTATTATTATTATTATTATTATTATTATTATTATTGCTATGGTAAATGTGATTGTTTAGTTTCTCTTTCTGAGACTTCATAATTGATGTATAAAAATGCCATCATTTTCTGGGTGTTAATTTTGTATACTGCTACATTGCCAAATTCCTTTATTAAATCTAACAGTTTTTTAATGGAGTCTTTTGGGTTTCCTATATACAATGTTATGTCATCTGAGAATAATGAGAGTTTTATTTCCTCCTTTCTAATTTGGATGCCTTTTATGTTTCCTTTTTCTATGATTCCTGTGGATAGGACTTCCAGTACTATCTTGAATAAGAATAGTAAAAGTGGACATCCCTGTCTTGCCCCTGTTCTTAGGAGAAATGGTTTTAGTTTTTGCCCATTGAGTATGATGCTAGCTTTGGGTTTGTCATTTATGGCCTTTATTATGTTGAGGTATGATCACTCTATTCCCACTTCGCTGAGAGGTTTTATAAAAAATGGGACAAGTAAATAAATTCATGGAGAAGGAAGGAGAATATAATATATAAATGGGAAGAAATCTGACTCTAAAAAAACTCTTGTCCCAAATTATAAAAAAAGAAAAGATATCCTATTGAAATGGATGACTAAGGAACACATTTTCCTGCATGGATCTCTTAGCTTGTTAATAATTTTAAATGTCAAAGCTGCCAAGGTCATCTTTGATTGTGTGTGTGTGTGTGTGTGTGTGTGTGTGCACATTCGTTTTCTAGTTCCACATTTTCAAAAGCCCAACATTTTCAAAATTGCTGAAGTTTCACACAGAGCTATGAATAATATAATGTTGGTGCAAAGTTATATTACCCACAGTTCAAGGAATTCCATTACTGAAAAGTATTACTGTAAATAAAATACACATTTCCACATATCTTAGAATACTTCTCTTGAAAAAATATGTTTGACTCATCTAACTAGAAGAATAATAAGATTTAAATACAGAAATTACTGTTTTATTTCTGAATTTTCGTTACTTATCTTCCCTAATAAATTTTTGTTCTTTGGAGCTAATGCATCTTCCTGATCATATATCGCCACCTATTGGTAAATTAGAAATATTGCAGATTTTTAAATTTAAGACAGAAATATGCTTAAAGGTTAATTCACTTGGTAGTAAAGCTTGATAGACAGCAGAGAGAGAGTCATGCTTTTGCCCTTAGAATTATTTATCCCTAGGGAAAAACAGAAATATTTGATCACTTTTACTATTTTTTCATCCAGTGTATTTGATTCAGTTGTTCTTGGTAGCAGCTATTTAGTAATTCCTTTTCCCTAGATCTGGGGAACTGCAATAAAATTTTTTAAAATGTATGATTTGGCCTTCTATATTAAAGTTTTCTGTTTAAAAGAAAGAATGAGTAAAAGCTTCTTCTCTGTACTACAGAGAAAAATTTTATGGGGAAAAAATGTCCTTCCCAAGGAAAATTAGTCTTTGCCACTCCATCGTACCTAAAATACCCCCCCTCCAGTTTTTTATCCACCTATGTAACAAAGTGGTGTAGTGGGAAGGTGCATGGGCTTTGTGAGTGGATAGAGGTCTTACCAGTTGGTGATTACAGTCTTGTTCTAGAACTATCTGTAGTGTTCATCTCTATAGGAGTAACTCTTACTCTCAATCTAAGTCAGGGCTATGACCCACTCTTGGTACTTCTTCGGTAATCTGAATGTGGATCTCCAGGGTTTGCTCCATCAAACTAGGATTGTGAGACATGGTATTTAATGGGAACAATTTAGAGAAACTACTTCTCAATGGATCAGGGTAAGAGGTTCACTGCTAGCCCTTTGCTAATTTCAAAGCAGTCAATAAAGTGTAAATTGCCTGTTCTGGGGTGGGAGTAGGGATTTCTGCTTAAGAATTCTTCATATCTATAGCAAACATCATATGCAAATTAAGAATAAGTTGGGAAAGAAGAAACAATTGATATAGAAAAAATCTATGAATCCCAGAACTCTAGGAACATCCCACCGATTTATAGCCTCCCTCCTTTTTTATCACCTCATTCTTTCCCAATGGTATTAATTACATTAATTTTATGATGAATAAATAATGAAATATTATAAAATAATCAGTTAAATTATTTAAAAGCTAGCAATATTATGCCTTATCTGGTTTCACTCAGTGGATAGAGCATTGGCCTGGAGGCTGAAGGGTCCCGGGTTCGATTCTGGTCAAAGGCACATGCCTGGGTTGTGGGCTTGATCCCCATTAGGGGGTTGCAGGAGGCAGCTAATCAATGATTCTCTCTCATCATTGATGTTTCTATCTCTCTCCCTCCTTCTCTCTTCTTCTCTGAAATCAATACTTAAAAAAAGCTAGCAATACTAGTACACATGTGTACAAATAGGTCTCTTCTTTTCTAGTATTGAATTACATAATCATAGAGAAGAAATATTGTATGATAAATAATCAAAATGGCATATATATATATATATATATATATATATATATATATATATATGATGTAGTCTTCAGATAGCTGAGAGCATAGAATAATCTTAATAACTCACTGCCACTATTAAAGTTATTTATTACATGGAAAATAGAAAGAAGTAGCACACTAGGGAGATGTGCTTAACTTTTAGCAAAGGAAGTATATCTTGAGATATACTTGAGGGATTCCTTTCCATTTTAGATATCTAAAAGTAAAACAAACATCCTTGACTCATTTAGATACAGACTCCCCCTGAGTGTTGATCAGCCAGATGGTTTCTAAAGATTCAGTAAAGACAGCTTCTGCGGATTTACTTAAGCACGAGGAATCATCATTTAAAGAAAAGACAATCCAGAAAATGCACCAAGGCAATCACTCAGTACAACATCCTAATATGCCTGCATAAGAAACAGAACACCTTCCTTATTTAAAAAGCACGTCTATGACTAGGAGACACAATGATCTCAGACTCCTCAAAATTGAAGAGTTTAAAATACTAGTTATATTTGTAGAAAAATTATTTAAAGTTATTCTCACTCAAGTTCTCTCAACATTTTCCCAAAGTGAAAACTCCAGTAGTATTAGAATAAACAGACTTTAATTCTCTATTTGTCACTAAAATTTAGGTTGTTTTCACTCATTTAAAAAAGAAAGAGAAGAAACTTGTTTCTCAGAACTGAGAGTGGGATGGTCCACTTAAGACTCTGAGGGACAGTCTTTGTAAAGCCAGGCAACAGCAAGCATAACTAGTTTTTATTAAGAACTTAATATGCTCTAAGCACCTTGCTGAGAGCTTTTGATCCTAATAACAGGAGGAAAATACTATTGTTATAACTATGTGTCATGTAATTTTCCCAAGGTCACTCCCCTAATCACTGGCAAAGCTGATACTCAAGCCCAGACACATCTGACCACAAGTCAATATGCTATACTAACTACCTCATCATATGAAGGTGAGCAGGAGGTCCTATGGATAAACAGTCTGGGAAAGTATGCAAGACTTCCCAGAGGAGATGATCATCTTAGCTGAGACCTGAAGGACAAATAAGAGTCAAGCAAATTGGGAACAGGAAGAATGTTCCAGGCTAAAAGAAACATATAATAAGGCCTGGAGTAAAGAAAAAAATAGGGTTTGTTTTAATAACTGTGAATAATTTACGATGGCTGAAGCATAGTGTTTGAGTAGGGTAATAAGGGAAAATCATTGTAAAAAGATAAGGAGATCATAGAGGACATTATTTGCCAAATTAGACAATTTGGAATTTATCATGAAGGCAAAGGGAGACCTATTTTTGAACAGGCAGGCAGCACCATCAGATTTATGTGCTTTAAAGTGTTCACTCTGGGTCAAAAGAACAAAATAGATGGGAGGGGGCAAGACTAGAAATAATGAGTTAGGCAGCTGCTTCAATTACCCATTAAAGAAATTATGGTGAACAGAACTAAAACAGTTGCTGAAGAGACAGAAAGAGAGTAACAGATTTGCAAGAAATTTGGGGAATAGAAATAACAGGAGTTGGAGACTGAAGGTGGGAGGTGAAAAAGGAGGAGTCAAGTATGACTTTTTGATTTCTGGCTCAGACCCCTGGTAGACACAAAAACTGAGAGTGAGAGATTTTAGAGATTATGGATGTATACATACCTGCTATAATCCTCTTTGATGAGTTAGCAGTCTTTTTAAAAGATCCCATGGGGAAGCTACAAAGTTTCCTATAGAACTAGAATATTGACATTTCTTCTTCATTTGATTAATATTCACAGTGTGCATTGCACTCATATGGTGTTAGATAATGGGAAGAGAGAACAGAAAGAAGTATAAACTATGACATCTCCCCTCTAACAGTTTGCTGAGAAGGTAAAATATACAAACCTAAATTAGATATGATCCTATGGAAATGACTGCCAGAATAGGTGAATATATAGCAAAATAAGCTAACACTTTTATAGTATAGCACTGTAGTGGTATGTATATTAGTCTGGATAGGCTAGTTGATGCTGTGACTTAACCTAATAAAAGCATACTGCAGGTCTAGGCAACTTTCCAGAACAGATGTCCTCAAATAGGACAGCTAGAATTCTAAAATGTGTCAGTCTTAGGGTACTTCTTTTTCCCTTGCAGAGCAAGTCAGGAGGTTGACTTCGAGGTGGTGGAAGTATGGGCAATAGCAGAGAACTATGCTCTTCCATTATGCCCAGAAGTGGAAGAGAACCAACTATTGCTGAAAACTAGCAATGTCTATAACACCATGTACCAAGCACTAATCTAAGTCCTTTGCAAATATTAACTTTAAATTTTACCCCCCAAAATGAGTTAAGCGGCATTATTTGCTCTGTTTTACAGACACAAAAACAATCATAGCAAGATTAAAAAACTTTTTCAAAGTCATATAACTCATAAATGATAGAATTAGTAGTTGAACCTTGGGTATGCTAGTTCTAGAGTACTACCTCTTAAGTATTCTGCTATGCTGATACATGTACCATAACAACTCTTCTGCTTATTCAAGATGTACAAGAGATAAATATAGGAAATTACATATCTTAAATTGGACTTGTAAATGCATATGTGAATGGATTTGAGGAAGAGCGAGGAGAAAAATTTTCCTGAAGCAGGGTGTTGGTATTGGGAAGTTATAGAAAACTAAAGGCCCGGTGCACAAAGATTTGTGCACTCGGGGGAGGGGGATCCCTCAGCTCCCACTCCCCGGGGGATCAGGCCTAAGCTTGCAGTCAGACATCCTTCTGGCAGCCAGGGATCCGTTGGGGGATGTCTGACTAAAGGCTTAGGCCCCCAAGGGAGCTGTGATGAAGAAGCTGGGGTGACAGAGGAGCCATGCTGTCCCGCCCCACCACCCTGGGTCTGGTCACACATGGGATGCCTGGGGGGGGCGGCCGATCGCTGCTGCCCTGCCCGGCCACCCGGGGTCGGGTTGCACATGGGACGCCCACCGCCCCGGGTCTCAGATAGCAGGCCTGGATGGCGGCAGGGCAGGCGGGATGGCACTGTCCTGCCCCACTGCCCTGGGTGGCAAATAGCAGGTCCGGATGGTGGCGGGGCAGGTGGGATGGCGCTGACCCGCCCTGCCTGCAGTATGAAAATTAGCTACCATCTTTGTTGGGGGTTAATTTGCATATTGTGCTGATTAGCCAAAGGGAGGCATAGCAAAGGTATGGTCAATTACCATGTTTGTCTATTATTAGATAGGATAGGGTTATTGAACATCCAAACCATCTGCATGCAATTGAAAACAGTGTCACAGTCTATGTGGAGAACCTACATACACAGGTGCCTCACACACAAGCAGTGCAGCAAGAGCTCATTACTGCATGCACCCTGTCCAAACCAAACACATGTGTGTGCATAACTACATATGTGCTCTATTGTGTTGAAGCCCCACAACCACCATTAGAAGTTTGTTCCTTTGCTCTTAAGGCAATTAATAAGTTATTAAATATTTATTGAGCTCCTCTATGTGCCAGGCACTGTACTTAGGTTCAAGCTAGTGACATCATGGTGAACAAAAAAAAGCACAGTCTCTTCAATTTATAACCTAGCCATTATTCTCTCTCAACAGGAGATTAGAAACCTAATCTTAGAGAGAACTGGAAGCAAAAGTAGCTCTTGAGAGCTTGGAAGTAAACTGTTCAGGGTTAGCAGTAGCTGCATCTTGAAGCACCATGAAAGACAAAAAAGCATTCACATGAAATCAGAATAAAAAACAATAGAAAAGCTTGGTCAACAGGTCATAATCTGTCAGAAACACCTGCTACAATTAAATTCAATATACAGTAGTCCCTTCTTATTCACAGTTTCACTTTCCACAGTTCAGTTACCTGTGAGTAACCATGGTCTGAACATATTAAATCGATGATTCCAGGAATAAACAATTCATAGTTTTAAATTGTGTGCCATTCTGAGTGTCATGATGAACTCTCAAGCCGTCCCTCTCCATCCTGCCTCGAGCATGAGTCATCCCTTTTTCTGGCATTTATACACTGTATATGCTCCCTACCTGTTAGTCGCTTTGTAGCCATCTCAGCTATCAGGTCAGCTATTGCTGCATCTTAGTGCCTGTGCTCAAGTAACCCTTATTTAACTTGACAATGGCCCCAAAGAACAAGAGTAGTGACACAAGCAATTCAATATTCCAAAGTGAGGCCAGAGAGTGCTTCCTGTAAGTGATACCGCTAAGAAATACCCCAGAGATATGGTGGGTTTGGTTCCAGATCACTGCAATAAAGCAAGTCGGAATATTTTGCTGGTGAAAGGTCTTGCCTTCAATTTGTAAAAAAATGCAATATCTGTGAAGTGCAATAAACTGAAGTACAATAGAAAAAAGTCGTGTGCTTGTGTGGGGAAAAAAAAAAGTAGATATAGGGTTCAGTACTAACCACAGTTTTAGGCATCCACTGAGGGTATGAGATGGCACCCCCCATGGACTACTGTAATCTAATTTTATCTAGATAATGCAGCGGTTCTCAACCTGTGGGTCGCGATCCCTTTGGCGGTCGAATGACCCTTTCACAGGGTCGCCTAAGACCGTCCTGCATATCAGATATTTACATTACGATTCATAACAGTAGCAACATTACAGTTATGAAGTAGCAAAGAAAATAATTTTATGGTTGGGTCACAACATGAGGAACTGTATTTAAAGGGCCAGAAGGCTGAGAACCACTGAGATAATTTAAAGAGGAATCACACTATCTGGAAGAGAACAGTTATGGTATTCTGCAGAAATCCCTTAATATTTAGAATTAGAGAGGCCAAAAGCTACATTTAAAAACAATAAACAAATGCAGTGCTAAACAAATGCCCTGAGCAGATAACAATTTTTTCAAGAAAAAAAAACAACATTTACTGTGTTTGTACTTCCCCACACATTCAGAGACAGTGTGCATGTGAAAACTGTATTGCTTTATTTTGTAACCAAGCAAATTTATTGCTTGTAGTGCACTTTATACTGTGTTTTATATTCATCTTGAAGGTGAATATTGTTTCCTAAATTGATCCTCAAACTATCAACAAAAATTGAGACCCTTCACTTCAGATCCCAGGACCTACAGCTAAATGGCCTAAAAGGTGTATGTATATGCAGTCAATATATGAATTTAATTTGTCAGGTAAACCCCTTTGAAACTGGTCTTTCTACCATCCTACCTTATCTCCTGTTTCTTTACAACACATATTTACTGAGAGTCCATTCAGTGTAGAACACTGTGCTGGCTACTGTTAGGGACTCTTTATTAAAAGATAATCTGATCTGCCCAGATTTCTGTCCTTTCTCTTGCACTGTGGAAAATTATTGAAGTTGACTGGATTCAATACCTGGTCTCTCATTTAGCTAACTAATTGAGTACCAAAAGGCTCATTTTTCTTAATATGATGGAGAATTAGTGGTTACTTAGGCTAAATGGGGGATGCAAAAAGCAGAACCTTTTTTTATTATCTCCTCAGCTTGTGCCAAGCTAAAATGAAAGATATGGAATTGTTTTTACTATATGATAAATGGTCCGTTTATGCCTTAATCATCTATATTTCAATTGTCAAGCACTTGTAATTTTCTCAACTAAAATTTACTAAGTTATGAAACAGTTCTATGTCATTAGAGACCTTGCTCTATTGAGTTCTGGAACAACCCAGTAAACTGTCAATTAAAAGGTTAAGAGCAAGTGGTATAGAAGAAGTCAAGGATATTTGGTTCTAATAATTTGGTTCCAATTTCAGTGGAAATAACTCGAGTCATAGTTTCTTTTCTGATTTTCAAAGAACAGTCCCACGAGTTTATTATCAATAAGGATATTATCCATTTTGAATATGAAAAAATAAAACAAGCAAAAACATAGTATTTGTCTGTGACACATAGTGACAAAGGACCTGACGTTCACTGAGTGCCTAATGTGGACCAGGTTTTTCACAATTTTTATTTAATGTGATTATTAAAACCTAAAATGGTCAAATCTACATTAGTTTGCTTGGGCTTCCCTAACAAACTATCACAGACTGGGTGCCTTAAACAACAGAAATTTATTTTCTCACAACTCTGGAGGACAGAAGTTCAAGATCAAGGTTTTGGCAGATTTGGTGTCTTCAGATGCCTCTCTCCTTGCCTTGCAGATGGCCATTCTCTCTCTGTGTCTTAAACAACAGCAAATTGTAAGTAAACACTGTCAGGTTACAACACAGCAACAAATTTTACGTTCCAATAAATATAAATACGCTTTGTAAAACATTCCCCAATTAAGTTTTCTATTTTATTTTCTATAATATCTTGTGTTTTTTAAAAAACACTCCTAATCTCCATAATTTAATGATAGTATCTGTGAAATGACCAATGTTCAAGATCAGCAATATTGTTTCTATTTGCATCTTATTGCCCTTCTTCCAATCGTTATTGTGGGGAAAATCATAACACTAACCCTGCTTGATACAACAGAGAAGAACTTTACAAGAACCTTAGTTGCACACACATCCTTTAAGTTTTGAAGGGCATAAAGGTTAAATGGCAGAAAGAAAGGTCAAGCCAGCAAAGTAAAAGTCCATATTTCATGGGATTACTTGATTTACTTATCACTTTCCTTGAGGTCTGACAGACACATTGGTGATTAGGTTAACTCCTTCAAATAGATTTATGTGCTCTGAGAAATGTTTATTTGAGTTACCCTTGGAGACTTTTTGATATAAGACTTTATTATTTATCAATGTGATAATTCTTTAAGGTCTTAAGGAATTATGAAGAACAGTAATAAATATTAAGCATTACATATTCCAGTGGCAAACTAAGGTTATAGAAGGGGTGGAGGTTTTAGGGAGTGGTGAAGACATGTCTAAAAGTTTTATATGTTGCTTTATAACTGATAAATTTCATAATCTTCCATATTTATACCAGGTGTATGTCATCTATAACTGACCCCAGCCACATAGTTCTGAAGGTTTTCCTTTTTGGCACATTAGATTCTTTTTCTTTTTCTTTCTTTTTTTTTTTCTTTTTACTTTTTCTAGTTTACAGCCAAGCTCAATACAAAGGTCAGGTGTTTCATAGTAGATAGCCAAATAACATTTTAATGAAATTAGTCTAAAAAAAGACAGGCATAAAGGCTTTACAAATAGAATATAGTGACTAGATGTTAAAGAGCGTACACTTTTTAAAATTTGTTCTATCAGTCAAAACAGAAAAGTGTTCTGAAGAATACCTAATAAGGTGTTGAACCTCTCCTTGTATCTCATTATATAAGTGCCTTATTAATTCACTGTTACATTTTCCTCCAGTTTTGTTGGATAATATATTACTCTAGTCTTCTAAAATAGCTTTTAAACAGCTTTAACCTAAAAATAGGTTGGTATTCTTGGCTGTGAAATTGGTGAGACCTCTGTTTGCACCTTCCCCCCCTGATTTTAATAATCAAGGCATTAATTGATATTAAAAATTCACACAGTCTCCTGAAACCCTCTCTCTCTTCATGCCCAATACCTCCATCAAAGTATTATTTTTAATCTAAAAATTAGATTTGTATTTATGTAGTCCATTATGCTGGGGTTCATGTCCCAGCATCAAGAAGGGTTTAGGAATCTGGAAAAGGGGCTGCACGTAGATGACATAGGAATCCAGAAATGAATAAAGAGTCCGGAGACGAGATATAATTTTGAAAGGCATTGGGGGTCAGAGGACCTTCCGCTAAAGGAACTGAAGACTGCCTCCTTGTCTAGGACCCTTGCTTTTATTAACACAATTTGTCCTAAGGCAAGGTGGAGATAATACACTTCAAAGAGTAAGGTTTCAAAGGGTGCACAGTCCATTGTCAGTTTGGGGAATAGCCTATGGCTGTACAGGTGTTTAGCCAGTAGGAGGCAATAACATGTAGATTAAGATGCCCTTTAACTGTCTGCAGCCACAATCAGTTTCCTATTCAGGTTTGAGGAAATGCCTTTAGCCATTCCCAACAGATAACTTTATGTGTGACTCAACCCCGTTGAGTCCCCAAGTCTCATCAAACTTTTGATGAAACCTTTAAAATTATGACATGCTGAAATTGGTCTATGGCAGTCCATTTTCTTCTGACAATATCACAAATCAAAGATATACTTTGAGTCCACATTCAAAAAGTAAGCTCTGAACATACAGGCCTAACATATTTTACTGGTCTCTTATTACCTCACAGTAAAAATACTAGTAAATTGTGTGTGTGTGTGTGTTGATAGAGGTTCTTACATGGATAAAATATCTAGTTTTCTCAGGTGTATTTCTTTGAAAAATCTAAGGGACACAGTCTAGCTAGTAGTTATAAGGTGTAAATGAGAAAAACTTTTCAATTTTTAAAAATATGTATTTGCTGCAACAGCATAGTATGAAGTGGAAAGTAGATTGAAGAGTTTGGAGTATTGATTTCAACATCATACTCTCTAGGTATAATGTAGGTACAAGACACTACAATAATATGAAATGACATGAGATAGTGAATGGGTCTACCCAAGATCTAAATTTCAGGAGGAGCTTAACCCAGAGTTATTTTCACAAATTTTTAAATTAGAGATGATATGATGTTCACGTTGCTGAAGTTGTGTTAATAGGCCAAGTTTGTTCTTTTGATATTCCCTAAAATGCTCATTTTCTTTGAGCTTTTCAAACAGGTCATCTTCTTTCTCAGAAGCTTCTCACATATGTTCCCTCTCCCAGAATGTGCAACCCAGCAACTTCCCACCTCCCAGGGTACATTCTCTCATTCTCTCTGTCTCTCTCTATCCCACAGTTAACTCTTATTCACCCTTCAATTCTGAATTTAAATAGCACTTCTTCAGAGAGGACTTTACTCACCACCACACTATAAATCAGCTCCCACTCAATATTCTTTCTCATAGACTTTGATTTTCTTCCTTCACATAATTTCATAAAGTTTGCACTTATAATTAAACATGCATATTAATGCGTTAATGCCTACTTTCCACATTACACTGTAAATTAGGAATTATTTCTCTTTGTTTATCACTATAAATCCAGGGTCTGAACCTTAGAATGCACTTAAAATAATGTGTTGAATACATTAATGCACAAATGACCCACTTTAGTTACCATCTTTTTATTATTTATATGAATTTTCTACCTAAAATTCATGGTACTTCGCATGAGATGGTGGAGGTAACATTTTATGGAATAATAACCAAGAGAATTTGGTCATTGAGGTATAGCTACTTTCAAAAATAAAAACACAATCTCCTACTTTAAAAAATGTTTTCTTCTAACTATATATCTCTTAATGAAACTAACTAAATCCTCATTACGCAGTTGACCAATGCTGAAATTAAAAAAAAAAAAAAAAATCAAGAAAAACTCCTTGGTGGTCTCCTCTTTGCCAATTTGATCATTTTATGTCTTGTTCACTGCTAAATCCCTAGAACTTAGAACAGTGAATATTGTTGTTTGAGCAGAAACTCAATAAATATTTGTTAAATGAATGAATTGTTCATTATCTGTTTATATTAACTATTGGCTTCTCTTATCTGTTAGTCTTACCCTTCATCTTTTTCCCCAAGACAGAATCTCCTGATGTTATCTGTCCTTAGAACTACAGGCATTCAGAGAGTTTCATAATCAATTTGCTTTATTGACCATAGGTCCTATTAGCAAATAACAAGATTTTGCATTTATTGGTCATTTACTATGTACTAAGCACTTCACATGCTTTAATGTTAATCCTGAAGAAAATAGTTCATCGTGGACATTACTACTTCCATTTTGCAGATGAGACATTACATTCAAGAGTAATGTCATTACATTTAAGGTGAATCCTTAGCCAGGTGGCCCAGTTGGTTTGGTGTTGTTCAATAAGCCAAAAGCATTGTGAGTTTGATTCCAGGTCAGGGCATATACCTAGGTTTTGGGTTCCATCCCTGGTTGGGGCACATACAGGAAACAACCAATTGATGTTTCTCTCTCTCTCTCCCTTCTGCTCTCTAAATATATCTTCGGGTGGAGATTTTTAAAAAGTAGTTAAATAACTTTCTTATAATTGTAGAGCTATTATTTATACAAGCAAAATATCAAATATAGGTCTGCCCACCCTCCAAAGCCTATATTTGCTTTGCTATGGCATGCTCTCTCCCTTAACTCTCTCTTTTAATTGACCCCTAAAGTCACAGAATGAGATTTGTTTTAATAAAAACACTGAGAAATTTTTTATTTGCCAAATGTGTAGTCCAAACCATTGTTGTCATTGTTTATTCTCTGTGTAGGTATATGGAAAATACTATTTCAGTGAAATATGTAGATAGACTTATCCTAAATAAACTAAAAAGTTTCCTCCAATATTTTAGAGCCTCAAATTACATACCTTCTTTTATTAACTCATTCTAAGATTAATAATTCAATGTCAGAAAATCATTCACATCTTATCTTAATTTTCCATACTGATATTAAAGTCAATTTCCTTGAAATCACTTAATTTCCCAATAAAATCTCAGAACAACTAATTACTATTCTTCATGCTAAAACACCATTGAATATTAAAGGACAGATGTCAAATCATCTCTAAACTTTCTCCTTCTCCAGAATCAAACCAAAGACCTTTAAAATTTTCATTTTAATACTTCATGAATGAGCTTATATGACAAATCAAATGTATACATATGACTCTTGAGCAACATGGGGTTGAACTGCATAGGTCTACTTATATGTGGATTTTTTTCAATAAGTACTGTAAATCAGCAATTTTAACCTTTTTCATCTCAAGGCACACATTATTACTAAAATTCTGCAGCACACCAAAAAATATATTTTTGCCGATCTGACAAAAAATAGGTATAATTTTGATTCATTCACATTGGACAGCTATTGTTGTGTTGGTTGTTATCATTTTTTTTTTTTGTTTAATTTGACAATCTAAGGGAAAAGAAGTCAGTGCCCCTAACTAAATAGTCAAGTATTTCATGTTTCAAAAATTCTTGAGGCAAATCAGTTGAAAATTGCTGCTGTAAATGTATTTTCTCTTCTTTATGATTTTCTTAATAACATTTTATTTTTCTGGCTTGCTTTAAGAATACAGTATAAAATCCACACAACATAAAATACAGTATGTTTTAATCGACTGTTTTTTTTTGTTGTTGTTTTTTTATCAGTAAGGTTTCCAGTCAACAGTGGGCTATTAGTAGTTAAGTTTTGGGGAAGTTAAAAGTTATATGTGGATTTTAAACTGTGTACGGTAGAGGGTTAGGGCCCCAACCCCCAAGTTGTTTCAGGATCAACTCTATTTTGACACTGCATATCTTCATTAATATTAGCCTTGCATTTTAGGCCTCCAAGCTAATAGAACAAGAGAAGGATGGGTACTTCAAAGCTTATATGATTAAAAAAAACAAAGATCTCTGTATTTCAAGAAAGAAAATATTATCATATGGTTGCTAGTGTGGTTCCAGTGAACTGTGACTTAGTGAAAAGTACTTACCTTTTCTGATTTTCCAATTTCTCATCTATAAAATGGGAGGAGAAGAGGGCATACTAGAGGACTTATAAAGTTCATTTAAGCTCTAAAATATATGAAGTAGAGTACTACCTGTCTCTTAATATGATTTGAAATTTTACAGTCAATTCATTTGAATCACATACTTTTTCACGCTGTTATCTACATATATAAAAAGCGGAAATATGCAAATTAGGCTGGGACGCCCTACAGGTCACCATCACACAGGAGGAGGTTGTGCCCACAGGTGAGGCCCAGAGCGGAACCGGAGACAGAGACAGGGGCCAGCGAGCCACCGCGCCCTTGCCCAGGCGGCCTCCAGAAGCCGGAGTGGACACGGGCAGGGACAGGGGGACTGGCCCACAGCTTCTGCAGCCAAACGCAGGCCCGGAGAGGAGACTGTGGGCCGCCTCCCTCAGAAGCAGCATGGCTCCCTCCCACCTCCCGTGGTACGCGGGTCCCTCCCAGCTCCTGTGGGTGCCAGCGGCTCGCTTCTGGCTCCCACAGAAGCTGCACGGCTCCCGTGGAAGCAGTGCGGCTTCCTGCGGCAGGCTGCGGTTCCCGCCAGCTCCCGTGGAAGCAGGGGGCGGCCTACTGCGCGCTATATCGCAAGATGGGCTACTAGTTGAAAATAAAAGAATACATAATCAGAAAATCTGGTCTTCAGCAGAGTACATTTGATGATGCTTTTGTAAATGTTTCTAAAATGTTGTCACTCATATCACAGTGGATAGATTATGACAGGATTAGAAAGAACAAGTTTTAGTATTACTAAAGACTACAGCTTTCATCACATAATTTAAAAGAAAACCAACACAAACTGTCTCATAGTTATCAAAGCACTAGGTGTGCAGTGTCACTTAAATTCAAGTCATTTGTTTGTTTCCACTTAAACACAATATATAGACTTCCTACCTCTAAGAAGGCATAATTTATGGTACCAAGCCCCTAATTAACCCTAAAACTCAGTTTTCTGTCCCTCGATTATTTACTTCACTGGCAGACATTTTCATTAACCTCCTTCTGTGAAATAATTTTCTCTGCTACTGTTCAGGAAAAAAATTATTTTTTAGCAGTATAATTATGTGACCATGGTAAACAGCAAGTGCTTTCTGAAATTCACCAAGGATTTGAACTCTGATACTTAGCCTATTTGAGCTAGCTTTAAAATAATGATGGCCTCTTTCAGTTTATTTGTATGAGAGATTTAGAACTTTAGATTTCCATTTAAAAATTGGTGCTACTGCCCGGCCGGTGTGGCTCAATAGTTGAGTGTCAACCCATGAACCAAGGAGGCCCCAGTTCGATTCCTGATGAGGGCACATGCCTGGGTTGCAGGTTTAATCCCCAGTATTAGGCATGCAGGAGACAACCAATCAATGTATCTCATCATTGATGTTTCTATATATCCCTCTCCCTTCCTCTCTCTCTAAAATCAATAAAAACATATTTTTAAAAATTGGTCAAAATTAAGGACTTGGCACATCAGGTCACTCATGACATTCACATTTCAGAAATGGATCTGATAACACTGTGTTGGGAATAACAAGAAAATCACCAGGAGTATATTGTGAAATCCAAGTATCCAGTGCCTTAGTCTCTCTGTATTACTGATTTTATCTGAAGGATTCAGCAGTTCTCCCTGTAATTGGGTTGTGTCCTTACCAACTGAAGAGTTTAACTGCCTCCACAGGGTTGAAAACTATTACTTGTGTTTTTTCGATGTAGGCAGATATTTGGGGGAAAATTACCCAGTGATTTGACACTTAGTGGAGATAGGTCAAAGGCAGGTGCTCTGTGGGACAGCTGTCACCTACAGAACAATGTCCTTGTAAGCTTACCTAACAACTAGGGGTTTTCATGGGATTTTTTTCAGCTACCCAATCACTAAATGGGGCAAATAGACAGATATATTTAGAAGTGAGAATCTGGCTGTTTCCATTTCAAAATAAGGCAAATAATAAAATGGACAAAGAGAAAATTGCTTTCTAAACATTTTTAGATCATCTGAACTTTTAGTCATTCAGACTGCTAAACCAAGTATACAGACAATTCTTTAATTCAGTCAATTGAATGCCTGTTAGAAGGAAATATGAAAGGTCTGGGGACACAAAAATGAATAAATAAGACATGCATTTTATTTCCCCCCTCAAGTTACTCAGAATCTTGTAGGACAGACAAATAGACTAAATGCAGTGTGCCAGTAGAGGTGGGCAAAAGATCATATGGCAATACCTAAGCAGGAATCCAACCCAGCCTGGACACACTTTATAAAAATTTCCTCATAGAGGACACTTGAGCTAAGGCTTAGAAGATTAGTAGTTTGTCAATCTGTTGAGTGAGGGGATAGTGTATTCTAAGCAGAGAAAATACCAAGTGCTGAGCTCAGAGATGACATGAACAATGGGTTCTAGGTGACACACAAAAAAACCATACAGTGGTAGAAGCTACATTTTAAGAAACAAATCATGGAAATTCGCTTTCTTTCTTCTTATCTGCCATTTCCCTTAAAAGTCAAATGACACACAATGCCAGTTAATTGAGAGGTCTGAGTAATTAGTCTTTAATGGAAAAAACAATAAATTTAGAAGGGGATGTGGAGGGGTGAATCTAACTACAGTACATGAAATATGGTCCAAGTTATATGGAAAAGACAAAGGTTTCAGGTTTTACAGCAGGGGGCCTGATTCATTTTTCCTTTTTTAGTGTCATTACCATCATCTGTGCTTGTCAGCAATTTGAATTCACCACAGAGATTGTTAAAATGTATTGATCAACTAGGCTGCTTTCAAACACTTAATCAATACCACCACCACCCCAATGCCTGTTTCAAAAAAAGTTGTAAGACAGCTTAGTAGTTCACAAAGATGCATGCAATACCATAAGATATAATACATTGAAAGTAAGTGAGAAAATGAGACAAAGGAAAATGAAAATGGTGCAGTAAAGTGTGTCAAGTTATCCAGGAAAAACACTCATGAAGTCCTATAAAATGGAAAAGAGGTAGTCCACTATTTTTGACTCTAAACTGTCTAGCATATAGCTCAGAGAAAGGTCCAACCTTGTTCATTCACAGTATCTACTGTGCAGAAACAAATCCTCATGTGTTTAATAAAGGCATGTTGAAACATCATTCAGTAGAAACACCACTTGTCTTATCTTTAATTTCTCCTGTGGAAAGAAACTGCACACCAAGTTGATCAAACAAAGGCCATCAGAAACATGGACAAATACACAAACTAACTTAAATTACCAATGATTTTTTTTACTATCTCAAACTTTTTTTTTGAAGTGTTCTAGTAGGTGATCCTTTCTCTTTATGTTGTGAGTCCAGCCACACCTTAATTTCGTGAGTTTGGTGAATTTCTGTGAGGCCTTTAAAAAGGAAAAATTGATTATCATGATCTCATAATGCTGTTCCTTTAATAACATATGCCAATGCTTTCAATGCCTTGGAGTAGCACCTTCAAGATGACCTATCTCTCTCTTATTACCTACCAACTATTAGCTTTTCTGCAATTGTAACTCAAGATTGACTATATGTGATTATGTTGTAGTACAGAAAAGGATGAAATATACTAATGTGATGTGATAGTTGTGCAAAAAAATTAAGTTGAGGAATAAGATAGATGGTGGATGAAGCAATCCGTTGCTGGTTTCAACCATAGTAAATGGAATCTCATCAGTACCAGGTACCAAAGTTGTTAATTCATAAGAAATAGCTGGATTGCAGAGAATGAAGCTACATCTATATAGTACAAAAGCACTTCTTCAGTTCAGCAATCACAATATGTTATAAGCACAATATCTCCACTGAGGACAGGATGGTTCATAAAAGCAAATTTATTACCTACAAGTTTTTCCCCTTTTTAAGGATCCTGTCTATTTGATGAAAAGATTTTGATTCAAAGGTGAAAGGATATCTATCAACCCACCCCCGCACCCTACAGGGCAAGCTGCAGGCAAAAATCTAACTGTCACAAATAGAAATACTATATTAAAATAAGTGCATTTCACTTGTCAACTTTGTTCTGTGGTTTCTGTGGAGGGAAATGCCATATGGCCAAGGAGTCTTCAATCCTAGGAAATCTTTACTTGTGAAAATCATAAAACTTAGCTAATTAAGATGGGTAAAATTTAAAATCATAAAACAGGAACAGACATTTGTGCCCTAAGCTTTAAAACCAGTTATGGCTGTATGTGTGAAGGAAAGATAAAAAAAAAAAAAATGTGAAAATAGGCACATTGCGGGCTGCAGTAACCTCAAAATTTCTTGCAGGGATGGTGAATATGCTTTATTTAGAAGGGACTTCAAGGAATGTTTTTTTTCACTTATATAAATACTAGAGGCCCAGTACATGAAATTTGTGCATGTGTAGGGTCCCTAGGCCGGGCCAGCGATCAGGGCCAATCAGAGCCTTACAGCTTGGGCCTTCCTTCATTCCACGCCACCTCCTGGGGTCAGCACACATCATAGTGAGCAATCAAACTTCTGGTCTCCCGGTGGAACTCCTGAGGGGATCATTTGCATATTAGCCTTTTATATATATAGATACTGACTAGACAGCACAGTCACAATATTCTGAAAATGCCTCTTTGTCATGTTTTAAATAGAAAACAACTTCTAAATATCCTTTTGAACTGATATGTTTCTGTATCTAAAAAATATTAAAGATTAGATTTTATTTTTTTAACTTATTTTTATTTTTATTTTTTTATTGATTAAGTTATTACATATGTGTCCTTATGCCCACGTTACCCCCTATCTCCCCCACTCATGCCCTCACCCCCCTGTTGTCCTTGTCCATTGGTTAGGCCTATATGCTTGCATATAAGTCCTTTGGTTGATCTCTCCCCCTTATCCCCACCCTCCCCTACCTTCCCTCCAAGGCCTGACGGTCTGATCCATGCCTCTCCGTCTCTGGATCTATCCTTGTTCATCAGGACTCTTTTCTATACAGAAAGGAGAAGGTACAATGAGTTAAAGACAAACATCAATTAGCCATTAGAGAGAAGTGGCATTCTCTGTATTCAAGCAACAATAAGGGGTCCCTAAATCAGTCTCTGCCTTAAGCACCTGAACACTTTGGGGGAGCTAGCAAACTGTACCTGGCTGATTACCATTGTCTATGTGGATTTTGAATAATAATTTCAAATACTGCTCTTAAACATAAATTTCTACCCCTGATATGAATTGCAGATATAGTCTCTCTTTTTTTTAGCAGATGAATAAATTTCCTGCTGTGACTCATAACCTTTTGACTTATGTTAACAATGTTGAGGCAGGCTGGCATGAGGTAAACCTGGATGCCTGTCTTGTTTCAGTATCAGTTTGAAAGCAACCATGCTGTCTAGGGGGGAAAAAAGTAGGAAGCAGATGGGCAATTCAGAAACTTAATGATCTTTCCTCTCCAAGGGTTCCCCTTGAGACAAAGGATAGAAAGTAATGCAGAAGAAAGCACAAGTCATAGTGAATGAAATACAATATTCTATTTCCACTTGAGAAGAGTGTTATTTTTGTGAAATAGATGTATTGCCAACAAGTACCAATCTTGGTGATGAAATATGTCATGTTAATATTAATTTAAAGTCTAATTATTTAACCTGCTTTCACAGGTTGACACATGTTTTTCTTAAGGTAATCTCTACTATAACAGAGCAGGACTTAGGCCCCCAAGTATCATAGGGCTCCCTTAGCCTAATAACTTACTCGGTTGTTCCTTACATTCTTTTTAGTTTGGAATTTACCACCTTCTTTCACAATTTCTAAATACAGTCTCAGGCCTAGCCCTTCTTTCATGGCTGACCTCTTCCACTTCATAAAACTCCCTTTCCCATGAGCAGTTGGACAATTTCCTATAGAGGCCAGTAGGAGTCGGCTCCTGTATGACAAAGTCCCAAAGTCCATGCTGAATTGTAGAATAGGTCAGGTAATCTCAAAGAATTACCCCTTTAGAAAGTTGTTTAAGGCTTTCTAGAGCCACACTAGGGCAGCACATTTTTAAAGTATTATACATATGACACTACTCTGAACTCCCTTTTGTGTGTCCTAAAATAGGTTGAAGCATTCTTTTTCTAGTTCTTCCTAAAGTGACTTTGGGGTAGGTCCATATAGAGTTCATCATTCAGTCCTAGTAATGTCTCAACTCATATAACCAGGACTCTAACTTCCTACAGCACCTTTGCACAACTTTTCCCACAATTTTAAGGACGAAATAATATATCTGGGTTAAGTTTGTTGGCATCAGAGGCTGGGTGCGTAGGTATATATGCAAGACCATGTAAGTGGGGGCTGCCACATGTGTGAAAGTAAATGGCCCTATCACCATCCACTCATACAAGTCAAGACCCCAGAAATCACCCTTAACACGCCCTTTATTCATAGCCTCATTTCACCACTAATTCCCATTGATTTTACTTCCAAATGAAGCCTAATTCTATCAACTTTTCTCTATCTCTGCCTCTAGCACTCTAGTCCAAAGGACCATCATCAGACAACATAACCTCACCATCTTAATTTTTCTCCATGCATTCACATTTGTCCATCATAATTCACCTCCCATATTCCAATGAGAGATATTGTAGAAACACAAATGCTGTAATGTCTTCCAGTTGGTCTTAGGATGAAAACCTTGCCTAGCGTCCAGCCTAATTTCCTTCACTCCCCATGGTTCCCTATGCTCCAACCACACAGGGTTTCTGTGAGTACTCACATTCTTCAAGCTCTCTCATGTCTCAAGGTATTTGCACCTATTGTTTCTTCTACCTAGATTATACTTCTGTACACTTCCCTTACTTTACCTGCTTAATTTCTAAAAACATTCAATTTTTTTCTGAAATGTCAATTTCTTGGGAAAATCTGTCTTGAGATACTCCCCCTGAATAACAGATCATGTCCCTTGGTATATATTATCATAGCTCCCTGTAGTTTTCCTGGTTATTAGCTCAGTTTTTAATTATGTATGTGTATATATTTTTAGATTGAATATAAACTCAGGACATCAGTTATGTTTCAGTCATCATTTCATGCCTAAAGACATGTAGTAAGTATTCAATTTTAATATGTTAAGTAGATGAAAAAAGAATAAATTAATGAACAACAAATATTGCTGCCCAAAAGGGGGCCTTAGGTGCTGTGTGTTAATCTGTACTGAATTATGAATAAAAATTGACAGATGGGTGGCATATATACATTTCTAATAAGTTCACCAGTGGGAACATATTTTCAAAACAGAAACAAAAAGAAAGTAAGTATTGTTTTTGTCATTATTATTGTTGTTGTTATTATTATTGTTGCAAATGAGAGCATAAATGGGAGTAGAAAATAGGTTTGCCCTACTTAGAGGATAGCAAGGGGGCAGGCAGAACATTGTTAATGTCATGGAGTAAAACACAAAGGTAGGTGGGTTCACATTTTAAAAAACATTAAATGCTAAATGACAGTCAAATGCCATGTATAAGGGAGTAAGAAACCCAACAAATACCACAATGGATTGTACTAGAAATAGAGAGCAGATGGGGTTAATTGGTTTGAATTTGGCTAGTTTAAAATATAATCATTAAAATATGATAGGCAAACACTGGAAACAAACCAATTGTCCATAAACAGGAGAATGGTATTCTATATAATAAAAAGCTAATATCCAAATTGACTGAACAGCAGAACGACTGGTCGCTATGATGCGCACTGACTACCAGGGGGCAGATGTTCAACGCACGAGCGGGATCACCACTCAGCCAGAAGCCAGGCTCACGGCTGGTGAGCAGAGTGGTGGTGGCAGGAGCCTCTACTGCCTCCACAGCAGGGCTAAGGATGTCAGACTGACGGCTTAGGCCTGCTCCCCAAGACATCCCCAGAGGACTCCTAGACTGTGAGAGGATGGACGCAGGCCGGGCTGAGGGACCCCCAGGCCTTTAGTATGTATATAATAGACTAGCATACTACTCAGTAATAAAAATGAACAAGTTACTGATGTGAAAAAGTATTTGACAAAAATCAACATGCTTTCAAGATAAAAATATTAAGTAAACTGGAAATATGAGGAAATTATCTCAAGATAATAAAGGCCATGTATAAAAATCCTATAGTTATTACCATATTCAATGGTGAAAGACTTAAAAGCTTTTCTTCTAGGATCAGGCACAGCAAAGTGATGACTATTTTCACCACTTCTGTTCAGCACAATAACGGAAGATGTAACCAGAGCCAATAGTCAAAAATAAATGAATAAACAAAATGCATCTAAATTAAAAAGTAAAATTATATCTCTTTACAGATGACATGATCTTATATGTAGAAATCCCTAAAGATTCCACAAAAAATCTATTAGAATAGGATTTAGCAGTTGCAGGATGCAAAAATCAGCATACAAGTATCCGTTATGTCTCTATACACTAACAATAAATCTGAAATGAAAATTAAGAAAGCAATTCTATCTACAATAGCATCAATAAACTACTTAAGAATAAATTTAACCAAGGAGGCAAGAGACTTGTATACTAAAAACTATAAAACATTGCTGAAAGAATTGAAAAAAGAGACAAACCACATTTGTGGATTAGAAGACATAATTTTCTTAAAATGGTAATACTACCAAAGCAATATGCAGATTCAGTGCAATCGCTATCAAAATCTCAACAATATATTTTTTGCAGAAGTACAAAAATCCATCCTGAAATGCATATTTAAACTCAAGGAATCCCAAGTTATCAAGACTATTTGAACAAGAAAAAAGTTAGAGGTCTCACACTTCCTGATTTCCAAACTTATTACAGGACTACAATAATCAAAACAGTGTGGTATTAGTGTAAGGATAGACATACCTAGACCATTAAATAGTGTAGACAGCCAAGAAATAAACCCTCACATATACAAAAGCAGTTTCTTAAAAAAATTGTGCTGTGAAAGCTATCTACATGCAAAATAATCAAGTTGGACCCTTACCTTACACCATATACAAAAAGAAAATAACTCAAAATGGATCAAAGACCTACATGTAAGACCGAAAAATATAAAATTTCTTGAAAACATAGGGGGAAAACTTTATGACATTGGATTTGGCAATGATTTCTTGGATATGACACCAAAAGCACACACACAACAAAACCAAAATTAGATAAACAAAATTGTATCAAACTTAAAAACTTTTGTGCATCTAATAACATATGCAACAGGGCAAAAAAAAAAGCCTACGAAATGGAAGAAAATATTTACAAATCACATATCTGATTAAGAATTAATATACAGAATGTACAAAGAACTACAACTCATCCACACACAAAGCAAATAACCCAACTTAAAAGTGGGCAAAAGTTTTCAATAGATATTTATTGAAAGATTACATACAAATGGCCAATAAGCACATGAAAAGATGATCAGTATCACATCATTTAGGGAAATGCAAATCAAAATCACAATATCACTTAATATCCATTAGGATGGCTACTATAAAAAAGAATATAACAAGTGTTGAAGAGAATGTACAGACATTGAAATGCTGCACACTCTTGGTGAGAATATGAAATGGTATAGTCACTCTGGAAAACAACATGGCAATTCCTCAAAAAATTAAAAATAGAATTACCATATGAACCGGCAATCTTACTTATGTGTATATATCCAAAATAATTAAAGCCAAGATCTCACAGAGATTTTGGCACACCCATGTTGATAGCAATATTTGCAATAGCCAATAGGTAGAAGCTAGCCAAGTGTCCATGGATGGATGTGTGGATAAATAAAGTGATACATATATAAAATAATATTCAACCTTAAAAGAGAAGAAAATCCTGTCACATGCTACCACATGGATGAACCATGAGGACATTATGATATTTGTCTTCTTGTGACTGACTTATTTCAGTCACAAGAAGACAAATACTGTATGATTCCATTTATAGGCAACATCTAATCAAATTCATAGAAACAGAAAGTAGCATGGTGTTTGCCAAGGTTTGAAGGGAGGGGAAAATGGGAAGTTGTTAAACAGGTATAGAGTTTTAGGTTTGCAAGAGGAAAATGTTCGGGAGATTTGTTCCACAATTTGCATGTACTCAGTACCACTGAACTGAAAAATGATTGAGATGGTAATTTTTATGTTATGTGTTTTTTTTACAACAATAAAAATGAATTTGCTAATGATACATGCAGCACCTAGAATGAATCTTAAAAAATATAGACCTATCTCTAACCATTACTCGGAGTGAAAGAAGCCTTACATAAAAGAATTCATACTATATATGCACATTTATATAAAATTTTAAAAGAGGCTAAATTGATCTATTTTGAAAAATATCTGGACAAATTTGGGGTTCGAGGATGTGGGGTTATAGGGTTAAGCAAAGGGATTGATTGGGGAGTTTCTGAAGAAAATGTACGGGGTGATGGCAACATTTTCAATCTCTATAAGAGTTCGCTTACACAGGTGTTACATTTTGTCAAAGTTCTCAAAAATTATAATTAAGGTATGTGAATTTCAATATGCAAATTTTACCATTTAAAATAAAACAAACAAATATTGAACTTTACTAATGATAATTATTTTGATGAGTAAGTGCACTATCTGTAACTTACTTTGAAAGGCATTAAAAATAAGATAGATTGGCCTGGTCAGTGTAGTTCAGTGGTTGAGCATCCACCTATGAACCAGGATAACATGGTTTGATTCCCAGTCAGGGTACATCCTCGGGTTGAGGGCTTGATCTCCAGTGTGGAGTGTGCAGGAGTCAGCCGATCAATGATTCTCTCTCATCCTTGATATTTCTATCTCTTTCTCTCTGAAATCAATAAAAATGTTGAAAAAACACAGTAATTTCAGTGCCATTCTACCTTAGCCTGAAGGTGTACTTATGGGCCCTTTATTGTGTTTTATACAGACCCCTGCCACACACTTCTTAAATGTTAAAGCTTTTAGTTATTTTACCCTGCTATATTCTATAATCCATTGGAAGTCCATTGAAGATTGAGACTTTATCACCTCTATATTCCTGATGACTAGCATATTTGTGCATAATAGATATTTTAAAATGTATATTGAATAAATAAATCCTAAGATAAATGATGAGCAAATGACTCTTTATTCATTTACTTTACAGTTTCTTTGGTTCCTATAGTCTTCATTCACCGTGTGCTTATTACATGCCAAGAACATTGTTACACAGTTTCCCACATTGCTTCAAACTTCAAACCAACCTGTTGTTCGTATGTTAACTAAATTTTACAAGTAAAGCAACTGGGACCCTGAAAAGTATAATAATTCACCCAATTATTGAGCCAGTAAATGGTGGAGTTGGGAATCAGTTTCTATATGACGCCAAAATTCATGCTCTGAACCACTTTAGACTGCAAATTTTTGCTGGGCAGTAATTCATGTTCTTTGCTTCTTGTGTGTTATATACTGTGCTATGAACTGGGAATGGCAAGAGAAAAAGAGGTCCATGGACATGGAGAAAGACACAAGTAATTGAGTATGTCCAGATAAGTTCCCATGCAACACATCCTGCACATAAAATCTTTTTTTTTTAGATTTTTAAAATTGAGTTTTAGAGAGAGGAGAGGGAGAACCATCAATGTGAAAACAAAACATAAATCAGCTGCCTCCTACACGCGCACACACACACACACACACACACACACACACACACACACGCGCGCGCACACACACACCAGTCCCCTACCAGGGATCGAGCCTGCAAACTGGGCATGTGACCTGACTGGAATAGAACTGGAAAACTTTTGGTGCACAGGGCGACACACAACCAACTGAGCCATACCAGTCAGGGCTGCACATAAAATCTTTCATGAAAGTTTCATGGAGGTGTATAGGAACAATTGAATTATCCCCTCCTCACAGACACACACACACCACATGCTTCCCAAATAATTGCTCTCACCAGCCATGAAAATTAAAGGAAAAGCAGTCTTCTCCCCTCTAGCTGTTCTGGAGCATTTGGGGCTGGCACTTGAGTGCATTCCTTTGCAAATGATCGCTTTGCCGCAGGAGAGAGATTAATTGGTTTCCATGGTCAGCTACTTTCTTACAGAAAAATCTGTCAAGAGAGGAGACTAGGGAAAGCAAAATTTTGTGTGTGCATCTCTATTTAAGCAGTACTGAGTACTTTGAATGAAAAATTCTGTGTGCATTTGTGACAAACTTTTTATTCAGCTGATCCTTCCCAAAAAGGAATTTCAAAATTGGAATCTGGTCTGTAAACTTTTGGAGTCTTTTAATGGGTAGTTTTCTCAAATATAAAAATATCGTTATAATAAATTATAATAGCTGGATTTTATTGAGCATTTGCTACAGACCAGTCCTTATACTACATATCTCACATGATTTGGTAATATAATTGTCACAAGAATCTTATGAGGAAGGCACTATTATTATTAATCCTATTTTACAAATGAGGATGTTTCAGAAAGGTTAAAGGACTTGTGCGGCATCACAGGGGAAGGAGGTAGAGCCTGTGCTCCATCTAGTCCTATCTGATTTCAGACTCAGGTGCTCAATTGTTCCACTATGATTTCTTCTCATCCTACAGGAAAAAGGAAAGCAGAGTTATCCTAACAGAATACTAAGCACTAAAAAGCACACTTCAGCCAGCAAAAACCTCTTCGATTCTTCCAATCTTTCCTCCTGATACCCCATTCTTACCCCCACTTCCACACCTCATTACATCCACCACCCTCACTATGTTAAGGACACAGCAAGAAGGCTGGCTCTGTCTGAAAGCCAGGAAGAGAACTCTCATCAGAAACCCACCATGCTTGCACACTAATTTTGGACTTTTCAGTCTCCAGACTATATGAAGTAAATGTCTGTTATTTAAGCCACCCAATCTATGGTATTTGGTACAGGAGCCTGACTTAAGACAATTGTTCCCAATAAAATGTACTCATTTGGCCATTCTCTATTGCAGGAGTTAGGTTCAACAGGAAAAATTTTTATTAACCAATGGTCTGCACTATACAAAGCTGGGAAATCAAAAACAGTGTACAGTACTTACAGCAACTTTGTATTTAGTTATAAATGTACTAGAAGCCCGGTGCACAAAAATTTGTGCACTGGCGGGGGGGGGGGGGGCCCTCAGCCCAACCTGTGCCCTCTCACAGTCTGGGACCCCTCGGGAGATAACCACCTGCTGGTTTAGGCCCGCTCCCCTGGTGGCAGATGGCATGCCCAATCCCGTGGTGTCTGCCCCATCTCTCCCGGTCACAGATGGCAGGCCCGGATCCCGTGCTCGGTGGGGCGGCTGCTCAGATAGTGCTGCCACCTGCCCCGCCCACTCCACCCCCCACACAGCAGGCCCGGATCCCACGCTGGGGCAGGCGGCAGCTCGGGATCTTGCTATCGCCCGCCCCGCCCACGGCAGGTCTGGATCCTGTGCTGTGGCGGGTGGCAGCCGGGGATTGCACTGCCGCCAGCCCCAGGCAGGGTGGCGCAGCAGGATCTGCCTGCAGTATGCAAATTAGCCACCACCTTTGTTGGCGGTTAATTTGCATATCACACTGATTAGCCCATGGGAGGCGTAGCAAAGGTATGGTCAATTACCATGTTTGTCTATTATTAGATAGGATACTGGTTTCTTATGTCTACTGTCTGTTTTTAGTTTAAAAATTACTGTGCCTATGGCCAAAACAATTTTGAAAAAGAACAAATTGGAAGACCCATGCTTCACAATTTTGAAATCTACTATAAAGGTACAGTAATCAAGACATTGTGGTGCTGGCATAGGATAAATATATAGATCAATGTAACAGAATTGAGTCCAGAAATAAACCTATACATCTATGGTAAAGTGGTTTTCAAAGAGGGTGCCAAGACCATTAAATAGGGGAATAAATAGTGTTTTTTTTTAAATTTGTGTTCACATAACAATATTCTTTTATTAAGAATATTGGTGTGGAGTAGCAGGCTGGTGTGGTTCAGTGGTTGAATGTCGACCTATGACCCAGGAGGTCATAGTTCAATTCCCAGTCAAGGCATATGACCAGGTTGTAGGCTCGATCCCTGTGTGCAAGAGGCAGCCAATCAATGATTCTCTCTCATCATTGATGTTTCTATCTCTCTATTCCTCTCTCTTCCTCTCTGAAATATATATATATATATTAAAGGATATTGGGCCATACACCATACATAAAAATTGACTCAAAGTGTATAATAGTCCTACATGTATGAGGTAAAACTATAAAATTCTCAGAAGAAAACAAAGAAGTAAATCTTCATGACCTTGGGTTATGAAATGGTTTTATTATACAACACTAACAAGTTTAAGTGAAAAAGAAAACTTAGGTAAATTGCACTTCATCAAAACTAAAACCTTTTGTGTTTCAAAAGACATCATTAGGCCCTGGCTGAGTAGCACCATTGATTAGAGTATCGACCCAGTAACACCAAGGTTGCAGCCTTGATCCCTGGGCAGAGCAATACAGGAATGAACTAATCAACCAGTGAATGCATGGAAGGGTGGAGTAGCAGGTCAATCTCTCTCTCTCTTTCTCTCTCTCTCTCTCTCTCTCTCTCTCTCTCTCTCTCTCTTTCTCTCTCTCTCTCCATCAATAAATAATAAAAAAGTTATTTTAAAAAGAAAAAAAAAGAAACCATTATGATGTGAAAACACAATTCACACAATGGGAGAAAATATTTGCAAATTATATTTCTAGTATCAGCTTTTATCCAAAATATATATAAAATTCTTACTACTCAACAATAAAAAGAAAAATAACCCAAGCAGAAAGATGATCAAAGTGCCTGAATAGGCATGTATTTTTAAAAAGATATAAATATGTCCAATAAGCACAAGAAAAGATGCTCAACATCATTAGACATCAGGAATATTCAAATCAAACAATATTGAAATGCCATGACACACCCTCTAGAAGGCTGAAAATCAAGAAAATAAATAATAACAAATTTTGGCAAAGATATAGAGAAATATATACTTCATATGTTGCTGGTGAGAATATAAAATGGTGGGAGAGCATATTTGCCAATGATACATTTGATAAGAGGTTAATTTCCAAAATATTTAAAGAACTCATAAAACTCAACAAAAGGAATACAAACAATCCAGTTAAAAATTGACAAGGGACCTGAATAGAATACATAGACATGGCCAATGGACATATAAAAAAAATGCTCAACATCTCTAATCATCAGAGAGATGCAAATTAAGACTACAATGAGGTATCACCTATACCTATCAGAATGGCTCTCATCAACAAATCAACTGAAGACAAGTTCTGGCGAGGATGTGGATAAAAGAGAACCTTATTACACTGCTGGTGGGAATGCAGACCCTTATAACTACTATGTAAAACAGTATGGAGTTTCCTCAAAAAATTAAAAATGGAACTGTCATTTGACCCAGTCATCCCACTTTTAGGAATATATCCTAAGAATCCCGAAACATCAATCAGGAAGATTATATGAACCCCTATGTTCACAACAACATTATTTACAATAGCTAAGATCTAAAAACAGCCCAGGTGCCCATCAGTAGATGAGTGGATAAAAAAGCTGTGGTACATTTACACCATGGAATACTATGCAGCTGTGAAAAAGAAGGATCTCTTATCCTTTGAGACAGCATGGAGGGACCTGGAGAAAATTATGCTAAGTGAAATCAGCCAGTGAGAGAAAAACAAGTATCACATGATCTCACTTATGTGGGGGAATCTAATGAATAAAATAAACTGATGTACAAAATAGGTCTGGAGGAATAGATGCATGGAATAGCTGATGAATCTCAGAGATGAGGGAATGGGGGGATGGAAAGAGATTAACCAAAGAACTTATGTGTATACCAGAGGCCTGATGCATGAATTTGTGCACAGGTGGTGTCCTTAGGCCTGGCCAGTGATCGAGGCCTATGGGGAGGTGGAGGGCTGGGTGGCCAGGGGGAGGGGCTGCAGGAGGTTGGCCAGCCATGGGAGGTTGGCTGTGGGAGTGCACTGACCACCAGGAGGCAGCTCCTGTGTTGAGCATCTTCCCCCTGATGGTCAGTGGATGTCATAACGACTGGTCGACCAGTCATTCCGGTCATTCTGGTCGTGTAGTTGTAAAGGTCGCATATATATATATACACTATGAACAGCCCATGAATATAGACAATAGTATGGTGAAGGACTGTGGTGGGGGCTGGTTGGAGGGGGCAAAGTGGGGAGAAATGGTGGACATCTGTAATACTGTAAACAGTAAAAACTTAATTAATTAAAAATTAAAGAAAAAATAAATATAATGCTGCAGTCACTTTGGAATAATGTTTGACACTTCAACAAAATGTTAAACAGAGATACCGTATAACCCAGAAATCCCACTCCACCATCTTATACTCAAGAGAAGTGAAAACATATACCTAGAATCAAAATCTTATAGAAAAATATTCATAACAGAATTAATAATGCCCAAAAGTATAAATAATCTAAATGTTTATCAATTGATAATTAGATAAATAAAATGTGGTATATGCATACAAAGAAATAATTAATAAAAGCAATGAAGTACTGATTCATACCACAACATGGATTAACCTTGAAAACATGCTAACTGAAAGAAGCAAGTAAATCCAAAATAGGTAAATCCATTGATTATAGGATTGGTGCATAATGGCTAAGGAGTATGTAGTTGATTTGGAGATTAATGAAAATATTCTAAGTTTAAATTGTGATGGCTTCAAACACTGAACTACGCATTTTTAATGGATGGAATTTAAGGTATGTAAAATATATCTTGAAGATATGAAAAAAAGAATAAAAATTAAAATATCTTAGGGTTTTTCTTTATTTCCCATTTTTCTTATCACTTAATTTTTAAATAAATTGGACCTGAGTTCACATTTTTATTGTTGACAGTATTACAGATGTTCCTATGCCCCATTTTACTCCCCTCCACCCAGCCCCCACCCCACCCCACCCCACCCTAAACCTTCCCACACTATTGTCTGTGTCCATAACTGCCACTTATGGAGCGCTTGCTCTGTTCTTTAAAAATACCATATCTCTCATCTCCAACTAGCCATAAGGCAGATATTATTACTATCACCATTTTCCTGAGGAGGTGTGACTCACCTCAGTGCCTAAATTCACACAGCAAGTAGGTGACAGAATCTAGGATCTATCCAAGGCCTACTGACTTCAAAATTATTGGTTTTGTCAGTCTTTCCTGTATGTGCAGGCAATGCATTTTGGCAAGGTTTCTAGCTCTGTTGTCATTACAAAGTTGTGCAATAAACATTTCATCTATAGGAACAAAATCTGGTAAAATGTATTCACCTTCAATGACTTACACAGGTTCAAAAGCCTTGTTGCTGTCTATGGTATTTAGCCTTTTTGCTTCACTTTTACTAATTATTTACACATTCTCTTTTTTATTAAATTTATTGGGGTGGCATTGGTTAATAAGATCATATAGGTATAAAGTGTACAATTCTATCAAACATCATCTATATATTGTATTGTGTGCCCACCCCCAAAGTCAAATCTTCTTCCATCACCATATATTTGTTCTCCTTTACACCTTACTACCACCCTGCCCCCTTCCCTCTGGTAATCACCATACTGTTGAGGTTTTTTTATTTGTTTTTCTTACATGTTCATTTGTTACTTTCAGTTTTATATCCCACATGTAACTGAAATCATATGGTTCTTAACTTTTTTCTAACTTATTTTGCTTACCATGGTATGTTCAAGATCCATTGATGTTGTCACAAATGGCAGTATTTCATCTTTTCTTATGGCTGAGTAGTGTCCCATTGTATATATGCTCCACATTTCCTTTATCCAATCATTTATCAAAGGAGATTTTGGTTGTTTTGATGTCTTGGCCAACGTGAACAATGCTGCAATGAACATATGGGCAAATAATTTTCAGCAAAGAAGCAAAAAAACATTCAATGGAGAAAAACAAAGCCTCTTCAATAATTGGTACTGGGAAAATTGGAACGCCACATGCAAAAGAATGAAACTAGACTACTATCTGTTTGGTATAAAAATTAATTCAAAATGGATCAAAGATCAAAATATAAGAACAGAAACAATAAATTACATAGAAGAAAACATAGGTACTAAACTTAGGACTTTGATCTTAGAAATAATTTTATGAATTTGACCCCAAAAGAAAGGGAAGAAAGACAAAAATAAATGAACTGGATTATATCAAACTAAAAAGTTTCTGGAAGAAAAAGGAACCACCAACAAAACAAAAAGGCAAGGAACAAAATGGAAGGAGATATTTACAAACAACAGCTCCAACAAGGAGTTACTATCCAAAATACATACAACTCAACACCAAACAAACTATCCAACTACAAAATGGGCTGGGGACCTGAATAGACATCTCTCTCATGAGGGCATACTGATTGCTAACAGATGTTCAAATTCACTTGCAATTAGGCAAATGCAAATCAAAGCTACAATGAGATAACACCTGTTAGGATGACTATTATCAACAAGACAGGTAATAACAAGTGTTGGAGAGTTTGTGGAGAAAAGGAAACCTCATTCACTGCTTCTGAGAATGTAAACAGGTACAGCCACTATGGAAAACAGTATGGAGGCTCCTCAAAAAATTAATATAGAGTAACATTTTACTAATTTTGGCTAATTTTTTCACATGCATGGAGAATCTCTCCTTTCCTGGCCCAGCAAACCACAAACTTTCCTTTTTTTCCACTTTGTACCTTCAGAAACCTTTTCCAAAAAGATTTTGTTAAACAGATCATCCCATTTGTCAGCACTATACTAAACCTTAGTATTTATCCAGACTACGCAATTATTAAATAGCAGCCAGAGAGATAACTTTGTATCTCAACCACCTGGATTTGAATCTTGATTCTCATAATACCTTTCTAACCTTTTGGTGTGTTACTTAAAACTATCCGTTGATTCTCTCACCTATAACATGAGTATAACAGTAGCACCTACATCATTAAATTGGGTATTGTGATCAAATGAGTTAATGTAAAGTATGAAACACAGTGACTAGCAGATTGTAAAAGTTCATTAAATTTTAGCTACTATTAACTTATTCAAAAGAGGTTCTTTGTTCCCCTATATTCTGGATCTTCCCATCCCCTTGGGCTTCTGTCCTTCAACCTTCCCAGGAATCATGCAGCCCAGTGTAAATGCAGCAGCAACAGAAGAATGAAGGATCATTTTTCCTCTGTGTTGAGGGAAGTGCACAGGGCACATTCACTCATGCTTCATAAAGAAGACCATTAAGCCAACATGTTGCCCTGCAGCTATTGCTTTCAAGACAAAGAATGGTGGATTCTTCAATAAGTACAGGACATTAACCTGATAAAGAAGATGATAAAGACGTCTCTCTAACATTAAGACCATGAGAAAAAATGCTCCCCAAGTTTCCCCCTGATCCTGTCAATTTTCCTGTGGCTGAGGTAAGTGAACTTTGCTTGATTCTAAAGTAAAATATATTTCAAAGTGCCATCTCCCTTCCCATGCCTGGAATACATTATCTAGTGTAAACTGATGATTCTTCATGTACTTTTGATAAATTCCCTAGTCAGCAGAAGGAACGTTAATGAAACACGAAGAGTCAACATTAATTAATGAAAAATTAAAACTCTCTTTCTCATTATTATGTGTGTCTGACATTTTGCCCTCAGTGAAATATACAAGAAAACTAATTAATGAGTTTAATGCTCCACTTTTCTTTTACTACATTCTTGAAATAGATTTAGCAAAGATTGTCAACAGATTAAAATCAAACATTCTCTTCAGGGCAGTTTTCAGCATGGAATTCCTACCATTGATATCCCATTCTCAATGAGTAATACCCATTGAGCAGTGGAAACACATGTATGGTAGAATAGCTCTGGCCTAGAAAGTCACTCTGTCTATAGTCCCTTCCTGTCTTTTGCACAATTATTCTCATCCTTTCCTCCATTCTATTTAAAATCTGCAAGATAATAAAGGGCACATAATATACAAAAATGGATTTTTAAAAAATTCTTTGTCTAAAGAAACCCAAGAGACTTTGCTGAGTGAAGCAGAAAAGTGAAATTATTTTCTCTAGGTTTTTTTTTTTTCCACTTTAACTATAAAATATGGATTCTCCCATGGTTATTAAGAGAATTCCACTTTAATTCTACTGAGGATACTACAATTAAGGTATTCACCAATAGGTTAATAATTCTATTACTATATGTTTCTAGTATAAGGAGAGCCATGGCTATATTCAGTTAATAATCTCAAAAATAATTATCTAAATATAATCTAAACACATATTCCCTTTAAGCCAACCCTCACTATCCACATATCATACTTATTTAGCAGACAAAAACTACAATTTATCAACAATAAATAACTATTTAAACTTCTTTATCTTAGTTGTTTTGATCATTTTATCTATTCTCTTCTTTTTCAGGTATATCTTAGATTCATTTGTATTCTCTTCTTCACTTGTGTTGTGTGTTTGTTTTTTTTCTGACCATTTGTTGTTGGTGTAGCTCATTTGCATTTATCCCTAATGTCTCCTAAACATCTTTCTATTTTAAATTTTAATCTTCATGTTCTTTCTTATGGTTTCTTGTGTCAAATAAACACAAATCCAGCCTTAGATAAGAAGAAACTTTTTTCAAAGAGATAACCACATTAGGGAGAATGCTCCAATTTCAGGATGGTCTGGCAGGAAATGGTTTTCACTGTGGTTAGCTTATTTCAACTCTTTTTTTAAATTTCTTTATTGATTAAGTTATTACATATGTGTCCTTATCCCCTCATTACCCCCCCCCACTCATGCCCACACCCCTCTGTTGTCTGTGTCCATTAGTTAGGATTATATGTATGCATATAAGTCCTTTGGTTGATCTCTCCCTCTTACCCCCACCCCCTCTTATCTTCCCTCTGAGGTATTGAAAGGGCGAGTCATCGCGGGGCCTACCTGGGCCAGCCGCTGGGCCCCATGAGGCACAACCTGACCACGCTGCTGGCGGCCTCGGGCACCGACTCCCCAGCCCACAGCAGGAGCCCAGCCCAGGCCGCCCGCCCGCCGCCCCTGGACTGGACCCGGGCGGCAGCGACGGTGGCGGGGCGGGGCGCGTGCCCTCGCCTGAGGAGATGGAGGAGGAGGCGATCGCCAGCGCCCCCGGGAATGAGACGGAGGACATGGACTTCCTGTCTGGGCTGGAACTGGTCGATCTGCTGGACCGCCGGCAACCAGACTGGCCCCTGGAGTCCGGGCTCAGCTCGCCCTGGGGCGGGGGGGTGCTAGGACTGAGCCCTCCATCTTGCCCTGGGTCCTCCATTTTTGGGGCGGCGGCCATGTGCTCAGGAGAGTGCCTTCTTCCCGGAAGCCCAGGCCCCTGCTAGCCACGCCTGGGATTTCTTTAAACTAACCAATGACAATCAAGGGACGTGCGCGCCATAGAGATGACCACATCCTGTGTAACAAGACCCGACTAGCACCTGGCCAATCAGCAGGGCCCACAGTCCCCTCCCCTGCCCTTACTATAAAACCCACAATCCCTTCAGGCCTCTCTCTCTCTGCCACTGGGCTCGCCGTTGCATCGGTGAGTGTGGTCGGAGAGCCGAACTAGTTCGAAATGAAGGACTCTTTGCTTTTGCATCAGACTCACTGGCTCCCTGTGGGCTTTTTGGGAACCTTGAAATCTGGGCACAACAGTATGACTGTCTGATCGATGTTTTTCTGTCTCAGATCCAGAGCCTATTTCAAGTCTATGGATGTGTTGTGTATTAGTCAGGATTCTCCAGAGAAACAAAACCAATAGGGTAAGTATACAGAAAGAGACATTTATTTTAAGGAATTGCCTCATGTAGCTGTAAAGGTTTTGTAAGTCTTCAAGGTAGGTCATGCAGGATGGAAACCCAGGGAAGAACTGCAGTTCCAGTCCAAAGGTGCTTCCACTGGTCAAATTCTTCTTGCCCAGGAGAATTCAGTCTTTGTTCAATTCTAGCTTCAACTGATTGAATGAGGCCCACCCACATTATGAGGAGTAATCTGCTTTACTCAGTCTAAGAATAAATGCTACTCTCATCCCCAAAAGGCCTTCATAGAAACATCCAGAGTAATGTTTAACCAGCCCAGCCCATAATGACGCATAAAATTAAGCATTAAATCCTGTTAAGGGGGGCTGGGGACTTTTTACATCCACTCACAATCCATTGGCAAAGCTGGTCTTCGGACCACACCAAATTACAAAGGAACCAATAAATTGCAATCCTACCATTTGCCTGGAGTAAAGAATGCCACACTTGACAACCAATAATCAATATGTTTCTTGAATTCTGAAATCCATCTTCTGCATCACTATAAAGCATATAGTTTAATAGTTATAAGAAATATTATAGGGAGGGACTCAATCATAGGACACTATCTAAATTCAATTTAAAAACTTCTTTTTTTTCTTTCTTTATTGATTAAGGTATTACATATGTGTCCTTATCCCCCCATAACCCTGTAAAGTAATATTTTAAAAAATTTTGTTGTTAATCCTTACCTAAGGATTATTTTTTCATTGATTTTCAGAGAGAGTGGAAGGAGGGAGGGAGGAAGAGAGAGAGAAACATTGATATGAGAAAGACACATCCCCTGGTTGCTTCCCGAGTACACCCAGACCGGGGGCTGGGAGTGAACCTATGACCCAGGCATGTGCCCTTGACTGAATTGAACTGAGATCCTTTGGTGCTCATACCAATGCTCTAACTCCTGAGCACACTGAACAAGGCTTTTTGATATTTTAAATAATATTTTAATATTGTCTAATTTTATTTTTAATATATTTTATTGATTTTTTACAGAGAGGAAGGGAGAGGGATAGAGAATTAAAAACATTGATGAGAGAGAAACATTGATCAGCTGCCTCCTGCACACCTCCTACTGGGAATGTTCCTGCAACCAAGTTACATGCCCTTGACCGGAATAAAACCTGGGACCTTTCAGTTCACAGGCCAATGCTCTATCCACTGAGCCAAACCCATTAGGGCAATACTCTCTAATTATAATTATTATCCTTTTAAAAAAACTCATGCTTTTTATTCCAGTACTGTCAATTTTTCAGGTCACCAACTTTGCTAGAATTTTTAACTGTAGTTTAAAAATTCCAAAAACACTCTTGTGAGAATATCACAAAGCAAGGATAAAACACTAATATTGCAATTTGACACTGCTCTAACAAGTAGTTAACCTATTCCCCTTTTCATCAGACACTGATTTTAATTGCACTGAATTAATTGTGTAGGGCTTCATTTTCACAAAACTATGTTGGAGTCTGACCTAGTTAAATAGGATTCATATATAGAACTGTTAAGCAGGGTAGAGAATGGTTAGTAGATAAGATTATAGAGACCAAAACCCACAGAGCACAATTTTTACATATTCCCCCCAACTAATGGTACCATATCCAATCATGGAGAAAAGAGAGGAAAAGACCATTTAAAAACAATTTTATAAATATAATAATAGCAATAGTCAGTGATTTTAGTCACAGTCCCTCCAATTATCAACTGTATAATATTTTTAGTATGTTTTTATCAATTTCAGAGAGAGGAAGGGAGAGGGAGAAAGAGATAGAAACATCAATGATGAGAGAGAATCATTGATCATCTGCCTCCTACAATACCCCCTACTGGGGATCGAGCCTGCAACCTGGGCATGTGCCCTGACCTGGAATCGAACCATAACCTTCTGATTCACAGGTTGTCACTCAACCACTGAGCAACACTGACCAGCCTCAGCTGTATAATTTTGAAACTTTCTGAAACCTTTTGAAGCCTCAAACCTTTTGAAGCCTCTGAGGAGGATATTAAGACTTGTTCTACCTTACTCTTAGTACTCTTTAAATACTCATTTAAAACAATATATACAGAGAACTTTTTGAAATTGTAAATCATAAATTTCATATTCTTATCAGATACATAAGGGCAAACCTCAAAAAACACCTAAGATACTAAGTATTAAATTCCATAACTCTCATTACTATTTTAGGGGAAATAATGACATTTGTTTATAACATTTAAAATCTTCAACAAAAATATTCAACAATATTTTTATGATGTAGTGATAGATACATGATACTATATATTTGTCAAAACCCACAGAAATTTTCAATACAAAGATGAACCTTAATTTATGGAGACATTTAAAATATCATTTAGTGAGTCAGCATATCCTAGGATGGAATGTGGAATGTGACAAAATCCAACTGTATTATCAAATTTACAAAACAACCCCTCTGAAGGAGATGGGGGAAAGATCCTGCTCTCAGTAACTTTGTAAATGAGTGGAGAATATAAGGCTGAAGGCAAAAGACACAGTACTACTCTAGTTGATTAAGTTGTTTCCATGGGCAGTGGGGGAAGGGGTACATGTTAACAATTCTGAAATCATTATCTATATAATAAAAGCCTAAGTGACCATTATGGTGGAATGACCAGGACAACCGGTCACCATGATGTGCACTGACCACCAGGGGGCAGACACTCAACCCAGGAGCTTCCCCCTGCTGGGTAATGCACTCCCACAGGGGGAGCGCCACTCAGCCAGAAGTTGGGATAGTGGCTGGCAAGCGCAGCGGTGGTGGCAGGAGCCTCCCCTGCCTCTGAAGCAGTGCTAAGGAGCAGCAAGCCAAGCAGTAAGGAGCAGCGAGCAGGCGGGCGTGAGGGGTCCTGGACTTCGAAAGGGATGTCCAACTACTGGCTTAGGCCTGCTCCCCACAGGAACATCCCCCAATGGGTCCTGGACTGCGAGAGGGTGCAGGCCAGGCTGAGGGACCCCCCCCCCCCCAGTGCACAAATTTCATGCACCAGGCCTCTAGTACATGTATACTGGGATTGCACAAATATGTAAGTGAATGGTGGATGATGCAACTCAGGTTTCTCCCTGTTGAAGTGGGAGGTTACAGATAAATCAAAGGGGAAAACTAGAAGGAGTTATATGATACCAGGGCCCCAGAGCGTGAAATCATACGAGACTCAAAACCCAGAGTCCTGCCTACGCCTTCGGTCAAGTCCTCCAGAGTCAAGTCCCTGCCCACCTGTGTGAGCCTTGCTGTACATGCAGCCCCACCCACCCACCCACCCACCCCCACCCAGCCTCCTGCTGATTGGTCGTTATAGTGTGATGGTGTGACAACCACAGGCTTTTTATATAATAGAAAATAATAGAATTAGAGACATCAGAATGAACTCATGTTTAGATTAATATAGATATTAATCAATAAATGAGAAATCATTAATGATACATGTCTATACATGGGTTGGGATAAACAGATATATTTCCAAGTTCTGTCCACTGAGAAGACCTAGAAACAATGATATCTAAGAAGCAACAAGCAACAAGATCTAGTGTCCAGATCTTGAATTCTAATGCAGTTATCCAATAAAAAAGAAACCATGGATCCTTGAAGAAATAGCTGATTCTAGGAGTACAAAAGGAAATATATAATGAGCATCTTATAGTTCCAGAAATAAAAGAAGCCCACAAAAAAATAAAAGAGTGGGAGTATGGCATATCAACATAGGAACCAACTGAAAGAACCTTCAATGGCAAAAACTAGAACAATTTAAGCACAAAACAAGTACTGGACTATAACCCAAAGTATAAAATTAATATCCATGGATCCATACTAATGTAAATAAATAATTAATCAAATTAAGGTAGACAAAATTTTCATGCAATATTCCAGTTTCATCCATGTTGTCACGAATGGCAGGGCCACCTTATATGAAAACAGCTTCTTTGCAGATAGAAATAGGGCCTTATCCAGGTGGGCTCTAAATTCTATCTCAAGTGTCCTAATAAGAGGGAAACCTGAAATAGAGGAGAATGCAATGTGATCACAGAGGCCGAGATTTGAGTGATGTAGCCACAAGCCAAGGAATGATAGCAATCACCAGAAGGTAGAGGAGTCAAGAAATAGATTTTCACTTAGAATCTCCAGAAAGGCACACAGCCCTGCCAATTCTTTGGTTTCAGCACATTAATACTGATTTCAGACCGCCAGCCTCCCAGAACAATGAGAGAACAAATTTCTGTTGTTTTAAACCGCTAAGATTGTGGCAATTTGTTATAGAACCCATAGAAAACTATAAGGGCCTCTGCCAAAAATGTATACAGTTAGCAGGTGGTATAATTTGTTCCTCAACTATGTTCTCCAACTTCAGAGCTTACATGTCTAATCACTATGCTTTACTCCTTCTTATGTTATCTAGATGCATACTATATAATCTGGTAAACCACTTAGCTAAACAGGAAGTTTAGGATAGGTATATTTTTTTCTAATCTCAGAGACCTTCTGATACTCAGATTATCTCATAAATTGGTATAATTTTATTTTCAAAGTTCAAAGAAAAGACTTTATCAAGAGAAAAAAAAGCCTTTTTTTGAAACTGACAAATGAGATATTTTATTTCCACACACATTGAGTGTTTCTGGGTTTTCATATTGCAGTAGTTTGTTCAATGACTAGGCACAAGAGAGTGGTTAATTTTGTTTTTGTGCCTATAAGTATATGAAGCACATTAAATAGAAATATCACTCTATGTCTTTGTAGACACCTATACTATTTATTTATTTATTTAAAACATCATATTTTCTCCCAGCAAATGCAGGTAAAGATTAAATGCTTTCTTCATTTCAAAAAATAGTTAATTGAATATAAATATTGTTGACTGATTTCTCATGAGCTTATATGAAAGAAAAGAGTCATTAACAAGTGTCCTGGAAGTCTCTCTGAATCTGTTATGGATAAAAATACTAAAATATTGTTACTGTAATCATTTTCATTGTTAATCATTACCACCTTATTATTACATAGCACTTAATAAATTATATAAACTTTTTACATACATTATCTTATTTGATCCTCCCAATAACCCTTTTAGGTAAGCAATGAAGACTAATACATTTACTTTTTAAACATTTCCACATATATTGCTTATACTTTATGAGACTAACCAAGTTTAAATAATCTGCCCAGGTCACATGGCTAGTAAAATACAAAATTGGGATCATAACTTATCTACTATATCCTAAACCAGTTATATTTCCATAACTATGAATAAAGCAGCCCTAACACAAGAAAACATTAATTAACAAAAAACCAACTAATTGTAACACTTAGTGATCACATTTTCATTTTGTTCTATACTCTTATTTGGTGAAAGAGACCCATTGGTACCTAGCACTTAAGATGTATAAAGCTCAATAAAATACCTTCTCTAGTAGATACTGGGATCTCAAAGGTATATATGTTCATACCAAATCTCTTAAAACATTTTTATTTATAGGTACAGTCATACCCACAAATGAGTTATGTTAATAATAATTGCTTCAGGCCTGTACAAGATATTTAATCATAAAAGAAAAAATTCATTACCTTCACTAGATTATGATTACTGAGGCAGAAAAGTGGGCTAACACAATTAAAATACTATGTTTAAAATGTTTTCAACATCAAGAAACAAAAAAAAATTGTTTCCATTCAAGTACTCACATAGGCAAAAACCATGTTAATCGTAATGCACATTTCCCAGAATTTCAGTATATTGCAACTTTACTATAATACTTTTCATATAGTATCCTAAATTTATCAAAATATTATTGGGAATGATTAACAACTGCTAATTTCTTTAAAGACCCTATCTCCAAATACAGTCATATTGGGTATACTGTGGGTTAGTACTTGAAAATATGAATTTTTGGAGGAATACAGTTCAACTCATAACAGATCCCAAACGTTTACACACAATAAAGGTAAGTGAACTGCAAAATATATTTGATTTATTCTGAACTAAGGTCTAAGATATTTTGACTGTAGGTATAAATTAGCATCACTGTCTAAAAATTAAAAACTTTCTCTTCCGTATAGTACTGCTTACCCATTTATGTTATTCCTACTATAACCCTTCAGTTGGAAATAAATTTAAATTTACAAAAATGTTACAAAAATAGTCTACAATTTTTCTATATACCATTCATTCTCTTTCCTCCATTGTTAACATCTTATATAATCACTAGAGGCCCAGTGCAAAAAAAATCGTGCACTGGGGGGGATTCCTTAGCCCGGCCTGCCCCCTCTCACAGTCCTGGGAGCCCTCAGGGGATGTCTTACTGACAGTAAGCCACAGTCTGGCCTCCCTCTGTGGGAGGTGACCAGGCTGAGCAGGGGAAGGCGCTGTCCCCATCACCCAGCTGCTGCTGCCGCTGCCCTAGGCCCTTGCAGTCTCCACTGCTTTGTCTGAAAGGATGTCCGGAAAGACATCCGGAAAGATGTCTGGAAGGATGTTCAGCTCTCCGGTCTAATTAGCATATTATGCTTTTATTATTATAGATAGTATAATTATTGAAACCATAAAATTAACATTGGTTCAAAACTATTAACTGAACTACATACTTTATTCAAATTTCACCAGTTTTTTTGCTAATGTCTTTTCTCTGTTCCAGAATCTAATTAAGTATCTCACATTGTCTGTAGTTGTCATGTCTCCTTAGTTTCTTCTAAACTGGCACAGTTCCTCAATCTGTCTTCTTTTTCATGACCTCGGTACATTTTAAGAATACTAACCAGTTATTTTGACGAATGCTCCTCATTTTGGACTTTTTCTGATAACTGCTATTTTATTATGATTCAATTCAGATTATGCATTTTGCACAGGACTCCAATGAAGTGAGTCTGTGTCACTTCTAGTGGCTCTTACTGGTAGGTGCATAATGTCACTATATCTCATCACCAATATTATTCACTTTGATTTCTTGGTTAAAGGCTTACAATTTGGCAGGCATTGGAATAATACATTGCATTGACTATTTTCTTTAGTACACAGAACAAGCATATACATGGCATACTGTTATTACCCATAGTTCATGTTCAAAGAAACTGAGCCTTCCTGGTGTTTGAGTAACTTAGCCAAGTATATAGTTTGTAAATAGTGGAGGCGGAATTTGAATCTAGGCAGACTAGCTCTTAAGCATCCACTCTTAACCCCTATGCGTATGAACTCTGTACCCTAAAAGTAGTGGGGTTTACCATTCTTTGAAACTCATCACTGCCTCCCTATTGTTCTTTCCGCTCAGTTCATCACCATATAGATAATTGGCAATCAATCATGAGGTATGCTATCTGAAAATCATCCGTTTTCAATTCAGAGGAACACAAGTTCAAGTCATGTTTTGAGGATATTTTACTATAGATTCTGAGGTGAACCCAAACATTTGTGCAAAGCACCCTGCATTCCTCAATCCTTGTATTCAACCATTAACTTAAAGTAAATACATGCACATGCACACACACACACACACACACACACACACAGTCTGACTTAATTCCAAGGGTGGATTTAAGAAAATATTATATTAAAAAAAGAAAACATCATATTGAACAAATAGAGACAGTGTAATGTAATGTTTAAACATGAAAACTTTGCCATCAGGCTAAATTTAAATCTGGTTTTATTACTTAATGAGGTAGTAACCTTGGTTAAGTTAATTAATCTCACTTCTGAGTTTCATTTATTCACGTGTAAAACAAAATTATATTATTCAGTAGCACTTACTAAATGTTAGCTTTACTTTTATTTTTATTATAAAAACAAATAAGATGAATGAAGAAATTGAAGTAACAGGAAAATAAGATAAAGCCAGCGATAGAGTCCATGTACAAAAGACCATACATTTCTCTATAACTACCAGAAGTAGGCCAAAAATTTGTCTCTGAGATCTCTTGTGTCGAGGCTTTTTCTGAGTAAAGAGGTGAACAATTATTAGATTAAACAACTTAAAAATATATAGTCAAAGCAACTGCTCAAGAGAGACACAGCACTTTCCAAAAACTGAATTTCAAAGACCCCAAAAGATATTTCCCCAATGGGTCCATGTAAAGGAAAATTTATTTGACATAATAATCTGAATCCTCCATAACATCCCACGACCAATAAAATAGTGCATTTTTTATAACTCCTTATATTGCCTTAATGTTTGCCTGTCACAAAGTAAGCACTAAATAAATGTTTATTGATTGAATATTGTCTTTCCTTCCAGACTAACTTCATAAAACCATGGAGTATTCAAAAACAGCTGTTACATAAAGGACCTAAATAAGATGATTCAAGATTACAGTTCTCTGATGGTCTCGATTGATCCACTGGTCATAAACTGGCAGCAAGAGAGCTACATCCAACTTGTACATGTGTTTGATTTAGTCTAAAGAGTGTCTTTGTTTTTTTTCTTTTTAATTTGAATTATTAAAACAGTCCATGTAGTCTCTAGTTCCCTATAATCTCTACCACTCCCTATTGTCTTATTGACTTGAACTTCCTAGCCTTAAAGATATTTGAGGTCTCAATCCTTAATGGAAGAACTGTCATTCAATATTATTTTATATTAGTTTCAGGTTTTAACTGTAATTGAAAATAAAAAAGACAGTTATTAGAAAAAAATTCACATTAGGATGTCTTAAACTGAAAAAAAAAAAAATAACTGCCTATACTTCAATAAATCCTGCATGAAAGTGATTTCTCCTAGCTAGGCTTTCCAATAAGAACTGAGCAGTAGAGGGCTCATGATTATACCCTCTGGAATAATCTTGCGTGGAGAAACCTGTATTACTAAATACAGGTAATAATAATAATAACAACATTTTGAATGTTTCCTATTTGTCAATCACTGTATTAACTATTTTACATGGGTGATCTCATAAGTTATTCTTACAATCACCAAGAAACTGAAATTTAGGTAACATGCCTAAGTTTCTCAGTTTAAGTTGTGGCATCAAGATTTGGCCCTACTCTTATTCCAGAACAGGTGGTCTTGACCACCAACTGATAATCAGAAGCTAAATTTTACTTTTTCTAACGTTAAGGATCCTAACCAGGATGTATGCTTGAGTAAATGGCTGATAGACCTACGTATGCAACTGGGTTGGGAAAAGCATATTTGTAAATTGGAGTAGTGTTGTTGTTGTTGTTATGAATATACTCCAAAACAAAGACAAAAGGGCAATCAAGGTCCCAGAGTTTTATATCATAGTTTTATGCCATGCATGCAATGCTTTTCACTTGAACATGTTACCAAAACAGATGTTTTGGTCATTCAAGAGAATCATAAAATATAAAATAAGTAATCACTCGAAACCAGGCCTGAGTTGAAGTCAAGGTCTTGACAGGGCTGCATTTCTTTTGGGAGGCTCAAAGTGAGACTATGACTCCCTGCCATCTTTAAAGCCAGAAATTTTATTCTGACCTGTACTTCCATCATCATGTCTCCTTCTCTAACTCTTATTTTTCCCTATTCTCCCTTTCAAGAATGCTTATGACTGGACTTAGGGCCTGCCCAGGAATGGAGAATAATCTCCCCACCTCAAGACCCTTAACCTAACCATATCTGCAAAATCTTTTTGCCATGTCAGGAAACAAATTACAGATTCTGGGTATTAGGATGTACAAGTTGGATGTAGCTCTCTTGCTGCCAGTTTATGACCAGTGGATCAATCGAGACCATCAGAGAATTGTAATCTTGAATCTTATTTAGGTCCTTTATGTTGACATCATTGGAAGATCATTCTTCTACCTTCCACATAATCTAAATGACTCTCAACTATATCAAAGAATATAAATTGAGGGGAGGGTAATGGGAGTTAATGAAAACCAGAAGGCCTATGTTTTTTTAGAAAGCAAAACGAGGTATGTATAAATTTTAAATTTTGTTCTCTGAAATATGCATTTTAAATTCCAGTAAATTTCTTAGGCAGATATAAATTTTGTCTGAATAAAAATATAAAAGCCCAAGATTCAATTACTATTACCAGCTGTATTTCATTCTAAATACATTAACCGATCCTCCCACTGAAAACAACTTAAAGTGGTGGGGGAAATGTTTAAGGAAAATGTTTAATGTATTTATTAAAGGAGCATGAAAAAGTAAAGAACATTCAAGTTTAAATTATAAACAATATTCAACACAAATGATCAAATAATACCCATGTTTAAAGGACCAATTAATATAATCAAACTTGAGAAATCACAAAATGAATAAGGAACAAAAGGTACTATGAGTAGGAGCCAGCAGAAAGAATAAAACACCCACATTAGATCTGCAAAGGATTTAGAAATTGCAAATGCAAAATAAGATTAAACATTTTAAGTACATAAATAAATAAATAGGATGAAAAAATGAATAAAAGCCAATAAACCATCGAGATCTAAATGAGCATATTTAAAAAAGGGCAAATTTTAACTTTTAAAATTAAAAATTAAAAAGAATTTTCAGTAATTGCAGGTCACATAATTTGGTTTAACCCTCTTCTTGAAATATGCATATTAAATATACTGGGAAATAATCATTTAAAATCATTTTAAATTAAGAGCTAAAGAGATAACAGAGACTTCTAATTCTGCAAAAATCATGTAGATTCATTATTCCTATTCATTTCTTTTAAGTGCAACTAAAAACTGAATATTAAGCAACAACCATAAGAAGACACAGAAAGATGGGAAAGACTAAATGGAGCTTCCTAGAGAGCTCAGGACTTGAGGAAAAACACAGCAGTGAGTTCCTGAGGTTTGTTTTTTTTTTTTTTTAATCTTGCATTTATCCTAGACTGGTTGTTGAAGAATTCTGCAACCCAGAACACCACCAGACAGACAAACATAAGTCTCAAGAAAAGCCTGTTCTCTGTAGCCAAAAGACTGGGAAAGAGCATAGGATAGAAAACTGTCTTACCTCAGGAGGGAAAAAACAGGGATATTTCCCCAACTACCTCCTCCTTCCAAATTATGTTAGAAACAATTAAAGCAGTAGCAAATAGCCAAGGAAAGTGCATTCCTCCCCACATCAGCACTACAATGGAGACCAAACAAGGAGCCTAGATTCCTGGCCCCTTACTTGGTAGTGGCATATAACCCAAGGTGGCACTTTTACAACCCCAACAACAGTGACAGTGGAGAGGTTGCAAGAGACAAGGGTGTCCTCTTTGTGCCCCTGTCAGTGTTGCCAAGTGGTCTGGGGAAGGAACCATGTCCATGCCTGATGAAACAGGGAATCTGGCATCATGACCCCAACTTGGTTACAATAGAATGCTAAAGGATGTGTTTTCCTCTCTCACAGGAGCAAAATCAGCAGAGACAAAGTGGGGAATCTGGTTTATAGCCCCCGTCACAAGTCAGTCACAGGGAGCCTGGGGAGGTACCTTCCTCCCCCACTGGCAGTATCAGCAAAAGCTGAGTAGGGAGTCTGGACTCCTACTTCACAAGCATCAGTAACAGGTGACTGAGGTCATGGCTCCATTCACATTACCAAATAGACCAAGTAAAGACTCTAGACTTGCACCCGTTGCCTAGAAGTACCAACTAGTTCTCATCATCTTGCCAAATACAGAGTAAAGGAAGGATATCAGAAAAAAAAAAAAAGAGTTGGAGAAAGGCATCTTTAAACCTTCATATGAAGTGCTGGGAAGGTTCCTACATGACTCATACCTGAGGCTGACTATTATCAACACACCTAAAGGTTTGAGAACTGAACTACCACGTTGAAATCACCCTAGTTTTCAGAATGGCCTCCAAGTAGCAAACATGCTAAGCAGACCACAGTAGTACTGTAAGGGTTCTGGATGCTAATAATACAGGTTCTGTATTATTTGTTCATGGGAATTACAGCACAAATAAGTAGGCCAGGACTTTCACACTGAGACTAAGTAGGGTGAATCCTGGTGAAATGGAAGATTTAAATAGAATCTGTAGTCTCATATAATAACACCTAAAATGCCCAGTATACAATAGAAAATTATTCATCATACCAAAAACAAACAAACAACAACTGAGAAACATAAAAGCCCAAAACAGAAAAATCACAACCAGGTAAAACAATTAACAGAGGCTGACATGTGTTGAGTCAGATGCTGGAATTATCAAGCAAATATTTTAAACTGAAAATCATTAAAAACGTTTCAATGAGCCATTATAAGTGTCCTCTGAATACATGAAAAAATAGAAAATCTTGGCAAACAGAGACAAAATTTATAGAATGGAGAAAGATGTTAACTGAAATTAAAACTCACTATATAAGCTCAACAGTAAATCAGAGATGAAAAAGAAAAGAATAAGTGAATTTGAAGATATAACAACAAAATTTACCCAATATGAAAACCAGAAAGAAGACAAAGTGAAATAAATAAAAAATGAGCTTAAAGAGCACTCAAAGAAATGTTAGCTGAAAACTTCCCCAATTTGATGAAATACCGTGATGGTGAATTTTATATGTCACTTGACTGGGTCACGAGATGCCCAAATATTTGGTTAAACATTATTTCTAGGTGTAAGTGTGAGGGTGATTCCAGAGGAGATTAGCATTGGAATTGGGAGACTCAGTAAAGCAGCTGGCCCTCCCAAAAGCGGGTAGGCAAGATGCAATCTGTTGAAAGCCTAAAGAGAATTTTAAAATGGGAGAAGGGAGAATTTGAATTTCTGACTGCTTGAGCCATGACATAAGTCTTTTTCCCTCACACTGATAATTATGTCATCATCTCCCCTGGTTACCCAGCCTTCAGACTCTGACTAAATTATATCACCAGCTTTCCTAGATCTCAAACTTTCAGAGGGTAGATCTGAGACTTCTCAGTCTCCATAATCATGTGAGCCAATTCCTCATAATAAATCTTCCTCCTATTAGTTCTATTTCTCTGGAGAACTCAAACATGTATTTTAGTTCTGAGAGTACTTCTAGAGAAACAGAATATATTAAGAATAAGTTTTCTAAATTGGTTTCAGGGTTTCTGAAATTGGCTCTCTAATGTGATTAGATTCAAAGATGCTAATGACTGTGTTTCCAATAGTAAAGAGAGCACTGATAGCCCATGATTTTATCTGGTAATAGAGATTTGCAAAGTATCTGCACTGGATATTCCTAATAAAACACAAAAAGCAAGGAGTGAGTAACTGCATATATGATACTTTAGAACATTTTTGGAAAACTAATGAATATAAAATGAAGTAGGCTGGTTGCTCCTCATGTCTCCTGGACAACGTGGTACAAGGAAAGGATAAGTTCAGGGACTCAAATTCCCAGCACAATTGCCACATAAATTATCTGAAACCTTCTAAGTGTGCCCTGAACTTGATCCTTTGCTCCAGTAATTTCAGAGATAAAATTGCTGAAAATCAAACACAGAATCTCATCCTGCTACTGGCTGAATGGCAATACAAGTTGAACTATCTCCACAGGATGTCTACTTTTAAAGTGAGGGCATTGATTATAAATAAATGAGATCCTGTAAATTGAGATCGGGGTGTGTGAGAAGACCACAATAAAGCTGGGGACAAGTCCCTAAATTCTGATGAGTCTTTACCAGTGGAAGTAGCTACACACCTCCAGTATAAGCAGCCTCCCCACCCCTAATGATGGCTGTTTCACCACCCCCACTGGTAATAGCCTTTGCACCCCCATCCCAGGGGACAAATCCTGTATTGCCTGAGAAAACTCTAATGGCCTCCCCTGAGGCAGTTGCTATACAAGACAATGATGATACTCTTCAGGACCCAACCGCCTGTCTTTGCTTCTAGATCCATAACTAGATTCAAGTTTCAGCAGGTCTCTGAAGGTAGTGTACAAAATGTGACCCATGAAACAGTGTGCTACACTACAAAGACCTACATGAATTTCCTAATTTATACAAACAGAAATCAAGGAATCATGTTTTGGAATGGCTACTAAGGGTATGGAATAATGGTAGAAGGAACATAAAGTTGGATCAGGCCAAATTTATTGATATAGACTCACTAAACATGGATTCTGCATTTACTAGTAATGCCGCAGTTCAGAGAGTTACAGAAATTCCTAACAGTGTGTTTTGTTGGTTGACTGAAACATGGATCAAAAGTTGGTCGACAGTGAGTGAATGGGACATTCTAGACCTGCACTGCCAGTTTAATGTAGAGGAAGGGATTCAGAGGCAACGGGATATTGTAATATTGGGTGGATTCCTCATTTAATACATACTTACCCATATTGGGGGGGTCCAGAAGTCATACCTTTCACTAATACTTTGAGAAATAAACTTCTGAGGAAAGCACTTCTTTATGCTCTGTATGCCCTTCTTTGTAGGCCAAACCTCAGAGTGAGAATAGCAGTCACTGAACTGGAGAACCTAAATGCAATGGAAGTAATTGGATACTGGGGTGGTAGGGTCCAAATGGCACCATTCAATTGCCAAAAACAAGATAAGCAATATTACCATAATGAACAGCAGAGTCAAAGCAAAAACCAAAATAATCTGACTCAGGCAGACATATGATGCTGGCTACTTGATCATAGTGTTCCTAGACTAAAATGGATAGGAAGTCAACTAAATTATTTCTTATCTGTATAAGCCAAATGTTTTAGGTCAATATTAAAATGGAAGGATTTTTCTTTATACTAGTATTGATTTTCTCAATATTAAAACTAAGCAGAAGAGTTATTCTCATACAGCAAATACTTCAGTCAATTTCTTTTTAATAAAGTATAATTGGCATACAATATTATATTACTTCCAGGTATACAGCATAGTGATTCTACATTTATGGAACTTACAAATAAATTTCTTAATGATATCTGTCTCTAGGATTGTCAAAGGTATATTCTAAAGAATTAATTATTTTATCATTTTTAATGTTTTCATAAAATTTCCCGCATTATTTTTCCAAATTGCATTTTATGTTTAATAAGTTTGAAATTGTTAAAAACTTTAAAAAAATAAAATTCAAGGTCAAGGGAATAAGTATGACCTGAATTGTTAAAATAGAGTCATAAACACTCAATCAATACTGAGACTTGAGGTAGTTTACAAACACAAAATCATTTGAATGAAGGAAAAGCTGCATGACATTGAGAAAGATCCTGGTACACTATTAAAAATGTATGCTGTTAATCCTTCCCTAATCTTCCTCATAGGGACTTATAGTCTTTAATCAGAGTAACTGTGCATTAGGGAAAATGAAATAATCATACCTTTTGGGGACTACTGAACACTCACTTTGAACTGACACTAATTCTAGGAGACCCAAAATGTCACTGTGGGCCACCAATCACACAAGAAGATTATGGAAGTCAATGGAGTTTTAGCCCAGGTCTGTTTCACAGGGACCAAGTGGGTCCATGAAACCATCCTGTGGTTATTTCCCCAGTTCTAGAATGCACAAATGGGACACACACATGCCGGAGTCCATTCATTGTCTTCACTAGCTGAGTTTAGACAGAGACCCCCCAAAAGCTAGTAACCTTTGAAGTTCTAGCAAAGGTCAGAACTGTGCACCACCCAGTTAATTTAGGTAATAATAGTTGAAGCATCCCCACCTTAGTTCCCTTAATTCCTTAGATACTTATGTAGATCCTTGTTGATTATTGTTAATCAGATACTCTGCCTACTCCCGGAAATCTATTGATGAGCTAATTGTCTGCTGATCTGTGTGTCATTGAAACCTCCTTACCCTAAGGGCTACTCCAGATCAATAATAGATTGGAGCAGCCTGAGCAGTGGAGGAAGTCCTTCGGGACTTGTCCTCCTGGTCCCCCAATACTGCAAAATTATCTCGTGTCTTTTTCTCTCATTTGTTGTGCGGCTCCTCTTTCAGATACCGAACCCTACTCCACGCAGAACGTGGAGGTAGTCTTACTACACACACACACACACACACACACACACACACACACACACACATTTACCAGCTGCCCAAATCCCCACATTGGTTCCCTAACTTTGGCAGTGAGAGATACTATGGTGGGAAAGCCCAAGAAGTCACTAGAACTTCCTCTGCCTAGGAAATATTAGTAAATCAAAACCAATACCACATTCTCAAAGGGTTCGCAGGGATTAGTGCCATTAACAAGAACCTGAAGAATGAAGACATGATGATTCTCACTACATCTCCATTCAACGCACCTATCTGGCCTGTGCCAAAGACAGATGGGTCTTAGGGAAAAAAAGTGTATTATTGTGAGCTAACCAGGAGATGCTTCCAATTTCAGATGTTGAATCAGATGTAGTTTCATTGCTTGAGCAAATTGACATGCCCTCTGGTATCTCATAAGCAGCTGATCTGGAAAATGATATATTTTTTCTATACCTGTCAATAACCAGCAACAGTTTGCTTTCAGTTGGCAAGAACAGCAATACACGTTCACTAACCTAGCTCAGGGTATATCAACTCCTCAGCCTATGTCATAATTTAGTCCACAGGGATCTTGATCACCTTTCACTTCCACAAAATATCTCCCTGGTCCTTTACATTGATGACATTATGCTTATTGGACCTAGTGAGCAAGACATAGCTACTACTCTAGATTTATTTGTAAGGCCTGTGTGCCAGAGGGTGAGAAATGAATCCAGAAACAATTAAGGGGTCTTCTACCTCAGTGAAATTTGGAGGGATCCAGTGGTATGGGTCATGTTGAGATATCAAGTACTGTATCTGGTCTTAGCTACAATAAAAAACAGGCATATTGCCTAGTGGGCTCTTTGGATTTTGACAAAATATTCCTCATTTGTGTGTGTTACTCTAAATCATTTACCAAGTGTCTTAAACTGGTGCAAGCATTGAGTGGGGCCCAGAATGAAAGAAGGCTTTGCAACATGACCAGCTTGCTGTGCAAGCTGCTTTGCTACTTGACAGATGATCCAGCAGATCCAGTGGTGCTTGAAGTGTTAGTGGCACATAGGAAAGCTATTTGGAAGTTTTGTAAAGTCCTTATAGGTTAACTGTAGCACGGGCCCTTAAGATTTTGGATCCAAACCCTGAAATCCACAACAGATAACTACTCTCCGTTAGTGAAAGAACTCTTGGCCTTCTATGGGGTCTTTGTAGCAACTGAATGTTTAACCATAGGCCACCAAGTTACCATTTGACTTGTGTTGACCATCATAAACTAGGTGGTATCTGACCCACCAAGCCATAAAGTTGGCAGACACAGCAGCACTCCATCATCAAATGAAAGTGGAGTATATTAAACTGGGCCTGAACAAGCCCTGAAACTACAAGTAAGTTTCATGAAGATTTTGCCCAAAAGCCCACTGTCTTCACTCCTGTTACACTATCTTCTCCTTCCCAGCCTGCATCTGTGGCTTCATGGGGCATTTCCTATGTTGTTTTACAGGGGAAGAGAAATCTCAGGCCTAGTTTACAAAATAGTTCTGCAAGATATGTAGGTATTACCAAGAAATGGACAGCTGCAGCTATCCACTATAGCCCCTTTCTGGTCACCCCTAAAGAACAGTGGTGAAGGAAAATCCTCCCAGTGGCAAAAACTTGGTGCGGTTCACCTGTTTATTCACTTTGCTTAGAAAAATAGATGTGTAATTATATACTAATTCATGGTACATAATCAATGATTTGTCTCAACGGTCAGGGACTTGAATAAAACATGCTTGTAAATTTGATGACAAGGAAATTTGAGATAGAGATACATAGATATGCCTCCCTGAATGGACAAAAAGTGTGAAGATGTTTTTGTCCCATGTGAATTCTCACCAAAGGGTGATCTCTGCAGAGGAGAATTTTAAATCCAGTGGATAGAATGACCCATTCATTCTGTGGATACTAGTTAGCTTTTTTCCCCACCTACTGGAGTAATTGCCCAATGACTTCATGAACAAAGTGGCCATTGTGGCAGGGATAGAGGTTATAGGGAGTTTCACCAACATAGACTTCCACTTATCATAGAAGACCTGGCTAAGGCTACTTCTGAGTGCCCAATTGGCCAGCAGCAGACACTGGATCTCTAATATGACCCAATCCCCAAAATGCTCAGCCAGCTGCCTGATGTCAGGTTGATTACACATATAGTGGGGCCTTGACTTACGAGTTTAATTCATTCCGTGATGGAGCTCATAACTCGAATTACTCGTATGTCAAATCTTAAAGTGAACGAGTGAGACACGTGATGCTGGGCTGATGTTGTGGCGTGCACTGTGATGTTCGCTGCGCCAACTAGCGGTGGGGTATCTGATGCTGGCTCGTAACCCGAATTTTAGCTCACAACTCAAAGCAAAAAATCGGCTGAGAGACGGCTCATATCTCGAAAAACTCGTTAGTCGGGACACTCGTAAGTCAAAGCCCCACTGTATCCTCTGTCATCATTTAAGATACACTGTTTTATTCATACTAGAATAAACACTTGCTCTGGATATGGATTTGCATCCCTGTACACAGTGTATAAAGGAGTTCATCACCAACAAACCAGCATTACAAGAAATATTGAAGAGTCTTCTTTCAGAAGAAAAAGGGTTAATTATATGAATAGTAAAATGGCAATAAATACATACCTATCAATAATTATTTTAAGTGAAAATAGATTAAATGTTCCAATCAAAGGACATTGGGTGGCTGAATGGATAAAAAAACTGAGACCCTGATATATGCTGTCAACAAGAGGCACACTTCAGAATGAAAGACACACACAGATTAAAGGTAAATGGATGCGTAAAGGTATTTTGTGAAAATGGAAATGAATTTTAAAATGTTGGGATAACAATACTTTAAAACAAAAGCTATAATGAGAGACAAAGGAAGGACCCAGCGATCCATTTCTGGGTATTTGTCCGAAGAAACCCAAAATACTAAATAGAAAAGTGATATGATTTTTTGACAGTCTGTTCTATGCTTTGCTGCCTCTGTGTGAGTGTTGGGTGGAGGATGGGGAGGTAAGAGATCAACCGAAGGACTTGTATGCATGCATATAAGCATAACCAATGGACAAAAGACACTGGGGGGGGGGGGGGGCTGGTGAGGGCATGTACCAGGGGATAGGGGAAGCTGGGGGAAGGTCAATGGGGAAAAAAAAGGAGACATATGTACTACTATCTGTAATACTTTAAATAAGAAAATAAAATTTTAAAAAATAATTAGAAATGTTAAAAAAAAGAAAAGTCATATGAATCCATATGTTCATTGCAGCATTATTTACAATAACGAAAATATGGAAGCAACCGAGGTGTTCATCAATAGATGAATGGATAAATAAGTGAAATATATATATATATGTATATATATATATTCATATATACATATATATGAATATATATATATACATATATATATACACACACACATATATATATATTCAGTGTAATATGACTCAGCCATAATAATGAATGAAACCTTACCATTTGCGACAACATGAATGGATGAGTATTGTATTGAATGAAATAAGTCAGGGAAAGAAAAATGCCATATTATTTCATTTATATGTGAAATCTAAAAAAATAAAAAACAGCCTGGCTCAGTGGTTGAGTGTCTACCTATGAACCAGGAGGTCATGGTTCAATTGCCGGCCAGGCACATGCCTGGGTTTCATGCAAGAAGCAGCCAATCAATGATTCTCATCATTGATGTTTCTCTCTCCCTCTCCCTTCCTCTTTGAAATCAATAAAATATATATTTAAAAAATAAAAATAAAATACAAACAAACAAGATCAGAAAGAGACTCGTAGATACAGAGAACATTTTGATGGTTGCCAGATGAAATGAGTTTGAGAGGATAGGTGAAAAAGGATAAGGGATTAGGAAGTACACATTGGTAGTTAAATAATAATCATGGGGATGTAAAGTACAGCCTAGGGAATATAATCAATAATATTGTATAACTGTGTATGGTGCCAGATGGGCATCTGATTTATTGGGGTGATCACTTCATAAATATATATATATATATATATATAGTCACTGAGCTATGCACCTGAAACTAATATAATATTGTACATCAACTGTAATTGAAAAAATAAAATAATTGCTAAAAAACATACATACACATGTTTATGTACTGGCATCTTTTACATCCCAAAATGTTAGTGGTAATTTCACCTCAGAATTGGTTGAACTTAGCCTAACATCAAACTTTCCGCCCAGGGCTAAGTGTAACCAGCCTACTACTTACTCTTAGTGGACTGTGCTTCTGTGCCTCAGAGACTTCCAAGGATCCTCAGCTGGAATACATCCCCTATCTCTGATTGCTACAGACCAGCCTGATCTGTTGCTTAGCTTTTGCACAAGTCCATATACACATAAAAATCCTGGCACTATTCCGTAGGGCCCAAAACCTGCTCTAGTTTTCTTCCCTCTAGTTGCATTGCTTGTTATATCAGTCTAAGTTCTAAATGGCAGAAACCAATTCTGGCTAATTTCACCAGAAAGAAACTTGAAAACACAAGTCACAAAATGAATAGCAGAGCTGGAGAACCAGGATCAGAAAGAGAGAAAAAAAACTGGGACAAGGAGGAAAAGGAGTCCACAGCAACATGCACAACAAGAACCACAAGTGACAGTCTGGGGTGAAAGTCACTACTGTCATTGTGATCTCTGGGTGCCGCTGCCTCTATGAAACTCTGTCATTGCTGCTGCAGGCCACCACTGGCATCCCCCAAAATTCTAAGTTGTCCTTTCCTCTTAGCATCCCTCATTCAAGATTCAAAGTCCAAGGAAGGAATAAAAATGTTAAAAATCACATGATAATCACACTAAACAAAGAAAAAGCCTGCTTTCATTATAAAAATTCTCAACAAACTATGAATAGAAGGGAACTTTATCAACTTGTTAAAGGGCATCTTAAACTCAAAGCCAGATATCTCTTTGAGAAACTGATTTCATATCATTTGGATATATAATCAGAATTAAGATTGCTGTATCATTTATATATACTAGAGGCCCAGTGCATGGAATTCATGCATGGGTAGGGTCCCTAGCAGCTGCAGGATGCTGGCCAGGGCCTCCCTTTCCCTTCACTGCCTGCAATCATCTCTAGCTGGGGCCTCCCTTTGCACCCACCTTGGCCTGGCACCTCTGCCCACTCACCTGCTCCACCATCCCACCACAATCCTGCTCTATTCTGGGCCCATCAAAGCCAGCAGCACCTCCACTGCTGCCAGTTGCCAGCACTGCATCACCTATGCCCTCCATGTTCAGTACCACCCCCTGGTGGTCAGCGCATGTCTAACTCCCAGTCAGTGGAACTCCTGCCCCTGGGGACAATTTGCATATTAGCCTTTTTTTATAGGATATTAATTCCTCACCTGAGTATATGCTTATTGATTTTAGAGAGTGGAGAAGGGAGAGAGAGAGAGAGAGAGAGAGAGAAACAGTGATGTGAGAAACATGGATTGGTTGCTTCCTGCACATGCCCTTGACCAGGTATCAAACCCACAAGCTTTCTGTATACCACACAATGCTCCCACCAACTGAGCCACACTAGCCAGGTCTGTTGTACCATCAGCTGTATCATATTTTTAATTTTTTGAGAAACTGCCATACTATTTTTTATAATGGATTTCCCATTTGCATTTCCATCAATAGTGTAGGGTTCCCTTTTCTATACATCCTCACCAACACTTGTTATCTTTGAGTTTTTGAGAACAGCCATTCTAACAAGTGTGAGGTACTATTTGTGATTTTGATTTCCATTTCCCAGATGATTAGTGATGTTGAACACTGAATTTTCATGTACCTGTTGGCTATGTGTATGTATTCTTTCAAAAAAATGTCTCCTCAGGCCCTTTGACTATTTTTTATTCAGGTTACTAGTGGGGTTTTTGCTGTTGTTTTGGTGGGTTTTTTAATTCATTTTTGCTACTGAGTTATTTGAGTTCCTCATATATTTTGGATAATAAGCCCTTAGCAGATATTTGATTTGCAAATATTCTCTCCCATTATGTTGGATGCTTTTTCACTCTGTTGATCAGTTCCTTTATTGTGGAGAATTTTAGTGTGATTAAAGCCCACTTCTGCTTTTGTTATGCTAGGTGAAATAAGTCAGACACAGAAAGTCAATTACTTCATGATCTCACTTGTATGTAAAATCTAAAGAAGTTGAACTAATAAAAGCAGAGTAAGAATATAGAATGGTTGTTGCCGGGGGCTGGAGGGTGAAAAAAAGGGGAGATATTGCCAAATGGTACAAAATTTCAGTCATGTAGGATAAAGGAGTTCTGGAGATCTAATGCACAGCATGATGGCTAAAGTTAATAATACTGTGTTGCATACTTAAAAATTTGCTAAGAGAGGTGATCTTCAGTGATCTCACCACAAAAAAAAGTATCTATATGAGGTTTTTGGATGTGTTAGTTAGCTTGTTTGAAATAATCATTTCCCAATGTATACAGATATCAAAACATCACATTATATACATTTAATATATATACTAGAGGCCCAGGGCATGAAATTCATGCGGGGGAGGAGGGTTCCCGTCCGCCCAGCCTGCACCCTCTCCAATCTGGGACCCTCAGGGGATGTCTGACTGCAGGTTTAGGCCTGATCCTTAGGGGATGTCCTTAGGATCAGGCCTAAACCAGCAGTCGGACATCACTCTCACAATCTGGGTCCGCTGTCTCGTAACTGCTCACTTGGCTCCCCTGCCAGCCTGATCACCCCTAACTGCCTCTCCCTGCCAGCCTGGTTGCCCCTCCCTGCCTCTTTCTGCCAGCCTGGTTGCCCTTAACTACACCCCCTTGCCATCCTGGTTGCCTCCAACTGCCCCTCTCCCCCGCCAGCCTGGTCACCCTTCACTGCCCCCTCTGCCCCCCTTTGCCAGCCTGGTTGCCCCCAATTCCCCCCCTGCTGACCTGGTTACCCCCAACTGCCTCCCTGCTGGCCTGGTCACCCCCAAAAGCCCACCGCTGGCCTGGTCAACCCTCACTGCCCTCCCCTGCCGGCCTGGTTGCCCCTCACTTCCCCACTACTGGCCTGGTTGCCCCACACAGCCTGCTTGTTCAATTCATTTGGTCATCCCTCACTAACACCCCTGCCTGCCTTGTTGCCCCACTCAGCCTGTTTGGTCATCTGTTTGGTTGTAATGGTCCCTGGCTCTTTATAAATATAGACTAGGGGCCCAGTGCACGAATCTGTGCACCTTGAAAACAACTGTGGTCTATGAGGCTGTGGTGGGTACAGGGGTGGGTCTCAGTCCATCCTCCATGCCCCAACCTGGCCCCTCCCACCATGGCCCCTTGTCCCCTGTCTGCCATCAGCCCCTCTCCCACCGCCACTCCTGGTGCTCTCACCTCTTCCACACACTGATGGCACTGGCCCCACTCACACCCACTAAAGGCGTGGAGTGATTGGAACCCCCGCTAGCAGTGGGTGCAAGTGCCGGGTGCAAGCAGCAGGTGTGAGTGGTGGCTCCAGTACTGGCAGCAGGTGTGAGCGAGGCTGGTGCCAGCAGCAGGTGTGAGTGCCATGGGAGCAAAGAATTTTTAGTAACCACCAGAGGCTCACCCAGATGACAGCGATCGGTGCCCCGCCTTGGTCCGGCGCCCCTGCTCATCTGCTCCACCATTCTGCCTGCTGCTGACACTGGCCATGTTCTGCATGTGCCCCCTTGTGGTCAATGCATGTCATAGCAACCAGTTGTTTGGTTGTTCTGTTCTGCCGTTTGGTCTATTTGCATATTAGGGATATATATATATATATATATATATATATATATATATATACATATATATATATATATATATATATATATATATATATATATATGTTTTACTTGTGAATTATGCCTCAGTAAATCTGGGAAAATATAAAAAAGAAAAGCCTATTGGGCTAGGATAGATAAGAAATTATTGTTTCAAGTAGAGAATGTACTTTTTCTGCTAATTAAAAAAAATATTTTGGAATGTTAAAAATAAATAAATCTCAGTTTTCCAAATTGATAAAATAGGAATAGAAACAGTATCAAGCCCGTAGTGATACCGTTATAATAACCTGGTTATTATTTAACAGTAAAAAGAGTGAAAGGGAAGACTAAATATAAGCAAAAGCTGCCTTTAACATTCTCCAAGTCCGTTCCCTGCTGATTGATGGTGGAAGGGACTGGAGAAAGGCTGTTTAGACACATGCCCAGTAAGGTCTGAGTGATGTGGGGAGATGCTTGTCTGTCAATCACACCTGGAAACAGGTAATTCAACAAAATGGGTGTGGCCACTATAAGCTCACAAGATCTAAATATATATACTTCCAAACACAGGAAGTTCCAACTCTCTTGGCTCCAGGGAACCAGGCCCTTTTGGGACTCCTGCTGCAGAGGCTGTATCTCCTGTGCCCACATGGGGCACAGCCATATTGGGATCCCCACATGGACAAATAGACTTTAATCTGCCTGAATGCTGAACAACACCCAGCTGCAACATGGAACAGAAGCTCTGGACACTGGCCTTGTTTCTGGCTTTTCTAAACTCCCAGCTGCCCCCTTTCCAAAACTGGCTTAAGGAACAGGGGACTTTGGAACCTAAGAAATATAATTTTAGGCAAATAAAACCTTCTTTCACATTCCATCCTCCATCGGGGGCTTCTGAAAATGCTTCTTTCAGTGGCTCCACAAGAACCTTGCTCCCCCAAAGAATAAAGGAGTTTCATCCACAGCAACAATAGGATTGTTGTAAGGATGAAATAAATAAATATATATCAAAGTAAAGCACTTAGAAAGTATCCTGGTACACAGCAAGTACCTAGTTAGAATTATGTGAAGATATTAATATCATCATGGTTATTTATAAGAGACTAGAGGCCCAGTGCATGAAAATTGTGCACTGCAGGGGGAGAGGCGTCCTTCAGCCTGGCCTACGCTCTCTCACAATCCGGGACCACTCGGGGGATGTCTGCCTGCTGGCTTAGGCCTACTCCCCCTGGGGACCGGGCCTAAGCCAGCAGTCAGACATCCCTCTCACAGTCTGGGGCTCTGGCAGTTTGGGGCTCTGGCAGTCTGGGACCCCCTTGCTCCTTACATCCCACCTGCAGCAGAGGCAGGAGAGGCTCCTGCCACCTCCGCTGTGCTCGCCAGCCGTCAGCCTCCTTCTGGCTGAGTGGCACTACCCCTGTGGGAGCACACTGACCATGAGGGGGCATCTCCTTCATTGAGCATTTGCCTCCTGATGGTCAGTGCATGTCATAGCGACTGATTGTTCCACAGTTCAGTCAATTTGCATCTTAGCGTTTATTATATAGCACAGTGATGACGAACCTTTTGAGCTCAGCGTGTCAGCATTTTGAAAAACCCTAACTTAACTCTGGTGCCGTGTCACATATAGAAATTTTTTGATATTTGCAACCATAGTAAAACAAAGACTTATATTTTTGATATTTATTTTATATATTTAAATGCCATTTAACAAAGAAAAACCAACCAAAAAAATGAGTTTGTGTGTCACCTCTGACACACATGTCATAGGTTCGCCCTCACTGATATAGGATGATTCCTTTAATATACATTAATATTTTCCTCTGCTGAGTAGGGTTATAAGGGTAAATTTTTAAATTGAGGTATATTTAATGATTAAGAATTGTATGTGTTGCCGAAACCAGTTTGGCTCAGTGGATAGAGCATTGGCCTGCGGACTGAAAGGTCCCAGGTTCGATTCCGGTCAAGGGCATGTACCTGGGTTGTGGGCACATCCCCAGTAGGAGATGTGCAGGAGGCGGATGATCGATGTTTCTCTCCCATCGATGTTTCTAACTCTCTATCTCTCTCTCCCTTCCTCTCTGTAAAAAATCAATAAAATATATTAAAAAAAAACCAATTGTATGTGTTTAAGGTGTATGATTTGATAATTTGATACACATTTACATCATGAAATAATCTCCATTTTCAAACTAATCAACAAAACAGAACTACTTTATGATTCAGCAATCCCATTTCTGGAAATATATCCAAAGGAAATGAAATCAATAACTCAAAAAAATAACTGCATTCCCATACTCATTGCAGCATTATTTACAATAACAAAGACTCCAAGGATGAATGAATAAAGAAGATCACACACACACACACACACACACACACACACACACACACACACTGGAATATTATTCAGCCTTTTTAAAAGGAAATCCTGTCATTTGCAACAATATGGATGGACCTAGAGGATATTATGCTAAGTGAAATGAGCCAGACACACAAGGAAAATATTGATGCTCTCATTTACATGTGGAATATAAAAAAGTTGAACTGATAAGGGTGATTTTCCTTTTCTGGAATTTAAAATCTAAAGAGAAAAGAAAGAAGCAGTTCTTGCCAACCCTGATTCTCACAGCAGGATTTAAGTGCAGGTTTTATAGTCACATCAAGTAACTAGGGGTCTATATTTATCTCATATAGTGCAGCGCATAACCAGTTCCACTGTCCACTCAAATAAAAGCTGCAGTATTAAATGGCCCCTAACGGTTACTTAGAAATGGTGACTAGTGGAATAACTCTAATTGGTTACTAAGACTTATTGATTTTATCTCCTGGATGTCTGTTTAATGCATCCACTTATGTCCCTCAACAATGCCATCACTATAATACAGGTCACTGTCTTCTCTCACCAGAATTATTTTAAAAAGCTTCCTTATTGGTCTTTTATTTTATTTTTGAAACAGAATGAATAGTAAGAGCTATCGTTTATGGGGCAATTACCATGTGCTAGGAACTGTACTAAGCACTTTGAGTCTATCACTTCCTATAACTTCAATCACGACCCTGTGAGGTCAGTGGTGTAGTCATTTCTATTTGAATAATGAGGACTCAGGAGATTTAAAAGAGATTTAGTTGTTTTCTCCATATAAATGATAAAGCAGAATTTGTCTAAGGCCAAAGCACATGCTCTGAAACCCTCTGGTACAACACTATTTCCCCCCACTCTGAAATTCACATTGAAGTTAAATTGATATTTTTTAAACAACAAATCTGGCCTTTGCTTAAATCCTTCCAGTAGTACAACATTAAGCTCAGGATAAAATCCAAAATCCCTACATGGCATGCAAGGCCTAAAATGACCTGGCTCCTGCCTGCATTTCAAGCCTCCTGAAGTGTCTTTCCTCATCTCACACTTTCAGGGCGCTTCTTGTTGAACACCTTGAGCTCCTTGAATGTGTCTATGTCTTCTTGACCCACAGCTATACTCATGTTGCTCTTACTGTTGGTTGTAACTTACTCCCTAACTCTCACTCTGCCATCCTGAAACACTTAAAGACTCAGGTCAAGATTCACTTTGCTTCTTGGTTATCCAGACAATGTTACACATTTCATTATCCATAGTATTTTAATCAATCCCATCTTTTTGCACATGCTTTACTGCACTCAGTTTTGTTTAATTGTTAGTGACCACCACCATACTAGGAGACCTACTGGGAAGAGATTGTTCTATTCACATTTGTATCTGCAGTAGTATATTGTATGATGTCTGACATATAGCATGAGCTTAAACATGAATATTTAATATAAAATTAATTGTTTGTGTGCAGGCATACTTAATTATTTCTATTTTCACTTCTCTCTTTCTTGAATATAGTCCCATCCTAACAACTCCTTAAAATAGGCACTGGTGTTATTACTTCATAAAAACAGGTGCTCTCAAAAAGCATACTAACAGTAACTGATATAGGTCACATGGACATGTATAGCAATAGCCAAGTGTAAAATCTATACACATTTAAACATAACAAACTTTCTTTTTTTTTTTAAGTTGGAATGTTTTTTTTTAATATATTTTATTGATTTTTTACAGAGAGGAAGATAGAGGGATAGAGAGTTGGAAACATCAGATGAGAGAGAAACATCGATCAGCTGCCTCCTGTACAACCCCCACTGGGAATGTGCCCGGAACCAAGGTACATGCCCTTGACCAGAATTGAACCTGGGACCCTTTAGTCCCCAGGCCTACGCTCTATCCACTGAGCCAAACCGGTTAGGGCTAAACATAAACTTTCTAACAAAGTGTTGTCACCCTTCCTATCCCTGTCTAAATGTGGTCAGATCTTCTATGATGAAGCCACTTCCTTGTATTCTGGCCCTAAGTCATCATCTTCTTCTTGAGTGTGATCTAGACTACACCTAGTGACTTGTTTCTAAAGAACAGAAGTGACCCGATGTCACTTCTGACATGCATAAGAGAAAGAGAAATCAAGAACAAGAGAGAGAATGAATGAGAATTAAGTAGCTATGCTGTGAGCAGTCTCATTGAACTGATATATCTAGCCAACAGTCAGTGAGGTCCTGAAGCATGCCAATAGCTACATACATGAGTGAGTCTGGAAGTAGATCATCTTCCAGTGAAGACTTGAGTTAATTGCAGCCTCAGCTGACACCTTGACTGCAGCCTTATGAGAACTCTGTGCCAGAACAACTCAGCTAATCCACACCCACATTCCTAATCTACAAAAGCTGTTAAATAAAATGTTTACTGATGGGAGATTAAAAATGGGGGTGGAGTAAGTGGGTGCTTCATGGACATGCTCCTAGGACCAAACTGGAATTACAACTAAAATGCAGAAAGACTTCCTGAATAATCAACAGAAGACTCACTGGAGAGAACCCTGATAACCAAGGACTGAAAGTGGAGCCACATAGAGACTAGTAGGTGGGGAAGAGGCATGAAAGGGCTGGCTGAGCTGCCACAGGCAGCAACTGAAGTTCCGGAGGGATATCTCAGCTGTGGGGGGTTGCCACTGGAAACTCTGGGGTCTAATCCCCAAGCTGGGTCCCCGGCAGAGAGCACCAGAACAGAGAAGAGTACCCACATAACATTTGGCTGTGAAAATCACCAGCATTGCTGTCTGCCAGAGAGAGATAGCTTGACATTCAAATGCCCTCTTAAAGGGCCAACATATAAAAGTCCTTGTAGAGCCACCCACCACCTTTTGCTCTGCCAGAGGGAGGACAGAGTGGACTGGAGCTGTGTGAGCAGAAGCCAGGATCTTGGCTCTAGGTTAGAGTTCAGAAGGCAGACACCCTGGTTTCCTCTGCTCAGTTATTTCCTCTAGCTGCGCAGGTCATCTTTCTCACACAGACATTTGCTCTGCAGCTGACCTTGCCTGGGGGGAAGACAGTTGATCCACCCTATTGGAAAACACCCTGTACCATGCTGCAGAGTACCTTGGGCCCATTAAGAGACTAAGAATAACAGCCTCCAGGCAGAAACAATTGCCCCACCATGTTGAAAAAACTCTTGCCATGCCTGTGGACAATTGCTTGAGGGCAATTCAAGACAAAATCCATAGACAGAGGTGGTCTCTGGAGGCTTTGAATCTTTGCCTAAGGTAATTAGTCAGAAACAGCTTTTGACACTGTCCTGCACTAGAGATTGAGAGGCATAGCAGATCTATCCAATACATAGTCACAAACCCAAAAAGGCAGCCAAAATAAGGAGACAAAGAAATAACCCCCAAATGAAAGAACAAGAGAATTCAACAGAAGAAGAGATAAATGAAGCAGAGATAATAAATTTATCTGATACGGAGCTCAGAATAATAATGGTAAAGATGCTCAAGATGTAGTAACTATGAAAACAAAATAAATGACTTTGCACAAATAAAGAACACAGTGAAAGGAATACACAGCAGATTAGGGGAAGCTGACGATTGAATCAGTGAATTAGGATAGAGGGTTGAAAAAAACCACTCAATCAGAGAGCCAAGAAGAAGAAAAAAAAAACAACACAAAACTATTTAAAAACAAGAGGACAGCTTAAAGGAGCTGTGATACAACACAAAATGTAACAATATTCGAATAGTAGGTGTGCCAGAAGAGGCAGAAAGGGAGAAAAAGGTAGAGAACATGGTTGAAGAAATAATGGCAGAAAATGTCCCTAACCTAGTAAAAGAAAAAGCCACACAAGTCCAGGAGGCACAGAGAATTCCAAGCAAGAAGAACCCAAACAGGTCAAGACACAGATACAACATAATTAAAATTCTAAAAATTAAAGACAAAGAGAATTTTAAAGGCAGAATGAGAAAAGCAAACTGTGACCCACAAAGAAGCTCCCATGAGGATGACACCTGATTTCTCATCAGAAACTCTAGAGGCCAGATGGAATGGCATGAAGTCCTCAAGGTAACAGAAAGCAATGATATGAAACCAAAATTATTATATGCAACAAGGCTATCATTCAAAATAGACTGTCAAATAAAGAGCTTCCCAGGGGAAAAAAAAAAGAAAAAAAAGGTAAAGGAGTCCATCACCACCAAGCCAGCATTATAAGAAATGCTAAAGGGACTGCTGCAATGAGAAGAAATAGAGAGAAAAAGCTAGCCATAGAGAATTAAAATAGCAACAGATAAGTACCTATCAATGATAACCCTAAATGTAAATGGATTAAATGCTCCCATCAAAAGGCATAGGGTAGCTGAATGGACAAAAAAACATAACTCAACTATATGCTGTCTACACAAGACCCACCTCAGAACAAAGGACACAGGATGAGAATGAAGGGATAAAATTATTTTTCCATGCAAATGGAAAAGAAGTAAAAGCTGGAGTAGCAATACTCATATCCAACAAAATAGACTTCAAAATGAAGGCCATTACAAGAGGCAACAAAAGTCACTACATAATACTAAAGTTTCAATCCAACAAGAGAATATAAACCTGGTAAACATATATGCACTCTCTCTGTCTCTCTCTCTATATATATGTATATATAACTTCTGGAGGAATCTAAGGGAGAGATCAGCAAAAATACAGTCATAGTAGGGGACTTTAACACCCCGCTGACTTCACTGGATAGATTTTCCAGACAAAAACTTAACAAGGAAACTGACTCTAAAGGACACACTGGATCTGATGGATTTAATTGACATTTATAGAACATTTCACCCCAAAGCTGCAGCATATACATTCTTCTCAAGTGAACATGGATCATTCACAAAGATAGAACACATGTTAGGACACAAAACAAGTCTCTACAAGTTTATGAACATTGAAATCATATCAAGCATCTTTTCAGATATCAGTGGAATGAAATTAGAAATCAACTACAGTAAAAACACCCGAAAACATTCAAACACATGGAGGTTAAATAGCATGTTATTAAACAATGAATGGGTTATCAGTGTGATCAAGAAAGAAATCAAAAACTACCTGGAAACAAATGAAAATGAACACAAAACAACTTAAAGTCTCTGGAACATAGCAAAAGCATTCCTGAGAGGGAAGTTCAAAAAACAAGAAAAAACAGAAATAATCTATTTAAGCCTACAACTTAAAGAACTAGAAAGAGAACAACAAGAAAAGCCCAGAGTAAGTAGAAGGAAGGAAATAATAAAGATGAGAGCAGAAATAAATAACATAAAGACTAAAAAAAACAATACAAAAAAATCAATAAAACCAAGAGCTGGTTCTTTGAAAGGATAAACAAAATTGATAAAACATTAGCCAGAGTCATCAAGAAACAAAGAGAGAGGCCCCAAATAAATAAAATCAGAAACAAAAGTGGAGAAGTAACCACGGACACCACAGAAATACCAAGGATTGTAAGAACATACTATGAACAACTATATGCTAACAAGCTGGACAATGTGGATGAAATAGACAAATTCCTAGAAAAATACAATCTGCCACAACTTAATCAGGATGAATCAAAACACCTGAATAGGCCAATAACAACTGATGAAATAGAAACAGTCATAAAAAAAATTCCCAGAAAACAAAAGCCCAGGTCCAGATGGCTTTACAGGGAAATTTTACCAAACATTCAAAGAAGAACTAATACCTATACTCCTCAAACTATTCCAAAAAATCCAAGAGGAATGAATACTTCCAGCCTTTTTTATGAGGCCAGCATTAGCTTAATTCCAAAACCAGATAAAGATACTACAAAGAAAGGTAATTACAGACCAATATCCCTGATGAACATAGATGATAAAATCCTCAACAAAATATTAACAAATCAGATCCAGTGATATATAAAAAAATCATACACCATGACCAAGTGGGATTTATTCCAGGGATACAAGGCTGGTACAGTATTCACAAATTAATAAATGTGATACATCACATAAACAAATTGAAAGACAAAAATTACATGATCATATCAATGGATGCATAAAAAGCATTGGACAATATCCAACACCCAGTTTTGATAAAAATTCTCAGCAAAGTTGGAATAGAAGGAGCATATCTCAATATGATAAGGGCCATATATGACAAACCTACAGCAAGCATCATACTCAATGGAGAAAAACCAAAACCATTTCCCCTAAGAACAGTAACAAGCCACCACTCTTATGTAACATAGTACTGAGTTCTATCCACAGCAATCACAGAAGAAGAGGAAATAAAAGGCATCCAAATTGGAAAGGAGGAAATAAAATTCTCATTATTTGCAGATGTTGTGATATTCTACATAGAAAACCCTAAAGACTACACAAAAAACTAATAGATTTAATAAGTGAATTTTGCATTGTAGCAAGATATAAAATCAACAGCCAAAATACCGATGGCTATTTTTATACACTAATAATGAATTCTCAGAAATAGAAACTAAACAAACAAACATTTACTATTACATCTAAAAAATTAAAATAAATAGGAATAAACTTAATCAAGGAGGCAAAAATACAGGACATTGGAAAAAGAGATAGAAGAGGATATAAGCAAGTGGAAGAATATACTGTGATCATGGATTGGTAGAATCAACATCATTAAAATGTACACACTACCCAAGGCAATCTACAGATTCAATGCAATCTCTCTTAAAATACCAAAAGCATATTTCACAGATCTAGAATAAAAACTCCAAAAATGTATTTGTAATAAAAAAAAAAGACCTAAGTAGCTGCAGCAATCTTGAGAAAAAAGAGCAAAGTTGGAGGAGTAACAATACCAGATTTCAAGTTATACTACAAAGCCACCATAACCAAAACAGCCTGGTACTAGCATAAGAACAGGCATATAGATCAATGGAACAGAACAGAGAAATTGACCCAAGCCATTACATTCAGTTAATATTTCACAAATGAGGCAAGAGCATAAAATGGAGTCAAGAGAGTCTCTTCAATAAATGGTGTTGGGAAAATTGGACACATAGATGCAAAATAATAAACCTAGACCACTAACTTATACCATACATAAGAATAAACTCAAAATGGATAAAATACTTAATTGTAAGTCCAGAAACTACAAACATCTTTGAAGAAACTATAGGCAGCAAAATCTCTGACATCTCTTGTAGCAATTTTTTTTGGATACATCTTCTTGGGCAAAGGAAACTAAGGACAAAATAAACAAATGGGACTACATCAAAATTGAAAGCTTCTGCACAGCAAAATAAACCATCAACGAAATGAAAAGAGAGCCCACTGTATAGGAGAATCTATCTGGCAATGATATATCTGATGAAGGGTTAATATCCAAAATATATAAGGAACTCATACAACTTAACAAAGGGAAGACAAACAACCTAATTAAAAAATGGGCAAAGGACCTAAATAGACACTTCTCCAAAGAGGACATACAGATAGCCAAGAGACATATGAAAACATGCTCAAAGTCACTAATCATCTGAGAGATGCAAATCAAAACAACAATGAGGTACCATCTCACACCTGTCAGACTGGCTATCATCAACAAAGCAACAAAGGACAAGTGCTGGAGAGGATGTGGAGAAAAAGGAACACTTGTGCACTGCTGGTGGGAATGCAGACTGGTGCAGCCACTATGGAAGACAGTATGGAGTTTCCTTAAAAAAGTGAAAATGGAACTCCCATTTGACCCTGTGATCCCACTTCTAGGAATATATCCCAAGAAACCAGAAACACCAATCATAAAGGATATATGCACCCCTATGTTCATAGCTGCACACGTTATGATAGCTAAGATCTGGAAACAGCCCAAGTGCCCATCAGTAGATGAGTGGGGAAAATAACTATGGTACAATTATGCCATGGAATACTATGCAGCAGTAAAAAAGGTAAAGCTCTTACTTTTTGAGATGGCATGGAGGGACCTGGAGAGTATAGTGCAAAGTGAAATAAGTCAGTCAATGAAAGACAAGTATCAGATGATCTCACTCATATGTGGAATCTAAATAACAAAATAAAGTGATGAACAGAGTGGATCCAGAGACATGGAAGCATGGAACAGAGTGCAGAATTGCCGGGAGCCGGTCCATCCTTGCTGTTTCAAAGGACCTGGCATATATGGCATACTGTTCTTAATATGTGTGCTCACCTTCTTGGCACTATGTGTTTTAACCAAGGTCTCTGAGAAAGGTTGTTTCCCCAGGTAGGGATTTTCCCCTGAAGTTAGGGAGGGAATAAAACCCCTCAACTAGGTGCCAGGCGGGTAATTAATCACTTTAACTACGAACAATCATGCTTAAGCTACATAATCTTTACTCCCTGGAATGGAGATAAGAAATGCCCTAACCTTTGGAATAGAGATTGATAGGATTGAATCAACTGGTACAAATACAGATGTAACAAGACAGCAAGACTCAGAACTTAGAAGACAGAGCTTAGAACACAGAACTAAGAAGACAGAACCTACACAGAACCTACAGACAGAAGAACTTCGCTGGAGAGAACATGGCAAAAGATCCTGGGCTGAACCTGACTACAGAAATTGGCAAGAGAACCTGACTAGAACCTGGTGACTGAACCTGGCTGGAGAACCTAGCGAGGGAACATGGCTACAGAACCTGGCTGGAGAACCTGGAGAACCTAGCAAGAGAACATGGACACAGAACCTGGCTGGAGATCCGAAGCAGAACCTCTCTGGAGATCCAGACCAGAACTTGGCTGGAGATCCTGGCTGGAGATCCTGGCTAGGCTGCTGATCAACTGAACACTGTCTCTGTGTCCTTCCTTCTTCGCCGACTCCGTCCACACCTTTGGGGACCCCTGGACCTGCTGGGGTTGGACCCCGGCATATGGCGCCAGAACAGGGACCCCTAGGTAAGCCCCACTCTCGGGACGGATAGGACTCCACCGTAGGAAGAGGGTGGATAGTCTTCGCCGACTCCGTCCACACCTTTGGGAACCCCTGGAACAGGATTCCCCTAGGTAAGCCCCCCCATTGAGAACCCCCACATTCGGGACGGATAGGACTCCACCAGGGTACTTCAGACCCCCCTATAGAGGATAAGTAGGGTAAGAAGGTGGATAGTACAGAACTTAGATTGAGAAGATGTGCCATACTGAGTCCAAAGAAAGAAGACTTTGTATTGATCTTTAGATTAAGAAGATGTGCCATACTGAGTCTAAAGAAATAAGACTCTGTATTGATCTTTTAACACATATGCTTGCTAGCAGAGGAATTAAGGTTACTCCCAGTCAGACAGAACTTTTTATACAAGAAGTATGTCCATGCTTTTCTGAGGAAGGAAAGGTAAATGTAAAGGCATGGGAGGAGGTTGGCCCAAGGAGCCTTATCCTTAACCCCACTGCAGCCTTTCCACCCCGGGAAAGTGCACGATTGGCAAGCTCTCCCTGGGGTGATAGATCAGGCCTCAGGTAATAGCGGAAAGCGCCAATCCTACTCTTAAAATGGATACAAGAAAGCATTTGGTTTTTTTTTTCTTTTTAATGCCTGCTTTTAAAAAATAAAAAAGGGGGAATTTGCCGGGAGCCGGTCCATGCTTGCTGTTTCAAGGGACCTGGCATATATGGCATACTGTTCTTAATATGTTTGCTCACCTTCTTGGCACTATGTGTTTTAACCAAGGTCTCTGAGAAAGGTTGTTTCCCCAGGTAGGGATTTTCCCCTGAAGTTAGGGAGGGAATAAAACCCCTCAACTAAGTGCCAGGTGGGTAATTAATCACTTTAACTATGAACAATCATGCTTAAGCTACATAATCTTTACTCCCTGGAATGGAGATAAGAAACGCCCTAACCTTTGGAATAGAGATTGATAGGATTGGAATCAACTGGTATAAATACAGATGTAAGAAGACAGAACTTAGAACACAGAACTCAGAAGACAGAACCTACACACAGAACTTAGAAGACAGAACCCACACAGAACCTAGAGACAGAAGAACTTCGCTGGAGAGAACATGGCAAAAGATCCTGGGCTGAACCTGACTACAGAAATTGGCAAGAGAACCTGACTAGAACCTGGTGACTGAACCTGGCTGGAGAACCTAGCGAGGGAACATGGCTACAGAACCTGGCTGGAGAACCTAGCGAGGGAACATGGCTACAGAACATGGCTGGAGAACCTGGAGAACCTAGCAAGAGAACATGGACACAGACCCTGGCAGGAGATCCGAAGCAGAACCTCTCTGGAGATCCAGACCAGAACTTGGCTGGAGATCCTGGCTAGCCTGCTGATCAACTGAATGCTGTCTCCATGTCATTCCTTCTTCGCCGACTCCGTCCACACCTTTGGGGACCCCTGGACCTGCTGGGGTTGGACCCCGGCACAGAATCTGGGAGGGAATTCAGAGAAGGGTGCGTGGGTGGGAGGTAATCAACCAAGGACCTTGTATGCATATATTCATGGCCCATGGACACAGACAATGGGGCTGTGAGGGCCTGGGGCAGGGGGTGTGGGTCACCTGTAGGGGGTCATGTGGGAAAAAGGGGACATATATAATACTTTCAACAATAAAGAATTATTAAAATAATAATAATGATAACAATAATAAAATGTTTTCTGATATTTTAAGCCTAAGTCTTGGGCAATTTGTTATTTAATGGCATAATTAATATATTCAGCATGAAGCCCCCATCCAAAACTTTCACAATCTGTCAGGAGGGTTCAAAATAGAGAAGAAATGGTATGGAGTAGGCATGCCGGCCTGTAGGCAATTTAGAAATGCCAGGTAAGCCTTTTGTTTTAAAATTCTTCTTGAAGAATGATTTATTTTGTGAAAGTTTCTAAATTCTACCAGTTGGCGATTCATTCACCTCCTTTCTTTTAAAGTAGGAAGTTCCTCTGGGAGAGCTATCAGCCACTTAACCTCTTGCACAAAACAATCACATTAAAAACTGAAATCAGCTTCTGTGGCTAAGCAATGAACAGGTATGGAGAGAGGAAGGGAGAATTTTGAAGCACGAAAAGATTTGGTTTGGTGAATGCCATAATTAAAAACTTTAGGGAACTAAAAGGAAAGCAGGTACATGGGGAATAAAGGGAGATAACAGTACCAAGTGATGGGAGAAACAGTCTTGTTACTATACCCACACACCACAGAAAGTTGTTTTGATATATGTCATTTTCTGATTTCTCCAGAATAATTTTCCCGTGTATTATGAGCAACATAGGAAGATAGCTATTTTATCCATGCATGGCACTGGTTTTTGTAAGAGACAATTTTGAAATTAGTTAAAATAATGCTAAGAGCTCTTTTATCCCCCCCCCCCATACCCTTTTCCATCTCCTCTCACCTTACCCTCCCCCTGGTAATCACTACACTGTTGCCCATGTCCATGAGGGTTTTTTTCTCTCTCTTTTTTTCTTTTATGCTCAGTCACTCTACCCTTCCCCGACTGTTGTTAGCCTGCTCTCTTTCTATGAGCTTGTCTATATTTTGCTTTGTTAGTTGATTTTGTTCATTAGATTCCGCATATGAGTGAAATCATAATGGTGATGGAAGGAGAGTTGACTTAGGGTGGTGAACACACAGTACAGTGTACAGATGATATACTGTGGAATTGTGCACCAGAAACCTGTATAATTTTGTTAACCGGTATCACTCCAATAAGTTCAATAAAAAAGGAAAATACATTTAACAAAAAGAAAGTTAAGGGTGCTTGTTCCACATCCAAAAGCATTCCTAGAAGTGAATAGAATTCCCTCCATTAGTTATTTTCCCTGGTGTTGGTAGAAATCCCAAACATTCTAGGACGTACAATCTGAATTCTGAGATGAAAAAATTAGATGAGGTCAATTTTGCCTCTTTTTAAAGTCATATATCCAAAATTATTCTTGACACAATTTCAACAAATATGTACAGTTTTTGAAGCTGTAGAATTTTAAAAAAAATGTAAAAAAAATAGTATCTTAATTTATAATTTTTTTTCAAGAAGGGACACAATCTTGTCCCACATATCTATGAGTGGAAATACTAAATAAAATTTACATTTGGATTTCCAGCAAGCAATAAAAACTGTAAAATTATCTCTGCTAAAATTCCTTCAGAGAAATAATGAAATAACTTTAAAAGAATGCTAAGGGCTCTTTTATCCTCCCTATACCCTCTTCCACCTCCTCTCACCTTACCCACCCTCCCCCATTCTTTCATCAGAAAGAATGTGCTTACCTCCTGAAGCTGATCATCCAATGTATTGACATGGGACAAACACAGTTCTGTGATGGACATGTTCTTATTGACCTTGTGATGTGACTGTCACTAAGCCCCCAATGTAAATCTGCTCTTCCTTACTCTTTTTCTATACAGACAGAAACTAATTTGTCAGCATGCCAGCTTTAACTAGCAGAAATGAAGCTAAGCTAATTTAATAGGAACTGTTCAATAGCTTCGACCGACCTGACACTGTCAGTTAAAGTGGCTCTCTGCCCCACTGTCTTTCATTATTCCCAGTTCTTTCTTCAGAATGGTTGAACACCAAGTCAAATAATATGCTTAGTAGTCAATAGGCCTGACTTTTTTCTCAAGGACATTCTTTTGGTGCCAGAAACTGTCAAGTGGAAAAACATGTACTGTGAAGGTGAGAGGACACTAATTAAATATACATAGCTCTAGCCAAAGAAGCATGAGGCACAGCTTGCTGAATGAAAACTCCACTGCCTGCTTGACTGAGGTCACAGCTGTTGGCTTGCATAAGTTCCTAAGTTGCAGTTTCTCTTTGAAATTATTTAACATCCCCGTATTTACATTAGGCACAGGCCATCCTCAAGGAATACTGCATAGTTCCAAGTGTAAATATTCCAATTCAATTAGGCATGCTTCATCCTTAGGTCATTGAACTTCTCTACCTCTTTAACTACATGTACTATTTTTAAAGTATTAAGTTATTCTGACTGTGCTAGACATGTAATGTGAGCAAGAACTAAATTTGGGTTGGGTAAGCCAGAAAAAGAGGTTCTTCTTTAGTAGTGTAAAACAAGCTTCCTTTGAAACCTTAATAATATTTTAACCCTGGTTATGTTCGTGCCTGTTTCTTCATCTTTAACATGCTGATAGTAACAATTTTTCTTCTAGAGTTATTATGAGGACTAAAATAGGAAACATATGTATAGCTTTTTACCACAATGCCTGGCAGTTAAGATGTGCTCCAAAAGCTTTAGCTGGTTGTATAAGTTTGAATTTAAGAAATAGCACTTTGAAACAGATTATTCTAGCTGGTCCTTCCTCTTTCTTAATTAAATCTGCCTTTCACCTCTACCTTAGACACTCTACTTTTGGTATGACTGACTTAAGAATTGTCGGGTTTGTTGATCATTAAGCATAAAAAAGTCAGTGGCTTTCTTCAATATAAAGTGTCTCCTAAGATTTGGCCATTTCAGAGGTGTGACAATCTGATTTCATAGAATTGCACTGTATTACAGGAGAGTGGCTTGTAGGTGAAAATAAGTTGTGTGAGATATTCTATGCTAGATGTTTTCATTACATTTATACATTGCTTCTCTAGTAAAACAACAACAACAACAAACAAACAAAAAAAACCTTTTCATCCCTTTGTACTTAAGAAACAATAAAAATAGTAAACAAAATTTCAGTTGCATAACCAAATCACCATTGCATATATTGTCTTTTTTAATTCCCAATTTAGGGTAAATTGGGCTAACCTTATACAAAATTAACCCAACACTTCCACAACACTTTGCCAAACTCCAAGATACACATTAGACATTTTCTAGATCATTTGCATAGTATTTATTATATCCAAATATGAATACCTTTATTTGTTAGTTTAGAGTACAATACCATATTATTTACAAATTTGATCTCTGGTAAAGACATTCTGAATAAAGAAGGATGTCATGAGGATGTGATGCCTTCACTAAAATTTAACACATATTTATAATAAAAGATTATTTTAGTTTGCTTTTGACAAGCAGTGAACTTTTACTCTCTTCTCTGATTTTAACATAGTCTTTGACTTTTACCCAAAGTATGAATAATTTTATTAATTAAGAAGAATGTGAAGTTTTATCTTTATGCTTTACATTTTTAACAATGAATGTATAAATTTAAAGAAAAAGAGCAAATTAATTTATGGTAACCTACTTAGATATAAGAAATGTTAACATCTTGGTTATCTACCTTTCTGATTTTTTGGATATATTTACACTTGAAAATACTTTCACATATAATTTTAAAGAATGAGATCATTCCATAACTATGTATATTTTAATTTTTTTAAAGTTACGACTTTGGACATCTTTTCATGATAATGTACATAAGAAATACATCATTATTTTGACTTTTTCCTTAAAAAGGTATCTTATATTGAGGACTATTATTTCCAAATATTCTCCTCTAGACTTTTCAATGTGATTTCTATCTTCTATATTTTATTTAGGTCACATCTTCTTTACTTTTAGACTTTAGTCATTTTCCTAGGGCTAATTTTTGTTTTAAAATCAACAAGCAAAGTATATAGAATCCTACACTAATTCTAATATCAGTGAACAAACCTAAATAGATGTCTTTCATGTATTAAAAACACCTAATGTTTGTTATATCTTATTATGTACCAAACACTATGCCAAATGTTTTTCATTAATGAATTCATTTACTCCTCACAATAATCATGTACTACTTCCATTTAACAGATGAAGAATCAGAGAGTTTAAGTAGTTTTCCAATAGTCAGAATACTAGGAAGAGGTGGAGCAAGTATTCAAGCCAACATAGTTTAAATTCGGAGCCTAAATGTATAACTACTCTACTCAATGCAAGAAATACATGAATAACACTATGAAAATTATTATTTTATGACCTGTAATATAGGACAGTAAGTGATATTATCCACTACAATGGGATTTCCAGAAAGATTGTATAATGTATATCTATACTAATAAAAGGGTAATATGCTAATTAGATGGGGAGACCTTCCGGACAAAGCCATGGTGGTGAGGCCAAGGCAGAGGCAGTTAGGGGTGATCAGGCTGGCAGGGGAGGGCAGTTGGGGCAATCAGGCTGGCAGGAGGGCAGTTAGGGGTGATCAGGCCAGTGGGGGGGCAGTTGGGGTCAAACATGCCAGCAGGGGTCAGTTAATGGTGATCAGGCTGGCAGGGGGGTAGTTGGGAGCAAGCAGACCAGCGGGGGGGCACTTGGGGGTAAGCAGGCCAGCAGGGGGGCAGTTGGGGGTGATCAGGCCAGAAGGGGGGGAAATTGGGGGCAATCAGGCTGGTATGCAGAGTGGTTAGAGGAGATTAGGTAGGCAGGCAGGTGAGCGGTTAGGAGCCAGTGTTCACGAATTGTGAGAGGGATCAGGCCTAAACCGGCAGTCAGACATCCCCCGAGGAGTCCCAGATTGGAGAGGGTGCAGGCCAGGCTGAGGGACACCCCACCCCATGCATGAATTTCATGCACCAGGCCACTAGTAAAAGAGTAATATAATAATATAATAATGGAATAGATTTCAGTTTTCTGAAGAACAAATGATATCTATCTCATCCTTATTTGCCCTCACAATAATGCAGTTTTTGCCCAAGTGTTAGTTTTCTGAGTCACAATTTTTTGGTCTGTTTGTTTTTCAAAATCTATGAATAATTGTGAACTTCCTAAATTATCAAAGTGATACATCTTAGGTATCTTGCTTGCCACATAGAAAGCTGAAGAAATACGAAAGCAAGGGGCTTGTGTGCTTTGTGTTAATAATATTATCAGTGAAAAGAATCTCATGTACACTGTGTATTGAAATTCAAGTGCCATAGATATATTTCCCCCCAAAAATTCCAGTATACTTATATTTTTTATCATCCATGTTCAATTTCATGAATTGTTCACCTTATTTCACTCTAGCTGAAGTAAAATGACCTATTGCTCCTCATATGTGATAGTTGAAGGATGTAGAAAGGAGAAAGAATTTCTGAGATTTCACAAAGATGAAAAAAAAGTCATGAGTTGTAATACTTGCATTCAATCTTTTAACCCCAATATAACATATCTATTTTTTTTTTTTTTTGAATGAAGTCTGAAAGTCTCCTAGCTATTACTGGACCTTAGCAAATGTTCAAGTTAGCATGTCACTGAGATCTATGAATATTAAGACAAGATTTAGGTATAAAAACATTAATAAAAACATCCTAGAAAGATATATTGCAAAAAAGACAGGAGGTATAAAATATAAATGAGAAATAAACTAAGATCACAGTTTAAAAAGATATTAGAAAGCTATTATACATTTACAAGGAACTCATACAACTTAACAAAAGGAAGATAAACAATCAAATCAAAAAAATGGGCAAAGGACCTCAATAGGCACTTTTTGAAAGAGGACATCCAGAAAGCCAAGAGACATATGAAAACATGCTCAAAGTCACTAATCATTCAAGAGATGCAAATCAAAACACCTCACACCTGTCAGAATGGCTATCTTCAACAAATCAACAAATGACAAGTGCTGGAGAGGATGCAGAGGAAAGGGAACCCTCCTGCACTGCTGGTGGGAATGCAGAGTGGTGCAGACATTGTGGAAAACAGTAAGGTGTTTCCTCAAAAATTTAAAAATGGAACTGCCATTTGACCCAGTAATCCCACTTCTAGGAATATATCCCAAGAAAACAGAAACACCAATCAGAAAGGATATATGCACCCTTATGTTCATAGCAGCACAATTTACAATAGCTAAGATTTGGAAGCAGCCTAAATGCCTATCAGCAGATGAGTAGATTAGAAAACTATGGTACATCTACACATCGGAATACTATGCTGCTATAAAAAGAAGAAATTCTTACCATTTGCAGCAGCATGGATGGATCTGGAGAGCATTATGCTAAGTGAAATAACCCAGGCTATGAAAGAAAAATACCACATGATCTCACTCATTTCTACACTAGTAAAAGACAAAGATGCTAATTGACCATACCTTTGCTACACCCACCAGCCAATCAGAAGAGTATGTAAATTAACCCAACAAAGATGGCCGTTAAATTTGCATACTGCAGGCGAGGCAGCGCAATTGGCCCCCCAACCCGCCACCAGATCCGGGCCTGCTGTGTGTGACCCAGGGTGGTGGGACAGGGAAGGACTATTGGCCTCCCCCACTGCCGCTGGATCCGGGCCTGCCTTATGCAACTGGGGGCAGTGGGGCAGGGAAGAGTGATCGGCCGCCCGCCCCATCGCCAGATCTGGGCCTGCCGTGTGCGACCCGGGGCTGCGGGGCGGGGAAGCACCATCAGCCGCCCGCCCTGCCGTGGGATCCGGGCCTGCCCTGTGCGACCAGGGTAGTGGGCCTAAGCCAGAAGGTGGTTATCTCCCGAGGGGTCCCAGACTGTGAGATGGCACAGTTTGGGCTGAAGGACACACACCCCCACCCCCGCCAGTGCACAAATTTTTGTGCACCGGGCCTCTAGTATGGATAATAAAGAACATTATAACCTGATGAATAAAAGGATAGATACAGAGGCAGAGAATCATTGAACAGACTGCCAAATTACAATGGGAAGGCTGGGGAGTATTGAGGTGGGGGTGGTAAGAGATCAACCAAAGGACTTGTGTGCATGCATATAAGCATAACCAATGGACACAAGACACTGGGGGGGGGGGAGGTGATGAGGGAATGCGATGGGGCTGGGGGAGGCTGGGGGAAGGTTAATGGGGGAAAAAGGAGATGTATGTACTACTATTTATAATACTTTAAATAATAAAATAATTTTTTTAAAAAAGAAACCTATTAAATTTCTCAAAAAATCTTATGTCAGTAAACTTGAAAAGTTACATGAAATGGACAATTTCCAGAAAATATATAAATTAATAAACTGATTCAAGAAGAAATAAGATGTATAAATATCCCCATAACCATAATACAAATTAAAGCAGTTTAAAGACTTTTTGCAAAAGCACCAGACCCAGAAAGTTTTCCAAGCAAAATCTACCAAACTTTTAAGGAACAGATTTTCTAATATTATGTGAACTCTTCCTTATAATAGGATAAGATGAAATATTACACAACTTAGTAGCCATAACAAATCCAAACAAAAACAATAAGAGAAAGGATAATTATGGATGATTTTAAATGTGGCTACAGATGTTGGTTGAGCCTTGTCCTGTGCACCTAAGGTTCACCCATTTGGTTCACAGTCAAGGCACATGTCCTAGTTGCAGGTTTGTTCCCCGGTCCTGGTGCTTATGCTTATGGGGGACAGCTGATTGGTGTTTCTCTCTCTCTTTTTTTAAAAATATATTTTATTGATTTTTTACAGAGAGGAAGGGAGAGGGATAGAGAGTTAGAAACATCGATGAGAGAGAAACATCGGTCAGCTGCCTCCTGCACACTCCCTACTGGGGATGTGCCTGCAACCAAGGTACATGCCCTTGACTGGAATCGAACCTGGGACTCTTCAGTCTGCAGGTCGACGCTCTATCCACTGAGCCAGACCGGTCAGGGCTGGTGTTTCTCTTTTATATTGATGTTTCTTTCTCTAAAATCAAAGGAAAATATATATATATATATATATATATATATATATATATATATATATGCCATTTACCACTTTAAAGGATGAAAGGGCATGATCATTCAATGCAGGAAAAGCATTTGGTAGAAATCAACACCCATTCATGATTGGAAAACAAGAAAAAATAACTCTTAATAGACTAGAAGTAAGAAGAGAATTTACTTAAATTTATTAAGAATGTCTACATGGCCTTTCCAGCATGGGTAAGTGGTTGAGCATCTTCCTATGAACCAGTAGGTCATGGTTTCATTCCCAATCAGGGCACATGTGGGCTCCATCCCCTGTGCGGGGCGTGAAGAAAGCAGCTGATCAATAATTCTCTCATCATTGAAGTTTCTATCTCTCTCTCCCTCTCTCTTCCTCTCTGAAATCAATAAAAATATTTTTTAAAAGGAATGTTTACACGAATTTACAGCATTATCCTAGATGGGAAAAATTAAAAGTTCTTCTTTAAAACTAAACAAAATACATGGATAGCTTATATTACCAGATCAGTACAATATCACTTTAAGTCCTTGACAGTCTAATACAGAAAAAAAATCACAAATAATTAAAGGCATGAGGATTTGGAAAGAAGAAAATGAAATGTCTACTATTTTTAGATTTTCTGTGTGAATAAGCTAAAAGAATCTACCAACTACTAGAAATAACAGAAGAGATTAGAAAATTGGCTAGACATTTATCATCAATTTACAACTATAGACCAATATTACCTATGAACGTACATATAAAATTATCAAGAAATATTAGTAAATTGAATCAAGCAATATATAAAAATAATAATACATCATTAGTAAGTGAGATTTTTCCATAGAATTTAAGGCTATTTTTACATTAAACTTCAATAGACTAAGGAAGAAAAATCATATCAATGATCATGTGTAGAAAAAGCATTTGTACAAATTGTATGCCCATACATGATAAATAAATAATTAAATAAATAAATAAATAAATAAATAATAAATGAAATTCTGCAAACTAGGAATGCAAGGGAATTCTCACAAACTAAAATCAATAACAGGAACCTACACAAAACCTAGAGCTCAGGTTATACTTAATAGTAAAAAACTGAATGATTTCTCCTTCAGATCAGAAATAAAAAAATGTTTGCTCTCTATACACATATTTAATATTATAACAAAGGTTCTCTCCAGTGCAGCAAGAAAAGAAAATGCATACAGACCAGAGAAGAAGAAATAAAACTTTCTCCATTCACAAACACAACTGTAACTGTGGAGAAATTTTATTTCTCTAATCTGACATTTTTCCTTCTTTACTTTTGATTCAAATTAACCTCAACATTCCTTACAATAGCACCAAAAAGTATTAAGTACTTAGGTATAAATCTAACAGGACATATGCAGCAGCTGATGCTAAAAGCTGCAAAGCACTAATGAGAGAAATAAGAAAGGCCCAAAATAAAAGAGAGATATACAGTGTTCATGGATTGGGACAGTCAGTATTGTTAAGATGTACATTCTCCCCAAAATAATCTACAATTTGAATGCAATTTCTTAAAAATTCCAGGAGAATTTTTATAGAAATTGACAAGTTGTTTCTAAAGTTGAAAAGGAAAGTAATTAGAATAGCCAACATAATTTTGAAATAGACAAGGTTGGAAAACTTACCTCATCCAATTATAGACTTACTATAAAGGTAGAGTAATCAAGACAGTGTGGTAGTAGTGAAAGAATAAATACATAAACCAATGAAACAGGATAGAGATTTCAAAATTAGATCCACACATGTATCAAATTGATTTTTGACCAATGTGCAACAAATAATAATTGAATAAATTGGACAGCCATGTCCACAAAAATTAACTGACCTATACAACACACCACCTACAAAATTTAAATCTGAGTAACAAACTTAAATGTGAGCCCTAAAACTATAAAACTTTTCAAGGGAAATATAGGAGAAAATCTTTGTGACCTTTCTTAGATATGACACCAAAAGCAAAGGAAAAATTGATACATTAGATTTCAGCAAAATTCAAAACTTACACTATGTAAGAGAATGAGCAAATAACAGAGATCAGAAGAATACATTTGAAGAACATGTCAATGCAAGAAACGTTCAAACCTGTGGAGAATTTTTATGAGTTTATTTGAGCCAAACTGACAAGTATTGCCGGGAAGCAAAATCTCAAAGGATTGAGAAAATGCTTCAGAGAATGGCAGCTTGCATCTTATTTTATCCATTACAGTCAAAGCAGGAGGCATGAGGGAGATACATGAAATTCATTGATGGTAGATTAGGGAGGTGGGAGAAAGCAAAGTAGGAAATCTCTGAGATTGGACAAAGACTAAAACAACAGACACAAACTTCTTTATCATCAGTAAGTGTAGGATAATTAATTAAACATTTACATAACATAGAGATGGTATTTAGTCAACAAGATAACAATGTGGGGTTCTGTGGTCTCTGCTCTTGTGGGAGATGGTGCCCTGAGGGGGTCTGGAAAAAGAGGATTACTCTGGCATTCCAAAGGCATGTAATCATAGGTGCAAAAGACAATAAACAGGCTTGCTTAAGGTAAAGATTGACCTTTTCAAGGAAAATACTGGCCTAGGACCTGACTACCTGCCATGACTTGCTTGCTTTTAATTAGGAAATTTTAATTTTAGACCATCCTTTGTGGTTACTTTAGGTATCTGAGTTTGTAAAGCCTGCCATGCAGGCCTCCCTTGAGCTTGTCAGGTTTAGTATTTGGTCCCTTTTTCGACTAAATCAGCGGTTCTCAACCTTTGGGTCGCCAATCTGTGGGTCGTGACCCTTTTGGGGGTCAAATGACCCTTTCACAGGGGTCGCCTAAGACCATTGGAAAACACATATGTAATTACATATTGTTTTTGTGATTAATCACTATGCTTTAATTATGTTCAATTTGTAACAATGAAAATACATCCTGCATAGCAGATATTTACATTACGATTCATAACAGTAGCAAAATTACAGTTATGAAGTAACAACGAAAATAATTTTATGGTTGGGGGTCACCACAACATGAGGAACTGTATTAAAGGGTCACGGCACTAGGAAGGTTGAGAACCACTGGACTAAATACATCTCTGATAAATGACTGGTATCCAGAATATATACAACCCAAGGACAAAAGGGACCAAAGATTTGCACAGACATTTCATGAAAAAAGATAAATATCAAATAAGCACATAAAATTTGTTCTTCATTCACTAGGAAAAAGCAAAATAAAGCTTCAATGAGATACCAGTATATACTTATTAAAATAATAATAAAATAATACTTACATGCTAGTGAGGATGCAGAGCAACTGGTGAGGGGGGAACTGGTCTTGCAAGGCATGTCAGGCCATACAAACTGTGAACAATGCACTGCCCTGGGTGGGAGGGAGGTCATTATCACTGGCCCCAGGACAGATCATCGGATATGGCCTGGGGACCCCAACACCTGGGGGCCTTCCTGTAAGCCCATGAAAGGGGGCGGAACCATATCTGCAAGACAAAGACCCCAGAAGGTTATAAAAAGTGAAGCCCTCTGCGGTTACTCACTCTGATTTGGAAATTATTCCTGGAGTCCACTAGTTTTAATAAACGGGGTCCTCCCTTTCTCTAGGAAGTGTGCTTGGTATTTCTTTGGTCTTCTACAACACTGGAACATGATTAAAAAGAAACAAAGTTACAATGGTGAAGACTTTTTATTCAGTAACTTCTAACAATAGTAAAGAGCTGAGCTCCATTCCGATTTGTGCAGAATTGACTGAGTGTTGCAAAGGAAGAGTGAGGTAGTAGAAAGGAGGAGGGGTAGGGGCTCCAGTATAAAATTGCAAAGGGTTGGTCAGTGTAAATGTGATTAGTCCAACCGAAATGGGGCAACCAATGGGTCTGTGCTCAGTACTTGAGCCAATTAAGCAGAGACAAGGGTTGAATCATATATGAGCGTTTATTCCAATACTGCCTCAGTACGGGAGAGCATCAGGTCATCCACAAAAATCTGCTCTGCACCCCACCATTGAAAGGACAGAACGGAACTGATAGCTGTGTCCCTAACTCCTCTTCTAAGAAAAAGCCGCTGAATGTATCAGTTACTCAGCCTGCCCTTATCTCAGTCAATGGGAAAGCAAGGGAAACTAGCCTAAGGTCAAAAGTATGCTAGCCACCCCCCCTGTCTTTGTGTAACCAGACCCTAGCTGCACCCTGCCCTTGTGTCACTAACCCCCGGCCCTCACTCAACCAACCGGAATCGGCCAAATCAGTGGACCAAGTGAGCCCCCCCCCCCAACCCCAAGCCCTATAAATTCTTTGTTCTCTTGGGACTCTGGGCCCTCTCACATCCTACCCCTGCGCCGGTGGAGGCAGAGGGACCAAGCTCAGTTTAAATAAAGACTATGCTTTTGCATCGGACTCGGCACTCCCTGGTGGTGTCCTTTGGGGGATCTTGAAATCTGGGCATAACACCATAAGCTAGCTGCTTATATTGAGTAGAAGGACAAAGATTAGATGGAAAAGTAGGAATTACAAGCATTGAAAAATAGGCACGGTATACTCATTACAGGTTACAAGTCATTCTGGCTGGTGGGGGGGGCGGGGCAGTCACAGACGGCAGGTGCCTCCGGGCCCCCAGGACCAGATTACAGGCAATAGGGGATGAGGGTTGTAAAGAGCATGTTCATTGTTTCAGTCACGAAGTTGTAAATCTTTCTATAATGATATGCAGTTCTCGGGACAGGGGGATGAACTGCATTCAGATGTTAGCTCCCATGTCTCAGTGCATACAACTCCCAACCAGGTTAGCATGTGCTTTCTTATATAAGAACAAAACAATCGTGGTTAACAGAGCGTGATTAATAATTCTTATTTTATTTCTTATAACTAATAGTCTCCAATATTATATTTCTGCCCCTAACACAACTGTGTCTGCTAGCTGGCAATTATGGATGTTTGGATTCAGTGCTTCCACAGAGACTGGGACAGAAGCTCTCTCCTTCCTGGAGATTACATTTCAAAAGCATCCCTTTCAGTTCCTTGAGAAAGACATTTCTAAGTTGTAAGCGATACATTTATATCTCAAAGGGACAGAGGAAGGATTCACAATTATAAGCCCTTTTTGGCAAATGCTGTAAGAAAGAGAGGTCAGAGGCCTATAACATCAGGTGTTGGTTAGAAAAACAGTAAATTCTCTTGGGACTGGGGTCATCACAGTCATCACTGTTGCAAGAAGTCGTCCCGAAGTTTGTTCACATCTTAGTGCAGAAGTTTGGAGAGAGCTGTTATGTGCTGAGAATTCTGTAGCTTTCCACTCTCATCCATTACCAATGGGAGTGCAAAACTACAATGTCTTTGGAAAACAGTTTCACAGTTTATTTTATAACAGTAAATTTATAATTACCATGCAACCTTGCAATCCCACTCCTAGGTATTTACAAAAGATATGTAAACTTTATTTTCATTAAAAATCCCTGCTTGTGGATGTTTTAATGACTTTATTCATAATTGCCAAAACTAAGAACAACTGGTAATTGCATGAACAAGCTGTTATATATCTAAATATTAGAATACTACTCAGTAAGACAAAGAAATACCGGACTGATGCACACACAGATATGAATTTTAAATTCATTTTGCTAAGTGAAAGATACCTGACTAAAAAGGCTGCTGTATGATTCCATTTATATCTTATTTTTAAAAATGCAAAACTATCAGACAGATAACAGATCAGTGGCTACCAGTGACTGAGATGGAAACAGGAGTTAACTGTAAAAGGGCACGATTGAATTTTGAAGGGTGATTGAACCCTCATATCTTGCTTTTGGTGGTGTTTGCATTTTACTCTGTGTAAGTTATGCCTCAATAAAATTTGTTCAAAAAAGAAATAAATTTACAAATGTCAACTCTGAACTTGTAATATATGCAACAATTTGAAAACGATGTTAAAAAAAGACAATACAATAGCAATAAACTATAAAGTACATGCAAATAAATCTCACAAAAATGGGCATTGCTTGTATTAAATAAAATATTAAAACTCATTGAAATATATATTATTGAAGACTTAAATAAATGGACAAATATCAAATGCTCCTAAATTGGAAGATGACATTATAAATATGTCTGTCCTCTCCAAATCAATCATTGCATTGTAATGCAACTCCAGTCAAAACCACACACAGATCAAAAAGCCTATTCTAAGTAACAGAATAAACTGGTGAACAGAGTGGATCCAGAGACATGGAAACATGGAACAGTGTGTGGAATCTAGAGGGAAGGCAGGGGAGGGTGGGTGGGTGGGAGATAATCAACCAAGGACCTTGTATGCATATATGCATGGCCCATGGACACAGACAATAGGGTGGTGAAGCCCTGATAAGGGTGGTGGGGCAGGTTAGAAGGGGTCAATGGGTGGAAAAAGGGGGGGGGCATATGTAATACTTTCAGCAATATATATATATATATATATATATATATATATATATATATATATATATATGAAGATTGTGAAGGAAAAAGGGATGCTGTAATAAAGCTAACCTAAAGTAACCTTAAAAGGTAGTTTATGATGGATGGTCATACCTCAAGCATGTCATTTCTTTAGTAAAATGTTTATCTTTGCCTTAAGCAATTCCTGCCCATTGTTTCTGTTCATCTAGGTCAGTGATGGTGAACCTTGAGCTCGGCGTGTCAGCATTTTGAAAAACCCTAACCTAACTCTGGTGCCGTGTCACATAGAAATATTTTGATATTTGCAACCATAGTAAAACAAAGATTTATATTTTTGATATTTATTTTATATATTTAAATGCCATTTAACAAAGAAAAATCAACCAAAAAAATGAGTTCACGTGTCATAGGTTCGCCATGACTGATCTAGGTTAACACACCTTTGAAATCACTCTTTTTCAGACCCCTCAAAAGGGTAACCACCCTCAAGAGAGGAAATAATCTTATCTATTGCATAATCCAGTACCTGTCTTGCTTTCTCCCATTTTCATGTAATATTCCTTAAGTTCCCTCCTTAATTCCAAATATATAAATGAAATGGCAAAGTTGTCATTCTCTGGAGCATTTGAGATCTTGCTTTCCTGCAATGTTATCAATTTGGCTTAAATAAAAATTTTCTATAGGTCTGGATGTTCTTATGTTGAAAATATCTTTTGATCTAAATGATCTCATACATTGCTGGTGGGAGAGTATATCTTACTCATTGGCTTATACTGTATTAATATAGAGGACTACTACATAGTTAAGTTCTCACTTAGCATCATCTATATGTTCTTGGGAACTGTTACTTTAAGCAAAACAACAAATAATGTTGCCGAAACCGGTTTGGCTCAGTGGATAGAGCGTCGGCCTGTGGACTGAGGGGTCCCGGGTTCGATTCTGGTCAAGGGCATGTACCTGGGTTGCGTATCCCCAGTGGGAGATGTGCAGGAGGCAGCTGATCGATGTTTCTCTCTCATCGATGTTTCTAACTCTCTATCTCTCTCCCTTCCTCTCTGTAAAAAATCAATAAAATATATTTAAAAAAACAACAACAAATAATGTAACCAATTTTACCATAGGTTAATTGATGTAAATAAGAGTAAAATTTCTAGGGCACATTTCTGGTTACAGAAATATCATCCAATTTCTAAGTAAAGACTTAAAACACTTCTAATATGAAACATTGAAATAAATGTGAGCTCTACATACTTTTTAATATGATTTTAAAAGCAGGTAAAGAACATTATTTTCCAGCCTGCTTATTCCAGTTCTGGATTGTAGGTGGCCCGAGCCTATCCTGGCAATTCAGAGCACAAGTTGGGAACCAACCCTAGACAAGATGCCCTTCTATTGCAGGGTGCACTCATGCACATACCCACACTCACTCAGACTGAGACAATTAGACATGCCAATTAAGCTAATGTGCACATCTTTCACACGTTTGAGATGTGGGAGGAAACTGGTGCACCTGGAGAAAACCCACAGTGACATGGGGAGAATGGGCAAGCTCCTTACAGACAGTGTCCTTGGATTGGGATCAATGTTTTTTTCCTCATCAATGTTATAAAAATATTACATTGAATGAAATATTACTTGAGGATCTGTTTTACATGTGAAAAAAGACCATCTCTGCCTTGAAAGTTGAATATTCCCATACCAATCAACCCAACAATCTCATATATATAATGCATATAATATGTAAGAGCAGCATTTCATAACCAGTAGTATTTCAGGAGTTTGGTTTTAATTATTATTACTTTTAAAAATAAGACATTATTAAAATACTAGAGGCCCAGTGCACAAATTCATGCATCAGTGGGGTCCGGCCGGCCCATCCCAATCAGAGTCGATCTGGCAGAGCTTGCCAGGTGGAGAGGACGTGGGAGGTTGGCCATAAAGCCCCACCCCTGATTGGGGTGAGGGGTGTTGGCCAGGGGTGGGGCCAGCCAGGGAAAGGGCTGCAGGCTGTTAGCTGGTCGGCCCAGCCCTTTGTCATACTCACAGTTGAACTCTTGGTCAAGGGGACAATTTGCATATTAGCCTTTTATTATATAGGATTTCCCATAAAAATGGAACAGTTTAAGACTCTAAATCAATATTGAGTGAGCATATGTATCAGTTAGTAGAGATCGGGTAAACATGTTTATGATGCTCATGAATCAGATTCTTAACTGGTTTATCAATCAGCTTAGCAATGCTTGCTTTGGTAGTGGTTTTAAATACTATTTTTCTAAACAATTTTCATCCTTAGCCATATTATTTTTAAAAATCTGTACCCAGGGACACTCCTGGGTGGACAGCACAGGCACAGCGACCACGCCATCTTGGGAAACAGAGCTGCTGGAGACTAGGATCCTGGCCTCAGCACCACCCAGTCTGATCTCAGATGCATACCAGGACCCTGCAGCCACTGGGGACAGAGACCTGTGACCACAGCTACAGACCTGCAGACACCAAAAGTTCATAAATCCCCGCAGCAGATCCCTGAGTAACAGAGCCCATTCCCCCTTCCCACAGGCTTGCAGGCAGCACCAGAGTAACTAACTGATAAACCCACCCCTTGCCGGGGCCTCAGCGCTCCAGGAACTTTAGCCTGGAAGTGCACAAGCACCTTCGAACTGATCCCGTGTAGGGCCGGGTTAAGGAGCCCAGGGCTGGGAGCAATTGCTCGAACACTGGGAATTTGTCCCGCATATCACAGGCCCACGGACCCAGATTCTCTGGGCAGGAGGCAGCACCAAGCACCAGTGACTTGACTGTGTTTCTTATCACCTGCGCCTGAGATCCTGATTTCCTGTGCATTCATACTAAGAGCCAGTGACTCCAATTCCTGGTGCAAGGGCTCATAGGGACCCTGATTCTCAAGGCAAGGTCGTGCAAAGCAACAGAGTCTCTGATACTGGCTTCTTGGGGAACTCTGACTCCTGGCACATGCTAGGGGGCTCTGGTTTTCAACACGCTTCAGGGGGTTCTCTGTTTCAGCACTGTGTAGGCAGGGTCCCTGATTCTGAGGGCGCACACGAGGCCACATTGAGGGCTGACAACACTGACTCTGAGAGAGCCTGGTTTCCACCAACCCACAACAACCACACATCTTAGTGTCAGAGCTCTTCAGTGACACTAGGGTGGTGGGAGGCTCCCACTGCACACGGCCCAGGCCCACAAAACTCGACGTTTGAACCATCGGGAGATAATCAGAATGAAGAGACGAAACAACACCCAGAAAAAAGACAATGAGGAGTCGCCAAGAAAGGAAATTAGTGAAGCTGAAGCATGCAACATGACAGAAAAAGAATTCAGAATAATGGTTGTACCATTCATTCACTGGATGGATGAGAAAATCAACAACCTATGCAAGAATGAGGAAGAAATGAAAAGTGACATAGCTACAATCAAAAACACCATGGAAAGTTTCAACAGCAGACTAGAAGAAGCACAGGACCAAATTAGTGAATTAGAAGATAAGGCAAAGAAACAAGCTCAATCTGAACAGCAACTGGAGAAAAAAATTAAAAAGCAGGAGGAGAGCCTAAGGGAGCTCCAGGAAAACATGAAACGAAGTAATATATGCATAATAGGGCTGCAAGAAGGACAAGAAGAGCAGCAAGGATTAGAAAATCTATTTGAAGAAATAATGTCAGAAAACTTCCCAGATATGGGGAAGAAAAAAGTTACACAAGTACAGAGAGTCCCAGGAAAGATGAACCCAAAAAGACCCACACCAAGACACGTCATAATAACAATGGCAAATGTACAAGACAAAGAGAGAATCTTAAAGGCTGCAAGAGAGAAACAGAGAGTTACCTACAAAGGATCCCCCATCAGATTATCAAATGATTTCTCAACAGAAACACATCAGGCCAGAAAAGAATGGACAGAAATTTACAAAGTGATGCAAAGCAAAGGACTGAATCCAAGAATACTCTATCCAGCAAGGCTATCATTCAAAATTGAAGGGGAAATAAGAAGCTTCACAGGCAAAAAAAAAAAGGCTAAAGGAGTTTATCACCACCAAGCCAGCAATGCAACAAATGCTAAAGGGACCGGTGTAAAAAGAAGAAATAAAAAGCCCAGAAAGAAAACAGCCACAAAAAAAAAGAAATGGCTACAAACAAGTACCTTTCAATAATAACTTTAAACGTAAATGGACTAAATGGTCCAATCAAAAGACATCGAGTGGCTGAATGGATAAAAAAACATGACCCATATATTTGCTGTCTACAAGAGACCCACCTCATTAGAAGGGACTCACACAGACTGAAAGTGAAGGGATGGAAAAATATCTTTCAGGCAAATGGAAAGGAAAAAAAAGCTGGGGTAGCAATACTTATATCAGACAAAATAGACCTCAAAGTGAAGGCCATAACAAGAGATGGCCACTTCATAATACTAAAGGGATCGATACAACAAGAGGATATAACCCTGATAAACATATAAGCACCCAATGCAGGAGCACCCACATACATAAGAAAACTCCTGGAAGATATCAGGGGAGAGATGGACAACAATACAATCATAGTAGGGGACTTTAATACACCATTGACATCACTGGATGAATCCGCTAGACAAAAACTCAGCAAAGAAACAGCAATCCTAAATGACTCACTAGATCAGATGGACGTAATTGACATCTTCAGAACACTTCACCCCAAAGCCACAAAATATACCTTCTTCTCAAGTGCTCATGGGACATCTTCAAAAAGAGACCACATATTGCGTCACAAAGTATCCCCAAATTCAAGAAGATTGAAATCATACCAAGCATCTTCTCAGATCACAAGGCCATAATATTAGAAATAAACTATAATAAAAACAACTCAAAATACTCAAACACTTTTAAGCTGAATAGCACGTTATTAAATATTGATTGGGTTACCAATGAGATCAAAGAAGAAATTAAAAACATCCTGGAAACTAATGACAATGAAAACACAACAATCCAAAATCTTTGGGACGCAATGAAAGCAGTCCTGAGAGGGAAGTTTATAGCTCTACAGGCCTATCTCAACAAACAAGAAAAAATGGTAGTAAATCATCTAAATCTACAGCTCAAAGAATTAGAAAGAGAGTAACAAGAAAACCCCAGAGTGAGCAGAAGGAAGGAGATAATAAAGATTAGAGCAGAAATAAATGACATAGAGACCAAAAAACAATACAGAAAATCAATGAAACAAAGAGCTGGTTCTTTGAAAGGATAAACAAGATTGACAAACCTCTAGCCAGGCTCACCAAGAAGCATAGAGAAAGGACCCAAATCAACAAAATCAGAAATGATAGAGGCGAAATAACAACAGACCCCACAGAAATACAAATGATTGTTAAAAAATACTATGGGCAACTCTACTCTAACAAACTAGACAACCTGGAGGAAATGGACATATTCCTAGAAAAATACAACATTCCAAAACCTAATCAGGAAGAATCTAAAAATCTCAATAGGCCAATAACTGTGGAAGAAATTGAAGCAGTCATCAAAAAACTTCCAGCAAACAAAAGCCCAGGACCAGATGGCTCCACAGGGGAGTTTTACCAAACATTCAAGGAAGAACCTATCCTCCTCAGACTACTACAAAAAATCCAAGAGGAAGGAACACATCCAAGCTCATTGTATGAAGCCAGCATCACCCTAATACCAAAACCAGGTATTGATTGGGTTACTAATGAGATCAAAGAAGAAATTAAAAACACACACAGCACAATGTGTGAGAATTACAGGCCAATATCCCTCATGAACATAGATGCCAAAATCCTCAACAAAATCTTAGCAAATCGGATCCAGCAGTACATCAGAAAGATCATACGCCACGACCAAGTAGGATTTATCCCAGGGATGCAAGGATGGTACAATATCCGCAAATCAATAAACGTGATACATCACATAAACAAATTGAAAGAAAAAAACCACATGGTCATATCAATTGATGCAGAAAAAGCGTTTGACAAAATTCAACACCCATTTTTGATAAAAAATCTCAGCAAGGTGGGAATTGAAGGATCATACCTCAACATAATAAAAGCCATATATATGACAGGCCCACAGCCAACATCATACTCAATGGACAAAAACTAACACCATTTCCACTAAGAACAGGAATAAGACAGGGATGCCCACTCTCACCACTCCTGTTTGACATAGTACTGGGAGTATTAGCCATTGCAATTAGACAAGAAGAAGAAATAAAAGGCATCCAAATTGGAAAAGAAGAAGTAAAACTGTCCTTATTTGCAGATGACATGATATTATACTTAAAAAACCCTAAAGACTCCATCAATAAACTATTACACTTAATAAAAGAATTCAGCAATGTAGCAGGATACAAAATTAATGCCAAGAAATCTATGGCATTTCTGTACACCAATAGTGAATGTGCAGAAAGAGAGACTAAAAAAGCAATCCCATTTATCATCGCACCAAAAAAATTAAGCACCTAGGAATAAACTTAACTAAAGAGGTAAAAGACCTCTACTCAGAAAACTACAGGACGTTGAAAAAAGAGATAGAGGAAGACATAAAGAGATGGAAGAACATACCATGTTCTTGGATTGGTAGAATCAACATCATTAAAATGTCCATACTGCCCAAATCAATCTATAAATTCAATGCACTTCCCATTAAAATACCAATGGCATATTTCACAGACCTAGAACATACTCTCCAAAAATTCATCTGGAATAAAAAACGACCCCGAATAGCTGCAGCGATCCTGAGAAAGAACAAAGTAGGTGGGATCTCAATACCAGATATCAAGCTGTATTACAAAGCCACTGTTCTCAAAACTGCCTGGTACTGGCACAAGAACAGACATATAGATCAAGGGAATAGAATAGAGAGCCCAGAAATCAGCCCCAACCAATACGCTCAATTAATATTTGACAAAGGAGGCAAGAACATACAATGGAGTCAAGATAGTCTCTTCAATAAATGGTGTTGGGAAAATTGGACAGATACATGCAAGAAAATGAAACTAGATCACCAACTTACACCATACACAAAAATAAACTCAAAATGGATAAAGGACTTAAATATACGACGGGAAACCATACAAATACTAGAAGAATCCAAAGGCAACAAAATCTCAGACATATGCCAAAGCAATTTCTTCACCGATACAGCTCCTAGGGCAATGGAAACTAAAGAGAAAATGAACAAATGGGACTACATCAAAATAAAAAGCTTCTGCACAGCAAAAGAAACCATCAACAAAACAACAAGAAAACCCACTGCATGGGAAAACATATTTGCCAATGTCATATCTGATAAGGGGCTAATCTCCAAAATTTATAGGGAACTCATACAACTTAACAAAAGGAAGATAAACAATCCAATCAAAAAATGGGCAAAGGATCTCAATAGACATCTTTCAAAAGAGGACATTCAGAAAGCCAAGAGACATATGAAAACATGCTCAAAGTCACTAATCATCTGAGAGATGCAAATCAAAACAACAATGAGGTACCATCTCACACCTGTCAGACTGGCTATCATCAACAAATCCACAAATGACAAGTGCTGGAGAGGATGTGGAGAAAAAGGAACACTTGTGCACTGCTGGTGGGAATGCAGACTGGTGCAGCCACTATGGAAGATAGTATGGAGTTTCCTCAAAAAACTACAAATGGAACTCCCATTTGACCCTGTGATCCCACTTCTAGGAATATATCCCAAGAAACCAGAAACACCAGTCAGAAAGGGTATATGCACCCCTATGTTCATAGCAGCACAATTCACCATAGCTAAGATCTGGAAACAGCCTAAGTGCCCATCTGTAGATGAATGGATTAGAAAACTGTGGTACATCTACACGATGGAATACTATGCTGCTGTAAAAAAGAAGGAACTCTTACCATTTGCAACAGCATGGATGGAACTGGAGAGCATTATGCTAAGTGAAATAAGCCAGTCAATGAAGGAAAAATACCACATGATCTCACTCATTTCTGGATAATAGAGACCATTATAAACTTATGAACAAAAATAGATACAGAGGCAGAGCTGCCTCGAACAGACTGTCAAACTACAGCAGGAAGGCCGGGAAGGGTGGGAGGGCCGGAGGGGGGTGGGTAAGAGATCAACCAAAGGACTTGTATGCATGCATATAAGCATAACCAATGGACATAAGACGCTGGGGGGTAGGGGAGGCCAGGGGATTGTCAAGGGCGGGGGGGAAAAAAGGAGACATATGTAATACTCTTTGTAATACTTTAAGTAATAAAAATAAATAAATAAATAAATAAATAAATAAATAAATAAATAAATAAAATCTGTACCCGCAGTGGATCATTAGTTAAATACATGAAGCATAAGAATCAGTGATGTTGAAAGACAAAGAGTATAATGAGCATAATACTAATAATATGTATGAAATTTGCTTTGAGATTATCTCTAATAGACCCAGGCATAGAATAATCCAACAAAAATTCTCATTTAGCACATCACGATACCTTTATTTAAAAAACTATTGTTAAAAAGAGAAAATTAGTGATGACTGAACCTTATTTTACTTTTCATTTATTGGGAATAACAATTCACACCTGCAATTTTTTTAAAAATTTATCTTTATTGTTGTATGTATTACAGATGTTCCCTTTCTTTTCCCCATTGACCCCTTCTAGCCCACCCTGCCCCCTGCCCAGGCCTTCACCACACTATTGTCTGTGTCCATGGGTTATGCATCTAAGCATATAAATTCTTTGGTTAATCTCTTCACACCCACCCTCCACCCCTGCCTTCTCTCTGAGATTCAACAGTCTGTTCCATGCTTCTGTGCCTCTGGATCTATATTGTTCATCAGTTTATTTTGTACTTTAGATTCTACATATGAGTGAGATCATATGGTACTTGTCTTTCTCTGGATTATTTACCTTTGCATAACACACTGCAATTTATCATCTGTAAAGAACTTCTTGCAAAAAATCACAGCCTCAATTCTGAGTTTGAACTTATGGGAAATTAGGCACACTTAATATATCTGTACCTTAGCTTCCTCATTTTGTAGATGGGTATAAAATGATATCTACTTTTTGGGGTTGTTGTGAGGATTAAATGAGTTATTGCATGCAAAGGCAGTGCCTGGGAATAGGTTATATATTAGTGTTACTATTGTTACTATTATTATCGCAAGAACATTATGTAAGAATTCCATACATCATTTAAAACATTGGTTCACATAATATGATTCTTTTTACATAATTAACTAAAATAAATTAGGGAATGCACATGGCTTATTAAATGAAAACAAATAGAAATTTGTCTCTGTGTATTTCATATCATTAAAATTATTTAGAAGTACATTTTATATAATAAATACTTAATGATAGACTTATCTAAAATAAAACATTTTTATTTAAATCACCTTTTTGTCATATAGCAAACAAATGGCAAATTATTTTTAATCCCTAAGCAGATCCAAGATATTGTATATTAATAATTTATTATGTAGCAGATATTGGGTGCCTACTATGTCAGCCACCATTCTAAGGGCTGGAGATAAAAATAGAAAGTCTCTTTTATGGAGCTTATATTCAAGTGAGGATGAGGAATACACAATAAGTGTCAAGATGAACAATAAGGCAGGCTAGGAGGATAAACTAGAGAATAACATGGTATGATCAGGGAAATCTTCCATGTTGAAGTGGCATTTGAGCAGTGATTTGAATAAAGTGAGGAAACGAATCTGTGGCTACCTGGGAGGATGATGTTCCAGACAGAGGGAACCGTACAGAGGCTCAAAGGCAGGAGCACAGATCATGTATTCAAGAAATAGGAAAGGTCCCTGGCCAGTGGGACTCAGTTGGTTGGGGCATCATCCTGTGCACTGAAAGGCTGCATGTGCCAGGGTTGCAGGCTCGATCCCTAGTAGGGGGGATGCAGGAGAAAGCCGATTGATGTGCTCTCGCATGGATGGTTCTCTTTCTTTTCCATTCCTCTTGAAGTATGGTAGCAATCATCTCAGGTAGAAATTGTAGTTTAACTTTAACCCTCCTATTTGGCTTCTGTACTTATTTGCTTTGTTTAACAATAGAAAAGTTACTTTGATTTTCTGAACTTATGTATGCTATCTCAATCGACTGAATATTCCATTGTTGGTGGTTTGAATATCCCATTGATTGTGATCTCACTGGTTTTAGAAGCACATTCTTCTGTACCTGGAACCAGGACAGCACAATTACCCTAAATTGCCTCAGTGGCTACAGATAAAGCATTCCGGTTGACTCAGTGGTCCCAAGACCAGGACAGCGCAATTACCCTAAATTGCCTCAGTGGCTACAGATAAAGCATTCCGGTTGACTCAGTGGTCCCAAGACCAGGACAGCGCAATTACCCTAAATTGCCTCAGTAGCTTCGTTGATTCAGTGATCCGGAGACCCAAAACTAAAATTAATCTTTATAGTTAACTAGCTCGCTCAATTTTGCTTCCGTAACTGCTTTGTGCAAACCAGGTTCCTCATTCCAAACCCAAAGATGTAATCGATACCTTTGTAATATTTGCCGATTTAAGAGTGATGTTGCCACCATTTCGGGACTGGGTGATTTGGAGCCATAACTCCCTCTCAGTTGCTGGCTTATTAAATGACTCATTAATCTGGTCTTGAGTCCTGAGTATTTACTCTCGGGGTACATTATAACACTCTTTATCTAAAAGTCAATAAGAAAGAAAGAAGAAAGAAAGAAAGAAAGAAAGAAAGAAAGAAAGAAAGAAAGAAAGAAAGAAAGAAAGAAAGAAAGAAAGGAAACATGAAGGTGGCTATAATGATTATTGTCCAAAAAGGTTTGGAAACACTTTATTAGAGCTGCCTGACAAACATGAATGTTTATAATTAAAAAACAGGAGAATGGAAACTTTGGTATCCAAAGAACAAAAATTTTTCTCAGATGCTTCTTCATGGATAGCCTCTGTCCTCTACTACCCATAATTCTCTCAAAGACAGAAATCACCTCTTACTAATTTTCCTCAGTACTTGACAGATACAAAACAAGTGTGAATTGATGAATTGAATTACGTGAGTAGCATATTTCATTGTGTCCTCTGGCTTCCTAATTTCTACAAAATATTTGAAGCTAAGTTCAAATATTATGAACTCAAATCTTGAATAGAGATATTAATATTAGCAACTTTGTTTCACTGATGTAGCTTAATAGATGATTCAGACTCCACAAAATAGTATGAACTCCAAAATCTAGGGTCAAACACCCTACATGTGTTAAATGTACTATGGTGATGATAGCGAAAGAAAATAATCTTCCGTATGATTTGCAAATGCTATTGAATATTAAGATTAATGGGTACATGTGTTATGAATTTAAGGAAACTGAAATCTAATTGATGTTGCAGATAGAAAGTTATCTTTGAACTCCATTTATGTGTAAAGTGTTTAAGTTTAACTTTTGGAGCCAGTGAAACTTACCTGAGATTCAAAACACATTCTTTGATCACTGAAAATGTATCTACCCCATTACCAATAATTAAATGGACCCTTCATAACTACCGATTTGTATAGAATAGGAAATATTGTCAATAATATTATAATATTTATGTGTGGTGTCAGATGGGTACTAGGTTTATTGGGATGATCACTTTATAACTTAGATAAACGTCTAATCACTGAGTTGTACACCTGAAACTAACATAATACTGTACTTTCAACTGTAATTGAAAAATAATTATTTTTAAAATAAATAAGCAAACATTTTGTATATGTTAGATTCATTTGATTTTGGTTAGCATTGGTTAATTCCTCAGAACCTGCCCACCTTAGACAAAATAATATAATCAATTCTCTATAACTACAAAGTTCTGGACAACTGTTCTGTATAATACATTAACAGAATCAGAGATTGGGAAGGGAGAGCAGAGGAGTGAGAAAAAGTAAAGAAGCTAGAAAAAAGACAAAGAGACCAGACTATATAATGAAAGGTTGGCACCTGAACTGACAGAAATGGCCAACAAACTTTTTTAAAAAAAACATAGAAATACTTATTTTTGAATTATATATTTAGTGTATTGTGTAACTTCTCTCATTAACAATCTTGAGTGTTTAATAAAAGTTCATAACACAGATTTATTTCATGTGTGTGTCATTAGGGGTGGGGGACAATACCATTTGGAATTAAAAACACAGAATGGAGACTGAGAATCCAGGAGATGTGTTGCAAATCAGAGTCAGAGTTGACTGGGAGAAATATAAGCCTTGAGAAATTTATTTATTTATTTATTTATTTATTTATTTATTTATTATTTATTTATTTATTTATTTATTTATTTATTTATTTACTAGAGGCCCAGGGAACAAAATTCATGCACTCCAGGAGGGGAGTCCCCTCAACTCAGCCTGTGTCCTTTCTTAGTCTGGGAGCCCTCAGGGGATGTCCGACTGCCACGGAGGCTGCACTTGCCAGCCATGAGCCCGGCTTCTGGCCAAGTGGTGCTGCCCTTGTGGGAGTGCATTGACCATCAGGGGGCAGCTCCTGCATTGGGCATCTAACCCTTAATGGTCAGTGCCCGTCATAGTGACTGGTGGTTCCACCATTCGGTAGATTTGCATTTTAGCCTTTTAATATGTAGGATTTACTGGTAATCCTCACCTGAGGATATTTTTTCATTGATTTTTAGGAGAGTGGAAGGGAGAGAGACAGAGAAAGAAACATTAATGTGAGAGAGACACATCTATCAGTTGCCTTCACATATACCCCAACCAGGGCCAGGGATCACATATGCATCCAAGGTATGTGCCCTTGGCCAGAATCAAACCCAGGATCTTTCAGTACCTAAGCTGATGTTCTTTATGCTGAGGCAAACTGGTTATGGCAGTCTCGAGAAATTTAAATAAATCTTTAGCATTAGACGCCCAAAAGAAAAAAAAAAAAAAGGATATTTGAACTGATTTTATCTTGGTTTAATGAACAGTGATCCCAGCTGGCATCTGGGTGGAAAGTATCCAAAAAGCAGATATAAAAACAATAAATAGTTATGAATGCAAGTCCCTGTGCTGGAGCAGAGGAAACATAAAATACTATGGTTGCATGTACTATTTTTTTTTCAGTATCACACTGTGTTATGTTGGGACTTGGCAGAGATGGCATTGAGAGGCTGCTTGGGGCCATAAGAGGAAAACAAGCACTGCTTGAAAGCTGAGAGGCAGAATCAAGGGTATCTAGTGTTGGTATAAAGACAACACTGTCCACACATGAAACCTCTATGCTCATGTTGAGTAATGTCACCCCAATAAAATTTTTAAAAACCTGTCTTTTAATATAAATTATCCAAGTATAGCACCTTAACCCTGCTAGTTATCACTCACTTTCAAATACAAGTTACAACAAACCTTCCCTTTCAGTTGCCTAATAGTCTAGTCCAGCGGTTGTCAACCTGTGGGTCGCGACCCCTTTGGGGGTCGAACAACCCTTTCACAGGGGTCGCCTAAGACCATCGGAAAACACATATATAATTACATATTGTTTTTTGTGATTAATCACTATGCTTTAATTATGTTCAATTTGTAACAATGAAATTGGGGGTCACCACAATGAGGAACTGTATTGAAGGGTTGTGGCATTAGGAAGGTTGAGAACCACTGCTCTAGTCTCTCTAAGTAGAGCAAGGTATGATCGTATATTACTTTTTAAAGGGACTACAGTAAATTCAATTATTTGGGAATACTAAAAAAATGGAGTGTTATGGTTCATCAAATAATTTAAAGAAAATGGACTACTAGATTTAGGGTTGGATATTCACAGGTAAGATTAAGAACACAAGTTCATCTCATTTATTCTTCCAAGTCATTTAAAAAAAGAATAGCCCTAACAGGTTTGGCTCAGTGGATAGAGCGTCAGCCTGCGGACTGAAGGGTCCCAGGTTCGATTCCAATCAAGGGCATGTACTTTGGTTGCGGGCAGGAGGCAGCTGATCGATGTTTCTCTCTCATTGATGTTTCTAACTCTCTATCCCTCTCCCTTCCTCTCTGTAAAAAAATCAATAAAATATGTTTTTTAAAAAAAGGAGTAAATCCCTGACAGCACTGGAAAACAAGAAAGGGAACTATAAGTTATTAGAAACAGAACTTCCTAGAAAATTAAGAATATATGTAATGGTGTCATATTTATTGAGAAACAGGAGAAGAACAATATCAACTGCTCAAAATATGATTTAAAAAAAGCCTTTTGAAGGCAAGATAAACTCCCAATGTAGTGAACACACAGAAAATTCAGGAGGGTACCCTAGGAAAATTAGAGGCAATTAATAATGGCAGATATGGCGGTTTAAAGAGTAATAAAAATATATATAATTATATAGCGATTAATTTGAAAAATTTAGAATAAATCAAATGTTTTCTAGTGATACTTAAATTAAGTCATTCATGAAGAGGTAAACAATCTAAATATATTAATAACTATAGCAGAAGGGGTCAAAGTATAAACAATCTACCTGTCAAACTACATTAGGCTCAAACACGTTTGTTAGAGAACATAGAAAAAGACAAGAAGCTATAAAAATCATTTTGAGGCTAGCACACCCTAATGGCAAGATCAGATAGCAGAATACAAAGATAAAGAAGAGAGAATGGTGGAAGTAAAGAAAATAACAGTTCAACCTCATTTAGAAATATAGATGACAAAAAATGAAATGCATAATGAATAATATATTATCATTACATAAGGTTATCATAGAAATTACAAGTATGGTTCAACATTAAGAAAATTAATTTGAAAGTTAAAGAAAAACATTCATACAAACATTTTAGCAAATGCCACAACTTTTAATAAAATCCATTCCTGATTGTAAAGAGCCACATGAAAGAAAGCAAGGAAACAAAAAACCAACAAAATATAATCAAGTAAAATATAAAGGCAATTCCTAAATGTGGTTAAAAGTATCTAATAGAAAGCTACAGCAATCATTATATATTAAAAACATTCCTATTAATATCAAGAACAATATAATGATGTTTCTCCTGTCCAATATATTCAACATTGTTGACGAGTTCAAGGCTAATGCAATCAAAAGGAAGTGATAATGTATAAATATTGAAAAATAAGTCCCCAAACCATGATTATTTGCAGACATTATAATGATCTTCCTGGAAAGTCCAGAAGAAATCAGTTGAAAAGTTGAGAAGCAATGAAAACTATATAAAATTATAAAAATGCAGAGTTATATCTTTCCTATATGCCAAAAATAATCAATTTGATAACATCATGAAAACAGATCCCATTCTCAATAGCAGCAAATCTATATATAACTATTAAAATAACCTGAAAAATAAGTATTCTATTAAAAATATGCATAAGGTGTATGAGAAGAAAAACAACGGAACTTTGCTAAGAAATGAAAAAGAATATCAGAAAAAAATGGAGAGTTATAGGCCATACTTGGAAGGGGAAGATTTAGTACTTAAAGAAGTAAAATCTGCCCTAGCCAGTCTCTCTGACATTGATGTTTCCCTCTCTCTGTCTCTACACCTCCCTTTCACTCTCTCTAAATATCAATGAAAAAATATCTTGGGTGAGGATTAACACACAAAAGAGGAAAATATCCAAAATTAGTCTATAAATGAAATTCTATTACAATCAAATATCAATGTGACTCTTAACTTCACAAATTTGTTCAAAAGTTATCTAGTAGAGAAAATGAAAAAAAATACACAGGAAATTTTTGAAAAATAATAGAGGGCACTTTGTCCTCTGTAGTAGGTTGAATGGTGACTCCCAAAAAGATAGGCCCACATCCTAATCCCCAGAACTGGTGACTGCTACCTTATTTGAAAAAGAAATAGGTCTTTGCAGAGTATTCAATTAATTACTATGAGTTGACAAGATGATTCAGGATTATATATGAACTAGAGGCCTGGTGCACAAAAATTTGTGCACTCGGGGGGGAGGGGGTCCCTCAGCCATGCCTGTGCTCTCTTGCAGTCTGGGACCCCTCAGTGGATGACCACCTGCTGGCTTGGGCCCGCTCCCCAGGGGATTGGGCCTAAGCTAGCAATCAGACATCCCTCTGGCAGCCCGGCAGTCCTCGGGGGATGTCCACTTGTCAGGGGGGAGCAGACTTAAGTTGCAGTCAGACATCCTTAGCATTGCTGAGGAGGCGGGAGAGGCTCCCACCACCACCGCTGTACTGGCAGCCATCAGTCTGGCTTGTGGCTGAGCAGAGCTCCTCCCATATCAGAGCACACTGACCACCAGAGGGCAGCTTCTGCATTGAGCGTCTGCCCCCTGGTGGTCAGTGTGTGTCATAGTGATCAGTCATTCCCAGTCCTTCTGCTATTAGGGTCAGTTTCCATATTACCCTTTTACGATATAGGATAGAGGCCTGGTGCATGGGTGGGGGCTGGCTGGTTTGCCCTGAAGGGTGTCCTGGATCAGGGTGGGGGTCCCGTTTGGGTGCCTGGCCAGCCTGGATGAGGGGATGATGGCTGTTTGCAGCTGGTCACACCCCCTTCAGGGTGGGGGTCCCCACTGGGGTGCCTGGCCAGCCTGGATGATGGGATGATGGCTGTTTGCAGCTGGTCACACACCCTTCAGGGTGGGGGTCCCCACTGGGGTGCCTGGCCAGTTTAGGTGAGGGGCTGAGGGCTGTTTTCAGACTGGTGGGCGACTGAAGCTCCCAGCCTCTCCTTTTTTCTTTTCTTTTTTTTTATTCTGGGATTAATTTACCTTCTATAGCTGTCACTGGAGCTGAGAGCAGGCTCCAGCTCTGAGGCTGTTGCCGGCTGAAAGCAGGTACCTGGGTTTGTTTAGATTCTATAATTGAAACTCTGTTGCCATCACTGGCCGCTCTAAGCTCTGAGGCCGTGCTGGCTGAAAGCAGGTTTCTGGGGTTTGTTTAGGTTCTATAATTGCAACATTGTTTCATCCGGAGCTCAGAGCTGAGCTGCGGCAGGCAGGGAATGTTGACTTCCTCCATCACTGGAGTATGCAAGCCTCATGTTCATGTTTGCTTCAGCTGCCTGGCTGCCGGCCGCCATCTTAGCTGGCAGTTAATTTGCATTATCTCGCTGATTAGCCAATGGGAAGGGTAGCGAAATTATGGTTAATTACCATGTTTCTCTATTATTAGATAGGATGGACCTTAAATCCAGTGACAAGTGTTCTTATGAGTGAGGCAGGAGATTATAGAGACAAAAGAGAAGGCCATGTGAAGATGAAAACAAAGATTGGAGTGATGTAACCACAAGCCAAAAAAAGCCTACCAGAAGGGATACCAAAAGCTGACTGATTCAAGGAATTATCCCCTAGAGCAGCAGTTCTCAACCTGTGGGTCGCGACCCCTTTGGGGGTCAAACGACCCTTTCACAGGGGTCGCCTAAGACCATCGGAAAACACATATATAATTACATATTGTTTTTGTGATTAATCACTATGCTTTAATTATGTTCAATTTGTAACAATGAAATTAGGGGTCACCACAGTTCCATGAGGAACTGTATTAAAGGGTCGTGGCATTAGGAAGGTTGAGAACCACTGACCTAGAGCTTCTGGCAGAAGCGTGGCTCTGCCAACAGCTTGATTTTGGACTTCTGACATCCAGAACTGTGAGACACATAAACCACCCAGGTTGTGTTCATATGTAACAAAAGCCACAGGAAACTAATAAATCCTTCCAAACTATCAACACCTACACTAAAGATATTAGTAATTAAAAGTATATGATGCTGGCACCAAACAGAAAAATCAATCAATAGAAAACAGATCCATTTTATATAGGCATTAATATGTGACAAAAGAGGATATTTATATAAGTAGAGAAATTATGGTATGTTTAATAAACTATTTTGGGCAGTAGTACAACTATTTTAAAAAATCTCACAACAAGGAAATTTTTTAAAAAATGAATAAGTAGAGTTAGACTGTCCTACTTTTAATTCTGGCCCTTTAGTTGAGCAGCCTTGGAGAAATTACTTAGCTTCTCTCTCAGGCTTTGTTTTCAAATCTTAAAATAGACCCAATATCTGTTTTCATGGGTTCCTACTCTATCTATGCTTTGTTTGTCTTTAAACTTGCTTTCCCACAATGACTCACATTAAGTCGAATTTAAAAAATCAATCCCAAACTTACAACAAAAATAATTTCCTGATGAGATTAAAGGCTTAAGTGTAAAAAACAAAATGTATTTTAAGAAATGCAGATTTGTTTATAATTTTGATATAGGAAAGGGCTTCTTATGCAAGACACTGAACTCAGAGGCTAAAAAAAAGATTCCGGGCACTTACCATGCTGATCCCCTAAAATATTTGGAAGAGAAAAGGACCAAGAATAGTCAAGGCAGCATAAAAGGATAAGTTGGAGGGATGTGACCTACCAGATGTCAACACTTATTTTTAAAAGCACATTTTGGTGTTACGTAATAAGTTGAATATGTGCATACCTTATAACTCAGCATTTCCTCTCTGAGGTATACTTTAAAATTCCTGTTATATGTACACCAAGAGACAGATGTAGAAAAATGTCTATAGCTTTGCTAACATAATCAATTCATGAAACAGGCAGGCTGGCACGGCGAAGAGAGATGGAAGTGACAGAGTTGTCAGCACCCACAGAGAGCGTTTTCATCAGCAGCTTTGCTCCTAGAAGCAGCATAGTCACAGCCTCATTATAGTTGAATTTACATGTAAAGTAGAGCTGGTGGTGGGCAAACCCTATATCCTTCATGGAACTGGAGATGCATGGGGCTGAAGAGAAGTTCTACAGCAAGCTGGATCAGGAGGATGCGCTCTTGGGCGCCTACCCTGTAGATGACAGCTGCCACATCCATGTCATTGACCACAGTGGTGCCTGCCTTGGGGAGTATGAGGATGTGTCCAAAGTGGAAAAATATAGGATTTCAAAAGAAGCCTATGAACACAGGCAAGAATCACTCCATTCCTTTCTGAAGTGCAGCAAGCTAGGCAGATATAATGAAAAAGAGCAGGCGCAGCAAGAGACTGAGATCACCGAGCACCTCAGGGAGGAGAAGGCCCATGACAGTGTCATCCCTGTGGACAGCTGCTGTGAGGTACAGGGACCTGGGCAGCCTCCTCGCTGGGGTCAACGTCATGTATGTAGGCCTAACAGATTTCAAGCCTGGGTACTAGATTGGTGTCCATTATGATGAGCCACTAGAGAATAAAGATGGCAGTGTGAATAGGAAACACTAATTCAAATGCCAGGCCAACTACCATGCCTTCCTCAAGCCATCAGTTGTGACTGATTTTCCTGAGGAGGACTAGGGGTTGGATGAGATGTGATGCCCAAGGAATGGTACCCTCCTGCTCTAGTTGACTCACCCACTTATTGCTCCTCCCTATATGGGCCAATGGAGCTCTTCCCCTGACCCCATTTTTATTTTATTACTTTATTTTTACTTTTGTTAATCCTCACCCAAAGATATTTTTCCATTGATTTTTTTTAAAGAGATTGGAAGAGAGAGGGAAAGACAGAGAGCAACATCAATGTGAGAGAAAAACATGAATTGGTTGCCTCCTACATGTGCTCCAACCAGGGCCTGGGCCAGGGAGAAGCCTGCAATCAAGGTATCTGCTCTTTACTGCAGTCGAACCAGGAACCTTTGGTCCACAGGCTGAACTCTGTCCACTGAACCAAGCTGGCTAGGGCCCATTTTTATTTTATTCCTTTTGCTCTTGCCATTGACTTTTGAGACTTGTGTATTAAATTTGCTAGACATGAAAAAAATACATGACATAGCCCAGCTAGTTTAGCTCACTGGATTGTCCCATGCACCAAGAGGTCCCCAGTTTGATTCCTGGTCAGAACACATGTCCAGGTTGTGGGCTCCATCCCTAGTGGGGGGACGTGCAGGAAGCATTTCTCTCATTGATGTTTCTATCTCTCTCTACCTCTACCTTCCACTCTCTGTAAAAATCAATAAAACATATTTTTTAAAAATACATGGGATAACCTTAATATCCAGCAATAGTGAAATATGTAAATTGTGGTATATTCAAAAAATAAATACAATAATAAAAATTAATGACATGTATGAATATGGATGTAATGCAAATACATATTATTGGACAAATAAAGCAAACCACATAGGAATATATAGGTATGATGGTTAATTTTATGTGTCAACTTGGCTCAACCACAAGGTTCCTCAATATTCTGTCAAATGTTATTCAGCTGCTGCTGTGAGGATGTTTTTAAATGAGATTAACATCTAAATTGGTGGCCTTTTAGTACAGCAGATATCCCTGTTTAATGGGGATGGGCCTCTTCCTATCCATTTAAGCTCTCAACAGGACAATGAGAACAGCCTACCTCAAGCAAGAGAGAATTCTCCAGTAGACTCCCTTTGGACTTCATCTACAACATCAGCTTTTCCTGGTTGTATAGCAGACAGCCTTCAGATTTGAACTGGATAATCAGCTCTCCTAGACCTCCAGCTTGCCATCAGACCCTGTAGATATTGAACTTGCCAATATCCATAATCATATGTGCTAATTCCTTATTTAAAAAGAAAAATGTATACACACACACACACACACACACACACACACACACACACACTCACACTATTGGTCTGTCTCTGTGGAGAACCCTGACTGATAAAGTATGATTCCATTTATACAAAGTTCCAAAATAGGAAAAATAAATAATATGCTATTTGGGGATACATACACAAATGGTAAAATTACAAAGAAAAGCAAGGGAATAATTAACAAAATATTCAGGGCGGTGGTTGCCCCATCAGAGAACACTGGGAAGTAAAATAAAAAATAGGCCCACAGGAGCCTTCAAAGGTAACAGAAATCTTCTATATCTCAACTTGGGTGCCAAGTACATAATTTTTTTCTTATTATTATTGTTCTTTAGCCTGTATAGATATATACATGTTTTTATAATCTTGAGGTGGGGGAAACTCTTTTAAACCAGACAATAGGTATCAGACTATAAAAGGGGAAAAATAAGTGAGTTGGCTACATAACGGAAAAGTGATAAGTATTTTATGATATGATAATAGATACAATAAATAGGATTAAAAGGCAACTTCCCTACATTTTATTTTTACAAAAACAGTGTTCTAATTTAATAACAGTGAATATTACAACTGAAATAGTTGCAAATTCTGACTCCATCTAATAAGTTCTCAGGGAAACCCAAAGACAACAAAGACAAAAACAAAGACACTATAGAAATTTGAAGACTGTGGCACCTACAGCAACATGAAACATGGCCCGATTCCTGGCTATATTAATATAAAACTTCATACTAAAGTCCTATCTACCTCAATTCCAGCTTTCAACAGAAAAGTTACTAAAAAGCACAGTGTCGAGAGACAAAGAAACTATAAGAACCAGACTCAGATAGACACAGATTCTGGAATTATCAGACAGGGGATTTTTAAAAAATATTATATTGATTTTTTACAGAGAGGAAGGGAGAGGGATAGAGAGTTAGAAACATTGATGAGAGAGAAACATCGATCAGCTGCCTCCTGCACATCTCCCACTGGGGATATGCCCGCAACCAAGATACATGCCCTTGACCGGAATCGAACCTGGGACCCTTGAGTCCGCAGGCCAATGCTCTATCCACTGAGTCAAACCTGCCAGGGCAGACAGGGGATTTAAAATAACTATGATCAATATGTTAAGAGCTTTAATGGAAAAATGTAGGTAGGTAACATTCAGGAACTGGCAGGCATGTAAACACAGAGATGAACCTCTAAGAAAGGATAAAAAATAAATACTAGGGAAAAACTAAAAGAAATAAAGAACTAAATAAATGGGGTCATCAATAGACTGGGCATGACCAAGGAAAGAATGAGTGAGACTAAGGATATATTAACATAAACTTCTCAAACTTATATATAAAGAGAAAATAAATGAAAAAAATACACAGAACAGAGTAATTGGAATACAGGAAAGATAAGGAAGGAGAAGAGAGCAGAAGACATTTGAAGTAATAATGGCTTAAAATTTTACAAAATTAATGACAGATACCTAACCACAAATTCATGAAGTTCAGAAAACAACAAGCATGATAAATACCAAGAAAATCATCCAGGCGTATCAGTTTCAAAATCCAGAAAACCAAATGCAAAGCCTTGAAAGAAGCCATGGAAGTCATGGGGAATCTACCTTAATTATTGAGGAACTAGGAAAAGAGTTTCAGTGGACTTTTTCAAGCAAGAAGAGTGTGAAGTAGAATATTTGAAACCTTGAAAGAAAAGTGACAGTCTGGGCAAAACTATTTTCAATATATACATTACAGTTAAACTAAACCTGAATGTCTTCAACAATGAAGTCAAATGCCTATAAAGTAATGAGAAAAACAACCCATCAGAAAGAAAATGGGAGAACTACATGGACACACACTCAAAGAAGGAGTACTGTGGATCACAACATAAGTAAATATGCTCAATCTTACTAGAAAACAAGGGAAGTGAAAACTACAATAAGATAGAATATTTTCTCTCTGCATCTGATTGACAGAAATGTAACAATATCTACAGTTGGCCAGGTTGTGCAGAAACGGTACTTTCATATATTACTGTTTGGGTTATTATTTGGGAGGGCAATCTGGCAGTACCTTTTAAAATTAAAAGTGGGCATAGCCTTAAGCCCAGCAATTCCTCTCTTAAGTTTTTATCTTATAAATAAATGTTTGCACTTGTGCCAAACAGGCATTTGCAAGTATGTTTGCTGCAGTGTTGTTTGTATAAAAAATAAACACACAGAAAACAGCAACAGTAAAACCTAATTGTCAAAAATATAAAACTATTTGTCTTCATTTTTTTTCAATTACAGTTTACATTAACTATTATTTGTATTAGTTTCAGGTGTATATCATAGTGGTTAGACAATCATATACTTTATAAAGGGCTCCCCCTGATATTTCCAGTGTCCACCTGGCACCATACATAGTTATAACAATATTATTGAATATGTTGCCTATGCTGTACTTTATATACCCATGGCTATTTTGTAATTACCAATTTGTACTTCTCAACCCTTTTACCCTTTCACCTAGTCCTCCAACACCCCTTCTGGCAACCATCAGTTTGTTCTCTGTATCTATAAGTCTGCTTCTGTTTTGTTTATTCAATAAAGAAATGAATTAATAAATTTTGACACATTGATAGTGTGAGATAATAGGGAGTAGGTAGAAAAATGAGATAGATCTATTTGTTTGTATTAACATGAAAAAATTGTTAAATTGAAAAACTTGCAAATGAAAAACTAAGTTGCAGAACTCGATGTGCGAAATGTTTCCATTTGTGGGGGATATGCACATACATACATATATTTGTATGTGCGTGTATATTTTAGGTGTGTATGAGAGAGAGAGAAGGGGAGCAGGAGGGAGGGAGAGAGAAGAAAGGTAGTAGATGTATACATCTAAGCTATCTATACTAATAAAAAGGTAATATGTGAATTAGACTGGGTAAACCAGACATCTTCCAGATGTCTGACTTCCTTCTGGACAGTTAGGGGGCGACCAGGCTAGCAGGGGGCAACTAGGGGTAATCAGGCCTGCAAGCAGAGGCAGTTAGGGGGGATCAGGCAGACAGGTAGAGTAGTTAGGGGTGATCAGGTAGGCAGGCAAATGAGCAGTTAGGAGCCAGTGATCCCAGATTGTGAGAGGGATGTCCAACTGCTGGTTTAGGCCTGATCCCATAGCATTTCCGGATTGAAGAGGGTGCAGGCCACGCTGAGGGAACCACCCCCCCCCCCACATGAATTTCATGCACCAGGCCTCTAGTCCTATCTAATAATAGACAAACATGGTAATTAACCATACCTCTGCTAAGCTTCCCATTGGCTAATCAGGGTGATATGCAAATTAACTGCCAACCAAGATGGCGGCCGGCAGCCATGCAGCTGAAGCGAACATGAGGCTTGGTTGCCCCGGCGATGGAGGAAGCCTGCTGCGGCCCAGCTCTGAGCTTCGTATGCAACAATGTTGCAATTATAGAACCTAAACTAACCCCAGGTACCTGCTTGCATCCAGCCAGCCTCAGAGCTGGAACCACAACAAAGTTTCAGTTACAGAAGGTAAATAAATCCCAGAATTAAAAAAAAGAATAAAAGGAGAGATTGGGAGCTTCAGTTGCAGGCTTGGCCTGCCTGAAAACAGCCCTCAGCCCCTCATCCAGGCTGGCCAGGCACCCCAGTGGGGACCCCCACCCTGAAGGGGGTGCAGGCAGCCTGAAAACAGCCATCAGTCCCTCACCCTGGCTGGCCAGACACCCAAGCAAGACCCCCACCTTGATCTGGGACACCAATTAGGGCAAACCAACAGGCCCCCACCCGTGCACCAGGCCTCTATCCTATATAATAAAAGGGTAATATGCAAACTGACTCTAACAGCAGAAAGACTGGGAATGACTGGTCACTATGACACACACTGACCACCAGGGGGCAGAGGCTCAATGCAGGAGCTGACCTCTGGTGGTCAGTGAGCTCCCACATGGAGGAGCTCTGCTCAGCCACAAGCCAGGCTGATGGCTGCCAGTACAGCCTCTCCTGCCTCCCCAGCAGCGCTAAGGATGTCCGACTGCAGCTTAGGTCTGCTCCCTGCTGGCAAGTGGACAACCCCCGAGGGCTGCCAGGCTGCCAGAGGAATGTCTGATTGCCAGCTTAGGCCCAATCCCCTGGGGAGCAAACCTCAGCCAGCAGATGGTCATCCCCCGAGGGATCCCAGACTGTGAGAGGGCACAGGCCTGGCTGAGGGACCCCCCCCCCCCCGAGTGCACAAATTTTTGTGCACCGGGCCTCTAGTACATATAAAAGCCTAAGTGACGGTTACAACCAAATGACCAGAACGACCTGAAAGATTGGAACGACTGGTCAACCAGTTTCTAATGTGCACACTGACCACCAGGGGGCAGACGCTCAATGCAGGATCTGCCCCCTTGTGATCAGTGCACTCCCACAGCCAACCTCACACAGCTGGCCAACCTCCTGCAGTACTGGCTGGCCAACCTCCCATGGTCCCTCCCCCTGGTCAGCAACCTCCCACAGTCCCTCTCCATGGCCAGCCCTTATCACTGGCCAGAACTAAGGACTCCACCCATGCACGAAGTCATGCACCAGGCCTCTAGTTTGCACATATATGTCTATGTTTTTATATATGGAACCATTTGGGAGGATACACAACAAACTTGACAATGCTACCACTTTTTTTTAAATATATCTTATTGATTTTTTACAGAGAGGAAGAGAGAGGGACAGAGAGTTAGAAACATCGGTGAGAGAGAAACATCGATCAGCTGCCTCGTACACACCCCCTACTGGGGATGTGCCCACAACCAAGGTACATGCCCTTGACCGGAATCGAACCTGGGACTCTTCAGTCCGCAGGCCGACACTCTAACCCAAGGGTCCTCAAACTATGGCCCGCGGGCCACATGCAAATACAAATATTGTATTTGTTCCCATTTTGTTTTTTTACTTCAAAATAAGATATGTGCAGTGTGCATAGGAATTTGTTCATAGTTGTTTTTTTTTTTAAACTATAGTCAGGCCCTCCAATGGTCTGAGGGACAGTGAACTGGCCCCCTGTTTAAAAAGTTTGAGGACCCCTGCTCTAACCACTGAGCAAAACCGGTTAGGGCTAACAATGCTACCGCTTGAAGAAAGAGGCATTTGCGGAAGGGGGTCAGGTAGGGTTGGCAGGAAATAGGGAAAGACTTTCACATATTACTCTATAAACTTCTGAATATATTACAGTGAGGATAAGTTATAGCACTTATCTAACAAAAATTTTAATTAAAACAATAAAAAATATATGGCTATTTTAAAAAATTTGGAATGGAATTAAAGTTCAACAAATGCCAAAGGCTTTTAATAGTGTGAAATGGCTGTCAATGAAAGTGTCTTACATGTGATTTAAAATGAAATTTAACTGATAAATCATGCGTTTTCCTAAAAGCAATAAAAGCAACAAGATTACATTTTTAAAAGTAGACTCTATTTTCATCTAGTGATTCTCTAATTTGACAGTCATCTCATTTTCAGCCAATACCATCATTAATGACCAGACCAATACGCTTTTCAATGAAAGCAATTAATCTTAGCTCACACAATATGACTGCCCTTAAGATATTCTTCCTATACTTGGAACTAAGATGCATTGCTTTCTTTGTCTCTGACCAACCAATCCTTCAACATGAAATCATCCTCTTATTAATATCTTGTCTCAGCACCCAAATTTTAGTTTAGTAACTGACAGATTAAATTAAGTAAGATTAATTTTATACTCCAAACATGCATGTGAACCATAAATTCATAGTTCTCAAAAAGTAAGTTTTTTCTTCCTTTTATGTTTCCTGTTTCTACCCTCTGCCATGGCCTGAGTGAGTTGCTTCTACAGATACAAAGATTAGTAAGATTCAGTCTCTAAATATTCTTCTGGGTGAGGTGTATGAGGCTTTTTAAAATGCACTTTTCCTTATTAAAATATGATAATTGTCTAAATTTTGTAAAGAGGTAAAAACTTGAAGAAAAAATAAAATTACTCAAAATTGCACTGTCTAGATATGAACTCATAATATTTTGATGCATTTTTTCAGGTCTTCTTTATACAATTAGGATATTATCAATACCATTCTCCATACAGCTTTTTCTGTTGTTGCTTACCATTACACTATGCACAATTTTCATGTTATTACAATGTTTGACAATCATAACTTTTAATAACTGCATCTTGGTCCACTATAAATATGGCAAGCAGCCAGCAAGAGAGGAAGGCCTTTTGGAGATGCTAATATTTCTGCTGAGTCCCATGTTGATAGTGTGGGATGGGAAGTGGAATTCAAGGAAAGGGAAAAGCATTTGAAGAGTATTCAATAACTACTGGAGGCAAGAGAAAGAGCACTTTCTCAGAAAATCAAAGTAATTTAGAACTATTGGAAGACAGAGTTCAGGTGGGAGTGACAGAAAATAATACCAGAGAGATGGACAGGGATTGGATCATGAAGGGATAAGGTAACCTGTACTATGCAACAATGTGCTAAGCACTAGGCTAATTTTGCATATGTTGTGAAGGTCTTTATACTCTATGCCAATTGTTTGAAATTTATCAGGGGAATGAGAATTGGTTAGAAGTGGTGAATGAGAGATTTTAAGCTGAGAAGTTACATAATTAACTTGGTAATTTAGGAAAATTTCCCCAAGAATTATGCTTATGAAGACATTTAAAAATATGATATAATGTTAAGAAAATAAGTAAGACAGTACGGTGACAATTTAGAGGCTTTTATTCCCAATACTTGGATGGGGTGCTAGGTGAACTACTTATTTGTAGAAAAATAGAAAAGCAATGTAGGAGGGACTTCAATGTGGACAGCATTAGGGAAAACAGTCATTTGTGAGCTGGGGCGACCAAAGAGTAGAAGGGAAGGAGGAGTAGTGGAGGCACTGAGAAGGAAGAACTGTAAAGATGAATTTCAGAAGTTGTGCCATGGATTGGATTCTAACACTCTTGTGGCACACCATTAAATAAACCTACAAATATCTACATTGAGAGTTGGACAAGTTCATTTGAATATAACCCTATATTAGTACTTCATACCAAGAACAAGCCAGTCACCTTTATGCTGATTAAAATAATATGCATCCCTAGCATATTATTCCCTAGCTAATATTCCCTAGCTAGTTTGGATCAGTGGTTAGAATGTCAGCTAGCATACTGAAGTGTCACAGGTTTAATTCTGACTCTGGTCAAGAGCACATACCTCAGTTGCAGGCAGGATCCCTGGCCCTGGTCAAAGTGAATGTGGGAAGCAACTAATAAATGTCTCTCTCACGTCAATGTTTCTCTCTATGTGTCTCTCCTCTTTCCTTCTACTCCATCTAAAATTCAATGGAGAAAATATCCTCGAGTGAGAATTAACAAAAAATAATAATAATCTATACTAATAAAAGAGTAATATGCTAATTAGACCTGGAGATCTTCCGGATGTTCTTCCGGACAAAGACATGATGGTGGGGCCAAGTCAGAGGCAGTTAGGGCTGATCAGGCCAGGAGGGGAGGGCAGTTGGAGGTGATCAGGCCAGCGGGGGGGGGGGGGGGGCGCAGTTGGGAGCGAGCAGGCCAGCAGGCAGAGTGGTTAGCGGCGATCAGGCAGGCAGGCAGGTGAGCTGTTAAGAGCCAGCGGTCCCAGATTGTGAGAGGGATGTCTGACTGCCGGTTTAGGCCCGATACCCCGATAGGTCCCAGATTGGAGAGGATACAGGATGGGCTGAGGGACACCTCCACCCCATGCATCAATTTCATGTACCAGGCCACTAGTAATAATAATAATAATAATAATAATAATAATAATAATAATATGCAAACAGTGTAATTAGAAACTATGTAAGAACATACAGTGACTTCAAAGTTTTAAAAAGACAACACTAAAAGATAGCAGGTTATCTCTGGTTGATGAAAGCATTTTAATTTTCCTCCTCTCCATATTTCCTTATTTTCTAGTTCTTTACAATGAAAAAATATTTTTCAAACACTCACAAATACATATTCTCTTTGAAAAAGGTTCTAGATTTTGAAGTCATTAGCATTTAAGCTATAGGTATTTAGCTCATATGGATGAGGTAGCCCATTTGATGAAAAATGGCCCAAACACAATCTTAAGAAAACACAGGGTCCCTAACCAGTTTTGCTCAGTGGATAGAGCGTCAGCCTGCAGACTGAAGGGTCTCAGGTTCGATTCTGGTCAAGGGCATGTACGTTGGTTGTGGGCACATCCCCAGTGGGGAGTGTGCAGGAGGCAGCTAAATAGATGTTTCTCTCTCATTGATCTTTCTAACTCTATCCCCCTCCCTTCTTCTCTGTAAAAAATAAATAAAATCTACACTAATAAAAGACAAACATGCAAATTGACTGTACCTTTGCTACGCCTTAAGCCACACCCACCAGCCAATCAGAGTGGCTATATGCAAATTAACCCAACCAAGATGGTGGCCGGCAGGAGGCTTGGTTGCTCCAGTGATGGAGGAAGCCAAGCTTCCCTCCTACCGCGGCTGGCTCTGAGCCCCACTCAAGGCAACACAGTTTCAATTATAGAAGATAAATAAACCCCAGATACCTACTTCCAGCCGGCCGTGGCCACAGAGCCGGAGCGAGCAGGAGGCTTGGGTTGGCCCTGACGATAGAGGAAGAGCCACCCACCCTGGCTGGCTCTGAGCTCCATTCAAGGTTACAAAGTTTCAATTATAGAAGGTAAATAAATCCCAGAATAAAAGGGAAAAAAAAGAAAAAAAGAGAGGCTGGAAGCTTCCATCGCCGGGGGGCTTGGCCAGCCTGAAAAGCAGCCCTCAGCCCCTTACCCAGACTGGCCAGACACCCCAGTGGGGACCCCCCTCCCTAAAGGGGGTGTGGTTAGCCTGCAAACAGCCATCAGCCCCTCACCCAGAGTGGTCAAACCTTAATGGGGTGAGGGTCCCCACTTGGGGGGGGGGCTTGACCAGCCTGCAAACAGCCATCAGCCCCTCACCCAGGCTGGCCAGGAACCCCAGCGGGACCCCCACCCTGATCCGGGACACCCTTCAGGGAAAAACAGCCAGCCCCCACCCATGCACCAGGCCTCTATATTATATAATAAAAGGGTAATATTCAAATTGACCCTAACAGCAGAATGACTGGGAATGACTGGTCACTATGACACACACTGACCACCAGGGGCAGATGCTCTATGCAGGAGCTGTTCCCTGGTGGTCAGTGCACTCCCACAGAGAGAGCTTTGCTCAGCCACAAGCCAGGCTGATGGCTGCCAGCACAGCGGTGGTGGTGGGAGTCTCTCCTGCCTCCTCAGCAGCGCTAAGGATGTCCAACTGCAGCTTAGGTCTGCTCCCTGCTGGTAAGTAGACATCCCCCGAGGGCTGCCGGGCTGCCAGAGGGATGTCTGATTGCCAGCTTTGGCCTGATCCCCCAGGGAGTGGGCCTAACCCAGCAGGTGGACATCCTCCAAGGGGTCCCAGACTGCAAGAGGGCATAGGCCGGGCTGAAGGACCACCCCCCTGAGTTCACAAATTTTTGTGCACAAGGCTTCTAGTATATATAAAAAAAGAAAACACAGGGTGTGGCAAAAGTAGGTTTACAGTTATGAGGTACACAAAACTGAGTATATTTTTATATTATTATTTATTAATCATTGTATTATTTTCTATACAAACAATTGTAAACCTATTTTTGCCACACCCTATATTAATAATTAGGAACCAAGCTGGTGAGAAAGCAAACTACAAAAATTTCTTAAAGCAAGCAGCCAGAGAAGTAGAAGTAAGAATGATTCCTTTCACCTAAACAAAGTGAAAACAAGAATTACAAGAAAGGAAAGACTAAGGGTTTCAAATTTCATAGACTAACAGTTAACTAAAATAACTACAGGATTACTGGGTCAAATGGCAGTTCCATTTTTTAGTTTTTTGGGGAAACTCCATACTAGTCTTCCACAGTGGCTACAACAGTCTGCATTCCCACCAGCAGTGCACGAGTGTTCCTTTTTTTCCACATCCTCTCCAGCACTTTTCGTTTGTTGATTTGTTGATTTGTTGATGCTAGCCATTCTGACAGGTGTGAGATGGTACCTCATTGTTGTTTTGATTTGCATCTCTCTGATGATCAGTGACTTTGAGCAGTTTTTCATATGTCTCTTGGCCATCTGTATGTCCTCTTTGGAGAAGTGTCTATTTAGATATTTTGCCCATTTTTTAATTAGGTTGTTTGTCTTCCTTTTGTTAAGTTGTATGAGTTCCTTATATATTTTGAATGTTAACTCTTTATCAGATGTATCATTGCCAAATATGTTCTTCTATATAGTGGGCTCCCTTTTCTTTTTGTTGATGGTTCTTTTGCTGTGCAGAAGATTTTTATTTTGATGTAGTCCCATTTGTTTATTTTGTTCTTAGTTTCCTTTGTCCTAGGAGATATGTCCATAAATATATTGTTATGAGAGATACCTGAGATTTTGCTGCCATATTTTCTTCTAAGATTTTTATGGTTTCCCAACTTACATTTAAGTCATTTATCCATTTTGTGTTTATTCTTGTGTATGGTGTAAGTTAGTGGTCTAGATTCATTTGTTTGCATATATCTGTCCAATTTGCATAGGGCTGGCTATCAGTCCAGATATAGGGATATGTATTTTTATCTGCCAAGAACATCTCCTCCTGCTAAAAAAGCCTCCCCCCCCATTTAAGCAATCCTATTCTATATAACCTATCTATACTAATAAAATGGTAATATGTTAATTATTCTGGGTCGACTGGCCATCTTCCTGACGTCCAACTTCCTTCCAGACAAAGCCATGGTGGTGGGGGCTGAAGCAGAGGCAGTTAGGGGCAATCAGGCTGGCAGGAGAGGGCAGTTGGGGGTGAGATCAGGCTGGAAGGGAGTTAGGGGCAATCAGGCCATCAGGGGAGGACAGTTAGGGGTGATCAGGGAGGCAGAGGCAGTTAAGGGTGATGAGGCCGGCAGGGGAGAGCAGTTAGGGAGCGATCAGGCCAGCAGAGGCAGGCAGTTAGGGACTATCAGGCAGGCAGAGAGGTTAGGGGCAATCAGTCAGACAGAGGGGTTAGGGGCAATCATGCAGGCAGGCAGAAGCACTTAGGAGTGATCATGCAGGCAGGCAGGTGAGCATTTAGGAGCCAGCGGTCCCAGATTGCAAGAGGGATGTCCAACTGCCAGTTTAGGCCTGATCCTTGTGGACATCCCCAAGGGGTCCCTGATTGGAAAGGGTGCAGGCTGGGCTGAGGGGAACTGCCCCACATGCAGTAGTTGGTGTATAAAAAAGCCATTGAATTTTGGGTGTTGATTTTATACCTTGCTACATTGCCAAAGTCATTTATTAAATCTATTGATTTTTTTTGGTGGAATATTTAGGATTTTCTAATTTCATCTGCGAATAATGAGAGTTTTACTTCCTCATTTCCAAGTTGGATGCCTTTTATTTCTTCTTCTTGTCAGATCACTGTGGCTAGGACTGCCAGTACTATGTTGAATAAGAATGGTGAAAGCAGACATACTTTTTTTATTCCTATTCTTAAGGGAAACACTTTTGGTTTTTGTCCCTTGTGTATTATGTTGGCTGTAAGTTTGTCATATGTTGCCTTTACTATGTTGAGGTATGATCCCTCTGTTCCTTCTTTATTGAGAGTTTTTACCAAAAAAATTGTGCTGGATTTTGTCAATTCTTTTTCTGCATCTATTGATGTAATCATGTGGTTTCTATATTTCAATTTGTTTGTGTGGTGTATCACATTTATTGATTTGTAAATGTTGTACCAGCCTTGTATCCCTGGAATAAATCACAATTGAGCCCTGACCTGCTGGGGTCCAACCCCAGCAGGTCCAGGGGTTCCCAAAGGTGTGGACGGAGTCGGCGAAGAAGGAATGACACGGAGACAGCGTTCAGTTGATCAGCAGCCTAGCCAGGATCTCCAGTGAAGTTCTGGTTAGGATCTCCAGCCAGGTTTTGTGTCCATGTTCTCTTGCTAGGTTCTCCAGGTTCCCCAGCCAGGTTCGGTTACCAGATTCTGTAGCCATGTTCCCTCACTAGGTTCTCCAGCCAGGTTCTTTCCAGGTTCTCCACCAAGGTTCAGTCACCAGGTTCTAGTCAGGTTCTCTTGCCATGTTCTATCCAGGTTCTGTAGCCAGGTTCTGTCTCTAGGTTCTTCAGCCAGGTTCTCTCTCTAGGTTCTGTGGCCAGTTTCTGTCCAGGATCTCTTGCCATGTTCTCTCCAGCAAAGTTCTTCTGTCTCTAGGTTCTGTGGAGGTTCTGTGTCTAGGTTCTATGTCTAGGTTCTGTGTCTTGTTGTCTTGTTACATCTGTATTTATACCAGTTGATTCCAATCCTATCAATCTCTATTCCAAAGGTTAGGGCGTTTCTTATCTCCATTCCAGGGAGTAAAGATTATGTAGCTTAAGCATCATTGTTTATAGTTAAAGTGATTAATTACCTGCCTGGCACTTAGTTAAGGGGTTTTATTCCCTCCCTAACTTCAGGGGAAAATCCCTACCTGGGGAAACAACCTTTCTCAGAGAGGTGACCTTGGTTAAAACACATAGTGCCAAGAAGGTGAGCAAACATATTAAGAACAGTATGCCATACATGCCAGGTCCCTTGAAACAGCAAGGATGGACTGGCTACCAGCACTGACCGGTTTGGCTCAGTGGATAGAGCGTCAGCCTGCGGACTCAAGGGCCCCAGGTTCGATTCCGGTCAAGGGCACATACCTTGGTTGCAGGCACATCACCAGTGGGGAGTGTGCAGGAGGCAGCTGATTGATGTTTCTCTCTCATCGATGTTTCTAACTCTCTATCCCTCTTCTTTCCTCTCTGTAAAAAATCAATAAAATATATTTTTAAAAAATCTCAATTGATCATCATGTATGATCTTTTAAATATATTGCTCGATCTGATTTGCTAATATTTTGCTGAGGATTTTAGCATCTGTTGTTCATCATGGTTATGGGCCTGTACTTTTTTTTCCTTTGTAGTGTCTTTATCTGGTTTTGGAACTAGGATAATGCTGGCTTTGTGAAAAGATTTTGGAAGTGTTCCTTCCTCTTGAATTTTTTGGAATACTTTGAGGAGGATAGCTGTTAGTTCTTCTTTGAATGCTTGGTAAAAGTCACCTGTAAATCCATCTGGTACAAGAGCTTTGTTTGCTGGAAGTTTTTTAATTGCTGCTTCTATTTCATTGGTTGTTATTGGCCTACTCAGGTTTTCTGATTCTTCCTCATTGAATTTTGGAAGATTATGTTTTTAGGAATATGTCCATTTCACCAAGGTTGTTCAGCTTGTTGTCATATAGTTGTTCATAATATTTGTTTACAATCCTTTGTGGTGTCTGTTGTCATATCACCTCTTTCAATTCTGATTTTGTTCATTTGGGTCCTCTCTATTTTTTTCTTGATGATTCTGGCTATGGGTTCATCAATCTAATTTATCTTTTCAAAGAACCAGCTCTTGGATTTATTGATCTTTTGTACTACTTTTTTTTTTGTCTCTATGTCATTTATTTCTGCTCTGATCTTTATTATTTCCTTCTTTCCACTTCCTCTGGTCTTTTCTTGCTGTCCTCTTTCTAATTCATTTATTGTAGGGTTAGATAGTTCATTCATGCTTTTTCTTATTTCTTGAGGTAGGCCTGTAATGATATGAACTTCCCTCTCAGGATTGGTTTTGCTTTGTCCCATAGGTTTGTGGTGGTTGTATATTCATTTTCATTTGTTTCCAGGCAGTTTTCAATATCTTACTTGGTCTCATTTGTAACCAATTTATCTACACTAATAAAAGAGAAACATGGTAATTGGCGTACGACCGCTACCCTTCCCATTGGGTAATCAGGGCAATAAGCAAATTAACTGTCACCCAAGATGGCAGCCAGCAGTCAGGCAGCTTGAAACTAACATGAGGCTTGCTTGCTTCAGTGACGGAGGACTCCAACGTTCCCCGCCTGCCTTGCAGGCCTCTGAGCCTGCAGTTTCAAACATTGTAACAAATGTAGACGCTAAACAAAACCCCAGAAACCAGCTTTCAGCCGGCTGGGATCTCAGAGCTGGAGTTGATACAGAGTTTTGAGAACCTAAACAAACCAGATACCTGCTTTCTGGAGCGGAGGCCTAAGAGCTGGAGCCTCAGAGCTAAAGCTGGCCCAGAATAAAAAAAAAAAAAAAAAAAAAAAAAGAAAGAAAAAAAGGAGCAGTTGGGAGCTTCAGTCCCAGCCTGAAAATAGCCCTCAGCCCCTCACCCAGACTGGCCAGGCACCCCAGTGGGGACTCCCACCCTGATCCAGGTCACCCTTCAGGGCAAACCAGCCAGCCCCAACCCATGCACCAGGCCTCTATTCTATATAGTAAAAGGGTAATATGCCTCCCAGCACTGGGATCAGCGGAGCTGAGAGGCCTCCCAGCACCGGGATCAGTGTGACAGGGGACAGCGCCCAAACCCCCTGATCGCCCTGTGGCTCTGTGTGTGACAGGGGGCGGGGCCACAACCTCCCTATCGGCCCTGCTCTGTTCATGACAGGTGAAGGTGCCCCAACCCCCTGATCGGCCCTGCTCTGTGGGTGATAGAGGCTGGCGCCCCAACCCCCTGATCCGCCCTGCTCTGTGGGTGACAGGGGGCGGTGTGCCAACTCCCCTATTGGCCCTACTCTGTACGTGACGGGGGGAGCTCCTCAACCCCCTGATGGGCCCTGCTCTGTGCGTGACAGGGGCAGCGCCCCAACCCCCTAATTGGCCCTGCTCTGTGCATGGAAGAGGGTGGCGCCACAACCTACCCATGGACTCTGCCTTGAGTGTGACAGGGGGCGGTGCCCCAACCCCCCAATCGGCCCTACCCTGAGCGTTACTGAGGGTGGCATCGCAACCTCCTGATCTGCCCTGCTCTGTGCATGACAGGGGGCGGTGCCCTAACTCCCCAATCGGCCCTGCTCTGAGCCCAACCAGGGGCTGAACCTAGGGATTGGGCCTGCCCTCTGCCACCAGGGAGCAGGCCTACGCTAGCAGGTTGTTATCTCCCAAGGGGTCCCAGATTGCGAGAGGGCACAGGCGGGGCTGAGGGACCCCCCTCTCCCCCCCCCGAGTGCACAAATTTTTGTGCACCGGGCCTCTAGTTGTTTAATAATGTGCTATTTAGCCTCCATGTATTTGAGTGTTACTTATTGTAGTTGATTCCTAACTTCATGCCATTGTGATCTGGGAAGATGCCTGGTATTATATCAATCTTCTCGAATTTGTATAGACTTTTTTTATGCCCTAATATGTGGTCTTTATTTGAGACTGTTCCATGTGCATTTGAGAAGAATGGATATTCTGTTGCTTTGAGGTGAAATATTCTGTAAATATCAGTTAGATCCATCTGTGTCATTTAAGAGTTCTGTTCCCTTATAATTTTTTGTCTGTATGATCTATCCAATGATATCAGTGGAGTGTTAAAGTCCCCTACTATGACTATATTGCTGTTCATCTCTCCCTTAAAGTCCATCACGAGTTTTTTTATGCACTTGAGTGCTCCTATATTAGGTGCATATCTGTTTAAAAGGGTTATAGTTTCTTGTTGAATCATTCCTGTTAGTAGTATAAAGTGACCCTCTTGTCTCTTGTTATGGCCTTTGTTTTGAAGTCTATTTTGTCTGATATGAGTATTGCTACCCGAGCTTTTTTCTTTCTTTCTTTTCATTTGTATGGAATATATTTTAGCAACCCTTCACTATCAGTCTGTGTATATCTTTTGTTCTGAGTGGGTCTCTTGTAGATAGCATATATATGGGTCATGTTTTCTTAACTATTCTGTCACCCTGTATCTTTTGAATGGAGCATTTAATTCATTTATATTTAAGTTATTATTGATAGGTATTTATATATGGCCATTTTTATTTTCTTTATGCTTATGATCCTCTCTATCCTTTTCTCCTTCTTAAAGCAGTCCTTTTTACATTTCTTGCATTGATGGTTTGGTGGTAATGTACTCCTTTAATCTTATTTTGTCTGGGAAGCTTTTTATTTCACCTTCAGTTTTAACTGATAGCCTCGCTGGATACAGTATTCTTGGACTTAGGCCCTTTCTTTTCATTACTTTGAATACTTCACACCACTCCCTTCTGGCCTGAAGTATTTCTATTGAGAAGTCAGCTGGAATTCTAATGGGAACTCCTTTGTAGGTAATTTTCTGTCTTTCTCTTGCTGCCTTTAAGACTTTTTCTTGGGACTCTCATAGCCAGTTAGCCTGGAGGTCAAATCACCCCCGCTATTGCAGACAACAATCAAGGCTTAACTACAACAAGACTGCGCACAAAAACCACTAGGGGGTACAACAAGAAAGCATAAAAAAATGCGGAGACAAAGAAACAGGACAAAACTGTCAATGGAGGATATTGAGTTCAGAACCACACTTTTAAGGTCTCTTAAGAACTGTCTAGAAGCCGCCGATAAATGTAGTGAGATCCTCAAGAAATCTAATGAGACCCTCGATGTTATGATAAAGAACCAACTAGAAATTAAGCATACACGGACTGAAATAACGAATACTATACAGACTCCCAACAGCAGACCAGAGGAGCACAAGAATCAAGGCAAAGATTTGAAATGCGAAGAAGCAAAAAATACCCAACCAGAAAAGCAAAATGAAAAAAGAATCCGAAAATACGAAGATAGTGTAAGGAGCCTCTGGGACAGCTTCAAGCGCACCAACATCAGAATTATAGGGGTGCCAGAAGATGAGAGAGAGCAAGATATTGAAAACCTATTTGAAGAAATAATGACAGAAAACTTCCCCCACCTGGTGAAAGAAATAGACTTACAGGTCCAGGAAGCGCAGAGAACCCCAAACAAAAGGAATCCAAAGAGGACCACACCAAGACACATCATAATTATAATGCCAAGAGCGAAAGACAAAGAAAGAATCTTAAAAGCAGCAAGAGAAAGAAACTCAGTTACCTACAAGGGAATACCCATACGACTGTCAGCTGATTTCTCAACAGAAACTTTGCAGGCCAGAAGGGAATGGCAAGAAATATTCAAAGTGATGAATACCAAGAACCTACAACCAAGATTACTTTATCCAGCAAAGCTATCATTCAGAAGTGAAGGTCAGATAAAGAGCTTCACAGATAAGAAAAAGCTAAAGGAGTTCATCACCACCAAACCAGTATTATATGAAATGCTGAAAGGTATCCTTTAAGAAGAGGAAGAAGAAGAAAAAGGTAAAGATACAAATTATGAACAACAAACATGCATCTATCAACAAGTGAATCTAAGAATCAAGTGAATAAATAATCTGGTGACCATAATAGAATCAGGGACATAGAAAGGGAATGGACTGACTATTCTTGGGGGGGAAAGGGGTGTGGGAGATGCGGGAAGAGACTGGACAAAAATCGTGCACCTATGGATGAGGACAGTGGGTGGGGAGTGAGGGTGGAGGGTGGGGCGGGAACTGAGGAGTTATGGGGGGAAAAAAGAGGAACAAATGTAATAATCTGAACAATAAAGATTTAATTTAAAAAAAAGACTTTTTCTTTGTACTTAACATTTGCCATTTTAATTATTATGTGTCTACCTGTGGGTCTCTTTGGGTTCATCTTGATTGAGACTTTCTGTGCCTCCTGAGTTTGTGTGATATTTTCTATAACCAAGTTGGGGAAGTTTTCTGTCATTATTACTTTAAACAGGTTCTCTGTTCCTTGTTCACCCTCTTCCCCTTCTGGTATTCCTATAACGTCGATGTTGTTGTGTTTCATGTTGTCCCAGAGTTCCCGTAAGCTATCTTCCTGCTTTTGAATTCTTTTTTTGATTTGCTGCTCTAATTGGATATTTATTTCTACCTTTTCTTCCACATCGCTGATTCAATCCTCTGCTTCATCCAATCTACTTTTAATACCTTCCAGTGTGTTCTTGAATTCACATATATAATTCTTCATTTCTGTCTGGTTCTTGTTCATGGCCTCTATTTCCCTTTTCATGCTGTTGAAATTTGCACTATGTTCCTTAAGTGTCTTTATAACCATTGATTTATCTCTATGTCTGAAAGGTTGCTTGCTTCCATTTCATTTGGTTCTTTTTCTGGAGATTCCTTCTTTTCTCTCATTTGATGGTTGCTTCTTTGTCTCCCCATTCTACATGTCTCTTTGTATTTGCTTCTATGTATTAGATAGAACAGTTATGCCTCCCAGTCTTTGTGGGATGGCCTTATGTAGAAAGTGTCTTGAGGGGTCCAGTGGTGCAGTCTTTTTGTTCACCTGAGCTGGACATTCTAGGAATGTCCCTTGTGTGAGTTATTTGGGTTCTTCTGTTATAATTGGGACTTGATTGTTGCTATCCTGTTTGTGGAAGGGATCTCTCCTCCAACTTGCTACCTATGAGGTTCATCCCTGATGTAATTATGACAACATGTATACAGATGCTCTGGGTCTGCTATTTGTGGGGCTTCCTGGATTTTTCTCTGATGTTGTATCCGGTCCCTTGGAGTGGCTATCCTGGGCTTCCTGGGACCTTCTCTAGTGCAGATGAATGTGATTCATTTCTGGCCCTGGGCAACCTGATTGAGGTCCAGAGGTTTAAGCCATTAGTGTTCCAGTGGTAGGGACTCCTTAGGCCAGAAGCTGAGTCTGCCTTGATTCTAATGCCTTGGTTATCTCTGTTCTGAGCTGTATTCCCTTCCTCCATGGATTTGGTCCCACAGGTGTCAGATGCAGACACTTGGGGTCATGTTGGCTTTTGCCTTACTGCACAGTCTGGGGTGGTGTCCAAGGCAGGGACACACACAAGGACCTGCTGGCATTCACTTCCCTGTGATGCCTGGGGCAGTGTCTGTGGCCAGAACCCAATTGCTGTTTCTGACTAATCAAGTCAGACAAAGACTAAAAGCCTCCAGATACCCACCTCTGCCTGCAGACTGTATTCAGCCTTAAGTAGCCTCAGGCAATAATCCACAGGTGGGGTGAGATGTTTTCCAACAAGGTGGGACAATTGTTTCTGCCTGGAGGCTACTTATTCTAAATATCTTAATGGGCTTCAGAAACTCCACAGGGTGGGACAAAGGGTTTTCCAAAAGGCTTGGTCAACTGTCTTCTGCCAAGGCATAAACCTCCTGGATAGCAAAGTTCTGTCTAAGAAAGATGATCTCCACAGTGTAAAGGAATGACTCAGCACAGAAAACAGGTGTTTTTGCTTTCTGAGCTTTAACCCCAAAGCTCCCAACGTAGTTTTTGCTCACACAGCTCCAGACTTCTCTGCCCTCCCTCTTCTGGAGCCCAAGGTGAGTGGCTGCACATAAAATTTTGTGCATTGGCTCTTTAATCAATCAGTCTGCATTTCCAGGCCTCTCTCCTTCGCAGAGAGCAACCCTGCTGCTTTTCATAGCCAGATGTTATGTAGGCACCTTTCTCAGTTCCAGTGCTCTGTGCTGGGGGGCCCAGCTTGGGGATTAGACCCCAGAGTTCCCAGTGGCAACCCCCGCAGTTAAGATATATCTCTGAAACTTCAATTTCTGTTTTGGGGTAGGCCTTTCACACCTCAGTCCTTCCTACCAGTCTCATGCAGTCTCCACTTTCTGCCCTTGGTTATCAGGGTTCTCTCCAGCTAATCTTCAGCTGTTTGTTTGTGTTTTTTGTTTTTGTTTGTTTTGTATTTTAGTTGTAATTCCAGTCTGGTTCTGGGAGTATGTCCGTGTAGCATCCACTTACTCCACTACCATTTTTAATAAGTCTCAATGTGCTTTCTTCATTACTTCTCTAGTTGTAGGACTTCCATTCAGCCAGCTTTTAAGCAGTTATAAATTATGGTTGTTCTATATTTTAGTTGTGATTTTGATGTGGTTGTGGTAGACGGTGAGTATAGGCAGTTTACCTATGCCACCATCTTGGTTCTTTGCAGTACCTTCTATCTTCATATTTTTGGATTCTTTCTGCTCTTCTGATTGGGTGTTTTTTGCTTCCTCATATTCCAAATCATTGATTTGATTCTCAGAATCCTCTCTACTTTTGAATCCCTGTAAAATATTATTTATTTCATTTAGTGTATGCTTAATTTCTGACTGGTTCTTTTTCATGTCTGAAATTATCACTAAGACTAGAGGACCAGTGCATGAATTCATGCACCAGTGGGGTTGCTTGGCCTGGCCTGTGAGATCAGGCCGAAACTGGGTCTCTGACATCCCCCGAGGGGTCCTGGATTGTGAGAGGGTGCAGGCCAGGCCGAGGGACCCCACTGATGCACAATTGAGGTGAGGGAAGGATGTGGGAGGTTGGCCAGCCGGGGAGGGACTGCGGGAGGGCTCAAGGCATGTCCAGCCTATCTCGCTCAGTCCCAATTGGCTGGACCCCAGCAGCAAGCTAACCTACCAGTTGGAGTGTCTGCCCCCTGGTGGGCAGTGCATGTCATAGAGAGTGATTGAGCAGCCTTAGCATATCATTAACATATTACATTTTGATTGGTTAAACGGACAACCAGACAACCGGGCAGTTAGCATATTGGGCTTTTATTATATAGAATTCTTGTAAGACTCACTAAGTCCCTAGAGCAGTGGTTCTCAACCTTGGCTGCACATTAGAATCACCTGGGAATCTTTTTAAAATCCTGATTTCCGGGCCTCATCCTCTGGAAATTCTGTTTCTTTGTTATGGGGTGGGGCCACAACATTAGCAACAAAGAAACAGATTTTCTTTAGGATGAGGCCCAGAAATCAGGATTTTAAAAAGATTCCCAAGTGATTCTAATGTGCATCCAAGGTTGAGAACCACTGCTCTAGAGGCTCTCATTAAGTCACTTGAAGCTCTCATTAAGATCCTTAAGCAACTATTGTTTTGAACTCTGTATCTAGTAGTTTGCTTGTTTCCATTTAATTTATTTCTTTTTCTGGAGATTTCTTCTGTTCTTTAATTTGTGACATGTTTCCTTGTCTCTGCATTTTGGCTGCTTTCCTGTGTTTATTTCTATATATTTGGTAGAACTGCTATGTCTCCTAGAATTGTTAGAGTGGCCTTGTGTAGTAGGGGTCCTGTAGGACCTAGTGCAGTGATGGCGAACCTATGACATGTGTGTCAGAGGTGACATGCGAACTCATTTTTTTTTGGTTGATTTTTCTTTGTTAAATGGCATTTAAATATATAAAATAAATATCAAAACTATACATCTTTGTTTTACTATAGTTGCAAATATCAAAAAATTTCTATATGTGACACGGCACCAGAGTTAAGTTAGGGTTTTTCAAAATGCTGACACGCCGAGCTCAAAAGGTTCACCATCACTGACCTAGTGGCTCAGCTTCCCCAGTCCACCTGAGCTGGGCCCTCTAGGTGTGCCTCTGTGTGGGCTGTGTACACAGTCTTGTTGTAGTTGAGCCTTGATTATTGTTGGCAGCACTGTGAGGAATTGACCTTTAGGCCAACTGAATGTGAGGATGAGCTGAGACTATAGTGGAAGAACTGATGTGCAGGAGATAATCCTATGGAACAGGACCTGCTTCAGTGAGGCTTTGGTGCTTACTGAGTCTGCCCCTTGAGTGTGTCACTAGTAGATATGTAGCATTGTAATATGGTATGGTCTGAAGCTGTCCACTGGGTGCACTAGTTCTGGGGACTCTTGGGAGGTACAAAGTCAATCAGTGCCTGGGGTTACCTGGCAGGAGCTACAGAGCGGTCTGCAGATGGCCACAACTTGTGTTTGGCTTGGAAGTGCCGAGGTGAGGCCAAGCTGTGAAGCAAGGCAGGCTGGTGTTAGAGCCAGGTCTTGGGCCTCTTATTGAATGGTATGGGGTATGCTTATGCCAGCTGTTGCTTGTTTGAGAGATTTTAGGAAAGTCTGAAGCCTGAGCCAGGACAGGCCATTCATTTGGAAAAACTGCTACCAACAGCTTGGCTGGTGCTGCAAATTGGATGGGACTAGGTCTCAGGGAATCACCAGGGTGAAACAAACAGTGTGAGCCAGGCTGATAGGAACTCAGATATGGCTGCCAGTCAGCTCTGTGATGGGCAATGTCTCAGCATAGGAACAATGACCCCTGTGAGCACCCCGGTCTGGGAAAAGCTGCCCCTGAGTTCTCGCTCTGATGCCAGACAATCTAGTTCCTCCCTGTATGTCCCTGGATTCCCCAACCTGCTGTCACAATGCTGGAGCTCAGAGGGAGTGAGTCCATGTAAGTTTGTGCACTGGCCCTTTAACAGGAACTGCCTGTGTCTACAGTACTCTCCATGTCACTTAGCCACAATCCCCACTAGTTTTTACAGCACAAAGTTATGGGAACTTCTCTTCCCAGCTATGGAACCTTGGGCTGAAGAGTCTGGTGTGGGGCTGGGACTCCTTGCTCTTCACAGAAGGCCTTTGCAGTAGAGATATCCCTCCGGATTTAAAAAAAAAAAAAAAAGCCACACATGGGTATTGGACCAGCCTGTTTTGCACCTCTGCCCCTCCAACTAGTCTCAAAGTGTTTTGTTTTTTTTACTTCTCTAGTTGTAAGACGTCCATTCAGCCTGCTTTTAGGCAGTTTTGAATGGTGGTTGTTATGTATTTTAGTTGTAATTTTGATGTGGTTTTGGGCAGCAGTGAGTACCAGCATTTACCTATGCCACCATATTGCAGGTCTTCCTAGATTTTTAACATAAATTTCCAAACATACAGAAAAGTTAAATTTTATAGTGAGTACCAACTTAACCAACACCTATGTTCTACTATTAATATTTTACAATATTTGCTTTAATACATATTTGTCCACCAATGCATCCTTCTCTTCATCCATCATTCCATCTTATTTTTATTTATTTTTAAATTATAGATACCAATACACTGTCCCGAAATATTCCAGTATATAGGTCATTAACTGAAGATCAATATTTGTTTATATCTCTTTTTTCTTTTGAGTTAAAATTTGCATTCAATAAATTCACAAATACTAGGTGTACTGTTCTATAATTCCCCTGTAAAAAATAAAAATCATATACCTATGCAACCTGTACCCCCTCAAGATAATGTTACCAGCACTCTAGAAGGTATTCTCATATAGATTCCCAATAAATCCCCACCTTCAACCCCCAGAGGTAACTATTGTTCTAGTTAATTTCCACCACAGATTAGTTTTGCCTTTTGTATGAAAGCAAATCAATGGACTCAATACTCTTTTGTGTAAGGTTTCTTTTAGTTAGCATAATATTTCTATGATTCATCCATATTGTGTCTATCAGTAGTTCATGCCTTTTTACTGCTGAGTAATATTTCATTATATGAGTGTACCAAAGTTTATTTATTCATTGTCCAATTAAGTGATACATGGGCTCTTACCATAGTTTGAATAAAGCTTCTATAAAATTGTGTACTAGTCTTTTTGTGGTGTAGAAAGAATTTTAATTAGTAAGGCACAAGATCTGGAGAAAGATAATAAAAAGCATATGAAATACACAAAAGAGGGAAAAAAGACTTGGTGGTTAGGAAAGCTGGGACAGTGGTCTCTAAACACAGGATGAGCTGTCACATTAAGAAAGTGAATCAGGCCGAAACCGGTTTGGCTCAGTGGATAGAGCGTCGGCTTGTGGACTGAAAGATCCCAGGTTCGATTCCGGTCAAGGGCATGTACCTTGGTTGCGGGCACATCCCCAGTGGGGAGTGTGCAGGAGGCAGCTGGTCGATGTTTCTCTCTCATTGATGTTTCTAACTCTCTATCTCTCTCCTTTCCTCTCTGTAAAAACTCAATAATATATATTAAAAAAAAAAGAAAGTGAATCAGGTGATGTGCTGATTTAGTGCTTATTGTCTGCTGTCCTAGAATCCTGCCATAGGAACTTACCTTCCTAGTCTCTATTTTCTCATTTATCAAATTGAGATAATTGTACTTTTCTTCAGGGTTGTTGTGAGCATCTAATGAGATAATGCATGTAAAGTGCTTCACTACTATGGTTACTTTTATTAAATTAGCCATTTTTACATTAAGAAATACAAAAGAGCTGCTTTTATGATGCTAGTGAACTAGCTTAATTTGTGATTAGTTATAAACTCCAAATTGAGGGGAATATACAATAATTTAGAAATCACTTTGTGATTGATCCATGAGCTTTAATAGTTTACTCAAAGTTCACTTTCATTTGTAACCACCTACTATATCCCAGGCCCTATTGTAGGAAATTGGAATGTTACAATGAATAAGAAAAGAGACAACCTCAGTCTTATGGACTGTAATAGAAAAGACAGAAAGCAAATACTTACAAATGCAGGGGTTGGTAAGGAAAGTTGTACAAGAGGGCACTTTGGAAAGTATATATGTGGATGATTTAATTAATGCTAAAATCTCTTATAAGCGTGTCTTTGTTTAGAATAGCACCCAAAGTAGAACAAAAGGCTTTAAATATCATAAAATATATTCACTAATTTCTTCTCATTTTCACTCCATCACACTTCTCTTAGCCACTCCCTTCCCCAAAGTCATCAATTATAAATAAATGTGGTTATATCTTAACCTGTCAAAATGTTCAAACAGTTCTTTGTCCAAGTAAATTGACCTTAACACAGTAGCTTTTATAAATTTTAAGTCATCAGCACATTAACACACTTAACATTAGTGTTCCTAATAACAAGATTACAATCCTATCTAATAATAGACAAACATGGTAATTAACCGTACCTCTGACACGCTTCCCATTGGCTAATCAGGGCGATATGCAAATTAACTGCCAACCAAGATGGCGGCCGGCAGCCAGGCAGTTGACGCAAACATGAGGCTTGCTTGCTCCAGTGATGGAGGAAGCCAAGGTTCCCCGCCTGCTGCTGCAAGCCTCTGAGCTGCACTCTAAGAAACAATGTTGCAATTATAGAAGCTAAACAAACCCCAGAAACCTGCTTTCAGCCAGCTGGCCTCAGAGCTGCAGCTGAAACAGTGTTTCAATTATAGAAGCCAAACAAACCCAGATACCTGCTTTCAGCAGCAGACGTCTCAGAGCTGGAGCTGAGCATCAGAGCTAAAGCCAGCTCTCAGTTCCAGTGAAAGCCATAGAAGGAAAATAAATCCCAGAATAAAAAAAGAAAGAAAAAAAGGAGAGATTGGGAGCTTCAGTCACCCGCCAGCCTGAAAACGGCCCTCAGCCCCTCACCCAGACTGGCCAGGCACCCCAGTGGGGACCCCCACCTGTGCACCAGGCCTCTTTCCTATATAGTAAAAGGGTAATATGCAAACTGACCCTAACAGCAGAATGACTGGGAATGACTGGTCACTATGACACACACTGACTACCAGGGGGCAGACGCTCAATGCAGGAGTTGCCCTCTGGTGGTCAGGGCACTCTCACATGGGGAGCTCTGCTCAGCCACAAGCCAGGCTGATGGCGGCCAGTACGGTGGTGGTGGTGGGAGCCTCTCCTGCTTCCTCAGCAGCGCTAAGGATGTCTGACAGCAGTTTAGGCCTGCTCCCCACTGGCAAGTGGACATCCCCTGAGGGCTGCTGGGCTACCAGAGGTATGTCTGATTGCCATGTTAGGCCCATTCCCCTGGGGAATGGGCCTAAGCCAGCAGGTGGTCATTCCCTGAGGGGTCCCAGACTGCGAGAGGGCACAGGCCGAGCTGAGGGGCCCCCTCCTCCCCGAGTGCACAAATTTTTGTGCACCGGGCCTCTAGTCCTATCTAATAAAAGAGAAACATGGTAATTAGCATACGACCACTACCCTTCCCATTCGCTAATCAGGGTGATATGCAAATTAACTGCCAGCCAAGATGGTGGCCAGCAGCCAGGCAGCTTAAACTGAACATGAGCCTTGCTTGCTTCAGTGACGGAGGACTGCAATGTACCCCGCCTGCCTTGCCGGCCTCTGAGCCTGCAGTTTAAGAAACATTGCAACAAATATAGAAGCTAAACAAAACCCCAGAAACCTGCTTTCAGCAAGCCGGGATCTCAGAGCTGGAGTTATACATTGTTTCGATTATAGAACCGAAACAAACCAGATACCTTCTTTCAGAAGCAGAGGCCTCAGAGCTGGAGCCAGAGCTAAAGCTGGCCCAGAATTAAAAAAAAAAAAAAAAAAGGAGCAGTTGGGAGCTTCAGTCACCTGTCAGCCTGAAAACAGCCCTCAGCCCCTCACCCAGACTGGCCAGGCACCCCAGTGGGGATCACCACCCTAAAGGGTGTGTGACCAGCTGCAAACAGCCATCATCCCCTCATCCAGGCTGGCCAGGCACCCCAGTGGGGACCCCCACCCTGATCCAGGACACCCTTCAGGGCAAACCTGCCAGCCCCCACCCATGAACCAGGCCTCTATTTTATATAGTAAAAGGGTAATATCCCTCCCAGCACCGGGATCAGTGGAGCCGCGAAGCCTCCTGGCACCGGGATCAGCCTGACAGGGGTAGTGCCCAAACCCTCTGATCGCCCTGCAGCTCTGTGTGTGACAGGGGTGGGGCCACAACCTCCCTATCTGCACTGCTCTGTTCATGAAAGGGCAAGGCACCCCAACCTCCTGATCAGCCCTGTTCTGTGCCTGATACGGGGGAGCTCCCCAACCCCCTGATCACCCTGCGGCTCTGTGTGTGACAGGGTGCAGTGCCCCAACCCCCCACCCCATGGGCCCTGCTCTGTGTGTGACGGGGTAGAGCCATAATCTCCTCATCGGCCCTGCCCTGAGTGTGAGAGTGGTGGTGCCCCAACGCCCTGATTGGCCCTGCTCTGTGGGTGATAGAGGGTGGCGCCCCAACCCCCTGATCCACCCTGCTCTGTGTGTGACAGGGTGCAGTGCCCCAACTCCCCTACCGGTCCTACTCTGTGAGTGACGGGGGTAGCTCCTCAACCTCCTGATGGGCCCTGCTCTGTGCATGACAGGGGGGAGCTCCCCAACCCCCTGATCGGCCCTGCTCTGTGCGTGACGGGGGGAGCTCCCCAACCCCCTGATTGGCACTGCTCTGTGTGTGACAGGGGGTGTCGCCGCAACCTCCCCCTCAACCCTGCCTTGAATGTGACAGCGGGCGGTGCCCCAACCCCCCAATCGGCCCTACACTGAGCGTGACTGAGGGTGGCATTGCAACCTCCTGATCTGCCCTGCTCTGTGCATGACAGGGGGCGGCGCCCCAACTCCCCAATCGTCCCTGCTCTGAGCCTGACCAGGGGCTGCACCTAGGGATTAGGCCTGCCCTCTGCCACCCGGGAGCAGGCCTAAGCCAGCAGGTCGTTATCTCCCGAGGGGTACCAGACTGGGAGACGGCACAGGCCTGGCTGAGGGCCCCCACTCCCCACCGAGTGCACAAATTTTTGTGCACTGGGCCTCTAGTCTTTAAAATAAACTGCCAACATGATATTTAGTAGTAGTTTACCTTACTACTCTAGTATTCTATCTATATGAAAATATTGTTTTCATTGGGATTTGGTTTAGATTTGGAATTTACAGGCAGGCTAAAAGCCTTATTGACTAGCCTCTAGGCATATAACTCTTTTGAATATGCATTAAGAAATGTATATATTCAAGGAGAGATTAAACATAATATTATGTATAACTCCCAGTAAAGAGAAAGACTCTGGCCCATTTTTTTGTTCAGTATGAAGAGAGGCGGCCTGTAATCCATCTCCATCCCTTAGCGGCCAAGGCTTGGCCCATATCAATGCAATTTGGAATCTGTTTATATATGCTTTGTAAACATGCTAAATTCAACTTGGTAAACATTAAATGCATATATAATTTAGGAAAATGTAAAGAAATCTAATAATTTAATGTCATATAGTATTCAAAAGACTTGTGTTCTACCAATATAAAAAGAATTATGGGCAACTATGTACTAGTATATGTGTGCTGTTAAATTGAGTCCAAATTATTTCAGATGAGTGTGTTATGGAATGTGAAGGTGTTCAACTCTTAGAAACCAAAATGATTGGCATTATTTTGTGCACACAATATTTGCATTTCAGAATTTTAAGAGAAATTGAATGTTACAATTAGGTTACAGAATTTTGTATTTCTTACCAGATATATTTTTAAACTTTCTGGCCTATTGTAAGGGCCTCTTTAAGACAAAAAGAAGCTTAGGAAAAGATGGTCAAAATGTACAAACTTTTAGTTATAAGAAAAATAAGTGCTGGTTATGTAATATACAACATAGTAACTATAGTTAACAATATTGTATTAATGTTTACAAATTGCTAAAGAGTAGATCTTAGAAGTTTTCATCAGAAGGAAAACATTTTTGTAAGTACGTGAGGTGATGGGTGTTAATTAAACTTATGGTGGTAATCATCCTGTAATATATGCACATAGAAAATCATTCTGTTGTACATTTCAAACAAATATAATGTTATATGTAAATTATATTTCGTTAAAACAAGAGAAAATGTAGTTTGTTGACAGGTTTAAAATAACTAAGGTTAACATATGAAACAATGGGGAAAGATGCCTAATATGTTATGGCACCTAGAAGATACTACATATATTTTTAGCCTGAAAAAATTAAGAGCATTAACTTGATTAAATGAAAATGTGCTCTAATAGACTCAGAAAAAAAAATACTTGCTTTTCTCTACCTTTTTAAACCTTTTTAAAAAATTTAGTGGGGTGACATTGGTCAATATGATCATATAGGTTTCATGTATGGGTTTCTATGTTACAAGATCTGTATATTGCACTGGGTGCCTACTACTCAAAGTCAAATCCTCTCCCATCACACACATGAGGATCCCCTTAAGCCCCCACCCCCTTTCCTTTGGCTACCACCACACACCTGTCTGCGTTCAGGGGTCCCAGTTCTATATCCCACATATGAGTGAAATCATTTGATTCTTAGCTTTCTCTGATTGACTTATTTCACTCAGCACAACATCCATCTCAAGGTCCACCTATGATACTGCAAATTGCAGTATTTCATCTTTTGTGTATATATGTACCACATCTTCTTTATCCAGTCTTCCATCACAGGATACTTTGGTTATTTCTATGTCTTGGCCACTGTGAATAATGCTGCAATGAACATAGGGGTGCATACATCCTTGGAAGTACATATTTTGGAGATTATTTTCAGTATACATCCAGGAGAGCGACTGCTGGGTCATATGGTAGCTTTCCATAGTGGCTGTACCAGTCTACATTCCCACCAGCAGTGAATGAGGGTTCTCTTTTCTCTACAACCTCTCCAACACTTGTTATTGCTTGTTTTGTTGGTAATAGCCACTCCAACAGGTATGAGTTGGTATCCCACTGCAGTTTTGATTGGCATTCCCCTAATTGTTAGTGACATTGAACATCTTTTCATATACCTACTAGAGGCCTGGTGCACAAAAATTTGTGCACTCGGGGGAGGGGTCCCTCAGCCAGGCCTGTGCCCTCTCACAGTCTGGGACCCCTTGGGGGATGTCTACCTGCTGGCTTAAGCCTGCTCCCCGGGGGATCGGGCCTAAGCTGGCAGTCAGACATCACTCTGGCAGCCCAGGAGCCCTCAGGGGAGGTCCACTTGCCAGTGGGAACCAGGCCTAAGCTACAGTCGGACATCCTTAGCGCTGCTGAGGAGGTGGGAGAGGCTCCCGCCATCACTGCTGTGCTGGCAGCTGGCAGCCTGGCTTGTGGCTGAGCAGAGCTCCCCCTGTGGGAGCGCATTGACCACCAGGGAAAGCTCCTGCATTGAGCATCTGCCCCCTGGTGGTCAGTGTGTGTCATAGTGACCAGTCATTCTCAGTCTTTCTGCTGTTAGGGTCAATTTGCATATTACCCTTTTATTATATGCCTGGTGCATGGGTGGGGGCTGGCTGGCTTGCCCTGAAGGGTGTCCCGGATCAGGGTGGGGGTCCTGCTGGGGTGCCTGGCCATCGTGGGTGAGGGGCTGATGGCTGTTTGCAGGCTGGTCAAGCCCCCCAGCAGGGACCTTCACCCCTTGAAGGTGTGGCCAGCCTGGGTGAGGGGCTGATGGCTGTTTGCAGGCTGGCCACAGCCCCTTCAGGGTGGGGGTCCCCTGAGGTGCCTGGCCAGCCTGGGTGAGGGGCTGATGGCTGTTTGCAGGCTGGCCATGGCCCCCAGCCACCCAAGCTCCCAGTGGAGTCTGGCTGGAAGCAGGTATCTGGGATTTATTTATCTTCTATAATTGAAACTTTGTTGCCTTTAGTGGAGACCACAGCCTACCAGGGCAAGCAGGAAGCTTGGCTTCCTCCATCGCCGGGGCAACCAAGCCTCCTGCTTGCTCCAGCTCCGTGGCTGCAAGCCACTATCTTGGTTGTGTTAATTTGCATATAGTTGCTCTGATTGGCTGGTGGGCGTGGCTTTGGGCATAGCAAAGGTATGGTCAGTTTGCATGTTTCTCTTTTATTAGATTAGATTGGCTGTTTGTAGTCTTCTTGGGGGAGGTGTAATCTTCAGGCCCTCTGCCCTCCTTTTGATTGGGTTGCTTGTGTGTTTGGTGTCTAGTTCCATTTAGTTCTTTACATGTTTTGGAAATTAAACATCTGTTGGTGCTACTATTCACAAACATCATCTCCCACTTGCCACCTCCCTGCTCTGCCATCAGTTCTCTGCCTTTATAAAATGTTTTATTTTGTTGAGATAAGAACATCTAATAAGAGACCTATCCTCTGAATAGATTTTTAAGTGTACAACACAGTATTGTTAAATATAGGCACAATACTGTACAGAAGAGCTCTAGAATGTATTCACGTTGTATAACTGAAACTGTATACCTGTTGATTAGCAACTCTCCATTTCTGGATTTCACCATACTACTCTCTGCTTCTAGGAATTTGACTATGTTAGGTACTTCTTATAAGTTAAATCATGCGGTATTTTCCTATATGAATAGCTTATTTTATTTAGCATGCCCTCAAGGTTCAACAATGTTGCTGCATATAGCAAGATTCCCTTCTTTTTAAAAGCCGCTGAAGGATATTTAGTTTGTTTTCACATCTTAGCTATTACAAATAGTGCATCAACAAACATAGAAATGCAAATATCTTTTTGGGGTTCCTGATTTTAGTTCTTTGGAACTAAAGAAAATCAATGGATTCAATACTCTTTTGTGTAAGGTTTTAGTTAGCATAATATTTCTATGATTCGTCCATATTGTGTCTATCAGTAGTTCATGCCTTTTTACTGCTGAGTAGTATTTCATTATATGAGTGTACCAAAGTTTATTTATTCATTGTCCAATTAAGTGATACATGGGCTCTTACCATAGTTTGAATAAAGCTTCTATAAAATTTTGTACTAGTCTTTTTGTGGTGTGGAAAGAATTTTAATTAGTAAGGCACAAGATCTGGAGAAAGATAATAAAAAGCATATGGAAATACACACCACTTTGCCTGAAAGTGGGATTGCTAGAATATGTGGTAGTCCCATTTTTAATGCCTTGAGGGACATCCATACTGTTTTCCATAGCAGCTGCACCATTTTGTATTCCCACCAACAGTACACAAGAGTTCTAATTTCTCTACATCCTTTCCAAGACCCGTGACAATTTCCCATCCTTTAAGAGTTGGCACCAAGGATCTGTTACAATGAAGTTTTTGTTTCCAATGTTGGAAGTTATCCCTAGCGCTTTTAATCTACTTATTGTGTAGGTTGCAGCATTGATGAAGATTTAATTGTAAATACATCCACAAAATGTGTACAATTAAGAATACTGATCCTGAAAAAGAGAAGAGTGCCAGATTTGTGTTAAAGTCTATCTGCAATTAATTGCATATTTAAATCAGTTTAAATAAATTCTTATTTATTTTATTCACCCAACCTCTGCATGATGGTTTTACTACAGTAAAAATGAGTGCAGAAGATCACCACCAACAGTAAGAACAAACTTACACTAGCTGATGATTAAACTGAATCAATTGGCTTCAGGCTTTAACTTCCATCCTCTACGGAATAATCACTAGAACCTGCATTTGCAATATTGAATCATTATGGAATTGAACTACCTCATGTATATTTTGATACAGAATATAATATTCTGGCAGTTAGGTACAATGTACACTCTCAGAGGGAATTATGATTTGGTTATGAAAATCTCAGAAATCTTTTCTTCAAAGGTATTTATACCAAAATATTCATAGTTATACCTTATTTTCAGTGTAAGGCAAACCAAAAACATTTGAGTAGAATAAATTTAACACTAAATACTATTTTTCCAATATCTATATCTATATACTATATCAATTCATCTAGGTAAATCTCATGGAAACATACTACAACAGAATTTTGTGGTGCTGCATATTGTGTGAAATAAATAAGTCCTTAGCTAGGATTTAATTTTTTAAAATTACATTAAAATTTTTGTTGCAAGAGCTATCAACGGAATTATCTAGCATGAGACAAACCAAATCTCTCTCTCTGAAATTTGTAATATCTGTGTATTTCATCTTCTCTAGAGGCAAATCAGCTGATAAGAGGGACTCTGGAGAGAGTCAGCTGTGGGACTTAGATGAAAGTGCTCTGGCAATCAGATGAGCTGGTCAATGAGAGAGAGAAGCAAGTAGCTCAACACAAAATATTCTGGGCAGACTAGAATCGGGGTATCATTTTTTAAGCAAAAAATGATGTAGGCAGGATGAAATAGTTCTTATTCGCTATGGAGGCTTCCAAGCTACATGAAAGCATCTTGCACTGCTCTGTTCTAAGGTACTCCTACAGGAAGAATTTCTGCTCAATACAGAGCCCAGAATAGAATTCTAAGTGATTTATTGAATAAGACGCTCAAGTACTCTCTCTGCTCATATTGTATTCTCATGCACACCATGTGCATAGCCAAATTATATCCCTTATTCAATTTTACTGTATTTATTGGCTTGTCTTCCTATCCCATTGCAGGGTTTTATTAGGGCAAAGGCAGGGTCTTTGTACACTTTTTCAGAACCCAATGTTTAGCCCTATTCATGGTATTGGAGAAGTGCTCTACAAATGTTATCCATATAAATAATAAATGAAAGAAGCTCACACCCTTCTTGAAAATGCACCAATGTTCTGTTAAAAATATAATTTAGATATAAATTATATATTTATATATTGTATTTAACATCAAATTTGATATTTTAATATCAATTTCATTAACGTAATAACAAACAGTACAAAAACAGTAATAACAATTCATGATGAAGAGTATCCACAAATAGATAACCCTCCTTTCTCATTCAAGTGATTACTGCTAATAGTTTCTTGTGCATCCATCAGATATTTTTGTATTGCTCTATAATTTTTCATGCATATACAACTTGGTCCCTGCCTCCCTAGTTGGATGCTGAGCTCATTAAGTGTAAGTACTGCAGCATAACCTTCTCCCATATTCCACATACTTTGTGCTGGACACCTAGTAAGTATGCAATAAAAATAACTGCAGCTGTGACAGCTCTGTTGACTTTGTTTAAAAAAAAAAAGTAAAAAGACAAATTGCAAGCCATGAAGAATATTATACTAAGCCAGGGCAACATTTAAGGCAAAGTAGTAAAAATCTTTAATAACTAATTAGTAATCTCAGGGTCTAAATTTAAAATCCCTAGGACTAAATTAAGATGAGTCATTTAAAAAATTTGCATAAAGAAGCACTCATTCATTTAAGAGATTTGTAAAGAGTAAATATCTGCTTATATTCTGTGGGATACATAGAAGCACAAAAACCTTATGAAGCAAGTGTTATATCCATTTTATAGATGAGGAAACTGAGATTACAAAAGGTTAAGTATTTTTCCTAAGGTTATGCAATTAGTCGGTGGCCAAGTTGGAATTCAACTTCATACTCTAAAGTCTATCTGCCTTGAAGGAAAGAAATGGACTTGAGAGTTAGTGTAAAACAAATATTATAATGTGTTTAGCAATTGATTCAGTTGGGGTGTGTGAAAGAGAAGCAGGCAAAATGATCATGAGGATTCAAGCCTAGTTTTCTCAATCACTATTCAAAAACACACATCAGTAATATATGTCCTCCCTAGGCAAAAATGAAAACAATTTTTATAAATGATGACAAACTTATGAAACATAATAATCATTCACTAAATAATATTACTTTTATTTTCTCCATATAACTGCAGTGCTCATATGTACTGGGCTATTTAATATAAATAATAAATAGCTAGGATATTCTTGGCTAAAATTTATCTTCTTAACAGATTCTCAGAAAGCAGATTAATAAATGTTGATTCCCTGTGCTCAGAGGTTAAAATTTTACCAAGCTAACACAATCATGGTAGGATCAAGTGTCTGCCAGTCAACCCTATAGATTCTAGGCAGTTAAGCCCATGTTAACTACTGGGGTAGATAAAACAGCAGAAAACCACAACAGGAATATGGGGAAGTTTTTTCTTATACCAATGCACTTTCTGGATCAGATTAGGTGCTATTTCCTCCAGATATTTAGGAAGCCTTTATATTATTTTATTAAAGACTAGAGTCTGGGTGCACGAAATTTGTGCACTCAGGGGGTCTCTCAGCCCAGCCTGTGCCTTCTTGCAGTCCGGGAGCCCATGGGCCTAAGCTGTCAGTCCGACATCCCTAGCGCTGCCGCTGAGGCGGGAGAGGTTCCCTCCCACCACCTCTGCTGTGCTCACCAGCCATGAGCCCGGCCTCTGGCTGAGTGGTGCTCGCCCTATGGGAGCACACTGACCACCAGGGGGCAGCTCCTGTGTTGAGCATCTGCCCCCTGGTGGCCAGTGTGCATCATAGCGACCGGTCATTCTGCCATTCAGTCGATTTGCATATTAGCCTTTTATTATATAGGATTATCCAGTACAGTAGCCCCCCACCTTGGATATGTTCCAAGATCCCCAGTGGATACCTGAAACCACAGATAGTACCACACTTTATATATACTATATTTTTTTTACTATAGCTACATACCTATGATAAAGTGTAATTTATGTTAGGCACAGTAAAAGATTAACAACATCAATAATAAAATAGAACAATTATAATAATACACTATAATAAAAGTTATGTGAAGGTGGTCTATCTCTCTTAGCATATTAACACAAATTTCTTTACCTTATCACAATTTCATAGATAGAAGATTCAGTTTTACTAGAGATCTTAGCAACCTCAGCATACTTTTTTCCCCCTCCCTTATTGAGAACTTTCACCTTTTTACTTAAAGGAAGCACTTTACAATTTCTCTCCAGCATATATGAATTGACAGCATCACTACTCTTGCACTTTGGGCCATTATTAAGTAAAATAATGCTTAGATGAACCCAAGTATTGCAATTACCTGGACAGTGTAAGTGACTAACAGGCGGGTATATAGTGTGGAGGCATTGGAAAAAAGAATGATTTATGTCCCAGGAGGAATTCAGCTAGACAGTATGTGATTTCATCACAATACTCAGAACAGTGGGAAATTTAAAATTTATAACTTTTTTTTGAAATTTTCCATTAATATTTTGAACCATGGTTGACTGCTGGTAACTGAAGCCAAGGAAAACAAAACCACAGATAATAAGGTACTATTAGTTCTTACAAAAATTGCATATGCAGATCCAGTTGCCAACAAGATTGATAAAATGTTAATACAGATAAATTACAAGAATGCTGTGACTTCTAGAGAGACTGAAAAATATGGAACATCATACCAGAATGCCTATGTATATTCTCATGAAGGTACTTGGTTACCTTTGTTATGGGAAAGAAGCCACCTCACTGAACTGGATAATAATCACTGCCTGAAACATTATTCTCCTCCACAGTAGATATCTCCATGAATGTGTCTCTTCAAATGTCAAAGTTTCCCCTTTACTAAAAGCCCATCATTTATAGAGAGCTGGCTAAGTGGGGGGGGGAGGGGGAAGCCAAATTATATTGATGGGACTTGTTTCTTTGATATGCTTCTAATCTGGAAATCTTCAACTTGCATGCAAATCTCTATCCATATTTGTACTGTATAGACTTTGAAAAAGAACCTAAGCCCCAGCCTCTAGGAAAATATTCATTTTCTCCTAGTATATCCCATAAAACTGAATACTTTTGTGAAATAGAATATAATCTATTTTCAAGTATTAGAGGATTTAGAGAAGATAAGCTGTTGTTAACGATAATTAAGCTACATCCTCACACCAATACACACTGGATCATAGGATAGGAAGAATGCACTCAGCTGTCCTGATTTGCCATGGTCCAGCCCAATCCTGAATATGGCAAGGTTCCACAGATAAAACCACAGTGCCGCCTACCCTACCCAACAATCTTAGTGAGTCATCTGTATATAAAAGCCTAAGCGACCGAATGACCATCGGTCACTATGACGTGCACTGACCACCAGAGGGAAAATGCTCAGTGCAGGAGCTGCCCCATGGTGGTCAGTGCTCTCTCACAGCCAACCTCCCAAGGTCCCTTCCCCCAGCTGGCCGGCCCTGATTGGCCCCCATCAGGACTGGGTGAGATGGCCCTGATCGGCCCAGATCACCAGCCAGGCTAAGGGACCCCACCCGTGTACGAATTCATGCACTGGGCCTGTAGTAGTAAAAGACCTGTTGGTGCATTCTTAGTCAGAGTTGATAGTAGACAACAAGAATATATTTTGACAGAGAACATATCTCTCATGAAATATTCATGGAAATGTTTAGTTCAATAGGTATGTTCACCTCCCTGGGGAAGCTCTCCTATCAAAACATGTCTGTATTTTCATGTAAGTGACCAAAATTGTGGTTTCAGGATGTTATGGTCAAACCAATTTTTTTCAAGTAACTATTAGAAATATATTTGAACACAAAAGTCTTGAAATATATGAACTACAGATTCTTAATTAATACTCTGGTATTCTTTGCTAAAATGTAAATTCTCTGCCTCCTAACAAGTACCCCACAATAGGCTCAATTTAATGAAATGAATTATTTTCCTCTATTTTTATACAGGTATCACCACTTTTCAAAAGTTCATTTAGATTTCATATAAAAGACCTACATTAATACCTGTTTTCCCTAACAGAAAGAAATCTGAAGACATTTTTTTCTTTTACAAAAAAAAAAAAAAAAAAAAAAGGCGAAGAGCAAAAAAAGCATTCATCATTTGTTTTGCAGAGAGCCATTATAGAGGCCCTGCCAAGCTCCTTCCCTGGGCACTACATCCAACATCTCAGCATCAAACTGTCATAGCTTTGAACTGTGTCTGTGAGCATCTGTTCTTTATCTCAAAGTTATTTTGTGCATCCATTAGCAAGATATGTCTTAAGGTATCAGAAAAACCTAAGGGAGTTCATTAGGGTGTTACACTTAGTATAAAACTGGACATGATTAAGCATGACTTGGTTGGTTATTTTGGGGGGTCTGGGAAGACAAAAATTTTCCATGTAAATTAATTTTCCATGTAACTGCTTCTTCACTTTACACCATTTTGGCTTATGAAAGATTCTATAGGAATGCTATACTTTTGCATAGCTCGGGAAATCTGTATGCACAATTTAACTACAAAATTGAATACATACTTTCTCTGACCCATAGTTTTAGAAGAGATTCCCTTGTCCAAAACGACATAACGAGTAACTAGAGAAGCAATATTTGAATCACAAGTTTTGGTCTCTTCAGAGTGAAGAATGTAAAAAAAAAAGGTATGAACTATTGTCGACATCAAAATTTGTTCTATTTTGATTTCTATTCAAAATCATGAACATTTTGCTAAGAATATACAAATGTGTATGTATAGAAACATTTTAAAGCCTATCCATGCATGAATTTTTACTTTTGTAAAAAATATAAGAAATGATCTACTCGAGTAACTGCAATATAACATTATTAATAATTTTTTTTTGCTTAGAAATTCCTCAAGGATAGAGGGCTGTCATATGATAGGTAATGATAAAGTTGTCTACTTTGGAAAATAACATTTTGAATTCCCTCATATTTGATCAGAATTTTCATGTAGAAATTTTTGGGCATGCACTTTGGAATAATTAATATCATTACTTCTTCTAGCACCATAAATAACTCTTGTGTTGTTGTTTTTTTTTTTTTTACCTAAATTCATCACAGTTTTTAAGATATCAACCTAATTTGATATCTTAAAATCCACTCCAAATCTTGCCAATTTATGTGTGTTTTCTCTGTAAATAGAAGGAAACAAAATGAGCTAATTTTTCCAGAAAAATCACTTCATATAAAGGATGAAGAAAATATATCTGAGAGCCCAGGCAACAACCTGGAAAGAATATGAATAAAATTTCATTGCTCTCAATAAACTGAATAATACTATTAGTACTAATTAAAGTTATAATGTAAGAATCATTTACTATGTGGCAGAGTCCCTATGCTAAGAGTTATGACCACTATCTTATTTATTCCATACAAATTTATGAGGTAAGGTGGTAATGCCATCCTCATTTACTGATAAATAAAATTACTTCAGAAAAATTACACTAAGTTGCCTCACACATCTTGGCCTTAAATTTAGAGCTGTCGAATTCCAAAACAATTATTTTTCACATATATGTGTAGCAGAGGCACTACTATAGATAAAAGCATGGAAATTATAAAACTTGTTGTCTATTTATTCTTTTACAGTGAGAAAAATAGCCAGATAAATCAGAGTTGACTTCCAACTATGATGCCAGGAGATACAAGAGTTGACCCAATATTGTTAAAGAAATTAGAATTGCCTAGAACAGTGGTCAGCAAACTGCAGCTCGTGAGCCACATGCAGCTCTTTGGCCCCTTGAGTGTGGCTCTTCCACAAAATACCACGTTCAGGCGCGCACGTACAGTGTGACTGAAACTTCGTGGCCCATGTGCAGAAGTTGGTTTTTGGCCGGTGCTAGTCTATTTTGAAGAAGTACTGTTGATATTTGGCTCTGTTGACTAATGAATTTGCCGACCACTGGCCTAAAAAATATAAAATAAAGAGTGAGTAGAGGGCTACTCCTTATGTAGTGGTAGAGAGACAAGAGCCTAAATATATACATAAAGTTAGGCCTTCCTTAGAATGGTGAGGGATGTTGGACCTCAAGATTTACTGAGATTAACCTCTATCACAAAGGTAGTTAGAAGTTACATAATTTATGTTGCATAAGTTACGAGAGAGAGAAAAAAAACCCACAAATTTTCCCAAGGTAGGGATAGGGAGAGGAAGAGGAGTTACTGTGAAGAAAAGTGAGAATACTTGATTTTTCAGAGAAACAGAACCAATAGTAGATTTTATATTTGTGTGTGTGTGTGAGTGTTTGCATGTGTATGTGTGTATAAAGAGGTTTCTTATAAGAAATTGGCTTGCACAAGTTAGAGGCTGACAACTCCAAAGACTTACAGTCAGCAAGCTGGAGACCCAGAAGAGTCAATGACATAGTTGTTGGTCCATGTTCAAAGGCATGAGAACTAGGAGAGCTGATGCTGTAGTTCCAGCGCAAAGGCCAAGAGGCTTGGGCCCCAAGTAAAGCTGATGTTTCATTTTGAGTTCAAATGTGGGGAAAAACTGATGCCCCAGCTGCAAGAAGTGATGCAAGAGAGTTTCATCTTCCTTGCAGAACAGTCAACCTTTTTGTTCTATTCAGACCTTCAACTGGTTGGATAAGACCCACCTACATTCGAGAGGATAATCTTGAATATTGATTCCAAGAATAAGTATATAGAAGAAAGATACTGACCAACAAAATAGTATATCATCAAGCAAATGACAGGGGGGGAAATCACTAAAATACCTCAGATGTCAGGAATTTCTGTGACGCACCCAAAAGAAAGGTCTATATGGTAATGGGAACTCTTGTTGAAAGAATTAATACCAATGGCAGTGAAAATTCTTAGCCAATCTTTCTTTCTACCGGTCCCCAAGAGGAGGAAAACATGCAATTAATAACATTTTTAGATTAATAACATACAGATCCTTACACAAGACTGATAAAATAAGCAAAGCTTACAGAATATTAGAAGATAGACAGAGAAAGAAAGATAGACTAAAATATAGACCAATATAAAAATAGAAACAATTTCAAGAAAAATAAAAAGTATTGATTAGGTTGTATTACATAATTGAAAATTGCTAATCTAAGTAAATTTTGAGGTCCAACCTAAATGTTCTCATTAATGAATGAATCAATCAATATATGACACAATGGATGTGTTAACTAATTAGAATTTAGGGATCCTTTCATAATGTATACTTATATCAATTCACAATCCACACTTTAAATATCTGACAATCTTGTCACTTAAACCACAACTAAGATAAAAACATAAAATAAAAGTGAGAAAGGAAGGCAGAATTGCTAGCTTTGCGGGTGGGAGAAGGGTTTCATGAACTAAGGTATGTGAGTGGCCTCTAGAAGCTGGGAAGAGCCCTCAGCTGACAGTCAGCAAGGAAATGGAGACATCAGTCCTGCAATCATGAGGAACTGAATTCTGTCAACAACCTAAATAAGCAGGAAAACGATTTTCCTCAGTCTCAAGAAAAAATAAACAGCCCTGCTGACATCTTGATTTTAACCTAATTAGATCCATACTGAACATCTCGCTTACAGAATTATAAGATAATGATTTTGCATTATTTCAAGCTGCTTGAATTTGTAGTAGTTTGTTATGGTAGCAAGAAAAAACTACAGATGGTCCTCAACTTATGGTGGTTTGACTTTGGGTTTTTCTACTTTATAATGGTACAAAAGCAATATGCATGCATTCAGTCCTTCATTCAAAACTGCACTTTGAATTTTGATTTTTTTTCCTGGGCTAGTGATATGCAGTATGATACTCTTTGTGATGCTGGGCAGGAGCAGTGAACCACAACTCCCAGTCAGGCACACACTCATGAGGATAAACAACTCATACTCTACAATGTAGTGCATTGCCAGCATGTTTTGAACATTGTATTTTATATTTTCACATCCCATTATGTCTACAAAATGCACATCTGTCTCCTGCCTTGGTGAGAAGAGGAAAGGCAATTTCTCTTTAGATGGAACTCAAGACAATTGCCCAATTGTAGGCAAATGCAAGTGTTGTGAGCACATTTAAGGTAGGCTAGGCTAGACTATTATGTTCGGTATGTTAGGTGTATTAAACACATTTCAATTCACAACATTTTCAACTTAAGATGGATTTATGAGACATAACCCCTTGCACATGGAGGAGCATCTGTAATACTACAAGGGTGTAGAAAGTAGAGGAAGAAAGAGGAGGGAACTGTCACTCTGCTCCCCTTTTGTCTAAGTGAGGAGATTTCCAAGCAGGGGATACTTCAACTGTGTTCTTGAGGGAAAAAAAAATTATTATCATCTGACTTGTCCTGAGTGAAGACTCTCAGGATATAAGAGCATTGCCCAACTTTTGATCAACTATGCAATTAATACTGAGGCAGTGTTTTAAAAATACAGAGGGATATGCAAACCCTATATATTTGGTTTTGGAGTTAACGTTTATTATTATTAAAAGGAAACAGATTTTCTACACTTTTTTCTTCTTCACTCTGAGGAGCCAATCAAAAGTCACCCAATTACATGTCTTCTCTTAGATCTGGTTCAATATCATTATCTATCATGAAAATTCAAATAAAAACATACTGAGCTACCATACACCTTAAGAGGACATTGTAATGTTTGTGAGTTATATCTCAATAAAGCTCTTATTTCCAAAGAAAAAATTAAAGAGAAAAATAATTACTGTTTAGGATTGGAGGAAGGAGAAAAGTTCTTGATTTTTCCTTTGTGATCTAGTGAAGGGGAATGAATTAGAGTAGAGAGAAGAAATGCTGGAATTCTTTTACTAAAGTATTATTTTTAAAAAGTCATAGATTTATCTCATAGATTTAGTAACTATAAAAAACATATCCTGCCCATTACTAATAAGAGTACTTGAAGTTTTAAAGTGAAGAATGTAAAAAAAAAGATATGAACAGAAAAATAATTCATTTAAAAAATGGACAGAAGACTTGAACAGACACTTCTTCCAAGAAGACATACAAATGGCCAACAGATACATGAAAACATGCTCAACTTCATTAGATATTAGGGAAATTCAAATCAGTAAATGACTGTCTGAAGGACACTTGAAGCTGGTGGCTTCAATTTAGTTGTGTAAGTTGAGTAAAATTTTAATTTTACTTAATTATTCAAAAAACTACAATAAGATACCACAGCACACCTGTTAGAATGGCTATTATTAGCTAGACAAGAAATAACAAAAGTTGGAGATGTTGTGGAGAAAAAGGAGCCCTCATTCACTGCTGAAGGAATGTAAACTGGTACAGCCACTGTGAAAAGCAGTATGGAGTCTCCTCAAAAACCCTCTTTTGGGTATCCATCCCAAATTTGAAAACATTTATTCATAAAATATATGCATCCTTATGTTCATTGCAACATTATTCACAGTAGCCAAGATATAGAAACAAATAATAGCTGTGTCCTTCTATAGATGATTGGATAAAGAGGATGTGGTACATATATACAACGGAATGCTCCTCAGCCATAGGAAAAGATGAAACACTGCCATTTGTGACAACATCGCTAGATCTTGAGAGTATCATGCTAAGTGAAATAAGTCAGATAAAAAGTCAAAAGCCATATGATTTAACTCATATCTATATACTAAAAGCCCAGCGACCTTTATGGCAGAACAACCAGAATGACCAGTGCCATTGCCGAGCCCGAGGGCCCCAGGGCCAGTTGCGCAGCTGCTGCCAAAACACTGGTAAAGAAGTACACGAAGGTGGCCAGTGTGAGTATGCAGCTTGAGATGAAGGTTCTGTGGGACTAATTCAATCAGCTGGGCACCGAGATGATTGTCATCAAGGCTGGCAGGTCAGGGTGCCCCTCTCCCCGCTGCGACCCTCCCCATGTGGCGCTAGTCTCAGGCAGTGGGCTTTGGCCCAATCCACACGAGGGAAACTAAGAAGCTGGGTGGGGGGCACCAGCTGGCCACCCGCGGGTCTAGCTCCTTCGCTCTCTGAGTCCAGGCTCTAGCGACAGTTGCCTGGCATGCCAGCTGGAGGGCACTGCTCTGCTTGGGAGGCCAAGAAGGCAGCGGAGAGAAACCCTGTGGACCTGCCGCCCAACCAGCAGCCCAGGACCCGGCACCGCCAGAAATGGACCAGCTCAGAGCACATTGAGCTTGGGGGGGGAAGGCAACCGCCTGTGAGGGACCTTGCCACCAGCGGCTACCGGTGGATCCCACCTCAAAGGAAACTCAGTCTTTGGTTACTTCGTTCAGTCTATCCTGGCTAAAGAGAAGCAGCTGGGCACATTTTAGGGGAGAATTAAGACTCTAAAACAGTGTGTTCTGTTCCTTGGAGATTGCTACCCAGTTGTCTTAGGCCTAAATTCTGGGTGATTGTGGGGCCTGGCTCTGCCACTGAGGCCCGTGTCTTCCAATTGGCCTGTATTTGTTGAAGGGCCCAAAGAGAAGAAGGGGAACAAGTTTTTCGATGCAATGGATTTGACCAACAGACAATGACGAGTGCCGGGCTCTGTCTAATGTACACACAGAGACACCAGCTTTGAGTCCGCCTGGCCAAAGGGAGCTCAGGGCCTGTTTGCAGAACTGTCTGCTGGTTTCTGTTTCCCTGCTGAGGCCGTCCTCCCTGGGAAGCCTGGGGCCCATGCTCAGCTCCAGCTCAGTGGATCTTCTCCAGGCCCCTCCCCCGGACAGGCTTCACCCCAGATTCCCCCACCCCCATTGGGTGCAGGGCCGGCCAACCTCCCTTGGCCCCTCCCCTGGCCTGCCTGGCCCAAATGGCCCCGACACCACTTGTGCATGAATTCGTGCTCCGGGCCTCTACTGTGGGCTGTAAAACTTAAAGCTACAAATGATCAAACAAGACAAACAAAAGCTCATTGACACAAATAACAGTATGGTGGCTGCCATAAGGAAAGGGGATTGGAGGGGAGTTAGGAAAAGGTAAAGAGAGTCAAATATATGGTGACAGGAGTAACTGTGATTTAGGATGGTAAACACACAATCCGATATACAGATGATGTATTACAGAATTATGCACTGGAAACCTATATCATTTTATTAGCCAATATCATCCAAATATTTTTTTTTAAGTTTCAAAAAAGAGATGAACTATATTCAACATCAAAATATATTCTATTTTGATTTCTATACTGGTTTTTTTTAATTTTTCTAGGCGTTGTCTGCCACTGAGGGTGCAGTTGTTAATGTATTTTGTACCTTCATGAAGACAGTAATCTCCATTGGATAGTCATTTCCCAGGCTGATGCTCTATCCATGGAGCCAAACCAGCTAGAGCTCACCTGGGATTTTTAGAACCAGATTAATTGGTAAATTTATCTTATCCAATTTATTTTTTATTTTTAAATATATTTTTATTGATTTCAGAGAGGAAGGGAGAGGGAGAGGGAGATTGAAACTTCAATGATGAGAGAGAATCATTGATGGGCTTCTTCCTGCTTGCCCCCTACTGGGGATTGAGCCTGCACCCCGGGCATGTGACCTGGCCTGAAATTGAACTGTGACCTCCTGGTTCATAGATCTATGCTCAACCACTGAGCAACAGCAGCTGAGCATATCTGACACAATTTAGAAATAAAAACAACCCCCCTGAGATTTCCAATTCATCTTTACAGATTAGAGTACACTTAGCTATGGAAAAAAAATGGTATAGAAAAGGAGTAACTAAGCCACAATTAACATAATAATCTGTCTAGTAACCCAAAAACAAGAGACAATCTGAGAAGAGGAGGAGCAGCAAAGGTAGACAAAGCAAGAAAGTAGAAAACTAGAAAAGGTTAGAGATACAAGCTGAAACAGCTAGAGAAAAATTTGAAAAGATGGTTTAGGCCCTGTGATTCAAAATCTTTTTGTTGATTCCCAGAAAAAAATTTGCATACTCCACAACTAGGTAAATAATCCAGACTAAGAAATGTATTATTACAATTGTTTTATCTGTAACATGGTGGCTAGACCAGTTGTGGCAAGGTGGAGTTTCTGCTGAAGGAAATGAGTTTTTCAACTTCCCCAATGGGAAAACAACAGGCCTTTGACTAGGAGAAAGGAAGATACTCCTTTTTTTTCTATTCCCAAGAACAATAAGAATCCTAGTGCTTGTAAAGAAGGCGGGAGTAAGGGGATTCCCAGTGGAGAAATAAGTTGGCACTTGCAACAGGTATGGTATCAGGAAGGACTGCTATTAAGGGATCCCTGTGCAGAGGCATAGACAATGGATCTCTGATAGCTGGTTGTAAAATTCCCATTTTCTGTTTGATAATTTTCATCTGCTATTCCCAAACCATCAATAAAGTTTTGTGAAGCATAAAAGTCAGATATTAACTGTATTTTAGGAGTTTCTTTTTTAGTGTGATGTGGATTGGGGTAAGTGGTAGCAACATGGAGAAGTGGTAGTGAGACAGCACAATATGACCAATAGAAAAGATCGAAGCCCTTGCCCTAAGAGAGAACTGATAAATGATAAGCAGTCACAATTTTGAAATATATGTAACTGAGAAAAAATATTTCTCAGAAATACTAGGGAAAGGAAACTAGGTGGAGACTAGGTTACATGGTTAGATTAGTTAGGTTACTTGAAGGAACAAGGGCTGACAAATACTTGGGTATTAAAGGGAAAAGTAACAATTGAAGATCAGACAGGTTGGAAAACAGTTTTATATTGATAGTTAAATATCAAAAAAATGGAAAGGGAAAGCAACCTGGTTTTGTGAACCTCCCACTACCTAGCTGTTTTGTGGCCTTAGGTGGTATTTAGATGTAATGAGCCCATGATTTCTCACCTATGAAATGGAGAAATAGATCATCTTTAAAATTCTGTTAGCATCAGTATTACTGGAATAAGAGTTTTTTCTTAAGGTGATCACTGTGAATGGAACTACACTTGTAAATATGCTTTTAATACACTATTTTAAAAATCAGTCTCCAAAATTTTGTAACTCAAATATGTGCCTATATAGCAGCCCTATAATTCTGTATCTGTTTTCCAACTTTACAGCTCCACACTAATATTATAATTCTAACATGTTCTTGTATCTCCCACTGTTTTTTTTTTCAATCACAATAGTAAGTTCTGATCATTATATAAAATTTAGAATACCAAAATCATGGATATAAATGGCCTAAACCCCATTACATATAAACAATCTCAACATTTGTGTGTGCTACATATCACTTACATATCCATGCATACATTTCCATATTTTGAGACATTTTTCTTTTTTTAATTTAAATTCTTTATTGTTTAAAGTATTACATATGTCTCATTTTCCCCCATTGACCTCTCCCCAGATACTCCCACCCCTCAGCACATGCCCTCAGCCCCCTACTGTCTGTGTCCATGGCTTATGCTTATATGCATGCATATAAGTCCTTTGGTTGATCTCTTACCCCTCCCCCAATCTCCGATGCCTTCCCTCTGAGGTTTGATGGTCTGTTCGATGCTTCTATGTCTCTGGACCTATTTTTGTTCATCAGTTTATGTTGTTCATTATATTCCACAAATGAGTGAAATCATGTGATATTTATCTTTCTCCTACTGGCTTATTTTGCTTAGCATAATGCTCTGCAGGTCCATTTATGCTGTTGCAAATGGCAAGAGTTCTTTCTTTTTTACAACAGCATAGTATTCCATTGTGTAGATATGCCACTGATTTTTTTTTTCATTTTTTTATATTTTATTGATTTTTTTACAGAGAGGAAGGTAGAGAGATAGAGAGGTAGAAACATCGATGAGAGAGAAACATTGATCAGCTGCCTCCTGCACACCCCCTACTGGGGATGCGCCTGCAACCAAGGTATATGCCCCTGCAACCAAGGTACATGCCCCTGACAGAATCGAACCTGGGGCCCTTGAGTCTGCAGGCCGACGCTCTATCCACTGAGCCAAACCAGTTAGGGCTATGCCACTGATTTTTAATGCACTCATCTGCTGATGGCCACTTAGGCTGTTTCCAAATCTTAGCTATTATAAATTGTGCTGCTATGAACGTAGAGGTGCATATACCTTTTTTGACTGGTGTTTCTGATTTCTTGGGACATATTCCTAGAAGTGGGATTACTGGGTCAAATGGGAGTTCCATTTTTAATTTTTTGAGGAATCTCCATACTGTTTTCCACAGTGGCTGCACCAGTCTGCATTCCCACCAGCAGTGCAAGAGGGTTCCTTTTTTTTCCGTCCTCACCAGCACTTGTTGTTTATTGATTTGCCGATGATAGCCATTCTGACAGGTGTGAAATGGTACCTCATTGTCGTTTTGATTTGCATCTCTCGGATGGTTAGTGACTTTGAGCATGTTTTCATATGTCTCTTGGCCTTCTGTATGTCCACTTTCGAAAAGTGTCTAATTTTTCATTAAACTATTTTAAAAATGTTTTAGTCTTCACCCAATTATATGTTCTTCTTTATTTAGAGAGAGAGAAAGGGAAAAGGAAGAAAACATTGATGTGAAAGAGAAACATGGATCAGTTATCACCCATACACATCCCGACCAGGATTAAACCCAAAACTTGGGTATGTGCCCTGACTGGGAATTAAACCCTAAACCCTTCTGTGCACTAGATGATGTTCCAGCCAACAGAGCCACGTCGGCCAGGGTACATTAAACAATTTGTGTTAGCTATCTTTCAATATCAATATAGATCTACATTATTACTTTAAAATGACTTTATATTATTCACCTGTATAAATAAATAATATCTTATACATTTAACCCCCTCTTTTTGGAGATTTAAATTATTTTGGGCATTTCAGTATTATAAAAAGCACTGAAATGAACATCTTATAATTGTTTTTGGTCATTGTTTATTTCCTTAAGATAAATTCCTTGAAGTTTTCCTGGGTCAAAAAGTATAAGTTTTTATTAAGTATCTATAATAATAAAAGCCTAATATGCTAATTAGACTGGAAAGCCAAATGGCCTTCGGGATGTCATTCTGGAGGTCCTTCCAGATGAAGTCACAGTTTCGGGGGCCAAGGCAGAGGAGGTTAGGGGTGACCAGGCAGGCAGGCAAGTGGTTAGGAGCCAGCAGTCCCAGATTGCGAGAGGGATGTCTGACTGCTGGCTTAGGCCTGATTCCATAGTCAGACATTCCCCGAGGGGTCCAGGATTGTGAGAGGGTGCAGGCCAGGCTGAAGGACCCCCCCCATGCACGAATTTCTTGCACCAGGCCTCTAGTTGCCAAATAATACTCCAGAAAATGTGTGCCATTTTACCTTTCCACTTTGCAGCATATCACATGGCATTTTCTTTGCATTATGTAAAACTGATGGGAATTTTTACATTTTAATTTGACCAACCAAACAGGTGAATAACAGTATCAATGCTATGTTAATTTTTATCTTCTTAATATTTCAGGTGAGCATTTTTCATATTTACTAGCCAAAAGGCTAATATATACAAAAATGTATTTTTCTGAATTACTTATTCATTTCTTTTACAAATAGTTTTCTCTTAAGTTTGTCATTGATCTTATACATTGTTTGATAAATGGTGTTAGTATGGTTTTCAATTGAGATTATCTAGATAAATCTTAAAATTGGATGAGGAATGTCACCCAGTAGTCTCTCTTCTACCTTTGCTTAGGAACAGGGTACCTTCAAGAACACTATCACAAAGCAGGTTTCTGGATAGAGAAGACCGAGCAAGTTAAAGATCTGAAACAAGCACCTATTTAAAAAAGCATCATCTTATACACTTTTGGTGGATGAAAATTTATTAATCTGCTCTGAGTAAGAAAACTTGGACTCAGCTGCACTTTACACAAGCACTTTTTGTTTACTACAAAAGATATATGAGTGGATGAAAAAAAAAAGCCATTGTACATTTATAAAATGGAATGCTACATAACTTTAAAAAAGAAGAAACTCTTACCCTTTGAGACAAATATCACATGATCTCACTTATATGTGGAATCTAAAGAACAAAATACACTGATGAACAAAATAGGACCAGAGGCATGGGTAAATGGAACACAATGACAGATCTCAGAGGGAAGGAGTGTGGGAAGGGCAGGAAGTGATCAGCCAGAGACTGTATATGCATATGTACATAGCTCATAGACACAGACAATAATGTGGTGAAGGTCTAGGAGGGTGCAGTGTGGAGGGAGGCAAAGGGAGGGAAAATGGAGGACAGCTATAATATAATCAACAATAAAAAATAAAGTAAAAATATATGTTAGTACAATACAGAGATTTAAGCCATATTTAATATTAAATAAGTGTTTCTGCATCAAGTAAAAGAACTAAATATTCTCTTTTAATGTATAAATATTATGGTATTTGAAGTATACCAATAACATTTGTGATCTCTTGCTTCCTTATGAAAATAACTTGAAGTAAAAATCAAATTGTTGGGTTAATACTTCTTCAAACATGCAGTTTAATACATAGCATTTCATTTTGTTGGGTAATGTAAATATATTTGTATAACTAATAATTATATTTATATAAATATTAATAACACAAGCTAAACATGCCTAAAAACATCATTTGAAAAGGCCTAACTTGTTTCCAAACTGTTGTTTAGAAAAATCAACCAAGAATTTCCCTAAGCTAGAGAAATGTTCTGATGCTTTCCCATGTACTACTTAGAGATTTTCCCTTCAATATAGGTTCAAACAAAAAATCAGGATTCATTTTCCTAAAACCTCATCATCTATACAAATTTTTTAAATAGCTCGGTTATTTCTCTAGTCCTTCAGCCTCATTAAATGCAGCTGTAGTCTTTGAACAAAAGAATTTTAAACAATTGATTGGCAACTTGCTGACATGGTAATTATGATTTGAAAACCCAACTCTTCTAATATTTAAAGTATATTACAATTGTTGAAATGCTTTCTTTACACTTTGAACCCAACCAAAATAATTTTAAAATTAAGTGATTTATTTGTCCAGATGCATTTTTAAAGTTGTTTTTCAATTCAAGAACTGAAGAACTCAATTAAAACTTGAATTACACCTAATAACTATAAGTAATGCATTTTATTCCCATAATCCTTATTATTTATTAGATTTAAAAAGAATTTTTCCCTTAAATCAAGGCAGGCTGGTGTGAGTTAATACCAATTTCAGCATATCTATCATTGTGATATTTTACCTAAAATTGTAAATAGTGGTGATAGTTTTAAAAAAACATTCATCCAAAGATTATTACTTTCCTCAAATTTCATTTCTCATGGTATGTGATGCCAATGTTTTAAGTAGATGCCATCTGGAATGCATTCATTGCCTTTCACCTCTTGTGTTCTCTAAGCTTCTGCAAGCAATTCTTAAAAATGAATTTCTTGCCAAAAGAGCATTTTTAGAAACCATGGCAAAATAATCATTGACCTGTTTTTTGTGTCCTCTGTTAATATCCTGGCCAAAACTAAAACAGGTTGTGAGAAAATCATTCCACACTGGAAGTAGTTTGCAAATCCTTATGTTAAATAGAAATAGATGTCTGGGTTCTGGATATGACATACGTACTTGTATTCAACCTTACTAAAGAAAGGAGTTTATGTCATAGACCTTTTGTTAGGCAACAGATTGGGTAGAGTACTGGCTCACCAGAGGAGAGGATAAAAATGCAAAATGACCTTGAAAGACTGAAGATGTAGGGATAATGAAGGAAGGTAGTTGTTCACCAGAAATCAGTTTAGAGCTCTCGATTTAAGGAGGAAAAATCAAAGAAAGAACAGGAATGGTTACAGGAAATCCATGAAAGAAACAAGATTTTTTCCCCCTTGAAGACAGACTGACCTAAATGAGTTAATACCTATGTTAACATACTTAATATCATGATATTTTACCTGGAATTCAAAGTAAAACTCACTTATCCTAATTATAGCAATAGCTATGATAATTATTATTTAAATGTTTATTGTATGTCAAGCACTATGCTATGTGTTTGATAAACAATATCTCATTTAAGCCTTATAATAATTCTAGGAAGTAGGTAAAAGCCTCATTTTATAGGTAAGAAAAAAGAGGATTTGAGGGGTTAAACAACTTGCATAATGTCACATAGCCAATAAGTGACAAAAGTAGGAATCAATACCAATTCTATTAGACTTCAAATCCAGCCATTCATCCTCTCCAATTCCCAACTCCAGTAAATGTACCTTTGAGTTCTGCTCAAGGACGTAGAGGACTAAATTGCTTTTTCAACTTCTTATTTTAAAATATATTTTTACTAGAGGCCTGGTGCACAAAATTTGTGCATGGGAGGGGGGAGTGTCCCTCAGCTTGGCCTTCGCCTTCTTGCAATCCGGGACTCCTTGGGTAGGGTCCCTGGGCCTGTCTGGCAATCAAAGCCTATCAGGGCTTTCCTTCCACCAGCTGCTGGCAGCTGCCCCCCACCCCCAACACTCACTGCTTGCCATCTGTGCAGCGCTGCCCCTCTCCTCCACCACAAGTCGCCTCCCTCTGCAGGCGACAGGTGTGGGGTGTGATCAATTATGGAGCCCCTCTATAGATAGCCCTGCAGAGGGTGGCCTGGTCCTCCCTCTGCTGGGTGATTGTGGGGCGATGGCGAGGGCCCCTGACCAATAGCATTGCACCTGCTTTGGCTGGCCTGGTGCTAGTGCATGTCATAGCGTGGTCGTCCAGAAGGTTGTCCAGACGGTCATTCTGCTGTTCGTTCATTCAGTTGATTTGCATATTATACTTTTATTATTATAGATTGATTTCAGAGAGGAAGGGAGAGGGAAAGAGAAAGAAACATCAATGATGGGAGAATCATTGATTGGCTGCCTCCTGCACACCCCACACTGGGAATGGAACCCACAACGCAGGCATGTGCCCTTGACTGAAATCAAACTGTGACCTTTCTGGTTTATAGGTTGATGCTCAACCACTGAGCCACATCAACCAGGTGTTTGACAGCTTTTTTTGCCTTCTTATATCTATTGATTTAAAGATTCTTTATTGCTGTTAACTATAGCAAAGCACACAGGGAATCATAAAAAAATATAAGAAGTTGGAAATGTAAAAGAAATCTATAGTAATGGATCACCCTGCGTTTAATTGAAATATAAATTTACATTTCGGTGGTGAGCACATGGTGCAATATACAGATCTTATAATGTAGAAACCCACACCTGAAACCTATATGTTCATGTTGACCAATGTCACCCCAATAAATTTAATTTTAAAAGGAAAAATTAAATCTTCCATATCCTAATAGCAATAATAATAATAATAAACAAGAACAGTATTCCCTCTGAAAAAATTTACTGAGCCATTTTTCATCATATCCCTGTGTATGATGGATGTGACCTGGAGGCTAACCCAGTGGTCTCACCCAGCCATGAACCTTGACAAAGTTACTCAGACATAAGCTCAGGTGCTTTCAGGGGGTACTACTGCTAGATAATGTGGAATTCTTACTTACCTGTATACATGGGCATCCTCTTTGCCTCTAAGTTGTACTTTTCCTCTACTGCTTCCTTTGGGCCCTATTTCTGAGTATGGGCAAGGAAGGTGCTTTTCTAGGCCATATAGCATGGTAGAGAGGTGATATAATAGAGCAGCTAAGATCATACTCTTCAGCCAGATTGCCAACTTTAAAGCCTGCTTTACCAGTTCTGTGAGGTTAGGCAAGTTGCTTAACCCCATTTGTTAAATAGAGCTAATAATAGCACCCACTTTAATTACTGTATATAATATATCTATCTATCTATCTATCTATCTATCTATCTATCTAGATTATTAAATAATAATTATCATAGCTATTTAATGTTGATTCAGTATGTTTTTACCAAGTACTAAAGAAGGGCTAATTAACCTATTGGGCACTGATTATCAGGAGGCAGACGCTCTGACTGGTAGGTTAGCTTGCTGCTGGGGACTGGCAAGATGAGGACTGGGCAAGATGAGCCAGACACACCCTGGAGCCAACCTCCTGCAGTCCCTCCCTGGCCTCTAAAATATTTCTTCTAATTAATTTCCTTTCAATGTGCACAAGTTTGTGCACCAGGCCTGTAGGTGTACTATAGTCATGTAAGGTGTGTGGGGAGCCAGCATGGCCATGGCACACTCAGCCCCAGGGCGCCTTATGTGCCATGCCAGCTCAGCCTGGTTCAGTGACCCTGAGTTGGGCGGGGGGGGGGGGGGGGGAGGGGGCGGGGGTGAAAGGATTGAGAAAAGACAGACAAAAGAATGAAAGCTGGGTCTTGGTGGGACGCTGCTCCCTGATGAGGAGACAGCGCCAGCGCCCACAAGCCACGTCTTTATTTTATAGCAAAGTAGTTGTGTGATCACGTTGTTTACAGCATTCTCGTGAGTTTCAACCTCACTCAACTACATGCACCCAAACTCTATCACAAGGCACGTGGGGCTAAGTGTTTGGACCATAGGTTCAAGCTTACAACCACAGCCGTTGGCTATAATTGTGCTGGGAGGGCACTGCCCTCCAGCTGGGACTTGCACGTGGCAATGAGAGGACCCTGTCCTTTCATTAGTCCGAGGCTTGAGCCTGGCCAGAACACCGTAACGCGCCCCACAAAGGTGTTACTATTACCATTAAGGAAGCTGAGTGAATGGTACATATAACGTTTCTGTACTATTTTTGCAACTTTCTGTGAGTCTAATTATCTTAAAATAAAAATTTTTAATTTTTTTTTAATGTTGATTCAGTATGTTTTTACCAAGTACTAAAGAAGGGCTAATTAACCTATTGGGCCAAAACCAAATTCACCAAACTCATATTTCAGGAACACTATTCAATGAGAAGAGTTGTTGGTAGTTGTGCTGCAGAAAGAGTTTTCTGAAGTGCATACATTTAGAGGGCACTACATACTGCCCTCTGGGAAATTTCCCTCTACATTGTTGTGGTTCTCAATCCTGTATGTGCAACAGAATCATCTGAATAAGAAATAAATGGCAGAAATCATTTTCAAATCAAAGAAATAGCCACAATCCCAAGGCACGCACTGGAAAGAGTATCTTCCAGTTACTATAAAATTTAAACCAAGGAAATGCAGGACTGAGTCAATGCTGTTTTCATAGGTCTCAGGCAGTGCACAAATGCCCTTAAATGTTCAAGCCCTGAACATATGACTTAGGCCCCATGGCAGACACTGAGTCAGCAAGAAATGGCCCTGTAGGGAAACAGCTCCAAACACAGAACAAAAGGGGAGCTAAAATAAAGGAGGAGTTATATTAGCATATAATCATTTTCTGAGATTATCCAGACTCTGATTCTATGTGAGGAGGCAGGCAAGCAACAAGTAATTCTATAGATACTAGCCAGTTAGTAAAGTAGAAATTAACCACAAGATCATTACAGAACACCTCTCACTCAAGGCATTTCCCTGAGTCATGTGGACCTACTGCTCATTCCAAAGCTGGCCATGGTGAAGTGAGGGGTGAAAAGAAGAGAACACCATCAATATGTTTAGAGAAATTGCCTCCAGCAGAAGCTACAGCAATTTGGAGAGAGGATGATATGAGACAAACCTGAATTGAAGCTTCTGTGATGCTCATGATCAGTTCCTTCCACCTCTTCACACATCACACTTAAGCAAAATTTGTCCCTATCTGAAAACAAGACAAAGCCTGAGCACAAAAAATCTAACAATAGGAAAATATGTAAATTGACCATACCTCCGTGCCCCACAGCCAATCAGGAGAAAATATTCAAATTAGCAGGACAAAAAATGCTGGCAGGCACAGAGCCAGCCTGAGTGGGTGGGAGGCTTGAGTAGCCCCCTGCAACGAAGGAAGCCAAGCTTCCCTCCTGCCTGGGCTGGCCATGGAAGGAGGGGCATGTGGGTGGCCGCCACGGAGCAGGCTGGAGTGAGCAGGGGGCTTGAGTCACCCCTGGTGATGGAGGAAACTTGGCTTCCTCTATAGCCAGGGGCAACCCAAGCTTGCCGCCCTCCCTGGCCTGCCACTGAAGGAGGTGCCTATGGGTGGCGGTCACCGACCTGAGTGCACAGGAGCCTTGGTTCGCCTGGCCAGCCTCCAAGGGAAGGGCCTGCAAATGGCCCTCAGCCCCTCACCCAGGCTGGCCACACCCCCATTGGGTGAGGGTCCCCTCTGGGGTGCATGGCCAGCCTGCAAACAGCCATCAGTCCCTCACCCAGGCTGGCCATGCCACCCCAGTGGGGACCCTCACCCCATGGGGGCGTGGCTGGCCTGCAAACTGCCTTAGCCCCTCATCCAGGCTGGCACTGCCCCCAGTGGGTACCCCCACCCCAATGGGGGTGTGGATGGCCTGAAAACCACCACAGGCCCCTCACCCAGGGCACCCTGTCCCCCAAGGAAACCCCCACTCTGATCCAGGACACCCTTCAGGGCAAATCAGCTGGCCCCCAAGCGTGCACCAGGCCTCTATCTATACCAGCCATGGGCAAACTACAGCCCATGGGCCGGATCCAGCCCGTTTGAAATGAATAAAACTAAAAAAAAACACCGTACCCTTTTATGTAATGATGTTTACTTTGAATTTACATTAGTTCACACAAACACTCCATCCATGCTTTTGTTCCGGCCCTCCGGTCCAGTTTAAGAACCCATTGTGGCCCTGGAGTCAAAAAGTTTGCCCACCCCTGATCTATACTAATAAAAGGGTAATATGCTAATTAGGCTAGGAGACCTTCCAGGAGACCTTCTGGACGTTCTTTTGGACAAAGCCATGGTGGTAGGGCCAAGGTAGAGGCGGTTAGGGGCCAAGAGGAGAGGGAAGTTGTGGGTGATCAGGCCGGTGGGGGCGCATTGGGAATGATCAGGCTGGCAGGGGGGGGAGTTGAGGGCAAGCAGGCCATCAGTGGGGGACAGTTAGGGGCAATCAGGCCAGTGTGGGGGGAAGTTGGGGGTGAGCAGGCCAGCAGGGGGACAGTTGGGGGCAAACAGGCTGGTGGGGAGGGCAGTTGGGGTCAAACAGGCCAGCAGGCAGAGTGGTTGGGGGCAATCAGACAGGCAGGCAGGTGAGTGGTTGGGGGCCAGCAGTCCTGGATTGTGAGGGGGATGTCTTACTGCCCACAAGGATCAGGCCTAAACCAGCAATTGGACATCCCTCCCTGAGGGGTCCCAGATTGGAGAGGGTGCAGGCTGGGCTGAGGGACACCGCCACCCCCGTGCATGAATTTTGTGCACAGGGCCATTAGTACTAGCTAATAAAGAATGAATATGCTAATTGGCCCTCATACCATCGCAAAGATGGAAGCGGCCACAGCCAATAAGGAGGGAATATGCTAATTGACTGCCATGCCCTCAAAGATGGCAGCACCCACAACCAGTAAGGAGGGAATATGTTAATTGACTACCCCCCCCTCAAAGATGGTGGTGTCCACAGCCAATAAGGAGGAAATACGCTAATTGACTGCCATGCCCTCAAAGATGGTGGCACCCATAGCCAATAAGGAAGAAATATGCTAATTGACTGACACACCTTCATAGATGGCAGCACCCACAGCCACAAGATGGTGGGGCCCAGTCCCCTCAGCCCTGCCAGGGCCTTGCCATGAGCCTGCCTCCAGAGTCCCCCAGTCCCCTCAGTCCCCCAGCTGCTCAGGGCTGGCCCAAGTCACAGGAAAGCCTCAGATGGCAGCTTCCCAGTTACCCAGGGCTGCCCAAGGCTCAGGTAACCAGGGCCAGCCGAGGCTTGCACTGCCAGGAGTGGCAGCAGCAGAGGTGTGATGGGGCATTGCCTTCCCCTGATCCCCGGGTTGCCTCCCGCCCCTGAGGGTTCTCAGACTGTTAGAGGGGGCAGGCCGGGCTGAAGGACCCCCCTCCAGTGCATGAATTTTCATGCACTGGGCCTCTAGTTTAAAAATAAGAAGCAAAACATTATAAGCAAAAAGGCAGCAAAAGGAAGATGAAATGGAGTAACAGGTTCCGAATTTTTGACAGCTGTGCTGTAAAAAGAGTTTTCTAAGGTGAGCTCAACCAAGAATATTTTTTCCATTAATTATTAGAGAGAGTGGAAGGGAGGAAGGGAGGGAGAGTGGGAGGCAGAGAGAAAAACATCAATGTGAGAGAGACAGATAGATTGATCCTTTGATTGATTGGTTGCCTCCCTCATGCACCCTAACCAGGCAGGGGATCAAACCTGCAACCCAGGTACATGCCCTTGATAAGAATTGAACCTTGACTCTTAGGTGCATGGGCCAATGCTCTAACCACTGAGCACACATCAGGGCCTGCATATTTTTTAAAACCCTATTTTAACAGATGAATTTTAAGAATCTACTGAAGGATATATTAAAAAAAAAAGACTTGATAGCATGGAAAAACATCTTGTCTTTGGATAAGAAGGCTGAATAATATGAAATTTCTGATTCTCTGTAAATGAATCTATAAATTCAAACAAACCTCAATAGGGAGAGAGCCTAAAAACAGGGATTCCACAGCTCATTTGTAAAAATAAATAGGTGAAAATAACCAAAACCCACTAAATCAAGTTTTATAAGGAACTATTTATATCAGATAGGTAAATGTATATGAGGAATTTATGTTTTAAAAATGTATATTGACACAAGAATAACACTTCTGAACTAAACACCAGAAATAGGCCAAACACATAGGGAATGTCTCCTATATAATAAAAGCCTAATATGCAAATTGTCCCCTTGGGAGTTCGACCCTGCTATGACTTGCGCTGACCACATGGCTGGCGTCAGTGACCTGGCACTGGCAGCTGAAGGCAGTGGAGGCAATGCCGGCCCCAATGGGCCCTGATAAGAGCAGGACCACGGCGGGATGGTGGAGCAGGTGAGCAGGTGGCACCAGGCCAAGGAAGGTGCGAGTGGAGATCCGATCACCTGGCAGATGTCGAGCAGAGGTGGCAGCAGGGGGCAGGGCTACCACCTGGTTCCCAGGCACTGAGGGAGCAGGGTGAGGGTGGGGGGTGGGGGGTACTGTGCCGGCCCTGAACAATCACCCTGCAGATGGCGACCAGTAGCTGGGATGGGGAACTGGGGGTGATGGCAGAGACCAACCTCTGAGACCTCTAGCCTGCTACCTGTGGGTGGCAGTGACAAGGACGGATGTGCAGTGACAATGTGGGGTGTCCATAGAGCTCGTTCTCACTCCCCCTGCTACCCTCCCCTGGGACACCAGGGCCCATGTGCTGAGAAAGCCCCCATGCTCAGGTGCCTGGCACTCACAAGGAGCCCGCCCCGCACCTGTGCAGCCTCTTGTGGGTGAGCCAGTTGGGCTCCCTGTGGGTTCAAGCAGGAGCTGGTCTACGAGGCCAGCTGGGAGAGAATGCACTGTTCACCGGCTTCAGTGCAGCACCACTGGGCAGCCCAGAGGCCCACACTGTGCCCTGGCCCATGGCGTCCGGCCACGCTCACCCCATCTCCAGGTGGAGACTTGGGCGCTGTGACTCAGACGGGGGTGCATGGGGGCCCAGTGCCCAGGTGCTGCCCCCAGGTCCCAGAGGTCATCTGGGACCTGTCCTTCCATGCCAGAGGCGCACGCTTAGATCACCAGCCAGGCCTAGGGATCGCACCTGTGCACAAATTTCGTGCAGTGGGCCTCGAGTCATATAATATAATAAAGGCAGAAACTAATTACATTGGATCTGCAATAATTCCATTAATGGCATTGAAACAACTGTTTAGTTGTATTGAGAGAAAAAAAGTGGTATAGCTACCTCAGTCTTCACTCTAAAATGATCTCAGAAAGATTAAAGCTTCAAATGAACCCATAACAGCACTGTAAGAAAATATTAGCAATTTAAAAAATATCGCTGTGGAAAGGTCTTTCTAAGCCAAATACCCAAAATCCACAAGGAAAAATAAATAAATGTAACTACTGCACATTAACATTAAAACTCTTCTGCAGGGAAAGATAAAAAAAATCAAATAGGGAAATGTTTCAACATATGCAGCAACATGTGTCCTTAATTCAAGATAGTGCTTAGAGTTACTAATCCATTAAAAAAAAAAGATGCTTCTAATTGCCCATCATACAAAAAACTGATGCAATAAATTATGGTATATCCATTTTTAATATATGTTTTAAAGAATGTTTACATAAACTAATATAGAAAGTGTTGCAAGGGGATAGTAGTTATCATGTTACTAAAGATAGATATAGATATTTATTTTCCATGTACAACATGGTTACCTTTGACCTTAGCATTATTTCATTTTTATACTTTTCAGTATATTTTCCAAATATTCTATAATAAACATATTTTATAATCAGAAGATGTAATAAAATAATAATAAAATGACAACTTTTCAGCGAAGCATAGTGCGAAGAAAATATACTTAATCACCTTAATTTGTATAAAGCATGAGTAAAGATGAGAAAAACACTCTTATTAGCATCACAGTGGAAAATAACAGCTTCATTATGTTTATCCTTTTCTTTTTAAGTCCGGGCCATGCAAAATTCAAAAACATAATGTAGGAAACTTGATATTAATGTGTACTTGAAAAGTCTTAACTCTATGCTACTTTATTCAAGTGATACAATTTTGTAATGTGCCGGAGCATAACTAAACCACACCTGGTGCAAGGTTGACTTAAACCCTTCCTACTTCTGAGCTGGAGGCCAATCCACTTGGATAGGCTCTTCAAGTATGCTCCCCCCTAAGTATCTATTAACTTCAGTGAAGAGCTCTGATCATTTCCCCAGTTACTCTGTAAAAGCTATATGACAAAAAGGCATCATATGGACTAAACTGCATAACAATCGACAAAGATGCTTTAGAGAATTTGCTGTGTTCTGCATCTCTTGAAGAAAAGTATACTTCAAATTCCATATGCTTGATACTTCAATTCTTTTATTGCTGAAATTTAAAAACATATTAGTACACTACCAAAAATACAAAACATAAAATTTGATGTACTGGTAATGCATAAGTGTGTTGAAGTTATTACACTGCAGATTGTCCTAATACATGGGCCAGTGGGTACAAACACTTCATCGAGTGACAGTTTATACTTTTTTTCCAGGAACCTTCAGTTCCTTTTCAAGCCAGGCTTCTCTCTTATCACATGGTCCCTGAGGCCTTTTGAGGGCAAGGCAACAGCATGCTAGGCCCTCACAGAAATGGGAATTTGCATCATTTGACTATTTGTGTTGTCACTTAGCTTGACACTTGCGGCCATTACCCCTTGCTGCTTAGGAAAGCCCCTCCTTATCTAATTCTGCCACCTTGAAGGAAAAGAGCGAACTTTTGTCCTGGATGCCTGGATGGGAAAGAACTCACAGAGGAAGTGGCCACCACCTCAGCAGAGGAGGAAGAGATGATGACCTTCTCTGTAGGGTTGGGGGCCTTAGAGGGATCAGCTGGCCACAGCCTTGGATCACAGCTAATAAAAATAGAGCACCAGAATAGTGAGGAAAAAGACTCCTTATAAGCTATTCTCATGCCCTGGCCCCTGCCATTGAGCCGTGTTACCAGTCAGCTCCTCCTTCTGACATCATTCATTGGCTGAGCAAGTGTGATGGTCAAACTGCAGCCCAACGACTGTGCAAGCCCAACGAGTTTCCAGGGCTCTATCCATGCACGCCCACTAGCCAGGGAGGTCATAGCCCCTAACAGACAGCTTGCATTTCCAGAATCCTAGCTTTACTGATGAAAATGTCCTTAGCACCTGCTGCCAGTCCCCCAGGCTTAACCTGAAAAAGTAAAAATATCAATAATCTGTCTTTCCAAGTATCCTCTTACACCCACCCAACTTGAATTCACCTTTTGATTTGAGCTATGAACTTGTGATAAAACCCAATCAAGAGACGGGCTGTGAGAAAAATACACCAATCTACCTACAGGGCATATCTTACTGTAGTGTGCTTTTGAATGAATTTTATTTTCTGCATTTCTGCTTCTATTGTGCAAATATTGATAATGACACTCAGTCTTTTAAGATTGGAAAATACAGCCCTAGCCAGTTTGGCTCAGTGGACAGAGCATCCATCAACCCACTGACTGAAGAGTCCTGGGTTCAATTCTGGTCAAGACCTTGGTTGCAGGCTCCAATCTACTCAGGGCTCCTGTGGGAGGCAACCAATCAATGTGTCTCTCACATTGATGTTTCTGTCTCTCTCTCTCTCCCTCTCCCCCTCCCACTCACTCTAAAAATCAATGGAAAAATGTCCTCAGGTGATTTTTTCCAGCATATATCTGAATTGGGGACCTCTGTAGCAGTGAGTCAAGTACACCATATTTATTATAGTCTTCGTTTGGGCCCTGGCATATAAGTAAATCTGCTGCCATTCCCATTTTTTGATGCACGCAAAAATCTCAGAAATAAAACAAAGGTGCTCTCAACATTGCGATGTTATGGCTAAAAGCAATCAGCTGCTTCCTGATTTTGTATAAATCCTAACAACCTAAAAATCCAAACATTTGTAATTGGTTATGGGTTTTAAGATCTTTACATTTATAGATATGGTGTGTGTGTGTGTGGGGGGGGCACAATTGTTAAGCAGTGATAAAAGCAAAATACTAAACTACATATGGTGTGATTTGGGAAAATCTATTATGTAATTTCATTGCCTAGAGACCCAGGAATTCCCAAATCCTGTCTTTCTCCTACCACATCTCTTTCCTGTAAGGTCTTGAAGGAAAATAAATACCTGTGGAAAATGAAATGGCAAATGTGAAATAAAATAGCACTTTAGTGTTTATTGTGATTGTGCCTTTGTGCCCAGAGCAAAACCTCTGATAAATTGAGTTTATGGGCCCTCCTCCTCATACCAATTTCAAATCAAAATCTTAAAATCGAATTACCTTGTAAGCAACTGTACCATGTAGAAGGCTTGAGAGGATGATCTTACCTATAAAAAAAAATAAGCCCACCTTGGGAGTGTGACCTCCTCTCCAGTCAAGGTGGAGCATGGCCTGGGTCATTTTCCCATCCTGCTCTTGGAAGTGAAAGCAACAGCTTATATAGAAGTCCTTTCTGAGTGAGGTACTCCTGCCCTCTGCCCTCCCTCTCCCCTTCTTCCTACCCCACCTTCTCCCATCCTTTCCATTCTTCACCCTCCTTGTCCATTCCTCCCCTTTCCCCATTCTCCTCTCAACCCCTCTCCCCCCACCTCTCTACCTTCCTCCCCCATTCTCCTTTCCCTTCCTCCTCCTTCCCACCCTCTTCCCTTTATACTTTCCTCCCATTCCCTTACTCTTCCCTCCTCCTCACTCCACTTACCTCATTCTCCCCTCTCCCTCTCCACTTTCTCTTATCCCACCTTCCTCCATTTTCCCTCCCCCTCCCATCTCCCCTTGTTTTCTTTCTCCCTGGTCTTGTTTCCTCCCCAGTCCCATTTCTCTGCCTGTCCCCCTCCCACTCACTCTAAAAATCAGTGGAATTTCCAGGGAAATGTAGAACAATGTTATAATAGTTATATTTTAAAAATCCATTTTAAAAAAATCCATTTTCCTCAGTATTTCTACTTTTTCTATAATAAGCACTACTTTTTATAATCAGGAAATAATGTTAGATTTTTATAGCATGATACACTTTATTTGACATTTATTTATTTTAGGTTGCAATAGAAGTACATGAAAATATCAAGTGATGTAAAGTGATCATTTTCAGTGAAAGGCAAAGTAGAACATATTACAAATGTTGTTAGTAACTTTACAATTACACAGCATAAAATGAAGAAACTTTTTAAAATACTGTGTCATATTAATACCTCAGTGGTAAGCAATTACTTCATTATGATTAAATTTATAGAACACTCACATAAATAAAATCATAGTCATATGTATAGTCTGTATGGACATTCTTAAATGTATGCTAATTTTTGCAAGCAAATTTCACAATGCACTGTTCTAGTTAATATAAGTACTGTATTTCTATAGCAAAATAATGAAGGCACAGCTAGTGCAAGCAGATTTAAATCCTTAGACTTCTGGGCTGGAAAAAATAACAACACCTGGTACTTCAGGAACATTGTTTTGTTCAAGCAAATATTTGTCTCAGTTAATTCTGACAGTTTTCACAGATACAGTCTAGTAGGAACATGACAAAAGGACTTCACAAAAATAAAAACTCTGTAGCACCAAATTGACATGCTTTAAATAACTGACAGCAGTTTACAGGTTTTGGAGAATATCACACAGCAACAGGCTATATAGAATAAAGTGATACTTAGACATTGTAAGATACTTTTTTAGACTACTAAGAAAATACAAAAACACAAGACTGTAAAGAACACTAGTAATGAGGTGATAGAGCAGGTTTCACTTCTTCTTGAACTTTTGAGATCTTGAAAATTCTTTCAGGCAGCCTCTTTATTTTCTGTATTTCCTGTTTCCATAATCTTTACCATTGTAATAGGCACGCTTGACTTCTCCTGTAAAGTAATAGATTGATTTCAGAATGACATTATCATGTAAAATTTGACCAATTTCAAAGTCTTCATCAAGGATAGCATCTTGTCGTGGCTCCAGCTTTCCAATCTTAGGAATCTCAGGAGGGCTGAAGAAATTGAAGAATGATGAGTTAGGAACCACTCTTGGCTTGAATTCAATTTCTCCAGTGGCAGTTGTGCGACTGTAGGTGGTTGTCAAGGTAACATCCTTTCCTCTTCTCCAATCTATCTTACAGCCTTTGCAATCATAGATTTCCCATCCCCAAGTGAAAAAGGGATCATTGTAATCTGGCTTTGACTTTATGATATATGTCTTGGTCAGCACCTCATTTCTGAAGTATGGATTGGGCAGAAAATAAAAATTAATTGTGTAACTTATAGGCTGGCCACGTTTTGAGAACTTCAGGCTGATATCTGACAAGAACTTCAGTATGGGCTCATCATACTTCTGAATCAAGGGCCCGAGCTTGTCAACATTCTTTAAAACAGTCAGCCAATAGTTGGGGATGCCTTTAGGTTCTTCTTTCTTAGGCTTTCCCTTACGAGCTCGTTTCAGATTCACTCTTTCTTTAGGCCTGACCTCATGAACTCTTTTAGGAGCCTCTTTTACTGCAGCCCTTTCCTTAGCCTCTGCTGCTTTAGGCTGTTCTTTTTCTTCTGCGTTTGCCTGGGGGACTTCTTTAGGCTCTTCATTTACTTCAGTCTTTGCCTCCAGAAGATCTTTCGATTGGGCTTTTTCTTCAGCCTTTGTCTCAGGAATTTCTTTAGGAACCTCCGTTTCTTCAGCCTTTACCTCGGTTTTTTCTTTAGGATCCTCTTCTTCCTCACCCTCTAAGGCAGGCATTTCACTAGGGCTGTCGTCCTGCACCTCTTCATCACTGCTGAACACCTCATCATCTGAATTCCATTCACATTCTTCTATTGTGGGCTCATATTCTGCATTTATGATTTGAGATCGCCGATCATATAGAGGCTTATTGAGATCGGCATATTTTCTTTCAAGACCATGAATTGCCTTTAAGAATAGGGCGTCTACCTTGTCACATTCATCTTGAATGTTTCTGAGCGCCTGCACACGATTTCGAACCGCCTGTGGCAGCCGATCCACAAAACTGTTACCCGACGGAGCCCACCGCGCCCTTCTAGAAGGCTCAGGTACCCTCCTCTTTCCATAGAAGCGGCTGAGACTACTGCTGCCGCTGGTGCTGCTGCTGGTGGTGGTGGTGGTGCTACTGCTGCTGCTGCTGCTGCTGCTGCTGCTGCTGCTGCTGCTGCTGCTACTGCTGCTACTGCTGCTGCTGCTACCAGTGCTGCCGCTAGAGCTACTGCTGTCAGATTCTTCCCCGGAATCACTGGACAAGCTAGCCTTCACCTCTTCAGCGACCCCCTGGGCGGCAGGTTCCGAGACCATGTTAAGATCCGCTTCTGCCATTTTGCAAGCCTGCAACCCTCTTAAGGTGACAACTACCGCTGAAACCGCGCGCCCAGAGAAGGGCAGAAAATGACTCACGGATGCTTGGCCGGCGGAGGCTCCGGATGAGGAGGCGGTGCAGCAACTACAGCAGCCGGCGCAGGGCTGGCGGGCTGGACAGCGGCGAGAGATGGCGTGAAGGCAGCGAGCAGTGGCCGCAGACCTGTGCGAGAGCAGCGGTGACAACGCTCTCCCGGCTGCCGCAGCGGCGGACAGAGGCGTGAGGCAGCTGGATGGTGCAGTGTGAGACCCCGAGATCTCTCCAATGTTTTGATCGCAATCCCCCTCCCCTTTCAGTTCTACCTCCCGTTAATTTAGTTCCCAGTGTTCCTTTAGCTGGCACCTCATTTGCTGGGCATGCTTGATTGACAATAGCTAAGCCCAATGAATGACCAAACACTATTCCCCCCCTCCAGGCTCCGCCCACCTTCCCAGACGCTCCTCGGTAGCTGAGGCACACACCCCTGGAAGACGTTTTTCCCCTCAAAATTCTATCTTTATAGTTTTATAATTTAAAAAGAAAAGCTTAGATAAGTGGTAAAAATACTAGCCATTGTTTCTAACAAGGGAAGAGGAGTGTCCTCCCGTCTGCTCATCCAGAACTCCTGTCTGGCCTCTCACAAAAACCTGTTTTTAAACAATTGGATGAAAATACTCCAAATGGCATCATTGGGCAGTGTGATTATGTATGCTTTTTAAAATCTCTTTATCGAAATATTCTATGAGCATGTATTTTTACACTGAAAATAAAGGGGCAGTCGTTTATTGGCAAAGGAGGGAGGGGCTAGAAAGCAGGCATATTGCATTCCACGTAGCAGTTTTAATAAGTGCTGTCTGTGATGTCTGGCAAGCCTGGTTTATATCCATCTACAAGGTTTGCGAACCCATGTTGCCGTGAGTCAGTTACACCATTTTTACTATATTTTTCTTTTTAAGCTGGCATATAATATACCCAACCTTGCTGATGACTTGCCTCGTAGCCTTTCTCAATGCTTACAACAGCCTTGTAGATAAAATAAAAGAGTATTCATTGTTAGGTAGTATTATTTAAAGGCAGACTGTTTGCTCTATACTTTTTTTGCAGCAGTTTTTAATTCCAGGAACAGCAGGATGGGAGGGGGGATTTGTGCTAGTGAAAGCGCATCCTCGATCAGGCTATACTTTACAATGTCTTCTGCCACCAATTTCCTTCTAACATTGTGAATGCTAGCCAAACTGTAGTATGATTTACAAATTCATTAATATGTGAATAAACTTTTGCAAAATGAACTTTAAAAACAGGTATGTGTTATTTTTATTTACAGGATTCTTTTCTGCTACAGAACAACTCCCTTGGTACAACCCAAAAGACCAGTGTTTACTTTTCATTGAAAGGTAAGGAACATATTTTAGCCCATTTTTATGAATGACAAAAATTACCTATCTGTATATGAGTAAAATTTCACAGGATGTCATCTTTTAAAGACTTAATTGGAAGATATTTTGATATTTCTAGGGAAGCAGAAAAGTCCACAGAGGTGATTTGATCTACTGATGTAGAAAATAACCTAATTACTCACATTCACTATCTAAACCTGCTCACGAATACAAGTAGTAAATCAAAAAATAAAATGTGTTGAATTAGATTAACCTTTGTGTTATTTTTTATTATAAGATTTGTGCTTTGTCATTTAGTCATCATAAGTTAGGGAATACTTTTATTTTCTATTTTGTAAGTGATTTTTATTGCTTATTTCTGATTGTCAAAGTATAGAAGCATTTAAAAATATATAATATAGAAAATTTCAATGAGTAAAAATGCAGTCTTAGCAACCAAATGATAAACATTGTTAGCATTTTGATGCATTTCCTTCCAGAAATATCTTTGTACAAATACACACCAGCCTATTTAGATATGCTGTTTTATCTATGTGACATCACATTAAATTTTGCAATCAGCGCATTTATCAATTAATATCAACTATATATTCATGGTAAATGATCAACATCTTATTTTAAAATAGATTCATATTCCATGAAAACATTTACCTCAATTTATTTGACCAGAGTCCTGTTGTAAGGCAGATACTTCCCACACCACCTCTCCACTAACATACATATTTTTTCCTGTTATTAAAAATATTTAATTCTGCATACTTACTACACAGGCTTGTAACAGTCATAGGATGAATTCCTAGAGATAGGAGTGCTAGAATAAATTGTACACTCATTTTTTCTTTGATACATATTGCCAAACTTTTCTACAGAAAAGTTATCTCAACTTACAGTCACAGCAAGAATGCATATGAGCTAATTTATTTAGTCATTCAGCTAATATATTTTTGTGGCTACCATCTGCCAGGCGCATGTGGTAGAAGATGGTGATATAATGGTGAATAAAATTTACTATGTGTATCCTTTCATTTCATACTTTTACTCAAAACATATACTATGGAAATCAGTGGGATTATGCCACAAATATTGTTCTATAACTTATTCTTATTTAAATGATGAATATCTATTTTAATGACTGCTCTTATATTTTATAGTACTTTAATGGTTTAAAATACATGTTAAATTTTGTAACATCAGGAATAAGTATTTTGTAATAAGTACTGAGTTACATATACATATGTGTGTGTGTGTATATGTGTGTGTGTATGTGTGTGTGTGTATTAGCCAGCATATATATATTATAATTTTCTTAGTGCCATTTATTTTATAATCATATTGTCATACACTTATTTGAAAAATATCACTTTTATCATATTAACTGAATTGCTTGGTTTTGTTTCTGAATTTTCTTATCTGTTGGCCATAATGTTTTTGCAAACAATTATTGAGGCATTTTTTACTAACTTTATATTTTGTCAAAATTATATACATTGGAAAAAGTCAGATAGTACATTGAAAGTCACATAAGAAATTAAAAGATACTCAAAACAGCCCTGGCCGGTGTGGCACAGTTGGTTGGAGCTTCCCGTGCACCGAAGTGTTGCCAATTCAATTCCTGTCAGGGCATATGCATAGGTTGTGTATTCGATGTTTGTCTCATACCTCTCTCTCTCTCTCTCTCTCTCTCTCTCTCTCTCTCTCTCCCCCCCACACCCCTCTCTCTAAAATCAGTATAACATATCTTGGGATGAGGGTTAAAATAAAGTAATTCAAAAGACACAGAGAGGAGACCATTATTCACATTTTTAATGAATATCTCCAAATTAACTTTTTATTATTATGTATTTGTATTTCCTAGATTCGTGATAAGATTAAATGTCTTTCTATATGTTTATTGCTTATTTGAGCATTGCTTTTTCATATCCATTGCTTGTTTATCACTGAAATAATAAAGAAATTAATTGATGGTGAAATCCTATAGGTAAAATAATTTTGGCCTTGATTTCAGGCAATTGTGACTCTTAGAAAATACCCTTTTCTAACTTAATATTTGACAAAGATGGCCCAATTACAGCTTTCATTTTAAAATCTACTCGGAGAGTTGTTTAGATGCTTTTCAAGAATTAGTACTTAATCACTTAAACTGATACAGAAAAGTTTGGAGTGGAACAGAAAATAAAAAGAGACAAAAACTTGTGAAAACCTCATACAAAGATAATACATTAATAAACTATTCAAATTTTCAGTTTGGAAGTATTTTTTTTCATAAACCATAGAATATAGCTTACTTCTAACCACAACAGTCTATTTTTTTTTAAAAAATTACATTCAATATTATTTTGTATTAGTTTCAGGTGTATAGCATAGTGGTTAGGCGACAATAATATACTTTATAAAGTGTACCCCCCTATATTTCCAGTACCCACCTGACACCGTACATAGTTATATCAATACTAGAGGCCCGGTGCACAAAAATTTGTGCACTCGGGGGGGTCCCTCAGCCCGGCCTGTGCCCTCTTGCAGTCTGGAACCCCTCAGGGGATGACCACCTGCTGGCTTAGGCCCACTCCCCGCAGGATTGGGCCTAAGCTGGCATCCAGACATCCCTCTGGCAGCCTGGCAGCCCTCGGGGGATGTCCACTTGCCAGCGGGGAGCAGGCCTAAGCTGCAGTCAGGCATCCTTAGCGCTGCTGAGGCAGGAGAGGCTCCCACCACCACCGCTGTACTGGCAACTGGCAGCCTGGCTTGTGGCTGAGCAGAGCTCCCCCCGTGGGAGCACACTGACCACCAAGGGGCAGCTCCTGCATTGAGCGTCTGCCCCCTGGTGGTCAGTGTTTGTCATAGTGACCAGTCATTCCCAGTGGTTCTGCTGTTAGAATCGATTTGCATATTACCCTTTTACTATATAGGATTATTGGCTACTAGAGGCTTGATGCACTAAAGTCATGCAAGGGGCTCAGCCCCCGCTGCAGCAGCTGCCTCGGCCCCTGCCGTCAGAGTGGCCACCTCTGCCTTGGTCCCCACCACCACAGCTTCATCTGGAAGGTCGTCTAGGAGGACCTCCGGAAGAACGTCTAGTCTATTTAGCATATTACACTTTTATTATTATAGATATTTTCGATGCTGTACTTTACATCTCTATGACTATTTGTAACTACCAATTTGTACTTCTCAATTCCTTGACCTTTTTCACTCAGTCTCCCGACCCCCCTCCCTTCCGGTAACCATCAGTCTGTTTCCTGTATCTATGAGTCTGTTTCTATTTTGTTTGTGCCAAAAACATTAATCTGAAAGAATATACAGGGTTGGGCAAAGTAGGTGTACATCTGTGAGTACATGAAACACAGTTTGTTATTGTATTATTGATTTCTTAATTATTGTATTATTTATCTGTCTTATTAATGTTATTATTTTGTATCCTTACTTATGATTTATTTTTTTTAAGTGATGATGGCTGATAAGTTAACCTACGTTTGCCCACCCCTGTTTGCACCCCTGTGTTCATTGCAGCGTCATGTACAATAGGCAAGCTATGGAAGCAACCCAAGTGCCCATCAATAGACGAGTGAATAAAAGCTGTGGGACATACATACAATGGAATATTACTCAGCCACAATATTCTACTTTTAATGTATATGCACTGCTTTAAGAATCTAGTAACATTTATTTTGTAGCTTTTTTCAGTTTATTAGTTAATTTTATAATGGCAGGTACCTAAAGGAAAATATGTATTTTCTTCATATAATGAATTTATGCATACTACCATATATTTTCTACCATGAATATTTTATAAGAATTAGTTTTAGCACATACAATATTCTTATTTTTCCATAAGGCTATCTATAAATTACTTGCATAATCTCATATGGTCTCTCTTCCATTATTTTATATTTGGGTGGGTTATATGTTCATACTTCTATATGAGATGATGCTTAACACATAATCTATTGGTATATTCAGGCTGAACATGACTCATTGACATCTTACACCTTCCCTGTTATGAACATATACACAATTCTACCCACCACCCTTGCTTCACAAACACACAGATGTAATACACAGTGAAAAGTGCTGCAGCAATACCTTTTGTTGTAGATATTTAAGAAACCAAGCACTGCGAGTTTATTTACATTTGGACTTACTTTTATGTTGTACTTTTTTGTTAGTTTATTTAGACAGTTTTTATCTGATTACACAAGTTAATTATTTTTAAATGCAGTTTCATTTAAGTATAATTGGTACAACTGTACATAAAATGTACAATCTGATGTTTTAATAAATCTATACACCTTTGAAGTCATCACCGCAATCAGGATAATGAAAATTTTCATCATCCTTGAAAGTTTCTTCATGCCCCTTTGTAATCCTTCACCATGTCCCTAGGCAATAACTGTCTAATCTGTTTCTGTAGATTTGTTTGCATTTTCTAGAATGTTGTATAAATGGAATCATGCTATACATCACCCTTCTTGCTTGTCTTCTTTTACTTTGCATAATTATTTTAAGATGCATCCATGTTGTTGTATGCATGAAGTCATTTTCCTATTTTGTTTCTGAGTAGTTATCCATTACTTGAATACACCACATTTGTTGATGAGCATTGTATTTTGAGTTTGGGGCTGCTATGAATAGAACGTCTATGTTTGTTTGTGTGTAAGTGTTTGTATGGACATGTTTTCATTTATTTTATTTTTTTAAATATATTTTATTTATTTTCTACAGAGAGGAAGGGAGAGAGATAGAGAGCTAGAAACATCGATGAAAGAGAAACATCGATCAGCTGCCTCCTGCACATCTCCCAGTGGGGATGTGCCCTGACCAGGAATCAAATCAAACCGGTGACCTCCTAGTTCATAGGTCAGTGCTTAACCATTGAGCCATGCCAGCCAGCCAGGCTAGGCAAAGATTTCTTAGAACTGATACCAAACCATGATCTATTTTTAAAAAGATAAATCATATTTCATCAAAATTATAAACTTCCACCCATTGAAAAACCATGAAAGGCACTGTTAAGGGGGTGAAAAGAAAATCCATGGACTGGGAGAAAATATTTGAAGCAACCCAGGTACATGCCCTTGACTGGAATCGAACCTGGGACCTCTCAGTCTGCAGGCCGACGCTCTATCCACCGAGCCAAACCAGTTTCGGCTTCATTTATTTTTTAAAAAAATACCTAGGAGTGGAATGACTGGGTCACATAGTATGTGTTTTTAACTTTTTAAGAAATTACCTGTTTTCACCCTAGCTGGTTTGGCTCAGTGGATAGAACGTTGCCCTGCAGACTGAAAGGTTCTGGGTTCGATTCTGGTCAAGGGCACATGCCTGGGTTGTGAGCTTGATCCCCAGTAGGGGGTGTGCAGGAGGTTCTCTCTCATCATTAATGTTTCTATCCCTCTCCCTTCCTCTCTGAAATGATTATATATAAAAATTACCTGTTTTCCAGAGTAGTTGTACAATTTTGCATTCCCACTAGGAGTGCCAACATTTGCTATGGTCAGTCTTTTCAAAAAAATATTTTTATTGACTTTTAGAGTGAGAAAGAGAGAGAAAAATATCAATGTGAGAGCACACTGGGGATTGAGCCTGCAACCCAGGCATGTGCCCTGACCAGGAATGAAACCAGCACTCTTTTGGTGCATGGGACAATGCCCAACCAACTGACCCACACTGGCCAGGGCTGGTCAGTCTTTTTAAGTGTGGCCATTCTAATAGGTATGTAGTAGTATCTCATTGTGGTTTTACTTTGCATTTCTGTAATGATTAATGATGGTGAACATCTTGTTGTGTACTGATTTACCATCCACATATCTTCTTTGGTGAAATGTCTATTCATTTTTCTCTTAAGTTTTAAGAATATTTTACATACTCTGGATACAAGTCCTTTATCAGGTATAAGATCTTCAAATATTTTCTCCCAGTCCATGGATTTTCTTTTCACCCCCTTAACAGTGCCTTTCATGGTTTTTCAATGGGTGGAAGTTTATAATTTTGATGAAATATGATTTATCTTTTTAAAAATAGATCATGGTTTGGTATCAGTTCTAAGAAATCTTTGCCTAGCCTGGCTGGCTGGCATGGCTCAATGGTTAAGCACTGACCTATGAACTAGGAGGCCACCGGTTTGATTTGATTCCTGGTCAGGGCACATTCCTGGGTTGCAGGTTCAGTCCCCAGTGGAGGGGCGTGCAGGAGCTATGATTCTCTCTCATCATTGATGCTTCTGCCCCCCTCCTTCCTCTCTTTGAAATCAATAAAACATATTTTTTTTAAAGAGAAAAGAAATATTTGCCTAGCCCAAGGTCACAAATATAGTCTTTCATGTTTTTTAAAGAAGTTTTAAATCTGAACTATTTTTGTGTGTGGTACAAGGTATGGATTTAAATTATGTTTCACATGTGAACATTTAATTGTTCCAGCATCATTTGTTGAAAAGACTATTGTTTCTCTACTGAATTACTTGTGCACCTTCATAAAAAATTAGTTGTCCATATAAATGTGGATGTTTGTTGGACTCTATTTTATTCCATTGTAACTTATTTTAATCACCCAGCTGTTTTTTTTTTTTTTTGATATGTTTGGGAGGGAATAAGAATCAAATTGTGGGATATCTGAGTTTTATTACAATGGAGACAGTTACAGCAGAAGGATTTTCATACTCAGCCTTTCATTTCTCTTCTCAGATATCTAAGAGAAAAAGGGCAAGAAACAACAGTAATAAAACCTAGAAAATAAATCAAAACAAGAAACACAAATGCTCTTCTACTTTGTGAAGTTGCCAGTGTGTGGCTATCTAGAGCCCAGCCACAGGAATGGTAGCGAGTATTATTCAAGAGTATAAATAATACCTTTGTTTTTCTCATCTCTGGTAGGAGAGACGTGTTTGCTAAAAGGTAAATAGGAAGTATTATTAAGCTGGAAATAAATTATGTTCAAAAAAGAAATAGTAATAAAAGTGGGTATTATTTCACACTATTGTTTTCAAAGCAAAATTATCTCAATCCTTCCTCATTCCTAAAATAAAGACATACACGAGTGAATAGAATATGATACATGCTTATACCATCTGATTTTTAAACTATTTGTGAATTACATTTCTGGCACTACAGCCTTAACTGCATGGAGTTTAAAAGGGCAGTTGCTCAGTGGTTTTGCATCAACCCATGAACCAGGAGGTTATGATTCGATTCCAGTTAGATTCCCAGTCAGGGCACATGCCCACATTGTGGGATCCATCTTCAGTGGGGGGCATGCAGGGGGCAGATGATCAATGATTCTCTCTTATCATTGATGTTTCTATCTCTCTCTCCCCCTCTCCCTTCTTTGAAATCAATAAAAATATATTTTTTTTAAAAAGGGCAGTTGCAATTAATGCCATGGCAGAGAAGGAAAATCAGTTACTAATTTGGATATTTGTTTTAATGTTAATTTTCAACATAAAAAAATATCAAGCATTTTTTAAAAATGTAAATTCACATCACAAGGGAAATGCTTTTATAAAGGCCCTCAAGACTCTTTTTCCCATGGTACTCACTTGAAAAATTTCTACACTAAAATTCAAATAAAATAAACCTTTTTTATTGCAAGTTTGAAAGCATTTTGTTCAATTATACTAAAAGGGAGGAACAATTTGAAGGATTTTAATGGTGAAAATCCATGCATATATTTGTGGTAATAACTATTTCTAAATTTTGCATTATATTTGGAAAATGTAGAACAAGTCCAAATTGACATTTTCTATAATTCTCATCCAGAATACCCAAATATATTTAATTAATTTGATTAAGTACCCCTCTGAGGAACAATGAGTCTTGCCATACTGCAGATATTTTAGTGAGAACAAATATATAATTCACAGCTCCTCAGAGGTGATGGTCACTTTTGTATCAAACAACATATACACAATTCACAAAACCCTTTCTTAAGTGTTAAAGAGGAGAATTCCGATAATAATCAAGCCTAAGCATTTTATTTTCTTCATGAGACCTTATGACCTAAGTGATTTTGATACAGGTTCTAGAGACAGAATTGCTGGACTAGAATCCTGATTTTTCCTTACTAGTTGTATTAGATATTGGGCAAGTTACCTCACTTTCATTGCTTCTGTTCTTTCTCTCTAAAATGGGGCTAATACTGACACATAGAATTCAATATTGTTTGCTATTTTTTTCATATTATTATGTATCAAGATGGTGTATAAAGAAACCTTTCATGTTACATAGCCTCAAGCCATTTCATTCTGACAATACTGTGATTTCTATTTTGGAAGCAGTATAGGAACCATACAAATAGAGACTTTCCAATTCTAATATGCATAAGGGTGGAAATTACGTGAATATTGGCAACTCATTCATATTAATAATAATGTTAGGTCCTGATAGGACCTAATCAGCGCGATATGCAAATTAACAGCCAACAAAGATGGTGGCTAATTTGCATACTGCAGGCAGGGCGGGGCAATGTGAGCCGCCAGTGCGAGCTGCCATTCAGGCCCCCGTGTGCGACCCCAGATGCTGCCTGCCTGCCGCCTGTGATGGATCCGATCCCGGGCTGCACGCTGGCCCCAGAAGCCCCAGAAGCCACCTGATATGGCAGTAACTCTATCAGTAAGCACTCTGAAAGTCAGTGGTATAAATGCACCAATTAAAAGACAGATTATGAGGGCGAATCAAAAACAAAACCCACTTTAAATATAAAGACACATATAGATTAAAAGTAAATGAATTAAGCTGCAGCCTGTTTTGCTCAGTGGATAGAGCATTAGCCTGTGGACTGAAGGGTCCCAGGTTTGATTCCAGTCAAGGGCATGTACCTCAGTTGCTGGCTTGATCCCCAGTCCCTATCAGAGTAAGTGCAGGAGGCAACCAATCAATGTGTCTCTCCCTTTCCCTTCACTCTCTCTAAAATTCAATGGAAAAATATCCTCGGGTGAAGATTAACAAAAACAAAGTAAATGGATTAAGTAACATTAAAGAGATTATAAGAAAAATATATTCCAAATTTTGTTAGTTGTATAATGGTTATGTTTAAATTATTAACACCTAAGAAATTGGGTGAAGGGTACATATAATATGCTGTAGTATTTTATAGTTTTTTTACATGTATGAGATTATTTCAAATTAAAATATTAAAAAATTAAAAATTAATAAAATATTAATTGAAATGTATCTGCATTACATGAAAAAATCTCCTAATTGCTTCTAGCATAATTTATTAAATTGTGCTAAAATTTACAAGGGTTCAATTAAAAAATATCTTAATTCTAAATGATATAATAGAAAATATATAATAGTGCAGTTATAAGCACTTATCTGAAAATAAAAATTTAAAGAAGGGAATTTAAAGAAGGGATTAGCCAAAGAAGATATATGCACAACCCATGGACACAGACAACAGTATGGTGATGGCCAGAGAGAAGGGGGGGGGGGCAAGAGCTGGGTAGAGGGGGCAAAAGGGGGGAAATAGGGACATCCTATATCTAATCTAATAATAGACAAAAAGGGTAATTGACTGTACCTTCGCTACACCTCCCATTGGCTAATCAGCACGATATGCAAATTAATGGCCAACAAAGATGGCGGTTAATTTGCATATGTAGGCTCCAAGTGGCGGAGCAAAGCCTAAGGGCTCCCAGGCTCCCGGTGGAACAGTGGAGCCTGATGGAAGCCTTGTGTGTTTATGCACCCTGGGGGTGCAGAGGTCCTGTCCTAGGCAGAGGCCAATGGCGCAACTTCAGACTCTGAGAAGCAGCCTGGGGGCTGGAAGGCAGCTCCTCTGACCTCAGTGCTGGAGTCCCGCCCCTCCACCAGGAGAGGAGCAGAGAAAGGCCGGAGCCTCCCTCAGGGTGACCCGAAACCTCCACCCACACCAGGCAGGCCGCTGGGACTGTGCATGGAGGACTCACCTCCAAGCCCAGCCCGTGGCCCTGCCGCAGCCATGGCACTCCTGGGTGCAGGCCCCAGCGGGACACGGGGTGGCGGCGGGGGCGCCTTGAGTCCTGGGCTCCTCGCCTGCCTTCTGTGGCTTCCTCCTGCTTTAGGGCCTCTCCCTCTGCTGCCTCCTCCTCCCCAGCGCCCAGAGCAGGGGACACACCAAGGGTGCTCCCCGCTGGCCAAGGGGGTGAATGGAGCGGTGGGGACTCCCGGGTGAAGGGTCGCCCTGGGGAGGAGTCCCGACACCACCACGCCCACTCCTGAAGCGCTGCCCAGGCCCTGAGCACAGCCTGGAGCCGCACAGGCCTGGAGGGCTCAATGGGGGTGGGCGCACATGCGTCTGGTGCAGCAGGACGTGCTGGGGAGCCACCCACCTTCCAGGGCCTCCTCCTGCTTCAGGGCCTTGCCTTCCGAGGCCTCCTATTTAGGGGCCTCCTCCTTAGGGGCCTCCTCCTCCACGGCACCCAGAGCAGCGGAACCACCGAGGGCGCTCCCCGCTGGCCAGGGGGTGAACGGAGCGGTGGGGACTCCCGGGTGAAGGGTCGCCCTGGGAAGGAGTCCCAACACCTCCAAGACCCGCTCTTGTTCAGCAACATCCCTGAGATCCCCTCTGCACCGCGGGCTGTGGGGCAGCGTGATGGTGCTGATGGTGGAGAAGGTGCTGCTCACGTGGGCGCTGCTGCAACCCGGGACCTCCTCAAAGGCTTCGAGATGTTCGGCTCCCTCTTTAAGCCCTACATCCGGTACGGCATGGAGGAGGAGGGCTGCATGGAGTACATGCGCAGCCTGCTGCATGACAACGACCTCTTCCCGACCTAGGTGACGTGGGCCGAGAAGCACCAGCAGTGCCAGCGGCTGAAGCTGAGCGACATGCTCGCCAAGCCCCACCAGCGGCTCACCAAGTACCCGCTGCTGCTCAAGTCGATGCTGAGGAAGACAGACGAGCCGCGTGCCAAGGAGGCCGTCATCACCATGATCAGCTCCGTGGAGCGCTTCATCCACCACGTGAACGCGTGCATGCGGCAGCGACAGGAGTGGCAGCAGCTGGCGGCCGTGGTGAGCCGCATGGACGCCTACGAGGTGGTGGAGGGTAGCAACAATGAGGTGGACAAGCTCCTGAAGGAATTTCTGCACCTGGACCTGACCGCGCCCATCCCTGGTGCCTCCCCGGAGGAGACGCGCCAGCTGCTGTTGGAGGGCAGCCTGAGGATGAAGGAGGGAAAGGACAGCAAGATGGATGTGTACTGCTTCCTCTTCACGGACCTGCTCTTAGTGACCAAGGCAGTGAAGAAGGCTGAGGGGACCAGGGTCATCAGGCCACCACTGCTGGTGGACAAGATCGTGTGCCGGGGGCTGCGGGACCCTGGCTCCTTCCTCCTCATCTACCTGAACGAGTTCCACAGCACTGTGGGGGCCTACACGTTCCAGGCCAGCGGGCAGGCTCTGTGCCGGGGCTGGGTGGACTCCATTTACAATGCCCAGACCAGTTGCAGCAGCTGCATGTGCAGGAGCACGCAGGCAGCCAGCAGCCCCTGCAGAGCCTGGAGGAGGAAGAGGAAGATGAGTGTGGGGAGAGTAGCACTTCCGCCGCCAGCTTCCCCACCATCCTGCGCAAAAGCAGCAACAGCCTGGACTCCCAGCACTGCGCCTCGGTAGGCTCCACAGAGACCCTGGCCATGGTGGTGCTGGAGCCCGGGGAGACACTCTCCTCTCCCGAGTTCGAGGGCGGCCCCTCCAGGTCCCAGTCGGACGAGATGCCCCTCAGTACCACCGCCTCATTTGTCACACTGACCAGCAAACTGCTGGCCCTGGGCCCCGGGGACAGCTGCTCCTGCTCCATGGACTCCGCCTCCGGCACCCTCTCCCCCACCTCCTTGCAAGACTTTTCGACCCCATCCCCTGTGGCTGAGCCAGCGCCAGGGCCCCTAGATTTACCACAGGCCCCTTCACCCCTGCCCTTCCCCTGCCTCCGCTGCCCCACCCCTGTCCAGCTGCTGTCCCACCTGCCCCACCTGCTCAAGTCCAAATCTGAGGCCAGCCTCCTGCAGCTGCTGTCAGGGGCCTCCACCCAGGGGGGGGACCCAGCCCCCAGCCCCCAGCCGCAGCCTGTCGGAACTCTGCTTGGCTGCCACAGCCACCAGCACTAGGACTCGGGGCTCCCCTCACGAAGCTGGGTCCTGCTGGAATTGCGGGGGCGAACCAAGCCCTGGCAGTGGCTCCCAGCTATCAGAGATGGAGGGCAGGACCACCTGCCTGGTGGGGGAGCCCAAAGGGCCCGCCAGGAGGAGCAGAGAGCTGCCCTCAGGGACCTCCCCAGAGTCCAGCCTGAGCCACCCCCTGGGATCTCTGCCCAGCACAGGAAGTTGATGCTGGCCCAGCTCTACTGCATCAGGACCACCCTGCTGCTTAACTCCCAGGCCCTGAGCACAGAGTGGAGCCGTGCATGCCTGGAGGGCGTGGTAGGGGGTGGGCGCACTTGCGCCTAGTGCAGCGAGACTTGCTGGGGAGCTGCCTACCTTCCCGGACAGGCCTCAGGCCCGGCACCCAACACGGGAGGGCCACAGTGCGGCCACCAGACCCTGTAGGCTGCCCTGAAAGCCACACAAAGACAACCTGCTGCTGGAGGACAGGCATGCGGTGCTCCGAGAAGATGCCGGAGGTAGGGAAGGAAGGTCATGGAAGGGAACAATTGCAAGCGGAGATCCCAAAGGTTCTGAAAGCAGAGGACCAGCTCCTTGCAGACTTGAACTCCTTGTGGGCCTCTTTCTCGGCCCTGTGGAAGCGGTGCGAGACACAGGAGGAGGTGATGGACTGGGGCTGTGCTCAAGGAAGACTCGGAGGAAGCAATGTGTGGACAGGGCCAGGCGGAGCAGGCAGACCTGTGCGGAGTCCGCTGGAGCGCAGCCAGACCCCAAGGCGACCATCAAGCCAGGCCCCAGGGAGAAGCGAGCAGATGCCACTCCACTCGCTGGAGAAGACCATTGAGCAGAAAACTAAAGAAACCGATTTTACATCATTTCCCAGGTGGAGAACAGTTGGCATGTAAGCCCCTGACCAGTGCCCAGCCTCTCCTCTGTCTGTCTGTCTCACTCTTAGGTACCATGTTCTTTGTTCTCTCTTAACTGCAACTCATTTTTAAACTAGATTGCTTTTAAAAGAAGACTAAATAAAGTTTCCCTTAAGTGATTTAGGCGGTGCTGGTGCTGCTGGGGCTGCTGGGGCTCCTGGGGGCTGGATTAGAGACACAAACACGCAGGGGAGCCTGGCACCTAGCAGCCCCAAGCCCTGCTGAGGCAGTGCTGGGGCTTCTGGGGGCTTGATCGGAGACACAAACCCACAGGCCCGGCACCCAGCAGACTGAAGGCCTTCACGGCAGCGCTAAGGAGCAGCAAACCGAGCAGTAGGAAGCAGCAAGCAGGTGGGCAGTAAGGAGGGAGGGGTCCCGGACTGCGAGAGGGCACAGGCTGGGCTAAGGGACCCCCAACCCATCCCCAGTACACAGATTTTGTGCACTGGGCCTCTAGTAATAATAATAATAATAATAAAAGGCTAATATGCAAACTGACTGAACAGCAGAATGACCGGTTGCTATGATGTGCACTGGCCACCAGGGTGCGACGCTCAATGCAGGAGCTGCCCCCTGGTGGTCAGTGCACTTCCGTATGGGGAGTGCCACTCAGCCAGAAGCTGGCTCATGGCTGGCCAGTGCGGAGATGGTGGCAGGAGCCTCTCCCACCTCTGTGGCAGCACTAAGAATGTCCAACTAACGGTTTAGAGCCGATCCCTTGGGGGTCTAAGCCTTTAGTCGGACATCTCCCGAGGGCTCCCTGGCTGCCAGAAGGATGTTTGACTGCAAGCTTAGGCCTGATCTCCCAGGGAGTGGGCCTAAGTCAACAGGTGGACATCCTCCAAGGGGTCCTGGACTGCAAATGGGCACAGGCAGGGCTGAGGGGACCCCTCCCCCCCGAGTGCACAAATTTTTGTGCACCGGGCCTCTAGTTAAAATATAAGCTTAGCATGTAGTAAAGACTGATGCTTCAGCAAATCTAGTATGAATTGTTTCAAGGTGAAGATAGTTAAAACTTCAGTTATCTTAACTCAGCAATGAAAGAGAAGTGAGGAAATTGTATCATGACTGACCACAAGTGAATAAGCAGGATGTCTAGTGAACTCATTGCTGTTTTAGTTATCATCAGAAAATCTGCTTAATACAGAGTAAGAACAAGAAATGAATCTGTGAGTTCTCCAGATTCATTACTTTTATTTTTTATTTCTTTATTGGTTAAGGTATTATAAATGTGTCCTCATTTCCCATTAACCCCCAGCCTCCCCACCCACCCCAACTCATGCTCTCATCCCCCTGTTGTCCATGTCCATTGGTTTGGCTTATATGCATGCATACAAGTCCTTTGGTTGATCTCTCCCCCTTACCCCCTCCCTCCCCTACTTTCCCTCTGGGGATTGATAGTCTGATCGCTATTTCTCTGTCTTTGGATCTGTCCCTGTTCATCAGTCTATGTTGTTCTCTATATTCCCCAAATGAGTGAGATCATGTGATATTTATCTTTCTCTGACTGGCTTATTTCACTTAGCATAATTCTCTCCAGTTCCATCCATGCTGTTGCAAATGGCAATAATACCACAGTTATTAATTTTTTTAAAATATATTTTTATTAATTTCAGAGAGGAAGGGAGAGGGACAGAGAGATAGAAACATCAATGATGAGAGAGTATCATTGACTGGCTGCCTCTTGCATGCTCCACACTGGGGATTGAGCCCACAACCTGGGCATGTGCCCTTGATTGGAATCAAACCCAGGACCCCTCAATCCGCAGGCTACGCTCAATCCACTGAGCCAAACCAGCTAGGGCCAGATTCATTACTTTTAATATTGAGCAGGTTTATCTGTCTTCTTTTATGACCAATGTTTGTATATCTAAATGACTTATTAAGAATTATCTGTTTAAAAGTGACCAAGTGCTCTAATCAACACAATTTAATTATCTGATGTCATGAGAATGTGTCTAGCCTTGTCTGAAAAAAAGATAAAAAATGACACAGAATTACATCAGTTATTCAACTAAGTGGCCAATGTACTTGCAACAGCCTCCAAATTGTTCTCTGTACAAATTGTTTTCTGGCTTCTACTATATGTTATACATAGTTCTTTGAAAACTTTTCCAGAAAACACTTATATCCCTACTGTAATCCCCAAATATTAGTGATACTGCACTCTCTGGAATCATGCCTATGTATATAAGTTGAGTCTGTTTTTAAAAAATATTGATTTTTAGAGAGAGAGGTAGGGAAAAGGAGAGAGAAAAACATCGATGTGAGAGCAAAACATCATTTGGTTACGTCCTGTATGCCCCCTACTAGAGATTGAACCCAAACCCCAGGCATGTGCCCTGACCAGGAATCCAACTGGCAACTTTTTGGTGCTTGGGACTATTCCCAACCACTGAGCCACAACACCCAGGGTATAAGCTGTGTGTTTCATGCTTTGGTGACTGGGAAAATTTCTCAACTCTCTTTGCCTTGGTTTTGTCATCTGTAAAATGTGGATAATAATAGTACCTACTTCATAGAGACATGGTGAGCTTTAAATAACACAATACATGTAAAATGCTTAGAACATGGTGAGTGCTCAGGAAATTCTAACTTTCTTACTAAATTTATCTTCTGCAAGAATGCATACCCAATGGAATTTAGTTATTTAACCCTTAATTTCCTTCAAGTCTTATTTAATTGGGCTACATTACATTTCTCTGTGTTTTTAAAATAAATATAACAGAGCCACATTTATTATCTGTACACAAACACCTTATTTTTCTAAGTATTTTTGCTTAATTTCCTAGGGAAGGGACTGAAATATTTTCTTCCTCTCTAGCCCTCCATCCTTGCATAGAGTAATGTGATGCACAAGAACATACTTAGTATTAATAAACTAACTTCTTCAACTAATGAACTTCTGACTTCCTGAGAGTAGGACTGTTTTACTTACTGCTAAAATAAAAATCATTTTTAGCCTTTAATTATATCCTATTTTATTTAACAATTGTCCCCCAATTATGCCAAATGTACTGGTGCATAACTTCATGCAGCAAATCATATTAGTTTACTAAATTTTCAGTATTTAAAGAATTAGTGTTTTAGCAACCAACTTCTTAAAAAGAGCACCTCACACACTTTATTTATCTACGCAGAGTCCTCAGAAGAAAAATTCTGGAATCTAATGAAGATCCATATTTTTTTTTCTTATTTTTTTTTTTATTGATTTTTTACAGAGAGGAAGGGAGAGGGATAGAGAGTTAGAAACATCGATGAGAGAGAAACATTGATCAGCTGCCTCCTGCACACCCCCTACTGGGGATGTGCCTGCAACCAAAGTATATGCCCTTGACTGGAATCGAACCTGAGACCTTTCAGTCCGCAGGCTGATGCTCTATCCACTGAGCCAAACCGGTTAGGGCTGAAGATCCATATTTAACATGAAATTATCTGTTTACTTAACTCTTCTCTTTCACTAATGCAGTCAGGCCTCCATATCTGTGCATTCTGCATCTACAGATTCAACTAACCATGGATCAAAAATACTTGGAAAAAAATCCCAGAAAATTACAAACAGCAAACTTGAATTTGTCACAAGCTGAGCACTATGCTGAATCCATGAATGAAGTGACATGTAGGCATATCCTGCTTATAGCCAATATGCAGATGTAGGCTATGTACAAATACGATGCCATTTTATTAAGGAACTTGAGCATCTGGATTTGGGTATGCTCAGGGGGAAAAGGGGATGGAACTAATCTCCTATAGATACCAAGGAACAGCTCTATTTTCTTTCATAAGACAAGATTTCTAGAAAATACATACCTGAAACTTGCTTTAAAAATAAAAGCTTTTAAAGGAAAATATATATCAAAATATCAGGGCATCTCCATTCAATAAATTATACTCTAATATCATAAAAATGGATACTCAGAAACTTTCAGCTAAGTAACATGACTAAGCACTAGAGATCTATTGTAAAACCTTGTACTTTTACTCAGCAATAATGTATTGTGCACTTAAAATTTAAGAGGGAAGGTCTAGACTCAAAGGAGGTGCAGAAGTAAAGTGCAGAGGTACAGAGGCACAGCGGAAAGGGCTGGCAACTGAGGACGTGGTTGTCGTTTTCAATCAGGAAGGAGTCTCAAGCTTCCCACTGCTCTGCTGTCCAGGTCTGGGCAAGTCTCTAGGGACCCAGACTCATACGGGGAGAAAATGAACTGTCTGGCATCGGGCAGAACTCGAGGGTGGCTTTCTCTCAGAGGTGCTTAAGGTGATTACCGTGGGACACTGAGACCCGGGGCCTCTTATGGCAGGGCTGAGGATCAGCCATAGCTTGCTGGGGTCCAACCCCAGCGTGTCCAGGGGTCCCCAAAGGTGTGGACGGAGTCGGCGAAGAAGGAATGACGTGGAGACAGCGTTCAGTTGATCAGCAGCCTAGCCAGGATCTCCAGCCAGGATCTCCAGCCAAGTTCTGGTCTGGATCTCCAGAGAGGTTCTGCTTAGGATCTCCAGCCAGGTTCTGTATCCATGTTGTCTTGCTAGGTTCTCCAGCCAGGTTCGCAAGGTTCTCCAGCCAGGTTCTGTAGCCAAGTTCCCTCGCTAGGTTCTCCAGCCAGGTTCAGTCATCAGGTTCTAGTCAGGTTCTCTTGCCAATTTCTGTAGTCAGGTTCAGTCCAGGATCTTTTGCCATGTTCTCTCCAGCGAAGTTCTTCTGTCTGTAGGTTCTGTGTAGGTTCTGTCTATTCTAAGTTCTGTGTTCTAAGTTCTGTGTTCTAAGTTCTGTGTGTTGCTGTCTTGTTACATCTGTATTTATACCAGTTGATTCAATCCTATCAATCTCTATTACAAAGGTTAGGGCGTTTCTTATCTCCATTCCAGGGAGTAAAGATTATGTAGCTTTAGCATGATTGTTCATAGTTAAAGTGATTAATTACCCGCCTGGCACTTAGTTAAGAGGTTTTATTCCCTCCCTAACTTCAGGGGAAAATCCCTACCTGGGGAAACAACCTTTCTCAGAGAGGTGACCTTGGTTAAAATACATAGTGCCAAGAAGGTGAGGAAACATATTAACAACAGTATGCCATATATGCCAGGTCCCTTGAAACAGCAAGCATGGACCGGCTCCCCGCAATAGCTGTTTGCTCCACCCTTTGATTCCCTGAGACTCCACCCCACCCAAGCTATGAGCAAAGTCTTTTGCATATGAATGGCCTGGCCCTTTGCAATCTCAGAGAGATCCAGAACATCCAAAAGAAGGCCCAAGGCCCCACAGCAGTTTGCATTGCTTCACAACTGGGCTTCATCTGGGCACCTCCAAACCCCAAACAAGGAAGAGGAATCTGCAGATCTCTTCGTAGCTCCTGCTGGGTAGCCTCAGGGAGAGGCTAAATTAGCACCTCCTTAGAGATCCAAGAGACAGTGTACCCAGTGGTCAGAGTGGGACCATCCAGATTACAACTCCTCAGATACATAAGGGACACACTCAGGGGGCAGACTCAGTGAGCACCAAAGTCCCACTGAAGCAAGTCTTGCCCCAGAAGGGTGTCTCCAGCACAGAAGTTCTCCCACCGTAGACACAGCTGATTCTCACAGCCAATTGGCCTGGAGGTCAATTCCTCCCAGTGATACCTACAACAATCAAGGTTTAACTACAACAAGACTGTGCACAAAGCCCACAAAGGGGTGCACCAAGAGTATCCACCTCAGGTAATTGGGGAGGCTGAGCCACTGGGCCCTGTAGTACACTTAGCACACAAAGCCACTCTATAAACACAGGGAAGCAGTCAAAATGCAGAGACAAAGAAACAGGTCACAAATGACAGAAATGGAGGAAAGCAAACTACTGGATATAGAGTTCAAAAAGACGGTTATAAGGTTTTTCAAGAATATTCTAGAAACTGCCGATAAATTTAGTGATACCCTTGATAAATCTAGTGAAACCCTTGAGGATATGAAAAAGGACCAACTAGAAATTAAGCATACACTGACTGAAATAAAGAATATTATACAGAGATCCAACAGCAGACTAGAGGATCCCAATAATCAAGTCAAAGATTTGAAATACAAAGGAGCAAAAAACACCCAACTGGAAAAACAAAAAGAAAAAAGAATCCAAAAATATGAAAATAGTGTAAGGAGCTTCTGGGACAACTTCAAGTGTACCAACATCCTAATTATGGAGGTGCCAGAAGAAGAGAGAGAGAGCAAGATATTGAAAACCTATTTGAAGAAATAATGACAGAAAACTTCCCCTACCTGGTGAAAGAAATTGACTTACAAGTCCAGGAAGCACAGAGAACCCCAAACAAAAGGACTCCAAAGAGGACCACACCAAGACACATCATAATTAAAATGCCAAGAGCCAAAGACAAAGAGAGAATCTTAAAAGCAGCAAGAGAAAAACAGATAGTTACCTGCAAGGGAGTTCCTATAAGATTGTCAGCTGATTTCTCAACAGAAGCTATGCAGGCCAGAAGGGAGTGGCAAGAAGTATTCAAAGTGATGAATAGCAAGCACCTACAACCAAGATTACTTTCCCCAGCAAAGCTATCATTCAGAATTAAAGGTCAGATACAGAGCTTCACAGATAAGAAAAAGCTAAAGGAGTTCATCACCACCAAACCAGTATTATATGAAATGCTGATAGGTATCCTTTATGAAGAGGAAGAAGAAGAGAAAGGTAAAGATAAAAATTATGAACAACAAATACATATCTATCAATAAGTGAATCTAAAAATCAAGTGAATAAATAATCTGATGAACAGAATAAACTGGTGAATATAATAGAATCAGGGGCATAGAAAGGGAGTGGACTGACAATTCTCAGGGGAAAGGGGTGTGGGGGTGCTGGAAGAGACTGGAAATAAATGGTACACCTATGGATAAGGACAGTGGGGGAGGGGTAAGAGCAGAGGGTGGAGTGGGAACCGGGTGGAGGGGAGCTATGGGGGGAAAAAGAGGAACAACTGTAATAATATGAACAATAAAGATTTAATTTAAAAAAGAGGGAAAGTCTCCTATTAAGAGTTAATATGGAGTTAATTAAAAGTTAATACCTCAAACAGCCAGTGTGGCTCAATGGTTGAGCATCAGCCCATGAACTAAGCAGTCACTGATTTGATTCTCGGTCAGGGCACATGCCCAGGATAAAGGCTTGATCCTCAGTAGGGGTTGCATAGGAGTCAGCCGATCGATGTTTCTCTCCATCTCCCTCTCCCTTCCTTTCTCTCTAAAGCCAATATAATTTTTCAAAAGGCTACTGAGAGTGCTTAATTTTTTTGTTATCAGAACCTTGTTGTTTGAATTAAGCATCATTTACATGTCACATTGCATTTTCTTTTTTTTAAAATATATTTTATTGATTTTTTACAGAGAGGAAGGGAGAGAGATAGAGAGTTAGAAACATCGATCAGCCACCTCCTGCACATCCCCCACTGGGGATGTGCCCACAACCCAGGTACATGCCCTTGACCGGAATCGAACCTGGGACCCTTCAGTCCGCAGGCTGACGCTCTATCCACTGAGCCAAACCGGTTTCGGCTGCATTTTCTTTTAGGATATTAAAAAACAAATTCCCTTATTTATTTATTATTTGAAAGGTTTCTTTTTTTCTCTCAGAAAGCCAAGATGTTGTGTGTGTACCCACCCCCCCCCCAAAAAAAAAAAAAAACCCACAACCCAAAATTTATTGAATCATTTAAGTATTTGGAAAATGCCATAAATCAGAGCTTGAGAACACATCTGCCTCAGTAACCTAAAACAAAAGATTGGTTCTCACTATTTAAAAAGGCTCTCTACAGTAGAGTGTCAAATGGAAAAGGTAAGTTGTGGACTTCTGGTTAAGATACTGCTAAACTATAGAACAACCATCATTCATAACCACCTGAAATCATGCTGAATGGAGGTCCTACAACAATGGATTTAAAGAAGCCACATTGAGACTGGTAGGAGTGGCAGAGACAGAGACAAGGAATGGCTGGTCCCATGCATACATGTGGCAGATAAAAATCAGGAGGGATATCTTGGGTTTGGAGGCCTTCCCTGAGGAGCAAGTGGTTCCAGCACTCCAGCCCAGTGTTCCAGTGCCAGGAAGAAAGTAGCCATAAAAGTAGCTGTAAAAAGTAGCAGGGATTGAGGCTGAGGAGGATGGAGGCTGCTGGAGTGCCAGGCAGTTCCTCTTAAAGGGTCTGCTCACGGACTTACTTGGGCTCACTCCATCTGAGCTCCAGCATGAGAGCAGAGGCTTAAAATGAAATAGAGACATATAGGGAGGAACTGAATTGTTTGGCATCAGGGCAAGAACTGGAGGAGCAGCTTTCTCACAGACAGAAGTGCTGGCAGAGGCATTAGTCCTTTGATGAAGGAACAATGATGGGTGCCATATCTGAGACTCCACCAAACCTGGCTCACACTGTTTGCCCCACCTTGGTAATTCCCTGAGGTCCAGCCCCACCCAACTTTTGAGCACACTCAAGCCCTTTCCAGTGGCTTTTCCATATGATTGACCTGCCTTTGCTCCTGCTTCAGATTTCCCAAAAATATCTCAAACAAGCAGCATCTGGCCTCAGAAAGCCCCATACCTGTTACTGAATGGCTCCAGGCCTGGAACTAACAGTTGGCCTTGGCTCACAGCTTCACCTGTTCTGGCACCTCCAAGCCCAATACAATTAGCAGCCGTCTGCAGATTGTTTTATAATTTATGCTGGATGATCCTGGGCAGAACACAGATGGCTGCTGACCTTGTCTTGCACCTTCTGGGAGGCCCCAGAGCCAGTGCACCCAGTGGACAGCTTCAGACCAAATCAAAACACCATGACCCAACCACCTCCACAAGCAAAACACTCAAAGGGTGGACTCAGCAGGCAATGGAGCTTTGCTGACATAAATCCTGTTTGGGGAGGGGGCCCTCACAGCTGACCCTCCACAGTGGTTGGAGGTTGTGGATAGTGGTCACAGCCAGTCCTTGCATCTGATAAGCCTGGGTAAATCATTCCCATTGACATGCCAACAGCAGTAAAAACTCAACTACAACAGGAAGGTGTATAGCCCACACAGTTGGCACATCTCACATACCCAGCTTGGGTGATTGGGGAGGCTGTGCCACTGGACCCTACAGAACACCTATTCCATTAGGCCATTCTACTAAACCTGGGAGAGTCAGCAGCTCTATCTAATTCATAGAAACAAACACAGGGAGGCTGCCAAAATGAGGAGACAAATAAACATGGCACAAATGAAAGAACAGAAAGGGAAAAAAATGCCAGAAAAAGAACTTAAAAAAAATGGAGACAAGCAATCTACTAGATGCAGAGTTAAAAACATTGGTTATAAGGATGCTCAAAGAACTTAGTGAGAACTTCAACAGCAGAAAAAAAACAAAAACAAAAACAGTCAGAAATGAAGAGTACACTAATTGAAATGATGACTAATTTACAGGGAATCAACAGTAGAGTAGATGAAGGTGATAATCAAATCAGCAATTTGGAATATAAGGAAGCAAAAAACACCCAATCAAAAGAGCAGCAGAAAGAAAAAAAAAATAATCAAAAAGAAAATGAGGAAAGTGTAAGTAGCCTCTGGGACAACTTCAAGTGTACCATCATTCACATCATAGGGGTGCCAGAAGGAGAAGAAAAAGGGCACAAAATTGAAAATCTATTCAAAAAAAGAATGACAGAAAACTTTCCTAACTTGGAGAAGGAAATAGACATACAAGCCCAGGAAGCACAGAGAGTCTAAAACAAGATGAACCCAAAGAGGCCCATACCAAGACACATCATAATTAAAATGCAAAATATTAAAGAATCTTAAAAGCAGCAAGAGACAAGCAGTACCTACAAGGGAGCTCCCAGAGACTGTCAGCTGATTTCTCAAAAGAAACTTTGAAGGCCAGAAGGGATTGGCAAGAAATATTAAAAGTGATGAAAATGAAGGATATACAACCAAGATTACTCTACACACAAAGCTATCATTTAGAACTGAAGGACAAATAATGAGCTTTCCAAACAAGAGAAACTAAAGGAGTTCATTACCACCAAACCAGTATTATATGAAATGTTGAAGGCTATTCTTTAAGAAGAGGAAGAAGAAAAAGGAGGAGGAGGAGGAGGAGGAGGAGGAGGAGGAGGAGGAGGAGGAAGAGGAGGAGGAGGAGGAGGAGGAGGAGGAGGAGGAGGAAAATATGAACAATAAAATGGCAACAAATACATACCTATCAACAATTGAATCTAAAAATCAAAATAAAGGAATAAGCAGAACAGAAACAGAATCATAGATATAAAGGATGTTTTGACAGTTGCCAGATGGGAGAAGGGTTAGGAGGATGGGCAAAAAAAGTGAAGGAATTAAGAAGTACAAATTGGTTGTCACAGAATAGTCATGAGTATGTACAGTACAGCATAGGGGATATAGTCAATAATTATTGACTATGGTGTCAAATGGGTGCGAGATTTATCAGGATGATCACTTAGTGAGGTATGTAATGTCTAATCACTGGGGTGTACAACTAAAACTAATATAATAATGTATGTCAACTATAATTGAAAATAAATAATGATAAAATAATTTATTAAGTTAAACTGGAATTAATATGTTATGTAAGGTAAATATTTTCTTTTATTTTTCAATAAAAGGTTTTTATCTCAAAAAAGGGCAAGTTGTGAACAGTATCTTCAATATAATCTCATCTATATAAAAAGTATGGTTGCAGCCCTAGCCAGATTTGCTCAGTGGATAGAGCGACAGCCTGCGGATTGAAGGGTCCCAGGTTTGATTCCAATCAAGGGCACATGATTGGGTTTCAGGCTTGATCCCCAGTAGGGAATGTGTGGGAGGCAGCCAATCAATGATTTTCTTTCATCATTGATGCTTTTATCTCTGTCTCCTTCTCCCTTCCTCTCTGAAATCAATAAAAAAAATATATATATATTTTAAAAGAGAATGATTGCATACAGGGGATGTGCATGGGTATGTGTATTAACATTCATAGAAAAATGTCTGAAAATATACATACCAAACTAATGGAATTAGATTGAAGGAAATGCTTTAACTTTTTATTTTCTGTTCTGAAGCATTTCTTGAATTTTTAAACCATAGATAGGCATGTATTATGTTTAGAACTAAAAAAGGGGGAAAATAAGGCAACAATGAATAACATTGTTTGTCCAAAATTTGGGTTCTTATTTAGTCCAGCAAAGATTAACAGAGAGCTTGAGTACTGTCTCAATTACCCCTTCTGCAAAGTAGGAACTATCTTTTGCTTCAGCAGTACTCACAAAGCCTGGTCAAAGGTATCAGCATACACTGGTACCTTACAAAATGTACCATTTGCCAGCCAAATAGCTTTCTTCTGGTTGCTATTTGAAGACTTTATACAAAGTTGTTATTTTCCAACATAGTATTTTGTTGGTACATTAAAACATTATCAGAGACAACACTGATAATCATTGCAATCTAATTATTTTAATTTTTTTCGTTCAAATTGTTTCCCTTCCTCTTATTTTGAAACTCATATTATTTTTGCTATTAACTTGTGCAGCTGTTTTTACCTTTTCTTGTTTTGCTTTTTAAATTTCTTTTTAAAATTTTCAACTACAGTTGACATACAATGTTATGTTAGTTCCAAGTGCACAGCATAGTGCTTATTTTTATAACTTATGAAATTATCACCCCAGTAAGTCTGTGACCTGAAACTGTACATAGTTATTACAATGTTATTTATGATATTGTACAGCAAGCATGTCAAACTCAAAGGCTAACACGGGCCAAATAAACAAGGTGTAAGTTTATGTGGGCTGCAAAAAAACAAAAGCTTTGATTTTCATAGAAATGTAGGTTTATTTTGATAGAGACATGCTGAATACAAAGAGCTGAAATAAATGAGTCATCATTAACATAAAATAACAGAACATTTTCATAAAAATTAATATTTTTTTCTTGAACATTAACTTACCAGACACTGAATAACTGCACAAATTAATAAGCATAATGCAAATAAACCCATTTTTCTTGTTCTCCAAAAGTGAAATATTTCCTGTTTTGCACACCAAACAAGTCAGTACAAGACTAATAACGTGGCAATCAGCTGCTAAAATGTTCGCTGCTAGTATTAGTGGAGAGAAATGGTGCGCCTGCACATAAGGTGTGTAAGGGAAATGAATGAAACACGATTATAGTAATCAGTCATTAACGAACGTTGTAGTTCATTATTAATAATCATGTATAACAGGATATTGTAAAAATTAAGTCACAAAATTTTTATTAAAATGTTTCTTACATACCGGTATAGTGGCTCGGCTGCAAAAATATTAGTTGTGGGCCGCATGCGGCATGTGGGCCAGGAGTTTGACATACTTGTTGTACAGCTATTGTTAATAGAGAAAATGGCTTGCTTCTAGAAGCTTATGTTGCCTGGAAAATGAAGATAGTGAGTGGACCAACCATTCTTCTGTAAAGTTTATTTTTATCTTTTTTACCTTAGACCAATCCTAGAAATATGTACTTAGATTTTCTGATATTACTTTTTTTCATGCTTTTATAATAATTTGAAGAAATGTTAAGCCATAATATGTTGCTTGATTATAAAAACTCTAGGCAAATTCATTTTTCTGCAAATTATGTGTACATAATTTAGTTGCAAATGATGTACATTTGCTTATAAGCTTACTATATGCTTACTAAGAGATTCTGTTTAATCCAGTAAAAGTCATATGCTTACTGAACTGTAATTTGAAATCAATGGACTGAAGTTATTATAAAAATAGTAAAAAAAATGGAGTGCACATTTCAGACAGATGGCTATCACAACTGATAAAGTATTGTAATAAATGTTCCCTTCTTGTATCTGTCCTATCATTTCACTATTTCAGGTCACAGTCATTTCCCATTTGAATTATATACCTCTTCCTCTTCACTTATCTCTTACCTTAAGCTCTCTTGCTCCCCTTCCAACCTAGCATTTTGCTTTGAAAACAACCTTTCTAACATGCTAGTATTTTGATCATGTCATACACTTCATAAAAACCTGCAGTGAGCCCTAGCCGGCTTGGCTAAGTGGATAGGGCGTCAGCCTGAAGACTGAAGGGTCTTGGGTTTGATTCCGGTCAAGGGCACATGCCTGGGTTGCGGGCTCGATCCCCAGTAGGGGACGTGCAGGAGGCAGCCAATCAATGATTCTCTCTCATCATTGATGTTTCTATCTCTCTCTCCCTTTCCCTTCCTTTCTGAAATCAATAAAAATATATTTTAAAAAAATCTGCAGTGAGTCCTTGTTAAAAGGCAGAATGGTTTAGGGACCAAAAGACCAGCTTTTAAGTGAATCTTGGTCATGCCATGCAGCCTTTTGTAAATACTTTTATAGCACTTAGATTTTAGAGTCAAATATACCTACATTTGCCACTTGCTGGTTGTATGTACTTGGAAATTTGCTTAATATCACTTATCCACAGCTTCCTTATTGATAACATGTGGAAAATAAAATATAACTATATCAATTAAGACTCTTTAGTTGTAAGCAATATAAATCAACTCTGGCTATCTTACTCAAAATTTAATTTATTGGAAAAATAAGAGTCTCACAGAATCTGAGGGACACTAGTGAGTCAGGTCTGGAAACAGGCAAGATCTGAAGTGTCTCTGGATACCTAGGAAGCAGTAAGTACAGCAAGGGCTTCATGGCCAGAATAGTCTAATAATGATGTTAAGGATGAGATAAACGGGAACTGAGATTAATCATTTTCAGTTTGATTGCTTGCCCCTCACTATAGAAGGTAAGGCCTCTAGTTACAGTCCCATTGGTCTCTTCTCAAGAGAAAAGCAGAGTGCCATGAGAATGAGGAAATGGATGCATAATATCCAGAAAATGCCCTATATGTATGTAAGCCACCGGTCACGTAGTAGATACTCAGTAAATGGCTATTTTAGCAGGATGAATCTGGGCAATTTAATCAGGCATTCATCACCATTCACTTGGTGGTCTCAACCTATCCTTTTAAAATTTAACACATTCTCTATATAAACCCTGAATTCTCATATCTGCCTTTTCACTCTGCACACTTTCCCTGCCTTAGATGCTGTTAGCCTCTCTCACTTTTTAATATTTTACTTATCTCTTCTAAGGCTCAGTTTAGCTCTTTTTTTTCTTTTTTGATCCCTGAATCACTAATTTCCTGATTTCTCATTTTCTCTTAATCATAGATTGCTTTTGGAAATGGTAGTCTTATATCTCTTAACCCTTTATTGGCCTTACTTATTTATCCCAGCTAGATTATAAACTCCTTAAGAAGGTAGATCATGTATCATATATTTCTGTTTCCTTGATGGCATGTTCAGTGTTATACACATATTAGGTTATTAGGTGCTCATAAATTTATGACAAATGAATGCAAGAAATGTTATTAATCTAAATAAACATTCATTTAATGCTTACCTACTGTATAATCTGCAGTGTGATAATTATTTTAAAAGTACAGAAAAAGCCTTGAAAGTTACCTTTGATGTAGGTCAGTCTATTTTTTTTTACTTTTACTTCCTTTTAATGAATACAGAATACACAAACACATTAAAAACCCCAACGTGACATAAGAGAACACACACAGGTTTATATATAGGTATTTACAGGCCCTTGCAGATCAAGAGGGAGAGGGCACCTCTGGCTAAGGGAAGCTTCTCTTTCCACCCCACCCTGTCCCAACCCAGTGCTAAGGGAGCAGCAGGAGCCTCCAACTGCTTCTGGAGGAAACTCAGTGGGAGGCTGGAATGACATCAGAAACCCCCAAAGCAAAACCAGGACTCTGACTTTTTGGCCCTGGCCCCAATGCTAAGCGTCCTCCTTGGCAAGCTGGCCTGCCAAGGATCTGCATGTCTCAAGAAGAGTCAGCGTGAGCCCCGAAATTCAGATGTGATGGGTTCCCAGCCTATCCCAGCTTTTCCCAGCCTTGGGCTGAATGAGAAATGAGCTGCATCCAACCATGTCCCAGAGAGGAGGGCGGGAGGAATGGAGAGAGGGTGGCAAGCAGAGATGACGCTCCCAGTCAGGATGCTGGGTTCAACAGAGGCCAAGCCCTGAGCGGCACATCACCTTTCCTCTTGGGTCCCCTCCAGGAGCTGGGGCTCATTGCAGCAGCTCTTCCCAGGAAATGCGCTTGGAGAAAACCTCCCTTTCTAACCAGAGGTCGTAGTTCATCTGGAAGTCCTCAGGGAGGTCCACCCACTGGCCCAGGACGCTCTGCAGGCAGTTGTACACAGACAGGAAGTCAGGGTTGCTGTGGGCCGGGTCATAGCGCCGGGCGTTGAAGCGTTTAATGTTGGCACGGAGGGCACACTCCTCTGCTTGGAAGTCCCAAGGTGGGGCATCCAGATCGTTGCCCTAGGCAGTGATGGAGAACCTTTGGAGCTCAGCGTGTCAGCATTTTGAAAAACCCTAACTTAACTCTGGTGCCGTGTCACATATAGAAATTTTTTGATATTTGCAACCATAGTAAAACAAAGATTTCTTTTTCTGATATTTATTTTATATATTTAAATGCCATTTAACAAAGAAAAATCAACCAAAAAAATGAGTTCACGTGTCACCTCTGACACACGTGTTATAGGTTCGCCACCACTGCTCTACAACAACAGCTTCACTTAACTTACATATTCATCAAAACAATGGTAGGGGGAGAGAGAGAGAGAGAGAGAGAGAGAGAGAGAGAGAGAGAGAGAGAGAGAGAGAGAGAGAGAGAGAGAGAGAGATGATTTCGTGGATTGGCCTGGGCAGCCCCACCACTGTGTTCGTGTTGCTGCCCAGAGTGTAACCTCTGAATTTGTTGCGGCTGGACTCAAGGAACATCTCAATGTCCTTCTCTCTGACCTTGGGCGCCCATGAGAGCCCCTTTGGGCAGGTAAGTCTGTCAGTCTGGGGGTGCTGTAGTGGGGGAGGCATCACCTTGTTCCGCTCGAAGGGGAACGTCTCCCCCTCCAGGCTGTTGTCATCATCGTTCTCTTCTTCCTCTTCTCGAGAGTCATCGGCTTTGTAGGGGTCCTGCTAGCTTGTTGGAGGCGTCCAGGTTGTCCTGCTTCATCAGCGCCCTGTGCTCCCACCGCCCCTGTTTCTGCTGCTGCTCAATCAGGTCGGAGGCAGACGCGGGCAGCGAGGCGGCCCTCGTGTTGCGGATCCCTTTGATGCTGCCCCCAGCAGCGGGGCAGGCCCAGCATGGTGCGCCTCTCAGCCTTCACGCTCTGCAGCTCCTCAAAGCCGCCCAGAGTGCACAGTACTGTCTTCCGAAGCTGCAAGAGAGCCTTCTTCCTGCGGAAGTGGGGGCGTGGCCACTGCAAAATTTGGTCACCAACCCAAACAGCACGATGGCGAATGGCTCCTTGTTGTACAGCGGGGAACCCAGCTCGGCCCTGAAAGTCTGGCGCACGGTCCTCCACTTGGCCTTATCGCCCTCACAGGCCTGGTGAGCAGTCTCCACAATCAGGTGCATGATGTTGAACAGGACCCTGAGGTCCGTGCTGTCAGCAGGGGAGACGGCCAGCTTCCTCACCACCCGCCGCAGGCGGCGCTGTTGTCTATTTCCATGATAAGCAGCTGCACCAGCGCATGGAACGTGCCCACCTCCAGGAGCAGGAAGACATTGTGGCGCATCCAGGACCGCACCTCCGCCTCCGCCCTCCCGGAAGGTGCCCTGGGCCACGTAGAGAATGGCCCGGGTCACCTTGAGTCTCTTCTCCCGGGCAGTGACTTCCAGGCCGTCCAGGAGCCTCATGGCGTGGGTCCGGGGCTGGTTGGTGCCCAGCTCGGCCCACTTCTTGTTGGGGTCACATGGAGGCAGAAGTCCTCCTCGAAGCACTTTAGTTTCATCAGGAATTCTGGCCCCTCCGAGAGCTCGGCCGCCCACTTGTGCGTGTCAGCACTCAAACCCCAAGTCTGGAGGCTCGGAATAGCCCTCCGAGTGTTTGCGCTGGTTGCGGTTGAACTCTCTGGCTTTGCCCCCTTTCCATTCCCCCGCACTGCCCCCCCCCCCCCCCAGACCCACGCTGGCCCACAGGGCCCCTGGTGGTGGCTGCGCCATAGCGGGCGGCTGAAGTGTCAGCAGCTGAGGCTGCTTGTTGTTGATGATCAGCGGGCCAGGGCTGCCAGCTTCAGCCTCCATCTTGGCTGTTCCACCAGGTCAGCCTAATTTAGGAAAGAAAAATAAAAGCAAGAAGCACCAAAGAAGTAAGCATATTAATACATAAAAATATCATGTGAAAATGTTATATATGGGTTCTAGGGGTATACAAAAACATAAAAAGCAGGAGATAACTACATATATATGAGGTACAAACCAATTGCCTTGCTGGGATAAAGGGTTCACTTCAGGAAAGAATAACAGATGGTATTGGAGAATATGGGTTGGGGAAGACTTTGAAAGATAACTCTTTTTTAAATTGAATCTATTGGTGTGATATATACATATGCCTAAGCAACCGTTATGACCAGTCGACTGGATGAATGGCCAGTAGCTATGACCCACACTGACCACCAGAGGACAGACACTCAATGCAGGAGCTGCCCCCTGGTGGTCAGTGCGCTCTCACAGCCAACCTCCCCCAACTGGCCAACCTTCCACAGTCCCTTCCCCCGCCACCCCCCAAGCGGGCTGGTCCCTCCAACCCCCCTCCAGCAGGCTGGCCCCAATCCCCAACTGGGACTGGGTGAGGCGGCCCCAATTGGCTCTGTTAGCTGGCCAGCCAAGGGACCCCACCCATGCATGAATTCGTGCACCAGGCCTCTAGTTGATTAATAAAATTATATAGGTTTCAGGTATACAATTTTACAGTACATAATCTGTATATTTTATTGTGTGTTCACCACCCCCAAGTCAAGTCTTCTTCCATCACCGTTTATCCCCCCCTTTACCTTCTTTTACCTCTGGCCAATCAGCATACTGTTGTCTCTGTCCACCAGTTTTTCTTTTTTTTTTTTCTTTGCTTAATCTCTTCACCCTTCTCACCCAGCCCCCAACCCTCTCCCTTCTGACAGTTGTTAGTCTGTTCTCTGTATCCATGAGTCTGTTTCTACTTTGTTAGTTTATTTTGTTTATTACATTCCATTTAAAAATTAGGATTAACTATAACAGAGAACAGAAATCCTATCTAATAAAAGAGAAACATGGTAATTGGCGTACGACCGCTACCCTTCCCATTGGCTAATCAGGGCAATATGCAAATTAACTGCCAGCCAAGATGGCGGCCGGCAGCCAGGCAGCTTGAAACTAACATGAGGCTTGCTTGCTTCAGTGACGGAGGACTCCAACGTTCCCCGCCTGCCGCTGCAGGCCTCTGAGCTGCAACTCTAAGCAACTATGTAACAAATATAGAAGCTAAACAAAACCCCAGAAACCTGCTTTAGTCCGCCGGGCTTCAGCCAGCAGGATCGCAACATTGTAAGCAAAGGCCAGGAACCTACTTTCAGCAGCGGAGGCCTAAGAGCTGGAGCCAAGCCTCAAAGCTAAAGCTGGCCCAGAATAAAAAAAGAAAAAGAAAAAAAGGAGCGGTTGGGAGCTTCAGTCACCCCCAGCCTGAAAACAGCCCTCAGCCCCTCACCCAGACTGGCCAGGCACCCCAGTGGGGACCCCCACCCTGAAGGGGGTGTGACCAGCTGCAAACAGCCATCATCCCCTCACCCAGGCTGGCCAGGCACCCCAGTGGGGACCCCCACCCTGAAGGATGTGTGACCAGCTGCAAACAGCCATCATCTCCTCACCCAGGCTGGCCAGGCACCCCAGTGGGGACCCCCACCCTGATCCAGAACACCCTTCAGGGCAAACCAGCCAGCACCCACCCGTGCACCAGGCCTCTACCCTATATACTAAAAGGGTAATATGCCTCCCAGCACCGGGATCAGCGGAGCTGCGAGGCCTCCCCGCACCAGGATCAGCGTGACAGGGGGCAGCACCCAAAACCCCTGATCGCCCTGCAGCTCTGTGTGTGTGACAGGGGGCAGGGCCACAACCTCCCTATCGGCCCTGCTCTGTTCCTGACAGGGGAAGGCGCCCCAACCCCCTGATCAGCCCTGCTCTGTGCCTGATAGGGGGGAGCTCCCCAACCCCCTGATCGCCCTGCGGCTCTGTGTGTGACAGGGTGTGGCGCCCAAACCTCCTGATTGGCCCTGCTCTGTGTGTGACAGGGTGCGGCGTCCCAACCCCCTGCCCCCCCACGGGCCCTGCTCTGTGTGTGACGGGGTAGAGCCATAACCTCCCCATCAGCCCTGCCCTGAGTGTGAGAGTGGCGGCGCCCCAACCCCCTGATCGGCCCTGCTCTGTGGGTGATAGAGGGTGGCACCCCAACCCCCTGATGGGCCCTGTTCTGTCCATGACAGGGGAAGTGCCCCAACGCCCTGATTGGCCCTGCTCTGTGCATGACAGGGTACAGAGCCCCAACCAGCCTGATGGGCCCTGCTCTGTGAGTGACAGGGGGAAGTGCCCCAACCCCCTGATTGGCCCTGCTCTGTGCGTGACAGGGGGTGGTGCCGCAACCTCCTCATCAACCCTGCCTTGAGTGTGACAGGGGACGGTGCCCCAACCCCCCAATCGGCCCTACCCTGAGCGTGACTGAGGGTGGCATCACAACCTCCTGATCCGCCCTGCTCTGTGCATGACAGGGGGCGGCGCCCCAACTCCCCAATCAGCCCTGCTCTGAGCCCGACCAGGGGCTGCACCTAGGGATTGGGCCTGCCCTCTGCCACCCGGGAGCAGGCCTAAGCCAGCAGGTTGTTATCTCCCAAGGGGTCCCAGACTGCGAGAGGGCACAGGCCGGGCTGAGCGACCCCCCTCCCCCCCGAGTGCACAAATTTTTGTGTACCAGGCCTCTAGTAGTTTAATAAAATAAAGTCAGCCTATGTAAAGGAACACTTATTTGCTAATCACAGTAATGAATATTTTCTGACTTAGAAGATTAAAATATAGTTTTTAGTCATCATGAAAGCAGGTTACAAAATAGTATGTGTATGAATTTAGTTGGGTTTTTTTTTAGTAAAGGGGATAAATACACATTAAAATATCAGGACTTATAATCAATAATGTATTAACTATGCTTACATGTACATGATATATTCCATGGTTGCTTTTTGTTTAAATATTTTTATCAGGTGATTTTGCTTGAAAGAAAAAATGCATATGCATATGTATACTTAAGAGTGCTACAGGTTTTCAAGGACAGTAGTGATGTGAAAAAATAGTACTTGTGGAAGATTGCTTTAGTATCTGTATGTAAGTATCTAAAATCAGCAATACATGCTAAAATGCTTGAGTAGAGATTTTGGAGAAAAATTGGTTTGATTAGGTTTCTCATTGAATGTGCGGATAAAGGTAGTGAAATTGAAAGCAATACTGAAGTGAGAAATGCAGAACAGATACAGGTGCCGCTAATAGTTATGGAAAAAATGAGAAGGAAAGCTTATTAAGAGGTGGAGATGAGAAGTTAGTTAACTTTTGCAGGGAGTAGTATAACAGGTACCTGGATATATGAAATAAGAACTGGAAATAGACTGAGCGGTCAGGTCTGGTGTGTAAGGAGTGTTAGTGTATATGAAGAAATTATGAAAATTAATACATACAGTAGGTATAAACAGGCCTATAAAAAACTCTTACACTTACTATATCCCTGTGTTTTAAAAAGAGTTATTGAATTATAATGTATATACTATAAAAATCACTCTTATTAGTGTATAATTCACTTATCTTACTAAATTTATAGAATTCTACAACCATCACCCCACAGTTCATTTTAAAAATTTTTCATCATTCCAAAAAGTTTTCTGGAGCCCATTAGCAGCTAATCCCTTCTCCTACACCCAAGCTTTAAAAATACTCTTAGGTTTTCTGTCTTTATAAGTTTTCCTTTTCTGTACATTTCATATAAGTGTAATCATACCATATGTTTCATTGTGTTTAGCTCCTTTCATTGAGCATGAAGTTTTTGAGGTATATCTATGTTGTATCATGTATCAGTATCTTGGTCCTTTTAATTGATTAATAGTATTCCATTAAATAGGCACTAGAGGCCCAGTGCACAACAATTTGTGTGCTTGGGGGAGAGGGGGGTCGCTCAGCCCAGCTTGTGCCCTCTCGCAGTCTGGGACCCCTTGGGAGATAACGACCTGCTGGCTTAGGCCTGCTCCCGGGTGGCAGAGGGCAGGCCCAATCCCTAGGTGCAGCCCCTGGTCGGGCTCAGAGCAGGGCTGATTGGGGAGTTGGGGCGCCGCCCCCTGTCATGCACAGAGCAGGGCGGATCGGGAGGTTGCGATGCCACCCTCAGTCACGCTCAGGGTAGGGCTGATTGGGGGGTTGGGGAACCGCCCCCATAACACTCAAGGCAGGGTTGATGGGGAGGTTGCGGCGCCACCCCCTGTCACGCACAGAGCAGGGCCCATCAGGGGATTTGGGGTTCCTTACCCTGTCACGCACAGAGCAGGGCCCATCACGGGGTTGGGGAGCTCCCCCCGTCATGCACAGAGCAGGGCCAATGGGGGAGTTGGGGCACCACCCGCTGTCACACACAGAGCAGGGTGGATCAGGGGGTTGGGGCGCCGCCACTGTCACACTCAGGGCAGGACCGATGGGGAGGTTATGGCTTTACCCCGTCACACACAGAGCAGGGCCAATCAGGGGGTTGGGACGCCGCACCCTGTCACACACAGAGCAGGGCCGATCAGGGAGTTGGGGCGCCACACCCTGTCACAAACAGAACCGCAGGGTGATCAGGGGGTTTGGGCGCTGCCCCTGTCACGCTGATCCTGGTGCCAGAAGGCCTCTTGGCTCTACTGATCCCGGTGCTGGGAGGCATATTACCCTTTCACTATATAGGATAGAGGCCTGGTGGACTGGTGGGGGCCGGCTGGTTTGTCCTGAATGGTGTCCTGGATCAGGGTGGGGGTCTCCACTGGGGTGCTTGGCCAGCCTGGTTGAGGGGATGATGGCTGATTGCAGCTGGTCACACACCCTTCAGGGTGGGGGTCCCCACTGGGGTGCCTGGCCAGCCTGGGTGAGGGGCTGAGGGCTGTTTTCAGGCTGGCGGGTGACTGAAGCTCCCAACTGCTCCTTTTTTCCTTTTATTTTTATTCTGGGCCAGCTTTAGCTCTGGCTCCAGCTCTGAGGCCTCTGCTGCTGAAAGCAGGTATCTGGTTTGTTTGGGTTCTATAATTGAAAGACTGTATCAACTCCAGCTCTGAGATCCCGGCTGGCTGAAAGCAGGTTTCTGGGGTTTTGTTTAGCTTCTATATTTGCAACAATGTTTCAAACTGCAAGCTGAGACCGGCAAGGCACGCGGGGAACGTTGGAGTCCTCCCTCACTGAAGCAAGCAAGCCTCATGTTAGCTTCAAGCTGCCTGTCTGCCGGCCGCCATCTTGGCTGGCCGTTAATTTGCATATCGCCCTGATTAGCCAATGGGATGGGTAGCGGACGTACGGCTAATTACCATGTTTCTCTTTTATTAGATAGGATACCATTTTGCTCATCCATTTACTAGATTTTGGACAGTTGGATTGTTTTGCTATTACGAGTAATGCTACTATATTTGCACACGTCTCTGGATGGACATGTATTTTAATTTCTTAGGGTTAAATTCCTAGGAATAAAAATGCTGTTACATGGTAAATTTGTGTATAACTCTCTAAGACACTGCCAAAATATTTCCCAGAGTAGCTGTACCGTGTTTTGTTCCCACCACCAATGTGCAAGTGGTCCAATTTCTCAGCATCCTTCTGAACACTTAATTTGTCTTTTTTATTGTAGCTATTCTAATAGATCCATAATAGTTTCTTCTTGGGATTTTGATTTAATTTTCCCTAAATCACTAATGATGCTGCATGTATATTTATGTCCTTTTTCTGTCATTCATATATTTTCTTTGTGAAAATGTCTATTCAAATAATTGGTTCATTTTTAATTGAGTTTTTATCTCCCTAATAATTGAGTTGGAAGAGTTATTCAAATGTTCTGTATATAAGCCATTTATCAGATCTATGATTTGTAAATACTTTCTTCTAGTCTTGGGCTTATATTTTTATTCTCTTATTAGTGACTTTTTAGGAGTAAAAGTCGATAAACTCCAATATACCCATTTTTTCTTCTACGGATTATGCTTTCAATGTTATATTTAAGAACTCTGCCCTATCTGAGATCATGAAAATTTTCACTTATATTTTTCTAGAATTTTTATAGTTTAAACTCTCAAATTTAGGTCTGTGATCCATTTTGAGTTATTTTTTTTTTGTATATGGTATGAAGTAAGGGTCTAATTTCTTTATATTTTGGGGTATCTAATTACCCCAGCACTATTTATTGTTGAAAAGGCTATCCTTTTCTCCACTGAATTGTCTTGGTACATTTGTGGGAAACAAATTCACCATGAATGTAAGGTTTTATTTCTGAATTCTCTATTCTGTCCTACTTATCTATATGCCTATTTTTGTATTATTACTACACTATCTTGATTAATTGTGCCTTTATCCTAAGTTTTTAAATCAAAGTGTGAGTTCTCCAATGTTGTTCCACATTTTCAACTTAGTTTCAGCTCTCTTGCTCTCTTGTATTCCCATATAAATTTTAGGATCAGCTTGTCCATGTCAGTTTCTGCAAAGAAGCCAGCCAGGATTTTTATAGGGGTTGCATTTAGTGTATCCATCAATGTGTGTCAAATTGCCATCTTGATAATATTAAGCCTTCCAATCCAAGAGACTGGACTGTTCCTCTATTTATTTAGATATTATTTAATTTCTCTAAGCAGTGTTTTGTGGTTTTCAATGTATAAGTCCTTGGAGAACCTCTTAACTGAATGAACTGGGATGTGGACTATAGAGCAGCCCCAGGGCTTTGTATCCCAACATCAGTGATTCTTTAAGAATAAACTTTTTGATCAACTTCCAGAGTGCAGAAATAGTTGCTTGTGTTACTTTTGTCCAGGTTTATAATGTTTTAGGGGGAGAAGATTTCCCAATCTTATCACCCAGCTAAGTAAGTTCTACCATGTGTGTGTTTTTGTGAGAATTTTTGTTCCAGGTACTTCTTACTCCAAAAGCCCAGTGATAGGAGCTATGCCAAGTTAGTATTAAAAAAATTACAAAACCACTTGTTTTGTAAAGACAAAACATACATATCACTGAGTAACTTTTTAAATTGCATTAATTATGTGTTTAGAGTTGTGCTAAAATAGGGACTAAGATTGACTACAAAATTTAATTCAAATAAAAAAACAGGTATATTGAGTACCTCTTATGTGTTTGAAACCATGGTAACAACAGATCATTATTATTGCCCTAAAGACATACTTCATGTAGTGTCAGAGTCTAAACTAACTGAGGTATAAGGTAATCACTTTTGAACTCAGCGTCAGTACAATCAACTGCCTATTCATAATCTCTATTTGGATATTTAACAGGCATCTCAAAATTAACATGTGCAAAACCCGAATTTGCTCACCTACTTTTCACCACTATATATATATATATATATATATATATATATATATATATATATATTTGATTTTTTACAGAGAGGAAGGAAGAAGAATAGAGAGTTAGATACATTGATGGGAGAGAAACATCTATCAGCTGCCTCCTGCACACCTCCTACTGGGGATGTGCCCGTAACGAAGGTACATGCTCTTGACTAGAATGGAACCTGGGACCCTTCAGTCTGCAGGCCAACGCTCTATCCACTGAGCCAAACTGGTTAGGGCATCCACTAATCTTCTTTAATGAGCCCCATCTCAATAAATGGCACCTCCATCTGCCAAGGTCCAGATAGTACTTGGTACTCATCCTTGATTCCTTTTTCTCTCTTAGCCCATATCCAATCAGTTATGATTCCTCTTGGTTCTACCTACAAAATAGTATCTCATTTCTGCCATTTGTCTCCTACTGCCAACTTCCTAATTCAGACCATCTTTATTTACTGCCACCACCCCATTTTTTTAAAAATCCTCACCCGAGGATATTTTTTCCATTGATTTTTAGAGAGAGTGGAAGGAGAGAATGTAGAGAGAGAAACATTGATGTGAGAGAGACATCAATCAGTTGCCTCCCGCATGCACCCCAACCCGGGCTGGGGATTAAACTTGCAATCTAGGTATGCATCTTTGACCAGGAATCAAACCCATGACCCTTTGGTGCTTGGGCTGACATTCTAACCACTGAGCAACACAGACCAGGGGCACCACCACCCCATTCTTAACTATCATACCTGGACTACTACCTAAACTATCGCCCTGTATTTTTTCTTAGCACACTAATATAATTTCTCCATACAAGTGCAAGGTGATCTTTTAAAAATTAATACATGATCACATTACTTCCCTGCTTAAAATGTTCAGTGGCTTCACACTTGCTGTACTGTGTGATGCTCAGTTAAGGGTGCTGTTCAAGAGCCATGGCATTCTAGCCACAATCTAGTACAGATAACCATCATTTCTCACCTAGATTAATATTCCTTCTGCACTCAGTCATATTCATTTCCTATCTATTTTTCTCCTAATAGAGTGATTTTCTTTCTTTTTTCTTATTGAGAGTGATTTTCCTAAAATAAAAATGGGTATTTTTCTGTCCAAAACTCTCCCCATGATACGAGGAATGGTGTGTGGCTACACAGTAAGGCTGGAGGAGCAGATGGCAGAGGTGGGAGGAGCCACTATGCTTCACACACTGGCTGAGGGATTGGACTTCACCCTGAGGTGACAGTTATTGGAGGACTTTTTAAATACCTCTTTTATTGTTATTTTTACCATTATAGAAGTCGATGCAAATTTTTAATGAGCATAAAGAAAATAAAAATCATTGTTACCAAAAACATCCCTCTTTCCATGGCTTTTTGGACAAAGTTAAAAATATATAATATTTTCTACAAGATCCTTCATGAACATGCTCCTGCCCATTTCTCCAGTATTATCCCATGCTACTGTCCTCCAGTCATTTTGTCTATTGATTCTTTAAGGAGCCAAGTTCATTCCTGCCCCAGTATCATCATATATGTTTTCCTTCTGCCCTGGACAGGCCCTCATCTCCTTTACCTGGCTAATGACTATTCATCTTTCAAAGAGAGTTGTTCCCTGATTCTTTAGACTAAGTACTAGTTATGTATCCTCACCAAACCGTATACATTTTATTATACTATTACAGTTTTAATTATTTATTTAATATGAACATTTCTAAAATCTATGAAGTTAGAGACCATGATTGTATTGTGAAATCACCAGAATTTTCTAGCACAGTGCTGAGTACATAGTAAGCACTCAAGGAATATTGGTTGAAGGAATGAGTGACTATGCAATGGGAATATTAAGGAGAAATAAATTATTTCCTACTAGTACAATGTGAAAAGTCAAAGATTAAAGGAAAAATATTCAAGGCAAAGAAAACAACATGTTTGTTTGCAGCGGTTCTCAACCTGTGGGTAGCGACACCTTTGGCGGTCGAACGACCCTTTCACAGGGGTCACCTAAGACCATCCTGCATATCAGATATTTACGTTATGATTCATAACATTAGCAACATTACAGTTATGAAGTAGCAACGAAAATGATTTTATGGTTGTGTCACAACATGAGGAACTGTATTTAAAGGGCCAGAAGGTTGAGAACCACTGGTTTAAAGTCAAAGAGTTAAGAACAGTCCTGGAATATTTGGGGAATAGTAAGTTTTTTCCTGAGGCATAGGAATCTTAGTGATATATGGAGGAAGAGCAGAGAATAAGATGAAAGAGTTTAGGGGAGATGAGGTTGAAGAAGCAGGTTGAGGCCAGGGTCTTTCTGGCAAACTAAGTAATTCAGATTAGGGAGTGACTGAATTAGGTTTCTTTCTTTAAGGAAGTTAAATAGAGTTGGTAGTGTGGAAGATAGATTGGCTAGAGAAAAGAATTAAGAATATGTTCGCATGTAGGGCATTCCTGGTACACAAAATCCAACAGTAATCTGTATTATTTATAAGACCCTCCTAAAATTGTGTGTGTGTGTCTGTAATGTCACTGAGATATATATTCCTTTAAGATTTGCTTTGAAATGTTTTTATTAAATATGGTGATAGTCTCCCTTTATGCCCTCAGGTCATACATTTTGAATTATTTAATACTAGAGGCCTGTTGCATGAAGAGATTCATGCAATAGGCTTTCCCTTCCCTTGGCTGCTGGAACCAGTTTTCCTCCAGCACCCGGCACCCAGGCCTTCACTCTGGCCAGGCTCCAGCTGGAGCCGGCCCCGGGGCCGTGAGGTTTTCACTGCTCCGCCGGTCCCGGGGCTGTCGCTGCTCTGGCCCCTGGGCCATCAGGCTTTGCTCCACTGTTTGGAGCCTATATGTGCAAATTAACCGCCATCTTTGTTAGGTTAATTTGCATACTCTCCTGATTGGCTGGTTAATGTAGCGAAGGTATGGTCAATTTACATGTTTGTCTATTATTAGGTAAGATAGAGCTTCTTCATATTGGCTTTCCCTCCCTTGGTAATATGCATTTAAGTTTTCTTCATGTCTTTTAATGGCTTGATAGCTCATTTATTTACAGTGCTGAGTAGTATTCCAATGTCTTAGGTACCACCGTTTTTTGTTTTTTTTTCATTCACCTATTGAAGGATATATTGGCTGCTTCCAGGTTTTGGCAAATTATGAATATTGCTGATATAAACATCTATGTGCAGGTTTTTGTGTAAACTTTGGTTTTCAGCTCCTTTGGACATGTTCTCAGGAGCATGATTGCTGGATTGAAAGGTAAGAGTATGTTTTGTTTTATAAAAAAAAAAAAATCAAGTCTCCCAAAGTGACTGTACATTTTGCTTTCCCACCAACAATGAGAGTTTATGTTGGTCCACATCAGTGTCAACATTTGATGCCAGTGTTCTGCATTTTGGCTATTCTAATAGGTGTTCAGTGATATCTTGTTTCTGTTTTAATTTGCATTTCACTAATGGCATATGAGGGTGAGCATCTTTTCACATACTTATTTGCTATCTTTAGGAAATGTCTTTTAACAGAGACAGAGGGAAATGTTTTGAAAATGTTCTCCAATTATCATAATATAATGTTTCTAGTGTAAAACCTCTGCTATTAAACTTTTACTATTATAATACATTTCAGTGTAGATATTATATTGAACATTCTGAAGAGCGCTTTAAAAATATATTCAGAATTCCAAGTGCCTTGTAAAATCAGTAAAACGGTGTCATAAATTTAAGGTGAAATTAAGGAAAATTAAAAGCCCTGCTGGGATAAGCCACCTGCAAAATTAACCCAAGAAACTGCTTATGAGTAGATAATTTCATTTGGAAACACCCACAGTTTTGGATGAGTTTCAAGGAGGCATGAATAGAATGTGATCATAAATTGAAAAGGTAAAATCTAATAATTTAACAATGGACTGAATTATCAGAAAGAAAACTACTACATTAGAAAAAACTCAGAGATCTAGCTGTGAGTTCCTTGCAATGTCTTGGAAATTAAAAAATTGAAATATTCCAGCCCAAAGCCAGTGGTGGAGGTGGGTAGGTATATCAAATTAAAACTGAGGCAGTAATCATTACAAATATCTACTGACACATTTTGTGATGATTCCAGACTCACCATGGTAATTTATTATTATAATTTATTTTTGTATGTGTATTATTTATTAGATTCAAAATATGGAGGTTATCAAACTGAACATCCCTGTGTTTACAATATTTCCCATCACAAGTAGATGGGCATTATAATTTATACTTGATGACTTTAGTTTAGATATCTCATAACTTTAGTTACTTTGGATTAGCCTTCCTAATCCTGATAATACTGGCACACTGACAGAATAATAAATAGTGTCTTAAATGGATAGAAGAAAATATTATGCCTGTGTGTAAAGGAGTGCAGGTGACATCATCCATCCATTAGCAATCAATAAAAGAAAGAGGTGGTGATACAGAATATGCTTATTTTTCCTATTCTTTTTATTGTTTCTTGTTAAAATTTTCCCTATAGCAATGATGTTCGGACTTTAATTTATATCATAATAATCTGAGGAAATTATTGGAATTACAAATCTATATGTCGTATTACTAGATATTATAATACAGTTGGTCTGGGATAGAATACAGAAATCTGAATTTTTAAAAACACCTCTTGTCCAGGCAGTGTCGCTCAATGGTTGAGAGTTGACCTATGAACCAGAATGTCATGGTTCCATTCCCAATCAGGGCACATGTCTGACTTGTGGGCTCGACCCTAATAGGGGTCATGCAGGAGGCAGCCAATCAATTATTCTCTCTCATCATTGATGTTTGTATCTCTCTCTCCCTCTCCCTTCATCTCTGAAATCAAGTAAAATATTTTAAATACCTCTTATGTTGCTAATTTTGAGTGTTAGTGGACTATATCTTGAGCAGCACTATTTTAGAGAGAACATTGCTATTTTTAAATAAACCTGTGGGGTTTTTTTCCTGTTTATTCACTGCTGGGCAAAATTTCATGGGTTTCTGGTAGGTTTCTGTTCATTGATTATATCCATAGTTCCAGGTCTCTGATTGGTCAGTGTTGTGTGCCAATCACAGAGAGGACTGAGGAATTTGACACCTTCTGTATAAGGATAACAGATTTGGGGTGGGTTTAAGGGAGGGCAAAATGGCTGCCAGCCTCACAGGTTACTGTAGTCTGTGCTCATTGGCAAAGAAGAGACAATAAAATTATCTGAGAATGCCTTCCCTGTTCAGAAGCAGAAGCAAATTTGTACGTGATGTTGCCAAAGAGGAGATATTACTAGGAGATATTACTACCACCCCATAAATCTCCATCATACCCTCCAAATTCTGTGACCTGGCATAATCACCTCAAATAAAACAATCTAAGTAAAATTAATGTACTTGACCTATGGAATAGTGATTTTATGTCCGTAATTTTCTTTAAGAACCAGATTGCTGCCCCTAAACTCCTCTTATGTAGAAATTTTCAAACTTTTTCCAGAAATGAGTAACTATTTAAATGAGAATGTACAGTAGAAAGAGGATTTAAGGGGTGGGGAAAGGGAAAGTAAGAGCAGGGAATCGCCCTGGCCGGCTTGGCTCAGTGGATAGAGCGTCGGCCTGTGGACTGAAGGGTCCCAGGTTCGATTCCAGCCAAGGGCACATGCCTGGGTTGTGGGCTCCATCCCCAGTGTGGGGTGTGCAGGAGGCAGCCGATCAATGATTCTCTCTCATCATTGATGTTTCTATCTCTCTCCTCCTTTCCTCTCTGAAATCAATCAATCAATAAATAAAAATTTAAAAAAAGAGCAGGGAATCTATTGAGAGTGGTGCAGGCTACTGATATAACCAGAAGTGGCAGAACTAGTGTTGAATCAGACACCAATGTCTGTATACCTGTTTTTATTATATTTTTCTAATATTAGTGTGTGTAAGAGTAACCGGAGGGTGCATTAAAAATGTATGTTCTCCCTGGCAGACATGGCTTGCTTAGTGGTTGAGCATTTACCTATGAGCTAGGTCACGGTTCAATTCCTGGTCAGGGCACATGCCAAAGTTATGGGCTTAATTCTCAGTGTGGGGAGTGCAGGAGACAGCCGATCAATGTTTCTCTCTCACCTATGTTTCTATCTCTCTATTTCTCTCCCTCCCCCTTTCTCTAAAATCAATAAACACATATATATTTTTTAATGGAAGTTCTGCCCTGGCCAATGTAACCCAGTTGGGTGAGCATCATCCCCAAGCACAGAGAGGTTGCCAGGTCAGGGCACATGCCTGGTTTCAGGTTTGGTCCCCAGTCCAGATGCGGGTGCAGTAACCTATTGATGTTTCTCACATAGAAGTTTCTCTCTCCCTCTCTCTCCCTTCCTCACTGTCTAAAATCAACTGAAAAAAAACATTATATATATATTAAAGTAAGTTCATGACCACAGAAGTTATTTAGTAGTTCTTCTCTGGAGTCAAGAAATATTTTTTTGGAGGAAGTTTCTCAAACTTTTTCATTTCAGGATTCCACTTTATTATTACAAATTATCAAAAACCCTAAAGAGCATTTGTTTATGTCATAAATAACATCTGAGAAAACTTTTTAGTATTAGAAACTAAAACTGAGAAATGTTTAAAATATTTGAAAATACCAATAAGACCATTATATTTTCACTAGATAATATTTTATGAAAAGTCACTATATTTTCCAAATTAAAAAAATATTTAGTGAGCAGAGGTATATTATTTTATATTTTAAAATATTGTTAATGTTGACTTAATAATTCCCGTATCTGCTGAAGAAAATCAGACCTCACACATATAACATAGTTGGAAAAAGAAGAAGCTTGCAGACTCTCTGAAAGGATCTTGGAGGCCACCATGGGTCTCAAGACCATGCTTTGAGTTCCTGTCTTAGAGTAATGTCTGGAATTGCCATCAGAAGGCTCTAGTTCATCATTCTAGGTTGGTCATCAAAGTTTAAGGACACCAAGGAAGGAAAAAATTAATTTATTCCTTAGGATGTTTTGGATTGTTAAATTATTTTATCAGTTGACCCCAATATAGTTCTTTGTTAATTTACTTTGTAAATTTGAAAACACTATATAAATATAAAACAGAATTCCAGGCCTTGGGGAAGAGTTTGTTTAAATTTACTGGGTTTCAGGAGGTTTCCAGATGCTCAGACTGTTGCTTGGCAACTGGCGTGAGAGAAATGAAGGGAGTGGTGAAAGATGGTGGAGTGGTTAGGTTTGGTGGGGAGCCATGAAGTTGGGGTAAAGCCTTGAGCATTGGGTGAAAACCACGAGGCCTGGGTGCGAGTATCAAGGCTTGGATGAAGCCTGGAGAGGCAGCTGCAGAATCAAAAAATACAACCAGGGACTGATTTTCAAAACATTCCCACTGGTTGCATCTTTGGCTCTTCATTCTTGTCGACCTTGTGGTTTTTGTTTGTTTTTTTCTCTGTATCTTTTTCCCTGAATGGTTTGCCTGTAATCTAAATTAAGAAGTTGGGTCCTAACTGGTTTGGCTCAGTGGATAGAGCGTCTGCCTGCGGACTGAAGGGTCCCAGGTTCAATTCTGGTCAAGGGCACGTACCTTGGTTGCGGGCACATCCCCAGTAAGGGGAGTACAGGAGGCAGCTGATCGATGTTTCTCTCTCATCGATGTTTCTAACTCTCTATCCCTCTCCCTTCTTGTCTGTAAAAAATCAATAAAATATAGTTAAAAGAAAGAAGTTGGCTCCTGGAATGGATTCTGAAATTGACTACAAATTTCTTGAGCAAAGAAGACAGGATTGTGCAGCCAAAGAATTACAAACTCTGAGGGACCTTCTTTTTACTTTATACATTGTTACTCACTTGGGGGACTTTATGAAATGGATAATGATCTCACTCATTCATAGCTAAGATCTTAAAAGATTTATGGATTCTTGTTTAGAAACCTTTTTCCCAAACATCTGATAACTTTACAGGGTCTGAATTAAAGGTATTTATATATAAAAAGAAAAGAAAATTGGTTTCAGAACAATGATTCCACTGAGGGTAGGAGGAGTTTCAATACGCAATGACAAAAGAATACATTAAGTCACTAATTATTGGTAAAGTGTGAAATCAAGGAGCAATCTATAATTACTTATAGTAAGTAGTTATTTCAATATAATAAATAACTATAATGGTGAGAAAGTGTTAATCATAACATTTTAAGTAGGGTTATTATTTACCTGAATGAAATAAACTTTTGTTCTGATCAGCATCTTTATTTTTTAATTTTCCAATAATTTTATTTATTTATTTATTTTTAAATATATTTTTATTGTTTATAGTATTACAGAAATCCTCCATTTCCCCTCTCCCTCCTCCTCCCAGCCCTTACTCGCCCACCCCCTAGGTCTTCACCACCCTATTGCCCATATCCATAGGCTATACATATAAGTATATTAAGTTCTTTGGTTTATCTCTTCTTGTCCCCTCAACCTCACATTGAGGTATGTCAGTCTGTTCCACACCTCCCTGCTTCTGGTGTTATTTTGTTGGTCAATTCCTTTTGTTCATTAGATTCCACAAATAAGTGAGATCATGTGCTATTTGTCTTTCTCAGGTTGGCTTATTTCACAGCATAATATTTTCCAAGTCCATCCATGTCGATCAGCATCTCTTTAAATTTGGTTACTTTTTTTGTTACTTTAACAAAACTTGCTGCCAACTTAATGTGAGAAGTTTAACAAACATTTTCTGATTTTTCGTTTATCTCTGGTTCCAATGGAAGAACTTGAAAAAGAGTCTAAAAAGAAGCCACTGGGAAGGTGAGTGAAAACCAAGAGTGTGTGATTCTGGAAGCCAATTGAGGTAAGTCTTTTAAAGAGGAGGGAGTGGCTCACTCTCTTAATTGATGTTGAATGATGAAACAAAGATGAATAATGCAAACTGATCACCAGATTTAGTGATGTGGAGGTCATTGGTGACCTGGACAACAAAAGTTCTTATGGAGTAGTTAAGGTGAAAGCTCCATTGATGTAGGATCAAGAGAGAATGGGAGTAGAGGGGTTGAAAACTCTGAATAAACAGCTCTTTTCATGAGTGTTGATTTAAAAAGGGCAATAGAGAAATGAAGCAGTAGATAATGGGTAAAATGGGATTGAGAGGTGGTTTTTGATATAAACAATAGCATGTTTATATGCTGACTTTGTTTTAGAACTTCAGTGGTGAGCTTATGAGCACAATGCACATAGATCCTTTCCTTATACAACCCTAAATATGATGGAGGGAAATGGTGCTAAACAAATGATTGAACAGATAATTAGATAATTATCATTGCAGTGACCATTAAAAGAAAATGCACAAGGTGCTTTCAGAGCATAATTGACAGACCTAACTTTCTCAAGGACATCTAGAAAGGCTTTTCTAAATAAATAATATGAAAGTTCCACTTGGAGGTTAATAGTACATGCAAAGGCCTTGGTTAGAAGGAATATGTCATACCCAAGATACTGAAAAAAGGCCACTGCGTTTGACCTGCAGAGAGGGAGGAGGATGAGTGGGTCAGAAGGTAAAGTTGAAGCGATAAGCAGCAATCAGATTATTTAGGTCAGACCCCCTAGAATTAGTTATTTGGTTTTTATACCAAGAGCATTAGGGACTTTTTGTGATGCTCACAACAAAAGTGAACCAGCCTATACTTATTCTCTGACTGGCTTATTTCGCTTAGCATAATGCTCTCCAGAATAAGTATCACGGGATCTCACTCATTTGTGGAATATCATGAACAACATAAACTAATGAACAAACATAGATCCAGAGACAGAGAAGCATCAAACAGACTGTCAAACCTCAGAGGGAAGGCAGGGGGATGGGTAAGAGATCAGCCAAATAACTTGTATGCATATAAGCATAACCAGTGGACACAGACAATAGGGGGCTGAAGGCCTGGGCTGGGGGGCAGAGGCTGGCTGCTAGAGATCAATGGAGGAAAAAGGGGACATATGTAATACTTTAAACAATAAAGACTTTTAAAAAAATAAGTGAACCAGAAGAAATTGAAAGGTAAAAGGTGGAACAGATAGGAAGCAGGATGAAAAGGTGAATTGCATGACTACTATTTATACTGCTACACATAGAACATTAGGCCAAGTCTATTTGTAGCTTCATAATCAACTATTTCCCAATACACTCAGTTTTTCAGTTTTCAACAATTGAGAGATATCTGTTCTCCTAATCAAATTACAAGCAGGTCCAATTTGTTAAGATTGCCAAAAACAAAGATAATATTACTCCTTATGTAATATTCTCCAATGATTCATTCTCTCTCTCTCTCTTCCTTTCTCTCTCTCCCTCTTAAAAAGTAATATATTTTCCAACACTTTATTAGGAAGTTTTCAAGCACATAGAAAACATGAAAAACTTTTCTAGTGAACACCTATATATGCACAACCTAGTCAATAAATTTTATTAATTTGTTATTTTTTTCTCTGTTTTGCTGCACAATTTGAAAGTTACAGATTTCATAATGCTACATATGCAAATACCTCAATATGTATCTCTTTAAAATAAAGGCATTATCTTCCATAATCTCAATATTATAACTCTTAATGTAATTAAAAATAATTCTCTGAAATCATCTAATAACCATCCATATTTGATATCCATTGATGCCTCCCCTCAGAATCTTTTATAGAAAGCCTTACTTGGATTATAATTCTATTTTTAAATTCTATTTTTATTGATTTCAGAGAGGAAAGAAGATGGAGAGAGAGATAGAAACATCAATGATGAAAGAGAATCATTAATTGGCTGCCTTCTGCACCCCACCCTGTGGACCGAGCCAGCAATGCAGGCATGTGCCCTGCCTGGAATCAAACCATGATCTTCTGGTTCATAGATCGATGCTCAACCACTGAGCCACGCCGGATGGGCTAATTTTCATTATAAATGCAAGATTCAATGATTTGCTTCAAATTTACAAAAGTTATGCAACCATCACCATAATCTAATTTTAGAACATTTCTATCTCTCCAAAGGAAACCTCATATAAAACCAGGAAAACATCAAGGTTCAAACATGCCATTTAATTGTCTCTCTAAGCCAGGGGTTCTCAACCTGCGGGTCGCGACCCCTTTGGCAGTCGAACAACCTTTTCACAGGGGTTGCCTAAGACCATCCTGCATATCAGATATTTACATTACGATTCATAACAGTAACAACATTACAGTTATGAAGTAGCAACGAAAATAATTTTATGGTTGGGTCACATGAGGAACTGTATTTAAAGGGCCAAAAGGTTGAGAACCACTGCCTAAACTTTTCTTCTACAACAATTTTCATTTCTCCCCATGTAATTTTAGAAAAGATCAACTTTGTTTTATAGAATGTCCGATATTCTGGATTTAGCTACATATTTTTTCATGACATCATTTAACTTGTTTCTCCAGTGCTCCCAGACCCAGTATTTTCTATTAAAGTCTTGGTGAGTTCATTCTGACATATTTGAAATAAAGCCCAAATGTGTTAATTATATCCCGCCTCTAAAATGTAAGCCTCATGAAGTTGCAGACTTTGTGTGTATTGTTTAACATTAGTGCCTGCTCAATAAATATTTGTTGAGTGAATAAGCAAATCACCTACATTCAAATTATATATTTTATGCCATATAGATTCAATGTTAAAGATATTTTTCTTCTTTAATTGTATTATGGTCAAAATAAAGTTATTCAACCATGATATATTTTCTAATATTTACTAAGCCCATAATTCATACTGATGAAAAGCAAGTTTTATTCCATTTCAGTATGCCAAAATCATTTTAGGTGTTTTTCTAATTTTTAGGATATCAAATTTATTTCCATGATTAGGAATTTCATGATCAAACAGTTTGGAATAGAGTAAGCCAAACAGGTTACATTGGCTATTTATCAGAAAATGTAAGGGATTGAATAAGTAATCTGTATGCTCATAATCAGGGCTATTGAGGGATTTCAATTTAGAATTGATTTCTTCCATAGAGAAAAGCAGGTATCTAGAGTTACTGAGTTTGGAGTAACTCAAATATACAGGAATCTTCAGATTCCTGATTCAGGTAATTATATATTATTTCAGTGTCAGTCAAAGGTGAAAAAGATTCAGGAGAGTCTAAGCGAAAACAGCTGAGTTCCTAATGTGGAACTTTCCTATATTCCTGAGTACTGCATGGCAACTGCTGCAGGCAATGTTATAATAAATAGGTAAAAAAAAATTGATATCACATGTTGTTACGTGTCAGGTTAGCAAATTGTGTGACTCAGAATATATGCCAAAGCAGTGGCTGTAGCATGGTAGCCTGGGCAATGCTGAAGTTTTTACCCTTTAGGGATCTGCAATACAGTAAGGGAAAAGGAAATTACAAATGACTATCTATGAATATAAATAACAGAAACATATGCAGCCACGTAAAGAAACATAGATAGTTAGAAATCTGAAATATTAAAGGAAGAAACTCTTAGAGTTTATAGATTATCCAGGCTGATTTGGATAGTTTTCATTTGTTTTTTGCTGATTACAGTTAACACTGGTCCTTAAGCATCACTGCACTTGCAGGTATGAAGAGAGAAGAGAAAATATGAATCAGCGTGTTTCAACAGCTCTGGTAATCAGGTTGGGTAAGGAAAGAAGTTGAACATAATAACTTAATTGGTGGTGTTTTAAGTTTATTTTTATTTTCCCAAGCTATCTTCATTATCATAAAAATGTGTTGTATTCAGCCAGAACGTAGTGCAGAGAAATACATTGACTAGTTTAAGCTAAACTCTCATCTCCACTCTCACCCCAAAAGTACTTCATGTATCAGAACATTTTTGATTGATTAGATAAATGAATGAAACACCTGCCTCAATAGACACAATTTATAGAAACTGTCCTTTTCAACCAATTTAAATTTTATTAACATAAGACTCTATTTTGCCTTTTCCAGGGAGCATTTGTCCTGTGACCTTCTGAACTTTAAGGATAGATATACATCTATCTTACTTTCATTAGACATTAGAGTCCTTAGCTAGAATTTGCAGCCACTTTTCATATGACAACATTCTTTAATAATGCGGGTTTTAAATCAGGCTCCTAGGGGTCCAGTCTCGGATATAGCATGTATTAGCTTTGAGACTTTGGACAAATTACTTAAACTTCCTCAGACTGAATTTCCTCATCTGTCAAAGGGGAAAATTAATAGTAACTACTCCATGGAGTTGGGAGAATTAAATGAGATAATTCATGTAAAACAATTGAAATGGTATCTCCTCAAGGTGAATACTTAATAATTAGAATCATTATTACATGACTAGAGGCCCTGGTGCACGAATTCATGCATGGGTGGGGCCCAGCTGGGGGGAGGGGCCATGGGCAGTTGGCAGGCTGGCCCCACCCCCTGGCCAAACTCCCAGTCAAACTCCCAGTCGAGGGGACAATTTGCATATTAGCCTTTTATTATATAGGATCCCTGATGATAGTAACAAGAATATCAAGTCTTTACATTTATCAAGTCTTTTACAATTTTCAAACCATGACCAAAGAATATTTAATTTGAACTTGGGAGCAGGAGAATGGATTGTAAACAGAATGATCATATATCAACTCAATTTTCAGATGTGAGATCTGAGACACAGAAAGGTTACATGATTTGTAGGAGAGCACTTAGCAAGCAAATGGGGGAGCTGGGCCTTCAATTCTAATGGTAATGATGATTTGCTGCATTACTGAATTTTCCTAAGACACTTTATCTGCCTTTATCAAACAAACTCATCCTCAGTGCTCTTCCTTCAATGACGAACTCCCCCTTTCTCCCAGGGATAAATTCAGTCATCTCTTCCATATAGTTTTGCAAATCAGGCCAGTTACAGAACCACTAGAAGCCCAGTGCATGAAATCACATGGCCCCGCCCACCTGCATGCACCTCACTGTGCTCACAGCCCTGCCTATCCCCCCTGGTCTTTGGTCATTAAGGCATGAGGGCCATAGGACTTTTATAATATAGATAGTTCCCTTTGATTCCAGCATAATAATGTAATGCCAATACAAATTTTCAGTTTGTGATGCTCCTGAGCACACTTTACCATTATTTCCAATAATCAACTATAAGTATTGTATCAAATAAATTTATGGGCTCTCATCTTTGAATTTATAAGAACTGTGTTATATATAGTCATTTATAATGTGAGAAAGTATATGACATGAAAGTGTATCCAGCTTCAATAAAAAACTGCGATGCTTTTAGCTATTGCATAGCTGGTATATTCATATACAGGTGTCCCCCAAAATGTATACACACTGTAACAGCTGATAGCTCAATTTTGAAAAGGAAATATATTTTAATAAGCATTGCCTTTATAAATATTCAAAGTGTGTGTATACATTTTTGGGACACCCTATTTACGTATATGCATTGCATGTACTAAGTGTACCTGTTAATAATGCGGATTTTGTAATCAAAGAAAACATGATGATTTCAAGAGAAACATCAAAAGTGCTTTATTCAAAGAAATGTCCATCACTAGCTACACATTTTCCCCATCTTTCACGTAATTTGTGGATACCATCCCAATAGAACTTTCCTTGTTTTGAGGCAAACCATTCACAGACCCAATTTTCCACTTCTTCGTATGTTTTGAAGTGCTGCTCAGAAAGTGCTTGCGCCATCAATTGGGACAAGTGGGAATCTGAAGGAGCAAGGTCTGATGAATGCAGCGAGTGGGTTAATACTTCTCAGGTCAGATCTTCTAACGTGTCTTTAACTGGTTTTGAAGTGTGTGATGGTGCATCATCATGAAGCAAAATTACTTTGCCGTGTCTTCTGTAACATTCTGGTCATTTCACGATCAAAGCGTGGTTCAAATTGATTAGTTGTTGTTGGGAGCGATCAGTATTAAGGGTTTCACCTGGTTTTAGAAGCTCATAATACCACACCTTCCTGATCCCACAAAACGCAGAGCATTGTCTTCTTTCCAAAGCAATTTGGCCTTGCAGTCGATGTTGATGGTTGACCTGGTGCATTTGGGATTCTCAAAATAAATCCACTTTTCATCACCAGTCACAACTTGATGCAAAAAAAGACTTTCTTTCATGCTGTTGAAGCAACATTTCACTGATGAATTTTCAGTTTTCCATTTGTCTTTCGTTCAGTTGATATGGCACCCATTTCCTTCTTTTAAAATCTTTCCCATTGTTTGGAAATGATCAGAAAATGTTTGCTGAGCAACGTTTAATCTTTCTGCAAGTTGTTTTTGAGTTTGACACGCATCTTCATCCAATAATGCTTGTAATTGTTGGTCTTCAAACTTTTTCAGTTGACCTGGACATTCTTTGTCTTTCACATCAAAATCATCACTTTTATTTTGATGTAGTCCCATTTGTTCATTTTCTCTTTAGTTTCCATTGCCCTAGGAGCTGTATCGGTGAAGAAATTGCTTCGGCATATGTCTGAGATTTTGTTGCCTTTACATTCTTCTAGAATTTTAAGTCCTTTATCCATTTTGAGTTTATTCTTGTGTATGGTGTAAGTTGGTGGTCTAGTTTCATTTTCTCGCATATATATGTCCAATTTTCCCAACACCATTTATTGAAGAGACTATCTTGGCTCCATTGTATGTTCTTGCCTCCTTTGTCAAATATTAATTGAGCATATTGGTTCAGGCAGATTTCTGGGCTCTCTATTCTATTCCATTGAACTATATGTCTGGTCTTGTGCCAGTACCAGGCAGTTTTGAGAACAGTGTCTTTGTAATACAGCTTGATATCTGGTATTGAGATCCCACCTACTTTGTTCTTCCTCAGGAGTGCTGCAGCTATTCGGGGTCTTTTTTTATACCAGATGAATTTTTGGAGAGTTCATTCTAGATCTGTGAAGTATGCTGTTGGTATTTTAACGGAAAGTCCGTTGATTGTCAAACTGCAGCAGCAAGGCCAGGGAGGGCTGGGGGGCAGGAAGGAGGGGGGTAAGAGATCAACCGAAGGACTTATATGCATGCATATAAGCATAACCAATGGACATGAGGCACTGGGGGGTAGGGGAGGCCAGGGGATTGTCAAGGGCTGGGAAAAAAAAGACACATATGTAATACCCTTTGTAATACTTTAAGCAATAAAAAAAATCATCACTTTTAAAGCATTTAAACCAGTGTTCACAAGTATCTTGAGATGGGGCATGTTCACCATAAGCTTCCCAAAGTATATGATAACTTTCAGAAGCACTATTCTTCAAAATAAAGTAATGGATTATAACTTCCCGCAAATGCTCTTTTTTGGGCACAAAATTTGACATTTTTAAGCGTAAAAATATCTATGATGTTAACACCTTCAGCAGTTAGGGGCAAGATCAGGTCAGCAGGGGAGGGTCATTGGGGGTGATATCAGGCCGGCAGGGGAGGACAGTTGGGGGCAACCAGGCTGGCAGGGGAGGGCAGTTAGGGGTGATCAGGCAGGCAGGCAGAGAGGTTAGGGGCAATCAGGCAGTCAGGCAGGTGAGTGTTTAGGAGTCAGCAGTCCCAGATTGTGAGAGGGGTGTCTGACCACTGGCTTAGGCTGGATTCCACAGGAATGGGGCCTAAACTGGCAGTTGGACATCCCCTGAGGGGTCCCCGATTGGAGTGGGTGCAGGCTGGGCTGAGGGAACCCCCCCTCCATGCACTAATTTCATGCACCAGGCCTTCAATAATTTGTAAATAACAACATAAGAATAAACTGTTTCACATACTCACAATTATAAACCTACTTTTGCCAAACCCTGTATATGATAATGAAAAGGAGTTTTTGCAAGAATGAATGAGCAAATAACTATTATAAGACCCAGATTATCAACAGGGCTGTTATAATTTATATCTTATCTTTACACAAAATTAGCATACTGCAAAGAAATAGAAATGCAGAGAATCAAGTTTTTCTTCTAGCATAGAAACAGAAGGTAAGCCAGAATACTTTTAAACAGAGTATTTGAGCAAGAGTCTTCATTGGTGTCACTTTTTCTCTTCTCTCGGTGTGCTTTATCTTATGAGAAAAGAACACAGATTCTGCAGTTCTGAAGGCCTCCTACATCATTGGTTTTGTGTCAGCATTCTCTCCTCTTCTTAAGTTATTCCAAATCTTATGGTTTTTACTTTAAATTTTTAAGATTTTCTTACCTAATTATGTAACCATTATCACAATAACTTATTTTAATAGTAATTTTTAAGTTCTCATCTCCCACCCATTCCTTTTGGCAGCCATCAGCTTGATCTCTATACGTATGGATATTTTTCTCTTTTATTTTGTTTATTCATTTTAAAGGTTCCACATATAAGTGTGATCATATGGTATTTATCTTTCCCTAATTTATTTCACTTAGTGTAATACCCTCTAGGTCCATCCATGTTGTCACAAATGGCAAGATTTCATTCTTTTTATTGCTGAATAATAATAGTAATGTGTGTGCAGTTGTGTGTATGTTCATTTGTGTATGTGTAAATACATACTACATCTTTATCCATTCATCTTTTCATGGGTATCTTGATTGCTTCCATATCTTGGCTATTACTAGTAATGCTGCAATGAGCATAGAAGTGCTTAATCTTTTCAAATTAGTGCTTTTGTTTTTTTCAGATAAATACTCAGAAGTGGAAATGCTGGATCTGATGGCCGCTCTGTCTTTAATTTTTTGAGGAATCTCCATACTGTTTTCCATAGTGGCTGCACCTATTTACAGTCCCAAGAGTGTATGAGGGTTGCCTTCTTCACACGTCCTCGCCAGCACTTGTTATTTGTGGATTTATTGATGAAAGCCATTCTGACAGTTGAGGGGATATCTCACTGTAGTTTTCTTTCTTTTTTTGTAATTTTCATTTGCATTTCTTTGATGATTAGTGATGTTGTCCATCTGTATGTCCTCTTAGGAGAAATGTGTATTCAGATCCTTGGCCCATTTTTTAAAAATTTGTTTCTGTTTGTTTGTTTTGTGTGCGTTATGTTGTATGAGTTCTTTATATATTTTGGATATGCAGATCCATCACATGCAAATATCTTCTCCCATTCACTAGTAGTAGGTTGTCTTTTTGTTTTGTTGATGATTTTCTTTGCTGTGTAAAACTTTTTAGTTTGATATAATCCCATTTGTTTCTTTTTTTTTCCCTTTTGTATCAATGGCTTGAGGACAAATATCCAAAAATATATTCCTAAGATATCAGAGTTTACTTCGTATGGTTTTTTTTTCTAGAAGTTTTTGTTTGTTTGTTTAAGGTTTATCATTTAATCTTTAATGAAAGAATTAATGAGTTTATTTTTGTATGGTATAAGAAAGTGGTTCAGTTTCATATTTTTACATCCATGTGTAACTTTAATTATTGGTCTCAAAACTCCTATGCTACCTCAGCCTGCCTTAATCATAGAAGACAACCTTGACACATAACTTTGAGTAAAAATTAAGGGTATAGTGTAAAAATACTTCAACTTTCTTCCTTTTATCTTTCTCTCCATTCTGCCCCCAAGAAAAAACCCTGAACCCGTACCCTTTATTTATTTATTCTTGCCTCTTCTCTTGCAAGAATATGCATCTTCTCTCTGTTTCCCCTATGGTCTTGCAATGTCCATTATTTCCCCTCTTTCCTATCTTCTTAAAACTTTTTTCTTTATAACCTATCTTTCTTGTCACCCTGTGAATATGTTTGATTATCCTATGATAGAACCAACTACAAAAAAACACATAATTTCTTTAATTCTGCATCCATTAGTATATTTAGCTTCTTATCTCTTTACTTTCCACCTGAAATTATAATTGATGGGAAAAAAACTGAAAACTTTTCCCTTAAGATCAGAAACAAGACAGGGATGTCCCTTTTCACCACTCATATTCAACATAGTGCTTGAAGTCCTAGCCACAGCAATCAGACAAGTAGAAGAAATAAAAGGCATTCAAATTGGAAAGGAGGGTATAAAACTGACATTATTTTCAGATGACATTATATTGTACATAGAAATCCCTAAAAACTCCACCAAAAAAATAAAAACCACCAAAAAACCAGATTTAATAAATGAATTCAGAAAAGTAGCAGGATACAAAATTAACACCCAGAAATCAATGGCATGTCTATGCACCAATAATGAACTCTCAGAAAAAGAAACTAAGAAAACAATCCCTTTTACCACTGCAACAACAAAATAAGATACTTAGGAATAAATTTAATCAAGAAGGTAAAAGACCTGTACTTAGAAACTATAGGACATTGAAAAAAGAAATAGAGGAAATACAAACAAGTGGAAGCATATACTATGTTCATGTTTTGTAAGAATTAACATCATTAAAATGTCCATACAACCCAATGCAATCTATAGATTCAACACAATTCTTATTGAAATACCAATGGCATATTTCACAGATCTAGAACAAATATTCCAAAAAAATTATATGGAACCAAAAAAGACCATGAATAGCCTTAGTAATCTTGAGAAAGAAAAACAAAGTTGGAGGGATCACAGCACTAGATATTAAACTATACTATAAAGCCACTGTTACCAAAACAGCTTGGTAATGGCACATCAACAGGCATACAGATCAATGGAACAGAACGAAGAGCCCAGAAATTAATGCACACCTTTATAGTCAATTAATATTTGACAAAGGAGGCAAGAGTATACAATGGAGTTAAAACAGACTCTTCAATAAATGATATTGGGAAAATTGGGTGGTAAATGCCATAAAATAAACCTAGGCCACCAAGTTACACCATACACAAGAATAAGCTCAAAATGGATAAAAGACTTAAATGTAAGTCATTAAAACATAAAAATCTACAAAGCATAGGCAGTAAAATGTCAGACATAGCTCAGAGCAATATTTTTGCTGATATGTCTCCAAGGGCAAAGGAAACACAGGAAAAATAAACAAATAGAGCGACATCAAACCAAAAAGCTTCTGCATGGCAAAAGAAACCACTGACAAAACAAAAAGGGAACCCATTGTATGGACAAAGATATTTGCCAATGAATCATATAATAAGTGGTTAATCTCCAAAATATATAAAGAACATATACAACTCAACACCAGGAAGACAATCTAATTAAAAATGGGCAAAGAATCTGAATACACACTTCTCCAAAGAGGACATGGAGATGGCCATAGACATGAAAAAATGCTCAAGGTCTCTAATCATCAGTAAGATGCAAATTAACATTACAAGGACATATCACTTCACACCTTTCCTAGTGGCTACTATCAATAAATCAACAAACAACAAATGCTGGAGAGGATGTGGAAAAAGGGAGCTCTTTCCCCACTCAGTGGAAAAAGTATAGGGTTTCTTCAAAAAATTAAAAATGGAACTGCCTTTTGACCCAGTGATCCCACTTCTGGGTTTATATATTCTAAAAATCCAAAAACACCAAGCAGAAAGGATGTATGCATCCCTATGTTCATTGCAGCGTTATTTACAATAGCCAAGACCTAGAAACAGCTCAAATGCCCATCAGTAGATGAGTGGATAAAAAAGTTGAGGTATGCTTCCATAATGGAATGCTATGCTGCTGCAAAAAAAGGAATTCTTATCCTTGTTGACAGCATGGATGGACCTGGAAATTATTATGCTAAATGAAATAAGCCAGTCAGAGAAAGACAAATTCCTTATGATTTTCATAATATGTGGAATCTAATGAACAAAGTAAACTGATGAACAAAATAGAACCAGAGGTATGGATACATGGAACAGACTGACAAATATCAGAGGGAAGGGTGGCGGGGGGACTGGATAAAGGAAGTTAAAGGGAATAGCTAAAGAACATATATGTATCATAGCCTATGGATGCACAGACAATAGTGTGGTGAGGGTCAAGTTGGGGGTGGTGGGCAAATGGGGTGGGGTGAATGGGGGCATTTGCAATACTGTCAACATTAAAAATGTAAGTGCAAATAAATAATAAATCAATTTTACAAAGACAGAAAAACCTAAGAAGAGATAGAACTGGAGTAGAGGAAGAATAAGAGCAAGCATAGCAATGAAATGTAGGAAACTATCACCACGAGCCACTCTAACGTCTGAGGCATTGAGTTTATGATAGGTGGGTATGTTTGATTGACTTAAAGGGTCAGAGTCAAGATCAACACTGATAGAAAAATCTATGATATGGCTGAACATCTTTCCCCTCTATTTAAAAGACTTTATTGGCTTCCTGACAATTACAGGACAAAATCTAAGATTTCAAAATGACCTAAAAGGGCCTCCATGATCAGGCTAGTTTCTGTCTATGAAACCTCACCTTCTACCACTGCCAGATTGACCTCCAGGCTTCATCAACATTAAATACATGTGGTTTTTTTGATTCCCTGTAATTTTTCACATATTGTTTTCTCTGCCTGGAATGTCTTCCATTTCTCACTTCTTGGGTAAGCTATTTATCCTTCAATTCCTATACAGACATCAGCAACTCCAGTAGGCTTTTAAGAATGCCCCTACCCCCAGAGTTATCCATCCATCTATCCATTTATTTTTTTAATTATTGAGCAAATATTTATTGAGTAGTTAGTAGAGTCCAGATACTGGGAATACCCTAGTGAATAAAACAGATCAAACATAGTCTTTATCCTTCTTGAATTTATATTTAGTGGTGGGTACACAAACACAACACACATGCAAATAATCAGACAAATAAAATAATCACCATTTTACCAAGTGCTATGAATAAAATAAACAAGTAACTGGGATACAGAATGACGAGGATAAGTGGTAAATACAGAGGCAACCTATTTTAGTATAAGATTGAGCCATATGAAAGTGCTGGTATTCAACTGTTTTTGTTTTGTATAATTGGCAATGTATGTAGTTCAACTTAACAGCTGCCTTTCTGATGAATTGACATTCATACTGAGACATGAAGGATGATGTGGAACTAGCTATGGTGGCTAAGCTAGCATATTCCAGAAAGCAAGAGAAGACTAGAGAAGATAGAATTGAGAAAAGTGGTGAGTGACCCTAGGTGAAAGTAAGAGAAATAAGCAGGACAGATCATATAGGAATCTGGATTTGATTATTATTAAAATGTAAAGCCACTGTGGTATTTTAAGATCCTTCTGATTGTGGTGTGGGACTGGAATGGAAAGGAGTAAAGGTAGAGATTTATATAAAGAGGCAATATAGCCTTGTGTTAGGTGTGAAGGATTTGCGGTCTGGCTACTTTGGTTTAAATTCTGGTTCTGCCATTTATTAGCTGTTACATTATGTAAGTAACTAAAATCCTCTAGTTATTAAGTTACTAAAATTCCCTAAGCCTGAGTTTCTCCATCTGTGAATTAGGGACAATAATAGAATCAACCTCATAGAGACTGAATGAGATAATCCATGCAAACCACTAACCAGTCTCTGGCAGAAAATAAACACTCAATAGATACTAGATATTAATAGTCCAAATGAGAGATGATAGTGCCTGGATTAACTGGATGACAATATATTTGGAGAGAAGTGAATGGATATGAGACCTTTTGTGGAAGTTTACACAACAGGATTTAGTAATGGATTGGATGTGAAAGTTGAGGGAGAAAGATTTTGTTCAGGTGTATCTGAATTTCTAGAGTGCTGTCAAAGAATGGAGTAGATTGTGCTGCACTTTCACAAGTCAGAAAGGTCTGCCTGGTACAGGATTTTGCAATAAAAAATTGTCTCACTCCTCATACCATATGAGGCAGAATCAAAGAAGGGGGGAAAAAAGTATATATTATACAGTATAAAAGGAAATACTTATTAAACATTTTAGATAGCAGAACCTTACATGAGTCATATAAAACACTTTATGTTTGTACCACAATGTCTAAAATATGCAAAAATCTTAAATATGTCTATTTGTTGTTCCTAAGGTCTAAGTTTTGAAAATTTCTACTGTATGATGTGATAGCAGTGGACAGTTAAGCTTATGTATTTATTTTCTTGTCTTATATTCAAGCTGCTTTATAATCATTCCATCTGCTTCTCTCACAGAATAGAGCCCACTTGGTATACCAGCAGATGAAGAACTTAAGGAGTGTGTCTAACCGTATTCGCCTTAGCAACTGAGAGTCTGCTCTGTGACCATTAGGCACCATGGGAAAGAGAGATAACCGTGTAGCCTATATGAATCCTATAGCAATGGCCAGATGGAGGGGCCCATCTCAACCTGTAGGCCCAACAATACAAGATTATCTGAATCGACCAAGGCCCACCTGGGAAGAAGTGAAGAAAAAAATAGAAAGTAAAAAGAAAGGCTCCAAAGCATTGGCAGAATTTGAAGAAAAAATGAATGAGAATTGGAAGAAAGAACTAGAGCAAAGCAGGGAGAAAGCATTAAGTGGAAATGAGGGTCCGTCCAGAAAAAGAGAAAGAAAGAAAAAGAAAAAGAAGAAATCTTGTCAGTCTTCATCTTCTTCATCAAGTTCTGATTCTTCGAGCAGTTCTTCAGATTATGAGGTTGAGAAAAAGAAACGAGGAAAAAAGAGAAAGAAAAAGAAGAAGCATTCACACAAATCATCAGAAAGCTCTACATATGAATCTGAATCAGAAAGCAAAGAGTATAGAAAAAAGAAAAAGAAGTCAAGGGATGAAACAGAGAAAGAAAAGTATATTAGAAGTGTCAGCAAAAAAAGAAAGAAGACTCACCCTGAGGATAAACCTCTATCATCAGAGTCCTCATCAGAATCAGATTATGAAGAGGAGGTCCAAGCAAAGAAGAAGAGAAGACATGAAGAGCAAGAACAAACAATGGAAAAAGCAAAGAAGAAGAAAAAGAAACATCACAAGAAACATAGTAAGAAGAAGAAAAAGAAGTCGAGTTAAGTCACAAGTCAGGATAACATCAAGATGAAATAAAGCAAGATTTCTCTATTTAAAAAGCAAGGCCTAAAAGAAAATCCAACTGTGAATGTTTGGGCCCATTTACCAAAATGCATGAATTTCCCTGTGTTAATAGAATTATTCCTGGACTTTGAATTTCCAGTCAAATGCCACTGTGTCAGAAAGGGCCATAATTGTTGCCTGTGACTTATATATAGGATTTTGTTTGTGTGTTTTTCCTTCCAGTGTTTACTCTGACACCTGAAATGCTGTTGTCATACTAGTGGTTAAAATAGTTGGAATTAAAGTAAAATGTTTTAGATAATATTTATGACAGAAATATATCTAATTTTAAAGTTATCTAATTTGGGTATATGTTATCCGAAAGATCCAGACAAACATAATTGACATTTTTGAACCATGGACTAAACATTGATGTCTCAAAATCCTTATTTTTGAAGATAAGTTTAATTTATTTCATTTTTTTCCTTAAAAAACTTTTGTTTACATGGGGAAAGGGCTTGTGGGGGGCTGGGGGGAGAGTTTGTTATCACTTTGGCTAGCTGAATAGTGTGCCTTTGATCCTTACACATTCTATTTTTGCCAGTGCAGCAGCCATTCTTTTCTTACTTACTGAAATTCTGGTATGTTGTTGTATGCTGCTTCAAGTGAACAAGAAAGACAACAACTTAACAGTATAAGTAAGCCCCCAATTCTATGAAATTTACCTCTAATTCAACAGTACTGAATAGAATTTAGCATTAGAATGTTACATGATTTGCATTATCTTTGATACCCATTGGAGGGGAATAATTTTAAATAGACCCTGGTATTTTTTGATTAATAAAGATTCTGAAATATTTTGCATGTTTTATACTATTAATTTTTGATTATCCACAGATATTCTATATAACCGGTACTCCTTTTTATATGATTTATGCTTAAAATACAAGTTTCAAGTTTGTAATTTCTTACTCTTACTATATTAATTTCATTACTGTGTTTAATTTCACACTTGCCAAAATATTTAGCATGTAAAAAAGAAGGTTTTTAAAAAATATTTAATGCCTTCATATTGAAGCTGGTTTACTGTAAGCAAGTTGAGTGCCAGACCTCTAGTATATTGTGTGTCTTGTTATACAAAACTACTGCCACAATTTTAGTAAATATGCTGTTTTTAAAGTTTGTTGTCTTAAGCATTACTAGTGAATTAAAATAAGAGTTGAATTTGGGAGATAATGATATCATTGATCTTCCTATGTCATATTTTACTAAGAACCCGTGCCTCATTTCTGTTGCTGATTCATGTTAACCACTAATGCTGAAATGAGTTGAAAATTATTTTTACTTTACATTTTTATATATCAGAATAATATGATTTATAAATTGGTGTTTCAAAAAATACCTATTACAGGAAATGGGCCAATTGTAATGTCATATGTACAAAATATTTTGGCATGATGAGAGTCAATAGCTATTTTTTTTAATTGCCCATTTCGTGTCTGGTCCCTTGAATCACAAACAAAACTATTATAAAAATAGAAAACATCTAGTAGGTAAATAACATATTGGCTCCTTACATTTTTGGAGTGGAATAACAAAATCTCTCGGTGAGGTTCTTGAAAAATTATAAATGTAATAACATGTTAAATAACATTAAAGCTTCATAACATGTGTTTCCTAATATATATAATCTATATATCTATAAGCTGATAAATTTATTATATTTAAGGGATATTTTGTATCCATATAAAGTTTTTCAAAAATTGTTGTTCATTAAAATATGAAAAAGCTTATATCATTTGTGGAAAGTGGCAAAGACAATGACAACTTATCAAATGTGCTCTTATCACTACCCAGCCCATTGTAGTTAGGCAATGCCATTTGACTACTTCTAGCAGCGCGTTTGCAGAGAGATTGTAAACAGAAGCGATGTGTCCTTTCCGTAGTGGAGCTGTAAAAAGTCCTGCCTGGATCCTCCAGCTCTCTCTTTACTTGCCATGATGATCTGAAACCAATGTGCTCCTAATGGCATACCTATAAGATGGATGCAACCTGGGTCTCTAAGTCACTGTTTGTAAGGTACCTGTCCTGAAGAGCTGATGGACTTGCAGTGAATGTTTTTAGAGTGAGAAATAAATTGCTATGTGTTAAGCCACTGAGATTTTGGGGTATTTTTTGATACAACGTCATTCATCACCTAACCTAATCTAATAACATAGAGCTCTAGAATGTTTATTTCATTATTTACATAAAATAACTCATATCTTCTATCACATCTCCCTGTGGTCTGCAGTTATTCAGAGGTGACCATTTATGCATAGTAGAAGGAAATGCTATTTCATTTGCATCGTTATTTTATTTAATGACTGAAGAAGAGAATAGTCTAGCACAGTGGTCCGCAAACTCATTAGTCAACAGAGCCAAATATCAACAGTACAACGATTGAAATTTCTTTTGAGAGCCAAATTTTTTAAGCTTAAACTATATAGGTAGGTACATTGTTATTAACTTAATTAGGGTACTCCTAAGCTGGGCTTTGCTAAAAATGTCCTCAATCTGATTGAGGTACGTTTGCTGAGGTCGACCCCTTCCAACTCTCCCATCCACACTCCTCTATCTGAAACAAGTATACAAGAAGAGTGTGGATGGGAGAGTTGGAAGGGGTCGACCTCAGTGAAAGTACCTCAAAACAATGTACCTCCCCTGCGCTGTGTATCCCACGGCCCGCCTGCGCCCGCGTCTCCCGTCGCCTGACCTACCGACACCCCCCACTTCTTCTAATGCCAGTTCTTCAAAATAGAGTCACCCAGGCCGAAAACTGACTTCTGCGCATGGGCCATGAAGTTTCAATCGCACTGTATGTGAGCGCCCACACGTGGTATTTTGTGGAGGAGCCACACTCAAGGGGGCAAAAAGCCGCATGTGGCTCATGAGCCGCCGTTTGCCGACCACTGGTCTAGCATAATATTTCATGCTTATCAGCAATGCTGACAGACTAGGACAGTGATGGCGAACCTTTTGAGCTCGGCGTGTCAGCATTTTGAAAAACCCTAACTTAACTCTGGTGCCGTGTCACATATAGAAATTTTTTGATATTTGCAACCATAGTAAAACAAATATTTATATTTTTGATATTTATTTTATATATTTAAATGCCATTTAACAAAGAAAAATCAACCAAAAAAATGAGTCCGCGTGTCACCTCTGACACGCGTGTCATAGGTTCGCCATCACTGGACTAGGAAGTAAAGCTTCATTATTCCTCTGATAATAGCCAAAACAATCTTCCAGGAAAGGTTTTGGGAAGGACATTTAAAAAAGCTCTCATGATGACTTTATGAAGAAGAGGAATGCTGTGTTTTAGATGTAAGTCATTGGTATATGGTACAGAAAAGTGATATGGACATATGTAGAGAGCAATAGGCTAAACGGATTCAGGTGATCATTTAATATGTAACCTCTATATTGAAATTTTTCCCTTACATGAAAAACACTAAAATTGCTTTATGTGACTCATAAGAATAATACCTTTAGCTATAACATTCAACTAACTTTGTGGAAAGGGAAGCAGTGAGAAAGTCAATAAGAAAGTAGATGGGAGAGGACAACAATCAATATAATCTATATTAAGAATGTAATTACAAGCACACAAAGAAGAATTTGAAACATCTCAGGCTGTAAAAGGATTAGCTTGGACATAAGAAAAATGAATAAAATTTGAGGTTCTGGTTTTATATCTTGTAATATGATAGTTCCTTTGTTTATTATAAATTTATCTTGAGAAAGTTGTACCTTTGGCATTGTAACTCTGTAGTTATTTCCTGTTTAGTTATATTTATTTTACAAAGAAATATTTAATCTGATGTAGGTTTATAGCTACTTCTTGACTCATGAAAACTGTAGTCAAACATTCAAACATACCTATGCACTTTAGCGCTGAGCTGATTTTTCTAATCCTTTCTGAGCTGAAAACAAGATGTGTTCTTTTTTTAAAAAAAAAGGCTCTATCACATTTACTTGACTCTTTCATGATACTTACCTTAGTCTACCTAGTATTGTGTGTTTTGTTATAATTGTTACAAGCATTGGATCTTGGCTAAGCACCAGGTTGAAGATCTTGGTGTTCCATTTCTTGATATGTGAGCCTAATTAAGTTAGTTGTTTTTTGGGGTTTTTTTTGTTTTTTACCTTGGTGTGCCTCAATTTTCTCAGATACAAAGTCAGAAGAAATAATAGTGTCTATCTCCAGGATTATTATGAGAATAAGACAGAATAACATTGAAAGCATTAACATAGTTCTCGGTACATAGTAAATGCTCAATAAATGTTATTTCCTCTTTTTGCTGCTTTCATCATCATCATCATCATCATCATCATCATCGTCATCATCATCATCATTATCATCATCACTATTATAATAATCATCAATATTATATCATCATCCCATCCCCACTACTGTATTTTAACTTCCTTAAAGGTAAGTGGCTGTTTCATCTTTTATGTCTTGCAGTGATGGTACACAGTGTTTTGCATATGATAAGTGCCTCATAATTTTCATTAAACTGAATTAGTCAGTCAGGCCCTGGAAGAAAGGAGAAGCTAAATGAATGCAATGTATCAGATGCTATGTATAAGCCCCTTACCTCACATTTTATGCAGCTTACTGAAATATAATTAATATACCATCTGATTCACCTTTTAAAACTATACAATGGTTTATACTGCAGGGGTCCTCAAACTACGGCCCGTGGGCCACATGCAAATAAAAATATTGTATTTGTTCCCTTTTTTTTTTACTTCAAAATAAGATATGTGCAGTGTGCATAGGAATTTGTTCATAGTTTTTTTTTTTTAAACTATAGTCCGACCCTCCAACGGTCTGAGGGACAGTGAACTGGCCCCCTTTAAAAAGTTTGAGGACCCCTGGTTTATAGTATATTTATGGATACATGCAAGCAAAACCACAATCAATGTTAGTACATTGTGATCACCTCAAAAAGAAACTCCATATTCTCTTTTTCCTATCACCACCAGTTTCCACATTCCTAAACCACTATTGACATACTTTCTGTCTCTATAGATTTCCCTGTTCTGAACATTTCATATAAATTGAATTATAAAATATGTGGTCTTCTGTGGCTGGCTTTTTCCACTTAGGATAATATTTTCAAGGTTCATCCATTTTGTTGCACATATCAAGAACTATAACAAGATGGTATGAAAGAAAATCTAATTCATCCTACAAAATTTCTGTTAGAACCTGAAGCAATACCACCTCCATATTAGATGTGTTGGGCATCATTAGCCTGACTTAACATTGCTTTAAATATTGCAAGCTCATCTGTGTCTTATTTGTTAATTCACATTTTTAAATATTTAAAAATTTAAATATTGAGGCATTATATTTTCTGGACATAGAAATGTTCAAATAAGGATTTGTGAGAGATAATTGAACCAAAATTTATAATGGAGGCTGATAACATCAACACAAGATGAGTAAGAATGGATATGCTAATATTCACCCCAATGAGCTACTACATTGAATGGTATAATCAAAAACTCTATCTGGAGTTCTCAGATATCTTTTCCCAGAAACTGATTACTAAAACCAAATGATGATTATTATTAACTAGAGGCCTGGTGAATGGATTCGTGCAACAGTGGAGTCCCTTGGCTGGGCCTGCACCCTCTCACAATCTGGGACCCCTCAGGGGATGTCAAAGAGCTGGTTTTGGCCCTATCAGCACAGAGTATGCATATAAGATCTTTGGTTAATCTCTTCTCACCCACGGCCCTCCCCCGCTTCCCTCTGAGATTCATCAGTCTGTTCCATGTTTCTATGCCTGTGGTTTCTGCTCCTGCATTGAACATCTGCTCCCAGGTGGTGAGTGTGCATAATAGCTATTGGCCAGTCAGCAGGTCAGCTGGTCACTTAGGCATATATATATTATAAATGACCTTATTGTTAGCTATTTGAGCATTTTTGCCCATTTAGAGAAGTAGATTTCTTATTTTTCTTTAATTTGAGCTGAAATAAAGTTTAAAGTTTATAGAATTATTTTATATACTGTAAAATGGTCGCCTATTCTGCTATCTTACTAAGAACTCAAAATGCCATAGCTCCATAGAAACTTATCTTACCTAATAATAGACAAACATGTAAATTAACCATCCCTCCACTATGCTCACCAGCCAATCAGGAGAGTATGCAAATTAACCCAACAAAGATGGTGGTTAATTTGCATATGTAGGCAGACTGAAGGCTCCGGCTGGATCAAAGGCCTGGGTCCTGGGTGCCAGAGGAAAACTGGTGCTGACATTCAGGGGAAGGGAAGGCCTATTGCACGAATCTCTTTGTGCAATGGGCCTCAAGTGAAATATAAATAGAAACCAATTTTTAACTATTTTATAAGTTAAAATGGTTATATTAAGTCTTCAAATATTTGCATGGACTTTATTTTTCAAAACACATCTTGATGACCAGAAGAGAAAATGGTGGCTGAATAGGCAGCAGTGTTGTGCACCTCCGCCTAGGGCTAGGCCAGAAAATCAACTAAATCGGAGAGCATCCACTGTGAATTAACAAATAAGACACAGATGAGGAGGCAATTTTCAATAAGGAAGGGGAAAGGACACCTAGGGAACACCCCTTGCCAGCCATGACCCATGTGGAATCATCACCATGGCCCAGCAGTGAGTAGTGCAGTACCTCCTAGCAGACTCCCAGAAGTCTGCAGGGAGCATGCACCACCAGAGTGACCTCCTGCATCAGGCCTCCTTACCAGCTCACTGGGACCCAGCATCTAGGATCTGGCTCCAGGACCCCACAGCGAGTGCAAGCCAGGGGGAACCCTTTGTCCTAACCCCACCCCAGACCCAGGAACCATGCTGTTAGCCTGACCCAGAGCACCTGGCACCTGCTCCACCCCCAACCCTGAGACCTGCTGTCAAGGCAACCTGGAGCAACCCAGAGTACGCCCAGTCTGGGCCACAGGGGAGTTCTGACTGTGCAACCCAGAGCAATCTGCACCCACTCCGTCCTGGTCCCCAGGACAGTCCTGCCAGGGCCATCCTGAGTAACCCAATGCACACCTCATCCCAGGCAACAGGGGAGCATGGACTGAGTGACCCAGGGCAACCTGCTCCCGCTCCACACTTAGGAGGAGAAAACTGGAGCAACCTAGTATACATCTCACTCTGGGCTACAAGAAAGTGGAGGCTGTGCTACTCAGAGCAACCTGCACCCACTCCACCCCGAGCCCAGGGTCTTGCTGCCAAGGCAACCTAAAGTAACCTGGGATGCACCTTACTCATGCCACAGAGGAGCTGTGACTATGCGACCCAGAGCAACCTGCACCTGCTTCTTCCCGGCCCTTGGGACAGTCCTGAAGTGGCTACATGGAAAATTCCAGCACATGCTTCACTCTGGGTCATAGAAAAGGTCTGCCAGGGTTACCCAGAGCAAACCAATGTGCCTAGCCAGGGGTCACAGGATCACACTTTAAGTGCACTGCCATAGGTACTTAGGGTGCCACCCTATAACAGTTGCCAGGGCAGCACAGCGAATTTCATGACAGAGGGCTCTGGGTCCTCACATGGAGTTGCACATTGGAGGAACTGTGCACATAATCCCATAAGCCCAAACACCTGAAGCAGACAACTGAGGGACCAGATCCGTGGGACAAGGGGATATAACCCAGAGCACAGACAATAAAGGCATGAGACTCAGGCAGACACAGCCTCTGGGCTAACGATTTCCAAACCATTGCCATGATAGGGTCTTCAACCCTCAAACCCTAAGCAAGGTGCCCAGGGCCAGAAAGAAACAGAAAAAAATAGGAAGACAAAGAAACAAACACCCAAGGAAAAAAAAGAGGAATTGCAGAAAGGGCACTAAATGAAACAGAGGCATCCAATATGTCAAAAAAAGAATTCAGAGTAAAGGTCATACAGTAGAGCTACAATAAAAAACACTACGGAAGATTTCAACAGTAGACTAGAAGAAGCAAAGGAACAAATTAGTGAGTTAGAAGATAGAGCAGGAAACACTCCCAACCTGAACAGCCATTGGAGAAAAAATTAGAAACCAGAAAGGAGAGCCAAAGGGAGCTTTGTAACAACATATTTATATATATCCTATCTAATAAAAGAGAAACATGGTAATTAGCCATACATCTGCTACCCTTCCCATTGGCTAATCAGGGCGATATGCAAATTAACTGCCAGCCAAGATGGCAACCAGCAGCCAGGCAGCTTGAAGCTAACATGAGGCTTCCTTGCTTCAGTGACAGAGGAAACCAACATTCCCCGTCTGCCTTGCCGGCCTCAGCTTGCAATTTGAAACATTGTTACAAATATAGAAGCTACACAAAACCCCAGAAACCTGCTTTCAGCCAGCCGGGATCTCAGAGCTGGAGTTGATAAAGTGTTTCGATTATAGAACCCAAACAAACCAGATACCTGCTTTCAGCAGCAGAGGCCTCAGAGCTGGAGCCAGAGCTAAAGCTGGCCCAGAATTAAAAAAAGAAAAAAAGAAAAAAAGGAGCAGTTGGGAGCTTCAGTCACCCGCCAGCCTGAAAATATCCTTCAGCCCCTCACCCGGACTGGCCAGGCAGCCAGTGGGAACCCCCACCCTGAAGGGTGTGTGACCAGCTGCAAACAGCCATCATCCCCTCACCCAGGCTGGCCAGGAACCCCAGTGGGGACCCTCACACTGATCCAGGACACCCTTCAGGGCAAACCAGCTGGCCCCCACCCGTGCACCTGGCCTCTATCCTATATAGTAAAAGAGTAATATGCCTCCCAGCACCGGGATCAGCGGAGCCACAAGGCCTCCCAGCACTGGGATAAGCGGAGCTGTGAGGCCCCCCCGCACTGAGATCAGCATGACAGGGGGCAGCACCCAAACCCCCTGATCGCCCTGCGGCTCTGTGTGTGACAGGGGGCGGGGCCACAACCTCCCTATCCACCCTGCTCTGTTCATGACAGGGGAAGGCGCGCCAACCCCCTGATCAGCCATGCTCTGTGCCTGATAGGGAGGAGCTCCCCAACCCACTGATTGCCCTGCGGCTCTGTTTGTGACAGGGTGCGGCACCCCAACCCCCTGATCGGCCCTGCTCTGTGTGTGACAGGGTGCAGCACCCCAACCCCCCCCCCATGGGCCCTGCTCTGTGTGTGATGGGGTAGAGCCATAACCTCCCCATCGGCCCTGCCCTGAGTGTGACAGTGGCGGTGCCCCAACCCCCTGATCCACCCTGCTCTGTGTGACAGGGGGGAGCTCCCCAACCCCCTGATGGGCCCTGCTCTGTGCATGCCATGGGGGAGCTCCCCAACCCCCTGATTAACCCTGCTCTGTGCTTGTCAGGGTACGGAACCCCAACCCCTCTGATGGGCCGTGCTCTGTGTGTGACAGGAGGCAGCGCCCCAACCCCCTGGTTGGCCCTGCTCTGTGCGTGACAGGGTGCGGAGCCCCAATCCCTCTGATGGGCCCTGCTTTGTGCATGACAGGGTGGCGTCGCAACCTCCCCATCAACCCTGCCTTGAGTGTGACTGGGGGCAGTGCCCTAACCCCCCAATCGGCCCTAACCTGAGCGTGACTGAGGGTGGCATCACAACCTCCCAATCAGCCCTGCTCTGTGCATGACAGGGGGAGGCGCCCCAACTCCCCAATCAGCCCTGCTCTGAGCCCGACCAGGAGCTTCACCTAGGGATTGGGCCTGCCCTCTGCCACCCAGGAGCAGGCCTAAGCCAGCAGGTTGTTATCTCCCGAGGGGTTCCAGACTGCGAGAGGGCACAGGCTGGGCTGAGGCACCCCCCTCACCCCCGAGTGCACAAATTTTTGTGCACCAGGCCTCTGGTATATATATATATCCCCTAATATATAAAAATCCAGGGGCTGTCACGACTGAAACAACCAGACTGATGGATGACTGAACACCCGGCTGCGTGGGGCGACAAGGATGGCAGGGTGGTTAGTGAGGGATGACCAAGTTACTGAATATCAGGTTGCATGGGGTGACCTTGTCAGCAGGGGGGTTAGTGAGGGACAACTAAATGACTGAACAGCAGGCTGCATGGGGTGACCAGGCCGACAGGGGAGCTGTTGGGGGCAACCAGGTCAGTGGGGGTGGCCGATGGGGGCGACCAGGATGGCATGGGGGCAATAAGGGATGACCAGGCTTGGGGGAAATTAGGGGCTACAAGGCCAGCAGAAAAGGGCAGTTGGGGGTAACCAGGTTGGCAGGGGGGCAGTGGGGGTGACCAGGACATCAGGGGGGCAGTTTGGGGTGACCAGGCTGGCAGGGGGACAGCTGGGGGTGACCAGGCCAGTGGGGGGAGCAATAAGTTGTGACTAGGCTGGGAGGGAAGTTAGGGGCAACCAGGCCAGCAGAGGGGGGCAGTTGGGGCGACCAGGCTGAGAGGGGGCACAGCTGGGGGTGACCAGGCCAGTGGGGGGAGGCAGTTGGGGGCAAGCAGACCAGCAGGGGGAGCGGTTAGGGGCGATCAGGCCAGCAGGAAGAGGCAGTAAGGGGTGATCAGTCAGGCAGGCAGATGAGCAGTTAGGAGTCAGTGGTCCCAGATTGTGAGAGGACTGTCCTGGGGCTCGGGCCTAAACTGGCAGTTGGACATCCCCTAAGGGGTCCCAGATTGGAGAGGGTGCAGGCTGTGCTGAGGGAACCACCCTCCCATGCACAAATTTCACGCACTGTATGTGTGTGTGTGTGTGTGTGTGTGTGTGTGTGTGTGTGTGTGTGTGGTGCCAGAAGAGCAAGGAGAGGATCGAGAATTAGAAAATCTATTTGAAGAAATAATGACAGAAAACTTCCCTGATTTAGGGAAGAAAATGTCACACAAGCACAGAGAGTCCCAAACAAGACAAACCCGCAAAAGGCCCACAGCAAGACATGTCATGATTACAATGGCAAATGTTAAGGAGAAAAAGAGAATCTGAAAGGCTGTAAGGGAGAGACAGAGAATTACCTACAAAAGATCTCCCATTAGATTATCAAATGATTTCTCAACAGAAACATATCAGGTCAGAAGGAAATGGAATGAAGTATACAAAGTGATGCAAAGCAAGGGACTGAATCCAAGAATACTCTTCCCAGCAGGGCTGTCATTCAAAATTGAATGAGAAATCAGGAGCTTCACAAAAAAAAAAAAAAAAAGAAAAAAAAGAAAGAAAGAAAGGCTAAGAGAGTTTATTACTCCCAAGCCAGCAATGAAAGAAATACTAAAGGGAATGTTGTAAAAAGAAGAAATAGAAAGGGAAGAAGGAACACAGCTCATAAAGACTATAAATGGCTACAAACAAGTACCTATCAATAATAAGATTTAATATAAATGGACTAAATGCTCCAATCAAAAGACATTGAGTGACTGAATGAATAAGAAAAGATGACCCATATATATGCTGTCTACAAGAGACCCACCTCAGAACAAGGGACTTGCACAGACTGAAAGTGAAGTGATGGAAAAATATTTTTCAGGCAAATGGAAATGAAAAAAAAAAAAGTTGGGCTAACAATACTTACATCTGACAAAATAGACCTCAAAGTGAAGGCCATAATAGGAGATAGGGAAGGCCACTTCATAATACTAAAGGGATCAATACAAGAAGAGGATATAACTCTGGTAAACATACATGCACCCAATGCAGGAGCACCCAAATACATAAAAAAACTTCTGGAAGATATCAAAGGAGAGATTGACAGCAGTACAATCATAGCAGGGGACTTTAATACCCCATTGATATCACTGGATAAATCCTCTAGACCTGTGGTTCTCAACCTTCCTAATGCCGTGACCCTTTAATACAGTTCCTCATGTTGTGGTGACCCCCAATTTCATTGTTACAAATTGAAATAATTAAAGCATAGTGATTAATCACAAAAACAATATGTAATTATATATGTGTTTTCCGATGGTCTTAGGCGACCCCTGTGAAAGGGTCATTTGACCCCCAAAGGGGTCGCGACCCACAGGTTGAGAACTGCTGCTCTAGACAAAAAAATCAACAAAGAAACAGCAATCCTAAATGACTCTCTAGATCAGATGGACTTAATTGACATCTTATAGAACATTTCACCCCAAAGCTACAGAATATACATTCTTCTCAAGTGCACATGGGACATTTTCAAAGATAGATCACATATTAGGTCACAGGCAAAGTCTCTACAAATTCAAGCAGATTGAAATTGTATCAAGCATCTTCTCAGATCACAATGGCATAATATTAGAAATAAACTACAATAAAAACAATCAAAAAAATTCAAACACTTGGAAGCTGAATAACATGCTATTAAACAATGATTGAGTGACCAAATAGATCAAAGAAGATATAAAACACACCCTATAAACAAATGACAATGAAAACACAACAATCCAAAATCTATGGAACACCATGAAAGTAGTCCTGAGAGGGAAGTTCATAGCATTACAGACCTCCCTCAAAAAACAAGAAAAACTTGTAATAAATTATCTAACTCTACAACTTAAAGAAATAGAAAGACAGCAACAAGAAAAGCCCAGAGTGAGCAGAAGGAAGGAAATAATAAAGAACAGAGTGAAAATAAATGACATAGAGACCAAAAAAAAACCACTACAAAAGATCAAATGAAACCAAGAGCTGGTTGTCTGAAAGGATAAACAAGATTGCTGAATCTCTCGGTAGGCTCATCAAGAAACAAAAGCAAAGAGAAAGGACCCAAATAAACAAAATCAGAAATTAAAGAGGCAAAATAACAACAGACCCCACAAAAATACAAAGGATTATTTAAAAAAAACAAAACTATGAACAACTCTATTCCAACACATTCGTCAGCCTAGAAGTGAAGCATCCATCTTATATAAAAACTGCTGTTTGAAATTTTAACCCTGATAGTATGGCTTTTGTAAATGCTTGCTTGCTTAAATAATAAGGAAAATAAGACTACTCCCATTCCAGAGAGGCCATAAACTATGCCCCAGACAGAGTTGTCAGTGCTGACACCAGGCCAGGCCTTGAGATATGGTCTCAAGGCCCCTTCCCAGCATGCAGGCCTTCTTTCTCAGAAGGCCCGGAAGTCTCATTCCAAATTTGGGAGACAAAGGACAGGAAAAAGTATAAATAGAGGAATTTCCTCCATGTTGGGGGGGGCCAGAATTTGAAAGACACATTTTTCTCTGGGCCTGAACAGAATTTAATAATAAAATGTAACTCCCTTCTCTAAGCATGGCTTGGTTTTTCTCTGGTCATCTGTAATAGAAGAAATGGACATATTCCTAGAAAATACAACCTTCCAAAACTCAATCAGGAAGAATAAAATAAATCTGAATAGGCCAATAACTATGGAGGAAATTGAAGTAGTCATCAAAAAACTCACAGCAAACAAAAGTCCTGGGCCAGAGGCGCCACATGGGAATTTTACCAAATATTCAAAGAAGAACTAAAACCTATCCTCCTCAACTATTCCAAAAAATTCAAGAGGAAGGAACACTTCCAAGTTCTTTCTATGAAGCCAGCATCACCCTAATACCAAAACCAGATAAAGACACTACAAAGATAATTATAGGGCCAGTATCCCCGATAAACGTAGATGCGAAAATCCTCAACAAAATTCTAGAAAATCTGATCCAGAATTACATTAGAAAGATCATACACCATGACCAAGTGGGATTTATTCCAAGGATGCAAGGATGGTATAATGTTCGCAAATCAATAAACGGGATATATCACATAAAAAAATTGAGAGATAAAAATCATATAATCATGTCAATTGATGCAGAAAAAGCATTTGACAAAATCCAACCCTCTTTCTTGATAAAAACTCTCAGCAAAGTGATAATAGAGGATAATACCTCAGCATAATAAAAGCCTTATATGACAAACCTACAGCCAACATTATACTCAATGGGAAAAAATTAAAACCATTTTCCCTAAGAACAAGAACAAGATAGGGATGCCCACTGTCACCACTCCTGTTCTACATAGTACTGGAAGTGCTAGCCATGGTGATCAGACAAGAAGAAGAAATGAAAGACATCCAAATTGGTAAATAAGAAGTAAAACTGTTATTATTCACAGATGAAATGATATGTTTACATAAAAAACCTTAAAGATTTCACCAAAAAAATGACCAAATTTAATAAATGAATTTGGCAATGTAGCAGGATACAAAATTAACATCCAGAAATCTAGGTTTTTTTTATACTCCAATAATGAACTCAAAGAAATAGAAACCAAAACAACAATACTATTTACCATTGCTACAAAAAAATTAAGATACTTAGGAAAAAACTTAACTAAGGAGGTAAAAGACCTGTACTTGGAAAACTACAGGACATTCCAAAAAAAAAAAGATAGAGGAAGATATAAATAAATGGAAGAATATACCATGCTCATTGAATGGTAGAATCAACATCATTAAAGTGTTCATACTACCCAAGTCAATCTATAGATTTAATGCAATCCCCATTAAAATACCAATGGCATATTTCAGAGACCTAGAACAAACTCTCCAAAAAAAATTCATTTGGAATAAAAAAAGACCCAGAATAGCCACATCAATGTTGAGAAAGAAGAATAAAGTTGGGGGGATCACAATACCAGGTATCAAGCTAATTACAAAGCCACTGTTCTCAAAACTGCCTGGTACTGGCACAAGAACAGACAACTAGGCCAATGGAACAGAACAGAGAACCCAGAAATCAACCCAAACCCTTATATTCAAGTAATATTTGAAAAAGGAGGCAAGAGCATACAATGGAGTAAAGACAGTCTCTTCAATAAATATTGTTGGGAAAATTGGACAGATACTTGCAAAAAAAAATGAACCTAGACCACCAACTTACACCATACACAAAAATAAACTCAAAATGGATAAAAGATTTAAACGTAAGATGGGAAGCCATAAAAATCTTAGAAGAATAAATAGGCAGCAAAATGTCAGACATATGTCCTAGCAATATCTTCACCGATATAGCTCCTAGGGCAGTGGAAACTAAGGAGAAAATAAACAAATGGGACTACATCAAAATAAAAAGCTTTCGCATAGCAAAAGAAACCATCAAGAAAACAACAAGAAAGCCCACTGCATGGGAGAACATATTTGCCAATGTTATATCTGATAAGGGCCTAATCTCCAAAATTTATAGGGAACTCATACATATTAATAATAGGACGGTAAACAATCCAATCAAACAATGAGCAAAGGACTTAGATACCTTTTGAAAGTGGACATACAAAAAGCCAAGAGACCTATGAAAACATGCTCAAAGTCACTAATCATCCCAGAGATGAGATACCATCTAACACCTGTCAGAATGGCTATCTTCAACAAATTGACAAACAACAACTGCAGGTGAGGATGTGGAGAAAAATGGACCCTTGTGCACTGCTGGTGGGAATGCAGACTGGTGCAGCCACTGTGGAGAACAGTATGGAGTTTCCTCAAAAATTTAAAAATGGAACTGCCATTTGACCCAGTAATCCCACTTCTAGGAATATATCCCAAGAAATCAGAAACACTAGTCAGAAATGACATATGCACCCCTGTGTTCATAGCAGCATAATTTACAATAGCCAAGATTTGTAAATAGCTTAAGTGCCCATCAGCAGATGAGTGGATTAAAAATCAGTGGTACATCTTCACAATGGAATACTATGCTGCTGGAGAAAAGAAAGAACTCTTAGCATTCACAACAGCATGGATGGACATGGAGAGCATTTTGCTAAGCAAAATAAGCCAGTCAGAGAAAGATAAATATCACATGATCTCTCATTGATGGAATATAATGATCAACATAAACTGATGAACAAAAATAGATCCAGAGACAGAAAAACATCGAACAGACTGTCAAACTTCAAAGGGAAGGCAGGGGGAAGGGGGTGAGAGATCAACCAAAGAACATGTATGCATGCATATAAGCATAACCAGTGGACATAGACACTAGGCAGGGGTGGGCAAACTTTTTGACTCGAGGACCACAATGGGTTCTTAAACTGGACCGGAGGGCCGGAACAAAAGCATGGATGGAGTGTTTGTGTGAACTAATATAAATTCAAAGTAAACATCATTACATAAAAGGGTATGGTCTTTTTTTTTTTTTTTTTTTTTTTTTTTAGTTTTATTCATTTCAAACGGGCCGGATCCGGCCCGCGGGCCGTAGTTTGCCCACGGCTGCATTAGAGGAATGAGGGCATGTGCTGAGGGTAGGGGTGGCTGGGAGAGGTCAATGGGGGGAAAAGGAAACATATGTAATACTATATGAAATACTTTAAACAACAAGGAATTTTTAAAAAAATAGAGAAAAAATCTTGATGACCTTGTAAAAGACAGGTTATTCTCCATACAATGAGGGAAACCTCAAAGTGTGAGTCTCTACATTTGGTTTGTACATTGTGCTGTGTAACAGGCCTTCCAACTATAAGGTCGGCGTTCCCACCTTGTAGTTTTAGACTCTGGAATTTCATCAAAGAGCTTTAGACAGCCCTGACTGCTGTTGCCCAGTTGATTGAGTGTCATGCCATGCACCGAAAGGTTGCCACACTATTATTTGAATACTTTATGTTTGATTCAAGGTTTGGGCACATGCCCAGGTTGCTAGTTCAGTCCCCAACTGGGGTGCGTGCAGGAGACAACCAATGTTTCTCTCTCACATCTATGTTTCTCTCTCTCTACATTCCTCTCTCTCTAAATTAATAAAGACTATTTTTTTAAAAAAAAGAGCTTTAGACAATAATGCTGATAACTCAGGAAGGCATTTATATTTTTTAGTTAAGTCTGACTACATAGAAGTTTCATGAAAACCTGTTTTATAGAAATTATTTAACAGGATATCTCCAAAAACCTTTAATTTATACTAAAATTTAAAAAATTTTAACCCATTGTCTATCCCCTTTCCTTTGACAACATTTTATCAACATGGACGATTCAAATAATAGTGTGGCCAAAGGACAACACACACATCCTCCCTCCCCCACCTTTCTCTGAGGGACTACTATAGGAAATTAAGGGTCACACCAAACAAAGGGACACTGTGTTATCGATTTCCAAAACTCACGGCAGGATTGTTGCAGTGTTTATATACTTTGTCTCTGGACTTGGAAATCCCTTTTTATATGAGTATTACTAAGCTTTTTCTGTACATAAACAGTTGCATCTGTCCATTGATAACCATAAGGTTACATCCCTCCCATCCCAATTCAGAATCTAGATTAGAACTTAGCTGCCAATCATTTACCTAAAAACAGTTATATGGTTGCCACTAAGTGCTATGAAACAGGGCCGTGGCATAAATTACTGTTTGTTTGTTTTTAGTCCATGTTGCAACTCTTGCAATGAACTTCATTTGCAATCTTAGGTGCACAATTGTTATGTCAACTTTAGAGTCAGTGCAGTGTGGAGATTAAATATGCAGGCCTTGGAGATAGTCTCAAGCAACCCTACAATTATATGAGATAACCCATGGGAATTTTAGGTTTTAAACCCTCCATGTGTGTATGTATCCATATTGATCTATCACCAAAGTGTAAATAGTAAAATAAATTCCCTGTATTTTAAAAAAAATATATTTTTATTGATTTCAGAGAGGAAGGGAGAGGGAGAGAGAGATAGAAACATCAATGATGAAAGAGAATCATTGATTGGATGCCTCCTGCACACACCCCCATCAGGGACCGAGCCTGCAACCCAGGAATGTGCCAACTGGGAATTGTGCCCTGACTAGAAATCAAACCCTGACCTTCTGGTTCATAGATCATTGCTCAACCACTGAGCCACACCAGCCAGGCTCCCTATATATTTTAAGACTTCATTTTCTCCCGTCTTCTCTTCATGATAAGGATTGCTTTTTTTTTTTCCAGAGATAATTATAATCCTTTTATTTAGTGCCCTCCCTAAATAAGTAATTATTTGGTTATCCATATATATTATTTTCAACCCAGCCACCCAACATTCTAACCTTTATTCAATTAGTTTACCTACATTTGTTTTAAATATGAATCACATCTCCTTCCTAATTCAACCTTCATAGAATTAATTTACCTAGATCTTCAGATATAATCCACAAGAACATAATTTCCTTTATTATAGCCTCTTTATTGGATAAAGATTTTACCAGTACAACAGAACAGTGATTAAAACCTCATTAAATATATCACAAATGAACAGTAGGGAAACCAGTGAATAAAATCCGTGATGGAATGTAGCTCAAACTAACCTCAATAATATTTCAGTACATAAGAAGCAAAATAAAAATAGAAAAATGAATATCAGCTAAAAAAAATTGAAACTTAACAAAAGGTATTCTATGGCTATTATGTAGTTTATGCTTTTGCATGATGGCCACATATTTCTAGATGCTCAATATGTATGATTTCTATATGCTCAATAGTCCTTTGTAATTTTGCATAAATCTTTAACAATTTCTAAAAGACACTTGTAATCAAGAGACAGGGTAAAATTTGATTACCTCTAATATATAGCCATATATACGCATGTATAGAGTAACCCTTTAGAAATTTGCATATAGATATCGGGCACATGCACACTCCCCATCTCACCCTAGAATAGATAGTAGGCTGTACTAAGAACACTGCCCAGGAGGATTGTATCAATTAGAGACCCAGTCATTTAACAGATGATGTATACAAATTAGGATCATTTGAAAGGGCTTATTTACAAACTGGTTATTTACAAAGGTGTTGACAGAGTGTAAAAGAACCACTTGGCATAGTGCAGTGACCTGGGACTAGTAAAAATTAGCTTTTACTACTTCTAGGCCTGTAGGGACTAGAACTAGGAAGGTAAGAGTTGTGTATAGAAGGCCACCTTGAATAGAGCATGGTCATTGTCAGCCTGAGCTGACATTTCAGAGAAAAAATACCTTGGTCTCACTTTTCTGCTTCCTTCTGATCTCGTCCTGGTTCCCCATTAGCTGAACCCAGTTGGAAATCAGAAGTCATGAGATCTCATCAATATAGTTCATATAGGTCAGCCTCTTGGGGCACAGAGCAGGTTGAAGAAGGGTGGAGAGTGGAGCTAGAGGGGCAAATGAAAGATACCTAACGTTGTCAAGCCCACCTCTTTTGTGCTTTAGTATCCATTCTTGAACGTCAGAGATAAAAATTTGTCTCCACCAAAGGGGTGTATGAAGTCACACAATTTAGCATGTAGGGTGATGTCATTTTGCTCATACTTCACCTAAAACATTAGCCACTACTGACATTATTCATTAAAATAGTGGTGGTGTGTGGGGAAGAAGAAATAAAAGGAACATAAAGCATAGTGCTATATTTTTCTCCTCTCTGACTATTCATGAAGCTAAATTGGTAACCCATAGCTGCCTTTCTTCTCCTGTTCTGTGCTGCCCTTACCTTGTTGCAGCACCTGTATGGATGAGGTTTTTATCTGGTTGAGTGTCACAGACCTTTATTCCTGAAGTATCTGAGTCCTGTAGTCCTTCCTTTATTGGGTTGTTGCGATGTTCAGTTGATGAGGAGAGTTGGGCAAGGAAGTAACAAGAGGCACCACATCTTGTTACTCCTTTGCCCAACTCTGCAGCCTCTGGATTCCAAACAATCTCCTTTGTCCCATTGTGTAGCAACAACCTTATTTCCCCTTACAGTTAGATTTGATTACCTAAAATACAGCAACTCCCTTCTTTGCCTATTGGTTTAGTGGCATGAAGAGCTTAAAAAGATCCCATCCATGACCTTGTTTCCCGGTGCAAATATTTCTCCATTGTACACAAGGATTTCCAACCACAACAAGCCTTATTGTGGGAATGGAAGTGTTATTGGAGTAAGTGGAGTTCTTGGGGTGATGTGGAGGAAAAGAAATCCTCGTGCCCCACGGGAGGATGGGGGTGCATGGAAAGCTTGACTGATGATGTAAAATCAAGGAGGTTCTCCTTTAAGGTCCCATCTCTGTCTGTACTGCCATGGAAGAAGTCCAATCTTGTCTTCAGCAGGGCCAGAATTAAAACCAGTGTCCAGAGTTTCTGCTCCATATTAAAGTACACACCAATTTAGTATCTGGCTAGGTTAGCTTGTATTCCCAGGTGCAGTCCATTGAGTTGGGATCTGCATGGCCCATACCATGCGGCTGCTTAAAGCCACATCGCAGGTAAATGTGGATCATGTAGCAAGAGAATGAGGCAAAACAAGGGGTGCAAGGGTGGGAAAGAGAGGGGACTCTCTTTGTGGATTTCCGTCTTCCAAGATTTTCCTGGCATGCACTGAGGTCCACCCTCCTAACCAATCCATGGTTTTCCAGGCTTAGACTAACAGGCAAGCACCTACCCTAGGTTACCTAACTTCACTGTGCATGCACCATCTCCCTTTTGTGTGATCCCTTCCCACAGTGATTTACAGGGAGTGGACTGGTGGTTCCTGGGGAGTGTGAAGGAAGCTTTAGCTTCCTGGTGAAGCTTCCCAGATGACCAGGCTTATAATGCCTGGCCTCCCCCTTGCTCTCTTCATATTATCAATAACTAATTATGACAATAACAGAAGCATATTTTTCCAAGTATGTTATGAACTGTAATGGTAGGAAGGGCCACTCCCACCTACCACTTAATTCTTGGCTATGGGAGGAGTTGCACCATTTATTGGTCACTGGTTAAAAGCATCTATAACATCCTTTAGAATAGCATCCTAAACTTGCAAGTTGTCATCTCCTATTTGTCGTTACAAATGAATCTTCAGCCAATCACATAAAGCATATAATAAAATCAGTGAATTCTGTGGATGTAAGCCCATTGCTGTAAAATGTATCCCCTGGTTAAAGATAATATTGTGTGAAATTCCACGACAATCAATTAAAGCATTATGTAAACCCATGAACAGTTGTTTTGGTGTTGGGAGCCAGATGTAAGCTGGCAAGGTCCTTGCACCTGCAGGGGCTAGCAAGGCTGGGACCCTTACCCACACAGTCTTCCCAGACTTGTTTGGATGGCGATTATCAGTAGAATGAGAGCAACATTTGTAGAATGAGAACAGCCTTTCATAGCTTACCAAGAAGTCTGTAACTATATACTGAGATATGCTGTACTGAGAACAGTCCTTCTGCTGTGTCTCTCCCTTAGAGATTAAGAAGAACAAAGAATACATTCCTCTTGACAGACCTCATATTCAGTGTGTTGTGTATAAATAGGATTGTATAGCTAATAAACTCGTTTCAGTTCATCGAGAAAACTGGAGTCCTCCCGATCCCGCTTTCCTCAATTCCCACCTCCCTGCCTCAGCCCGGCTCAACCTTGTCAGGCTGGCCCTGACATTTTGGCACAATCTTTCCATGCAGAGAAGGGAAATCACTATCCAGAATATATGTCTGTCCCATGAAGGACAAAGGGGTTCAATATAATCACTCTGATACCAGATAGCCTGATGGTCCGTTGGAAATGATACCATATTCATTGCTTAGCGATAGCCTCTGTTGTGAGCAGGTTGGGCACTCAGAAGTGGTGGAAGCCAAGTCAACTCTGGTAATGAAAATACAATATTGTTGAACCCATGCACAGTCACTATCCCAGTCACCAGGTACACTTTATACATGGGCCTATTGAATAAGGATGAGGGTGACTGGGGAAAGTGCTTGATGTTAAAAAAAAAAGAGCAGGCTATTTTGCCCATCTGGTTACTGAGAGATTCTTTTGGTATGATGCCCTCTGATCAGTATTTGCATAAGTGATGGATTTCTTCACACTCAGCTCATTCAAAGAGGTCTATACAAATAACCCTCCCCTCCTCACACACACACAACATAAATCCCTTGTCACTGATTTCCCAATTCTGATTTCTCCAAATCCCTAACCAACATGTTGGACTTTGTTCATGAATTGATGTACTTCAGGAAATCTTTCCTTCCACTGTTATGCAAAGTCAAATATGTTGCAGAATATTCTGCCCACTGCACCAGTGACTTTCACAGACACTCCTTCTGGGTAGTATTTGCATACCATACTGATTCATTTGTAAATCATACCTATGCTTTTCCTCCCCATTAACTACTCATAAGGAACTCCTCATAAGGTAGTAGGTGTGTTTGAGGGAGAGGTGGTAAAGAGGTATATAACCAGGTAGCATCTGAGATATCTGCTCATAATTTCTAATAGACTTTATTTATAAATCAATTTTGGGTGCCCAGCAAAATTGACTAGAAGGAAGAAAGAATTCACACATAACACCTGTCCTTATATACACCCATAGCCTCTTCCACTATCAACATCCAACATCAGAGGGATACTTTCCTGCAATTGATGAACCTACATTCATACACTTTTATCATCCATAGTTTCCATTAGAGTACACTCTTGGTGTTTTACAGTATGTGGGTTTGGACAAATGTATCCACTATTACACAGAATAGTTTAACTGAGCTCTGCCAATTTATTCCTCCCTCTCTTCTAATTCCTGGAAACCACTGATTTTTCACTGTCTCCATAGATTTTTTGTTTTTCCAGAATGCTAATATAGTTGGAATCATATAGCATGCCGACTTTTCAGATTTACTTCTTTCACTTAGTAATATGCATTTAAGTTTTCACTTCATTTGGTTCAATATCAAGGAGCACAATGATTGTGTCATCTGAACATGATTTCTCCTTCCAGATCTATTTAGGCCAGATATATACAACTTCCCTTTTATAATGAAACGAGAGGCCCAATGCATGAAATTCAGCAAGAGTGGGCCTTCCTTTCCCCGGCTGACTGCCAGCACTGGCTTCCTTCAGGCATCAGGGACCCTTGCTTCTTTATGGTCGCTGGGACCCAGGCTTCCCTCACAGCCCCAGCTTCCCTGGAAGGACATCTGGTCTAATTAGCATATTAACCTTTTAGTATTATAAATGCCTCTCTGAACATCCAAATTTATGGTTGTGAGAATCAGACAACACAAGTTCCTAATAAACAAGAAGTCTTTTCTAGGGCCCCTTCTTAAGCCAGGAGCTGCTTTTAAAAATGGAGAATAGAGTAAGGCAAGGCCTTTCTCCTAAACCAGTGATCGGCAAACTCATTAGTCAACAGAGCCAAATATCAATAGTACTTCTTCAAAATAGACTCGCCCAGGCCAAAAACCGACTTCTGCACATGGGCCACGAAGTTTCAATCGCACTGTACGTACGCGCCCACATGTGGTATTTTGTGGAAGAGCCACACTCAAGGGGCCAAAGAGCTGCATGTGGCTCGCAAGGCGCAGTTTGTCGACCACTGTCCTAAACCAAAGGGTTCTGTGCTATCATCTTCCCATTGGAGTGTGCCAGAGGCTAACATCTCTTTCTGCCACAGAAACTTCTTATACCTTCGGACTTCTGATCCATAAAGCCTTAGTAGTGAAGCATATTGCAATGGAGCTTAGAACTGATGGAGAATCTAGTCTTTTCTAGAACCCACTTAAAGTTAGAAGCTTTACAGATTACCAAAGGATCTGTCAGAGCAGCCTCCCAAGTGCAAAGAGGACCACCAAGTATTATGCCTATTTTTTTGTGGTGAGTGGTAAAAGGTAAAGCAGCTTGTTTCTCATTTTAGAAGGAAATATCCCAGTATACCCAAGACAACGGGACTCCTAGAAACTTCACTAATATGGGAAGTCCTGCACTTTGGCATAGTTTATGTCCTACTTGCTGGCATTCATATGTCTTCCTTAGTTATATATGACAGTGCTACTCAAAATATGGTCCATGGACCCATGGAGGTTCCTAAACTGCTTGTTATTGGTCTGCAACAACATAAATATGGAAATTGCTCAACATGTATAAAAACTTACATAGTAATATGATAAATTTGCAGCATCTAACCAAATAAATATTTTCTAGTAATTTATGTTTATTATCCTATCTAATAATAGACAAACATGGTAATTAACCATACCTCCACTACGCTTCCCATTGGCTAATCAGCAGGATATGCAAATTAACTGCCAACAAAGATGGCGGCCGGCAGCCATGCAGCTGAAGTGAGCAGGAGGCTTGCTTGCTCCAGTGATGGAGGAAGCCAAGGTTCCCCGCCTGCCACGACTGGGCTCTAAGTTCTGGAAGCAACAATGCTGCAATTATAGAAGCTAAACAAACCCCAAATACCTGCTTTCAGCCAGCCGGGTCCTCAGAGCTTATAACGCCAGTGATGGCAACAGAGTTTCAATTATAGAAGCTAAACAAACCCAGATACCTGCTTTCAGCTGGCAATGGCCTCAGAGCTGGAGCTGGGCCTCAGAGCTGGAGCTGGCTCTCAGCTCCAGTGACTGCTATAGAAGGTAAATAAATCCCAGAATAATAATAAAAAAAATAGGCTGGGAGCTTCAGTCACCCGCCAGCCTGAAAACGGCCCTCAGCCCCTCACCCAGAGTGGCCTGGCACCCCAGTGGGGACCCCCACCCTGAAGGGGGCATGACCAACTGCAAACAGCCATCAGCCCCTCACCCAGGCTGGCCAGGCACCCAAGCGGGACCCCCACCCTGATCTGGGACACCCTTCAGGGCAAACCAGCCAGCCCCCACCTGTGCACCAGGCCTCTACCCTATATAGTAAAAGGGTAATATGCAAACTGACCCTAACAGCAGAAAGACTGGGAATGACTGGTCACTATGACACACACTGACCATCAGGGGGAAGATGCTCAGTGCAGGAGCTGCCCTCTGGTGGTCAGTGGGCTCTCACACAGGGGGAGCTCTGCTCAGCCACAAGCCAGGCTGATGGCTGCCAATACAGCAGTGGTGGTGGGAACCTCTCCTGCCTCCTCAGCAGCGCTAAGGATGTCCAACTGCAGCTTAGGTCTGCTCCCCGCTGGCAAATGGACATCCCCCAAGGGCTGCTGGGCTGCCAGAGGGATGTTTGATTGCCATCTTAGGCCCCATCCCCTGGGGAGCAGGCCTAAGCCAGCAAGTGGTCACCCCCGAGGGGTCCCAGGCTGCGAGAGGGCACAGGACGGGCTGAGGGACTCCCTACCCCCGAGTGCACAAATTTTTGTGCACCAGGCCTCTAGTAGTTTATAAAAGTATTGGCTTTTTATTAAGTGAAAAATTAATTAAAATTTTTAAAAATTAGAAATTAAAAAATAAATGATCCTTCACAAGTTTGATAGGAACTGATATAGGGGGCTTGCTATTTCCTGCTCAGTAGATCCAATTAGCATAATATCATCAATCTAGTGTTCCAAAAATTATATCCTATGGAATGTTAAGATTATCCTATGGAATGTTAAGATTTGGTCTCTATATTATGACCAAATGCAGTAGAGTTCACAGTCCTGTTGTAGTACAGTAAATACTATATCAGTGTCTGTACTATGTAAATGTAAACTGTTTCTGGTATTCCTTACTGAATAGAAGGTAAAGGAAAGCATTTTACAGGTAAGTAGCTACATACTAGATTCCAGGCACTTTGTTGATTTGCTCCAGTAAATATACATATTTGAAACCACAGCTACAATTGACATAACTTCCTGATTATTTGCAGTTATCTACTATCATTGTCTATGATCTATCTGGTTTTTGCACCAGCCAAACAACTGTGAAAAATGGGAGTGTTATAGAAATCATTTCCCCATGAATCTCTAAATTCTTTGATGGTGGCACTAATCTCTGCAAATTCTTCAAGGGCTTTTTGTTTGTTATCTTGAAAGAGGCACCCGCTTCACTTTTTCTACCATAATAGCCCTTCATGAGGCTATTTTTCTACTATAATAGCCCTCTCACTTGACATATCATCGCTTCAAAACTCAATCAATTCTATAAAGCATTTCAACTTAACTCCATGAGACAAGGAGCCATTGTGAAATTCTGCCAGTTACTTAATAGATTTATTCTTGCTATATACACTGCAACCAGGGAAATAAAAGAAGAGGTCTACATTCCAAATGGGTGTATTGTGAAATTGATGTTGGCCAAGACTCCATCTCTCCTCTGATTTCACTGAGCCCCTAATTTGAGAAGTGAACTACAGTGGCTTTTGTCTCTATGCATCAGCCAAAATTCCAGGTAAGTAGTTATTAATCCCCAGAAAGTCTGGGTATTTTTCTTCCCTCAGTGCAGTTACTTGTGCTAATTCTCACTGAAGAAGGATGGGTCATTATGTAATCCTGTGATCACATTGGAGGTCCCTCCTCACAAGTTGACAGTTTGTCTGTCAGTTGAAGGGCTTTGACCCAATTGAAGTTGAGGATTTGGAGAAGAGGCCATGGGTTCCCACTATGGTGACTCAAGTTAGCCTTGTAACCTGACTTGGAATTTTTCCATCTTTATTACCCACTAGCAACTTATTATAAGGCTGTCACTCTATTTAATTTCTAGGCCACAGTGTGCTGTATGTCAAAATACTCCTTAGCTTATTACATTCTTTGGCTTATTGTGAAATTGCACACACCTTGTTTCTGATAGTTAACTATTGCTACTAGACCTTTACCATACCAGGATCCCATAAATGACATTGACATCAGGGAACCCAACTCTACCACAACAACCTCTGTTTTATCTTTACTTACAGAGTTCAGCTACTATAGAGTCGAGAAGATGACATATAACAAATCCATCCCAACATTGCCATTTCTCTGGAACTTTGGTCTCTTTATCTAAATACAGTAGTTCTCAAACATCACTGTATATCATAATCACCTGGAAGGTTTGTTAAAACACATTTCTGGGTCACATGTAAAAAGCTTCTGAGTAAGTAATCCTCAGTGGTCACCAAGAATTTGAAATTTGACAAGTTCCCAGGGTAAGCTTACGATGCTGGCTTAGGGACTATTTTTTGAGAATCACCCAGTATATATGTCAAGAAAATATTAGCATTTTTACCTCATTAATTGTAGAACATTCTTTTTGTTTTATTTTATTTTTTCAACTATAGTTTAATTCAATATAATTTTGTATTAATTTCAGATGTACAGCATAGTGATTCAATAATCATATACCATACTTTACAAATTTTTTCCTCTGATATATTCAGTAACATCCTGGAAGCATATATAGTTATTATAATATTATTGACTATATTCTCTATGCTGTACTTTACATCCCCATGTCTATTTTGTAACTACCAATCTGTACTTCTTAATTCCTTCAACTTTTTCACCCAATTCCACAACTCTTTTTAGTTCTAGCAACCATCAGTTTGTCCTCTGTGTCTGTGAGTCTATTTCTGTTTTGTTTGTTCATTTATTTTATTGTTTAGATTCCACATAGAAGTCAAATAATATGGTATTTGTCTTTCTCTGACTGAATTATTTTACTTAACATAATACCCTCTAGCTCCATCCATGCTGTCACAGGTGGTAAGATTTCATTACTTTTTATGGCCTCTTAATATTCTACTCATCTATTGATGGCATTTGGGTGACCTCCATAGCTTGACTATTGTAAATAACACAGCAATAGACATAGGGATATATATAATATTTTGAATTAGTGTTTTTAGTTTCTTTAGATGTGTTTCCAGAAGTGGAATCACTGGGTCATAGGAAGTTCTACTTTTAATATTTTGAGGAACTTCCATACTGATTTTCACAGTGGCTTCACCAATATGCATTCCCAACAACAGTGCATGAGGGTTTTCTTTTCTCCACATCCTCTCCAAAACTTGTTTGTTGGTTTATTGATGATAGCCATTCTGACAGGTGTGAGGTGATATCTTATTGTGGTTTTAATTTGCATTTCTATGATGATTAGTGACACTGAGCATCTTTTCATGTGTCTATTGGCCATCTGTATGTTCTCTTTGAAGAAATGTCTAGTCAGGTCCTTTGCCCATTTTAAATTAGATTGATTTTTTTTTTTTTTTTGGTGTTGAGTGGCATGATTTCTTTAAAAATTTTGGATATCGGAGACGGAAGATGGCGGCGGTATAGGCAGACGCGTCCCAGGTCGGGTCCCGGAGCAAATGGAGTGAGCAGCTGAAACTAGTAACATCCACCCCGAATTGGCGAAATTGCTCAGCTGGTGAGACGGTTTGCAGCCGGGAAGAGCAGAACTCCCCTGGAAAGGTAAAAAAACCAGGGATTTGGGCAGGAAAGGTTCCCAGACCTCTGAGCCCAGAGAGTCAGAGGGAGACCGCGTGGCAGACAGCCGCGTCCCTTGGGACAGGCACAGCCCCTGACAGGGGGAAAGGAGAACCGCGGGATTCCTGGCGCCGCCGGGAGAATTGCAAGCTGGGTTCTGTGATCACGGAGGACTGAGCCTAAAGGGGGCAGCCTGAAGAGCTGACCAGACCATGCAGTCCCGGTAAGAGAAGAAGCTTACAGAAACCAAGCCTTCCCCGTTTCCGCGGCCGGCGTTTGTTTGTTTGTTTTCACTGAATCCTGTTCATGGGACATTTCGGATACAGACACTCACCTGTGCTGAAGAGAGGAAGAGGGTGCGGAGGAGTGGAATCTGGGGAGAGTCTGAGGAGAGAAGGGGGGCCGGGAGAGGTGGCAACGAATTGAGTGCTGAGACACCCCTGAGCCCAGGTCTAGGGCAGCCATTCTCTCCGGAGAGTGAGACTCCTCCCCCCAACCCCAGGCAAGGAGCACAGCCACACCCAGATTCCACCCTGTAGGAGATCAAGGATTAAAATAACCTGATCAGTCCCTGGGAGTTAACAGGGTCTGGCCTATAGAGGGATTTTCAATCCCAGCAACAACACAGCACTGGTAACTATTACGCAGCCAGCTCTGGGCAGTGAACTCCCACTGGACAGAGAGGCCCTATAGCCTCAGAGGCCAACCCCAGAGCACTGCCACCCAGAGGCTGACCCACAAACTGACTCTTTGCTAAACACAAAATAAGGCAGTCTGGGAAACAAATGTGGCTTGCTTTAAAATAAGGACTGTGGTTTACAACACAGAGGAACAGTGTATCGCAGGGAAACTCAACACCCTCCTGAATACCTGGCAGGTCTAAGGCGAGCCACACTGAAGAATAGAAGAACCGAAGGACCTTCACTACTGCAATATTTTTTTTTCTTTTTTCACCTTTTAACTAAGAAACCAATTTTTTTTATTTATTTTTTATTTATTTATTTTTTCTTGTCTTCTTTTTTATTTTCTCTTCTTTTTTCCATCACCTGATTTTACCCTTTTAATTACTACCTTCTTATTTTTAACCAGTATTATTACTGCTACCATTTTACCATTTTTTTTTTAAAGTGCCATTTTATTTTCTCTTTATTTTATTTTGGGATTAGTGTTCTCCATTCTATTTTCATCGTTATATTATTGGTTGTTTCTAGTTTGCATTCATCTCCAGGGAGCTGTTGCTGGAATTTGTTAGGATTAATGGCTGTTCTATAGGAGTATTCTCCTCATATAAAAAAGTCTCTTCCCCTCTTCCACTTCATTCTCTCTTTTCGCTCTTTTTTTTTCTTTTCTTTTCTTATCTCGCTTTTATTTTCCCCCCTCCTTTTTCCCAATTTCATTTTTGCACTCCTTTTTTTGGTCCCTACTTTTCTTTTCTTTTTTCTCTTTTATCTTTTTCTCTTCCTTCTTCCTTATCCCCTAATTCTCTTAATTCAGGTGGTCACCTTTATTTGGGGTTATTAATATCGTGAATATATTTGTGTATAGTGCCTGGTACGTGGTGCCTTGTTGTGTTGTATTTTGTGCCTTTAAATCAACGCAGCAGATCCAAGCAACAGCAACCTCCTGAGCACCACACCCTCTGCTGAGGAACAGCAGCTGTACGTGAAACCTCGCCCCACCAGCCAGAAGAGCCACCACAGCTGTGAACAGCACCCACCAGAGGAGCTGCTGCCAACTGAAGAGCAGCTGCTACCGCAACCGCCCGAAGAGCAACCACAGACCAAGGAGTCACTGCCACCAAGGGAGCAGCCACTGAACGACTCAACGTCTAGATATGTCAGTGAGATCAAACATGGGTAGACAAAGAAACCCCCAAAGGAAAGAGAAGGAGGACTCTCCAGAAAAGCAGCTAAGTAATACAGAGGCATGCAACATGACAGATAAAGAATTCAGAATAAGGGTCCTAGAGTGCATAAACCGGATGGAGGAAAAAATCGACAACCTCTGCAAGAAGCAAGAAGAAACAGATGAAAAAATCGATAACATATGGAAGAAGCTAGAAGAAACAGATGAAAAAATCAACAACTTAAGTAAGACCCAAGAAGAAATGAAGAGTGATATAGCTGCAATGAAAAACTCCATTGAAAGTATCAACAGTAGACTGGGTGAAGCGGAGGACCGAATTAGTGAATTAGAAGACAAGGAAGCAAAACACACCCAAATTGTACTGCAACTGGAGAAAAAAATGAAAAGACAGGAGGAGAGCCTAAGGGAGCTTTGGGACAACATGAAACGAAACAACATACGAATAATAGGGGTACCAGATCAACAGAAGGATGAACAAGGATTAGAAAACCTATTAGAAGAAATAATATCAGAAAACTTCCTTGAGGTGGGGAAGAAAAAAGTCACACAAGCCCAGAGAGTCCCAAACAAGGTGAACCCAAAAAGACCCACACCAAGACACATCATAATTACCATGGCAAATGTTCATGACAAAGAGAGAATCTTACAGGCTGCAAGAGAGAGACGGAAAGTTACATACAAGGGATCTCCCATTAGATTGTCAAATGATTTCTCAACAGAAACACATCAGGCCAGAAAAGAATGGACGGAAATTTACAAAGTGATGCAAAGCAAAGGACTGAATCCAAGAATACTCTATCCAGCAAGGCTATCATTCAAACTTGAAGGGGAAATAAGAAGCTTCACAGACAAAAAAAGGCTAAGGGAGTTTATCACCACCAAGCCAGCAATGCAAGGAATGCTAAAGGGACTGGTATAAAAATAAGAAATAAAAAGCTCAGAAAGAAAACAGCCACACAAAAACAGAAATGCCTACGAACAAGTACCTTTCAATAATAACTTTAAACGTAAACGGAATAAATGCTCCAAACAAAAGACATCAAGTGGCTGAATGGATAAAAAAACATGACCCATACATCTGCTGTCTACAAGAAACCCATCTCATTAGAAGGGACTCACACAGACTGAAAGTGAAAGGATGGAAAAATATCTTTCAGGCAAATGGAAAGGAAAAGAAAGCTGGGGTAGCAATACTTATATCGGACAAAATAGACCTCAAAGTGAAGGCCATAACAAGAGATAAGGAAGGCCACTTCATAATACTAAAGGGATCAATACAACAAGAAGATATAACCCTGGTAAACATATATGCACCCAATGCAGGAGCACCCAAATTCATAAAAAAACTTCTGGAAGATATCAGAGGAGAGATCGACAACAATACAATCATAGTAGGGGACTTTAATACACCACTAACAGCACTGGATAAGTCCTATAGACAAACAATCAGCAAGGATACAGCAATCCTAAATGACTCACTAGATCAGATGGACTTAATAGACATCTTCAGAACACTTCACCCCAAAGCCAGGGAATATACGTTCTTCTCAAGTGCTCATGGGACATATTCAAAAATAGACCATATATTGGGTCACAAGCAAAGTATCCCCAAATTCAAGAAAATTGAAATCATAAAAAGCGTCTTCGCAGACCACGATGGCATAATATTAGAAATAAACTACAATAAAACAACCCAAAATACTCAAACACCTGGAAGCTGAATAGCATGCTATTAAATATTGATTGGGTTACCAATGAAATCAAAGAAGAAATTCGAAACATCCTGGAAACTAATGACAATGAAAACACAACAATCCAAAACCTATGGGACACAATGAAAGCAGTCCTGAGAGGGAAGTTTATAGCTCTACAGGCCTATCTCAAAAAACAAGAAAAAATGGTAGTAAATCATCTAACTCTACAACTCAAAGAATTAGAAAGAGAGCAACAAGAAAACCCCAGAGTGAGCAGAAGGAAGGAGATAATAAAGATTAGAGCAGAAATAAATGACATAGAGACCAAAAAAACAATTCAGAAAATCAATGAAACCAAGAGCTGGTTCTTTGAAAGGATAAACAAGATTGACAAACCTCTAGCCAGACTCACCAAGAAGCAAAGAGAGAGGACCCAAATAAACAAAATCAGAAACGATAGAGGCGAAATAACAACAGACCCCACAGAAATACAAATGATTGTTAAAAAATACTATGGACAGCTCTACTCCAACAAACTAGACAACCTGGAGGAAATGGACAAATTCCTAGAAAAATACAACATTCCAAAACTCAATCAGGAAGAATCTAAAAATCTCAACAGGCCAATAACTATGGAAGAAAATGAAGCAGTCATCAAAAAGCTTCCAGCAAACAAAAGCCCAGGACCAGACGGCTTCACAGGGGAGTTTTACCAAACATTCAAGGAAGAACTAAAACCTATCCTCCTCAGACTACTACAAAAAATTCAAGAGGAAGGAACACTTCCAAGCTCATTCTATGAAGCCAGCATCACCCTAATACCAAAACCAGGTAAAGACAACACAATGAAAGAGAATTACAGGCCAATATCCCTCATGAACATAGATGCCAAAATCCTCAACAAAATCTTAGCAAATCGGATCCAGCAGTACATCAGAAAGATCATACACCATGACCAAGTAGGATTTATCCCAGGGATGCAAGGATGGAACAATATCCACAAATCAATAAACGTGATACATCACATAAACAAATTGAAAGAAAAAAACCACATGGTCATATCAATTGATGCAGAAAAAGCATTTGACAAAATTCAACACCCATTTTTGATAAAAGCTCTCAGCAAGGTGGGAGTAGAAGGATCATACCTCAACATAATAAAAGCCATATATGACAGGCCCACAGCCAACATCATACTCAATGGACAAAAACTAACACCATTTCCCCTAAGAACAGGAACAAGACAGGGATGCCCCCTCTCACCACTCCTGTTCAACATAGTACTGGAAGTGTTAGCCATTGCAATTCGGCAAGAAGAAGAAATAAAAGGCATCCAAATTGGAAAAGAGGAAGTAAAACTGTCCTTATTTGCAGACGACATGATATTATACATACAAAACCCTAGAGACTCCATCAAAAAGCTACTGGACTTAATACATGAATTTGGCAATGTAGCAGGATACAAAATTAACCCCAAGAAATCTGAGGCATTTCTATACACCAATAGTGAGCTTTCAGAAAGAGAGATTATAAAAACAATCCCGTTTACCATCGCACCAAAAAAATTAAGCTACCTAGGAATAAACTTAACTAAAGAGGTAAAAGACCTCTACTCAGAAAACTACAGGACGTTGAAAAAAGATATAGAGGAAGACATAAACAGATGGAAGAACATACCGTGTTCATGGATTGGTAGAATCAACATCATTAAAATGTCCATACTACCCAAGGCAATCTATAAATTCAACGCACTTCCCATTAAAATACCAATGGCATACTTCAGAGATCTAGAACAAACTTTCCAAAAATTCATCTGGAATAAAAAAAGACCCCGAATAGCTGCAGCAATCCTGAAAAAGACCAAAGTAGGTGGGATCTCAATACCAGATATCAAGTTGTATTACAAAGCCACTGTTCTCAAAACTGCCTGGTACTGGCACAAGAATAGGCATATAGATCAATGGAATAGAATAGAGAGCCCAGAAATCGGCCCGAACGAATATGCTCAATTAATATTTGACAAAGGAGGCAAGAACATACAATGGAGCCAAGATAGTCTCTTCAATAAATGGTGTTGGGAAAATTGGACAGATATATGCAAGAAAATGAAACTAGACCACCAACTTACACCATACACAAAAATAAACTCAAAATGGATAAAGGACTTAAACGTACGACAGGAAACCATAAAAATTTTAGAAGAATCCAAAGGCAACAAAATCTCAGACATATGCCGAAACAATTTCTTCACTGATACAGCTCCTAGGGCACTTGAAACTAAAGAGAAAATGAACAAATGGGACTACATCAAAATAAAAAGCTTCTGCACAGCAAAAGAAACCATCAACAAAACAACAAGAAAACCCACTGTGTGGGAAAACATATTTGCCAATGTCATATCTGATAAGGGGCTAATCTCCAAAATTTATAGGGAACTCATACAACTTAACAAAAGGAAGATAAACAATCCAATCAAAAAATGGGCAAAGGACCTAAATAGACACCTTTCAAAGGAGGACATTCAGAAAGCCAAGAGACATATGAAAACATGCTCAAAGTCACTAATCATCTGAGAGATGCAAATCAAAACAACAATGAGGTACCATCTCACACCTGTCAGACTGGCTATCATCAACAAATCAACAAACGATAAGTGCTGGAGAGGATGTGGAGAAAAAGGAACACTTGTGCACTGCTGGTGGGAATGCAGACTGGTGCAGCCACTATGGAAGACAGTATGGAGTTTCCTTACAAAACTGAAAATGGAACTCCCATTTGACCCTGTGATCCCACTTCTAGGAATATATCCCAAGAAACCAGAAACACCAATCAGAAAGGATATATGCACCCCCATGTTCATAGCAGCACAATTCACCATAGCTAAGATCTGGAAACAGCCTAAGTGCCCATCAGTAGATGAATGGATTAGAAAACTGTGGTACATCTACACGATGGAATACTATGCTGCTCTAAAAAGGAAGGAACTCTTACCATTTGCAACATCATGGATGGAACTGGAGAACATTATGCTAAGTGAAATAAGCCAGTCAATGAAGGAAAAATACCACATGATCTCACTCATTCATGGATAATAGAGACCATTATAAACTTTTGAACAATAATAGATACAGAGGCAGAGCTGCCTCAAACAGATTGTCAAACTGCAGCAGGAAGGCCAGTGAGGGTTGGGGGGCAGGAGGTAGGGGGGTAAGAGATCAACTAAAGGACTTGTATGCATGCATATAAGCATAACCAGTGGACATAAGACATTGGGGGATAGGGGAGGCTAGGGGAATGTGTAGGGCGGGGGGATAAAATGGACACATATGTAATACCCTTTGTAATACTTTAAGCAATAAAAAAAAAAAAAATTTTGGATATCAACCCCTTATCAGATGTATAATTGGCAAATGTATTCTCCCGTTCAGTGGGTTGTCTTTTCATTTTATTGATACTTCCCTTTGCCATGCAAAAAAATTTTACTTTGATGTAATCCCATTTGTTTATTTTTTTTTTATTTTGTTTCTCTCACCCGACAAGATATATCAGAAGAAAATATTACTAGCCCTAGATGGTTTGGCTCAGTGGATAGAGCGTCGGCCTGCAGACTGAAGGATCCCAGATTGGATTCCAGTCAAGGGCACATGCCCAGGTTACAGGCTCGATCTCCAGTAGGGGGTGTGCAGGAAGCAGCTGATCAATGATTCTCTGTCATCGTTGATTTTTCTATCTCTCTCTCCCTTTCCCTTCCTTTCTGAAATCAATAACAATATATTTTTAAAAATTTTCACTATAAGAAATGTCTGAGATTCTACTGCCTATGTTTTCTTCTAGGGTTTTTAAGGTTTTGAGTCTTACCTTTAATTACTTAATCCATTTTGAGTTTATTCTTTTGTTTGGTGTAAGAAGGTGCTATAGTTTTATTTTTGCATGTATCTATCCTATTTTCCCAACACCATTTATTGAATAGACTATCTGTACCCGATTGTATCTTCTTTCATCCTTTGTAAAATATTAATTGACCATGTAGGTGTGGGGTTATTTCTGGGCTCTCTGTTCTGTTACATTAATCTCTGCATTTGTTTTTATGCCAATACCATGCTTTTTTATTTTTATGTCCTTATGATATAGTTTGATATCAGGTAGTGTGATTCCCCTAACTTTGTTCTTCTTTTTCAAGGCTGCTGTGACTATTAGGGGTCTGTCATAATCCCATATACGTTTTTGGATTATTTGTTCTGTGAAATACGCCATTGGTATTTTGATAGGAATTATATTGAATTTATAGGCTGCTTTGGGAACTGTAGGACATTCTTGAGTCCAGAATTCTATTAAATTGAGAGTGGAAAATTTGAGCCTCTCAAGTTTGTAAAGAAAAACTAGACAAATTAGGATTTAGTCCTGAGAGATTGAAGCTAGAGAACTTAAAACTAATTGGGGGAGGGAACCACACAAGATAAAGAAAAAAAATGTAGTACTGTATATCATACAATAAAATAGTATAAACAGTTTCATGTTTTACTTATGGATATATACATTTCTGATAAACATGGAAAGTTATGCATGGGAATGATAACCTCTAACAGTATATTGACTACATCTAACTGTTGGGAGAAAAAATGCATTGAATTTTTTCAGTGAATGATTGTATTTATAATGATTTATTTCTTAAGTTAGTTCGTGGTATAAAGGTATGTATGTATCGTTCTCCTGACATTTTTATATATCTAATATATTGCATAATAAAAGGGGACTGAAATAATGGAAACCTCATTTTTTGTTTTACCTAATCAAATAATTATCTTTATGAACTATTAAACAAAATTTTCAATATTCTGATTAGCAAAGTAACTGTTTCCACTATTGGTGCTCAGATAAAGAAATAAAAAATCAGTCATGTTGGAATTTTGTTTTGAATTATTTTTAATTTTGTGCATGCCATATTGTACTATCAACCACTCAACTCATATTTATGTATACATTTTTAAATTGCTTATGAAACTACCTTTTACATGGCTGGATTATGGTTAATTGTGATAAAATCCATGTCAGAAATGAAAAATTCTAACACAGCCATACTAAATATGTCTTTCAGCATATTCTTTTTATATTTTTTAAATTTTTTAAAATTATAATTGACATATAATATTATATTTGTTTCAAGTGCATAACTCAGTGATTACACATTTATATCACTTATGAAGTGATCACTCTGATAAAAATAGTATTATCTTGAATATAAAAGAAGCCTCTAAAATTAATTAATTTACTTTTCACTACTTCCTTATCTGAATGCTTCCCTGTAAAATGAAAATTTATATAATGATAATTATACATACATATATCATATACGGTCATGGAGAAGAATAGAAAGGTTAATATACATATATGTAAAATTTTGGAATAATGTCTTGCATATAGTATGGGCTACATATGCATTTTTATTTTATAAATTTTATATTTAGATTAGCAGGTGTTTTTTGTATAGTGACCAAGTTGTTATCTGGGAGTACATCATTGTGTTTCTAAGCATTTGGTGTTTTTCAATATTACTAATTTTATTTTAAATTTTGTTATAAAATGATAGACTGTGCTATTTCTGCATAATTGACTTTACTGAAATTTTCTTAATAACTTGATATATTATAAATGTTTGTATACAAAGAGAAAAGTATCAAAAAGAAGGTACAATCTCAATTAGTGGGTTTTAGAATTCAAAGCACATGTGTTAATTCTATTGTAGTTTTTAATTTAAGTTCCTCTATTGTATTTAGTTTTGTTATTTTGTAATTTGATGAATAAAATATATCACAGAGTAATTTTGTTTCCTTTCATTTCTCTTTGTTTCTAGTAGTTTATAACTACTGTTGCTTCATATATTTAAGCCTTTCTTTATATTTCTGCTCAAAACTCGTTTCTTGTAAGCAACATATTATTGAATTCTATTTCTAATTCAATCTGAGGTATTACATGATTTGATGATGAATCTAGACTACTTACAATTATTGTGATAATTGTTATATTTTGCTGCCAGATTAGATCACAATGTTTTTGTTCATTTATTTATTTGCATATGGACATATAATTGTTGTAGAACTGAGGTCCCTGTTTCCTTGCTGACTGAGAGCTGGAACAGGTTTGCAACAGCTTGTTGAGTCTCTCCTCTGCTTTGAATCTTTCTGACTCTCCCTTATGCCACAAGTCTCTGAGATCAGATAAAAAAAAATCTATGCATTTAAGGCTTCATGTAACCTTAGGTCCACTTATTTAATCAAGGATAATTTTATGTTGGTGACACTAATTACATCTGAAAATTCCCTTTTGCTATTTAATGTAACTTATTAATAAGTTTCTAGGATTGGAATTGTGGACAATTTGGAGGATATTCTATCTATCACAATCTACCCACTAAGATTTATGTCCCTTCCAAACAAACAAAAAAAATTCAGTTCATCCAAATATCTTCAATTTTCTCATTCCATTACAACATTACAACTCTAAGCCCCTAAAATCTCATATAAATCTTATCAGCCTAATAATCCAAAATATTACCATCTAAATCAGGTGTGGATGAGGTTCTGACTATAATCCATTAAGTTAAACTCTTAGGGCACAACTACTCTCCATCTGTGGGTCTATAAAACTAAAACAACAACAACAAACACACACACACACACACACACACACACACACACACACACACACACACACACTAGAACAACCAAAAAACAAATTATCTCTCATAATGTCTGTAGCAGATATAGACATTACTGGACTTCAGTAACAAATTTCCAAAAAGAGGTATTGGATAGTGAAAAAGAATCATCACTCCAAATCAGTTTTAAAATCCAGCTCTTCAAGTTCCTTATGATTCAATAACTGAGAATAATTGTGTGTGGCTTTCGTGTTTGTGCTCCATGCTCTTAGCTCTTCTTTCAGCTTTTGGCTCTGCCCTCTGAGCCATCGTTTCTTTTTCATGAGAGGTAGCACATGTTTGCAGCTGAGTAGTTTTATCGGCCTGCTTACTGCTAGCAGTATTTTGAAGGATCAGCAACCTTCTTTCATTCTGCACTCTCTTCATCCTTTTCAATCCAAGTTGGCAATGTTTCTGCTGATATAAAATTTCAAGAACTTTGTGGGTCTCCTGTGAATGTCACAAGGATTCAGCTCATTAGACAGCAGTTAGCTCTGCAAATCTTTCTGAGATGATCCTGTCTCTATTTCTGGCTTCTGCCAAGATGTCTAAGGAATACTAGTCTGGGAATTCCTAGTGGCATCCTGATCTGTTTGTGGGGATATGAGTTAAACCATTAATCTCATCAAAGAGCATTTAGTCTGACTAGATACTCTGACATTTTTGGTATTTAGGCTGAAGTTTTCCCAAGTCATCAAGTTCTGGTTTCTTTTTGTTTCACCGTACTTCCCTTAATTTACTTCTCTCTTTTTGCTTTGCACTATAAACAGCAAGAAGAAACCAGACAGCACCTTCAATACTTTGCTTTGAAGTTGCATTGAAATGACTAGGACTTCATTAACAAATTCAGTTTTCCATATAATGGCAGGACACAATCCACTAAACTGTTTGCCAGTGCAAGACAAGGGTCCTTTTTTGGTTTCTGAAAACATGACCCTCACTTATTTTTGAGACTTCGCCATAAGTATCCTCCAAGTCCAGATTTCATGGAGATGTAGACTTTCTCTAAAGTGATTTAGGTTTCTCTTACATTCTCCTCCCTTCCTTTTGAACCCTCACAAGCAGCATCCATATTTTTACTGACAGTGTGGTCAAGACAATATAGGGCTCTTTTCTATCATACACCTAAGAATTCTTCCAACCACCACTTACTACATGATCCCAAACTCACCTGCACATGTTTCAGTATTTGTTATATAACTGCCCCACTTCCGGTACCAAAATAAGTATTATTTTTCCACTGCTGCTATAACAAACTACCCAAAATTTAACTACTTAAAAACAACACTCATTTATCATATCACAGTTCTGTGGGTTAGAAGCCCAGGCACAACATGGCTGAGCCCTCTGCTCAAGGCTTCACAAAGGCTAAGTTAAGATGTTGGCAGATCTGCATTCCTTACGAAAGATCTGGGGGGAATCTGCTTTGAGCTTTTTCAGGTGTTGGTCAAATACATTTCCTAGTATCTGGAGCTCTAAGGTCCCCATTTCCTTTCTGTCAGTGGGAGCCAGTCTTTCCTTCTAGAAGCTGCCCACCTTCCTTCTCATGCTTTCCACTGAGTCCCTCTCATGCTTTAAATCTCTCTGACTTCTCTTTGCTCTGACTCTAATTCCAGCTATAACTTTAGTTACATCTGTACTGTCCCTTTTGTCATGTAAAATAACGTAGTCACAGGTTACTAAGATTAGTATATGGACACATTTTGGGGCCATCCTACTTACCTCCATATTTTAAATGCTAATAGGAGAAAAATAGGTTATTGTATTTATCTTCTGGTAGTTGATTTTTATATTTTGCCCAGAGTTTTGGGGTGTAATCAGCAAAAGAGACAGGCAATAGTTAGTTACTCTATCTTGGCTGACTCCAGAAGTACTAATCTTTGCTTTTTAACTAATTAATTAAGAAACAGGTGTTTATTTAGTACCTTTTATGCACTTGGCACTGTGAGATACTAGGCCAAAATATATAGCATGTTGTTCCTGACATTAATAAAACTGATAGTCTTTACAGTGAAGAATAAAATTTCATTAAATTCCCAGGTTCAGGAAACCTGAATTATATTTTTTAATGGCTAGTTTCTCTACAAGTTATTTGACTCTGTCCTCCTGTAGCTGTAATTCGTTAATAGAAGTTCATCAGAATAAGAACAATGCCGCTCTTTGAATATCAGCATATTCAGAAATAACTTTTAATTTTCTGATTGACCATAAAGGCTGCACCAGTAAGAGAAAAATAGTTATTTGAAAACTGCTGCCATAGAAATAGATTTATGTCAGAATTTCCAACAAATCATTTGAGTTGGAGGGTGAAGGTTGGGGGAGAGAATCAGAGCTGAAAAGGAAGAGTATTCACACACAAAAAGGAATTAAAAAATATACGTTTGAGAGAAAAATATGAACGTGTGAATTGCATGTTTGCAGAGTCAACAGTATAAATGAGACAGTGCTAGCTACTTGGTTAATAGTTTGCAAAAGGAGTTAAGCATTCTAGTCTCAATATTATAAAAGAAAACAGTCATTGTCTATAATGAGTGCTTCAGGAAGATTTCTCTGGTGTTGAGCTCCTCAGTAATGATGTGCTTTGACATGACAAGAAAGCACTAGTGCATAGGTTACAAGTGGAGAGAGATGGTCTAGATTTGAATCCTGGTTGCCAACGACCTGTGAAAACTTGGGTAAGCAGTAGTTAAGTATAACCTCTCTGTGCCTTAGTGTCCTGATCTGTAGAATGGGAAGTTTAATGATAGTACTTGCCTCATTAGGTTATTGTAAGGATGAAATGAGTTTTACATGGAAAAACTTAGATAAGTACCTGGCACATAGTGAGCACTCTGCTAGTTATTAGTGCAGAGAGCAACAATAACAATCAGGAACTTACATGTGATTATGTGTCTTCAGTGCACAGGCTGTTTCAAAAGCAGACTTTGTTGGAACTTAGGAGACAAAGGTACAGCCAGCAGGACCTTTCCTCCACCTCAGGAATGACCTTCTGGAGCTTTGCATTTAATGAAAGACAAAGAATCTTGGCAAACAGAATGTTAAAATATTTTCTTGATTTCATAGTGTCTTCAGTGTTGTAGACAATTAGCCTGAAAGGTCTAGTTCAAGTTTGACCGATGGTGAAAAATTGAGAGAAAGAGAGACAAAGAGAAGAAAAGACAGTTATTTTCATTAAGCTCCTGTGGGAACCCTAATCAGACTAAGCCAGATGTTCAAGGCCAATTGGAGTATGGGGGCTCTCTCCAGAGTACACTAGATGTTCAAGGCCAATTTGCCACACACAGGTGCAAAAGCAAGGACACGGCAATCTTACTGTATGAACTGTGCAGGTGTACCTTTCTATAACCCAAACATTGATGTCACTATTTGGCAAGAAGCCTCTTTGTCTGAGGTGGTAGAAAATGTACTACTGACCAGCAGGTGACTGGCTCCTGTGTTTACACTGTATTAGTAGGGGCTTCTTTGTGTGGCTACTTTGTACGGCTAATTTGAAGAACTGTTTTGTCTGATGGCTCCTTGTTAGCAATGGCTACTTGGTTTGCAATAAAGTCTCTCCTATACGCCTGTGACTTCTCATATCTTCTCTGTCTAATACTCAGTGTCCATGGCGGTACAGTCCCTAGCAGAGAAGGACCTGTACTCCCACAATTGGCATAGTTGAGCAGGACAAGGAGGAACCTGCACCCACAATTGGGGCAACGAGCAGGGTTCAGGAGTAAAGTACTCAGACAGCTCCTCTAGAAGATAAGCTTTATGAAAGCAGGGATTTTGTTTTGTTTGAGTGAAGATAAATCAATTAGTAATTTCTGCTATCATCCTAAGAGTTGTCAAATCCTATCTTATCAAAAGACTTTCTTTTATCCTTTAGTATTCCAGATAGACACTGATCAGACACCTAGGTGTCCCAAGCCACTAATTGAAAATCCCACATTTATCCACTTTTGTAGCCTTTTTATAGGTGAATGTGAATGGTGTTCTAACTTAATTAATTGTGAATTAAAGGAAAAAAGAAAATTCATTATGTAAATGTCTTCCCATTCAAAGCAATCATGCCTTAAATTCATTAATTCTTTTATTTTTCTAACAGTGTTTTTCCAACTTTAGCATGTATCAGAATCTTGTGGAAAACATGTTCAAACATAGTTTGTTGGTCCTCACCCACAGCAATTCTCACTCAGTTCTGAGATGGGGCCCGATAATTTGCATTTTTAACAAGTTCCAGGGTGATGTTGCTGAGTCTGATCCAAAGACCACACCTTGGCACTGTGTTGGATGTTGAGGATACAGTGTTAAACAAAAATAAGGTAAAGGTGATCATGGAGACTACAGTAGAAGGTGGGAAATAAAATAAATATATCAGGTATAAACAATGCCATGAAGAAAAGAAAAGCAGGCTAAGGGATAGGAAGTGATGGGTACGTTTCTAAAAAGTGTAGTCAGGAAAGATCCCTCTGTTTGGTGGCGTTTAGCAGACACCATAATGAATCTGAGTCAATGGGGGAGGAATGAAATTTCTTAAACAACTCCATAATTAACATCAGTTCTCCTTTTAATTCTTAATATTGTATTTCATAAATCAACTGCTATTTCAAAAATGGAGTTGTGACAGCCCTTTGAAATCTGAGATAATTAGCAGTTGGATAAAATATTTAGCATTGATTTATTAAAAACAAAGAAAAGACACATTTCCCATATGTTTTTAAGATATAAGTTGTCCCCTGCCTTTCGAGGAGACATATGGTCCTCACTGTGTACAAAGGAATGGGCTCTGAAAAGGTCCAACATGACCTTCCTTATAAAAGAAAACCAAGCCATTTAGGCAGTTCCTTAAAATTTTGAAGGACTCAGAAACAGCAGCCTTCCTCACGTGGTTCCTCATACCCTTGACAAAGAGACTCCTAGACCTTTTCTAAGAACAGAATGAATGCTGGTCCAATATGCTATGTTGAAATGTAGTTTTCCCCTTGTCTCAGTGTGGATGTCTATTCCTCAATGCTTTTTCCTTTGTGCCTCAGTTCTATCCCTTCTTTGAGGAAAGCCTCAGTCATGGTTTCTCCATGGCATTTTCTTCAATTCACTGCCTCAGTTTTTTCTTAAAATAAACATAAGCAAACACATGAAATGTTATTAAGTATACCATTAAGAAAACATTTCTGTACTTTGCAAGAGGCAATGACATAAAGTTAGCCAACTTTATAAACTTTTAGTCAGACCTGGTGGCATCCCAGTGGTTCCACTCTATTGTCCTTTACAAATTATTTTTCCATCTGTGCTTATTCCTTGATTTCTGAAATCTGGATGAAGAGCTAGAAGACACTCTCTGATATTATAACTTTTCTTTTGGATAAGAAGTTCCATATAATTACTCATCCTCCGTGAGGTTGTGCTTTGCTTTTGGATGTAAAACTTCTAAATACAGGAATAACTTGCACCTACAACAGGACAAGATAAGAAGGAGACATTCTGAATGACTTTTTTCTCCCACAGCCCTTGACTCAAAAATATTACCTTTTCTCTTGATAACAATAGGGAACTTCACTGGATTATTCAATGTAAGCTATGTTCCCTGAGCTGAGTTTTCACTTCTGACAACCTGATATGCTTCTCCTTAAACCATTTCTTCTTAGCATCAACCTCTGGGCTTTTTTTGTTAGTCCTTCATTTCTTGCCTTTGACAACAGTATTTACACACACACACACACACACACACACACACACACACACACACACAGCTTTTTCTCTGTTGAACTCCAGCTTTGCCTAGCTTTACTTTCCATATTCAGTTGCCGAGATATTTATTCTTTTGCTCATTATGTCATGCAAACATTAAAAAATCATCCCTTAGTTATTTATCAGTTTTCTTCTTAGCTTACCAACTATTTCCTTATTTTTCTGACAGATACTTTAGGATGCAACCACCTGGAGTGTTGAGGTCTATAACAAGCAGATTTTTCTAACTATGTTCATATGAACAGTAAATCCTGCTTCAAAATATAATCAGGTGAAAGAGGAAATCTATTCTGTTCTGCTTCTTATATAGCTATCTATATATAAAAAAGCCCAGCGACCATTACGGTGGAAAGACCAGAATGACCGGTGGCTATGATGTGCACTGACCACCAAGGGGCAGATGCTCAATGCAGGAGTTTTCCCCTGATGGTCAGTGCGCTCCCACAGTGGGAGCGCCGCTCACCCAGAAGCCAGGCTCATGGCTGGTGAACGCAACAGTGGTGGCGGGAGCCTCTCCTGCCTCTGTGGCAGCACTAAGGAGCAGCAAGCCAAATGGTAAGGAGCCAGCAGGCAGGCAGTAAGGAGTGAGCAGGTGGGTGGTTAGGAGTGAGCAGGCAGGCAGTTAGGAGTGAGAGGTCTCAGATTGCCAGAGGGCGCAGGCTGGGCTGAAGGACTACGCCCCCCCCCCCCCATGCATGAATTTTGTGTATTGGGCCTCTAGTCTATAATAATAAAAGCACAATATGCTAATTAGACCAGATATCCTTCCAAACAACCTTCCTGATGAAGCTGGGGCTGTGAGGGAAGCCCAGGTCCTGGGTTCTTGAGGGAAGCCTAAGTCCCGGGTGCTGGAGGGAAGCCCGGGATCTGGGTGCCAGAGGGAAGTGGTTGCCAGCAGCCGGGGGAAGGAAGGCCTACTCTTGCATAAATTTAGTGCACTGGGGCTCTAGTATTAACATAAATAAAAATGTGTTTTAAAAGGGATAAATAATGAAATGTACTTGTTAGAACTGATTGCTAGCTGTAAAGCTGCAATTGACTGAGGCTTAGAATCATAATTTTTCTTTCTGGCAATTTATCATATTAATTCCACAAATAAATGGAAATGACACTGTTTAACCATTTTAAAGGAAAAAAACAATGCTCTCAATTTTCTCCTTAATTATCTGAATTTCAGGGTTTCATTTGCTTTTCTTATTTTCCTGCCTTTGTCATAACACATTTATTTAAAATCTCTCAGCTCAGAGATTCTGTGCAGTTTGACCATCATTCAGGCAAGGGGGATACTGCAGGAAGGAAGACTCTGCTGAAATGAGAGGAGTGGTTCTCAAGGAGAGTTCATGAAATTAGACAATGACTTTGGTTGTGCACCAAATATGCAGGCATAAGGAGATTTACTGGAGACAAAAGATTTGCATTTCTCCATGTCAAGCTCCTAACACTAAGTTGGGGATACATACACCCAGGTAAAATCAACTTCGAGACACAAAATGGATGGCAAATGCATATTAAAATAGAATCTGGCTAGCTCTTGTACTGGAGTGAGTGCCTTCAGTGATTTAAATATGACATTTGTAGTATATATGCTTGATTATTTTTTCTTTCTCAAGTACTAGTGTAAAAAGAGGACAAGAACCCCAGTGAAAAGAATTTTGCACAACTGGAATGGCTAAAGTTAAAAACATTAGAAATGCCAAGTTTTGGTAACAGTGTGGAGCAATTAGAACCCTCATTTATTTCTAGTGGGTATGAAAAATGGTACATTCACTGTGAAAAACACTGGCAACTTTTTAAATTGTTAAGCACACACCTATCATATGATCCAACCACTGTACTCATAGGTAATTATTACCCTATATAATTAAAGCCTAATATGCTAAGTGTCCAGTCATCCAGTCGGCCATTCAACCAATCAAAGTATAATATGCTAATTATATGCTAAGGCCACTCAACAGCTCGCTATGACGTGCACTGACCACCAGGGGGCAGATGCTCTGACCAGTAGGTTAGCTTGCTGCTGGGATCTGGTCAATCCGGACTGAGTGAGATGAGCCAGACACATTCTGGAGCCCTCCCACAGTCCCTTCCTGGCTGGCCAACTTCCTGCGCCCCTCCTCAGCCCTGATCGTGCACCTGTGGGGTCCCTTGGCCTGGCCTGTGCCCCCTCACAATCTGTAACCTCTCAGGGAATGTCAGAGAGCCGGTTTCAGCCTGATCCCGCAGGCTAAGCAGAGGGGCCCCACTGGTGCACGAATTCGTGCACTGGGCCTCTAATACAAGAGAAAAAGAAATGTATGTTCATACTGAGGGTTTATGTGAATGTTCATTAAAGCATTATTCATAGCAGCCACAAACTGGAAACAGCCCAGCTGTCTATCAATAAAAAATGGATAATGCATAAAATATTGTTATATCTATACAATGTACTGCTTGTCAGCAACAACATGCAATGACAGAAATGAATCTTAAAAGTATTATGCTAAGTGACAAAAGACAGACACGAAAGACTATATACTTTATGATTCCACTTACATGAGATTCTAGAAAAAGAAAAACTGTAGGAACAATAAATCAGTAGTTTCCAGAGCCTTGGGGCTTATACAGTGAATTTTAATACAAAGGAACACAAACTTTTGCAATGATAAAAATAGTCTATATGTTGAGTATGATGTTGCTTACATGACTGTATACACATATTAAAATACTTCAAACTGTGCATTTAATAAGGACCCATTTTATTTTACCTCAAAACCTAAAAATATAGACAACAGCTTTTTTTTTTTTTTTTGCTTTTTAAAAAATATATATTTTTATTGATTTCAGAGAGAAAGGGAGAGGGAGAAAGAGGTATCAATAATGAGAAAGAATCATTGATTGGCTGCCTCCTGCACACCCCCTACTGGGGATTGAGCAGACAACCCATGAATGTGCCCTGACTGGGAATTGAACCATGCATGATCTCGTGGTTCATAGTTCGATGCTCAACCACTGAGCCATGCCAGCTGGGTCTACAGTTGCTTTTTAAATTTTACTAATTATATATTTGAACTCTATATATGATCACCTTAATCTTATTGTTACTTGTTTAAACTTTTTTTAGACAACAGCTTTGAAATGTGCAGTTCCTTACTATCTAAGATTTATGTGTAAAAAATTACAATCATAGTTCCTAATAATGCTTTTGAAGTTTGGGATTAAAACTGTGACAAATAGCTTTGTGATTATAACATCCCTGCCTTTGGTTCTTCTCATTCCTTAGTAATAACTCAGGTAGTCAAGGTTGAACCTCCCATTTCTAGTCAGGTTCTTTGGTAGGCAGTGGACAGGTCAGCTGTAATCTTCTTGATTGTAAGAAAGAGAGGAAGGAAACTTGTAGCTCTTATATGGAATGGAATTACCTTATATCAGAATATCAGTGATTTTTTTTTTACAAATGTAGGTTGCTGTGGTACATCTACACGATGGAATACTATGCTGCTGTAAAAAAGAAGGAACTCTTACCATTTGCAACAGCATGGATGGAACTGGAGAGCATTATGCTAAGTGAAATAAGCCAGTCAATGAAGGAAAAATACCACATGATCTCACTCATTTCTGGATAATAAAGACCATTATAAACTTATGAACAAAAATAGATACAGAGGTAGAGCTGCCTCGAACATACTGTCAAACTACAGCAGGAAGGCCGGGGAGGGTGGGAGGGTAGGAGGTGGGTGGGTAAGAGATCAACCAAAGGACTTGTATGCATGCATATAAGCATAACCAATGGACATAAGACACTGGGGGGTAGGGGAGACCAGGGGATTGTCAAGGGCGGGGGGGAAAAAAGGAGACATATGTAATACTCTTTGTAATACTTTAAGCAATAAAAAAAATTAAAAAAAAACAACAAATGTGGGTTGAGGTTATTAGTAGTTTATGATAAATTTAGTAGGTAATGGCAATTCTTTTACTATTTTAAATAGAATAAACTAGAATTGAAGATATAAAAGAACATCTCAATTAATAAGGGTCAATGTTACTTTGTGGAATTTTTATTGTATATATAATAGAAATACATACATATGGGTACCTAATGATTCATGATATAAAATATATTTCTTCCTATGGATATCAATTTTTAAAACTTGAAAGTTTGAATGCCAGTGTCTTGTATGCCAATAGATATTTGAGTGTTGATATGGCTTCTCCCAAGCCTAATGAGTTGAAAGGTAGAAAGTTTGTCTCTCAGACTCCTCTGACATGCTCACATCCTCATGCTGCATGACCATCAAATATATGGTGTTTTTCTATTAAAGACTAGTAAGGCAAGAGGGACTTATAGCCACCAACTCATTTGTATCCCAGTTGAGACTAGCTCAATAGTGACCAGTAAGTACTTTGAAGCCTGGCAGCCCAGAAATTGTCTTCTTGAACAACTGTTGATCACAACCCAGAGCTAATGGGGTTATACAAAGTTAGAACAAATGTCCAGCTTCATGACATGGTGTGAAAGGCACAAGACTAAACATTGTCCCTCATCAAAAGTATTATTTTGAAATGTAATTGTTTTCCTATTCCCTTTGGTCTTTCCTCTTCCTTTTTCTGAATGAGGGGCATACTTCCCCTTATTCTGTAAATGTATACCTTCTGTAGCTCCCAGCTCTCTTATTCTATGGAAATGTACCTTCTGTAGCTCTGTAGTCCTGTGCTTTTTTCATGGACCCCTTAATTTCTAAAATTTCCTAAAACCTGCCTATTTCACCCCTAAAAACTTATTTCAGAAGGACGGGTATGCATGGCTAAGTTACTTCATCAATACAAACTGAAGTACACGTTTTTTTGTTTTTTTGTTTGTTTGTTTTGGTTTGGTTTGGGTTTTTTAGAAGGCCCTAGGACAAGATGCTTAAAAGGAACGTGCACCACTTATGGTAAAATGCAAGTGACAGGGTTATTCAACTGTGCTGCCTTTTCAGCAGGTAGCAGGCCAAGAGAGTAAGGGGTCTAGGACTGCTGGCAGTGACACAAGCTACCTCTCTTTCTCTATTCTGCAGGCAGTCATAATGATGAAGCATTCACTCATGCTTAAGAACAGAGAGTGGGCTAAGAGAGAGAAAGGAGATGTGTGGGTGTGTATACTTGTGTGTGTGTGTGTGTCTGTGTGTGTGCGCGCGTGTGTGAGTTTGCCATAGCCAATACTACTCACACACATTTATATAATATTGATGCTATTTCTCCAAATACTCAAAAAGGCAGTTTGGTTCTTCCTTTTCCTTTCCCCCAAAGACAAAAATAGACAAACAAAACTGCAATAATCCCCACTCGTATACCTACCAAATGAATAACTGTATCTGGACTTGTGCCTTTCAAGTTGTCTTGCAAAGTGATTGCTCAAAAAAAATGAGTTCTCACTGTGAGTCTGCAGGCATATGTGGTCTTGAATTCCTAATGAGGAAACACTGCAGTCCTTTTATCTGGCAAAACCTGCGTGGTATGCAGAATGAGGATTAACAGGATTTCTTGTTTAAGCTTCTTACAGAAAATCAATTGAGGATGAGGGAAGAAGAGTATCAATGTAGAGGTTTTAGAAAGCAATTAACTCTGTCAGGTCCCAGAAAGCCTTACGCCTAGAGTCTAATAATAACCAGCATTTTTGGCGTACTTTCCAAGTGCCCGGCACTTCTGTGAGTGTTCAACCTAGATAGTTTCTTTTATTTATTGTATTATTAGTAAGTTTCTAACTGGAGAACCAAATTAGATAGTCTACTAGGTCTAAAGCCCTGTGTGTATTTCCAGATACAAAAGCTTTGGGCTCAGACAGCTCAGCATTAAAATGCGGCCTCTGTCAATTTCCAGCTTCTATACTTTAGGCAGATGCTGCATTTTCTCATCTGCAAAACAAGGAAAACAATACCTGGATCACAGAATTGTTGTAAGGTTTAAGTGAAGTAATTTTAAGATGGCCAGAAGGACCTACAGTGTCACACTTAGCATTTTACACAGTTTCCAACACCTAGTAATTCCTCTATACATGCTAACAATTATTATAAGCTACCAAGTATAGTTAATTTTATATTAATCACATACATCTTTACTGAACATCTGCAAAGAGAATGGTGATGAGGTTATATTGATAGGCAAGGACCAAATCAGAAAAGACCTTTTCTACTTTGCTCCCAAAGAGAAATCTTATAAATATGTTTGCCCTTTTAAAAGATAATTCTGTAGCACATTAAATGGAGACTGATCTTCAAGGTCAAGAAAATCCATTTGGATACTATAGCAATAGTCCAGTGGAGAAATAAGGACTTAATATAAAAAGGTAGCAGTAGGACAGAGATGAGAAAGTAGATTAGAAGTATTATAACCAGGTAGTGTGGAAATGGCCTGAGGATTGTTTCACTATGTTAGGTAAGGGAGATGAAAATGACAAGGATATCACCCCAAGTTCTGGCTTGAACAGACAGTGGGATACTTGTTTTCATTACTTGAAATAGGGAACACAGAAAGATGAGTAGGCTTGTAGAAGAATAGCTTTACTTGGATAAAGATGGAAGTTATATTTTGGACATGTTGCAATGGAGTGATCTGTGGAACATCTGGAAAAATATGTCCAGTGGACAATTGAAAACAGGTTGTTTCTCTGGAAATAATAAGTCCTAAAGAAATAGATTTGGGATTTGTCAGAAGAGAAGTTGAAATATTAGATATGACTAGGATCAAATTAAGGACCACATTTTGAGACAAGTAGGCTGAGGGCAAAATCCTGGGACACACCCATATGTAAGAGGTTGACTTGGAGAGAAAAATAAAAAGGTGACAAAAATTCATGAAAGAGCAATCGGGAGGTCAGAAATACTAAAGGCCCAAAATGCATACATTATTGATGGGGAGAGTTTTAAGATAGCCAGAAGGGCCTACAATGTCAAATAGTTCAGAGATCAAATAATTTAAGAATTGAGAAGTGGTCATTGGATTGGGGAACACGGATATGCCGACTTTCTTTTGTAGGCCTCTCCATGTCTACTCTTCACTCTTATCCACTCCATTCTGATCTGTACCTGAGAAGCTGATGTGTATGAATTTCATCAATAGAATTTTCTTTAGTTTCAGATGTTGGGGATCCCATGCAAGAGATCTGACGGGAGGAGGAGAGTGTGGTTTGTATATTTACTTTACTCCCTCCCTGTGGTCAGCATATGCTAGATTTTTCTTAGGAAAGAAAGTCACAGCTTCTGTCTAATGTCCATCTCTACAAAGCTTTCTCTATTCCCAGGATCTAGGAATTGTTTCCTTCTTTTGCCCCTTCAGGTTGAAGGATAATAAATGGACTCCAATGTTACTAGCCCTAGTGTTCTGAAGTTGTTTCCCTACCCTCTGCCCACATCTTTATAAATAATCTCTATGAAGTTATTACATTAGCAAATTTTAGGATGCAATCTCTTTCCTGCTTGGGCCTTGACTGATACATTGGAGATGATTGATGCAGTTTTGATGTAGTAGTGGCGACAACTAGACGAGATGAAAAAGTAAAGCAAATGGAAGGTGAGGGAATGGAAATAGTGAGTACAGAAAGCCCTTTTAAGGTTGATAGCTAAAGAAAGTAAAGAGGCATTGTAGCTACAAAGGAACATAGATTAGAGAGGTCAAGAGCTTAATATTTTTAATGTGCAGGAGACTTTAAAATATTTATGAGCCAAAGTGAACAAGCTGGAAAATAGAGACAGATTGAAGATATATTAAAGGAAAAACTAGCAAGATTTCACAGGAGACAAGAAATGATGTAACCCAGAGCAATGACAGAAACATACATCTTGGAAAGAAAGAGGCTGAACAAATAGAAAAAGTGGTTTTAGATAGATGATAGATGATAGATAGATAGATAGATAGATAGATAGATAGATAGATAGATGATAGATAGATGATAGATGATAGATAGATAGATAGATAGATAGATAGATAGATAGATAGATAGATAGATGATAGATAGATAGATAAAGTTTGCAGATTGAGAATAGGAAGTTGCAATAGTTCTTTCCTTAAGACATCTATTAACTGAGACAAATAGAGAATTGTGATGATTTCTATTCTCCTCTAAGATCAGTGGAGGATTGTGAAGAATAGATGTAGGAAGCGGAAAGAGGATCTTCCCAGGGACACTTGAAAAAAATAAATTACCCTGCTTTGCTGAGAGTGCAGCTGTGGTTGGAATCCATCAATTTATGGTTGTGTCAATATTCGTAATATGTGAGATGGCCAATCTCAGTGACCTAAGATGGGAGTGGACAAGTTAATAAATTGTATTGACCCAAGTTTTGGACTTTTCAGGTCAAATACATAGAGAGAAGGGAGTGGAGGATGCTAAATTTCAGAGTAATTGAAAGGGCAATTATAGAGTCAGAGTTTAATAGGGAAGAAATATTAGAAGGGGGATGATGACTTTAGAAAAAAAGAAAAGAGGAAGGGACTCAAAATCTAAACAAGCTACAGAGCAAGTCTAGTGAGAATAGGAAAGGTGGGAGAGGGTGGGTGGGTGGGTGTATGGGTGGGAGGAGATCAAACAAAGAACTTGTATGCAGATATGTATAACCCATGGACACAGACAATAGGGTGGTGGAGGCCTACGGTGGGGAGTGAGGGCAGGCTAGAAGAGGTCAATGGGAGGAAAGGGGAATATATGTAATACTTTCCACAATAAGGATTTTAAAATAAAATAAAAGCAGCAGAAGCAATGTTGGCAGGTTAGTTTTCAATGAGGCAGCACTGAACAATGATGTGGTCCAATGTATGGTGACCAAGGGGTAAATGAACTTGATTTACAAAACATACAATTTAGTATTATGTTATCTTATACTTTCTTGGCCTACACATTGTTTTGAGACTCTAATTAATCAATTTATATACTTTTACTATTTTTAATTGAACAAATATTTATATAAATGTTATTAGTAAATTTCTGACATTCAGATCTATTATAAAAACTTAGAAACATGTTGTAGGAATGCTGATTAATGTTATCAAACTCCACATTTTTGTTGATTTCAGAGAGGAAGGGAGAGGGAGAGAGAGAGAGAAACATCAATGATGAGAGAGAATCATTGATTGGCTGCCTCCTGCACGCCCCACACTGGGGATCAAGCCTGCAACCCAGGCATGTGTCCTTGGCCGGAATCGAACCCGGGACCCTTCAGTCCACAGGCTGATGCTGTATCCACTGATCCAAACCAGCTAGGGCAACAAACTCCACTTTTAATAGTCCTTAAATGCAAAAGATTTTGCTAATATATCTACCTTTCTGCATTTTAAGTTTGAGCATATGTTTATTTCATTGCATATAACAGTAGACAGTTTTCATAGTATTTGTGCCCTGCTCAGGATCAATTATCTCTCTTTATTGTTCATGACAATGGCTGGAAAATAGGCATCAGAAAGGAACATAGCAAGTCATATTTGAGATTCTCAAATATTTAATAAGTTAGGTGTATAATGAATGTCATTTATGTAATTTTTAGGTAGAGATTAAAAGCAATTTTACTGCTTGTGGAAAACATGCTCTTCCACTTTTGCTTTCTTCCTTGTGGAGGGAGCTCCAGTAGTATCTTTTTCTGAATGATGAGTTCAGGAGAAGGAATTAAGCATGTGTGTAGCTCAGTGATTCCCTCACCCACCCTCTGGGTTCTGTATACATTGGCTTTGCAATAAAGGTCAGGTCACTGTGTGCACGGACTAAGTGTTCCATGACTGCCTGTTTCCAAGGCAGATACGTCTGTCTAATTCATGTGTTAAGAACAATAATTTTCCTCTCATGGAGGCCATATTGTCCTATATCAGTTATATATGTTATAAAGGGGATGTTTTAATGTCCATTTGCTGTACTGCTTTTCCTCTGCTTCTTAATTAGCTCTGATGCTGACAGCATCCCTGTTAGGACAACATGTATATTGGTTAAGAGTGGACTGTGGAGTTAAACTTCCCGGCTTTGAATTCCGCTGAGACCATGTATTAGCCTTGTAATTTTGAGCATTTTACTTCACTGCTCTGTCCTTTATACTTCTAATCTATAAAATGGATATAATAATAGTTCCCACCTCAGACAGTTATGAAGATGATATGAGAAAATACATTTAAAACAACTAGATCTGTGACTGGAGCCTAGAAACTCTCAGCTGTTATTATTATCTCCACTGTAGAGATAAAAATTAGAAGTTCAGAAAGCATATGTGCCTTGCCCAAGGCCACCTGGCCAGTAACTAGAACCAGAATTTTAACTAGGTCCTTTAGGTTCCAAATCTCCTACACAGATTTTATACCTGTGTGTCCTCTTGGGAAGGCTTGACTCATCCATCTTTATTTGTAGGTTGTATCTCATTACTCTCCCAAAGGAAAGGCATGAAACCAAAACATCAAATCCACTTAGAAGCAAGCTCAAAACAGAAGTAACAGAGGTGACATAGATAATACAGAAGTGTGTTATCTACAATGTCAAATTCAGTGAGTATATGGATGATTGTCTCACATTTTGTCCAGATGCTTGTGTGAAAGCCTACATTTGCCTTCACAGCACTTTATATGATAACTAGAGGCCCAGTGCACGAATTCGCGCACCAGAGGGGTCCCTCAGCCTGGCCTGCCGGATCAGGCCAAAACTGGCTCTCTGAGATCCCCCGAGGGGTCCCAGATTGCAAGAGGGTTCAGGCCAGGCCGAGGGACCCCACTGGTGCACAATCAGGGCCAGGGAGAGATACGGAAGGTTGGCCAGCTGGGGAGGAACTGTGGGAGGGCTCCAGGATGTGTCTGGGCTGTCTTGCTCAGTCCCGATCAGCCGGACCCCAGCAGCAAGGTAACCTACTGGTTGGAGCATCTGCCCCCTGGTGGTCAGTGCATGTCATAGCAAGCAGTTGAGTGGTCTTAGCATATCATTAGCATATCATGCTTTGATTGGTTGAACGGACAACTGGATGACTGGACACTTAGCATATTAGGCTTTTATTATATAGGATACCCTGTAGTCTATTGTCAAAGTGTAGTCAGGATCAGCAGCATCTGTATCACTTGGGAACTTGTTAGAAATGCAGAATCCCAGGCCTCACCACAGACTGAAACAGAATATGCAATTTAATAAGATCCACTTGATTCATACATACATTACTGTATACGAAGAACTACCAGGGTCATTCAGTGGAAATTAATGTAATGGGTTTTTGACATATTACATTTTCTGTATATTTATAGTCAAATTTCAACAAGCCTATCTATTCTAGTTATATATTTACTATTTAGGCAAGATTTGATATTGCCCAAGCACTTGGACATCTAAATACTAAACTAGATATTTATTTCAAAGAGAAAGGTAGAATATCTAAGGATTAGAATTTCTGCATGGCAACTCAACCTCAATTACTACAATTCTCAAGTTTTCCTGAACATTTGTGAAGTATAATTATAATTAACCATGCTTTGAATATGAATTGTGTATATTATTAAACATAAGGACAAAGTGAATCAATACTACACAAACTTTTATTTAAAAACTCTGGCAAATGTTTCAATCATTTGTTTTATATTTTTCAACTAAGGGAATCATTATTAATAATTTAATATCTCTTACTTTCTCCAGCAAACAAGCAAATAACTCCATAATATTTTATTTTTTATTTTAATTTCATAATAGATGATGAAATTGAAAAGTACATATTTTGAGTTAGGGGTAGTGCTACCACCAGTATTTTCTTTCTTTTTTTTTTTTAAATATATTTTATTGATTTTTTACAGAGAGGAAGGGAGAGGGATAGAGAGTTAGAAACATCGATGAGAGAGAAACATCGATCAGCTGCCTTTCTGCACACCCGCAACTGGGGATGTGCCCGCAACCAAGGTACATGCCCTTGACCGGAATCGAACCTGGGACCCTTCAGATCGCAGGCCGACACTCTATCCACTGAGCCAAACCGGTTAGGGTGTCACCAGTATTTTCTACAGTAAAATTATTCCATAGTTTCTTAATACATTTCTTAAAATCTCTCCAAACTAAAAACATTATATGAATAGATCTTTGTGGAATTGCTGATTAGGAGATTTTGATTGATTATATTAGAAAGATTTGGCAAAATTTGCATAATTATTTTCCTGAAAATGAAAGACTGCAAACCAGTATTTTAGGATTCAGTTTTTTTTTCTCAAAGACAGCTTGACAGTAATGCTCATTTGCAAATAAAGCTGATCAATTTAGAAAGTGACAATAAAAATAACTGAGAAACATCCACAGTTTAAATGAAAGGCATTGCCATGATTGGTAAATATGGACTCATTAAACTAAACAAAGTTAGGTTGATTTTTTAATTTACCCTCTTGAAATTTTGCTATTATCTGTTCTATGACCTTTTTATTTTTAAATATTGGACAGATTTTAACTAAACTGCATGTAATATGGGTACCAGAAAGTTCAATATATATTTTTTGTCCAAAACAAATGGCAGTAAATATATTTTCAAATAGATTATATTTTTAAATGGATATATCCTATATAAACTTTTTTTTAATAAATCTTTATTGTTGAAAGTATTACATATGTCCCTTTTTCCTCCCTATTGCCCTTTGCCACTCCTGCCCGCCCCCCCAAGCCTTGTGTTTCTTTTTTTTTTTTAATCTTTATTGTTGAACTAGTGGCCTGGTGCTCAGATTTGTGCACATTGAAAGGAAATTAATTAGAAGAAAGATTTGTGTGGTAATTAGGTTACTGCAAAAAATTGCATGTCAAAATCCTATGCAATAAAAGCCTAATATGTTGTGTCCAACCATTCATTCGATCTGTTGCTATGATGCACACTGACCACCAGGGGACAGATGCTCTCACCTGTAGGTTAGCTTGCTGCTGGGGTCTAGCCAATCGGGACTGGGCAAGACGAGCTGGCCATGCCCTGGAGCCCTCCTGTTCTCCCTCCCCAGCCCCGATTTTGCACCGGTGGGGACCCTCAGCCTGACCTGCACCCTTTTGCAATCCAGGACCCCTCAGAGGATGTTGGAGAGCCAGTTTTGTCCCAATTCCTTCAGGCCAGGCAGAGGGACCCCACTGGTGCACGAGTTTGTGCACGGGGCCTCTAGTAGTATATATAATATAGTATTACAAAATTAAAATACAAAATATTTTAATATCACTATTCACCCTTTCTCTATAATAGAAGTGTCAGAGATGAAAGAAAATTAGTAAAATGTATATGGCAATAATTTATAAATTGATTAATAAATAAACAATAACAACATGATATAAAAACAACAAAAACATGATATATAAACAAAGCATGATATGAAAACACCACTGATAAAAACAATGACTGACAAGTTGATTGAATTTATTCTAATATCTCCCTGTACACCACACTAAGAGTAAAAACACTTTCAGAGTGCTTGATTAATTTCCCTTGTGATGAAGTATTTACAACTTTAACTTTAATGCCACATGCTCTTCGAACTCAAGAGAGACTATGTCCGAAAACAGGTTCAGGTAGGAATAGTCCTACTATGTCTAGAGTTTGCCCTTGTGATTTACTGTCATTGCAAATGCTGGCATCATGGGAAACTGTCTTCGAATTAATTTAAATGGGAGGCATTGTGATATGGGGACAAATCAATTCTTGGAATCAGAACAACCTCCCCTTCCACAGATCCTGTTAATACTTCAGCTTTGATTTTATAAGGTTGCAACCTTTTGATAATATATCTAATACCATTACAAAGACCCCATTTACATTCTGGTGTCACGTGCTATTGGTGCCAGCAAGAGCTCTATATGTATTGTGCATGCGTGAGTCAACGTTTATTTTTAAATTGCCAGTATATGTCAATTGCCAGTGTGCGTCATCTGTACTAGCCAGTCACTCACTCAGACGGACAGACGGTCGGTCACTTAGCCTATTATATATATAGAAGTATTACATAGGTCCTCCTTTTTCCCTTTTTAACCTCTTCCAGCCCGCTCCTGTCCCTCCCCTAAGCCCTCACCACCCCATTTTCTTGCCGGGAGCCGGTCCATCCTTGCTGTTTCAAGGGACCTGGGATATATAGCATACTGTTCTTAATATGTTTGCTCACCTTCTTGGCACTATGTGTTTTAACCAAGGTCACCTCTCTGAGAAAGGTTGTTTCCCCAGGTAGGGATTTTCCCCTGAAGTTAGGGAGGGAATAAAACCCCTTAACTAAGTGCCAGGCGGGTAATTAATCACTTTAACTACGAACAATCATGCTTAAGCTACATAATCTTTACTCCCTGGAATGGAGATAAGAAACGCCCTAACCTTTGGAATAGAGATTGATAGGATTGGAATCAACTGGTATAAATACAGATGTAACAAGAAAACAGGACACAGAACCTAGACACAGAACCTACACAGAACCTAGAGACAGAACCTGGATACAGAACCTGGATAGAACATGGCAAGATAACCTGATTAGAACCTGGTGACTGAACCTGGCTGGAGAACCTGGACAGAACCTGGCTGGAGAACCTAGTGAGGGAACATGGCTACAGAACCTGGCTGGAGAACCTACAGAACCTGGCAATAGAACCAGGCAAGAGAACCCAACCATGCTGATCAACTGAACACTGCCTCTGTGTCATTCCTTCTTCACCAACTCCATCCACACCTTTGGGGACCCCTGGACCTGCTGGGGTTGGACCCCAGCATTTTCTGTGTCCAGGGATTATGCATATATGCATATATAAGTTCATCAGTTGATCTCTTCCACCCATCTTCCCTTGCCTTCCCTCTGAGGTTCAACAGTCTATTCATGTTTCTGTGTCTTTGGGTCTATTTTTGATCATCAGTTTATTTGGTTCATTAGATTCCACATGAGTGAGATCATGTGATACTTATCTTTCTTTTATTCACTCAGCATAATACTCTCCAGGTCCATCTGATAAGGGGTTTATCTCCAAAATATATAGGGAACTGATATTTCTAAAGAAAAGGAAGACAAACAATCCAATTAAAAAATGGGCAAAGGACCCAAATAGACATTCTCCAAAGTGGACATACAGAAAGCCAAAAATCATATGAAAAAATGCTCAAAGTCACTAATCATTTGAGAGATGCAGATCAAAATGACAATGAGATATCACCTCACACCTGTCAGAATGGCTATCATCAACAAATCAACAAACGGTAAGTGCTGATGAGGATGTGGAGAAAAGGGAACCCTAGTTCACTGCTGGTGGGAATGCAGACTGGTGCAGCCACTGTGGAGAACAGAATTGAGTTTCTTCAAAAAATTAAAAATGAATTTCTCATTTGACCCAGTGATCCCACTTTTAGGAATATATCCTAAGAAACTAGAAACACCAATCAGAAAGTATATATGCACCCCTAAGTTTATAGCAGCACAATTTATAATACCTAAGATTTGGAAACAAGCTAAGGGTCCATCAGTAGATGAGTGGATACAAAAAAAAAAGGTGGGCCCTAACGAGTTTGACTCAGTGGATAGAGCATTGGCTTGAGGACTGAAGGGTCCCAGGTTTGATTCTGGTCAAGGGCATGTACCTTGGTTGCGGGCACATCCCCAGTAGTGGGTGTGCAGGAGGCAACTGATCAATGTTTCTCATTAATGTTTCTAACTCTTTATCCCTCTCCCTTCCTTGCCGGGGTCCAACCCCAGCAGGTCCAGGGGTTCCCAAAGGTGTAGACGGAGTCAGTGAAGAAGGAATGACACGGAGACAGTGTTCAGTTGATCAGCAGCCTAGCCAGGATCTCTAGCCAAGTTCTGGTCAGGATCTCCAGTGAAGTTCTGGTTAGGATCTCCAGCCAGGTTCTGTGTCCATGTTGTCTTGCTAGGTTCTCCAGCCAGGTTCTCCAGGTTCTCCAGCCAGGTTCTGTAGCCAAGTTCCCTCGCTAGGTTCTCCAGCCAGGTTCTTTCCAGGTTCTCCAGCCAGGTTCAGTCACTAGGTTCTAGTCAGGTTCTCTTGCCAGTTTCTGTAGTCAGGTTCAGTCCAGGATCTTTTGCCATGTTCTCTCGCTAGGTTCTGTCTCTAGGTTCTGAGGCCAGTTTCTGTCCAGGATCTTTTGCCATGTTCTCTCCAGCGAAGTTCTTCTGTCTCTAGAGAACGTTCTGTGTAGGTTCTGTGCCTAGGTTCTGTCTCTCCTGGTTCTGTCTTCTTACATCTGTATTTATACCAGTTGATTCCAATCCTATCAATCTCTATTTCAAAGGTTAGGGCGTTTCTTATCTCCATTCCAGGGAGTAAAGATTATGTAGCTTAAGCATGATTGTTCATAGTTAAAGTGATTAATTACCCGCCTGGCACTTAGTTAAGAGGTTTTATTCCCTCCCTAACTTCAGGGGAAAATCCCTACCTGGGGAAACAACCTTTCTCAGAGAGGTGACCTTGGTTAAAACACATAGTGCCAAGAAGGTGAGCAAACATATTAAGAACAGTATGCCATATATGCCAGGTCCCTTGAAACAGCAAGCATGGACCGGCTCCCAGCACTTCCTCTCTGTAAAAAATCAAATATGTTTTTTAAAAAGTTGGTACATTTACACAATGAAATACTGTGTGGCAATAAAAAAAGAAAGAACTCTTACCATTTGCAACAGCATGAATATATTTCATATAGACTTGTTAATGGAGGAGAGCATGCCTTGTCTTCCCCAGTTGCTGCTGGGGATAGAGTTCTTGTGATATCCCAAGAAAAGGATTATTCTGAGACTTGCATGGGAGGATGTGATATAGTAGAAAACTTTATTTTCATGGAATTATACCCCTGATTTCCAAAGTTCCATTTCCCTTAGTCCAGTCATAGAGGAAGTGTAGTGATGTTTCAGTAGAGCTAGAAGCAGAGCCAGTGTCCAGAGTTTTCTCTCCACGTTGGAGCCGGGTCCAGTTCAGCATCAGGCTAACTGCAGTCCATCAGTCCATTGCATGTGGGGTCAACAGGGCCACATGACTATGGAGGAAACGTGAGCAAATGCAAGGAAGCCAAGAGCACACAAGCAATAGGAGCAACCCCAGCAACAAGAGAGAGAACTCCTTTATTTAGGATATTACGTATGTCCAATTTTTTTCGTGCCCTTGCAGTGGTCACGCCCATTCTGGCCAATCATCTCTGTCCCCAGGTATGATTGACAAGCAAGTACCTTTCCTGTCACCCCAACTTTACTGGGCACGTGTCTATCTTCCTTTGGTTCGATCTTTCCCCCAGTGTTTTGCAGGGAACATGCCTATAATGTCTGGCCTTCCTTTGTTCCTTTCTAATTATTAATAACTAGCTAATTACAGCAGTATTAAACATTGGTAATATTTGCTTTTTAAAAATTGTTATTTATTGATTTGAGAGACAGAGAGACATTGATTTGTTGTTCCACATATTTATGCATTTACTGGTTGCTTCTTATATATTCCCTGACTGGGGATTGAACTCATAACTTTGGTGTATGGGGATGATGCTCTAACTAATTGAGCTACTCAGCCAGGGCTTATATATGCTTCTTGAAATATATTCTGATAAACAAATGACTCACTCTCATACCTTGAAATGCAGTGTCTATAGTTTATAACAGATTATTTCCAAAAACTGACTTTGCTTAATCCAGCCTACAAATATATTCACATTTACATATATTTTAAAAATATATTAATGCATATATTAGTTACAATTATTTAAATTTTTTTATATATTAGAACAAGTAAATGCTACATGTCATGGAACAATTACCAGATTACTCGTGGTACTTGCAGAGAGCCAAACTGGGATATGTATAGTGAATTTATGTCGCCTAAATTAAAATCCCTACCATGAAGTAAGATAGTCTTTAATACATGTGAAGGGTAGATAGTGACAAGAGCCAAAGAAACATTACCTGCAAAAAATATTAGTAAGAAATATATAGTGTAAATTTATTGCTGAACAGAGATATATTCAGATTGTTAAAGTTACATCTATGTGACATGATAATGATTTCACATAGATTATCTCTTTATCTCTCTGATGAGAGAGGCTAGCTAGACACATGATATAATCTCCATTTTTCAGAGGAGGAAGTTGAAATTCAGAGTTTAAAATATTTGTCCAGCAATATGGCCAGTAAGTGGCAGACTAAAGTCAAATTAACATGATTTAAATTTCAATTTAGTACATGTTTTCACCATACCATACTTCATTTCTAAAGCTTTAATTGTGAAGATGAGAAGAAGAATATCAACAAGGCCTTATTTTATTTATTGAGGACCTGAAATTAGGATTTTTATGGCTCCAAAGAAGGGAGTAAGGATGCATTCTACCCTCCTCCTCCTATAAATTTGCATAATAATAAAAAGGTTTATTTCTACGGATAAGGACTGCTCCTGGGGGTAAAAACAGATCACAAACCTGGATGGGATGTTGCAAATGTCAGTTAAATACCAACATATTTACTAGTACATCATTGCACTGAGAACTAATAATATCTTATACAAGAAGAAAAAGTGGAAGAAGGATGGAAGGTACTTTTAAGTGCCTATTGTGTGTTGGACACAATGCCAGCCACATATGGATGCTATTTCATTGTTTTCATGGGCATCAGGATAAGTTGTTTGAAAAGTTTTTGTTTTGTCAATGTTACAGATGAGCAAATCAAGACAAAGAGGCAGTGACTTGCATAAGGTCACCCAATGAGTGGAATCAGAAATAAAATTATAAGATGTGAATTCCTACTCCTGTATTCTTCCCAATGCTTATCTTCAACATTAGTCTTTAGCCAGATCTTCTCATACAAAAAGAGCAATGACAAGTCACAAGAGAAAATTCAAGGTACCCAAGCATTTTGGAACACTATGATATGCAGGCTGATGACAAATTAATTGAGTATTGGCATTTAGTACAAGTGTTAATGAAATATTGTATTTTATAAAGTGAAACATTCCTAATATATTGGCATAGGATTAATTACTTCAACAAATAGGTACTGAACTCTTGCTGTTGTTAGGCACTATTCTAGGCTCTGAGGACGTAGTAGTGAACACAACAGAGACACTGTTCTCGCAGAAGCTAATTTGGGACATGGAGGATGTTTGCAAACCAATAATAATCAAGCAAACAAAAAATTAACTAGATAATTAGGTTTTTACTCACAGAGGGTGATAAAATTAAAACTATAGAACTAAGGGATTTCTGAACAGACAAATCAATTTCATATAGTTCAATTCTCAGATGTTGAGATTTTTAAAAGCAGTATCTTTATGGAATTGTAAAATAACACAATTGCACCAATAAAGAATATATTTTAATGACCCTGTTACTGATGTTTCTTTAAATCAGTCAGAAGGGAGCACTGAAATCAGATTCTGGGATAGTAAGTATTCAAGGCTTGCCTAGGTGTCACCTTTATAATTCACAGTGACTAGATTTCTAATTCAGTATGTTGAACTCACTCTTCTTGGAACTTATTATAGATGTATTTGTTGTTTATAAACTGTTGGCACCAAATCAATTGTGTGATTTCTTCCCTTACCACCTTATTACTAAATGCTTTTAATTAAGATTCAAGTACATGCCAGGAAATTTCTCATGCATATAAGATGTATTCTCCTAACCCAGTTTATAAAGCAAGCAGAGAAAACACAATGAAGCTACTACAGATTATTTCATTCATGGAAAAAATTCATAAACAATCTTGGTTTTCCATATGAAAAATGTATATAGTTGCATGGACACTTCCTTAGGAGATAGATTCTAAAATATTTAGAATCTATTTAGACAGATGAATAAGATGATTGTTACAAAACGTAACAGAGAAAATAGGAATTTTGAGTTCATGTGCTAATTAGACACATAGTCATGTGAATAGGGTGAAATTTCTTGTAGCTTCAGTAAATTATTGGTGTATAATAATCATCAGGTTATATAAATTATCTCTAGTCCCATTTCTTTTGGTTTCTATATTTTATCAGTGACACATGTAAAAGTGCTTAGAACACTGTTGGTACAAAGAAAATACTTAGTTAATATTTATTAAACAAAATAGTTATAAACCACCCACTTCTGTAGCACTAACAAATATCTGAAAAAATCAAATGGACTTCATTCCCAATATGGTTTCAGTAGTAACAACAATAGCAATAACAACAATAATAACAGCAACTGTATATTGAACACTAATTATGTCCAGGCATTGATTACATGGATCAGATCACCCCATCCTCACAACAATCACATGGGGTAGGTATTATAATTTTTTTTAAAATCTCAATTCCAGAAATGAAGGAACTGAGACACATAAATAATGCGTCCAACCCTGTAAAGCTGGCATGTGAAAAGAAGACCTGTCCTCAGTAGAAAAAGCAGGGGGTCTATTCTAAGACCTAGGTTTGTATCTTGCCTCTACCACTTATTACTGATGAGACCTTGAGTAACTTTTACTTAATTTCTCTGAGCCTTGCTTCTTGTTTATAAAATGGCGTTGGTATCTATATTATAGGAGTGGTGTCAGGATTAAGGTAGGTAAAGTATGTAAATTTTCTTAAGAGTGTGCCTGGTATATAGTAGATGTCCAACAATTATTAGTTTCATTTCCCCCCTCTCCTTTCTACAACACTGCTCCTTCCTCAAGGTTAGAAAAAAGGAAGAGAATAGAAAACTATATCAAAATGTTTAAAAAGTGTTACTGTGTTTTTAGGACCAGATACCATGTGGTATGAGAGTTAAATTGGTGGTGAGACTCCACAAAGCCCAGTAGAAATATTTAAACACACATATTTTGGGAACAATTGACATTTTTTTAAATTTCAAAATTCCTATTCAGTAACATGGCATTTTCCCTATTGATTACTTTCAATTAATTATGGTGTTTCTTCATATAAAACCTACATATTTCTTATTTGAATTCTAGTATTTTGTGAACAGAATCCCACCACATCCTCGATATAATTTTAAAATATCTATTTGTGGCAAGTAAGAAAGCATTTTTGTTCTGTTGTTTGCTGTTTTTGCATTCTATATGCAGCCACTTTGCTAAACTCTATTATTAGCTCCAGATTGTTTTTCAATTAATGTTCCTGGAATTTTCTAGATATACAATATCCTTTGCAAACAATTTTTTTTCTTCATTTTCAATAGCCCTACCTCTCCATTTCAATAGTTATGCTGAGTTTAATTGCTTCTCTTAGAATTTGGCAAAACAGATTGCAGTGTAAAAATGATATAAATGAATGTCTCTGGATGCTGTGATTGCCTGTAATTTTTCTTTTCATAAACATACTTTTCAATATTTTCTACTAAGAGTAAGCATTTCCTTTATAACCAGAAAAATCACTATAGTTATATTTTAATTCTGTTTAGTTTTTAATCTGGAAATGCCAGTTGCCATTCATAGTCCTTAGCCAAATTGCTGGGGTCTACTGAGTTTTACTTAACATGCCTCTGTTCCTGCTGTGCCTGGTTCTCTCCTCAAGGCAGAGGTCGGCTTTTTTCCCCTCCTGCATATTTGAAGCAGTATGTACTGGTATTTCTTTCCTGGCCAGGATGAGCGCACAGAAAACTACAATTCCCAAAGAGCAAAGCTTCCAAATCCTTTCTACTACTTCCTGCTATTGATTTAATGACTTCAGAGTCCAGAAGGCAATGTGAGAAATGTAAACTGCCACCATGAGCCACGTTGCATTACTGGGAAGTGTAGTCCCAGAATGAAGGTGGACAGGGAGTTACTGACTGCTGGAGAGGCCCACCTTAGAGGTGGAAAGGGGGTCAACTATGGTGGCTGGAGTAAAATTACTGTTACAGATAGCTGTACCTGTACAGTAGAGGAGGTGGCTACAGCTCTTCAGGTCAGAAAGGCTAATTCATTGGTCCTCACACTATTTGCTCCCATGCTTTCTAAAATAACTGTAAAAAGCATTATCCTTTTGCATGATTTGGATGACCTTTAGATTTTTTTCATCATAATTTTAAATAGTTGCAAAGGATGTGGTTTTCAGGGTTCTGTCAATACACTATTGTCTTTAATGTATTTGTTGAGGTATAAATAAAAATAATATGGTGCAAAGATCTTAAATATAATGCTGGATGAATATGCAGACTGATGTGCAGTCTGCAGATCCACATATTTAGAATATTTTCCTACTCTTTGAAAGCTATCTCATATGCCTCTCAGTCAAAAAATTCCAGAAACAGCCACTATTTTGACTTCTATCACAAAGGATCCATTTAACCTATTTTCGAACTGCATGTACAACATCATATAAACAAACATACTGTATCAGTGTAGATGTACCAAGTGAAACCTAAATATTGTAATAAAACATTATTATTCATTTAAAATTTATGACAACATTATTTTATAGTTGAAAACTCTACATAGTTTCTTTTTCTTCTTGAACTTCTACTTCCATACTATTACCACACACAGAATTTTATTAAAATGTTATTGCATTTTAATAACTACGCTGCAGTAAAAAAGAAGGAATTCTTTTTTTTTAAAATTTTTTTTAATATGTTTTATTGATTTTTGACAGAGAGGAAGGGAGAGGGATAGAGAGTTAGAAACATCGATGAGAGAGAAACATCGATCAGCTGCCTCCTGCACATGTCCTACTGGGGATGTGCCCGCAACCAAGGTACATGCCCTTGACCGGAATCGAACCTGGGACCTTTCAGTCCGTAGGCCGACGCTCTATCCACTGAGCCAAACCGGTGCTGGCAAGAAGGAATTCTTACCATTTGCAACAGTGTGGATGGAACTGGAGAGCATTACGCTAAGCGAAATAAGCCAGTCAGAGAAAAATAAATATCACATGATCTCACTCATTTATGGATTATAATGAACAACATAAACTGATGAACAAAAACAGATCCAGAGATAGAGAAGCATCGATCAGACTGTCAAACCTCACAGGGAAGGCAGAGGAGCGGACGGGATTGGGGGGAGTAAGAGGGAGAGATCAACCAAAGGACTTGTATGCATGCATATAAGCCTAACCAATGGACACAGACACCAGGGGGGTGAGGGCATGAGTGGGAAGGTTGGGGGGGGGCAATGGTGGGATAAGGACACAAATCAATAAAGAAAAAAATGTTATTGCATTATACTTATATGTTGGCTTTTTAAAAATTATCCTATCATACTTCTGTGCTACAAAATTATGTAATTATGTTGACATTTTATTGTTTATATATACTCTCATTATAAGGTTCTAGGTTAAACAATTTTTTTCTACACTGAGTAATTATCATTATTGTTAATAGAAAATTGATCAAAACAAGTTATATATAAATTTTGGTTAATAATTATTAAATATAGAATTTGAAATGCAGTTCTAATGTAATGTTTTTAATTAATGTATATACATTGATATTATCAGTATAAAGAGACAGTTCATCGTTAAATTTATATCTCTTTTGTTGCTTTTGTAAATGTAAGCAAAGGAAACTTACTCAGTAGATAAGAATGCAAGTAGATCTGGAAATATATCCTAAGAATCTTGAAACACCAATTTGAAACAAAATATTCACCCCGATGTTCATAGCAGCATTATTTACAATAGCCAAGATCTGGAAACAGGCAAGTGCCCATCAGTAAAATACTTGTGGTCCATTTACACAATGGAATACCACATGGCTGTGAAAAAAAAGGAAATCTTACCTTTTGTGACAGCATGGATAGACCCAGGGATTATTATGCTGAGTGAAATAAGCCAGTCAGAGAAAGACAAATATCATATGATCTCACTTATATGTGGAATCTAATGAACAAAATAAACAAATGAACAAAACAGAAACTGAGGCATGGATACTTGGAACAGAGTGACATCTGTCAGGGTGTGGAAAGGAGGACTGAATGAAAGAAGGTGAAAGGATTAGCCAAAGAACATATATGCATAACCCATTTCAATGTTGTTGAAATCAAAGAATTACAAATTAATTATAAATTAGGATTGCAAATAGAGTTGTTTCCAAACAGTATAGTCCAACTAGACACCAAAGCACTGTTCTTCTTTCTGCCTATGCAGACTTACATTTTTGGAAATTGTATGTAATTGTAATCATATAATACGTAGTATTTTGTGACAGGCTTCTTTAATTAAGCAAAATGTTTGTTTGTTTGTTTGTTTGTTTGTTTGTTTGTTTAAGCTTCCTTCATATTGTAGCACTCCTTGGAAGTCGTATGCTCTGAAACAATCACCATGACTCAGATTCTGGATGAGTAAGAGGTATGCTTATCTTCTGTAAAAAATGAAGTGGACTTGGAAAATTATCAATATTAGAACAGAAAATAATACATATGAAAGTTTAGATTTTGCAAAAGATTTTTTTAAACATCCTATGCCTGTGGGCTCCTTGGAAAGTCTTTGTGTATTATCAGGAGCACACATACTTCATTTTGAAGAAGACTGGACTAAATTATATGAGAATAACCAACCAATAGAGTGGATTAGAATAAAAGTTTCCAAAGGCATTTTGGTCATTTGGTCTCTGTGCTTTAATTTTCTGATTTGTCAAATGTGCACGATAATATCTACCTGACACTTTTGTTGTGGGAATCAGAAAATTGAGGATAGTGAGGAGAGAATTGAAATTATTCTTAACTGAAATCACTCTCCGGATCTGCCCCTTCAGATACCAATCAGCAATTGATAATGCAGAACTCTGTCCAAGAGATTTCATTTATCTTTAGTCTGACTCTTCTAACAATGCAAAGGAAGGATCTGCCTGGGATCTTGCCAGGCATCATCAGTATTAGGATCTACAGATCTCCTGCAGTTATTGATCTCAGTCTTTAAATACTGGTATAATAAAGATCTCCTTGGAACTTAGAGTTCCTATATACTGAGCACAAAGATTAAAACCTTTAGTTCTGCCCTAGCCGGTTTGGCTCAGTGAATAGAGTGTTGGCCTGCGGACTGAAGGGTCCTGGGTTCGATTCCAGTCAGGGACACATGCCTGGATTGTGGGTTCAATCCCCAGTAGGGGGCGTGAAGGAGGCAGCCAATCAATGATTCTCTCTCGTCATTGATGTTTCTATCTCTCCCTCTCCCTTCCTCTCTGAAATTAATAAAAATATTTTTTTGTTGAAAATGTAATTTTAATAGATAATTCTTCATCTTACATAGGAGCACAATAAAATACACCACATTCTGAAGAAACTCCAAAAGTTACGAGATTAAAAGTGGGGGAAATTCAGATAGGCTACAATATCCATTACCTTGAAACTGCAAGAGATAAGGGTTCCAACCCATAGGTTAACATATACATACTTAGGACTGGCTACATTGATGACTTTAAAATAACAACAATCAGAATTAGATATGGAGAGGTGTGGGAAAGAACAGTTTTGTGAGGCAAAGGACTCTGTCAATGATGAAAAAATTACTGAATTATCAAATTAAAGAATAAAAGGAGCTCCCATAGCAAATACTAGAGGGATAAATATAATAATAAGTAACTGAGAATTTGACACTCAAATGAAGAAGTCTTTCTGATGACACTTCTGCAAACTCGTAGCTTAAGATTTGCTCACTGGATCTATAAGGAAGACTCAAAATTCTCAGCAAATCCCAAATGCTTATCAGATTGTGCTTCCTAATAACACCCATCAGTGATTACATGAAGTCTTCAGACAAGAACTAAGGAAAGGGTCATAGCCCAAATGCCTGTCACAAATGTGGCACAACATGGGAAAGTCCTACACGAAGTCAGTCACACCGCTGCTTTGCTGGGACTCTCATATACAGTTAATTTTCAAACATTGTGGCAAGACACCAATGCTCATCTAGCTAATCAGACAACACAAATACATTTATTTCAAATTTCAAGGAGGTAAAAAAATGTTAAGATACGGATGTTTTATGCATGCTCAGGGCCAACTTAAAAATACTCCATTCAGTGATATCATAACACAAATTTGCATCAGTGAAAAGAAACTGGCATAATCCACCTCTTATCATTCAACTTGTTGGATGGTGACGACCAAAACAGAATATTTCACTAGTTTTAATTTTTAAATACGATTGTCACATTGGGAAAATGAAATAAACACAGTAAAACAAACTGTACAAAGGCAAAGTAGAATAACAAAAAATATTTTACTAAAACATAAGATTTACAGAAGTTTCCAGACAAGCCATACAAATGGTCACAAGCTTTTCTTGAAGGGGGAATTCTACATCTGACAGCAAAGTCACAATGTTATTTGTGAGGGCCATGGTGTTTGTTTAATGTTCCCATTTTGGTTCAAACAATCAAGCTTGTCCACCTACAGCGTCTAAATGAAGTTAGACTTGGCTAGAGAGCATATTCTAAAGAACTGGTTAGCTGCATTTAACCAATGCAATTAGATCACCATAAAAAGGGGGAAAGGAGCCCATAAAATTAAAATTAAACTACTTACCCCCTCAAAAAAAAGAAAACACCCACACCCCGGCAGCTAACCCTGACAACTACCTTCATTCACAGTGCTTTATACTTAAACCATGATGGGGAGAAATGAATAAAAGCAGAGAGGGGTCACTGCTTTTAAACGTTTCACAACAGTCCAGATGGTACTTCTAGCCTCTGCTCATGCTTTATAACAGTGAATCAGGACAAGACATAGATTTGCTAATGTGCACTTAATCACCAAAGGACTGAAAATGTCTGGGCTTTTATTCTGTAATGTTTCTAAGACCGTGTCCATTAAATGCAAACAAAAAAGGAAGAAGTCTTGGCAGAACAGGAGAAGTGATGCACACCTGCTGATCAGATCGATTTAAATGTTATTCATGGCATACAGTCTAGTCCATGCTCTAGCTATTTCTACAGCTTGGGCTTCGTTGGTCTTCCGTTGCTCCGCTACATCATCTGCTAATGGGTCATCTGGATTGGGAGCACTTAACAAAGCCTGGGTGGATGGCAGAGCTGTGTGAATCTGCAGTGCTGGCGACCACTTATCTGTCACAATATCTGAACATTTTCTTCCCAACTTGTCTACATTAGGATGATAAATTTTGGTCATGAAACGTACTTTAGGTGCTGCCATTGGGTATTCTTCTGGAAGGAATAGTTCAAGTTTAAAAGTCCCTCCCTCAAAGGGGGAATCCTGGGGGCCAGCAATGACCACATGAAAATAACGGGTGTTGCTCTCACCTGGTTCTGCTTTAATGCCGGGTACTGGTTCTGCCAGCAAACGCTGGGTTTCCTTGATAATCCTGCGGGGCAGCCCGGCCATCTTGTCAGATCCCAAGTTCGGCCTCCGGTCTAGTCTGATTAATAAAAATATTTTTAAAAAATACAAAACCTTTAATTCTGAAACCTGTAGATCTGAAAACCTGTAGTGCATTTCAGAGATAAAATGATTTCATATTCAAAACGCTGCAAAGCCAAGTTCATTAAGTTGATTGCAAAAATGAATACAATTTAATTGAAAGATATATATGGTATATTTACATTGTTATAGAAAATCACAAGTTCCTCATCTCTCACCCACTCCTAGGCTCTGAAAACAGCTGGATGGAAGTAAACTCTGTCACAATCCTGTTGTTTAACCAAATTTATCAGTCAGTTTTTTTAGGTTTCCAATTTAAATGTGACTTGATTATTTATCAAGAACACAGAGCCCTGAGCAGACAGAAGCATTGAGCATCCTTTTAAAAAAAAATGGTAATATTTATACCTTCTCCATAAGCCTAAGGTATTCAGGAAAATGAGGTGGGTTAGTGATAAAATCTGTTTTTTTTTCTTGTAGGCAATCTGATTTTAATTGAATTAATTTTCCAGTGATTACTGGAAGATGCATTGACGCTTCAGTAATGATGACAGCATTGTTGCCTAGTTTAAGGGAGGTTTAAAGAGTTGCTGCAATTGGATAGAAATTCAGCACACCCAGCGACCAATCATCACAGGAGGAGCTGCTGCAGCTGCTTTGCCACAGTAGCAACACAGGCAGACAAACAAGATCGATGAATAGTAATTACCTTTGAAAACCTCAAAGAGGGGAATGGAGCTAAATAAGATATCTGACACACATTTTCAGTCTCCTGCCTGTGAAGTGGTAGATGTACGGTATTTATCACTAAAACAAATACTTGCTCTGTGATAATGCTCAAGTGATGCCATCAAAATGGATCGCTTTTGCTATTACTAAGTTGATTTCACACTCACTTGTCTCTTAAAGGGATACCAGAAAATCCTGTTTCTCGTCCTTCAGCCATACTCTCCACCCCTTGAAGATTATCCAGGTAGAGTTCTTCACCCCCTAATCAAGCATTCTGGTTGTACACAGTGTCTGAAAGACTGTCTGCTCAGATTACGTGTTTTGGGCATTGAAAAGGCTCTGTACCCAGACCCAGAATAGCCGCACGATTCTCCAGCATACTGTATGAGGACATTCTCCAAGGTCATTTTTATTTTCTCCAGCTCCCAAACTCTCCATCCCAGATAACAGGTTATAGTAGAAGTAGAGGGAAATATGAGATCATTACAGTGCATTTTTTTCCTGAATCAATTGTATCTAAATTAGTTCAGTTATTGGACAGTTTCTATTAGGAAAGAATCTCAGTGAACACACATGAGATCTATGAGGGAGAAAATGACTCGTGCTGCACCTAAAAATTGTTAAAGTTTCTATTATGGAATATTTCAAACATATCCAAAAAGAGAGAAAATAGTATAATGAACTTCCATATATAGATCACTCAGTTTCAATAACTTATCATTTCATGGTCATAACTTGTTCTTTGTATACCCCCATCTACTTCCTATTCCCCACTCCCAGAATGATTTGAAGTAAACCCCACATCCTATATAATAAAAGGCCAGAGACCATAATGGCATAACGGCCAGAACGACCAATTGACCAGTTGCTATGAGGTGCATTGACCACCTCTGGGTCCCTCCCCCTAGCCTGCAGTCTCCATTGCTGGATAGCCAACGGGGACCACAGGGAACCGGGCTGGGTGGTGGCGGGGCAGGACTGGGGACTGGCGAGTGGGTGGTCCTTCCCCCGATTCTCAGTTTCTTCTGAAAGGAACTGGCACCTCCACTGCACAGCCTCCCAGGGCGCGGACTCACCGCTGTGAGACTGGAGTGGGACTTCAACAAGGACTTCAGCGCCTGCAGCGACCCTCAGCCTTCACTGCTGGGAGGTGGACAGAGAGCATCAGCTTTAAAGCACAAACACCCTCCTGGGGAAGAACCCATCACCTCCCTACTCCACAGCTGCTGCCCTGTATGAGCATGCTCCTCCCTGCGGGATGGGCAGGGCCAGAGACTGAGTTGAGTGGCTCTGCAAAATGGGGGAGGGGCCGAGCCAGGTGGCTGGGCCAGTGCAGGGAGGGAGGGAGGGTGGGGCAGGAGCAAGGGGGAAGCCATGATTCCCTGCACCTCCTCCCACAGGCACAGCCCTTCCTGGTTGAGTTTCCCACATCATTGTTAGGGTTTTGGCTAGTGACACCAGCTGTGAAAGGATTCACAAGGGAGAGAAGAGACAGGTGCAGAGAGAGGGCATTTATTTTACTTCTTTAAAGGGAGCAAAGGGCCAGGTGCCCTTTGATGGCACAAGGCACCTAAGGCAGAGTGGCTATTCTTTTGATCGCTGGAGGAACTGGGGTGGGTGGCAGTGGTGGGGCTGGACTGGGGACTGGCGAGTGGGTGAAAGATGGCCCTGATTGCAGGCTAGGCCTAGGCACCCTACCCATGCAGGATTTCGTGTGCTGGACCTCTAGTATAACATAATTTCATCAATAAATATTTCAGTATTTATCTCTAAAAGGACTCTTTTAACCTAATGTCATTATCGCAACTAACAGTTAACCGTAATTCATAATATTATCAAATAATCAGTTCAGATTTCTTTGATCATCTCAGAGATCTGTGCTTCACAAATGTTAATATTCAAAGGAATCATCAAGGGATCTTCTTAAAAGGAAGATTCTGATTAAGTGGATCTAAGGTGGAGCCTGAGATTTTATATTTCTGATAAGCTCCCAAGTGATGACAAAGCTGCTGGTTGTCAGATTACAGTTTAATTAGCAAGGTGTGTGTTTTTTTGCTTTCTGTCTTAACTTTTACCATGTTAGAAATTTCAGTGTAGAGATTAGTGTACCTAAAGATGTCAGAGAAGTGCACAATACTGTTTCTGACCATTCATTTACTCCCAAACAAATTTTGGTGCATACCTGGCATGGTACAAGGAATTGAGAGTCAGGGAGGTGGGTGGTATATAGGAACTCTTCATCTCTGTGTCCAGCTAACAGCTCTTGTAAAGTGTACAAAGGAACGGTATCTACCCATATTAAATTTCTCCCTGTCTCCTTCTTATGCACACTTATTTATTACTAGAGGCACAATGCATGAAATTCGTGCAAAGGTAGTCCTTCCTTCCCCTGGCTGCCGGCACCGGCTTTCCTCTGGCACCCGGGACCTGGGCTTCCCTCCAGCCGGAGGCAGGCACCCAAGATTCAGGGTCCCCTCTAGCTGCCAGCAGGCACCCGGGACCTGGGCTTCCCTTGCAGCCCTGGCTTTGTCTGGAAGGTTGTCCGGAAGGACATCGGTTCTAATTAGCATATTATCCTTTTATTATTATAGACTAGTGGCCCAATACATAAAATTTGGGCACGGGGGGGGGCGTCTCTCAGCCCAGCCTGCACCCTCTACAATCTAGGAACCCCTCTGGGGATGTCCGACTGCCAGTTTAGGCCCGATCCCCCAGAGACTGCTGGCTCCTAACCGCTCACCTGCCTGCCAGCTTGATCACCCCTAACTTCCCCCCCCCCGCCATCCTGATCACCCCCAACTGCCCGCTTCCCGCCAGCCTGCTTGCCCACAACTGACCCTCCCTGCTGGCCTGCTCAACCACAACAGCCCCCCTGCCAGCCTCCTTGCCTCCAACTGCCCCCTTGCTAGCCTGCTTGCCCCCAACTGCCCCCCTGATAGCTTTATTGCCCCCAACTGCCCCCCTTTGCTGGCCTGCTCACCCCCAACTGCCCCCCCCGCTGGCCTGCTTGCCCCTAACTGCCCCCCCTGCTGGCCTGCTCGCCTCCAACTGCCCCCCTGCTGGCCTGATTACCTCCAACTGCCCTCCCCTGCTGACCTGATCACCCCTAAGCGCCTCTGCTTTGGCCCTGCCACCATGGCTTTGTCTGGAAGGATGTCCAGAAGGTCTCTGGAAGGTATTCCGGACTAATTAGCATATTACCCTTTTATAAGTAGAGATATGGCATATATGTATATATTTTTCCTTCTATGAGAGAATTGGTATATTAGTTTCCTGTGGCTACTGTAAGAAATTACCACTAACATTGTTGCTTAAAACAACAGGAATTTATTTCCTCACAGTATTGGAGTCTAGAAGTCCAAATTAGTTTCACTAGTCTGAAATCAAGGTGTGGTGTCCTGTCAGTAGTGCTTAGTGGTTCTGGAGAGTCTAAGAGAGTATCTTTCCCTTAGCAATTCCAGCTTCTTGTGGGTGCCAATATTCCTTAGTGTTCCTTGCCTTGTGGTCACATCACTCTAATCTCTGTCTGTCTTCACAGGGCCTACTATTTTTTGTCTGTCATTCTCTCACCTCTGTCTCATTCTTATAAAGACACTAGAGGCCCAGTGCACAAATTTGTACATGGGTGGGATCCCTCAGCTGGCCAGGGGGAGGGGCTGCAGGAGGTTGGCTGTGGGAGCACACTGACCACCACAGGGCAGCTCCTGCATTGAGTGTCTGCCTCCTGGTGGTCAGTGCACGTCATGGCGACTGGTCAACCAGTTGTTCTGGTAGTTCAGTTATAACAGTCGCTTAGGTTTTTAGATAGATAGATGATATAGATATAGATATAGATATAGATATAGATATAGATATAGATATAGATATAGATATAGATATAGATATAGATAGATATAGATATAGATTAGATATAGATATAGATATAGATGATATAGATATAGATATATAGATAGATAGATGTGTGATTGGATTTAGGCCCCATCAGGGATAATATTGCTATGTCAAGGTCCTTATATTCCAAGTATTAGGGCCTAATATTTTTGGATGATTATTATTCAGTATACTACATTGGGCTCTTGATGTTACTGAAAATTTATGAAATACAAAAGCTTTTCCAAGAGACCCATCCCCTCAAAGTTAAGTAAAAAAGATCTGGCATGATTCGTTTATCCCATGGAGAATGAGGAGACCACTGTCCCTACCTGAGATTGGGTGAACTGGAGTTGGGAGTACATAGCATGCACTGAAGGTGGGAGCAAGATGAGTGGTAGAAAATCCAAGTAGTGGATACTCATTCCAGGGAACAAGTTGAATGTCACAAGGAAGATAATGCCACCAACATTAATGCTTTTATAAATGAATACAATTAACAGATATATGGAATATAAAATTATATTCATAAGGAAAATGCCCAACTTATTATTTATAACACCTGACATATCAGCTGCCACCTTGATGTATTAATTGGATTATTGCAAATTGCACACATGGTCAGTGGTCTCTCAGCTTTTTATTACTTTTAATTATGATTCTGGATTTGTCTTTTTTTTGTCTTTATATGTGTTGCTTTATTTTTATTTTTATTTTATTTATTTATATATTTTTGCTTAAAGTATTACAAAGAGTATTACATATGTCTCCCTTTTTTCCCCCCGCCCTTGACAATGCAATGGCCTCCCCTACACCCCAGTGTCTTATGTCCATTGGTTATGCTTATATGCATGCATACAAGTCCTTTGGTTGATATGATTCTGGATTTGAAAACATCATCATCCTAGATTCATAAGGGCAAGAGAAGTGAAAATGTATGCAATTCTTGGAATTGCTATGATCATCTCTTCTTTTAATTGTAAAAGATTTACCAAAAGAATTTCAATTCTGTTTCCAATTAGCAGACATTGTCAATCCACTTTAAAATGGGAAGATTCAAGTATGATTTTTAGGTGGCCACCCATGCATCCCCTTCAAGTCATTACTTGCTCCTGCAGAGTAACCTTTACCTTACCTTTACCTTGATTTCTAATAGCATTGGATAACTTTTCCAGTTTTATGGAATCACATATTTTTGTGTGTCTGAATTTTTTTACTCAGCATTATGTTTCTGAGAATCCATATTTTTAGTTTAGTTGTAGATCATTCATTGTCATTGCTGTATAGCATCCCACTGTGTGAATTCACCATGATTGATTAATTTATCTGTTCTATTGTTGATGGACACTCAGACTTTCAGTTTTTGAAATATTATACATAGTGTTGCTAGGAACATTCTACTATGTCTTTTGATGAACTTATGTCCACATTTTTATTGAATTGTTAACATCAAAAACAATCAAACCAAAAAGAATTTTTGTGAGTTTATTTGAGCCAAACTGTTGACAATTGCCAGGAAGGAAAATCTCAAACATATTGAGATAATGCTCCAGAGAATGGCAGTTTTGCATGTAGTTTTTTATACATTATAATCAAAGGAGGAGATGTAAGTGGGTTACATAAACTCCATTGGTGATATATTAGGGAGGCAGGAGAAAGCAAAGCAGGAAAACATTTTGCATTGGATAAAAAGTAAAATGATAGACACACACTTTTTACTTAGGTGAGTGTAAGATAGTCAACAGTTAACTCAATAACAATGAGAGGATTTATGGTATCCGCAGAGTGGTGCTTGTGCTTTGAGGAGTCCAGGAAAAGGACAATTACTTTGACATTCCAAAGATATGTTATCATAGATGCAAAAACACAATAGGCTCCATTAAAGGAAATATTGACCTTTGTCAGGGAAGATACCAGCCTAAGACATGACTACCCACCATAAACTGCTTTTAATTAAAGTTTTAATTTCACACCATGCTTTGTGGTTACTTTAGGTCTCTGAGTTTGCATGGCCGCCATGCAGGCCTTCCCTGAGCTTGTCAGGTTAGCACATGGCCCATTTCTGTCCACAGAGTATATATCTCAAAGAATAATAACCGGGTAATAAAATATGCATATGTTCAGCCTTAATGATACTGCCAAAGTTTTTGTACAAATTTACATTCCCACCAGCGGAATATAAAAATCCAGGATTCTCCACAAACTTGTAAACCCTTGATTTTTATTTTTTAAATAGCCATTCTCATGGATGTGTGGTGGTAATGTAGTGTGATTTTAATTTGTTGTACCAATGACAAATGAAATTAAACATTTTTTGTATATTCTTGGCCATTTAGATATCTTATTTATGAGGTATCTGCTGGTCAAGTCTTATACTCATTTTTCTATTGGGTTGTCTATTCGTTCTTTTATATATTCTACATGAGTCTTAGACAGATATATGTCTACAGATGTCTTATCCCACTCAGTCATTTACCTTTTTACTCCCTTAATAATGTGTTTTGATAGAGAGAGAGAGAGAAAGAGTTATAAATTTTGAATGTATGGTAATTGCTTTATGGATTACACTTAAATGAAAATACCATGTCTTAGCCTATTGGAATTACTGAACCACAGCCTTTGTACATGCCATTTCCTTTCCCTAGAACCTATTCCTCCTTAGCTAGCTACTCCTTATTTATTATTCTTTTCATACTTTAAGCCTCTTCTACAAGTTACATTAAGGTACCCTTGTTGCTTCTTGTTATGTTTCTTCCCAGCAAGTACTTTTACTGTCATATCTTTATCCATGTTTGACATTTCTTCCTCCCTTTTTTCTAGATGGTTCCTGAGAACAAAAACAATTTCATTCTGGTTCACCATTATATCTCAAATGCTTAGCTGATGATGATAATAATAATAATAAAAATAAAAATAACATTCCTTGAATTCTCGGCACTGTTATAAATACTTTAAATAGTCTTTTATCCATTTTTAGTTTATTTTTGTGTGTATGGTGTAAGTTGATGATCTAGTTTCATTTTTTTTGCATGTATCTGTCCAATTTTCCCAATACCATTTATTGAATCCATTGTATGCTCTTGCCTCCTTTGTCAAATATTAATTGAGCATAATGGCTTGGGTCGATTTCTGGGTTCTCTGTTCTGTTCCATTGGTTTATATGTCTGTTCTTGTGCCAGTACCAGGCAGTTTTGAGAACAATGGCTTTGTAATATAGCTGATATCTGGTATTGTGATCCCTCCAACTTTATTCTTATTTCTCAGGGGTCTTTTTTTGTTCCATATAAATTTTTGGAGAGTTTGTTCTAGGTCTGTGAAATATGCCAGTGTCAGAATGGCTATCATCAACAAATTAACAAACAGCAAATGCTGGCAAGGATGTGTATAAAAAGGAACCCTCATGCACTGCTGGTGGAATGCAGACTGGTGGAATGCTGTGGAAAACAGTATGGAGTTTCCTCACAAAATTAAAAATTGGAACTGCCATTTGACCCAGTAATCTCAATTCTAGAAATATATCCCAAGAAACCAGAAACACCAATCAGAAAGGACATATGCACCCCTATGTTCATAGCAGCACAATTTATAATAGCTAAGACTTGGAAACAGCCTAAGTGCCCATCAGCAGATGAGTGGATTAAAAAACTGTGGTACATCTACACAATGGAATACTCGCTGCTGTAAAAAAGAAGGAATTATTACCATTTGCAACAGCATGGATGGACTGGGAGAACATTATGCTAAGTGAAATAAGCCAGTCAGATAAAGATAAATATCACATGATCTCACTCATTTGTGGAATATAATGAACAAAATAAACTGGTGAACAAAAATAGACACAGAAACAGAAGAGCATCAAACAGATTGCCAAATTTCAGTGGGAAGGCAGGGGAAGGGGGTGTAAGAGATCAACCAAAGGACTTGTGTGCATGCATATAAGCATATTCAATGGACACAGACACTAGGGGGGTGAGGGCTTGTGCTGGGGGGTGGGGGTGGCCAGGGAGAGGTCAACAGGGGAAATACTATATGTAATACTATATATAATACTTTAAACAGTAAAGAATAAAAAATAATAATAAATACTTTAAATACACTATTTCCCTTTCATTCTAACAACAACTCTATGAGGTAGGTGCTAAAACTACCCCCACTTTATACATAAGGTGACTGAAGAACAGAGAAGTTAAAAAAGCTTGTCCATCGACACACTCAGCCAGTAAAGGAGGGCTACCTAGGTAGTGTGATTTCAGAAACATGCTCTTAGCTACTATGCTGTACCCTTATAGTGGCCAATTAACAAGTATTTGTTAAATGATGAACAATTTATAAATGGAAAGAACTATGAAGATCATCTAATTTAACTGGTTTATTTTAAGAATGTGTTCACTGGGGTCAAGAAGTGAAGTGACTTGTCCAAGATCATACTGCTAGCTGGTAAGTGCCAAAATTATGGCAAAATTCCAAGTGTCTTGAATGCCATCTCAGTGTTCATTCTCTTGGTCTACAAATCTATATTTTCAAATAGAGGACTTTTATTTCTTTGTAAAACCCTGCTAAGCTCCACTGCCTTCAAAAGATAATGATGGGCACAGACATTTCTAGTCATAAAAACTGTCATTTAGATACATGACATGACAGTTAAACAAATTTCAAGAAACCATAGATTCGTGGACTTATCTATAGAGTCATATTTTTATAGCTGAGTAAACCTAATATCTTCCTGCAAGTGAAAATTTCAAAGACTTTGAAATATCTGAATGATTTTCATAGTGAGACCAAACTGAAATTTTTATTTTTCATGTGTTTATTTGGTACTGTGGCCAGATTGAAGTCAGCCTTCGTATATACTGCCCTCATCTGCTTTAGTGTTCTTTTCTCCTCCCTTCCCCAGGCCAAATACTGCTTGCTGCTATTATCTCGATTGGTACATACAAGCTGCTAACTAAGTCTGATTTAAGATAGAATAGACATTGACAGCTATTTCCTGGTTTTTATTTTTTAATTTCACTAAATATAGACTTGCATCAGGGAGACCAAATGATAGCAGCTTTGGAAAGGATTGACTCTGGTAAATGGGCTAAAATTTAGTATTTCCCCCATTGACTTTCATTTTCTAACACATTGTTCCCTGTGCTATATTCTGAGGCCATAGCCTACATAATTCTGTATTACATTCCAGATCTACAATGAAATATCAGGGAAAAAGCTTTATGTAATACAGAAGAGGGGGAAAGGCAGTATAGCAAGAAGGCATACATACATTTATCTCAAAACAATCTGATTTTTATAGATTTTCAATTTATTATAGTGTGGCAAAATATCAGAAGCTTACCTTCTGTTTTTATCATAGACTCTAAGATCAAATAACACTATTTAACGATTGAAGTTCCTATTATTAATGGACATTCTGAACTGAATTGGCATAAACTAGTGCTAAGTTTGCTAATGGTGTCACAGACAAGAATGTCAAATCTATCAAAGGGTTCTGCCTGTGATATCAAGCTCAGAAAGCCTATAGTTTCACCCTTCCCCTCCTTGGATTATTTTTAAGCAAATCCCATCCATCATATAAATTTATCTACAAAATTTTCAGTATGTATCTCTAAGCAAAATAATAATTTCTGTGAAAAATTTCAATACATTATTACAGCTAAAAGAAAATTAATTGAATGTAAAATAGATGTGCAAATTTCCCCAAATGTTTTCGATTTTTTTAGTAGTTATTTGTTAAAATACAAATCCATCCAAACACTGTATTTGTTTTACATGCCTCTTAAATCTCTTTTAGTTTATAAGTTTTCTGTTCCACTTTTTATTTTCTTGCAGTTTATTTGTTGAAGTAGTTATGTTTTTGTTTGTTTGTTTGTGTTTTTCTCTCTCTCATTGAGTTCCCGACAGTCTGCATTTTACTAATACAGCCCTGTGGTATTAAAAACAAGCATGCCCTCTATCTCTTACATTGCTTGTAAACAGATTTTAATATAAAAATATTGTCAGATTCAGGCAATATTGGCTTTGTTTGTTAACAATACTTAATAGGCATTATTTTAACCTTTTTATTATCTCACCATAGAAAGTATATAATGTCTAGTTTTCTCTCGTTTGATGATTTTAGGATTGATCATTGAAATCAGCTATTAGCTGATACTGCATTACACATATTTTCATAAGCTTTTCATTATTTTATTAGGGTGCTAAAACTGATGACATTCTGAGCCTATGATTACTTCCATCATTAGTTAACATTCTTCTAATTTTCTTATTTAAATTCTTTATTGTTTAAAGTATTACATGATTCTCCTTTTTCCCTCATTGACCTTTTCCTGGCCACGCCCCCCCCCAGCACATGCCCTCACCCCCCTATTTTCTGTGTCCATTGGTTATGCTCATATGCATGCATACAAGTCCTTTGGTTGATCTCTTATCCCCTCAGCCCCGCCTTCCCTGATTGGTTGGACAGTCTGTTCAATGCTTGTATGTCTCTGGTTCTATTTTTGTTCATCAGTTTATGTTGTTCATTATATTCCACAAATGAGTGAGATCATGTGATATTTATCTTTCTCTGACTGGCTTATTTCACTTAGCATAATGCTCTCCATTTCCATCCATGCTGTTGCAAATGGTAATTATTCCTTTTTTATAGCAGCGTAGTATTCCATCGTGTAGATGTTCCCCAGTTTTCTATATAACATTGGAAAATACGTTCTCCCATGCAGTGGGATTTCTTGTTGTTTTGTTGATGGTTTCTTTTGCTGTGAGAAGCTTTTTATTTTGATATAGTCCCATTTATTTATTTTCTCCTTAGTTTCCATTGCCCTAGAAGCTGAATTGGTAAAGATATTGCTACCAAAAATGTCTGCTATTTTGCTTCCTATGGCTTCTTCTAAGATTTTTGTGGTTTCCCACCTTACATTCAAGTGTTCTATACATTTTGAGTTTACTTTTGTGTATGGTGTAAGTTGGTGGTCTAGTTTCATTTCTTTGCAGGTATCTGTCCAGTTTTCCCAATACCATTCGTTGAAGAGACTGTTTTGATTCCATTGTATGCTCTTGACTCCTTTGTCAAATATTAATTGAATGTAATGGCTTGGGTCTATTTCTGGGTGCTCTGTTTGTTCCATTGGTCTATATGTCTGTCCTTGTGCCAGTATAAGGCAGTTTTAAGAACAGTGGTTTTGTAATATAGCTTGATATCTAGTATTGTGATCCCTCAAACTTTGTTCTTCTTTCTCAAGATTGCTGTGGCTATTCAGGGTCTTTTTTTATTCCAGATGAATTTTTGGAGATTTTGTTCTAGGTCTTTGAATTATGCCATTGGTATTTTAAGGAGGACTGTTGAATTTACAGACAGCTTTGGGTAGTATGGACATTTTAATGATGTTGATTCTACCAATTCATGAATACTGTATATTCTTCTATTTGTTTATGTCTTCCTCTCTTTTTTCAGTGTCCTGTAATTTTCTGAGTACAGGTTCTTTACCTCCTTGGTTAAATTTATTCCTAGATATCTTAATTTTTTGTTGCAATGGTAAATAGGATTGTTCTTTTAGTTTCTTTTTTTCTGAGTTCATTATCCTATCTACATATATAAAAACCATGGGTGGTGTTCATCAAGACCACAGCCACTACGACCTAGCGGAAGGAAGTCAGTCCTGCAGGGGTTGTCTTGGCAATGGCTGCACCCTCCCCCGAGCTGTTTCCCAGAGCTATTTCCTGTAAGTGCAGGGTTTGAGGCAGGAACCAGCCCTCAGAGCATGGAGGCAGATTTTTCTAAAGTGTGCCGCGCGCCAGCACGGCCAGGGGTGAACCTTGAGTCGGGGTGGCTGAAAGGCTTAGAAAAGACATACAAGAGAATGAAAGCCAAGTCTTGGTGGGATGCTGCTTCTCTGAGAGACAGTGACCACGCCCACAGCCATGCCTTTATTTTATAGTAGAAGGTATGAAGCAAAGCTAGGGCATGACCAAGATGTTTACAACATTCTCCTGGGTTTCAATCCTACTCAACTACATGCACCTGAACTCTATCAAGCCTACATCACTCAGGCACATGGGGCCACATGTTCGGACCATAGGTTCAAGCTTACAACTACAGCTGTTGGCTATAATTGTGCTGGGAGGGCCCTGCCCTCCAAGCTGGGACTTGCACGTGGCAATGAGAGGACTGTGCCCTCTCATCAGTCCAAGGCTTAAACCTTTCCAAAACACTTTAGCAGCTCCCCACAATAAAGTTTTAATTCTGTTTCTTTGTTACTGATGTTGTGGCCCCACCCCATAACAAAGAAACAATTTCCGGAGGATGAGGCCCAGGAATCAGGATTTTAAAAAGATTCCCAGGTGATTCTAATGTGCAGCCAAGTTTGAGAACGACTGCTATAGATAATATTAAAAATATATCTAAATGTGCAATTCTTTGTCCAAAAAATGAGCATGTTCAAAAATTAAATGAAGAAAATTTGGATATACTCGATGGAGATTTTCACACATATTTGAGTGATGATTCCATTGATTCCACAGATGATGCTGAAAAGGAAAATTTTCCCATCGAATTTCTTAGTAGTATTACTCCTTTGGGAATGCTGTGTCATAAATTAAAATTGAAAGTGGGTGCAATCATCATGCTATTGAGAAATCTCAATAGTAAGTGGGGTCTTTATAATGGTACCAGATTTATTATCAAAAGATTACGACCTAACATTATCGAAGCTGAAGTATTAACAGGATCTGCAGAGGGAGAGGCTATTTTGATTCCAAGAATTAATTCATCCCCATCTAACTCTGGCCTCTCATTTAAATTGATTCGAAGATGGTTTCCTGTGATGCCAGCATTTGTGATGACTATTAATAAATCACAAGGACAAACTCTAGACAAAGTAGGCATATTCCTACCTGAACCCGTTTTTACACATGGTCAGTTATATATTGCTTTCTCTTGAGTTTGGAGAGCATGTGATGTTACAGTTAAAGTTCTAAGTACTTCATCACAAGGGAAATTAGTCAATCATTCTGAAAGTGTTTTCACTCTTAATGTGGTATACAGGGAGATATTAGAATAACTTTAATCACTTTATCAGTCATTGTTTGCATCACTGTTGTTTTTATATCATGTTCTTGTTGTTTTCATATCATGTTTTTGTCGTGTTTATATCATGCCTCTGTTGTTGTTATATCCTTTTGTTACTGTTTATTTATTAATAAATTTATATATTATTTTCATATACATTTTACTAATTTCCTTTCATCTCTCACACTTCTATTATAGAGAAAGGGCAATTAGCAATATTAAAATATCTCTGCTAATTAATTCCCCCTTTTAAAAAAAATATATTTTATTGATTTTTTACAGAGTGGAAGGGAGAGGGATAGAGAGTTAGAAACATCGATGAGAGAGAAACATCCATCAGCTGCTCCCTGCATACTCCCCACTGGGGATGTGTCCACAACCAAGATACATGCCCTTGACTGGAATTGAACCCGGGAGCCTCGAGTCCAAAGGCCAATGCTCTATCCACTGAGCCAAACCAGTTAGGGCAATTAATTTCCTTTTAATGTGCATGAATTTTGTGCACCGAGGTACTAGTATAAAAGCCTCATATGCTAAGTGTCTGGTTGTCTGGTCATCTGTTCAACCAATCAAAGCATAATATGCTAATGATATGCTAAGACTGCTCAACCACTCACTATGAAGTGTACTTACCACCAGGGGGCAGACAGTTGAATGATCAACCAGTTGCTATGATGTGCACTGACCACCAGTGGGCAGACACTCCAACCAGTAGGTTAAATTGCTGCTGGGGTCCAGCTGATTTTGACTGAACAGGAGGAGCCAGAAATGCCCTGGAGCCATCCCGCAGTCTCTCCCTGGCTGGCCAACTTCCCCTGTAGCTCCCTGGCACCGATCATGCACTGGTGGGATCCCTCTGCCTGGCCTGTGCCCACTTGCAATCTGGGACCCCTCAAGGAATGTCAGAGAGCTGGTTTCAGCCCGATCCCGCAGGCCAGGCCAAGGGACCCCACTGGTGCATGAATTCATGCACCGGGCCTCTAGTTGGAGGATAAAAATGCCATAGATTTCTGGGTGTTAATTTTTTATCCTGCTACATTGCCAAATTCATTTATTAAGTATAGTAGTTTTTTTATGGAGTCTTAAGGGTTTTTTATGTATAACATCATGTCATCTGCAAATAATGACCATTTTATTTCTTCTTTTCCAATTCGGATGCCTTTTCTTTCTTCTTCTTGTCTAATTGCAATGTTTAATACTTCCAGTACTATGTTGAACAGGAGTGGTGAAAGTGGGCATCCCTGTCTTGTTCCTGTTCTTAGGGGAAAAGAGTTTAGTTTTTTCCCATTGAGTATGATGTTGGCTGTAGGTTTTTCATATATGGCTTTTATTATGTTGTAGTATGATCCTTCTATTCCCACTTTGCTGAGAGTTTTTATCAAGAAAGGGTATTGGATTTTGTAAAATGCTTTTTCTATATCAATGGATATGATTATATGGTTTTTATCTCTCAATTTGTTTATGTGGTGTATCACATTTATTGATTTGCAGATATTGTACCATCCTTGCATCCCCAGGATAAATCCCACTTGGTCATGGTGTATGATCTTTCTAATGTAATGCTGGATCAGATTTGCTAGATTTTGTTGATGATTTTAGCATCTATGTTCATGAGGATATTGGCCTGTAATTTTCTTTCTTTGTATTGTCTTCATTTGTTTTTGGGATTTGGGTAATGCTGGCTTGATAGAAAGAGCTTGGAAGTGTTCCTTCCTCTTGAATTTTTTGGAATAGTATGAGGAGGATGGGTTTTATTTCTTCTTTGAATGTTTGATAAAACTCCCCTGTGAAGCCATCTGGTCCAAGGATTTTGTTTGCTGGAAGTTTTTTTTTTATTATTATTATTATTGCTTCAATTTCCTCCACAGTTATTGGCCTATTCAGATTTTTTTATTCTTCTTGATTGAGTTTTGGAAGGACATATTTTTCTAGGAATATGTCCATTTCTTCTAAGTTGACCATTTTGTTGGAATAGAGTTGTTCATAGTATTTTTTTAATAATCCGTTGTATTTCTGTGGGGTGTGTTGTTATTTTGCCTTTTTCATTTCTGATTTTATTGATATGGGTCCTCTCTCTTTCCTTTTTGGTGAGCCTGGCTATAGGTTCATCTACCTTGTTTATCCTTTCAAATTACGAACCTTGGTTTCATTGATCTTTTGTATTGTTTTTTGTTTGTTTGTTTTTTCTATGTAATTTACTTCCTCTCTGATCTTTATTATTTCCTTCCTTCTGTTCAATCTGGGCTTTTCTTGTTGCTCTCTTTCTAATTCTTCAAGTTGCAGAGTTAGATGGTTTATTATCAGTTTTCCTTGTTTTTTGAGGTAGGCCTGTAATGCTATGAACTTCCCTCTCAGGACTGCTTTCACTCTGTCCCATAGATTTTGGATTGTTTTGTTTTCATTTTCATTTGTTTCCAGGACATTTTTTATTTCTTCTTTCATCCCTTTGGTACCCCATTCACTGTTTAATAGCATGCTATTCAGCCTCCAAGTGTTTGCATTTTTGTGATTATTTTTATTGTAGTTTATTTCTAATTTTATGCCATTGTGATCTGAGAAGATGCTTGATATGGTTTCAGTCTTCTTGAATTTGAATAGACTTTGTGTTCCAATATGTAGTCTATCTTTGAAAATGTCCCATGTGAACTTAAGAAGAATGTCTATTCTGTAGCTTTGGGGTGGAATGTTCTGAAGATGTCTATTAAGTCCATTTGATCTGGTGAGTCACTTGTGATTGCTGTTTATTTGCTAATTTTTTGTCTAGAGTATTTATCCAGTGTTGTCAGTGGGTACTATGATCATATTGCTGTAGATCTCTCCCTTGATATTTCCCAGAATTTTTTTTTTTTTGTATTTGGGTGCTCCTGTATTGGGTACATACATGTTTACCAGAGTTATATACTCTTGTTGTAGCAATCCCTTTAGTATTATGAAGTGTACTTCCTTATCTCTTGATATGGCCTTCACTTTGAGGTCTATTTTATCAGATATAAGTATTGCTACCCGATTTTTTTCTCATTTCCATTTGCCTGAAAGATATTTTTCCATCCCTTCACTTTCAGTTTGTGTGAGTTCCTTGTTCTGAAGTGGGTTTCCTGTAGATAACATATATATGGGACATGTTTTCTTATTCATTCAGTCACTCGATGTCTTGTGATTGGAGCACTTAGTCCATTTATTTTTACTGTTATTATTGATAGGGACTTGTTTGTAGCCATTTCTATTCTTTATGCCTGTGTTCCTTCCCTTTCTATTTTTTCTTTTTACAACAGTTGCTTTAGCATTTCTTCCATTGATGACTTGGTAGTGATAAACTCCCTTAGCCTTTTTGTTTTAATGTGAAGCTCCTGACTTCCTCTTCAATTTTGATTGATAGCCTTGCTATATAGAATGTTCTTGGATTCAGTCCCTTGCTTTGCATCACTTTGTATACTGCATTCCATTCCCTTCTGGCCTGATGTGTTTCTGTTAAGAAATAATTTGATAATCTGATGGGATATCCTTTGTAGGTTACTCTCTATCTCTCTCTTGCAGCCCTTAAGATTCTTTTTTTTGTTAACATTTGCCATTGTAATTACATGTCTTGGTGTGGGTCTTTTGGGGTTCATCTTGCTTGGGACTCTGTGCTTGTGTGACTTTTTCTTCCCTAAATCAGGAAAGTTTTCTGTCATTATTCCTTCAAATAGGTTCTCTAATCCTTGCTGCTCTTCTTTTCCTTCTGGTACCCTTATTATACATTTGTTACTTCGTTTCATGTTGTCCCAAAGCTCCCTTAGCCATTCCTCCTGCTTTTTATTTTTTTCTCCAATTGCTGCTCAGATTGGGCTTTTTTCTCTACCTTATCTTCTAACTCACTAATTTGGTCATCCACTTCTCCTGGTCTACTTTCCATCATGTTTTTACTATTATTATTATTATTATTATTATTATTATTATTATTATTATTGTAGCTATATCACTTTTTATTTCCTCCTGATTCTTGCATAGGTTGTTGACTTTCTCATCTATCTGGTTTATGAACTATGACCATTACTCTGAATTCCTTTTCTGACATATTGCATCCCTCTATTTCACTTAGTTCTTTTCTTGGCGATTCCTCCTTTTTTTTCCTTTGGGGATTGTTTCATTGTCTCCCCATTTTCGCTGTCAACAGAAAGTCCAAGTGCTGAGTTGCCGGGTCCTAAGCCGTGTAAAGTGGGGTTGTCGCACAACCCGAATGTCACTGAAGAGCTCAGGCACCAAGACGTGTGGCTGCTGTGGGTCTGCTGGAGCCAGGCACGCTGAGAATCAGAGTCACTGGCACTTGGTGGGGCCTCATGTGAGCATCGAGAATCAGAGTCCCTGTGTGCACACACTGAGAATTAGAGTCCCCGCATGCATGTGCTGAGAATCAGTCACTCGTTTTCAGTGTGGCCTTGCATGAGCACCGAGAATCAGAATCCCTGCAAGCAAACACCAAGAATCAGAGTGACCAGCCTGCTAAGAGACCAGGTTTCAAGGCTGCCCTGTGTCTGCAGGAGGCCCGCTTGCACGCCATGGGTTGCAAATGCCCTATGCTGCTTCAGTGGGCCAGCAGGAGGGGGATGTCCTCTGTGACTCACAGGAATCTGCACTCAGGATGGTTAGTCTCAGAGTCTGTGGGTTTGTAGCAGCGGCAGCAGATTTTTGTCCAGAGTGGCTCTGGGGTCCCGGTTTGCACCTGAGGCCGGTCTGGGTGGTGGTGAGGCTGGGTACCCAGTCACAGCAGTTCTCTACTCTAACTTTTGAAAGATATTTTCATTGGGTACAGAATTTTAGGTTGACCTTGTCATTGTTAAATTCAGTACTTCTCACTTGTATTGTGTGCAATGAAAAATCTGTTACTGCCCTCATCTTTGTTCCTCTGTATGTATGTGTCTCCTTTTCCTCCGACTCATTGAAAAAGAATTTTCCCTTTATCACTTATTTGAACAATATGATTATAATGTAGTTTTCTTCCCATTTCTTGTGTTTGCACTTCCTTGAAATTTTGAATCTGTTGATTTATAGATTTTTTCTTCTAATTTGAAAAATCTTCAACCATTATTTCTTTAAACATTTTTCTTTTCCCCACAGCTTTCCTGAAGAGACTCCAATTACATGAAGTTGTTCCACAGATCACTAATGCTTTGTTGATGTATCTTTTTCTGAGTGTGTGTGTGTGTGTGTGTGTGTGTGTGTGTGTGTGTATAGTTTCTAGTGTTATGCCTTTGAGTTCTCTAATATTTTCTTTTGCAATATCCAATTTACTATTAATCCCATCCAGTGTAAGGTTCTTCTTTTTACATATGCTGTGTCTTTACTAAAGAAAGTATATGTAATAGAGTATAATAACTTGTTTTCATGCCTTTATCTACTAATTCTAAGACCTAAACCAGTTCTCAGTCACTTTCAGTTGATTTATTTTTCTCCTCATTATGGGTTATATTTTCTTGCATCTTTGAATGACTGATAATCTTTGAGCAAATGCCAGGGATTTTGACATTTACCCCGTTCTGTATTGGGGAAGAATGTTGTTCCTTCAAACATTCTTGAACTTTGTTCTGGAACACAGTTAATTTACTTGGAAATAGTTTGATCCTTTCATATTTTGCTGTTAATATTGGTTACTGCAGGCCATAGTAGTGATCAGTTGAGTCTATTTATTACCCACTACTATGGAAGGACCCTCTGATACTCTACCCAATGCCATGAAATATTGAGGGCTTTCAATCTAGCTGGTGGTAACAGGAACTGTTTCCCACCATATGTGAACATTGGACACTGTTCCCTCTAATTAGTTGATTCTTTCCCTAGACTTGGCTAATTCTCTTACATGCATGATCACTATACATCTTGATATTCAAGGGAGGAGGCTTCTATACATGTCTAGAGTTATTTTTGTATGCAGCTCTCTCCAATCCAGTACATTATTCCACTTTGGTGAAAATTAGCCATCTTTGTGTCCCCAGTCTCTAAACTTCCTTGACTCATCTTCGGGAAGGTCACTGGAATCCACTTACATTTTATTTTACTGCACATAGCCTGCAAACTCACTGAAGACAGTAAGCTTGGACATTTGTAGGGATCATCTTGTTTGTTTTCTCTTTCTCTCTCTGATCACTATCATTGCTTGATAACCAAGGTCTTCAAAATCATTGTTTTATATATTTTGTTTGTGATTTGGTCATTTCAGGCAAGAAGGTAAATCCAATCCCTGTTACTTGCTCTTGTTAGAAGTTAAAGTTTTTTTTTTTTAATATGTAATGATAAAATCATGCACTTTTAACATATTTGATGTGTGTTTATCCATTGCAAATAGTAGTGTTAATGTTCATTTTGGTCAGTGAGGGCCCCTTCAAGATGGCTTCTGACAGACCCCAGGAGTCCTTCATAGTTTTCTTGCTTTCAGACTCGTTTTGTATATTTGTTGATTTCAACACTGATTTATCTAAGGATTCAAAAGGGCTATTTTGAAGAATAAAGTGGAAGGAATGACTGAGGCCTGATAGAGAGAATTCACCAAGAAGAACATCAGAAAGGCAAAAGATTGCTAGAAAGTAATTGAAACACATCCTGAGAATACCCAACAGCTCAATAAGCAAACCTCAGGCCTATCACTTTTTCTCAGTATTCCCCTCATTATCTAAATCCCACCATTCAATATTCCAATATGAGCACACACTGATTTTCATCAAAAGACCAAGTAAACCTTTCATGTTGGTTTCTCTGGAATATTGGGAACAATGGAAACTGATATCAAATCTAGGTAATTCTGAGCATTAAATATCCATTCAATGTTCATTTCAGAGATTGGACTCCTGGTTACTTCTTTCACAATGTCTTTTAATATAAGTGGTTTGGGAATATTTCATAAAAGATACAAAACCCAAAACAGATTAAAATTTTGTGACTCTAAATTAATTTTTCAACTTTTAATACTTTGGAGGAAAAGAACATTGATGGGTGAAATTCATGAATAATCTATTCCAACTCTTGTTTTTAAACACTATTTTCAACTTACACATTCAGCAAAAATTACCACAATTAGTGAAAGAATACAGAACTGACTGTCTCAATTTTCCTTTTTTTTTTATTTCTCCCAGGCTCATTATTTTAGAATAATTTTAGAGGCCAAAAAGGCATGTGAGGCAAGAAAGTAGCACTAATTATTATGCAAAAGAGGTGATCACCTAATCCTTGATAATCTACAAGTCATGCAGCTTTTTGGTAATGTAGGCTCATGATCATGTTTGAACAGGTTTCTTCATATGGGTTTCTGATCTTTGTGCCTCATCTTACATTTGGAAGATTATTTCTGTCATAACTAAAAATATATCTTGGGAAGTGAAAAATCAGTTGTGACTGTTGATATTGAGACATAACTAGTGTTCAACTCTAATATATGAGGTAATAAATCATAAGCTATTAGTCAACCTTTATGTCTTTTTCACAATCAAATTTTGGATTAGAACATTGTCCACTTCATCTATAATATGTCCTATTTAAAACCACTGCTATTTAGGAGATAAATCCAAAACCCTCCCACCCTCCTTCCTGCTATGTACTGTACTAGGGGTAGAAGATATGGCCAATGAGGGATACAATCTATCTCTTTCTAAATACTTCTGTAGCAATCAGATTGTTGTTTATGTTTACCTGTAGTCAGGTAATTCTGATACAAGCAATATTAACTTAGAATTACAAGTAACATCTTAAATAAAAATGGGAGTTCTATGAGCATAATCCAATCATCATAGTATGGATAAAATTCAAATCATGTTTTGCTAAATTATTGTACACACAAGTAGCATATATTCAACACAAAACTATAGAAAATAGAAATTGTAAATAAGAAAATATTAATTTAAAATTACACAAATAGTCTCTACCAGATGACTGCTGTTTTCATATTGAAAAATATATTTCCAGGCATTTTCTTATCTATATAGATAAAAGCCTAAGCGACCAGATGACTGGACAACTGGATGACTGGCTGGTAGCTATGACGTGCACTGACTACCAGGGGGCAGACACTCAATGCAGAAGCTGCCCCCTGGTGCTCAGTGTGCTCCCACAGCAGGAGCGCTGCTCAGCTGACAGACAGGAGCCAGACACCAGGCTGACAGCTGATGAGCACAGCTGCTGCAGTGCGAGCCTCTCCTGTGGACACTCCCCCTGCACGAAAAGCGGTGGAAGGCACAGCAAGGCTAGATGAGTGGGAGCGGGGCTGTGCACAGCCTGGGCTAGCCTTGAGCCTTTCCCTGGCTGCCTGCTGCTTTTCACACTACTTTGTGTTGTGCAGCATCAACACAGACAGTGGGCTGGAGCCCGATGAGCTGGTGGGTAAGGTAGGGATGTGGCGGTATGGAGGTACACTGATCCCTACAGGCCAGCTCGAGGGACCCCCTTGGTGCATGAATCCGTGCACTGAGCCTCCAGTGAAAATATAATCAGCTTTCCTTCCCCCCCCCCCCCTCCAAAAAGGCATCATCCTATTCATACTGTTCTGAAACAGTTTGGGGTCTTTTAATTTAAAAATATAAGTCATATATACATATAATTAAAATTTTAAATAATATAGTAAGACCTAAAATAAAAATTAGACGCCTACTTAGGCTGATCCTTCGGATATAGCCATTAATATTTTTAAACACATTCTTTTAAAATATATATTAGCCCTGACAGGTTTGGCTCAGTAGATAGAGCATCAGCTTGAGGACTGAAGGGTCCTGGGTTCGAGTCCAGTCAAGGGCATGTACCTTGGTTGCAGGCACATCCTCAGTGGGGGGTGTGCAAGAGGCAGCTGATCGATGTTTTTCTCTCATCAATGTTTCTAACTCTCTATCCCTTTCCCTTCCTCTCTGTAAGAAATCAATGAAATATATTTAATATATTTTATATATATATATATATATATATATATATATATATATATATATATACCAGCATATACACAAACATACAAGCATATGTCATTCATGAGGATAATATAATGGCAAACCTACTACTTTTGTATTTAACGTTTAAAAGTTAATAATAATATTAATAGCTTGGACATACTTTTCTATCAGCACACATATATATGTTCCTTATAGTCTTTCCTCACCCTCATAAAATACCAATATTCATTCTCTTGACTTATATATAAGCAAAAAAAGACTTAAAAACTCATGAAAAAATAACTTAAACTCTTTAAGTAACTGAAAAATAATCTGTTGGTAGGACAAACTGCCATTAATCTACACTAATAAAAGAGAAAGATGCAAATTAACCATCACTCCTCTACCCACCAGCCAATCAGGAGCAAGTATGCAAATTAACCCAACTAAGATTGCAGAGGCCATGGAGCTGAAGCAAGCAGGAGGCTTGGGTTGCCTCGGCAATTGAGGAAGCCAAGCTTCCTGCCGGCCCTGAGCCAGCTGTGGCCTCCACTCATGGCAACAAAGTTTCAATTATAGAAGACAAATAAATCCCAGATACCTGATTCCAGCCAGCCTCCACTGGGAGCTTGGATGGCTGGGGGTTGTGTCCAGTCTGCAAACAGCCATCAGCCCCTCACCCAGGCTGGCCACAACCTCATGGGGGGAGGGTTCCCGTTGGGGGGCTTAGCTAGCCTGAAAACGCCTCTCAGCCCCTCACCAAGACTGGCTAGGCACCCCAGCAGGACCCCCCACCATGAAGGGGCTGTGGACAGCCTGAAAACGGCCCTCAGCCCCTCACCCAGGATGGCCAGGCACCCCAGTGGGGACCCTCACACTGAAGGGGCTGTGGTCAGCCTACAAACAGCCATCTGCTCCTCACCCAGGCTGGCCACACCCTCATGGGGTAAGGGTCCCTGCTGGGGGCCTTGGCCAGCCTGCAAATAGCCATCAGCCCCTCACCCAGGCAGCCAGGCACCCCAGTGGGGATCCCCACCCTGAAGGGGCTGTGGCCAGCCTGAAAACTGCCATCAGCCACTCACCCAGACTGGCCAGGCACCCCAGCAGGACCCCCCCTCACCCTGAAGGGACTGTGGCCAGCCTGAAAACTGCCCTCAGCACCTCACCCAGGATGGCCAAGCACCCCAGTGGGGACCCCCACACTGAAGGGGCTGTGGCCAGCCTGCAAACAGCCATCAGCCACTTACTAAGGCTGGCTAGGCACCCCAGGGGGAGCCCCTACCCTGAAGGGGCTGTGGCCAGCCTGCAAACAGCTATCAGCCCCTCACCGAGGCTGGCCAGGAACTCCTATATAATAAAACGGTAATATGCAAATTGACCCTAACAGCAGAACGACTGGGAATGACTGGTCACTATGACACACACTGACCACCAGGAGGCAGATGCTCAATGCAAGAGTTGCCTCCAGGTGGTCAGTGCGCTCCCACCGGGGGAGCTCTGCTCAGCCACAAGCCAGGCTGACAGCTGCCATTACAGCAGTGCTGGGAGCCTCTCCCACCTCCTCAGCAGTGCTAAGGATGTCCAACTGAAGCTTAGGCCTGCTCCCCGCTGGCAAGTGGACATCCCCCAAGGGCTCCTGGGCTGCCAGAGGGATGTCTGACGGCCAGCTTAGGCCCAATCCCCCAGGGAGCGGGCCTAAACCAGCAGGTGGTCAACCCTCGAGGGGCCCCAGACTGCGAGAGGTCACAGGCTGGGCTGAGGGTCCCCCACAAGTACACAAATTTTTGTACACTGGGCCTCTATTAGAAGATAAATAAATCCCAGATACCTGCTTCCATCCCGCCCTGGCCTCCGCTCAAGGAGGCGCTACAAAAAAAAAAAAAGAAGAAGAAAAGGAGAGGCTGGGAGCTTGGGTTGCCGGGGGGCATGGTCAGCCTAAAAACAGCCCTCAGCCTCTCACCCAGGCTCGCCAGGCACCCCAGTGGGACTCCCACCCTGATCCTGGACACCCTTCAGGACACCACCCAGGCACCAGGCTTCTATCCTATATAATAAAAGGGTAATATGCAAATTAGACAGAGACCTTCCAGGAGACCTTCCAGATGTTCTTCTGGACAAAGCCATGGTGGCAGGGCCAAGGTAGAGGTGGTTAGAGGCCAAGAATAGAGAGAAGTTGTGGGTGATCAGGCTGATGGGGGATGGGGCTGTTGGGGGTAAGCAGACCCACAGGCGGGCCAGTTGGGGGCGAGCTGGCCATCAGTGGGGGTCAGTTGGAGGTGATCAAGACAGTGGGGGGCAATTTGGTGTGAGCAGGCCAGCAGAGGGGCAGTTGAGGGTGAGCACACTGGCATGGGGGCAGTTGGGGGTGATCAGGCTGGCTGTGGGGGGGGGGCTTTTGGGAGCAAGCAGGCCGGCGGCAGTGGGCAGTTGGGGGTGAGCAGGATGGCAGGCAGAGTTGTTAGGGGAAATTAGGTAGGCAGGCAGGTGAGTGGTTAGGAGCCAGCAGTCCCAAATTGTGAGAGGGATTTCCGACTGCCAGCTTAGGCCCCTTCAAGGGGTCCCAGGTTGGAGAGGGTGCAGGCCGGGCTGAGGGACACCCCCTCCCCCGCATGAATTTTGTGCACCGGGCCACTAGTGTAACATAAAGAGTGTTGTAGCTAGTAAACTATTAATGAGAAACACACAGGAAAATTATAAAAATAATTACATAGTACTTAAAATGTTAGAGAAACATAAAGACAAAGGCAAATGATTGTGAGTCTTCAAGCATTTTCTTAATGAGTGGATTTTATCTTTCATTTACTCTCTTTGACCATGAATATTCCTAACTCATTTAGTTTATGCTTTAATTATCTATCTATCTATCTACCTATCTATCCATCCATCAATCATCCATATAACTTTCTAGCTATCTATGTATCTATTCATTCACCCAGACCCACATTTAAACCTACATACACCCACACAGTCCCAGAATATAGAACATGCTACTCTTGACAAGTAGGAGGGAAGGAGATCAGTTATAAGTGTGAGCAATAAATAAAGGGTGCCCACAATTGTACTTTTTAAATTCAATTTATTGGGTTAAATTGGTTAATAAGATTATATAGGTTTCATGTGTACATTTCTATGATATATGATCTATATATTGTACTGTGTGCCCATCAACCAAAGGTAAATCATCTTTTGATACCACATTTGACACCCCCCCTTTCCCTTTACTACCCCTACCTCTTCCCTCTGGTAACCACCATACTGTTATTTGTGTCTATGAGTTTTTATTTGCTTGTTTTTTCTTATTTGTTCACTTGTTGCTTTCAGTTTTATTTCTACACAGCTGATCTGTTTATTATTTCTATATTAGGTCAAAATTAAAGTTCTCAGATGGAGGAAATGTGTGTTTGTTGGCGGGGGGGAAATAAGAGAGAAATTTCAGTACACACATAAACCCTGGATTTTTGTTAGTCACTAGGCCTAATTATTAGACCTGCCCCCTTACTTTATAAGTGATTAATCATTTTATTTTCATCAAATAAATCTTTTATTGCATGAAGAAGAAAGTATAACCACTCTAATCTCAATTACTCTGCACTGAGCCCTCTTGAATGTTAGATACTTCTAGGTCATTATAATTGAACCATGTCTACCTTTAAATGTTATATGCATCACTGGTGTAATGACTTGAAAAAGAAGAATCAATGGCAAACGGCACTGAGAAGCCAACCGGAATAAGGAAAACATCTAGTTTGAGATGTTTATTTCTGATTCTCGGCTTCAGTTTTATGTACTACATCTATTGATAAATATCCAGGGCTCTCATCATAACCCCAGGCAGAAAAGAGTTGTTGAGCAAATCTGTAGACACATTCTGTAGCAATTTTCATGTCATCATCTTTCTTATGTCTGAGGGCTTTGGTCCAAGTGTTTCCTGAAGTGTTTAGCCTATTGTATTTTGCTCTAAGACTTTCTGCTGGTGCCAGTCAACTTGTTCCTGATGCTCTTTATTGTTTTATCCTTATCAAAATCTTTATTTCATTCAAACTGTCAGGATCTGGCTCATTGACTGCTTGGGGTTTCTCAGTTCCATGGGTTCCATATTACCAGGTATAACTTGAAAATATGCCTCTATAAATCCTATGTCTGGGCTGCTAGCAGGTTCATCATCATCTCCTCAGCCCAGTGAGACCTCTCTCTCTCTCTCTCACTCTCTCCGATAAAACAGCTACTACTTGTTCATCCTTGCTTATTGCCTTTAGTCCTGTGTTTTCTAAGGTCACTTTGTCAGACTTTACCATATTAAAATATTTTCCCAGGTTTGCACTGTTTAACATTTCACATAGACACTGGCTAAGGACCACATGGGTTTTAGTAAACTCATTTGTACTCATTGGATCAATTCACAAAACCACGAAACTCGGGATTTGAAGTTAGATTTCCTCAATTGTTTAAAAGGATTACAGTGAAGGCAATTCACCTTGTGAAAGGCTTTCAGTGATTCAAGAAAATGAAGTGTGTGCACTCCTAAGGGTAAAGGGCAGCTTTATATTTTCAACTCAATGACATATTAAGAGTCAGATGTCTTGAAATTGTGACTTTCTGGTCAGACCCTGTAAAGTGAGAGCGCCACCTTTAAGCTATAATATTTTTAGATGAAAAATAAGAACTCTGACTAGTCAGTTATATTTATGCATGAAAAAAGCACTTTTCAATGTACTTCTATTAGTAATATTCTAGTTCCTTTGCCCCAAAGAAAAGATTCAGAGGACCTTACATTCACCTCTGAGGCAGTGTTTTCCTTTTGTTTTTTTTTTTTTCCTTTGGGGAATGTCAGGGAGAGGTCATTAAATTGTTTTAGTTGGGGGTGATAGATTGCTGAACTCGCTTTACATATTTTATAGTTCTGAACTTCAACTTCCAAATTAGTGGTAATGGTAATGAAAAAAATCTGATAAATTATCAAGTTCTGGGTTTAATCTTTCAGTTTTATTTCTTTTTCTTGTGTCATCTCTAAGTTGTTCTAAGAACGGGATAAAAAACTTATGAGCATCAAAGTGTTCATAGATAATTGATGCAATATCTAGGATTTGCATTAAATAATTCATAAAAAGGAAAAGGGGAGCATAGATGTAACAAAAATGAACAAGAGTTGATAGATGTTGAAACTGTGTGTTAGATGTGTGGTGGATCATTGTAATATTGGCTCTACTTTTATATATTTTGAAAATTTCCATAATAAAAGCATAAATTTTTAAGTATTATTCTGAATATACTCAGAACTTTCTGGCAGTAGCTGAAATGGTATGTTTAAGCTTCTGGAGTAAACCTTTCTTAGACCCACAGACATCCTTCTTAATAAGCAGGAGTGCACAAGCCTGATAAGAGCACTGAGCGGGATTTTCTTCCATGAAGTACCTTGCTGAAGTAAATCATTAATTAGAACATACCTAAAATGAAGCAAACACTGTAAAATAGCATTCACACAGCTGGTATTTCCAAAACTTTGTTGCTGTTAAGTGAGTGGAAAGGGCCACCTTGTTTATTCCAGTCATTGTGATCCTGGTTACATTTTTGTTTTGTTTTTAAACGCAGGAAGGGGCTGGCTGAGAGTGAAACTAACAAAGTTTCATGGAAGGATGATCAAAGGTGTCTGGCTTGAAATACTAGTTGTATGCAGGTTAGATTTTTCAAAAGAGTTCTTTTCTTGCTACCATAAAAAAAAAATGTGGACCACTAAGGCCTTAGGTTTTCTCTTCAGCATGTTTCAGACTCTGCTGTTTCTCTCCATGGTTTTTCAATACTATTTTCCATGTGGGGATGGGGGTCTGTTTACTACTGAGATCGGGTAATATATCATTCCCTTTTGAATAATCTTTATTCATATCTAAAACACTTTAATGTCTAACAATCCAAATTGGTGTTAATGCCGTGACTGTCAAAAATTTGATAGTACCAGACATCTGTTTTGCAACCTTTGGAGATACTCTAGTCCAAGAACTTTTTCAATTAGAAGTTCATCTTTAGTCTCCAAAGTTGCTGCTTTTGAAGGAACTTGTTTTTCCACTGTCTTCTTTCTGTGATGTCTTACTACCTAGAATAGTTGCAATGCTAAAACATACTATTGATAAGATATCATAGAGGTATGAAGATTGTTTTGATGGATTACATCTAGAAATAACCCCCTTTGATCTGCATCCTTGCAAGATATATTGTCAATAATCAGTAGGCTGTTATCTTATGGAGTTAACATCAAGTGACTTTGATTTGTTCTATCAGGTCAAATAACCACATTTTTAATCTAATTATTTAGCTGAAATATCCTTGGACTCCTTCCAGTTTTATAGTGAACCACCAGGTTGACTTATATTTTTCATAAATTCAGAAGTTCTTTTTTTCCCATCCTGTAAAACAAGTCTGCCTGCTCCAAGCTCAGAGAGGACCATATGTTTAGAAAAATCATCCTTTAAAAAAATTGCTTTTAGCCAAAAATAACATATAACTTCACTAGAAGGTTTTGATGCTGGGGGAAAGAAGGACCAGTGGAGGGATTGTCCTTCACATCCTGAATCAGAAAGGGACACAGGATTTATCCTGTGATTTTTCTTAATCCCCACTAGGGGCAAGAGATTGTGTCAGTATAAGCAGAGTTATTAATATACGGAAGAAAGCAAAAGAGAATTAAATAATTTTTATAAACTGGAAAGTGGGAACGAGTAACAAAACAGAATTTCCATCTAGCTAACTGGTAAACAGACCCATTAGCACACTCTCAGGGGGCTGTCACTGGTCCCAGAACTGGACAGGAAACCTTAGAAATCCTAAAAGCCCAGTACTGGAGGTGGGGGTAAGAAATTCCTCTGCCCAGGGCATGCACAATAAGAACTAGATGATGTAATAAAACTTTTAGACATTCACAGTGGGAGTCAGGGTGATGAAACAGAGGGGCAGGGCCTTGCGTGGGAATAATCAGAAAGGTAATTGGGTTGAATAGAGGGCATGAAGTCCCAATAGAATTTACTGGGAGTAGGGCTCCATCCAAGTCTGGGAAGAGTTAGAAGTTCGGTTTGGATAATTTAAATAGTTCTTTGTCCTTTGCCTAAACCAAGAAGATATATGAAGAATTAACAGAAGCCTCACTGTAGTGCTTCTAGAGCCTGCCCACCCGCCCTCTAGATCCCCAAGGATGTATTAATTCCTCTTAATTCACAATAAAATATTACCATCACATTTAAACTTCTCCACGCATGTGCGTTTGGAATTCTTTCCTCATGCCACTGCGAAAGGACCAGTCACACACACCAGCAACAGGTGGGACACTACTTCTAACTTTTGCTTTCTTTTGTATTCTTTTATGGTTCATTAAGTTGCTATTTATCTACAATACAATTCACCAATTTTAACTGCATAACTTGGTAAATTTTGGTAATTGTATGCAATGTAACTAGCATGGTGATTAAGCTAAAAAATTTCTCCTTCACCCTAAGAAGTTTCAGGTGACTTTTTCACTTCTACATCCAATTCAGCTGCATTCCTCCCCACCTCCACTCCAGGTCCCCCTTGATTTGTTTTCTGTCACTATAGTTTTGCCTTTTATAATTTCATTTATGTAGTATTTTATGGTATGAATATATCATAAAATATTATTATCTATTCACCAACTGAGGTTCATTTGGGTAGCTTTCACTTTTGGGCTATATGAATAATGCTGCTTTGAACATTTATATATGGTTGTTGTGTGGACATAACTTTTCATTTCCTTTGGTAAATGCCAAGGGGTGGAATTGCTGGGTAGTATGCTTAACTTTATAAGATGTTGCCATACTATTTTTCATTTCCAGTTTTTACACATATTTGCCAAAATTTAGCAGTTTCAGTCTTTTTAATTTTAGGCATTTTAGTTAAGTGGGTAAATATGTCCTTGGGGTTTTAATTTGTATTTTCAGATGATTAGTGACATTGATGATTTTTCCATGGGCTTATTGGTCATTTATAATTTTCCTTTTTGAAATACCTATTAAGTTGTCTGCCTATGTTTTATTAGAATGTTTGCCTTATCTCTGACTTTTTAATAACAATTACTATTTCATTGTTTATAATCAGGCTCCATTTGGTGGACACTGAAGCTGTTTCAGGTTGTTTTTAGAATTATAAACAGGATTTTAATTACTGAATTATCTTTTTTTTTCTTTTTATGAGTTTTTTTTTCTTTTTTAAATATTAAACTTATTTGAAAAGACAAGGGGCCAACCTCACCAGGCAGCTTGGCTGGCATAGCAGGTGTAAGCTACAGAGCTTAAATTCATCTACCAAAAAAGTAATAAAAACAAAATTTAAAAGGGCACCTTCAACAGAACACAAAACTTCCAGCAGGCACATGAGCTTGCAGTGAAGGCTTCAGACAAAAAAGTAACACAAAGCTAAAATCAGCTCCTGGGCATTCCCAGTGTAAGTTAAAGCCCACTTTTTCTCCAGGTGCCGCAAAGGAAATAGTTTCTCTGCAGGTGAGGACAGGAGGGCGCTACTAAAACCAGGTGGGCAAGCAGGCAGGGGCTTGGTTGGTTTTCCGAATAGCCTGGGGCAGTGGTGGAGCTTAGCCCTCTATGGGATTTATGGCTCATCTTTTACCAGCGTGGGTGGAGACAACTGAAGCAGCGAGGGCTGTCTCTACCGCAGGACCCTGGGATTGCAGGGCCTGCAGGCAGCACTCTTGGTCTCCTAGGACAAGAGCAGCTGTGGAATGAATCTTCTGGGTCTCCTCAGTGACCAAGTAAAACACTTCATCAGGGACATGAATCCAGTTCATCTGCAGCTGCTTGACATGGGGAGGAGGGCGTGGGACAGGACAGGGAGCCCCTGGGATCAGGAGCACTTTGACAGAGCACATCTTGCCCTTAAACAGGAGGTTCAGGCTTGGTCCTATGTGCCTGGTCTGTCCATGGCTCCATAAGCACCTACTGGGCATCAAGAGGCGCTTCTTCATGTCACCATCCACCCTGCTGTGCTGCTCATAGCTCCTCTTGCCCAGGATGGTGGGAAAGCCATTATTGATCACAGGGGCTACTTGGTGGAGGTCAGGCCACTGCTCACACTAGATACACTCTTCACGGGTCAGATTGGGGTGGGGGCGGGGAGGTGGGGCAGGGGTGGTTCTGCTTCAGGCTTTGCACGACTTTGGGCAGCCTGGCCATGCATCCAGCCTTGATGGCCAAGCTGTTGGTGTACAGGTAGGAATGACTGGAGGTGTGCCATGGGCACAGGATCCCTCAGCACAGGTGCTGGGAGAGCCACATGAGCTTGGTGGTATGCAGGTAGAAGGCCTGTCTCATCTTCACAGGGCACTTGCCGCTCCTGTTGCTTGGGGCTGGGATGGCATGGGGTCTCATGTTACTGAGGTTTGGTCCTGGCCTCTTTCCATCTAACCAGGTTGGCATTTTCAAGTCACTGAATTTCTTCCAATATGTCCAATTAGATGTGCAGGGACAATGCTGCATGTTAGGGGGACTCCAAAAATACCACTGGTAAGATTGAGTGATGTGACAGCTCTGGCAGCCCCTGTGCCCTTCACCACACCCACCTTGATGTTGTTGATGTTGATCTGGTTTGGATTTGGCTTGTTATAAAGGTTGTCCCAAAATTCACGCAAGAAGTAATTTTGATAGAAAACACAGGTTTATAATTTAAAATTGTAATTTTTTTATTGATTCATAAAGTATATAGTAAAGGGTTATGCATGGAATAGCATATTGGGTAAATGGCCTCCACGGCTTTGCTGGCACATACGCACTCTTTTGTTGAAATTTTCCATGACCGTTTTTGCATAAATGTGGCTGAATTTCTTTGATACAGCGCTCAATTTCCTCCTTCAAGGAGTGAGTGGTCGTGGGCTTGTTGGCATAAACCTTAGACTTCAAAAAACCCCAAAGAAAAAAGTCCAACGGCGTTAAATCGCATGATCTGGGTGGCCAATTCTGATCACCAAAATGGGAAATTACACAACCAGGAAATGACTCGTGCAGTAATTGAATTGTTTCTTGGGCTGTATGGCATGCGGCACCGTCTTGTTGAAACCACATGTCATCCACATCCATATCTTGCAATTTAGGCACAAAAAACTGCATTATCATGTCGCGATAGCGAGCACCATTAACTGTTATTGCCTGAGCAGTTGCATTTTCGAGGAAGAGTGGTCTGATGATGCCTCCAGCCCCAAATCCACACCAAACAGTGACACATTGTGGATGCATTTGTTTCTCAACAATCACTCGTGGATTTTCTGAACCCCAAATGCGACAATTTCAGCCCAAGAAATAATTCAATTACTGCATGAGTCATTTCCTGGTCGTGTAATTTCCCGTTTTGGTGATCAACAAAATTCAGCCACATTTATGCAAAACAGTCATGGAAAATTTCAACAAAAGAGTGCATATGTGCCAGCAAAGCCTTGGGGGCCATTTACCTGATATCCTATTGCATACATAACCCTATACTGTATACTTTATGAATCAATAAAAAAATTTACGATTTTAAATTATAAACCTGTGTTTTCTATCAAAATTACTTCTTGCGTGAATTTTGGGACATCCTTTAGTTGGGGATATAAACTTGCTTTAATGCACTCTCAGCTTCAGCTGCTTTCAAATGTTTCTGCTGCACATATCTATTGGTGGTCTTCCACATGCAGTAGTACTGGATGATGCTGGTGAGTGACTTCCAAGGTAAAAAGTCTTGGTGGATGTTCTTGAAATCTTTCCTGTATTTCTCCAGGGCCTCCTTGAAGATACTGGCCTCTGAGACCGATCACTCCTCCATTTTATCCCAGCAGAGCATAAGCCCACCCTGACATACCAGAGCCAAAATGGCCTTGGAAAAGTCATACAAGTTCTTATGCAGCATGTCCATGGGGTGGAACAGGGTGACGTCCTGGGAGGCAGGTGCAGCGCTCATGTGCAGGTTGGGCTGTCAGGCGGAGCTGCTGCTGTAGTCAAGGGTCTGCTCAAAGTTGCCCAAGGAGTGGGCCACCACCAGCAACTGGTCAATCTGTTTGTCTATGACTGAGCTGTGTGTCTCCCACACCTTGGTCTCAAATTTGGACTGATCATGACTGTACTCATCTCCTTCCAGGTGGGTGATGTTAGCCAGGTACTGGTTTCCCATAGGAATCTCCCCTTTGTCCGCCAGCAGCATCTTCTGCTGCGGGTCTTAGGTGAGATAGTAGAAGAAGTCTTTCCACTCCAGGTAGGACTTGAGCAACTGAGTCTCACTGAGGAGAAAGAGTGATGCTACTCTCTCTTCTGATGTGGGTGTCAAGCAGAGACTCCAGCTCTCTTGAAAGGAACAGCTCCCAGTCCTGCACCTGGTACTTGAACTTCACGGGAAAGCATCTCTAGTTCTCTATCTCCTCCTTGATTTCCCCTTCCTCACCATCATTGACCCCTGGTCCAGTTTTGTAGCAGATGGACAGGTTGGCAAGCTTGTCTGATAGGGTGGCCAGAGCAATGAGGGTGCTGGAGATGGCCCCCAGTAGAAGCAAATCACCTTGGCCTCCATCTTCCCATCAGTCCTTGTGGAGCTCCTCAATTCTCTGGATTGGGTAAAGGTTTCTGGAGGAGTTCTAGAAATAGACGTAGTCTCCAACCCTGTACATGTTGGGGGGCCATGTCCGGCAGCTGTTGGCCGGGGTGGCAGTCCAGAGCATGGTGGTCAGGCTGTTTAAAGGGCAGTGCTGCAGGCACTGCTATATATATCCTATATAATAAAGAGGCAATATGTAAATTGAACCTCATGCCATAACACCATCACAAGATGGCTGCACACACAGCAGGAGCAGGGCAGCGGGGTCAGAAATGGCAGCCGCTCTGTGCAGCTTCTGCCAGGTTTCCTGTGGTCCCATGGGGGCACAGGGGTCCCAACATCTGCTTTGTGTGGCTTCTTCCAGGGTCTCCACGGCCCCATGCATGGGGGTCCCTGTGTCCATTTCATGCAGCTTCTGCTTGGGTTTCCATGGCCCCATGTGCACGCCATAGGGGTGGGGCCCAGCGGCAGCTCTGCACAGCCCAGAGGTGGGGCATCGGGGAGGCACTCCAAGACTTGGGGCCATCCCACAGTGTGCTGGCCATGTGGGGCAGGACTGGCAAGACTCCGGGACTCAGGGAGGTCCCATGGCACGGGGGGGAGGGGAGGGTTCCAGGTCTTGTGCTATTTCATGCAATAGGATATATATATATATATATATATATATATATATATATATATATATATATATATTAGATGCCTGGTGCACAAAAATTTGTGCACTTGGGGGGATCCCTCAGCCTGGCCTGTGCCTTCTCACAGTCTGGGACCCCTTGGGGGATGTCCACCTGCTGGCTTAGACCCGCTCCCCAGGGGATCGTGCCTAAGCTGGCAATTAGACATCCCTCTGGCAGCCCGGGAGCCCTCGGGGGATGTCCACTTGCCAGCAGGGAGCAGGCCTAAGCTGCAGTCAGACATCCTTAGTGCTGCTGAGGAGGCGGAGAGGCTCCCACCACCACCGCTGTACTGGCAGCCATCAGCCTGGCTTGTGGCTGAGCAGAACTCCCCCTGTGGGAGCGCACTGACCACCAGAGGGCAGCTCCTGCATTGAGCATCTGACACCCTGGTGGTCAGTGTGTGTCATAGTGACCAGTCATTCTCAGTTGTTCTGCTGTTAGGGTCAATTTGTATATTACCCTTTTATTATATAGGATAGAGGCCTGGTGCCTGGGTGGGGGCCGGCTGGTTTGCCCTAAAGGGTGTCCCAGATCAGGGTGGGGACTCCCGCTGGGGTGCCTGGCTAGCCTGGGTGAGGGGCTGAGGGCTGTTTGCAGGCTGATCAAGCCCCCCAGTGGGGACCCTCATCTCATGGGGGTGTGGCCAGCCTGGGTGAGGGGCTGAGGACTGTTTTCAGGCTTCCCACAGCCCCTTCAGGGTGGGGGAGTCCCAGTGGGGTGCCTGGCCAACCTGGATGAGGGGCTGAGGGCTGTTTTCAGGCTGGCCATGCCCCCCGGCTACCCAAGCTCCCAGCCTCTCCTTTTTTTCTTTTTTTCTTTTTTTTCTTTCTGGGATTTATTTATCTTCTGTAATTGAAACTTTGTAGCCTTGAGCAGAGCCCAGGCTGGCTAGGGCATGCAGGAAGCTTGGCTTCCTCCATCGCCGGGGGCAACCCAAGCCTCCTGCTCACTCCAACTCAGTGGCCGCCACCATCTTAGTTGGGTTAATTTGCATACTCACTCCTGATTGGCTTGTGGGCGTGTCTTGAGCATAGCAAAGGGATGGTTAATTTGCATGTTTCTCTTTTATTATATAGGATATAGATAGATAGATAGATAGATAGATAGATAGATAGATAGATATCTCTCGAGGGAGAGAGATTAAATGTTGATGGATGCATAATCTTTCATTGTATGGACATGGTATTATTTATTTAACCAGTTCTTTTTGGTAGATATTTGGATTGTTTCTCCTTTTTCACTAGTACAAACAATGCTGGAATGAGCATTCTTTTTTGTATATATTTTCACACTTATCTGAATATTTTATTATGATAAATGCCTTTTGATATATACTTCCAAACTTCCTTGAGAAAATATTATACTAATGTATTTTAACTTTTTATTCAGGAAAATTTAATATATACAAAATCAGAGAGAGTAATATTACCTCCTTACCCCATGTATCTATCTTTGAGTTGTAACAATTATGTACACACTGGCAATCTTGTTTCACAAATTCAGTCTTGTTTCAACATTACCTACTTTTAAAAAAATATTTTATTTTATTTATTTTAGACAGAGAGGAAGGGATAAGGATAACAAGACAGAAAATTGATGAGAGAGAAACATTGATCATCTGCCTCCTGCACATCTCCCACTGTGGATTGAGTGGCTGCTAGTTCTGAATTTCTTCTAATTGTGTGGCTAAATGACTTTCTGTGTACCCTTCAGATACCTTCTTTGCTGGCTCTTGGCTGCTCAGAGCCCTCTATTTTTGTTGTTGTTAATTCTCACCTGAGAATTTTTTTTCCATTGATTTTTAGAGAGATAGGAAAGGGAAGGGGACAGAGAGAAACATTGATGTGAGAGAGACACATTGGTTGGTTGCCTCACTTGCTCTGACCAGGCCAGAGCTTAAACCTGCAACCCAGGTACATGGCCTTGACTGGGAATTGAAGTCAGGACCCTTCAGTGCATGGGCCCATGATCTAACCACTGAACAATACCACTCAGGGTTCAGGGCCCATTTTAAAGCCTCAAATGTTCAAATCAGAACACCTTGGTCCTGACTTCATTTACCCAAGCAAAATTTACCTAATCAACCACTTCTGGTTTCCTCAGAGTCCATTAGAACATTTCAGTAAATGACAGTGGGTAGGAATGGGTTAATTAGGTAAATTCGTTTCTGCTGTAGTGTTATGAGTTGGTGGGTTTTTCCCACTTCATTATCAAAGAAGATAATGAATTGCTCAACCAAACTAAAATGTAATCAGAAAAGTACTTCTAATAGTGAAAATTTAAGGCAACTGTGTTAGTCTGATGAAGGTGTTTTTATAGCTTTCATTGCTTCTTCAATCATACTACATAGCCCTTGTTTTAAAACTGGTTCTGTTCAACTACTTAGTATCCTTCATTGCTAGTCCAGTCTTTTAGCCTATGACTCCAGCATAATCGTAGTAGGTGAGTTTATACTCTGCTATACAAAAGGGAAGCCGTCCGAAGTTGTTCTTACTATTGCAAAAATAACTCTTTGTATGTCTACATGGATCTACAGAAGGTATTAAATAAATGACACGGTGGAATCTTGACTGGGTTTGAATATTAATAGGCAACCAAAACACTTCTTTTCTAGAAATGCTTGAATATTATGCAAAAATATTCTGGTTTTCCTTTTGAGAAAATACAATACTTTAGTAAAAGCCACACTTTACATTTCCATAGTGCTTGACAGCAAAAAGTACTTTCCTAAGCATTATTTAATTTGAAGTTCACAATAGGGACTATGAGTTACACAAGGAAGAAACTCTCATTCCAATGTCACAGACAAAACCACTAATGTGATTTTTCAAGTTCACCCAGTCATTTAGTGACAGAACCTATATCCTCAGTCCATTCAGTGTAATTCAACTTGTAAGTGTCAAGCAAATGCAAGATCAATTGCAACCTGACATTTCACAAGTGAGGATCTTTGATTTAATTTCCTCTTCCTTTCCTACTCTCCAAGGAAGTCAGTTCCTGGTAAGAATAATGACAGATTTTTTCCCCCATTGTATTTATTGAATGAAAGTCAACTAGTGATCTGAATTTTTTATACTACGCTATGTAAATTTTGGAAATTATTGATTTGCCTTTGTCCTTATTCTAGTGTAGATTCTTCATTAGTCTGAGCCCTCCAAAAAGTTACCTGAAAGTAGAGGCAGTTCAAGAAATATTATATTAAGTGTTCCTTTATTTTTTTTATTTTTTATTTTTTTTAGTGTTCCTTTATTTTTGAGAATCTTCTGTTAGGAAAAAAAATAAAACAGAATAATGGTGAGAACAGGATTATTTTGGATGGGATGGTTTGAGATGGCCTCTTGAAAAAGGTGATATTTAACCTCAATTCTGATAAAAAGTCGGGAGAGCATTCCAGGCAGATGGAGTACCCAGCACAAAGACGCGGAGGCAGAGATCAGTTTGATGTGTTCATGAAACAGGACAGTGTGACTGTGGTATAGTGGACAAGGGGGAGAAAAGTAGGATATAAAGTGGGAAAAGTAAGTGGTAGACAGATTACAGAGGGTTGCACTTGGGCCATATTTTAAGTGGAATAATAAGTCATCACGCCATTTTACAGGAGGGGTGATTTGGGATGAAAATATCATATGGAAACTATTTGTCTTAAGTGAAAATACTCTTCTGAATCCTTGTGGAGTTATTTAGAGCTAATGATGTAGAATGTGGTGTCTCCATAAATTTGCCTACTTGACCCTAATAACCTACTTCTCTACCACCATCCATAGTGGTGAAACTAGTGTAGTTTTCTTTGTAAATGGGGTATTTTTTTTGTAGCCTTTTGAAATGTCTAGGTTCAGTCTGGTGAGTTTTTCATCATTATATTTTTCTCCTGAAAGCACAGTGAATCTATATAATTGGAGGAAGGGGGGGGGTATTCATTGAGGGGTGGGAAAAGTATGTTAGATGCTCCTTTATTCTTTGGTTCTATAATTTAAAGTCTCAGTAATGTCATATAATTTTGGGAAAAACAGAAATATATCTTTGTGAAATAACTCTGTAAAAACATTTTTTTCTAGGCTATGGGATACAACTGCCTATATAACATAATAGCAATTCCAAACCACATTGCTTAGTTTCCATTAAACCTGTACCTTAACTTTAAATTTCACTAGTTCATAAGCTCTTTTTGCCAAAAGGATGAAAGTGTCTAAATATCATTTATAAAGGACAAAATGTTTCTTTGACTATCTTGAGATAAAAAGGTAGCCTTTTCTATCATAAAGGCAACATTTCTCCTTTCACATTCTTTAAACATTTGCTTTGTAGACCATTAAACCTTTTTCCCCTGGAACCTAATGCCTGCCATGTACTAAAATTACTCTCTGTCTCTCTCTCTGTCTCTGTCTCTCTGTCTCTGTCTCTCTCTCTCTCTCTCTCTCTCTCTCTCTCTCTCTCTCTCTCTCTCTCTCTCTCTCTCTCAACTTTCCAATGTGCTTTCAAATTGCCTTTTTCTTTTGATTCAGATCATTAGTAATGGTCATGGAAAAAGTCTCTGATATCTAGAGGGAAATGCAGTAATTTAGAAGAAAGGTTTCCCTTTGGGTTTAACTCTACAGTTTGGTTCAATTTTATTTGACATTTTTATCCATCATAGTATAAGAGTCCCTTTTTTCCCCCCTTTTCATAGACTGAAAGAATGGTTTATTTTTTTAGGCTGCTGCCCTGTTCTTTGCTGTTCAAAAGGAAACAAAGGTTTTCTTTTCATCCTTTTTCTTAGTCTCTGAGTGAACGGCTTATGAAGGTTGGAGGATTGATAGCCGTAGGAGATTAAGAAATGCCTTTAATTCACAAACAGCTCTGAACTTGCAGTTGTTCAACCCTAGTGATGAGCTAGAGTTATGCTTTTCTCACTTCTTATGCGGGTAAAGAAATTGCTCTCTGATTTTCTAGTTTCTACTTCAAGGATATTTTAGTTCGGTTGGATAGGATATATTGTCGAGGAGGGAAGAAAGGAAGGCATACTTCTTACAAAATCAATAACCCTTGCTTCCAGCAGGCTGGAGAGAATCAACTCTATAGTCAGACCATTGCTTCTATGAAATGAGGAAAAGTGATAAAACATTTCCTGAGTGCTACTAGGTGCTGAGACTCTACTAGGTATTTTACATATGCTATATCATTCTAACAGCAATTATTTGAAGTAAATATTACTATATTCCATTAAATGAGATTTAAATAATTTAAGCAATTTGATCAACATCATACCGCCATGTGAGTTTCAGACTTTGGATTTTAACACAAGGCTGCTCATACTGTTTTTCATTGCATTATACTTTCTTTTTAAAGGATGGTCAAGAATGCAGCAGCCAGCATGTGTGTATACTAGTATTCCCTCATCCCTAACCACCAGTGTTTACATTTGGTGTGATACATCTCTCTGAGTGCATCATACATGACATCTCTTTGATAATATTAGTGGTGTATCTTTCCTGATGGGTTAGGAAGGGTAAGAAGTCTGGGTCACACTTATGCATGTTCATACAAACCATCCTTGACCACACATAACCGCCATAATAGTAGCTAACATTTATTGAGCCCTTACCACGTGCCAGGCACTCTGTTAAGAATTTTTTTTAAAATATATTTTATTGATTTTTTACAGAGAGGAAGGGAGAGAGATAGAGTTAGAAACATCAATGAGAGAGAAACATCGATCAGCTGCCTCCTGCACACCTCCTACTGGGACATGCCCTTGACCGGAATCGAACCTGGGACCTTTCAGTCCGCAGGCCGATGCTCTATCCACTGAGCCAAACCGGTTACGGCAATGTTAAGAATTTTTGAAATATCACTTAATGCTGACAACAAACCCAGGATTGAGACATATAATATTGTCATTGGCATTTCAGAAAATGCAGACACAAGGAGATTAAGTGGCTTGTCACAGAACTGTGTAGCAGTCAGAATTTGAATTAAGTAGGCTGATTCCATAAACTATGCCTTGGTCCAATGTACTATACTGTGTTATATACACAATGTAGCACAGGAGAAAGATCTAAGTATAATAGAATATACCAGACCTCAGTCATTTTCAAATGTTGTCTGAGAAGCATACTAATGTTTTTACCTTATGAACCAATGCTTCTTTCTAACTCAATGCTATTATGTTCAAAATATGCAGAATGAAGTACTGAAATCAAATATTCCATATATCATATCACCAACAAGTATCTGCTTGGAATTGGTCAGAATTTAGATGGAGGTAAAGTAAAGAAGAACCAGCTGGTCAATCACCTCCCTCACAAACTTGCCTAGACTCTGCTTTCAGTGCCAGTATGATAAACCTATACTGGTTGATGTTCCAATGAGCACGCCTTTTAAAATCCTTATTAATAGGCATATTGAAAATAGAGGAATTATTCTAGTATCTTTGAGTTAGCATATGACTTATTGAATCTGAAAAAACAAGTGGTTGGCAGTGGATATGTGTATGATGCATAGTCTCATTATATATCCCAATGAAGCCTATTGAATCTAGGTAACATATTAATGGGATACAAATGGTATAATGCTTCATTAGGGAAAAGAGAATAAAGTCAACCAAATCACAGCATGTTGAACTCAGGGAATTGTCTCATATAGCTGAAAATCACATTTATAGCTAAACCAGCAGTCATTGATGGTACAGTTTCCATTCCTGATTACCATCCATATAGAATCAAAAATTGCCAAATGTCATTGGGACACTTTTGAATTTCAAACTCAACTCAGTGATACAATAGGGATAAAAAAAAAAAAAAAAACACGTCATTTTTCAGCTAGCTAGCTAGTGATATAGTAGCTATGTAGTGCAATGGTTAAATGTAAAGACTTGGGAGCCAGATTGTTTAGATTTGAGTTATGGTTCTCTGGCTGTGTGACCTTAGTAAGTAACTTCTCTATCCCTTGATTTTCTCATTTATAAAATAGTAATTACCTTATCAGGTTTTTGTAAAGGTTAAATTAATACATATCAAACAATTAGAACAATGCTTGGCATATAGTAAACACTGTAACTATTATGTTATTTTAACTTATAAAATACTAGTGACCCGGTGCACAGATTCGTGCACATTGAAAGGAAATTAATTAGAAGGTGGCTGGTGGGGCAGGACTGAGTGAGATGGGCTGGAAACGCCCTGGAGCCAACCTCCCGTGGTCCCTCCCCAGCATCTGCAGCGTGAGCAGGGTCCCTCTGGTAGATGGGGTCCCTAGGCCTGGCCTGTGGGGATCAGGCTGAAACCGACTCTCTGACATCCTCCAAGGGGTCCTGGAGTGTGAGAGGGTACTCCGCAAAGTTGCTGTCATACAGGGTGTGGAACGCAAACGCAAGTGTGCAGTAAACCAGATTCCAGGCCCGACAGTGCCCCAGCAACGACATAACCCACGGCCAAAGGTAGAAATGCGCGGCCCCATGAGGAATCTGGTTCCCTCCTCTCTGGTTTCAGGATGCATCACCCGAGAAACACTGCTGCCAAGTCACTGCAGCTCGTCTGCCCCCTGGTTGTCAGTGTGCATCATAGTGACTGGTCGGACAGGCGGAGGAACCCTTAGCATATTAGTCTTTTATATATATAGATAGATAGTCTTGCCTTGGATGTTGTGGTAAGTTAATTGAAAAGTCTTCTTTGTATACCAAAAGGTCATGGGTTCGATTCCCAGTCAGGGCATATAATCAGGTTTCAATTTCCATCCCCAGTTGGGGTGTATATGGGAGGCAACCAGTCTGTGTTTCTCTCTAGCATAAATGTTTCTCTCTCTCCCTCTCCTGTCCTTGCTCTCTGAAATAAATTGTTACATTGAAAATTGTTAAATAAAATATTTAAAAAGTAAAATACAGTCTTTCTAAGATTCATCTAAGAAACAAAATGAGCTACTGAGTCAGGTGACTTTTTTCATGTCGATGGGCTTTGTGTGTTTATCAACAGTACTTCTTATTCTTAACCTCATGTAACACAAGGATACTCAGATGCAGCAAAATATTTTTGTATCATTTTGTTGTCATTTCTATCACTATGACCTTAGAAAATACATTTATGTCAACAATTTTTAAAAGTTTTGCGTTTTCCTGTTTGTCACAGTAAGTTGAATTTTTAAATTGTTTGGGATTCTTTAAAATATTTTGTTGTTGATTTTCTTTTTAAATTTTAGTACCTTTAGAAATAGATGGGCATAAATGCATAATATATTTTAGTTCTGCTTAGTTGGTTGGACCCACTGCCTGAATAGTTTCATGAATATTAACTTTCATATTCTGTAAGTGTTTTTTCTCCTTAAATAGGAAAAGTACGACTTTATTACAATTAACTAAAATTGAGGATCATTTGATATTTATCTCAGAGATGAAGCCTTTTAATATTGAGAGTAAAGGGGCTAGTGAATTTGATATGAGGGAATAATATCAATAAAACCAGCAAAGAATGACCATATGAAGAATCAGAAAATTATAATCTGATAAAGAGGGAACACGTTGCTGCTAAGAAACAGTCTGGTCAATTAAAAGCATACCAGCCCTTGATTATTTCTATGATATCTTTTTGATTAACTGCTACACAATAATGAGCTTTATTATTTTTAGCCTAGAGGGACTGATTAACACTGCAGTTAATGTCCTATTATGCACGTGCGCTTTACTATCCCTGAGGGGTTGTAGTCCAACCTGTGAGCCAGCTGTTCCTTGTCATGAGAACTGGAAGCACTATTAGCAATCCACCTAATCCTGAGTTTTGTTTTGGCTTGGATTCATAAATGGATTTACAAGTTTTAAGTCTCTACTCCACATGCATGGACAAATCCTAATAAACATTCTTAGAAATACTTCCATAATTAACACTCAACCCAACTTTCCTTGTTTTGGGAGAGATTGATAACACAACCTATACCTTAACTTTTAGTCTTATCAAATAAATGTGTTTTGACATGTGTTTACTTTGCTTAGAAACATAATCATTAGATTCATAACTAATCAGTTGCCTCCTTGGCAGTTGAGTCTTGCCTGTGGGTCATATATGTGCTTTGTTGAAGTGAGTTTCATTAGTGAGTAGTAGAGAATAAGAAACATGCTTTTAGCAGTCATTTGCAGGATGAGCTCCAGCTGGTAAAAATAGTATTTAGGGAGGACTGAGGAATTCAGGACTGAGGGATCCATTGCTACTACTAGCAGTGGATATATTAGGCAGGTTCAAATCCAGATGATGTTAAAAGAACAGAAAAAATTGACTTTATAAAACATCTATTCTTCTATCATTGCTCAAGTAATCATAATAATAACTGAATTTTACAACTATTTCTAGTTGGGAGAGTATTTTGAATTTTCTATTTTATAACAATTTTATTAAAGATATGATTCATATACAACTTACATGTTTAAAGTATACAATACAATATTTTCTAATTATATTCCCAGAGTTGTGCAATTATTACCAAGTCTATTTCCAAAACATCTCTATCACCCCCAAAACAAACCCCATGCTTCCCAATTCCCTCTCTTGCCATCCCTTGGCAAATTTATTTTTGTCTCTGTGGATTTGCCTGTTATGGACATTTTATATGAATGGAATTATACAATAGTGGCCTTCTGGGCCTGACTTATTTCACTTAGCATAATGTTTTTAAGGTTCATCCATATTATAGTATATATCAATACTTCATTTTTATTGCTGAATAATTTCCATCATATGAATATCTTGCAATTTGTTTATCCATTTATTAGTTGATAGACATTTGGGTTGTTTTCACTTTTGGGCTATTATGAACAATGCTGCTTGCTATAATGCACTCATTTTTGTGTGGACATATGCTTTCGTTTCCCTTGGATATAAATCTAGGAGTGGAATTGCTCTGTTATGTGATAGGTATGTTTAAACTCCATGGGAACTGACAAAGAGTTTTCCAAACGTTTTCATTTTTCTCATATGATTGTTAAAACAACTTAAGAATATGTGCCAATTATTTATTATCCTCATTTTTAAAAACATGGTCCCTAAAATCTGGAGCCATCAGTTACTATTTCAAGGTAGGAGTGCTAGTAAGTAATCCAGCTAGGGTTGTGAACCAAGGTTTCTGAACATTCAATGAAAGCTTAAAAATCGGTGCCCACATTCTTTTTTTAAAATTTCTTTATTGATGAAGGTATTACATATGTGCCACATTCTACCTAGAATCTTATTTTCCTTAATTAAATTTAGGATAGTGAGTACACAGTTTAGGGTTCTAAGGTCTGTTTGAACGTTAACAAGTCACTTGGGAATTCCTGCTCTGACAGTGCTAATCTTTGCCTAAACTTGATGGCACTCTGGGCAGCATAGGGTCGTTAAAAGTGATAGATTTTAGATACTAGATCCACTATTTTACTAGACAACTTGTATACACCTGTTTTCTAGTTTCAACTCTACCAATAACTAGCTTTGTCACTTACCTCAACTCAGTAAAACTCCCTCAGGCTCAAATCCCAGTTTTTATTTATTTATTTATTTATTTATTTATTTATTTATTTATTTATTTATTTATTTTTATTGCTTAAAGTATGACAAAGAGTATTACATATGTGTCCATTTTATCTCCCCGCCCTAGACAGACCCCTAGCCTCCCCTATCCCCCAGTGTCTTATGTCCATTGGTTATGCTTATATGCATGCATACAAGTCCTTTAGTTGATCTCTTACCCCCCTACCTCCTGCCCCCCAACCCTCCCCAGCCTTCCCGCTGCAGTTTGACAATCTGTTTGAGGCAGCTCTGCCTCTGTATCTATTATTGTTCAAAAGTTTATAATGGTCTCTATTATCCATGAATGAGTGAGATCATGTGGTATTTTTCCTTCATTGACTGGCTTATTTCACTTAGCATAATGCTCTCCAGTTCCATCCATGACATTGCAAATGGTAAGAGTTCCTTCCTTTTTAGAGCAGCATAGTATTCCATCGTGTAGATGTACCACAGTTTTCTAATCCATTCATCTACTGATGGGCACTTAGGCTGTTTCCAGATCTTAGCTATGGTGAATTGTGCTGCTATGAACATAGGGGTGCATATATCCTTTCTGATTGGTGTTTCTGGTTTCTTGGGATATATTCCTAGAAGTGGGATCACAGGGTCAAATGGGAGTTCCATTTTCAGTTTTTTAAGGAAACTCCATACTGTCTTCCATAGTGGCTGCACCAGTCTGCATTCCCACCAGCAGTGCACAAGTGTCCCTTTTTCTCCACATCCTCTCCAGCACTTGTCATTTGTGAATTTGTTGATGATAGCCAGTCTGACAGGTGTGAGATGGTACCTCATTGTTGTTTTGATTTGCATCTCTCGGATGATTAGTGACTTTGAGCATGTTTTCATATGTCTCTTGGCTTTCTGAATGTCCTCTTTTGAAAGGTGTCTATTTAGGTCCTTTGCCCATTTTTTGATTGGATTGTTTATCTTCCTTTTGTTAAGTTGTATGAGTTCCCTATAAATTTTGGAGATTAGGCCCTTATCAGATATGACATTGGCAAATATGTTTTCCCACACAGTGGGTTTTCTCGTTGTTTTGTTGATGGTTTCTTTTGCTGTGCAGAAGCTTTTTATTTTGATGTAGTCCCATTTGTTCATTTTCTCTTTAGTTTCAAGTGCCCTAGGAGCTGTATCAGTGAAGAAATTGCTTCGGCATATGTCTGAGATTTTGTTGCCTTTGGATTCTTTTAGAATTTTTATGGTCTCCTGTCGTACATTTAAGTCCTTTATCCATTTTGAGTTTATTTTTGTGTATGGTGTATCTGTCCAATTTTCCCAACACCATTTATTGAAGAGACTATCTTGGCTCCATTGTATGTTCTTGCCTCCTTTGTCAAATATTAATTGAGCCTATTGGTTCGGGCCGATTTCTGGGCTCTCTATTATATTCCATTGATCTATATGCCTATTCTTGTGCCAGTACCAGGCAGTTTTGAGAACAGTGGCTTTGTAATACAACTTGATATCTGGTATTGAGATCCCACCTACTTTGTTCTTTTTCAGGATTGCTGCAGCTATTCGGGGTCTTTTTTTATTCCAGATGAATTTTTGGAGAGTTCGTTCTAGATCTCTGAAGTATGCCGTTGGTATTTTAATGGGAAGTGCGTTGAATTTATAGATTGCTTTGGGTAGTATGGACATTTTAATGATGTTGATTCTACCAATCCATGAACACGGTATGTTCTTCCATCTGTTTATGTCTTCCTCTATATCTTTTTTCAACATCCTGTAGTTTTCTGAGTAGAGGTCTTTTACCTCTTTAGTTAAGTTTATTCCTAGGTAGCTTAATTTTTTTGGTGCGATAGTAAACGGAAATCCCAGTTTTTATATTTCAAATAGTCATCATACCTATTTCACAAGGTTCCTCTGAGAATTTAATTAGGTAAAGCATGTTTGGCATAGTGCTGGACACAAAAAGTGGAAAAGTATAAACTCTATATAATGCTCAGGAAGAGATACATGGATCTGTATATTCACACCTTCTCAACTCCTCATTTCATCCCCTTCTCCAGACAAGGAGACTGTCTGTCGTGTCAACATATGCTTAAAACAGTTTTGGAAATTAAACGAATACTGGAACTGGTGCCTTTGAGATTTAGCAACTCAGAACGTTTTCATTTAAGATGAAATGTCATTCCCCATAAAAAAGACAAGCCACCCAGCCAGTATTGTTCAGTGGTTGAGCACTGAGCCATGAATCAAGAGGTTACCAGTTCCACTCCTGGTCAGGGCACATGCCGGGGTTTCAGGCTTGATCCCTGGGAGGGGCATGCAGGAGGCAGCTGATCAATGTTTCTCTCTCATCAATGTTTCTATATTTCTATCCCTCTCCCTTCCTCTATCTAAAATCAATAAAAACATATTTTTAAAAAAGATAAGCTAATTTTATTATTTGTTTGCTAACATACATTTCTTTCTGTTCTGTAGCAAGTACTTTACTGTCCTTTGGCTGTATTCCTAAGTCTCCACATTTTGCAGCTCATAAATAACCACTAAATCAAACCTCTTCAGCATCTTGAAAGGTCTACTTAAAAAGAAAATGTTTATTTCCTTTGAACATATCCTGTATTTGAGCTGGCTGTTACCAGTAGTTTTAGTCCAAGTGATTATATAAGAATCTCCATGGGGACACAAGCTGAGTCCCCATAGCAAATGTTTTCCAACCACACTGAATTATTTAGCTTTTCTTCTACCACATTTTCTGACACTTACTACATATATATATATATATATATATATATATATATATATATATATATAAAATGATTCAAGAACAAAATTCGTTCAATGTATTATTTTGTTTCACTCAAACCTTCCTGAGCCATCTTATTTATTGCAATAAATGAATTTTCAATGCATTTGGGTGTATGGATATCATATAGACATACAGTTGTACATGTTTACAAAAAACTTGAGAACAATTAAATAAAAAGTTATTTTAATGAATATGAATAAACTGAATGAGATTGAGTACCATTTCCTGAATGCCACATTTTTAGCAAGTGTTCCTTGTGATATACATATATATATATATATATATATATATATATATATATAGAGAGAGAGAGAGAGAGAGAGAGAGAGAGAGAGAGAGAGAGTATTTTTATGTACAGAGAGAGCAACCATAGATTTTCTGAAATGTGTGTTCTCTGGTTATATTTTGTATACAGTTTAGAACTTCTGTACATTACTGCAAAGCCAGTACTTCATGAATCATATTTTATGAATCATAAAATATTCAGAATTGAGGCCTAATTTAGACATAAAGTAGTCCGCCCTCATCTGCAGTTTTGCTTTTCGTTATTTCCATTACCTATGGTCTAAAAACATTCAATGGTCAATTCCAGAAATAATTCATAAGTTTTAAATTGCATGCTATTCTGAGTAGTGTGATGACATCTTGTGCCCTCTCGCATGGGACGTGAATCATCTCTCTGTCCATTGCATGCATGCTGTAGAGACGCTCCCCAACAGTTACTCATTTAGCCTTCTCTGTTATCAACTGTGGCAGTATCTCAGTGCTTGTGTTCACTGACCCTTATTTTACTTAATAATGGCCCTAAATCACAAAAGTAGTGATGCTGGAAATGTGAATATGCCAAAGAGAAGCCATAAAGTGCTTCCTTTAAGTGAAAAGGTAAAAGTTCTCAACTTAATAATGAAAGAAAAAATTGTATGTTGAGGTTGCTCAGATCTATGGAAAGAACAACTGTTTTATCCATAAAACTGTAAAAAAGGAAAAAAATATGTGCTAGTTTTGCTGTGATACCTAAAACTGCAGAAGTTACAGTCACAGGGCATGCTAAGTGCTTAGTTAAAATAGAAAAGGCATTCGATTTGTGGGTGGAAAAATGACATTGTCATGACTTGATGGTCCTCCTGATATATTATCAGAAGGTCAATAGTAATACCTACATAATTCACTTCACTTCTCTCATCATATAGGCATTTTATCATTTCACATCATCACAAGAAGGGTGAGTCTAGTACAATAAGGTATTTTGAGAGAGAGAACACATTCACATAACTTTTACTACAGTATATTATAATAGTTTTATTTTATTATTGTTGCTGATCTCTTACTGTGCCTAATTTATAAATTTAAAATTTGTCATAGGTATGTATGTATAGGTAAAAATGTGATATATATAGAATTCAGTACATGTGGGAGAACTGCTGTACCCAGTTTTTAAAAATGAGCTCTGTTCCCTATTTTATCCTTAGCTAACTGTTCATCTCTGAATATAAAACGTGAAAATATTTAAATCTTCTACCTTCTATCAGCAATAAATTATTATATGGAATCGAAAAGCAGCTCCTTATTTCCCAAATAGGTAGAAATTTTTATGAAGAAATATTGTCAAAATGATTTAGGACAATTCTCTCCTGGCTAGTGTGGCTCAGTTGGTTGGGCACAGTTCCAGGCATCAAAAGGTTGCTGGTTCAATTCCCATCAGGACACATGTCTGGGTTGAGGAGGCAGCTGAAGCTGATGGATGTTCCGCTATCACATGGATTTTTTTTCTCTCTCCCCCCCTTCTCTCTCTAAAAATCAATTTAAAAGTCTTTAAATAAATGATTTATGATGATTATTTCATTCTGCTGGGTTTATCAGTTTGAAACTAAAATGTGTCATGAAGAGTGTGCTTCTTTTCTACTTATTCTCATAGGTGTAATATTTTATTAACATAGGACTGCCTGAGGCAGTAGTGATATAACAACAGCTAATCACTACATTTTAGTGTAAATCACATTTTAGTATCAGTAATCATGTGGACTTGATTGCACATACTCTTCAAATGTGGAAAGACTCAAACTCCAAGTTCTCATTGGAACAAGTGATACATTATGTTAATCCTCAACAAAAGGAGCTTTGAAAATATCCTTATTTGCTAAGAATCTGGCCCCTTTCTAATTCTTTCAGCTATGTAGAATAAAAATCATCCATACCTTTTATCTGAAATACCTTCAGGTCTATGAAAATTTAGTAATTCCTGTGTGTGTGATATACCATCAGAAGTGTTGAAATCTAATTTCAGAATATTTATCACATTAGAATCTAATGCATAATACAATCAGATAGAAAATAAGTTTAGGGTACTTTTCAATCTCTCAACACTATTAATTAGAAAAAAACATTCCATACTATTAAATGGCAAAGGGAAAAAAACAATATTTAGAGTGCAATAAAATCAACAAAAGAGAATCAGTGCCAAATCAGGATCATTTTAATGGTATGATCTGATTCTTACTGTACTTTAGCATTTATTAAGAGGTTCTCTAGCTTACACATCTTCATTTTTACTTCCAGTCTGCTTTCCTCAATGTGTCTCTCCTCAGCTTTTTATAACAAACCTGTTACACTTCAGATTTTCTCATTAAATGTGTGACTTGAATCCCGGACTTAGGCAACAGTTTCTGAAGTAAATTACATGGAGAATTTTTCACATTTAATATTAGTATGTGGACTATCAACTGCATGCATATACAATTTTCTTCCTGAGAACTCAAGTATTAATTCATGTTTTTTATTATTATTAGTCATTTGGGTACTCAGTAGGACTAAATTTCATTCTAAATATGCATTAGGCTCTTTCTCAATTATTTTCTTTTAATAAAAATTCAGTAGGTTTCTGTTTCTTAATGCTCAAATGACTATGTAACTATTTATAATCTCAAAGGAACAACATCCTCATACATATCCAATGCTATTACCATTTCTGTTTTGCTTCACCCCCTGAAAAATGAAATTCAATTTAATTTCTTCAGATGTCATATGGACTCATAAGTCTTGCTGATATTAATGTTTAAAGTAATTTTATACCTGTCCTGAGAACAAACCATTAATTTTTTATTTTAAAAACTGATTCAGATATCCTATATAATAATAGACAAACATGGTAATTAACTGTAGCTCTGACACACTTCCCATTGGCTAATCAGGGCGATATGCAAATTAACTGCCAACCAAGATGGTGGCCGGCAGCCAGGCAGCTGAAGCGAACAGGAGGCTTGCTTGCTCCAGTGATGGAGGAAGCCAAGGTTCCCCGCCTGCCGCTGCTGGGCTCTGAGCTGCCCTCTAAGAAACAATGTTGCAATTATAGACCCTAACAAACTCCAGAAACCTGCTTTCAGCTGTCAGAGCTGGAGTGAGGAGGACCGAAACAATGTTGCAATTATAGAACCCAGACAAACCAGATCCCTGCTTTCAGCAGCAGAGGCCTCAGGCTGGAGCTGAGCCTCAGAACAAAAGCCGGCTCTCAGCTCCAGTGACAGCCATAGAAGGTAAAAAAATCCCAGAATAAAAAAAAATAAAAATAAATAAATAAAAAATAAAAAACAGAAAAAAAGGAGAGGTTGGGAGCTTCAGTCACCCACCAGGCCCATTTTCAAATGGCCCTCAGCCCCTTACCTAGACTGGCCAGGCACCCCTGTGGGGACCCCCACCCTGAAGCAACAAGATGGCGGCTAATTTGCATACTGAAGGGGGGCGGCAGCACTTGAGGCTGTCGGTGGTATGGGACCCAGATCCATGTCCTGGCGGGCGGGCTGCAGCGCTTGAGGCTGTCCACGGTCTGGGACCTGGATTCGTGATCTGGCAGGTGGGGGGCAGTGCTTGAGGCTGTCCGTGGTCCGGACCCGGATCCATGACCTGGCAGGCGGGGGGCACCGCGGAAGGCTGTCCACTGTCCCGGGACCCGGATCTGTGACTCTGCCGGGCGGGGGGCAGTACTTGAGGCTGTCTGTGGTCCCGGGACCCGGATTTGTGACCCTGCTGGGTGGGGGGCAGCTTGAGGCTTGAGGCTGTCCACGGTCCCGGGACCTGGATCCATGACCCTTCCTGGCATGGCAGCACCTCGCACAGGGGCGGATCGGCCGGGGTTGGGCAGGGCCGGATGCCTGGCTTCCGCCCAGCCCCAGTAACTCTGGGCAGGTGAGCAGCACAGAGAGCCTCTGGACAGGGGAGGCAGGCCGGCGGAGGGAGGCCTGTACTCCCCACATGGCGGTAGTGACAGCTGTGAGTGCGCCAAGAGAAGCCTGCAGGCTGTGCTGAAGTAGCGCCTGCAGGCCATCAGTACCCAGGAGTGGCTGCGCAAGTCCTGTCTTCTGGCCCAGAAGGTGCAGGATCGCAGGGACAGCCATCGTGGCCACCGTGGCTGGTCAGACTGACGTCCTCCTGGCCGCACCACGGGGGTTTGCGGATCTGCAAAGCCAGAGGCCTCTGGTGTGCACATCCCCCCTGGCGTGTGAACATTCCCCAGCACACTTTGACCCTCCCATGCCTGCAACAGTTGCAAAACAAGGCGTGCACAAGTTCCCCCACCTCTCCACCGCACTTCCATCAACCCAGCATGCCTAACACCCCCACAGGATATGCACACATCCCCTCTGATGTGCTCACGTCCTTTGGAGAGTATCTGGGTGTTCTGGGTGCTGAGGGTGGGCGCCTGTGAGATGACAGTGAGAGGGCGGAGTGGTGATGCCCTGTTCCCACGGAGGCCAGTGCAGCTACGAGATCACCTCTGGGGGATCAATGCAGGTGCTGAGGCAGGAGCAGGTGCTGACAGACACACCTGGTGGGAGTGGGCGGCCCTCGCTGAGGTGCCTTCGGTCAGCGTTCAAGATCAAGAACCCAGAGGCGGAGAGGAATTCCGTCCTCTCAGTGAAACAGTGGGATAGTCAGGGCGACTGCAGAGGAGGAATGTGCACTTTGGGTGCCAGCACCCATGAGCGAAGGCTGCCCTGACTGAGCCTCGCTTGCTTGGGGCCTAGCGCACTCCTGCCAGGCAGCGGGTGACAGGACGTGCTTTTCCAAATTAATGAGAGAAAACGTTGATTCTCCTGCTGCCCACGAAGGTGGAAAGTGAAGTGGGGAGACATGTGGGGAGTAAGCGAGGTTCCCTGTCTGGGAGTTCCAAATCTGCTGTTGGTTTCTTTCACCTCTGACTAGAGATATACAGGTGTCCCCCAAAAATGTATACACACTTTGAATACCTACTAATTCCAATGGTTTTAAGCACAAGAAAGAAACAATGGACCTGTTATCTGTTAAAAGTGTGGGCACAAACAAGCAGTTGGACATTCCCTGGGGGTCTCAGATTGGAGAGGGTGAAGGTCAGACTGAGGGGCCCCTTTCGCCCCCATCTCAGTGCACGAATTTCATGAACCGGGCTACTAGTATTATAATAAAAATCTTAATCATGTGGATAAGAATATTAAATATAACACACTAGAGGCCTGGTGCACGAAATTCTTACACTGGGAGGGGGGAGTCCCTCAGACCACCTGCACCCTCTCACAGTCCGGAACCCCTTGGGAGATGAGGCCTAAGCTGGCATTTGGACATCCCTCTTACAATCCAGGATCCCTTGCTCCTTATTGCCCACCTGCTCACTCCTTACCACTTGGCTAGCTGTTCCTTAGCTCTGCTGATGTGGTGAGAGAGGCTCCCACCACTGTCCCTGCACTGGTCAGCTGTGAGCCCAGCTTCTGGCTGAGAGGCACTCCCCCTGTGGGAGCACACTGACCCTCTGGTGGTGAGTGGGCATCATAGCGACCAGTTGTTCTGGTCGTTCTGCCATAACAGTCACTCAGGCTTTTATTACATGGATAATGCAGATACAGTCAAGAAATGACTTCCTAGATTAGATTTAACATATATTTTCTTGATACATTTGAAATACGTTGATTTGTGATAATCAGTGTTCACCTTAAAGCAAAACTTGACCTGGATTTAATTTAAAAATAATAATAAAATTTCAATGTGTAGTGTGTGGTAGCATTAAAACTGAAACTAAGGAGATCTGGGGACTTTAGACAAATCATTTTACATTTCTAAATTTGTTTCCTAATCTGCAAAAAAAAAAAAACCGAACAAAACAAAACAAAAAAGAAAAACACATGATTAGGTAATGAATTTCTATGGTCGCTCTAGCCAGGACATTTTAAGCAAAATAATAAAATTATAATATGTATATCAGATAGCAAAGCCATTGCCTGTCTTTTTTATTGGATTTATTATTTTAATAATGTGTTAATTTAAATTATATGAAGTATATTAGAGGACATTAGATTTTTGTCACTGCATTTTTAATAAAATTTTTTATGATTTTTAAATATAGTAATAACACACTTTAAGCAATTTCAAATCTCAAGGATACATTAGCTAAAAAATGGCCTCATACACTTTCCTCTTCAAAGTAGATATTGTGCTCTCATACACCTACTTATTTTTTACTATTTCTTGTTTTTATACTTTAATCAACTTTTTAATTTGAAAAGATCGAAACCTACAGAAATGCTGAAAGAATGGAATAATGAGTTCCCATATAATATCTCTCAACTAGATTCACCAATTTTAACATTTTTCCACATTTGCTTTCTCTTCTCTTTTTTTTTCCTTTTTAAATAGAGACAGACACACACATCTTTGAAACAAAGTAAACTGCTGATATCATGACACTTTACCTAAGTATTTCATGTAGCCCCTAAGAACATGAACTTTCTCTTACATAACTACAAAATTATTACCACCCAATAAATTTTAATGTGAGAAAATATCATCTACTATTCTAACCATTTTCAAATGTCTCCAATTATTAAAATAATGGTCTTTAGTTATTGCTTTTAACTGACTCAATATCTAATCAGAACGTTAACATTTTTAATAAGAGTTCATGCCAGTTATTTTGTAAATTAATATAAATTAAATTTGTCTTGTTTGATTGTTTTCTCATTAAATTCATTTTTGGTAAGCTTACTGCATGGGTATATTTGCCTAACATCAGAAAGCACACAATGACAATTTGATCTATTATTGGTGATACTGAATTTGATTGATTACTTAATATCTGCCTTGAAATGTACCTTTCTTTTCTGTAAAGGTACCTTTTCCTTAAAAATTAATAAGTAAACTGTGGGGTGAATGTTTGGAACCATATGAACATCTTTGTTTCCCAACATCCTTTCACCCAATGACTAGCATGTGTAAAGGATCATTAGCATCATCCTTGCCTTAATTAGTCATTATATTGCATTTGCAAAATGCTGATTACCTAATTTCATAATCCCTTTAATATGTATTAGTTAGTATTTTCTTTAAATAATGTTTCCTTTTAATAACTTCCTTATTAAAGACATTTAAAAAGGTAATATACACACAAATAATATAATGAACTCTCATGTATTCATTACCCAACTTCAACAGTTATTAACAGTTTGCCAAAGTGGTTTCATTTACATTTTTATGTTGGCATGTATGTATTGCTGAAGTATTTTAAAGCAAATTCCAGACATGATATAATTTTATGCCTACTTAAAAAAACAATGTAAGTAAATTATACTATCTCTTTTCCTACTAGATTAGAAGTAACCAATTTTAAAGATATAGGGAAATGCTGGAGACAAGCAGCATGATAGCAGTGAACTTCAACACTCATAATGAAATGTTATAATGAAAAAATAGATTCAGAATATGGTTGTGTGTTATAGTAGACTACAACACTAAATATTTATAATGATAACCCCGAGTTACCAAAAATAAAGTAATGTTTAATAACTTTTTTATTAAAAGACAATGATATACATAATGTATTTTATAATGTTATATAGACAGATAACTGTTTTTAAATGAATACAGTGTTTTTACTTAAAGGGGTTAACCTCAGTACCTAGAAAATTTGTCCATAAGGCCAAATATGAATGAGGCAGCGTTATACATTAAATAGTAATAAATATAACATAATTTCACTTTAGTCCCTGGTACCCAAAGTGGAATAAAAATGTTCAACAAGGCTATCTGAAGTCACATAGATGAGAATCATAAAAAACATATTTTTAGTCATATATGCTTCCAAGATATCAGCAGTCAGAGTTAGACTAGATGAATACAAGAATGATTGAATCTGCAAGTTGATCTAAATCATTTTGTAAAGTGAATCCCAGAAGCTAATTGTAAAAACACCTAGCACCGGTATTAGGACAAGCTGTGCCAGGCTTCAACTGAATGGACAAGCTGTAAATGGGAGTTAAAAAGCTCCATCATACCAAGTATTCCTGACTTTCACATAGAGGGCCTTAGGATTGACTTCTCAAAGTAATATGTCTGGGAACATGCATTATTATTAGCAAACACTTACCATCTTAGTATATATAGGGACCAAGAGGTCTGCCTTTTGCCCTCTTGCCAGTCCCCAATCCTGCCCTGCTGCCACCCCCCCAGTTCCCCGTGGTTCCTGGTTCATAATCCAGTGATTGGAGCCTGCGGGCAAGGGGGAGGGACCAAGAGGTCTGCCTTCCACCTGCTCACCAGTCCCCAGTCCTGCTCTGCTGCTGCCACCAACCCTGTTTCCCCGTTCGCCATCTGGTAATCTATCAGAGCCTGTGGGCTGGGGGAGGGACAAAGAGGTCGGCAGTCCACCCGCTCGCCAGTCCCCAGTCCCACCCCACCGCAGACACCCATCCTGGTTCCCCTAGTTCCCCGTTCACCATCTGGCCAACAGAGCCTGTGGGATGGGGTGAGGGACCAAGAGGTGGTCAATGTACCTCATAGCGACTGATTGATTGGTCATTCTGGTCATTACACCATTATGGCTGCTGGGTTGCTGGCCTTAAATATATATATATTTGATAGTATTGCAGATGACTCCCATTCCCCCTTTATCCCTCTTCTCCCAGATCCTACCCACCCTCATCTTACACTTTGTAACAAGATATGAGTTTTTCCACTGAGACATCTTTTCCTTGGACTGATGCCCATTTCCAAAAATAAAGACATGCTGACTTTTTGAAAGTGCTATACTTGGCTTTAACAATCCATTTTATAGCTAACACTAGGGAACTGGTGCACGAAATTCGTGCATGGGAGTGGGTCTCTTAGAGCAACCTGCACCCTCTCCAATCTGGAAGCCCTCAGGGGAGCCCTCTCCAATCCAGGAGTTTCTGTCTGTCTTTGCAATCATATGAGCAAATTGTCTGAGACCCCAACCCAGTTTGGTTTGGTGCTCACAGAATAATAGAGGTCTTTTTTTTTCTTTGCTCCATTGGTGGAGATTTTCTAGAAGTTACAGGATATCTTCCTTTTAATTTTTCCTCGACACTCTGACTTATGTCTTATGTCTCGTGTATGACTTATGTCTCTCCCTCCATCCCATACCCTTAACAGTAACTTACTCCAGGCTCACTTTGCTCTAATGTCTAGGAGATCCCGCAACACATCTGCCACCAGAACTATGATTCCCAGCATTCCTGGTGCTCCCTGCTCACTGGGCTTCCGCTTCTGGTCCAGGGGCTGCCACCAGAACTACGATTCTCAGAATTCCTTGTGTTCCACGTGCTCTGGGCTTCCACCCCCCAAGCTGCCCACTCTCTGCCCACTCTCCCACTCTGCTCTCTCTGATAGGCAGCTTGGGGGGCTTGGCTCCTTTGGTCTCTGGGAATGCCCCAGGGAGCCAAGCCCCGCCAAGCTGCCCGCTTTCCATTCACTCTCCCACTCTGCCAAACCCCTCAAGCCGCCTGCTCTCTGCCCTCTCTCCCGCCCCATCCCCGGCTGATCTGTGCCTGTGCACGTGCTCGCTGCCCACAGGTCCACCATCTTTGTCGGGCTAATTTGCATCCTCACTCCTGATTGGCTTTGGATGTTGCAGAGGGATGGTCAATTTACATATGTGTCTATTATTAGTATAGATAGCAATGTTGGAACCTGGTTCCTTCTGAGAATAGAAGCCATATGAAAACACAAAGGTGGCCAAGGATTTGGCATCTGAAATATTAGACAAAAATGCAAGATCAAAAGTAACCAGGGAAAGTCTATTAATAAAAAATAAAATAAAAAAAGTTGATAAAAATTTTGGCCAAGAGCTTTCAAATTTTTTTCTTCTTACAGTAAGTTACTTTAAGGAAATTTCACCCATTGACAGAATAATTAGAATCAAAAGGACATATCCATTGTCTCAAGTCATCACAGTCAATAGTTAATTGGAGTGAATGGCTGTGAAAAGTGGGAGGAGTCTATTAACTGTAGATTACTCTAAGGATGGAAACCAATTTAATTTGCTCTTGAGAATAGAAGAGGTGTGACAGAAATCTATGAGACAGAAATTTCAATATTTATGAATTAGAAAGTGGAGCATTATTCAATTATGAGAACAATTATAATAGCTTACTTGGTGACTGATTAGAACAGATAAGATCACTGAAGTTGGGGAGCCAAGTGTCATCCTTACACCTGTTGAAATTTGTGACAGCATAGGTAAGAGAAGGCTAGCGTGTTGTGAAGACTATGAGATACTAAGGTCAGTGATGGTGATGAAGAAGAGCATCCTAGAGTCTGATAGATGAATGCAATATGAAATAAGAAGTGTTTTTAAAATATAGTTGTAAAACTTTAAAAGGCAATACATTTTAAAGTGAACATTATAGAAATACTAGAGGCCTGATGCATGAAATTCATGCAAGACTAGGCCTTCCTTCCCCCGGCTGACGGCACCAATTTCCCTCTCACACCTGGAACCCGGGCTTCCCTCCAGTACCTGGGACCCGGGCTTCCCTCCAGTACCTGGGACCCGGGCTTCCCTCCAGCTGCTGGCAGGCACCTGAGATGCAGGCTTCCCTCGCAGCCCTGGCTTTCATCTGGAAGGTTGTCTGGAAGGACATGTGGTCTAATTAGCATATTATGCTTTTATTATTATAGACTAGAGGCCCGGTGCACAAAAATTTATGCACTGGTGGGAGGGGTGTCCCTCAGCCCCATTTGTGCCCTCTCACAGTCTGGGACCCCTCGGGAGATAACGACCTGCTGGCTTAGGCCCGCTCTCGGGTGGCAGAGGGCAGGCCCAGTCCCTAGGTGCAGGCCCTGGTCGGGCTCAGAGCAGGGCTGATTGGGGAGTTGGGGCACCTTCCCCTGTCATGCACAGAGCAAGGCCCATCAGGGGGGTTGGGGCTCCGTACCCTGTCAGGCACAGAGCAGGGCCAATCAGGGGGTTGGGGCACTGCCCCCTGTCATGGACAGAGTAGGGCCCATTGGGGGTTGGTGAGCTCCCCCCGTCACACACAGAGCAGGGCCCATCAAGGGGGTTGGGCTCTGTACCCTGTCACGCATGGAGCAGGACAGATTAGGGGGTTGGGGAGCTCCCCCAGTCACATACAGAGTAGGGCAGATAGGGGAGTTGGGGCACTGCCCCCTGTCACACACAGAGCCGCAGGGCGATTGGGGGTTTGGGTGCTGCCCCCTGTCATGCTGCTCTAGGGGCCACGAGGCCTCGTGGCTCCAATGATCCCAGTGCTGGGAGGCCTCACGGCTCCGCTGATCCCAGGTTCGGGAGGTCTCGTGTCTCTGCTTGACACAGGGGTAGTGAGGCCTCACTGCTCCGCTGATCCCGGTGCTAGGAGGCCTCATTGCTCCACTGATCCCGGTTCTGGGAGGTCTCAAGGCTCTGCTGATCCCGGGTTTGGGAGGCCTCGCGGCTCCGGTGATCCTGGTGCTGGGAGGCATATTACCCTTTTACTATATAGGATAGAGGCCTGGTGCACAGGTGGAGGCCAGCTGGTTTTCCCTGAAAGGTGTCCTGGATCAGGGTGGGAGTCCCACTTAGGTGCCTGGCCAGTCTGGGTGAGGGGATGATGGCTGTTTGCAGCTTGTCACACCCCCTTCAGGGTGAGGGTCTCCACTGGGGTGCCTGGTCAGTCTGGGTGAGGGGCTGAGGGCCGTTTTCAGGCTGGCGGGCGACTGAAGCTCCCAACCTCTCCTTTTTTTCTTTTTCCTTTTATTCTGGGATTTATTTCCCTTCTTTGGCTGTCACTGGAGCTGAGAGCCGGCTTTAGCTCTGAGGCTCGACTGCTGCTCTGAGACCTCGGCTGCAGCTCTGAGACCTCGGCTGCTGAAAGCAGGTACTGGGTTTGTTTGGGTTCTATAATTGAAACACTGTTGCAGTCCTGCTGGCTGAAGCCCTGCTGACTGAAAGCAGGTTTCTGGAGTTTGTTTAGCTTCTGTACTTGCAACATTGTTTCTTAGAGTGCAACCTCAGAGCCCAGCAGTGACATTCCAGGAACCTTGGCTTCCTCCATCAGTGGAGCAAGCAAGCCTCCTGTTCGCTTCAGTGCCTGGCTGCCGGCCGCCATCTTGGTTGGCAGGTAATTTGCATAAGGATATGCTGATTAGCCAATGGGAAGGGTGTCAGGTTTATGGTCAATTTGCATGTTTCTCTTTTATTAGATGGGACTAGAGCCCAGTGCACAAAATTCATGCACAAGGCAGGGGAGTCCCTCAGCCTGACCTGCACCCTCTCCAATCCAGGAGCCATCAGGGGATGTTGTCCTATTGATGGCTTAGGCCCACTCCCCGTGGTTCTCTGCTGTCTATGGGGCCTGGCTGCTTCGCCACCACTGCAGCGACAAAACCCCCATGCCCTGCTGTCCACTCTCAGTGGTGGGGCTGAAAGGACTGGGGGACTCCAGTGGGGCTGAGGGGACTGGGTGCCACCATCTTGTGGCTATGGGTGCCACCATCTTTGTGATGGTGTGAAGGTCAATTTGCATATTCCCTCTTTATTAGATAGGATGGTGGGGCAATAGTGAAAAAGAAGGATTTTTGGCAACCTGTATTGGTCAGAAGCAGTAGCCTCTGTTGAAGGAGTTTATGGAGCACATAGGTTTGGGCAAATGTTTTTTTTTCTTGGTTAAAGAATGCAAAATTGAACTATTACCCTTATGACATCCTTATTGCCTTTAAACATACAGCTATTTCTTGTTTGTGTTCTGTATTATTATTCTTCTAAAATTACTTTCATTTTCTTTGATTTATACAGTATAGGGAAGAAATATAATACACACTTAGGTTGATAAAAATCTCTGTACACATTAAAATCTGCTGTACATTTCACCCAGTTTTCAACTTAGTTTTTCCTAATGATAAATGTAATCTACAAGGTCATTGTGGAAAATCTGTTAAGAATAAAAAAGTATGTAGAAATAGAAGAAAAACAAAACCATATCCCCACCTCTAAGATATATAAATAGTATTTTTGGCATATTTTCTTCTGGTCTCTTTTTTTTGTTTTGAAAGAAACAAGTCCAAAGATATTTATATACTTAACCACCTAGTTATAACAAAGGTTAAAAATTTGCCATAACATAAGTTATTTTAAAAAGAAATGTCATAAAGAGATTAACAGCCCCTTCTGAAGAGATTCAGATTTAGTAGATCTGAGGGACTTTTCAGAGATCTTCATTTTAGCATCCCACCTCATTATGTATGATATAAATATTCCAGGGACCACATATTGAGGAAAACTAGCTATGCAAATAAGACAAGTTTGTGACCAGAAATTTTACATAAGAGGTATAAAACCAGTGGCACTGCAAGATCCAAATGAATGTTGAGGTGGCACAAATGTACGAGTCAGATAGATTGAAAAGAATAAATGGACACAGCTTTCTCTGAAAGTTGGGTCAGACACTCAGCTACAGATAACTGAGCTACCTAGTGACAGTGTTTCTAAAACATTTATGTAAATCATAATAATTTGGGAAGTCTTAAACATCTATAGATTCCCAGGGCCCACCTCAAATATTATTTAAGTCTCAGGAAGAAGAAAGGGAGTGGTAGAAAGGACGCCAAAACTCTGAACATCAGTTACAATAAGAATTCCTTGGGATTAGCAGTCAGTCATTGAGACATTGAGCCATGGAGGATAAAAATCCAGCCCTGAGATGGAGAAATGCATCCCTTGAAAAGTAGAGGCACAAAGAACTGACACTCAAGCTCTCTCAGAATAGTGGAAGGCAACAGTCAGAGTGACTTGAAGCTGAGTCAGAGATCTTTTGAAGTAGGAGCTCAAGTGATGAAGTAGGACTGAGTTGTTTTGAGAAGAAAAATAAACCCACTAGCTGGGATTAGCAAAGGCTAGAATGGGGACCAGGCATGCTAAGCAAAAATGAGAAATCATTTGCTTTCTCTTTATGTTTCAGGGTGAGCTGAAAGCATGTTTTTGAATTTTTTATTCATTCATTTGCTAAAAGGAGAAAACATGAAGACAGGAAATATTTTTTTTTCTTGATTGAAATTTTCAGTTGGTTTCATGTAAGTCATTATATTAACATGTTAGGTCCTCTTTCCACAATTCTTTTTGTTCCCTACCTTTGTTTTTATTTTCTGAATTTGGGGTGGATAAATGGAGCAGACAGCGAACATTGCTGTGAGAGCTTTTATTTTGATACAGCCTACACTGCACCATTTGGCATCCCCAGGATGTGGAATTTTTTCCATCCTTATGAGTATGGTGCAGCCTTTCTCCAGCCTTCCTCTGTAGCCCTCACTCTGAAATCACATTCTTATTATTTCACTGTAACTGGCCTCTTCCTTTTAGTTTATTTAAAGAGTTTCAATGTGAAAAATATTGTAGGTATGTTTAATATACAGTGTGAAAATGAAAAATAAAATTGAATGTGTGGAAAATTAAATTGGAAAGTGCCTATAACGTAACTTATGTTTATCAAATCTAGTAAAAGCCAGAGGTGTTCGAGGGCCAAGGGAAGTCAAATGCTACTGGTTGTGGAGTCTTTGTTTTGTGGAGGGTGGATTTTCTGCTGTTGTTGCTTCTTTGAATTATATTTGCAGATAGTCCCAGGCTATTGTACCATGCAACACTTGCATGAGAATAACCAGCTCCACCTTTCCTTGAATGCCCCTATTCTAGCCTTATTTCCAGTTGGGTTAAATTTAATATTCAAAACCTAAAACTACTTTCAGGACCTTATCTTTTATATAAGTACAATAGAGATTAACATGATCAGATTTTTCAAATGATGCCCATGGGCAAATTCCAATGTTGAGAATTGTTTTTCCTTAAGTCTTAATGAGAAAATCATGCAAGGATGTCTTTTATAATGAGATTTTGCCAAAATAAGCTTTCTCGGATCCTAAGCCTAAACAGAGTGAACATCTAAATGCAAAATTCAATAGCCTTGTGCTTTCTGCCCACAGAATGACTCAGCAATCCCTTGGTACACATGCTGCCGGTGCTGCAGCTTCCCTATTGAATTGTACGATTATTAAATGGGCTTGTGTCCAAGTCAGTGCAGGATCCCTGTTGGCAAAGGTCAGAGAAGACACATCTTCTGGTTAATAGATTTCTTTGTTTCTTCTTTCCCAGAGATAGCTACTGCAGCCATGGATTTTGGACCCATTTACTATGGTACGAAAGGACTCTGCCAGTAACAAAATCTACCAACTCTCTCTCTAATATTGTTCTTCTCTTGCTTTAATGACTGTTACTACACAATAATTAAGGGTTCCTGGGCAGCTATTTCTATCTACTAGAAATAATGGATTGAATAATAACCCTGTATCCCTGGATTTAATCATTTGTTTTTATAATCCCAACAAATGATAAATATCTATTAATTTAAATATCTACTTTATTGAAGTGTAATTTACATTCAATAAAGGGCACCAGTTTTCATGGTACAGTTTGATGTGCTTTGACAAATTAATGCACCCATGATAACTACCATCCCAGCCATAATATAGCACATTTCCATCACCTCTCAAACTTCCCACAAGATTCCCTGCAGTCAATCCTTCATCCCCTGCCCCAGGCAACAATTTATCTGCTTTCTATCATTCTAGAGCAGTTAAACCTCATCTAGATTACAATAAAAATGGGAATTATATAGTTTGTACTCTGGCATCTGACTTCTTTCACTCAGCATAATTGTGAGCATCATTCATGCTGCTGTACATATTCATGGTTTATTTAATTTAATTGCTGAATAGTATGCCATTATATGGCTGTGCGCCAATTTATGCTTCTATTTTCCTATTAATGAACGTATCATTATTTCCAGATTTTTGCTATTACGAATAACGTTGCTGTAAATATCATTCACTTAAAAGTCTTTCTGTGGGCATATGTTTGCATTTTCTTTCAGATAAATATCTAAAAGTAGAATTGCCAGGTCATAGGTACATATTGTCGACATGATTTGTGACTATTAATGTTGACCTTGGTCATCTGGCTAAAGTAATATTTGCCAGGTAAAATTACTCTTTTTTCTCCCTTTCCATATTCTACTCTTTGGAAGAAAGCCACTCTTCACAGCTCATACTTAAGGGATAGAGAATGTGATTAATTTTTGTACATATACTTTTGGCCATATATTTTATATTTTACTCCTCAGAATCAGTTCCTATAAATGGAATGCTTGGTTTAACATTTGGGTCATCTTTAAAGATGCCATTAATTATTTTGCTACAAAATAATATAAAGTCAGAAATAAAAATGAAACACCACATAAATGTAGAAAGTAAGAGGGAAATATTTTCCTTCCTGTCATCCATAAGATTTTGGTGTATAGACTTTCAAATTCTATATGCACAGCCATTTGTACACAAGCATGTATGCACACACATATATGCACATACATACAAACACAGATCACTTCACACTTCATGCAAGCTATACACACCTTCCACATGCCACACTTACAGGTGTACGAACATACATGTACGCACACACACTCGATTTTAAAAACAGGGTTATGCAATTACTTTTTTACTTGCTATTAAAACAGTAACACATTTACACTAAAGAGTGTAGCACTTAAAGTATGGGCTGTGGAGCTGCACTCTCTTTGTTTCAATCAAGACTTTGCCATTTGCTACCTGTGTGAACTTAGGCAATTTATTTAGCCTCTCATCTGAGATTTTTTTATAGAGTAGTTAAGAGATGACTAAATTAGAATACACATAGAAATCTTAGAACAGTCACTCAATAAGTGCTCAGTAAATATTTTAGTAAGTGCTCAATAAATGTTTTATCTGTATTTCACTGTTATTGTTGTTATTGATATTTTCATGTAATTACAAAGGAGCTTATCTCATCCTTTCCAATGACATCATAGTGTTCCATTGTGTAGGTTTACTAAATTTATATAACAGATCTGTTACTGAGATGGATGGCGTTTTCTTTGTTTTAAACTAGATTTTTGAAATTAATGCCTGCACATTATTAAAAATAAACAGAAACTCAAAGCATACTAATTAACCTAAAAGTAAAACTCTTCACATTTTTCCACTCCCTAGAGTTACCTTTAAAGTTTCTATATTTTAATTCTACTAATGGTAACCATTATAAGTTTAAATAATATACCTTGGTTTCTATTTCTCAGTACATCAGTTTAAGACATCCTATGCTGACTGTCCACTGTGAAAGATGACAATTTACTGCACTTAGCCTCTCACCTCCAGTTATCGAGAACACAAAGAAGGAAATTTACTCCTCCTCTTCTTTTAAACCTGCCTTCCATACAACAATGTCCCAAGCATGCACAAGGGCATGGATTTTCTTTTTCTTTTCACATTTCTTTGCTTAGCCTAGGTCAGTGATGGTGAACCTATGACACGCGTGTCAGAGGCGACACGCGAACTCATTTTTTTGGTTGATTTTTCTTTGTTAAATGGCATTTAAATATATAAAATAAATATCAAAAATATAAATCTTTGTTTTACTATGGTTGCAAATATCAAAAAATTTCTATATGTGACATGGCACCAGAGTTAAGTTAGGGTTTTCAAAATGCTGACATGCCGAGCTCAAAAGGTCCGCCATCACTGGTCTAGGTCATACTGAGTTCCTACTGTTTCCTACATTGTTATTACTTACTAGAGGCCTGGTGAAAGAAATTTGTGCACTGGGGGGGGCGAGTGTCCCTCAGTCCAGCCTGCACCCTCTGCAATCTGGTACCCCTCGGGGGATCCGACTGCCGCTATAGGCCTGATCCCTGTGAGACATCCTTCTCACAATCTAGGACTGCTGGCTCCCAACCGCTCACCTGCCTGCCTGCCTGATTGCCCCTAACTGCTACTGCCTGCCAGCTTGATCACCCCCTAACCACTCCCCTGCCAGCCCAATTGATGCCTAACTGATCCCCTGCCAGCCCAATTGCCCCCAACTGCCCTCCCCTGCCAGCCTGATCACCCCAAACTGCCCTCCTTTGCCAGCCCAGTTGCCCCTAACTGCCTTCCCCTGCAGGCCCCTAACTGCTTTCCCCTGCAGGCCTGATTGCCCACAACTATCCTCCCCTGCCAGCCATCTTGTGGCTGTGGGCAACACAATCTTTGAGGGTGTGGCAGTCAATTAGCATATTCCATCCTTATTGGCTGTGGGCACTGCCATCTTTGAGGGTGGGGCAGTCAATTAGCGTATTCCCTCCTTATTGACTGTGGGCACTGCCATATTTGTGATGGCATGAGGGTCAATTAGCATATTCCCTCTTTATTAGATAGGATCTTTATAGGGTTGTTTGAGGACCAAATGAGAAAATTATTGCAAAGTTTTAAGCACAACACTTGGCGTAGCATGAGGATTAAATAGATGTTGCCTCATATTATTTTGTGTATCATTTCATTTTTGCATCACCTTTTCATTTCTTTTTTATATTTTTCATTTCACTGACTTGTAGGAGCTGCTTATAGATTTAGGTTATTGAACCTGTGACATATATGTTGCAGTTTTCCCAGGTTTGTAGTTGCCTTTTATGTAACCACTAGAGGCCCAGTGCACAAAAATTTATGCACTCGGGACAGAGGGAGGGTCCCTCAGCCCGGCCTGTGCCCTCTCCCAGTATGGGACCCTTCGGGAGATAACGACCTGCTGGCTTATGCCTGCTCCCAGGTGGCAGAGGGCAGGCCCAATCCCTAGGTGCAGCTCCTGATCAGGCTCAGAGCAGGGCCGACTGGGGAGTTGGGGTGCCACCGCCTGTCATGCACAGAGCAGGGAGGATTGGGAGGTTGCGATGCCACCCTCAGTCATGCTCAGGGTAGGGCCGATTGGGTGGTTGGGGCACCACCCCCTGTCACACTCAAGGCAGGGTCAATGGGGAGGTGCAGTGCCACCCCCTGTCACGCACAGAGAAGGGCCCATCAGGGGAGTTGAGGCTCCATACCCTGTCACACACAGAACAGGGCCCATCAGGGGGTTGGGGAGCTCCCCCTTCTCACGAACAGAGTAGGGTCAATAGGGCAGTTGGGGCACCGCCCCCTGTCACACACAGAGCAGGGCAGATCAGGAGGGTGGGGAGCCGCCCTCTATCACCCACAGAGCAGGGCCGATCAGGGGGTTGGGGTGCCATCCACTGTCACACACAGAGCCACAGGGTGATCAGGGGGTTGGGGAACTCCCCCCATCAGGCACAGAGCAGGGCTGATCAGGGGATTAGGGCGCCTTCCCTGTCACGAAAAGAGCAGGGCGGGTAGGGAGGTTGTGGCCCCGCCCCCTGTCACACACAGAGCCACAGGGCAATCAGGGGGTTTGGGCGCTGCCCCCTGTCACGCTGATCCTGGTGGCGGGAGGCCTCGCGGTTCCGCTGATCCCGGTGCTGGGAGGCATATTACCCTTTTACTATATAGGATAGAGGCCTGGTGCACGGGTGGGGGCTGGCTGGTTTGCCATGAAGGGTGTCCTGGATCAGGGTGGGGGTCTCCACTGGGGTGCCTGGCCATCCTGGGTGAGAGGATGATGGCTGTTTGCAGCTGGTCACACACCCTTCAGGTTGGGGGTCCCCACTGGGGTGCCTGGCCAGTCTGGGTGAGGGGCTGTGGGCTGTTTTCAGGCTGGCGGGTGACTGAAGCTCCCAACTGCTCCTTTTTTTCTTTTTTTTAATTCTGGGCCAGCTGTAGCTCTGGCTCTAGCTCTGAGGCCTCTGCTGCTGAAAGCAGGTATCTGGTTTGTTTGGGTTCTATAATCGAAACACTGTACCAAGTCCAGCTCTGAGATTCCAGCTGGCTGAAAGCAGGTTTCTGGAGTTTTGTTTAGCTTCTATATTTGTAACAATGTTTCAAACTGCAAGCTCAGAGGCCGGCAAGGCAGGCGGGGAACATTGGTTTCCTCCATCACTGAAGCAATCAAGCCTTATGTTCATTTCAAGCTGCCTGGCTGCCTGCCGCCATCTTGGCTGGCAGTTATTTTGCATATCGCCCTGATTAGCCAAGGGGAAGGGTAGCAGACGTATGGCTAATTACCATGTTTCTCTTTTATTAGATAGGATAGCTATTGCATTTCCATTATGGATTCTGCATTTGATGCTATGCAAAGAATTTGCCTTCCCCATTCCAAAATTATGGATATATGTTATCCCCCAAAATGTATACACATACTTTTAACAATTACAAAGCCATTATTTATTAAAATACATTTTCTTTTCATTTCATTTAACTGATATCAGCTGTTAATGTGTATATATATATATTTTTGGGACACCTTGTGTATATATATATATATATATATATATACACATGTATGTATATATATGTATATATATATAAATATACATGTATATATATATATGTATATATACACTAGAGGCCCGGTGCACAAAAATTTGTGCACTCGGGGGAAGGGGAGGTCCCTCAGACCGGCCTCTGCCCTCTTGCAGTCTGGGACTCCTCGGGAGATAACGACCTGCTGGCTTAGGCCTGCTCCCGGGTGGCAGAGGGCAGGCCCAATCACTAGGTGCAGGCCCTTGTCAGGCTCAGAGCAGGGCTGATTGAGGAGTTGGGGAGCCTTCCCCTGTCATGCACAGAGCAGGGCAGATTGGGAGGTTGCGATGCCACCCTCAGTCACTCTCAGGGTAGGGCTGATTGGGGGTTGGGGCACCGCCCCTTCGCACTCAAGGCAGGGTTGATGGGGAGGTTGCGGAGCCACCCCCTGTCACGCACAGAGCAGGGCCCATCAAGGGGGTTGGGGCTCCATACCCTGTCATGCACAGAGTAAGGTCAATCAGGGGGTTGGGGAGCTCCCCCCTGTCTTGCACAGAGCAGGGCCGATCAGGGGGTTGAGGAGCTTCCCCCTGTCACTCACAGAGTAGGGCCGATAGGGGAGTTGGGGCATAGCCCCCTGTCACACTCAGGGCAGGGCGTATCAGGGGGTTGGGGCACCGCCCTCTATCACCCACAGAGCAGGGCCGATCAGGTGGTTGGGGTGCCGCCACTCTCATACTCAGAGCAGGGCCAATGGGGAGGTTATGTCTCTACCCCATCACACACAGAGCAGGGCCCATGGGGGGTGGGGGCTTGGGGCGCCGCACCCTGTCACACACAGAGCTGCAGGGCGATCAGGGGGTTTGGGCGCTGCCCCTTGTCACGCTGATCCCGGTGCTGGGAGGCATATTACCCTTTTACCATATAGAATAGAGGCCTGGTGCATGGGTGGGGCCGGCTGGTTTGCCCTGAAGGGTGTCCTGGATCAGGGTGGGGGTCCCCACTGGGTGCCTGGCCAGTCTGGCTGAGGGGCTGAGGGCTGTTTTCAGGCTGGTAGGTGACTGAAGCTCCCAACCGCTCCTTTTTTTCTTTTCTTTCTTTTTTATTCTGGGCCAGCTTTAGCTCTGAGGCCTCCGCTGCTGAAAACAGGTTTCTGGCCTTTGTTTACCGTCTGTATTTGATACAATGTTGTGGTCAGGCTGGCTGAAGCTCCACTGAGTAAAGCAGGTTTCTGGGTTTTTTTTAGCTTCTTTATTCGCAACATAGTTGCTGAGAGTTGCAGCTGAGAGGCCGGCAAGTCAGGTGGGGAACATTGGAGTTCTCCGTCACTGAAGCAAGCAAGCCTCCCTGTTCGCATCAGCTGCCTGGCTGCCGGCCGCCATCTTGGCTACCAGTTAATTTGCATATCTCAGCCCTACTCTGTGAGTGACAGGGGGATTAGCCAATGGGAAGGGTAGCAGAGTGACACTAATTACCATGTTTCTCTTTTATTAGTGTAGATATACTTTCATTGCCTTATACTTATTTCAGTTTAATTTTTAACATCTAGAATTTATGAATTAGAGAGATTAATTGTACATCTTTTTTCAATGGACAGCTAATTTTTCTGACTTTTTATTGCAATATCAATCCACCTCCCACTGATTTGAAATGCCAATTTTGTTATATATGAATTTAAAACAAAGTGTGGTTTTTTTTTTTTTTTACTTTTCTATTCTTTTAAATTTTTGTCTGCTTCTTGTCATATCCATACTACTTTAATTTGTTATGTCTCTCGTAAAGCAAATGCACCCTTAGTACCATTCTTTCTAATATCATAGTACTAATATGTCATTGGCATTTTGATTGCAGTTGCATTACATATATGCATAAACTTAGAGTGAATTCTCATCTTTATAAAAATTTAGTCTTCCCTTAATCAATAAAGAAAAAAAATTAAAAAAGTTTAGTCTTCCCATGCAGAGACTCTGTGTTTCTTTTTCTTTGTCCAATTCTACTGGTTTCTCCATCCAAATCTAAATGAAAAGTAAAATTCCCCACACTGATTGTGAAACACTCCTAGACCCATTTCAAGTTACATTTTTTTTTACTTAAGCCTTTGCTTCACTAATGTCTCTGATTAAATGAAGTAGTAAAGTTCATGAGATCCTGAAGTCATTTAGAATTTATAGACACTGTTTTTCTTTATTTAGTAGGTGTCCCATAAATTTTAATCTTGACTACAATATAACCTGTTCTATACTAGTACAATTTACCCTAAATAAAATGTTCTCTTTGGAAACTTGTACAAAGGATATCTTGTATATATTCAAGAGCAAAATAGAAACCACAAAATGTGCATTCAAACTGTGATTCTGCTTTTGACTCTCGATATGATCTTGACATATTATTTAATCTCTCTGACTTTCAGATAGTCATTCATCTATTGAGAATAAAAGGAAAGATTTTTAAAATGCATAACTCACTGGGTTCTATAAATTATGATGTCCTATAGAAACATGTACTTTTATCTTTATTTTTCTCCACTGCTTATGAACAACATTTTGTGTGTGTGTTTGTTCCAATAAAGGTTTATTTATAAAAACAGACTTTGGGCTAGATTTGGTCCATTGGTCATGCTGATCACTCGTTTAAAGAAAAATTTTAAAACAAAGGTTTGCATAACCACCATTCAGGTCAAGAACACAGACAACACCCCAGATATCTCCTTCTGCCCCTCTTAGATGATAATTCCTAACTCCTTAATAGACACTTGTGGTAAACATTTTCTTGATTGTCTTGACAGCTTTGTCACCTATGTATCTGTTTCTAAATAGGATTACATGTTTTCACCTGTTTTTGAATATTAGATAAATGGAACCATACATAATATATGCTTTCTTCCCCTTCTCCTCTCCCAACTCCATCTTCTTGGTTTACTTGTTTTACTTTTGTGAGATTCATTCACAAGTGTCTATAGTTTTTCATATTATTACTGAACACTATTCCATTATATAAATAGACATTTTTATTTTACCCATTTCACTGCTGTTTGAAAATTGGGCTGTTTTCAGTTGGGGGCTATTGTAAATGATGTCACTATGGATGTTTCACATATCCTTTCATACACAAGTGTATACCCTTAGGAGAGGAACGGTGGAATGGGCTGAACTATGTAGATCTTTAACCTCAGAAACGGCTTTCTTAACTGTTTGTATCCATTTACTTTCATAACTAAAGTGAATTCAGGTTCCCACCCACCCATAGTGTATGTGAGTTTCATTGCTCACATTCTCATTAACACTTTGTATTGTCTGACTTATTTTGTCTGACTGGTGAGTATGCAACTCTTGATCTTTTAGCATATTTAAGGTTTGTAAGACACAGTGGCATTACCTAATTTTTTGCATAGTACTTGTTCTAGTAAATTCAAGTAGACTTAGTTAAAGTAATACAAACATTATAAAGGAATCTATAATAATAAAGGTGTAATATGCTAATTAGACAAGACGTCCTTCCAGACATCCTTCTGAACAAACTTCCAGATGAAGCTGAGGTGGCCAGAGCTGAGACAGATGCTGTGGCAGCACAAATTTCATGCATTGGGCCTCTAGTTAAAATATATTATTTTAAGATAAACTAAATATTCAAACAAATAGCCGAAACTAGTTTGGCTCAGTGGATAGAACATCAGCCTGCGTACTGAAAGGTCCCAGGTTCAATTCCGGTCAAGGGCATGTACCTGGGTTGCAGGCACATCCCCTGTGGGAGGTGTGCAGGAGGCAGCTGATCGATGTTTCTCTTTCATCGATGTTTCTAACTCTCTATCTCTCTCCCTTCCTCTCTGTAAAAAATTAATAAAATATATTTTAAAAAAATATTCAAACAAATAAATACAGGCTGTACAACAGAGTAAAATAATTTCCTAAATAAAATATTTGTTATATACAAATTTCAGATTTATAATCTTTAGATTCAAAAGTATTTTTCAAAGTAAATATTTGTTTTGCTTTTGGGAACCTATGAGTTTTCATTGTTGCAAAAGCCATGTACCTTTTGAAGCAGTTCAGATGGTCAAATAGGTTTAGAGTAAATTGTTCATCATTAATTTCTCTCCTAAGCTATACTAGTTCCACTTATTGAACAATTCTAAAACTTTAAGGAATAAAATAACTATGTAGTAGCCAATATGCTATTATTCAAACATTTGGTATGTACTTTACTTTGTTATTTATAAACTAGAGGCCTGGTGCACAAAATTCGTGCATGGGGGGTGTCCTGAAGCCCAGCCTGCACCCTCTCCAATCTGGGACCCTTGAGGGATGTCCAACTGCCCGTTTAGGCCCAATGCTGGTGGGAGGGGGCCTAAACGGGCAGTCGGACATCCCTCTCACAATCCAGGACTGCTGGCTCCCAACCATTAGCCTGCCTGCCTGCCTGATTGCCCCTAACCACTTCTGCCTACCAACCTGATCACCCCCTAGCCACTCCAATGCCAGCCTGATCAATGCCTTACTGCTCCCCTGCCAGCCCGATTGCCCCTAACTGCCCTCCCCTGCAGGCCCGGTTGGCCCCAGCTGCCCTTTCCTACAGGCCTGGTTGCCCCCAACTTCCCTCCCCCTGCTGACCATCTTGTGGTGGCCATCTAGTGTCCACATGGAGGCAGCCATCTTTGACCGCATGGGGGCAGCCATCTTGTGTGTTTGGAGTGATGGTCAATTTGCATATTACCTCTTTATTAGATAGGATGGAATCTAACCACTTCACAGGCTATATGAAACAAATTAAAAAATAAAAATTTAAATAGAGATAAATTATAATTATAACACAATTAGCATTTCCCATTATTCTCTCCTGTACATAATCATCTTCAAATGTAGTGTAGCTACAGTTGTATGGTATCTTAACTTCCTTGAAACCTTTCAGATATTTGAATAAGTTAAAATTGTGATAAAAAAAAGTTGTGTTTAAGAATCTCACACAATATGGAAACAGGCATTATCTATATACTAGTGCATGGATTCGTGCACATTGAAAGGGAATTAATTAGAAGGTTTCCAGTGGGGCAACACTGAGCAAGACGGGCCAGGCATGCACTGGAGCTAATCTCCTGCGGTTCCCTCCATGCTGTCTGCAGAGTGAGTGGGGTCCCTCTGCCAGGTGAGATCCCTCAGCCTGACCTGTGGGGATCAGGCCAAAATCGGCTCTCTGACATCCCCCGAGGGGTCCCGCAGTGCTAGAGGGCACTCTGCAAAGTTGCTGTCATACAGGGTGTGGAACATGAATGAAAGTGTGCAGTAAACCAGATTCAGGGCTGACAGTGTCCCAGCAACAACAAAACCCACGGCTGAAGGTGGAATCACATGGCCCTGTGAAGAATCAGGCTCCCTCCTCTCTGGTTTTGGGGTGCATCACCTGAGAACTGCCAAGTGACTACAGCTAGGTAACTCCTGCATTGGGTGTCTGCCCCCTTGTGGTCAGTGTGCATCATAGCAACTGGTCGAACGGTAGGAAGGTCACTTAGCATATTAACCTTTTATATATATATAGATATCATAAGCATGTTTATATATTTATACTATAACTATAAATATATATTTTCATGTATGAACTCATTGAATCATGAACACTGTGTTATTTATAATGTGTCTTCACAGGGCTTTTGTTTCATCTAGGAAAAAAGTTGAATTTGTATTGCTACTGCTTAACTCATGGTTCTCCCACACCTTGTTGAAATAAAATGGTGGACAAGTGCTTAATAAAGTTTTACAACATCCTATATAATAAAGAGGTAATATGCAAATTGACCCTCATGCCCTCTCACAAGATGGCCACTCCCATGTGGTCACAAGATGGCCAGCAGGGGAGGGCAGTTGGGGGGGACCAGGCCTGCAGGGGAGGGAAGTTGGGGGTGACCACACCTGCAGGGGGGGGGCTGTTGGGGGCAGCCAGGCCAGCATGGGAGGGCACTTGGGGGTGATTGGGCTGGCAGGTGAGGGCAGTTGGGGGCAATCAGGCTGGCAGTGGAGCAGTTAGGCATTGATCAGGTTGGCAGGGGAGTGGTTAGGGAGTGATCAAGCTGCCAAGCAGAAGTGGTTAGGGGCAATCAGGCAAGCAGGCAGGCAAGCAGTTGGGAGCCAGCAGTCCCAGACTGTGAGAGGAATGTCCTACTGCCTAAACCGGCAGTTGGACATCCCCTGTGGGGTCCCAGATTGGAGAGGGTGCAGGCTGGGCTGGGGTCCCAGATTGGAGAGGGTGCAGAGGGTGCAGAGGGACACACCCCAGTGCATGAATTTCGTGCACTAGGCCTCTAGTAATGCATATAAATTACTTATGTTCCTCTTATTAAAGACTAAAGTATTTGAGACAACACGTAAAATGTTATTTTCTGGTTCTCACTTTAATATGAGTATTTGAACCTTTCAAATATTATTGATTTAATATGTAATCTTAGGTAGAGTGACTTTGGGAAGAATTTCTCTAAAAGGAGTAGAAGGTGACAGAATTTTTGTCTGGCATTGTTACAATAATTTTCCCAAATTTCAGTTATTTTGATTGTGTAGATTTATTTTGTGAAGCTGATACCATTGTAATTAACCAAGTTATTAATTCATTAACAGGAGAGATCCAAAGGGAAAGCCAGAGATTATAGGCATGCCATTTTTTCCAGAAAGCTGCGGTTTAACATTCATCAGGTCTGTTCCCCAAAGATCCTAAAAGGAAAGGCCTGGACAAAGAATGAATAGATATATGACCAGTAAGATCTGAATGATGAAGGAAAGGTCATTACCTGTTGGTCACACCAGGGAGAAGGTCATTGGCCAGAATAGGTGTGGCTACTGCAAGGGCTTGAAATCTTAGATGTATAAGCTCCTGAATGAAGGGAGTTCTCTCTCCTGGCCTTCTCTCTTGCTGCTCATGCCTGACACCTGGTGGACTCTTACACTCTGCACTCACCCACATGGCCCACAGCCATGTGGACCCCACACACAATGGACTGATGGACTGGAACTAGTCTGAATCTGTGCCAGACTCAACTGTACCATGAAACAGAAACTTTGAACACTGGCCTTGCTTCCAACTCTACTGAAGTTCCAGCTGCACATTTTGCTGGACTGGTTTAAAGGAAATGGGACTTTAGAAACTGAGGGATAATACATTCATGCAAATAAAAATCACTCATTCTCCCATGCGAGTCTTAGAAAATTATTTTTCTCAAGATATCATAAGAACCCTACTCCCACTAGCATCTGAGAAATTCCACCCATGTAACAAAGCTTGTATTCTAAATCCATATCTGTATGGCAATGGTCTAATTGTATTGGAGCTTTTTTTATCCACACCTAATGATATCTTTTTATTGATTTTCAGAGAGGAAGAGAGATTGAGAGGGAAAGAGAGAGATTGATTGGCTGCCTCTTCTACACTTTTGGGTTGGGATTTGAACCTGCAACCTAGGTATGTAACCTGACCAGGAATAAAACCCACAAACTTTGGGTGTATGAGATGATTATCCAACCAACTGAGCCACCCAGCTAGGGCTATATTGGAGCTTTTAATTTTTAAACCAATTTTTTAGGGTTTGTCCTACAGCTTTGTGCTTTAATATTATACTGCAGGTCAAGTTACAGAATTGGAATGGACCAATTGGACTTTTTTGCTTGTTTCATACCTTCTTTATTGTACTGCTTTTTCATTAAGTGAAGGAGTAGGGAATATAAACAGGTGGAGGAGGTGCAGGTGCAGCTATAAGTCAGGAAGCAAGCAGAAAGGAACCAAAACATACATGGTGGATTTTAAATGAGGACAATTAAAAGAAGGCTGAAAAGAGACTTTGTAGGGAGCCAATAAGATAAAAACATAATAATGACAGAAAAGGAAGACATAAAACAGAGAAATAAATCAAACATTTTAGCATAATTATTTAGGTAGCTCATTATTGCCAAATAATATTTGAAGTATTTGTTTCTTAAACAAAATTTTTGTTCCATCAAATGGAACAAAATTCCATTTGATGTGTGAGGATTAGTGATGAGTGACATACAAGTTGTTTCTCAAAAGTAATGTAATTTTGCACTCTGAAAGACTACTGTAAACTATTTTCTGCCTACTCACTCATTTCTTCATGAAGCTACACTTTAATTAGTATATTTTTCACTAATGATTTTATAATGACTACATTTTCTCACTAAAATCAAAAGGGTATTCCTTTTAAGTATTTTTTTTTACTTCAAAACAAATATTTTCATGAATTTTTGAAAGTTTTCCTACACAAATAAGCTGTCCTATATCATGCTGGTTTATATTTTATACCCAGTGAGTCAGTAATTTTAAGTTTGGTTGGAAGCCTCTCTTTAATTATCTAGACTTGCTTTCATCATTTTTGCATAGACATTACACTGGACCAAAAAGAAAGCAACTCATAATAGGAAGATGTCTGGTTCAGGAAAAAAGAAAGGATGCTTTTTTCCATCAACGCCTGCTACTAAGATTTAGCAATTAAAGGGAGACATTACTGCTCATCACTATATCTGTTGTAGCTCTATGCGTTCCTGTACTCCCACATCAGAGTAGAAATAGCCCCTTGTGAGGCCCCATTTCATTTTAATTTGGTTTTGCTTGTATAAGTTTTCTCTTTTTATCATTCATATGTTTCCACAGTTCTTTTTTGGTTAGTTTATTTAGTCCTTAGATCAGTGATGGCGAACCTTTTGAGATCGGCATGTCAGCATTTTGAAAAACCCTAACTTAACTCTGGTGCTGTGTCACATACAGAAATTTTTTGATATTTGAAAACATAGTAAAACAAAGACATATTTTTGATATTTATTTTATATATTTAAATGCCATTTAACAAAGAAAAATCAACCAAAAACATGAGTTCGAGTGTCACCTCTGACACGTGTGTCATAGGTTCGCCATCACTGCCTTAGATAGTGCATTTAACACAACGTGCATGCTCTGTCTGGCTTTATTCTTAGCACTTTACAGATATTCACCATTATGCCTTATTTTGAATAATGCTACTGGACAGCATCTCATTCTTATTATGGTACCAACACTGTGTGGTTCCAGCAATAACTTCTGTGATAGATCCTTATTTACTAAGGACATTATCAGGTACATAAAGAAGAGAAGCAGAATATGAGATAGAAAATAATAAGGGTGTTTTCTAGTTGTTCAGTGAATAATACCTACCTCTGTAAGACTGGAGTCGCTCAAGGGATTAGGCAGACACAGCAAGCAAGAGGGGAGTTTATTAGAGGGAATGGGGGGATGGAGCCATTCGGGGAAGATTATGTGCCAAAACCACAAGGGGTGGAGGCTGGGGGATGTAAGTGTTCTAGTCTGATTAGATGGAGTTCGTTGTCCTTCAACCTGATTAGTGCTGGCTGTTGAGGCTGTGGGCTGTAAGTGGCCATTGTTATTGTTGGCCTGCTGTCTTGCCTTCAGTGCAGCTGCCTCCTGTTGAGCAGGATAGGGTGACTACAGGCTGTTCCACAAAATTAGGCTGGGGTCACTTTCTCGCTCAGGACTTTCTAGTCTGCCAGTGTCAAATGTCCTCTGCTGGCCTGTCAACCTCTACTTTGCCTGTGATGTATATAAGGCACTGATGAAGATAATCTGTACTAATAAAAGGGTAATATGCTAATTAGGGTGGACATCTTCTGGATATCCTTCTGGACATCCGTCCTTCCTGTCAAAGTGGGGCCGGAGGGAAGCCCCCGGGTCTTGCGAGCCTGCCGTCATGGCCAGAGAAAAACTGCCCAGGTCCCAGGGTGAGCTGCTCCCACATCTACAGTGCCCTGGACCAGAGATCAACCTGGCCAAGTTCACCCACGGCAAGTGCTCCACCTCATTGTGACTGACCTGATGGCCCAGGGCATGGACATCCCGCTGCTGAACAACATCATCAACTTCAACTTCCCAGCTGAGGGCAAGCTCTTCTTGCACCACATGGGTTGTGTGGTCGGGCTGGCCAAAGTGGCACAGCCTACTCCTTGTTGCCCCAGATGAGGTCTCCAACCTGCTGGACCTGCACCTGTTTCTGGGCCATACCCTCACTTTCACCCCCCCCCTTCCCCCACAAGGAGCCCTAGGTGCGGTGGGCGTGGATGGCGTGCTGGGCCGAGTGCCACAGAGTGTGGTGGATGACGAGGACTGCAGCCTGTGGAACACTCTGGAGGCGTCACTGCAGCTGCAAAGCCTGGGCTGTATGGCTGACAATGCCCAGCAGCAGTATGTGCGCTGGTGGCCTGTGCCCTCACCAGAGTCCATCCAAATGGGCCAAGGAGCTGGACCTCACTGGGCTGGGCTTCAATGAGGAGGAGCTTCAGCAGCTGAGGCTGGTGGACAGCATTAAGCAGCACTGCTCACGAGCAACCATCTTTGAGATCAATGCCTCCAGCCAGGACCTGAGCAGCCAGGTGATGCAGCCAAGCAGCAGAAAGACTGCAAGGTCATTGCCAGATTCCAGCAGGGCTGGGCAGGAGCGGCAGGAAGGCAACAGGCAGAGCAGCCTGGGAAAGAAGAGGAGGAGGGGGAGGAGGAAGAGGAAGAGGAGGAGGAGGAGAAGGAGGAGGAGGAGGAGGAAGAGGAGGAGGAGGAGGAGGGGGAGGAGGAGGAGGGAGAAAGCATGGAGGACATCTTCACAAATGCTGTGGGATTGAAACGGCAGCAGCTAGGACCTGAGTGGGGAGCCAAGAAGTGGAAGGAGGAGGCCCGGCTGCTGGACAACGATTTCTATGTCTCCTATTGGCCCAAGGACTTCGACAGTGAACGGGGCCTGAGCGTTGGTGTGGACAGGGGTGCCTTTGAGCAGCAGGTGGCTGGCACTGTCCTGGACCTGATGGAGGATGAGGCCCAGAACCTGACCAGGGGCCAGCAGCAGCTCAAGATGGACCAGAAGAAGAAGTGGTTTCTGGGACAGTCAGGACAGGAGGACAAGAAGATCAAGACAGAAAGTGATCACTAAATCAGCAGCTCCTACAAGTGGGACCTCTACCAGAAGTGGAAGCAGAAACAGAAAATCGCCATATGCTCAACACCTGAGCTCCAGTGGGCTGCCAGCAGTTGGCCATGTCGGAGGCTTTGTTTTGGCAGGATCCAGTCAGGGCATGTGCAGGAGGCAACCAATTGATGTGTCTTTCTCATATCCATGTTTCTCTCTCTGTCTCTCGACTTCCCTTCTACTCTAAAAATCAATGAAAAATGTCCTCAGGTGAGGATTATAAAAAAAAAAATATGCATACATACACACATACAAAAATATATGGATATTGGGGGACTGGAGGGCAGGGCATCCTTCCAGACAAAGCCACGGTGGCAGGGGCCAAGGGAGAGCCAGTTAGGGGTGACTACGTCAGCAGGGGAGGGCAGTTGTGGGTGATCAGGCCACAGGGATCACGTCTAAACTGGCAGTCAGACATCCCCTGAGGGATCCTGGATTGGAGAGGGTACAGGCCTGGCTGAGGGACCCTCCCCCCATGCACGAATTTTGTGCACCAGGCCTCTAGTCTATATATGTAAAAGCCTAAGTGACCATTATGACCGAACAACCGGAATGACCAGAACAACTGGTCAACCAGTCACTATGATATGCACTGACCACCAGGGGGCAGATGCTCGGTGCAGGAGCTTCCCCCTGGTGCTCAGGGTGCTCCCACAGCCAACCATCTGTGGCCCCTCCCCTTGGCTAGCCAACCTCCCGCAGTCCCTCCCCCTTTCTGGCCAGCCCCCTGATAAGCCTCGATTGCCAGCTAGGCCGAGGGATCCCACCCATGCACAAATTCATGCACTCGGCCTCTAGTATTGATAATATTGATGGTTACCATTTATACAATGCTTCATGTTTTAAGAATTTTACATATATTATCTAGGATCCTGACGACAACCCCATGCAATCTAGTTACTATTATCTCCAGTTACAAAAGAGAAAATTGGGGCTCAAAAAGGTTAAGTAACTGGATCTGGGGTTTTAATCCACTAGGGCAGGCTCCAAAGCCTATGCTTCTTCCATTTATACTAGGAAGGATTTGATGGATATAAAAATTGAGGTACCTAGAAAAACCAACATTTATTGAGTGCCAAACCTAAACTTACATTTTCTCAATTAACCTCTTGAGAGCTTATGTGCTAAGCATTGGTGACTTGCCAAGATCACCTCTGTGGGGACAGAGCCAGATGTCTAAATCAGACCTATCTGATTTCAAATCTTGGTAGTGTTTCAACTATGTAAGAGTCTCACAAAGGGAGGTGGTACATAATATGAATTAAGTGATCTATGGAAAACCTTTTATTTAAAAAGTTACACTTTTATTTTAAATGTGCCCAGAGCTATTTTCAAAGTATAGAAAATGGAGTCACGTTTCTCTAGGGTCTGAATTGGATGTGGTGGTGAGTGAACCTGTATTGCTACAGTGACTGGCAGCAGAGCAAGGTTGTTTCCTTTTCTTGGGAGACAATGGCAGGTATGAAATCCATTAAAAAATAAAATTTGAAATGAGGAACTTAGGCTGAAACATGTTGTTTTCCTCTGGGCAGATGCAAAGGTGATTTCCCAGGTCCTTGTCCAGGTGAATTAGAAGAATGAAGCCACAGACAAAAGGTGGTATAGGAAAAGGTAGAAATTTATTGGGAAACAAGCACAGACTCCCACGTGGGGATGGGGAGAGAGACCCACTAAGTGCCTCTTTCTAAGGTTTATAAAGGCTGCAGCTCTTTGTGTCCTGATATCCCCTCTGATTGGCCACTATAGCAGCTTCAGAGCTCAAACCCCATGTGGGGTCCCCCTCCTTTTCTCCCTTGTTTTTCTATTCCCTATGGCTTTCCCCTTTATTTTGTGAATGACTGTATTCCTCTCCCTTTCTTCTGTGAATGAGTGTCTTCCTCTCCTTTTAGTCTGTGAATGAGTGTCTTCCTCTGCCTTTATTCTGTGAATGATTGCCTTCCTCTCCCTTTATTCTGTGAATGATTGTCTTCCTCTCCCTTTATTGTGTAAATGAGTGTCTTTTGCTCCCTTTCTTCTGTGAATATATGCCTTTTGGCAGCTCCCAGCCCCGTAACTTTGCAGCCATGCAGTTCTCCCCCATGAACCCCCTAATACCTAAAACTCCATAAACCTGCCTGTTTTATCCCTTAAAACTCCTTTCAAATTCAACTGTGTAAATTTGAAGACCTAATTGGCTTTATCCACTGGTTCTGGAATCAAGAAGCATCCTATCTGGGAAAGAAGTTAGTAAGGAGCTCTGAGGATCTATACAAAATGGAAGACTTTTCTATGCAGAAATGGGAGAGGGACTAACAAAGAGAGGATTATTTCAGGCAAGATCATCTTCCCTTAGGGCAAGACTAGAGTCTCTCAGGAAGATTACCTCACTAGTGCTGACCAGGAAATTCCAAGTTGACTGGTTAAGAGTACATTCTTGGGAAAGGCTGAGACTGCTCTGAGGTTAGGTACTAAGTCTGGGTTTGATGACATGAGCTTAAAACAAATGACTCCATTTTGAGCTTAAATATGGCTCTTTTTCAACAAAGGCATAATTTTTCTCATTCCTCCTTCTTTTCTCTTTCCCTTTCTCCTTTCCCCCATGACTGGTATCCTCATCTTCCTTAGACTGTTCTTACATTCAGGGTGACTTCATTTCATCTGCCTAAAAATGTTGGCCAAGATCAGGAAAGAGGATGAAGCACAAAGTGTCACTTGTTCTGGAGCTTTCTGCAACCTCTTTCTCCTTCCCTTTGGCCATCCCCAGCAATGTATCTATACATACAAAAGCCCAGCAACTGGAATGGCGGAATGACCAGGATTACTGGTGGCTATGACGTGCACTGCAGCAGCCAACCAGCCTGATCCAGGCCCCAAACGGCCCCCAATGCCCTGATCAGGGGTGTGGCCAGCTGGCCAACCTCTCATGGCCCCTCCCCCTGGCCGGCCCCACCCCTGATCGCTCCCCCCACCTTTATTAGGGATGGGGCCAGCTGGCCAACTGCCCTTGGCCCCTACCCCCACTGGCCCGGCTCAGTGGGCCTCCATTGGTGTGGGTTAGCTGGACCCCACCTATGCACGAATTCATGCACTGGGCCTCTAGTTTTCAGATAATTTCTATGCCGTGGAAGTAATACCATTGTAATTAGCTACTTGTTGATAATAGGAAAGGAGCAAAAGGAAGGTCAGACATTATAGGCATGCCATCTGAATAGCTTCATCAGGTAACTGCAACTTTACACTCCTCAGGGAACCACCAATCTATTCCTGTAGGTCACTGGGGGAAGGGACTAGACAAAGGGAAGATGGATACATGCACATTAAAGTTGGGGTAAAGTAGGGAAGGTGTCTGTCAGTCAAACTTGGGAACAGAGATCATTAGCTAGAAGGGACAAGGCCATTGCAACCCCATTAAAATTTGGGGATACATAATCCCAAAGTGAAGGAATTATCTCTCTCTTGATTCTTGGCACTCTTGGCTCTCTTGTGGCTCCCTTGCATTCACCCATGTTCCTTCCACAGCCATGTGACCCTGCTGATCCCACACAAAATGGACTGATGGACTACAGTGTGGAGCACAAACTAAGCTAGGTTGAGGCTGAATTGGACTGTGGCCCAATATGGAACCAAAACTCTGGGTAACTGCTTTAATCTTAAAGCAAAATGGGACTTCTTTTTTGGTGGGACAAAGAGAAATGGGGTCTTGAAAACTCCAGGGTTTAATTCCACAGGAACAAAGCTTTCTAAAAGAGCTCATCCTCCCATGTGAATCTCAGAAAATTCCTTTTCTCATGACATTGCATTGGCAACAGGTGGGGACGTGGAGAGCTCCCCACCAATAACAGAAGACTATTGCAGTTTGGGTGTGTTTTTGCTGAGGCAATAACAAAGTAACCTCACTTAAAAAAAAAAAGACAGATTACATATCCAAAAAACTTTCAAAGTAAATGGGCTTCTGAAGAGATCTATGGCAAATAAAAAACAAATGTCAATTCAGAATTAGAGCTGGAAACAGGTATGCAAATTAAAGATGCCTCCCAGCACTTTCTTGGCAGATAACAAAATGTCTGGGTGATTGTTGGCAACAGAGGAAGGTGAATTTTTATGTAAAGTTGAACCATTTCTGACAAAGTTCTCAATCAGTTTTGTTCCAACAAACTTTCCAGCAGCATCAAGTATGGATTTGCGTAGCTCTTTTTTCTTCCTAGGTACATCTGGAAAAAAAAAAAAAAAAAAAAAAAAAAAAAAAAAAAAAAAAAAAAACAACCTAGAAGACACCACTTTTGTAAGGGCATTTTTTTTCATCTGAAAAAAAAAAAAAAATAGCTGAATGTGTCAAGACCAGTCTGCCCTTGGCAAAATTGTGAAGCTGCAAGGTTAATCTTGAGAAGGTGACCTCCCATTCACCTCACTGAGCAGGACCTTTCTCAGTCCATAAGAACAAAAAACTGACAAGTTCAGTCACATTATGGCATGAACCGCTTAATGTGTTAATTCTCCTTTGGGATTTGCATTCGAATAGGAAAACCTACTTCCAAAAGTAGTGTTTAACACAAAAATTTGACTGTGATCAGGATCTCAATCACTTACAACAAGCATCTCAAATTCAAAGGCTAACACAGGCCAAATAAACAAGGTTTAAGTTTATGTGGGCTGCTAAAAAACAAAAGCTTCCATTTTCATAGAAACGTAGGTTTATTTTGATAGAGGCATGCTGAATACAAAGGGCTGAAATAAATGAGTCATAGTTAACATAAAATAATAGAACATTTTAATAAAAATTAATATTTTTTCTTGAACATTAACTTACCAGACACTGAATAACTACACAAATTAATAAGCGTAACGGAAATAAACCTATTTTTCTTGTTCTCCGAAAGCGAAATATTTCCTGTTGGGCACACCAAACCAGTCCAAGATTGCTGAGTGGCAATTGGCTGCTAAAATATTCACTGCTAGTATTAGTGGAGAGAAATGGTGCACCTGTGCGTAAGGCGAGGAAGGGAAATGAATGCAACACAATTATAGTAATCAGTCATTAGTGAATGTTGTAGCTATGTATAACAGGATATTGTAAAAATTAAGCTACACAATTTTTATTAAAACGTTTCCTACATACTGTTATTTTGGCTGGGCCTCAAAAATACTTGTTGTGGGCCCCAAGTTTTACATGTTTGACTTACAAGGAAAAGTAAGTGTGTGTGTGTGTGTGTGTGTGTGTGTGTGTGTGTGTGTGTATGTGTTGAAGGGATGGTAGAAGTGATGGATAAGTATTTTTGAATGAGAAGACCCTGCAGTTTTCTCATAACACATAAATGTGGCCCTGGCAATTTTTATTGTGGAAGTGGTTTGCTCTTATTGAGGATAACCACAATGCTGAATTATTGTGGTTATGTTACAGAATGCCCACTCTATTCAAGATCCACTTCAGAGATATACCAGACAGAAAAAAATGCCCCAGGCTTCACAGAATGATAACAACAATTAACACTTATTAAGACCTTATTATGACAGGTATTATTCTAATAAGATTAAATATTTTAACCAATTTAAGCTTCACAACAGTCATGTAAGTAGGAATTATTACAGTATTTTATGTTGCCTGTGAATGTGATAATTCTGTTTCTCTTCTTCTATAATACAAGGCTGGGATTTGTAAAGGTAGGAAATAGTGAAGACAGATGGTACAACTGTTGCAAGTACAAGAAACTGTTATACCAGCCAGGAAGTAGTAAGTGCCATAAGAAGAGTATAATTGGTACTAGAGGGCTTTGAAGGCTAGAGAGTTTACGTGAAAATAGGAGATGGAGAAAAATTTCATGAAATAGATGGTATTTAAGCTGGTGGACTGCATGACTGGGTCACACTTCACAAGCATGATGTAATTAGGGACAGTGAGAATAGAAGAGAGGTGATAAGGTTGACAGATTCATTAGAGATCATAAACTATTGTTATTTTGCAAGTGTCTGGGCATAGAAGTGATGGAGAAGTTGGAACCAAAAATGACTCACAGATTTTAGATTTGATTGACCATTAATAGAAACAGAAAAATCAGTAGGAAAAGTGATTTTTGAAGAGGGGACACTAAATCCAGTAAATAGTGCAGGCTTGACATCTCAGGAAAACTTTCTATAAAGAGATGTAAAGCTAGTACCCAGGGGAAAAGGTGCAGTTAGGCATAGGGATATGGGGGACATAGTCATAGGAATAGATGGGATTCTCAAGATGAGGGTAAGGGCTGGACTTAGGTGGGGGGAGAGGGAAAGTGTCAGGGGAAGAACAAGAGTAAACAACCAAATCTTGGCAAGCATTTTAAACTGTAGTTGTTGTTTTTTTAATAATAAATCTAGCAGGTTTCTCATGTGTTACCCTTTGGAGATCTATTACATGAATGATCTCATGTGAAAGGACAGAACAGGACTGATAGCTGTGTCCTTAACCCCTCTTCCAAGAAAAAGCCGCAGAATGTATCAGTTACTCAGCCTGCCCTTATCTCGGCCAATGGGAAAGTGGGTGAAACTAGCCCAAGGCCAAGAGAATGCTAGCCACCCCCCTGTCTTTGTGTAACCAGACCCTAGCTGCACCCTGGCCTTGTGTCACTAGCCCCCGGCCCTCACTCAGCCAACCGGAATCGGCCAAATCAGTGGTCAGAGTGTGCCCCCACCCCCCAACCCCAAGCCCTATAAATTCTTTGTTCTCTTGGGACTTGGGGCTCTCTCTTGCATCCAGTAATGGAGGCAGGGGTGGGGGGGGACCAAGTTCCGGGCTTGAATAAAAGACTCTATGCTTTTGCATTGAACTCGGCTCCCTAGTGGTCTGTCTTGGGGGATTTTGAAATCTGGACATAACACATGTACTCCCAGAATTCTTCTCTGACACAGAATTGCTTGAATTTTATAGGTGTAGCTAATAAGGTGCTCTGTGACTCCCAGCCTCAATTTAGTCATTTCACTACCCACACTCCAAACTAGCTGCTTTTTATATCCTAGCAACTCTTATAAAACCTGACACTTGAATCTGACTTTCAGAAGCTACATGGAAACCCATCAGTATGACTTTTTGAATGAGGACATTAACCCAAGACAGAACACCTAGGTATTATACCCAGCTTAGTCATACACCATCATTTATGTCTTAAAGAATTATTTATTGAAAACAAATTGAGGACCAAAACTTGGATTCAAACAAAAAAGATATGAACTTTAAAATTTTTGGTTTCTGGGTTTTAATAGAATGCAGAATTATTACCTCAGAGTTACGCATTTGGAGTTGAGGTAGTCATATCTTCTCTACTTCATCAAGAAAAGAGGGCCCTATGCTATTGGTAGCTCTACAATAAAAGTCACTTTGCATTTTACACAGTAGAATCAGAGCTGGCCTTTGAAAATGATGTAAAATGTAAATGGCTGCACAGCACTCTCCCCCTTTTTAGTAGAATTACTTTTATCCTTTGTTCTTAGCACTTGCTTGCCCAGTATCCCATATTGCAGCCCTTGAAAGTGTTGCCTCACCCTGAACTCTGAAGGAAATGAAGGTATATATTTCTTTGCTGTGTAAATTAGAAAGAAGCAGAATAGGGTATTTCAAGGTTAGCTCTTCTATTAGAGCTAAAGGACATTTTGCTTAGTTTTTAGTTAAATTTACCCGCAGTTTTTGAAAGCAGAGCAATTATCACTTGAGGGTATGCTGTACCTAACAGGAAAGGCAGTTTTAACATGGTAAGCAATTCTTAGTTGACATGGAAGAAGCAGGCCAATAAAAAAGACAAAGGAAGAAAAGAAAATTAGTTTGAAAATGCCAGTATCTTAATTAAAATAAAATCCACTAAGTTGTCAAGTATACAGTAAAATTGCCTATTTATTTGGTGATTATGTTGTTTATCCTTCTAGTTACATAAATTATCACGATGTGGTCCCACTTTATATTGACAGTATGGTTTGTGGTAGATGTCTATGTGCCCAAATTTAGCCTTTGATAATTAATGAAGCCCTAGTTGGACCTTGTTCAAGGCAGGAATTCTCTCAGAGAAACCAAGGGAAGTATACGCTATTTGAATCCTAGGATTAAACAATTCTATACTTGATAAGTTTCTTAACATAATTTATAGGATGATTAAAGTAACTTAAATACCATTTGAAATGTGAAACAAGAAATATTAAATGTTTACTGGCTGTGTTATCATAAAATGTTCTCATGCCCAGAATAGAAAAACATTTATTTGGTATAGAAAAGGGTATGTAAAACATGGATTGTGAATATAAATATCAACATTGGTATAAGATAAAGGGTGAATAAAAGGAATAAGTTTTTCAATTGTAGAAGTGCAACTATTTTGATTTTGAATCATATTATAATTTCTTCATTTTACCATTAATTTACCAAAACTATGAATTATTTCCATATTTTTTCTATAATTACTCACAAACTTAATGTGAAATATTAAGGGCATTGCTCTTAAAACTTATGTTACATATGGATAGGGTAAAATGGTCTACTTCAACCAAAGAATAAATTATATAATTATTTACTTTCAACAACTCAAAATTTGACTTTACTTGTTGGGAGTGAAGGTAGGAAAATGGGGACAAAAATGACGTCTGGACATGTTGTTTCTATATTTCTTTTTTACCTTTTGTTTAAAAAGCATGCCACCCTGTAAGCATTCAATAAGTGTTAGTTGAATGAACAAATAAATGGTAATAATAAGTCAATGATTTTCAATAGCTTTCCCACTCCCAAACCCTAAGTGATATTCTTAACCCCATCAGTAACAGTGGGTTGAAAGAAATTCTCAACTAGAGAGTGAGGTATATCCTGAGAGAGGGAGGTCAGTATTTAGGTTGGAACATGTAGGGGGTTGGGCAGTGTGCAATTGTAGAAGCCACCCAGGTCATTCATGGACCCACTGGGGTTAAAAAAAATTCTATGGTTTAGACAATTCTCTATGACAAATCACAAAGGAAGCTAGTATTTCCTGTGTTTTTAGAATCCATATTATTTTCACATAAGGAAAGAGGCATTATCATAATGATTTGAATTACTGTAGGACTGTGATTTTTTTTACTTTTTAATTTTGTTTTATTGCTTAAAATATTACAAAGAGTAGTACATATGTCTCCTTTTTTTTTTTATTGTAATTTGATATCTATCCAGAATTGATGCAATACAGGGTTGGCAGAATATGCAGTGAGTTTAGATATCCTAGATAACCAAACCAATAATTTATCTAAAATATTACTTGCTCTCAATTTTTTAATTCATGCAAAGCATATGAAAGTGTGTGTGTGTGTGTGTGTGTGTGTGTGTGCGCGCGCGCGCGCGCGTGTGTTCATCTGAATTCTCTTGATATTCTCAGAGGTTTGCAAGTCAGCCTCAAGCCTGTGATCCAGGTCTTAATCATTATGTCAGGAATAAGAAAAAATATGAACAAGTAATCAGGTGAGAGATAGGGAGCCACCTAAGGCCAAAGCCAGGAGTCGCTTACTAAGTACTCAGAGCTGAAGTCTACCACACAACCTAAGAGACAGTGGGATAAGAAGGCCCAAGGTCAGCTGAGCACAGCAATGCAGAAGATTGATGCCTATTTCTCTGTGAAAATTTAAGAGTATAACTAATCTTGGGGTGATGAAAAAGTGGTCACAAGACGGGATGAATTATGTCTAGTAATGAAACCTTATGAGTTGATGCTTGTTTTTGTGGTTATAGATTTTAATTATTCAACAAAAACAAAAGCTTTTTATTTCTTCTTGTTTTATTCATTGAATTTTTAAGCCTAAGGCATTATCCAAGTAAAAATCAAAGATTGGCTTCTCCACCTTAACAGTGGGCTGAGAAAGAAGTAAAAATGAGCTAGAAGCATCCATATACCTTAATTCAAAGGCAGAGATGGCTGTCTGCCACAATTTTAAGTAAACAGCTGTGTACTGCTTTGGGCTATTGCTGCTCCCTGGTGCTGGGTTTATGCAATTCAATCACCTACAAATGCTTTATAGATTTCCCTCCAAGTTTTGTTTTGTTTTCTATAGATTTTCACAAGTGCAGCACCTTAAGCATACACAGATTTTGCACATATTCATAGAGGGTCTGTTTTTATGAATTACTGTAAAGAATCAGAAGGTTTTAAAACTTTCTCATTGATGAGTCCTTGGCAGACTGATCAATTGACTGACCTTTAAATAAGAGGATGAGGTCCAAGAAGTCAAACTATCTTGTCCATTCTTTTTTTGTGAGCAATGGCCTCCTTATATCAGGGAAGAAATGACTCGTCACACATCCCCAATGAGTCAGGCAATGGCTGAGGGGTGCAAAGATTATTTGGGTATTGGATAAACTGTATTTTTAGATGCTGGGGATAGATTCCTGGTTTGAGGAATCATGACCTATGAGGAGAAGCTGTGGACTATAATGTCTAATGTTGTGTGAATAAGACTGCTAAATAACAGCTAATACTTTTGAATGCTTGTATTATTTAAATTTATCTTTGCAATATAGATTATTATTGTTTCCCTTTTTCAAGCTAAGAAACTGAACCTTCAAATTTTTAAATAACAGTTTCCTTACAGAGACATTTAGTAACAAAACCAGGTTTGTCAATTTGAGTTTGTCCAACTCCAAATCCAGCATTATTACCTATTATACTGAAGTTTTTCTTATGCATCACAAGAAGAATAAGGCCAAAGTTACCCTGATGTTTTAGAGGCGAGCTAGTTCTCCTTCCATGGCTTTCTGACATCTGTTGGTGGTTGGATAAAGCATAGGAAACAAAGAAAGTTGGCAAAGACTTTCACACCAAGAACAAAAGGCCGTACCTTCAATGAGATGATTGTACCCTGAGTATTGCATGTGAATCTATATACTAAGCTATTGCTTCTGTCCTGAACAGCAATGACTACTGGGACCTTTTTTTTTTTTTTTTTTTTTTTTACAATCTTCAGTATGTGGCTGTGCTGATGAATTAGTGTTGATGTATTTCCAAAAACCATCTGTGATAGACTTATGCAATTTTTTTGTATGCAGCCAGTATCCAATCAATCAGTGAGTCCATGATGAATCATGAAATACATTTGTTGACAAAATCTTGTGTTCAGTGCAAATCAATCCAACTGTACTACCACTGTTCCAATTGCCAACCATGAAATATTACTCTGAAACATGGAATTTATTGTTGGAAAGAGCCACTATCAATCTATTCTGCTGCCTTTCAGTAGGTGCATCTTGCTATTTAGCAAGCATATCCAAGTTTATTGATTCCAACTGTATATCCATCTTAGCCTTAAACTCATTTATACTGCCTACTCTGACTATATATGTACAATGCTGTTCCCAGTTCCAATATCTTTCTTAGAGAAGGAAACTTTTCTAAATTGAAATATAACCTTCACTTCTCCTTTCATGACACCCAGACCTATCCTTTTCATATATTTATTTTTTAAAAAAGAATATAAACTCAGATTCTGGTACTAGATCTTTTTGTGAATTTAAACTTTGCAAAGGGAGAGATTTTAGCTAAAAGCATAAAAACATCATATGCTCAAAAAAAAAAAGAGCTCTTACTATAAGAACTATTTGAACTCAGGGCTTGCTTTGATGACAATAATTAAATTGAGGAAGAACTAATCACTTGTATATTTTCAACTCAACCAAATATATATTTTTCAAAAATAGTTGATTAGCTAGGAAAGTAAAAATATTCCCCTGTATGTGAGAAAACCTATTGTGGTTTTGCCTCCTTTGTAAAATATGAGTTCAATGAACAGTCATATCTGACAAGGAGAGGAAGTGGATCAATGATTGGTGCTCTATAACTAAGAATATTTGAGTACAATTTCAGGTGATAAAATGATATCATATATAACATGCATGAATATAACTCAAAATGGGACTGTAAAAGAGTGCACATAATGGAAATAATGCTAATAATAATTTCATTTTTTTTTTTTTTGTAGAAGCTGCAGAAAGCATGAAAGATCTTATAGTGACTCTGGAGCATTATTTTGCACTCCAGTGATTATTGTGGCAGATAATTGAGACGCTTTTAAAATCATTTTGCTTCTGCTTTGCAGTTAATTTCACTAATTTTTGCTGACACTTTGTTTACAAAACCAATCCAGCATTAGAATATGTAAAATACTTGATGAGTTAGTTTTCTTGAGACTGACGAGGGCACAGACACTAATTTTCATGTTATCTGTCTCTGTTAGAGCTGTAAGAGATTGGTCATGGAGACACAGCTTTGCCACACAGACTTACCTATTGATGAGAAATATTATTTTACATTGCAAAATCTGCGTTGAGTGTTTTACAACTGGAGATTATATAAATAGCAGGGCAATATGAGAGATGCAACTAAAGTGCTCCTTTGCATCTATAATAATGTCAACAATAAATGTAAAGTGAAAAAAAATTGTTGAATTTTGTTGAAGTCATAAATTTAACAAATATTAGTGAAATAATTTGAATTGAAATAGCTTACTTGGTACACAAAGAGCATGAAGAGTTATTTATATGTGATTATATTCACACAACTACCAAATCCAGACTGGATTGTCCACCTGTGCTTCTTTTGCCATCACTTGAAATAAAGAACACCCTAATAGGAGCACATTCTTGTCTCCCAAGCAACACCTATTAAAAATGTGCTAGTCCTGTCCTGGCAGGTGTGGCTCAGTTGGTTGAGCATTGTCCTGTGCACCAAAATGTCCCTGGTTCAATTCCTGGTCTAGGCACAGGCCCAGGTTTCAGGTTCAGTCTCTGGTCAGGGTGCCTGTGGGAGGCAACCAATCAATGTCTCTCTCTCACATCAATGTTTCTCTCTCTCCCTCTTCCTCTCCCTTCCTCTCTTTCTGAAGTCAATAAAAATATATCTTTTAAATGTGCTAGTCCTGCTGATTGCACAAATATCTTGATCTAGGTTGAAAATCTTGGAGTCTTCATTTAACATCCAACTTTATTGTCTATTTCTATTCACTAAATCCACCTTCCACTCCTCAACATGTATCCTCTTCTATCCTAATTTGACAGCTGAATCCCTAAATATTCTTCATTTCTCAGCTCAAAATTTACTTATCCTGAGCTTTTTTGATGTTCTCCATGACCATCTCTTCTTTGCTCTCCCATAGTACCTTCAGCATACCTGGATCATAGTACTGTAGTCACTCTGGTATCCCAGCAATGGGTCTGTTAAAAAAATTTGCTCAGAAGTGCTTGTTACATGATTAAATGTGTTAGCCTTGCCATTTTCCTACATTATAATATAAGTAAAAACCTTATTGTCTTTAATATTTCCTATAGCACTGGGCACACAGTGGATGCTTACTGAATATTTGATTTTTTTAAACACCATAATTGTAATGATACCTTTACTTAGATTCTAGACTTCTGTATATTAAGTTATGTGTGTTAAAATATAACTTAATAAAAAGACTAATCACAGTGTAAGAATAGATGTTTGGTAGCCAGTGTTTTTATTTTGTCAAGAGTATAGATTGGATAAATGACAGTGGGAAATTGATACAAGTGGTGAAGGAATTTTGACTATTGTTAGACAAAAATACTATGCCCTGAATTCTGTGGAAAACAACCTTCATATTGAATGACTGGATCTGCAATGATGGTCATGGTCATGGTGAAATTTTGTTTTGTTTTGTTTTGTTAATGTTCACCTGTGGAAGGGAGAGGGGGAAGAGGGTAGGAGAGGGGAGAGAGAAAGAGAGAGAGAGAGAGAGAGAGAGAGAGAGAGAGAGAGAGAGAGAGAGGAGTGAGAGAGACATTGAGTGATTGTCTCCTGCACACTCCCTGGTGGTCAGGGGAGTGAACCCACAACCCAGGCACATGCCCTTGACCAGGAATTGAACCCGCGACTCTTCTGTGCACAGGCAGACACTCTAATTCTTGAGCCACATCAGCCAGGGCTGTGGTGAAATTTTTAACAGATAGTGCATAGCATGCCAGAAGGCAGTTCATCCTGCACATCTTTAAACATCTGGCAAGGTGTATATCTACTGAATCACTCTTAAGAATACTGTGGATACAAATTTTCACAGTTCATTATCAGTATTATGGCTTTTGAGTAACAGCTCTGTGTATATTTTTCATCATTCAATCAAAGCCAATGAACATCTCAGACATTTTAAATCTTAGAACAAATGTGCTTGGTGTTGTCTAAAGCAGGATGGTTCTACATGAAATTTTGTTTCCATTGCTTGTGTAGAAAGTGACTGCTCATGCTATGTTTATTAAACTGACATTGGTGGGATCCAGTCTAAGCAAAGCAGTGAACCACTGGAGAGGTAATGTTAGGTTTATTAAGATAGTCTGAAATGGCAGCCTGGAGGCTTATTGTTGAATAAGTGTTGAGTAAGACTCCCTCCACGTTCTGCGTGGAGCAGGGTTCGGTATCTGAAAGAGGAGCCGCACAACAAATGAGAGAAAAAGACAGGAGATAATTTTGCAATATTGGGGGACCAGGCGGCAAGTCCCGAAGGACTTCCCCTGTGCTCAGGCCTCACCAAGCTTTTATTGATCTGGGATGCACCCATAGCATAGCCCTTAGGCAGGTGACCCCCTAGTAACAAGCAGACTAGCCCATCAGTAAGGATTTACATAATAATAAATGGGGGAGTAGTTTCAGCTACCACTGTCTGGACAAACAGAGGTGGCGCCTAGCTCTGAGCTTTGCTAGGGCTTCAAAGGCACCCAGCCTTGGGGGGGGGGGGGGGTTCCGGGGAGTTCTCTGTCTATGCTTATCAGATAGTGAAGGCAATAAACAGTTTCCCACAAATAAGTACCATAAAAGTGTCAATTTAATGTTGCGTGCTGTGTTCCTTTATGTGAAAGGAAGTATTCAGGATAAAGTGATAAAAAGAAGTTATATTCAGTATCTCAGAGTTGACATTGGTGAACTTCATAAACAATGGATTAGCAAATGGTCATGAAATGAAATATTTCCCTACCTGTTATAACCAATAGGGAAATATTCCTTTTAACCTAAACAAAAACAAATGCAATGAAGGAATTAGCTTCCTCTGGCTCTTAAGAGGAATCACAGTCTTGTCGTTTATTGTTGTGACGTGGAATTAATGTGTTAAGCTTGTACATTTTTATGATGGGCAGGATACCTCAGTAAGCTGTACATGTTTCTTAAGCCTCAGTGCATGGGGACAGGATGGCTTTTATAATCCTAATGGTGACATCACTTATTACAGCAATTACAGAGTTTTATCAGACACACTTTTTTTTTAGTTTCTGATATAAACATTTCTCTGGTTCCGGTTATATGATTTTTGCCTTTAAAGACACACATGGGTGCACAAGTGTTTGTGTATATACACTCACATATATATTCACATTATATTTGTTCAAAAGGGAGAAATATCTGGAAACTAACTTATGAAGACCCATTGCCTTATGCAGGGACTTCAGTGTTGCATGTATCGCCCACAAACACAAATGCACTGCATTACAGGGCACACAATGAGTATAATAACAATACATTTTGCAATGAAAATAGTACATATATGGGCATCTTCAATTATGAATAAATTTCATGCTATGAAGAATAGTCCCACTTTCACATTTTCCTCAAAAGTATAGTCCAATAAAATATAGTTTAAAACACTTTCTAGGTAAATAAAACGACATCAGGACATCGTGTCCAGGTCTCTGGAAACAAGGTCAGTCTCTAGTGTGAATACTGTCCTTGTTCTAAATTATCATAGTTTTGATTCATAGAACAATGATTATATACCAGTTTCTATGCTAGGTGCTTAATATGTGATATATAATTCAGTCCTTACCACACCCTGGTATTAGAAATGATTACTTCATTTAACAGATGAATCAACTGAGCAAAAGTTCAGGCTTTTAACTATTACACTATACTTCCCATTTTTTAGAAAATGTATTTGAATAATTTCTATTTCTGTGGGGAGTTTTTGTTTGTTTTTAAATATCTTTTTATTTATTTCAGAGAGGAAGGGAGAGGAAGAGAGAGATAGAAAGAAACATTAACGATGAGAGAGGATCACTGATTGGCTGTCTCCTGCAGGCCCCCCACTAGGGATCCAGCTCACAACCCAGGCATGTGCCCTGACCAGGAATCAAACCGTGACCTCCTGGTTCATAGGTTGAGCCATGCTGTCCAGGCTATTTCTGTGTTATGATATGTTCTCATCTTAAGTAAACATTTTCAAATTATTGGAGAAAAACATTAGGACTTTAATTTTTTCTTACTTCATTCTATTTTTATCCTATTTCTAAAGCCATGGTTTCTAGAGCCTATACTTTCATGTACTTTCACAATAGGCTAATTCCACTGCCACTGTAGATAAATGAGTTGACCTTGTTGATGTTCTTTCCTGTTGCAAGGAATTGAAAGACCAGCTGAGAGCAATTACAAGCAATATTACTACCTTGGCAGGAGCTGTCAAGGCTAACATTCCTGGTTGGATGCAGGATAAGTGTATGTTGCATGACAATCAGAGAAACAGGACATTTCAGATAATTTTTAGAAATGAAAGGCATGAAATTCTAAAAGCTTTTGTTTTCATGAAATCTACACAGTACAAATAAACTGTTTGTGTATGCATGCATATATGTATGTGTATATGTGTATAATCTTCTTAAATCCCAGAATAATGATATCCTTAAGCTCCAAGAGAATATAATAGATCCATTCATTCTAAGCTTAATATAATAAAATTCCATTTATCCAGAATCTGAAATACCAAAGTAGTAAAATAGCCTGAATTTAATTTACAAGCATGTTGCTCAATTTCTGCTTTATTAGGATATATTTTAGATATTCAGTTACATTCTAAAATAAAAAACAACAACTATGCCATTTTAGTTATAAATATATTTTATAATATTAAAATTATTATGTTTATATATTTTCTATGAATTAATGGCATTTTAAAAACTCAGTTAAACAAGAGACTTAACCACATCTGATCCTTGAACAATATGCATTTGAATTTCACATTTGCACATATATTCAGACTAGAGGCCCATTGCAAGAAGAGTCACGTAATAGGCCTTCCTTCCCCTGGCTGCTGGCATCAGTTTTCCTCCGGTACCTGGGACCCAGGCCTTTGCTCCAGCTGCAGGGCTTGGCTTCTCTGCTCAGGCCGTAGCAGTGAGGCTTGGCTTCTCTGCTCCAGCTGCAGCAGGGAAGCCAAGCCTCTTCAGTCATCAGTTGTCTTCAGTCTTCAGTCTGTCTTCAGTCTTCAGTCTTCGCTCTGCGCCTGCATATGCAAATTAACTGCCATATTTGTTGGGTTATTTGCATACTCATCCTGATTGGCTGGTGGGTGTAGCAGAGTGATACCAATTCACATGTTTCTCTTTTATTAGTGTAGATGTTTTTCAATAAATCTACTCCCTATTTCTCTCTGAGTAACACATCCATGGATTCTACCAACCATGAATTGAAAACATTATTTTTGTTCCGCAGTAGAGAATCTGTGGGTGATGAGAGCTAATAGTATGCATTGTTCTATACCATTATATATGCAGGTGCTTGAGCATCTGTGGAATTTAGTATCCACAGGGGGCCTGAAACCAATCCTCCTCAAATACTGAGGGATGACTATAGTTAAGTTTTAAGGGAGTCAAAAATTATACTTGGATTTTTCAATTGTGCTCTTAACCCCGATGTTGTTCAAGGGTCAACTATAATTATAATACTATATTACTCCTTATTTTCAATAAATTCCATTTGTTAATTCCAAAGCAATAGATTTCCTTGATTTCTTTGAAACTGGCTTGTGTAATAAATCTCCTGAAAAAGAAGTGAAATTTTGGCAATTGTCTGGTGAATTACATTCTCTATTGAATAAACAAATATAATAATGGCCATTAAAGCAAATTAATGCTTTATTTTTATACTAGAGGCCCGGTGCACAAAAATTTGTGCACTCAGGGGGGAGGGGGGGTCCCTCAGCCCGGCCTGTGCCCTCTAGAAATCTGGGACCCCTCGGGAGATAACGACCTGCTGGCTTAGGCCTGCTCCTGGGTGGCAGAGGGCAGGCCCAATCCCTAGGTGCAGCCCCTGGTCGGGCTCAGAGCAGGGCCGATTGGGGAGTTGGGGAGCCGCCCCCTGTCATGCACAGAGCAGGGCGGATTGGGGGGTTGTGATGCCACCCTCAGTCATGCTAGGGGTAGGGCCAATTGGGGAGTTGGGGCACCACCCCCTGTCACACTCAAGGCAGGGTCGATGGGGAGGTTGCGGCGCCAACCCCTGTCACGCACAGAGCAGGGCCAATCAGGGGGTTGGGGCACTGCCCCTTGTCATGCACACAGCAGGGCCCATCAGGGGGGTTGGGGCTCCGTACTGTCATGCACAGAGCAGGGCCCATGAGGGGGTTGGGGAGCTCCCCCCTGTCATGCACAGAGTAGGGCCGATAAGGGAGTTGGGGCACCGCCCCCTGTCACCCACAGAACAGGGCCGATCAGCGGATTGGGGCACTGCCCTCTATCACCCACAGAGCAGGGCCAATCAGGGGGTTGGGGCACCACCACTCTCACGCTCAGGGCAGGGCCGATGGGGAGGTTATGGCTCTACCCCGTCACACAGAGCACGGCCTGTGGGGGGGGGGGCGATTGGGGTGCAGCACCCTGTCACACACAGAGCCGCAGGGAGATCAGGGGGTTTGGGCGCTGCCCCCTGTCATGCTGATCCCAGTGCCGGGAGGCCTCACGGCTCCGCTGATCCTGGTGCCGGGAGGCATATTACCCTTTTATTATATTGAATAGAGGCCTGGTTCATGGGTGGGGGCCGGCTGGTTTGCCCTGAAGGGTGTCCTGGATCAGGGTGGGGGTCCCCACTGGGGTGCCTGGCCAGTCTGGGTGAGGGGCTGAGGGCTGTTTACAGGCTGGGGGTGACTGAAGCTCCCAACCGCTCCTTTTTTCCTTTTTTTTTAAATTCTGGGCCAGCTTTAGCTTGAGGCTTGGCTCCAGCTCTTAGGCCTCCCACGGCTGAAAGTAGGTTTCTGGCCTTTGCTTACAATGTTGTGAATCTGCTGGCTGAAGTCTGGCGGTATTTGTTACAATGTTTCTTAAACTGCCCGCTCAGAGGCCTGCAGCCGCAGGCGGGGAACATTGGTTTCCTCCAACGATCCTTGGTCACTGAGGCAAGCAAGCCTCATGTTAGTTTTAAGCTGCCTGGCTGCCGGCCGCCATCTTGGCTGACAGTTAATTTGCATATCTCGCTGATTAGCCAATGAAAAGGGTAGCAGTCGTACGCCAATTACCATGTTTCTCTTTTATTAATGTAGATAAGTATATCATAGGTTGCAAAGTCCAATTTATCACCAAAAATAGGACAAAAGTACCTGAGAGTTTAGTGTTTTAGTCTGCATGGTAAGCTTGAGTCAGCAGTATAATCTGCTGGGAGTTGCAGGTAGATTAATAGTTTCAGGTAGGCTAATATAAAAGTATGAGTTACTTGTGTCTTCATTTCCAATTAGGGAGTGGGGACATGTAAGTCTTTCCAAAGAGGTGCTTGGGCTCTTTCCTAATGGGATTTTCCTGTGAAGGGGCTATACTGCATGGCCATAGCACATCTTTCAGACATATCATTGTGTGACCATTATGATGTGGAGGAATGCGTGGTAACCTCGACGACTTTTGGAAAGGATATAAGTAGAAGTGAGTCACATTGTATAAATCTAATTAAAAAACAAAAATCCTATATAATAAAGAGGTAATATGCAAATTGACCATCACACTCTCACACAAGATGGCCTCCCCCATGTGGTCACTAGATGGCCACCACAAGATGGCTGGCAGGGGAGGGCAGTTGTGGGCAATCGGGCCTGAAGGGGAGGGAGGGCAGTTGGGGGGGACCAGACCTGCAGGGGAGGGCAGTTAGGGGTGACCAGGCATTCAGGAGAGGACAGTTATGGGCAACCAGGCCAGCAGGGGAGGGAAACTGGGGGGGGGGGGGATCAGCCCTGAAGGGGAGGGCAGTTGGGGAGAACCAGGCCTGCAGGGGAGCAGTTAGGCGTTGATAGGGCTGGCAGGGAGTGGTTAGGGGGTGATCAGGCTGGCAGGCAGAAGCGGTTAGGGGCAATCAGGCAGGCAGGTAGGCAAGTGAGTGTTTGGGAGCCAGCAGTCCTGGATTGTGAGAGGGATGTCCGATTGCCCATTTAAACCCAATCCCACAGGGCCTAAATGGGCAGTCAGACATCCCTCGAGGTGTTCCAGATTGGAGAGGGTGCAGGTTGAGCTGCAGGACAGCCCTCCCCAGTGCATGAATTTTATGCACCAGGCCTCTAGTAATAATAATATAAAATTGTTTCCTCTAGAGTCACCTTTTTATTTTATTTGATTTGATTTTCACAGTATTTTTTGAGAGCTGAGATTACTCTAGCAGCGAAACCAGAGCCAGCTATTAAGCAGCCAGAATGCTACCGTAATTGAATACATGACCATTTCTCTTTTAGCACGTTCTTTGTTCTCCTCTTCTAGAAGTTGTAGACGTCGATTTAATTTGATTATCTGTCGTCTTAATGAAACTGCATCTACAACATTCATGTCATGTGCAGTTGCTTCAACTGTTGCATCTATATTTGAAATGCCATACATGGAATCAGTTCTGACCAGCTGTCCATTTTGGCGAACAGCATTTTCACTCATAGAGCGCTCTCTTTTTAGTCGGCCAACTGCACGGACTTCTTCATTTTGGGGAGTTGAAGGAGGTCTTTCTAAATCCAAAAAATCTAGTGGTCTTTCACTTAGTGTAAGTACACGAGGTGGTGTTTTTAGTGCCAGAGGTTTTAAAGAAGTTGACTGAATGAGGTCAAGATCTCCTGGCCTTGAAAATGGAATGTCTTCATTGTTTCCTGCTACGACAATCCTCTCTGGAACCTGCATAATCACACTGGCATTTGGAACTCCTTCTTGGAATTCTTGTTCCAGGTCAGCATTTGGTGGTGTTAATTTTTCTGGGACCCCCATTCGCTGACTAATACCTTCGGTGTATTCCATTTCATATTGAATTCGACTAATTTCCGCCATCTCGGCAGCAGTGGGAGAAGGAAATGCTACCCCACTCACTCACTACTTGCTGTTTGGCACTATCTGCTTCTGTGCTTCATAGTAATCCTTTAACTTGCTTCAGTGTGCCGTGCTGGATGTAGAGCCCCTTTTGTCCCCCTGGGCTGGCTGGAGGCTCCCCGGCGAGGGCCGCCGCCCGCCGGCTCCCAGGGGCTCAGGTGGGCGCTCTAGGAGGCCGTTGGCCAAGCGCACGGAGACGCTGGGGCAAAACACCGGCCGGAGCGGCCCGCAGCGGGCCAGCAGAGACGAGAGATCCGCCGGGGCTGGCCCCTCCCGGTACCAGTAGTGGTCACATGTAGAGTCACCTTTTTATTGGTGCTTCAGGAACATTGCTATTGCCCTCACCATAGAAGATATTCCTCACTTTCTTTTAAATGTCAGTAGACATCATACTTCTTGCCCAGCTAAACTCTTCTCTTTTATAGGGTAAATGACCATATTTTCTTTGACAAGTCCTGATTTCTTTATTTTTAAACATTCACTTGGACTTCCTCTGAATTTTATTTTTTATAAATGGATGTTCAGATTTGTTCACAGTTCTATGATTTTTTTTAAAATTTTTAGAAATATATATTTTTTTACTGTTTTCAGAGTGGAAGGAAAGGGGGGAAGAGATAGAAGCATCCATGATGAGAGAGAATCATGGACTGGCTGCCTCCTGCAAGTCCCCCACTGAGGAAGGAGCCCACAACCTAGGCGTGTGCCCTTGACCAGAATTGAGCATAGGACCTTTCAGTTCGTAGGCCGATACTCTATCCACTGAGACAAACCAGCTAGGGCACAATTCTAATATATGATTTGCTCAGATTATTGTAAACTGCATCACTTGATCCATAAACTATGTTTGTCCAAATAAACAGGAAATTTTATTAGCTATCTGGCCTCTATTATTCTGTGGCTGGTTCAAAGGGGAAAACTTAACAGAGATTGTTTTAATCCCAATATTACAGCATCTTCTCCAGTTTCCATAAAAATTGTCTCTGTTCAATCACCTAACAAAAGGTAAAGGAAAGATGATCCACACACTTGTTTCTTCCTTTAACTTTCCATGGTTTATAGCAACATCAAAGATAACAGCTCTGGGAGTTAAAGATTACTGAAAATGTACCTGTTTTCAAACTTGGTCCTTATATAACTGAAACAAAAAAAAAATAGCATAAATCTTCTTAAACAAATAATTGCATTAAAAAAGAAAAAATGGGAAACATTTTATGCAGATGTCTAAGAAATCTACTGTATTCCACCTTGGGGTTAAATAGATCTCTGGTTTTCAACCCTATGTACATAGTAGAACCATCTGAGCAGCTGTGATAAATGAATGTAGAGGGAAGGGGACTGGGAACTGGGGGTTGGGTGGAGGTGGGTAAAGGGTGGGAAAACAGGGGACATCTGTAATAGTATCAACAAGAAAAAATACACCTTTGTAAAATACAAAAAATAATGACTGTACTTTTTTAGAAATAATTAACAGCTTTATTGAGATGTAATTGTCATACAATAAATTGCACGTTTAAAATATACAATTTGCCAGTCTTAACATATATTTACAATGGTGAAACCATCACCAAAATCAACATAAAGAATATATATAACTTCCCCCTAAATTTTCCTAGTATCCTTTGTAATCCTTACCCCCCAACCTTCACAGGCACCCACTGACTTGCTTTCTGTCATTGCAGAATGTTTTGCATTTTCTAGTTTTAAATAGATGGAGTCATGTAGTATTTACTTTTTCTCACTTTTTTCACTAATCATAATTACTTAGAGATTCATCTATTTTGTAAACTGCATTGACATGTATATATATACTAGAGGCCCAGTGCATGAAATTCGTGCATCAGTTGGGGTTTCTCGGCCTGGACTGCATCCCCTTGCAATCCGGGACCCCTCGGGGATCTAGCAATGCCGAAGCAGCAGGCAGCCAGGGAGGAACCAGAGCCAGGCTCGGCACTTGGCGCTCAGCACTGCTAACCACTTTCAGCTCCTGACCACTTGCTCCTTACTGCTCGCTCCTTAGCCTTGCTGTGGAGGTAGGAGAGGCTCCCGCTGCTGCTGCGCTCACCAGCCATGAGCCCGGCTTCTGGCTGAGTGGTGCTCCCGCTGTGGGAGCACACTGACCACCAGGGGGCAGCTCCTGTGTTGAACGTCTGCCACTGGTGGTCAGTGTGCGTCATAGCGACTGGTCATTCAGCTGTAATGGTTGCTTAGGCTTTTATATATGTAGATATATTCCACAGTTTGTTTATCCACTCACTGCACATCTGAGTTGTTTCTAGTTTTGGGGTTACAAATAAATATATTTGAATTTTTGTGTACAAGTCTTTATGTAAACACATGATTTTATTACTCTTGGATAAAAACCTAGGAGTGGAGCCCAGGCTGTATGCTTGGTTGGTTGCAGTGTCATCCCATGCACTGAAATGTTGCTGGTTCGATTCCCAGTCAAGGCAAATGTCTGAGTTGGGATTTCATCCTTAGTCGAGGAGTGTATGGAGAAGCAACTGGTTGGTGTTACTCTCTCACATTGATCTTTCTCTCTCTCTCTCTTTAATATCAATAAAAGTACCCTCAGGTGAGGATTAAAACAAAAATAAGAACTTAGGAGTGTCATATCTGAACCATATAAATGTTTAATTTGTAAGCTATGCATAGCTACCCAGTCCTGCACCATTTACTGAAAAAAGAAAGATTCTTTCTCCACTGAGTTGAGAAAGAGTGTCAAAATTAAGTTGAGTGGGTTAGAGGTAGAGGAGGGTATAGGGTTGATAAATGGTGATGGGAAAATATTTAAAAATCAATTATATATATATATATATATATATATATGTAGATGTGTGTGTGTGTGTGTGTGTGTGTGTGTGTGAGAGAGAGAGAGAGAGAGAGAGAGAGAGAGAGAGAGAGAGATTTTATATCTAGACTCTGTATTCTGTTATTAGGTATATAAATGTTTAGAATTTTTATGTTTTCTTTATGGATTGATGACTTCAACATTATGAAATTACCACCTTTATCTTCAGTAATATCCTTTTCTCTGAAATCTAGTTTGGTTGATTTTAATGTAGCCACTTCAGTTTTCTTTTTATTATTGTTAGCATGGTATATCTTTTCTTACATTTTAGGGGTTGGATTTTGTCCTCCCTAAAGTGTAGGTTGAATTCCCAAACCCCAGAACGTCACAGTGTATGACCTTATTTGGAAATAGGCCCTTTACAAAGTAAAGGTGAGGTTCTTACAGTGAGACCTACTCTAATATAACCAGTGTCCCTATAAAAAAGAGAAATTTGGACACACAGATAGATATGCACAGAGGGAAGATAATGTGAAGACACAGTCAGGAGACAGAAGCAGAGATTGGTCTGGTGCAGCTGTAAGCCAAGGAATGCCAAGGACTACCAGCCTCCACAAGAAGCTAGGAAGAGGCAAAGAAGGACTTACCCCAGAGTTTAAGAGGAAGCATGGCCCTATTATCACCTTGTATACAGACTTCCAGTCTCCAGAACTATGAGATAATACATTGCTCTTGTTTTAAGCCAATTGAATTTTGGTGCTTTTTTACAGCTGCTTCAGCAAACTAATATACATCCTGTTACTTTTAATATATGTGTATTTACATTTACAGTAGGTTCCAACTAGGTAGCATATAGTTAAGTTTTGCTTTATTTATCCAATATGAAAATCTCTGACTTTTTTTATGATCTCTGACTTTTAATTGGGGCATTTAAGGAAATTATTGATATGTGTAGGGTTAAATTGCATTCAAGGAAATTATCGATATGTGTAGGGTTAAATCCATCCTGTTGATATTTGTTTTCTTTAGTGGTTTTTTTTTGTTTTGTTTTTGTTTTTGTTTTTGTTTTTTTGTCTCATGTGTCCTTTGTTCTTATTTTCCTCTTTTTCTGGTTTATTTTTGAATTAATTTAATATTTTAATGATTCCACTTTTTATTTAGTTGGATTATTAGATATAACTCTTTGTTTTATTATTTTAGTGGTTGTTTTAGGTTATATATTAGCCATTTCTTTTTATTAATTTTCTTTTTAATTTTTTTATTTCAGAGTGGAGGGGAGAGGGAGAGAGAATAGAAGCATCAATAATGAGAGAGAATTATTGATCGGCTGCCTCCTGCACACCCCACACAGGGGATGGAGCTTGCAACCTGGGCATGTGCCCTGACCAGGCATTGAACTGTGACCTTCTAGTTCATAGGTCGACACTAAACCACTGAGCCAAGCTGGCTAGGCAGCCGTTTCTTTTTTAAACATCCACACTACAATGTTAGCTTGCCTAAGCATTGTTTAACCAAACAAAAGATATCAGTTGAATTTTAAGGCAATGTCATTATCTTTGTCAATGAAATCATTGCTTTGGCTTAAAATTGTTATTGTTGCTCAATAGTTGTAGGTAAGGGATACTACTTTATAAGTAGGCAATATTCCTATTAAACAGTTGATTTTGCTTCTATGGTGTTAAACAGTTAAATGGGCCTATTCCTTTATGTTGAGTGTGAGTTTGTGTGTGTGTGTGTGTGTGTTTTCACATGGTCAGTAGGTGTGGCATGTACCAGGGGCACAGAGATGTTTATCTTTTATATAGAGTTGTCAACTTTTTATTTTCCAAGTAATGATATTTAAAAATGTCATTTACTAACACAAATTTCACAAAGAAAGGATGTGTGAACACTGAAAACATACAAAGAATATTGCTTCAGAAAAAAATACATTTCTTTAAATTGAATACACCTAGCTTTATGTTGATAGTAATTGCATCTTCCTTGATTTCTCATTTTGCTCTGTATAAAATATAAATTCAAATATAATTATGTGGTCCTTGAACATGTCATGTAGAGGACAAATCATGTAATTGAGTTCAGTCTTCCATATTTTCAGAAATATATTTATTCAGCTTAGTGGGATCGCCTGGAAGCAAAAGTCTTATATTTCAGAGAGATTATCATTGTGTCCTTGAACATGTCCTTGGAAGAACCAGAGAAGTGGAATCATATTTTTCTCTCTGCTCATTGACAGTGTAGCCATCTCTCCATCTTCATTCAGCCCACTGCCTTGTGTGAAAAGCAGTAGTCCTTTATCTATATCAGCGGTTCTCAACCTGTGGGTCGCGACCCCTTTGGCGGTCGAACAACCCTTTCACAGGGGTCACCTAAGACCATCCTGCATATCAGGTATTTACATTACTATTCATAACAGTAGCAACATTACAGTTATGAAGTAGCAACGAAAATAATTTTATGGTTGGGTCACAACATGAGGAACTGTATTTAAAGGGCCAGAAGGTTGAGAACCACTGATCTATATGGTAAAGCTTCAAAGGCAATGGAGAGTCCTAAATAGGGATGGGTGTGGCATACAGACAGTGGATGAGAGCCAATTAAAAAATAGAGTGAAAGGAATGAGACAGAGTATAAATTTGACTTAATTTTAATGTTGACTAGATTATGGTTTGCTACTCATCCTGAAGTATGATTTAGAAATAATGGTTAACATTGAACTAGTCTGAGACTTGCACTGTTTAGCAGAATTAAATGAAGTGCAATGTACTTTGTATCCTCAATATCTGCATTAATGATTTAAAACTTTTATAGTTTGAAAGGTGAAAAATGGTAAACCAGCTAGCTTTTCCATGTTCACGGTTAGTTGCCATGGCTAGGTTCAAAGCACTATTCCAAGACACTTGAGAAAAACACTCAGTCTTTTGTTTGGGATAGACTAGCAGTTCTTAGAATTTGGGTGGGAGTGAGACACAAAAATCAAAAGCTTGTATACATGATTTCCAGACTCAAATGGAGATTTCTTCTTTTTTTTTCTAAAATATGAGTAACATTTAGCTTTTTAAAATATATAAGGTGGCAGAAAAACATTTAGCTTTATGTTGTAGAAGTCATTATTTTGTGGCCTTTCCAAAGAGCAACACTTTTTCAGGCTTGCTGTGGCATTAAAATGTATAACAAAGCAGTTAATGAATGTCAGGAAAATAAACTGTAGCAAACTAGAACAGTAGCAAAAATAAGTTCTGAGTTTTCAGCTGTCAAAAATACATAATGTCTGAAGCAGAATTTTGACAATTACCTTGGCAGCAGTCTGTTACATGTTTGTATAAACATTAATCTCTTGAAAAATTCAAAAATGGCATTTCCATATAGCAGTTTGGTAAATCACTAGAAAAAATTTATGCACATATGCCTGCACACTCACTTACATATACAAAAGAATCACCTTTGATCAGTTATTTTGACTTTGTGTTTGTATTTAATATATATATTTGCAGTCTGGAAGAATTGATAGATAAGTAGCACATTATTTTAAATTATGATATTAGGAATAAACATCAGTGACTGTTAAATTAGCCTGTGTTACTGTTATTGCTGAGGCATAAAGAAAAACCCATAGAGAAGTTAGAAAATATATAAAGGCCACTGAAATTAAAGTCAGAAAAACAGATGCATCTAAAGGAAAAGCTAGCCAGTGGAATATGCAAGATGTGTTATTTAGGACAAGAGTGGACTAGGGACAACAGCTTTGCATTGAACTGGAAATATTTCTTTTTGAGTAGGTCACTGCTTGGTATAACACTACTTCTATGTATGTGCTATTGAGCCACATTCTCATATTGCCTGAGGCAAGAAAGGTCATTTAGTGCATTGAAGTGGGAATATGCTTTTCCAATGGCCGGAAAGATTTCTGCACTGAGTGAAAACAGTTTAGTCTGCAAAACTACTCACACTATTAATACAGTGCTAAGTATTTTGGACACGAATTCCTTTGTTCTTAGCAATAACCTTTGAAAATGCAGTTGACCCTCATTATTTATGGTAGTTATGTACTATACAGTCACTGCAAACACTGAATTAGTGAACACTCAACTACTGTGCCTTGGCAGAATATAGGGTTAGATTCCTGGTCACAAAACTTTCATCAACTGATCAATATCATAAAACAATAATCTTGCTTTATGTGATTTTCTGTTTAAAGACAACTTATTTTATATATATAGTTGATTTATTAATGTGGAACTTTTGGCCAACAGCCCTACAACTCACATATGAACAAAGCTTGTCTAACAGTATTTTCTCCCTAATTCTTACATCTTACGGACTTATTGTGCTTAGTAACACTAAATATCACTTCAGCACTATACCTGGGGACCATTTTACACAGCAAAATTACCAACAAGAAAGCACACACATGTGAATAGTATGCCACTAACTAGGCCATGAAAAAGACACTTGTTTACATGATGAGAGCTGAAACAAAAAGGCAGATAATCATCTCATTCAACTTTAACTGAGTACATACACTTCAGGAGAATCAAAATTTTCGTCACACTTCACACAAATGACTAGAAAATCACCACAAGCCTTGATTTGGGGGTTATAAGTACATTTTAGAGAGTAGGTGAAATTTCAAATATAAAATCTGTAAATAAAGAGGATCAATTTTAGATACAAATGATTTTCATTAGGAAGCAAAGGCTCAGAGAGGATTAATAACTTGCTTATGGTCCACAGCTAGTGGATAATATATCTGAAATATTCAATTCCAAGTTTAACTCCAAAGTCTGCTCTTAAACACCTAATACCAATTATTCATGTCAGTCAAAGATCAATACAGCAGTAGTGTGAATTGAAGGGCTTCCAGAGATTGCTTCTTGAACTGTGTGTGGGATATAGTTAACATGCTTGCAAACTTCTTCATGGATTTCATTATTACCAGAACTAGATTTCGTGACATTATAGGGAGAGTATATTAGTGATTGTTAGAACATAAAGCATAAGAGAGTAATAAGAATGATAGAAAATGGTGGACAGAAGGATAAATCTTTGGTCACATGTATCTAGGAGTGGTTAGCAATCTTGAAGCCACATTAAGGATTACTATTTAAAAATATTCATATCTAAGTTTTACTCCTGGAAAAACTGATTTAGTTAATTTGGGGCGAAATCCATGACCTTTGCCTTCCCAAAGTACCACAAAACCCAGAGTTGATCTAGATTGGTCTAGGTCTTTGGTTGTCTACAAGTATATCTGAGCGCAATACTTGTACCATTCAATGGCGATCTTTGTCATATCCCAAGCCATTTTCTCTTTGATGTCTCTGATTTAATTCTGTGATTACTCCCATAAAACTTTAGTTTTATGTGACTTTCCTTATGATTTGGGATAATCTGGAGGGACTATTTAGTATTCTTATTTGTATGGCTATTTAAACTTTTGTTTTTGTGTCCATCAGTCCCGAATTGTGCACCAAGGCACCAAAGGGCACAGCAGAAAACTTATAGTAGTGCTGTAGAACATTTTAAATTTTTAAGAGAAACACAGCAAAATCCAACATCAATCTCACAGTGTGAGCTACCTGCTTGAAATAGTTCACCATTTCAACTTTAGATCATACTACATTCTTTTCTATGATGTCATATCTTTTTTTAAAAAATATTATAATTTTTTAAAATATATTTTTATTGATTTTTTTACAGAGAGGAAGGTAGAGGGATAGAGAGTTAGAAACATCGATGAGAGAGAAACATCGATCAGCTGCCTCCTGCACATCTCCTACTGGGGATGTGCCCGCAACCCAGGTACATGCCCTTGACCGGAATCGAACCTGGGACCCTTCAGTCCGCAGGCTGACGCTCTATCCACTGAGCCAAACCAGTTTGGGCAATGATGTCATATCTTGAGAAAAGGAGGTGATGGGGAGGTGGGGATGAGCAAAGGGGGAGAAAATGGGGTCAGAAAGAGTTTGCTTAGGGCACTTGATGCAGTGTACAGATGATGTTTTATTGAGTTTTACACTTGAAACATGTACCCCAATAAATTCGATTAAAAAACTAATAAAATCCCTAGCTGGTTTGGCTCAGTGTCAGCCTGTGGACTGAAAGGTCCTGGGTTTGATTCCAGTTAAGGGCATATGCCTGGGTTGTGGGCTCGATCTCCAGTGGGGAGCGTGCAGGAGGCAGCTGATCAATGATTCTCTCTCATCATTGATGTTTCTTTCTCTCTCTCCCTCTCCTTTCCTCTCTGAAATCAATAAAAAAATATATAAAAAATAAAGGGAGAAAAAATAGATCCAGAGATAGAGAAGCATAGAGTAGACCATCAAACCTCAGAGGGAAGCCAGGGGAGGGTTGGCGTGGGAGCGGGGGTTAAGAGATCAACCAAAGGACTTGTATGCATGCATATAAGCATAGCCAATGGACACAGACACTAGGGGGGTGAGGGCTCGTGCAGGGGGGTGGGAGTGGCTGGGGAGAGGACAATGGGGGAAAAAGGAGACATGTGATACTTTAAACAGTAAAGAATTTTTAAAAAAGATTCATATAAAATAAAGTTGGCCATTTTATCCATTTAAAAGTGTAAAATTCAGCAGTGTTCAAAATGTTTGCAATGCTGAGAAACCATTACCACTTTCTAATTCTGGAACATTTCCTTCACCCCAGAAAAGAAACCCTCTACCTCCAAGTTTTCCTTCCACCATCCCTGGCAACCACTAATCTACTTTGTGTCACTATGCATTTGCCTGTTCTGGACATTTTATATAAATGAAATCATACAATTAAAAAATAAATAAAGGAAGAAATTATTTTAAAAAACTAATAAAAAAGAGCAATTATTAACTTATATTAAAAAAAAGCCAAGTCTTCAGTGGTTGCTCTGATAAGTAGCAAGAACTATACACAAGTCAATGTGGAACAGAAAATGAAAGTGATGGTGATCAATTCCATTCCAAGATTTGAGTAGTTGTACCGTGGCCAATAGGCACATGCATCCCATTAGTACATAATTTTAGTTATTTCAGAATTAAGTAATAATATTATTTTTTATTTTAACTTATGTATATTGTTATGGCCAGTAAGTGTAGGATAAAAATCTAAATCCTTAATATAACTCATTGTATTATAATATATTACTAGAGGCCTGGTGCATGGATTCATGCACCGGTGGGGTACCTCAGCCTGACCTGCGCCCTCTCACAATCTGGGGCCCCTCGGGGGATGTTGGACTGCCGGTTTTGGCTCGATCCCCGCAGCAGTGCGTGGTAGACAGCAGGGGAAGAGCCTGAGCCCAGGCCAGGTGCGGCGCTGCTCCTGCTCATCCCAACCCTGCTGCGCCTGCTGACCCTGCTGCTTGGTTGTGCTGCCATAAAGGCAGGAGAGGTTCATGCTACCACAGCTGCACTTGCCAACCTTGAGCCTGGTGTCTGGCATCCATCGGTCGGCTGAGTGGCGCTCCCACTGTGGAAGCACACTGACCACCAGGGGGCAACTCCTGCATTGAGTGTCTTCCCCCTGGTGGTCAGTGGTGTCATAGCGGCCAGTCAACCAGTTGTTTGGTCATTTGGTCGTTTGGTTGCTTGGGCTTTTATATATATACTAGAGGCCCGGTGCACAAAAATTTGTGCACTCGGGGGGGAGGGGGGTCCCTCAGCCCGGCCTGTGCCTCTTGCAGTCTGGGACCCCTTGGGAGATAAAAACCTGCTGGCTTAGGCCTGCTCCCGGGTGGGAGAGGGCAGCCCTAATCCCTAGGTGCAGCCCCTGGTCGGGCTCAGAGCAGGGCCGATTGGGGAGTTGTGATGCCACCCTCAGTCACGCTCAGGGTAGGGCCTATTGGGGGGTTGGGGCACCGTCCCCTGTCACACTCAAGGCAGGGTCAATGGGGAGGTTGTGGAGCTACCCCCTGTCATGCACAGAGCAGAGCTAATGAGGGGGTTGGGGCGCTTCCCCCTGTCACTCACAGAGCAGGGCCCATCAGGGGGGTTGGGGCTCCGTACCCTGTCACGCACAGAGCAGGGTCGATCAGGGGGTTGGGGTGGTGCACCCTGTCATACTCGGCAGGTCCGATGGGGAGGTTATGGCTCTACCCTGTCACACACAGAGCAGGGCCGATCAGGGGGTTGGGGCACCGCAGCCTGTCACACACAGAGCCACAGGGAGATCAGGGGGTTTAGGCGCTGCCCCCTGTCATGCTGATCCTGGTGGCGGGAGGCCTCGCGGCTCTGCTGATCCCAGTGCTGGGAGGCATATTACCCTTTTACTATATAGGATAGAGGCCTGGTGCACGGGCAGGGGATGGCTGGTTTGCCCTGAAGTGTGTCCTGGATCAGCATGGGGGTCCCCACTGGTGTGCCTGGCCAGCCTGGATGAGGGGATGATGGCTGTTTGCAGCTGGTCACACACCCTTTAAGGTGGGGGGTCCCCACTGGGGTGCTTGGCCAGTCTGGGTGAGGGGCTGAGGGCTGTTTTCAGGCTGGCGGGTGACTGAAGCTCCCAACCGCTCCTTTTTTTCTTTTCTTTTTTTTTTTTTTTTTTTTCATTCTGGGCCAGCTTTAGCTCTGAGGCTTGGCTCCAGTTCTTAGGCCTCCGCAGCTGAAAGCAGGTATCTGGTTTGTTTGGGTTCTATAATTGAAACACTGTTTCAACTCCAGCTCTGAGATCCTAGCTCGCTGAAACCAGGTTTCTGGGGTTTTGTTTAGCTTCTATATTTGTAACTATGTTTCAAACTGCAAGCTCAGAGGCCAGCAGCGGCAGGCGGGGAACTTTGGAGTCCTCCGTCACTGAAGCAAGCAAGCCTCATATTCGCTTCAAGCTGCCTGTCTGCCGGCCGCCATCTTGGCTGTCAGTTAATTTGCATATCGCCCTGATTAGCCAATGGGCAGGGTAGCGGATGTAGGGCTAATTACCATGTTTCTCTTTTATTAGATAGGATGTAGATAGATTATAATTCATGATATTATGTATGTCTACTTAATAAGCATAATTACTAGACATTTATTTTGGCCTAAAGGAGTTATCAAAAATTACTGTGCTACTAAGGGCTGAATGAACCAAGAAGGTTTGGAACTTCTTAGAATATACTAAAGGTTCCTTTTCTCATTTGTGCCAATTAGTTTCTAAGGGAAAATATTGAATAAACCCAGACTCTATCATTGAACTTCATTTTTCTCACAAATGTGTCTTATTAGGGACAAAAGGAACAAAAGAAATTGTGAATGTTCTAGTATAACTCATCAACACTATTGGAAATTCAACTAATTGAAAATGAACTAGTGAATTGGTATCTGGATCAATGCAGGTAAAGTCAGGGAGAAGCTATTTTTCCCATAAGTCACAACAGTAACCAAATCCTTCCTTAGTAGCTACATATCCTATCATGGCAATTTTAACTTACTGGAGCTGAGGAATCATATATTTTATGATGAAGTATTTAAAATATCATAAAACTACTGAGAATAAAATACCTACAACCCACAAATAATTGCTATGTGGGTGTTGTTGTTTATTTTTTCAGATTATTGACATTTTCTGGAGTAATTCCTTTAAGAAATTCAATAGACATTTTTAAAATTTTAAGCAGGTAATGTTAGACCATTTACTATTTATAGAACATTGAAGCTTTTGACGCTTCTCAACCTTTAGATTATCCTGAAACTAGGATGACATCCAGTATTTTCTGGACAACTATTAACTTTCACCAGAGGCTTTAACTTTTATTTATTTAGTTATATATTTTAGAGCAAGACATCAAGAAAAACTAGGGTAGTTGTGTTTGTACTTGATTACTATTTTCTTAAATAGAAGTTAACATCATTGTTGTATCATTTTGCAGAATGCAGCTTCCAAAACAGCTTCCATTGTCCCCACCTGCTGGTATTCAGGCCCCTGTGTAATCCCTTCACCTTGAATGTGGACTGGGCCTTATGACTTGCTTCTAATAAATAGAGTATGGCAAACGTGATGAGAAGTTACTTTCAAGAATGGTTAAAAGTAATTCTAGTTTCTTTTCCTCTTGCTGTCCCTTATTGACCTATCACTACTTGCTCTGATGAAACCACCTGCCATCTTTTGAGCTGCCCTATGGAGAGACCCATATGTCCAGAAATTGAGAAAGGCCTTCATCCAACTTCCAGAAATGAACTTGTACCCTCAGTCTACCAACTGCAGAAAAACTGAATTCTGCCAACAACCATGTGAGTAAACTTGGCATCAGATCCTTCCCAACCCACCCCAGTCCAGCCTTGAAAGACATTAGCCTCTGCCCACGCTACACTCTGACCAAGAGCCAGAGGACCCAGCTATGCAACCTGAGTTCCTGACCCACAGAAAGATACCAAATATTTGTTGTTTTAAGCCACTACATTTTGGAGCAGCTTTTTAAAAAAAAAAAAAACAGCAAGAGGTAACTAATATGTAGTTATATTACAATGTAGAACAAGATGTGAATTTTAGATTTTAATAAGACAAGGAAGAAGTCAATTTAAATTGTTGGACAGTTCCACAGAACTAAGCATAGTGCTATCAATAAATTTTATAGACTCCTAAACCACCTCCAAGTTTCTTTTGAACAGTTGTCAGTGTTTGAAACATTTATTAAGTGGGCATGAAAATTTTATTAAGTGGGTATTTGTAAAAGGAATGCCTAATATTTTCGTTTCTCAAAGGTCAGTGCAATTTTTTAACTTTCTTTTTATTGTTGACTCTATTACAGATGTTCCCATTTCCTCCTCTTTTGATGTGAGATTAAAAACTAAGGACCTTTCTTAGGATTTATTGCTATGGGAGCCTGAACAAAATAAATATTTAACACTAAAAAAAGAGAAGAGCTTGATGAACATTTTTACTTTTCAAATTAAACATATTACTTTTGACACATTAATATATTTGATAATTTCATAGTTCTTGTGCACCTAAAGAATTACTAAATTTATATTTCCTTAATAAATTGTATTTATATCACCACCCAATAAAAAAGAAAAGTTTTTTTATTTTATCTTAATCTAATATTATACATAGTTATTAAAGGCAACATTGTATGTGCTTTGACCCTTTGCAAATGTGACATCACCAATATTATCCCTTTATATTTATATTCTGATGATAAAAATATTTGTTTTTAATCACTTTCTTATCATAATAAGCAATATGAAATATAAAATACACTTATCCCAAAGAAACCCAGTACATAAAATATTTTTAAAAGTTCAAGATACAGGGAAATGTATAAAAAGCTTCAGCTACTGTTGTAGCTATTGTTTTGTCTATCCTTTTGAAAAGAGCTGTTAATAAGAGGTAAACTGCATGGAATTGCATTTCACCATTTTTCATGCTCCCTTTTCACCTATGGGAGAGATAAAAATAAAAAAGGGAAATGACTAGAAGTGGGGAAACGAGGAGGAAGATTATGAAGGATTGATAGTTATTAATTTGAATAATGCTATCCTGAATAATCAGGAATTTACTGAGCTTGGATTGAACCACTTTTTCCACTTACAGTACAATCATTTGACATCATTTATATCAGAGATTGCACTCGAATGCTTTTAAAGCAATTTTCAATCCAGCCAACCATTGTCATTTCCCTGAACTAACCATGAATGCTATTGAAGTCCATTTGAAAGCATTTCTTAAAAGCCTGGCTGCTTGCTGCTCTGTTATATATAATCTGAACTTGGCAACCATTCCCTACATATCATTAATATACTACATCTTAAAAAGAAAAAGCATGACTATGCCTTACCCTATTTCTTTTTCTCCATTTCAAATCTCATTTACTCTGTGACACCCTAATATGAGGATCAGAAACTATGAGACCTGGGAAGAGACTTTTTGTATAGATTAATCAATTTGAGCTCAAGTCCACAGCTGCAACAAGGTAGGACTTCTTCAAGAAAGTCTGGCTCATTAATAAACCATTCAAAGGGCTGGCACCTATAACATTCTTGTTCAATTGTGAGCACATGAAAGAAGGCTATGACAATACTACTTGGAGAATTGCCCTTAGTTAGAAAAAAAATGTTTCAGAATTTTGATATTGGCATTGTATTGCAGAATTTTCTTAGCATTTCCCTGAATTTTTCTTCAGTGTCTTACCATTTACCTTACCTTTGGGAATTCATGTCAGTTGATTCAATATCCTTGTATCAGGAAAAAATTGAAACGTTCTCTGAGGCTACAAATAATCAGCCACATGAATTCAATATAGTGGTGCAGACAAAGATGTGGAGGAGGATTGATGTTGGGTAGATTATTTATGTAATACCATATGTTTAATAGATCACTTAATTCCACTCCAATCCTTAACCCCTTCCCTGTCTCAGTGCAACCACACAGATAAGCATACAAAATGAAATACCTGATTTCACCATCTATTACAAAAAAGAATATTCACATAGATGTGGCAGTAAAGTTCCTTTTCCTTGTACTAGAAACTAGATTTGCAATCTCATAGTGCAGTGTTTTTCAACCTTCTTTTTAAATGATGTCTCCCCTTAAGGATATATTTACACATTTTATAACTATCACCCCCATGAAATGTAATACCACAAATGTACTGTATATCTGTACATGTCTTGTGGCCACAGAGAGGTTCACAAACCATTGTGATATGAAATATTTTTTGGTCCCCAAGAACAAATATCTGTCCCCTTGAGGGAAATATCATCCCTGTTGAGAATGCACAGTAAAGTGGCCTTCATATATCAAGCAGTGTGATAGACCCTTGTACCCTATTGTTACAGACATCCTGACCCTGATATGGGCTTAAAGTTTCTGTAGAAAATCTTGGTTTCCATTCTGTCCTTTTTTAATATCATTAAACCTTCCCTTACCAACTCAAAGCATCACCCAAACCACGATAAATATGCCTGACTCTAGGGTTCATGTACTAGTACTCATCATGAGTGTAAATTCAAACATGTTGGTTACTTGAAATTGCTTATATTAGAGGCAGTAAATATTTTAAAATAAATACACTTTTTGGAAAATGTGGATAAACAACTCTATATTTTTTAAAATATTAATCTATGTTATCATATAACTGCTTATCTTGAGTTCATTATATATGAGTGTGAAGTATTGTTGTCTTTATGTTCTCTGTTCACAAATGCGTTTTAGAATACTACAAAGAAAAAAATCCCCATATAATAACCAATCAGAATATTTCATATTTGTTTTCCAGTATGGACAGTGCCTTGTTTTTCTTTCTCTCTGTTGAGTCAAAGTAGCTTAAAAGGTTATAAAATAATATTCATGTCCAATATCCATTATGTTATCCTATCTAATAATAGAGAAACATGGTAATTAACCGTGACTTCGCTACCCTTCCCATTGGCTAATCAGCGAGATATACAAATTAATCACCAGCCAAGATGGCGGTTAACCACCAACAAAGATGGCAGCTAATTTGCATACTGCAGGCAGGGCGGGACAGCACCATACCGCCTGCCCCACTGCCATCCAGGCCTGCTATTTGCGACCTGGGTAGCAGGCGGCCCCTATGGGAACAGACCCAGGGCTGGCCGCGGAACCCCAGCGATCGGCCACTGGCCACACCCACAAATGGCCCTCCAGGGGGATCCCTGGCTGACCGGTGCTAATGCACCGATCTGCCACTGTCCACGCCCACAAACGGCCCTGGGGAGGATCCCTGGCCAACAGATGCACTGATTTGCCAAAATGCACACCCGGGCAGCCTTTGCCCTGCACGAACTATGCAGCCGGGAGAGGGGAGTGGGGCTGCTGGGAGCAGGGCGGGAACTTCCCGGGGTTTGCGTCAGGCAGCTCAGAGCAGAGTGCAAACTATCCCCGCTGGCAGCTGCTTGCTCATTCACTTACTCGTTCATTCATTCACTCATTCACTCACTCATTATTCACTCACTCGGAAGACCCTCTCAGGTCCATGGCACCAGGCCAGGCACTGAAGTTGAAGCAGGATAAGACAGAGTTATGTCCTCAAGATGTTAGAAATTCAGTATGCAGCCAGGAGAGGGGTGCCAGGATGCTGGGAGCAGCGGGAACTTTCCCAGGGTGGGCTTCAGGGAGCCGGAAATGGGGCCGGAACTTCTGCCATGTTGCCGTGGCAACGAGGCAGAAGTTCCCACCCCTTAGCTGCTTGCTCATTCACTTACTCGCTCATTCATTCACTCGCTCATTCATTCACTCATTCACTCACTCAGTAAACCCTTTCAGGTTCATGGCACTGGGCCAGGCACTGAAGTTGAAGCAGGATAAGACAGAGCTATGTCCTCAAGATGTTAGTGATTCAGTAGGGCAAAGCAGGTACATGAACGAGGCAGTTGTATGCACAGATGCAGTGTACTGGGTTCTGTGAGGGCTTTAACTAACGCCAACTTTGTTCTCTTGATAAATTGGGGCCTCGGGAGCCAGGCTGCCCAAGCCTGTAGGCCTGTGCCTAGGCCAGGAGTGGCCGGGGTCCCGGAACATGACAGAGGGTACAGGTCGGGCTGAGGGGTCTGGCTCCTCACCCTCACCCCCGAGTACACAAATTTTTGTGCACCGGGCTACTAGTCCTATCTAATAATATATAAACATGGTAATTGACCATACCTTCGCTATGCCTCCCATTGGCTAATCTGTGAGGTATGCAAATTAACCCAACCAACATGGCAGCAGGCAGCCACGCAGCTGAAGCGAGCAGGAGGCTTGCTTGCACCAGTGATGGAGGAAGCCAAGGTTCCCTGCCTGCCGTGGCCTGGCTCTGAGCTCCGAAAGAAACAAAGTTTCAATTATAGAAGTTAAACAAACCCCAGATACCTGCTTTCAGCAGGCCGTGGCCTCAGAGCTGGAGTAAGCAGGAGCCCAGCTCTCAGCTCCAGTGACGGCAACAAAGTTTCAATTATAGAAGGTAAATAAATCCCAGAATAAAAAAAAATAATAAAAAAGGACAGGCTGGGAGCTTCAGTCGCTGGCCAGCCTGAAAACGGCCCTCAGTCCCTCAACCAGACTGGCCAGGCACCCCAGTGGGGACCCCCACCCTAAAGGGGGTGTTGCCAGCCTGAAAACAGCCATCAGCCCCTCATCTAGGCTGGCCAGGCACTACAGTGGGGACCCCCACCCTGAAGGGGGTGTGACCAGATGCAAACAGCCATCAGCCCCTCACCCAGGCTGGCCAGGCACCCCAGTGGGACCCCCACCCTGATCCGGGACACCCTTCAGGTCAAACCAGCCAGCCCCCACCCATGCACCAGGCCTCTATCTTATATAGTAAAAGGGTAATATGCAAACTGACCCTAACAGCAGAATGACTGGAAATGACTGGTCACTATGACACACACTGACCACCAGGGGGCAAGCACTCAATGCAGGAGCTGCCCTCTGGTGGTCAGTGTGCTCCCACATGGGGGAGCTCTGCTCAGCCACAAGCCAGGCTGATGGCTGCCAATACAGCTGTGGTGGTGGGAGCCTCTCCTGCCTCCTCAGCAGCACTGAGAATATCCGACTGCAGCTTAAGTCTGCTCCCCACTGGCAAGTGGACATCCCCCGAGGGCTGCCAGGCTGCCAGAGGGATGTCTGATTGCCAGCTTAGTCCCAATCCCCTGGGGAGCAGGCCTAAACCAGCAGGTGGTCCTCCCCCGAGGGGTCCCAGACTGTGAGAGGGCACAGGCCAGGCTGACTGACCCCACCCCCCTCAGTGCACAAATTTTTGTGCACCAGGCCTCTAGTTTTATATATAATACATGATAAGAAAGCAATACTTTAAACCAAGTAGAATTCATTCATGTAATGGTTTTCCAGAGTGCTATGGCAAGGATGTGGAAAAAAGGGAACCCTTGTGCACTGTTGGTGGAAAAGCAGACTACTGCAGTCATTGTAGAAAGAAGTATGGAGTTACCTCAAAAAATTAAAAAGAGAACTTCCTTATGACCCAACAATTCCACTGCTGGGAATGTATCCAAAGAAACCTGAAACACTAATTCAAAAGAGTATATGCACCCCTATATTCATAGCAGCATTATTTACAATGGCCAAGATTTGGAAGCAGCCCAAGTGTCCATCAGTAGATGAGTAGATAAAAAATCTGTGATACATTTACACAAGGAATGCTACTTGTCCATAAAAAATAAGGAAAATGTACCTTTGTGACAACATGGAGGAACCTGGGTAGTGTTATGCTAAGTGAAATAAACCATTCAGAAAGAAAGTACCATATGATTTCACTCAGTGAAATCTGATGAACAAATGTATTAACAAACAAAATAGAGACAGACTCATAGATAGAGGGCAGACTGACAACTATCAGGAGTAGCTGGGTAAGGCAGGGGGTGGAGGGATTGAGCAAAAGGGAAAAAAGAGAAAGAACTCATGGACAGGGACAACAGTGTGGTGATTCCTGGGGTTAGCAGGTTGGGTGATAAATGGTGATGGATAGAGACTTCACTTGGGGTGGTAAACACACAATACAGTGTACAGACGATGTGTTGCAGAAGTGTGCACTTAAAACTGGTATAATTTTGTCACCAGTGTCAGCCTAATAAGTTCAATAAAAAGGAAAGAAATCATTATTATAAAGCTAAAGTTATCAAACCTGCTTTATCTGTTGTTAATCTAACAGCTACAGTATTTTGGTTACGATTGGAATGGTTTATCTATCTCCCTCCATTTACTTTTATAAAATTTACTAGTAGCACGGTGCACGAAATTCGTGCACATTGAAAGGGAATTAATTAGAGGAATGCAATTTGAACTCACTAATATCATTAATATGTGAGCGTGAGGCAGTCCACGTTTTTGAAATTCAATGACATGAATTTTAGCTATTACTTTGCCAAATAAATGGAATTTTCTAATATCATTTAAAAGAGCATTCAGCTTAATATTAAAAACTCTGGCTACCAAGTCAGGTCTGTTTGCAACTGTTTGCCAGCATTGTAAATTGTTTGCAATATCTGCCCATTTGGGGTTGCATGTCATGGTTATGAATAAATCGGGCTTGCCATACTTTGTTACAATTGCCATAGCATCCTGATATTGCTGCTGCATATATCTGGGACTACCCTCAGAAGATGATGGAAGTATTATCATTTTACCAATTGGCACATTGTCATTTTCAGATCTAGATTTGAGATAATCCATCAAACCACTATATTTTTCAAATCTCAACTTAGATTGGTTTGCATTGATGAAATTTAACCAATTGGCCTCCATTTTTTAATATGAATCCACGATAAACTGTTGAGTTAATTTTCCTGCATTTAAAATAGGATTGAACATGTCCTGCACAGAGAGATGAAATCCATAATACTGCATTTGTATGAGTCGTGTCCTTACATTTTGTCTAGTATTATTGTCTATTAAACTGTTGTCTCTGAGTCTTAATGCAATATCTGTTCCCCAGCCTTTTTCACCATGTGGAGAAAGAATAGGACATGTCATTGCATCTAATGTAGAAAACAGGATACTGATTTGTTTCATTTTAGTGGCACTTGGATTATTAGGATCTGGTTTACAATGAATGAGCAAGTCCCTTTCAAAAGGAGGTTCTCCATCTTCACTTCTGAATATGACAGCAACCTCGGTTACATTGGGGAGAATTATATCTACCTGGGTCACTGTTACGATCGTATTTAATCGCCATTGTTACCTCTGTGGGAGCAATACCTTTTGCTGCTGCTTCAGATTTGGCTTCTTTTTCTACCTCATGTAACATCTTGTACGATTTTGTTAATTTATTTATTTTATCCATGAGGTTGTTGATGTTGATCATGAGTGTTTCTGAGAAGCCCTGGTTTTCTGGCATTGCTAGTCTTTTACTTGTAGCTTTGGCTGCATCCAAAATATAGAGTTGAGCAAACTTCCGAGAAATACCATCCGAAGGATGTAAAGTTCCAGTACGGTGATAAACTTCTCCGTGTATTCTAAAACAGTATGGCCCATATCCTGATGGCGATGCAATATTAGCACCCATGGAAGCAAAAGCAAAAGAACTATTTATGGAATGAATATTTTTCATGAAATTTTTACTTTCCAAATCTTTTTTTATCATTAATCTTTTAAAATATGCCAGGTAATCCGGAAAATATTTATCATTTGGACAGACTTTCCCTTTGCTACAACATCAAGTAAATTTCCCATCGGATGATTTTTCATCAGAGAAATTTAGTGATAGGCAAAATTGACATCTAACAGTCATTCCACCACAACTATGTTCGAGGATTGCATCCTCATATACTCCATTTTTGCTGAGAAGGCAGTTCCTACCGGTATTGGTAGTACTTGTTGATGACTGTTCTCTAGAAATATTCAGTCATTGCCACCTCCTTCTTTCAACTTCAAAAGCACGTTTGTCTTTAGACATTTTCTGTCCATAACGCCAGTGTTTTTCAGCATCAGAGGGACGTTTTACCAGTAGTTGGTGTTCAGATACATCCTGTTGCAGGTGCAACTTTCTTTCAAGATCAGACGCACGCTGTTCTGCAGACACTTTCTGTCCATAATGCCGGCATCTTTTGGCTGCAGAGCTACATTGTATCAACAGTTGTTCTTTAGACATAGTCCCACCTCTCCACTGTCATGGTCTGAGATGCAGGTGAATGAGAGTCCTGGCTATCAGGCCACTGAGAGCTGTCTGACCAATGGCTGATTCTGGCTGATTCTGTGGGGTTGGGACTTCCTCCCCACTGCTGTCAGTTTCCACAGCTATAATGAGGAATTTGGGGTGACAGAGGGAGCCACACCCTCCAAGCCGCCCTCTCTCTCGCCTGCTCTATGTCCAGTTGTCTCCTGCTCTGCCAAGTCCTCCAAACCTCCTGCGCTCCACCAGCAAGGTACCAGGAGCCCACGGGCGTGGCTATGGCCTCGGCTCCTGGGGCTGGTGAAGGTCCTGGGAGCCTGCGGCCGGGGGCACTATCGCCTGCTGGGGCGCCTGACACCTTCATATGCAAGTTAACCATCATCTTTGTCGGGTTAATTTGCATAGTCATTCTGATGGGCTTGTGAGCATGGCTTGTTGGAGTGGCTTGTGGGCGTGGTTTGAGCATAGTGGAAGGAAGGCTAATTTGCATGTTTCTCTTTTATTATATAGGATTTTATTGTTGAGAATATTACTGATGACCCCCATTTCCTCCATCCATCTCTTCCCAGCCAGGGCTTCACCTGTCTGTTGTCTGTGTCCATGGGCTATGCATATCTACACTAATAAAAGAGAAAAATGGTAATTAGCGTACGGCGATACCGTTTTCATTGGCTAATCAGGGCTACATGCAAATTAACTGCCAACTAAGATTGGCAGTTAACTGCCAACAAGATGGCGGTTAATTTGCATATGTAGGCACAATGCAGGGAGGCGAAAGGGAAAGCAGGAAGAAGCCCCCTGCCACTGACAGTGATCGGAAACCCAGTGGGGAGCTAAGAGCTGGGGGGCAGGGCAAAGGCAGCCCTGGGGCCGCCTTTGCCCTGCCCCCAGCCATGATCAGAGAATCAGGCGCCTTTGCCGCCCTGGCCAGTGATAGCAGGAAGTAGGGGTGGAGCCAGCGATGGGAGCTGGGCACGGTCGAAGCTGGCAGTCCCGGGAGCTAGGGGTCCCTTGCCTGGGCCTAAAGCGAAGCCCACGATCGCTGTGCCCCCCCCCCCCCCCCCCCCCCCCCGCTGCCACTGCAGGTCCCCGCTGCCCGGGCCGGACGCCTAGGCCAGAGGAGTTAGGCCTGGGCAGGGGCGGAGCCTGCAACCGCAGGGAGCTGGGGGTCCCCTGCCCCAGGCCTGACACCTCTGCCGGAGGCCTCAGGCCTGGTCAAGGGGCCAATCCGGTGATTGGTGATCGGAGGGTGATGAGGGTCAACTCCTCTGGCCGAGGCATCAGGCCTGGGCGGGGGGCGGAGCCGGGGATTGGGGGGATATGATGGTCCCCTTGCCCAGGCCTGAAGCCTGGGTCAGAGGCGTCAGGCTTGGGCGGGGGGTGGAGCAAGCGATCAGAGGGAGATGGGGGTCCCTGCCCAGGCATGATTCCTGGGCCAGAGGCCTCAGGCCTGGGCGGGGGCCAGAGCCAGTGATCGGGGAGAGATGGGGGTCCCCTGTCCAAGCCTGACACCTCTGGCAGAGGCGTCAGGCCTGGGCAAGGGGCCGATCAGGCGATCGGAGGGTGATGGGGGTCAACGCCTGAGGGCTCCCAGTATGTGAGAGGGGGCAGGCTGGGCTGAGAGACACTCTCCCCCCCCACACACACCCAGTGCACGAATTTCGTGCACCGGGCCCCTAGTATGCTTATAAGTTCTTTGGTTAACCTCTTCCCACCCTCCTTCCTGCCTTCGTTCTAAGATCTGTCTGTCTGTTTCATGTTTCCATGTCTGTGGTCTTATCTTGTTAGTCAATTTATTTTGTTCCTTAGATTCCACATATGTGAGATCATGTGATATTTGTCTTTCTCTGACTGGCTTATTTCACTTAGCATGATATTCTCCAGGTCCCTCCATGCTGTCTCAAAGGATAAGAGAGCCTTCTTTTTTATAGCTGCATAGTGTTCCATTGTGTAAGTGTATCACAGCTTTTTTGTCCACTAATCTACTGATGGGCACTTGCCTGTTCCCAGATATTAGCTATTGTAAATAATGTTGCTATGAACATAGGGGTGCATATATTCTTTCTGATTGGTGTTTTTGGATTGTTAGGATATATTTCTAGAAGTGGGATCACTGGGTAAAATGGAAGTTTATGTCTTTTAAATTTAAAGTAAGTTTCTTGCCCAGCTTGTGTTGTTCAGTGGTTGAGCATCAACATATAGACTAGGAGGTCAAGGTTCAATTCCCTGTCAGGGCACATGCCCAGGTTGTGGGCTTGATCCCCAGTAGGGGGAATGCAGGAGGCAGCAGATCAATGATTCTCTCTCATCATTGATGTTTCTATCTCTCTCTCCCTCTTCCTTTCTCTCTGAAATCAATAAAAATATATCTTTAAAAATAATAAGTGGGCTTCTTATAGATAGCATGTAATTGGGACTTATGTTTTTATCCAAACTAACTCTGATTTTTATTTGAGTGTTTGATCATTTTTACTTAATGAGATTATTGATATGGTTGGGTTTAGAGATCTCTTCTCTTCTTACTACTAGTTTCCTACTAGTTACATTTCCTAGACAAAGGAAATGTAACTGTAACTTCTTTCTAGTTTTCTGTTCCCTCTTCTTCTTTTTACCTCTATCCTATTTAAGTTGAATATTTTTATGATTCAATTTTCTTTTATTTTGGCTTATTAGACATAATTATTTGTTTTCTTATTTTAGCATTTTCTGTAGATTTTATAATATATATTTTTAACTTATCACAATTTAACTCTAAGTGATATTACATGACTTCAGGTATATTGTTATACTATTTTTGTCACACATTATACTTTTGTCTAGGTTATAAATCTTATTTACATTGCTGTAATTTTTGTTTAAAGAGTGCATTACCTCTTGAATAGTTTAACAATTAAAAAATCACACTTGCATAGGCACTTATGTAGTGAACATTTACAGTGTTCTTCATATTTTTGTGTAGATCTATATTTTCCTGTGGTATTATATTCCCTCAGCACAAAGGCCTTCCTTTTATTTTGATGGTAGTATGGGTCTGCTGATAATGAATTCATTGACCTTTTCTATGTCTGAAAAAGTCATTATTTTACTTTTATTTCTGAAAGGTATTTTCTTTGGGTGTATTATTGTATGCTGACAGTATGTTTGTTTCAATATTTTAATGATCTTGCTGCAATATCATTTTATTTTTATTTTTAATAATAAACTTTCCATAACCCTTCTCTTCCCCTCCTCTATGTAATGTCTTGCTTGTTAGTAACTGCTTTGAAGATTTTATTTCTACCACTATTTAATATATATATATATTTTCAGAGAGGAAGGGAGAGGGAGAGAGAGAGATAGAAACATCAATGATGAGTGAGAGTCATTCATCTGCTGCCTCCTGCACTTCCCCCACTAGGGATTGAGCCCCCAGCCTGGACATGTGCCCTGGCTGGGAATCAAACTGTGACCTCCTGTTACATAGGTCCATGTTCCACCATTGAGCCATGCCAACTAGGCTTTTTACCATTATTTTTGATCAGTATAATTATTTTTTGCCTTGGTGTAGTTTTCTTTGTTGTTTTGTGTGTGTGTTTGCTTGTGGTTCACTGAACTTGGATTTTAGGATTTATAGTTGTTATGGCTGAATTATATTCCCCAAAATCATGTGTTGGAAAACCAGTCATCGGTCCCCCAGAACATATTTGAAGATAGGTCCTTTAGAGAGGTGATTAAATTAAAATGAGATTGTTAGAGTGGGTCTTAATCCAATCTGAATGATGTCCTTATAAGAAGAGGAAATTTGGAGACAGGAACAAACACCAGGGATGTGTGGCTGCAGAAGAAAGTCTGCAGGCCAAGGAAAGAGGCCTCAGGTGAAACCAAGACTGGTCTTGGGCTTCTAGAATCTATAATTGTGAAAAAATAAATTCTTGTTTAATCCACCCTGTTTGTAGGGTTCTGTTGTGAAAGCTTATAATGATGTCCATTTGACTGACAATGGAGGGGCTAGATTAAACTTTATTTCTGGGTATATCTGTCAGAGTGTTTGTGGATGAGATTAGCTGTTGAACTGGTGGACTTAGCAAAGTAGATTGCATTCCCCAATGTGATCGGACATCATCCAATCCATTGAGGGCTGGTCAGAATAGAATAAAAAATAGACAAAGGAAATTCACCCTTTCTTTTCCTGCCTCACTGCATGAACTGTAACTTCTTATTTGATCTTTTGCTGCACTTTAACTGGGATTAATAGCACTGGTTCTCTTAATTCTAAGGCCTTCAGACTCAGATTGAATTACACTATAAGATTTCCTGGATCTCCAGTTTGTATGCAACAGATCTTGGCACTTCTCAGCCTCAATAATTGTGTGATATGCTTCATGATTATATATATTGCTATTGGCCTTAGGAGCAGAAAGATATGGCCTGAATATGTGTGTCCAACTAAAATTCATATGTCGAAATCTTAATTTCCAATCTGATGGTATTAAGAGGTGGGACCTTTGGGAGGTGATTAGATCATGAAGGTTTAGCCCTCATGAATGGAGTTAGTACCTTTACGTAAGATATTCCAGAGAGCTCTTTCATTCCTTCCACCATGTGACCATACAACAAGAAGAAGGCATCTATGAACCAGGAAGTGAGTCCTCATCAGGTACTGAACCTGCTGGTGCCTTGATCTTGGCTTTCCAGCCTCTTGAACTATGATATAAATAATTGTTGTTTAAGCCACTCAGTTTATGGTATTTTTGTTATAGGAGCCTGAACAAACTAAGATACAGCCTTGGCAAATTAATACAATAGTTATCATTAGATTCACAGAATAGAATTTTTAAAATATTTTACTGGCTTTTTAGAGAGAGAGGAAGGGAGAAAGAGAGAGAGAGAAAAACATTGATGTGAGAGAACATCAATCAATAGGCTGCCTCCTCACACCCCTTCAAGGGTGAGAGAGAATCATTGATCAGCTGCCTCCTGCACGCCCCCTATTGGTGATCAAACCCACAACCTGGGCATGTGCCCTAACAGGGAATCACTGAAAGGGTGACTTCCTAGTTCATAGGTTGATGCTCAAGCACTGAGACACACCGACCAGGCTCTCTTTCCTTTTTGTACTTCATTTTGGATAGTTTCTATTGCTATGCCTTCAAATTCACTAATCCTTTCTTATGTAACTGTCATTAATCTTATTTGTGTATTTTTCATGTTACATATGGTAATTTTCATTCCTACAAGTGTCATTTGTGTTTTTTTCAATCTTCCTTGTCTCTATTTTACTTTTGATCTCTCTATTTTCCTTTCAAACATATAGCATAGATATAATAGCTGTTTTTAATATACTTTTAACCTAATTGCAACATTTGTGTTAGTTTGTGGTCAGATCATTTTTCTCCTTTTCTTTTATTTTTTAAATATATTTTATTGATTTTTTTACAGAGAGGAAGGGAGAGAGGGATAGAGAGTTAGAAACATCGATGAGAGAGAAACATCAATCAGCTGCCTCTTGCACACCCCACACTGGGGATGTGCCCGCAACCAAGGTACATGCCCTTGACCAGAATCGAACCTGGGACCCTTGAGTCTGCAGGCCGACGCTCTATCCACTGAGCCAAACCGGTCAGGGCCATTTTTCTCCTTTTCATGTGTTACCTTTTTCTGCTATTTGCTTGCCTCATGTTTTTTGTCTGTTTGTTTTCTTTGTTGTTGTTGTTGTTTGATGCCAGACATCGTAATACCTGTTGGGTGCCGGATTTTGTGTTTCTGTAAAAACTTTGTTCTTGGTTACAGTTAAATTGCTTGAGAGCAGTTTGATTATTTTGGGTCTTGCTTTTCAGATTTGTTGGGTAAGACCAGAATAAATTTAGACTAAGTTTAACTATCCCCACTATTGAGACAAAATTTTCTGGGTACTCTACCCTACGCTCCATGAATAGAGACATTTTCCAGCTTGACTGATAGGAATAATTGCTATTTCAGCCCTATGTGAGTGCCAGCCATCATTACTTCTAATTATTTCTGTGATTCTTTCTCTGGACATAGGTAGTTTCCTTACACATATATACTAATTACCATACACATATCTGCTGAATTCTTGAGAGGGATCCTATGAATATCTTCAAAGTTTTCTCTACGTACCAATCTCTTATCTCTGGTCTGTCTTATAAACTCTAGCCAGCTTGGTCTTAGTTGCTCTCAACAATGTCTCTCCAAATCAGGAAACCCACTAGACTCAGTCTGGGTTCTGCTTCTCTGTACTATGGCCTGGAAAATTTCAAGACAATAAGTTGAGACAATTGTAGATCTCATCTCATTTGTCATTTGTTTTGTCCCTTAAGAATCATTTTTCTTTGTGGCTTGATGTCCAGTGTCTTGAAAATTATATATATATATATATATATATATATATATATATATATATATACCTATACATAGATAGATAGATAGATTTCAATTTTTTGGTTGTTTCATGTGGGTGGGTAAATCTGGTTATTGTTGCTCCACCTTGGTTGAAGTATAAGTCCTAATTTATATTTAATGTCTTTCTTGCCTAAAAATAGAATTCTTAAGTCTATTTATAAAACAGGTTTTGAGGAAAAGTTAGAATAGCAATAAGATTATTTCAACATATTAAATTTAATCTAATATTATATTAGTTTAAAATATTTTCTTAATTATAATCAAGACTATTTTCATATACATATAATTATCTATATCAATTATATGCATGCATGCTCACCTAAATGAAATATATTAGAATGACAGTATTTTAATTAAATAATTTAAAATACTTTTCATATTTCTAACTTTAGTAAATGCCTTATAAATTAAAGATAGTTCATTAAAAAGCATAATCTGATTTTACATATAATTGAGTTGTAAATCACAATACTGAGAAAGACATTTAATTCTTAAAGATTTTATCACCTATGAATCTTCCCTGTATCTGCACTGATGTGATTATGACTAAATTAGATGTGACTAAGGAACTTTGCCTGTCTTAGTTGTTGTACTAGGTTATGATGACCCATTAAGCAAAAAACTAGCACTTTTTTCATTTTTTCCATTATTTGGTTTATGGAAAAACTGACCAAATTTCTAAAATACTATCAAACCAATTTCATTTCTGTTCACAAAAGATAAAGATATCTAAGTGACAAGTGAGAATGAATGATTTAGTCTTCTTAAATTTATTCAGCATAATATTTTTTACTGAACACCTAGAAAACTATGACCATAATATATTGCTGTTTAGGTAATAGCTTACCCTTAAATAGGCCCAGTAGTATAAAATGATGATAGCATCATTCTTGGGAGTCAGAGATGGGCTTTTGAATATATCAAGTGGCATCACACAGGCCTTTTGTTTAGTTAAATTCATGCCAAAGAGAGCCAGAAAATAGATTTTTAAATTGCTATCTTATTTACTTTGTCTTTGTTTTCTTCTCTAAATATATCTGTTGGTTGGTTCTATCTGCTGGCAGTACATAGAAAATATACACGTAGCTGTAGTCCAATCATAGAATATATTTCAGAAATCGTTAAGTGCTGGGTCCCTCTGTTCTTTCCAACCTTCTTTTGCCATCCTCATCCCCTAAGTATTTTAGCTACCTATTAGTACCTGGGATATAGAGTCTATAAGGAGTGATACTTAGTCATTTGTATAGTCTCTAACATCAGCAATTTTATTCCACTCTTATTTTGACCCAGTTTATGGAGATAGCTACCTTCAGACTCAAACCTATAAATTTTACCCAGTTAACTAAAAGTCTACTCCCCTCCTTGTTTGTTTGGTGGGTTTTTTGTTGTTGGTGGTGGTTGTTTGTTTGTTGTTGTTATGGTGTTTTGTTTTGTTTTGTTTTGGGGTTGTTTTTTTTTGCCCAGCCCGGAAGTAGACCCAATTAAACCACCCAACTACTACTAATTTATGAAACTAGATTCTGTCCACAGGCCATGGACATTTGTCTAAATTACAAATATCTCCCAAAGCCTAGACAGAATTGCTATTTTGGTATAATACCTGTTTGCCATCAAACAGAAGCAGCCAATCTATGGATGAAGAAGAGAAGTGGTGCATTAAAACAAGAAGTCAATCCACTTCAGATAATAATAATAATGCAACAATCTACTATTAATGATACTAAAATACTTTTTATCTAAAATCAATATTCCCTTTAAGAGCTACTGTAGCAACATAAAGGTGTTAATCAGCTTCATGATACACTTCAGCTATTCTGAATAAATAACGCATTTCAGGGTGACCACTTTGTAACTTACATAAATGTCTAACCATTGCACCATATACCTGCAACTACTATAATAGTGTATGTCAACAGTAATTGAAAAATAAAAAGTATTTAAAAGAACATAAACTTGTTACACTTCTGAAGATTTTGACTCTTCTCAATATTTATTATGTGTCAGGCATATTGCTAGATGTTTTAAATGATGAATCATTTACTCTTCACAATAATTGTTTGTGATAAATGTAATTATGCTGATGAAATTAAAGCACATATAGCCAGTGACTAGGACAGCCAAGATTGTAATCCAGGTGGCCTAGCTCTAGAGCACACGATCTTAACCACTTAGCCTTGCCATCCTGCTACCAGCTGTATCAACTAATAAAAATTGATAATACTCATTTAAAGGATAGTCTTTGAATGTTTAAATTGACATCCTAAAAGCCTATTTTACTATGGTAATAATAATAATAACCGAGTCAAAAATATCATCTACCATTTATGGAGCACTTACCATGTGTTAAACACTGTTGCGTGGCCTTATGTATGTCGTTTAATTAACATAACTCTACAAGATAGCTATCATTAACTTTATTTTATAGATAAGAATGCAGACAGGTAGAATGAATACTCCAAGATTATATCCCTAAATGGAGTCAGAGTTGGGCTGCAAATTTAGAAATATGCATAATTCATTTGTGTTCTCTTCATTTTGAATGATTGAGCATTGGCCATATAAGAGTACTTCAGTTAATTCAGAATAGTATAGTGTATCATAAATCTGATTAACATACTTTAATGCAATAGCTATTCCTCAAGAGAATGATGTTTTTAGGTAAGTAGATATCATTAATACTGAAAAATAGAGTTATTACCCAAGGGATGCAGATATAATATTTGGGCTTATGTTGTTTTAAACACTTGTATCAGTAATTTGTGCATATAGGTTGCCAATGTGTTAAGGTTTTAGGACACAATACTGTGAAAAGTGTTCTACTTAAAATGTAACTCATGGTTCATTTAGGTTTTAATTCTACAGTTTAAAATGTGTGTGATTACTTAAATGTTAAATTTAATAAAAATGCTTTGAATTACCTCATTTTGTCCTTGGCATTTTATAGGAAACTTGCCTAGAAATAGATTTTTAACATATTTTATTGATTTTAGAGAATAAGAAAGAAACATCCACGTGAGAGAGAAACAGAGATCCCCTGCCTCCTGCATGCCCTCCTACTGGGTATGTGCCCAGGCTGACAATTGAATCAGTGATCCTTTGGAACAAAGGAGGATGCTCAACCAACTGAACCATACTGGCCAGGCCTAGAAATAGATTTTTTAAATGAGAAGCAAGAACCTACTATTTTATTAACCATGCTATTTTTTCTTTTAATTTTTGGGAGGAGGAGAGCCCACTCAGAAATCCTAAAATGCATCCACAAATGCTTTCCTGAGTGTCTGCAGAGGGGGCCAAATAAGGAACATACAGCTTTTTTTGCTACTTGCTGAGCAGTGACTCTTACTAACTACAAGCAAGTAGCAATTCCAAAGATTGGAAAAGGGATATTTATTTCAGGGATATTTATAAAAACAGCTTTGCAGGACTTTCCAATAGAAAATATCCTGAAAACAGCAACTTTTGCCATTATCTAATGTCTTTCAGATAGTATTCTCAGTCACCTTGCTCTAAAGGGGAAAATGAAATGAGTGTGGTGTGAAAGAATTTGGCTATCCCATTATATATAATCCATTGAGCTATTCATTTATAATTCATGCCATGTATTTTTATTCTATTATTTTTGGCACACTTCTTATTGATTTTTTTATTAATAATTTTTGATGTTGACACTATTGCAGGTGTCTCCGTTTGCCCACTCTTACCTACCCCCACTTCCCCCTCCCTTGTCCTTCACCACACCATTGTCCTTGTCCATGGGGCATGCGGATATGTTATTTAGCGTATCCCAGCCACCACCATCCCACTTCCCCCTGGCATCAGCCAGTCTGTTCCATGTTTCCATGCTCCTGGTTCCACTTTGTTTGTCAGTTTATTTTGTTCATTAGATTCCACATATTAGTGAGATCATGGGATACTTGTCTTTCTCTGGCTGGCTTCTTTCAGTAAGCATCATACTCTGCAGGTCCCTCCATGCTGTCTCAAAGGGTAAGAGTTCCTCACTTTTTCAGCCATGTAGTATTCTTTTGTGTAAATGTACCACAGCTTTTTTATCCATTCATCTACTGATGGGCACTTGGGCTGTTTACAGATCTTGGCTACAGTAAATTTAGAGATTTTATCCAACAAGAAGAACAAAAATAACTTAAATATCATTTATTTTTGAGATAGCAGCATATCTACATAGTAAAACTAAGAAATTATAAACATTTTTCAAAAACTAAAGTTTGGAAAGAAGTGCAGATGCTGTGAAAATGAGTTTGTTATTAATTCCATCAGAGTGAACTGGCAGTATTTGCCAATCTTATAGACATTTCAGGACAATACCACACTACTCTGTTATTTCACTTGCAAAAATTTCTATTTGCAATGATTGCTTTTTCAACTGAAAATGTGTGTATACCAGTAACTTTTTAACACATTACCCTCATGTGTAATGTAGGCATACCCTGTCATAATGTTATGGTATCTTTTCTACTTCTGGATTTGCTGTTTCAGAACAGCTATAGAAAAAAAAAAAGTAAAACATACACACACACACACACACACACACACACACACACACACACAAACTATTTTTTTGGACAAAAGGTTATCTATAAAATTAAAAACTACAAATTTCTAGTGGCTTAAAAATCTTGTACAACAGTGTGGTGATTTCGGGGGGGGGGGTGGCAGTGGAAGTTGACATGGAGGAGATAGTGATGAAATAAATGAAATAAAATAAAATCTATAGGAAAATAATAATTGCATGAAAGGGAAATGAGAATGAACTTAGCTCTTGAATGAGGGTACATAAAATTAAACACATAAAGCATCTTAAATGCAGAAAATTAATAATTTTGTGCATGATGAACTTTCAACCTAAATAATATTTTTATTGACGAGAATATTGGAACCACATTAGAGCATGACTCATTGCAGTTGAGGATTTAATATCAAAAACTTATTGTGGCTCCTGTCCAATGGAGCTTAAACTCAGAGTTGTGTTGATAAATATTTAACAACCAACTCTCTCTCCAAAACAATAAAAGTCCTAATTTTTAGTATTTACTGATTTCCATGGTGTAAATACTTCTACCATGGCTGATTTTAAACTACCAATGAACTGTCACAGAAAACAGATTTGGGAAGTGGTGTGCAACTGAGCTTTTCCAAACAGAGGTGAGACACTTCCACTGCACTACTGGCTCATTGTTTTTTGTTTGTTTGTCTTGTTGTTGTTGTTTTGTGTGTGTGTGGGGGGGAGGCTGTTTGTTTGTTTTTAAGTGTAGGTATCAACAGGATCTTTCCAGAACACAATCTTGTCAGAATACAATGGATCCTGACAATAACACTGGAATGAGCCATACTGCCAATGCTTTCATTCAAACCTCATCATTCCTTGCTTGAACTACTGCAGTAATTTTCTTACTGAGATTGTTTCCAGTCTCTGCCCTCTAACTTATTTTCCACTCTGCTGCTGCTAGAATGATATTTCTGAAATACAGATTTGTTCATATCACTCACCTGCTTAAAAACCTGCTTTAGTTCCTCAGATCCTACAGTATTAAGTACAAAAAATGCCTGGCAATCGGATTTCTTCATGAAAGGCAGAACAATTGTTTTCCAAATGTTAGTTTGAAGAACAGCTACATCAGAATCCACCTAAGAAGCTTTACTAAAGCTAGATTCTAGCTAGAGGCCCTTTATTGATCTACTGAATCAAAGTCTAGGGATAGTGAGTGGAAACCAGCATTTTTAAAAAATAGGATTTATTGATTTGAGAGAGAGGAGAGGAGGGAGAGAGAGAGAGAGAGAGAAAGAGAGAGAGAGAGAGAGAGAGAGAGAGAGAGAGAGAGAGAGAGAGAGAGAGAGAGAGAGAGAGAGAGAGAGAGAGAGAGATTGGCATGAGAAACACTGATCAGTTTCTGTCATACTTGTCCCAACCAGGGATCTAACTGCAACCTGGGCATGTGCTCTGACTGGGAATTGAAGCGGGGACCTTTCAGTGCATAGAAAAGATGCTCAACCAACTGAGCCACACTGACCAGGGCTGGAAACCAGCATTTTTATAGTCCGACAGATGAATCTGTTACCGTAGCAGATTTGGGAATCCATCAAAAGGGGAAGTGTTTGGGTGGCCTTATACAAGTGTTTAAAACCTGCTTTAGCAACTTGCTAACTGAGTAGCCTTAGGTAAGTTTATCTGACCATTATATGCCCCCAATGGTGATGATTATATCTAGCTTATATTACTGTTTGGATGACTAAATTTTACAACACTGGACACATAATAGACACTCAATACATGGTGATATACTTTTTCTCCATATTTTCCCACTTACACTCTGAGTTAGTAATGCCTTTCTAGTCTTATTTCCAACTATGCTGCTCTACCATCGTGATAAACCCACTTTCTCCCACTAGACCAGTGGTGACAAACTCAAATGCTTCTAAAGGCCAAGAATCTAGCAGGAATTAGTAAATTGAAATGAAGTACCCTAGCTAAATATTGCTATGTGAAAAAGTGAATTCACTGCTATACTTTCTTCTATTTTTCAAGAGAAGACATTAATCTTTTAAAATTGAGGTCAACCATTAAAATATTGTTAATGAATTCAGAAAAAGATGTCTCTTCTGGTTCAAGCAAAGCACACCTCTGAGCTTAGTTGAGTCCCTGCATTTTAGTTGGTGATGTTGAGTCCAGACACACTGTGTAGCAGTGCTTCCCATATGGTATATCTGACCATATTATTGCATCACCAAGAACAGCCTGCCTACTAACGGTCTGAGTACATCTCTGACATTACTCCCCTCCATTTGGGAATTATTCCTAGCAAATTGCTTAGCATTTTTCTTCATTTAACTCTCACTACTAAGAAAGGACCTGCATAGTGTTTGGAAAAACACACCCCATGACTAATAAACAGAGTTCTATTTCTGCCTAACTAAGTTTAAAAGTAGCAACCAAAAGGATCAAACTGTTTAAGTAATTTAATTATCCCAGATCAAAGATCAACAATATTTATAAGAACATAAAATATGCACCACTTTAAAAGAAATAAATTATAATGTCTGGCATGTAATAAAACATAGCATGCATGCAAAGAAGTATAAAAATACAATCTGTAATTAGGAGAAAAATCCATTCTACATTCGGAATGACTCATGATAAAATTAGTAGATAAGAATATTGTTTTAATATGGGTATATTCCCTACGTTCAAGAAGTTAGAGGAAAGACTGCACCTGTTAGGTAGAGACATGGAAGTTATATTTTAAAAAGACTCAAGTTGACCTGTTAGTGTTAAAAAATATAATGTCTGGTTGGGGTTAATTACAGATTAGATATTCAGAAGAAAATATTATTGAAACTGAATACATATCAATAGAAACTACCACAAATTAAACAGAGAAATAAAGATGGAAACAATTAACACAGCATAAGTAAGCTGTGGCACAATTTATTTTTCTTTATTAATTAAGGTGTTACATATGTGTCCTAATCCCCCCATTGCCCTCCCCAACCTCCCCGCTCATGCCCTCACCCCCACCCTAGTGTCGGTGTCCATTGGTTATACTTATATGCATGCATACAAGTCCTTTGGTTGATCCCTCCCCCTTCCCCCCACCCTCCCCTGCCTTCCCTCTGAGGTTTGACGGTCTGATCAATGCTTCTCTGTCTCTGGATCTGTTTTTGTTCATCAGTTTATGTTGTTCATTATATTTGTGGCACAATTTCCAGTAACTAAATAAATGTGTAAATGTTGCCCTCAAATGAGGTAGGGCAGAAATATTTACTTGAAGAATCAATGGCCACAAATGATGAACATTTTATAAAAATTCTAATCCTAGAGATTAAAGAATATCAACACACTTCAATCCAAGGAAACATGAAGTAAACACACCAAGACATATCAAGTTCAAGTTGTTTAAAAATCTTAGCAACTGCCATGGGTTGGGGTTAGCAGATTTCTCATCAGAAACAAGCAATCAGGAAGACTGTGGCCCTGGCCAGATACTCAGTTGGTTGTAACGTCATCCCATACACCAAAAGGTGGCGGGTTTGATCCCCGGTCAGGGCACATACCCAGATTCCAGTTTCAATCCCTGTTGAGGCCCATGCAGGAAGCATCCGATTCATTCTCTCTCTCTCTCTCTCTCTCTCTCTCTCTCTCTCTCTCTCTCTCTCTCTCTTAAAAAAAGAATATAGTGGAAGCGCATCTTTAAACTACTGAAAGAAAATTTGTTTTTCCAGTTCAACAAATATTTATTGAGTATCTGCCACAAGCAGGTTAAATACTGGAGGTATCAAAATGAACAATGCACAGTCCTTAACCTTGAGGATATTACAGACTAGTAAAAGGGAACAGCTTTTAAGCAAACTTTTCAGTATAAATTTAAAACAACAACTTTAAAGCATGTAATTCTAAACTTAATCAAAATGCTTTCAAAAATAAAGGTGCAGTAAGACTTTCCAGACATAGAAAGGATGAAAGAATTCATCACACCAGATTCACACCTGTACTACATGAAATGTTAAGTGAAGTTCTTTAAGCAAAATGAAAATTATACCATATGTAAACCTGGATCTCTACAAGAAATCAAGATCAGCAGACATGGTAGCTATATGGGCAAAAATAAAGATATATATATTTCTATTTAAGTTTATTTTAAAAGGCAATCAGTTGTTCAATGTAAAAATAGCAACAATGTACTGTGAGGGTAGAAGGAAAGTGTACGACAGCAGTAGAACAAAGATTAGGGGAAGAGAAAGAGGAAAGATTTTTTAGATTCTTATAGTAAACGTGAAATAGTAAAATACTTTCTAAATGCACGGTATGATAAGTTAAAGTACTACACCATAAAAGCTAAAATGACAAAATAAAACAAGAAGTACCATTAATAAACTAACAAAGTATATAAAGTAGAATCATAACAATTAGTTAATAAAAAAAAAAGCACACGATACAGAAAAAAAGAACAAAAAAGAGAAAGGACAAATAGGAAATAGTAAGAAGGTAGTTAAACCACATGCAAAATTAAGTCAGCAAAGCAAAGCATAGACATTTTTACAGATGGTGCTCGAACAAATTAAGCTTAATTTACAAGGTGTTTAAAAAATACTTCAATCCATATCTCAAAGTATTATAAAAATTAGCTCAGAATAAATTATAGTCCTAAATCTAAAGCCTAAAACTGTAAAAATTCTATAATAAAAAAATGAGAAAATCTTTGTGATATTGGGGTAGGCAAAATTTTCTTTACTGTAACATCAAATGCACAGTCCAAAAAATAAAAGGATGATAAATTGGATTTCATCAAAGTTGAGAACTTCTGTTTTTTGAAAGACAAGTCCAGCTGTGGACTAGGAGAAACTATTTGCAAATCACATAGCTAGTAAAGGACTTGTATCCAGAATATATAAAGAGCTCTCAAAACTTAATTATAAGAAAATTACCAAGGTTTTGAAAAATGAGCAAAATATTTAAATATATTTCATCACAGAAATATGCAGATGATAATATGTATGTGTAAGCTCAATATCATTATTACTTAAAGACATGCAATCCATAATATCATAAAATTACACATATACTAGAATGGCTAAAATGATAAGGAGAGCTATACCAAATGTTGATGAGTATGTAAAGCAACTAGAACTCTCATACTCCGGCAGTTGGGATATAAAATTGTGCGACTACTTTGGGAAAAATTTTGGCAGTTTCTAAAATGTTAAACATATACCTACATTATGATTCTTCAATTCTACTTTTAGATATTTATCAAAAGAAATGTCAGCATGTGCGCACAAAAGAACTTGTCTACTTGTACAGAGTTTTCTGTAATAACCCCAAATTGGAAACAACCCAAATGTCCATCAACAGGGGAATTGATAAACCAATTGTTTTACAATCATACAATGGAATACAACTCAACAAGACAAAGGAATAAAATATTGCTACACACAACATTGCTGAATCTCAAAATAATTATGCTGAGTGGAAGTATCTAGGCCACAATAAGTATATGTTGAATGTTTTTCTTTACATAAAAATCTAGAAAGGCAGACTATTTATTTGAAAAGAATGTGAGTTTCACAGATAACTATGGTCCCATATTGTAGGATTTTATTGTATGTCTGACATTTGTCCTAAGAGATGGAAATGGTTACAGATACATATTTTAGAGTAAAATTTTCAGTGATAATGCCTTCCAAATATTTTTGCCTTCTATGATAAATAACATCTTTTTCTAGGCCTTGGACAATAATTTATATGGAAGAACTGCAAATAAATTATCCTTTTTTTTCTTTTTTTTTAAATTTGAACTTTCTCCATGACATTACAGGGAAGGCAACATATCAGTGTGGCTAAAAACATTAGATGTGAATGTTCAAACTTTGTCACATCTCACACTTGGGTCCAGTAATTCTGGGGCCTGATGATAGTTGAATCCACTATTTATCTACACTAATAAAAGACAAAGATGCTAATTGATCATACCTTTGCTATGCCCTAAGTCACACCCACCAGCCAATCAGAGCGACCATATGCAAATTAACCCAACCAATATGGCAGCCAGGAGCCAATGAGCTGGAGCAAGCAGGAGGCTTGGTTGCCTGGGCAATAGAGGAAGCCAAGCTTCCCACCTGCCCTGAGCCATCTGTGGCCTCTGCTCATGGCAACAAAGTTTCAATTATAGAAGGCAAATAAATCCCAGATACCTGCTTCCAGCCAGCCTCCACTGGGAGCTTGGGTGGTTGGGGGTTGTGACCAGCCTTCAAGCAGCCATCAGTCCCTCACCCAGGCTGACCAGGCACCCCAGGGGGATCGCCACCCTGAAGGGGCTGTGGCCAGCCTGCAAACAGCCATCAGCCACTCACCCAGGCTGGCCGGACCCTCATTGGGTGAGGGTCCTTGCTGGGGGGCTTAGCCAGCCTGCAAATTGCCATCAGCCACTCACCCATACTGGCCAGGCACCCCAGCAGGACCCCCCCACCCTGAAGGGACTGTGGCCAGCCTGAAAACGGCCCTCAGCCCCTCAACCAGGCTGGCCAGGCACCCCAGGGGGAACCCCTACCCTGAAAGGGCTGTGGCCAGCCTGAAAACAGCCATCAGTCCCTCACCCAGGCTGGCCAGGCACCCCACCGGGGACCTCCACCCTGAATGGGGTGTGGCCAGCCTGCAAACAGCCATCAGCCCCTCACCCAGACTGGCCAGGCACTCCTATATAATAAAAGGGTAATATGCTAATTGACCCTAACAGCAGAAAGACTGGGAATGACTGGTCACTATGACACACACTGACCACCAGGGGCAGACGCTCAATGCAGGAGCTGCACCCTGGTGGTCAGTGTGCTTCCACAGGGAGAGCTATGCTCAACCACAAGCCAGGCTGACTGCTGCCAGCACAGCGGTGGTGGCGGGAGCCTCTCCCTCCTCCTCAGCAGCGCTAAGGATGTCTGACTGCAGTTTAGGCCTGCTCCCCGCTGGCAAGTGGACATCCCCCAAGGGCTCCCGGGCTGCCAGAGGGATGTCTGACTGCCAGTTTAGGCCCAATCCCCCAGGGAGCAGGACTAAGCCAGCAGGTGGTCATCCCCTGAGGGGTCCCAGACTGGAAGAGGGCACAGGCTGGGCTGAGGGACCCCCCCCCCATGCACAAATTTTTGTGCACTGGGCCTCTAGTTATAACATATTGCCCAAGGATCTTTAATCAGTCAAGAAATAGGAGAAGTAGAAGACCACTAATTAACTTATTTAAAATGATGGTTTTATTTAAAAAAGTATAAGGCAAATATAGTTCCCTGAAAATCATGTAATATTTTTGTAAGCTAGCAGTGACAATACATACATTGTGTTAATTTCCCAGCCCATTTATTATAGTTAGTTTGTTTTCCTAGTATGGGTCATTAAGATGAGCCATATTCTATTTAATGGCCTGCATTTGTCATTTTGATCCTGGTTTCTATTTTTATGTCATGTCCCTTAAAACTTGATTAATATTTCTCCCAATGATAGAGAGAACACCCTTCAACATAACTAGTCACTCCAAATGAGGAAATTTTGGATTTCTCCCCTTTCTCTTGCCTCCTGTATACCTTACATGTTGTCAAGTCTTGCAGGATTTACCCTAACAAAGTCTGTCTTTACTTTCTTGTCCTTTTTATCCTTATTATCAATTTTGTTGGTCAGACCCTTATGTCCTTTGTGAAATAGACCATTACATGATCTCCTAATTTTTTTAAATCTACCTCACTAATTGCTGTATTGATCCTGGAACTCCATTGCTCAACACTCTTTTGTAGCTCCCTATTGCATAGCAAATTAAGCATAGATTCTGGTCATTTGAATAGAAGTCAGTGAACAATATTGACCCATTCTACTTTTCCTCTGCCTTATCTTTTCCTTCTCTCATTACTACCCAGGAATCCAACAAAAATGGTACATATATCATTTCCCACATATTATGCATATTTCACTTCTGATACCTGATCATTCTTGTTCTCTCTATGTAGAAATAACCATAAACTTTTTTCAGTACAACCTGTCAGACTTCTCTACATCCCTAATGGATTATGTGGAATTGAAATATGATTTTCATATGGGAAATATGAAAAATGCTCTTTTCCAACCCTACAACTGATCTCTACTCTTATTCCTTTGAATCCCTTACAGCTTTGTACATTTTTGGCATGCTTATCATAGCATGCTTTGTATTTGTGTTATTTTACCAAATAGAATAAGTCACAATAGATATTATTTATAGAACAATTATTATATTCCAGGCACTGTACTGAGATCTTTACATAGATTATTTTATGTAATTTCACCAAATTTCTCTTAGTTGGGCCCTATTATTGCCATTTTACAAATAATGAAACTGAGGGTCTAAATAAAAAATTGTTGAAATAAATCTGGGTGATTACTTCATTTGCCTGGCATATATAATAATTAATACCACTCTATTCCCTACCAGTATGTTTCTACCAGGATGAATAAGCAGATGAAAACATTAAGTATATTGGTAAAGACACTTCTATTTTATGAGATGGAAAATTTTAAGGTGGAAATTTACTTTGTGATTCTTAAGAGTATCAAGAAGTGAAATTGTGCATTAGATGCCCTGTGAAGTTGTTTGTGTTTTTCTAGAAAAGCACTGAATAATTGCCATATTTTTTTCTGTAGAAATAGGACTATGTGGAACAGGTGACTGTTTTTGTATATATTCATTACAGCCCATTCAAATCAAAAGCAGGTTCACATCTCGGAATGAAAATCAGCCTCAAGTCCCTTCTGTATGTATATTACATTTCATTTTTAACATTTCTCTATGCTCCTCCTTTACTCTGTTCTTATTACTTGATAATATTAAATGCCTCCGCTATTTATGTGAATATTTTTGTAATTAATATATATCCTAAAATTTCAATGAATGCTCCACACTACAATTCACACCAAGTAGTATAAAATAATACATTTTAAAGCATTGCCACTTAAGGCAGGCCACATTAAGTACAGTATTTAACCTTAGGTAATGCTGTGAAGAACAATACTTTTTGTACTGTAACTTTTGCATTTATTTCATGAAACACTCTGAATACCAAGTCATTGTGTTCAAACAAAATAATTATGAAAACATGTATAAAAATGTGTACTGTCACTACTGAACATGTCTTAATAGAAAGGTATCAATAGAGTGTCGGCCTGTGGACTAAAGGGTCCCAGGTTCAATTCTGGTCAAGGGCATGTACCTTGGTTGCGGGCACATCCCCAGTAGAGGGTATACAGGAGGCCGCTGATTGATGTTTCTCTCTCATCGATGTTTCTAACTATCTCTCTCCCTCTCTGTAAAAAAATCAATAAAATAATTAAATAAATAAAAAGTTGGACAATAAAAAAAAAAAAAGAAAGGTATCATCCTTGGTAATTTTGTCACCATACTGATAAATTGCCCATTGCTGTATATTTACAGGTAACTAAAATAGTATGTTCATGTTTTCTTAGTATTTTCTAGTATCTGTGTTACATTTTCAATAGTATGAGAAAATTTAAGATGGTAGAAATTATTAGGATTATTGGAAAAAGTGATAAATCGTCATGAAAGCAGCAAATTGGAAAGCAAAAATTTGAGGGCATATTTTTTCTTCATTTCTTTAGTTTTCTGAATACTTCTTAAAGCCATACTTTACAAATCAGAGAAGGGAACTCCAGAGGTACAGTGGGAGGTTCAATGGGGAAAGGGGGAGTTGGAAGGGGTGTGGTTTGAAAGAACCTTTGGGAGTTTCAATTATTCCTTGATAATTGGAGAAGTTTCATGCCCATGGATAAAGCTGGCCTGCATCACCTGAACCTATATTTGACTTCTCTTCTTCTTTGCTTTTAAAATCACTTTTATGGCTGCCTCGCACAACCACTTCAAAAATACAACTAAAAGACAAAACAGACATCATCCAGAACCACAGGAAGGCTGGCTGAGTGGAAATTCTACAACTAGAAGGAAAGAGAAAAACACACTGAGACTCAGAGGAGGTGTGGAAGTAAAGTGCAGAGGTATGGAGGCGCACACGGAAAGGGCTAGCAACTGAGGATGCAGTTGTCTTTTCCAATCAGGAGGGAGTCTCAAGCTCCCCACTGCTCTGAACTCCAGTTTCAGGTGAGTCTCTGGAGACCCAGACTCATACGTGGAGAAACTGGACTGTCTGGCAGTGGGCGGAACTTGAGGGTGGCTTTCTCTCAGAGGTGCTTAAGGTGATTACCAAGGGACACTGAGACCAGGGACTCTTAGGGCAGGGCTGAGGATCAGCCATAGCTGTTTGCTCCACCCTGTTGATTCCCTGAGACCCCGCCCCACCCAAGCTGTGGCAGAGGCTTTTGCATATGAATGGCCTGGCCCTTTGCAATCTAAAATTACCTAACAAACTGCAGCTGGGTCAGAGAGACTCAGAACATCCAAAAGAAGGCCCAAGGCCCCACAGCAGCTTGCATTGCTTCACAGCTGGGCCTCATCTGGGCACCTCCAAACCCCAAACAAAGAAGAGGAATCTGCAGATCTCGCCATAGCTCCTGCTGGGTCACCTCAAGCAGAGGCTAAATTAGCACCTCCTTAGAGATCCAAGAGCCAGTGTACTCAGTGGTCAGAGTGGGACCATCCAGATTACAACTCCTCAGATACATAAGGGACACACTCAGGGGGCAGACTCAGTGAGCACCAAAGCCCCACTGAAGCAAGCCTTGCCCCATAAAGGTGTCTCCAGCACAGAAGTTCTCCCACCGTAAACACAGCTGATTCTGACAGTCAATTGGCCTGGAGGTCAATTTCTCCCAGTGATACCTACAACAATCAAGGCTTAACTACAATAAGACTGTGCACAAAGCCCACAAAGGGGTGCACCAAGAGTGTCGACCTCAGGTAATTGGGGAGGCTGAGCCACTGGGCCCTATAGGACACCTAGCACACAAAGCCTGTCTATCAACACAGGGAAGCAGCCAAAATGCAGAGACAAAGAAACAGGTCACAAATGACAGAAATGGAGGAAATCAAACTACTGGATATAGAGTTCAAAACCATGGTTATAAGGTTTTTCAAGAATTTTCTAGAAATTGCCAATAAATTTAGTGAGACCCTCGAGGATATGAAAAAGGGCCAACTAGAAATTAAGCATACACTAACTGAAATAAAGAATATTATACAGAGATCCAACAGCATACTAGAGGATCGCAAGAATCAAGTCAAAGATTTGAAATACAAAGAAGAAAAAAACACCCAACCAGAAAAGCAAAAAGAAAAAAGAATCCAAAAATATGAAGATAGTGTAAGGAGCCTCTGGGACAACTTCAAGCATAACAACATCAGAATTATGGGGGTGCCAGAAGAAGAGAGAAAGAGCAAGATATTGAAAACCTATCTGAAGAAATAATGACAGAAAACTTCCCCTACCTGGTGAAAGAAATAGATTTACAAGTCCAGGATGTGCAGAGAACCCCGAACAAAAGGAATCCAAAGAGGACCACACCAAAACACATCATAACTAAAATGCCAAGAGCAAAAGACAAAGAGAGAATCTTAAAAGCAGCAAGAGAAAAACAGTTACCTACAAGGGAGTACCAATACGACTGTCAGCTGATTTCTCAATAGAAACTATGCAGGCCAGAAGGGAGTGGCAAGAAATATTCAAAGAGATGAATACCAAGAACCTACAACCAAGATTACTTTACCCAGAAAAGCTATCATTCAGAATTGAAGGTCAGATAAAGAGCTTCACAGATAAGAAAAAGCTAAAGGAGTTCATCACCACCAAACCAGTATTATAAGGAATGCTGAAAGGTATCCTTTAAGAAGAGGAAGAAGAAGAAAAAGGTAAAAATAAAAATTATGAACAAAAAATACATATCTATCAAGTGAATCTAAAAGTCAAGTTAATAAATAATCTGATGAACAGAAAAAAAATAAAATCACTTTCACAATTTTAATTACTTTAGAGGTTTTGATGTTTTCAAAACAATTATTGAGCCTTGGGAAGGGAAGCCTGGGTTCATAAATATTCTCAATGGTCTTGAATACACAAATATTTGAAAGACATTTCTTATATTAAATGAGTACATTTTCTTAATTTAAATAAATATTCCACTAAAGATAACTTTCTTCTTATATTAACAAAAACATTTACTTCCATTTTCTTTGTCTCATCTCTCTGTGCTTAGTTTTATCAGTAAAATGGAATTAAAATAGTGCTTACATCATAGAATTGTTTTAACCAATACAGGCAAAACTTTATGGAAATATCTGGTACATAACAAGTACTCAATATTGTGTGCTTAATAATAATAATAATAATAATAATAATAATAATAATAATAATTTAGGTGGATGGTTAATTTGTGATTATTTGACAATGCAGTATTATTTACTATTTTTTTCATTAGTTGGAAATCTGCTTTCCTTTGAATCTCTCAACCCCTCAGACCAATGTACTGTTTTTTACACTCTTCCCTCTAGAACCTGGTCTGAGCCCTTACCATATCCCTGCTTATTAACTGAAAACTCCTGCTAGTTGGTCTCTGTGGATTTTGCTGTTCTCCAGAAGCCTCTCATTTCACAATTGTTTCTGTCTGGGAGCATTTGGCTGAAGATCTATGAGGTTATCCGGCTTTGATTCAAGATGAATTTTAGTTATTTCCTGACCATATTTCTAACCTCTCAGGGCTCTTCTGAGATTCCCTCTTTGCTGATCCGAAGAGCTTTGATTCATACATAGACTCTTAGCATTTTCCACATTTAAAGTGAATTTGTTCATTGAGACTGTTTTACAGAGTTTGGTTAGTTCACTTGGTTAGAGTTTTGTTGTAATGAAGCAGAAGTTGAGGATTCAGTCCTCAGGAGGGCTAGTTAGATTTTCTCTACTTCTGGCCATCGCCTGACTCCAGTCCTTGGAGGCAAACTGACTCATAAAATTAATCAAATACTTACCCTCTAGACCCTGGTCATTGATAGACCTCTGAAATATTTAGTTTTAAACTTTCTGTTTCTTTCATTTTAGCTTATAGCTGCTTGAGCCATGAAGAGTGAAGGAGAAGGCCAGGTGTCAGTCTGAAGTTGTTGAGACCATTACTGCTAACTAGTATTAAGAGCGTACCTACCTTTCTCAATATGGAAGAAGGCACATTTTCAGAAGATATTTTATTTACTTAAGGAAAATCCCATGTCAAAACAGAAAAGCATGTTGTATCTGTTTCTACCTGTGAATTCCTATTTAATGCATGCTTTACTCTTGCGCAGATATCACTTTAACCCTACACTAGTATGTAAAGTATGACAGTAAGATCCTATCCCAGCTTTAATAATTGATACATGTAGTAATATCTAGGTTGTTGACATTCTTTAACTTTTTAGTTTAGCTACAGCTTCAACCTTGTTTAAATTATTCTTGGACTTTTATGTTTTGGTTTTTTATATATATTATAGTCTTCTTGTAATGGTGTGGCAGTCTAATTTCCAAAATTAGGTGGATAGTTAAAGATTTTGATTTTTAATGGCAATTTAAAGAATTGAAGCTTTAATCTCTTTTTAGGGAGGACTATCTTATATAATAAAAGCCTACTATGCAAATCGACCAAATGGCGTAATGACTGGTGGAATGACAGGTCGTTATGATGCACATTGACCACCAGGGGGTATATGCTCAATGTAGGAGCTTCCCCCAACCTGCAGGCCCCAGACCTCCTAAAGTCTATTATCTCTTTAAAAGAAAATCAAGAGTAATGTACTCATTGTACATCCCTTACTATTCATGAATGAAAATAAATAGTTGTCTTTCCTATCTTAAAATTCTGGTGAGCTTGTTGGAACAATTTAGAGGAAGAGCTGATGTCACAATTTATTTCTCTCCACTGAGTTGAGAGCCTAAAGAAAGTGGTGACTAAGCAACACCCCATTTTCTCCTTGTCTGGATTGTACCCTCTCCCCTCTAGGTCCTCATATCTAGGTTAGAAAATTGAAAAGTCCTGAATCTCCTATTTCCCTGAAGCAATTTACCAAACCCTCCTTTTTTCTAACACACTGCTTTCGTTATTTTTTCCTTCTTCTGCCAAAAGTGCCAGTTCCACTCTACCACTTTCCCAGCTTGGGATATATAGGAACATGATACAAGGTAGAGTTGGGGGGCCCTGTCATTGAGGAAAGAAGTGAGCCTTATAGTCTTTATTTTTCCACATGAATATCTTGATTTTTCCCCCCTACAAACTGCAGACAACCAAAACAGGTAGCATTTTGATGAGCATTTTTAGTAATATTCTACAGCTCATTTAAACTAATTATTTCCTTAATTTAAATGTTGTTTTGCTTTTACTTTATTTCCATATGTTACAGTGACCTCAGGGAAACCTGGAATAAAAGATGGAGTTTCTCTAAAAAAAAAAAAAAGAAAAGAAAAAGAGAATAAAATATATTTTGTAATATCTTTTTACAAAATGGTCATTCAAGGCAGATGGAGTGATCTTTTTCATTGCCCTGCCTGGAGGATCCATGCTGTACATAGTATGAAAGTGTATGGAAGCTTAGTGTGGGGAATCTTGATGGCTTGGATTTCTTTGATTGGGTTTGTAACCATAAACACAAAATACCAATTATTCTTTTTACAACTTCTGAAGATAAAAAGCAAAATGTATAAACAATGGAAGCAATAACAAAAATGTGGGATTAAGAAATTTAAACCCACATTGAATTTAACCATGGCATACTCTAGTTCCTTACACATTGAAAAAATCTTTGACCCTGTTACCTTGCCTTTCCCTCAAACCAATGTACTAGAAAGAGTAGTATACAATCTGTTGTCTGCAATTATATTTTTACATAAGAAAGTGGCATTTGAGCTGAACCTTAATAAAAATAAATGTTAATGTAATAAAATCATCAGTCATAATAACAGCAATTGCAAAGGCCCTAAAGTGGAAACAAACTACAGAACAGGAAGAAGACCAATATGGTTAGAGATGTATGAAATAAGGTGTAAATGGAAGTAGTTAAGAGTGAAGATGTAGATTGAGACCAAGTCATGTGGTCTAATGGAAAGTCATCAGAGGGATTTCAAGCAGGAAAGGACACAATCTACTTTCTATTTTAAGAGATGACTCTAGGTACTATATGGAGAATGAATTGAAGGAGGATAAGGAATACAATCAAGGACACTAGATGGGAGATTTTATAGCAACCCAGATGAGAGATGATAACACTTTGGACTACAGTGGTAGTGATGACAGTGGAGAGAAGGGGACGGAATTGGGTTTTATGTATTTTAGAAGTCAGGTTGATGTGATTGCTGATGGATTGGATGTGAGGCAGGCAGAGAGAGATATAAGGAAAAAGGAGAAATTAAGAGAAATCCTGTCGTGTGGCTTGAATCAGGCAGATGGGGTGCCATTTACTGAGATGAGGAAAACTGGGAGAGTTCTGTTTTTGAGACTTAAGTTAAATACATGCGTCACATTCAGTACATTGCCTGGTGCAGAATAGTGCTCAATTATTTATGTATATCATTTGTTTTCTTCTCTAAGTCTTTTATTTATTAGTTGAGAAATGTCATTCTCTGCCATGCTTTCAAATACCACCTGTATGCTGTATTATAAATATCTATGTAGGTGTTTGTTACATTTCTGGACTATCAGTTACAGGAAAGCAGAGACCTTTAAGGTTATTCTCTTTTGTAAATCTAGTACCTTTCACAGTGCCTGACATATATTAGTAGCCTGGAAGAAAAGAAAGAAGGGATGAAGAAAGAACAGAAAGAAGAATGGGAAGGAGGGAAGGAGAGAGAGAGGGAAGATAAAAAGTTGCATGTACATTAAATGTTTCTAATTGTTGATAATGGTGGTGGGCATCCTATATAATAAAAGGCTAATACACAAATCGACTGAACAGTGGAATGACCAGTTGCTATGACGCGCACTGACCACCAGGGGGCAGACGCTTAACACAGGAGCTGCCCCCTGGTGGTCAGTGCACTCCCACAGGGAGAGCGTTGCTCAGCCAGAAGCCCTGAGCCAGGCTCACGGCTGGCAAGCGTAGTGGCCGTGGCAGGAGCCTCTCTCGCCTTTGCAGCAGCACTAAGGATGTTCAACTGCGGGGAGCAGACCTAAGCGGGAAGTTGGACATCCCCTGAGGGCTTCCAGACTGCAAGATGGCACAGGCCGGGATGAGGGACCCAACCCCTCCGTGCACGAATTTCATGCACCGGGCCTCTAGTATAAAAATACACTCAAATAAAAGCTGTGGAGTAAAAGCAGACAACAATAAGAAAAAGAACATTCATCCATAAGATCATCAAGGTCCCATAAACATTTTCAAATCCTTTTTAAAAACAACCATTTGAAGATTATAGAAATATTACATTAACATTGTAGAAAATAAGAAACACAAATATAAACATTCATATAAAAATAACAGAATCCCACCATCCAAATATAACCAATATTAACATTTTAATATAGTTTTATACCATCTTTAACTTGTGCATATATAAATAATTTTAATTTTAAAATTGGGCTAGTCATATATAGATTATGACCTGCCTTTTATAATAAAATATATTTTAGCTTTTTCTTATTTACAACATATTTCTGATTTGTTGTCACTCTGAGCAAGATAAATATGTGTAAATATGCAATTGTATAAAGCTATGCAGAGCTGTAATTATTTTAGAGATTTGTTTTGAAGAACTATCCAGAAGTGATTCACTGGGTAAAATTTCCTGCCCATTTTTAATTCAGTTAGTCCCAAATGAATGTTTTTAAATTGTGCTAATTTGAACTGCATCCGCAGTATAAGAATATACCGATTTCCTTGCACCCTTACTAACCTTAGATGTTATAATTAAAGTATATTTTCTAATTTTCTATATGATTGCTATTATAATAATTATACAGCACAAAGAAATGATATTAAAATAGCCTCATGGCTATTGTAATAAACATTTTATTTTTTTATTTTATTTTATTGTTTAAAGTATTACAAATAGTAGTACATATGTCTCCTTTTTTTCCCCCATTGACATTTTCTTAATCATAGGGAGAGTTGAATATTTTGTATGTTTAGTGATCATTTTTGTGATTATTTTTGTTAATAAGTTGCCTGTTCATGACTTTTGCCAATTTTTAAAAATAACCATAATTTTAGTAATATATGAGCTTTTTGTTTACTAAGTGTAATTACCTTTTTGTCTATTACATACTATTGATCCTAATCTGTTATTTGGGTTTTACTCTGGTGTTAATTTTTAGATATACCATTTTTTATTCTAATGGAGTCATTATGCATATGTGTATAACTTTATGCATTCTGTAATTTTTATAGGGGACTTCCTCATTATGAGATCAGATTCAAATACTGTTATATTTCCATTAAGTTATTTTTATGGATAAATACCTTTTATACTTACACCGGAAGCCCATTGAAGGAGGATTCCTGCAAGAATAGGGCTTCCTCGGACCGATCACACTGCCAAGCCCCGCCCACCCAGGGCCGCACACAGCAGCCCCATGGGGCTTAGGAAGTTTGTTTGCGCCGCCAAGCCCCAAGGACCAGGGCTGCTCACGGGGGTCCTGGCTGGGGACAGGGCTTAGGCGGCTCATTCACTCTGCCAAGCCCCACTGCCCAGAGCCGCTCATGGTGGTCCCAGCTGGCAGCGGGGCTTAGGCGGCACATGGGGGCCTGGATGACGGCTAGCACAAGCCCTGCCTGCAGTATGCAAATTAGCCACCACCTTTGTTGGAGGTTAATTTGCATATCACCCTGATTAGCCAATTGGAGGCTTAGAGAAGGTACAGTCAATTACCATGTTTGTCTATTATTAGATAGGATTGCATGCTAGTTCCTCTCTCTGCCTTCAGGAAAGTTCTGTATTCAAAGGATGCAAAACACAATAAAGCACTCTGCAGAAAGTTTTTGTCTTTTCTTTCCTATATTTGATGCAGATTTTTCCTGATAAACATATTATTTTTCTGTAATATTATATAATACTAGAGGCCCAGTGCACAAATTTGTGCACTCGGGGGGGGTCCCTCAGCCCGGCCTGTGCCCTCTCGCAGTCTGGGACCCCTCAGGGGATGACCACCTGCTGGCTTAGGCCCGCTCCCTGGGGGATTGGGCCTAAGCTGGCAATCAGACATCCCTCTGGCAGCCCGGCAGCCCTCATGGGATGTCTACTTGCCAGCGGGGAGCAGGCCTAAACTGCAGTTGGACATCCTTAGTGCTGCTGAGGAGACAGGAGAGGCTCCCATCACCAATGCTGTACTGGCAGCCATCAGCCTGGCTTGTGGCTGAGCAGAGCTCCTCCCATGTGAGAGCACCCTGACCACCAGAGGGCAGCTCCTGCATTGAACGTCTGCCCCCTAGTGGTGAGTGTGTGTCATAGTGACCAGTCATTCCCAGTCTTTCTGCTGTTAGGGTCAGTTTGCATATTACCCTTTTACTATATAAGATAGAGGCCTGGTGCATGGGTGGGGGCTAGCTGGTTTGCCCTGAAGGGTGTCCTGGATCTGGGTGGGGGTCCCGCTTGGGTGCCTGGCCAGCCTGGGTGAGGGGCTGATGGCTGTTTGCATCTGGTCGCACCCCCTTCAGGGTGGTTGTCCCCACTGGGGTGCCTGGCCAGCCTGGATGAGGGTATGATAGCTGTTTGCAGCTGGTCACACCCCCTTCAAGGTGGGGGTCCCCAGTGGGGTGCCTGGCCAGTCTGGGTGAGGGACTGAGGGCTGTTTTCAGGCTGGCGGGTGACTGAAGCTCCCAACCTCTTCTTTTTTCTTTTTTTTTCTTTTATTCTGGGATTTATTTACCTTTTATGGTTGTCACTGGAACTGAGAGCCGGTTTTAGCTCTGAGGTTCGGCTCCAGCTCTGAGGCCTCGGCTGGTGAAAGCAGGTATCTGGGTTTGTTTGGCTTCTATCATTGAAACACTGTTGCAGCTCCAGCTCTGAGTCCCGGCTGGCTGAAAGCAGGTTTCTGGGGTTTGTTTAGCTTCTATAATTGCAACATTGTTTCTTAGAGTTCAGCTCAGAGCTGGGTGGCGGCAGGCGGGGAACCTTGGCTTCCTCCATCACTGGAGCAAGCGAGCCTCCTGTTCGCTTCAGCTGCCTGGCTGCCAGTCGCCATCTTGGTTGGCAGTTAATTTGCATATCGCCCTGATTTGCCAATGGGAAGTGTGTCAGAGGTATGGTTAATTACCATGTTTGTCTGTTATTAGATAGGATAACATGGCATAGTACTGTAATATCCAGGGACATGTCACACTCACAGGCAGACTAGTCAATTTCTGGCCAATGCAACCACACTAAATGTAACTAAATATTTGAAAAACTGATAATGACTTAATACTGTCCATTTTTTAGAGCATCTTAAACTCACAAAGCATGTTCATCACTATTATCTTACTTGTGACATAGACAGGGCAAGGATTATCATTCTTGTTTTAGAAAGGAGAAATCTGAGGTTCAGAGATTATCCACAGCTAATTAGTGGTTGAGCTTAAATTGAGCCAAGGTTTAGTCATTTCTCTTAATTTAAAATATTTGCAATTTGATTTTGTGATCATTTTTAGAGCTTAGGGTTTTGGCATTCATGCCAGAAATTCACAGTTTACCCCTTCACTTTCTTAAAGTTATTACAAACATTGTTTATACTTTAATTCTAACTTTACTTCTTAGAGCGAGATGATTTCAAGGTTAAGAATAACTTAGATATCAGTTAGACTAGTCTTTTATTCTTGGGATAAGGAAACACAAGCTCAGGAAGCTTAGTACTTGACAAAAATCATATAGCTTGATAGGGGAATTTGATTGGGACTTCTTGATTTTAATTCATGTATTCTACCCTTAAAAAAACTGAAAGACTTAATTTTTAAAGCAGTTTCAGGTTTACAGAAAAGTTGATTGGAGAGTTCCCACATACACCCCTCCCAAGTTTTTTACGTATTATTTATATTTTGTATTAGTGTGGTAAATTGTTAACAATTTTATATGATTATTGATGTAATCAAATAATGATGCATTATTATTAACTAAAATCCATCCTTTACATTAGGGTTCACTCTGTGCTGCACATTTCATGTGTTTTGACAAATGTATAATGACATGTGTCTCCGATAACTGTGTCATACAGAGTAGTTTCACTTCTCCAAAGCTCCCTTCTTCCTCTTATCCGTTGCTCCTTCCCTGAAACTCTGGCAACCACTAATCTTTTTTAATTTAATTTTTAAAATTGTCAGTTGACATTTAATATTATTTTATATAAGTTGAAGGTGTATAGTACAGTGGTTAGACAATTATATAATTAAATTGATTCCTCCCATAATTCAAAAAACCATCTGACATCATACATAGTTATTACAATATTGACTATATTCCCTAGGCTGAACTTTATATCCCCATGACTATTTTGTAACTTCCAATTTGTACTTCTTACTCCCTTCACTTTTTTTACCAATTCCCCAACCCCCATCAGCTCTGGTAACCATCATATCTTGACTGTCTCCATAGTTTTTCTTTTTTTCAGAATGTCATATAGTTGGAATCATACATTATGTAGCCTTTTAAGATTAGTTTCCTTTACCTAGAAATATGCTTTGACTGTTTTTCCTTGTCTTTTTGTGGCTTGATAGCTCATTTTCTTTTTTCTTTTTTATCACTAAGTAATATTCAATTGCATGAATGTACCACACTTTGTTGGTCCATTGAAATATTGAAGTATATCTTTGTTGCTCCCAAGTTTTGGCAAGTATAAATTAAGTTGGGATAAAGATGAGTTGCTATAAACATCTGTGTGTAGGTTCTTTTTCAGTACAGAACTTTTCAACTCATTTGGGAAAATACCAAGGAGTGAGATTGCTGGGTTGTATGGTAAGAGTATGTTTAGTTTTGTAAGAAACAGCCAAACTGTCTTCCAAAATAGTTGTACCATTTTGCCTTCCCACTGTCAATAAATGTGTCTTTCTGTTCTTCTACATCCTTGCTAGTATTTGTCAGTTATTTGGATTTTAGCCACTTAGTTATTTGGATGTTGGTAATTTTCAGTTCTCTGACTGCATATGATGTGTAGCATCTTTTCATGGGCTTATTTACTACCAGTATATCCTCTCTTGTGAGAAGTCCAGATGTTTTTCCCATTTGTTTATTAGGTTATTTGGGTTTCTTTGTTGAGTTTTAAGAGTTCTTTGTATATTTCTATACCAAGTTCAATGTGTATTTGATATGCATTCCCCTAGTGACTAAATTAGGTTTTGAATTTTAGTCATCCACCCTTCCTTTTTATGTCCACATCTCCCATATTTTAATATAAGAAAGGTGAAAGTCAGTTGTCAAAGCAAGAATTGTTAAATACCACCATCCTTAACAATCAACATCAACAAAACAACCATTTTATTAGTCATAAGTCAGGCGCCATACTAAAGGTTCTTATTGTACCTCCAGTATTTAATCTAACTTTGACTATTTAAAGCTTAAAATATGTGAGGTATCTTTATTAATGAATGTCAATTGGAAATGCTTGAAGTAAAGGTCATGAAGTCAGATGTTTATGATGTTTTCATTAGTGAAAATCACTGAAATTGATTCATGTAGTATTTTTTTAAAGATTACAACTGAAGCCTCAACTATGTGACCACAAAATATCTGTAACGAAAGGATTTTGACCACCAAGTAGCACTTAAGAACTAGTTACATTGCGGATTTGGAATGTCAAATCTTAAAAAAAAATGGTTTTGAGTGAGAAAACACAAAACCACTGACATTTGGAAACTTGCTATTTTGTGCAAAAGCAGAATAAAGATGAGTTGAAAATATGTGTTTATCACCATAGCAATTCTAGTGTTCATAGCAACAGACTTACCAAGGTCATCAGAGTGATTTCATTACCTCTGAAGGTAAAAACATCATTTTTATATGGTGGACTGGTATTTAGGAAAACCAAATCCACAGCAACAACAAGACACTTCTTCAGAAACAACAGCGTATTGGACTGACCTCCGATGAATCCTCTTTATTTCTGTAACTTAAGTGGGGCACAGAACTACCCTAGCTTATACCAATGGAACTGGCCTGCATGGCCATCGAAGAAAGCCTCAAAAGTATGAGCAGCCCCAGAAAAAGAGAACAGAAGTATGTTTTAGAACATTTTTATTTTTTTGCTGGCTATCTCTCAAGGTCGTTTTTGTTTGACTCATTAAGTCAGATGTAGATGTTACAAAGCCAAAATCAGGTCACATTTATATATCCCATTTTGGCCAGAGAAAGAAATGATACAATAAACATTGAATTTCAAGGACACACATACACACACACACACACACACACACACACACACACACACACACACATACACACACACACACCTACACTGACATGACTGAATTTTTTAAGGTTTGGTTTAAATTTGACTTTCTTTTACTGAGGAAATTATAGAAATAGCCCACATAGTTTCTGAAAGAGCCTACATTAAGAAGGCAGTTTAGGACATATTTTCATTATGCTTCTTAAATCTAAAAATTTTAAAGCCATTAAAACATCTTATGATAATACTTTATTAAAATAAAGGAAAAAACAAAGAAAGTTGGCATCTGTGGCAAAATTTGATGAAGTATTTATAAATAAGATAAATACACACACATTTTAGGAAATAATGAATTTAAAATACCTCAGTGGGCTAACCTGTTTTTCTTCTAGCTTCTCTCTCCTGATTTTGATGATCTTATTCTACATATATAAATATTTTATAATATAATGTCAGTACCAGATATCACATTACAGTTTTTCTGTGTTATAAAATCTTTTATTCTTGCCTGTTATAGTCAGTATTTTGAGGGAGCATATTTCAAATTATTTTCTACAGTAATGTGTGCCTTCTAGATTCGGAAAATTTTAGAAGGAGCCTATACTATCTTTATTTTAGCATCTGATAAACTGCTAAGAAAAATTTGTCATCCCAATGCCTGACTCATAATAAGTGTTCATAGATTTTTTGATCATAGATCTTTTGGAATGCATAAATAAATGAGTAACTGAATGCATGCATGAATAAATCACTTCAGGTAACGTCATAAGAGAAACTGAAGTGCAATTTTCAAAAATGATTCTTCAGGAAATCATTTAAGCATATGAGATAGTCTTGAAGTGAGGCAAAGGCAATAGTTATATTTCAATATGAGTATGAAATATACCAGTACAAAGTTAATGTTTGCATGAGTCACACAGACATAAGAAAAATTTCTCAGTCATATTTGAGCAAAACAGCTACTTGAAGCAATGTTGTTTATTTCTCTCCCATCTTCTGAATGTGTTTTTCAAGTGACCTTGACCACTGTTTAAAGTGCACATGCTTTGGAGACAAAGAGGCCTGATTTAAAATCCAAGCTTTTACTAGTTGTGCTATCTTGTTATAGAATTTTATGACTCTATTTTTTTTTCATTTCTAAATTAAAGATAAAATCATCAACCTCTTAGTGTTGTTGTAAGAATAAAATGAAATAATGCATGCACACATAATAAACACTTAATATCTTTGTGTTACTTATTTATTTCCGTATAATCCCCCACCCTTTACTTCCTTACCCACACACCACTCTGTTCCACATTTTAGTTGCTATGTATTTGATATTTTTCTATGAATCACTACTTAATCCTTGACCCCTTTCTCATCTGAAGATCAAGTCCTAAATCTTTAACACCTCTTTTCTGTCTAATCCCCTGGAACCTTTGAGAAATGATCTATTTGGGTATATCTAATTTTTAGCTTCTTATTTTAGGTTACTTTCTGAGCTGGAGTAGATGCAACAGTGAACATTTCCTAAATAAGAACGCTTTTGGAATGGCCTATTGCAACAGCTCTCAAAGAGAGATGCCGAGAGGACTGCACCAATCCACTGAAGCTCCTTATAAATACATCCTTAGGCTGCACCTTCAGATATTTTAATTCAGTAGATCTATAGTGGGGTCAGGAAATCCTGTTTTAAGAGAAAGTAAAATACCCCACCTAGGTTATTTTGATATGTAGCAAAGTTTGGAAACCAAATGTCTATTCCACTCATTCAGCCCAGATAAATTTATCCAACAAATATCCTGCAATTCAGGTATACTCCCTGTGTCTCTTAATACTTCTAAGCATTTTGGTGCTATTTTAGTTTCGTGTATTATAAAGGTAGCATGGCAGAGTGAAAAACACACGTGGGTCATGGTGTCAGACACTCTAGGATTATAATCCCAGTATGAAATGAATATAACATTGTCTACCTTCTAGGATCTTTGCATGAGCTAAATTAACTCATTTTGTGTAATGTGCTTGATATATTAGTATATGTTATTCCAGAACTGGTTGCTATTATGTATTATTCTTTGTTTCTAAATCACCTTTTGACTTGCCAGATATGGGATGCTGTGATAGATTGACTTGTTAGGTCACAATTTTTACCTGTCCTTGCATCTACATCTTGGCCATAACTTTATAGTGGCTGCAGTGTGTTTTCCTGCTGCCAGACTTTGGGTGTGGCCTTGTGATTTGCTTTGATTTTAGAATGGGTGATGTAGGCAAGAGTTTAGATTGTGTTTGCATGACTCAGTATATACTCATATGCCTCTTTAATACCATGAAGAGAACATGTCCCACCTATCCTACTTATCCAACTAAGATGAAGGATACATAGGTCAGAGTTGCACAATGGACCTGGGAAACTGCAACTTAAAGAATAGTCACCTCACTGAACCCAGACAATCCCAGTCTAGATCAACTGACACACAGATATGAAGAGCCCAGATGAAATCATCAGTACTGTCTTAGCCATTGCAGCCTGAAGCAAAAGCCACCTAAGATGACTTGCAGATCCATGGAAATAAAATATTTTTGTTTTAAAATATTGATCTGGGAATACTTTTTCAAGCAGCTTGATTGTGGTAAATAGGCCAGCCTCCTCTCTACTGATGCTTTTTTCTCATTTTTAATGAAAATCTGAGTTATCTCTCTCTCTCTCTCTCTCTCTCTCTCTCTCTCTCTCTCTCTCTCACACACACACACACACACACACACACACACACACACACACAGACTAAACAGCAAAAAACACAGTTCATTTTTTTTAACAAGGGTGTCTTCCATTTCTAATTATATAGGAGTGATGGTTATGTATTAGTAGAGAGTTATGTTGTTATAAAGCACTCCTGGAACACTGCGTAGGCATATTTCTATGCCTATGATTGGGTGCCTTTTTTAGTTTTGAAGTGTAAAGATCTTACAAGAAATACTTGAGCTATGTGTCCGTCCAACTTCCATTGAAGATTTTTGTCCAAAACTTGGATAGACAGATGAGAGATTGCTCATGAAAACAGTATACAAGAAGATGAGAATCCATGGGTCAAGAAGATATTACCCAGAATTATATGCAAGAAATGAGCAGCAAAAAATAAAAGCACAATTATTAATTGTCCATTAATTATTGAGTTGTTGCTAAACCTTTGTTATTACAAGCAGTGTTCTGATGAACATCTTCACTGATGCCATTTTCTGCAGACCTTTACGTAAGAGTTTCTCTTGGATATATACCCAGGCATGCACAATTTCCTAAGTGGTTATGGATTGCTCCCTAGAATGACTAACTACATTAGTTTATGCTCCCACCACTAGTGCATAAAAATTCCTCTTCCCCACTTTTCACGAATACTTTGTATTCCCTGAAGTTTTTATTGTTGTTACTAGTATATGATGGGTATAGAGTGCTCGCTCATTCTTTCTGAAGTTGCATTTCTTTAATTCTTTTTTTTTTAAAATTAAATCTTTAATGTTCAGATTATTACATTTGTTCCTCTTTTTTTTCCCCCCATAACTCCCCTCCTCCCAGTTCCCGCCCCACCCTCCGCCCTCACTCCCCACCCACTGTCCTCATCTATAGGTGCACGATTTTTGTCCAGTCTCTTCCCACATCTCCCACACCCCTTTCCCCCCCAGGAATAGTCAGTCCATTCCCTTTCTATATCCCTGATTCTATTATAATCAACAGTTCATTCTGTACATCAGATTATTTATTCACTTGATTCTTAGATTCACTTGTTGATAGATGCATATTTGTTGTTCATAATTTGTATCTTTACCTTTTTCTTCCTCTTCCTCTTCTTAAAGGATACCTTTCAGCATTTCATATAATCCTGGTTTGGTGGTGATGAACTCCTTTAGCTTTTCCTTATCTGTGAAGCTCTTTATCTGACCTTCAATTCTGAATGATAGCTTTGCTGGATAAAGTAATCTTGGTTGTAGGTTCTTGGTATTCATCACTTTGAATATTTCTTGCCACTCCCTTCTGGCCTGCAAAGTTTCTGTTGAGAAATCAGCTGACAGTCGTATGGGTATTCCCTTGTAGGTAACTGAGTTTCTTTCTCTTGCTGTTTTTAAGATTCTCTCTTTGTCTTTTGCTCTTGGCATTTTAATTATGATGTGTCTTGGTGTGGTCCTCTTTGGATTCCTTTTGTTTGGGGTTCTCCGCGCTTCTTGGACCTGTAAGTCCATTTCTTTCACCAGGTGGGGGAAGTTTTCTGTCATTATTTCTTCAAATAGGTTTTCAATATCTTGCTCTCTCTCATCTTCTGGCACCCCTATAATTCTGATGTTGGTACGCTTGAAGCTGTCCCAGAGGCTCCTTACACTATCCTCGCACTTTTGGATTCTTTTTTCATTTTGCTTTTCCGGTTGGGTGTTTTTTGCTTCCTCGCATTTCAAATCATTGACTTGATTCTTGCGTTCCTCTGGTCTGCTGTCGGGAGTCTGTATAATATTCGTTATTTCAGTCTGTGTATGCTTAATTTCTAGTTGGTTCCCCAATATAAGATCGAGGGTCTCATTAGTTTTCTTGTAGATCTCATTAAGTTTATCGGCGGCTTCTAAACAGTTCTTGAGAGACCTTAAAAGTGTGATTCTGAACTCTATATCTTCCATTGACAATTTTGTCCTGTTTCTTTGTCTCCGCATTTTGTTATGCTTCCTTGGTGCACCCCCTAGTGGTCTTTGTTCGCAGTCTTATAGTTAAATCTTGATTGTTGTAGCTAATTCCAGGGAGGGTTTGACCTCCAGGCCAAGTGGCTATGAGAATCAGCTGTGTCAGCAGTGAGAGAACTGTCCTCTAGGGAGGTGCTAATCTAGCCTTTGCCTGAGGCTATCCGGCAAATGCCTGTGTGCAGGGCTTGGGTGGGGCGGGTCGCACAGGATCAACAGGGTGGGCCGGAGAGAGCAGTTATGGCGGCTCTCAGTCCTGTCCCCAGGGGCTCTGCCTCTCTGAGTCCCAGCACCCGCTGCAAAGCTCGGAGAGAAAGCTGCACTCGCTCTGACCGAAGCCAGACAGTCCCGCTTCTCCCGTTTGAGTTTGAGTCTGGGTCCCTAAAGACTCGCCTGTATCTGGAGCTCAGTGTCTGCGACTCCCTCCCGATTGAAAACGCCAACCGCGCCCTCCACCGCCAGCCCGCTCCGCGCACTCCACACCTCAGAATTTGACTTCAGCACTGTGCCTCCTCTGAGTGTCCGTATGCGTTTCTCTTTCCTCCTAGTTGTAGGACTTCCACTCAGCCAGCGTTCCTGTGGTTCTGGGTGATGTCCCTTCCGTTTTTTGGTTTCACTTTTGAAGTAGTTGTTCAAAGCAGCAAACTCCGGCGTTAACCTATGCCGCCATCTTGGTTCTCCCGCATTTCTTTAATTCTTGTGAAATTTAGCAGCTCCTTCTCTTTATTAGACATTTTGGTTTCTCATTTTTGGAATTATCTATTCATATTGTCTACCCGTTTTTATTGGAATTCTGGTCTTGTTCTTGATGGTTTGTTCCTTATATCTTCTACAGATTATGTTTTTGTTTGCTAAGTATTTCAACAATGTCTTTTCCCAATTTTTTACCTGTCTATTAACCTTCTTTATGGTGTTCTGCATTGAAAAAATATACTTAATTTTGATAATATTAAGTCAATCAAATCTATACATCAAGCTCTGTGCTTTGTACAGCTCATTTAAGTAATGATTTTCCATGCCAATTAAAAAAAAATCACCTATTCTACTCTAATAATGTCATAATTTTGACTTTTACAGTGTAGCCTTTTCTTTATATGGAATTTATTTTATATGTAATAAAAGGTATGGATTTCAATATGCTTTTCTCTTTTGTAAGGCAATTATACTAGCACTATTTATTAATTAATTTTCCCATTTATTTGAACTACGATATCAATTTCTCATATTTTGGTACTTCCAAAGTAGTTCCATTGCTCTATTTGTCAATTTCTGAGTAAGTACCACAGTCTTTTGATTATTATTGTAATATAATAGCTTGTTTCTAAAGTAAAAGCAATGGTTTTTAGTATAGAGTGCACTAATAATAACCTTTGAGGGTTGGCAATGGTTATTTTATTGTCTTAAGTTAAAAAATCAAATAAAGTGGTTAATGAGTAAACATCCACATGGCTTATGCCATAAAGACTGCCTTATATTTTATCATGATGTATATGAGATGTGGGAAATTATATATATATATAATTTATATATATATATCCGGATATATATATGCCGGATATATATATATATCCGGATATATATATATATATATGCCATATATATATATATGTATATATATTCAGATTGTCAATAGGATTGTAATGAGCCACTTGAAGCTTAATACTAAAACTGCTTACTTTATTAGTCAGAATTGAAACTGCCAAGAAAATATTTATTCAGCTATATTTATGTAGGACATCCAGGTGTTGGTTATCTAAATCATAGTCATGTATTCACTTCAGAGATTTAAGATCCTGCATTCAGCTCAATCATATAGCAGGTGATAATTAGAATTCAGATCAGACACCATCTGCTCAAAAACTTTCCTAAGCTTCTATTTATCTGTTTCAATTTTGGTCCTTTTTGTTGCCACCAGACTAATATTCCTGCACAGTCAGGATGGTACCAAAAGTACGATAAGTGCAAAACTTTGAAACCTCATTCTCTTTATGTTAACATTTAATGTTCAAATACTAATAATTCAATGATTTGAATAGTGTAGTTAGTGACTCTGTAACTATCAAGGCAGATTGCATATTTCCCAACTTTCTCTCCTGCGCATGAATGCTTAGGACAAATTGCTTTAATTTGGGGAGAAGATGTATAATACTGCCTCCAATGAATTGGATGCAGTTCCACTGCCATATCTCCTCTCTGTGTATATCTACACACACAAGTAGGTAAGCAACTGTTTACTTTCATAAGAGACTACAAATACCTTAAGAACATTAAAGTTTAATAAAGAACCTTACTGCCCAGCAGTCATCCACTCTATTGAATAACAAAATAAAATGCATGCACTTAATCAATCATTAATTAATCTACCATCACCATCTTCCCTTATTGCTAGTACTTTCACTTTAATATGCTAAGCAAAATATGCCAGAGAAAGACAATTATCACATGATCTCACTTACCTCTAATGAACAACATGAAATGACTTACAGAATAGGTCCAGAGACATGGAAGCATGCAACAGATTGACTAATCTCAGAGGGAACTGGGAGAAGATATGAGAAAATATTAATCAGTGAACTTATTTGCACTTATGCATAACCCATGGACACAGACAATGGGATGGGGAAGGCTTGGGGTACAGTGGGAGCTGGGTGGAGAGAGGCAATGGGGGAAATTGGGAGGCACCTGTATTACCTTAGCAATAAAGGAAATTTTTTTTAAATTTCCATCTGCATGTAACCTACACTTGATCTATACATTAATGTCATGCTTTATCCTTATTTGTGCCCATTCCAAAAAATAAAAAGATAATATTAAATCAATGCAGAGCATTTAAAAATCAAAGACATGCTAGAATTCAGGAAATACAGTATAGGTAGAGGGTCTCCTGTATTCAAGGCACCCGGGAATATATGCACAAAAAAGTATGACATGGTTTTGTCCTCAAGGAACTTAAAATTTAGATGAAGATACAAGTAATACACACAATAAATTGATGAATTACTAAGAAAATTATAGGAACAATATTGTATTGATTTGTTTGTTTAATTATTTATAATCAATATATATTCTTCTCCTAAAAGATGGTAAACAGCTTGTAATATCCTAATTCAAAATATTTTTAGGGTACATATGTGCTAGGTACTATCAATGGACAATGGGGTTATAGCAGTAAACACAATAGATAAAATCCCTGCCTTTAGTAAACTTATTTCTGGAGGAGAGAAAACAATCTACACTAATAAAAGAGAAACATGGTGATTGGCGTACGACCGCTACCCTTTTCATTGGCTAATCAGCGAGATATGCAAATTAACTGTCAGCCAAGATGGCGGCCGGCAGCCAGGCAGCTTGAAACTAACATGAGGCTTGCTTGCCTCAGTGACGGAGGAAACCAACGTTCCCCGCCTGACTGTAGGCCTCTGAGCTGGCAGTTTAAGAAACATTGTAACAAATACCGCAGGACTTCAGCCAGCAGATTTGCAACATTGTAAGCAAAGGCCAGAAACCTACTTTCAGCCCAGAGGCTTAAGAGCTGGAGCCAAGCCTCAAGGTAAAGCTGGCCCAGAATAAAAAAAGAAAAAGAAAAAAAGGAGCGGTTGGGAACTTCAGTCACTCCCAGCCTGAAAACAGCCCTCAGCCCCTCACCCAGACTGGCCAGGCACCCCAGTGGAGACCCCCACCCTGATCCAGGACACCCTTCAGGGCAAACCAGCCGGCCCCACCCATGCACCAGGCCTCTATCCTATATAGTAAAAGGGTAATATGCCTCCTGGCACCGGGATCAGCGTGACAGGGGGCAGTGCCCAAACCCCCTGATCGCCCTGCGGCTCTGTGTGTGACAGGGGGCAGGGCCCAACCCCCTGATCAGCCCTGCTCTGTGCCTGATAGGGGGGAGCTTCCCAACCACCCCCCCACGGGCCCTGCTCTGTGTGTGATGGGGTAGAGCCATAACCTCCCCATTGGCCCTGCCCTGAGTGTGAGAGTAGCGGCGCCCCAACCCCCTGATGGGCCCTGCTCTGTGGGTGATAGAGGGCGGTGCCCCAACCCCCTGATGGGCCCTGCTCTGTGCATGACAGGGGGTGGCGCCGCAACCTCCCCATAGACCCTGCCTTGAGTGTGACAGGGGACGGTGCCCCAACCCCCCAATTGGCCCTACCCTGAGCGTGACTGAGGGTGGCATCACAACCTCCCAATCTGCCCTGCTCTGTGCATGACAGGGGGCGGTGCCCCAACTCCCCAATCGGCCCTGCTCTGAGCCCGACCAGGGCTGCACCTAGGGATTGGGCCTGCCCTCTGCCACCGGGGAGCAGGCCTAAGCCAGCAGGTCGTTATCTCCCGAGGGGTCCCAGACTGCGAGAGGGCACAGGCCAGGCTGAGGGACCCCCCTCCCCCCCGAGTGCACAAATTTTTGTGCACCGGGCCTCTAGTAAACAAATATATGGCATCATGTCAGCAACAAGTGCCATGAAGGCGATACAGAGGGAAGTGCTACTTCAGATAGGAAGCAGTATTTGAGCAGATACCTAAATGGGTTAGGGGAAATAGCCAAGGGTTTCTCTGGCCAGAGTTTTCCAAAACATAGAGATGACCAAGTACAAAGACCATTCCGGGCACAGGAAGAAATGCTAGTATGGCTGAATCAGTGAGAAGTAGGGAAGAGTTAAGAGAAGTGAGGTCAGGGTCTATATGTGATAATACACTTTGGAGGTTTTAAAGCAGGAAATGACATGGTATAACTGTGGCTCTAGCTTCTCTGTGGCTACTCTACCTACTGTGAAGTGACCAGATTATAGGAGACAAGAAAAGAAGCAGAGATATTGCCTATATACAGGCAAGAGCTGATAATGATTGTTAATAATAGTGAAGGTGGTAAGAAGTGATCAGATTCAAGATATATGCTGAATTTAGAGCTAACAGGAATTTTGATGAGTATGCAATAAGAGAGAAAAATTTTAAGGTTTCAGGCCTGAGTGAAACATGGTGGTGTTTACTAAGATGAGGGAAGACTGGGAGAGAAGCAGCTTTTGGGGAGGGAGCAGAGGGCAGAAAACAAAAGTTTAACTTTAGAGATTATGTTTTAGAAGACTATTAGAGATGCAAGTGGCAATGTTTATCTATATAGATATAGATATAGGTATAGATAGATACAGATATAGATTGATTGATTTCAGAGAGGAAGTGAGAGGGAGAGAGAAATAGAAACATCAATTATGAGAATCATTGATCGGCTCTGTCTTGCATGCCCCTTACAGGGGATTGAGTCTGAAACCCAGGCACGTGCGTGCCCTGAGCAGGAATAGAACCATGACTCCCTGATTCATAAGTTGATGCTCAACCACTGAGCAACACTGTCCAGGCCCAAGTGGCAAAGTTGACAAGCAGTTGGTTATACAAGTCTGGAGTTCAGAAACTAAGTCTGTGCCAAAAACACACATCTGCAAAGCATTAGCATATGCATGGATGATGTCGCCTGGGGAGGAGTGCATAGAGAAGAGAACCGAGCCTTGAGGCACTTCATTATTTTTAGGTTGGGAAGAAGAGCAGCCATCATAATTGTCTGAGTAGCAGTGTCTAGTGCAATGGTTGTTCATGAAGCATAATAAGGATAGTGTCCTGAAAGCCAAGTGAAGGAAATGTTCTAAGAAAGAGGAAATGAAGAATGGAAAAAAGCTGCTGAAAGGGCCACTAGGATAGGACTGAAAGCTGACCATTGCATTTAACAGTCACAGTGTAGTGCTTTGACATTTTACTTCATTGGTAATTTCCCTGGTGGTGCTTGTTGATTCATATTTATATTTTACCATTATTGTTTTCTCTGACTTCACCTGATGACCTACTTCAAGTCCTTACTAGAATAAATGAGAGGATAAATAAATACCCTTTGATAATTAAAGTATTTTCTGTTGGAACCTGCAAATTCATTTAACAGTCGTTTGATGAAGTATGCACCATACATTGTGTAGGGACTAGAAATATATATATTTCACACAAAACTGATTAAAGGCATATGGCCACATATCAATCATACTCTGGATCTCCATATGACCTATAGAAATAATTTTATATTATCTTGACTGAAAACCTTCCATATTACCTCCTTATGTTCTGGGGAATTTTTGTCCCAATGCATGAAAATAGAACATTCACTAACCCTTTAATCTCTATTCTCCACCAGAGCTCGCCTATGGACTAAAGAAAAGAGCCATGTATTCCCAAATTTTGAAATAATTACCAAGGAGAATTCAAAAGTTATAACATACCTACGATAGAAATCCAGCTTAAGAAGACTAGTCAACTGTTTATTAATGAAATCAATCTACAACCAACCATTTTGACTTTTGTGCCCAAGAGACAAAGGAGGTAAACCACAAATGAGGTCTCTTGGGCTGAAAAAAATTGTGAAATGGTGTTGGCTTGAATTTTATAGCACACATAAGGCATTTCTAGTTTTCCTGTATTTAATCAGTATATACATGCAATCCACAGGCTTTTCATTTATACACAGATTTGTACCGTCATGACCACAGTGAGTTTTAGAATATTTTCATCACCTTAAAAAGAAATTGAGCACCCCTTTAGCCATCATCCCTTCAACTTCTCAGGCCTTAAACAACCATTAATATACTTTCTGTCTCTACAGATTTCCTCATTCAGGATATTTCATATATATGGAAACATAATATGTTAACCTTTGTGTCTGGCTTTTTCCATACAGCATAGTGTTTAAAAGGTTCATTCATGTTGTAAGCATATATAAATGTTTAATTCCTTTTCATTGCCTGTAATATCCCATTGTATAGCTATATTTTGTTTATCCACTCATCAGCTGATGAAATTTGGGTCATTTCCAAAATTACCTATTATGCATAATGATGCTATGAATATACATGAACAACTTTTTGTGTGGACAGACATAGGTATCATTTTTCTTGGAAATAAACCTAGTATATGTGTGTATTTATATATGTATGTATGTATGTATATATGTATACATAAACACACACAGAAAGATAGAGCTTCCAGTCCCAATGGTGGAGTAAGTAAGTGTGGTACTTGTCTTCTCCCACAACATCAAAATTATAAGTAAACTACAGAACAACCATCATTCAGAACCACCGAAATCTAGATGACCAGAAGTCCTTTAACTAAAGACGTAAAGAAGAAGCTATATTGAGACTGCTAGGTGGGGCACAGAATAGTCATGGGGATGTAAATTATAGCATAGGAAATATTATCAATAATCTATAATAATAAAAGGGTAATATGCTAATTAGACCAGACGTCCTTCTGGGCATCATTCTGGATGTCTTTCTGGATGAAGCCAGGGCTGGAGGGAAGACACCCGGGTGCCAGAAAGAAGCCAGTGCTGCTAGCCGTGGGGAAGGAAAGCCCACTCTTGCACGAATTTTAGTGCATCAGGCCTCTAGTATTGTAATAACTATGTATGGCATCAAGTGGGTACTAGATTTATCAGAGTGATCACTTTTAAGTTACATAAACGTCTGACCACTGTGTTGTACACCTGAAACTAATATAATATTGCATGTTAACTGTAATTAAAAAAATAAAAAACATTTAAAAAGAAAAATGTATAAAAATAATCAGAGGCCCAGGAGTCCAGAACCAAGAATAAATCAAGTTAGGCCTAGTAAAATTGAGAGCATGTCTAGAATAAACTGTAATATGTACTTTTAAACGTAATTTTCTAAATAGATTATACCTATCTTGCCTGTAGCATCATGTTATCTGTTTTTTTGACTATGGATTATTGTTCTAAATTCTCTGTGAATCATCAAAATGGTTTATGGAAATGCCATTAGTAGAGAGAAGCTCCCTTTCCTTGTTTATTAAAAAATTTAAACTGTGTCATATTTTAAACCAAAATGAAGCTATTGCTTGAAACGATACGTGAAATAGATACAGTCAAACTACATTTACTGTGGACAGGGACTTGGATCATTAGCCAAATGCAGTGTTTTCCAAAGTTCCATAGAAGATGAATTCTTAGGACTACTGATTTTTCTTTTTTAGGGAAAGAGAGAAGGGCATGGTGCAGTCTTATAAACTTGTGAATTGCCGTGTTAAACAGTGTCAAATATGTTTCATGGCTGCATGATTTCTGAGAACCTTTAACAGTCAGTGATTAGTAAACAATCACCTACTCATATAGAGAAAGATTGGATATGACAAAGGTGGCTTGTGGGTAGCCCTGTCAGTGTGGGAACAAAACAAGTGCTGCATATTATTTGCTAAATTAGGTACATTAATCCCTTATGTATTCAATAAAATACATATGTTTTTAAATAATTGAATGTAAAGAAAGAAGGCTCTTTTGGAAAGTATGGTTTGTTCCATTCCAACATATTTTTTCATTGAGGATGTGATGGGCTTGTGGGTGACTTTCAGGAGGATATGCTGGTACATTCTCTTCTTCAGTATTATCACATCCCCCTCATTTGGATAAAAGAAGTTAAAATATTTTTTTCCAGAGAAAACTTATGTTGAACCTGAAAGGCCTTTATTGCTTATGTGTTTAATTTCCTGAAGTCTCTATGTAATATCTACGTATTATATGATATTTGTAAAAGATACAGCAAAGAATGTCAGGAAAAAATATTTTTTTCTTTCCTGTGGCTGATAACACTACCATGAACATATTTTGTCCTAAATGTTTTAAATAATCTCTCATTACTTCTTCAAATTTACCACAAGAGAGATTATTGAGTCAGAGGTTATGATTATTTTTAAGATAATATATTTTGATAAATTGTTTTCCAGGAAGGTTGCCTAATTTTCCACTCTTACCAGCAGTAAATGAAAGTAACTATCTCTTCACATACTCTTCAGCACTAGGTACTTTTTATTTTAAAAGTATACTAATTTAATAGGTATAGTATCTATTTTTAATTCAATGGACATTTCTTCTATTACATGTAAGAGTTCACATTTTTATCCTATCTAATAAAAGAGAAACATGGTAATTGGAGTACGACTGCTACCCTTCCCATTGGCTAATCAGCGAGATATGCAAATTAACTGCCAGCCAAGATGGCGGCCGGCAGCCAGACAGCTTGAAACTAATATGAGGCTTGCTTGCTTCAGTGATGGAGGAAACCAACGTTCCCCGCCTGCCTTGCCGGCCTCTGAGCTTGGAGTTTAAGAAACATTGTAACAAATATAGAAGCTAAACAAAACCCCAGAAACCTGCTTTCAGCGAGCCCGGGAGCTCAGAGCTGGAGTTGATACAGAGTTTCAATTAAAGAACAGAAACAAACCAGATACCTGCTTTCAGGAGCAGAGGCCTAAGAGCAGGAGCCTCAGAGCTAAAGCTGGCCCAGAATAAAAAAAAAAGAAAAAAAGGAGCGGTTGGGAGCTTCAGTCACCCGTCAGCCTGAAAACAGCCCTCAGCCCCTCACCCAGACTGGCCAGGCACCCCAGTGGGGACCCCTACCCTGAAGGGTGTGTGACCAGCTGCAAACAGCCATCATCCCCTCACCCAGGCTGGCCAGGCACCCCAGTGGGGACTCCTACCCTGATTCAGGACACCCTTCAGGGCAAACCAGCCAGCCCCACCCATGCACCAGGCCTCTATTATATATAGTAAAAGGGTAATATGCCTCCCGGCACCGGGATCAGCGTGACAGGGGGCAGCGCCCAAACCCCCTGATCGCCCTGTGGCTCTGTGTGTGACACGGGCAGGGCCACAACCTCCCTATCCGCCCTGCTCTATTCGTGACAGGGGAAGGTGCCCCAACCCCCTGATCAGCCCTGCTCTGTGCCTATAGGGGGGAGCTCCCCAACCACCCCCCCCACGGGCCCTGCTCTGTGTGTGATGGGGTAGAGCCATAACCTCCCCATCCACCCTGCCCTGAGTGTGACAGTGGCGGCACCCCAACCCCATGATCGATCGGCCCTGCTCTGTGGGTGATAGAGGGTGACGCCCCAACCGCCCCCCACGGGCCCTGCTCTGTGTGTGATGGGGTAGATCCATAACCTCCCCATCAGCCCTGCCCTGAGTGTGACAGGGTGCAGCACCCCAACCCCCTGATCCGCCCTGCTCTGTGTGTGACAGGGGGCGGTGCCCCAACTCCCCTATCGGCCCTACTCTGTGAGTAACGGGGGCAGTGCCCCAACTCCCTGATTGGCCCTGCTCTGTGCATGACAGGGGGTGGCGCCCCAACCTCCCCATCGACCCTGCCTTGAGTGTGACAGGGGGCAGTGCCCCAACCCCCCAATCAGCCCTACCCTGAGCGTGACTGAGGATAGCATCGCAACCTCCTGTTCCGCCCAGCTCTGTGCATGACAGGGGCAGCGCCCCAACTCCCCAATCGGCCCTGCTCTGAGCCTGACCAGGGGCTGCACCTAGGGATTGGGCCTGCCCTCTGCCACCCGGGAGCAGGCCTAAGCCAGCAGGTCGTTATCTCCTGAGGGATCCCAGACTGCGAGAGGGCACAGGCCGGGCTGAGGGACCCCCCCCTCTCCCCGAGTGCACAAATTTTTTACACCGGGCCTCTAGTGTTATTATAAAAGTAATGATTTCTGAATTAAAAGAATATAACTACCTTGGAGGTAGATCATTTAAGGGGAAAGCTTTCATTTTCTGCATCACTTCTAAGCCTTTTAGGGACACTAAAGCTATACCAGACATTAAAAACCAGACAACCAGCCACCTGCCATTTGAGGACTCATTTCTGAGTTAGCAGAGGAATACTGATGCCAAATAGTGTTAAAACTTGGATGTGGTTAAAAATCATTACCAAATAAATGGAAAAAGGATTTCAAATTTATGTTTATTCAAATATAGATACTTTACAACGGATATCCAATAAATCTTCATTAGGGAATTAGAAAGTTTGGACTTTTGGCAGGAAATAACCCTAGGACCATAGCCCAAGTTCTGTAATATCTGTTGCTCCCCTCACTTTGAGGGTCCATTTACTTCTTACCCTTTGACATCTCACAAAACTAGTGTGAGCTTATATTGGACAATCAATAATTCATAGATAATAATTCTGAGTTCCTTGGGAGCCTAAAGAAGGTAATTAGATATCATTATTAGTGACTTAACATTGATGATACATTTTTATCCATCTGATATGCTTAATTTTATTTTAAATTTACCAAATCATTAACCTCTTTTTTCATGAACTATCATAAAAGGCTGAAGTTATTTGATCCTGTGAAAATAATTCTGATCCTCATCATTGCTGAAGAATATATAAAGGGAGCCAGTTATTACTGCCAATTTACACCCAGCTTTTTTCAATGAAATTGAAAATATGGAATGTTAATCTGGAATATAAAGTTCTGCTTATGTGATGTGATAATTTCTATGGAACATTTGCATTAATATTTAGTGAACAAAAGTGTTTGCCTGAGTGGAAGAATATAATACATACAGTATTCAGCGCGATGGTTTTATAATGTGGCAAAAACTGAAGCAACGGTGGCATTGCCTATTAATTTCCACTTAGAAAAGCAGTGTAGTCCTAGCCGGTTTTGCATAGAATGTCAGTCTGTGGACTGAAGGGTCCCAGGTTCAATTCCGACCAAGGGCACATGCTTGGGTTAGATGCAGGAGGCAGCCGATCAATGATTCTCTCTCATCTTGATGTTTTTATCTCTCTCTCCCTCTCCCTTCCTCTCTGAAATATATAAGAATATTTAAAAATGGAAAAGCAGTGTATTTAGGTTTTAGTTTTCAAGATTATTAAATAATATAGACTGATACTTTAAAAGCAACTGTGCTACTTTTGTACATTTTGACTGTTTAAAACTCATGCCAAAAGCTGAATGTGGGAATTAGACTTTGTTTGAGATGATGAAAAAAGCAACTAGATAATAGATGAGTATATCTGTTCATTTCTTTCTACTTTTACCTTCAAAGTGAGTAGAACAATTATTGGTAAAATAATTTTTATCTACATAGCCTCTGAAACTGTGTAATTTAATTAAACAAATTTTATTTTAAGGAATACATTAACAAAGCCCCTTTATTTTCAGCTATTGTAAGTTATTTTAGTTATATATTATTAGATTATTTCTTTGCATGTATTTTATAGTACATTGCTTAAGAAAACCTTAATCTTGAATAATTTTGTCTATGATTCTAAAAAATATTTATGAAAAATGAATACTTGCAGTTAAAGGATGCAAGACAATAGTCACCAAAAAGTTTCTCTCCCGCATCTAATGCCTGGTCTTCTAAATCCTTCCCCCAGAATCAAGTTCTGTGATGGTACAGGCATTATCTATAAATAAGTCATCTGTGTTTACTTTTAAAGGAGATGCAGAACTATACTGAAACTGCATGTTACATATTAGTGCAATATAGTTATTTGTTTACTTTTCTGTTTCTTCTGTTATTTCCCATATCCTTAGGGGCAAGGACTATGTTTTCAACAAATCTGTATTGATTGACTACTTTGTCTCATGTACTATTGTAGATACTTGGGGTACATGAGGGGACAAAACAACCAAAAAGCCCTACCACCATGAAACTTTTATTTATATTCATCATCACAACAACCCAAGTATATAGCACAGCATCTGGTACATAGTCATGTTCAGGAAAGTTTTTTTAAATAAAATTATATCAAGATCCTCTATTGGTCAAGGTTCTCTTTTTCTGTGTATACATTAGTAAATTATATACAACAATCAATATATTCATAATTATATAATGTTATTAATATAACTAATTGTATTACTATATAAATATATTAACAGAATATATATCACTATATTATAGATGTGTGAGAAAGATTTGAAAGAAAGAGAGAGTTTTGTTTTAAGGAATTAGTTAAGGTAAATATGGGGGTTGACAAGTCTGAAAGCTACAGGCAAGCCTTCAGGTAAGATTTTATATGATAATCTTGAGTCCCAAAGCTGGAAACTCAGGCAGAATTATTATATCACAGTCGAGTCAGAATTCCTTCTTTTTTACAAACCTTTGCTCTTAAGGCCTTCAACTGATTGGATGAGGCCCACTTATTAGAACATTATGGACTGTAATCTGCTTTACTTAAAGTAAACTGATTGTAAGTATTAAGCATATCTAAATACACATTTACAGAAGCATTTAGATTAGTGCTTGACCAAACAACTGCTCACCATCAGCTAGCCAAGTTGACAAATACAATTAACCATCACAGATGTCAATCTGTTATAATAATATTCCACAATGGGTGGATAATATGGCTAATTCTGTCAAGGTTCTATTTCAAAATAGATTTATTTCAAAACATTAATTGCACTGTTCATGGATCTGCTGTCTACACAAACATGCCAATTTACCCCTACCTCTATTTTCTTTGTCTCCACGCATACACTAAGTTATTTTACTTAGGTGTTATGTCTAAATTTCCAGCAGTATAAAAAAGCTACAAATTATTTTTTTTCTTATTTAAGACAGTGGCTTATCAGTCTTCATCATATTGCTTGTTTTCCCCAGATAACGTTATTGAAATTTGATTAATGTTTTGATTTCCCCTGCTCATTCTGATTTGACCTGGGTAATATATTTTTCACCAGTTTATAATTCTTTACTGTTTTCTGAAATCTCATATAGTTGAATTAGATGCAATTTAGAAAAAATGCTAAAAAGCAAATTAGATGAAAATATTTAAGTTAATGATTTAATTATCCTAATTATTTGAGAATCGTAAATGAGCTTGCAAATAATTGTACTCATAAAATGTTTTTAATTAGCTCTTTTGTATTTCCAGATTAACTTTATAACATGATATCAGTGCCAGGTATGCCTTTTCTACTCTTCACTAACATACTGAAATAGATATGCAAAAAGACCAAACTATGAAACATTTAATGAATTGATGACCAGAAAAAAAAATATGGGGGAGAGATTAACATGGTAAATGGGGTTGAATTGGGGAAAAAAAGGCTCCTTCTACTTGGAAACAAAATAGCCCATTAAGGCAAAAAGAACTTAAGAATCAACTTTGCCTCCTTCTTGTTGTCAATATAGACCCATGGTTGCTCCACTGACCAGAAATGTATGAATCTACTTCTCTGTGACATAGCAGCCACTTCTGAAATGGCCAGGGTCTTGCTTAGCATGCACTCCTTTCTGGCATTATTTAGGTTTCTCCCTTTCTATACCCACTGGGACAGTGGTTCCCACTCCTACCTGATGTGGGAATAAATATTCAACAAATATTTATTGAGCACCTACTATAGCTAGGCAGTATTCTAGGTGTTAATAAAGCATTGAAAAAGAAAAAAAAACATGCCTTCATGGTGCTTACATAGTAGTAGGAGGAGAGGGATAATAAGCTAAAAACAATAAATGAATAAACTACATGGATGTGTCTTAGTCAACTTGGGTTGCTACAACAAAAATATCATAAATAAGAACCTTAAACAATAGAAATTGATTTCTCACAGTCATAGAGACTGGAAGTCTGAGATCAGGGTGTCACTAAGGCCAGGTTCTTGGTGAGAGCCTTCTTCTTGTTCACAGATAGCTGTCATCTTACTTCATCCTCACATGGCAGAGAGAGAGACACAAACATTCGGTCCATAGCAGTATGTTAGAAAGTTCTAAGGTCTATGTTAAAAATAAAAAGAAGAGATATATGAGGGCATCTGACTGTGACATCTGTCACCCCGTTGATCTTCAGGGTTGATTCAGCTGATCTGACTAGCTGGATGGGTTCCATGTGTACCCCTCCTGAAGCTGTATGCTGGGTTGAAAAGGACCAGCTTCCCAGATAGTAGGGGCCTGTTCTTCCTGCAAGGGCATACAAGCAGCCATGCTCCTCTGCTAGAACCTCCAAACAAGTTCTCAAGAACATAGGGCAGTCAAGCTCCCAAGGCTCCAGACACATCCGAATGAGCTGCTGGATCTGGCAAACTGTTTCCTTTAAAAAATGAAAAGAAAAGAAAAAAGAAGAGGTCAAGATGGGTTGAGTGTGATGTGAAGAGCAATAAAGCCTGAGTAATCCTTATTAAGTCATTCATATATATGAATAGTGGTACTCTCTTTAGAATTTCAAATTTATTATCTCTGAATGGTGCCTAGGAGTCTGTACTTCTGTCCATTGATTTATTCATTCTGGCTTATAAACCTGTGTATGTATGCAATCTTGAATCAAAATCAAACAAAAAATAAAATGAAACATAACCCCTATAACATTCTTACACCACCCTAACCCCTATCTCTTTTACCTTTCTTGCTAGAGTTCTAGAAATAATAGTCTATACTTAAGATATCCATGAAGCATGATTTTTTAATCAAGCACACATAATCCTATCTAATAATAGACAAACATGGTAATTAACTGTACTTCTGACATGCTCCCCATTGGCTAATCAGGGCGATATGCAAATTAACTGCCAACCAAGATGGCGGCCAGCAGCCAGGCAGCTGAAGCGAACAGGAGGCTTGCTTGCTCCAATGATAGAGGGAGCCAAGGTTCCCTGCCTGTCGCCGCCCAGCTCTGAGCTGCACTCTAAGAAACAATGTTGCAATTATAGAAGCTAAACAAACCCCAGAAACCTGCTTTCAGCCAGCCGGGACTCAGAGCTGGAGCTGCAACAGTGTTTCAATGATAGAAGCCAAACAAACCCAGATACCTGCTTTCAGCAGCCGAGGTCTCAGAGCTGGAGCCGGGCATCAGAGCTAAAGCCGGCTCTCAGCTCCAGTGACAGCCATAGAAGGTAAATAAATCCCAGAATAAAAAAGAAAAAAAAGAAAAAAGGAGAGGTTGGGAGCTTCAGTCACCTGCCAGCCTGAAAACGGCCCTCAGCCCCTCACGCAGACTGGCCAGGCACCCCAGTGGGGACCCCCACCCTGAAGGGGGTGTGACCTGCTGCAAACAGCCATCAGCCCCTCATCCAGGCTGGCCAGGCACCCAAGCGGGACCCCCACCCTGATCCGGGACACCCTTCAGGGCAAACCAGCCGGCCCCCACCCATGCACCAGGCCTCTATCCTATATAGTAAAAGAGTAATATGCAAACTGACCCTAACAGCAGAAAGACTGAGAATGACTGGTCACTATGACACACACTGACCACCAGGGGGCAGACACTCAATGCAGGAGCTGCCCTCTGGTGGTCAGGGCGCTCTCACATGGGAGGAGATCTGCTCAGCCACAAGCCAGGCTGATGGCTGCCAGTACAGCAGTGGTGGTGGGATCCTCTCCTGCCTCCTCAGCAGCGCTAAGGATGTCTGACTACAGTTTAGGCCTGCTCCCCGCTGGCAAGTGGACATCTCCCGAGGGCTACCAGGCTGCCAGAGGGATGTCTGATTGCCATCTTAAGCCCAATTACCCGGGGAGCGGGCCTAAGCCAGCAGGTGGTCATCCCCTGAGGGGTCCCAGACTGTGAGAGGGCACAGGCCAGGCTGATGGACTCCCCTCCCCCCGCAAGTGCACAAATTTTTGTGCACCGGGAATCTAGTACTTAATAAATGTCAGAAATTATTCTAAATACAAGGTAAATACTATTGTTATGACCCTTAATTTATCTCTACATTTTAATGCCTCCACCATTGAATCATCCAGCTTTCCCCCTTTTCCTTGTCAGCTAGGGGACTAGAGTGATTTAAGACAGAAACAGTTTGCCTGGCAGGACCTGAGGAAATTTTGTTGGCATTGGCAAATCATAAGTCATAGATATCCAGCAATGCTCTGGTTCATGTCAGCCACAGAAAAAGAAACTCTCATGGCCATTATAGAGAACTCTAAATATATAATATTCCTAACATTTCTCCCAATTCCTCCCATTCACATAATACTACATCTTAACCACCCAAGGAAGAGGCAGTAGAGGGACATTTAAGAGGAGAGATAGAATGAAGGAGCTTGTTGCTGCAACCCACACTTCTTTCTGGGATGATACAGGTCTTATATATTCTTAGTCCTAACTCATTCTTGGACATTTCACATTGTTCATGAACAGACCTCTTTGGTGCCTTGGCCAAATCTCAAAATTATTATGTTTATATACTCTGTGTTCATGTTTGTGTGTGTGTGTGTGTGTGTGTGTGTGTGTGTGTGTGTGTGTGTATGCATGTGTGTATTGGGGGATATAGGTGAGATAGTGGGGATTGTAAGGGATTCTAAAAAAATGTTTCCCCTTTCTCCAGAAGTTGACACAGGTATACGAAAGGAAAAAAGGACATCTATTATACAGATGCCAACCATTCAAAGCTATTCAGTCTTAACTATCAGTGAATAGGGTTTAGGATAAGTTGGCTGACTCCTTAAAACTCTTTATATTTATCATAAAGGCTCTAACTATTGGTAAAAGCTTTACTTTGAGCTCTCCATTTCTCACATTGCCTGTGTTTCCTCCTATAAGATGCCCCATTTTCCTCACCTTGACTCATAGATGATCTTTACACTGAAATCCACCTATATTCCTGTGTTAATTATCCCCTGACCAGATTCAATTCTTCAGTGAGGAGAGCCCCATCATTGAAATTGATTTCCTTCCCCTACATATTTTTTCCTCATTCTCATTGCTTATTTTAAGGCTCTGCCTCTGCTGTATGTTGCTCATTTTGGGGCATCCAGTTTGGACTTCCATAGACACTGGTATCTCCATGCCTTTATAATTCAGTCCCCGTCATCTTTGGCTTAGTTTCAGTTTTTCTGAATAAAAGCAACACAAGCTAACCAGAAAGTTGTAGTTATTTCAGTTTCAGTTAAGATATTTGATTTTTTATGGATTAAAAGTATGCCAGAGATTTAAGATTAATTTAAGCCCACAATCTAAAAATATCAATAATTCAAATAACCTCAATATAAGAGAGAATCATTGATTGGCTGCCTCCTGCACGCCTCCTACTGGGGATTGAGCCTGCAACCCAGGCATGTGCCCTGACCAGAATCGAACCTAGGACCCCTTAGTCCACAGGCCAACACTCCATCCACTGAGCCAAACTAGCTATGGCTGTTTCATCCTTTTTAATTATCAGTTTTCAAGCTAGCAGCTAGATTGGTAAATACGGCTAGAAAATCAATTTTGTTTGTCTTAGGTTGTTTTACTAATTGAATTAACAACCAAGGTTTAATAATTGGGCAATGATGCATGCAAAAAAAATCCGTATTTTTGGTATTAGATTCTCCTATCCTCCATAGTTCCCCTAGAGAAGCTGCATTTATTTTTTCCCAGTTTTATTGAGATAGAATTGACATGTAACATTGTATTAATTTAAGTTATACAATATAATAATTAGACATGTATGTATTGCAAAACGGTTACCACAATAAATTTTGTTAACATCCATTGCCTCACATAGGTACATTTTTTCTTGTGATAAGAACTTTTAAGATCTACTCTCTTAACAACTTTCAAATACACAATGCAGTATTGTTAACTGTAGTTATACTGTACATTACATCCCCAGAATTATTAATCTTTTAACTGGAAGTCTATATATTTCAACCACCTTCACCTATTTACCCCACTCTCCACTCCCTAACTTCGGCAACCACCAATCTGTTCTATGTTTCTATGACTTTGTTTTTTTTAAGATTCTACATATAACTGAGACCATATGGTATTTGTCTTTATCTGGCTTATCTCACTTAGCATAATGCCTTCAAGGTCCATTCTTATTGTTACAAATGGCTTGATTTTATTCTTTTTTATGGCTGAAGAATAGTCTATTCATATTCTCTTTATCCTACTTAGGTCATTTTCCTGTCTTGGCTATCATAATAATAAAAGGTCAAGAGCATCATGACCAAAACAATCAAATGACTGGTCACCATGAGGTGCATGGAGCACCTCCTGGGTCCGGCGCCCCACGGGGCACCTCCTCGCATGGCGGGAGGTGGGAGGCAGGGCACCTCCTCGCAGCAAAGGGAGGTGGGAGGCAGGATACCTCCTCGCACAATTTCAATTGCGCACTGGGCCTCTAGTTGTAAATAATGCTGCAATGAACATGGGGGTGCAAGTATCTTTTCAAGATAGTGATTTTGTTTCCTTCAGCTATATAACCAGATGTGGAATTTCTGAAACATGTAGTATTTCTATTTTAATGTATTGACGAATTGCCATACTGTTTTTCATAGCAGCTGCACCACCTTAGATGTTCTCCAACAGTGTATAAGGGTTCCAATATCTCCACAACCTCACCTACACTTACCTTTTGTTTCTTTAATAACAGCTATGTTAGCAGGTGTGAGGCAATATCTCATTTTAGTTTTCATGATCATTTTCCTGATTAGTGATGTTGAACATCTTTTCAGATACCTGTTGTACATTTGTCTGTCTTCTTTGAAGAAATGTAGCTTCTGTACAGCAAAGGAAACAATCAACAGAGTGAAAAAGCAACCTACAGAATGGGAGAAAATATTTGCAAACCATATATTTCATAAATATTAATACCCAAAATATATAAGTACTCACAACTCAATATAAATAAATAAATAAATACATAAATAAATAAATAGCAACAGAGTTGCATAAAATGAAATGTAAAAGTAACAATATTTTTTAAAAAATAATTAATGCAAACCTACACAGGACTGAGCATTTCCCATTCAAATCTTGTGTCCCCTTTACTCACTTGTATGACCAGAAAAGGGTAGTAATAATCTTTCTCCCTAATAAGGACTTACTTCACAGTATTTAAATGGCACACATTATATCCCACCCACCCCCCAAATTAGAAAATTAGCCATTCATGAAAGAATGTTTTATAATCATTTCCACCTTTAAAATGTACACTCCTATAGGATTCTTTTGGTTTGCAAAATTAGATCTGCTTTTTCCAATTTTAACATGTAATTATTTAAGGCAAGGGTTAATTCTACAAATAAGCCGTTTTGCACTGGTCCGAATGTATTGAGTTATCACAAATGGTTGTGAACAGTCTGTTACAAATAAGCCGTTTTAAATGCCCATTTTACCTGTCAATCAAGTGAAACTTTTCAGGTTTAGCCTACTCATCTCTCCACACACACACACATCCCCTGGGAAGATTCTCCAAGGTTCCCCTATAACTTGTAAAAGGAACAGGCTTGGCATGTGTATGGAAAGTACTCAGTCTAAAACTTGTGAAGAGGCCAATTCACAATGCCCAGATCCAAGGCATTATTTCTACTCTCAAGTGATCCCGCCAGTTGTTGTGTGTGTGTGTTTTATTAGATCTGTTAATAATACTCATTGTAGTGTGTTTTCCTCTGAATCAGCTTGCCATCCGGATTTTCAGCTAAAATGAAGTTCCCAGAACCCCTAAAGCCTCTGTCTCTTTAACTAATTCATGCATATGTAAACATGGAGTCTGTTTCCTTTTATTCCTAGGGGTTAGAGACTGCCATAGTCAGTTAATTCAGGTGAGAACACAGTTGGTGTAGTTGTCTCACAAACTAGTATCTCTACCTATGGTGTTTGGCATGGGTCCCCTCCTCCACACTAGAATTAAAACAATTCATAGGATGTCCTGAACAAACTTTCCCCAACACAATCACTATCACATGTTCACAGGTTCTCTCTCTCTCTCTCTCTCTCTCTCTCTCTCTCTCTCTCTCTCTCTCTTCCAGGTTGGTGCTTACCGATCAAACCCTTCTGGGTTATGAGTATTTGGAGTTCAGAGTCACAATCCCTTAGATCTTTCCTATCCATCCTGGGAAACCTGGCAGAATCCTTCCTCCCTCAACAACTGAAATCACTCTAATAAGTGATTCAAAGAGAGAATTTAGCCAGTCCCATCTGTGGGAGCTCAAGACATATCAAAGGCTACTCACTGACCAGCCCATTCTCTAATACTGGTGCAGTCCTGTCTGCCCATTCACCTAAAGCATATTTGACAGCTACCAGGATTCATTCCCCTTTCTACACATGATTCCTAGGGGCCTGAGGAAATGTATATTAAAATAGTGACTATTTGACAAGTAGATTTTATATTTTATTGCACATATGACATAGGCATATGCTTTGGAAGTCAGGGACTGTACTGGCCCAGGCCTGACTCACAGAGAATGTTTTTTATAAGTTATATATGCTCCAATAACTTCAGAAAAATGTTCTCCATATATCACCCTTCAACACTACTTCTTAGATCACCCGTAAGGAGAAAGAGACAGAGGAGGACAGCTTTTAGAAAAACAATAAATTAGGCCCTTGCTACAAACAACCTTTGCCTTCAGTTCTCAGCGATCACTGCTGTGCCTCAACTTTAGATAACAGATAGGCTGAAACCAGATTCCTTAGGGCCCCAGCCATCACCACCAACAAAATTATAAACAAGACAGGTGAAAATTCTTATTCTTCACTTTGCCCAGTTATAGCTTTTTCTATGTGTGTGTGCCGGTGTGTTGGTGCAGTTTTGGGTCCTATAATTAATTCTAAGCAAATATTTTCCATCCCCGAATGTATGCATTTAAGTTAACACAACAAAATCAGAGGAAAACCATGAAGCTATTATGAAACTATGAGGCAATAAAAATGTCAAATACTAAGGGTGGGAGAAAGTGTATCAAAGTTCCCAGATCCCCTTAGTTTAGTGTAAGGTTCATATAGAATTATTATTAAAATCATCTTTCTTCTGTTCATCTGTTCTCTCCAAAGCTCAGCACACAGCAGATTCTGTGTTTTTCATTCCATTAATACTACTCTTACTGCAGTTACCTATGATTCTTGGATTCTGAACCAAAAACAAGAACTTTTTAATTACTTAATTTACTTGAACAAAAGCAGCTTTTGACCTGCATGACTATTCCCTGATCCTTGAGATTCTTCATCAATTGATCTTCACAACTTTTCTCTCTTCTGGTTCTTCTTCTGCATGCCTCTTTCAGGCTCATCTACACTGCCTGTAAATGTTAGCATTCCTTAGGCCTCCACCAAATAGCAACAAATCTCTTCTGGTTCAAAGGTGGATAAAAAACAACAGACTAGTCACCTTCTACTTACTAATTCCTATTTGAGGAATAAACCAGTATAGATACATTAAATTGTGTCAGATTAATCTGGCTCATATCAGATTAAGCTAAATCAAATAATTACTACAATATTAAAAGATTACAAGCAATCATTCACTCAGAAACTTGAGCGTTATCCTTAATTCTGTTTTCTTTCTCATTAGCACATCCATAGGGACACAGCATCATTTTAAATCTACTTTCTAAATAGTTCTCCAATTCATTTCCTCCTCTCCATTCCCACTACTGCTCTTTTAGATATGGTATTCTTCATCTTTTTCCTATACTACTATATATTAGTATATAGTACTATTCTATATAATAAAAGCCTAATGGGCAAATTGACCAAACAGCGGAACAACTGGTGGAATGACTGTTCACAATGATGCGCACTGACCACCAGGGGGTAGATGCTCAATGCAGGAGCTGCCCCCAGACTGCAGGCCCCAGGCCAGCCTGCCGGGAGCTGGTCCATCCTTGCTGTTTCAAAGGACCTGGCATATATGGCATACTGTTCTTAATATGTTTGCTCACCTTCTTGGCACTATGTGTTTTAACCAAGGTCACCTCTCTGAGAAAGGTTGTTTCCCCAGGTAGGGATTTTCCCCTGAAGTTAGGGAGGGAATAAAACCCCTCAAGTAAGTGCCAGGCGGGTAATTAATCACTTTAACTATAAACAATCATGCTTAAGCAACATAATCTTTACTCCCTGGAATGGAGATAAGAAACGCCCTAACCTTTGGAATAGAGATTGATAGGATTGGAATCAACTGGTATAAATACAGATGTAACAAGACAACAGAACTTAGAAGACAGAACCAAGAGACACAGAACCTAGACACAGAACCTAGACAGAGAACCTACACACAGAGCCTAGACACAGAACCTACAGAGAACCTAGAGACAGAAGAACTTCGCTGGAGAGAACATAGCAAAAGATCCTGGACAGAAACTGGAGACAGAACCTAGAGACCGAACCTAGCAAGAGAACCTGGCTGAAGAACCTAGAGACAGAACCTGGCTACAGAACCTGGATAGAACATGGCAAGAGAACCTGACTAGAACCTGGTGACCAAACCTGGCTGGAGAACCTGGACAGAACCTGGCTGGAGAACCTAGCAAGAGAACATTGACACAGAACCTGGCTGGAGATCCTAACCAGAACTTCGCTGGAAATCCTGGCTAGAGATCCTGGCTAGAGATCCTGGCTAGGCTGCTGATCAACTGAACGCTGCCTCCGTGTCATTTCTTCTTCGCCGACTCCGTCCACACCTTTGGGGACCCCTGGACCTGCTGGGGTTGGACCCCAGCACCAGCCAAGGTGGGTGCCAGCAGGGGCCCTCCAATCACTCTGCTGGTTGCCCCACAGAGGGAGGCGACCAGCTGCAGTGGCAGCAGTGGGGGCAGGGCTGGCTGGTGAGTGGGCTGGCACCATCCCCTGACTGCCCCACCGGCCGCCTCCAAGGCAGGTGCCAGCAGAGTCCCCCCAATCACCCCACTGGTCACCCCACAGATCAGTCCTCATTGCTGGCCAGGCCTAGGGACTCTACCTGTGCAGGAATTTCATGCACTGGGCCTCTAGTATACTAATATAGTATGTTACTACTAATCTTAATTTACCAGCCACAAATCTTTTTCTCTTTAATCTGTCTTCTTTATTATTGATCTTTGAAAAACAAACAAACAAAAACAAAACAAAACAAAACAAAAACAAAACAAAACAAACAAAAAAAAAACTAAGCTTGTCTCTGACCTGTTTGACATTCTTTAGTTCTGGAAAATGAAGTCCAAACTTTCAAGCAACTCATGGACTGATTGCTAGAATAAATCTTCAGCCCTCTTACCATTGCTTTTCTATATCAGTGATTTTCAACATTTTTCATCTCATGGGACACATAAAGTAATTACTAACATTCTGTAGCACAAAAAATGTATATTATATATTTTTTGCCAATCTGCAAAAAAAAAAATAGGTGTAAATTTGATTCATTCATACCAGATTACTATTGTTATGTTGGTTGTTGTCATTTTTGTATTTGACAATCTAAAAGAAAAGAGTCAGATACCGCATGTTTTAAAAATTCTGGCAAGATACCAGGTAAAAATTGTTGCTATATACTGTATATTTCATCTCTTAATATTTCTTCACAACCCTTGTTCTGAATGCCCACTAGTTCACCGGAAAATCCTATTCATCTAGAGTTGGTTTGCACTGGCTTGTAGTAACTGAGCTTGTGCATCTCCTCTCAGTGACTTCACAGTGGAAGTTTGAAATCAGGCACAGTGGGGGCATTTATACAACAGAAATTAACAAATAATATAAGTCATATTTGTTTTGTTTGTTTTTGTTTTGTCCTCTACTTTCCCCACCCCAAGCTATTTGTTAGACATTCACCAGCTCACTTGTGTAGAGCACGAACAGTGTGGACTTTTTGGACGCCTTTGACAATCCAACATGGAGTCACTATCAGCCATAGTAACTATGTCAAGTGCTATGTCAAGACTGAGGTAATAGTGTGTAACAGGAATGTCCACAAGTCTGAACACTTGGCTAAGCACTTCATGTGAACACCTATATAATATGAATGGGCCCTCCACCCCTTGTGGGCTAGAACTTAGAGCTCCAACCACCCAACGCTGGAGCTTGGCTGTACCACAGGTCACTCCACTGGATGCCTGCAGTCACTGTATAGGTCTGGCTTGAGACAAAGCCCACCTCTCCACCTCCGGATGACGCCAGTGACTGGGACTTAACACTGGATGCTGGCTCAGCTTGTTCCTATGGCTTAAGCTGCCCCTCTCTGTGTGCAATCTGTGTGTGACTCTGTTAGCTTATTGGGGAAGTCTCCCTAACAAACCTGGCATTGTGGAAAAACACACATGTGTGACTCCTTTCAGGAATGCTTCCTTGCTCACAGCAACACCACTTTATTCATCCTCAAATGTCGTTTCTAGGAGGAATTCTAGAATCATTCTCACTGCCTTTCACCATTGGAATTCTTAGTCCTTATTTTGAGCTATTTTTAAAAACTTGTATATAACATCTATATTGTACCAAAAGATAATTTATTGGTTACCATGACTGCCTACCCTATTGGATTTTGAGTTTCTTGATGGCAGAGTCTGTATTGTATTTATCTCTTTTCCCAGCAGATAGCACATTGTCTAGTACATGGTACGGCATAACTATTTATACTTCATTATTTATACTTCACTTTGTTGATTCATTATTGTAACATGATCATAATCTAAGTGGAAAAGTGTTGGTGGATTAAAAAGTGGTGTAGAGGTATAGTGTGATTCTCTGCGTATACCAAAACAAAAGTAACAAAAATAAAATACATTCAAAAGAGAGAGGAGTTGGCCACAGAAAGAAAGTGGAATGTTCTGTGTGGAATATAAGGACATCTTGAAATTGGTGGCATGTCATATATAGTGATTTAAAAATATGTAGCCCTAACTGGTTTGGCTCAGTGGATAGAGCGTCGGACTGAAGACTGAAGGGTCCCAGGTTCGATTCTGGTCAAGGGCATGCACCTTGGTTGCGGGCACATCCTCAGTAGGGAATGTGCAGGAGGCAGCTAAATCGATGTTTCTCTCTCATCAATGTTTCTAACTCTCTATCCTTCTCTTTCTCCCTTCCTCTCTGTAAAAAAATCAATAAAATATTAAAAAATAAATAAATAAAAAATAAAAATATGTATAATGTTGCGTCCTGGCTATTTCTCTGTAAGTGTAGATTGAGATATTCTTCACTACGTTTTACAGCTGCATAGAACTTCATTATATGGTTTAGCAATTTCTTCAATCTCATCCAGTTGACAAATATTTGACTCATTTCCATTCGTTTGCATCACAAATAGCATTATAATAGACAACCTTCCCATGAAAATTCAATTTCAAGGATTTCTGTAAAAAAAAAAAAAGGGTGTGTGTGTTGGGGGGAGGCGGGGGGCACTGACCTCTTTTCCTTTAGATTGTCTAATACAAAACTGACAGCAGCCAACACAATAGTCATCTGGTGTGAATGAATCAAAATTACACTTTTTTTTTTGCAGATAGGCAAAAGATATAATATGTATATTTTTTGTGCCATGGAATGTTAGTAATTACTTTATGTGTGCCATGAAATGGAAAAGGTTGAAAATCGCTTGTATAGAGGAACAATGGTAAGAGGGCTGAAGATTTAGTCTAGCAATCAGTCCATGAGTTACAAACTAAATAATCAATAAATAACAACAAAGCATTTTTGCATCTGTATTTGACCAAATGATACTCTTGCATTTGGGCAAATATTTACCAATTGCTTAACACAAAATAAAATAATTATTTTACTAGTTAATTCGGTATTCCCATGCCTAAATTGAAAGATAAAGTTGGAGGATTTTTCTAAATCTCAATAACATGGAATGAGTATGTCTTTAAAATGTTTACATGAAAACATTTTGCTTAAGATATAAGGTTCCTCACCCAAGACCCCATGTTTTCATACAAAACACATTTAATGGGAGAAATCTAAAATGAATGAAAAAAGGTCTTAACTATATAAATCAAAAAAACTGAGATACTTGATGACTTAGAGACCTGAAAAAATGTTAAACTTACAGAAGTATAGCAGTTCCATCTGGGAAATTTGGAAATTGGCATGTTTCCACTTTTAGGAAAAAAAACAATTTTGGCCCAATTAGCTATAATATGTGTCCATATTAATTGGCCTATGTATTTGTCTGGGAGTACTCTTCTGACATGATGACTCTTGCTTCCGTATTAGAAGTGTTGTTTTGAGATTAGGGCAGAAGAGGTTAGCAAGCAATAGTCAATATATTTGAGAGCTAAGAAATTAAAAAGAAAGGTCTCATTTGGAGGTGCTGGGAAGCGAGAGGTAAAAAGTTATCTAGTACGTTAAGACTAATTTGATAAATCTTGCAAATCACTAAATTTTTAACTCAATATTTGCCTTAATAGAAATAATTCTTGTGGTTGTAATAGCCTGGTTCATTACTGTTTCTGAACTTTTGGCTATTTCACTGTTTATCAGACCTTCTACTAAAACCCTTCTACTAAAGTAAGTTTGTCTCTCCTCGCTCCCCCTCGCTTCATATTAGCCCTTGTACAATGCTTGGTGGGGAAGAAAACAATTTGCTGAAAGAATGTTTTTGATTTACCAGTTAATCTTGCTTACTTTTTGATAACAGCCAGGAAAGTCTAAGAGAGCCTTAAGGAATGAGTGGCAAAAGAGAAGTGAAATAATAAGAGGAAGGTCAAAGGTAATGATGACATAACATTGAATTACAGTCATGTGTCATTTAACGACAGGGATATGTTCTGAGAAATGCATCTATTTTTTTATGGGTGGCTAAAGCTACTACAAGGAAATTTACTACTCATGCAGACAGATAAGAGAAGACTAGCCAGAGGTGCCAGCTCCCTGTGGTTCCTGTTTACACAACAAAAAGGGCAACACCACAACAGCAGGGGCTGATGATGGCAACATGCATTGTGAGGTACCCCATTGCTGAGGAGCCAGTGCCGGAAGGTAGCTAGTGATTCTTTAATGAATATAATTATTTTATTGTATTTATATATGTGAATCTGATCTATTTCCACTTTTCCTATTATTTAATTATTAAATTTATTGGGGTGACATTGGCCAATAAGATTATATGTTTCAAGTGTACATTTCTATAATACACCATCTGTACATTGTTGTGTGCCCAGCACCCAAAGTCAAATTTTCTTCCCTCTCCTTATATTTGACTCCCTTTACCCTTTAACACCCATAACTTTCCTTCCCCTGTGGCAACCACCATACACTTGTCTATGTCTATGAGTTTTTGTTTGTTTTTCTTGTTTGTTCATTTGTTGATTTCAGTTTTATATCCCACATATGAGTGAATTCATATGGTTCTTAACTTTTTCTGTCTGACTTATTTCACTTAGCATGTCACCTGAGAAATGCATCTTTAGGTAATTTTGTTTTTGTGTCGTTAGGCGATTTCATGGTGTGAACATTGGAGTGCACTTACACAAACCTAGATGGTATAATGTGCCACACGCCTAAGCTACATGTTATAACCTATTGCTCCTAGGCTACAAACCAATACAATATGTTACTGTACTGAGTATGTAGGCAATTGTAACACAGTGGTAAGTATTTGACTATCTAAACGTAGAAAAGGTACAGTAAAATATGCTATAAAACGTTAAAAATGGTACAACTGCATGGGGCACTTAACTGAAAGGGCGAGGGCTATGCCCTCCATCTTACCCTGGATCCTCCATGTTGGGGCAGAGGCCATGTGCTCAGAAAAGTGCCTTCTTCCCGAGCCCAGGCCCCTGCTGGCCACGCCAGGGATTTCTTTGAACTAACCAATGACAAGCAAGGGATGTGCGCGCCATAGAGATGACCACATCCTGTGTAACAAGACCCGACTTGCGCCTGGCCAATCGGCAGGGCCCACAGCCAGCTCCCCTCCCCTCACTATTAAAGCCCTGATTTTCTCACGGGTGGCACTCGGTTTCCGGTCGCTGAGTCGACTGGAGGCCCAGGTCGGGTTAGCTAACTCAATAAAGGACCTTCTGCTTTTGCATCGGACTGGCTCCCTGGCGTGGTTTCTTGGGGATCTTGAATTCTGGGCATAACATTAACTATGAATGGAGCTTGCAGGACTAGAAGTAACTCTGGGTGAGTCAGTGAGTGAGTGATGAATGAATCTGAAGGCCTAGGACACTACTATACACTACTGTAGATCTTATAAACACTGTACACTTAGGCTACACTAAATTTATAAAACAAGGGTTTAAATGAAACAAAGAAGAAAATAATGCAATTAAGAAACATGGCAAACAGGAGGTGTATAAGGCTATTAGTGGTGTAACATGGCACACTGTTTCACAGTAAACATTTTTTATATAAATAGAATACCCTCTAAAAACAATGGTAAAGAGTAGAGTATAGTAAATATATAAACCAGTAGCATAGTTCTTTATTATCATTATCAAGTATTATGTACTGTGCACAATTGCATGTGCTATACTTTTACATGAATGGCAGCGTAGTAGGTTTGTTTACACCAGCATCACCACAAACATGTGAATAATGCATTGCACTATGACATGATGGCCACAATGTCAGTTAGGTGATAGGAATTTTTTAGCTTCATTATAATCTATGGGACCACCATTGCATATGTGGTCTGTTATAAACTGAAACATAATTATTTGGTGCATGATAGTTAACCTGTGAGACCATGACAAAAAGTGCAATGTGGACCTTTGTTACACTGAACATTTAAAAAAATGTTGATCAACACCTGCCTCCACCAATGATCATGAAGAGCTTTGTGGCTTTCATTAAAAATATAGTACTGCCCAGCCATGATGACGTGTTAGAAAGGTTACTTCTTCTGAATCACGTGCTCAATAAAAGCAATGTCATTTACAGCCTCTTTATGTTAAACTAGAGGCCCAATACATGAAATTTTTTGCAAGGGGCTTGGCCCTCACAGTCACAGCAGCTTGCCTCGGCCCTTGCAACCTGGCTTCGTCCTCAAGGTCATCTGGCTGTCCGGTCTAACTAGCATATTACGCTTTTATTATTATAGATGTGGCATCACTTTAATGCTCCTTCAATAATAGACTATTAGTATGAATATTATCTGAGTAATGTGAAAACTGTCTCTGGGGACAAAATCCACACCTCATTGAAAATAAAATTAATTAAAAATGTTCAGTGTTCACTGTCGAGTAAGACTCCCTCCACGTTCTGCGTGGAGTAGGGTTCGGTATCTGAAAGAGGAGCCGCACAGCAAATGAGAGAAAAAGACACGAGATAATTTTGCAATATTGGGGGACCAGGCGATAAGTCCCAAAGGACTTCCTCTCGATGCTCAGGCCGCTCCAATCTTTTATTGATCTGGAGTAGCCCTTAGGGTAAGGAGGTTTCAATGACACACAGATCAGCAGACAATTTCCAGGAATAGACAAAGTATCTGATTAACTCATCAATAGATTTCCGGGAATATCTTATCAACAATAATCAACAAGGATCTACATATGTATCTAAGGAATTAAGGGAACTAAGGTGGGGATGCTTCAACTATTATTACATAAATTAACTGGGTGGTTCACAGTTCTGACCTTTGCTAGGACTTCAAAGGTTACTAGCTTTTGGGGGTCTCTGTCTAAACTCAGCTAGTGAAGACAATGAATGGACTCCGGCAGTTCACCTATCTAGAAAACCACTTTTACCTGGGTCCTTGTACCCCAGCTACCCTGACCTTGCTCTTTCTCCAATGTCCCAAGTTCATTCTTTCCTAAGGCCTTTCGCACTTACTCTTTGGCTTGCTCAAATAGCCACCTCTTGCAAGATTCCTTTTATCAGGACTCTTTCTAAAAATAGCACTTATGATTGGTGTTTTGGGAATTTTTAATCATATTTCCAAAGAGGACATACAAATGGCCAAGAGACATATGAAGAAATGCTCAAAGTCATTAATCATCAGAGAAATGCAAATTAAAATCACAGCGTTATCACCTCACATCTGTCAGAATGGCTATCATCAAAAAAGCAAGTGCTGGCAAGGATGTGGAGAAAAGGGAACACTAGTTCACTGCTAGTGGGAATGCAGATTGGTGCAGTCACTGTGGAAAACAGAGAGTTTCCTCAAAAAATTAAAAATGGAACTTCCATTTGACCCAGTGATACCAATTCTGGGAATATATCCTAAAAACCAATCAAAAAGAATATATAGACCCCTATGTTCATAGCAGAGTTATTTATAATAGCTAAGATTTGAAATCAGCCCAAGTGCCCATCAGTAGAGGAATGAATAAAAAAAGCTGTGAGACATTTACACTATGGAATACTATACAGGTGTAAAGCAATCTCTTACCCTTGGGGACAGTATGGATGGACCTGGAAAATATTATGTTCAGTGAAATAAGCCAATCTGAGAAGGACAAATATCATGTGATCTCATTTATTTGTGGAATCTAATGAACAAAATGAATTGACAAGCAATATAAGACCCGAAGCATGGAGGCATGGAACAGACTGACATACCTTTATGTGGGGTTGGGGGGGCAAGAAGAGATAAACCAAAGAATTTATATACTTATATGCATAGCCCATGGACATGTGAAATAGGGTAGTAAAGACCTAGGGGGGTGGATAGAGGCATGGAGGAGGGAGGTAAAGGGAGGGAATGGGATATATCTGTAATATTATCAACAATAAAAAATAAAAAACTCTAATAAAATATTAAATAAATAAATAAATAAATAAATAAATAAATAAATAAATAAATAAAAATAGTACTTCTAGGACCTTATTCCCTATCCTGCTTTATTTTTCTTCATAGCACCACCTTTAATTTTATAGTCTTTCCTCACTGTACTGTAAAATTAACTAGGCAGGAATTATATCCTCTTTTGTTTGCTTAATGTATTTCTAATCTTCCAAACAGTGCTTGGCACATAGTGAAACAAAATTTATCATTTATGGAGTGCTTATAAAGCATCAGGTATTTTCTATATCTTTGCATTCATTAACTTATTTAATCCCCCAAACTATTATTTCTATTGTAGAGACAAGAAAAATGCAGCAAAATTATTTAACTTGTCCAAACCCAAATCTATTAAATGAAAAAGTGAAGATTCAGAAACAAGTTGCTATACTACATATTGCCTCTCACTGGTAGTAGACGTTCAATATTTGTCAAATGAAAATGTATTGTCTTAAAGCAATATACTGATATCAATAGTTCAAATAGTTTCATAACTGCTAATGGACCACAATGCTACCACCTCCCACACACTTCCCACTGGGGATGTGCCTGCAACCAAGGTACATGCCCTTGACCGGAATCAAGCCTGGGACCCTTGAGTCCACAGGCCAATGCTCTATCCACTGAGCCAAATTGGCTACGGCAATCCTATATAATAAAGAGCTAATATGCAAATGGCCATCACACCCTCACACCATCACGCTGTAATGGCTCAGACAGTCAACACTGGGGAGAGAGGAGTGGGGACCAGCCAGGCTGCAACCCAGGAGAGGGACAAGCTGCATGTCCCATGATCCCAGGTGCCAGTGCCTGGGGCTGTGGCCCTAGAGAGAGGCAAACCACCCACATCGTGGTCCCAGGTGCCAGTAGCTGGGGCTAAGGCCTGGGAGAGGGACAAGCCACCCACTCCACAGTCCTGGGCATCAGCAGCTGTGCCTGCACCTGTGGCCTGGGAGAGGACAAGCCACCCATCCCACGGTCCTGGGAACAAGTGGCTGTAGCCTGGGTGAAGCTTCCCACCCACGGTCCCCTGAACCTGCAGTTGGCCCAGGTGAAGCTAGCTCTGGTCCTGGGTACTTGTGGCCGGCAAGAGGGAGGGAATCCTGGGTCCTGGGTGTGGTGTGAGGCAGAGGCGGTTAGGGGAGATTAGGCCAGAAGGGGAGCAGTTAGGGGTGATCAGGCAGGCAGGCAGAGGTGGTTAGGGGCAAACAGGCAGGCAAAGGTTGTTAGAGGCAATCAGGCAGGCAGGCAGGCGAGTGGTTAAGAGCCAGAGGTCCTGGATTGCAAGAGGCCATCGGACATCCCCCAAGGGGTCCTGGATTAGAAAGGGTGCAGGCCAGATTTAGGGACACCCCTCCCCAATGCACAAATTTCATGCACCAGGCCTCTAGTGTCATTCATAGTTGTGTATTTGTATTCAGAGCACTGAATGAAATACAATGAAAATTACCTGCAAGGCAGTAAATCTTCTGTCATGCTAAAGTAAGCTCCCACTTGTTGGCAGACATTTTCCATATATAACCTGCTTTAATCCTCAAAACAACCACATAGTGTTAGGTATTACCTGCTGTATTTTACAAATAATGAAACTGAGGCCAATTTCAATGTCACATGGGGTCACAGAGCAAGAACCATTTTAAATTGTTTCTAAGATACATTTCATTGTTTTAACATCTCTGAAATTTGGATATGCCTTTAAAATCTTTAGTTTTGATAAGTATAATTGCTCACTTTATTCATGTCTTTCTTAGTCATACTAAAATAATCAAGCACCTTTTGAAACAGATGACATCTTAGGTATGGCATATGATAAGGGGTGAAGATAATATTTAAACACATGCAGATGTCCACCATTATGCTATATGGTGACAGTTGTCTGGCCTAATTTCTAATTTTGTTGTCAGTTATCCTTCCTTTATGATAGGCAATAAAATTAACTACCGTAGAGCTTCAGTTATGGAGAAATGCAGAAATACTTAACATCTCTGACTGCCTCCTCAGGACTATCTAAGTTGGTCAACCTTTTACGTTTTGTTCACAGTGTTCTAGTTATGATCGCAGGTCTGTTTGTTATATACAGAGACAGACTGTTACAGCTAACAAAAGGAAATCCACAAAATCAAGTGGATTTGCTATGTTGACACTAAGATTGTTGATGTTATATATAGTTGTTTATCACCTGCTTTAAGAACAGTATGCACTAGTAGGTCAGGAGCTGTGTCATGTTTTGTGGGTGGTAGTAAAGATGAAAATTATTCAGCTTAGAAGTTATATAGCACATTAATTCTTTCAACTGACATTTTGAAAATTGTTTAAAAATGAGACTTTTCAATTTGTTTTTAATGTTGAACAGTGAAAAGTTAGGCTGTTGAAGATAATTATTTTTATTTCACATTCTACTAGAATAATAAAGGTGATTATGCAACAATTTTTTCCATCTTGAAGTGCCAAGTTAAATTGGAAAAAGCAAAGTGTTTCCAGCTAAAAAAAATGGACTATCTGATGAAGCAACTGCTCTGACACAAGTCTACAAAAAGATAGCTGAATCATAAGATAGTTTAAATAATGATGTCTTGGTATTTCATAGATGTGTCATGAGATTTAGAAATTAACATTTGCTTGAAAGAAACAGAGCTAATATGGCAAATCAGGAGAAAATCTTATAATTCTCTATTCATCCCCTAACCAAGATAACTGGAGCTTTAACTTCTTAGGTGCTATAGGCATTCTAATGCTGCTGACTTCCTTTAGGGAGAAATTTAATTTAGCTACATCAAAGCCTCATTTATAGCTTGAATTTGTCAACTTTGAGTTTTCAAAGACTAACTAATAGTTTATTCTTAACTAAAATGTATCTTCACTTTTTCAAAACTTTGATCGTGTCAGTTAATGGTATGCATTTATACAATTAGCCTTTGGCTAATAAAGTGCAGAATATTTTCATTAGCCTTATTTTGCAAAAAGTGATAAATTAAAGCTTTTGCTAGGATTTATGGTATACTTGGAGGTTGGCATTGATTTGTCAAAGTGAATACACTGATATTTTATATGTAAATATAAAGCAGGATTGGAATAGATTATTTTAAAACCTGACAAATAATATTTAAAATTGTCCATACAAAATGGTTTTTCATAAAGTGGATGGTAGATGATCTGACAGCATGAAACCAATTGTGTCCTGCCTCCCTGGTGGAGGGGCAACATCCTGATTGTAGTGTTTACTGATATCTGCCATATAAATATTCTTGACATAGACAATTTCAAAATAGTAATGTGACATCAGTTAGCTCACAAAATTCCTGAAAAATTAAGTCACCTCAAGCCAGTACCAGTTGGCTCTAGAACATCACTTTTCCTAACATAGGCACCTTGGTTGCAGGCACATACCCAGTAGGGAGTGTGCAGGAGGCGGCTGATCAATGTTTTTGACTCTCTCTATCCCTCTCCCTTCCTGTCTGTAAAAAAATCAATAAAATATATTTTAAAAAATAAATAAAAAATAATAAAAATAAAGTCAGGTAGCATGATACCTCCAGCATCGTTCTTCTTTTTTTTTTTCAGGATTGCTTTGGCTATTCTGGGTCTCTTATGGTTCCATATAAATCTGGTGATTTTTTTTATAATTAATGATCTTAGCATACAATTAAATAAACCTGGATTTTAAAGGAAAATCCTTTCTAAACATAAGATGAATATATAATATTTCAACTAATATATAATAAGCTAGAGGCCCAGTGCACGAAATTTGTGCGGGGGGGGGGGGCGTTCCCCTCAGCCTGACCTGTACCCTCTAGCATTCCAGGAGCCCTGGAAGGATGTCCAACTGACAGCTTAATGGACCTAACCCAGCCGTGGGCAAACTACGGCTCGCGGGCCGGATCCAGCCCGTTTGAAATGAATAAAACTAAAAAAAAAAAAAAAAGACCGTACCCTTTTATGTAATGATGTTTACTTTGAATTTATATTAGTTCACACAAACACTCCATCCATGCTTTTGTTCTGGCCCTCCGGTCCAGTTTAAGAACCCATCGTGGCCCTCGAGTCAAAAAGTTTGCCCACCCCTGGCCTAACCCATCAATCTGACATCCTTAGCATTGCCATGGAGGCGGGAGAGGCTCCCACCACTGCCGCTGTGCTCGCCAGCCAGCTGTGCGTCCAGCTTCTGGCTGAGCGGCGCTTGCCCTGTGGGAGCACACTGACCACCAGGGGGCAGCTCCTGCATTGAGTGTCTGCCCCCTGGTGGTCAGTGCACATTATAGTGACCAGTCATTCTACCATTCAGTCATTTGTATATTAGCCTTTTATTATGTAGGATATGCTGTAGATGAGGCCCCCTAGAACCATAAGAAATGCAAAAAATTCACTGTTAACTCATTCTTGAATTGCCCCCACTTAAAATCAAATTGCCCCCCCTCCCTGTGGGGCGTGTGCTGCACCTTGGGAACCAGTGGGCTTGACACTTTTCCTCTCTGAGCTTCATTTCTGAATACATATGCTTATACCCTGGGAATTGTAATCTCTTGTCCGCCTACCTCACTGGACTGTCATGAGGAGGTTCTGAGCTAATAAACCTAGAAATGTTTCATCAAGTAAGTGACTTCTAAACGGGAAGGGATTATTATTTTTGAGCCCATGGGTACCCTCGCAGGTAGCAGGTGCTGATTAGGGGAGGAGGACATGATTGTTTCCTGGGACTGTAGCTATGGAAGCTTTGCAGAGGGCTCCACAGGCCCTGGAGGGGCGGGCTCTGGCCAGCAGCCCTGTAGCGGTGGTCATCCCTGGAGGTGCTGGTGGGGGTCAGGGAGTTAGGGGGGCACTAAGGAGGCAGCAAGGCTGAAGGGGGAGTAACTGTTAAATCTTCCCGCTTGGCAGCATTCTTTAAATTGTACCTAGCTGTTTCACAGCTGTACCTGCTCAGGACAGGGCTCCAATCTCCTAGAGCCGGGCGGGGGGGCCGGCCAGGGTGGAACCAGGTGGGCTAGGAGGGCGGGTTTAGCTGTGCCCTCAGCAAGGTTCAGCACACTTCCACTGCGGAGAAGGCACTACTGCTGCTGTCAGGAGGAAGGGTCTGACCCTGGGGATCCACTCAGGCCTGCCTCCACCCGGATCTGGAGTTGTAGGGAGAAGAGGCATGCCTTGCCCCAGTGGAGGGGGTCTGGCAGCTGCAGGCCATGGGCCCTGGGTGTCTCAGGGGTGCTGACGGGTGGTCGCCAGTGTGCTATTGTTGTGGGCGCCCCTAGTGGGGGTGGCAGGGGAAGAGATTGGGAGTCGGAGGTGCGGGCTGCAGCTACCCCCAAGGCTGGGTCTTCTCCCTATCTGGTCAGCCTCCCCATCCTCCCGGGGGTGCAGGGGCTGGGGTAGGGTGTCCATGCAGGGGGATTGGAAGAGCTCCCCATGGCCGCTTCCTCTTCCTTCTTTGCAGTCCAGGCTTCTGTCAGGCGTTCTCCTCAGACCCCCGGGAACTTGGCTCCAGCTGCCTGACTCCTCCTGCTTTGCATCATTATGCAAAGTGGTCGTTGTGGTGACACCATAACGAACAAATTAGCATATTCCCTCTTTAGTATATAGGATATAATGCATATGTATTAAGTTATATATTATACTATATAATATAAGGCTAATATGCAAATAGACCAAATGGCAGAACTACCGAACAACTGGTCACTATGACATGCGCTGACCACCAAGGGGCACGTGTGTAACATGGCAGGCATCGGCAGCAGGCAGAAGAGCAGAGAACATGGCAGGCATTGGCTATGGTGGGATAGTGGAGCAGGAGTGCGGGGGCGCCAGACCAAGGTGAGATGCCAGTCGCTGTCATCAGAGGGAGCCTCTGGTGGTTACTGAAAATTCTTTGGTCCCATGCACCGTGGTCCTGCCCAGCACTCACACTTGCTGCCAGAGCTGGCCCCACTCACACCTGCTGCTGGTGCTTGAGCCGCAGCTCTCACCCATTGCCAGTGCCTGGTGCCAGCCCCAATCACTCAGCGCCCTCAGCAGATGCGAGCGGCAGCTGCTGGCCCTGATCACACCTGCGGGCTTCTCCACCTGGCCCTACTCCTGAGGGGCGATCAGGACAGCAGCGCCGCTTGCACCTGCTAACAGAGTCAGCCCCACTCTCACCTGCTGCTGGCTCCAGCCCCAATCACTCTGCTCCATCAGCGGGTATGAGCAGGGCTGGTGCCATCAGCATGTGGGAGTGGCAGCAGCAGGAGCTGGGCTGCCGGCAGATAGGGTACCAGGGGCCACAGTGGGAAAGGCCAGGCAGGGTTGCAGAGGATGGGCCCAGACCCACCCCTGTGTCCACCACAGCCTCACAGCCCACAGTTCTTTTTGAGGTGCATGAATGAATTCATGCACTGGGCCCCTAGTATTATATAATAAACAAATAATATAATCTAAATATATAGAATGGCTTTCTTATATAAGAAATCTAATGTAAATATTTGATTAATTCTGATAGTATACCTTTCCAAATTATTTTTTCCACAAAAAAAGAATTAACAATAGAAATATAAAAATCACAATTTGCAGCTATGAGTCATATATTTTTTTTCTTTTGAAAATGAATTAAGGTATCCAATGTATCTTTTAGAATAAAGCCCAATATATCTTTACTTTGGGATTTTTGATATTTCTCTATCAGTTCTTTCATTGAACTTTGCAGAGCACCAAATTAATTACAATCTGTATTGTGAGTTCTAGTCTTTTTTTATCTATTTTTTGGGCCATCCTATTTTACTCTTTTCCATGGAAGATTGAATTTTCTTTACTTCAGAAGTCTATTATGAATTTTATATTTTGTTGGATACTTCACAATGACTCACTGTATATACCATTTGAAATGCATGGCCAGAAATTTAATGAATAAAAGCCCCAAATGTCTAACTTAATTCTAAATGTTAATGCCTGGAAGACTTTCAGCAAACTTCACAAGATTTTTATGGTTCACTGGGTTCTAGGGAAACATGAATTTATGATTTAATCTCCTTGCCTTTTAGATGCTTCTACAATAAACTTGTCAGACAAGTAATTGCTACCTATTGACAATGGATATAATGCACATTTGAATTGCAGTTAAAGAATAACACATACTAGTACATGAAAGAAAATCACCAGCTAAATAATGCATCACTGAGTCCAATATAAATTCTCTTCTCCCTAGAAGAGAATTCCTTTTGGAATGGATATTTCTTTTTATTTTTTATTAAATGTATTGGGGTGATATTGGTTGATAAGATTATACAGGTTTCAAGAGTACATTTCTAGGATCCATGATCTGTGTATTGCGTTGTGTGCCCATCACCCAAAGTCAAATCATCTTCCATCACCATATAGTTGGGCTTCTTTACCCTTTACTACCCTCCCATTCCCTTTCATCTGGTAACCGTTATACTGTTGTCTGTGTCTATGAATTTCAGTGTTTTTTTAAAAATATGTTTTTATTGATTTCAGAGGAAGGGAGAGATAGAAATATTGACGAGAGAGAAACATCAATTGGCTGCCTTCTGCATGCCTCCTACTGGGAATCAAGCACTCAACCTGGGCACGTGCCTTGACCAAGAATTAAACCTAAGACCTCGTGGTGCATGGAACAACACTCAACCAACTGAGCCACACTGGCTGGACTATGAGTTTCAGTTTTATATCTCATAATGAGTAAATCATATGGTTCTTAGCTTTTTCTGACTGACTTTTTCACTTAGCATAATAATCTCAAGGTTAACCACAGGAACAAATAAGCATACTGCTTTTTCAGATGTATAATTAATCTTGTGATACTGGTGAGAAGAAAATGAGTAATTCTCCCAAAAATTTATTTTATGGATCTAAAGAAAGATATAATTAATATATTCTCAAAGTCTAATTTCAGGTAAAGTCATTGTTACAGTCCCTAAAAACAAAAGAAAATTAACTATTACTAGTCAATATTAAATTTGACCTTTTATTAATGACACATTTTCTAGGGAGGAAGACATTCATTCCTGGCTCTAGCAAACATTTTGCTAAAAAAAACAAACAAAAAAACAAAAAACATTTTTAAAGAAGTAATTTCCACTGGTTTAACATCAAAATTTAAATATGAATTTTAAATGATAGTTGCTGTGGAAGTTTTGACAATTATATATCATTACACTGTGAAAAGAGTGTGTTTGGTTTTAATCATCCTTTAGAGGGAATAATCAGGATATCATTTTATATATATTTAATTTTTCTATCCAAAAGAATGTACAGTACTTTTAAGAGATTTGCCATCAGCTGCTGTCAACAGTCTGTTCATAGAAAAAGAACTCTTTCACCAGATGATGCCTCTTCTCTTTTTTTACAAACAGGTAGAGGATTCCTGTAGTCTCCTTTTTTCAACATAGATAGGATGTCCCCCCAAAAATGTATACACACTTCAATAGCTGACAGCTGTAGTCTATTACAGTTTGAAAATGAAATGTATTTTAATAAATACTGCTTTCAAAGTGTGTACATATTTTGGGGGGACACCCTGTATTTTTTAATCATCAGGAACTGTAGTATGCAGTAGAGAACTTTTTCTTCTTTCTATTCTTTCCCCATGTTAGGTCCCACAGGGCATGACCATAAATTAAAATGTTTCATTTGCATTCATGATGTGTTACGTGGGAGAATTACAGCCAAGTATACATGAAGTGAACATATGGCTTTATATTTCATTATGCAGTATTAGACTTTTATTATTGTTGTTGCTTTTTTTGAAATTGTGCCTACAGAAAGTGTGAAAGCAAATGATCAGTCAACATTCTTAGCCTAGCACAAAGGTTCTCTGAAACAGACAAGTTTTTTATTTGTTTTGTCCTCACTTCTGATATCGTCAGTTCTGTTGTTTTCCTAGTTTAGTAGAAAGAATCTCCTGAATCTATTGCTTACAGTAGTATGTCAAGAAAACTCTTCTGATTTAATCCAAAGGAGTCTCCTGATTATTCTTTGAAGAACTATTCATTTGGGTTAAGAGAAAATTATTAGACTGGGTTCAAAGATAATTAGTGAAAATCCAGGGTTAAACAGACATTGTAAACTGGAAGCAATATCAGAACCAAAATAAGTCAGAAAGTTCTCTAGCCAAAATTGTGTGCTATGAAAATCAGAATCTAAGGGTTGTTTCCAATTCAGGTTATTACAAAGAATACTGTTGTGAACATTCTCATATATGTATTTTGTTAAATGTATGTAATAATTTCCAATACTATACAACTAGGAGTGGAATTATAGCATCATAGAGTATGTGTATAGTCAGTTTTAGTAAACATTTTCCAAAATGAATGTGCCTATTTACTTTCCTACAAAAATGGATTGTTGCCCTGATCCTTGTGAACAATTGGTGTCCTCTGTTTCATTTTAGCCATTCTAGTGGTTATATAATGGTATCATATTGTGATTTTTATTTACATAACCTGAGAGACTAATGTAATCAGACAAATTTTTATATGTTTTTCTCCATTTGGATTTCCTATTTTTAAAATATTTTGAAATGTTTTATTCTCCCTAGTAAATCTAGCACCCATCTGACACGATACATAGTTATAACAATATTACTGACTCTATTTCTTATGATGTACTTTATATCCCCATAACTTTTCTGTAATTATTAATTTTTACTTCTTAATCCTTTCAGTTTTTCACTCAGCTCCCCAAGCACCATCCCCTCTAGCAACCATCAGTTTATTTTCTGTGACTTTGAGTTTGTTTCTGTTCTACTTGTCCATTCTTTTGGATTGTCTCCTCTTTCTCTCTTTTTTTACTTTAAATAAATTTTAATGCTAATTACATTTGACATACAACATTATTTAGTTTTAAGTGATATCATACAATTTACTAAGTGATCAACCCTATAAGTCTCATAACCATCTGGCTCCATACATAGTTATTAGAATACTAGTGGCCCGGTGCACGAAATTCGTGCACATTGAAAGGGTATTAATTAGAGGAAATATTTTAATATTGCTATTTGCCCTTTCTCTATAATAAAAGTGTGAGAGATAAAAGGAAATGAGTACAATGTATATGAAAATAATACATAATTTTATTAATAAATAAACAGTAATAAAATGATATAACAACAAACTCATGATGTAAAAACAACACTGATGCAAGAGCGGTTTGGGGGTGTGACTGCGGGTGGACGCCGCAGCCACCCCGCCAGCCTGGGTCTGGGTCTGCCGACGGGAGCGGGTCGGGGGCGTGACTGCGGGCAGAAGCCGCAGCCGCCCGGCCAGCTCCGGTCTGCTGGCGGGAGAGCCAGTTGGGGTCTTGGCCAGTAGGGGACAGCTGCGGTCATGCCCTGCCAGCCCTGGGTTAGGTCGCCCGCCATCCAGGTCACAGATAGCAGGCCTGGATGGCGGAGGGGCAGGCAGGATGGTGCTGTCCCATCCTGCCTGCAGTATGCAAATTAGCCACCATCTTTGTTGGCGGTTAACTGCCATCTTAGTTGGCAGTTAATTTGCATATCGCCGTGATTAGCCAATGGGAAGGGTAGCGGTCGTATGCCAATTACCATGTTTCTCTTTTATTAGTGTACATTAATTATATCACTACTAGAGGCCCAGTACATGGATTCATGCACCAGTGGGGTCCCTCAGCCTGGCCTGCACCAGGTCACAATCCAGGACCCCTCAGGGGGTTTGGCCCAATCCTGCCTGCAGTCCGACATCCCCTGAGGGATGTAACAATGCTGGAAGCTGCAGGCGGCTGGGGAGGAGCCTGAGCTGAGGCTGGCACCATGCTGCTCCTGCTCATCCTGGCCCCACTGTGGGAGCACACTGACCACCAGGGGGCAGCTCAGGCATTGAATGTCTGCCCCCTGGTGGTCAGTGCACATCATAGCAACCAGTAGGATTTTTATATATATAGACTAGAGGCCCGGTGCACAAAAATTTGTGCACTCGGGGGAGAGGGGGGGGTCCCTCAGCCCGGCCTGTGCCCTCTCGCAGTCTGGGACCCCTCAGGAGATAATTACCTGCTGGCTTAGGCCTGCTCCCGGGTGGCAGAGGGCAGGCCCAATCCCTAGGTGCAGCCCCTGGTTGGGCTCAGAGCAGGGGCGATTGGAGACTTGGGGTGTCGCCCCATCATGCACAGAGCAGGGCAGATTGGGAGGTTGTGATGCCACCCTCAGTCACACTCAGGGTAGGGCCAATCAGGGGGTTGGGGCACCGCCCTCTATCACCCACAGAACAGGGCCCATCAGGGGGTTGGGGTGCCGCTACTCTCAGGCTCAGGGCAGGGCCGATGGGGAGGTTATGGCTCTACCCCATCACACACAGAGCAGGGCCCATGGGGGGGGGGTTGGGGAGCTCCCCCCTATCAGGCACAGAGCAGGGCTGCTCAGGGGTTTGGGGCTCCGCCCCCTGTCACACACAGAGCCACAGGGCGATCAGGGGGTTTGGGCGCTGCCCCCTGTCATGCTGATCCGGGTGCCGGGAGGCATATCACCCTTTTACTATATAGGGTAGAGGCCTGGTGCATGGGTGGGGCCGGCTGGTTTGCCCTGAAGGGTGTCCTGGATCAGGGTGGGGGTCCCCACTGGGGTTCCTGGCCAGTCTGGGTGAGGGGCTGAGGGCTGTTTTCAGGCTGGGAGTGACTGAAGTTCCCAACCGCTCCTTTTTTTCTTTTTCTTTTTTTATTCTGGGCCAGCTTTACCTTGAGGATTGGCTCCAGCTCTTAGGCCTCCGCGCGGCCGAAAGTAGGTTTCTGGCCTTTGCTTACAATGTTGCCAGTCTGCTGGCTGAAGTTCGGCGGTATTTGTTACAATGTTTCCTAAACTGCCCGCTCAGAGGCCTGCAGCCGCAGGCGGGGAACATTGGTTTCCTCCAACGATCCTCCATCACTGAGGCAAGCAAGCCTCATGTTAGTTTTAAGCTGCCTGGCTGCCGGCTGCCATCTTGGCTGGCAGTTAATTTGCATATCTCGCTGATTAGCCAATGAAAAGGGTAGCGGTCGTACGCCAATTACCATGTTTCTCTTTTATTAGTGTAGATGCTGTACTTTACCTCCCCATGACTATTCTGTAACAACCAATTTGTACTTCTTAATCCCTTTACCTTTTTCATCCATCCCCCTGGCACCCCTCCCACCAAAATGTTCTCTATACCTACCAGTCTGTTTGTTCTGCTTATTTTTTCTTTTTTTTTCTTTTTTTGTTAATCCTCACCAAAGGGTATTTTTTTCCATTGAGTTTTAGAGACAGTACAAAGGAGTCAGGGAGGAGAGGAGAGGAGAGAGAGAGAGAGAGAGAGAGAGAGAGAGAGAGAGAGAGAGAGAGAGAGATGTGAGAGAGATACATCAATTAGTTGTCTCCTACACACATCCCAACCAGGGCCAAGTATCGAAACTTCAACCCAGGCACATATCCTTGACCGGACATTAAACCCGTGACCCTTTGGTGTGTAGGTCAATGCTGCAACCATGGAGCCATCTGGCCAGGACTAAATTCAATTGTTAATAGATATGAATTTATTGCCATTTTATTATTCATCTTTTTTATCTTTTTTTTTTCTTTTTTGTAAAGAAGGTCCTTTAACATTTCATGTAAATTGGTTTGGTGGTGATGAACTCCTTTAGCTTTTTCGTTTCTGTGCAGTTCTTTATTTGTTCTTCTATTCTAAAGATAGCTTTGCTGGGTAGAGTAGTCTTAGACTGCAAATTTCTGTTGAGAAATCAGCTGAAAATTTTATCGGATCTCCCTTGTAGATAACTGCTTTTCTCTTGCTACTTTTAAGATTCTTTGTTTTTAACATTTGGCATTTTATTTATTTTTTAATATATTTTTATTGATTTCAGAGAGGAAGGGAGAAGGAGAGAGAGATAGAAACATCAATGATGAGAGAGAATCATTGATCAGCTGCCTCCTGCATGTCACCTACTGGGGATTGAGCCTGCAAGCCAGCATGTGCCCTTGACCGGAATCAAACCTGGGGCCCTTCAGTTTGTAGACTGAAGCTCTAACCACTGAACAAAACCGGCTAAGGCTAATATTTGGCATTTAATTATACTGTGTCTTGGTGTAGGTTTCTTTGGTTTCATCTTGTTTGGGACTCTGTGCTTCCTGAACTATTTCCTTCACCAGGGTAGGGAAGTTTTCCACCATTATTTTTTCATGTAGGTTTTCAATTCTCTGCTCTTTCTCTTCTCCTTGCATCACTCCCATGATGTAAATGCTGCTATGCTTGAAGTTGTCCCAGAGGCTCCTTAAACTATTCTCTCTCTCTCTCTCTCTCTCTCTCTCTCTCTCTTTCTCTCTCTCTCTTTTTTTCTGTTCTGATTTGGTGTTTTCTGCTTCCGTTATCTTCCAAATCTCTGATTTGATCCTCTGCTTCATTTTACTCCACTATTGATTCCCTGTAATGTATTCTCCATTTCAGTTCATGTCTTCTTCATTTCTAACTGGCTTTTTAAAATATTTTCTAGTTCTGTTTTTAGACTTATCATCTCTTTGTTGAAGTTCTCACTAAATTCATCTACTCTTCCCCTAAGTTTGTTGAACAACTTTATAACCAGTGTTCTGAACTCTGCATCTGGTAGACTTTTGTCTCCATTTTGTTTACTTCTTTTTCTGGAGTTTTGTTCTGTTCTTTCATTTGGGACATGTTTCTTTGTCTCCTCATTTTGACAGCCACCCTGTGTTTGTTTCTATGTATTAAGTAGAACTGCTACATCTTCCAGGCTTGGTAGTGTCCTATGTAGTAGTTGTTCTTTAGGGTCCAGTGGCACAGCCTCCCTGATCATCCAAGCTGGCACTCAAGGTGCATCCCTTGTGTTGGCTGTGTACACCTTCCTGTTATAGCCTACTGTAGCCTTGAGTGCTGTCGACCTGTCAATGGGAAGGGTTTACCTCCAGGCCAATTGGCTGTGAAGACTAGCTGTGACCACTATGGAGGATGAGCTGTGCAGGGGCCAACCTCTAGGGCAGGACTTATTTCCATGGGGCTCTGGTGCCCGCTGAATCCACCCCATAAGTGTGTCACTTGTGAGGTGGTTGAGTGGTGCTTCAATGTGGTTTGATGCTGTCCACTGGTTGCACTGGCTCTGGGGCCTCCTGGGAGGTACAGACCAAAGTCAGAAGTTAACTGTGTTCTGCCTGGGACCACCCAGCATGAGCTACAAAGTGGTTTTCATATGGCTGCTACTAGTGCTCAGCTTGGAGACGCCCAGGAGAGGCCAGTGTGTGAACCAAGATTGGCTACTGTTAGTACTTGGCATGGGGCCACTTAACAATGGGTATGGGGTTTGCCAAGGCCAGATGCTTCTTGTTTGGGAGATATTAGGAAAGTCTGAGGCATGATCCAAGAAAGGCTTTTCCTATAGAAAAACCACTGGAAACAGCTTAAGGGAGCCCAAAAGTTGGGTGGGGTGGGGGTCTCAGGGGATTACCAGGATGGAGCAAACAGTGATAGCCAGGTTGATGGAGACTCAGGTGCCCACCTGCGGGCTCTGCTGGGGTGTGGGGGCTTATAAGGAACAATGGCCACTGCTAACATTCCTGCCTGGGAGAAAGCTACCCCTCCAGCTCTTGTTCTGATGCCAGACAATTCAGTTCCTTCCTGTATGTCTCTGGTGCCTTTCAAGCTGCTGTCCAGCTATGGAACTCAGAGAGAATGAGTCTGAATAAGCCCATGAGCTTTAAGGGGAACTGCTTGGCAATCCAGCAGCCCTTCATCTCACTCAGCCACAATCCCCACTGGTTTTTAAAACCAGAAGTTATGAGGGCTTCTCTTCCCAGGACTGGAACCCTGGGCTGGGGGGTCTGGTGTGAGGCTGGGATTCCTAGCACCTTAGGGGTCCTCTGCAGGCAAGGTATCCCCTCTGATTGTTAACTACCATACCTTAGTGTGGGAACAGCCTGTTCCTTGTCTCTGCTCCTCTTACTAGTCTTGATGTATCTTCTTCTCTATATCCTTAGTTGTAGGACTTTGCTTGAGCTAGATTTCAGGTGATTCTGGATATGGTTATTCTGTAGTGTATTTGTAATTTTGATTTGGTTGTGGGAGGATGGGAGTACTGCATTTACCTATGCCCCTATATTCTCTTTTTCTTTATGGATTTTCTACGTTTTTTTAAGCTGGATATAAAATAATTGTGTTAGGTATCATTTTTACAATAAATTCTTATAAGAGCATGGTACATTTACCATAATTAATGAGCCTATATTGATACATTAATTAAACTCTGTACTTTGTTCATATATCCTTAGTTTTTTCCCTAATATACTTTTACTGTTCCCCATACAGGATACCGCCTTACATTTTAGTCATCATATCTCCTTAGACTTAGGCTTTTCTTGTTTTTGATAAAAGTACCAGTTCTGAGGATTAATGGTCAAGTATTTGCAGAATGCTCCTCCAGTGGAATTTTGGACTGACTTTTTATTATTACGCAATGCCCATTTCATTTTCCAGTAAAGTGTCTTACCATAAAGTATTTTTGTCTCATATTACTATAGCCATAGCAATTTTTCTATTGATTACTGCTTACATGGTATGTATTTACATGGTATGTTTTATTTTTAAACATCTGTGTCCTTATATATAATATGTGTCCCTTGATTTATAGTTAAAGAACATATATATTTTTAATCCACACTGACAATTTTAGATTTTTAATTACAGTGGGGCCTTGACTTACGAGTGTCCCGACTAACGAGATTTTTGAGATAACAGCTGTCTCTAGGCCGATTTTTTGCATTGAGTTGATAGAGTAATTTGAGTTAACGAGCTCCTTAATGAGCTCAGTCTCAGAACGAATTAAACTCATAAGTCAAGGCCCCACTGTATATTATAAATTGTATTTAAAGTAATTACCTACATATTTGGCTTCTATCTACTGCTTTATTAGTTTTTTATTGAACCCAACATTTTTACCTTCCTTTTTCTCTTTATTCTTGCCTTCTCTTATTTTAGTCATATACATTCTATTATTCTTTTTCTTCTTCAAAATATAAAACGTTTTATGAATTTTCATGTCCTCTTGAGTACAGAGCTGTTAATATTCTCTTTATCATATTAATTTTAGTATGTGCATTGCTGAGATGAAATAGCATTTTGTAAGCAAGAAGTTTTTCATTTGTATACATTTGTGATTTTAAAAAGTTCACATTATTTTAAAGAGCAAACTACATACAGAAAAATTTAGAACAGTTCATTTTTAAATATATATATATATATATATATATATATATATTGATTTCAGAGAGGAAGGGAGAGGGAGAGAGAGTTAGAAATATCAGTGATGAGAGAGAATCTTTGATCGGCTGCTTCCTGCACGCCCCTGACTGGAGATCGAGCCTGCAACCTGGGCATGTGCCCTGACCGGGAATCGAACTATGACCTCTTGGTTCATAAGTCAATGCTCAACCACTGAGCTACAACTGGCTGGGCTAGAACAGTTCACTTTTATGTAAGATATTTGTTCCCTATGTAGCCATACCACAATAGATTATAATGAAGAGACTCAAAGAAAAGTGGTGATGTTTTTATGTTTACCATATTTGTAAACAACCTGGTGTGTGCTCATATGATTTAAATAATAAATGTATACATATTTAAATGATGTACATTATAAAAATATATGAACTGTGAAGGTTCTGGAATTTTACCATACTTGCAAGCTAACCAATGTGAACTAACTTGCTGCATTTCATGGATACTGGCAGAAAACAAAGGACCACTGGTCAGAATCATAAGACTTTATTATTCACAGCACAGTGATCTCAGGCTCACATTAGTTCCCCTTGCCATCAAATTCCATGGGGTGCTATGGAGTGGCCCTGCATGAATTCTGCACATGTACCTGCTTTGCATCAATGCGGAAGAACACTGAGCTCAGAGAACCAGATCTTTTACACTGGGCAGCAAACAGACCCACTTGAACTTTGCCCTATTAGGAGATATTACCTTTTTTACACTGGAGAGTAAACAAACCTGCTCTTTGCTCGGGAAAGAGTCAGTATCTTTATTTTCCAAAGGTATTTGCTGTATAAATATATTTGAAAAATGGAAGTCAATGTTGAAAATGACTATTATTGTTCCATTCTCTTATGTTGTTTCATAATATTGATCCAGAGTCATAAATTGCATAAAGAGGTATAAGATCAGGTTACTTAAATGGAAAGTATGGTCTCATTGAAAGATTCATGGATACTAAGAGATTATTGATTCTTGTTTTAAACTAAACCACTCAGGGGAGTTGGTGATGTTTCTAATCCACAAAGCTATCTCGAGAGAATTTGTGATCTTCCCTTGCTAGCCTGCAGTTGTAGATTATTTGCAAAATGGCTGAAATTATGTCCCTCCTCATATCCATGCACCTTTGCGCTATGACTTTGAAACACCTTCCATTAAGCGTTTATTTCCCCATCCTTTTATTCTGAGCAATTCTTGGTATGTCTTTGATCAATTGAATGTTGCTAAACTGATATTGCGCCTGTTCCAAACCTAGTCTTGAAAGGCCTTGCATGTTTTTGCTCTCTTTCCAGGTATCAGGTGAATAGTTTGAAATAGCTTTCTCAATGATGACAAGCATGTGACCTAATTGACAATGTTTTCTTCACTAAGACTGAAAACTACCTAGCTGACCTGTAGATGACCAAAATGCAGTAGTTAGCCCAGCCAGGACCAGAACTGTCTAGTTTGAGTTCAGACAAAATTGTTAATAAAGACAATAATGAGCTAAGTAAATAGCTGCTGTTTTAAACCACTAACTTTCAGGGTGGTTTATTAGTCAGCAGGAGCTAATTACTATATTATATAAAATATTAGTTTGTTATTACTCCAAAGTTAATTAATTTATTTGGTCACTCATTCAACTAATCTGAATAAGCACTTCTGTGTGCCAAAAAGAGACACAACAAAAATAATATCTCTAACTTTCTGAGCCTAGTGGAAGGACACAAAAAGTAAACAACAAAATTAAAGTATGTAATATTCTGGGTGGTAATAAGTTCAGAAGGGAAAAAGTAATTTTTACATTTTTTATCAGGTGGCCAAAGAACTTCAACTTACAGTGAAGTTGACTGTTGAATAAAGACATGGATGAAGTATGGGAGTGAATTACTAGATATTTGCATAAAAATTTTCCCAGGTAGAGAAAACAATAAGTGCAAAGCCATTGGGCAGGTGTATACCTAGTGCATACACACTCTTGGGAACAGTGGAGTAGAGTGATAAATGGAGAGAGTAATAGGAGATGATGTGAGATAGGTAAAAGGGGCTACCAGGGGTGGGCAAACTTTTTGACTCGAGGGCCACAATGGGTTCTTAAACTGGACCGGAGGGCCGGAACAAAAGCATGGGTGGAGTGTTTGTGTGAACTAATATAAATTCAAAGTAAACATCATTACATAAAAGGGCACAGTCTTTTTTTTTTTTTTTTTTAGTTTTATTCATTTCAAACGGGCCGGATCTGACCCGCGGGCCATAGTTTGCCCACGGCTGGGCTAGATCATGTATCAGTTTACTTTGGCTTTACTTGAAGAGTAGTAGAAGTCTTTCAAGATGCTTTTTAAATTTCCCTTCTTTCATTGGAAGCCTCTGAAGTAGGGGCATGACATGAGTTAGCTTCATTTTCGACAGAATCATTCAGACTATTCTGCTGAGAAGAGATGGAAAGGAGACAACAGTGGAAGTAGGAAGATCAGTTTGGATGCTATAGTAATAATAAAGGACCAGATTATTGCAGTGGAGGTGATAGAAGATGGTAAGATTCTGGATAGACTATATTTTGAAGGTAGAACAGACAGGATTTGCTTGCTGATGGATCTGGATTTGGTGTGTGAAAGAAACAGAAGGTAAAAGATGACTCTAGTGATTTGGTGACTATAAGGATTTGGTTTAAGGGAAGAATTACCTTGCCACTAATTAAAATGAGGAAGACTTCTGAAATAGCAGGTTTAGGGGTGTTTATCAGAATATCAATTTTGAATATGTTTGAGATTGCCTATAAAACATCCAGGTAGAGGCATAGAATATAAAGCTTACTATATTAACCTGAATTTTAGAGGAGAGGTCTGGGCTGGAGATACTCATTTAGGAGTCATTCAATATGTAGCATTTTTTTAAAGACACGAGTTTAGATAGGTGAAAGAAGAGGACCAAGTACTGAACCCATTGTATCTTGTATCTTGAGTGTTTTAAGATCTGGGTGATGAGGAGGAATAAGACAAGGAAATGGAGAAGTCACCAGTGAGACAGGAGAATATTAAGTGTATGGCATCCTGAAAACAAATTGAAAAACAGTGTTTAGAGGACAATGGGCTACCAATTGTGTCAAATGCTGCTGAAAGGTCAATTAGATGAGCACTGAGTATTCATCAATGAATTTAACAATATGGGCTTTATTAGTAACCTTGACACAGCCAATTTAATAAACAGGTCATGGCAAGACCTGCCTGAAGTGGGCTCAAGATAAAATAAAAAATAAACTTCAAAAAGTTAATATATCTAATACTTTTGAAGAGTTTTGCTATAAAATGAGAGAAAAATTAGGCATAGTTGAACTAGGAAGTGGTTATTGGCAAGAAATATCTGAGAGAGAGAGAGAGAGAGAGAGAGAGAGAGAGAGAGAGAGAGAGAGATAACAAAGGAAAAAACTCACATCTCTGCTCAATAATAAGAATATAAAAATAAGAAGCTATCTATTTTCCTGTAAAATTTTTCTTTCTATCATTCAGGATTGATCAGCCAAGGGGTGAAGTGGGAATGAACTGATTATTATAGCAAGCTGATAGGAGAAGCACATTTTTGGCTTGGTCAAAATAGCCAACAACAACTTTCTTTGCATTTCAACTGTCCTTGTGTATAGAGAAAAAAAAATTTTTTTAAGTGGGCAGATATCTGTAATACTATCAACTATCCCAGTGGTCGGCAAACTCTTTAGTCAACAGAGCCAAATATCAACAGTACAATGATTGAAATTTCTTTTGAGAGCCAAATTTTTTAAACTTAAACTATATAGGTAGGTACATTGTTATTAACTTAATTAGGGTACTCCTAAGGCTTAGGAAGAGCCACACTCAAGGGGCCAAAGAGCCACATGTGGCTTGTGAGCCACAGTTTGAAGACCACAGAACTATCCTAATACAGTGGGGCCTTGACTTACGAGTGTCCCGACTCACGAGTTTTTTGAGATACCAGCTGTCTCTCGGCTGATTTTTTGCATTGAGTTGATAGAGTAATTTGAGTTAACGAGCTCCTTAACGAGCTCCTTAAAGAGCTCGGTCTCGGAACAAATTAAACTCGTAAGTCAAGGCCCCACTGTATATAAAAAGCCAGGGTTGCAATAACCGATCACGACCAAAGGCTGACCAACTCGGAAGTCCTTCAGTCAGTGCTGTGGCAACCCAGCACTGACTACCCCGCTGCAGCCTGCTGACCCAGCACTGACTGGCCAGGGGGCTGAGACCCAGAGAGAGAGGCAGGGTCTGATCTGCAGCCTCAGTGGCACCTGTTGATCAGTATTTGCCTCTCTCTTTCTCTCCCTCTTTCTTTCAGAGCTTTGCCAACAGCCGGGCTTTTCTTTCTCTCTGGGCCTCTTGGGGGCTGCTCTTAAGCTCTGCCTATCTGATCAGGCCCAGAGATAGGCCCAGAGATGCTGACTGGCATGAGAACCAACCAATCAGAACCAAATATGGGTGCTGTGAAGAACCAATGGCTGTCTAGAAGGAGGAGCTTTTGCCACTGACTGGCATAGGAACCGTCCAATCAGAACCAAATGTGGGTGCTGTGAAGAATCAATGGCTGCCTAGGAGGTGGAGCTTCTGATGCTGACTGGCATAGAAACCAACCAATCAGAACCAAATCTGGGTGCTGTGGGGAGCCAATGGCTGTCTATCAGGCGGAGCTTTTGATGCTGACTGGCATTGAAACCCACCAATCAGAACCAAATATGGGTTCTGTGGAGAGCCAATAGCTGCCTAGGAGGTGGAGCTTTTGATGTTGGCATAGAAACTGACTAATCAGAACCAAATTGGCCAGCAGGGGAGGGCAGTTGGGGGGGCCGTGAGATCAGGCCTGAAAAGGAGGGCAGTTGGGGGCAACCAGGCTGGCAGGGGAGGGCAGTTAAGGGTGATAAGGCTGGCAGGCAGAGGCAGTTAAGGGCAATCAGGCAGGTAGGCAGGTGAGCAGTTAGGAGCCAGCGGTCCTAGATTTCGAGAGGAATGTCCAACTGCCAGTTTAGGCCCAATCCACAGGGATCCCCAATTGGAGAGGGTGCAGGCTGGGCTGAGGGAAACCCCCACCTCCATGCACTAATTTTGTGCACCATGCCTCTAGTGTGCATGTGTATATATATATTGGGCAGAGGAGGAGAAAATGAATGAACAGTGTGTAGCTCTCTGTTTTTCTTGCCTTCTCACACACTGGGTTTCATCCTACATGATAGTTGCAGCAGACATGCTCTGGCTATGTGCTGCCTTTTGATCGTATCTGCTCAAAGAAGCTATAAATGGCAAAGCAAATGATTATGTGAATATGCATCTGCATGACTCTGTTCCCACTATTGTTAGTGTTCAAGATTACTAATATGTAATTATAGTCTGCAAATAACATTGAGGCAGTAGGGGTTCACCAGAGCTGCAACAATATAGAATATATTATCACCCTATCCAAGCTGCCCAACAGTGCCAAGGAACATGAAATAAAACTGATACCATTATAATTAGCTAGTTATTAATAATAGGAAAGGAACAAAGGCTAGACATTATAGGCATGTTCTTTATGAAACATTGGAGGAAGGGGACTGGACAAAGAGAAAATAGATACATGCCCAGTAAAGTTGGGATGACTAGGATAGGTGCTTGCTGTCAGTCACACCTGGAAACAGAGGTCATTGGCCAGAATGGGCATAGCCATAGCCAATGCAAGTGCACAAAAATTTGCGATATAGAATCCCCTGAACAAAGAGGTTCACTTACTTGGTTCCTCCTGGCATGCTTGGCTCATGGCTCACACTTGAGCTCCTGGCATTCTCCTGTGTGTCCCATGGCCATGTGGACCTACACACAAAATGGACTAATGGACTGCAACTATCCTGATACTGTATTGAACCTGGCTGCAACATGGAAAGGAAATTCTAGACACTAGCTTTGCTTCTAGCTTTACTGAAACCTCAGCTATACTTCTATGACTGAACTAAGGGAAATGGGACTTCAGAAACACAGGGATTTAATTCCACATGAATAAAAATCATTCATCCTCCCATGCAAGTCTCAGAAAATTAATTTTCTTGGGATATTGTAAGAACTCCACCCCCAGCAGCACCCAGTGGGGAAGAGGACCGATATCAAAGCCACAATCCTGGGCAGTAGGGCCAGTGCCCTGTTAATTAGGAAACCAGGACTTTGTTTCTGACTCAGTCCGCATCAGCAAGTCATTTTGTCTCCCTTGACATTATCATTATTATAAAGGAGATAATTATCTCTGCCTCCTTGGGTATGTTGGTGATTAATACACACTCAAAAGCTCAAAAATATGTGGGAGGAAAATGCTTTAACATTCAAGGTATAACAAAGTGTTTCTCTTGGGGAAAAAAAATAGGCAGTTTGCTTTTAGCTTGTAGATATAATTCTATTGTTTTCCAGAACAGCATCAAGCCAACAAAATATAAAACTCTCATGTACTAATTAATTTCAAAGTTTTCTCTTTTAGTGGGTGGGTCTGAAGGGGAACATTGGCATAGAAAGCTTTCTCTCTTTTTGTTTCCTTAAGGAGATTTCAGTCCACTATGTGGAAACCTATTTGCAACCCAGGAAAGACTTTTGAGATAAGTTTCTGATGAGAGGAATCAGCTCTAAATATCACTACTAACCAGAACCTTCATTTTAATCAGATGGATTTCTCCACAGTTGTACAGAACACAGACATGTCAATTTAGAGAGGGGGGAAAAGTGTCATCCAATAGACCCCAATCACTAAATCTACTTCTGAGCTCTGCGTTAGCTTTATGGAGCCTTTCACCAATCTGTAGGTACTTTTCCTGTACCATTCCAAGCAAAAATGGGAAAAATGCTATTCATCCAGTCTATTTCAGTTTATTCCTTCATTCTTATTTTTTTTTAATTTTTATTGATTTTTAGAGAAAGAAGAAGAGGGAGGGAGAGAGAGAGAAAAACATGTGCCCCCTGCATGCCCCCTACCGAGGATTGAGCCTCCAACCTGGGCATGTGCCCTGACAGGGAATCAAACCAGCAACCTTTTGGTGTATGGGACAATGCCCAACCGACTACACCACACCAGCAGGGCTATTTCTTCATTCTTTAATTAAACAATATTTTTGAGCAGCTACAATATTTCAAGCACAATGCTGAGAACAGGTTAGTAAAATAGACATGCCCTTGTCTGCACGGAGTTTACTAGCTAGCAAAGAAAATACATGAACTGGATTTATGAGTATATTTTGCATGTGAAAGGAAAAAAAAACACATTTCTGACTCAGAAAGCAAAGGGTCATAGTTAGTATTGTGGTCGGCATTTAGACAGACATGAGCAGAGCAAGGATGATAGGCCAGGTACAGAAGGTCACCAGAGTGGAAAGCTCTGTGTGCCAACAATGAGGAAATCTGGGAAAGCAAGGACCTCTCCCCCAGGTTAACTTTTCCTCCCCTAGCATATCGCTGGCCATGTGTTCAGATCCAACCCTGACCTTTCTTCCACTAGCATGTCCTGTCCGTAGTCCTGTGGTAGACTCCCTTAGAGAAGGAACAAATAAGAGGGCTGAAGAACAGTCCTTAAACATTAAGCCTCCAGGACAATGAGTTTCTGACCCACATCAAATACATCTAGGCTTCAGTTGTGTTTCAGCTCCAGGCCCAGAAAAGTAGCAAAACTAGCAAGCAATTTCACAGCTGAAATCAAGACCAGCTGCATTGACTAATGACCCCCTGCCCTGGAGCCGACCAATCAGTAGAGACCAAGACCCTAAAAGGACACACCTGGAAAGCTGATGAATATTTTATTGGGATCCTCCCCTGTGACCTCCAGATAAACACCCTCAAGATAGAGGACCCAGTGTAGCTCTTCCTATGTAGTACACATGCCTTTCCCCATCCCGTTCACCAAGAGAGGCGTCTTCCTTGCCTCTCTCTTTCTCCTAAGCTCGAAAGACCCTTCTTTCATCTCTATAACTTGTTTGCTAAGCCTATTTCTTTTACCCTTCACTTCTTCTACCTCTTTGACTTTCTAAATAAACTTTCTCCTATAGTTTGTCTTAACTCTGAATTCTTTCCTAGCCAGAACTCAAGTACAGTGGGGCCTTGATTTACCAGTTTAATTCGTTCTGAGACTGAGCTCGTTAAGGAGCTCGTTAAGGAGCTCGTTAACTCAAATTACTCTATCAACTCAATGCAAAAAATCGGAGGAGAGACAGCTGGTATCTCAAAAAACTGGTTAGTCGAGACACTCGCAAGTCAAGGCCCCACTGTACTGAGGTTGCTGAACCAAGGTCCTATCTGACCCCGCCAGTCTAACACCTGGTGCTGTTTGAGCCTCCTCCAACAGTATCATTGTTCTTAATTACTCCCTGGCCCCTTCTCGTAAGAGGAGTTTACATACCTGCTCATATCCATGTGATTTGCAATACCTTTCTGTGGAAAAAGTATACATCCTTGCTCTGATGATATTAGGTTTGGTCACATGATATGCTTTGTCTAAACAAATATGAACACAACTGACAGTACCCCAGTTCTAAGGAAAATCTCTAAGAGCCATCCCGTGGTTTCATAAGCTCTCTTGCCTTCCCCCCTGCCAGAGAGTAGGCCCAGATTGTGGACTGCTCCTCAGCCTGGATCCAGGAAGGAATAAATCACATGGAACATACCAGAGCTGCTGCCAATCTGCAGCTAACATATAATGTAAGTGATAAATAAACATTTTTCACTGTAGACTACTGAGATTCTTGGGTCATTTGTTACAAAGCAAAGCTAACTAATACAGCACTTTTCATTCTTAAATCTGATCAGTTATGAAAATTTCGGGGTGTACTGTTTAATAATGTGGGTATTTTCAATAGATGGAGTTACACATATGTTGATATATATGTGATTTGATATGTATGCTATTTTGTTGTATTGATAGCAAGCTTCAAACTTCATATGTCAAATTTGCTGAAGGTGTTAACATCATAGATCTTTTTGTGCTTAAAAATGTTGAATTTCGTGCCAAAAAAAAGCATTTGCAGGAAGTTTTAATTCATTATTTTGAAGAAAAGTGCTGCTGAAAGTTATCATATACTTCGGGAAGTTTATGGTGAACATGCTGTATCTCAAAGTACTTGTCAATGCTGGTTTAAATGCTTTAAAAGTGATGATTTCGGTGTGAAAGACAAAGAATGTCCAGTCAACCGAAAAAGTTTGAAGACCAACAATTACAAGCATTATTGGATGAGGATGCATGTCAAACTCAAAAACGACTTGCAGAAAGATTAAACGTTGCTCAGCAAACAATTTCTTATCGTTTACAAGCAATGGGGAAGATTTTACAGGAAGGAAAATGGGTGCCACATCAACTGAATGAAAGACAAATGGAAAACTGAGAAGTCATCAGTAAAATGTTGCTTCAATGGCACAAAAGAAAGTCTTTTTTGCATCAAATTGTGACTGGCGATGAAAAGTGGATTTATTTTGAGAATCCCAGAGGCACAAAATCATGGGTTGATCCAGGTCAACCATCAACATCGACTGCAAGGCCAAATTGCTTCAGAAAGAAGACAATGCTCTGAGTTTGGTGAAATCAGGAAGGTGTGGTGTATTATGAGCTTCTAAAACCAGGTGAAACCATTAATACTGATCACTCCCAACAACAAATAATCAATTTGAACCACGCTTTGATCATAAAACAACCAGAATGTGCCAGAAGACACGGCAAAGTAAGTTTGCTTCATGATGACGCACCATCACACACTTCAAAACCAGTTAAAGACACGTTAAAAGCTCTTGCCTGGGAAATATTAACCCACCCGCTGTATTCACCAGACCTTGCTCCTTCAGATTACCACTTGTTTGGATCAATGGCACATGCACTTTCTGAGCAGCACTTCAAAACGTATGAAGAAGTGGAAAATTGGGTCTCTGAATGGTTTGCCTCAAAACAAGAAAAGTTCTATTGGGACAATATCCACAAATTACCCGAAAGGGGGGGGGGTGATGTGTAGCTAGTGATGGACATTACTTTGAATAAAGCACTTTTGATGTTTCTCTTGAAATTATCGTGTTTTAGTTGATTACATAATCCGCAGTATTTACTGGTACACCTGGTAGACCTACACAGAAGGACATTCTTCTCCCCATTTCTATCTCTAGTTGGATAAGGTCACTTTCCCTATGTTAAATGAGCACTGGCTCAATCCAACTTTTGTTCTTTCCCAAGAACTTAATATATGGTAAATTCTTTATCCCCATGAGACAACATAAAACAACACTCATTTGTTTTCTAGTTCAAAGATTTGTACATTTTGAAGTGAAATAATCTTTATACTGAAGAGAAAAACATATTGAATTATGAGTGGGAAAGTTCCATAATGCATCTATATTTATGAAGTAAATTGTCACGAAGCAAAATTCATGCTGATTTGTAAGCAATGAGCCATTTCAAGGGGGTGGTGTAATTTGCAACAAGAAAGCAAATATCAAGGGAGTAAAACTAAAAATATATCTTATATGTGTATAATAAAATTTTGCTCTTTTCACAGCATTCCTTATGAAGTAAAATATATTTTAGACCCAGAATTAAATATTATTATATTATAACTTTTTTCTAGATTGGTCCTTATTATAGAATATCACAGAACAATATTCATTGTAAGAACTGGAAGAAAACTTAAAGATTATTTAGTTCAATCCTCTCATTTCATGATAAAAGAAATTGATGGTGGAGATTTAAGTTTCCTAACTTAGAGTTGCACAGTAGTCCAGGACAAAACTGGAATTCTAGCTTGGAGGCCTGCTGACTTCAAGTCTGTGCTTCATCTCATTGCACTGCCTCATACTTGCAAGCATATAAAAATAAGAGTATAATATGTCAATATTGTATTAAACATTTTAAATACATCCTCCCATTCAATTCTCAAAATAGCCCATTTTACCAATGACTGAACAGATTAATCAGGTTAAGGTTAACTAACAAGCCCAGGAACTCATAGTAAATGGCTGAGTCAGGATTTGAATTTGGGTACTTTGATCTAGAATCAGTTTTCTAAGCCTTTATATTTTTCCATTGCTTGCACTATAGGCAAAAGAAAAGACAATAATATTGAGATGAGGAGATGAGAGAAAGACTGGATACAGAATCAGCTATCAGAAAAACTTATTTAAAAAATATTAGCACTTTTCTAAAAGTATCTGTAATCTTAAATTCACCCGTAAAATATCATGCAGAATTTAGTTAGCATCTAAGGGGGTCTAGAACCCAGTTTAAAGGCCCCCCCCCCAAAAAAAAAGGCTCTTGCTTACTTTACACCCACTGGGCCATAAGCAGACAATGACAAATAACATGGAAATATGAAGGACAAATTCCCCAATAGCCCGCCAGCCCCTAGCCCAGGAGGAGCTGCACTACAGGCACATTCGGAGTGCCACCATGATATAAGTGCTTTTACTACACAAAGCATTTAGTAGGCATTTGTAAGAGCTGAATTACCAGATCACAGTAATTCTGTGAAAACTTTGTGAATTCTTTCAGAACACTTTCTGTCTCTTAGGCTGCATAAGAAGTTGGAGCCCACCTTAAAGGGAGATGCTAAAGGCTTACTCTCAATCTACATTTTAACAGTTTTCGACTTCCTTGGCTTTATTGCCCAAAGGATGCTGCCTAAACACATCCAGCATGCTTTGTCGTGAAACTTTAATGGATATTTACTCATGAAGTGACTCTGTAACTCTTGCAGTTGGAAATGTTTTATTTGACTTGGCCTAGGTATCATTAACATGATTGTGCAAATAAGTGAAGAAGAAAATGTAGGCTGATGGTAAAAACCGTCAAGTATGCCTTCTTCCCATGATCCGATAGGGGTATATCAGAAACTGTCAAGCTGAATGGCACCATTTCATCACTTGCTTGCTCTATTCTCTGGAAAGCAACATTCAAGTTCCATGACAATTGCTGACCTTTGTGTCTGAGCAATAAACACACAGTTTAGCATGGCAGGCACTATATTATACATTGTATGACGTTGTTGGGTGGTTTGGACTATGAGCTTTAGAATCTGAGGTACCTGGGTTTAACTTCTTGCCCTTTCCCTGATTAATTTTCTGACCCTGGGGCAAATCAATTTATTTGTCTGAGCCTTTGTTTCCCCTTCTGTACAATGCGGAAAGAAATAATACCTACATCTCCAGAAATTGTTCATTAATTCAACAATTATTTGAGACTATCTTTTACCACATGGACAGATGATAATAAACAAAAAACATAAATAGGAAAATTATATAATTTTAAAAGAATAAAATGATATGAGAAATAAACTATAGAACAAGGGAAGGGGATGGATAGTGTTCGGGTGGTAGTTGGGAGGACAGAATTTTTTTATTTATTATTTTGAATATGTTTTTTGTTGATTTCAAAGAGGAAGGGAGAGAGAGAGAGAGAGAGAGAGAGAGAGAGAGAGAGAGAGAGAGAGAGAGAGAGAAACAACAGTTATAGAGAATCATTGATTTGCTGGCTCCTGTATTTCCCCTACTGGGGATAGACCCTGCAACCTGGGCATAGGCGCTGACCTGAAATTGAACCATGAACTCCTAGTTCATAGGTCGATGCTCAACCACCGAGCCATGCTGGCTGGACCAGAATTTTTCTTTCAAATAGGATGGTTAGGGTAGGCCTCTGATGAATAAAGACTTGGACAATAACCTTTACTCAGAATGAAAATGGGAACCATTGTGGGGTACTTAGAAGAGTGACATGATTAAGCTTAAATGTAAAGGAATACTTCTGATGGTGATGTGGGATATAGATTGTAAAGGGGCAAGAGGAGAAACAAAGACATTAGTGAGGAAGCTATTATAGTAATCTAGGTGAGAGAAAATGGTGGCCCAGAATATCAGAACAGGGTGGCAGTAGTGGATATAGTAAGAAGTGGCCAGATTACAGAAAATTTTATAGGTGATTTTTTAGATAAAATATGCTATGTGAGAGGAAAAAACATGTTAAGGAGGACTCTGAGTGTTTCAATCTAACCAACTGGAAGGATGGAATTACTATCCAACCAGATGAAGAAGGCTGTGGATGGAGCAGGAATGTGTGTGAGGGAAATGACCAACAGTTCAGTTTTGTAGAAGTTGAGTTTGAGATGTCTATTAGACATCTAAATGGAGAAGTTGAGTAGGCAGTTAGCTATATGAGTCTGGAGCTCTGGAAAGACCGGGCTCAAGTTTTAAATTTGGGATGTTGTGAAGATTGAGACAATGTATATACAGCACTAAGAACAGTAATGACGCATAATGAGAGCTCAATGTATATTAGATTAAAAGGCTCTAGTCGTAAATCAACAATTACAATTTTCACTACTTGTCTAGCACACTGCCTGGCACTTAGTAGGCTTCATATAAGTTTATAAAGTGGCCAAAGAAGAGCACTTCAAGCTACTGTGTATGTGATTGCTTTTTGAGTGTAACACAGGAAGTAGCCATATATAATTTTTTCACTTTAAAATGAATTATATAAGTTTACTTTAAAAAATAAATGAAGGGAAAGAGAGAAATAGAAATATCAATGATGAGAAAGAATCATTAATCGGCTGCCTCCTGCATGCCCCACACAGGGGATTGGGCCTGCAACTGGGGCATGTGCCCCAAAAAAGATTTTTAATTTCACAAATGTTTGTTAAGAAATAAATTACACAATGGAATCCTATGCAGTTGTAAAAAAGAAGGACCTCTTACCTTTTGAAACAGATGGAGGGACCTGGAGAGCATTATGCTAAGTGAAATAAGCCAGTCAGAGAAAGACAGGTATCACATGCTCTCAGTCAGATGTGGACTCTAATGAACAAGATAAACTGATGAACAAAGTAAACCCAAAGACATTGAAGCATGCAACAGACTGATGTATTTCAGACAGAAGAGGGGAAGGCAGGAAGAGATTAACCAAGGAACTTATATGCATATATGTATAACCCACAGACACAGACAATACTGTGGTGAAGGCCTAGGGAGGGGGAAGGAGCAGGATGGAGGGGGCCTAGAGGGGGAAAGGGGACATCTGTAATACTTTCAACAATAAAGATAAATGGTTTTTTTTAAAAAAGAAAAATAAATAGGGATATCCCAAGCAGAAACAAATTCCTCCTCTAGATTTATTATTGTTTGTTTCTTACCCAGAAGATGCAAACCAGATTTCATTGATTTTGTTCTTATTTTTATAAAAATACAATACATTAATTCATAGGTTCAAAAACCAAAGCCATGTTAAAAAGTGTGTTTATTGAGAACTCTTGCTTCCTGTCCCTATGCATTTTCCTTTTCTATAGGTCAAGAGTTGACAAACTTTTCTGTAAAGGGCCAAGTAATAAATATTTTAGGCTTGTAGTCCATGTGATCTCTGTTGCTATTAATCAGCTTTGAAATTGAGGTACAAAAGCAGCCATAGTAACACAGGAACAAATGGTATGGTTGTATTCCAATAAAACTTTACTTATAAAAATAGACAGCAAGCCTGCTGGCCATAATTTCCATGCCTAATGTAGGTAATCATTTATTTATTTTTAATATATTCTTATTGATTTCAGAGAGGAAAGGAGAAGAGAGAGACAGAAACATCAATAATGAGAGATAACCGTTGATTGGCTATCTCCTGCATGTCCCTCACTAGGGATCAAGCCCACAACCCAAGCATGTGCCCTGACTGGTCATCAAACTGTGACCTCCTGGTTCATAGGTTGATGCTCAACCACTGAGCCACACTGACCAGGCTATTTTGTTTCTTTATGGAAATACAGGGAAATATGAATATATATTCTCATGCCCCATTTTTTTTATATGAAAGTTAGCCTAAGACATACCATTGTTCTATACCTTGAAGCAGTATTTAAAAATATTTTGAATTTATTGGGGTGACATAAGTTAAATAAAATCATATAGGTTTCAGGTATATGATTCTATAATATATCATCTGTATATTGTACTGTGTTCACCACCCAAAGTCTTATTCTGTCATCATTTATCCCCCCTTAACCCTCTTCTACCTCCCCCACCTCCTTTCCCTCTGGTAATCACAATTCTGTTGTCTGAGTTTAAGAGGTAATTTTAAGCAGTATTTTTATTATATATATTTGGCTATCTTTCTACATTAATATATAAAGAACATTCTCATTTTCTGTTTTTATTATAATCCATTGTATAGATGTAACAAATTTCTTAATCAGTTCCCACTTGATAGACTTATATTTTTCTAATCCTTTGCAATTACAAACAATACCTGGTTTTAAAAAACACTTGTAAGTACATAATTTCATATGTGTGGAAAAAGTATATCTGAAGGATAGATTTCTAGACTTAGGATTTGCTGGATCAAGGGGGCATTTCTCATATTGGAAGCTATTGTTTGATTCACCATTCTGGAGTTTTACCATTTTCACTTTCATTACAATATATGAAAGTGCATGTTTCAAACTTATGAAATGCTTCATGAGTTGGTGTGTTATCCTTGTGAAGAGGCTATGCTAATCTTCTCTGAATCATTCCAATTGTAGTATATATGCTGCTGAAGTGAGCACCATGAGGTCACCTTTAATTTACTAATAGATGAATGCCTCAGGGTGGCATCAGCCAAAGGCAGGACAAACCAGGAAACTCTTCTTCCTGTTGAGCCTGGAGTAACAGAGAGAAAAGGTTTTACTAGACAGCAGCAGACTTTTTCAGAGTGGTGATTGGAGGTGAACAAATCATCTCCAATACATGAATCTGTGCACTAGCTAATGGGGACATAAATGGCCAGAGTGGTAGAAAGATTTAATGAAAACCCTGACATTTGAGCAACTGTAGACAAACATAGAGTTCTTTGCTGATTATAACCAACATGGACTGCAGGAGGATTCAGCAAAGGACAAGGAATTATGCAGAGTTGGTTGCCAGATGAGCAGATTTCAATGGTATTAAGTAAAATAATCCTAAATAATAAAAGGCCAGTGACCATAACAGCATAATGACCAGAACGACTGATTGATCAGTTGCTATGAGGTGCGTTGACCACCTCTCGTCCCTCCCCCCAACTTCAGGCTTCAATTGCTGGATGTCCACAGGGGAACTGAGGTGGGTGGTGGCAGGGCGGGACTGGGGACTGATGGGCAGGTGGAAGATGGCCCTGATCGCAGGCTAGGCCTAGGGACCCTACCTGCACACAATTTCGTGCACTGGGCCTGCCTCTAGTTTAAAAATAATCAAAGGAAACAACATTTATTAAGCAGAATTATATGGGCCAGGCATTTTGGCAAGAATTGTTATTATAGCCGCTTTATGAATTTTTAAGCCAAGGCAACTTGTCCAATGTCAAAAGCCTATAAGTGCAGAGCTGGAATCTAATCCTTAGCTTGAGATCTTTTCTATTGGGCTATATTGGGAGGGATAATTTCAGAACTAGTTGAGAAAAGAAAAGTAGTCTCTTGACATGTTCTAGACTCAGGCAACTATATTTTTTCTTGTCTTTATGGAAAAGTTGATCAAATATTAGAAAGGAGTTTCTAAAATGATAATTATACTTAACATTCTGGTGCCCAAAGTGGCCAGAGTAGGCATTTAACACCCCTTGAATGATGGGCCTGGTCAGCTGCGGGTACCTTTGGCTATGCCTGCCCTTCGGATTTGGGAATAAATATTTGGGAGTCTCCAAGGAAAAACTTCTGAGAGTTCAGAGGGTTTTTGCACTGGCATGGCTTAAAGACTCACATCTTAGATTTTTATGCAGAAAATGTCAAGTTTTGTCCTTTGATTTGTTATGTTGGTTCATCCTTGTTTAGCTGCTGAGCAATAGTTTTTGAGCATCTACTTCTCCTTACCCGAGGATGACCCAAGCCTGAAATTCTGCCCACTGCCATTCAGCAGCTGCTTCAGCAGCTGATCAGGAAAGATTACTTGTAGCTGTGGTAAGTCCAAATGAAGTTTTTTCAACTGTACTTATATCTATTCTATATTTTCAAGATCAACTGAGGGTGAATGCATTTTTTAATTTTACAAGGTCAGTTTATAAACCCTGATATATAATCTACTAAAAATAATGCTAAATGTTTCTCATCTGCACAGAGAAAATAATGGTCCCTGAATGTAATTTGGAGGTGAAGGAACTCTCCTCTGCCCTATCATTCACTCTGTATTTCATTTGGCTCTGTAATCACTGGGATTGAAGGGCAAGTGGAAATGTTGCCCAAATGCTGACTCACTGGGCCCCTTCATAGAGACTCTAGAGTGAGATATTTCCTCTTCCTTTTCCCACCCAAGTTGTAAAGGGTTGTCTATTTTGCAATTCTGGTTTTCAGGCTCTATCTCATAATTAGGGAATTAAACTAAAAGAACAAGAAATTGTTTTTTAAAAAGCTATAAAACTACTTTTAATTGAACATTTATTATGTGTTTGTATTAAATACATTTTATATGTATTATCTCAATTATCTTGAAAATTGAGAGGTATTAATTGAATATATGAGGAAGATTCAATTATTACCCCTACTTAGCAGGCGAGGACACTGACTCAATGTATTTTCTGTTTCATTTTATTTTGCTTATTAGTCCAGCCAGAAGAATTTAGAAAGGTAGGAGGAAAATTATTTTTACTCTCCTACACTTTCAAAAATGGAAGACACTGACTAAAATTTACTCAAGTATATGAACTTGGCAGACACCAACATTTGAAGCAATAATGGCTAAGCTATACAGCAGTCTCTATAAAAATTACAGTTTGTACAATAAATTTGATGAATGCCCCTTTATTTTCTAGATTGATGCAGAGGTCATGGCAAATACCTTTTAAATTCAAACAGTTAAGGTTTATTAGTTTTCCCCTTGAAAATGACTGAAAGAAATAGATCTTTCTTGAATAATATTTAGCTGAACACACTTTCCTTCCATGTTCTTTCCCTGTAAGATGGTCATATAGATAAGTAATATGATAAAAATAAAGGATAAAATTCTAGCGTGTTATTCTAACTGTCAGACTTTCGAAGAAAATACAAAGATGTATTAGGGTGGTAACTGGAGTCCATTACTGATGTCAGTTCTTGTCTCCTTTACAGCATCTTCAGTGTGGGTAACAGAGTAACAGAACGTTTGTCTTGGTGTGTCAAAAAATAGTTCATAATATAGACATGGAGGAATTTTTATAGTAAATTGAACATGTGAAATTGTCATTTCAGTTGGCCAAAAGTGGTTGGATATCAGCAATTATATATATTTCAATATATTATCAGGGGATGCTCTACATTCTACAAGTAATCAGAGATCAATATAGAGGGAGAAACAAAGTGAAGAGTCTGAGCAAATGGTCAGTGTCATAATCCAGAGAGAAAGGTATTAGAGCAGAGCTCACACGGCCTGAATATTCGGGCGGAGTGGTGGTGATATTTTGTTGATTACAGGACAGAGACTCTGAATCCTCTGGCCTTTTGGAAAAACACTTGATTGGTATGTGTGCTCTTCTCTCTAGACTCTAAGAAAGAGCAAAAAAAATTTCAATTGATTATAACACATATTAAACATTAACCTTGAATATGAATATGCCATGTGGTTAAATCCTTGACATGTCTACTTGGGGGGGTGGGGGGAGGTAAGTCCTGCATATAAATAAGTATGGATCAATGTCCTTCTGCTAACCTCTCTCTCAAACTCTTATTTATTTTCACCCAAGTTCTCATTGCACATTACAGAGATATTATTTTTGTTTTCTGTTGAATTTATTTTCTATATAGACAATAGCTGGAAGGATAAATATATAGCCAGTCTTATATACTACTGTAACTCCAACAACTAGTAATATGCCTACTATTCAATAAATATTTGATGAATGGGTAATTGAATTATTTTTAATGACTACATGGAATAGCATTGCAAGGATATGCCATAATTTATGTTAACTAAGCCCAATGGATAGATATTAAGACATTTAAGTTACATGCTACTATAAACATGCTATAATGAACATTCTGGTATATATAGGTATGCATACATATTTGTCAGGTTATTCCCCTATTATAGATTCTTAAAAGGATATTTTTTATGCATTTTAAGGCTTTTGATTAATATTGTCAAAATACCTTCACATGTTTAACACTCTCACCAACCACTTATATATAAGAGGGTCCTTTTGCACATGCAATCATCAACACTAGGTATTATTAATTATTTTTAACTAGAGGCCTGGTGCATGAAATTCATGTACTCGGGAGTGGGGGAGGGGGGGTCCCTCAACCTGGCGCACTCACAGGGTGGGGAGTCCCTCAGCCCAGTGCACAAAATTCATGCACTCAGTTGGGGAAGAGGTCCCTCAGCCAGGCCTGCACCCTCTGGGGGGAGCAGGCCTAAGCCAGCAGTTGGACATCCTTAACACTGTCGTGGAGGCGGGAGAGGCTCCCGCCACCACTGTTGCACTCACCAGCTGTGAGCAGCGCCCCCCTTTGGGATCGGGCTGAAAGCAGCTCTCCAACAACCCCTAAGGAGTCCTTGATTGTGAGAAAACGCAGGTCAGGCTGAGGGACCCCACCAGTGCAAGATCGGGGCCGGGGAAACAAGCAAGAGGTTGGCCAGCTGGGGAGGGATGGCAGGAGGGCTCCAGGGCCTGTCCAGCCTGTCTTGCTCAGCCGGCCCATCTGGTTCATCCAGCCAAACCCCAGCAGCAAGCGAACCTACCGGTCAGAGCGTCTGCCCCCTGGAGTCAGTACATGTCATAGCAACTGGTCAACTGGTCAACTGTCTGCCCCCTGGTGGTCAGTGCATGTCATAGCAAGCAGTTGAGTGGCCTTAGCATATCATTAGCATATTACACTTTGATTGGTTGAACAGCCGGCTGGTCAACTGGACACTTAACATATTAGGCTTTTATTACATAGGATTTTTATTAATCTGCTTCAAGAAAAATAGAATTTTGTTTTATTTTGTACTAGAGGCCCGATGCACAAAGATTCATGCAAGAATAGGCTTTCCTTCCCCTGGCTGCCGGCACCATCTTCCCTCTGGCACCCAGGACTCAGGCTGCTTCACCCCGGCTGCCACCGCCACCCCCTGGGACCCAGGCTGCTTTGCCCCTGCCACTGCCAGGCACCCGGGACCCAGGCTGCTTTGCTCCAGCTGCCACTAGGCATAAGGTACTGGGGCTGCTTCGCTTCGGCCACTGCTGCCACCCACCGGGGGCATGCTCCGAGCCACGAGGTGGCTGCTAGGAGCATGCTCCCACACCTGGTGTGTGTCCACTGGGGCTGGGGGCAGCACGCAGTCCCCTCCCGCCCATCTGGGTGCGCAGCTCCTCCTGAGCGGTTGTAATGCAGCCTCCTCCTGAGCCTGTCGTGATACCTGGCTAATTTGCATATAACCTGTTTATATATAGACTAGAGGCCCGGTGCACAAAAACTTGTGCACTCGGGGGGGAGGGGGGCCCCTCAGCCCGGCCTGTGCCCTCTCGCAGTCTGGGACCCCTCGGGAGATAACGACCTGCTGGCTTAGGCCTGCTCCCGGGTGGCAGAGGGAAGGCTCAATCCCTAGGTGCAGCCCCTGGTCGGGCTCAGAGCAGGGCCGATTGGAGAGTTGGGGCGCTGCCCCCTGTCATGCACAGAGCAGGGCGGATTGGGAGGTTGCAATGCCACCCCTAGTCACGCTCAGGGTAGGGCCGATTGGGGGGTTGGGGCACTGCCCCCTGTCACACTCAAGGCAGGGTCAATAGGTAGGTTGCGGCGCCACCCCCTGTCACGCACAGAGCAGGGCCCATCAGGGGGTTGGGGTGCCACCACTCTCACACTCAGGGCTGGGTCGATGGGGAGGTTATGGCTCTACCCCGTCACACACAGAGCAGGGGGTTGGGGCGCCGCACCCTGTCACACACAGAGCCGCAGGGTGATCAGGGGGTTTGGGCGCTGCCCCCTGTCACGCTGATCCCAGTGCCAGGAGGCCTCGCAGCTCCGCTGATCCTGGTGCTGGGAGGCATATTACCCTTTTACTATAGAGGGCAGAGGCCTGGTGCATGGGTGGGTTGCCAGCTGGTTTTCCCTGAAGGGCATCCTGGATCAGGGTGGGGGTCCGCACCGGGGTGCCTGGCCAGCCTGGGTGAGGGGATGATGGCTGTTTGCAGCTGGTCACACACCCTTCAGGGCTGTTTTCAGGCTGGGGGTGACTGAAGCTCCCAACTGCTCCTTTTTTTCTTTTTTTCTTTTTTATTCTGGGCCAGCTTTAGCTTGAGGCTTGGCTCCAGCTCTTAGGCCTCCGCTGCTGAAAATAGGTTTCTGGCCGTTGCTTACAATGTTATGATCCTGCTGGCTGAAGCCCGGCAGGTTTCTGGGGTTTTGTTTAGCTTCTATGTTTGTTAGATAGTTGCTTGCAGCTCAGAGGCCTGCAGCGGCAGGCAGGGAACGTTGGAGTCCTCCGTTACTGAAGCAAGCAAGCCTCATGTTAGTTTCAAGCTGCCTGGCTGCCGGCCGCCATCTTGGCTGACAGTTAATTTGCATATTGCCCTGATTAGCCAATGGGAAGGGTAGCAGTCGTACGCCAATTACCATGTTTCTCTTTTATTAGATAGGATAACTGTGTCACTATTAGAGGCAAACATTTTACTCCTATGTTTTTACCATTTTTCCTTCTTTGAAGTTCTTTTTCCATTTCTCTATTATGGAGTTTAAATATTTCCTATTAATTTTTTTAAAATATATTTTATTGACTTTTTACAGAGAGGAAGGGAGAGGAATAGAGAGTTAGAAACATTGATGAGAGAGAAACATCGATCAGCTGTCTCCTGCACACCTCCTACTGGGGATGTGCCTGCAACCAAGGTACATGCCCTTGACTGGAATCGAACCTGGGACCCTTCAGTCCCCAGGCCAACGCTCTATCCACTGAGCCAAACCGGTTAGGGCCCTATTAATTTTTGAGGGCTTTCACAAACTTAAGTCATTAACCATTTCTTATCTGTGTTGCAAATATTTTATCAATTTCTACATGTTTTAAAATTGTTTGCGTGTGATGTTTTAAGTTGTAGATATAGTTAATGTCTTCCATCTCAAACAATTTGCTTCTCAACCTGACCACCCTTTAAGGCTGATACCTGTATTATTAGTCACTTGTCTCTCAGTCAACAAAAGAGAGAATGCATGAGAATAAGTCAGTTTACTGCTAAACCTCACATTGTTAACAAGTCAGGAAATTGTGCTGTGAATATTTTCGTGGGATTTTTGCTTTTGTTGCTGCTTATTATTATTATTTAATTTTTAATTTCTTTTTGTTAAATTTTTATTTATATTTCATGTCCTTTTTGTTTTTAAAGTGTTTATTTATGGGTTAAACTGTACATTAGATATGTCCTGTATGTAAGAAAGGTTGAAATGGGGAGTTATTGACCGGCAGGTGTGGCTCAGTGGTATAGCACTGATCTATGAACCAGGAGATCATGGTTCAATTCTGGTCAGGGCACATCCCCAGATTGTGGGCTTGATCCTCAGTGTGGGGTGTGCAGGAGGCAGCCAATCAATAATTCTCTCGCACCATTGATGTTTCTATCTCTCTCTCCTTCTTCCTTCCTCTCTAAAATCAATAAAAATCTAAAACAAAACAAAACAGAAAAACAACAACAAGAAACAAAAGCAAACAGACAAACAAAAATAATAGGGAGTCATTTAGGGATCTGGAACAGCTTAATTTGATTTACATTATTTCTCATGGGAAACAATGATTTGGTTTCTGAACAGCCTTCTGGAATGAATGAAGTTCAAGAACTGAGGTCCCACTGCCTTAAGTTGTTTTTACTGCAATCATATTTATTCAACTTTTCATTTATGTCTTCTAGCTCTTGTATAATTTTTATTTATTTATTTATTTATTTATTTATTTATTTATTTATTTATTTTAAATATATTTTTATTGAGTTTTTTACAGAGAGGAAGGGAGAGGGATAGAGAGTTAGAAACACTGATGAGAGAGAAACATTGATCAGCTGCCTCCTGCACACCTCCTACTGGGGATGTTCCCACAACCAAGGAACATGCCCTCTGATCAGAATCAAACTTGGGACCCTTCAGTCCACAGGCCAACACTCTATCCACTGAGCCAAACCGATTAGGGTTCTTATATCATTTTTAGAATATCCATCTTTACTCCAAGATTATACATGTATTCATTTATCTAAAATTTACATTTAAAATGTTTATTTATTAAAAATTTATTCTAGTGTAAAGTATTGATCTAATTACCTTTGTCCATGGTCAGCCAGTTGTTCCAGAATGGTTTCCCCCTGTCATTTATATTGCCACATTTATCATATGGGTGCATACAAAGTTAAATAGGGCTTTAGAGTCTGAGCTGAATTTAAATCACAGCTCCATCAATTACCTGCTGTAATACTCTGAATGAATTACCTAAACACTCCAGCCTTCAATTCTAGGCTGACCAACCATCCCAATTTGGTGGGGATTAAGGGGTATCCAGGGATTTTAGATTTTAAGTGCTAAAATGGGAACAGTAATGAAGAAGCCAGGATAGTTGCTCGTGCTACATTTTTTATTTGTAAAAACTGAAAAAAATGGTATTATCTGCCTGAAAGAATTAGAAGATTAAAAGAAACAATTAATGTAATGGAGTTAGTAGAATATATACTGTTGATAGAAATTAGTTAAAATATCAAATGTTATTAATGAATTATTATAGATTCTCAATCTCTTCCTACATTTGCATCCCATTGTATCAATAATTATAGTTTTTTTAATAGAGTGTAACATCTATCTGGTGGGGAAAGTTCCTCTGCATTAACAGTGTCTTCCAAAATTTTCTTGGTAGGCAAATTTAATATTCATTCCTAGAGACAAAATTTAGAGACATTTAGTTCAGTTCTAAAATTGTGTTGAGATACTAATTGGGATTGCATTAAATTTATAAAATAATTTGAATAACATGTTATGTCTTCATTAATGTATGACTTTAAAAATTTTACTCAGTAGAGCATGTAGATTTATTCATAAAGTTTAAATAGCTTCTACATAAATCTTATAAAGTTCATTGCTAGATAGTTCATATTTTCAATTGCAATTATTAATATAATAATTTTAATTTATATTTTTCTAATCAATGGTGGTATAGAGGGAAAGTATTGATTTTTTAAAATTAATTTTGTTTTATAAATTAAATTTTGACATTAAAATATTATAGTTTCAATAAATACAACAATTAAACAGAATATTATTAATGGCAATAATCATAATAAAAACAGCCATGTGCCTATCACACAGCTCTGAGAGTAGAATTTTTTTCAATATATGTTGCACTCCTATTGCCACTGTTCTGCATTGGATCTCACTTCCAGAAACAGGAAATCATTATCCTTAGAATCGAGCCAGTCATTTCTTTACTTTTCTTCTAAATTTGTCATGTATGTATATCTCTAAATAATGTATTATTTGTTCTAAAATTTGTGCAAGTAGACTCAACTGTAGGTATTCTGACTTGATTTTTTATGCCCCACATTTCATTTCTGATGTCAAAATACTGTAATAGGAAAGATGACAGACTTCCAAACTTCTTTCTGATAAATTGGTTATGAGAAACAAGATGATTTATTCTAAGTTCACCTGAAAAAGTATAGATGTGTAAATAATGAGGAAAAATGTGAAAAACCAAAGGTAATGAGGAGGGGTTGCTTTTGCTATTCAAGATGTTGAAATGTACTATAACATTATGATAATTAAATAACATAGTCTTGTTGCTGGAACAATTTAATAGATAAGGAAAACCAGAGAAATAACTGAAAGCTATAAAACTATACATGATGAAAATGGTATTTCAAAACAACTAAGATAGTAGGAATTATGTCATAATTGGTGATTGGATGATTGGATGATTTGGGGAAAATAGATCTCTCTTTCATATCATGTAACAAAACAAATACTGGTTAGATTAATAATTAGATGTAATAAATTAAAGCATATACAATAAATGGAAATAAAGAGGATATTTATCTGATCGCTAGTTAAAGGAGATTGTTTTACATAGAAAAACAAAAGGAAATAAAAAAGAAAAGTGCCAATAGATCTAACATAATGAAAGTGTAAAGCTATAAGTTTGTGGGTATTTTTTAAGTGGTATATATAGTTAATCCTCACCCGAGGATATTTTTCCATTGACTTTTAGAGAGAGTGGAAGGCGGGGGGTTGGGGTGGGGGGCGGGAGAAAGTTGGACAGAAATAATGATGTAAAAGAGACATATGGATTGGTTGCCTCCCGTATGTGCTCCAACTGGGGCCGGGGATCCAGCCTGCAGCTGAGGTATTTGCCCTTGACCATTGAGTTAAACCAGCTAGGGCTTTATATATTTTCCTTAATTTATCTTTATTGTTTAATGTATTACAGATGTCCCCCTTTTTCCCCTGTTGACCACTTCCACCCCCTCCGGCCTCCTCCTCAGGCCTTCACCACACTGTTTGTCCCTGGGCTATGCATATATGCATATAAGTTCTTTGGTTAATCTCCTGCCATCCCTCCACCCCTTCCCTCTGAAACATGTCAGTGTGTTGCATGCTTCAATGTCCCTGGGTCTATTTTTGTTCATCAGTTTATTTTGTTCATTAGATCCCACATATAAGTGAGATCATGTGATACGTGTCTTTCTCTGACTGTCTTATTTCACTTAACATAATACTCTCCAGGTCCTTCCATGCTGTCTCAAAGGGTAAGAGAACCCCATTTTTAATACTTCATAGTATCCCATGATTTAAATGTACCATCATTTTTTAATCCATTCATCTAATGATGAGCACTTAGGCTGCTTTTGGATCTTAGCTATTATAAATTGTGCTGCTATGCACATAGGGTGCATATATTCTTTCTGATTGGTGTTTCTGGCTTCGTAGGATATTCCTAGAAGAGGGATCACTGGGTCAAATGTAAAGGAGAACCCAGTGTATAGGAGAGCATATTTGCCTATGATCCATCTGATAAGCCGTTAATTTCCAAAATATATAAAGTACTCATACAGCTCAACAAAAAAAGACAAACAACCTAATTAAAAAATGGACAAAGGACCTAAATAGACACTTCTCCAAAAAGGGCATATAAATGGGTAAGAGACGTATGAAAAAACACCACTAATTATCAAAAAGATGCAAATTAAAATGACAATGAGGTACTGCCTCACACCTGCCAGAATGGCTACCATCAATAAATCAACAAATAACAAATACAAGTGCTGGCAAGAATGTGCTGAAAAAGGAACCCTAGTATACTGCTGGTGGGAATGTAGACTGGTACAAACACTATGGAAAACAGTGTGGAGTGTGGAGTTTCCTCAAAAAATTAATATATTTTAATAAATAAAAATATTTTTATAAGTCAATCATAACATGGAAACATATATATAGAAGATTTGGTAATAAAATTTTAAAAATCAAAACAGATAAAAATAAGTTAAAGTTACTAATACTGATAGTTAACAAATGACCCAATACCATTTTTATATATAAAAATATTAATAAATTTTAAGTAGAATTGATTAAATGTAGAAAATTGGAATGCCTGTGAAAGTGTAGACTGATTTAATCTTTCTGGAAAGTAATTTAACAGTATGTATCTAAAATTCTCTTTATTACTTTGTCCAATAAATTGTACTTCTATACTCATATAAAAATGAGTTGTGCACAAAGATGTAGATTAATATTTATCTGTGTTGTTTATACTAGCAGAAAATTGGAAAGAACCTACATGTCTAAACAGGGAATGCCTAAAGAGCCTATAATACATTCATATTGTAAAATCCTATGTAGACATTTAAATAAGTGCTTTAAGAAAATATTTAATAACAAGGAAAATTTTTATAATATACAAATAATTTAAAAGAAAATTGTACAAATTTTGTACACTGATTCCAATTTTGTATAATACATATATAGATTTTGCTTATACATACATATAATAAATTTTATGTAATATATATATGTATGCATATATATACACATTCAGTGATATGAAGTGTATATACCATAAAAAGGTCAACATTGATTTCTCTGGGTTGTGTTATTACAGGAGACATTTCTTCAATTTGTCTTTATTTAAAAAATTAATTTATAATCAGAATATAGTATTCAAAATTCCTGAAAGTCCATGTTGTCCTTTTTTTCTTTTCCTTAGAAAAAGTAATCAAAATTTATAATTTATTCTGCACCTCACATTTTATTGCAATTGTTTGTTTTCTTGACTTGTCCCCATACTGGATTTTGAAAATGTTTTATTCATCTCTGTAGACTCAGTGTATATCATAGGAAGCATATGGTAGATGCTTAATAAATGCCTGATGGATGAATCAATAGATTAGTGAATGAATAAATGAATGCATGAATATTAAGAACAATTTTACTGCTGAGCCCAATTTTTATATTAGATTGCAATTAATTTCCATATTATAATATTTTTTTTCTCTTTTAAGACATAAAGCACATCTAATATAGAAAATTATACCTGGTTTTAGTGATAAGTTTACTGACTTTTTAAAATATATTTTTTATTGATTTCAGAGAGGAAGAGAGAAGGAGATAGAGATAGAAACATCAATGATGAGAGAGGATCATTGATTGGCTGCCTCCTGCACACCTCACACTGGGGATCAAGCCTGCAACTGGGGCACATGCCTTGACTGGGAATCAAACTGTGACCTCCTGGATCATAGGTCAACGCTCAACCACTGAGCCATGCTGGCCAGGCTGAATTTATTTTTTATTGTTTCAGAGAATTTTGACCTAACATTTTAGCTCCAATTAATATGTGGTTTCTAAAAATCTTGTTAATTTAAATTAAAAATGGCTGAAAACAATTGCTACAAGAGAATTTGATAGTTCTTTATTTTTCTGTGTTGTCATTATGTTTCCTCTTTATTTTCATACAGATAATATGAAGCAACTGTGTGCATGACGATACATTCTGTTTTAGTGTAGTTTTTATGCCTAGGTTTTCCTGCCAAGATTATTCTTCTCAAAAGTGTTGTTTTTTGAGTAGTTTGCTGAAAAAAAACACACACAAAAAAAGGTGTGCACACGTGTGTGTTTGTGTGTGTGTGTGTGTGTGTGTGTGTGTGTGTGTGTGTGTGTGTAGGAACATTAGGAAGAGTGAAAATACTTTAAGTAGTTATCCAAACCTTGAGATACATAATAAAGTTGACAATGAAGAGAGGTTCTTCAACTTTAAGATAATCATTATTAAATGACCACTTCATTTTCGTTCTGATACTATATTTGATATTCATTGTGAAGTGTGCATGTGTGTGTGTTTATGTGTGTACTTTACTAGTATAATAAAAATAGAAGCAGCTTTTAGGTTTTCATTCCTTGGGGAGAAAACACAATTGTCTTAAAGAGTTTTACAATCTCAATAAATTTAAGAAGATTGAAATCCTATCAAGCATGTTCTATAAATAAAATGGTATAAAACTAGAAATCAATCACAATAAATTAATTAAAAATCACACGAAGACATAAAGACTAAACAATATGTTACTAAACAATCAATGAGTTAACAATGAGATCAGATAAGGAATAAAAAGATACCTTAAACAATAAAAATGAGAACACAACAACCCAAAATATATGGGACGTAACTAGAGCAGTCTTAAGAGAGAAAAGTAGAGCATTAAAAGGCTACATGAAGAAACAAGAAAAATCTCCAGCAACCTAACTTTACCCTGAAATAAATTGGAAAAAGAATGACAAACAAAGCCCAAGGTGGGTGGAAGAAAGAAAATAATAAAGATCAAGGCAGAAATAAACAAGATAGAGTCTAAAACTCTATCAATGAAACCAAGACCTGGTTCTTTTTAAAGTTCAACAAGATTGACAAACTTTAACCAGACTCATCAAGAAAAAAAGAGATAGGACCCAAAGAAATTAGATCAGAGATGAAAGAGAGGTATCAAATGACACCACAAAAATAAAAAGTGCAAAAAAACATAATGAACAACTATATGCGAACAAATTGGACAAAATGGATAAATTCCTGGAAACATACAATCTTTCAAAAATGAATCAGGAAGAATTGGAAAATAGGAATAGACTGGTTACAACTAATGAAAATGAAACAATAATTAAAAGCTACCAACAAACCAAAGTCCTGGACCAGGTGGCTTCACAAGTGAATTTTACCAAACACTCTAAGAACTAACACCTATCCTCAAACTATTGCAAAAAATTCAAGAGGAGGAAAGACTCCCAAGCTCTTTTACAAGGCCAGCATTATCCTAATTCCAAAACCATATAAAGACACTAGAAAGAAAAAATTACAGGCTGATATCCCTGATGAAACTAGATACTAAAATTCTTAAAGAAAATATTAGCAAATTGGTTGCAGCAATATATTAAGAAGGTCATACACCATGACCAAGTGGGATTATTAATTGTAGGGATGCAAGGTTGGTACAATATCTGCAAATCAATAAATGTGATACACCACATAAACAAAATGAAGGATAAAAAACACATGATTATATCAATAGATTCAGAAAATCCTATATAATAAAAGCCTAATATGCTAAGTGTCTGGTTCCGTTCAACCAATCAAAGCATAATATGCTAATGACATGCTAAGGCCACTCAATAATTGGCTATGATGTGCACTGACCACCAGAGGACAGATGCTCCAACTGGTAGGTTAGCTTGCCGCTGGGGTCCAGCTGATGGGGACTGAACAAGACAGGCTGGACATGCCCTGGAGTCCTCCTGCGGTCCCTCCCCAGCTGGCCAACCTCCCGCATCCTTCCCCATCCCTGATCCTGCACCGGTGGGGTCCCTTGGCCTAGCCGTGCCCTCTCACACTGAGGGAGCCCCCCCTCCAGTGCACAAATTTCATACACCAGGCCTCTAGTAATTTGATAAAATCCAGTACCAATTTATGATAAAAACTCTCAGCAAAGTGGGAATTAAGGGATCATACCACAATGTAAAAAAGGCCATATATGACAAATCCACAGCCAAGATCAGGACCAAGACAGTGATGTTCACTTACACCACTTTATGTCAACATAGTACTGTAAGTCCTAGTCATATCAATCAGATAACAAGAAGAAATAAATGGCATCCAAATTGGAAAGGAAGATGTAAAATTGTTAGTATTTGCAGATGACATGATACTGTATATAGAGAACCCTACTGATTACACACACACACACACACACACACACACACACACACACACACTCCAAAACAAACAAACAAACAAAAATGCTAGAACTTCCCTGGCTGGTGTTGCTCAGTGGTAGAGCATCAGTCCAGCATGGAAGTGTCTCAAATTGATTCCTGGTCAAGGGCACATACCTGGGTTGCAGGTTCATTCCCACCCCAGTTGGGGCACGTGCAGAAGGCAACCGATAGATGTGTCTCTCTCACATCAATGTTTCCCTCTCTTTCTCTCTAAAAATCAATGGAAAAAGTATCCTTGGGTGAGGATTAACAACAGCAAAATGTACTAGAACTGACAAACTAATTGAGTAAAGTAGCATGATACAAAATATACAGAAATCAGTTATATATTTATACACTAACAATGAACTATCAGAAAGGGAAACAGAGTAAACAATCCCATTTACAATTGCATAAAAAATACCTAGGGTTTCCCTAACCAGTTTAGCTCAGTGGATAGAGCATCAGCCTGCAAACTGAAGGGTACTGGGTTTGATTCTGGTCAAGGGCATATTTGCTGGTGGTGGGCCCGATCCCCAGTAGTACAGGAGGCAGCTAATGAATGTTTCTCTCTCATGGATGTTTCTAGCTCTATCCCTCTCCCTTCCTCTCTGTAAAATCAATAAAATATATTTAAAAAAAATACCTAGGGTTAAATTTAACCAAAAATGTAAAAGACCTATACTTGGAAAATTATAAGACACTGAAGAAAGAAATTGAAGATACAAATAAGTGGAAGCATATACCTTGTTCATGCATAGGAAGAATTAACATTATTAAAATGTCCATAGTATTCAAGGCAACTTACAATTCAGTGCAATTCCTATACCAATGGCATATATTCTATAAATGTATGTGAAACCACAACAGACCTTGAATAGCCACAGAAATCATGTGAAAGAAGAACAAAGTTGGAAGAATCATGCTACCTAATATCAGACTATAATATAAGACCATAGTAATCAAAACATCATGGTACTGTCATAAAAACAGACATAGATCAATAGAACAGAATAGAGCCCAGAAATAAACCCAAGATTTATAGTCAATTAATATTTTACAAAGGAGGCAAGAACATGCAATGGGGTAAAGACAGAGTATTCAATAAATAGTGTTGTTAAAATGAGACAGATATGTGCAAAAAAATGAAACTAGACAACCTTCTTATACCTTATACAAGAATAAGTTCAAAATGAATGAAAGATTTGTTAGACCCAAAAGCATAAAAGTCCTAGAAGAAAACAAGCAGTAGAATCTCAGACATTTCTCGTGACAATATTTTTTGATATATCTCCTCAGGCAAGGGAAATAAAAAAAATTGGACTACACTAAACTAAAAATATTTGCCCAGCAAAGGAATGATCAACAAAATGAAAGACAACACACTGAATGGGAGAACATGTTCACCAATGATACATCTGATAAGGGGTTAATATCCAAAATTTATAAATAACATGCAATTCAACACCAAAAACCAAACAATCTAATTTAAAAATGAGCAAAGGACCTGACTAGACACTTCATCAAAAAGGACATGCAGATAGTTAATAGACTTATGAAAGATGTTCAATGTCACTAATTATGAGAAAAATGTAAATTAAAACCATGAGATGACACCTCACACTTGTCAGAATGGCTACCATCAGTAAACCAACAAATAAGTGTTAGCAAGGATGTGGAGAAAGGGGAACCCTGTGCACTGGTGGTGGGAATGCAAATTGGTGCAGCCACTGTGGAAATCAGTATGGAGTTTCCTCAAAAAATTAAAAATGGAACTGCCTTATGACCCAACAATTCCACTAATTCAAAAATATATATGTACCCCTATGTTCACTGGAACACTACCAGTATTTGCAATAGCCAAGATCTGGAAGCAGCCCAAGTGTCCATCAGTAGATGAGTGGATAAAAAAGCTGTGGTACATCTACATCGTGGAATACTATGCAGATGTAAAAAAAAAAAAAAAGAAATCTTACCTTTTGCAACACCATGGATGGACCTGGAAGGTATTATGATAACTAAAATAAGCCAGACAGAGGAGGACAATTACCATGATTTCACTTACATATGGAATCTAATGAACAAAATAAACTAACACACATAATAGAAACAGATTTATAATTATGGAAAACTGATAAGTGTTAGAGGGGAGGAGGGTTGGGGAAATCAGTGAAATAGGTGAAGGGATTAAGCAGAGAAAAAATGCTCATAGACACAAACAACAGTATGGTGATTACAAGAGATAAAGGGAAATGGGTATGGGTAGAAGAGGGTAAGTTGGGGATAAATGGTGATAGAAGAGGACTTGACTTTTGGTGGTGAACACATAATACATTATACAGGTGACATATTATAGCATTGTATACTTGAAGCTTATATAATTTCAGTAACCAGTTAGCTCAATGAATTCAATACTTTTTTGTTTATTAATTAAGGTATTACATATGTGTCTTTATCCACCATTGCCCCCCCCACTCCAAACCCGTTCATGCCTTCACCACCCTGCTGTCTGTATCCATTGGTTATGCTTATATGCATGCATGCATACAAGTCCTTTGGTTGATCTCTCCCCCTTACCTGCAACCTCCCCTGCCTTCCGTCTGAGGTTCGAACATACGATCGATGCTTCTCTGTCTCTGGATCTGTTTTTGTTCATCAGTTTATGTTGTTCATTATAATCCACAAATGAGTGAGATCATGTGATATTTATTTTTCTCTGACTTATTTCGCTTAGCATAATGCTCTCCAGCTCCATCCATGCTGTTGCAAATGATAGGAGTTCCTTCCTTTTTACTGCAGCATAGTGGTCTGTTATGTAGATGTACCACAGTTTTCTAATCCATTCATCTACTGATGGGCACTTAAGCTGTTTCCAAATCTTAGCTATTGTAAATTGTGCCACTATGAATGTAGGGGTGCATATATCCTTTCTTGCCGGAAGCCGGTCCATCCTTGCTGCTTGACACAGTTGCTGCAGGGAAGAAACATCTGCACAGCATATGTCTCAAGGGACCTGGCATATATAGCATACTGTTCTTAATGTTTGCTCACTTTCTTGGCACTATGTGTCTTAACCAAGGTCACCTCTCCGAGAAAGGTTGTTTCCCCAGGTAGGGATTTTCCCCTGAAGTTAGGGAGGGAATAAAACCCCTTAACTAAGTGCCAGGCGGGTAGTTAATCACTTTAACTATGAACAATCATGCTTAAGCTACATAATCTTTACTCCCTGGAATGGAGATAAGAAACGCCCTAACCTTTGGAATAGAGATTGATAGGATTGGAATCAACTGGTATAAATACAGATGTAATAAGACAACAGGACACAGAACCTAAAGACAGAACCTAGCGAGAGAACATGGCAGGAGAACCTGGACAGAACCTGGCGACAGAACCTGGCTGGAAAACCTAGCGAGAAAACATGGCAACAGAACCTGGACAGAACCTGGCAACCGAACCTGGCTGGAGAACCTGGAGAACCTGGAGAACCTGGAGAACCTGGCCGGAGAACCTAGCGAGAGAACATGGCTACAGAACCTGGCTGGAGATCCTAAATAGAACCTGGCTGGAGAACCTAGTGAGAGAACCTGGACAGAACTTGGCTGGAGATCCTGGCTAGAACCAGGCAAGAGAACCCAACCATGCTGATCAACTGAACGCTGCCTCTGTGCCATTCATTCCTTCATCGCCGACTCCATCCCCACCTATGGGAACCCCTGGACTGCTGGGGCTGGACCCCAACACTTTCTGATTGGTTTTTCTAGTTTCTTGGGATATAGTCCTAGAAGTGGGATTACTGGATCAAATGGAAGTTCCATTTTTAGTTTTTTGAGGAAACTCCATACTGTTCTCCACAATGGCTGCACCAGTCTACATTCCCACCAGCATTGCATGAGGGTTCCTTTTTCTCCACATCCTTACCAGCATTTGTTGTTCGTTGATTTGTTGATGATAGCCATTCTGACAGGTGTGAGATGGTACCTTATTGTTATTTTGATTCAATAATTTTTTTAAAAAATTAAAATAACATAAACGATATTGCCAATTATAAGGCATCCTATCTAATAATAGAGAGGGTGCGACCAGCTGCAAACAGCCATCATCTCCTCATCCATGCTGGCCAGGTACCCAAGCGGGACCCCCACCCTGATCCAGGACACCCTTCAGGGCAAACCAGCCGGCCCCCACCTGTGCACCAGGCCTCTATCCTATATAGTAAAAGGGTAATATGCCTCCCAGCACCGGGATCAGCGGAGCCGAGAGACCTCACGCCCCAGGATCAGCAGAGCAGTGAGGCCTCCCAGCACTGGGATCAGCAGAGCCACGAGGCCTCCGGGCCCCTGGAGCCGAGTGACAGGGGGCAGAACCCAAAACCCCTGATCGCCCTGCAGCTCTGTGTGTGACAGGGGGCGGGGCCACAACCTCCCTATCCGCCCTGCTCTGTTTGTGACAGGGGAAGGTGCCCCATCCCCCTGATTGGCCCTGCTCTGTACCAGATAGGGGGGAGCTCCCCAACCCCCTGATCGGCCCTGCTCTGTGTGTGATAGGGTGTGGCGCCCCAACCCCCCCATTGAGCCCTGCTCTGTGTGTGACGGGGTGTAGCCACAACCTCCCCATCGGCCCTGCCCTGAGTGTGACGGGGGGAGTGCCCCAACCCCCTGATAGGCCCTGCTCTGTGGGTGACAGTGGGCGGCGCCCCAAGCCCCCTGATAGGCCCTGCTCTATGCATGACAGGGGGCAGTGCCCCAACCCACTAATCGGCCCTGCTCTGTGCGTGACAGGGGGTGGCGCCCCAACCTCCCTATCGACCCTGCCTTGAGTGTGACAGGGGGCGGTGCCCCAACCTCCCAATTGGCCCTACCTTGAGCGTGACTGGTGGTGGCATCGCAACCTCCCAGTCTGCCCTGCTCTGTGCATGGCAGGGCGCGGCGCCCCAACTCCCCAATTGGCCCAGCTCTGAGCCCGACCAGGGGCTGCACCTAGGGATTGGGCCTGCCCTCTGCCACCCGAGAGTAGGCCTAAGCCAGCAGGTCGTTATCTCCCAAGGGGTCCCAGACTGTGAGCGCACACAAGTGGGGCTGAGGGACACCCTGCCCCCCGGCCAGTGCACAAATTTTTGTGCACTGGGCCTCTAGTCCTTTGTAATAAAAGAGAAACATGCAAATTAATTCTCCCTCTTCTATGCTCAAGCCACGCCCACAAGCCAATCAGGAGTGAGTATGCAAATTAACTCAACTTAGATGGCAGTGGCCACAGAGCTGGGGCAAGCAAGAGGCTTGGGTTGCCCCTGGCAATGGAGGAGCCAAGCTTCCCGCCTGCCCTGGCCAGCCATGGGCTCCACTCAAGGCTCCAAAGTTTCAAGTATAGAAGATAAATAGATACCCCCCAAAAAAAGAAAAAGAAAAAAGGAGAGGCTGGGAGCTTGAGTTGCCAGGGGACATGGCCAGCCTGAAAATGGCCATCAGCCCCTCACCCAGGCTGGCCAGGCACCCCAGCGGGATCCCCACCATGATCTGGGACTCCCTTCAGGATAAACCAGCCGGCTCCCACCCATGTACCAGGCCTTTATCCTATATAATAAAAGGGTAATATGCAAATTGACCCTAACAGCAGAAAGACTGGGAATGACTGGTCACTATGACACACACTGACCACCAGGGGGCAGACGCTCAATGCAGGAGCTGCCCTCTGGTGGTTAGTGCGCTTCCACAGGGGGAGCTCTGCTCAGCCACAAGCCAGGCTGATGGCTGCTAGTACAGCGGTGGTGATGGGAACCTCTCCTGCCTCCTCAGCAGTGCTAAGGATGTCTGACTGCAACTTAGGCCTACTCCCCGCTGGCAAGTGGACATCCCCCGAGGGCTCCCGGGCTGCCAGAGGGATGTCTGACTGCCAGCTTAGGCTCAATCCCCCAGGGAGCAGGCCTAAGCCAGCGACTGGACATCCCCCAAGGGGCCCCAGACTGCGAGAGGGCACAGGCCAGGCTGAGGGATCCCCCAAGTGCACAAATTTTTGTGTGCCGGGCCTCTAATGTACCTTAATCAAATGCATTTAAAAGCTGGTATTTTTTTTTATCAAGAAACATATTTACCATTTTTTAAACTATAATGCAGTTACATTTTCAGTGACTAATTTTCTTCCCTTCTTTGTACTACAAATTTCACACTGTTTTCTACTAATTTTGAGACTGAATTTAGGAAGCTTAGTGTTCTGAAAAAGAGCAAAATTTTTACTTTTACTTTGTTAGGAACATAGAAATTAAATGATAATGCTTAAAACAGCATCATAATTAGAAACCGCAATGTCTCAAAAAGAGAACTTTTGTCCCAAAGAATAAGGTCATGCAATTGGTATTTGTATTGATTCATAGAATGATTTTGTTTTTTTCAATGCATTATAATAATCCTGATTTTAATACTTTACCTTTAACTTGAGCCTTTATCAGCTTACGTTTAAAATCTTATAAACAAAGTTAACAGTACTTCACCTATATAATGTGGATTTGAAAAGATTTACTTGCCAATTTTAACTGAATACTAAACCAAAAAATAAAAACTCCACATAAAATAATAAGTGAATGATAAAATGCTTCCTTCAACAACCCCACCTCCAGATTATTAAATGAGAATTGAAGGCTCTCGATCTGGCTTCCCTAGTACTCTCACTCATCTTTGATAACTTCCAGGACCTGGCCCTACAGCTTCAAAGTTTCTTTACAGTTTAACAACATGGCTGCAACCTGAACTTTGCGATTACCTAAAATTATTACAACTTAAAAAAGGGTTTTTCTTATCAACTAGACAGGAATAACCATACACTATAAACTATATCCGTTTAGTAATTAAACCACCACAATCAAGATAGAGAATATTCCTAGTATACTTCCGAAAATTCTTGCTACCTCTTTGAAGTCCATCCTTCCTTCACCTCTGATTTGTTTCCTTTTTTAAGCTCTGAACTCCAATTCTATGACCACAATATGCTGGATTTCCCAATTCCTTACTTCCAGTATAACATCTGACATGTCTCCTAAATGTTAGCTTTCTCCTAGCTCTACTTCTTTCACTAACTAGTTAAAATGAACAAACACTTTAACTATATCATTTTCAGCTGTCTTAACTTTCTGCTGAATTTACCCTGCCAACCACCAACTCTGCGGTATTAACATTTTTCCTACTTCTGCTTCAGTGTTGTAGAGTTCTACAGGAGAAAAAGCACATATCCTTTTAGATTGGATGCATTATTAATTCATGATCTCCAACCTCAGCTGTCAACAATGCTCAACAATTCTTTTACTCAACCTGATTGGTCCCCTTTCTTGTACTTAGCAATAGCTCTTCTAAACCTTACCAATCTCATTAAGAATCCTTTCAGGCCTTCCTTTCAGCAGAGGGTCTAGGAGCCTACCTTAATGATATTTTTAAACATCCCTTCTTCCCTCATCCCTCAAATACATCTGTATATTCACTAATCCCTTTCTTGTAAAATTTTGTCTCAAAGGAAGATAATGCCCCCGATCTTTTTTTTCAAAGAGAACCTATCCATGGTGCTCTTGAACTCATACCCTTCATTTCCACTGGTATTTTATTTAATTGATTGTCTTCTTTTCCCCATATATGTAATCTCTTCCTCTCCTCTCCTTTCCCTCTTTTCTCCTCCTTTCCTCCCCACCTCTTCATTTTCTCCTAATAAGCCTGCACATGTGCTTATCTTCAATGACAATTACAACCACAGTTTAACAAGAGAAACAAAAACACAAGATGTGATAGAAAAATGACTGGGATGGGGCTACTTACATTGATTGATTAGATGAGGCCTCTTTTAGAAGATGGCATTTGAGTTGCACTCTGAATGATAAGAAGGAACTGGTTAGGTAAAAATATGGGAGAAAAATACTCTGAAATGGGGAACCGCCAGGGGAAAGGCCAGCATAACTATGGCATAAAAAGCCAGGGCAAGAGTGGTAGGAAATGATGTCGGAAAGGTAGGTAAAGATCAGATCAAGTGGGGCCTGAGTAAATACTCTGGATGGCTCTAAGTATAATGTGAGTTAAGAGCCGGGAAATTACATAACATGACTTGCCTTTGTGAAAAAGATCACTCTGGCTGCTGATGGATAATTGACCATAAGGGAGCAATTATGGAAGCAAGGAGACTCAATTAGTAGGCTGTTGCAGTAGTATGGGTGAGAGGTGGTGATATACCAGATACCTTCTCACTTCTGTGCCTTTGCTCATGTAGTACTTTCAGTCTGATAAGCTCAAATTTGTAATTCAAAATTCAGTTAATCATTAACTCCTTGGAAAGCCTTCTCCAACCCCCAACCACTGTATTCCAGACATAACTCATTTTTAAATCTGGGTTTATAGCATTGTTTTTATGACTTTTATTATAGCACATACTTAGCAGAGTGGTTATAAGTACAAACTCTGGAGCTAGATTGTTTGAAATGATAGTCTGCCTTTAACCCCTATTGTGAGGTACATTGTGTCACCTCAAAATTCATATTTTGAAATCCCAACTCCAAACCCCCAATACCTTAGATTGTGATGTTATTGGATAATAGTGTCATTGCTGGAATCATTACTTAAGATAAAGTCATCCTACAGTAGGGCAGGTCCTTAATGTGAAGCTAAAGCCAGAGATTGGGGCTGTGCTTATATAAACCCAGAAATGCCAAATAGTATCAGAAAACCACAGAAACTAGGAGAGCAGCCTGGAACAGATTTCTCCAGCACAGCCCTCAGAAAGAACCAACTCCATCAACACCTTGATCTCTCAGATGTCTAGCATCCAGAACTGTGAAATAATATTTTTTGTCATTCTAAATGATCACTTATGGTTCTTTGTTACTATAGCCCTAGAAAAACTAATAGCTTTTGGTACTGGAGTGATTTGCTGCTGTAACAAATATCTAAAATTGTGGACGTGACTTTGGAATGGGGTAATGCATGGAGGGTAGAAGAGATTTGAGGTGCTTGGTAGAAAAAGCCTACATTGCCTTAAAGAGATTATTAGTAGAAATATGGATGTTTAAGGAGATCCTGGTGAGAGCTCAGAAAGAAGAGATTTGTAGAGAAAGCTCCTATCATCTTAGAGAATATATCATCAAGAACAGAATGTTGCTAGAAATATGAATGATAAAGATGCTTGTGGTGAAATCTCAGACAGAAATGAGGAACACATTATTGGAAACTGTAGGAAAGCCAATCCTTATCATTAAGTGGTAGAAAACTATTGCCTTGCCCAGCTGGTGTTGCTCAGTGGTTGAACATAGACCTATGAACCAGGAGGTCACAATTTGATTCCTGGCTGGGGCATATGCCTGGGTTGTGGACCCAATCCTCAGTGTGGGGGTGCAGGAGACAGTTGATCCATGATTCTCTCTCATCATTGATGTTTCTATCTCTCCCCCTCTCCTCTCCTCTCTGAAATCAAGGAAGATATTTTTTTTTTTTTAAAAAAAAAGGAAACTATTGCCTTGCCACTTGTAGTAAAGTGCAAAAGGAAAGAGACAGATTGAAAAGGAAATATAAAGCTAGAAGGAACTAGAAAATGAAGATTTGAAAACAAAATCAAGCCTGTCCATATTACAAAAAAAAAAATGAGAAATAGTGCTGTGAAAAGAACACTGAGGATATGGCTGGACAATTATTCGCTAAAGATATTAAGCATGTGACTTGTGTACCAATCACCACCAATGGAGAAATGTTGGCAGCTTGGGTTGAAGGGGATAAAGATGGGAGAAACTGAAGGAAGTTTGGTAGAGTTCAGGGATCCTATAGGAAGGAAATGGTCCTATTGAGATTTTCAGCTGAAAACTGTATTATCCTTCCATAAAAAAAAGAAAGACCCCAACAGTGGCTCAGAGGCTATTGCCTCCTTGGTTTGCAGGTACATATAGGGTTGCCACCCATGACTGAGAAAATGAGGTCTGTGTCCAGCACCAAGGATATTAGGTTATAACTCTAGTGGGTACAGAGGACAGAGCATTAGTCACAAATAATTATTCTGACATTTTAAAATCTAATGAAACTTATCCTGGTAGTTTTGGGTAGCTAGGGGAAGTGTGACCTTTTATACCTTTTGGAATGGGAAGGTCTACCCTGCGCCTTCTCCGCCATTGTATTTTGAGAATAGACAACTTATCTGGTTCTACAAATTCATAGATGGAGAAGAGTTTTACCCCAGGATGAATCATACCCCAAGTCTCACCCATAACCATTTAGAAAATATTTGGATGAGTTTTTCAACTTCCAGTTGATACCAGAACTTCTGGGGTTACAGGAACATGGTTAATGTATTTTGCATGTGAGAAGGAGATGAGTGTTGGAGGGCTAGAAGGTAGATTGTAATGAGTTAAATTGTGTCTCCAGAATTTATAAGTTGAAGTCCTGACTCCCTGTACCTGAGAATGTGAACCTATTTGGTAATAGAGCCATTGCAGAAGTAGTTAATTAAGGTGAGGTCATACTAAAGTAGGATGGGGCCCTCCTGGAGGAGGCCTTCATGAGGCCTTCATGAGGACATGACTGCGTGCTGATGTATGAGTTGGACCCTGATAATCAGAGACACCGTACCCTATCCCTTGTCCTTGAATCGTAGGTTCTGCTTACTATTACAATGCTAGGAGCTGTTTCATGGACACAGCCTTTCAAGAGTAATGTGTTGCTGAGACCATCTGGACTGGATACTTGACTGAACACCTCCAAGGTCTCTATATAAACTTCGTAGTTGGTGAACAGGTATGGAGATCTACTTGTCTTGTGGCTTCCCAAGAAAAGACTCCGGGGTAAGTTATCTTGCTTATTAAAACTGCCACCTACCAATCTGAGTGGCATGCTCCTTTCTTTGATCTCCCCTTACCCTTCATGTTCAGGGCCCAAGGACTTTATGAAGCTGCAAACAGATAGGACTGGTGTCTTTATATAAAAGGGAATATTTGAACATAGACATGCACACAGGGAGAACACCATGTGAAAATCAAGGCAGAAATTGGGGTTCTGAAGCAAACCAACTGTGAGTTCTCAGAAGGCAGGAATTTATCTTTTATTAGTATCTCTGTATGCTAAGGACTTAACAAAGTACCTGGCACATAGTAGAACCTCAATACTTGTTTATTGAATAAATTTAGATTCCTGATTTTATTCAGAGGAATAAAGCTTTTTATTATTCTGTTGTGTAGATATCCCAAACTTTTATTTCTAGTCCCTTGTTATAAAAAATATTATAAGGATTATTTAGGCGGTGGTAAAGAATTTGGTAGCTATTTTATAGCTAAACTATTACATACTCTCTCAAAATCTGTTTGTTCATCTATTACAGTACATAAAGTTGTTGAGTTAGATGATCTCTAAGGTCCCTTTTAATTTTAAAATTCTGCAAACCCAGGTCCCTGACTATAATTTAGGAGAGCAGTGCATTTGAAGAATGATTTATATTCAACCATTAAAGAAATAATGAAATATCTTACAAATCAACAAGAAGGCACTTCAGGAAATGAGCACTTAGTTTGCCAGGGCTCATAGTGCACTTTTGCTAGGTCATTAAAATGAATAAGACTTTATGTGAACATCTAACTAATTAAAGGTTCCAGTTTTCTACAGACCAGTCACAGAACTGCAGCTCTCTTCCTCAGTCACAAGCTTCCTAGGACTGTTCATTTTTTAACACTTCAAGAGATTATGAACAATTATAAGATACACAATTTCTATCAATTAGTAGAATTTTTACCACATTTTTATACTAATTCCACTCTCAAGATTTTTTATATCAAAATAATTGAAATGGCCCTTAGGTTGAAGTCAGGGAATTGTTGGATTCACGAATACTGATTTGAACAAGAACAGGAAAATTAAAAGTTATTTTTGAACTCTAGTTTGTATCAAAATACTGGAGAGCTTCTAAAAAATATATTTATCTACCTATTCACTGCCAGATTCTTATTCAACAAGTTGGAGAGGAGGCGTGGCTGTGAAGTTGCATTTTTAATAAGCATCTCCGGTGATTCCTATGTAGGTGGCCTTTCAACCACCCACTGAGGAACTCTGCTGTAATCAATGTACTTGTGGGTTTTCTATAATGGATATAAGTTATTTTTTAAAAGTTACATTAAATCTTAAATTAACAAAATTAAACATTTAAAACTGGACCTCCATCATTTATTACAGAATGTCAAAGTACTAAACTTTTAAAGAAAACAGATAAAGTTGCTTTAATTTGGAAAGCTAAAAAGTCATTAAGTAATTATTTTTTTTCCATCTAAAGACATTGATTAGCATGCATCAAATTGGCATTTTAAATGTCAATTTTTGCGGAAGAAGAATGAGGCTTTCTCTCCTCTCAGTGTCTACCATAACATGTTTACTTGTGAAACTTCTATGGTTTATGTCAAGTGAAATTTAAGTAAAAGTCATGTGTTAGTTTTACTGTAGTAATAAATAGCCCCCAAATGCAGGGGCCTACAATAGTAAACACTTATTTCTTGTGCATATTATATGTTGGCCTTAGGTCAGAAGTGACTCTGCTTTTATCTAATTTTCAGGCATTAGCTGGAAGAGCAGACCCGATCTTTTATACACATTATTCTTATGGCAAGGGCATTAGCAAGCAGCAGAGCCAATTTTTAATCACATTTCAAGCCTCTGCTAGGACATGGAATATATCATGTCTACTCACATTACATTGACCAAAGCAAGTCATGTGATCAACCCTGATAATGAGGTAGGCAAGTAGACTTTACCTACAAACAGGCCTTGCAAGTTACATGATGAGCATGGGAATGTTCTGCTGTTACAGTGGAGGAAATGAATAGTGAACAATTTGGTTATCTAACAGCTGGTTGAATTAACAGTCTGATTTCAGCTACTAAATATTTCTTTTTAAAGAAATCATCCACTTTGCCCTAACCGGTTTGGTTCAGTGGATAAAGCGTCGGCCTGCGGACTCAAGGGTCCCACGTTCGATTCCAGTCAAGGACATGTACCTTGGTTGCAGGCACATCCCCAGTAGGGAGTGTGCAGGAGGCAGCTGATCGATGCTTCTCTCTCACAGATGTTTCTAACTATCCCTCTCCCTTCCTCTCTGTAAAAAAATCAATAAAATATATTTTAAAAAAAGAGAAATCATCCACTTTCATAGAATATACCACAAACAAAAACTTTTCAGATATAGGAATCAATTTTTAAAATTAAATTTAAAGTTTTAAAGGCTAAGGGATAGTAATTTTTATATACATATAGATGATGCTTCAAATTTGGCATGTTGCCATTGACTTCTCTTTCTTTTAACTTTGACTATAAGCTCCATTAAGTTTTCTATAGTATCCTCGTGCCAAACACAGTACTTGACCACATAGACAAAGCTCAATAGATGATTGCTGAGTGAATAAATTAATGCTAAAGGTAGCTTCGGTTAACAGGGTACAAAGTAAAGAATGTAGTATCAGTATAGTTTGGAGATATATATATTTAATTTACCTTCATTGTTGAAAGTGTTACAGATGTTCCCCTTTCTCCCCCATTGACCCCCACCATCCCACTCACTCCCACCCTCTCCCAGGCCTTCACTGCATTATTGTCTCTGTCCATGTGTTTTGCATATATGCATACAAATTCTTTGGTTAATCTCTTCCCACCCTGCCCCTTCCCTCTGAAATACATCAGTCTGTTGCATGCTTCAGTGTCTCTGGATCTATTTTGTTCATCAGTTTATTTTGTTCATTAGATTCCTCATGTACATGAGATCATGTGATACTTGTCTTTCTCTGATTGGCTTATTTCATTTAGCATAATACTCTCTAGGTCCTCCCAAGGATGTATATTTTTAAATATTTCTGAAACATCACTGACTTCTTACTTCCTTTACTGATTTACTGAAAAAAATCAAAATTTTCTTGAAGTGCCCAGTGATTGGGACATTAGATGAAAAGATTAAGAGACTCAATAGCTCGTGGCTATTTATCTTAGGAAAAGTTGTATTGTATCTGTTTCAAGGGATAAATTTAGGAACTATGTATGCTTTCTTATTCTTGGTTTACACAGTACCTTGCAAGATGCCTGGTGCACAGTAGGTGCTCAGTAAATACGTGTTGTTATTTTGAAGTTTTTTTCTATTACTAGGCCACAAATGACCATGCTTTTTCCATTGTTTTTCCTAATAACCCCATTCCACCTCCCCTAGTTTCTGACAAGCACCTTTGAACTAGAGAACACAAATTCTTGTATTTTCCAAGTAATACTTCCCCACTTTCCCGAAACCATTGTTCCTGGATGAAGTTTGTGTATCCTAATATTCTCTCACCTCAGGTCCAGTTCTTTGTTCCATCAGATATCTGGTGATGGAGACAGAGAGCAAGAAAGAGTTTTTGTTTCTGAAGAGTTTAAGGATCACAGTTTTGAGGGACTGACTTTCTGCTTCACTGTGCAGGTATTTTCCCTCCCAGGAGGCTCATGCTGAGTCTCTCCTGCAAAGTAAGAACTGTGGCAGTCTGACTCTCCAGGTAAAAATGTCGAATATGTGTCTGAATTTGCAGTGAACACAAGATTTGGAATTCTCTCTTGGACTCCCAATATTAAGTAAACATGCTGACTTTCTAGACACAGAGGACTTCTGGGAAAGTTATAAATAATTCCTCACTTTCTCTTTTCTAAACTTAGTACTTTTTATTGCAAAAGGACCTTGCCAAGTTAGACATGGCAACTTTGTATTGACTTTAAAACTTATCTGCTATCTGTTTCAAACTAGCTTTTCTTACATGTTTATTTAGTTCAGGGGCTCAAGACTTTGGGGAGAATTGCTATTTGTTTCAAATTTAATCATTTATAGGAATGTTTGTTTTACCAGTAAACTTATTTATCAATTTAGAAGGGATGGCATCTGGGAAAAAAATACTATGAAAGAAGTAGGGTCTCTGTACTTGGAATTGCACATGTTTTCTAAATGTTGTTTAAACTGCTTTCAGAAGAAACAATGCTGTATTTCTCAGAAGGTCTCCCAACTGAAGGATCCAGAAAACATTTGCTCTTAATCTCCAATCTCAATAGAGGAAGTATACTTACATGAATGTATTACCTATATTAATTTTCTAGAGCTGCCATAAAAACTGCTACATACTTGGTGGCTTAAACAAAAGAAATTTAATTTCTCACATTTACAGAGTCTGGAAGTCCAAGATCAAGGTATTAACAGGGTTGGTTTCCTCTGAGGCCTCTCTCCTTGGTTTACAGATGGCCACCTTCCCTCTTGCTGTCTCTTCACATGGTTGTTCTATGCATATGCACCCTTGTGTCTCTTTGTTTTATAAAAACACCAGCCATAGTGGTTAGTGCCCCGTTCTAATAGCCTCATTTTAACTTAACCACCTATTTAAAGATCTTATCTCTAAAAACAATCACATTCTGAACAGGTAGGTGTGGCTCAGTTGGTTGGACATCACCTAGTGCATGAAAAAGTTGCCGGTTCGCCCTAGCTGGTTTGGCTCAGCGGATAGAGCCTCTGCCTGAGGATTCAAGGGTCCCAGGTTCAATTCCGGGCAAGGGCATGTACCTGGGTTGCAGGCACATCCCCAGTAGGGGGCATGTAAGAGGCAGCTGAATCGATGTTTCTCTCTCATCGATGTTTCTAACTCTCTATCCCTCTCCCTCTCCCTTCCTCTCTGTAAAAAAATCAATAAAATGTATTTTTTAAAAAAAAAGTTGTCCGTTCAATTCCCATTCAGGACACATTCCTGGGTTTGCATATGATTTCACATGTAAAATCTATGCTGCCTATTATTAACTCAAATATTCAAAATTACTGATCTTATATGTTTTAATAATATATTCTTAATAAAGCAAAAAGAGTTGGAAATTAATGCAAAGTATACAAAATTGACATTACCTCCAACTCAAAAATATTTTTGTTACATTATTTTCCTTACATCCTTTCCAATGAATACTTCTACTTTTTAAAATTAATAATTTGAATCATATTGTACTTAATGTCTAAAAACTTCCTGTCTATTTCACAATATAGCACAAACATTTTCCCATAACATCAAACATTTTTCAAAAACAAAAATTATTTCATGTTTGTATAGGAGTATATTGAATAAGTGCTTGATAATTTTATAAATCTTATTTCAAGGAATAAAAACAGAATAACATTGGTCTTTTAGTTTTCTTCCATCATTTATTTAATCATTAGTTTGAATACTTTCATATATTTATTGGCTATTTATATTTCTGTTTCTGTGAATTACTAATCAATACCCTTAACCCATTGTTCTATCTAGGTAGTCACACTGTTCTCATTGAATTTTAATAATTCTTTATAGAGTAGGAATATTAACACATTGTCTGCAATATATGGTATATTTTCCCAGTTAGTTTATTGCTCTGTAATTTTATTATGAAATTTATTAATATTTCACTTTGTCTTGCAAATAGTATCCCTGAAAATATATATTAGAATGAATCAGTCCTCTTTTGTCACTCACTCTACCTTGTAATGATTCTGGCATAAAGTTATATTAAGAAATGTAATTAAAGTAATATATTACCATATCATGTCTGTTACTACATATAAAGTTGGCAAGACCTCTTCACTAGCATGACAGATTCCTGGCCTCCATCTCACTTACAATAGCTAAAAACAAGAGGTATTATTCCACTGGGACTGCATTGCCTCTGGAGTGTGGACTCAACATTCAACCATTTGTCTCTTCAGCCTTATAACTTATCTACTTCTTGCCCTTTGAGACAGCTGAGATAAGTTATTCAAAGGCCTCCCTTGAACCCAGGGTTCAAATATAGAGCACCCAGATAGTTTTACAGAATGCCTTAACTGCTTTATCTCAAAGTTGTCATATTTCTTTTCTCCTCCAGATGCAATCTCTGCCATACCACCTGACAAGTTTTGTTGGAAAGATAATTTCTAACCACTTTTGAGGCTTTCAACTTCTTGTGAAACTACAGACTCCTTTCTCTACCTCATATCACATATTGTCTAATAGATTACTGGGCCATAGTAATTTATTGTCATGTAGCAAAGGCAACTAATGTTCTAATTTCTACAACCACAGATTACTTTTACCTGATCATAGGATATGTAGCCTCATGTGTCTGGCTTATTTTGCTCAAAATAATATCTACAATTTTCCCATATAATTATATTTTGGTTAGTTTTAGTTTTTGCATTTATGAATAAACTAGAGGCCCGGTGTATGAAATTCATGCACAGGTAGGGTCCCTAGGCCTGGCTGGCAATCAGGGTGGATTTGTGGGGTGACCAGCAGGGCGATCAGGGGGCCCCCACTCTCACCCGCCTTGGCTGGCCTGGCGCCACCCACTCACTGGTTGGGGCCTGTGGGCTGAGGGCAGCTCCTGAATTGAGCATCCGCCCCCTGGTGGTCAGTGGGTGTCATAGCAACTGGTCATTCTGCTGTTCAATCGATTTGTATATTAGGGTTTTATATAGATAGATAGATATGCTATGAATATTCTTGTACTAACCTTTTCTTCCTGACATATATTTTTCTTTTATAAATAAATAAATAAATAGTTCTAGGAGTAGAATTGCTAACACATGGGGTAGATATATTTTTATTTTCTACTAGAGGCCTGGTGCACTAATTTGTGCACATTGAAAGGAAATTAATTAGAAGGTGGCCGGTGGGGTAGGACTGGGTGAGACAGACCGGGCATGCCCTGGAGCCAACCTCCCACGGTCTCTCCCAGGCTGGCCCCACCTGGGGCAGTGTTGGGGCTCAAAGGGTGTCTGCAGAGTGAGCGGGATCCCTCTGGCAGCTGGGGTTCCTCGGACTGGTCTGTGGGAATTGGGCCAAAACCGGCAGTCTGACATCCTCTGAGGGGTCCCAGAGTGCGTGAGGGCACTCTGCAAAGTTACTGTTGCTAAGCTGCTCCTGTGTTGAGTGTCTGCCCCCTGGTAGTCAATGCGTGTCATACCTACTGGCTGGTTGGCCGGTCAGCCAGTCACTTAGTCTTTTGTATATATAGATAAGCTGACAGTTTTCCAAAGTGGCTGTACCATTTTACATACCCACCATTACATCTCACCTTACATCTCACCATTGGTTAGCATCTTAACTTTCTTCATAAAACTTTTTCTAACAAAATATCTTTTTCTTTTAGAAAAAAAGAGCTGCAAAGATATAACTAAACAAATTCTATGAATTCCTGTCATGTAAACTGAGAGCTGATATGGGTAATTTTTTTTCTTCTCACTCTATGTAATTTAAGCTTTTCAAGTTAATGTTATCACTTGCTCACATCTTGTGCATTCACACTCCTCTCAGTTCTTTCATTATCCTTCCTGTGAGATTTAAGCTAGATTCATTCTGAATATGCTTAGTATGATGCAAGATCCATGTACAATTTTAAACTCAGCTGATGGCATAACAGCGTACATATATTAAGAAAACTGTATAGAATGTAAGAACTGACCATTGATAATCCACATTTTTCTGAGACTTTCTTTTCTATTTTCTTGTCTTTCAGAGTCCTGATGGAACAACAGAGTATCAGTTACTTGGTAATAAATCAGAAGAGAAACATTTGAGTCATTCTACTTTAATGATACTATATATTTCCTAGCCATCTGGACACTCTGGTTATAAGAAAATAGCAACCTAGTGTTCACTAAAAACTATGATGATTATTTCAATAAAAGAGATTAATGGTTGAATGAGCATGTTAGATTTGGAATCCTTGAGTGGGGAAAGGATGGCCTTTTCTTGGGTTGGATATATTATATACATATCCAGAAGTTTTGCTATAATGCTGTTTTGAAACATTTTCTTCCAATACATGTGTTCCTAAAGATCACTGTGCTATACATATCATGCACTAAAATTACAGGGCTTATAGGAAAAATAAGAATAGCTACACAACACATAAGCACTCCACATTAAGCCTATTTATTCAATGAACCCCAACATTTTAATTGCACAAATTGTGTAGTGCAGTGATTTCTGGAACACACCAAACATGTTTTAGCATTGCAGTGAACCTGATTATATATAGACAATCCTATCTAATAATAGACAAACATGGTAATTAACCATACCTCCACTACGCTTCCCATTGGCTAATCAGCAGGATATGCAAATTAACAAAGATGGCGGCCGGCAGCCACGCAGCTGAAGTGAACATGAGGCATGCTTGCTCCAGTGATGGAGGAAGCCAAGGTTCCCCACCTGCCGTGGCCCAGCTCTGAGCTCCGGAAGCAACAATGTTGCAATTATAGAAGCTAAACAAACCCCAGATACCTACTTTCAGCCAGCCACGGCCTCAAAGCTGGAGCCAGGCCTCAGAGCTGGAGCCGGGCCTCAGAGCTGGAGCAGGCTCTCAGCTCAAGTGACAGCTATAGAAGGTAAATAAATCCCAGAATAATAAAATAAAATAAAATAAAAAGAGGCTGGGAGCTTCAGTCGCCCACCAGCCTGAAAATGGCCCTCAGCCCCTCACCCAAACTGGCCAGGCACCCCAGTGGGGAACCCCACCCTGAAGGGGGTGTGACCAGCTGCAAACAGCCATCAGCCCATCATCCAGGCTGGCCAGGCACCCAAGCGGGACCCCCACCCTGATCCGGGACACCCTTCAGGGCAAACCAGCCGGCCCCTACCCATGCACCAGGCCTCTATCCTATAGAGTAAAAGGGTAATATGCAAACTGACCCTAACAGCAGAAAGACTGGGAATGACTGGTCACTATGACACACACTGACCACCAGGGGGCAGATGCTCAATGCAGGAGCTGCCCTCTGGTGGTCAGTGGCTCTCACAGGGAGGAGCTCTGCTCAGTCACAAGCCAGGCTGATGGCTGCCAGTACAGCAGTGGTGGTGGGAGCCTCTCCTGCCTCCTCAGCAGCGCTAAGGATGTCTGACTGCAGCTTAGGTCTGCTCCCCGCTGGCAAATGGACATCCCCCGAGGGCTGCTGGGCTGCCAGAGGGATGTCTGATTGCCATCTTAGGCCCAATCCCCTGGGGAGCAGGCCTAAACCAGCAAGTGGTCACCCCCGAGGGATCCCAGACTGTGAGAGGGCACAGGCCGGGCTGAGGGGTCCCCTACCCCCGAGTACACAAATTTTTGTGCACTGGGCCTCTAGTATATTATATATAACAGTTATATGTAATGTTTATATTAGTTAAAGGGAAATCCATGTTGTTAAGTCAGTAAAACAAACCTGGATAAGAAGAATAGCAAAGTTATAGCAGTAAAAAAAATTGACAATTGACTGTTAGTTTTCATGTTATACATGCTCTTTTACCAAAGGTAGATAGGGGTAGAAGATATGCTTTGAAGTCCCTTTTGATAAATAGTATGGCCATTCTTTTCAATTCCACACTCAGTGTTAATAAAAGCATCTTTAGAATTTTTTGTTATTTCTATTGATCTGATATACAAGTAGGTGGTAGCAGTCAACACTCAACATAAACAAAAGTGTTTATTATGCAAAATCAATTCCAAGAAAGTTCCTCAGTATGACTTTTCGTCCAATTCCTCTTATATATCTAAATCTTTAGTGATGTGTTTATTAGTGTGCAAATAATGAACAACAATTGGCTAATAAACTGAGGTAACTGTGTATTTACCATTTTTAGGCTTTATTTTCTCAATTCCTCTTCTTTTTATAGTATTTGAATGGCTTGTTTTTATCACACAAAGCAAAAACCAGCTCATATGTCTCTGTTTTGTTTGTTTTCTCCTTTCCTTTTTCCTTCCTTCCTTCCTTCCTTCCTTCCTTCCTTCCTTCCTTCCTTCCTTCCTTCCTTCCTTCCTTCCCTCCTTCTTTCCTCTTCCGTCCCTCTCATGCTTTCTTTCTCTCTTTTTATTCCTTCCACTTCCTTTCTACTTTCCATCATTCCTTCATTTTATAATTCACGACTTGCACTTTTCTATTTAATATTCTACAAGATTTTGGCAGCCTTGACTGCAACTGCCAAATTCAATCTCTAGCTAATAAGCAGGCAGTTGCAATCAATTTTAGAATACTAGCAGTACAACTTGGAATGATCTCTTCCTAATTTTTGGAGGACCATGTTCCTTGCAGGAGACAGTTTATTGTCAAATGTATAGTGAGTAGGGGCCGTTTATGATTTTAAACATGTTTCCATCATGGTTCCTTTCCTGTTGATTTTCTGACAGCCTCAGTCAGTGAGTCTCTTTCCTGTACTGAAAATGAACCCTGCATGGTGAGAAATCTGTGTGGCTTTGGCAGGCCACTGAGGAATGGGGACTAATTTAGTTATAACTCCTGATTCTTACAGTAATATATATATATATATATATATATATATATATATATATATATATATATATTTCCCAAAATTTGCAGACTGGACTAATGTTACAAACCATTTGTATCCTGTTACTGGAAACAAATTTCTCAGAAAACTTGGTTTGCAGTTAGCTGAAATCTATTTGTTTATAAGATTTATTGTTTAGGAAAAATATCTTCAGTGTAATAAAGTTTATATATTCTCATTTTTATAAATCAAAGCACATGATATATTGTTCTGTCATTTTACAATCAATAGATCGATGTGTTCATAGCAACTCCCTATAGTGATAATGACGAGAGCCACAAACTGAAAGCCCTTCCGTATGAATAAAGTTTAAATTCCATATATAAACATATGTTCTTTTATATTTTACCTAAGACTCAAATACCCTTGTGCGTCATGCAGATTTTATCAAGCAGACCATTCTGTAGGGAGCAGATAGAGGTGAAGATTAAAATCTAATCCCTTTCAAATTCACTAATGAGATCTTTCGGGCATTGTTGCTGGATCTGTTTATCTTACCAGACGTGTAAGCGTGTAGTCTGAAATGGCTCACAGACTTCCTTCAGGCTGCTGAAGCAATCTCTACTTCCTGAACTCTTCTCTTCTGCTCCCCTGCCCTTGCAGCAGACAGAACAGCACACAGTCCCTATGTCTATCTCTGTCTCTCTATGATTATATATATATATATATATGATCACATATTAATGCCAGGAGCATCAATTAACTCTGTTGTTAGTTGCAATAATTTATGTGTTACACTTGACTAATTATTAAATAAATCTCATTTTAATTTCAGAGATTTATTTTATCTGTTTAAATTTGTATTTTTCTTTTGTCCATCATTTATGTCTTGATATTACTGTTGCTTCTATAAAATGAACCTATTATTTATATTTTAAAGATCTCATTTTTATGCGGCTATTTATATTTAAAACCACTTCCCCATTCATCATTAACTCAATTGTATATTTGATTTCCCAAAGGAAATCAAATTACCTTTTTCCCTAGTTGGTTTTGCTCAATGGTTAGAACGTCCACCCTCAGACTGAAGGGTCCCAGATTTGATTCCGGTCAAGGGCACCTACCTAGGTTGCAGGCTCAATCCCCAGCCCTGGGCAGGGCACGTGTGGGAGGCAAGCAATAGGTGTGTCTCTCTGACATCAGTATTTCTTGCTCTCTGTGTCTCCCCTCCTTCCACTCTGTATAAAAATCAATGGAAAAAATATCCTCTGGTGAGGATTAACAACAACAACAACAAAGATATTACCTTGTTTTAGAAGATTATTTTTAAAGAAGTTTTAGGAATTGTATGGGATGTACAGAGATTTATAATCACTCAAAGTCTATAGTTTACAGTAGGGTTCACTCTTGGTGATGTACATCCTTGGAAGCAACCCAGATGTCCTTCAATAGGTGAATGGACAATTAATCTGTGGTACATCCAGACAAAGGAATATTATTCAGCACCAAAAAGAAATGAATTAATTATGGGGGAAATAAGACTTTTTTTGGGGGGAGGGGTCCTCTGGCAAGCACATCGGGCGTTTTTAAATATGTGTGTCGGCTGAGCCCAGGGCACAGGCAGAGCCATGCCCTGGGGGCAGTCCTAGCCAAGAGGCAAGGATGCCACTCAGTCTGACCTTTCCAGCCCAGGTGCTAGGGGGTGGATCCCATTATGTGGCCAAGGACTCAAAGCCCACCCAGATGTGATGTAACTTCCAGTTACTTCGAGTATATATTAAACTTACTTCCGGTGTTGGGGGCTTTGTTCACCTATCAGAGGGCAGACGCCACACCCTGTCTCAGCTTCTTCTATTTCTGTGTCTTGTCTCATTATTTCATTTTTCCTTAATCCTCGTCACGTTCTACTCAAGGTTCATGAACCCCCGAGTTCTCTCTTTCGGCGCTGGTCAAGGGAAGAGAGAATGTACCCCCATGGAGGGAGGGCTAGCAATCTGAATCTGTGCCAGTAACCTAATGAACATTCTTGATAGCCTATATAGTCTAGTCTAGTGGTCGGCAAACTCATTAGTCAACAGAGCCAAATATCAACAGTACAACATTTGAAATTTCTTTTGAGAGCCAAATTTTTTAAACTTAAACTATATAGGTAGGTACATTGTTATTAACTTAATTAGGGTACTCTAAGGCTTAGGAAGAGCCACACTCAAGGGGCCAAAGAGCCGCAGGTGGCTCTCAAGCCACAGTTTGATGACCACTGGTCTAGTCACTGCCCCTTCTTTAATTATCTGGTCTTGCAAGACCTGTTTACCTAAATACTCACATTTACAGAGGCCATAAACCATGAACAATAGACAACCCTTGGAGGGAGTTATCAGCGCTGGTGCCAGGCCAGGTCTTTAGGTGTGGTCTCACGTCCCCCATCCCAACACACGGGGATTTTTGCAAAGCCCGTGAAAGGTCTGGAAGACTGATCCATATATGGGGGACAAAGAAACCAAAGGGTATAAAGAGAAAGCTTCCTCCATATTGGCTTACTCAGGATTTGGAGAACTGACCCCTGAGTCATTGTATTAGTACATGTGAAACATCTGAAAATAAATGTGTGTTTTTTCCTGTATCTCCGGGTACTCCTGTGTATTTTTCGGTCACTTGGTAAATTCTGTAACACTATCAAGCCAAGAAAAGACACAAAGAACCTTAAATATGTATTACAAAGTGAAAGAAGTCCATCTGAAAAGATTACATACTTTGATTCCAATAAGATGACATCCTGAAAAGGCAAAAATGTGAGGACAATGAAAAGATCAGTGGTTGCCACATTTGGGGAGGGAAGAGAGATGAGTAGGCATGGTTCAGAAAAATATTCTGTATGATATTATAATAATGAATATGTCACTATACATTGGTTCAAGCCTGTATCATATTACCATTTTTCTTATAGTCTAGTTATTCTTTAGATATACATTTTTATTTTTTTTGCAAAAGGGGAAAAGTACATTATATGTTCATAGTAGAAAAAGTGGATAATGTAAAGATTTGAATATAAAGTTTGCTACTGGACTCTTAATCAGCATAAATATACATAGATTTAGTTTGACCATTGTTTGGCCTTTGAAAAGTTTTATGACCTTTCCGTTTTCTCAACTCAAAACAAAGAAAATCACATTTGCTTTCCAGGAAAGTGAATGTTTCCATGAACTGTTTTGTGTTCTATGTCTTTTCGTGAGGAGGTGCGGTGAAGAGGATGTGGGGAACACACACACACACCTACCCACATATGTAGTCTCTATATAGTCTGTCATTCTGTCTTCTCACTGTTTTTGAAAAAAACTTATAAATAATGGATTGAATCTTAAAATTAAAATGTTGATTAGACAAAGAGCTATTTCAGTAAGAAAATACTAACAGTAAATGCATTTGAAGCATGCATATGTGTTTGTGTCTGTGTGTGCATGTAAGGAAAACTGACTAAAATGTCAGTGGGTATGCAGTGTGTGCTGAGATCTCAGCCATATTTTCCAAAACTCTGTCTGTCACCATTACTCATTCAAATGGAAACAGCACAGCCAGTGATTGAATTATGGTTCTGCTACTTACTACGGTACATGACTTTGCATAAGTGATTTAACCTCCAGAGGCAGGTTTTGACCTCTGTAGAATAGGAATAAAATATTTAAATATGCAAAGTATCTAGCAATCACAGTTCTTGCCTTCTTATATATACCTAAATAAGTAGCCAATGATTTTATTATGACTTTAGTTGAATCTCAAAACAAGGAGATTTTCAAGTACCAAAAGGGATCAAGTTGAAGGGAACTTCCTTATTTTCCCAACTTTTTCTCAGTATTCCCAGATTTAATAAGTAGTGTTAATGTAAAAACATTCAAACCTGTAAGGAATTTTTGTGAGTTTATTTGAGCCAAACTGTCAACAATTGCCGGGAAGCAGGATCTCAACGGATTGGGATAATGCTCCGGAGAATGGCAGATTTCACCTATTTTTTTTATTTATTTTTTTTTTAGATTTCACCTATTTTTATACATTGCAATCAAAGGAGAAGACATAGGCAGGTTACATGAAATCCATTCGGGCTAGATTAGAGAAGCGGAAGAAAGCAAAGGGGGGAAGTAAGGGGAGAAATTTCTGGGACTGGATAAAGAGTTAGATGATAGACACATATTTATTTTACTTAGGTGTGTACAGGATAGTTAACAGTCAACAATTAACATGATAACAATAACAATGAAGGAATTTTTGGTATCTTTCCTGGCACCCAGGGCATTTGATAATGCCCTGAGGGGCCTGGGGGAAAAAAAGGGAAGTTACAAGTTACACTGACATTTCAAAGATATCCTATCTAATAATAGAGAAAAATTGTAATTAACTGTAACTTTGTTACGCTTCCAATTGGCTAATCAGGGCGATATGCAAATTAACTGCCAACAAAGATGGCGGCCGGCAGCCAGGCAGCTGAAGCAAACAGGAGGCATTCTTGCTCCAATGATGGAGGAAGCCAACGTTCCCCACCTGCAGCTGCTGGCCTCTGAGCTGCAGTCTAAGAAACAATGTTGGAATTATAGAAGCTAAACAAGTTCCAGAAACCTGCTTTCAGGCAGCTTCAGCCTCAGAGCTTAGAGCAGCAATGATGGTAACAGAGTTTCAATTATAGAAGCTAAACAAACGCAGATACCTGCTTTCAGCCAGCTGCAGCCTTAGAGCTGGAGCCAAGCCTCAGAGCTGGAGCTGGCTATCAGCTCCAGTGACAACTATAGAAGGTAAATAAATCCCAGAATAAAAATAAATAAAAATAAATAAATAAATAAATAAATAAATGAATAAACAGAAAAAAAGGAGAGGCTGGGAGCTTCAGTTGCCCGCCAGCCTGAAAACAGCCCTCAGCCCCTCACCCAAACTGGCCAGGCACCCTAGTGGGGACCCCCACACTGAAGGGGGTATGACCAGCTGCAAACAGCCATCTGCCCCTCATCCAGGATGGCCAGGCACCCAAGCGGGACCCCCGCCCTGATCCGGGACACCCTTCAGGGCAAACCAGCCAGCCCCCACCCGTGCACCAGGCCTCTATCCTATATAGTAACAGGGTAATGTGCAAACTGACCCTAACAGCAGAAGGACTGGGAATGACTGGTCACTATGACACACACTGACCACCAGGGGGCAGACGCTCAATGCAGGAGCTGCCCTGTGGTGGTCAGGGCACTCTCACATGGGAGGAGCTCTGCCCAGCCACAAGCCAGGCTGATGGCTGCCAGTACAGCAGTGGTGTTGGGAGCCTCTCCTGCCTCCTCAGCAGAGCTAAGGGTGTCTGACTGCAGTTTAGGCCTGCTCCCTGCTGGCAAGTGGACATCCCCCAAGGGCTGCTGGGCTGGGAGGGATGTCTGATTGCCATCTTAGGCCCAGTCCCCCCCGGGGAGCAGGCCTAAGCCAGCAGGTGGTCATCCCCTGAGGGGTTCCAGACTCTGAGAGGGCACAGACTGGGCAGAGGGACCCCTCCCCCCCACCCCCAAGTGCACAAATTTTTGTGCACCGGGCCTCTAGTGTTATTATTAAAACAAAAAGACAATAATCTCAGTTAAGGTAAAGATTGACCTTGTCAGGGAAGATACTGGTCTAAGAGGTGACTACCCATTATAATTGCTTTTAGTTAAAGTTTTATTTTCTGACCATTATTGTGGTTACTTTAGCTCTTAGAGTTTGCCAGACTGCCATGCAGGCCTTTCCTGAGCTTGTAAGTTTAGCATGTGGCCCCTTTCATTTACACATCCCCCTTTTCGTCAGAAATCAACCTCAAGGATGCATTGATGACCAAACTTTTGGTTGGATAATGGAGTCCAGAGTCCCATGGTGTTAGGAAGGCTCATACCTAGGGAGTCTCTTGTCAGCATTTGTCTTGCTGAACAGGGTGAACACTGGGGATGGGGCAAGACCATAACCTTAGATGGCACTTAAGGTCAACTTATTATTATTCAAAAAAAAGGTATAGGTAAATGGGAGGCAGTCAGATCCTATATGTCCTTATTAAAAAGTGTTCTGGATCATTTTTAATTTTTGAGCCACCATGATCCAAGTCTTTTTTGCTGTTTGTCTTAAATTTTGTTTTTTTGCATCTAATATAACATTTACATACCAGGAACAAAAGTAACAATAGTAAGCCAGTAACACTGATTAGGAATAAAAAATGTCTAATATTAGACAAGGAAGGATCTGAGGGGGAGCAAATATCTCTTATTATCCAGAAGTTCTAATTTTTTTTTCTGGGCAGTTAATACATTTATTATATTTAGACAATATTCATCTAAAATACTTATCTAGATTGGATCCATACATAATTCTACCAGGGGAATTATTAGGGAGGTGTTCTTGGAGAGGTTTGTCCAAGATAGTTCTTTTATAATAAATACTAGAGGCCCAGTGCATGAAATTCATGCATGGGGGTTTACCTCAGCCCAGCCTGCACCCTCTCCAATCCGGGACCACTGGATCCTAACTGTTCACCTGCCTGCCTGCCTGATCACCCCTAACTGCCCCCCTTGCTGGCCTGGTCACCCATGCAGCCTGCTGTTCAGTCATTTGGTCGTCCCTCACTAACCCCCCTGCCAGCCTGGTTGCCTCACATGGCCTGCTGTTCAGGTGTTTGGTGATCTCTCACTAACCCCCCTGCCAGCCTGGTCGCCCTACACAGCCTGCTGTTCAGTTGTCCATCCAGTTGTTTTGGTCGTGATGGCCCCTGACATTTTATATATTAGGATAGCCTGAAAAAAAATGTACCAAACCTTATACTGATAGAAGACCACCAGTGTGTGGCCAACAAAACATTAACTTCATTATCATAGCTGATAATCAGAATATCATTGTCTAGTAGGTATAAAGATTAGCAGGTACCCATGTTAAATTTTTCATGTCTAATAGGGAAAGGGGTCTAGAGAGACAGATATTGTTTCCACTAGGAAACCATAAGGAGGATAATAACAATATAAAAATCATTTTACATTCAGTCAATCAATAACAAAAAGGTGAGGTAAGAGCAAAGTTTGAGCAGCATCAATTTGTGAGCATCAGGCCTTGTTGATGTCTTGGGATTGCTGTCTACCTCCTCTGAAATCATAGGTTTCTCATCCTTGAGATGAAGGTTAGTGTCAGAGACAGGGGCAAATGTCCATTCATGGTTAGGTACCTGATAAGGTAAGGTCCCTTTAACACTGCTGGAGAGATATTTTTATTAATGTACTAGAGGCCTAGATTCATGCACCAGTGGGCCTGTGGGGTCCCTAGGCCTGGCCTGCGGGGATCATCCAAAACCGGCAATCCTACATCCCCTGAGGAATGTAGTAGCGTGCGAAACAGTAGGCAGCCGGGAAGGAGTCCGAGCTCTACCGAGCACCATGCCGCTCCTGCTCATCCTGGCCCTGCTGTGCCTGCAACTGCCACTGCTTGATAGGCTTACTGCCGCTATGCTGTGGTCCCCGTGCGCCCATCCTAGGGTGATACCAGCATACCCATGACTGAAAAGTGGCCATGGCCTCAACCCCGTCAGTGCCAATGCCAGTCCAGATCCCTGGTCCCAGTCCAGATGGGGGAGTGGCACACAGGGGGAGTGTCCACAGGAGAGGTTTGCACCACCACAGTTGCACTCACCAGCGATGAATGAGCCCAGCATCTGGAGCCCATTGGTCAGTTGAGCAGTGCTCCCGCTGTGGGAGCACACTGACCATCAAGGGGCAGTTCCTGCATTGAGCGTCTGCCCCCTGGTGGTCAGTGCGTGTCATGGTTGAGTGGTTGAACCGTCGAATGGCCACTTAGGCTTTTTATATATATACTAGAGGCCTGGTACACAAAAATTTGTGCACTCGGAGAGGGTAGAGGGGGTCCCTCAGCCCGGCCTGTGCCCTCTCACAGTCTGGGACTGCTCTGGAGATAACGACCTGCTGGCTTAGGCCTGCTCCCGGGTGGCAGAGGGCAGGCCCAATCCCTAGGTGCAGCCCCTGGTCGGGCTCAGAGGAGGGCCAATTGGGGAGTTGGGGCGCCGCCCCCTGTCATGCACAGAGTAGGGCGGATTGGGAGGTTGCGATGCCACCCTCAGTCACGATGAGGGTAGGGCCGATTGGGGGGTTGGGGCACCGCCCCGTCACACTAAAGGCAGGGTCGATGGGAAGGTTGCGGCACCACCCCCTATCATGCACAGAGCAGGGCCCATCAAGGGTTTGGGGTTCCGTACCCTGTCATGCACAGAGCAGGGCTGATCAGGGGTTTGGGGCGCCTTCCCCTGTCATGAACAGAGCAGGGCAGATAGGGAGGTTGTGGCCCCACCCCCTGTCACACACAGAGCCACAGGGCGATTGGGGGTTTGGGCGCTGTCCCCTGTCACGCTGATCCCGGTGCTGGGAGGCATATTACCCTTTTACTATATAGGATAGAAGCCTGGTGCATGTGTGGGGGCCAGTTGGTTTTCCCTGAAGGGTGTCCTGCATCAGGGTGGGGGTCCCCACTGGGGTGCCTGGCCAGCCTGGATGAGGGGATGATGGTTGTTTGCAGCTGTTCACACACCCTTCAGGGATGGGGGTCCCCATTGGGGTGCCTGGCAAGTCTGGGTGAGGGGCTGAGGGCCGTTTTCAGGCTGGCGGGCGGCTGAAGCTCCCAGCCTCTTTTTTTTTCATTCTGGGATTTATTTACCTTCTATAGCTGTCACTGGAGCTGAGAGCCAGCCCCAGTTCTGAGGCCTTGGCTGGCTGAAAGCAGGTATCTGGGTTTGTTTAGCTTCTATAATTGAAACTCTGTTGCCATCACTGGCGCTCTAAGCTCTGAGGCCCTGGCTGGCTGAAAGCAGGTATCTAGGGTTTGTTTAGCTTCTATAATTGCAACATTGTTGCTTCCGGAGCTCAGAGCTGGGCGGCGGCAGGCGGGGAATCTTGGCTTCCTCCATCACTGGAGCAAGCAAGCCTCATGTTCGCTTCAGCTTCATGGCTGTCAGCCACCATCTTTGTTGGCAGTTAATTTGCATATCCTGCTGATTAGCCAATGGGAAGAGTAGCGGAGGTATGGTTAATTACAATGTTTGTCTATTATTAGATTGGATTTCCCAATGGACAAAAATCTCCGGGTTGACATCGTCTTTGAATCTTTGTCTCCTGGGAGTACTGTGGAATGAATGTTACTAATTTATTAGTTCATAGAATGCAGAATGTCTGCTTTTTAGTTTTCCTTATATTTGGGAAACAAAAGATTTAAAAATCAACAATATTTTAAACAGAATTATAAGAATAATTATTCTCAATTCATTTGGCCCCATAGTTATTTCTGTTTATCCTTTTTATTTGCCAGTAGTTTTTTAATTCAGTTATTCCTTGAAGTTCTATAAATCTTCATCCAGTTCAAAGATGTGGCCTGCTTAGAAGCCTGCAAGTTAGAGGAGGTCAGAGTCCTTTTTCATAGATTTTTCTAAAGATATACCTGCAAATGCATCAGAGTAAAGCAATGACTGTCCATGAATGACAAGACTTAAAAATGGCATGGTTATAGATTTTATTGTAATGAAATTGATAAAAAAAACTTTGCTTTTCTATAAGATGGAACATTCTAAGACAATTTCTTGGTAAATAATAGTTACTGTAAAATGACATAGAGAATAATATAAAATCTGCATATATTCAGATTCAATATATAATTTCAGCATATAAAAAATAATATGTAGGATTTTAAAACATGATACATGGCTTATTGCACACAGTGCATTAAGCATTGAAAATAATTTATAAACTCCCAATATGTGAAACGCAAATACCCAGAGTATCACTGCCAGATGCCCCCACAGAGAATTATCACTTTTGGCTTGCCTGGTGTCTCTGACTGGACACCTGCTACCCCTGAGAGTTTTCTGTTTGAACTTGACTCTGAATCTTTGCAAGTTCCTTTCTGAAGCATACTGAATTTTCTATAACAGTCATTTCAACAAAATATATGTATATAAATAGAACATAATTATTATTAATTTTTATTTGACAAAGCTTCCCATGTAATTTCATGTATATTAAATGAGCCTAATTTAGTTTAAAAATATCTCTTTTAAGAAGAAAGAATAAATCCTTGGGTCATTCCAGGACCCATCAGAATGACCCAAAGTCATCTCTTGGTCAAAAAGTCTTAAAATTTAAACTTTGGAAAAATTGTCAAATATACTTAACCAAAAGATTATATCATAAACTCTTTGTAAATCTAGGAACATATATTTTATTCCTAGACATTAATCAAACTTAAACCGGTTTTAATATTAAAAAAAAATTTGTGTAAACCACAGAATTCTGCTTAATTTATATAAGTATTTAATCTTTGTTTTTAATCAGGCCAATAAAATATTATATCCTAGTAATGCCATCCAGAGGCTGAAAATTTGCCACACGTATTACACAGACAAACACATACCACATAACGGCCTTAACATAATTCCAATTATTATTTTTTTCAGAAGAAACACATGAGTTTTTTCTCCTCAAAAATGAATCTCCATACATGATGCCTTTTATTATCACAACCATATAATTTCTCCCAATTTAATTTGAATTTTGAACTGCTACAAGCCTCAATTTCCAATAATAACCAAAATAAAATAAGTGACCAGCATTCCTTAGCTTGACATTTATGAACACATTTTTAATAGACTCTCACTTTCAAGAAACACACTTTCAAGCACCAGACATTCTATCAAAAACTTAAATCTATTTTACAGACTTTAGGGAATAAAGAAAACAGAGGGAAATTTAAAGACTTATGAAGCAATCAATGTTTCAGTATTTCATGTTATTTCAAAATATCTAAAAATTCAATAACCTTAGTTAAAATTTACTAATTTAGAAAGGAATAGTTGAAATAAGTTAAAAGTGATTTGTTTAAGGGGCTATTTTCCAGAGATTTGTATTTTAAAAATGGCCCAGACCAGAGTTCCTAGTATTTGCATCTCAGAGGTCCTGGGACTTTGGTTTTGGAAAGCCAATTATAGCATTTTTAGCTGAATAGGGGAGGTTTCTGGGAATGTAAAAGGATTTAGTGGGCTTTGATATTCTGAGTTATACACCTTTGACCCTGTAAAATCTGCATCATAAAACAAGGACAGTCTTTTAGTTCCTCAAGGATTGGTAGGTGTTGACAAAGGACTAACAATTCACCCATTTTGCACTGTTTCTCTCTGAGACTCTAGCAATTACAGAGAGGTCTAGTTTACATGTAGCATATAGCTGAGTGCCATTTCTGACTCATAACAGCTTACATGTATGGAAAAGACACCCCAATCTAAGAAGGCCTCATTCTCCATTCACTTCCCTGGGAATGTGAAAACAAGTTAAGCTGCAGCGTAGCACCACACATAATGGTGTCATTAACTGGCCAAACTTCCATATTGTCCACTTTATAGTGCGGCCAGACTATGTTGCAACAGAAGATTAACCTTTTTCTTGAGGGACCCTGAGTCAAATTTCTCCCAGTTGAAAAGTTTGTACCCAAAAGAAAAGGGGACTCGCAGGCTCTCATGGAAGTTAATAAAGGAAAGATGGTTAGCAAACATTCGGTCAGTCTCAAGATTAGTTTCCTCTTGTGGGTTTCTTTAAAATCATCATTTTCTTTTTGTTTTTCACTATCTGGTTCATTTAGTTCTAAATACCTATTAGCCTTCTGAAAAAAACGTATGTGGGCATCACTGATCTTAAAAATCTCTCCTTATCAGGTTAATTAGGGGCTGATTTGACCAGTAAAATATATGTTGTCCCTTAACATGCCCTAGTTGAAAGGGGGACAGGTTCTGATTTTACAACAGCCATTGGTTGCTCAGATATCCCTGTAGAAGCTTTACTCCAAGGAAGGGGGAAACTTAGATAGGTAGGGTTAATAACAGATAAAGTAGCACCGGAATATACAATGGCCTTAGTAACTTCCCCTTTTATGATAATTTAAATTTCTCCTAAAATATTAGTAAGGAGAAGGGGAAAATATCCTCTCATAGTCCTGGAACAGCCCTATGTTTGCTTCTGTTTTCTCTTTGTAAATCACACTTCAGGTTTTCTTTTTAAACAATCTTTCTTATGTGTTTTTTTGTTTGTTTGTTTGTTTGTTTTACAGAAAAAGACTCCTCTATAGTTTTACAACAGACCTTGTTTAGTAATTCTGTTGCCTTGCTCTCAGAAACCAGTAGGTGTGATAATTGGAGTAGGTCAGAATAGCCAGGAGTACATGTTCTAACAGTTAAGTTTTGCGAATCCACCAGGGTCCCAGATAAAGTCGGGGACAATTGCTGGTTCCTCTCTAGCTGAGATCAGGTTTATCCAAAGGGAGCTGTTAGGATTCCTATTGTCATTTTCCTTCAAGTCAGTGGTAGTAGAGGAGAAGGAAGGGGAAGGGAGAGGAAAGGGCAAGTCCAGAGAAGGAACCTCAGAAAGGAAGGGGGAATCGGGTGTAGTCATTTATTAACTTCAGAATAGTTATGAGACAGTCCCTAAAATTTCTCATTTTCATCTTTTTTTTGGAAGAATATTTTTTCTATGCTCCTCCTTAGAAGCTTCTAATTTCCAAATCAAGATATGCTTCCCATATAGTCATTCAGTTTAATTTTAGAGATGGCATTTTTCTAATTTCTGCATGCAAAATATTAATGTAGTTATCCAAAGACAACTGCATTTTGGCCATTTAAGTTCATATTTTCTAGTTAAATCTTCCTAGTTTGGTAAAGCACTTGCAAGTAAAGGCTTCCTATCAGGAGTATTAAATGAGGGCTGGGGTTTGGGATCTTTTAGCCTTGGAGGCACAATTTCCCATGTTAATTTTTTATTTTTGGATATCTGTAGTCTGAGCAAATTTTCTAGACGTGTTATGTAGTGGGTCAAGTGTGGCCTCAGTTTCTCTCCCAGCTGTCTAAAACAACTGGAAGGGGCCCTAGCCAGTTTGGCTCAGTGGATAGAGCATCAGCCTGTGGACCAAAGGGTCCCAGGTTCAATACCTCAGTTGGAGGCTCCTCCCTGGCCCAGACCTTGGTCAGGGAATGCAGGAGACAACCAATAGATGTGTTTCTCTCACATCAATGTTTCTCTCTGTCTTTCCCTCTCTCTTCCACTCTCTCTAAAAATCAATGGAAAAGTATCCCTGGGTGAGGATTAAAAAAATAAAACAACCACAAGGGTTAGGGGCCCTGGTAGACCGAGCGTTATGGTGGCCCCTAGATGAGCCAGTTAGTTAATTACAGTTCAGTTGGGAGTCCCCTATGGGGCTCCTGCACTTCTGACACCTCCACAATGATTCCTAGTCACCTAAGAACACCCGAGAATTGGACTGCAGGGAGGATGGGCACCTTTATCTTTGGAGCTGAATGAGTTCAGCTCTCATTTATACTGCGAAGGTTTTTTTGCTCTGATTCTCAGAAAGCAATTCCAATTGGAAAGCCACAATTTAACAACAGCCACCCATTTTTTTCCTTCAGTCCTGCCTTAGCCTGGATTCTGCCTTAACCTTAGTTCCACCTTGAGGATTTTAAAACACAGCTCAAATAAAGTCAGACCCTCTACCAAAAGCAAGGGAAGGACCCGGATCCCAGAGACAACTCACCCAAGTTCACCCAATAGGCAGAGAACCGGTGGGCTCAATGGGCCCTTTGCTAGGTCCCAATGTTGCAGACAAGCTGCCAGGTGGTGCAGGGGAATTAATCAGCTGGCACTCAGAGGATATTCAGAAGAGTAGCCTTTATTGCTGATTGCACTAGTGCTGTGACTCAGGGGAATCAGTCTCCAAATCCTGAGTGATGAATATGAACGAAGCTTTCCTTTGTCCCCCAAATATGGGTCAAACTTCCAGACCCTTCGTGGGCTTTGCAGCCCTCCATGAGTTGGGATGGGAGAAGTGAAACCACACCCACAGGCCTGCCAGCACTGGTGCCAACCCCTCCGGGGTTGTATATGGTTCATGGTTTATGGCCTCTGTAAAATGGGAGTATTCCGGGACACAGGTTCTGCAAGGCAGGACAGGCCTCACAGATAAGAAGGGAGTTTGATAAGAATGGAGTTTATCAGCAAGCAAGAGTGTATGTTTATTGGCAAGCAAGAAGACAGGTTACTGGCACAGATTCAGATTGCTAACCCCCCTAAATGTCTTATTTTCCCCTCCATTAACACCAGGTCCAGGTTAGTGGGATGGTCCTGGGTGAGCTTCTTTGGAATTCTGCCACTACTATGCCAAGTAATGTTAACGTAAAAACATTCAAACCTGTAAGGAATTTTTGTGAATTTATTTGAGGCAAACTGTCAACAATTTCCAGGAAGCAGAATCTCAACGGATTGGGATAATGCTCCGGAGAATGGTGTTTTTCACCTATTTTTATACATTACAATCAAAGGAGTGGATGTAGGTGGGTTACATGAGATCCACTGGTGACAGACTAGAGAGGTGGGAGAAAGCAAAGCAGGGAAACCTTTGGGATTGGATAAAGAGTAAAGTGATAGACACACACTTCTTTTACTTAGGTGGGTACAGGATAGTTAAGAGTTGTGGATGAAAGGGGCCACATGCTAACCTGACAAGCTCAGGGGAGGCCTGCATGGCTGTCTTGCAAACTCAGACCTAAAGTAACCACAAAGGATGGTCTGAAATTAAACTTTAACTAATAGCAGTTATGGTGGGTAGTCACCTCCTAGGCCGGTATCTTCACTAACAAGGTCAACCTTTACCTTAACTGAGCCTATCTGTCTTTTTGCATCTATAATAACATACTCTTGCAATGTCTGGGTAACTTGTAATTTCCCTTTTTCTGGACCCCTTGGGGCACAACCAAATGTGCTGGGCGCCAGGGCAGATACCACCAATTCCTTCATTGTTATCATGTGAATTTTTCCTGCACCCACCTAAGTATGTGTCTATCATTTTGCTTTTTATCCAATTCCAGGGATTTCCCCACTTTGCTTTCTCCCACCTCTCTAGTCTATCACCAATGGATTTCATGTAATTCACCTATGTCCCTTCCTTTGATTGCAATGCATAAATACAGATGTAACCCTCCATTCTCCAGAGCATTATCTCAATTCATTGAAATACTGCTTCCCGGCAATTGTCGACAGTTTGGCTCAAATAAACTCACAAAAATTCTTTACAGGTTTGAATGTTTTTCACCTTAACACAGTCACCAATTAACGTGATAACAATAACAATACTCTGTGCTTGTTCCTTTAATATTTATAGGCAGCCTGTTTTGACTCTGCCCTTTATCTTACATGGTCCTTCGCAATCCAAGTAGAAGAGCACCAAGCTTGTTAAGAGGACATGTTAAGAACGCCTGTGCTCTCTCTGAACATCTTATATTTCTGAATCTTCTGCTTTGCAGATTACATTTTCTTTGTAGTGTTGACAGTAAGATTACATTCTGACAGCTGTTAATGGCTAAGTTCCTGAAGAACTAAATGTCAGACAAAATTGTGGATGTTGGAAAAAAAGCAAGTTCATGGCTAATAAAGCAAAAATAGCAATAAAAATCATCTATTGCAAGTGAAAATAAGCAATGCAAATGATAATTGGATAGCTAGCATTCTTGCTAGCAAATTAAACTAATTACACCTTTTTCACAAATAAAGTTTCTGGAAATTCTCTCAAATAAAAATAGATTCAAGAACAAACTTCCAGACCTTGTTGATCATTCTGACATATGAATAAATCAAATAACAAAACAAATGACAAGAAAACACAAAACAAAAAGTATCAAAACTACAGAAAACCTATATCTAAAATGATTATGTTCTAGGTACTCCCAGACTTGAGAATTAAGGACTTCTTTAAAGAAATTCCAGAAACCAAGATTTTAATTTGGAGAGTGTGACTAGTGCCAATTCTTAAAGTAGCACTTATCCTGTGCCACATTCTCTTCCAAAACCTTTATGCTTATTGACTCATTTGATCTTCATTTAACAACCCAAGAAGAAGGTCTTATTATTAATTCCATTTTACAGATGTGTACACTGTGGAGAGGAGAGGTTAAATAACTTCATCAAGGTCACACAGAGAAACGGCAGACTTGTGACTCAGTCCCCGGCAATCTGGCTTCAATGCCCATTCTCTTAACTTCTATAAGATGATGACTTTTTAGTGAAAAAGCATAGGTTTCATAATTTGAGATTCAATAAACTGTAAAAATCATAGATCACATGTCTACTAACTGTTAGAAATTGCTGGGGTCCAGCCCCAGCAGGTCCAGGGGTCCCCAAAGGTGTGGACGGAGTCGGTGAAGAAGGAATGACACGGAGGCAGCGTTCAGGTGATCATCATAGCCAGGTTCTCTAGCCAGGTTCTATCCAGGTTCTCTAGCCAGGTTCAGTCACCAGGTTCTAGTCAGGTTCTCTTGCCATGTTCTATCTAGGTTCTCCAGCCAAGTTCTGTAGCCAGGTTCTCTCGCTAGGTTCTGTTTCTAGGTTCTTTGTGTCTAGGTTCTGTAGCCATGTTCTCTCGCTAGGTTCTCCAGCCAGGTTCAGTCGCCAGGTTCTGTCCAGGTTCTCCTGCCATGTTCTGTCTAGGTTCTCCAGCCAATTTCTGTAGCCAGGTTCTGTCCAGGATTTTTTGCCATGTTCTCTCTAGGTTCTGTCTCTAGGTTCTGTGTCCTGTTGTCTTGTTACATCTATATTTATACGAGTTGATTCCAATCCTATCAATCTCTATTCCAAAGGTTAGGGCATTTCTTATCTCCATTCCAGGGAGTAAAGATTATGTAGCTTAAGCATGATTGTTCATAGTTAAAGTGATTAACTACCTGCCTGGCACTTAGTTAAGGGGTTTTATTCCCTCCCTAACTTCAGGGGAAAATCCCTACCTGGGGAAACAGCCTTTCTCAGAGAGGTGACCTTGGATAAAACAAGTAGCACCAAGAAGGTTAGCAAACATATTAAGAACAGTATGCCATATACGCCAGGTCCCTGAAACATATGCTGTGCAGATGTTTCTTCCCTGCAGCGACTGTATCAAGCAGCAAGGATGGACCGGCTCCCAGCAAGAAATGTCTTTCTAAATTAAAAAACATGGAATATATATATATATATATTGAGAACATAGCTTATAATGAATGCTCCATCAAAGAGTGAAAATCCATGAATCATACTTTTAACCATAATTTCCACAAAATGAATTACTTTAACATACAAAATCTTTAGGCTCCACAGTTCTAAGTGTTAATCTTGCTGCACAACAGCTGAGAGATAGATAACTCAACATTACAGTTTATATAATTTATACCTAAATTATCTATTTTGATGACAAAATAGTATTAAACATTTTGTTAGTTTAAGCTAGCAGCAGACACCCAAACTTTATCTCTTTACAAGATTATCTGAATTGAATAGAACATATCATAGTTGGTAAAGTTTAAGAGTAAATTCACTCATTAGATTCTTTGTCTTTAAAACTTATAAAAAGAAGAAAAATTTTAAATCCTGGAATACCTAAATTTAGGGTAAAATCATTATTTTTCCCTATTCTTGTGAGTCTAAAGTATGGTTTCTTTAAATTGGGTTCATAAGAAATTAATACTTTCATGTTTAAAAATCTTCATATCTTGCCGTAGCCGATTTGGCTCAGTGGATAGAGTGTTGGTCTGTGGACTGAAAGGTCCCGGGTTCAATTCTGATCAAGGGCACATGCCCAGGTTGTGGGCTTGACCCCCAGTAGGGAGCATGCAGGAGGCAGCCAATCAATGATTCTCTCATCATTGATGTTTCTGTCTCTCCCTCCCTCTCCTTCCCTCTCTGAAATCAATATATATATCCTATCTAATAAAAGAGAAGCATGGTAATTGGCATACGACCGCTACCCTTCCCATTGGCTAATCAGGGCGATATGCAAATTAACTTCCAGCCAAGATGGCGGCCGGCAGCCAGGCAGCTTAAACTGAACATGAGGCTTGCTTGCTTCAGTGACGGAGGAAACCAACGTTCCCCGCCTGCCTTGCCGGCCTCTGAGCTTTCAGTTTAAAAAACATTGTAACAAATATAGAAGCTAAACAAAACCCCAGAAACCAGCTTTCAGCCGGTCGGGAACTCAGAACTGGAGTTGATACAGAGTTTCGATTATAGAACCGAAACAAACCAGATACCTGTTTTCAGCAGCTGAGGCCTCAGAGCTGGAGCCAAGTCTCAGAGCTAAAGCTGGCCCAGAATAAAAAAGAAAAAAGAAAAAAAGGAGCAGTTGGGAGCTTCTGTCCCAGCCTGAAAACAGCCCTCAGCCCCTCACCCAGACTGGCCAGGCACCCCAGTGGGGACCCCCATCCCTGAAGGGTGTGTGAACAGCTGCAAACAACCATCATCCCCTCATCCAGGCTGGCCAGGCACCCCAGTGGGGACCCCCACCCTGATCCAGGACACCCTTCAGGGCAAAGCAGCTGGCCCCCACCAATGCACCAGGCCTCCATCCTATATAGTAAAAGGGTAATATGCCTCCCAGCACCGGGATCAACATGACAGGGGGCAGCGCCCAAAACCCCTGATCGCCCTGTGGCTCTGTGTGTGACAGGGGGTGGGACCACAACCTCCCTATCTGCCCTGCTCTGTTTGTGACAGGGGAAGGCGCCCCAACCCCCTGATCGGCCCTGCTCTGTGTATGACAGGGTGCGGCGCCCCAATGCCCCCCCCCCCATGGTCCCTGCTCTGTGTGTGATGGGGTAGAGCCATAACCTCCTCATCGGCCCTGCCTTGAGTGTGAGAGTGGCAGTGCCCCAACCCCCTGATCAGCCCCTGCTCTGTGAGTGATAGAGGGCGGCGCCCCAACCCCCCCCCCCCACGGTCCCTGCTCTGTGTGTGATAGGGTAGAGCCATAACCTCCCCATTGGCCCTGCCCTGAGTGTGACAGTGGCGGCGCCCCAACCCCCTGATCGGCCCTGCTCTGTGGGTGATAGAGGTCGGGGCCCCAACCCCCTGATCCGCCCTGCTCTGTGTGTGACAGGGGGCGGTGCGCCAACTCCCCTATCGACCCTACTCTGTGCGTGACAGGGGAGAGCTCCCCAACCCCCTGATCGGCCCTGCTCTGTGCGTGACAGCGGGGAGCTCCCCACCCCCCAATCAGCCCTACCCTGAGCATGACTGAGGATGGCATCGCAACGTCCTGTCCTGCCCAGCTCCCCAATCGGCCCTGCTCTGAGCCCGACCAGGGGCTGCACCTAGGGATTGGGCCTGCCCTCTGCCACCTGGGAGCAGGCCTAAGCCAGCAGTCGTTATTTCCCGAGCGGTCCCAGACTGCGAGAGGGCACAGGCCGGGCTGAGGTAACCCCCCTCCTCCCCGAGTGCACAAATTTTTGTGCACCAGGCCTCTAGTATATATATAAAAGCCTAAGCAACCAAACAAATGACCAAACAACCAATTAACCGGTTGCTATGACACACACTAACCACCAGGGGACAGACACTTAGTGCAGGAGCTGCCCCCTGGTGGTAAGTGGGCTCCCACAGCAGGAGCGCCGCTCAGCTGACCGACGGGTGCCAGCCAGGCTCACAGCTGGCAAGCTCAGCTGCGGCAGTAGGAGCCTCTCCTGCCTCCATGGCCGTGCTACAGAGTGGCAGTGACAGGTGCAGCGGGGCCGGGATGAACAGAAGCAGCCAAAACCAGCAGTCCGACATCCCCGAGGGGATGACTATACTTATGCAGAAAATCATATTCACAGGAATTGTGCACATCTACTGTGAGGGTAGTGCTTACATGTGGGGAATCAGAAAACAGAAAGCTTGGTGAGCGGGAGTTTAGAGGTTTCTTGTCCTTTTTCATTGAGAGAGAGAGCAGCTTTGGCAAAATGTCAACATCTATTTTAGATACAGCTCATGGGGGTGCCTGTTTCATTACTTCTTGTAGTTTTCTATTTATCTGAATATTTTAATATTTAAATTTTAGTTGAATAAAAAGTAATACATGTTTACTGTAGAAATTAAACAATGCTGAAATGTATAAATGAGAAAACAATCCCTTGTCATTTCATCAGCTAAAGATATGGTTGTTAACATTTTAGGTTATATGCTCTCAGTCTTCCAGAATAATTTCAGGTATATATTATTTTTTATTTTTGAAAAGTGAGAACATGCTATTATGTTCTTCTTTTATCACTTAACATATTGTGAACCTTTCTTTTCAAAGCCAGGAAATAGTTCCCTTAACATCATGTTTAATGGCTATATAGTATTTCACCATATGGATGCACTATTTCTTATTTAACAAATCTCTCATTGTAGTCCTATTTTATTTTCCTGTGTTATAAGCAGCACTGTGTCAAGATTGAGACTATAACTTTGAACATTCCTTAAATATTCATTATGTCGAAGTGCTATGAATAAAATTGCCCTGTCAAAGGGCATGGACATATTTAAGGCTTTTTAAACATATTGCTGAGTTCAGAAAGGTTTGGGTTATAGCCAGCATTGGGGTATTACCTTTGAGATTTTGCCAACTTGATGGAAGGATAATTTTGTTTTAATTTTCATTTTTGGGGCACTAGTCTTTGAGCTTGATCACAATGCAAAAAAGGCAGGTGTGGCTTAATGGTTGAGCATCGTCCCATGCACCAAGATGTCACTGGTTCAATTCCCAGTCACGGACATGCCTGGGCTGCTGGTTTGATCCCCAGTGAGGACTTACAGGAGGCAGCCGATCAGTGTTTCTCTCTCATTTTCTCTCTCATCAATGTTTCTCTCTCTCTCTCTCTCTCTCTCTCTCTCTCTCTCTCTCTCTCTCTCTCCCTACCTCTCTCTGAAATCAATAAAAACAAATTTTTAATAATGTAAAGAAGAAAAGAAGAATTAGACATTATCTCTGCTTGTGAGCAGCTTACCCAGATAACTTGGATTTAAATTAGCAAATGTTAAGATAAACATACAATGTCAATATAGTATAATTTATACTTTCTGTTCCATACTGCTTCCTTCCTTGCTTCTGGATGATCAAGGGCCACAAGAATAATATAAAACAGACCCATCCCAATCTGACAGTGAAGTGTTAATTGAAAATCAATTTGCTAAAGAATTTCAAGAGATGTGCAAATGCTAAACATGATGACAATAACATTTCAACATGTCTTTGTTTTACTGTTTGTTTGATTCTTAAGAACCCTGGTTGTTGTTTCCTCATGCTTCCTGATTAAGCCTGGGGAAGGGTGATTTGTGGAGGATGGTGAACAGCAGCTGAGTGGGAAACACGGGATAGTGAGGATAAGGCTTATAAGCAGACACTAACCACCCTGGATTTGACTAGGGAGCAAGCCATGGCCAGCGAAAGTGGCAGCTGCAGCAGCTGTAGGTTTCCCAGACTTTGAAATGTCAGTTACTAAAGTCATCTCTAATACCAGCTGCCTTGTACTGGCAACCTATCATGGCATTGCCTCTCTGGTTGCCCCATTCCATTCACACAGCTTTGTGACATGGTGATTATCCCCATTATAAGACATGAGAAAAGAGAGGCTCAGACAGGTTAAATGTTTTGCTTATGCTGCCTAGTAAGCGATTTATAAAATAAAGATTTTAAAGGACATTTGTCTGACTAAAAGCCTCTATTTGCCATATGCTATATACTAGTAAAACAATAGATAACCTAGGTAAAGCAGGTTATCATATAAACCAGACTGTCACATTCGCCAAACTGTAGGAAGAGAGCTTTAGTATGCCTCTGCCTCTCCTTTTCCTACCTGTCAAAGTCTCATTTTCAGATTTAGTTTTTAATGGCTTGAAAGACAAACCTTTAATTTTTCACAAAGACTCACTCTGAGTTCCAAAGTGTTTTATTTGTGTGGTACCCATAAAGTCAAAATTGAAGTGATGAGATATGAGTTAATCACAGCAGGCCCCTCCCCTCCTTATTAACTCAATCATTGTTCATAGGATCTGCATCTCTGCCTGTTACATTAAAGCCATGTTTGTGGCCTTGAGCTGAAATGGCAGTTTGCCACCATCTTCTGCTACAGGTTACTTAGCAGTCATTCATCAGAGATAATAATAAAACAGCATCGCTCCCTTTAAAAAGCATGCAAGTTTTCCAGATGAGAATAAACATAATAAAAAGTAGGCTGATACAGGCAGCTCAGTCTTAAATACTGGGCTGACTAAAACCAATAGGAATAGAAAGATGATTCAAGCGGCAATTTCATTACAAGATTCCCTGAAGCTACATTATTAGAGACCATAAAACAAGGAAAGGGCACTCACACAAATGTGAAATCCTCAAACGCCTAACGGCTGTTTTCTAATACCCCGGGGCTGGGGCTGGGGCTGGGGCTGGGGCTGGGGCTGGGGCTGGGGCTGGGGCTGGGGCTGGGGCTGGGGCTGAGGCTGGGGCTGGGTTGCATGGGGTGTTCATCCTTGGCAGCCTCTCTTTAGGAAGCTTTTAAAATATACTGATACTTGCCCCACCCTGAGGCATTCTCTGGGCAACATTGTTTTTAAAGCGCCGTAGGTGACCCCAATGCAGTCAGGGTCGAGAACCTCTGCAATAACGCACATAGAGTTATGTAAGTTTCGGACGTCAGCGGATGCTGACTAATTTTGAGCTGCGGGGCCGCGCAGACTCACTTGCAATGCGGAAAAATCTGAGCTGTTGCCTGAAAAAACCTTGTCTGACTGAGGCTTTGAATGAGAAAGAAGCCTCTGCGAGGCCTGGGCACATTGCCCCCTCGTGATAGCTTTTAAAATAACAACAGAAAGTGGCGCAGCTACTCTGACCATATTTGGAGAAGGCTTAGTTTTAAAAGGCTAACTTTCAAGCACTAAAAGGATTGTGTAGTTGGCACTACTATTTAAGCTCCACTTTAATTTCATCATGATTCTATTACAAACTCAGGTCAGTTGTTTAAAGTATGTAATTCCTTTCTTGTCAAAATAGCTGCTAGTCCTCTCCTTTTTCCTCATCAAGAGGCAAACCAATTAACTTTTTGTTATAATCAATCTGTTTTTGTCCTGCATGACGCGATGTCATTTGGGGGTGAATTGAACTTGATATTATATCTTTCTCCTTGGCATTTTTGCCTATTCCTTTCTCCCTCTTTGAAAATTGTTTTGTTGTCATTTTACTTTGGCTCTGGAATCTACTTCTATGTGACTCTATTTAAAAAATGAGGTTCAAAAATCAATTGAACCAAGTTATTTCAGTTACTAAAGTAACATTTACTGTCCTAGTTATTTTTGTCACATAGACCTGGCCAATATCTCAGTTTCCAAAAAAAAAAAAAGATACATACGAGTGCAGGTTTCTGGTTCATTACATTTTCTTCAGATTCAAGATTATGAAGCACAATTAGAAACATTCTTATTTGATTTGTGATATTACTGTTTTCAACATAATCTGAGCACATTATTGAAATGGGACTCTCAGTTTTTTGAAATTACTTTTCCAGTGGGTGAACACCTGACACATTTCTCCTGTTATTCAGGCTCCTGTGGACCAACATTGAAGAAGATGGAATATGCATTGGAGTCTAAAAGTCACTTCATGATCTGTCATTTTGTTAGTATATTTTTCCTGTCTCAACTTTCCCATTACTTCAGCTGAAGTCTTTATGTGCTTCATATTTATTTCTTTTAGCCTTAAAATGTATGGTATTGATGAACACTGTTCATCAGCTGCTGTATTCTACATTTGAGATGAGTTTGTTTATAAACACATGTAAACAGAGGCTCCAACATGCCAAACGGTGGCTACAAGTATATGTAGGGTGATGGGAGCTGGTAATGGGAATTCCATACAAAACTGCTGCTATACAGCAAGCCTAAGGAACAACCAGAATTCTAGAGAAGATCAAAAAGTCTAGGAGAAAAGTCTTTGGGACAGTTATGACAATAAAATACAAAAAAATGTATTGGAATGTAGTTGAGATAATATTTGTGTAATCAAGGAAGGATGTTAGTAGAGGTGAAAAAAGGTGTAATATATAGAAATCAAGACAATAAGTCAAACAAAACCAAGAAGCCCTGATTATGGAAGGAAACATAACTGAAGAATAGACTATAGCCCTGACTGGTTTGGCTCAGTGGGTAAAGGCGTCGGTCTGAAGACTGAAGGGTCCCAGGTTCGATTCCTGTCAAGGGCATGTGCCTTGGTTGAGGACACATTCCCGTTGGGGGGTGTGCAGGAGACAGCTGATCAATGTTTCTCTCTCATTGATGTTTCTGGCTCTCTATCCCTCTCCCTTCCTCTCTGTAAAAAATCAATAAAATATATTTTTTAAAAAAAGAATAGACTATAAGGTTGGGTTGAGACAAGCTTTTAGCATAGTCAAAATAATAAATATTGAAGTTATGTAAGATGCAGTTGTGATAGAATATAACAGTGGAGTAGGGAGGAATATGTTCATATGTAGGGGATGTGGCTCAAAGTTGGTGAAATAAAGTTGCCATCATCCAAAAAAAAAAAAAAAGTCATTAGATAATGCTGTCACCAGGAAGGATCCAATCAAAAGAGAAACACCTTTTTTTAAAAAAAATAAAGAGAATTTAAAATAATTATTTTTAAAAATTAGGTATAGAATTCTCAGAAAGAGAAACTAAACCATCCCATTTACATTGCAAAAAAAAAATTAAGATACTTATGAATAAACTTACTCAAGGAGGCAAAAGACCTGTACTCAGAAAACTACAGGACATTGAAAAAAGAGATAGAGAAAGATATAAACAAGCAGAAGACTATACCGTGTTCATTGGTAGAATCAACATAATTAAAATGTCCATACTACCGAAGGCAATCTACAGATTTAATGTAATTTCTATTAAAATACCAACAGCATATTTCACAGATCTAGAACAAATACTTCAAAAATTTATGTGGGATAAAAAAAGACTCCAAATAGTGCAGCAATCTTGAGAAAGAAAAACAAAGTTGGAGGAATCACAATACCAGATTTCAAGTTATACTACAAAGCCACTATAATCAAAACAGCCTGGTATTGGCACAAAAACAAACACATAGATCAATGAAACAGAACAGAGACCCCAGAAATCTACCCAAGCCATTACGCTCAATTAATATTTGACAAAAGAGGCAAAAGCATACAATGGAGTCAAGAGAGTTTCTTTAATAAATGGTGTTGGGAAAATTGGACAGACACATACAAGCAAAATGAAACTAGACCAAAAATTTACACCATGCACAATAATAAACTCAAAAGGGGTAAAAGACTTAAATGTAAGTCAGGAAACCATAAAAATCATAGAAAAACTAGAGGCAGCAAAAGCTCAGACATCTCTCATAGCAGTATGTTTATGATACAGCCCCTAGGGCAAAGGAAACTAAGGAGAAAATAAACAAATGGGACTACATCAAAATAAAAAGCTTCTGCACAGCAAAAGAAACCATCAGCAAAATGAAAAGGGAGCCCACTGTATTGAAGAACATATCTGGCAATGATACATCTGATAAAGGGTTAATATCCAAAATATATAAGGAACTCATACAATATAACTCATATAACTTAACAAAAGGAAGACAGAAAATCCAATTAAAAATGGGCAAAGGGCCTAAATAGACACTTCTCTAAAGTGGATATACAGAAGGCTAAGAGACATATGAAAAATGCTCAGTCACTGATCATCAGAGAGATGCAAATTAAAGTGACAATGAAGTATTTCCTCACACCTGTCAGAATGGCTACCATGAAGAAATCAACAAATGGCAAAGTGCTGGTGAGGATGTGGAGAAAAAGGAACCCTAGTGCACTGCTGGTGGAAATGCTGACTTTTGCAGCCATTATGGAAAACAGTATGGAGTTTCCTCAAAAAATTACATATGGAACTGCCATTTGACCTAGTGATCCCACTTCTAGGAATATATCTTAAGAAACCCAAAACAGCTATCAGAAAGAATGTATGCACCCCTATGTTCATAGCAGCACAACTTACAATAGCTAAGATCTGGAAACAGCCCAAGTGTCCATCAGTAGAAGAGTGGATTAAAAAAGCTGTGATACATTTATACCATGGAATACTATGCAGCAGTAAAAAAAGAAGGATCCCTTACCCTTTAGACAGCATGGGGGTACCAGAAGAGTAGCAAGGTAACTGAAATAAGTCAGTCAGAGAAAGACAAGTATCGTATGATCTCACTCATATGTGGAATCTAAGTAACAAAATAAACTGATGAACAGAGTGGATCAAGAGACATGGAAGCATAGAACAGAGTGTGGAATCTCAGAGGGAAGGTGAGGAGGGTAGGTGGGTGGGAGGTGATCAACCAATGACCTTGTATTCATCTTATATATAAAAGCCTAATATGCTAAGTGTCCGGTCATCTATTAAACCAATCAAAGCGTAATATGCTAATGATATGTTAAGGCCACTCAACTGCTTGCTATGACGTGCACTGACCACCAGGGGGAGGATAGTGGACCAGTTGCTATGACGTGACTGATTACCAGGGGGCAGACACTCTGACCAGTAGGTTAGCTTGCTGCTGTGGTCCAGCTGATCGGAACTGAGCCCTCCTGTGGTCGCTCCACAGCTGGCCAACCTCCCGTGTCCCTCACTGGCCCCGATCATGCACCGGTGGTGTCCCTCGGCCTGCCCTATGCCCTCTCGCAATCTGGGACTCCTCAGGGGATGTCGGAGAACTGGTTTTGGCCCAATGGCGAAACCACCGGTCCCCATGACGGGCACTGATCACCAGGGGGCAGACACTTAACACAAGAGCTGCCCCCTGATGGTCAGTGCACTCCCACAGGGGAGCACCGCTCAGCCAGAAGCCGGGCTCATGGCTGGTGAGCATAGAGGTGGTAGCAGGAGCCTCTCCCACCTCCGCAGCAGCACAAAGCCATCAGTCAGACATCCTCTGAGGGCTCCTGGACTGTGAGAGGGCGCAGGCCAGGCTGAGGGTCCCTCCTCCCTGCCCCCGAATGCACAAATTTTGTGCACTGGGCCTCTAGTATATACATAACCCGTGGACACAGACAGTAAGGTGGTGAAGGCCTGGGGCAAGTAGTGGTGGCAGGCCGTAGTGGGTCAATGGGGAGGGGTTGGGTTGGGGGGAAAGGCAAACAAATGTAATACTTTCAACAATAAAGAATTATTTAAGCCCTGACTGGTTTGGCTCGGTGGATAGAGCGTCGGCCTGCGGACTCAAGGGTCCCGGGTTCGATTCCAGTCAAGGGCATGTACCTTCTTTGCGGACACATCCCCAGTGGGGGGTGTGCAGGGGGCAGCTGATCGATGTTTCTCTCTCATTAATGTTTCTGACTCTTTGTCCCTCTCCCTTCCTCTCTGTGGAAAATCAGTAAAATATATTTTAAGAAAAGAATTATTTAAAAAAATAAAATTAGGTATAAATTTATTAACCAGATAACTGACTGAAAAGGTCAAAAGAGCATTCTCAAGTGTCACAAAAGTAGCAAATAAAGGAAGTAGCTATCATCCATAGGGCTGGGAAGGGAAGAGGCTGAATGATTAAAACTTCAGAGCTTAGAAGTGGCTTCCCATCCCCACCTCCAACTAAGACTCGGACCTCTGAGGAAGAGGCACTTCTCTGCCAGTGGTGTTGTCTCTGAGCTTTAAGTTGTAACCTCTATGGGCCAATCAAATTTCACTTCAACACAATATTTGCTAAGGGAGCACATTTGGCTGACAGACTGCCTTCAGTAGAAAATTGCCTCCGACTGGGGTGCAGCTCTGAGAAAGTTCTCGGCTCTCATGCAAATGGAGCTCTAGTGCAAAGGTTGTTCACAGAGGGGACCTGCACTGTCAGGAATGATGAGTTTCTTCTAGTACTGTCATGTTCATTATTGGCTGTGGTTGTATAGGAAGCCCATATCCTGCAGCACTATACTATAATGCCTTTCCAGATCGCAGGTAGGCAAGTAGATATATGAGTCTGGTGTTCATAGAAGAAGTTTGAGATATAAATTTTGGAGTTGTTAGGATACTGGTGATGTTTAGCATCATGAGAGTGCAGTTAGTTATGCAGAGAGGATATTGAGCTCTTAGGTGAAACAACCATTGAAATAGGAGGGAAGTCAGGACCGTGTGATGTCACAAAGCTAGGGAAGGATGGAGTGGTCCACTCTGTCAAGTGGGATAAGAAATGGAATAATTAAAGGAGAAAAAAATGATGATTGAGTCAGTTCAGAAGAGATTGGAGGAAAATATAGACTGCTCTCTTTTTTAAAATATGTTTTTATTGATTTCAGAGATAGAAACATTGATGATTAGAAAGAATCATAGATTGGCTGCCTCCTGCATGCTCCCTACTGGGAATGGAACCTGCAACCTGGGTGTGTGCTCTGACTTGGGATCGAACAGTGACCTCCTGGTGCATGGGACAATGCTCAACCACTGAGCCACTCTGGCAGGGCTAAACTGCTCTTTAAAGAAACTTTTCTAAAAGAATAATTGGGAGGTATCTGGAGAGGAACATGGACCAAAGTGTTTTTATTTTAAGTATTTTTACTTTTTTTTAATTTAAGAAGAGCTATCCTAAAACATGAGAAAAAGTTTGTTGATGGAAATGATCCAGTAGGAGGGATAAATATGCAATACAGGGAAGAAAAGTATAACTGTAGGGCCAGAGCCTTTGAGAAAGGGGCTCAGGATCCAGAACACAAATAGCATGGCTGATCTTATTTTGGACTTACATCTTTCACCATAATAGGAAGAAAGTCAGTATATGAGCACAGATGCAGGCAGATGAGGAGATGTGTTGGAAACTTGTGGATGTTTTCTTATAATTGTTGCTGTCTTAGTGAAATAGGAACTAAAGAAGAGGTGTTAGAGATTTGAATAGAGATCAGAGAGGGATAGTGAATAGTCTGGGGGAAACCAGAACTGTTTAGGTGCACCTATTTTACCCTCAAATATTTGTCTTTAGAAAATCATATTAATCACTGAAGTTAAAGCCTGAAAGGTCAAATGCCTTATCCAGGATTAAGCATCGAGGTAGTAGCTGTATTTGAGTCTGATTCCAGTACTCTTTCTGATCAAGCATTTCTGTGTATTTCATTTGTGTGTTCATAATGGTATTTCCTTTCCAGATGCTCATACTCCTGCTTAGAATATACCTTTTGATGTGGAGGAGACCTTCTCCCAATGCACTGCTCTGAAGCATAGGCAGTCAGCCTTGCAAAAAAAACAAAAACTTTCTCTAAAGAGTGGTTCTGTAAGCAGAAACTCTACAATAACTTGACCCTCAACTTTATTATAAGCTGTCCTCTGGGTGCACTGACTCTGGGGCCTCCTGGCAGGAGCTAGAGAGAAATCTGCACTGAGTCTCATAAAGTTAGCAATAGGTATCAGAATTGGACTATATCGTGAAGCAGATGAGTGGATTGAGATGGCTGAGTGGTGGTGAGTTTGACAGTTATTGACCAGTATTAAATCATGTATCCAGGCAACAGGATGTAAGACATACATACATAAAGAAAGATGAACATCTTCTGTGTTTCGGAAGGACATGTTCTAAGAATGCCAACTAGTGCATACAATATAGTTTATACTGGACTTGCAATGATTAAGAGTAAAAGAGGAAGTGAAGATATTTTAGAATGACAAGAGACTTAGAAACCACATCCTTATTTAATATTATTTAATATGAGAAATATTAGGCTCAGAAAATTTAAGAATGTTTACAAAAGCTAATTAGAGAAAGAACTACACCTAAAAACCTGAGCCCAGAATCTTATTTCAGTGTTCTTTCCACTACAATATATGTTGTTTGAGGGGGGAGTGAAAAGATGTTTAGCAGTCTGCATGTGTGCATGCATATGTATGTAGTTCAGCAGCTATGACTACCTAGGTGTTGTCCTGAATCTAGGTCAGTGACAGCATTCTCTATTCTGCTCTTTGTTAGCTATGCCATTGTGAGTTGATTTCTACTCCTCTTTGAGGATTGATTTCCTCACCCAGAAATTGGGGCTGCTCATTTCTAATATGCAGATTTGCTAGAAAAATCAAATGATATTATGCAAAAGATTCTAACTCATATTTGGCAAAATTTTGGGTGCCTAGTAAATGTTACCTTCTTCGCCTTTTTCTTTCTATTTTGTATTGAAGGGATAGACTAGATAGGCTTATATAATGAAGCACACTTTGTGTTTCTTTTGCCAAGGCTATGTTTGTGGGAGGGAATTTTTTTCTCAGAAGACAGGTTCTCCCAAAGAGTAGAAGAATGTAGAGTTCTTACTTGTTGATCTCTTCTCTTACTAGGCATCCATACAGAGAATGAAATGAGAGAGAGAGAGAGAGAGAGAGAGAGAGAGAGAGAGAGAGAGAGAGAGAGAGAGAGAGAGAGATACTTGGATATATGAAGATAGTGGTTGAGACAATTACTGTTTTATGGAGAGACATTGAGAGTGCCCGTAGTCTATTTGTAGAAGAAATAGAATTTGATGGGTACTTGTGGATATAAAGAGGACTTTCTTTTTTAAAAAATATTTATTGTTGAGAGTATTACAGATATCCCCCTTTTCTCCCCATTGTACCCCTCAACCCAGTTTCTGCCTCACCCAAGGCCTTCACCATCCTATTGTCTGTGTCCATAGGTCTTGGATTATATATCTTCCCATCCCCCATTCCCCTTCACTCTGAGCTTTATCAGTCTGTTACATGTTTCCATGCCTCTGATTTTATTTTATTCATCAGTTGATTTTGTTCATTAGATTTCTTGTTCATTTATTTTTTATTTTTAAATTCAGTTGTTGATAGACACGTATTTATTGCCATTTTATTTTATTGTTCATTTTTTCTAAATCTTTTTTTTCTTCTTCTTCCTCTTCTTTTTTAAAATACATTTTATTGATTTTTTACAGAGAGGAAGGGAGAGGGATAGAGAGTTGGAAACATCGATGAGAGAGAAACATCGATCAGCTGCCTCCTGCACACCCCCTATTGGGAATGTGCCTGCAATCAAGGTACATGCCCTTGACTGGAATCGAACCTGGGACCCTTCAGTCCGCAGGCCGATGCTCTATCCACTGAGCCAAACCAGTCAGGGCTCTTCTTCCTCTTCTTAACACCCTTCAACATTTCATGTAATACTGGTTTGGTGGTGATGAACTCCTTTAGCTTTTCCTTGTCTGTGAAGTTTTTTATCTGACCTTCAATTCTAAACAATAGTTTTGCTGGATAGAGTAATCTTGATGGTAGGTATTTGAAATTCATCATTTTAAATATTTCTTACCACTCCTTCTGGCATGAAAAGTTTCTGTTGAGAAATTAGCTGACAGTCGTATGGGCTCTCCCTTGAGGTAACTTATTGTTTTTCTCTTGCTGCTTTTAAAATCCTCTCTTTGTCTTTAACCCTTGGCATATTAATTATGATGTGTCTTGGTGTAGGCCTCTTAGGGTTCCTATTGTTTGGGACACTCTGCACTTCCTGGACTTGTAAGCCTATTTCATTGACCAGGTAGGGGAAGTTTTCTGTCATTATTTCTTCAAATAGGTTTTCAATATCTTGCTCTATCTCTTCTCCTTCTGGCACCCCCATAATATGAATGTTGGTACACTTGAAGTTGTGTCAGAGGCTCTTTACACTACCTTCATATTTTGGGATTACCTTTTCATTTTGTTCTTCTGATTGGGCGTTTTTGCTTCCTCATATTCCAAAGTGTTGATTTGATTCTTGGGATTATCTACTCTACTGTTAAAACCCTGTAAATTATTCTTTATTTCAGTTAGTGTATGCTTAATTTCTGACTGGTCCTTTTTCATGTCTTTGACATTCTCACTAAGATACTTGAAAGTCTTGTTAAGTCCCTTGAGGCTCTCATTAAGTTCCTTGAAGTTCTCATTAAGATCTTTGAGTAACCTTAATACCATGGTTTTGAACTCTGTATCCAGTAGTTTGCTTGCTTCCATTTCTTCATTTATAACATGTTTCTTGGTCTCTGCATTTCGGCTGCTTTCCTGTGTTTGTTTCTATGTATTGGTAGAGTTGTTATGTCTCCTGAAATTGGTAGAGTGGCCTTGTGTATTAGGTGTTTTGCAGGGCCCAGAAGCTCAGCTTCCCCAGTCACCTGAGCTGGGAACTTCAGATGTGCCCCTGTGTGGGCTGTGTACACTGTCTTGTTGTAGTTGAGCCTTGATTGCTGTTGACATCACTGAGAAGAACTGACCTCCAGTCCAATTGGCTATGAGAGCCAGCTGTGTCTACAATGGAGCAGGACTTGCTGTGCAGGGGACACCCCTATGGGGCAGGATTTGTTTCAGTGGGGCTTTGGTGCTCACTGAGTCTTCCTCTTGAGTGCGTCATTTGTGGATGTGTAAAGCTGTAACCTGGTATTATCTGAAGCTGTCCTCTAGGTGCACTGACTGTGGGGCCTCTTGGGAGGTACAAAGTCAGCCATTGCCTGGGGCTACCTGGCAGGAGCTAGAGAAAAATCTGCACATGGCTCTTATTTGTATCGGGCTAGGAAGTTCCCAGGTGAGGCACAGCAGTGAAGTAAGGCAAGCTGGTGCTAGTGCTGGGTCTTGGGCCTTTAACTGATAGGTTTTTGGCATGCTGACTCAAGCTGCTGCTTGTTTGAGAGATTTTAGCAAAGTCTGAAACCTGAACCAGGACAAGCCATTCATATGTAAAAGCAGCTGCAAACAACTTGGGTTGGGCTGAAAATTGGATAAGGGAGGTCTTAGGGAATCCATAGTGCAGAGCAAACAGTATGGGTGATGCTGATGGAAATTCAGATATGGCTGCCAGTCAGCTCTCAATGGAGGAGGTCCTAGCACAGGAGCAATGACCCCTGTGGGCACCTTTGTCTTGGAGAAAGCCACCACTGATTTCCTTCTCCACTGCCAGACAGTCCAGTTCCTCCCCATAAGCCTCTATATTCCCCCAAAGCCATTGCCAGGTACTGGAGCTCAGAGGAAGTGGAACCATGTAAGTTTGTGTGATGGCTCTTTAAGAGGAACACCTGTGTCTCCATCAGCCTACGTCAGTTGTCGGCAAGCTGCGGCTCGGCAAACTGCAGCTCACGAGCCACATGCAGCTCTTTGACCCCTTGAGTGTGGCTCTTCCACAAAATACTGGCTCTTCCACAAAATACCGACTTCTGCGCATGGGCCACGAAGTTTTAATTACATGTTACATGCGTGTCCACATGTGGTATCTTGTGGAAGAGCCACACTCAAGGGGCCAAAGAGCCTCATGTGGCTCACGAGCCGCGGTTTGCCGACCATGGGCCTACCTGTCACTCAGCCGTAATCCTCATTGATTTTCACAGCCTGAAGTTATGAGGACTTCTCTTTCCAGCTCTGGGACCCTGGGCTGGGGATCTGGTTTGGGGCTGGGGCCCCTTGCTTCTCACAGGAGGCCTCCACAGCAGAGATATCCCTCCTGATTAAAAACACCACACATGGGTGTTGGACCAGCCCGTTCTTCACCTTCACTTCTTCTACCAGTCTCAATGTGCTTTCTTTGTTACTTCTCTAGTTGTAGGGCTTCCATTTAGCCAGATATCAGGCAGTTCTGAGTGATGGTTGTTCTGTATTTTAGTTGTAATTTTGATGTGGTTGTGGGAAGTGGTGAGTACCACTGTTTACCTATGCTGTCATCTTGATTCTCAATGGAGGACTTTCTTAATAAGGAAATGAATCTGGCTTATTCATAATGTAAAAATTGACCAGTTCTTAGGAGATAATTTTTGACTGTCAAACTAATTTTCTGTTGTGCATACAAGGATGGAGATTTGTATATTGAATGCTAAATCACCAAGGTTCTTTCCTTATCATCATTGCAATATCTTGGCCATGCCTAGCTGCTCAGAGAGATGACATGGCTTGTAGTTAGCAAAGAATCTTCTGAGGCATTTACTGTAAGTTGTATTTGGTAGTACACTTGGAAGTACAGTACATGATTTTCAGTAATACTGGATGAAGTCTGTTTCTTATGCAACAAATAAACATGCAAATATGCTATTGATAACCAACTATGATTGGGTAAGGGCTGTTAAAATCACTTCATTTCAGAAGTTCAGAAGCTTATGGAGAACAAATTGCAAATCCTTTGTCTTCTTTCTCATGTTCAGACCAACAGATTTCATGAAATGGCACACTTTGTTATTTTTTCCTATTTTCATACAGCATAAATAATGTGTTCTTTTCAAGGCAAGCTATGAGTAATTAACATGTTCCCTAAAAAGTGCATTAAAATGAATGACATTTTAATCATAATATGCTAACTTGAATACATATAGAATGTTTTAATTCTTCAAGTAAAATGTGCATCTTTTAGAAAATATTCCTTTTAGAAATTCTGGTACAGTGTTCAGAAACATACATTAAATTAATCATATTTTTGCAATCAAGGTGATAGTTAATAAATAATGAACAAAGTTTAGATTTAGATGAAAGGTTTGTTTGTTTGTTCACCAGTGTTTATATTTAGGGCATATCTGAAAAGTCAAGGCATATGTTTATTACTCTAGTCCTATAATTCCTTCTCCCTCCCTCAATTTTAGTCTAGTCTGTCAGCCAATTCATGGCTTCATTTCTGTTCCCTGCCTATCTGGACTGTATGTTTAATTGCTTTACAAACACTCTCTGGAACTCCTTTAATTTCTTGTCCCTTTTTCCGGTTGCCCACTTTCTGGAAGAGTCCAAGATGCTGATTAAATAAATTCAAGTACTTATTTGCCAACCCTGAGTCAAGGTTTTTAGGTGTTTTTGTTTGTTTGTTTGTTTGTTTGTTTGTTTGTTTTGTGTGTGTGTGTGTTTGAAAAACACCTTTAAACTTAACGATTTATAACAATGACCTTTTATTTAGTTCATGATTCTGAGTTTTGGCAATTTAGTTCAGGCTCAGCTGAGAGCTTCTTTTGTCCTTGGCTGGGTTCACTCATGCATCTGAGGTCAGCTTCAGGTCAGGGAGATGATCCTACTTCTGAGAATTGGCTGGCTTTCAGCTGAAGTGATAGAGGGTCAAAGGCAACTAGACCTCATGTCTCTCATTAGCTAACAGAACAACCTGGGCCTGTTCATTTGGTGGGAGTAGGGTGCTAGGAAGGAGAGTGGAAGTCTGCAAGGTCTCTTCAGGTAGGAAAATAGACCCCACCTTTTTATAGGAGGAGCTGCAATGTCACATTGCAAGGGGAGTAGGTATAGATAAGAGTGGAGGTTTGGGGGCATTTTTGCAGTTTGACAAAGTACTGAAAATTGAAACCACTACAATAGGTGGCCTCTAATCTCAACTAGTTTCCCATGCTGCTTAGAAATCCTTTTGCTTATTCATAGACAGCTCCTGACTCACCTTCCCATGGCCACTGGTTCAAAGCTTTCCCATTCTCCCTTAAGCTCTCTCTCTCTTTTACTTATAGCAGAAAACTCCTTATATCACAGATAAAATAAAGATGGGCAATTGTGAACCCCTTAACTTCCTTCTATATCTAAATTTAATTATAATATAGTCATACTATTTAATTATGATATGACCGTTTCTCTCTGGCATCAGAGGAAAAGGAATGTATTCTTTCATCTGAAACTAAGTTAGCTTGTGATCTACATCCCAAAGCTTCCTGCATTCTCCATCAATAATCTCCTTATTCATGTGTTTTCAATTGGATGCCCTGTTTCTTTCTCCCTAATTTACCAATATGCTTTAATCTCCTTCATCTTAAACTTTCCCATAAACCTACATTCCTTTCATACTACTACCCTTCCCATCTCAGCACAAGTACAGAAGACCTTGAAAAAGCAATCTACTAGAAACACAATGTGGTAAAATGGGAAGAAAATAATTTTCGAAACCAGAAAGAGAGAGTGGGAGAGCAGAAGTGTGTTTATTCCTTATACTTTTATTGGAAGGATAGAAATAGACTGATCTATATGATGATTGGAATATGGCTTCTTCCTCAACTACTGCATATAAGCTGTGCTTCGGAAGGTCATCGGTACCCACTAATTGTCAAAGTCAGTGGTTTATTTTTATTTCTCATTCAACTTGCCCTATCTGCAGCATTTTACACTGCTTGGTTACCTTTGTCTTCAAGAAATTCTCCCCTTATTTTCCATATTTTTGGTTTTCTTCTGATCTCTCTAACCATACTTTTCAATTAACTTTGCTTGGTACTTCTCATTGCTAATTCCTAAACTTTTGGAGTTTCCCAGATTCATAACTGGCTTCTCTGATCAAACATACATATACTCAACCCAGGGTATGCAAATTGCTCTCACAGCTTCAGCTACCATCAACAAGCTGATGACTCTCCAAACACCAGCTCACACTTTATACAAAGTTCTAAGTGCCCCCTTTACATCTCCAACTAAATATTTCCAGAGATATTTTGACTTAACATGTCTAAAACAGAAGATATTATCTTTCATTTTTAATTTTTTTTAAAAAAATATGCTTTTATTGATTTTGAGAGAAAGAGAAAGGGAAAGAGATAGAGAGATAGAAACATAGATGAGTCTGCCCCTTGAGTGTATCGCTTGTGGATGCATAGAGTTGTAATCTGGTATGGTCTGAAGCTGTCCAACAGGTATGCTAACTCTGGGTCCTCCTGAGGGGTGCAAAGTCAGCCACTACCTGGGATCACCTGGAAGGAGCTACAGAGAGGTCTGCAGATGGCTGCTACTTGTATTGGGCTTGTGAAGTGCTCAGGGGAAGCCCAGCTGTGAAGCAAGGGAGGCTGGTGCTAATGCCAGGTCTTGGGCCTTTTATTGATAAGTTTGGGGCTTGCTGATGCCATATGTTGCTTGTTTGAGAGATTTTAGGAAAGTCTGAAGCCTGAGCCAATACAAGCCATTCAAATGGAAAAGCTGCTGCAAACAACTTGGGTGGGGCTGCAAATTGGGTGGGGCGGGGTCTCGGAATCACCAGCAAACAGTATGAGCAACACTGATGGAACCTCAGATATGGCTGCCAGTCAGCTCTTGATGGAGGAGGTCCCAGCATAGGAACATTGACCCTTGGGAGGATCCCCATCTGGAAGAAAGCTGCTCCAAGAACCGGCCTTACTACCAGACAGTCCAGTTCCTCCCTGTATGTCCTTGGGTCCCCCAAAGCTGCCCAGCACTGGAGCTCAGAGGGATGGAGCCAGAGTAAGTTTGTGTGCAGGCCCTTTGAATGAAACACCTGGGTCTCCAGCAGCCTGTGTCACTAAGCCACAATCCCTGCTGGTTTTTACAGCCCGAAGTTATGGTATTTCTCTTCCCAGCTCTGGAACCATGGTCTGGGGGTCTGCTGTAGGGCTGGTACACCAAGTTCCTTCCGGGGGTGGGGGGGCGGAGGGCTCTGCAGCTGATATATCTATTCTTATTTAAAAAAAAAAAAACAAAAAACAAAATAAAAACGACACAAGTGGATGTCGGACCAGCCTGTTCTGCACCTCAGCCCCTCTTACCAGTCTCAGTGTGCTTTCTTCTTTACTTCTCTAGTTGTAAGATTTCCATTCAGCCAGCTTTCAGGCAGTTCTGAATGATGGTTGTTCTGTATTTTAGTTATAATTTTGATGTGGTTATGGGAGGAGGTGAGTACCTACACTGCCATCTTGGTTCCCATCCTGCTTCTTATCACCAATTCCTGTATTCTACCTTAAATGTCACACAAATCTGACCTTTAATTTTCCTCTCATTTCCAGTGCCATATTTGTGTAGACCTAAAGGATACATAGAAGTTCATTTTTTTAATTTGTTCAAAATATACTTGTTATCACCAACCTTTATTTTCCAAGTTAGACATTTGTGTTATTTTACAACCTTCTTTACACTACTTTTCCCACCACCACCACCAAATGCTGTTGGGATTTGGATCAGAATTAATTTTAATGAATTACTGTTTAAAACAGGCAAGTTTTCAGTACTTTTTTTTAGATCAAGGGAATTATCTTTTCTTAAAATTCAACAATCCTATTGTCTCCATCTGTTTAATTATTGCCTATTGAACTTCCTATTATATTACATTGAATTTCCTGAAGCAATTCTTAATGCTTCACCATCTCATTCATCATATACATTTCTTTATATATTTTATCTGGCTTTTAAGGAAGGATTTCAGGGTAGGTCACTAATTTGATGTCTAGTTTTATGAAACATCCAATTTGCTGTTCACTGAATTAACTATTGTTTAAATTCTTGGAATTACAGAGTATACTGTAGTCATGCTTTCAAATAAAAAGTGATCTAATGACTCTCTGCAATTCAAGTATATGTTAACTGTGGAGAGCAGCTACAGTGTTTGGACAGAGTCAAGCCTTGGACTGACTTGTGGCAAAGCCACATATAAGTCCCAACTTGGAGGGAAAAGCCCTCCCAGCACAATTATAGCCAAAAGGCTATAATTATAAGCTTGACTTTATAGTCTGACCCTGCATTCGTAGGTAGCTAAGGGATGTGGGCTGCAGCAGGGTGCAGTAAGTGCTGCCTAAACAAGACTTGATAGAGTTCAGAGAATGGAAACAACAGGAAAGAAGCAGATTTGAAATTTGCAAGAACATTGTAAACATCTTGCCCTTGTTTTGCTGTGAAGGTTGTGTCACTGTTTCCTCATCCAGGCACAGTGATCCCAACTGTATTCTCTTGTCTGTCTTCTTTAATCCTTCAGCATTTCTCCTCAGGTTCAGTCCTGGCTGTGCTGGACACGGTTCAGTTAACCTTCTTTAAGCTGTTCTTTCGTAGGTGTAGCAACCCATTGATCCACACCCATGAATGTGTCCCAGCTTAGGAGACTTAAGAATCTTTTCCGAACCCCACTTTTTTCTTCACTTTCAGACATCTACTTTCATTCACCAAAAATAATGTATTATAGCACTTATGAAAAATGGGATATATTATTTTACAAATTTAGAATCTCTATATATAAAAGCTTAAGTGACCATTATGACCAAACGACCAGAATGACCAGTTGACCAGTTGCTATGATGTGCACTGACCACCAGGAGGCAGATGCTAAACGCAGAAGTTGCTCCCTGGTGGTCAATGGGCTCCCACAGCCAACCTCCTATGGCCAGCCAACCTCTCCTTGTCTTTCCTCCTATCATTCCCCCCATTCCTCTGGCCCTGTCCAGCAGCTGGCAGGTCCTGGCCAGCCAAGCCCCAATAGGGACTGGGCAAGACAGCCCTGATAGTCCCTGATTGCCGGCCAGGCCTAGGGACCCCACCCGTGCACAAATTTTGTGCACCAGGCCTCTAGTATACAATAATTGAGATGTATAGTGATGAACACAACAATCAATTAGTTATAAGTACTGAAAAAAAAAGTTGATAGCAATTTAAATCAGTGGGGGAAAGAGTACAGTTATAATTATATGTATCAAAATGTATTATATACAGGTGAAAATTTTAAATCTAAAAAATGAAACCATAAAATAGCAATGAGAATATACAAGTGAATATTATCTTATTTGGAGATAGAGTTGGGATTTCTGAGCATAAAGACCAAGCAAAACACTGCTAGAATTATAATTTAAGCATTTGAAACTATTATTTGTAAAAATCACTAAAAGAAAATTTGATGGAATTAAAAGTGAAAATACTTGCTACTTATAAGACAGATACATAGATACATTATTGATATTCCAACATGTAATTAAATGATGAACACATCATTAGAAAACAAAGGACAAACATCCTGAACAAAATAAAACATCTAAATAAGGAACAAACATAGAAAAATTCTTTATTTGATTAGTTATGGAAGATATTGCTAGCTGCTCACCAACGTCTGTTTCCATTATTTTCTTGAGTACAATGCTACATTATATCCCCAGAATTCTCTGGTTAAATATGGTCATGTAACTAAACTCTTCTATGGAAAACAAGCAGAAATGATGTTTGACTATTTATTTTTATTCTAATATTTTTAATTTTTTTCACAAATAGGATTTTTTATTTGTCACCATTAAATGTCTGAATTTTAAACAGATTCTTGGACTGGAGGCTCATCTCCATCAGCTTGTTCAACTTTAGCACCTGTCTCATCCCCAGTAGGTTTTTCAGAATTGCTACCTTCACTATGAAGCTCCATGAGTTTTCCCAATTCAAACTTGGGCTTCTTCAGTATTTTGACTTTTCTGACAAAGACATCATGGAGAGGATAAATAGATTGGCAAGCCTTTTCTATGTCTTTTCCAATGCTGTCTGGAATCAATTTATTGACCACTTCTTTCAAGTCATTTGTCTGCACCACTCGGGTCATGATCTCCATCATCTTCTGGATTTGGCGAACCTGCTGATGCCGAGTGAGCGTAAGAGGTCTTCTGAATCTGATTGTTGTGCTTTTTAGTGATACCAACACAGAACAGATGAAGCAAATAACCATTGGTAGTCTTGACATCGACATGAGCTTCAATCATGGTCTGCCACTTCTTGACCATAGAGCACATGTTGTCACGGGTAAGGTCCATGCCATGGAAATTAGTCAGGCAGTTTTTGCCCTGAATATCCTCAGTAATTAGCTTGAATTTTCTAAATGCAACTTCATTATTCTGCAGATCAGCTAGGCTCACTTCAAAAACAGGACCCTTGAGACCATCAGACCCGATTTTGGTTCCTTGAGTTCTCGTAACTAGTGTTTTTCCAATACTCCTTATATTGAACAGAGCTTGTGCTTTCACATCATACCAATCTTTCTTAGAAAATGGAACAACCACTTTCTTCTTGGCTCCCTTTTTGCTGCTTTTTGTAAGGCACTTGTTCTTGCCCACTGCCATCGTGCTGCTCAGAGAGCCAAAAGGGGGTAATATTTTTAATTTTTACTGGTAAGTTTATCTTTATTGTTGAGAGTATTATAGATGTTCCTTTTTTTCCCCATTGACCCCCTATACCCTGCAGTCCCCCAGGCCTTCCTATGGGAGATTGTAACAGCCTTATATTAATGTCAACATCTAGTTTATTTGCATATATTTTTGCTTAAAGGTTGCTTAGCCTATAAACAATTTTTCCATAATATTTTCCTTTTTTGGCTGATTGGAATGGCAGCACACAGGCTAACCTTGGAAGCTATGTATTAAAGATGGCAGAGCCACAAGATGGTAGGAGCCTGGGCCTTTGCAATCATACATAAGGAAAATGTATCCACTGACTAGGAAAACCCACTTTGTACTTTTTGGTGAGCAAAAAATAAACTTGTTTTATTTTTGAAACGTTATACATTGTGAGTTCTATGTTTTTTCCCTGAAGTTTAAGTGATAAAACTATATAAAATCATCAAACATTAGGGTTTGTTAGGAATAAGAGAATACTGATTAACATAAAAATGCATAAAAAATCATAAGCTCTAAAGCTGTATGCAAAATTCAAAAATGACTCCAAACTTATTGGAATAAATTTTAGAAGAAATTATGTCAAAATCTAGATAATGCTTATCATTAGGTAGTAAAATTGAGTGATTTTATTCTTTTACCTTTCTGCATTTTATAAATGGTTTATAATAAGCATGTTACTAAAATTAATGCAAATATGTTTAAACCACATGCATTAATTCATTGAAATTTCCAAAGAGCATATTAAGAGAGATAGATAATTAACATTTTTAAACATAGCATACCATATTTCTACACTCAAGGGGAAATTTAAAAAAATAAATTAGAAAAAAACAAACATTGATTCACTCTTTGGTATTTGCAGAAATAAATACCAAATGGTGATTATACTGGATTTGTGCAAACATTTCATCTTTTGGGATGCTGCTTGGAAATCTCCCAGCATTTTTTTTATAGACAAACTAGCATAGCTATGAATGTCTTTCATTGGTAAACTAAGTGTCTAATAAATTTTGACTTCATGGAATTCAAAGTGAGAAAAAGTATTTCTGAAAATTAATGGGTAGAAAAAATGGGAAGAATGTTATAAAAGGCACATAACTTAATTAAAATGACAAAATACTGTACAGAATTAGTTAAAAGCCATTTGCATGCTGTCCTTCAGGAAATTTATGGGGCCTGGGCATGTGTCGAAATAATGTCTTTCAGCACACCTACTTCATCTAAGATTATAGTGTGCAATGAACTTATCGCTATTTTTGAAGGCTCAGTACTTCTCTTCAGCACCAAGAAGCATGGTTCTGAAATGTACAATGGCCTATGCAAATAACCTAACCGGAGACACTGCATCATTAGAATAAAAAATCAACATGCTGTCTATTATTGGTAGAGGTCACTTTGCTGTCAAAGCAACACAGTATGGGAAACACTCCAGAAATATTGAGGCACATCCCCCCAGTGTTAAATGTAGATTATGTTCATGTCTGATCTACAGATTCAGAGATGTGATATGTTGATTTTGCAAGAGGCCATATTGTCAAATGATGAGATTCAAAATCTTTATGAGGAAGTCCAGAAACTCCTGTAAACACGTTTATTACTTGTTATCAAGTAATCTTGATTTTTCATACAGTGGTGTAAGCTGGAACCTGTGTCATTCATTCTTGCATTTAACACAGTTATTTTGGTTGTACTATGTGTATCCACTGAGTTAAGCACTAAAAATGCCAAAAATGATACTTTAAAACTAAAATACATAAAGACTCCATAATAAAATCTACTTGATTTAATAAATGAATCTGGCAATGTAGCAGGATAAAACATTAACACCCAGAAATCTATGGCTTTTTTATACAGCAATAATTTCTCACAGAAAGAGAAACTAAAAAAAAAAAAAAAAAAAAAAAAAAAAAAATCCCACTTATCATTGCAACAACAACAAAAAAATTAAGATACCTAGGAATAAACTTAACTCAGGATATAAAAGACCTGTACTCAGAAAACTACAGGACATTGGAAAAAGAGATAGAGGAAGATATACACAAGTAGAAGAATATACCGTGTCCATGGATTGGTACAATCAACATCATTAAAATGTCCATACTACACAAAGCAATCTATAGATGCAACACAATCCCATTAAAACAGCAATGACATATTTCAAAGACCTAGAAAAAAACTCTCCAAAAATGTGTATGGGATAAAAACAGACCCCAGATAGCCGCAGCAATCCTGAAAAAAAAAAAAATAACAAAGTTGGAGGGATCACAATACCAGACATCAAGTTATATTGCAAAACCACTGTTCTCAAAACAGCATGGCACTGGCATAAGAGCAGACACATAGACCAATGGAACAGAGCAGAGAACCCAGAAATCGACCCAAACCATTATGCTCAATTAATATTTGACAAAGGAGGCAAGATCATAAAATGGAGTCAAGTCAGTCTCTTCAATAAATGGTGTTGAGAAAATTGGACAGATACATGCAAAAAAATGAAACTAGATCACCAATTTATACCAGACACAAAAATAAACTCAAAATGGATAAAAGACTTAAACGTAAGACAGGAAACCATAAAAATTATAGAATAATATATAGGAAGCAAAATATCTGATATAGCTCATAGCAATATGTTTACTGATACATCTCCTAGGACAATGGAAACAAATGAGAATATAAATAAATGGTACTACATCAAAATAAAAAGCTTCTGCACAGCAAAGGAAACCATCAACAAAACAACAAGAAAGCCCACTACATGGGAGAACATATTTTCCAATGTGACATCTGATAAGGGTTTAATCTCCAAAATTTATAGGGAATTCATACAACTTAACAAAAGGAAGGTAAACAATCCAATAAAAAATGGGCAAAGGACCTAAATAGACACTTTTGAAAGTGGACATGCAGAAGGCCAAGAGACATATGAAAACATGTTCAAAGTCACTAATTACTTGAGAGATGCAAATTAAAAGGACAATGAGGTACCATCTCACACCTGTCAGAATGGCTATCATCAACAAATCAACAAACAACAAGTGCTGACAAAGATATGGAAAAAAAGGAACCCTCGTGCACTGCTGGTGGGAATGCAGACTGGTGCAGCCACTGTGGAAAACAGTATGGAGTGTCCTCAAAAAATTAAAAATGGAACTTCTATTTGACCCACTTCTAGTAATATATCCCAAGAAATCATAAACACCAATCAGAAAGGATATATGCACCCCTATGCTTATATTAGCACAATTTACAATAGGTAAGATTTAGGAACTGCCCAAGTGCCCATCAGCAGATGAGTGGATTAAAAAACTGTGGTATATCTACACAATGGAATACTATGCTGCTGTAAGAGATAAAGAACTCTTCAATTCGCAATAGCATGGATGGACATGGAAAGCATTATGCTAAGTGAATTAAGTCAGTCAGAGAAAGATAAATATCACATGATCTCACTCATATGTGGAATATAATAACAACTTAAACTGATGAACAAAAATAGCTCCAGAGACAGAGAAACATCGAACAGACTGTGAAACCTCAGAGGGAAGGCAGGGGAGGGTGGGTAGGGTGGAGTAAGAGATCAACCAAAGGATTTGTATACATGCATCTGAGCATAAGGAATGGACACAGACACTAGAGGGGTGAGGGCTTGTGCTGGGAGGTAAGAGTTGCCAGGGAGAAGTCAATGGGGGGAAAAGGAGACGTATGTAATACTTTAAACAATAAAGATTTTTTTAAAAAGAAAGAAAGAACTCTTACTGTTCTCAACACCATAGATGGACCTGGAGAGCATTATGCTAAGTGAAATAACCCAGTCAGAGAAAGCTACGTATCACATGATCTCACTTACTTGTGGAATATAATGAACAGCATAAACTGATGAACAAAATAGATCCAGAGATACAGAATCATCAAACAGACTGTCAAACCTCAGAAGGAAGACAGGGGTGTGTGGGAAGAGATAAGAAGTCAACCAAAGAACTTGTATGCATATAAGTATAACCAATGAACCAATGGACACAGACAGTGGGCAGTGGGGAGTGAAGGCCAGGGCTGGGAGGGCGGGGGCAGGCTGGAAGAAAACAATAGGGGGAAAAGGGGACATATGTAATACTTTCAACAATAAAGAATTAATATTAAATTAAATTAAAAAGTAAAATACCTTTTAAAAATAAAATATTAAACTAATCCAAGAAAATGCACAAAGTGGAATTTTAATTTGTTACACTTTTGAAGATCAAGTTGACAACATATACTTATTAAAGTAAATCTATAAAACATGGGTGCTATCATCATGCACAACAAAATTTTCAACCCAAACCTACAGGTGATGTGAGCAGTTTGTGTGTGTACATTTTATTTTTCTTGAAAGTTATTTAGACAATCCTCATTTACACATGTAAAATATAAAAATTATTAACTCTGTTAACAATTCTTTTTGGAATCATTTAAACTGGTCTGGAAACTTAAAGGTCTTTAAGCCCAATCTCTAATTACTTAAAAATAAAATATCATAGTTGTTAAGGCCATAGACATTTTAGCAGAGTGATTAAGTGGATTCAATTTCAACCAGACTCTGTTACTTGCCATCTCTACAATCAAGGGCAACTTAAATACCTTCCACAAGTCTCAGGTGTATTTGTGGTTTTTTTCAACTGCAGCATAGAAATGAAAACAATATATGCCTCATGGTGTGTAAGAACATAATAATTATCCATGTAAAATACTAAGAACTGGCTGATATATAATAAACACTAAAAGTTATTATTATTATTATTTGTAATAACAACTAGCACTTTTTATCATACTTATTTCAGCTACAAACAACCTCAAAATAGCTTATCAACTAAAACCAAGTGACCTTATTTAATCTATTACCACTGAGTTGCATTGCCTTCAACATGAGGCTAAGATTAGTTCATTCTCATAAGGATGCCCTGACACAAACTGTTGGAGCAGATTGTTCAAAAACATTTGCTAGGTTTTCCAGAGATGAGAACTTCGTTCCAAGTTTAAGTGATGGGCGTCAGTCTTCTTGAATAACTAAAGTGGAGATGTCTGAAGACTTCCTTAAACCATTGCTATCCAAACTCCAATTGAGATGAGCAATATAATCAATAATGCATTCTACACATTAATTTATCTACATTTTCCCCTCATTTCTTAAATCACAAGTTAAGATTTTCTAAAATTTGACATAATTGAAATCATCCTATATAATAAAGAGGTAAAATGAAAATTAACCCTCATACCCTCACAAGATGGCTGCCTACGACCAGGCCTGCAGGGGGATTAGTGAGGGACGACCAAATGACTGAACAGCAGGCTGTGTGGGGTGGCCAGGCCAGTGGGGACAGCTGTGAGGGGTGACCAGGCCAGCAGAGGGGCACAGTTAGGGGCGACCAGGCCAGCAAGAGGGGCAGTTAGGAGCTACCAGGCCAGCCGAGGGGGGAAGTTGGGGGCAACCAGGCTGGCGGGAAGGAAGTAAGGGGTGACCAGGCCAGCGGCAGGGGGGGGGGCAGTTAGGAGCGACAAGGTTGTCAGGGAGGGGGTCACCTTGACAGCAGAAGAGGGCAGTTAGGTGTGACCAGGCTGGCAGGGGAGGGAGTTAGAGGTGATTAGGCTGGCTGGGGGGGCCAGTGAGGGGCAACTAGGCTGGCGGTGGGGCAGTTGGGGGAGACCAGGCCAGCAGGGGGCAGTTGTGGGTAACCAGGCCAGCAGGGGGGGAAGTAAGAGGTGACCAGGCCAGTAGGGAAGCAGTGAAGAGTGACCAGGCTATCAGGGAAGGGGCAGTTGGGGGTGACCTGGCCAGCAGCAGAGGGCAGTTAGGGGTGACCAGGCCAGCAGGGGAGGCAGTTACAGGTGATTAGGCTGGCAGGGGAGGCAGTGAGGGGCAACTAGGCCAGTGGGGGGGGGGAGGGGCGGGCAGCTGAGGGCAACCAGGCAGGCAGGGGTGGCAGTAAGGGGTGACCAGGCAGGTGGGTGGGGACAGTTAGGAGAGACCAGTCCAGCAGGGAGGGGGCAGTTAGGGGCAACCAGGCCGGCTGGGGAGGCAGTTAGAGGTGATCAGGCTGGCACACAGCAGCAGTGAGGGGCGATCAGGCAGGCAGGGGTGGGTAGTTATGGGTGATCAGGGCAGGCAGGCAGGTGAGAAATTAGGAGCCAGCGGTCCAGGGTTGTGAGAGGGATGTCTGACTGCTGGCAATTGGACATCCCCTGAGGAGTCCCGGATTGGAGAGGGTGCAGGCTGGGCTGAGGGGACCACCCCCCCCCCGCACAAATTTTGTGCACTGGGCCTCTAGTAATGTTTATGATTTACAAAAACCTGAGTGAAAATGGACCCCTGGCAGAGAATTTCTTTCAGGTGTGACTTGACCATAGTAAGAGAGTAATCTAAATTTGAAATTTCCATTCTTGAAGTGGAACTTACTATCAGTGATCCTGATTCTGTCTTCTGGTTAATATTCTCTAGAGAAGTGATTCCAAAAGATGTCATGCATAAGAATCACCTGAGGATGAGTAAAACACATATGTATTAATCTGGACCCAATTCCCAGAGGTGGTTTCAGTAAATATGTGATGAGGTACAGGAATCTTCATGTTCTTACGAGTACCTCAGGTGATTATGAAACAGGTAATCCAATGATGACCAGAGGAAGACTACTGCCCTGGAAATATCTGATGCTGACTCCTTGGCAAAATTTTCTTAATTACTAATTTTGCACTGACCACAGTAATTATAGGAGAGGAATTACCTAAAGTTCCTGCTCTCTTAAGCATAAAAGAGAATTTTAGGGAGTATTCTTGGCTAGTTAAACAAACATTTTGATTAAGTCAAATAAGCATTGTGAAGAGGTGGCGAGGAAGAACAATGTTTTTAATACAATATTGTGTTATGCTTAAACCTTGGCAGATTATTCTATTTGAGTTCCCATTAATAACTGGCACTTTTTATCACACTTATTTCAGCTACAAACCATCTCAAAATAGTTTATCAACTAAAATCAAGTGACCCTATTTTCTATTACCATTGTGAGAGTATATGCTCTAATGAAATGCTAAAATGTTGCACAAATTTTGGATAAGATTATTCCCTAATGGATAATACTTCAATACAATTGTTTTCCAAGCAGCATGCTGGGTGTTTTTAGATTTTTATTGAATTTGTCATAACAACTCTTGGAAGTAGGAATTATTGTTATGCCCATTATACAGATGAGCAAAATGAGACAGTATAATCAAATAATTTTCTTGATGTCCTACAGTCTATATTTATGGCACACTAGAGAGATCTTTAATGTGCAACATGCTTCAAGTTCCCATCAGGGAAGGAGAAGGTGACTGGGAATGGCACTGAGTAGGAGATGGACAGGAATGCCAATGACTAATTCTTGGTGGGGCACACATTACCTCAAGTTTGACCCAGCATGAATATCTGAAGATTGACCTGAACCAAACCTAAAGGGAGAGAATCTTATTAATTATTACCCTTAACATTTGGTATATATTAGGAAGGCTATTTTTTATTAAATTTATTGGGGTGACATTGGTTAAGGATACTAAAGATTGTTAAAGTTAAATTCAGACTTTGCTTTACCTTTGATAGTCATGAAGATGAAAACCAATCAAAGAAGGTCTGCCTTAACTCATACCACTGTCCTATGAAATAACAATGTTTTCCCACTGTTTGTTTGTTTATTTTATGACTACAGTTGCAATTTTATTTTTTTTCTGGTAGATCTTGAAGAGTACAGAAGGCAAAACAAAGATGAGAGTATATGCTCTAATGAAAAGCTAAAATGTGTTGGACATGCACCATTCATTGATTTTAGAAAGATACTCGGAATCATGATGTTTGAGATAAAAGCAGATTTTTAGATAATTTTATGTTTTAGGTATTTGGGATGTTCAGAAAGGATAAGGCAAGCTTAAAATAGTTTTCATCTATAAATGAGGTTTATACCAGTACATACTTTCTAGGATCCTTGTGAGGATTAAATGTGATAACACTGAGTCAAAGGCATAGCTTGGTACCTTGTAAGTAGGAAATAATCATTAAGTTCTTAAAATAGAAAATTCTAGGTTTAGAATTTAATTAACCTGTTGCAAATATTTACAAAAGTACTTCCTCTAAATTTATAGCATGAGAGGATAATAGCTGTCCTAATTTTTTTTAAAGTAGAAAAAATATATATATTATGTGGTTGATATTTGGGTTAATTGAACCCTGGAGCCCAAGCACAGACATGTACGACACTTGTCAATGCTGTCCAATAATCACTGTTAATCAATGAGGATCCAAAAAATAAAACAAACATTGGAATGAATGACTTGTTATAATATAACTGATGATGAAGTAAAGATATATTTCATCACAACTTTTTATGATTATTTGCTTTCCATAATGATTAATGACCGAATACATTCAATAAATTGCAATGATGTCTTCCATGTACTTACAACATCAAATTTTTAAAAAAAATAAAAAAATCAAATTTTATTAATGCTATAAAAATATTTTTATTCAACTGAGAAATATTTCTGGTTAAAAAAGATCATGTGGGAAAGGTCATGGTATCACTTACTATAACCACTCAACTAGATAACATTAAAATGTAGCAAAGAAATGGTTAGTGAAGAATCCATATATTCTCTTGATAATTATGGGAAAAAGTTTATCATTTTTTTGGATACTGAAAATATTAGGACTGGCATGACTTCTCAGTGGAAAATTGTCATTGATGATTAACTCATAATAAAAGTTTAATTGGTTGGGGATGCTGAGATCAATGTAGCATTTTGAAACATTATAATTCCATTAGACTAAAAGAATAGATTATAATTTCAAGACAAATGATATATGAGACAGAGATGCAGCTTTTATGTTACATAGGCATTACTTGTTTTATTTTGGTTTATTTTATCAAAAGTATGAAAAACTATCAGAAGAACAAAATTTTTACTATATCCTACATAATAAAGAGGTAATATGCAAATTGACCATCAAGCCCTCACACAAGATGGGCCCCCAAGTAGTCACAAGATGGCCATTCCCATGAGGTCATAACATGGCAGCACCCCTATGGTCACAAGATGGCCAGCCTCATGTGGTCACAAGATGGCTGTGCCCATGTGGTCAAAAGCTGGCCACCCCCATGTCATCACAAAATGACCACCACAAGATGGCCAGCAAGGGAGGGCAGTTGGGGGCGAATAGGCTGTCAGGGGAGGGCAGTTGGGGGGACTAGGCCTGCAGAAGAGGGCTGTTGGGGGGGGACCAGGCCAGCAGGGGAGGGAAGTTAGGGGCAATTGGGCTGGCAAGGGAGCAGTTAGGCATCAATCAGGCTGGCAGACAGAAGCAGTTAGGGGCAATTAGGGAGTCAGGCAGGCGAGCGGTTAAGAGCCAGCAGTCCCGGATTGTGAGAGGGATGTCTAACTGCCAGTTTAGGCCTGATCCCGCAGTCAGACATCCCCCAAGGGGTCCCAGATTGGAGAGAGTGCAGGCTGGGCTGACTGACACCCCCTCAGTGCACAAATATCGTGCACCGGGCCTCTAGTATTTAATATAACTAATCACTCATCTGAGCTTAAAACTCATATATTAACATTTCTGATTTAGTTTGAATTTAATAGAAATATGTCCTATTTTTATGGTAACAGTAAAAAATATAGCTTAAATCCTATTATTAGATAAATACCTATAACCAAAGAAAGTTTTTCATACAATATGAAAAGAAAATATCTATACTAATAAAAGGGTAATATTCTAATTGGTCCAGACGTCTTCAGGACATCCTTCTGGATGTCCTTCCGGACAAAGCCACAGTGGTGGGGGCCAAGGCAGAGGGAGTTCAGGGCAATCAGGATGCCATGGGAGAGCAGTTAGGGGAGATCAGGCCAGCAGGGGAGAGCAGTTAGGGGCAATCAGCTTGGAAGGGAGAGTGGTTAGGGGCGACCAGACCATCAGGCAGGTGAGCAGTTAGGTGCCAGTGGTCCTGGATTGTGAGAGGGATGTCAGACATACCACGAAGGGTCCCGGATTGGAGAGGGTACAGGCCAGGCTGAAGGACCCCCGCCCCCATGCACGAATTTTGTGCACCAGGCCTCTATTACCATATAAGATCCTCACATTATCCTGCTTGTTGCAAACTAAGTTCAGTGCTGTGAAATTACAATGAACTGTAAAGGTTTGAATAGTCTGAATTATTTTTATATGGATTTGACCTATGCATAGGGAAGAAAAAATATTTACTCATTTTAATAATTTGATTTGTAATCAAGTTCCTCTTAGTTTTTTTGTTTGTTTTAGAACCCTAAAAAATAAACTTTCTTTTTATACATTTATTACTGTTCTCATATTGAGTTTTATACACCAGATATAACAACTATTCTTTAATACAGCTGGTTTTTTTTTTCTCACTATTTTATTTTATTTTCTCCCTTCTGTACTAAAATTCTGAAATATACTAGAAATTTATTTCCATTATTTAAGAATGAGGGATATTGAGTATTATATATTGACTCTCAAAAACAAAGGAAATATGAATGAAATCCAATAAGATGTTTTAGATGATAGAAGATTTTTTAAAAAGCAAAGCATAGGAAACTAGTCAGAAAATGTATTAAACACTGCAGGAAAGAAGTTTAGTGAAAGGATGGAAAAAGAAGAATATTAAATGATACATTTCTTTCTTCAAGTCCAGAATTTAACAAAACCGAAACAATATCTTGACTGGCAGGGAGCTCAAACACTGAACAAGCTTGTAAGCTTGTAAATGAGGCTGTCAAATCCCTCACATGGGAAATGTTTACAGTAAGTAAGATGGGTGTACATACAAGTTGCAGGATTACAGAACATCCATTTAGGTTAAGTGTTAGGCTGGAAAGTTTTACTCTTTTGAATCTAATTCAGGAGGTTATCACCACATACTAATACCTGGTTGTGATACCTCTGTTGTATGCCTAGCATGTTTCTTAAGATGCTTCCTAAAGACTGGAAAATAGACAAAGATAGATTAATCAAATAGAGAACACTATAAGTAAGTGAATAATCAGGTCTTGGGTTGTATTGTTCAGGATCTATAACATAGGAATTAAAAGAATTATTTTAGATATATTTATTTCAAAGTGAAGCTATTTACTGCTAACCAATTAGTCCTGATGTGCTCACATTATATAGTTTCAAATGTATTATATCCATGTTCTCCTTCACTCAATAATAATAATTAACATTGAATAAGCAATACATTTTGGCCAGATGTTATGCTTTGTATACCTTATTACATGCATTGTCTCATTTAAACTTTACAACAACATTTAGAGGTAGATCCCATTACTTATATGATTTTGACTCCAAAGTCCATAATCTTAACCACTACACGACAATATTTCATGGAGCTATTCTTTTCTTTTTTTGTCTTTATTGTTGAGAGTATTACAGATGCCCCCCCCCTTTTTTCCTCCTTCCCTCCCAAACCCCTGGTTCCTGCCCCACCCTAGACCTTCAGTACCCTATTGTCTATGTCCATGGGAAATGCATATCTATATATATAAAACCCTAATATGCAAATAGACCAAACAGCAGAACAACTGAACATCCAAACAACTGAACAACTGGTCTCTATGACATGCGCTGACCACCAGGGGGTGTGTGCGGAACATGGCGGGCATCAGCAGCAGGTGGCAGAGTGCAGAACATGGCAGGCGTCAGCTGCAGCAGGATGGTAGAGCAGGTGAGTGGGGGCACCAGACAAAGGTGAGGGCACCGGTCGCTGTCATTGGGGCGAGCCTCTGGTGGTTACTGAAAATTCTTTGCTCCCGCATGCCGTGGTCCCACCTGGTGCTTGCACGTGCTGCCAGTGCCCGTCCCATTCACTCCTGCTTTCAGTGCCAGACACGATTGCTCAGCGCCATCTGTGGGTGCGAGCAGTGGCTCCTGGCCCCGATTGCCCCTCAGGGCCTCTCCCTTTCTCCCTACTCCTGAGGGGTGATTGGGGCTGGCAGTCGCTTCTCACACCCACTGCTGGCACTGGCCCCACTCGCATCCACTGCTGGCACCTGAGCCACCACTTGTACCTGCTGCCAGCAGTTGGCACCGGTCCCTATCGCTCAGCATCATCAGCAGGCGCAAGCAGTAGCTGCCAGCCCTGATTGCCCCTGAGAGCTTCTCCACCTCGCCCTGTTCCTGAGGGGCAATCAGGGCAGCAGCCACTGCTCTCACCTGCTGACTGTGCCAGCCCTGCTCACACCTACTGTTGGCACCGGCCCCAATTGCTCCATGCTGTCAGTGGGTGCAAGGCAGCCAGCACCATCAGTGAGTGGGAGTGGTGGCAGCAGGAGCAGGGCTGCCGGCAGACAGGGACCAGGGGCCACGGCAGGAGGGGCCAGGCAGGGGCATGGAGGATGGGCCAAGACCCGCCCCTGTGCCCACCGCAGCCTCGCAACCCACAGTTCAAGGTGCACAAATTCATTCACTGGGCCCCTAGTATGTGTACAAGTTCTTGTTTATCCTCTTCTCATCCCTATTCCCCCTTCCCTCAGAAATTCACCAGTCTGTTCAATGTTTCTGTGCCTCAGGTTCCATTCGATTCATCATTTTATTGTGTTCATTAGATTCCACTAAAACTGAGATGATGTGATATTTGTCTTCCTCTGCCTGGCTTATTTCACTTAGCATAATCATCTCCAGGTCCTTCCATGTCGTTTCAAAGGGTAAGATCCGTCTTTTTTTTTTTTTTTTTTAAGCTGCATACTATTCCATTGTATAAATTTACCAGAGCCTTCTTATCCATTCACTTAATGAAATGACAGGTACTTGGGCTGTTTCCAGATCCTAGCTATTGTAAATCGTGCTGCTATGACATAGGGGTGCATTTATTCTTTCTGATTGGTGTTTTGGGATTCTTAGTATATTTTCTTATAAATGGGATCACTGGATCAAATTGCGGTTCCTTATTTAATTTTTGAGGAAACTCCTCACTATTTTCTATAATGGCTGCACCAGTCTGCATTCCCACCAGCAGTGTACTAGGGTTTCTTTTTCTCCACATCCTTGCCAGCATTTGTTTGCTGATTTATTGATGGTAGCCATTCTGACAGGTGTAAGGTGGTACCACCAACTTACATCATACACAAAAATAAGCTCAAAATGGAAAAAAGGCTTAAATGTAAGTTATGAAATCATAAATATCCTATAAGAAAATATAGGCAGCAAAATATCACACATCTCACATAGCAGAATTTTCACAGACACATTGCCTAGGGCAAGATAAACAAAAGCAAAATAAATGGGTCTACAGGAAACTAAAAAGCTTCTACACAGCAAAAAAAACCCGGATCAAAATGAAAAAAGGACTCGTTGTATGGGAGAACATATTCGCAAGGATACATTTGATAAGGGGTTAATTTCTGAAATATACAAAGTACTCATACAACTCAACAAAAAGAAGATAAACAATCCAATTATAAAATGGGCAGAGAATCTGAATAGACACTTCTCAAAAGAGGACCTACAAATTGCCAAGAGACATGAAGAAATACTCAATGTCACTAATCATCAAAGTGATGCAAATTAAAATGTGTTGTGTATTTCATTGAGGTTTCTACTCAGATTTGTCTTTACCCAGTTTATATAGACACTAAACTTCCAACATATTGGTGTGTTCCTTTATGTTGTTTGTCCTTAGCACATTCAGACTTCTCAATAAGTACTCTATGTGATGATATAGTGGCCCATTATCTTTATGCATCTATTAAGCTAAGTTATGTTCTTCAATATAATGAATATGATTGACTATTGTCCAAAAGGTAATATAATTAAATATAACATGAAGAACATTAAACTGTTCAGCGATATTATGTGTTGTATCCCCAATGAGAAAGCAAGAGAATAAGGAGTCAATCAAAAGCAATTACTCCTTCTTTTTCATTATTACTGTGTTCTGTGTATAATTAGTCAAAACAGCAAGACCAAATCATGGCATAACTGAAAGAGCAATCAACTCTGTGTCATAAACTAGAAAAAACAAGGCTGGCTTAGGGATCAGGACTATTCTGCAATGAAGTAAATGTAAAATTCCAGCTTGTCTGTTAAAAATATACATACCAAATTGAAGTAATTAAGATGCTTGTCTCCCTGCCTTGCTTTTCTTGATTAGTGGTAAACAAATAGAGAAAAAAGCAAATCCTCTGGAAAGCAGCACATGATGAAGAGTGCAAAGTCTTCCCACAAGGCATAAGAGATACTATGGAATAATACCATCTAATTTAATCATGCCCACGCAGGCTTAGAATGAGAGAGGGGGAGAAACAGTTGGAAGCACCGGTCATGAAATTACTGCTCTGCCAACACCAAAATAAAATTTATAGATCATATTTTAGTTATAGTACTGCCCAATAGAAATATAATATAAATCACATACATAATTTTACATTTTCTAGTAGACATTTTAAAAGACCAACATAAACAGAAACTGATGAAATTAATTTTAAGAATATACTTTATTTAACCCAATATATGCAAAATATTATTATTTCATTTGTGACACCAGCTGCATTTCAAGTACTCAATCGCCCAGTATTCCTAGGGGCTACAATATTGGATAGCACAATTTTAGTGCCTTAAAAGGAAACAGATATTTGGGAAATGTTTCCAAAAGTTTTCACTCAGTCAAATAGGTTGAATGTATACAAACAAATGCAACTGCATGTATACATACATTAATTCTTTCCAACAGGGCTAATAATAAGGCTGTGAATAAAATGAGTACTCAATACATTATTTTTTCTGTGTGGTAGAACCTGTTTCTGCTCTCAAAGATGTTAGACACACTAACTTTAAACTCTTATGAATAAAAAACACCCATTGGTGACAACCATGCTCTGACTTGTCTTTTAATTTCAATATTAATGTTATCTTAACTTAGTGGAAGAGTTGGGAGTGGTTATCACTTTAAGTTAAAAAAGAACTTAGACATTATTTGGAAAAAGTGCCTATGGTTGTTAAACTTTCTTCTTGGGTTGGCTTGATTCAGAGGTCATATGGGCTGGAGTTCATGTTACATGTGCAACCTGGCAATCTAATTGTGTGATGCTGGACTTGTTATTAAAGATCTCTATGCTTCAGTTACCTTATCCTAAATGGTCTTAATAACAATACAAACTTCACTGAGTTTTGTTGTGAGTATTAAATGACATAATGTATGTGTCTTAGTCAGTTTGGGCTGCTATGACAGAATCACCATAATGTGAGTAGCTTAAATAACAAACACTTATTACTCACTAGAGGCCTGGTGCATGAAATTTGTGGACTCAGATGGGGGTAGGGTCCCTCAGCCCAGCTTGCATCCTCTCACAGTCTGGCAGCCCTCAGGAGATGTCTGACTGACAGCTTAGGGCCTAAGCCAGCAGTGGCTAAGGAGGCGGGAGAGGCTCCCGCCACTGCCACTGCACTCGCCAGCCATGAGCCTCGCTCAGGGCTTCTGGCTGAGCAGCGCTCCCTCTGTGGGAGCACACTGACCACCAGGGGGCAACTCCTGTGTTGAGCATCTTCCCCCGGTGGTCAGTGTGCGTCATGGTGACCTGTCATTCTGCCATTCGGTTGATTTGCATATTAGCCTTTTATAGGACAGTTCTGGAAGCTAGAAAGTCCAAAATCAAGGCACCAGCAGATCCTGTGTCTGGTGGGAGCTCTCTTCCTGGTTGGCTATATCCTTTTTCTATTTTCACATGGTGGAGAGCAGAGAGAGAAGGGAAGCAAGCTCTCTCTGGTTCTTCTTGTAAGTGCACATCCACCCTCATGATCTAACTACCTCCCAAAGTTCCCATCTCCAAATATCATCACATTGAGGATTAGGGTTTCAATATATAAATTTAAGGGGAACACAAACTTTCAGTATATAGAAGTTTGTGAATGGTTTTCCATTATGCTTAGCAGATTAAGCACAATAAATGGTAGTGCTTTGCTTTTCTCCTACTCCAACTCAAAACACCACTTCCAGATATACCGGGTGTCCCAAAAGTGTATATGCACTTTGAATGATTATAAAGTCAGTATTTACTAGCAAAATTCTTCTAATTTTCAAAATTTAAAAGAATCTACAGAAATGAATAATTTTTTTTTTTGTCAATGCCTGTTTTCAAACTGACGACAGTTCTGGTCCAGACACTGCTAATAACACAAAGCAATGGAATCACAAACATCAGGAATCATTTCATTCAGTATTTGTGCACCCTCAATTAGTTGACTGTTGCTGATTTTGTACTGTAAACTTTATCTTTTCTGTATCCCCATAAAGAAAATTCTAGTGGCACTTTAGGATAAATTTTCTTTGTTCAAAGCTTAGTCTGGCTTTACCCATTATTTCCATCAGTGAAACCTGAAAACAAGTGAAAATTGAGTGAGTTATAAGCTGTTAAAGTGTGTATACATTTTAGGGGCATCCTAAATTTAGGGAAATGATATAGTGAGTGTAAACAATATGATAATGTTACATCTTTACTTTCTATATAAATCATGTAGAAAGACGTGTTTAACTTAAGGCTGTATATAGATATAAAATAGGCAAAATTTGTTTATCACCTACTATGTGTCAGACACTATAGTCAGAACTATATATTTATATATGTTTTACATTTTAATGAGCAAATTGGGCAACATAATGAGAAGAAATAAATATTGGGTAACGCCTATATGAGACATAAATTGATAGTGGCCTATGTGCCAAGATAGGATAGTTAGTGAAACAAAATTTTCAATGTTTCTTCTAATATGAATCTTCCAAAGTCTCTTCCAAAATAAATGAATACTTAAGTACTAATCCAATTTTCTAATATAATCTTATCAGACATCTGTAGTTAAAAGGGGGAAACATAACTAAATCCAAATATGAAGTATTGGAAAAATCACAGATAACTAAATGGAAATCATTAAACATAAAACATCAAGATTTTCCCCCTAGAACACTTTATCTTTTTGATAAAGCAGCAAACATAAAATAAGGGGAAAATAAGTATCAACTTGTTTTTAATGGTTATATCACATAGAAACTGTGTCAAAATCAAACTTATTCAGGCAATAGTAGCAGTCTTCTGTCTTTTTTAAAAGGTCCTAATGAGAGGGTAACTGGTAATTGGCCAATTGCTAGTGAAGTAAAGTGGCAGGCAGTGCCATTTACAAGTTACAGATTTATATCCTAAAATGGAGATTATCTCATACATTTTTGGCTCTTAGCCTTAGCACTATCTCTGAGCTAATACCAATGATTACAGAAATGATTTGGTTCAGTGAAGACTTGTTCCAGAGAGGTTAAAAGTTGATCACTTAACAAATCTACTAATATCTCTGGAAGGTTCCTCTGACAGAATAGATGACACCAATGTCATGTTGTCTAGCCGAAGTAAGAACAACTTACTGAACATAATTGTTCCAAGACAGAAATATCGAATTACATGAAGTCACAGTCTCCTAAAGCAGTTATTGTTGAATTGCTTTTGTATCAATTTTAAACTGCCTTAGACATTGTTTGTCTCTGACAGCATGATAAAAACTAGCTTAGGTTTAATGCCCAATACCAATTTCATTAAATAATGAAGTGTGCATGTTTTCTTCCAATAGTTCTTCATCACTAAATTCAGTGTATGTACACGGAGGAAGATGCTATAAAAGAATCTGTCAATTTATGTCCCATTGAGTATTCTCTGTTAACAAAAAATGTCTGCCTGCCAAGGGCCCTATATATGAAGGTAAATCATGTCATAAACTTTTATGAGCAATATGTCACTTTACTAATATGAGTGAATTAAGACATTTGTGATGATGCACGCCAAATAAACTTCTGACACTAATACCATAGCTATGATTTTGTGTCTGTCTCTGATAAGTTTATTTTGAGTTGAGTTTATGATTGTACCTTTTTTTTTCAGACAACCATTTTTATTTCATAAGGCCCAAAATGGTTTACAAAAGAGCCCATGAAAACTCTTCCTGGTTATTGTTTCCTATGTTATTTAAGTTCAAAAAAATCATCCTTAAAAGTCTGAATTGTCCTTTCAGATAGACAAATGGTTAAATGGTAAAAACTGTTGCTTCATCCATTTGGCAGTGACTCTTTGAGTAACAAGGTGATTAGCACCTAAGAACCTTTCTCTCTCCTGGACCTAGACAATTTATTTTTAGTCTTGTACTTTTTATACTGCAATCACTCAATAACTTATCAATAATAGTCATCCTGAGGCATCTGGTGTTGGATTATCTGATATGTAAAAAGGATAAAATTGCATTACAGATTTGGAACTTGGTAGAAGAAATAGTCATTTTATACCACAGACATTTCTTTGCCTCTATGATATTTTTATTATGATTACAGACATCAGTCAGTAAAAGATGACTTTTTTTCCCTTAGTGAAAGCACCTTTCTAATATCTTCAGCTCCACAGAGACCAATATAACAGAAACAGATGTTACAGGGATTATTTCCAGAAATATAAGGCAGCCCAGAGGGATTTCTCAGGCTGTATCAACCTTCCTACTGTGATGAACTTAGACAAGCCTATATGAAAGAGATAAAGAAAAATTATAAAAGCAGTAGCAAATTTTGAAATAAAATAGAGGACCAAGTTCAAAAGATAAAGACATGATATAGAGACTGATCTTTGATATTCATTCATTGGAACTTAATGAGTAAGTTACAGTATGTATTTCCACATAAGAAAGAGTTGATTGAATTTATAACTAAGGAGTTAATCATATAAATCATGATACATTGGTGTTTGACTGTAATATCAAAGCAGCTAATTAAGCCTGAGCTTACTGAACACTGACCGCCTTTCTTTTATCCTGAATGGTAAATGCTGAATCTTCTAATGTTTCACTTTTCCATGAATATTCTAGTAGGAAGAAGAATGTCCCCTCTGAAGATGTACATGTTCTAATCCCCTGGACCTATGAATATGTGAACTTAAATGGCAAAGTGGAATTAAGGAACATCTGGGTGAGCCAGTGTAATCACAAGTGGAAAAGGGAGGAAGAAGAAGTGGTCAGACTGATGCTATGTGAGAAGAACTTGACTTGCCTTCACTAGCTCTAGAGATGGAGGAAGGGGTCCATGAGCCAAGAAATGTGGGTGGTCTCTAGAATCTGGAAAAGGCACGGATAGATTTTTCCCTAGAAATGAATACAACTGCCCTAAAACCTTGATTTTAGCACAGTGAGATCTGCATCAGGCTTCTGACCTACAAAACTGTAAGAAATCAAAGTGTGTTGTTTTAAGCAATGAAGATTGTAGTAAACCAATACAGATAAATTATGAAAACAACCCAAATCAGCTGATTTTCTTTTTATTTTATTTCTTCATTTGTTTAACATGCCTTTTGATTTATTTATGCCATAGAGTTGAACATTTTTATTGGATGGTTTTAGTAGCAGTAACTTTTACTTGCTCTTTTAATCTGTAGAATACTTGTCAGATAAATTAATAAAGCTTTTGGACTTGCTTTCAACAGCAGCTTAAAGAATGTATTTAGACTCTTTAATTTAGAGTTTCTCAACCTGAGGACTGTTGATATTTTCGACCAGATAATTCTTTGTTGTGTGGGGCTGTGTTGTGCATTGTAAGATGTTCATCAGCATCCCTGTCCTCTATCCACTACATGTTAGTAGCACCCTCTTCCCAGCTATGACAACCAAAACATATTTCCAGATATTGACAAATGTCTCTAGGGGGCAAACGATGACATGACTAATTTAAGAATAAAATTTGCACAGCTTCCATAAATTGATAATGACTCCTTATCATTCAAAACTATTTTTAAACATTCATTAAAATGTCAGTAATTTATATATCAACTAAGGGCCCAGTACACGAATTCATGCACCTTGAAAGGACTGAGGGCTGGGAGGCGGCAGTGGGCACAGGAATGGGTCTTGGCTCATCTTTCATGCCCCCAGCCAGCTCCTCCCACTGTGGCCCCTGGTCCTGTCTGCCAGCAGCCCCGCTCCTGCTGCCACTCCCATGCACTGATGGCACCGACCCACTCGCACCTACTGATGGCACAAAATGATTGGGGCTGGCACCACCAGCGGGTTCGAGTGGGGCAAGGACCATCAGCAGGTGCGAGCAGTGGCTGCTGTCCCGATTGCCCCTCAGGAGCAGGGGGAGGTGGAGAAGCTCTCATGGGCTATCAGGGCCAGCAGCCACTGCTCGAATCCACTGAAGGCGCGGAGTGATCGGGACCAGCGCCAGGCGCCTGCATTGGGTGCAAGCAGGGCCGTCACCGGGTGCTGGTAGTGGGTGCAAGCGGCATCTCCGGCGCCCGCTGCAGGTGTGAGTGGGGCCGGTGCTGGCAGTGGGTGCGAGCACCAGGTGGGACTGCAGCACATGGGAGCAAAGAATTTTCAATAACCCCCAGAGGCTTGCCCCGATGACAGTGACCAGCACCCTGCCTTTGTCTGGCATCCCTGCTCACCTTCTCCACCACCCCACCATGGCCAACGCCCACCTTGTTCCATGTGTGTCCCCTGGTGATCAGTGCACATCATAGTGACCAGTTGTTCAGTTGTTCGGTTATTCCACCATTCAGTCTATTTGCATATTAGTGTTTTATATATATAAATTACATGAAAATTGTGATTTCTTTTTAAATTTAGAAGTTTTTCAGTGTTGCTTATACTTTCACTGATCTTTCTGGATAGCAAAAATCAATTCTAAGTGTGAAATATGGCTTTTTCCCATGGACATATAAAAGGTTTTGTAATAGTTACATGGGAATGGCACTAAGCATTTGAACCAAATATTAGTGGTGAAAACTGCTAAAATCAGTTTTCCAGCTCACAGCTGGCTGCCAAAGGAATATGAAGAAGTCATTAGTTTTACTCTCTCTCACTCTAACATCTTAACATGGTATGCCTTCTTCCTTAAACTATAATTTCTTGTTTTACTGATGATGCATTGGTTCCTGAGAAACCAATAAAGCATACATGATAATTACTAGAAATCCAGAGTAGACTCTTTGAATAATTGTAAGGTAATAGGACCTGAAGATTGATGGGAAATTACATATAAGAATGCTTATAACATTATCCTTCACTAAGATTTTTTAAATGCCACAATTGTAATATTTAAATTTTACCTGAGACTATTTTAACAGCACCCATAGAACTCCTTAATTAATGGAGTACTGAAATTGGAACTAGACTATGGACTTTAACTTCTATCACAGTGTGACCTCAAACTCATCTTCTCTTAGTCATGAAAAAGAAAATTTGTGCATGGCCATTTGTTTTTGGATGTGGCCATTGATTCATATCACCTTTAAAAGAAGTATCTCACCTCAAGGTGTGTGTTAGTTATTTACTTATGTATAATAGATTACTCTTAAATTTAGAAGCTTAAAATAATAAACATATTTATTGTTACACACAGTTTCTAGGAGTCATGAATTTGGAATGGTTTACTTGGGTCTTCCTGGTTCAGTGGTTTATTTGGGTCTTTCTGGATCTCTCAAGAAGCTGCAGTCAAGATGTGGGCTGGGGCCCTGATCCCTGTGGCTCCACTGATTAAGCATTATCCCATGAACCAAAATGTTGCCTGTTTTATTCCAGGTCAGGGCACATACCCAGTTTGCAGGTTCAATCCCCAGTCAGGGTGCATGTGGGTGGCAACCAATTGATGTTTATCACATCGATGTTCTTCTCTCTCCCTCTCCCTTCTTCTTCTCTCTAAAATAAATAAAAACATAGTTTTTAAAAGATGTTGGCTGGGGATGCAGTCATCTGAGACTTGATGATGAGGACTAGAAGGTTCTCTTCAGAATGATTTACTCACAAGGCTGGCAAATCAATGTTAGCTGTGGACAACATGTTTTAGTTCTTCCCCACATGGGCCTTTTTGAAGGCTGCTAGGTATTCTTGTGATGTGGCAACTGGATTCTTTAAAATGAATGATCCAAGAGAGAGCAAGGTGGAAACCACAATGCCTGTTTTTACCTAGTTTCAGATGTCACACTCCATCACTTCTGAAATATCCTTTTGGTTTCACAGTATGTTACTCCTGGTCCTGCAAGAAATCAACAAGATGAAATCAATAATGCAATAAATTTATCAGGGGGAATACCTCTTAACAAAAAGGGAAGGGAGTTGGGTGGCTGAGAGAACTGAGAGTTCATAGGATCACTGACATACTATGCAAGTCTATGAGGAAAGGAAAGAGGGAAGAAAGGAAGAGGGTCAGGTGTTAGCATCTTCAACTGTAGTGCAATTCTAAGGAAGGTTTGACAATATTGCGAAGAAATCCTGATGCCAAAACAGCCTATTAGATGAGACCCACACCTCCCAGGAACAAGGCCTGCTTTAGTATCTCAACTGCACTCAATCACTGGCTGGGAGCAACCTGTGGGGAGTGTGGGTTTGGGATAAACACTGTGGTGGATTTCAGGGCATAGTCGATGGAGCTCTCAATCAGTAACATACCCTGTAGTAAGAGGTCTACAAGATGTATTCTCTTGGCTACTGCAATCAAGCATTGCCCCTCACAGCTTAAGGGGAAGCAGCTAGTCCATGGTTCCTATGGGTCTTTCTTTCTGAGAAAAAAAAAAAAAAACAGAATAAGGAAATTAGTAGGATGAACCCGATGCATCAGACTCTGCAAGTAATCCTGGGGCCACAACTGGAACTCATTGTCTCCCTTCTCCACAATCCTAAATAATAAAAGGTTAATATGCAAATCGACTGAATGGCCGAACAACCGGTACCGGTTACTATGACACTCACTGACCACCAGGGGGCAGATGCTCAATGCAGGAGCTTCCCCCTGGTCGTCAGTGCGCTCCCACAGGGGGTGCACTGCTCAGCCAGAAGCCGGGCTTACAGCTGGCGAGCATAGCAGCAGTGGCAGGAGCCTCTCCTGCCTCAGCAGCAGGGCTAAGGATATCTGACTAGCGGGCCTAAGTCATCAGTCGGACATCCCCCAAGGGGTCCTGGGCTGCGAGAGGGCACAGGCTGGGCTGAGGGACCCCCCCACCAGTGCACGAATATCATGCACCAGGCCTCTAGCATAAAAATAAAAAAGTGCCCTGACCGGTTTGGATCAGTGGATAGAGCATCGGCCTGGCAACTGAGAGGTCCCAGGTTTGATTCCGGTCAAGGGCATGTACCATGGTTGTGGGCACATCCCCAGTAGGAGGTGTGCAGGAGGCAGCTGATCAATGTTTCTCTCTCATTGATGTTTCTAACTCTCTATCCCTCTCCCTCCTCTCTGTAAAAAATCAATAAAATATATTTTAAAAAATAAAAGAATAAAAAAATAAAAAAGAATATTTAATCTAGTGACCAGTATTTTATTTTATTTATTTTTTTTTGGTAAAGGGCCTATGGATTCTTCTAAGATTATTATGGTTTCCTGTCTTATGTTTAAGTCTTTTATCTTTGTGTATGGTGTAAATTGGTGGTATAGTTTCATTTCTTTTGCATGTATCTGTCCAATTTTCTCAACACTATTTATTGAAGAGATTGTCTTGACTCCACTGTATGCTCTTTCCTCCTTTGTCAAATATTAATTGAGCATAATGGGTTGGGTAGATTTCTGGGTTCTCTGTTCTGTTTCATTGATCTATGTGTCTGTTCTTGTGCTAGCACCAGGCAGTTTTAAGGACAGTGGCTTTGTAATATAGCTTGATATCTGGTATTGTGATACTTCCAACTTTGTTCTTCTTTCTTAGGATTGCTGTGGCTATTCAGGGTCTTTTTTATTCCATATGAATTTTTGGAGAGTTTGTTTTAGGTTTATGAAATATGCCATTGGAATTTTAATGTGTATTGCATTGAATCTGTAGATTGCTTTGGGTAGTAATACTGGATTCAATTTGTTAGAATTTTGTTGAGGATTTTAGCATCTATGTTTATCAGGTATATTTGCCTATAATTCTCTTTCTTTGTAGTGTTTTTATCTGGTTTTGGGTTTAGGGTAATGCTGGCTTCATAGAAAGTGCTTGGAAGTGTGTCTTGCTCTAGAATTTTTTGGAATAGTCTGAGAAGGGTAGGTTTTAGTTCTTCTTTGAATGTTTAGTAAAACTCCCTTGTGAAACCTTCCAGCCCAGTGCTTTTGTTTGCTGGATGTTTGGTGGTTACTGCTTCAATTTCATCAGTAGTTATCGACCTATTGAGATTTTTTAATTCTTTTGGATTGAGTTTTGGAAGATCATATTTTTCTAGAAATACAGTGGGGTCTTGACTTACAAGTTTAATTTGTTCCGAGACCAAGCTCGTTAAGGAGCTCGTTAACTCAAATTACTCTGTCAACTCAATACAAAAAATCGGCTGAGAGACAGCTGGTATCTCAAAAAACTCGTTAGACGGGACACTTGTAAGTCAAGGCCCCACTGTATGTCACTTTCTTCTAAGTTGTCCAGTTTGTTGAAATAGAGTTGTTCATAGTATTTTTTTGCAATCCTTTGTATTTCTGTGGGTTTAGTTGTTATTTCGCCTCTTTCATTTCTGATTTTATTTGGGTCCTCTCTCTTTGCTTCTTGGTGAGCCTGGTTAGATGTTCATCAGTCTTTTATATCCTTTCAAAGAACCAGCTCTTGGTTTTATTGATCATTTGTATATTTTTTTGGTCTCTATGTCATTTATTTCCATTCTGATCTTCATTATTCCCTTCCTTCTGCTCACTCTGGGTGTTTCTAATTGCCCTCTAATTCTTTATGCTGTAGAGTTAGATAATTTATTACCAGTTTTTCTTGGGTTTGTTTTTTTGTTTTTTTTTGAGATAGGCCTGTAATGCTATGAGCTATAAACTTCCCTCTCAGGACAGCTTTTGTTGTGTCTCATAGATTTTGTATTGTTGTGTTTTTATTGTCATTTATTTCCAGGATGTTTTTTATTTCTTTTTTTGGTCTCTTTGGTACCCCAATAATTGTTTAATAACATAATATTTAGCCTCCAAATGTTTGAATTTTTTATTGTAGTTGATTTCTAATATTATGCTATTGCGATCTGAGATGATGCTTGATATGGTTTCAATCTTCTTGAATTTGGAGAGAGCTTGTCTGTGTCCTGATATGTGGTCTATTTTTGAGAATGTCCCATGTGCACTTGAGAAGAATGTATATTCCATATCTTTGGGGTGAAATGTTCTGAAGATGTCAATTATTTCCATCAGATCAAGTGAGTCATTTAGGATTGCTGTTTCTTTGTTGATTTTTTTTTGTCTAGAGCAGTGGTCGGCAAACTGTGTCTCGGCAAACTGCGGCTCACGAGCCACATGCGGCTCTTTGGCCCCTTGAGTGTGGCTCTTCCACAAAATACCGACTTCTGTGCATGGGCCACAAAGTTTCAATCGTACTGTACGTACGCGCCCGCACGTGGTATTTTGTGGAAGAGCCACACTCAAGGGGCCATAGAACCACATGTGGCTCGTGAGCCGTGGTTTACCGACCACTAGTCTAGAGGATTTATCCAGTGATGTCAATGGGGTATTAAAGTTCCCTACTATCATTGTATTGCTGTCGATTTCTCCCTTGATATCTTTCAGAAGGTTTTTTTTTCATGTATATGGGTGCTTCTGCATTTGGGTGCATATATGTTTACCAGAGTTATATCCTCTTGTTGTATAGATCCCTTTAGTATTATGAAGTGGCCTTCCTTATCTCTTGTTATGGCCTTTACTTTGAGTTCTATTTTGTCAGATATAAGTATTGCTACCACAGCTTTTTTTCATTTCCACTTGCCTGGAAAATATTTTTCCATCCCTTAATGTTCAGTCTGTGTGAGTCCCTTGTTCTGAGGTGGTTCTCTTGTAGACAGCATATATATGGGTCATCTTTTCTTATCCATTCAGCCACTCTATATATTTTGATTGGAGCATTTAACCCATTTACATTTAAGGTTATTATTCATAGGTACTTGTTTGTAGCCATTTATATTTTTTATGCCTGTGTTTCTTCTTCCCTTTCTATTTCTTCCTTTTTAAAAATATTCTTTACTGTTTAAAGTATTACATATGCCCCTTCTCCCCCATTGTACTTCTTTTTACAGCAGTCCCTTTAGCATTTCTTTCATTGTTCACTTGGTAGTGATAAACTCCCTTAACCCCCCCCCCTCTTTTTTTTGTTTGTGAAGCTCCTGATTTCCCCTTCAATTTATCCTTGGTGGATATCCTTGGTGGATAGAGTATTCTTGGATTCAATTTCTTGCTTTGAATCAGTCTGTATACTTCATGCCATTCCCTTCTGGCCTGATGTGTTTCTGTTTGGAAATCATTTGATAATCTAATGGGAGATCCCTTGTAGGTAACTCTGTATCTCTCTTGCAACCCTTAAGATTCTCTTTTTCGTTAACGTTTGCCATTGTATTTACGCCATGTCTTGGTGTGGGTCTTTTTGGGTTATCTTGATTGGGATTCTCTGTGCTTGTGTGGCTTTTTCTTCCCCAAATCAGGGAAGTTTTCTGTCATTAATTCTTCAAATAGGTTTTCTAATTCTTGCTCCTCTTCTTGTCTTTCTAGCACCCCTATTATATGAATGTTACTTTGTTTCATGTTGTCCCAAGGCTCCCTTAGGCTCTCCTCCTACATTAATTTTTTTTTTCTCCAAATGCTGTTCAGATTGGGTGTATTTTCTGCCCTGTCTTCTAAATTGTTAATTCAGTCCTCTGCTTCTTCTTGTCTACTGTTGAAACCTTCCATTGTGTGTGGGTTTTTTTTTAATTTTAGCTATATCATTCTTCATTTCCTCTTGATTCTTAAATAAGTTGATTTTCTCATTCAGCTGGTTTAGGAACTATTTGACCCTTACTCTGAATTCTTATTCTGACATATTGCATGCCTCTGTTTCATTTGGTTCCTTTTCTAGTGATTCTTCCTTTTCTTTCCTTTGGGGGTTGTTTCTTTGTATTAAAACCACTAGTGGTTCAATGATCTTGGACTTGCTAGACCAGAGGCTGGGTCTGCCTTGAGTTTCACACCGTTGTTGTCTCTGCTGTGAGTTGTACCCCCTCCTCCCCTGATTCTGTTCCCTCAGTTGCCCACATGGGAGGATAGGATGTGAAAAAAGGTTTTATTTACATTTCTCAGGTTGCAATGTCCCATTTTCCCCAAGCCAGTCCTGGAAGAGGAGAAGCTGGGAGTTCAGAAGAGCCAGAAATAGGGCCAGTGTCCAGAACTTTTATTCAATGTTGCAGCCAGGTGTGGTTCAGCATCCAAGCTAATTAAAGTTCATTAGTCTATTGTGTGGAGTCCAACATGGTCCTGTGCTACGTGGGCACAGGGGAGCACATCCCTGCCACAGGAGAACCATGAACCTGGTGCACCAGAGTGAGAAGAGAGAGAGGGAACTTCCTTTGTTTAGAAGTTTAAATATTCAGGTTTTGAGATCTTGTAGTGGCCATGTCTATGCTGGCCACTGACTAGCTTCCAGTTGTGATTGACAAGAATACAGGTAGGCACCTTCCCATGTCACTTAGACCTTCCTGGGCATACATCTAAACTGCCTTTGTCCAGTCCCTTCCCCACCAATCAGTGGAGAACAGACTTGGAGAATGTTAAATAAAGCTTTTGACAAAGCATTATAAATGGCATGCCTATATCTAGTCTTCCCTTTCTTTGTTTCCTGTTAAATAATAATCAGGGTATTACAACGGCATCAATAGGACCTTTAGTATAGTGTCTGGCATATAGTACATGCTTGATAAATGTTAAGTTATTTGGCACTTTAAAAAGAGCTGTTATTAGTTTCTTCAACACCATTATAAGGTTCTTCTAGGCCACTCCTTGTAGTCAATAAACTATTAAGACAGTCAAACAAGAATGAACTTGTAAAGTTCAAAATCTAAGAGCTAGAATGAAATTAATTTCAATAAAAATAGCCTTTGGAAACTCTTCTTTAGGAAATAACTTCCTCAATTTATATTGTAGCTATTGGCTTCCATGCAATCTTACTGATGGTGTCACTTTAATAGGGCACATAGTTCTCTCTCTACATAGATACTCTATAGCTGTTAAATAAGAAATAGACTTTAGCCATTTTAAAATAGTATTGAACTATGAGTCAGAAACCATGGTGCTTACTGTAACTGTTATTTATGAGTCACGTGATCTTTTACTATGCATATAACATCTCTGAGCTTGTTTCCTTATTTATAAAAGAGAAAACAATTATCCATTCTCAGCTAAGATCATATGAAGTCTTTAAGAAAACACTTTGAGGAAGTAATGTAATGTTTGAAGTATCTACTTATATAAAAACCATGGGTGGTGTTCATCACGACCGGGGTCTGGCTGGTGACCAATCAGAAGGAAGTCAGTCCTGCAGAGGTTGTCTTGGCAACGGCTGTGCCCTCCCCTGAGCTGTTTCCTGGAGTTGTTTCTGGTGAGGGCGGGGTTTGAGGCAGGAACCTGCCCTCAGAGCGTGGGCCCACTGAATTCTGGGTTGTTTTACCAAGGGCTGCGCCCTCCCCCGCTGTTTCCCGTGTGGCCTGAGGGAAGAACCCACCCTCAGAGTACCAGGAGTGCCCAGCAGCAGTCAGTTCTGGGTTGCTGAGGTGGAGGCCAAGGCATGGTAGAACTCTGGGTCTGGCCGAATAGGGGGCATGGCTGACCTTCAAACCAGACCCTGACAGTAGAAAGGAGGGAGCCCCATTCCTCACAGAATTGACAGGTGGCCAGTTTGCTGTCAGGAGCCTGCCAGCTAGCAATCCTATTCACCTGCACCCTGGCCCCTGACAGCAAGGAGGAGAGAATATGTTTAAAGACCAACTATTGGAACAAAGTACCTTTGAAGCCAAAAGAAGCCATTGTTGGCGACAGATTATATCTGAAGGCCAATTGTTGGCACAAGATATCTCTGCAACTGAAAGAAAGCATCATGTGACATTAAAGTTAAAGTTCTAAATACTTCAGCACAAGGGAAATTAGTCAAGCATTCTGAAAGTATTTTCACTCTTAATTTGGTGTACAGGGAGATATTAGAATAAGATTAATCTCTTTATCAGTCATTGTTTACATCACAGTTTTTTTCAATCATGTTTTTGTTGCGTTCATATCATGTTTTTGTCATTTTTATATCATGCCTCTGTTGTTATATCCTTTTGTTACTGTTTATTTATTAATAAATTTACATATTATTTTCATATACATTTTACTAATTTTCTTTCATCTCTCACACTTCTATTATAGAGAAAGGGCAAATAGCAATATTAAAATATCTCAGCTAATTAATTCCCTTTTTTAAAAAAATATATTTTATTGATTTTTTACAGAGAGAAAGGGAGAGGGATAAAGAGTTAGAAACATCCATGAGGGAGAAACATTGGTCAGCTGCCTCCTGCACACTCCCCATTGGGGATGTGCCCACAACCAAGGTACATGCCCTTGACCGTAATAGAACCTGGGACCCTTGAGTCCGCAGGCTGATTCTCTATCCACTGAGCCAAACTGGTTAGGGCAATTAATTTTAATTGCACGAATTTCATGCACTGGGCTATTAGTCATTAATAAGTGCATAATCTTGAGAAAAGCAGGCAATAAGAAAGAACAAAAATAAGATGATTTTGTATATAAATGCTATAAAGCAAACTCTAAATACATTTGGGATCCAAATCTTTTAGGTACTAAAGTGTTGAAATTTGAGAATTTTGTTTGCCAGTATTTGCAAAACTAAGCTCTGACTTCTGAATTTCACCAAGAAAGAGGTTGTTGCAATAATAAAATGGCTTTTCTGGCTTCTCTTTTCTGTGAGTCACATCTAAGTACCAGAGACAAAAGGGAAAAAATACTTTCAGCTTTTCCTGTAGAACTAATGTGTGTGAAAAACAGCTTCAGCTTTTGATGTGTGGCAAATATGAATTTGAAAAGTTGAGGAAAGATCAGGAATAGGTGCCTCTGGCTGTTTGCCCTCTTCTCAGGGTGACTGCACCAAGTGGGTTTTATTCTCCATCACCTTGACACCTTTGAGCTTAAACTGGTTTACTATGAGCTTGTGGCCCACACAGAGTGCCTCTAGGCAGCTGCTTTATGCAACACATCATCTATATTTTTTTATCCCTTGACTATAAAAATGCTTTCCCACTATTGCTATAGCCCACCTTTCAAACATATAGAAAACATATTTTTTCCTCTAGGAACCAAAACTTGTTTGAAATTAAAACATGTTATATAAGAAGATTAGTTGTTTAGGAAGACAATACAGAAACACATTTTCCTTAATTCAAGTAACATTTGATGCCTGTTGTCAATGTCCTGGATTCTGCCTATCATTGTCTGAGGGTTGGCACTTCAAAACCAAGTGCAAATGAAACCCATCTCCATTCTGCCATTGGCACCCAATGGCAGGTGTCTTTCTGACAAGCCCCTAAGATTCCTGAAGTTATCCTGCTCTTCCTATATAATGATATTTCTTGTTCCTCCTGGGCACTTTGCCTCTGGCATCTTTATCCAATAACTTCTTCTTTCCTTCTATGGCCAATTTTTTGAAAACTATTATTTTTGATAAGCTTCTTTCTCTGAGGGCAAAGTAGGGGAAGGAACATCATTTTTATAAGGACATGCCATATATAGGTCAACAGTAGACTATAAGAGATGGTGTCTCTGCCTGGACTTAAAGAGAGAGGCACTGATGTTAGGACTAAGAAAGAGACATGTTCCTATCTCTTTAGAAGTAGCTCCTCTTCAATAAGGAAGTGGCAGCCAGGTTTTCTGACTGATATGGCTTTCTATGGTTGGTTTCCTTGGGGTTTGCTTCTTATGAGGCAGGCTAAAATTCCCCCTGCCATTTCCAAAAATAACCATGTTGTTGTGAAACAGACATAGGATATGTAGAGACAAACAATGTTGTTTCTTAATCCAAGTTCATTGACGCTGCTATAAGTAGGAATCTTTCTGTAAGTATGATGGCAGTATTGTAATTTTGCTTAGTATTTATTTTTGTGTATCTACATAAGAATTTGAATGGGAAAATTAGGAACAAATTATTAGTCATTGTAGCTTAACCTGGCATTACCAGTTACTTGTCAGTTTCCTCTTTTTCCCTCTTATTGTTTATTTTTGAAACATTATGGTGCTTATCAACACCCATTCTGTATATTTCACCTGGGGTATTCTGTTTTCATCCCTGAACAGAATTGATTTTGTCCTGTGAGCAGTTGCTTACTGATGTATAGCCACTCTCAATCACTTTTATTTACCTTGAAGCTTTTACGTCATCACTTGAAGAAGAATAAGGACAAAAGTTATTGAAATTTAGGTACAGTAATTTGGCCTCCTACTTATAAGATCCATGAAAATTGGCACACTATTTTCTTGCTCAGCATTATTTTGCCAACATTAACATAATGCATTACATAAAATAGGCACTTAATAAATGCATTTAATGAATTCCTTATGTTTCTGAGAAAATGTGTCTCAACATTATAGCAAGGCTCTAGAATCAGTGTGTGATGCATGTGTATATCTATCTTTCACCTATTTATCTACCCACCTATCTATTTATGCACATCTATCTTCCTTCTTAAAGAATTCCTTTCTTTAGAAACTTTGGGTCTGTGAATTTGAGGAGCAGGACCATGTAATTTGACAGTTTAGCTTCAGCTTGCTGTTTTACTCTCATCAAAAGTTTGTTGCTGTGATTGAGACCTGCCTTAGCCTACACTTCCCCCAAAACCAAAACCTGTGTGTCATGGGCTTTTCTCCAGATAGTGATTCTAAGGATTAGTAGTGTGGTACTGAGACAAGTGGAATTAGGATATCTTGTTTCAAAGAAAAGCAGGATGAACAGAAAAAATATGTAGAACAACACTGACTTATTTTATTTTTTGTTTGTATATTTGAGGTAGGGTAGTAACTATAACACATTTGGATATTCAGAGTGACCAAATAAAGAAAATACAACTCAGAGAAACTGATTTTGCTATTGATAAACATCATTGGTTATGTGAAAAGAGCCCAAAACATCAACTAAAATAAGTTGTGATTTAATTTTCTTGGTAGAATTTATTTCCCTCACCCATTTCACCCTTTACTTCATGTCTCTTCACACCACATTTCTTTATGTCTTCTATAACACACACACACACACACACACACACACACACACACACACACACACACACACACTTTTGCAGGTGCTTATGAAAACTAAAAGTCAGGTCCACTTCTCATTAGGATATCATTACTTGATTTCCCTTGAGTCAACCTGAGATTTTTTTACTCCTAGGGACTTGGGTCATTATCTTCATTCTGGTGCTTAAAATAGCCTTCAAATTTTAAGGCAAAAATTTCTATTTTGTTTTGCATTCTAAGTCAGTAAGGTCTGGATGCATCATTTTAAAATCTTGCCCAATCCTTAGAGACTCTGTTCTCATTATTTTGGGCAGAGACTTTTGAATGATATTTAGAATTTCCACAATTCAGCCAACAAACATTTAATAAGAGCCTACTATGATTCATGAATTAACCTGGGGGGAAAAGAAAAATAAAATGTGGTCTCTGTTCTTCAGGGATTTCAGAGAAGCTAATAACCATACACCAATGAATGTGTTGTGAGGCAAAGAAAGAAAATGCAGATGGTTTTGAGGTTTCTAATTTGGATTACTATGTGGATAGAGATCATATTAAGATATAGAGTAGTCTCTGTCTGTTTGGGCTACTATAACAAAACACTAGAGACAGAGTAGCTAATAAGCAACAGAAATTTATTTCTCACAGTTTTGGAAGCTGGAAATCTAAGATCAATGCACCTATAGATTTTTTTCTGGTTTGTAGGCCTTGTCTTCTAGCTAAAATCTTGCACGATGGAAGAAAGAGGAAAGTTTTTCTGGGGTTTCTTGTATAAGGACACTAATACCGTTCATAAAGGCTCTGCCCTTATGACTTAATCATCTCCCGATGTCCATACCTCCTAATATCATCACCTTGGAGGTTAGAATATCAAGATATGAATTTTAAGGGGCTACAAACATTTGGTCTATAACCAAAGAGTAAAAGAGAGGTGATTTGTTAACAGAAGATAATGTGTTTGGTTTGAGGTTTACTCTGAGGTTTACAGAGATGTCCATCTTGTTGGTATTGGTAGATATGGGGCCAGTCTTGAGTTTCACAGAGAAATGTAGAAGTTAGAGATTTAAAACTCATTGGCATGTGGATGATATTTCCCGTCATAGACATGGGTGAGAGGCCCTAGGAGTACTTACTGAATTAGGAGAGAAGAGATCTGAGGACAGACTCCTGGGGGAAATGCAGCTCTTAGGAGAAAGTAAGTTGCCCTCGCCAGTCTGGCTCAGTAGATAGAGTGTCGACCTGCAGACTGAAGAGTCCTGGGTTCGATTCGGGTGAGGGGTACGTGCCTGGGTTGCGGGCACGATCCCCAGTAAGGGCAGGGGGCAGGAGGCAGCCAATCAATGATTCTCTCTCATCATTTATGTTTCTATCTCTCTCTCTCTCTTCTTCTCAAAGATCAATAAATTTTTTTAAAAAAAGAAAGTAAGAGATGGATAAGTGAATGAGACAAGGAACCTTTTACAAAGGTATGAGGGCAACCATGATCTAATGGAAGTCAAGGAAAGAAAGCTTTTCTAAAAGAACAAAGTCAACATGGCCAAATGTCAGTGCGAGGATAAAGAAGAAAGAGAACTAAAAAAAAAGACCATTTAATTTGGATACCAGATCAATTATGTCAGTAGCATTGTGAAGGTGGCAGTCAGATTCCTGTGGGTTGACAAGAGAGTGGTGGTTATGATAAGAAGTTTGACAGAAATGGAGTTCAAGAATGACTTTGTTATTATTGTTTGTTTTGTTTTAGGATAAAAATGCTTAATCAAATTTGAATACAGAGTGGAAAGGAACAAAAAAGAGGAAAAGAAAGAAAATAAATTTCATTGTGTTTGGGAGAAGATATGATGAGGAATAAGGTGGGATAATTTGTCCTGGTGAAGCAGGGGACATTGTCCAATTGGACAGACAAGTAGGTAAGGCTTTCAATAAATAGTGATCATAGGAGGTACAAAGAAAGTAAGTTGGCACAAGCACATGCATGATTACTTTTCTTTTCCTTTTGTAGCTGTGGACAGGCATGAGATAATAAGAACTGAGACTACTAAATAAATATTTCAATATTTTAATTTCTTCTAAAAGTCACAGAAAATTTATAATTATATTTTATCAATACTCATAGAAAGTGTGGACTTGTATATGAGGGGTTGTTTCATATTTCAGTAATTTTTTTTTTATTTATTTATTTATTTATTTATTTTTTTTTTATTGCTTAAAGTATTACAAAGGGTATTACATATGTGTCCATTTTATCCCCCCGCCCTAGACAGTCCCCTAGCCTCCCCTATCCCCCCATGTCTTATGTCCACTGGTTATGCTTCTATGCATGCATACAAGTCCTTTAGTTGATCTCTTACCCCCCTACCTCCTGCCCCGCAACCTTCCCCGGCCTTCCTGCTGCAGTTTGACAATCTGTTTGAGGGAGCTCTGCCTCTGTATCTATTATTGTTCAAAAGTTTATAATGGTCTCTATTATCCATGAATGAGTGAGATCATGTGGTATTTTTCCTTCATTGACTGGCTTATTTCACTTAGCATAATGCTCTCCAGTTCCATCCATGACGTTGCAAATGGTAAGAGTCCCTTCCTTTTTAGAGCAGCATAGTATTCCATCGTGTAGATGTACCACAGTTTTCTAATCCATTCATCTACTGATGGGCACTTAGGCTGTTTCCAGATCTTAGCTATGGTGAATTGTGCTGCTATGAACATAGGGGTGCATATATCCTTTCTGATTGGTGTTTCTGGTTTCTTGGGATATATTCCTAGAAGTGGGATCACAGGGTCAAAATGGAGTTCCATTTTCAGTTTTTTAAGGAAACTCCATACTGTCTTCCATAGTGGCTGCACCAGTCTGCATTCCCACCAGCAGTGCACAAGTGTTCCTTTTTCTCCACATCCTCTCCAGCACTTGTCGTTTGTTGATTTGTTGATGATAGCCAGTCTGACAGGTGTGAGATGGTATCTCATTGTTGTTTTGATTTGCATCTCTCGGATGATTAGTGACTTTGAGCATGTTTTCATATGTCTCTTGGCTTTCTGAATGTCCTCTTTTGAAAGGTGTCTATTTAGGTCCTTTGCCCATTTTTTGATTGGATTGTTTATCTTCCTTTTGTTAAGTTGTATGAGTTCCCTATAAATTTTGGAGATTAGGCCCTTATCGGATATGACATTGGCAAATATGTTTTCCCACACAGTGGGTTTTCTCGTTGTTTTGTTGATGGTTTCTTTTGCTGTGCAGAAGCTTTTTATTTTGATGTAGTCCCATTTGTTCATTTTCTCTTTAGTTTCAAGTGCCCTAGGAGCTGTATCAGTGAAGAAATTGCTTCGGCATATGTCTGAGATTTTGTTGCCTTTGGATTCTTCTAGAATTTTTATAGTTTCCTGTCGTACATTTAAGTCCTTTATCCATTTTGAGTTTATTTTTGTGTATGGTGTAAGTTGGTGGTCTAGTTTCATTTTCTTGCATATATCTGTCCAATTTTCCCAGCACCATTTATTGAAGAGACTATCTTGGCTCCATTGTATGTTCTTGCCTCCTTTGTCAAATATTAATTGAGCATATTGGTTCGGGCCGATTTCTGGGCTCTCTATTCTATTCCATTGATCTATATGCCTATTCTTGTGCCAGTACCAGGCAGTTTTGAGAACAGTGGCTTTGTAATACATCTTGATATCTGGTATTGAGATCCCACCTACTTTGTTCTTTTTCAGGATTGCTGCAGCTATTCGAGGTCTTTTTTTATTCCAGATGAATTTTTGGAGAGTTCGTTCTAGATCTCTGAAGTATGCCGTTGGTATTTTAATGGGAAGTGCGTTGAATTTATAGATTGCTTTGGGTAGTATGGACATTTTAATGATGTTGATTCTACCAATCCATGAACACGGTATGTTCTTCCATCTGTTTATGTCTTCCTCTATATCTTTTTTCAACGTCCTGTAGTTTTCTGAGTAGAGGTCTTTTACCTCTTTAGTTAAGTTTATTCCTAGGTAGCTTAATTTTTTTGGTGCGATGGTAAACGGGATTGTTTTTATAATCTCTCTTTCTGAAAGTTCACTATTGGTGTATAGAAATGCCTCGGATTTCTTGGGGTTAATTTTGTATCCTGCTACATTGCCAAATTCATGTATTAAGTCCAGTAGCTTTTTGATGGAGTCTCTAGGGTTTTGTATGTATAATATCATGTCGTCTGCAAATAAGGACAGTTTTACTTCCTCTTTTCCAATTTGGATGCCTTTTATTTCTTCTTCTTGCCGAATTGCAATGGCTAACACTTCCAGTACTATGTTGAACAGGAGTGGTGAGAGGGGGCATCCCTGTCTTGTTCCTGTTCTTAGGGGAAATGGTGTTAGTTTTTGTCCATTGAGTATGATGTTGGCTGTGGGCCTGTCATATATGGCTTTTATTATGTTGAGGTATGATCCTTCTACTCCCACCTTGCTGAGAGCTTTTATCAAAAATGGGTGTTGAATTTTGTCAAATGCTTTTTCTGCATCAATTGATATGACCATGTGGTTTTTTTCTTTCAATTTGTTTATGTGATGTATCACGTTTATTGATTTGCGGATATTGTACCATTCTTGCATCCCTGGGATAAATCCTACTTGGTCATGTTGTATGATCTTTCTGATGTACTGCTGGATCCGATTTGCTAAGATTTTGTTGAGGATTTTGGCATCTATGTTCATGAGGGATATTGGCCTGTAATTCTCTTTCATTGTGTTGTCTTTACCTGGTTTTGGTATTAGGGTGATGCTGGCTTCATAGAATGAGCTTGGAAGTGTTCCTTCCTCTTGAATTTTTTGTAGTAGTCTGAGGAGGATAGGTTTTAGTTCTTCCTTGAATGTTTGGTAAAACTCCCCTGTGAAGCCGTCTGGTCCTGGGCTTTTGTTTGCTGGAAGCTTTTTGATGACTGCTTCAATTTCTTCCATAGTTATTGGCCTGTTGAGATTTTTAGATTCTTCCTGATTGAGTTTTGGAATGTTGTATTTTTCTAGGAATTTGTCCATTTCCTCCAGGTTGTCTAGTTTGTTGGAGTAGAGCTGTCCATAGTATTTTTTAACAATCATTTGTATTTCTGTGGGGTCTGTTGTTATTTCGCCTCTATCGTTTCTGATTTTGTTTATTTGGGTCCTCTCTCTTTGCTTCTTGGTGAGTCTGGCTAGAGGTTTGTCAATCTTGTTTATCCTTTCAAAGAACCAGCTCTTGGTTTCATTGATTTTCTGTATTGTTTTTTTGGTCTCTATGTCATTTATTTCTGCTCTAATCTTTATTATCTCCTTCCTTCTGCTCACTCTGGGGTTTTCTTGTTGCTCTCTTTCTAATTCTTTGAGTTGTAGAGTTAGATGATTTACTACCATTTTTTCTTGTTTGTTGAGATAGGCCTGTAGAGCTATAAACTTCCCTCTCAGGACTGCTTTCATTGTGTCCCATAGGTTTTGGATTGTTGTGTTTTCATTGTCATTAGTTTCCAGGATGTTTCGAATTTCTTCTTTGATTTCATTGGTAACCCAATCAATATTTAATAGCATGCTATTCAGCTTCCAGGTGTTTGAGTATTTTGGGTTGTTTTTATTGTAGTTTATTTCTAATATTATGCCATCGTGGTCTGCGAAGACGCTTTTTATGATTTCAATTTTCTTGAATTTGGGGATACTTTGCTTGTGATCCAATATATGGTCTATTTTTGAATATGTCCTATGAGCATTTGAGTAGAATGTATATTCCCTGGCTTTCGGGTGAAGTGTTCTGAAGATGTCTATTAAGTCCATCTGATCTAGTGAGTCATTTAGGATTGCTGTATCTTTGCTGATTATTTGTCTAGAGGACTTATCCAGTGCTGTCAGTGGTGTATTAAAGTCCCCTACTATGATTGTATTGTTGTCGATGTCTCCTTTGATATCTTCCAGGAGTTTTTTTATGAATTTGGGTGCTCCTGCATTGGGTGCATATATGTTTACCAGGATTATATCTTCTTGTTGTATTGATCCCTTTAGTATTATGAAGTGGCCTTCCTTATCTCTTGTTATGGCCTTCACTTTGAGGTCTATTTTGTCCGATATAAGTATTGCTACCCCAGCTTTCTTTTCCTTTCCATTTGCCTGAAAGATATTTTTCCATCCTTTCACTTTCAGTCTGTGTGAGTCCCTTCTAATGAGGTGGGTTTCTTGTAGACAGCAGATGTATGGGTCATGTTTTTTTATCCATTCAGCCACTCGATGTCTTTTGTTTGGAGCATTTAGTCCGTTTACGTTTAAAGTTATTATTGAAAGGTAGTTGTTTGTAGGCATTTCTGTTTTTGTGTGGCTGTTTTCTTTCTGAGCTTTTTATTTCTTATTTTTATACCAGTCCCTTTAGCATTCCTTGCATTGCTGGCTTGGTGGTGATAAACTCCCTTAGCCTTTTTTTGTCTGTGAAGCTTCTTATTTCCCCTTCAAGTTTGAATGATAGCCTTGCTGGATAGAGTATTCTTGGATTCAGTCCTTTGCTTTGCATCACTTTGTAAATTTCCGTCCATTCTTTTCTGGCCTGATGTGTTTCTGTTGAGAAATCATTTGACAATCTAATGGGAGATCCCTTGTATGTAACTTTCCGTCTCTCTCTTGCAGCCTGTAAGATTCTCTCTTTGTCCTGAACATTTGCCATGGTAATTATGATGTGTCTTGGTGTGGGTCTTTTTGGGTTCACCTTGTTTGGGACTCTCTGGGCTTGTGTGACTTTTTTCTTCCCCACCTCAGGGAAGTTTTCTGATATTATTTCTTCTAATAGGTTTTCTAATCCTTGTTCATCCTTCTGTTGTTCTGGTACCCCTATTATTCGTATGTTGTTTCGTTTCATGTTGTCCCAAAGCTCCCTTAGGCTCTCCTCCTGTCTTTTCATTTTTTTCTCCAATTGCAGTACATTTTGGGTGTGTTTTGCTTCCTTGTCTTCTAAATCACTAATTCGGTCCTCCGCTTCTCCTAGTCTACTGTTGATACTTTCAATGGAGTTTTTCATTGCAGCTATATCGCTCTTCATATCTTCTTGGGTCTTACTTAAGTTGTTGATTTTTTCATCTGTTTCTTCTAGCTTCTTCCATATGTTATCGATTTTTTCATCTGTTTCTTCTAGCTTCTTCCATATGTTATCGATTTTTTCATCTGTTTCTTCTTGCTTCTTGCTGAGGTTGTCGATTTTTTCCTCCATCCGGTTTATGCACTCTAGGACCCTTATTCTGAATTCTTTTTCTGTCATGTTGCATGCCTCTGTATTACTTAGCTGCTTTTCTGGAGAGTCCTCCTTCTCTTTCCTTTGGGGGTTTCTTTGTCTACCCATGTTTGATCTCACATATTTCAGTAATTTTTAATTTGTCTTTATTTCTGAGAACTTCTGAAAGCACAGATTTTCCTCAATATTTTCACATAATGCTACTGTATCTTAAAGTGATTGAATGGAACTGTACTTAAAGTCTACTATATTTGAAATCTTTTTTTCAAGAAATTATATTTATTGCATAAAATTTTACCATGGCAAAACAAAGCACACTGGTGACACTCTATATGTGTGTTCTTCAGGCAATAGAAATCTAAAATTTGCTTGGGGAATACATGGCAAAGAAGGATTAAAATGACACAAAAATAAGCATAGAATTTAAAATAATTATTTTTCAGCCAAATCAATTTTTAAAAATTGATAGGCACAATCAGAATCCCAAAGACAAAATTTTTACTAATCTTCCTTCTCTGGTACCCAATGTTTTCTTCTAAGTCTCTTTTATTTTAAAAGCTGTTTTAAAAACTTTCTTGTCACCCATTACATGTTTACCTATATTGTTTCTCAAACTACTCACAAAACTCTCAAAATGTCTTCCTTCATAATACTTGTTTTGACAACACGAGTTCAACCAATAAATGATTTCTACCATTCCCGGACTTTCACATAAATGATATGTCAGGTGAGGCCTCTGGCTTTAAAAAAAAAAATAGATTAAAAGGTTCAATAGAAATACTAAGAATTTGCAGAAAAGAACATTACATGAAAGTGGATTTAACTATTTCCTTTTCCAAATTACGATTGTGCTTGTTTCTTTTGTAGCAACTTATTACAGCACATGTTTTTCGATTTCAGCATTTATGGCATGAATAAAAACTGATGATCCATGAAAAGAAACAATAAATTGTATTTATTGGAAGAACTTTTTTTAAAGGTATACACATGCAAATTTAGAAACATCAACAAAATTCAGCTTTTTGGAAACAATTTTGTATTAGGGAATATTCTACTATGGAATAAACTGTTTATTTTAGGTAATATATGTTGCTAACATTGAGTCCTACCTGAAATCAGTATCTTTAAAATGAATCAATTACATTTTGGGTTATTAGACAGAGTACTGACAACCCAAGCCTTCTTTCACAAAAGTTTATTGTAATAATTAATTCTGGAGAAAATAAGTAAATAAATAAATAAATAATCCAGTTGGGAATTTGGTTCACAAAGATTACCTTTTATTTCCATTTATTTTTATTGAATACTGTGTTAATTTAATGCTCTGTATTTAGTACTTAGACTGTGCTAACATATTTATTACATTTGCCAGACACCACTCTGAGGACTCTATAAATACTCATTATTTAATTTTCATAACAATTTTAATGAGGCAGTTAATATTATCGGCCCAATTTTACAGATGAGAAAAATGATGCACAAAGAAGCTGAGTAATTTGCTAAGATCATACAGCTAGGAGGTATTAAAGCTCAGGTATGGACTCAGGCAATCGGGCTTCAAGTCTGTATTCTTAACCACGGTGTTATAATGCCTTTAAATTGAAGAGCATCCCATCCAGTTAAGTACACTGTATTTTTATGTGTTATAAAAGGTACTTGGCTAGCTTTCTTTTATTCCCAAAATTTAATGCAACATGAAAGTATGCAGGCACTTTTTAGTAAGCTCAGCAGGACCATATTCACACTTTCTAATACTGACATTATCAACACAAAAAAAGTTTAGTCTGTAATAAGAATAAAAAGTATCCATTTGAGCAAAGGAGGGATTGAAATCAGGGGCACAGATTCACATAGCAGCTTAAATTTTGCTCCAAAAAGAACAAAGGAAGCCAGGGTTTGTAAAGAGCAAAATTATAAGCTGTTCCCATTATGATCCTCCATGTAAATGAAGGATCTAGGCTATGCCAGTTGGGATTGGGGGTGGGCAAACTTTTTGACTCCAGGGCCACAATGGGTTCTTAAACTGGACCGGAGGGCCGGAACAAAAGCATGGATGGAGTGTTTGTGTGAACTAATATAAATTCAAAGTAAACATCATTACATAAAAGGGTACGGTCTTTTTTTTTTTTTTAGTTTTATTCATTTCAAAGGGGCTGGATCCGGCCCCGGGGCCGTAGTTTGCCCACGGCTGGCTGATAGGCTCATTATGTAACCGAAGGACACTGGCTGTTGAAATGATTGGTTCCTTTCAAGGTGAAGCGTGCAGATGGTCTGGTCACCATGACAAGGATGAAGAAAAGTCCTTAAATGTTCATGTAGCACTCATTGACCCAGGTTGTTTGTTGTTCCTCTTTGAGCTGAATTTAGCAACCTCTCAGCGAATTTGACAATTTTTCCAAGAACTGAGACATGAGATGCACATTTCATTTCCTCAATAGCCTTCTGACTCTATTTTAAGTGACTCTCTTAGCAGTGCTTATTCCATTTTATTTTCCCCATTATCTGTGTTTTGTACTTTGTTTTTTAAAATTTATTATTAATTAAAAAATATTTTTGCCTTTTAATCTAGTTTTCTCCCCCACACCCCGCCCCGGACCTCTGCTGGGATTTTATTGTGTATTTTTAAATTTATCTTTATTGTTGAAAGTATTACAGATGTTCCCCCACACACACACATTAGCCCCCTCCACCTCATCCCTGCCCCCGCCCTTCACCACACTATTGTCTGCATCCATAAGTTATGCATATATGCATATAAATTCTTTGGTTAATCTCTTCCACCCACCCACCCCAAAATATGTCAGTCTGTTGCATGCTTCAATGTCTCTGGACCTATTTTGTTTGTCAATATATTTTGTTCATTATAATGCACATATAAGTGAGATCATGTGATACTTGTCTTTTTGTGACTGGCTTATTTCACATAGCATAATACTCTCCAGGTCCCTCCATGCTCTCTCAAGGGATAAGAGATCCATCTTTTTAAAGCTGAATAGTATTCCATTGTATAAATATACCACAGGTTTTGTTTTTTTTAATTCATTCATCTACTGATTGGCACTTGGGCTGTTTCCAGATCTTAGCTGTTGTAAATATGCTTTGTCCTTTTTTTATTCTTACACTTTGTTCCTGGGCAACTACCTCCATGCCCATGGCTTCATCTACTATTTGTATGTTGATGAACCTAGCTTTTTCTTCTCAGCTTCAGAGTCACATGTATATCCCACTGTTACCATCCTGTGATCACATGCTCTAGCTTCAGTAAAGGAGAATGGGTTCATTATTGCACACCCACCAAAACAACAAAAAATGAGGGAGGAGCAGTTCCCCTCACACAAGAAATGCTTTTGTGGAAGCAAGAAAATGAAGAAGATAGTCATTACACACTTCAAGATCAACAATGCATCCACAGTATCTTGTGAACATTCATTCATTCATTCATGTTTATTGAGTAGCCAGAAGAGATAACATTTTAAAACAGGGCTTAATATGTTTTTGTTATTATTCCTCTTACACTTAAAACCTTTTTATTATAAGCACAGACTGTACCTAATTCCTTATTTCCAATTCTAAAAAAATATTTTCCTTTTAAATACACAGCAACAAAATATATGTAACATTTTGTTTTATATATATATATATATATATATATATATATATATATATATATATATATGATTTCAGAGAAGAAGGGAGAGGGAGAGAAAGATAGAAACATCAATGATGGGAGAGAATCATTGATCAGCTGCCTCCTGCATGCCCCACACTGGGGATCGATCCTACAACTAGGGCATGTGCCCTGACTGGGAATCAAACCATGATCTGCTTATTCATAGGCCGACTCTCAACCACTGAGCCACACTGGCCGAGCTGTACAGCAACATTTTGAATAGCTTCTACTTTGTTCCAGCAAACAAGTCTTGATTTTTTTTCTATCGCAGGTCCCCACTTTGACAATTTCACTAATATATAATGAAAAACTTACTTAAATATAATTTTGTAAAGGATACATGCTCAGGTGCAACACCAAATTCTATTTCACTGCATTTAAGTCTCCACATTTGTTTTAGGTATAAAAGTTCCACTCAGAAGCAATGAAGGGGGGATTAAACCAATGAAAGTGAGTCCTGTTAAGTGTAAATAATACTGTAGTGGTTAGCCCATGTTGATAGACAAGGTACGTGTTCATTCTAGGATTAAAGACATGTCTGGGTCCTTCAAAGCCAATGTGATGATCCCTATGGAGTTATTTGCATGGAGAATGGGGAAGGGGGCTGCCTATAAAAGAACTTATCTCCTAAAAATAAAAGCTTTGAGAAGAGCTTTATCATGTGTTCAAGGACTATTGCCCACTGTGAGGAGGGAAGCAGATTTTGAGTAAAACATTACATCTACTTTCAATTGTCCTACAGCCCAGTTCCCACAAATTCATATCCAATTCTCATAGAGAAGGCCTACCATAAAAAGGGATTAAATTTTAAAGGTCTTTCTTTACTAACATTTTTGTAGGAAGTGAGCACACAACCTACAGTGCAACACTCAGAGAAGCACAAGGGGGAACTAAGGGTAGGGAGTTGTACCAGAGAAGAAATAAAATAGGTCATTGTGCTGCAGTGCCTCTGGATGTATCATTGAATGCTGGCACCCGCCAAAGAGGGAAAGAAAGTGGGTAGTAACAATTGGTAGATAGAGATCTATTTTATAAATGCATATGAAGCCTTTTGAGAACTCAGGTTTAGCTGGGAGGAACTTGAAAAGCCTAGAGCAGTGGTTCTCAACCTCCCTAATGCTGCGACCCTTTAATACAGTTCCTCATGTTGTGGTGCCCCCCAATTTCATTGTTACAAATTGAACATAATTAAAGCATAGTGATTAATCACAAAACAATATGTAATTATATATGTGTTTTCCGATGGTCTTAGGCGACCCCTGTGAAGGGTCGTTCGACTCCCAAAGGGGTCGCTACCTACAGGTTGAGAACCGCTGGCCTATAGTTTTCACAAGAGATGGTGATGTGGACCAGTATAGACATCGCTACTCTTATTGAGTCTTGCAAAAAAACTAAAGGGAATTACTTTTGTTTGTTTCTTTTCTAATCTTACAAGAAGTTTGTTAACAATCATGTAGATATTTATTTTTATAGACCATACTTTTGTTATAGATAAACATTGATAGAAAACATTAAGACTCATTTTAACCAAAACTTATATTTCTACAAATGGCAAACAATACAAATGTGTGTACACTAAAAAAACCTTAGTGTTGTTTATAAATGAAAACTAAAGAGTATCTGAAGAAGCTAGATGTAATTGTTATGTGCTTTTAGTACAATGGACAGCTGTGTTTTTGAATGAATATGTGCAAACCAACATCCAATTTCTCTTATTTTAATTAAAATTCTTGTAGCTATTTATGATATTCCTCTGACTTTTCCCTTTAAACAAAAAGCCTCTCTCCCCACTTTTTGCTTTAGTTGTAAAGAAGGGCATACTTGAAAAAATAACTAATTTGGTTTTCTTTCATTGTACACTGCTTCAGTACTTCTCATTGCTTTGGTTGTCTAAATACAACTCTTCTAAAACAAAGCAAAACAGAAAAACAAGATAATGAAATATTCACAGAAACAGAAAAATAGTAAAAATAAATTACATCAGCTCTCTGCTATGTGGTTGTCTGAGCTCGCTTCTTTTCACAACCCCCAAAAGTTGCTCTAAATCCACTGGGGATCATATCCCATACAGTTGTGCTTTTTTTCTTTCTTTTAAGTAAGCTTCTTTTTACATTTTATTTTATTTTTAATTGAATTTTGGGATAACTGGTTAATAAAATTATATAGGTTTCAGATGTAGAATCCTATAACACATTATCTATATATTGTATTGTGTGTTTAACACCAAGTCAAGTCTTCTTACATCACCATTTATCCCTCCTTTACCTTCTTCTTCCTCCCCCCAGTCCCTGTTCCCTCTGGTAATCACAATATTGTTGTCTGTGTCTATAAGTGTTTCTTTTTATTTTTGCTTAATCCTTCTTGATATCTCTGTTTCCATGCCTTTGTAAAAAAAAATTGTGCCATCTTTTTCTTCTAGAATATTGTCTGATTCTTGTCTTTCTCAGTCTGGTGCATTCTTGATGCCCGCAAGCTTCTTTTCCTTCTTTTTCCCTTTAATTCTAGAGATCCTTCAAGGTTTAATCTTTGATCTTTTAACACTTTAAGAAACTTCATCTCTCAAAAAGGCTTCAACTACCATCTGTCAAACTAAATCTAAACTTTGGCCTTAAGCATTGACTCTTGTCCCAAATAGTTGGCATACTCTAAATATTTTGCAGCTCTTCAACATGGCATATTTATTTACATCTCATCAATTGGTACCTGGGTTGAATTTGCACCTTTTGTTAAGTAAGTCTGTATTTTAAAGACCATTGTCATCTCCAGGGTAGAGATAGATTTTCATTTCTTTTGCATCTTCCCTAAACTCCTAATAAAAATTCTTTAAATGTAATGAGCATTTAATAATGTTGGTCAAAAGTAGCCAAGTTTGGTGAGCTCAGTTTTGTTCCATTTCTAAGTTTCAACCATGTTTTTAGCACTGTTAACATAGAGAGAGATAAGACACCATATTTCCTATAACTCAAAATTCGAGGGTGAGGAGACAGATACATAAACAAATCCACTCAACTTGTTAAGAGGCATAATAGGTGCACAAGGTACAGAGGTAACTCAGAGGAAGTAGTGACTGACTATAAGGAAGTAGGAAGGTGAGACTCAAGTACCTTCAGATATTTTAGTAGCTAAAGAAAGTAAAATATTCATTTGATAGGCAGTAAGATGGTCAAGAAGTCCAGACAAAAGGCCTGAATAATACATTTCTGAATAATTGAGATCTTCTTGTAATATATTTTTTGACATGAAGTAGTACTAGACACTAATGGCAAAGTTCCTCTCTTAGACAGATTTGAAATATATTAGGATCTTTGGGAGGTAATTTTTTCCCCTTGCAAATGTGTGTCAGTTGAGAATGATTGACTACAATAAACTCAGATGAAAATTAAAAATGGATTATGGAAATTATTTTCTTACTAATTTTTATTCTAAGGCAGGGGTCCTCAAACTTTTTAAACAGGGGGCCAGTTCACTGTCCCTCAGACCATTGGAGGGTCGGACTATAGTTTAAAAAAAAAAAACTATGAACAAATTCCTATGCACATTGCACATAGCTATTTTGAAGTAAAAAAACAAAATGGGAACAAATACAATATTTGTGTTTGCATGTGGCCCGTGGGCCGTAGTTTGAAGACCCCTCTAAGGAGTTCATCTTTGAGTATATTAAAATATCAGTAACCGTTTTGTGCCTGAAGTCAGATATTCTAGTATTACAGCCTAATGTGAGCTGCCTAAAAATATAATACTATTTAGCTTCAGAAAAATGAACTGAAAACTAACTCCCATTACCACAGCACTCTTTGAAGTTTTTACTAAAGTGGAAATATGAGGCTTACTGAAATCTTGTCTATTTGGGTTCTCATTTCAATTGGCAAATAAAAAGTATATGGATATGTTCATAAATTTAGGTAAATCGTACATAAATGCACAAGAAGGAAATTATATCTATGAAACCAAAGCTGGGCTTGATGCTTAAAGAGCAAAGAGACTTGTTGTTATTAATGTTTGCCTGAAAAAAGGCTAAAGATTTTCTAGGCTAGGCTTAAAAATGACAGCTCTACCATTAGACATTTAATTGCTGCTTGTGGATAATTACTTGAGCAAATAAAATTTCGATGTCAGTCTGAAAGTCTTTGCTGCCATCTGTTGGCTGTCTGAGAAATCTGTAAACTGTCTTATAATTATAAAGGCAAAATGAAGCTTCAGTAGAATGAAATAGAATTTTAGGGGTCATTCAGTGAACGCCTGGCCCCTCCTTTCCAATTACTTAAGATATAAATTGCTTTCAAAAACTACTGCAAGCACAGTTGTATGTGTGTAGGGAATTTCTGCATTTTCAGGATGTTGGTATGGTCTTGGCATCCGTTTTAAAGCAACAAAAAGTTCCGATAAATAAACAATAGAGGAAATCAGAATATAATTTTTCTCAAAATTTAACTGCTCTAGAATACATATAAAGCATCCCTGAACAGATACACAAAAAGTAACAACTAATCCTTTTTAAAAATCCATCTATTTTTGCTGAGGGAGTGAGGGTAAAACAAAGGAAATCAACTGTCCTTTGCTACACGACATATATTAAGTGAAGTGCAGGTTTGCTCCCTTCAAAAATTGATCTTGTGTTCCTTTCTTTCTCTTCCTATATAGACCTTGCTTGCTTGTATTTTCCCCAAGAACAGAATAAGGAAATCTGCTTTGTGCATTATAGACATGCTGAATATGCTCCGGAGAAAATGAGAGGCCAGAGAGCTAGCAGCAAGGAACATTTTTGATGGCCTCAACATTCCCTGGTCGTGTTTGATATTGAAGGATAAACAAGCTGCCCTCCACCACTTGGCTCACTCCACCTGCAGCAGCTCACATCGTCTGAAGGCTGTGATTCATAATTAAAACCATGCTTTTGGCTTTCTGGTCACTTGCCTTTTCTGAAAGGTTCCTTTCAATGAGTAAATTCCGAAAGTAAAAGTTTTTCCTATACAAATCTCTCTCTGAAATAAAAAGACTTTTGGAATCCTATAAAAATTGAAAAATCTGAACAACCGCCAATAACTGTTTAAATGTAACTAGAAAAATTCATGATCTTCTACATCATCATCGTCATCGGTGTCTTAGAGCCTCTGGACAAAATAAAACCGTGGGCAGGTAAATGGCTTTCAGACCAGACCCGCTGTCCCTCCTGCTGTACTGTTATATGGATCTTTCACATAATAGCTTAGAATATATTTTAGCAACTCAGGGCAATAAACTCTTGAGATGTTTGCGCCATGATTGTACTAAAAAAAGGCAAAGATAAAATATTCATATGCAGATAATCCAATTGGCAGGCAAAAATTTTTGCTCAGAATTCAACTGTCATGTTTTATTTCTACTCCTATTTTAACCTTGAAGAAAAGAAACAGAAGCTGTGTATATTGAATGAAATGACTGTTTCTATACTGTAATATATATCAGCTAAATAATTTTATTCCATAAAAGCCGTATTTGTTTCTTCATTTATATTGTTCCCCTATTGAGTTTATATATGCCTTCATTTTTATGTGTAGTGGTTTCTACAGATAAGTGAAGTGAGATACATAAAATAAGAAAAGCTGAATTGCTGGGAGAGCCCAAAAAACTGCAGCAATTTTGTAGTACAAGTGGGAAGCTCAAAAATATCCAAACAGATGATTAGAAGCCTTCACTAAGAGTGGGTTGAAATCATGGCGTTTTAAAACCTTGAATGTTATAAATATGCTTAGATATGTTTCTGAGGGAGAAACTAGGAAAAAATAAATAAAATCCTGTCTGCGTTAGAACATTTTAATACACCTACTGAGAATGGATAATAGCAAAGAATATTACTTGCTTAATGATGGAATGTGCTAGGCAAATGACTCAACTTGATCTCAGTTATGTCCATTAATATTACACCGTTTACTATATGCACAGCCTAGAAGAGAATGAGAATTCCAAAGTCAGTTGTTCAAAAGATTTCTATGTGAGACATATAGTAAGAAGTTTTTTTCCCCTAAAACAAGTAAAACTTCTATAACAAAAAATAATTTCATGTGCTATTTTGCTTAAAGGAGTAATAGACACTAAGTCTCAGAAACAAAATAAGCACCTAAGCATAACTTTATCAATAACTCTAAGTGCTCCACTGAAAATTGAAGGAAATACCCTAAACAAAAAGAGAGAATTTGTTTGTTTGCTTTTTATCGTCTGATAAAATATTCAGATATTTTAGGTTATTATACTATTTGGGAAAATAAAATAATGGATTCTCTGTTTTAACTAATTAAGTAAGAACAATAATTTTGAAGATTTTATTCTTTCCTTAGTTCTATCCCTAAGTATTTCTTTTATGTATTTACCCATGCTTTCATAGATTTATTGAGCTTAAGCTATATGTAAAACATGCATATATGTAAACACATATAAAGCTATACCCATGTGGACATACAATCCCTTAGAGCAGTGGTTCTCAACCTTCCTAATGCCTCGACCCTTTAATACAGTTCCTCATGTTGTGGTGACCCCCAACCATAAAATTATTTTCGTTGCTACTTTATAACTGTAATTTTGCTACTGTTATGAATCATAATGTAAATATCTGATATGCAGGATGTATTTAGGCGACCCCCGTGAAAGGGTCATTCGAGCCCCAAAGGGGTTGCGACCCACAGGTTGAGAACCACTGCCTTAGAGACTGATGGAAAACCACATAAAAAGGAATCATTTATCAGGATATTTACATATGACTTCTGTTGGTTAAATAAATTTAGTTACAAAATAATACTGTACATATTTTTCCCAAATAAGTCAAACAACAAATTTCTAAAATAACAAATATGCAAAATCATCTGTCACCTCCTCCCACCCTTTTTTCCTTTCCAGAAGCAGTTACTATTTATGGTTTGGTGTGTATCTTTTCAGGTCTCTCTCTCTCTCTCTCTCTCTCTCTCTCTCTCTCTCTCACACACACACACACACACCCCTCTCTTTTTCACACACGCACACACACACACACACACACACACACACACACACTTTAATGAGAGAGGAGGGATGTTTGTTCTGTTACTTGGAATTTTGTGTGTTTTTTTCACTTAGTAAATTACATTGAGCATCTTATTAATTTAGTATCTATAGATCTACTAAATTATTTTTTAAAAGTGCATACTGTACCAAGGTATGGATATACCATAAAATAGTTAACCATTTCCTATTGATATGCATTCAGGTTGTTCCCAATGTATCCCTCTTACAAACAATGCTACAAAAAACATGTACAAATCAGTATGTATATATAATTATGCATATATGTAAGCTTACCTATAGGGCACATTCCTAGAAGTACACTGCTGGACCAAACAGTAGGCACAAAAAAGTGCAAATAACTTTTGCCTAGAACCTAGCCTAACATCTAGCATACTCAGATAACAATTAGCCCTTCGATGTCAAGATCTGTAGGAGATACTTCTTACCCTGTTTTGCTAGTCCTGGGAACCAGACCTTGTCTGTAATAGGAGGGTCAACCCAGCCCATAATTTTATGCATACCAAAAGTGTATACGACTTTTTTTGAAGAGAAAATAATGGTTTAATTGAGTTCAGCTGTGTCTGTGGATACTATATAGTCCTCCGTTATCTATACCAATTAGCCATAAGGGTGTGTGTGTGTGTGTGTGTGTGTGTGTGTGTGTGTGTGTGTGTGTGTGTTTGAAAGACAAAAAAGTTATGTTGAGTTTGATTGTCCCTATGCATATTATATAGTTCTTCATACTAAGCCTTTTTTTGAGATTTCTTAGCCACATGATGAATGCAATGATTTCTAGTCTGGTTGTCTAAGTCCTTTTTCAAGAAACTGATGATTTTTACTGAGTTGCATGCAATTCTTGTCACACTGGGATTATTATGTCCTTATATTGAAGTCTTTAACCTCAGTTTCTACTTATGAATTTGCATAAAGATTTCCTTACATCCTATCTTTATCCAATTACTTCTACCTGCTGCTCAGCTTCCATTGAACATGCTGTGCTCAATACTAGATTTCACTCTATTCATTCACCTAGGAATGGCAGTTCTTCGGTAGCCCTGTCTACTTGAACACTTTGTATTGTGTTTATGTTCTGTATCTCATTAGTATTTTGGTAATGGTTATGGGAGCAATATCTTTAAAGCTTCTGGGCTGAAAGACTGAGCATACTCATGCTGACTGAGCACATTTTGTGTAATACCATTACCAAACCTCTGCATGTAGCATGTGGCCATCTGCTACCTCGTCCTTATCCCCATGTGTACCACTGGGGATATCATGATCATATCACACCTATGACCACAAATTAGCAAGCACAATGTCTACATATAATAGTCACTCAGATGTTTGTTTAATAAGTGAATGAATGAATCAGTTCTATTGACAGGTTATTACAATGAACTTTGTCAAAAGGTGGAAGTCTGCCATTTTGTCATTTCACTTTGGAGGATTTGGAGTGACTTGACACAAATTAAAAATGCTCCTTCAAATCTTAGTACACTATAAATCTGCCACATAATCTTAATTTTTTTCCGCAGGTATGCAATGCTGGAGGCCATTATAGGCCATTAAGACACCATTAAGAATACTCCTGCCATTGTTTTACATTGTGCCCTTGATATGTCCTTAGTGCTTTGTTGTCAGGGAAATGAATTTGACGATATTTTAACACAGTGGTCATAATCATTATTATTAGGTATTTAGCATTAATCACTTTAAGTAGTCTATTGTCCATTTAAAATATGTGAGAATTTTACTCTGTAGAACATATAAACAACTAAAACATTGACCTTTTCAATGTTCTGATATAGCACATTCATTCCAGTTTTTCCTGAGTGCCTACTCTAAGTAACCTATGGGGAGAAGGTGAAATAGACAGTCATTCTAAATGCAAAATATTTGAAAGGTCAACTATAAAAATATCCAATTAATGATGGACCATAAATTGTAATAAGCAGAGAGCACTAGTTATCAAGAAAGAATTCGTCCTCGGTCACTTTAATGGGAACAGAAAATGACAGGGATGAAACCTCTTCTGATTTTATCTGTAGTGCCTACAGATTTGTGGATTGCCTCAGGTTGCATTGAAGCTATGAATGCTGCCTGCTGAAGATGAATAATGATGTTTTGGATTCTGGATCTGTGTGTGACATTTCTAGTATCTTCTCTAACATATCATTTTTGATTAAAGCCATAGTATTATTTGGTAAGAATGCTTAGAGTTCCATGCACGTCAATGTAAGAGAATGTTGGCTGCTATTATTACATTTAACAAATTTTCATGGATGAAATGAGATACAAAAAAAATATGTAAGCAGAAAATCTAAGGCTTTCTGTAAGTGTGAACACTTTAAAAAGCTGATTCTAGCCCAGTCTGTGTGGCTCAGTGGTTGAGCATCAACCTACGAACCAGGAGGTCACAGTTTGATTCCCAGTCAGGGCACATGCCTGGGTTACCTGCTTAATCCCCAGTAGGGGGCATGCAGGAGACAGCCTGTTGATGATTCTCTCATCACTGATGTTTCTATCTTTCCCCTCTCCTTTCCTTCTGAAATCAATAAAAAAAATTTAAAGCTGATTCCTACACTTGATAGATCTTGTTCTCTTCCTACCATGGTCCTATTCATATTTGAAGTCCAGTATGAAGTCCCCCTCTTCCATGTTTTTAATGAATGGTCATAGCCAAATTAGAGAATTTTAAAGAAAATGTTAATATTATTTATAAATTGTTCATAATTTGAAATAAGCAACATGATAATTAGAAAACTATATTGAGAAATAGGTGGTTCCTCTCCACTGTTAGACATATTAAAAATGGCTTAAATGAGATATCCAAATCCTCATATTTTAAATAGTTACATCCATGGTTGCTATTCAATTCACTAAATTATTCAGAGTATAATATATCAAGAGTAGCATAGGCAGGGTGGTGAAGGCTCTGATTCTTAGCCTTGTCTCCTCTCCTCGCCTCCCTTTTCCCATGATGTCTCCATAAGTGTCAGTTGATTTTCCAGAAGTAGGATTAAGAAAGGAAATAACACATGCCTTCTTCCCTAATAGCTAAGATAAGCTACTCATTTCATGCTTTCTTTCACTGGATTTCACTTTGGTGTGCTAATTTAATCAAGGCAGAACCAATCTCTTAATCAGGATATGACTACATGACCCATATTGGAATGATGAGAGAAGAGGAAGAAAATGATAAGAGATAATCAAGAAAGAAAACTTTCCCTGTCCAGTCTGTTAAGAACACATGTTCTATTCCCAATAAAATTATATTTCATTCTTTGTTGAACCTCCTGTTGGTTTTGGCCATCTAGACTTTATTTTTAACCTTTGCTAATTGCCTACCTAATATCTATTCTCTTATTAACAGAGCCCTAAGTTTTGGGGGAAGTGGCATAGTGTCTTTCATTTTCATGAAGGAAAGTTACATTTACCAGGCCCTCTTGCCACTAGGCATGCCATGTAGCATTGTTTTGGACAGTGAGATAGAAGTAGAATTTTACTCTGTGAGGCTTCCAGAACAGCTATTGTTTTCTGATTAAAATATAGACAGATAGACTTGGCTATAATGAGTATTTTGTCCTCGCCCTTTTTTCTGCCTATAGTTAACAAAGCATGAAAAAGAAGGAGCTTGCATAGCAGGGCCACATTACCAGCCTTGGGCTGCTTACTTATGGGCATCTATTTATGTAAGAAAAATAAATTCTTACATATTTGAAGCATTGTTTGTCAGATATTCTATCAGTATCTTCTAAAAGTAATCCTTACCCATAAGATAATTTCTTGGGAAGAAAGACACAAAGAAAGAGGATGTTTGAAAGCAAGCGTGAGAGAGGGAGTTATGTGTATGCAGAGGTGAGGAGAAATCTTTGCTTCTCTCTAGGAAATTAGGGTGTGTGATTTAAAAACACTATGATACTATCATGAGTGGGTGATATTTCACATAAGCAATTCAATTACAATAGTTGAGATGATTATTAGATGTTTGGGCAATTCTCTGCCTAATAAGTAGAAGATAGCTGATTAAAGTTTTAGACAAAGAGAGTGGGATAAGAGTAACACCAAGTTTGGGAAATGACAAAGGAACATAGGTGAATTGAAAAAGAAGAAAATCCTAACATAACAATTACTTAAATTTATAAGTATAATGAAAGTCCAGACTGATTCAAAATTGTTTCAAATGAATCAAACAGTGCTAGGAGCAGTGAATACATTTTGTACATGAAAGTACTCCCAAGTTATCATTTATGCCAATATAGCATTCAACCCCAAGAGAGATTTGTTTTGAGAATATGTGGCTTAGACTAAAGAAATAAGCATCAGTCATATTAGTGAAATTTGAATCTTGACATGCATGTCTCATTTATTCCCTGTTATTCTCTGTTCTGTGGATAAAAAAGAAACTTTGAAGCATTTAGAGAACTGTTATTTGTACAGCATCTGGGGAAACCAGTCGTGATTTTTCTTTGCTTTAACTGTTAGGATAATCTTCTAAATTAGGTTTTTCTAGTATGTGGCTTATAGTTTCCTCCTTTCTGCTAAATGAATCATATTACCTGAGACAGGATTTTGCCATTTTATGTATAGGGATATTACATAGCAATTCATGAAACAAATTAATCCTATCACTGGGGAAAGATGTTTTTGCATTGTTAAGATCTAGGCCTATTAGTTTGGGTTTGAATGAGGCTAGAAATTTAAAACTTCCATGCTTAGACTGCCTACATTCAGTTCTAAACACCATAGACTGGAGACCTGACCAACTAAAGATAGTTTAAAGAAAAGCTGTAATTTCTACTTCTCTGAGGATCCTAATGACAAACATTAGGCACCATCTCCCTAGGATGGTAAGAGCATGATGCTGCCTCAAGACAGCTAAAATAACTAAATTACCTCTTTTAGGAACCCTTCTAAGGTAACATGATTTTGTGATGAGAAGAGGGATCATTGCATCATATGCTTTACTCTTAATAACAGGAAAATTAAAACAATTTACCAAAAGTAACTTATTTAAACTAGAGAGTGAATAGATGTCAACTAAAGAAAGAGAATGTTGTGTATTTGTCGAGGTCTTTTTGGTGTCATACAGCAGCTCAGAATCGAATAAACAGAAAGGGGAATGCATTGGTTCATAGTACCACGTTCAAAGCATTAATTGACTTCAGGCATAGTAGGACCCAGGTTTTCAACCAATGTCATCAGAAATCTGTTTGTTTGTTTTTATTTTCTTCATATGGCATCTTTATCCTGACTTTGATGTAAGCAAAATATTAACATTCTTTATATCATCTATACTGCTTGAAATTCAGGTATAAGAAAATTTCTCTCCCCCAATATCCTGACTTTGATGTAAGCAAAATATTAACATTCTTTATATCATCTATACTGCTTGAAATTCAGGTATAAGAAAATTTCTCTCCCCCAATAATTCCAGCAAAAGTCCCAGTGAGAGCTTGCATTAGCCTACCTTGATTCATGGGCCTATCATTGAACCAATTGCTGTACTGGAAGGTATGTACTACCCTAATTATTCAGTTTTTGACTATATCCTAGGCCAGTGGTCGGCAAACTGTGGCTCGCGAGCCACATGCGGCTCTTTGGCCCCTTGAGTGTGGCTCTTCCTAAGCCTTAGGAATACCCTAATTAAGTTAATAACAATGTACCTACCTACTTAGTTTAAGTTTAAAAAATTTGGCTCTCAAAAGAAATTTCAATCGTTGTACTATTGATATTTGGCTCTGTTGACTAATGAGTTTGCCGACCACTGTCCTAGGCCATTAGTTTGTGTTTGAATGAAGCTCAAAACTCTGGAAAAAATGGTGTCAACCCACTCAATCTATACGAATTCTGATAGTTAACAGAAAGGTGCTTCGTCAAAGGAAAATTAAATGCTGTTACTAAAAGGAAAAAGAAGAAATGCAAAGCAAGCAAATTCAACAAATGTTCATGATTTGCTACAGTGCAACTCAGTAAGTGTAAGTAAAAAGAACAAAGCATTACAGGTGAAAAACTTGGAACTATATACAGTCCTGTCCCACTGATACTAGATGGTTTTCATATCATAATAAATTAAAAGATCATTTCTCTTGTATTTGTGTGTATATTCCAAATATTTTTAATATAATAGATTAGGACTTTAGACTTACTTTACTTGATAATATATTTCAAGGTTTTAATAGATCTAGCACTAAAACATTTTATAGATCAGCAGGGGACAAAATGTAGTAATTACAGCTTCAGGATTGATCATAAGGCTTTTTTTTTTTTTAACATTGTATTTTGTTTGTTGTATCTCATCTTCATACACTGCTTCTTTTTTTAAATTTTGTAATCAGACTTTTAGAGAGTATTAAATATTGAAACTTAGGAGAAAATTAGGATAAAGTTTTACTGAAAAAAACAAGACATTATACACCCAGTGAGTCCAATGCATAAGCAGCAGTAAAACTAGATTTCTGTCCTTTACAAACCATGATATGAAAAAAGTAAAAACCATAGCTGTTAGCACATGATATAGATTATGGGTGTTCCAAAATATAGTGGGAGATTTATGGTGTTTTTCCCACACAAACGAAATGCTCTGAGAAGTGATCAGTTTCAGAATACTAGACTACACCGGCAAAGTGATTGTGATTTGCCAAAAAGTACCTTAGTGATCTAAACATTATAACAACAATTCCAAATATCACCTCTACATGTACTCATCCATGGGATCCTAATATATTTTTTCTAAATCACTGCAGAAAATATGCACAAGAATTTTGACAAAAATTCTTATTGTTTTTAAGTCTTTTATTAATACTCTGATGTTAATAACTTTTTCATGCACAATACAAGAATTATCTTTATTTCAATCAGAAAGTTTTGTGAATCTTAATCAATAGGTCTGTTCTAGATTTTGAAAAAAATTTTGATAAAGTTCATTGGATAATCTGGATGGGTAATTATTATCAAAGATAGTTATAATGGCAGAATTTTGAAAGCATTTTAATTTTGTCATAAATCAGAGGACATTAGGCAAATGCTGTTGCATTTAAATCAATTTTTTAGGTCATCATGTTGTATTCATTAGGTGTACACAACATCACAGAACCATTTGGGCTTAGTACAATTCTGTGTGTATTATTCATGTTTTTTAAATAAAATATGAACAAAAATAATTTTATACCAACAAATATTAAAAAATGCTTGGTGACTTGGCTCATGCTCGGTTCAAAACAAGATTGATTTGGTAAAAATGAGTAAATATACAAATCAGTAAACTAGCTATCCACCTCAATATATATATATAACAACAAGACGATAGGTTTTATATTTTCAACTTTTATTTTATCAATACATAGAGATATTTACTCAAAGGACAAAAGCCAATGTTGATGTTAAGGTGGCAGTACAGCCTTAAAGATAAGAGCATGATATTTGGAGTCTGACAAAGTTTTTTTCAAATACAAACTCTGCCACTAAGAATTGTGTAACTTTTAGCATGTTACTGTAAAATAAAGATGATTGTAGGTGAAAAACTTAGATCAAATGACACAGTTTATAAAGCTTTAGCAGAATGCCTGAAATATACCTATATACTAGTATATAAAAGCGTTAGCAACCAAACTGGTCGACCGGTCGCTATGACATGCACTGACCACCAGGGGACAGATGCTCAATGTACAGGATCGGGCTCCCTTCTGTCTGGATCAGAACTGTGGGGATCGGGCTGAAACCAGCTATCCTACATCCCCTGAGGGGTCCTGGATTGCGAGAGGGTGCAGACCCGGCCAAGGGACCCCACCAGTGCATGCACTGGGCCTTTAGTACTAGTTTAAAAATGTAAAGTTTGAAGAATCAAAATGTAGCCAGAATGTAAAAGGGGACATGGTTTGCTCTAATCTATAGATTATTCTTACATGCATTAGAAAAAGGCATTCTCTTTGGGTGTATACAACCTCAAGAGTGCACCATGTGAAATACCAAAGGCATCTCTTCCTCCAGATTGTGGCAGCCTTGCGCTGGAATGCAGAGTTTTGCAAGCCAAGTGCAGACTGAATTCCAGCCTTCATTTGTCCTATCTTACAGATGTCCTTACTATTAATGTAACTGGACAACCAATGGGTCTGGGATGCCTGTCACTACTTGAGCCAATTAAGCAGAGACAGGGTTGAATCATATATGAGCGTTTATTCCAATAATGTGGGTAGTATGGAAGAGCAGCAGGTCATCCACAAAATTTTTCTCTGTCCCTTCCCCATAAACCAGCTTCTTATATTGTCTTGAAGGACAAAGATTACATGGGAAATTGGAATGACAGGTATGGGAAAGTAGGCGTGGGATAATCATTATAGGTTACAGGCAATAGGACTGGGGGTTGGAAAGGGCAGGAGCCTCCTGGACTAGATCGTCTCAGCAACAAGGTTGCTTAATCCAAGCACTTCTTAGAAAAGGGAGATGGACTGCATTCTATGTTAGCTCCCTTGTCCTAGGGCATATAACTCTCAGCCAGGTTAGAATGTGCTTTCTCTAATCAGAACAGAACAATCATGGTTAACAGAGCATGAGTAATATTTTTTATAATTGTAGCTAGTCCCATTTTTCTATTTCTTCCCCTAACATTAACATAAAACTCTGCCTCAACTTATCCCTCATATCAGTTTGTCCATGAATTTCTTCTGGACAAATGTAGTCCTTCCCCTAAAGGGAGTTTCATTGACTATATATTTTTTTCATCTCATTGCAAAATATTAGTTGAAGAAAACTTGTCCTAAGTAAAGAGAAAAGAATTTTCCAATAATTCCCTATTTTGTCAATTTTTGACCATGTTTCCTACTGTAATGTACTAATGAATCAAAGAAATGTAGTCCAAACTTTTGGTGTCATTTCTAGCAGAAGGACTTAAAAAACATGCCTATTAAAGGGTTAGACTGTGTATTCCAAGTTGTGATCACAATCCCCTCTGCATATGAAATTTAAAAGTGCTTAGAGAATTAAGAAATGGACTCATTCTTCCATTGGGCAGAACCCAGACAAGGAAGCCGTAGAGTATACTGGTTAGGAGTATGGGTTTGCGCTCTAATAGGGTTGGATTGTAATATGAATTTCAACTTGTTATTTATTAGTTATTTGGCCTTGGTCAAGTTCCTTTATCTCTCTGAACCTTAGGGTTTTCATATACAAAGGAAGATAACACTAACTTTGCAGAGCAGTTGTGAGGATTACCTAAGAATCTGTATAAACAACTGGCAAATTGCAGTCACTCAATAAACGGCAGTTACTTTTATTGACTACTGAGGCATGTTCCTAAACACCCAGTATTATGTTCTGTAATGCCCAGCATGAGTCAGAATAGGTCAACCTAGGGATGAATAGGCTCATTTGCACTGTATCAGGATCCCGAAAGAATGTTCATACTATTTCTGCACATAATTAGATAAAGTTCTTTCATGATCTTGAAAGAGATACTGACAGAAGGCAAATGTCATTTTCCTTGAAGAAAAGCAGATAAATTATTTAGACTAAGCAGCATGTTATCGATTTGAAGGATAAAATATATAATTTTGTATCTAACATCAAATATGATGCTCTTATGTGGACACTGAGAGTCTACAAAATTGCAGCTAGCATTTAAAGAGTATGTTCTCTGATCTCTACCACCACACATTGTGGCATTATGTTTCCAGGAGCCCTAAGTGTTGCATAAACATTAGGCTGTGTCTTTGCTTCATTCGCTTCTCAGGAAGTCAAGCACTTGAGGAGGTTAAGTGATTTGCCCAAGGCAGTGTGTTGCGCCAGTAACAGAACTGGGAATTGAACCAGAAGTCAGGCTCCCAGCTAATGTGTAACCTAGCTGAGAAAGTCTTTTTGCTGTTGGTTCTGTTGCTTATCCTGTTTTGCTTTATACTAACACATCAACTATATTCCCTCCCATTATGATCTTGTTTAGTGTTTGTGTGGCTGAACTAAATCACTAGTGCCTGTTTTAGATGAGAAACTATGAGAATGTAGGGACCACATTTCTATAACAAATACAAATGAAATTAACAATTCTTTATAATCTGACAAAACCTGCTATAAATGTGAATAGAAAATCGCTATGTGGGGGGAGGACTGGGACTTTTTTTTTCCCAATGTGTAATTGCCTTTGGACTTTCCTTTACAGAACTACTATTCTGAGAAGGTATTAGAACTATCATAATAAAAGAATGGTTTCTCTCAATCAACAGCAGAAAAGAGAGAGATCTTGAGATTTCTGTTCTCACTAAGATTAAGAAAATTGACATGAATTGAGTAGAGTTTATTTTTATGATGCCAACAATTAGTAAAAAAAAATTGTTAGTTATTACCAATTTTACCAACTTGCCCCCTAGTGAGACAGAAATTAATTGGGCAGACAATTAACCTGGTAGTAAAATGAATCAAAGATTATACACTTACAGCCTTGTCATCCTATTAATAATTTAAAGAGCATGCTAAGGTTACATTTGATCCTTATATAAATGTGTGTACCATTTAATTTGTGATCTATCTTGACACTTGACAAACAAATGACAGATTTAAGACTAGTCAGGGATATCTTTTTATCTCTAGTCCAAGGTACTGTTCATTATACTATGCTTCCATAAAGCCTTCAAAAGAATCAGATCTGGACTATTGACATCAGTCAAGAAAGAGAGTATTTTCATTTACTAGATGGGGTGCCTGAGGACCAAATGTTATATTACTTCTCAACATCTAGCTCTAGATCTCATAGCTAGCTCCTAGGGAAGGGTTATACCCACTACCCCATGATGCTTTATCTTGAACAAATCCTTACACCTTTCCAGACCCAGTATTGTTAATTTATCTAGTAGCACAAACACTGTATTTTATAAATATGATTTTTTGTTGAAAATATATTCAAATTATAGAAAGTCCACAGTTTTCATATCTAGAGGCTCTTATAATTTCATGGCTATCTAAAGGACACTGTATTTGTCACAGGTTATATAAATTCCAGTCACTATGATCTCTGATGTCTTCCCTATCCATTGTAATATTGCTGTATATAAGTCAGGTGGGACAGTGCTAGAACGTGATGTATAGCACTTGATTTCTATGTGTAAATACTCCCACCATTGCTGACTGCAAGCTACCAATGAGACTGTGTGAACACAGAATTGAGAAGAGATGTACACAATTAGCTCTTGTAAGCTGGTACCAGCTGGCTCTAGAACACTATATAGAGGGAATTCCAGAAATTGAAATTGTGGGGACATGGACAGACAGGTGAAACGTTTATTAATTCATTGATTCAAACATGTACTCAGCACCTACTTTATAACTGGGGTTCTGTTAAGTGATTGTGGGGAAAGACAGAGATCATGTTTGCCTTTTTTGTGGGCATACTGTGTGTTTAGCAAAATGTGAGGCCCTTTAAGTACATATCATCATCATTTCACTTTCATATCAAACATCAGTAATTACCCTCTTCATATGAAGAAACTGATGATCACTGAAATTAAGTGATCTTTCCAGCGAGCATTTATCTAAGGCAAAATTCTACCTCATATCTCAGTGTCTACAAGACAGTTTATATTGTTCCCTCCTAGAACAAAACATAAGCAATAAACTCTTTGACATTGGTCTCAACAATATAACTTTAGATATGTCTCTTAAGGCAAAGGCAACAAAAGCAAAAATAAATGGAACCACATCAAACTTAAAAAGCTTTTGTACCACAAAGGAAATCACTAACAAAACAAAAAAGATATTTATAAATAATATATATAATAAGAGATAAATATCCAAAATATATAAAGAAGTCATACAGCTCAACATACAAAAAAATAAGTTGGGAAAAGTGGGGGGGATGAAGACATCTGTAATAGTGTTAAACAATAAAAATAAAGTTTAAAAAGTGTTTACCAAAATAAAAAAGATTTAAATTATTTTGTTCATATAATATCAGGTGCAGGCACCTTTATATTATGTTACTATAATAAAATATGTTCTTTATATTAAGTCAATTTATGATTTTTTGTTACATTAAATGTTTGTCATAGTAAACTTCTCATTTTAAAAATAAATACCAAGCAATATTGTGCAACTTGAAAAAAAAGCCAAAAACATTATTTGATTAAAAATGGGCAGAGGTCATGGATAGCCATTTCTCCAAAGAGGATATGCTGATGGCCAACAGATACATGAAAAGATGCTCAATATCACTAATCAACAGAGAGATGCAGATTAAAACTACAATGAGATATCTCCTCGCACCTGCTAGAATGGCTATCATCAATAAATCCTCAAATGACAAGTGTTGGTGAGGATTTGGAGAAAAGTGAACCCTGGTGCACTGCTGGTGGGAATGCAGGCTGGTGCGGCCGCTGTGAAGAATAGTATGGAGTTTCCTCAAAAAATTAAAAATGGAACTGCCATTTGACCCAGTGATCCCACTCCTAGGAATATATCTAAGGAGCCAGAAACACCAATTAGAAAGAATATAGGCACCGCTATGTTCATAGAAGTGCTATTTACAATAGCTAAGATCAGGAAACAGCCCAAGTGCCCATCAATAGATGAATGGATAAAAAAGATGTGGTACATTTACACAACGGAGCACCATTGGGTTGTAAAAAAGAAGGATCGCTTATTCTTTGAGACAGCATGGAGGAAGCTGGAGAGCATTATGCTAAGTGAAATATAAGGTTTACCGGTTAATAATGGCGGATTTTGTAATCAAAGAAAACACGATAATTTCAAGAGAAACATCAAAGTGCTTTATTCAAAGTAATGTCCATCGCTAGCTACACATTTCCCCATCTTTCAGGTAATTTGTGGATACCGTCCCAAGAGAACTTTTCTAGTTTTGAGGCAAACCATTCAAAGACCCAATCTTCCACTTCTTCGTACGTTTTGAAGTGCTGCTCAGAAAGTGCGTGTGCCATCGATCAGAACAAGGGGTAATCTGAAGGAGCGAGGTCTGGTGAATACGGCGGGTGGGTTCATACTTCCCAGGCAAGAGCTTTTAATGTGTCTTTAACTGGTTTTGAAGTGTGTGATGGTGCGTCATCATGAAGCAAAATTACTTTGCTGTGTCTTCTGGCACATTCTGGTCATTTTATGATCAAAAGCGTGGTTCAAATTGATTATTTGTTGTTGGGAGTGATCAGTATTAATGGTTTCACCTGGTTTTAGAAGCTCATAATACACCACACCTTCCTGATTCCACCAAATGCAGAGCATTGTCTCCTTTCTGAAGCAATTTGGCCTTGCAGTCGATGTTGATGGTTGACCTGGATCAACCCATGATTTTGTGCCTCTGGGATTCTCAAAATAAACCCACTTTTCAACACCAGTCACAATTCGATGCAAAAAAAGACTTTCTTTCGTGCCATCGAAGCAACATTCTACTGATGACTTTTCGGTTTTCCATTTGTCTTTCGTTCAGTTGATGTGGCACCCATTTCCCTTCCTTTAAAATCCTTCCCATTGCTTGTAAACGGTCAGAAATTGTTTGCTGAGCAATGTTCAATCTTTCTGCAAGTTGTTTTTGAGTTTGACACGCATGTTCATCCAATAATGCTTGTAATTGTTGGTCTCCAAACTTTTTCAGTTGACCTGGATGTTCTTTGTCTTTCACACCGAAATCATCACTTTTAAAGCATTTAAACCAGTGTTGACAAGTACCTTGAGATGCAGCATGTTCACCATGAGCTTCCCGAAGTATTCAGCAGCACTTTTCTTCAAAATAAAGTAATGTATTAAAACATTCTGCAAATGCTCTTTTTTTGGCACAAATTTGACATTTTTAAGCATAAAAAGATCTATGATGTTAACACCTTCAGCAAATTTGACATATGAAGTTTTGAAGCTTGCTGTCAATACCACAAAATAGCATACATATCAAATCGCATATGTATCAACATGTGTAACTCCATCTATTGAAAAAACCCACATTATTAACGAGTACACCTAGTAAGCCAGTCACAGAAAGACAAGTATCACATGATCTCACTTATATGTGGAATCTAATGAACTAAATAAACTGACGAACAAAATAGATCCAGAGACATGGAAGCATGCAACAGACTGATTAATTTCAGAGGAAAGTGTGTGTGTGGGGAAGATTATCCAAAGAAATGATATGCATAAATGCATAACCCATGGACAGACAATAGTGAGGTGAAGGCCTGGGAGGGGATAGGAGTGGGGTAGTGGGGGATAATGGGGAGAGAGGGGACATCTGTAATACTTTCAGCAATAAAGATAAATAAAAAATTTTAAAAAGAAATATAAATGAACAAAACAGAAGCACACTTGTAGATAAACAGAGCAAATTGATGGTTTCCAGATGGGAGAGGGGCTGGAGGGATGCGTCAAAAAGGTAAAAGGGATTCAGAAGTACAAATTGGCAGCAATAAAAATAGTCACGGGGATGTAAAATACAGCATAGGGAACATAATCAGTAATATTACAACAACTAGGTATGGTGTCAGATGGATTCTAGATTTATCGAAGTGACTACTTTGTAAGGTATATAAATATCTAACCAATATGTTGCACACTTGAAACTAATATAATGTGTATGTCAACTGTAACTAAAATGTAAATTAATAAAAAACACTTTATATTACACCAAGCTATTGTGATCAGAGATTCATTGCCTTGAAGGGACTCACAAACTTGTTGAGACTACAGACAAGAAACACAATCATAATATTCTGTGACAACATAAGAATTACAGAAGGGTGACAATTAATTAAGCTTAATGTGATTCAAGGAATGCTTCCAAATAAAGTGACTCTTCAGACTATTTGTAAGCCCTTAAAGGGTAATGTGGCCTATTGAAGTAGGGAGGACATTACTGGCAGAGGGAACAAACAGCATATGCAAGTCATGGAGAGGATGTGGTAAAAATTGCAGGTAGATTGGTACTATTCTCATTCAACAGATGTTCAACACCTACGTTCCAGATACTATTTTAGGCACTAGATATACAACAGTTAACAAAGCGTAAGAAAAATCTCTGTCCTCATGGAGCTTACATTGTATTGGGGAAAAGACAAAATGTATATTATGTCTACAGTATATATATAAACACTGTGTGGCCAGATTATTATGACCACCTGATGTTTGTAGGCAAATTAGCTATAATTTCGCGCTGAAGTTGCTAGAGGACCAGACCATTATAAATAGGGAAGCAGGTTGTTTACCAAGACAGTAGAAGTGTTTTTTTTTTCTGAAGATATGGGTAAACAATGCGATTTAACAGCCTTTGAATGTGGGATATATATATATATATATATATATATATATATATATATATATAGTGGCCAGATTATTATGACCACCCCATCAGTACTTTGTTGGCCACCTTTTGCCTTCAATACTGTGGTAGTTCTTCTTCGCATTGCCTCCACAAGATATTGAAAGGTGATGCGAGGAATCTGACACCGTGCCTGATGAATAGCACTGTCCAGTTCTGTGAGATTTGATGGTTGTGGAACCAGCTGCCTGATGGCTCTTTTAACTTCATCCCACAAATGCTCAATTGGATTGAGATCTGGTGATTGTGGGGGCCACCTAAGCAAGGTAAAATCTCCCTCATGTTCTTGAAAGCACTCCTGCACAATATGAGCACCGTGGCATGGTGCATTGTCTTGTTGGCAGAAGCCAACTCCATTGGGATACGCCATCAACAGGATAGGATGAACCTGATCAGCAATGATACTTAGGTATGTTGTGCTATTCAGACGTTGTTCCACGCGAATTAAAGGGGCCAAATCATGCCAGGAAAACATGTCCCAAACCATAACACTGCCCCCACCAGCTTGAAGGGTTGTACTCATGCATGTGGGGTGCATGCTTTCATGCTGTTTCCGCCAAATTCTCACTCTGCCATCTGCATGATGCAACTGGAAATGTGATTCATCGAACCACATGACTTTTTTCCAATGCTCGACTGTCCAATCCTCGTGTTCCTGTGCAAATTGGAGACATCTTGGTAACTGTAGACAGCAAAGGTGTTCGAACAGGCCTTCGGCTTCCATATCCCATGCGATGCAGTGTACTGCTAATTTGCCTACAAACGTCAGGTGGTCATAATAATCTGGCCACTCACGTTCCAACATATCCCATGTTCAAAGGTTATTAAATCGCATTGTTTACCCATATCTTCAGAAAAAAAAATCACTTCTACTGTCATGGTAAACAACCTGCTTCCTTATTTATAATGGTCTGGTCCTCTAGCAACTTCAGTGCGAAATTATAGCTAATTTGCCTACAAACATCAGGTGGTCATAATAATCTGGCCATTCCGTGTGTGTGTGTGTGTGTGTGTGTGTGTGTGTGTGTGTGTGTGTGTATACTAGAGGCCCGGTGCATGAAAATTCATGCACTGGAGCGGGGGGGTCCCTCATCCCAGCCTACCCCCTCTCACACTCCGGGAGCCCTCAGGGGCGGGAGGCGACCTGGCAATCAGGGGAAGGCAACGGCCCATCACACCTCTGCTGCTGCCACTGCTGACAGCGCAAGCCTCAGCCGGCCTGGTTATCTCTGCCTCTGGCCAGCCCTGGGAAGCTGGGGGGCTGAGGGGACTGGGGGACTCCAGAGGCAGGCACATGGCAAGGTTGCCCCAACGGGACTGAGGGGACTGGGTGCCCCCATCTTGTGACTGTGGGCATTGCCATCTTTGAGGGTGTGGCAGTCAATTAGCATATTCCCTCCTTATTGGCTCTGAGCACCACCACCTTTGAAGGCAGTCAATTAGCATACTCCCTCCTTATTGGCTGTGGGTGCCACCATCTTTGCAATGGCGTGAGGGTCAAATTGCATATTCCCTCTTTATTAGATAGGACTAGAGTCCCAGTGCACAAAATTCATTCACGGGATGGGTGTCCCTCAGCCCAGCCTGCAACCTCTCCAATCTGGGACCCCTAGGGGATGTCTGACTGCTGGTTTAAACCAGGGTTGGACATCCCTCTCACATTCCAGTACTGGTGGCTCCCAACCACTCGCCTGCCTGACAGCCTGATCACCCCCTATCCACTCCCCTGCCAGCCTGATCGATGCCTAACTGCTCCCGTGCTGGCCTGATTGCCCCCAACTTCCCTCCCCTGCTGGCCTGGTCACCCTCAACTGCCCTCCCCTGTAAGCCTGGTCACCCCCAACTTCCCTCCCCTGCAGGCCTGGTTGCCCCCAACTTCCCTCCCATGCTGGCCTGGTCACCCCCAACTTCTCTTCCCTGCCAGCTATCTTGTGGTGGCCATCTTTATTGTATAGGATATATATATATATATATATCTCAGATGGTGATTAATACTAAGGGGAAATAAAGCAAGGAAGGAGGGATAGTTTGTGTGGGGGGATTGGTTACAATAATAAGGGATGTAGACTGGGAAGGCTGGGAGGCTGCCAGTAAGGTGAAGCATGGGAGGCACCCAGAATACAAAATTTAAGGAAGCACTCACTCTCATTTGCTTAGTCTGCACTTGCCTAAGCCTGAGAGTTAAGTGTCTCTTTAAATATTGAATCCTGGGTATCTTGTTTGCCTCCTTTTAGTGTCAGTCCTGTGTCCTGTCAAGTGGTATTTGACTAGAAAACTAGATGAGGGTGCAAGAAATTCTGACACCTGAAGGAAAGCATTCCAGAAAATGTGAAATCTCTCAGAGAATGTTTTTAAGGGTATGATGAGACCCGCAGGAGGTACAAGCAGGAGTGAGAACATAGAGAGCCCTGTTTGCTAACTGATGATTTTGAACTTGATCCTGAAGACAATAATGAGGGGTGTTTAACAGGTTTTAAATGTTGTAGACCTGTGGTCAGAATTGAATTTCAGAGATATCATTGTGATTAACATATGGATGATATTGTGAATGGAAAAGAGAATATATAGGTGTTTAAGAGGTAAAAGAAATTAGTCACCATAGAAGAAGGATATTAGTATAGGATCAAAGCAAGGACAGAGGATGAGCAGAAATACAAATTGGTTTTCCTGAAAATGTTCTTGTGTTCAGTCTTAATCCTCAAACATTTACACTGTGCTGGAAGAGATGAGAAGGAGTAAGATCTGTCAACAAAATGTCATCTGGGTGGAATGTGATATTCAAGATGGTGGGAGATGTAAATGACTTGATAACAATCACATAATATGTGGATTACACACCTCTTCTTATTTAGAATGAGCAATAATTTTTTTTAATTCAGTCTACTGTGTTCCCACTAAGTATTCAATATTGGAAATGGGACTTAATAGGAAGGCAAATTATAATATTTTACTGAAGGAAAAACAGAAGCTCTAAAAATAAAGACAAATTTTCTAACAATGAAAAGACACCTTTTGCTTCATGTATGTAATTCTGAATGTAACCCATCTTTGTTTTTTGAAATTCAATTTATTGAAGGAATGTTAGTTAATAACATTATATAAATTTCAGGTGTACAATATTATAATTTGATGTCTATATACACTATTAAGTGCTCACCACCAAAAATCTGGTTTCCTTCCATTACCATGTATTTGACCTCCTTTACCCTACTTTTTCTCCCCCACCCTCCTTCCCCTCTGGTAACCACCATTGTGCTGTTTGTATCTATGAGTTTGTTTTTGTTTTGCTTTGTCAGTTAGTTTGCACTTTATTGTTTTATATTCTATGTATGCATGAAATCATATCATTTTTGTTCTTTTCTGTCTGACTTATTTCACATAGCTTAATACCTTCAAGATCCATCCATGTTGTTGCAAATGGCAATATTTTAGCTTTTTATGGCTGAGTAGTGTTCCATACCTTTTTTTATCCATTCATTTGTTGATGGAGACTTAGGACATTTCCGTATCTCCTCATTGTAAATAATGCTGCAGTGAATATATGGGTGCATATATCTGCACAGGTTATATTTTCTTTTTTTCAGCTAAATACCCAGAAGAAGAATTACTGGATCATGTGGTAGTTCTATACTGTTTTCCATTGTGACTGCACCAATTCCGTATCTCCTCATTGTAAATAATGCTGCAGTGAATATATGGGTGCATATATCTGCACAGGTTATATTTTCTTTTTTTCAGCTAAATACCCAGAAGAAGAATTACTGGATCATGTGGTAGTTCTATACTGTTTTCCATTGTGACTGCACCAATTTACCAACCAACAATACTCAAGGGTTCCCTTTTCTCCATGTCCTTTCCAACACTTATTATTTCACAAACAAAGAGTGGGTCATTTCTTCAGCACATTTCCTAACTTTTTAATCTTTTGATGCTGATCTTCAATCACTTCAGGCTTTTCCTTTCTCTTTTGTTAGAAGTGAGGACATCAGGCCTATACACTGTGGTTTTTTGCCATCCTATCTAATAATAGACAAACATGGTAATTGACCATACCTCCGCTATGCTTCCCATTGGCTAATTATCAGGATATGCAAATTAACTGCCAATAAAGATGGTGGAGGGCAACCACACAGCTGAAGCGAACATGAGGCTTGCTTGCTCCAGTGATGGAGGAAGCCAAGGTTCCCAGCTCTGAGCTCTGGAAGCAACAATGTTTCAATTATAGAAGTTAAACAAACCCCAGATACCTGCTTTCAGCCAGCCGAGGCCTCAGAACTAGAGCGAGCAGGATGGCAACAATGTTTCAATTATAGAAACCAAACAAAGCCCAGATACCTACTTTCAGCCAACCACGGCCTCAGAGCTGGAGCAGGGCCTCAGAGCTGGAGTCAGCTCTCAGGTCCAGTGACAGATATAGAAGGTAAGTAAATCCCAGAATAAAAAAGAAAAAAAGAAAGAAAAAGAAAGAGGCTGGGAGCTTCAGTTGCCTGCCAGCCTGAAAACGGCCCTCAGCCCCTCACCTAGACTGGCCAGGCACCCCAGTGGGGACCCCCACCCTGAAGGGGGTGTGACCAGCTGCAAACAGCCATCAGCCCATCATCCAGGCTGGCCAGGCACCCAAGCAGGACCCCCGCCCTGATCCAGATCACCCTTCAGGGCAAACCAGCCAGCCCCCACCCGTGCACCAGGACTCTATCCTATATAGTAAAAGGGTAATATGCAAACTGACCCTAACAGCAGAAAGACTGGGAATGACTGGTCACTATGACACACACTGACCACTGGGAGCAGACGCTCAATGCAAGAGCTGCCCTCTGGTGGTCAGTGCACTCTCACAAGGGGGAGCTCTGCTCAGCCAGAAGCCAGGCTGATGGCTGCCAGTACAGCGGTGGTGGTGGTGGGAGCCTCTCCTGCCTCCTCAGCAGCACTAAGGATGTCTGACTGTAGCTTAGGTTTGCTCCCTGCTGGCAAGTGGACATCTCGCGAGTGCTGCCGGGCTGCCAGAGGGATGTCTGATTGCCATCTTAGGCCCAATCCCCCAGGGAGCAGGCCTAAGCCAGCAGGTGGTCATCCCCCGAGGGTTCCCAGACTGCGAGAGGGCACAGGCCTGGCTGAGGGACCCCCTACTCCGGAGTGCACAAATTTTTGTGGACCAGGCCTCTAGTATATAAATAATGGTGGCCTTCTTTTGCATAAGAAAATACTTTTGTGGCATTAGATTCAAAATGAGAATAAAATATATTTAGAAAAATTACACTTTATTTAGTGGACACTTTATCACAAATTATATTCCTGTTATAATGTTAAAAACTTGACAACTTTAATTATAAAGGTTCTTTGGCAACAAGATAAAGAAGGCCATATTGTTCTAGCTTGTGAAAAATAAAGAGAATATATTAAGCCATTTGAAATGTACTTTTTTATTGTAATACCTTGATATGAACTTTTTAAAAATTAAATCTAATAAGACAGTTTAAATATTTAGCACACTGTGTGGGTCTTAGTAAACCCGATAAGATGCTTATTATCATCCCCATTTTTCAGGTCAAGAAACTGCGATTCTGGTGTTTTGACTATCTTAACCAAGGTCACATAGATACTAAGTGGCAGAGTGGGGATAAAAGAACAAAACAGGTGATTTCAGTACATTATGATATCTGTATTTTGCTTGTGATAATTGACTTCTTAATGAAATAGGAAGTTAGGTAACTTAAGTGCTTAAAAATAATCTAGTAAGGGGTGTTGTTAGGGGCTGAACTGTGCTCCTCCAAATAAGTCCTAAGCCCTAGTAAGCAGAATGTGACTATGTTAAGAGAAAGGGTATTTAAAGTGGTAAAGAAGTTAAAATGAGATAATTAAGGTGGATCTTAACTAAGATAATTAGTGTCCACAAGGAAATTAGGACACAGACATGTACATGTACAGAGGGAACACCATGTGAAGTCACAGGGAGAAGAAAGAAAGGCATCTACAAGCCCAAAAGAGAGGCCTCAGAAAGGAACCAACCTTGCCAACACCTTGATTTTTGACTTCTAGCCTCCAGAACTATGAGAAAATGAATTTGTTGTTTAAGCCACCTAGTATCTAATAGTTTCTTATGGCAGCCCTAGCAGACTAATGCTGGTATTGAGAGTAATATACAGGTAAAATCAGACTATCTGAGACAGACAGTTTGTACTGTTCTGTATTTATTTTTAATAGTGTTTAATTATAAAAGATATATATGTATATATATTTCTTATTGAAAATTTGAACATTAAAGGAAAGTATCTAAATACAATCACCCTATTTCCTTCCACTCAAAGCAATTGTTAGCATTTTACCATATCGTTCCAGTTGTTTGTAATGAATTCGCTTCTTATATTTATCTTATGTTTTGAAAATTACAAATTTAAAATAATCTCATGTTGCCCTAACCAGTTTGGCTCAGTGGATAGAGCGTCAGCCTGCGAACTCAGGGGTCCCAGGTTCGATTCTGGTCAAAGACATGTACCTTGGTTGAGGGCACATCCTCAGTAGGGGGTTTGCCAGAGGCAGCTGATCGATGTTTCTCTCTCATCGATGTTTCTAACTCTCTATCCCTCCCTTCCTCTCTGTAAAAAATCAATAAAAATATATTAAAAAAATAAAATAAAATAATCTCATGCTATTGAACACTTGTCATAATCATATTTTAATGGCCTTGTTTTATTTCCTCATATTTGTCTATTTTGCACATTTAAAATATATACATTTTTACTCATGAATAACATTGCAGAAAACATCTATGTGAGTTAAGAGATGATTATTTCATTAAACTAGATTCCTGGACAGAAGATTATTAGGTCACAGTTCTAGGCATATATGTCCAATATATACTATGTACACAGTAATGCTGCAAAGGTGGTTAATATATGCCACAAGAAGAAAACATAATATATATTTTTAAATATTTTTACTGATTTTTAGAGAGAGAAGAAGGGAAAGGGAGAGAGAGATAAAAATGATGAGAGAGAAACATCAATCAGTTGCCTCCTGCAAGCTCCCTACTGGGGATCCAGCCCACCACCAGGCATGTGCCCTGACCAGAAATAGAACCAGCGGCCTCTTGGTGCATGGTATGACACTCAACCGAGTCACACCGGTGGGGAGAGGGAAAAATAGAATTTATTAGGCACTTCATATAAGCCTAATTCTATATTAGGCATTTTGATATATATTACTCGTTATTCATGTGAGATTGGGAGTGATTTTATATTCATGTAAAATTGAAACAGACTCAGAAGAGTTAAATAACTTGCTCAAGGTCACAGCTAGTGAGTGTCAGAGCAGTAGGTCATCAAAACACACAACTCTATTGATCTGAGGGAAAGACTATTCTGTCTTTACCATGCAGGTTTTTATTTGCTTGTTTGTTTGTTGTTTGTTTGCTGTGAGAACAAGTTATATCCCAGGAAGTACATCCTTCTTCTTTGACTATATTCAGTTTGTAGAAAGACTGCAATCCCCAGTATGCTCTGCTTCTATGGCCCTCATCTCTGTATGGTATATTGGGAATTGAATTTTCCAGTTGGATGGAGGAAGAGAGTCACCTTTGGGCTTGTGAAAATGAGGCAGTTCTGGCTGCTTCTGGAATTTTCTGAATAGATGGCTGCTACAAACTTACGGGTGATATAGAAGGGGCCAAACCTCTTCATGACTACACTTTTGCTGCCTGTGTTGTTTTTCTTCAGTGGAGGACTAATTTAGATATGTTTCTGTCTACTGTTGTAAGAGTTAGTGGGAGTTCTCCCCATACCCTGGCATGTGACTGCATTGTTTTACATCCTTAATTTTCAATGTTTTTGCCAGTTTTTGCCTTTTATTGATCTGCTTAATGAAATTTGGGAGATGACAGACCAAGGGATGATGACCTAATTATCACCAATAATCTTTATACAGAAATCTAATTCCTAAATATTAAGTATATCTCTTGTAAAAGGTGTCGTCTTTATAATGCATGCATATTAACTCAACTTGGTCAAAAAATAAAATGTGTAGCATTTTATAGCTGGAACAACATAGTTGTAAATGGCTTCTGAGCTGAATACATGTGCCTTTTTATAGTTTTCTAAAAGTAAGATCCTATCTTTTAGTGGCTTTACATATGATATGGCCTTAACAATTTGCATGGCTAAAGTCATATAGGAGCAGTCCAATATTTTAGCTCTGACAAGAATTAGCCTGGGCTTATGTATAAATTACAAGTCAAGAATTCCTAAACCAAAGAAATATAGGTGTTCTCTAGCATTTTGCTTGGATCCCATGGTTATTTTTATAATATCTAACATCATATTCTCATTTTGACATTTTCCAATTTTACTATAGAATAATTTGCAGGACGTTCATCTGTGACATTGCCTGAGGCTATAACTCTATTTTCAAAGTGTAAATTCATGAAGTAAGCGAAGTATTGTGTGGCAATTTGCTACATGCACATAAATTGTACATACATTCTGGGCTAAATGCTCATTTGTCTACTCCTAGAATGTGCCTCTGAAATTATCTGTAAGTTAAAGATTTCTATGTACAAATACATTAAAATGAGAATGTTTAAGTAAAAAAGATTTTTTTAGGCCATTTCTTAGGCAGAGAGGCAACTGGTGCATTTTTCAATTAAGTTGTGTCATTATTATTGTCTAATACAGATTTTAATCAAAATTGAGGAGTAATTTAAGCTCTAGGAAACATGGCACACTTTAAATTTCAACTAATTTAAATGTCTAAAACTGCTCCTCTCAATGGATCCAAAATCAACTTGGTTCTTCATTGCCAGAAATGGTGCAAATGAAATGGGAACCAAGAGTGATTTATATCATGTGTAATGTATACTGCCTGAAGAAGGTAACAAGAAAGCAGGGGAAGAGAAATAATTTGATCTGAAAATCATACTTAAAAAATGTAGAAAAGTGAAAAAAAAACACACACATTCTCCCATTACTGCAGAAAATTAGGTAAGCCTCTTTAATGGATTGAGTCAGCAGAAAAACTGCTTCAAAAAACCAGATTAGTTGGTTATAGCATGACATCATCAGTAAGATGTTGCCAGAAAAGTGCTCAGTCTACTGACAAAAATCAAGGATTTCTAGAATAATGTAGGCATGCTAGGTTTTGAACCAGGATACAGGGAGCAAAATCATACCAGTATAAATGATGACTGAATTATATGTTTTATTTCTTAATGAATACACACACTCACACATTATATGTGGGAAAACTGTCAGAAATAAAATGGCATGGCTTGCAAGCTCAGTGACAGAGATCATGTGTTAACACAGCTGAAGGAAAATTACATGCCAGGTACACAAATATTTATTTTAAAAAGTGGAAACTATTCTAAAGTGGTATAAAAATATTGGTCTATTTTGAAAAAAAGTTTTATTTTTTGTTGTTGCTAATCATTCATTTATTAGCAAATCACAAAGTTGTGCATTCAAAAATTAGAGCAAGAACAAATGCAATAAAATGTATTACCTCCCCAAGCTTAAGACAATATTATTATTCTAAGGCATTTGCTAATTAATACAGCAGTAATCAGATACATTGACAATTAACAGAAGAAAATAATTAATAATAATCCTAATTTGTCCATTTAGTGAAAAGACTTTGATCATTGATAAAAACTTTTTTACAGCCCTAACCGGTTTGGCTGAGTGGATAGAGCATCAGCCTGCGGACTCAAGGGTCCCAGGTTCGATTCCGGTCAAGGGCATGTACCTTGGTTGCGGGCACATCCCCAGTAGGGGGTGTGCAAGAGGCAGCTGATGGATGTTTCTCTCTCATCGATGTTTCTAACTCTCTATCCCTCTCCCTTCCTCTCTGTAAAAAATCAATAAAATATATTTAAAAAAAAAACAAAACTTTTTTACATATCAATTGAGCTTTATCCTTTCACTGTGTTTTGGGACAAAAGGGTGGGAGGAGGTCAATGGGATAAAAGGAGGACATATGTAATACTTTCAACGATAAAGATAAAAATAATAATAATAGTAATAATAAATAAAGTGGGCCTCCCAAGTAAGAAAACAAAGAAACAAAAAAATGAAAACAGAAAGATAGATTTCTTTCTCATCAAATAGAAACTATATAGTGTTTTGTGTGTTTTTTAGTCCATTTTTTTGCCATAGTTTCTGAATATAAGCTTAGGTCAGTTACCTTGCCATATTATACTTCTTATCAGAAAGCTTGACAATTCATACATCACTTTGGAGTTGGTGATAGATAACAAAAAGATGTTGTGCTTTTTATTGTGGTAATTTTATTTGCAATCATAAAATATTTTTTAAATTACAATGTAAGTCACGGTCATAACAAAAAAGAATATGTAAATATGTATAAATTAAGAAGTGAAAACACTCCTCCATTATCTCATGCCTCAGAGTGTATCACAATTAAATGTTTGTCATGGATCCTTTTTGACCTTTTGTGCTTATATGAACATATACACAGAGGCATACATACTACAGTATGTAGAATCCAATTACACATCTGATTTGTGGGTAATTTTTCTCTTATTAATATAGTTCTGGATGTTTAAGTAGTCTTGGAATTGTTGCCTTACAAAAAAAGGCTGAAATGAACATCCTTATACACATATCTTTTTGCAAACTTGCAAGAATAAATATCCTAGAATATAATTGCTGAGTCAAAGGGAGAATACATTTTAAATTAGGATTGAAACTGCGGAATTGACTTCAAAATATGTATACCCGCAAAGAGTTCATGAGTGTACCTTTTACTCTCACCAACTCTGAATACAATCAATTTTTGTTTTATTTTTTTTTGCATTTTACAGGGGAAAATGCAATTTCAATAAACTTTAAGTATTTTACATAAAATATTCTATTGTTTCAATTATTAGTTCAAACTCTTGCCTCTTCAGAAATTTTATTTATTGAATTCTCCACTTCCGTGAATCTAACTTTTCTCCTGAGAATTCTTTTAAAAATAATAATAACACATGGTCAACAATGCATTACACTTCTTCATGCCTCAGTCTAATTCTTCCATTAAATTAAAATGAAAAGTTTATCTAAAAGCATATGTGAATAAAAAGACCTGCAATTCTTGATGCTTAAAAACGTTTTACATTTTAGCCCTGACTGGTGTGGTTCAATTAGTTGAGCATAGTCCTGTGCACCAAAAGGTTGCTGGTTTGATTCCTGGTCAGGGCATATGCCCAGGTTGCATTTCAATCCCTGGTAAGAGTGCGTATGTGCATATGTTCATGAGGCAACTGATTGAGGTTTCTCTCTCTCTTTATCCCTCTCTATAGTTACTTAAAATGTAAATGGATCAAATGCTCCAATCAAAAGATGTAGGGTAGCTAAATGTATTAGAAAAACAGGAACCCACATATACGTTGTCTACAAAAGACCCACTTCAGATAGAGAGACACAAACAGACTAAAAGTTAAGGAATGGAAAAATATATTTCCTGAAAATTGCAACAACAATAAGTTGGAGTAACAATGCGTATATCAGGCAAAAGGACTTTAAAACAAAGGCTATAATAGAGACAAAGAAGGACAGTGCATAATGATGAAGAGATTAATCCAAGAAGAGGATATAACCCTTGGAATCATTTTGTTACAGTAAAAACCGGACCAGAACCAAACAACGCTCTGAGAGTTTGGAGTTACACTTTATTCACCGTGGCGGGCTCAGGGAAATGAATCCAAATCTAAGCACAGCTACAAGCAGAACTTCCCTTTTTATAGAAGAGCCAGCCCTTTGTGTGCTTGCTGGCGGCGGCCTTGAAAACTATACAGTTCTATCCAATTAAAAAATGCACCTGGCATGGCATTGGGTGTATCTAGTCTCTGGCCTACAAGGTCAGATAGCTAAGTTTATCTCCTCCACTATTCAAGCAGGTTAGAAAGAAAAGTTACTTTTTCAGAATAAGAGGCCATCCAAAGAATAGCAGAGAATTCCAAACAGTAGTTTTACAGAATAGGGGTTTTCCTTCACAATTTATGTACTTAACATAGGAGCAACCAAATATATAAAGTAAATATTAAAGGACAAAAATGGAGAGATTAACATGCAGTCATAGTAGGGAATTTCAGCACCCCATTTATATCAATGGATATATCTTCCAGACAGAAAATTAACAAAGAAATAGTGGCCTTCAAGGAGACATTAGACCAAATGGTTTTTATTGATATTTTTGAACATTTAAAGCCAAAGCAACAGAATATGCATTCTTTTAAAGTACATGTGAAATATTTTCCAAAAGAGACTACATGTTGGGCCATAAAACAAGTCTCATCAATTAATTAAAGTCATATCAAGCATCTTTTCAGATCACAATAGCATGAAACTAGAAATTAAATAGAAGAAAATATTGGAAAGCACAAAAACGAATGTAGGCTAAATACCATGTTTCTAAATAATGAATAGGTTAACAATTAGAACAAGGAAGAAATCAAAGGCTACCTTGAGATAAATGAAAATGAAAGCAAAACAACCTAAAACCTATGGCAGGCACACAGTGAAAACAGTCTAAAGAGGGAAATTGATAGCATACAAGCCTACCCCACGAAACAAGAAAACGCTCAAATAAACAATGTAAACTTGTACCTACAGAAACTAGAAAAAGAACAACAAAGCCCAAAGTGAGTAGAAAGGAGGAAGTAATAAAGATTGAAGCAGAAATTAACAAAATAGAATCTAAAAAAATAATAATACAAAAGATCTAGGAAACCAAGAGCTGGTTCTTTGAAAAGATAAATGAACCTTTAACCAGACTCATCAAGAAAATAAGAGAGAGGACTCAAATAAATGAAATCATAAATGAAAGAGGAGAAGCAACAACTGACACTACCGTAATACAAATAATTATAATATTGCAAGCAACTATAGGCCAACAAATTGGACAATCTAGATGAAATGGATAAATTCCTAGAAACATACAATTCTCTAAAACTAAATCAAAGAAACAGAAAATCTGAAAGTACACATTAAACCATCTAAATTGAAGCAGTCACTTTAAAACATAAATAAATCCACAGATGTCAAGTGTTGACAAGGATACGGAGAACAGACAACGTTTGCGCACTGTTAATGGGAATACAGACTGATGCAGCCCTATGTAAAACAGTATGGAGTTTCCTCAAAAAATTTAAAATGAAACCACCTTATGACCAAGTGATTCCACTTCTGGGGATTTATCCAAAGAACCAAAACACTAATTTGAAATAATACGTGCACCCTTAAGTTCATTGAAGCATTATTTACAATAGCCAATGTATGGAAAGAACCCAAGTGTCCATCAATAAATGATTGGTTAAAAAGTAGTAGTACATATCTATAATGCAATATTACTCAACATTAAAAAAAAGAATGAAACCTTACCATTGTGACCATGTGGATAGACCTACTAGGTATTATGCTAACTTATATAAGTCAGACAGAGAAAAATAAATATTATATGATTTCACTTATATATGGAATCTAAAGAATAAAATAAATAACAAACAAAACATCAACAGACTCATCGTTACAGAGAACAGAATGAGGGTCCCCAGAGGAAAAGAGGTTGGGAGTTGGGTGAAAAAGGTGAAGGGATTAAAAAGTACAAACTGATTATCACAAAATATTTATGGAGATGTAAAAGTACAGCATAGGGAATATAGCCAATCATATTGTAGTAACTATGTATGGTGCCAGGTAGACACTTGAAATTTTGGGGTAATATTTTGTAAAGTATATGATTGTCTAACCACTATGATGTACATCTTAAACTTAAACTAATACAAAGTAATATTGAATTTCAACTTTAATTGCAAAATAAAATTTAAAAAATTAAACCTTCTCATTGGGAGTAATATAAACAAAATGATGGATTCGGCAGCTCCAAACTCTAGTCCCTCCACAGAAATACAAAAAAAGAGCAGAAACTGTCAGAAGTAACTTTTTCAAAATTCTGGAAAATAGTCAAAGATTTGCAGCAATCAAGTGAATGCTGAATCAAGAAGTAGGCGACTTAAAATAGTAAGAAAGCTTTGTGCCATTTTTTACTTGCATTTGCTCCATCCTGTTTCTAGCTTAGAGATGATCTTGGAAACAACAGACTATACTCCCAATGTTGGACACTGGTACCAGTTCCAAAGGAAGCAGATTATACATTATTCACAAATGATTGTGTTTGTTCTAACCTGTCAGGAAGCGATCCAAAGTACTGATGGAAGGCACTTATGTATGCATTGCATCACTCAGAACTCAGCCAGGGCCTGAGGAGGGGGCAGGAGCCGAGTGTAGGGGGACAATGGGAAGAAAGGAGACATCAATAATGCTTTCAACAATAAAGATAGATTTTTAAAAAAGAAATGGCCTTTGAATTTGTATTAAAAAAAAAAAGAACTCAGGCTGAAATGTGGCAATTTTCATTTGATTGCATTGCTCAAGATCATTATAAGGTGAACTAAAAAACAGTGCTACCTGGTGCTAAGATTTCGATTGAGGCAATGGACTACTTAAAGCACTGAAAGAAAAGCTGGGGACAGAACGTCTTTGGGAAATTAGGGTGTTCTAACGTGTCTGTGTAATACTAAAGAATTTACACACATGTCAGTGCAGGACACCTGCTAAGAAAAGACCTGAGAAGACCTTAAAGTTTTACCTCTGGCTGATTTCTAAGCTCAATTCAAGTAGAAAATAAAGGCTAAGAGTGGGGAAATGTTAGAGGCAAAAATAGAATGTTGGGGACTAGCTATGGTTATGGGAAATATTAATCATGCTCTGTTAACCATAATTGCCTCGTGTTGGTTAAAGAAAGGACATTATGACCTGGCTGGGAGTTGTGTACCCCCGGGACCTGGGAGTCAACCTTGGACCAGGGAGTCAACCTTAAACCTGGGAGTCAACCTTTGAATGTGGTCCATTCTCATTCAAGAACTGTCTATTATCATGGAAAGATTAACAACCTTGTTGCTCAAATGATGGAGTCCCACCCCAGGCTCCTACTTCATGCCTGTAATCCCTACTCCCCCATGCCTATAATCCCTACTCTCCTGTGTAATCTTTGTCTAACCCAATATAAGCAGCTGGCTTATCAGGGGCTGCAGAGCAGATTTTTGTGGATGACCTGCTATTCTCCCATACTGCCAGCAGTATTGGAATAAATGATCATATATGATTCAAAAATAAAATAAAGGCTAAGGCAAATTTTCAAATAGCTTGGCTAATTGGTTTATTATTATTATTGTCATTATTATTATTGTAAGAACACTTAACATGAGATATACCATGTTAACAAGTATTGTTAATTATAGGAATTATGTTTGTGGATGAAAAGGGCCACATGCTAACCTGACAAGCTCAGGGGAGGCCTGCATGGCGGTCTTGCAAACTCAGAGACCTAAAGTAACCACGAAGGATGGTCTGAAATTAAACTTTAACTAAAAGCAGTTATGGTGGGTAGTCACCTCCTAGGCAGGTATCTTCACTGACAAGGTCAACCTTTACCTTAACTGAGCCTATCTGTCTTCTTGCATCTATGGTAACATACCCTTTGAAATGTCTGGGTCATTTGTAACTTCCCTTTTTCTAGACCCCCTTGGGGCACAAGCTAATGTGCTGGGCCCCAGGACAGATACCACAAACTCCTTCATTGTTATCATGTGAATTGTTCCTGCACCCACCTAAGTATGTGTCTATCATTTTGCTTTTTACCCAATCCCAGGGGTTTCCCCGTTTTGCTTTCTCCCACCTCTCTAGTCTATCACACAATGGATTTCATGTAACCCATCTATGTCCCTTTCCTTTGATTGCAATGTATAAATACAGATGTAACCCTCCATTCTCCAGAACATTATCTCAATTCGTTGAGGTTCTGCTTCCCAGCATATGTCGACAGTTTGGCTCAAATAAAATCACAAAATTCTTTACAGGTTTCAATGTTTTTTTATGTTAACACTAGAGGTCCGGTGCACAAAAATTTGTGCACTCGGTGGTTGGGGGGGGGGGGGTTCCTCAGCCCGGCCTGTGCCCTCTCACAGTCTGGGACCCCTCTAGGGATGACCACCTGCTGGCTTAGGCCTGCTCCCTGGGGGATTGGGCCTAAGGTGGCAGTCAGACATCCCTCTGGCAGCCCGGGAGCCCTCGGGGGATGTCCTCATGCCAGCGGGGAGCAGACCTAAGCTGCAGTCAGACATCCTTAGTGCTGCTGAGGAGGCAGGAGAGCCTCCCACCACCACTGCTGTACTGGCAGCCATCAGCCTGGCTTCTGACTGAACAGATCTCTCCCATGTGGGAGAGCACTGACCACCAGAGGGCAGCTCCTGCACTGAGCGTCTGCCCCCTGGTGGTCAGTGTGTGTCATAGTGACCATACATTCCCAGTCGTTCTGCTGTTAGGGTCAGTTTGCATATTACCCTTTTATTATATAGGATAGAGGCCTGGGGTGGGGGTCCCGCTGGGGTGCCTGGCCAGTCTGGGTGAGGGGCTGAGGGCCATTTTCAGGCTGAAGCTCCCAGCCTCTTTTTTTTTTCTTTTTTTTTATTCTGGGGTTTGTTTACCTTCTATAATTGAAACATTGTTGCCGTCCTGCTTGCTCCAGCTCTGAGGCCGAGGCCAGCTGAAAGTAGGTATCTCGGTTTGTTTACCTTCTATAATTGAAACTCTGTTGCCATCACTGGCACTCTAAGCTCTGAGGCCCTGGCTGGCTGAAAGCAGGTATCTGGGGTTTGTTTAGCTTCTATAATTGAAACATTTTTGCTTTCGGGCTCAGAGCTGGGCCGCGGCAGGTGGGGAACCTTGGCTTCCTCCATCACTGGAGCAAGCAAGCCTCCTGCTCACTTCAGCTGCGTGGCTGCCCTCCGCCATCTTTGTTGGCAGTTAATTTGCATATCGCCCTGATTATCCAATGGGAAGCGTAGCAGAGGTACGGTTAATTACCCTTTTTGTCTTTTATTAGATAGGATGTTGTACAGGGGATCTTAAGCTCTTCCTTCTCTTGTGTAAACTGAAACTTTGTGCCATTTGACTATTTCAGATTCTTCATATAAGTCATATAATGTAGTTTATATGCTTTTTTATCTGGCCTATTTCACTTAGCACAATGTCTCCTAGTTCAACATGTTTTTAAAAACAGCAGAATTTCCTTTTTTTGAAGGCTGAATAATAATATTTTCTGTTTGTACATAACACATTTTCTTAAGCTATTTATCCCTTGATGGGCATTTATTTTATTTCCATCTCTTGGATACTGTAAATAATGATGCAATGAACATGGAAATCTTTTGGAGATCCTGATTTCAATTCTTTTGGATATATATCCAGAAGTTGGATTGCTTTGCCATACAGTGTTCTAGTTTTATTTTATGAGGCATCTCCAAACTGTTTCCTATACTACAGTGATTGCACCAATTTACATTCCCACCAACTTTACAAGGTATCTATTTCCTTTGCTAAGCAGAAGATTTGTACTTTATTTAGTTCAATTTGTCCATGTTCCTATAGTTTTCTGTGCTTTTGGGGTAATATCCAAGAAATAAATGCCAAGACCAACATCAAGAAGTTTTGCCCGTGTGTTTTCTTCTAGGAGTTTTACAGTTTCATCTCTTACAATCAAATCATTAATCTGCTTAGAGTTGAATTTGTGGTGTGGTGTGAGGTAAGGGCCAAATATTATTCTTTTGTAGGTGGATATCCAGTTTTCCCACCCAGCAATAATTGTTGAAGAGACTATCCTTTTCTGATTGTGCATTCTTGGCACCTTTGCCAAAGATCAGTTGATTTTATGCAAGTGGCATTAATTATGGTCTCTTATTCTGTTCCATTGGTCTATATGTCTGTCCTTATGTCAATACTACATTGTTTAATTTACAGTAGATATAAAGAATATATTTTCAAATCAGGAAATGTAATGCTTCCCCCTTTGTTCTTCTTTCTCGAGATCTTTTTTTTTTTTTGGCTATTTGGGGTCCTTTGTTGTTTTATATGAATTTTAGGATTTTAAAATCTATTTCTTTAAAATTGCTGTTGAAATTATGATATAGATTGCATTGACTGTGTAGACCATTTTGGGTAGTATGAACATACAAGCACTGTTAAGACTTTCTATCTATGTACATGGATTTTATTTATTTATTGTGCTTTTCATTTCTTTCATCAATGTTTTGTAGTTCTCACTATACAAGTTTTTCACCTTCTTGGTTAACTATATTCTAAATATTTTTTATCCTAATGTAAATGATATTATTAATTTCTTTTTTGGATAGTTCCTTTTTGGGTTTGATATTGCATGTTATTTGTGTTTGATATTGTATATTGTATGTTGATATTGTATCCTGTAAATTTACTGAATTTATTTACTAGTTCTAAGAGGCTTTTTTGTAGAGTTGTTATGGTTTTTTATGTAAAACAGCATGCCACTTACAACCAAAAATAATTTTATCTTTTTCTCTCCAATTTGGAAAACATTTTGTCAGTTCTTCAAAAAAAGTTGAACATAGAATTACCACATGGCCCTAAAATTCTATCCCTAGGTATATAACCTAAACAATAAAAACAAATACTCAAACAAATATAATATATGCATGATCATGGCAACACTATTCACAATAGCCAAGAGGTACTGTAGACATAGCCTTAGTGTCCATTAATATATGAATGGATAAACAAATTTTGGTATATACATACAGTGGAATATTATTAAGCCATAAAATGAAGTCCTGATAACTCTACAATGTAGATACTAAAAAAATGGTATTAAGTAAAAATCTAGGCACAAGAAGTCGAATATTATATGATTTCATTTATATTAAATATATAAAATTGATAAATTAATAGTGAGAAGATACACATTGGTGATTGCTAAGGGTTTGGGGATAGAGCAATGGGGCACAACTGCTTAATGGTTAGAGGGATTTATTTTGGAATGGTTATAATGTTTTGGAACTAAATACACGTTATGATTGTACAGCATTGTAAATGTACTAAATGCCACTGAATTGTTAATTTAAATTGATAAATTTTGTGTTATATAAATTTCACCTCAAAAACATATTTTTTAAAATTCTTTATTGTTTAACATATTACATGAGTCTCCTTTTTCCTGCATTGACCTCTCCCCCGCATAACTCTATTGTGACCCTCTGTGTCCCACTATTTCTCCTTTTCTTCTTAGTAAAACTTCTGAAAAAGTAGTTTGCACACATTCTTTAAATTCTCACTTTCTTTTTTAAATTTATTGTTTATTGTTGATACTATTACAGATGTCCCAAATTTTCCCCCTCCTCCCCCCCCAACCCCCCAATTCCCCTGCCTTTTCCACACTGTTGTCTGTGTCCATGGGCTATGCATATATGCATAAATGTTCTTTGGCTAACCTTTTCACTTTCTATCACTTCTTAAACCACAGCAATCTGACTTCCACTTCAACAAAACCCCTGCTGAAAACTGCTCTTACAAAAGTTTCCAATGACTGCCATATTACTCAACTGGACATTTTCCATTGTCTTGCTAGACTTCTCTTGCATTTTATATTCTGTCCTCTATTCTCATTAACTTTCCATCTCCCTGTTTCTCCTTGTGCTTTTATAGTTGTTCCCTCTTGTTCATTTTCATAGGTTTCTCACCTCTATACCTTAACCATGAGACTTGCCCAGGGCTCCATGCTTAACAATGCTTTTCTCTCCCAATCGTATCGACTCCCATGATTCTAAAAGAATTTGACTGAATAACCTCTAAATCTATATTGCGAGGATTAATCCCACTCCTGAGGTCATATAAATAACCAGTTGCCTGTTTGTATATTTGTTTGTTTTCATTACAGTTGAATTCAATATTATATTCAATATTATATTATATTCAAAATTATATTATATTGTACAGTTTTAGATGTACAACATAGTGGTTAGACATTTATATAACTTATGAAGTGTTCCCCTGATAGGTCTAGTACCTATCTGGCACTATACATAGATATTACAATATAGTTGACTATATTTCCTATGCCATATATTATATCTCCATGACTATTTTATAACTACCTATTTATACTTTTTAATCGCTTCACCTTTTTCATCCAACCCCCAACCGCTTTCCTCTGGAGACCATCAGTGTGCTCTCTGTGTCTATGAATCAGTTTCTATTTTGTTTGTTCATATTCTTTAGATTGCGCATATAAGTGACATAATATGATATGTATCTTTCTTTGACTGACCTATTTCACTTAGCATAACACCCTCTGGGTTTATCCACGCTACCATAAATGGTAAGATTTATTTTTTTATGGCCAAGTAGTATTCCATTGTATATATGTACCACTTTTCTTTATCCATGTATCTATTGGTGGGCACTTGGTCTGCTTCCACATCTTGGCTATGGTAAATAATGCTGCAGTTAACATAGGGGGTGTGTATATCTTTTCCCATTAGTGGTTGTTGTGTGTGTGGTTTTGTGTGTGTGTGTGTGTGTGTGTGTGTGTGTGTGTGTGTGTGTGTGTGTGTGTGTTGTATAAATATCCAGAAGTGGAATTGCTGGATCATAAGGTAGTCCTATTTTTAATTTTTTGATGAAATTCCATACTGTTCTTATAGTGGCTATACCAATCTGTATCCCCACCAACAGTTTATGAGGGTTCCCTTTTCTCTACATCCTTGCTAACACTTGCTATTTATTGATTAATTGATAATAGACATTCTAACAAGTGTGAGGTGACATGTCATTGTGGTTTTAATTTGCATTTCTCTGATTAGTGACATTGAGCATCTTTTTATATATCTACTGGTCATCTGTATGTCCTCTTTGCCCATTTTTTTAGTGGGATCATTTAGTGTGTGGTTGTGTGTGTGTGTGTATGTGTGTGTGTGTTGAATTGTATAAGTTCTTTATAATTTTTTGATATTGATCCATTATCAGATGTATCACTGGAAAATATCTGCTCCAATTCAGTAGGTTATCTTTTTTGTTTTATTGATGGTTCCTTTACTGTGCAAAGACTGTTGATCATATATACTTTGCTATATGTTATAGGTTCCTCAAATTCCAAATATCCAAAACTGAAATCTCATACCACTGCTTAAGTCTACTTCTGCTCCTGTATTCTAGAATAGATCACTGTAAATAGCATCACTATGCAGCCAGCTACCAAAATCAGATGCTATGGATTTACCTTAAACATCTCCTGACATCCAATTAATAGCCAGTCTGATTGATTTTCCTTCTCAGTGTATCTCAAATTTTTTTCATCCTCTTCATCTCTACTCCCAGTTAGCATAACTGAGTTCTTTCTCTTATGGACTGTTATAATAGTCTACTAATCACTTACCCTACTTCCTGTCTAATTCAACCATCAACCATTATTCATAAGGATAATGGTAAATATAAACCAGATTATATTACTTCTGTGTTTAGAATACTTTTGGGCTTTTTCATTGCTTACATAATAAAGCTCACATCATTTGCTTGCTACTACAGGTTGCTAGACACATCCCTCACTTAACTTTGATGATATAATAACAAACTGCTTTGTAGATCTCCAACATGTTACACTATTGCTCACCTCCTTTTTTACCCTCATACTCCTTCCTCTCCCTGGAAATGTGCTTCCTATCTTTCAATTACTTTCTGATATACCTTTAGTCATCTTTTACTGTTCAACTAAGTTATCAGCTACTGCCAGGTCAAGGACAAATATACCTTTTTTGTGTTGCTATAGGACAGTGATGGCGAACCTTTTGAGCTTGGCATGTCAGCATTTTGAAAAACCCTAACTTAACTCTGGTGCCGTGTCACATATAGAATTTTTTTGATATTTGCAACCATAGTAAAACAAAGACTTATATTTTTGATATTTATTTTATATATTTAAATGCCATTTAACAAAGAAAAATCAACCAAAAAAATGAGTTTGCTTGTCACCTCTGACACATGTGTCATAGGTTCACCATCACTGCTATAGGACCTTATACATATATCTGTCTTAGTACTAATGTTAATTGAAACCATGTGATTCTCATTGTCTCCCTCATCCTATATAATAAAAGGGTAATATGCAAATAGACCAGGGAGTGGGCCTAAGTCCTCAGTTGGACGTCCCCCGAGGGCTCCCAGACTGCTAAAGGTTGCAGGCCGGGCTGAAGGACCCTCCCCTCCTGCCCCCAGTGCATGAATGTCATGCACCAGGCCTCTAGTTTGACTATAAGATCCTTGAGGCAGACTGCATAGCTTACTCACCTGTGTCCCAATTGCCTTTTGAATTCAGTGCATATTTATTGTACCAAAGGACAAAAAAAGCCTCTTAAAGATAGAAGTGGCATCCTTAAATATTTGAAGTGCATATCTTAAATATATTTTTTATTATTTGTTGTCCCATAGCTTTATTGAGATTCTGGCATGTCTTGCCAGAATTCTCTTTACTGGCGGTTTTCTGATTCATGTTTCAGACATGGTATTGTTTCTTTACTAACTTACTTAAGAGAGAAGAGATTTCTATAGCAAGGCCCTGATGAAAGTTGTCTTCAATTTTGCAGCATCCCTCTGGCAGAACTATTAACTAAGGGACACTACTGTGGATTTGGTATTTTTCCCCACTTCCTTGTAGCCTCTGGCTACATAGAAAATATCATGACAGAAATAAAGAAGCAACTTTAGACAAGTGTGACATAGTATCACTTATATGTGGAATCTAATGAACAAAATAAACTGACAAAATAGATCCAGAAATATTGAAGCAGAGGGAAGGGGGAGGGGAGCGGGAAGAGATAAACCAAAGAATTTATATGCTTATACGCATAGCCTATGGACAGACAATAGTGAGGTGAAGGCCTGGTGAGGGGACAGAGCAGGGTGGAGTGGATCAAAGGAGGAATAAAAAGGGGACATCTGTAATACTTTAAAAATAAAGATAAATTTAAAAAAGCAACTTTTGTATTAGTGATGTGCACTCCTTACTTATTAACTCATGTAGACAGAAATGCAGATGCATTCTATAGAAGATGCATATAAATAGAGAACTATTTAAATAATAGAACCAAGAATATCTAGATCTTTTTAGATAAATCTGCTAACCCAACAGAATGGTGAAAGACTCATCCTCCATTTTACACATAAGTATCAGAAACTTGAGAAGAAAAATCTCAAACTTAGAAAGTTTATTTTTAGATATTGCTCTTCTTGTTTGTGTATTCCATTGTGGAATAATCAAGCTATGTCCCAAAATTTTGGATTCCACAAAACATTTCGAATTTTTCTTTTGATCAGTACTTTTTGGTGATGTGCAAAAGTCTCTTATCTCCTTACTGATGCTAAATATGAACCAGGAAAATTAGGGCTGTCTTCCATCAAATTATACATTGTGCTTTTCCACCCATTAGTAATGTAATTGGTTGGATTTGCGTTGTTATTTTCACAACATTAACAAGATAGGCATTATTTTACCTCTTGTGCTGTATAACTTTGTATAAATCAGTTGCTTTTTAGCATTTTGTTTTCCACTGTTAAGTGCATGCTATTTTTGATTCTTGTTTATAACTCTGACAATTTGCACCATAGAGTCTCAATGAGTAATCATTTAGACTATAATTATTGCTTTTAAAACATCCCAGCTATTTTATAACATATATATATATATATATATATATATATATATATATATATATATATATAGACTTATAATGCATGTATATTGTATTTTGTAACTATTATACCACATGGTCAGTATTTCTCCCACATCATTAGACCTTTTCCTTGGGGAAAAAAAAATCCCTAGAAGTGGAAGAATAGCTGACTCTGAGAGCAGATGCCTTGTCAAGGTGCCGGATGCATTCTATTTAATCTTGAGAAAATTCCAGAAGTATTCTATTTTATATAATCTTCTAATGTAGTTTGCATTTTGTCTACAAAAATAATTACTTTTAAGGGTTATTTTTTCCTTTGCATAATCTTCTTCAAGGATAGTTCAATCTGGTAACAGATATAGATAAGAAAATGCTTAAGAATATAATAATTTAGATAGTCTTATAGTGATAGGGATAAAAAAAAATAGATTTTATTGTATGTTCAAACAGATTTGGCCAAAATAAGAGGATAAGGGAGATATATCATTGAAAATTAGAGTCATTTTTCTCAGACCTGGTAATTATTGAATCACTCATTTTCAAAGCCAATGCCATTTCTTAAGTACATGTTTAATTTTAAGCTCACTGATGAAAATATTAACTTCATTAGTTACTATAATATTTCAAGACTGAAGAGATATTAGTTTAAAAAAAACAACTAACAAATCAATCAAACATAAAGCCTTAGAAAGCCCTTGAATTTAATCTCTAAGTGTATTTTTATATATTCGATTATTTACTGTGGGCATTTGCACATATTAAATGGTATCTTTGACTTCCTCGCTATCTCCCCCAATAATTACCTTAATAGTTTTGTTGAAATTATGCTGAGAAGTCCTTCCTCTGATATTCCTGTAAGAAGGTGATATGGGCTTTAAATACTACTGCTGTAGATTTTTACCTAAAATTGATTTTTTTTTTACCTGAACATAGTTATTTATGAGTTTATTGCTAACAGCAGCAAAATTATAACTGTTTTAAACATTACAGTTAGATATATGTATATAAAACCAAAATAGAACCATCAAATGTACTTCTTTATAATCTAACATAAACTTCAGTTTTTTGTGGCAATCCCTTTTCAACTTTATCTCTTTATCTTAAAGTGGGATAATAGCAGGAGGAGTGGACCCATAGTACGGGATGATTTCCTAATAGTTAACTAAATTCAATAATCTTGATGTTTCCTGGATTCTGAGGTCTGTTTCTTGAATGTGAATGCAGCACTCCCTATTGCAGAGAATCCTTTGAAAATGGTGGTTGCTTACTTTGTACATTGAATGCTGGATGGATATGGTAGATTTCCAATGGAAATCTGCTAGAAAAGGAGTATGCATAGTATGTGTTCTCATTTGGGAGCACATAAGAAACAATGCCTGGGAACTCTAAGGAATGCTTTCCTAGGAGGGGCAGATCATGCAGTATCAATCTGGATAGGTAAGAACCCAAATGCAAGATAATTTGAGTCACGATGCTAATGTGAATTTGCTTATTCTAGTTGGCTTTGGGGACCTGGGTAGATTAAGGTTAAATGTGGACACTGAAAATGCTATAACAATTTATGGTATCATCTCACTACATCTTCACTAGCACTGAGCAATAGCAATTATTTTCATAATTAAAAGTTGTAAATTTGAATCATCATATTTTCTTATGTTTATTGTCAGCTATATTTCTTCTTATGGAAATTGCCCTTTGCTTATTTTATTATAGTGTTGTTAGAACATATTCACATGACAATCACATATGTTTTGTTATTTTTTGAGAAAATATTCCTACAATTTCCCACTTGACCTTTAATTTTATTCAAAAAGCACTGAATTAGGATATCTACAAGTCTGAAGCTTTATATGTGTGACTTCTTCCACTGAAATTATCAAAGATTATTCTACTTGACTCAAAATTCATTTGAAATTTATTTCATTACAGATATTTTAAAATAGCTTTAAAACATATTTTAGAAAGCAAGATTTCATTTTTAAGTAATACGAGCAAGGGTAAACTTTCAACACATGACACGAAGCCATAAGGAAGACAAAAATAACTGAAGCTATTTTAACTAATTTCATTTGAACAACTCACCAGATTACACATTTCTCTTCATTTCTTACATAAAACATACCAATAGATGCACCTGGCATACTGAATGTTCGTGACAGTAGATTACCCTGCAGCATTGGAGAGAGTGTGAAGAAGTACCACTCATCTGATGCTTCCAGGAATGTAAATTGGTGTAACCTATTTTGGAGTGCAATCTGGCAACAAACATTTTTTTTAAAATACATATTTTCCCTCTGTAAGAAATTTACATATATATATGCAAGCAAATACTTGCAAACATACACATTAAAAGATCTTTATCATAACACCTCTGTATTTGTAATTGTTAAAAAATGGCAAAAATTAATGTCCATCATTAAGAAGAAGACGGATTTTTAGCACATTGATGATATAGGGACACAATTGAAATGAATGAAGCAAAAGTATATTCATGATATGGAAGATGGTCAATACCTGTTGCCATTGAAAAAAAACAAGCAAGTTTCAGAGCAGAATGCATTGTTAGAATCTATTTAAAGGGAAATTTCTGAAAGGATTTGTAAGAGACTTGATAATGGATATTTCTGGTGAGAGAAGCTAAAGGTTCAGTGTGGGGAAATTTTTTTTGCTTCTATTTTTATACAGCATGTACCAATTGTATCTTATTATGAGCATGCAATTTCTGTTAGATATTTATGTAAAAACTAGAGGCCCGGTGCATGAAATTCATGCACTGGGGAGGTGTCCCTCAGGCCAGACTGCACCCTCTCCAATCTGGGACCCCTCGGGGGATGTCCCTGTGGGATCAGGCCTAAACTAGAAGTCAGACATCCCTCTCACAATCCAGGACTGCTGTCTCCCAACCGCTCACCTGCCTGCCTGCCTGATTTCCCCGTAAGCACTCCCCTGCCAGCCTAGTCACCCCCTAACCACTTCCCTGACAGCCTGACTGCTCCCCTGACAGCACGATCGCTCTCAACTGCCCTCCCCTGCCAGCCTGGTTGCCCCCAACTGCCTTCCCCTTCTGGCCTGGCCCCCCCCAACTGCCCTCCCCTGCAGGCCTGGTAGCATCCAATTTCCTTCCTTCCTCTTCTGGCCTGATCACCCACAACTGCCCTCCCCTGCTGGCCATTGTGGCAGCAATCTTGTGGCCACATGCAGCCAGCCATTTTATGTGAGGGCATGATGGTCAATTTGCATATTACCTCATTATTATACAGGATTCCAGTATTGTTTAATTCATATTCTTTTTATTATATGTGAAAATTTCTAAAGACAAAAATATGGTAACATAGACAAATTAGTCCTCATTCCTATATAAATTTGTCTGGGTAATTTGTGTGACTATACAGGTCTGAATTATACTTCTACTTCAATTGGGAAAATATGTGTTTTAAGTTGAAGAAAATATTCTAAAAAGAGACTTAAATTTTTAATTAATTCGTGGTCTGAATCTGGCTCACAGGCATGTCTTGAAACAAATATTTGTAAAATTAATTGTAAACATTCCAAAAATTATGACTTTAAATTTAAAAATTGCATTATCTACTTCTTATGAAAAAACTAGAGGCCCGGTGCATAAAAATTTGTGCACTCGGTGTGTGGGGGGGATCCCCTCAGCCTGGCCTGTGCCCTCTCGCAGTCTGGGACCCCTCGGGGGTGACCACCTGCTGGCTTAGGCCTGCTCCCCAGGGGATTGGGCCTAAACTGGCAATCAGTCATCCCTCTGGCAGCCTGGGAGCCCTTGGGGGATGTCCACTTGCCAGCGGGGAGCAGGCCTAAGCTGCAGTCGGACATCCTGAGCGCTGCTGAGGAGGCGGGAGAGGCTCCCACCACCACCACCGCTGTACTGGCAGCCATCAGCCTGGCTTGTGGCTGAGCAGAGCTCCCCCTGTGGGAGCACACTGACCACCAGCGAGCAGCTCCTGCATTGAATGTCTTCCCCTTGGTGGTCAGTGTGTGTCATAGTGACCAGTCATTCCCAGTCTTTCTGCTGTTAGAGTCAGTTTTCATATTACCCTTTTATTATATAGGATAGAGGCCTAGTGCACGGGTGGGGGGCTGGCTGGTTTGCCCTGAATGGTGTCCCAGATCAGGGTGGGGGTCCCGCTGGGGTGTCTGGCCAGCCTGGTTGAAGGACTGGTGGCTGTTTGCAGCTGGTCACACCCCCTTTAGGGTGGGGGTCTCCACTGGGGTGCCTGGCCAGCCTGGGTGAGGGGCTGATGGCTGTTTGCAGGCTGGTCAAGCCCCCCCCCCCCAGTGGGGACCCTCACCCCATGGAAGTTTGGCCAGCCTGGGTGAGGGGCTGATGGCTGTTTTCAGGCTGGCCACACCCCCTTTAGGGTGGAGTCTGGCCAGTCTGGGTGAGGGGCTGAGGGCCATTTCCAGGCTGGCCAAGCCCCCCGGAGTTGGAAACTCTCAATCTCTCTTTTTTTTTCTTTTTTCTTTTTTTATTCTGGGATTTATTTACCTTCTATAATTGAAACTTTGTTGCCTTCAGTGGAGCTCAGAGCTGGCAGCAGCAGGAGGGAAGCTTGGCTTCCTCCATCACTGGAGCAACCAAGCCTCCTGCTCGCTCCAGCTCTGTGGCCACGGCCAGCTGAAAGCAGGTATCTGGGCTTTATTTATCTTCTATAATTGAAACTTTGTTTCCTTCAATGGAGCTCAGAGCCAGGCCACAGCAGGCGGGAAGCCTGGCTTCCTCCAGCACTGGAGTAACCAAGCCTCCTGCTCGCTCCAGCTCTGTGGCTGCTGGCCGCAATCTCGGTTGGGTTAATTTGCATATAGTGGCTCTGATTGGCTGGTGGGCTTGCCTTAAGGCATAGCGAAGGTATGGTCAATTTGCATGTTTGTCTTTTATTAGAGTAGATAAGATGTAATAATAATGAGAATCATGAAAACAATCTGCTTGAACTGAGTATTATCTACCACCTTTATATAGGGCTTGTGACTTAATGTGTCACAGTCTAACCACTCAAGTCCTATATATGAAGAACTGAAACCTGCATGGCACCTGTAGATAAAAGATGACTCATGCTCTAGAACTTGTGGGATGATCATGTCTTAAAAGTACATTTCCTCTTTATTTTTAAGTTAATAGAAGGATAGCAAATCATTTTTAAAAGTTTAAGCAAGAGCAATGGCACCTTTTGTGTGAATTCACAATGGTCCACTGTGGAGTTTGATCAAAGTGAGATAAAACTACAGCAGCCCCTGTCAGGCTCTTAAGACTAATGACATAATTCAAATTGATTTTGGGAAGAAATGGGGAAAAATAGATAAATGAGACACCAGCATATAGTTAGGATAAGATAAAGACCTATTTATACTGAACAAAAACAATAAAACTAAAACTATAGAAAGAATACAAGTTACTTAAGACTTTATTTTGAGGATCATGACAGACAGAAAACCTATGAAGCAGACACTAATTAGCAGTACATGTCATTTGTATTTCCCAGAAGGTTAGAAACAGAATAAAAGTTTCTTGTTCAAGGTTACTAAGATCATTTGGAAAAAGATCAAGAATGGAAACAAAGCTTTTCAATTCTGTGCCATAGTCCAAGGCATGTCATTTTTCATCAGAGCTTTGTTAATTGAAAGAAAAACAATGAATCATAAACAGCTGATGATCTATCTCTTTTCTCTGTATCTTTTTCTCTCTCTTTTATCCTTCCTCCCTTTCTAAAATAAATAAAAATAAAAAAGAGCAGTTTTAAGTTTACTAAAAATAATTAAACAAAAAGTGCAGAGAGCTCCTGCATGCCACTCCCCCCTCCTCCCTAGTTTCCCCTATTAACATCTTGCATTAGTGTGGTACCTTTGTTACAATTGATGGGTCAGTATTGATACTGTACTTTCTTAACCTCCCCAGGGATAAACTGGGAAAAGGGAGTTTTTGCTTGCTCTCTAACAATTAATCCAGGGGAGGAGCTGTGGTGAGTATTAGAATGCTAGTTCAACCTGTCATTGTTTTCAGTGGCATATGCTAGGCCCTGTGAGCACTACAAATGAGGTGATAGAAAAGGAATTGCTCTTGTAGATAGCAAAAAATGGGTCATGTTTTCTTATCCATTCAGCTACCCCCTCTCTTTTGATTGGAAAATTTAAGGCATTTGCATTTAAGGTTATTATTATTGATAGGTACTTATTTTTTGCCATTCTTATTCTTTATGCCTGTGTTCTCTTTCTCTTCATTTCTTCATCTTACTACAGTCCTATTATCATTTCTTGCAGTGCTGGCTTGGTGGTAATAAGCTCTATAACCTTTTTTTTTTCTGTAAAGCTCTTTATTTCACCTTTGATTTTGAATGATAGCCTTGCTGCAAAGAATTGTCTTGGGTTCAGTCCCTAGGTTTTCATTGCTTTGTATACTTCATGCCATTTCCTTCTGGCCTGAAGTGTTTGTATTGAGAAGTCAGTTGATAGTCTAAAGGGAGTTTCCCTTATAGATAAATTTCTGTCTCTCTCTTGCTGCTTTAAGATGTTTTCTTTGACTTTAATTTTTGCCATTATAATTAATATGTGCTTGGTGTGGGTCTTTTGTGGTTCATCTTGATTGGGTCTCTCTGTGTTTCCTGAACTTGAGTGACTTTTCCCTTCACCATGTTAGGGAAATTTTCTGCCAGTATTTCTTCAAACAGCTTCTCTTTTCTTTTCTCAGATTCTGCATCTTCTAGTACCCCTATAATGAGAATGTTGTTATGTTTCATGTTGTCCCAAAACTCCCTTAGACGCTCCTTCTACTTTTTAATATTTTTTCTCTTTTTCCATTTGCTGCTCTGAATGTGTTGTGTGTGTTTTGTTTTGTTTTTTTCCTACCTAGTCTTCTAATTTACTGATTCGGCCCTCAGCTTCTTCTAGTCTATTGTTGAACCCTTCCAGGGTGTTCTTTATTTCAGCTATGTCATTCAGTATTTCTAATTGAGACTTATTTATTGTTTCAAGCTTCAAGCAGTCCTGAGAGGTAAATTCATAGCATTACAGGCCTATATAAAAAAATAAGAAAAACTTGCCCTAGCCAGTTTTGCTCAGTGGGTAGAGCATCAGCCTGTGGACTGAAGTGTCCTGGATTCAATTCTGGTCAATGGAACATGCCCAGGTTGCAGGCTAGATCCCCTGTAGGGGGTGTGCAGGAGGCAGCCAATCAATGATTCTCTCTCATCATTGATCTTTCTATCTCTCTCCCTCTCCTTTCCTCTCTGAAATCAATAAAAAAATATTTTTAAAAAAGAAAAACTTTTAATAAGTTATCTAACCCTACAACTTAAACAATTAGAAAGAGAACTACAAGAAAAGCCCAGAGTAAGTAGAAGGAATGTAATAATAAAGATCAGAGCGAAGCCATAGCTGGTTTGGCTCAGTGAATAGAGCATTGGCCCATGGACACATGCCCAGGTTGCGGGCTATATCCCCAGTAGGGGCCATGCAGGAGGCAACCCATCAATGATTCTCTCTCATCATTGATGTTTCTATCTCTCTCCCTCTCCCTTCATCTCTGAAATCAATAAAAAATATATTAAAAAAGAAAAAAAGAGAGAAGAAAGAAAGAAGAAAGAAAGAAAGAAAGAAAGAAAGAAAGAAAGAAAGAAAGAAAGAAAGAAAGAAAGAAAAAAAGGAGAAAGAAGGAAAGATCAGAGGGGAGATAAATGACATTGAGACTAAAATAATTATAAAAGATCAATAAAACCAAGAGCTCATTCTTTGAAAGGACAAACAAGATTGATGAACCTCTAGCCAGACTCATTAAGAAACAAAGAGAAAGGACCCAAATAAACAAAATCATAAATTAAAGAAGTGAAGTAACAACTGACCCCACTGATATACAAAGGATCATAAAAAAATGCTATGAATTATTATATTCCAAAAAAAATGGACAATCTGGATAAAATGGACATATTCCTAGAAAAATACAATTTCCCAAAGTGAATCAGAAAACCTGAATATGTCAATAAATACTGAAGAAATTGAAGCAGTAATAAAAAATAAATAAAAAATAAAAAAGTTCCAGCAAACAAAAGCCCATGTCTGGGTGGCTTCACAGGAGAGTTTTAACAAATATTCAAAGAACAAACACCTATCCTCCTCAATCTATTCCAAAAAATTCAAGAGGAAAGAACACTTCCAAGTTCTTTCTATGAGCATTACCCTAATTCCAAAACCAGATAAAGATACTAAAAAGAAAGAGAATTCCAAGCTAATATCCCTGATGCATGTAGGTACTAAAATTCTTAACAAATATTAGCAAATCGGATCCAACCATACAATCAAAAGATCATACACTATGACCAAGTGGGATTTATTTTGGGGATGCAAGGCTTGTTCAATATTCACAAATCAATAAATGTGCTACATCACATAAACAGATTGCAAAACAAAAATCATATGATCATATCAATTGATGCAGAATAAGCATTCAACAAGATCTAAGACCCTTTTTTGTTTTGTTTGTTTTTTTGTTTTTGTTTCTTAATTCTCAACTGAGGATATTTGTCCATTGATTTTTAGAGAGAGTGGAAGAGAGATGGAAAGACAGAGAGAAATATCAATGTGAGAGAAACACATGAATTGTTTGCCTCTTTCATCCACCTGACCAGGGCCTGAGCTGGGGAGGAGCCTACAACTGAAGAATTCAACCAGGACCCTTCAGTCCACAGGCCGACACTCTACCCACTAAGCCAGTGGTTCTCAACCTTCCTAATGCCAATACCCTTTAATACAGTTCCTCATGTTGTGGTGACCCCCAACCATAAAATTATTTTTGTTGCTACTTCATAACTGTAATTTTGCTACTGTTATGAATCATAATGTAAATATCTGATATGCTATATGTGTTTTCCAATGGTCGCGACCCGCAGGTTGAGAACCTCTTTAGTAAGCCCAATCAGCTAGGGCATAACGCCCTTTTTAGATAAAAACAAACAAACAAACAAAAAAAACAACAACAAAAAACAACAACAACTCAGGAAAGTGGGAATAGAGGGATCACACCTCAACATAATAAATACTTATTCACAAACCTACAGCCAACATCATACTCAATGGACAAAAACTAAAAACATTTCCCCTAAGAACAGGGACAAAACAGGGATGTCTGATTTCACCACTTTTGTTCAACATAGTACTAGAAGTCCTAGCCATAGCTATCAGACAAGAAGAAAAAATAAAAGGAATCCAAATTGGAAAAGAGGAAGTAAAACTCTCATTGTTTGCAGATGACATGATATAGTACATAGAAATCCCTGAAGACTCCACCAAAAATCTACTCAATTTAATAAATGAATCCAGCAATGTAGCAGAAAACAAAATTAAGAGCCTGAAATCTAAGGCATTTTTGTACACAAATAATAAACTCTCTAAAAGAGAAACTTTAAAAAATAATCCTATTTACCATTGCAACAAAAAATTAAGATACCTAGAAATAAACTTAACCAAGGAAGTAAAAGATCTGTACTCAGAAAACTATAGGACATTGAAAAAACAGATAGAGAAAGATATAAACAAGTGGAAGAATATACTGTGTTCATGGATTGGTAGATTAACATCATTAAAATGTCCATACAACACAAGGCAATCTACAGATTTAATGCAATCCCTATTAAAATACCAATAGCATATTTCACATATCTAGACTAAACATGCCAAAACTTTATATGGAACCAAAAAAAAAAACAAAAAAAAAAACCCAGAATAGCTGCAGCAATCTTGAGAAAAAAGAACAAAGTTGGAGGAATCACAATACCAGATGTCGTTATACTACAAAGCCACTGTACTCCAAACAGCCTGGTACTGACAAAAGTAAAGGCAAATAGATCAAGGTAACAGAACAGAGAACCCAGACATTGACCCAAGTCATTATGCTCAATTAACATTTGACAAAGGAGGCAAGAGCAAACAATGGTATCAAGACAGTCTCTTTAATAAATGGTGTTGGGAAAATTGGACAGATAACAGGCAAAAGAAAAATGAAACTAGACCACCAACTTACACCATACACAAAAATAAACTCAAAATAGATAAAAGACTTAAATGTAAGTCGTGAAACCATAAAAATCTTAGAAGAAACCATAGGCAGCAAAATCTCAGACATCTCTCATAGCAATATGTTTACTGATACCTCTCCTAGGACAAAGGAAACTAAAGAGTAATAAACAAATGGGACTACATCAAAATAAAAAGCTTCTGCACAGCCAAAGAAACCATTAACAGAATGAAATAGAGCCCACTGCATGGGAGAATGTATTTGCCAAAGATACATTGGATAAGGGGTTACTTTCCAAAATATATAGGGAACTCATATAACTTAACAAAAATAATAAGACAAATAATCCAATTAAATACAGGCAAACAACCTAAATAAAAACTTCTCCAAAGTGGACATACAGAAGGCCAAGAGACATATGAAAAATGCACAAAGTCACTGATCATCAGAGAGATGCAAATTAAAATGTCATGAGGTATCACCTCACACCTATCAGAATGGTTACCACCAACAAATCAATAAAAGACAAGTGTTGGCAAGTATGTGCAGAAAAGGGAGCCCTCGTGCACTGCTGGTGGGAATGCAGGCTGGTGCAACCCTATGGAAAACAGTGTAGAGTTTCCTCAAAAAATTAAAAATGGGACTCCCATTTGACCCAGTAATCCCACTTTTATTTATTTTTTACTTTTTTAAAATTTTATTTTATTGTTTAAGGTATTACAAATAGTAGTACATATGTCTCCTTTTTTTTCCCCATGGATCTCCCCCCACCCCCACCCCGACCTCCCACTTTTATCCTATATAATAAAAGCCTAATATAATAAATGCTAAGTGTCTGACCATTCAACTGTTGAACCAGTCACTATAAGGCACACTGACCACCAGGGGGCAGACACTCCAACCAGTAAGTTAGCTTGCTTCTGGGGTCTGGCCAATCAAGACTGGGCAGGACGGGCCGGACACACCCTGGAGCCCTCCTGCAGTCCTTCCCCAGCCCTAACCATACACCAGTGGGGTCCCTTGGCCTAGCCTGGGACCCCTCAGGGGATGTTGGAGAGCCAGATTCAGCCTGATCCCCACAGGCCAGGCGGAGGGACCCCACCAGTGCACGAATCTGTGCACCGGGCCTCTAGTTAAGATATATTTTCTTAAGATATATTCTTAAGAAATAAGAAAGAATATATGCACCCCTCTGTTCAGAGCAGTGCAATTTGCAATAGCTAAGATCTAGAAACAGCCCAAGTGCCCATCAGCAGATGAGTGGATAAGAAAGCTGTGGTACAGTTACACAATGGAATACTACACAGCTGTAAAAAAAAAAAACAAAGAACTCTTACCATTTGCACCAGCATGGATGGACCTAGAGAATATTATGTTAAGTGAATAAGCCAATGAGAAAAAGACAAGTATCACATGATCTCACTCATATGTGGAATCTAATGAACAAAACAAACTGATAAATTAAATAGAACCAAAGACATAGAAGCATGGAACAGACTGATGAGTTTCAGAGGGAAGGCAGGAGTGGGGGCTTGGGAAGAGAGTGATTAACTAGGGAACTTATATGCATATGCGCATTACCCATGGACACAGACAATAGTGTGGTGAAGACCTGGGAGGGCCGGGTATGGGTGGAGGGGATCAATAGGAAAAAACACACAAAGGGGACATCTGCAATACTTCCAACAATAAAGATAAATGTTTAAAAAGAAAAGCAATTGCTTCAGGTTACCCCCTGAAAATTCAGAGTGTTGGGTATATGGTCCAGTCTTTATATTCCTTCTGCAAGGAGAAGCTGGGAGCTAGTATTTTTCTTCTAATTGTTTGATGCTATATCAGATGTAAAGATTATGTTTCAAATCTCTCTCCAGGTTCCATGTAGCTGATTTTATGCTTACTTGCAACGCAGGAGCCTCTCAAGTAGTTTCCGGATTTCTTACAAAGGTAATTGGTCTGTGTGTCATTGCATTGCTTGTCCATGGCAGAGAGAGAGGGTCCAGGACTTTATAAGATGCCGTCTTACTGATATCGCTACCTGGAAATTTTTAATAGAGTCCTGGGCTCATCCCAGATCACCCATATGTAGCGGGAATTTTATGTTCTAATTTAAACTTGAAGCAAGTAAAGAGTGCATTCGCTCTTTAAATAAGATCTATACTTGATTCTTAAGCACACTAAAGTTTGATGATCTTTTATCTGAGGACCAAAGAAACCTGGCTGGGAAATGCATTTCAATCAATAAAAAAAATCTTCTGCAGTGACTTTGTATTTCAGGTGTCTGTGGTTATTTGCTCTAGCTTTGAATAAAAATTAGGTGGACTTTGTCTTTGATACCCTAACACTTCTCTCTTAGTATGGCTCTAGTATCACTCCCCAAATTCCTTTTCTCACAGATCCCAACTCTCTCTTTTCTTCTTTTTATTTTTTACTTTCAATTTTATTTTGTATTAGTTTCAGGTGTACAGCTTAGTGATTAGACAATCATATACTTTGCCTACTGTTCCCCTTGATATTTCCAGTACCAATTGATACTATACAGAGTTATTGCAACATTATTGACTATATTCCCTTTGCTGTACTTTACATCTCCATAATTAATTTGTAACAACCAATATTTACTTTATAATCTCTCCACCACTTTATCTCAGTACCCTGACCTCTCCGCTCTGGCAGCCATTAGTCTGTTCTCTGTATCTATGGATATGTTTCTGTTTCTGTTTGTTCATTTATATTGTTCTTTAGATTCCACATATAAGTGAAGTCATACAGTATTTGTCTTTCTCTGTGTGCCTTATTTCACTGAGCATAATACCCTCTGGGTTATGTTTGATTCTATCTAGTGTTAAACTAATATCTACATTTTAATTGATATTTTGCAATATTAAAAGGAGGAATCTTTATGAACAATAGCCCTGCAAACACAAAAAGAATGATTTTACACTAGAGAAGCTTTAGATCCTGTGGTGGGCAAATAAAGAGAGAATAGAGTGCTAGGAGACTTCTTCTGGCACATCTCAACGACACTCTCTAGATAAATTGAGGCTATATCCCAGGATAGCTGCGCTCAGAATTTGTAGCCACTTCTGCAAAATGTCATATAATTTAGAAAAGTTCACAGATATTTTCAAGAGAAGGGTTTGAAGCTCTGAATATTATGCTTGTCTAAATGACTCATGAGATTCACTGCAACTCAGTGATTTAAAAATATTCTGTGATCTTTCTCAGATGTTTTCCCTGTGGAGTTTGAAAATTCAAGTACAATTTGGAAGAACAGAAAAGGCAAAGTTTCACAAATCTCACACTATACATTTTCACACTTTTACAAACATAGAACTAAAAAGACAAAAGACAGAAGCATCAGAGAGACAAGTTTCAAAACTCTTTCAGCCAGATGTGAGGGTTAAGATGTGCAGCAATACAAGATAAAGATAAATTTCAAAATATTAAAATCCTAATAAACATAAAATTTAAATTCAATAAAGAACCATTTTTCTTTATTTAGTAATGTGGATTAATGCTCCTAAAGCTAAAAATAAAATATTTACAGTTCCCTTGTAAATGTTCATCTTTAGTATTAGCATTAATTTTTTTTTTTTACTTTTTGTTGTTTCTTCTTTTTTAAAAAATCTTTATTGTTGAAATTATTACATATGTCCCCCTATTTCCTCCATTAACTCCCTCCAGCCCTCTCCCACGCTCCAACCCAGGCTTTCACCACCTAATTGTCCATATCCATGGGTTATGCATATATATATATACAAAGTCTTTGGTTGATTACCACCCACCCACCCACTCTCACCCCCTTCCCTCTGAGATTCCGTACTCTGCTCCATATTTCCATGTCTCTGGACCCTCTGTTAATCAGTTTATTTTGTCAATTAGATTCCACATGTGAGTGCGATCATGTGGTACTTTCTCTGACTGATTCATTTCACTTAGCATGATACTCTCCAGGTCACTCCATGCTGCTTCAAATGGTAAAAGATCCTTCTTTTTTACTGCTGCATAGTATTCCATGATATAAATGTACCACACCTTTTTAATCTATTCATCTACTGATGGACACTTGGGCTGTTTCCAGATCTTAGCTATTGTAAATTGTGCTGCAATAAACATAAAGGTGCATACATTATTTCTGATTGGTGTTTCATGTTTCTTAGGATATGTTCCTAGAAGTCGGATTACTGGGTCAAATGGCAGTTCCATATTTACTTTTTTGAGGAAACTCCATACTGTTTTCCATAATGGCTGCACCAGTCTGCATTCCCACCAGCAGTGTACTAGGGATCCCTTTTCTCCACATCCTCACCAGCACTTGTCATTTGTTGATTTCTTGATGGTAGCCTTTCTGACAGGTGTGAGGTGATAGCTCATTGCCATTTTAATTTGCATCACTCTGATGATTAGTGACATTGAGTATTTTTTCATATGTCTCTTGGCTTTTGTATGTCCACTTTGGAGAAGTGTCTATTTATGTCCTTTGCCCATTTTTTAATTGGATTGTTTGTCTTCCTTTTGTTAAGTTGTATGAGTTCCTTATATATTGTGAATATTAACCCTTTATCAGATGTATCATTGCCAGATATGCTCTCCCATAGAGTGGGTTCCCTTTTCGTTTTCTTTTGCTGTGCAGAGGCTTTTTATTTTGATGTAGTCTTGTGGGAAACAGTTTATTGCCTTCACTATCTGATAAGCATAGACAGAGAACTCCCTGAAACCCCCCCGAAGGCTGGGTGCCTTTGAAGCCCTAGCAAAGCTCAGAGCTAGGCGCCACCTCTGTTTGTCCAGACAGTGGTAGCTGAAACTACTCCCCCATTTATTATTATGTAAATCCTTGCTGATGGGCTAGTCTGCTTGTTACTAGGGGATCACCTGCCTAAGGGCTATGCTATGGGTGCATCCCAGATCAATAAAAGCTTGGTGAGGCCTGAGCACGGAGGAAGTCCTTCGGGACTTGCCCGCCTGGTCCCCCAATATTGCAAAATTATCTCGTGTCTTTTTCTCTCATTTGTTGTGCGGCTCCTCTTTCAGATACCGAACCCTGCTCCACGCAGAACGTGGAGGGAGTCTTACTCGACATAGTCCCATTTATTTATTTTATCCTTAGTTTCCATTGTCCTAGGATATGTATCAGTAATCACATTGCTATGAGAGATGTCTGAGATTTTGCTGCCTACGGTTTCTTCTAGGATTGCTATGGTTTCCAACTTATATTTAAGTTTTCTTTTATCCATTTTGAGTTTATTCTTGTGTATGGTATAAATTGTTGGTCTAGTTTCATTTTATTGTATATATAGGTCCAATTTTACCAATACCATTTATTGAAGAGACTATCTCAACTCCATTGTATGGCTCTTGCCTCCTTTAACTCCATTGTATGGCTCTTGCCTCCTTTGTCAAATATTAATTGAGCAATGGAGCTTAATGGCTTGGATTGATTTCTGGGTTCTCTGTTCTGTTCCATTGGTCTACTAGTATATGCCTGTTCTTGTGCCAGTACCAGGCTGTTTTGATTACAGTGGCTTTGCACTATAACTTGATATCTGGTATTGTGATTCCTCCAACTTTGTTTTTTTTCTCTCTCTCAAGATTGCTACAGCTATTCCGGATCCTTTTTGGTTCCATATAAATTTTGGAGCATTTGTTCCAGATCTGTGAACTATATATGCTGTTGTGTTTTGGGGTTTTTTTGTTTGTTTTTTCTCCAGGTTTTGGGGTTTGTTTTATTTATTTATTTTTTAGATCCTGTTTACAAGAACAGCACTGGAACATAGAGAAACTATCATGCATATGTATAAGAAGACATTGTAGAAGAAACATTCAGAATCCACACCTTATTAAATTTTAATATGGTGTTCATTTCAGGACATGATTTTTATTAGATCCTGTTGGTATTTTAATAGGGATGGCATTGAATCTGTATATTGCCTTGGGTAGTATGGACATTTTTTTTTAAAACATTTTCATTTTATTTTATTTTATTTTATTTTTAAATATATTTTATTGATTTTTTTACAGAGAGGAAGGGAGAGAGATAGAGAGTTAGAAACATCGATGAGAGAGAAACATTGATCAGCTGCCTCCTGCACATCTCCTACTGGGGATGTGCCCGCAACCCAGGTACATGCCCTTGACCGGAATCGAACCTGGGACCTTTCAGTCCGCAAGCAGACGCTCTATCCACTGAGCCAAACCGGTTTCGGCAGTTTGGACATTTTTATGATGTTGATTCTACCAATCCATGGGCACAGTATATTCTTCCACTTATTTATATCTTCTTCTATCTCTTTTTTCAATGTCCTTTAGTTTTATGAGTACAACTCTTTTACCTCCTTGGTTAAGTTTATTTCTAATTATCTTAATTATTTTTTTGCAATGGTAAATGGGATTATTTTAAGTTTCTCTTTCTGAGAATTCATAATTGGTGTTTAAAAAAAGCCATCAAATTTTGGGTGTTGATTTTGTATCCTGCTACATTGCCAAATTCATTTATTAAATCTAGTAGTTTTTTGGTGGAGTCTTTAGGATTTTCTAGGTACAATATTATGTCATCAACGAATAATGAGAGTTTTATTTCCTCCTTTCCAATTTGGATGCCTTTTATTTCTTCTTGTAGTCTCATCACTGTGGCTAGGATTTCCAGTACTATGTTGAATAAGAGTGGTGAAAGCAGACATCCCTGTCGTGTTCCTGTTCCTAAAAGAAATGGTTTTATTTTTTGTCCATTGAGTATGATGTTGGCTGTAGGTTTGTCATACATGCCCCTTATCATGTTGAGATATGCTCCCTCTATTCCCATTTTGCTGAGAGCTTTTCTCAAAAGTGGATCTTGTCAAATGCTTTTTTTGTGTCTATGGATATGACTATGTGATTTTTATCTTTCAATTTGTTTATGTGACGTATCACATTTATTGATTTGTGAATATTGTACCACCCTTGCATCTCTGGTGTACATCCCACTTGGTCATGGTGTATGATCCTTTTAATATATTGCTGGATCTGACTTGCTAATATTTTGTTGAGGATTTTAGCATCTGTGTTCATCAGGGATTTTGGCCTGATAATAATTCTCTTTCTTTGTAGTGTCTTTATCTGGTTTTAGAATTAGGATTATTCTGGTCTCATAAAAAGAACTTGTAAGTGTTCCTTCCTCTTGGATTTTTTGGAATAGTTTGAGGAGTATAGGTGTTAGTTCTTTTTTGAGTGTTTGGAAAAACTCCCCTGTAAAGCCATCTAGACACAGGCTTTTGTTTGATGGGAGTTTTTTGAGTACTACTTCTATTTCCTCAGTTGTTATTGGCCTATTAAGGTTTCCTGATTCTTTCTGATTCCGTTTTGGGAAATTGTATTTTTCTAGGAATTTATCCATTTCATTCACATGGTCTGGTTTGTTGGCATATAGTTCTTCATAGTATTTTCTTACAATTCTTTGTATTTCTGTGGTGTCAGTGGTTACTTCTCCACTTTTGTTTCTGATTTCATTTATTTGGGCCCTCTCTCTTTGTTTCTTGATGTTTCTGGCTAATGGTTCATCAATCTTGTTTATCCTTTCAAAGAATCAACTCTTCGTTTCATTGATTTTTTGTATTTTTTTTTTTTAGTCACTATGTCATTTATTTCTGCTCTAATCTTTATTATTTTCATCCTTCTACTTACTCCGGGATTGTCTAGTTCTCTTTCTAGTTCTTTTAGTTGTAGGGTTAAATATTTATTGTTAATTTTTCTTCTTTTTTGAGATAGGCCTGTAGTGCTAGAAACTTCCCTCTCAGAAAGAAAGTTTAACAAAACGTTTAATCTATTTATATTTAAGGTTATTATTGATAGGTACTTATTTTGCTGTATCCCAGAGACTTGGGGTTGTTGTGTGCTCTTTTTCATTTGTTTACAGGAAGTTTTTTATCTCTTTCTTGATCTCATTGATAACCCTTTCATCCTATATAATCCTATATAATATAGCATAATATGCAAACTGACCAAATGGCCAAAGAGCAGAACGGCCATCTGGACAACCATCCAGGACCACACTATGACACCCACTGGCACAAGGCAAGCCAAGGTGGATGCAATGCAATTAGTCGGGTGCCAGGCCATCACCCCATGATTGCCCCACAGAGGGAGGCCCAGGCCACCAGCCAGTGGGGCTATCAACCGGGGGGTTCCATGATCACACCAAAGAGGGAGGTCCAGGCCAACAAACGGTGGGCTGCAGTAGGTGGGCAGGGCCTCCCTCTGTGAAGGAAACCTGGGTCCCAGGTGCTGGTGGCCAGAGGGAAGCCCACTTTCTGGGTGCCAGCGGCTAGAGGGAAGCCTGGGTCCCATGTGTCAGAGGAAAGCCAGTGCCAGCAGCCTGGGAAAGAAAGGCCTACTCTTGCACAAATTTCATGCATCGGGCCTCTAGATGTTTAATAACATGCTATTTAGCTTCCATGTGTTTGGCTGTTTTGGGGTGTTTTTACTGTTGTTGGTTTCTAATTTCATTCCCCTGTGATCTGAAAAGATGCTTGATATGCTTGCTATCTTCTTGAACTTGTAGGGACTTGTTTTATGTCATAACATGTGGCTTATCTTTGTGAATGACCCATGTGCACTTGAGAAGAATGTATATTCTGCAACCTTGAGGTGAAATGTTCTATAAATGTCAATTAAATCCATCTTATCCAGTGTGATCTTTAGGGTCACTGTTTTCTTGTTAAATGTTTGTCTGGATGATCTATCCAGTGAAGTCACCAGGGTGTTAAAGTCCCCTACTATGACTGTATCTTTGTCAATCTCTCCCTTAAAGTCCTCTAGAAGATTTCTTATATATTTAGGTGCTCCTATATTGGGTTGCATATATGTTTACCAGGGTTCAATCCTCTTGTTGCATCGACCTCTTTAGTATTATGTAGTGATCTTTGTTGTCTCTTGTCATGGCCTTCATTTTGAAGTCTATTTTGTCAGATATTAGTATTGCTACCCCAGCTTTTTTTTTCTTTCCACCTGCATGGAAACTTTTTTTCTATCCCTTCATTCTCATCCTGTGTGAGTCTTTTGTTCTCCTGAGGGTCTCTTATAAACAGCATATAGTTGGTTCATGTTTTAGTATCCATTAAGCTACCCTATGCCTTTGATGGGAGCATTTAATCCATTTATATTTCAGGTTATTATTGATAGGTATTTATTTGTTGCCATTTTAATTCCATATGCCTTGGTTTCTCTCTCTCTCTTCTCATTGCAGCAGTCCTTTTAGCATTTTTTGTAATGCTGGCTTGGTGGTGATGTACTCCTTTAGCCTTTTTTTTTCCAGGAAGCTCTTTATTTGCCTGTCTGTTTTGAATGATAGACTTGCTGGATATAGTAATCTTGGTTTCAGATCCTGTTTTCCATTACCTTGAGTACTTCATGCCTTTCCCTTCTGGCCTGAAGGGTTTCTGATGAAAAATCAGGTATCAGCCTTATGGGAGATCCTTTGTATGTAACAGTTTGCTTTTCTCTTGCTGCCTTTAAGATTCTCTCTTCATCTTTAATTTTTGGCATTTTAATAATGATGTGTCTGGGCCTGGACCTGTTTGGGTTCTTCTTGCTTGGGACTCTGTGCCTCCTGAACTTGTGTGACTTTTTCCTTCACTAGGTTAGGGAAGTTTTCTGCCATTATTTCTTCAAACACGTTCTCTATCCCTTTCTCTTTTTCTGCCTCTTCTGGCATACTTGCTATGCAATATTGTTATGTTTCACATTGTCCCACAGGTCCGTTAAGCTATCCTCCTGTTTTTTAATTGTGTTTTTCTTTTTGGTTTTCTGATTGGGTGATTTTTTTCAACTCTGTCTTCTAATTCACTGATCTGATCCTTAACTTCCCATATCTGCTGTGTATTCCTTCCAGAGTGTTCTTTATTTGTGCTATATCATTATTTATTTCTGTTTTCATAGTTACTATATCTTTTCTCATGCTATACCATCATTATTCTGAACTCTATATCAGATAAATTTCTCATCAACATTTCATTTATCTCTTCTTCTGGACAGTTCTCTTGTGCTTTCATTTGGGGATTGTTTCTTTGTCTCCTCATTTTGGGTGCCAGTCTCTATTCAGTCTCCACTTTCCATTTCAGTTATCAGGGTTCTCTCCAGTGAGTCTTCAGTTTCTTATTTAGGAAGAGTTTTCTGTATTTTAGTTATAATTCCAGTTTGGTCCTGAGAGTGTGTCTGTGCAGCATCCACTTACTCTGCCGCCATTTTTAATCTTCTCATCATTGATGTTTCTATTTCTCTTTCCCTCTCCCTTCCTCTCTTGATGTCATCTATGTGGATGACACTCAGTTTGAGTGGTTCGACAGTGACTCCAAGAATCAGAGACTTAATAATCATTTGAAAGAGTCTGCTTCTTAGAATTCTTTTTTTTTAATTAAATCTTTATTGTTCAGATTATTACATTTGTTCCTCTTTTTTCCCCCCATAACTCCCCTCCTCCCAATTCCCGCCCCACCCTCCGCCCTCACTCCTCACCCACTGTCCTCATCCATAGGTGCACGATTTTTGTCCAGTCTCTTCCCGCATCACCCACACCCCTTTCCCCCCCCGAGAATAGTCAGTCCATTCTCTTTCTATGTCCCTGATTCTATTATGATCACCAGATTATTTATTCACTTGATTCTTAGATTCACTTGTTGATAGATGCATGTTTGTTGTTCATAATTTGTATCTTTACCTTTTTCTCCTTCTTCCTCTTCTTAAAGGATACCTTTCAGCATTTCATATAATACTGGTTTGGTGGTGATGAACTCCTTTAGCTTTTCCTTATCTGTGAAGCTCTTTATCTGACTTTCAGTTCTGAATGATAGCTTTGCTGGATAAAGTAATCTTGGTTGTAGGTTCTTGCTATTCATCACTTTGAATATTTCTTGCCATTCCCTTCTGGCCTGCAAAGTTTCTGTTGAGAAATCAGCTGACAGTCGTATGGGTATTCCCTTGTAGGTAACTGAGTTTCTTTCTCTTGATGCTTTTAAGATTCTCTCTTTGTCTTTTGCTCTTGGCATTTTAATTATGATGTGTCTTGGTGTGGTCCTCTTTGTATTAATTTTGTTTGGGGTTCTCTGCGCTTCCTGGACCTGTAAGTCTATTTCTTTCACCAGGTGGGGGAAGTTTCCTGTCATTATTTCTTCAAATAGGTTTTAAATATCTTGCTTTCTCTCATCTTCTGGCACCCCTATAATTCTGATATTGGTACGCTTGAAGCTGTCCCAGAGGCTCCTTACACTATCTTCGTATTTTTGGATTCTTTTTTCATTTTGCTTTTCTGGTTGGGTGTTTTTTGCTTCTTCACATTTCAAATCTTTGCCTTGATTCTTGCCGTCCTCTGGTCTGCTGTTGGGAGTCTGTATAGTATTCGTTATTTCAGTCCGTGTATGCTTAATTTCTAGTTGGTTCTTTATCATAACATCGAGGGTCTCATTAGATTTCTTGAGGATCTCACTACATTTATTGGCGGCTTCTAGACAGCTCTTAAGAGACCTTAAAAGTGTGGTTCTGAACTCAATATCCTCCATTGACAGTTTTGTCCTGTTTCTTTGTCTCCGCATTTTTTACGCTTTCTTGGTGCGCCTCCTAGTGGTCTTTGTGCGCAGTCTTGTTGTAGTTAAGCCTTGATTGTTGTCGGCAATACCGGGGGTGATTTGACCTCCAGGCTAACTGGCTATGAGAGTCCGCTGAGTCTGCAGTGGGAGAGCTTCTGTGCTGGATCTCTAGGGCGGTGCTAATCTAGCATTTGCCTGAGGCTATCCGGCAAATGGCTCTGTGCAGGGCTTGGGCGGGGCGTGTCCCTGGGGATCTACAGGGCGAGCCAGAGCGAGCAGTTATGGCTGCTCTCAATTCCATCCCTAGGGGCTCTGCCATCCCTAGAGTCCCAGCAACCGCTGCAAACCTTGGAGAGAAAGCTGCCTTCGAGTGCCGACCGAAGCCAGACATTCCCGCTTCTCCCGTTTGAGTCTGGGTCCCTAGAGACTCGCCCGGATCTGGAGCTCAGAGTCTGAAACTCCCTCCCGATTGAAAACAACAACCGCGCCCTCCGCCTCCAGCCCGCTCCGTGTGCACTCCGCACCTTAGTATTTCACTTCAGCACTGCGCCTCCTCTGAGTCTGGGTATGACATTCTCTTTCCTCCTAGTTGTAGAATTTCCTCTCAGCCAGCCTTCCTGTGGTTCTGGATGATGTCCGTTCCGTCATTTAGTTGTTTTTTGAAGTGGTTGTTCGAGGCAGCAATCTCCGGCGTTAACCTATGCCACCATCTTGGTTTCTCTGCTTCTTAGAATTCTTATACTCTCTCAAAAGGAACTCAGATTAAATTAAAATGTCTTCATTAATTAGCTTTAACACTAAATTTCCTCTCCCTATTGCATTGCAGAATTGTTTTCCATTTCCGTCTTTTTTTTTTTTTTTAAGTACAGGGAATAATCCCTCCAACTCTTTAATTTTGGATATCATTCAAAATTATTTTAACTTCAAGTATCAGAAAACACAATTTAAAATTGTTCAGATAATAAGTTACAGAAGACTTATATTACATAAGTTTAAATAAGAAGATTTATTAATTCACTCAATGAAAAATCTAAAAATATGGCAGTTACAAGGCTAGTTAATTCAGTGGCTCTATAATATCAGCAAGAATACAATTCTTTAATTATTTTTACTTTCTTTATCCTAGTGAACTTTTAAATTTTTTAAATCTTTATTATTGAGAGTATTACAGATGTCCCCCTTTTTCTCTCTATTGCCCCACTTCACCCAGTTCCCGCTCTGCCCCAGGCCTTCAACATCCTATTTTCTGTGTCTATAGGTAATACATATATGCATATAGGATCTTTGGTCAATCTCTTTCTGCTCTGCCCGCTCCCCACTTACTTCTGAGAGTCTGTTCCATGTTTCCATGCCTCTGGTTCTATTTTATTAATCAGTTTATTTTGTTCATTAGATTACTAGTTCACTTATTTTTATTTTTAGATTCAAATGTTAATGATATGTATTTACTGCCATTTTATTTTTCATTTCTTCTTCTCCTTCTTCTCCTTCTTCTTCTTCTTCTTCTTCTTCTTCTTCTTCTTCTTCTTCTTCTTCTTCTTCTTCTTCTTCTTCGTCTCCTTCCCCTTCCCCTTCCCCTTCCCCTTCCCCTTCTCCTCCTCTTCTTTTCCTTCTCTTTCTCATTCTCCTTCTTCTTTTCTTCTTTCTTCTTCTCCTTCTTCTTTAAAAATACCCTTTAACATTTCTTGTAATACTAGTTTGATGGTGATGAACTCCTTTAGCTTTTTCTTGTCTGTGAAGCTCTGTATCTGACCTTCAATTCTAAGTGGTAACTCTTCTGAGTATAGTAATCTTGGTTGTAGGTCCTTGCTATTTATCACTTTGAATACTTATTGCTACTCCCTTCTGGTCTGCAAAGTTTCTATTCAGAAATCAGCTGATAGTCATATGGGTGGTCCCTTATAGGTAACTAACTGTTTTTCTCTTACTGCTTTTAAGATTCTCTCTTTGTCTTTAACCTTTGGCATTTTTTTAAATCATCTGAAATTCTTTAGCATATTGCCTTTTGTCTTCTGGCTTGTTCCTTTAGAATTACAGGATGGCTGTTGCAACTACGGATATCATCATATACTCACACTTTCTTATAAGTCTTTTCAAGACTGAGAAAATCTTTTCCAAAAGTTACTTGTGTAGAATTTTCCTTTTGGCTCATTAGCCATGTTTTTGTCAATGAATGACTAAAGAAAATGGGATTACCATAGTTGATTTAAACTAATAAAGATTAATCTCATAGGCAGGGGAAGGGGGAATATTTTTTCCTAATGCACATGATTTCACTGAACCTGATCCAAATTAGGGTGATGTTACTAAAGAATGTGCAGAATTATGAGAGCTATAAAATGACTATTGTGAGACCAAAATGTCTGCATTATGAAATTTCAATATGATATATTGAAAAAAGGGGCTCAAAAACAACTTTTCATCAAATAGCTGTTTTAGTGATTCATTTGATCTCTTGGTTTCTAGTTCAATAAATTACAGACTTTGACTAAATCAGTGATTCTTATGTTGAGACTGGCATTAACAGGGGCCTCTATCAGAAGTACCCTGGAGAATCTCAAAATACATACCCAAATGGCACTGCTCCTCAGAATGATGAATACAAAACAGTATTGTTAGTTATCGTCATTGTGTTGTTTATTAATATCCCTAGAACTTATTTTATAATGGAAGATTATACTTTTCAACAACCTTGACCCAATTCCTCCACAACTTTAACCCCCACCTCTGGCAGCCACAAATCTGATTTCTGTTTGCTTAGATAACACATATAAGTGAAATCATACAATATTTGTCTTTCTGTAACTTCATTCAGTTAGCATAGTGCTCCAAGGTTAATCCATATTCAACAAATGGCAGGATTGTCTCATGTTTATGAACATAATGTTTTCTCCATTAATTTGTCAGCGAACTCTTTGGTTGTTTCCATGTCTTGACTGTTGTATATAATGCTGCAATGAATATGTGGGTGCAGATATTTCTTTGGGATACTATTTCATTTCAGTTTGATATATACCCAAGAGTAGAATTACTGAAACATACGATAGTTTTATTTTTAATTTTTTGAGGAAACTTCATATATCATTCAATGGCTGCACCATTTTACATTCCCACCAACAGTATATAAGAGTACTCTTTAACTCATGTAGTTACCAGAATTTATTTCTTGGTTTTTTGTTTTGTTTTGTTTTGTTTGCTTTTGTTCTGTTTGTTTGTTTTTTGTAATAGCCATTCTAACAGGTATGAGGTGATATCTCATTGTGGTTTTGATTTGCATTTTCCTAATGATTAATAATGCTGAGCACCAAAAAGTATTTTTGAGAACTAATGAGAAATATATTGCGACAGGAAAAATATTTGAGAACTCTTGGACTCGATGATTTCTAGGTCTTTGTTCAATATTATTCTACTTGTGTGTATATTCTAAAGCATAATGTACTTTCCATAAAGGGTTTATATTTTATGTCAGTTAACAAAATATGATTACGTTTAAATCAGTAAAAACTGTTATAAAATTGACATTGTGCAGTTATGCATTCCTTTACATTCACTATCCTGAAGTATTTCATACAGTTGAATGCACTTTATTTTATACAGCTCTATACTATATTTCCTATAGTTTAATACAGCTATTTTTGCTAAAGTAAAAAATTTCCAGAATTTTCTCCAAAATACCAATTTACTTAAAATAAAAAGATAAACTAAAATAAGAGTTCCATACACAATATCTGACATGAGAAATAATATTGCAAATATAAAGTAATATGTTAGCTTTTAACCCTTGCCCAATTTTCAAGTTCTTTACATCAAGGTGTCAAGCAAAGAAAATTTTTTAAATGTTCAGTGTCATTTTTGACCACCAAATCAGAAGTAAATATTAAGTTGTTATGGTCTGTTGGTTTGAAAATGCTGTACTATAATCTCATGCCCAATTCAATACCAATTCTTCAATATGTGGGCCTTAAATTAAGTCTATAAAAACTCTGTGAAATAAATCTCCATCATGTATATTTCTAATATTTAGGTACTAAAAAAAATAGAAATAGATGATCTTCAGAATCTGATTCTGTGAGAAAGAAAAAAGATAAAGAGGGATTTGAATATTTTGAAAGTTCATGTTAATTGAGCACCTACTATGTGTCAGTCATTAGACTAAACAGTTTACATGCATTATCTTATTTTCCTCACAATAAAATTGAACAGATGGGGAAAAAGATAGAAAAGTAATAAAGAAATGACCAAGGAAATATACTGCTTTCAAGTAGAAACAAGCTCAAAACAAAATAAAAACCCTCTGCCCCTTGATTAATATTGGCTGCTCTCTACATTTCCAATTGAACCCCATAATGAGATAGGTGTTCTTCTTAAAAGAGGATCACAATATATCCTCAAGTAAAACTCTCATAATTTACTATGTCGCTATGTCTGAGGCCATCTGAAGGTTAGTTAGTGTTTGAATTCCAGCTGACTGATTCATCAATTAGCTCCTTTGCTTCGCATTTGATCATTTTATTGCTTGTTAGCCTCCTGAGAATGTTGAGGAAGTATTTATTGAGGAAAGAGCTTGGGCTTTGAAATATTAGGTTTAAATCTTGGTTCTTTCATTTCACTAGCTGAATCACTTAAAGAATGTCTTGTTATCTCTATGATGATTAGGATAATAACAATAATAGACCTACCTCATGGGGCTATTATGAAGAATAATGAAATAATATGTGAAAAAATATTATAGATATGCTAGTTATTACCATCATCAACCTAAATCCAGAAAACTATTAACTAGTAACAATATGAGTACAACAATGTTTGAGATTGGATAAGATTTAAAATTAAGATTAGCCCTAACTGGTTTGGCTCAGTGGATAGAGAGTCGGCCTGTGGACTGAAAGGTCCCAGGTTTGATTCCGGTCATGGGCATGTGCCTTGGTTGCAGGCACATCCCCAGTAGGGGGTGTGCAGGAGGCAGCTGATCAATGTTTCTCTCTCATCGATGTTTCTAACTCTCTATCCCTCTCCCTTCCTCTCTGTAAAAAACCAATAAAATATATTTTCAAAAATAAAAATAAAATTAAAATTAATGGTTGAAAGGAATATATAGTCATGTGTGGTAATATTAATGAGACTGTTTCCTCAAGTCGTATTATAATTATACTCAAATAGTTGTCTATATACTGATAATAATTGGTACAATTTAGAATTAACAAATGGCATAAATAACTGCCATAGGATAGAATTAGAGTCTTAAAATTCGAGATATATAAAAACTATATAGTAGAACTGGAGATTAAATTATTTGTTAGGAAATGGTATGTAGTCTCAACATTTTTTAAAGTTGTATTAGTTATAATGAGCATCAAATGTTAAGCAAATTTAATTTGTATAATAGACCCAAGACCTTGAAATAATAATAATAAAATATTTTAATATAGATGAAGTTGTCAATTGAACCAAAAATTATACTTCTGATAATTCAAAGGAATAACCCAGTAGAAGTGTAGTATAGTATTTTATAGCACAGAATTTGGAGCATGATTATTTAAGTTGATATCTTTGTTTGCCAGTTCCTATAAGATTGTGGATTAATAGCGTAATCTGTTTTCCCTGACTCTGTTTGAGAATTTTTAAAAAATATATTTATAAAGTACTTCAGAGCAGTACATGGTATACTGTAAGCATTTGAAAAAATGATAGTGTTTTTATTTGTCCATTTCTTTCTATGAGGATGACTTTAAGAATGGAGCTAAACAAAAAATAAGAATAATATATTTTAGAATAATAGGAGATAAAAGGATAGAGTCAGTGCAGCCATAGCTATGAGCAAAAGGCAAGCATTTCTTTTTATTCAATTGCTCAACTAAAGTGTCGTAAGTGAAATGGATACTCTCATGCACTACTGGTGAGAGTGTAAGTTGCAACCATTTTGGATAGAAATTAGTAACATTACAAAAGCCTTGTAAATGCATACACCCTTGAATCACAAATTCCAATATAGGCAGTTATTCTAAGGAAATTATATTTTTCCTAATCACTGTCACAGATTTTCACCATTATGTTCTCCCCTATCCCTGTGGACTATGTCATGCCCCTCTGTCACTCTCAAATTTGTATTCCATTACTTGCTGAGACATACTCTCCTAAAGCCCTAAGGATTAAAATTTCAATAGCTTAACTCTATTACCTCTATTGCTTGTTTTTCTCCCAAAAAGATTCCCAAGGCAAAGATAATGGAGGTTTGACAGAGTGATACTTTGAGGTCCTCGCCCTTGATGCAGAGCTCCACAAACATACTGCTTTACTTCCCCTGCTAGGTGACTTAGTACTCTTGTGTCTTCTTTATTGCCTCGCGCCTTCATTTTTTACTGAAGGCGAAAGATTAGGCAAAAAGTCTAATTGGTGGAAGTGTCTAGTCTAATGCCACCATTGTTACTCATCTTTATGTAGGAAACATGAAGACATCTGTGATCTTATGAAGTTGAACATGTTTCACTTTAAAGACATATGTGACATAAGCAATACAAAAAAAGCATATGGATACAGGAATACTAATTCAGCTCTGTTGCAGTAAATTTCTGGGGTCCAACCCCAGCAGGTCCAGGGGTCCCCAAAGGTGTGGACGGAGTCGGCGAAGAAGGAATGACACGGAGACAGCGTTCAGTTGATCAGCAGCCTTGCCAGGATCTCTAGCCACAATCTCCAGCCAAGTTCTGGTTCGGTTCTCTCACTAGGTTCTCCAGCCAGGTTCTCCAGCCAGGTTCGGTCGCCAGATTCTGTAGCCAGGTTCGGTTGCCAGGTTCTGTCTAGGTTCTATCCAGGTTCTTTTGCCATGTTCTCTCGCTAGGTTCTGTCTCTAGGTTCTGTCTCCAGTTTCTGTCCAGGATCTTTTGCCATGTTCTCTCCAGCGAAGTTCTTCTGTCTCTAGATTCTGTGTAGGTTCTGTGTCTAGGTTCTGTGTCTAGGTTCTGTGTCTAGGTTCTGAGTCTAGGTTCTGTGTAGGTTCTGTGTCTAGGTTCTGTGTCTAGGTTCTGTGTCCTGTTGCCTTGTTACATCTGTCTTTATACCAGTTGATTCCAATCCTATCAATCTCTATTCCAAAGGTTAGGGCGTTTCTTATCTCCATTCCAGGGAGTAAAGATTATGTAGCTTAAGCATGATTGTTCGTAGTTAAAGTGATTAATTACCCGCCTGGCATTTAGTTAAGGGGTTTTATTCCCTCCCTAACTTCAGGGGAAAATCCCTACCTGGGGAAACAACCTTTCTCAGAGAGGTGACCTTGGTTAAAACACATAGTGCCAAGAAGGTGAGCAAACACATTAAGAACAGTATGCCATATATGCCAGGTCCCTTGAAACAGCAAGGATGGACCGGCTTCTGGCAGTAAATGAGGGATGATAGTGGATTAGATTAGACTGTTGTTAGTGTAGATTAAGATAATTGGACAATGTTAAAAATTATTTTGAAATAGGATCAACAATACTTGGTTGACTAATTTGCTATAATGGGTATGACAATGGAAGATAATATCAAGAATGCCTTTTAAGAGCCTGGCAAAAGGCAAGCATTCAATATATGTTGGCCATTATTAGTTTTCAATCTTTATCCAACTTAATTCCTTTTGCTCTTGATACTACTCATATAATGTTCTTATTTGCATTTGCCTTATATATATTTGCCTGTGTGTTCATTTTTTATTTTTGGTAATATTTTGTATGTTTCCCAAAAATAGTATTTTGTTGGCAAAAAAAAAAAAATAATGACTTTTAGCTTTCTGATTTAAGCAAACTAGATGAATAATGGTATCATTTCCAAAGTTGGGCAACATTTTTTGGGGGGAATAAGATGAAGGACAAGAACAGTTAAATTTTGTTGATGTCTATTTGAGATACACATTAATTATACAAACAAGAATGTTAGGTAGAGAGTTACATGTGTTAATCATGGAAGTTTTACAAGTTTGCAGTATAAAATTGAGATATAGCAAAATATAGATAGCATGCAAAGCCATGAGAGTGTATAAGCTAGTCAAGGAATAGTAGGGACCCTAGGAAGAAAATAGGACTTAACATACTATCATAAAGTCTGTTTAAAAAAGAGAGAGAGGAAAAGAGAGAGAGAGAGAAATATCGATGTGAGAAAGAAACATTGGTGGCTTCCTCTTGCATGCCCCTTCCTGTAGATCTAGACTGCAATCCCAGGCATGTGCCTTGACCTAGAATCAAACTGGTGATCTTTTAGTGCATGGGATGATGCTCAACCAACTGAGACACACTGGCCAACCAGGGCTTAACATAGAGTCTTGCGTAAATTTACCAATTAAGAGCTCAGTCTAATAGAAGAGGGTAAACTTGCAAAGGGCATTAAGAGGGAAAGATAAAGAGGTAAAGGAAATTTAGGCAATAGCAGTCAAAAGAAAATAATTCTTTCAGAAGTACAGTGTTTTCAATACCATCAAATGTTTAGAGGCCAAAAGTGGAACAACTAGCCTGTATATAGTGATATGTATACCATTGGTGAACTTATAATGAGTAATCTTAGTGAAATATTGGTGACAGAAATCAAATAAATGGATTCAATAATGTACAAGAGGTATAAGAGGCAAAGAAATGGCGATAAAGAGCACAAACAACTCATTCTACAAGTTTGGCTATGAAAGGCAGGATATAGATCTGTAGCTGGAAGAGGATATAGAGACAAAGGAATTATTATTATTTGTATTATTCATTAAAGAAGAAAGAGTAAGCATTGAAAGTTGATGGGGAGTATAAAAAATAAGCTAAAGATATGAGGATGGGTTGGTAACTGATAGGGTCTCTCAGTCTCTGATAAAGTTGGGCAGGTAGAGAATAAACAGCATAGAAAAAAATGTTGGAGTCATTCTTTGGTTTACATTCTTTCCATGATCCTTACAACAATATTCTTACCATTTCCTTTTCAGCCATCTCAGGGTCCCATTAGCCTGGTCTGTAAATTTTGTATGTATTATAACCCTGGGGTTCCTAAAAAGTTTGTATGGTAGAATCATTATAAGATAAGCTTTGGAATCTGTCAGATCCCATTTGAATCCTTTTCTATACTTTATTAATGTTTAAAATTGGGGTAATAATAACTAACTAGTAAGACAAAAACAGAAAAATACTGTATGACGTCACTTATATGTGGAATCTAAAAAAGCCTAACTCTGAGAAACAGAGAGTAGAGTGATGGATACCAAGGGAGGTTGAGCTGGGGGAAATGGGAAGATATTGGTCCAAGGGTACAAATTTCTTGTTATAAGAATAAGAAGTTCTAGGGACTTAATGTACAGCGTGGTGATTATAGCAAATAATAATACTGTATTACCTATTTAAAAGATGCTAAGAGGAAAAAAAAGATGCTAAGAGAGGAGATCTTAAATGTTCTCACGACAAAAACAAATGGTAACTATGTGACTTGATGGAGCTGTTACCTAATGCTGTGGTGGTAATCATTTTTGCAATGTAGAAATGTATCAAATCAACACACAGTCATACACAATGTTATATATCAATTATTTCTCAATAAAGCTGAAAAAATAAAACATTGAACATTAACTAAATAGTAAGAATCATGTTTTAAGCAAGGTAATGCATGTGAAACACAGCATAATATCTGATATATAGTGAGTGTTTATTTCATGCAATGCAAGAGGCTTGTTGTCAGCTCAAAATAATGGATCCTGAGCAAGGTCAGTTGGATACATGAGCCATCAGTTTACACCCTGCATCCTATTCCATCTACATTATCAGCAGTTTGCAAACCGGGTCCTGTGAGCCAAATCCAAACCACTAAATATATTTTGTTTATTCCACGGTAGTTTTAAAAATACCTTAAGCTTTTTGTCCAACATTTAAAAGTCATGAGATTTTACATATACATTTGGATTTCTTTAAATATTGGTAGATCTGGACATATATATTAAAATACAAGACTGTGCCAAAAGTTTCATTGATTCTATTCCCCTATTTTCCTCCTATAGGCACCTGAGTTTATAATCCCTGTGATAAGGCATAGCTAAACCTTGAGGTTGCTATGCAGCAAGGGATCAAATATATGCCTTTAACAAAACTTTCATCAACATTTATTCAGCTATCAAAAAACAATTTAAGACAAAGCTCCAACTCTTTTAGACTTATTTAGGTCTAATGTACAGTCATTTATAAATGAATAAGGGATCTCAGAAACGAAATTGTCTCCTCAGACACTTTCTAATTTTGTTCAGGATATTTACAAGTGGGAGGATTGACAAGGCAGAAAGAACTGTTGACTTAAGGGGGGAATCTCTCCATCTAGCTTTATGTCTCCATTTAAAATAACTTTTATAGGCTCACTCAGTAAATCATTTAGCCAAAATTAAACCTCAAAGCTATCATACCAGAATTTTCAGGCCTATTGCTCAGCTACTGAGCCTTGCTATCCATTAAAAAATGACCAGTTTCCAATGAATGACCTTATATGAAATGAAGGAATAGAGACCAAAGGTTAAGCAAGTTTTTCTTTTATTTAATAATGTATCCTTATATTAATATTATATTAGCAGCCAAATGATGCCCAGTGCCTTTGGAAATCAATACTGTTGTTAAAATTGATTTTAATTGAAGATGTTTCAGTTTATTCCTCAATAATAGATTGTCGTCGTATTTTAAAAAAGTAGTTTACTATGTGTCTCTTGGCTTTCTGAATGTCCTCTTTCAAAAAGTGTCTATTTAGGTCCTTTGCCCATTTTTTTATTGGATTGTTTATCTTCCTTTTGTTGAGGTATATAAGTTCCTGTAAATGCTGGAGATTAAACCCTAATCAGAAATAATGTTGGCAAATATGTTCTCCCATGCAGTGGGCTTTCTTGTTGTTTTGTTGATGGTTTCTTTTGCTGTGCAGAAACTTTTTACTTTGATGTAGTCCCATTTGTTTATTTTCTCCTTAGTCTCTCTTGCCCTAGGATCTGTGTCTGTACAGATACTGCTACAACATATGTCTGCAATTCAGAAAGCCAAGAGACACATGAAAACATGCTCAAAGTCACTAATCCAAGAGATTCAAATCAAAACAACAATGAGGTACCACCTCACACCTGTCAGAATGGCTATCATCAACAAATCAACAAATGACAAGTACTGGAGAGGATGTGGAGAAAAAGGAACCCTCCTTCACTGCTGGTGGGAATGCAGACTGGTGCAGCCACTGTGGAAAACAGTATGGCATTTTCTCAAAAATTTAAAAATGGAACTGCCATTGTACCCAGTAATCCCACTTTTAGGAATATATCCCAAGAAAACAGAAACACCAATCAGAAAGGATATATGCACCCCTCCCTATGTTCATAGCAGCACAAAATTTACAAGCTAAGATTTTGAAACAGCCTAATGCTCATCAGCAGATGAGTGGATTAGAAAACTATGGTACATCTACAAGATGGAATACTACGCTGCTGTAAAAAATGAAGGAATTCTTACCATTTGCAGCAGCATGGATAGAACTGGATAGCATTATGCTAAGTGAAATAAGCCAGGCGGTGAAAGAAAAATACCACATGATCTCACACATTTATGGATAATAAAGAACATTATAACCTGATGAACGAAAAGATAGATACAGAGGCAGAGAAGCATCAAACAGACTGTCAAAGTACAGCAGGAAGCCTTAACCGGTTTGGCTCAGTGGATAGAGCATCGGCCTGTGGACTGAAAGGTCCCAAGCTCAATTCCGGTCAAGGGCATGTACCTTGGTTGCTGGCACATCCCCAGTGAGTGGTGTGCAGGAGGCAGCTGATCAATGTTTCTCTCTCATTGATATTTCTAACTCTCTATCCCTCTCCCTTCGTCTCTGTAAACAATCAATAAAATATTAAAAAAAAAAAAGTACAGCAGGAAGGCTGGGGAATGTTGAGGGGCGGGGAGACAATGTGCTGAATATAGGAACTCTAAATCAGAGATAAACCAAAGGACTTTTATGCATACATATAAGCATAACCAATGGACACAAGACAGTAGGGGGTGGGGTGAGGGCATGTGCCAGAGGGTAGGGTAGGCTGGGGGAAGATCAATGGGGAAAAAAAGAAGACATATGTACTACTATTTGTAATACTTTAAACAATAAAATGAAATTTAAAAAAGAAAAAAAAGTATTTTACTAGCTGGATATATATGCCAAATAAAAATTAACAGAGCTTTTCAACTATAAAAACATAATCTCCCATCCCACTCTAAAATTCCTAGTCCTGTGTTCACATCAGCAGCATACATACTAAAATTGGAATGATGCAGAGAAAATTAACATGGCCCCTGCACAAGGATGACCTGCAAATTCATGAAACATTCCATATTTAGAAAGAAACAAAATAAAATTCCTAGGATAGAAGAGACAATCATATCTGAGGCTAGAGAAGCAAAAGGAAAAATGGTGTTACCTAGAGCCCTTGGTGGTTTTTAGCTCTTCCAATACATATTACCTAGTCTCTAAATTAAATTACCATTGCTTGAAATACCTATAGTGGTTTCTATTTTCCTGACCAGATAATGACTGATGATACTGATGACAACAGGAAATAGATATAGTAGTAATGTAGCATTAGTTACAATGAGATGCCTCCTACTCCTTTTAAGTACTGACCTTCAAATCTGAGATCAACACATATCTATAGAAGCAGACATATGAAAATTTGAACTATACAAAATGGTGAGCCACAGAGGCCAACACTGACCCTATATGTTGAAAAATGTATAAGAAATAGAGAATCTTAACCATCACAGTTTGAGCATTTCCAGTTACACTTGCAAGAATGTATCAACTACTTTAAACTGATACCACTTAATATTTTAATCATCTAACTCCCTTTGTTTGATTCAAAGCTCAGAAAGCAACCTTTCATGATTTATTACATGATTTATCTTCCAATGTTTGGCTACCGACTGGAGAGACAATGTGCTGAATATAGGAACTCTAAACAGACTCTTTTGCGGGGGTTGAATAAAATAGTATTTGCTGATGCAGATTTGTTTCCTGTGTGACTTGATTACAAGGAGAGAATGTATTTAACAGGACAACATGAGTAATTTAACCTGTATAACAATTATAATCCTCATTGTAAGTTAATAATTTGGAATTTTGTTGTTTACAAGGTCTTGTATGCATATGAATAGTTGAATCATGTATTCAGGTCCTGATTAGATCTGGGCACTGACAAGAGTGAGAGAAGCAACCTAAGTGTCTTTGGAGGGATGATTGGATAAAGAAGCTGTGGTACATATACTGCCATCTGTGACAACATGGGTAAATATTGAGAATATCATGCTAAACAAAATAATTCAGACAGAAACAACAAGAATCATATGATTTCACTCAGATGTGGGATATAAAAAAGGAATCAACAAATACAACAAAACAAAACAAACAAAAAAAACTGGTAGACAAAGACAACAGTATGGTGGTTACCAGAGGGGAAGCAGAGTTAGGAGAGGTAAGACAGGATAAAGGGTGTCAAATATATGGTGACAGAAGAACACTTGACTTTGAGTGATAAACACAGTGCCTTATACAGATGATGTATCACAGAAATGTACACTTGAAACTTATATAATCTTACTAGAGGCCTGGTGCAAAAAAATTTGTGCACTGGGAGGGGGGTCCCTTAGCCTGGTCTGTGCCCTTTCACAGTCTGGGACCCCTCGGGGGATGACCACCTGCTGGCTTAGTCCTGCTCCCCAGGGGATTGGGCCTAAGATGGCAATCAGACATCCCTCTGGCAGCCCGGGAGCCCTAGGAGGATGTCCACTTGCCAGCGGGGAGCAGGCCTAAGCTGCAGTCGGACATCCTTAGTGCTGCTGAGGAGGCAGGAGAGGCTCCTGCCACCACCGCTGCACTGGCAGCCATCAGCCTGGCTTGTGGCTGAACAGAGCTCCCCCTGTGGGAGCACACTGACCACCAGGAGACAGCTCCTGCATTGAGCTTCTGCCCCCTGGTGGTCAGTGTGTGTCATAGTGACCAGTCATTTCCAGTCATTCTGCTGTTAAGGACAGTTTGCATATTACCCTTTTATTATATAGGATAGAGGCCGGGTGCATGGGTGGGGGCAGGCTGGTTTGCCCTGAAGAGTGTCCCAGATCAGGATGGGGGTCCCGCTTGGGTGCCTGGCCAGCCTGGGTGAGGGGCTTATGGCTGTTTTCAGGCTGGCCACACCCCGTTTAGGGTGGGGGTCCCCACTGGGGTCCCTGGCCAGTCTGGGTGAGGGGCTGAGGACCGTTTCCAGGCTGGCCAAGCCCCCAGCCCCCCAACCCCCCAGTGATGGAAGTTCACAGCCGCTCCTTTTTTTTTTATTCTGAGATTTATTTACCTTCTATAATTGAAACTTTGTAGCCTTGAAAGGAGCTCAGAGCTGGCCAGGGCCGGCTGGTGGGAAGCTTGGCTTCCTCCATCACCAGGGGCAACCCACTCCTGCCCGCTCCAGCTCCGTGGCCACTGCCCGCTGAAAGCAGGTATCTGGGGTTTATTTACCTTCTATAATTGAAACTTTGTTGCTTTGAGTGGAGCTTAGATACAGGGCGGTGGCAGGTGGGAAGCTTGGCTTCCTCTATCATTGGGGCAACCAAGCCTCCTGCTTGCTCCAGCTCCATGGCTGCCAGCGGCCATCTTGGTTGGGTTAATTTGCATATAGACGCTCTGATTGGCTGGTGGGCATGACTTAAGGCATAGCGAAGGTATAGTCAATTTGCATGTTTTTCTTTTATTAGTGTAGATTAACTAATGTGATTTTTGTCTTGTAATATGTTCATGTACTATATCACATTTATTGATTTGTAGATATTGTACAAATTTTACATCTCTGGAATAAATCCCACTTGGTCATGGTGTATGATTTTTTTTAATGTATTGCTGGATCTGATTTGCTAAATTTTTTTGAGGATTTTAGCATCTATGCTCATCATGGATATTGGCCCATAATTATCTTTCTCTGTAGTATCTTTATCTGGTTTTAAAATTAGGATTATTCTGGTCTCATAAAAAGAGCTTGGAAGTGTTCCTTCCTCTTGAATTTTTTGAATAGCTTGAGGAAGATAGGTGTTAGTTCTTCTTTGAATGATTGGTAAAACTACCCTGTGAATCTGCACAGAACAGGGCTTTTGTTTGCTGGATTTTTTAATTATTATTATTACTGCTTCAATTTCATCAATAGTTATCAGCCTATTCAGATTTTCTGATTCTTCCTAACTGAGTTTTGGAAGATTTTATTTTTCTAGGAATAGGTCCATTTCATCAAGGCTGTCCAGTTTGTTGGAGTAGAGTTGTTCATAGTATTTTTTTACAATCCTTTGTATTTCTGTGGAGTCAGTTGTTACTTCACCTGTTTCATTTCTGATTTTGTTTATTTGGGTCCTCTCCCTTTGTTTCTTGGTGAGTCTGGCTAGAGGTTCATCAATATTGTTTATTCTTTCAAAGAACCATCTCTTGGTTTTATTGATCTTTGGTATACATTTTTTGATCTCTATGTCATATATTTCCACTCTGATCTTTATTATTTCCATCCTTCTGCTTATTCTGGGTTTTTCTTGTTGCTCTTTTTCTAATTCTTTAAGTTGTAGGGTTAGATAACTTATTACAAGTTTTTCTTGTTTTTTGAGGTGGGCCTGTAGTGCTATGAACTTCCCTCTCAGGATTGCTTTCACTATGTCCCTTAGATTTTGGATTGTTGTGTTTTCATTGTCATTTGTTTCTAGGATGCATTTTATTTCTTCTTTTATCTCTTTGGTAACCCAATCATTGTTTAATAGCATGCTATTTTCTCTCCATGTGTTTAATTGTTTTTTATTGCTTTTATTATAGTTGATTTCTAGTTTTATGCCACTATAATCTGAGAAGATACTTGATATGATTTCAGTCTTCTTGATTTTGTAAAGACTTAGCTTGTATTCTTTTTTTCTATATTTATTTTGTTTATCACTAACATGTATATGTCTTCTAACAGATATAAAGAAAATCAGAATCAAATTTATTTGGGGACATCCAAGGATCTTATGCAGCCACTGGATCTATGCTTTTAAACAATGCTATGAATACTTGTTAAATCAATGAAACACTGGTGACACATTGCAACTACTTTGTGAATAAACATGGTTTTTAAATTAAACATCATGTGTTATCACTGTTATTTTCTTTCTTTGATTTAGACAATGCTTAAATAGAATGCTACAACTTGGCATAGTTGCAAAAGCAAAGGTTTTGAGTCCAAACATGGATTGAAATCTCCTTTTTCAATTAGCGATTGTAAACTAGAGATAATAATGTCCACCTTATAGGACTTTATTAGAATTTTAAAAATAAGATGTGGAAGATGCCTGGTGTTTTGCCTGGCACATAACAAATATTCTATAATTGGTAATAATTACACACTAGATAGCAAGAATTTTGTCTTTACACTTAAAATATCAATGGTAACTGTTTGTTGTCTTGTAGTCACATATTTTTATGCAGCTATTGCCAGGATTCCTCAGATAGTGGCCAAAAGAAACTAACTAACCTTCAGAAAGATTTATTTACAGTTCCTGTGTTAGGAGGACAGAGCCAAACATTTCAGTGATATAAGATTTCTAAAGTTATTGAAATATTCAATTTCTATAAAACTTACAATGTTTTGTGTGGCTCTACATTTCAAAAACACAGGTTCTATACGTCAGTGTTTATGTATTAATATATACACAGTACTTCTTACACTGACATGAGGATTTGTCATTCAAGACAAATAAAAAACATGAATTTTGAGTAATGATATAAGCCTGACAAACATACTTGTAAAATGCTACTTATCACAAATGCATGTTGCATAAATAGCCATTTCCTGACTTTTATGGTATAATTTTTGACCCACAGAATTTAATACCATGTTAGGATGAGCAGTGAATAAATAAGATTTTGTATTATAAGCCTAGATCTTTTGAATATTAAGGTTTCATTTGACAGAAACTTATGATTATGCCCATCTCAATAATATTTAAATTGTAAGATGAATGTCTGAAGTTATTATTAAGTGTACTATAGCAAATTTGTTATATAAAAGGTTACTTGAGATTTGTTGTAAACACGGAATGTTAGAAATACAGATTATATGTATATATTTTTTAATTTATACAGAGAAATAAATTACCTTTGTTTTAGAGCCCTTAAACTTGAAAATGCAATAAAAACCTAATTAACTAATTTATCACAAATACCAAACAGGCCAATGATTTTGGTAATTATCAAGAGAACTCAATTTTTGCTTTACTATGCAGATCTTATTTGCTGAACTGAATTGGAGATCATTAAAATTATGTGCAATACACTACTTACTGAAGCATGACAAAATCAGACTGTTATAACCAATTAATTGAACTTAATAAAGTTTTCAATTATTTTTTCTTTATTAGCATTCCCTTGAGGTTAATGATGTGTTCTTTCTTTTGACTAGGAGGAATCAGTAAAAATTTTAGAAGAAAATTAAATTGCAATGGTTTGAAATAACCAGGACTTCCTAACAGCTAAACAAATTATTTTCCTGACCCAAATCTGACTAAAAGAGCCCCACAATAAATTATTTATACACTTTGTCAAACAATTTCCAACCAAAACTTTTTGTACATTAAATAAGTTGGAAATTCCAGGTGTCTGCGTTGATTTGATTTTCTGCTCTACCAGGAAAATGTGAATGTCTTTTTTTAATCTCTTTTCTCTATAGAGAAAACCTGCCAAGAGTCACCTATGAAATGACCTGTTGCTCTTTGCTCTTTCACTTGCATATGAAAAGGTGGTTATATTAGTAAGGGTATCTTCTACTTCTCATTAAATTTGAGAAGAAAGCATGTGGGTAATTGAGATGTTCTGGGGAGTAGTTAACTGGTTGCCTGGTATGGCCTTTATAAAATGGCATTTATTGTGGCGAATTCATCCCAGCCTACGGTCTGATTCTAGTAGGTGTAGACTAGGTCTAGACTAGTAGGTGTAGAGTATTGATTTGTTAATATTCTGAAATTGCTGTGTACTCAAATTCTCAATACTTAAACCAGAAAACAAACATATTATTGATAATTTATAATTGCTATATAGACTTTATTAGCATTCCTTTGAGGTTAATGATGTGATCTTTCTTTTGACCTGAACAGTGATTAAACTAACAAGTCTTTGGAGTTAGTGCCAGTGCTCAACCTCAAATCTGCTATTCCCTGCCACTGATATATCTGTCAATTTATGTAATGTCTCAGCTTCTTCAGCTGCAACTGAGAATGATTATATTGGCCTCATAAAATGGTTACAAGTTTTATGGTCTCAGGTCTTCCATAGAAGACTTTAATCTATTTTGAGTTTATTTTGGTATATGATGAAAGAAAGTAGTCCAATTTCGTTTTTTCCAGTTTCCCCAACACCACTTATTGAAGAGACTGCATTTATCCCATTTAATATACTTGCCTCCTTGGTAGTAGGTTAATTGACCGTATAAATGAGGATTTATTCATGAGATTTCTATTGTATTCCATTGATCTATATTTCTGTTTTTATTCCAGTACCCTACTGTTTTGATTATTGTAGCTTGCAGCATAGTTTGATACCCCACACACACTTTGTTCTTTCTCAAGTTCTATTTGGCTATTTAGGGCCCCTCCAGTTAGTTGTTCTCTCATCAATGTCATAACAAAATTACATTGAGCAAATTGATGTTATTGGAGGACGTGCTGTATAAAGTCAACAATGACAATAACAAATCTAAAGATAATGTTTTAATACAAAAAGACACTCTAAAACAATCCTTAATAAATTGCATAGATGAATTTATAAGCACAATTATATAAAAGATAATTTAAAAATTACATTTGCTATAAATTATCACAGTAAAAAATAGAAACAACTTGAATGCCTATATATCAGGATATTAAATAAATTATGCATGCTATATTAATATAAAATACTACGACCTTAAAATTATCATAAATATCTCTTTTTTGGAAATGCTTAATGGCATAAGATGTATTTATTAAAAGAAAATATGTTCCAAAACAATGTGATATCACAATTGTGTTTTTGTATTATTTTTATTTATTTATTATTAAATCTTTACTGTTGAAAGTATTACATATGTCCCCCTTTTCCCCCCATTGACCCCTTCTAGCCCATCCCAAACCCCCGCCTCAGGTCTTCACCCCCTTATTGTCTGTGTCCATAGGTTATGCATATATGCATACAAGTTCTTTGGTTGATCTCTTCCCACCCAACTACCCATGTTTTTTAAAAGTTTATATAAATACAGAGAACAATCATTGATGAAAGTATACAAAAAGGGTAACAAGTGATATCTCTCTGTTGTTTTTATCTTATTTTCTCTATTTTCCAAATTTTCTGCAATGAACATACATTACTGTTGTTATTAAAAGGCAATAAATATAAAATCATTTTTGCATTTATATGCAGCAAATTGAATTGAAAAATCAACTAGAAAATGACTGAGCTCATGAGCAAGGCATGGAATTTGAGTGAACCTACTGCCACAAATTTTGTTCAAAGATCCAGTTCTAATCATAACAACAAACACCTTTAAAACTTCACTCTGTAGGATCAGATCCCCTTGATTTATCTATTTTACATGTTAAAGGAAATTGTCAGTATCAAGTAGAAAAGAAAGTAAGAGTAATATTGTGGTGAGCACATTGGTACAATATTATTAAAAATCTCTTCAATAAATGTATTCTCTGAAAGCCAGGTACAGAGGTTTTAAATAAGGATACGACCTGCTTTGAAGAAGACTATGCCTTATTAGTGAATAAGAAAGGACTCTTGTCCCAACTACTTGAAAAGTAAAATCAGTGTGTTATAGCTAGTACTTCCATTTAAAGATTATATTTTAAATAGGCTAGACAAGTAGTCTGGCCTATAAAAGTTAGACATGAATATTCAGAAATATAGGTAAGAAAGGCCAAATAAAATTATTTTTGATATTGAAGTGTTTAAGAATTAAAAGAGCTTGATAAGGTAGAATGCAACTGTCTCATGTCTTGCAATTGCTTCTAACCTTTGGTTCAATATGCAACAGAAAAATAGATGACTTATGATATAAATGTTCAAATCCAATATGTATTTCTTAAGCTTGCTACATTTACATTATATAAAAGGATTTTTTAGTCTAGTTAAAGAAAACAATATTTAACATTATTAGGCAGGAATCTCTGACAATTGACCTCTGAACCATTTTTTAAAATATATTTTTATTGATTTCAGAGAGAGGAAGGGAGCAGGAGGGAAGGATAGAAACATCCTATAAAATAAAAGCCTAATATGCTAAGTGTCCGACCATTTGTTCAACCGTTCGACCAGTCGCTATGATGCACACTGACCACCAGGAGGCAGATTCTCCAACCAGCAGGTTAGGTTGCTGCTGGGGTCCAGCCGACTGGGACTGGACAAGACAAGCTGCACACGCCCTGGAGCCAACCTCCCAAGGTCCCTCCCCAGCCTCTAAAATATTTCTTCTAATTAATTTCCTTTCAGTGTGCATGAAACCCTGCATTGGGCCTCTAGTCAATGATGAAAGAGAACCATTGATCAGCCTTCTGGGGATTGAGCCCACACCCCGGGCATGTGCTCTAACCAGGAATTGAACCATGACCTCCTGGTTCATGGGTCAATGCTCAACCACTGAGCAACACTGGCTGGACTTCTGGAACATTTTATTAAGCCTGGGAACCTTACTATTTCTTAGAATACTGATAGAAATTTTAAAATCTCCACATTTATAATGCAGCTCATTTTATTATCTCTTTGCATAATGTGTAGAAGTTGTGTTTATCCTCTCCCATGTCACAGAGTTAAATCCAAATGTCCTAATTCTTAAATTTTATTCTTTTCCCTTAAAAACTTTGGCCTCGAGTATACATCTGACAAACTACTCAACATTTTAACTAAGTATATCTGCTTCTGTAACAATGGCTTTCAATGAGATTCTAAAATGGCATATTGGTTCAATTCAATGCAATAAATATTTAATGAGTATCTACCATGGGTCTGACAACAGATTTTAAGTATTGGGGACCTGGAAGACCATATAATCTAGCAGTAAAGACACATGGATAAATTACTAGTGAAATATAAGTAGAAAGGTGCCAAAACCAATGGTGAGTTCTCATTCCCTCTCTTAATAAATCACAAGCATTTGACCACTGCTGATGTCCTTCTGAAATACTTTTTTCCAATCATTTGAATGAGCATCCTACAAAATAGTCATTCCTTCTTCCTAATATCCAATACCTTCTTTATTCTATATTATATATTTCTATAAATATTATCAAATGACATAATTTGTTTGCCTGTATCTCCCTAAGAATAATGGAAAAGACTTTGTTTTGATCAATGCTATAATCTCAGGTCCTTGACCAATCCCTGGCATGTACTAAGTACTCAATAAATATTTGTTGAATGAATATTGGAAGAATGTGTAAACTACTACTAGAAATAATGAAAATAAAATTGCAACCGTTTTTGTTTCAGAGTGATAGTTGAACAAATTAGTTAACTTGATAGATAGTGCACTAGAAGTGAACCTTTAGGGATGTTTTCCAGGGGGTATTCTAGAAAAGTAGATGTTTTGTTCAAAGAATGTCAAGTAGTTCAGTGTAGCTAGAATATAAACTATTTGGTATTGCAACATAGGACTGGAATCTATTAGTTGGAGATAGTGTGTGAAAATCTTGTATAGGATACTAAGTAAAGTGGATGTAGGCAATGGGGAAACATCAAGAATATTTAAGCAGAAGCATAATAAACTCAGATTTTAATACTATTACTACTGTCACTAGCTCATACATATACAGCATTTGCTCTGTGCCAGACACTGTTCTAACTGCTATGCATATTTTCATACTTAGAATAATCCAGTGAAGTAGGTACTATTATGATTCCCATTTTTCAGATAAGGAAAATGAGGTACAGACAGGTTCAATAACATGTCTAATATCACACAGCTGCTAAGTGGCAGAAGCAGGGTAACAAACCCAGACACTCTGGTTCCAGAGTACACACTCATTACCATTATGCTATGAAGGATGAGTTGGTTTGGGGAGTCTTTAAGTATTATAAACAATTATAGAATCACTGAACAATATTTATGGGAATGGAAGAGAAAGAATCATTTTGGAGGTATATTTGATAGGATATTATGACGTGACTGAATGTGAGCAATGAGAGAAAAATAAGTCAAGTATAACCTGGAGGTTTCTATAGGTTAAATGATGGTGTTATTAACCTGGATAAGGAAGACAGGAAGAAGAACAGGTTTCAGTAGAGATGAAAATAATTGATTTATCTATGACTGTTTGAATATACAGCTAGGTTGCTCTAGTAAACACTAGTATTAAGCTTTTGTTCAGTTATGTCATCCCCCCGTGACATTAGTAGAAATTTTAAGTAAACATCAAGACTCTGTAAAATATTATTCTAATTATTTCTCTGCCAACTTCTAACATGCTAAAATCGTTACCAATCTGATCAATACTTCATTCATCAAGGTCAGTTGATGTGCTGTTGGCTAAATCTTCAAAATTCTACTCTTTACTCCCTCCTTTGAGACTGAGACTCTTTCCAAAAATGAAACAAAATGATTAGTGTGCTTTTCTCCCCTGAAGAAGTCTATACATAATCAATATTTTGCCTTAATGGTATTAGAAAACTATCAGGAAACTAAATCCAATTAAGAATGTGAAATGTAAATAAATATTTAAAACAAGTGATTTCAGTTTAAGAAATATAGATTGCTATCTTTTTTTTACTTTAGTTGAAAGATATATTGTGGTTTTCATTTCTCTCAAATAATTATTAAAATTATATTATTCAAAGAGCATTTCAATAGGGTGTGGTAGCTACAGTGATGTGTGGATACAAAGAATGTTATGGGAATACTTTCCTAAAATTTATCTTTATTGCTGAAAGTATTACAGATGCCACAATTTTTCCCCATTGACCCCATCCACCCCACAATCTCCCCAGGCCTTCACCACACTATTGTCTGTGTCCATGGGTTATGCATATATGCATATAAGTTCTTGGGAGTACTTTTGAAGAATGCTTTGCTTACTGTTAGAGGTAGTGGAAAGTTACCCTAAAGTAATGACATCTTAAAAGAGAACATTGAGCATGTAGGGGCTAACCAGATGAAGAGAAGATAGGTGTAGGAGTGTACATGGTAGAAGGAATAAGTTATTAAAGTGGGAGCTTATAGAACACTAGAGGCCCAGTGCACGAATTCATGCATGGGTGGGATCCCTTGGCCTGGATGGCAATTAGGCCGATTGGGGTTGTCTCACCCAGTCCTGATCAGGGCTGGCCGGCAGGGGGGAGGGACAGCAGGAGGTTGGCCAGCGGCAGGAGGTTGACTGTGGGAGTGAACTGACCACCAGGGGGGCAGCTTCTGCATTAAGCATCTACTCCCTGGTGGTCAGTGGATGTCATAGCTACCAGCTGGTATTCTGGCCATCCAGCCGTCCAGTCATCTGGTCGTAACGGTCACTTAGGCTTTTAGATAGATAGAGAGATAGGTAGATAGATAGATAGATAGATAGATAGATAGATAGATAGATAGATAGATAGATAGATAGTTGATAGACCCTATCTAATAATAGAGAAACATGGTAATTAACCATAACTTCGCTACCCTTCCCATTGGCTAATCAGCGAGATACGCAAATCAACTGCCAGCCAAGATGGCGGCCGGCAGCCAGGCAGCTGAAGCAAACATGAGGCTTGCTTGCTCCAGTGATGGAGGAAGCCAAGGTTCCCTGCAGCCCAGCCCTGAGCTCCGGATGCAACAATGTTGCAATTATAGAACCTAAACAAACCCCAGGTACCTGCTTTCAGCTGCCAGTGGGCTCAGAGCTTAGAGCAGCCAGTGATGGCAACAGAGTTTCAATTATAGAATCTAACCAAACCCAGATACCTGCTTTTAGCCGGCAATGGCCTCAGAGCTGGAGCCAGCTCTCAGCTCCAGTGACAGCTATAGAAGGTAAATAAATCCCAGAATAAAAAAGAAAAAGAAAAAAGGAGAGGCTGGGAGCTTCTGTTGCCCACCAGCCTGAAAACAGCCCTCAGTCCCTCACCCAGGCTGGCCAGGCACCCCAGTGGGGACCCCCACCCTGAAGGGGGTGTGACCAGCTGCAAACAGCCATCAGCCCATCATCCAGGCTGCCCAGGTACCCAAGCAGGACCCCCACCCTGATCCGGGACACCCTTCAGGGCAAACCAGCCGGCCCCTACCCATGCACCAGGCCTCTATCCTATATAGTAAATGGGTAATATGCAAACTGATCCTAATAGCAGAAGGACTGGTAATGAGTGATCACTATGACACACACTGACCACGAGTGGGCAGACGCTTAATGCAGAAGCTGCCCTCTGGTGGTCAGGGTGCTCTCACATGGGAGGAGATCTGCTCAGCCACAAGCCAGGCTGATGGCTGCCAGTACAGCGGTGGTGGTGGGAGCCTCTCCTGCCTCCTCAGCAGCGCTAAGGGTGTCCGACTGCAGTTTAGGCCTGCTCCCCACTGGCAAGTGGACATCCCCCGAGGGCTGCCGGGCTGCCAGAGGGATGTCTGATTGCCATCTTAGGCCCAGTCCCCCCCGGGGAGCAGGCCTAAGCCAGCAGGTGGTCATCCCCTGAGGGGTCCCAGACTGCAAGAGGGCACAGGCCGGGCTGAGGGATCCCCCCTCCCCCCCCCCCGAGTGCACAAATTTTTATGCACCAGGCCTTTAGTAGATATATAATTAGATATATAAGTGGCTGCATACATGTCAGTGTAACCAAACCAAAGTGAGCAACCAGGAAGTGGTAAGAGATGAAACTAAATACAAAATAGATCCAAGCTATGTAGAATCTAGGAAAAGAAGTTAGAAGTTTAGACATCATTCTGTGCATAATTGGAGGGACATTGAAATGTCTTACTTAGTATAATTGCATAGTTAGACTAGAATTTTTGAAATCTCCCCCAGGCTGAGGGGTAGAATATGGATTGGAGAGAAAGAAAGCTGAAAACAGAGATACAACACTTCTTAAAACTGTCTTCAAAATAAACATTTTATTTTTCTTAAAAAAGGCATAGGATTAGTTAAATATTTATATCTCGACAAAAATCAATATAATTGATGTGAAAATTAATCAACCAACTAAACCTTTTAAATAAGGACAAGTTTATTTAATGTCAGAAAAGATAATAGTAATAAATTTCCTGGAAAAGTTCACCTACGACATTCAGGGGTCCTCAAACTACGGCCCGCGGGCCACATGCGGCCCGCCGAAAACATTTGTTTTTTTACTTCAAAATAAGATATGTGCAGTGTGCATAGGAATTTGTTCATAGTTTTTTTTAAAACTATATTCCGGCCCTCCAAAGATCTGAGGGACAGTGAACTGGCACCCTGTTTAAAAAATTTGAGGACCCTGAACCATCAGAAACTTGAGTGAATCCATTTTATCATTTTTAGGCATAAGCCTAGTGCATACTGGCTAGTACATTTAACCCCTAAGGGCAGTTGATTTAAAGAATAATTAATAGTCTATCCAGGACATAGAACATAGAGGATTATTTTCTGTAAAGTAATCATAACCTTTCGAAAAGCAAATTAATTACATTTAGTTTTCTAAAACAGTATCACAGAAGTTTAGGATGTCCAAAAATTGGAGTTAAGCTATTTTAGTAATCAGCTGTTCCTGACCTTGAGTATGTTATACCTAATAGATCTTTAGGTTTCTCTCTCTCATGCATACATACATACACACACACTCACACACACACACACTCTCGCACACATGCATCTATGCACACACAATTGCATATTTAGCCTATGTTAGGTAGGCAGGACAGAAAAAGAGACTATCAACATCAATATTATCAAACTGGTGCATTGTCAACTACTGTTCCGGTACAAATAGTTGTGCCATGTTTCCATAAGTTTAGGAAGCACTGGATTAAATAGCTTTATATAGATTTCCTTACTATAGGACTTCTGAAAGACTGCATTAAGGAACATTGTGTCTTCCTAAGAGATATAGAAGATAGCATATCCCATACTTTTTCACCATAGATAGAACAATTAACAGAGGAATGCTCTGTGGGACTCCAAATTTTGCTCAAAAATGGATATGCATTATTAGTTAGGTTTAACAAACATTAAAAACCTACAGTACTATAGTTATTTAAGTAGGTATTGTCCCAAATCAATAACATTTTAATATACTTGCTCCTATATGCTTCTTCTCTATGCTACAGTAAAGACTGTAAGTCTCACAAACTTAAGTGTCTGTTCATTCCCTAAAGGAGTGGAAAGTTTTCTTCAAATAAATGCTTCACAGGCCTATTTTTAAGGTATCACCCAAATTTGGAGAATCCCTAAATGCCCTCGTCACCTCTTCTAAATACTTTGGTTCCTGTCCATTTACATCTATGTTTCCCTCATAGACTATGAATTCCTTGAGGGTAACAATTTTATGTCTTACTTTCCTACCCAAAAGAATTTGCTGCACTGCATTACATATATTACTTGTCAATAAATGATCCTTGAATGTTTCAGGAATGGAACTTGGAATAACTTACTCCCAGCATTGCCTCAATTACATAAATGTCATTGATTCAGCTTTTTCATTTTTCTGAAGAGGGAACAAATTAGGAATCCAGAGTGACCATTTTAGAATGCCAGATCATGACATGTTAGTGTTAAAAAATAAAAACATATAATGTCAAAATGGGGTACATATGATCTTGGAGGCATATGAAGACTCTCCAAGAGGTACTCTGGCATCAATAGTTTCAAAAGAATTAAATTATAGGTTTCAACTAAAATAAATTGTCTTGGTTAAAATTGTTATGTATAAAAAGAAGATGCTATAGAGGCTTTTCTTTCTCACCATCATTTTTGCATTTTACCTTCTATTTACAAAAGAAAGACGTGGCTCTTACCTACCTGGGACATTGCTTTAGGACACTGCCTCAGGCTATACAGTATTTGGGTTGCCCAATAAAGGAGTCATTTTAAATATTCTTGTTGAGAAGGTAAACAATAATAAAGACTAAGTAATAAATCGTTTTGCAAACCAAATGGGTTCCAATTTTTTGCTTTTAATTAAATTGAAGTTGGACATAAGTTATTAGCTGATAGAACATTAAAAAATTTTTATGGTACATCACTATATTACTTGGAAGAAGTTTAAATAATTGAATAACAGTGTTATAACAAAATTATTTCCATCCCCATCTCTTTAAAAAAAGATTGAATTTATTGGGTGACTTTGGTTAATAAAATTACATAAGTTTCAGGCATACAATTTTAATTCTATAATCTGCTATATAAGTGAATAAGTTGTCCCATTGCTTATATTTATAAAGAAAAATAAAGATAAGAAAATAGCTTATTTAGAAAAAGTTTATTTAGAAAAATACTTTATTCTAAATGCTGCCATTTTTAACAGTAATTAATATTCATCTTCAAATGCATGTGCTAATTGAAAATATTCCCCATTCATTGCTTTGAGGTACTTCTAATAAAATTTTACTTTTTATGATTAATAATTATTTTGTAAAATGTTAAATATTTTTGTTTTGATCAATTGCATATTTCTAATAAGTTTAATCATAATTCAGTCTAGAAGACACATTTTAACAATTAGAACCTCATAGTAATTTAAGATGAAAATAAATATTAATTCATATCTAATACAATAATAGAGGAATATGCAAATTAGCCAGGACACTGTAATGTCACGACCAATCTACAAGTGGCAGAGAGCTACAGGAGGGCTGGACAGTGGGTGGAGAGCTACAGGAAGGTGGGGCAGTGGGCAGAGAACTACCAGCAGCTGTGGGTGAGGTGGCCAGCTGTGGCAAGCAGCAGCGAGCTCCTCATGCATAGGTTTGTGCACAGGGCTACTAGCTTATATATAATTGGTTAAAAATAAAAGACTTTATCCACAATAAGATACCACTTCACCCCTGCCAGAATGGCTACCATCAATAAATAAACAAACAAAAAGTGCTGGCAAGGATGTGGAGAAAAGGAAACCCTAGTGCACTGTTGGTGGAAATTCAGATTGGTGTTACCACTCTGGAAAATGATATGGGGTTACCTTAAAAAATTAAAAATAGAACTGCCTTTTGACCCAGAAATCCCACTCCTTGGAATATATCCTAAGAATCCCAAAACACCTATTTGAAATAATATATGCCCCCCTATATTCATAGCAGCACTATTTACAACAGCCAAGACTTGGAAACAGCCCAAGTTCCTATAAGTTCATGAGTGGATAAAAAAGCTGTAGTACATCTACACAGTGGAATACTATGCAGCTATAAAAAAGAAGGAGCCCTTTTTCCTTGTGTGACTGTATGGATAGAAGTGAAGATTATAATGCTAATTGGAATAAGACATTTAGGGAAATAAAAATACCATATGATCTCACTTACATGTGGAATCTAATGAACAAAATAAACTGATGAACAAAATAGTACCAGAGTGATGGTTACATGAAACAGACTGACAGATATCAGAGGGCTGGTGGGTGGGGTGGACAGGATGAAAGAAGGTGACGAGAATAGCCAAATAACATATATGCATAGCCCATGGACTCAGACAACAATGTGGTTAGGTCCAGAGGGAGGGGAGGTAGGGTCTGATTAGAGGGGGGAAATGGAAGGGAAATGCATCTGTAATAAAAATAAAAAATAAAATAAAATACTTTCATGTATAAAATACAGTTAGTTAAGTCAAGTCAGTGTTGCTCAGTGGTTGGTTGAACACTGACCCATGCACAAGGAGGTGGTAGGTTCAATTCCCAGTCAGGGCACATGCCCAATGATGGGCATGCAGGAGGCGGTCAATGGATCTCTCTCATCAATGTTTCTATCTCTCTCTCCTTTTCCCTTCCTCTCTCTTAAAATAAAATTAATAAAAAGATATTATGAGCAAAAAATGGTATTTAAAAATAAAATAGCCCTAGCCGGTTTGGCTCCTTGGATAGAATGTCTGCCTGAGGACTGAAGGGTCCCAGGTTCAATTCTTGTCAAGGGCACATAACTCAGTTGCAAGCTGATCCATGGCCCCATTAAGGGCACATGTGGGAAGCAACCAATTGATGTGTCTCTCTCACATAAATGTTTCTCTCTCTGTCTCTCCCTCTCGTTTCCACTCTCTCTAAAACTCAATGGAAAGATATCCTCAGGTGAAAATTAACAAAAAAAGATAATAATAATAATAATAAATAAAATACATTTAAGGTAAAATTCAGTGAGTGAAGTGGAAAGGAAATACGAATTCGGGAAGAAAAATGAATGTTGATTTGATGCAGGTCTTCCTGGGGTACAGGGACCTGAAGATCTGCCACCCACTGGGGTTCTTCACTTCTGTCAGTAAAATGCAGGCTGGCATAGATTTTTAAAGTGAAATTGAGTTTATTAGTGAGACAGAAGCAGTGAGAAAGAAAGGGCCACTCCACAGACAGAGCTGTCCCCCTTTACCGGAATTTGCTTCCTTTATTGAGGTCCATTTAATTGGGGGGTGCGGGTGGGGGAGGAAGGGTATTAAATGAAGGGGAGAAATATTCAGTATCTTCCACAGAAAGAGGTAGAGATTTCTCAGGGGAGCTCCGTTGGTCATTTTGTGTCCTTCTACGTGCTTTCTGTTTCCCATAATGATGGCACTGGAAGCAGGGAGTGTAATTTAGCATGCTAATATATTACAATAAGCGTACAATGAGGCTAGGGGTTACATTAGGTGAAATTAGTCACCGTGGAACTGGTGACTGCTGGTTTTAAGCCATAAATCCGGTGTGTAGGAGGTGTCTTCTTTCTTGGCAGCTCCTGTAGCTTTTATTGATTGCAGCTGTTCTGCTACAAACCCTATTTCAGAGTTTCTTGTGAAGGGATTAAGCAAAAACAAAAAACAAACAAACAAACAAAAAAACCTCATAGAGACAGGCAACAGTATAGCAATTGCCAGAGGGAAAAGGGGGTGGGGAGAGGTTGAAAAGGGTAAAGGTGAGATAAATGATGATGGAAGGAGACTTGAGATGGTGAACACACAATACAATTTACAGATGATGTGTTGTAGAATTGTATACCTGAAACCTATATAATTTTATTAACTAATTTCACCCCCAATAAATTCAATTATTCAAAGAAAAGGGTGAAAAAAACTTGTTCATGTGCTGTTGTTTTTAAATGGATTATGACAGACGACTGGGGTTGGTCAGTGGGGGACAAAAGAGGACATATGCAATATTTTTAACAATAAAGAATTATTAAAAGATAAAAAAAATGGATTATTACAGCATCAAATTACTAAGGTAGTTAGAATCCATCACATACATTTTGAAGAGTGCTGTAACTATTTTATTTTAAAATTAGTGGTCAGAAGCATGAAATTCATGCACATTAAAAGGGAATTAATTTGAGGAAATATTTTAATATCGCTATTTGCCCATTCTCTATAATAGAAGTGTCCAGCGAGCCTCACCCCCATTGGACACCACCAAGACCCGGCCATCCCAACCCTCGTCAAACCCCGCCAGGGCGGGGGGCATGGCCTCCAGCCTGGTGCTGGGGCGGAGGGCACAGCCTGAGGGGAGCATGGCCTCAGGTCCCCCAGCCTGGTGCCAGGGCAGGGGGTGGGGCCTCACGGGAGCACTGCCTAAGGTCCCTCATTAAGCCCCAACAGGTCTGGGGCACAGCTTCAGGTCACCCACCCCCGCCCGGCACCAGGCAGCCTCAGGTCCCTGCTGATCTGTGTGAGGGCATGACAGCGTGGCAGCTTGATGACTATTTGCATATTAGCCTTTTATTATGATGATACCATTGTTTACAATATGTTAGAAACTATGCTGTTGCTGCTATTTAAATAAATAGAAAAAAAATTTGATGTCAACTTAAAAATATGCAAGGAAGTATGTCCACTTTCAAAAACTCTTTTGGAAGATATATGAGCAAAAATGGTAAAATTCTTTTTATATAAAGAGTGTATTTTCAAAAAAAGAGAAGCATATTTTCAGCTTCTTATTGTGGGCTCAGATTTCAACCAATAAGGTCAGGTACACCTTATTGACCTAGCCACAATATCTATAATAATAAAATCATAATCTCCTAATTAGACAGGACAGCTGAACAACCTTCTTTACATCATTCCAGGTGTCCTTCTGGACAACCTTCTGGACAAAGTCGAGGTGGAGAGGCTGAGGCAGAGGTGGTTAGGGGCAATCATTCAGGCAGGTGAACAGTTAGGGGTAATCAGGCAGGCATGCAGAGTGGTTAGGGGCTATTAGGCAAGTAGGTGAGTGGTTAGGGTCGATCAGGGAGGTAGGTGAGCAGTTAGGGGTGATCAGGCAGGCATGCAAAGTTGTTAGGGGCTATCAGACAAGCAGGTGAGTGGTTAGGGGAGATCAGGCAAGCAGGTGAGCAGTTAAGGGCAATCAGGCAGGCAGGCAGAGGTAGTTAGGGGCGATCAATTAGGCAGGTGAGCAGTTAGGTGCAATCAGGCAGGCAGGTGAGTGGTAAGGGCAATCAGGCAGGCAAGTGGTTAGGGGGCAATCAGGCAGGCAAGCAGGTGGGCAGTTAGGAGCCAGCGATCCCGGATTGTGAGAGGGATGGCCAACTGCCAAATTAGGCCCGATTCCACAGGGATTCCTGCAGGATCAGGCCTAAACCAGCAGTTGGACATCCCCTGAGGGGTCCCGGATTATGAGAGGGTGCCGGCCGGGCTGAGGGATCCCTCCCCCCCCGCACGAATTTCATGCACCAGGCCTCTAGTCAATTATAACAGACTTAATGGAGTACTTTGTTTTTATTTGTACAATAAATCAGCATGACTATTACAGCCAAATTAATTTAACCAGATGCCATAAAGGTTGAATGCTCACTAACAAATTGCAAATATCTGATTCAGTTGGGTCATGAAGAGAACAGAAAGAGTCAAACCAACCTTCTGTGCTTTGATCATTTCAGCCCTTTTAATGAGCATTTGAACTGGATTGACAAACTACCTCCAATCCTTTTTGTAACAAGGCAGCAAATGAATTAATATAATTTTGACTATTTATTCAGATATATGCTTCCATTTTTATTAAATCTGGTCACAGATACTACTGACTTTTGAATACTTAAATTTAGCTTTTAAAAAAAATAATTACTGTTAAAAGTATTACATATGTCCCCCTACATCCCCTATTGACCCCCTCCAGACCGCCCCTGCCCCCCATCCCAGGACCTCACCACCCCATTGCCTGTGGCCATGGGCCATGCATATATGCATACAAGATTCTTGGCTAATTACTTCCCACCCACCCTCCCACCCACCTTCCCTCCAAGATTTCTCACTCTGTTCCATGCTTCCATGTCTCTAGATCGACTCCATTCATCAGTTTATTTTGTTACTTAGATTCCACATATGAGTGAGATCATGTGATACTTGTCTTTCTCTGACTGACTTATTTCACTTAGCATGATAGTTTCCAGGTCCCTCCATGTTGTCTCAAAGGGTAAGAGATTCTTCTTTTTTTACTTATTTTTTATACCATAGTATTCCATGGTGTAAATGTACCACAGCTTTTTTATCCACTCATCTGCTGATGGGCACTTGGGCTGTTTCCAGATCTTAGCTATTGTAAATTGTGCTGCTTTGAACATAGGGGTGCATACATTCTTTCTGATTGCTGTTTCAGGTTTCTTAGGATATATTCCCAGAAGTGGGATGACTGACAACTTCTCCTAATTAACGTAAAGCAAATTTCAATTTCAAAAATTGAGTCCAACTTTTAATTCCAGGAGGTGAACTCACTGTAGGAATGTCACTTCTTCCCCTCTCTTTTCCTTTCATCATTAACAAGCCTTTTATTAAATAACAACTGCAGGTCAGGCACTCTAATCAATGTTGAGGTAGGGGCATGAGGAGATGGTCAGAGGAAATACACACAATCAATATAATTACTGCACTCAAGAGGTTAAAAGAATTAGGAGATGCATACTTACAAAATAGATTATTCTAATCCAATATGAAAGTGGTAATAGAAATACAGGCCTGAGACGGTTACCGGTTACCATTGACTCTATGAATGTTTGATATTACCTAAACTAGTGATTCTCAAACCCAGTTCACTGATATGTGACATGCCAACTTTATAAAAATTATTTAAGGTACTTAAAAAAATATATTCCTACCTGCCACTGCCATGAACTTTGATTCTGTGTATCTAAAGTTGGGCTTTCAAATTGGTGATACTACTGCTCAGCCAAGTTTGGCAACCACATACCTCATGAAGATGACCACTGTTATCTATAATATGTTTGACATTTACATCACATGACACATTGGAAATAGTATCCACTGACCAACTTTTCTTTTTTTTTTTAAAATATATTTTATTGATTTTTTACAGAGAGGAAGGGAGAGAGATAGAGAGCTAGAAACATCGATAAGAGAGAAACATCGATCAGCTGCCTCCTGCACATCTCAACCCAGGTACATGACCGGAATCGAACCTGGGACCTTTCAGTCCGCAGGCTGATGCTCTATCCACTGAGCCAAACCAGTTTCGGCATCCACTGACCAACTTTTCTATCAACTAAGTACTATAGAACTAATGACTTGAGAATAAAAATGCATTTTTTGGATCATGTGATGATAACCACCACTTTTCATTTACTGTGAGCCTAGTGCTGTTCTTAGCATTTTATATGTATTAATTCATTTCAATTTGATATCCTCATTTGAGAAAATCAGGGCACAGTGAAATTAATTTTCTAATGTTACAAAGTCAGTAAATAGTGGAGTTGAGATCTGAAACCAGGCATTTTTGGCTCCAGAGCCCATACAACTATACTGAACTGCCTCTCATTAACATGGTACTTTCTTGAAATCCCTTTATCATTCTTGGGCAAGCATTACAAAATGAAAAACAAGTACACTTACATAGATCTCCATGAAGCTTTGAAAACTTACATTTAAAAAGCTTAAATCATATATAAAATCCATGGTTCAAAGCCATTTAATTGTACATCTATGCACATATCAGCTTATATTGACTATTTTGTGAAGCAGCATTTTATGTTCAGAAATATGTTCATTCCAATAAAGAAGGCCTTGTCTGAAGGATTGAGGAGTAACCTGTTAAATTTCAACATTATATGCACCATGTAAACCATGCTGACAAATATTGATTTCCTGTATAGCATATAAGAAAGTTGAAATTGTACAATTCTTACTAGAGAGCCTCCTGAATATCAAAAGGATCATAAAAGTATAAACAAAAAGAGAGTAGGAATTTAAGTGTAACTAGGCAGTTACCAAAAGTTAGTATTTGAAACAAATAGACTTAATATTGTCATTTTCACCAAGGTACATACAATAGCAAGCAGGGGTGGGATGGATGAGTGGGTGGTACTCATTTGCCTCTTCCTCTGCGAGTCAATAATGTAGCCAGTGGTCAACAAACTGCGGCTCACGAGCCACATGTGGCTCTTTGGCCCCTTGAGTGTGGCTCTTCCTAAGCCTTAGGAGTACCCTAATTAAGTTAATAACAATGTACCTACCTATATAGTTTAAGTTTAAAAAATTTGGCTCTCAAAAGAAATTCAATTGTTGTACTGCTGATATTTGGCTCTGTTGACTGGTTTGCCGACCACTGATGTAGGCTTATGATTAGTTTTAGATAGAGAACTGTTCTCCATGAACTGAGATTCTATGGCTAGCTGTAACCTCCAACACTTTTCCTGATTTTTCTCTCAGAGTAGCACAACAAATTAGAGTTGTGGGTCCTTAAAACAAAATAGACTTTTAGAAATACTAAGGAACACACTTAGCTATATGTGATACATGAGAATGGAATGTTAGGGCTCATCCTATCTAATAATAGACAAACATGGTAATTGACCATACCTTTCTATGCCTCCGATTGGCTAATCAGTGCGATATGCAAAATAACCGCCAACAAAGATGGTGGCTAATTTGCATACTGCAGGCAGGGCGGGACAGTGCCATCCCACCTGCCCTGCCGCTGCCCGGGCCTGCTATCGGCGATCCTGGGTGGCGGGGGTCCCGTGTGCGACCCGACTGGGGGCTGCTGGGCAATCCACCAGCCCACCCAGGTGTCCCGTGTGTGGCCCGGGGCGGCGCCCCAACCCCCGGGATTCTCCCTGCCCTGTGTGGGGCCCCAACCCCCAAATCTGCCCTGCCCTGTGAGTGACCAGGGCAGCACCCCAACCCCCCATTGGCCCTGCCCTGTGCGGGACCGGGGGTGGCGCCCTAACCCCCTGATTGGCCCTGCACTCTGTGAGACCATGGGCGGTGCCCCAACCCCCTGATCAGCCCTGCCCTCTGCTTGACCCGGGGAGGCAGGGCAGCACGTAGGGATCGGGCCTGCCATCTGCCACCTGGGGAGCGGGCCTCAGCCAGCAGGTGGTTATCTCCTGAGGGTTCCCAGACTGTGAGAGGGCACAAGTGGGGCTGAGGGACACCCCCCCCCACCAGTGCACAAAGTTTTGTGCACCGGGCCTCTAGTATCCTATATAATAAAGAGCTAATATGCAAATGGTCATCACGCCCATGTGCCCTCATGCCCTCACACCCTCTCACCCTTGTGCCCTTGAGCCCTCGTGCCCTTGCGCCCTCACACTAGGGCCGGGGAACCTAAGGCCAGGCCAGGGGACCTGAGGCTGCGCCCACCACCTGGAAGGGCTTGACAAGGGAACTGAGGCTGCACCCCCCCCCCCACCCAGCGGGGCTTGATGGGGAACCTGAGCCTGTGCACCCCACCCAGTGCTGAGCCAGGGGACCTGAGGCTGCACTCCCCACCCAGCAGAGCTTGATGGGATTGGGCCAGTCAGGTCTGGGTCTCACATGATATTGAGGCATGCGTGGGTGGGTGGGGACTTGACTCTGGGTCCCTTGATGTGCCCCAGACTCTGATAGGAGGGAGATTTTCATATACATTTTCCTAATTTTCTTTCATCTCTGACACTTCTATTACAGAGAAAGGGCAAATAGCAATATTAAAATATTTCCTCTAATTAATTCCCTTTTAATGTGCACGATTTTTGTGCACTGGGCCACAAGTCTATATATATAAAAGGCTAATATGCTAAGTGTACTTCCTACCATCCAACTGGTTCCTATGACATGCACTGACCACCAGGGGGCAGATGCCCAATGCAGGAGCTGCCAAGCTTCAGTGACTTGCCAGTGTCGGTTCTCAGGTAATGCACCCTGAAACCAGAGAGGAGGGAGCCCAATTCCTCCTGGGACCACATGATTCCACATTTGGCTGTGGATTGTTGTTGCTGGGGCACTGTCAGCCACGAATCTGGTTTACTGCACACTTGTGTTTGCATTCCACACCCTGTATGACAGCAACTTTGCAGTGCCCTCTCGCACTCCAGGACACCTTGGGGAATGTCAGAGAGCCAGTTTTGGCCCAATCCCCACAGGCAAGGCCTAGAGACCCACCTTCCAGAGGGACCCCACAAACACCCTTCAAGCCGCAGTGACACCCCAGGTGCAGCTGGCCAGGGTGGGGCCGAGGGAGGTTGGCTCCAGGGCATGCCCAGCCCATCTTGCCCAGTCCTGGCTCACTGACCACCTTCTAATTAATTTTCTTTCAATGTGCATGAGTCTGTGCACCAGGTCACTAGTAAGAAGATAAAATATACAGAATATACTATCTCACCTGTCTTCACTATCTCCTTATATAGAAGATAGATAGAAGGGATTTAATATGGGCACCTGAGTTCAGATTCCTATGTTAAAGGTTGCAGAATGCAGTCCCAATGAGTTTTCTTGGTTATATGTGAGCTTTTGCAATTATATTTTCTTTTTCTATGCCAGTGTAACTAGAAAAACTAATTTGAGAAAAATAGATATTATTAAATAGTCACTTCTATTAATTTACACTATATAATTTACACTTTTGGGTGATATGGCAATGTTACACTTCAGAGGAGGCTTACAATTAGTTAAATGGAAAGGGTAACTTCTGGGGGAGAGCTGGCTGGTGTCATTCTTACAGATTTAGAAAAATGATTTGGTAGTAACATTGAGAGGGGGACCTAACTTTCAGAAGAATACCTATATTGGTCAAGTTCACACACATGCCAGAATTTCAATTTTTTAATTTATAATGAGAAATGAACTGTCAGATAAAGTTAAAGTCATATTTGCTGACTAGAGCATTCTGTACCTGCCAGAAAGTTACAGAGGATGCCAAATTATCATAAGTTTGCTTAATGAGCACAAAATCATAACAATGGGAATTTATACATCCTCAGAAATACCATATAAGTTGACTTGATGTACTCTCACCCAGTGTAGGGACACATTGCCAAGAGAACATGAATGCTTCAGTCCTCTTAGCCAAGAATCTCTCTTTTTGGATAGTGAGTAGAAGGTTCTCCCAAACACTTTTGCATCTGTGAATACAACATATTCTTTGGTTCACTCAACTCTTTCTGGTTCATATTTTCCCCCAAAATTTGTATGACATCAATTATTAAGCTTTTACTTCCCAAAATACAGTAATGGTTTAATTTTTCCTCCCTGAGATTACTCCCAATTTTCTTTGATTGGAGTGTGTTTTGTTTTTTTTTCATGGTATTTCATCACATATTTGCAATTTTTGGGGTTTTACCTATTATGGTTGACCATATCTATTGTGAATAGATTTTAATTAGTTGAGTATTGGAGGCAAACCTGTTTCCAAGTGATTTGTAAGTGCCACACTGTACTAATATAAACTCCTGAGAACAGGATCCACTGCACACCAAAGTACTAACATAATGCCTATCATGTAGTAGGTGTTCCAAATGTGTGTTGAATGAAACCTTGCCCCCACGAACTGATAACGACTAATACCTCACTTACAAATAAGTCAGATTTCTGGATTCCAAATTTACTGCCATAAAGCTAAAACCTGATCACAAGCAAAAAGAGGTTAAAAAGAAGCAGAAATTTTCTGCCATAAAGCTAATGTAAAATATCCAGTAAGAGATTATTTTAGGTCCTTACTTTGAGTTTATTTTATAGGGCCATAGCAATGTTTTGGAAAATTGGGATTGGGTGGAAGGAAGGGAGAAACTGCTAAAAGCAGCTATGATAATAGTAAAATATAGCAGTTGAAAATAAGAAGGAAACAGAAAAAAATCTATGAACCATAGAGCATTTTGTTTTATGAATTTTTGACACTAGCTTCTTCCCCCTTACTGTCTTATGTAATTCAAAATTCAACTAGGAACTTTTGTTTGTGCTCATTTTTTAGTATCTATGATTACAGGATAAAAGGGAAGAATGGGAGAAAGAAAGGAAACGATGAAATCCTAATTTTTAATTTTTTTAAATTGAAGTATAATTAAAAAACAGCATTATATTAGCTTCAGGTTACAACATAGTGATTGAATGTTTATATACATTATGAAGTGATGTCATTACCATAAATCTACTTACAAAGTTAATAAAACATTATTGATTATATTCCCTGTTGGGGGCCAGATGTAAGCTGGCAAGGTCCTTGCACATGAAGAGGCTAGCAAGGCTGGGACCCTTACCCACACAGTTTTCCCAGACTTGTTTGGATGGCGATTATCAGTAGAATGAGAGCAATATTTGTAGAATGAGAACAGCCTTTCATAGCTTACCAAGAAGTCTGTAACTATTTACTGAGATATGCTGTACTGAGAACTTGTCCTTCTGCTGTGTCTCTCCCTTAGAGATTAAGAGGAACAAAGAATATATTCCTCTTGACAGACCTCCTATTCAGTGTGTTGTGTATAAATAGGATTGTATAGCTAATAAACTCGCTTCAGTTCATCGAGAGAACTGGAGTCCTACCGATCCCGCTTTCCTGTCTTTCTTTCTTTTCTCAATTCCCACCTCCCTGCCTCAGCCAGGCTCAACCCTGTCAGGCTGGCCCTGACATTCCCCATTCTGTACATTACATCCCCATGACTTATTTACTTTAAAATTGATTCTTAATAAACATGTGATAAGCAATCAAAGAGCAAAGGTTAGCAAGATTGACTGGGGCATTAAATAGTATATATAGGTAGCAATGTATTTCAATTTACCATGAAGATATTTGCAATAAAATAAATGATCTTGGTAATGGTAATTTTACATCATTAGCAACAATTAACTATATATATATATATATATATATATATATATATATATATATATATATATATATATACTAGAGGCCCGGTGCACAAAAATTTGTGCACTCGGGGGGGAGGGGGGGTCCCTCAGCCCGGCCTGTGCCCTCTCACAGTCTGGGACCCCTCGGGAGATAACGACCTGCTGGCTTAGGCCTGCTCCCGGGTGGCAGAGGGCAGGCCCAATCCCTAGGTGCAGCCCCTGGTCGGGCTCAGAGCAGGGCCAATTGGGGAGTTGGGGCGCCACCCCGTCATACACAGAGCAGGGCGGATTGGGAGGTTGCGATGCCACCCTCAGTCACGCTCAGGGTAGGGCCAATTGGGGGATTGGGGCACCATCCCCTGTCACACTCAAGGCAGGGTCGATGGGGAGGTTGCGGCGCCACCCCCTGTCATGCACAGAGCAGGGCCAATCAGGGGGTTGGGGAGCTCCCCCCGTCACACACAGAGCAGGGCCCATCAGGGGGTTGGGGCACCGCCCTCTATCACCCACAGAACAGGGCCAATCAGGGGGTTGGGGCGCTGCCCCCATCACACACAGAGCAGGGCCCATCAGGGGGTTGGGGCGCCGCCACTCTCACACTCAGGGCAGGGCCGATGGGGAGGTTATGGCTCTACCCCATCACACACAGAGCAGGGCCCATCAGGGGGTTGGGGCGCCACCCTCTATCACCCAGAGAGCAGGGCCAATCAGGGGGTTGGGGCGCTGCCCCCATCACACACAGAGCAGGGCCCATCAGGGGGTTGGGGCACTGCCCCCTGTCACTCACAGAGCAGGGCCCATCAGGGGAGTTGGGGCTCTGTACCCTGTCACCCACAGAGCAGGGCCAATCAGGGGGTTGGGGCACTGCCCCCATCACACACAGAGCAGGGCCCATCAGGGGGTTAGGGCGCCGCCCTCTATCACTCACAGAGCAGGGCCGATCAGGGGATTGGGGCGCCGCCACTCTCACACTCAGGGCAGGGCCGATGGGGAGGTTATGGCTCTACCCCATCACACACAGAGCAGGGCCCGTGGGTAGGGGGGGTTGGGGAGCTCCCCCCTATCAGACACAGAGCAGGGCTGCTCAGGGGGTTGGGGCCCCTCCCCCTGTCACACACAGAGCCGCAGGGCGATCAGGGGGTTTGGGCACTGCCCCCTGTCATGCTGATCCCGGTGCTGGGAGGCATATTACCCTTTTACTATATAGGGTAGAGGCCTGGTGCATGGGTGGGGCCGGCTGGTTTGCCCTGAAGGGTGTCCTGGATCAGGGTGGGGGTCCCCACTGGGGTGCCTGGCCAGTCTGGGTGAGGGGCTGAGGGCTGTTTTCAGGCTGGGGGTGACTGAACTCCCAACCGCTCCTTTTTTTCTTTTTTTTTTTTTATTCTGGGCCAACTTTAGCTCTGAGGCTTGGCTCCAGCTCTTAGGCCTCTGTGCAGCTGAAAGTAGGTTTCTGGCCTTTGCATACAATGTTGCGAATCTGCTGGCTGAAGTCCGGCGGTATTTGTCACAATGTTTCTTAAACTGCCAGCTCAGAGACCTGCAGCCGCAGGCGGGGAACGTTGGTTTCCTCCGTCACTGAGGCAAGCGAGCCTCATGTTAGTTTCAAGCTGCCTGGCTGCCGGCCGCCATCTTGGCTGACAGTTAATTTGCATATCTCGCTGATTAGCCAATGAAAAGGGTAGCGGTCTTACGCCAATTACCATGTTTCTCTTTTATTAGTGTATATATATATATATATATATATATATATATATATATATATACATAATATGCAAATCGACTGGACTGTGAAACGACCTATCAGCTATGACCTGCACTGACCACCAGGGGACAGATACTCAATGCAGGAGCTGCCTCCAGCCCACAGGCCCTGATCGCCCAGTTGGGGCCTGCTGGCCAACCACTCAGTCCCTCCCCCGGGCCAGCAGGCTCCAATGCCCAATGGGGAACAGAGAACCAGGGGTGGGTGGCAGTGGACACAGGAAGTGCTGGGGCCCCAATCACCCCACTAGTCGCCCCACACACAGAGGGCAGCCAGGCTTAGGACCCTATCCATGCACAAACTTTGTGCACTGGGCATCTAGTATTCAAAAAAGTTTTCAGCCAGTGTTAGTCCAGAGCTGGGTTCCTACGTAGGGAATAGGAGTTATTCTTTAAAAAAAAAAAAAGAATTGTAGGCAATTAACTCTTTATTTCTATTAATCTTCACATAAGGGTATCTTTTTATTGATTTTAGAGAAAAGAAAGGGTAGAGAGAAAGAAAGAAACATGAAACATCTATGTGAGAGAGAAACATTTATTGGTTGCCTCCCATTCATCCTCAATTGGGGATCAAACCCACAATTTTTTGATTCCAACCAACTGAGCCACCTGACCAAGGAACTATTCTTTTTTAAACTTTGACCAATTTTATTTAAATATGAGGGAATTTAATTGTTTAAAAATATTGACTATGGAAATGAGTAGGTAGTAGGTGACTGAACTTAGTTTTACCATCTTGTGTTTAAAAGGAGAAAGAAAGTTCTACCATTCACTCAATAAAGATTTCCATCTTAAATAACTAAAACAGTAAGTAAAATTGTAGCATGGATTTGTAGCTTCAATTATATGAAAAGCTTATCTCTGCCAGGATCTTAAAGATTACAAAGTAGATAGACACATGAAATTGCCATCAATACTGAAAGTTACTTCAAAGATACAAGGGAATATGATCTAGTCTTGTGCCATCAAGGATTAGATGAGAAATCTGAACTGTTCAAATTACAATCAAAAGGCTTATTTTTTTTTTTTATTGCTTAAAGTATTACAAAGGGTATTACATATGTGTCCATTTTATCCCCCCGCCCTAGACAGTCCCCTAGCCTCCCCTATCCCCCAATGTCTTATGTCCACTGGTTATGCTTCTATGCATGCATACAAGTCCTTTAGTTGATCTCTTACCCCCCTACCTCCTGCCCCGCAACCCTCCCCGGCCTTCCTGCTGCAGTTTGACAATCTGTTTGAGGCAGCTCTGCCTCTGTATCTATTATTGTTCAAAAGTTTATAATGGTCTCTATTATCCATGAATGAGTGAGATCATGTGGTATTTTTCCTTCATTGACTGGCTTATTTCACTTAGCATAATGCTCTCCAGTTCCATCCATGACGTTGCAAATGGTAAGAGTTCCTTCCTTTTTAGAGCAGCATAGTATTCCATCGTGTAGATGTACCACAGTTTTCTAATCCATTCATCTACTGATGGGCACTTAGGCTGTTTCCAGATCTTAGCTATGGTGAATTGTGCTGCTATGAACATAGGGGTGCATATATCCTTTCTGATTGGTGTTTCTGGTTTCTTGGGATATATTCCTAGAAGTGGGATCACAGGGTCAAATGGGAGTTCCATTTTCAGTTTTTTAAGGAAACTCCATACTGTCTTCCATAGTGGCTGCACCAGTCTGCATTCCCACCGGCAGTGCACAAGTGTTCCTTTTTCTCCACATCCTCTCCAGCACTTGTCAAAAAGGCTTATTTCTGCAGAGTTCTGATCTTATTACATTACAAAGTCAAGCATATAGAAACTAAAATTATATAAATTTATTATATAAACTAATTAAAAACACTCAAGTTGTAAATGATTGGTAGTCTCCATACCAAGACCCATTCAAAATATTTCTATTTTTAACATTAAGAATTGGAAATAAATGTTTTACTCAAAGGAATAAGCCTCAAATTTATCAGGGAGAAAAAGAAACCATTTGTACTTAGAGGCAGGAAAAGTTGTTTCACGTGTTGATCAAATAATATCTTATAGGCAATTACCTCTCGGTACCCCGGATGTACACCCAAAAAGACAGCCCTGTGACCAAAGCTTCATTTAGGTAGGGGAAGGTGAAAGCAGTATCTTGTTTTGGTGTACTAGCATAGATGAATAACTTTGTCTCCTCATTTCTATAGTTAACTCTTTTTGAATAATTTAGTAAATAGACTAAGATCTTAATAAATTTGATAGTTCAATTAAAAAAAAAAAAAACAAATCATAATTACTCCAAACCCTGACCGCAATATGTAAAAACAGTGGCTGAAAACTTTCTTTGAATATGATTAGCTGTGTAGAAATTTAAGAAGTATTATTTATGAAAGCAAATGACAATGTGCATTTTTCATTGGTGATCAAGAATATTTTACTTCCATGCGTCAAGGACATTTCCACAAACTGGTTGAGCTATGAAAAGTTATTCTGCAACATCTGTAAGGCATTGATTTTTCTAGTAGAATATAATAAAATAGAATTTGAACAATTTGCTTTCTCTATAGCTGTGATGCATAAAAATTACATTCAGGCCAAACTTTCAAGCACAAAATCAATAGCACTCTGATATCATTGCTTTCCATTAAGTATAAATGATTACTTGAAATATTATTAGGGCAAATACATGATGCAAACTACAAAAAGTAATTTGATTAATCTATTTTTAATGGCTTACATAACTTAGTTTTAATATTCAGTTTTAATATTCTTAACTTTACTGATTACAATTTGCTAAAGGGTAACATATTAATGAAATATGCAATTGTATGTTTTTCAGGTAATATTTTTAAAAATACCTGAACCTGATAAAATGCAATACAGTATACTCCTGCCATCTGAATACAATAAAGGTATAATGGCTACTTCACATTCATCTTTCATTATTAGTTACCATTTTCTTTTTCACAATGGCTAATTACATACTACAGTCTTCCTCTTTGTCTCTAAAAATCATCATTATAATGGAAGAAAAAGTGGTGCTTTCATTTAAAGAAATAATTTTAATGCAGTCACCTATGTAATTTTAATCATGAACAATTATTTTTACTCAAAACAACTTTTTTAGATTAATATGATACTTAAAATTCATTGTATAATTTGTCCATTTTAAAAATGAAGACATTCAGCCCTGGCTGGTGTGGCTCAGTTGGCTAGAGTGTTGTCCATGCAATGGAAGGTCTCAGGTTCAATTCTTGGTCATGGCACATGCCTGGGTTGCAGGTTCAATCCCCAGTCCCAGCACGTGACGGAGGCAACCCATCTATGTGCCTTTCTCCTCTCTCTCTCTCTCTCTCTCTCTCCCTCTCTCTCTCTCCTTCTCGCTTTCTCTCTCATCTCCCTTCCTCCCTCTCTGAAATAAAAATTTCTAATAAGAACATTCTAAAAGTGCTTCATATATTTTTACAGAAAGAAAACTGGTTCTGACAAGTATAGGTTTTTTTTCTTTTCATCTTTTTAATACAGCCTACAATTTGGGGAAGAGGCAGGGTTTGGGGTGGTGGTGAAGAATATCTGGTCAGAATTTCTTGTGATTAACCAAGTGTGTTTTATATGACAGTGATAAATAAGGTGACAGAATGAGGATTCAGCTTGCATAACTTTAGGTTTTCATTGTGAAGACAGCAGATTTATCTTCCTGCCTAGGTATCGCCAGCTGCAACACCTAATAGCAACATTAATGTCCTTGTGACTCTCCCACACCCCCGCACCCTGCAACACACTGCAAAGACTGACCTAACTGATAGAGTTGACTAGTCTGTATTGATTCTGGACTTCTTATTTATGAGGTTTAGAGGAGTTACTATTGGACACTTTTAAGTATGTTGCTTCAATAGTGTCTTTGCTCACTCCCAATCACTTGTCTTTTACCTACCCAGTTATGATTAAGCTAACGTATTTTGTTCAGAAACATATTTTCAATCTATATATAAAATGTATCTGATTGACCTTCCAATATTGAAAGGTGAAAACTTGGGTTTATTACAATAGAGACGTATCATAGTGATATGCCTGTTAAGAGTTTTAATTTTTGAATGAATAAAAGTGAAATTAAGAAAGTAATTTTGTGATAGGATTATCTGTTTGATGTTTTCTAATTAGTCTGATAGTTTAAGGAAATTGATAGTGTATTGACTTTTAATTGAGGAACTACAATTATTTATTAAAATTAGTTAAAGCAAAGAATAATACTATAGGGTATATATTTGCTTATTGTATTAAAAGGACTGTAGAAATTAACTAAAAAAGAGAACATGTCTTGTGCAAGGTTATGTAGAGGGAACTAGAATGACAAAAAAAAAGATGCAAAAGCTTCTGCCCTCAAATTTAATCCTTAGACTAGAAGCTAACAAAATTATTAGCTTTGCTATATAGCTACCAGTAGGGTATGCGATCAATGCTCATTTGCTGATATAAGCAAAAAGAAATAAAAAAGAGGAAGAGCATAAGACTATAAAAAGATAGGGGTTATGCAAAAATATATGAGAATAATAACAAAGATTGACAAAAATGCATAGATAGGCACTAAAAATCCTTCAGTGGTATTAGTCTTAAAACATAATTTATACCATACATTTCTCCAAGGTGGGTTTCCATATTCTTTCATAATACTTTAAAAATAAATTACCAGTGATTTTTTTTTATTTGTTGTTATTACTGTCATTTTGAAATTGGTATATAGTTAAGAAAAACAGTAAAAATATATATCTTGTGCATCTATTATCAGTATATACTGCACTAGGTCTTATAAGGGCAGTTATAGTAATGGTTACAAAGCATGGATTCTGCAGCCAAAACAGCTAGCTTCAAATCCTGGTTCTGTCATTTCCCAGCTAGTTGACCTTAAATTGCAATCTCTCTATGCCTTACTTTATTTGTAGTAAATGAGAGCTAATAATATTACCTACTTTTATAATTATTGAGAAAATTAAGTAATTAATATCTGTAAAGCGTTTAGAACAGTGTCTGGACCATAAAAAGAGCCACATATATTTTTCTATTTTTATCATGGGGATTAGACAAGCATTAAATCCTTTTATGAACTCATACCCTAGTTGAAGAAACAAGAATGACACACAAGCAACAATAGGCAAATATTACAAAACAGACTGTAAAATTAACTGTTAAATGGTCATTCAGACCATAGATTTATAGAAATTGATAAGAGAGGGGAAAAGTGAGGGAGACTGCAATAATCAAGAAAAATTTTAAAGTAACTTAAAGAACAAAATTAAAGTCCATTTAAATGAGTACTTGCTATGTGCTTTGTATTTATGGGGTCACCACATGCATCCCTGCTTTAGTTATGAGGAACCTGGGCAGAAAGAGGCAAAAGGAACTTATATAAGATTGTGTGCTGGGCCAGTGTTGCTCAGTGTTTGAGCATTGACCCATAAACCAGGTCACAGTTGATTCCCAGTCAGGGCTCATGCCCGGGTTTGTGGTCTTGATCCCCACTAGGTGGTGTGCAGGAGGCAGCTAATCAATGATTCTCATTATTGATATTTCTATCTCTCTCCTTCTCCCTTCCTCTCTCTGAAATAAATAAAAATGTATTTTTTAAAAAAACGTATTTTTACATTCACAGAGTAAGTGGTGGAACTGAGTTTAATGTAGAAAATCTAAATCCAGAGCTCATGCTCTTAGTAACTACTAGTGACCCAGCACATGACATCAAGTGAGACCCGGACCTGAGGGAAATCACGCAAGACCCGGGGCCCCCACCCCAAGTCCCAGTGCGCCGCAGAACCCAGAGTCAAGTCCCTACCCACCCGCATGAGCCTCACTGCGCATGCATCCCCGCCCACCTGCACACACCTCACCACGCACGCACGCAGCCTCCTGGTGACTGGTCTTTGGTCGTTTTGGCGTTAAGACTACTGGGTTTTTATTATATAGATTCTTTCTGGCCACCAAGATGGATAAGATTTGGACAGTTCAAAAAGGAAAATATATTCCAATCAAAGAAAACAAAATGAATAAAAGTATAGAGGAGGTGTGAGTCAGCAGTATCTGTTCAAATCCAGTAAATAATAGGTCTAAAACAAAGGAAAATAAGGAGGGGAGCATTGTGTAAATTTGCATAAGCAAAGCAGGCCAATTTACCTATGGCCTTGAAATCTAGACAACGTAAAGACTTGATGTAGCAGCAAACTAGAGGTCAGAGTAAAGGAATGCAGTGAGCAAAGTAGTGAGAAATAATTATTTAATAGAAGTTTGCAAATCAGTGTGGGGAAAGAGGAGAAGCTGGAAAACAGTTCAGAGATTGATTTATAAATTTAAAGATTCTTTTAATGGAAGGACACAACACAAAGACGTGATGCAGAACCTCTTTGTTACCTACACTTTCATAGGTAGGAAGGTTGCATGAAGGGTTGCTTAGTGGGTTATACCCAGGGACAGGTGAGGGCAAACTGGAGGTGTAGGAGCTTTCTGGCTTATGTATGAGAAATGGGGGGTGGGGTTGGGGAGAGAGTAGCTAGGTTTCACTGGCTTCCTGGGCATTCACTAAGGTGAATAAATTCCCAGCTCCATTGCAGGAGGCTGTCTCTAGTTGTGTGGTTACTGGCCCAAGAGTGATAGCCTGATAAAGGAACAGTTTGGGTGGGAACTTAGTAACCTGCCAGCAAAGGGGAATTGAAAGTTTTAGTCATGATTTAAATATTGTATCAAGATAGCACTTGTGAAATATTATATTAGAAATTAAGACAGCAATCCAGTCATGAAGGGCTGATAAAGAGAACCAGGATTGTAGCAGTAGAGATGCTATACAAACATAGAGGACATTTAAGAAGAAGGACAGGACAAGGAAAACAAGCCATCCAAGTCTTGACACAATGTCTTGCATATAGTAATGATGGGGAATATAAGACATTTTGGGGGGGACTAGCAATCTGAATCTGTGCCAGTAGACTGCTTTCTAACTCACACTCTTGCTAGCCAATAATTAACTCCATTGATGCCTGTCCTGTCTTGCAGAACCTGTTTTCCGCAATGCTCCCATTTTACAGAGGCCATACATACACAAACCCCGGAGCGGGTTCTCAGTGCTGGCACCAGGCAAGGCCTTTGGGTGTGGTCTCATCTCCCCCATCCCAACACATGGGGCTTTTCACAAAGCCCGCAGAAGGTCCAGAAGCCTGATCCATATTTAGGGGACAAAGAAACCAAAGGGTATAAAGGGAAACCTTCCTCCATGTTCACTCACTCAGGATTTGGAAACAGGCTCCCCTGAGTCACTGTTCTAGTACATCTGAAAATAAATGTTTTTTTCCTGAATCTCCGAGTACTCCTGTGTGTATTTTCTGGTTGCCTGGTAAATTCTGTAACAGTAAGTGCTCAATAAATATTACAAAGAAACCTCTTCTCCATGGCAGATTGGGGATGTTAGTGGCAATGACTCATTTGGATATGTACTTACCAAGTTTAACCTGATATTAGAACATTTGTGCAGAAAAAATATTTTATGAGAATAGATATGTCTTCCTCAGAATATAGCACATGGTATAATTTAGAGAGAACATAAGTGGCAAAGAGCTGGAAACTTTAAAAAATAATCTTTGGAGGAAAGATATTGCCAGACTCTGCAAGAAGTGCCAGGCTTCCCCCTGATCCCTGCTTACTTGATGCTGCCTAGAACTGGTACAGTTAGAACAATCATATTTTTAAACCAATGATTAAAAGTAATGTTGGAATTTTATTTCTTTCCACCTTAAAAGAATCTTTCAAATTCACCAAAAAGATTTAAAAGTAGAAAAAGCCAAGGTAAATGTGATAGGTAGTTTTCCACTCTAATTATTCCCAGGAGACTCAGACTGGCCCCTGCAGCAGGCTCAAGCAGCACCAGTGTGGGGGCATGAATGTAATGCAGTTTGTTAGCCTTTCCCAGCATAGTTTGACTATGTATCATGTGAATGGGATGTGTATGTGTTTGTGTGTGACATAGTGTCTATATGCATATACACATGTTGTTATATTGTTTTGGGAAACCTAGAAGAATTAAGCACGTGGAATCTCAACTCATTCTGACCCCTAAAATTCAGCCTCTAAGTGGAAATGAGCTTTTTAAACCTTTTCTTAGCATGAACAAAAATTTGGAGCTGAGAACATTTTCTCAAGAAAAACTTAAAAATGCATGCCCACAATAAAGAACATTGTTGTACTTGGAGAAAAAAAATACCAGAGAAAAAAATAAGGCTCATTTAACTGTTTTGTAAACTAACTATAAGAAGAGATATTTCACTTATATTTATTGTTTATTTTATACATGTTGGAAAGCATAAATAAAAAGCATTACAGCCCCAACCAGTTTGGCTCAGTTGATAGAGCATCGGCCTGTGGACTGAAAGATCCCAGGTTTGATTCCAGTCTAGGGCACGTGCCCAGGTTGCGGGCTCGATCCCCAGTGTGGGGCCTGCAGGAGGCAGCATGTCAATGATTCTTTCTCATCATTGATGTTTCTATCTCTCTCTCCCTCTCCCTTCCTCTCTAAAATCAATAAAAATATATTTTAAAAAATAAATTAAGTAAAATTATATTTTAAAAATAGCATTACATACATGGTATTCACTTGGGGAACTATTACCACTGTGACCAATGCCCACAGTTGAAAAAATAGGACAATTCCATCTTGCAATAAAGATTGTTAAACACCAAAAGTATTACCAAAAAGACAGTACATATAAAGTCTTTAAAACAACAATATCTCTGAAGTGGTACACAGATATTTTAAAAAATAAACTAATATTTATTGCGTAGTCATTAGACATTAGGCATTATTTGCCTTACTTTAATTTCCAAAATCCCTTCAAGGCAAATGAGTCAAGGTTTTCCTGTGACAATACAAGTGGCATCAAAGAACACTGAAATTTTAGAAATGGAAAGAAGTTAAAATATAGTTTTTATTTATAAATATGATTACATGGTTAATTATTTGTGAAGTGATTTTGTTTTTTATAATATGTGAAACTTATTTTTACTTAACATATTTTTCCATGCAAATTTTTTAAAATTACATGTATCTAGGCCTTGTATCTTAGAAATTAAATCCTGGTTCTACTGTACAGTGTTTATCTAAAGCACACATTCTATGTAATTGTTGTAAATTATTGCATTATACTCCATTACCAATTTGTTAGTGAGTGAGATGACTACCCATTTTTTGAGGTGATGTTTGTTTTGAAATAAGGGCTCATAAATAACATAGTGGTGATAAACCTAGCGTTTGCAATTGCACAGTTCTGTGATCAAACCCAGGTGTAATGAATTACAATCTCTCCGATTTTGGCCATGTGACTTATCTATGTCCCTGTGGGCTGCTATAACAAACATATCACAGGCTATGGATAGCCAATGGGTAACCTATAGAAAACAGAAATTTATTTCTCAATGATCTGGAGGATGGAAGTCTTAGATCAGGGTGCCAGGATAGTCAGGGTCTGGTGAAAACTCTATTTTGAGTGGTAGACTGTGACTTCTCACTGTGTCCTCACATGGTGGAAGTGGCTATTGAGCTTCCTCCAACATCATTTATAAGGACATTGATTCTATTCATAAGCCGCCCCCCCTCCTGTCCTAATCACCTTCCAAAAACGCTTCCTCACTAATACCATAATATTGGACCTTAGGATTTCAACATATGAATTTGGAGGAACACAAACATGTCTTAATCTTAAGAGCATAACATGTCTTAATCTCCCTGAGGCCCAGTTTTAAATAAGAATGGTATTATCTACATCATATGATTATTATACCATTAAATTCATTATTTTATTCAATAAGTATTTATTAGCCTGGCTGGGGTAGCTCAATGGTTGAATGTTGACCTATGTACCTGGAAGTTATGGTTCCACTCCTGGTCAGGTCATATGCCCAGGTTGCAGGCTTGATCCCCAGTGAGGGGTGTACAAGAGGCAGCCAATCAATGATTCTCTCTCATTAATGATGTATCAATCTCTCTATCCCTCTAAAATCAATTAAAATATATTTTTAAAAGTTTTTATTATGCTTCTACTAAGAGCCAGGTATTCTTCTCCACAAAGAGGATAAAGCATTTAACAAAACCAAGGCCCCGCCCTTACAAAATTTACGTTCTAATTGTGATGGAAGAAAGTAAACAAATAGATAACTAAATATAAAATATGTTGAATAGATCATACCTCAACATAATAAAAGCCTTATATGACAAACCTACAGCCAACACCATACTAAATGGGCAAAAACTAAAGCCATTTCATCTAAGAACAGGAACAAGACAGGGATGCCCCCTTTCACCACACCTGTTCGACATAGATCTGGAAGTGCTAACCATAGCAATTAGACAACAAGAAGAAATAAAAGGTATCCAAATTGGAAAAGAAAATGTAAAACTGCCATTATTAACAGATGACATGATACTGTACATAGAAAGCCCTAAAGACTCCATCAAAAAATTATTAGATTTCATAAATGAATTCAGCAATGTAGCAGGATACAAAATTAATGCCAAGAAATCTATGGCATTTCTATACACCAATAGTGAACTTACAGAAAGAAAGATTTAAAAACCAATCATATTTACCATTGAACCACAAAAATTAAGATACCTAGGAATAAACTTAACAAAGGAGATAAAGGACATGTACTCAGAAAACTACAGGATAATGAAAAAAGATACAAAGGAAGATATAAACAGATGAAGAACATACCATGTTCATGGATTGGTAGAATCAACATCATTAAAATGTCCATACTACCCAAAGCAATCTATAGATTCAATGCACTCCCCATTAAAATACCACTGGTATATTTCACAGACCTAGAAAGAACTCTCCAAAAATTCATCTGGAATAAAAAAAGACCCCAAATAGCTGCAGCAATACTGAGAAAAAAAGAACAAAGTAGGAGGGATCTCAATACCAGATATCAAGCTGTATTACAAAGCCACTGTTCTCAAAACTGCCTGATACTGGCACAAGAACAGACATATAGATCAATGGAATAGAATAGAGAACCAGGAATCAACCCAAACCACTATGCTCAATTAATATTTGACGAAGAAGGCAAGAACATACAATGGAGTCAAGATAGTCTCCAATAAGTGGTGTTTGGAAAATTGGACAGTTACATGCAAAAAAAATGAAACTAGACCACCAACTTACACCATACACAAAAATAAACTCAAAATGGGTAAAGGACTAAACAAATAAGACGGGAAACCATAAAAATTCTAGAGGAATTCACAGGCAGCAAAATCTCAGACAGATGCCGAAGCAATTTCTTCACTGATACAGCTTCTAGTGCAATGGAAACTAAGGAGAAAATGAACAAATGGGACTACATCAAAATAAAAAGCTTCTGCACAGCAAAAGAAACCATCAACAAAACAAGAAATCCCACTGCATGGGAGAACATATTTGCCAATGTTATCACCGATAAGGGTTTAATCTCCAACATTTACAGGGAACTCATACAACTTAACAAAAGGAAGATAAACAACCCAGTCAAAAAATAGGCAAAGGACATAAATACTTTTCAAAATAAGACACAAGAAAGGCCAAGAGACATATGAAATCATGTTCAAAGTCATTAATCATTTGAGAGATGCAAATCAAAACAACAATGCAGTACCATCTCACACCTGTCAGACTGGCTATCATCAACAAATCAACAAACAACAAGTGCTGGTGCTCCTCTGGCCAGGATGGTTCCTGAGCTCTTGTCCAGGTGGAATTAAAGAATGAAACCACAGATAAAAGGTGGTATAGTAAAAGGTGGAAATTTATTGAGAAACAAGCACAGACTCCCATGTGGGGAAGGGAAAGAATCCCATTAAGTCTCTTTTCCTATGGTTTATAAAGGCTGCAGATCTTTGTGCCCTGATATCCCCTCTGATTGGTCACTATCCCCTTAGGTTGGTTACTATAGCAACTCCAGAGCTTGAACCTCAGGTGAGGTACTGGAGGCCCTCTTCTTCTACCTTATTGCTTTCCCATTTCCTTCGGGCTTTCTTCTTCCCTCTCTGAATGAGGGCTTCCTTCCCTTTATTTTGTAAATACAGACCTTCTGCTGTTTCCAGTTCCCTTATCCTATGGAAATGTACCTTCTGCTGCTCTGTAGCCCTGTGCTGGTCCATGGACCCCTTAATTTCTGAAAGTTCCTAAACCTGCCTATTTTACCTCTAAAAACTTCTTTCAATGTGAAAGAATCAAGGGCAGAACTGAGAAGATATAAAAAGAAAATATTATAATTATCCATGTGATGGATTACAACAGCTTGGACAAATAGGAGTGAAGGTGGTGAGAAGTGGTCAGATTCTCAATATAAATTAGAGATAGAGTCAAAAGGCTTTGCTGACACATTTGATAATGGAAAGTGAGAGAAAAGGAGTTGTTAAAGATGACTCCAAGACTTCTGGTTTGAGCAAGAAATAAAGATTTGTTATTTATTGAGATTGAGAAAATTATGGGTTAAATAAATTTGGAGATATAGTTCAGGAGTTTGGTCTTGAGGTGCTCATCAAACATCTAAAAAGAAACAAGGAAGGAATTAGGATACATATGTCAGAAATTCAGAGCTAAGGATCAGGAAGGGCATAATTTATGGATCTAGTCTTAAAGATGGTCTTTAAAGACATGAAACTAGAGGAGATCACCTTGGAAATGAGAGTAGATAAAAATGCAGCTTGAAGTCTGGGTCTTGGATCCCATAGGTAAATGAGGAGGAAACAACAAAGGAGACTAAGAAGCAAAAACAAGGGATGAAGGAAGAAAACAAGGGGTATGTGGTATCTTGGAAGCTAAGTGGGGAAAAATGCTGCTGATGGATGAAATAGGATGAAAATTCTATTTAGTAATATGAAGCTATTGGTGTACCTGATGAGAGCTACTTTCAGCCGAGTGGTTGTGAGTAAATGCCTCATTGAAATAATGATAGAAAACAATGGGAAAGAGAAGTTTGTAGACAGCAGATATAGACAACTCTTGAGAAATGTTTTAAGAGGGAGAAGGAAAATGCTGAAGAGTTATGTGTGATTAATATAGGCTATTTTTTTAAGTGCTGATGGTCATGATCCAATAGAGAGGAAAAAATTAATGATGTAGGAGAGAAACTTGAGAATTAGCAAAACAATGTCATTGATAGGGTGAAAATGAGTTGGAATTCTTATTAGAGGGCCTGTACTTATGTAAGATCATGATTAGTTCATCCATAATAATAGCCTCTTTTGGTAGAATGTATGGGCATACATAAGGGAAGGTGGGTAGATGGGGTGGATGATAAACTTATTTTCTTTTTCCTCCCATTTTCTTAGTGCTCAAGAGAGCAGGATCATCATATTGGAGTGAGGAATATGAAAAAGGTTTTGGAGATGTTAAACAAAATTATGGGTCTCACCTTTTTCTGTCTCTCCTTGCAGAAAATTTATTATATAAAACACACACACAAGAACAACTGTGTGTGATGGCCTTATAGAATAGTGGAAAAGTGAATGGACTAGACAAAGAGACTAGAGAAGGATGGAAGGGCAACAGACTGAAAGACTAACATCCTACTTAAGGTTAGTGGTCATGAATTTAAAGTGAAATCAGTCAACACAGATTGTGTGAGGATGGCCTTAGAGTACTGGATTTAATTTGTCTCTCCTTGCAGAAAATTTATTATATAAAACACACACGCAAAAACAACTGTGTGTGATGGCCTTATAGAATAGTGGAAAAGTGAATGGACTAGACAAAGAGACTAGAGAAGGACGGAAGGACAACAGACTGAAAGACTAACATCCTACTTAAGGTTAGTGGTCATGAATTTAAAGTGAAATCAGTCAATACAGATTGTGTGAGGATGGCCTTGGAGTATTGGATTTAATTTGGGTTGAGGTTTGTCAGGTAAATGAAATGAAGGGAAATAGAGAGTGCATTTAAGAGACTGACCATAACCATAGGCCGTAGTGTTACAGAAAAACCGAACCAGAACCAAACAGCGCTCTGAGAGTTTGGAGTTACACTTTATTCACCATGGTGGGCTCAGAGAAATGAATCCAAAATCTAAGTAAAACTACAAGCAGACCTTCCCCTTTTTATAGAAGAGCCAGCCCTTTGTGTGCTTGCTGGCAGTGGCCTTGAAAACTATACAGTTCTATCCAATTAAAAAATGCACCTGGCATGGCATTGGGTGTATCTAGTCTCTGGCCTACAAGGTCAGATAGCTAAGCTTATCTCCCCCACTATTCAAGCAGGCTAGAAAGCGAAGTTACTTTTTCAGAATAAGAGGCCGTCCAAAGAATAGCAGAGAATTCCAAACAGTAGTTTTACAGAATAGGGGTTTTCCTTCACAGTAGTACCTAAAATGGATTAAAAGTTACTAAAACACATAAAACAGAAAACTGACAATGAAAAAGTGGTGTAATCAATGAATGACAGATACTAGTGTGGATGAAAGATATTTGGAATTGAGGCCCTGGAGATAGAGTTGGAGATACTGACAGTGGCAATGTAGAATGAGTTTCATGAAATTGAGCTTATGGGAAATTCGAAGGAATGAACCATGGGAGGGAATGCTCAAAGTAGGTGGAGACCCAGATTACTAAACGAGAGGAGTTTCGGAAATTTAGAATCCAAACATGCGAGAAATCACTAAGAATTATTATTAGTAATACTAGAGGCCCGTTGCACGAATTGATTCGTGCAATAGGCCTTCCTTCCCCTGGCTGCCAGCACCAGTTTTCCTCCAGCACTGGGACCCAGGCCTTTGCTCCGGCAGCAGCGGAGAAGCCAAGCCTCTTCAGTCTTCAGTTGACTTCAGTCTACAGTTGTCTTCAGTCTTCAGTCGTCTTCAGTCTTTCCTGGGGCAGAGCCTTCAGTCTTCGCTCTGCACCTGCGTATGCAAATTACCCACCATCTTTGTTGGGTTAATTTGCATACACATCCTGATTGGCTGGTGGGCGTAGCAGAATGACACCAATTTGCATGTTTCTCTTTTATTAGTGTAGATTATAAAATACTATAGTGACTTGGGAGCTAAAATCTTCATAAAACAAGAGGGAATGATTCTGAAATCTGTAGAAGACTTCAATAAGGAACATGAGATTCAGTGTTGGGGTTGAAAGGAAGGGCAAACTGTCTGGAAGTGGAAACTATCATACCTCCAGCCCAGTGATATGAGATTACATACCTAAAAGGTTCAACATGGTATTTAGTACATAGTAAGAGTCAATAAATACTAGTTATTGCTAACTATATTAAATAGTATATTCTTAAAACATATAAAACTTTTTGAAAATACAAGATTTTTTTCTCTCCAGAAATCTTTTAAGACAACAATTCATACTATTTGCTGTAGTAAAAATATCATTATACTGAAGGCAATGCAATAGTATTGATGCCTTTTAGAGCTATGATGAGAATCAAATCCTAAAAGTTGTCTTATCAGAGTCAATGGCATAGACCAACACCATGGCTGGGTTCTGGGCAGGGCATGTCTCTTCAGTGCAGAACATCACGTATGCTACTGCACATTACCCTCACTATCAGGCAGGCACATTACCCTCACTGTCAGGCAGGTACATTTTAAAATGATAGATACATCTTTTATTTTTTATTTTTTTGTTAATCCTCACCCAAGGATATTTTTCCATTGATTTTTAGAGAGAATGGGAAAGACAGAGAAACATCAATGTGAGAGAAACACATAGATTGATTGCCTCCTGCATGTGCCCTGACCAGGGTCCTGGTCCCAGGAGGAGACTGCAACTGAGGTACATGCCCTTGATCGGAATCGAGCCTGTGACCCTTCAGTCCGCAGGGCAATGCTGTATCTACTGAGCCATCTGGTCAGGGCCAGGCAGGTACATTTTAAATTGAATAATGCCATGCTGGTCAAAAGAAGGAGAGAATAAAAGGAGACTTGGTCAGCACAGACAGGTGCTATCACTGGGTCCAAGAAGGTTATAATATTTCTCTATTTACTAATGAATCACCCTGACATCAGTCATGACGGCCTCTGCTCTGATATAAAATGCACAAAGTTGGTTAATCTTTTTCTTAGTTCTCCATTCAGAAAAGCTTTGAAAAACTCCCACATTTTGAGGTATTAAATGTGCAGAAGGTATTATTTTAAACTTTGCAGGTTCCATTTTATCCTATTGGTTCTGTCTCTCTGTGAAACCCTAATACAAACCTTTGAAATTCTTCAGAGGGTTTCAGTTATTTACTTTTAATGAGTACATAAAACCTAACATTTTATGACAATAATTTTGCATTTTTTTCTATGCATCTGAGTGAGAATTTAATATTGTGTTATTTGGGTTGTACTTCTTTGCCATTGAGATAGACTAACTCAGGGGTCCTCAAACTACGGCCTGCGGGCCACATGCAAATACAAATATTGTATTTGTTCCCGTTTTGCTTTTTTACTTCAAAATAAGATATGTGCAGTGTGTATAGGAATTTGTTCATAGTTTTTTTTTTAAACTATAGTCCGGCCCTCCAACGGTCTGAGGTACAGTGAACTGTTTAAAACTTTTGAGGACTTCTGGACTAACTGAAGTTCTGCTTCCTCATAACATTTAATGTTCCATAACAGAGCACAAGTGATTTGGACATTATGTGTCCCAAGATATTTTTCAGCACAGATATTTAAAAGGTTTTTTTGAAGCTATTGACAACTGAAAAACCTGAGGTGGTTTAGGAAAGATTTGTTCTAGCCTGTCAATTTAAACCTAAGTTGATTACTGAAAAAAAAAATTTACTTTTTCAAAGAACTTATTTTCTTCACTGAGGTCCTGTTCTGGTAAAACAATTTCCTTGCAGGAATTGATTAGCCTACAGGGAAATTGTCCAATATAAATAGATATGTTGATGCTTACAAAGGCTCCTTGAAGTTGAAGTAAAACCTTGAAGGAAGTAAACATTTTCAGTTCATGGCTTTGCTAAATATTCTGTTCCACTTCTATATAAGCTATGTATAGGAAAATGGAAACATTAATAAAATATTAGACTTTATCAGCTTAATAATATACATTTTCTGAGTATTAAAAAGGGACTTCCCAAGTTTTATCTAAATGCCCATTATCCTATATAATAAAAAGGTAATTCGCAAATTAACCCTGTGGAGCAACCAAGAATGACTGGTCGCTATGAATTGCACTGACCACCAGGGGGCAGACACTCAATGCAGGAGTTGCCCCCTGGTGGTCAGTGTGCTTCCACGGGGGGGGGGTGGGGGGGGGCGCTCAGCCAAAAGCCGGTTGCATGGCAGCACTAAGGATGTTCAACTAATGGCTTAGGCCCACTCCGTACTTGGACATCCCCCGAGGGCTGCCAGAGGGTGCAGGCTGGGCTGAAAGACCTCCCCCAAGTGCATGAATTTTCGTACACTAGGCCTCTAGTGACATCTATACTAATAAAAGAGTAATATGCTAATTAGACTGGGAGACTTTCCAGGAGACCTTCCAGATGTTCTTCTGGACAAAGCCATGGTGGCGGGCCTAGGTAGAGGCAGTTAGAGGCCAAGAGGGAAGGCAGTTGTGATCAGGCTTGTGGGTGGCTGGGCCGTTGGGGGTAAGCAGACCAGCAGGGGGGCCAATTGGGGCCAAGCAGGCCATCAGTGGAGGTCAGTTGGAGGTGATCAGGGCAGCAGGGGTGGGGGCAGTTTGGAGTGAGCAGGCCAGCAGGGGGAAAGTTGGGGAAGAGCAGGCCAGTGGGGAGGGAAGGTAGGGGCAAGCAGGCCAGCAGGGGTGGCAGTTTCGGGTGATCAGGCTGGCAGGGGGCATTTGGAGGCAAGCAGGCCGGCAGCGGGCGGGGGGGGGGGGCGACCAGTTGGGGGCGAGCAGGCCGGCAGGCAGAGTGGTTAGAGGCAATCAGGCAGGCACGCAGGTGAGCTGTTAGGAGCCAGTAGTCCCGGATTGTGAGAGGGATGTCCGACTGCCGGTTTAGGCCCGATCCCTGTGAACTGACAGTAGGACATCCTTTGAGGGGTCCCAAATTGGAGAGGGTGCAGGCCAGACTGAGGAACACACCCTCCCCCATGCACGAATTTCGTGCACCGGGCCACTAGTCATAATATAATAGAATGAACACTTGGACTAGAACTCAGACAACCTAATTAGAGTCTTATATCTGCCAGTGCTGGGAGACCTCACAACAAATTCTAAATATAGTTATAATTTGGATACCTATAATATTCAGTTCATAATTTACCAAGGTAATGGCAACTAAGCCATACAGAAAAAAATACACTTTTTTTTTCCTGAAAAATTGTGTGCCAATTAAAAAAACTCTTTTCAAGATATTGACACATCTGGTGTTTTATTTATTTTATCTTCGCAGAAAACTTTTTCCTAGAATTTTTTTTTTATTGAGGGCTTTTATTTTACTCTTTATTTTTATTAAATTTATTGGATTCTTGTGTCCCAATCTAGATTGGGTTGCTCTCTCCACTTTTTCCAAGCAGTCATTCTGGGTTCTCTTTTCAGCATCTTCCTTGAGATTTCCTTCACCGCTCTCTTTTGTTTTGGATCTACTATTGCTTGCATCCCATATCTTTACTTTTATGTCATTTGTCCCCTCTTTTTGATGGAATATATCCTCCAGTAGATTTCTGAGAAAGTGCTTATGGAAAGTACTACTTGTTTGTGAAAATCAATGTCTGTACTAGCAAAATTTTCTAACCTCATCTTTCTAAAAAAAAAAATGTATTTTCATTGTTTTTAGGGAGGAAGGGAAAGGGGGAGAAAGATAGAAACATCAATGAAGAGAGAGAATCATTAATCAACTGCCTCCTGCATGCCCCTCACTGGGGATTGAGCCCACAACCCAGGCATGTGCCCTGACTGGGAATTGAACCGTGACCTCCTGCTTCATAGGTTTGCACTCAACCACTGAGCCATGCTGGATGGGCTCTAACTAACTTCATCTTAACTGAAGGTTGTTTGAGTGGTAGATAACTATATTGTCTTCTACTTTCTGATGTTACAGTGAAAAAAGTAGATGTCATCATTGTTATGCCCAGAATTCAAGATCCCCAAGAAACCATGCCAGGGAGTCAGTCCGATGCAAAAGCAGAAGGTCCTTTATTGAGTTAGCTAACCCGACCCGGACCTCCAGTCGACGCAGCGACTGGAAACCGAGTGAGTCCCATGTGAAAATCCGGGCTTTCATAGTGAGGGGAGGGGAGCTGGCTGTGGCCCTGCCGATTGGCCAGGCGCAAGTCGGGTCTTGTTACACAGGATGTGGTCATCTCTATGGCGCGCACATCCCTTGCTTGTCATTGGTTAGTTCAAAGAAATCCTGGGCGTGGCCAGCAGGGGCCTGGGCTCGGGAAGAAGGCACTTTTCTGAGCACATGGCCTCTGCCCCAACATGGAGGATCCAGGGTAAGATGGAGGGCGTAGCCCTCGCCCTTTCATTCCCCCCTTGTCTTGGAACTTCCGGCTCAATCATGAGCCGGACTGCACTTCTATTTCACTGTCGCTAGGGGCCCGTAGTGAGTTCACAGAACTATCAACTGAACTATTTTATACACTTAACAAATGGTCCGGTGGAAGGGAAAGAAACCATTTAAGCTTTAACAACTTCTATTGAAATAGGATTTTTCTTCTTAAAATTCCTCCATGGCTATTAAAACCTGAGCATTGCCAAATTTTGGAGGAATTACATAAGGAGAAAACCATATTGATCTACTCTAAGATTTTCTGACTTTCCTTGCTAATTTCTTTTCATGGATTTTAAACAAAACAGCAACTATTGGCATTAAACTTTCTTTCTATGTATAATCATGCTCTAGACCGTTTATCTAAACAGGCCTTTCCCAGCTTTACTAACCCTGACATGGGCATGATGACTCAGGCCTGCAAGCAGTACACAGGCTGCCAACTGTCAACTGTCTTTTAACAGAGACCCAAAACCTGATGAGCATCCTTTACTTTTGGGGGTCACCCCCCACAGTTCCCTTCCAGGACAGCCAACACACACTCAAGCCTGCAAGAGAATTAAAGGTCAATATAACATATCAATACAATAAAACATGATACTAGACATGTGATCCTATGAATTGTCCTTGTCATTTTGGAGCCATGTCCATGAAGGCGCAGGCATTATCTAAATCTATTTAATGTTACCAGCATCACGCAGGTCGAGCACGCCGTAGCTTGAGCTTGAGCGGGTTGCGTGGATCTCGATCGATGCTCCATTTGGTGATGAAGTCTTTCCGGATCGTGGAGGGGTCCGCTGACCGGACGTGAGTGTGATGAACCCAGGTCGCGACGCCGTCTACCTTGAGAGCAGTGGGGGTTGTCAGCACCATGGTGAAGGGACCCTTCCAACGTGGCTCAAGGGTCTCTCGATGATGCCTTCTGACGTAGACCCAATCTCCTGGTCTGTGTTGATGAGGAGTTGGGGTTGGGCTGGTCTCATAGATGGCGCGGAGGCAAGGCCAGATGTCCTCGTGTGCCCTTTGGAGCCCTCTTAAGGAAAGAGATAGTTCTTGATTTTCAAATTCAGCGAGTAAGTCAGCTTTAAGGTTAGGAATGATAGGGGGTGGCCTGCCAAACATGATCTCATAGGGAGTAAAACCCAGGGTGTAAGGGGAGTTCCTCACCCTGTAAAGGGCATATGGAAGGAGAGCCACCCAGTCCCCGCCAGTCTCCATGGTTAATTTGGTAAGGGTCTCTTTTAGAGTTCTATTCATTCTCTCTACCTGACCTGAACTCTGGGGTCTATAAGCACAATGTAATTTCCAATTTGCCCCAATAGCCCTAGTTACTACCTGCGTTACCTGTGAAATAAAGGCTGGCCCGTTGTCGGATCCTATCATAGCAGGAAAACCATACCTGGGTAAGATGTCTTCCAGCAGCTTCTTGGCCACCGTCTGAGCTGTTTCGTGCTTGGTTGGGTATGCCTCTACCCAGCCAGAGAAGGTGTCTATGAACACTAAAAGATATTTATAACCATACTTCCTTGGTTTAATTTCAGTGAAATCGACCTCCCATTGTGCTCCTGGTTTGGTGCCTCTGAGCCTGGTCCCTCTTTCATTTGATCCGACCCTTGCATTTGTAAGTTGGCAGGTCTTGCAGGCAGACACAACCTGATCTATCTTGGTATTCTGCTGGTGAATTTTGATCCTGGCATGTTGGATTAAGTCCTTCATTTTCCGGGTTCCCAGGTGAGTGGATTGGTGCATATGTTTTAATATCGTGTCCCCGAGCCAGTCTGGCAGTATAAGTTCTCCTTCTGGTGTATGCCACCATCCCTTTATTTCCTGGGCTCTGGGGAGCTTTCTGATACTTCGCAACTCTTCCTGGGAGTACTTGGGCTGGTCTGGTAAGACTGGGTCCCCTGGGTCTGGGAGTTGTAAGGCCATGGTAGGGACCGAGGTAAGGGCTACTGCCTTTGCAGCCTGGTCAGCCTTTTGGTTGCCTTTCGCTACCGGGTCATCAGCTCTTTGGTGTCCCTGGCAGTGGATTATGGCTAGCTTGGCAGGAAGCCATAAGGCTGCGAGCAGGTCGAGAATTTCCTGCTTATTTTTTATTGTCCGTCCCTCTGCTGTCAATAGCCCTCTTTCCTGGTAGATTGCCCCATGAACATGAGCTGTAGCAAATGCATAACGGCTGTCTGTGTAAACATTAAGCCGTTTTCCAGCCCCCAGTGTCAGTGCCTTGGTGAGTGCAATGAGTTCTGCTCTCTGAGCTGATGTCCCAAGGGGCAGAGCCTCCGCCCACATGGTGTTCGTGTCTGTGACCACCGCTGCACCCGCATACCTGCACCCGTTCCGCACGAAGCTGCTTCCATCCGTGAACCAGGTGGCCTCTGCATCCAGGAGGGGCCGATCGGTCAAGTCCTTCCGAAGTCCATGTACCTGCTCCAGGATTCCCGCACAGTCATGTAGTGGGGCATCTAGGTCAGGGTCAGGTAGCAGGGTAGCAGGGTTGAGGGCCGCACTGGGATGGAACCGTACTCTAGGGGGGTTGAGCAGCAAGCTTTGATAGTGGGTCATGCGAGCATTGCTCATCCACCTATCGGGAGGTTGTTTTAGGACCCCCTTCAATGGCATGCGGGGTTGTGATCCAGATCTCCTGTCCCAGGGTCAGTTTGTCAGCATCCTTGACTAAGAGCGCGGTTGCCGCAATGATTCTTAGGCACGGTGGCCAGCCGGCAGCTACGGGATCCAGCTTTTTAGACAAATATGCTACTGGGCGACTCCAGGGGCCTAAAGCCTGGGTTAAAACTCCTTTTGCTACTCCTTTGCACTCGTCTACAAAGAGGCGAAAGGGTTTTGTAATGTCTGGTAGGCCCAGGGCTGGAGCAGCCAAAAGAGCTTTCTTTATCTGATTAAAGGCAATTTCTTCTGTCTCTGTCCATTTAAAGGCCTTCCCCTCCTTGGTGGCTTCGTATAGGGGCCTGGCGATCTCAGCAAAACTCGGTATCCAGAGGCGGCAATAGCCAGCCGATCCTAGGAATTCCCTTACCTCCCTCCGGGAGGTGGGAGCAGGGATTTTCAAGACTGTCTCTTTTCTAGCATCTGACAACCGCCGCTGTCCGCCCTCCAGTATGTATCCCAGGTAACTCACCCTCTTTTGGCATATCTGAGCCTTCTTCGCCGAGGCCCGGTACCCTAAGGTTCCTAAGGTGGCCAGCAGATCTTTGGTCCCTTGCTCACAATCTTTGGCTGTATCGGCAGCAATCAGGATGTCATCTACGTATTGAAGAAGGGTGAGATTGGGGTGTTCCCTCCTGTACTCACCGAGGTCTTCATGCAGCGCCTCGTCAAAGATGGTGGGTGAATTCTTGAATCCTTGGGGCAATCGCGTCCAGGTTAATTGTCCACTGTAACCTTCCTCAGGGTCATGCCATTCGAAGGCAAACAGGGGTTGGCTTTGAGGCGCTAGCGGCAGGCTGAAAAAGGCATCCTTCAAGTCTAATACAGTATACCAGATTCTAGAGGGTGCCAGAGAGCTTAGGAGAGTGTATGGGTTAGGAACGGTTGGGTGTATATCCAGGACTCTTTTATTTACTTCCCGGAGGTCCTGAACTGGCCGATAGTCATTCGTATGGGGCTTTCTGACTGGCAGGAGGGGGGTGTTCCAGGCAGATTGGCATGGAACCAGTACCCCTAGGCTTCGCAGTCTCCGGATGTGAGGCTGGATTCCCTTCCGAGCCTCCTGGGACATAGGGTACTGTTTGACTCTCATCGGGCCTTCTCCTGGTTTTAGTTCTACCAGCGTTGGGGCCCTGTGGGCGGCCAGCCCCACTCCCCCCGTCTCTGCCCAGGCTGTGGGGAATTCTTGCAGCCACCTGTCCATATTGTTCTCTACTGGGGGCGCCCCCTGGTGGAGGCGATATTCATCCTCCAGTCTCAGAGTCAGAACCTGGATGGGGTGGCCTTCGCCATCGGTGACCTGAGGCCCCCCTTGTCTGAAGGTTATTTGGGCCCAAATCTTGGTTAGCAAGTCTCGTCCTAATAGGGGGTAGGGGCATTCTGGTATTACCATGAAGGAATGGGATACCCGGCCCGTTCCTAGATCTACTGTTCTTCGGGTAGTCCATGAATACTGGCTCATGCCAGTTGCCCCTTGCACCCAGGACTTTTTGCTGGCTAGCTTCCCCTGAGGTGTGCGGAGAACCGAATGTTGTGCTCCAGTGTCGACAAGGAAGTCAACAGGTGTCCCCTCCACTTTAAGAGTTACCCTGGGCTCGGGGAGGGGATCCGAACCCCGACTTCCCTAATCACTCAGTCCTTCCAGCTCCAAGACCTCCACCCGGTCTGTCTTGTTCCCCTTTTTACCGGCCTTCTTTGGGCATTCTCGGACCCAGTGCCCTATCTCTTTGCAGTAAGCACACTGGTTCTGTTGCAGCTTCCTTTTCCCGTCCCGGGCAGTTCTCTTACCTCTTTCTTGGCCATTAGCGAGCTGGCGGAGGTGGCGGGTCCGCTCCCCAGGGGACTCCATGGTGGTGGCTAGCAGAATCTTGGCCAGGTTTCGAGTCTGCTTGTCACTGGCAGCCACCATGACGCGGGCTTGCCTCTCCTCAGGGGGCTCTCGGTTATTGAACACCTTCTCTGCTACTACAAGTAAATCCTGTAAACTCTTTTCTCCTAATCTATCTATTCTCTGTAGTTTCTTTCTAATGTCCATGGCTGACTGGTTTATAAAACTCATGATTACAGCTGCCTTATTCTCAGGGGCTTCTGGATCCATGGGGGTATAGGTGCGATATGCCTCCATGATCCGTTCTAGAAAGGCAGCTGGAGACTCATCTCTTTCCTGCTGTACGTTCCCTACCTTGGTCAAATTGGTGGGCTTTCTAGCAGCCCTGCGGAGACCTCCCATTAGAGTCTGACGGTAGACCAAGAGCCTCTCCTTACCTTCTGCTGTGTTGAAATCCCATTCAGGCCTAGTTAAGGGAAAAGAGACATCTATCTGGGCCTGGTTTGTGGTTGGATTTCCGTCTACACCGGGAACCATCTTTCGGGCCTCACTGAGGATCCTTTCTCTCTCTTCCGTCGTGAACAGAACCTGTAAAAGCTGCTGACAGTCATCCCATGTGGGCTGATGGGTGAAAAGAACAGAATCTAGCAAGTCAATAAGTCTCCCCGGTTTTTCGGAGAACTTAGGGTTCTGTGCCTTCCAGTTATAGAGGTCGCTAGTTGCGAAAGGCCAATAAACATGGGGCTGGTTGCCATCCGCATCTGGAGGTCCAGCGGCTCGTAAGGGCAGGGTCTTGATAGTGGAGTCGGGTGCTGAGACAGACAGCTCCCGCTGAGCTCTTTGCCGGGTGAGAGGTGGGCCTCCTACCGGAACCGGAACCGCGGCCATTCCTGGAACCCCGCCCCCAGCCATTCCCGGAACCCCGCCCCCAGCCATTCCCGGAACTGCGTCAGCTTCCCGCGACGGGGTAGGATCGAATCTCTCCGGCATCCTGTGGAAATGATACGGGGGAGGAAAAATTAACTCTTCTCCAGTTCCCTCCTGCAAAACCGGGTAGGGGGGAGCTGGAGCTGACGGCAGGGTGGCTTTCTTCTCCTTCTTCTCCGCTTCCTGTAAGGCAAGAATGGGTTCTGGCTCCGGAGGGTGTGGAGGTAGGAAGGGCCTAAGCCAAGGTGGTGGATTTTCCACGAGGTCCTGCCAAGTAACAATGTAAGAGAGTTGACCAGGATGTCCCTCTTTGGGCTGGGAGACGACGTCCCTAACCCGGCGAATGGTGGGGAGATCGAAAGTCCCCTCCGGCGGCCACCCAACATTAAAAGTTGGCCACTCCCTAGAACAAAAAGTCCGCCACCGGTCCTTCTGGACCTCCGCACTGAGGTTGCTGGCCCTTCCCTTTACCTCTTTAAAATGATCGACCATAATGCTTAAAGGAGTAGTTTGAGCCTGTCCCATAACGTCCATCCAGTAAATCCACAAAATAAAACCGAAAAAACACAACCACAGACAACTAAGGGGCCCGAAAATATAGTATTCCAACTCCATGGAAGCGAAACCAAAACAAGCTTCCAACTCCATGGAAGCAAAAACCGAAAACGACGGCTGTGTGCCAACCAGCGGGAGCGACCCGACTGTCTCAGATTAAGGGGTTTCCTACAGACCTTCCGACTCCGCGGAAGCAAATTTTCCCCTCTTCAGATGGAGGATCGGAGAGCCCCCCGACTCTCCTCCTGCCTGTCTCAGATTAAGGGGTTTCCTACAGACCTTCCGACTCCGCGGAAGCAAAGCTATACCCCTTCAGATGGAGGATCGGGAAGTCCCCCGGCTCCTCCCGCCTATTGATCCCGTGCATCCACTCAGATCATTATTACAGGCATTTACAGGCATTTACAGATTTCAGAAGTGAGCTCACACAGGATAGATACAAAACAAAACTCTCGACACAAACAAAACAAGACCTACCGCGGTCAGTCAGGCCCTCCGGACTGGGAGTCCCCTCAATGGTGTTGGGGATCCCGGCGAGCCCCCAAAATGTTATGCCCAGAATTCAAGATCCCCAAGAAACCATGCCAGGGAGTCAGTCCGATGCAAAAGCAGAAGGTCCTTTATTGAGTTAGCTAACCCGACCCGGACCTCCAGTCGACGCAGCGACTGGAAACCGAGTGAGTCCCATGTGAAAATCCGGGCTTTCATAGTGAGGGGAGGGGAGCTGGCTGTGGCCCTGCCGATTGGCCAGGCGCAAGTCGGGTCTTGTTACACAGGATGTGGTCATCTCTATGGCGCGCACATCCCTTGCTTATCATTGGTTAGTTCAAAGAAATCCTGGGCGTGGCCAGCAGGGGCCTGGGCTCGGGAAGAAGGCACTTTTCTGAGCACATGGCCTCTGCCCCAACATGGAGGATCCAGGGTAAGATGGAGGGCGTAGCCCTCGCCCTTTCAATCATGACTCTTAATAATTTCTATATGACATTTCCCCCCCTCTTTTTGAAAACTTGTAAAATGTCTTATTTTGTTTGTTTTTTCTGTGTTTTGAAATTTAAAAATAATGTGTCTTACTGTCTTTGTATTTTATCTTAAATATTTGGCATGTTTGGAAAACCCTTTTGATCATTTCTGGAAAATATTTTTTAATTTACTTATTAATGATTATTTCCTTTCCATTTTATCTTCCTATCCTTCAGATTTGGACTTTCTGGATTTGTCTTCTACTATTATTACCTTTTCTTCTACCTTATTCTCTTTTGCTTTCTTTCCTAGATGATCTCCTACAATTTATCTTCCAACACTTTTAAATTTCTGTCATTACAAAAACATTCTGAGAGCACTTCAAAATTATTTGACTATTCCTTCCTCATAGTATTTTTCTTCTTTTTAAAAATTTATTTCTAAAATGTCACCATTTCCTTCAAGTTGCACTATAGTCAAACCTCAGTTCTCAAATGTCTCACATCTTGAACAATTGTTCACAGAAGTTGTTCACAGAGAAAATGTCTCCATTTTTTAACAAAACTTCAGTTCTCATCCTGACAACCCTTTCATGCTCACAAAATCCATCTCTGGGGCCACAAAAAAAAGGAGCAAATGCAAGTCAGTTTACAGCTAAACCTCCTGTTGTTTGCATCTCAAGAAATTGTGCTGTGAATATTTTTGTGGGTTTTTGTTGTTGTTTTTGTTTGTTTGTTTTGCTTCTGTTGCTGGAGAAATGATTAGCACAATTTTAAAACATAAAAAGGCCATCAAGTGTGCTGATGTTGCTAATGGTGTGATAGCACTCACAAAACTGATCACAGGCAATTGAGGAGGTAGAAAAACTGTTACTGATTTGGATAAATGAAAAGCATTTCATAGGCAGTGATTTGTGAAAAAGCAAAGATGCTGCACCCCTGGAAGAGAGCTGAAAGTTATTCCTTAAAGCTAGTAGGGGTGTTTCAATAAGCTTAGGAAGAGAAATATTTGTTTACATATTAAAGAGTACATTAGACATGTACTGTATATAAGAAGGGTTAAAACAGGGAATCATTTAGGGCAGCGGTTCTCAACCTGTGGCGGTCGAACGACCCTTTCACAGGGGTCGCCTAAGACCATCCTGCATATCAGATATTTATATTACGATTCATAACAGTAGCAGCATTACAGTTATGAAGTAGCAACGAAAATAATTTTATGGTTGGTTCACAACATGAGGAACTGTATTTAAAGGGCCAGAAGGTTGAGAACCACTGATTTAGGGGTTTGGAACAGATTAATTCAATTTGCATTATTCTAATGGGGAAAATGATTAGGTTTTCAAACATATTGCTTCTTTTTATTCATTTATTTTTAATATAGTTTTATTAATTTCAGAAAGGAAGCCAGAGGAAGGAGAGATAGAAACATCAATGATGAGAGAGAAGCATTGATTGGCTGCCTCTTGGAGGACCCACTGGAGATCAACCCTGTAATCAGGGCATGTGCCCTTGACCAGAATTGAACCTGGGACCTTTCAGGCAACAGTCCGAAGCTCTATCCACTGAGCAAAACCAGCTAGGGTCAATATTGCTTCTTGAACAGCCTTCCAGAACAAGTTCAGTTGAAGAGCCAAGGTTCCACTGTATTTCTACACTTAGGCTTCCTAGGGGTTTTTCTCAAATGTTTGGGTAAACCTTGATTATTCATAACTAGATCCCCAATGCATGGAAATTCATGCGAGAGTAGGCCTTCCTTCCCCCAGCTGTGGGCACCAGCTTCCCTCCAGCACCCGGGACCCTGGCTGGCTTCCCTCGGGCCGTCTTGCAAGCACCTGGGACCCCGGCTAGCTTCCCTCCAGCCCATGCTTCATCAGGAACGACATCCAGAATGATGTCCGGAAGATGTCCCATCTAATTAGCATATTACTCTTTTATTATTATAGATTGAAAATTGTAAATAAAAAAGGTCTGATTTGAAGTTCTGAGCACGTTGGGTTGATTTTCTGTAACTACTTATGTACTAGCTTGTGTTGACTTCTCTACAGAAGACATTCAAATTTCCTGCCTGCCATGAATGTTGATGCTAACTGCTGGGAGCCAAAGAGTAGTCAGAGGGGCTTTGAAGGGAGGGGGGGTGGTTCAGCACCCAAGAAGCAAATGTCCATTCTGTTAGGTCGGAGAGAGCCCAGGATCAGGATCGGATACATGCAGACATGACAAGATAATGGACTTCCCCTGGAATTTCTCACAGATCAAGGTGCCAGACACAGATACCAGCTTCTTCTCCCTGAATTCACATACCCCCACACAGATAAGAACTTCGTCCTGAATATTCCGCCCATTCCCTGCAGCAGAGAATTCCTCAGCTCATGTCTCCGCCCCTCACCCAACTGCAGTATAAAAAAAGCGCCCCCCTCCCTGTTGGCGTGAATCCACGTGCCCTGTCCTTGGGGTACGTGGGTCTCCCGGGGACGCAGAATAAACCTTTTCCTTTCCTTTCTTTTCTGATTCACTGGACTCTATTTCTTGCACCGCCTCCTGAGCCACCTAACCTAACATATTCAATTCTCTTTATTTTTGCTATTCTAATCCCAGATAAATGTGTATGGTATTCTCCAATCCAGAAGACCTTTGTTTTAACTGTTCCAGAAATCAACTTTTCTTATACGAGGATGGGGAAATGTGACACTGCATTCTATTTTTTAAACAAATTTTTGAATTATTCTCTTTATTTTGCACCATCTTCCTCTCCACTTCCAGACATTTGATGTTCCGTTTCCAGACATTTGAGGTTTTGCAGTGTTAATTGAATTGGTTCTAGGCTTTTCTCACCTGTGTTAGGATTCCTTTTTCTCTCCTTTGCTGTCACTTTTAGCACCCATCCATCTTCCTTTTATTTTGTGAGTTTATGACTTAGAAAATAATACTTTAAAGTTTGTGAGTAGATGAAGGAGTGTGTGGGCCGGCAAGAAGTAAAACCAGCTGTATGCAATCAATCCAAAATCCCTATCTGCAAGTCCAGGAATATGAATTTTTGTTTTTCTATTTCCTTGTTTTTCTGTTTGTTTATAATTTACTAAGATTTTATTTTTTACCTATTACATAGCTACTACTGAAATAGGAATTTTAGGAGTAAAATAGGACAGGTTTAGGAAATTTTGGAAATTTTAGAAATTAAGGGGACCATGGAAGAAGCACAGGGCTGCAGAGCAGCAGAAGGTATATTTCCATAGAATAGGGGAGCTAAAAAGCTGCAACAGAAACATTTCCATAGAATGAGGAAGCTGGGAACAGCAAAAGGTCTATATTTACAACATAAAGGGAATGAAGCCCTTCATCCAGAAGAAGAAGAAGAAAACCCAAAGGGAATAGGAAAACAATAAGGAAGGAGGTTCGACCTTTGAGCTCAGGAGTTACTATAGCAACCAGTCTAAGGGAATAGTGACCAATCAGAAGGGATATCAAGGCACAAAGATCTGCAGCCTTTATAAACCCTAGGGAAAAGGAACTCTGTGGGACTCTTCCCCCTCCTCACATGGGAGTCTGTACTTGTTCTTTAATAAATTTCCACCTTTGCTATACCACCGTCTATCTGTGAATTCATTCTTCAATTCCCAAGGACAAAGAACCTGGGACCAGTTTGCCCAGGGGAACACCGCGTGTTCCAGTCCAAAAATTCTGCTTCACTACTATATATATTAGACTGTCACTATATTTTATTTATTTATATTTGTTTCTTTTAATTTTTTAATTTATCTTTATTGTTGAAAGTATTATAGATATCCCTCCCTCTCTTTCTCCTATTAACACACTCCTCCATGCTCCTGCCCCCTCCCCAAGCCTTCACTGCACTATTGTCTGTCCATGTGATATGCATATATGCATATAAGTTCTTTGGTTTACTTCTTCCCGACCCCCCTTTCCTCTAAAATATGTCAGTTTGTTGCATGTTTCAATTTTTCCGGATCTGTTTTGTTCGTCAGTATATCTTGTTCATTAGATTCCACATATAAGTGAGATCATGTGATACATGTCTTTGATTGGCTTATTTTACTCAGCATAATACTCTGAGGGTTCCTGCATGCTGGGTGTGTTTCCCTGTCCCAGAGCTACTCCTCTGAGTGACCCAGAATATTGCCCTGCCCTTAGCTGGGCAGAGATGCTTGTATGCAGTCCAATGGGATCAGCTGGAAACCTGGAGTTTCTATTACTCTCTCCTAAGGGGAAAGTACCAGTCAGGTTCCCAGGACAGTGCAGTGCTTGGCTCCACATCCACACCAGTGACTGATGCTTCCTGAGACTGTTCAAACCCCTAGGCTTGGCCTCTGCTGCTGTCTCCTACAAAAGTCAGGATGCAGGGTGTGGCAGGCAGGGCACCTGAGGGTGGAGTGGGCTGTATCACCTAGGGCAGGATTTTTTTCCTTTTTCTGGGCTGTGGTTTCTGGAAGTGGCCAGGGCCTCTGAGGAAAATGGCTGTTTCAGTTTGGGTAGGTGTGACTGAATGCAGGTCTCCAGGCCACCTCTTTTCCATGTCTCTCCCCAATGCTTCCCACTCTAATCTCTCCTCAGGCAACTATGGTCTGCACCATCCTCCCTCTGCTGAGACCTTGGGTGAGTAGCTGCAAATGAAGATCCTGTGCTCTGGATTTTAAAAATAAGAAACAGAAAAACTGCAGGTTTAACTCCTACTGGCTCCACACTCCCCAGTAGCCAGAAGCTCTGAAGCCTTTAACAGCTGGATGTTACCTGGGTCCTGGGTCGCTGGTCTCAGCTCTGGTGTTCCAGGCCATGGAACCCAGTCTGGGTAGATTAGATGTAGATATAGATGATTAGATGAGATAGATAGAGATAGAGATAGAGATAGAGATAGAGATAGAGAGCTAGATAATAGGTAGATATAGATAGATAGATATTCTGTGGTACTCAAGATGGTTAGTAAAAAAAATTTCCAAATTTGTGGGGGAAACACTGCCTATTCAATCTACCTCTCAGTGTTTCACAATACATATTAGCACATCACAAGCCTCTGAATTCCTGCAAGTATAAAATTATTTAACTTTTTAATGTTTCCCAAATTTATTTGATCATGGAACTATTTTTTATTTATTATAGCAGCTACTCACATATCACACCATTCAGAGAAAAGTTATGTTAGATCATCTTATTATTCAGTACTGCTGTTGGCTTATTTAGTTTATGTATACTTTATCAAGTATTGAGTGTAATGTGTTAGTCTCCTTATACTTATTCTAACTGTGCTTCTTGCTTTGTGTTCTCACAAACATCACATTAATGGGTGCAAAACTTGGTTCATTATTATTCTAAACTAGAGACCTGGTGCACAAAATTCGTGCAGGGGGGTCCCCTCTGCCCGACCTGTACCTTCTCCAATCTGGGAACCCCCAGGGCATGTCCTACTGATGGCTTAGGCCTGCTCCCTGTTGTTCTCTGCTCTCTGCGGACCTGCCTGCTTGGTGCCACCACAGGCCCTGGTGTCTGCTCTCTGTGGGGGCCTGCTTGCCCTTCGCCACCAGGGCCAGGGGCAAACAGGGCCCTGCTGTCTGCTCTCTGTGGGGGCCCTGCGGGGGACTGCTTGCCCCTTGCTGCCACAGCCAGGGGCAAGCAGTCCCCGCAGTCTGCTGTCTGCTCACTCTATGCGGGGGATAGTCCCACCCTGCCCCTGGCTGCTTCATGCCTGTGCACATAGGCCCGGAGTGGCTGGGGGTTGTTCCAATACCCCAGCCGCTCCAGACCTACAAGCAGGCCTACAGGCTCAGAGTGGCCTGGGTCCTGAGGACACCCGTCCCCAGGACCCAGGTCGCTTGTCGCCTGCGTTCATGTAAGCAGCTGCCCCACTCCAGATGCTCGGTGCCTTTGTACGCAAATTAGCCCTCCATCTTTGTTGGGTTAATTTGCATACTCACTCCTGATTGGCTGGTGGGCATCATGAAGTGATGGTCAATTTGCATCTTTCTCTTTTATTAGTGTAGATATATACCTTTATAAAAAGAAGTTGGCTGAAGTTAGTTGATAAAATAATGAATATTTTAGTTGGCATTTTTTAAAAAAAATTTATTGACTTCAGAGAGGAAGAGAGAGATAGAAATATCAATGATGAGAGATGTTAATGTAAAAACATTCAAACCTGTAAGGAATTTTTCTAAGTTTATTTGAGCCAAACTGCTGACAATTGCTGGGAAGCAGTATCTCAAGGGATTGGGATAATGCTCTGGAGAATGGTGGTTTCTCATCTATTTTTATACATTGCAATCAAAGTAGTGGACATAGGCGGGTTACATGAAATTCATTGGTGACAGATTAGAGAGGCAGGAGAAAGCAAAGCTGGGTGGGGGGGTGGACCCCTGGGATTGGATAAAAAGTAAAATGATATACACTTACTTAAGTGGGTACAGGACAGTTAACAGTCAACAATTAACATGATAACAATAACAATGAAGGAATTTGTGGTATCTGCCCTGGCGCCCAGGCACATTAGGTTGTACCCCAAGGGGCCCAGAAGAAGGGAAGTTACAAGTTACCCAGACATTTCAAGGATCTATTATCATAGATGCAAAAAGACAGATAGGCTCAGTTAAGGTAAAGGTTGACCTTGTCAGGGAAGATACTAGCCTAGGAGGTGACTACCCACCATAACTGTTTTTAGTTAAAGTTTAATTTCAGACTATCCTTTGTGGTTATTTTAGGTCTTTGAATTTGAAATACTGCCATGCAGGCCTTCCCTGAGTTTGTCAGGTTAGCATGTAGCCCGTTTCATCAACAGAGAGAATCATCAATTGGCTGCCTCCTGCACACCCCTACTGGACATCAGGCCCTCAACCTGGGCATGTACCCTGACCTGCAATCAAGCTGTGACCTCCTGGTTCATAGATGATGCTCAACTCCAGAGCCATGCCAACTGCGCTAGTTGGCAATTTTTAACTATTCAATACTTATCAGCTATTATTCATTTACTGCTGTTTAAGTTCATGTCTATATTAGTCAGGCTTTCAAAGTTATAACTTCTAAATATCTACTTTGCATACTTGAATGCATAATAAGTGGAAAGTAAGCTGCTATAGTATGAATATTCATGTAAAAAATTTACGGTACATAGAGGCAAAGAGCAGGGTCTAGATTTAGACTACTAGATTTTAGGCCTTGCTATACCACTTACTAAGTACAGTAGGTCCTCGGGTTACATCAGAGATCTGTTCCTACAGCACGACGTAACGCGGTTTTCAGTATAGTTGGAACCCACCTACATAAGCACCTATGTCACTCACATGGAGCACATACACAGCAGTAATGAAGTGAAGCAATAAAAAAAATTAAAAGAGAGATAACAATTCCTGACCTTTACTTGTAAATAAACAATAAAAAACATAAAGCAGATATGTACATATGTTGAAATGACGGAACATTATTTTTTAATAAATAAATGGGAGATGACGACGTAGCCACGAAACGACATACGCCAAATCCAACGTAACCCAAGGACTGTCTGTAATTACCAGAATTGTCACATTGCAATGGTTGCTCAGTGATGACTTATTGTTAACATTACATTCAGGCCATTTTTAAATTAATGAGAATGCTTGATGAATTGATGAGGTTAATAACTTGGGGGCAACACATTTTTATAATGTTTAACTCCTTTAGTGACATCAGTTCATCTTGCACAAAGAATTTCTCTCTTTCACACTCTTTTTTATCTTCACTAGTAGTCTATTGGGCTGCTTTGGAGAAACAAGTTTTCACAGAGTAGACAAGAAACTCTTAGATTATCTAATCAGATATCCTGCTAAATACAAGTATAGGATAATTAAGCTTTCAAAAACAATAAAATATTTTTTATTATTTTTGTTTAGTAACAGAAATTTTATTTATTATGTTATTTATAGTCTTAAGATGGGTTTAATTTTTTTCTTAAATATTTTAAAATGGAGTGATGTCACAGGCCCCATGTGAGCGGATTTCAACACTTGCAGCTGCCTGGAGAGAGGAGCTGGTGTCCTACCTCAGAGCCGTGGAGTCGCCGCCCGCCGGGGAGGACCAGCCGCCGCCGCCCAGGACTGCGCCCTTAGGGAGGAGGAGGCGAGAAGATGGCGGACGACCCCACTGCTGCGGATAGGAACGTGGAGATCTGGAAGATCAAGAAGCTGATTAAGAGCTTGGAGGCGGCCAGCAGCAATGGCACAAGCATGATATCATTGATCATTCCTCCCAAAGACCAGATTTCACGAGTAGCAAAATGTTAGCAGATGAGTTTGGAACTGTGTTTAACATTAAGTCACGAGTAAACCGCCTTTCAGCCCTGGGAGTCATTACATCTGTACAACAAAGACTCAAACTTTATAACAAAGTACCTCCAAATGGCCTGGTTGTTTACTGTGGTACAATTGTAACAGAAGAAGGAAAGGAAAAAAAAGTCAACATTGACTTTGAACCTTTCAAACCAATTAATACATCATTGTATCTGTGTGACAATAAATTCCATACAGAGGCACTTACAGCACTACTTTCAGATGACAGCAAATTTGGCTTCATTGTAATAGATGGTAGTGGTGCACTTTTTGGCACACTCCAAGGGAACACAAGAGAAGTCCTGCACAAATTCACTGTGGATCTCCCAAAGAAACATGATAGAGGAGGTCAGTAAGCCTTGCGTTTTGCCCGTTTAAGAATGGAAAAGAGCGTAAACCGGTTTGGCTCAGTGGATAGAGCGTCGGCCTGCGGACTGAAAGGTCCCAGGTTCGATCCCGGTGGGGGATGTGCAGGAGGCGGCTGGTCGATGTTTCTCTCACATCGATGTTTCTGACTCTCTATCTCTCTCCCTTCCTCTCTGTAAAAAATCAATAAAATATATTTAAAAAAAAAAGAATGGAAAAGAGACATAACTATGTTTGGAAAGTAGCTGAGACTACTGTGCAGCTGTTTATTTCTGGGGACAAAGTGAATGTGGCTGGTCTCGTTTTAGCTGGATTTGCTGACTTTAAAACTGAACTAAGTCAATCTGATATGTTTGATCAGAGGTTGCAATCAAAAGTTTTAAAATTAGTTGATATATCCTATGGTGGGGAAAATGGATTCAACCAAGCTATTGAGTTATCTACTGAAATCCTCTCCAACGTGAAATTCATTCAAGAAAAGAAATTAATAGGACGATACTTTGATGAAATAAGCCAGGACACGGGCAAGTACTGTTTTGGAGTTGAAGATACACTAAAAGCTTTAGAAATGGGAGCTGTAGAAATTCTAATAGTCTACGAAAATCTGGATATAATGAGATACGTCCTTCATTGCCAAGGCACAGAAGAGGAGAAAAATCTCTGTCTAACTCCAGAACAAGAGAAGGATAAATCCCATTTCACAGACAAAGAGACAGGACAAGAACATGAACTAATTGAGAGCATGCCCTTGCTGGAATGGTTTGCTAATAACTACAAAAAATTTGGAGCTACATTGGAAATTGTCACAGATAAGTCACAAGAAGAATCCCAATTTGTGAAAGGATTTGGTGGCATTGGAGGTATCTTGCGGTACCGAGTAGATTTCCAGGGAATGGAATACCAAGGAGGAGACGACGAATTTTTTGACCTTGATGACTACTAGGTAGTCGACATGGGTCCGGCAAAATGTGCCTCACCCTCCAGCATCCAACCCAAGGAGCATACCCGTGGTGGAATCCAAACAGATCCCTGCCTTACAATTGGAACATTTCTAGAACTTAATCCATGAGCATTGGATACTGAAAAGAAAACGGAAACAAAACCAGATCCAACCCTACACTTTGGTTTGTCATGGTGTCAGCGCAGCAGCAGCCTACAACTAAGTTCCTAAATGCCACTTTGGACTAATTTAAACAAGAATCCCAGTTTTTACTTTTACTTGATGGTGAAATTGGTTGCTCTTGTATTTTATGAAAAAAAAAATGATTTTTTTAACCTTCATACATAGAAGCAAAAATACTTTAACTGCTGGAAACCTTCAAAACTTAATAGACATGAGATCATACTGATTTGTTTCTTATTTTGATTGGAAAAAATTAAATTGCTGCATTTCGCAGTGACCCATTTCCATGGCATTCTCAGCTTAGACTGCATAAGAAGAAATATATGTGGTGAAATGTTGGAATCATTTCTCTCTCGGTCTCTTGTTTAATGTTGAAAGGGTGAGCTAATAGGCAATTTCACTCCCTCACACTACCCGTCCCCCCTCCAGACTGTTAGTTTCGAGGATGCAAATTGCATTGTCAAGTCAAGCTGACACATGAAGCATCGGGCCAGTGCACTGTTTCCTTCCATGTGTTTTGCAGGCAAATTTGTGCCGGGGTTTTGGGAGCCCTTAGATCCGTTGCTTTGACAAGGGCTCCCATAATCTTAGCCTAAAACCAGTTTGGGATGCACATGTTGGGCTTCTGTGCTATTGCTGGGAATGGGATAAATAAAACATGCAATTTAAGTGGAAGCAAAGAAATTTAAAGATTATTTTATTTTGTTTGGGTCTGTCCTTGTTAAAGGGGAGATGGTCGTGTTTTCCTTGCGTTGGATGGCATGAGATTATGTGAATATTTTTATTTTTTAAAGATGAACTGCAAGGTTCTTCATAGGAACAACAGATAAGACATGTGTGACTGCATGTAATTTTAACCCCTGACCTCCTGGTGGGGTGGGAGCATCTGTTTCAAATATGGGACTTGCAAGTACCTCTCATAGGAGAAAACATGAGAGGGGGGGTGGGAAGGGCGGGAAGGGATGGGACACAGCTTCTGGCACCAGGACATAACCATGTTGGGTCCACAAATGGGCTTGAAAACCTGAAGCTCATGCTTCACAGCTGGGCTGTGCGTTGGGACTTGACCCCAGCTGACATGCAAGGTCATCATGTGCCCGAGGTGGTGACAGTGAACAAAGTGCATTGGATGTGCCGAGTGGTAGCAGTGGACAAAAGTATACCAAATGGACTTTGAAGGGCCAAAGGTTTTAAAAGTCAATTGGTATCACCTCACACTGATAGGGTAGTGGGGTGCATTTGGTTTTCAAATTGGGTACTTTCAACACTTTAGTGCCTGACTGCTGTTCTTCATTAACTTGACTCAGTCACTCGTAGCTTTATTGGTCTGAACCAGCTCCTTGTTCCTAGGTTGCAGACCTGCCTATCGTTCCAATAATCCTGTTTCACTTGAATGAAGGGAGTATGTCTTAAATGTAAAGTTTTTGGTTCTCACACTGTACTCTGAGGTCCAAATGACTGCCTGTCGATGTCTCAACCCCCAATGAGAAGAGTCAGTTCTTTGGTATTCACCAATGCGGGAGGCTTCACTGGAACAGGCTTTTGCTTTGGGCTCTGCTATTTGTTTGCAGAACACCGAAGAGCGAGCAAACATGCCCTCTTCGCAGCAGTACCTTAGGGTTTTGCCATTGTAAATGGGTCTGATGTGATAAGACAAGACCAGAGAAATTGGATGTAAATTTACATTTTTGACTATGCTTATTGTTTCACATGATACATTTAGGGTATACAGCTCCTTTGGTAGTTTTTATTTTTACTATTTAAGTTTGGAAATGATGCCAAATTTTTGTATTTCTTTAATCAATGTGTTCTCTTCAGTGATATATATTGCATTATATATTGATGTGTGTATCAATATATACTGATATGTATTACACTTAACATACAAACACATCAATATGAGGGGGTAAAAACCATAGCCTTTGCATTCTCTATAGTCTCTACAGAGAGATCCTAAGCAGCAAAACCTTGGTGTCGTGATGTACAGAAATGGAGAAGAGTATTAAACCATATTTAAGAATAAAAAAAAATATATTTTAAAATAATTTTTATTTTTTAATTACAGTTAACAGAATATTATATTAGTTTCAGGTATGCAACATAGTGATGAGGCATTTATATAACTTAATAAGAGTACTACCCATCAGACACCATACATAGTTATTACAATACTAGAGGCCCAATGCATGAAATTCTTGCATGGGGGGGGGGGTCCCCTCAGCCCAGCCTGCACCCTCTCCAATCTGGGACCGCTGGCTCTTAATTGCTCACCTGTCTGCCTGCCTGGTCGCCCCTAACTGCCCGTCCCCCCCAGCTAGCCTGGTCACCCACAACTGCCCCCCCTCCAGCCTGGTCACCCCAAGCAGCCTGCTGTTCAGTCATTTGCTTGTCTCTCACTAATCCCCCTGTCGGCCTGGTAGCCCCAAACAGCCTGCTAGTCAGTTGTTTGGTTGTCCCTCACTAACTCCCCTGCCAGCCTTGTCACCCCACGCAGCCTGGTGTTCAGTTGTTTGGTCATCCCTCACTAATCCCCCTGCCGGTCTGGGGTCTGGTCATAGGCAGCCATCATTTGAGGGCCTGAGGGTTAATTTGCATATTACTTCTTTATTATATAGCATTATGGACTGTATTTTCCATGCTATATTTTACATCCCTGTGACTATTTTAATAACTGGCAGATTGCACATCTTAATCACTTTCCCTTTTGCACCTATTCTTCCCAACCTTCTTCCTTCCTATCTGGCAACTATCATGAAATCTTTTTACACAACAAAAAGCTTACAGTAGTTTTCATGGTCACTTTCATAAGGAGAAACTCTGATCTACAACCCACTGAAGAATAATGATTACAACAAACAAGCAAAATCTGAAATAACTTTTTAATATCAATGTTTCTATGTTTCTATAAACCTGCCCCTAAGTTTTACCATAAAGATAAAAAGAATTAGAATAATAATTGAATAAGAATCATCAATGGTGGGTATATAAGAGGGGCACTGCACATATGCTTGATGCTGGGCCCAACTGCTTTGGTTATTTAGTTGAAGTTATCCTTGCTAACAGTTTAACACTGAAGAAGACAGCATTTGTTTATCGCAATAGGGTTCTTTATTTTTTAGTGTTTTCCTCGAATGTCAGTATAATTATAAAAGGAGAATTAAGGCTGTTAGACATGCAATAACTGAAAGCTTTTTGACAGTACAAGTCTATGGCTGATAAATGTCCACTGACGCTTCCTGTGGTGTGCTCAATGAAATATAATAAATCAACTAAAAATTGAACAAGTATTTTGAAAAATACAAGGGTCATAGCAGAATAACTAGCTGTTCTATCCATCTCAATTACACTTCATCTATTGTTGGGGATAGTCTTCAGGCTCAGTTGAGTAGACATTGACATTTATTTATTATCATGAGCAGCAAAATATTATTCTTATGGTCTTAAAAGTACTCTTTTTAACTTTTATTGATTTCAGAGAGGAAGGGAGAGTGAAAGAGAGCTAGAAACATCAATGATGAGAGAAAATCATTGATTGGCTGCCTTCTGCATGTGCACTTGACCAGAATCAAACCTGGGACCCTTTAGTCTGCAGGCCAATGATCTATCCACTGAGCCAAATGAGCTAGGGCTTAAAAGTACTTCTTTACCACAGATACAGTGATGTCTGTCAGCTTTCTTTATTATAAAGGTAACTTTTTCACCTTTGTAATTAACTAATTAGTAATTTATAGGTAGCTATTTTGAGAGTGTATATCCTTCTCCCTAGCACGCTTAAAAAAAAAAAAAAAAAAAAAACCACACAATTAGAATGTACTGATGAGTTTTCCTGAATCAGTTACTAATATAGCTATATAAATCATGATTTTCTATCAATCCTCCATTTGTTAGGTGGCATTTTATTGGTTTTATTTTTAGTAAGTCATTATTTCCATTGATGAGAAAGAAATTGTAATGGGTTGCATTTCTGTGATGTCAACCACACATTAAAACTTACTTATAAGCAATATTCAGGTTCTAAGTTTTTTTTGGTTTTTTTCTATATTTTTATTTTAAAATGTCACATCCTAACTGGACTGATGTGAATTAGTTAACTGATAAATTATTTTGACTTGCTGGGAAGAAAATAATTAATCAATATAAGCCAGGGTAAAAGTTATTTAGTACATTAATATATTAATTATAATTATGAAGCTTGGAATTCCAACTCATTTTGTGTGTCTTTTCCATAATATTTTGCAGTGAAGCTTATTATCATTATCATGATTATTACCTTCCTTTTGCCAACCATAGGAGGCTATTTGTGAAGTAATTTGACTACTTTGAAATAAAGTTGCTTTTTTACCAAATGTCCCAGTTAGGCTCAGTAAGGATTCCACTGTGATGATTAATCAATGACTAATTAGAAATAAACTAATTTTACACGATTTTTATAAATAAATGGGGAATAAATATCTTCTGGACATTTTGGTGAGGTAGAACAAAAAATATAGCTTCCCTAGTTTTAGAGTAATTATATTCTTAAAGAATATAATAATTTATTCCCTTATACATTTAGAGACTCATTTTTAAATGTTTGCTATTTCAAAATGCACATAGAATTCTTTGTTATGCTTATTACTAAACAATGCAATATTTCTATGACATTAGAATGTAGTTTTCCAACAATTTTTCTGGCAATGATAAGTACTAAAATTAACTGACAATGACAATTTATTTATTTATAAGTAATAACTTGTTAAATAATCATTGCCTGTTCTAGTTCATTGAGGTTTAGAAGAGACTTCCCTTAAGCATAATATAAATATTTTTATAATGTTTTACTCCTAGATTTCAAAAGGTTTAGATGAAATGGTTTTTGAAAATATTTAGGTACCATAAAATATGGTTATATTAGAGCTCTCACAGAAAGAAAACAATTCCATTCTGGCTATTTGAAACAGAAAACAAATTTATTAAAGAATATTACGTAGTTAATGGAATTGTTAGAAGTGCCAGATATGTGGACTTGAAAATAAGCTTCCAGTAACAATATGAGAACCACACTGTAGGACTGGACATATGAGGAAACTGCTGCTGCTGCCACAACTGTTCTGCCCACACACAAGTTCCTAGGAACTCAAATCTACTTTGACTGCTATAATTCATTGAAAAAACTGGATGTGTTTGGGTTGGGTCTGGACCCCTCTGCTAGGGACAGGACCTCCTTGGAAGCAGGAACTGGAAGAAGACACAAGCAGCCGCAGGTAGGTGGGACATGCTTTATTGCAAACAAAGCAGCCAGCCATCGCTGTTCAGGAGCCCATTATACTAGCTCAAACAAATGAGGCTTCTTGCCAATTGGTGACATCAGTGTTACACAAAACAGGTGGGTTACACAAGAGTGCACCTTTGCAGTGTGTATACTGATACTGCTGTGTCATTGCCTGTGTGCACACGTATGGCAAATGGGCCTTTAACATCTGGTGTTCTCTTAGTCAGGGCCCCCACAATTTGCTGCTACTGGGGCCAGAACAATGCATGGCCCACTTAGAGCCAGTTTCCTCACACTGCTTGATTCTGAAGTCTCAAGTTGATGAATCTGCAAAATCATACTAAGTGCAGCCTCGCTTAAAGGCAGACCAGGAAAATGACATTTTCTGATTCTACATTGGGAAAGTGGTCATCAGTATGTGGGACACCATCAAAACATGAAAATGGTGTTCAAATGATGGGAAGCCTCAAATGACAGATAACATCTATATGCAATATTCTACAAAGAAGACACACTTGCTTGCTACAAAGTGGACACACACGCATGTGCACATACACATCCCCACTACATAAAGAACAGAAAGGCCCAGAGTTCCAGTTGTTCTGCTTGGTAGCTGGATGGCTTGGATAAGATAGCTAACCTCTCAAAGTAAAGGTCAAACCTCACATGGGACATATGAAGCCCTCCTTCTTTATTTTGTAAATATAGACCTTTGGCTGCTCCCAGTTCCCTTGTCTTATGGAAATGTAACCTTTTGCAGCTTTGCAGTCTGTTCTTTTTCCATGGACCCCCTTACTTTAAAAAATTCCCTAAATCTGCCTACTTCACCCCTAAAAATTCCTATTTCAATGTGGTAGGAGTGGGACTGTTTTATACAGGATGGAAAGTGTAGATCTCAATAAGTTTGGATGAGACCTGAAGGAGGAAGGATACTTCCTGGGTCCTGAGAAAAGTCAGGGTGTGGGGTCAGTGCAGGAGACTGTTGGGTGATTGGCCAGGGAGGCACAAATGGCGGCCAGTAGTGCAGAGCATTGGGAGCGACAAAATGGCGGCCAGTAGCCCAGAGCACCAGAGGCACAAATGGCGGCCAGTAGTGCAGAGCACTGGGAGCGACAAAATGGCGGCCAGTGAATGGCCAGTAGTGCAGAGCACTGGAGCGACAAACTGGCGGCCAGTAGCCCAGAGCACCAGAGGCACAAATGGCGGCCAGTAGTGCAGAGCACTGGGAGCAACAAAATGGCGGCCAGTAGCCCAGCGCATCAGAGGGACAAATGGCGGCCAGTAGTGCAGAGCACCAGGAAGCAAGTGTAAAACACCACTGAAAACTAATTTCTGTTTTTTAACTGCGGAAAAGTGGCCTCATTTATGAGGCCTCCAAAAATTAGATAGGAACTCGCTATTAAGCGCTCAAAGGGAAACCAGACTATGCCTGTTGATAGCTGTCCGAATGTCTTTGAGCGAGCTAACCCTCAGTACAGTTATGGTGGTTGAGTGCCCGCGCAGTCTGAACTCTGTCCTGGCATTCGTAGAAACCCTGCCTTTCTACCAGGCAGTGTGCACAGGGGGCAGTGGGCATATTCCCGCCGGGCTGGAAGTCCAGCGTGGGAACTGATTCCTGATATCGTGGTGCACCATGGGTATGCAAATCACAGGCGGTGCTGGCCTGGGCCGCAACACCAGCTGTCCCATGGGGCTCAGGGCTGCGCCTTAGCGACCCTGACCATTGCTCTTCCTTTCTTCTCTATGGGTCCGCCGGGGACCCCGAACTGGGTTTGCCTGGAGAGTAAAGGCGTTTCCTGACACTGAGGCGCAGGGGTTAGCTAACTTTCACAGGTCACTCAGCTGGTAAGCGGCACAGTGGGCTGACAGTTTTGTACTGTTCCAGCCTGGTGAGCTCTCCTCCTCCACCCAAAAGCTCCTCCTAGTGACCCAAACACCCCTGACCCAACTCCAGCCAACCTCCATTCCTTGGACGCCTTGGTTGCACCCCTTAGTCTAGGTTCCAAGCCAACTATTCACTTCTTGTAAGTCTTTTTAGGTATTTTAGTGTTGATCCAGCTGCATTAGGCTTATTTAGTTATTTTTTCACTTTTGATCAGAACATGATTATATGGCCTTTGGAGGGGCGGGTGAGTGGGTGGCTGAGACTGAGCCCTGGAATAGTTGGGGAAAGGCAGAAATAAAAAGACAGGACAGTAGTAATTATTCACACTGACACAAGGGAGAAAAAATACTGAAATTTATTAATTTATTAATAAACTGTATTAATAAATATTAACAGAGCTTCAATTACACATAGTATCAAGCAGTCTAACGTATGTAATTTAAATCCCAAAAGGAGAGGAGAGATAAAATCGGACCAGAAATATTTAGGAAATATTGTTTAAAATTTTTCCAATTTTTACAAAAATGAACAGCCCATATGTCCAGGAAGCTCAGTAAATCCTAAGCAGTATAAATATCCCAAACTGCCACACCTTTGGATTTTTAAATTTGGAGGAATGAATTACAATATAACTCTGTGGAGAGTTCTTTGTAAATTTTAACTCCAAATCTCCGTGAACTGTGCTACTGTGACTGTGTTAATGATAACCTACTCTTCTGTACATGCTTGTATATTCCTATCAACAAACCTCCATTAACTTTGGTTTGCAGATTTTCAAAGGGTAAACTCATCACTGAGGTCAGTTTCTCCTGCCTATCTATATTATGTCCATCAGGGAAGCTGCTAGCCCATTTGGGGCTTCTGTGCAGAAATAGATTTAAAAGCCACATCTTTCCTGGAGCATATGAGGTCCTTTACCAGGACAGAAGGTTAAGTGAGCAGAGAAGTTTGATTTTTCACATGCCCTCACTGCCCTTACTAGACTACAGGACTTTTTTTTTTTTTAAGTTAACAAACTTTAAAATTGTCCTTACCATCCCTGTGTACTCTAATACTATATTCCTTATAAGAATGGGAGTATGAAAAAAAAATGTGAGTATGCATGTTATGTGTACATCTGTGTGTGTGTGTGTGTGTGTGTGTGTGGTAATTGAGAGTATTGTGAAGGAAGAAGGTACTAATAACTATTTACTATTTAATAGTAAAAGAGGAAGAAAGTCCTCAGAGTAGCTGCTGCCTAACTTCCTCCCCCGCTCCCCAATAATAATAGCATTACAGCTCTAGCCAGCTTGGCTCAGTGGATAGAGCGTTAGCCTGCAGACTGAAGGGTCACGGGTCCGATTCCAGTCAAGGGCACATGCCTGGGTTGTGGACTCCATCCCCAGTAAGGGCATGCAGGAGGCAGCCAATCAATCATTCCCTCTCATCATTGATATTTCTGTCTCTCTTTCCCTCTCCTTTCCTCTCTGAAATCAACAAAAATATATTTTAAAAAATAATAGCATCACAGTAAAGAGGCATTTTGTTCAGTGCATTTTACTTTTTAGAGGTAACTTTTTAATACTTTTTGAAATTTCATTTTAATTATAGTTGACATACAATATTATGTTAGATTCAGGTGTTTCAACATTTATAAGCCTTACAAAGTAATCAGTACAGTAAGTCTAGTAACATCTGTCACTGTACATGATTATATTATTGACCCCATTTCTAAGCTGTAAATTACAGCTCACCATAACTTATTTTATAAACAGAAGTTTGTACTTTTTAATCCACATCCCGTTTTCCACCCAACCCCCAATCCCTTCACTTTGGAGACTATCAGCTTGTTCTCCGTTATCTGTGCATTTGTTTCTGTCTCATTTCATTTATTCATTTGTTTTGTTTTTTAGATTCCACATATAAGTGAAATCATATGATATTTCTGGCTCTGTCCAATATTTTCACTTAACAGAATAATGTAGGTCCATCCATGTTGTTGAAAATAGCAAGATTTCACTCTTCTTTATGGCTGAGTAATATTCCATTGTGTATATGCACCACTTCTTTGTCCATTAATCTATCAATGGACACCTAGGGTGCTTCCAAATCTTGGCTGTTGTAAACAATGCTGAATTCACATAGGGATGAATATATCTTTTGGAATTATTGTTTTCAAATTCTTTAGGTAAGTACCCAGAAGTGGAATTGCTGGGTTGTGTATAGTATTCCATTTCTAATTTTTGTGGAACTCCACTGTTTTTCATAATGGCTACACTAATTTACAATCCAACCAACAGTGCACAAGGTTTCACTTGTCTCCATCATTAATTCTTTAAATAGGTTTTCTGTCACTTTCTCTCACTCTTCTCCTCTGGCACACCTATGATTTGAATGTTGTTATGTTTTGTTTAATATTGTCCCAGGTGTCCCATAAACTATCCTTACTTTTAAAATCTTTTTTTTTTTCCTGTTACGAGTGGGTGATTTCCACTACCTTGTCTTTCAGCTCACTGATTCATTCTTCACTATCAGCTAATGTGTTATTGATTCCCTGCACTTTTTTTTCCATTTCAGTTATTGTATTTTTTCAGTTCTAAGTGGCCCTGTTTTATATTTTTTACCTCTTTGTTGAAGTACTCACTGAGTTAGTCTATTCTTCTATGGAGTTCATTGACCATCCTCACATCCAGTGTTTTGAACTCTTTATCTGGGAGATTGCTTGTCTTGTTTCATTTAGTTCTTTTGAGGAGGTTTTGTTCTTGTTTTTCATTTGGGACATATTTTGGCTTTCTATATATTTGTTTCCATTAATTAGGCAAAACAGCAATCTCTCTGTGTCTTGGAGTGGCCGTGTGTAGGAGCTTCTCCTTTGTAAGCTGTGTTGCTGGGTTTCTGTGTCAGGCCTACTGGAGCTGGAGCTAGTCAGCCAAAGCATGTGGAATCCTGGCGACAAGCCTCTCTGGGGCTTCTTTGGCAGTCGGCCTGAGGTTGTAGTTTAAAGTAGGCTCCAGCCATGGGCATTTCCTGGGCCAAGCTGTGCTGAGGCCTACATCTGTAGCCCAAGTGAATATGGGCTGCAGGAAGTCCTGGGTGGCAGGCTGAACCTGGGCTGCCTTTGCAGACTGGCTGAAGCTGTAACTGGAGTGGGCACAGGCTGCAGGAAGACCCAGGGACTAGCCACATGAGACTATCTTTGCAGACTGGTTGAGAGTAGAAGGAGCTACCTCAAGCCTCAGGTATTCCTGGGACAAGCTGCACCTGTCTGAGCACTGTGGCTGGGGCATATGTGAGCCACATGCAAGCTATTCTGGGGTGGCCTTGGCCTACCAGTGGGCACTGTAGCTGAAACAGATGGGCTCTGTGGGAGGTACAGGGGAAAATCTATGCCTGAACTGCCTGAGCAGGCCAGTTGAAGTTGGAGTTGAATTGGACTCAGGCCAAGCGTAAGCTGTGCTGGGGCCTGGAGCTGAAGCTGGAGTGGGTGCAAGCCATGGGGTATCCTGGAACAGCCTGCACTGGGACCACCATGGCAGGCTGCCTAGAAACTGTAGCTGGAGCAGGCTGCAGTGATGTCCCGGGGTAAACCATGTAGGAGCTTGGAGCTGTAGTTGGAGTGTGGATGGACTGTGTGGATTTGCAGGGACAAGTTACAGAGCTAGTGTAGGTCTGGGGCTTGGGGCACACTCTGACAGTCTTAGCTCCTGGCTAGAGTGCCTGTCTCATTCCCCTGCCCATGTGATCAACAAAGAGGGTGAGGGCCACAAATGGCACTATCCAGTGTCTCCAACCATGAAGAGATTTCCCACAATTTCCATCCCATTCGGTAGCTGCTCTAGTGTTAGTAAATGTTTCCTTCCTGTGCAGGTGCCCTTTAACCCACTGTGTGTTGTTCACTGTGCCCAGCTTGATGCATTGAAGGTGAGGTTCTCATGTTACCATGTCTCCATCTCTCCTCCCTGTTTCTCTTATTTGTTGTGCAGAAGCTGCTCAATCTATCCTCATTTTTTTTTCAGGGGACTCTCTCTTTCTGTAGGTATAGATTTGATGTTTTCATGGGAAGAAGTGAGTTCAGGGCCTTCCGAAGCTGTCATCTTGTTCCAGAAGCCTTCAGTGCCTTGCTGGTTATTATTTAGATTTGTTAATTATATATTTATAGTTACTAAATGAAACAATAACCCTGTGATAATGATTAGGAATAGTTGCATTAAAGAAGACAGTGTCTTTCGATGGGCTGACTATAAAAACTCTGAGCAAAACAGTTGCTGCAATCCTAAACTTCACATTTCACTGGCTACAACAGTGTATAACTAATTACCAACAAATCGGAAATGCTTTAAATGTCAATGTTAAAACAGAACATCAGTTACTAATCCAATCTGTGAATTTATTACTTATTTTTGCTTTAGTGGAAAAGTGGGTATTTTTATAAATGCCTTTTCAAAATACCATATAACTTATAATGCATAAAAAATGTCTTCAGTGCTTCACAAATTGCACCCAATTCCCTAAAAATACTTCTAATAATAGACTATTAATCTCTGTTATTGCCCATCATGAATATAGCAGATAGAATTTAACCTATGAAGAAAAATTGAAAGGAATTATTAGCCAAATATTTACTTAAATAGCACTTTTCTGCTTCACCTTGTCACGAACTGTAGCATTATTATGACCCTTTAAGTAAAAAAAATCTCTAACAGTACCAGCCTATGATTAGAAAATAGTCTCTGCTTAATTAACTCTATAAAATTTGAGTTTGCAATGATAATAAGAGGAAATGCTGCTCTACTAGGTAAATTTCTTTATTTTGGAAATTCAGGCAGTCTTAACAAATCATATATATATATATATATATATATATATATATATATATAACTAAAAATTTAAATAAAATATATTTCCCTTTTAAATATATATAATTTATTATATACCAATTACACCTTTATAATTATATCTTATATAAAATGTTTAATATGTAACAGTAGCTTTATTGACTTCTGTCACTGTAGATTACTTTGCATTTTCTAGAGTTTTACATAAATGAAATTATAACATATGCTATTTTTTCTTAATTTTATTTCATCATATTTATTTTGAGATTCATCAGTGCTTCTGCATGTATTAATATCCTTTCTTTTACTGATAATTATTATTGCATTGTATAGATTTACCATGCAGGGCACCTACATAGGAAGGAAATATTTACTAACACTAGAGCAGCTACAGAATAGGATGGAAATAATCAATCACCTATTGATGAACATTTAGATGGTTTCCTGTTTCAGATTATTATAAGTAAAGTTGCTATATGCATTTAGTACAAGTCTTTTAATGGACATATGTTTCCCTTTCTTTTAAGTAAATGCTTATGGGTGGAATGGCTTGATCACACAGTATTCTTTCTTTTTTTTTTTCTTTTTTTTTTAAAATATATTTTATTGATTTTTCACAGAGAGGAAGGGAGAGAGATAGAGAGTTAGAAACATTGATGAGAAAGGAACATTGATCAGCTGCCTCCTGCACACCCACTACTGGGGATGTGCCCGCAACCAAGGTACATGCCCTTGGCCGGAATCGAACCTGGGACCTTTCAGTCCACAGGCTGCTGCTCTATCCACTGAGCCAAACCGGTTAGGGCCAGTATTCTTTCTAAGAATCCACTAAACTGTTTTCCAAAATGATTGTACCATTTAACATGACCCACCAGCCGTCTATGAGAAAGTTAGTTCCCCAGACACATACTAGTTTTTTATATTGCTGCTTTTTTAAATTCTATTAATGCTATTAAGTATGTAGTGGTATTTAACTGTGTTTTATTTACATTTCTTAATGGTTGAATATATTTTAATGTGCTTACTTGCCATATGTACATTGTTATAGTAAAATGTCTCTTCATATCTTTAGCTAACTAAAATTATATATATATATATAATTTTAAAGAGAGAGGAAAGGAGAGGGAGAGAGAAATAGAAACATCAGTGATGAGAGAGAATCAGCAATTGTCTGCCTACTGGAGATCAAGCCTACATCCTGGGCACGTGCCCTGACCGGGAATCAAACCTTCACCTCCCGGTTCATGGGTCAATGCTCAACCACTAAGCCACACCAGCCAGGCCTAATTTTTAATTTGATGTTTTTTTTTTTTATTGTTTGGTTTTGTCAGTTCTTAAATAGTCTAAATAAAATTAATTGTTCAGATATGAGATTTGTACATGTTTCTTTTCACATGTGTTATGTCATTTCATTATCTTAACAGCACTCTCAAAGAGTAGTTTTTCATTTTTATGAGGATCAATTTAACTATTTTTTGACACTTAATAGCTTTGGTATTATATATAAGAAATCTTTGCCTCACTCAAGGTCATAAAGTTTTACTTCTATGTTTTCATTTAAGAATTTCATAGTTTTGCCTTTTACTTTTATGTCTAATGGTTCATTTGGAGCTAACTTTTGTGTATGGTCGGTCATCCTCATTACTTCATATGTTGGTATCCAGTTCTAATATCATTAGATAAAATAACTATTCTTTTGCCTCATTGACTTTCTTTGTGTCTTTGTCTGTTCAGGCTAATATAAAAATGCTGCTGACTTGGTACCTTAAAAACAACAGAAATCTATTTCTCACAGTTCTGAAGGCTGGGAATCCAAGATCAGAGTGCCAGCATGGTTGGGTGATGACCTCTTCCAGGTCACATACCTCTAATTGTATACTCACATGGCAGAAGGGACAAGGTAGCCCTCTTGCACTTCTTTTTTATTGTAATGAGTTGGGGTAGCAACAACTTACTTCATATTTTTTCAACAGAAACAAGTACAATGATATTTAGTTTTAGAAGAATAAGTAGTTTGAAACACATGTCCTACTTATAGGCCATGCCCCTCCCCCCCCCCCAACTGGGTCACAACTCACACTTAGGTATGTTTCCTGATCTGGGATTGAACCAGGGACCTTTTGGTTTAAGGGATGATGCTCCAAGCAACTAAGCCACACTGGTCAGGGCAAAACTATAAATAGGTTTCAAAAACTTACAGAGAGTCTGTCCTCTAGCCTGCTAATCTAACAACCAATTTAATCAAAAGACAACAAAGAATAAATTTTACTTAAGTAAATACATTAGTAGATTTGTGATGAGAAAAGATAAGCTTTTAGATGAGAGATTTTCCTCATTTTAAACAATAACTTGTTTCCATTCAGATGGCACTTGTATATATTTGTCACTAGCTAATCAATTTTATAATTAAAATGCACATCAACAATTCTATTTAACCTCTATAAAACTATAGAACAAAATAAATATGAGTTTTTAAAATAGCAGTCTATTATTTCTATGTTCGTTGTTATATATGAGTAAAACTCTGCACAGAAAAGTTAATTTTCACTGTAATTTCATCAATGACCAGGGAGAATTGACCCATACTTATTATTAGGGTAGTAGAAAACAAGCAAAATATTTTTAATGTTTGCTCAGACCATAACTAATATGAAATTTGTATTATCTTCTTTTCAATCAGGATATCTATCATACTTGATACCAAGTAATAATTTCAGTATTTGAATAAGGAAAATAGTGTTCACAGAAAGCATCTTAAATGGATGAAAGAAAAATATTTAATTAGATAAAGGACACAATAGAAATTCTTTTATCTCAGAAAGCTTTATTTTTGGTCAACAAATATTTTTGAGTCAAGATGAATGTATTAGTGCTCCCTAGAAAACTAATAATACCTTAGATTATTTTAAAAAGACATGAAACAAAACATTATAGTTATTATGTTACAGTTCTGGGTGTTTGAAATTCATTATAATGTCTCAAGGCTATAATTTAGACTTCACAGCAATCAGCATTTGCATTTTTCTTTACTAAGGTTAGAGTTATGTTTTGACTTTAGATTTTCTGATTGCATTTGTCATTATTTTATTAATCCAATTTCCTTTGATTTTGTCATTTAAACAGATGTCTAGAAATAGTTGGTGATTACATTATGACTATTTGGGTGGTCTTATTAAAAGTACAAAGTGGGGGGGAAATATCTTTCTATTTTGTTATGTCTGAAGAATCTTCAATTCTATGTTAGGTAAATGCCAAGCATGCGGCTCATTAGTGAGTTTTGCCACAGTAGGAATAAGATTATCACTTTTTATATTTTGTTGTAATTTTCTTAAATTCACAGTTATATGGAATAACATCCAACTACATATGGAATTAAAACGGGGGGAAAAAGGAGACATATGTACTACTATTTGTAATACTTTAAACAATAAAATAAAATTTAAAAAATACATTGTGTGAATTTTAAGTATCTCTTTAGTACAGTAGTTCCCCCCATATCCTGTTTTGCTTTCCACATGGTTAACTGCAATCCAAATATATTAAACTAGAGACCCAGTGCACGGATTCGTGCACCAGTGGGGTCCCTCAGCCTGGCCTGCAGGGATCAGGCCAAAACTGGCTCTCAGAGAGAAACTGGGTCCTGGATTGTGAGAGAGCACAGGCCAGGCCAAGGGACCCAACCAGTGCAGGATTGGGGCTGGGGAGGGACCACGTGAGGGCTCCAGCACATGTCTGGCCCATCTTGCCCAGTCCTGACTGGCCAGACCCCAGATGCAAGCTAACCTACCAGTCGGAGCATCTGCCCCCTTGTTGTCAGTGCATGTCGTAGCTACCGGTCCAACAGTCGCTTTGGCTTTTATATATATATATAGATAGAAAATTTCAGAAATAAACCATATGAAAGTCTTAAATTGCACACTAGGTACTAGTATGCTTCCTGGTGGTCATTTAGTAGCTGTCTCTGTTGTTAGAGCAACTATCCAGGTATTGAAGTGTTCTGTCAAGTAACATGTACAGTAGCCTAACACTATGTCACAATGTCTAGGTCATTCACCTCACCTCATCTCATCGCATGGGCACTGTATTATCACACAGCATCACAAGAAGAAGTATGAATACAGGACAATAAGATATTTTGAATAGAGAGAGATCACATTCACATAACTTTTATTACAGTGTACTGTTATAATTGTTCTATTTTGTTATTTAGTTATTGTTCATTTCTTACTGTGTCTAATTTGTAAATTAAATTTTATCATAGGTATGCATGTATGGGGAAGATTTAGTACATAAAGCATTTGGTAATATACGTGGTTTCACCCATACATCTGGGTGTCTTGGAACTCATACCTTACAGATACTGTATTCTCATAGGGATCTTTTGTTATGCATATGAAAGATTGGTTAAAACTAAAAACATACCCAAAAGATAAATTAAATAAGAATGAGGAATTCAACAGCACACAGAGGAAATTTTGAAAAAAATGAGAAGATTTTTAGAGGAAGACAATGGCAAATTGCATAATTAAATCATTAATAGTAAACTTACAATAAAGTAAAATGCATTAAATTTTCTAAATTTAAAACCAAAAAAAGGTAATGCTATATCAACTAAATGCTTGCAGACTGGCCATTATAACCTATATTTGCACAGAGTATTACAAAATATGTAACTAAAAAAAGATAAAAAATTGTGTTTTAGCATCTGGAAATAGAAAATAAAATAAAGGAGGAAAATTCTATCTGCAGGTTATTTTTATTATTTCATGAACCATTTTTAAAACTGTAGGCCTTCATGCCTTTAAACAATCTGTTTTCTGTACCTGAAATTGTATTTCCCTTTCTCAATCTAGTCTTCTCTTGTTAAATTAAGCATTTTATAAAACCCAGATTTAATATCACTCTTCTTGGAAACTTTACTGATTAGCCTTGCCTCTCTCCATTTAGCAGTTCAATATTTTATTCATTCATTCAATTTGCAAATATTTATTGAATGCCTACTAAGAGCCAGATCCTGCAGTAGGAGCTAGGAAAAAACTAGTAGTCAAGACAGACAAGGTTCACTCTGTCATAAAGCTTATATCTAAGTAGAGGGGATATCAAGTATACAAGTAAATAAATAAATAAGTGAATACAATAATTTAGAGTGATATTTGATCTTACCTAATAATAGACAAACATGCAAATTGACCGTACTTTTGCTATGCCTTAAGCCACGCCCACCAGCCAATCAGAGCGACTATATGCAAATTAACCCAACCAAGATGGCAGCCAGCAGCCACAGAGCTGGAGCGAGCAGGAGGCTTGCTTAATCCAGTGATGGAGGAAGCCAGCTTGCTGCTGGTTCTGAGCTCCACTCAAAAGCAACAAAGTTTCAATTATAGAAGGTAAATAAACCCCAGATAACTGCTTTCAGCAGGCCGTGGCCACAGAGCTGGAGTGAGTAGAGGCTTGCTTACCCCTGCAATAGAAGAAGCCAAGCTTCCCAGCGGCTGCTGCCTCCTCTCAAGGAAACAAAGTTTCAATTATAGAAGGTAAATAAACCCCAGATACCTGCTTCCAGTCACCATGGCCACGGAGCTGGAGCGAATAAAAAAAAAACAAAAAAAGGAAAGGCTGGGAGCTTCAGTCGCCAGGGGACTTGGTCAGCCTGAAAACAGCCATAAACCCCTCACCCAGGCTGGCCAGGCACCCCCGTGGAGACCCCCACCTTGAAGGGGGTTGGGCAGCCTGAAAACAGCCATCAGCCCCTCACCCAGGCTGGCCAGGCACCTCAGTGGAGACCCCCACCCTGGTCCAGGACACCCTTCAGGGCAAACCAGTTGGCCCCCACCCATGCACCAGTCCTCTATTCTATATAATAAAAGGATAATATGCAAATTGACCCTAACAGCAGAATGACTGGGAATGACTGGTCACTATGACACACACTGACCACCAGGGGGTAGACGCTCAATGCAGGAGCTGGCCCCTGGTGGTCAGTGTGCTCCCACAGGGGGAGCTCTGCTCAGCCACAAGCCAGGCTGATGGCTGCCAGTACAGCGGTGGTGGTGGGAGCCTCTCCTGCCTCCTCAGCAGTGCCAAGGATGTCCGACTGCAGCTTTAGCCTGCTCCCCGCTGGCAAGTGGACATCCCCCGAGGGCTGCCAGGCTGCCAGAGGGATGTCTGACTGCCAGCTTGGGCCCGATCCCCCAAAGTACACTTCTGGACACAAACAGCAGTGAAGAGGTTGCCAGAGGGAAGGGAGTGTAGGTGTATAAAGGGGCCTAATATATGGTGACAGGGTAAGATTTGACAATGCAATATACATATCTGTGTCATAGAAATCTATACCTGAAACCTCTATGCTCCTATTAACCAATGTCACCCCAATAGATTTAATAATTTTAAAAATAGTATTTCAGGCAGAAGAAGCAAAACATTGTGACAGGAGGAGCTTTGAGTTTTTGAGGGACAGAATGCCATTGTGTCTTCTCATAATGGATTCTAAATATCAGTTCTTTGTACATACCTGAAGCTACCTTCCATACCTAGGTTACCATATTCTACCCTGAGGTACCCTTAATTCTAATAATTCCCTTCCACAAATGATAATAAATTCAGTTAGCTGAAAACAAATGATCTCTGTAGAACTTTCAGGTGTTAAATATGAAATCTATGATTACATAAAAAGTGCTTTTTTGCTCTACAGCAATAGCTTAACTTACATATTCATCAAAACAATGGTAAGTGGAGAGAGAGAGAGGGAGAGAGAGAGAGAGAGAGAGAGAGAGAGAGAGAGAGAGAGAGAGAGAGAGAGAGGAACAAGATGAAGATGAAGAGCAAAAGTGAATATAAACTGACAATTCTCAGGGGGAAAGGGGTGTGGGGGTGTGGGAAGAGACTGGAAAAAAATCATACACCTATGGATGAGGACAGTGGTGGGGGTAAGGGCAGAGGGTGGGGTGGGAACCAGGTTGGGGGGAGCTATGGGGGGGAAAAGAGGAACAACTGTAATAATCTGAACAATAAAGATTTAATTTAAAAAAGTGAATATAAAGTTTTAAAATATCTATACAGGTATTACAAAAATGGCATAAGCTTAGTCATAAAGGTCTAAGCTATATCCCTTTTCATTGTTATTTTGATAATGATTTATTCACTTTTGTTCTGATAACATATATGTTCAATGGAGACAAACTTGAAAATATGGACAATGAACCTTAACTACACCACAAAAAACATTATTTATATTTGGACAACTTTTCTTCCATTTTTTTCTATGTACATCTTTGAAGAATAGATATAGTCATATTATGTTTGTATCTTTCAACATCTTACTATTAGCATTTACTTACATCAAGTATTCCCAAACATTCTTAATGGATGTGTAAGACTTCTCTGTAAGGATCCACCATCATGTACACAACCAATCTTCTATTTAACAACATCATTACTAGTATTTAGTTTTCTTATATTCTCTCGGAAAATTAAAATTTTATTTAGTACTTGTTTGCTTCCCTGTTATGTACACTTGAGAATAACTGTATGAGAGACTGGATCCTATGACTTAATGTGAATTGCCTGTAATAGGCTGAATTTTTTTTATTCTAGCCTTTAGAATTCTATTCTACCCTCTCAATTTTGTTTTAAAGTTTTCAAAATCAGGAACTATTTTATTTGTTCAGTTTTCTGTAACACTTTCAATGATAAAATGGTAATAATATAATCCATTCAGTCAAATTTGCAGAGTTCTAATGAAAGAAGTTAGATGTCATTATAAAAGCATTTTGAAAGATAATCACATTATACAAATGTATTGTTTTAAATGTGTCATTATTCAACATGGGATATGGTTAATATAAGAACTTGCCAAGTTTTACCAGATATATCAGATGCTAAAGAGTTAAGCTAAACATTTTGCAAAAAGGAAAGTTATTGTGGTTATGGGTGCCAGAACAATCATAATACAGTTAGGTTTCTAGAGAGAGATGTGCAAGACCATAATGATGGTAATAATAATGCTTAGTGCTTGGGAAATAAAAACCTGTTGAATCTTCCTACCAGTTCCAAACTACAGCTGTTCCTGATCATCCTTTAATTGTGTAACATGAATAACTCATTTATGTTGGCATGTGGAGACCCAAATCTTATAGGGACCACTGAATAGCTAAACTTCTGTAAATGTTACTAAATCTTATCACAGGAAAAGAAATGAGAGAGGCAGATTGCTTTGTAAACCATCCAAGCCTGAAGGATGCCTCATCTCTCTGCATTTTCTGTGAACTTTTCCCAAGTCCACCTTGTAATCTAAATCAGTGAGGAATTTATCAGCATATAATGCTGTGTTTTACAAAGAGATTTTGTCTATTAATCGGGACTTTCAGGGAAGTTTATAAAAATGCAGACAAACTTAATATACCAAATATTGATTGGACTTGAAATTTCAATGGGAAAACATTTTTAAAAAGAAAAGATACTTTTTGAATAAATGTGTCTATTCTGTGACTACACTCTCCACCTGTCACAAATTACATTGTATTTGCCGATTACTTAATAAGAATTGTGTTAATTGTGATACCGCTGCTTAATTTTAGTATAGCATCATTGTGGTACCTGCAAAATGGTACACATGCATACTAAAGTCAAACTACAGAAATATATACTGGACAAACTATAACTCTGCACACAATAGTTGACAGCTATTTTCTTATTTTAAGGGAACACAGTGCTAGAGTCAGTGATGTTTTGGTGTAGTTAGAGCTGGAGGGATAGTTCAGTGAGTTGAGAGACTCCAACTTGCTGGGGCAAACATGTACCACATTAAAGGATTTGGAAGTGTTCTTTTTGTCTCACCTAGAATTTTTAAGTTCTTTAAAAATTTATTAATTTAAAACATTTTTATAGTGGGGTCACAGAGAAAATATATCCTGAATTCTTGCTGGTATCTGAGCAGACAAGTTCCTAAAGTTCATATAAGTGACTAAGAAAGAGGAATGTAACACATTTTCAAAGGTAATGTAATATACATTTATTTCTACTACTTAAATCTAATATATTATATCCTTACGACAATACCACCACTGCTTCTACTGGTTACCATTTATTCCACTCTTATAATATGCCAGGAACAATACATGCACTCTGTCATTCTTACAACAACCTCATAAAGTAGATATTATTTGCATTTTACAGATAAGAAAAATGGAGCTCAAAGAGTTTGAATAACTTACCCAAGGCCCTACTGCTTTACTTTAGGAGTGTACAGCTTCATGTGCGTAAGACTCTTAGACCAGGGAAGAAAAGAATATGACAAAACTTCTACCATCCTGTTAGAGGGGTACATGCTGTGGCTTCTATTATTTTCTAAGAGTTCTTCTTGATAGAATTCAAGCTAAGAGAATGTAGGCTTCTCTTACCTTGAATTCTATCATCTTCACCACTGCTATTGTAGTGGTCAGTAGTATCATCTTAGTATGTGAAACTGAGATATTTATTATTAGAAAAATTGTAATTAGTGTTTTGAGAGATAGAGTCACTGATAGAGACATGTACATGTAAAGTAAGTAAAGGTTAAAAAAATGAAAAGAAGAAAAGAGTCCAAAGATAATGACCAAATGAATAGGATGTACCAAAATATGGCCAACTATTAATAAGAACATTTAAATAAACTGAAAATACTTGTTTTCTGCTTATGTAGTTGATAAAAGTGCTAGTGAATGATGTGAAAGGCAGCACCATTTGAACAAACTTCTGAAATCAAGCCAAACTATGTAGTTCAATATGATTTATGATGTCAAATAGAAAGTAATATACAGGCTTCTAAAGAAAAACAAAAGTGGGTTCGGGCGAGTACTTTATTAAATATATTTTTTTTCATTGATTTCAGAGGGGAAAGGAGAGAGATAGAAACATCAAAGATGAGAGAGAATTGTTGATTGGGTGCCTCCTGCACGCCCCCTACTGGGGCAGGGGGATTCACCCCACAACCAGGGCATGTGCACTTGGCTAGACTCGAACCTGGGACCCTTTAGTCTGCAGGTCAATGCTCTATCCACTGAGCCAAACCAGCTAGGGCCGGGAGAGTATTTTAAAAGGGAATGCTAAAAGATCACTTAATGACCTTCAATGGCAGGAAGTGGCAATATTAAAATATACTATGGACCATCTCCAAATAACATAAAATGAAATTAACTCAGTCAGATGGAAAGAACACAATTGCAAAGATGATCAACAGTTCCAGTTAACTGAGGTTCTCACCTTTCAGACGTTGAACCCGCTCTGGCGCGGGCCCGCCTGCCTGCTCGGGCGTCGAGAAGCCCCTCTGGTGCTCGGTTGAACAAGGGAATCACACGGAAACGAAATGCAAAAACTGAACTTCGGGGGTAGTTCTGTGCCTTCCAGCATCTTGTACAGCGAATCCTGACTCGTCTTTACCCCCAGATATCCGTCTTCAGTAGCGATTGAACCTGCCACTATAAGAATAAGTTCCTTGCATTTATTCCAGATAATCTCGTTTACTCTCCGCTGTTGTTTATGCAAATCGTGTAAGGTTTTCCACGCCCAAGCTTGAAAGTGATTTCCCGGGAGACAGGCGCTGCCCACCGGAGATGATGGTATTTGCGGACGAGGAAGATCTTACCGGAATCTTCGCCGTCTCCGCCCTGACGCCACGAAAAAAAAAAAAAATTGAAAACAAAACAAAACAAAACAGAACAAACAGTTTAACAAGCTGCCAAGTGACTACTATTTTCTGGCTGCCACTTTCTAAGACTACCTAGATCAGTGATGGCGAACCTTTTGAGCTCAGCGTTTCAGCATTTTGAAAGACCCTAACTTAACTCTGGTGCCGTGTCACATATAGAAATTTTTTGATATTTGCAACCATAGTAAAACAAAGACTTATATTTTTGATATTTATTTTCTATATTTAAATGCCATTTAACAAAGAAAAATCAACCAAAAAAATGAGTTCGCGTGTCACCTCTGACACGTGTGTCATAGGTTCGTCATCACTGACCTAGATTAAGCAGTGATCATTTTGGTCCAGTGTTGTGCTCTAACCAGAATACTGGCCCTTTAGAGCCAACTGCAATCATCTCTTTCCAATTCTCTATTAAATGACTAGTGCCATACTGGTGGCTGGGAATTAATTGTGAAGAAAATATTTGAACCATGGAAATCATAAAAAAACTACAAACAGGAAATATATTTCTAGAAAGTCATTTTAGTTAAACATTTCCAGCACACCACTGCTTTGGGTTGAACTAACTTTGTAACTATCTCTCCGTTCCACAATTCTCTGGGTATGTCTGTAGGTTCTGAACAAAAAAATATATGCAGGAAGTTCTGTTTTGTGAAATGATTTTAAGGGATAGATGAGAATTGTCAGGGTAGAATGGATGGATACTGTATATAATAGAGGTCAGTTATCACAGAATTAACTACACAGCTGGTAGGTTTAAGTCTCACTAAAAATACTGAAATAATTCAGAAGACTGAAAAGGATGAGCTTGACTTGGTTATTTCAGCCATTGATTTAATGACTTAACAATTGTTTGTTAATTTAACGTTTACCCCAAACTTCACATCTGTTTCTTCAAATCCAAGTGTCAATTAAATTTACCACATACAAATTTGATCTAGCATCCAATATTTAATATATAATATTTAGTGTCTTCAATACATATTTTTATTACTATTATTCACTTTCTACTCATTTACAAAATTTGAAATGTGTCAGGTTGTATATTACTTATTAGCCAGGGAAATGAAGCATAACACTAGACTAAGAGAACTTTTTTTATTAAAAAATTTTAATGTCATTATTGCAGGTGTCCTCCATTCCCCGCCCCCCTTTGCCCACCTCCACTCAGTCCCTCCTCCCATTTCTCTGGCCTTTACCACACTATTGTCCGTGTCCATGGGGTATGCATGTATGTTCTAACTTCTTTGCTTCTTCCAGTGACTTTAAAAATATATTTATTACATGAGTACATTATAAGAGCATCAAATAATAGAATGAACTTGTCATCAATTCTGTTTATCAAAAATTATAGAAAGTAATGTCAAATAGAAACATCTTTTAATGACTCTTAAAAAACTGTGATAAAGATATTAAATTAAAAATCCATGTAATTATTTCTATGGGGGATTATAGCATTAGGGTTCATATATGTGGGTTTCTGGTGAGTTAGTTGATAATAGGGTTAGATATTAGGTAAGTCAGGCTGGAAGAAAAATTTTGACAGTCTTATACACCACCTAGAATATCAGTTGCCTCAAGCACACTTTTATCTGAAGCTAAATACCAATTGCTGGCAGTTGTTTTTACTAAAATTATTTTTATTATGAGAGGATACATTATGCATAAAATACATTCTGAAAAGTAATATAAAATTCTTGCATATTAATAAGCCACCCAAGTTATTTAAACAAATATAAACCTCTGTACGCTGAGCTTGATGCTCTACTTATGCTGAATTATACAGAAAAATGTAAATGTACTTTTGTAAAGGTTAAGCTGGCATTATTGTTTAAATGTGTTTATTGTAACGAGTCTATGCCCTTTAAAAGTGCTCCGGTTATGTTGCACTTTCCATTTGCTTCTTTTAAAGCATAACATATTATTAGTTGATCTGTTAATCTAAAAAGAACATGGGGCTAATTACGTGAAAAATGTTAACTTTCTGGATAATAAGATACTAAAGTCAGCAGTTGTTCTTTTTCACACTCCCAGCACATCCCAAGGTTGACATCTCTTGAGGAGCAATTAACTTTGCAGGGCAACTGATTTCAAACACACTGAGATTTCATTTTCTCTACATTAAAATCATAATTAATAAAGAAATTATAACATGTTGTCACAGGGTATCCAATTACTGTGATAACATTGCTTTTTTTGAAAGCTCAAGAGAAAACCTTTTAAAGCACTAAGGTGGAAGTAGAAAGTGCTTTCCTGTATATTGCAGAGTGAAGATAGAGTCGGAAATGACTATTGCTGCATATATGAAGGCAATTATAAAACATATATTTCTTAACATATTTTTTATGCCACATAAATATTTTTATCTATACAAAATACCAAATTCTAAATAATACTACAAAAGCTCTTTTAATGATAAGCAATTTAGTTCTATATAATAAAGCTATTAAAAAGGTCGTGTCATAATTATAATGGAGCAAAGTGACATTTGAGCCAAAGATAGATTTCTGTTAGGATATAATTTTCAAAAAATTTTCAAGCACTTTTAAAATTACTTAGAAAATATATGCAGAAGGTAGTGGAGTTATTGATCTTAGGGTTGTTTATGTTTCCTTGTTTAAGCAATAACATACTAATTTAAGGTATAATTAAGTCAATTACAAATCTATATATATATATAAAAGGTTAATATGCTAAGTGTTCATCTGGGTAATTACATCACGTAGCAACACCCGGCTTCCTCTCCCTAGCGACTAGCCTCCTTGCAGTTTCTTCAGTCCAGGAACATGACTTGCTTTATAGCCAGGTGCAAAATTTTACACTTTAACCAAATGTCTGTGAAACGTGTTTGTTTTGTTTTTTTTTCCTGTGCCTCATCTCATTTGATCCTCACAGAAGTCCTGGGGTAGGTAGATAGGAGACTCAGTGGAATTCTATTTTCTTTTTATTAGCTGGTAAATGGAGATTTAGAAAGCTTAGAAACTTGACCTGGCTGAAAAGAAGTGAAAACTGGTGGACCTTGAAAATGACTTCAGGTTTTCTCACTGCACAGAATATAGTCAAACTTTGCTGCAGTTCAGTATTTTAACCTTTGTTCTCCCTGTGTGATCTACAATAATAATCTGCTTCATGTTGATATTTACTTCTGTGTTGCTGACAATTACCTGAAAGAGAAGTTGGCATGCTTCACTGGGCTGGAAAAAGTTTAGCTAAATCAGAAAGCAGTTCTAATTAAGCACGTTTATTCTATATCTATAAAAGGCTAACTTGATTCGTGCATGCATGATACATGTAAAGCTCTTGCTGGTGCCAATCACACACATGTGTTTTGATCTGTCATTGTCAATCGTGAATTTGGTTGACACTTCTATTATAAAGAAAGGGTGAATAACAATATTAAAATATTTCTTCTAATTAATTTCCTTTCAATGTGCATGAATTCGTGCACTGGGCCACTGGTTGTCAACATTCTGTCTTTCAGGGATATGATGAGAAGATAGAAAAGAAGGAGGAGGAAGAGGAAAAAGAGGAAGAAAAAAGTATAGAAGAAAGAAGTTGATGAACAGGAGGAATAGGAGAAGCGGGTGGGAAGAGTAGAAACCTGAAAGGTATATGACATCCTGGGGAAGAGTCCAGGGGTGGAAGTTTGGAGGACAGGATAGCTTGACATTTTCCAAATTTTGCTACATTGGAAGCATCCATAACCCTACTGATTTCAGTGATGTTCACTTGCTTAAGGTGCAAACACAGGTATAATATATGTGGGTAGTGGTAAAATGGTGGTTAGACCTTGCTCTATCTATGTCCCATAATTTCAGGGCTTTGTTAGGTCCATTTTATGAGTACTTGTTCCAGAAATTTAAAACTACTGTCAGACAGCTGCATTGTCTTGAAACAGAGAATTCAGCCACCTCTGGGTTTGGATGCTTGTCCCATTATACTCTGAAGAGATGAAAGAGGATAACTGCACCAAAAATACATGCAGAATATGAAATAAAGGCCACTATAACTCCATCTGTTGTCTCTACAATGTGCAACTTCACAAATGCAAATCAAGAGGCATGATGTGCACACATTTTTACTTATGATGAATGAGCTGATTGTGGAAAGATTTTAAACTATAAGAACAAGAAAAAAAATATACAACTTATAACTTGCTTAACCTGTTATCCTTCTTCATAAATCATATTGAATAAAATAATTTTTATGTAAGAAACAAGTAGATGAACTTACTTACAGGGGAAAATAGGTTCTACCAGTGAAGACAATTGCATCTTCTGCTAAGTTCTCATAGTACATTTTATATACCATTCTTGTAGCCATTATACTTTATTATTTAAATCTCTGTCATAGCCCCTAGCACAGTGGTCTAGGAGACAAATAAATGCTTTCATTTAAATTTTTAAAATATATTTCTATTGACTTCTGAGAGGAAGGAAGAGGGAAAGAAAGATAGAAACATCAATGATGAGAGTGAATCATTGACTGGCTGCCTCCTGCACACCCCACTGGGGTTCAAGCCCACAACCCAGACATGTGCCCTGACTGGGAATCTAACTGTTACCTTCTGGTTCATAGGTCAATGCTCAATCCTTGAGCTACACTGGCTGGGCAGAAATGTTTTTATTTTTTTTCCTTTTCAGTCAATTTAAATAATGAAGAGTAGAGCCAGAAAATACTTGAACATCTTTTTAGTAATTTTTATAACTGAACCCTGGGAAGGTAAGAAAGGCTAATTGTGCAGGAATTCTAGTCCCTCAAGTTCACTTCAACTAGAGCAATTTTTATCAGTTTTAATATTAGGATTCCAGGTTAGGCTTTGTTTGAGGAAATATTTTTTTAAACAATGGTCTAAATACTTATTTTTGATGTAGTAGCAAAAGCATTGGCTAACTTGAGCAGTGTACAAGTCCAAAAGAGCAAATCACTCTGACTGTCTCTATTATTATGTATATGAACACAAACTAAAACTTTCAAATATAATATTTACCTTAATGTTTTCAAAAAAAGTAAAGCTATTTTAGTGCTCTTAAAACTTGTTATGCAAGTTAGTTTTTTTTACTAAACACGAAACAATTTCATAAAAACAACTCTTTAATAAGGTACATGTTCATGATAACACAGAATAATAGGCATGAGGCTTTAAATATTTATTCTGAAAATATATGCAATGTGTCTTCAAAATAAATAATTTGAGCAGAATAAACAAGTGCAGCAATAAATACGAAGAAGCAAAAAACACCCAACCGGAAAAGCAAAAAGAATCCAAAAATATGAAGATAGTGTAAGGAGCCTCTGGGACAGCTTCAAGCATACCAATACCCAAATGATGGGGGTGCCAGGAGAGAGAGAAAGATATTTAAAACCTATATGAAGAAATAATGGCAGAAAACTTTCCCTACCTGGTGAAAGAAATAGACTTACAAGTCCAGGAAGCACAGAGAACCCCAAACAAAAGGAATCCAAAGAGGACCACACCAAGACACATCATAATTAAAATGCCAAGGGCAAAAGACAAAGAGAGAATATTAAAAGCAGCAAGAGAAAAACAGTTAGTTACCTACAAGGGAATACCCATATGACTGTCAGTGGATTTCTCAAGAGAAACTATGCAGGCCAAAAGGGAGTGGCAAGAAATAGTCAAAGTGATAAATAGCAAGAACCTACAAAACTGAAACTATGAACACAAACAGCAGTGTGTGGTTGCCAGAGGGAGGATGGTGGGGGAAGAAGGGGCTCCTAATATGAGGTGACAGGAGAAGACTTGACTTTAGGTGGTGGGCACATGGTGCTATATTTAGATTTTATAAATTAGAAATCCACACATGTAACCTATATGTTCATGTTGCCCAATGTTACCCCAATAAAATTTAATTAGAAAAATAAGGGAATAATACAGTATGTTAGATGATGACAGCAAAAAAGTAGAATAGGGCAAGCAGTTTATAAATGTCAGGAGTGTGGTGTCTTTTATTTATTTATTTTTTACTTATTTATTTTTAAAATTAATAAATCTTTATTGTTCACATTATTACAGATGTTCCTCTTTTTTCCCCCCATAGCTCCCCTCCACCTGGTTCCCACCCCACCCCATGCCCTTACCCCCTGCCACTGTCCTCATCCATAGGTGTAAGATTTTTGTCCAATCTCTTCTCACACCCCACATGCCCCCTTCCCCCCAAGAATTGTCAGTCCACTCCCTTTCTATGACCCTGCTTCTATTATATTCACCAGTTTATTCTGACTTAATTTTTAGGTTTACTTGTTGATAGGTATTTATTTGTTGCCACTTTGTTGTTCATAAATTTTATCTTTACCTTTTTCTTCTACTTTCTCTTCTTAAAGAATATCCTTCAGCATTTCATATAATCCTAGTTTGGTGGTGATGAACTCCTTTAGCTTTTTCTTGTCTGTGAAGCTCTTTATCTGACCTTCAATTCTACATGATAGCTTTGCTGGGTAGAGTAATCTTGGTTTTAGGTTCTTGCTATTCATCATTTTGAATATTTCTTGCCACTCCCTTCTGGCCTGCATGGTTTCTGTTGAGAAATCAGCTGACAGTCCTATGGGTACTCACTTGTAGGTAATTAACTCTTTTTCTCTTGCTGCTTTTAAGATTCTCTCTTAGTCTTTAGCCCTTGGCATTTTAATTATGATGTGTCTTGGTATGGTCCTCTTTGGATTCCTTTTGTTTGGGGTTCTCTCTGCTTCCTGGACTTGTAAGTCTATTTCTTTCATCAGGTAGGGGAAGTTTTCTGTCATGATTTCTTCTAATAGGCTTTCAGTATCTTGCTCACTCTCTTCTTCTGGCACCCCAATAAGTCCGATGTTGGTACGTTTGAAGCTGTCCCAGAGGCTCCTTACACTATCTTCATATTTTTGGATTCTTTTTTTGTTTTGCTTTTCAAGATGAGTGTTTTTTTTTTGCTTCTTCATATTTCAAATCTTTGACTTAATTCTTGGGATCCTCTAGTCTGCTGTTGGATCTCTGTATGTTATTCTTAATTTCAGTCAGTGTATGTTTAATTTCTGACTGGTCCTTTTCTATTTTTTTGCCATTCTCATTAAGATCCTTGAAGGTCTCACTAAGTTCCTCTGAGGTTTGTAGAAGATTCTTGAGTAACCTTATAACTGTGGTTTTAAACTCTATGCCCTCCATTAGTTTGCTTTCCTCCATTTCTTTCATTTGTGACATGTTTCTTTGTCTTCGCATTTTTGGCTGACTGCGAAGACCCACTGTATCTATAGTGGAATAACTGCTGTGCTGGAGACACCCTTATGGGGCAGGACTTGCTTCAGTGGGGGTTTGGTGCTCACTGAGTCTGCTTCTTGAGTGTGTCCCTTACGGATCTGAGGAGTTGAAATCTGGTATCTTACCAGGGGTACCCTGGCTCCTGGATCTCCAAGCCAACCACTGTGTGAGTCCACCCAGCAGGAGCTACAGCAACACCAGCAGATTTCTCCTCTTTGTTTGGGGTTTGGAAGTTTTGGAGCTCTCTGACCCAGCTGCAGTTAGGTTAGGCTGCAAAAATGCAGGTAATTGCTTTGCGCTGCTGTGCACAGTTTGGGTGGTGATGTAAATTGAGTGGGGCGGGGTCTCAGAGAATCACCAGGGCGGAGCAAACAGCAATGGCTGTCTTCAGTCTCTCGGCGACTCTGCGTCTCTGCATCCCTCTGAGTCCCTCTGGGTCCCGAGTCCTGCGTTCCCACAGCAACAATGATCCCTGCGAGCAGCTCTGCGAGAAAGCCACCCTCGATTTCCGACCTGCTGCAAGATAGTCCAGTTTCTCCCTCTAGGAGTCTGGGACCCCAGAATCTCGCCTTAAACAAGCTCAGTGCATTCGAGAGCTTGTATCTCCTTCCAATTGAAAAAAACCACAGATCTAAGTGCAGCCACCTTGAGCACGCCTTTGTACCTCTGTTCTTGGTGCCTCTGCACCTCCTATTCGGTCTCAGTGTGCTTCTTTCTTTCCTTCTAGTTGTAGAACTTCCACTCGCCCAGCTTTCATGTGGTTCTGGATGATAGCTGTTTTGTCTTATAGTTGTAGTTTCAATGTTGTTGTGGGGGACAGCACACACAGGTTTATACCTTATGCCACCATCTTGGTTCTCCCAGTGTGGTGTCTTTTAAATAAAGAGTGTTGCAATATTAAATATGGTGGTAATGTTAGAGAGCTCATTGAAAAAACATAGATATCTTGTAGAACAGGTTGTTATGTAGAAGGTAGGAGAAACAGGTCTTCTCAAAATACTTCCTTGAGAAGAGTATCAATTGGTAAAGCTTTATAGGAAAGCAATTTGTCAACATTTAATAAAATAAAGAGTGTATATGACTTTTGACCCAATTTATTGCACTGTTTTTTAATTTTTATTTTCAAAAAATTGAAAGCAATATAAATGTTCATCAATAGGTTTGAGTAAATAAATTATGACATATCTATAAAATAGACAACTATGCAGTAATTAGAAAGAATAAGAAAAATCTCAATGTTCTCACTGAGACAAAAACATCAAAATATATTATTTATTAAATATAAAAGCAAAGTCAAAAATTCATGTATAAAAGGATCCTATTTGTGTAAAATGCAAAGGCTGTGTATATGATCACATATCATTTTATTGCAATATTAAGCAAGAAAATGCTTATTTTTTCTGGTGAGAAGTAGGGATTGGTGATGGGAGCACAGGGAGTACTTTGCCTTTAATTCAGTTTTATATCCCACATATGAGAGAAATCATATGGTTCTTAGTTTTTTCCGTCTGACTTACTTCACTTAGATAATATTCTCAAAATCCATCCATGTTGTAAATAACATTATTTCATCCTTTCTTGTGGCTGAGTAGTATTCCATTGTGTATATATACCACATTTATTTTATTTTATTTTTTTAAATAAATCTTTATTGTTCAGATTATTACAGTTGTTCCTCTCCCCCCCCCCATAGCTCCCCTACACCTGGTTCCCACCCAACCCCACCCCATGCCCTTACCCCCACTCTCTGTCCTCGTCCATAGGTGTATGATTTTTGTCCAGTCTCTTCCAGCATCCCTCACACCCCCTTTCCCCTGAGAATTGTCAGTACACTCCCTTTCTATGCCCCTGATTCTTTTACATTCACCAGTTTATTCTGGTCATCAGATTTTTTATTCACTTGTTTTTTAGATTCACTTGTTGATAGATATTTATTTGTTGTCACTTTGTTGTTCATAATTTTTATCTTTACCTTTCTCTTCTTCTTCCTCTTCTTAAAGAATACCCTTCAGCATTTCATATAATACTGGTTCAGTGGTGATGAACTCCTTTAGCTTTTTCTTGTCTGTGAAGCTCTTTATCTAACCTTCAATTCTAAATGATAGCTTTACTGGGTAGAGTAATCTTGGTTGTATATTATTCTTTATTTCATTAAGTGTATGCTTAATTTCTAATTGGTCCTTTTTCATATCCTTGAGGGTCTCACTAAGTTTCTCAGAGGTTTCTAGAAGATTCTTGAGTAACCTTATAACCGTGGTTTTGAACACTATATCCAGTAGTTTGCTTTCCTCCATTTCTTTCATTTGTGACATGATATTTTGTCTCTGCATTTTGGCTGCTTCCCTGTGTTGATAGAGTGGCTTTGTGTGCTAGGTGTCCTATAGGGCCCAGTGGCTCAGCCTCCCTAATTACCTGAGGTGGACACTCTTCGTGCACCCCTTTTTGGGCTGTGTGCACAGTCTTGTTGTAGTTAAGCCTTGATTGCTGTTGGTATCACTGGGAGTAATTGGCCACCAGGCCAATTATCTGTGAGGACTAGCTGTGTCTACAATGAGAGAACTTCTGTGCTGGAGACGCCCTTATGGGGCAGGACTTGCTTCAGTGGGGGTTTGGTGCTCACTGAGTCTGCCCCTTGAGTGTGTCTCTTATAATGTGAAGAGTTTTAATCTGGTATGGTCTCACTCTGACCCCTGGGTACACTGGCTGATCTTCAAGGAGGTGCAAAGTCAGCCACTGCCTGAGGCCACCCAGCAGGAGTTACAGAGACATCTGCACATTCCTCCTCTTTGTTTGGGGTTTAGAGGTGCCCAGATGAGGCTCAGCTGTGTAGCAATGCAGGCTGCTGTCAAGCCTTAGGCCTTCTTTTGGGAGCTCTGGGGCTCTCTGACCCAGCTGCAGTTTGTTAGGTTTTAGGCAGTGAGAGCACAGGCCATTCATACGCAAAAACCACTGTGCAAAGCTTGGGTGGGGTGGTAAATTGGGTGGGGTGGGGTCTCAGGGAATCATCAGGGTAGAGCAAACAGCAGTGGCTGCCAGTCAGCCCTGCCAGTCAACCCTGCATCAGAGAGGTCCCGCATCTCTGTGTTCCACGCCCCCATGCAGGAACAATGAACACTGTGAGCACCTCTGAGAGAAAGCCATCTTGTATGCATGCATATAAGCATAACCAATGGACATAAGACACTGGGGGTTAGGGGAGGCCATGGGATTGTCAAGGGCGGGGGAAAAAAAAGGACACATATGTAATACCCTTTGTAATACTTTAAGCAATAAAATAAATAAATAAATAAATAAATAAATAAATAAATAAATAAATGCGAATGGACTAAATTCTCCAATCAAAATTATAGAGTGGCTGAATGGATGAAAAAAATAATACCTATCTGTATACTGCCTACAAGGAACTCACTTGAGACATGAAGACATACAGACAAAGTGAAAGGATGGCCAAAGATACTCCATATAAATGGTAATCAAAAGAAACATGGGGGAGGTTCAGTCATATCAGACAAAATAGACTTTAAAACAAAGGTTGTAATAAGAGACAGAGGTCATTACATAATGATAAACTGTTCAACCCAACAGAAGTATATAGCATTTGTAAATATTGGGGCACCCAACATAGGAATATATGTATATACATATATAATAGATGATAGAGAGATAGATCTAGATATAAAACAAATATTAACAGACATAAAGGAAGAAACATACAACAATATAACAATAGTAGGATAATTGACTATCCCTATTACTTCAATGGATAGATCATCCATACAGAAAATCAATATGAAAACATTGGCTTTAAATGACACACCAGATTTGATGGATTTAAAAATATAGATACAGAACATCATATTCAAAAGTAATAGAATACACATTTTTCCTGAGTGCACATGAAAAGATTCTCAACAGCACTAACCATCAGGGAAATACAAATAAAAGCCATAAGGAGATGGCTCCTCCCACCTGCTAGAATGGCTTTTATCAAAACAACAAGAAATAAGAAATGTTGGCAAGGAGGTGGAAAAAGGGAACCATTGTACACTGTGGGAGGGAATATAAATTGGTGCAGGAACTATGGGAAACAGTATGAAGATTCCTCAAAAAAATTAAAAATAGAACTATCATATGGTCCAGCAATTTCACTTATAGGTATTTCTGCAAAGAATATGAAAACACTAATTCAAAAAGGTATGTATACCCTCACGTTTATTGCAGCATTATTTACAAGAGTCAAAATATGAAAATTAAAACTGTGTTTATTGAAGAATGAACAAATAAAAAAAATGTATTATATATAGTCATGGAACTTGAGAGTAATATGCTAAGTGAAATAAATTAGACATGGAAAGACAAAAACCATATGTTTCACTGATATTTGGAATCTTAAAAAAATAATCTCATAGATACAAAAAACACAATGGAGGTAGCTAGAGATAAAGTCTGGGGGAGTTGATAAAATGGGTGAAGGAAGTCAATAGGTACACATTTTAAGTTATAAAATAAATAAGTCATGGGATATCATGTACAGTATGGCCAATATAGCTAATAATAAGGTATTGCATATTTGAAAGTTGATAAGAGAGTAAATCTTAAAAGTTCCAATCACAAGAAAAAATATATAACTATGTGTGTTGATGGGTGTTAACTAAACTTATTATGATCACTTGAAAATATATACAAATATAAAATCATTGTGACATACACCTGAAATCAATATAATGCTGTAGGTCAATTATACCTTAATAAAATGTTTTTTAAAATGGTGCTGGAACAGCCAAATAAAATTAAGAGGTTAATAGACCTTTAAATCTACCTCACACCACACATAAACATAAGTTAAACTCTGACCTAATATGAAAATTATAGATCTAAAACTTCCATTAGAAATCAGTGGTAATTATGTTTGTAATCATGGAGTAGATAAATATTTCCAAATAGAACAATAATAATAATAAACATGTTTAAAATTGGTAAATTTTATTTCATTACATTTTTAAAGTCTGCTAATCAAATGACACGGTTACAGCCCAGCTGGTATTGCTCAGTGGTCCACCGATGTAACAAGAGGTCATCATGTCGTTTCTGATCAAGGCACATGCCTGGTTGCAGGCTCGATCCCCAGTAGGGGGTGTTCAGGAGGAAGCTGATCAATGTTTCTCCCTCATTGATGTTTCCATCTCTCTGTCCCTCTCCCTTCTTCTCTCTCTAAAAATCAATAGAAACATATATATTTCTTTAAATGACACTATTACAAAAATGAAAACAAAATGTAGAGTGATAGGAAAATATTTCCCCTTTTTTATTAACTTACAAATAACAACAGTTATTTAGAATATGAAACAATTGTGACAGGTCAAAAACAACAAAATATAAACAACAAATGGGCAAAAAACTTGAATAGACACCTCAAAAAACAAGATAGATGAATGATCAGAAGTACATTAAAAAGATGTTCAACATCTTTTTCATCAGGGAAATAAAACTTAAAACTGTCATGGATATTACTACACATTTATTGGTGTATCCTAGTGGATGAAATGACTAAAATTGACAAGATTGGCAATACCAAGGGTAGGAGAGGAGATGGTGTAACAGTAGCTCTCCTAAATCACTGGATGGGTAAAATGGTTCAGCCACTTTGGAAAACTGGTGGTCAGTTTCTCCTGAACTTAAGTATATACCTACTCTGTTATTCAGCAATTACACTTCTGGGTATATTATCAGGAGATATTCAAACATATGTCCAAGAAAGGGTCTATAGAAGAAAGTTTATAGAAACTTTATTCAAAATTACCTCAAACTGGAAATCATCTTTATTTCCTTCAAAATGATAATGAATAAACAAACTGGGCTGATTTATACAGTGGTATACTACTCAGCAGTAAATGAAAATAAACTACTGAAACACTGTGATAGCATGCATGAATCTCAACATTATAAAGAACCAATGAAGCAAGACAGAAGAGTACACGGTCTTAGTCCAGGCTGCTATAACAAAATTAGAGACTATGGACATAGTTTCACCTTTATCTAGTTAGTTTGTGTGCCGTTTCTTAAGCATTTGTGTATCTGAGAGTATCTGTGCTTTGCTTTTGCAATTGAATAACAGCTTGGCTAAGAAAAACTATCAGATCCCACCTTTCTTTCATTAGAACTTTATAGATATGCACTAATCAATTTACTCCTGAGTTGGTTTGATGCTATACAGAAGTGTAAAATCAATCTGATTTTCCTCCTCTTTTTAGATGATCTCTTTCCTTGAATTCATGAATAAATCAATAATTCTTTCTTCATCCTGTAATTTTACACTATATATATATATATATATATATATATATATATATATATATATATATACACACACACACACACACACACACACACACACACACACACACACACTGGACAGATTATTATGACCACCTGACGTTTGTAGGCAAATTAGCTATAATTTCGCGCTGAAGTTGTTAGAGGGCCAGACCATTATAAACAGGGAAGCAGGTTGTTTACCACGACAGTAGAAGTGATTTTTTTTTTCTGAAGATATGGGTAAACAACACGATTTAACAGCTTTCGAACATGGGAGATATATATATATATATATATATATATATATATATATATATATATATATAGTGGCCAGATTATTATGACCACCCCATCAGTACTTTGCTGGGCCACCTTTTGCCTTCAATACTGCAGCGATTCTTCTTGGCATTGACTCCACAAGATGTTGAAAGGTGATGTGAGGAATCTGACACCATGCCTGATGAATAGCACTGTCCAGTTCTGTGAGATTTGATGGTTGTGGAACCAGCTGCCTGATGGCTCTTTTAACTTCGTCCCACAAATGCTCAATTGGATTGAGATCTGGTGATTTGGTGGTAAAGTCTCCCTCATGTTCTTGAAACCACTCCTGCACAATACGAGCACCGTGGCATGGCCCATTGTCTTGTTGGAAGAAGCCGTCTCCATTGGGATACGCCATCAACATGATAGGATGAACTTGATCAGCAATGATACTTAGGTATGCTGTGCTAGTCAAACGTTGTTCCACATGAATTAAAGAGCCCAAATCATGCCAGGAAAACATGCCCCAAACCATAACACTGCCCCCACCAGCTTGCAGGGTTGTACTCATGCATGTGGGGTGCATGCTTTCATGCTGTTTCCGCAAACTCTCACTCTGCCATCTGCATGATGCAACTGGAAACATGATTCATCAGACCACATGACTTTTTTCCAATGCTCGACTGTCCAATCCTTGTGTTCCTGTGCGAATTGGAGACGTTTTATCTTGGTAACTGCAGACAGCAAAGGTGTTCCAACAGGCCTTCGGCTGTTTTGTTGATACTCAATCCATGACTCTGAGCGCCAACAATCATCCGACATTGAAAGGCTGTTAAATTGCATTGTTTACCCATATCTTCAGAAAAAAAATCACTTCTACTGTCGTGGTAAACAACCTGCTTCCCTATTTATAATGGTCTGACCCTCTAGCAACTTCAGCGTGAAATTATAGCTAATTTGCCTACAAACGTCAGGTGGTCATAATAATCTGTCTACTCAGTGTGTGTGTGTGTGTGTGTGTGTATAATCTCCATATTTTCTACTATACAGTATATTTTTTCAGATTTAGATATTAATTCCATCTTTTATTTAAGGAGAATTTTTTCATATATCTTTGAATGTTTTTCTTATCAATTTTTTGTGTTCTTATTTCTGTGCAACAATTCTCCATATGCTGAATGTTTGTCCATTTTCTTTAAATATTTTTTTCTATAAATATTTCAATATCTCTTTTTGTTCCTCTGAATTTGTGATATTTATCTCAGCATTCTGTATCATAAGTTTAGTTTTAATTTGTATGTATTCATTCCTTTTTTCTATATTTTGTATATTACATCAAGGAGAGTCAATATCACTATATTTCTTAAGCTTGATAGAGACACAGCACATATGAAAGTCATTTTGTCAGTTAAGTTTTGTTAAGATTGCAAATTGTGGGAAGTAAGGATAGAGACCCTAATACTTCATTACCTTTGCTAAGAATATCTTAAATAGATAACATTGTTCTCTGTACAAATGAAAATCAATACTTTTCCATTTTCCTAGAATATATTTTGCTAACACAAGAGAGAAGTTATAGCACTTTTGATCTATAAATATATGTTGGATTGTGAGTCCTTAAAATTAACTAGCTATTTGCTAGAGAAACAAGCTTAATATATTTAAGACAGTATTGAATGTTTATGCTGTTTTTTAATATTTAAACAATCAAACTAAGTATTATTTTAAGGTTCTTGCTTATTTCACAAACTATTATAATACTAGAGGCCTGGTGCATGAAATTCTTGCATGGGGATGAGGTTCCTCAGCTGGGCCTGCAAACTCTTCCAATATGGGACCCCTCGTGGGACATCCCTTTCACAATCTGGAACCACTGGCTCCTAACCATTCGCCTGCCTGCCTGATTACCCCTAACCACTATGCCTGCCAGCTTGATTGCCCCAACTGCTTGCCTGCCTGCCTGATCACCCCTAACCACTTGCCTGCCTGCCTGATCACCTCTAACTGCTCTCCTGCCTGCCTGATCACCCCTAACCACTTCTGCCTTGGCACCTGCCTCCACAGCTTCTACAGGAAGGACATTCGGAATGATATCCAGAAGATCGTTTGGCTGTCTGGTCTAATTAGCATATTATGCTTTTATAATTATAGATTTTCCCTTCAGCATCTTTAGTAAAAGCCAATACTCTCAACATATGAAAGCATTCTATGGATTCAGTCTATAATTATCAAAGAGATAATTCAACTGTACCTAGAAAATTTGAAAAATTATTTGTAATGAATATATATTTTCTACACTACAATTGACTTAACTATAAGTATCAACAATTCAATGTGAAAGTAATAAGGTCTGCTCTTCCAAGAGGGAAGATCATCATTTATTATACACTTAGGAGTCAAATGCTGTACCAAGAATCTACATGTATTAACTAATTCATAGAGCAACCTCATATTATATTCTAATATAACAAATGACAAACAAATAAGACCCAGAGTGGTTAAGTGACTTTCTCAAATTACTTGTACATCAAATAAGTGGCAGAGCTAGGATATAACCAGGCATTTTGGTTTAGTGCCATGTTCTCAGACTATATTCTAAGGTCAACAGGTACTAATAATGTTCAAGTTTTTTATTTCTTTAGGTACAAAAAAACTGTCAACATCTACAAAACTATTCATGTTATTGTCAGAGCTTATATTGTCTAAGGATTTATCTTATTTTCCAATAAGAAACATTTTTTTGTTAGAATATATTAGCTATTTCCTCTGGTTCACATACCACCACAATGGTTTTCAGTGGTTTCCAATTCTGATGGCAAATCAGGCTCATCTGTAAAATTTTATAAAGCTATATAGAATCAAGCCTATCAGAATTTCTAAGGTTGAGGTCCTGGTGTTTTAGACCTCAAAGCCTTTTAATTGAGTTCAAAGTATACCCCTTTAAATAGCCTACATATCTAACAAGGAAGCTTTAATCCATACAAGTGGTGGCCTTACTCTGTTGGAAATGGACTAAAAAATATTCCTTTTTCCCACATAAAAAAAGGTGATAGAGACAGCTATCCCTTCTCTCCTTCTGAGAGAGTCACCTGGAAAAAGGGATAGGGAGCATCCTGGGTTCTTACTTTAACCATTTGTTACTTAAATACATCTCTCTAGGAAATCAGTTCTTAAAATGTAAAATCTTAGGACTATAGTATTCCAAATTTCTTTGGTAGTATTTGGTTTATGCAATCACCTTTTTCATTAATTTGGGTGCCTATCTAGTAATGTAACCATTTAGCTCATGGGGAGATAAGAGAATCTTTATTAGCTTTTGGTTGAAAGCAATTAGCGCCATTATTATGAAAACAAAATGGCTGCAGATCTAATCCTAAAGCAATGTAAAAAGCAAATGAACTCATCTACACTCCAAATTCACATAAAAAACAAACAAACAAACAAACAAAAAAATGTCACAAACTTAAATCTCCCTCACAGCATGGGCAAAAATCAATTTGAAATGGTTTATAGACCTAAATGTGAATGATTGAAAAATAAACTTCTGATGAAAACATAGGATAATATCTTCATAATTTGATGGTAAGCAAATGTTTCTAAAATAAGAAGCAGAAAAAGGGGACATATGTACTACTCTGTAATATTTTAAGCAATTCTATCTAATAAAAGAGAAACATGGTAATTAGCCGTACCTCTGCTACCCTTCCCATTGGCTAATCAGGGTGATATGCAAATTAACTGCCAGCCAAGATGGCGGCTGGCAGCCAGGCAGCTTGAAGTGAACATGAGGCTTGCTTGCTTCAGTGACGGAGGACTCCAACGTTCCCTGCCTGCCGCTGCTGGCCTCTGAGCTTGCAGTTTGAGACAGTGTTTCGATTATAGACCCAAACAAAACCCCAGAAACCTGCTTTCAGCAGCAGAGGCCTAACAGCTGGAGCCAAGCCTCAGAGCTAAAGCTGGCCCAGAATAAAAAAAAAAAAAAAAAGAAAACAAGGAGTGGTTGGGAGTTTCAGTCACCTGCCAGCCTGAAAACAGCTCTCAGCCCCTCACCCAGACTGGCCAGGAACCTCAGTGGGGACCCCCACCCTGAAGGGTGTGTGACCAGCTGCAAACAGCCATCATCCCCTCACCCAGGCTGGCCAGGCACCCCAGTCCGGGAACCCCCACTCTGATCCAGGAAACCCTTCAGGGCAAACTAGCCGGCCCCCACCTGTGCACCAGGCCTCTATCCTATATAGTAAAAGGGTAATATGCCTCCCAGCACCAGAATCAGCGGAGACGCGAGGCCTCCCGGCACTGGGATCAGTGTGACAGGGGGCAGCGCCCCAACCCCCTGATCAGCCCTGCTCTGTGTGTGACAGGGTGCAGTGTCCCAACCCCACCCCCCCCACGGGCCCTGCTCTGTGTGTGACGGGGTAGAGCCATAACCTCCCCATAAGCCCTGCCCTGAGTGTGACAGTGGCAGTGCCCCAACCTCCTGATTGGCCCTGCTCTGTGGGTGATAGAGGGCGGTGCCCCAACTGCCCCCCATGCGCCCTGCTGTGTGTGTGATGGGGTAGAACCATAACCTCCCCATCGGCCCTGCCCTGAGTGTGACAGGGTGTGGTGCCCCAACCCCCTGATCTGCCCTGCTCTGTGTGTGACAAGGGCTGATGCCCCAACTCCCCTATCGGCCCTACTCTGTGAGTGACAGGGGGGAGCTCCTCAACCCCCTGATCGGCCCTGCTCTGTGCAGGACAGGGTACGGAGCCCCAACCACCCTGATGGTCCCTGCTCTGTGTGTGACAGGGGGCAGTGACCCAACCCCCTGATCGGCCCTGCTCTGTGCGTGACATGGGGTTGTGCCGTAACCTCCCCATAGACCCTGCCTTGAGTGTGACAGGGGCCAGTGCCCCAACCCCCCAATCGGCCCTACCCTGGGTGTGACTGAGGGTGGCATTGCAACCTCCTGATCCGCCCTGCTCTGTGCATGACAGGGGGTGGCACCCCAACTCCCCAATTAGCCCTGCTCTGAGCCCGACCAGGGGCTGCACCTAGGGACTAGGCCTGCCCTCTGCCACCCGGGAGCAGGCCTAAGCCAGCAGGTCGTTATCTCCCGAGGGGTCCCAGACTGTGAGAGGGCACAGGCCGGGCTGAGGGACCCCCCCTCGCCACCGAGTACACAAATTTTTGTGTGATGGGCCTCTAGTCCTATCTAATAATAGAGAAACATAGTAATTAACTGTAACTTCGCTACCCTTCCCATTGGCTAATCAGCGAGATATGCAAATTGACTGCCAACCAAGATGGTGAAGGCAGCCAGGCAGCTGAAGCGAACATAAGGCTTGGTTTCCCCGGCGATGGAAGAAACCAAGGTTACCCGCCTGCCGCTGCTGGCCTCTGAGCTCCTGAAGCAACAGCTCCAAAAGATACAATGTTTCAATTATAAAAGCTAAAAGGTGGTGGTTGATTTGCATATGCAGGCTCCAAGTGGTGGAGCGAAGCCAAACAGCCCTGAAGCCGCAGAGCAGTGAGGCCTCAGGGCCCCGGGATCAGCAGAGCCGAGAGGCCTCCCAGCCCCAGGATCAGTGGAGCGGAGAGGCCTCCCGGCCCGGGATCAGCAGAGCGAAAAGACCTCCAGGCCCCGGATCAGCAGAGCAGAGAGGCCTCCCGGCCCCAGGGTCAGAGAAGCCTGATGGAAGCCCTGTGTGTTTATGCACCCTGGGGTTGCAGAGGTCCTGTCCTAGGCAGAGGCCGATGGTGCAACTTCAGACTCCGAGAAGCGGCCTGGGGGCTGGAAGGCGGCTCCTCTGACCTCAGTGCTGGAGTCCTGCCCCTCCACCAGGAGAGGAGCAGAGAAAGGCAGGAGCCTCCCTCAGGGTGACCTGAAATCCCCACCCACACCAGGCAGGCCGCTGGGCCTGTGCGTGGAGGACTCACCTCCAAGCCCAGCCGGTGGCCCTGCCGCAGCCATGGCACTCCTGGGTGCAGGCTCCAGCGGGACACGGGGTGGTGGGGGCAGGGCGGTGAGTCCTGGGCTCCTTGCCTGCCTTCTGCGGCCTCCTCCTGCTTCAGGGCCTCGCCCTCCGCGGCCTCCTCCTCCCCAGCGCCCAGAGCAGCAGACCCACTGAGGGCGCTCCCCGCTGGCTGAGGGGGTGAATGGAGCAGCAGGGACTCCCGGGTGAAGGGTCGCTCTAGGGAGGAGTCCAGACACCTGCACGCCCCGCTCCTGGAGCACTGCCCAGGCCCTGAGCGCAGCGTGGAGCCGAGCCGCGCAGGCCTGGAGAGCGCCGTTGGGGGCAGGCGTATATGCACCTGGTGCAGCGGGACATGCTGGGGAGCCACCCGCCTTCTGGGGCCTCCTCCTGCTTCAGGGCCTTGCACAACTGGGTGCAGGCCCCAGCGGGATGAGGGGTGGTGGCGGGGGTGCAATGCGTCCTGGGCTCCTCACCTGCCTTCTGCGGCCTCCTCCTGCTTCAGGGCCTCGCCATCTGCGGTCTCCTCCTCCCCAGCGCCCAGAGCAGCAGACCCACTGAGGGCGCTCCCCTCTGGCTGAGGGGGTGAATGGAGCGGCAGGGACTCCCCGATGAAGGGTCACCTTGGGGAGGAGTCCGGACAACTGTACGCCAGTCTCCTGTTCAGCAACATCCCCGAGATCACCCATCTGCACTGTGGGCTGTGGGGCAGCGTGATGGCGCTGATGGTGGAGAAGGTGCTGCACACATGGGCGCTGCTGCAACCCGGGACCTCCTCAAAGGCTTCGAGCTGTTCCGCTCCCTCTTCAAGCCCTACATCCGGTACGGCATGGAGGAGGAGGGCTGCATGGAGTACATGCACAGCCTGCTGTGCGACTACAACCTCTTCCCGGCCTAGGTGACGTGGGCCGAAAAGCACCAGCAGTGCCAGCGGCTGAAGCTGAGCGACATGCTCGCCAAGCCCCACCGGCGGCTCACCAAGTACCCGCTGCTGCTCAAGTCGATGCTGAGGAAGACAGACGAGCCGCGTGCCAAGGAGGCCGTCATCACCATGATCAGCTCCGTGGAGCGCTTCATCCACCACGTGAACACATGCATGCGGCAGCGACAGGAGCAGCAGCAGCTGGCCGCCGTGGTGAGCTGCATGGACGTCTACGAGGTGGTGGAGGGTAGCAACAATGAGGTGGACAAGCTCCTGAAGGAATTTCTGCACCTGGACCTGACCGCGCCCATCCCTGTGCCTCCCCGGAGGAGATGCACCAGCTGCTGTTGGAGGGCAGCCTGAGGATGAAGGAGGGAAAGGACAGCAAGATGGATGTGTACTGCTTCCTCTTCACGGACCTACTCTTAGTGACCTGTCAGGGCCAGCCTGACAGGGTTGAGCCGGGCTGAGGCAGGGAGGTGGGAATTGAGAAAAGAAAGAAAGACAGGAAAGCGGCGTCGGGAGGACCCCAGTTCTCTCAATGAACTGAAGCAAATTTATTGACTATACCATCCTATTTATACACAACACACTGAATAGGAGGCCTGTCAAGAGGAATGTATTCTTTGTTCCTCTTAATCTCTAAGGGAGAGACACAGCAGAAGGACAAGTTCTCAGTACAGCATATCTCAGTAAATAGTTACAGACTTCTTGGTAAGCTATGAAAGGCTGTTCTCATTCTACAAATGTTGCTCTCATTCTACTGATAATTGCCATCCAAACAAGTCTGGGAAAACTGTGTGGGTAAGGGTCCCAGCCTTGCTAGCCCCTGCAGGTGCAAGGACCTTGCCAGCTTACATCTGGCCCCCAACAGTGACCAAGGCAGTGAAGAAGGCTGAGGGGACCAGGGTCATCAGGCCGCCGCTGCTGGTGGACAAGATCCTGTGCTGGGAGCTGCGGGACCCTGGCTCCTTCCTCCTCATCTACCTGAACAGTTCCACAGCACCTTGGGGGCCTACTCGTTCCAGACCAGCGGGCAGGCTCTGTGCCGGGGCTGGGTGGACTCCATTTACAATGCCCAGAACCAGTTGCAGCAGCTGCATGTGCAGGAGCACGCAGGCAGCCAGCAGCACCTGCAGAGCCTGGAGGAGGAAGAGGAAGAGGAAGGTGGGGAGAGTAGCACTTCTGTTGCCAGCTCCTCCACCATCCTGCGCAAAAGCAGCAACAGCCTGGACTCCCAGCACTGCGCCTCGGTCGGCTCCAGGGAGACCCTGGCCATGGTGGTGCTGGAGCCCGGGGAGAAGCTCTCCTCTCCCGAGTTCGAGGGCGGCCCCTCCAGCTCCCAGTCGGACGAGATGTCCCTCAGTACCACTGCCTCATCTGTCACACTGACCAGAGAGCTGCTGGCCCTGGGCCCCGGGGAGGGCAGCTCCTGCTCCATGGACTCCGCCTCCAGCACCCTCTCCCCCACCTCCTTGCAAGACTTTGCGACCCCAGCCCCTGTGGTGGAGCCAGCGCCCCGGCCCCTAGATTTACCACAGGCCCCTTCACCCCCGCCTTCGCCCAGCCTCTGCTGCCGCACCCCTGTCCAGCTGCAGCCCCGTCTGCCCTACCTGCTCAAGTCCAAATCTGAGGCCAGCCTCCTGCAACTGCTGGCAGGGGCTTCCACCCAAGGGGCGCCCCCAGCCCCCAGCCACAGCCTGTCAGAACTCTGCTTGGCTGCCACAGCCACTGACACTAGGACTCGGGGCTCCCCTCATGAAGCTGGGCCCCGCTGGAATTGTGGGGAACACCAAGCCCTGGCAGTGGCTCCCAGCTATCAGAGATGGAGGGCAGGACCACCTGCCTGGCAGGGGAGCCCAAAGGGCCCGGCCAGGAGGAGCAGAGAGCTGCCCTCAGGGACCTCACCCAGGGTCCAGCCTGAGCCACCCCCGCCACCCCATCTCTGCCCAGCACAGGAAGCTGACCCAGCTGGCCCAGATCTACTGCATCAGGACCATCCTGCTGCTTAACTCCCAGCCCCTGAGCACAGCGGAGCCGCCATGCCTGGAGGGCACGGTGGGGGGGAGGGAAGGGGGCAGGCGCACGTGCTCCTGGTGCAGCAGGACTTGCTGGGGAGCCGCCCGCCTTCCTGGGCAGGCCTCAGGCCCTGCTGCGCTCAACTTGGAAGGGCCCTGAAGGCTGCCCTGAAAGCCACACAAAGACAACCTGCTGCTGGAGGGTAGGCATGTGGTGCTCCGGGAAGATTCCAGAGGTAGGGATGGAAGGTCATGGAAGGGAACAATTGCAAGCGGAGATCCCAAAGGTTCTGAAAGCAGAGGACTAGCTCCTTGCAGACCTGAATTCCATGTGGGACTCTTTCTTGGCCCTGTGGAAGCAGTGCAAGACACAGGAGGAGGTGATGGACCCAGGCTGCGCCCAAGGAAGACTCGGAGGAAGCAATGTGTGGACAGGGCCAGGCGGAGCAGGCAGACCTGTGCGGAGTCCGCTGGAGCGCAGCCAGACCCCAAGGCGACCATCAAGCCAGGCCCCAGGGAGAAGCGAGCAGATGCCACTCCACTCGCTGGAGAAGACCATTGAGCAGAAAACTAAAGAAACCGATTTTACATCATTTTCCAGGTGGAGAACAGTTGGCATGTAAGCCCCTGACCAGTGCCCAGCTTCTCCTCTGTCTATCTCACTCCTAGGTACCATGTTCTTTGTTCTCTCTTAACTGCAACTCATTTTTAAACTAGATTGCTTTTAAAAGAAGAGTAAATAAAGTTTCCCTTAAGTTATTTAGGCGGTGCTTTGGCTGCTGGGGCTGCTGGGGGCCTGATTCCAAACACAAACACGCAGGGGAGCCCGGCACCCAGCATCCCCAAGCCCCGCTGGGGCTGCTGAGGGCTTGATCGGAGACACAAACAAGTAGGCCCGGCACCGAGCAGCCCAGGCACAGAAGACCCAAAACCCACCATCACGGAGCTGGGGATGCTGGGGGCAGAATCAGAAACACAAACCTGCAGGCTCGGCACCCAGCAGCCCAAAGTCCAGCCATCATTGTTGCATCTGGAGCTCAGAGCTGGGCTGCGGCAGGCGTGAAACCTTGGCTTCCTCCGTCACTGGAGCAAGCAAGCCTCATGTTCGCTTCAGCTGCGTGGCTGCCGGCTGCCATCTTTGTTGGCAGTTAATTTGCATATCCTGATGATTAGCCAATGGGAAGGATAGCAAAGTTAGGGTTAATTACCATATTTCTCTAATATTAGATAGGATATATATATATATATATAATTTTTTAACAAAAAGATGAATAGATTAATAAGAGTTAAGACTAGGGAACCTGGAAACAAGGTATCTCAAGCAGCGTGGCTGCGTGAACTCAGACGAGCACTGCTTCTTCTCACAGAAAGGTTAGACTTCCCCTAAGGGTGCGGTTTGCAATTCAGGTTGTAGAGAGGACCGCACGGGGCAAAATCTGCACCCCACAGAGTCCACAGCCGTTGGGACCAGCATGACCTGCGAGTGGGGAAGGGACCCCACAGGGCTGCTGGCAGAAGGGAACGCTAAAAATAAGCCCATAGCTGGACTGGATGTAAAAAAGCAGGCTCGGTTTTTGACAGTGTGCCGGCTGCTTGATGCCAGGGTCAAGTGGGTGCGCGGAGACTGCACACAGACCTGGAAGGTGGAGGCTTGCAAATTCGCACAACGTATCAGGCTCTTGTTACAGTTCCCCTTAGATCCGTGTGTTTGATTATTAAACCCAGTGCATGGGATTCCCCCGTTGGGGTCATTCGCAGAGCCTGTAGGGGAAAGTTCTTTTTGGGGAGCCTGGGAAACAGAATGGGCAGTAACCATTAAAGAAACAGCTCTGGGCAGTGGACTTTTCCACACCAGTTTCAAGTACCATAGAGAAAAAAAAAAAACCCTACTGATAGAGAGGACTTATAGGCTCGGAGGTCAATCCAGACACACTGCCACCTAGAGGCAGAGCCACGAACTGTCTTTTCTGTAAATACAAATAAAGGCAGTCTGGTAAACAAATACAACCTGCCTTAAAATCAGGTCTGTGGTTTACTGCACGGAGGGACAATGTATCGCAGGGAAATTCAACACTCTCCTGAAGATCTGAAGCACCTTCACTACTGCATATTTTTATATATTTTTTTAATTCTTTTTTCACCATTTCATTAAGAACCTATTTTATTATTTTTTTAATTTTTTTTCATCACCTGATTTTACCTTTTTAATTACTACATTTTTTAAACCAGTATTATTGCTATCATTTTACCATTTTTTCAAGTGTCATTTTATTTATTTATTTTTTTCTTCTTTATTTTGGGATTAGTGTTCTACATTCTATCTTCATCATTCCTTTAGCATCATTTCTCTCTATCTCACCTTTACCCTTAAGCCAAAATTCTCTTCCTCACTTTTCCAATATTGTTGTCCTGTTTCTCTTACCCTATTCCTGCTTTAGATTTTCCCTATTTGTTCTTTTTACCCACTGTCTAAATTTCACCCTACTTATATATCTAATTTCCAATCCCTTGCTCTAAATCCATATACACCTCTCTCTTATCTTTCTTCACTATCCAATTTTCTCTCTCTCTCTCTCTCTCTCTCTCTCTCTCTCTGTCGTTTTGTTAGTGTTCGCTTGATTTTGAGTATATTAGTTTTTTTTATGCTTGTTTGGGAGATTGTTTTGTTTTTCATTTTCATTTTTCTGTTTTGCTTATTTTTTCTTTCTCTGGTTATTTTTGTGCTTCTGTTTTCCCTTGCCTCGCTTGATATTAGTGGTTGTTTGTAGTTTGCATTAATCTCCAGGGATCTGCTGCTGGAATTCATTGAGATTAGTTGCAGTTCTATTAGAGTTTTCTTCCCATACAAATAGCCTCTTCCCCATCTCTATTTCATTCTCTCTCTTACTTTTTTTCTTTTTTCTTCTCTCCCTTTTCCCAATCTCATTTCAGCACTCCTTTTTGTTTTTTATTTTTCTCTTTAATCTTTTTCTCTTTTTTATTCTTTATCCCCTAATTCTCTTTGCTCGGGTGGTCACCTTTATTTGGGGTTATTAATATCATGAATACATTTATGTTCAGTGCCTTGCACGTTGTGCCTTGTTGTGTTGTATTTTGTGCCTTTAAATCAACGCATCAGAGAGAGAACTACATAACCAAACACCTGGAGAAGAGAGATCATGGTGAAACAAAGAACCAACCCACATATGAAAGAAAAACAGGCATCATCAGAAAAGGAAGTAAACGAAATGGAGGCAATGGAGGCAAGCAACCTGTCAGAGAAAGAATTCAGAGAAATGGCCATAAGGTGGATGAAAAGAATGGAAGACAAATTCAACAATATGTGTAGGAACCAAGAGAAATGAAGAAAAAACAAGAAGAAATGAAAAATGACATCACTGCTATAAAGAACTCAATAGAAAGCATCAACAGTAGACTAGAAGAAGCAGAGGACCGCATCAGCGAGCTAGAAGTCAAGGTAGGAAAAAATACCCAAACAGAACAGCTTCTAGAAAAAAAAAAAATTAAAAAGCAGGAGGAGAGCCTAAGAGAACTCTGGAACAACACTAAACAAAACAACATCCAAATAATAGGGGTGCCAGAAGGAGAGGAAACTGAGCAAGGAATAGAAAACCTGTTTGAAAAAATAGTAACAGAAAATTTCCCTGATATAGGGAAGAAAAAACTCACACAAATCCAAGAAGCTCACAGAGTCCCAAACGAAATGAACCCGAAAAGACTGACGCCAAGGCACATAATAATTAAATTGGCAAACACCAACGACAAAGCAAGAATCTTAAAAGCAGCCAGAGAGAGACAGAAAGTTACCTACAAAGGATCCCCCATCAGACTAGCGACCGATTTCTCAACAAAAACACATCCGGCAAGAAGGGACTGGAATGAAATATACAAAGTCATGCAAAGGAAGGGTCTGAATCCAAGAATACTGTACCCAGTGAGGCTATCAATCAAAACTGAGGGTCAAATCAGGAGCTTCACAGACAAAAACAGTCTATGGGAATTTATTACAACCAAGCCAGCAATGCAAGAAATGCTAAAGGGTCTGCTGTAAATAGAAAAAATAGGAAACAAAGAAGGAATGCAGCGGTAAAGAACAAAAACGGCGACTAACAAGTTTCTATCAATAATAACTTTAAATGTAAATGGATTAAATTCCCCAGTCAAAAGGCATAGGGTAAATGAGTGGATAAGAAAACATGACCCATATATCTGCTGTCTACAGGAAACCCACCTCAGAAAAAAAGACGCACACAGACTGATGGTGAAGGGATGGAAAAAGGTTTTTCAGGCCGATGGAAGTGAAAAAAAAGCCAGGGTAGCAATGCTTATATCTGACAAATTAGATCTCAAAGTAAAGGACATAAAAAGATATAAAAAAGGCCACTTCGTAATACTAAAGGGAGCAGTCCAACAAGAAGAAATAACTCTGGTAAATATATATGCACCCAATATAGGAGCACACAAATAGGTAAGAAATCTTCTGGAGGTGATCAAGGGAAAGATTGACAGCAATACAATCATAGTAGGTGACCTTAACACCCCATTATCACCACTGGACAAATCCTCTAAACAGAAACTCAACAAAGAAACATCAATCCTAAATGACTCACTAGATCAGATGGAATTAATTGACATCTTCAGAACATTTCACCCCAAAGCCACAGAATATACATTCTCCTCAAGTGCACATTTGTCATCTTCAAAGATAGACCATATATTTGGTCACAAAGTCTCTTCAAATTCAAGAAAATTGAAATCATATCAAGCATCTTCTCAGACCACAAAGGCATAAAACTGGAAATCAACTACAACAAAAACAATCCAGAAAAATCAAACACATGGAGACTAAATAGCATACTATTAAACAATGACTGGGTTACCAGTAAGATCAAAGAAGAAATAAAAGACATCATGGCAACAAACGACAATGAAAACACAACAATCCAAAACCTATGGGACACAGCAAAAGCAGTCTTGAGAGGGAAGTTTATAGCTCTACAATCCTACTGCAAAGAACAAGAAACAATGAGAATAAATGACCTAACTCTACAACTCGAAGAGTTAGAAAGAGAACAACAAGAAAATCCCAGAGTGAGCAGAAGGAAGGAGATAATAAAGATCAGAGCAGAAATAAATGACATAGAGACGAAAAAAACAGTACATAAGATAAATGAAACCAAGAGCCGGTTCTTTAAGGGATAAACAAGATTGATGATCCTCTAGCCAGGCTCACCAAGAAACAAAGAGAGAGGACCCAAATAAATAAAATCAGAAATGATAGAGGTGAAATAACAACAGACCGCACAGAAATACAAAGGATTGTTAAAAAATACTATGAACAACTCTACTCCAACAAGCTAGACAACCTGTAGGAAATGGACATATTCCTAGAAAAATACAACCTTCCAAAACTCAATCACGAAGAATCTACAAATTTCAATAGGCCAATAACTATGGAAGAAATTGAAGCAGTCATCAAAAAGCTTCCTGCAAAACAAAAGCCCAGGGTCAGATGGCTTCACAGCGGAGTTTTACCAAATATTCAAGGAAGAACTAAAACTTATCCTCCTCAGACTTTTTAAAAAAATTCAAGAAGAAGGAACACTTCCAAGCTCATTCTATGAAGCCAGCATTACCCTCATACCAAAACCAGATAAAGACAACACAATGAAAGAGAATTCCAGGCCAATATCCCTCATGAACATAGATGCCAAAATCCTCAACAAAATCTTAGCAAGTCGGATCCAGCAGTACATCAGAAATATCATACACCATGACCAAGTAGAATTTATCCCAGGGATGCAAGGATGGTACAATATCCGCAAATCAATAAATGTGATACATCACATAAACAAATTGAGAGGAAAAAAACCACATAGTCATATCAATTGATGCAGAAAAAGCATTTGACAAAAATCCAACCCCAATTTTTGATAAAAACTCTCAGCAAGGTGGGAATAGAAGGGTAATACCTCAACATAATTAAAGCCATATATGACAAACCCACAGCCAACATCATAATCAATGGGCAAAAACTAAAACCATTTCTCTTAAGAACAGGAACAAGACAGGGATGCCCACTCTCACCACTCCTGTTCGACATAGTACTGGAAGTATTAGCCATTGCAATTAGAAAAGAAGAAGAAATAAAAGGCATCCAAATTGGAAAAGAAGAAGCAAAACTGTCCTTATTTGCAGATGACCTGATACTGTACATAAAAAACCCTAAAAACTCCATCAAAAAACTATTAGACTTGATAAATGAATTCAGCAATGTAGCAGGATACAAAATTAACGTCAAGAAATCTATGACATTTCTATACACCAATAGTGACCTTACAGAAAGAGAGACTAAAAAAGCAATCCCATTTACCAACACACCAAAAAAATTAAGATACCTAGGAATAAACTTAACTAAAGTGGCAAAAGATCTCTACTCAGAAAACTATAGGACGTTGAAAAAAGAAATAGTGGAAGACATAAACAGATGGAAGAACATACCATGTTCTTGGATTGGTAGAATCAACATCATTAAAATGTCCATACTACCTAAAGCAATATATAAATTCAATGCACTTCTCATTAAAATACCAACGGCATATTTCATAGACCTAGATTCTAGAACGAACTCTCCAACAATTCATCTGGAATAAAAAAAGACCCCAAATAGCTTCAGCGATCTTGTGAAAGAAGAACAAAGTAGGTGGGATATCAATACCAGATATCAAGTTGTATTACAAAGCCACTGTTCTCAAAACTGCCTGGTACTGGCACAAGAACAGACATATAGATCAATGGAATAGAATAGAGAACCCAGAAATAGACCTGAACCAATATGCTCAATTAATATTTGACAAAGGAGGCAAGAACATACAATGGAGTCAAGACGGTCTCTTCAATAAATAGTGTTGGGAAAATTGAACAGATACATGCAAAATAATGAAACTAGACCACCAACTTACACCATATACAAAAATAAACTCAAAATGGATAAAGGCAGGGGTCCTCAAACTTTTTAAACAGCAGGCCTGTTCACTGTCCCTCAGACCGTTGTAGGGCCAAACTATAGTTTTAAAAATAAACTATGAACAAATACCTATGCACACTGCACATATCTTATTTTGAAGTAAAAAATCAAAACGGGAACAAATACAATATTTGTATTTGCATGTGGCCCGCGGACCATAGTTTGAGGACCCCTGGATAAAGGACTTAAATGTAAGACGGGAAACCATAAAAATACTAGAGGAATCCAAAGGCAACAAAATCTCAAACATATGCTGAAGCAATTTCTTCACTGATACTGCTCCTAGGGCATTGGAAACTAAAGAGAAAGTAAACAAGTGGGACTACATCAAAATGAAATCTTCCGCACTACAAAAGAAACCATTAACAAAACAACAAGAAAGTCCACTGCATGGGAGAACATATTTGCCAATGTTATCACCGATAAGGGTTTAATCTCCAACATTTATAGGGAACTGATAGTAACTTAACCAAAGGAAGATAAACAATCCAATCAAAAAATGATCAAAGGACCTAAATAGACACTTTTCAAAAGAGAACATTCAGAAAGCCAAGAGACATATGAAAACATGCTCAAAGTCACTAATCATCCGAGAGATGCAAATCAAAACAACAATGAGGTACCATCTCACACCTGTCAGACTGGCTATCATCAACAAATCAACAAACTACAAGTGCTGGAGAGGATGCGGAGAAAAGGGAACACTCGTGCACTGCTGGTGGGAATGCAGACTGGTGCAGCCACTATGGAAGACAGTATGGAGTTTCCTCAAAAAACTGAAAATGGAACTCCCATTTGACCCTGTGATTCCACTTCTAGGAATATATCCCAGGAAACCAGAAACACCAGTCAGAAAGGATATATGCACCCCTATGTTCATAGCAGCACAATTTACCATAGAGAAGATATGGAAACAGCCTAAGTGCCCATCAACAGATAAATGGATTAGAAAACTGTGGTACATCTACACAATGGAATACTATGCTGTGGTAAAAAAGAAGGAATTCTTACCATTTGCAACAGCATGGATGGAACTGGAGAGCATTATGCTAAGTGAAATAAGCCAATGAAAGAAAAATAACACATGATCTCACTCATTTATGGATAATAAAGGCCATTATAAACTGATGAACAAAAATAGATACAGAGGCAGAGCAGCATCAAACAGATTGTCAAACTACAGCAGGAAGGCTGGGGAGGGTTGGGGGGCAGGTATGAGGGGGTAAGAGATCATCCAAAGGACTTGTATGCATGCATATATGCATAACCAATAGACATAAGGCACTGGGGTATAGGAGAGGCCGGGGGAATGTCAAGAAGGGGAAAAAAGGAGACATATATAATACTCTTTGTAATACTTTAAGCAATAAAACAAAATTTTAAAAAGGGGGGTAGGCAGTTCTTTTTTATATTTTCTTGCAGGATCATGATATGTTTTTGTGCAAAAAAAATCAGAAATCTCTCATGTATAGTGTGAAGGGCATCTGACAGCAATGTGTAAGCTCTGCCTCATGTTAATATTAGTTATTATTCAATAAAAAGTATGAAAATAAAGGAACTATGAGCATATTTTCCTCAAAAAAGAAGTTTGTTCTTCCTGGTAATAAATGGGTAATAGAGTATGTCTAACCTGATAAAGAGGAAAATACAAATAAAGCTATATCTTGACATTCTGGCAAGACATTCAACATATTTGGACTTGCTAATTTGGCTAACTACATTAGGCAATCAATTTGAAATAAAAGACAACCATTTTATTCTATAATTATCTTGGTTAAATGATCAGACTACTTTTATAATGATTAAATACCTTTTATGTAGGTATTATTTAGGGAGAGGGCAGGGATTACAGAAAACCTTTATTTCAGATCACAGACACACTTTTACTCTAGATTTTTAGAATGTATAACATTAAAGAGCCTTTGTTAATTGATTACTTCAGATAGTTCTAGAAATCCAGACTCAAAAATCTCAAAATCTCTCTCAAAAAGTTTTTTCTAGCAATTTCTTCAGAATATGATATTGCATAGTATTGAGGACATTACTCACTTCCACCATGAAACACTAATCAGTGGTAATTCTTCCTTCTCTGAGAAAATGCCAAAGAGTGCTGTAATGGGCAATGTAATTTTCCTCACAAGGTTGTTAGATGAAGCAATGAATGAAAATAAATGGCATCAATTTGTCAGTAAAGCCATAGTACATTTATTATAAGTGTGAGCAACAAACTTTGCTGATGCTGACAGTCCCAACATCATTACTACATATTTTGTCATATGGTTTGGAGGAAAAAAAATAGAACACTGAAAAGCACTATAACAGACACAGATTTGAAAGATGTATAATACACCCATTTGTAACAATGTTTTGATAGCCACCAAAATTGGTAAGAAGTGATTGAGATATTCTTATATCAAATTCCATTTCAAAGTTAGTATTTGTTTGTTACTTAAAAACAGGTCAAGGGTAGTTATTATACCCTTATGCCAATTGAAAATTACTTTTGAAGTACAAATCCTTTTCAGGAAATCAGGGGGTTAAGAGGAGCAAGTAACAAACTACATGATAGGCTATATTGAAAATCTGTTTTGTTATCCATGTTTTTAAAGACCCAGCTTGAAGGAAAGGGAAATGTCACTGTCCTTTAGGTTCACATAGATCAGTTTCTTTGTGTGCTTTCTATAGTTTACCAAGAGAAATTCATGTGGTGGGAGAGGTGAACATATTTTGAAATGTGCCAGGTAATGTCCTGAAATATTGTTATTCCAGTTTCTATTCCTAGAAGCTGGTTATTCATATATTTCATGTTGTGATTCAGACTGAGAGGCAGTGCAGCAACAGTCTATAATTTGCCAACCTCACTAGGGTTAGGGACTGAATTGTTTAGATCTGGAGAAGGAGAGCAGCATCCTGGTTTATTTTTAGGAGTCGGTTCAGGATTGTTTCACAGCAGAATAAATTCATAGACAAAACAAAGCCCTTTTCGGATTCTCTTATACTCCCCTCTTTTCAAATCAATATCTAGTTTTCAACCAATATTAATGCACTGCTTTAAATATCTAAACTTTAACACATAACTGAAATAAATTCTCTGGTTATAATTTTGAAAAAGAAACTTCTGGAGCAATGAAATTACTTCTTAACAGCAATTAGGTGATTCTAATATCCAATTTGTTGTCCAATCAAAAACTATTCAAAGGATCATGGAGATATCTTTTTATTAGCACCATGTTCTAACCAACTGAGCTTACCGGCCAGCCATGAGATATCTTTTCAGATACTTATTGGCTCAAAGAAAATCTTCATTACACGGTGGTCATGCAGATAAAACCTGTAAGATGTACACTGAATAGGCAGTGACTATATCCTGCATCTGCTGCTCAGAGGTTAGTACTGTCAGATAAGGTTTCCAAAATGCTGTTGTTCTTAAGTAGGATTCTGTGTACATTCATCAAATTCAACATTTAACTAGAAATCAACAGAATTCCTTAAAGGAAATATTAAAATAATCACCCACATAAATCTTTTCTTTAAAACCAGCCATGAAAAGAGAACAACATGGAAGTTTATAAACATTCATAATTTAAATGAAACTTGAGGTTGAGAATGCTGTAACTGAGAATACAGTTAATGACTCAGTTCAATAAACCATCCCTGTGACAGAACATGCAACATTTTGCCCAAAGCCTCGAGTACTTGTTGAGAGACAGTGCAACACTATAATTAGAGTATAGGCCAATCAGGTTTGTGATTGCATTGGGTAACATGGAAAAAGATTGCTTGATTATGAAAACAGAATGCAGTATAATGTAGCTACTTGTTCTTCTGCCTGAGAAAAAGTATTTCTGGTAATGATTTTTGTACCATTTCAAAATTGTCAGAGTGATTAGATGGTAAAGCAACTAGTTATGCAAATTTTAGACAGATATGCTTTTCAGCAATGTAGACTCTGAAATTACACAAATAACCAGCAGCTCAAATCCCCTGACACATTCCCACAAGGCATTGCAAACACTTTCGTTTCATAGCCTTGAATTAGCATCATTCTATGGTGTTCTGTTTTAGGTCTTTTACTGGTACCTTACTGAGCTGTCACTCAGTCCCATTATCTAGTGTTCATGGCAAGAATACTGCAGATCAAATATCGTTACATGACAATTAAGTGATAACGATGCTTATGAAGTGAGCAATAAGCTGTATAGAATGTGTCAAAGTTATGTAAACAAATGTTTCAGTAATTAAGGGAAGTGGTTAAAACAGAGTTATATGTGACTGCATTTACTCTGTAAAATGTAAGTGCCCTAACTGTTTAAACTCATAACATTTTAGAAAAATAAAAAGGAAAAAAGAAGTTACTGCTACCTAGATCTTCAAAGCTGTATTTGTTTTTGTTCTTTTCAAGGCCTGGTTTTCCTTGGAAAGGCTCTGAACTATCTCCATGTGCTATAAAATAATTACTTATCCCCCCGACCCCTTTACTTTTGGTATTTCTGCTTGTGTTGCTTGCAGTCAATGAAATCTATGTTATATGTGCACTTTAGTGAAATAAATCCAATATTAATCTGTGTGAGATAATCTAGATAATAGAAACTGAAATGGTAGATTTAATCAGATCCTTTGAATATCTTCACTATTCTCCTAACAAGAGAACCAAAAGCTTTGTCATCCTATATGATAAGTAATTGTATTAAAAATTACTCTAGTCATGTGACTTTCCATAGGCAGATGGATAAAATCTGATAAAAGGCTGGTTCTAGTGCAAAAAAGTGCATGTTTTCTTTCCAATACCACTATATTCACTCTCCCCTGAGCACTGTCTCATCTTTGGCTGGCTTTAATTCGCAATGGTTTTATATGTAACCAGCAGCCCGGTGCATGGATTTGTGCACTGGTGGGGTCCCTTGGCCTGGTCTGCAGCTTTCCAACATCCCCTGAGGTGTCCTGGATTGAGAGAGGGCGCAGGCCAGGCAGAGGGACCCCACTGGTGCACAATTGGGTCCAGGGAGGGACTGCAGGAGGGCTCCAGAGCATGTCCAGCCCGTCTTGTCTAATTCCGATAGGCAGAACCCCAGTATCAAGGTAACCTAACAGTTGGAGCATCTGCCCCCTGGTGGTCAGTGCACATCATAGCTATCGATTGAATGGTTGAATTGTCCCTTAGGCTTTTATATATATAGATTCTTTAAATGAATTCAAAAACAAATAAAATATTTTATTTACACACAGATGATTTTTTTTATTTCTAATCTTAGTTTTGCCAACTTAAAATTACAATTATCTTTTTTTCATGCTTCATTATGTGCCAGGTATACAAGACTGATTTTCCATTTCTGATTTTTGTCTCTTCCTCATCAATACTCTGAAAATGAACCTTGTGATCCAACTACAGGAACTGGTTTTGAAATATTTTTCAATATATATGATCTAGTACAATACGTTTTTGGAACACATACATAAAAACTTCATATCTAAATTCTGAGGTGCCCAATGAAAAGTTCATGATAAAAATCAATGTGGGTAAATCCTGTGGTAAAGTAAAAGTTGATGCTGTAATTTAACATTTTTTTAAAATAAGTTTAGACTGTTCTTCAGTTTACTTAAGATAAAGATTATCGATAGTTTGGGTTTCATATGTTTATTGAGACCCTGCCATATCCGGGCACTATTAGAGGATCTGGGATTAGAGCAGTGTTAAAAGTTGGGAAAAGGTCTCTGATCTTATAGACTTAAAATCTAGTGGAAGGTGGTTTACGCCATTCAAAGAAACCAGCTGTGGACATCACATGAATGAAAAATAAACTTCTATGGTATTAATAAAATGATTTTTTAGCTCTTACCTATTATAGCACCCAGTGTCACACACCTATTTGGAAACACCTATGCCTTTTATCTTTCACTGTGCTCACATGTCAGGCCTTCAACCCTGGATAAATTTAGATCCACTAACTCTATGCCAACCTGTAAGAGAGCAACCCAAGAGCTAATGGAGAAAAATACACAACCATGATGTCTGGCCTTGCTTTTTTAATATTAACAACCATTCACCTTAAGTGGGAAATTAACAACATCCAGTAATCTTTATTTTGCTAGTAAATCTGCTTTCTTACCTGATGACTATTTCACATCTCTTCTTTCCTTTTAATTGTCCACTGATGGCCTTTATTTCCATTTCTCTAGAAAAATTGAAGCAACTAGAAAATAATATAATTTTACATTCCTCCACCATCTTTTCTATATTTCTGTACACCCTGCCTTTTATTTGCTGTTGTATAGATGAATCCTTGATGCTCCTTCCCTACATCAACTACCACTCTTACTCTCTAGATTGCAACCCCTTTACTTACACAGAACATGGCACCGGCATTTGTTTCTTCTTTCTGCAGATTCATTTATTTTTTCATCTCTATTGAATTATTTCCATCAATGTACAAAAAAGATATAATTTCTTTCATTATTAAAAAACTAGGAGCCCGGTGCACAAAATTCATGCATTGGGGGGCAGTGTCCCTCAGCCCAGCCTGCACCCTCTCCAATCTGGGACCCCTTGGGGGATTGGGCCTAAACAAGCAGTTGGACATCCCTCTCACAATCCGAGATTGCTGGCTCCTAACCACTCGCCTGCCTGCCTGCATGATTGCCCCTAACTGCTTCTGCCTGCCAGCCTGATCACCCCCTAACTGTTCTGCTGCCAGCTAATTGACACTTAACTGCTCCCCTGAGGGCCCGATCACTTCCAACTGCCTTCTCCTGCTTGCCCAATTTCCCCCAACTGCCCTCCCCTGCCAGCCTGGTCAACCCCAATAGCCCTTCCCTGCCAGCCATCTTGTGACAACATGGGGGCAGCCATCTTGTGATGATGTGGGGGTAGCCATCTGTGGTGGCCATCTTGTGATGACATGGGGGTGGCCATCTTGTGGCAGCCATCTTGTGATGATGTGGGGGTGGCCATCTTGTGACAACGTGGGGCCACCATCTTGTGATGACATGGGGGGCCATTTTGTGATGATGTGAGGGAGTGAAAGCCAATTTGCATATTGCCTCTTTATTATATAGGATACTAGTGGCCCGGTGCACAAAAATTTGTGCACTCGGGGGGGGGCCCTCAGCCCGGCCTGTGCCCTCTCGCAGTCTGGGACCCTTCGGGAGATAACGACCTGCTGGCTTAGGCCTGCTCCCCGGTGGCAGAGGGCAGGCCCAATCCATAGGTGCAGCCCCTGGTCGGGCTCAGAGCAGGGCCGATTGGGGGGTTGGGGCACCATCCCCTGTCATGCACAGAGCAGGGAGGATCGGGAGGTTGCGATGCCACCCTCAGTCACCCTCAGGGTAGGGCCGATTGGGGGGTTGGGGCACCGCCCCCTGTCACACTCAAGGCAGGGTCGATGGGGAGGTTGCGGCGCTGCCCCCTGTCACACACAGAGCCGCAGGGCTGACCAGGGGGTTGGGGAGCTCCCCCCATCATGCACAGAGCAGGGCCGATCAGGGGTTTGGGGAGCCTTCCCCTGTCACAAACAGAGCAGGGCAGATAGGGAAGTTGTGGCCCCACCCCTGTCACACACAGAGCAGCAGGGCGATCAGGGAGTTTGGGCGCTGCCCCCTGTCATGCTGATCCCAGTGCTGGGAGGCATATTACCCTTTTACTATATAGGATAGAGGCCTGGTGCATGGCGGGGGGGGGGGGGCGGCTGGCTGGTTTGCCCTGAAGGGTGTCCTGGATCAGGGTAGGGGTCCCCACTGGGGTGCCTGGCCAGCCTGGGTGAGGGGATGATGGCTGTTTGCAGCTGGTCACACACCCTTCAGGGTGGGGGTCCCCACTGGGGTGCCTGGTCAGTCTGGGTGAGGGGCTGAGGGCTGTTTTCAGGCCGACTGAAGCTCCCAACTGCTCCTTTTTTTCTTTTTTTTAATTCTGGGCCAGCTTTAGCTCTGAGGCTTGGCTCCAGCTCTGAGGCCTCAGCTGCTGAAAGAAGGTATCTGGTTTGTTTTGGTTCTATAATCGAAACTCTGTATCATCTCCAGCTCTGAGATCCCAGCCCTCTGAAAGCTGGTTTCTGGGGTTTTGTTTAGCTTCTATTTTTGTAACTATGTTTCAAATTGCAGGCTCAGAGGCTGGCAAGGCAGGCGGGGAACGTTGCAGTCCTCCGTCACTGAAGCAAGCAAGCCTCATGTTAGTTTCAAGCTGTCTGGCTGCCGGCCGCCATCTTGGCTGGCAGTTAAGTTGCATATTGCCCTGATTAGCCAATGGGAAGGGTAGCAGTCGTACGCCAATTACCATGTTTCTCTTTTATTAGCTAGGATTCCCTTGACCACATCTCTCCTTCTAGATAGCAGCCACCAAATCTTTCTGCTTCCCTCACAGCAAAACTCCTAGAAAGAGTTATCAAAATGTGCTGTCTTTATTTTTCTTGCATAGTCTCACTTGACCTCATTCTAATCATATTTTTATATTTACCTTTTTCCTGAAACTACTGCCGTCATAGTCATTAATGACTTCCATGTTGCCTCTTCCAAGAGTCATATTTTAAATCTTCATCTTTTTCACTGTTTCAGCAGCATTTAACCAGGTTGGGCCTTCTCTTCTTGAAATGCTTATCTCCTTCGGCCTCATGAACAATTTTAGTTAGCTTCCTGACTCACTGAATGGTCATTCTTCCTCATATTTCTGACCCATAAATATTGAAATGCTTTAGGGTTGAGACACTAGGCCATCTTTCTTCTTTGTCTAGATTTACTTCTTATGTTTTCATCCAAAATATGACTTTAAATACCACCTACATGGTAATGACACATACAATTTTATCTTTAGCCTTACATATCCTCTGAAATTCAGACTTTCATTTAACTCTGTTTTTTTTTTTAAATATATTTTATTGATTTTTTACAGAGAGGAAGGGAGAGAGATAGATAGTTAGAAACATAGATGAGAGAGAAACATCGATCAGCTGCCTCCTGCACATCTCCTACTGGGGATATGCCCGCAACCCAAGTACATGCCCTTGACAGGAATCGAACCTGGGACCTTTCACTCCGCAGGCGGACGCTCTATCCACTGAGCCAAACCGGTTTCGGCTTAACTCTTTGTTTTAATAATTCCACTTGAGATATAAAATAGGCATCTTAAAATCGACACATGCTCAAATGAATTCTTGAGTTCTTTCCTAAATAATGGCAATCTTAGTCTTGTCCTCTTCTCAGTAAGTGGCAATTTTGTGCTACCAATGCCCAAGCTGAAAATTTACAGCTGTCTGGAGCTCTTCCCTTTTTTAAAAAATATTTTTATTGATTTCAGAGAGGAAGGGAAAGGGAGATTGAAACATCAATGATGAGAGAGAATCCTTGATTGGCTGCCTCCTGCACACCCCCTACTGGTGATTGAGCCTGCAACCTGGGCATGTGTCTTTAACCAGAATCAAACCCGGGACCCTTCAGTCCACAGGCTGATGCTGGAACACTTCTTTTTTATTTTTACTTTTTGGACTTTTAAAAAAAATCTTTATTGTTGCAAATATTAAATATGTCTCCTTTTCCCCTCATGGGCCCCCTCCAGCCCACCCCACCCACCACTTCAGGCCTTTACCCCCCTATTCTCTGTGTCCATGGTTTATAAATATATGCATAAAAGGTCTTTGGTTGATCTCTCCCCAACAACCCACTATCACCCACCTTACCTCTGAGATTATGCAGTCTGTTCTATGCTTCTATGTCTCCGGATCTATTTTGTTCATCAATTTATTTTGTTCATTAGGTTCCACATATGAATGAGTTCATATGATACATGTTTTTCTCTGACTGACTTATTTCATTTAGCATAATACTCTCCAGGCTCTTCCATGCTGCTTCAAAGTGTAAGAGATCCTTCTTTTTTACTGCTGCATAGTATTCCATGATATAAATGTACCACCACTTTATTATCCACTTATCTGCTGATGGGCACTTCGGTTGTTTCTAGATCTTAGCTTTTGTAAGTTGTGCTTCTATGAACATAAGGGTGCATACATATTTTCTGATTGCTGTTTTGGGTTTCTCAGGATATATTCTTAGAAGTGAGATCACTGGGTCAAATGGCAGTTACATATTTAATTTTTTGAGGAAACTCCATACTGTTTTCCATAATGGGTGCATCAGTCTGCATTCCCACCAGCAGTGTACTAGGGTTCCCTTTTCTCCACATCCTAACCAGCACATGCCATTTGTTGATTTATTGATGGTATCCATCCTGACAGGTATGAGGTGATACCTCATTATTGTTTTAATTTGCATCTGTCTGATGATTAGTGACTTTGAGCAATTTTTCATATGTCTCTTGACCATCTGTATGTCCACTTTGGAGGTGTCTAGATACTTTGTCCATTTTTAAATTGGATTGCTTATCTTTTGTTAAGTTGTATGAGTTCCTTATACATTTTGGATATTAACCCTTTATCAGATGTATCGTTGCCAAATATGTTCTCCCATACAGTGGGCTCCATTTTCATTTGGTTGCTGGTTTCTTTTGCTGTGCAGAAGCTCTTTATTTTGATGTGGTCACATTTGTTTATTTTCTCCTTAGTTTCCTTTGCCCTAGGAGATGTATCCATAAACATATTGCTATGAGAGATGTCTGATTTTGCTGCCTATGGTTTCTTATAGGATTTTTATGGTTTTATGACTTACATTTAAGTCTTTCTTCCACTTTGAGTTTATTTTATTTTATTTTTTAATATATTTTATTGAATTTTTACAGAGAGGAAGGGAGAGGGATAGAGAGTTAGAAACATCGATGAGAGAGAAACATCTATCAGCTGCCTCTTGCACACTCCCCACTGGGGATGTGCCCGCAACCAAGGTACATGCCCTTGACTGGAATCGAACCTGGAACCCTTGAGTCCGCAGGCTGACGCTCTATCCACTGAGCCAAACTGGTTAGGGCCTTTGAGTTTATTTTTGTGTGTGGTGTAAGTTGGTGGTCTAGTTCCTTTCTTTCTTTCCTTCCTTCCTTCCTTCCTTCCTTCCTTCCTTCCTTCCTTCCTTCCTTCCTTCATCCTTTCTTTCTTTCTTTCTTTCTTTCTTTCTTTCTTTCTTTCTTTCTTTCTTTCTTTCTTTCTTTCTTTCTTCTTTCTTTCTTTCTTCCTTCCTTCCTTCCTTCCTTCCTTCCTTCCTTCCTTCCTTCCTTCCTTCCTTTCTTTCTTTCTTTCTTTCTTTCTTTCTTTCTTTCTTTCTTTCTTTCTTTCTTTCTTTCTTCCTTTTTCTTTCTTTTGCATGTACCTGTCCAATTTTCCCAATACCATATATTGAAGAATCTCTCTTGACTACATTGTATGTTCTTGACTCCTTTGACAAATATTAATTGAGCATAATGGCTTGGGTTGATTTTTGGAGTCTCTGTTATGTTCCATTGATCCATATGTCTGTTCTTGTGTCAGTTCCAAGCTCTTTTGAGCACAGTGGCTTTGTAGTATCACTTGATATCTGGTATTTTGATTCCTGCAATTTTTTTTTCTTTCTCAAGATTGCTGCAGTCATTCAGGATAGTTTTTGGTTCCATATAAATTTTGGAGTATTTGTTCTAGATCTGTGAAATATGCTGTTGGTATATTAATAGTGATTGCATCGAATCTGTAGATTTCTTTGGGTAGTAAGGACATTTTAATTATGTTAATTCTATAAACCCATGAACGTGTTATATTCTTCCAATTGTTTACATCTTCCTCAACCTCTTTTTTCTAGGTCCTATAGTTTTTCAAGTACAAGTCTTTTACTTCCTTGATTAAGTTTATTTCTATGTATCTTAATTTTTTTTGTTGCAGTGGTAAATGGAATTGTTTGCTTAGTTTCTCTTTCCAATAATTAATTATCTATATAATAAAGAGCCAGGGTCGTAACAACCGAAGGCTTAACCAGACTAGAAGTCAGTGCTGGGCTGCCTTGGTGACCCAGCACTGATTGGGGCCCCTGGGGGTGCCCCAACTCAGCACTGACTGCCTAGAGGACTGCGAATCAGGCCCAGAGAGAGGCCTGTAGAGAGAGAGGCAGGGTCTGATCCCAAGCCGTTGATCAGAACTTGCCTCTCTTTCTCTCCCAGCCTGCCCAACAGCCCGACTCCATTTATCTTCAGTCATCCACTGGGACTGCTGATCAGTCCTGCCTTTCTGATCAGGCCCCATTGATAGGCCCAGAGACACTGACTGGCATAGAAACTGGCCAATCAGAACCACATCTGGGTGAATGTAAGGAGCCAATGGCTGCCTAGGAGGCAGAGCTTTTGACACTGACTGGCATAGAAACTGACCAATCAGAACCAAATTGGCCAGCAGAGGAGGGCAGTTAGGGGCAAGATCAGGCCAGCAGGGGAGGACAGTTGGGGGTGAGATCAGGCCGGCAAGGGAGGGCAGTTAGGGGTAATCAGGCAGGCAAAGGAAGTTGGGGGCTTGATCAGGCCGCCAGGGGAGTGCAGTTAGTGGAGATCAATCAGGCAGGCAGAGGCAGTTAGGGGCAATCAGGCAGAGGGGTTAGGGCAGCCGTGGGCAAACTAAGGCCCGTGGGCCGGATCCGGCCCGTTTGAAATGAATAAAACTAAAAAAAAAAAGACCGTACCCTTTTATGTAATGATGTTCACTTTGAATTTATATTAGTTCACACAAACACTCCATCCATGCTTTTGTTCCGGCCCTCTGGTCCAGTTTAAGAACCCATTGTGGCCCTCGAGTCAAAAAGTTTGCCCACCCTGGGTTAGGGGCAGGGGCAATCAGGCAGGCAGGCAGGTGAGTGGTTAGGAGCCAGTGGTCCCAGATTGTGAGAGGGGTGTCTGACTGCCAATCGGACATTCCCCAAGGGGTCCCTGATTGGAGTGGGTGCAAGCTGGGCTGAGGGAACACCCCCCCCCGCCCCCATGCATGAATTTCATGCACTGTCCCTCTAGTTTGTGTATAAAAAAGCCATCAATTTTTTGGTATTAATTTTGTATCCTTCTACATTGCCAAATTCATTTATTAAATCTAGTAATGTTTTGGAGGAGTCTTTAGGCTTTCCTATGTACAATATCATGTCACCAGCGAATAATGAGAATTTTACTTCCTCCTTTCCAATTTGGATGTTTTTATATCTCTTCTTATCTGATTGCTGTGGCTTGGACTTTCAGTACTATGTTGAATAAGAGTAGTGAAAGTGGACATCCCTGTTTTATTCCTGTTCTTAGGAGAAATGGTTTTAGTTGTTGCCCATTTCTCAACCTCTTTTTTCAAGGTTTTAGTTGATGCTCGCTGTTGGTTTGTCATATATGACCTTTATTATGTTGAGTTATGATCCCTCTATTCCCACTTTGCTGAGAGTGTTTATCAAACATGGGTGTTGGCGTGGGAGTCTGTGCTGTGAAATTATTTCCCCTTCCCCATGTGGGAGTCTATACTTGTTCTTCAATAAAATTTCCACCTTTGCTATAAAAAAATGGGTGTTGGATTTTGCCGAATGCTTTTTCTGTGACTATTGATATGATTATGTGACTTTTGTCTTTCATTTTGTTTATGTGATGTATCACGTTTATTGATTTGTGAATAGTGTACCAGCCTTGCATCCCTGGAATAAATCTTACTTAATCATGGTGTCTGATCTTTTTTAAGATATTGCTGGATATGATTTGCTAATATTTTGTTGATGATTTTAGCATCTATGCTCATCAGGGATATTGTCCTATAATTCTCGTTTATTTGTTTTTTAGTGTCTTTATCTGCTTTTGGATTTGGAGTAACGCTGGCCTCATAGAAAAAGCTTGTAAATGTTCCTTCCCCTTGACTTTTTAAAAAATACTTTGAGGAGGATAGGTATTAGTTTTTCTTTGAATATTTGTTAAAAATCCCCTGTGAAGCCGTCCAGACCTGGGCTCTTGTTTGCTGGGTGTTTTGTTACTGGCCTATTTAGGTTTTCTGATTCTTCCTGACTCAGTTTTAGGAGATTGTATATATTTCAAATTGTTATGTGTTCATTTTTACTTGCTTCCAGGAAGTTTCTGATTTATTTCTTGATATAAACTCACTCATTGTTAATAACATGCTATTTAGCCTCCATGTGTTTGAATATTTTACTGTAGTTGATTTCTAATTTCATTCTATTGCCATCTTAGAAGATGCTTGATATGACTTCAATCTTTTTGAACTTGTAGAGACTCATTTTGTGTCCTAACATGCAGTCTATATTAGAGAATGATCCATATGCACTTGAGAAGAATGCATATTCTGCAGCTTTGGGATGAAATGTTCTAAAAATTTCAATTAAATTAATCTGATCCAGTGTGTCATTTAGAGTCACTGTTTCCTTGTTAAGTTTTTCTCTGTAAGATCTATTCAGTGAAGTCAGCACAGTGTTAAAATACACTACTATGACTGTTTTTGTGATTGATCTCTCCTTGAAAATCTTCTAGAAGTTGTTCGTGTTTAAAAAATATATATATATATATTTAGGTACTCCTATATTTGTTGAATATATGTTTACCAGGTTTATACCCTGTTGTTGGAATCATGCCTTTAGTATTATGTAGTGACCTTTGTTGTCTCTTGTGATGGCCTTCATTTTGAAGTCTATTTTGGAAGATATGAGTATTGTTATCCCAGCTTTTATTTTTGGTTTCCATTTTCATGGAAAATTTTTCAATCTCTTCATTCTCATCCTGTGTCAGTCTTTTGTTCTGAGGTAGATATCTTGTAGACAGCATATAATTGGGTCATGTTTTTGTATCCATTCAGCTACCCTATGTCTTTTGAAGCATTTACCAGTAATTCATTTACATTTAAGGTTATTATTTGTAGGTTCTTATTTATTGCCATTTTAATTCTGTATGCCTGTGTCTCTTTCTCTCTCTATATATTTCTTCTTCTCATTACAACAGTCCCTTTAGCATTTCTTGCAGTGCTGGTTTGATGGTGAGAAACTCCTTTATTTTTTTTTATTTGTTTGTATTTCATTTTTTCTTTTTATCTGGGAAGCTCTTTATTTCAGCATCTATTTTGAATGATAGCCTTGCTGGATATATTAATCATGGTTTCAAATCTTTGCTTTTCATTACCTTGAATACTTCTTGCTATTCCTTTCTGGCCTGTAGAATTATGGATGGGAATTCAGCTGACAGCCTTATGGAAGCCTTTTTGTAGGTAGCAAATTGATTTTCTTTTGTCACCTTTAAGATTATTCCCATATCTTTAATTTTTCTCATTTTAATTATGATGTGTCTTGGCAGGGGCCTCCTTGTATTCTTCTTGCTCAAGACTCTCTGTGGCTCCTGTACTTGTGTGACTTTTTCCTTCACCAGGTTAGGGATGTTACCTGCCATTATTTCTTAAAACATGTTCTCTAACCCTTGCTCACTTTCTTATCCTTCTGGCACACCTATTATGTGAAAATTGTTATCTTTCATGTTGTCCCACCGCTCCTGTAAGCTGTCTTCCTGTTTTTTAATTGCTGTTTTTTTTTTTTTTTCTTTTTGGTTCTCCGATTGAGTGATTTTTTTCTATCCTGTCTTCTAATACACTCATCCAATCCTAAGCTTCCCCTAATGTGCTGTGTATTCCTCCTACTGTGTTCTTTATTAGCATTATGTCATTCTTTATAGTTACTGTATCTTTTCTCATGCTGTTTAGTATCTTTGCCATCATTATTCTAAACTCTATGTCTGATAAATTTCTTATCTACATTTCATTGATCTCTTCTAGAGAATGTTCTTGTTCTTTCATTTGGGGCTTGTTTTTTTCTCCTCCCCATTTTGACTTCCTGTTTGGGTTTATGACTGTGTATTAAGTAGTTCTACCACTCCTCCCAATCTATAGTGCAGAATAGTGTCAAATGCTATTTCTCACTAATTAGGTCAGGCAAAGACTCAAAGCTTCCGGAGACCCACCTCTACCTGAAGACTGATTGTATTGTCTTAAGTGGCCTCAGGCAATCCTCCACAGGTGGGGCAACATGCTTTCCAATAGGGTGGGGCAATTGCTTCTGCCTGGAGGCTAATTGTTATTCTCAGTCCCTCAATGGGCCTTAGAAACTCCACAGGGTGAGGAGCAAGGGGTTTTCCAATAGTGGGGCAACTGCCTTCCTCCCAGGCAAAATCACCTGAATAGCAAAGGTCTGCTATCTAATAGAAAGATGTCCTCCACAGTATAAGGGAATGACTCAGCATGGGAAACTGGGGTGTCTGCCTTCTGAGCTCTAACACCAGAGCCCCAACCCTGGTTTCTGCTCACACTGCTCCAGTCCACTCTGCCCTCCCTCTGCCAGAGCCCAGGGTGAGTGGCTGCAAATGAAATGTTGTGCATCAGCCCTTTAAGAGAGTGCATGCATTTCCAGCCATCACTCCCTGACGAACAGCAACCCTGTTGTTTTTCACAGCCAGATGTTATATGGGCACCTTTGTCATTTCTGGTGTTCTCTGATGGGGGGCCCAAGCTTAGGGTTTAGACCTCAGAGTTCTCAGTGGCAGCCCCCCACAGCTGAGATATGTCTCTTGAACTTCAGCTGCTGTCTGTGGGAGCCCAGCCACACCTTTCTTGCCTCTGCCCTTCCTACTAGTCTCTATGTGGTCTCCACTTTCTGTCCTTGGTTATCGGGGTTCTCTCTAGCTAGTCTTCAGTTCATTATTCAGGATGGTGTTTTTGTATTTTAGTTGTAATTCCAGTTTGGTCCTGAGAGTATGTCAATGTAGCATCCACTTACTCTGCCACCATTTTTAATCTCCTCCTCTTCTTTTTATTCAAATTCCTCTGTGATATGACTGTCATCTCCACTACTTTTTAAATCTCATTTGTCTTTATGAAATAAACTGAGGTGGTTCATACCATAAAGATTTTGCATGTTATCACCATATCTTCTAAAATGGTTTTCCCTCATTGCATTTGCATCTCTACACACTTGTCACTTCCTCAGAAATTCCTTCCTATATATAATAGCATTACCTTGCCTTTGGCAATCATGACCACCTGACAATTATATATTTTCTTATTATCTGTCTTCTCTTAATAAAATATAAGATACATTAAGGCAATATTTCATAAGTTTTATTCAGTGCTTTTTTACCAATACTTAGAAATTGGTAGACACTCAATAAATATCTATTAAATGAATGAGTGACTGAATAAATAAGCAATGGAAAATATTACTATATCTGGAATATAGTGAGCAAGGAAAACATAACAGAAAAAGATGGAGAGACCAGCAGAGACCAGTTTTATAAAGGCCTTTTTTAGGCCATTATAAGGTGTTAGGATTTTTTCTAAGTATAATATTAAATATATAATATTTTGAGGAACTGTGGTAAAAGTGAGTGCACTGTTTGTGTGTGTGTGTGTGTGTGCGTGTGTGTGTGTGCGCGCGTGCATTGGAATGGTTTCAAAGAATAGTACATCATGTTTTTCCCTTAAAAACTCACAAAATAGAAAACAGCGACCAATATTTCTTTAATGAATAAAGCAAACTAGGAAAACAAGTTTTCCTTACATGGTTGTTATATGGATAAACTGATAATGTGTATGTGAAATAATTTTGTAAATTATAAGGGCAGTACTTATAGTATTTGACCCTTTCACATACACACACACATATACACACACACACACACACACACACGTCATGCATCCACAGTGCATCATAAACAGCAGTGGTTTAATAAATGCTTCTAGATTAAGTGGGTGAGTAGATGTCATTATTATTAGTATTAAAAGTTGAAAATTATAATTTGCAAGAAGTAGGTAGAAGCAAAAAAGCACCACACTGATTCATAATATGTATTTTATCCATCCCATAAACTTTTTCATCAACTATTTCTGTTTGAATCTCTACCCACAAGGATATTCAGCTATTACCAGAGATAACAGCTGCCCACAACCCCTCTGAGCTACCCAAAATGAATGAGTAGGAAATTGCCTGAATTTATTCTTTAAAATGCACACTTGCAAGCCTTACTTCTAATCTATAGATTTACAAACTTAAGTCAGATTTTCAGATCTGAATCAGGATAGAAGAGAGAAGGAATTTCCCAGAATTTTGCATTTTAAAAATAATCTGCCTGGTAATTATTATGTACTAGGCAGGAGAGTCATGAAGCATGACTGATCAGAAGATTTATTCTTAAGAAATATTACAGACAGTTGGGAAAATTTTTTAACTTTTCTGTTGGTAGGATTCTTTGTTCATTTTGTGACATTTAAGTAGAATGTGGGGATTTCATGTTCATTCTTTTCTGGCAGAAAGTAAAGAGCAATGGAGACATGTACACACATACACACAATGATTACCCTCAGCCGAATACAAACCAAGGAGGAGAAAGAAAAAATATCAAGACTGATTGCACCCATTTAACACTTGACATTTTAATCAGAGTTGTTGGCAGTTCAGCATTCTTGAGTATCCACACTATTTTGCAGAATCCTGCATACTTATGACTTCCTGAGCACAGTTTTTTTAGTGATATGTATATGTTTTATAGAAGCTTTTAGAAATTAATGTTTATTTATAAAATTGTATTGGTATCATTTAGTAACTTAATAAGTTGTATGGACTTTTATCATAACCTAAGTGGTATTTTTAATATTTGGATTAAAATTATTAAAATAAGTGTGTTAATATTTAACACATAATTATTATCATGAGTGTATTAATGTTGCTAAAATTAGTTTCACATATTTATGTCTATAATTACAATATACTTCATAAATGTTAATTAGATATTACAATATTCTTTCAGTCTGATGTCATAAGACAATGTAATATTTTCCTAAAGGAAAAGACTTATTTCATACCTTCCACAACACAATAAAGATTTGGATTCATTAAATGCTTACTGTGTTGACCGTGTATCATTTGGCTAAATAGGAAGAGTGTTTTTAAAAATTATGTTGGCAAGAAATAAAATCATTTCAGATAGGGCAATGCCATAAAGAAAATAAAATTCAATATGAGTGATCAGAGCCCTATTAGATAGGATAGTTGTAGAAGAGTGAGGTCATTTCAAGCTATGAGAGTACAGTGGTTTTGTTTGTGTGTATGTTTACTAAGATTGTAAACATAAAGAATAAAGGTATCATAAAATTAAAAAAATAAATAAATAAATAAAATTATGTTGGCAAAATAACTGTGGAATATCTGTGGGAAAGATAATGACAATTATAATATGATTGGCTCTGCTATCTAGATTCAATAGTTATTGTGATTTTCATTTTCATGATAGACTATCTTAAGCAAAATCTAGCATTCACCAGGAACCTAGACTTAAAAAGTCCTAAACATTGACTAAGAAAGCCAGAGTTCTAAAGGAATGCAAATTAAATCTGGTTACATACTCAGCAAGGGGTTAATGAATGTATTATGATCTAAATTGGCAAGTTTCCAGAACACCTTTGTTATCTATAGTATTGAGAGGAGCCACGAAATTACAGGAAATGGCGGAAACCATGTAGAGTGGTAGATAGGGAGTACTTCAAGAGCAGATATGATACCAGGCTGTTACAGATTAAAAAGTAAATTACCTTACTTTGTATTTTTTTTCCAGCTGACTGACTTAAGCAAAAGATACAAATATGCTGTTTTTATGTTAAACCTCATATACATCATTTTCTAGAACTTAAATAGATAAAAAGTATTAATCTAAAGAGGAAAAAAAATAAGATGAAGAAATAATAGACATCTATTGTTTTCTGCATGCCCACTTCTGTGGGGTAACTAACCCTATTCCAATTGTGTCAGGCTGCCAAAAACAGTATTCTGCTTCTCTGACAACAGGTGGACATATGGATTGCACCTGACATTTCATAGTACTTCATGGAGTGAATCGTGTTCCCCCCAAATTTATGTTCACTCTGAATTTTAGACTGTGACCTTATTTAGTAATCATCTTTTCAGATGTAATTAATTAAGATAAGGTCATGCTAAATTAGGGTGGGCCATAAATTCAATATGATTGATATTTTTATAGAAATAAGAGAGGAGACATAAAGATATAATAGGAGAATGCCATGTGACAGTGGAGGTAGTGATTGGATTGATATGGCTACAAGCTAAGGAACATCAAGGACTATAGGCAACCACCAGAAGCTAAGAGAAGGCAAGGAAGGATTCTCTGCTAGAGTCTCTATAGAGATTATAACCCTTCTGATACCTTGATCTCAGACTTCTGGCCTCCAGAATGATAAGAGAATAAATTTTTATTGTTTTGAGATATCCAATTGTGATAATTTGTTATGGCAGCCTTAGCAAACTAATGCACCTCCTTAACTCATATCATGTGCAAAATTAATTTAAGATGAATTGCAGATCTAAACATAAAAGCTAAAACTATAAAATAACTATAAAAATAGACAAAAACATATATATGTATATATATATATATATATATATATATATATATATATATATATATATATATTCATAAACAAATTAATGGCCATAAGCACATGGAAAAATATTTAACATTCATTATCAGGAAAATGCTCATTAAACTATAATTAAATAATATCATACAATCCCTAAAATAGCTAAAATTTAAGTGTTTTATAAATCTCAATAGTTGGTGATGATGTTAACAATTGGAATTCTCACCAGTTATAGTTAGTAGTAGAAAAAAATGCAGCCACATTATAAAACCATTTGTGGATTTCTTATAAAATTAAGCATTGATTTATTATATAATTCAGCAATTCCATTTCTAGATATTCATTCAAGAAAAAGATTATATATCCACAAAACATTTAATAAGAATATTTATAATAATATTATTCATTAGCTCCCAAATAGACACAATACACATGTCCTTCAACAGGAAAGGGGATAAACAAATTGTGGTATATTCATGCATTCAAGTATTATTCAGCATTATCTATATAATCTACACTAATAAAAGACAAAGATGCTAATTGACTGTACCTTCACTATGCCCACCAGCCAATCAGAAGATTATGCAAATTAACTCAACAAAGATGGCTGTTAATTTGCATACACAGGCACCCAGCAAAGACTGAAGACAGTGTAGAAGGAAGCCAAGGGGCAGAAAAGGGAACATATAAGAGGTATCAGAGATGGGAGCCGAACTGAGGCAGTGGACATGGGAGGGAACGAAGTGGCGGAGAAGGGAGGGAGTGAGGTGGTGGACACGGGAGGGAGGAGAAGCAGAGGACACGGGAGGGAGCTGAGGCAGCAGAAAGGGTGGGAGCTGAGGTGGCGGAGAAGGGAGGGAACCAAGGTGGTGGGGAAGGGAGGGAGCCGAGGCGGCGGAGACAGGAGGGAGCGAAGCCTGCCTCCAGCTTCTCTCCCTTCTCTGCTTCTCTCTGGCCTCAGGAAGTCCTGTTCTTGCAGGAATAGGCCTGAGGAAGCCCTATTCTCGCAGGAATCTTCCCGCAACAGGCCTCTAGTCTATATAATAAAAGCCTAAGCGACAGTTATGGTGGAACAACCAGAAAGACCGGTCACTATGATGCACAATGACCACGAGGGGGAAGACGCTCAATGCAGGAGCTGTCCCATGGTAGTCAGTGCACTACCACAGGGGGAGTGCTGCTCAGCTAGAAGGTGGGCTCATGGCTAGGGAGTGTAGCAGTGGTAGCGGGAGCCTCTCCTGCCTCCTCAGCAGCGCTAAAGAGTGAGCAGGTGGGTGTTAAGGAGCAAGGGATCCCAAGGGGTCCCAGACTGAGAGAGGGCACAGGCAAGGCTGAGGGCCCCCACCCAGTTCATGAATTTCATGCACCAGGCTTCTAATATCTATCTATCTATCTATCTATCTATCTATCTATCTATCTATCTATCATCTACATATATATTATATATATCATATAAATATCATATATATACCATATATATACACACAGCATTAAATACAACATAATATACAGGCATTATATACAATAATGTGAATGAACATACAACAGATTATTTAGAGGAATATCAAAAATTTTGTTTTGGGAAATTAACAAGACAGCAAAAGATTATATACTCCATTGGTTCCACTTATATGAAGTTAAAGAATAGACAAAACCAATGTCTGGTAATAAAAATCATGTGCCATTTAAGGACAGGTATACACTTTGAGAAATGCATTATGAGATGATTTGGTCATTGAACATCATAGAGTGCACGTACACTAACCAAGATGGTATGGTCTACTACACATTTAGGCTATATGGTAAAGCCTATTGCTCCTAGGCTACAAGCTTGTACACTTGCTACTGTATAAAATAATGAGATTAAATCAAGCACAAGATAAAATGATGTAATCAAGAGACACGGTAAACACGAGATATATGAAGACTGCTGCCAGCATTACGCGGCATCCTGCTTTGCAGCAAAAATTTTTATAAGTAGAAAGAGTACACTGGTAATGATAAAAAGTTATAAACAAATAAACCAGTAACATAATCACTTATTATCATTATTAAGTATTATGTACTGTACATATTGTATGTGCTATACTTTCATGTGAGTGGCAGTGCAATAGGTTTGTTTACACCAGGATTACCACAAATATGTGATTAATGTGTTGCTTTACAACTTTATGATGGAGACAATGTCACTAGGATATAGGAATTTTTCAGCTCCACAATCTTATGGGACAACTGCTGTATCTGTGATCTATCACTGGACCAAAATGTTTTCTAATATGATTTGGTATCTGTTACAGTAAGTCCCATATCATTCTTCTGCTTTACCAAAAATGTTTTGCTTACTCTACCTGAAGGAATCATGAAGTGTTTTTAGAAAGAAAAATGTTTTTAGGATTTTGTAATTAACCCTTTATATTCATGCCTGATTTAGAAAGAGATCAGTTGGAACATAAAAACAGTTAGTTTTTTTTTTATATATTTTGGATCAATTTAGATCATTACTATATTGCTATCATGCTTAACTATTCCTTTCTATTAAAGTATGTAGTGGGTAGAGCAATATCCCTTTGGATTTTTCTATGGGAGAGTTGGAAGCATTCTGTATCATGAGAGACTCCCGCCCCCAATACTAAACAAGTGCTTTTAAAAAAATGTTCATTGTTGAAAGTATTACATAGGTCCTCCGTTTTCCCCCATTGACCTATTCCAGCCCAGTCCCACCTTTCCCCGTTCCAGGTCCTCATCCCTCATTGTCTGTGTCCACAGGTTATGCATATATGCATACAAATTCAATGATTGATCTCTTCCTACCCACCCACCCTCCCCTGCCTCCCCTCTGAGGTTAAACAGTCTGTTCATGCTTCTATGTCTCTGGGTCTATTTTTGTTCATCAGTTTATTTGGTTCATTAGATTCCATATATGAGAGATCATGTGATACTTATCTTTCTCCGACTGGCTTATTTCACTAAGCATAATACTCTCCAGGTCAATCCATGCTGTTGCGAATGGTAAGAGCTCTTTTTATTGTTGCACTTGAGGCCCAGTGCATGAAATTCGTGCACTGGGGGGGGGGATCCCTCAGCCCAGCCTGCACCCTTTCACAGTCCAGGACCCCTCAGGGGATGTCTGCCTTCCAGCTTATGCCTGATCCTCCTTAAGCTGGCAGTCAGGCATCCCTCTCACAGACCGGGACCCTTCATTCCTTACCGCCTGCCTGTTTTCTGCTCCTTACCACTTGGCTTGCTGCTCCTTAGCACTGCTGCTCACCAACTGTGAGTCCGGCTTCTGACTGAGCAATGCTGACCACCAGGGGGCAACTCTTGCATTAAGCATCCGCCCCTTGGTGGTCAGTGCGCATCATGGAAACCAGTCGTTCTGGTCATTCCACTGTAGTGGTCACTTAGGCTTTTATTATATAGACTAGAGGCCCAGTGCACAAAATTTGTGCATGAAGGGAAGTCCCCTCAGCCCAGCCTGCACCCTCTCCAATCCGGGACCCCTTGGGGGATGTCCTACTGCCAGTTTAGACCCAATCCCCAGGATCTGGCCTAAACTGGCAGTCATACATCCCTCTCACAATCCTGGACAGCTGGCTCCTAATCATTCACCTGCCTTCCTGCCTGGTCACCCCCAACTCCCTCCCCACCAGCCTAGTCACCCCTCACTGCCCCCCTGCCAGCCTAATTGCCCCAACTGACCCCTGCCTGCCTGGTTGCCCCCAACTGCACCCTTCTGCCTGCCTGGTTGCCCCTAATTGCCCCCCTGTCGGCCTGGTTGCCCCCAACTGCCCTCCCTGCTGGTCTTGTCACCCCCAACTGCCTTCCGCCGGCCTGGTCACCCCTTAGGGTCCCCCCACCAGCCTGGTCGCCCCATGCAGCCTGCTGTTCAGTTGTTTGGTTGTCCCTCACTAACCCCCTGCTGGCCTGGTCATAGGCAGCCATCTTGTGAGGACATGAGGGTTAATTTGCATATTACCTCTTTATCATATAGGACTAGTGGCCCGGTGCACAAAATTAGTGCATGAAGGGAAGTCCCCTCAGCCCAGCCTGCACACTCTCCAATCTGGGATCCCTCGGGGGACATCCCTTTCTCAATCCAGGACCGCTGGCTCCTAAGCACTCACTTGCCTGCCTGCCTGATTGCTCCTAACCACTCTGCCTGCCAGCCTGCTCACCCCCAACTGCCCTCACCTGCAGCCTGCTCACCCCCAACTGCTCCCTTGCCAGCTTGCTCACCCCCAACTGCTCCCATGCCAGCCTGATCACCCCCAACTGACCCCCCCACTGGCCTGATCACACCCAACTGGGGGTGATCACCTCCCCTCCTGGTCTGATCTCCCCTAACTGCCTCTGGCTCAGCCCCGCCAACATGGCTTTTTCCGAAAGGACGTCTGGAAGGTCTCTCGGTCTAATTAGCATATTACCCTTTTATTAGTATAGATAGTATTCCATTGTGTAAATATACCACAGTTTTTTTTATCCACTCATCTGTTGATGGGTACTTAGGCTGTTTCCAAATCTTAGCTATGGTAAATTGTGCTGCTATGAACATAAGGGTGCATATGTTCTTTCTGATGAGTGTTTTGGGTTTCTTAGGCTATATTCCAAGAAGTGGGATTACTGGGTCAAATGGGAGTTCCATTTTTAATTTTTGAGGAAACTCCATACTGTTTTTCACAGTGGCTGCACCAGTCTGCATTCCCACCAGCAGTGTACTTGGGTTCTCTTTTCTCCACATCCTCGCCAGCACTTGTCATTCATTGATTTCTTGATGGTAGCCTTTCTGACAGGTGTGAGCATATACCTCATTGTCATTTTAATTTGCATCTGTCTGATGATCAGTGACTTTGAGCATTTTTTCATATGCCTCTTGGCCATCTGTATGTTCAGGTTGGAGAAGTGTTTATTTAGGCACTTTACCCATTTTAAATTGGATTATTTGTCTTATTTTTGTTAAGTTGTATGAGTTCCTTATATATTTCAGATATTGACTCTTCATAAGATGTAACATTGTGAAATATTTTTTTACAACATCTTAGGTAACACATCATGCTTAAAATGGGTTTTATAAAAGCAACATGCACTTAGGTGAACAAGGAAAAGAAATTAAATTACTATCACCAAAGGAAGGATATCAATAGAAAAAGTTGTAGGCAATTTGACTTATAAAGTATTTCATATTTCTCTCATCAAGCACCATTCTGTATACTGTGAATGAGATTAGGTAACTTGGAGTACTGCAATACAACCAAACGATTATTGGATTTTAAAAATTATCTCTCCTAGATGTTCAAAGACTCAAATGAGCATAAGTAAGCACATAAAAGAAATTGCAGGCAGAAGCAGCAATTATTCAAAATGAACTCCTCTGGATGGAGGTATAAGGAAGAGAGAATGCAAAAAGGCTATCAAAGAAAGTTCCACAATAAGGCCAAACTAAGGAAACAAGTTGCCTAAATAGTGAGTCTAATTAATCCACCATGCTATCACCTCATCCTTGTGGCACAATTATTAGTCTATTTGATTTTAGGTTCTATGTAAAACTGAGTAATTTTTCAAGTTATGATTCTTATATAGTTGTACTACATGAAACTAATAGTCAAATTTTATAGATTTACTGTTACTCTGCGTATGTCCTAGACATGTCCCCAAAATTTTAAAGATAATTTTATAATGTAAAATAATTAAGTGTGGAGATAAACTAGTGATGCTTAAGCAAAACAAAAACAAAATGGGCATTAATGCTACCTCTAGATTCTATTTAATTAGATATCTCCTAAGTTACTTTAGATCTCCAACTACTTCATACCAAAATCAGAAGACAAACCAAAAACCAAACCAAAAACGAAAAACCCCACAAAATTAAATGAAGTAAGAGAAGACACATTGTTTTCATTCCTTGTTAGTGTTAACGTAAAAAACCATTGAAACCTGTAAAGAATTTTTGTGAGTTTATTTGAGCCAAACTGTCGACATATGCTGGGAAGCGGAACCTCAACGAATTGAGATAGTGCTCCGAGGAATGGCAGAGTTACATTTGTATTTATACATTTGCTATCAAAGGAGGGACATAGGTGAGTTACATGAAATTCATTGGTGATAGATTAAGGAGAAGGGATAAAGCAAAGCAGGGAAACCCCTGGGATTGGATAAAAAGTAAAATGATGGACACATACTTAGGTGGGTACAGGAACAATTAACATGATAAATGAAAGAATCTGCGGCATCTGTCCTGGGCTCAGCACACCTGGCTGTGCCCCAGAGGCTCCAGATACAGGGAAGTCACAAGTTACCCAGACATTTCAAGGATATGTTATCATAGATGCAAAAAGACAGATGTGTTCAGTTGACCTTATCAGTGAAGATACTGGCCTAGGACGTAACTGCCCACCATAACTGCTTTTAGTTAAAGTTTAATTTCAGACCATCCTTTGTGGTTACTTTAGGTCTCTGAGTCTGAAAAACTGCTATGCAGGCCTCCCTTGAGCTTGTCAGGTCAGCATGTGGCCCCTTTCGTCCACATTACTAATGAGCAGACTGTACCTGGTACATTAATATTTGAGAATTATTAACGTATCTTCCAAGAAAAAAAAGGGAAGAGGAATTGCATGTCACGTTCCATGGCCCTCCTCAAAATACTTAATAGCCCTCTACATGCTGTAAGAAGTCCTGCGCTAAAGAACTGTCTAACTTTGTTATGCAATGTTTTTCCTTTTTGAGAAACACGTACTATTAGCTCTCAGAGCAAAGTTAGGGAAATCTTGTCAGAGAGGTGTTATGCCCAGATTTCAGGATCCCCAAGAGACCACACCAGGGAGCCAGCCATGTCCGATGCAAAAGCATAAGAGTCTTTATTTCAAACTCGGGTTTGGCTCCCCTACCCTCCTTACCAACTTAGCAGCAAGTGGCAAAGAGAGGGCTAGCCCGGTGGGAAGAGGAGTTTTATAGGGGGGTGGAGTAAGGGGAGGAGAGGGGACTGTGGGCCCTGCCGATTGGCCAGGCGCAAGTCGGTGTCTCGTTACACAGGATGTGGTCATATCTATGGCGCGCATGTCCCTTGATTGTCATTGGTTCGTTTAAAGAAGTCCTGGGTGTGGCTAGCAGAGGCTTGGGCTTCCGGGGAAGAAGCCTTGCTGAGCACGTGGCTGCCCAAAAATGGAGGATTCGGGGCAAGATGGAGGGCATAGCCCTCGCCCTTTCAAGAGGCATATATTATATATATGTGAAGAATTATTCTTTCTATTCACCTATTAAAGGGAAAGAGTTAAATCACTGATCTAAAAAAAAAAAACTCTAGAGAAAACAATGGTTGGTTTTTAACATAAAGCACAAAAATATTTTGTGGTTTATGGGGAAATTATTTGAGTCTCATTTGATTCTAAGTCTAAATGGGAGGTAAAATGAAAGAGTGAAAGGCCACCTATTTTAAAAGTAGCTATCAGTCTAAATCAGAAAAACCACATAAGAAAGATGGACTCTTACTGTTTCCTCTTATGGAGCTTAAGAAGCATTTCTCAGTATTATGAAGGAGGCAGATTTTCTTCATTACCCCTTAATGCACCAGCCACTTTCTCTTGTACTATAAGAAAGAACAACATTATGCTAAGTGAAATAAGCCAGTCAGAGAAAGATAAATATCACATTATCTCACTCATTTGTGGAATATAATGAACAACATAAACTGATGAACAAAAACAGATCCAGAGACAGAGAAGCATCAATCAGACCGTCAAACCTCAGAGGGAAGGTGGGGAGGGGGGGTAAGGGGGAGAGATCAACCAAAGGACTTGTATGCATGCATATAAGCCTAACCAATGGACACAGACACCAGGGGGGTGAGGGCATGAGTTGGGGGGGGCAATGGGGGGATAAGGACACATATGTAATACTCTTAATCAATAAAGAAAAAACAAGAACAACATTTTATTTTTTTAAATTTTTTTTATTGCTTAAAGTATTACAAAGGGTATTACATATGTCTCCTTTTTTCCCCGCCCTTAAGAACAACATTTTAAACAAATATTATTTATCCTAACATATAAGTGCAAGTATATTAAACTCTTAGTTTTTAGCTAGTAGTAAAATAGGTTTTCATTATAAGCCCCCTTAAAGCACAGGCAGACTTTTCCATAACTATGATGTTAGGCAATAAGCAGTGGTTGTGGGGGGTGGGGGGGGGTGAGGGGTGGGCTTAACGCACCTTTATAAAAGCACCTTTGTGATTATTACGGGGGCGGGGGAGAGTTAATTATAAGACAAATGGGCTAGAAAATATTCACAAGTTCTAAATACAATTGCATTCTAAGTGTGCGCTACATTTCAAGAAAAAGCAAGATTCTATGTGGAAATTATAGGAGTAAGAACAAGGCTTATATTCACGCTTTGAATTTAGGGGGTGGAGTTGTTGAAGAAGATGCCATCTTTTGCTCTAATTCAATCAAACACAAATTGCAGGCTTAAATAAGATGAGACCTCTTTAACCAATTTCTTACTCAGTACCTGATAGTGTTTTAGTTTTACACTTAATCTGCCTGCTGTCAAACTCCTGCAGTGGTAGCACCTCAGTGAACTTCCCAGGAGAATCATTCTTCTGCAGCAATGTCCTTGCCCTTAAGAATCAGCCTGTGAGCCCTAACTGGTTTGGCTCAATGGATAGAGTGTTGGCCTGCGGAATCAAAGGTCCCAGGTTCGATTCTGGTCAAGGGCATGTACCTTGGTTGCAGACACATACTCAGTAGGGAGTGTGCAGGAGGCAGCTGATCGATGTTTCTAATTCTCCATCCCTCTCCGTTCCTCTCTGTAAGAAATCAATAAAATATATTAAAAGAAAAAAAAAAAAGAATCAGCCAGCGATACAATCCTTTTTCACAGTCAGGAATAAAGATTCCCGACGTGAATCTGATGCAAACAATCAGAGAACTATTTAAGAGCACATGAGGAACTTGGTCTAGTTGACAGAAAATGTCTTTAATGGATTCCTGAATTTCAGGCTACTCATTTAAGTGGTAGCCCGGTATTTTAAGATCCCCTTTTGGAATTCCAGGTAAGAAACTTTTGCTACATATACAAAATATCCATTCTATCCCCCTTCATGGAATTCAAACACAGTATTTTTCCTGAAGAAAAATATCATTTAAGTAACTGTTCCTAGTTTCTACTTTTGTATTTGTTTCATTTTTAAAGCACACATATAATAAAGGCCTAGTAGATCTCAGAAATTATCTCTAGGGGGAGCAAAATTTAGAATATAAGTAACTTAACTAAATAGTGTGTTTTATAGGACATAATAAAATGATGCCAGGGCATAAACCATGCCCTGCATGTTTCGCTTTTCTGAAATGGTGAGGAATTTTCAATGAGCATGATCTGATTTTGACTCAAGACCCTTATTTGTGACTTAGTCAAGGGTAGGAGAAAAGTTGTGAAACAATTTTTTGCAAAAGCAACTGAATTATGTAGTACTCAAATCCATAAATTTTTCTCTACAAATACTATTATAGTCTAAGCACAAGCTAACTAAACACAAAAAAATGAAAACAAAAAGGAACATCAATAGTTTTGAAAGCATTAACAAAAGGAAAGGAATGAAAATCAAACAGATGGAGCTAAAGCATTACTTCGATTTTTAACAGATTACCAGGAAAATACAAATGTGTACACACATACAAATGTGCTTCACTCAACACCACTTTGCTCTTCCTTGCTATTTATTTATATTTTCTTTTTTTCATGTTCATATACAAAACAAAATGTGCCTGTATTTTTCTATGTTTTGCATATTCAAAACAGGCAAGTAATTGAGAAACATAAAAATAAGAGTTAGTTGGAATATCAAATTGTTAAATAAACAACGGCTGGTTAAACAGTTTGTGAGAATGCAGTTGAGGCCAGAATCAGGCTTCCTGCCAGAATTAAAGGTATCTTCACTGATGCCAGAAACCACAAGCCCTTATCACATGCATAAGAATCTCAGTTCCCAAGGCTAGACTACTCCAAATGACAAAGACAAATGAATCTTAGTGTTGGCAAGTGTGTGTGAATTCTATTTCCAATCTCACCAATAAAATCAGTTACTCTTTCTTTCTTGGGATAATCCATGAAGAGATTGAAAGGAAGGATGAAAGTTCTAATACTATAATTCTGTTGGAAATGGACACAACCACAAGGGAGGCTGGCCCTAGCTGGTTTTCTCAGTGGTTAGAGCATTGGCCTGGGGACTGAAGGGTCCTGGGTTCGATTCTGGGCAAGGGCACATGCCCAGGTTGCTGGCTTGATCCCCAGTAGGGGGCATGCAGGAGGCAGCCGATCAATGATTCTCATCATTCTCTCTCTCTCTCTCTCTCTCTCTCTCTCTCTCTCTCTCTCTCTCTCTCTCTCCCTCTCTGAAATCAATAAAAATATATTTAAAAAAAGAAGGGGGGATGGAGGACAGCAGAAATCCAGATTCTGCCAATTAGTACTGATGACATAATGCTTTAGGCTTTTACCACTTAAAGTGTGGCCAATAGGCCAGCAGCATTAACATCATAAGGGAGGTTGCTAGAAATGCAAAATATCAGTTCTCATCCAGGACCTACTGAATTGGGATTTGAATTTTAAAAAGACCTTCAATTTACAGAAGACTGTCTTACTTAGAGCATTATTCTCAAAGTTCACTGTGCATACGGTAATAATCACTTTGGTTTAAAAAAAATACCAAATTGATATTGAGGTCTCATCCCTATGTATATTGTCCATGATGCATTTTAGACGAAAGCAGCATAGTATTTGAAATAATTTTAGGTCATGGAAGCTGTCAAGAATTTTAATAATTTTCATCACATGTAGCAAAAGCTACAAAGTGAAATACAAGTCTTGTATGTAACAGGCTCATTGCACAATTCTAGGGGGAAGTGAGGCTGATAAGCAGCAGAGGCAGGTAGATGTTGCCTGTGATGCAGGCGTACTGCAGGAGGGTTATTTGTAGCACAGCACAGAGAATTAGATATTTTTCCTCCGGGCCAACCCCTTAGAGACTCATGTTGGATTATTCAGAAAGTAGGAGGATGGAATAGAAGCAGAAGTGATATGTTTACACACAATGTTGTAAAAACTTTGGGACTAGTAAGGAGTAGCTGAGATATGAGTGTTAAGGTTTCTCCCTGCTGTAGAGACGCTCTTTCAGCACATGCTGGCCTTTCCATAGTGGATTCTTCAGTGACCATCACCAGGAAGTAATGCCAATGACAGGAGGCATCACCTATAGCAATGGCAAAGGTGAGATGATACCCATTTCTCCTGGGGACACCAAGGGTGTGAGAGAACTGGAGGGCCTCCTTGGATCAGCGAATGATTAGATGCCTGCGGCAAACATTGTGTAACTTTTAAAACTAAAATTTACAAGATTAAAAATAAAAGTCAGTATTTCAATCTGCCATTTAAGACAACAGAATCTTTTCAAAAGAAAAATAAATTACAGACTATCATACACAAATGGATTTATTTTACAGAATATTTTCTAATTGAAACTTAATCTAACCACAGATTAGACTAGAAGTTTCTCTCTACCAACCTTGTTCAGTTACTAAACCCTGATCATCTAGCTTCTGGAATGGAATTAGTCTACTCTCTTATTTCTACTGAGGAAATAGAAGAGGGACAGTCAGTCAGGGATGGGACAATGGGTAGAGGGGGGATAGAGTGGAGCGTTGCAGACTCAAGCAGAATGCAGCTTGCTTACTGTGATCTGTTCTGAGAAAGAAAACAAACAAACAAACAAACAAACAAACAAAAACAGCAACAACGCAGAGAAAAAGTAAGTATCCTAGAACTGAACCCAGCTGGGTGGCAACCTTGGACCTGAAATGGCAGGTCCTCAACCAGTTCTATCTCGCTAGTGGGAACTTGAGCTTTAAAATCAGAATTCTTTGGTAGAACCAATCAGAAGCCAGCAAAACATATATTTACCCCCCAGACAAAGAATCTTAACTAGCAACCCACTTTGGGTCCCCTTCCTGTTAGGGGGAGTCTGTCTATCTCTCAATAAACTTTGCTTCTGCTAATCATCTTTGTCCATGAACTCATTCTTCAATTTTGTGAGACAACGAACTCAGACCAAACCAGAAATTTTGGCATCACCACTATCCCATGGTACTTCCTAACTTGGTTTCTCTAATGACAACATAATCTTAATCATTGGTATGTTATAGACTTACTATGGCATCAAGTCTGAGGAAAATCTTTTACTGGTTTAAGTTTTTATTTGTTCCATTGTCTAAATTCTTCTGCAACTCCCTGAGGGACTCTCTATTATTCAGTTATTGGCAGAGAAAAACTGACTGATATACACTGAATTCACCGAATTGTCAACTCAGTTCAAGTCATTCCCATTCCTTTCTGTTAGTTCTTGTTGATGATATTATTGCTATCCAGGGAAAATAGTTTTCCCAGGTAAAATCATTAATCTCTCATCAAATAAACATGTCCAATATAGTAAGCATGAAATAAATACTAAAGGATTGGGAATGCTTTATTTCATATGATTTTAAGGGATTGAGAATTTGTGTGGCTCAGTAGACAAAAATTTAGACAATATAAAGTAAACAAAAAAGGTATGTAAATTTATCACAGTTTGGCTTGCTGTCTAAAAGTATTGTGAGCACAAAAGCAAAGAGCTGAAGAGTGAAAGGGCTGACATAAATGCTTATATCTTATTACATCTTTGTTTTGCTTTGAAACTGTAATAAAAGATAACTAGTTGCAATAGTGTCCTATCAGTGCCATAACAAATTAGCCGCCTATTTAGCAGTTTAAAACAACTCTCATTTAAACTCCCTGTTCTATAAATCAGACGACTGAGCAGGCATGGCTGGATCCTCTCCTCAGGACTCAGAATGTTGAAATCAAGGTGCTTGCCAGGGCTTCAGCTCACATCTAGAGCTTCCCAGTTTATGGATTGTTGACAATTAATTTTCTTTTCACTTTTTCCACATGGCATCATCCTCTTCAATTCAATAATGAAACATTGAATCTTTCTCATTCTTTAAATATCTCTAACTTCCCCTTCTGCTTTTAATGGCTTATGTGATTGTATTGGGCTCACTTGGGTAATCCAAAATAATGTTCCTATTTTAAGATAAACTGATTAGTAATTTGAATAACATCTTCAAAGTTTCTTGTGCATGAAATATACCATAATTACAGGAGTAATATGAAGGGATAGAGATAAGGGGGCCAAACTTCTACCTACCACACTGGATAAATCTGGGTACTGGCATATACATCATGATAGTAGTATAATGTAATTGTTGACAGCTTAAGCTCTGCAGACTTGAGTCTGGCTATGTCACTTCTTAGCTATATTCTCTAAGTTTCACTTTCATGACCTATAAATAAAGATAATAGAACCTAACTCATAATATTACTGAAAAGGATTAAATATTAAATATAAATAAGCATCTGTCTTATGTGCATGCCCAATAAATGCTAGTTATCATTATTATCATATCCATTTTATTTTTCAATACATTTTAGAAAAATGGTAAATGCATGCTACGAAATTACATATAGTACAGATAGGCTTTAATGGAAAATCAGTTCACGTCTCCATTCTCACTCCCCAAAGGAAACTGTTTTCAATCAATCTGTTTTTATTTCTTTTGGTAGCTATCTCCACATTCTAAGTACGTACACATAATTATTCTTTGACACTATCTGTTGGCTCCATGCCATTAAAAAATAGAGATTTAGATTAATAGCACTACTCTCATTTCTTGATAGTTGTATTATTTGTATTTCTTTTATTAGTTACTTTTATAATTCTTAATAAATATTTGCCTCTTATTATTTTCACTTTAGACAGTTTTCCTAATGCCCCACAATGTAGGAAAGGATATTAAAACTCTACCTAATCTTCTCTCCATCATTTCTTCCAACCTCGGAGCTCACATTTTTTTTGTCAACTCTAATTTACTCTGCATGGTCAATATTGATATTCATATTGAAATCATTTACATCTGATACTGTAGTCATAATTAAATATTTCATTCTCTGTCTGAAGCTGGATTCTAACTGAAAACCAATAAATAACCTTTCTAATATCCAAATTATATGACTATTATTAACTTAAGATGCAAATAATGTGGTGGGATTATAGTTTCTTCACTTTGGGCCCAATGTCATGAACTCTGTGTAACTCAAAGAAGCATATGACTCTTGCCTTAAATGAAGTTTACCATTCATAATTTGAAATTATTATTTTGAGATTGTATATAATATATAATTCAGTATAGACCATGGATAAACTTAATGCTTTAATTATTGGATTAACAAAAGTTTGTTTTTAAATCACTATACTATGAAACAAAACTCAAGTAATAATATGAAAAGATAGAATCTAATATTTCTTTAGCTAACAATAAAGAAGTTTAACTTTTGATAAATGCAGTTAAAATTATACTTATTTCTTAGCTTCCATTTGAATTCAGAAATAGTGGTTGCAATTTGTCATTTTGATGAAATGAACAGCAAATGGAAGAATTTATATGTACTGCTTTTTAAAAAGTGGATATCTTTCTATTCTATTCTATTCTATTCTATTCTATTCTATTCTATTCTATTCTATTCTATTCTATTCATTCTTTGATGTCACTTGAATGTTCTTTATTCCAGAGCAATTTTTTTTGTTCAAGCTGTGAGCATATAAAATAGAATGCCAACTTTTAATTTATGCAGTGAATTGGGTAATGCATTATTTAATACAGTGAAATTACTTTGTAATGTCACACTGATGTACACAAGGCTTATGAAAATGCATGTGGGTGAAGAAACAATAGTGAACTATTGACTAAATTCAAAGACTCTGCTATATTTGTCATAGACTTCAGAAAATAACAGAAACAAAAAGAAATTTGTTTCCTCAAAACACAACATTTTTCATCAAATGAAAAATGATTTGGTTATGGTAAGCTATATTTGTTTCTTTCAAGGGGACAAGTGAATCCAAAATCATAATATATATATATATATATATATATATATATATATATATATATATATATATATATATATAGAGAGAGAGAGAGAGAGAGAGAGAGAGAGAGAGAGAGAAAAGCATATTAAAAAATGTGAACAAAAGAGGTGTTCCCACTCAATTTCCTTCATTCATGTGGCCCCATGGAAAATAATGGAAACACATGGACACTGACATTTCTTTTTGTAGTGCTTAGTAAAAATTAACCCTAAAAATACTTTAGTATTAGAAACAATACACAAATACAGTCAAGTTTCAGGATACAAAATCAATGTACAAAAAGCCATTGCCTTCCTGTATACTAACAAGAAAACTTCAGAAAAAGAAGTGAAAAACAATTTGTTTTGCAATCGCAACCAAAAGAATAAAATACCTAGGAATAAACTGAACAAAGAAAGTGAAAGACCCATATACTGAGAAAATTGCAAAATATTATTAGAAAGGATTGAAAAAGACACAATAAAATAAAAATATATATCTTGTGTTCATGGATTGGAAGAATCAACATAGTTAAAATGGCTATATTACCCAAAGCAATATACAGATTGAATGCAATCCCCATTAAAATCCCAATGTCATTCTTATAAAGAAATAGAATGAGAAATTATCATATTTGTATGGAACCACAAAATACCCCAAATAGCCAAAGCAATCCTGAGAAAAAAAAATGAAGCTGGAGGTATACTACCTGATTTCATATATACTACAGAGCTATGATAGTCAAAACAGCATGGTATTGGCAGAGAAACAGACAAACAGATCAATGGAACAGAATAGAGAGCCAGCTATAAAACCACATGTATATGGACAGGTAATTTTTTACAAAAGAGCCAGAAACACATAATGAAGTAAAGATAGTCTCTTCAATAAATGGTGCTTGGAAAACTGGAAAGCCACATGCAAATGAATGATATTGGATTGCAGTGTGTCCCCATGTACAAAAATTAATTCAAAATGGATCAAAGACCTAAATATAAGACCAAAACAATAAGTTACATAAGAAGAAAATATACGTACCAAACTTATGGACCGGGGTCATAAAGAACATTTTATGAACTTGATTCCAAGGCAAGAAAAGTAAAGGGAAAAATAAATGAATGAGACTATATCAAACTAAAAAGCTTCTGCACAGCAAAATAAACTGACAACAAAAAGAAGAGGCAGCCAATCATATGGGAGATGATATTTGCAAACAGTAGCTTTGACAAAGGTTTAATTTCTGAAATACATAAAGAACTCAGAAAACTCAACACCAAACAAACAACCCAATCAAAAAGGGGGCAGAGGACCTGAAAATACACCTCTCCTAAGAAGATATATGATCAGTCAATAGATGTATAAAAAAATGTTCAACCTCACTGGCAATTAGGGAAATGCAAATCAAAACTATAATGAGATACCACCTCACACCTATTAGAGTGGCCATTATCAACATGACAAGCAATAATAAGTGTTGGAGTGGTTGGGGGGAAAAGGGAACCCTCACTCATTGCTGATGGGATGTAGACTGCTACAATCACTATGGAAAGCAGTCTGGCTATTCCTCAAAAAATTAAAAATAGAGTTACCATATAACCCAGAAATCCCTTTCCTGGGTATATACCCCAAAAATTCGAAATCATGTATTTACAAAGATATATATGCACCCCTATGTTCATTGCAACATTATTCAACTTGGCCAAGACATGGAAACAACCAAAGTGTTCTGTGATAGAGGACTGGATAAAGAAGATGTGGTGCATATACACAATGGAATACTACTCAGTCATAAGAAAGGATGAAATAGTGCTCTTTGCAACAACATGGATGGACCCTGAGAACATTATGCTAAGTGTAATGTCAGTCAGAAAAAGCTAAGAACTTATGTTTTCACTCATATGTGGGATATAAAACAGAAATTTGTGAACATAAACAGCAGTGTGGTGGTTGCCAAAGAGAAAGGAGAAGGGGGTCCTAATATATAGTGACAGGAGAAGATTTGACTTTGGGTGGTGGGTACATGGTGCAATATACAGATCTCGTAACATAGAAACCCATACCTGAAAGCTATGTGTTCATGCTGACCAATGTCACCCCAATCAATTGAATAAACAAATGTTTTTTTAAGAACATAATTTAGTCATACCTAATTCCGGGGTGATTATTATAGACTATTAAATATAATCTACTTGTTAATAGACAGAGAAATGGCAAACTCTTCAATAATAAATTTAATTATTGATATTTTATCTGCATCAAATTATTTTATATGTCATAATTTAGAGACAGCAAAGTCAATTATCTCCTCTAAATATGATAATAGTTTCTGAAACCAAACCAACCAACCAGCCCTATGTGATAGGGGTGCTAAACTCCATTATAGTAATTATTACATTTCCTTACATTCTGTACAAAATCACATAATGGCTTTTGAGAAAAAATATACAAAGCTCTTATCAAGTAAAAATAATGATTTCAATCAATGAATCCACAGTTTGAGAAAGAAGATTCTATCATCATTATGTGGAAATAGAAAGCAACAATATCATTCTATTTTTTCATTGCTAATTATAATTATGTAATTGATAGGAAAAATAGAAGGCCTTAATTAGTTCTTAAAGTGGTGCTAAGAATCACAAATTTACTGACAAACTTACACCTTTGTTATGTTTTGAGATTAAGGTTTGTTTGTTCTTTTTAAAATATATTTTTATTGATTTCAGAGAGGAAGGGAGAGAGAGATAGAAACATCAATGATGTGAGAAACTCATTGATTGTCTGCTCCTGCATGCCCCACAGTGGGGATTGAGCCGGCAACCCAGGCACGTGCCCTTGACCAGAATCAAACCTGGGACCCTTCAGTCCGGAGGCCGACACTCTATCCACTGAGCCAAACCGGCTAGGGCCAGGTTAAGGTTTTGATATCAGCTTAAATCTACCATTCAAATTCCTGCTAGAAATATTACTAGCAATATTTCAAATTCCTGCTAGCAATATTTCATACATGCTCCTAAAATTTATAAATATACAGATAATATTTTCTTTTTTCTATTTTGTGCCTAAACGAGATAGTGTGCTCCATTTCTAAGAAGAGATGTTCTCATATGTTTTAAATAGAGTGATTTTAAGGAGAAGAACGATTAGTGTTGCCACAGATGTTTGTAGAATGTTAAATGTTGCTAATTAATGAAAAGAATAAGACCAATGCTGTGAACAAAACAAAACAAAACTCCCACTGTGATTGTTTCACCATTCATTACCCCGGGACACCAACATCTCTTCCACAACTTGTGTTCCAGCATGGTGGAGATGGTGATTAAAGGGTCCATATGGTAGCAATATGGATGCCCTGCTGAGAAACAGAGGGGTGAATTCTACAGGTCAAGTGAAGAGTTTATTTTGTGATGGTGAATAACTTCAAACTTTGGAGTTTTTAAAACATTTGAATTAGTGAAGTTATACAGGATTAAAAAAATATAGTCAAGGAGAAAATATATAGTCAAGGGTTTTTATTATTTTGAGAATAAGTGTGAAAAAGTAACACATTGATACATCGAAGCCATTTCTGATATTGAAGACTCAATAATAAATTTTTAATCAAAACCTTTAATTTAGCACCTGACTAGACACATCACCATCCACGTGACATATACATTATCAACATCATCACTATTATTGCCAAAAGAAAATCCAAAACTGAATGCACACCCTAAGAAGCTTAAATAGTTTATGGACTAGTTTTGAAGCAAACACAATGACATTAGACCAGAGAAAGCAATATATCCACAAGAGCAAAGAAGCCACTGCAAACTTAATATCAGTACTAAGGGAAAAAAGATTAATGAAATGGAAGGACATAACCATGTTTATCTTCTCAGTGTCCCTTTCTCTGGTACAACCTCCAAATCTCCATTTCTCCTCCTGATTTCCCATCCCTTTTCTATTCCCTATGTCCCACTGCTCAAATAATCTCACTACTTTTATGTTCCTTCGATACCAGAGCAATGCATCTGTCCAGCCCTAAACAGGAAAGAACCTCACTAATTTTATGCATTCCACTTACTGGTGTTGCATTCTCTCCTCTTTTTCAGGTTCACAACCTAGCAAGATTTATTTTTTATTTTATTTTTTTTGGGAGAAAGCTTTATTTTATAAACTTTTCTTCCTAACCCACAACAAATCAATTTTTACATATTAATAGTTTTCTTTTTGCAATATCTCTTAAACTCATTCCATATTTCACATGTTCACATTTATCATGCTAATTTTTTTCATAGATGGATTAACTCAAGCCTGTGTCTTCTTCAGATAATATCACATTGCTCTCTTTCTCAAATTAAGAATTTATACTGATTTCCTCTTGCCCATACTATCAAATAGAAATTTCAAAACATGCCATTCAAGGTCTTCCACTCCTGCTCCATTTACCTCGCCACTGTTTCTCAAATTACTTTGCCACTCAAATAATTCCTCATATCTAGATATGTGAATGATTTGACACGTACACAGGTGATTTATAAGAATGCTGACATTTGCATTTGCTCTTATGGTTTTCTTGGCTTAGAGCAGTGATGGCGAACCTATGACATGCGTATCAGAGGTGACACACAAACTCACTTTTTAGTTGATTTTTCTTTGTTAAATGGCATTTAAATGTATAAGATAAATATCAAAAATATAAGTCTTTGTTTTACTATGGTTGCAAATATCAAAAAAATTTCTATATGTGACACGGCACCAGAGTTAAGTTAGGGTTTTTCAAAAGGTTCACCATCACTGGCTTAGAGTATCTTGCCTGCTAATTTATGTCCTCTTTACTAAACTAGTTCATATTTGTAAACATTTAACTGCACTACACAAGGCCTTTTTCTCAAGGAAACTTTCACCAACCTCCACACATTCCAGACATTCCTGTTCTTCATGTTCTTTAATACTCACACATTCAGTTCACATGCTGATTTTTCATATTTGTGGGAATTATGTTACAAATCGCAGGAGAATCTTATGCCGTGAGACAGTGACTAAACTAGAGAGAGGGGAGACAAGGGATGCATGTCATTTTTTCCCTCTTTGGTCTCTTTTTCTCTCTGGCCTTTTTCTCTTCTCAAAGTAGGTTTTTGCACAAAGAGACGGGTACCACTGTCATCTGTCTGCCAGTGTGTACTAGTAGCAATAGACCAAACAAAGGAGCCAAAATGGAAAGCCTGGTGGTGGTGGTAGGGGTGATTCTTGTTAACCTGGAGAAAGATGGATCTTGAAGATGATTTGTTCAGTATTCTGAATTCAGATTTCTCTGAACTACAGCAGAGTTTCAATGATACATAGATTGTAAACACTGCAAAGTAGACAAAATTTGTCTTTATCACTCCTATCTCCTTGTGGCTATCCTCCACCCAAAAACTTCAGTGCCTACATGCTACTTTCTAGCTATTCTCCAGGCTTGCCCTGCATACCACCTCCCACCACACACAAAATGTACCCACCATTTTTTTGTATCCCAATCAGAGATCCAATTTTTTTTCAGAGCTACAAAGCCCTCAGCATCAGTTACAATTGATTAGGACATGAATGAGGCACAACCTTTTATTAACATTTTATAAAAGGAGCTTGTTAACCCAAATGAGTCTGCAATTAGTAGAATGTAAAAGAGAGTTATTTTTGAACAAGTTTAATGGAGGGAATCTTCAAGCAAGTACATCTTTTCCTATTCATTCCTTCCCCTTTCCTTAGATGGCTAGAGAATTACTGTTCATGGGATCTCTACAGGCATACAAATCTATTCTTGCCACTACCCAAGTATTTATTAGCAGTTCATTACTACTTGGACACAACAAAGTCCTTATTTTGAGAGTAATTATAAGTTGAATTGCAAATATTCCAAAAAGTAGACACACATAAATTTTAATGTCTTTTGTCTACTTTGCAGTTAATGGTGATGTTTTATGTGTTTTTCCATCAATTGATGCATTTTCTTACTTTTCCCTATGACAGGGTAAGAATACCAAGAGAGAGAGGGCTATTATATTAGTGCATGTGTGGTAGCATGTTAAGGGAAAGACCTAGAGTAATTTCTTGATTAGAATCCTAGGCTCTGCCTCTTACTATTTTTGTGAAGTGGTTACTTATTTAAGACCTATGAGCCTTATTTTATCAATCTATAAAACAATGATAATATCTACATCAAACATTTGTTGTAAAGGTTAAATAAAATAGTGTTAAAAAGTTAAAGCTTAACAAAGTAACTTGCCCTTGTCAGGGACTCAATAACTATTAGTGTTCTCAATACTCCCTGACCCAAAGTAGTCATCATGTATTAACAATTTTCCTCCAAAATATCTCCTTCACTTTAGTAAGCTTTCTTTTTTTCTCTTCTTTCTTTGGAGAGAGTGTGGTGCAGCAGAAAATATGCTGACTTTTGAGACAAATACATCAAAGTCTGAATTGTTGATCTGCCATTTAGTATTTGTGAACTTTAGCTAACTGTAATCATGAGCTTCTTTCTTCATTGGCAAAATGGAAAAATTATGATACTACCGAAGGGGGCTACTATAACACACACACACACACACACACACACACACACACACACACACACACTGGCATATAGGTGAATTTCATAAGTGGTAGCTATAATCATTGACATTCTTTAACTGTAGGCCCTCTCCCCTTTATGCCTAGATTTTTTGAGTTTCTAATGCAGACTTTGTGACACTATTCTTTTCTGATTCTGATCATCCTACTCAAAATTCTTCAGTAGCTTTCTATAACACCTAGAAAAATGTCAAATTCTGTATCATGGCTTACAAGGCACTACATGATCTGATATTTGCCTACTTATACCACATCATCTCTTACCACTCTAGTCTTTGCTCTCCTGCTCTAACCACACAGACCTTCTAGTTTCAGCAGCACACTAAGCAACTTCCTTCCTTAGGGCCTTTGCAGATAGTGCTCCTTCTGGCTGTAATATTATCTTTCCTCCTTGCTGCAAACCTTTGTGCATTGCTAGAGCTTCATCTTTTATGTCTTATTTGGTAATGCTCTCTTCAGAGAGATTTACCTAATTGCTTAAACTATACAAATGTCTTTGTTATTTATTTTTTTCTCATGTCAAAATAAATATTATTTAATTTTATGGCACTTCAACTTATAGCAATATGTTTTTATCTGTTTTCTGTCTGTCTTCTGCTAATAGAATATTTCTCTGTCTGAAATGCCCATCATTGGTCTAAATTTGGTTCACAGGGGACATGGAGAACAAGTCCACTCCACTTTTTATATGACTGACCTCAACATATTTCATGAAAAATATTATGCTCTTCCTAAGTAGATTCTCCTCTAGGCCAAATATCTCCTGTTTCACCAATTGCTTGTTTACTTAACAAGTAAATTGCTTGTTTACTTACTTGGAAATTATAAACAAGGTCTAGTTCTAAAATTGGTGGAATCTGTGTTCTTTCAGTATCTCTCTTTCGCTATTTCCCCTACTCATATCTAAATCCCATTCATCTATCAATTACCAGCTCCTCCTTGAAATAGTTCATTCCTACTCCTGTCTGCCCTATTCTCACCGCTTTCACTTTTTAAACACATCTTTTTAACATGAGAAAGAGGAATATTTTTATACACATGGAAATCATATTTCAAAGTTAAGAGTTCTAAAATGTAAGAGCTTGGTTTTTTTTTCTGACTCAATACTTTGATATTAAGGCACCACATGAATTACTGAACACTGCAATGAGAAATAAGAGTGCAGCCACAAAACTAAATCAGATTGATGTAGTCAAACGCATAGAAATAGTGTCCTGAATATTAGGTTATTTCTTTTATATATCCATTCACCAGAATTGTCTACCTCTTTTTGTATCTAATAAAAATAAGTCCAGTTCTACACAGAATTTAGTGGGAACTCAACTAGCTGTGAGTAAAGAATGGCTTCTGGGTACTCGGCAATGTTCACAGGTTACCTTTCTGGCCTACCAATCACAGAGTGGCCTGGGGGAGTCTTACAATCAAATATATATGAAAATAACTCCTTTATGCTTCATGAGCTAAACTTAGTCACCATGAGATACACAGGAATACCCTACCATCTATAAAGTGCAAAGAACTGGAAGCCTATCATGTAACATGATTATTATAAAAGAGCTATTTAAAATTAAGTGTTTTTATACCCTATGTCAATGTGTTCAATTAGAATATGCCCCTTTATGTTATTGCATGTAAATCTTTGACATATCTCTTTTTCAAGCGTCAACTCAATAGATCTTGTTTAAAACAACAATCCTACTATAAATCAATTTTAAAATGCCAATTCTCTCATCTACTTACAGTAAAAGTAGGGAAATACGCATTTTCTTTTCAGTGGATCAATATCTTTCTAGTTCTGAGAAAATTCAGAGCATTTCAGAAAATGCCTTTTATTTCACCCTTCCACTTGTGAAGACACAGATAATCAGAGATTTGGGAAATGTTTACACACACACACACACACACACACGGATATTTAAAAGACTCATATGACATACACAGAAATAAATATAAACGAAACTTAAACCAACTTGTTCATGTACTTCTTTCAATGAGAGATTTCTAATTAGGTCATTAAAATATTTATTTCTGCTTATTAAAATAATACCCTTTCATTGTAGAATATTATGAAAATATAGAGAAGCACAATAAACATATTAAATTTATAGCTCTACTGAAATTAACAAATATTTACAAATTATTTCCACTCTAGTCATAATTTTTAAGTATCTTATATATAAACACTTAATATCAGCAACAAATTAATTAAGATCAACTGACATTTTGCACTTTGTAACATGTTTTTGTCGTCATTTAACAATACATAGTAAGCATGTTAGAGAGACATTTTTAGAGGGTGATACAGAAGGAAACCAGTTGAAATTACATCCAAGGTCTGGTTCTAAAATTGACAAAGCACAAGAAACTCCTTAAAGTTTAGGATGTTTTCTTAGAATAACAATATCTAGGTTGTGACATCTTCTATTTTTTTAAGAAAATACCTATTGAAGAATGTTAGATCTGATTAACCTTTTCACACACACACAATGTTATTGCCGAGCTCCTCTGAGGGAATGTGGGAGCATTAGGTCAGGCTTACCCTTTCTCTAGCAGGCCTTATGCCCAGGGTTGACAAACAGCTGGTGTTTGTCAGAATAATAGGAAATAAAACTAAAATTTATTTTAAATGAGTTTAAAATGAAACATAAATGCAGTCATGAAAATAAGTTTACTTAATGTTTCCTTGGCTAAGTTAAGTTTATTATTTTATCTATTACTAGAGGCCCGGTGCACTCGGGGGGGGGGAGGGGTCCCTCAGCCTGGCCTGTGCCCTCTCACAGTCTGGGACCCCTCGGGAGATAACGACCTGCTGGCTTAGGCCTGCTCCCGGGTGGCAGAGGGCAGGCCCAATCCCTAGGTGCAGCCCCTGGTCGGGCTCAGAGCAGGGCCGATTGGGGAGTTGGGGCGCCGCCCCCTGTCATGCACAGAGCAGGGCGGATTGGGAGGTTGCGATGCCACCCTCAGTCACGCTCAGGGTAGGGCCGATTGGGGGGTTGGGGCACTGCCCCCTGTCACACTCAAGGCAGGGTCGATGGGGAGGTTGTGGCGCCACCCCCTGTCACGCACAGAGCAGGGCCCATCAGGGGGTTGGGGCGCCACCCTCTGTCACCCACAGAGCAAGGCCATCAGGGGTTGGGGCGCCGCCACTGTCACACTCAGGGCAGGGCCGATGGGAAGGTTATGGCTCTACCCCATCACACACAGAGCAGGGCCCATGGGGAGGGGGGTTGGGGAGCTCCCCCCTGTACGGCACAGAGCAGGGCTGATCAGGGGTTTGGGGCGCCATCCCCTGTCATGAACAGAGCAGGGCGGATGCCGGGGTCCAACCCCAGCAGGTCCAGGGGTCCCCAAAGGTGTGGATGGAGTCAGCGAAGAAGGAATGACACAGAGACAGCGTTCAGTTGATCAGCAGCCTAGCCAGGATCTCTAGCCAGGATCTCCAGCCAAGTTCTGGTCTGGATCTCCAGCGAAGTTCTGCTTAGGATCTCCAGCCAGGTTCTGTGTCCATGTTGTCTTGCTAGGTTCTCCAGCCAGGTTCTGTCCAGGTTCTCCAGCCAGGTTCAGTCACTAGGTTCTAGTCAGGTTCTCTTGCCAATTTCTGTAGTCAGGTTCAGTCCAGGATCTTTTGCCATGTTCTCTCAATCTAAGTTCTGTGTTCTAAGTTCTGTGTTCTAAGTTCTGTGTCTTGCTGTCTTGTTGCATCTGTATTTATACTAGTTGATTCAATCCTATCAGTCTCTATTACAAAGGTTAGGGCGTTTCTTATCTTCATTCCAGGGAGTAAAGATTATGTAGCTTAGCCAACATCATACTCAATGGACAAAAACTAACACCATTTCCCCTAAGAACAGGAATAAGACAGGGATGCCCCCTCTCACCACTCCTGTTCAACATAGTACTGGAAGTGTTAGCCATTGCAATTCGGCAAGAAGAAGAAATAAAAGGCATCCAAATTGGAAAAGAGGAAGTAAAACTGTCCTTATTTGCAGACGACATGATATTATACATACAAAACCCTAGAGACTCCATCAAAAAGCTACTGGACTTAATACATGAATTTGGCAATGTAGCAGGATACAAAATTAACCCCAAGAAATCCGAGGCATTTCTATACACCAATAGTGAACTTTCAGAAAGAGAGATTATAAAAACAATCCCGTTTACCATCGCACCAAAAAAATTAAGCTACCTAGGAATAAACTTAACTAAAGAGGTAAAAGACCTCTACTCAGAAAACTACAGGACGTTGAAAAAAGATATAGAGGAAGACATAAACAGATGGAAGAACATACCGTGTTCATGGATTGGTAGAATCAACATCATTAAAATGTCCATACTACCCAAAGCAATCTATAAATTCAACGCACTTCCCATTAAAATACCAACGGCATACTTCAGAGATCTAGAACGAACTCTCCAAAAATTCATCTGGAATAAAAAAAGACCTCGAATAGCTGCAGCAATCCTGAAAAGACCAAAGTAGGTGGGATCTCAATACCAGATATCAAGATGTATTACAAAGCCACTGTTCTCAAAACTGCCTGGTACTGGCACAAGAATAGGCATATAGATCAATGGAATAGAATAGAGAGCCCAGAAATCGGCCCGAACCAATATGCTCAATTAATATTTGACAAAGGAGGCAAGAACATACAATGGAGCCAAGATAGTCTCTTCAATAAATGGTGCTGGGAAAATTGGACAGATATATGCAAGAAAATGAAACTAGACCACCAACTTACACCATACACAAAAATAAACTCAAAATGGATAAAGGACTTAAATGTACGACAGGAAACCATAAAAATTCTAGAAGAATCCAAAGGCAACAAAATCTCAGACATATGCCGAAGCAATTTCTTCACTGATACAGCTCCTAGGGCACTTGAAACGAAAGAGAAAATGAACAAATGGGACTACATCAAAATAAAAAGCTTCTGCACAGCAAAAGAAACCATGAACAAAACAACGAGAAAACCCACTGTGTGGGAAAACATATTTGCCAATGTCATATCTGATAAGGGCCTAATTGCCAAAATTTATAGGGAACTCATACAACTTAACAAAAGGAAGATAAACAATCCAATCAAAAAATGGGCAAAGGACCTAAATAGACACCTTTCAAAAGAGGACATTCAGAAAGCCAAGAGACATATGAAAACATGCTCAAAGTCACTAATCATCCGAGAGATGCAAATCAAAACAACAATGAGGTACCATCTCACACCTGTCAGACTGGCTATCATCAACAAATCAACAAACGACAAGTGCTGGAGAGGATGTGGAGAAAAAGGAACACTTGTGCACTGCTGGTGGGAATGCAGACTGGTGCAGCCACTATGGAAGACAGTATGGAGTTTCCTTACAAAACTGAAAATGGAACTCCCATTTGACCCTGTGATCCCACTTCTAGGAATATATCCCAAGAAACCAGAAACACCAATCAGAAAGGATATATGCACCCCTATGTTCATAGCAGCACAATTCACCATAGCTAAGATCTGGAAACAGCCTAAGTGCCCATCAGTAGATGAATGGATTAGAAAACTGTGGTACATCTACACGATGGAATACTATGTTGCTCTAAAAAGGAAGGAACTCTTACCATTTGCAACGTCATGGATGGAACTGGAGAGCATTATGCTAAGTGAAATAAGCCAGTCAATGAAGGAAAAATACCACATGATCTCACTCATTCATGGATAATAGAGACCATTATAAACTTTTGAACAATAATAGATACAGAGGCAGAGCTGCCTCAAACAGATTGTCAAACTGCAGCAGGAAGGCTGGGGAGGGTTGCGGGGCAGGAGGTAGGGGGGTAAGAGATCAACTAAAAGACTTGTATGCATGCATAGAAGCATAACCAGTGGACATAAGACATTCGGGGATAGGGGAGGCTAGGGGACTGTCTAGGGCGGGGGGATAAAATGGACACATATGTAATACCCTTTGTAATACTTTAAGCAATAAAAAAATAAATAAATAAAAAAAAGATTATGTAGCTTAAGCACGATTGTTCGTAGTTAAAGTGATTAATTACCCGCCTGGCACTTAGTTAAGAGGTTTTATTCCCTCCCTAACTTCAGGGGAAAATCCCTACCTGGGGAAACAACCTTTCTCAGAGAGGAGACCTTGGTTAAAACACATAGTGCCAAGAAGGTGAGCAAACATATTAAGAACAATATGCCATATATGCCAGGTCCCTTGAAACAGCAAGCATGGACCGGCTCCCGGCAGGCGGATAGGGAGGTTGTGGCCCCGCCCCCTGTCACACACAGAGCTGCAGGGCGATCAGGGTGTTTGGGCACTGCCCCCTGTCACACTGATCCTGGTGCCGGGAGGCATATTACCCTTTTACTATATAGGATATAGGCTTGGTGCACGGGTCGGGGCTGGCTGGTTTGCCCTGAAGCTTGTCCTGGATCAGGGTGGGGGTCCCCACTCGGGTGCCTGGCCAGCCTGGGTGAGGGGATGATGGCTGTTTGCAGCTGGTCACACACCCTTCAGGGTGGGGGTCCTCACTGGGGTGCCTGGCCAGTCTGCGTGAGGGGATGAGGGCTGTTTTCAGGCTGGCGGGTGACTGAAGCTCCCAACTGCTCCTTTTTTTCTTTTTTTTTATTCTGGGCCAGCTTTAGCTCTGGCTCCAGCTCTGAGGCCTCTGCTTCTGAAAGTAGTATCTGGTTTGTTTGGGTTCTATAATCGAAACACTCTATCAACTCCAGCTCTGAGATCCTGGTGGGCTGAAAGCAGGTTTCTGGGGGTTTGTTTAGCTTCTATATTTTAACAATGTTTCAAACTGCAAGCTCAGAGGCCAGCAGCGGCAGGCGGGGAATGTTGTTTTCTCTGTCACTGAAGCAAGCAAGCCTCATGTCCACTTCAAGCTGCCTGGCTGCCGGCCGCCATCTTGGCTGGCAGTTAATTTGCATATCTCACTGATTAGCCAATGGGAAGGGTAGCGGATGTACGGCTAATTACCATGTTTCTCTTTTATTAGATAGGATTAGTATAATTTTTGACCAATGGTCTAATAACCCAGTATGTTTCACCTTTTATTTTCATTTCACTTTCAGACAAAAAAATAATTGGGAAGAACATATTCTTAAAAAAGTATTTGATGATACATACATTCCCCCAGGAAACTCCCTTGATACTTTGAAGCTGAAACATTTTTTTTTTTTTTTTGCAGCACCTACTGTGTCACATCTTTGTAGATTTTCTCTTCTAACTCAGCCAGATCCTCATGTCTCACTATAAGATACACAGTGCTCTCCATAATAATTTACATGAAATTTTGCATCTTTCCCAAGGTTTCCAATCTTACTGTGTAGCCAATTTGCATTATATCTTCACTGTATTATCAGATGTTTTCAATGCCTTATACTTAGCAGGGGACAAATATAACAACTACCTAATTTGTGACAGCAGTTTATTCAACACTTACAGACAATAGAATTATGGATATAAAATACCATTTTTAGGCAGGAGAAAATGAAGATCAAAAGTCTAAACAAAAAAAATAATTTATCTTGTCTTTAAGGGATTGCTTCATAAATCACATAATTGTCTAACCACAATGCTGTATGCCTGAAATTAATCTATAATAATAAAAGTGTAATATGCAAATTCACTGAACGGCTGAAGAGTGGAACAACCGTCTGGACGACCTTCTGGATGAAGCCAGGGCTGTGAGGGCCGAGGCAGCCAGGGCTGTGCAGGCCTACTCTTGCATGAATTTTGTGCATTGGGACTCTAGTATAAAATAACATTGAATGTCAACTGTAATTGAAAAATAAAATTTAAAAAATATTAGTATTTATTTTTTACAAAAATGAAAGTAATTTGTTTTTCAAAATATGGTTAAAATTCTATTTCTAAGAACAAGATTGCATTTGTTTATAATGTTTCCAGTTCGTCTCTATTTTAATAAAATATATCACAAATTTTTTCTTAGAATATATATATATATATATATATATATATATATATATATATATATATATGCAATCATTAGTTAACAGCCCTATGATAATGCACACAAATATCTCAATTATAAAAATGAAGGAATGGAGAAAACAAAAAAAAGGACTTTATTGATGAATGACATTTTGTGTAAGCCAAGCTCAAATGATTTAATCCCATAGTTGAGGAAAAACCACAGAAAGCCATAGGGGAAGTATAGCAGAGAACAAGGCAAATACTTTACAACTAAATCAAGCATCTCAACAAGTCATAGCAATACTAGTATAATCAGATTAGCAATTACTGTTCAACGTGGAAAGCTGCTAAGGAAGAAAATTTAGAGCTCTATTTATTACATAAAATGTTTGTGCCTCATCAGGCTTATTCCACCTGGAAATTTCCATAAATAAGATTGATTGTTATTTTCAAGTTGAAAACAAAATCCACTCTCCTTTCTTTAGTTTTATTCTTAGCTATTGAACAGATCTGGCCATTACTCATATGAACTTTAAGGGAGAGTTTAGTATGATTATCCTGTTTTAGAGTGGAGTAAACAGTGGTTAATCACAATCTAAGGTCACAACTCTGTGCAGGCAATTATTTTGAAATATTTTCATCCTACATAACCCCACTGTGATGATTAATTTTATGTGTCAACCTTGTAGGGCCATAGGGTGCACAGATACTTAAATATTATTCTGGGTGCTTCTGTGAGAGTGTTTAGGATGGCATTAACATGTGTACTAGGGAAATATGAGTAAGGCAGACTGTCCTCCATACTGTAGGTGAGCATCCAATTAGTTGAGAGCCCAAATAGAACAAAAGCTCAGCCACCCCGGTGCGAAAGAGAGTTCTCCAGCAGACTGCCTCAGACCTCATCTGCAACATTGGCTGTTTTTGGATCCAGAGCAGCTGGGCTTCAGACCGGGACTGGAACATTGGATCCCCTGGATCTCCAGCCAGTCAGCTTTCACACCAGAATGGCAGCTTTGGCGCCACTGGGTCTCCAGCCTGTTTACCTACCCTTTAGATTTTGGACTTGAGGCTTCCATAATAGTGTGAGCCAATTCTTCTTTTGAGACAATTTCATTTGTAATAGTCACTGGTACATTGCATTGTGTGTTCACCACCCCAAGTCAAATTTCCTTTCATCACCACTTATCCCCGCTTTACCATCTTCTACCTCCCCCTCACCCCTTTAGCTCTGGGTAATCACCATACTGTTGTCTGTGTTTATCAGTTTTTCTTCCTTGATTAAACCCCTTCACCTTTTTCATGTAGCCCTCAAACCCACCTCCCCTCTGAGAGCTGTCAGTCTCTTCTCTGTATCTATGAGGTTTTTTGTTTGTTTGTTTTGTTTATAAGATTCCACATCTAAGTGAAATTATATGGTACTTGTCTTTCTCTGACTTAGCTTATTTCACTAAGCATAATGCTTTCCATGTCCATCCATGTTGTTGCAAAGGGCACGAACTCCTTTTTTATAGCCACCTAGTAGTCCACTGTGTAAATGTACCACAGTTTTTACAACTACTCATCTTCTGATGGGTACTTGGGCTGCTTCCAAATCTTAGCTATCTACACTAATAAAAGAGAAACATGAAAATTGGTGTCACTCCGCTACACCCACCAGCCAATCAGTATGAGTATGCAAATTAACCCAACAAATATGGCAGTTGATTTGCATTTGCAGGTGCCCAGCAAAGACTGAAGACTGAAGACGACTGAAGACTGAAGAGGCTTGGCTTCTCTGCTGCAGCTGGAGTGAAGGCCTGGGTCCCGGGTGCTGGAGGAAAACCAGTGTCGACAGCCAGGGGAAGGAAGGCCTATTGCACGAATCTCTTCATGCAACGGGCCTCTAGTTATGAATAATTCTGCAATGAGCATATATTCTTCTGAATTAGTGTTTCCAGTTTCTTTGGATACATTCCCAAAAATGGATTTGCTGGGTCACAAGGCAGTTCCACTTTTAATTTTTTGAGGAAACTCCATACTGCTTTCCACAGTGACTGCCCCAATCTGCATCCCTACCAACAGTGCACAAGGGATCCCTTTTCTCCACATCCTTACCAACACTTATTGTTTGTTGATTTGTTGATGGTAGCCATTCTGACAGGTGTGAGGTGATATCTCATTGTGCTTTTAACTAGCATTTATCTGATGATTAGTGACATTGAGAATCATTTCATATGTCTATTGGTCATCTGTATGTCCTCTTTGAAGAAGTGTCTATTCAGGTCTTTTGCCCATTTTTAAAGTAGATTGCTTGGTTTTTTTTGGTGTTGTGTTTTATAAGTTCTTTATAAATTTTTTATATTAACCCCTTATCAGATATATTATTGGAAAATATATTCTCCTATTCAGTGAGCTGCCTTTTCATTTTGTTGATGGTGTCCTTTGCTGTACAAAAACATTTTAGTTTGATGTAGTTACATTTATTTATTTTTTCCTTTGTTTCCCTTGCCTGAGGCAATATATTAGAAAAAATAGTGCTACAAGAAATGTCTGAGATTTTACTGTCTATTCTTTCTTCTAGGATTTTGATGGTTTTGAATCTAACATTTAAGTATTTCATCCATTTTGAATTTATTCTTGTGTATGGTGTAAGAAGGTAGATTAATTTCATTTTTTGCACATTATCTATTTCATCTTTCTACTACCATTTATAGAATAAATTGTCTTTACCCAATTGTATGTTTTTGCCTCCTTTGTCAAATATTAATTGACCATATAGATGTGGGTTTATTTCTGGGCTCTCTATTCTGTTCCATGGATCTATATGTCTGTTTTTATGCCAGTACCATTCAGGCTTTTTAAAAAAATAATTCCTTACGGTTGAAAGTATTACATATGCTCCCCTTTTCCCCCCATTGACCCCCTCGAACCCTCCCCCGCACCCCCACCACAGGCCTTTAGCACTCTATTGTCTATGACCATGGGTTATGCATATATGCATACAAGGTCTTTGGTTGATTACCTCCCACCTACACACCCTCCCCCACCTTCCCTCTGAGACCCTGCTGTTTTGATTACTATGGCCTTGTAGTATAGTTTGATATCAGATAGTATGATTTTTTTCTCAAGAATGCTATGGCTATCCAGGGTCATTTTTGTTTCTATATACATTTTTGGAATATTTTTTCTAGTCTGTGAAATATGCCATTGGTATAGATTGCTTTGGGTAGTATGGACATTTTAATAATATTAATTTTCTAATTTATAAACACATTATATGCTTCCACTTGTTTATCTTTCCTTCAGGTTTTTCTTCAGTCTCTTATAATTTTCTGAGTACAGGTCTTTTACATAATTGGTTAAATTTATTCCTAGGTATTTTTTTAAGCAGCTGTAAATGAGACTTCTTTTTATTTACCCTTTCTGATAGTTAATTTATGGTGTATAAAAATGCAACTGATTTCTGGTATTTATTTTGAATCTTGCTACTTTACTGAATTAATTTTTTAGTTCTAGTTATTTTTTGGTGGGATCTTTTGGGTTTTCTATATACAGTATCATGTCATCTGTAAATAATGACAGTTTTACTTCTTCCTTTCTTTCCAATATTGATTGATGTGTGGTTTTTTTTAAATGTTTTCTCCCTGTTTGATTGCTGTGCCTTCTCTTTAAAATGTTCACTATTTAAAGATCTCAATAGTTTTGCTATTTCAATGCTTTCTTTTTTGATTGCTTAATGGCAACTTTGTGTGGGTTACATCTGCATGATATCAGGTATAAAATTAGGGTATACAATTATATTCTTACACTGGCAAAGTTGTTTCCTTTTTCTGGGCCTCAGTTTATCTGTAAACTGAAAGGGCTGACCTAAATATCCTCTAAGAAATCTTTCAAGTCTGACATTCTTTGGTTTCATGATTTTCATTATTCAGCTATGTATATGTAGTATGCAAAAATTCATTTGTATTAAATATTACAGGCATTTATCCAGATGATTATCATTTTTTTAATTTATCCCAATTCCATGAAGGTGTATGCCTGATTGTGCACTGAAAGTTAACACCACAAAGGGGAGAGCAGAACTGAAAAATAATAACATAAAATGTGCTAGCTTTCAGTTTAAAATTGTATGCACATCCCTGAGTTGACAAATTTGAGAAATCTCTATACTATTAAATATGAACAGTTATCATATTTCACAGGAGCAAAATGAACTACTTTTCTCCATAGTGTTTTAAGGAGGACATTTTCTAAGTATAATCTGAAATGCCAACTCTCGTTCTAATATGCCACAGGTCATAAGAATGTAACAATATATAGGCTGATTTTGCACTTTCCATAGTCACAGTGGTTTCTACACTCAGAACACATTTATTCTTTAAAGGCATTTCACCCACACCTGCACATCATGATAAACATATATTACTCAAAGATGCATGCCTGACTTTGTGTTTTATGCTCATATACATCATATGGACTAAGAACACAATAAAGCTTACTTAAAGTAATTTTTAATTTTGGAGACCTCTTGATGAAGATATATGAAAACAGCATACATTATGTTTATAATTTAGTATAATAATACATAGCAATTGCAACAACTTTTCCATATTCTATTTTCTAAATCCTCAGATACAGAGCATAGCATATGACAATGAATCTTCTGACAGTTTACTGCAACCAATAAATATTAATGATAAACTATGAAAACGCATTTTATGGTAGTGAATAAGTGAAGCTTTAAAAAAGACTAAGATAATTTTCTCCCCCACATTACTCTTTTGCAATGTGACCTTGAAATTCTAATCATTAAGGACTCTGGCACATAGAAGCACTACTTTTTTTTTTAGGCACACAGCTTACCTGTGGGTTTAACATTTCTATCTTATCAATGCAACCACTTATATAAATCAAAGGATGGTGTAACCCCTATGAAAATTAAAAATGTGTCCATTGCTTTTTTTTTTAAAATAAGCATCTTAAATAGAAGAATTCCATTACATTTATAAGATTTCAGAATAAAATAACATGTATCATGCTAGCAATGTGCACTGGATGGGTTAAGAGGATAAGCTGTTTTTGTTGAATGCTTGCTAAAGACAAACATAGGATATCACTCTCTCTCACTTAATTATGGCCTAATAATAAAAATACATTTCAGTACCTATATGGGTAATATATTCATCTACCCATATACTACCTTGCCTGTAGCCATTTGGTAAGATTTTAAGGATATGGAATTTCAGGGTTTTTTCCATCACAGCACACTGGCAGTTTCTTTCATATAGTGAAAGATTAATACATTTTGACCACACCTTTTATGTTGAAATAAATGGCATAAGCATGAAAGTTCTTTTAACTCGGCCATATAAACATCATGTTTCTGGGATAGAGGTAGATTTGTTGTTGCTGGACATTTCTGTTTGTTTGTTTTTATATCTATTTTCTAAGTTTGGGTTGTTTTTGACTCTGGAAATGCCATTTTCTTGCCTAGCAAATGTTTAGATCTGCTCTGAACTAATAGAGCTATTTTGAGGTGTGTGCAGATTGGTGAATTCCTCATCTTTACCATGCCTGAATCTAGTTAGTGCTGAATGCCCACTAACTGAAATCACTAGTCCGTCCTCTCCACAGAGTGTTCAGTCTCCTAGGGGATCAATATGGTGCCCCTGACTATCAAATATGAAGCTGATAAAAATAATTATCTCGCCCTAACCAGTTTGGTTCAGTGAATAGAGTGTTGGCCTGCGGACTGAAGGGTCCCGGGTTCGATTCCGGTCAAGGGCATGTACCTTGGTTGCTGGCACATCCCCAGTAGGGGGTGTGCAGGAGGCAGCTGATCGATGTTTCGAACTCTCTATCCCTCTCCCTTCCTCTCTGTAAAAAATCAATAAAATGTATTTTAAAAAATATAATTATCTCATAAGCTGATCCATTCTATTCATTTAGATCAGTTGCTTTCAATGGGAGAGTGACTTTGCCCCCGGACAGTATTTGGTAATGTCTGGAGACATATGTGGCTGTCACAATTGGGAAGTGTGCTATTGGCATCTAGTGGGTAGAGACTAGCAATGTTGCTGAACATCCTATGATGCACAAGGCAGCCTCTTACAACAAAGGATTATCTTTCCCAAAGTATCAATACTGCCGAGGTTGAGAACCCTGTCTTAGAAAAATGCTCACATTACCTATTTAATCTGATTTGGTGCCCACTGTGTGAAAACACAGCATTGTTCTTTAATATTTATTGAGCATAACTAGTACCTGGAAATATACTAAGTATTTTACAAAAATCAGTTCATTTAGTCCTCACATTAAATCTGGGATGAAACCCAAGTTGAAGAGTTATATCATTTCCCATGTATCACACATTTCACAGATGGTCTGGCTAAATCTACAGTTTGTGATCTTAACACTGAGCTGTTCAAAATTCAAAACATGGCACATAGCCCCTTCTTGAAAGTCTGGTAAAGGCAATTGAACTCTTGTCCAGAAAATGAACATATGTTCAGATATATAAAATGTTGCAGACTCAGGAGGTTTGTTTCATAACATAGCCCTATCCATCCATGGACCCCTGGGTCAAAACAGGTCTAGTGGGAGAGAAAGACAAGCAAGTACACAACTTCAAATAGTTTGGTAAGTTATGAATCCAAGCATTATGTCTGACATAGACACTTATAAATATTTACTGGTGAGTCAGGAAAGATTTGCCAAGGGTGAGAAGAGTGAAGAGAAGAGGAAGTACAGATAACTACTATTCCCTAAGGAAATAAGAACATCTTTGATAGTATTTTGCTTTGTTAGTCACTGATATAAACAGAGTACATCATAATTTTAACTGGGGCACATGACAATAGTTCAATTGTATGGAAAATCTCTATAAGCATCTCTATAAGAGCGTCATCATACTTTATCTTACTTGCTGGCGATTCAGACATCACTTTATTCTTCTATTAAGCCATACCCTCCTTGTATTCAGGCACTCTCCTACTCATTCTCATTTACTATATTGTGATACACTTTTAAATAGGTTCTTATATAGAGTAGTCACTAGAAAATGTTGAATTATTTAAGGACTAGGAAAAAAAAACCTTAGAGATCATTGAATTCAATGGTTTACATATCTTTTTTCTTAAATAGTAGAACCTTCTTTAAAAATGGGATATTCCATGGAAGAAAAACATAAAAATTAAATGAGAGGAGACAGAAATAAGAGACAGAAGAGATACAAGAAAGAGAGGGAAGAAGGGAAAGAGGAAATGTGGGTGACAGAGAGAGAGGGAAAGACAGAGAGAAATGGCATGAAGATATGAGAATAAAAGCAAAAGAGATGAGAGTTTGAATTCCAGGTCTACAGAAGCTCTGACAAGTTACTTAACATTTCTCTATTTCAGTTTCCTTATTTTCAGATAGAGATAGTAATATTAGTACCTCACACAACTATGGAGAATTTTAAATACCTTAATATATGTAAAGTGTTTGGAACAGTGCCCAGCCTATAGGAAGTACCTGTCATTATTATGATTTTTCATTTCTTCCCCTGCTGTGCTTATTTAGATGCTATGAGACAAACAAAGTCTAAGAACTTCCTGTGCCTCACCTACAGGGAGCTTATGATTTAGCTTTCCCAAGACCAGAAAACAAAACAAAACAAAACAAACAAACAAACAAAAAAACCCACCCTAACCCTTCCCCCATAAGAAATATAATTTTAGTTAGAATAAACATGTATTCCAGTTTGCCTGGGGAAGTTCTGGTTTTTGCATGTCATCCTACTGTTATGATTAATTAGATCTCTTTTCACTCTTAAAAATGTCCCATTTTGGAAAATACATTTGACTATAATTCTACTTATATGTAGGTTAAAAACTGGGTAAGCCTGAAAACTTAAGATATTATTGGTATTCTCCAAAATCTCAGAGAAGTAGAACCAAGAAACATTGCAATACATTGCTCTGTCTTCTTGACTGTTTAGTAGAGGTCAATATACCTTTAAATTAATTGCATTAGAATGGTTCTTTTATGTAATATTCAGAACAAAAGTGATACTCTTTTCCTTGCTTTTAAGAATTGTACCTAAAGACAACCAAGGGTTATTAAAACATGTATAGCATCTATGAAATATATGTCCTTTCCCTCAATATAGTATATGTTTATTCCTCTACACACACACACACACACACACTGAATAAAGGAAAATTAAAACAATTTATTACTTTACCATCATAAGATAAAAATTATTCACTTAACACATATGGGAATATTGTTAATAAGGCCATCCATTTGTGTTAGCATTCTCTTTCCTGTAAGGAGTACCCGTAGTCCTCTTAGTTTTTCTTGCAGAATTTATTTCCAGTCCCTTTAATCATTTTTGTTGTTTTTCTTTGGGCAACTTCCTACATCTTGCTTAAGTTTCACAACCCCAAAATAGACTCCACATTCCTATAAAGGTCTGAGCAAAGTCAAGATACTGTCAGGATTAACTTGTGATTCATAACAGGAGAAAAATGTTGCCAGCATTTCAAAGGTTCTCACTATTTGGTCATGGTAAGGAGGTGGAATAAAGGACGCATTTTTATTTATTTAAAGGAATATAAAGATTTTTGTCTGAGTGCTTCAAAAATTAATCATTAAAATTACTGTAAGAGCAGTCACCATTTTTAGATGAACAGACTTTAAGCTGACTCCATGATTACTGCCTCTTGATGTCCACACCTTCATGTAATCCTCTCCCCATGAATGTGGACAAAACCCATAATTGATTATAGCCTTTAGAATATGGCAAAAGTGATGGCATGTCTCTTTCATCATTAAGTTACATAATACTCTGTTTTTCTAGCAGACTTCCTCTAGAGTTTCTCTCCTTTACTAACTTTAAAAAAATAACCATTTTAGGAGGCTTACCTGAAATAGACTCTAGGATCTGAGAGTGGCTTCAAGCCAAGAGCCAGGAGGAAGCCTCTTCAGCTGCAAGAAAATGAAACATGCCAAAAATCTGAATGAACTTGGAAGCATTTTATTCCCCAGTTGAGCCTATAGACAAGAATGTAGCCCTGGACACCTTGATTTACAGTCTTGTGAAACACTAAGCAGTAGGCACAGATTAGTTCTGCCCAGACTCCATGGCACATAAAGTGGGAGAAAATGTTATTTTTAGCCTCTGAATCTTTTAAGCTAAGCAATAGATAATAATGAATGACATTGCCTGGGTCATAGTTATTGGTCAAATTGTTAATGCCCGTCAACAATTAGTAAATTTCCACATATGGCTGTGTTGGCACTTGTGTTCTGATTTTTTATGCCACTGTCCCCATAGGAGTCTCCGCACACCTAAAAGATGTTAAATTAAAAAGATTAATGTCGACTTGACAAAATGGTGAAAGATATCAGCCATGACAACTTTCTGTCACTTTGGCTCAGTCATTAGGTGCCAGAGAAAATTCTTAATGAGATCATTAACTATTTTTATAAGCCTGTAGCTATTGCATATATTTCTGGTTGGTAAATTCCACATGCACTTCAGTCCTAGGTAGGACTGCTGAGGTTCAGACCTGCTCCCTATATTATGCTTTGTCTAGGTACTAACTAGTCTGTTTCTTTCTTTCTTTTTTTTTATATATATTTTATTGATTTTTTACAGAGAGGAAGGGAGAGAGATAGTCAGAAACATCGATGGGAGAGAAACATCGATCAGCCGCCTCCCGCATATCTCCCACTGGGGATGTGCCCGCAACCCAGGCACATGCCCCTGACCGGAATCGAACCTGGGACCCCTCAGTCCGCAGGCCGACGCTCCATCCACTGAGCCAAACCGGTTTCGGCACTAGTCTGTTTCTTGATTCTTGAATAGTACCTACTGCCCAAATCTGGCTACTGATTGGGGATATTAACTCTTCAGCTACATTCTTCCTAACTGCCCTGAAAAAAAGACAAGCACCCAGATGAGATGAGAGAGAGAGAGAGAGGAAGAGAGAGAATTTACTACTAATCATCAGGAAAATTAAAAAAATAATAATAATAAAACAGGACAAAAATTATCAATCTAGGAAAGTGATAATGTTTCCAAAATTCATTCCTCTTCTATAATTTCTGTCTTATTTTTGAGCTATACTTCATATGCCATAAAATTCACTCTTCTAATGTGTACAATTTAGGGTGTTTTGTACATTCACAGAGTTATGTAAACATCACCACTATCTAGTTCTGAAACATTTTATCACCTCAAAAAGAAACACCATACCTATTAACAGTAGTTTATAATTCCCTTCCCCTTCCCTCAACCCCTGGCGATCACTAATCTACATTCTGTCTCTATGAATGTGCCTTTCGAAGATACTTTATAAAAATCATATTAATATAATGTATGTCTTTTCTGTCTAGTTTCTTTCACTCTGCATAATGTTTCAAGATTCATGCATGTTGCAGCATGTGTCATTATTTTATTCTTTTTTATTAGCAGATTAGAGGCCTGCTGCGCGATATTCTTTCACGGGTAGGGTCCCTAGGCCTGGCTGGTGATCAGGGCCAATCAGGTTCCCTGCTTCCTGGCCTTCCCGCCTCCTCCTTCCCTTGCTCCCTCAGCTCCCCACCACTGCTGGCTGCCCGCTATGTTCTGTGCCACCCTCTGGTGGTCAGTGCACATCATAGCAAGCAATCGAACTCCCAGTTTCCTGGTTGAACTCCCAAGGGGACAATTTGCATAGTAGCCTTTTATTATATAGGATAATAGTCTATTCAATAGTTGATGGACATTTGGATTGTTTCCTTTTAACTTCTATCAATAATGCTATTATAAACATTTCAGTATAGGTATTCGTTTGAATACCTGTTTACAATTATTTAGGGTATATACTCAGAAGTAGAATTGGTGGGCCATATTTTCTTTCATTAGAGAGGCAATAAAAATGCTGAATCAGAAAGGAGGAGCATTTTTTATGCCTTTATATAAATCTGGTAGCTTTAATTTTTATCTCTAAACAGAAAAAAATATTTTTTAGGCTGTTACTAACATTGTGTAGCATGCATCATAGAAACCTTAAAGCATATTTTTTTGGTTTCTATAAAATATAAGTTGAATTAGATATTAAGTGAATTCACAAGTGAGAAATTACCATACTTCTCTTCTGCAAGCCAGAAGGCCCCACTGGTAAGCAATACAGAAAATGCATTTCAACTAATAGCCTTCCCAAATAACAAGAATTTTAGCAAAAGTAGATGAAACCAAACTCATTTAAGGAAAGAATGTGCTCTTCAGAAATATGACAGTATTTCATCATTCCACAACAGATAGGCAGACTCAGGGAGTTCAGTAAGCAATATATGAAGATAGAGAGAAATATATATGATTTCTTCCTTATTATTAATGCTTTATTTTCCTAGATATTGCCTCTAAATTTTATAGATTCTGCCATTTGTCCTAATATAGGTTAATTAAGAATTTATACCAATAATAAGTACCTTTGGTAAGCTATTAAATGATATTTTGTTAAAATATCATTTAACAAAATATTTCAGAAGGAGGAAATCATAATGTTAGTTAAGCTGACAATGGTAATAATGATAATTCATTTGTCATCGAGGAAATTGGGTTATCATCTTCCCCACTGAGTGCTGGGGGTGAAGTCCTTATGATATTTCAAGAAAGAGAATTTTCTGAAACGTGCACGGGAGGATGAGTAATTTTCATCTGCATGGAATTACATCTCTGTGTTTCTAAAATCCCATTCCAGTCATAGGAGAAGTACAACTGGGGTTTCAGTAGAGCTAAAAGTAAAGCCAGTGTCCAGAGTTTCCATTCCATGTTTCAGCTGGTCCAGTTCAGCATCAGCCTAGTTGCAGTTCATTAGTCCATTGCATGTGGGGTCCACATAGCCATGCGCCACATGGGAAAATTCCAGGAAGCAGGAGCGAGAGCTCTGCAAGCCAGGAGTCAACCAAGAGAGCACAAAGAGAATCAAGAGCAGAAGAGCAGAAGGGCACTAAGAGAGATCAACAGGGTGAGTTCCTTGGTTTGGGAAAATAAGTATCCAAAATTTCATGCCCTTGCAATAGCTACACCCATTCTGGCCAATGACCTATTCCCAGGAGTGACTGACAGACAAGTATGTGCCTGATGTCACCCCAGTTTTACTAGGCATGCGTCTATCTTCCTTTTGTTCCTTTCTTGTTATTAAAAAGTAGGTTAATTACAAGGGTATCACATTGAGTGCATATGATGTGTCCAATATCATCTGAATAATTATGCATGCATAATTTCACATAAAACTAACATCAAATCTAGAAAGACTATCATTTCATAGATTCATCCACTTTATAATTTAGGAAAGTGAGGGTCAGAGAAATTAAGTAATTTGTTCATGTATGCTCAGCTTACTAGTAGTTCAAATTAAGATCAATTTGATTCCATGCACTAGCACTATACAGTGAACAAACATAGAAATATATGAGGTAATCCAATGTAAGCATTCCTTCCAGACATAAAAATCAAATATACTAATGTAATTTTTTCCATTTGAGAGACCTTGGTTATAAAGCTGGAAGATGATTAATAAATCACCAGGTTTACTTGTAAGGGATGAGATGAAACAAATTTAAAATCTCTCCTTGAGGCAAATGCACCTTAATCTATAATCATGCCAGCTATATCTTCAGCCAAGACTGGCTTTCAGATGACAATAAAGAAGGTGAAATTAATTTGTGGTCTAAGACTGAGCATTTAGAAATTGAAATAAAACTTCTGAAACTCATGTGCAAAGTATTGTCATATCACCTGAATCATAAGTTTCACATATTCATGACAATATCAAGCAAGCTCACTATTTTTAACTTTCTGATTCTGTCACCATCTTTGTTAAAAGTTCTTCTTTGCTGACTTTTTAGCTGTTAAAATTGGCAATGCTTAGGCTGCCTTGTGTGTTATTTTGAATCAGTCCTTTCTATCAATAGCCTTTATTTATTTCATTAGTGAGGACTGCCATCCAGTGTTCAACTTGATTAATAGCAACTAGCATTTCCAGATTCAAGCAGCTTCAACTTCCACTCTGTTTTTAACATAGTTAACACCAAGGTATGTTAATTAACCTGCTTCTCTATTAGGAGATGGAATTTATGACAATGAGAGAAATCAAAGTCTAAAATACAGTTTCCAAAAGTTCATAATAGTGTTATTTTGCCCCTACATGTTATAAGCCAAACAGAGCTAAAAAGAAGACTAAGGAAAAGGCAATGCACATATAGTGGTGTATGTAACCTACATTTTAATACTTGGGCACACTTGGGAAAATTAGGTTTCATTACAATTCCATAGTTCCAAATAAACTCACAGGCAACTTATTATAAGACTTAAGATATAAACCAAAGGAAATGTTTGTTTGTTTTGGCAATTGGAAGCCAGATGTTAGTTCTTTCTTCATTATAACCTTGAGCATCTTTGATGTAGATAAGCAACAGATTCAAAGATTTAGCATTACAATAAAACCTTTGTATATGTGAGCAATTACTGAGTTAAGCCACTTAGAATTTTTAAAGAAATGTGGATATTACAATGCACCCTGAATAATTGGATTTGCTTGAGATTGAATTTAAAGTGCTTGCAAGGCCCAGCCTGTGTGGTTGAATGGTTGAGCATAGACCTATGAACCAGGAGGTCACTGTTCGATTCCTGGTCAGGGCACATGCCAAGGTTGTGGGTTGTGGGCTCAATCCTCAAGTGGGGGCGTGCAAGAGGCAGCAAATCAATGATTCTCTCTCATCATTGATGTTTCTATTATTTTTCTCTCTCCCTTCCTCTCTAAAATCAATAAAAATATATTTAAAAATAAAGTACATGCAAGGAAATGTAGAACACTTGTAGGAAGCAGCATATCCTGGATTTGCCTAAAGAACTTGTCTTTGTAGAAGGGCATTTAAAAAGATCTCGTCAGGTCTTCCTCAAAGTAAATACATTTTGCATTTAAATGTTAGAGAGGGTTTGAATTATAAGGCTTATAAAACAGGCTAGTTTAGTAAACCAGAGTTTCAGATAAGCAGTCATTTTATACATAAATGTGCATTGTATTTCAAGTTCATATAACAATAAGTTAACTCTTTATAGTCTTTACAAATATCGGCCATTCATAGACTGATGGTTGCCAGAGGGGATGGGGGTGGGGGACTGCATAGAAAAGGGAAAGGATTGGGAAGTACAGATTGGCAGTTACAAAATAGTCATGGGGATGTAGAGTACAGGTGGGTACTGGAAATATCAGGGAAACAATTGGTAAAATATATGATTGTCTAACGACTATGCTGTATACCTGAAGCTAATACAAAATGATATTGAATGTAATTGAAAAAAAAATAATATATAAATAAATAAACTTTAAAAAAGTATGAGCTCTGGAGTGATACACACTGCCAGGTTCAAATTGTGGCTTTCTTTTTTATTGTGAAATGTTAGAAAAATTACTTCTCAGTGCTTCTGTTTATTTGATATATGAACCTTACCTCATAATATCGCTGAGAAATTGTAAAATTCTTTTTTTTAAATCTTTATTGTTGAGAGTATTATAGATGTCCCCCTTCTTCTGCATTACCCCCCTCCATTGGTTCCCACCCCACACCAGGCCTTCACCGCCTATTTCTTGTGTCCATAGGTAATGCATATATGCATATACCTGGTAAGTTCTTTGCTTAATCTCTTCTCACCCACCATCACTTCCCTCTGAGATTCGTCAGTCTGTTCCATGTTTCCATGCCTCTGGTTCTATTTTAATCATCAGTTTATTAGATTCCTTGTTCGTTTATTTTGATTTTTAGATTCAATTGTTAATAGCTATGTATTTATGCCATTTTATTGTTAATATTCTTAAAATATATTTTTACTGATTTCAGTGAGGAAGGGAGAGAGAGATAAAATCAATGATGAGAGAGAATCTTTGATTGGTTGCCTCCTGCACAGCCCCTACTGGGGGGAGATCGAGCTCGCAACCCGGGCATGTGCTCTTGACTGGAATTAAACCTGGGGCCCCACATTCTGCAGGCTGATGCTCTATCCACTGAGAGAAACCGGCTAGGGCTATTGTTCATATTTTTTATATTTTTCTTCTTCTTCTTAATACCCTTCAACATTTCATTTAACACTGGTTTGGTGGTGATGAACTCCTTTAGCTTTTTCTTGTCTGTGAAGCTCTTTATCTGACCTTCAATTCTAAATGATAACTTTGCTGGGTAGAATAATCTTGATTGTAGGTCCCAATCAAGGGATGAATATTGCTGTTCATCACTGAATATTTCTTGCCATTCCCTTCTGGCCTGCAAAGTTTCTGTTGAGAAATCAACTGATAGTTGTGTGGGCACTCCCTTGTAGGTAACTAACTGCTTTTCTCTTGCTACTTTTAAGATTCTCTCTTTGTCTTTAACCTTTAGCATTTTAATTATGATGTATCTTAGTGTGGGCCTCTTGGGTTCATCTTATATGAGACTTTCTGGACTTCCTGGACTTTTAAGTCTGTTTCTTTCATGAGGTATGGGAAGTTTTCTGTCATTATTTCTTCAAATAGGTTTTCAGTATCTTGCTCTCTCTTCTTCTTCTGGCACCCCCATAATTCGGATGTTGGTATGCTTGAAGTTGTCCCAGAGGCTCCTTTCACTATCTTCAAAATTTTTTATTCTTTTTTCTTTTTGTTCTACTGATTGGGTGTTTTTTGCTTCCTCATATTCCTAATCGCTGATTTGATTCTCAACATCCTCTACTCTACTGTTGGCTCCCTGTAAATTATTCTTCATTTCAGTTAGTGTATCATTCATTTCTGACTGGTCCTTTTTCATGCCTTTGATGTTCTCACTAATTTTCTTGAAATACTGATTTACTTGAAATTCTCACTAAGTCCCTTGAAGCTCTATTTAAGATCTTTGAGCATCCTTATAACCATTGTTTTGAACTCTGTGTCTAGTATTTTGCCTGCTTCCATTTCATTTAGTTCTTTTTCAGGAGATTTATTATCTTCTTTCATTTGTGACATGTTTCTTTGTCTCCACAATTTGTCTGCTTCTCTGTGTTTGTTTCTATGTATTAAGTAGAGCTGCTATTAGTAGAGTGGCCTTGTGTGGCAGGTGTCCCATAGGACCCAGTGGCTCAGCCTCCTCAGTCATCTGAGCTGGGCACTCTAGGTGTGCCCCTGTGTGGGCTGTGTGCACTGTCTTATTGTAGTTGAGTTTTGATTGCTGAAATCTAGATGAATGGAAGTCCTACTACTTAGAGAAATACAGAAGATAGCACATTGAAACTGGTAGGAGGTGTGAAGGGATAGAATGGGCTGGTCTGACACCAATGTGTGGTGTTTAATTGTCACTGTGAGGAATTAATCCCCAGGCCAGTTGGCTGTGAGGACCAGCTGCAACTACGGTGGAAGAACTACCGTGCAGGAGACACCCTATGGAGCAGAGCTTACTTCAGTGGGACTTTGGTGCTCACTGAGTCTGCCCCTAGAGTGTGTCACCCGTGGATGTGCATAGTTGTAATCTAGGGTGGTCTGAAGTTGTCTGCCAGGTGCACTGGCTCTGGTACCCCCCTCCCCGCCCCGGAAGTGCAAAGTCAGCCACTGCCTGTGCCCTGCCTGAGGCTACTTGTCAGGAGCTACAGAATGATCTGCAGATGACTGGTACTTGTGTTGGGCTTGGAAGTGCCCAGGAGAGGCCAAGTTGTGAAGCAAGGCAGGCTGCTGCCAATAGCAGGCCTGGGGCCTCTTATTGAGAGGAATGGGGCATGCTGACACCAGCTGCTGCTAGTTTGAGAGATTTTAGGAAAGTCTGAAGCCCGAGCCAGGATAGGCCATTCATATGGAAGTCTCTGCAAATAGCTTGGGTGGGGCAGGATCTCAGGGAATCATCAGGAAGGAGCAAATAGTGTGAGCCAGGCTGATGGAAACTCAGATCTGGCACTTGTCAATTATCTTTATGATGGGGGAGGTCTCAGCATAGGAACAATGAGCCCTGCAAGTGCCCCTGTCTGGGAGAAAGCCACCCTGGAGTTCTTCCCCTAGTGCCAGATAATCCAACTACTCCCTGTTTGCCCTGGGTCTCCAAAGCTGCTGCCCAGCACTGGAGCTCAGTGTGAGCAAGTCTGAGTAAGTCTGTGTGTGGGCCCTTTAAGAGGAACTGTCTGAATCTCAGTAACCTTTGTGTCACTTAGCCACAATCCCTACTGGTTTTTACAGTCTGAAGTTATGGAAGCTTCTTTTCTCAGCATTGGAACCCTGTGCTGAGGAGTCTGGTGTGGAGCTGGAACCCCTTACTCCTCAGCCTAGGTATATCTCCTGATTAAAAAATGCCATACATGGATGTCAGACCAGCCTGTTCCATGCCTCTGCCTTTCTTACTAGTTTTAATGTGTATCTTGTTTGTTTCTCTAGTTGTAGGACTTCCATTCAGCCACATGGTTGTTCTTTATTTTAGTTTTAATTATGATGTGGTTGTGGGAGGGAGCGAGTTCTGGCGTTTTCTTATGCCACTATCATGGTTCTCCAAATTGTAAAATTCTTAAAACGGTGAATGGCATACAGTGAGTGTTCAATAAATGTTACTGGTTATTATAAATTTATGTACCACTTCAAAGATCCACTTCAACCCAAGTGAGAGCTTAGATTATCACACGAAGTGTAACATGAACACCATGTCAACTGGGTTTTTCTGCATGCTATGGATTTGAAGGAAAGTCATTCTTTCTCAGGTCATAATATCTGCACAGGGAAACACATGCATAGTACTAAAACTTACATTCACATCTGAATCCAAATGTCTCTGGAGCATTACTGATGCTTGCTGTACATGTATTGTCTCATTTAATTGCAACAGTACCCCATATGAGGTACTTACTACTATTATTCTCATTGTGCAGGTAAAGAAACTGAGGTTCAAGGAAGTTAATTAAAAATTGCCTGAGGTCATGTATAATAAATGACAGAGATAGACATTTAAACCCAGACAAATGACACCAGAGGCTGCCCTATTAACCACTTGGCTTTAAAAGTAGCTATCATCATTATTATCAGTATGTCCTCATATATAAGCTGAAACATTAAATAGCCATTGTCCTGGTTGCTATTTCTCTGCCTTCTAACTCTTAGTGACTTGCCAACATGAATCACAGTCCTATTCAGATAATGAAGGCTTAAGCAATTTCATTACATTCTGTTAAAATATAAATCTACGTAGGCATTCCATTAAAATTGACTCTGTCAAAGGATATAGTGCATTTCCTGGAAGTCAGTACTGAGCTTTAGTTAAGAACTTTCACTCCCTAATCCAATGCATTTCCATTGCCAGAATTGTCAGTAAAAACTCCAAGTTTTCAGTAAAGTATTCAACCATAGAAATATTTAACTGTAACTTCTTTTCCTCTTCCTCTTCTTTTACTTTTTGTTCCCTTCCTTGTTCCAAGTGTCTTGTCTTGGGGATGGTTAGTTGTTTGGAATAATTTTGCTATTCCTACAGTATATATGCAAGCATAGTATTTGTTGAAATTACTCCTTTAATATTCCTCCTCAAATCCTCCCCTCTAGCTTTCTTTCTTTTCCTGCATTTTCCTTTCTTTCTTTCTTTTCCTGCATTTTCTTTTCTTTCTTTCTTTTCCTGCATTTTCCTTTCTTCCTTTCTTTTTGTTCACAGATCCATCATTTTCTTGGTAACCTTAACCTCAGAACCATTTTATTTCTCCCTTTTAACAATCATATCCTACAGCCAATCAGTTGTCAGATCTTATAGTTTCTACTCTTAAAATTCCTCTTCCAAATCCTACCACAAACTATTTCATGTGCTCTTTATCTCCTCACTGAACTAACACTTTAGTTTGCCTACTAGCCCCTTCATTTGGAGTCTCTCTCTATTAATCAACTTTACTATTACTTGTAGATTAATTGACCCAAAATATACTTTGAAAACAATTCTCTATTTTTATAAATAAAAAACAGCAACAACAACAACAAATTTTCAATGGCTTCCCATACTCATCCCAATCATGATAAACTTCTAACTCTTGAATTAAAAATCTAACATAAAATGGTTCAAATGTACTTTAAACAATCTTTTCCTACAAAAAAATTTACTATATAATGTTGCTGACCATTTACCATAGTTTCACTGTTCCAAACTTTTTCCTTTGTGTGAAATATCCTTTTCTATTTCTACATGTCAATTACCAAAGTATCTTCCAAAATTCATCTAAAATGAAAGTTCGACCATGAAATTTTTCTATTTCCCTAATTGGATATGACTTATCTATTTTTTGAATCCTAATAGCTCATTCATTGTATATATATGGAGTTTATGGTACTTGATATACTTTGTAATAATTATTTTTATCTTTACATTTCTTTCACTAAGTGCTCAGAAAATATTTGATTAATTGAATAAGTCTCAAACATTAGGCAAAGATGACCAACTTCTTACAAACAGTAATTTGTTCAAATTATGCAGAGACAATTTAGTAGCACTTTATATCTAACTAGAGGCCCAGTGCACGGAATTTGTGCACTGGGGGTTGGGGTCCCTCAGCCCGGCCTGTGCCCTCTCCTAGTCCGGGACCCCTTGGGGGATGACCTAAGCTGGCACTCAGACATCCCTCTTGCAGTCCAGGGCTCTCACAGTCCAGGACCCCTTGTTCCTTACCACCCACCTGCTGCAGAAGTGGGAGAGGCTCCCACCATTGCCTCTGTGCTTACCAGCCATGACCCTGGCTTCTGGTTGAGCAGGGTGGGGGAGGGGCACAGCTCAATCTTAGTGCTGGCTCCGCACCACCTGCCCACTGGTGGGGGGAGCTGATCAGGAGCCGGGCCAGCTGGGGGAGGGGCTGTGGGAGGTTGAAGTGCCACAGTAGCCCCCCCAACCCCCCGTAGAAGCATCTGGACTGCCTCGACCCCTCTCCCACTGCCTCTGTGGAAGGTGCAGTGCCTGGACTGCCATGGCTGGCCCCACCCCCTACCCACTGGCCGTTCTGGAAGGTTGTTCCAGAAGGTCATTCCTCCATCCAGTCTAATTAGCATATTAGTCTTTATTATATAGGATTATACAAATATTTGTATTCTTTTAAAAATTAACCTATGAAGTATATAAGCTATAATGATGACTGACATCTTTTATAACGTTATAAGTATACATATAACATACTGCAAATTAATTAATATATATCAAGAAATGCTAACCAATGTCATTTGATTTAAAGCTTAGTAAATTTTTAATATATGTTTCATCAAAGGCTTTACTAAGGCATTTCCCCCAATGAAAAAAATGTACCAGTTTGTTAAAAAAAATGTGAAAGAATAGGAACTAAAACATATGCAATACAATTCAGTTTATTATGGGATGCTCTGGAAAAAAGTAGAATACAAAAAGAGATCCCCGACTCCCCAAAAAAAGAAAAGTAAAACACAAAACCTACTATTTAGTATTAGGGAAAATTTTAAAAGTCTAAATGACATATTGTATTGGTCATAATGGAATTTCAGGCTAATAACCTTATCTCTAAGCTACCTTTCTCAGTATTTAGTTGAGAATATGTTTTCTGATCAAAGATTTTGTGAATTAAATTCATGAGCTCTATCTACTAATTATTTTGCTGTTTGATTATAATGAGAGCTAGGCTAGCTCTGCATCTGAGATTCCTTCACTGCAATGGCCAACACCAGGCTCTCCCTAGGAGCGCACATAGACTGAGTTTGATTGGCTTTTCAAGCTGTGTCTAATTACCAGTCTTCTGCCTGAAAATTTTTAAATGGTTATACATTCCCTATCAAGGCCAAAAGGACCTGGAGAACTATATTTTATTCTATTTAAAGAAAAGATGAATTTTAATGAGAAACAGGAATACCAGCAACCCTGCAAGCATGATACTGCAGTAATTCTGCAGAGATGTTCAGCCTTGGGCTCCAAAGGCTTTTTTTAAAAAGAAAAGGATAATGGCATTTTTAAATAAATAAATAAGACAGGGTTCTCAGCCTGTGGGTCGCGACCCCTTTGGGAGTCGAATGACCCTTTCACAGGGGTCACTTAAGACCATCGGAAAACACGTATATAATTACATATTGTTTCTGTGATTAATCACTATGCTTTAATTATGTTCAATTTGTAACAATGAAAATACATCCTGCATATCAGATATTTATATTACGATTCATAGCAGTAGCAAAATTACAGTTATGAAGTAGCAACGAAAATAATTTTATGGTTGGGGGTCACCACAACATGAGGAACTGTATTAAAGGGTCATGGCATTAGGAAGGTTGAGAACCACTGAAATAAGAGCTGACAAAGTTCACTAAAGATCTGTCTCAAGTTGTGATCTGAACTAAAGACCTTCTTTAGTACATGAATATAATCAATATTGTGTTACTTCTTAAAGAAATGAGGAACTCTTAGACTTCTCATGAAGGCCATGTGGGACAAGATCTTTTTAATTTTAAATTTGGCTGCAACTCAAAAACTCATTCATGAGGAAATATAATTGACAACTAAAGTGATTGGTTCTATTTGTAAATTTCATTTCTTTCTGGTTCTTTTGAAGTATTCTTTTGCTTTAATATTCTCTCTTAAGAGGATACTTGTGAAATTGAATGAATTTAAGCCATCTGGGAATTGTGATAGGAACCGAAGAGAATACTATTTTAGGATTCAGATGTACATCATAGGATATCATAGTATAATGATCATAGAAGTTGTTGCAAAGTATGTAATGTCCTCTTGATGTGCACAGAAGTCATATGGAATAAAGCAATGCAAGCTAGAGTCATTTGTTAAATCTACAGGTTAGGGGAGAATAGCACTAAAGGGATTTGCATTATTAAAAACATCGGGGCTTTAGACATAATGATAGCAGTCCAGTATAGGGGCTTTAGACATAATGATAAATTTAGATGATATCAAAACAAAATAACTTTTCTCAAGTTTATATAGGGGTAACAAATGCAAAAAAAAAAAGGACAAAGGAAAAGGAAGAAAACAATGCGTTTAAATGACCTTGTTTTCGTTAATCAAAGATAATTTATTTATATATGAACTAATAGCTTTATTTTGCTTTAAAAACATTGTAGAAAAAATGAATGTTATGTCTTTCTGAACACATGATAAAATAATAAAGAACTATTACTTATTTTTTCTTTATTTTTATTGTTGACACTGTTACAGATGTCTCCATTTTAACGCACTTTGCCCATCTCCATCCAGCCCTCGCCACCCTTTCCCTGTGACCATCACCACACTGTTGTCTGTCTATGGGTTATGCATATATGTTCCTTTAATTGCTTTTGGAAAGAAAATAGAAGTTAATGATTTTTGTGCAGTGATCTTGTATCTTGCCAAAATGTTGAGCTCTCTTATTAATTATAATAGTTGTTATTTAAGTCTCTTAAACTTTATAGGTAAAAGATCATTTTGTTCACAAATAGTGACAATTTAGTTCTTTTATTTTCTATTTTTATACCTGCCTTTATTTTTAAATCTATAGCTTTTAACTGGGAAAACGGACTGTTTCCATACAAGAAGCTAGAAAAAATGCTAAAAACATATTAAAAAGCAATTATTAATAAAGCATAAGAAGCTAAAATTTAAACTGTAACCTTTAAGTTTAAATACATTTTTATTTATTTTCAAATAGTTACATCAGGTTTTACTCTTTAACTTTTTTTTTTAAAATATATTTTATTGATTTTTTACAGAGAGAAAGGGAGAGAGATAGAGAGTTAGAAACATCGATGAGAGAGAAACATCGATCAGCTGCTCCTGCACATCTCCCACTGGGGATGTGCCCGCAACCCAGGTACATGCCCCCGACCGGAATCGAACCTGGGACCCCTCAGTCCGCAGGCCGACACTCTATCCACTGAGCCAAACCGGTTTCGGCTCTTTAACTCTTGAATGATTTAGATGTATGTGTGTTTGTGTATACAAGTGCATTTGTGTGTATATGTGTGTTTAAGGATGCATAACGTATTTTTTACCATCTTTGCTAGCAATATCTAGATTTATTTTATTTTGAACAGTACTATAATTATTTTAATATCATATTTAATTATAAAGTGTTTATAAGTGTGGGATTTTAAAATGTTATTATGCTTTGAACTCAGTTTCTCTTTTTAGTTCTAGAAAATTCTTGGCCATTATTTCTTCAAATTGGTGTGCCAATTCCATTTTTTAAATTCTACTCTACTATATTTCCTTTTAAATATATACTACAACTTATCGAACTGGTCTTCATGTCTCTTAATTTTTATTACATATTTTAATCTTTCTATTAATCTGTCAGATTACAGAACTTCTCAGTATGATATGGCAGCTGACTTCATTAATTTATCTTTTTCCCTTTAGATATATTTTGCCTCTTATTGAGCCCATCGCCTGGTATTGTTAGTTCAAATGTTTTTCAAGATCTGTAACTGTTTCTGTTTGTTTTCATAAACATTTGCTCTTGTCTCAATCACTTGCTCCTTTATTTTGATTGGGATAATTTCACTAATTTTAAGATCCATTCTGGTATCTATCTATCATCTATCTACCTATCTATCATCTATCTATCTATCTATCTATCTATCTATCTATCTATCTATCTATCTATCTATCTATATCATCTATCATCTATCTATCTACCTATTTATCTCATCTATCTACCCATAGGTTGAAGTTTGCCATTTGTTGAATTTAGTGACACTATTCCATAGGGTTAGTTTTCCTTAGATGTTTGTTGTTAGATTGTTAGATTTGGATCACTTTTCTGTCACATAATCCTTTTATATATGTTCTAGGCTATGTTGGTGTTTTAGTAGGTATGCTTGTTTTTCATAGTATTTGTAGTGGTGATGCCTATATAATACCCCCTATTCTTCCTTCTGTTAGAGATGACTCACAGTGTCTGCTCCACTATCTTCAAACTCAGGTAGGCAAGACACATACCTTATTTTTCTAAAATTGAACATAATCATTTTAATGATCCAATTTCCTAGATGATCATAATATAATCTAAGTCAATTTTTTTAAAACTTCTCTCCACTTTTTTCAGTTTTGTGTAAGTTCTATGGAGTTCACGTTTTGACAAAATATAAAGGGGAAAGTCTTTGGTATTATCTCTCCATGTTGGCATCTTTTTATATCACTATCAGAACATAAAGATCAAGCTGCTTTCTCTGAAGTTCTTTACCACAGACTTGCTCAATCTGTTAACTCTCTCTACCATGTCTAATGACATTCCCAGGTTTGTTTCTTGTCACGTCTTAGTAGGAGATATTCTAAGACTACCTTAGACTATTGTCCCTGAAACAGAGGTCCCTCACTGCTGAATCATGGGTCACATCTAACCCATGGACCTATTTGTTTGACTTACATTGTGTTTTAAAAATTGTTGCATTTAACATAAGAAATCAGATTTCAGGCTTCTTTTACAAAATAGCAAGAGCAGGCAACACTTAGTATATATACTTGTCTGATAAAAACTGACTGAAGGTGAGTAGCTACCTGTACTTTAAATGGAGCATATACTTTAAATTTAACCTAGTCTCACCAAACTTTAGTGTCTTAGGAAAACTCATCTCACACATTTTTATTACCCAACATGTCCCTGTATGAATTTGATTTTGTGAACACTGATCCAGATTCACAGTGCTAATGTACATTACTCTCCTTATACAATGTAAATAATATAAAACCTTGATGTCATGTCACCTTTACAAATTTAACTGAGAATAGTTGCATATATATCCTCTATTTGTGCACTCCACTAACCTAGGTGGAGTTTTGATTATTTGCCCCCCATCCTGAACCAAAATTCACCCAGGGAATAACAAGGAACAAGCTTCCATTCCAAGAACCACCTTGTGTCTTTCTCTCTGACCTGAACCACATCTCCCTATTTTCAGAAATCTTTATTTTATGACAGTGGTTCTCAACCTTGGTTGCACATTAGAATCACCTGGGAATCTTTTTAAAATCCTGATTTCTGGGCCTCATCCTCCAGAAATTCTGTTTCTTTGTTATGGGGTGGGGCCACAACATTAGTAACAAAGAAACAGAATTTCCGGAGGATGAGGCCCAGAAATCAGTATTTTAAAAAAATTCCCAGGTGATTCTAATGTGCAGCCAAGGTTGAGAACCGCTGTTTTATGATATGGCAAGAAAAATAGTAAATTGGCAATCTTAATTTTCTGTGACTTGAGTCCTATTAAAGTCTATCATTTGAAAACTGAAAAACCTGAGTATTGCCTCTTTTTTTCTTCCTTTAGTTCTGCTGTGCAATTCCCTTCCCTGTGGCAATGAAGGTAGAAGGAGCACCTGAAAAACACCAGAATTAAAGAGGAAAACAATTATGTTAGTACTGCAAGAATGAATAGACCTTCAAGAAAATGATCATTTATTACTACAAAAAACCTGCTTTGCAGCATCTAAATAAAATGCACAGGCAGCACATGAATATAATAAAATCTAAATTGAATTCAACCACTAATATTAAACTACAGTCCAATCACAATGTATACAAATGTAACTTGATATTGAAGCTTTTCTACTTTATGTGATAAGGACTACTGGAGGACTATTTGGATTTCAAGAAGAAAAATGATTATGTTTCAGGTTAGGAGAATGATATAAATAGGTATTGAACTTGGATATCTGTCCATATTTCATACTTAGAAAGGCTCTTGAGCAATTGATTAAAAAACTCAATGTACAGACACCTACTGGATTTCAAGTTGTTAAGCCACAAACAAAATGGATATGGATTTATTTCCAAAGTCAAAACATGTTAAAGAAGACTGCTGTTCTTTGACTTTTACATAAGAAAATGACGCTGTAAGTTTATTTCTGAAATGCCTTAAACATGCAGGCATACAATATGGTAGCGACAACTGTAGTCATTATGCTGAACATCTAAAGATGATTGTTAACAGTGCTACTTTGCAAGAATGCAGATATGAATTTTGACAAAAGGGAGAGGGTTCAACTTTTATTTTATGTGAGATGAATCAATAATGGTTGTGTTTTATATTATTTCTAACTAGTATTATTATAAGAAAGCAATAAGGATGGGCATAAAAAAGGATTTTCCAGCAATGACGTTTGTTAAAACTACATTAAGTTAAAAAAGCAGACTACGGAATCACTCCATTGGATAGTATTTACATTATATGTTCTTGCTGTTTTGAAAAGTAGGGAATGGAGTATAGAAGATAATTTCTTTAGTCTTATTTAGTCCCTATAAGTCTCAGAAAACAAAAAGGCATGGAACATAGCCATGTTGTAAGAAAAGAAAGATGACAATTTTAGGGTCTCACATAGATAGCATTCCCCTCCTCCCAATGGCTCTATTATATGGCCCTTTTTTACTTTAAAGGGAACTAAGATAAGTGTAGATGTTGATGAACGGATCAATCTTAGTAAATTGTATGAAGAAGGTAGTTTGCTGACACCTTCTCTGAATCATTCTCTCTTATTTTCTCACTTTTCTTGCCCAAGTTCAGAAGGCATTCCAGGCTAATTGGTCTTGGAGAAAAGCATGTGCTAAAATAATTTAGGTTGGAAAATTAGTGGCACCGTATTTTTGCCTACATAAGGTTATTAGTGTCTTAAAAGAGGACCTTTGGAAGATGAAATCTAATGGGAGAGATATCCATAGGCTAGGTTTCCTTTTATGTTCTACAACATGAGAAAATGTGTATCTGTTGATGAAAAAGAGTTTTGACATTATTCCTTGCTCTTGCATTTCTGCCATATCCAAAATGCACATTTACCTCTCTAAGCTATAATCTAAAGAAAAGATAAAAGTCAGTTTATATTTCAAGATACAATTAATCAAACCACCTAAATATTTAGATCCAATGATGTAAAGGTTATGCAGTTATGATAAATCAATCATTTTCAAAATATTTCAGGTCATGGGAAATTATAATATTACTAGAGGCCTGGTGCACAAAAATTTGTGCACTCTGGGGGAAGGGGGGGGTCCCTCAGCCCGGCCTGTGCCCTCTCACAGTCTGGGACTCCTTGGGAGATAACGACCTGCTGGCTTAGGCCTGCTCCCGGGTGGCAGAGGGCAGGCCCAATCCCTAGGTGCAGCCCCTGGTCGGGCTCAGAGCAGGGCCGATTGGGGAGTTGGGGCGCCGCCCTGTCATGCACAGAGCAGGGCAGATTGGGAGGTTGTGATGCCACCCTCAGTCACCCTCAGGGTAGGGCCAATTGGGGGGTTGGGGCACCGTCCCCTGTCACACTCAAAGCAGGGTCGATGGGGAGGTTGTGACGCCACCCAATGTCAAGCACAGAGCAGGGCCCATCAGGGGGTTGGGGCACCACCCTCTATCACCCACAGAGCAGGGCCGAGCAGGGGGTTGGGGCGCCGCCACTCTCACACTCAGGGCAGGGCCGATGGGGAGGTTATGGCTCTACCCCATCACACACAGAGCAGGGCCCGTGGGGGGGGTGTTGGGGAGCTCCCCCCTATCAGGCACAGAGCAGGGCTGCTCAGGGGGTTGGGGCCCCGCCCCCTGTCACACACAGCCTCAGGGCGATCAGGGGGTTTGGGCGCTGCCCCCTGTCATGCTGATCCCGGTGCTGGGAGGCATATTACCCTTTTACTATATACGGTAGAGGCCTGGTGCATGGGTGGGGCAGGCTGGTTTGCCCTGAAGGGTGTCCTGGATCAGGGTGGGGGTCCCCACTGGGGTGCCTGGCCAGTCTGGGTGAGGGGATGAGGGCTGTTTTCAGGCTGGGAGTGACAGAAGTTCCCAACCGCTCCTTTTTTTCTTTTCTTTTTTTTTTTATTCTGGGCCAGCTTTACCTTGAGGCTTGGCTCCAGCTCTTAGGCCTCCGCGGCGGAAAGTAGGTTTCTGGCCTTTGCTTACAATGTTGCGAATCTGCTGGCTGAAGTCCGGCGGTATTTGTTACAATGTTTCTTAAACTGCCCGCTCAGAGGCCTGCAGCCGCAGGCGGGGAACGTTGGTTTCCTCCAACGATCCTCCGTCACTGAAGCAAGCAAGCTTCATGTTAGTTTCAAGCTGCCTGGCTGCCGGCTGCCATCTTTGCTTAAAGTTAATTTGCATATCTCGCTGATTAGCCAATGAAAAGGGTAGCGGTCATACGCCAATTACCATGTTTCTCTTTTATTAGTGTAGATATGTGAAAAGTTAGGCTACCAAAGTACATTCAGTAAAATTAAAATTTTGATTAAACATAATGAAAATGAAAATAATTGTAGCACAATGTCAAATACTGGTTCATCTAACTTATCAAAATTAAGCATTATCAATATTTTCATCATTGTGTATCTAAATGAAAAATATTTTTAATTATAATTTAATTTTAAATTTCTGTGAATATTAGCCATATTTAATAGACTTTCCTTCTTTTATGAATTTTGTTTTTTGTTCAGAAAATTATTTTAAAGCAGTTCTTTTTCCCTCCCATTCCTCATATATAAGAAATAATAATAGTACCTAGTACATAATGTTTTGTGAAGATTAAATTAATAATTCTATGTAAAATTCTATGTAAAAATTCTATGCAAAACAGTGTATATCATATAGTTTATTGAATGTCAGCTACTTTATTATCATTATTATTATTAAGTCATTCCTCTTTGTTATTTGTAAGAAGTTTTTATATATTAAGAATGCTTACATTTCATCTGCCATATTTGAAGTACAGTTATGACTCACTCAATAATGGAGGTATGTTGCGAGAAATGCATCATCAGACAATTTCATCATTTTGCGAACATCATAGGATGCACTTACACAAAACTTGATGGTATAGCCTACGACACACCTAGACTGTATGGTACAGCCTATCACTCCTATGCTAAAAACCTGTACAACATGTTACTATATGAGTATTGTGGGCAATTGTAACTTTAGTATTGGTTCATCCAAACTTAGAAATATGATATAAAAGAACATTATTTTGAACCACATATCCTTTCGTACAGTAAAAATATGATATAAAAGAAAAAATTCTATACTTGTATAGGGCACTTACCACGAATGGAGCTTGTGGGATTGGAAGTTTTCTGATTGAATCAGTAGATGAGTGGTGAGCAAATTTGAAGGTCGTTATTACACAATACTGTAGATTTATAAATAGTGTCCCACAACCCCCAACACCCGCTCTGCTTCCTTCTGACAGCATCAGATATTAAAACTGAAGCTGTCCATGCTGTCAATGCTACTCCATTGACACGGTGTCAGGTGAATTGATTAGCAATATCGAGGAGACTGACTGGGTGAGGCATAGATCATCGTAACAGGGACTCACAGGAGGAACATAGGGCATTGTTGTGGCAATGTGGTTTTGGCTATTGCATATTGAAGCAATGGTCATATTAAGAAACTTTTTGGTATTCATTTAAGAAAGGGTGTTTAACATAGAGAGGGTGTAGAACTGAGGCCTCAATATTTTGACTTTGGAAATTCATGGGGCTTTTGTTTTTTGAGTGTTTTTTTTTTTCTCCATTCACCCCATGTGGCACAAAGAGCTCTTTCTAGCACTGAACTGATGGAAGACATGAAACATATCTATGCTTTAAGTCATTAGAACCTGAAAATATTTCGAAAGTACAGGGACAAGCTGGCTCCACACTACCACAGACACCTTTTACTAAAGTGGCAGTGACACTCAATATTTGCTAAGGTAGCTCCTATGAACCTGTGTGTTCATACAGGATCTTAGGTCCTCAACAAAGAATTTATAACAATGTACTCTGAAGACCATTAGGCTAGATCTGGGAGGGCTGTAGCATCCTCTGTATAGGTAGCATTGGGATACAGGTTCCTCTGTGCTAAAGCAGGTTAGTGGTTGATTTACAGGGATTTAAGCTGTGCATATAAAATTGAGGTGTTGTGATGGATAGGGAATCTATTGCCAAGCACCACAGATACTGATCTTGTCATAGAAAAAATAAATTATTTTGAACCACATATCCTTTCATTTCTCTCAGGAAATTCAGCTCTATTATAAACCTATGGGACCACCATTGTATATGTGGTATGTCATTGACCAAAATGTTTTGTGTTGCCTGACTATATTTTTCAATTTGTTTATTTTGTCTTTATTTCCCCATGCTATTAAATATACAGACCTTGTAAATTTCTTTGAACCAAATCTATTACTCGAGGTGTTTTGTTTTCTTTCACATAGATGTGCCATGGAAGATTAACCTTGCACAAAAAGAGATTTGCTTAAAGAGAGGTTTGATCTTTGCTCTTGGGTGGTACCCTCTAATACCTTGGAATGTTTTGCCTGATAAGGATGTTTTTGCTTATGTGAGAGCCTTGGGCAACACCAGATAGTCTATACCAGTGGTCGGCAAACTCATTAGTCAACAGAGCCAAATATCAACAGTACAACGATTGAAATTTCTTTTGAGAGCCATTTTTTTAAAACTTAAACTATATAGGTAGGTACATTGTTATTAATTAGGGTACTCCTAAACTGACCTTTGCTAAAAACGTCCTCAATCTGATTGAGGTACGTTCACTGAGGTCGACCACTTCCAACTCTCCCATCCACACTCGTATTGTATATTTGTTTCGTCTATCTCTTTTCGTTCATCCTCTCTATATGTACAAACCACCTCAACATACCTTTCTCAATTGTCGACACTACATCTTTTTTCACTCCACAATGTTCCCTGTACATGTGTGCCCGCACGTGGTATTTTGTGGAAGAGCCACACTCAAGGGGCCAAAGAGCGGCATGTGGCTCGCGAGCTGTGGTTTGCCGACCACTAGTCTATGCAAATAATGTGATTTATGGTGGGGAGAGGTGCTCAGACTATGTGGTATCAATTCAGTCTCTGGAAGGGCTGAAGTTTAAGGTCATCCTTTAAGATAGTAAACTATGTCTTTGTGAATGGAGCCCTAGTAAAATCTCTGAGTGCCAAGGCTTAGGTAAGCTTCTCTGATTGACAATGTCCTGTACATATTGTCACACATCTTTGCTTGGAGAAGTTTCCAATGTCCACAGGACTCTGGGAGAGAAAAATGAGAAGCTCATGTCCTAGAACTCTCCTGAAGTCTGCCTTATGTGCTTTTTAAAAAAATGTATTTTTATTATTAATTTCAGAGAATAAGGGAGAAGGAGAGAGAGATAGAGACATCAATGATGAGAGAGAATCATTGCTCAGTTGCTCCTGCATGCCCTCCACTGGGGATCGAGCTTGCAACGTGGGCATGTGCCCTGATGGGGAAATGAATGGTGACCTCCTGGTTCATAGACCCACGCTCAACCACTGAGTCACGCCAGCTGGGCCTTATATGCTTTTTTAATTGTTGATTTTAATAAGTAACTTTTTATGACAATAAACTATAAGTGCTAATATAGCAGCCTCTACAAGTTCTATGACTCTTTCTAGCAAATTTTTGAACCTGAGGGTAGTCTTGGAAAATCCCAAACATGCAAAGTTGATATCAGAAGTAAGGGTGGTCTTGGAGACACCCAAATTTTGAACTAGAGAAACACTTTCTCCTCTCTGAGACAAGTACATATTCACATATATCTGTGTGGGCTTTTTGTCTTCATTAGTTACATTTGGCACTTTACTAGGTGTACCAGTTAATAATGCTGATTTTTTTGCACTAGATGGAGTTACACATATGTTGATATATATGTGATTTGATGTGTATGCTATTTTGTTGTATTGACAACAAGCTTCAAAACTTCATATGTCAAATTTGCTGAAGGTGTTAACATCATATTTTTACTCTTAAAAATGTCGAATTTTGTGCCAAAAAAAACATTTGCAGGAAGTTATAATTCATTCCTTTATTTTGAAGAAAAGTGCTGCTGAAAGTTATTGTATACTTCGGGAAGCTTATGGTGAACATGCTGCATCTCAAGGTACTTGTGAACACTGGTTTAAATGCTTTAAAAGTGATGATTTCGATGTGAAAGACAAAGAACATCCAGGTCAACCGGAAAAGTTTGAGGAACAACAATTATTGGATGAAGATGCGTGTCAAACTCAAAAACAACTTGCAGAAAGATTAAATGTTGCTCAGTAAACAATTTCTGATTGTTTAAAAGCATTGGGAAAGATTTTAAAGGAAGGAAAATGGGTGCCACATCAACTGAACGAAAGACAAATGGAAAACCGAAAAGTCATCAATGGCACGAAAGAAAGTCTTTTTCGCATGGAATTGTGACTGGCGATGAAAAGTGGATTTATTTTGAGAATCCCAAAGGCACAAAATCATGGGTTGATCCAGATCAACCATCAACATCGACTGCAAGGCCAAATCGCTTCAGAAAGAAGATAATGCTCTGCATTTGGTGGGATCAGGAAGGTGTGGTGTATTATGAGCTTCTAAAACCAGGTGAAACCATTAATACTGACCGCTACTGACAACAAATAATCAATTTGAACCATGCTTTGATCATGAAACTACCAGAATGTTCCAGAAGACACGGAAAAGTAATTTTGCTTCATGATGACCCACCATCACACACTTCAAAACCAGTTAAAGACACTTTAAAAGATCTTGCCTGGGAAGTATTAACCCACCTGCTATATTCACCAGACCTTGCTCCTTCAGATTACCACTTGTTCCGATGGATGGCACATGCACTTTCTGAGCAGCACTTCAAAACGTATGAAGAAGTGGAAAATTGGGTCTCTGAATGGTTTGCCTCAAAACAAGAAAAGTTCTATTGGGACAATATCCACAATTACCTGAAAGATGGGGGAAATGTGTAGCTAGCGATGGACATTACTTTGAATAAAGCATTTTTGATGTTTCTCTTGAAATTATCATGTTTTCTTTGATTACAAAATCTCCATTATTAACCGGTACACCTGGTAAGTTTTTTAACATGTTATTTATTTTGATACATTTCATGAAGTAGAGATCTACATTTATTTTTGTTTATATATACTTAATCAGTTTTCCAGCCCAATGAATTGACTAATTCATTCTTTACTCACTAATATGAGATGCTTCAATTATCAAATACAATAATATGCAGACTTTTAATCCATTCCATTGATCTACCTTTGTGGTGATGTCATATTATTTTACTTGGTTTTACTTTATAATATGTAATTTTTTGGTAGAAAAGACCACCTCCTCATTACTGTTTTTGGAGTATTCTCAGGATGTTGATGTCAATGAGTATTATAATGTCAATGCTAACTTTTAATATTTATTGGCTACTTATAAGCCTTGTACTTCTATAAATACCTTACATGTATTAATATAGTAGATGTCCTTAAAATAGCATAATGAGGTAGGTACTATCTTTCCCTCTTTCACAGATGAAGAAATGCAGTCATAAAGAGAATAACTGACATGGCAAAGAGCACAAGGCTAGTTATTGATAAAGTAGATTCAAACACCAGCAGTTACATTTATAACTTTTCCTTTATATTGATTGTCCTTGAAATTTCGTGCCTACTAATTCTTCCAGATGAACTTCTTTCCATGGCTCATAGGGGAAGCAATGTAAATGCACTTTTTGATGTAAGTAAACTCTACTGCCTGGCCAGCGTGGCTCAGTGGTTGAGCGGCAACCTATGAACCAAGAGGTTAAGGTTCAATTTCAGGTCAGGGCTCATGTCCAGGTTGCAGGCTTCATCCCCAGTGGGGGGCATGAAGGAAGCAGCCAATCAATAGTTCTCTCTCATCATTGATATTTCTATTTCTTTCTCCCTCTTCCTTCCACTCTGAAATCAATAAACAAATATGTTCAATAAACACTACTAAAAGCTACCCATTTGCCCTGACCGGTTTGGCTCAGTGGATAGAGCATCGGCCTGCAGATTCAAGGGTCCCAGGTTCGATTCCGGTCAAGGGCATGTACCTTGGTTGCAGGCACATCCCCAGTGGGGAGTTTGCAGGAGGCAGCTGATTGATGTTTCTCTCTCATTGATGTTTCTGACTCTCTATCCCTCTCCCTTCCTCTCTGTAAAAAATCAATAAAATGTATTAAAAAAATAAAAAATAAAAGCTACCCATTTTTGGCCTGTCTCTGACATCCAGAGGGATTAAATACTATTTACTTTGACTAGAGTATTTTATCTTTCTATGTACACATCCTTTCACTTGTTTGACTATTAGAATCTGGGCTATCCAGATGTTGAATATTTACTAATTTGAGATGATGGCTCTCCATGGCCCTATTGCCTATGGAAAAATGGCCTCCATTTTTCTCCTGCTTTTAAAGAATAAAACTAAAACTCAGTGGACATAGCTACATATGCCCTAACATTGTAATTCTATCAGAAAGATTAAAATATATGTCATTGGCCATAAGGTTATTAAATGTTAAAATACGTAGTTTTTGTGTCTAGCAAATGGCATTAAATAGAAAGTATCGTGGCAGCCAGCAAACATGTGTGCATGGCCTCAGTGCTTTTCTTGGTGGGGTGGGAGCTGTTGTATATCAGCTTGAATTTCTAGCAGGATAATACTCTTCTCATTAAGAGGTGGGGGAGTGAAAACTGTAGCTGTCTTCACAGCATGAAAAGTGACTGCATCTGCCAGAGCAGAATAAAGTCAGTGCCTGCAGAGAGCAGAGACAGGGTGTCGGTTAGCAGGAGCTATGGCATTGCAGGCTTGGTTTCAGAGGTCACCTGAGGACTAAATCCTTAAGAATGCTTTTCAAAGAAGTGTATAAAGTGAGACTAAGACTTAATAATAAGGGGTGTCTGTGTAGGGAGATGTGGAAAATCTCAATGCAAAAAAAAAAAAAGCTACAAGGGACCAAGAACATTGAGGACTCACAGAAAAGGATTTCAAGCAGACCAGAGTCATACTCTCTTTCTACTTACACTAGTAAGGGCTATTGCCACAGAAGTTTATATAACAGAACATGCTACATATTTTTTATTCTGCATAGCATCTTACCTAATAATAGACAAACATGTAAATTGACCTTCACTATGCTAACCAGCCAATCAGGAGAGTATGCAAATTAACCTAACAAAGATGGCGGTTAATTTGCATACATAGGCTCCAAAAGGTGGAGCAAAGCCTGACTGCCCAGGGGTCGGCTCTGGCCAGAGTGAACTCCTGGGTGCCGGGTGCCGGGTGCCGGAGGAAAACTGGTGCCAGCAGCCAGGGGAAAGGAAGGCCTATTGCATGAATCTCTTCATGCAACAGGCCTCTAGTATTGTCTATAAGTATTTATAGCAGCTCACACATACAATTGTTCTTATTATATGAGTGAGAGGCTCCTAGGTATTGAAGAACATTTCTACCTATTGTGATATACGAAGCAATCCTTTAGGCAATAAAGATATCAGAACAGAATATACTGGTCAAGGAATTCTTTACCAGAATGGGTAAAAACTAATAATTAGTCCCCTTTTCTCCCTGTCTTCCTGACAAAATGTTGACAGAATATACTACACATTGAATCAAACATGCCTAGAACATGTCACAAGTGTAGGTGTCCTTTAGGGAAGCACAATTCCCTTGATTTCTGCTCCTCCATAATTAAAATATTTCTCCTTTCTAGGGGAATACACCAAGATTCATTCTATGGGGTCTTTGCCTTCAGTTACAAATCTAGTTTTATTTCTCTTAAAATAATCATTGATTTACATTCCTTGTGAACTTTTATGTATTTTGCAATCAAGTTGATCCCTTTGGTTCACTTCCTCTGTACCAGGCTTATTATTTATATTGGTGCAAGATACCAATATTTTGGCAAATTTTATTTTTTAAAAAGGCATTGTAGTAGCCCCTAGTACACATTAAAAGTACATGAGACTAGAGACTACAGTTAAAAAACTTATAACTGGTTTCTTTTGTTGTTGTTGTTAATCCTCACCAGAGGATATGTTTTCCATTGAGTTTTAGAGAAAGTGGAAGGGAGGGACTTAGAGAGGGGAGAAAGAGAGCAAGAGAGAGAGAGAGAGAGAGAGAGAGAGAGAGAGAGAGAGAGAGAGAGGATGAGAGAGAGAGAAACATCAAAGTGAGAAAGACACATCAATTGGCTGCCTCCTGCATATGGCCTGACCAGGACTGGGGATAGAACCTGCAACCCAGGTATGTGCCCTTGACTGGGAATCAAACCCACGACCCTTCAGAGCATGGACCGACATTCTAATCACTGAGCAAGAATGGCCAAGATGTAACTGGTTTCTAATACCCACTTTTATTCTCCTTAAATTAATTTTTCATATTTGCAGCCACAATAAAGTTTTTTTCATTTATTTTATTGTGTTAAAATATACACGACATAAAATGTTTTCATTTTAACCATTTTAAGTGTACAGTTCAGTGGCATTAAGTGCATTCACCTTGTTTTGCAAACATCACCACCATCACCAGAACTTTTTCTATTCCCCAAACTGAAACTCTGTACTTACAATCCCAAATCCATGGCAACCACCATTACAGTTTATGCCTTTATGAATTGACTAGAGGCTCAATGCATGAATAAGCCTTTATAGCCGTGGTGGCTGCCTCAATCCCTCCCTCGCAGCCACAGCAGCAGCCTCAATCCCCCGGCTGCAGCCCTGGCTTCATCCAGAAGGTCGTCCAGTCGACTCTAGAAGGACATCTGAATGGCTGTTTGGTGGATTTGCATATTATGCTTTTATTATTATATATTTTTCTAGGTAGTTCATATAAGTGGAATCATATATTTGTCTTTTTGTGTCTGGCTTATTTCACTTAGCATATTTTCTTCAAGATTTATCCATGCTATAACACATGTAAAAATTTCATTCATTTTTAAGGCTGAAAAATATTCCATTGTGTATATGCATGCTAAATTTTGTTCCTCTTTCCATCCATTGATGGACATTTGATTTGCTTCCATCTTTTCACTATTGTGAATAATGCTGCTATGAAATTGGTGTACAAATACGTTTTTGGGTCCTGCTTTAAAATATGTTGGGTATATATCCAAAAGTGAAGTTCTTGGATCATAATGGTACCACTATGTTAAATTTTTGAGGAATCAACATACTGTTTCAACAGAGAGTAAACCATTTTAAATTGTTGTCAGCAATGCAAAAGGATGTCAACTTTTGCACAGCATCACCTATACTTGTTATTTTAAAAAAATTTCCTTTGATACCTATCCTAATGATCATGAAGTGTTATTGTGATTTTAATTTACATTTCCTTAATGATTAGTGATGTTAAGCATCTTTTCATGTGCTTATTGGCCATTTGCATATATTCTTCACAGAAATTTTTATTCAAATTCTTTGCCCATTTTTAGATTGGGTTGTTTGGGTTTTCTGTTGTGTTATTGAAGTTCTTTCTATATTCTAAATATTGAATTTATTGGATATACATATTAGTTTTTTCATTTAATGGGAGTCTTTGCACTCTGTTAATGTCTTTTGTTACACAAATATTTTTAATTTTGATGAAGTCCAATTTATCTATTTTTTTCTTTTGTTATCCGTGCTTTTGGTGTTATATCTAAGATATCATTGCCAGACCCAATGTCATGAAGTTTCCCCCCTATTTTTTCTTCTAAGAGTTGTATAGTTCTAGCTCTTATCATTAGGTATTTTCTCTTATTTTGAGTTAATTTTTGTGTAAAATAAGTGTTCTATTACTGATTTTTCCAAGAAAATATGTTCAAAGGACTGTCCTTTTTCCATTTAATAATCTTGGCACCCTTGTTGAAAATTATTTCACATATTTATGAGCATTTACTTCTGGAAACATTATTCTATTTCATTGGTCTATGTTTCTCTCTTTATGCCAGAACTGTTTCAATTACTATAGGTTTGCAGTAAGTTTTGAAAGCAAGAAGTGTGAGATCTCAAACTTTGCTCTTCTTTTAAAAGATTGTTTGTTTTTTGGAGCTCTTTTGAGATTATATATAAACTTTAGGGTGGATTTTTCTATTTCTGCTGGAAATATTGTGGAGATTATGATAGATATTGTGTGAATCTTCAGCTCACTATGAGTGGTAATCACATGCTACCAATAGTAAGTTTTTCATTCTGCAAATATGAAATGTCTTTCCATTTACTTGTTTTCTGTAATTTTTAAGCAACATTTTATAGTTTTTTTTTATTTTTCAAGTATTTTGCCTCATTACTTAAGTTTATTCCTATACATTTCATAATTTTCTATCCTATATAATAAAGAGGTAATGTGCAAATTGACTGTCACACCCTCTCACAAGATGGCCTCCCCTATGTGGTCAAAAGATGGCCACCACAAGATGGCCAGCAAGGGAGGGCAGTTGGGAGTGACCAGGCTGGCAGGCAAGGGCAGTTGGGGGGGACCAGGCCGGCGGGGGAGGGCAGTTGGGTGTGACTGAGCCAACAGGGAGGGCAGTTGGGGGCAACAAGTCTGGCAGGGGAGGGCAGTTGGGGGCAACAAGTCTGGCAGGGGAGGGCAGTTGGGGGTGATTGGGCTGGCAGGGGAGCAGTTAGGCGTTGATCAGGCTGGCAGGGGAGTGCCTAAGGGGTGATCAGGCAGGCGGGCAGGCGAGCAGTTGGGAGCCAGCAGTTCCATATTGTAAGAAGGATGTCCGACAGTTGGACATCCCCTGAAGGGTCCTGATTGAAGAGGGTGCACTGGACCTCTAGTATTATTATAAATGGTATTGTTTTCTTAATTTTCTTTTCAGAATAGTCATTGTTTAGTATATGAAAACACAACTCATCTTGGCATGTTGATTTTGTATTCAGCAACTTTGCTAAAGTCCTTTATTAGTTGTAACAGTTTTATCTATGGAATCTTTAGGGTTTCTATAAGTAACATCATGCCATCTGCAAGCAAAGATATTGTCTCTACCAATAAATTGCCTTCTAACCACTGTTTTTGGCTACTCACATCATTTTTTATATTTTGTATTTTCATTTTTATTTATATCAAGATATTGTCTAATTTCCCTTATAATTTCTCCCTTGACCTATTGGGTGTATAAGTATGTGTTGTATTATTTCCACATGTTTGTCAATTTTCCAGTTTTATTTCTGCTATTGAATTCTAGATTCGTTTTATTATGATCAGGAAAAAATATTTTGTATGATTTTAGTCTTAAAATTTATCAAAGCTTTTCCATGGCCTAGCAGATTGTTTATCCTGGAGAATGTTTCATGTCTGTGCATTTAATAAAAATGTGTATTCTGCTCTTGTTTAGTGGAGTGTTCTGTCTGTTAGATACAAACAGTCTATAAAATTCGTCTTTAGTTTCTTTATGGATCTTCTGTCTGGTTATCCTAATTGGAAGTGGTGTATGGTAGTCTCTATGGTCTGAATGTCTGTGTTGTACCGAAATTCATATGTTGAAATCTTAATGCCTAATGAGATTGTATTAGAAGGTGGGGCCTTTAGGAAATAAACAGTCATGAGAGCACAGCCCTCATCAATGAGATCAATGCTCTTATAAATTAGGCTGGAGAAACCCTCTGGGCCCCTTCCACCATGTGAAAACACAGTCCATGGAATTCCTATTAAAATACCAATGGCATATCTCACAAAATTAGAACAAATATTCCTAAAATGTATGTGGAAGCATAAAAGACCCCAAATAGACACAACAATCTTGAAAATGAACAAAGTTGAAGGTATCATGTCACCTGGTATGGAACTATACTATAAGGCCATTGTTATAAAAGCAGCATGGTACAGGCATAAAAACAAGCATATAAATTAATGGGACACAATAGAGAGCCCAGAAATAATCCCACAATTTACAGTCAATTAATATTTGTCAAAGGAGACTAGAACGTACAATGGGGTAAAGATAGTATATTCAATAAATGGTGTTGGAAAAATTGGGCAAATACATGCAAAAAACTGCAACTTATACCACACACAAGAATAAACTCAAAATGGATAAAAGATTTAAATGTAAATCACAAATCCATAAAAATCCTAGAAGAAATCATAGGCTGTAAAATCTCAGACATTTCTCCTAATATGTTTTTCTGATATATCACCTCAGGCAAGGGAAACAAAAGAAAAAATAATGGGACTACATCAAACTAAAAACTTTTGCACACCTCCTCCATTCTCTACTGTCTCTACAGTGCATACACACTTGTATTTCTTTTTTTAGAAAATATATATTTTATTGATATTTTACAGAGAGGAGGGGAGAGGGATAGAGTTAGAAACATCGATGAGAGAGAAACATCAATCAGCTGCCTCCTGCACACACCCTACTGAGGATGTGCCCACAACCAAGGTACATGCCCTTGACTGGAATCGAACCTGGGACCTTTCAGTCCACAGGCCGATGCTCTATCCACTGAGCCAAACCGGTTAGGGCCAAACTTGTATTTCTTTGCTCTAAAGGAGTTCTGAAATTTGTCCTCTGAAAATGCAAACTTTTACAAAGGCTCTTTGTCTATGGATGTCTTTGCAAGCCGTATTTTGTAACTGCTACTGGTCTGTGGCTGAGAGGGTTGGAATCAGTTCACAGACCACTGTGTGGACCACATCTGGTACCAAGGTCTGGCAGCCTACTGCCTGGGATCCAGGTGGCCGAGATTCCTCCTGTGTTCCTTCGTATGTGTTTCTGGATCCCACAGTTCTTACACAGGCACTTTTGTTTGTGGATAGATGCCAAACTTTTGTTGTTGAGAACAGAGTGGGGGGCTAAGGACATGTAATTCTATGATGATGTGGCTATCACCCTGTGTTGCTTGTGCTCTTCCATGGGTTTCTGCCACTTCATATTCTTTTCTTTTAATGGGCCGTGTTTTCTTGTTTCTTTATATGCACTGTGATTTTAGTTGTTGGTTGTGAAAATTAATATTTGAAAAAAACAGCCATTTCTCTCAGCAACTGAATACTGGTTCCCTATACCACTATGTGAAGGTATTTGCTAATTATCAGGGCATGTTCTGAAACTTGCTGTCAGTCCAATATGATGGTGTAAGTTCTTGTCAAGCTTTTTCTTGGCATATATTTTGCGTGGGCTTGTGTGAGTATGATTTTTTTTATTTCCTTGGTGGTATATATATGGCAAATCTAAAATATCTTAATTTCCTAATGAGTCTTATCACTGCTTCTTTTTGGGGTCTTAAATGTTGGGGTTTTTTTATTTGTTTTGTTTTGTTTTTGTTTTTTTGTTTAATCCTCACCAGGCTGTTTTATTGATTTTAAAGAGAGAGGAAGGGAAAGAGAGAGAGAAACATCAATTGGATCAGTTGCTTCCTGTATGCACCCTAATCAGGGGTTGAACCCATGGGCCAGGGGTCTGAGATGCTTTATTCTGCTTTATTCTGTTCATCTACTCATAATCTCTTGCTCCAAATTCTCTGTAGGTCTGTCCTCTCCCCACAGCTTTCATGAACAATGGCTGCTTCCTTCGGTGGTTTCTCCTAGCATGAGACACAAGCTATGGTACTTCTCCCTCTTTGAAATCTGAATTATGTAAAATAGAGCCCCATTCATTAAGAAACCTCTAAACCAGTAAGACTGTTGCAAACAAAGTCCACTATGCTTTACCTGATTCAATGGACGGAACTGGAAACATGACCACATTATGCCATGCCGGGGCAAGGGTAAATAAAAGTGCCTAAAAATGCCATAAAGTCTCCTCCTATCTGCAATGTGTCTTTTTTTTTTCTTTACTGAGTGTTTGTTTAGACCGTTCACTGCTTGCCATAGCTCCTATGAAGTTATTTCTAGCCAGCCTCTTGTTTATAAAAAATGTTTCCATGTGGATATGAAGGCCGGGAACCTCGCAGCCTGCCATCTTCTTGATGTGCCAATTCCACAGTAACTTTTAAAACACAAATATGATTGTGTCCTCCTCCTTCTTAAAATGTATAACTCTTTAATGCCTTTCTATTTTCATATATGTATATGTATAACGTATCCCAAAAATGTGTACACACACTTTGAATAATTATAAAGACAATGTTTATTAAAATATGTTTCATTTTCAAAATTGAGCTATCAGCTGTTAAAATATATATACATTTTTGGGGACATCAATATGTATATATTCATGGGGGTTGGCCTCTGAAATTTCCCTATCAGTATATCTTAGGCTGTCACTCATGTTGATTCTACTAAAGCCATGAGGTTCTTCTTGAAGTCCCACTGTGCTGTATTTTACCGCAGTGCATTCTAATGTATTCTCTTTTTCTGGAATACTTCACCCTATTCTTTAACCAATTCTTCTTGCCATTCATCTTTTAGATACCAGTTTAAATGTCACCTCTTCAAAAAAATATCTTTGGTGACCACCATCCCTTCCTAAATAGGTCAGATTACCTCTCACAATGCCTAGTCAGCAATTTACACATTTATGCCATAATACCCAGAGCAATCGTCATTAGTCTAATTACTCCTTGAGCATCTCTTGCATTAAAAATATAACCCTTCACAAGAGCAGGAGTTATGTGTGTCTCCCTCACTGCTGTATTCCCGTGCTTAGCCCAGTGCTTGGTGCTTTGTGAAACTGGACTAATTTTTGAAAGTCTCATATTGGGGCAATATTTCAACTATTGAGATCATTTAACAGTTTTTGAAACACCTGGGATTATTTCCTCCAGGTTTTCTGTAAATTGAAGCAAATATAGGCTTTTTAAAATAGAAAAACATAGCTATCAATATCAGCTATTGTGTCCTCCCTATCATACATTATACCTTCTAGATAGGCATATAAACAGTATTTCAAAGAAGCATATTATAAAAGATTCTCAATATAATAAAATATAGGAAAGAAATAAAAAACAATGTGAAACCCAGTATGAATGGTACTTCTGTTAGAAAGCTTTTTAACTGAAGTCTTATGTCAGCATAGTCACCAATTACTAATAGAAATGTTATTGTCATTTAGCAATTATGAGGAACCAGGTGAGTTATTGCTAAGTGATGATAAATAACTTTATGAAGACATCTGTCCATGTATATGATAGTTAATTTTATATATTAATATCAGCACCTATTGACTGATAATTCTGGATTGATTTGGCTTGTTTATGTATTTGCATTTAATTCAATCACAACCTGAATATTTTAAAAAGATTGATTAGAATAATCTCTCTTTTGAAGACTATTTGCAATCTAGCATGAATTAAGCAGTATTAGATGAGTATAATTTCTCAAAAATGTTATCTGCTTCAATTTAGAAAACATATTTGAGTATTGTGGAAGACACAAAAATATTTTTTAATCTAAATGCTTTCTGAGTATATTTTTGTCACTAATACCTACTCTTCCAAGTGTTTATTTAAATAATAAGACTATGATTATTTCATTAAGTTAAAAAACCTAAGAGTTAGAAAAGAAAATGTCCCAATTTTGAGAAACAAACTAATATTTTGCCATTTCTGGAAAGAAAAGAGAATTATCTTTCCATGTATTAGTTTAGGAAACAGATTTTAATTAATGTCTAGTATTAGTTGGGAACCATTTATGACATATCCCCTACAGTCCTGTTCAGTGAAATTTCAATTGATTGTTTGGTCATCTGTGACTTGACTTTACTATAATTCAATTCAGAGAAAGTCGGGAGCTAAAAGTAGACTCTGTGTGAGACCCAAAGTCACATCCCTGACTATTGAGATACTATCTATGATCTATGCTCACATTTCAGATATCGTGTGTGTGTGTGTGTGTGTGTGTGTGTGTGTGTGTGTGTGCCTGTTTACATAGAGTGCAAGTTAATATTGGATGATAAGGTAAACTGGTAAATTGAAGAACAGGTCAGCTTATCCTGCTGCTTGAGTGGAAGGTAGGCCTATGGCAGATCAGACAGAAAATTCTATAAAAAGAAATTTGTGGTGGGTTTCCAGTTTCTCTTTTCATAGGTTCTCTCTCTCTCTCTCTCTCTCTCTCTCTCTCTCTCTCTCTCTCTCTCTCTCTCCCTCTCTCCTGCTGTCTCCTTTTTTGCTTTTATCTGTATTTGAATGTCTTATCTTAGAGGTTGTTTGTGTAGAGAATTCAGCTTTCAAGAAGAGTTTATTCATCATTTCAACATAGCCATAATATATTTATTCTAATTTCTAGTTGGATTGACTTACCTTCACTTGAAGTTCCTTTTAGTTTTGGCTCCAGAATTGTATATTTACAGAACTCATACTGCTGTATCTTGGTTGAATTACTGTTGGCATTCTACCTTAAATCTGATGCATTTGATGCTCATTTTAGGTGATCACTTCACACATTTTGCATGTGACCTGCCATAAACACATTTTTATTTATAATTGGCCTCAGAGCAGAGTAAAGTAAAAAATGAGGGTGCCATTGTACATAGAAAAGTATGTTTATAGGTTAATAATAACAAATGCTTGCCACTGATTTTAAAGCTGTTAAAGAGATTTAAAAATCACTATTTTACATTTTCAATAAAGGTCACTTTATTGAATAATTCGATTCCTCAAAGAGATAACTCATTAGAATTTCTATTGGCTTAGTTAATGAAACTGAATTTTCTAATTTTATATCAAGAAAAAAACACTATTTAGAAACTTATTTTTTACTGCTCTGCATTATATCTGCTAATTTTATTTTGTTTTAGATTTTGGAGGAAACAAAACTAGTCAATCATTTCCATGAGATAATTTAAAAAAACAACAACAAACCACTCTTGAACTTTAGGGCTAACATAGTTTCTTTGGTTTTGAGTTTGAAAATTGAGGCCCCCTATAAATACCTCAACTCTGCTATGAACAGTTCTTGTATTGTGAAAGCTGTAGGCATGCGCTTTCTTATCTATGCTCCTGCGCCAGGGTAAACCAGACAAAGGCTGCCACCAACCCAATAGGTAATAGCCTCCCTGCTGCCCCGGAGATAGCTGTTGTCAGGCTTCCCTGCAAAGAAGACTGGACAGCAAATGCAGTTACTAGTCTCCCACCCCCTCCCCGACACACACACCCACACCCGCCTTCTTTCTGACTCTGGTATAATTTCAAAACATGTGCACAAATAACTAGCTCATCACTGAATTAACAGTTTTGTGGAAGACTGGAATATTAGCAACTACAGATTTTCTGGGGCATTGTCTTGACACAAGCTATTTTGTGTTATAGTGCACCACGGATGTCAATCTCCTTCAAGGTCATAAAAAAACTTACTACAATATTGCCAACACTGGTGTCTGATGCGTTCAAAACTCTATATGTCACCAGCAATGTAATTGCTAACACTGGTGTCTGATGCGTTCAAAACTCTGTATGTCACCAGCAATGTAATTGGTTTCACTATGTAATGTAATCTGTTATTTTATCATAGATTAGCTTATCTTTCCCACACAATGAAACAGACTTGCTTTGTTTGGCATTCACACCTTATTTATGTCATTTAAAAAATAATGAATTCCATTTTAACAGATTTATATGTGCTTTACATCAATTTCTGGGTCAAATATACTATAGCAATTTTCAGAAATGACTAGTAGAATTCAAAAAAGTGTTACATACTGCAATGATAAAACTGAGAAATATTTTTAAATAAAATATGTTGTTCTGAGTGTTATATCTCCACCATGAGGTGAGAAAGCATGAAGACAGTGCCTGTATGAGTAGGAAAATGTTGTCATTACCCATAAGCCGAAAGCTCAGCCAAGCACCAGGACATTTCATCATTTAATTCCTGCTAATATCAGACAGAACTTTGTTTATTTATTTTAAAATATTTATGCCATATTGAACCTTCTATTGTTCATCAAACATGCATTGTTTTATGTCTGTGCCTTTAATTATTATGTTCCCTTTGCATAGAACCTTTGTTATATCTAATACACCTGGTAAAACTCCCACCTCGTTCACAAAACCCTATTCAAACATAACAGGCAACACAGCTTCAAGTAGAATCTCTTAGCTTGGGTTCTTCCAAAAGACAATCCTGAGATAAGGATTCCAGTGCAAGTAGTTTATTTTGGTGGTGATCTCCAGAAATTCTGATAAGGAAGCAAAGACAAAACAAAGAAGGGGAAAAAGGAAGGGGAAGAAGTCATTATACATGTATTTAAGCAAGTTATAAATGATGGCAATTGGAGCTTAATAACACTGAGGAAGTCTGAGAGCCAGTGTAGAATTTTAGATTTACTCTACCCAGAGAGAGAGAGAAGTAGGGTTTTTATTTACAAACTCCCACCAGTTATTGTTTGAAAGCTACTTAAGGGGGCTGTTATTTTTCTGGGTTTTATGGCTTGCTCTGTGTGTGGGCACAGTGACCTGAAGAGGCCAGAGAAAGCCAGCAGCAAACAGTCACAGTTCCTGGTGGTGATAAGGCTGGCAGGTGTGCACAGAAATAGTAGGTGCTAAGAAGAATAGTATTGACAGGGTGTGCAGCACAGAAGTTTTTAGGGGTGCTCCTTTGAACCAAAAATGATCATCCATTGATTTCTTTGAAGTATTCTATTACAGGAAAACTCTGTGATGCTTATGAAGATATATTTAATAGATTTTGTGAAAATATCAGCATCACCGTATTTATTGGGCATATTCTATTCTTGGTCTATTTATAGAAATATGGGTTTTTAAAGAATTATTCCTGCCTTCCACTCTTGTATGCTCTGTGAATTGTCTGCTACTTTGCTAATGGCCTCTTTTTTCTTCTCCATTCTTCTTATGTGTTATTGTTTACTTAAAGTCTGATCAGATTTCACAGTTCTTGTGAAATGGGACATAGGTCAATTTTTCTGAAAACAGCAAGTATTTCTTGGGTAGTCATATATACCAAGCAAAATCCAAGCCACCATGTATATACATATAAATACATCATATCTGATCTGAAGGAACATGTACTTTGGCCATGTTCTATAATAGTTAAAACTTCTATTAACATTCATTTATTCATATGTTCAAGAAATATTTCAAGTACTTATTAGGGATCAGTAACTATACTAGGCACAAAGAATATAATAAGTTAAAAACAGTTCCTGTTCTCATAGAATGTACATTCTACAAGGAATGTGGACATTAATAAAGTATTCACATAGATCTTGAAGGATTGTATTTGAAACCAAGATCTGGCACTAGATGTGCTCCTTGCTATCATTTTGTTGCTTCTAGGCCTTCTCATCTGTCAGAGCAAGGGAATTTATGTGTGTATATAATAATTTCTCAATATGATCTAATATCCAATGAGTATGAGAGTACCCTCAGACTCTTTAAAATTTGTTTTCTCTTAAATTGTTTCTTTAGTCACTTGAAATATGTAGGTCCCTGCTATATATTTTTAAAAATTTCCTTACAATTTACCTGTTGAATAAATCAGTTTGTTTGTGCATAGAGTCTTTCATAGTCTGCGTTGCATATTTCCTTTGGCTATCACGTTTGGGATTCACTGGGCTACCTAAATATGTAGATGATTGTCATTTATCACTTTTGGGAAAATATCAACCATTATCTCTTTAAATATTTCCTTTGCTACATACTATTTTTCCTCACCTAAAACTGACATTTTTATACTAATCTCTATGTCTTCTATTCTCTCATCCTTCCATAGAGGATTCAGAATTGATTACACCAAGCACCAGTGAGGATTACCAATCAGAGATAATTTTAATTAAATTCAAAACTTGATAATTTTTAGACTACCCAAGTAGAGAAAATATTAGGCTGTAATGTCATATGAGGGCAGGCTTGTTGTAAATTATCAGAGGAAATATAATTTTCTTCTTTCAGTCAACATGATTATTCAAGATGGAAAAGTTTCCTTTGCAGTTTCCAGGAGGTAGAGATTTATTTTAAGTCCACACTTAATATGAAGGGTGGAGCATTTGGGTACACCAGCTTTATTTGGAGCAGGAAGACTTATACTATTAGAATCCAATATCTTGTTTTCTGTACCTTTTCCCCTGTGAGTTGGTGAAAACTGAAGTACAAGTTAATCTGGTATGTTAAATATCCCAATAGCAGGCCAGTTTTAGTTCTCTGCTTATCTCTCTGGTTTTCTGCTTCTTCTTCTTCTTATTATTATTATTATTATTATTTAGATTTTGTGTATTCTCACTTTCTTACCTTGTGATTGATTGTGGATTGATTCTTAGCTTGTGGATTGATTTTGCTTTTTTAAAAAGCATATTTCATCCAGTGGTGATAAGGCTGACATTTACTTAGTTATCTTCAGAGAAATGTGTGTGTGCTTGGTGGTGGCTTCTTCTTTAAAAAGATGTTTTTATTGATTTTAGAAAGAGAGGAAGGGAGGGAGAGAGAAAGAGAAACATCTATGAGAGAAACATCAAGTCTGCACCTCCAGCATGTGCCCTGACCAGGAATCAAACCAGCAACCTCTCGGTGCATGGGACAATGGGGTTGGTGGTTTCTTAAATCATACATGTGCAAAACTTAGGGCTCTGATTCTTCAAGTCCCCCCACTGCTACTGGCAGTTAGTTCATTTGATTCCTATACGTTATCAAGCCTATCCGAAGGGATTTATACTTGTAAAGATTACTTATTTCAAAATGTTCACATTGCTTCATAGACCTCACATTATTTGATCTTGAGTAAAGAACTTAAACCCCGCCCTAAGCGGTTTGGTTCAGTGGATAGAGCATCAGTCTGCAGACTGAAGGGTACTGGGTTCGATTTTGGTCAAGGGCATGTACCTTGGTTGCCAGCTCCATCCCCAGTAGGGACCTTGCAGGAGGCAGCTGATAGATGTTTCTCTCTCATTGAAGTTTCTAAATCTCTATCCTCCCTTCCTCTCTGTAAAAATCAATAAAATATATTTTTAAATTATTTTTTAAAAGAACTTAACCCTTGGGAGCTTTATTCTCATTCTGTGTAACTGAAAATATTAATCCCAGCTGACAATCCATGAAGAGTATAAAGAATAAATGATAATGAGATAGTATATGAGAATGTGTTTTTTAAACTGTAAGTATATGGTAACGCAAGATGTTAGTATTACTAAACGGATCACCTTTCTATCATAACTTGGGCACCTTAATTAACAGAGTGTTTGCTCTGTGTATTAACATGCTTTTGGCAACATTTTAAGAATGAGTCATGGTTAACTTATATTTTTCCACAATGGTCTTTATTCTTTCTCATTTAACTAATAATCTCACCTTGCTTTATCTTGACTTTCATATGAAATTATTGATAATTCTGTGTGAATTTTATAAGAAATTCTAATCTTCTATATTTGAATACACTCCACAAAGTAATAAATCACAATTACTGTCTTCAAGTATATAAAGTGCATAAAGACGACCAAAAGCCTACCCTGCATATCTTGGAGAGTTTATTATTATTTACCAATCCTTTCATTCTGGGGTATGTCTCTGGATCTTCAATTTACTTGTGACATATCATGAATTTCTGTGGGCTTTTTTTGATGAATATATTTATGTACCACTCTTAAAATAGCAATCTTAAAAATTAAATTGCATGCTTCATAGTGATGCCAATACCTTGGTATGCTCACTGTGACAGATTATTCAAAGTGTTTTCAAATGATAAGGCACATTTGTAATTAAGTATACAACTTGCTTTATAGAGCAGAACTGATGAGCTTGATGAAGCAAAAATGAAGAATATGACAATTATAAGTTTTACCAAACTATATTATGTATTGATTGTGCCATACATAATAAAATTCATGAAAATATAAGCTTAAACTAAAATGGAAACTTGAGGTCTGTTCTCCTGATGTGTTCCTACTTTCAAAATACAATATCTATAAGGTAATTTCCCATTTTAATAATTTCATTTTGATCCGAAGTCTTTGACAGAATGAACATAATTCTGAAGTCTACCAATACTCAGAGACTAGAAAAATTATCACATGTAAAGAGTCAAATATAGCTTTCAGAAGTGACAAGATAGGAATATTTACTGTGATACTTTATTAATCTCAAAATGTTAAGGAAAGCAGAAGCAGATTTTATGTGTCTACATCATAGCAGTTAAATATCAAGAATTATTGATCTTTAAACATAATCATAGCTTCAAGCCATAGAGTTAAATAAAATATGAAGGAATGGAATTGCATTTGAACATAATTCAAAGAAGGAACACTTTTATTTAATCCTGTCACTAATGATCGCTTGATCAATAAAATTTCCCATGTGAGTTAAAATAATAATAATACATAAGGCTTTAGTCAATTCAGTTTGAATCAATTCAATTTGAGAAATTTATTGATAGTTGACTATTTATAATGGACTATTCCAAGAGTTGAGTGGTCCAAAGATGGATATGAGATAATTCTTATCCTCCAGGCCTTTAAATTAATATGTGAGTCAGACATATACAGAAATATCTCCAATGTATAAAAGAATAAAATGAATACAATTATAGAGGCACAAAATATCATAGGAATATAATGGAAGGAGAAATCAGTTGTGATTGAGAAATCAGCAATGGCTAATATAATCTTACTAATATGCAATATAAATATCTTGAATAGCCCGGTCAACATGGTTCAGTGGTTTAGTGTCAACCTATGAACCAGGAGGTCATGGTTTGATTCCTGGTCAGGGCACGTGCACAGGTTGTGGGCTCCATCCTCAGTGTGGGGTGTACAGGAGGCAGCCGATTGATGATTCTCTGTCATTATTGATGTTTCTATTTCTTGCTCCCTTTTCCTTCCTTTCTGAAATCAACAAAAATATATTTAAAAAATAAATACCTTAAATAAAATAATTGGTAACGAATATTTCAAATTGGAAACACAGTTAATAAGCTTGCAAACTATTTACTCATATGTAGTTGCTATGCACGTTTTATAAGCATGTTATGTTAACTGAGGAATAATATAATGCTTAAATATTTCTGTAGGTGAAAAAATATGGAATAAACCTTGATCCCAGTTGTGGAATGCTGGACAAGAAAGACAAATATTGTTATTTTAGAAATGTAAGCTTGTTATCATTTCAGGCAAAAATAGTTCATATTTCCAGAAAACTAGACATGGAAGAAAACGTAGAGGTAATCTACTCAACCTCTGCATTCTTACATGAGGGACTAGGACTGAGAGGAGAGTTGATTTAATGAAGGTCACAGAATGGGGAAGTAGATTAGAACCTGATTGAGTATTCCCATTTGGGTGCTGCCCACCACGCTGTTTTACATGAGCAGGGCAAATTTGGTTGTAAAACAATTTAATAGATTTCACAATTAATGTTAAAGACAAATTTTAAAAGAAAAAAACAGACTATCTCATATAAATGGAATTTAACCCATGCATTAATGTCTGTGGAGCTGAAAACAGAAATTCTGAGACAGTACCAAAAAGTTATCTGAGGTTTGTCATGGAAATTTGTTAAAAAAATAAATAAATATTTTACTAGCCTGTTGTTATACTAGAGTTGGCAAAAGTAAGTTTACAGTTGTTTGTATGGAAAATAATACAATAATTAATAAATACCAATACAAGAATAAACTGTGTTTCATGTACTCACAACTGTATGTGCTAGCAGATGTCTGGTTCAACTGTCAGAAGAAAGACTATAGAACTGGAGTTTCCGAAAAACCTGTAAATGAATCTACATCTTTAAATTCAAGTTATCTTCACCTAGCCCTCCCATATATATCTTGGTACTTATAGTTTCTGAATAAGAATAGCTACTACCTAGTAAATCATTTAAAAGTTATATGTTTAAGGTCAACCTTGCAAAAGTACATGCTCTTATCACTCAGAAGTAGTTACCAAAACAGGCAAGATCTAAGCTCTCATAAAATAATAAAAGGAGATGGCAATAAGCAAACAAAAATATATTAGATGGTGAAAAGTGAATTAAGATGGTTTGCTAAAAAGTGTGGGTGTTTTACTTTGGGTGGTCAGAAAAGGTGTTTCTAAGAGTCGTATCTTGATTAAGATCTGAATGAAAAGAAGGATACAAATTTGCTAAGATCAGAAAGTATTATTATCAAGGATAGAGTATAAACTATTGGGAATCCTAACTTGATGTGTTTCAGATAAGTGAAAACTAAATAAAAGCAGTGGATTATGGTTTCAAATATGCACTTTATCCAAGTATGTTAGAATGAGCCAATAATTGAATATACTAAAGTGTCATCATTGTCAACATGGCTTTTGAACTGAAAAGTTATGTGAATTTACATTCAGTGGAAACAAGACAGTATTTGAAAATGGAACTTAATTTTATCAGACAAAAACATTTAAAATTGTTATTATACATATTCCCATAGGGTACTTATCCATTTTATTAATGGTCTATAGGAAATTATTTTAGAAAGAAGAAATTCAATTATTTAAAGGTGAATTTCTCAATATTAAATCCATATTGGTTTATATGTATGCTAAAGATATTGGAATACTCATAGATAAAAATAAATGAGTTTTTAAAAATGCAGGACTGGTCCTAGCTGGTTTGGCTCAGTGGATAGAGTGTTGGCCTTCGGAATAAAGGGTTTGATTCTGGTCAAGGGCACATGCCTAGGTTGTGGGCTCAATCCCCTGTAAGCGGTGTGCAAGAGGCAGCTAATCAATCATTCTCTCTTATCATTGACTAACAGTGGTTCTCAACCTTCCTAATGTCATGACCCTTTAATACAGTTCCCAGTGTTGTGGTGACCCCCAACCATAAAATTATTTTCATTGCTATTTCATAACTGTAATTTTGCTACTGTTATGACTCATAATGTAAATATCTGATATGCAGGATGTATTTTCATTGTTTGCCACCCACAGGTTGAGAACCGCTGGACTAGAGGCTCCATGAACAAATTCATGCACCAGTGGAGTCCCTCGGTCTAGCCTGCGGGATCATGCTGAAACCAGCTCTCCAACATCCCCCGAGGGGTCCCCGATTGCAAGAGGGCACCGCCCCCCGTCACACACAGAGCAGGGCCGATCAGGGGGTTGGGGCGCCGCCCTCTATCACCCACAGAGCAGGGCCGATCAGGGGGTTGGGGTGCTGCACCCTGTCACACACAGAGCCGCAGGGCGATCAGGGGGTTTGGGCACTGCCCCCTGTCACGCTGATCCCGGTGCCGGAGGCCTAGCGGCTCCGCTGATCCTGGTGCCGGGAGGCATATTACCCTTTTACTATATAGAATAGAGGCCTGGTGCATGGGTGGGGCTGGCTGGTTTGCCCTGAAGGGTGTCCTGGATCAGGGAGGGGGTTCCGCTTGGGTGCCTGGCCAGCTTGGCTGAGGGGCTGAGGGCCGTTTTCAGGCTGACGAGTGACTGAAGCTCCCAACCGCTCCTTTTTTTCTTTTTTTTTTTTTTTTATTCTGGTCCAGCTTTAGCTCTGAGGCCTCGGCTGTTGAAAACAGGTTTCTGGCCTTTGTTTACCGTCTGTATTTGATACAATGTTGCGGTCCAGCTGGCTGAAGCCCGGCTGAGTAAAGCAGGTTTCTGGGGTATTTTTAGCTTCTATATTTGCAACATAGTTGCTTAGAGTTGCAGCTGAGAGGCCGGAAAGTCAGCCGGGGAACGTTGGAGTCCTCCATCACTGAAGCAAGCAAGCCTCCCTGTTCGCATCAGTTGCCTGGCTGCCGGTCGCCATCTTGGCTGGCAGTTAATTTGCATATCTCCCTGATTAGCCAATGGGAAGGGTAGCGGTCATACGCTAATTACCATCTTTCTCTTTTATTAGATAGGATGTTTCTATCTCTCTCGCTCTCCCTTCCTCTCTGAAATCAATAAAATATATATTTTTTAAATGCAGAACTGCTCAGAGTCTTTGTTATAAAAAAGGCTTATTAAATTTATTTGATGGCTTGAAACATATTTTAAAGCCTGACTTGTTAACATTTCCCTAAATAGTGTTCCATGGAACCCCAGATTAGCCAATATTAATGTAGCCTAACTGCTTCACTTAATAGAAGTGCAAATGGAGATCCATAGAACTTAACTCACCTCACCTCTGGCAGCTGTATTGGTTTTCTATAAAAGCTGTAACAAATTTACAAGCTTAAAATAGCACCCATGATTTACATCACAGTTACTCTTGGTCAGAAGTCCAGGTGGATTCAATTTTATTCCCTGCTTAAGGTCGTACAAGAATAAAATCAAGGTGGGCAGGTATGGGCTCTCACCTAAAGCCTCAGGGGAAATAAATATTTCCAAGTTCATTTAGGTCAAAGGTAGATTCATTTCCTGTGCATGTGGAACTAAAGTTCTTGTTTCTTTGCTGGCTGTCAGCTGGAACTGGCTCTCTACTACAAGAGGCTGTGCACATTCCTTCTAACATCTTCATCTTTAAAACAGCAATGGCACATCAAGTCTTTCTCATGCTTTGAGCTTTTTTAAACTCCTCTTCTGCCAGAATAAAAGCTCTTTGTTTAAGGACTAATGTGATTACATTAGGTCTACCTGAACAATCCAAGATATTCTCCTTATCTCAAACTCAACTGTGTTATATAACAAAATCACTGAAGGCTTGATATCTCATGATATCCAGATGTTTCATAGATTAAGCAGGAAATTTTTAGGAGGCCTTTTTAGAACTCTGCCTATCACAACAGCAGAGCTGAATCTAGAGACAGTGTCTTTACTGTGATTCCAGTCTTTTCTCCTATTCTGTTTGAAATCAGTAAACGGGCTCTTGTTAATATTTAATTTGTTGTTGAAAGTATGTTATATTTAGTTTATTCTTGATATTTGTGCACTTAATCTGAAGAACTGTGGTCAACAATAAGTATGTTTTCTCTCAATGAATCTTTTTCTTTTATTATTAAATAGATTTCTAAACAGATTATCAGTTTGTTCTTTTTAACAGTCATGTTTTGTGTTTTACCTTTTTATTTTAAGAAAAATTAAGTGGCATATTATTTGCATTACTATAAAAAAAGCAATTCCAATGATAACCACAATGCATTTTATTATGTTGTAGGTATAAAAGTAATTAGTTTCCTATCTGTGCCAATTGAATTGTGAATCGATTAATTATTGTAAAATAAAAGTATCATAATATAAATGTTAATTAAATACCTAAATGCTGCTTTATGATCATTTTTCAGACCCCAGTAATTTTTATAATTCTCTTAATTAACTGTAGTATTTTTGGATATAGTACCACAGTCATTGTAAGTTATTTTTCATTAAAAATAATCAAGGTTTTATTAGAAGAATGATAATTTTCTAAAGTGCAAAAGAGCTTCCATGAAGGACGTTGAAAGGTAATTTTGCTATACAAGCATAATTCATAATCTCAAGCAAGGTATAGTGACCATCTCATGGTTTTTAATATGTTCAGAATTACTTTCCCTTCTTCTGGCAACCTCAACCACATTTTGGGGTCGGGGGAGGGGGTCATTCCCTTGTCCATGCTGTGGTTCTAAAGATGTCAAAATAGAATCTAATATCATAGTCCTGACAATTTATAATAACCTATTTTCTTAGCTTCACTAATCCTCAGAAGAAGAAAGGCCCCCAGGGCAATAAAATCATTTCTTCAAATTTTACATATGAATAAAGGGAAAGAAGACATTCTTTCTCTGGCTTGCAGGCTAGAAATATCTAATACTGGAGTTACATGCAGATATATCATCTTTTACTCCACTTACTACACTGAGAAACCCTGTATTCAGTATGAAAGAGGTGGGTCAACAAAAAAAAAGAAGCAGATAAATGGACAAACAAAATTGAATTAAAAAGAGTAGAGCTATAAGATAGAAATAAATATGAAATGAATAAGATATAAAAATATAAGATAATATGAGATAGATGGTATAGAATGAGCAAATGTTAGAGAGAAATTTGACAACAGTTTAATTCCTGAAAAATTTAATTTCTCAGTTGAATAAACCAATAAGTTACTTTTTTTTTAGTTCATACTAATTTGTAACATATAACCAAAAGATCATTAACTGGTACATTTGGGAACATTTCTCTTGGTAAATTGAATTGGATGACCAGTTTATCTTTAAGCCAAGAATGACAACATCACTGCTGCTACCTCCTTTGTCCAATCCTCCATAATTTCCCACTTTGGTTACTATAGTAGCTCCAAACTGGTCTTTTTGTTGCTTTGTCCCTACAGACTATATTTAACATGGGAGCCATAAGTCTGATTATGTCACTTTTCTTCTCAGACCTCTGTGATGGATGGTCATATCTACTCAAGTCTATATGAAGTACTAAGGAGACTAACAGTAGTGGGTCTTTAAAGTTTAGTATGTATCACAATCAGAGATTTGTCAAAATGAAGATTCTTAGACCTGTGCCAAGAAAGTTTAAATCAGGAGACTTTACATGTTTTTCATATTCCGTCCTTTGAGCAACATTGAACTATATGGAGGGAGAGGTTAAAATGTATTTTACCAGTAAGAGTGTGATGGATTTTTACAAAAGCAATTGCAAAGCTTTAGATATTACTTGTGATTTTTTTAACTGTTCTACATAGTTCACCTCAATCTTTGGTCTGTGAAGAGAAATATAGCCTATTATAATTTTTTATTTATCCTTTTCCATATTTCTCTGATTTACATGTAGCTCTGCTGTGTACCCTTTTAACTAGCTATGTAGAACAGTTTAAAAAAAATCACAAGTAATATCTAAAGCTTTGCAATTGCTTTTGTAAAAATCCATCACACTCTTACTGGTAAAATACATTTTAACCTCTCCCTCCATATAGTTAAATGTTGCTCAAAGGACGGAATATGAAAAACATGTAAAGTCTCTTGATTTAAACTTTCTTGGCACAGGTCTAAGAATCTTCATTTTGACAAATCTCTGATTGTGATACATACTAAACTTTAAAGACCCACTACTGTTAGTCTTGATCTTATAAGTAAACTACAAGTTCAGTTGATTTTGCCCTTAACTCCATCATGATTACATATGCCCAAGACTGAATTGAACCAATATGTTGATTGAGTTTCCTCTTGCATGTCTTTATGTAGGCATTCAACTTCCACATTTGGACGTTTCATTCACATTACTTGCCTTGTAATGTGCCCACCTATTTACCTAATTGTCTTGGTCTTTGATTTTCTACTGTTCCATCTATATCTAGATTTTGCATTAATAATTTTACTTTTATTCTCAACTTTTAAAAAGCAATGCTAATCAGTTAGGCTCTTTGGCCTGTCTAAAATCACAAGAAATAATTGCTCATTTGCATCTTTATTTTTACCTCATTGTTTATTCTATATAATTTTTAAACACAAATCTAGTTTTTTAGTGAATTTTAACTCACTCCCTTCTCAGTTGACATTTGGACATCTTATTTATTGACTGTAACTCAGATTATACCAAGATGTCACCTCACACCTGTCAAAATGACTGTCATAAATAATCAACAAACAACAAATGTTGGTGAAGCTTTAGAAAAAGGGGAACTTTTGTATACTGTTGGCTGGAATGCAGACCGGTGTAGCCACTATGGAAACAGTGTGAAAGATCCTCAAACAACTAAAAATACAATTACCTTTAAAAAAAATATATATATATATAGTTTTAAGAGAGGAAGGGAGAGGAAGAGAGAGATAGAAACATCAATGATAAAAGAGAATCATTGATCAGCTGCCTCCTGCATGTCCCCCACTGAGGCTCAAGCCCACAATCTGTGCATGTTCCTTGACCAGGAATTGAACCATGGCCTCCTGTTCATAGGTCAATGCTCAACCACTGAGCAACACAGGCCTGGCAGAACTGCCTTTTTTATTGCTAAATAGTCTTCCATTATATAAAGGTGTTTATATAGATATAGGGTGTCCCAGAAAAATGTATACACACTTTAAAGCTGAAAGGTATTAAATAAAAATGAAATGTATTTTAATAAACATTGCTTTTATAATTATTCAAAATAGGTGAATACATTTTTGGGACACCCTGGAGATATATATATATATATATATATATATATATATATATATATATATATACACGTAATATATATATTACGTATTTTTTATCCATTCAGTGACAACATATACGTTGAGGTAGTATGCTAAGTGAAATAAGTTAGATAAAGACAAATACTGCCTGATTTCAATTATATATGGACTTAAAAAATCAAAACAAATAAAAAAACAAAACTAAAGAAAAGGAGACTCCCAGAAACAAAGAACAAACTTGATGATTGCCAGAGATGAAGGGGGTGGAAGGAGAAATGAATGGGTGGAGGGGAATATAGTCAATATTAATGTGATAATTTTTCAGGGTGACAGATGATTACTAGACTTAGTGCATTGACCACATTGTAAGATATATAAATGTTGAATCACAATGTTGTGTACCTAAAAAAAATGTACTATTATATACCAACTATACTTTAATAAAAAAAATAAATCATAAAGGAAATAATTTTTTGCCCTGGCTGTACAGCTCAGGTGGTTAGAGTGTTGTACCATTACACCAAGGTTGCAGGTTTGATCCCCAGTCATGGCACATACAAGAAAAAACCAATGAATGCATAAATAACTAGAAGAATAATCAACATGGTTTTTTTCTCTCTCTTCCCCTTCCTCTATCCAAAATCAACATATTTTTTAAAAGAAAATAATATTTTTTTAAAGAAATAGAAATTCCTTGTGTCCCAGAGATTCCACTTCTGGGTGTATATGTGAAGAAATCCAAAACACTACTTTGAAATAATATACGCAATTCTATGTTTTTTGCAGTTTTATTTACAATAGCTAAGATATGGAAGCAACCCAAGTGCCCATCAATATACAAGTGGATAAAGAAGATGTTCTACATGTATATAATAGAATATTACTTGGTCATAAAAAAATTAAAATGTTACCATCTGTGACAACATGGATGGACCTAGAGCAGTGATGGCGAACCTATGACACGCATGCAAACTCATTTTTTGGTTGATTTTTCTTTGTTAAATGGCATTTAAATATATAAAATAAATATCAAAAATGTAAGTCTTTGTTTTAATATGGTTGCAAATATCAAAAAATTTCTATATGTGACACGGCACCAGAGTTAAGTTAGGGTTTTTCAAAATGCTGACACGCCGAGCTCAAAAGGTTCGCCATCACTGACCTAGAGAGTACTATGTTAAGTGAAAAAAGTCAGACAGAGCAAGACAGATACCATATGATTTCACTAATATGTGGGATCTAAAGAATAAAATTACCAAAATGAGCAAAACAGACTCACAGATACAGAGAGCAAAGTGATGGTTGCTAGATGGAAAGGAGTTGGGGGGCTGTGTGAAAAAGGTGAAGGAATTTAGAAATACAAATTGGTTGGCAGTTACAAAATAGTCATGGGAATGTAAAGTACAGCATACGGAATATAGTCAATAATATTGCAATAATTATGTACGGTGCCTGGGTGGTACTAAAATGATCAGGGAGTCACTTTGTAAATTGTATAAATTTCTAACCACTCTGCTGTACACCTGAACCTAATACAAAATATCGACCATCACTCCAACACACAATATGGCCACCCCATGTGGTCAAAGATGGCCACCCCCATGTGGACAAAAGATGGCCACCACAAGACGGCCAGCAGAGGAGGGCAATTGTGGGCAATCAGGCCTGCAGGGGAAGGAAGTTGGGGGAGACCAGGCCTGCAGGGGAGGACATTTGGGGGGGACCCAGGTTTGCAGGGGAGGGCAGTTGGGGGTGGACCAGACCTGCAGGGGATGGCAGTTGGGGGGGCCAGGTCTGCAGGGTTGGGCAGTTGGGGGTGACCAGGCTGGCAAGGGAGGGCAGTTAGGGGTGACCAGGCCAGGAGGGGAGGGCAGTTTGAGTGACCAGGCCAGCAGGAGAGGGCAGTTAGGGGCAACCAGGCTGGCAGGGGAGGGCAGTTAGGGGTGACCAAGCCTGCAGGGGAGGGCAGTTAGGGGTGACCAGACCTGCAGGGGAGGGCAGTTGGGGGCACCCGGGCCAGCAGGGGAGCAGTTAGGCATGGATCAGGCTGGCAGGGGAGTGGTTAGGTGTTGATCAGGCTGGCAGGCAGAAGCAGTTAAGGGCAATCAGGCAGACAGGCAGGCAAGTGGTTGGGTGCCAGCAGTCCTGGATTGTGAGAGGGATGTCCGACTGCCCATTTAGGCCCAATCCCAGATTGTAGAGCATGCAGGCGGGCTGAGGGACACACACTCCCCATGCACAAATTTTGTACACCGGGCCTCTATTCTAATATAAATTGTAATTGAAAAATAAAAATGAATGTAAATAGTAAATGTTTCTATTTAAACAATTTTCCAAATGTATTTCAACAATGTAAACAAACATCCTACATGACCTTTGTGCTATTTAGCCTTCAGTAAGCAAATTATTTATAGACTATTATATCAAAATAAATCATGTCTACATGATGAGAATTACTCATTTATATATTGATGTTCCCAAAAGTCATTCTGACTTTTTTTTTCAGAAATAAGTTAAGTGAAAGGATCCTCAATGTAAAAGACTGACAAATGGTCAGTTTGGTATGTGTAAACATAGTTCTGAGGAGAGGTTTTTCAAATACCTCTTATCAATGCTTTGTATGGAAAAGTTGCTCAAGGTAAAGCCATATGGGAATCAGACTCATTGAAAATAAATTAGGAAACTTAATCTCTGAGTAGATGGAAGGTCTGAGTGCTTATCAGTCCATTATGATTGCAGAAAACTTTCTAGAAAATTAAAAACACCTGATAGAATCCTGAAGATGTTACTCTTTCAGGACTATATATAAAAAAGATATTCCTAATCAAAACACTGTGTTATAGGTAGAGCCCCACCTGGTATTTATTTTAAAGGGTACTCTAAAGTAAAAGCTTATTTTTTATAAACATCTACCATAAACAATGCAAACTTCAAGTCTTTTTACTGCTGAAATAATTTGGAAGGACAGAGACAAGTCAGAGCTAAGAGATTACATTGCTGTGCAGCAGATGTAAGCACAAGTCCACAGATTGTAGCTGCTGTGAACATGACCCCACTTGCTGTGCTTTCAGATTACACACTTGCATTTGGAGCATTAGTAGAATCTTATATTTGAGAGGTAGGACCAATGACTTTGATAAGTTATTGTCAGGGAACATACTAAATGGTTGCATCAGCTGTCATAAAACCATGTAGGTCTTGAAATGTTTTTATTCCCTGTATTTAATATGGAGGATTTTTTGTGGGTTTTATATATATTTTTAGGATATTTTATGTTATCGTCTTGCATGTTAGCTACATTATGGGTTAACTTGGCTTTTACCAAAATATCCTTTGAAGTTAACTTAATAACTTTGCTTCCATGGGAAAAACATACCTTGAATTCCAGAAGAAGTGACTCATAAATAAGCATAATGCATTAATTGGTGATTTTATGTATGTTTGGAAAAAATTTTTAATTTAATTTAATTTTAATTACAGTTTACATCCAATATTATTTTGTATTAGTTTCAGATGTCAGAATTATAGTTAGACAATTGTATACTTTACAAAGTGGTCCCCTGATATTTCCAGTACCCATCTGGCACCATACATAGTTATTACAATATTATTGACTATATTCCCTTTGCTCTACTCTACATTCTTGTGACTATTTTGTAACTGCCAATGTGTACTTCTTAATCCTTCACCTTTTACACCCATACCCCCAAACCCTCTCCTCTCTGGCAACCATTAGTCTGTCCTCTGCATCTTTGAGTCTGTTTCAATTTTATTTGTTCATTTATTTTGTTCTTTAAATTCCACATATAAGTGAAATCATATGGTATTTGTCTTTCTCCAGGTCCATGCATGATGCCACAAATGACAAGATTTTATTCTTTGTATGGCTGAGTAATATTCAATTGTATATATGCACCACTTCTTTTTTATCAACTCATCTATTATGAGCTCTTGGGTTGCTTTCTTATCTTGGTTAATGTAAATAATGCTACAAAGAACATAGGTGTGCATATACTCTTTCCCATTAATGTTTTGCATTTTCTTGGATGCCTTTTATATTTAACTAGAGGCCTGGTACACGGATTCATGCCCCAGTGGAGTCCCTCAGCCTCGCCTGGGGCTGAAACTGGCTCTCCAACATTCCCTTAGAGGTCCCAGATTGTGAGAGGGCACAGGCCAGGCCAAAGGACCCCACTGGTACACAATTGGGACTGGGGAGAGATGTGGGAAGTTGGCCAGCCAGGGAGGGACTGCAGGAGGGCTCCAGGGTGTGTCCAGCCCATCTCACTCAGTCCTGATCAGCCAGACTCCAGCAGCAAGCTAACTTACCAGTCACAGCGTCTGCCCCCTGGTGGTCAGTGCATGTGATAGTGAGCAGTTGAGTGGCCTTAGCATATCATTAGCATATTATGCTTTGTTTGGTTGAAAGGCCAACCAGTCGACTGGACACTTAGCATATTAAGCTTTTATTATATAAGATGACAGCTACTTCCTTATGTTGTGTTAGTTGTTAATGTGTTTGGAGATGCCAGAACAGTTTCTGAGTTATACTTTTATATTGGCTGCAGTATATCTCAATTGCTTTTGGGAGCATCATCAGGTGATAAGTGTTACATACAAACCTGCCCTACCAACATTTACCTTTAGTTGGCTAATTATCATTTTGTCAGCAAGTGTATTTTGCATAAATATGTGAGTTAGATTATTGTACTTGCTTCTTTGTCAATTAAAATATATATTGCAAAACTTACAATGCCAATTATTTCCTCTCTCTGATTTCAAAGTCACTATATATGTGGAAAGATTACTAAACATGCATTTTAAAGAAAATAGTCTATGTAGAAAAGCACTGTCCTTTTTCTTGATAAATACTATTTGGGTAATGTTCGGATGGACAAGTCACCTAGCTAATGCTGAAGTTTTCCTAAGGGTAGTGGGGGTTCTTTTTTGGCTTCCTTTCTTTTTTTTTTTTTTTTTTTTACAACCTATTTAATAAATGTTTTTAATACAAATGTTACCAAGGAACTATTTCTGCTTCCTAAATTTTTCTTCATTATAATCTTCTGCTTACTTTATTATAAGCAATTCTTATTTTAGAATAACCCACTTCATAAAGATATGCTATTAACAACACTTTACCTCTTATACACATTTTACATTTATTGTATTTCTAGCAGGGAGCACACAAATTATATTCATCAAGCTTCCACATGCTGTCTTCTTCCTTTCAGAGAAGAGTTAATCTCATCCTTCTCTTGGCTATTTCTGGATCCCAGCTCTTGCACAGTATTTTATTAAGTCCTGCTATACTGCTATACAGTTCTTTTCCCAAGTGAAAGTCATTCTTTTAGAATTCACTTACATTAAATCAAAGTTATTTTATTCATTCATCAATTAATTAGGAAATTTAACAAATATTTTTGACCAATACTAGGTACATAGTACTAAGCTAAGTTCTACTTGTATAAGATAAAACAAATGAAGCCTCTGCTTTCATAGAATTTACATTCCAGTGTTCACGCCTGTACCCCATTAATTAATACATATAAATATAATTCTAAAAGCTTTATGGCATGTAAAATAAAGGCATATATATTTTAATTTATTTAATATAAAAACATGCACTGGATTTATGCATTTTCTTTCTTATCCCTGGTTATTTTTTTCTCTACAAATAAACAAAAGTAATCTTTATAACATGTAAATCAGATTATGTCACTTGTCCTCTTCAAACACAACAATGCAATTTATTGCACTGAGAGCAAAGTATTAGTGACCTAAAGGAGCCTATGAGGTTTGACCACTGCTGCCTTCCTAGCCTTGCTTCATGCCACTCTCTTATTTTATGTTTATGTTCTTTGAATATAGATATATGTGTGTGTGTGTGTGTGTGTGTGTGTGTGTGTGTATATATATATATATATATATATATATATATATATATATATGCATTGCTAGCCCTTCTGGCTGGAATGCTCTATCCTGGATTTTCAAAAGTCTGGCTATTTTTAATAATCACCCCATTAGAAGCCTTCTCTGGGGCAGTCTAGCTTGCCTCTATTATTATTGTCTCTCTCTTAGCTTCTTTAATTAAATAGCACATAGCAATTCATAATTCTACATTTATTTGTTTGCTTGTTTATTGCCTGTTTCCCCCTATGTTGGCAGGAGCAAGGTCTTTGGCATTCATCTTTGTATATATAGTACTTAGCACAGGATTGACACAGAAACAGATTCTTAATAAATAAATAAGTGAATAATTGGATGAATGAAAGTTCATGAATGGGGATACAGCCCTTCATTACAAATTTTTTCCTCCCAATGACACAATCTTCTTTGACCCACATGGTTTTTATTTCAACACCTTTCTCAGGAACACAATTCCTTTTAAGTTGAAGAAATACCTACTTCAAAATATACATGATTTTTGTAAAAGTTTCATGAGCCTGAATCCAAAATTTAGGTTGGTAGGGTTCAAAAATATTTTAAGTATTTAGATATGATTTACATGTGCTGAAAACTACAGACTAAAAATAACTATACTTTCATCAACAAATGATGAAAATGAATCAGTATTTAAAAAATTTTTATACACATAAAAAATGAAATTATAATCTGCTCTGTGCCTGATTTAGGACATAATTATGACCTAGTTTTTGTTTATCTATTGATGTTTTGTGTATGCTCGTCTGATTTCCACAACTAAATTGCAAGCTCTTTATGTGTAGGAAGCTATTATGGCATATTCCTCATGAATACCCCAAAAGTTTTGTGATAGTATTGAGTACATGAAGAGTGCAAAAAAATACTTAATTATTATTTGTGTTGGTTGTGAGATAGTAACCAAAGAACTTATAACCCATGGACACAAACAATAGTGAGCTGAAGGCCTGGGGAAGGGATTGGGGAGTCAGTGGTGGAAAAGCAGGGGGGAGGACATCTGTAATACTTTCAACAATAAAGATAAAATTTAAAAAATTTTATGTACAGGTTATTGGCTTCACGATCTTTAATACCTTAAGAATGTTTTAGAGCTCAGTCAGTGTGGCTCAGTGGTTGAGCATCAATCTATGAACCAGGAGGTCACAGTGTGATTCCAAGGAAGGGCACATGCCCCAGTTGTGGGCTTGATCCCCAGTGCGGGACATGCAGGATGGCGTAGCTGATCAATGATTCTCTCTCATCATTGATGTTTCTCTCTCTCTCCCTCTTCCTTCCTCTCTGAAAACAATAAAAAATATTAAAAAAAGAATTCTTTACTAGAAGAAAAGTAATACATAAACAGATAATAATTTATACTTTTTACTTTAGATCAAATATAATTTTCTAAATTTAATGAAGTAGATGCTTGCTCCTGCATTGGAAATTTGGGCTCTGGACTTTACAGGGAAATTGTTTTCCTCAGTCTTGCTATAATTTCTATTTCTTTATAACGTCAAGAATCCTATGTGTGTGTTCCTGCAGGAAGAGGTCAAGGAAGTGTTCAGAAAAGCAAATTGAATCTCTGGCAATTTTGACCTCTTATATTTTCAATTCTTCTTACTGTCCAGTAGAAAGTGAATTAGTAAACACTGAAATGTTGGCCTTAAAGAAAAAAAATTTAAAAATGAAACTAAATTAATTTATGTGCTATTTTCAGATGCCAGACTACATGGACTTTCAGCATCAAATCTTATGCTATTCCCAGTCGACAAACTCGTGCAACAGTGTAGCCTAAATTCCCCTTTGATTCTTATTATAAGTACAAAACCTGTTGTTTTTTCACATATGTTATCTAATTTAGACCTCATATAAACTCTCTGAGAGAGGCATTATTGTCTCTATTTTATAAAAAAAGGAAACTGCAACTCGGAGAAGTTGGGTAATTTGCCCCTGATAACACAGTAGTGGAATTATGAGAGAGAACCTAGATCTACTTCACTGAAATCCCTGTGTCTCTTCTAATATTTTGTGTGTCCTTACAGAACAACAAAGAAAAGAATATGTTAGGAGAAGAAATTTTTGATCAGGTACTGCAGATAGAGGTAGGCATGAAGTTGTCACTGGAAAGGAGAAAGGAGATAAAATATTTTTAAAAATTTGGTGTCAGAAACTCAGGTCAATTCTCAGTGGCGGGGCAGATGGAGAAGCCAAGAGAAATTGTGGGCATATAAGAATGAGTCTTTATTGCAAAAGCCAGTGGCCATATAGCCATCAGACAGAACAGTCCTTCACAGCAAAGTCCCACATACAGAAGGGCAGCCATACACTGGCTGGTGAACAGATACATCTTTCCCACAACAGCAGCATTAGTCTCTGTATTTGCAGCTATTCTCTGAGCAGCCACAAGCTGCCCCCAGGCTCATCGCCTCACATCATACTGGTACCTAAGTTCTCTGCCTCAGCAGCTTCTCTAGTCTCTCTGGCTCAGCAGCTTCTCCTGTCTCCCCTACCCAGCACACTGGCTGGTCTCTGTAGCCTCACATAGTAACTACCTCTGAGCTTCTCTTCCAGCACACTGGCTGGTTAACATGGTAGCTAGATATGAGCTCTTAGCCTTACATCATAGCAGTACCAGCTCTTAGCACCATCTGAGCTCTGTAACCTTTTCCTGCACACATAGGAGCTACATCCTCTGTGCCTGCCACCTTTGCTTCTTATACTAGCTCGTCTGTAACCTGTATATTATTCCAGAGACAAAGAAGACTCATGCCAATAGTTACATGAATCATTGGGGTTATAAAAAGGCACCACATACCATGAGATCGCTGTGGCCTTGCAGCTGTGTATGGTATCTTAGCCTAGGCGCAGAGTGGCCTTGGACAGTCCGGTGTATTGACAACAAGATCTCTGTGCTTTAATTGGCCTTGACTATCAGGTGCCTCCAGAGTGGTTCCCACACTTGGCTAATAATACAAGTTTGTTGTACCATTGAATATAATCTACTCTCGATTTTCTATTGATCAAGAGAAAGTGTTAGGCAAAGGTCGTTGCATGATGAAAATTTTATCTGCCACTTTCCTCTATCAGAAACTTGATTTTGCTTCCTGTAGCAAACTTGTAAATGTATCATGGAATATATTGTGTGGAAAAGTACTACTCTTATTACTCAAGAGAACTAAGCAAGACTAAATAAGCCAAAATTAATTAAAAGAAATTACTTAGTCACTTTCCAGGTCTAGCCGAAAGATAAAATCCTCACTAAAAAAAAAAAAAAAGTCAGAGTTTGAGTTTTTTCTTTTATTTTTTCCCCTTTCGACCGATTTGTTTTTCCCTAAGACCTAAAGGTACTTAAAATGAAGCAGCATTTTATTAAAGTGTGCTCAGAACCAGCAAGATGTGGACGAGATTAACACAGCGATGAACAAACTTCATCTAATCCCATTCTAAACACACAAAAGCAGGCCGTGAACAGCTTTAGACCAAAATTTTAAGCATTACAAGGATCGTTAATACCACTGTGCAATTAAAATGTCAGTAGTTAATGCCAACCTTGGGGAGGAAATTGATTGGTTTAATAGTTTCTCAAGGTGACAACAGTCATCTGCAATCCAGTAGTGAACTCTAATGTGAACTGTCTGGAAGAGGAAGGAAACAACATAATAGAGGTCATTTGTTAAGTGGTCTCTAACTTAAAGTGACAGTAGAAACAAGCACAACATAAATCTCTTGCAATATAAAGTCCTTTGGACTATTTAAGCTAATGGAGGACAAAAGATGTGTCAATTATAAGGATATTTAAGAATACAGAATTAAGAATGTGTAAATAGCCATTTCCTTATATGCATTTAAAGTGCAAATTTTAGGTGTTAAACAAATGATGTCCAAGTGTAATGAATTGAATTTTTGCCAGAATACTGTCTTCAAAGTTCTTTCTAGTAAACCAGGAAGAAAGTTAAGTAGATCCTACCTCCAAGTGAGAATAAAGGCTTGAGAGTATACAGTTTTTCTGGACTTGAATTCTATTTGTGCATTTAGCCTTCAGAAATTATTACAAAGTTTCAATGTTACATTTAAACTGACTTTAACCTGAACGCCTCTCCTGGAGTGAGGATATGGAGGCCTGACATTGTGTAGCATGACTGACTTCCACTCGCCCTCCCCTTTCCAGTGACTATGGCATAATGGTCAAAAGCCCAGGCTTTGGTGTCAAATAAATTAGAGTTTTGGTCTCACCTCCAATATTCATTAGTTAGTGCAAGCTATGCATGTCTATTATCCCAATTTTCTACCAAATTATGTTATAGTAATTTTATTTTCAATGTGGGAATTCCAGCTCATACAGATTAAGGAATTGCCCAAGATCAGATAGTGTTAACAAATAAAGTCAATATTCTAATCAAAATATATTTGAATCCACTAGTCATAATTTAGCCTTTGACATTTGTAGCAGATACTATCTATACCCTGTCCAAATGCCCTGAAAATAATTCCTGAACACATTAAGGCTTTCCTGTATTTCTCTGATTAAGGACCATTTTTTAAAATTTTTTGGTCAAAGGGGCCGTTCAGGGGACAGCAGCTATACCTGATTGGTAAATTATGTAGATTGGGGTTCATGTGGAGAACTAAAAGATCCTTCATTGTAGATGAGGTGATGGTGTCTGAACTATCTTGCCAGGGCATTGAAGATGGAGTTAGAAGGCTGAGAAAGATGGACATAGTACAATGGGTTAACTATGGAAGACTATATAACTCATCACCTGAATATCTTCCTAAGGTGGCTCTAGATGACACTCTCTTCACCAGAGTAGGGAAGCATAATCAAACTGATAATCAGAAGTGTAGAATGAGCAAGATTTTTAGAAGACAATGAAGTTTGAGGAAGATGAACATGGCTGAGCCTATAAGAGTAGGCAAAGTGTACGGATCTTTTCTCAAGTCGGTGCCCACCTGAGAGCACCCACTATAGAGGGGGCATTGAAGAACCAGCTGTACAGAATGATTGTTTTAGTGGGTTTCTTCTAGTTTAACTTTTCTGCCACCCCATTGGTTATGTAATGAGATCATAAATATAATAATCATACCATATTGGTTTCTTAGGCCTGCCTTGAAAAATCACTACAAATTTGGTTGCTTGAAGCAATAGAAATGTATTATCTTGAAGTTCAGGAGGCTAGAAGTCCAACATCAAGATGTTAGTTGGGCTATGCTCTCTCCTAAGGCTCTGCAGAAGAATTTGTTTTATGACTTTATCATGGCTTCTGGTGGCTTTTGGCAATGTTTTGCCTTTCTTGATTTGTTGCTATATTCAGTCATTGCCTCCTTCTTGACATTGCCTCCTCCTCTTCTACCTGAATGTACCTCCTCTGTGTGTCTATTATAATCTCACTTGCCATTGAATTTAAAGTCTAACCAGATAATTCACAATAATGTTATCTCAAGTCCCTTTAATTAATTACATATGCAGAGACCCTTTTTCCAAATAATATAACATTCATAGGTTCTAGGAAATTGATGTGGACATAACTATTTTTTTTTTTGGGGGGGGTGGGGAGCGCCATGCAACAACTACACACGGTAACAAAATTGGCAATGATACACTGGTTCAGTAGTATGAATAGTCTCTCATTAAAGCAAAACTACATACTTCTGCTACTAAATATCTATTTTATAAACAGCAAAGACTGAGACTGGGCCCTTGACATGGTACAACCTCTCAAAGGGACCAACCAGCCATATGGTGGGAAGTTGACTACATATGACTCCTAACACAGGAGAGGTTAGTCTTTACTAAGAATGGCATGAATTCTTGGTGTGGGTATGCCTTGTCTGTTCATGCTGTTTCTACTAACACCACTATTCAGGGACTCACAGAGTGTCAGGTACTGGGCATATATCACCTTGGAGAAAGAGAGCCACTTTCTAGCAACCTAAACTATTAGCACAATTAGCACACGGCCACAGGAGTCATTGCTTTTACCATATATTATGTCACTCAGAAGCTGCAGCCTGATCAAACATTGAAACAGTTTCTATGGTACAGCTATGGTGTTAGCTTAGAATTGAGAATCACAGAAGGTAGAATGCTTTTATTCAGGATGTAGCACATCCCTTAAGCAAATGTAAATTTCACTGTGCTATTCCACAAAAGATAGAACGCAAGTGTCCAGGAACAAAGTGATAGAAGTAGAAATGGCACACCTCCCATCACTCCAAGTGACCCACTTGAGAACTTTGTGATTTTTTCCCAGCAGCTGTAGGTTCTAAGGTTCCTGCTTTCCACAAGAAGGAACTTCTATAGCAGTGATGGCGAACCTATGACACTCATTTTTTTTTGGCTGATTTTTCTCTGTTAAATGGCATTTAAATATATAAAATAAATATCAAAAATATAAATCTTTGTTTTACTATGGTTGCAAATATCAAAAAATTTCTATATGTGACACAGCACCAGAGTTAAGTTAGGGTTTTTCAAAATGCTGACATGCAGAGTTCAAAAGGGTTGCCATCACTGTTCTATAATATAAATAAGAATAGAACCATGATATCTAAATCTATGCCTGTGATGGATCTCTTTGGGTTCCTTCAACCAGTAAAACATAGGGAAAGAAAGTGTTACAATACCGGTAGTGGTAATTAAACTTAATTTCACAAACAGCTAGGATTGATGTGCTAAAATGGGGACATTTACTCAGATTCCTTTTTGTGCTTCCATGCTAGATATTAATAGTAAAATAGAAATTGTAACAGTGATGGACTGGCAAGGGAAAGGTAATCAGAGGCTTAAATCTTTCAGAGATGAAAGTCTAGGTCATTCAACATGTCACACAGCCCAAACCATTAGAAATGCATGCTGAAGGTACCAGAAATTAAGCCTAAAATTCATGGTAAAGCCAAAGATTAATATAAGAAGAAAAAATACATCAAGTACTACTGCTTGTCTCATTAAACCTCTGTTGTCTTTTTTTTTTTTTTTTTTTTTTTTTAATTCAAGGGCCTGCAAATACTCACCACCATAAAGGATAAGTCATAGGACAGAATGGACTTTAGGTGAAGCATGAGTGGATAAGATAGTGCAAGGGTAGAACTGTAGCAAATGCTGTCTTTACCCCTCAAATTCCTCCTATCCCGGAGACTGAAGACAACAGATGACTCCCTTCATTTCTCTGCTTGAGGACATTCTCTGACTTTGGGAATATACTATGCTGTGAAAGCAATCAGGCCACAAATGTCAGAGTTTGCGTTCTTGATGCAATACTCAATGAGTGACAAGTGAGGAATTCTGAGACATGTTCCACACGGTCTACCAGAGTTCTCAAGTATATTTGAGACCCAATTGCCAGCAATTGAAACTTATGCATTAACACAAAGTTTGTGTTCTTTCCTACCTTACACACCTCATAGTGTTTCCTCTGATCACCTGCTAAGACAACCATCCACAATCTTTGTTAGAGGAGTTGGTTTGGGGGAAAACAAAATGAGACAACCTAAACTCTTTCTTTGTATTTTCTAAATTATCTATAATGAGCAATTATTATTAAAAATAATTGAAAAATATATTAATTGTATAAAACATTGAACTAAAAATACATAAAAGGAATTTCCAATCCTACCAAAATGGAGTAATTTATTCCTCACAGATCTTCATTTTTATTTATGTATTTATTATTTATTTCTACAGATCTTCCTTTTTAAACTAAATATACCTAGGTATAGAACAGCAAATCAGCATAGGAAGATTTTTTAAAAATGGAAAAAAAGTGATTTTCCAAGGGACCTCTGTCCTTAAGGAATAACATGGTGATAAATTCCCTGTGTTTCTTATTGCTGTTGATATATCCAAGAAAAAACACTGAAGAAATAAAGTGTATCTAACCCCGAACTGCCAATAGACTCAAATAAAAACAGCTCTAGTTCCTACTAACCAAAGATCTGGAAAAGGATAGCCTAGCAACAGAAAACCTGTTTTAGCACTATCCAACCAAATCCAGCCAAATACAAATGGAAGAAGCCATACCCTTTACCTCTGAGATTTCAGCTGGGTTGAGTAAGGAATGATTTTCCACTCTTACCCTTGATCTCAAAGGAAACAGGCAGCACTGTTCAGAATATCTGTGGGGTAGTATCAGCCCACCCATGCTGTCAGTTGGTTTTTCATCCCCTGCCTGACATAAAGTGTGCTTTGATTCCCCTACGGTGAATTGGTCAGTAGGAAAAAGGGGTAGCTAAACTTTTCCCCTTTTGCCTGCAATGCAGCAGTGTGATTCAGTGTTCCACTTTTGCCCAGGTGGTGTCAGCGGCCCAGCAGAAGGATAATATACACAACCACTTGGCTCTCACACCAAGCCTCAACAGGATGGCTATCTGCTAAAAAAAGATTAAACAAAATACAGAGACTCATAATATAATATTAAAAATGTCCAGGATAAAATAAAATATCATTCATTTTATTAAGAACCAGGAAATTACAAAATTAATGACAAAAGTTAACAGATGCATACACCAAGATGAGTCAGATGTTGGAATTATTTGACAAGAATTTAAAAGCAGCCACCATAAAATGCTTCAACTAGCAATTTTGAATTCTCTTAAAACATTAAACATTTTCAAACTCTAAATAGAAGTTAGGAAAAATAATCATATAGAAGTTAGGAAAAATAATCAAACAGAAATTATAGAACTGACAAATACAACAGCAAATATCAAACTTACTGGATGGGTTCAATAACAGAGTAGAGATCAGAGGATAGAATCACAGAATTTAAGGCTGATTAATAGAATTTACACAATCTTACCAAGAGAGAGAAAATACTGTATACTAAAGAACAAAAAAAGGATAACATCTCAGGAATGTGTGGTTCAAATGAATCTTATAATCAAAATCCCAGAAGGAAAGGGGATAGAGTATAGGACTGCAACAATATTTCAAGGAATAATTATTGAAATCTTTAAACTTTGACAAAAGATATAAACCTGGAGATTCAAGAATCTGAGAAAACCCAAAATAAGCAAAATCCAAATATATTCATGCCAAGACATATCATCCTAATATATAAAAGCCTAGGGTAGTAATGACCAATCAGATGGAAGGCTGATCAACCAGGAAGCCCTTCAGTCAGCGCTAGGTTGCCATGGTGACCAAGCGCTGAATGCCCTGCTGCAGCCTGGCAACACAGCACTGACTGCCCAGGGGGCTGAGACCCAGAGAGAGAGGCAGGGTCTGATCCACAGGCTCAGTGGCAGTTGCTGATCAGTTCTTGCCTCTCTCTATCTCTCCCTCTTTCTTTCCCCGACTTCCCCAGCAGTTGGAGGGGGCTGCTGTTTAGCCCACCTAGCTGATTGGGCTGGGAGATAGGCGGAACTCTTTGGCTGACTGGAATAGAAACCAACCAATGAGAACTAAATGTGGGTGCTGTCGGGAGCCAATAGCTTCCTAGGAGGTGGAGCTTTTGATGCTGACTGGCATAGGAGCCAACCAATCAGAACCAAATGTGGGTGCTGTGAAGAACTAATGGCTGCCTAGAAGGCAGAGTTTCTAAGGCTGACTGGCATAGAAACTGACCAATCAGAACCAAATCTGGATGTTGTAGGGAGCCAATGGCTGCCATGGAGGCATAGCATCTGACACTGACTGGAAAAGGAACTGACCAATCAGAACCAAATGTTGGTGCTCTGAAGAACCAATAGCTGTGTAGGATGAGGAGCTTTTGATGCTGACTGGCATAGGAACCAACCAATCAGCACAAAATAGGGTTGTTCTGAAGAACCAATGGATGCCTAGTAGGAGGAAATTTTGACACAGACTGGCATAGGAACTGACCAATCAGAACCAAATATGGCTGCTTTAAAGAACCAATGGCTGCTTAGGAAGCGTAGCTTTTGAATTTGATTCATAAGAACCAACCAATCAGAACCAAATGCATCTGCTGTGAAGAACCAATGGCTGCCTATGAGGAGGAGCTTTTCACACTGACTGGCATAGGACCCGACCAATCCAAACCAAATGTTGGTGCTGTGAAGAACCAATGAATGTCTAGATGGTGGAGGTTTTGATGCTGACTGGCATAGAAAACAACCAATCTGAACCAAATCTGAGTGCTGTGGGGAGCCAATGGCTGCCTAGGAGGTCGAGTTTCTGATGCTGTGTGGCATAGGAACTGACCAATCAGGACCAATTGAAGGTGCTGTGAAGAACCAATGGCCTCCTAAGAGGAAGAGCTTTTGATGCTGACTGGAATAGGAACTGACCAATCAAAACCAAATATGGGTTCTGTGAAAAACCAATGGCTACCTAGTCACAGAGCTTTTGACAATGACTGGCATAGGAGCCGACCAATTAGAACCAAATGTGGGTGCTATGAGGAACCAATGGCTGCCTATCATAAGGAGATTTTCACCCTGATTGGCATTGGAACTGACCAATGAGAACCAATTGTGGGTGCTATGAAAAACCAATGGCTGTGTAGGAGATGAAGCTTTTGACGTTGATTGGCATAGAAACCGACCAATCAGAAACAAATGTGGGTGCTGTGAAGAACCAATTTCAGTCTAGGAGGTGGAGCATTTGACACTGACTGGCATAGGAACTGACCAATAGAACCAAATATGAGTGCTGTGAAGAACCAATGACTGTCTAGGAGGAGGAGTTTTTGATGTTGATTGGCATAGAAACCTACCAATCAGAACTAAATGTGGGTGCTTTGAAGAACCAATGGCTGCCTAGAGGTGGAGCTTCTGACGCTGAGTGGCATAGAAACCGACCTATAAAAACCAAATCTGGGTGCTGTGGGGAGGCAATGGCTGCCTAGGAGGTGGAGTTTCTGAAGCTGAAGGGCATAGAGACTGACCAATCATAACCAATTTGTCCAGAAGAGGAGGGCAGTTGGGGGAGAGATCAGGCCTACACTGGTTGGCAGTTGGGGGCAAGATCAGGAGGGCAGGGGAGGGCCTTTTGGTGTGAGATTAGGCCAGCAAGGGAGGGAAGTTGGGGGCAACCATGCTGGAAGCGGGGGCAGCTGGGGGTGAGATCAGTCTGGCAGGGAAGAACAGTTGTTGGCAACCAGCCTGGCGGTTTAGGACACTTATGGGTGATCAGGCAGTCAGGCCAGTGAGCAGTTAGGTGCTAGCAGTCCCAGATTGCGAGAGGGATGTCTGACTGCGGATTAAGGCCCGATCCCTCAGGGGTTCTCTAATTGGAGAGGGTGCAGGCTGGGCTAAGGGAACCCCACCCCCTTCGTACATGAATTTCGTGAACCATGCTTCTAGTCGTAAATAAACTTCTAAAAATAAAAGATAAAACAAAACAAAACCTGGAAGAAATCCAGAGAGAGAAAAATAATCATTACTTATAGGAAAAATTCTATTCCAATGACATAGGATTTTTCATCAGAAATAATGGAGTGAAACCATAGAAGCCAGAAGGAAGTGAAACAATATTTTTTCAACTACTGAAAGAAAAGATCTGCAAATTGCGAATTATATATGCAGTGAAAATATCCTGTAGAGATTAAGGGGAAATAAAAACTATGTAAGCAATATACTCAGAAACACTATAAATCAATCAACCAACTCAGGTGGAATCCTAAAAACATCCTCAGATGAAGAAAAACTAAGAGAAGATGTTCCAACAGGCCTACCCTAAAGGAATGGCAAAAGGAAGTCCTCTAAACAGGTGGAAATTATACAAAAAGAAACATTGAAACAACAGGAAGAAAAAAGAACATTATAAGCCAAAGTATGGGTAAATACTTTCCTTATCCTGTTGAGCTTTCAAAATTATATTTGGTGGTTGTAGCAAAAAATATATCACTGATATGGTTCTAAATGTAGATGTGAAATAGTTAATACAATATAAATGGGAAGATCAAGACATAAAAGGACATGAGGTTTCTATGCTTCACTTGAACTGATAAAATAGTGACATGACTAGACACTGATAGTTTGTAATATATATATCATGTAATATTTATAGCAACAACTAAGAAAACTATAAAAAGAGATACAGGTAAAACACTATAGATAATTCAAAAGGTATTTAAAAACATTCAAATGACCTACAGAAAGCAGGAAATAAAAAAATAAATAAAAAGCAGGCAGACAAACAGGAAAAATAAAAAGATTTAATCCACAATATATAAATAACTATATTAAATATATGTACAGTTCAAATATAAATTTAAAATGCTATATCCAGTGAATATACTAGTATTTTTCCGGAATGGAAGGGAAGCCAAACAGGCAAAGGAAAACTAAGACAATTTGTTTCCACCAAACCTAACCTTAAATAACTGCTAAAGGAAGCTGTTTAAATGAAAGGAAAATGATAACAAAAGGTTTGGGAAAGAAGAACTTTGTAAAAATATGTAATAGGATGTCCTTTTCATGAGATTTAAAAATCATATTTGGTACTTAAAAATTTATAACATCTTCTGATATAATGCTCAATGCATATAAGGAAAATACTCAATGAAATAATATTTAAGAAGTATGGAGGGTAAAGGGCCTTTAATGGAAGGAAAGTTTCTACCCTTCACTCAAAGTAGTATATTGTAACACCTACAGCAACAGTAAAGACATCTATGCAAGCAGTATACTCAGAAACACTGTAAGTCAATCAATAATTACAGGTGGAATACTAAAACATGTTCTAGTTACAAAGTGGAAGGCAAGAAAAGAGAAACAAAAGAGACAAACAGAAAACTAATGCAATGCTAGCCTTCACACATAGAACATAAATAATGACTTAATATGCAAGATCTATTTATATGAATTGAAAGACAGAGGTGAGTGGAGTGAATAAAAGCACAATGCTGTCTATAAGAAACACACTTCAAAATAATGGTTATAGCTTGAAAGAAAAGGATGGAAAAAGATATACTATGTAAACAATCAAAATAAAGCAGAAATGGCTATATTAACACCAGTTAAAGTGGACATCAAAGCAAATAAAATTATTATAATGAAGGAAATTACATAATTATAAAAGAATCAGTTTAGCAGGAATACATAACAATCTGAAATGTATATGCACTAAACACGAAGCCTCAAAATAGATGAAGCAAAAATTGATAGAACTGAAAGCAGAAGTAAAGGCATTCACAATTATAGTTGATGACTTCAACACCCCATTCTACTCTAATGGAATTACTAGAGAGAAAATCAGCAAGAATATAAAAGGAGTCAGAAACCCATAAATTAATATGATGCAATTGATGTTTATAGAATAGTCTACCCCAGTGGTCGGCAAACCGCGGCTCGCGAGCCACATGCAGCTCTGTGGCCCCTTGAGTGTGGCTCTTCCACAAAATACCACGCGTGCGTGCACACATACAGTGCGATTGAAACTTCATGGCCCATGCACAGAAGTCGGTTTTCGGAAAGGAAGTAGACGAAACAAGTATACAAGACGAGTGTGGATGGGAGAGTTGGAAGGGGTCAACCTCAGCGAACATACCTCAATCAGACTGAGGATGTTTTTAGCAAAGGCCAGTTTAGGAGTACCCTAATTAAGTTAATAACAATGTACCTACCTATATAATTTAAGTTTAAAAAATTTGGCTCTCAAAAGAAATTTCAATCGTTGTACTGTTGATATTTGGCTCTGTTGACTAATGAGTTTGCCGACCACTGATATAGGGGGAGGGTTGGTGGGCTCAGAGCTATTGGCAAAAGTTAGTTGCAAAGTTAGGTAATTTATTACCAGTTTTTCTTGTTTTTTAAGGTAGGCCTGTAGAGCTATGAACTTCCCTCTCAGGACTGCTTTCATTGTGTCCCATAGATTTTGGATTGTTGTGTTTTCATTGTCATTTGTTTCCAGGATGCTTTTTATTTTTTATTTTATCTCTTTGGTAACCCAATCATGGTTTAATAGCATGCTATTTAGCCTCCAAGTGTTTAATTTTTTTTCATTGTTTTTATTGTAGTTGATTTTTACTTTTATGCCATTGTGGTCTGAGAAGATGCTTGTTATGATTTCTATCCTCTTGAATTCGAAGAGATTTTGCCTGTGTCCTAATATGTGGTCTATCTTTGAAAATGTCCCATGTGCACTGGAGAAGAATGTATATTCTGTAGCTTTGGGGTGAAATATTCTGAAGATGTCAATTAAGTCCATCTGATCTAGTGAGTCATTTAGGATTGCTTTTTCTTTGCTGATTTTTTGTTTAGAGGATTTATCCAGTGGTGTCAGTGGGATATTAAAGTCCCCTACTATGACTGTATTGCTATTGATCTCTCCTTTGATATCTTCCAGAAGTTGTTTTATGTATTTGGGTGCTCTTGTATTGGGTGCATATATGTTTACCAGAGTTATATCTTCTTGTTGAACTGCTCCCTTTAATATTATGTAGTGGCCTTCCTAATCTCTTGTTATGGCCTTTACTTTGTGGTCTATTTTGTCAGATATAAGTATTATAACCCCAGCTTTTTTTCTGATTTCCATTTGTATGAAAAAATTTTTTCCATCCCTTCACTCTCAGTCTGTGTGAGTCCTTTGTTCTGAGGTGGTTCTCTTGCAGACAGCAAATATATGGTTCATGTTTTCTTATCCATTCAGCTACCCTTTGTCTTTTGATTGGAGCATTTAATCCATTTACGTTTAATGTTATTATTGATAAGTACTTGTTTGTTGTCATTTTTATTCTTAATGTTTGTGTTTTTCTTGCCTTTCTGTTTCTCCTTTTTACAGAAGTCCCTTTAGCATTTCTTGCATTGCTGGCTTGGTGGTAATAAACTGTCTTAGCCCTTTTTTTTTCTGTGAAGCCCCTGATTCTGCCTTCAATTTTGAATGATAGCCTTGCTGGGTATAGTATTCTTGGGTTCAGTCCCTTGCTTTGCATCACTTTGTATATTTCATTCCATTCCCTTCTGGCCTGGTGTATTACTGTTGAGAAATTAGTTGATATTCTAATAGGATATTCCTTGTAGGTAACTCTCTATCTCTCTCTGGCAGCCTTTAAGATTCTTACTTTGTCGTTGGTGTTTGCCAATTTAATTATGATGTGTCTTGGTGTCGGTCTTTTTGGGTTCATCTTGTTTGGGACTCTATGTGCTTCTTGGACTTGCATAGTTTTTTTCTTGCCAATATCAGGAAAGTTTTCTGTCGTTATTTCTTCAAACAGGTTTTCTATTCCTTGCTTCTCTTCCTCTTCTTCTGGTATCCCTATTATGTGATTGTTGTTTTGTTTTGTCCCAAAACTCCCTTAGACTCTCCTCTTGCTTTTTAAATTTTCTTTCCAGTTGTTGCTGTGTTTGTGTTTGTTTTTTTTTCCAACCTTGTCTTCTAGCTCACTGATGTGGTCCTCGTCCTCTTCTAGTCTACTGTTTAAGCCTTCCATTGTGTTCTTTATTGCAGTTGTGTCTTCATCTCCTCTTGGTTCCTTTTCATGTTGGTGACATTCTCAATCAGCTCCTTATAATTCTCATTGAGTTGTGTGTATTTGTCATCCAGCCATTTGAGCATCCTTACAACCATTTTTCTAAATTCTTTCTCTGATATGTTACTAGCCTCAATTTCATTTAACTCCCTTTGTGGTGATTTTTTTTTTCTTTCCTTTGGGGATTGCTTTTTTGTCTTTTCATGTTTTGCTGTAATGTTTTAATTGTAGTTCTGATTGCTTTGCTACCAAGTTTCTTTAGGATATGATGCTACTGGTGTGACCTCTCAGGTCTACTGGGTTTGGTAGTCTAGCATAGCTCCCTACTTGAGCTATTTGGGTTCTCTTGATGTAGGCTTGTGAGATGGAAAGGCACAACTGCGGTGTCTAGAAGTCAGCAGCTATGGAGGGAGGTGTCCCAATTTTTGCTGTCTTATGCCCTTGGTTGAAATCGTGTGTGCCCAGCAGGGATTTACAGTGGCACCCAGGAACCGTCTGTTGGAGTGGTAGGGCTCAGGAGGCCTGCCCTCTGGAAAAACATGACTGTGGTGTCCAGATTTCTGTAGTTTTGGGGTGGGCACACTCAGCTTTTGCTGCCACTGCTTCTGTGTTTGGATACACACACCCCCAGTGGCAGCTCACAGGGGCACCCATGATGCGTTTGCCAGCAGGGTGTATTGGAGCCCTCTGAAGGGCCCTGGTGCTGAAGCCACGGGATTGCGGTGTCTGTGGGCAGATAGCCCAGAAGAGGGAATTCAGCGTTTCTACAGCCCAGCAGTGTGCTCCCTGTTTGTATAAGTGCGTGCCCAGCATGGGCCCACAGCGGCGCCCAAGGGCTGCCTGTGGAGAGGTGGGCTTGGGAGGCCTGCGTGCCTGAAAAGGGTGTGCCTGTAGCTTCCAGAGTTCTGCAGCTGTGGGGTGGGAAGACTCAATTTTTGCTGCTGCACCTGTGGTGGATAGGTGTGCACTCCCTGTGGTGGCTCACGGGGGACCCGAGGTGCCTTTTGCCAGTGCAGTGGCACACTGAAGAACTCTGAAGGGCCCTGGCACTGAAGCTGCGTAATCAAGGTGTCTGTGGGCAGGTGTCCAAGATGAGTGAATTCAGTGTGTCCCTGTTTGTCCTCGATCACACCCTGCTGGGGCTCACAACAGCTCCCCAGAGTGCCCTGTGGATCGATGGGCTCAGGGTGCCTGCTCAGAAATGCACGATTGTGGCAGTGCCTTTGCCAGCGCAGAGCTCTGACATACTCTGAGGGGCCCTGGCACTGAAGTTTCACATCTGGGTTGTCTGTGGGCAATTGTTCAGGAAGAGGGAATTCAGAATTTCTACTGTGGGGCAGTGCACCTGTGTCTGTACAAAATCACACCCAGCGGGGGCTCACATAGCTCCCAAAAGCTGCCTATGGAGTGGTGTGCCCTGGAAGTCTGTGCACTGGAAACGCAAGAATGTTGGAAACTCATGCAAATGTGGCATTGGGAGTTCTGCTGCTGGGGAGGGGGGAAGTTGTACTTACTGCTGTGGGAGCGGTGCACCTTTGGAGGTGGAAGTCCCAGGGTCTGGGGGTCTGTGGGTGGGGCAGCAGAATTTTGGCCGGAGTGGCTGCTGGGTCATGGACAGTGCTCAAGGCCTGTCTGGGTGGTGGTGCTGATGAGTTCCTAGAAGAGGCCACTCTCCCCTTCAAGATGGCTTGGGCTCCGTGCCAGAGTCCCACAGTCTGGGGAGTGCCCGCAGGGGTGGTAGTCTCTCCCTGTCCCAGAGAGCCTGGGCTGCCAGCCTCTGCTGCTCCTGTGGGATTTAACTGTCCCTTCCTCACTCACACACACCACACACATCCACACACTCTCTTTTCATCCCCTCTTTTACTCAACATCCTCTCCCTCACCTCCGTCCCGCCAGCCGCCATCTTTCTCCTTCTGTAATACTTTTAACAATAAAGATAAGAAGAAAAAAAGAAATTTCCAGATCCAGATGACTTCATTGGAGAATTCTATCAAATATTTAAAAAGGCATAATCACTTTTATACATAATCTCTTCCAGAAAATAGAAGAGAAGGAAACACTTCCCCAAATATTTATGAGACCAGTATTACCCTGATTCCAAAACCATACATATACAGTAAAAATACAGAAAACTATAAACCAATTAGTAAAATAATTAAATATACCTGGACATAGAACTACAAATGAATAACGTGACCTTTATAATCATTCCAAAAACAATGAAATACTTAGATATACCTTTAAGAAAATATGTACATGAACTGTATGCTAAAAATAATATATGCTGATGAATATCAATTTTTAAAAAGCCTAAATAAATTGAGAGACATACCATGTTTGTATGTTGGAAGACTCAACATTGTAGAGATGTCAAATTTCCCCGTATTTATCTATACATTTATGCAATTTCTGTCACACCCCAAGAATGTTTTTATAGAAAATTTATATGGAAGATCATAGTCTCTAAAATTGGTAAAACTATCTTGAACAAGAAGAAAATATATGCAAAATAGTCACTTGATATTAAGACTTATTATATAGCTATGATAATCAAGACATTGTGGTATGATGAAGGGATAGATGAATAGATTAATTGAACAGAACAGAATATCCAGAAGAAGACCCATACAAATATGCCCGACCTAACCCCTTTTTAAAAAATTGTATAAGAGCAGTTCCAGGGAAGAAGGATAGCCTTTTCAACAAGTGTTTCAGGAGAAATTGGACATCACTAGGGGAAAAAAGATGAACATCTAACCTAAACCTCACATCTTACACAAAATTAACTCAAAGGTGGATCGTGAACTTAAATAAAAAACAAAATTATAGAACTTTTAGAAAAATATACTAGAAAATCTTCAAAATCTAGAAATAGCAAAGTGTTATTAGAATCAACACCAAAAGCACAATCCATAAGAATAAATATTTATAAGCTAGATCTCATAAAAATTAAAAACTGACATTTAATCTAAGTAAATATACTGATGACAAGCACATTAAAAAAGGTTAAGCATCATTACCCATTAGGGAAATAAAACCCACAAATAGATATTAAGATGTACCTATCAGAATGGCCAATTTAAAAAAAATGATATTAATAAATGGAAAAGACAAATCTGCCATGTAGAATTCAAAATATTTATGTTGCTACTCTGCCCTATATAGATACATAAAGAAAAGCACTTACCAAATTGCTATTGGCAACCCATTGGTGGGTAGTTAAAACAATTGAGTTTGTTGTGATCATAATTTTTAAGTGAAATTGAGTAGAATAGAAAATATCAGAGGGCATTGTTCATAGTAAGTGAATGTATTGTCTAGTAAAATTTTGTGTTTTTTTTTTTTAATATGTGTATGTATGTGGTGTGAAATGTAAAATGCATTTCTCACTGGGGATTTTGGTCAATCAAGTTTGAAAACCACTTCTTGAAGATGTTTTTCCATCAAAGAATGGATATAGAACCAAATGATGAACAGACATTGAGCTCTAATATTATATAAAACTACCAAGAGAGACGTCAAATTAGTGGTTCATATCAGGATTCTTATTTTAGTGCTGTTCATTGCAGGAATTGCCTGAAAATTGCTGATAAATATAAAAAGTTCATCTGTAGTGATTTCTCACTCAGCATTCAAACTTGCTAGTGACTGCGTTTTTTTTTTTTTTTTCTAGATAGCGGGAAAGAATTATGTCAACAAACATTTACTGAAACACTTTTCATGATTACTCAGAGTTATCTTGGTACCACCATCCTGGCATCTCCATTTATTCTTTGCAAGAAAAATGTGACTGCTCAGAAATGCAGAAGGTAGCTACATATGTATGAAAATATTTAAATCAGATAGAAGTTTAAGAGCCTGTTGTTGAAGAAAACAACTATGCTGGGGGATTAAAATATCAACTTAAATTGGTGACCTTTATATTTGATTTGTAATCACCTTCAGAAGCAGAATTAAAGCCCTGCATATCTTACACAAAGCGTTCAGTAGAATTAATAATTAAAAATGCTAATGAGTTACCTATGCTGCTTTCTGAAACTTAAAATTCTTTAGAGTGAAAAAAACTAGAAATTATTCTACTATTTTTTAGCGGAATGGGGCAGTACTTCCAGGAAGCCAGTTGTGACCAATTACAGGATGAGATTTGCAAAAAGTAATGACCCATTTTAATGATTAGAAGTCATCAGAAGCTTAGAGTATGCAGGCTTAAAATGGAGATTCTTTTCAAACATGAAAAGGATAAACTAAGTGATAAAGTTTGAAGGAAAAAAACTTTTAAAAAGGCAAAAAAAGCTATATAGATAGCAAATAAGAATATGAAAAGATCTGCCACATCATATGCCATTAGGGAATTTCAAATTAAAACAACGAGATACCACCACATGCCTATTAGAATGGCCAAAATCCAGAACAATGAAAACACTAATGCTGGCCAGGATAAGGAGTAACAGGTCCTATCATTCATTGCTGGGGGGAATGAGAAATGGGATTAACACTTTAAAAGTCAGTGTGGTAGTTTCTTATAAAGCTAAACATATTCTTACCAAATAGGCCAACAGCCACAATCTGAAAATATTGGGAGGAGCCTTATGCATATTACTGAGTGAAAGAAACCAATCTGAAAGGTTACATACTCCATGTTTTCAACTAGATGACATTGTAAAAAGAGAAAAACTATGGATACAACAGAAAGATCATTGGTACCTGAGATTGGTGGGAGGAGGGGATGCATAGGCAGTGTGAGGAAGCATGAGATTGGTTGGAAAGTTTGTAAGGAGGACATTCTGAGAAAAGGGAAGTGTGTGGAAGGCCACCTGCCCTGTTTATCAGAATTTTGACTTATGGGAGTGCCAAAGGTGGTGCCCCTAATTATTCCTTGACCTTTCCAAACAAGTCTGTGCATGAGCAGACCTCTGGGTGTTTACTGGAATCCTTATGCTTACTCTTTTGGGTGTCCTTGTTTAAAGGACAATGTAAATATGTGTCCTCCCAAGATTACTTACCCTGCTGATTGTATCTAAAAGATAAACTTTATCTCAAACTGTTGCTACAATAAAAGCCTAATGAGGCAGGCAATTGAGACTGTCTGGTTCCTTCAGCCAGGCAGTCCCTTAACCTCTCTTTCACAGCAAATGTTGTGTCGGAGTAATCTATTCATGTGACACTCAGGGTCTGCTGGTCAGGCCTGGCAAGGCAGAACAGATTTTTAAGGATTTAAAACCATTCAGTGTGATACTATATTGGTCATTTCATATTTGTCCAACCTCATAGAATGTACAACACCAATAGTAGAGCCTTAATGTAAGCTATAGACTTTGGGTGATAATAATGTGTAGATATATGTTTACCAATTGTAACAAATGTATCATGCTGGTACAGGATATTGATAGTGGGGAAAGGTGTGCATGTGTGTAGACAGAAGTTATATGAAAACTCTGTACTTTCTGCTTAATTTTTCTCTGAACCTAAAATGACTTTAAAAAATAAAGTGCATTTAGCCCAGATGGTATGGCTAAGTGGTTGGTTAAGCATTGACCTATGAATCAGGAGGTCACAGTTCAATTCTGGTCAGGGCACATGCCCTGGTTGCAAGCTTGATCCCCAGTAGGGGATATGCAGGAGGCAGCTGATCAATGATTCTCTCTCATCATTGATGTTTCTCTCTCTCTCTCTCACCCTTGCTTTCTCTGAAATCAATAAAAAATATATTTAAAAAAGAAAGTGTATATATTGCACTTGATATTATATTGCAATTGATATTGATGTATATTGCAATTGATATTATATATTGCATATATAGTATCAATGAATGCATAGAATATCATTATATATAGTCAAACTCAGAGTCCCATGAAGATATCAGATGTTAAAATAACATTTCAGAGTATACTTTGTGCTCACATAATATTGTTTGCAAAAAAGTATACAGGCTACAGGGTGCAGTGGAGTAGATGCAGGGTTCAATGAGGGCTTCTTTGACAAAATATACAAGGGTTCTGAAGAAAGTGCATTTATAACGTGTCATAGGAGCAGTAACTTCCTCATAGTAAAATAAATATAATTTGAGTTAATTATGTAGGCAGCCTATAAATCCCCATGAGACACACTTAGAGCACAGAAAATTAAGATACAGAATAATTGAGAATATGATCTCATTATCCCTGGTTACAGAGTGATCACAAGTACTAACTGCTTAGTGAGGAGCAATTAGCAGTCAAAATTGAATTCATTCCTGTACCATATATCTGCAATTTGAGATTTATGCTTAATTCAACTGTTAGAAATGTAGTTTTCAAGCTGATCATATTACACCCCAAAATATCTATCTACTTTAAGTCTTAACTAAAGAACACAATGAATTATCAGCAAAAATCAGAAATATCTGAATATGGGTGAATCCTATTAATCAGCTGATTATTAGGTTGATGAAGTAGGTGAGTGGAAGCTATAAAATTGGTGTCTTGCATGTAGGCACTTAAATCTGAAGCGTTCATTTCGATAATGGATTAATGTTTTGCTTAGAAATATGAGCATATCATGAGTTAGTGCCACAGAAAATACCTATGTCACAAAAATGCAGTATTTTTTTTTAAGATGAACGACAAAGCACAGTCCCTATATTTCCCCAGAGACATCACAATGCAGTGGAGTTGGCAAATGATACTTATCCTTAGTTGCTTTAGGAGAGGAACTAATGTGTTCCTATTTTGGAAAGGAGGTATTGCTACTCTTTTTTGTAGAGGCAAATAATTTCTAACATATCCTGAAAATAACTCTCAAAGCTGTGGAAATATTTTTGGCTTATGTAAGGAAAACTGATTTTAAATGATAGCATGTATGCTAGTGACGCCTTCCTTTTGGATATTGTATTTCTCACCTATGTAGCAATGATTTCATGGTACATCATTTTCCTTTTACCTAGTTACTGCCTCGTTGTATCTAATGCATAAACACTTTCCTTAGCTTGATAAAGATCTAAAAATAGCCAAATCAAAAACACCAAATCAATTAATAATATTCAGTAAGTCCATTGTGCATATAAGAACAGTTAGTAAACTTGGAGCTTTTGAATTCAAAACTGAAATGAAGCTGAGGAGCGTGACATTACTGGACCGTTTATAAAGTGAAAATGAGGAGTTTGTTTAACTTTTACTATGCTTGGTTTTTACAATGGGGATTTTCAGATGATGGGATTACAATACAATATACAGATGATGTATCATAGAATTTTGCACTTGAAACCTATATAATTTTATTAACCAATGTCACCCTAGTAAATTTAATAAAACATTTTTTTTAAAAGTGATTATCTTATAATATTTTTAAGATGGCTTAAGTCACTTTTTAAAAATATATTTTATTGATTTTTTTTACAGAGAGGAGAGGAGAGGAATAGAGAGTTAGAAACATCAATGAGAGACAAACATCGATCAGCTGCCTCCTGCACACGCCCTACTGGGGATGTGCCCACAACCAAGGTAGATGCCCTTGACCAGAATCTAACCTGGGACCCTTCAGTCTGCAGGCCGATGCTCTATCCACTGAGCCAAACTGGTTAGGACTTAAGTTACTTTTTTTGATGGTCAGAGGCATATACAACAACCTGTTTCACTTATGTTCATAAAATAAGTTATATTTACTTTTGCTCACGTGGCTTAAATGGTTTTGTCTGCTCAGAATTTTCAAGTCAGGTCTTCACTTTGTATTTAATTTTAACAAGCTCAAAGGACTCAATTTTTGCTTTATTCTTGACATCAAATCATTTTTTTGTTTGAGAATTTTCAAGCCTTGTTTTCTAAGGACATATTTGAATGTGCTGATATAACATGATTACCCACTTTGGCAAGAATATAACTTAGAAATATAGATATAACTTCTGGAATGATAGGGTTTGGAACTGGGTAGACTCTGTCCCCAGTAACACTATAAACTAACTGGTAAAAATTAGAACAAATAGTCATTTGAACTCTTTGGAAGCTGTTCTAAGGGCAAACAGCAAATGCAGAAACATTCATTCATTCATGAAAATCTAATAAATCTCCTTAATAAAAACATGAATCTGTGACATTTGAGCCATGACCCGCTCCATTACTCACCACCCCATGTCCAGCTGCCTGGTGCTTAGGTTACTAATTGGGACAGGGAGTCAAACTGAAAGTCACAATCAAACCTTTATTCCCAGATGTAATGTGCAGGCAAAAGGCAAAGAAGAAGAAATGCTGGTTCCCTAATGTTCCATTTCTTCCCAGGAAACTGCACAGGGTGAGCATCAGTCAGATGGTATGTGGTGCAAGAAGGGGTATCATCTCACTGCCAAGGATCCCTGAACAAAATGTTCCTACTGTTTTATGGTCCCTGAGAACTAGGTCTCAGGAGAGGGAGGAAAGGCTAGGAGTGAGTCAGATGCCAAATATACCGAGTGAGAGAAGAGAGAAAACTTCCTTATGATGAGGTCGGAGCAGAGGTGCCTGGAAAGTGCCTCATGGAGGACCCCAGATAAAGAAGCCTCTGAATGCGGGCACCTTGGTTGGGAATGTGATGCATATATGAGCATGGCTGGTCCAGCGGTCACCTTAGTCCTTGATTACAACTCTTTTCAGAGACTGTAATGAACTGGCTGTGCACCAAGTCTGTGGTAGGGAGGGGAGCTTTATCCCATGAAGCCTTCCAGGCAAAGCCTTTGTAATCACCAGTGGGCGGGTCTGAAAGATTACACATAAGATTTTGACATGCAACCTGACTCCTCAGCCCCCACCTCCATATTTGAGTTATGACACTACTCTGGGCATGTGCAACCAAGAAGATAGGCTCTCTGTCCCTTGAACTCCCAGCCTGGAGCTACAGTTTAACTCTGGGTGGGGCAAGCTGTCAGCATTTTTTATTCCCTGTCCTCTAGCCTCAAATTGCAAAAACTCTTTTTCAAATAGGCAGATATGGCAAGCTGAGGGCATTGTGAACCTCTGCCAAGATTGCTTATAGGACACAGGTTATATGCCTAAAGGGGCAAGCTGGGAAGATGAGGGGCTGTAGGCACTCATCTTCATGTCTACTTGTGCAGCAGGGCTGTCACTCCTGTCGCTCTCAGCTCCGGTGCAGTGGCACACAGCGTATGTCCCAGGGGAAAGGTGGACCCTGAGGCGGAAGAACTCTAAATCTCTGCCTGAAAAGATCCAGGGGTGGGCAAACTTTTTGACTCCAGGGCCACAATGGGTTCTTAAACTGGACCGGAGGCCGGAACAAAAGCATGGACGGAGTGTTTGTGTGAACTAATATAAATTCAAAGTAAACATCATTACATAAAAGGGTACGGTCTTTTTTTTCAATAGTTTTATTCATTTCAAACTGGCTGGATCCGGCCCGCGGGCCGTAGTTTGCCCACGGCTGACTGATAGACCTTATTTGGACGACAGAGAACGCCATGCCTAAAAGAGAAAATTTCGGTGGGAAGTCATCATTACCGTGGAGGTTTGTATGAGCAAAATCAGAGCTCTTTTGTTTTTAAAAGTGTCCAATTTTGGAAAATAAACTGTTTATAACCTTAACTTTAAGGCTAATAAGTGTCTTATATAGTCTGTCTTGTCTATTGTCATATCTCAGGATAAAGCTGAGCATTACAGGTTCAACACAGAAAACGTGGGTAGAATGAGAAACAGCCAGACCTTAAACTGCACAAGGTTAATGTAGTCACATGGGACATGGAGTCAGCCATAAGTATTATGGGATGATAGAAGATTAGAGGTGATAGCCCTACACAAAAATTAACCTTGGGGTCTGCGGTGAAACTTAAGTGCGTAAAACTTAACAGCTGAAAGTTAGAATCTCTCGAGTCTATATTAAGACCCTTGAAAGTGAAACATTTCAACAGTAATATAGTCACTGGCTAATACATTTAAAACTCTGGATTATGTCATTATCAAGCAAAATTGTTTATGAAGATAATTTTTGCAGAATTTTCTTTAAAATATGGCTAAAATAACATGGCTTTGTCATATATAATTTAATATTATTTCAGCTATCCTAATTATAAGTTAATAGAATAATAAATATTTTATTCATTCAAAACCATTCCAACTCTCATTAAAAATAATTTATACAATGTAAAATGTCTAAATCTATATAAATATGGTGATTTAAGTTTGAAGCAATTTATTTATCTTATTTTTTTATCCTTTCTGACTTTTTTCCTGTTTATTGAGTTTATTGGGGTGACACTGGTTAACAAAATTATACAGGTTTCAGGTTGACTACTCCACAACACATCAGCTATACACGGTATTGTGTGTTTACCACCCCAAGTCAAGTCTCCTTCCATTACCATTTATCGCCCCCATACCCTCCTCCACTGCTCCACTTTCCCCCGCAGCAATCACCTAAGTTTGAAGCAGTTTAAATTGTTCTTTAGCTAACAGGACTTCTCAGTGTATTAACATGCTAATATTCTATATTTTAAATCCCTAACAGAAGGGTTTAATAGGCACCATTTCCCATTTAACAAAACAACCCTTGTTCTTTTATTTCTTTGCCCTGCATAGTATTATAATATCTTGTCAGCTACAATTAAAATTTAAATCCTATATTTCTAATCCCAAATAGGCAAAATTGCTATGAAACCTAATTTCAATAAGCAATAAAAATATACACGGAAATAATTATAAATTATATTACAACTGAACCAGTCAAATTTACCTTATGTAAGTAATGCTTTCTGTATTTGGCCCAATCTCACTTCTCTCTTTCTCTCTCTCTCTCTCTCTCTCTCTCTCTCTCTCTCTCTCTCTCTCTCTCTCAATTACTGTAGTAACATTGGTTAATAAAATTATATACTTCTTACAAGTTTCTTTCTCAACAGTAATTGCAATAATGTTTTAATTATTTGGATTTTTATCAGATGCATAAAATGTGTGCATAGATCTTATTCAGCCTTTGAAGGAGGTATTAAGCTTTGTGTTGGGGTCCATTTTTCCTACTTTAACAACACATTAGGACAGAGCAAGTGAGCACTTTGTTATCCTGACAGATGGGCAAAACATAGTGACAAGGAATTTAGGAACAGCCCATGTTTAGAAATCCAGTTAGGTTAGCAGTTGGAATCAGAAAAGGTTGTAAGTAGATAGTCTCACCAATCTCTCAGACTCTAAATTTGTTTCAAATCATTACCCTGGATGACCACGACTACCCTGGGAGCTGAATATTACATTTGTTCAGAAGAGCTGCTGGTATAACTTAATTGGCCACAGAAAGGATATGTTTTTCTACACTTTGAAGCACTTCTTTTGTCTTTCTTGTTTTCAGTTATTCAACTTCATTCTGACATTGAATATCTGTTTGAGGATCATTCACTATCTTGGAACGTGTATATTCCTGAAGGGGTATTGATTCATGTTGGTAGATTGGCTGAGGTTTCTTTTTCTTTAATCTTTTTTGTTTGTTTTAAAGCCTCAGGCTTCAAGCCTCCTCCCGGATGATCAAGTCCTATTCATTAAGATTAAGTAGGGCTCACGTAGAATATTGATCTGGTTGCTCCTGAGCTTCAACGGGACATATTTGTAAACCTATGGAAAATAAAAAATGTCAGAAAACCAGGCTATATCCTTGTTGTTCTGAGTAATAATACAAAGCTGCAGCTAATCACAAATTTCCTAAAATTTCTTATGTATTTTTGGTTAAAAGGCCAAACCCATGTAACTAAATGTTTTAATTAATATTGTAAACTTCCCTAAAGGGCTGCTCTACATGAATTTATTCTCAATTTCTCCTTGAAAATATAATAAAATCATTATTCTTTCTCCTGCATTTATTTATGTGTATTTTACTGTACTTGTGTGTATTACCTAATCTGTCCTTCACTCTAAATTGAACCATAAAAATTTGACTTCATAAAAATGTCTATTCAGTTTTTCCACAGAAATTTAAATGGGAGAAAACCCTCGTAAACTGTGATTTCTTATCGACTGGCATGTCAGTGCAAAAGTACATTTTAGAATATGCAGTCTTTTGAAATGCATTGGTAGATCTTTAACAATTTCATTGTCATATGAACCTCACTTTCAACTCTAATATATTGAATTTTTTCAAAATATAACACACAGATGTAGTTCAAATATCCCTCAAATTAAGACATCTTTTGAAGTCATTCTGTATTGTCAGTTAGATTTCTCTGTAAGTTCTTTAAATACAAGTTAGATGGCTAAAGCACTAATTGGGCATAGTAACGATACCATTTTTTAGTGGAGCTATGCATTTGATTTACAAAAAGTTGCAAATGTGTTCAATTATGCATCCAAATATAAAAACCAATCATTAGGTAAAATGAATTTTTTAAGGCGGACCTTTCAACAGTTTCATAATATTTGATAGAGGGATGCACCAATTGTTGGTTAATCTGAAATGAGACTAGTGATAAGTGTATTATTTTAAAAGGAGTTATTCTTTCAAATTACACTTGTGGACAAAAAGGGAGCACATGCTGACCTGACTAACCCAGGAAAAGCCTATGTGGCAGCCTTGCAAACTCAAGAGACCTAAAGTAACCACAAAGGATGGTCTGAAGTTAACACCTTTCATTAAAAAGCAGTTTATAGTGGGTAGTCATGTCCGAGGCTAGTATCTTCCCTGACAAAGATCAATTTTAATCTTTATTGAGTCTATTATCTTTTTGCATCTAAGATAATAAACCTGTGGAATGTTAAGGTAACTTTTAACTTCCCTTTTTCTGGACGCCTCAGAGCACAACCAATGTGCCAGGGAGCCAGGGCAGAGACCACAAATTCCCTCATTGTTATTGTTATGATAATTGTTGACTGTTAACTATCCTGTACCACTTATGTAAAAAAAGTGTGTGTCTATCATTTTATTTTTTATCCAATCCCAGAGGTTTCCCAGCTTTGCTTTCTCCTGCCACCTCCCTAATCTATCACCATGGGTTTCATGTAACCCACTTATGTCTCCACCTTTGATTGGAATGTGTAAAACAAGGTGCACAAGTGCCATTCTCCAGTGCATCATCCCAGTTCCTAGAGATTCTGCTTCCCAGCAATTGTTGACAGTTTGGCTCAAATAAACTCACAAAAATTCTTTACAGGTTTGAATATTTTCATACGTTAACACAACAATACTGTCTTTTAATGATTTGTTCAAGACATAAAATGCATGCAAATTTATTGTCACTATGGCAATTCAAACATGCCCATATCAGTCACTACAATCAAGGCACAAAAAAGTTTTAATTCACAAGGACAAGGAGAATAAGAAGGGAAGCAACAGCATTTTAGAAGCGGTTGCAGAATTTGGGTGGGTGGAATATAACTAGATGATCTCTAATTCAACAGTGTGAGGAAAGCTGAGACCTACAAGCCGTAGGAAAGAGAGCAATCAGAAACGCAGGTAGCTGTGTCTTGACCAACAATGCTGGTGTGTTCTTCCACAGCCTGTGCCTATGTGGGGTCAGGAAAAATAAATTTTCCTCTACCTTTCTAAATTCTTCTGACTAGACCAGTGGTCGGCAAACTCATTAGTCAACAGAGCCAAATATCAACAGTACACGATTGAAATTTCTTTTGAGAACCAAATTTTTTAAACTTAAACTATATAGGTGGGTACATTCAACTTTAAATTCAACTTTAAATTCACGGTTTTCGTCTTCCGTTTTTCTTTGCTTCTTCTTTGTAGCCACCTCAAACAGGGCACTTAAAAAAAATGTTTCATTTTATAATAATAAAGCCACCAACACAAAAGAATTACAATTCTTAAATTGATGACAAAAATACCTGTAGGATTTGCAGCTGGTTGGAAAAATACAGGTAACTTTATGCTTCGAGTAGGTACTTTTGTCACCCGCAAGCCATTTGCAGACGCGATTAGCACTAACGACTGCACAATGAGACTGCTGACTGACTGGCTCACTCAACTCGTGCATGAATCCTGTGCACCTGCCCCGTGCTGCCTGCGTATCCTGCAGCCCGTCTGTGCTGCGTCTCCAGTTGCCCGACTGACCGACCGACACCCCCCACTTCTTCTAATGCCACTTCTTCAAAATAGACTCGCCCAGTCCGAAAACCGACTTCTGCGCCATGAAGTTTCAATCGCACTGTACATGGTATTTTGTGGAAGAGCCACACTCAAGGGGCCAAAGAGCTGCATGTGGCTCAAGAGCCTTGGTTTGCCGACCACTGGACTAGACTAATAATCAATTGAATATGTGACTGATTAACAGGAGAAAATGAACACATTTATTACACATGCACCTATGGGGGTTCCATAAGAATATGAGACCTGAGGACTGATAGGATTGTGAAGGAAAACCCCTATTCTGTAAAACTACTGTTTGGAATTCTCTGCTATTCTTTGGATGGCCTCTTATTCTGAAAAAGTAACTTTGCTTTCTAGCCTGCTTGAATAGTGGAGGAGATAAACTTAGCTATCTGACCTTGTAGGCCAGAGACTAGATACACCCAATGCCATGCCAGGTGCATTTTTTAATTGGATAGAACTGTATAGTTTTCAAGGCCGCCGCCAGCAAGCACACAAAGGGCTGGCTCTTCTATAAAAAGGGAAGTTCTGCTTGTAGCTTTGCTTAGATTTGGATTCATTTCCCTGAGCCCGCCGCGGTGAATAAAGTGTAACTCCAAACTCTCAGAGCATTGTTTGGTTCTGGTCCGGTTTTTTCTGTAACAGGATAGTTGAGGCATATATGGAAAATAGAAAGGACTGATATCCCAAAAGGCATATTTTGAGATGAAAAATTGTGCTTCACCTCATCCACATAATCAGAAATATCGTTATTTCAGCATCAAAGTTATTTTTTATTATTTAACTCAGTTAATAATTTTACCTTAATATTTGTAGAAACAAAACAATTTCTTTGTCCATCAAGAAAGCTGAAAACAAAGTATATCTATTGTATATGTATTGGTATCTTTGTTCTAGAGAAAATCAGGATAGACTCCCTTCTGAAATTTTGAACTTTTGTTGTTTGGACTATTCTTTGCTATTGAAAAAAAAAAAATCACAGTTAACCAGACTGATTCAATTCTGAGTGAAAAAGATTAACTTAAGTCTAATCAAAGATGATGCCTATGAAATTATACTCTTCCTGGACCCCAAAAATATGAGACCCACGTGTTTTCTGGAACACACAGTATAAAACCTAGAACCTTTCTAACTGTCCTTGGGCAAAGCAAAGCAAATCACTATCACTTTTCCAGTAACCTCCAAGGTATTGCAGATTGGAAAGGTATTAAATGTCTGAATATTGGTGAAAGATAAATTACATGAGAGTTTGCTTTATGTGAGAAAGCCAAGGAAACAGAATATTTTTAATGTAAAGTGTGGTCAGACAAATCAATACTGCTGAGAAGTGAAGCAAGATGAAGGCTGAAAAATGTCTATTAGAATAAGGGACACAAAGACACTGGTGCCCTTAGAAGGAGAAATATCAATGGAATGATGAGGGTAGAAATCAACTTAGATTTAATATAGAAAATTTCAATAGCGGAAACTGTCGCCTACAGATGCATAAATGCAGAGAATGTGGTAAGAAGTCATAAGAGCATACATTAGTAAAGGAAGGATATCTGAAATGTTTAAAGAAGTCTCATGAGATTCAGTGGCAAGAAACCTTGCCTATGTAACAACAAAATCTCTTTTAACTCTGAAAGGATTTTTAGAGACAGGACAGGCAGTTAGGGAAAGGGAGGGGGGAGGGTCTATGGGAGAGGAATGCATATGTAATGGGCAGAGAAGGCTTGGAGCCTAGCAGCCAGAATACTTATCTTACTTTCACAGAGGACAGAGGAATGTTACAAGATGAGGGGAAGAAGAAGAGGGGGCACTGGGTGAGCTTTGAACTTTGAAACTAATACCCTGCAGGAAAGTACCCAATTAGGAGAGCATGGGGGACATAAAATTAAGGAAGGGTACAATTAGAAAGTATCGTGTTCAGACAAGGAAGTTACCAGCATATAGAAACTGGTAGACAAAGAGACTCAGAGGACTAGATTTTTTCCCATTAGGGAGAGAGAGCAGGTTTTTCCCATTTGGGGACCCCTTCCCATGGGAAGTTTGTATACGCTTACAATAAATTTGTACACGGTAGAAAACTTAAAAAATCTTTTAGTCTGAGAATTTTATTCTTTAAACTTTGGAGGACAAGAACCCACAGCGAAAGTCAGCTCCCCAAATTCCACATAACAATTCTACATGCCCTCCAGCTATCCCCTAATTCTATCCACTCAATCACAGCCAAAGTTCTCCCCTATACACATAATTCTCAATTTATTAGACAAAAATTTTATTTTAGATTTGTTTGTTACAACTGTGGGAAGGTTGAAAACCAAATTAATTAGTCAGAAAAGTTGAGGGCTTTACTACAGAATAGTTCTTCATTGATCTCAGGTTCCCTAGTAATAAGACATAAAGTCTTTTCTCCAAAAACATTTATTCATCACTTAATTGACTCTCTTAACAAATATTTATTAAATTTCTACTATCAGGCACTGTACTAGGTATTAGACATCAGTGAGCAAATGAGACACAGTTGCTGTCAAACTATGGTCTCACAACCACACTAATATTACATCTAGCCCTAGCTGGTTTGGCTCAGTAGATAGAGCATTGGCCTGTGGACCTGAGGGTCCAGGTTAAATTCCAGTCAAGGGTACATGCTCAGGTTGAGGGCTCAATTCCCAGTAGAGGGCACGCAGGAGGGAGCTGATCAATGATTCTCTCTCATCATTGACTAGAGGCCTGGTGTACGAAATTCGGGCACTCAGGAATGCATGCCTCAGCCCAGCCTGCACCCTCTCACAACTCTTTATTTCATATTCAATTATTTTTTAAGTCTTTATTGTTGAAAGTATTACATATGTCCCCCTTTTATCCCCACTGACCCCTTCTAACCCACCCCTGCTACCCACACCAGGCTTTCATCACCCTATTGTTTGGGACCATGGGTTGTGAATATATGCATACAAGTTCTTTGGTTGATCTCTTGCCAACCACCCACCCATCCTTGCCTTCCCTCTGAGATTTCACAGACTGTTCCATGCTTCTGATCATTAGATTCCACATAAGAGTAAGATCATGTGATACTTGTCTTCCTCTGATTTGCTTATTTCACTTAGCATAATATTCTCCATGTCCCTCCATGCTGTCTCAAAGGGTGAGAGATCCTTCATTTTTACAGCCACATAATATTCCATGGTGTAAATGTATCACAGCTTTTTGATCCACTCATCTACTGATGGGCACTTGGGCTGTTTCCAGATCTTAGCTATTGTAAATTACGCTTCTGTGAACATAGGGTTGCATATATTCTTTCTGATTGCTGTTTCAGGTTTCTTAGGATATACTAGAGGCCCAATGCATGAAATTCGTCCAAGAGTAGGCCTTTGCAGCCCCGGCTTTGTCTGGAAGGTTGTCCAGACGGTCGTTCTGCTGTTCAGCCATTTGGTTGATTTGCATATTATGCTTTTATTATTATAGATTCCTAGAAGTGGGATCACTGGGTCAAATGTCACCTTCAGTTTTAAATGATAGCCTTGCTAGATAAAGTAGTCTTGGTTGTAGTGTCTGGTGTCTGCCAAAATCACCCCTTGGGTGTGCTGCTTGTATGGCTAGGTGGATCCAGCTCTGGTATAGTCTGAATTCCACCATTGACCTTGGCTCTGGCTACATTTGGGTGGGGCTCAGGTATAGGTCAATGTCAGATGTTGTATGTTGGGCTACCTCTCTGAACCTACCATGCTATTCACTCTTTGTTGCTGCACCTACTGGGGCTGGGTGTGCATGGGAGGGGCCAATCTGTGCAGAAGGCTCTGCTTTCTCCAGCTTAGAGCTGGGGGCAGATCTTTAAAAAATCTGAGGCTCCCTTAGGTCTACTTCTACTTGTCAGCTATTCTGCCTCCCCCTGAGGTTTCTTGATCTTCCTTCAGAGGCTTCTGAAGAAAGTCTATAGAGTGGGCCAGTTTGGCTGAGACCTATAGACCCATGCTCAATAGGGTGGGGCAACCAGGGTCCAGAGGACAGGGCTAGTAGGTCCCCTTCTTGGGGTCTGCTTGGTCAGGCACTCAGTAAGGGAAAAAGCCTCTATTCCAGAGCCATACCACTCATTCTATGCCAGTGTCCCCAACTCTAGCTCCCCGGGGAGAAGCATGCTGTGGGTTCAGGTTGGGTGCAACCAGCAATTCCCTCTGAAGCGACAAGCTCAGCTGGGAAGAGCCACTGTGGTTTGGGGGACAGATGAAAAGACCCTACAGTTGAGGGTGGCACCAGCTGAGTCCTTAGAAGGTGCTAAACACTTCATCTTTGTCTAGTCCCAGATAGTAGCCTCTGAGCTCTGCGCAGGACTCCCTTACCCCCATGAAGCTGAGCTCTGAGGTGGGACATCCAGGATTTGGGAGGGCAGATCCAAACCATCTCTAATTAGGAGTGGTGCCCATAAGCCTATAGGTGGAGGACAGGCACCTCCTCCCCTTCCTAGGCTATAGCCTCCAAGGGAGTCATGAACAGAAGGTCCCAGCTCTGAAAAGCTCCCACATTTTCCTGTGTGACCAAGGTCAGGAGGGTGGGGTCCCCAGCTGCGTGAAAGGCCAGCCAAATGATTCTCCTGCTGGAAGAACAGTGTGGGCCCAAGCTCTCAGGGGAGACTGGAATGGCTTCCTCTCAATGCAATCACGCAACCCAGTACCTGTCCTTCTGACCCCTGGATAAAAGTCTCCCCAGGAGACATGCTATGAAAGTCCCAGTCCTGAGAGGCACTTCCAATTCCCCTGCGGACTGAACCCAGTAGGGTCAGATCACATGAAGTGAAAGGGAAGGCCAAATGATCCAGCAGGTGTGTGTGTGTGTGTGTGTGTGTGTGTGTGTGTGTGTGTGTGGCGCGGAGGTGGGGGTGGGGGGAGGTTAGCTGTGCGTTCAAAGTGAGGAAGGATGGTACCACATCCAAAGAATGGAATCATGGAATATTTGTTCTTCTGTAACTGGCTTACTTCATTTAGCACCATGTCCACAAGGTTCATCTGTGTTGTTGCATGTGGCAGAATTTCTTTTTTAAAAAAGGTTGAATAATATTTCATAGTACATATATACACCATTTTATTTACTCATTCATCTGTTGATGGAAGTTTAAATTGCTTCCATATCTTGGCTATTGTGAATAATGCTGCAATAAACATGGTAGTGTAGATATTATTTTAAGATCTTCATCTAAAATATTTTGCATATTTACCCAGAAGTTGGATAGCTGGATTATATGTAGTTCCACTTTTAATATTTTGAAGAATACTATATTGCTTTTCATAGTGTGTGTACAATTTTATCATTTTCATCAATGGTGTACAAGAGTTCCATTTGACCCACATCTTCACCAATAATATTTTTGTAATAGCCATCATAATGGGTGTGAGGTGATATATTAGTTTTTCATTAGCATTTTCCTGATGATTAATGGTGTTGATAGCCTATTACTAGGTCTTTTGGCCTTTTCTATGCCTTCTTTGGAGAAACATCTAATTATGTCCTTTGCTTCTTTTTACATTGGCGTATTTGCTTTGCTATAGAGTTGTAGGTATTCCGTATATATTTTTGATATTTACTATTATTAGATATATAGTTTGTAAATATTTTATCCCATTTCATCAATTGCTCTTTTTACTTTGCTGATGTTTTCTTGGCTGCCCAAAAGCTTTTTTTAGTTTGAGGTAGTCCCACTTGTCTATATTTCCTTTTGTCGTATTTATTATTATTATTTTCATTTGCTGCTTTTAGTATTGTATCATAGAAGTTATTGTCAAGACCAATGTTATGAAGCTTTCCTCCTATTTTTTCTTTATGAGTTTTACAGTTTGAAGCCTTACATTTAAGTCCTTAATTCATTTTGAGTTAATTTTTGTGTATTATGTAATTAAGGGTACAATTTTATTGTTTTGCAACATGGTACTGCAAGGTCCCTGAAGTCTCTCTCACAGAGGGGATGGCAGGACCACTGGACATTGCCATGGTGAAGCTGTGACATCAGAGGTGCTCCTCAAGAGAGGTGAGAGAGGTGTTGCAAGCAGGCAGGGTCCTGCACTTCTAGGATGCAAAGGTTGGGCATTCAAAAGGCACTCATCAGGCAAGGCAACAGGCCAGGAGTGGAGAGCAAGTGAATAAGGAAAAGGACCTAAAAATAAGCCCTTTCAAGAAAGGTTTCCGGTAGTTCCAGGATGTGTTGTCATTACAGAAACAACTCCGTCAAGTTCACTGGGGAGAGCTTTATGAGCCGCTTGCCCCACTGAAAGGCCACCCAGCAAAGATAAGAATAACCACAGCTGTCACTTCCCAGCACTGACTGTGTGCTGGGTCCTCCATCTAGTATCAAACAAAATCCCCATGGTAATACCGAGAAGCCAATACTATACTCCCATTTTACCAATGAGAAACTGAAGCCCAGAGACGCAGATTACCAACCAGCCCACGCTCATTAAGCTAGTGCCATGGCAGTAACCTGAACCAGGTCTGGTTGGCATGCTTGCAGTGCTTTACATCAACACAGCTTTCTAGAAAATACCAGGAGAAGAGTGGGAGGGAGAAAACAAAACTAAGTAGAATGTTTTGTTCCAGCATGCATTAGGGAACAGGCTCAGAGAGATATGGTGACTCCCTAGGATCACCCAACTCGGAGTGGCAGATACGAGATGGGACCCCTGAGCTATCTGAGATAGGGCTGCCCATTGGAAGCCCTGCTGTAGTCCTTCCTGAGGCCGGGAGCCACACCTCAGTGTGGCTGAGTATCTCTGATGGTGGGCAAATGAGAGTTTTGCTCTATTCACTCACCATGCCTTGTGCTCTGAGGACATTCTCTGCAATGTGTCCCTCACTAACCATACAGCCTTCCCAGCCCATGCCTTCTCCCACCCCAAGTAGTATTCAGCACCTCTTCTATGAGATCACGAAGACACAGGCAAATGCTTACTTACCTTCACACATGGCATCATACGTGGAGATTGTCTTTTTACTTATATTTGTTATTGAACACATTAACTCAGCACTTGGAGTTTACCACACTCTCCATGACAAGTTGAGGGAGGAAGGGAAGGAAGCAGAGGGTTACTTTTTATGAAGCCAGAATAAACATCAGTTCATCTTCATTAGAAAACACTGAGGTGTACAGCACTTGGTCTTCCCATTTTACAGATGAGTCAAGGGGGAATCCAGAGGCAAAGTCACTTACAAAGAAGCAGTGGAGTCCAAAATGCAATCCTGGCTTGTCCAGCTCTCATGCCCTGAAATGGTGGTAACAACAATGTTGGCAGCAATGAAAACCACTGAGTGGCCACTTGGCTGCAGAAAATGGAGGAAGAAAGGAAGAAAGCCGAAAGGGGAAGGAAGAAGCCCTTGGGGATGCAATGTGCAAGGTGTCACTAGGTTTTCCAGTTCTGAAAACAAGCCTTTGTCATTGGACAGGCCAGCCCAGAGCTCACTTAGGAATCTACTGAAACCACCCACAGTCTGTGTTTGTCAGCACAGCCAACAAGTGGATGAAGAGAAAAAATTATAATAAGAAATAAAGCCAGTACACAGTAAAAATGAGTGGCTGCCTGCTGGCTTGAACATGCTGTGAAACCAAAGTGGTCACAGATGATGCTGTACCCCAGGAGGATGAATCATCCAGGTAGAGGCCTGCCCAAGACCATGCGCAGGTCCCACATTGATGAGCCCTAGTCTCATCTGTGTGGATTCATTGTTTCCAGAAGGTGCCACCCTGCACTAATTACACCAATTGGAAGTGGCCATATTTAGCCAGAGCTTCAAGGCTGGCCTTTCGTATGCCACTTAGGAGGGGATGTTTCACTTCAGGCTTCCTGAGGGCTACATGGAGGTCACCGGCAGCAGCTGTTTCTGCCCTGAACATGTTTTCCGCTGCTTCCATCTCTCCTCTCTATAAGACACAGAATTTGGAAAGGAGAAGGAAAACTATCTCTACAGATTATATGACCTTATGTGTAGAAAACTCTAAAGACTCCACACAAAAAACTGTTAAAGTTAATAAACAAATTCAGTAATTCTGACAACACAAAATTAACATACAATAATCAGTTGTATTGCTATACAATGACAACAAAATATCTGAAAAAGGAATTAAGAAAATAGTCCCATTTATGACAGCATCAAGAAGAATAAAATATTCAGGAATAAACTAAACCAAGGAAGTGAAAGATTTGTCAAATGAAAATTATAAAGCATTGATGAAAGAAATTGAAGAAAACACCTTAATTGAAAGATATTCTGTGCTCATGTATTTGAAGAGTTAATATTGTAAAAATGTCCATACTACACAAAGCGATTTACAGATTCAATGCAATCCCTATTAAAATCCCAATGGCATTTTTTCCAAAAGAGAAAAATGCCCTAATATTTATATGTAACCACAAAAGACTCCAAATAGCCAAGGGAATTTTGAGATAGATCAAAGCTGGGGGCACCACCCTTCCTTATTTTAACCTACATTACAAAACTACAGTAATCAAAATGGTATGGTACTCACATAAAAACAGACATATAGAGAGTCCAGAAATAAACTTATTGATATATGGTCAGCTGGGCTTTGACAAAGGTGCCAGGAATACCCCTGGGGAAGAGATAAGCATCTGTCAAATAAACAGTGTAGGAAAACTAGACATTCACATGCAAAACTAATGATTTTCCAGTTCCTTTATTTCTTCTACATTTATAAATTCAAATTCTTCTGTAAAGAAAATTTCTCTATTCCTTCTCATTCATGTATTTATTTAATAATTTATTTACTTATATCAGTATGAACTCATAGATATTTATTTATTTGGGGGCATGAAAAGCAATATTATGCATTTATTTATTTAAAATTGAGTATTTTTATTTTGCAGTTTACATGGGTTGAAGTATTAAAAAATAATGACCATAAGAGTCAGATTGTGTTTGAAAAATCGAATTTTGTTGGCAAAAGTATATACACCATAATGCTGAACTTGTTCTGCTATTTTTTATAGAATTTATTGAGGTGATATTGGTTAATAAAATTCTATATGTTTCAGGTGTACAATTCTATAGTACATCATATGTATATTGATAAATGCTTTTAATTTTGGCTCTTTGGAGTTCCTTTAGATTTGTTCTTTTGCACTTTAACAAGCCTCCATTCTTATTTTACTTCTACTTATGGGGGAAGAAGGGGCATTACTTTATAGCAACACAAAATACTACAGGCTTATCTTGAATTTCCTGTGCCCCAGCCCTGGTATCAATCAGTTCTCATTGCAGTCCTGGTTCCTTTTATTGGGAGATGGTAGATATTTAGAACTTATATTTGAGCACTAGGTATTTTCATTGAAACTAGAGTGCCACTTACGCTATTCCCTTTCAGTGAATAGTGATCCGAAATACATGCATGTATAGTAACTATGCATAAGTCGCCTATATTTAATTCTATTTCTACCCATTGAAATGTTTATTTCAATATTGATAGCTTGAACTTCAATCAGGCAACACAATGTTCATTTGTATCTTCATGTTTTCCTGATGTGTAACATCTTACTGACAGGAAAACCTAGCTGTCATTATCTGCAATATATTTGCACACTTTTTCAACCCATGTGTTAAGATAAATTAGTTTTAAAATTTCTAACCCATACCCTTGTGAGAAACAATTTTATAAACTATAGTACAATGTTTGTGTACAATTACCTTGGTCTCTAGACTTAGTTAATATCCAGTCAAAAAACCATAAAAAAGTTACCTAGGTCAACTCTTCCCCATTCTACACAACTGCCAATGAGGTTGTAATATTTTTGTAATACATTTGTATTATTTCTAATCGTTTTAATTCTATTCTTCCATACATTTTTCTAGTTGATTTTTAATTACACAGCAAATTTAACTGTGTTGTGTACAATGTTTGGGTTTTGACAAATGTATAGAATCATGCTTCCACCACGAGTTTCATATAAAACAATCAAATCACACCCAAAATTCCTTAATGCTGCTCCATTATAGTCAGTTAACTTCTACTCCAACTCCAAAATTCTTAGCAACTAATTATGCTTTCCATTTCAATATCTTAGTCATTTTTAGAGTGCCATATAAATAAAATAATATATGATGTAGCCTTTTTAGTCTATTTTTCACTTGATGTAATTCACTGTTTTTTAGGTTTTTAAAAATTCTTTATTGTTGCCCTAGCCCAGGGGTGGGCAACCTTTTTGTGAGTGCGTGCCAAAACCAGCAAAATCTCTGACTCAAAATTCTTCTGCTTGCCAACCCTAATTTTCTGAGAACATGTTACGCCTACTGGATATCTCTTAAGGTGTATGTATGTGAAGAACCTTGAATAAATAATAAAATTCATTCGAGCGACAAAAACACAGTATATGATGAAAAATACATTTATTTTTTAGTGTATACATGGACACTGATAGTCCGACAGAAAACTTTATGACTCCGTTTGATATTATCAGTGGGACTTTTGCTGCCGAGAGAAACATAGACATTTATTCCCCTTTCGTTAGTACTGGTGGGCAAAGCGAGAGAGAAGGTTTCATTTTTATAGAGTAAAATTTTGAATAAGTAGGTGAGGTGGTTGTCTTGTCAATGAAAACCTGTTGCATCTGAGGCTGAAACCAAAACACTGGTCGGATCTAGGAAGGCAGGGAAAGTTAAGGCAGAGGCATAGAAATTGCTCTTCCCCTCTCTCATCAATCCATGTTATGGTCTTTAAGATAACTTGTTATGTAAAATTATTTATTTATCTAAGACGCACCTACACTGAATTTACCTGAAAAATAAAAAAGTCGATATTAAGAAAAAAATTGTAAATGGAAGATTATAAGAGAGGATTTCGAGTGCCAGAAAAAGTTACTCGCGTGCCATGTTTGGCATGCGTGCCAGATGTTGCCCACCCCTGCCCTAGCCGGTTTGGCTTGGTAGATAGAGCATTGGCCTGCGGGTGGAAGGGTCCCAGGTTCAATTCTGGCCAAGGGCGCATGCCTGGGTTGCGGGCTTGATCCCCATTGGGGGTGTGCAGGAGGCAGCTGATCAATGATTCTCTCTCATCATTGATGTTTCTATCTCTCTTCCCCTCTTCCTTCCTCTCTGAAATCAATAAAAATATATTTTAAAAAATTTTTATTGTTGAAAGTATTACAGATGTCCCCCTTTTTCCCATCATTGCCCTTCTCCACTCACCCCATCCCAGACCTTCACCACCCTACTGTCTGTGTCCATAGGCATGACCTTTAGTTAATCTCTTCCCACCCCCGTCTCACACTGAGATTTGTCAATCTGTCCCATGCTTTCATGTCTTTGATCCTATTTTATTTAACAGGTTATTTTGTTCATTAGATTTCTTCATTTATTTTTATTTTTAGATTCAATTGTTAGTAGATATGTGTTTGTTGCCATTTTATTGTTCATATCTTGTATCTTTTCTTCTTCCTCTTCTTAAAGAATACCCTTCAGCATTTCATATAATACTGGTTTAGTGGTGATATAGTCCTTTAGCTTTTTTCTTGTCTGTGAAGCTCTTTATCTGACCTTCAATTCTAAATGCTAGCTTTTCTGGGTAGAGTAATCTTGGTTGTAGGTCTTTGCTATTCATCACTTTAAATATTTCTTGCCATTCTCTTCTGGCCTGCAGTTTCTGTTGAGAAATCAGCCCACAGTCATATGGGCACTCCCTTGTAGGTAACCAACTTCTTTTCTCTTGCTGCTTTTAAGAGTATCTCTTTGTCTTTTTTTGTTTGTTTGTTTATTAAATTGTTTATTTGCAATTTTCCACTTAATATTTTCAGAACAAGGTTGAGCATGGGTAACTGAAACTACAGAAATTGAAACCGAGGATAAGAGGGTATTTTAATTACTTATTTTACCCAAAATACAGATAAATAAATATAAATAACCTTAAGGCATAGATAGTAAAATCTAATAAAATAATGAGAAATTAATGAGTTTTGAGTATTAATTATTTCTGTTTTTAATAAGATTTACTTAATTTTAAGTTTTGTAATTTAGTTTAAATTTTTTCATTAAATTTATTGGGGTGACATTGTCTCTTTGTCTTTAAATATTGCATTTAAAAAAATTCTTTGTTGTGTAAAGTATTCCACATAGTATTACATATGTCTCCTTTTTTCCCCATTGACCTCTCCCTGGCCACCCTTACCCCCAGCACATGCCCTCACACCCCTGGAGTCTGTGTCCATTGGTTATGATCATACGCATGTATACAAGTCCTTGGGTTGATTTCATACCCTCCTTGCCACCTTCCGCTGCCTTCCTTCTGAAGTTTGACCATCTGTTCGATGCTACTCTGTCTCTAGTTCTATTTTTGTTCATCAGTTTATGTTGTTCATTATAGTCTGCAAATGAGTGAGATCATGTGATATTTATCTATCTCTGACTGGCTTATTTCGCTTAGCATAATGCTCTCCAGGTCTATCCATGCTGTTGCAAATGGTAAGAGTTCTTTCTTTTTTATAGCAGCATAGTATTCCATTGTGTAGATGTACCACAATTTTTTAATCCAATCGTCCGCTGATGGGCACTTAGACTGTTTCTAACTCTTAGTTATTGTAAATTGTGCTGCTATGAACATAGGGGTGCATATGTCCTTTCTGATTGGTGTTTCTGATTTCTTGGGATATATTCCTAGAAGTGGGATTACTGGGTCAAGTGGGAGTTCCATTTTTAAGTTTTTGAGGAAACTCCATACTGTTTTCCACAGTGGCTGTACCAGTCTGCATTCCCACCAGGAGTGCATGAGGGTTCCTTTTTCTCCACATCCTTGCCAACACTTGACATTTGTTGATTTGTTGATGATAGCCATTCTGACAGGTGTGAGATGGTATATCATTGTTATTTTGATTTGCATCTCTCAAATTATTAGTGAATTTGAACATGTTTTCATATGTCTCAGGGCTTTCTGTATGTCCTTTTTGAAAAGTGTCTATTTAATTTTTTGCCCATTTGTTGATTGGATTGTTTATCGTCCTTTTGTTAAGATGTGTGAGTTCCCTATAAATTTTGAAGATTAGGCCCTTATCAGTGATAGCATTGGCAAATATGTTCTCCCATGCAGTGGGCTCTCTTGTTGTTTTGATGATGGTTTGTTTTGCTGTGCAGAAGCTATTTATTTTGATGTAGTTCCATTTGATTATTTTCTCCTTAGTTTCCATTGCCCTAGGAACTGCATTAGTAAAGATATTGCTATGACATAATTCTGATATTTTGCTGCCTATGGATTATTTTAAGATTTTTATGGTTTCCCTTCTTACGTTTAAGTCCTTTATCCATTTTGAGCTTATTTTTGTGTATGGTGTAAGTTGGTTGCCTAGTTTCATTTTTTTGCATGTATCTGTCCAATTTTCCCAACACCATTTAGTGAAGAGATTCTCTTAACTCCATTGTATGCTGTTACCTCTGTCAAATATTAATTGAGCATAATGGCTTGGGTCGTATTCTGGGATCTCGGTTCTGTTCCATTGGTTTATATGTTTGTTCTTGTGCCAGTGCCAGGCAGTTTTGAGAAAAGTGGAGTTGCAATATCGCTTGATGTCTGGTATTGTGATCCCTCCAATTTTGTTCTTCTTTCTCAAGATTGTTCCAGCTATTCAGGGTCTTATTTTATTCCATATGAAATTTTGGAGAGTTTGTTCTAAGTCTGAAATATGTCATTGGTATTTTGTTGTTGTTGTTGACTTTTTTTTCCTTTCAAAAACATCTTTTTTGTAAAAAAAAATTATTCTCTAAATTTTTACATATGCCTTCTTTTCCTCCAATTGACCCCCCCCCCGCCATTCCCACCCAGGCAAGCCCCCACTGCCCCAGTTTCTTATCTATTGGTTATGTTACAATGCATGCATACAAGTCCTTTGGTTGCTCTCTAACCCCCACCCCCCTCCCCTACCATTTGTCTCTGGACCTATTCTTTTTCATCAAATTATGTTGATCATTATATCCCACATATGAGTTAGATCATGCAATATTTATCTTTCTCTGACTGGCTTATTTAGCTTAGCATAATGCTCTCTAGTTCCATCAATGCTGTTGCAAATGGTAAGAATTTATTTTTTATAGCTGAATAGTATTCCACTGTGTAGATGTACCACCGTTTTTTAATCCACTCATCTGCTGATGGGCACTTAGGCTGTTTCCAAATCTTAGCTATTGTAAATTGTGCTGCTATGAACATAGGGGTGCATATATCCTTTCTGATTGGTGTTTCTGGTTTCTTGGGATATATTTCTAGAAGTGGGATCACTGGGTCAAATGGGAGTTCCATTTTTAACTTTTTGAGGAAACTCCATACTGTCTTCCACAGTGGCTGCACCAGTCTGCATTCCCACCAGCAGTGCACGAGGGTTGCTTTTTCTCCACATCCTTACAAGCACTTGTCATTTGTTGATGGTAGCCATTCTGAAAGGTGTGAGATCGTATCTCATTGTTGTTTTGATTTGCATCTCTCAGTTGATTAGTGACTTTAATGGGAATTGCATTAAATCTATAGATTGCTTTGGGTAGTATGGACATTTTAATGATGTTGATTCTACCAATCCATGAACACGGTATATTCTTCCATTTGTTTATGTCTTCATCAATCTCTTTTTTCAATGTCCTGTAGTTTTCCAGTACTGGTCTTTTATCTCCTTAGTTAAGTTTATTTCTAGGTTTCTTAATTTTTTTGGTGCAATGGTAAATGGGATTGCTTTTTTAGTTTCTCTTTCTGTGAGTTCATCATTTTTGTATAAAAAATCCATAGATTTCTGGTTGTTAATTTTGTATCCTGCTACATTGCAGAATTCATTTATTAAACCTAGTAGTTTTTTGTGTGTGGAGCCTTTAGGGTTTTCTATGTGCAATATTTTGTCACCTGTGAATAATTACTGTTTTACTTCTTGTTTTCCAATTTGGACGCTTTTATTTTTTCTTCTTGTCTGATTTCTAGGGCTAGCACTTCCAGTACTATGTTGAACAGGAGTGGTGACAGTGGGCATCCCTGTCTTGTTCCCATTATTAGGGGAAATGGTTTTAGTTTTGCCCATTGAGTATGATGTTGGCTATAGGCTTCTCATATAGGGTTTGTATTATGTTGAGGTATGATCCCTCTATTTCCATTTTGTTGAAAGTTTTTATCAAAAAAGGGTGTTAGATTTTGTCAAACGCTTTTCTGCATTGATTGGTATGATTATGTGATTTTTGCCTCTAAAATTGTTTATATGATATATCATGTTTATTTATTTACAGATATTGTACCATCCTTGCACCCCTGGAATAAGTCCCACTTGGTCATGTTGTGTGCTCTTTCTAATGTAATGCTGGATCCAATTTTCTAGAATTTTGTTGAGGATTTTATCTGCCGGTTTTTTTTTTTCCCAGCATCAAGAAGGGTTGAGGAACCTGGAGAAGGGGCTGTGCATAGATGTTGTAGGAATCCAGAGACTAATAAAGAGTCTGGAGACGAGATATAATTTTGATAGGCATTTGGGGGTCAGAGGAGTTTAGCTAAAGGAGCTAAGATCTAAGGTCTTAAGTCTAAGGTCTTAGGTTCTCTCCGTCCCTAGAACCCCATGCTTTTTATTAACACAAATTATCCTGAGGCGAGGCAGAGATATACACATCAAAGGGTCAGGGTTTAGTACAGAGTCCATTGTCAGAATGGGGGAATTAGCCTACGGCTGTTCGGGTGTTTGGCCAGTAGGAGGCAATAGCATGTAGATTAAGATGCCCTTTAACTGTCTGGCAGCCACAATCAGTTTCCTATTCAGGTTTGGGGAAATGCCTTTAGCCATTCCCAACAGGTGACTACATGTGTGACTCAACCCTGCTGAGTCCCCAAGTCTCATCAACCTTTTGATGAAACTCTTGAAATTATGACATGCTGGAATTGGTCTCCAGCATTATCATTTATGTTCATCAGAAATATTGGCCTGTAATTCTCTTTCTCTGTGGTGTCTTTATCTGGTTTTGGGATTATGGTAATGCCGGTTTTATGCAAAGATCTTGGAAATATTTCTTCCTCTTGAATTTTTTGGAATAGTCTGAGGAGGATAGGTTTTAGTTCTTCTTTGAATGTTTGGTAAAATTCCCCTGTGAAGCCATCTGGCCCAGGGCTTTTATTTGCTGGAAGTTTTATGATGAATGTTTCAATTTCCTCCATAGTTATCAGCCTATCCAGATTTTTTTTTTTATTTTTCCTGACTAAGTTTTGGAAGGTTGTAGTTTTCTAGGAATATGTTCAGTTCTTCTAGATTGACCAGTTTGTTGAAATAGAGTTGTTCATAGTATTTATTTATTTATTTTTACAATCCTTTGTATTTCTATGGGGTCTGTTGTTATTTCACCTCTTTTATTTCTGATTTTGTTTATTTGAGTCCTCTCTCTTTGCTTCTTAGTGAGCCTGACTAGAGGTTCATCAATCTTGTTCATCCTTACAAAGAACCAGCTCTTGGTTTCATTAATCTTTTGTGTTGTGTTTTTGGTCTCTATGTCATTTATTTCCACTCTGATCATTATTATTTCTTTCCTTCTCCTCACTCTGGGATTTTATTGCTGCTCTCTTTCTAATTCTTTAAGTTGTACAGTTAGATAATTTATTACCAGTTTTTCTTGTTTTTTGAGTTTAGGTCTGTAATGCTATGAACCTTCCTTTCAGGACTGCTTTCACTATGTCCCATAGATGTTGGAGTGTTGTGTGTTCATTTTCATTTGTTTCCAGGATTTTTTTTTTATTTCTTCTTTGATCCCTTTGGTAACCCAATCATGGTTTAATAACGTGCTATTTAGCCTCCAAGTGTTTGATTTTTTTATTGTTTTTATTATAGTTTATTTCTAATATTATGCCATTGTCATCTGAGAAGATGTTTGATATGATTTCAATCTTCTTGAATTTGTGGAGACTGTGTGTGTTCCAATATGTGATCTATCTCTGAGAATGTCACATGTGCACTTGAGAAGAATATATATTTTGTAGCTTTGGGGTGAAATGTTCTGAAGATGTTAATTAAGTCCATCTGATATAGTGAGTCATTTAGGATTGCTATTTATTTTGTCTAGAGCAGTGGTTCTCAACCTTCCTAATGCCGCGACCCTTTAATACAGCTCCTCATGTTGTGGTGACCCCCAATTTCATTGTTACAAGTTGAACATAATTAAAACATAATGATTAATCACAAAAACAATATGTTATTATATATGTGTTTTCCAATGGTCTTAGGTGACCCCTGTGAAAGGGTCATTGGACCCCCAAAGGGGTCCCGACCCACAGGTTGAGAACCGCTGGTCTAGAGGATTTATCCAGTGATGTCAATGGGGTATTAAAGTCCCCTAGTGTGATTGTACTGCTGTCAATTTCTCCCTTGATATCTCCCAGAAGTTATTTTATGTATTTCGGTGCTCTTGCATTTGGTGCATATATGTTTACCAGGGCTATATCCTCTTGTTGCATTAATCCCTTCAGTATTATGAAGTGGCCTTCCTTATCTCTTGATATGGCCTGCACTTTGAGGTCTATTTTGTCAGATATAAGTATTGCCACTCCGACTTTTTTTTTCCATTTTAATTTGCCTGGGGTCTATTTTTCCATCCCTTCACTATCAGTCTGTGTGAATCCTTTGTTCTGAGGTGGGTCTCTTGTAGACAGCAAATATATGGGTCATTTTTTTTATCCATTCAGCCACTCTATGTCTTGAATGGTACTTTTAGTCCATTTACAAGTATGGTTATTGTTGATAGGTACTTGTTTGTAGACATTTTTATTCTTTATGCCTGTGTTCCTTCTTCCCTTTCTGTTTCTTCTTTTTACAACAGTTCCTTTAACATTTCTTACATTGCAGGCTTGGTAGTGAAAAACTCCCCTAACTTTTTTTTTTTTTTGTCCATGAAGCTCCTGATTTTCCCTTCAATTTTGAATGATAGCCTTGCTATATGGTGTATTCTTGGTCTCAGACCCTTGCTTTTCATCACTTTGTATACTTCATTCCATTCCATTCTGACCTGATGTGTTTCTGTTGAGAAATCATTTGATAATCTAATGAAAGGTCCTTTGTAGGTAACTCTCTGTCTCTTTCTTGCAGCCTTTAAGATTCTCTCTTTGTCATTAACATTTGTCATTGTAATTATGACATGTCTTTGTGTGCATCTTTTTTGTGTTCATCTTGTTTTGGACTCTGTGCTTGTGTGAATTTTTTCTTCCCCAAATCAGGGAAGTTTTCTGTCATTTCTTCAAATAGGTTGTTCAAACTTTGCTTCTCTTCTTGTCCTTCTGGAACCCCTATTATACATATGTTACTTTGTTTCATGTTGTCCTAAAGCTCCCTTAGGTTCTCCTCTGGCTTTCTAATTTTTGTTTCCAATTACTGTTCAGATTGGGTGTGTTTACTGCCCTGTCTTCTAACTCACTAATTCAGTCCTCAGATTCTTCTAGTCTATTGTTGAAACCTTCCATTGTGTTTTTTATTGTAGCTATATCATTTTTTATTTTCTCTTTATTCTTATGTAAGTTATTGATTTTCCCATCCATCCAGTTTATGAACTGTATGACTCTTACTCTGAATTTTTTTGACATATTGCATGCCTTAATTTCATTTAGTTCCTCTTCTGGTGATTCCTCCTATTTGTTCCTTTGCAGGTTGTTTATTTGTCTCCATATTTTTGCTTCTCTTTCTGTCCTTGGGCTGCCTTATTGGGTTCTGAGGGGTTAAAGCCCCTAGCAGTCCAATGGTCCTGGAATTGCTGGCCACAGGGGCTGGGTCTGCCTTGAGTTTCACACATTTTGGGCTCTTAGTTGAGTTTTATCCAATTCTCCCATGGTTCTGATCCCTCAGTTATCTGTTTCTTGGGGTTGGAGGTGGCAGGTGCATAGTTCCTCTGGTGTGTGACTCTCTGTGAGGGCTAAAAGCCCTCAAACATGCCTTTCACTGTGTGGCCCCAGCCCCCAAGGCAGGATGGTGCCCTAGGTCCCTCTTGCAGTACACTTGCAGTGTGGTCCTGTGACCTGTGGTTGGGCTGTCCATGGCACACCAACAGCTCTGATCTGGGCTTGGGGTAGGGCGCATGCCAGGTAACAGCTCTGTCTATGCTGAGTGCACAGCGTGTAGAGACCAAAGGTTCTGTCTGCATCTGGGTCATAGAACACTCTGTGATGCAGCTCTGTCTGTGCCTGGGGTGGGGTGCACATCAGCTGAATGCTCTGTATTGATGGCAGAGCATCCACTGGCCCAAGTTTGCATTTCTGCCTGGGACATAGCACACACTGGGCTGAGGCTCTGTCTTTGCCAAGGGCAGGGAGCTCACTGGGAAACTACTCTATCTGGGTGGGAGGTGTAGTATGCACCTGATTGTGGTTCTGTATTGGGATCAGGGATGGAGCGGGAAATGAGGTACCCATAGCTTGCACTCAGCATGGGTACCTGAGTTGTGGGATCCTGGGATGCTGGGTTTGGACTCCTGCTAGGAGGCATAGCTTAGGAGGTCTTTCTGGTGCACTCTCACTGCAGATATATGGGACCCATGTGTGGTACTGCATTGCTCACTGCCGGAGCACCATGGTGGTTCCACATGGGTTATGGCTGGCAAGCAGATCCCTGTACAGGTCCGGGGGTACTGTCTGGATGTTGGTGTGGCAGCACTCCTAGCTTCCTTTGCTCCCCTCTACAAGATGGCATGGTTTCCGTGCCAAAGCCAATGTGGCCTGAGGGTGCCTGTGGTGATAGCAGGGACTCCCTGTGTAGGAGAGCCCCATCTGCCAGTCCCTGGGACTCCTGCAATATCTATTTGTCCCCTCACTCACCCACACACATGCCACACATGTTTACACACATCCCTCTCACTTCTTTACTCTGTCACACTCCCTCCTGTAGTCCTGTTGCCCTCCATTTTGGATCTTCAACCTTTGGCATTTTAATAAGGATGTGTCTTGGTGTGGGCCTCTTTGGGTTCCTCTTGTTTGGGACTCTCTCTGCTTCTTGGACTTGTAAGTCTATTTCTTTCATCAGGTTGGGGAAATTTTCTATCATTATTTCTTCAAATAGGTTTTTTCAATATCTTGCTCTCTCTCTTCACCTTCTGGCAATCCCACATGTGAATGTTGGTATGTTTGAAGTTGTCCCAGAGGCTCCTTATACTATATTCATATTTTTGGATTCTTTTTTTTTCTTTTTGCTCTTCTGATTAGATGTTTTTTGCTTCCTCATATTCCAAATAATTGATTTGATTATCAGAATCCTCTCCTCTACTATTGAATCCCTATAAATTATTCTTTGTTTCAGTTAGTGTGGGCTTAATTTCTGGCTGGTACTTTTTCATTTCTTTGAAATTTTCACTAAGATCCTTAAAAGGCTCACTATGTTCCTTGGTGCTCTCATACATCCCTTGAAGCTCTCATTAAGATCCTTGAATAACCTTATAATAATTATGTTGAACTCTGTATCCAGTAGTTTGCTTGCTTCCATTTCTTTCATTTGTGATGTGTTTCTTTGTATCTGCATTTTGACAGCTTCCCTGTGTTTGTTTCTATGTATTACTTAGAGCTTCTATGTCTCTTGGAATTCATAGAGTCAACTTGTGTAGTAGGTTCCTCTATGGTCCAGTGGCTCAACCTCCCCAGTCACCTGTGCTGGGCACTCTAGGTGCACCCTTGTGTGGGCTGGGTGCTCAGTGTTTTAAGTTGGGCCTTGGTTGCTAGTGGCATCACTGGGAGGAATTGATCTTCAGGCCAATTGGCTGTGAAGACCACCTTCAAATACAGTGGAAGAGCTTCTGTTCAGGAGACAACCTTATGGAGCAGGACTTGTTTCAGTAGAGCTTTAGTGCTCGCTGAGTCTCTCCATTGAGTGTGTCACTTGTGGATGTGCCAAGTTATAATCTGGCATGGTCTGAATCTCTCTACTGGGTGCACTGGCTCTAGAGCCTCTGAGGATGTGCAAAGTCAGCCACTACCTGGGGACACCCGACAAGCACTACAGAGATATCTGCAGGTAGATGCTACTTTTACTGGGCTTGGAAATACCCTGGCAAGGGTCAGTTGTGAAGCAATGCAGGCTGGTACTAGTGTTGAGTCTTGGGTCTCTTATTGATAGATATGGGGCATGCTTATGCCAGCTGCTTCTTGTTTGAGAGATTATAGAAAATTCTGAACCCTGAGCAGGGGCATGCCATTCATGTGAAAAAGTGGCTGCAAACAGCTTGGATGGTACTGCAAATGGGATGCAGTAGGGTTTCAGGGACTCACCAGGGTGAAGAGAACAGTGTTGGCCATGCTGATGGAAACTCAGATATGGCTGCCAGTCAGCTCTTCGACACATGAGGTCCCAGCATAGTAATAATGACTCCTACAATCATTCTAGTCTAGGAGAAAGCTACCCCTATGTTCTGGCCCCAATGCCAGACAATCCAGTTCCTTACTGTATGTCCCTGGATCCCCCCAAAGCCCCCGCCCAGCTGCCCTGCACTGGAGCTCAGAAGAAGTGGTGCCTTGTAAGTTCAAGTATTGGCCCTTTAAGAGAAACTGCCTTAGTCTCCAGCATCCTCTGAGCCACTCAGCCATAATTCCCATTAGTTTTTAAAGCCTAAAGTTAGGGGGACTTCTCTTCTCAGGTCTGGAAACCTGGGCTGGGGATCTGGTGTGAGGCTGGGAACACTTGCTTCTCCTGGGAGGCCTCTGCAGTTGAGATATCCCTCCTGATGAAAAAGAAATACCACATGTAGGTGTTAGACCAACCTGTTCTGTGCCTCTGCCCTCCTACTAGTCTCAATATATTTTCTTTAATTCTCTAGTTGTAGGACTTCCATTGAGCCAGATTTCAGGTGGTTGTGAATGATGGTTATTCTATATTTTATTTGTAATTTTGATGTGGCTGTGGGAGATGGTGAGTACTGTCATTTACCTATGCTGCCATCTTGGTTCTCCCAACATAACACATTTGGGATTAATTAATGTTGTATCATGAATCAATAGTTTATATCTTTTATCACTGAGTATTATAATATTGTGTGGCTACGCCATAATTTATCCATTCATTGTTATTGTTGTTTTGGTGGTTATTAATAGTAATACCATAATCATTAACATAAGGTTTTAGTATAAATAGAGGTTTTTATTTCTCTTGGGTTGATATCTAAGAGTGCGATTACTGATTATATAGAAGGTATATGTTTAAATTTATAAGAAAAAACAAAATGTTTTCAAAAATAATTCTGCAATTTTGCCTCTCCTTCAGCGAAGAAAGGGTTTTGGCTGCTTATCATTTTTGGATGATGTACATTTTAAATAGCTGAAGATATAATCCTACTGTTTGGTGTACATTCTTAATGTTTACCTAAATTATACATGATTATGAGTACCTGGTGCAAATAACACACACACACACACACACACACACACACACACACTCACACACACACAAACACACGTATGCACTCATCTATATATATAAAAGCCTAAGTGATCAAATGACCAGTCGACCAGGATACCAGGCTATGACGTGCACTGACCACCAGGGGGCATATGCTCAGCACAGGAACTGCCCCATGATGGTCATTGCGCTCACACAGCGAGAGAGAGTGCTGCTCAGCTGACTGGCCCATCCCAGTGGCCCACCAGCCTGGCAGCAGCCACTCCTTCAGTAGTCCTACAGGTCCAATCTCCAGAGAACGGGCCAGGCACTGACAGACCAGCACTACTGGCATGGTCCCGACAGTGCCACCGGCCTCCTGGAAGTCAGCCTTGGGCATCATGGCCGCTTCCCCTCCCTAGATGCTCCACAAGGAAGAAACGATATAAGAGCAGCCACCAGGTGGCTCTCGACAGCCAGCACAAAAGTCAACTGGACGGATCCAGATCCCAGACTGGCAAGGGCATCCAACCACCCTCCTGGAGGGCTGATCACATCCAGGCCCCCTCAACCCCCTTAGAACAGGCACAAGACACAAGGCTCATAGCTGGTTAGAGCTGCTGCTGCTGCAGGCGTAGCAGGGCCAGGATGAGCTGGAGTGGCAGACAGGAGTGGCAGGCAGTGTTGGACTGTCATTTTCATCTCAATCCCCACAGGCCAAGTCAAGGGACCCCACCCATGCACGAATTCGTGAACTGGGACTCTAGTTTTATTATATTAAAAAATTAATATGGACATATTGAATAGATCATAGGTCAACCTTTGTATGATTTTGCATCTCTGAATTATTCAGTTTGGAGGTGTGTGTCTATATCAAACTCCCTCTTCTCTGAGAACGATGTTTATCCAGGTGCATTTTTGGGAATCACAAAAAGATTTTCAACTTTCAAATTTATGTAGATAAAATGTATCCAAAAGCTACTTATGCAATCTAGACTCAGAGAAAAACATAATAAAGATTGCATAATCATAAATAATTTTATTGTCCAGTTGTTTGTAAGTAGCGGATCATTTACTTGGGAAGACATGTTGATTAATTATGTTTAGACAAATTCTGAAAGGGAAAGCATGAAAAAACTACCATTTTCCTAATAGATAAGCTAATATATATTTTCTATTTAACATAAATGTGTATAATTAATTATAATGGAGATCAAAAGTGAATGTTTAAAATAAGAAATAGTACTTTCTTTTAGAAAAAAATAGGCAAGAAATTCAATTTGTAATCTTAATGAATCTATTACTCAGAAACTATATTGATACAATTCTTACAAGCAAGAGATTATTTTTCTAACCCCATCTTCAAATATTTTACTAAGGTGTTCACACACTATATATATATATATATATATATATATATATATATATATATATATATTTACATAGGATTTAATTATTTGAATATGTTTAGGATGGCTTATTGGAATTCCATATAGCAACAAAATTGCATTAAATACTTGGTTATCTGTATTTTTATTTTTTAACTTTGGAATAAAATGATGCTTTATGTAAACGGTAGTTTCTATGATAAAATACATATTGAATTCAAACTTCTCTTTATAACTTTTGTGAAATTTGTGTTCTGAGGCAATATATAAATCCGCATTTATCCTTCATCAAAATGTGATTTTTCTTAGTAATTTGAGTTGATTTTTTTTATGGTTCCCAAGTTATTTTGTCTAAAAAAAATTCTTTAGTCATGTAAGAGTTCAATTACATGGAGTTGAAATACACAGTGGAGATCAATAGTCTCTACAAGCACTCCAGTTTCTCTTAAGCCTGACATTGAACTGTATCCTGCTGTGCTTCTAAATTAGATTTTTTTGAGGGATGGCATGTGTGAAGAGAAATAAAATTATTTAAAATAGAATGTCCATTGGTTATGCTAATATGCATGCATACAAGTCCCAGGTGGTGGGGGCTTGCCCTTGTGGGTGGGAGTGAGCAGGGCAGGGAGGGGTCAATCAAGAAAAAGGATACATATGTAAAGCTTTAAATAATAAATAAAAATAAATTAAAACATTTTTAATCCCCCCAAAATAGAATGTAAAATATACAACTTCTTTAAAAATGCCTACACATTGACAATTTATTAAATGTAAGTAGAAAGCTACCCATATTTTGCTTAAAAAATAAAATATTTAAGGTTATGTTTTTAATTCCACTAAAATATTTTTACATTATTTTTATCTTTATAGTTGAAAGTATTACAGATATCTCCTTTGTTTGTTTGTGTGCTTTATTTTCCCATTAGCTCTCTTGACCCTTGACCCACCCCTCCCAGTCCTTCACCACTGTATTATCTGTGTCCATGGGTTATGCATATATGCACATAAGTTCCCTGATTAATCACTCTCCACCCTTACCTTCCTCTGAGATTCATCAGTCTGTTTCATGCTTCTATGTCCCTGGTTCTATTTTATTCATCAATTTATTTTATTCATTAAATTCCAGCTCAATCCCTGGTAGCAATGTGCAGGAGGCAGCTGATTAGTAATATTTCGTTGTCATAGATGTTTCTTTCTCCATTCCTCTCTCTTGCTCTCTCTCCAAAAATCAATAAAACATATTTTTTAAAAAGAAAACACAGTGAGATATCTCTCCACACCCATCAAATGGATAAGTACAAAAGTAGTGATGGCACAAAAAGTTCGCAAGGTTCCAACGAAAGTTGATCACTCATACATTGCTGATAGAAATGAAAAACAGTATAGCTATTTTCTGTCAGAAATTTAACTTTTATCATTTACAACACACACTGTCAATTGTTTTAAGTAAAGTGCATGCTTATGCCATCAATTTTAGAGAATATGTCTGTTTAATATCCATCACTGAATAACAATGCATAATGGGTTGAATTGTGTAACCTAAAAAGATATGCTGAAGTCCTAGTACCAGGGACCTCAGAATATGAGATTATTTAAAAATGAGATCTTTACAGAGGTTATCAAGTTCAGATGAAGTCATTAGATGGGCCCTAATCCAATATAATTGGTGTCATTATGGAAAGAGGAAATATAGACACAGAAACTGGTATGCAAAGAGGGAAGATGATGTGAAGACACACCTGGAACATAGGGTTCATGTGACTGGAGTGATACGTTTACAAACCAAGGAACGTCAAGGATTTCTGGCAAACACCAGAAATCAGCAAAGGCCGACACCTAGATTTCAGAACAATGAAACAACAATTTTTTCTTTTGTTGACACTAAATTTTTGGTACTTTGCTATGGTAGCATAGAAATAAATATATTACACTATTGTCTATTCTTAACTCATTCCTTCTATTGAAAATGTTCCATGAGAAATAGATGAGTTCAACTCACTCTTTAAAAAAATCTTCTTTTTCTCAATAACAATTATACCTTGGTAAAGAAGATTTTTGTGCATACTCTCATTTTATCACACATTAAAAAGATGTTTTATGTCAAGGCAAGGCAAAACAAAGATGTGCACTCAAGAGTCAAGATTTAACATCTATAATAATAAAAGCGTAATAGGCTAATTAGACCAAACGACCATCAGACGACCTTCCAGATGACCTTCTGGACACCCATGCTATGACACCCCACTGGTGCGAGGCCAGCCAAGGCAGGTGCAGTGTGATTGGTCGGGGGCCTGGCCATCACCCCATGATTGTCCCACAGAGGGTGGCCCAGGCCACCAGCCGGTGGGGCAATCAATCAGGGGCTCCCCAATTGCCCCAAAGAGGGAGGTCCAGGCCACCAGCGGGTGGGCTGCAGCAGGTGGGTGGGGCCTCCCTTTGTGAGGGAAGCCTGGGTCTCAGGTTCTGGAAGGAAGCCAGTGCTGGCAGCCAGGGGAAGGAAGGCTTACTCTTGCAGAATTTCGTGCATTGGGCCTCTAGTAATTTATAACTTTACTGATTAAGCAAGATCATTCTTTTTACAAAATATATTTTTATTTATTCCAGAGAGGAAGGGAGAAGAGATAGAATCATCAATGATGCGAGAATGTCATTGATCTGCTGCCTTCTGCACGCTTCCTGCTGGGGATTAAACCTGCTGCCCAGGCATGTGCCCTGACTGGGAATCAAATCATGACCTCCTGGTTCATGGGTTGACGCTCAACCATTGAGTCACACCAGCTGGGCACAAGGTCATTCTTATGTGACTTTTTCTCTCCCCCTCTTTCTTTAAAAAACCGTGACTGTGTGACATGACATATACTAAAACTACTAGCATTTTTGGAGTTACTGTCTTGATCAATTAAATGGAACATGTATATGGCAATGAGCCATGCAGAGGAGAGTAGAGTGCTACCACCCTAGGGATGGCAAAATGCAAGATATTTGATTTGTTTCTTATTGCTGCCATAACAAATTACCACAACCTAATAGCCTAAAATAACACACATTTTTCTTCTCTCAGGTGTGGGTATCAGAAATCCAGAACAGATAATTCTTCCTGAGCTGAACTCAAGGTGTCAGCCAGGCTAAATTCCTTCTGGAGGCTCGAGGCGAGAATTTGCTTCCCTGTTTCTCAGCTTTGACAGGCTGCCTGTATTCCTTGTTTCAAGGCCCATAGATTAAAAGTCACCAGGATAGCATCTTCAAATCTCCCTCTGACTGTGACCTGTTTTACTCAGTCTTATAAAGGCTCGTGTGACTAAATTGGGCCTACCTGGATAGTCCTAAATAAAGTTTTCATCTTAAGATCCTTAACTGAAACACAGCTGCACAGTTCCATTTGTCATGTAGGGTAGAGTGACCAGAGGTCTTGGGGAGAAGATACCATTGGGGGGCATTATTTGACCTCCCACAATGTTTAATATATTGAACCAAGCTATTTCAGTTCTGGTTCTCTGTCACATAAAGGCAAATACAAATCCAAGCTATTACGTACTGATTCTTACATTAATTCAGACATCTCATCTTTTCTTATGTTATCTTAGACAACCTGGAAAATCATATCAATCAAATTTCTATTACATTTATATGGCTTCTGTCAAGGAAGAATTTATATGGGTGGCACGCTGCCTTTTTTGTACTTCAAGTTATGGCTCAAGGGTTAGCTAAAGGAGTAAGGAGTAGTTCGTTCACATTTCCTCTCACTTCTTCACCTTTGCTTCAACCTGTATCCATTACTTTAGCAAGCTGGGTAAGATTAGCAAACATTTACAAGTACTACTGGGAAAGGAAGAGATGGTGGAAAGAAAAGGCGGTGAAAAGATGTTATAGCTAGTCATTTTGGTGTTAGAATGTTCTCCACCTGGTTGTAAATGACAAAATGAACTGAAGATTTTATAGTATCCACAGCAAAACAAAAGGGTTTTAAAATACATATGATACAAAGTATCTTTTTGATGTGTTACATTTGTGCATTGCCTCCCCTATCATTCCAGACTTAAGTACTAGTATATTCATAATAATGCATACGGAAACATAAGGTCTGTGTGTCAATCTGATTAAATAGATTAAATCAAGCAATTGGATGAACATTTATATAAAAATAAATTGTACATTTGGGTAGATTTAAGATAATGTATTTTTTGTTATCAGGGTGAATTGGGATCTAAATTACTTAGACAATGGCTTGAATACTCTTATTTTTTGTTTGGATATTAATCATAAAAAGTGAAAACTGTAAAATAATTTCTACCTTATACTAGTATTTAACCTCAATATTAATTTTTGTTAAGTTTTCTGACATTAAATATTAAAAATATACTAAGCCATGTCTTTATTCTATGTGAATTTAAAAAAACTTATCTTCCTGTGTGTTGCACAATGAAAAGATATGTTCTTTTCCCCTACCAACCTTGATCATTTAAAGGAAAAAGTGCCAGATATTAACTAATTCTAATCTGATAAAATTTTAAATGAATGTTAGATATAATATATAGTTTATCTTATGAAAGTAAGATATATTTATTTAATAAAACTGAAAATGTAAAAATCCTCACTTTAAACAATTACAGAGTAGACAGGTTCAATATATATAAATTGATGGAGAGAAAAAAAAATCCCCAGCCAGATAAAAGATAAGCCACATGTGAATGAGGAAAGTAAAATGCATGCTGTCAAAATTACTTCTATCTAGTTTGGCCTTTTAATTTAAGAAGTGCAAGGGCTAAATAAATGCTGACACCCTATTTTGTTAGTGGAAAATTACTGCATGATAGCATCTGGTGATAATGCAACCATTGAAGTGTTCAAATGACAGAAAGTGAATTAGAAAGATTGCCCAGAAATATTAAATTTGCTTTTGCAGTCTAAACTCTAGCTGTGAAAAAGAATTTTTTTATGAATCAATAAAAACAACTACCTGCAAAATATTTCATACTCTTCTTATTTAACAGTCTGTCAATAGATGTGGCAGGCTATTCCAATTGATCTGGAGGTCAACATTCTGAATAACAAGTTTATCAGCAAGCTCTATTCAGCTTTCCCTAATCTAAATCACTGCTATAGTTACCGCTACAGTCATATGTGTGTTAAAACCTATTATTAGGAAAGTTTCAGAGACAACTAAGATAAAGGAATTTGGACATTCACTGGCAAGTAGCTCAATTATATTATTCAACATATGGTTTTAGTAAAAATGTCCAATATAATTTAGTTAAAACTCAGGACAATTATGTTGATTTACAAGTGCTACATATATATGTAAAAGCTTATCTCATTACATATTCTATTTCTAAATATGCACTGTTTTTATCAGTGATTTTTGTTGTTGTTTGTTTGTTTTGATCTTTTAGAATTAACATTTAACTAGTGTTATAACGAATAATATTTGACTCACTAATTTTCTTTTATCTTAAATCAAAAGAGTTGTGTCAAATTACTTTTCTTCCTTTCTTCATTAGATGAGAGAGAGGATGGGGAGAGGGGAGAGAGATTAAGAAAATAGTTTTTTTATTTGTATTTTCTATTCTTAATTAGGAAGTACAGCAGATGGTTCTCTAATTAGTTTTAATTTCCTTCCCCTTTGACTCGGTAACCTAAATTTAAGCCACATAGTGCATGGTATCCCCCATCCCCAGTTACAAAGATTGGTTTAAATTGGTCAAGCCACAGTAAATTGCAGTAGTTTGTTTGTTGGTATTGAGAAACCAAGAACTCCTTGCTTAGGATGATATTACCTGCAAATGCCTGAAACTGCTGCAGCCATTGCACTACCATGAGTAAACACAGACAGGAAAAAAAAGTTAGCAGATAAAGTAAGGAAGTGAATAGACTCACAAATAAATATTTCCAGAATTTTGTATATACTATGCCTGAAGCATACCCACTTCTACACTTCTACACTTTTTCTTTTATGTGAGCCAACAAATTCACTTTATTATATAAAAAAAGATTGAGTTGGATTTTCTATAACTTGCAACTGAGTGTATTTTGACATATACCCTTTGTATGTGAGATGCCAATCACTGTCTGTGCCATCTTCAGTCTCCTTATTAAAGAAACTAGTGGCCCAGTGCACGAAATTCATGCACGCGGGGGGAGGTTCCCTCAGCTCAGCCTGCACCCTCTCCAATCAAGGACCCCTTGGAGGATGTCTGACCATTGGTTTAGGCCAAATCCCCATGGATCGGACATTCCTCTCGAAATCTGGGACCGCTGGATCCTAACCGCTCACCTGTCTGCCTGCTTGATCACCCTTAACTGCCTCTGCCTGCCTGATTGCCCCAACCCCTCTTCCTGCCAGCCTGATTGCCCCTAACCTCTCTGCTTGCCTGCCTGATTGCCCCTAACTGCCCTCCCCTGCCAGCCTGATCTCACCCCCAAATGCCCTCCCATGCTGGCCTCATCTCGCCTTTGCAGTTCACCCAGGTTTGGTTCTGATTGGTCAGTTTCTATGCCAGTCAGCATCAAAAGCTCCACCTCCTAGGCAGCAATTGACTCCTCATAGTTCACCCAGATTTGGTTATGATTGGTTGGTTTCTATGCCAGTCAGCATCTCTGGGCCTATCTTCGGGCCTGATCAGAGTGGCGGAGAGAGAGAGGCACGGCTGCTGGCGAGGCCTGGCGAGAGAGAGAAGCAGGGTCTAATCTGCTGCGGATCAGACCCTGCTTCTTTCTCTCCCAGGGCCTCACCAGCAGTGGCAGTAGTCACTGATAAGCCCCACCTCTCTCTCTCTCCCCAAGAGGTCAGCAGTTCAGTCCACTCACCAGTCCTTATCCACCGGAGCCTGCTGCGCATGAAGCCTGGCATTTGGTCAAACCTTCAGTCCTTTTGGATGTTACAGACCCTAGGTTTTTGTATATTAGGATTGTTTCATAAACAACCATTCCCAACTACACATGATTGGACAAGAAGTGAACACTTGATAAAAATTTGTACCAATAGCTGAGATCCATATTCTGCATGGCTTGGAACAAAAAGATAAAATGTTTATATCTAAACTTTCTCTCAGGAACCTGAAAATTAGAAACTTTGGCAATGAAGAAGAGGTGGAATCAATGTAATTAAAATGTGTAGCATAATCAGTGCTAAAGAGGTATTATAGTTAACTGGTCAGCTGTACTTATAAAGAAACATAAACTGCGTACACAGTAGCAAAGGAATCCAGATTGTAGAAAGTAAAGTGAAGGCAATGAGTCGAAAGTGAGAGCGGCTGATAGAGAAAAAAGGAAGAAATAGGCACCTAGTAGATCACCTAACTGGTCTCCTGTTCACAGTTTTTCTGCCAAATAATTTACCTAAAACAATTCCATGAGAGGCTTAATTTGAAAATATATTTGACTATTTTATCCCTCTTACCTAAAACCCTCTTGTGCTCTCCAGTAATGCAAAGATGGTTCAACATTGGCAATAAAAAATAGGATACACCACATTTAAAAAATAAAGGATAGAAATCATATGATAACCTTAACAGACACAGATAAAGCATTTGATAAAATTCAACATTTATTGATAATTAAAAAAAAACAAACACCTCTCAGCAAAGTGAGTATAGAGAGAACGTACCTTGACATAGTAAAGGCCAGATGTGACAAGCCCACAGCCAACATCATAATTAATGGTCAAATATCCAACACTTTCCTTCTAAGATATGAAAAACACAAGTATGTCTACTCTTACCACTTTTACTCAAAAATACTATCAGAAGTTTTAGTTAGAGTAATAAGGCGAAAAATGTCACTATTTGTAGGTGATATGATTTGATATGTAGAAAACCCTAAAGACCCACAAAAACCACAAACAAACAAACAAGCAAAAAATAGTTAGAACAAAAAAATTAAATAAAGTTTCAGGATAAAAACATCAATATACAAAATGTGTTGCATTTCTATGCACTAACAATAAAAAAATCTGAAAGAGAAATGGAGAAAACAATCCTATGCACATTGTATCAAAAGAATAAATTACCTAGAAATAAATTTAAACAAAGAGGTGAAAGACCTGTACACTGAAAACTGTAAGACATTGTTGCAAAAAATGAAGAAAATATAAGTAAATGGAACAATCTTCTGTGCTCATGGAATGAAAAATTTAATACTATAAAAATGTCTATACTACTCAAAGCAATCTACAGATTCAATATAATCCCTATCAAAATTACAATGACATTTTTCACAGAAAAAGAACAAATAATCACACACTTTGTGTATAAATACAAAAGACTTTCAGTAGCCAAAGAAACCTTGAGCAAGAAAAACAAAGCTGGACAAATTATACGCCCCAATTTTAAATGTTACTACAAAGCTATAGCAATCAAAACAGTGTAGAATTGGCATGACAACAGACACATAAATCAATAGAAAAGGATAGAAAGCCAGAAATAAACACCCACATGTATGGCCAATCTACTACAATGGAAGCAAGATTATACAATGGGGAAAATGTAGTTTATTCAATAAAAAATGTTGTTGTTATTGTTGTTATTAATCCTCACTTGAGGATATTTTTCCATTGATTTTTAGGGAGAGTGGAAGAGAGAGGGAAAGACAGAGAGAAACATCGATGAGAGAGAAACACATCGATTGGTTGCCTCTTGCATGAGCCCTGACCAGGACCAGGCCAGGAAGAAGCCTGAAACAAAGGTGAATGCCCTTGACTGGAACTGAACCCAGGACCTTTTGGTCTGCAGGCCAACTCTCTATCCACTGAGCCAAACTGACTAGGGCCAATAAATGGATTTGAGAAAACCTGACAGCTTCATATAAAAGAATTAAAGTAGACTATCTTACACCATACACAAAAAGTTAACTCAATGGATTAAATATTTGAGTGTAAGATCTAAAACCATAAAATTATTAGAAGAAAACATATGCAATAAGCTCCTTGACATCATCTTAGCGATAATTTTTTTAGATCTCACTCCAAAAGCAAAGGCAACCAAAGCAAAAATAAACAAGTGAGACTATCTCAAATTAAAAAATCTTCACATGAAATGAGACCATTGACAAAATTCAAAAGCAACCACGGAATGGAAGTAAAGTTGTAAATCATATATACAATATTGGGTTAAAAAACAAAATATATAAAGAACTCATACAATTCAATGGCAAAATAGCAAAGAAAACAACAAAAACAACAACATAAACTGATGAACAAAAATAGATCCATGCTGTAATCGGTTTGGCTCAGTGGATAGAGCGTTGGCCTACGGACTGAAGGGTCCCAGGTTCAATTCCGGTCAAGGGCATATACCTTGGTTGTGGGCACATCTCCAGTGGGGAGTGTGCAGGAGGCAGCTGATATATGTTTCTCTCTCATAGATGTTTCTAACTCTCTATCTCTCTCCCTTCCTCTCTGTAAAAAATCAATAATATATATATATATTTAAAAAAATAGATCCAGAGACATAGAAGCATTGAATAGACTGTCAAACCTCAGAGGAAAGGCAAGGGAGGGTGAGCGGGTGGGAAAAGATCAACCAAAGAACTTGTATGCACATATGCATAACCAATGGACACTGACAATAGGGTGGTGAAGACCTGGAGTATGGTGCTGAGGCAGGCTGGGAGAGGTCAATGGGGGGGAAAAAGGGACATATGTAAAACTTTCAACAATAAAGATTTAAAACACACACACAATAGCACACAATAATATACTTTTAAATGGGCAAACGACTTGACTAGATATTTTTCCAAAGAAGACCTACAGCCAGAAACCAAGATGGCAGCATAGGTAAACACCTGAAATTGCTGCCTCGCACAACCACTTCAAAAATACAACTAAAAGACAAAACGGACATCATCCAGAACCACAGGAAGGCTGGCTGAGTGGAAATTCTATGACTAGAAGGAAAGAGAAAAGCACACTGAGACTCAGAGGAGGTGCGGAAGTAAAGTGCAGAGGCACATAGGCTCACGCCAAAAGGGCTGGCAACTGAGGACATGGTGTACATGGAAAGGGATGGCAGCTGAGGACGCGGCACACGTTAAAAGGCTGGCAGCTGAGGACACAGTTGTCTTTTTCAATCGGGAGGGAGTCTCAAGCTCCCGACTGCTCTGAACTCCAGTTCCGGGTGAGTCTCTGGGGACCCAGACTCATATGGGGAGAAACTGGACTGTCTGGCATCAGGAAGAACCTGAGGGCGGCTTTCTCTCAGAGGTGTTTGCAGCGATACCGGGACACTGAGACCCAGGGCCTCTTAGGGTAGGACTGGGGAGCAGCCATAGCTGCTTGCTCCATCCTGTTGATCCCTTGAGACACGGCCCCACCCAAGCTGTGCACAGAGGCTTTTGCATATGAAAGGCTTGGCCCTTTGCAATCTAAAAATTACCTAACAAATTGCAGCTGGGTCAGAGAGACTCAGAACTTCCAAAAGGCCCAAGGCCTCACAGCAGCTTGCATTGCTTCATAGCTGGGCCTCATCTGGGCACCTCCAAACCCAAACAAAGAAGAGGAATCTCTCCATAGCTCCTGCTGGGTAGCCTCAGGCAGAGGCTAAATTAGAACCTCCTTAGAGATCCAAGAGCCAGTGTATCCAGTGGTCAGAGTGGCACCATCCAGATTACAACTCCTCAATCCATAAAGGACATACTCAGGGGGCAGACTCAGTGAGCACCAAAGCCACACTGAAGCAAGTCATGCCCCATAAGGGTGTCTCCAGCACAGAAGTTCTCCCACTGCAGACACAGATGACTCTCACAGCCAATTGGCCTGGAGGTCAATTCCTCCCAGTGATACCTACAACAATCAAGGCTTAACTAAAACAAGACTGTGCACAAAGCCAACAAAGGGGTGCACCAAGAGTGTCCACCTCAGGTAATTGGGAAGGCTGAGCCACTGGGCCCTGTAGGGCACCTAGCACAGAAAGCCACTCTATCAACACAGGGAAACATAAAAAATGTGGAGACAAAGAAACAGGTCACAAATGACAGAAATGGAGGAAAGCAAACTATTGGATATAGAGTACAAAACCACACTTTCAAGGTTTTTCAAGAATTTTCTAGAAACCGCTGATAAATTTAACGAGACCCTCAATAAGTCTAGTGAAACCACGGATAAATTTAGTGAGACCCTCAAGAAATCTAGTGAGACCCTCGAGGTTATGAAAAAGGACCAACTAGAAATTAAGCATACACTGACTGAAATAAAGGATATTATGCAGAGTTCCAACAGCAGACTAGAGGATCACAAGAATCAAGCCAAAGATTTGAAATGTGAAGAAGGAAAAAACACCCAACCGGAAAAACAAAATGAAAAAAGAATCCAACAATACGAAGATAGTGTAAGGACCCTCTGGGACAGCTTAAAGCATACCAACATCCGAATTATAGGGGTGCCAGAAGAAGAGAGAGAGCAAGATATTGAAAACCTATTTGAAGAAATAATGACAGAAAACTTCCCCTACCTGGTGAAAGAAATAGACTTACACGTCCAGGAAGTGCAGAGAACCCCTAACAAAAGGAATCTAAAGAGGACCACATCAAGACACATCATAATTAAAATGCCAAGAGCAAAAGACAGAGAGAATCTTAAAAGCAGCAAGAGAAAAACAGTCAGTTACCTATAAGGGAGTACCCATAGATTGTCAGCTGATTTCGCAACAGAAACTATGCAGGCCAGAAGGGAGTGGCAAGAAATATTCAAAGTGATGAATAACAAGAAGCTACAACCAAGATTACTTTATCCAGCAAAGCTATCATTCAGAATTGAAGGTCAGATAAAGAGCTTCACAGATAAGAAAAAGCTAAAGGAGTTCATCACCACCAAACCAGTATTATATGAAATGCTGAAAGGTATCCTTTAAGAAGAGGAAGAAGAAGAAAAAGGTAAACATACAAATTATGAAGAACAAATACACATCTATCAACCAGTGAATCTAAAATTCAAGTGAATAAATAATCTGATGATCAGAATAAACTGGTGAATATAATAGAATCAGGGGCATAGAAAGGGAGTGGACTGACTATTCTCAGGGGGGACAGGGGTATGCAGGGTGCGGGAAGAGACTGGACATAAATCATACACCTATGGATGAGGACAGTGGGGGGGTGTAAGGGCAGAGGGTGGGGTGGGAGCTATTGGGGGAAAAAAGAGGAACTACTGTAATAATCTGAAAAATAAATATTTAATTAAAAAAAAAGAAGAAGACCTACAAATGGCCAAAAGGCACATGAAAAGAAGCTCAATACCACCAATCATCAGGGGAGTGTGAATCAGCCTACAATGAGACCTCTCACACCTCTTAAAATGACTATCACCCAAAAGACAAGAAATAACAAGTATTGGCAAGGATTGGAGAGAAGGAAACCTCGCATTTTTTGTGGGAAGGTAAATTGGTACAACCACTATTTAAAAAAGTATGGAGGTTCTTCAAAAGTTAAAATAGAACTACCATATCATCCAGCAATTCCACTTCTGGATATTAAAGAAAATTAAAAAAGATATATGCATAACCATGTTCATTGCTGCATATTTAAAACTAGAGGCCCAGTGCACAAAATCTGTGCATGGGTAGGGTCCCTAGGCCTGGCCAGCAATCAGGACTGATCAGGGCCTTCCTTCCCCCAGCTTCTGGCTGCCGGCTGCTGGCTGGTGTCTTCCTTCATTCCCCGCCGCCCCTTGGTGGTCAGAGCACATCATAACAAGTGGTCAAACTCCTGGTTGGTCGAACTCCTGGTTGGTCGAACTCCTGAGGGGACAATTTGCATATTAACCTTTTATTATATAGGATAGCCAAGATATGGAAACAAGCTAAGTGGCCATCAATGGATGAATGGAAAAAAAAAACATGTGAATACATATAGATGGAATATTACTCAGCCATACAAAAGAATGGAATCTTGTGACAACATGGATAGACTTTGAGGGCATCATGTTAAATGAAATAAGATTTCATTTATGTGTAGATATAATCAAAGGAAAAAAAAAACACGAAAAATGTAAATTAAAAAAAAACACACAAGCTCATAGATACAGAAAACATGGTGGTGGTGGTTGCCAGAGGAGAGGGTAGTGGAGTGGGTAAAATGGGTGAAGGATATAAAAATGTACATAATCTCAGTTATCCTAAATAGTAAAAGGCTAACATGCAAATCGACCGAACAGTAGAACAACCGGTCACTATGATGAGCAATGACCACCAGGGGGCAGATGCTCAATGCAGGAGCTGACCCCTGGTGGTCAGTGCGCTCCCGCAGGGCGAGCACTGCTCAACCAGAAGCCGGGCTCAAGGCTGGCGAGCACAGCGGCAGTGGTGGGAACCTCTCCTTCCTATGCGGCAGCGCTAAGAATGTCTGACTGCCTGCTTTGGCCTACTCCCTGCGGGCCAGTGCAGAAAATTCATGCACTTGAGGGTGTCCCTCAGCCTGGCCTGTGCCCTCTCACAGTCCAGGCACCCGCAGGGATTGAGCCTAAATCGGCAGTTGGACATCCCTCTCGCAGTATGGGACCCCTCTCTCCTTACTGCCCACCTGCTCACTGCTCCTTACCGCTCGGTTCGACCGCTCGGCTCGCTGCTCCTTAGCGCTGCCATGGAGGCAGGAGTGGCTCCCACCATCGCCACTGCACTTGCCAGCTGTGAAGCCAGCTTCTGGCTGAGCTTCACTCTCCCTGTGGGAGCACACTGACCACCAGTGGCCAGCTCCTGTGTTGAATGTCTACTCCCTGTTGTTCAATGTGCATCATAGTGACTGGTTGTTCTGCCATTTGGTCAATTTGCATATTAGCCTTTTATTATTTAGGATAAATGGGATTATGTATATTTTTATCAAATCAAGGTCTTCCATGATCTGACTCCTGAAAAATCCCTGGTACCATATGTTGTATTAAGTCTGAGTTCTTAATGATTTCTTAAACATACCATGTATTTCAAATTAATATAGCTTTGCTTTAGCCCATATTATTTTTCTTCATGAAATAGCTTTTTTATTTGCTAAAACAAGTTCTACTCATTTATTTACAAAATACTTTTATATTTTAAAATTTTGTATTATATGCCAGTCACTTTGCTGGAAAATGATGATATAATAGTGAATATAAGAGACTATGCTTACTTATTGTGGGAATGGAAAACAATGAAAAGTAAATGAATAAATATGTAATTACAACTTTTAACACATTCTATGAATAAAATAAATAGATTTGAATAATGGTGTGACTATTGCTTTTGTTTTTAAAAAATTACTGAATTGGATTTTTAATTCTCACAATATTTATACTTCCATTCTTCTATAGTAATAAACTTTTAACTTGGACACAGTAAACTAATACAAGCTTTGTGTTCCAACTTCCCTTGTATCTAGATGTAGCATGCGACTAAGTTCAGGCCTATGGACAGGAAAAAATAATGTAGGTCACTTCCAATATTTCCTCTTAAATGGATTGGGTATGTACTTTCCTGGGCTCTTTATTTCCTTTCCAATGTCTGATAAAAACTTGAATACACTGCTTTGAACCAAGAGATGGAAGCTAAATACTTGAATATGTCAGAGATGCTGTGCCAATCTTGGACTGCTTACCTCTGTCTAAACTGGTACATAAAAGAGAAATACAGTTATAGCTTGTTAAATTCACTGTATTTTGTTGTCTCTTTGTCACAGCAGCTTAGTGTGTGTCATAACTAATAGCTTCTCTGTGGAGAGGGAATTGTTGGTGACTAAGAGTGGAAGTGGTAAAATCGATTTGGAAGCTATTGCAATAATTCAAAAGATAAATGATGATGCTTGAAATAGGGTGGTGGTAGTAGATATGGAGAAAAGTGGATGGATTGGTGATATATCTGAACAATAAAGATGGCATGACTTGCTGAAAGGTTGGACCTGGGAATGAAAAAGAATAGTGAATTAAAGATCAGACTTAGCTTTCTAGCTTTTGATTGAAATGCAGAAGTATAAATGCGGAGAACACAGGTTTTTGTGGGTTGGTTGAGTAGGCAATAAAATCACAAGAAGCACAGGAAGAAAAGGAAGCACAGGAGAGAAAATTGATCAATAAGTTGTCCTCTCATCTGTGAAACTTTCCTCAATTTCCTGGAAAGAATTAATCATAAGTCCTATATGTTTTTATGGCACTATGTGCATGCTTTCTTAAGAACATTTATCATATTGAATTACTTTTTTTCAACTGTATATCTCTTTGAATGCAACAGACCTTGTCACCATTTATCTTTATACCTCTAGTTTCTGTCAAAGTTTCTAGAGACATTTTAGGTGCTCAAAGATTTTCCTTCCTTTCTTTGAAGCAGTGTTAACAGAAATGTTAAAAATAATTCTTTTGTTTTCTATGGTTATTTTTGTTCACTTTGATTTGCTTTACCTTATTTAATTTTTTAGATGATTTGGCATATGCAAAATATATGAAAAGGAATTAATTGTATGATAGCATTATAAATAACACGTTTTCTCATTCAAGGACTTCCATTATTTTGAATATGCTATTTCATCACAATTTTTAATAAGTAACAAGAATTAACTTGGAAAATGTCAAGAGAGTATTTGTTTCATATGTATGGCTATCATGAAGCAAAATAAAACTAAAACTTGAAATATATATATATATATATATATATATATATATATATATATATATTCAAATAACCAAAAAACATATAAGTTGTATAATTGGGAAAGCTCAGGAAAGCAGAAGCATGGAAAATCTTGAACATCTACTGAATTTGAACCTGATATTTTGAAAAAGAATGAAAATTTAATAGTGAGTTTTATGGTAGATTTACATGAATAGAGAAACATATGAGAAATACTTATTGAAGCAACTTTAATCAACTCCAGGTAATAAAAGGATAAAATCTAAGAAGCCAAAATAAAGGTTTAGAAGTACAAATGTGGTTATTTAGTAAACAAAAGTGAAATATTTTAGAAATTACCTAGAACATAAATACTAAAATTAAGTTCACAGTGAATGCAGGTAAGCTGGCATCATTTTTGAGTAATATTCTACATTCTTATGCTCAGTTCTTCTATGCAATAGTTTTCAGCATATTCAGAAATTATGGGACCAATTATTTTAAAGTAACTGTCAACAAAATTGAACTTGTTACTATACAGATACATTTTATTTTGAGAACAAGTAGAATAAACCTTATTTTGTAAACTATTTCTCCATAAGAACTTTGCAGTTTTCTCAATTATAGAGGATAGTAGATTGTATGATTTTCCTGAAACATCTACTCTTCTTTAATCTAAAAGCATTATATATCCCTACAATATACATTCAGCATAAGCTAAAAATAATAATACACTGGTGCTTTCTATGCAACAAGTATTGAGTTCATTGTTACTGTAGCATGACTAATGAAAGCTAAATGTAGAATCAATTTAGAAAGCAACAGAAAATAAACTTTATTACTCTTTCCAGCTTATTAAGGTATGGGTCAAAATATGGAAGAATTAAATTGCAGGAAAAATTTGGGTGACTTGAGATGGAATAGCTGGAGTCTAGAGAAGACCCTTGACATTTCTAAGATGTTGAAAAATTTCTAAGTTTGCTAATACTGCTATTGAATATCCTATCTAATAATCCTATCTAATAATAGACAAACATGGTAATTGACCATACCTTCGCTATGCCTCCTATGGGCTAATCAGTGGGATATGCAAATTAACTTCCAACAAAGATGGCGGCTAATTTGCATACTGTAGGCAGGGCAGGACAGCGCGAGCCACCAGCGCAAGCCATCCAGGCCCCTGTGGGCTACCCCAGAAGCTGCCTGCCTGCGGCCCAGGACCGGATCCGGTCCCGGGCCGCAGGCAGGCATGCCCCGCAAGCCCCAGAAGCCGCCAGATATGGCAGTAACTCTATCAGTAAGCACTCTGAAAGTCAGTGGCATAAATGCACCAATTAAAAGACAAATTATGAGGGTGAATCAAAATCAAAACCCACTTTAAATATAAAGACACATATAGATTAAAAGTAAATGAATTAAGCTGCAGCCTGTTTTGCTCAGTGGATAGAGCATTAGCCCATGGACTGAAGGGTCCCAGGTTCGATTCCAGTCAAGGGCATGTACCTCAGTTGCTGGCTTGATCCCCAGTCCTTATCAGAGCATGTGCAGGAGGCAACCAATCAATGTGTCTCTCCCATTCCCTTCACTTTCTCTAAAATTCAATGAAAAAATATCCTTGGGTGAAGATTAACAAAATCAAAGTAAATGGATTAAGTAACATTAAAGAGATTATAAGAAAAATATATTCCAAATTTTGTTAGTTGTATAATGGTTATGTTTAAATTATTAACATCTAGGAAATTGGGTGAAGGGTACATATAATATGCTATAGTATTTTATAGTTTTTTTTACATGTATGAGATTATTTCAAATTAAAATATTAAAAAATTAAATATTAATAAAATATTAATTGAAATGTATCTGCATTACATGAAAAATTTCCTAATTGCTTCTAGCATAATTTATTAAATTGTGCTAAATTTACAAGGGTTCAATTAAAAACTATCTTAATTCTAAATGATATAATAGAAAATATATAATAGTGCAGTTATAAGCACTTATCTGAAAATAAAAATTTAAAGAAGTGAATTTAAAGAAGGAATTAACCAAAGAAAATATATGCACAAACCACGGACACAGACAACAGTATGTTGTCTACCCTTCCATTGGCTAATCAGGGAGATATGCAAATTAACTGCCAACCAAGATGGCGGCCAGCAGCCAGGCAACTTACGCAAACAGGAGGCTTGCTTGCTCCAGTGACAGAGGAAGCCAAGGTTCCCCGCCTGCCACTGCTGGGCTCTGAGCTGCTCTCTAAGAAACATTATTACAAATATAGAAGCTAAACAAAACCCCAGATACCTGATTTCAGCCTGCCAGGATCTCAGAGCTGGAGTCTCAACAAAGTTTCAAATACAGAAGGTAACAAAGTCCAGAAACCTGCTTTCAGCAGCCAAGGTCTGAGCTAAAGCTGGCTCTCAGCTCCAGTGACAGCCATAGAAGGTAAATAAATCCCAGAATTAAAAAAAAAGGAAAAAAGGAGAGGCTGGGAGCTTCAGTCACCCGCCAGCCTGAAAACGGCCCTCAGCCCTCAACCAGACTAGCCAGGCACCACAGTGGGGACCCCCACCATGAAGGGGGTGTGACCAGCTGCAAACAGCCATCATCCCCTCACCCAGGCTGGCCAGGCATCCCAGTGGGGACCCCCACCCTGATCCAGGACACCCTTCAGGGCAAACCAGCTGGCCCCCACCCGTGCACCAGGCCTCTATCCTATATAGTAAAAGGGTAATATGCCTCCCAGCACCAGGATCAGCGGAACCGTGAGGCCTCCCAGCACCGGAATCAGCAGAGCAGCGAGGCCTCCCAGCACCGGAATCAGCGGAGACGCCAGGCCTCCCAGCACCAGGATCAGCGGAGCAGCGAGGCCTCTTAGCACCGGGATCAGCTGAGCAGTGAGGCCTCACTGCCCCTGTGTCAAGCGGAGCCTCAAGGCCTCCCAGAACTGGGATCAGCAGAGCCACGAGTGGCCCCTGGAGCAGCGTGACAGGGGGCAGCGCCCAAACCCCCTGATCGCTCTGTGGCTCTGTGTGTGACAGGGGAAGGCGCCCCAACCCACTGATCGGCCATGCTCTGTGTGTGACAGGGTGAGGTGCCCCAACCCCCCCATGGGCCCTGCTCTGTGTGTGATGGGGTGGAGCCGTAACCTCCCCATCTGCCCTGCCCTGAGTGTGACAGGGGGCAGTGCCCCAACCTCCACATCGACCCTGCCTAGAGTGTGACAGGGGGCGACACCCCAATCCCCCAATGAGCCCTACTCTGAGCGTGACTGAGGGTGGCATCGCAACCTCCTGATCGGCCCTGCTCTGTGTGTGACAGGGTATGGAGCCCCAACCTCCCTGATCGGCCCTGCTCTGTGCATGACAGGGCATTTCCCCAACCCCCTGATCAGCCTGCTCTGTATGTGACAGGGGTGGCACCACAACCCCCTGATCCGCCCTGCTCTGTGTGTGACAGGGGGTGGCGCTGCAACCTCCCCATCGACCCTGCCATGAGTGTGACAGGTGGTGGTGCCCCTCAACCCCCCAATCAGCCCTACCCTGAGTGTGACTGAGGATGGCATCGCATCCTCCTGATCTGCCCTGCTCTGTGCATGAGAGAGGGTGGCGCCCCAACTCCCTTATCAGCCCTGCTCTGAGCCCAACCAAGGGCTGCGGGGCAAGCACCTAGGGATTGGGCCTGCCCTGTGCCACCTGGGAGCAGGCCTAAGCCAGCAGGTCGTTATCTCCCGAGGGTTCCCAGATTGTGAGAAGGCACAAGCCAGGCTGAGGGAACAACCCCCCCCGGCCAGTGCACAAAAATTTGTGCACTGGGCCTCTAGTATCCTATCTAATAAAAGAGAAACATGGTAATTAGCCGTACCTCCGCTACCCTTTCCTTTGGCTAATCAGGGCGATATGCAAATTAACTGCCAGCCAAGATGATGGCTGGCAGCCAGGCAGCTTGAAGCGAACATGAGGCTTGCTTGCTTCAGTGACGGAGGACTCCAACGTTCTCCGCCTGCCGCTGCCGGCCTCTGACCTTGCAGTTTGAAACATTGTTACAAATATAGAAGCTAAACAAAACCCCAGAAACCTGCTTTCAGCCAGCCAGGATCTCAGAGCTGGAGTTGAAACAGTGTTTTGATTATAGAACCCAAACAAACCAGATACCTGCTTTCAGCAGCGGAGGCCTAAGAGCTGGAGCCAAGCCTCAGAGCTAAAGCTGGCTCAGAAAAAAAAGAAAAAAAGAAAAAAAGGAGCCGTTGGGAGCTTCAGTCACCCACCAGCCTGAAAACAGCCCTCAGCCCCTCACCCAGACTGGCCAGGCATCCCAGTGGGGACCCCCACCCTGATCCAGGACACCCTTCAGGGCAAACCAGCTGGCCCCCACCCGTGCACCAGACCTCTATCCTATATAGTAAAAGGGTAATATGCTTCCCAGCTCCGGGATCAGCAGAGCCGCGAGGCCTCCCGGCACGGGGATCAGCGTGACAGGGGGCAGCGCCCAAACCCCCTGATTGCCCTGTGGCTCTGTGTGTGACAGGGGGTGGGGCCACAACTTCCCTATCCACCTTGCTCTTTTCATGACAGGGGAAGGTGCCCCAACCCCTGATCAGCCCTGCTCTGTGCCTGATAGGGGGGAACTCCCCAACCCCCTGATTGCCCTGCGGCTCTGTGTGTGACAGGGTGCAGCGCCCCAGCACCCGCTCCCCACGGGCGCTGCTCTGTGTGTGACAGGGTAGAGCCATAACCTCCCCATTGGCCCTGCCCTGAGTGTGACAGTGGTGGTGCCCCAACCCCCTGATTGCCCTGTGTCTCTGAGTGTGACAGGGGACGGGGCCACAACCTCCCTATCCACCTTGCTCTGTTTGTGACAGGGGAAGGTGCCCCAAACCCCTGATCAGCCCTGCTCTGTGCCTGATAGGGGGGAGCTCCCCAACCCCCTGATCGCCCTGCGGCTCTGTGTGTGACAGGGTGTGGTGCCCCAACCCCCTGATCAGCCCTGTGGCTCTGTGTGTGACAGTGTGCGGCGCCCCAACCCCCACCCCCATGGGCCCTGCTCTGTGTATGATGGGGTAGAGCCATAACCTCCCCATCGGCCCTTCCCTGAGTGTGACAGGGTGTGGCGCCCCAACCCCCTGATCCGCCCTGCTCTGTGTGTGACAGGTGGCGGTGCCCCAACCCCCTGATCTGCCCTGCTCTGTGTGTGACTGGGGGCGGTGCCCCAACTCCCCTATGGGACCAACTCTGTGAGTGACAGGGGGGAGCTCCTCAACCCCCTGATCGGCCCTACTCTGTGGGTGATAGAGGATGGCGCCCCAACCACCCCCCACATGCCCTGCTCTGTGTGTGATGGGGTTGAGCCATAACCTCCCCATCAGCCCTGCCCTGAGTATGACAGGGTATGGCGCTCCAACCCCCTGATCCACCCTGCTCTGTGTATGACAAGGGGCGGTGCCCCAACCCCCTGATCCGCCCTGCTCTGTGTGTGACAGGGGGAGCTCCCAAACCACCTGATGGGCCCTGCTCTGTGCATGCCAGGGGCAAGCTCCCCAACCCCCTGATCGACCCTGCTCTGTGCGAGACAGGGTACGGAGCCCCAACCCCCTGATTAACCCTGCTCTGTGTGTGACCAGGGTACAGAGCCCCAACCCCCCTGATCCGCCCTGCTCTGTGTATGACAAGGGCTGGCGCCCCAACCCCCTGATCTGCCCTGCTCTGTGTGTGACAGGGGGCGGTGCCGAAACTCCCCTATCAGCCCTACTCTGTGAGTAACAGGGGGGAACTCCCCAACCACCTGATTGACCCTGCTCTGTGTGAGACAGGGTACGGTGCCCCAACCCCCTGATTAGCCCTGCTCTGTGTGTGACTGGGTACAGAGCCCCAACCCCCCTGATCCGCCCTGCTCTGTGAGAGACAGGGAGTGGCGCCTCAACCTCCCCATTGACCCTGCCTTGAGTATGACAGGGGTCGGTGCCCCAACCCCCCAATCGGCCCTACCCTGAGCGTGACTGAGGGTGGCATCACAACCTTCCGATCTGCCCTGCTCTGTGCATGACAGGCGGCGGCGCCCCAACTCCCCAATCGACCCTGCTCTGAGCCCAACCAGGGGCTGCACCTAGGGATTGGGCCTGCCCTCTGCCACCCGGGAGCAGGCCTAAGCTAGCAGGTCGTTATCTCCCGAGGTGTCCCCTACTGCGAGAGGGCACAGGCCAGGCTGAGGGACCTCCCTCCCCCCCGAGTGCACAAATTTTTGTGCACCGGACCTCTAGTAATTATAATAAAGGGCTAATATGCAAATTGACTGAACGGCAGAATGGCCAGTTGTTATGATGTGCACTGCCCACCAGGGAGCAGATGCTCAATGCAGGAGCTGCCCCCTGGTGGTCAGTGCACTTCCATATTGGGAGTGCCACTCAGCCAGAAGCTGGCTCATGGCTGGCCAGCGCAGAGGTGGTGGCAGGAGTCTCTCCCACCTCTGTGGCAGCACTAAGAATGTCCAATTAATGGTTTAGGCCCGATCCCTTGGGGGCCTAAGCCTTTAGTTGGACATCCTCCGAGGGCTCCCTGGCTGCCAAAAGGTTGTCTGACTGCAAGCTTAGGCTTGATCCCCCGGGGAGTGGGCCTAAGTCAACAGGTGAACATCCCCCAAGGGGTCCTGGACTGCAAATGGGCGCAGGCTGGGCTGAGCGCCCCCCCCCCCCAGTGCACAAATTTTTGTGCACCGAGCCTCTAGTAATTTACATAATTAAAAATCCATAAGAAATCGTTCTTAAAAGTTCTCTAACAAGAAAAAATGTTATGGTGATAAATGTAAACTAGACTTATTGTGGTGGTCATTTTACAACATATATGAATATCAAATCATTTTTTGTAGCCTTGAAACTAATATAATAAGTCAATTATATTTCAATACAAATGCATATAGAATAAAATAAGGATTAAGTAAAATTTAACTAGAAATCAACAATAGATGGAAAACCCCAAAATTCTTATGGATTTAAAAAACCAGTTCTAAATGACATATGGATCAAAAAAGAAGTCTCAAATTTAAAATGTTTTGAACAAATGAAAATCCAGTGAAAACAGTGCTTAGAAAGAAATATATAGAATTGATTTTATATATTAGAAAAGAAAAAAGATCTAAAATCAATAATCTAAGGTTTCACCTTAAGAAACCAAGGAAGAACAAATTAAATCCAAGTAAGCAAAAGAAAATAAAGAATTAAAATTTGATCAGAAATACATTTGTTTTCCAAATTGAATTAAGAATTACAAAATGTACAAAGTATGTCACCTTTTTTGGTTTTGATTCATCCATAGGAATACATTCTATTTAAATAATTGCAATGATTTGGAAAAATATTTTCAAGAGACATGGGATAGACTTCATAAAATAGTGATAATAACCATCAATTATTTTTCAATTTGCAACAGCCAAGCACTATATTAATCACTTTACATGCATTCAGGGCTGATATTGCATTAGTGCTATTACACTAGTATGTGCTGGTACTGCCATATTGCTTGTTTATGACTGGCCACCGTTCTGACTGGGTTGGTACTTGTGCTTCACCAAATGCATTTTCAATATTATTTCTACATTCCTTAAAAAATAATTATGAGATAATACTAAGATGTTGGTGTTTTATCCCTGCAGTGAACAGAATTCTAAAATGACCTATAAGTCTACACATACTGTTTAACACACCTTGGATAATCCCCACTCATTGAGTGTGGATGAGATGTGAGTACAGCAGAATACCACTCCCAATGTTAAATTAGTAATCAGTTGACTGTGAGTTAATGAAAATGGAAATTGCCGTACTTTCCAAATCAGGACAGCCTTTAAAAGAGGATTGAGATTTCAGAGAGATGGTCTTCTATTGACTTTGAAGAAGCAAAATGCTATATTGTAATAGGACCCAAGGGGAAGGACTTGGAAGTAAGCTCTGAGAACCTAGAGTGGTCTTTTGCTGACAATCTAAAAGAAATGGTGAACTCTGTTTTACGACCTCAAGAAACTGAATTATGCCAACCACTTATATGAGATTGGAAGAGGCTTGTGTATTTCAGATGAGAACATATACCATTCTACACCTTGATTTCTTCCAGCCTTATATGACCTTGAACTTAAACCCAGCTATATCAGGCTCAGATTTTTCAGCTACAAACTATAAAATTATATATGTCGAATGTTTTAAGCCATTAAGTCTGTGATAATGTATTTTGCTGCAATAGAAAACTAAAACAATCTCCCTTAACAAGAAATTTGAAATTGAGGACACACAAGTAGTAAGAGGCAAAGATGGAATTTGACTGATTCTTTTCAACTTCTTTTCCTTATGCCATCTTTACTTTTTATTCACTTTAACAGTTAATATGCATACTACTTTTACTAACAAACAAAAATGTTCAATAAATGAGTTGACAATGCCCACTGAGCAGAATTTTGTTGATCAAGAGTTGAGTAATAAGTATAAAATATTATCAAGCAAATACTATGGAGATGGATTTAAATAATACAGAATTCCTAGCTAAGCAAGTAATTAGTGCCAACAAAAGCAAAGTATTGCTCCTTTGATCAAGCTCAAAGCAAGTGGGAATAAAAACCTACATCAATGTACAGAATCCATAGGAAAGTGTAACTACTGGGACAGTTGTCTGGATGACCAAGAGATTTCATGAATATGCTTACAATTAGTTCCCCCATAACTGAATTGATAGAAAATAATTGTTCGTACTTGGTTTTCTTGTCTGAATTTGAGCTCTGGCATATCTACTTATCAGCTGTGTGGTTGTGAACAATTCCATTAATTTAAGTCTCAATTTCTTCATATGTAAAATATGGTTAATATGAGTAACTAGCAAAAAAAATTGTTTTGAGAGTTAAATGGGATAATGTACTTAATAACACTTAGTATTCTGATTGGCATATAGAAAATAATATATTGATTATTTTATTAGTTTGCACTGGATTTATGCGAAAATGACAACTTGTCAAAAGTGCATTTTTTTTCTCACATAAAAAAGTGTAGAGGTAGGAGGGCAGGGCTGGTGGTGTCACCTCGTTAAGTCATCAGTGACATGGCCTCTGTCTTTCTTGTTGCTCTGCTTACTCAGAATTTGATTTTTACATACTATTCAGATATGGCTCCTTGAACTCCTATCGTCAGTCTGAATTCAAGGCAGCAGTAAGTGGCAAAGGTGGATACATTTGTTTCTTTCAGACAGCATCCAGAATTAGCACACGTGTCTACTTTCAGAGCTTTCACCAGAAATTGGTATTGTGGATCATTCAGTTTTTAAGAAAACCATACATATTCAAAGCAGCCATGTGCCCAGCTAAAAACCATGGTAACCATTAAAAGAAGGTGAGAATAAATAATTAAAGGCAACCAGTCATTACCAGTATTACTATCAGAATTTGCACAAGTATTTAGCATAGAAAGTCCCTCTTGTAAACACACTCAGACCCTATCAGAGAGTCCAAATGGTTAAGAGAAAGCATGAACTCTAAATACTTACAGTCTTACAAATGAGCCTGCACTTAACAATGGTGAAGTCGATTTGAGTATTAATTATCCAGATAAGTTGATAAAAGCTGTTTTCTTTTTCTGTTCTAGAAAGAAAATTTTCTATTTCCTATTGAACTAGAATCAGAAAAAAAAATTGGTTAACTCTTTTCCATAATAAAAAGGAAAAAATCTATTTTATTGTTGGTTCTATTATTTACTGTTTAACGTTCATTAAATATTCAAAATCTGAAATTTGTTTTTTCCCTATAAAATATTAATGCTAAAGAAATCCTGATACTTTGAGTCACTAATGGAAACCAGGATTAAATGTTCAAGAAATGTATTAGGGGAAGTAACCAGAATACCTGGAAAGATCTCAGAGCATTTACAATGCAATTCAGGTATGACAACTGAGGAAGGAGACTGGAAAGAAAGCAAGATCATTAAGAAGTCTTCTAAGACTTTCAGAAAAGCTGATGAGGCGCTCTTGAACTGAAGTTACCTGTTAGGGAAGTCTCATATACTGCCTTAGTACCCAGTGCCCCTTTATGCTCACTCTTTGGCTAGGAAGTATGGCCTTGGTACAAATATGGTGGTAGATTTGGCACTACAACAGTTTGGACCATTAGTCAATTATGTGTGCAATGTAGGAAGCCTGAAGTGTGCATTTCCATGACTGCCACATTCCACCACACAGATCTACTTCTCCATGCTGGTTGAGGAAGCAGCTTATACATGGTTCTTGTGAACCATACTTCCTGAGGAAAAAGTTAGAAGAGGGAGAATAATGGGACCTATTATAGCCACTATAAATACAGTTGGTCTTGGTGCCACAGTTGATACTCATCTTACTATTCTTCCACTATTGATTCTAAATTATCTCGCTCTCATGTATCATCTTAGTAAGCCTTTGTGGCTCACCTGGTGGTGTGGTGATTCAAATCCTCATTGCTTAGAGTTCAAAGTCCTTGGTAATCATATCATGTTCAGGCTGGGATGGCTATGACTGTCCATTCAGTCATAGTTATAATGGGGTAAAGAAGTACCAAGTGCCTCTGTGGTCAGTGTGGCTCAGTTGGTTGGGCATCATCCCATGCACCAAAAGCCTTCTGGCTCAATTCCTGGTCAGAGTACATGCCCAGGTTGTGGGATCAGTCCCTGGTGGGGGACAATATAGGAGGCAGCCAATCAATGTTCTCCTCTCACATCTATGTTTCTCTCCATCTCCCTTCTTTTTTCTCTAAAGAATCAATTTTTTATTTTTTTTATTTTTTTAAATATATTTTATTGATTTTTTACAGAGAGGAAGGGAGAGAGATAGAGAGTCAGAAACATCGATGAGAGAGAAACATTGATCAGCTGCCTCCTGCACATTTCCCACTGGGGATGTGCCCGCAACCAAGGTACATGCCCTTGACCGGAATCGAACCCGGGACCATTCAGTCCGCAGGCTGACGCTCTATCCACTGAGCCAATCCGGCTTCGGCAAGAATCAATTTTTTAAAAAGAGGGGGGCACTCTCCCTCTCAGGAGCCTTTCCCTCTCCCTTCTTCCCCAGGCACATTACCATTAGCTTCCTCACTCCCGAGCTCCAAGGGCCCTTCTTTTATCTCCATAACTTGTTTGCTAAGCCCCTTCTTTTAGGAATGACTTTTTCTGCCTCTGTAATTTACCCAATAAATGTTCTCTTCAAAAAAAAAAAAAAAAAAGAAGGGGAATAAAGAAGTACCAAGAGCCACCCAGATGAATCACTTGTGTTCCACACATATTTCTCCCTGCAACTCTTGTGGCTCTTGTTTTCTGTTGTTTCTTGAATTCAAAGTGCCCTGTTGCATATGTATCTTATATTCCAATAGTATCCTTGCCATGGTCCCTGGACCAGGACCACTAACTTTGAAGGTACAACACAAAATCCCCCACTGGTTCATTGAGATTTATAGTACATGAATTCATCCTGCTTCTAATATTTGATTCCAAGATCCATATAGTCTTCCTATTGGGCACACAGGATCATATAGAGCAGTGATGGCGAACCTATGACACGCGTGTCAGAGGTGACACACGAACTCATTTTTTTTTTGGTTGATTTTTCTTTGTTAAATGGCATTTAAATATATAAAATAAATATCAAAAATATAAGTCTTTGTTTTACTATGGTTGCAAATATCAAAAAATTTCTATATGTGACATGGCACCAGAGTTAAGTTAGGGTTTTTCAAAATGCTGACACGCCGAGCTCAAAAGGTTCACCATCACTGAATATAGAGATCTCTGATTTAGTGTATATATACCATGTTTCTTCAGAATTTTCTTTCAAAACTTTTCTTCAGCTGTACTTTAGAAGTATTCTCAATACTCTGTGAGGTTGGCTACTTCAGGATGGTATAGTTTGTGATATGACCAGTAGATTATGTGTTTATTGTCCCAGTCCCATACCTCTCTTACTGTTAATTGGATCTCCTGTTTGGAAGTTTTTTGGAAATATATGGTTGTGGATGAGGTATTTTCTGAGTTCCCAGATAGTGGTGCTTGCTGAGGCTCTGCAGGTAGGAAAAGCAGACTCATATCCAGAAAACATGCCTGTCCCTATGACAACTAATCTCTGTTACTTCTAGGATAAAAATGGTTTGCTTTAGTCAATTTGATACACAGTAGTTGGTTTCCTTGAAGAACAGTGCCATGGGTGTGAGTCATCATTGCTCTCTGTTGCTTGCAGGTTGGATATTCAGAGGCAGTAGTAGTTAAATCAGCCCTGGTAATTGAGAGTCAATGTTGTTGGGCCCTAATGCATTCCCTATCTCTGCCCCCAAGGGCACTCAGTTCATAAGCTTTATTTATTTTTTTTTTGCCAGTTCTAGGGTGACCAGTGATAATGGCTAATAAATATCAATTGGCCAAAGCATTTTCTGTACTTTGTTGTTCAGTACCTCTTCCATGATGGCCACTAATGTGTGTTTTAAATATCTTTATACTTTATGCCTGTTCTTATATGCTTATTCACATGTCTACCTCAAACCCCCTTTTCTCTGTTTTTTCAGTCCTTTTATTTGGAGACGTCTGATAAGTAGGCCAGTTCTCTACTTTTAATTCAATCACCTCTAGAGCTAGTCGGGATGCACAAACAGGTTTTTCGTGCCATCCTAATGGAAATATCTGTTATAGGTGTTTGCCATTAAAATTACTTAACTGTTATATACTTTAGTGCTGGAAGAAAATGTAAAAATTAATAAAAGTATTATTATTTTTATGCCAGTGTTAGATAAACTTGACAATTGCATTACCTTTCTTTACAAATGTATCCAAGATAAGATTTTTTAGATAGTGATCATTTGTGAAAGCCCATTTTGGTTCTGACTTGCTTCAAACTGCACACTCCCACAATGATTTGTATGCATTGTTTCCTCCTCAAAATGAGTCCAATTGAAACAAAGGTAGAGAACCCTTCTTCAAATTAATTTAGGATCCAAGATATGACTGGATGCAATATAGTCAATATTTTCCTATTTTATGCAATTCTCTAGTTCTGATATTGCCATTTTGACAGTATACCCGTGGTCGGCAAACTGCGGCTCGCGACCCACATGCGGCTCTTTGGCCCCTTGAGTGTGGCTCTTCCTAAGCCTTAGGAGTACCCTAATTAAGTTAATAACAATGTACCTACCTATATAGTTTAAGTTTAAAAAATTTGGCTCTCAAAAGAAATTTCAATCGTTGTACTATTGATATTTGGCTCTGTTGACTAATGAGTTTGCCAACCACTGCACTATATAGACAATACACATGATATGACTCTAGAGTAGTAATATCAATTTAAAAACATGCAAAAATTGTTCTTGGTTCTTTGTAAACATTCATGAATACCAACAACTTGAAAATATCCAAATAGGGGATAAGTTATCAAGACAATAGCAAGCCTTTCACTTCAAACAGGTATAATTAACTGAAACTTCTTTGAAAGGTTTCCCTCACTAGACTAACCAACACTCACATCTGTCAAAATTTGACATTCCTTATCAAAAAATATTCAGAACAAATTTGCTTTCTATTCTCTGGTGAAAAATTCATTACTCCTTTTATTTATTTGACATATGTTGAGGCCAGTTGAAACACATGTCATTGAAATTTTTTCAGGAAATTAATATTTGTTTTATGTGAATGGATATAAAATTTATATATGCTAAATAATTTTTTTTTGTCTTTCCACAATGCCAGGTTTATTAGGGGAGCCACCCCAATAAGCCAATAGAGACACACTCAGGTTACACACAGAGAGGGGGAGCTTACTTGATAGAAGCGAGCAGACCGAGTATCCAGAGCAAAGTCTTAATCACTGACAGTGTCTGCAGGTAGAGAGGTGGGCATGGGTATCAAACTAGGTGGCTATAGTGGCAGCACACGCCTGGTGGTGTGAAGTCTGGCAGGGCTCTGACAGTGACCCGTGGTATGGCCAAGCTCAAGCATTGGGTGGTGGGAGTTCTGAGTTCTTATTTCCCAGATGGGTGGAGGTCCCATTCATATCAGTGTCCAGATAGAGTTCTTTTCCATGTGTCCAGAATTGTGGTTTTGAACATTCTGGGCCTTCTGAAGGGCATTCCCATTACATCCCACTACCTCAGCCTTGACATAGCACTTGACATAACTGTCATGGCTGACTCCATGTTGGATTGTCAGAGGGGTGCAGAAAGTCTGCTGCCCTTGCTATATATACCATCCATTTTGCAGATGGACACCTTTGTAGGTACACCTATACATACTTCTAGAGGGATACTTCATAAACATTTCTATTATTGAATCTGAAGACATACCCAATTATTTATAACTTTCTATTTTAGGCACACTTTCCTACTATTTCCAGTTCTCCCTAGTGTAGATCTCATACTGTTTTTTTTTTTTTTTTAAATATAGCATTGTAATTATTTTTCCATTGATTTTAGAGAAAGGAAGGGGGAAGGACAGAGAGATAGAATCATCAATTGGCTGCCTCTTGAAGGAGCCCTATTGGGGATGGAGCCCACAACCTGGGTATGTGCCCTGACCAGGAATCAAACCATGACCTCCTGGTACATGAGCCAACGCTCAACCACTGAGTCACAGTTTCTAGGCTCATACTCTCTTTTCTTTCTTTCTTTCTTTCTTTCGTTCTTTCTTTCTGTCTTTCTTTCTTTCTCTCTCTCTCTCTCTCTCTCTCTCTCTCTCTCTCTCTCCCTCCCTCCCTCCCTCCCTCCCTCCCTCCCTCTCTTTCTTTCTTTCTTTCTTTCTTTCTTTCTTTCTTTCTTTCTTTCTTTCTTTCTTTCTCTCTCTCTCTCTCTCTCTCTCTCTCTCTCTCTCTCTCTCTCTTTCTTTCTTTCTTTCTTTCTTTCTTTCTTTCTTTCTTTCTTTCTCCTTCCTTCCTTCTTCTTTCTTTCTTTCTTTCTTCTTTCTTTCTTTCTTCTTCTTCTTTCTTTATTTTTATTGTTTAAAGTATTACATATGTCTCCTTTTTTCCCAATTGACCCCCCCACTCCCACCCCCAAGAGCAAGCCCTCACTGTCCCAGCATCTGTGTCCATTGGTTATGCTAATATGCATGCATACAAGTCCTTTGGTTGATCTCTAACCACCCGCCTCCCCTGCCTTCTCTCTGAGGCTGGATGGTCTGTTCAGTGCTACCTTGTCTCTGGATCTCATCAGTTTATGTTGATCATTATATCCCACTTATAAGATCATGTGATATTTATCTTTTTCCAACTGGCTTATTTCGCTTAGCATAATGCTCTCCAGTTCCGTCCATGCTGGTGCAAATGGTAAAAGTTCCTTCTTTTTTATAGCAATGTAGTATTCCATTGTGTAGATGTACCACAGTTTTCTAATCCACTCATTTGCTTATGTACACTTAAGCTGTTTCCAAATCTTAGCTATTATAAATTGTGCTGCTATGAACATAGGGATGCATATATCCTTTCTGATTGGTGTTTCTGGTTTCTTGGGATATAATCCTAGAAATGGGATCACTGAGTCAAATGGGAGTTCCATTTTTTTTTACTTTTTGAGGCAACTCCATACTGTCTTCCACAGTGGCTGCACCAGTCTGCATTCCCACCAGCAGTGCACAAGGGTTCCTTTTTCTCCACATCCTCGCCAGCACTTGTCATTTGTTGATTTGTTGATGATAGCCATTCTGACAGGCATGAGATGGTACCTCATTGTTGTTTTCATTTGCATCTCTCAAATGATTAGTGACTTTGAGCATGATGCTAAATACTTTTTATTTGTATTAGTTTTAAGCAAAAATTTATAACTCAAAATGTTCAGTAACAATATTTAGACTTTTTACATGCTCTTAAAATTATCTTAATTGTATTTGCATGACTGATAATTGCTTATTTCTCCACAAAATTTTATGTATAATTTGATTATATTAAATCTTGATGGGCAGTAACCTTTTCTTCAACACCCTTAAATAAAATCTGAAAAACATTCTCAGAAATAATTAAGCCTCATAAAGATATAAAATAATTTTGACATATAATATCTGAAGTACAAGTATAGTATTTGATATTCAGATGAAGGAGATAGTAAATATGCCTTTAAAATATATAAGAAGTGTTTTGAAAGTATTTAAATTAGATTATTTAGTTCTGGATGGTATATGTCAAGTCAAGCAAACTAGATTAACTCTTTAGAGATATTTTAATAATGAATTGGTTGAATTATGGAATTAAATATAAATGTCACTAATTTATTCTGTAAAAACTTATGATTATTTTTCTTTAAAGATGCCAATAGATTCTCTAGTTATGTTGGTATATATTAATTGAATCACCTGCATTTAATTAATAAAAATAATTAAATATATATATTTTTTTAATTTCTAATTTTTTAACTCCAAACAGATGTCAAATCAGCAATTTAGCCAAATTAGTAGTTAACAACTTAGATTAATAGATTGGTTATTTAAATCTGGTATTTTGTCATTCATATAACTACATAGATCTAGCCTTGTTTTTTCTTATAATATGTACATAATGTTATTTTTTTTTTGGGGGGGGGATGTGTTACCCTCCAAAAAAGTTGTAATTTATTAGGTTTTTATAGAAATAAGGAAAAATGTTAACTATTATAATTTAATTAAGTTTTAAATATTTCATGCACAAATTATTAGTAAATAGATATGGAGGTCATCACAACTAACTAGCAGTGTATGGCAGTCTTTTAGTGGTCATTTGTAGGAAGAGGTGACCTCCTGACCTATTGAAGGGCGTACAGATCATTTAGAGAGACTCCTTTTGAGAAGAAACTGTTAATATCTACAGTAATTTCTGCCTCTAAAGTGAACAATTTCCACAGATATTTCAAATACATCAATACACACATTTTAAACAGAACCTTCCGTTGTTTGTCCATAGAATAAATTCTATGTATATCAAGTCAAATGCCCTATTCCTATCTATGTGAAATTAAATGAAGTAACTCCTATCCCAAGTAACTAAAGCTATTCTTACACTAAAGGACCCACATTTACATAATTCCTCCTATATACACTGGTAGATTTCCAAGAAATAATTTGCATTAATAGTATAGCTAGTAATTACAAAAATATTTTCCACAGTGGCTGAAGATACTGAGAAACTGCAGATGTTTTTCAATTGCTTTGTTTTAACAATTGGCAGCAGATTTTATAATGCTCCTAGGTTCTCTCTTGGTGACAATTGGCATTTTTGCAGTGAAAGCCTTGCTCTCTTTTCTCCATTAGTGTGGCTATATGCCCATATCATAATGACAACGAACAGGATAAATGTTTCTTTAATATCTTAAAAATTCTCTCTGCCTTTAAAAAAATCCTTACATGCAGAGAAACCAAGATGGTGGCATAGGTAAACACCAGAAATTGCTGCCTCCCACAACAAATTCAAAAATACAACTAAAAGACAAAACGGACATCATCCAGAACCACAGGAAGGCTGGCTGAGTTGAAATTCTACAACTAGAAGGAAAGAGAAAAGCACACTGAAACTCAGAGGAGGTGCGGAAGTGCAGAGGTACGGAGGCGCACGCTGGCAACTGAGGACACGGCTGTCTTTATGAATCAGAAGAGAGTCACAAGCCCCCGACTGCTCTGAACTCCAGTTCCTGGTGAGTCTCTGGGGACCCAGACTCATACAGGGAGAAACTGGACTGTCTGGCAGCGGGCAGAACTCGGAACTCGAGGGCGGCTTTCTCTCAAAGGTGCTTACTAGGACACTGAGATGAGGGGCCCCTTAGGGCAGGGCTGAGGATCAGCCATAGCTGCTTGCTCTGCCCTGTTGAGTCCCTGAGACCCCGCCACACCCAAGCTGCGGCAGAGGCTTTTACATATGAATGCCCTGGCGCTTTGAAATCTGAAAATTACCTAACAAACTGCAGCTGGGCCAGTCAGACCCAGAACTTCCAAGAGAAGGCACAAGGCCCCACACCAGCTTGTATTGCTTCACAGCTCGGCCTCATTTGGGCACCTCCAAACCCCAAACAAGGAAGGGGAATCTGCAGATATCCTCATAGCGCCTGCTGGGTAGCCTCAGGAAGAGGCTAAATTAGAACCTCCTTAGATCCAAGAGCCAGTTTACCCAGTGGTCAGAGTGGGACCATCCAATTACAACTCCTCAGATCCATAAGGGACACACTCAGGGGGCAGACTCAGTGAGCACCAAAGCCCCACTGAAGCAAGTCTTGCCTCATAAGGGTGTCTCCAGCACAGAAGTTCTCCCACTGTAGACACAGCTGACTCTCACAGCCAATTGGCCTGGAGGTCAATTCCTCCCAGTGATACCTACAACAATCAAGGCTTAACTAAAATAAGACTGTGCACAAAGCCCACAAAGAGGTGCACCAAGAGTGTCCACCTCAGGTAATTGGGGAGGCTGAGCCACTGGGCCCTATAGGACACCTAACACAGAAAGCCACTCTATCAACACAGGGAAGCATAAAAAATGTGGAGACAAAGAAACAGGTCACAAATGACAGAAATGGAGGAAAGAAAACGACTGGATATAGAGTTCAAATACACACTTTTAAGGTTTTTCAAGAACTTTCTAGAAACCGCCAATAAATTTAGTAAGACCCTCAAAAAGTCTGGTGAGTCCGCCGATAAATGTAGTGAGACCCTCAAGTAATCTAGTGAGACCCTCAAGGTTATGAAAAAGGACCAACTAGAAATTAAGCATACACTGACTGAAATAAAGGATATTATGCAGAATTCCAACAGCAGACTAGAGGATCGCAAGAATCAAGTCAAAGATTTGAAATTCAAAGAAGCAAAAAACACCCAACCGGAAAAACAAAATGAAAAAAGAATCCAACAATACGAAGATAGTGTAAGGACCCTCTGGGACAGCTTAAAGCATACCAACATCCGAATTATAGGGGTGCCAGAAAAAAAGAGAGAGCAAGATATTGAAAACCTATTTGAAGAAATAATGACAGAAAACTTCCCTTACCTGGTGAAAGAAATAGACTTACAAGTCCAGGAAGCGCAAAGAGCCCCAAACAAAAGGAATCCAAAAAGGACCACACCAAGACACATAATTAAAATGCCAAGAGCAAAAAACAAAGAGAGAATCTTAAAAGCAGCAAGAGAAAGACAGTCAGTTACCTACAAGGGAGTAACCATATGACTGTCAGCTGATTTCTCAACAGAAACTTTGCAGGCCAGAAGGGAGTGGCAAGAAATATTCAAAGTGATGAATGCCAAGAACCTACAACCAAGATTACTTTATCCAGCAAAGCTATCATTCAGAATTGAAGGTCAGATAAAGAGCTTCACAGATAAGGAAAAGCTAAAGGAGTTCATCACCACCAAACCAGTATTATATGAAATGCTGAAAGGTATCCTTTAAGAAGAGGAAGAAGAAGTTAAAGATACAAATTATGAAGAACAAATACACATCTATCAACCAGTGAATCTAAAAATCAAGTGAATAAATAATCTGATGAACAGAATAAACTGGTGATTATAATAGAATCCGGGCATAGAAAGGGAGTGGACTGACTATTCTTTGGGGGGGGGGGAAGGGGTGTGGGGGATGCGGGTAGAGACTGGACAAAAATCGTGCACCTATGGTTGAAGACAGTAGGGCGGGGGGTGGGGGGGGAACCGGGTGGAGGGGAGCTATGGGGGGAAAAAAGAGGAACAACTGTAATAATTTGAACAATAAAGATTTAATTAAAAAAATAAAATAATCTGTACATGCAATTGAGATTATGGGTCACTGTCTAATTTTAACCAATATTTCCTATCTGGTCAATGTTTATGTATTTGTATCTGAGAAAATGAATGATTTATATAAGCTATCTATGTTTAATATTGGAAACATGGTGCCTGAGTTCAAACTCTCATAGTTTCTCTTCTACAAACCTTGGGGCAGTTATTCACATGTAGCCTATATCTTCTTCATATGTAGATCCATAGTAGATCACTGTTGTATAATTAATGGATTTTGGTCTTCTGTTTATAATTAGATGACCTTTTTTGTTGTTGTTGTTAATCCTCACCTAAGAATATTTTTTCAGAGAGAAAAAAATGATTTTTAGAGAGAATGGAATGAATGGGGAGAGACATAGGGAGAAACATCTATGTGAGAGAGACACATTGACTGGTTGCCTTTCACACGGCCTCCAACAGGAATCAAATTCTTGACCTTTCAGTCCATAGATCAACGCTCCAACCACTGAACAAAACCAGCCTGGCACCAGATGACATTTAATCATGGCTTTACTATTCTGGCTTTGTATCATCCACAAAATGTGTTCTTATTAGCAGATCTCTTCTGAAAATATAAATTATCTCATAATATTTTTATCATTTTAAGCATCTCTGAGTTATTTTTGAATAATCATGTTATTTAACAAAAATAAATATGCCTAAGACTTCCAGTTTCAATTCCACATGTAAAGAGCATAGTAGTTGCCACTGTGCTAACAACAAGTAGAAAGCTAAACAGGCTGAAAAATCTGGATTCATAAGAAAGGAGAGAACACAGGGTAAACTGCTGACCCCCAAACTGAAGAGATAGAAAGACAGAGACATGATAGGAAACCTCCGTGGGAACTTGTGTTCAGGCAGGAAAACCTGAACTGTAATGGATGAATTGATGAAGATTGTGCGGACAACTCTGAGAGTTAAAAACTCCAAGGGGGCAGTCATAAGGAAACCTTTATAATATTGTGAGTTACCTCCAGGAGTTTGAACAGGTTCCCATAGTAAATATCATTAAAAATTGCCTCGGGCTTCTGGCAGAGGGAAAAGAAAGCATTCCATTTTGAATTATGCCAGACCACTCTGTTTTGAACAACACCTGTCCTCAAAGGTAACTAGTTAACCAGATTCTAACCTGCTGGGGTATTATCAAGGTCTAAATGAACAGGGGAAAGGAAATACCCAACCCCATGTGGCTTAGCTTTGATATGGAGAAGGAAAATGCCCAATTCTACCTCACTGTAACCATTTTGTCCAACCTAAGCAGGGAGAGAAAAATTGAGAAAAAGCTGTGAAGTTGACAGTCCAGTGGCATTGGTTCATGAAAAGACTGGTACCTGATCATAGAACTATAGAATGCCCCCTCTCCCCTCACAGCTCAGCACCACACTACTAAAGAATTCTTTACAGCAATTCCTTTTACCTGGTACATCATGTCAGATTATCAAGAAAAAATTACAAGACATACCGAAAGGCAAAAAAACAATATACCTACAGAGGAACAAAGATAAAAAATTATATTCAACTGCTCAGAAAACATGGAAGCAAAAGGAGGGTGGAGTGAAATTGTCTTACTTATTTTAATTAGCGCCTTCCAGGTTCAACAATGTTGCAAAGGGAAACTTTTTTTTTTTTTTTTAATAAAGCTACTGGTTTCTTATATATGAACTAGAGGCCAGGTGCATGAAATTCATGCAGGGGTAGGGTCCCTAGGCCTGGCTAGCAATCAGGGCCAATCGGGGCTTTCCAGCTGCCAACCAGGACCTCCCTTCCCCAGCTGCTGGCTGCTGGTCCGGGCCTTCCTTTGTTCCACGCCGCCCCCTGGTGGTCAGCACACATCATAGCAAGCGATCAAACTCCCGGTCTCTCAGTCGAACACCTGAGGGGACATTTTGCATAGTAGCCTTTTATATATATAGATTTTATGTTGAGGTATGTTTCTTTTATACCAAATTTGTTGAAAGCTTTTTATCATGATAGAGTATTTAGTTTTGTCAGACAGTTTTCCTACTTCTATTCTGAGGACCATATAATTTTTATTATTCATTATATCAATGTGGTGTGTCATATTTATTGATTTGCATGTAATGAACCATCCTTGCAATCCAGGGACAAATACCACCTGATTGTGGTATGTGATCCTTTTATTATGCTGTGGAATTCAGGTTGTTATGATTTTGTAGAGAATTTTCACATCCAAATTCCTTATAAATATTGGCCTATATGATACTTTTCTGGTAGTATCCTTATCTGGCTTTGGTATTGGGGTAAAAATGCTGGATGATAAAATGAGTATGTGAGTGTTCCTTTCTCTAAAAATTGTTGGAAGCATTTGAGAAGGTGTGGTATTACATCTTCTTTGAATGTTTAATAGAATTCACTAGAGAAGCCATATGGTCCAAGGTTTTCCTTTGCTGAGAGGTTTTTCTTTTGTTTGTTTTTTTATTACTGATTCAATCTCATTAGGAGGTTTTTCTTTTGTTTGTTTTTTATTACTGATTAAATCTCATTAGTCATTATATGTTTTTTTCAAATTTTTTTTCTTCATGATTCAGTCTTTAGGAATTTACTCATTTATTTTAAGTTATCCATTTTTTGGTGTATAATAGTTCATAATAGTCTTTTATGAACTTTGTATTTCTGTAGCATTGGTGATGTATTCTTTTTCAAATCCTGATATACATGTCTTCTCTGTTTTTGTAAATCATGTAAAATGTTTATTAACTTTGCTTATTTTTTAAAAACATACAATACTTTATTTCATTGATCTTTTCTATTGTTTTTCTGTTCTCTATAAACAATGAATGGGTTACCAGTGAGATCAAGAAAGAAATTTTAAAAAAATTCTTGGAAACAAATGAAAATAATCTATGAGACACAAAGAAAACAGTTCCGAGAAGGAAATCCATATAATTGCAACATTATCCTAATACCAAGAAGCAAAAAAACCTCTAGTAAATGCTTTAACCCTACACCTAAAAGAATTGGAAAGAGAAGAGAAGGAAAGCCCAGAGTATGTAGAAGGAAGGAACTAGTAAAGATCAAAGGAGAAATAAATGACATAGAATCTAAAAAGACAATACAAAAGATCAATGAAACCAAAAGATGGTTCTTTGAAAAGATAAACAAGATTGGTGAACCTTTAACCAGACTCATCAAGAGAAAAAGAGAGTGGACCCAAATAAATATAACCAGAAATGAAACAGGAGAAATAGCAACTGACATCACAGAAATACAAAGGATTTAAAGAAAATACTATGAATAACTTATATGCCAACAAAATAGACAACCTGGGTGAATTTCCTAGAAACATACCATCCATCTCTCAAAACTTAAACATGAAAAAGCAGAACACCTGAATAGACCAATAACAACTAATAAATTACCTTCTAGCAAACAAAAATCCTGGTCTGATTGCTTCACAGGTGAATTTTACCAAACATTCAAAGAATTAATACCTATCCTCCTCAAACTATTACAAAAACGTTCAAGCTCTTTTACCAGACAACATTATCCTAACACCAAAATCAGATAAAGACACAAGAAAGAAAAAAAAATTACAGGCTAGTATCCCTGATGAACATAGATGCTAAAATTGTCAACAAAATATTAGAAAATCAGATCTAGTAATGCATTAAAAAATCATACACCATGATCAAGTGGGATTTGTTCCAGGGATGCAAGGTTTGTAAAATATACCTTATTTATTTTAGCTTTCATTACTATTATTTTCTTTTTCTGTTACCTTTGGCTACAGTTGGTTTTTATTTTCTATTTGAAGTATAAAGTTATATTGTTTATTTGAGATATTTCTCCTTTTTAAAAAAATATTTTTATTAATTTCAGAGAGGAAGGGAGAGGGAGAGAGAAATAGAAACATCAATGATGAGAGATAATCATTGATTAGCTGCCTCCTGCATGCCCTCCACTGTGAATGGAGCCAGCAACTGGGGCATGTGCATTTGACGGGAATAATACCCAGGACCCTTCAGTCCACAGGCTGATGCTCTATCCTCTGAGCCAAATCAGCCAGGGTTCTTTCTCCTTTTTTGGATGTACATGCTTATAACTATAAACTTTCCTCTTATAATGGACTAGAGGCTGGGTGCATGAAATTCGTGCACTGGGGGGGGGGTCCCCCTCAGCCTAGCTTGCACACTCTCCAATCTGGGACATCCCTCTCACAATTGTGGACCACTGGCTCCTAATCACTCACCTTCCTGCCTGCCTTGTCACCCCTAACTGCCTTCCCAATGGCCAGATTGCCCCTCACTGCCTGTATGTGCTGGTCTGATCGCACTTAACTTTTATGAAGTGCCAGCCTGGTCACCCCCAACTGCACCCTCCTACCAGCCTGGTTGCCCCTAACTGCCCCCCATGCCAGCCTGGTTGCCTCTTACTGCCCCCCTCTACCAGTCTGGTCACCCCTAACTACCCCTCACCCCGCCGGCCTGGTTGTCCCATGCAGCCTGCTTGTTCAGTCGTTTGGTCATCCCTCAATAACCCCCTTGCCAGCCTGATCGCCCCACGCAGCCTGCTTGTTCAGTCATTTGGTTGTCCCTCACTAATGCCTGTGCTAGCCTGGTTGTAGACAGCCATCTTTCGAGGGTGTGAGGGTTAATTTGCATATTACCTCTTTATTATATAAGATTGTGCTGCATCCCATGAGTTTTAGTATATTGTTTTTCCATATTCATTTGTCCCTAGATATTTTTTTACTTTCCCTTTTAATCTTCACATATTTGTAAATTTTCTAGTTTTCTTCATGTTATTAATTTCTAGTTTTATATAACTGTGGTTGTAAAAGATACTTGATATTACTTCCGTATTCTTAAATTTGTTAATTTTTGTTTGGTAGTCTAACATATGATCTATATTGGAGACCAATCCATGTGTGCTTTGGAAGAATGTGCGTTCTGCTGCTTTTGGATGAAATGGTGTACATATGGTTTAAAGTATAGTTGAAGTCTAATATTTCCCTATTGTTTACTATCTAGATGATCTATGAATTGTTGACTACAATATTGAATACTCTACTAATATTTTATTGTCTATTTCTTTCTTCATATTTGTTAATATGCACTTGATATGTTTAGGTGCTTCTATGTTCAGTGTTTATATGTTAATAATTTTTATATCTTCTAGATGAATTGATCCTTTTATCATGATACCAGAGGCCCAGTGCACGGATTCGTGCACCAGTGGGGTTCCTTGGCCTGGCCTTCTGGGATTGGGCCAAAACCGGCTCTCCAACATCCCCTGAGGGGTCTCGAATTGCGAGAGGGTTTCAGGCCAGGCTGAGGGACCCCACCAGTGCATGATCGGGGCCAAGGAGGGGCTGCGGGAGGGCTCCAGGGCATGTTTGGCCCATCCCACCCAGTCCCAATCAGCCAGACCCCAACAGCAAGCTAACCTACCAGTCATATAGTCTGCCCCTGGTGGTCAGTCCATGTCATAGCAACTGGTCGAACAGTCGAACAAACGGTCAGATACTTAGCATATTAGGCTTTTATTATATAGGATAATGACCCTCTCTGTCTCTTATACAGTGTTTGACTTAAAGTCTATGTTGTCTGATATAAATTCTCTTCTGGTTACCATTTGTAAGAAATATTTAATCTCTTCATTTTAATCTATGTGTATCCTTAAAGTTAAATTAAGCTTCTAGTAGGCAGTACATTATCAGATTATTTTTTATTTATTCATCCACTCTGTCTTTTAATTGATAATTGTATTATATTTAAATTTAAAATAATTATTGAGAGATTAAAAATGGTGGCAGAGTAAGTGAATGCTGCAAGGACACGCTTCCAGGAACTAACTGAAATTACAATAAAAATACAGAAAAATTTCCTGAATAGTACATAACCCAGCTATAAACATAGGGTTGCATACATTCTTTCTGATTGGTGTTTTGAGTTTCTTAAAATATAATTCTAGAAGAGAGATCACTGGGTCAAATGGCAGTTCCATATTCTATTTTTTGAGGAAACTCCATACTGTTTTCCATAATGGGTGCACCAGTCTGCATTCCCACCAGCAGTGTGTAGGGTTCCCTTTTCTCCACATCCTCACCAGCACTTGTCGTTTGTTGATTTGTTGATGATAGCCATTCTGACAGGTGTGAAGTGATACTCCATTTTCATTTTAATTTGCATCTTGCTCATGATCAGTGACTTTGAGCATTTTTTCATGTCTCTTGGTCATCTCTATGTCCACTTTGGAGAAATGTCTGTTTAGGTCTTTTGCCTAATTTCTTAATTAGATTGTTTTTCTTCCTTTTATTAAGTTGTATTAGTTCATTATATATCTTGTATATGAACTCTTTATAAGATGTAAAATTGCCAAATATGCTTTCCCATTTAGTGGGCTTCCTTTTTATTTTGTTGATGGTTTCTATTACTATGCAGAAGCTTTTTATTTTGATGCAGTCCCATTTGTCTATTTTCTCCTTATTTTCATTTGCCCTAGAAGTTGTATCCATAAACATATTGTTATGAGAGATGTCTGAGATTTTGCGGCCTATGGTTTCTTCTAGGATTTTTATGGTTTCACGTCTTACATGTAAGTCTTTTATTCATTTTGAGTTCATTCTTGTGTATGGTGTAAGTTGGTGGTCTAGTTTAATTTTTTTTTGCATGTATCTGTCCAGTTTTCTTAACACCATTTATTGAAGACATTGTATTGACTCCATTGTATGCTCTTGTCAATTATTAATTGAGTGTAATGGCTTGGGTCCATTTCTGGGGTCTCTGTTCTCTTTCATTGATCTATATGCCTGTTCTAGTGCCAGTAAAAGGCTGCTCTGAGCACAGTAGCTTTAAAGTATAACTTGATATCTGGCATTGTGATCCCTCCAACTTTGTTCTTTCTCAAGATTGCTGCAACTCTTTGGAGTCTTTTTTTGTTTGGTTCCATATACATTTTTGGAGTGTTTCTTCTAGAGCTGTAATATGCCATTGATATTTTAATAAGAATTGCATTGAATCTATAGATTTCTTTGGGTATTTTAATGATGGTAATCCTACCAATCTATGAACACAGTATATTCTTCCACTTGTTTATATTTTCCTCCATCTCTTTTTCAATGTCATATTGTTTTCTGAATACAAGTCTTCTAACTCCTTAGTAAAGTTTGTTCCTAAGTATCTTGATTTTTTGTTGCAATGGTAAATGGGATTGCTTTTTTTAGTTTCCCTTTCCCAGGATTAATTATTGGTGTGTAAAATGCTATCAATTTATGGGTATTAATTTTGTATCCTGCTATATTGCCAAATTCATTGATTAAATCTAGTAATTTTTTTCATGGAGTCTTTAGGGTTTCATATGTACATTATGCCATCTGCAAATAATGACAGTTTTACTTCCTCCTTTCCAATTTGGATGCCTTTTATGTTTTCTTCTTGTCTGATTGCTGTGGCTAAGACTTGCAGTACTATTTTGAATAAGAGTGGTGAAAGCAGACATCCCTGTGTTGTTCCTGTTCTTAGGGGAAATAGTTTTAGTTTTTGCCCATTGAGTATGATGTTGGCTGTAGTTTTGTCATATATAACCTTTATTATGCTGAGGTATGATCCCTCTTATCCCACTTTGCTGAAAGTTTTAATCAAAAATGGGTGTTGGATTTTGTTGAATGCTTTTTCTGTGTCTATTGATATGATCATGTGATTATTGTCTTTCAATTTGTTTATGTGATGTATCACATTTATTGATTTGCAAATATTGTCCCATCTTTGCATCCCTGCAGTAAATCCCACTTTGTCATGGTGTATGATCTTTTTATATATTGCTGGATGCAATTTGCTAATGTATTATTGAGGATTTTAGCATCTATGTTCATCAGGGATATTGACCTATAATTTTCTTTCTTTGTAGTGTCTTTATCTGATTTGGGAATGAGGATAATGCTGGCCTCATTAAAAGAAGGTGGAAGTATTCCTTCCTCTTGGTTTCTTTGGAATAGATTGAAAAGGACATGTGTTATTTCTTTGAATCTTTAATAAAACTCCACTGTGAAGCTGTCTGGACCAAGGCTTTTGTTTGTTGGAGTTTTTTACTGCTTCAATTTCATCAGTTGTTATCAGTCTATTTAGGGTTTCTGATTCTTTCAGATTGTGTTTTAGAAGATTGTATTTTTCTAGGAATTTGTCCATTTCAGCCAGGTTGTCCAGTTTGTTGGAATACTGTTGTTCACAGGATTTTTAAATGATCTTTTGTATTTCTTTAGGGTCAGTTGTTACCTCAACTTTTTAATTTCTTATTTTATTTGGGTCCTCTCTCATTTCTTGATGAGTCTGGCTAAAGTTTCATCAAAGAACCAGCTCTTGGTTTCATTGATCTTTTGTATTTTTTTGTTCTGTATTTCTTTATTTTCCATCTAATCTTTATTATTTCCTTCCTTCTACTTTCTCTGTGCTTTTCTTGTTCTCTTCTATTTCTAAATCTTTAAGTTTTAGGGTTAAGTAGTTTATTATTAATTTTTCTTCTTTCTTGAGGTAGGCCTGTAGTTATAAACTTCCCTCTTTGGACTGCTTTACTCTGTCCCAGAGATTTGGGGTTGTTGTTTGTTCATTTTCATTTGTTTCCAGAAAGTTTTTATTTATTTGTTTGTTTTTATTTATTCAGATTTTATTAGTTTTTCTCAAAACTTTTTTTTCTGGATCCCATCCATCCAAGAAGTTTTTGATTTATTTATTGATCTCATTACTAACACAGTCAATCTGTACTAATAAAAGCCTAGATGGTCCTTGCATCCTCCTGGGTGATGTCATCACAAGATGGCTCCACAAGATGGCCACCACAAGATGGCCACCACAAAGATGGCCACTACAAGATGGCCACATGCACAGTGGAGGTGGGGCCCAGCAACTGCTCTGTGCGGTGAGGCCTGCGCAGTGAGGCCTGGCTCCTGTGGCACAGAGGAGACCAGTCCCGGCATTTCCGCCACCTCACACAAAGGAGGTAGGTTCTGGTGGAGGAGGTGGGTCATGGCAGGGGAGAGCAGTTGTGGGCGATCAGGTCGGCAGGGGAGGGCAGTTGGGAGTGATCAGGCCAGCAGGGGAGTGGTTAGGCATCAATCAGGCTGGCAGGAGAGTGACTAGGGGGCAATCAGGCAGGCAGGCAGGTGAGCAGTTAGGAGCCAGCTGTCCTGGAATTGGGCCTAAACCAGCAGTCAGACATCCCCTGAGGGGTCCCAGATTGGGGAAGGGGCAGGCTGGCTGAGGTACACCCTCCCCCACCCCATGCAAGAATTTTGTGCACTGGGCCTCTAGTGTTTAATAACATGCTATTTAACCTCCATGTGTTTGAATGTGTTGGAGTGTTTTTATTGTAGTTGATTTCTAATTTCATTCCACTGTGATCTGAGAAGATGCTTGATATGATTTCAATCTTCTTGAACTTGTAGAGACTTGATTTGTGTCCTAGCATGTGGTCTATCTTTGAAAATGACCCATATGCACTTGAGAAGAATGTATATTGTGTAACTTTAGGGCAAAATGTTCTATAAATATCAATTAAATCCAACTGATCCAGTGTGTCATTTAGAGTCACTGTTTCCCTGTTCATTTTTGTCTGGAACGTCTATCCAGTGAAGTCAGTGGGGTGTTAAAGTTCCCTACTATGACTGTATTGCTGTTGGTCTCTCCCTTAAAGTTGCCTGGAAGCTTTTTGATATATTTAGGTGCTCCTATATTGGGTGCATATATGTTTACCAGGGTTATATCCTCTTGTTGTATTGATCCCTTTAGTATTATGTTGTGGCATTCTTTGTCTCTTGTTATCTTCATTTTGAAGTCTATACTGTCATATATAAGTATTGCTACCCCAGCATTTGTTTGTTTCTATTTGCATGGAAAATATTTTTCCATCCCTTCACTTTCATCCATTTGTGAGTCTTTTGTTCTGAGGTGAGTCTCTTGTAGATTGCATGTAATTGGGTCATGTTTTTGTATCCCTTCAGCTACCCTATTTCTTTTCATTGGAGCATGTAACCCATTTACATTTAAAGTTATTATTGAGCCCTAGCCAGTTTGGCTCAGTGGATAGAGCATCAGCATGTGGACTGAAGGATCCTGGGTTTGATTCCAGTCAAGGGCACATACCTTGACTGCAGGGTCCTCCCCGGTCCAGGCCCTGGCTGGAGCGTGTGCAGGAGGCAACCAATCAATGTGTTTCTCTTGCATCAATATTTCTCTCTCAATTCCTCTCTCTTCCACTCTCTAAAAATCAATGGAAAAATATCCTTGGATGAGGATTAAACACACACACACACACATACAACAAAGTTATTATGGATAGTTAATTATTTATTATCATTTTTGTTCTTTATGCCTGTGTTTCTCTCTGTATATATTTATTATTTTTGTAGCAGTCTCTTTAACATTTTTTGCAGTGCTGGTTTGGTGGTGATAAACTTCTTTAGCCTTTTTTTTGTCTGAGAAGCTATTTATTTCACCATCTATTTTTAATGATAGCCTTGCTAGACATAGTACTCTTGATTTCAGATTCTTGCTTTTCATTATCCTGAATACTTCATGCCATTCCCTTCTGACCTATAGAGTTTCTGATGAAAACCAGCTGACAGCCTTATGGGAGTTCCTTTGTAGGTAACAAATAGCTTTTCTCTTGCTGCGTTCAACATTCTCTCTTTTTTTAACCTTTGGCATTTTAATTATGTTGTATCTTGGTGTGGGCCTCTTTGGGTTCATCTAGTTTGAGATTCTCTGCGCTTGTAGTGCACTAGTGTAGTACTAGGTGTTATACCTTACAATCTTTAGGCTGCTGTAAAACTATTATGGAGGAACATTGCCAGCACAGTATCACATGAGGATAAAATTTAAAAATTGTCTCTCATAATTTTCAGGGAAACATAGAAAGAACTGATTGAGTGTCCTGCAATTCTGTAGCTATTTAAATCAAAACAGGGTGCTATGATCAACTTTACCCTTTACAACTAGTATTTTAGAAGTTTCTACTTCTAATCCTTGTCCTCTATGAGAAACTAGACTTCTTTTCTCTTAGGAAGATAGTTCTATGTAAATACTCACTGGGGCTTCAAAAGGTCTCCCACAGATTCCCCTTATCCTATATTTCTTCCCCTTTTCCTTCTTCCCAGAGTCACTTTTTTTTTTTTTTATAACCTCTCATCCTCTTATATGGCTCCTTCTCTTCCCCTTGCTCAATATATGTGTGTCTTTTCTTTTCTATGAGTTGGAGCAGTGAGGGCAGCAGAGGAATCATAGTTACTTGATGTATCTGACTCGTTAAAGAACAAAATGCCTAAACTTAATAAAAATGCTGTTATATGACAGTTGGCTCATTTGTTCATAGGATTTAAGTTAATTTTCTTTTTAAAAAAATAAATATTTATTGTTCAGATTATTATAGTTATTCCTCTTTTTTCCTCTCATAGCTTCCCTCCACTCAGTTCCCACACTACCCCATGCCCTTACCCCCTCACTGTCCTCATCTATAGGTGTACAATTTTTGTCCAGTCTCTTCCCTCATCCTCCACATCCCCTCCTCTGCCTGAGAATTGTCAGCCCACTCCATTTCTATGCCCTGATTCTATTATATTCACCAGTTTATTCTGTTCATCAGATTTTTTATTCACTTGTTGATATATGTGGATTTGTTGTCACTTTGCTGTTCATAATATTTATCTTTACCTTTTTCTTCTTCTTCCTCTTCTTAAAGAATACCCTGCAGCATTTCATATAATACTGGTTTGGTAGTGATGAACTCCTTTAGCATTTTCTTATCTGTGAAGCTCTTTATCTGATCTTCAGTTCTAAACGATAAGCTTTGCTGGGTAGAGTAATCTTGGTTGTAAGGTCTTGCTATTCATCACTTTGAATATTTCTTGCCACTCCCTTCTGGCCTGTATAGTTTCTGTTGAGAAATCAGCTGACAGTCATATGGCACTCCCTTGTAGATAACTAACTGTTTTTCTCTTGCTGCTTTTAATAGTCTCTCTTTGTCTTTAACTGTTGGCATTTTAATTATGATGTGTCTTGGTGTGGTCCTCTTTGGATTCCTTTAGTTTGGGGTTTTCTGTACTTCCTGGACTTATAAGTCTATTTCTTTCACCAGGTAGGGGAAGTTTTGTCATTATTTCTTCAAATATATTTTCAATGTCTTTCTCTCTCTCTTCTTCTGGCACCCCCATAATTCGGATGTTGGTATGCTTGAAGTTGTCCCAGAGGCTCCTTACACTATCTTCATATTTTTGGATTCTTTTTTCTTTGATTTTTTAGTAAGGTGTTTTTTGTTTCTTCATATTTCAAATCTTTGACTTGATCCTTGTGATCCCCTAGTCTGCTGTTGGATTTCTGTATATTATTCTTTATTTCAGTCACTGTACGCTTAATTTCTAATTGGTTCTTTTTCATATCCTTGAGGGTCTCACTAAATTTTTCAGAGGTTTCTAGACGATTCTTGAGTAACCTTATAACCATGGTTTTGAACTCTATTTCCAAAAGTTTGCTTTACTCCATTTCTTTCATTTGTGACATGTTTCTTTGTCTCTGCATTTTAGCTGCTTCTTTGTGTTGATAGAGTGGCTTTGTTTGCTAGGTGTCCTATAGGGCCCAGTGTCTCAGCCTCCTTAATTACCTGAGCTGGACACTCTTGGTGCACCTCTTTGTGTGCTGTGTGCACAGTCTTGTTGTAATTAAGCCTTTATTGCTGTTAGTATTACTGGGAGGAATTGACCTCCAGGCCAATTGGCTGTGAGGACCAGCTGTGTCAACAATGGGAGAACTGCTGTGCTAGAGACACCCTTATGGGGCAGAACCTGCTTCCGTGGGGCTTTGGTGCTCACTGAGTCTGCCCCTTGAGTGTGTCTCTTATGGATGTGAAGAGTTGTAATCTGGTATGGTCTCACACTGACCACTGGGTACACTGGCTCTTGGATCTCCAAGGAGGTGTAAAGTCAGCTACTGTCTGAGGCCACCAAGCAGGAGCTACAGAGAGATCTGTAGATTCCTCCTCTTTGTTTCGGGTTTGGAGGTGCCAAGACCAGGCTCAGCTGTGAAGCAATGCAGGCTGCTGTAGAGTCTTAGGCCTTCTTTTGGAAGCTTTGGAGGTCTCAGATCCAGCTGCAGTTTGTTAGGTTAGGTTGCAAAAGGACAGGCCATTCATATGCAAAAGCCTCTGCACACAGCTTGGGTGAGGTTATAAATTGGGTGGGGTGGGGTGGGGTCTCAGAGAATCACCAGGACGGAGCAAACAGCAATGGCTGCCAGTCAGCTCTGCCCCAGAGAGGTCCCTGGGTCTCTGTGTCCCATGCCCCGGCGCAGAAACAATGATCGCTGCAGGCACCTCTGAGAGAAAGCTGCCCTCGTGTTCTGGCCCCATGCCAGAGAGTCTAGTTTCTCCCTGTATGAGTCTGGGTCCCCAGAGTCTTGACCAGAACTGGAGTTCAGAGCAATCAGAGCTTGTATCTCCCTCCTGATTGAAAAAGACAACAGCACACCCAGTTTCCAGCCTGTTTCACACATGCCTCTGTACCGTCACACCTCTGCACCTCCACACCTCCTACCAGTCTCCTCCTACTATTCTCAATGCGCTTTTCTCTTTCCTTCTAGTTGTAGAACTTCTACTGAACCAGCTTTCCCACGGTTCTGGATGATATCCATTTTGTCTTTTAGTTGTAGTTTTGATGTGGTTGTGCAAGGCAGCAAGTACAGGTGGTTACCTATGCCGCCATTTTGGTTTGGATTTAAGTTTTCTAATGTCATTAAACACATATGTGTGTGTATGCCCATATACATAACTCATTAATACTTAAATGTAAGATAATTTCCAATGATCAAACAGAGCTAATATTATATAAAAAATAAAACATTTTCCTAAACTTCAAAATTGTAGAACACACACACACACACACACACACACACACACTCACACACACTATCAGAAATCATGACTCTGACTTTACTTATGTAAAGTATCTTCTTTTTTTAAAAATATATTTTATTGATTTTTTACAGAGAGGAAGGGAGAGGGATAGAGAGTTAGAAACATCGATGAGAGAGAAACGTCAATCAGCTGCCTCCTGCACATCCCCCACCAGGGATGTGCCCGCAACCAAGGTACGTGCCCTTGACCAGAATCAAATCTGGGACCTTTCAGTCGGCAGGCTGATGCTCTATCCACTGAGCCAAAACCGGTCAGGGCTAAAGTATCGTCTTTATCTGTAACTTCTGCTTAGCTCAGGAATGAAAACTCTTTTGCAAGTTTCTCAACACTTCACACCCAGGGCCATAGACCTATCTACTCCATCATGATATTCTTCCTAGTGAGTGTTTCTATGGTTTCTCATTTCTTCTCTGCACAGCACTCCAGGCAACCACCACCAGGTGATCAGAGTTGGCATGTACAGTGAAATATATTTATAATTTTCAGTCTATCAGCTTCAGCCAAGCAGTTTGGAGTGAGATATTTTGGCTCAGATTATTACTAGTTTCCAATTCAGTTACTGGATTCACTGTGGTACAGATGGCTTGCAGGTGTTTGCTTTCTAGGCACCATCTGTTTGTATGTCATAGCATACTAATCTGTGCTTGTTGGTGTTCTGTTCTATTATTAGCAAATCACATGTATTGATAAAAGGGAGATAAACCAAATGATAGAAAATATATTACTTTTACAAGGCAGACAGAAAATAAAGCTGAGTCACAAATCTGGATTTCTCTGTGTTGGGGAGGAAAAAGCTGGCATATACTGAAAGGATAATGAGGTTAAATCAACTGATTTAAGGCTTTCTCTCCTTTTTTCTGGACTTTTTTTAAGGGTTAATGCAGAACAAGCTAAAACTAAATAATTCAGTGTACAAAGTAAAAGCTTAAAGAAACGATGCTGATGTTACGTGGAGAGTATATCAACAGTATATATTTAGTTATTTTTTTATAGAACATCTTAACTAATCCTTATATTTTAAATTATATCTGCAATATGAAATGGAGATTAAAAACTACAAAATAAATTTCTCTTGGCCAGAAAATCTCCTTAATATTTGGGAATAATCCCTTCCCTCGCTGTACTTACTACAGTGCTCTGCCCATGGGAAGAACACATTGTTTCCTGGCTACTGACCATATATCATTGGTCTTAAATATTCAAAGAGAGTGTCTGCAGGACTACCATCAACACAGTTAATGGATCTGGACAGAGAATCAGTCTTACTTGGTTAATATGTCCAGGACCACTGGGATAATGGATTAATTTGCTTATGTCTTCAGGGAAACAAGTCCAAGAGTTCAAAGTACTTTGGAAGAAAGACACTTGTATTAATTTTATTTTAAGCATAAGATGAGGTGCAGACATAGTTATACATCATCCATGTCAATGAGATAGGGAATTGTCAGAGGCAACTATGACTGCTGGGAACCATATTATGCCCACAACTATGAAAAAAAAGTTTTTTAACCTCCCATTTATTAAAGGTATAGGATAGTTAGGAAGGTTTTATATATTTTAATGGAATTTAAATGGAATGGAGAGATCAGTTTTATTTATTTTTATCCATTGACTAATATTATAATTACAATATTTTCTAATATGTAATCCACATTATAATATAGGCATGTAATGCTTACTGTGAAAGAGCTAAATTAATAATATATACACACATATATATATAATTCTTTATATATATATACATGTATTCTTTAAAAAAGAAATTAATATTATTATCAAAAGAATTTGTGTAATATCTGTAAGGAAAACATTTAAAATATATATCATATTATGAAAATGTGTATTTTGAAGAGAAAGGAGCAAGAGAAAATGAGAAAGCAACATTAAGAGAAAACTTAATTCTTTGTAAGCATATTTAATTTTTCTACTTATTACTAATTAAAAAACAATAAACAATGAAGATCACATGGAAGTAAGAAATAACTTGATTTGCACTAACAAATTTATAAACATAAAAGAAAATATAAGCTTACCAATGAGTAGAATTATCTAGGAAAATTAGAAAAAATATATTTCAATTCACTTGTTTGTTTTTTTCCTCACAGTACACCAACAGACAGGCCTTTAATTTATTCCTTCTTACGACTTAGCAAAAGGTAAATATCCATTAGGTTTGATATTATATTTCACCAATTCCATGGGACATCTAAGACCTTATCATCACAATATTAGTTAAAGTATGGCAGCAGTAAATGTCATGTCTGTCATCCTGAGCTGTACTGAGCCAATCCATGTTAGATTTACTCAGAGTAAATGTCAGTGCCATTGAGAGTGCCTAGAAAATGTAGATTTTCCTTTCTACTGACAAGTACTTGACAATAAATTGTCTGGCTAGTACAATAGCAGCAAGTTAATGAGTGGGTCTTACTTCTTGTGAAGATATGAAGACTACCATGTAGTTCATTTGATTTGTCATGGAGCATCACAGTACTGCTCCTATGTGCATATTTTATGTTGGAAAATTGGGACGGCACTTCAATTTAAGGATTTTTATGAAAATAAAAAGATGTTTTCTTAGTCTGAGGCCCTCGTTTTTGATATGATAATTTTATCTAATGTCATCTCTTTTCCTCCTTTTGGAATAAAGGGACATGTTGCCCTTTACATTCTTGATATCCTTTCGTGCATAGAGGATAAGGAAGTAACCTGCCAATTCAATGGTTCCCATCACTTCACTTATATCTGCAATGACTATTGCTGCTTGAACCATTGCTTTCATTGTTTGAAATGATATCCAGAAGCTACTCTAAGTATCACTTCTGTCAGATAGTAGTCAAGAGACTAGATGGGGTGTCTTGTAATGAGAGGATGTAGGGAATTGAAGGAAGGCTTCTCTCCTTCATAGGAGCATACCACATGGCTAGAAAACTTTGACACAAAAAGACAAAAGAAAGTTGATTGCATAGAAAATATCAAATAGGAATAGAATAACAAACTTTTCTTCTACCTCTCACTCCAAAAATATTAATGATTTTATACATCTCTTGACATCTATACTATGGCAAAAAAGAGTGTGAGCTTTGGTGGCAGTAATAACTGGCGTCATCACTTTCTAGCCATGCAGCTTTGAATGTTATTTAATCTCTTTAAGTCTCAAGTTTCTGATTTGTAAAATAAGAATAATTATAGTTTACCTAAAAAATTATTTTGGAATTATATTAAAGAATGTTTGTTTGAAATAGTAACTACCCAATAAGTTTAGGTTTTATAGGAATACTAATAAATATTTCTCTCTTTCTCACAAAATTTTAGTACCATTTGAGAGATACAGGATTCACACAGATAGATATTAATATATGAATTTATTACTGAGTAAATAAGTTGTGTTATTTGATTCATAGCCAAATGACTTTTCTAATACTCTCTTTACCTCATTCTAATAGAATTAGGAACAAGAAATGCTAAACTGCAGGACAAAGTTTACCTATTGAGCTTACTATTCTCTTAACAAGTATACCAGATTGTTCTTTATAAATACCACATGATCTCACTCATTTGTGGATTATAGAGAACAACATAGACTGATGAAAAGGGACAGACTCAAAGACTGAGAAACAGCAATCAGGCTATCAATCCCCAGAAGGAAAGTAGGGGAGGGCGGGGGTAAGGGGAAGAGATCAACCGAAGGACTTGTATACATGTATATAAGCCATACCAATGGACATGGACAACAGGGGGATGGGAGCATGAGTGTGTGTGGGGGGGAGGTTGGGGGTTAATGGGGGGGATGAGGACACATTTGTAATACCTTAACTAATAATAAAAAAAAAAATAAAAAAAAATTCCCTGAAAACCAAAAAAACAAAAAAACAAAAAACAAACAAACAAACAAAAAAAAAACAAGTATACCAGATTGTTCTTTGTCTGTAGTCAGGCGCATCAAAAAGGGAGAGAAAAGAACAGAGCTCAGTTCCTTTGTCCAAGCAAAACTAACAGGTAAATCATTCATTTAGTTTTGTTGATTGGTTTTTGAGAATTATTCCAAGAAAGCTGTCTCTGCATGGAAATATCAGGCCAGAGGAAAAGAGGTTCCTGACCATCCAGAATCATTATAATGCTAATAATTATAGATCCAGAGTCATGGAAGCATGAAACAGACTGATGAAACGCAGAGGGAAGCGGGGAGGGGAGGCGGGAAGAGATTAACCAGATAATTTATATGCATATATGCATAACCCATGGAAACCCACCATAGTGTGGTAGGCCTGGGGGAGGCAGGGTGGAGGTAGTCAATGGGGGGCGGGAGCGGGATATTTGTAATACTTGCAACAATAAAGATGAAATAAAAAAATAGACTGAAAGAAAGAATCATTATCATGTGTTGTTTGCCTTGCTGATCAAAAAAATCCAAAGAACCAAATATAGGAAAGATTACATATGTATTTGGATAATTTTTGAGAAATGTCTAGAACTCAGAATGTTCTAACTATAATGATATTTTATTTCTCTCCTTGCCTCTTATTTGTGTGTTTCATTATAAAGCCCCAAAGACATTTATGGTATCATCACTCTCTCTTTTCTTATTTCACTTGTAAGTATATTTTTGATATGTACACATCCTTTCAATTTTCTCTTTCATACATATGTTGTTGTTTTCTTATGATCAATGGAAGTGTTTGCTTGGGTAGCTGTTCCCCATAGCAGCTTCTAGGCAAAAAGTGAACTTTGTTGTGTGGTTTTTTTTCCAGACTTCTTATTCTTATTGAGTCTCATGTATGCCTTTAAACTCACTATGAGAAACTAGTCTTAAAAGTAAATAATATAAATGCAAAGTGTTCTGTGATGGACATATCAGAACAAAAGGTGAATGGTTCCCCTGTAACAATACAACTCTCAGACTGTTAACATAACGCTCAATATATTGCCACCTTCTTTGAGTGAGTGACCATAAAATTAAGAGTGAATTTTTCCAAAATTAAAAAACAGACTTCAATCTTGGAGCTTCTGTGAGATCACATTTCTGGAATGCCAGAAGTACCTATTATTTTTTAGAATGGCTACTCTGGACAGTGTCCATCCATTACAGCATACAATTTTTCATTGACATTTGAAATATATCTTTATTGGCAAAGTACTTTAATAGCTATGGCCTGGCCAGTGTGGCTCAGGAGGTCATGGTTCAATTCCCTGTCAGTTCACATGCCCAGGGTTGTGGGCTTAATCCCCAGTCGGAGGCATGCAGGAGGCAGCTGATCAATGATTCTCTCTCATCATTGATGTTACTATCTTTCTCTCTCCCTCTCCCTTCCTCTCTGAAATAAATCCTATATAATAAAAGGCTAATATGCAAATCAACATGCACTGACCACCAGAGGACAGATGCTCAATGCAGGAGCTGCCCCTGGTGGTCAGTACACTCCCACAGGGGAAACACCGCTCAACCAGAAGCCAGGCTCATGGCTGGTGAGCACAGGGGTGGTGGCGGGAGCCTCTCCCGCCTCCACTGCAAGTGGGTGTTAAGGAGCAAAGGATCCTGGACTGCGAGAGGGCTCAGGCCAGGCTGAGGGACACCCACCCGCTCGGTGCATGGATTTCGTGCACTGGGCCTCTAGTAAAAATATATTAAAAAGAAAATTTACAGTGTGGAATACTATGTGGCTGTAAAAAAGGTAGTTCTTACCCTTTGCAACACCATGGATGAACCTGGAGATTATTATCCTAAACAAAATAAGCCAGTTAGAGAAAGACAAATATTACATGATCTCACTTATATGTGGAATCTAATGAACAAAATAAACTAACAAATAAAATAGATCCAGAGGTATGGATGCATGGAACAGAATAACAGAACTCAGAGGGGAGAGGGGTGGAGGGGACAGAAGGAAATTTACCAGAAAACATATATGCATAGCCCATGGATGCAGACAATAGGGTGGGGAAGGCCTGAGGTGGTTCAGGGGTTGGGTGGACGTGGTAATGCTGCCAACAATAAATAAAAATAAATAATACATTAATTGCAATAAAAAATAAATAAAGAAAACAGTGTAAAAATCTCTATAAAGTCCTTGCTCTCAAAACACAGTTTTAATAAATCAAATATCAGTTTTGCTTGGCCAGTGTTACTCAATGGTTGAACATTGACCCATGAATCAAGAGGTCACTGTTTCCATTGCTGGTCAGGGCACATGCTCAGGTTGTAAGCTAGATCCCCAATAGAGGCATGCAGGAGGCAGCCGATTGATGTTTCTCTCTCTAATCCATGTTTCTATCTCTCTATCCCTCTCCCTTCCTCTCTGTCTAAAATCAATAAATATATATTTTTAAAAGAGTAAAAAAAGTCAGTTTTAAATGTTTAATGGATTGTTCAAGTTCAATTAATATTTGATACTTTTATTAAAATTAAGAACAATGACCAAATTGAGTATTTGCCTATTAGTAAACTGTAAATGGGTACTATGACCTTATTTTAAGAAGTTACAATTCATAGGATAAAGAAATCATTTTAAGTGGTCATATTTATATTTTGAAAAATATTAAAAATATTAATTAGTGTTATAAAATCAATCTATTTAGAATGCATACTTATTTGTAATAGTACATATGCATTAAATAAATATCACTTGATTAATGTGGCCTATACTAAACTAGAGTCTCTTTATTTTTTATTTGTTTTTATTTTTGAACTAGAGTCTGTTTAACATGCTGGAAAATAAATTAGCTGAAATGGTACTCATACTGACATTATATATTCTTCATGATAAAAATTTGCTCAATTGATATTTACTAAGTAATTAATAAATATTAACAGAAAGGTAGCAGAGTCTATGAGGGCTGGTTTTGTGGGAGTCAGATAACACAAACAAAAGAACTAAGTCTAGACAAATACAAGAAATGTGTTATTAAGACTAAGTTTATAAGGACAATTGTGAAAAACTAAAATATAAAAAAGGACCCTGCCAGCATGGCTCAGTGTTTGAGCATCAACCTATGAACCAGGAGGTCACGGTTTGATTCCCGGTCAGGGCACATGCCTGGGTTGCAGGCTCGATCCCCAGTGTGGGTTGTGCAGGAGGCAGCTGATCAATGATTCTCTCTTATCATTGATGTTTCTATCTCACTCTCACTCTCCCTTTCTCCTTTCTCTCTGAAATATATATATATATATAAAATATATATAAAATATATATGTAATATATATGAAATATATATAAATATATATTTATATTAAATATATATTTAATATAAATATATATTATATTTTATATATTTATATTTATATATATATTAGTGTAATAAAAAAGGGACTTTAAACAAGAGGACATCTATTCAAAGTAGTCCTTTAATAGAGTCAGCTGCATTAAGTATTAGACTAATACAAGAAACCTGTATTAGGACTGAGTTTAGAAGGACAATTGTGAAAAAATAAAATATAAAAAAGGGAGTTTAAACAAGAGGACATCTATTCAAAGTAGTCCTTTAATAGAGTCAAGTACATTAAGTGTTAGATCAAAATTAAAGGATATCAAGAAATGAAAGAGTGGAGTTCCAATATCGAATGCCTTGAATGATAGATTGGCCATAACTCTTGAGTTTCATTGCTCTGCCATTCCCATTGTCTTGTTTTGATGTGAGTGTCTTAGAGTCTATAGTCCTACTTGACATCAAGTGTTCCATATAGCCATATAAAGTCTGATGCTTTATCTCTAGCACAGTGCATAACAGGAATGCAGCATAATACTCTCCAGGTCCATCCATGCTCTCACAAAAGGTAAGATTTCCTTCTTTTATGCATCTGAGTATATGTGGAATCTAATGAGAAAAATAAACTAATAAACAAAATAGAAACAGGTTCATAGATAGAGAACAGACTGACAGATGTCAAAGGGGAGGAGGACTGGGGAACTGAATGAAAAGGTGAAGGGATTAAGCAAAAAAACAAACTCATAGATAGATAATAGTATGGTGATTACCAAGAGGAAAGGGGTGGGGTAAGTAGGAGATGGTAAATGGGGGAATAAATGGTGATGAAAAAAAAGAGGAATATAGCAGTAAGAGTTACTTTTAAAAATATGTTTTTTATTGATTTCAGAGAGAGGAAGGGAGAGGGAGAGATAGAAACATCAAGGATGAGATAGAATCATTGATTGGCTGCCTCCTGGAGATCAAACCCTCAATGTGGCTGTGTTCCCTGACTGGGAATCAAACTGTGACCTCCTGGTTCATAGGTCGATGCTCAACCACTGAGCCACACTGGCAGGGCAAGAGTTACTTTTGGGTAAACATATGACCTTCATCTCATCTCTTCTTTATTTGCTTTAATTTTAATGTATTTTACTTTTGAAGCTTTTACCTAGCTTTATTTACTTTTTAAATTGTTTTTTATTTTTTAATTACAGTTGATATACAATATTATATTATTTATAGGTGTGTACCCAGTGATTAGACATTTATATAACTTACAAAGTGATCACTACAATAAATCTAGTAACCATCTGCCACCATATGTAGTTATTACAATGTTATTTACTATATTTCCTATGCTCTACTTTATATCTCCATGACTATTCTGTAATTACCAACTTGTACTCTTAATCCTTTCAACTTTTGCATCCATTTTCCCAACCCCACTCCCATCTAGCAACCATCAAAATGTCCTCTGTGTCTATGATTATGTTTCTGTTCTCCATGTGCCCTGATATGGAATCAAACCATGACCTCCTGGTTCATAGGTCAATGCTCAACCACTCAGTCACATCAGCCAGGCTATTTTGTTATTTATGTTCCACATATAAGTGAAATCATAAGGCATTTACCTTTCTCTGACTTGTTTCACTCACTACAATATCGTCTAGGTCCATCCATGTTGTTACAGATGGCAAGATAGCATTCTTTTTTATGGCTCATATTCCATTGTACATGTGCATCACTTCTCCTTTATCCATTCATCTGTTGATGGGTACTTGGATTGTTTCCATATCTTAGCTATTGTAAATAATGCTGCAATGTACACATGAATGTATATGTCTTTTTTATTCAGTGTTTTGAGTTGCTTTGGGTAAATTCCCATAAGTGGAATTGCTGGGTCCTTCTTTGTTTCTTCTTATAGCCTTTGTTTTAAAGCCTATTTTGTCTGGTATAAGTATTACTAATCCAGATTTTTTTTAAAATTTCCATTTTTATGAAATATCTTTTTCCATCCCTTTACTTTCAATCTGTGTGTCTTTTAATCTGAAGTGAGTCTCTTATATATATCATAATTAAGGGTCTTGTTTTGTTATCCACTCAGTCACCCTATGTATTTTATTATTTTATTATTTTATATTTTTATTGATTTCAGAGAGGGAGAGATTGAAACATCAATGATAAAAATTATTGATTGGCTGCCTCCTACATGCCCCCCCCCCAAACTGGGGATTGAGCCCACAACCTGAGCATGTGCCCCTGACCAGAATCGAACCTGGGACCCTTCAGTCCACAGGCCAATGTTCTATCCACTGAGCCAAGCCAGCCAGGGCCACCCTATGTCTTTTGATTAAAGCATTTAAACCATTAACATTAAGTAATTATTAATAAATATGTATTTATTATCATTTTGTTATTCACTAGAGGCCAAGTGCATGAAATTTGTGCATGGGGGGGTGTGTCCCTCAGCCCAGCCTGCACCCTATCCAATCTGGTACATCCCTCTCACAGTCCAGGACTGCTGGCTCCCAACTGCTCACCTGCCTGCCTACCTGATTGCCCCTAACCCAGGGGTGGGCAAACTTTTTGACTCGAGGGCCATAATGGGTTCTTAAACTGGACCGGACGGCCGGAACAAAAGCATGGATGGAGTGTTTGTGTGAACTAATATAAATTCAAAGTAAACATCATTACATAAAAGGGTACGGTCTTTTTTTTTTTTTAGTTTTATTCATTTCAAACGGGCCAGATCTGGCCTGCAGGCTGTAGTTTGCCCACGGCTGCCCTAACTGCTTTTGCCTGCTAGCCTGATCATCCCCTAGCCACTCCCCTGCTAGCCTGATTGACACCTAACTGCTCCCCTGCCTGCCCAATTGCCCCTAACTGCCCTCCCCTGCCAGTCTTGTCACCCCTAACTGTCCTCCCCTGCCAGCCTGGTCACCCCTAACTGCCCTCCCCTGCAGACCTGGTTGCCCCCATCTGCCCTCCCCTGCAGGCCTGATCCCCACAACTGCCCTCCCCTGCCAGCCGGGTTACCCCTAACTGCTCTCCCCTGCCAGCCTGGTTGCCTCTAACTGCCTTCCTCTGCCAGCCCGGTCACCCCTAACTGCCCTCCCCTGCAGGCCTGATCACCCCCAACTGCCCTCTCTTTCAGGCCTGGTTCCTCACAACTGCCCTCCCCTGAAGGCCTGATTGCCCACAACTGCCCTCCCCTGCCTGCCATCTTGTGGTGGCCATCTTGTGTCCACATGGGGGTGGCCATCTTGTGTGTTGGAGTGATGATCAATTTGCATATTACCTCTTTATTATATAGGATACTTTTTTATCTTTTCTCCTTCTCCTTCTCTTTCTGCTTCTGCTTCTGCTTCAAGAAACCTTTTAACCTTTCTTGTAATACTGGTTTGGTGGTGATGAACTCCTCTAGCTTTTTCTTTTCTGTGAAGCTCTTTATCTGCTCTTGGATTCTAAAGATAGCTTTGCTGAGTAGAGTAATCTTGGTTGTAGGTCCTTGCTTTTCATCACATTGAATATTTTATGCTGATCCCTTCTGGCCTGCAAAGTTTCTGTTGAGAACTTGAATGACAGTCTTATGGGAGCTCCCTTGTAGGTAAGTAACTGCTTTTCTCATGCTGCTTTTAAGATACTCTTTTTGTCTTTAACCTTTGGCATTTTAATTATGATGTGTCTTGGTGTAGCCCTGTATGAGTTTATTTTGTTTGGGACTCTTCACTTCCTGGACTTGTATATCTATTTCTTTCACCAGGTTAGGAAAGTTTTCCTTCATTATTTTTTCAGATAGATTTTCAATTTCTTGCCCTCTCTTCTGGGGCCCCCATGATGCAAATGTTGTCAAGCTTGAAGTTGTCACAGAGGCTTCTTAAACTATTCTTTTTTTAAAATTTTCATTTTGCTCTTCTGATTGCATCTTTTCTGCTTCCTTATGTTCTAAATTGCTGATTGATTCTCTGCTACATCTACTCTATTGTTTATTCCCTGTAATATATTCTTGATTTCAGTTTTTGCAGTTTTCATTTCTGAATGGTTCTTTTTTTAAGTTTTCTATCTCTGTTTTTATATTTTTTATCTCTTTGTTGAAGTTTTCACAAAGTTCATCAGTGTTTGGCACGCTGCATATGGTAGATTGCTTATCTCCATTTTGTTTAGTTCTTTTTCTAGAGTTGTGCTCTGTTCTTTCATTTGCGACATGTTTCTTTTTCTCCTCATTTTGGCTGCCTCCCTGTGTTAGTTTCTATGTATTAGCTAGAGCTATTACATCTGCTAGTCTTGATAGATTGGCCTTATCTAGTAGATATCCTATAGAGTCCAGTGGCACAGCCTCCCTTGTCACCAGATCTGAGTGCTCCAAGTGTTCTCCCAATATAGGCTGTGTATACCCACCTGTTGTAGTTGAGCCTTGATTGCTGTTAGCACATTAATAGGAGGGATTTACACCAAGGCCAATCATCTCTGAAAACTGATTACAACAGTGGAGGATCTGCTGTACAGGTGCTGACCCCACAGAGCAGAACTTGCCTCATCAGGGCTCTGGTGTCCCCTGAGTTTGCCTCTTAGTATGTCACTGATGGAGATGGCTGGGTGGTGCTTCAGCATACTCTAAAGCTGTCCACCAGGTGTGCTGGCTCTGGAGCCTCCCGAGAGGTGCAGTCCAAGGTCAGCCGCAACCTGTGATCTTCCCAGGTCCATCTTGCATGAGCTACATAGCGATCTTCATGTCTTCTTGTTCTGGGCTTGAAGGTATCCAGGAGAGACCAAGCTGTGAACCAAGGTCCACTGCTTCTAGTTCTGGGCCTGGTGCTACTTAACAATAGCTATGGGGCACCCCAAGACCAGATGCTGATTGTTTAGAGTTTATGAAATCTCAAAAATTTTTAAGAAAGTCTGCAGCATATGCCAAAATACACCATTTGTATGGAAAAGCCACTGGTAATTGCTTGGGTGGTCACACAAGTTAGGTGGGGTAGGGTCTTAGGGAATTACTAGAGCAGGGCAAACAGTGTTAGCCAGGTTGATGGAAACTCACATATGGCATTTGCATGTTTGCGGGCTCTGTGGGGGCAAGGCTCACAGAAACAATGGCCTTTGCCAGAACTTAACTCATGAGAAAGCTGCCCTTCCGGACCTGGCCCTGAAGCCAGACAATTCAGTTCCCCCCCATATGTCCTTGGTACCTTTGGAGCTGCTACCCCGGTGCCAGAGCTCAGAGAAAGTAAGTCCGTGGGTGGGTTCTTTGAGAGAAATGCCTGGGTTTCCAGCAGGCCTTTGTCTCTCACTCAGCCAAAATTCCCTGTGGTTTACACATTCAGAAGTTATGGGGACTTCTCTTCCTGGGCCTCGTGTATGACTGGGACCTCCTCACTCCTCAGGGTGGACCACCACAGCCAAAATATCCCTTCGAATTTTTAACCACTACATGTGGGTGTGGGACCAGCACATTCTGCATCTTTGTCCTTCTTACCAGTCTTAATGTTGCTGCTTCTTTATATCCTTAGTTATAGGATCTCTATTCAATTGAATTTCAGGTATTTCTGAATGATAGTTTCTCTGTAGTTTGGTTGTAATTTTGATGTGGTTGTGGGAGAATGGGAGTATCAAATATACCCACTTCGCCATCTTGACTAGAAGCCCTGCTTTAATGTTCTAATGTACAGCTTTCTATTTTTACTCTCTTCAGATAGCATTTGTTGGCCAAAGCTTTGGTATCAAAGTTTCTATGAGTTTTTGTAGTCTAGCACCCAATTTGTCCCTCTCTAGTTTATCTTGTCTTTTGTGAAAATGGACTTTTAAGTATGGCCTCAGTGCTTTCTCAGAAACAAACCTATAGGCAAATCTAGTAAGAGACATCTGTGTTACTAGAATGCTAATTTAATAAAAATACTTGTGTTGAGATTAAAACTTAGTTAATAGTGTTTTATTTGTCTTATTTCAATCATGATGGAAATCCATTGTGGAAAGAATGAAACAGGAAAATTATCATTAAAAATTTTAAATCCTGCAAAATTTTAGAACGCAAAGGTAAATGCTGTTAATATATTAGTGTTTTTATATAAAATTATTTTGGCATCATCAAATGATATCTGAAAATAATTTTTAAACTAACTTTCTCCAATTAAAAATGGCAAAGGTCACTTACTATGAGTTTTAAAGTTGCACATACATCACTATTTAAATTCCTTAATTAAAATAGAGCATATTATTCTATTTGACTCTTTTGTGGAGGGATATAAATACATGTTTAGAATTTCTTCTGTCATAATATTTAATACATGCTAATTTTTAGCCATTATTAACAAATGATGGAGCAATACTCCATGAATTGTCATTTTCACTAATCCTCACACTTAACAGAATTTTTTACTTAAAATATTATGTAAGAACTTTAATGTAAGTCAAAGTTATAACAAAAGTGTTTTTTCTCCACTTTTTTTTAAAAAAATATATTTTATTGATTTTTTACAGAGAAGAAGGGAGAGAGATAGAGAGTCAGAAACATCGATGAGAGAGAAACATCGATCAGCTGCCTCCTGCACATCCCCTACTGGGGATATGCCTGCAATCAAGGTACATGCCCTTGACCAGAATCGAACCTGGGACCTTTCAGTCCGCAGGCCGACAATCTATCCACTGAGCCAAACCGGTTTAGGCTCTCCACTTCTTTTAAAAATCCTATTAACATGACAATATAAGTTGTATTTATTTATCTATCATCTATTCATCCAACCAACCTATGATTAGAATAAGAATAGGAGAAGATACAATGGTAGATGAGTTTGTAAATGACTTAGTAGAGGAAAGAAAATATGAGTGTAAATGCCTGAGAGATTATATAATATTAAGAAGTGAGCCATTTCACTTTATAGAATTCTTCAAAAACTCAGTTTGAAGGTATCAGTTACAAAAAAATTGTGATTGAGAGGTGTAGATAAAATAGAAAAATTGTTGAAAAGTCACTGAATACAGGTATATCTCATTTTATTGCACTTCACTTTATTGTGCGTTGCAGATATTGTGGGTGTGTGTTTTTTAATAAATAAAGATTTCTGGCTACCCTGTGTCAAGAAAGTCTATTGGCACCATTTTTTCCAACAATATTTTGCTCACTTTGTGTTTCTGTATCACATATTATAATTCTTGCAATATTTTAATGTTGTAATTATTATACTCATTACAGTGTCTGTGATCAGTGATCTTTGATGTTACTATTGTAATTGTTTTAGGGTGCCACAAACCACACCCATATAAGACTGCAAACTTAATAGATAAATGTATGTGTTCTGAGTGTTCACAAGCTGTTTCTCCATCTCTTTCTTCATTCTTGGGTCTCTCTAATCCCCAAGACACAACAATAATTAAAATAGGCCAATTGATAACCTTACAAAGGCCTGTAAGTATTAAAGTGAAAAGAAGTGCCACACATCTTTCATTTTAAATCAAAAGCTAGGAATAATTAAGCTTAGTGATGAAGGAATGTGGAAAACTGAAATAGGCCAAAAGCTAAGCTTTTTGCTCCAAATACTTAGCCATATTGTGAATCCAAAGAAACAGTCCTTGAAGAAAACTAAAAGTGCTACCCCAGTAAACACATGAATGATAGAAAAGCTAAACAGCTTTATCACTGATGTGGAGAAAGTTTTAGTGGCCTGGATAGAAGATCAAACAAACGATAACACTTCCTTAAGTCAAAACTTAATCCAGAGCAAAGCCTTAACTCTCCTGAATTGTACATTTTTTAGACATAATGTTGTTATACTCTTAAGTTTATAGCATACTGTAAATATAACTTTTATATGAACAGTTAAACCAAAAAAAGAAGTATGACTTGTTTTATTGAAATACTCACTTTATTGTGGTGGTCTGGAATCAAGCACACAATATCTCTGGGCTATGCCTGTAATTGCAACCCCATTAGTATAGAAAATACCTACAGTTTCACTTTATGTATTTTTTCATTAGAATGCCAAGGTTTAATTCATTCCTAAAATAAACTGAAGAGGTCTCCAACTTGGGAACCTCAAGCAAGCAAATCTTGGTAAACAGGACAAATAAAGGCCTTACTGAAGTACATGCTATTATGAATAATGCTGCTAAATATGTGTCCGAAATCCTGCTTTCAATTATTTTGAGAAGATATTCAAAGTGAAATTTTTGGATCATATGATAATTCTATATTTAATTATTTGAAAAACCAACATACCGTTTTAAAAAGTGCCTGCACCATTTTACATTCCCAAAAGCTATATACAAGACTTGTACTTTTTCCATATCCAGGCCAACACCTATTTTCTGTTTGTTTGTTTCAATAATAGCCATCTTAATGTGTGGTAAGTAATTTCTCATCGGGAAGCCATCTTACTAGTAATGTGTGATAAATAATTACTCATTGGGATTAACATTTTTGTATTTGCTTAATGATAGTGATGTTGGACACCTTTTTATATACTTATTGGCCATTTGTGTGTATTCTTTGTTGAAATGTCTATTCAATTCCTTTGCCTATTTTTAAAATTGGATTCTTTGTTTTCAGACTTCTAATTTTAGATTCCAACTTCGTTCATTGTCTTTGAGATATTTTTTACATTTTTAGAAATTGATGGATATATAACCTCTTTTATTTTTCTGGTTGAGACTTAATACATTTCCTGTTCCCCACCTTCATGGACAATAAATTTAAGTACCTATCTTAAAATTGAACTGGATCATGTTAACTTACCCAAATTTGTCAATTCTTAAAATTTGTTCAATTCTTCCAGTTTTCTTCAATATCTGGCTACAGTCCTCCAAACATAAATTTATCTCCCTCTTGCCTTACTCAGAGTCATTAAGAACTAAAATCTAGCGCTAGCTGGTTTGGCTCAATGGATAGAGCATCAGCCTGCAGACTGAAGGGTCCCAGGTTTGATTCCGGCCAAGGACACATGCCTGGGTTGCAGGCTCAATCCTCAATAGGGGGCGTGCAGGAGGCAGCCAAACAATGATTCTCTCTCATCCTTGATGTTTCAATCTCCCTCTCCCTTCCTCTCTAAAAATCAATATATATATATATATATATATATCCTATCTAATAAAAGAGAAACATGGTAATTAGCTGTACATCCGCTACCCTTCCCATTGGCTAATCAGGGTGATATGCAAATTAACTGCCAGCCAAGATGGCGGCCGGCAGCCAGGAAGCTTGAAGCTAACATGAGGCTTGCTGCTTCAGTGACGGAGGAAACCAACTTTCCCCTCCTGCCTTGCCGGCCTCTGAGCTTGCAGTTTGAAACATTGTTACAAATATAGAAGCAAAACAAAACCCCAGAAACCTGCTATCAGCCAGCTGGGATCTCAGAGCTGGAGTTGATACAGGGTTTCGATTATACAACACAAACAAACCAGATACCTGCTTTCAGCAGCTTCAGAGCTAAAGCTGGCCCAGAATAAAAAAAAAAAAGAAAAAAAGGAGCAGTTGGGAGCTTCAGTCACCCACCAGCCTGAAAATAGCCCTTGGCCCCTCACCCAGACTGGCCAGGCACCCCAGTGGGGACCCCCACCCTGAAGGGTGTGTGACCAGCTGCAAACAGCCATCATCTCCTCATCCAGGCTGGCCAGGAATCCCGGGGGCACCCCCACCCTGATCCAGGACACCCTTCAGGGCAAACCAGCCAGCCGCCAACCCATACACCAGGAATCCATCCTATATAGTAAAAGGGTAATATGCCTCCCAGCACCGGGATCAGCGGAGCCACGAGGCATCCCGACACCAGAATCAGCGTGACAGGGGGCAACACCCAAACCCCCTGATCTCCCTGCTGCTCTGTGTGTGACGGGGGGGGGGGCACAACCCCCTGATTGGCCCTGCTCTGTGCCTGATATGGGGGAGCTCCCCAACGCCCTGATTGCCCTGCGGCTCTGTGTGTGACAGGGTGCGGCGCCCCAACCCCCCCTTCCAACAGGCCCTGCTCTGTGTGTGATGGGGTAGAGCCATAACCTCCCCATCAGCCCTGCCCTGAGTGTGACAGGGTGCGGCGCCCCAACCCCCTGATCCATCCTGCTCTGTGTGTGAAAGGGGGCGGTGCCCCAACTCCCCTATCGGCCCTACTCTGTGAGTGACAGGGGGGAACTCCTCAACCCCCTGATGGGCCTTGCTCTGTGCATGACAGGGGGGAGCTCCCCAACCCCCTGATCGGCCCTGCTTTGTGAGTGACAGGGTACGGAGCCCCAAACCCCCTGATGGGCCCTGCTCTGTGAGTGACAGGGGGCAGCGCCCCAACCCCCTGATTGGCCCTGCTCTGTGCGTGACAGGGAGTGGCGCCGCAACCTCCCCATTGATTCTACCTTGAGTGTGACAGGGGGCGGTGCCCCAACCCCCAATTGGCCCTACCCTGAGCATGACTAAGGGTAGCATTGCAACCTCCCGGTCCTCCCTGCTCTGTGCATGACAGCGACCGGTGCCCCAACTCCTCAATCAACCCTGTTCTGAGCCCGACCAGGGGCTGCACCCAAGGATTGGGCCTGCCCTCTGCCACTGGGGAGCAGGCCTAAGCCAGCAGGGCGTTATCTCCCGAAGGGTCCCAGACTGCGAGAGGGCACAGGCCGGGCTGAGGGACCCTCCCCCCCCGCCCCCCAAGTGTACAAATTTTTGTGCACCCGGCCTCTAGTATATATATAAAAGAACTGAAATCTGACTGCCCAGATCCCTATATAGACTGTAACTGGCCTTGTAGTTAGTTTTACCACCCTCATCATCCCAGGGCCTGAAGAAACTCTATGCGCTACAGTCCAATGGCTAAATATCAACTTCAACATATCACCATGGCAGTTGACCTAGCATGGGCTAGAATTCTTCCCTGAAATGCTGATATATGGGCTACTAAGAAAGTCTAGTTAATGCTTAGGTCATGCATGGCTTTATACTACAGGAAACCAATACTGAAGAACATCACCAAGTGCTGGGGTCCAACCCCAGCAGGTCCAGGGGTCCCCAAAGGTGTGGACGGAGTCGGCAAAGAAGGAAGGACACGGAGACAGCGTTCAGTTGATCAGCAGCCTAGCCAGGATCTCCAGCCAGGATCTCCAGCCAAGTTCTGGTCTGGATCTCCAGAGAGGTTCTGCTTTGGATCTCAAGCCAGGTTCTGTGTCCATGTTGTCTTGCTGGGTTCTCCAGCCAGGTTCTCCAGGTTCTCCAGCCAGGTTCTGTAACCAAGTTCCCTCGCTAGGTTCTCCAGCCAGGTTCTGTCCAGGTTCTCCAGCCAGGTTCAGTCACCAGGTTCTAGTCAGGTTCTCTTGCCAATTTCTGTAGGCAGGTTCAGTCCAGGATCTTTTGCCATGTTCTCTCCAGCGAAGTTCTTCTGTCTATAGGTTCTGTATAGGTTCTGTCTTCTCAGTCCTGTCTTCTAAGTTCTGTGTTCTAAGTTCTGTCTTCTTACATCTGTATTTATACCAGTTGATCCCAATCCTATCAATCTCTATTCCAAAGGTTAGGGCGTTTCTTATCTCCATTCCAGGGAGTAAAGATTATGTAGCTTAAGCATGATTGTTCATAGTTAAAGTGATTAATTACCCACCTGGCACTTAGTTAAGAGGTTTTATTCCCTCCCTAACTTCAGGGGAAAATCCCTACCTGGGGAAACAACCTTTCTCAGAGACCTTGGTTAAAACACATAGTGCCAAGAAGGTGAGCAAACATATTAAGAACAGTATGCCATATATGCCAGGTCCCTTGAAACAGCAAGCATGGACCAGCTCCCGGCAAATTCCCCCTTTTTTATTTTTTAAAAGCAGGCATTAAAAAGAAAAACCCGAAATGCTCTCTTGTATCCATTTTAAGAGTAGGATTGGTGTTTTCCGCTATTACCTGAGTCCTGATCTATCACCCCAGGGAGAGCTTGCCAATCCTGCACTTTCCCGGGGTGGAAAGGCTGCAGTGGGGTTAAGGATAAGGCTCCTTGGGCCTACCTTCTCCCATGCCTCTACATTTACCTTTCCGGCACCTTTCCTTCCTCAGAAAAGCATGGACATATTTCTTGTATAAAATGTTCCATCTGACTGGGAGTAACCTTAATTCCTCTGCTAGCAAGCATATGTGTTAAAAGATCAATACAGAGTCTTATTTCTTTAGACTCAGTATGGCACATCTTCTTAATCTAAAGATCAATACAGAGTCTTCTTCCTTTGGACTCAGTATGGCACATCTTCTCAATCTAAGTTCTGTACTATCCACCTTCTTACCCTACTTATCCTCTATAGGGGGGTCTGAAGTACCCTGGTGGAGTCCTATCCGTCCCGAATGTGGGGGTTCTCAATGGGGGGGGCTTACCTAGGGGAATCCTGTTCCAGGGGTTCCCAAAGGTGTGGACGGAGTCGGCGAAGACTATCTACCCTCTTCCTACGGTGGAGTCCTATCCATCCCGAGAGTGGGGCTTACCTAGGGGTCCCTGTTCGGGCGCCATATGCCGGGGTCCAACCCCAGCAGGTCCAGGGGTTCCCAAAGGCGTAGATGGAGTCGGCGAAGAAGGAAGGACACAGAGACAGCGTTCAGCTTATCAGCAGCCTAGCCAGGATCTCCAGCCAGGATCTCCAGCCAAGTTCTGGTCTGGATCTCCAGAGAGGTTCTGGTTAGGATCTCCAGCCAGGTTCTGTAGCCATGTTCCCTCACTAGGTTCTTCAGCCAGGTTCTGTCCAGGTTCTCCAGCCATGTTCAGATACCAGGTTCTAGTCAGGTTCTCTTGCCAATTTCTGTAGTCAGGTTCAGTCCAGGATCTTTTGCCATGTTCTCTCCAGCGAAGTTCTTCTGTCTCTAGGTTCTGTGTAGGTTCTGTCTTCTAAGTTCTGTCTTCTAAGTTCTGTGTTCTAAGTTCTGTGTTCTAAGTTCTGTGTCTTGCTGTCTTATTACATCTGTATTTATACCAGTTGATTCAAATCCTATCAATCTCTATTCCAAAGGTTAGGGCGTTTCTTATCTCCATTCCAGGGAGTAAAGATTATGTAGCTTAAGCATGATTGTTCATAGTTAAAGTGATTAATTACCCACCTGGCACTTAGTTAAGAGGTTTTATTCCCTCCCTAACTTCAGGGGAAAATCCCTACCTGGGGAAACAACCTTTCTCAGAGACCTTGGTTAAAACACATAGTGCCAAGAAGGTGAGCAAACATATTAAGAACAGTATGCTATATACACCAGGTCCCTTGAAACATATGCTGTGCAGATGTTTCTTTCCTGCAGTGACTGTGTCAAGCAGCAAGGATGGACCGGCTTCCGGCAACCAAGGATATCAACATCCTAACTAGACAGTCTTGAAAAACTCAATGAGGGCCGACTGACCAGAGTGGCTCAGTTGGTTGAGTGTCCTCCTGTGAACTGAAATTTTGTTGTTTGATCCCCAGTCAAGGCAGATGCAGAAGGCAACCCATAAATGTTTCTCTCTCTCTCTCTCTCTCTCTCTCTCTCTCTCTCTCTCTCTCTCTCTCTCTCCCTCTAAGCATGTCCTCAGGTGAGGATTAAAAAATAAAATAAATTAAAATAAATAAACTCTAGTTAAACAAAAAGTACAATGAGCAGTGCTGTATAACAAATATTTTCCTGCACCAATCTTTAAAATCCACTGGAAGAGTTTCCTCAAGGTTCATTCTGACTTTTCTCTTTCATAAAAAGTTTTATACTACTATTTTTTTTCCATTGTAGACATCCCTCTTTTAAGGTGCCTCATCTCTAGGAAGCTAAAACAACTAAACTTTGTCATCACTTCCCAACAAATGGTTCAGTAGTACTGCAGAAAGAATGCCAACAAGAGTTACTCAAAAGACTTTCCTAGACCCTGCTTTACCTCACTCATTTATCATGACATCTGAGTTTTTCAGTGATGAATTAAATGTATTTGTTTTGAACAAAAGAAGGAATTGCCAATGCTGAGTATTATCTAAAATCTATTAAACTAGAAATTTTCCCACCATCCTGTTTTTTAAAAAAAAGGCAAATGGAAAGGTTGACCATGCCCTCATAGTTCAAGATAAGACCTACTTATACCTTCTCAATGGGTTCCTAGTTAACTTGCTTCTATAAAACTCCAGTCCCCCTTCCTTTCCTTCAATAATGAATATTTTTCTTACTGCAATAGCCTGAATAAAATCATATTCTTAATTCACCAGTATATTTTGTTTTTCACATGTGTATGCATGTTATTTACTCAGATAAACCTTATATAATCCCAAAGAATCTTGTATTTCTCCTTGATAACAATCATCTCAATTTAATATAACCTTTGTCTTCTACTTTTGATTGTAAACTCCATAGTGGCAGAGCTCATTTTTCATGTTTTACCACCCCCAGTTATACCTATTTTTTAAATTGTCAAATGCATTAATAAATGTACATATTTAATTGTTTTTGCCTCAATATGGAGGTAAAAACTGCCTTTATCTAATTTGCAGAATGATTGAAATAAGATTTTTTTTTACAATCTGTAGTACCCATTATAAAATGTCAATGAATCTTGATTTTGATACAAAAATCATTATATGTTGAATAAAACATTATTTTATAATATATGTTAAACATTTTCATTTTTGCTGGTGCTGCTAAATAGCAATTACTAATCTCATTTTAACCTATTTACTGGCAAGTAAGTAATTAAAAATAAAGATAAAATTTTAGTTAATTAGCCACCTAAAACAGGCTTAATTAAACACAAAATATATAGGTTGGAGGAGCAAATAAAACAGTGACCCTTTTAGGTTTTTACAAGTACTGTTAAACTTTGTAGCACAATTAATTGCTGTGGCATACATATTTGTACAAGAAGCTGGAATTTCTTATCGGTATGCCATTAAAAGGGTAATTAGCAAAAGAGTTAGACCTGTTTCTGTTTGAATCTCTCTTACTGTGCAGATCTAACTACATATTAAACTTGGTTCAGGCTGAAAAACAAACCAACATAAAGTAGTGAAAGTTAAGGTCCATTTAAGGACATATATGAGTATTGTACTTATATATTTTTAAGTTATAAAAAGAATCTTTCAAACCAATCTTCTTTCTGATATCCTTGCCACTATTCAATTTGCATGGACTTGACAGCTTTTCCTTTTGTCAAATGGCTCTGTAAATTATCACATTTTTCAGCATTAGTGTGGAAAAAAAAGAACCAAATAAATGAAACAATGCCAGAATATAGCATGACACACTCCCTGCCTTCCCCTACCCAAACTCTTTGTATGTAGATGGACTTGCTGCCTCATTTGATTCAATATTTCATTTGATCATTTTTAAATACTTGAAATTTCCTACTCAAATAAAAATGTCCCACTGCATGATATAAATCTATTGGCTAAAAAGGAAAACTGCTCCTCTTTATTTCCATTTGGCTAAAATTCTTAAGTACTTCCCCCTTAGCATTTTGAGTAAATGAATACTATATCATGGTAGTGGATTAAAAGTTACTGCAAGTGTAAAGCCCTTTACATATTTAATGGAAATGCATTGCCATTCTTCATCTGCATTGCATTAAAGTGTATCATATAATTGATCTAATCTATTGAGATGAAAAGATTATTCCTTATTATGAATGTCCTATTAGAATTTTATAGCTATTTTATATTATAAAGTGACATTACTTTAACATTCGTTAAAAGTTATAGGCCATCAGAATTCAACACCTGAGTAACAAATGGAGGTCGTGTGTGCATTCTATAACTCTTAAGTTTTTAAAAAATCTATACCCATTATGTTTTTTAACAAGCTAGTGGTATGCTGGCAATACCACCGAAATCAGGTGGTGAGAATCAGTACAACACTAGAGTAAGTCATTGCATCTAAAACCATTTCAATTCCTTTAACTCACTCTAAACACTGATGTCATTGAACCATTTTTTTAAATAAAAAGAACTTGTTTAATATGAAAGAATATTTAAATGTAATCATTTTTCTGCTAATAAATAATGGTAGTAAACTAAGGACATAGATGATGTTTTCAAAACAATATATTCTTTCCTTCAGTGAAAATACTTTAGAGCGATACATAACACAAACTGAAGAACTGGGGTCTTGATGATGATATCAGTATGTGAAGTGTTTTTCTTTATAACCAATCTTAGAAATAGTTAAATTATTCATAATAACAAAGAAGTAGAAACAACATGAAGGTCTATCAACTGACAAATGGATAAACACAGTATGGTATATCCATAAAAAATTGAAATACTGAATGAAGCTGCAAAATGAACTTTGAAAACTTTATACTAAGTGAAAGAGCCCAGTCACAAAAACTGCATATTGTATAATTCTTTTATATGGAATGTTAAGAATAGAAAAATACATAGAGACTGCCTATGGATGAAGGGAGAATGGGTAAGTTGTGGAAACAAATAAAGTGAAAAAAGTGTCCCAGTGTTAGATCACGGTGATGGTAGAACAATTCTGTGACTATACTAAAACTAATAAAATTATACATTTAAATAGGTGTATTGTTTGATATATGAATTCTATATCTGTAAAATTATTTAAAACAAAAAAATACAAGATTTTTTATGTTTATTGGAAGGTAATTTTTTATTTGTTTGTGAACATTTATACTATATCAAAACAAAAATATAAGCTGACACTTCAAAGAACTAAATTCAAAATTAGTGTACACTTGACTAAATGGTTTAACAAATTCCGTTATTGTCACTTCCTTTTTTTCCCGTTCCATTGTGAACTCAGAGGGAATAAAAAAAACTTACACTGAATAATTTAGGCTATGAAAATACTTTCTTGAAGTTTTAAAAATTTATTGAATAACTTTGCCTCTGAGATAATTTCTTTTTTTCTCAATTTTTATTGTTGAAAGTCCCCTTTTTTCTCATTGACCTCTCCCATCTAGCTCCTGCCCCCAACCCCAGGCCTTCACAACCCTATTGTCTGTGTCCATGGGTTATGCATATATGCATACAAGTTTATTTTTTGATCTCTTCTCACCCACTGACCGCCCCCCCTAGCCCCCCCACCCCCCCGCCCGCACTCACACACACACCTTCCCTTTGAGGTTTGACAGTCTGTTCCATGCTTCTATGTCTCTGGATCTATTTTTGTTTTAACCCATATTCATACTTTAAAACTAAATGATATAAGATTCTAAAAATCATTTCTCCCTGGTACACTGCAATACAAATTGGAGGGGCATATATTACATTGTCAGTCAATCACAGAGTACTGCCAACTGAGCTGACATATAAGACATATAAATTAACCTTTCAAAGCACATGCCATTAATATATGCAATTGAGAATAATAACATATATCTATAGGAATGAGCTAAAGTCTACTTCTGAGAAAAATCTGGCAGCAGTAGTTCAGAATCTAATTTTAAAATATTTATTGAAAAAATACTGAGCACTCACTGGGAACTGCACACTGATCTAGGTACTGAGTAGAATGATAAATAAGACACAGTTCCTTCCATACAGATATAACTGAAATAGTTTTAAATGTGTTACTTATGAAGATCTGGAAAGCACTTAACTCCAATCAGATGATCAAAGATTATTATTAGGACTGATAGTAAACTAGTATATATATATTAAGAAAGTTATAATATGATCAAACATATTATCACCTCTCTGAAAAGTGCATGGAAACAGAAGGGTGTTGAACTTAAGGTTAAGAAAATAGAAAATAATAATTTATAAGCTTTTAACCATAATTTTTTTAAATGAAGTGGTACTATATCTTTACAATCCCAGTGTTTAGGGACATCCACTCTCTGTGACTAATGTTAGTAATCAAATAGAATAAATAAGTCAAAAATATTTCTGTTAATATAAAATAAAATATAGAAACCAAAATAAATGAAAAGTCCAGGTCTGGATTGTTTAGGAATGCCTTTATGTGACATAAAACCTAGGGGAAAGATTATATCAAATATTAGTAAATATTATTCAATGAGGCCTACTATATAAAGCATTAATACTCATCCTCCAGTGTCTACTTTAATAGCTAGGAAACCATATTTCATTTTAATTAAAATTAATATAACCTGTTAAAATGGTTTCTATTTAATGAAAATTTCTAAATTATGGTTTCCAGGAATTTGAACGACTCTTTTTAATGTGTTCATAAATCTTGACAAGGTAAAGTGGATTAATATAAGTATGTGACAGCTGTAGCAAGCTGAGTGATGACAAATGATAAAGAAACTGAGAGAAAAGTTGTTTTTTTTTTTAGGCTAACTGTGGACTATACAGATACTAAAGTGAATATTATATGTTAACTGCTGTTTTCACCAAATCATGAACATCTTTACTGTTAAACATACTTCTAGAAGAAGAGATCTATTTTTATATTATTTTCTTGTTTTAACTAAAACAAAGACTCTTAAGTTTTGAGAATCTATTGTAAAAATTCAGAAACCCCAACAGAAGTATGGATGATTATAAGTGAGTAATTATTTTAATATAATAAGCATATATTATAAAATATATATGTATAAACTAAAAGTAAGACAGGGACAGATAGAATGATTCTAAATATAATTTAATTTTGAAGTCTCTTTAATTTTATTGAAGGACTTTGGGAAAATATATTTTTTTCTACCTTTGTCCTTTTTACCAAAGAGACTGCATTTAAACCTTTCTATTGTGAAAGTAGTTAATAATGATGATAATAACAGTTAATAAAAAAATAACAGCTAACAAATTTTGTGCAGACCATGTGGCAGGGTCCAGATAAGTGATTTCTATAATTATCTCTTAACTAGAGACCCAGTGCACAAAATTCATGCATGGGTAGGGTCCCTAGGCCTTGCTGGCAATCAGGGCCAATCTTTGGGGTGGCCAGTGGGACAATCGGGGCCCCCGCTCGCACCTACCTTGGCCTGGCACCGTCTGCTCACCTGCTCCACCATTCTGCCACCATCCTGTTCTCATCGGGGCTCATCGGGGCTCATCCGGGCTGGCAGCGCCTCCAGTGCCGCCCCCTGCCAGCGCCATGTCGCCAACACCTGCCATGTTCCTAGCTGCCCCCTGGTGGTCAGCGCATGTTGAACTCCCGTCCTTGGGGACAATTTGCATATTAGCCTTTTATTATATAGGATATTTATGACAGCCCTGTAAAGTGAATTTATCATTATAAAATAAGGTTAGGTATCTTGTTTAACCTCATATAGGTAGTTACAGGGTTGGACATGGAATGTAGTCCTAGCTGATCTAAAGGCCCATGTTCTTAATCACTTGCATTCTTAGTAAACTACTGTAGTGTAGTAAAACAGGTATAAGATGCTTAAAAGCATTAGTTAGGTATCAATGTGCTAACTTCTAGGTATACACTTACTACCAAAATAGAGTCACTCCCTGTCTTCATGAAACTTACTTCTTCTCATATGAAGAAGCACTCAGTATGCAAGTAAACAAGTACAATAGCAATAGCAATTAAAACCCTAGAAACTGTGATTTTTTTATGAACCAATGACCAAACTGTTGTGATAGAGAAAACAGGGAAAATAAGGACATACATGAGAGTGGTCCTGCATTAAAACCTAAGAATAGATGATATAACCGAGGGGCTGAGGGTATGTAGGAAAGACAAGTAGTAAAGGTCTAAGAACTATACTTATCATGGTGATCACATTGTAAGATATAAAAATATCAAATCCCTGTGTTGTACACCCAAAACTAAAATAATATTGTATGCTCAATATACTTTCATAAAAATTTTTTAAAAACAAGTAGTTACTGTAAGGTGGCCAAATAATGTATCTTCCAACTTGGGACACTTGTGAGGGTAAAAGAGGAGATATAAAGAATTATACCCGAATAACAGCTATAATCCAGGACTGTTCTGAGCAAATCAACACATGTAAGTATGGAATGAAGAATTACTGAGGCAATTTCTTTGAGTAAGTGTGTCATTTAGGCCTTCCAGTAGCAGATGTTGAGATGGATTTAGGAGCAGAAGCAATTGGTGTAAAGCTGTAATGCCGATAAAAGTTCAGAAAGTTCAGGGGGAGCAGAATTGAGGAGGGAAATCCTTCAGCATATGATGATCTGACACTTAGGAAAGCAGAAAGAGGAGGCTGTGAGACTTGGGAGCTTTGCAGGTTGCTATACATATCTGAAAAAGTCTGGCCCAGCCCATCATGAAATTTCAGAGCAAATATTGAATGATAGATGCGTCCCCTGCATTGGGAAAAATTGGCCAGTACTTCTCCAGTACTACTGCTCAGCCCCTCGCTGTGGGCTTACCAGGAGGAGCATGGGCTTGGTTTAAAGGCTTAAGTGAATCCTCAAATTCCGAACAGCAGGAGGCTATCTGTTAACTGTATTCCTTACCAGTAAACATCGGGGGTTCTTCCTTGAAGGGAGGGAGATTCAAGTAGCACATCTTCATGCCTTGCGTTATAGTTGGTGAGAGCGGATGTGATTTAGTAAGCAAGGGGAAAATTTACCTTAGCCTTTAGCACAGAGAGAGCACACAAAGTACTGCAATAGGAAATATAGCACAGATAGATAGTATTTAGCTGTATCTAGGAGCTTATGATAGTTCTCTTTTGTTTCCATTTTCTCAGTGATATAAGAAATACGGTCATCCACAGAGAATGAGGATAAAGGAAGAAGTATTTTAGATCAGCAATTTTCAACCTTTTTTACCTCATGGCACATAAAAACTAAAAACTACAATTCTGCAGCACACCAGAAAAATATATCTTTTGCTGATCTGAAAAAAAATAAAGGTATAATTTTGATTCATTCACACCAGACAATCTCAGGGAAAAGAGGTCAGTGTCTCTGACGAAATAGTCAGGTGGTGCATGTTTTAAAAATTCTTGTGGCACACCAGCTAAAAATTGCTATTTTAGATAAAAGAATGGGGATGTAAGAAAAAATAATTGAAGAAAGATGATATGTAGTTTAGGCACATGTGAGTTCTCTGTATCATTTTGGGCTCTGATTTTTAATGATCTCAAATTTAAAATGAGAGCAATCATCATGTCTGTATGTTTTCCTATAGCCAATTTCAGTTACATGGGTGCAGGTACCAAGTAGATAGGAAGCTGGATATTATAAGAATTAGTTTAGCTAAGTGAGTATTAAAAAAAAAAGAGGAACTTGGGAGGTAAAGAAGAATACAAAGAAGTGAATATAGTGATTGATCATTTGGTTTAAAGAGAGTATGGAACAAAGTGAGGAAAAAAATAGGGTGGATCAATGAAATGCAATTCCTAAAGAGATGAAGGGATTGCTGAATTGGTAATTCTTTAAGGAGGGACTTGAAGAGATAGGAGGTGTTGGTAAGACCTAGAGATACTTGAAATTGAGTTTATAAGAGTGAGTGACTGAGGTAGGGTAGAATATGAGGTCATTGATGAAGAAGAGTTTGAGGAACTGAAATGTCAGAATACTGAAGGAGCAACATAAGAGATATTGCTTAAAGTTTTTAAAAGCTCACTTTGTCCTCCCTGGCTGGTGTCCTCAGTGGTTGGAATGTCCTGGTCACAGGCACATACTTGGATTGCAGTTTTGATCCCCAGCCCTGGTTGGGGCATGTGCAGGGGGCAACTAATCAATGCGTCTCTCTCTCTCTCTCTCTCTCTCTCTCTCTCATACCCCTTCCCTTCCACTGTCACACACACACACACACAAAAGGAAAAAATATCCTTGGGTAAGGATTGACATAAACAAATAAATAAATAAATAAAAGCTCACTCCGCCCATTGTCTGAAAAATAGAATGTAGGGAAATAAGAAAGAACCAATAATAAATGATAATAATAATAAAGAGATTATTTCAGTAGTGCAGTTGAGAGATAATTGTGGTGTGGCCTAAAATGGTAACATAGGAAAGGGAGGAAAATGGACATAAAAGAAGTTTAGTTTGGTGTTAAAGTCAATAAGATCTGCTGATGTATTGATGTGAGGAATAAAGAAAAGGGAGACATCAAATATAAATGCTAGGAGTTTTTATATGAGCAATGGCATGGAAGTTTGGTACAATTTACTAAAATGGGAATGACTGAGGCAACACAACTTGAGTAGTAAATTAGGATTTCCTTTTCAGACACCTAAATTTAAGATGCCTATTACACATGAAGTAGAGATATAAAATAGGTATTTGGATATTTATATTTATAGTTAAGAGGGGAACTATATGATGAAGGTAACAATTTTGTAGTTTCTGCCTTACAGATAATATTTAGTTATGGAAGTTTTATGATCACTTTGCAAGTTTATAGAGAACAAATACAAGAGGTGACAGAAAAATATTTATGTAAACACTAGAGGCCCAGTGCACAAATTAGTGCATGGGTAGGGTCGGGCTGACTCTCCCTGATGGGAGCCGATTGGGTCAAGCCAGCAGTGGGGAGGGGACATGGAAGGTTGGCCAGTCTGCCCCGCCCCCAGTAGGGCTTGTTGACTGGCCACAGTGGGCATCATAGTGACTGGTCGTTCTGGTCGTTCCAGCATTCCAGTTGCTGGCTTTTTATATATATAGATAATGTTAAGAAGGAAGAAACAGAAGAAGGAGGGGCAAGGAAAAAAGACTAAGGGGTTGTGGTGAGTCTGGAGGGGAAAACTAGGAGATTTTGGTCATTACAAACACTTTTAATTTAGAAACTACCTTTAGCATTTTAACATATATAGTATTTGTTGTACTGTGAAAGGACAACTTGATTTTCATTTGATACTCCATATTATTGTTGAATAACTATAAAAAAACAAACTCACTAAAGAGTTGGCTAAGCATTAATTTATTAGGTAATTTGTGTTGTGAATGTTTTACATTATGTAGAAATTCTTGCTGACTTGTTACATAGGCATTTAAAGGTGTTTTAGCCAAAACCGGTTTGGCTCAGTGGATAGAGCATCGGCCTGCGGACTGAAAGGTCCCAGGTTCGATTCCGGTCAAGGGCATGTACCTGGGTTGCGGGCACATCCCCACTGGGAGATGTGCAGGAGGTGGCTGATCGATGTTTCTCTCTCATCGATGTTTCTGACTCTCTATCTCTCTCCCTTCCTCTCTGTGAAAAATCAATAAAATATATTTAAAAAAATATATATATATATATAAAAATAAAAAAATAAAAGTGTTTTAATGATGACTAGGAAAATTGTTTGCATTTTTAATGAGTTGGGAAGATATTTTCTATCTAATCTAATAAAAGAGAAACATGCAAATTGACCATACCTTCACTATGCCCCAAGCAACGCCCACCAGCCAATCAGAGTGACTATATGCAAATTAACACAACCAATATGGCGTCTGGAAGCCACAGAGCTGGAGCAAGCAGGAAGCTTGGTTGCCCTGGCATTGGAGGAAGCCAAGCTTCCCTCCTGCCCTGGCCGGATGTGGCCTCCACTAAAGGCAACAAAGTTTCAATTACAGAAGCTAAATAAATCCCAGATACCTGCTTCCAGCCAGCCTCTATTGGGAGCTTGGGTGGCTGGGTGCCATGGCCAGCCTGCAAACAGCCATCAGCCCCTCACCCAGGCTGACCAGGCACCCCAGGGGACCCCCTCCCTGAAGGGGCTGTGGCTAGCCTACAAAGAGTCATCAGCCCCTCAGCAAGACTGGACAGGCACCCTAACAGGACCCCCCACCCTGACGGGGGTGTGGCCAGCCTGAAAACGGCCCTCAGCCCCTCACCCAGGCTGGCGACACCCTCAAGGGGTGAGGGTCCTTGCTGGGGGGCTTGACCATCCTGCAAACAGCCCTCAGCTCCTCACCCAGGCTGGCCAGGAACCCCAGGGGGGACTCCCACCTTGAAAGGGCTGTGGCCAGCCTGCAAACAGACATCAGCCCCTCACCCAGGCTGGCCAGGCACCCCAGCGGGGACCCCCACCCTAAAGGGGCTGTGGCCAACCTGAAAACGGCCCTCAGCCCCTCACCCAGGCTGGCCAGGCTCTCCAGCGGGACCCCCACCCTGACCCGGGACACCCTTCAGGGCAAACCAGCTGGCCCCCACCCGTGCACCAGGCCTCTATCCTATGTAATAAAAGGGTAATATGCAAATTTACCCTAACAGCAGAACAACTGGGAATGACTGGTCACTATGACACACACTGCCACCAGGGGTAGATGCTCAATGCAGGAGCTGCCCCCCAGTGGTCAGTGCACTCCCACAGGGGGAGCTCTGCTCAACCACAAGCAAGGCTGCCAGCTGCCAGCACAGCAGTGGTGGTGGGAGCCTCTCCTGCCTCCTTAGCAGCGCTAAGAATGTCCAACTCCAGCTTAGGCCTGCTCCCCACTGGCAAGTGGACATCCCCCGAGGGCTTCTGGGCTGCCAGAGGGATGTCTGACTGCCAGCTTAGGCCCAATCCCCCGGATAGTGTGCCTAAGCCAGTAGGTGGTGATCCCCCAAGGGGTCTCAGACTGCGAGAGGGCACAGGCTGGGCTGAGGGACCCCCCCGCCCCCTGAGTGCAAAAATATTTGTGCACCAGGCCTCTAGTTTAAAATAATGAAATATGGTTCCTCATATCATACAAACACACACACCTATAGTGAAAGTGTAAAGAATACATACAAAAAAACATGCACACATACACATGCATGCATTTAAATGATATACAGCGAATTCAAAATAAATAGTTGAGGAATAAAGGAAGTGGAAGGAAGGAGGATATGGGAATAGAGATATAGCTGTGCTGGTTTCTTTCTTTAAAACACAAAGAAATCTGAAACAAATGTGAAAAATGTTACCACCTATTTTAAAGTGATTGCAGAAATATAAGGTGTTTATTATATTATCTTTTATAATTTCTTAAGATTGAACAATTTCATAAACAAAATTAAAGGTTAAGGATGTTGGGCATTATGGCTTTGATCAGAAATCTTATAACATAGTTTCTTTGGAATTATTACTGATTTGAAAATTACTTAGTAGATTTGAAACCAGTAGATTTGAAACTTACTGGCTCTTCTAAAATCTGAGAAAAATTTTTATAAGATATTATGTTTAAACTTTTTCTATTTGGAAATATAATTCAAATATGACTCACGTATGCACATTTTGATAATGCACAAGTTTTGTGGCACTAATAAAAATGAACATTAATATATTATTTTTAATGGTTCATTGATAATATCTACGTAATTCCTCCAGAAAAAAAAGAAAAAAACATCAGATGGTGTAATGTTTCCTCATATATTTTAAAACTGGTGTCTTGAAACCAACAAATATAAGCAGTTAGTAGAATCATAGAATCATGACCTGAATGTTTAGCTCTCATTCAGGCCAGTCACACTTTGCTAGTAATACAGTTGACTCAATTATGTAGTAATGGTCTGTGAAAGTGGGAATCACTATAGTATCACCCAGTTACAATACTGCTTTGGACCATTGCTACAAAAGGCAATAATAGTTTTTCATAAGTAGCATTGTGGTAAAGATGATATAGCAATAATCTAGATAAGGTTTTCAGCATTATATAGAAACTGCATAAAGCATTCAAGACTTGTATACTTACTTTTTAAAGTAACACATTATTTCATTAAGATGTCTATTTAATTTGTATGATATTTTGAGGTTTGTTTAAGTGAAAATTCTCCAATCTACTTTTCCAACTATATCTTTATAGCAGCATGTTTTCGAAAAAGACCTGCATTGGCAATGGATGTATATAAACCTTGTAGAAATGCCTCATTCCTCTTTTTCGTTAAAGTCCTGATTACTGCTGACAATCTTATTTTAAAATTTTATCCTTGATATTCTATGATAATAAAAACTTAGCTTGGATCAGGAACAATTTTATCCCAAATAAAATCTTGAAGTTTAACTTTTAGCATCTCCTAAAGTCAAAGAATAGGTCTAAACAAAGCCATATTAAGTAAGTCTAAAGTAAAACTTCATGCAGTAGAATAGAATCATTAGAAGGAATGTTTTAAAGGTTGATATCTCCCATCAGAGTCATGAAACAGTTAATTATACCTTTAGAAATCAGAAGAAATGGTCACAGCTTTGCTTGCATTTGAACCACATTTTTGTCCCTTATCTTATGGCAGAGGGCTTGGGAACATATGCTGCATTTAATAGCTGGCGAGCAATCAATTCTGGAATGGTAAGTTAGGAGGAAACAACCCTCATTACACAACATTTTGGTATAGGGCCATATGTATTTTGCTAATGGGAAAGCAGAGGATATATTTCAGAAGTTTGATGCCATAAAAAATCTCCTAAATAATGTTGAAAGAGTATGATTTAAGAGGACTAACATTTAGTGAGTAATTCCAGGTAGGTCCTGGCTAAATATTTGGAATATTTAAAATTATTTAATCTTTAAAATAAGCTTAATAGGAATTATTCAAATTTTGTCTGAGGTCCACACTAGTTAAGTTTCTTGTCCAGTGCTACAAAGCTTGATAAAAAAGTAGATCTGAACTCAAAGTAAATTGTGTTAACTCCCACTCAGCCTAATCTTGGTATGAGTGAATTATCCTGACAGAGCTGATTCAACCGGAAGTTAGACAGTGTGACAACATAGGCCTACAAGGTTCTAGGTCATGTACTACTTCTGATGAGACCCATAAAATAATTATAGAATTAAACAGGGTGAAGCAAACATCATTTTTCCTCTGCTTTGACTTTGTTATAGAAACATGCATGGAAAGTAAACGTATGCAAGCCTTGTTCTCCCAACTCAGTGAATAGCCATAAACCTATTTTAATATAAAAAATTACTAGAGAATGATCTTGTTGTTGTTAGGTCTGATGGAATAATTGAATGGATACCCCTTCCCCTGGGAACTGACCTTTAGACCACTTCACAGCTGACATTCCCTTTTGTTTAGCACTTGCTAAGACCACATTCCACTTGCTAAGACCATTATCTTTCCCCTCAGGACCACACCCAGAGAATTCTTTGCCCAGGAAAAGCTGGCCTAGAGTCCTTGAAAATATCTGACTGCCTGTCCCTGGGTGCTGGCGCCATTTTGGTGCTCAGACCATCTTGTTTCCCAGATGATCTAATCCTATATAATAAAGAGGGAATATGCAAATTGACCATCACTCCACCACAAAGATGGCAGCACCCAAAAGGGAGGCAGGGGTGTGTGGGGGGAGGTTTCCGTAACACAAGCTGGCTGCACCCACAGTGGAGGCCGAGTTCCCATAATGAGCCTTAACAAGCAATCAGCAGGGACCTGAGGCTGTGACCCCCCTACCCCCCTTGGGGTTTGACAGGGGACCTCAGGCTGCTCCCCCTGCCCTGGTGCCAGGCTGGGGGACCTCAGGCCACACACCCTACCCTGGCACTGGGCCAGGGAACCTGAGGCCCCACCCCCTGCCCCAGTGCTGGGCTGGGGGACCTGAGGACCCACCCCCTGCCCCAGCGCTGGGCCACACCCCTTTCCCACTGGGGCTTGACAGGGGACCTCAGGCCATGTCCCCTGCCCTGGCACCAAACCAGGGGAATTAAGGCTGCAAACCCTGCCTTGGTGCTGAGCCGGGGGACCTGAGGCCACACCCCCCACCTGGTGGGGCTTGACAAGGGTGGGGTTGGCCAGGTCTGGATCTAGCCCAATGGGGGTGGGGCCAGCAGGGTCTGGGTCTCGTGCGATTTCTAGGCACACGTGGGTGGGCGGGGACTTGACTTTGGGTCCCGTGGTGCTTCCCAGACTCTGACAGGAGGAAGATTTTCATATACATTTTACTAATTTTCTTTCATCTCTGACACTTATATTATAGAGAAAGGGCAAATAGCAATATTAAAATATTTCCTCTAATTAATCCCCTTTTAATGTGCATGAACTTCGTGCACTGGGCCACTAATACATTTTTAATTCTTCACCTCTTTAGGCCTCGTGTGTTCCTCCTTTGGTGCTCCTAACAGTTGTTAGGTTGGAGAGATCTAAAGTAATAAAGACAATTCTTCGTTTAAACTGAGAATAAATGTGGTGCAAGGCCTAAAATGAAGGCTCAATATAATGTGTTGCCACAATATCTGGGGTAAATCAGGAGGGCCTCACATGGCCTAATTGCAAGTTCACTTCCTCTCCAAAAAGGTTCTCTAGTTAAACATCACTTTATCAAAAGGACTAGATTTGTATTTATATAGCCTTTATTATGTTGAGATATATTCCCTTTATTCCCACTTTGCTGAGAGTTTTTATCATAAATTGGTGCTGGATTTAATTGAATGCTTTTTCTGCATCAATTAATTGATATGATCATGTGACTTTCATCTTTCATTTTGTTTAGATGATATATCACATTTATTGATTTCGGAATATTATACCAATCTTGCATCCACAGAATAAATCCCACTTGGTCATGGTGTATGATCTTTTTGATGTATTGATGGATTCGATTTCCTAATATTTTGTTGAGGATTTTAGCATCTGTGTTCAACAGAGATATTGGCCTGTAATTTTCATTCTTTGTAGTGTCTGGTTTTGGAATTAGAATAATACTGGCCTCATATAATGAGCTTAGGATTCTTCCCTCCTCTTGAATTTTTTTGGAATCCTTTGAGAAGGATGTGTTAATCCTTCTTTTAATGTTTGGTGAAATTTACCTGTGAAGCCATCTGGTACAGGACTTTGGTTTGTTGGCAGTTTTTAAATTACTGCTTCAGTTTCACTAGTTGAAATATGTCTACTCAATTCTCTGATTCTTCCTGATTCAGTTTTGGCAGATTGTATATTTTCAGGAATTTATCCATTTCATCCAGAATGTCCAATTTTCTGGCATATAGTTTTTCGTTATATTTTCTTACAATCCTTTGTATTTCTTTGGTGTCAGTTGTTACCTCTCCTCTTTCATTTTCTTTTTTATTTATTTGGTTCCTCTCTCTTTTTTTCTAAATTAATTAAAAAAGAATGAAATATAGAAACAAATTTAACCAAGGTTGTAAAAGATTGAATCTTAGAGAGTTAATAATTGTCAGTACCACAAAGTTTAGTAATTCCTTGTTCTCGAATCATGTCATATAATTTAGTTTTTGTATTCCAATTACATTTTAGATTTCATAAGGCTTTTTTCCATTAACCATTATATTCATCACAGAGTTCGTACTCAATATATCTAGTTGATTGATTTATGTGACCACATATATTTATTTATTTATGCATAAAATATGGCCAGTGATCTCATAAAGAAATACCATGGACTTGACTACCATAAAAACTTAAATTATAGCATTGAATTGGATTTTATATTTCCTCAATATTAAAATATGCTCAATTAATTAAAATAGTAAATAAGAATAAGAGTTGCCGAAACCGGTTTGGCTCAGTGGATAGAGCGTCGGCCTGCGGACTGAAGGGTCCCGGGTTCGATTCCGGTCAAGGGCATGTACCTGGGTTGCGGGCACATCCCCAGTGGGAGGTGTGCAGGAGGCAGCTGATCGATGTTTCTCTCTCATCGATGTTTCTAACTCTCTATCTCTCTCCCTTCCTCTCTGTAAAAAATCAATAAAATGTATTTAAAAAAAAAAAAAGAATAAGAGTTATGGCCTGAAAAGCAACATATTATTAACCTATTTAAGAGGCTTCTTTGAGTGGCAAGCCTCTTTTTATTTCTTCCTCTCTCTTTTCAAATCATAGAGGTATTGGAATATTTCAAATAATCTAATGTGATAGTAAACATACAAGAATATCATGAACATTCCTGTCAGCCTTCCAATAGCAATTAATGATTCTTTATGATTAATGGATAAATATAAGAAATGAACAGCCCAATCCCTCCCTCACATTGAAAACTTTATAGATGCTGAAATTATCTCAGGCTATATCCCACCAGATATTAGAACACTTAGTTTAGCAAAAGCAATGTATCACCTTGTGCACTACCTGTTTGCTTAGAATTGGGTCAAATTAACATTTTAACTCAGCATATTTCTTTCATCAGTTTCACATCAATTCAACTGGGACTTTTTTTTGCCTCTTAGTTCTTCAAAAATATCTTTATATAGTTTCTCCTAGCTTTGATGTGAATTTTACTGGCTATACATTACTTCCCAACCTATAAAAAACGAAAGTAAGTAAATACCTATCACCAAGAGAATCATAAAGCATCTGCTTCTCTTAAGTGATTTTCTAGTTAGGAGCTAATCTAGATATTCACTGCCAAGTCCCCAAAATGTATTCTTGCTGGCCAGATTCCCTGAAATTCAGAATTTAAGGAATTTATCATCTGTCTCTACTTTATTTAGACACCTACAATATAATCTTCTGGAATTGATATTTCCTTATTATAGTTGCCAATTATAGCATTTAACCAATTAACTGAAAAGAAAGAATTGCCAGTTTTAGCTCAAGTTGCTCATCTTTAATTCAGGCTTTAACTTGGATTTGAATGAATATTGGCCCAGAGATACCAAATCACAGCCAGACTTATGTTTAATAGAGTTTTCAGTAACTTTAAATATTCCTCACCCTCTTTGGCCCAAGGAAATATATCTGTCTTAATGGAAAGTTTAATACACATTCATTTTCAGTATAAAATATATTTCATATGTTTAAGTGCCTTTCCCATTAGAGTGGAATTGGTAATGAAACAGGAGAAAAACTATATTTGTTTTCCATAAAAACATATGTGCCTAAATGTTCAATTACCCACCACTTAATAAAGTCAGATTTTGAATTTTTTTAATAATTCAAATTGTTTAAATAAAATATTATTGAGTATTGCAAGTGTGTCATTCAATGGCTCATGTAAATGCCAATATAACTATTGTAGAAGCCTTATCTGCACCATTCTGGAAATTGAATTCCAAACATTCTAAGTTTTCATTCTGTAGCTGTTGAGACTAACAAAATAGATGTTACAAAATCATCAGAAAGTTATTTTACCATAATTAGTTGAAAATGCTCCAAATTCTAAACTTTTTTATAATAATATTCCAGACTAGAATGTATCTGGTATTTCACTTCAGTATATCAGAAATCCAATTATTTCATCTGAATATAGGTATCTCGTGAACATTTTCACACATTATCTTCATTATTCAATTTAATTTTTGAAAATTTTCTTATAAAATACATTACTCTCTCTTTTGACAGTACTTATTGTCAAAAAAGTAATTTTTATGTGATGGATAGTATATTTAACAAATAGATGTATACTATGTAAAATGAACACTATTACTAAGTGATAATTCATGGTTAAATAATTTAAGATACAGACTTAGCTTAATGATTCCAATGTTTTGAAAATTACTTCAGCCCTAGCTGGTTTGACTCAGTGGATAGAATGCCAACCTGCCAACTGAAAGGTTCTGGGTTTGATTCCTGTCAAGGGCACATACTCGGGGTTGCCAGCTCAATTCCCAGTAGGTGGCATGCAGAAGGCAGCAGATCAATGATTCTCTCTCATCATTGATATTCCTATCTCTCTCTCTCCCTCTCCCTCCCTCTCTGAAATCAATAAAAATATATTTTTAAAAATATTTAAAGAAAATTACTTCAATTTATAATTATATAAGTAATAAAAACATATATGCATAGCACATGGACACATACAACAGAGCAATAAAGACCAGGAGAGGGGAGGCAGAGTCTAGGTGGATGTAGTCCAAGGGTGGGGGGGGGGGGATGGGGAACATCTGTGACAGTGTCAACAATAGAAAAAATAGCATGAGGAGAGAAAAACAAAGTTAGAACAACATTCAATCTAGTATTATGCACCAATTTTATAATATTATCTACATTATGTACTATTATCATTAAATGGAAAAATTCAACCTCATTATGAGCAAAGTTGGACATCATATAAGAGAAAATAAAGATCTTTTATATTTGGAAAAATGAGAAATATAAAGTAGAATTACTATGTTATATGTTTTTTTATATTACACATGAAGTAGTGTAATGATATTTCATGGTAAATGGAATAAATTAAAGATAACTATTGAAAACTCTACAGCAACTATTAAATAACAACAAGGAAGCATAGCTAGGATACTAATAGCATGGATAAAATTGTGTACCAGTTGTTCCCAATACCACTCTTAGGTTTGGTGAATAAGTAAAAGAAATTACAAGACTCATAAGTCATTATACTCATAGCTATGACTTATTATAATAAAAGAAAATAAATAGGAATAATAAAATAGGAGAAAAAGGCCACCGGGCAGTATCTGGAAGATAGCAACTGTGAGTTTTCAAAAGCCATTGCAGTAATGCTTACAGAAACTCCAGAGTCCCAGAAAGAAAGCACATGTTCACCATAGATCACTTAATTTGCACAAACACTTTAGACAAACTGGTATAGCAGAGTTCAAGACTATAATGTAACAAAATATCCTTATCAGTTAGTGGTATAGGGAACATTCAAAGGCCTCAGCTTTTAGGAACTTGACAGTGACCAAGCATGTAAACAGGCTCATCTGAGAATATGCAAGATTTAAGCAACTCAGGCCTACTGGGTTAATCCTTTCCAGAAAATTTAATTATTTGAAAATACTCAATTGATCTAAAACAGGGCAGAAAAAGATGAAAAATTAAACAAATAAAAGACAGAAATACAAAACAAATGTAGATAACTGACAAATACATATCGATAATTATATTAAACTAGAAGCCCGGTGAACAAAATTCATGCACAGTGGGGTGGGGGTCCACTCAGCCCAGCCTGCACCCTATCCAATCCAGGACCTAAACCAACAGTCAGACATCCCTCTCACAATCCTGGACCGCTCACCTGCCTGCCTGCCTGGTCGCCCCTAACTGCCCCCACCCCCGCCAGCCTGGTCACCCTTTACTGCCCCCCTGCCAGCCTGGTTGCCCCCAACTGACCCCCTCTGCCAGCGTGGTCGTCCCTAACTGCCTTCCCTGCTGGCCTGGTCGCCTCCAACTGCCCCCCCCCCCCGCCAGCTTAATTGCTCCCAATTTCCCCCCTACACACACTGGCCTGGTCACCCCTCACGGCCTCCCTCACTGGCCTGGTCGCCCCACACAACCTGCTGTTCAGTCATTTGGTCATCCCTCACTAACCCCCCTGCCAGCCTGGTCATAGGCAGCCATCTTGTAAGGGTGTGAGGTTTAATTTGCATATTACCTCTTTATTATATAGAATGTGATTAAAAAGCAGAGTTGTCGACTGGGTATAAAAGCAAGACTAACATATTGTCTACAAACAATGCACTTACCAGTAAATATGAATTCACAAATAAGTTCAAATTAAAAGACAGAAATAAATATAGCATTTAAACACTAATCATAAGAGCTAGTGTTGCTATTTTAATATAAAGCTAAGTAAACTTTAGGGCAAGTGATAATACCAGAGATAAAGTGTCATATTTTATAATGATATAAAGGGTCAATTCATAAGGAGGATATAAAATCCTAAATGTATATGCATATAACAGAGCATCAAGGCACAGTAAGTAAAAAAGAACTGAATGATAAATAAATACATTATTAAAGGCTTTCAGCATTGTCCTGTCAGTAATAGGTAGAACAAGTAGACAGAGTCATTAAACATATAGGAAACTTCAATACTATCAACCCCATTGACCTGGTTGATATATATAGAACAATAAACCCAACAACAACAGAACAAACAATTTTTAAGTGGATAAGGAATATTCCCCAAGATTTACCATGTGCTGGGACATAAAGCAAGTGTCACTGAATTTAAAAGGTTTAAAATAATACAGAGTATGAATCTCAGAGAGAAGGTGGGTTCGAGGGGGTGGATGTGGAGAGATTAACCAGGGAATTTATATGCATATATGCATAGCTCATGGACACAGACAATACAGTGGCTTGGTGAAGGCCTTGGGGAAGGGAGTGGGGAGGATACAAGGTGGAGGGGTCAATGGGGAAAAAAAGGAGACATCTGTAATACTTTCAACAATAAAGATAAATTAAAAAATAAAAATAAATAAATACATGGGAGGTGCTAAAAAGTATTTGTTAAAAAAGATTATTAAATAGTTAAATAAATTAGTAAATAAATATACTTTCTTTGAAACAAAAAATAAATAAGTAAGTAATACAGAGTATGACCTCTGATCATAGTGGAATTACAATAGAAGTCAATAATAATAAGATGTTTGGATAATACCCAAATATTTGGAAATTAAAAAACAATTTTAAATAACCCATGAGTCAAAGAGGAAATCAAAGAAGAAAAATATGATTCATCCAATCATATTTTGGATGAATACTGAATGAAAAAGAAAACACAAGAAATTAAAATTTGTCACATGAAATGAAAATGAAACTTGAGGAAAAATGTATAGCTTTACATGCTCTATTTAGAATTGGAAGAAATATTGAAAATCAACTATCTAAATTTTACTTCACAAATCTAGAAAGAGTAGCAAATTGAATCCAAAATTCCAAAGCAAATAGAGGGAAAGAATTAATAACAGTAAGAGTGGAGATCAACCCGATAGAAGAAAGATGGGAGAAAGACAATGTAAACAGAAGAGGGTTTCTGAAAGATTAATAAAACATAAAATTCAAGTCAATCTGATTATTTAAAATGGGAAAGAGATAACTTACTGATATTTTTAAATAATGATAAGAAAATATTATGAAAACTGCATACCAATACTCATAGAAGTATATACCATAAATAGGTGTATTTATTGTATGTAAAGTATGCTTCTAAAACATTAGTTTAAAAACTAAAAGTCTTCAAAATACGATGATTTTAATAATATCTAGGAAGAAAATGTTATTTATGATATGAACTAGCTGTATGTGTAGGGAAGTCCATTGAAATAGCTTTCTTATTGACTCGATAGAATCTGGATATCCTAAAATTAAAGTGAAGAGAACCAACTGTATAATGCAAATATTCTCAACCACTGGCATTAGACATTAGCTTCCATTGGCATAATAAACCCATAGTATTCTATCAAATTAAGGTACTAAGTTGTTTTGGAGGCGATGTGAGATATTAGAGGCTTAAAGTTGGAAGTAGTAGTAAATGAAGCAATAATGGTGTTGAAAACAGGACACAAGAAATGTTAAAGATAACCTTAACATTAAGGCAGCACTTAGGTATAATTATTAAATTTAAGTGAGAATCATTGCTATTCATCTCCTCACCACACACTTTTTGCCTATAAGCTCTTCTATATTAACCCATTTCCCACATCATGATACTGGTGTTTGCCAAGTATTTCCAAAAAAATAATTTGTTATATCTTGGAGCTGTGCTGGTACTCAACTGCCCATCAGGAGATGACTTCAGCTATAAAATCTTCTACTATGCATATCTGTATCACTCATCCTTGTTTGTTCCAAAGGAGAGACAGAAATAATGGAGTTGGGTGTGTGGGGTGTATAATGTAATGAAATCAGCCTCTCCAGAACTAGCCATTTCCTGATAGGTTTTGGCCCCATATCATGTCAAGGGAGGCTTTGATTTGAAATTATAAAAGCACAGAACCCACATACAACATATTTGGGGCCATAAGTGGGTAAATTGGGATTAGTGGGAGTTGAAGGGTTATTTCTTCCTATTGTATGCCATTAGTCACTACCACAAAATGCAAACTGATGTTGATCTGCTTTTCTTCTACAAAGAATCAAACTTAGTATTAATTTCCTTAGCTTATATTTATTTTGATGTATTATATATGAGGAGAAAAATTACACAAGTGTTTATTATTGTGAATGAAATAGAGTAGGTGAAATGCTATTTACACTCTAACATCTAGGGTTGAACAAAGTTTCACACATGTTCATGTTATAGCAGCAACTATAGCAGTTGGGTATTAATTTTTCTACCAACTTTAATTTGAAAATAACCCAATAGATAAATTTGAACAAAGAAATTTGAGGAGAATTGAAATTTTATTTTGTTTTCTGGAGGGAAAATTTGTATGGATTGATCATATATTATTTATATAGGAATGAAAACTAATTTTCCTGGTGATTTTGCTTATTTTCTAAAAATAAATGTATCTTCTGTTGTGTGAGTAGGGGAGGTGGATATTAATATAATACTAAGAACTATTTCTTTTATAAAGATAAAAGTAATTTATGGCCAGATCTCTTTTTGTAGGAAAATGTTTTTAAAAAATTTCTTACTGTAGTAAAGAATGTTAACATTTCAGATAATGGTTATTTTAAATTGGTAAGTACCTTAGCATAAGTAGCCTATTTTAAAAGTATAAGAATAATTTCATCATTCTATAATATATTATTTATTTTGCCTTTAAGTAAAAATTTACAATTACTTCAACATTTTTCTCAATGTTAGGGTACCTTAAATTCACTTATATCTGTTCTTTTAAGTGTGTTCCCAAGGCCAAAATGAAGACTGATCTGAGCTTTTCCTATTTGTTGGGATATCACTATGTTTGTAAGTCGGGAATGGAAAGTAAAGCAATGACATTGTTTCCTAGTTAATCTGGTCTCATCTCTAACAGTAATAACTCAAAAAATTATTTTAAAGGGCAGCTGACTTTGGAAGATAACGTTCAAAAGGACTAGCATTTTAAAACATTTTTCTGATTAAGGGGAGTTTGATGTTTTAAGCAGTGCTTTAAAATATAGTTATTGACATCTGATTTTTGGGTTTCCAGATTCTATTGCATCCACACCAAAACTATAAATTAGATCTATGAGATTTCTAAATTTCATAGGCAGAATCTGTATTTAAAAGCATCAAAATAAATTTATAAAATCAAAGTTTTAAATCAGCTTTAGTGCTCCTTTATCCCATCTCCACTACTATATAAGAGTTCAACAATTAGAAAATGTTTATTATTTTCCCATGCAAACATATATGCCTGAAAACACCATATTATATAATAAATAAATCAAAGAAAAATGGCTGAGAGAGTATGAGTTAGGGGAAGAAAAATGTATAAGATAATAAGAAGTTTTTCACGCTGGGAAAACATAAATGCTATCTCTTTCTACTTTAATATTGACTTGTTTTTCAGTGACTGCTTAGGAGAAAAATGACTTAAATGTTACTTCATCTTGATGATTTTTTTCCCAAATGACATTAAATACAGATAAACCACAATGCATTTTGGGGTCTATTGTTGCCATTGTTCATTACTTGCTATAAGCAATATCTTGAATTTCTAGTTATTAATATCAAAGTGTATGAATCAGGAACAAAAATTCTACAAAATGGAAGAAAATAATTGGGGACTATAGTACCTTTTCTTCTATCTCTCAAAGTTATAATTGATAATGACTTCATATTTAGGAAATACATTATTTTCCATGTATATCTGATTAGTCTCATGCTTTGTTCACTTTTTTCTTATATTTATTTTCATAAGACTTTAAAGTGTACATTCCAAAAATTTGGCTGAGCTCTATTTTAAAAATTACTAACACATCCCAAATAAAACTGTCATTTTATTTCCAGAAACATATTTCTCACAGATGCTATAATCTTACTTCTAAACAATGTATTTAAGACTGTAATATAACATTTTATACTACATATTGATCTCTTATACTGAAACAAATGTATATTCCTGAACGGGTTGTTTTGGATATTGGAGACAGTCATTAATGTATACTCTTCACTGTTGTGGAATTAGTTTTATCTCAATTGCTTCAGAGTTCTGTATTGAAATTTCTCAATAAAAATAAGTTGTTGTTTTTTCTCTTTCATTGTCTTCTAAGGTTGCTGTCTTACAATGGAGGTTTTCTCACTTTCAATCATTTGCCCGGAGAGCCAGCCACAGTGCTTGGTTTTCATCTCGTTCTGTCCCAGAAAACCCATGCTGACCCTCAGGCTCACCTAATGGAGTGCTGGCACAGGGCAAAGTACAGCCTCCAGTTCTTCAGGGTTCCTGGGAGATAGGCAGAAGGGTCTTATTTGAATATATGGGACATTGGCCAAGCTATATACATAGTTTGATGTATACTTTTAAAATATTTAGCCTTATGATATATGCACATTTGTACTCTTTACTTAATACTGAAAATATTACTTTCTAATATTGGGAGAGACCATATGACTTTTTCTTTATTTGGCTAGCAGCTGCTGTAAATCCTTCTGTCAAACTGTAATATGAGACATACAACACATCTAATTGGAATTTAAACTCACACATCTAGTGGAACTGAAATATCCTCTTCCAGCTTAAGAGGCTTATATCTGTTGGAGTGCATAATTATGAATTTAATGAAGCATACTAATTAAAATACTGTTTAAGGTAAAAATGACTAAGGAATATAATCCAGAATGAAAAGTCAATTGTAATTTTAACATTACCTGTGCATAATTTTGCTGAAACTTAATCTAATTTTAATATAATTTTATTGGGTTAAGATTATTTGAGGTATTTATTTATTTTAATTCATATAGGCAAAATGTTCTTTGTATTATTCTGTATTATCTGATTTCACAGGTTTAGACCTTGAAAATATGTCAAAGCAGTGATCTCTAAATTTTTAAAATATTCACACCTTTCAGTAGAAAAAAACTTAGCATGCACTTCCAATATATGTATATTTATTAGTAATACTACACTATTATAAATAGTATACACACCAATATACACACATACAAAGGATAAAGAATGTGATGAAAATTAAACATTATACCATGATTTTATTTATTATTGATATAGTAATTAAATTGGCTCTTATTTATGAGAGAATTATAACTGAGGATATATGATTTTTAAAATGATATATCACTTTATCTCTATGTGATAAATTGATTTGAACATCTAATTTAAGAAAACTTTGAGAGGAACCAAGATGGCGGCATAGGTTAACGCCGGAGTTTGCTGCTTTGAACAACTACTTCAAAAGTGAAACTAAAAAACGGAAGAGACATCTCCCAGAACCACAGGAGCGCTGGCTGAGTGGAAGTCCTACAACTAGGAGGAAAGAGAAATGCATACGGACACTCAGAGGAGGCGCAGTGCTGAAGTCAAATTCTGAGGTGCGGAGTGCGCGGAGCGGGCTGGCGGCGGAGGGCGCGGTTGGCGTTTTCAATCGGGAGGGAGTCGCAGACTCTGAGCTCCAGATACAGGCGAGTCTTTAGGGACCCAGACTCAAATGGGAGAAGCGGGACTGTCTGGCTTCGGTCAGAGCGAGTGCAGCTTTCTCTCTGAGCTTTGCAGCGGGTGCTGGGACTCAGAGAGGCAGAGCCCCTGGGGACAGGACTGAGAGCCACCATAACTGCTCTCTCCGGCCCACCCTGTTGATCCTGTGCCACCCGCCCCGCCCAAGCCCTGCACACAGGCATTTGCCGGATAGCCTCAGGCAAACACCAGATTAGCACCTCCCTAGAGGACAGAAGTTCTCTCACTGCTGACACAGCTGATTCTCATAGCCACTTGGCCTGGAGGTCAAACCCTCCCTGGAATTAGCTACAACAATCAAGATTTAACTATAAGACTGCGAACAAAGACCACTAGGGGGTGCACCAAGGAAGCATAACAAAATGCGGAGACAAAGAAACAGGACAAAATTGTCAATGGAAGATATAGAGTTCAGAACCACACTTTTAAGGTCTCTCAAGAACTGTTTAGAAGCCGCCGATAAACTTAATGAGATCTACAAGAAAACTAATGAGACCCTCGATGTTATATTGGGGAACCAACTAGAAATTAAGCATACACGGACTGAAATAACGAATATTATACAGACTCCCGACAGCAGACCAGAGGAGCGCAAGAATCAAGTCAATGATTTGAAATGTGAGGAAGCAAAAAACACCCAACCGGAAAAGCAAAATGAAAAAAGAATCCAAAAATGCGAGGATAGTGTAAGAAGCCTCTGGGACAGCTTCAAGCGTACCAACATCAGAATTATAGGGGTGCCAGAAGATGAGAGAGAGCAAGATATTGAAAACCTATTTGAAGAAATCATGACAGAAAACTTCCCCCACCTGGTGAAAGAAATGGACTTACAGGTCCAAGAAGCGCGGAGAACCCCAAACAAAAGGAATCCAAAGAGGACCACACCAAGACACATCATAATTAAAATGCCAAGAGCAAAAGATAAAGAGAGAATCTTAAAAACAGCAAGAGAAAGAAACTCAGTTACCTACAAGGGAATACCCATACGACTGTCAGCTGATTTCTCAACAGAAACTTTGCAGGCCAGAAGGGAGTGGCAAGAAATAATCAAAGTGATGAATACCAAGAACCTACAACCAAGATTACTTTATCCAGCAAAGCTATCATTCAGAATTGAAGGTCAGATAAAGAGCTTCACAGATAAGGAAAAGCTAAACGAGTTCATCACCACCAAACCAGGATTATATGAAATGCTGAAAGGTATCCTTTAAGAAGAGGAAGAAGAAGAAAAAGGTAAAGATACAAATTATGAACAACAAATATGCATCTATCAACAAGTGAATCTAAGAATCAAGTGAATAAATAATCTGATGAACAGAATGAACTGGTGATTATAATAGAATCAGGGACATAGAAAGGGAATGGACTGACCATTCTTGGGGGGGAAAGGGGTGTGGGAGATGCAGGAAGAGACTGGACAAAAATCGTGCACCTATGGATGAGGACAGTGGGTGGGGAGTGAGGGCGGAGGGTGGGGCGGGAACTGGGAGGAGGGGAGTTATGGGGGGAAAAAAGAGGAACAAATGTAATAATCTGAACAATAAAGATTTAATTTAAAAAAATAATAATTTAAGAAAACTTTATTTCAAACCTTAATCTAATGGATATAAGAATGGATAAAAAATGCCTTACAAAAATATGTAGATGTAAAATGTGAGAAGACCATTGTTTACTGGACTTAACTAAATTATCATAGTCATTTTGTAATTCCATCCAACAACTAACATAAAAGATTTTGTTGAAATCTGACTAGTTTACATCTTTGAGTTATCTTTAACCTATCTTTTTAAAGGTTCATTTTGCAAGAATGAGTTAAGACTAAATTAGGGATTTACACGGGAATAGCGGACAGCATGATGAAAATGAACAAAAAAATCAGGATGTAGCTATTAAGGATTCTGCATTGTGAAGCTCTCACTCTCCCTCAGTTTTCTTAGTATAAGTATACCTCACACACAGATGGAGCAAGGATTACTGTATCAATTCACATAATAAATTTTAGTGAAGCTCATTTTTCTTATTTTCTATATAAATAATTTAATTAAAATAGCTAATATATTTTTTTCTACAAACAATGATTATGCAGTACAGGCATACCACAGAGATATTGCGGGTTCTATTCCAAACCACCATCAGAAAATGACTATCACAATGAGTTTGTAATCTTTTTACTGGTGAAAGTTCTTCCATTTAGTCTATAAAAAATGCAACACCTGTGAAGCACAATAAAATGGAGGTGTACCTATATACTTCTTGTGGTTCATGTAAGTTCAGTTGCAGAACTCTGTGCTAAATATTAGGAAATGTGTGAATTTAAATTGCTAATGTACAATCTAGAGACTTGGGCACTTTTTTTTTTTACTTTTTGTCTGGTTACATTACCATTCCACCCGTTAGCCTAAACCAGTGGTCGGCAAACTGTGCCTTGCAAGCCACGTGCGGCTCTTTGGCCCCTTGAGTATGGCTCTTCCACAAAACACCGACTTCTGCGCATGGGCCACGGTTTCAATCGCACTGTACATGCCTGCCCGCATGTGGTATTTTGTGGAAGAGCCACACTCAAGGGGCCAAAGAGCCTCATGTGGCTTGCGAGCCGCAGTTTACCGACCACTGGCCTAAACCATAATACCGGTTGGGGCAAAAGTAGGTTTACAGCTGTCCATATGGAAAATAACACAGTAATTAATGAGTAATAACACAAGAATAAACTCTGTGTTTCACGTATGCACAACTATAAGCCTACCTTTGCCCTACCCTGTACATGGTGTATTGAATACAAATGACATCTTTCCTATCTTCAGTTTCTCAAATCATTAAATCAATTAAATCTACTTAATAAATACATAATATGTTCTGTTGATTTCATCTTTACTGTTAGGACCTTATCAAGTTTCACCCATATTATTTCAATAAACTCCTTTAAATTATTTACCTGGTCTCAAATAAAATGAACCTTAATGTGCTCTTAATTTAGCTTTTTGTTTGGAAATAATGATAGACACACAAGATGTAGCAGAACTTGTACAGAGAGGTCCCCGTGTAATTCCCTCAGATAACTTCTTACAAAACTATACTGCAATATCAAATCCAGAAAGTTGTCAGTGATAGCATATCATTAAGTAGACTAGAGACCTTACTTAGATTTCACCAGTATTTAAATGTGATAATTTGCGAGTATCTGTGTGTCTATGTAGCTATTAAATCTTATAATATATAGATTTTCATAACCATCACCACAATTAAGAGGCAGAACCTTTCCATCACCATAAATGAATTCCCTCAGGCTAAACCTTTAGAGCCACTCTGACCCTGTCCTTTTCTCATGGAAAGCACTAGTGTGTCCACCATTTACATCATTTTATTAATGTTGAAGATGTTGTATAAGTGGAATCATGCAGTGTTTAATCTTTGACATGGCATAATTTGGAATATAATTTTGACATATTAGAATAAAAATTTGGCAATAACATTGAAATTTATCCATTATGGGTATCAGTAATCTGTTCCTTTGTATTGTTAAATAGTACTCCATGGTGTGGATGTGGTACAATGTGTTTGTTTGTTTGTTTATTCATTAAATATTTTTATTAAGTCTTATAGAGAGGGGAAGAGAGAGGGAAGAGAGAAAAAACCTTCAACATGAGAGTGAAACTTCAATCAGTGGCCTCCTGCAAGATCCCTACTGGGCATCAAGCCTGGGGAATTGAACCACTTATCTGATAAATGCTATGTAAACAAATGTTTTACCATTCTGTAAATTGTCTTTTCTTTTGTCAATTGTCTATTTTACTGTGCAGAATCTTTGAGTTTGATTTAGCCCCCCACTCCTCCTCCCCCCCTATTTTTTGCTTTTTCTGTTTGTGTTTTGGGCATTATGTCTAAAAATTTATTGTCAAAACCAATATTAAAATAGCCTCTTGCCCTGACCGGTTTGGCTCAGTGGATAGAGCATTGGCCTGCGACTGAAGGGTCCCAGGTTCGATTCCGGCCACCGGCATGTACCTAGGTTGCGGGCACATCCCCAATAGGGGCTGTGCAGGAAGCAGCTGATCGATGTTTCTCTCTCATCGATGGTTCTAACTCTCTATCCCTCCACCTTCCTCTCTGTAAAAAAATCAATAAAATATATTTTTTAAAAAAGAGCCTCTTTCCTGTGTTTCTTCTAGGATTTTTCATGGTATTAAGTCTTATGTATTTGATTTATTTTGAGTTAATTTTTGTGAGTGATGTAGGATAGGGGTCCATTTTCATTGTCCTGCATGTGTTTCTCCAATTTTCCTAGAACAGTTTGTATAAAAGACTATCCTTTCCCCAATGGAGTTCTTGGCTCACTTGTTGAATATTATTTAAAGGTATAGGCTGGGATTTAATTCAGGGCTCTCTATCTTCTTCCATTTTTCTATCTGTTTTTTTTTTTTTCTTTTGTGCCAGTACCTTGTTGTTTTATTACTATACCTTTGCAGTATAGTTTAAAATCAGGATGGATGATACTCTAGCTTTGTTCAGTTTTCTTAGACTTTCTTTAGTTATTTTAGGTCTTTTGTGATTCAACACAAATTTTAGGATTGCTTCTTCCATTTCTGTGAAGAATTCCTCTTGTATTTTGATGGATACTGTATTGAATCTTCAGATTGCTTTGGGTAGTATGGATATTTCAACAATATTAATTTTTCTAAACTATGACTATGAGATGCCTTTCTCTTTGTTTGTATCTTTTCTTATTTCTTTCAGCAAAGTCTCATAGCTCTCATTGTACAGACTTTTCATTTCCTTGGTTGAGTTCATTCCTAAGTATCTTATTGTTTTTGATCCTATTGTGAATGAGGTAGTTTTCTTTATTTCTTTGTTAGATGTGTTATCATTAGGTTAAATAAATGCAATAACTTCTGTATCTTGATTTTGTATTCTGTAACTTTATTAAAATCATCAATTAGTTTCAACAATGTTTTTTGTTTGTTTGGGGGATATTTATATACAAAAAAACCCCCACATATCATCAGCAAATAGAGACAATTTTACTTCTTTCTTTTTGATTTGGATGTCTCTTATTTCTTGTTTTGCCTAATTGCTCCAGCTTGGACTTTCAGTACTATATAGAATAGGAATGGTGTTTATATACATTGAACATGTTCTTCTACTCTCTCCTGACCTGTACAGTTTCTGCTGAGGGAGACCCATTCTCAAGTGGGAGAGTCCCCTACGTCTATGGGCAGACCTCTTGCTGGAATCCTGGGGCAGACAGCACGAAACAGATTCCTTCAGTTGTCCTTGTCAGCATTCTTCCTCCTGCCCCATAATAGAGGTCTCTCTTCAGAAATCTAGTTGTTGCAGAAGAACAAGAGGACCTCTTAGCTATAACCAATGCAGCTGGGCATTCTTTTACTCACCCTTTTCACTTTCCACATCCTCTGCTAGATAGGTCAGGTTGCCTCAAGTGCCACTGCTGCTGTTGCAATTCTCTTGGTTCCATAGCCTCTCTTAAGTTGGAATCCCTCCACTTTTGAATGCATAGATGGATGGATCTATTGAGTGTCCTGGTGTGCTATGTAGCAGAATACAAAATTAATATCCAGAAATCAGTGGCATTTTTATACACCAATAATGAACTATCAGAAAGAGAAGATTGAAACAAAAAATAAGGTACCTAGGAAAAAATTTAACCAAGGAAAATTATAGGACAATGAAGAAATAAATTGAGAAGAACACAAATAAGTGGAAACACATATCGTGTTCATGGATATTAAGAATTAACATCATTAAAATGCTCATACTACCCAAAGTAATCTATAGATCAGTTCAGTTCAATGCAGTTCTTATTAAAATATCAAAGGCATATTTCACAGATCTAGAACAAATATTCCAAAAATTTATATGGACCCCAAAACGCCCTCAGCAATCTTGAGAAAGAACAAAGTTGGAGGTATCACAATACCAGATATCAAGCTATAACTGCAAGGCCATAGTTATAAAAACAGCACAGTACTGGCGTAAGAGGCATGTGGATCCATGGAACAAAACAGAGCCCAGAAATAAACTCATGCCTTTATGGTCAATTAATATATGACAAAAAGGCAAGAGCATAGAATGGAATAAAAACAATCTCTTCAATAAATGATGTTGGGAAAATTGGGCAGGTACACGAAAAAAAAAACCAAAAACTAGACCACCAACTTACACCATACATACGAATAAACTCAAAATGGATTAAAGACTTAAATGTAAGTCATGAAAGCATAAAAATACTAGAAGAAAACATAAGCAGTAAAATCTCTGACATCATTGGTAGCAATATTTTTGCTGCTATATCTCCTCAGCGAGGTAAACAAAGGAAAAATAAACAAATGGGACTACATCAATCTAAAAATCTTTTGCACAGCTAAAGAAACCATCACCAAAATGAAAAGGGAACCGATTTCATTTTGAGAGAACATATTCAACAATGATACTTCTGATTAGGGGTTAACTTTCAAAATATATAAAGAATTTATACAACTGAACAAAAGGAAGACAAACAATCCAATTAAAAATGGGCAAAGGACCTGAATAGACACTTCTTCAAAGAGGACATACAGATGGCCAATAGACATATGAAAAAATGCTTAGTGTCACTACTAATCATCAGAGAGGTGCAAATTAAAATCACAATGAGATATCACAGTGGTAGGGGGAGGTAGAAGGGGGTACAGGGGGAATAAATGGTGATGGAAGGTGACTTGACTTGGGGTGGTAAACACACAGTACAATATGCAGATGATGTATTGTAGAATTATATATCTGAAACCCATGTAATTTAATTAATCAATATCACCCCAAAAATGTTTAAAAATTAATAAATAAAAAAATTGAATAGTGTTATAACCCTGTGACGACAATGATAACTTTATTCACATTTTTAATAAAATAAATAAAATAAGCATGCCCTTGGTATACATCCTTCTTTTTTATATTCCTTTCTACTCATCTATGTTAATTTCATGAGATGCAGGTTATCTCTGTCAAAGCAGAACAAATATATGCATGTGTGTGTAGAACCTGTCAGAATGAGATAGTAAGTACTACTCTTGTCCATTTGAAGCTGATGTGACCTTTAAAAGTAAACAGTGCTCCCAACTAATAACTCACCATTTAGAAAGAAAAAAGCTTGACAAAAGATTTATATAATTTCATACCAAACATCTAGAAAATGAACATTGAAAGAAAATATATTGCATTGAATATAGATCATTATTTCAATATTGTTAAATATATTTTTTTCTTTTTAAAAAATAAATCTTTATTCAGATTATTACAGTTGTTCCTCTTTTCCCCCCTATAGCTCCCCTCCACCCAGTTCCCACCCCACCCCCTGCTTTTACCCCCCCCCCACTGTCCTTGTGCACAGCTGTATGATTTTTGTCCAGTCTCTTCACACACCCCACACATTCCCTTCCCCCTGAGAATTGTCAGTCCACTCCCTTTCTATGCCCCTGATTCTATTCTATTCACTATTTTATTCTGTTCATCAGGTTTTTTTATTCACTTGATTTTTAGATTCACTTGTTGATAGATATGTATTTGTTGTCACTTTGTTGTTCATAATTTTTATCTTTACCTTTTTCTTCTTCCTCCTCTTCTTAAGGAATACCTTTCAGCATTTCATATAATACTGATTTGGTGGTGGTGAACTCCTTTAGCTTTTTCTTATCTGTGAAGCTCTTTATCTGACCTTCAATTCTAAATGATAGCTTTGCAGGGTAGAGTAATCTTGGTTGTAGGTTCTTGCTATTCATCACTTTAAATATTTCTTGCCACTCCCTTCTGGCCTGCATGGCTTCTGTTGAGAAATCAGCTGACAGTCATATGGGTACTCCCTTGTAGGTAACTGACTGTTTTTCTCTTGCTGCTTTTAATATTCTCTCTTTGTCTTTAACTGTTGGCATTTTAATTATGATGTGTCTTGGTGTGGTCCTCTTTGGATTCCTTTTGTTTGGGGTTCTCTGTGCTTCCTGGACTTGTAAGTTTATTTCTTTCACCAGATAAGGGAAGTTTTCTGTCATTATTTCTTCAAATAGGTTTTCAATATCTTGCTCTTTCTATTCTTCTGGCACCCCTATAATTTGGATGTTGGTATGCTTGAAGTTGTTCCAGAGTCTCCTTGCACTGTCTTCATATTTTTTTATTCTTTTTTCCTTTTGCTTTTCTAGTTGGGTGTTTCTTGCTTCTTCGTATTTCAAATCTATTTTGAAAGAAATTTTCATTCAATTACATGTATCAGAAAGATTATAATTTCAAAATAAATGCAAGGGTTCAAAGCATCCAAAATAGATAAGATCTCAGAGGAACTCTGAATTGCTATCTTTTGGAGAAAGTATTGAGATGAAAGGAAGCTCAATGAGTTATTTTAGGTAATAAAATGTGTTTATAAACTTGGTGTGAGAGAGTTTTAATGATTTTTAAGATGGGAAAACTTAGGGAAAAATACTTGGTTGCTATAATACAAAAAATTTTTATAATGTCTTATAAACTTTCATATTAACATTAATCTCATTATCCTGTTTCAACTTTATTTTCCTGTCAATAGGTTGCCAGTAGCTATATTTTCTCTTCATTTCCCTTCATACCAGTCTTGATGTGGCTTGTTCTTTAATTCCCTGGTTGTAGAACTCCCATTCAGCCAGATTTCAGGCAGTCCTGAATGGTGGTTGTTTTGTAGTTTAGTTGTAATTTTAATATGGTTGTGGGAGGAAGCAAGAGTTCATTTACCTATGCCTCCATCTTGACAGCAAGTTTTTACTTATAGACAGGTTTAATTTATACAAAAGTTTTATATAGTTTGAACAGAGAAGTGGATAGACATTCCCTGATTCAAATTTCAAGGGTTCACATACTACTTTCCTGGGCCATATCCAATCTACTGCCTTAAAAAAGAAAACGTAGCCAGGATTATTTGTTTATGTATTTCCTATGGCTGCTTTCAGGCTACACCAGCACAGTAGAGTATATGCAACAGAAAATGTATACCCTGCAAAATCAGAATTATTTCCTATGTGGCCCTTTACAAGAAAGTTTGTTTATGCCTGTTCTAATGTATTATTACTTTATTGGTTCTTCCATTGCAAAGTGATAGAATTTTCCAAGAAAAAACACAAGACTTGTTAATGCTTCCACATATTCTACAAGGCATCTGGAATTAATATCTAAGGAACCAAAAAAGGGACAGAAATACTTCACAATAGAAGCCATATTGGCAAATATCACTGATAATAAATTCTACTGTCCAATATGCCACTGTTGCATCATGAAAACTTTTAACTATTTTCTACATGACCGAGCTAGTATCCAAACACCACTCCAGAGTCTAAAAATATGCATGAGTTAGTTTATACAGCTGAGCAGTCAGTCACTCTGTATTTTATTGTCCATTCTATAATTGAGTGTAAGACACTGAGCTTCAGTTAAGTAGTGTATGAGAATATTAAAATTAGTTGATGATAATTATACCTGGGAAAATTTATCTTATATGTTGAAAAAATAAAATAAAAACGCTTTATAGTAAAAAAAAAAAAAAAAAAAAAAGTATTACTAATGCCCTAAATTGAGCAGACCAGCTACTGTTGGGCATCAAGATTAATTTTACATTCTTCCCACTAGACCATGTGCTTAATAATTCTTAATAGTTAATATCAATTATTACTATGGAAATATTATTGGACTTAAATTAAGGATATCTGGATATAAATATTTTATCTTTTATTTGAAAAATGTGTTCTTAAGTTAGTCTATTTTTAGGGTCTCAGTTTTCGTAGCTGTACTAACATATACTACTAGAAGATTGTTGATAGTGTTAAATGAGATACAGCATGTGAAATCACCTAGATCACTAGGTTCTCCATAAATGTTATTTGTATTTATATGTGAAATACATAGAGAAATTTCAAAATAATGTTTCATAATCACTATAATTAAAATTTTATCATATTCCTTAGTCAAATTATGACTTCCATATTCCGACATACATTTCAATACTTAGAATTTTGCTAATTCATTTTACATTTTAAGTAGTCAGATTTTTCTTCAGAACTTGAGTTTAGAGACTTATGATGTTGGTTTCTCTTGACCATCAATTTACCCAGTTTTGCACTTAATAGTGCACCTAGAAGAAAACTGATATGCATTACAAAATTTAGTCAATTATGCAGATTTACTATTAAAATTATTTTCATTTTTGTGGTAAAATATAGCTTAGCAGACTGAATATGGGACTGGAACTTTTTTAAGTATTAAATTTTATTTTGCATAAATTCTCATTCCAAAATATTTAACTATTTTACCTTTTTGCCTTTTGGGGCCTCAGCTGCAAGATTAATAATAGCCATTCTTAAAAATTATTATGTAGCCATATTGGTGTGGTTCATTGGTTGAGCACTGACTTGTGAACCAGGAGGTCACAGCTTGATTCCTGGTCAGTGCACATGCCTGGATTGCAGGCTTGATCACCAATAGGGGACATGCAGGAGGCAGCCAACTGATCAATGATTCTCACTCACCATTGATGCTTCTACTTCTCTCTCTCTCCCCCTTCCTCTCTGAAATCAATAAAAATATATTTTAAAAAATAAAAAATAAATTTATGTAGTTCTTATCTTTCAGAATTATTCAGACTACTATCCTATCTAATAATAGACAAACATGGTAATTAACCAAACCTCCAACAAGCTTCCCATTGGCTAATCAGGGTGATATGCAAATTAACTGCCAACCAAGATGGCGGTCGGCAGCCAGGCAGCTGAAGTGAACAGGAGGCTTCCTTGCTCCAGTGGAGGAGGAAGCCAAGGTTCCACGCCTGCCGGCGCCCAGCTCTGAGCTGCACTCTAAGCAACTATGTTGCAATTATAGAAGCTAAACAATCCCCAGACACCTGCTTTCAGCCATCTGGGCCTCAGAGCTGGAGTTGCAACAGTGTTTCAATTATAGAAGCTAAACAAAGCCCAGATACCTACTTTCAGCAGCTGAGGTCTCAGAGCTGGAGCCGAGCCTCAGAACCAAAGCCAGCTCTCAGCTCCAGTGACAGCCATAGAAGGTAAATAAATCCCAGAATAAAAATAAATAAATAAATAAAAAAGAGGCTGGGAGCTTCAGTCACCCGCCAGCCTGAAAACGGCCCTCAGCCCCTCACCCAGACTGGCCAGGCACCCCAGTGGGGACCCCCAACCTGAAGGGGGTGTGACCAGCTGCAAACAGCCATAATCCCCTCACCCAGGTTGGCCAGGCATCCAAGCAGGACCCCCACCCTGATCTGGGACACCCTTCAGGGCAAACCAGCTGACCCCCACCCATGCACCAGGCCTCTATCCTATATAGTAACAGGATAATATGCAAACTGACCCTAACAGCAGAAGGACTGGGAATGACTGGTCACTATGACACACACTGACCACCAGGAGGCAGACGCTCAATGCAGAAGCTGCCCTCTGGTGGTCAGGGCGCTCTCACATGGGAGGAGCTCTGCTCAGCCACAAGCCAGGCTGATGGCTGCCAGTACAGCGGTGGTGGTGGGAGCTTCTCCTGCCTCCTCAGTTGCTCTAAGGATGTCCGACTACAGTTTAGGCCTGCTCCCCGCTGGCAAGTGGACATCCCCCGAGGGCTGCCAGGCTCCCAGAGGGATGTCTGATTGCCATCTTAGGCCCAATCCCCTGGCTAGCGGGCCTAAGCCAGCAGGTGATCATCCCCTGAGGGGTCCCAGACTGCGAGAGGGCACAGGCCAGGCTGAGGGACCCCCCTCCCCTCCCGAGTGCACAAATTTTTGTGCACCAGGCCTCTAGTCTAATATAAAAAGGTACAGAAAATAAAAATGTAAAATGAGTATATCCTATATAATAAAAGCCTAATATGCTAAGTGTCTGGTCGTCTGGACATCCGTTCAACCAATCAAAGCATAATATGCTAATGATATGCTAAGGTCGCTCAACTGCTCACTATGACGTTCACTGACCACCAGGGGGCAGAAGCTCCAACCTGTAAGTTAGCTTGCTACTCTTGTCCAGCCTATTAGAACTGAATGAGATGGGCCGGACATGCCCTGGAGCCCTCCCGCAGTTCCTCCCTGGCTGGCCAACCTCCATGGCTCCAATCGTGCACCAGTGGGGTCCCTCTGCCTGGCCTGCACCCTCTCATAATCTGGGACCCCTCAGTGGATGTCAGAGAGCTGGTTTCAGCCCGATCCCGTGGGCCAGGCCAAGGGATCCCACTGGTGCACGAATTAGTACACCAGCCTCTAATATAAATATAAAATATTATGATTTATTTCTTGTAGCAATTTTTTATAAACTTGCTAATTCAATTTTATATTTGATCATGCATTTTCATTTGATGCATAAATTTCTTCATTTTTAATGTGCAATTTTCAAAAAAGTTCAGTTGTATTTTTGTACCTGACATTGAGCAGAGTCAGAAATCTGTATGTTTGTATCTAGTATTAAGTGATCTAGTAGGGGTTTTGTGTTGTTGTTAATTTTATTCTTCACAATACCTCAATATCTATGTAAAACCAAAAGTGTGTTAAAGAATTACAGAAGTTCTTACATTTATCCCAGTCAAGTAAATTGGGGTCCTGCTATAGTGCAATCCAGGAAAAATATCTAATTAGCAGGAGAGAAAAAAAAGCAACTAAGTTTGTGCTGGTAAAGGGCTATTTGCTTGCAATGTGTAGGTTGTTGGTTCTGGGTTTTTTTTTTGGGGGGGGGAGTTGTTTGTTTCTAGCAAGATTTATTGCTTACAATCAATGCTGTTTTTGAAGGAAAGGGGGGAGTGGGTCAGGGTTGAGGAACATCTATAGTCATAATCATTATTAGAGATCAATGGTCAATTTTCAGAAGCCAAAGAGCCACATGGAGCATGAACACACCCCACCCACCCATAAAATGAAAGGAAAAAAGGATAAATTATTGAGAATCTTCCTGCTGTGCACACATAAACCCTTTATGAAAAGTTTATGTCCTATTTTATCCATATTATCAGAAATAACCTTTTAATGTATTACTGAATTTGATTTGCTAATATTTTGCTGAAGATTTTTACATTTATGTTCATTAGAAATATTGGACTGTAATTTTCATTTTTGTTGTTGTTGTATCCTTGACTGGTTTGGTAATGCTGGCCTTCTAAAATAAAATTTTGAAGTATTCCCCTTCTTTTCTACTTTTTGTAATAAATTGAGAAAGATCGGTATTAATTTTTTTGAGTATTTGGTAAAATTTACTAATGAAGCTGTCTTGTCTTGAGCTTTTGTTTATTGTGAGGTTTTTTATTACTGATTCAACCTCTTTATTAGTAATTAGTCTATTTAAATGTTCTATTTCTTTATGATTCAGTCTTGGAAGGTGGTATGTTTCTAGGAATTCATCCTTTTATTTTCAAGTTGTTCAATTTGTTGCTGCTGTGTGTTTTAAAAAGAGTTTTCAACATGAAAGTTTTATTCTCATATACTATTTTCCTTTAATAATAGTTTTCTATTGTACTTGGTCTACTATTTCTTGTTTATTCTGCTAATGTCTTATTTCTTAAAGACCAGTAATAAGAATCAGGTGTAAGACTCTGGATGATTCCTTGTTTTCTTAGTTCACCATACTAAGAGGTTTAATGAAATGCACTTTGTTTTAATTGATGGCATTCTCAGTGGATCAAGGTAAAAAAGCTGATTTGTGAAATCTGATTTTGTGATTCAGTTCTGTTGCATAGACCTTTGTTATAGTAATAACGATAATGATAGGAAATAAGTAGAGAGTGTTACAATGTTATAGCAATAGAAAATAATTAAAGAGTGTTATAGGAAATGTAGAAAAATTATTTTTTTGTGTGTGAAATATTAAATAGCACAGGGAATGACCACTCTGGCCAAGCCCTAGCTGCACCATATAGATAAGACCATAACTGGATGCTACCTTTAGGAATGACGTATGTAAACCTGATAGACATCTTCTGAGTGACACTGCGATTGATAACCAGCTTGTACTCTGATTAACACTTGTGTGATGACATATGTTACTGATAGCCACCTGGACTGTTGTGGGTAAGAACAGGCTTAAAAATGGGTCCCTGACTTCAGACATCAGTCATCCTCTTGACCCACGCTCTATGCTGCCTTGCTCCACGCCAGACGGCAGAAGAACGGCCAAACCTCCGATAGTGAGATTTTGGTCGCCCTCCTCCCTCTGACTCGACCCAACCAGAATGCCAGCCACCCAAAGACGGATCCGCCGCTGCCTGCAGAAGACACCACTCTTCCCTTGGGACCCTGTTAAGTCTGAGTCCACGACACCAGGAACCTTGTGAGTAATAAAGTATGCAACTGCATAGTCTTGTGTGGTGTAATTCCTCTGGCAGTCTTAACTATATTAATACTAGAGGCCCGGTGCATGAAATTTGTGCATGGGGAGGTGGTCCTTCAGCCCTGTTTGTACCCTCTAACAATCCAGGACCACTGACTCCTAACTGCTTTCCTGCCAGCCTGCTTGATTGCCCCTAACCCAGCCGTGGGCAAACTATGGCCCGCGGGCCGGATCCGGCCCGTTTGAAATGAATAAAACTAAAAAAAAAAAAAAAAAGACCGTACCCTTTTATGTAATGATGTTTACTTTGAATTTATATTAGTTCACACAAACACTCCATCCATGCCTTTGTTCCAGCCTTCCGGTCCAGTTTAAGAACCCATTGTGGCCCTCGAGTCAAAAAGTTTGCCCACCCCTGCCCTAACCACTTTGCTTGCCTGCCTCATCGCCCCTAACTGCCTCTGCCTGCCTGCCTGGTCACCCCTAAAAACTCTGCCTGCATGCCTACTCACCACTAATGGCCTCTGCCTGCCTGCCTGATTGCCCCTAACCACTCGCCTGCCTGCCTGATTGCCCCTAACCACTCTGCCTGCCTGATCACCCCAACTGCTCACCTGCTTGCCTGGTCACCCCTAACTGCCTCTGCCTGTCTGCCTGATCGCCCCTAACTGCCTCTGCCTGCCTGCCTCATTGCCCCTCATATTACACTTTTATTATTATAGATAGTTGCCTTGCTCCAAGCTGTAAGGACCTGCTTGTCATAAAGATGGAAAAGTTTTAATTTTTACTCTTGATTATGGCAATTAACTAACACAGATGGCCACCAAAAAGGTGACTCACCAAAGGGTGTATAGCAAACGGTGCTGTTAAGTCCTCTTCCATGAAAACGTGCATGGCATGCATTGTATCTACCTGGGTACATGAAAGAGTGAAGTTTCTGTCTGTCTTTGCAATCATATGAGCGAATTGTGTGAGACCCCAGCACAGTCTGGCTTTGTGCTCACAGAATAGTAGAGGTCTTTTTTTTTTTTTTCTTTGCTCCATTGGTGGATATTTCCTAGAGGTTGCAGGATATCTTCCTTTTAATTTTTCCTCAACACTCTGACTTATGTCTCTCACCTTTGGTTTCCCTCCATCCTCCACCCACAATAACTTGCTCTAGGCTCCCTTTGCTAGAGTGTCTAGGTAGGAGATTGCACAATGCATCTGCCACCAGAACCACTATTCCCAGCATTCCTGGTGCTCCCCGTGCTCTCAGCTTCTGCTTCCGGCCCCAGGCCCCTCCCCTGCCTTCCCCTGATGTGGGGCGCGGACACTGGGTTCGCGTTGCCAGGGCGACGTCGCCAGTGTCCTGCCCCTGCCACTATGGGCGCCACCATCTTTGTCGCAGAGTGATGGTTAATTTAAGTATTACTCTTTTATTAGATAGGATAAGGTCAGCTGATAATGCCTATCCTCGGTCCTGCTTGCTTAGAGTAGTCTCTTTGCTAATAACTACTTAATGTCAGAACACCTGCATGGTTAAGTTTATCTCAAGGGACACCTTGGATAATGCCCCATATACTCTACTCAGACAACCTTTAATTGCTATTGCATGCTTGCTTGTTTTATCCTTTCACTATCAATCTACCATTAGATGCCTCCTCCTTTAAAGTTGTCCAATTCTTTTCCTGAAAGGTTGTTTTCCTAAGACTTTTCCTATGAAGTCTTTTCTCTTTCATTCCATTTCAATTTATTTTTATGATATTACTAGAAGCCCGGTGCATTACATTTATGCACTCGAGGGTATCCCTCAGCCCAGACTGTGCCCTCTCACAGTCTCCCTGCAGGAGCGGGTCTAAACTGTCAGCCGGACATCCCCCAAGGGGTCCTTAGCGCTGCCAAGGAGGTGGGAGAGGTTCCCGCTACCACTGCTGCGCTAGCCAGCCGTGAACCCAGGTCAGGGTTTCTGGCCGAGCAGTGCTCCCCCTGTGGGAGCACACTGACCACCAGGGGACAGCTCCTGCATTGAGTGTCTGCCCCCTCGTGGTCAGTGCGCATCATAGCAAAGGGTCATTCTGCCATTTGGTCGATTTGCATATTAGCCTTTTATTATATAGGATTCTCTATTCTCACCTGAATTAAGTACAATATTTCCTTACCAGGTTTTAGGTTGTCATTATCTGTGATAATTTTTTCCAAGTTCTGCCACAGAGAGTACTTGAACTCTCCACTTTTCTGTGTTTCTCTGCCTAAGTCAACTATGGCATTGATTCTGGAAATCAGTGGTTTCAAAAAGTTTACTGCTTAGTAAATTAGCTTCCTAATGCTGCTGTAACAAATTGCCACAAACTTTTTCTCTCACAATTCATGAAGCTACATGTCTGAAATCAAGGTGTCAGTGGAGCCATAATCACCTCTGAAAGCTTTAGGAAATGATCTTCTCTTACCTCTTCCTTGCTTCTGGTGACTGCCAGCAATCCTTGGCATGCCTTGACTTGCAGGTGCATCACTTACTGCCTCTGTCTTCATATGGCCGACTTTCTTCTGTGATGTCTGTATCTCTGTGTGTCTTCTCCTCTTATAAGGACAATAAGTCAGGTTGAAATTAGGGCTCACTCTAATCCAGTTTGAATTCACCTTAACTAATTATATATGCAGACTATTTTTCCAAATAAAGTCACATTCGGAGTTTCAAGGTGAACATCATTTTAGGGGAATATTACTCCACCCAGTACACTTACTTATACTAAATTATGCTATTGGTATAGATTGCAGTGGTTTTATTTGCTCTGTTCATATATAATATACTTTCTGGGAGAAGGTACAGAAAAATTCAGATTTAGGTAGCTGTCATTACCCTTTAGGAAACTAGATCATCAAAACACTGTAACTGAGCCCTGGCTGGTGTGGCTCACTCAGTAGGTGACGTTGACGTCTCTCTCTCTCTCTCTCTCTCTCCTTTTCTCTCTAATCAATAAAAAATCTTAAAAAAACACACTCTAACTGAGGCTATAAAATCATTCAATTAATCAATTTTAGGTAATGATTATAAAGTTTTTTCTTGATTCTTTTTACATCTGTCAAAAGTGTTTTATCTCAGAAAATTGTTATAACATGTTATTGACAATTAGCATACTTAACTCTTTTTCTCTTCCAGAGTGGTATAAGAACACTGAACTCCTTCAAGAGAGGGGAGGGGCAAAAAATCAGGAGGTGAATATAAAAAAACAAAATTATTTTTGAAAACACCTAGTTAATAATTTTGCCAAAGGATGTTTCTCATCAGAGCAACATAGAAACCAGTTGACTTAACAGACCTGAGAATTATTTTGATCACCACAAACTTTTTTGATGTGAAGATACTTAGAATTGTTTTATTAATTTTGTTATTAATTTTTTGTTATTAAATGTATTGGGGATTACACTGATAATAAGATCATATAGGTTTCAAGTGTACATTTCTATGATACATGATCAGTATATTTGCATTGTGTGCCCACCACCCAAAGTCAAATCATCTTCTGTCACCATTTATTTGGTCCCCCTTACCCTTTACAACCCCCCACACTGGTAACCACCACACTGTTGTCTGTGTTTACGAGTTTCAGTTTCAGTCCCGCATATGATTTCATATAGTTGATAGCTTTTTCTGACTTATTTTGCTTAGCATGATATTCTCAAGGTCCATCCGTGTTTTGGCAAATGGCAGTACTTCACCTTTTCTTATAGCTGAGTTATATTCCATTGTATATATATATATATATACCACATCTAGGTTATGGAGAAAAAGGAGCCCTCATTCACTGCTGGTGGAAATGTAATCTGGTACAGCCACAATGGAAAACAGTATGGAGGTTCTTCAAAAAATTAAGATCTTGTTAATAAGCTATGTCTATATCTGATATGTAAGTTAAGTTCAGCTTAACTTCTTGCCCATCAGACCTTATTCCTCTGCACTCTATGGGTTCAAAAGAATTTTATCAAAAGATGCTTTTTTAAAAAAAATTTAAATCTGTATTGTTGAAAGTATTACGTATGTCCCCTTTTTCCCCCGACTCTGAACAGCTCTGTGCTACCACATGGCGACCTTTGCCATCAAATAGAAGCATCCATGGTTCTTAAAGTGCCTGCCGCAGGCCCCACCTTCACTCTGGTGGCTGCTAAATCCTGAAGGAGCTCTTCCCAGGTGACACTACAGGCCAGAAGGTGGGGGCGGGAGGGGGGGGCATGCTACTTTAGCTTAACTGCATTGGCAATATTTACAGCTCTTAACAATAGCCTACCCCTGCCCCTTGCCCCAGGCCTTCACCACCCTATTGCGTGTGTCATGGATTATGCATATATGCATACAAGTTCTTTGGTTGATCTCTTCCCACGCACCCTCCTATTCCCTGCCTTCCCTCTGTTTTCTGGTCCATTTTTTTTCATCCACTGAAAATGTTCCTTTATTTCTTAATTTCTGTGTGAATGCCATCCTAACATTTTTCTAGCTGGCTTCCAGACAAATTGTAAAGCAGCCAATTACCCTAAGCAAATTATATAGGATTCTCATGGTTCTTTTTCCTGGTTTCATCTTGGTTGATTTGATCAAACTAGAGTTTTCATATAAGCGATAAGGCATTCCAGTGGAAGGGTTGGAGAATAAAGAAAGCTTGCAAAACAAACCACGTATTTCAAAGTTTTTACTTTTTTCTGAGTAAACAGAGACTCTCCTTGTGATAATCTCAGATTTAAGAAAATATTAAAAAGCATACACTTCTAGTATATTTTAAAAATAATAACCATTAGTATTTTTAAAATCTCATTCTTTGTTTAGTTTTGTAGCTTCATTTGTTCAAACTAGAGAAGACATTTAATACATTCATTAGGTGAGAACTAACGGGTGTCTGTCACAATAGTAAATCACCTAATTACCACCTATTTGTTGAATTTTTGCTGTGTGCAAAGCATAGTTGTTGGCCAAAGAGAGACAAAGACAAATGTACAAGGAAGAGGCTGGAGGTGGGTAACTAAAATGTATCCATCACCTTTGCTTTGAAAAGTTTACTGATTTCTAACAAAAAGTACTATGATTTGAATTTAGAACCTTTGGTGTGACAAATTTAATTCTCACAGATGGATGAAAATGGATTATTACTTATTTTTACAAGCAGAGAAAACTCATTGCTTACATTCTTAGCTACAGCTCCTAAACCACTCCATACCTTTTTTTTCCCCCTGAAACAAACTTTCCTCTTCTCCCCCAGCCAGCCCCAGTGGGATCACCATTATAGGCTCTGGGACCAGGACAAGACATATGACATGTGAATGTTTCCTCACTGGGAAACCACTCCATAACTTTCTGATGACGTATTTGTAGGTCACTGACAGTTGGATTTGAGTGTCTTTCATTCTCCTCAATTTCTTTTGCATGAGAAAAAGCTGAAGCCAAAGAATCAATGTGAAGGGAACTGTAATTTATATCCTGATAAGAAATTACTATAGTTTCCTTGATCATAGTATTCTTTTTAAATTCAGAGTATGATTTCCATCTGTTTTAGCTAATTTACTAGCACAGATTATGCATAATTATAACTTCTAGATTATGGGTCATATTTCATAAAAAGGACCACTCTTACCACAGACATGCAAGACTCTTACCTGAAATAAAGCTACATTATCTCATTGAAACATAAGGTAATGAATGTTAATTTTCTGATCTGAAAGTATTGAAACTCTCTTCCAATGTAACATGAACTAAAGGGAGATGGTTTAATGTTTAACATAGGATTCTTAGTTTATCATTGTTATTTCTAGGAAAACAAGCTTATGAAGTGATTTAAATACAGTAATTACTGATCACATATGCTAAAGGGGAAATTTTTTAATTTAGCATAGTTTGAAATTATTTTTTCTTCCATACACAAAATTTGCATTTATTAACTAGAATGGATTTGTAATCAAATTATTGATCATCATTTTAAATGTAATAATTCATAGATAAAATTCATAATTTGCATATATATTTAATAAAATTCACCTATCTCATTTTACAAATGAAAATAGATAAAATTAGGTTACAGAAGGAAAGACAAAATAAAAAGGAGATGTTTTCTGGACAAAAGAATAAGAGTTTAATTTTATCCAATGGTGGAAATGTAAATGAACATTAATTAGGTGAATTAAAGCACTGAAAATTTGACAAAAGCAATTGTAATGAAGCACTCAAATCATAAAAGAGAAATCATTTATGAACAAAAAGTTCTTTTTAGAGAATATTTCCAAATTAATCTATTAAATGAGATGGTCCTTCAAAATGTGATTTTTATTTTTACAATAATTTCTCCAGTTTTGATATTAGAAAATGCAAAGCATTATTTTAAACATTAATACAGATAAAAGTGGATTATTGTCACATTATTCTGGCTTAGCTTCTTTTTTATTTCTTTGCTGTTTGTAATTAGTACAGAGGTTTAGAATATTTTCTGTTTGAAATATGGGATATAATCATTACCAACAGTGAAAAGAAAATTATAATAGCAAAATAATAACTATCAAGACTGGGATAAGTTTCAGTTGGTAGTAGAAGGTTCTGTATGAAATTCTAACTTTAAATTTTTACACTTTTCCTTTTGTTCTGCAAAGTCTGAAGCATTTCTAATGTTCTCTGTTGGAAATCATTTATCAGTTTAATGAACACATTCAAGGGAAGATAACCATAGGGGAGGAGGGAAGATCTGATTCTTTTGTTGCACATGTAGTATAACTGCCCATCTCTCAGTATATCTGACAGACTCCAAACATTAAATTAACTGAAATGAAAACCTCATTCTGAACTGATTTCCCATACATACCAAACAGCCTGTGAAACGCCTCAGATTTTATGTCCAAATCCATTAAGCACACTGCAGAGAAAAGTATAGCAAGTGCATGGTTGAATATATGCCCATAGAAAGCTTCCATACTTTGTTAACTTCATAGCTGAATTGATCCACAGGGTGCAAAGCTAGGCACTGAGTAGACTAAATGGCCTGGCATAGTTGGGAATGGAATTGCATTCTGAATGAAAGCACAACATTGGGAAGAAACTCAAAAACAGAATCATTTCCTATCCTGTGATCTTTCTACTGTTCATGTAAATTTAAGTATGTGGAAATGGAGCTTGTCAGTTATTGCGCTCAGAGGCAATGCCAGTTGTTGGAGTGATGAGGTTTTAGTAAAGACCAGTTTGATGAAAACCTCAAGAATCCTTCCTTTGATTATGTATTTCTTATAGATCTTTAAGGGTTGCACTAGATCACTGATAGAAGTTATTAATTTTATCAATTTTTGTTATTATCTGTATTTGAACACATTTCATTGGCATACAGAAAAAGTTTGTTGTTTTTTTTTTCTTGATTAAAGGCCATATACAACTATCTAACAGTCAGTAGCAGGAGGTTAATGGCAATGAACTAGAATAAAACTAAATGTCACCTCATCTTACTTTTCTTTAAAACCTTCTAAGTAGATAAGACATGTTCAGAAAGCTGTAAAATGTGCCCTTTGCTTACAAGAAAAAGGTCACTTCTGAGCTAACAAATTATAATAGGCTACTCATAAATGATCACATCAGTGACTGAAATATGGTGCTGTGCACACTTTAAATGTTGGTGCAATTACTTTAGCCTTAACTAGTGATTCTTTTTTTTTACCTGAGAGGAAGTATCTTGGAGCTTTTGAAAAATTATAAAATTTAATATAAATTCATGAACCAACAAATATCTTAAAGTCAATATAATTATATTTGTTTTGTCACCTACACAGCTTACCTTTCAAATCTACATACTTAATTATGCATGATCATAGACCCATCAACTACTATGCTGAGGAAACATAACTTTTTGGACTACAGCAGACATGGTGTTGAAAAGTGTGGACAGGTTCCAGGGGCACGCTCTATTGTACTGTATTCTTTTGTAGAAACATTGTAAAGCAGCTGTCATAAAGGGCAGTTGAAACCACATGCACTTCCTCAGCTAAAGTAAAAATTTAAATCTGACTATTTTACAGCTATAATGATAACAATGGAGACAGAAGCATGGCCATTCTCACATCCTTTATTTCTATTTACTTTTGTTTCTGTTTTTATACCATCTACGGATTATTTGAAAACTTTCAGAAACCATTTGTTAAAGACAATTTCTATGTTCACAGAAAACATCCAAATTGCTACTGCTAATAAAATGGCTCAAGATCCTCCAAATTAGAAAAGCCAACTTGTAATGTCATATACCAGCCACTAGATATGCAGCTAATATAATAGGTGTCAGATAATGGATACTGGATGATGTTTTTTCATGGTAAGTCAATGACAAACATTCTTAGTCCCATGTCCTCATGCACGCATAAAGAAGTAATATTTAAACCCAGAGCATTTGTAAAAGGGAAGTTCAAATTCTCAGTTGCTAATAGCTAACTCGAACAGTAGTTGTTAAAATGCAATGCCTGTCCACATCCCTCAAATCTCCCGTAAGGATAATCTGACACAGAATTGACACGTGACAAAATTTCATAAGGTAAAAAAAAAACAGCAGCACATGCCGCATTTGGTTAATAGGCAGCTTGTCTACAATGCCAATTTTATGGGAAAAAATCACCTGTTTAAGAAAGCAACAACTCTTAGGCTCTGGAGAAATTTTTTGTTACCATGTATAAAGATGTATTTTAATCTTTATTTTTATAATATTTTAAAAATATTTATAAAACCTTGAGTCAGACTCTTCACTTTTTTTTCTTTGTTATTACAAATAGCTCAGACAGGGTCTCATTCTGTTGCTTGGAAATCATCAGTGATTTCTGATTCCCTATAGGATAAAGTACAATTTCCTTAGATTTTTATCCATTGTCATTCCTAATCTGGCCCTAAGGAACATTTCCAGAATCAAGGCTAAATGTGCATGACATTATTTTGCTACAATTGACTAATTGCTGCTTCTCACACAAATCATTAATTTTTGTCTCTGTGTAATTTCACTTGTTTTTTTTCTGTCAAAAAAGTTTTTTACAACCCTTTTCATCTAGAAATATCTTTCTATATCTTTTTTTTCTTAATTAAATCTTTATTGTTCAGATTATTACATTTGTTCCTCTTTTTTCCCCCCATAACTCCCCTCCTCCCAGTTCCCGCCCCACCATCTGCCCTCACTCCCCACCCACTGTCCTCATCCATAGGTGCACGATTTTTGTCCAGTCTCTTCCCGCATCTCCCACACCCCTTTCCCCCCCAAGAATAGTCAGTCCATTCCCTTTCTATGTCCCTGATTCTATTATGATCACCAGATTATTTATTCACTTGATTCTTAGACTCACTTGTTGTAGAAATATCTTTCTATATCTTGACTTACCCAAATATTACTTATTTCCTGACACTTTCTTTGGAAACTCCTCTAATCTTGTTCATTTATTTATTCAACAAACATTTATTGAATTTTCTCCATATGGCAGGCACTTGTTCACTGGGGATACTCACCAGATAAGGAAGACAGGGAGTATATAAGATGAAATTGATCACTTTTCCTTACTAATGTAGTTTTTATTCATGTTAATAATAATATCATTATTTGTGTTTATTTCTGTCTCCTCCATTAGTATGTGAGCTCTCCAGCCAAGTCAGGAGAAACATATTATTCTTCCTTGAATTTCTACAATATTGTCTTTTGAAGTCTTATCATAATGATTTTTTGGTAAAGAACCATTAAATTAAATGAATGCATGATTATATTAAGTATGCAACTGAATCATATTATCTTACTCTCTCCCAAATTCAGTTAAGCTTATATATTCTATAAAATCACGTTCTTCATAAGGGGTGAAATAATTAAAGCAAGTATCAAGATTATAGGGTCCTTGACTAATAAGTATTCTGTATCTAATATTCTATCCCATAATAGTACCTAGAATGATTCTCAGCATATTTTAAGTGTTCAATAAGGGTGTGACTGACTAATGAGAAAATTTTTTATGTTCTTAGGAAAGAAGTTTATATAAGGAAAGTAAAGTTTTAAGTCAAAGTAAGAATCTTTCTAAGATTCATATCCTGCAACCCCTTTTCTTTTAAAAATGTTAAGATGGATTTATTTCAATTTGAATTGAAGAAAATATAACAAATGTATGACTGGATTCAGAAAATGGAAAAATAGCTTAGTATCTTGTGGCACATTTCAAAGAAAAAAAACATTAAGATTTTTACTAAAACTCCTAGTAAATATTTTTTAATGCTATATTTGTCATAAAAAGAAAGGAACATAAAGGAAATGTGATAGTTTACCCAATAACCTGATCATAATTTTTGGGGGTTTTAATTATGGTTTCCTGCAAGCCCTTTCTCAAATTCCTTATAATACTTCTGAAGATTCAAAAATAGATTTAAAGATAACATATCCTCTCCCCCCAAATAAGGCGAATATTATAGCTGCTGGCAGAATTGGAAAGGAATGTATACTCATAACAAAAGAAACAGAGCTGAAGTAATTTCTACAGTAAGCAAGATATAGAACAATCCTGCCAGCCAAGTAGGTAGTAAGGAATTTATTATCTGAACAACCAACTATCTTTAGCATGGGTACTGCTTTGTGAAAGCGCCAGGTTATTACTTGCCCTCAGACTTTATATTTCATTTCTAGTTAGGAAATATAATCATCCCTCCTCTACCTCCAAAAAGATTTGAAGCTAGGTAGATAATAGAAGTATATGTCATAGCAGAAAGTTCACTCAAATAAGTAAAACAAACAAAAAATTGTGGGTTGGTGTGCAGGAACTATTCAATGGATCAAGTGTAGAACATGCTGGCAATTAAGTTTTTCTAGGTAGTCCATAGATTTAGAGTGCTATAAAATGTTTAAATAGTTATAGTGAATAAATAATTTTGACATAATTGTAGTATGATCTAGGTACATCAACCTTCTCCATATGTTCTTTGGGGGGAAACAATGCAGTCAGTGTTAAAGAATGGGCTTTCCATATTTTAAAATTATTATTGAAGTGTTTAAGCATTAATATCCAGGGTGGGGGCTGAAGTATGCAATGAAAAAATGTAAATGAATGCTCCCTCTTTCAATGAAGAGTGTTATATCATGTAAAAATAGAGATTTTCCACTTCTGTCGTACGACATTACTGGGGCTGATACAAACCACATTTTCTGTCTTATAGCAAATATTGTGCTTACATCTCTTACTCTTCAGGATGCTTTAATAAAACTAAAAAAGTCTTACAAGGACTAGATTTGAAATGTATTGTAGATCTAGACAAATAAGACCTAGTCCTGAAGGCTCAGAAAACATAAGCTCCAGAAATTATTTCGTACACAGAGGGAAAAGTGAATAAAAATAAATCTGATTGGCACTACCAATGATTTGTTGTAAAACATGTTCTCCTTGAAACAGGAACAGTAAACAGTAAGGTAAGATTAAAGTCCTTAAGCTTCAAAGAAATGAAAATGAAAAAATTGAGCAATATATATATATATATATATATTAAGATTGGAAAGTGGATATTCGGTTTAAGAATTATGGGTATTATTGAATAACAAATCATGAAATTGAAAATGAATAATCGCCGAAACCGGTTTGGCTCAGTGGATGGAGCGTTGGCTTGCGGACTGAAAGGTCCCAGGTTCGATTCCGGTCAAGGGCATATGCCTGGGTTGCGGGCACATCCCCAGTAGGAGATGTGCAGGAGGCAGCTGATCGATGTTTCTCTCTCATCGATGTTTCTAACTCTCTATCTCTCTCCCTTCCTCTCTGTAAAAAATCAATAAAATATATTAAAAAAAATGAATAATCAACTTAATTGAAGATGTTTTTTCTCTTACACTGAAAACAATGTGTATACAAACTGACAGGATTTATACTAAGTATATTGGGATCTACATCTAGACACACACAGAAAACAGTTTTAGATTACAAATTAAAATGTAAGTTTTAAAAAATATAATAAGAGAAAATATATAAGCTAAACACATGGAATAAAGTTGAGCTGGCTCTGTACTTCTATACAACACCCAAAACCATAAAACTAAAGAGAAACAGACATATTTTTCTACCATTTTTTTGTTTGTGTGCCTAAGACACTTCTATTGGTAATAGCATTGCTTATATCAAGGGGTACTGATGATCTTACACAGTTGAAAGTCACTTTTTCTTTCTCTTAGAAAAGAAAGTAACAGATATTAGAAGAGTGAAAACGAATACATCTTCTTACCCTGTAATAGCAGATTGGTATTAGACATGTCAGTATAAATTCTCTACTGAGGGGAACTAGAATCCATGTCTCTCTAGTAAGAGTAAGCAAATCTAATAATCAGAGTCCTATTTATGGTACCATTACCCACCAAAAACTCCAGAGTTCCGTGAGGAAATAGCCAATTCCAAGTGTAGAGCAGGAAGAATACAAGATGATCATGGAACAGCCAGGAAGATAGGAAATATTCAATAAACAATGAACCACTTCTAAGAGACACAGGGCATAACTTTGATGAATTTTCATGGGACAAAAAGTAAGGCAACATAAGATCAAGTTAAATTATTATAATAATGTATTATAATTATTTTAATACTAGAGGCCCAGTGGGGTCCCTTGGCCTGGCCTGCAGGGATCAGTGGACCTCCACGCCTCCACAGCCCAGCCTTACCTGCCAGCTCGTCAGGCTCCAGCCTGCTGTCCAGGTCGATCCTGCACAGCACGAAGTAGTGCGCAAAGCAGCAGGTGGCCAGGGAGGAGCCTGAGCCCAGGCTGGGCACCTCACCACTTCCACTCCTCCCGGTTCTGCTGTGCCTGCCAACACCACTGGGGTGCACAGGGAGAGTGTTCACCCGAGAGGCTGCTGCTGCAGCTGCGCTCTCCAGTCATGAGTCTGGTGTCTGGCACCCGTCTCTCAGCTGAGTGACACTCCCACTGTGGGAGTGCATTGACCACCAGGGGGCAGCTCCTGCATTGAGCAGCTGCTCCCTGGTGGTGAGTGCGCATCATATCTACTGGCTGATCGTTCGGTCATCTGGTCATCCAGTCGCTTAGGCTTTTATATATATATGAATTGTAGAATCCATGAGTTTATACTGATATAAATGAATAAATAAATATAGTGGAGAAAGGAAAGCTCTTTCTTATATTTGAATGCCAACTAATAATTATAGAAGAAATGCAGAGTTAGAAAATTATAATTAAATGTTAAAACTAGTGGGTGCAGATATTCATGTAGCAAAGATATTTACATATTCTCAAATAATCTCCCTAATATTACTAATTACTAACTAGATGATCAAAGTTTAATATCTTGATAAAATATACTGAAGATAATACATCACTCTGAGTTAATCTTGCCCTAAAATAAATGAACTGAGTCCTATAATGAAAAGTATCAGATCTCAAATTGAGGAATATTCTACTAAAATGGCTAGCATGTATTTAATTTTGAAGTTAAGAAACACTAAGAAAGGATGAGGAACTATTTCAGGTTATATAGTATGAGACAGACATCACACAAACATGATTTGGGATTTTGGACTGAATATTGGAATGGAAAGAAAATAGATATAAAAAGTATTGCCAAAATTGATGGCATTTAAATGAGATATGATTGGGTAATAATATATTAATATTAAATTATCTGAATTTTATAGTTTTATTGTGGTTACTTATGTTCGTTTTCTTAAGACAAATATGCTGATTTACTTATGGGTAAAGAAGCATGGTGATTACAACTTACCCTCAAATAATTTTAAGAGGGAAAGAGACGAGAGGAATTATAATAATTAATCAAGTGGGACAAAATATTTTTAAGTCACAAATCTTGATAAAGAGCTCATGACAATTATTTGTACTATTCTTGCAACTTTTCTGTAAGTTGGAAATTTTATAAAATTTTTTTACAAATGGAAAAATATAAACTTCTGTATAATAATTTGGAGGAGATGAACATTGTCTAATCTAATCTAAGAATACATACATAAAAGAAAAGAGAGACTGTAACAATAGAACTAGGAATTAGGAACATTGAGCAATGATAACATCATAATAAATGGGAGAATATATCTCTTATTTAAGTTTAAAGTAGTTAAGAAATTTTTTTTAAAAAAAGTTTAAAGTAGAGAAGGGAATCATAGGGCAGAATTAGTGATAAGATTTCATGGGGGGAGCAATAGTGCGTCTCCATGAACACATTCTAACTGCATAATTATCTCAGGGATAGAGAAATGTTCTTAGTAGTAGGAGGAAAGTCACTCTCTGATTGCAAAGAACAAATTTGTAAATTGTTTCAGGCTATCATATTCATCCTTCACTTTAGTTTCTTTAAGGAAAGAGGAAAAATAGTTTTAGACTTTATTGCTAGAGATGTGATTGTAACAGTATTAAATAATTGAATATTTAACAGGTATAGTAAAGACACACTCTGACAGTTGCATTTATTGATTTACTAGAGGCCAGGTGCACGAAATTCATGCATGGGGGTGGGGGGTGGTGGTCCCTCAGCCTGGCCTGCACCCTCTCGCAATCCAGGACCTTTTGGCAGATGTCTGACTGCCAGTTTAGGCCTGATCCTGCTGCAGATTGGGCCTAAACTGGAAGTCGGACAGCCTTCTCACAACCTGGGGCTGCTGGCTCCCAACCACTCACCTGCCTGCCTGCCTGATCACCCCCTCACCACTCCCCTGCCAGCCTGATTGACACCTAACTGCTCCCGTGCTGGCCCGATTGCCCCCAACTGCCCTCCCCTGACAGCCTGGTTGCCCCTAACTGCCCTCCCCTGCTGGCCTGGTTGCCCCCAACTGCCCTCCCCTGCAGGCCTGATCGCCCACAACTGTTCTTCCCATCTGAGCTCTAAGCCAAGCAAAAAGAGGACCAGTCCTTTGAGTATTACCCAAATAGGTTAGAACATTGCAAATAAGATCTTCTTTGCTCCCATTGGTTCAAGGTAGGCCATTGGGAATTAGTCCTTGCTTCCTCCTAACCATACTGCCTTACACTGGGGAGGGGTTGGGCCACAGGCATATAAATACACCATAAAATTTTCTAATGCTTGGAAAGTTGCTTTTTTTAAAAAAATTGCACATTCACTTGGTTTCTCTAGATCTTTTACTGTTTCTCAGAGAGGCTTTAAAGTTATTTTATTCCATCTCTAGTTGTTATTGTTGGTTTTTCATGCTTCCATCAGGAAACAAGGGCATGTAACTTCTTATTTTTCTATTTTACTCTTCATGGTGCTGCAGATATAAAACTCTTAAAATAATTGCATGCCCATGGATTCATCAATGTAAATTTTAAAGTTTTTCTTATTTTTTTTAAAAATATATTTTATTGGTTTTTTACAGAGAGTAAGGGAGAGAGATAGAGAGTTAGAAACATCGATGAGAGAGAAACATCGATCCGCTGCCTCCTGCACATCTCCTACTGGGGATGTGCCCGCAACCCAGGTACATGCCCTTGACCGGAATCGAACCTGGGACCTTTCAGTCCGCAGGCCGACGCTCTATCCACTGAGCCAAACCGGTTTCAGCTAAAGTTTTTCTTAATGTGAATAAATAAGAATATTTGCAAAACTATTATCCAAAAAGATTATAATTTCAGATGAGCACAATATGTGAAACAAATTACATACTTGAAAGTAGAGGCTTCAATTATGATACATTTGTGCAACAGAATACTACATAATTATAAATTAATATTATGAGATATTTACTGATTTGATGAATATTTTAAAAATATTAAGCAAAAATTCAGCTTCAAGATGTAGCTATGATATGTCATATTTTAATTAAAAATATATAATTATAAAAAGAACACAATTAGTTCATCAGCTATAATTTTGAGTCATATGAAAATGGGTAAATTTTAATTTTTGTTTTATTGGTATTTTTTATAACTTTTGCAATAAATATGTTATATTTTTGCAAATATATAAAATGCGCATATCACTAAAGTGTTTATGCTTTTTGGCACAGTGATATTACTGTAATTTATTCAAAATAAATAATCAATGATGGCCACAGCAATGGATCTATGTGTAGGTTTGAGGAGTATAAGGACAGGTCAAAGAAAAAAAATAAAACACAAGGTAGCAGCAGAACTTACAAGCTTTATTGGGCAGCACTGTGATAGGTTTTCATATGAGGGAAATCCTTTATAGGGTGAGTCTGCCAGAGAAACTATAGCATGGGGTCATCACTCACAGAGAAAGAAGGGAAAGGGAACTTTCAGGAGAAAAGGGTGTTGGAAAGGAAACTTACACATCTAGGTGCTACCATTCAGTAGCACATCACAGTTTCTGGGTCATAAAGTACTGAAGGGCAGCAGTGACTTGAGGTCTTTACGGTCTGGGGCTTACCTTACCCATGGCCAGTAGTTGCTGAGTGTATTTTCATGGGCTATGCAAAACATCGCTAAAAATCTGTTTCTTTTCAGTTATGTTTCAAACAATTGAATGGTAAACTATTGAAGGTTGATGGTAGGTGTTTGAAATCATTTGTATCAGTCTGCTATGAAGAAATAAATAAACTGGGGGCCAATATACAGAGGTCATCTTTGACTCATTTATCTAAAATTCTGTATAAGTATATTAATCACTAGTTATTTGTTAATAACAAAGCAAAATATTTGGCATATGTATAACAATTGTTATGCATAAATAAAAATGCCTGCCTTTAAGCAATGTTTAGCTCATAGGAAAGACCTCATGGCATAACAGTAGCTAAACAAATCAAAGTATATACTGTTTACATAAAACATCTATGACTATTCACTTACAAAAAGTGGAAACTAAATCAACTCAATTTGTTTAGTAGTTTACATGATGTGATAATAAGTTGGTTTTATTTTCTGCTTAGATTAATGCATAATTTAAAATTTGTTAACAATTGAAATTTCTTCCATGTCTAATTGAAGAAAGTTAATTTTCTTTTTACATATGATTTATGAGATCTCCACAAATTTCAGTTAAGGGTGACATCAGTGTAAATGGTTAAGTAAGCAATAATGACATGCACCACTCCATAAAAGCAACTAGAACCCTGGGGGTAAAAAGAAACTTAAAATTGTTTTTTTTTTATGACTCTGGAAATGAACTAAAGACATACCAATCCTAGGAGCTTTTACTCAAGAAAAGTGGCTGAATCTCAGGACAGAAAGCTCTGCCTAAAATAGTATTATTTTAACCTGCCTTATTGTGCTCACTCTTTTGCCACCTCCATAGCATCCTTGAAAATTAACAGGCCCACAATCATAGTGAACACTAGCAGCATATCAGCCATTAGAGGTAGCAGGACAGGTTTGGAGCTCTTCAAAACAACATTCTTAGAGGCAATTTTTATTATTTGATCTGTCTGTCTGTTCTCAAGACTAGACCTTATTCTCTGAGAACAATCTATTTCCTGGAGGAGCTCATTGAAAACAAATATATTTGTAGAACATCAGAGCTTCCTTAGATGGTGATAATACTGGGAAAAAAGTTGCCCAAATGCATGAAAGGAAAGCTGGTAAATGAAATGTCTATATGGGGCTTTGAAAAGTTCTAACACATTCCTGGTGATTTGGAGGCCGTGCATATGCACAGTGCTAGTGTAAAAGAAGGTCTGGTTACATGATGAGGAAAGATCTGAGAAAGCCCTGAGAACTCATATCTATATACTAGTAACCTTGAGATGTTGTAGAATAAGAGGAACACAAAGGCAGAGATGAAAACTGCCTGCCAAATCACTGAACATGTGCTCCAACATGTATACAGAACTTACCATATAGAAATGAAAAGGATATATATAGACTAAAAGTAAAAATATGAAAAAAAGATATTATATAAATAGTAACCAAATCAGGTTTTTATTGACTACTAGAGGCCTGTTGCAAGAAGACATTTGTGCAATAGGCCTTCCTTCCCCTGGCTGCTGGCACCGGTTTTCCTCCAGCACCCGGGACCCAGGCCTTCGCTCTGGCTGCAGCGGAGAAGCCAAGCATCTTCAGTCTTCAGTTGTCTTCAGTCTTCGCTCCATGCCTGCATATGCAAATTAATGGCCATCTTTGTTGGGTTAATTTGCATAGTCATCCTGATTGGCTGGTGGGTGTAGCAAAATGACACAATTTGCATATTTCTCTTTTATTAGTGTAGATACTAATACCAGACAAATTAAATGTTAAGATAAAAATTGCTACTAGAAATAGACATTTTATAAAGATTAAGGTATAAATTCACCAATAAGTTATAACACATATGAATATATATACACCCAATAACAGTACTCCCCAAATTCACAAAACAAAAGTGCTAGATTTGAAGAGAGAAATAAATAACAATAGTATTTACAGACTTTAGTGCCTCACTTTCAGTAGTGGATAGAACATGCAGGCAGAAGATGATCTAGGAAATAGAAGACAAGAAGACATCTACTACACTATAAACCAAGCATGGCAAACTCAAGGCCCACGGGCTGCATGCAACCCACAGCAAATATTTTTGCCACCCAGCCAATATAATGGCATATAAGAAATGTTTTAATATAAATTCTGTAACTTAATTTTTACAACATATTGCTATACATAATATCTATATATATAAAGAGCCAGGGGCCATCGTAACCGAACGGATGACCTAACGGACAACCGAACAGGCTGAGTGGGGCGGTAAGGCCGGCAGGGGGGCAGTGAGGGGCAACCAAAAGACCGACCAGCAGGCTGTGTGGGGTGACCTGGTTGGTACGGGAGTTAGTGAGGGACAACTAAACAACCGAACAGCAGACAGTGAGAGGATACCAGGCCGGCAGGGGGTGCCGTGAGGGGTGACCAAGGCAGCAGGGGTGTGCAGTTGGAGGTGACCAGGCCTGGGGGAGGGGCAGTAAAGGGTGACCAGGCTGGCAGGGGGGGCAGTTAGGGGCAACCAGGACAGCGGTGGGGGCAGTTAGGGATGACAGGATTGGCAGGGGGGGCAGTTGGGGGCGACCAGACCAGCAGGCAGAGGCAGTTAGAGGCGATCAGGCAGGCAGGCAGGTGAGCAGTTAGGAGCCAGCGGTCCCGGATTGTGAGAGGGATGTCTGACTGCCTGTTTAGGCCCGAGTTTCGTGCACCTGGCCTCTAGTATATGTGTGTGTGTATATATATATATATATATATATATATATATATATATATATGCCTAAGCGACCAGCTGACTGGTCAACTAGCAGACAAGCAGACTGGCCAGTAGCTATAACACAGACTGACCACCAGGGGGCAGACACTCAACACAGAAGCAGAAACCACAGGCATGGAAACATGGAACAGACTGATGAATCTCAGAGGGAATGGGGGAGGGAAGAGGGCAGGAAGAGATTAACCAAAGATCTTATATGCATACTAGAGGCCTGGTGCACTGATTCATGCACCAGTGGGGTGCCTCGGCCTGCACCCTCTCACAATCTGGGACCTCTCTCACAATATGGGACCCCTTGGGGGATGTTGGAATGCTGATTTTGGCCCGATCCTAGCAGGCCAGACCAAGGGACCCTATCGCACCAGTCCTCTAGTAATTAATAATGAACTACAATGTTTGCTAATGACTGATTACTATGATCATGTTGCATTCATTTCCCTTACTTGCCTTATGCGCAGGTGCACCATTTCTCTCCACTAATATTAGCAGCTGAATATTTTAGCAGCAGATTGCCCTGTCATTAATTTTGGACTGACTTATTTGGTGTGCCCAACAGGAAATATTTCAGTTTCAGAGAACAAGAAAAATAGGTTTATTTGCATTATGTTTATTAATTTGTGCAGTTATTCAGTGTCTTGTAAGTTAATGTTCAAGAAAAAATGTTAAATTTTATTAAAATGTCCTATTACTTTTTGTTAACAATTACTCATTTATTTTAGCCCTTTGTATTCAGCATGTCTCTATCTAAATAAACCTATGTTTCTATGAAAACTGAAGCTTTTGTTTTTTTGCGGCCCACATAAACTTAAACCTTGTTTATTTGGCCCATGTTAGCCTTTGATTTTGACATGCTTGCTGTACACCAAGTAAAGTTTTTATAGACCAATCCATCAAAATGTCAGGAAAAAATCTTGTCAAATCTATATTGAACTGTCTACAGCAAATACCATATGTTAGGCTATAAAACAAGTCTCAAAAAATATAAAAGGATTTAAATCATGCAAACAATGTTCTCCAATTAGAATGGAATGAAATTATAAATCAATAATAAAAGGACATTTGGAAAACTTAAAAATGTGTGGCAATTAAAGAACACACTTCTATATAACAAATAGATCAAAGAATAAATCACAAGGAGATTAGAAAATACTTTGAGATGAATAAATTTGAACACACATTACAAACCGTTTAGAGATGCAGCAAAAGCAGTGATTAGAGTGAAGTTTACAGGTATTAAACACCTGTATTAAAAAAGAAGAAAGATCTCAAGTTAGTGATCTAAACTTCCACCTTAGAAAACTAAAATATAAAGAAAGAAATAAAACCAAAATAAATCCAACAAAAACAGAAGGAAGGAAACAATAAATATAAGTGTATAAAATGATAGAGAATAGAAATACAACATATCTTTTGTTATGTATGGTATATAGAGATAGGATACAAATGATATAGAAAATAGAAAGACAATAGAAAAAATCAATACAACCAGAAATTATTGGTTCACCTTTTTTTTTAACAAAGTTGACAAAACTTTACTACCCTGACTATCCAATAAAAAAGAGAGAACTAAAATTATAAAATTAGTAATTAAAGAAGGGTCATTAATATTGACCTCAAACAAGTAAAAGAAATTATAAGAGAATACTATAAAATATATGCCTACAAATTAGAGAATCTAACAGAAAGTGGCCAAAAAATGGATAATTTTCTAAAAATGACAAACTGCTGCAACTAATTCAAGGAGAAATATAAAATCCAAATAAGCCTCTAAGTAGAGAGAATGGACTAGTAATCAAAGATTTCCCACAAAGAAAGTCCTAGGACCAAATGGCTTTACAGATGAATTTTAACATTTAAGGAAGAATTAACATTATTTCTTAAAAAACAATCTCTTCCAAAACAGAGAAGTGAAGGCAGAACTTCCAATTCATACTGTAATTACAATACTATCCTGATGCCAAAAACCAAATACATCACAAGAAAACTACAGACCAATGATCCTTATAATATTGATGCAGTTATTCTCAACTAAACACTAGCAAAAACACATTCAGGCAAAATATAAAACATAATTGTAAACTATGATAAGATGGAAGTAATCCTGAGAATGCAGTGATGGTTATATAATAGGAATATCAATTAATATAATATTGTTAATATTATAAAGAATAAAAATCACATGATCCTCTCAATAGATACCTTTTGACCAAATTCAACATTCTTTCATGATAAAAATACTTAACAAACTAGGAATACAAGAAAACTTTCTTAAACTAATAAAAGCTGTCTATAAAAAACACACAGCTGCCGAAACCGGTTTGGCTCAGTGGATAGAGCGTCGGCCTGCGGACTGAAAGGTCCCAGGTTCGATTCCGGTCAAGGGCATGTACCTGGGTTGCGGGCATATCCCCAGTGGGAGATGTGCAGAAGGCAGCTGATCGATGTTTCTCTCTCATCGATGATTCTAACTCTCTATCTCTCTCCCTTTCTCTCTGTAAAAAAAATCAATAAAATATAAAAAAAAAAAAAACACAGCTAATGCCCTCACTGGTGTTGCTCAGTGGATAGAGCCTTGGACTGTGGACTGAAGGGTTCCTGGTTTGATTCCAGTCAAGGGCACATGCCCAAGTTGCTGGCTCGATCCCCAGTAGGGGGTGTGCAGGAGGCAGCCGATCAATGATTCTCTCTATCATTGATGTTTCTATCTTTCTCTTCCTCTCCCTTCTTCTCTGAAATCAATAAAAATATAAAAACAAACAAAAAACTACATAGTTAATATCACAATTAATTGTCAAAGACTAAAGTTTTCATTGTAATATAATGAATGGGATAAGAATGCCCATTCTTTCTACTTTTATTTAACTTTATACCAGATGTTATAGCCAGGGCATATAGGTAAAATAACATTTAAAAAACATTTGCTTGGAAATAAAGTAGTACAATTATATCCATTTGCAGAGGGCATCATCATGTACATAGAAAATCCTAAATAAATCACAAAATATTAAATCTCACCCCCCCATGGCTCTGGGTAATACAAATAAATCATGAACTTGAAGCTCTTGGGTCAAATTACAGTTATAGGCAAAATGAGACTATGACAACAACAAAGAATGTACTGGTATAATTATGGCCTTGGGACCTCTAAAGTGTTATATTTATAACAGGAGGGCCATTCAAATATCTTAGAGAATGGAGCAAATGATTTTTATAATTTTATGGGAAGTTCTGGGAATAGGCCATTGTAGCCAGGGTCAGTATAATCATGGCTAATAAGCCTACTACTACTAGCTTCATTCAAGGTGCTATCATCTATCAATTAGATCACTGCTAACACCTCTAATTTTTGTTCCTCCAATTTTTCTTTTCTTCCATCCTATCCTCCAGGCTACTTTCAGAAAAGTATCTCTAAATGCAATCAGATCCAAGGACTACCTTGTTTAAAAACATTTAATGTCTCTTTATAACTTTCAGGACAAACTTCTTAACATAATATGTAAGGTCCTAATGATCTCACTCCAGGTAAACTGTTTAGTTTTTCACTATTCCAACACACCCATATTCTGCCTCCCACCCACAACTGCATGCAACTTGCTAATTTGCATATCCATACTTTTACCTATACAGTCATGTGTCATTTAATAGCAGGGATATGATCTGAAAAATGCATTGTTAGGCAATTTTGTCATTGAGCTGAACATCATAGACTGCACTTACACAAAACTAAATGGTATAGCTGACTACACACCTAGGTAATATGGTATAGCCTTTGCCCCTAGGCTACAAACCTATATAGCATGCTACTATGCTGAAAACTGTAAACAATTATAATACAATGGTAAGTATTTGTAATCTACAGAAATCTAAATAAAGAAAAGTACAGTTAAAATACAGTATAAAAGTTTTTTTAATAGTATACTTCTATAGAGAACTTATTGACTAGAGCTTAAGGACTGCAAATTGTTCTGAATGAGTCAAAGAGAGTGGTTAAGCAAATGTGAAGACCTGAGACATTACTACACATTACCGTAGGCTTGATAAACAATGTATACTTAAATAAAGTAAATTTTTAAAAGATATATTTTTCTTCAATAATAAACCAACAAAACTTACTGTAACTTTTCTACTCTTTAAACATTTTAATTGTTTTACCTTTTCAATTCTTTTTAATAACACTTAGCTTAAACACAAACATATTGTACAGCTGTACAAAAATATGTTCTTTTTTTATATACTTACTAGAGGCCCAGTGCACGAATTCATGCATGGGTGGGGTGACCTGTGGGGATCAGGTGGAAACCTGCAGTCCAATGCCGCAAGCCACTCCTGCCTGCTGATTCCGCTGATCCTGGCCTGCTGCACCTGCTGCGGGCTCAGGCTCGGGCCCAGTCAGTCACGATCTGGAGAGGCTCACGCTGCCAGAGCAGCACTCACCAGCCATGAGCCTTGCATCTGGCACCCATCCTGAGGGGGCTGGGGGGACCAGGCCATGATCGGCCCCCTCTGGGCAGGCAGTGGGACGCCCTTGCTGGCCCAGGATCTGGATCTGTCCTGCTGACGTTCAGGCCAGTTGTTGGGAGCAACCTGGCGGCCACTTTTATATCGTTTCTTTCTTGTGGAGCATCTAGGGAGGGGAAGTAGCCACAGTGCCTGAGGCTGACATCCAGGAGGCCAGTGGCCCTGTTGGGATCTGGCTGGTAGTACCGGTCAGACAGTGCCTGGCCCGTTCTCTGGAGATTGGACCTGCACAACTACTGAGGGGGAGTGAGTGGCTGCTGCCTGGCTGGTGGGCAGCCGGGACGGGTCAGTCAGCTGAGAGGCGCTCTCACTGTTGGAGGGCACTGACCACCAAGGGACAGCTCCTGCATTGAGCATCTGCCCCCTGGTGGAAAGTGCACATCATAGCGACCAGTTGACAGGTCATTCAGTCATTCGGTCATTCAGTTGTTCGGTCGTTTGGTCACTTAGGCTTTTATGTATATAAACTAGAGGCCTGGTGCATGAAATTCGTGCATGGGGTAAGGGGGGTCCCCTCAGCCCAGCCTGCACCCTCTCTAATCCAGGACCCCTTGGGGCCTCTCACTGACCCCCCTGCCGGCCTGGTCACCCCCAACTGCCCCACCTGTGGGCCTGGTTGCCCCACACAGCCTGATGTTTGGTCACTTGGTCACCTCTCACTAACCCCTCTGCTTGCCTGGTCGCCCCATGCAGCCTGTTCGGTCATCCATTTGGTTGCGATGGTGGCTTAGGCTTTTATATATATAATTTAAATATTTATTGTAGAAAGCATTACATATGTCTCAATTTTCCCCCCAAAACCCCCCCTCCACCCTGCCCCTGCCCCCCACCCAAGACCTTCACCACCCTATTTTCTGTGACCATGGGTTATTCATACATGCATACAAGGTCTTTAGCTGATCACCTCCCACCCATTCCCCCCTCCCCACCTTCCCTCCAAGATTCCCCAGTCTGTTTCGTGCATCCATGTCTCTGGATCCACTCTGTTCATCCATTTATTTTGTTCATTAGATTCCACATATGAGTAAGATCATGTGATACTTGTCTTTCTCTGACTGGCTTATTTCACTAAGCATCATACTCTCTAGGTCCCTCCATGGTGTCCCAAAGGATAAGAGATCCTTCTTTTTTACTACTGCATAGTATTCCATGATATAAACGTACCACAGCTTTTTTTATCCACTCATCTATTGATGGCACTTGGGCAGCTTCCAGATCTTAGCTGTTGTAAATTTGGCTTCTATGAACATAGGGGTGCATACATTCTTTCTTATTGGTGTTTCAAGTTTTTTAGGATATATTCCTAGAAGTGGGATCACTGTGTCAAATGGCAGTTCCGTATTTTATTTTTTGAGGAAACTCCATGCTGTTTTCTATAATGGGTGCACCAGTCTGCACTCCTATCAGCAGTGTACTAGGGCTCCCTTTTCTCCACATCCTCACCAGCACTTGTCACTTGTTGATTTGTTGATGGTAGCCATTTTGACAGGTGTGAGGTGATACGTCACTGTCATTTTAATTTGCATCTCTCTGATGATTAGTGACTTTGAGTATTTTTTCATATGCCTCTGGACCATTTGTATGTCCACTTTGGAGAAGTGACTATTAAGGCCCTTTGCCCATTTTTTAAATTGGATTGTTTGTCTTCATTTTGTTAAGTTATATGAGTTCTTTACATAGTTTAGATATTAACCCTTTATAAGATGTATCATCGCCAAATATGTTCTTCCATACAGTGGGCTCCCTTTTGGTTTTGTTGATGGTTTCTTTTACTTTTTATTTTGATGTAGTCCCATTTGTTTATTTTTTCCTTAGTTTCTTTTGTCCTAGGAGATGTATCTGTAAACATATTGCTATGAGAGATGTCTGAGATTTTGCTGCCTATGGTTTCTTCTAGGATTTTTATGGTTTAGCAACTTACATTTCAGTCTTCTTTCCATTTTACATTTATTCTTGTGTATGGTGTAAGTTGGTGGTCTAGTTACAGTTTTTTACATGTTTTTGTCCAATTTTCCCAACACCATTTATTGAAGAGACTATCTTGACTCCATTGTATGTTCTTGTCTCCTTTGTCAAATATTAATTGAGCATAGTGGCTTGGGTTGATTTCTGGGTTCTCTGTTCTGTTCCACTGATCTACATGTCTGATCTTGTGCCATTACCAGGTGTTTTGATTACAGTGGCTTTGTAACATAACTTGATATCTGGTATTGTGATAACTCCAACTTTGTTCTCCTTCTCAAGATTACTGAGGCTATTCAGGGGTATTTTTTGATTCCATATAATTTTTTGGAGTATTTGTTCCAGGTCTGTGAAATATACTGTTGGTATTTAAATAAGGATGACATTGAATCTGTAGATTGCATTGGGTAGTATGGACATTTTAATGATGCTAATTCTCCCCATCCATGAACACAGTATATTCTTCCTCTATCTCTTTTTCAACATCCTATGGATTTCTGAGTATGAGTCTTTTACCTCCTTGGTTAAGTTGATTCCTTAAATATCTTAATGTTTTGTTGCAATGGTAAATGGGATTGTTTGTTTAGTTTCTCTTTCTGAGAATGCATTCTTTGTATATAAAAAAGCAATCAATTTTGGGGTGTTGATTTTGTACCCTGCTACATTGCCATATTCATTTATTAAATCTAGTAGTTTTTTTATAGAGTCTTTAGGATTTTCTATGTACAATATCATGTCTCCTGTGAATAATGAGAGTTTTACTTCATCCTTTCTAATTTGGATGCCTTTTATTTCTTCTTGTAGTCTGATCACTGTGGCTAGGATTTCCAGTACTATGTTGAATAAGAGTGGTGAAAGCAGACATCCCTGTCTTGTTCCTGTTCTTAGGGGAAATGGTTTTAGTTTTTGCCCATTGAGTATGATGTTGGCTGCAAGTTTGTAATATATGGCCTTTATTATGTTGAGATATGCTCCCTCTATTCTAACTGTACTGAAAGTTTTTTTTATCAAAAATGGGTATGGATTTTGTTGAATGCTTTTTCTGCATCTATTGATATGATCATGTGATTTTTGTCTTTCAGTTTGTTTATGTGATGTATCACATTTATTGATTTGCGAATATTGTACCAGCCTTAAATCTCTGGAATAAATCCCACTTGGTCATGGTGTATGATATTTTTAATATATTGCTGGATGCAATTTGCTAATATTTTGTTGAGGATTTTAGCATCTGTATTCATCGGGGATATTGGCCTGTAATTCTCTTTCTTTGTAGTGTCTGTATCTGGTTTTGGAATTAGGATAATCCTAGCCTCTTAAAAAGAGCTTGGAAGTGTTCCTTCCTCTTGAAATGTTTTGGAATAATTTGAGGAGGATAGGTGTTAGTTCTTCTTTGAATGTTTGGTAAAACTCCCCTGTGAAGCCCTCAGAACCAGGGCTTTTGTTTGCTGGGAGTTTTTATTATTATTATTATTATTATTATTATTATTATTACTGCTTCTATTATATCAGTTTTTATTGGACTATTCAGGTTTTCTGATACTTCCCGATTCAGTTTTGGTAGATTATATTTTCTAGGAATTTGTCCATTTTCTTCTCATTGTTTAGCTTGTTGGCATATAGTTTTGCATAGTATTTTCTTTATAATCCTTTGTATTTCTGTAGTGTCAGTGATTACTTCACCATTTTCATTTCTGATTTTATTTATTTGGGTCCTCTCTCTTTGTTTCTTGATGTTTCTGGCTAAGGGTTCATCAATGTTGTTTATCTTTTCAATAACCGGCTCTTGGTTTCATTGAATTTTTGTATTTATGTTTTGGTCTCTATGTCATTTATTTCTGCTCTAGTCTTTATTATTTCATTCCTTCTACTCACTCTGGGGTTTTCTTGTAGTTCTCCTTCTAATTCTTTAAATTTAAGGGTTAGAAAACTTATTAAAATTTTACTTGTTTTTTGAAGTAGGCCTGTAGTGCTATGAACTTCCCTCTCAGGACTGCTTTTGCTGTGTCCCAGAGATTTTGGGTTGCTGTGTGTTCATTTTCATTTGTTTCCAAGAAGTTATTTCTTTCTTGATCTTGTTGGTAACCAATTCATTGTTTAATAAAATGCTATTTAGCCTTGATATGTTTGAATGTTTTTGTGTGTTTTTATTGGGGTTGATTTATAATTTCATTCCACTGTGATCTGAGAAGATTCTTGATATGATTTCAATCTTCTTGAACTTATAGAAACTTGTTTTGTGTCCTAACATGTGGTCTATCTTTATGAATGACCAATGTTTACTTAAGAAGAATATGAATTCTGCAGCTTTGGGGCAAAATGTTCTATAAATGTTAATTAAATCCATCTGATCCAGTGTGTCTTTTAGAGTCACTGTATCCTTGTTAATTTTTTGTCTGGAAGATGTATCCAGTGAAGTCAGCAGGGTGTTAAAGTCCCCTACTATGACAGTATTGTTGTGATCTTTCCTTTAATGACCTCTAGAAGTATATATATATTTATGTGCTCCTATATTGGGTGCATATATGTTTATCAGGATTATATTCTCTTGTTGGACTGATATCTTTAGGATTATGTATTTACCTTTGTTGTCTCCTGTGATGGCCTGAATTCTGAAGTCTATTTTGTCCAATATGAGTATTGCTACCACAGCTGTTTTTTCATTTCCTTGGTCACTTTCGTTTTTTTCATTCTTTCTTCCTTCCTTTCTGCCTCTTTCCCTCCTTCCCTCTCTCCTTCCCTCCCTCCCTCCCTCCCTTTCTTTCTTTCTTCTTTCTTTCTTCCTTTCTCTTTTCTGTTTTTATACTTCATTGTTGAAAGTATTACATATGTCCTCTTTTCCCCCATTGTCCTCTCCCAACCTCCCCCCTCTTTCACTTTTCTTTAATTTTTCATTATAAATTGGCTTATAAGCATACAATGGACATTCCTCTTTGTTAATAAAAATCTTTTGGTGTTGAGATCCAACTTTTCAACCTTTTTAAGGACCTTGTTGAAGTTTGCAAACGCTTTTGCTGAACACTACTGTGAATTTTCTTGGAAGTTATAGAAATTATTTTTTTCTTCTGTGATTTCCTTTCCTTTTGCTGCTTCTTCAGCTATGCATTTCTGATTCTATTTCAAAAGCATTTACTAGTTCCTCAGGAACAATCTCCGGAGTTTTTCAATGTCACTGTCCTGCTTACTCAGGTTAAATTTGCTTGCCATCTCAACTGAAGCTTTGATGGATTTTGGCAAGTTTCTTATCCTTGGGAAATCCTTTGAAATCATGGATAAACCTCTTAAGTGTCATACACTCTTTGGTGACTTCACCTCAAGCTGAAATAAGGTTCTTGATGTAGTTAGTCATAGATGTTGTGATCCTTCCAGAACTGCATCAGTGTCTTCCTCAGTTGCAGCAATAATATGGGAAAAGGTTGTCTTCAGGTTGTAAGCTTTAAAAGCTGCTATAAATCCATGATCCATTGGTGGATCAAAGAGATAGTAGTTTGAGGAAGAAAGACCACTTTGATATTGGGATGAAACTCACCAAGAATATTACCAACAATAAACAATATCCTATGTAATAAAAGGCTAATATGCAAATCAACCAAACAACAGAATGACTGCTGGCTATGATGCTCACTGACCACCAAGGTGCAGACGCTCAATGCAGGAGCTGCCCCCTGGTGGTCAGTGTGCTTCCACAAGAGGAGCGCCACTCAGCCAGAAGCCAGGCTCACGGCTGGTGAATACTGCGTGGGTGGCGGGAGACTCTTCCTCCTCCGTGGCAGTGCTAAGGATATCCAACTGACAGCTCAGGCCTGTTCCCTGAAAGGGCACAGGCCAGGCTGAGGGAGCGCCCCCCCCCCCCCGCCCGTCCCCCCGAGTGCACAATTTCTTGAGCCAGGCCTCTAGTCTTGAAATACTATGTATATTATTCTCCAAACAGTGTTCCTGTATTTTGCTGAAATAGGGATGCAGTGGGACACTTTGAAAGAGGAGCTGTGTCATCCATGACTTCTTGTTCCTGTAATACACTGGCAGCATTTGCTTACTGATATGTTTGAGGGTCCCAGGTACTTCACTGTCCCAGATCACAAACGTTTTCAATTTACAGACTGCAATTCTGCCCCCAAACAAGATTGCTACTCTGCACTGAAAAGCTTTAAAACCTGGCATTGACTTGGCCTCCTCATGGAATAAAGCTATCAGTTAAAATGAAACTTAAAGCTATATCCATAAAATTTATCAACTAAGAGAACATTTATGGACAATTGTAAAAAAATTCAAATTCAGTGGAGCTGTAGAAGTAGAAAAATAATTGAAGTGGATTCAGGAATGAATGAATGGAGAGGAAGAAATAGCAGTGAGCACCCCACAGCTAGTGAGTGCTAGAGTTGAATTGTCTGATTTGTCCTATGCTATGCACTTTTTAAATTCTTTTCCAGTAGAGTATCTTACAATATGTCAAATAAAAAAAAAACAGGTTTAATATGACATTTCCTCTATATAACAGAAAATTGGAGATCATCAAGTCCAGCTTAAAGGCAAGTTTCTCAAAGAATGTTGGGACATTTGTGTCCCTGTGAAATAAAGGGACTCAGGAAATCTTCAAATGAATCTCAACTATAATTTAAAATATCAATGGACCCAAGCTTCTTCAGGTTTTACTTATAATTTTAACATAACCATATTTTGATACTGGGGATCTTCTTATAGAAGGATTTAAAGCAGCACTTATATATTTATTATCAAAAGTCGGCATCAACTACCACAATCATTTAGAAATTAAATCAACAAAAATTTATTCATGGAAGGGTACTAATTCCTGACTCATTATAGAATTGCTGGATGCATAGTGATGATAAAAAGCAAACCAATTTTAGTAAATTTTATTATTGTGTGTACTCAGGGTGGAGCACTTTCTGCCATTCTTGACACAGCTCCTCCTACCCTTGGTACACGTCTGCATTTTAACAAATTTTACTCCTCAAAGAAAGGAATGATATGTTTACTGGATGATAACTGCAGTGTCAAAGGTAGTAACAATCTATATCTATATATATATAAAACCCTAAGCAACCTTTACGACTGGCCAAACTGAACGACCAGAACGACCGGAATGACCGATCACTATGACATGCACTGACCACCAGGGCCAGATGCTCAACACAGGAGCTGCCCCCTGGTGGTCAGTGCGCTCCCACAGTGGGAGTTCTGCTCAGCCAGAAGCCAGGTTTATAGCTGGCGAGCACAGCTATGGCAGCAGCAGCACTACCAAGGGTGGTGGCAGTGGCGGCAGTGGCAGGCACAGTGTGGCCAGGATGAATAGGAGCAGTGGGGCCCCCAGCCCTGGCTCAGGCTCTTCCCAGACGCTTACTGCTTCCTGCACTGCTACATCCCTTAGGGTATATTGGACTGTGGGATTAGGCCTGGCTGAAACCCACAGTCCTACATCCCCTGAGGGGTCCTGGATTGCAAGAGGGTGCAGGCCAGGCTAAGGGACCCCACCGGTGCATGATTTTTGTGCACTGGGCCTCTCATACAATAAATAAACAAAAGAGGTGTCTAATAGAAACAAAATAATGGGAGAACTATAAAAAGATGAATTTGTTATCAGATGTGTGAATATCTGTATTTCATATTTTAAAAACACAACAATTTTGAATGTCAAGATGTCTGAACTGGGGCCATGAGTATGAGAGTTTGAAGTAGAGTGAAATTGAAGAGGTAAAGCAACTGTGAAGCAAGGTTGTTGAGAGAGCTAGTCACATGGTCACCAAGGCCATCTTTGAAGATGACAGGACCAAATATTAATATAATATCAATATCATTAAGAAATAAGATTTTTGCACTATAATTATACATTTAAATATATGCCCACCCAGAATATGCCATGTTATCTCATTGTAGTTCCTACAAAAATATATTTACTTAAGTTTTATTATTTTTCCCATTTTTATGGATGAGGAAACCAAGGATCATAGAGATTACTCAGTTCAGTTCACACAGCTAGTGAGTGGTAGAGCTGAGCTGTCTGATATGTTTTCTGATATGCAATCATTAAAAATTGATGAATGAGCCCTAGCCAGCGTGGCTCAGTGGTTGAGCATCAACCTAGGAACCAGGAGGTCACGGTTCGATTCCGGTCAGGGCACATGCCCTGGTTGCGGGCTCGATCCCCAGTAGGGGGCGTGCAGGAGGCAGCTAATCAATGATTCTCTTTCATCATTGATGTTTTTCTCTCTCTCTCTCTCTCTCTCTCTCTCTCTCTCTCTCTCTCTCTCTCTCTCTCCCTTCCTGTCTGAAATAAATAAAAATATATATTTTTAAAAAATTGATGAATGAATCAATGTTCTAAACTATAAATTCCCTTAGCTTTCATGATCTCTCTTAGCCTAACAAGTGTGTGTGTGCGTGTGAGTGTGTGCACATCTCTATGTATCTATCAATTTAATCAGATTTTACAGACTCAAATGTTTGATAAAATAAATCAACACATAAAAGAATAAATAGGAGTATCTCAGCTCTAAAATCATTTTTATACTCTCCCCTTATATATTTAGAACTCAGGTTTAAAATATTAGTTTTTGCCATGATGAAAAGAAATTGTAATAGACAAGTAGCCTTTGTCTAGCTGTAAGAATTGGATCCCACTCACCAAATCCATGCAAGCAAATAATATGGAAAGAAATATTTAAAAGAAACACACTTCTGAACATGTTTGTTTCACAATGAATCAGATTTATAGGCACTTATATTGTTGTTTTGATTAAGTTGTGCCCAACACCATCTTAGCAATTGCAACCATAAACAGAGCACATAATCAACTACAACTGTGTATATTTCTAAAGAAAAATAAAACACCAAAAGCAGGTGATAAACATCTGGCTTGAGGATAAATTGAAACAAGTCCAGCTCAGTTTTCTGATCCTTTCTAACAAATAAGAGCAAGGATCATAGAACTTCTTCCTGTAGTTCATAATTAGGCAAAATAAAGAGAATTTACATTGTTTTGCACTCTGATGAATCCAACAAGATCATCACCTGACTCTAAAAAACAGTTGGCATCAAATATTTGCTTTAGTTAATTTATCTAATTTTAATTTCAAACCACAGCTGTGAACTCAAGGAAGGTAAATATATAACTGAACTACTATGTAGGTTGGAAAAAATATCTTTATATACACCTGTGAATCAGAATAAGAAGTACCATGCTGCTCTTCTAATCCCCCCAGTTGCCATGGGTACCGTTTTAATGATTTATTCTACTGAAAACTTCCATATCATTTTAGTATCTGTCATGTTATGTTAATGGAATTGACCACCCGTCCCATTAATTTGGGATTTCTTAGCATGCAAATAATTAATAGCATACTTAATAATAGTAAAAATGTAATTGTTTTAAGTAAATTTTTAGCATTGTCATTAACACCATCAAGGACTTAACCTTCAGAATTAACATAATGATACTTTTATTTAATAAGGACTTATTCTCTTTCAGAAATGTCAGAGCAAGAATAGTTTGATAATACAATGCCCTCTTCCTGCTGTCATTCAGAGGATTAGTAGCAGCCCTGACCTTTTATTACATTCTGATATATCAAAGTATTCCTGTCCAGCAATGCATATATCCGAGGAAGTACAACAATTACCAATTCTAAATTAGGATTCAGTAAAGTTTTTCTGTAAAGGCTCATATAGTAAATATTTTATGTTTCTAGATTGTCAAGTCTCTATCACCACCACTTAACTCTTGCATTGTAGCACAAAAGTAGCCAAAGGCAATAAGCAAATACATGGATTTAGTTATGTTCCAATTAAACATTATTAACAAAAGCAGGTAATGGGGTGTATGTGACCCTCAGGCTACAGTTTGGTGATCCAGTTTCTATACCCTTTTGGTTATTCTCTTATCTCTTCTGATTAATGACTCATTAATTTATCTAAATGTACTTTGTGAAAGAGTTGATATTTTCTACATACTCAAAATAGTTTCATAGTTAACTTGTATGTGTGTATACATTTAACTATTTCAGCAGAAATAGCAGTAAGTAAATACTGATTTTTAATATATATATATATTTTTATTGTTAATAGTATTATAGATGCCTCTCCCCTCCCCCCCTAGTTTTCCTGCCTCCTTCTAGCCCCTACCCACCCATCCCCAGGTCTTTACCACTCTATTGCCCCTATCCATGGGCTATGCATGTAAGTATGTAAGTTCTTTGGGTTATCTCTTCCCCCCATCCCCACATCAAGGTATGTCAGTCTGTTCCATGCCTCCATGCTTCGGGTCTTATTTTGTAGGTCAATTCATTTTGTTCATTAGATTCCACAAATAAGTGAGATCATGTGATACTTGTCTTTCTCAGGTTGGCTTATTTGATTTAGCAACATATTTTCCAGGTCCATCCATGCTGTCCCAAAAGGTAAGAGATTGATTTTGAGGTTGAAGTGTCTGAGTTCTAAGTATATATTGGCCAATGGCTATCATGTATTTATAAGAAGTTTTAACCATTAATCAGTGTAAAATATAATGTTAAAAATTTACCAAATTATTGTAGAATGTTGAGATATGATGTATGTTACTTTAGTATAAAAAACAAGATCATTGCCCTAGCCGGTTTGGCTCAGTGGATAGAGCGTCAGCCTGCTGACTCAAGGGTCTCAGATTTGATTCTGGTCAAGGACATGTACCTTGGTTGTGGGCACATCCCCAGTGGGGAGTGTGCAGGAGGCAGCTGATTGATGTTTCTCTCTCATCGATGTTTCTAACTCTCTATCCCTCTCCCTTCCTCTCTGTAAAAAATCAATAAAATATATTTTTAAAAAAAACAAAACAAAAACAAGATCATTGAGAGGTATCATAGTTCCAAAAATGGCAGTCTCATATGTGACAAAAAATTAAGAAAAATTTGTTTGATGTATGTTTATGGTACCTGTGATCATGCCTGTGCTATGGTAGATATTATGAGATTCATACAGGGTGAGGGAATCTATCAAAGTATTCCATCTTTTGCACCAAGGAATTATGGAATATGGAGTGCTCTGGCAAAGATGTCTCTATAGAACCCACAAAAGGACACCAAGAAAAAGAAAGTCCACATTTGAATACATAATATACTAAAAAGCACCTGATAGGTAAGAGAAAACTGCAAATACAGTGGGGCCTTGACTTATGCGTTTAATTCATTCCATGACGGAGCTCATAACTCAAATTACTCGTATGTCAAATCAAAAAGTGAACGAGTGAGACAGGTGAGGCTGGGCTGATGTTGTGGCGTTCCCTGTGACGTTCGCTGTGCCAACTAGTGGTGGGGTATTTGAAGCTGGCTCGTAACCCAAATTTTAGCTCCCAACTCAAAGCAAAAAATGGGCCGAGAGACGGCTTGTATCTCAAAAAACTCGTTAGTCGGGACACTCGTAAGTCAAGGCCCCACTGCAGGACCAGCTAAATCAAAAGATATTTGCTCCTTTACCACTGTAAACCCTGAGAAAGAGGACTCCTACTAAGAAGGGGTCCTGGTGGCTAACTGGGCTCAATTAAAAAAAAAAACAAAACAAAAACACACAGAGCCTAGCAGCCATTTCTGCACAGGGGCCTCTCCCACAAGCTGCACTTCAGGCAGAAGCCTGGCTCTAAACTGCCTGGCTCTACACTGAACTGTCTGCCTGCACTGTGTTTCCGCCATCTGAGCCAGCACTTAGAAAGGAGTTCCTGGAATCCTATTTCAAACAATAGGACTGAGGCTTTCCCCGCCCAAGTAGAGCTGTGCAGCTCTTGAACAAACAGAGTGTTTCTACTGACCAAACAAGACAGTGCTGCAATGAGTTGGAGTCCTCATTTGCATGAGGACATACCAATCAGGGGCAGGGAATTTATGTCCATATAAGCCATCTCCCCTCTGGCTCAGAGAGCAACTTTCCCTTTCCACTGAAGACTAAAGACTGCGCTTCCCTGGCTGAGCTATAAAACAAAACAAAACACCACAAAGATGTCTGCTAGAACACAGCAGAGCAGCCAGAAGCAGAGCAGAGCTGTCTAGCAGCAGCGGGTCCTGACCCAGGCCATGTGGCCCTAGGGGTGCCCTACAGCAGTGCCATTTTTACAGCCCTGCCTTGTCACAATTGGGCGTTTTGCACTGAATAAAGTGTCTTCCTTTACTGCACCTTAAACTGGGGATTTCTGTTGGCATTGAATTGACACCAACAACCATCTGTTGACAACACTCACCGTTTTCGGTACCAAAGCAAAACAAGTAGGGACAAATAAAGGAGATAAAAATGAACAAAAGAACATAACATGTCCCTCCATACTACATGCTAGACCCTGAGCATCAAGTGAGAGGGACTTGAGGTGGGTAAAGTATGACTTACATGAAAATCGTAAGTTTTGATCTCATATTACACTACATTTTTAAACTTAAAATTTAGACAGTTATTATCAGAAAGAAAAACTGTGGCTTTCCCAATTTGCCATCAGCAAGCTAGAGATAGAGACTGGACTAAGTGTGTTTAAAGTACTGGTGCAAGAGGGATGATCCTGTTTTATAATTTTACTCCATCAAGGTTAGCCTGTTTAATAAAGTAGTTTAAAATGCATGTTCCTTTTTCCAGCAATTAAATTATTGAATATCTTTCCTTTGAATTCCCTTCATTTACTCCTCCATAAACAATATACATGGTTTAGATATATCATTATAAAATTTCAGAGGATAGAGGGAGTGGGGTGGAGGGAGAGAAGATGGGAGGGAATGGGGGAAAGGAAGGGAGAAATTCACCTCCAAATGGACCTACTATTTGATTTCCCATAAGCAACATTCAAAATTAGAAGGAGGTAGAGAAATTCCTTAAAATGTCTCTCCCAATGGTGCCTGAAATCTATTGAGGGAATGCCTACAGCTTCTGGAGGATATCTATCAGGCTGTTGGAAATCTCCCTGGGGATGCTTGAAATTGTCCAGTTGCCTCAAGTCTCCTTGCCGATTCCGGAAGTTTTCAGAAAAATCCACTGCATACACTGAAGGATCATGTGAGTCAAATTAATGGGAAGGGTCATTTCTATCATATGACTGTGAATGGTCTTGAATTCTCTTACTGGACAGCAAGAAAAAATTTACACCAAACTCCTGCATTTGTGCCTCAGATATGTCCTTTTAAATTTTATTTTTATTGATTTCTATTTTTTTAAGAGAGAAAGGAAGGGAAAGAGAGAGAAACATTGATTTGTTGTTCCACTTTTTATGCATTCATTAGTTTTCAGTAGTTGATTCTTGGATGTGCCCGGACCAGGGAAGGAACCCAAAACCTTGGCATATAGGGATGATGCTCTAACCAATGAAGCTACCCATCCAGGATCTCAGATATAAGTCTTAACAATACTTCTGTCCTCAAGAATCTTCAACCACTTAAACGTTCAGTGTGCGTGACCTGTTCCTCTGACTTGAATTTCACCAATGCTTCTCCCAGACCAACTCCTTTGTCACCATAAAGCAAGTAAAATGTCATCCTCAGCAAGAGGAGAATTTATAAGGAACTTTTGTATTTTAACTTTTGTAACATCAAATGGGAAATATATGTAGTTTCAGGCCAGAACAACGTTCTTGAAAGTATTTTTGCAAAATGTGTGCAAGCCTCTGTTTCTCTATTGAAGCTGGTCTTCCCTTTTCATAACATTCAATGACCTTCAGCATTTATTTTCTAGAAAATGGATCAACAAGACCTGGATGATATTGTAAAACAGTCTTATGTAAACCCAGACCAGTGTTATAGTCTTTCAGAGTCTTGAACGTCACAAAGGCATATCTTGTTCTTCTTTCATTTTTACATAAAAAAACTCATCGGGCCGGTATGGCTCAGAGATTGAGCATCGACCTATGAACCAGGAGGTCAAGGTTAGATTTCCAGTAAGGGCAGATGCCCAGATTGCAGGCTTGGTCCCCAGTAGTGGGCATGCAGGAGGCAGTCATCCAATGATTCTCTAATCATTGATGTTTCTCTCTCTCTCTCTCTCTCTCTCTCTCTCTCTCTCTCTCTCTCTCTCTCCCTTGTTCTCTGAAATCAATAAAAAATAAACTAATCTATTCATTAGTCAGATCAGTATCTCCAAATGAATTTAATACTTAGGGTCAGATCTTTTTAAGTGAACATAAAATCCAAGAGGGGAATAAGAACCTGTTCTTCTGGGAGGTTTTTAATGAGGTCTTTTTCAAAAATGTCTGTCATTTATTCCTCTTGGTGATGAATGTTCTTCAGTTCTCATAGTAATGTCACCCCCCTTAATTGTACTACCACCGAATTCTACCCACTGTTGTTCTGAGCCTTGCATTACTTCTATAAATCTGGAACCCATGAAACTTTGATGACATTTAAGACCTCCTGAAACAACAGTACATGAAGCAAATTTTACTATGACATTACTAGTATTTCGACCTTCATAATGTTTTAAGAAAATTACCTTATCCAAACATAAACCAAAGAAAAAGACATGCACATCATCTTCATTTACTAAGAAAAACAAACTTGTAGAAAAATTATTCTCTGTCTTCAATGGCTGTGTCTTCTTTGGCCTTAAATCACCATGTCCTGTACCATTAGTATGAAACCCAACATCTTGTTTAATCAGAGTCATATCCAGAATTACTTGCTTCTTCTTTAATCCCCTCAACAAAAAGTAGATAAGCAGCCAGCCCCTGATGCCCCAGATCCTGGTCACTCTCTTCCTATGTGATCAGTTCTTTCATTTCTATAGTCTTCTGCATCTCTGCCTTACTGCTGAGAAAGAGCTCTACAGATGAATTCTTTATAAACCCTCTTACACAGCTTGTAGCACATCTCACTTCCCCAATTTTCCCTCCAATTGTATGCACGTCTCCATCAGAAATAGTCAATCCTGTGAAAAAGTGACAAATATCCATAGGCCCCGCAATTAAAGGAAGCCCCAGCGAATGGATGACTACAACCATGCTGAGCTCAAATCACAGCAGTAATAACTTTTTTTTTAATTCTGTAAAAGCAACTTAACACTGCTGCTAAGTCAGACACACAAGGCCGGGGGTTGGGGGTCACTCCTCGCAGCAGCCCCTGAAGAAGAGCTACAGAGAGCCCTGGGTGAGCCCAGAGGAAGATGACACGCACTCCTCCCTCTGCTCCAGACAAATGAATGTCTCTTACAAACTTCTTCAGAAAAGACTTGACGATATTTCTTTTCTACACCAGGGAGTAAACCAAGAGTAAAGAATATAAGAATCTAGAAACCATGATATCTAATCCAGGAAAGCACTACAGGCTTAGATTCAACTGATTCAGTATGGAGGAGGAAGACACAGAGTCCCAGAAGGGTCTTTATGGAAAAAAAAAAATCACACAGAGAATGATATGCTTGAGACATTAGAGCAATGTATCAATAAGGCAAAAATCCCAAAATACATGAAAAATGTGAAATACTCAGTAGACATTTCTGCTCAAAATTGTACAAGAGAAAAATTTTACAAAGACAAACTGTATGTCCATGAAAAGAGTTTTCTATGTTTATATGAAGGGTTAATTTCAGTTTTTTGGAGTTATTCTGTATACAAAGCACAGAAAACATACAGTTACAAATTATAATATAAACTAGTGACCCGGTGCATGAAATCGTTGCATGGGCCAGGCCTGCACCCTCTCTAATCTTGGATCCCTTTGGGGATGTCCGACTGCCGGTTTAGGCACGATCCCTCTCACAATCCAGGACCGCTGGCTCCTAATCGCTCGTCTGCCTGCCTGCCTGATTACCTCTAACCACTTCTGCCTGCCAGCCTAATCATCCCCTAACTGCTCCCCTATCAGCCTGATTGATGCCTAACTGCTCTCCTGCCAGTCTGATTGCCCACAGCTGCCCTCCCCTGCCACGACCCACCTCCTCCGCCAGGACTGGCCTCCTCTGCACCACACAGAGCCGCGGGACCCCCAGGCCTCACTGTGTGGAGCAGACGACAGACCCCGCCTCCACTGTGCATGTGGCCATCTTGTGGCGGCCATCTTGTGACTACGGCGCGCACGAGGGCCACCTAGGCCTTTATTAGTATTGATGTAAGCAGAGTTCTGAAAGGCCTCTCAATTTGTTCCAATTTTTGAGGCATAAACATAAAATGGAGTTGTTGTTTTCCAATGACTACTCCTGAGTAGTCTCCAATTGTACCACATTGAATCTCACTGTTCTTTTGGGTACCAGGTACTTTAATCAAATCTTTGGTAGCTTCTCTAATATTACATTCACTTTAGGCTGCTTAAATCGTTTCTCTTTTTATGTTAACATTTCAGTTCTGCTCACTTTAAAGATTTAGTCTCAAACTTGCCTCAAATAATTTTTTTTCTACTACCCAATCTAAGACAAGCTAGTCTGGCCAAAATTTCAAAGTGACTTATAATGTGCTTTATACAGGTACTCTTTCTCACAATCTCCCTGCCCTCCTGCCTTCAAATTCTATACTGCCAAATGCCTCTTAATTTACTATCAATAGTAAGGTTAGCAGGGCAGCACCTTGGGCTGAACAAAGAAAATACTGTTTTCTTTATAAATGGTTTCACAAAGCTGTAGGAGGTAAAGGTGAAGCAAAACACTTGCCTGGACAATGATTATCACTAACTGTGCAGACACCACCATATCAGCAGAGGCCCTAATATCAGACAGATTCAGCTCAAACTAGAGAAAAGCAAAAGATATGTTTCTATCATTGGCATGCAATAGGAATCTCTTGGTTCTCTTTTGCAAACTCTGGGAGATCTCAAGAGACTACTGGGACAAAGTGGGGGTAGGACTACCCTTTTCATAAACTATGCTATGCTTTCTTTAAGTTCTGATGAAATGCCATATTCAAGACCTCCCACTGAGAGACCTTTCAGATAAATAAGCTATCACCTGGTTTTATATTTAAGCAAATCTATAAATTTCAGAGGACATATGTCAAGCAGCTTTCTTTTCTGCAAAGCAAGCAAAGGGAACTGCAAAGGATAAAAGTACCATAATCCTAGGCTCACAGAATATTCTTCCAAAAACTGACATTTTATTTTATTCTGTTAGTGACATTATATTTTATTCCCAAGTTAAGCCTGGGAGTTCTGAATTTCAACAAACTTCTAAATGGGTTTCAAGATACTAAAGGACATTTCCCACAGGCATTTCCAATCTTTATGAATAGATCACTTGCATTGCCACCCTCAATGACTTCAAAAAATTGGAAGGTGCTCTTTTTCCTCCCTCATTAGAGCTAGAGGTGGGCAGGATGGTAACTGGAGAATGTGGGATGCTTATGGAAATCTGTGAGCCCTGTAGGAATGTGCTGGTCCTAAGCTGTATTTGCAGATGATTCCTCTCTAACAGGAGTTTGAACTGACAATGAAAGATATTTAATGCAGTTTTGGTTCAGTTTCATCCACAGTCACAATTTTAGCACAGGGAAAAATATAACTCAATATATTTTTGCCATTACTAATGATTTACAAAAGTAAAATACAGAAGACAGAAACTAGTAAGTAGGAGGGAAAAGGGAAAGAGTAGGGTTGATAACAAATTTAATATTATAAAATATAGAGTCTAGAAACAGATACAAGTGTACTATATAAAGCTATAAAGGCTACAATAAATGAAATAATATTAACGATTTGATTTTCTTGGGTAGGGAAGTTTTGAAGAAATGTAGAGATATGCTATCAAAAAGCTCACCAATCATAACAGGAATCAAATGGGTAATGTTTAAAATGATGAACTAGGTAATATTGATATTAACATATTTTTTAGAGTTATGGAATAAGGCACCAGAAAAGCTAAAACCAAAAACAATTAAAGGTGCCTTCCCCCCACGCCCCCCCAGAAGCATGACTATTGGTGAGGGAGAATGAGACAGTATTATCGCTTTTTATTTTGCTCTCTTTTGTATTAATTATTTCTATAAGCTGTATGTGTGGAATTTTTAAATTTAAATTACAAGACAGTGTTTATCTTGGCAATGAGGTAGTGAATCAGATACTGTCATACAGTGATGTGGAACTATATACTACCATTACTTTTTAGGAGAAAATTTTTTGTTCTTATAAACTTTTATTATTGATTTTGAGAGAGAGAGAGTGAGAAAGGAAGGAGAAGAAGAAGAAGAAGAAGAAGAAGAAGAAGAAGAAGAAGAAGAAGAAGAAGAAGAAGAAGAAGAAGAAGAAGAAGAAGTCAGAGAGAGAAAAACATCAATTTGCTGTTCCACATATTTATGCATTCATTGGTTATTCCTTGTATATGCCCTGACTGGGGATCAAACCCACAACCCTTGGCATGTCAGGATGATGCTGTAACCAACTGAGGTACCAGGCAAGGGCTAACATATACAAGTATTTTTTAATGTGACTTCTGATCTCCTCCCATCACGAAATAGAATCTATTTTCCCACATTATTTTATTTTATTACTAAAGACCGGTGAATGAAATTCATGCAGGGGTAGGGTCCCTAGGCCTGGCCAGCAATCAGGGTCAATTGGGGCCTTCTGGCTGCCAGCCGGGGCCTCCCTTCCCAGTAAAAACTCTTGGACAAAGCAATTGGTATTTCTTTGTCTTTGTTTGATAATCATTGTGTTTGAGGACCTTCAGATTGGCTGGTTCTCTATGAGAATGTCTTCCAAATTAGACCTTAATAGAAGACAAAATTATTTTGAATTATTCCCTTACATATGACCTAGTTAATATACAAATGGGAAGAAGATGGGACTACAATAAATTGGCTAGATTAATATTCTATTTCAGTCTTACTTGATTTGATGGAAATAACTGAGAATAAGCATTCAGGTGGTAGTCTACAAAAATAAACTTTAAAATAATTTTGTAGAAGATGTTACATTTATATTCATGTGATTATATGGAAGAAAACTATATTAATTTGCAAGGTCAGAGAGTAAATAATTATCAGAGTAGTGATTAATAAAAATGCTTTATTTCTAAAGTTGTCCATATTTTAATGTTGTTGTTGTTGTTTTTTAATCCTTACCTGAGGATATTTTTCCATTGATTTTTACAGAGAGTGGAAGAGAGAGGGAAAGACAGAAAGAAATATCAATGTGAGAGAAACACATCAAGTGGTTGCCTCCTGCATGAGCCCTGACCAGGGCTTGGGCTGGGGAGGAGCCTGCAAATGAGGTACGTGCCCTTGACTATAATTGAACCCAGGACCCTTTGGTCTGCAGGCCAACACTCTATCCCGTGAGCCAAACCAGCTAGGGCCATATTTTAATGTTTTTAAATATACACCACGATATTCAGAAGCTGAACAAATTCTATTTAGAAAAAACATTCTAATATTTACAAAAATTAATAGTAGCACAGAAGTACACATTTTAAAAATTTAGAACAGTTTCCATTAACATTTCTAAAGTATCATTTTAATAATTCTACTTAGTTGGAAATAAATACAAACATTAATATTTGATATAGTGGCATAATTTTAGAGGCGTGACTTTCAAATAAAGAGTCATGAAAAAGCAGGCAGCCTCTTCCCGGCCCCCCCCCCCACCCCCCTGCCAGCCCACCCCAGAGCCCAGCACTTCCGGCCATCGTGGTGGTGGGCGGGCCGGCCTCTCCGCCTGGGGAGGGGCGGGCTTCATCTGTAACAGAGGCCTGGCTTCCCCTTCCTCATCTGAGCCCCCCCCCCCCCGCCCTTCAGGGCCCAACCTGAGGCTTTTCCCTCTACTCAGGATACACCACCCTGACAAAAAAAAAAAAAAAAAAAAGAGTCATGAAAAATTACTAGAAGAAAAATTCAGTGATCACAACCAGAGAGGTTTTTTTAAATGAAATGGAATGGAATAAGATAAAAATATTAAAGTTCACTTTCAAGTTTCATAAAACTTTTACTCCAGTTAGATACATAAAGAAACACACAAATGTATTTTATAGTTCATAGTCTGAACGCTATTCCTTGCTGTGGGTTCCAATAAAAAAAGTTGAAATTTCCTTATTTAGAAGACAACGGACCTTTACATTTTATGGAGGATCTGTGTGTGTGTGTGTGTGTGTGTGTGTGTGTGTGTGTGTACCCATTATTTGATAGTAGTATTATATATATCTTTTAAGAAAATGTCTGGTAAATGGTGCAAATAGTCAAATCATCTTTAATCTATATAAAAATCTATAATTTTTTCCTAGAGAATTACATTTGATATTTGTTTTTAAATGCATGGCAGATGCCTTATTGCTGGTTACTCAGTGCCTGCTAATGCACCATGTGGAGATTATTATAGTACACGCTGAGCAAGTAGTCAGCTGGAGAACACTGGCAGAGAAATGGGTACCTCATGAATAAACATTTGCTTAAAGATCACATTATGTGTGACCACTTTTTGCAGCTGCTATGGTTGGTCTTTCTTATAAATTAAAACAAAACCAAAGTGAAAAGTGCAAGATCATTTGTGTTTATAGATGATAAAATTTATGTAGCTATGGAACATATCTGTGTGATGGTGTTATCCGAATACCCTAATATTAGAATGATATTACATTCCTCTGAGGTTTTGGCTGCCTATCATCTTTTCTAGGTCAAATCCTCAGGCGAGTAATGCAAAGAATTACGAAGTACAGGAGTAAATGAAAAGATAGAAGTCAATGGTAAAGTTATGACTGTCCTAAAATACTTCTACTCCTGAAGAAGCATTTGAAGGTTAAATTTCACTCGTAAGAAAACAGCTTTGTATTATATTGATTTTGAGTGACTTTCAGCAAGGTAAAATCTATAGGTGCTTGCTGGTAGGAGGAAGTAAAATTTAGGACAGCACAAGAAATAAGCACATTTATATTCATGAACAAATTTATTCTTTTTCTTTACATAATGATGAGAATTTAGCATTATGGGCATGAGGAAGTATTACAAAAATGGCTTATAATTTTACGTGCAGGTTCTCAACGTAATTTCTAGATCTTTTGACTTTTAGCTTTTATGGGTGATTATTATTTTTTATTTTTTATTGCATTTATTGGGGTGACATTAGTTAATAAAATTATGTAGGTTTCAGGTGTTCTCCTTTATCCCAGTGCTCACATTCTTAATCTTTTTCTTCTTTGCTTTTTGTTTTATTTTATTGCAATTGGAGAAAATATTATCATTTTAGTTCATTTTTTCCTCTGCATCATACATGTATTCACATTGCATCTTCTCACACTCCAGAAATAACAAATATAAATTTTCTGGAAATATTTCCTATCCAATTATTTCACTTAAAGGATTAGATGCTGAAAAGTAAAAAAAATAAAAATAAATAAATAAAGGAAGCATTTTTTTCTTAAGTAAATATAGCACTGTTTACAAAAATATATAAAATAACTACGAATAAACTTAACATAGAATGTGAAGGACCTATGCACTTAAAACTGCAATGATTATTAAAAGAGATCAAAAAAGACACAAAAAATCAAAAGATATTAATATTCATATTTGGAAGAATCGGCATAATTAAAATGGCCATATTACCCAAAGAAATATACACATTTAATGGAATTACAACTCAACTATAATTAAATAATTGGCATGTCCAGAAACACACACTAAGGGTTGGTTCCCTCACACTCCGGGTCTTCACTGTTGTATTAGACATCTGGGAAGAGAAACTGAGACATTTAAGAGAGTTAAAGATGACTCAAGAGGTGACAGCCCCTTGGAACTCAACCCACAAAGCAACACAATAGCCACTACACAATATCCCTGTAAATTTGTTCAGAATCTGAGGGTCTAAAGTTTAATTCAGAGGTTCCTTATGAGATTGCAGCAAAGCAGATTTAAGAGAGCCTATGTGATCAATTGCTACTCATTTTGTATTCATGTAAATAATCAGGCCAAATTGAAGCTGGATTTAATGCTGCAAATAAATTGGTTCTAATTTGGCTTTTGGATAAAAATGAGGATGACTTTAGGGGGAAACTGTGCTTCAATATAATTTATAATACATAGTTGCAGATATTAGACTCTAATTCAGTTAATTAATTTCAAAATTTTATTTGTCACTCATAAGCGGAACTGAATCTTCGATTTATTCCTTTCTCTATTAGGCATACTATAGCTCCTAGTCCCAATTTTTACAACTTTATTTTTGTCATGTCACATTTTATCTTCTGTCACTGGGTTTCTCTTACTCACATTTAAATAACTCTTTAGGATGTTACATATGCAATTCCTTGGATAAGAGCCAAGACTTTCATTGGTTCCACCACCCATTCATGGTCTTTAAAGCTATCATTGAGAACCAAGTAAGTCTTCAAGCTAGGTAATTAAAACATTCCCTCCCTTTCTCTATTCTCCTTGAAATTTGTCAAGAGCAAATGAAAAATCTTGTCTTCTCTACAAAAATTTGTGTAATTTGAATTATGTCATGCTCTTTAAGAGTATGGTCTTTTATATGATATGTGTTTGTCTGTGCATTATATGTGGTGTAGTATTCCTTATTGGCATAAAGAAAGTAAACGCATATATATATACACACAGTGGGGCCTTGACTTGCAAGTTTAATTCGTTCCGTGACAGAGCTCGTTAACTCAAATTACTCTGTCAACTCAAAGCAAAAAATCGGCCTAGAAACGGCTCGTATCTCAGAAAAACTCGTTAGTCAGGACACTCGTAAGTCAAGGCCCCACTGTATGTATATATATATATATATCCTTATCTAATAAAAGAGAAACATGGTAATTAGCGTACGACCGCTACCCTTCCCATTGACTAATCAGGGCGATATGCAAATTAACTGCCAGCCAAGATGGCGGCCGGCAGCCAGGCAGCTTGAAACTAACATGAGGCTTGCTTGTTCAGTGACGGAGGAAACCAACGTTCCCCGCCTGCCTTGCCAGCCTCTGAGCCTGCAGTTTGAAACATTGTAACAAATATAGAAGCTAAACAAAACCCCAGAAACCTGCTTTCAGCGAGCCGGGATCTCAGAGCTGGAGTTATACATTGTTTCGATTATAGAACACAAACAAACCAGATTCCTGCTTTCAGCAGCAGAGGCCTAAGAACTGGAGCCAAGCCTCAGAGCTAAAGCTGGCCCAGAATAAAAAAAGAAAAAAAAGACAAAAAGGAGCGGTTGGGAGCTTCAGTCACCCGCCAGCCTGAAAACAGCCCTCAGCCCCTCACCCAGATTGGCTAGGCACCCCAGTGGGGACCCCCACCCTAAAGGGTGTGTGACCAGCTGCAAACAGCCATCATCCCCTCATCCAGTCTGGCCAGGCACCCCAGTGGGGACCCCCACACTGAAGGATGTGTGACCAGCTGCAAACAGCCATCATCCCCTCATCCAGGCTGGCCAAGCACCCCAGTGGGGACCCCCACCCTGAAGGAGGTGTGACCAGCTGAAAACAGCCATTATCCCCTCACCCAGGCTGGCCAGGCACCCCAGTGGGGACCCCCACCCTGATCCAGGACACATTTCAGGGCAAACCAGCCAGCCCCAACCATGCACCAGGCCTCTATCCTATATAGTATAAGGGTAATATGCCTCCCAGCACCAGGATCAGCATGACAGGGGGCAGCGCCCAAACCCCCTGATCTCCCTGCAGCTCTGTGTGTGACAGGGGGCGGGGCCACAACCTCCCTATCCGCCCTGCTCTGTTCCTGACAGGGTTAGTTGCCCCAACCTCCTGATCAGCCCTGCTCTGTGCCTGATACAGGGGAACTCCCCAACCCCCTGATCGCCCTGCGGCTCTGTGTGTGACAGGGTGTGGCGCCCCAACCCCCTGATGGGCCCTGCTCTGTGCGTAACAGGGTAAGGAGCCACAAACCCCCTGATGGGCCCTGCTCTGTGCATGACAGGGGGTGGCGCCGCAACCTCCCCATAGACCCTGCCTTGAGTGTGACAGGGGGAGGTGCCCCAACCCCCCAATTGGCCCTACCCTGAGCGTGACTGAGGGTGGCATCGCAACCTCCCAATCCGCCCTGCTCAGTGCATGACAGGTGGCGGTGCCCCAACTCCCCAATCGGCCCTGCTCTGAGCCCGACCAGGGGCTGCACCTAGGGATTGGGCCTGTCCTCTGCCACCTGGGAGCAGGCCTAAGCCAGCAGGGCGTTATCTCCCGAGGGGTCCCAGACTGAGAGAGGGCACAGGCCAGGCTGAGGGACACCCCCTTCCCCCGGAGTGCACAAATTTTTGTGCACCGGGCATCTAGTATATATATAAAGCAGGATCACATGGTCTTAGAAAATATTTAAAACCAGTTGAAGCTTGGCCCAGGCCAGTGTTTCTCAGTGGTTAGATTGTCAGCCCATTCATCAAAGGCTCATGGATTCAATCCAGTCAAGGGCATGTACCTGGGTTGCAGGTTTGCTCCATCCCTAACCCAAGTCAGGGCACCAGGGTGCATGCAGGAGGTAACCAATCTTTGTTTCTCTTTCATATTGAAATTTCTTTCTCTCTTTGTTTCTCTCTCTCCCCTCCTCCCTCCCTCCTTTCCACTCCCTCTAAAACTAAATGAAAAAAAAAATCTTAGGTGAGCATTAACACCAACAAAAAACTGATTTAAGTTTGATTGATGCCTTTATAGTTATTACCATAAAACGCTTGTTTTACCCAGGTTTAAAAAGTGTTTATGTTATGATCTTTCATTGAATATGTTTTATAACCTTCCCAAGATTTAAATTTTAAGAGACTTTTTCTTAAACCTAGAGATGACTTTGAGTTATTTCAATAGACCACTGGAATACCTCAAGGATTTGTTCTCTTTCCTTATAAAAAGAACTAGAAGCCCAGTGCATGAAAATTTTTGCACTGGAGGCGGGGGGGGGGGGGGGGGTAAGGTCCCTAAGCCCGGCCTGTCTCCTTTGCAGTCAGAGAGCCCTCAGGGGATGTCCAAGTGATGGCTTAGGCCTGCTGCAAGGAGTAAGCCTGAGCGCAGTTGGATATCCTTAGCGCTGCCATGGAGGAGGGAGAGGCTCCCACCACCACCGCTGCACTCACAGCCATCAGCCCTGCTTGCGGCTGAGTGGAGCTCCCCCTGTGAGAATGCACTGACTACCAGGCGGCAGCTCCTGCATTGAGTGTCTGCCCCCTGGTGGTTAGTGCACATCATAGCAACCAGACTTTCTGGTTCTGTCTTTAGGATCAATTTGCATATTAACCTTTTATTATATAGGACTAGAGGCCTGGTGCACAAAAATTTGTGCACTCCGGTGGATCCCTCAGCCCGGCCTGTACCTTCTCACAGTCTGGGGACCCTCGGGGGCCCCTTCCCCTGGCTGCTGGCACCAGTTTTCCTCTGGCGCCTGGAATCTAGGCCTTCGCTCTTCGCCAGGAGGGGCCAGGGCGGTGGGCAAGGGGCTTAGGTCTTCTCTCGCTGTGCGGGCCCAGTGGCGAGGCTGAGGCCGGCGTGGCAGGTGAGGGGCTTAGCTTTTTTTGTTGTTGTTGCTTTTTTGCCAAGGAGAGCATGGGGTCCGTTTATTGAGGGGTCAGTCAAAGGGGGGGATGGCTAGGGTGGGGTAGGGCAGCAGCTTTTCTGGCCCCTGAGAAACCCAACTTGAGTCCAGGGCCTCGTCCGCTTCGAAGCCAAAGTCTTCCTCCACCTTTATCTGCAAGGGGGTCAGCTCCGGAGTCAGTGGGACTCCCACTCAGCACCCTTCCCGTGGCGCTCGCCTCCTCTTCCGCCCGCTGGGCCCCTTGGCAAGGGCCAGGCTGCTGGCTTCTGCAGGTGCTGGCGTCCTTCTGGGCGGGGACAGCCCCTCTTTCTCCAGAGACTTGTTCTCAGCGTTGCCTGGGGTGAGGGCATCTGTGCCCTGGCTGCCCTCGTCCTCCAGTAAGATGGTGAACTGGCTGGCCCAGTAGTCATCGCCGTAGGAGTCCAGCACCCTCATCAGGAACCTCCGCTCCTGCTAGAGTCTCCTTGTTATCCTCTGTACCTGATGGAGCCTGTTCAGGCCTTGCTCGTTCACCTGCTCAATCTCCCTGCAGCGTCGACCCAGCACCTTGTACTTCCTGCGATTGAGTTCCCATTGATGCCGCCGCCGGCCTTGGGCTGCCTCCTCCTCTTTGTCTCGCTCCTGGAGGCTGGAGCTGCCCAGAACCCAGACACGAACTCCACTTGGGTCTCAAGCTCCCTCTCCAGGATGTGACCACCGAACAGAGGAGGCAGCACCAGCTCCGAGCCAGGAGGTGCTGAGGACTCCTCAAAGCCCACGGCTGCCATGGTCCCCTCTCTCTGCTCCAGCTCCATTCTTCCCGGCTCCCAGCGCAGACCTTCCAACCTTGCAAACCTCTAGGTTAAAGTGGCTCACAAAACCACCCCATCTGATTCCATGGCCAGGCACCTGGGCCCCGGCTGCTAAGCCTCCTGGGAGTTGTAGTTCTCTATTTCCAGCTCGCCTCCCTCGCCCCACCCCCACCCCGAGTCCTGGCTGAAAGGCCCTGCTTGCTGGTCTAAAGGTGTCTGAGTCGCCTCCGTCTTTATTCGGGTCCCAACACCGCACCGTCTGACCATGGAGACTCTCTGCTAGGGAGGCCCGGACCTCTCTGCAGACTCTCTGCGGGCCCCAGGGGCGTGGCGGAGGCTAGCCCAGCGGGCTTCCCTCTTTGCTCTTCGCTCCCCACACCTGCCTTCGCTTGCTGCTCCTGCGCCTACATATGCAAATTAACCGCCATCTTTCTTGGCAGTTAATTTGCATATTGCCCTGATTAGCCAATGGGAAGCATAGCGAAGGTACAGTCAATTACCCTTTTTGTCTTTTATCAGATAGGATAAGTGTTAATTAATTAAGTATATTTGATATGCTTGAAACATGGGGAATTTTCCAAATAAAAAATACCAATAACTACATTCTATTTGTATAGAACAAATAGTGGATGCTCTAGAGCAGTGATGGTGAACCTTTTGAGCTCGGCATGTCAGCATTTTGAAAAATCCTAACTTAACTCTGGTGCTGTGTCACATATAGAAATTTTTTCATATTTGCAACAATAGTAAAACAAAGACTTACATTTTTGATATTTATTTTATATATTTAAATGCCATTTAACAAAGAAAAATCAACAACAAAAAATGAGTTTGTGTGTCACCTCTGACACACGTGTCATAGGTTCGCCATCACTGCTCTACAGAGTATATAAAAATTTCCAAGAGTCTATGAAGTCCTGATATACAGTCTGCTATAATTCTAATTGTTATCTTGGAATGTTATATCTTACAGAAAAACAAAGTTCTTTATCAATTGCAGATCTATAACAATGCCATTTTAAGTTTATCATTTATAGACAGTCATTGTTTTACTCTGATGTATTTGCAAATATCCTACATCTTTAGAAAGATCAATGAAAAGTACTCTGACTTATTCTAAATTACAAGTTTTTAAGCAGGTAACATCTTTTAACTAGATGAAGATTTATAGAACTTGAATACTGGATTCATGGAAATTCTGGTGAATAATCAGGATAAACAAAAATTGATTATATGGGACTGAATGAACTGAAAGTAAATATTATTTTTATGACTGTTCAAAATATTGCTGATTTTTAAGTGTTTTTGTCTTCCAGATATAAGGAAAGGTGTTTTTTTTTGTTCCCCTAGAGCAATTTGGTAAATTACACTCTCATAAGCAATACTGAAGCATTTATATTTTTCTCCCTACCTAATCTCTCCATAATTTGGTAACTCTTAATGAGTACTATTATTTTCATGCCAATATGTTTGTTTGCATGCATCCAATAAGAATTTGTTCTCTTTATAATAAGATTCAATTGTAAACTGGTTTTATTAACTAAGACTTTGCTGGAATGTCATGATTGAGAGAGACATGCCTATACTCTGCACATCAGCATAAAGATTTAAGGAATTAAGAATGACTTTGGAAGCTGATAAAAGCCCCTTGGAGAAATGGTACTTGCTTATTCACATGGTTCATGGAAACCTTTCCAGGTAAGGAACAAAGGTTTTTTTCCTGAGAGATGGCAAAGGAACCTCAAAACATTTTGGGGGACCTCGAGAACTTGAGGAATTTATCCAAATCCATAGGTATTGCAGGAAAAGCCTGTGGGCAACTATGTGGCTTTTCTTCTTTGCCCTGAGGGGCTAAAGTTCAGTTCAGAGGTTCCTTAAGAGATTCTAGCAAAGCAGATTTAAGAGAGCCTATGTGATCAGTTGCTACTCTTTCTGTTTTCATGTAAATAATCAGGCCAAATTGAAGCTGGATTTAATGCTGCAAATAAATTGGTTCTAATTTGGCTTTTGGATAAAAATGAGGATGATTTTAGGGGGACACTGTGCTTCAATATAATCTATAATACATAGTTGCAGATATTAGACATTAATTTAGTTAACTGATTTCAAAATTTTGTTTCTCACTCATAAACTCAACTGAATCTTGAATTTTTTTGTTTCTTAGATATTTTGCTACAACCCATCAAACTAATGTTTCATTTTTATCTCATTCTTTAATTTGAATTATTGAGAACTAAAACTTTTCTTTATGAGCTTTGCAATTGCATATTACAGCCAAAAGACCTGATATAAACTTGGGAAATCACAACAACAGCTCATACTTAAGCAGTTTTAGTGACTGATGCTGTATAAACCATGCAGATTTACGTAAGAACCTGATTAATATGGGATTTTTGGACTGGAAACATGAGGTGTTCCCCTGTGCAGGATGGTTCCCGAGCTCTTGTCCGGTGGAGTCAAAGAATGAAACCATGGACAGAAGGTAGCAAAGGTGGAAATTTATTGAAGAATAAGTATAGACTCCCATGTGGGGAGGAGAAAGAGTCCCACCAAGTTCCTTTTTCCCTGGTTTATAAAGGCTGCAGTTTTTGTGCTTCGATATCCCCTCTAATTGGCAACTATTCCCATTTGGTTTGGTCACTAGACCAACTCCTGAGCTCAAAGGTCAAACCTCACATGGGACATATGAAGCCCTCCTTCTTTATTTTGTAAATATAGACCTTTTGCTACTCCCAGTTCCCTTGTCTTATGGAAATGTGACTGCTCTGCCTCTCCCAATTTCCCTGTCTTATGGAAATGTAACCTTCTGCATCTTTGCAGCCTGTGCTTTTTCCATGGACCCCCTTAATTTTAAAAATTCCCTAAACCTGCCTATTTTTATGCTAAAAATTCCTATTTCATGATGACATCACCAGAGATAGTCAAACTGCAGGTAAGAAGGATATCAGTTTGTCAATGCTTGATTCATTCCAGCAAAATAAACTTTTAATGATACATCTAAAAATCTTCTCAACTGACAGCCTTACCGACTCAGAAACTGGTTTATAATTCACTCTGATCATTAACCTTTGTTTTTCCTTGTGTTTTCGTAGGCATGCCCTTATTAAATACCTGATTGCTTGTTTACTACATTGGGAAAGGAGCAAGGGGAGGGGAAAATATTATAGACATGCATTTGTGCAGCTTTGCAGGTAAGCTGCAGTTTAAGATTCCCCAGGAAGTCACCAGTCTATTCCCTGCAGATCACTGGGGGAAGGGACTGGACAGGGTGGAGAATAGACACATGCTCAGTAAAGTCTGAGTGGCACAGGGAAGGCATTTGTCTGTCAGTCACACCTGGGAATAGGTCATTGCCAGAATAGACGTGGCCACTATAAGCATGGAAAGATTTGAGATACTTAATCTCCTAAACAAAAAAGTTTGCTCTTGCCCTCTTGGATACTGGCACACTCTCATGACTCCCCTGCACTTGACCACATGGCTCATGGCCATGTGGACTCTGAAAGGGCAAGGGCTATGCCCTCCATCTTACCCCGGATCCTCCATTTTGGGGCAGTAGCCATTAGCCATGTGCTCAGCAAGGAGCTTCTTCCTTGAAGCCCAAGCCTCTGCTAGCCACACTTAGGATTTCTTTAAACTAACCGATGACAATCAAGGGAAGTGCGCGCCATAGACACAACCACATCCTGTGTAACAAGACCCCGACTTGCACCTGGCCAATCGGCAGGGCCCACAGTCCTCTCTCCTCCCCTTACTCCAAGCGCCCTATAAAACCCCTCTTCCCACAGGGGTCTCTCTCTCTGCCTCCTGCTGCTGCATCGGCGAGTGCAGTGGGGGAGCTCGAGCTAGCTCAAATAAAGACTCTTTTTGCTTTTGCATCAGATTCGGCTGGCTCCCTGGTGGTCTTTTGGGGATCCTGAAATCTGGGCATAACAGACTCTACACAATGGACTAATGGACTGCAACTAGCCTAATGTTGTACCAGACCCAGTTTCACCATGAAAAGGAATTTGAATGCTGACTTTACTTATAGCTCTACTGAATCCCCAGCTACACGTCTTCCAGGACTGGATTAAGAGATATTGGACTTTGGAAACACAGAGATGTAATTCTGATACCGAATTTTTGAACTGGAACCCAGATCCTCTGTCCACCGGAATTGAAGAATGAATCCACAGACAGAAAGTGGTACAGAAAAGGTGGAGATTTATTGAAGAACAAGTACAGACTCCCACATGGGGAGAGTTAAGAGTCCCATGGAATGGACTCCCATTTAGGGAGGGAGAAAGGGTCCCACTGAGTCCCTTTTCTCTAGGGCTTATAAAGGCTGCAGTTCTTGTGTCCTGATATCCCCTCTGATTGGTCAATATTCCCCTTTGAGTTGGTCACTATAGCAACCCCTGAGCTCAAAGGTCAAACCTCACATGGGACATGTGAGGCTCCCTTGCCTCATAGTCCTTCCATTCCTCTGGGCTTTCTTCTTTTCCATCTGAATGAAAGGCTTCCTTCTCTTTATTTTGTAAATATAGACCTTTCTTGGCTACTTCCAGTTCCCTTGACTTATGAAATATACCTGTTGCTACTTCCTTGTCTTATGGAAATACAACTGCATCTGGCTTCCTTGTGTTATGGAAATGTACCTTCTCCCAGTCTGCAGCCCCAGGCATTTCCATGGACTCCAATTCTAAAAAGTCCCTAAGCCTGCTTATGTTCCCCCCAAATTCCTGCTTCAATTCTATGCAAATAAAAATCACTCATCCTCCTGTATGAGTCTCAGAAAATTATGTTTCTTGATATGTCATAAGGACCCCACGCTAAGCACCCAATGGGGAAGAGGACATCTCACTTCCACTGATAATAGTACCATATAAATGTCAATACAAAAATCCTGACCGAACTCCAGTAAACTGAATTTGATAGTATATTGCAAGGATTATACACCAAGACAAATTTGGATTCCTTTCTAGAATGCAATAATAGTTCAACATGCAGAATTCAGTCGTTGTAATACAATGTGTTAACATAATGAAGAGAAAAAATGCATGCACTAACATCTCAGGACTAGAAGGAAATGACCTCATCATAATAAAGATCATATATGAAATTTCCACAGCTAGCTTTATACCAAATGGTAAAGAAATGAAAGCTTTTCCTGTAAGGCCAGGAACAAGACAAAGATATTCACTTTAATCACTTCTATTTAACATAGTTTTGGAAGTTCTAGCTATAATATAAAGGAAAAAGGCATCCAAATTGGAAAGGAATATTAAAAATTATATCTGATCATGAACTATATGTCTGATATGCAGAAACCCTTAAAGATTCCACATGCAGAAAAAATAAAACTTTTAGAACAAATAAGCAGATTAAGTTGTGAGACCCCCGAAGAGGGACCCTCACTCTGTCCCACCGATCGACGGTGACCCCAATCAACCGCAGGAGACGTCACTTGATGCAAACAGCAAGAGGCTTTATTCCAGCACGCTGGGGCTCAACTCATACTCACCCAGGAGCAGAGGAGTTGGGCACCCAGCAAGGGGTCTTTCAGCTATTTATATGCAAAAATCACACATCAGGGAGGGGTGGCATGCAGGAGGGTAAGAGGAGAACAAAGAAATTCCAAAGGGGTCTGGTTTGTGTCTTGATAGGGATAGGGCATTCCTGCCTGGTGTTTTTACAACCTGTTTATCTCAACAGTTGATTGAAGCCCAGTTTACTCAGCCTGCCCTTTGTGTTGGGGCTATCTCCTGGAACAGCCTTAGGGAGGGCGTCATTCCCTCTATTCCTATCTCTAGTGGGGGAAGCCTGGGGAGTTGAGATCAAACAGGCAGCTAGGCCTGGCAGCTGGGCCTGTGCAGTTTGTAACATTCTTTTATTCTTTCATTCCCCCATTTACTTTTTGGTAAGTTCTAATCATGGAACTTCTGTCTCTAGACATTCCTTTTCGAAACTATCTCTCTGGCGGAGAGACTGTTATTGCTGCCTGAGCACTTGTACCTGCACAGCACTTATTCTTTCTCTGATAAAGGTGACCAGTCGGTTTAAGATACAGTGCCCAAGAGTAAGAATTAAAAGCAATATAATAAGGGGACCCATAAGGGTGGATATGAGGGTGGTGAGCCATGGAGATCGGTGGTACCAGCTTTCAAACCACCCCTGGTCGGCTTCCCGGTCCCGTTGCCGTGCCTCTAACCTTTCTCTGAGTTTAGCCATGGAATGTTTGATCACTCCTGAATGATCTACGTAAAAACAACATTCTTCTTTTAATGCAGCACACTATCCACCATCTTTTAAGAATAGGAGATCTAAGCCTCGCCTATTCTGCAATACTACCTCAGATAAGGAGGTTAGTGACTCCTCTAATTTTGTGATAGACTGTTCTACAGCTTTTAAGTCTTCATCTACCGCTACCCGCAATTCCTCAATGTATCGGGGAGTTTGAATGAGCGCGGTCGTTCCAGTTCCTACCCCGGCTGCCACTCCCAGTCCCAACAGCACTGCTAGCGTGAGTGAGATGGGTTCTCTCTTCTGCCTTCGGGGTTGCAGGTCAAACTCAGCCTCAAAGGAACCCGCGTCGTGGTAGATGACTCTAGGCACCAACTGCACAAGAACACAGTAGTCTGTGGTGGTGTTGAACACCAAAGAGGACACACATGGAGCCAGCCCCGTACTGCAGGCCCACCACCCACCGGGGGCGGGGGGGGGAACCAGATAGTGGTTGGTAATTGTTGGGTAGCTATCTATGGTCCGGCTGCACAGATGCTTACGGTTTGTGGCAACTGTACCCAAACAGGTGCCTTGTCCAGAAACTTCTGAGGGTGAGTTTACTGTTTGACCCCCAGCTACAGGAGTCATGGGAAGTAGTATTGTTAAAAACTCCTGAGAAGGCGACTCCTTCATAGTAGGGAGGACCTGATGCCAGACATAACCAGCAAGACTCTGTCAAGTCAGGATTGGAGGCATTAAGGACACTGAAAGCTCCCTGTATCAGGTTAAGGAACCTCTGCCCTGTGCTTGGAATCTCGGGCGTGTTTGCTAGGCCAGGGGCCGAGGCGTGGGTGGTGGTTGTTATCGGGATGAGCCGAGGCTCATCATTAGGTCTGTTTGTCGTGACTCGGGGAGAAGGCGGCCTGACGTGGGCAGTTGGCGGCCGCTGTTCGGACAGGCCTGGGTTGGGCCCCACTTGGACGGCAGTTGGGGCTTCAACTTTAAGCCTGATAGAGAAGGTAAAACCCTTGTCCCATCCTGACATATAGAAACGGAATCCCCATGTCCTTCCTTGTATCCAAGCCCGGGCCCGTCTCCCCCTCCCCGTGAAGGAAATATTGAGGGGGTTTGACCCCGCCCCAACACTGCTTCTTTTTATGGATATCAGATCCCAGGAGGAGGTGGGATGCCAGTCGGCCTCTCCAGTAGTTTCACATGCCCATTGTTTGCAGTAGAAATTCTCTACCCCCCCGCCCCCCGCATCTTTTTGCCTCGCTCCTCGATCTCCCATCTCGGGGGCAAACATAGAACTGTGTTAGCCGCATCCGGCGTTGGGCAGGCGAGTTACCACAGCCAGGGGCGTCTGCAATATACTGGCCTCGGGATGTGGAGCCTTGGGTAAGTGAACGCTTTGCTAAGTAGCGATCAGATTCTGATGGAACCTCCTCATAGGTTATACTGGGGATATCCCAATTGTCTAGTCCAGCTATTAAGGCGCAAATGTCTGGGGTTAAGGATGGCCACCAGGCCCAAAGGGGGCTCTCCTTGGAGGTGCTCCATATTACATCCCCAGGCTGGGAGATGACCTGCCAGGTGAGTCGGTGAGGGGCATGGGGGTTGGGGCTACTCATCGGTGGGAAGTGCATTAACAGGAGCAGGAACACCGTGGATGCGGAGCTTGAGGGGGTTGTCCATCTTCTCCACTTCCCACGCGGGGTCCGGTGGTGGCGCGGGCTTGACATGTGAGGCGTGGATCCAGGCAGCGACACCATCGACCTTTACTGCAGTGGGAGTCGTTAGCAGTACTATGTACGGTCCTTTCCACCTCGGTTCCAAGCTGGCCGCACGATGGCGCCGAATATACACCGAGTCTCCGACCTGGAACTGATGAGGCACTTGTAGGTCTCCTGGCTTGTAAGCCTCGGCCAGCTGGTTCCACACTTTTCTCTGCACAGTCTCAAGGGCCTTTAATCTGGTGTACAGAGATTGAGAAGAGTAAGACTCTGGGGAGGGAAGGTGCTGCATGGCAATGAGTGGGGGGTGAGTCCCATAAAGAATTTCAAAAGGAGTTAGCTTGAGGGGGCCAGGAGTATTTCAGACCCGGAATAAGGCAAAGGGAAGGAGGACTGTCCAGTCTGTTATGCCAGTCTCTATGGATAATTTAGTCATAGCCTCTTTTAAAGTTCTATTCATCCTCTCTACTTGCCCTGAGCTTTGGGGCCTGTAGGCACAGTGTAATTTCCAATTGAGCCCCAGGATTTTGGTCAGTCCCTGACTTACCTGGGCAACAAACGCAGGGCCGTTGTCCGACCCAATTACCTTAGGCACCCCAAACCTTGGAAAGATGTCTTCCAGTATTTTCTTGGCCACCATCTGGGCAGTCTCCTTCTTGGTGGGGAATGCTTCGACCCAGCCTGAAAATGTATCTATGAATACCAATAAGTATCTGTATCCATACCTGGCTGGTTTTACCTCAGTAAAGTCCACCTCCCAGTAACTCCCAGGGCGGTCTCCTCGGAGCCGTTTGCCTTGAGATAGCCTGCTGGGCTGGGCGTTCACCATCTGGCAGGGCCTGCATTCCTTTACTGTCGTATCGGCGAGCTCTCCTAGTTTCATGATATAATACGGTGAAGATTGGGCAATAGTTCTTAAATGCTTTGGGCCCAGATGAGTCAACTTATGAAGGTGTCTGAGGAAAATTACAGCCTGTTTTTCTGGGAGGATTCTTTTTCCTTCCGAGGTTTCCCGGATCCCCTCTGGGGTTTCCAGGTGAAATCCTAATCTATCCATCCTCTCAAGGTCCGGTTCTGAATATTTAAAGTTTCTAATAGAGGGGTATATCTCGTCCTCAGGGTGAGGCCTTGGTGTTTCCCCGGTCAAGGATAGAATGTTAAGTCCCTGTGCCGCCTGCTTGGCTTCTCTATCAGCCCTTTGGTTCCCTCCGGCAACCCTGGACCCTCCTTTTTGATGTCCAGGACAATGAATAATTGCCACTTTCTTTGGGAGGTGAATGGCCTCTAACAGGCTTAGAATTTCCTCTTTATTTTTGATTTCTTTCCCGGCCGAGGTCAATAGCCCCCGCTGCCGGTAGATAGCACCATGGACATGGGCGGTGGCAAAGGCATACCTGCTATCAGTATAGATATTAACCTTCTTCCCTTCGGCCAATCGCGGGGCCTGAGTCAGAGCTACTAACTCGGCCTTCTGAGCCGAGGTCCCCTCAGGCAGGCTGCTTGCCCAGACAGTTTGCTCATCGTCCACCACCGCCGCCCCGGCCACCCTTTTACCTTCTATTATGTAGCTGCTTCCATCAGTGAACCAGGTCAGCTGAGCGTCTGGCAGGGGTTGGTCTCGGAGGTCCTCTCGGGTCCCCGTTTCTTCTGCCAGTATCTCTTGGCAAGTGTGCAGTACACTCTCCTGGGTGGACGTGTCTGGCAGTAGGGTAGCCGGGTTGAGGACGGCAGGCGGCCCGAACAGGATCCTGTCTCCATTTAGGAGGAGACTCTGGTAATGTGTCATATGAGCGTTGGACAGCCACCGGTCAGGGGGCTGCCTGATGATGCTCTCCAAGGAGTGGGGGGCAATGACCGTTAGTTTCTGCCCCATTGTTAATTTATCAGCATCCTTTACCAACACTGCTACTGCTGCCACGGACTTCAGACAGGCAGGCCAGCTGCTAGCAACTGGATCCAGCTTCTTAGAGAGGTAGGCTACTGGCCTCTTCCATGGTCCTAGAGGCTGGGTCAGCACCCCTCGGGCTATTCCCTTTCTCTCGTCCACATATAGGACGAAGGGCTTGGCTACGTCTGGTAACGCCAGGGCCGGGGCTGATAGTAATGCCTTCTTGATGTCATCAAAGGCCTGCTGTTGGTCATTACCCCACTCAAACGGGGCACCCTCTCTAGTTAAAGGATAGAGGGGAGCGGCCAGGGTAGCGAACCCGGGGATCCACAAGCGGCAGAACCCCGCTGTCCCTAGAAATTCTCGCACCTGGCGAGGTGAGCGAGGAGTGGGTATCTGGGTCACGGTCTGCTTTCTGGCCTCCGTGAGCCACCTCTGCCCCCCTTTTAAGGCATACCCCAAGTACGTTACCTCTCTTCGGCAAATCTGGGCCTTCTTGGCGGAGGCTCGATATCCTAGGCGGGTGAGTTCTTCTAGCAACAGTCCCGTGCCCCGTCGGCACTCCTCCTCCGTAGCCCCAGCCAGCAGCAAGTCGTCTACATATTGCAGGAGCGTTACCTGGGGATGGCTGGCGCGGAAGTGGGCTAAGTCCTGATGGAGTGCCTCATCGAAGAGGGTCGGGGAATTCTTGAAGCCCTGGGGTAGTCGAGTCCAAGTCAACTGTCCTGTAGTCCCAGAGTCAGGGTCCCTCCATTCGAATGCAAAAATGTTCTGGCTGGAGGGATGCAGTCGCAGGCAGAAGAAAGCGTCCTTTAAATCCAAAACAGTATACCACACATGGTCCGGGGGGAGAGAACTCAGCAAGCTGTAAGGGTTAGGCACTGTGGGGTGGATATCCTGTACCCGCTTGTTCACTTCCCTCAAGTCTTGTACCGGGCGGTAGTCTCCTGTGCCAGGCTTCTTAACAGGTAACAGGGGAGTGTTCCACGGTGACTGACATTTCACTAGGATGCCTTGCTGAAGGAGGCGTTGGATATGGGGCCTAATTCCCTCCCGGGACTCCTTCGTCATAGGATATTGGCGTACAGCTACAGGGGTAGAAGTGGCCTTAAGCTCTATGACTACGGGCGGCCTTCCTGTAGCTAGTCCTGTTCCGGCCGTCTCGGCCCATGCTCCTGGATACTTGTTCAACCAGTCATTTATGTGACTTATCTCTGCTTTCTGTTCTTCAAAAAGTCTATGTTCATCATCTAGGCGTATGGTCAAAGCGGTAGCCATTCTCTTGCCCTGGGTCACCTCCGGGCCATCAGGGGTGAAGGTAATTTGGGCTCCCATTTTGGTTAGGAGATCCCTCCCAAGTAGGGGTGCAGGACACTCAGGGATGACCAAAAACGAGTGGGTTACCCATCCTGTTCCTAAGTCTACTGTTCTTCGGGTAGTCCATGAGTACTGCTGGTGCCCTGTGGCCCCTATGACCCACGATTTCTTGTGGGAAACAGGTCCAGCCGGTTCGAGTAGGACCGAGTGCTGAGCCCCAGTGTCTACTAAGAACTCAACTGGCTTCCCCTCCACCTCTAATGTTACCCTAGGCTCGGGGAGGGGTTCCGAGCCCCATCCCCACTAGTCCTCTTCTCCCAGGGCTAGCACTTTCTTGGAGGATCCGTTCTTCTTCTTTAGTTTAGGGCACTCTCTAGCCCAGTGACCTTTTTCCTTGCAGTATGCACACTGATCTTTATCTAATGGGGTGCGGTTGCCCAGGTTACCTGATCTCTTAGCCCTACTCTGGGTTTGTTCCTGTCCTTTCTCATTTACTACAGCTGCCAAAATCCGTGTCAGGTTTTTCTCCCGCTTACGATCTCTCTCATTTTCTCTCTCTTCTCTCTCCTTCTCTTTTCTTTGCTCCTTCTCTTCCTCAGTTTCCCTCTTATGATACACTTTCTCCGCCTCCTTGACTAAATCCTGTAGGGTATAATCCTGTAACCCTTCTATTCTCTGCAATTTCCTCTTAATATCTAATGCTGACTGCCCTATAAAAGCCATGGCCACGGAAGCCCTTTGCCCCTCTGAGGTAGGGTCAAACGGGGTGTAACGTCTGAAAGCTTCCATTAAGCACTCAAGAAATACCGACGGGGGTTCCGTGGCCCCCTGGGTAACCTCTCTTACCTTGGCCAAATTGGTGGGGCGTCTTGCTGCCCCTCTGAGGCCGACCACTAGAGTCTGGCGATAGACGGTCAGTCGCTCCCTACCTTCTGCCGTGTTGAAATCCCAATCAGTCTGAGAGAGAGGAAAGGCAGCCTCGATGATGTTGGGGAGCTGAGTGGGCCGTCCATCTGCTCCCGGCACGTTCTTCCTTGCTTCTAACAGGATCCTCTCCCTCTCTTCGGTGGTGAAAAGAGTCTGCAGTAGCTGCTGACAATCATCCCATGCAGGCTGATGAGAGAACATTAAAGACTCCACCAGCCCAGTTAAGCGCTGAGGGTCCTCTGAAAAGGGAGGGTGATTAGTTTTCCAGTTATACAAATCTGCGGAGGAAAAAGGCCAGTACTGGAGGGGCTGAAGAGGAGCCGGTCCACCCTCCGTCGCCACCGGCGGGGGCCCATAAGCCCTTAGGGGAAGGGTGACGGTGGAGTGGGGAGTCATTCCGTGGCGGCTCCTGGTGCCCTGCGCAGGCCCCGGCAGAGACCCATTAGGGGGAGCAGAGGGCGCAGCTGCAGGGGCCGGCGGTGCTTCTGGCTCTTCCTGACCCCCTACAGAAACTGAGGCAGGAGGATACGGGGGAGGTGAGTCAAGGAGAAGGAGGTCAGCCTGGATTTCTGGATAAATCTTCTTGGGGGGGTCCGAGTGACTGGTTTTCTCCCCAGAACTGGGAGATTGGACAGCCAGAACTCGAGCGTCCGGCCGGGGCTTGGGTTTTGCAACCCAAGGTCGAACCCAGGGGGGTGGATTTTGCACCAGGTCTTGCCAGACCACGATGTAAGGCTGTTGATCCGGATGGGCTCCAGGCTCTTTCTGAAAAACAATCTCCTTAACAGCAAAGATAACAGATAAGTCAAAAATTCCTTCTTTTGGCCACCCTATATTAAAAGTGGGCCACTCCGAGGAGCAGAAAGTCCGCCACAGTCCCTTCTTGATCTCAACTGATAGGTCGCGACCTCTTCCCTTCACTTCAGTCCAATGGTCTAAGGTCAAACTAAGAGGAGTTGTCACAGTCTGTCCCATCATCAGTTCGTATGTCACCAAAAACACAAATAACACAGAAGTTGCAGACACGAGGACCCACTTCCCCCTCCTCGTCTGCCACAAACACGTAACAGAATCAGACGGGCGTGATCCTGATAATCTCTGATCCAACAGCTGAACCCGATCAGCGCCCTTACTAAAGGAGACTACCAGGCGTCCCTGGCTCTCCTCCACCCTTGGGGCGTCCCCCAGGGCTGCAACCTGTGGTCCTCCAGGCACGTCTACTGACCACTGTTCGGCCACTCTCACGAGTTGCCGAACGGCTGCCAAACCAAAAGCTTGCACCCAAATCCAGACCGCTTGACAAACACAAGACAAAGACAAACAACTCGGGGTACCCCTCCTTACCTCCAAGGTCGGCTCCGCGGATGAGGGGTGGTCGTCTAATCCCGGACGAGCCCCCAAATGTGAGACCCCTGAAGAGGGACCCTCACTCTGTCCCACCGATCGACGGTGACCCCAATCAACCGCAGGAGACGTCACTTGATGCAAACAGCAAGAGGCTTTATTCCAGCACGCTGGGGCTCAACTCATACTCACCCAGGAGCAGAGGAGTTGGGCGCCCAGCAAGGGGTCTTTCAGCTATTTATATGCAAAAATCACACATCAGGGAGGGGTTGCATGCAGGAGGGTAAGAGGAGAACAAAGAAATTCCAAAGGGGTCTGGTTTGTGTCTTGATAGGGATAGGGCATTCCTGCCTGGTGTTTTTACAACCTGTTTATCTCAACAGTTGATTGAAGCCCAGTTTACTCAGCCTGCCCTTTGTGTTGGGGCTATCTCCTGGAACAGCCTTAGGGAGGGCGTCATTCCCTCTATTCCTATCTCTAGTGGGGGAAGCCTGGGGAGTTGAGATCAAACAGGCAGCTAGGCCTGGCAGCTGGGCCTGTGCAGTTTGTAACATTCTTTTATTCTTTCAAAGTAAATTTCCAGCATGTAAAATAAACAAAAATATTTTGCTTTTCTATACACTAACAATGGACCATCTGAAAAGAAAACATATAATTCCATTTACAGTAGTATAAGAAAGAATAAAATACTTACAAATAAACTTAACTAAGAAGGAGAAAGACTTGTACACCAAAATAAATAAAATGTTGCAGAAAAAGCTTAAGAAGTCAAATAATGAAAAATCATGCACTATTCATGGATTGGAAGATGTAATATTTTTAAGATGTCAGTTCTACTCAAAGTGATCTATAAATTCAGTGCAATCCCCATCAAAATCTGTGATGATTTTTTCAGAAGTAAAAACTTCTAATATAAAATTTAAATGTACTACAAAGCAACAGTAATTTAAACACTGTGGTACTGACAAGAAAGTAAAAGGTACAGAATGAGGGCCCAGAAATAAATCTTCCCATATATGATCATATGATTTTTAAAATATATTTTTATTGATTTCAGAGAGTAAGGCAGAGGGAGAGATAGAAACATCAACGATGAAAGACAATGATTGATCTGTTGCCTCCTGCACCCTTCACACTGGGTATGGAGCCCGCAACCCAGGCATGTGCCCCAACGAGGAACCAAACAGTGATCTCCTGATTAGTAATGTTAACGTAAAAAAGCCATTGAAACCTGTAAAGAATTTTTGTGAGTTTATTTGAGCCAAACTGTAGACATACGCCGGGAAGCAGAACCTCAACAAATTGAGATAATGCTCCAGAGAATGGCGGGTTACATTTGTATTTACACATTTGCAATCAAAGGAGGGATGTAGGTGGGTTACATGAAATTCACTGGTGATAGATTAAGGAGGAAGGATAAAGCAAAGCAGGGAAACCCCTGGGATTGGATAAAAAGTAAAATGATGGACACATAATTAGGTGGGTACAGGATCAATTAACATGATAATGAAGGAATTTGTGGTATCTGTTTTGGCACCCAGCACATTAGGTTGTGCCCCAGGGGCTCCAGAAAAAGGGAAGTTACAAGTTACCCAGACATTTCAAGGGTATGTTATCATAAATGCAAAAAGACAGATAGGCTCAGTTAAGGTAAAGGTTGACCTTGTCAGTAAAGATACTGGCCTAAGACGTAACTGCCCATCATAACTGCTTTAGTTAAAGTTTAATTTCAGACCATCCTTTGTGGTTACTTTAGGTTTCTGAGTTTGCAAGACCGCCATGCAGGCCTCCCCTGAGCTTGTCAGGTCAGCATGTGGCCCCTTTCATCCACAATAGGTTGATGTACAACCACTGAACCATGCGGCCAGGCTGGTCATGTGATTTTTGATAAAGGTACCAACACCATTCAAAGGGGGAAAGGAATAATGTCTTTTCAATAACTGGAATTGGGAAAATTATATATTCACATTCCAAATAATGAAGTTATACTACATTCCTAAATATCATCCAAAAATCACCTCAAAATAGATTGAAGACCTAAACATAAGTAATAAAATTATAAAACTCTTAGAAAAAAACATATGGGAAATAATAAATTGGACTTGATTAAAATTTAAAACAGCTCAATTAAAGACTCTCAAAAGAATGAGAAGACAAGACACAGACAGGGATGAAATATTTGCAAATAAAATATCTGTTATCCAAAATAAACAAAGAACTCTTACAACTCATGAATTTGAAAATAAACAATCTGATTTTAAAGTGTGCAAAAGACATGAAGAGATAATTCACCAAAGATAATACACAGATAGCAAATAAGCATATGAAAAGATATTCAATATTCCATCTCATTAGGAAATTGTAAATTTAAAAAATGAGATACCACCATACCTAGTAGAATGGTCACAGTCTAAAGCTCTGACACCAGATGCTGGCAAGGATATGAAACAAGATCTCTCATTCATTGCTTGGACAAATACAAAATGGTGCAGCTAATTTTTAAGACAGTTTTGCATTTTCTTACAAAATTGAACATATTTTACCATACCATATGAATCAACAACCATGCTCCTTGGTATTTACCTAGAGGAGTTGAAAACTTATGACAACACAAAACCCACACAAGTATTTATGACAGCTTTGTTCATAGTGGCCAAAACTCGTAATCAACCAAGAAGTCTTTCAGTAGGCTAATAGATAAATAAACTGTAGTACATCTAAACAATGGAATATTATTCAACACTAAAAAGAAATGAGCTATTATAGCATGAAAATATGTGGAGGAACCTTAAATGCATATTACTAGATGAAAGAAGCCAATCTGCAAAGGCTACATGCTGTTGGATTCCAATTACATGATTTTTTTCACTTTGTTGTTGTTGTTGTTGTTGTTGTTGTTGTAGTTAATCCTCACCCAAGGATATTTTTCCACTGAATTTTAGAGAGTGGAAGGGAGGGGGAGCGGCAGGGGGAGAGAAACATCGATGTGAGAGAGACACATCAATTGGGTGCCTTCCACATGAACCCCAACTGGGGCAGGATGTTGGGGATCAATCCTGCAACCTGGGTACATTCTCTTGACCCAGAATCAAACCCAGGACCCTTCAGTCCTCTGGTTGATGCTCTATCACTGAGCCAAACCAGCTAGGGCATAATTATATTAGATTCTGAAAGAGGCAAAACTAGAAAGAAGATCAGTGGTTGCCAGGTGTTGGTGGTAGGGAAGGATGAACAGGCAGAGTACAAAGGAGTTTTAGGGCCATGGAACTGTTTTGTATGATATTACAATGGCAGATGTATACAATTATGCTTTTGTCAAAAATCATAGAATGATACAGTTGTGGTACATATATACAATGGGATACTATTCAGCCATGAGAAAAGATGAAATACCACCATTTGGGACAACCTGGATAAATCTTGAGAATATCGTGCTAAGCAAATTAAGTCAGAAAAGTCAAGAACCGTGTTTTCACTCATATGTAGGATATAAAACTGAAAACAACAATTGAACAAACATGAACAACAACAAAACAAAATCTCATAAACACAGACAACAGTATGGTGGTTACCAGAGTGATGGGGGTAGGGGTTAGTAAAGGGTAAAGGGGATCAAATATAGATGATTTGACTTTTGGTGGTGGACACACAATGCAATATACAGATCATATATCATAGAATTGTACACTTAAAACCTATATAATAGTATTAACCAGTGTCATCCCAATAAGTTTAATAAAAAATAAAAAATCATCAAATGTATACCAAAGTTGAACACTAATATAAACTTTGAGTGATAGTTATGTGTCAAGGTCTGGGTATAGGGGATGTCAATAATGAGAGATATTTTGAATGTTTGGCGATAGGCGATATACGGCAACTTTTGGAGTTTTGCGCAGGATTTTCCTGTGAACCTCAAACTGCTATAAAAATAAAGCTTATCCATTAATAAAAGGTCAGTATACCAGGAATATATTTGTAAGAAATAGTTGCAACACAGAAAAGAGGTAAGATACCTAGAAGATATAAAATACCTCAACTATACAAAAAGTCTCTTGTCATGAGAAGGAAAAATACAATAGAAGAAAATGGATAAAGTCTATGAAGAGTTATTAATTTTCCTGCATATTAGTTGTTAGGTCAATATTTTCTCTCTTAAAATTCAAGATAGCTGAATTCCTGTGTACTACTAAGTACTACTAATGTTTTAGCCTGAAATTGTGAGTTAGCAGGTCTGCATAGACAGCTTATATTAGTTACCCCCAATTTCATTCTGAATTTAGCTTAATGAGGAAAGATTTATTAAGTGGACTAATATCCATTTTTTCTCCTATCTCAGGAGGAAGGCCCAGGAAATAAATTGAGGCAGGTGACTAGATCTTATTTCTTTTACAAATTGTAGTAGGATATTAATAGCTGAGCAGAGACTGTCAGTGGAATATCTAGGGAGAAGTAATTTTAACTGTTTAATAATTGGCTTACTTATTTCAAAATTAAGCAATTCTCTTGATTTATTCTGCTTTACTCTGTACAGATACAAGAGCTGTGGAAATGATGGGCTTTGGCACTTTTTATTCATTCATAAATTTTTTAAAGTAGTTTTTGGCACTAAGAATAAAATATATTTACACAAAGAGAGACACACATGTATATATACACATACATACCCAAGCATATGAATACATATCTGCATACAGGCATATGTCATTGTAGGTCTGTGTATGTAACACAAATAATGAAACATTAAACAAATCATACAATTATCTTAAAACTTGGAAATTTGAAAAATGGTTAATGTTTGCATTAAATAAATATTAAATGGTTATAGGTGTTTCCTATTGCTTTAATTTAAGTAATACTACATACAAAAGAAAGTGTCCCATAAATTATATTCTAAATTTTACTACAAATAGGTAATTTCTTCATAATGTCCCAATCCATGTTTTATATTTTAGTTTCATCAATTTTCCAAGCACGATTTTATTACATCCCACATATTACACTGATATTTACTTTAGGATTTTTTATCCTCCACAAGTTTCATTATCACTGCTGTATGATGTATTCTTTAATACAATACACGCTTGGGACAGCATACCTCTACTGTGATTGTTTATTCAAAGCACATCAAAATGCAATTTTGAATGGACTTGAGCATCTAAAAATGAGTGGATCATATATTGTATTTCTGGGGATATCCGATTGATTCCATTAGCCTCCTATTTATAATGCTAAAGTCACAGGAAAAGGAAAATGCACACAAACCTAATAGCTGATTTTTTTTAAAGCAAATCTTGAGATAGAAGAAAAACATTTCAAACTAGTGATATCTATAATAATAAAAGGGTAATATGCTAATTAGATCAGACCTCTTTTGGACATCATTCCTGACAAAGCCGGGATTGGGGGAAGCCAGTTGGGGTCCTGGCTGCCTGTGGCCGGCTGGAGGGAGGGAAGCCTGAGTCCCGTGTGCCAGAGTGAAGCCAGTGTGGTGCTGGCAGCCAGGTGAAGGAAGGCCTACTCTTGCACGAATTTCCGTGCATCAGGCCTCTAGTAAGAAATATAATTAGTTCCCTTTTAGTCTATTACATATACTTCCTCTTCAAAATGAAGGGAGTGCATAAGTCAACATATGACAACTTATTCCTCTTTTTTTTAAAAAAAATGTTTTTATTGACTTCAGAGAGAAAGAGGGAGACAGAGAAAGAGAAACATCAGTAATGAGAGAATCATGGATTGGCTGCCTCCTGTACACTCCCTACTGAGGATCAAGTCCACAGTCCGGGCATGTGCTCTGACCAGGAATCAAATCCTGACCTCCTGGTTCATGGGTTGATGTTCAACCATTGAACCACACCAGCCAGTTAACAACTTATTCTTATCTTTCAGCATTTGGTTTTATATTCCTCTTCACCCACAAATTGATAGAGAAAAATTCAAATAAATTGGAGGGAAAATGCATGAGAAAAAAATTTCCCCGAAAAAATAAAATGTTTATAAAAGTGTTAGAAAATAATCAAAATGGAAACTCCAATAATTGCATATTTCACAAGAAACATTTAAAAATTATCTTTCATAGTATCTTCATTATGTATATTTTCAGATTTTTAGTGGCTTTGATTTAATTGAGGTGAAATGATAGTTTTACTTTTTATGTGTGATAGCTGGAAGTGACAATTCCACACTTAGCAATGATGATACGATAGGCTTCATCACCATGAAGTAGCAGAGAAGGAAGCTGTTCATTCATATCAAGACTAGAGGCCCTGTGCATGAATTCGTGCACAGGTGGGGTCCCTCGGCCTGGCCAGCGATCAGGGCCAAGGGAGGTTGGCTGGGGGAGGTGGAAGGGGCTGTAGGAAGTTGGCTGTCCACCCCGATTGCAGCCATCAGGGTCTGTTGGCTGGTGGGAGAGCCCGTGGGAGGTTGGCTGTGGGAGCGCACTGACCTCCAGGGGGCAACTCCTGCATTGAGCATCTGCCCCCTGGTGGTCAGTGTGCATCATAAGGACCGGTCGACCGGTCGTTCATTTGGTCATTCAGTCGCTTAGGCTTTTATATAATAGATTATTCTAACTCCTCATAAGAAAGGATTTATTTTTATTTCAAACTTATAGAGCTTATATACAGCACTGGATGTTTATCTAATTAAAATCTGTTCATAAGACTTTCATATTCATTAGAAGAAATTCTTATCCAGAACTAGGAGCTGTTGATGAAAGTCAAAAAGCTAGCAAAATAAATGATTTGCTTGAACACATGGCACCATGTGAACAGAAAGTTGGGCACACATCCATACAAAATATACAATTATCAGTTCAGAACAAAATAAACCATTGAACTCAGATGGCAACTTAAGCTTCAAGAGAAAATTCTCCCTGCCTAATTCAAGCAGCTGAGGAGGAAAATATAAAGCATTTTGTTTCACCCATTTAAGCTGTCAGAAGTGACAGAATGGTGGGGCATTAGATTGGCAAAGAGCATCAAATTGGGTTCTGAAATAAAGCTAGCTGTTCCCTGGATTATACATAAATTAGTGTGTTTGACACTTGACAAAATAGGTTTAATAATGAAAAGCATTCCAAAAATGGTAACAGTGAAAACAGTTATGCAGTGTGCCAATCGAATTTTGCAAATAGGATTTCACATCTTCCTTGGAATAGGTTCAGTTCACAGTTGTACTTAAAATATAGCAAATAATTTTACTTTATGGCAGTGAGTAAGGTGCCAAACAGAAATAGCAAGATGCAGAATGAGAGCGCCTAGCAATATGGAAGTGGAAATGAGGGGAATGAAAGCCTAATTTAAAGAGAGTTTGGGTGCAATTTACATGCTAATAAAAAATACACATTTAGTCTTGAGAAATCATATACAGATTTATTCAAAGAATCATACTAAAAGACAATATTTTTGCTAAGCTCAAAATTAAAAATATATTCCTGATTAAAAATATATTGATATAACTTTTCATATTTGATAGGGAAAAGACCATTTTCCAAAATAATCATGAAAAATAATAACTAATTTTTGCTAAAAGATAATCATGTAGTTGTACTAAGTATGCTATATATCTCAAATGTGAAGAATAAGAAAAAGAATTCCATACAAAATCCAGGAACTGACAAAAAATTTCCTGCCTTGTTTGAATTATCAGACTGGTCTAATTGTCTCTTAATGATTACAAATAGTAAAGTGTCCAAACAAAATTCAGATAGAATTCCGTGGGATTCTTTGAGGTAAAATGAAAGACCTAAGCATGTTGGAAACATGCTCACTGTGGTAGGTGTTACATTTGAAGCTTTTTAAGTTATAAATATATGAAGGTTTGACCTTATTCTAGAAAGAAGGTTCTAAATTAAATGCAAAGTAAATAGTAGGAAAAAAATAAGATCGGTGTGAAAATAAAATAGAAAACAAAAAAAAAAATATATAGAGAATCAATGAAATAAAAGCAGGATTCTAAGAAGGTAAAATGATAAATAAATTTTATCATTGAATCTATGGATTTCTTTGGGTAGTATGGGCATTTTAATGATGTTGATTCTACCAATCTATGAACACTGTATATTCTTCCACTTGCCTATATCTTCCTCTACTTCTTTTTTCAATATCCTGTAGTTTTCCGAGGATAGGTTTAGTTTATTCGTAAGCATCTTATTATTTTTTTTTTGTTGCAATGGTAAATGGGATTATTTTTTAGTTTCTCTTTCTGAGAGTTCATTATTGGTATATAAAAACGCCATAGATTTCTGGGTGACAATTTTGTATCCTGCTACATTGCCAAATTCATTTATTAAATCTAGTTTTTTATGGAGTCTTTAGGGTTTTCTATGTACAATATCATGTCATTTACGGATAATGACAGTTTTACTTCTTTTCCAATTTGAATGCTTTTATTTCTTCTTGTCTGATTGCTATGGCTAGCACTTCCATACTATGTCGAACAGGAGTGGTGAGAGTGGGCATCCCTGTCTTGTTCCTGTTCTTAGGAAAAGTGGTTTTAGTTTTTGTCCATTGAGTATGATGTTGGCTGTGGGTTTGTTACAGAAGGCTTTTATTATGTTGAGGTATGATCCCTCTATTCCCATTTTGCAGAAAGTTTTTATTAAAAAAAGATGTTGGATTTTGTCAAATGCTTTTTCTGCATCAATTGATATGATCGTGTGATTTTTGTCTTATAATAGCTAAGCTTTGGAAACAGCCCAAGTACCCATCAGCAGATGAGTGTATAAAAAAGCTGTGGCACATTTACACAATATAATACTATGCAGCTGTAAGAAAGAAAAAAACTCTTACCATTTGCAACAGCATGGATGGACCTGGAGAGCATTATGCTAAGCAAAATAAGCCAGTCAGAGAAAGATAAGTGTTACATGATGTCACTCATATGTGGAATCTAATGAACAAAATAAACTGATGAATAAAATAGATGCAGAGATATATAAGCATGGAACAGACTTTAAAACCTCAGAAAGAAGGCAGGGGAGGGTGGGTGGATGGAAAGAGATCAATCAAAGAACTTGTATTCATATACATAAACCATGGACACAAACAGTAGGGTGGTGAAGCCTAAGATGGGTCTGCGGGGGGAGGGGTTCAGGCTAGAAGAGGTCAATTGTGGGGGAAAGGGATATCCTATATTATAAAAGCTCAGTGACTGAACAGCAGAATGACCAGCTGACCATTTGCTATGACGCGCACTGACCACCAGGAGGCAGACACTCAACACAGGAGCTGTCCCCCTCGTGGTCAGTGTGCTAACACAGTGGAAGCACCACTTGGTTGACCAGGATGAGAGGCTACTCCTGCTGTGAACCCCGGGCCAATGGGCAGGAACCTGGGCTGTGATCATTGCCTCCTCACCCCAGGCTCTTCCTTCTCACTCCCTGCTGCCTCTCCCAGGATGCCCTCAGGCTGCACAGTGCTGCTGCTGGGCTGGCAGAGATGACCCAGGAGGCTGGGAGTGGATTTATGGCCACCATGGGACTGAGGCTTACTCCACTGCCTCTCAGTGCTATTGTCCCTGGGCCAGGCCCTGACCAGGTTCCCGGGAGAGGTAAGTGCTCCGGCTCCACAGAAGATGCCAGACCAGGAAGCAGCCACTCAGGAGGCAGGTCCACAGCCACTCAGTTGACCTGGATGAGCAGCACTCCCACAGCAGGCTGATCCCCACAGGCCATGCCCCCACCAGTGCACGAATCCTGTGCACCAGGCCTCTAGTATGTATATGTAATATTTTCAACAATAAAGATTTTTAATTTTTTTAAAAAATAAATAAATTTGATCAACATTGATTAGAGAAAATACAGAAGATATAATTTACCAATATCAGGAGTGATAGAGACAGCACCATTATAAATTCTAGCAATAATTCTATATGATGCACACTGACCACCAGGGGCAGACGATTAATGCAGGAGCTGCCCCCTGGTGGTCAGTGCACTCCCACAGGGAGGGCGCAGGCCAGGCTGAGGGACCACCCCCAGCCCCAGTGCACAAATGTTGTGCACCGGGCCTATAGCAAAAATATAAGAGAATATGATGAACAAATTCTTTTAGCAAAAACAACAACCTATATAATATAGGCAAATTATTTGACACATACAAATTGACAAGGCTACTGAAGAAGATATGAATAACCTGAATAACACTACATACATAAAATACATCGAATTTGTAGTGTAAAAAAAATCTTTACAAAATGCTTATGCTTTCAGCTGACAGATGTAAAGAAAACAACTACAAAAAGGGTGGACAAACTGCAAGTTTATAAGTTTTTGAAGAATTAGGTAACAATGTTACAGGATAAACAGCTGTCTCAAAATCTAAGGAGAAAGGACCTGAGCAATTTTCTACTTAAGATAGACACCACCTCATGCCACAAAAGCCAGTTAGAAGATTCCAAAAACTACTTTAATGATTTTTACAAACAACCTGCGTGCCACTGTGAAGGTGTGGAGCCCATGGGGGCTTCAGACAAAGTGGGAGTTTCACCCACTTACAGGCTTTTTCTCTAAGAATTCTACCAGTAACTCATAGAAAAGACCAGTGAGAATCCTGTGAAAAATGGTACTGCCACTATGGAAAACAGTATGGAGGATCCTCAAAAAATTAAAAATAGAACTTCCATATGATCTAGCAATTCCACTTCTGAAAATATATCCAAAGGAATTGAAAATTCCTAACTCAAAAATATATCTACACTCCTATGTTCATAGCAGCATTATTTACAATAGCCAACACAAGGTAACAATCTAAGTGTCCATCAATGGATGAATGGATAAAAAGGTATGTGTATATATACACATGAATATTATTCAGCCATTAAAAAATGGGGGGGAAGTCTTACCATTTTTGACAACATGGAAAGACCCTGAAGGCATTATATCAGACAGAAAATGACAAATGCTTTATGATCTAACTCAGATTTGGAATCTAAAAAATATAACCTCATAGAATAAAGAAACAAGATGTGGTTACCAGAGGGTTGGGGAAGAGGAAATTGGAAAAAAGGTGGTCAAAAGGTAAAAATTTCTAATTATAAGAGAAATAAGTACTAGGGATGTAATGTAGAACATGATAACTATAGTTATCACTGCTGTATGATATAGAGAAAATTTGTTAAGTGAGTCAATTGTAAGAGTTCTCATCACAAGATAATTTTTTTCTTTCCTTCTCTTTTTTCAAAAATAATTCTTTATTGTTGAAAGTATTAAATATGTCCCCTTTCTTTCTCTTTTTTATTGTCTTTCTATGATATGATGGATATTAGCTGAACTTATTATGATAATCATTTCACAATATATGCAACTTACACCATCATGCTGTATGCCTTAAACTTGTGCAGTGATATATGTCATTATTTCTCAAAAACACTGGAAGAAAAGTAGACAGGGGAAGAAAAAAAGATCCAGTTTTAATATGATTATTTATATTCAAGTAATAAAAATAATACAATAAAAAAGTTTGTACCACATGACAGGTTGGATTTATTCCTCAATTGCAAGTACTGTTTAACATACAAAATCAATCAACAATCACAGAATGAAAGAAAAATTAATCACCTCAAATGTTGCATAAAAGTAGACTTTGGCACCCTTTATAGAAAACAAACTAGGAGTAGAATAAACTACTTCTAAATAAGAAAGTCTATATATGAAAAACCCACAGCTAATATTTTTAATAGTGAAAAATAAAAGCTTTTCATCTAATTTCAGGAACAAGGCAAGAATGCCTACTTTGGACTTTCTATTCAGCATAGTATTGTTGTACAAGCCAAGGCAACTATGCAAAAATAAGAAAAAAAAATCAATGCTATATATAACCTTAATGTCTTCACAAAACACCTACTAGAACTAGCAAATAAATTTAGCAAGGTTGCAGGACACAAATAAACATGCAAAAATAACTTTTGTTTCTATGCAATAATGATAATCTGAAAAAAAATGTTCAACTTACAATAGCATCTGAATTGGTCTATTTGGGCTACAATAACAAATTATCATAGACTAGATGGCTTAAACAACAAATTTATTTCTCGTAGTTCTGGAAGCTGGGAAGTTTAAGACAAAGGCATGGACAGATTCATTGTCTGGTAGGGGACCTTTTCCTGCTTCATAGATGACCGCCCTTTTGCTGTGTCTTTATATGGTGGAAGTGGATCTGGATAGTTCTTAGAGTCTCTATTATAAGGGAACATATAACATTCATGAGGTTTCCCCCCTCATGACCTGATGACCTTTTGAAGGTGCAGATCCTATCTACTGTGCAAGATGCTCTGCCAATTGGGAAATATTACTATCTAGCAGATGCTACTCTCTCTGCAGATTAAGGCTTTTGTTCCTTATGGAATTGCACCCTGTTCAGAGTGCAGATGTTTGCTACATTTGCACCTCCAGCTGCAGTAGGTTTCCACAGTGATGTCAGGCTACAATTGGTGCCCTTTCCCTGAAGATTAAAGAGCGGCCTTCTTAGAAAAAGTATAATGTGCTATCATTATGCCTCTTCAAAATTAATGTCCACCCAGAACCTTAGGATGTGATCTTAATTTGGAAATAGGTTTTTTGCAAATGTAATTAGTTAGGAGGGGGTCACACTGATGAGGGTGGGCTCTAAATTCAATAGCTGTCAACCCTAAAGAAAGGAAAACACACGCAACCACACTGGGAGAAAGGCCATATGATGACAGAGGCAGATATTGGAGTTATGCTGCCACAAGCCAAGAATTACCAAGAATCACCTGAAGCTGGCAGAGAAAAGGAAAAATTGACTTCTAGATTCATTCCAGTGCGTGCAGCCCTGATGACACTGGCCTCCTGAATTAAAAAAGGATAACATTTTGTTGTTTCAAGACACTCTGATTATTACAGGAATCCTAGGACAGGAATAAAGGGAGTTCAAGGGTGAGGTTTAGGTGGAGTTTCTGCAGTTACTGTTGTTCTTTTCTCCCAGTCACCACAAGAGAAGCTTTTACTTTTCTTCTTTTCTTTTTTTTTCTTTTTATTAAATCTGTATTGTTCAGATTATTAGAGTTGTTCCTCTTTTTCCCCCCATAGCTCCCCTCCACCCAGTTCCCACCCCAACCTCTGCCCGTACCGCCCCCCCCCACTGTCCTCATCCATAGGTGTACGAGTTTTGTCCAATCTCTTCCCGCACCCCCCACACCCCTTCCCCTGCCCCAGAATAGTCAGTCCACTCCCTTTCTATGCCCCTGATTCTATTATATTCACCAGTTTATTCTGTTCATCAGATTATTTGTTCACTTGATTTTTAGATTCACTTGTTGATAGATTTGTATTTGTTGTTCATAATTTCTATCTTTACCTTTTTCTTCTTCTTCCTCTTCTTAAAGGATACCTTTCAGCATTTCATATAATACTGGTTTGGTGGTGATGGACTCTTTTAGCTTTTTCTTATCTGTGAAGCTCTTTATCTGACCTTCAATTCTGAATGATACCTTTGCTGGATAAAGTAATCTTGGTTGTAGGTTCTTGGCATTCATCACTTTGAATATTTCTTGCCACTCCCTTCTGGCCTGCATAGTTTCTGTTGAGAAATCAGCTGACATTCGTATGGGTACTCCCTTGTAGGTAACTGACTGTTTTTCTCTTGTTGCTTTTAAGATTCTCTCTTTGTCTTTTGCTCTTGGCATTTTAATTATGATGTGTCTTGGTGTGGTCCTCTTTGGATTCCTTTTGTTTGGGGTTCTCTGTGCTTCTTGGACTTGTAAGTCTATTTCTTTCACCAGGTAGGGGAAGTTTTCTGTCATTATTTCTTCAAATAGGTTTTCAATATCTTGCTCTCTCTCTTCTTCTGGCACCCCTATAATTCGGATGTTGGTATGCTTGAAGTTGTCCCAGAGGCTCCTTACACTCTCTTCATATTTTTGGATTCTTTTTTCTTTTTGCTTTTCTGGTTGGGTGTTTTTTGCTTCTTCATATTTCAAATCTTTGACTTGATTCTTGCGATACTCTAGTCTGCTGTTGGAACTCTTTATAATATTCCTTATTTCAGTCAGTGTATGCTTAATTTCTAGTTGGTCCTTTTTCATAACCTCGAGGGTCTCACTAGATTTCTTGAGGTTCTCACTAAATTTATCGGCAGTCTCACTAGACTTATTGAGGGTCTTACTAAATTTATCGGCAGTTTCTAGAAAATTCTTGAAAAACCTTAAAAGTGTGGTTTTGAACTCTATATCCAGTATTTTGCTTTCCTCCATTTTTGTCATTTGTGACCTATTTCTTTTTTTAAAAATATATTTTATTGATTTTTTACAGAGAGGAAGGGAGAGGGATAGAGAGTCAGAAACACCGATGAGAGAGAACCATAGATCAGCTGCCTCCTGCACACCCCCTACTGGGGATGTGTCCGCAACCCAGGTACTTGCCCTTGACCGGAATTGAACCTGGGACCCTTCAATCCGCAGGCTGACGCTCTATCCACTGAACCAAACAGGTCGGGGCTGTGACCTGTTTCTTTGTCTCTGCAATTTTTATGCTTCCCTGTGTTGATAGAGTGGCTTTGTGTGCTAGGTGTTCTATAGGGCCCAGTGGGTCAGCCTCCCCAATTACCAGAGGTGGACGTTCTTGGTGCACCCCTTTGTGGGCTTTGTGCACAGTCTTGTTGTAGGTAAGCCTTGATTGTTGTAGGTATCACGGAGGAATTTACCTCCAGGCCAATTGGCTGTGAGAATCAGCTGTGTCTGCAGTGGGAGAACTTCTGTGCTGGAGACACCCCTCTGGGGCAAGACTTGCTTCAGTGGGGCTTGGTGCTCACTCAGCCTGCCCCCTGAGTGTGTCCCTTATGGATCTGAGGAGTTGTAATCTGGATGGTGTCACTCTGACCACTGGGTACACTGGCTCTTGGATTTCTAAGGAGGTGCTAAGTTAGCCTCTGCCTGAGGCTACCCAGCAGGAGCCCAGCTGTGAAGCAATGCAAGCTGCTGTGGGGCCTTGGGCCTTCTTTTGGATGTTCTGGGTTTCTCTGATCCAGCTGCAGTTTGTCAGGCAATTTTCAGATTGCAAGGGGCCAGGCCTTTCATATGCAAAAGCCTCTGCGCACAGCTTGGGTGGGACGGGGTCTCAGCGGATCAACAGGGTGGAGCAAACAGCTATGGCTGCTCCTCAGTCCTGCCATAAGAGGCCCCGCTTCTCAGTGTCCCGGTAATCGCTGCAAGCACCTCTGAGAGAAAGCCGCCCTGGAGTTCTGACCAATGCCAGACAGTCCAGTTTCTCCTCGTATGAGTCTGGGTCCCCAGAGACTCGCCCGTAACTGGAGTTCAGAGCAGTTGGGAGCTTGAGACTCCCTCCCCATTGAAAAAGACGACCGTGTCCTCAGCTGCCAGCCCTTTCCACATGTGCCTCCGTGCCTCTGCACTTTACTTCTGCACCTCCTCTGAGTCTCAGTGTGCTTTTCTCTTTCCTTCTAGTTGTAGAATTTCTACTCAGCCAGCCTTCCTGTGGTTCTGGATGATGTCCGTTTTATCTTTTAGTTGTATTTTTGAAGTGGTTGTGCGAGGCAGCAATTTCCGGTGTTTACCTATGCTGCCATCTTGGTTTTTTTCCGAGAAGCTTTTTCTAGATCTTGATCTTTTGTGAGTATGTGGTGGAATTCCTGGAGGAAAAGAAGATGTAAACCCCCTATGTCTGTGGTGAAAAGGGGCTTCACAATCTCACAATAGCCCACACTCAGAATTTACCAATTAAAAAAACCCCAAAACTTCTGGTTGAATATTCTCACTGGCTTTTATTACATTGGGAGAACCTGTCCCAGCTAAAAAAATGGTTAGAACCTGTTATTGTCCAGAGAGGCGCCTCTTCAGATACCAGGCCAATTGTCCTGCAACCTCAGTTCTCTCTAAGGTTGAAAAAAGGCATTAATTTGCAGCTTGTTCAGGTTTTTTTCTCCCCTTATATTAAGGTGAAAATGATGCTAATATTAACTTTCTAGTTTTCCAAGCTAAAATTTGAATTTCCATAGGTTATGATATATGATATCTTCATTATTGTTCAGTTTAAAATGTTTCCAGATCCTCAATTTTATATGTTCTTTAATTCAATGTTATCTAGTAGCATATTTCTTAATTTCAAAATGTACAAGAATTATTTATATACAATATATCAATAAAATTTATTTATTTAATTGGAGAGTTTAGCATTTTGGTCAAATCTTCTATATTTTTTATTGGTATGTTTTATTCTATCTGTTATGATAGTGGATTTGTTTATTGATCTTCCTAGTACTGTCAGTTTTACTCCTTGAGGCCATGTTTATATGTGAACACAAATTAAAATTTATTTTCTCTTGATTAAGTGAAACTTTGATCATGATAAAGGGCCTTCATTTTTCCAGTATTTTTTTGTTTTAAAATCTATTACATGTAATTAATATAACTGCATAGTCAACTTTATGTTAATATCTATGTAATATATATTTTTCTTCTATTTATTTTGAAGTTTTATATTCTTTATGCTTTAATTATTCTTTTTATAAACAAATTGAAGTTGAAATGTTTTACATAGTCTGTGAATTTGTTTCTTAACTGGAACAGTTAATCAATTTATTCTCAATACTAGAGGCCCAGTGCATGAATTCGTGCATGGGTGGGGTCCGGCCGGTCCTGCCCCAATCGGCAGATCAGAGCTGGGCAGGCTGGGAGGAGGGGCTGCAGGCTATTGGCCAGCTGGCCCTGCCCCTGATCAGAGTGGGGGGGCCAATAGAGGTGATGGGGTCTGATTGGGAGTGGGGCTGGCCATGGGGAGGGGCTGTGGTTGGTGGGCTGGCTGGTCCCACCCCCAAATGGGGTGGGAGGGACTGATTGGGGGTCAGTGGTCTGGGGGAAGGGCCATGGGTGGTTGGCCATTTGGCCCTGCCTCTGATCAGAGTGGGAGGGCTGATCAGGGCTGGAGCTGGATGGAGGGAGGGGCTGTGGGCTGATCAGGGTGGTGGGGGCCCACCAGGGAGGGGAAGAGCTGGTGGGGACAGGGGCTGCAGGAGGTTGGCTGGCCAGCCCCGCCCCCTATTAGGATAGGGGGGGCAATCAGGGGCAGGGCCAGTGGGGGGTAGGGGGGGCCAGGCTGCAGAGGAGTTGACCAGCTGCCCCTCCCTTGATTGGGCCTGTTCTCTGGCAGCAGTGGGTGTCATAGCGACCATTCGTTCAGGTCGTTACAGCACTCCGGTTGCTGGCTTTATATATATATAGATAACTTTACTGTATCCATTTAAGGTGTCACACATGTGCTATTTTGTTTCTTTTTTATCATTTGAGGTGAAATTCAATTACATACATTTAATCATTTCAAAGTGTGCAATTCAGTGATATTTTGTGCACAGTTCTGTGGTACTTAGTGTTCAAAATATTGTGCAACCATTAGATTAATCTTGTCTCCAAACATTTTCATCATGCCGTAAAAACAGCCTGTATCCCTTAGGTAATCACTCCATATTATGCCCTCTCCCAATTCCTGTTAATCTCTTTTCTGCTTCCTGTCTCTATGGATTTTCCTATTCTGGGTATCTATACTAATAATAGCGTTGGGCTGTCACGACCAGGATGGACGACCAAATAGTGGGCCCCTGGCTGCCGAGGCATTCAGGCAGGACGGGTCTGTGGGCTCTGGGCCTCCGAAATGCAGCGGCGGCAACAAGGATCTGTGAGCCCTGGGCATTGGAGGCACGGCAGCAGCAGCGGCTGCGGTGAGAAGGGTCTTTAACCCTGGGCTGCTGAGGCACGCAGGTGGGAAAGGTCTGTGGGCTCTGGGCCTCTGGGGCATGGCAGTGGGAGAGATCTGTGGGCCCCAGGCCGCCAAGGCACGCAGGCAGGAAGGGTCTGTGAGCCCTGGGCATCCAAGGCGCGGAGGCAGCGAGAAGGGTCTATAACCCCGGGCTGCTGAGGCAAGCAGGCAGGAAGGGCCTGTGGGTCCTGGGCCGCCAAGGTGCTGCGGAACTCCGGGTCTCACGCTTTTGGGGATGTGGCCGGCCTTCAAACTGGACCATGACAAGAAAGAGGAGGGAGCCATATTCCTCACAGAATCCACTGTTGGGAAGAGGAAGCCTGCCTGCCTGATTGCCCATAACCACTCTGCTACCTGCCTGCCAAAGGGTTCCCGGATTGCTAGAGGGTGCAGGCCAGGCTAAGGGAACCCCCTCCCCATGCACAAATTTCGTGCACCAGGCCTCTAGTATATCATATAATGGAATCATGAAATATGTGACAATTCATGTTTGGTTTCTTTCACTTATCATATTTTGATATTCATCCAAGTTGTAGCATTTATAAATATCTTTCTTTTTTATTGTTCATAGTATTACAGATACTCCCCACTTTTCCCCCTTATGTCCCCCTTCTCCAAGCCCCTATCCACCTCTCAAGGCCTTCACTACCCTATTGCCTATGTTATCTCTTTCTTTTTAATGGCTGAATAATATCTTATTGTATCTATATAATATCCTGCTATATAAATTGTACCACAATTTATTCATCCATTGATGGATATTGGGTTGTTTCCATGTTTTGGCTACTATGATTAATGCTGCTATAAACATTTGTGTACAACTTTCTTTGTGGACATTTATTTTTATTTTTCATATATATATATACACTAATAATAGCAAAAGATGCTAATTGCCCATACCTTCACTATGCCCCAAGCCACGCCCACCAGCCAATCAGAACGACTATTTGCAAATTAACCCAACCAAGATGGCAGCCGGCAGCCACGGAGCTGGAGCAAGCAGGAGGCTTGGTTTCCCGGGGGATGGAGGAAGCCAAGCTTCCAGCTGGCCCTGAACCGGCTGTGCCTCTGCTCATGGCAACAAAGTTTCAATTGTAGAAGACAAATAAATCTCAGATACCTGCTTCCAACCAGCCTCCACTGGGAGCTTGGGTGGCTGGGGGCCGTGGCCAGCCTGAAAACAGCCATCAGTCCCTCATCCAGTCTGGCCACACCCTCATGGGGTGATGGTCCCCACTGAGGGGCTTGGCCAGCCTGCAAACAGCCAACAGCCACTCACCCTGGCTGGCCACACCCTCATGTTGGTGAGGCTCCCTGCTGGGGGACTTGGCCAGCCTGAAAATGGCCCTCAGCCCCTCACCCAGGCTGGCCAGGCACTCCTATATAATAAAAGGGTAATATGCAAATTGACCCTAACAGCAGAACGACTGGGAATGACTGGTCACTATGACACACACTGACCACCAGGGGGCAGATGCTCAATGCAGGAGCTGCCCCCTGGTGGTCAGTGTGCTCCCACAGGGGGAGCTCTGCTCAGCCACAAGCCAGGCTGATGGCTGCCAATACAGCGGTGGTGGTGGGAGCCTCTCCTGCCTCCTCAGCAGCACTAAGGATGTCTGACTGCAGCTTAGGCCTGCTCCCCGCTGGCAAGTGGACATCCCCTGAGGGCTGCCAGGCTGCCAGAGGGATGTCTGTCTGCCAGCTTAGGCCCAATACCCCAGGGAGCAGGCCTAAGCCAGCAGGTGGTCATTCCCTGAGGGGTCCCAGACTGTGAGATGGCATAGGTCGGGCTGAGGGACCCTCCCGAGTGCACAAATTTTTGTGCACTGGGCCTCATTGTGCTTTTGATTTACATTTTTAAAACACCAGTGATATTGAATATATTTTCATGTACATATTGGCCATTTACATACATTCTTTGACGAAATAGCTATTCAAGTCGTTGCCTATATTTAATTAGCTTGTTTTTTCCCCCTTTATTATTATTATTTTTTGGTTGAGTTGTAAGTATTGTTTACATATTCTGGATACTATCCTTTATCTGATATATGATTTACAAATATTTTTTTTTAATATATGTTATTGAGTTTTTACAGAGAGGAAAGGAGAGAGATAGAGAGTTAGAAACATTGATGAGAGAGAAACATCGATCAGCTGCCTCTTGCACACTCCCCACTGGGGATGTGCCCACAACCAAGATACATGCCCTTGACCGGAATCGAACCTGGGACCTTTCAGTCCGTAGGCTGATGCTCTATCCACTGAGCCAAACCGGTTTCGGCTACAAATATTTTCTATGTGTGTTTTTACATCATTGATAATGTCCTTTGATGCACAAGAGTTTTTAATTTTATGAAGCCCAATATTTCTGTGTTTTCTTTTGCTGCTTGTACTTTTGATGTCAAGTCTAAGAAATCATTGGCAAATCTGTCAAAAAGATTTAATAGTATGTTTTCTTCTATGGATGTAATTAGTTTTAGCTCATAAATTTAAGTTGATGACTCATTTTTATTTTATGTTTATATGCAGAATGTGATAGGGGTCTAACTTTGTTATTTTGCATGTGATTATCCAGTTATTCCCAGCATAATTTGTTGAAGAGGATGTTCTCTTCCATTACATAATCTGGCACCACACCACTGTCAAAAATCAACGGGCCATAGATGTTTGTATATACTTCTGGACATATTACTATACTGGCCTATATAGAGATTTTTATTCACACTGTTGTATTAATTTAGCTTTGTAGTATGTATTGCAATCAAGGAGTCTGAATCCTCTTTTTCTTCATTAAAATTGTTTTGGCTATGTGGGGGCACTTTTCAGTTCCATATGAATTTGAGGATCAATTTTTAGAATTTTTGAATAAAAAAAGCTATTGGTATTTTGATAAGGATTGTATTGAGTCTTTAAATTGCTTTAGGGGATATTGATTAGCAATGTTGTTATCTGATTCATAAACATGGGATGTCATTCTATTTATTCGGGTATTTAGTTTTTTCCAGCAATGTTCAGCAATGTTTTGTAGTTCAGTGTAGAAGTCTTACACCTAGTTGTTTAAATTTATTTTCTAAGTATTTATTCTTTTTTTATGTCATTACTAATGGAATTGTTTTCTTACCTCCCTTTCAAATTGTTCATTGCTAATGTATAGAAATACATCTTAACTTTTCAGGTTGATTTTTGTATTCTGCAACTTTGCTGAATTTGTTTATTCACTCAGGTTCTCTATAGCTACTGTAGTATTTTCTACATATAAGATCATGCCATCTACAAATAGAGATAGCTTTGGTTCTTCCTTTACAAATTTAGATGACTTTTATTCTTCTTAGTTGGCTTTTATTTCTATTTCATGTCTAATTGCTTTGGTTAGAACTTTCAGTACAATGTAGAATAGCAGTGTGAAAATGGACATACTTGTCTTTTTCCTGATCTTAGGGTGAATGCTTTTGTTATTTTAGAATTGAACATAATATAAGCTGTAGACTTTATGCAAATGTTCTTTATCTAGTTACGCTGAGCAATGTCTATTCTGTTCCTAGTTTTCTGAATATTTTTATTATAAAAGCATGTTAAATTATGTAAAATAATTTTTTGCATCTATTGAGATCATCCCATATTTTTCCACTTTATTCTATTAATGCTGTGCATGTATTACTTTTCTTGAACCACCATTTTATTATCCTATTTGATAAAGAGCTAATATTCTAATTAGATTAAACAGCAAAATTACCATCCAGATGACCTTCCAGATGAAGCTGGGGTTGCGAGGGCTGAGCCCTTTGCACGAATTTCCTGCATTGGGCCTCTAGTAAAAATGAATTATTCTTGCTCATGGCATGTAATCCTTTTAGGTTTAGTTGTTTTTGTTTTTTTGTTTTCTTTCTTTATTCCCCTTGGTAGCAGGGTAAGGCTTACTTCATAAAATACAAAATACGTTAGAAAATATTCCCGCCTCTTCTAATTCTTGGAAGAGGTTTAGTTGGATTGACATGAGTTTTTTGTAAAATGTTGGCAGGAATTTAACAGTAAAGACTCCTGGTTCTAAACTTGCCTTTGTTGGGAAGTTTTTCATTACCAATGCAAACTTTTAAATGGTCATAAGGTCTGTTCAGATTTTCTGTTCTTAAGTCAGTTTTGGTATTTGTGTCTTCTATGAATTTGTTTATTTCATTTAGGTTATCTAATTTGTAAGTATACATTTATTCATATTATTATTTTAAAACTAGAGTCCCAGTGCACAAATTTGTGTATGGGTGGGATCCCTCTTGGTGGCCTGTAGGGATTGGGCAGAAACAAGCAGTCCAACACCACCTGCAGCTCCTACCTGCTGCTCCCGCTCATCCTGGCCCCACTGTGCCTGCTGCAGGCTTGCGCCCAGTCAATCCCCATCTGGACAGGCTTGTGCTGTCACAGCAGCACTCGCCAGCCATGAGCCCTGTGCCTGGCACCCTCCCAAGGGGAGTCGCCTGTAGGATTGGGCTGAAACCAACTCTCCAACATCCCCCAAGGGGTCCCCGATTGCGAGAGGGTGCAGGCCAGGCTGAGGAACTCCACTGGTACACGATTGGGCCAGGGAGGGAGAGCAGGAGGGCTTCAGGGTGTGTCTGGCCCATCTTGCTCAATCCTGATGGGCTGGACCCCAGCAGCAAGCTAACCTACCAGTTGAAGCATCTGCCTCCTGGTGGTCAGTGCATGTCATAAAGAGTGATTGAGCAGCTTTAGCATATCATTACAATATTATGCTTTGATTGGTTGTTTGGTTATTCTGCTGTTCAGTCTATTTGCATATTACCCTTTTATTATATAGGATAGTATTATTCCTTTAAGGTTGGTAATAATGTCTCTTCTATTTATGATTCTACTAATTTTAATCTCCCCTGTTTTTTCCTTAGCCAGACTACTTAACTATTTTTCAATTTGTTATACCTTTTCCAAGAACCAGCTATTGATTTTGTGGATTATCTCTAGTGTCTTTTCATTTTATATTTTATCTCTGCTATAATCTTGATTGTTTTTATCCTATTGCCAGCTTTATGATTAGTATGTCTTTCTTTTTCTAATTCCTTAAGGTGTGAAGTTAAGTTACTGATATAATGGTTTTTAATGTAATCACTTGCTGCTATAAATTTATCTATAAACACTGTTTTCACTGCTTTCCATTCATTTTGGTATATTGTTTTTTTTTTTTCCCATCATTTATAATATTTCTTTTCTAATGTATCTTGGGATTTATTCTTTGACCCATTGTTTGTTTAAGTGTAGGCTGTTTAATTTCCACATATTTGTGAATTATACAGTTTTTCCTCTATTACTGATTTCTAACTTCATTTCACGTGCTCCAATAAGATAATTCATTCAATTGTTTCAATAATTTTAAATTTATTGAATGTGTTTTGTGGCTTAACATATGGTCTTTTTTTAGAATGTTCTATGTATAAGTGAGAAAAATGTGGATTCTCTTATTGGTAGAAGTGTTCTGTTAAAGTCTATTAGATGTAGTTTATGGTGTTGTTCAGTCCTATATTTCTTTTTGTTCTATATTTAATTGATAGCTGGATATTAATGTTTCTAATGATTTTGAAGTACTATTTTTCCCTTCATTCTGGCATATTTGCTTTATATATTCTGGGACTTTGTGGCTTAGTGCATATACTTTTATAGTATACTCAGCCCGGCCTGTGCCCTCTCACAGTCTGGGACCCCTTGGGAGATAACGACCTGCTGCCTTAGGCCTGCTCCCGGGTGGCAGAGGACAGGCCCAATCCCTAGGTGCAGCCCCTGGTCGGGCTCAGAGCAGGGCTGATTGGGGAGTTGGGGCGCCGCCCCCTGTCATGCACAGAGCAGGGCGATCAGGAGATTGTGATGCCACCCTCAGTCACGTTCAGGGTAGGGCTGATTGGGGGGTTGGGGCACAGTTCCCTGTCACACTCAAGGCAGGGTCGATGGGGAGGTTGTGGTGCCACCCTCTGTCACACACAGAGCAGGGCCCATCAGGGGGGTTGGGGCTCTGTACCCTGTCACTCACAGAGCAGGGCCAATCAGGGGGTTGGGGCGCTGCCCCCTGTCACGCACAGAGCAGGGCCCATCAGGGGGTTGGGGTGCCGCCCTCTATCATGCACAGAGCAGGGCCCATCAGGGGGTTGGGGCGCTGCCACTGTCACACTCAGGACAGGGCCGATGGGGAGGTTATGGCTCTACCCCGTCACACACAGAGCAGGGCCAGTGGGGGTGGGGGGTTGGGGCGCCACACCCTGTCACACACAGAGGAGGGCCAATCAGGGGGTTGGGGTGCCTCACCCTGTCACACACAGAGCCGCAGGGTGATCAGGGGGTTGGGAGCTCCCCCTTATCGGGCACAGAGCAGGGCTGATCAGGGGGTTGGGGGGCCTTCCCCTGTCACAAACAGAGCAGGGTGGATAGGGAGGTTGTGGCCCCGCCCCCTGTCACACACAGAACCACAGGGTGATCAGGGGGTTTGGGCGCTGCCCCCTGTCATGCTGATCCTGGTTCCGGGAGGCCTCGCGGCTCCGCTGGTCCCGGTGCTGGGAGGCATATTTTACTATAAAGGGTAGAGGCCTGCTGCACGGGTGGGTGCCGGCTGGTTTGCCCTGAAGGGTGTCCTGGATCAGGGTGGGGGTCCCCACTGGGGTGCCTGGCCAGCCTGGGTGAGGGGATGATGGCTGTTTGCAGCTGGTCACACACCCTTCAGGGTGGGGGTCCCCACTGGGGTGCCTGGCCAGTCTGGGTGAGGGGCTGAGGGCTGTTTTCAGGCTGGGGGTGACTGAAGCTCCGAACAGCTCCTTTTTTTCTTTTTTCTTTTTTTCATTCTGGGTCAGCTTTAGCTTTGAGGCTTGGCTCCAGCTCTTAGGCCTCTGCTGCTGAAAGTAGGTTTCTGGCCTTTGCTTACAATGTTGCGATTCTGCTAACTGAAGTCTGGGGGACTAAAGCAGGTTTCTGGGGTTTTGTTTAGCTTCTATATTTGTTACATAATTGCTTAGAGTTGCAGCTCAGAGGCCTGCAGCGGCGGGCGGGGAACGTTGGAGTCCTCCGTCACTGAAGCAAGCAAGCCTCATGTTAGTTTCAAGCTGCCTGGCTGTTGGCCGCCATCTTGGCTGGCAGTTAATTTGCATATTGCCCTGATTAGCCAATGGGAAGAGTAGCGGTCGTATGCCAATTACCATGGTTCTCTTTTATTAGATAGGACTAGAAGCCTGGTGCACAAAACTTGTGCATTAAGGGTGGGGTCCCTCAGCCTGGCCTGCACCCTTTCCAATCTGGGATCCCTTGGGGGATGTCCTATTGCTTCTCGCAATCCAGGAATGCTGGCTCCTAACTAATCACCTGCCTTCCTGCTTGATCACTACTAACCCCATCTGCATGTCTGCCTGATCGCCCCTAACCACCTCTTCCAGCCTGCCTGATTGTCCCTAACTGATCCCCTACTGGCCTGATCGCCCATAACTGCTCCCCTGCTGGCCTGATCACCCTTAACCACCTCTGCCGTACCCTGTACCCAGGACCCAGGACCCAGGTTTCCCTCCTCTGGCCAATAGCAGGCACCCAGGACCCAGGCAAGCTTCACCCAGGGCAGGCTGAAGCCGCAGGGGACCATGGGCGAGCAGCTTTGCCTGGGCTGCAGCTGCAGGCACCCAGGACCACCAGTCGGGTGGTTTGTCCCTCTCCTGTGCCACAGCCACAGGCGCAGCCACTGGAGCCCTAGAACATGGGGCAGTGGGCTTGTCCCTCTCCCGGGCTGCAGCCTGGCTGGTCCCCATTCCTCTCTCCCCAGTGTTGAGTGTCTGAGCCATTGTGGCTTGATGGTGTGATGGTGTGAGGGCGTGGGCGTGATGACCATTTGCCTATTAGCTCTTTGTTATATAGAATTCTTTATTAATTAACACTTCTATTAGCATTTAATGACCTTTTTTGTCTTGTGGAACAGTTTTTGACTTAAGGTCAACAAAATGCTGGTTTTCTATTTTTTATGCCTTTTCTTTGTTACTCAATTCCTTAAATACCACCTTCTTTTTTGTTTGATGTTACAGTTTTTTCTAAAGTAGCCTGTTTATTCCTTTCATTTCTTTATATTTTGGAGTTATTTTCTTAGTGGAAATAACTATTGTCATCTTATATTTATAATAAACTGATTGGAATGTATAACAACTTATATTCATTAGTACACAAAAACATTGCTGTAATACAGTTCTGTTCTCCCCTTTATGTTGTTGCTATCATAAATAACTTTTATATATCTGTGCTCATTAATATAGATAGATTATTATTATTTTATTTTTTTAATATATGGGGGAAAAGTAGAGTTACAAACCATAAAATACTATAATAGTGGCTATAATATTCACCTACACTTGACCTTTACTAAAGTTTTTTATTTCTTATTTTTTAATTAAATTTATTAGGGTAACATTGGTTAATGATATTATATGATTCAGGTGTATAGCTTTATAATAAATGCATCATCTGTATATTGCATTGTAATCTCACCACCCAAACTCTAGTCTCTTTCCATCACCATATATTTGACCCCCTTTATACTCTTCATCCTTCCCCCCACCCCCTTCAAGTCTGGATACCACCATACTATTGTCTGTGTCTATAAGTTTTTTTGTTGTTCATTTGTTTCTTTCTGCTTTATACTCCACATATGATTGAAATCATATGGTTCTTATACTTTCCACCTGACTTTTTTTTCTTACTTTGCATGATACTCTCAAGATCCATCCATGTTAGGAGTTCATTATTTATTCATATGGTTTTGAGTTACTGTGTAAAGTACTTTCATTTCAGTAAGAAGAACATTTAAAAAATATCATCCAACTGCCTTCTGGTTTCTTGGCTTCTAATGAAAAATAGGCTCTTAAGCTTATTGAAAATCACTTATATGTGATGAGTCACTTATCACTTGCAGCTTGCAAGACCCCTTTGGTCTTTTGCTTTGGACAGTTTGATTGTAGTGTGTTTCAGTGTGGATCTTTTTGAGTTTGTCCTACTTATAGTTAGTTGAGATCTTGAATATGCAGTCATGTCTTGCATGTTATTTGGAAAATTTCTGGCCATTAATTCTTCAAATATTTTTTCTGTCCCTTGCTTTACCACCTCTTTTTACAGGGACTTTCCTAATGTGTACATTAGTATGTTTAATAACATCCCACAACTTTTTTTACTCTATTTCTTTTTTCTTTCTGAAACTCAGACCAAATACTTTTAATTGACTTTTCCAGAAGTTTACTGATTCTTCTGCCAGTTCTACCAGCTCTAATCTGTTTTCAAATCCTTCTAGTAAATTTTCTATTTCAGCTATTGTACTTTTTTAGTTCTGGAATTTTTATGTAGTTTATTTAACAATTTATTTCTCTTTATTGTTATTCTCTAATTGGTGAGACATAACTGTCCTGGTTTCCTTTAGTTCTTTAGTAAAAATTTCTTTTAGCTCCTATGCATATTTAAAACAGTGTTTAAATATGCAGATATACTTTGCCTAGTATATCTAATGTCTGTACTGTCACATGGAGTTTGGTGAGCAGACTCCCCATGTGGGTTCTTTTTTTAAAATATATTTTTATTGATATAAGAGAGGAATGGAGAGGGAGAGAGAGATAGAGACATCAAAGATGAGAGAGATTCATCAATCGGCTGCCTCCTGCATGCCCCCTACTGGGGATCAAGCCCGCACCCTGGGCATGTGCCCTTGACCAGAATTGAACCTGGGACCCTTCAGTCCGCAGGCTGACGCTCTATCCACTGAGCCAAACCAGCTAGGGCTCCCTGTGGGTTCTTGTCTTACAAAGTTTGAAGAATAAAATTTGCAGACTAAAAGATTTTTAAGCAACTGTGTAGAAGTTAATGACAAGTGTATACAGACTCCCCCTGGAGAGGGGTCCCCAAAGGGAACTCTTTGGGCATTTTCCTCAAATGGGAAAAACCTGCTCTAATGGGAAAATAATCTAGTCTAGTCCCTGATTTTCTTTGTCTCTGGGTTTATGAAGGCTGGCAGCCCTTTGTCTGAACATGATACTTTCTAATTGGACCCTGCCTTATTTTATGTCCCCCATGTTCTCCTAAATGGCCACTTTCCTGCAGGATATCACTTTCAAAGCTCAAAGCCCAACCTGGGCCCCCCTCTTCCTTTTCCCCTTATCTTGTAACATTCCTGTATCTTCTGTGAATGTATGTCTTCCTCCCCATGGACCCCCTTTCCCTGATACTGACTTTCCTGTCTTTAAACTCCTTTTAGTACTTTCTGCGAAACAGTTTATATTACATTTTTTCCCATTTTTCTATAAATTGGGCTTACTTTCTTATTTCTTTGCATACGTTAAAATGTCTTATTAAAAAGTTGACATTTTATATATTACAATTCAGGTGTTGCTACTTTGCACATCAAATTCTCCCCCTTCCCCAAGATTTCTTATGCTCTTTGTTGTTGGAATAATTGATTATTTAGTGAATTTTTCTAAACTAAGGTTGTAAATATTGTATACTTTTTCATGTATGATCACTTAATTCTCTCTTCTGTTAGCTTTGTGATCAGCTAGCAATTTTATAGAGATTGCTTTAAACTCCTGGAGCCTAAGTAAGAAAATTTCAAGAAATAGCAAACAGAACAAAATGAAGCAAAAACATTTTTCTTGTCTTTGCAAGTTGGTTCTTTCTATTCTTATCTAGGACTTTAAAATTCTACTTTAGGGTTCAATTCCTATTTATGTGAACCCTAACAATCAACCAGAATAAAAGATTAGTTTCTGCTCAAGTCTTTCATGAAAATCCTGTAGCCCCAAGCATATGTGTTCTCTTTTGCATTTCCCAGTATACAATGGAGCTTTTCAAATCCCTTATTTCCCACATATATCCTTCCCAAGACTATTTCATCCTAGGCATTTTTGTTTTGTCTTTTGCTTGCCCCATCTGCTGGCCCTTGCCCAGTCAGCTTCTGCTAGTATATGATTTTAAATGCTTGCAACATATGCTTCCCAGAAAGCTTCTCCAGCCTTGAAAAAATTGGAGGGTTGTCAAACAAAGGCAAGCCAATTAACTGATACTTCAAGGCAGTACAGCACAGGCAGAAATGCATAACTACAATTCTTTTAGAACAAGTTCAATATTTCTGCTCTGGCATCAGCAAGCTACTATATCAGACATATGAATTGCTATCCCCGCGATTGCCTCTGACATGGAGATTGGGGGATAGTTGAAGAAACAAAATGCATTGCACACTCCTTTTTTCTGAAATGTAGTAGCTTTTTACTTTACAAAGCACTCCACTGGGTGCTGTAAGTTGTGTGTGTTTTTTTCAAATCAAGATTAATGATTAGATTCCAGAGTCTCAAAAAGTTGACTCTGATAGTTTTTGCCAACTTAATTATTGCTTTACTGGAGAGACAGATCCTTGGAGCTCTCTACTCAGGCATTCTAAATACCTATTAAAATCTATCTCTCAGTTTTATTTCCTACCTTTGAAAAATCCCCAAATTTCTGGATTTTCTACATATTCTTTTACTCCAGATTGCAAAGCTTCCTATTCATTTCCAAGATAATCTTCTTCTCATAATACATTGTTAAGGGCAGCCAGTAATATGTAGTATTCTAATAATAACTAAGAGGCAAATGTTCTGAGTCTTTCAAAATCTTTGCCTAAAGCTGTAAGTTCATTAGGCACCTCATAATGTCTCAATGTTAAACCAGATGACATTTTTACCCAATGTTCTGCCATGCCTAATATTATCTCCATGTTTCCAGCCTCAGATATAACTTATCTCATTTTCTATTGCCTGAACACTAGGTCAATATACAGAGTTTAAAGTTTTATTACATAAACACACCACTTGAATATTCTAATTTTATATTAGTTAGGGCAACTACAGCTGTAACAACCAATCCAAAATCTCAGTGTCCTAACTTAATAAAAGTTTATTTATAATAAAAATAATTTTTATTGCAGATATTGCGAATGTCTACATATCCTGACTCTGTCCTTGCAATATTATTCTCTTTTAGGCTTAGGGATCTAAGAAAAACATGAAAAGAATAATCTCTAAGTGGAAGCATACACTGTATTCATGGATAAGCAGAATAACATCATTAAAATGTCCATACTATCCAAAGCAATCTATAGATTCAATGCAATTCCTGTCAAGATACCAATGGCATTTTTTTCACAGAACTAGAACAAATATTCCAAAAATGTATATGGAACCACAAAAGACCCAGAATAACCACAACAATCTTCAGAAAGAACAAAGTTAGAGGAATCACACTACTTGATATCAAATTATAAGGCCATAATAATCAAACCAGCATAGTACTGGCATAAAAACAGGCATATAGATCAATGGAACAGAATAGAAAGCCCAGAATTAAGCCCAAACCTTTATAGTCAATTAATATTTGACAAATGAGGCCAAAACATACAGTAGGATAATTACAGAATATTCAATAAATGTTGTTGGGAATATTGGACAGATACATGCAAAAAATGAAACTAGACTACCATACACAAGAATATACTCAAAATAGATTAAAGACTTAAATATTATACTCAAAACCAAAAACCATGAAAATCCTAGAAGAAAATATAGGCAGTAAAATATCAGACATTTGTTCTAGCTTGTTTGGCTCAGTGCATAGACCATTGGCTTACAGACTGAAGGGTCCCGGGTTCGATTCAGGTCAAGGGCACATGCCCCAGTTGCAGGCTCCATCCCCAGTAGGGGACATGCAGGAGGCAGCCAATCAATGATTCTGTCTCATCATTGATGTTTTTAACTCTCACTCTCTCTCCATTCCTCTCTGAAATCAATAAAAAATATATTTTAAAAATATATAGGACATTTCTCGTAGCAATATTTTTTTCTGCTATATCGCTTCAGGCAAAGGAAATAAAAGAAAAATAAACAAATGGGACTACATAAAACTTAAAACTTTTTGCATAGCAACAGAAACTTAAAAGACAACCTACTGAATGGGAGGACATACTAGTATTCACTAACTCATCTGATAAGGGCTTAATATCCAAAATTTATAAGGAACTTATAAAACCCAATACCAAGTAAACCTGCCAAACAATCCAATTAAGAAATGGGCAAAAGATCTGAATAGATAATTCTCCAAAGAGGACATGTAGATGGCTAAACATATGAAAGGATGCTCATCATCATTAATCATCAAAGAAATGTAAATTAAAACCACAATGAGATATCAACTCCCATTTGTCAGTCAGAATGGCTATCATCAATAAATCAACAAACAGCACGTGTCCACAAGGATGTGGAGAAAAGGGAACCCTTGTGCACTGTTGGTGGGAATGCAGACTGGTGCAGCCACTGTGGAAATCAGTATGCAGTTACCTCAAAAAATTAAAAATGGAACTGCCTTATGCCCTAGCAATTTCACTTCTGAGAATATATCCAAAGAAACCTGAAACACTAATTTGGAAGAATATATGCAGCCCTATGATCATTGCAGTGTTACTGTACCAAGATTTGGAAGGAGCCCAAGAGCCCATCAGTAAATGAGTGGATAAAAAGCTGTTGTACATTTACACAATGGGATACTACTCAGCCATAGAAGAAAATCTTACCTTTTGTGACAGCATAGATGGACCTGGAGAGTATTCTGCTGAGTGAAATTAGCCAGTCAGAGAAAGACAATTCCCATATGATTTCATTTATAAATTGAATTTAATGAACAAAATAAACTAATGAAGTTGAGACTCATGGATACAGAGAACAAACTGACAATGTAAGAGGGGAGGTGGTTGAGAGCTGAGTGAGAAGGAGGAAGGGATTGAGCAAAGAAAAGAAAGGACTCGTGGACAAGGACAACAATACGGTGATTACCAGAGGGAAGGGTGTAGGGCAGTGATGGCAAACCTTTTGAGCTCGGCATGTCAGCATTTTGAAAAACCCTAACTTAACTCTGGTGCCATGTCACATATAGAAATGTTTTGATATTTGCAACCATAGTAAAACAAAGACTTATATTTTTGATATTTATTTTATATATTTAAATGCCATTTAACAAAGAAAAATCAACCAAAAAAATGAGTTCGCGTGTCACCTCTGACACGTGTTTCATAGGTTTGCCATCACTGGTGTAGGGGATGGCATAATAAGGTAAAGGGGGGGATAAATAGTAATGGAAGGAAACTTGACTTGGGGTGGTAAATACACTACAATATACAGATGATATATTGTAGAATTGTATACCTGAAACCTATATAATTTATTAACCAATGTCACCCCAATAAATATATTCAAACAATAGAGATAAAGTTTAAAAATAAAATAAAAAGAATAATCTCTAAATAGGTTTTAATGGGTAGGATTCAATATGTCATACAGTGCTGCTACCTACAATACTTTGGCAAGAACTAGTCACATGGCTCCAATTTAAATTCAAGGGAGAGTAAGAAATGTGATACTCCTATGACATCATAAAGAGAAAATATGACTAGTCATCAACACATTATACATATAGTTGTTTTAAAATGTGTGTTTAGTAATTAAAATATCTGAAGTTTCTCAGATCTATCCCTGGTCTCTGTAATATCTGTCCAATCTTGCATATATTGACTTATTTTCTTAATTTTCTGTTAACTTTATTTCTACTTATCACCTTTCAAGATTATGTGTGAAACCCTGGCCTGTGTGGCTTAGTGGTTGGAGTGTCAGCTCATGAACCGAAGTGTCTCGGGTTCAATAGCTGGTCAAGGGCAAATAGCTGGATTGCAGGTTTGATAGCCATCCCTGGTCAGGGTGGGTGTGGGAGACAAACAATCGATGTGCCTCTCTCATATCGATTTTTTTTCTCTCTCTATCTTTCTCCCCCTACTCCCTTCCCTTCTACTCTCTCTAAAATAAAATGGGAAAAAAAATCCTCTGGTGAGGATTAACAACAACAACAAAAGAGATTATGTGTGAGGATTTCCTACAATCTGAGTTAAATTTGTTATGGAGATTTTTGAGGGGGCTTTTTGCTTTATTTATTTTTTTATTTCTATATGGCTACTAGAAACACTATCATAGTATTTACTGTCCTTGTTGAAATCTTGCATTCAAAAATTGATCTGAGAGCTCCTGTGTGTACTTTTTAAAAAATACATATTTTCATTTAAGTAAAGTTGGTACATAATCTTATATTGGTTATATTAGTTTCAGGTATACAATATAGTGATTCAACATTTTGTATCATACAATGTGATCAGGATAGTAAGAAGCTAGGAAAATTCCTGAGCAAGTGGAATGGGGAAACTGAGACAAGAAAATTAAACAAAGCCAAACAGTTTGGGCAGCTTGCAGCCAGCTTGTCAATTGCAAGACCTTATCTCCCATAACCAAGGATACAAGAGCAAATGGTTTATACTTCTCCTTCCTAACCACAGAATACATAGCTTAAATCACCCTGGCCTGGGAAAACAGAACAAAGACCCAATTAATGCCATTTATGCCAGTGAAACCCACGGACAGATGAAGTTGGGAAGAAATAACAAAACTCCCAATAAAGCCAGACAGACCTAAGAGAAAACTAAAACAGACCAAACCAAAAAGTAATCCAAAACTTTCTCATACACTCATTTTTTTATGCATTCGAATATTAAAAGTGCACCCTTTCCCTAATTGGTTTGGCTCAGTGTATAGAGCGTAGCCTGCAGACTCAAGGGTCCCAGTTTTGATTCCCATTAAGGCAGCGGTTCTCAACCTGTAGGTCGCGACCCCTTTGGGAGTCGAATGACCCTTTCACAGGAGTCGCCTAAATACATCCTGCATATCAGATATTTACATTACAATTCATAACAGTAGCAACATTACAGTTATGAAGTAGCAACGAAAATAATTTTATGGTTGGGGGTCACCACAACATGAGGAACTGTATTAAAGGGTTGGGGCATTAGGAAGGTTGAGAACCACTGCATTAAGGGCATGTATCTTGGTTGCGGGTACATCCCGAGTAGGGAGTGTGCAGGAGGCAGCTGATTGATGTTTCTCTCTCATTGATGTTTCTAACTCTCTATCCCTCTCCCTTCCTCTCTGTAAAAAAATCAATAATATATATATATATTTTTTAAATGCACCCTGAAAGTTGATGAATATTCTGAAACCCTTCCCTAATATTCTCCCCTTCAGAAAAAAAAAATAAAATAAAGGATAAAAAGCCCTCAGGACAAAGACTCAATGCGGGCTCGCTCTACCAGAGCATGCTCATGCCCCTTCCAGGGCTTGAACATTTCATTTCTAAGGGTCCCCACAAGGCTTGCAACCAGGGGGGCAGCGAGCAGCTGCAACTTGACCAGGGCTCACCCCCTCATCTTGTCTCCATGGCCCGCTTTTTCTCTGACTTCCCAGTGAGCTAACAGCAGCCCCGCCTTGGCTCACTTCTTTCCTGTAACATTTCTAGAAAGCCAGAACAGAGCACTGTGGAGGGGAGACCCTGTTGTTTCCCTGACCCCAGTTTTAAGAAACATACTCTCAAACCCATCTGGACTCCTGTTGTGAAATATTTCCTACACCAAGTTAAGAACCCACACACTACAGGCAGGCCTGAGGCAGACCTGCTCCAGGCAGGCCCCTGTCCAGTACCAATCCCCCTAATTCTAGTATTCATCTGTCACCATGTAACCTTATTACAATATTGTTGACTATACATATTTCCCTTCTCCTTTCAACCATTCCACTCACCCCTTCCCTCTGGTAACCATCCCTGTAGTCTCTGCTTATATAAGCTTGTTTTTGTTTTCTTTGTTTGTTTAGTTTTTGGATTCCACATATATGTGAAACCTTATGGTATGTATCTTTCTCTACTGGGAGTAATTTACACATTCAATACTTTAAGGAATGTTTCAATGTTTTAATTCAGATTTATTTTTATTTTCATTCAATGGGAAAGTTGAGTTGAGTAATATATCCTGCTTTTATTGGAAAATGGAAAGTCAAACTTGAAACAGGAGTAAATCTAAGAACTTTTTTTACTTTTCAATCAACCAATCCCCAAACCACTGTAAATTCTCCAATGACTTCAGATTGTAAAATGCAATCAATAAACTTTTTTCAGGATTCACAACTGTGTCAGACACACCTAACGTGGATGTTAGTGTCCGGCCGGCGTGGCTCAGTGGTTGAGTGCCAACCTATGAACCAGGGGGTCACAGTTCAATTTCTGGTCAGGGCACACGATCCCCAGTGTGGGGTGTGCAGGGGGCAGCCAATGGATGATTCTCTCTCGTCATTGATGTTTCTATCTCTCTCTCCCTCTTCTTTCCTCTCTGAAATCAATAAAAATATATTTAAAATAAAGTAAAATGACCATCAGTGAGTCCTACTTTTGAATAATCCTCTGCTCATGAGCACAGGCAGAGCCTGTGACTTATGTCTAGCCAATAGAAAATGACTAAGGTAATGGGATAGTCACTCCAGTGACTACATTATATAATTTTGTCTCTTTTAAAAAATATTTAAAAAATATTTGTCAAAATTGTCCCCAAACCTCAAATCACTTACATTCAATACATAATAACCAAAAGTGCATTGGAATTCTTTTAAAGTTGTTTGTAAGCCCTCAAAATGTGAGCAAATGTGTTAAAATGTAAGCTAATCCAGTCTACATTATTTTGTACCCATATGTTGGTATGAACCTATTAGTCCCCCAAACCCAAATGTTTCTTACAGCAAACAAAATAAAATGTGTGCCATCCTGGGAAATAAAAATATCTGAGAGTGAACTTCAGCAAAAAACACAACCTCATTAACACCGTGATTTCAGCCTTGTGAGACCCTCATCAGAGGACTGTTTAGCCATGCCAGAAATCCTGACCTCTGGAAACTGAGCTAATAAATTTATGTTCTTTTAAGCTGCAAAATTTGTGCTCATTGGCTAGATTGCAGGAAAATAATATAATGTCCTTTTAAAAACTTTTGATGCTATTTAATCATATATATATTTTACAAAACACTAAATATAGTTATGCTTATTTTTCTTTTAAAGCAGTCTACATTTTATTTGATTGCCTTATTTTCTTTTTGCTGGCCCTTTCCTATTACAGTTCTTTATTAATCTATATCAACCCCAATCCAAGAGGAATTCTAAATTATTATTTTTAAAAACTGTGTTATGTTGTACACTGTGGATATAATATACTCAGTAACCCTTCTGTTATTGGACATTTGCTCTGTTTCTGATTTTTTGCCAGCATGCACAATGCTGCAATATCTATAATAAAAAAGGATAATATGCTAATTAGACTGGACATCCTTCCGGGCATCCTTCTGGACAAAGCCGGGGCCGGAAGGAAGCAGCCTGGTTCCTCAGTGCCTGCCAGCAGCCAGAGGAGGGAAGCCCGGGTCCTGGGTGCCGGAGGGAAGTCAGTGCCACCAGCAGGGGGAAGGAAGGCCTACTCTTGCATGAATTTTTGTGCATCGGGCCTCTAGTATATTTATATATGTGTAATTTCCATACATTCTGACTTTATTTTTATTTGTTGGTTTCCAAAAACTGGAATTGTTGGGTCAAAAAGTGCATGCATTTTAACTTAATACATATTTTTAGATGGTTCTCAAAAATGACTGCAGCACTTTATATTACTATCAGCAATTTATAAGGTTTAGCATTTATCAAGATGTCTGACAGGAACTGGTGATATCGCTCTTTCAAGTTTTGCTAGTGAGACAAAAGGAGAGAGAAAATTTTGTTATTTTAACTTACATTTCCCATCACTTTACTCAGTATGGGAATCTTTTCATGTGTTCTTCTAGCCATTTAGATTTTTTTCATCTACAATATCTTAAGTTATATAATTTGTTAACTTTTCTATAAAATGAAGTTTTTCCTAGTGGATCTCTAAGACTCACTTTTTACAGATATTAACTATTTGTCATCTGCATTACATTTATATTTTTCCAAATTCAGTGTTTTTTATTATAACATTTGCCACACAACTGTTTTAATCTTTTTTTAATCTTTATTGTTGAAATTATTACATATGTCCACTTTTTCCCCCATTGATCCCTTAAATATGTAGTTTAGGAAGCTTCTAAATTCTGATATTGCTTAAGAAATCTCTTTACCATCTCTCGCAGCTTATACATGTGTGTTTTTATATTGATTTTTAAGACTAATATTTGGATCTTTACTTAATCTATAATTTATTTGAAAATGGCATATTTTTTTTAAAAAGCTTCAGTACAATGTTAAATAATACTGACAAGCTTTGCCCTCTCTATGCCAGCACTAGTGATATCACTAAAAAGTTTAACCTCTGCTATTTTATTAGAATTATTATTAGGAATGGCTATTATACTTTTTCAAACTCTATTTCCACAATATACAGAAGTTTATACAGGGATACATATCAGATTTGGTAACATGTTATGATATGGATCATCACTTGTATGACCAAGGGAAGGTAGGAGAGGCCTATTTGATCTAAGTGAATTGTTCTATCCTGTATGATAAAAGCCTAATATGCAAATTAACCAAATGGCAGAATGACCAGTTGCTATGACATGCACTGACCACCAGGGGGCAGACGCTCAATGAAGGAGCTGCCCCTAGCCCGTAGGCACCAGGCTAGCCAAGGTGGGTGCCCCTCCAATCGCCCCACAGATTGGCCCTGACCGCCAGCCAGGCCTAGGGACCCTAGTTCTATATAATAAAAGAGAAACCTGTAAATTAACCGTCCCTCCACTACGCTCACCAGCCAATCAGAGTGAGTATGCAAATTAACATGACAAAGATAGAGGGTTAATTTGCATACATTGCCACGGCGATGCAGGGGAAGTTCCCGCCCTGTGGTTGCTTGCGCATGCACGGGCATCAGGGAACCGGGGTCGGGGTGGTGTGTCCGGATGCTGGTCAAACTCCAGCGTGGCTGGCGCATGCACGAAGGGGCCGGGGTGCCGGGGTAGGGGTGGCACGTGTGGAAACCAGTGGTGGGGCCTGGAGCTTACCCCCATGTTGCCATGGCTACGCAGGGGAAGCACCTGCCCCACTGGAGTGCTTGCTTGAGCACTGGCGGAGTTTCTTGCTCTGTGGCTGCTTGCGTGCACGTCAGTGCCAAAAGGCCTGTGTCCCCAGGACAGGCGTCCTCGGGAGCCAGGACACCCCAAGCCTGTAGGCCCACACCTAAGCCCAGAGCGGCTGGGGTCCCAGAACGTGACAGAGGGTACATGTCAGGCTGAGGGGCCCCCTTCCTCCCATGCATGAATTTCGTGCACTGGGCCTCTAGTCTATATAATAAAAGCCTAAGTGACCATTACAGCGGAATGACCAGAATGACCATTTGCTATGGTGCGCACTGACCATCAGGGGGCAGATGCTCGATGCAGGAGTTGCTCCTTGGTGGTCAGTGTGCTCCTGCAGGGGGAGCGCCATTAAGCCAGAAGCCAGGCTCAAGGCTGGTGAGTGCAGCAGCAGTGGTGGGAGCCTCTGTGTCAGGGCTAAGAAGTAGTGAGCCGAGCGGTAAGGAGCAACAAGCAGGTGGATAGTAAGGAACGGGCCTAACCCGGCAGGCAGACATCCTCTGAGGGGTCCCGGACTGCAAGAGGGCACAGGCCGGGCTGTGGGATTCCCCCACCCCCCACCGTACACAAATTTTGTGCACTGGGTCTCTGGTATTATAATAACTGTGCACAGTGCCAGGTGGCTTCTTGAAATATCAGGGTGATCACTTTGTATGTATATGATTGTCTAATCACTATGCTGTATACCTGACACTAATACAAAGTAATATTGAATATAAACTGTAATTGAAAATAATTAAAATTAAAAAAATTAAAAAATATACTGCTAGATTTTATTTGTTACTACTATATATAATTTCCTTCTACAGGCAAAAATAAGATGTACTTATAAGTTTTTAATTCATCTTAAAGTTTTGATATTAATGTTATTCTGGCTTCTTAAACTGAATTGTCTTTCTCCATTAGTTCTTAAAACTCTCTAGTACTGCCACATGTATTACTCTTTTGGGATCTAAAGATTCACTTCAGTAATTTTGAAAAACAAGAAAATGTAAGCTAAAATTATTTCTCATCATTTATGTTTTGTATACCATATGTCCAAGAATGATGAGATCATCACTCAGTATCTGAAAACAAAGCAAAGCTAGATTTATTATTTATTGTAGTAATAAAAATTGCTAATATTATGTAGGGCTTTTAAAAAGCATTGAATACAGTAATTGAGGAATAATCAGAGATGTGATTAGGTTGTCATAATCTATAGAAATGTGCTTATTCCGGTGAAACTGTTATTTTTGTATTAAATTTATTGGGGTGACATTGGTCAACATGATAATATAGGTTTCAGGTGTGGGTGAAACCATTATTGATTGGTTGACATTTCATGGGATGTTCATCAGAATGAGGCTATCCCTGATTAACTGTCAGAAGAGAGGAATAAGCACTTATTTGTTGGCTTAAAAAAGTGTCTCCACTCTAAGATCAGATATAAATTAAAAATAAGTGGCTTAACTGTCTCTGCTGAAAGTAAAGGAAGAGACTATTCAGTACCCCTCCCTTCTTTTTTGTTTCAGAAATTATTTCTCTGTCTTTTCAAATGTATATAAATCTTTATAATTATTAAATAAGCTTCTTGCCAGTGTCTCAACTCAGGAATGTTTTCTCAAAGGCCCAGGAATCAACTTTGTAAAATGAAAATATCCAGGGATATAGAGCACCTATCTTCTAGATCCTGAGAGAGTAAGAGTACTTCTTCAGTAGGTGCTTTACTCCAATTTGCAATGAGAAGTTTGTTTCTCTTCTGGATAATTCCAACACAGGGGGTCTCCCTAATTACCATGATAAAGTTAGAACAAACTGTGCACCAAAAGGTGCCAAGTCCTTTTATTTGAAGACTAGCTATTGTTCATCTTGAAATCTATACTAATAAAAGGTTAATATACTAATTAGACTGGGTCGACTGGACATCTTCTGGTCACCCTGCCTTCCTTTTAGACAAAGCCACAGTGGTGGGGGCTGAGGCAGAGGCAGTTAGGGGTGATCAGGCCAGCAGGGGAGGGCAGTTAGGGGTGATCAGGCAGGCAGGCAGGTGAGCGGTTAGGATCCAGAGGTCCCAGATTGTGGGATTGGGCCTAAACTGGCAGTCAGACATCCTCCAAGGGGTCCCAGATTGGAGAGGGTGCAGACCAGGATGAGGGAACCCCCCTTCCCCCTTGCACAAATTTCACGCACCAGACCTCTATTACATACATAATAGGTTGTATCTGCTGAAGTATCTACTAGTAAGAGGATGAGATTCATCCTTTTGGGATTGCCTGTGCTGCACATCGCATTCCGATTCAAGGCTTTCTCGATAATACAGCTGTTAGGAAAAGATGTTGTTTTTACTTGTATTTCCCAACACCACTAAATAGTTGTTAACTTTTGAACAGATGTAAAACCAGTTGTGTTAACCATTTGTTACCACACTATGCCTTTTCCTAATTTTGGGAAATTTTGTAATTCTCACATGCTTTCTCTTGCTTCTATAGAGCATCACAGGCACTGATTACAGCTTAATCAGCACTCACTGGGTAGGAACATAGACCCCCAATAAAGCACACAACCATGAATTCAAACTTTGTGGGTTTTATTTCCAGCCTATTACTTACTAGCTTTGTTATTATAGGCAAATTACTTTCCTCTCTATGTACCAGTTTCCTTATTTGTAAAATATATATGTTAATAGCATGTAGCGTGTAGAATTATTCTGGGGAATTCACATGTAACCAAATGCAACATAGTTGCATTAAATACTTTTAGTAATTCATTTATTTTTATCCTATCTAAAAAAAGACAAAAAGGGTAATTAACCGTACCTCTGCTACCCTTCCTATTGGCTAATCAGCAAGATATGCAAATTAACTTCCAACAAAGATGGAGGCCGGCAGCCACGCAGCTGAAGTGAGCAGGATGTTTGCTTGCTCCAGTGATGGAGGAAGCCAAGATTCCCTGCCTGCCGCAGCCGGCTCTGAGCTCTGAAAGCAACAGCTCCAAAAGCAACAAAGTTTCATTTATAGAAGCTAAACAAACCCCAGAAACCTGCTTTCAGCCAGCCGAGGCCTCAGGGCTGGAGCGAGCAGGATGGCAACAAAGTTTCAATTATAGAAGCCAAACAAACCCCAGATACCTGCTTTCAGCTAGCTGCAGCCTCAGAGCTGGGAGCACCAGTGCAGGCAACAGAGTTTCAATTATAGAAGGTAAATAAATCCCAGAATAAAAAAAAAGAAAAAAAAGAGAGGCTGGGAGCTTCAGTCGCAGGCCAGCCTGAAAACAGCCATCAGCCCCTCATCCAGGCTGGCCAGGCACCCCAGTGGGGACCCCCACCCTGATCTGGGACACCCTTCAGGGCAAACCAGCTGGCCACCACTTGTGCACCAGGCCTCTATCCTATATAGTAAAAAGGTCATATGCAAACTGACCCTAACAGCAGAAAGACTGGGAATGACTGGTCACTATGACACACACTGACCACCAGGGGACAGACGCTTAATGCAGGAGCTGCCCTCTGGTGGTCAGTGTGCTCTCACTGGGGGGAGCTCTGCTCAGCCACAAGCCAGGCTGCTTGCTGCCAGTACAGCGGTGGTGGTGGAAGCCTCTCCTGCCTCCTCAGCAGCGCTAAGGACATCTGACTGCAGCTTAGGTCTGCTCCCTGCTGGCAAGTGAACATCCCCCAAGGGCTGACGGGCTGCTAGAGGGATGTCTGATTGCCATCTTGTCTAAATCCCCTGGGGAGCAGGCCTAAGCCAGCAGGTGGTCATCCCCTGAGGGGTCCCAGACTGGGCTGAGGGATCCTCCTCCTGAGTGCACAAATTTTTGTGCACCGGGCCTCTAGTAAAAATATAGAACATAATATTATTTATTATATAAATTACTAGAGGCCCGGTGCACAAAAATTTGTGCACTCGGGGGGAAGGGGGGGGTCCCTCAGCCCGGCCTGTGCCCTCTAGCAGTCTGGGACCCCTCGGGAGATAATGACCTGCTGGCTTAGGCCTGCTCCTGGGTGGCAAAGGGCAGGCCCAATCCCTAGGTGCAGCCCCTGGTCGGGCTCAGAGCAGGGCCGATTGGGGGGTTGGGGCACCACCCCCTGTCACACTCAAGGCAGGGTCAATGGGGAGGTTGCGGCGTGACCCCCTGTCATGCACAGAGCAAGGCCAATCTGGGGGTTGGGGTGCTGCCCCCTGTCACACACAGACCAGGGCCCATCAGGGGGGTTGGGGCTCCGTACCTTGTCATGCACAGAGCAGGGCCCATCATGGGGTTGGTGAGCTCCCTCCTGTCATGCACAGAGCAGGGCCCATCAGGGGGTTGAGGAGCTCCCCCCTGTCACTCACAGAGTAGGTCCGATAGGGGAGTTGGGGCACCGTCCCCTGTCACACACAGAGCAGGGCCAATCAGGGGATTGGGGCGCCGCCACTGTCACACTCAGGGCAGGGCTGATGGGGAGGTTATGGCTCTACCCAATTACACACAGAGCAGGGCCAGTGGGGGGGGTGGGGTTGGGGTGCCACACCCTGTCACACACAGAGCAGGGCCGATCAGGGTGTTTGGGCGCTGCCCCCTGTCATGCTGATCCCGGTGCCGGGAGGCCTCTCGGCTCCACTGATCCCGGTGCTGGGAGGCATATTACCCTTTTACTATATAGGATAGAGGCCTGGTGCATGGGTTGGTGCCACCTCGTTTGCCCTGAAGGGTGTCCTGGATCAGGGTGGGGGTCCCCACTGGGGTGCCTGGCCAGCCTGGGTGAGGGGATGATGGCTGTTTGCAGCTGGTCACACACCATTCAGGGTGGGGGTCCCCACTGGGGTGCCTGGCCAGCCTGGGTGAGGGGATGATGGCTGTTTGCAGCTGGTCACACACCCTTCAGGGTGGGGGTCCCCACTGGGGTGCCTGGCCAGTCTGGGTGAGGGGCTGAGGGCTGTTTTCAGGTTGGGGGTGACTGAACTCCCAAACGCTCCTTTTTTTTTTTTTTTATTCTGGGCCAGCTTTAGCTTGAGGCTTGGCTCTAGCTCTTAGGCCTCCGCTCCTGAAAGTAGGTTTCTGGCCTTTGCTTACAATGTTGCAAATCTGCTGGCTGAAGTCCGGCGGTATTTGTTACAATGTTTGAAACTGCAGGCTCAGAGGCCTGCAGTCACAGGCGGGGAACGTTGGTTTCATCCGTCACTGAGGCAAGCGAGCCTCATGTTAGTTTCAAGCTGTCTGGCTGCCGGCCGCCATCTTAGCTGACAGTTAATTTGCATATCTCGCTGATTAGCCAATGAAAAGGGTAGCAGTCGTACGCCAATTACCATGTTTCTCTTTTATTAGTGTAGATGATATAATTAAAATAGTGTCTGGCACATAGTAAAGAGTATATGTCTTGTCTATTAAATTTAAAAATCAGTCTTAATTTCCGGGTGCCGGGGTGGCGGGGCAGCGGGGCGGCGGGGGCGGCTGTGTCTGTGGCTGTTCCACGCTGCCCTGGGGTCCATGGCCCCGGAGGCACCCACCCGCCAGTTTGGAGCCTCCGGGTGGCGAGCACTGTGGAGAGGCAGTGGGGATGGTCCTGGCTGGCCCCCAATCTGGCCCGCATGCGTCTGACGGCAGGAGGTAGGAGCCGGCGCAGGGCCGAGTGGGGAAGTTGATAGCTCAGTGCTTGGCAGCCAGACAGGATGGGGCCATGTGCTCATGGCAGAACCACCTGGTTCAAGTCTGATGGGGCTCCTGTGGACCAGCCCGGTGCTGCCTCGGGTCAAGAGCAGAGCACGTGGAACAGGCTCCCTGGCTCACATCACAGCAGACAGACAGACAGACGCACCTTGTGCTGCTGGTCGCAGCATCTCCTGTGGGCGGGCAGGCGGGTGGAGTCGTTTGTGCTGGATGCTGGGGTGGCAGCAGATGCACCGCTGGCCGCTGTTGCTGGGGACGCTCATTCACATGTTCCAAAGGGCGAGGTGCCGGGTGACCCTGCAATTACATGCATGTGCCCAGGTTCTTGAATAAAGGAAACTGTTCACTGACAAAAAAAAAAAAATAGTTTTAAGCTATATGTCTCTTGAAATTAGAATGTACACTTGTTTTTATATCCCAATAGCACCTAATTTGTTTATAGCACAAGGGTACTTTTTAAAAAATTGATTCTTAGAGAGAGAGGAAGGGAGAGAGAGAGAATGAGAGAAACATTGATGTGAGAATGGAATATCGATTAGCTACCTCTTGCACATGCCTCCTGCACATCCCCAATCAGGGATTGAGCCCACAACCTGGGCATGTGCCCTGACCTGGATTGAACAGGGAACACTTTGGTGCATGGAGCAACATCCAACCAAATTGAGCCATATCAGCCAGGGTTAGCACAAGTGTACTTTAAGCTTGGTCTTTCTTGATTCTCCATCTAACATGTGTACAGAGTACAGTTACTCAAATTGTTTACTGTAAATGCATAAATATTTATTTACAAATAACAGACTGTTAGTTCAGATGAAATAAAATTATTACAGAACCAGGTAGGCATTGATGATATTTTAATATATCCAAAGCAGCTCTTTATCAGACTCTATGAACTTTGTTGCAAAATGGAAAAAAAGCTGTGGTTATAGTTTTATGTTGAACCTGGGTTTTGAGGTATAAGCTATACTGTGTATTAGCTGTGTTACCTGGAGCAATTCATTTAACCTTTGTGAGTTCCTTGTTATGAAATGGGAATAGCGGCATTTATTACATAGTACTATTAAAATTAAATGAGATAATTTATTGGAAATGATTTGTACATGGAACACACACAGCAATTTATAGACATTATTATAATAAGCATTAGTAGTGTAACTAGTAGTTGTAATAGTAATAGTAGTAGATGTAGATGTAGCAGTAATAGTAATAGCTGTACTAGTATTTTGATAGTCTGCTATTTTGGCATCCTTTTCCTCTTTTACAGGTACTACTATTAAACGTCAGGCAGTTGATGACTTTCCATCTGTGTCAGGAAAAGATCTAATATTAGTCATTTGCATTTTAGAGGCATTTCCAATTAAACTCTTGTTTTTTGGAACAGCAGATTAAGAAAGGTGAGTGAAAAGATATTTTTCTTTGCTTATTATAAATGTGTATATATGAAAATTTTACTTCTTAAAGTATATTTCATTAGTATCTCCCTATTAGTAAAGCTAATTTTGCCTATATGGAGTTCATTTGCAGCTTACCATGTTTATCTTCTAACTCACCAAATGATCTCTTGCAACTAGTTTGCAAGTTTAATTGGTAAAGAGCACCATTATGCAACTCCCAGAATGAATTTAAGACATTCAATAAAACATGTATTTTCACACTATTAAAATTTTTATTCAGCCAAATATCTGAGGGGTGTTTTTGGCACCAAATTAGAAAAAAAAATTATTTAACATAACATTGTATATACATTATTCTTCCAAAAAAGAAACAATTTCATTCCAAAGTTTAAAATGTAGCTTCCAACCCCGCTGGTGTGGCTTGGTGTTCAAGCTCTGACCCATGAACCAGGAGATCATGGTTCTATTCCAGGTCTGGGCACATGCTCAATAGGGGGCATGCAGGAGGCAGCCGATTGATGGTTATCTCTCATCATTGATGTCTCTCTCTCTCTCTCTCTCTCTCTCTCTCTCTCTCTCTCCTTTCCTCTCTGAAATTAATAAAAACATGTTAAAATGTAGCTTCCAAAATGACTTCTTATTGTAAATTTGAATAAAAAAGTCCTTCAAATTAACATGATTTTGATCCTTGTCTTAAAAATGAACCCTGCCTGGCCATTGTGGCTTAGTTGGTTGGGCATCCTTCAGTACACTGAAAGGTTGCGAGTTAGACTCCCGGGTCAGGGCACATGCCTGGTTGTAGGCTCCATCCCCAGTTGGGGGTGTGCACCTGGCAGTCGATCTATCTTTCTCATCCCTGTTTCCCTTTCTCTCCCTCTCCTTTCTTCTCTTTCTAAAATCAGTTTTAAAATATATTTAAAAAGAAAAATATGAACACTGTACCAATCACCCCTCTCATATAAAATGTATATTATAAGTAAAACTTTCAAAAAAGAGTTTGGATATTTATTGTGCATCATATATAATATTTGCAGCTATCTGAAAAAAAAAAAGAAAAAAAAAAGGCTTTCAGCCCTCCACTATATTAGCTGTTTGCAACATTTACTTAAATTTGGGTGAAAACAACACTCTGTAGGTATTAGCGTATGTAGGATCATATATGATGTTTACCAAAAATAGGAACATTTATCTTACTGAATGGCTTCTGTCATTTTTCCTAAATTAAGAATGTCTCTGTTTTCTAAGCAATTATAAGAGAACTAAATAAATTAAAAGCCCAGTTCAAATTTCAATTTTCTCTTTTCAAATACAAATCACATGTAGAAGCATTTTACCCAGTCATGTATTTCTATTTCCTAGAACCAGCCCTTCTTGAAGTATATATTGTTAAAGTCACACTTCAAGATTTCTAATCAAATATTTGTTTTTTAATTACATAAAAATGCATATTTACTATAGAAAAATTAGAAAATGCATATATTCATAAGAAAGAAAATACAAAAAATACTCAAATTCTATGACTCAAAGAAATTCACTGTTTAACGTGAACATACATCATTTCTGAATATTTTTCCTGCAAGACCTTATATACTTTTTTTCCTAAAGCAGTCAATATTTGTAATTTCTTAATGATTTCTCTGAGGAGAATTATACTTTCTAGTACCTTTCTTGTTGGCTGGATATTATTTCTTTACATAAATGTATCACAATTTACTTAGACAATGTCCTATTATTAAGCATTTCTCCACATGTCTGAGAACAATGGATGTGTGTGTATGTGTGTTGTTGGATTATACATTACAACTGGTTAAAAATTGGCAATTTTAAGCAGATGGATTAAGTCAGATAAAAGCCTGGAAATTTATCAATTATTTCTTAAAAGGCAATAAATTTATTCTATATAACAGAAAAATGAAAAAGAAAGGTCTTTTAAGTAGTGGTAAAACCCTTAGTTTTGCAGGTTAAAGTAAGTTCATGGAAAGTTAGGGCTAGAGAGTATATGAAAGAAATGTAAATGTGTGCATCTTTCAATATTTCATCTTGGATCTCAGCATCAAAAGGTAGGTGCTTTTTATTGAAATGGAAATTATTTCCTGCAATGGTGACAAAACTGCTTAATTCACATAGAAAGAAAGAAGCATGTTTTATTGCCATCATGAGTGCTGAATAATCTACCACCTAGTCCTAGGACAACTGAAGTACATATATGTTCCCATAACTTACAACTTTTGTCTCAGCCTAAATTAAAGAAAATAAGCAGTTCTTCTAAAATAAAAATAACAAACCCAAACAACTTTCAGAAATCAATATTATGTTAACTTAAAAATTCTTGAAAGTTTTCCTCATAAAAATCAAATCTGTTTTAGCTAAAATTACTGATTAATGAAACTAATGGGCTTTCTTGACATGTATAAACTGTATTTCTTTGAAATTCATTTATAAGTTAAATTGAATAATTTTTACTAGTTAGTAATTGGTTGGCATTTCTTTCCCAAATAGCAGGCTCTCTTAAAACTGGTCCCTTCTCGTCTTCCATCCCCTAAACTTACTTTATTCTGAAGCTGCTGATGCAGCTTCTAGCTTTTTTGCCTTTCTCTTCAAGATACTAAAACATCTGGATGAATGTTGCTAATATTCAGTTAAAAACCCAGATGCTTTATATTTTTGCAGATGTTTATTGACAAGAAAAGGAAAGTTTCTCATTATCCTTAAAAGGAAAGAGTGCACATTTGATTGCATCATTATTGGAATGTATTTACAAATGGGCAGAGGATTGTACTTAAACACTTAGCCAGCAGGGTCTATAATCTCTCTCTCTCTCTCTCTCTCTCTCTCTCTCTCTCTCTCTCTCTCTTTCTCTCTCTCTCGCCCTGCCTGCCTAAGGGTGTTCACCATTGTTTTATGTGCTCCTGTATAATGTCTAACTAGAAGATTGCAAGAACCTAAGCTTTAGATTTACACGTTGAGTAAGTAGAACAAACTTCCTACTGCAATCTTAAGGATAAACTGCATTGGGTTAGGGGACAGGTAGTAGTGGGGATTACCCTGGATAAGAATGAAAATGTACCTTATTTCTCGTCGGCTATATGCTGCATTTCTGCAGGTACATTTAGAAATCTCCCATAGAAGCTGAATGATTTGTGCACATACTGTCACATGACTGTAATTACACCTTCATACTCTCACAACATTACCCTAAATTTTCACAGCTGGAAGAATTTAGATATTATATACAGATCACTGATTTTTATTTTACCCACTATCTGGATAATTTATATTATATGACTATAGACTATAGACTAAAATTTGTATGATAATCTTCAATTCATAAAATGTGTATATTTTAAAATATAAATTCAACAGAACAAATGACTTGTATTATTTAAAATAAAGAATATCTCTTATGGTGAACTACTGTTTGATAATATATGACTACCACCATATAAATATGTTTTAATTGATCTGTCAATAACTAAATTTATGCTGGGCTAAATGAGTCAACAATGATGGAGTCTTTTTTATCCTTATTTTTAAAGCAGATTTAGAAAGAAAAAAGGAGAACATAAAAACTGAGAAATTATTAGCACATAAAGATCAAAATCCATTAGAATAAAAAGATTTTTACCATCCCACATGTGGGCATATATAAAGGATGAGTTGCTAAAGAGATATGATAAACATAAATGGAAGGACGGTTACATGAACTTTGTGAATTTCCTTTTAGTTAAAGTACAAAGGCTTCTTTAAATAGAAAATTTTTTTTCAAGTTAAAATCAAATGCTTGTTTGGGCTGGAACTGTGACTACCTCAGAACCACTTTAATTGGTTCTAGTTTTATTCTATTGTGATAGAGACTTATAATAAACAGCACAAAAGAACACTATTTTGTTTGCTTTTAGCCCTTTAGATTATTAATATGAAACTATTTTCCTCAAAATTTATTTTTCTGTAATGTATTATTCTTTCTTTGATGCATTACTCATCTCAAATAATAATAAATTGCTTATTTTATGTCAATAGAAATTCTATTTGCGGATGATCTCCTACCAGCTCAGTATATTAATAACAATTCTTACCTTAATGGCTTGTATCTCTCCTTTTTCTCATTCTTACTCACTATGATTCACTGTCAGACATTCGTGATCTCTCATTTAAACTATAGGAACGGTATCTTAAGTAATCTTGCTGTTCACAGTATTTCCTCATTCTAGTCAATCTACAGACTGCCACCAGGGTTTTGTTTTTTTTTCTGAAATAACACTCAGGTCACATTGTTCAAAAATATTCAATAGCTCTCTCTGTATATGCACAGGTATGCATGCCAATTTTATGTATTGCAGAAAGTAAAAGATTGAATATTTTTAGGAATTTTTATCATGCTTTGCTTGAAAAACACTTTTATTCTTCTCAGGAAAAAAAAAAAAACCCGAGTACAAGACTGCAATTAAGGTGCTTCTTTCTGCGCTTGTACAATAGGAAATCAAACTAAGAAAATATTCACAGTATTGTTTCTAATGTAGCCTCTTCCAGAATGTCAATCGTTTCAAAAGCCTCAAGATAATTAATATATAATCAACCGTAAATCTTTAGATAAGTGCTCATAATTGGCACAGATTTTTTTCTAACATTTTTCTTCCTCATTTAGTTACAATTTTGTCTGTTTCATCTAATAATCAGTTGGCTGGAGATCATGTTATGTCCCAAATGTATGCTTATGCCTTTAAAAATTTGCTCACCCAAAAATGTGTTTTTTCTCTTTAAAATTATGGCACTTTCTCTTGAATACTCTTTCAAATTAAAAATTAGAACAGATAACTTTATTAGCTTCCCAATAGTAACGATGGCACTCGTATAACACTTTCTTCTGTTTACTCTATAAAACCTTCAAAATGATATGAGCTCTGAAACCGACTTGTCCATGTACCAAACAGCAGCACTGCGTTGGTTTCAATTTAGACTGTTTCCTTAGAGGCTAGTGAGAACTTAAGCAGGTTTGAAGTGAGTTTTTATTATTTTTCTGTTTTAGCTGTACTAAGAATTAATGTTTCAAAACCTATTACTACTTTATGGCATTTTAAAGCTATTCTTATTTTTTCTGATCAGCCAAATAAAAGATGTGTCTGTGTAATGATTTCTAAGGAGAAACAGCTCCATCTAATGGCCATTTGAATTATATCATTCTTCTTTTCCATTTCCAAATATTAAAAAAACTATTGCAAAAATGATTTTCCTGGTAGAAACAAAAGCTCTTTTACCTTTAATATAAAACTATATTTGATATATATTTAAACAGTATATACACACAGGAATATATATATATATATATATATAAAGGATATATATACATATATACATATGGGCATGGCATGCCTCAGAAATATTGCAGGTTTGGTTCAAGACCACTGCAATAGAGCAAATACCACAATAAAAGGACTTACATCAATTTTTTGGTTTCCCAGTGTATATAAAACTTATGTTTACACTATGCTGTAGTCTATTGAGTGTGCAATAGCATTATGTCTATGTATATCCTTAATTTAAAAAAAAAAATACTTTATTGCTGAAAAATGCAAACCATCATCTGATAACAAAGCAAGTTGTAATTTCTTTTCTAGGGAAGGATCTTACCTTCAATTTCTATAAAATGCAATAATGCTGCAGGGGACTGGAGTTTTTACCACCCTAAAGCTGCCTTTTGGGATATTGATCTTAAGCTGGTTATTTTTTAAGTGGCGTAGAAAATACCTTTGACTCTCCATCCTCTTTTGCCTAAGAGATTCAGGTGGAAATTCCTGCTTTAGGAAAGAAACCTCAGCACAGTCACCATAGCATTCCACAGAGGACTCCACGCCTATTGACTAGATCCCCTCTCCCTCCGCGTCCCATCGTTTCTTATGTTGCTTAACAAAAATGTAATTCATGTGTGTTCCCTTTCACTTTTAAAATATTAGACCCTGTTCCCTTTTATCCTTTGTCCAAAATGTCATATATAGCCAGTTTTGCCTCACTGTGTTTGGAATGTTCATGCTTAAGTGAAGTCTCTGTGCGCACCCATTAAAAATTTGATGTTCTGTTACTCTGTCTCTGTTAATTTATTAGCCCAGTTATAGAAACTTAGAAAATGGGAGGAAAAGTATTATTTTTTTAGGCCCCGCACTAAATTAAGTAAAGCACAATAAAACGAGGCATGTCTAATATGTATATTTAAAATAGTTAAACAGGGAGGCCTTTAGACTGAGGTGGCCCTACTGCCGCAGCAGCCTCCATAAGCAAACCAAAATCTATGTCTACAAATGACTCAAGGCTACAAAACTAAAGCCTGGGGGCAACAAATCACAAAAAGTCAATGAGGCTTTAAACTAGTTATACTCAAACAGTCATTGTCTTCCTTTGTGTTCTCCTTTTTTCTCTAAGAGCCTCTGCCAGAGCTCCTGTTGGTGCTGCTCAACCAAATAAACTTGTACAATGTTTAATAAGCCTCAGTTTATCTTTTAACAGTTCTGGTTATAAGAGGGACTTTTGATCAGAAAAGGAAACTGAAGTAGACCACCTGTGGCCCCCAAGAGCAAGGAATAAGCAGGGGAAGTAACCCGATGAGCCCCTTGAGCTCACTGCTCTCCAGCTCAGTGGTTCTCAACCTTGGCTGCACATGAGAATCACCTGGGAATCTTTTTAAAATCCTGATTTCTGGGCCTCATCCTCTGGAAATTCTGTTTCTTTGTTACTAATGTTGTGGCCTCACCCCATAACAAAGAAACAGAATTTCCGGAGGATGAGGCCCAGAAATCAGGATTTTAAAAAGATTCCCAGGTGATTCTCATGTGCAGCCTAGGTTGAGAACCACTGTTCTAGCTGCTCCTGGAGGTCTCGGGTACAGTAAATCCCTTTGGATCCCAGTTCTGCCACTTTTGTGTTGAGTTGTCAGACTTTATCTGAGAACTTCGTCTCCAGACTGAGTCCAGATCCAGCCAGATTTAGACTGGATCTGACTTAAAAACTAGACTAGGTCCAAGGTTTGACTGGGTCTGACTTAAACTGGACCAGGTGTAGTGTGGGGCCTCAGGTGAAAGTTTTTTCTTTTAAGGATGAACAAGCAGGTTATCCTTAAGTCATTTTGAATTACTATGGCCACAGTGGAGAATCTTTTACCTAGATAAGCTTACCCATTTCCAAGATGCCTTATAGAAAAAGGAGTCTTAGCATAGCAATTACTGTAAAGCAAGCATGTCAAACTGAAAGGCTAACACAGGCCAAATAAACAAGGTTTCAATTTACGTGGGCCGCAAAAAACAAAAGCTTCAATTTTCATAGAAACATAGGGTTTTTTTTGATAGAGACATGCTGAATACAAAGGGCTGAAATAAATGAGTCATCGTTAACATAAAATAATAGAACATTTTAATAAAAATATTTTTTCTTGAACATTAACTTACCAGACACTGAATAACTGCACAAATTAATAAGCATAACGCAAATAAATCTATTTTTCTTGTTCTCTGAAAGAAAAATAGCTCCTGTTGTGCACACCAAACAAGTCAGTCCAAGACTAATGACTTGGCAATTGGCTGCTAAAATATTCACTACTAATATTAGTGGATAGAAATGATGCGCCTGTGCATAATGTGTGTAAGTGAAATGAATGCAACACGATTATAGTAATCAGTCATTAGCTAATGTAGTTCGTTATTAATAATTACTAGGGGCCCAGTGCACACATTCGTGCACCTTGAAAGGAACTGTGGGACATGAGGCTGTGGTGGGCACAGGGGCGGGTCTTGGCCCATCCTCCATGCCCCCGCCCGGCCCCTCCCACTGCAGTCCTCCGTTGGTCCCGTCTGCTGGCAGCCCCCCTCCCGTTGCCTCCGCTCCCATGTGCTAATGTCACTGGCCCCACTCACACCCACTGATGGAGCAGAGTGATTGGGGCTGGTGCCAGCAGTGGGTGCAAGCAGGGCCAGTGCCGTCAGCGGGTGTTAGTGGTGGCTGCTGCCCCGATTGACTCTCAAGAACAGGGGGAGGTGGAGAAGCCCTCAAGGGTGATCGGGGCCAGCAGTTGCTGCTCACACTCGCTGACAGCTCTGGCGCCAGCAGCAGGTGTGAGCGGGGCCATCACAGGCAGAGAGTGTGAGAGGCAACTCTGGCCCCGATCACCCCTCAGAAGCAGAGGGAGATGGAGAAGCCCTGAGGGGTGATCGGGCCAGCAGCTGCTGCTCGCACCCACTGATGGCACTGAGCGATCAGGGTCGGCGCCGGGTGCTGGCAGTGTGTGCAAGTGGGGCCAGTGCCAGCAGCAGGTATGAGTGCCAGGCAGGACCATGGCACATGGGAGCAAAGAATTTTCAGTAACCAACAGAGACTCGCCCTAATGACAGCAACCGGTGCCCTGCCTTGGTCTGGCGCCCCGGCTCACCTGCTCCACCATCCCACCATGGCCGATGCCCGCCATGTTCCGTGCACCCCCTGGTGGTCAGCACACATCATAGTGACCAGTTGTTTGGTTGGTTGGTTGTTCTGCCGTTTGGTCTATTTGCATATTAGGGATATATATATATATATATATATATATATATATATATATATCAGGATATTGTAAAATTTAAGTTATGAAATTTTTATTAAAATATTTCTTACATACCATTATATTGGATGGGCCGCAAAAATATTCGTTGTGGGCCACATGCAGCCTGTGGGCTGTGAGTTTGACATGCTTGCTGTAAAAGGGTAGAAAAGATTATTTTTCCTCTTCTTTAGTTTCTGGTGATCCACATGAGACCTGCTGGAACAGCCTATAGACAAGATTTTGAGAAAACTGGCAGAATCCAGCAAAAGGTGAGAATTCTTACCAAAGTCAGTTATCTAGATCTCTATCTATGGTGCCTGGTTGAGAGAGGAAGGTAAAATTTCATGTTGCCATTTCCTTTTCAAATTCAGATTAGCAGGAAAAAAAATTTGTTAGAATTAGAGCTTTAAACGGTGACTTGTGAATTTGCTTTTTGTTATAAGTTATAAATGTTTTCTTTCCCAGAGACAGTTACAGCCTTCTCACCTGTTTCATTTTTTGTGTGATGAGAATTTGGCTTAGCAATCATCAGGTTGGAGGCCCCAAAAGTATGGCTGGACAAAAATGTGGATTGCACCCCTTTTGTGGGTACATATGGATGAACAGAAATGTGAGTTGCACTCCATTTGCAGCGAGGGTCCTATCAACTATTTCCATATCTCAAAAGGAATGTTCTAAGGCTTTATATCTTTTGCGTATCTTTGGGAATGACTCTTATCTTAGATCTTGGATGGGTAGTATCTTTTGCACCCTCTTTGGGAATGCCTCTTGCATCTATGAAGGCTGTTTACTACTCCCAGGAATATTTATAGTTTATCCCAGCTGAAACCTGACAAGATGTTTGAAAGTTACACACATTGGAAGCTGATATTTAGAACCTAATAGAGACTTTAAAAACATGTTTATCTTTTTTTAGTTCCTTCTTAAACTAAAATGAAACGATGTACCCAAAAGGGAAAAAAAAAACAAAACACAAAAACAAGAACACCACACTCTGAAGGTGTTGTGGAAGGATTTACTGAAACGTTCCAAAGATGCACATCTTTAAATCCAGAAAATAAAAATCTTTTGTTTCCCATCTTAAAGATTTTCTCCCTGCTACAAATAAGCAAATGGGTAATTATTTTGCTGGAAGGGAGTGTCAGCTTCTTGATAGCAACTCAATTCTTCAAGAAATTAAAAGCTTTTTCTACAAATCAAGTTTTTACAAGAACAGAAATGTGGCTCTAAAAACAGTTTAAAGCCCAATCCCAGAACCTCCTGTAAAAGTTAAAAAAAAAAATACTATTCTGCCCGGCTGGCATGGCTCAGTGATTGAGCTTCGACTTAGGAACTAGGAAGTCATGGTTCAATACCCAGTCAGGGCACATGGCTGGGCTGCAGGCTCGATCCCCAGTGTGTGGCTTGCAGGAGTCAACCAAACAATGATTTTCTTTCATCATTGATGTTTCTATCTCTCTCTCCCTCTCCCTTTCTCTCTGAAATCAATTTAAAAAATGATTTTAAAAAGTACTATTCCTCCCACCATCTATGTTTCTCTAGCTGGGGTAATAATCAAATTAACAAAGACAGAGTTACAAAAGAAAATCAAATTTTAACACATGCTCATATGCAACTCACATAAGCATGAAAATTCCAAAGACAGTGAGGAAAAATTGAGTATATATGTCACTTTGGACACAGGAGAAAAGTGGGATAGGGATTTGAGATTTCAAAGGAAGTATGCAACTTATAGGTAGTTGAGGAAGAGCACAACATACATGACAGGTAAATTTACTCCCTTTCTTTTTTATGACTAACTAGCTACATATGCCAACACTATCATCCAGTGTAGTCAGCAAAACTTCACACTTTCAAGTTACCAGACACCTAGAAAACGAATTCCAAGTATACATATAATTATTGCTAAAAATAAATTTACCTAAAAAAACTTATTTATCCCTATTTACTTTAGTAGTTTGTAAAACTGTATGAGATTTCAAAGTCAATTATTATCCAAGCTATTTTCTTGACTAACTTTATAATTGAGATAATCTGAACATATTTTTTATAAAGCCAGGTAAAACAAAAATATACACTGTTAGACAGACATGAGCAGAGCAAGGATGATGGGCCAGGTACAGAAACTCACCAGGGCAGAAAGCCCTGGATACCTAGCAAGTGGCAAAACTGAGAAAATAAGAACCTTGCCCCAGGGTAACCCATCCTCCACTTTCATAACACTTGTCATGCAGTTTGTATCTTGATCTTTCATATCGCTGGTCAGGCTATTTAGACCCCTTGACCTTTTCCTCCCTAAAGATAACATCTAGGCCTCAGTTGTATTTCAGCTCCAGGCCAAGAAAAGCAGCAAAACCAGACAAGTAACACTGTGGGTGCCTCAGGACCAGCTACATTGACTAATGACCCCCTGCCCTGGCACTGACCAGTCATTGGAGACCACCACCCAGAAAAAGCACACCACCTCTGAGACCGCCCCTAAGATTTCCAACTGCAATAAAGAGATAAATACACACATGACAAAGGACCCAGTGCATGCTGTCTATCAGGGGAGCATGCACATGCCATTCCTCCACAGGCACATGTCCCCCAATCTCTAAGGGACCCCAGGAGACTTGCAACCAGCAGAGCAATGGGTGGTGGCAGCTCCTCCCAGGCTTACCCCCTGAATCTGTCTCCAAGGCCCCCTTTACTCTGACTTCCCAGTGAGCCAGAGCAGCCCGCCTAGGCTCTCCTGTTGCTTCTTCTGTGCCTTTCCTTGTTTCTCTGCCCTAAGTATCTTTTTGCTGCCATCATGGACCCTTTGGCTCAATGCTTTGTAGCCCTTCCCTTTGGATATCCCCATTTCCAATCCCCTTTTCTTTAAACAAATTCAATTTATCTTTATTCACCATCACTATTTAGCGTGCCAGCATACCACCTTTCATATGCAATCCTAACAACTCTAAAAGACATGTCTACTTAATCAAATCAAACTTAAACCAACTCTAATATAAAATATTTTTTCAGATCATATTGAGGAGGTAGAAGGAAGCTAGGCAGTCAGGGACAGGGACAGGGAAGGAATTGGGAGATGGAATGTTGCAGACATGGGCAGAATAGAGCTTGCTGACTGTACCACAGAGACAAAGTAACCTACCACTGAGCCCAATTGGTGGGAGTTACTAAGGCAACCTAGCTGGGCAGGGAAAGAAGGGCCTGCCAGGGAGATGTTAGTTTTGAAATGTATGGATGTTGCTAAGGCAGAATTCTTTGAAAGGACCAATCAGGAGCTAGCAAAACATGTATCTACCTCTAGACAAAGAAGCACTTGCTTCTCTCTTCTCTCTCTGGTGCACTGGGTTCCTGGCTCTCCTGTGGCAGGAGATATGTTCCCCTGTGCCCATGTGGCTTATGGCCATGTGGGATTCCACACATGGACTGATGGACTTTCATTAGCTTGCATGCTGACCTACATCCCACTGCAACATGGAACAGAAGCTCTGGACACTGGCCTGCTTTGGCTCTCCTGAAACCTCAGCTGTACCTTTTCCAGGACTGCCTCAAGAGATATGGGACTTTGGAACCTGAGACAAAGTAGCTTCACTGGTAACCCTCTTGGGCCCCCTCCCTGCTGCTCCCTGCTGCAGGGAGTCCATCTATCTATCCATAAACTTTGCTTCCACTAATCATTTTTGTCTGCAAAGTCATTCTTCAATTTTGTGAGACAACGAACTCAGACCCGACCAGAAATTTGGGCATTCTGGCATCCCTATTATATGTATGTTGCTTTGTTTCATGTTGTCCCAAGTCTCCCTCAGGCTCTCCTCCTGTCTTGATTTTTTTCTCCAATTGCACTTCAGATTGGGTGTGTTTTGCTTCCCTGTCTTCTAATTTGCTGATTCAGTCCGCCGCTTCTCCTAGTCTACTGTTGAAAGGTTCCATATTGTTTTTTATTGTAGCTATATCACTCTTTATTTCCTCCTGATTCTTACATAGGTTGTTAATTTCCTCATGCACCTGGTTATGAACTCTATGACTCTTACTCTGAATTATTTTTCTGACAAATTTCATGCCTCTGTTTCATTTAGTTCATTTTCTGACTATCCCTTTTCTTTCCTTTGAGGGTTGTTCTATCTCCCCATTTTTTCTCTCACCAAAAGATCTAGGTGTCTAGTCATACAGGGCTTGTGGCTGCAGTGGTGGGCTTGGTGGTGGGTCACGTGGTCACTGGTGGTGCCTGCTCCTCAGGTGGTCGTGGGGCAGCGGCTGCTCATGGGGTGGCCTCTCCTTGTGTGGTTGTGTGGCAGTTGCTCATGGATGATCATGGGGTGGCTGTTCCTCACATGCCAAATGGAAATTTGGCATCATCATCAATATGTTCCTGAAATGTATTTTGGTTAGTTATTATATTTTTTAACTTATATAAGTGCTTAATTCCTTTAAGTCTATCACATACTACAAACCAATACAATCTAGAGGTAGAAAAAAATCATATCACATATAAAAGATACAAATGCAGAGATCAAAATGTTAATAGAATTACTAATTGTAGAGAAGACACAATATTTTTAAATATATATTTTTATTGATTTCAGAGAGGAAGGGAGAGGGAGAGAGAGAAACATCAAAGATGAGAGAGAATCATTGATTGACTGCCTCCTGCCTACCCCACACTGGGGATGGAGCCTGCAACCCAGGCATGTGCCTCACTGGGAATGAAACTGTGACCTCCTGGTTCATGGGTTGACACTCAACCACTGATTCACACTGGGTGAAAAATAGGAGCAAGGGGAAAGAGGGAAGGCTAGGTAGGCATGGAGATCTCATCAGCTTGTGTTTTAAAGATATACTTTTTCAATTTTTTTTCCTTCAGTTTCCTCAGCTTCATGGAGTATGGGCTGTGTTTACATTTATAATTACACATTTTTTTTAAAAATCTGTTTTTATTGATATCAGAGAAGGGAGAGGGAGAGAGAGATAGAAACATCAATGAAGAGAAAGAATCATTGATACATATCAGCTGCCTCCTGCACGCTCCATACTAGGGATTGAGCCCGCAACCTGGGCATGTGCCCTTGATTGGAATCAAACCTGGAACCCTTCAGTCCTCAGGCCAACCATATATCTACTAGCCAAACTGGGTAAGGCCTAATTTAACATTTTTAAAATTTTTCTATTAGGTTTTGAAAAACCAGCTTCCAATTTTGTCAACTTTTGATCAGTTATTAAATTATTTAAAACCTGTTAAAATATAACAGTTCTTACTATCTTATCCTATCTAATAAAGATGGAATATGCAAATTGACCATCACTTCAAAACAAAGATGGCAGTGCCCACAGCCAATAAGGAGGGAATATGCAAATTGGCACGAGAAAGATGGTGGTGGTCAGGCCAGGATGCTTGCATCGTTGACATGGTGACAACGCAGGTGTTCCGCCCTGCCCTGGCTGCTCCAGGCCTCTGGGCAGCGCGCAAATGCGGAAGGCAACTCCGGGCTGGAGTGAAGGTGGTGCCGGCAGCCAGGGGAGGGAAGGCCTATTCTTGCATGAATCTTTGTGCATCGGCCCTCTAGTATCTCAATAATCTTTTAAACTTTTCCACCTTGTTGGGAAATCTCTTGATTTTCTCTTTTGTCTCTTCCAATTCTCTTGTTAATTAACCTAACATTTGTATTAACATTTGTAAGAGTCATGTAGCTCAAATAAGAAATTTAAAAGCTTAAGACTAGTTATATTTCTTTTACATTTTCTTTTTTCTTTTCTTCCTAAGTGTTGAACAATTGTTCTTCCAATGTCCTAATTTTTTTACAGTATTTGAAAATATCTGAAATGGAGGTTCTGAGTGGATTTTTATTTTTATTCTAATTTCTGTCCTCTCATCTTAGGGAGTCTTAATGGCTAACAATATGAGAGCTCTCTGAAAACTTTTTAATGTGTAGTATTTTTTTATTACAAGTATCAATTGTCTAGTCAGTGACAGTATAATTTCAATAGTGACTCAAGCACAAAAGCCTTTTTTACAGCTTAACCAAGGAAGCAAAATGCATTCACAGAGTGTACAAAGGATACAGCCCTCATAGATCCAAAAGTCCATGCCTATAGTTAGTCAAAAAACATTGGGGCAGGAGGGTTTGTCTTTCAACAGCTATTTCAATGCACAAGGAATCATATGCTTACCTCTTTGGATCCACAGCATATTCATCAGCTTGATAGATATATATATGAATCATCCAACTGGCAGAAATAACAAGCCATCTCTGCAAAGAAAAGAATCAACAGAAAACAAGATTATTCAAATCAAGACTTTATTAAAGTTGTGTTTTCCCAAGAAACTAGTTTTACAAATATTATATTTTCCCTATTAAAGTAGGCCAAAAAAAGCAGAATATGAATTTTTTGAATAAGAAAAGGTATGTAGACAGTGTTCTTTGTTTAAAAAAAATAGAGAATAATTTTGTTTTTAAAGTAGTATGAACTGGTTTTACCAGAATAAAAAAAGGAGAAAAACTAGAATAAATAGAAGGGCCATGGAAAGGAAATCTTGGGAAATTAATTTTAGGTCGTTAAAATAGCTAAGATAGAAATAAATTTATTTAATTTTTTAATGAGTCTTAATATCAAAAGTACACTGATGAAAATCAGAATTTTTTTCTCTGTTAAAAGGACAATTTTTTTAGACTATTGGTATGCTCTTTGATAAGAGATTGTGAAATGCTTTTCTTTACCTTTTAAATAATCTGCCTGAAAAGCAAATATTTTGTGTCTTAGTAAAATAATTTTCTGTGCTTACTATTGTTTTTATAAGGACTTTCATTTCTTTGGCAAACTGAGTCTTCTCAGTATTAGAAGAGCTAAGTTTTATTCACAACTGTGTAACCTTCTCTATTTGCCTTTAAATCTTCTATTGTCTCTTTGGTTAAATAGATCATTGAGTATTATTTTCTAATGGTCTATGATCTTATTTAGTCAGATGTTTAAACCTTTCAACATTTTGACCACTTTCCAAAATCAAATTCTAAATGGAGTCTTTTCTAACTTCAAAGTAACTTTGAGATTTCCCAGAGGGCCTCTGGAAAAATCTCAAAGAATTTGTCTTTTACTTTGTAAAAGAGAGATGTTAAACTAATTAGATTTATTTGGCATATTAAATTATGTAGAAAGCATTGTCAAACAAGAAGTTATGAGAAATTTTTTTAACTTACATGTGTGTGGTATATGCTACTAATACAGGTATCCCAAAAATTCATTGAAGTTCAAAGAAACCTGTCAATACTTTCATTGTCCAATTATTTTAAATTGCTGCATATTGCAGAAATAGCTACTACATTTTCTTATCAAATGAATACTCAACAGATCTTTAGCCATGACCAATTTTTACAACGTTTTGCCTGTACAGATAGTTATTGTTGTACTCTGATGCTTTTATAAAAGTGTTTTATCTTTAGAATGATTCAAGGAAAGGACTGAGACAAGTGCTCTAGAATATAGGCTTCCAATAACAAGATCATACAGCTGAACTGGGTAAGAATTCCAAGAACTAATGGAAGAACTGTATTCAGGCAGAACAGGAATTGAATGAACTGATGTGAATGTTTATACTTTTTTATAACTCTCTCTTTGAAACATTGCTAGTTTCTCATGGTTTGTTTCCCAGATTTAAGAAACTTTTTTTTTCTATCTATGACTTACACTAATTTTAAAAAGGGAGTATACCTTTGTAAACAGAATTGAAATATTTATTTTTTTATCCCCATCAGATTCTTTTGAAATTCAGAAATTTATTGAATATTCTAAATTTCATAGTGGTATACTGTAGTTATTTAGATATGTTAAATAAGAAATATTTCTATTCTTTTTATACTAGGACACAATTGGAAGGATTAGTTATATTACCAAGGTTTTGACAGAAATGCAATATTTGAGAATATACATAAAATAAGATCTTATCAGACAGTTTGAAAGAACTAAGGTTGGCTTTATAGAGCTAATAAATCTTTTCGAAAACCAAGCCTGATAGCTTGCTCACAGAGCTCCTGGCAGCCTTACCAGGCAAGTAAGGAAGGTCATTTCTCGGCAAATACAGGGACTTCACGAAAACAAGGAAAGAGGAGTTAACATAAATCTATAGGTATTCCAGACAGAGTCCAATTGCAAGTCCTTTGCTTGGCTTCTTAGCCTGGAAAGTCCAATGTAAGATTCCTTATGAAATGTTCCAGCAAAGAACACTTTAAAAGAACCTATATAGCCAATCCCCATTCTTGCTGCACTTGCACAAATTATTAGACCAAATTTAATAAGAATAGATGTATTTTGCAAATAAATAAGTCTTATTGTGACTATCATTAATAGAAATAAATGTGATTGTAGAGGAAAAAAATGTTTCAGCAGAAAACCATTACACAGCTCTGGATATCAGATTGTAGTTCTGTTCATTGTCTTTGAGGTTTTCCTAAATACCTGTAAGCTGGTCTTGATCTCTAATTGTTCTAGTTTCCTCAAATATCTGGCTATGACTCCCCAAAATAACTTTTCCAACTTTATACCACCCTTCTTATTTGGAATCACTAAGAACAAAACTTGTCTTTGAACCTCTTTGAAAGGAACCATAGCAGGTCCTCTTCACTACCCAGACAGTGGACAAACTTGAGGGACTTGAACCTTGGATGCACATTTCCAAACTTAAAAAAGCTCCCACTAACACTTGTAACTTCGCATTAGTTGGAGATCTAAAATTAAAATTGACAACGGAGGTTCCTCCCCAAAATAAGATGACATATTAAGGTGGACAGCTCTCCTAAGATCACAGATCAAGACTTATCTACACTAATAAAAGAGAAACATGCAAATTGGTGTCACTCTGCTATGCCCACCAGCCAATCAGAGCAACTATGCAAATTAACCCAACAAAGATGGCCGTTAATTTGCATACCCAGGCGCCTAGCGAAGACTGAAGGTTCTGGCCGGAGTGAAGACTGAAGACTGAAGACTGAAGAGGCTTGGCTTCTCCATTGCTGCTGGATCAAAGGCCTGGGTCTCGGGTGCTGGAGGAAAACTGGTGCCAGCAGCCAGGGGAAGGAAGGCCTATTGCGCGAATCTTCGTGCAAAGGGCTTCTAGTTTAAATATAAAAGAGTTTATTCCTTTTTCCTTTTCATTATTTGCTTTTTTCTCTCTGTTAATACATGGGAGGACACTTCTTAACTTTGGCAATTATCCCTTAATTCATTGCTAAGCCTATCACTACACAATAAAAGTCTCTAGGCTTTATTGCTATAGTGGTTTTAGATATTAGAATTTCTTTAGATTACTTATTGGCTAAACAAAGAGGAGTCTTTACCATAGCAAACAGCCCCCCCTATTCCTAGATCAACACCTCTGACAAATACAAGGAATTAACAAACAACAACTTGGCTAAGACTGTTTGATACCCCTTCAGGTATATTTTTTATTTAGTTGATATCAACTGGTTTGGTTCATGGGTGCCCTTGCCAAGTAGAATACTCCAGTCTCTTGGTATAATCTTCCCAGTAGTCATCATTGTAGTCTCCCTAGTGTGCTGTGTTCTCTCAAAGGTCTTAGGCATGTTCACTGCCATCAGCAGTGCTGCAGATGATCTCACTTGATATCCGACACTTGGAGAAATAGAAACTGGATGAACAGTGAGTTGAACACAAAACAATTCTTCCACTGAAACTCATAACCTGTGAGTTTCACAATGAGATAAGAGATACTTAACTCTGATGGTAACTGGGAATGGTGATAATATTAAATTTCTGGTAAATCATGTATGAGAGGAGGACAAAGATGCAGGAATTGTTAAATTAGTTAAACGAAGAGGCCTTTAAACTGAGGTGGCTCTAATGCTGTAGTGACATACTTAAGCAAACCAAAATGTAATCCTGCAAATGTCTCAAGGTTAATACATTAAAACCTAAGGATGACCATTAACAAACAGCAAACTAGGCTTTAAGCTATGGCCAGTTAATAATTTCCTGACTTTCCTTCTGCCTTTTCTCTATAAATAAAGTCTCTTTCTGAGCTGCTGTTTGGTGAGTACTCCTAGCCACTTCCTGTTTGAGGTTGCCCAATTCAAGCTGATTTTTGTTCAAATAAACTCTTAAATTTTTTTATTGCCTCAGTTTATCTTTTAACAATATATCTCCTAAATATGATTGCCACTCTATATTTAACAAGACAAATTGAACTCTACATTTTCCAGTTTCATATGTCTTGAGCAAAAATTGATATGAATTAAATTTTGTACTGGGTTTGAGATAGTTTTTGGCTTTTAATATACATCCAAGTCTTTTGCAATATTAAATTGCAATTTTTTAACATTAAGGAAGGGATTCTCACACTACAATTGGTTGAACATTGTTAGTACCATTTTATATAAAAGGATAATAGTATGGATATTTGTTTTTATTGGAGCAATATTTTCAAACCACTTATACATTTCATGTTTACCCTTCAAATGAAGAATTAATATAAATAAGCATTCTCTAATCTCTTGATTCAAATGCTCTTTTCTCATACTGATTTCATAGGGTGTTTTTTTTGTTTTTTAGACATTGTGACAAATTAATTGCCTATATAGAATATTTTCAATAGCTTCCCATTTTTATAATAGGTATAAAGTCATTTCTTGGAGAAATCTTTAAAAAGTCTTTTATGGAGCTCTCATTAAGCCCAGCAGATAGAAGATTTCTCTTGTGCTGAAAAGAACCCAAAATAAAGAAGAGGGGATTCCTTTTTATATGGGTATTTCTGAAGCACTGTGCTCTTCTTTGGCAATACAGAATATGTCATTGGTATCCTACTCTCCAACCAAAAGTGGAAATTTTTAACAGACAAAAAGGTGAAGCACATTCAGTTTGACATTCTCCATTTTGACCTTTCTCTAAATCTCAAGATTTCTCTCTAGTCATATTCCTATTATCTAAAGCCTAAGCTCTCTGCTCCAGAGTCTAAGAATATGCTCCCCCTGTACCTTCTTGAAGCTTCCCTGTCCTCTACTTCTTTCATCCCTAGAGGGTCATACTTGTTATTTGTTTTAAGATGAAGTAATGTTAATGTCATTGTGGAATAAAACTACTTATATTTGTGGCCTAATGCCTCACTATTCTAACTATGGTTCATGGACCAACAACATCAGTGTTTGAGGAACATTTCCAGATTTTCAGAAAGTAAGAACAACATTATGATACTCAAGTAAAAGATCTACTTTAGAGTATATGAGATCTTTCAAGATTACCAAATAATTTATTCTGTTCCTGTTAGTGTCAAATTCAATGTTTGAGAGGAAGGAAGCTAACATTTACTAAACATTTATGATGTTCCAGGTCCTGGGAATTTAGCAGATTAAATGAAGATATTTATGTCCCCTTTTCCAATAGTTTATGGAGTCTTTATCCCTATTTTCCAGTTGAGACAATTAAGGCTTATGTAGTAAAGTATAATATTGGGATAAACTATAACTCCTGTAAATTGACTATAACAAAAGCCATGACTTATTGGCTTTATTACCTTGGGCAACTTTTTTAACCTCTTTGTGCTTCAGTTTATCATCTATAAAATGGAGATGATAAAAAATATATATGTTATTTCATGTATTTATTGTGAAGACTAAATGAGTTACCATATGTAAAGCAATTAAAACAATGCCTGGAAGTGCTTTATAAATGTTGTTAGTCTTGTTATTATTATTGTTATTGCCCAAAGCCACACAACAATCCAAGTATGACTGAAATCAAATAACTTTTTACTTAACATAATTTCACCAGTTGTTATAAAATGACTTTAGAGGCATTGTGGAAAGAACACTGTAAGTGCTCTTAAAAGAACTGTTTTACTGCACTGAAACTTCAGGAAAGTCATGTGATCACTCTAAATTAGTTTCTTCATGGATTGGGGATAATACTAGAAAATACTTCATGAGATTCTGAAAGATTTTACGCCATAAAAATATGAACAACTTAGTGAGCTATAAGTTTAAAGTTGAAACACCTAAATTAACTATTTTATTAATATAGCTACTTTGATGATATTGACAATATTTAAGGGACCTCTTCTTTGCAATTGTCTTTAAACATCACACCACGTTTTTAACCATGAGAGATGTTTTACCTTCGGAAACTATAAATTATTTTGTACTGAGTTTGAGGATTTTTAAATCCTCACCCAAGGATGTTTTTCCATTGATTTTTAGAGAGAGTAGAATAAAGGGGGAAAGATAGAAATATAGATGTGAGAGAAACAGGTTCCCCTGATCAGGGCCTGAGTCAGGGAGGAGCCTGCAATTTAGGTCCTTGCCCCTGACTGGGATAAAACCCAAACCCTTTAGTCCACAGGCCGACATTATATCCACTAAACCAGTGGTCGGCAAACTGCAGCTCGTGAACCACATGCGGCTCTTTGGCCCCTTAAGTGTGGCCATGAAGTTTCAGTTGCACTGTACGTGCACTCCCACACATGATATTTTGTGGAACAGCCACACTCAAGGGGCTGCAGTTTGCCGACCACTGCACTAAACCAAACCGGCTAGGGCTGGATGATTTTTAAAATATTTACAGTGACATGAATATTAGATAGAGAAGATAGATGGTTAAGTTAGGTAATGCCTTTTGTGAATAAAAATAAGCTGCAAATATAAAGAGTGTATTACCTCTGAAAATATCTCTTAATTTTGACAACATGTAATTGAAAGTATGGTATGTTTTCAAAAGGTATTATCAGTCAACTCATCTACACTAATAAAAGAGAAACATGGTAATTGGCGTATGACCGCTAACATTTTCATTGGCTAATCAGCGAGATATGCAAATTAACTGTCAGCCAAGATGGCGGTGGTAGCCAGGCAGCTTGAAACTAACATGAGGCTTGCTTGCCTCAGTGACGGAGGATCGTTGGAGGAAACCAACGTTCCCCGCCTGCGGCTGCAGGCCTCTGAGCGGGCAGTTTAAGAAACATTGTAACAAATACCGCCGGACTTCAGCCAGCAGATTCGCAACATTGTAAGCAAAGGCCAGAAACCTACTTTCAGCCGCAGAGGGAGGCCTAAGAGCTGGAGCCAAGCCTCAAGGTAAAGCTGGCCCAGAAAAAAAAAAAAAAAAAAAGAATAAAAGGAGCGGTTGGGAACTTCAGTTCCAGCCTGAAAAGAGCCCTCAGCCCCTCACCCAGACTGGCCAGGCACCCCAGTGGGGACCCCCACCCTGATCCAGGACACCCTTCAGGGCAAACCAGCCGGCCCCACCCATGCACCAGGCCTCTATCTTATATAGTAAAAGGGTAATATGCCTCCCGGCACCGGGATCAGCGTGACAGGGGACAGCGCCCAAACCCCCTGATCGCCCTGTGGCTCTGTGTATGACAGGGGGCGTGGCCACAACCTCCCTATCCACCCTGCTGTGTGCCTGATAGGGGGGAGCTCCCCAACCCACCCCCCCATGGGCCCTGCTCTGTGTGTGACGGGGTAGAGCCATAACCTCCCCATCGGCCCTGCCCTGAGTGTGAGAGTGGCGGTGCCCCAACCCCCTGATCGGCCCTGCTTTGTGGGTGATAGAGGGCGGTGCCCCAATCCCCTGATTGGCCCTGCTCTGTGCGTGACAGGGGGCAGCGCCCCAACCCCCCTGATGGGCCCTGCTCTGTGTGTGACAAGGGGGAGCTCCCCAACGCCCTGATGGGCCCTGCTCTGTGCATGACAGGGGGTGGTGCCACAACCTCCCCATCGACCCTGCCTTGAGTGTGACAGGGGACGGTGCCCCAACCCCCCAATTGGCCCTACCCTGAGCGTGACTGAGGGTGGCATCCCAACCTCCCAATCCGCCCTGCTCTGTGCATGATGGGGTGGTGCCCCAACTCCCCAATCAGCCCTGTTCTGAGCCCGACCAGGGGCTGCACCTAGGGATTGGGCCTGCCCTCTGCCACCTGGGAGCAGGCCTAAGCCAGCAGGTCGTTATCTCCCGAGGGGTCCCAGACTTCGAGAGGGCACAGGTTGGGCTGAGGGACCCCCCTCTCCCCCCCGAGTGCACAAATTTTTGTGCACCGGGCCTCTAGTTGTTTTATAATTCTGCAGGGTACTTGTTTTTTAATATGTGAATCATCAAACTTGGAAATCCTTAAAACTCACCTCCATGTGGTCTTAAAAATACATATGAGCTTTATAATTTATATTGTATAATCATAATATGCAATTATACATAATTTATCATTTTAATAATAATTTATAATTGAAAAAATATAAGCTTTATAATTTAGAATGCTGTGTGATTCTTAGAAGAATTCAATAAAGTTTTTATTAAAGTGTTAAGAAGAACCATTTGAAATATTTTGTGAGGGTATAATGATCCCTGAAAGACAACATTTATTAAAAACTAAGTTTCAGGAGTTTTAATTTTGCTTCACAAAGGTGCTGAAATTTTATTTTCCTACTCTGCTGACAAGACCATAAAGGACCTCTCTCAACTAAATAATGTATGTTATCAAGCAAAAATATAATAATTTGTCATAGAAGCACTCTTCCTTTTAGAAAGTACTCTCAGCTACAATATCTATATTCTTTCAAATGTTCTATATTTCGTCAAGGCCTTCTGCATATTGAATATATGTTCGCTAATAAGCACCAGACTCACAGTATTAATTTTCAAAGCTGCATAACAAATTACCTTAAACTTAAATTACATAATACACATTTATTATATCACTTTTTATACTGGCCAGTAGTTCAGATATAGCTTAGCTGGGACATCTTCTTAGGGTCTCACAAGGCTGCATGCAAGGTGTCAGCCAGAGCAGGGTCCTTATAAGAGATTCAACTGGATAAAGACCAGCTTTCACATTTCCTCAGATTGTTGGAAGATCCCATTTTCTATCAATTATAAAAGTCATGGCACCTTGCTTTTTCAAAGTCAGCAATATAGAGAGAGCAAATCTGCCAGCAATACTGAGCCTTATATAATAGAACGTTACAAGCTTGACATACCATCATTTTTACCATATTCTATTTGTCAGAGGAAGTCATACATTTTACTCACACAAAAGGGGAGCAGGTTCTTTAGGGGGTGGACAAGGCGTTTGGCCTCAATGGGCCCAACCTTAAAGTCTATTCACCACATCCTCTTCACAGCTTTTAGAAAACTAAAGGTATTGTATACATAACTAGAGGCCTGATGCACAAAAATTCATGCAAGGGTAGGCCTTCCTTCCCCCGGTTGCTGGCACTGGCTTCCCTCTGGCACCCAGGACCCAGGCTTCTCTCCTCTGGCCTCCTGCAGGCACCTGGGACCCAGGCTGCTTCCCTCGGGCTGCCCACAAGCATCCAGGACCTGGGCTGGCTTCCCTCAGGCCCCGGCTTTGTCAGGAAGGATGTCTAGAATGATGTCTAGAAGGACATCTGGTCTACCAGTAATTAGCATATTACCCTTTTATCATTATAGATTTTTCAAAACTAAATTTTTCTTTAGAATTTACATCTGTAAATCCAAATTCATATATACCATTGAATTAAGATGTAACCATTTTCAAAATGGCAACCTCAAACACATGCAATTCAGAGTATTGTCTCATTCTGCCTCTGTCCTACAAGCCTGCATCACTGATAAAGGTTCTTACCATTCTCCCATTCTATCTCCAGAGTTTCTGTTGAGTAGCTAATGAAGGATCATGAAGAAGACGCTGTGGGTGGTTGTGAAAGCCTCTTGTGTCTGGGAAGCTATTCTGTTATCCTAGCACATCCTTTTCACTTAACAATCCTCATATATAGTAAAACCCTAATATGCAAATCGACCAAATGGCGGAATGACTAGCAGAACGACCGGTCACTATGATGCACACTGACCACCAGGGAGCAGAAGCTCAACGTCTGAGCTGCCCCCAGAGAGGGAGGTAACTGGTATTGGTGATTGGGGAGCAGGGCTGGCCAGCATGTGGCACCAGGAGGCAAGCCAAGGTGGGTGCCAGCGGGGGCCCTCCGATCTCCCCACCCACCAGTTGTCCAGCAGATCGGCCATGATTTCCAGCCAGGCCTAGGGACCCTACCCTATATATTGGGAACAGTGTCTGAGATTTAAAAATTAAAAACCTGGCAAGGCTACTCTAACACTGAAAAAACAGGATGATGCAGCGATGACATGCATGGACTCTGGCTTGCACATTTTGTGGTCAGCCCTGATTCTGACACTTATAACTGTGTGACAAAGCCAATTGCTTAACTTCTCTCTGCTTCAGTTTTTCCACCCATAAGATGGGAGAATGGTACTACTGCCTCAGAAAGATCATGTTAAGTACTACTTTTTATAATCAGGGCAAAAAAATGTAGCTGCCCATACAACAACAAAATGCCTTTCACATGTATGAAAAGTATGGTCACTGGTGCGTGCAGCATCCCGGATTGCTAGAGGGATGTTTGACTACCGGTTTAGGCCCAGTCCCCCAAGGGCAGGCAGGGCTGAGGGACTTCCCCACACCCCGTACACGAATTTTGTACACCAGGACCCTAGTTTGTTATATTTGTTTCTCTATAGGTAAGGCGTTTTTCTCTGTGGTTTAAAATTTTTGATTTTCCATAGTTGAAAATGATATACTTATTGTACTTTTTTTGAGTTTAGCCTGCTCAGTGTCCTTTGGGATTCCTGAAACTGTGGTTTGTTGTTTGACATTAATTTGGGAAAATTCTCAGTTGTTATTGTTTTAAAGTTATTGTGTTCCCTTTTCTTTCTTCATTTTTTTTTTGGGGGGGGGTTCTTATTATGTGTATATCACACATTTTGTAGTCGCCTCATTGTTGTTGGATATTTTGTTGTCTTTTTCTTTTTTGTCACTCTCTTTTCTTTGATTGTCAGTGTTTGTGATTTTATTGAGATATCCTCAAACTTAGAGATTCTTTACTCTGCCATTTCCAGTTTACTTATAACTTACAGTGTAACAGTGTTTCAGATCTCCATCATTTTTTGTTTCTTAAAATTTTCACCTCTGTGTTTATGGCCCATCTTTGATTGTTACGTTGTTTCATGCTATCTACTTCATCTATTAGAGCCCTTAGTATTTTAATTATAGGTGTTTTAAATCTTTGGCCTACTAATTCCAACACCCCTGTCATATCTGAGTCTGGTTTTAATGTTTGTTCTATCTCTTCAAATTGTGGTGTGTGTTTTTTATTATTTGTTTGTTGTTTGCCTTTTAGTATGTCTTCTAACTATTTCTTAATAGCCAGACATGATATGCTGTGTAAAAAGAATTGTTATACCTAGGCCTTCAGTAATATGATGATAGGTTGCAGTGGTTGGCAAACTGCGGCTCGCGAGCCACATGCGGTTCTTTGGCCCCTTGAGTGTGGCTGTTCCACAAAATACCGACTTCTGCGCATGGGCCACCAAGTTTCAATCGCACTGTGCATGCGTGCCTGCACGTGGTATTTTGTGGAAAAGCCACACTCAAGGGGCCAAAGAACCGCATGTGGTTCGCCAGCCGCAGTTTGCCAGCCACTGGTTTAGGGGGAGAGGGAAAACATTCTATAGTCCTATATGGTTAGGTATCAATCTTTTAGTGAAACTGTTTCTCTAAAGTATGAACTTCACATATGCTTTTAAGTTCCCCACCTTCAATGGGACAGTTTGGGTAGTGTGAGCTTTAGTTAGTATTTTCCTTATTCCCTTCATCTAAGTAAAAGTCTAGAAGGGGCTGAAGTTGAGTATTTCTCTTCTTCCAGGTAAGTTCATCTCTAGTTCCAATAGTTTCTCCTCAGAACAGACATTTTTAAGAAGGACAGGATTCTCTGGCATATTTCAAAAACAGTTCATTTTCCTCTCTTCATACCAGAAAAGTGAGGGTATTTTCTCCAATAGTCACCGCAAAAAAGGGGTTGAGTCCTTAGAGGTAAAACTAATAAAAGTGTGGGGGTCTCCGAATAACTGGGTCTTCCTGGAGTTTTTGTCTCACACTTACCTATGCTGAGCCTTCAGCAATGTATCATAGTTCAGTTTTGTGTAGCTTGGCACTGATTCCCATGAAGATTTGTGCCTATGTGTTTCTGCTTTGGTAAGCTTTGATTCTTTGTCTGTTGATCTATCCTATTTTGAAGGCTGAGGTTTGCTTTGTGACCTTACTTTTCTGACAAATACAAGATGAGTTGTTGATTTTTCAGTTTCACTAGCCTTTTACTTATTGTTAGGGTGGAATGATGACTTCTAGTTTCTTACATGGTCTAGAGCAGTGGTTCTCAACCTTCCTAATGCTGCGACCCTTTAATACAGTTCCTCATGTTGTGGTGACCCCCAATTTCATTGTTACAAATTGAACATAATTAAAGCATAGTGATTAATCACAAGAACAATATGTAATTATATATGTGTTTTCCGATGGTTTTAGGCTACCCCTGTGAAAGGGTCGTTCGACCCCCAAAGGGGTTGCAACCCAAAAGTTGAGAACCGCTGATCTAGAGCCATTTTAATTTTAAATATTCTTTCTACCCCTTTTTTCTCTCTTTTCCCTCTGGTATTCTCATAATGTTTATGCTGATCTGCCCGGTGGTGTCCCACAGTTAATTTAAATTCTGTTCACTTTTCATTCTCTGTTTTCTTTCTTTTCCTCAAATTTAAAAACTTCAGTTGTCCTATCTTCATGCTTGCTGATTATTTCTTTGTCTTGCTTAAAGCATTTTAACCTCTATAGTAAAATATTTCATTATGGTTATTGTACTTTCCAGCTCCAGAAATTCTTTTTTGTTTCTTTTTATAATTTGTATCTTTGCTGATATTCATATTTTGTCCATGTGTTGGTTTCCTGTTGTTCTCCATGTCTTCCTTTATTTGCTTGAGTGGCCTTAAGATAGTTGTTTAAAAGTCTTTATATGGTAAGTTTGATATGTTATAATCAAAAGGAAATTTGTGGAGAAATATCAATAAGATTTTCCCATTTCAAAATTATTTAAACATGAAAAAATGTATGAGTACCAAGTCATCCTTCCATATAACTTTGTGTTGTGTGTTTTCATGCCTTTGATAAAATATCTGAACAAGACATTTATAGACATACTAGAGGCCCAGTGCATGGATTTGTGCATGGGTGAGGCCTCTCCCCCCAGCCAGCTGGGTGGTCAGTGTGCTCCCACAGCCAACCTCCCACAGCAGGCCAACCTCCCATGGTCCCAGGTTGCAGATTCAATGCCCAGTCCAGTGAGTATGGGAAACAATGGAACAATGTTTCTCCCTCACATCAATGTTTCTCTCTCTCTCCCTTCTTTTCTCTGAGATCAATTAAAATTAATGATAAATAAGTAGTTTTATAAATATGGTTTTAACAGGAAAGACATTAGTAGTCTATGAAGTGAAAAACTCGTTATAACACATACTAGCCATAGCAATTGCCTATGTATAGCTTAACTCTTATTTCACAGAGCTGTTATGAGAAGTCAGACAATATGTGTAATTTGGATGCAAATTGTAAACAAAATATGCTAATTATTTTCAATATTACAAACTATGTAATCCAGTCATCTAAAGACATCAAATTTACACTTTGAATGGAAGAAAAGCAGAATTAAATAAACATAATCGGTATACTCTCACCACATCTCCTCCACTTGATAAAAACTCTATCAGAGAACATCCTAAAATTCCCAAACCTTGAACTATTCATTATCTATGTAACTATGAAAATTTATACAAACTACAAATACAATATGGTGGGCTTTGATTATAATTGATATTTGAATCCAGCACCTCTTACCAAGACCCAAATGAAACTCTTAGCTGAAAAACAGGGAATGGTCCCTGAAATGGATTTTTTTTTCTATTAAGATTCAAGTTTTGCATATCCTCTTCTTAATATTCCATGTTATTCTTGTTTCATAATGGTGACCATGGGGATAGTTGCAATACCAGGTTATAATTGGCAGAAAATCTTTGATTTCTACATTCATAATACCTTAAAGTTTGTATTTTATTTAAATGCAGCATATATTTTTCAGTGTGCTGTTAAGTATGGAGGGTGAAGCGATTGAGCAGATGCTTCTTTCATTCTGCTTTTGTCAAACATGTTGTATAGGATCTTTCCTTACTTTGAAATGTTGCCTAAAATTGGAGTGATGTTGTTGTGTACTAGTGAAATTGCATAGTCTTTTAATATTTATTGATGTAAGCTGCCAAATTAAAGCCATTTCTCTGCCCAAATTATTTTTATTTGTTTTTGTTTATTTAAAGTAGGTAAATGTACAGTTTTCATACTTTTTCAACAATAATATTATAACCAAAACCATTTTGGGGATCGACCAAATTACTATAAATTAGCTGAAGTAATTTAAACTTAGTAAAACAATCAATGAATTCAGGAGTGGATTATTCAATTTAGTTGTAAAATGATTAACTGAATAAGATCACATTTAAAAAGTTTAAAGAGATACTAAGTAACATCTATGTACAAGTATTTGTAAATCATCATAATAAATAAACATTCTTCTTGGTTTATCTTTCAAGGAGGATCAAAATCAAAGAGAATAATAAACAGTTTCTGAATGTTAAATGCAAGAATTTCTTTCCTCTATGTCAGTACCCCCCTTCAAGAATAAAGGGAGAACTAATTGTTTGAAATCTAAAAATAAATATACATAAGAAATGTAAAGAACTAGTGTGAACAATCTTGAATTTTTGTCATCTTAATCAGCAGGATTAAGAGTAACATCAAAATCTGAAATTCAAAAGACATAAAGTGGGCCAAAGAGCAAAAACCTCTGTCTTTTGATAGCATTTTAGCTGAAACACTGAGTATGACTGATTCTCCTCTCCTTACCAATAAGTCCAGTAAAAGAAAAAAACAAGTGATGAGTAAATGTTTTCAACTTTGTAGGCAGCTTGAGGTGTTTTATTTTTTAATTGGTATTTGATAAACAAATTTTTAGAACATTATTGCTTAGAAATAGACCTACAAAAACTAAAAGAAACTATTTTCTAGTATCTACTAAAGTTATATATGCACTCATTTTCTTTTTACCACTGCTAAGTTGGCAATGCTAACTTTTATTTTATTTGGGAAGGAATTGGGACATTTGATATGTTCATGAGAATGTGCTTCTTAAGTAACAAGCCCAGTCACATTTAGTTAGAGATAAACTCTTTAAATGCAGTGGAAATGGAAGGTCAATTTGATATCCACGCAGCTTCATAGCAAGAAAATGTTTTTAAGCCGAAACCGGTTTGGCTCAGTGGATAGAACGTCGGCCTGCGGACTGAAGGGTCTCAGGTTCAATTCCGGTCAGGGGCATGTGCCTGGGTTGCAGGCACATCCCCAGTGGGAGATGTGCAGGAGGCAGCTGATCGATGTTTCTCTCTCATCGATGTTTCTGGCTCTCTATCTCTCTCCCTTCCTCTCTGTAAAAAATCAATAAAATATATTTTAAAAAAAGAAAATGTTTTTAAAATCCTGAATTATAATCATTTATTCACTCTAAAATCTAATACTGCTATTTTAAAAATACAAAACAATAAACTGTATGCAAAGAGAAAATTATCAAATAGAATATTTTAAAAATTACTTCATAAAATATAATCTACAGATATCTGGTGAACTTCCTAAAATGTGAATGTAGATAGCTTAAAAATAGAAAACCTCTAAGAAGTCTAGTAAATGATCCTTTATTGATTTGTGTCACATCTTTTTAAATATTTTTTCCATATATATATATATATATATATATATATATATATATATCACAAAACTAAGACAATAATCACAAAATACTCCTTTCTACTACCCCTCTCCTTAAATTCAGTTTCTGTAGAATTTGCCAGCTGGTACTATGACATCTTAATAGATTTAAATGTCAATTCAATATGTTATTATTTCAAAAAGTTTGCTTTTCTTTGTTTTTGCCCACTGCACATGGCACCCAAACCTGTTATTACCAATTTAGACCTGCAAATTTAACTCTGAGATTTACTCAATATCTACAGGGAGTTATTCATAAAAGACGCATTGCTCCTGGTAGAATCGAGTATGCATAAACTGTTTTTCTTAATGATTTGTGACATTCTGAACAACACCTTTTTTTTTCCAGGTGACAGAAATAATTACAGGGAAGTCACCTTTCAGAATTTACATCCATTTTAAAGGAAACTAGTTAAAAATTTTGGTTCTCTGAAAATGTAAAGTAGAGCTGTAATGGGAAAAAAAACCCATCAAAAATAATTAAGAAAAATGAGTCTCTAGATCATAAATAGAAAATAATTCATTTTGTAAAGATTGTCCCATCTTACTTTATTTTATTTTATTTTTAAATATATTCCATTGATTCTTCACGGAGAGGAAGGGAGAGAGACAGAGAGCCAGAAACATCGATGAGAGAGAAACATCGATCAGCTGCCTCCTGCACATCTCCTACTGGGGATGTGCCCGCAACCCAGGTACATGCCCCTGACCGGAATCGAACCTAGGACCCTTCAGTCCACAGGCCGACGCTCTATCCACTGAGCCAAACCGGTTTCGGCACATCTTATTTTAAAGCTCTATGTATACATTCAGTCTAGAGTTGAAGTGCTAACCTGGTAATAAACCGTGCAATAAATTTTCTGTTTATGTAAAAAGTGTAATAGAATTTTTATTAGAAATAGAGGAGCAATAAGTATAATGTGTCAGAATCCTGGCATCCAAATTAAAGCCAAGTAAGTGATAACCTTATAAATAATAAAGGCACAAGACAATAGCACAATAGGAAAAGGTATAACCGAGAGAACTGCTTGGCCGTGTCTATTAATCACCCTGTCAAATCACCCCTTACCTCAGGTTTCTCAGGATCTAGTTATGTACTTCTTTCATAATAAAAAGAAATTACCACATCTCAGATTATTAAAATTAAGCTCATTTTAGAAGTAACAAATAGAAGAAAAGCATCATTTTAAAATTTAGACTTTCAGCCCAGCCAGTGTAGCTCAGTGGTTGAGCATCGAGCCATGATCTAGGAGGTCACTGTTCAATTCCTGGTCAGGGCACATGCCCTGGTTGTGGGCTCAGACCCCAGTAGCGGGTGTGCAGGAGGCAGCTGATCAATGATTCTCTCTCATCATTGATGTTTCTATCTCTCTCTCCCTCTCCCTTCCTCTCTGAAATCAATAAAAATATATATTTTAAAGATAAAATAAAATGTAGACTTTCAGAAGGAATGTTCAAGTAACTTACTATTTTTGTCTCTTTAAGTGTGGCAAATGGTGGAAATTTACTCTCCTCTTTTCAGCCTCCCCATCATGTTCCCATATATAAAGGAAAACAGACATGTAATTTGAGTGTGCTATTTTATCCAGAGACAAAAACAAACCTATTGTCTCTAATTCTCAACAATGCATTTTCTATAGCAATTAGAAGTGCTCACTGCAAGCAATATTATTTGTAGGTTTCAATTTTTCTGTACATTATGTGATTTAAAGAAATACTCTTTCTTTAGTTGATTACAGTATATCTGAAGCAGTCGTAATCTTTTTCATTTTTAAGCATCATGAAAATAGACTAAGGTCAAGTAAAAATTAAATATAATAATTTATATTTAAAATTTAAAATTTACTGCAACCTATTTATGTATGTCATAAGTAAGTCTGATATCTGTGAAGGGGAAGAGGAAATGGTAGGTAGAAGGGAAAGCAGGACAGAGGGACAGGTTAGAGAGCAACCTTATTAGGATCTGCTATCCCTTGCGGTAAAATTTCTTTTTTTAAGCACAAACCCAAAGAGTTTGAATAGGAACTGACAAATTCTGTAGATGTTTAGAGATATGTGAAAGAAATGTTAAAACAATGATATAGGATCTGGAAAACAAAAGACATAAGGGTAGTTTTGGGGGTCCAAAGGATGGATATTTTAACAACAGAAAATATATTTGGTCAAAGATTCTGCTTATATATTGGCTACACCAATTGGAGATGATTAAAAGTATATTGTTTTTCATGTTTTACATAATTCAATATAGAGTTGACCTGATGTAAGTGCCTCTTCTCTGACCATGATAAAAAGATTTTTTTTCTCATTACCTCCTGTTCTCAACAGAAATATGTTTTAGATGTTGTAATTGTGAGTCCTACGTTTGAGAGTCAAAATACGTCTCAAGAATGGTGTGAGAAAAAAATCAGAATCTTTATTCCAAATGTTCAAGAAGCAAAACATGGAAGGCAGTTCCTCTGGAATGATGGCTCAGCGCTATTTTGAAATGACTAAAATCTGACCTCTTCAGTCTTGGACATCACTGGGCTTTTACAGTTTTCTACCTGGATCCCCAAGCTCTCACAAAGGCACCTTTGTCCATACTTGGCTGCCAAATTATTGTTGCTGAGGGAGGATACAAGTAGGAGACCTCCTACTTCACCATCTTGCTGATGTGCTCATTTTCATTGGTTTTTAATTATAACTGTACAGTCTTTTTCAAATGGCATAACCATGCTATAAACTTTACTGTGTGCCAACTCTGTGATCCATTCTTTTATTTGGGGCTGTTCTATTTCAACCTCAGGAGAAGAATTAAAGTTCACATGTGAGACATAAACAAACATTATATACATTTGGCAAACTTTCTCTGTAAATGGTCAGATAGTAAGTATTTTAGTATTTAGTCTTTGCCAGACACATATTTCTTGTTTCATTTTTTTTGGAAGACTTTAAAAAATGTTTTTTAAAAAATGTTCTCATCCTGGCCAGTTTGGCTCAGTGGATAGAGTGTTGGCCTGCCCTGAGTTCAATTCTGGTCAAGGGCACGTACCTTGGTTGCAGGCTCCTCCTCCACCCGGGCCCCAGTGCAGGAGGCAAACAATTGATGTGTTTCTCTCACATCGATGTTTCTCTCTGCCTTTCCCTCTCTTTTCCATTCTTCCTAAAAAATCAATTGAAAAATATCCTCAGGTGAGGATTAACAAAAAAGTAAAAAATAAATAAAAATAAAAAATGTTCTTCGCTAAAATGCCATGCAAAAGAAGACCTGGATTTGGCCCATCGACAATAGTATATTAACCTTTACTGATCACAATGCTTCTATTTTGCATTTTGCTTACATTCAATTCAGTTCTTCCAGAGTAACCCAGAGGTATTGTTCAAGATCACTATCTAATTCCAAACAGAAATAAATATTTCTCTTCCTTCTAAATATAAACAAATCAACAGCAGACATCCATAATAATAATCCTTAGAACAAAGATACATTTGCCCCACCTGTACCTAGACCAATGGTTCTCAACCTTCCTAGTGCCGCGCCGTGACCCTTTAATACAGCTCCTCATGTTGTGGTGACCCCCAATTTCATTGTTACAAATTGAACATAATTAAAGCATAGTGATTAATCACAAAAACAATATGTAATTATATATGTGTTTTCCGATGGTCTTAGGCAACCCCTGTGAAAGGGTCGTTCAACCCCCAAAGGGGTCGCGACCCACAGGTTGAGAACCGCTGACCTAGTGCCAAGTCTTGATCCGGCATCTAGAAGGGTGCAGAAATCTGGAGAAGGGCTGTGCGTAATTAAGAGTCCAGAGATGAAACATAATTTTGAAAGGCATTAGGGAGTCAGAGAAGACTTAGCTAAAGGAACTAAGTTCTCCTTGTCTCAGGACTCCTTGCTTTTAATTAACACAATTTGTCCTAAGGCAGTGATGGTGAACCTATGACACGCGTGTCAGAGGTGACAAGCGAACTCATTTTTTGGTTGATTTTTCTTTGTTAAATGTCATTTAAATATATAAAATAAATATCAAAAATATAAGCCTTTGTTTTACTATGGCTGCAAATATCAAAAAACTTCTATATGTGACACGGCACCAGAGTTAAGTTAGGGTTTTTCAAAATGCTGACACGCTGAGCTCAAAAGGTTCGCCATCACTGTCCTAAGGCAAGGTAGAAATATACACATCAAAGGATAGGGTTTCCTACAGAATCCATTGTCAAATTGGAAGAATTTGTCTACAGCTGTTCAGGTGTTTAGCCAGTAGGAGGCAATAACATGTAGATTAAGATGCCCTCAGCTGTCTGGCAGTAAGCAATCATCCTTTTCAGGTTTGGGGAAATGCCTTTTAGCCATTCCCATATGATTCAGCCCTTGCTGACATGCTGGAATTGGCTTCTGGCAGCCAAGTTCTCAATATAGCAGCATTCCTTCCCACAAATCAACATGTGAACTCGGATGACATTCCATAGCACTTCCAAACTTGTTTCCAAATTGGTTCTCATGATTTTGAAATCTTGGAAATTAAAATATGTTATCACTTCTGTTTCAGCCCAGAAATGTAGAGATGGAAAGAGTATCAGTCTCATGAATACAACATGAAGAAAGCTGAACATTTGGGAAATTAAGTATTTGTCTTGAATCCATCAGAGAAGTGAGGCTATAGGGCAATCAAATAACTCAAAATATAGGGAGACACAGGCCATTAGTATGTGTATATCTGGGACAGAAGCCCCATAAGCCAATGAGAAGAGTTAGCCAGAAAAGTGTTAACAAAATGCTACATCCTAGGTAGGCATAGACCACGTGAAGCCCTGCTGGCCATTAAAATAGAAAGATTCATTCTCTCTTGCAGCTTTTCCTCCCAGCAACTCCATTAGGTTCTGGCAGGAAATGTTAGAAAGAATCTTAAAAATAATTTCCAGGGGATGTCTTGGAAAGCCACTTCTAATATTCAGCTCAAACCTACCCCCTCCATTTTCCCTATAAAACAAAAACAATAATCTGGGGAAGAAAAACAAAAACTGTAGTCTAAGGTGACTGGTAGAAATCACTTTAGTAAGCAGAGGAGAACAGAAAGTAAAAAAGCTTTATCCCAGGAGGAAGAGCAGGGAAATGTGTTCACTCAGCATTATGTCAGCATGTGAGGCAGGAACATTCTTCCGAAAGCCACACTCCCCAAATCCAGGTTTATAGCACCTGCTTAAATCTGATTAAGGCTTAAGTTTAATAAGAACATCACTGTTGCCTCCAATGCTAATAAACACACAGAAAAAATAATAGTGGAATGCAGCTGGAAGACATGAAAGAGACAGATTATTTCTGGGCATTAGTGAAAGTGGAATAGACCCAAAGCCAAATGGAGAGAACCAAAAACAAGGTGGGAGCAGACATTGAGGAAAACCCACTGGCAAACTATCCACACTTTTTTTTTTAAACCTTCACTGGAGGATATTTTTCCCATTGAATTTTTTTAGAGAGAGTTAAGGGGTTGGGCGGGGAGAGAGAAACATCGATGTGAGAGAGATACATCTATTGGTAGAGAGAGATACATCTTTGTTACTAATGTTGTGGCCCCACCCCATAACAAAGAAACAGAATTTCCGGAGGATGAGGCCCAGAAATCAGGATTTTAAAAAGATTCCCAGGTGATTCTAATGTGCAGCCAAGGTTGAGAACCACTGCTCTAACCAATGAGCCAAATTGGCCAGGTCAACCCACACTCTTAACACAAACTAGCATAAGAGGAATTTGAAGCTTCTGCTGGACTGAGGGTAAGTATAGCAACAATTAATTTCAAACCCAGCCCAACTACTAACCAGATTAATGAAATCAAATACAAGAGCCCTCGCAGAAGGAAGACATGCTCATCTTAAATCATAGCAATTATGTCCCTCAATATTTACTGTCCTGAACAACACATCACCCTTTCAATGACAACAAAAATCTTGAAACTCATATAAAAAGGTAAGAAAAGACACATTCTTATTAAACAAAGCATCATAGTATCAGAATCAGACATATGACAAAGATGTTAAAACTATTGAACAAGAAATTAAAAGAACTATGATAAATAATTAAAAGGTTCTAATGGAAAGGCTCGACACCATGTCAGATCATGTAGGTAATTACAAAAGAGAGAAGAAAACTATAAGAAAGAATCAAGTAGAATTGTTAAAAAATATTTTCGCAATTGTCTTAAAAAAACATAATTACAAATAAAAGCAGTTTAGATACAGAAAACACAGCAAAGATCACCCAATGCATTTTTATAAGCACTTTGATAAAGGTAAATATAATCAAATTTAGAAAACTCTATATTGTAAATGATTATGTGTTAACCGCTTAACTATAGAATAAAAGTTAAAGGACAAGAGCATCAAAAATGCCTCTATTTTACTAGAATTTATTAACGAGCACAATAGAAAAAAAGACAAATTGTGACATCAAAAACAAAAGAGGGTAAAGGGGAGAGTTTTTTACGCAATAGAAGTTAAGGTGCTTAATACAGGTGACCAATCAAGTCAGCATTTTTCAAGCACTTTGGGGGCAAGTCAATAAAGGGCTTTCATGGCGCACAGCCTCCTACAGCTCCACAGCGGCCAATGAAGTGTATCTACTACCAACACACTGGTGTGCATGCACCTCCTCCTACGTTCCTTGGCGCGTTGTGCCAGGTCCCACAACTCCCACATGGGCATCTCTGTTCACAAATAGATGTCACATTTTTGTTGGTTGAAAAGAGGGGGCAAAACTAATGTATTTCTTATGCTGACATAATACCACATTATGATAGACTTCTGTTTATGCAATATTCCTATCATAGTTATAAGGTTTAATGATATCTCATTTTAATATCTAGCAGGGAAAATTTTTTCCTAGTTAATTTTTTAGTTTAAAATATTTGTCAATAATTTCACTATATATTCCTTCAGATGTGCTTTATAATAACTGTTTCAGAATTATATAATTGGATTTTACTGTGATGTTCATTAAATGTTTGAATATATTTAAAGGGTACTAATATTTCCATTTTGAAACATATCTCACCAATCATTTGTCCTTTTTTAAATTTCTTTTTTATTGTTGACAGTATTGCAGATGTCCCCAATTTGCCATCCCCTGTGCTCCCCTCCCCCCAACACCCCCCCCCCCCCCAGCTCACGAGGCTTTCACCATCTTAGTGTCTGTGTTCATGAGCTATGCATATATACATATACTAGAGGCCCGGTGCACAAAAATTTGTGCACTCGGAGGGGAGAGGGGGGAACCCTCAGCCCGGCCTGTGCCCTCTCGCAGTCTGGGACCCCTCAGGAGATAACGAACTGCTGGCTTAGGCCTGCTCCCGGGTGGCAGAGGGCAGGCCCAATCCCTAGGTGCAGCCCCTGGTCGGGCTCAGAGCAGGGCTGACTGGGGAGTTGGGGCGCCGCCCCATCATGCACAGAGCAGGGCAGATTGGGAGGTTGTGATGCCACTCTCAGTTAAGCTCAGGGTAGGGCCAATTGGGGGGTTTGGGCACCGTCCCCTGTCACACTCAAGGCAGGGTCGATGGGGAGGTTGCAGCGCCACCCCCTGTCATGCACAGAGCAGGGCCAATCAGGGGGTTGGGGCACCGCCCTCTATCACCCACAGAGCCCGGCCAATCAGGGGGTTGGGGCGCCGCCACTCTCACACTCAGGGCAGGGCCGATGGGGAGGTTATGGCTCTACCCCATCACACACAGAGCAGGGCCCTTGGGGGGGGGGAGGTTGGGGAGCTCCCCCCTATCAGGCACAGAGCAGGGCTGCTCAGGGGTTTGGGGCCCTGCCCCCTGTAACACACAGAGCCGCAGGGCAATCAGGGGGTTTGGGCACTGCCCCCTGTCATGCCGATCCCGGTGCTGGGAGGCATATTACCCTTTTACTATATAGGGTAGAGGCCTGGTGCATGGGTGGGGCCGGCTGGTTTGCCCTGAAGGGTGTCCTGGATCAGGGTGGGGGTCCCCACTGGGGTGCCTGGCCAGTCTGGGTGAGGGGCTGAGGGCTGTTTTCAGGCTGGGGGTGACTGAAGTTCCCAACCGTTCCTTTTTTTCTTTTTTCTTTTTTTTTTTATTCTGGGCCAGCTTTACCTTGAGGCTTGGCTCCAGCTCTTAGGCCTCCGTGGCTGAAAGTAGGTTTCTGGCCTTTGCTTACAATGTTGCGAATCTGCTGGCTGAAGTCCGGCGGTATTTGTTACAATGTTTCTTAAACTGCCAGCTCAGAGGCCTGCAGGCGGGGAACGTTGGTTTCCTCCAACGATCCTCCGTCACTGAGGCAAGCAAGCCTCATGTTAGTTTCAAGCTGCCTGGCTGCCAGCTGCCATCTTGGCTGACAGTTAATTTGCATATCTCGCTGATTAGCCAATGAAAAGGGTAGCGGTCGTACGCCAATTACCATGTTTCTCTTTCATTAGTGTAGATTTTCTTTGGTTAATCTCTTCCCACCCACCCCCTCCCCTCTGACAGCTATCAGGCTGTTCCATGCATCCATGCCTCTGGACCTATTTTGTTAGTCAGTTTATTTTGTTCCTTAGACTCCACATATCAGTGAGACCATATGGTATTTGTCTTTCTCTGATTGGCTTTATTTTTAAAAAATCTTTTCTTTAATTTAAATTCTTTATTGTTGAAAATATTACATGTCTCCTTTTTCTCCCATTGACCTCTCCTAGGCCACTCCCACCCCCTAGCACATGCCCTCACCCCCCCCCCCCTACTATCTGTGTTCGTTGGTTATGCTCATATGCATGTCTACAAGTCCTTTGGTTGATTCTTACCTCCTCACCCCCTGTCCACCCCGTGCCTTCCCTCTGAGGTTTGACAGCCTGTGTGATGTTTCTCTGTCTCTGGATCTATTTTTGTTCATCAGTTTACTTGTTCATTATATTCCACAAATGAGTGAGATCATGTGATATTTATCCTTCTATGACTGTTTTATTTCGCTTAGCATAATGTTCTCAGGTCCATCCATACTGTTGCAAATGGTATGTTAATTTTTTTGTTGCCATGGTAAATGGGATTTTGTGTTTGTTTGTTTGCTTCTCTTTATGTGAGTTCATTACTTGTGTATAAAAATGCCATAGATTTCTGGGTGTTGATTTTGTATCCTACTATGGTGCCAAATTTATTGATTAAATCTAATAGTTTTTTGATGCAGTCTTTAGTTTTGATGGTAGTCATTCTGACAGGTGTGAGGTGGAACCTCATTGTTGTTTTGATTTGCATCTCTCAGATGATTAGTGACTTTGAGCATGTATAATATCATGTTATTTGTGAAAAATGACAGTTTTACTTCTTCTTTTCCAATTTGGATATGTTTTATTTCTTCTTTCTGATCATTGTGGCTATCACTTTCAATACTATGTTGAACAGGAGTAGTGAAAGTGGGAATCCCTGCCTTGTTCCTTCCTGTTCTTAGGTGAAATGGTTTTAGTTTTTGTCCATTGAATATGATGTTAGCTATAGGTTTTTCATATAAGGTTTTTATTATGTTGAGGAATGATATCCCTGTATTCCCACTTTGCTGAGAGTTTATTATGTTGAGGAATGATCCCTGTATTCCCACTTTACTGAGAGTTATCAAGAAAGGGTGTTGGATTTTGTCAAAGGCTTTTTTTGCATCAATTGATATGATCATGTGTTTTTTTGTCTTTCAATTTGTTTATGTGATTATGTGATGTATCACATTTATTGATTTACGGATATTGTACCAGCCTTGAATCCCCAGAATAAATCCCACTTTGTCATGGTGTATGACTTTTTGGATGTATTGCTGGATGCGATTTGCTAATATTTTGTTGAGGATTTTTAGAATCTATGTTCATCATGTATATTGTAGCATCTTTATCTGGTTTGGGGATTTTTGTAATGCTGGCTTCATAGAAAGAGCTTGAAAGTGTGCTTTCCTCTTGGACTTTTTGGAATAGTCTGAGCAGGGTAGGTTTTAATTATTTTTTGAATGTTTGATAAAACTCCCCTGTGAAGCCATCTGGATCAGGGGTTTTGTTTGCTGGAAGTTTTTTGATTACTGCTTCAATTTCCTCAGTAGTTATTGGCCTATTCAGATTTTCTGATTCTTCCTGAGTGAATTTTGGAAGATTGTATTTCTCTATGAATATGTCCATTTTGTCTAAGTTGTCCAGTTTGTTGAAATAGAGTTGTTCATAGTATTTTTTTAGAATCCTTTGCATTTCTGTTAGGTCGGTTGTTATTTCACCTCTTTCATTTCTGATTTTGTTTATTTGGGTCTTCTCTCTTTACTTCTTGGTGACCCTGTCTAGAGATTCATCAATCTTGTTTATCCTTTCAAAGAACCAGCTCTTGGTTCTAATGATCTTTTTTTTTTTCTTTGTTCCCACTTTTTAAATCAGAAAACATTCAAGCTGAAAGAACAGTCAATAAATAATAAAGTTCAAGTGAACAGTTTTTATACCATATTTGTTTATATGTTTATATTTAACTATTTTAAAAAACATACATGCCACAGCTTCTAAGAGTCCTTACATAGGAAGGAATAGTATTATCCATGCTCGGTTCATTAGAGCTGTTTCTGAACTAGAACTTCCAGGATTTATAAAACCTACCAAACAGAAGACTGACCACTTGGCAAGGTTAACCTGGGGAGGCTGCTAGAAAGCAAATGAATGAAGCCAGAAGGATCACATTTATCTTAAGAGAAAAGAGAGACCAGTCATACTTACATACCACTAGAGGACAAATGTATAATCCCCACATGATGTTTAACCAGAAAGTTGACTGTTAATCCCAAACAGGACTATATCAAAACACTTTCGGCATACTTCAGAATCCCATGCTTACATTGTAACTGAAACCTTTCTCATATTATCACTGTATTTTCATATTAATAAAATGTTCTTGAACATAGTATCTAAATGTAATAAATAGTTACATACTAGAAACTATTATCTCACTTAAAATAATACTCCTCTAATTTAACATCCAGTCCATACTCAGATTTTCCCATTTGTCTCCAAAATGTTTTGGAGCAGGAATGAGTACTATTAAATCAACTGCAAATACTCTATACTCATGAATAAAGGAATTTATTACATTTAGATACTATGTTCAAGAACATTTTATTAATATGAAAATATAGTGATAATATGAGAAAGGTTTCAGTTACAATGTAAGCATGGGATTCTAAAGTATGCCGAAAGTGTTTTGATATAGTCCTGTTTGGGATTAACAGTCAACTTTCTGGTTAAACATCATGTGGGGATTATACATTTGTCCTCTAGTGGTCTGTAAGTATGACTGGTCTCTCTTTTCTCTTAAGATAAATGTGATCCTTCTGGCTTCATTCATTTGCTTTCTAGCAGCCTCTCCAGGTTAGCCTTGCCACGTGGTCAGTCTTCCATTTGGTAGGCTTTACAAATCCTGGAAGTTCTAGTTCAGAAACAGCTCTAATGAACTGAGCATGGATAATACTATTCCTTTCTTCTGAGGTTATAGAATTGGCATCTGTTTTTTCAGCCACTGTCACAACTGTTGCAAAAGCCTCTGACCAGTCCACAAGGTTGATTAGCCTGCTGCACTCAAGGTGCAGTTTAATGCTATGCAGATGTCTGGGGTAACATTTGGAATGCAGCCTTCTTCACTTTTCAGTGCTTCATTCTTGAGATAATAATAGGGGTTGTTGAGTGCAGTGTGGAGGGCCATGCGAGGAGCAGCAATGAAGTGCTCATGAAGGGTGTGGGCAGCGAAGTACACCACCTTGTGCAGAAGCTGTGTCTCTGGAGGAAGAAGGTATTCTCTCACCATACTGTCAATAAAGTTCCCAACTTGTTCTCTCAGGAATTCAAACTTGGTCTGTTTCGTTCCTGTTCTTCTTAACTTCTTCATTTCCAATAATGACTTCTGAAGATGATAAGAGGTCTGTCTTTTGAAGCCCCTTTGTGACCCAGAAACATCTTCTTCCTCTTTGATTTCATCAAGGCTCTAAAACTGGGTCATGAGTCTATTGATCTTTGGTGTTTTGTTTTGTTTTTGTATCTATATCATTTATTTTTGTTGTGATCTTTGTTATTTCCTACCTTCTGCTTACTCTGGGATTTTCTTGTTACTCTCTTTCTAATTCTTTAAGTTGTAGGGCTAGATCATTTATAACCGGATTTTCTTGTGTGTTTTTTTGTTTGTTTGTTTGTTTGTTTTTTTGAGGTAGTTCTGTAGAGCTATGAACTTCCCTCTCAGGACTGCTTTCACTATGTCCCATAGATTTTGGATTGTTGTGTTTTCATTGTCATTTGTTTCCAGGATGCTTTTTATTTCTTCTTTGATTTCTTTGGCAACATAATCATTGTTTAATAGTATGCAATTTAGCCTCCAAGTGTTTGATTTTCTTAGTGTTTTTATTTTAGTTGATTTCTAATTTTATGCCATTGTGATGTGAGAAGATGCTTGATATGGTTTCTATCTTCTTGAATTTGAAGAGACTTTGCTTGTGTCCCAATATGTGGTCTATCTTTGAAAATATCCCATGTGCACTTGAGAAGAATGTATATTCTGTAGCTTTGGGGTGAAATGTTCTGAAGATGTCAATTAATTCCATCTGATCTAGTGAGTCATTTAAGATTGATGTTTCTTTGCTGATTTTTTGTTTAAAGGATTTACCGACTGTTGTTAATGGGGTATTAAAGTCCCCTAATATGACTGTATTGCTGTCAATATCTCCCTTAATATGTTCCAAAAGTTTTTTTTGTGTGTGTGTATTTGTGTGCTCCTGTATTGGGTGGACATATGTTTACCTGAGTTATATCCTCTTGTTGAATTTTTCCCTTTAGTATTATGAAGTGGCCTTCCTTATCTCTTGTTATAGCCTTCACTTTGAGGTCTAATTTGTCATATATAAGTATTGCTACCCCAGCTTTCTTTTCATTTCCATTCGCCTGAAAATGTTTTTTTTTTTCCATCCCTTCACCATCAATCTGTGTGAGTCCTTTGTTCTGAGGTGGATCTCTTGTAGACAGCAGATATATCGGTCATGTTTTCTTATTCATTCATCCACCCTATGTCTTTTGATTGGAGTATTTTATCCATTTACCTTTAAGGTTATTATTGATAGGTATTTGCTTATTGTCATTTTTATTCTTTATGCCTGTGTTCCTTCTTCCCTTTCTATTTCTTCTTTTTACAAAATCCCTTTAGCATTTCTTGCATTGCTGGCTTCATGGTAATAAACCCCCTTAGCCTTTTTTTTTTTTCTGCAAAGCTCCTGTTTTTTGTGTTTTTTTTTTTTTTTTTTTTTGTCTGCAAAGCTCCTGATTTCACCTTCAATGTTGATTGGTAGCCTTTCTGGATAAAGTATTCTTGGATTCAGTCCCTTGCTTTGCATCAGTTTGTATACTTCATTCCATTCCCTTCTGGCTTGATGCATTTTTGTTGAGAAATCAGTTGACAGTCTAATGGGAGATCCCTTGTAGGTAACTTCCTCTCTCTCGTAGCTCTTAAGAGTCTTTCTTTGTTATTAACGTTTGCCATTGTAATTACAACGTGTCGTGGTGTATGTTTTTTGGGTTCAATTTTTTGGGACTCTGTGCTTGTGTAACTTTTTTCCTCCCCAAGTCAGAGAAATTTTCTGTTACTGTTTTTTCAATTAGGTTTTCTATTTCTTGCTCCTTTTCTTGACCTTCTGGCACCCCTATTGTGCGGGTGTTGCTTTATTTTAAGTTGTCCCAAAGCTCCCTTAAACTCTCTTCCTGCTTTTTAATTTTTTTCCCAATTGCTGTTCAGATTGAGTGTGTTTTTCTACCCTGTCTTCTAACTCGTTGATTCTGCCCTCTGCTTCTAGTCTGCTAGTCTTCTTGTGTTTATATTGTATCTATAAAATTCTTCATTTCCTCTTGGATTCTTACATATGCTGTTGATTTTCTCATCCAGTCAGTTTAAATACATTATGACCCTTACTCTGAATTCTTTCTCTGACATATTGCTTGCCTCCATTTTATTTAGTTCATTGTCTGGCTATCCTTTTCTTTCTTTTGAGGGTTGCTTCTTTGTCTCCCCATTTTTGCTGTCTCCCCATTTTTGCTCTCTCCCCATTTTTGCTGTCTCTTTCTGGCCCTGGGCACCCTGCTTGGGGTTTGAGAGGTTGAAGACCCTATTAGGCCAGTGGTCCAGAAATCATTAGCCTAGAGGCTGGGTCTGCCTTGAGTCTCACACCTTTATAATCTCTGCTCTGAGTTGTATCTTCTTTTCCCACAGATCTGGTTCCTCAGTTGTACACTTCAGATGCTTGGTTTGGTGGAAGCGTGTGCACAGTTCCTCTGGTGTGAAACTGCCTGTGAGGACCCAGAGCCCTCTGGCATGCAGTTAACTGTGTGGCCCTGTTACCTGTGGCAGGGTGGCACCCTAGGTCCCTCTGGCAGCACACTTGCAGCGAGGCCCTTTATGCCCCTGGCTGGGCAAGCTGGATTGTTCTGGGTTTCCCCAACAGTGCTCTCTGTGGCCCAGAGTTAGCCACATGCTGGGTTGTTCTGGTTAGCCTCAGCAAGACTGTCCCAGGGGCTGGGGTGGAGTGGTATGGGTTGCTCTCGATAGCATAGTCAGGGCTTTCCTGTGGCTTGGAGTCCGGTATGGGCTGATTTACTCCAAGGGTGAACGTCCTAGGCCCAGGGTAGAGTGGGGGCATGTTTCTCTGGGTTGCACAGTCCACAATCTCCTGTGGCCCATACTAGGGTGCACAGTGGGTTGCTCCAGGTCGCCCTCGCAGAAGGTTCTGAGCCTCTGGATGAAGCAGACACCAGATGGCTCTTGGTCAAACTGGCAGCACGGTTCTGGAGCCCAGAGTGCTGGCAGGTCCCCCTGGCTTGCACTCACTGCTGGATCCTGGGACAATGGGTCCTGGCAGACTGGTGAGGAGGCCTGGTGTGGGAGGTCACTCTGGCGAGTGCTCACTGCAGACATCTTGGAGTCTGCCAGGAGGTACTGTACCACTAACTGCCAGGGCACAGTGGTGGTTCCACACAGGTTATGGCTGACAAGCGGCATTCTCTAGGCATCCTCTGCCCTCCCTTATTGAAAATTGTCTTCTCAGTTGTCTAATTTGTTAATTCTGGGTGGGTGTTCTCCAATTTAGTTGCTTTTCTGGCCTGGCTCCAGGAGGAGGTGCACAACACTTCTGCCTATTTGGCTGCCATTTTCTTCCCCATTCTCTTTTCTTTTTTTTAATCTCCATTTTTGAAAGTATTATAGATGTCCTCTTTTTTGTTGTCCCCCCCCCCCCATTGAACCCCTTCTTCCTGCACCCGGCCCTCCCAAGCCTTCACCACACTATTGTCTGTGTCCATGGGCTATGCATAGAGTGGGGCCTTGACTTACGAGTGTCCCAACTAACGAGTTTTTTGAGATACCAGCTGTCTCTCGGCCGATTTCTTTTCATTGAGTTGATAGAGTAATTTGAGTTAACGAGCTCCTTAATGAGCTCTGTCTCGGAACAAATTAAACTCGTAAGTCAAGGCCCCACTGTATATGAATATAAGTTCCCCAGTTAATCTCCCCCACCCCAAACCCCCAACCTCCACTTTCCCTTTGAAATTCACCAGTCTGTTCATGATTCTATGTCTCTGCATCTATTTTGTTCATCAGTTTATTTTATTCATTAGATTTTGTTCATTAGAGATACTTCATTTTTTACAGCCATATAGTATTCCATTTAAGTCTTTTTATACAAATTTTAATTTTTCATTTATTTTGTACACCTTTGTGTTGTCTTTATAAAACATTTAATGTATCCTGGCCAGTGTGTCTCAGTGGTTGAGCATTGATCTATGAACCAGGAGGTCACGGTTCAATTCCTGGTCAGGGCACATGTCCATGTTGCAGGCTCGATCCCCAGTGTAGGGCATGGAGGAGGCAGCCAATCAATTATTCTCTCTCATCATCTATGTTTCTCTCTCTCTCCCTTCCTGTTTGAAATCAATAAAAATATATTTTAAAACAAACATACAAATCATTTAATCTAGTTTTGCTATAATTTTCTTTCTTTAAATGTATTATTTCTCTGTTGATGCTTCAATGTTATCTCACTGGTTACTGTGTTTTATTTTTCTGGGCCTATGTACTCTCAGGTATAGTAAAGCAAAAATAGTTAACTTTTTAAAAAATTTATCAATTGTTTGAGTATTAAATGCTTATTTAGCGTAAGTATGTGTACAGATATTTATTTTTATCCAATTTGAATTTTTTGTAGTGCATTCAGAACTAGGATGAGTGAGCCATACCCTGGATTTATTGAACATTCATTTTATAACTAATATACACAACATTGTGCTACAAACTGGGAATATGAGCTACCCAAATGTCACAAATTGGTGAAGGAAAATGTATGTTCACATAATTTAATTGTAGGTAATTTTTCATGTGAATTAATTATATCAGTGCTATAAATCAAGAACTTGGATAAAATGAAGAAGAAAATGGTTAGTTTTGAGTAGCATGACTTGAGAAAGTTTTATAAAGCAAGAAGAAGTTAAATTAAGAATTTAGATAACATTTTGGATAATGCCAGTTCTCTCATTTAAAGTTGGGAATATTGAGTATATTACTGTTCTATAAGCTGTGAGAGACAGCTTATAGAACAGTAAAATAGCTTGTGTAACAGTGAAATAGAATGCAGATACTTTGGATTCAAAGGCAATTTCCATAACTATACTATGTTGTGTCATATAAAAGAAAACATAGATAATAAAACCATTTTTCTTCTCACTGGTACACAAATTTTAGAGTAGCTTTATTCATAGTAGCTTAAAACCAGAAACAGTGCAAATTTTCATCAACAGGTTAATGGATAAAGTGTGGCATAATCATATAATAAGAAACTTCTTGGCAATCCAAACTGTTGATACGTACAATAACATAGATGAATCTCAAAAACCTTATTTTGAGTAAAAAGAATAAGACAGAAAAGTCAACATACAGTAGAATTCCATTTAATATGAACTTCTAAAAGAGGCAAAACTAATCTAAAGTGATAAAAGTTATATCAGTGTTTACTTGAGGGAGGTTGATTGCAAGGGGCATAAAAATTGAGGGGGATGACATAATGTTTTACATCTTGTTTGTAGTGGTGTTACAGAAGCACATTCTTTTGTCAAAACTAAGAGAATTATACACTTAAAGGGGCACATTTTATTGTATGTATAACATACTTCAATAAAGTTTTTTTTTAAGACACGGGTTATAGGTTTGCCAACTAAGTCCTCAGATTGAAGTTACATAAAGCTTAATTAACATTAAGCACCCATGTAAATATTTCCATTATATGAAAGCAATTGATTGTGCTACAAAGGGTTCAATCAGGAGAATGTCCTATAAAATCTTTCAGTTTAGCATGAATGAGTTTAGTATTTGAGCTTTCTGAGATAAATACATCAAGAGTACCTCCATAAGGAAATACAATTCCCATCACTGCTGGCGTTTAATAGAGTATTTAAGAATAAAATCTGGCACCCAAGATAAAATCTGGATGACCCCTTAAAATGACACAACTCTACAACCTGGATTTGGGAGATGGCCAGGCTAGCTCTTGGCCTGTACAATCTGAGCGGGCACCATTCACAGGCCCTAGGAGAATGGTGCAAGATACATGAGTGAAAGAAAGCCTGTGATGTTGTACAAGGCTGTAGTAGCCTTTCCACCTTTTTGTTAAATATTCTTGAAAATATTCAGACCAAATACACCAATATTTAATTAGAAGAATTCAGTTCATTTATCCATGACATCTGCTCTTTTTTGCCTAGCAATACCTTCCCTCCCCTAGTTTTGGTACTGATTTTATTTGAGAAATCATTTGCCCTTGTATACCCAATATTCTTTTGTGAATATCAATTAAGAAACTCATGACCAAACAACTTCCCTGACCAGGGGTTGACCCAGCTGCGTCATAAGCCCATCAGACTCTTTTCTGGGACTCTGAATGGTGACTATAGCATCCAAGAATGGCCTATTTTGAAGTACATATTAACCATCCTGACACTGGATCCCAGGAGCATACCCTTGTTTTGTTCCTGCCCAGATATGTGATGATCTCTTGCTTTCTGGCTCAGGTATTTTAGCTTCTCTGTGAATAGCCCTATCCTTTTTTGCTAAATCGGTCAGAGTTGTTTTTTGTTGCTTGCGTTGTAATCCAGCAGATATAACAAAACAAAAAAATACAAAGAAAGTAGCCAAACAGAAGCTTGCTTTAATCTTGGTCTGGCTGTGGGAGACCTGGCTTCCAGTCCTAGCTCCACTACTTGACAGCTGTTTGACTTGGTCCATGGGCAGGTCATGGCTAAGCATTAGTTTATTAATTATTAAAATGTTTCATAAATATTTCTTGAAAGCCTTGTGTGTGTGTCAAGCAAAGACAATCAGAATACGGTTTGACATCGTTTTAAAAGATATTTATGTCCCCATAGGGTTTTTAAAGGAATCACATGAAATGAAGTTCATGAGAGCATGTTATCAGATATAAAATATTATGCCAGATGGCTTCAAATGTAAACTCTACGAATATTTAAAGGAGAGTTAATACCTATTCTTTTCAAATTTTTTAATAAAACTGAGGAGGAAGGAATGCTTCCAAACCCATTATACTAGGCCAACATTACCCTGATACTAAAACCAGACAAAGACACTGGCCACTCAAAATTACAAGCCAATATCCCCAATAAATATAGATCCAAAATTTCTCAATAAAATATTAGGAAATAAAATTTAACAATGCATTAAAAGAATTGTATGCCATTATCAAGTGAGATTTATTCCAGGGATACAAGGAAGTTCAACATCTGCAAATCATTCATTATGATGATACACCACATTAACAAAACAAATGATACAAATCATATGATCATCTCAATAGACTAAAAAATTCAACATCCATTTATAATAAATAAATCTCAAAAAAGTAAGTAAAGAAAAAAATATACCTCAATATAATAAAGACCATATATGACAAACCCACAGCTAATATACTTAACAGTGAAAAACTATACGTTTTACTTCTAAGATCAGGAACAAGGTAAGGATGTCCACTCTTGCTACTTTTTAAAAACAGTATTGGAAGTTCTAGACACAGCAATTAAACAATAAAAAATTAAAAGGCATCTAAATTGGAAAGGAATAAATAAAACAGTCATTATTTGCAGATTACATGATACAATATATAGAAAACCTTAAAAACTTAACAAAAACTTTATTAGAACTAATGAATGAATTCAGTAAAGTTGAAGGATACACAATTAATACACAGATATCGGTTGCTTTTCTATAATAATAATAATGAACTATCAGAAAGAGAAATTAAGAGAAGAATCTTATTTACTAACTTCATCAAAATGGATAAAATATCTAGGAATAAGTTTAACCAAGGAGAGAAAAGACTTATAATCTGAAGACTATAACACATTGAAAAAATTAATAAAAAGGTGTACAATGCTCTATGATTGAAATAATTCATATTGTTAAAATACTACCCAAAACAATCTACAGATTCAATGCAATGACCATCAAAATAACAATGGTATATTTAACAGAACTAGAACAAAGTATTCTAAAATGTGTATGGAACCACAAAAGACTCTAAAGCAGCGGTTCTCAACCTGTGGGTCGCGACCCCTTTGGCGGTTGAACGACCCTTTCACAGGGGTCGCCTAAGACCATCCTGCAAAGCAGATATTTACATTACCATTCATAATAGTAGCAACATTACAGTTATGAAGTAGCAACGAAAATAATTTTATGGTTGGGTCACAACATGAGGAACTGTATTGAAAGGGCCAGAAGGTTGAGAACCACTGCAAGAGACAAAGCAATCTTGAGAAAGAAGTACAAAGCTGGAAGTATCACACTCCCTGATTTTAAGCTATACTTCAAACGATAGTAATCAAAACAATAGGGTACTGACACTAAAACAGACACATAGATCTATGAAATAAAATAGAGAGCCCAGAAATAAACCCATGAATACATTATCAATTAATGATGCAAAAGAGGCAAGAATATACAAAGGGGAAAACAGTCTTTTCAATGAAATGGTGCTGGGAAAACTGGACAGCTACACGCAAAAAAATGAAATCGGATCACTAACTTGCACAATGACAAAAAAAATCAAAATGGATTAAAGACTTGAAAGTTAAACTTGAAACTACAAATTCGTAGAAGAAAACATAGGCAGTACATTTTTTTTCACATTAGACTTAGAAATATTTTTTTTGGATCAGTCTCCTCAGGCAAGGGCAACAAAAGCAATAATAAACAAATAGAACTGCATTAAACTAAGAAGCTTGTGCACAGCGAAGGAAGCAAGCAACAAAACAAAAAGGCAACCTACTTAATGGGAGAAGATATTTTCAAATAATATATTTGATACGGGGTTAATATCCAAAATATATAAAGAACTTACAAAACTTATTATAACAATAATCCAATTAAAAATAAGCAAAGGACTTTAATAGACATATTCCCAAAAGAAAACACACAAATGGCCAACAGGTGAACAGAAAGATGTTTAACATTACTAATTATTAGGGAAATGCAAATGAAAACCAATATGAAATATCACCTTCCAATAGTCAGAATGCCTATTATCAAACAGCAAAATAACAAATGTTAGCCTGGGTGTGATGAAAATAGAACCCTCATTCATTGTACGTGGGAAAGTAAAATGGTGCAGCAACTATCATAAAAAGTATGGTGGGTTCTCAAAATATTAAAAATAGTCCTTTGTATGATTCTGGCCTTTGTGTCTGTTCTATGGAACAGAAGTAGTTTATCTTTGTCTGCCTTCTCTCCCACCTACGTGTCTGCCACCACCCCATGGAAGATTCGATGGACATGGACATGAGCTCCCTGAGGCCCCAGAACTATCTTTTATGTTGTGAACTAAAGGCCAACAAAGATTATCACTTTAAGGTGGATAATGATGAAAATGAGCACTAATTATCTTTAAGAATATTCACTTTAGTTCTAGCTGGTTTGGCTCAGTGGATTGAGTGTTAGCCTGTGGACTGAAGGGTCCTGGGTCTGAATCCGGTCAAGGGCACAAGCCCGGGTTGCAAGTTCAATCCCCAGTGTGGGGTGTGCAGGAGGCAGCCGATCAATGATTCTCTCTCATGAGTGATGTTTTTATCTCTCTCTCCTTCTCCCTTCCTCTCTGAAATCAATAAAAATATTTTTTTGAAAAAGAACAGTCAGTTTAGGGGCTGGTGCAAAGGATGAATTGCACATTGTTGAAGTAGAAACAATGAATTATGAAGGCAGTCCAACTAAAGTAACATCATCAACTTTGAAAATGTTTGTACAGCCAATGGTTTCCCTTGGTGACTTTGAAATAACACCACCTGTGGTCTTATGGCTGAAATGTGGGTCGGTATGGTTAGTGGACAGCGCTTAGTAGCTGGGGGAAGAAGATGCAGAGTCAGAAGATGAAGAGGAGGACAATGTGAAACTCCTAAGTGTATTTGGAAAGTGTTTTAACCCTGGAAGTGGTAGTAAGTTTACACAGAAAAAAAAAGTAAAACTTGCTGCTGCTGAAGATGATGAGGACAACAATGATGATGATTTTGAGGATGAGGAAGCTGAAGAAAAAGCTCCAGTAAAGAAATCTGAGATACACCAGCCAAATATGCAAAATCAAACCAGAATGAAAAAGACTCAAAACCATTAACACCAAGATCAAAAGGTCAAGAATCCTTAAACAAACAAACAAAACAAAACAAAACAACAGTAGTTCTGCAGAAGATATTAAAGAAAAAAAAATGCAAGCAAGTATAGAAAAAGATGGTTCTCTTCCCAAAGAAGAAGCCAAGCTCATCAATTATGTGAATAATTGTTTCTGGATAACTGAGCAGGAGGCTATTCAAGATCTCTGGCAGTGGAGGAAGTCTCTTTAAAAGTTTGAACAGTTTATTAACCACTTAACTACCACGCGTCCAAAACAGAAACCATCCCCACACACCACGATATTTTGGATTTAATTTAAAGAAATCAATTTTCAATGAATATTATAAAAATAAATATATTACTCACCATTTGGGTGTTCTTGAATATGTTCAGCTGACAATTCTCACAAAAAGATGATTTTATTTCTTTTTTCTTTTTTTTCTTTTTGATTAAGGTATTACATATGTGTCCTTATCCCGCCCCCCCATTACCCCCACCCCCCCACTCATGCCCTCACCCCCCTGGTATATGTGTCCAGGGCTGCCACTTAGGGCAAACTTTTTTTTTTATAGACGTGCGTGGCATAGGGGAAGGTTCGCTGCTTGTGTCTACAGACACTTATGGGTTAAAATTTCCCATTTTATTTCATTTCTGTAACAGTTGATATCTGACTGTCCCTCTTATAATGCAGAGTGAGAACTTCCCTACCGTGTCTGATAAACACTCAGGTTCCAGGGTCAAGAATGTGTTGTCCAAAATGCCTGTTTAGTTTTTAAAGATGGAACTTCACCCTTTGCTTGACTTTAAGTATGTATGGAATGTTATAAGACATAGTAGTAGTGGTGGTCAGACAAATGGCAATGGTGGGGAGACAAAAACATACATGTGAAAATAGACTCAGCATTCTAATAAAGTTGCACTGTTTCTTTTTTTTATCAAAAAGTTAAAAATAGACCTACCATACAATCCAGCAATTTCACTTCTAAACACTAATTTAAAAACATATATGTATCCCTATGTTTATTGCAAAATTATTTATAATAGCCAAGATATGGAAGCAACCTAAGTATTTATCAATAGATGAATATATAAAGAAAATGTGTATATATGTGTATATATATATATATATATATATATATATATATATATATATGATAAGATATTACTCAGCTATAAGAAGAATGAAATCTTGCCATTTGTGACAACGTGGATTGACCTAGATGGTATTATGCTAAGTGAAATAAGTCAGATAAAAACAGATACTGTGTAATTTCACTTATATGTGGAATTTAAAAAACAAAATAAATGAAAACAAAACAACACAGACTCATAGATACAGGAAACAAACTGGTAGAAACCTGTTTTATAATAAAGAATTTGGTCTTTGGACTGATTCCTAGAAGGGAGCACTAAACTTTAGAATTTTCTGAGTGACAGGAAGTCTTTGTTATTTATATTGAATCCTACAGTGCCCTAGCAAATTATGAAATCAACAAACAAAATAAAAACAGACTCATAGATACAGAGAACAGACTGACAGCTGTCAGAGGGGAGGGGTTTGGGGGCTGGGTGAAAAAGTGAAGAGATTAAGCAGTACAAATGAGTAGTTACAAAATAGCCACAGAGATGTAGACTACAGCATAGGACTATAGTCAATAATATCGAGATAAATATTTTGGGGCCAGATGGGTTTTTGAAGCAGCAGGAGGCCACTCTGTAAAGTACGTGACTTTTTAAAATCTAGCTACTTTGCTGTACATATGAAACTAACACTGTAATTGAAACACACACAAAAAATAGTACAAATAAATAAATTATCCACCCTCTTATAAAACAAAACCAAACCTACAGGGCAGTGGGAATCCTCACATTTGTAGCCAGTTTGGCAGAAGTTCAGGAAACTTGGAAACCCTGGAGCTTGTGGCTGGTGTCTGAAGGGAGAGGAGTCTGTGGGGGGATGTGTCTTCAACTTGTGAAATTTGACCTAATTCTAGATAGTGTCAGAATTACATTTGAAAACCTGTAATCAATGGCCTCACATAAATAGTGCTCTAGAGGAAGATGTCAACCGAACAGTAATTAAAGCACTAGCCAATAAGGACAGACAGAGAAAATTAGAGAGTGTAGAATTGAAATAGTTACCCCTGTATTTGAATATAAATAAGCATAAGAACTAATCCCTTGGCGAGCTTATCCACAGTTTAATGATTCTTTCCTTATAACAAACCTGTTGTTTAACAGAATCTTGCCTATATATTAATTTATTGAGTGACCAATGGTAATGAAACCAGTTTCTGAGACCTGATAACAAAATAGTTATCTCTCAACAAAGTAAAATAAATGGCATAAGCAATGATCGACTCCAAAATAAAGGAATTAAATGACAATAAAATGACTAATAAATTTTGTGCAAGGGAAAATCTCCATTGTATTTTTCGGTTTTATTTAGACAACAAGATTTGGAGATCTATGGTAAATTTGCCTTCATCTAGAGCAGTGGTTCTCAACCTTCCTAATGCTGCGACCCTTTAATACAGTTCCTCATGTTGTGGTGGCCCCCAACCATAAAATTATTTTCATTGCTACTTCATAGCTGTAATTTTGCTACTGTTATGAATCATAATGTAAATATCTGATATGCAGGATGTATTTTCATTGTTACAAATTGAACATAATTAAAGCATAGTGATTAATCACAAAAAACAATATGTAATTATATATGTGTTTTCCGATGGTCTTAGGCGACCCCTGTGAAAGGATCATTCAACCCCCAAAGGGGTCGCGACTCACAGGTTGAGAACTGCTGATCTAGAGCTTACTATTTAATTAATTCATCTGTTGAACCAGTGACATATTTTGAAAGCCTCAAGGTTTCAAAACTAAGAACCAGGTATTCTGAATATAGAATATAAAATCACAGAGTAGTATACTATAAGTACTAGAGAAAAAGGGATTTTATCTCAGGATAATGAATAATTACTATTATTAGTATGCTAATAATATACAAACATACTGAGCCATATACATAGTGATTTATCAGCCTTTTCTAAAATGCGTCATCTGTAACAATAATTTTTTTATTTTTTATTTCTATGTACAATAGTTTTTCTCTGAAGCCCTACAAGAAAAGAATATAAAATAGTATAATAAACAGATCTATCATGCATACTCAATCTCTTCCAAAGCATCCCTTCAAAAGATTTTTTGTTATTCTGAGGAGTTGTTCCAGTACTGGAAAACTATTTATATGTATGTATGTGTAATCAACAATTTTTACATGTGTAATGGGTGATTCTTTTTTAAAAAATCAGTTTTGGCCTCATTTGACTTAAAGTAATTCCTTTTGATTTAAGGTGAGGGATGCATAAAACAAATATTTTAACACACAACATGACACTAATACAGAATTCAAAGTAAGTATATTTTATATTTTCACCTAATACTCACATATATATTGCTTTATTTGGATTGCACTTTACTATATGATAATGGAGAGTAAAATGACAAGTCTATGTAATGTCTGACAGTTTTCAGTGGGTTCAAAATTGTAATACAATTGATCCCTCCGTTGGACCATTTATGAATATTATCTTCTGTGGATTAGAGATTTGGGCAGCATATTAAACATTCAAAAGTAAGTAAGTTGAAAAGCTTTAATTTAAAACAATGCAATTAAACAGTATTACCTTAGGAAAGTAAAACAGAGAAGGCAGATACTTTTGAGATTATTCATATGAAAGAGTACTTGTAATTTTAACACCTAACCAATAGGTGACACCAGAGGGTAAGAATTGCAAACTTTGTTTTAAAGCATGAAAGCTGGGCAGTTGTTTTATTTCATACTAGTTATTAAATGATACATAATACCTGCTGATAGTTGAGCATAAGAGTGGAAATAAAGAAACTCTGTAAGAAGTATTATATATGTATTTTATCTTGAAACTAGGATTATTTTTGCAGCACAAACTGAACTAATAGAAAGAAGCAGAACAAGGATTCAGAATAAGCTGAAAAATCTGGTTATAAAAAAAGTTCTTTCCCTTCAAGGTTTCTTTATTTTTAACTTATATTTATCTATTGTCACACAAATTACAGCATAAAAACAAAACTGAATAGTGGGTAACATTCGCAAGACAGGTAGTCTAATTATCAAACACACAAAGTAGAATTCTAGTTGTATTTATATTATGAAGAATAAGTATTTGTTAGCTTAAGATAATTCTAGGTGTTATAAATGGAAAGTAGTAACTATTCTAAGCCTTGACTGTGATGTGTGAAACATTAACAACCAAAATAATCTCTTGCACATTGTTATGTATTGATGGATCTGAATTGTTTGTATGTAAAAAAAGCACATGTTTAAGTTTGATAAATATATACATATATATTTATAAATATGTAAGCATATGTAAATTCATGTAAATACAAATGCAAAAGACAGAAAGAAATAGTGAAAAGAAAACATTTATTGACAAAAAATTTGTGCCAGAAACTATTAGGTACTTCTGTATATTTTATTTAATTCTCCAAGCAACCCCATTTGGAAGATGATATTATTATTCTCCTTTTCCAGATGAGTAAAATGAAGCTCAAAAATTTAACTATTGTGCTTAAATTATATACTGAGTCAGTGGTAGAATTGGGACTCAAACCGACCTAGATATGTTGGGGACAAAAGCTTATGTTCTTTTCTTTACCAACATGAATCCCAAAACTCATAACTATGCACCTAAATGTGTAGGTCTTGTTGGTTGGTTGAATGTGTGAGGAGCCATGAATAGTTCATTAAAATTATGTTCATATGCAACCTAACTTATCTTCTTAACTAGAGAACTAAAATTAGAATGACTTGAGAGTGAAATATTAATCCAGTGCTGGGTAAAGTAGCCAGCCTGAAGTTGCTGAGAGTCAGATTATCTGTGTTTTAGTTCTAGTTCTGGCACTAACTAGTTGGATGTCCTTGTTAATGTAATTTTGCCTCACTAAATGTATTCTTACATTTAACATAAAGAGATTTGAAATAGATTATAGCATTTTTTAATGTTAACACTAGAAAATCATTTTTTAATTAAAAGTACATGAAATTCAAATATACAAAATAGATGAAAGAAGACTTGTTGGTTTCCATGGTTGACATTACAAAGCTTGGTTTGAACAGAGTTTTTTGTTTGTTTGCTTTTTTTATTGAATTCATTGAGGTGACACTGCTAAAATGCCATATGATTTCAGTACTATGTGGAATCTAAAAAACAATAGTACAGCATAGGGAATATAGTCAATAATTTTGTATTAACTATGTATGGTGTTAGATGGGTAGTAGACTTATCAGAGTGATCACTTAACAAGTTTATAAATATCTAATCACTGTTTTGTGCACCTTAAACTAATATAACATTCTATTTCAACTGTAATTGATAAATAAAAAATTATTTTTTAAATTTTAATGTTCATAAGTGTCTTCTAATATAATTAGTACTCTTAATGTTTTGTATTTTTATTTAGAGATATCCTAGCTTAGGTATTCCTAGCAACTCACATCAATGTATATTGATACTTTCATTGTTGTTTCTTAGCTTTTAATTATTTGACTAACCAGTCCTTATATGTCTACGATAATCAAGATGATGTGGGGCGCTGGCCGGGTTGCTCACTTGGTTAGAGCATCATTCCAATATGCCAAGGTTGTGGGCTTAATCCCTGGTCAGGGCAATACAGGAATCAACTAATTAATGCATAAATAAGTAGAACAACAAATTAATGTTCTCTCTCTCTCTCAAAATAAACACATACATTTTTCAAAAAGGAAATGTCACTACGAACTTTAAAAAAAATAGATGCTATAGTATAAGCCCAAGACCAGGCATGATATGGGATATCCATTGGGAAATAATAAAGTCCAGAAATATACTTGTAAATTTAGAGTAAATTTATATTCATAGTCAGCGAAGTGCTAAAAGTATTCAATGTGGAAAGGGGCAGCCTTTAATATTTTTTATGAAATCAATAATCACTTGGGGGAAAAATGAACCTAAAACTTTTCCTCACTTTGTACACAAAAATATTTCAAGAAAGATCCTATTACTAAACCTAAAACTTAAAACAATTACTTTTCTCCTGGCTGGTGTGGCTCAGGGGTTGAGCATCAACCTATGAGCCAGGAGGTCACAGTTTGATTCCTGGTCAGGGCACATACCTGGGTTTTGGGCTCAATCCCCAGTAGGGGGCCTGCAGGAGACAGCCTATCAATGATTCTGTCATCATTGATCTTTATCTCTCTCTCTCCCTCTTCCTTCCTCTTGGAAATTAATATATATATATATATATATATATATATATATATATATATATATATATTTTTTTTTTTTTTTTTTTTTTTTTTTACTATTCTAGAGGTATACATAGGAGCACAATTTTGCCACCTTGGGATTAGCCAAACTTCTTATATAGAACACAAGAAACCATAACTGTAAAGGATATATGATAAATTGGAATTATTAATAATAACTAGTAAAAAAAATGAAAAGGCAACTCACAAGTAAATTTGTTTATAGAATGTGTGTCTTGCCTGTGCATAGAAAGAAATTCTTAAAACTCAATAATAAAAACACAAATCAATAAAGATGTTCAAAATAATTGAAAAAGCACAAGCAATATATGAATACCTAATAAGTACAGGAATAGGTACTCAACATCTTTAGTTTTCAGGAAAATGAAATTAATTCTACAATAAAAGGCAAATTACTCAACTATCAGAATTATTAAACAATAAAAACAAAACATAATGACATACAAGATACTGGTGGGGATGTGGAGCAACTAAACTCTCACATATCACTGATGAGAATGTAAAATGGTTCAGCCACTTTGGGAACACTAATTTGTAATCTCTTACAATTTAAAACATATACCTAGCATATGATGTGGAAATTCTCCTTTTAAGAACTTACACAAGACAAATGAAAATACATACTTAACAAAAGACTTACAAAGCATTTTAATCAAACTTTATTAACAGGAAAAACATTTGAAACAACCCAATTGTTCATCTAAAGAAGATGGAATTACAACTTTTGATATTTTTATACAATAAAATATTACTCAACTGAAACAACAAAAGAACAAATTACTAATACATGAAATAGCATGGATATATCTCACCAACATGCTGAACAAAAGAAGGTGGGCACAAAATAGCAGATATTTTATTATTACTTTTAAATAAATTTATAGAATAGGAAAATAATTTTGGGTAACAGTGATAAGAACTGTGTTTTCCTATGAGTTAGTAAGAAGTGACTAGAACGAACATGAAGAAAGTTTCTGGAGTTATTGAAATGTTCTGTATTTTCAAAGTTTCTGTTGGTTACATGGGTACATTTGCAAAAGCTCACCAACTTACATGGTAAAATCTATTCATTTGCCAGCATATAAGTTTTACCTGAATAAGAATAAAATAAATAAATGTTTTAGCCGAAACTGGTTTGGCTCAGTGGATAGAGCGTCAGCCTGCGGACTGAAAGGTCCCAGGTTCGATTTCGGTCAAGGGCATGTACCTGGGTTGCGGGCACATCCCCAGTAGATGTGCAGGAGGCAGCTGATCGATGTTTCTCTCTCATCGATGTTTCTAACTCTCTATCTCTCTCCCTTCCTCTCTGTAAAAAATCAATAAAATATATTTTTTTAAAAATAAATGTTTTAAATAAAAAAGAGAGCTAGGTAATATCCTGACCATGATATATAAACACAAATTGATACTTACAAGAATTCTGGGATAAAATAACCTTATTTTTTTAGTTACTAATATGATGAATATCTACACAGAATATCTACAAAGAAACAGTACTGGTCTGTCACATAAAACATTAGACTGATCATCAGACTTCTTATAAACAGTAGAAAATGGAGTACTGTCCCAGTGTAGAGATAAAATGATTACTAACCTATATTTGGTATCTAGACAAATTATCATTCAATAGTGAGGTGAACTAAGGACATTTTCATATTTCAGTGAAAACTTTTGGAATATATTTCAGTAAGAAGAAAAATAAACTAGTAGGGAAGAATGCTTGCAAAAAGCAACGATGACCAAAGAATATTGTAAAATAATTGGGTAAACTTTATTAATAGTGACTGTACATGTACATACTAAAACATACACAGAGACCTGAGTACAAATATATTCTTTTGTTAAAGGGAGAAATAAAGTAAGACTAAAGTAATATACAGTAGCATAAAAGAGATGGGATAGAGGAAAGTTAAAGTGTGCCCTAATTCTTTATCAAGTTCAAAGAATATTAAAATACTGATCAGCCTTAACTGGTTTGGCTCATGGGTAGAGCATTGGGTTGCAGACTGAAGGGTCCTAGGTTTGATCCCATCAAAGTCATGTATCTTGGTTGAAGGCTCAATCCCCAGTAGGCGATGTGCTGATCAAAGTTTCTCTCTCATCGATGTTTCTCTCTATCTCTCTCCCTTCTTCTATGTAAAAAATCAATAAAAAATATATTTAAAGTAAAAAAAATACTGATCAAATGGAGATTAAAAAAAACAGCAGGGTTACTCATATGTGGGATATAAAATAGAAGGAAATTAATGAATAAATAAAATAGACAAATAAAATATTTATTGACCCAGACAACAATATGGTGGCTACCAGACGTGGAGGGGGTTAGGGGAAGGAAGAAGAGGGTAAAGAGGGTCAAATGTTGATGGAAGGAGACTAAACTTTGAGTGATGAGCACATAATGATAGATGATTTATTATAATATGGTACACTTGAAATTTATATAATCTTACTAGAGGCCCAGTGCATGGATTTGTGCACCTGTGGGGTCCCTCAGCCTGGCCTGTGCCCTCTTGCAATCTGGGACCCCTGGAGGGATGTCGGAGGCCAGGCTGAGGGACCCCACCAGTGCACAAATCCATGCACCAGACCTCAACTTTGCATATAAGATCTTTGGTTAATCTCTTCTCACCTTGCCCCATCCCTGCTTCCCTCTGAGATTCATCAGTCTGTTCCATGTTTCCATGCCTGTGCATTGAGTGTCTGCCCCCTGGTGGTCAGTGTGTGTCATAGCTACAGGTCAAATGGTCCCTTAAGCTTTTATATATATACTAGAGGCCCGGTACACAAAAATTTGTGCACTCGGGGGGGAAGGGGGGTCCCTCAGCCCGGCCTGTGCCCTCTCGCAGTCTGGGACCCCTCAGGAGATAAACTACCTGCTGGCTTAGGCCTGCTCCCAGGTGGCAGAGGGAAGGCCCAATCCCTAGGTGTAGCCCCTGGTCGGGCTCAGAGCAGGGCTGATTGGGGAGTTGGGGCGGCGCCCCCTGTCATGCACAGAGCAGGATGGATCGGGAGGTTGTGATGCCACCCTCAGCCATGCTCGGGGAAGGGCCAATTGGGGGGTTGGGGCACCATCCCCTGTCACACTCAAGTCAGGGTCGATGGGGAGGTTGCAGCGCCACCCCTGTCAAGCACAGAGAAGGGTAAATCTGGGGGTTGGGGTGCTGCCCCCTGTCACTCACAGAGCAGGGCCCATCACACACAGAGCAGGGCCTGTGGGGGGTGTGGGTTGGGGCGCCGCACCCTGTCACACACAGAGCTAGGCCGATCAGGGGGTTGGGGCACCGCAGAATGTCACACACAGAGCCACAGGGCGATCAGGGGGCTGGGGAGCTCCCCCCTATCAGGCACAGAGCAGGGCTGATCAGGGGGTTGGGGCACCTTCCCCTGTCACGAACAGAGCAGGGCGGATAGGGAGGTTGTGGCCACGCCCCCTCTCACACACAGAGCCGCAGGGCGATCAGGGGGTTTGGGCACTGTCCCCTGTCATGTTGATCCCGGTGCCGGGAGGCCTCACAGCTCCGCTGATCCCGGTGCTGGGAGGCATATTACCCTTTTACTATATAGGATAGAGGCCTGGTGCACAGGTGGGGGCTGGCTGGTGTGCCCTGAAGGGTGTCCTGGATCAGGGTGGGGGTCCCCACTGGGGTGCCTGGCCAGTCTGGGTGAGGGGCTGAGGGCTGTTTTCAGGCTGGCAGGTGACTAAAGCTCCCAACTGCTCCTTTTTTTCTTTTTTTTTAATTCTGGGCCAGCTTTAGCTCTGAGGCTTGGCTCCAGCTCTTAGGCCTCCACTGCTGAAAGCAGGTATCTGGTTTGTTTGGGTTCTATAATCGAAATACTGTTTCAACTCCAGCTCTGATATCCCCACTGGCTGAAAGCAGGTTTCTGGGGTTTTGTTTAGCTTCTATATTTGTAACAATGTTTCAAACTGCAAGCTCAGAGGCCAGCAGTGGCAGGCGGGAAACGTTGGAGTCCTCCATCACTGAAGCAAGCAAGCCTCATGTTTAGTTCAAGCTGCCTGGCTTCCGGCTGCCATCTTGGCTGGCAGTTAATTTGCATATCACCCTGATTAGCCATTGGGAAGGGTAGCGGAGTTACGGCTAATTACCATGTTTCTCTTTTATTAGATAGGATACTAGAGGCCCGGTGCACAAAAATTTGTGCACTGGAGGATGGGGGGGTCCCTCAGCCCAGCTTGCCCCCTATCCCATACTGGGAGCCCTCAGGGGGTGTCCTACTCCCTGCTCCCTGCTCCCCGCTCCCCTTGCGGAGTGGGCCTAAGTCACAGTCTGGCCTCCCTTTGTGGGAGGCGACTGGGCTGATCAGGGGAAGGCACCAGCCCCATCACCCCGCTGTTGCAGCCACTGCCAGTCACCGCAGCCAGCAAGGTGTTTTATTCAACAAGGACTCCAGTCCCTTTACCATAAAAAAAATGACAACTTTCTTTAGGCATTTTCAAGATGTGTCTTTCATAGGATATGACATTTCTTTCTTTCTCTTTCTTTCTTTCTTTCTTTCTTTCTTTCTTTCTTTCTTTCTTTCTTTCTTTCTTTCTTTCTTTCTTTTCTCCTCACCTGAGGATATGTTTCCATTGATTTTTAGAGAATGTGTAAGAGAAAGGGAAAGACAGAGAGAAACATCAAAGTGAGAGGAACACTTTGATTGGTTGCCTCCTACATGAGCCCTGACCTGGGCCCAGGCCAGGGAGGAGCCTGCAACCTAGGTACATGCCTTTAGTCAGAATTGAACCCAGACCCAGCAGTGGGCAGGCCAAGGCATTATCCACTGAGCAAAACCAGCTAGGGCAGGATATGACATTTCTTAACCCTCCAGCAGCGGACCTTCCTTTTTTTCTCCAGGAGTGTGGTAAAAAACCCTAGATCACCTATTTGAATTCTTATTACCCAAGTTACTAAGAATATTACCAGTGGCATAGAGGGAGCTAAGCCAATGAGCAGTCAGAAAAGGTGTTTCCTCTGTAGTTCACACCAATTGCTGGCTTGGCCCCTGCCCAGGCCTAACGCCTCTGGTAGAGTCATTAGCCCTGGGCAGGGGACCTTCAGTTCCCTCAATCCTGATGGAGGCATCAGGCCTGGGCAGGGGACCTCTCAGCTCTGATTGCAGGCTGCGATAGCCTATAGCCCCTGGGCGCCTACGTATGCAAATTAACCGCCATCTTTGTTGGGGGTTAATTTACATAGCGTGCTGATTAGCCAATGGGAGGCGTAGCGAAGGTACAATCAATTACCCTGTTTGTCTATTATTAGGTAGGATATACTAGTAGCCCAATGCATGAAATTCATGCACATTGAAAGGGAATTAATTAGAGGAACATAATTTGGACTCACTATCTAATATCAATAATATGTTAGCGTGAAGCAGTCTGCATTTCTGAAATTCAATGGCATGAATTTTAGCTATTACTTTGCCAAATAAATGGGATTTACAGATATCATTTAAAAGAGCATTCAGCTTAATATTAAAAACTCTGGCTACCAAGTCAGGTCTGTTTTCAACTTTGCCAGCATTGTAAATTGTTTGCAATATCTGCCCATTTGGGGTTGCATGTCACGGTTATGAATAAATCAGGCTTGCCATACCTTGTTACAATTGCCATATCATCCTGATATCGCTGCTGCATATTTCTGGGACTACCCTCAGAAGATGATGGAAGTATTATCATTTTACCAATTGGCACATTGTCATTTTCAGATCTAGATTTGAGATAATCCATCAAACCACTATATTTTTCAACTCTCAACTTACATTGGTTTGCTTTGATGAAATTTATCCAATTGGCCTCTATTTTTAAATACGAATTCATGATAAAATGTCGAGTTAATTTTCCTGCATTTAAAATAAGATTGAACGTGTCCCGCACAGAGAGATGAAATCCATAATACTGCATTTGTGTGACTCGTGCCCTTACATTTTGTCTAGTATTATTGTCGGTTATACTATTGTCTCTGAGTCTTAATGCAATATATGTTCCCCAGCCTTTTTCACCATGTGGAAAAAGAACAGGATATGTCATTGCATCTAATGTAGGAAACAGGATATTGATTTGTTTCATTTTAGTGGCATTTGGATTATTGGGATCTGGTTTATAATGAATGAGCAAGTCCTTTTTCAAAAGGAGGTTCTCCATCTTCATTCCTGAATATGACAGCAACCTCAGTTACATGGGGAGAATTATATCTACCTGGGTCACTGTTACGATCGTATTTAATCACCATTGTTACCTCTGTGGGAGCAATACCTTTTGCTGCTGCTTCAGATTGGGCTACCTTTTCTACCTCATGTAACATCTTGTACGATTTTGTTAATTCATTTATTTCATGCATGAGGTTGTTGAGTCTTTCTGAGCAGCGCTGGTTTCCTGGCATTGCTAATCTTTTACTTGTAGCTTCGTCTGTATCCACAATATAGAGTTGAGCAAACTTCCGAGAAATACCATCCGAAGGATGTAAAGTTCCAGTACAGTGATAAACTTGTCCGTGTATTCTAAAACAGTATGGCCCATATTGTGATGGCGATGCAATATTTGCACCCATGGAAGCAAAAGCAAAAGAACTATTTATGGAACGAATATTTCCCATGACATTTTTACTGTCAGAATCTTCGTTTGTCATTAATCTTTGTAAATATGCCAGGTAATCTGGAAAATGTATATCATTTGGACAGACTTTCCCTTTGCTACAACATCGAGTAAATTTCCCATCGGATGGTTTTTCATCAGAGAAATTTAGGGCTAGGCAAAATTCACATCGAACAGTCATTCCACCACAACTATGTTCGAGGATTGCATCCTCATGTACTCCATTTTCGCTGAGAAGGCAGTTCCTACTGGTATTGGTAGTACTTGTTGATGACTATTCTCTTGACATATTCTGTTGTTGCCACTGCCTTCTTTCAACTTCAAAGGCACGTTGGTCTTTAGATATTTTCTGTCGATAACGGCCGTGTTTTTCGGCATCAGAGTGACATTTTCCCAGTAGCTGGTGTTCAGATACATCCTGTCGCAGGTGCCGCCTTCTTTCAAGATCAAATGAATGCTGCTCTGCAGACACTTTCTGTCAATAACGATGGCATATTTTGGCTGCAGAGCTACGTTGTATCAACAGTTGTTCTTTAGGCATAGTGCCACCTCTCCACTGTCTTGGTCTGAGATGCAGGTGAATGAGTGTCCTGGCTGTCAGGCCACTGAGAGCTGTCTGACCAATGGCTGATTATGGCTGATTCTGTGGGGGTGGGACTTCCTCCACTCTGCTGTCAGCTTCCACAGCTGTGATGAGGAAGCTGGGGTGACAGAGGGAGCCGCACCCTCCAAGCCGCCCTCTCTCTCGTTCTGCTCTATGTCCAGTTGTCTACTGCTTTGCCAAGTCCTCCAAACCTCCTGCTCTCCACTGGCAAGGTCCCGGGAGTCCGTGGGAGTGGCTAGGAGCAAGCGGCCACTCTTCCCCAACCAGCGAAAGTCCCTGGAGCCCATGGGTGTGGCTACAGCCTCGCCTCCCAGGGCCAGCAAAAGTCCCTGGAGCCCACAGCCATGGCTGCCGTTGCCTCCTGGGGTGCTTGACACCTGCGTACGCAAATTAACCACCATCTTTGTCAGATAATTTGCATAGTCACTCGGATTGGCTGGTGGGCATGGCTGGTGGGCATGGCTTGAGCAGAGTGGAGGAATGGCTAATTTGCATGTTTCTCTTTTATTATGTAGGACTAGAGGCACGGGGCACAAAAACTTGTGCACTTGGGGGGGGTCCCTCAGCCCTACCTGTGCCCTCTCACAGTCTGGGACCCCTCGGAGGATGACCACCTGCTGCCTGAGGCCCACTCCCTGGGGAATTGGGCCTAAGCTGGCAGTAAGACATCCCTGTGGCAGCCCGGGAACCCTTGGGGATGTCCACTTGCCAGTGTGGAGCAGGCCTAAGCTTCAGTCGGACATCCTTAGCACTGCTGAGGAGGTGGGAGAGGCTCCCACCACCACCACTATAGTGGCAGCCATCAGTCTGGCTTGTGGTTGAGCAGAGCTCCCCCTGTGGGAGTGCACTGACTACCAGGGGGCAGCTCCTGCATTGAGTATCTGCCCCCTGGTGGTCAGTGTGTGTCATAGTGACCAGTCATTCCCAGTCGTTCTGCTGTTAGGGTCAATTTGCATATTACCCTTTTATTATATACAAGTGTCTGGCTATCCTGGGTGAGGGGATAATGGCTGTTTGCAGGCTGGCCGCAGCCCCTTCAGGGTAGGGGTCCCCCCTGGGATGCCTGGCCAGCCTGGGTGAGAGGCTGATGGCTGTTTGCAGGCTGGCCACAGCCCCTTCAGGGTGGGAGGTCCTGCTGAGGTGCCTGGCCAGTCTGGATGAAGGGCTGAGGGCCATTTTCAGGCTGGCTAAGCCCCCCAGCGGGGACCCTCACCCCATGAGGATGTGGCCAGCCTGAGTGAGGGGCTGAAGGCTGTTTGCAGGCTGGCCATGGCCCCCAGCCACCCAAGCTCCCAGGGGAGGCTGGCTGGAAGCAGGTATCTGGGATTTATTTGTCTTCTATAATTGAAACTTTGTTGCCATGAGCAGAGGCCACAGCTGGCTCATGGCAGGCAGGAAGCTTGGCTTCCTCCATCACCCAGGCAACCAAGCCTCCTGCTTGCTCCTGCTCTGTGGCTGCTGGCCACCATCTTGGTTGGGTTAATTTGCAAATAGTTGCTCTGATTGGCTTGTGGGCCTGGCTTGGGGCATAGCGAAGGTATGGTCAATTAGCATCTTTATCTTTTATTAGTGTAGATAGATTAACCAAACTCACTCCAATAAATGTAATAAAAAAGATTTTTTTAATTACAAAACTTAAATAATAGAAATATGAGATACAAACACTGAGAAAATAATAGTAGGAATTGGAAAGAAAGAGGGAGATATAAGCAAAATTATTTAAGGAAAATAGAAATTATTAAATTTAGGAATGTGAAGATGTATATAATAAACATGGTAAATGTAAACAGAGTAGAATCACACAATAAAAGACAGAGGCACTCAAACTGGATTTTAAAATTCAGATATATGCTAACCTATATAATAAGAGCCTAATATGCTAAGTGTCTGACCATTCATTCAGCCGTTAGCTTGCTGCTAGTGTCCTGCCAATCGGGACTGGATGAGATGGGCCAGACATGCCTTGGATGAATCCGTGCATGGGCGGTTTCTGCCCAATCCCCGTAGGCCAAGCTGAGGGACCCCACCAGTGCACAAATCGATGCACTGGGCCTCTATTTACAATAAAAATCTTAAAATATAATAATATAGTAGAAAGGTAGAAAAAAAGGATAGTAAATATCATATATTATATATTACAATATTGAGGAGACAGAAAGAAGCTAGGTAGATAGGGTCGGAACTACAGGTAAGAAAAATGAAACCCAAGAACACAACTATGTGGAGTTTCTAAGATACCTAATCTGGACAGGGAAGGATGGGTGCGCATAAACTGTAAAATGTATGGATCTTGCTAAGACAGACAGCGTGCAGATAACCAATCACAAGGCAGTAAGGCGTATAAACCAATCACAAGGATGTGGTTAAGACAAATTTTTTAAAAGATCAATCAGGAGCTGGAAAGGCTGTCTCCACCCCCAAATTAAAAGGTGTGAACTTCCTTTCACTGTCTCTCTTCTCCTCAACATGCAATGGGTTCCTGGTGTTCATTCCTGTGGCGGGGGAGCACATCCCTGTGCTCACATGGCTTATGACCACGTGGGCCTCCACACATGGACTATTAGACTTTAATTAGCTTGGACTACTCTTGACTGGAACATAGAAAGGAAGCTCAGGACACTGGGCTGCTCCTGGAACCCCAGACATACCTTTTTCAGGACTGGCCTCTCCAAATAAACTTCGGTTCCATTAATCGTTTTTGTCCATGACTTCATTCTTCAATTGTGGTGAGACAACGAACTTGGTCTGAGCACTCCACATTTTGGGTCTCTCTATATGTCTATATAGACAGCCCCCAACTTAGGATGCTTTGACTTACCATGTTTTACTTTACTTTCTCTGGTACTTTTCAATAACAGTGGTATACTTGAATTTTTATATTTTGTGTTTCAAAACAAAGAATAAGCTCAGTCACTTTTCACAAATTAAAACAAATAAATGCAAAAGGTCGTACTTGAGCTTAGCCAAAACTTTTATTTCTTCTTTCCTGACAAGTGCCATTAACGGCTGTTTTTTTTTATGTATTAAACACACACATAATTATTAATGTATGGGAGATTCATTTTAAAAGAAATTTAAAAATTGGCATAACTACTTTAATCCAACAAGTAAAAAGCATAAACATTCTGTCTTTGTCACATTGCTGTTTTCCCTGCTCTGCAAAGGCATACATTAAAAGCACCATGCTTATTCTGTCATTCTTCTCATATCAAGTTAACCAGCACTTAAAGCTAGAGGCATGATACTCTCATCCAGGTTGTCACAAATGGTAGTATTTCATTCTTTATTGTGGCTGAGTAGTATTCCATTTTGTATATGTACTATATCCTCCTGAGAGTATCATGCTAAGTGAAATAAGTCAGATGGAAAAGAATAAGAATGATATGATTTCACTCATATGTGGATATAAAACAGAAACCAACAAAGGAACAAACAAAACAAACAAACTAATAGATAGAGACAAAGAAGGGTGGTTACCAGAGGAAAAAGGTATGGGGGGAGGACGAAGAGGGTAAAGGGTGTCAAATTTAAGGTGACAGAAGGACACTAGATTTTTTTTGGTAAACACAGAATACAATATACAGATGATGTATTATAGAATTGTATATTAAAACTTACCCTGGCTGGTGTGGCTCAGCAGTTGAGCATCGACACATGAACCAGGAGGTCATGGTTTAATTCCCAGTCAGGACACATGTCAGGATTGCCGCCTCAATCCCCAGTGTGGCATGCAGGAGGCAGCAGATCAATGTTTCTCTCTCATCTTTGATGTTTCTATCTCTCTATTCCTCTTCCTTCCTCTCTCTCTAAAAAAATCAATGAAGACATATTTTTTAAAAAACTTATGTAATATTATTAACAGATGTCAGGTCAATAAACTTAATAAAAAAGGTTTAGTGAAAAAAGTAGAGGCATATTTTGAAAGGTTTTTTTCCTTTCATTTTTACGTTCAATTCACTATCAGATTCTAAAAATAAAATTATTAAAGTATTAATGGACACATTCTTTTGCTGAATTTTACTAACAAAAAGGCTTGAACTTTCAAGTATGTTAAAATGAATTTATTTCAGTGATGACGATTCCATCTATTACATGTACAGGATAGATCTTGATATTTTAAAATATTGAGATCTTAATATATTTCATTTTTTTTCTGCTTTTTGGGGGTCTAGAAAACATCTGCACCAAAACAAGTCAGGAAATAAACCCATGATATTCTTTACTGAGAAATTAAATTAGTCCTGGCTTTGATTTCAGTAATTACAAAAATCACAGCAGCCAAATACACATTGTGTGTCTCATTTTAAAGATTTTAAGTGATTGTGTTTGAACTGGATAATTTTAACTAGTTTGCATCATCTCTAAAACATCAAAGTGACATGTTTTCCCAGTCCTAGTTTAATTACTGTATTTTGCAGACCTGTTGATAAAGCCTAGAGGAATTCTAATTAGCTATGATTCTGCCTTGCTCTCCCTGTTGTACAATCCTCTGTTCTCAGCTTGTGGGCTCCAATACTATGTCTTGCTCAACCAAGGATGAACACAGCTGCTGGCCTTCTGGCTTACATCCAAGCTGAAAAACCTGCCAGATATTTTAACCAAAGTCTGCTAGTTCAAATCTTAGAATGAGAAGGTATAAATGTGGCTTAAAAGAGCAGGAATCTTATTTCTAGCAGTAGATTTAAATGATTTACTTTATATTTCCCTTTAAACTTAAATTAATGATTTAAAATATAGCTTCTTGATACAAACAGTAAGTAAATACAATGATATTTCCACAACTTTTGGTAATGAAATTAGGCAAAGGAAACCATTTTTAGTACTAAGTGCGGTGGATGTTTTTAGTAACTCCTCAACTAAAAATCTAAATTTCATTTCAACAATTTTTAAATTTTAATAAAATCTCAAATGAAATAGAGCAATAATTGGGAAACAAAGTCTTGAATGATAGATTAAAGCAATTATTAAGTTGATAAAACCCCTTAATGTCAAATAATAATGCAAATGAGAGGAAAGAAAGTAGGATTTCTCATAATACTTTTTATTTCTGATATTTAAAATATTTAAAGATAGATGACCTTTTCTTAGATATATAATTAATGACAAACATCATTATACTATCATTTCTTTTACCTAGTGTTATGTTTCTTAAGAGAATATTAACTTTTATATTCCTATGAAATCTCAAACCCTGATAAACAAATTCTAGAGATAATACCACAGAAAGCATATCAATGATTTCATGCGCAAATCATATTTAACAATCTTTTCTTATCTGTATTTTAACTTTCAACTTTAATCAGGCACTATACTTTAATTACAAGGTACAAAAATTATACTTTATTCTTAAAATGTGTGAACATATATTTGTGTCAAAACCAGTAATCCATAAATAATATCAAATTGTCTATCTAGATTGGTCAATGTGGTCACTGAAGTGTAAGTTTCAGATGGAGTCTTTCTTTTTTAATCTCCTATATTCAACATGCAAGCAGAGTCCACATAACTGAAATGATTGATAATAAATAATTGAATTGATATGATAAAGAAACAATACTGGTTAATGTCTTCAATAGAACATTATATTTAGAAATTTGATTACTTATTCTTAATCAAGTCTAAGGGATACAAGTTGACTTAAATATTTTTCCTAGAATGACCATTCTGTTTTCCTGTCTTTATTGTCCTGTCATCATTAGCTCTGGATCCCTTTACTTCCTACCTGTAATTTTAGTTTAGCTCCTCTGAGGCACATATCAGGACTCTTGTTTACACATCTCATTGTCTGAGCATTTATTTATCCATTCAACAAACATTTATTGAGTCACTACAATGTGCTACACACTGAGGATATAGGAGTGAACCAACAATGTTGGGGTCCTGCCCCAGCAGGTCCTGGGGTTCCCAAAGGTGTGGACGGAGTTGGCGAAGAAGGAATGACACAGAGACAGCGTTCAGTTGATCAGCAGCCTAGCCAGGTTCTCTAGCCAGGTTCTCTAGCCAGGATCTCCAGCCAGGTTCTGTGTGTTATTGTCTTGTTACATCTGTATTTACACCAGTTGATTTTAAACCTATCAATTTCTATTCAAAGGTTAGGGCCTTTCTTATCTCCATTCCAGGGAGTAAAGATTATGTAGCTTAAGCGTGATTGTTCTTAAAGTGATTAACTACCCTCCTGGCACTTAGTTAAGGGGTTTTATTCCCTCCCTAACTTCAGGGAAAAATCCCTACCTGGGGAAACAACCTTTCTCGGAGAGATGACCTTGGTTAAAACACATAGCACCAAGAAGGGGAGCAAACATATTAAGAACAGTATGCCATATACGCCAGGTCCCTTGAAACATATGCTGTGCAGATGTTTCTTCCCTGCAGCGACTGTGTCAAGCAGCAAGGATGGACCGGCTTCCGGCACAAGGAGACCATTATCTCTGCTTTCATGGAGTTTTGTTATTGGATTCCTGTTGCTCTTGTACCACACTCCCAGTAACTGTATCTGTGCTCTGTCCCCTCCAGCTTATCTGTGTATCTATTTATCTACCTATCTATCTACATGTTTATAAATAAGTATATATATATATATATATATATATATATATATACATGTGTGTGTGTGTGTGTGTGTGTGTGTGTGTTAGCAAGTTTATTAATCTCAATTCTTTTTTTCTTTGCTAATACTTTGTTACAGGTCATGCTCTTATATAAGTTATGTGAACTTAGATAAAAATATTAATTATTAATTCTAATAATTTATCTGAGCTTTTAAAACGTTTTCAATGTACACAAGCATATCATAGGCATATTATACTTTCATTTCTTTCTTTCTAAACATGATCATTTTTATTTATTTATTTATTTTTGCCTTAACATAATGGGTGGTACCTCCAGAACAATATTAGATGAAAGTAGATATAATGGGCATCTTTGTCTCATTCTAAATGCAAATGCAGTATTTTTCTTTTTCTTTCTTTTTTTTTTTTTTGAACTAACTGAAACATAGTTTATTCATCTCATTAGGAGGTGCATCTCCAATGAATTTTTACTTTTTCTTTTTTTTATGTTAAAACACCAACGACATTTAAGAACTCAGAAAGTGTGAACAGATGGTGCAAACATGACACACAAACCAAAAGATTGTGTCTCCCAGCACAGGGTCCCAGCTGCAGTTGCCCTTTCCCCCCCCCAGCCATGGCAACCAGTCTCAAATCCAACCGCATTTGAAAGTCAAACTCAGGACAGCCATCACAGCATGTTTCACCAATCACAGGAAGCAGCTCGATTCTAAGAAAGAAAAAGCCTTTCGGGTAGCTCCCAGGGGCGGGGCTGCCTCACCGGAACTGAGTGGTACCTCCTGGGCTTACACAGCACAGACTGTGATTGGCTTTCGTTCAGTATTATGTTAATGAAGTGGCCTTTTTAAAAGAACCTTGGATATTTAATTTCCACCTAAGTGTTAAAATCATTGTTGAGTGATACTATCTGAAGGATTATACAGACTGGAAAACTTTTCTCTTTGCCAGTGGAATCAAAAGTAGGGAAACTATCTCACCATGACTGTAAAGTATGCGGCTGTGGTAGACCTGGCAGAGGCAATAATACCAATATTAAGACTATACTTCCAGGGATCATTTCTATAGTTTCTCTAACTGTGTAGAGCACCTGAAATCACGAGGAGAAGATGCACCATTCTCTCCTGAGAGTAAAGCTGGCTTTTGTCGTTGCTTTGGTAACTACCACTTGCCATTGATGATAGTTGTTCTCTTTCTTGGGAAAGAAGAGGAAGAGGATACATTCTGAGTGGTTTTTGTTTTTTTACTTGGTTAGAAAGAGTAACTTTGTCAACAGTACTGCAGTCTGCTTTTGCATCAGTTAGCAGACTGCTGTGGATACTTTTTAGATAAATACAGTTGTGCCTGCTTTTTAAAAAATTATTATTGTTCAGATTATTAGAGTTGTTCCTCTTTTTTCCCCCCATAGCTCCCCTCCACTCGGTTCCCACCCCACTCTCTGCCCTTCCCCCCTTACCCCCACTGTCCTCATCCATAGGTGTACGATTTTTGTCCAGTCTCTTCCTGCACCTCCCACACCCCTTTCCCCCCGAGAATTGTCAGTCTACTCCCTTTCTATGCCCCTATTCTGTTATATTCACCAGTTTACTCTGTTCATCACATTTTTTATTCACTTCATTTTTAGATTCACTTGTTGATAGATATGTACTTGTTCATAATTTTTATCTGTACCTTTTTCTTCTTCTTCCTCTTCTTAAAGAATACCTTTCAGCATTTCATATAATCCTGCTCTGGTGGTGATGAACTCCTTTAGCTTTTCCTTATCTGTGAAGCTCTTTATCTGACCTTCAATTCTGAATGATAGCTTTGCTAGGTAAAGTAATCTTGGTTGTAGGTTCTTGCTATTCATCACTTTGAATATTTCTTGCCACTCCCTTCTGGCTTGCAAAGTTTCTGTTGAGAAATCAGCTGACAATCTTATGGGTACTCCCTTGTAGGTAACTGACTATTTTTCTCTTGCTGCTTTTAAGATTCTCTCTTTGTCTTTTGCTCTTGGCATGTTAATTATGATGTGCCTTGGTGTGATCCTCTTTGGACTCCTTTTGTTTGGGGTTCTCTGCGCTTCTTGGACTTATAAGTCTATTTCTTTCACCAGGTAGGGGAAGTTTTCTGTCATTATTTCTTCAAATAGGTTTTCAATATCTTGCTCTCTCTCTTCTTCTGGCACTCCTATAATTCGGATGTTGGTTTGCTTGAAGTTATCCCAGAGGCTCCAAAACTCTTCATATTTTTGTATTCTTTTTTTTTTTCCCAGTTGGGTGTTTTTTACTTCTTCATACTTCAAATCTTTGACTTGAATCTTTCATTCCTCTAGTCTGCTGTTGGACCTCTGTATAATATTCTTTATTTCAGTCAGTCTATGTTTAATTTCTATTTGGTCCTTTTTTATATCCTCCAGGGTCTCACTAGATTTTTTGAGGGTCTCACTAGATTTATTGAAGGTCTCACTAAATTTCTTGGGGGTTTATAGAAAATTCTTGAAAAACCTTATAACTGTGGTTTTGAACTCTATATCCAGTAGTTTGCTTTCCTCCATTTCTGTCATTTGTGACCTATTTATTTGTCTCTGCATTTTGGCTGCATCCCTGTGTTGATAGGGTGGCTATCTGTGATAGGTGCTCTATAGGGCCCAGTAGCTCAGCCTTCCCAATTACGAGGTGGACACTCTTGGTGCACAACTTTGTGGGCTGTGTGCACAGTCTTGTTGTAGGTAAGCCTTGATTGTAGTTGTTATCACTGGGAGGAATTGACCTCCAGGCCAGTTGGCTGTGAGAATCAGCTGTGTCTATGGTGGGAGAACTTCTGCGCTGGGGACACCTTTATGGGGCAAGGCTTGCTTCAGTGTGGCTTTGGTGCTCACTGAGTCTGCCCCCTGAATGTGTCCCTTATGGATCTGAGGAGTTGTAATCTGGATGGTCCCACTCTGACCAATGGGTACACTGGCACTTGGATCTTTAAGGAGGTGCTAATTTAGCCTCTGCCGGAGGCTACCCAGCGGGAGCTAAGGAGAGATCTGCAGATTCCTCTTCTTTGTTTGGGATTTGGAGGTGCCCAGATGAGGCCCAGCTGTGAAGCAATGCAAGCTGCTGTGGGGCCTTGGGCCTTCTTTTGGATGTTCTGGGTCTCTCTGATCCAGCTGCAGTTTGTTAGGTAATTTTAGATTGCAAAGGGCCAGGCCATTCATATGCAAAAGCCTCTGCTAGCAGCTTGGATGGGGCGGGGTCTCAGGGAATCAACAGGGTGAAGCAAGCAGCTATGGCTGCTCCTCAGTCCTACCCTAAGAGGCCCCGGTGGGTCTCAATGTCACAGTAATCACTGCAAGCACCTCTGAGAAAAAGCCGCCCTCAAGTTCCACCTACTGCCAGACAGTTCAGTTTCTCCCCGTATGAGTCTGGGTCCCCAGAGACTAGCCTGAACTGGAGTTCAGCGCGGGAGCTTGAGACTCCCTCCAGATTGAAAAAGACAACCATGTCCTCAGTTGCCAGCCCTTTCCACATGTGCCTCTGTACCTCTGCACTTTACTTCCTCACTTCCTTTGAGTCTCAGTGTGCTTTTCTCTTTCCTTCTAGTTGTAGAATTTCCACTCAGCCAGCCTTCCTGTGGTTCTGGATGATGTCCGTTTTGTCTTTTAGTTGTATTTTTGAAGTGGTTGTGTGAGGCAGCAATTTTCGGTGTTTACTTATGCCGCCATCTTGGTTTCTCCCCAATGCATTATTTTTCATCATTTCACAATTTTGTATGTTGTTTGCTGTAGGATGATTTGTAGATACCTCTTAATATTAGATGAAGAAAGTTCCCTTCTATTTCTAGTTTAAATACATTTTTTTTTTCTAAACAGATGCTGGATTTTATCAAATGCATTTTCTGCACTTGTTAAAGAGATAACATTTTTTTTTCTATTTCTTTCTCCTAATGTAGTAAAATATATAGTGATTTTCAATTGTTAACACTTTTTATTCCAGAAATAAAGTGATTTAGCTTGAATATATTAGCCTTTTTGTTTTGTTTTGCTAAGATTTTATTTATAATTTCTGCATTTACCATTATCTATCCCTTAAATGTTTAGTAGATTTAACAATTAAATCCATCTTGGTCTGGAGTTTCTTTTTCCAAAGGATTTTGATGACCGATTTAATGTTTTTAGTAGCTATTTATGTTTTTCCTTATGCTATTTTTTTTTGACCTCACAAGAAGCCATTAATGATAGAAGCATTACAAATTTCAAACAAAGCTTCAGTAATTCTTCTGAAACACCAAAAAAGGTCCTGGTTTTTACATGGTTACATTGCTAATTTCATAGTAGCATTTACAATATTATTACTGTTGTTGTTCTGGGCTTGGACTGCCTTTGCTCTTGACAAATTTCTTGTGACATGAACAATTCTATGGCCTTAACTTGCACACACCCGTTTCATCAATCTCTTCCTCTTCACTCTCCTCTTGTACAGTTGGAGTCTGTGTTTTATTGAATGGTTGAGACAGCTTCACCTTGAACTTTGAATGTCTCAGCAGCTTCTAGCTGTGATTGCTGAGGTAAATCCTTTATATTGGCTTCCCCAAAAACTAGGTAGGTATTTGAAGCTGGTCTCTTGTAGACATCTGGTTTTGTGATGACAAAGAGGATATTCTTAGATTTCTATATAGCCACCCTAGTAACACCTGTAACCTGTTGAAGAGTCAGCTTGGACATAGCCTTCTGTGCCTTCTTTTCACTCGGGCTCTGTTTTGTTTCATTGACAGGTTCTTCATTGATGTCAGCTGCTGCCACCAGCTGGGCTTTCTGTGTGGAATCTTGTGCCTGGAGCTCTGGTATTGATTCATGCTGCCAGATTCCGTTCCAGACCCTGCCCAGCCTGAGGCTGTGGCAACTCCTGCTTGGTGGCAGGGATGGTTTCTGTGGTTTCACCACATCTTTTGTGCAGGGAACTGGGAACCAAAATGGTGGCAGAAAGAATCTTATGCTACTTTTATTAGAAAATTTTCTGTTATTCATACTTTAAATTGTATTGCATAGTAGTGCATAATAATATCTGAAAAACATTCTCATGCATATACATCTTTTAGTAATATCCCCTCTTTTAATCAGAGATTTGTTTCTTGTGACTTTACACCTTTTTCACCCTTTTTATCTATAGGTGTATTGATATTATTTTAAAGAACTGGCTGCTGGGGTCCAACCCCAGCAGGTCCAGGGGTCCCCAAAGGTGTGGACGGAGTCGGCGAAGAAGGAAGGACACGGAGACAGTGTTCAGTTGATCAGCAGCCTAGCCAGGATCTCCAGCCAGGATCTCCAGCCAGGATCTCCAGCCAAGTTCTGGTCTGGATCTCCAGAGAGGTTCTGCTTCGGATCTCCTGCCAGGGTCTGTGTCCATGTTCTCTTGCTAGGTTCTCCAGCCAGGTTCTGAAGCCATTCTCTCGCTAGGTTCTGTCTCTAGGTTCTGAGGCCAGTTTCTGTCCAGGAACTTTTGCCATGTTCTCTCCCGCGAAGTTCTTCTGTCTCTAGAGAACGTTCTGTGTAGGTTCTGTGCCTAGGTTCTGTCTCTCTTGGTTCCGTATTCTAAGTTCTGTCTCTAGCTGTCTTATTACATCTGTATTTATACCAGTTGATTCAATCCTATCAATCTCTATTACAAAGGTTAGGGCGTTTCTTATCTTCATTCCAGGGAGTAAAGATTATGTAGCTTAAGCATGATTGTTCGTAGTTAAAGTGATTAATTACCCACCTGGCACTAGTTAAGAGGTTTTATTCCCTCCCTAACTTCAGGGGAAAATCCCTACCTGGGGAAACAACCTTTCTCAGAGACCTTGGTTAAAACACATAGTGCCAAGAAGGTGAGCAAAACATATTAAGAACAGAATGCCATATATGCCAGGTCCCTTGAAACAGCAAGCATGGACCGGCTCCCGGCAACTGGCTAAGTTGATCCTCTGTTTTTATTTTTCTTCTTCTTCATTATATCTTCTAATGTCTTTATTTTGTGTGCTTACTTTGCTGCTTTTCTCTAATGTTTTAGATGTTTGCTAGCTCACTGATTTTTTTTAGCCTTTCTTCTTTTGAATAATGTGAAGAAAGAGGTAACATGATATAACTGAGACTGCTATTTTTAAACAATATTTGTTTGCTAGATTGATCATTGGCTGGCATCTGAGAATTTGACTTGTACACAGTATCCTACACTAGCATAAAATTTATTCTAAATAATTAAAGTGGTTCACTATGCCTACAAAATTTGAACATGCTGCAGTGTATACATATGCCAAATTTTAATGTTGTACACCTGAAACATAATTTTAGAAACCAATGATACCTCAATAAAAAATTATTTAGCCCTAGCCTGTTTGGCTCAGTGGATAGAGCATTTGCCCAGGGACTGAAGGATTGTGGGCTCAATTCCTATCCAGGGCATGAACCTTGGTTGCAGTCTCAATCCCAGGCCCGTTAAGGGCTTGTGTGGAGGCAACAAATCAATGTGTCTCTCTTACATCAATGTTTCCCCCTCTCTATCTCTTCCCTTACCTTCCACTCTCTAAAAATCAAAGGAAAAATACCCTCAGGTGAGGATTAACAAAAATAAAATAATAATAAAAGCTATTTAGATTATAAAAATAACCCCAAATCTTCTCTCTCTCCCTTTTTAAAAATAAAAACAATGTGCTTCATATTGAACACGTATGCTAGACAATGTGAGCCAACATGAATGAACATGAATTAAACACCCTGAAACCCACAACCAACATCATACTCAATGGTGAAAAGCTGAAAGTGTTTCCTCTAAATCAGGAATAAGACAGAGATGCCCACTCTCACCACTTTTATTTAACACTAGAGGGCCCAGTGCATGAAAATTCATGCACTGGAGGAGGGGATCCCTCAGCTTAGCCTGACCCCTATCACAGTCTGGGAGCCTTCAGGGGCAGGAGGCGACTCGGCAATCAGGGGAAGGAGACACCCCCATCACACCTCTGCTGCTGCCACTGCCGGCAGCGCAAGCCTCAGCCGACCCTGGTTACCTGTGCCTCAGGTGTCCCTGGGCAGCTGGGCAGTCACCATCAGTGGCTTGCCTGTGCCTTGGGCTGGCCCTGGGCGGCTGGGCAGCCTACATCCAAGACTTGCCTGTACCTCGGGCTGGCCCTGGACAGCTGGGCAGCTGCCATCCGAGGCTTGCCTGCACCTCAGGCAGGCCATGGGAGGTTGGGAGGCTGAGGGGATTGGGGGACTGCAGAGGCAGGCGCGCAGAACGGCTGGACCTGCCTGGGGGCAGGCCTAGCCATGCCACGTGCCTGCCGCCCTGGCAGGGCTGTGGGAGCCACCATCTTTGAGGGTGTGGCAGTCAATTAGCACATTCCCTCTTTATTGGCTGTGGGTGTCACCATTTCGTAAGGGAGTGACAGTTAATTAACATTCCTTCTTTGTTATATAGGATAGATGTCCTAGCTGGATCAATTAGAAAAGAAAAGAGGCATTAAAATTGGAAAAAAAGTAAAACTGTCTCTATTTGCACAAGACATGTTATATATAGAACCTCTAAATAATCCACTAAAAACTGAGAAATAATTTGAAAAATTCAGTAAAGTTATGGAATAAAAGATAAATCAATATATAAAATCACTTGCATTCCTACACACTAACAACTAATTGTTAGGAAAAGAAATTAAGAAAACAATTCCATTTACAATTGCATCAAAAAGAAAAAATATCTAGGAATAAACTTAATGAAGGAGGTGAGGCATCTGTACACAAAAACAATAAGAAATTGGGGCAAACATTTGTCAAAGACACAAATAAATTAAAAAATATTCCATGCTCATGGATTGTAAGAATCAATATTGTGAAAATTTCCATACTGCCCAAAGCAATCCACAGATTCAAATCAATTCATTTCCTATCCAAATGGCAATGGCAATTCTATTTTTAATAGAAAAAGCAATCTTAAAATTTATATAAACTACAAAAGATTTCAAATAGCCAAATCAATTTTGAGAAAGAACAAAGTTGAAAGTATCACACTTCTTGATTTGAAACTAAATTACAAAACTATAGTAATTCAAATAACATGGTATTGGCATAATAACAAACACATAGAATCATTAACAAAAAAAAAGTCAACCTATTGAATGAGAGATGTTTGCAACTGATATGTCCAATAAGGGGTTAATATTCAAAATGTGTAAGAAACTCATACAACTTAGCACCAAAAAAAATTAAAAATCCAATTAAGAAATGGACAGAGGATCTGAAAAGACACTTCTCCAAAGAGGACATATAGATGGCCAACAGACATATAAAAAGATGTTCAATATCATTAATCATCACAGAAATGCAAATTAAAGCCACAGTGAGATATCACTTCAGTGATTTCTAGGCTTTATTTTATTAAGTAAAGGGCTGAGAAAGAAACTCAATAGTAGATTAATACTCTTTTCAACTTTGCTCAGGACAAGTTTTTCAATAAGTAGTAGAAAAGTTATATAAAGACAGAACTGAATCATAAGTGCAGTTGTATTCTACACAAGTGGCAGATAAAAAAATCTAGACAAAAACCAAGCAACAGAAAATAAAACATTTATCATAAAGAGTAGCTTCTGCTTCAAGCCTCAGGTGAATAAATGAAATTCAACTGAAATATAAACATAAATAGGTAAAGTAAAACACTGCACATAATGAAACACATTTGGTTAAAATTACATTTTTTAATGAATAAGCCCTCTAAGGGAGACTTTGTGTTATTATATGAAAAATTAGCAAGACTCAGGCAAATATTTTTATGGGAAACATAGAAGAAATAATTAAAATTAAATGATAATGTTAAGGAGTTATCAATGCTTAAGGAATAGGAGAGAAAATAAGGCAGGAAATATAAATAGAAAATCAGTGTAAAATGAGAGTGCAGTTAGTAACAGCAGCAGAGAAGAGTAAATGAATTTCAAAAAGTCAATGTTTTCCAGTTTTCAGCTTAACCTGAGAAAATATTCTACTGCTGAATTAGACAGTTTAAGAATTAAAAACAAGCTTTTTTTCCTGTTTAGCAAATATTTGGATTACGTTAGATTGGGAACCAGCATGTTCTTATCTACTCTGCTTTTCTACACATACCGTCTTTGAAATGCCCTCTTAACTCATCCCAAACCCATTTGGTAGACCAGGGTAACTACTATTCAGCTTAGAAGATTCATTTCACATTTCTTACCTCTTTCCCCTTTCTCTCATTGTTTGATCTCCCCAGCCCTACGTAAATACCTCTACCAGCAACATATTGTAAATGATCTGTTTTTATATCTGAGTCCTTCACTAAACTACAAAACAGTGTGTAAGAGGGAGAATGTGTAATGATTTTGGAGGAACCACAACTAAGTAACTCTTGCTGACACATAGTTCTGAAAAATATTTTTAAAATAACATTTAAATTCTTTAGTGCACATTTTATTATTTTTGATGAAACTTGTGTTACAACAAAGAAAAAATTACACAGAATAGCTATTATAGAAGAAGAAGAAGAAAAAATATTTTGTCCAAGTTATCAATTCACTCATGTCTTGCATATTTAACTGAACAAGTCTTCTGCTGCTTCATTTTCTACACGTGACCCAAGTCATTGCTAAAACTTCTGCTTAAATACAGTCTTTGGAACAAACTGTGAATTTAATCATATTTTCACTTATTTTCCAGATATGCCTGTATTTATCAATACAGTAGGTAATATTTTTATTCCTTTTTTGTTTGCTTGAAATGTCAGACAGGTTTAGCCAAAAGATAATTTGATTAAATCATCCTTGCCTAATTGTTGCACATGGAAGCTTTGAGCTCAACATTTCAGAAAAAGATGACAAGCCATCATTTGTACATTTTCTTCACATAAGAAAATACAGAATCTAAAACCCCTAAATCTGTGTCCTTCATTTTTTAAAAAAATATTGTATCTTACTACCTCATAATTCCCAATCAAGATACCATTGACAGAGGCATTACTTCTAATTAGTATATCATTTTATGTAGCAAAAGATAAAATATCCGCCCTGGTTGAGTATTGTCCTGTGCATCAAGGGGTCACTGGTTCCATTCCCAGTTGGGGCACATGCACTGGTTTCAATCTCAATCCCCAGTAGATCAATGTTTCTCTCTCACTCTCCATCCCTCTCTCAAATCAACAAAAGCATATTATACTAAAAACGATAAAGTATTAGAATTGTAAGACTCTGTTTTTCTTTTACAAATAACTCTAATACCCTTTATGATTTGTAATTGAGCCATGTATATAAAGCCAAATAGTGCCTCTTTGTAAACTCTCTAGGATACTTTTACAAATTGCTGCATCAAGTCCATTAATATTAATATGAGTCACATGAGGAAATTCCTGTACATTGCTCTTAAAAATTGCTTCACTTTATGTAGTTGAGAATGATTTCTTTCAATCATCTTTCTTCCTGGAAGAAAGCTGCTATTAATAGCAACACCCACTGTTGCCAAAACATCAATGCTCTATTCTGAGCAGTGACTACTGGAAAGACAAGTGCCTGCTGTGTCACTAAATTATCATGGCTTGGGGGATATGTATTTCAATATTCAGCTGATCATGCTTCACTTGGTTATATAGGGATCAATACAGTATAATGAACTTATTTCATTATAATTGATGTTTATTAGAAAGTTTATCAGAAGTTTATTGCTAAACAATATATTTTTCATTCTGTCCTGAAAAGAGCTGGAGACAAATGAAAACTGATGCTCAGTCGTTCCCAGTAATTTAGCAAGAAGAGAGTTACCTTTGAAGCTACCAGAGTAGGTTGTATCTATAATTTCCAACATTTCCTACTCATTAATTCCTGTATATTTGAATATGTTCTTTGTATAAGGGATTTGGAGATTTAGATGGGTTTTGCTTTTGAATCAGAGGTACTAAAGTAGTGAGGGGGAGAAGTTGGTACTGGATGAGTGTTATGAAGTAAATGTCTGTGTGTTCTCAGAAAATTATATGTGGAAGCTCTCAGCTCAAATGTGACTGTATTGAGAGACAGGGTCTTTGAGGAGATGATAAAGGTTAAATGAGGTCATAAGGGTGTGTCCATAATTCAAATAGGGCTAGTTACCTAATAATAAGAAGAAGACATGCCGAATTCTCCCTCTGCCATGTGAGGATACAACCAGAATGCAGCTATCTGCAAAAGGAGAAAAGAGTACTCACAAACAATAAAATTGATCATCACCTTGATCTTGAACTTCCCAACCTCTATAACTGTGAAACAATATGTTTTTTATAGTTAAGCTACCCAATCTACGGTATTTTGTTATGGCACCCTAAGCGTAGTAGCCACTTTGTAGAAGATTGTTGAGAAAATTAATTTCTTCCAAAATAGTGGATCAGAAAAAGACCTTAGTTTTCAGGAATACAAATATTAAAAATTCTAAGATTATATTTATGTTATTGTTTTTATTACAAAAGCACTAAAGGCTCATTATAGCAAGTAAAGCTATATATATATATATATATATATATATATATATATATATATATTGCTTTACTAAATTTATATATATATTGCTTTACTAAATTAAATATATATAAATATATATATTTATATATTGCTATATATATATATATAGAAGGTGAGGATGAAGAAAGTGATTCTATTGAAAGTAAACTCATAGAGTGATCTGATCATAAATTTCTAAATGGGCAGGTCATATTGGTAGTCATGCTCCAGGCATATAACTTGTTTATTAAAAGGTTATCTTACCTTAAGCAAACTGTGTCCACTTTTCCTGGGTATATAATTTTCTGTGTACACCTTTGAAAGAAGTCCTAACCACTCTCAAGAGAGCACATAATCTTAACATCCTTGTAATCCAACCCCCGTCTTGCTTTCTCTCACCTCCTTGTTATCTTCCCTGTTACTTTCTTAATTTCAAATGCATAAAAGAAGTTGCAAACTTTTATTCTCTAGAGGATTTGAGCATATGTTGACAGTTTGGTTCAAATGAACTCATAAGAATTCTCTACAGGTTTGGATGTTGATTTTACATAAATAAAGGTAAATAATTTCCCTTTATATAATATCACCAAGAGATTTCTACATTCAAAAACATATATGAACATATATATTTGCTTTTATTTTGTACAAAATTATATAAATTATATAATACCCATTATATTACATTTTACAATTAAAACTCTATCACAGATACCTCCTGTTGGTCAATATATTCAGACCTAATGTGTAATTTATATTAACTGTAAAATATTTTATTAAGTCTACTATAATATTTTCAACCTTTCCCCTACTAAGATATTTGGGTTGTTTCCAGTTTTTATATCTTTAAATAATCATACAAGAAATATTGTTGTACATTTAATTCTTTGATTTTTATAGAGTATATTCTTAAACATAAGATTTGGGGACCAGAGTGAGTGTTACTTTAAGTTAATGAGTCCTTTCCCATTATTTTCCATCAAAAAAGACATTACTTATTTTCAGGCCCTTCTAGAATGCATGGGGGTATCTGTTTTCAAAAAACTGTAAATATTAGAAGTTGTCAACTTTTAAAATATATTTTTATTATTGATAGTATTACAGATATCTCCCATTTTCCCCACTTTACTCCCTCCCTCCCAGCCCTACCTACCTTCTTTTAATTTTTTGCTAATCTGAGAATGTGAAATAGTATCTTGTCATTTTGATTGGTATTTTATCAACTATAAAGTAAAGCTGGTAATCTTTCCATATATTTGTTGTGAATTTGAATTTTCCACCTGTGAATTATCTGCTCTTACACTTAATCAATTTTTCTACTGGTTGTCTACTTCTTATCAATTATAACACCTTCTTTTGTTCTAGGGACACTAAACCTTTGTTTCCGCATATAGGCACTGCAAATGTTTTCTCCCAATCTATCTTTTCCCTTTGGCCTTCTTTATTAACTCCTTGGACATACATTTTAACAATATTTAATACATTTAAATCTGCTAATTTTTTTCCTTTACAAAGTACATACTTTCTATCTACATAAGAACGTATCCTTTCAGCCTTTCCTGAAATTGTATAAATATTCTTTTAAATTGTGGTGATGTTTTCATTCGCTACTAGTATTTTATCCATTTATAATTTAATTTTCCATACTCTTTCACTTAAATTTCTAACTTTGTTTCATTTTGACAGCCAGTCATTTTGTTGAATAAACTACTCATTTGCCACTATACTGAAGTTTCATCTTGTCAGTTAACAGGCATTTGTTGAGGGCCTAACCAGGTTCTATGGGATAAGGCAATGAAATAGAGTTGCTGCTCTTTAGGAACCTTGGTTTTGGCCTGGGAGACAGGCATTAGACACACAAACAAATTAGTGGATTAAGTTCTGGTAGAGATAAATCTATTAAAGAGATAAAATAAGATAACATAATAGAGATGGCACAGGGAAAAGCTGTTAGTTAGGTTAGGTCAGGGAAGGGCTCTGAGGAAGTGATATTTGAGACCATAAGATGAGGAGAAAATCATAAGACAATCTAGGAAAAATGTATTCCACAAAGAAGGAACAAAAACTATGTAGCCTTGGAGGGAAAAGCTCAATGTGGTTAAAGTGTGGTAAATGAGTGGAAGAATAGTAATAGTAATAGAGACTCGTTGCCAACAGATGATGCAGAGGCTTTAAGACATGGCTTTTATCTGGTTGTAATGAAACATGATTTGAAGGTTTTAAACAGGTAAAGTGGCATGATCTATCCTTTGTTTTAATTAGGTCAGTCTGGTACCTATGTGGACAATGTTCAATGAGTTTCAGTGTTTTTCCCTCAGGAATTTGCCAATTCTCATCATGAGGAATAAAGACTGAGCAGAAAGCAATTGGAGAGGGCTTGCAGGCTTACCTGGCTTGGGCACAGAATTTATAGTTCAGGGACTGCCAAGGATACCAATATTTGAGGTGAAAGAGAGGCATCCAGAGAAATACATTTGAAAGACTGCTTGCAATGTTTTCCTAAGGGTGTTCTCCAATTCCTCAACTGCCTGTACAGAGGGCAGAATTTCCATAAACCATGTTTAAGGCAGTAGCTAGTACCATAAAATCCTGAACAATGGTTTCATACCTTGATCTAGTTGTTAAGCTCTTAGAGTGCTGAAAAGAAGGGTATTTCATTTCAGAACTATCAAAGTAGAAGGTGCAAGATAAATATTTAAGGTTTATAGTTGAGATCACAAGAAGAATATAAATTCTAGGTGCAAGAAAACAAAAACAAAAAAAAGGACAACAAAACCTAAATCCTCTCGCCAACTGGATAAGGGTGATTTTCTAGTACTCTACTTATTTGCTTACTATAACAAAATTAAATTTCCTTAGATAAGATAAAATTAACCAAAGCCTCTGCACTTTTTATGCAAGCATTAATAAAACATTTCCAAGCATTCTAAAAACAGGCCCAAATACTGACATCCAAGGGAAAAGACAACAAAAAAAGAAAATAGTTGATTGATAAACTGGAGTAACTATAAATATTGAAAATATCTATAATTAATATACCTATGAAAATAGAAAAAATGCTAAATTTCACCAAAGACCTAGAATCTCTGTAAAAGAGGAGCATGAAGATTAAAAGGAAAACTAAAATAACTGCAAATTAAAAATTCAAAAGGTTTATTTCATGAGCTAATTCGATATGGCAGAAGAAATGATTAGTAAACTGGAAAGTGGGGGGAAATATTAATACTGAAGCATGAAAAGGAAAAAGGACTTAACATGCAAACATGAAAATAAGAACTACAGGGAACATGGTGAAAAAAAAGTATATTATTCATAACTGGCAGTCAAGAAAGAGAGAGAATAATCAAAACAACCCTAAAGAAAATACGGCTTGGGATATTTCCAAAACTGATGAATTATACCAGGCCATAAATTAAAAATGATCAAATAGCCCAGAGCAGTATTATTCCAAAGAAAATTAAATCAGACACATGTTTATAAACTGTTGAAAATCAAAGATGAGGAAATCTTAAAAGCAACTGCAATTAAAAGAAAGGCACAGCCTTGACCGGTTTGGCTCAGTGGATAGAGCATCGGCCGGCGGACTGAAAGGTCCCAGGTTCGATTCTGGTCAAGGGCGTGTGCCTTGGTTTCGGGCACAGCCCCAGTGGGGGTTGTGCAGGAGGCAGCTGATCTATGTTTCTCTCTCATTGGTGTTTCTAACTCTCTATCCCTCTCCCTTCCTCTCTGTAAAAAATCAATAAAATATATTTTAAAAAATAAAAAAAAAATAAAAATCAAAGGGGAGCCTGGTTGGCGTGGCTCAATTGTTGAATGTCTACCTATAAATCAGGAGGTCATAGCTCAATTCCCAGTCAGGGAACATGCCTGGGTTGTGGGCTCGATCCCCAGTGTGGGGCATGCAGGAGGCAGGCAATCAATGATTCTCTCTCATCATTGAGTTTCTATCTCTCTCCTTCTCCCTTCCTCTCTGAAATCAATAAAAATATATTTTAACAAAATTGAAAGTGCCCTAACCGGTTTGGCTCAGTGGATAGAGTGTTGGCCTGTGGACTCAAGGGTCCCAGGTTCGATTCCGGTCAAGGATATGTACCTTGGTTGAGGGCGCATACCCAGTAAGGAGTGTGCAGGAGGCAGCTGATCGATGTTTCTCTCTCATCAATGTTTCTAACTCTCTATCCCTCTCCCTTCCTCTCTGTAAAAAATTAATAAAATATATTTTTAAAAAATTGAACAGGAAATAAGGAGCTTCACAGACAAAAAAAAAAAAAAAGGCTAAGGGAGTTTATCACTACCAAGCCAGCAATGCAAGAAATGCTAAAGGGACTGCTGTAAAAAGAAGAAATAGAAAGGCAAGAGGGAACACAGGCACAATGAATAAAAATGGCGAAAAACAAGTACCTATCAATAATAACATTAAACGTAAATGGATTAAATGCTCCAATCAAAAGACATCGAGTGGCTGAATGGATAAGAAAACATGACCCATACATGTGCTGTCTACAAGAGACCCACCTCAGAACAAGGGACTCACACAGACTTAGAGTGAAGGGAGGGGAAAAATATCTTTCAGGTAAATGGAAATGAAAAAAAAGCTGGGGTAACAATACTTATATCTGACAAAATAGACTTCAAAGTGAAGGCCATAACAAGAGATAAGGAAGGCCACTTCATAATACTAAAGGGATTGATACAACAAGGGGATATAACCCTGAATAACATATAAGCTCCCAATTCCAGAGTATCCAAATGCATAAAAAAACTTCTGGAAGATATCAAGGGAGAGATCAACAGCAATATGATCACAGTAGGTAGCTTTAATAGCCCATTGACATCACTGGATAAATCCTCTAGACAAAGGATCAACAAAGAAACAGCAATCCTAAATGAGTCACTAGATCAGATGGACTTAATTGACATCTTCAGAATATTTCACCTCAAAGCTGCAAAATATACATGCTTCCCAAGTACACATGGGACATTTTCAAAGATAGACCACATATTGGGACACAGGCAAAGTCTCTCCAAATTCAAGAAGATTTTAAAAAATTAGGATAGCGATTACTTTCTGGTACGTGTTTGCTAGGAGAGAACAATTGAGAGGTATCTGAATGTTACTAAAATTTTCTATTTTTATCGCAGTATAGTTATAAGTATATAAATTTGGAAACATGCCTTGTGAATTTCAATAAATGTGACTTTTAAGTGATGTTACACTCCAGTAAAAGGTAAGAGTTACTCATAATTTGTCTGTTGATTTTGTATTTCTTCATAATTCAGATTTTGTAGCTTGTATGTTTTTAGAAGTTTAGTCAATTCTTCTAGATTATCCAATTTGTTGACATACAATTGTTCACAGTAATCTCATATCATCCATTGTATTTGTCTTGTATTTGTCCTGCAAGGTCTCCTCTTCCACTTCTGACTTTATTTATGAATTTGTCTTCTCTCTTTTTTTCTGAGTTAGTCTAGCTGAAAGATTCTCAATTTTATCTTTTCAAAAAACAGCTTCGTTTTACTCATCTTTTCTACTGTTTTTTTTTTTCTCTATTTTATTCATTTATTCTCTGATTCTTGTTATTTTCTTCCTTCTGCTTTCTTTGGACTTAATTTGTTCTTTGCTTAAGAACTATTGTTTTTTTTTTTTAATTTCTGAAAGACAACTTGGTGAGGTATAGTATTATAGTTTCGCAGTTCTTTAAAGCACTTTGTATATATAATCTCATTTTTTCCTTGCCTATAAGTTTTCTAATAAGAAATTTGCTGAAAGCCTATGGCTGTTCCTTTATATGTAAGGGTTTTTTTCTGGTTTTAAAATTCTCTTTGTCTTTAATATTAGACAGTTTTATTGTAATTTGTCTTGAAGACAATTATTTTGGGGTGACAAATTAGATTCATTAACTTGAATAGCTAAATCTCTCTTCAGAATTAAGAAGTTCTCAGCTATAATTTTTAAAGTAAACATTTTGCTCCTCTCTTCTTTTTCTGGAATCATAATAACGCATAAATTTTTTCTTTTAATAGTATTACATAATCCATGTAAGCTTTCTTCATTTTTAAATTTATTTTCTTTATGCTTCTCAGAGTGTTTGATTTCAAAAGACCTGTTTTTTAATTCATTAATTCTGTCTTCTGCTTTGTCCTATCTGATGTTGAAGTTCACAATTAAATTCCTCAGTTGAATCATTGTAGTTTTCAACTCTAGGATTTCTAAACTTTTTTTTCTTAATGGTTTGTGCTTTCTTATTCATCTCATTTCGTTTATGCAGTCTTTTCCTAATTTTATTTAGTTGTCTGTGTTCTCTTGTAATTTATTGAATTTCCTTAAGAGGATTATTCTTGTAACACAGTTCATATATCTTCATTTATTTAGGGTTAGTCATTGGAATTTTATTAGTTTCCTTTGATGGTGTCATGTTTTATGACTATTCATGATCTTTTTGGCCTTGCATTGGTATTAACACATTTGTGGATGTACAGTAGGCACCCTTCTCAGTCTGTAAATACTGGTTTCAGCAGGCAGAGTCTTTTACCAGTCATTCTGCCCAGGGATTCTGAGTCAGCAATATAGTGATGTCCCTGGGAAGGCTTGCTGCTGGGGACATGGGTAGCTTGGTGCTGGGATGAGTAAATCTAAAGCCTGGATGAAGGTGTTGGGCTCTACTATGATGCTGGGTTTACAACTGACGCCTGGAGCCTGGGTTTGTAAGCATTCATTGGGAGCCTGAAGCCACAGGAGCTGACATGAAGTTTAGCCATGGGAACTGTACTTTGCAGCCTGCTGGGAGCCTGGATCACAGAAGTCATTTAGGACAATGGGAGCTGGCAGCCGGGAGAAGGAAGGCTCTGATCGGCCCTGATCACCAGATCATGTTATTGATCACCAGGCCTCTAGTTATTAATAATGAGCTACCATGTTTGCTAATGACTAATTACTATAATCGTGTTGCATACCTTTCCCTTATTCACCTTACATGCAGGCGCACCATTTCTCTCCACTAATACTAGCAGTGAATATTTTAGCAGCCGATTGCCACGTCATTAGTCTGGGACTGACTTGTTTGGTATGCAGAACAGGAAATATTTCACTTTTGGAGGACAAGAAAAATGGGATTATTTGCATTACACTTATTAATTTGTAGAGTTATTCAGTGTCTGGTAAGTTAATGTTCAAGAAAAAATATTAATTTTTATTAAAATGTTCTATTATTTTATGTTAATGATTACTCATTTATTTCGGCCCTTTGTATTCAGCATGTCTCTATTGAAATAAAACTACATTTCTATTGTTGCAGAAATTACCAGTCGACTGGAGGACACACAACCAGGCACTTGGAAGATTCAGAAAAGGAACTTTATTGCAGGAGCACCAGTGCTGTGGCACAGGAGAATGGGTTCCCAAAGCTGAGCGCTGATCTCAGAGGCCTCTGATCTTATAAGGGCACTAAGTTCTTTGTTCACAGTTCCGGGCTTTTTGTGGGCTTTTGCAGCCCCCTATGATGGTGGTAAGGGGCAGGTGAGGTTACAATCAAAGGCCCCAGCTGGTGCCCACAGTTGGCCCTCTTATGGGGGCTGGGCATGATTTATGTCCCCTGCAAGGTAAGTATTCAGGGAAACAGATTTTTCAAGGCTAGGTCACAGCTGGGAAGGTTATTGGGGCTGGGTAACAGGTTTTTCAAGGCTAAGGCCCAAGAGGGGAGGGGGTTAATTATGGGCTTGTAAGCATATGAGTCAGAATGCAGGTTTGAGGTGTCTAACGGTTAGACACCTGGTCGACAGTGGTCCGCAAACTCATTAGTCAACAGAGCCAAATATCAACAGTACAATGATTGAAATTTCTTTTGAGAGCCAAATTTTTTAAACTTAAACTATATAGGTAGGTACATTGTTATTAACTTCATTAGGGTACTCCTAAGGCTTAGGAAGAGCCACACTCAAGGGGCCAAAGAGCCGTGTGTGGCTCGCGAGCCGCAGTTTGCCGACCACTGGCAAGTTGCCTTACACTATGAAAATTGAAGCTTTTGTTTTTTTGCGGCCCCCATAAACTTAAACGTTGTTTATTTGGCCCCCGTTAGCCTTTAAATTTGAAATGCTTGCTCTACACATTCAGCTGTCTAGGCTTGGGGGAGCAGTAGTAGGGGTTATGTGAATGTTATATTTTTTGACTTCCTCATTTTCTTGTTTCCATGCTTCATCTATGTGCTTTAATCCCTCACTTATAATCCCTGGCTCTTGTGAATGTTTTTCATATGTAAATAATTGATCAAATTGATGTTAGTGGTGGGGGGACATGGTAGAAATGTCACCATTTTCCTGATATTATCCACTGTATTCTCCTAATTCTTCTGAGATGTTAAGTGAATTGAGCTATTTCTAATGAATTGGGTCAATTAATGAATTTTTTAGATTTTTTGTTTCATTTATTTATTACTGTGCCATTTGTATTGGTCTGCTAACAGCTACATTATAGTAAATTTTAAGATCTGACAAGGAAAGTACCTTTCCCTATTTTTCTTTTCCAAGGTTATGCCTTCAATGTGAATTTTTAAATATCTTTATTGATATCCCAAATTTAATCCCCACATCATAACAGTATTACTATAGAAATCACACTTAATCTAGATACTGATTTGGGAATGATATGTATGTTATATTAAATTTCCCTTCCAGAAAAATGATAGATTTTATTTTGTTTCTAATTTATATTGCCCTTAAATTTTTTAAATTAATATTAGATGTTTAAAAGATTTATTACAAATGTTAACATAATTGTTATGATTACATTTCTCATTATTGCAAAGAAAATCTATTTCTGTACATTTAACATTAATTAAACTGTCCTACCAACTTCTCATGTTTTCTAATAAAGATTTCATTTTTTGCCTGGCACAAAATCAATTTATAGTAATTTAGGTAATATTAGTCTTTTGTCAATTTCTCCCTATAATTATATCAGTTTTTGCTTTATATATTTTGAGGGCTGTTTTGTTTTGTTTAAAATGTTACATATTCCGGGTGAAAGAAAACTGTAATTATTATGTGGATACAATTGCTATTTTTAGAATTTCCTCATAAGGTAATTTTGTTTTATATCACTACTAGAGGCCTGGTGCACAACATTCATGCCCTGGGGGTGCGGGGGGGGGTGTCCTTCAGCCAAGCCTGCATCCTTTCACAGTCTGGGAGCCCTCAGGGGATGTCCAACTGCGGCCATGGAGGCGGGCCACTGTGCTTGGCCTCTGGTGGTCAGTGTGCATCATAGCAACTGGTCATTCCCAGGTTCAGTCAATTTGCATATTGCCCTTTCCTTATATAGGACTAGAGGCCTGGTGCATGAAATTCATGCTCAGAGGGGGGGGTGTCCCTCAGCCCAGCCTGCACCCTCTCCAATCTGGGACCCCTTGGGGAATGTCCGACTGCCAGCTTAGGCTAGATCCCCTGCTGGCCTCATCACCCCCTAACCACTCCCCTGTTGACCTGATTGCCCCTAACTGCCTCTGCCTCAGCCCCCGCCACTGTGGCTTTGTCCAGAAGATGTCCAGTCTAATTAGCATATTACCCTTTTATTAGTATAGATAAGTCCATTTCACAATAATTTCTTTTATATTTTCTTTTTTCAAAAAGCATTTGAGCCCTAACCGGTTTGGGTCAGTGGATAGAGCCTCGGCCTGCGGACTCAAGGGTCCCAGGTTCGATTCTGGCCAAGGGCATGTACCTTGGTTGCGGGCACATACCCAGTAGGGGGTGTGCAGGAGGCAGCTTCAGCTGATCAATGTTTCTCTCTCATCCATGTTTCTAACTCTCTAACCCTCTCCCTTCCTCTCTGTAAAAAATCAATAAAATATATTAAAAAAAGCATTTGAGGTGGCCACTGTTTAAGAAGCATACCTGAAACTTTCTACTGGAAGTATAAGTTAAAGATTGTAGGTAGAGGGAGCAAGATAGCTGCTAAAGTGACTTATTATCCCAGAGGCAGATGATTACAGCCTCATCATCCCATTGAACTGAATTCTTTTCTTACTGACTCCTCTCCTTAAACTTCTCATTTATTCCTTCTATTGTCTCTTTTTCCTGGCTCATCCTTTTTAAAATTTCTCTTGCACACCACACATTCTCTCTCTCATTTTAAAAAAAGTATTTTCTGCTCTCCTTTTAAAACTTCTTTTTCTCTATCCCTTGTCCCTCTTGTTACTCTTCCCTCTCCTTCCCTTCTCTGCCCTATTCCATCCCATCCCTTCTTTTACACTCTTTTTACTGATCACTTTTAACATTTTTCATTTCTCCTCTTTCCTTTTCTCTCTACTTTTACTATTTACTGTTTTCTCCTTTTTCAAATCAGTTCTATCTACCTGTGCATGTGTCTATCTATCTATTTATCCACACACTTACTTAGCTATCTTTATTGTATTTTATTAACTTCTTTTTTTTTTTAATCTTATCCCCTTCACACACAATTGTATTTGACTTCCTTATTGGCTTCTCCCTCTCACACAATTTTTCTCTCTCCTTTATGTAACACTTTTTCCTACTGACTCATCATTTATAAACTATTCTTTCCTACTTATTTCCTACTTCTGTTCCATCATCCTTCTTCCCATCTTTCTCCTACCCACCCCCCTCCCCAAACTCCTTCTTTCCTTTATCTTTACCCCTTCCCTCCCTTCCCTTTTCTTTCCTTCCCACCTTAATTTTTTTCTTCACTTCCTCCCTTAGACCTGCTTTGCTCCCTCCCCCATTTCTTCCTTCTTCCCATTCTCCTTTTAAGCTCTACCAGCCCCCCTTTTAAAACTTTTCTTCCCTCCCTCTTTCTCTCTCATCCTACCTTTCCCATACATTCTTCTCTACTTACTTCCACTGTTTTAATATCTATCTACCTACCTGCCTAATTATTCACTGTCATTTATCTTTTTTCTTTTCTGACTCCTACTTTTAAAATCTGTCCCCAGTACACAACTATACTTTATTTTCATTATAGCTCCTACAGTTCACTCATACATCCTCTTTTCTTCTTTAACTCTGCTCTCTATTGACTCCTTTTTAAAGTTCTTCCCTCCCTCCTTCCCCTCTTGCCCATCCTCCCCCCTCCTCCCTCACTCTTTTACTCTTTATAAGGATAATTTTAAAAAATACTTTCTTCTCTCTCTCTTTCTATGCTTTTCATCCTGTCTTAGTACTGAATTCTCCACTTAAAAATCACACTCAAAAATATATTTTAAAAAAATCACCGTGTACTTAATTTTCTTACTAACCCCTCCTTTTAAACTCCCCTCACTCTCACATTCTGTTACTTCTTTTTATTTAACTATTTTCCTGCCCTCACCCCATTTTAGCATCCTTCTCTTTCCTGCTTTCTTTCCCTCCCTCCCTGTGAACCTCCTACAGCCCTTCTTCCTCCCTCCCACCCTCCCACCCATTTGCCTTTCCCTTGTGAGCCTGAATCCTGCCTCCCTCCCTCCTTGCCTATTATTACCCCACCCCCCCCCTGCCACTCCCCCACCATGTTCACTGGTTTTTCTTTTAAACCTTCCCCATTCCTCTCTGGGACCTGCTTCCAGCCCCGCCTGAGTGTATTTTGATATTAAAGCTTCCTTCCATTCGGGGCGGGCATTAACCCCCAGCCCAGGGCCCAGCCCCAGCCAGGCCTTTGCAGTGCCCCCCTTCCCTGGCCTCCCTGCTGCCATCCTCCTCCCATTCCCTGCCTGGGATGCCCCAACTTCCAATCAACAAACTATACTTAAGGGGCCACCAACCTAACCCTGACCAGTGTCTTTGGGGTCCAGCCCTCGGGGGCAAAAGGGGTACCTTCCTTAGTGTCTGACTGTGTCTAGCTAAGCTGCACCTCCCCTCCCAGCACAGGACGCCTGGCCCAGTGAAGGTGGCTGAGGCCCGCACAGCCCTGGGCGCTACTGCCGCGAAGCAGGAGTGCCTCCGCCCAGAAGGCCTCGGACCGGTCTGCCCTTCTGTCTTGGGACCCGGGGGCACCTCCCTGCCAACAGCCCACGCCGGGGGCCACCGTCCTCCACCTGCATCTGGGCGGGGCTCCCTGCTCAGCACTGCCTGTGTCCGCCCCTTGCCAGGCGCACCTGATCCGCCCCCCACGGTCGCCACCCCCTCCTGCATGCAGCCCCACGTTTCCTTCCTTTTTCCACTCCTCGCATCCATAAGGGACACACTCAAGAAGCGTTTGTTTTTGTTTTTTCAATCGGAAGGGGTTACAAACTCTCGAATCCACTGAGCTTGTTTGGGGTGGGATTCTGAGGTCCCAGACCCCTACAGGGAGAGGAGGGACGGGACAGCCTTGCAGCGGGTTGGAGAGTGAGGGTGGCTTTCTCGCAGAGCTGCTCCCAGGCACTCAGGGACAGGGGAGACAGGAGTCGCTGAGATGCCATTGCTCTTTGCTCCGCCCTGGTGATTCCAGGAGACCCCGCCCAAGCTGTGCCAGTGGCACAAAAGGAACCACCTGTGCTTTTGCAGCCTAACCCAACAAACTGTAGATTTCAACTCCTCACACACATAAGGGACACATTCCTGCATTTTTTTCTCATTCCCTTTCTGTATTTCTGTTTCTCCTCTCGGCCTATCTGCATGCAGGCCTGACTTTCTCTCCCTCTCCTTCCTTATCCCCTCCTATTGTATCCTAGCCTACCTACCCCAGGCCTCGCAGCTGCCTGAGCCCATGGCTGCCTGAGCAGCCTCCGTGGCTTTGTCTGGATGGACGTCCACCCTAATTAGCATATTACCCTTTTATTAGTATAGATAACAATCTCACCTTTCTGTTGTTTAGTATTTGTCTGAAACATCTTTTTGCATTCTTTTTCTATTTTATTCTTTCTGAGAACTTATGCTTTAAGTGTTTCTCTGGCACATAACATATAAGATTGTCAGTTTGGATGAAACAAAAATTTTATTCTAACAATTTATAATTTACCTTGTGATAGTTGTCTAATTAGAAATGTATTTGTTTCTCTAATTTTAGTTTTTAATGTATATTTATTCTACTTTTTAGTTCTATTCGTTTTTTATATCTTTCCTTGCCTATTTCTGATTGTCTTGCTTTTCTTTTTGTTTTTTATTCCCTTTTCTCTTCATTCAATTTATACACTGATGCACACAATTCTTTCTTTAATGATTGCCCTTGTAATTTTCATTTAATTTTAAAATGTCCAAATTTATATAGCTTTTAAATACTCTAAACACAGAACATTATTTGGTTACTATAACTTCAAAACGTTTTAACTCTAATGACCTCTTCTAAACTATTATTATTGTTCATGGTTTTTATACCTATCTTTTTTTAACCTAACTAATTATACATTATTATGGGTTTTGTCATTCTCCTCTTCCTCTTCATCATTATCTTTGCTAACAATATTTGTACGAATTTATACACATATGCCATTTTATTTACTCTCTATCCCTTTTCAAATCTCATATCATTCTTCTGAGATAGTTCTCCCTCATTTTCAGATGTACTTTGTTTAATCAAGTCTCTTGGTGGAAATTTCTCAACATTATTATTTATCTGCAATTAGTAGAACCTCATACTTGGAAGAAAGTGTTTCTGAGCATACAATTCTAATTTAAAAGTTACTTTGTTTCAACTCTTTTGAAACTATTATTCTGCTATTTTATTACTTTTTTTAGTTGGTGATGAGAAGTGTTGGGGTCCCACCCCAGCAGGTCCAGGGGTCCCCAAAGGTGTGGACGGAGTCGGCGAAGAAGGAATGACACAGAGACAGCTTTCAGTTGATCAGCAGCCTAGCCAGGATCTCTAGCCAAGTTCTGGTCAGGATCTCCAGCGAAGTTCTGGTTAGGATCTCCAGCCAGGTTCTGTGTCCATATTCTCTTGCTAGGTTCTCCAGCCAGGTTCTGTCCAGGTTCTCCAGCCAGGTTCAGTCACCAGGTTCTACTCAGGTTCTCTTGCCATGTTCTATCCAGGTTCTGTAGCCAGGTTCTGTCTCTAGGTTCTTCAGTCAGGTTCTCTTGCTAGGTTCTGTCTCTAGGTTCTGTGGCCAGTTTCTGTCCAGGATCTTTTGCCATGTTCTCTCGCTAGGTTCTGTCTCTAGGTTCTGTCTCCAGTTTTTGTCCAGGATCTTTTGACATGTTCTCTCCAGCGAAGTTCTTCTGTCTCTAGGTTCTGTGTCTAGGTTCCGTGTCTAGGTTCTGTGTCTAGGTTCTGTGTGTAGGTTCTGTGTCTAGGTTCTGTGTCTAGGTTCTGTGTCCTGTTGTCTTGTTACATCTGTATTTATAGCAGTTGATTCCAATCCTATCAATCTCTATTCCAAAGGTTAGGGCGTTTCTTATCTCCATTCCAGGGAGTAAAGATTATGTAGCTTAAGCATGATTGTTTATAGTTAAAGTGATTAATTACCTGCCTGGCACTTAGTTAAGGGGTTTTATTCCCTCCCTAACTTCAGGGGAAAACCCCTACCTGGGGAAACAACCTTTCTCAGAGAGGTGACCTTGGTTAAAACACATAGTGCCAAGAAGGTGAGCAAACATATTAAGAACAATATGCCATATATGCCAGGTCCCTTGAAATAGCAAGGATGGGCCGGCTCACGGTGGAGAAGTTACTGTCAGTATAATTGTCTTCCTTTGTTTACCTTTCTCCCTTATTGCTGTAAAATCTTGTCTTTGATTGTTGAATCTGTAATTCCACTTATAGATTTTAAAATTTCACTTGGGATATACCATTCTTGTAGGATTTATAGATTTAGATTTTTCATCAGCTATAAAAAATCATAATCATTATCTTTTCTAGTATTGCTGCTCTTTGTCTTCTATAATTCCCCCTTCAGAAACTCTGGTAAGATATGTTAAACCTTCTTATTCAATGATCCATATTTACCAATGTCTTTTTTTTGTTTGTTTTTTTTGTGCGCCATTCCCGGAGGTACTGCAGTACCCGGTTGATGCATGCAGTGGATGGAGTAAGCTCCTATTCCATTTCCCTATTCCAAAAATACACCTTATATAACAAAAGCCTAGTATGCTAAGTGGTCGACTGGTCGGCCATTCAACCAATCAAAGCCTAATATCCTAATGATATGCTAAGGCCACTCAACTGCTCACTATGATGTGCACTGACCACCAGGGGGCAGACAGTCAACTGGTCAACCAGTCGCTATGATGTGCACTGACCACCAGGGGCAGACACTCCAATTGGTAGGTTAGCTTGCTACTGGAGTCTGGGTGATTGGGGCTGAGCGAGATGGGCCAGACACACTCTGGAGCCCTCCCATGGTCCCTCCCTGGCTGGCCAACTTCCCAAGTCCCTCCCTGGCCTTGATTGTGCACTGGTGGGGTCCCACAGCCTTGCCTGTGCACTCTCGCAATCCAGGACCCCTTGGGGGATGTCAGAGAGCTGGTTTTGGCCCGATCTTGCAGGGCAGGCCAAGGGACCCTACTGGTGCACAAATTTGTGAATCTGGATAATTTCTATAAGTATATCTTTTTTTTATTAAATAATTTTTATTGATTTTTAGAGAGAAAGGAAGGGAGAGGGAGAGGGAGATCGATATGAGATCAGAATATTGTTCAGATGCCTCCTGCATGCCCCTTCCTAGGGACCAAGTCCAAAACATGGGCATGTGCCCTGATTCAGAATGGACCTGGCAACTCCTGGGTGCACAGGATGATGCCCAACCAACTGAGCCACACTGGCCAGAATGGTATATCTTTTAATTTACTAGCTTTATCTTCAGCTGTGTTGTGTCTGCTATTTAATTTATCAATTTACTTTTAATTTATTTTAATGATTATATTTCCTACTTATAGGTTCTAAAATGTGCCAGTTTATTCCAATTAGTTTTTTGCTTGCTTATTTTTGCAATTACATTCTTTTGTTTCTATGAAGCAACTCTATAATCCATATATAAAAATACCAATGTCTGAACAATTTGGTACCCAAAGCTGTTGCTTTTTGTTTCTGCTGACTCACTCATAGTAGCTTCTTTTCTAAAGTATCTTGATTTTTTTGAATTGTGGTATTATCACTGAATTTTAACCTGTGGGTCTACTGCAAACATAAGCTGGTAAAATTTTCCTTAAGATATAATTTCTTTTCTTCTGCCAGTAATTGGGGCTGGGGGAATGTCACACTTAATATGACTGCTAAAACATTCTCCACAGTGTCCTGGCTTAGCAATATAATTTTGAGAAATTTTTATTATAACAAATGTGAAAGCTGAATCTAAGTCATTAATTTTATCAATATAAACTATTATGTTTTTGGAATAACATGAAGGTTACACATGATTCTACTACTGAGGAAGAGAGGTTATTTAATTTTTTTCTTTTAAAAACAGTGTAATGAAATAAGCCAGTCAGAGAAAGACAAGTATCACATGATCTCATTCATATATGGAATCTAGTGAACAACATATATTTGAAAAAAATAGGTCCAGAGACATAGAAGCATGGAACAGACTGCAGAATCTCAGAGGGAAAGTATGTGTGTGGACGGGGGGGCGGGGAGGGGGGAGAGTAGATCAACCAAAGAACTTCTACACATATATGCACAACCCATGGACATAGACAATAGGGTTGTAGATGCTTAGGGTGGGAAGTGGGGATGGGCTTGAAGGGGTCAATGGAAGAAAGAAGGGGACATATGTAATATTTTCCACAATATCGATATTTTTAAAATATGTAAATAAATAAAAACACTTTTTATAATGAATATAATTTTATTTATAAACTAGTAGCCCGGTGCACGAAATTCGTGCACTCAGTTGGGGGGAAAGAAAAGGGCCCCTCAGTCTGGCCTTCACCCTCTCCAACCTGTGACCCCTCAGGGAATGTCCAACTACCTGTTTGTGCCCACACTTTTAACAGATAACAGCTCCATTGTTGTTTCTTTCTTATGCTTAAAACCATTGGAATTAGTAGGTATTCAAAGTGTGTATACATTTTTGGGGAACACCCTGTATATCTCTAGTCAGCAGTGAAAGAAACCAACAGCAGATATGGAACCCCCAGACAGGGAACCTCGCGCACTCCCCACATGTCTCCCCACTTCACTTTCCACCTTTGTGGGCAGCAGGAGAATCAACATTTTCTCTCATTAATTTAGAAAAGCATGTCCTGTCACCCGCTGCCCGGCAGGAGTGCGCTAGGCCCCAAGCAAGCGAGGCTCAGTCAGGGCAGCCTTCGCTCATGGGTGCTGGCACCCAAAGTGCACATTCCTACTCTACAGTCGCCCTGACTATATCCCACTGTTTCACTGAGAGGACGGAATTCCTCTCCGCCTCTGGGTTCTTGATCTTGAACACTGACCGAAGGCACCTCAGCGAGGGCTGCCCGCACCCACCAAGTGTGTCTGTCTGCATCTGCTCCTGCCTCAGCACCTGCATTAACCCCCTAGAGGTGATCTCATAGCTGCACTGGCCTCCGTGGGAACAGGGCATCACCACTCCGCCCTCTCACTGTCATCTCACAGGCGCCCACCCTCAGCACCCAGAACACCCAGACACTCTCCAAAGGACGTGAGCACATCAGAGGGGATGTGTGCACATCCTGTGGGGGTGTTAGGCATGCCGGGTTGATGGAAGTGCGGTGGAGAGGCGGGGGGAACTTGTGCATGCCTTGGTTTGTAACTGTTGCAGGCGTGGGAGGGTGACAATGTGCTGGGGGATGTTCGCACGCCAGGGGGGATGTGCACACTGGAGGCCTCTGGCTTTGCAGATCCACAAACCCCAGTGGTGCGGCCAGGAGGACGTCAGTCTGGCCCGCCACGGTGGCTGTCCCTGCGATCCTGCACCTTCTGGGCCAGGAGGCGGATCTTGTGCAGCCACTCCTGGGCGCTGATGGCCTGTAGGCGCTACTTCAGCTCAGCCTGCAGGCTCAGCTTGGTGTGCTCACAGCTGTCACCACCGCCATAGGGGGAGTACAGGTCACCCTCCGCTGGCCTGCCTCCCCTGTCCAGAGGCTTTCTGCGCTGCTCACCTGCCCAGAGTGACTGGGACTGGGCGGAAGCCAGGCGTCCTGCCCTGCCCAACCCCAGCTGATCCGCCCCTGTGCGAGCTGCTGCCCCACCAGAAGGGTCATGGATCCAGGTACCAGGACCGCAGACAGCCTCAAGCACTGCCCCCCACCCGGCAGGGTCACAGATCCGTGTCTTGGTCCTGCGGACAGCCTCAAGCGCTGCCCCCCACCAGGCAGGGTCACAGATCCGGTCCTGGACTGCAGACAGCCTCAAGTGCTGCCCCCCGCCCGCCTTCAGTATGCAAATTAGCTGCCATCTTATTGCTTCAGGGTGAGGGTCCCCACTGGGGTGCCTGGACAGTCTGGGTGAGGGGCTGAGGGCCGTTTTTAGGCTGCCCGCACCCCCTTTAGGGTGGGGGTTCCCGCTTGAGTGCCTGGCCAGCCTGGATGAGGGGATGATGGCTGTTTGCAGCTGTTCACACCCCCTTCAGGGTGGGGGTCCCCACGGGGTGCCTGGCCAGTCTGGGTGAGGGGTTGAGGGCCGTTTTCAGGCTGGCAAGCAACTGAAGCTCCCAACTTCTCCTTTTTTTCTTTTTTTTTCTCTATTTTTATTCTGGGATTTATTTACCTTCTACGGCTGTCACTGGAGCTGAGAGCTGGCTTTAGCTCTGAGGCCCGGCTGAAGCTCTGAGACCTCGGCTGCTGAAAGCAGGGATCTGGGTTTGTTTGGGTTCTATAATTGAAACACTGTTGCCATCCTGCTGGCTGAAGTCTGGCTGGCTGAAAGCAGGTTTCTGGGTTTTGTTTAACTTCTATAATTGCAACATTGTTTCTTAGAGTGCAAGCTCAGAGGCTGGCAGCGGCAGGCGGGGAACCTTGGCTTCCTCCATCACTGGAGCAAGCAAGCCTCCTGTTCGCTTCAGCTGCCTGGCTGCCGGCCGCCATCTTGGTTGGCGGTTAATTTGCATATCGCCCTGATTAGCTAATGGAAGCGTGTCAGAGCTACGGTTAATTATCATGTTTGTCTATTATTAGATAGGATATATGTGACAAGTAGAAATGTACATGTTGGATTCTATGGTATGCTGTTTTCACTGTAGTAGGTACTACTAAATTATGTTCTAATATGGTTCCATCAATTTGAATGTAGGATTTCTCCTAAGTGAATTGGCTGTTCACAACTTTTTCTCATTTTTTTACTTGTTTTAATCTTACCCTTTGCTGATAGCATATGGATATCAAATTAGGCTTTCCCATTTGTGGTTTACCTTTTAACTATTATGATGTATATTACCACACCATATTTTAAATTTTAATGAAATCTAATTTACCAACATTTACCTTCAGAGACTGTATTTTTTAGTCTTGGTCAGGAAACTCTTCTCTATTTCATAGTCATACAGGTATTCATTTATATTCTTTCATATTTTTTTCCTAGTGATTATTATAATTCTTAATTTTATGTTATGTTTTTATCTAAAATTTAATTTTGTTTGTAGTGTAAGTTTAAAATAATATTTTACTTTTTAAAATATATGTTATCTAATTTTTGTAGCACCATTAAATAAATGGTCATTATTTCCCTTGTCATTTGTGTCAATGTAAGAAACATTCAAGACTGTAGAGAATTTCTATGAGTTTATTTGAGCCAAACTGACAATTGCCGGTAAGTAAAACCTGCACCAATTGAGAAAATGTTCCAGAGAATGGCAGATTTGTGGTCTCTGCAGTGCAGTACCTGTGCTTTGAGGGGTCCAGGAAAGAAAAATTACTTTGACATTCCAAAGATATGCAAAAGACAGACAGGCTCAGTTAAGGCAAAGATTAACCTTTGTCAGGGAAAAATACTGCCCTAGGGCATGACTACCGACCATGAACTGCTTATAGTTAGAAAGTTTTAATTTCAGACCATCCTATATGGTTACTTTCTGTCTCTAAGTTTGTAAGGTCCACTGTGCAGGCTTCCTTTGAGCTTGTCAGGTTTAGTATGCTGCCCATTTTAATCCACATTTGTAAAGCTAAATCTTTGACATAGCAGAGTCCCATATATAAATGAGATTTTTTTCCCTAGGCTCTTTACATGATTCATCTATTTGTCTATTCCTGCACCATTTTTACACTAACATGACTTCTAAGTTGTTACAATATTAAGTTTTGGAAAGTTTAATTATTGTGCACCATTTACATTTACTCTGCTTTTATTTTTCAACTATCTGATTTCTTCAACTTTTAATTTGCAAAATCAGTTTTTATTTATTTTATTTTTTAAAATAAGTCTTTATTGTTTAGATTATTACAGTTGTTCCTCTTTCCAACCCCCATAGCTCCCCTCCACCCAGTTCCCACCCACCTCATGCCCTTACCCACCCCCTCCACTGTCTTCATCCATAGGTGTACGATTTTTGTCCAGTCTCTTCCTGCACCTCCCCCCCCCTTCCCCCTAAGAATTGTCAGTCCACTCCCTTTATACGCTCCTAATTCTATTATATTCATCAGATTATTCTGTTCATCAGATTTTTTATTCACTTGATTTTTAGATTCACTTGTTGATAGATATGTATTTGTTGTCACTTTGTTGTTCATAATTTTTATCTTTTTCTTTTTCTTCTTCTTCCTCTTCTTAAATAAGACCCTTCAGAATTTCATATATTAGTTTGGTTGTGATAAACTCCTTTAGCTTTTTTTTGTCTGTGAAGCTCTTTATCTGACCTTCAATTCTAAATGATAGCTTTGCTGGGTAGAGTAATCTTGGTTGTAGGTTCTTGCTATTCATCACTTTGAATATTTCTTACCACTCCCTTCTGGCCTGCATAGTTTCTGTTGAGAAATCAGCTGACAGTCGTATGGGTACTCCCTTGTAGGTAACTAACTGTTTTTCTCTTGCTGCTTTTAAGATTCTCTCTTTGTCTTTTGCCCTTGGCATTTTAATTATGATGTGTCTTGGTGTGGTCCTCTTTGGATTCCTCTTGTTTGTGGTTCTCTGTGCTTCCTGGACTTGTAAGTCTATTTCTTTCACCAGGTAGGGGAAGTTTTCTGTCATTATTTCTTCAAATAGGTTTTCAATATCTTGATCTCTCTCTTCTTCTGGCACCCCATAATTCAGATGTTGGTGCGCTTGAAGTTGTCTCAGAGGCTCCATACACTATCTTCATACTTTGGGATTCTTTTTTCTTTTTGCTTTTCTGGTTGGGTGTTTATTGCTTCTCTGTATTTCAAATCTTTGACTTGATTCTTGGGATCCTCTAGTCCAGCCATGGGCAAACTATGGCCCGTGGGTGGGATCCGGCCCGTTTGAAATGAATAAAACTATTGAAAAAAAAAGACTGTACCCTTTTATGTAATGATGTTTACTTTGAATTTATATTAGTTCACACAAACACTCCATCCATCCTTTTGTTCTGGCCCTCCGGTCCAGTTTAAGAACCCATTGTGGCCCTCGAGTCAAAAAGTTTGCCCACCCCTGCTCTAGTCTGTTGTTGCATCTCTGTATATTATTCTTTATTTCAGTCAGTGTATGCTTACTTTCTAATTGGTCCTTTTTTGTATCCTTGAGGGTCTCACTAAATTTCTTGGAGGTTTCTAGAAGATTCTTGAGTAACCTTATAACCGTGGTTTTGGACTCTATATCCAGTAGTTTGCGTTCCTCCATTTCTGTCATTTGTGACCTGTTTCTTTGGCTCTGCATTTTGGCTGCTTCCCTGTGTTGATAGAGTTTCTTTGTGTGCTAGGTGTCCTATAGGGCCCAGTGGCTCAGCCTTCCTAATTACCTGAGGTGGACCCTCTTGGTGCACCCCTCTGTGGGCTGTGTGCACAGTCTTATTGTAATTAAGTCTTGATTGCTATTGGTATCACTGGGAGGAATTGACCACCAGGCCAATTGGCTGTGAGGAGCAGCTGTGTCTACAATGGGAGGACTGCTGTGCTGGAGACATCCTTATGGGGCAGGACTTGCTTCAGTGGGGCTTTGGTGCTCACTGAGTCTGCCCCTTGAGTGTGTCTCTTATGGATGTGAAGAGTTGTAATCTGGTACGGTCTCACTCTGACCACTGGGTACACTGCCTCTTGGATCTCCAAGGAGGTACAAAGTCAGCCACTGCCTGAGGCCACCCAGCAAGAACTACAGACATCATCAGGTTCCTCCTCTTTGTTTTGGGTTTGGAGGTGCCCAAACCAGGCCCAGCTGTGAAGCAATGCAGGCTGCTGTCGAGCCTTAGGCCTTCTTTTGGAAGCTGGGGCTCTATGACCCAGCTGCAGTTTTTTAGGTTTATATATGTTATTTATATATCGGTGGAGAGAGCATTGGCCATTTATATGCAAAAGCCTCTGCTCACAGCTTGGGTGGGGCTGTAAATTGGGTGGGGCGGGGTCTCAGGGAATCACTAGGGCAGAGCAAACAGCAATGGCTGCCAGTCAGCCCTGCACTGGAGAGGTCCCCGTGTCTCTGCATTTTGTGCCCCCGTGCAGGAACAATGATTGTTGTGAGCACCTCTGAGAGAAAGCTGCCCTTGTGTTCCAGCCCGGTGCCAGACAGTCCAGTTTCTCCCCGTATGAGTCTAGGTCCCCAGAGTCTTGCCCAGAACTGGAGTTCAGAGCAATTGGGAGCTTGTATCTCCCTCCAGATTGAAAAAGAGAACAGTGCACCCAGTTGCCAGCCCATTTCAGGGTGGGCCTGCATACCTTCACACTTCCGCACCTCTGTATCTCCTACCAGTCTCAATGAGCTTTTCTCTTTCCTTGTAGTTGTAGAACTTCCACTCATCCAGCCTTCCCGTGGTTCTGGATGATATCCATTTTGTCTTTTAGTTGTAGTTTTGATGTGGTTTTGGGAGGCAGCAAGTACAGGTGTGTACTTATGCCACCATCTTGGTTCGCAAAATCAGTTTTTAAAAGTCTTATGTAAATATGCCTTCTTAGGATTTATTTAAGTCCCACAATAATTTCAGAATTTTCTCTTGATGGTTTTGCACAACTTTTGTTATTGTTTTATACTTGATTTTTGGATTGTTCTTATCAATAGCATCTTTAAAAATCTTACATGTTCTAATTATTATTTATCAATTCTTATTTGATATGTATCATTTTATTATTTCTATTTATTATAGGTTTTTCCTTTTTTAACTACTAATGAAGTAATTTAGTGTGCCCTCCCCTCTGATTTGAAAGTTATTCATTCTATGAACTGTTGATTATAATAGAATCAGGGACATAGAAAGGGAATGGACTGACTATTCCTGGGGGGGAAAGGGGTGTGGGCGATGCGGGAAGAGACTGGACAAAAATCGTGCACCTATGGATGAGGACAGTGGGTGGGGAGTGAGGGCGGAGGGTGGGGCGGGAACTGGGAGGAGGGGAATTATGGGGGGAAAAAAAAGAGGAACAAATGTAATAATCTGAACAATAAAGATTTAATTAAAAAAAAAAGAAAGAAAGTTATTCATTCTAATCTTATGGTCTTAGTGATCACTCTAAAGAGTTTAACACATACATGATAGGCAAAAGACTAAAGTTAATCTATTTTCTATCCTCATTCTAAAGATGCCCTTCAACCACTTAATCTTCACTAACTCAGCATTCATGTTACTTGCTGTTATTTTTTAGTAATTCAGTTACATATGGTTTTTATAACCCTCAAATTGGTCTTTATCAATGTTTTTGTTTACTATAGTTACATCTTGTTCAGATCTACCTAAATATTTGTCAAAGTTTTAGAAACTAATACTCTATCTCACTCTTCTCTTTGGAGTTGTTTCCTTCATTTTAAAATGTATGTTTTACTGGTTCTTTGAGAAAGGATATGAAATGTGTAAATTATGTTTATTTTATATCAGAAAAAATCTTTGTCCTTGCTTTTATATAATATTTATTTTGTGTATAGCAGCAATCTAGGTTAATACCTCTTGTCTCTCAGTAGATATATTTTTCCACTATTGTTTTGTGTGGTGTTTTTTGTTCTTGTTCTTGCATTGTATATGTTTACTTTTGCTTTGATTGCATGTGGTGACATTTGACCATCCAATTATTTTTAATAAACAATGCCTCAATTATTTGCAATTTGTATCCAAGTCATAAAAATCATAAAAGGAATATATGTAAAATTATAAAATAACTAATTTAAAATAAATATAAAAGTCAAACTCTCTTAGTTTCCAAGGATATGCACAACCATATATGAAGTTCAATCACAGAGTTATTTTAATGCAACAGTGTGAAAGTGTGGTATTGTTACATTAGTAGGCACAATGATCAAATGAAACAAAAAAGAGAATCCAGATACAAAAAATATATACATATTAAAATTTTACACATAACAGAAGTAAGAAATGACATTAAAATTTAGATGATAAAATGGACTATTTAATAAATGCTGCTCAAACAATTGGCTTTCTATATAGGAAAAATACCATTGGCTTTTTTCTCAAAGTATAAGCAAAAACCAACTAAGAAAGCAAATCCTTTAAGAATTTATATGTTTTTAAAAAACTTTGAATAACTGCATGAAAATAAATCAGAGCACATTTGTGATTTCAGACTAGGTATTGTATTCCTAGGGAAGTTGCATAAACATAACTAACAAAAAATCAAAGACAGGAGAGTTACCTAAAAGAAAAGATGGACATGACTCCTACTTCTCCCCTCTACCTTCCTTTACCTTAATACTCACAAGTGTACTAATCCTCTGTGTGAATTGCCTTTGACTCTGAAGGACTACGAAACTATAAACAAGAGTCTGCCAAGTCAGTGGCCTTCCAACTGCAACAGCTCCAAGGTGAGAAACCTAAAACACCTTGGCCTCCTTCACTGCACTCTCCCAAATGCAGTGTGCTAGTGTAATGGAGGGCTCCATTACCAAAACACAACCCCAGACATCATTGTCTCACTTGCAATGAACAGAAACACTGGAAAAAGATTGCCCTCCCTCAAAGGTTTTGTGTAAAGCCTTTGACAACTTAAATGCCCCCATATCTATCTTTGAAAAAAGGGCCTCAAATGAGTCCCTCCCAGGTTTGACAGGACTCTAAGTTATTCTCTGGGAAACTATTATCAGTTGCTCCATAGAGTAGCCAAAAGGAAACTAAGGTGAAAATTAATGAAAAATGTCTGCCAAATTTTGGTAGATCCTGGGGCTGCATTCTCTACTTTAAACCACACTATTTCCAGTGCCTGAATATGGAATCCTGTGGAATCTGGAAAAAGCCAATGAAAAGTGATAATTCTTACAAGGGTTAGTTCTCCAGGACCTCTGTATGTAGTGCCCGGTCAAGAGGAAATTAAGTTTCCATGTGGTCTCTTGCTTTTGGAATTTGGACTTTTGTGAATTTGATTTTGATGTACCCATTGGTAGCTGATCCTTTCTTTCCTGGTGTTGACATAAAATAAAGTCCAACCCAGTATGTTAGTGTAGGTAGCTAGATATTAATAAAGGAAGAGAGCAATTGGAATCAGACATTATTAAGCATAATAAACTAGGGAACTGAATCGGATAATAAGCCTGTTTTGCTAGGAAGTTGCAGCATTCATATACACCCATAGGGAGGATGGGCCCGCTTTCGAATATTGCCAGGGTACAATCAGTCCACACCCCAAACTATGGGGGAAGGAATCCTATATAATAAGAGGCTAATATGCAAATTGACCAAACAGCAGAATGGCTGGTCTCTATGATGTGCACTGACCACCAGGGGGCACACAGCACACACTCAACATAGGAGCTGTCCCCTGGTGGTCAGTGTGCTCCCACAAGGAGAGAGCACCACTCAGCCAGAAGCCGAGTTCATGGCTGGCTGGTGAGCACAGCAATGGTGGCAGGAGCCTCTGCCACCTCCACGGCAGTTGGACATTCTCTAAGGGCTCCCAGACTTCGAGAGGATGTAGGCTGGGCTGAGAGACCTACCACCCCCCCCCGCAGTGCACGAATTTTGTGCACCAGGCCTCTAGTAAACAATAAAAAGGAAGCCAAGATGATGCAGGGGGAGGTGCTTCTACTATGAGGCATAAGCAGTAGGAGCCAAGATGCTAACCATAAGGGTCTGACTTAGCCTGGGAAAAGGATCAGATTAGATAAGGGACACAGAACTCCAGAAGATCTAGGAAATGGATTGGTTAAAGGGAGGACCCAAAACCAGCCTGCAAAGAATTGGGAAGTTGGATGGTTAGTTTGAAAGGGCACCTTGACCTTCCCAAGCCCAAGATAATATAATCAGCCTAACAAAGGCTCTCTCTCTGTGTCTCTCCCTCTCTCTCTCTCTCTATCTGTCTCTCTCTCTCTATGTCTTTCTCGCTCACTCTCACTAACATGTGCTTGCCCCATTCATTCACGTCTTCTCTGTCCATAGCAGCCATGGGTCCTAGCAGCCACGCAGCAGGTAGCCACTGCAAGCTCCAAGCAGGAGCCTGACTAGAGAAACACAATACAAGCAGAAGTACAACTGGGGACAGAAACTATGCTAGTCAGACAAAGACAGAGGCTCAACTGGACTGAAGGGTGTCCTGGATCAGGGTGGGGGTATCCACTGGGGTGCCTGGCCAGTCTGGGTGAGGGGCTGTGGGCTGTTTCCAGGCTGGGAGTGACTGAAGTTCCCAACCGCTCCTTTTTTTCTTTTTTTTTTTTTTATTCTGGGCCAGCTTTACCTTGAGGCTTGGCTCCAGCTCTTAGGCCTCCCTCCGCTGCTGAAAGTAGGTTTCTGGCCTTTGCTTACAATGTTGCAAATCTGCTGGCTGAAGTCTGGCGGTATTTGTTACAATGTTTCTTAAACTGCCCGCTCAGAGGCCTGCAGCCGCAGGCGGGGAATGTGGGTTTCCTCCAACGATCCTCCGTCACTGAGGCAAGCGAGCCTCATGTTAGTTTCAAGCTGCCTGGCTGCCGGCCGCCATCTTGGCTGACAGTTAATTTGCATATCTCGCTGATTAGCCAATGAAAAGGGTAGCGGTCGTACGCCAATTACCATGTTTCTCTTTTATTAGTGTAGATATATATATATATATGTATGAGGAAGGGAGAAGGAGAGAGTGATAGAAACATCGATGAAAGGGAAACATCAACATTGATCAGTTCCCTCCAGCACCCCGTGCTGGGGTTTGAGCCCACAACCTGGGCATGTGCCCTGTCCAGGAATTCAACCTGAAAACTCTTAGTGCATTGTCCAACACTGAGCCACATGGGCCAGGCAAGAATGAACATTACCTTTTATACATTTGCAATTAAGGGGGGGATGTAAAAAAATTAAACAAAGATGGCATAAATATTAATAAAAAGTTTAAGGTATGTGCCCTGGTTGGTGTGTTGTTGTCTGGTACACTGAAACCTGGTTGGTTCAATTCCTGGTTAGAGCACATACCTGGTTGTGCATTCAATCCCCAGTTGGGGCATGTGAGAGAGGGAACAGCTCTACATTTCTCTCTCACATCGATGTGTCTCTCTCTCTCAGCCAGAAACACAATTAGGATCAACTGCTGTTTTATAAATGAATGAGTTTTATCTTATCACGTGTCATGGATAAAATTCTAAAAGAAAACCTATAACTGTAGACTAAGACTCCCTCCACGTTCTGCGTGGAGTAGGGTTTGGTATCTGAAAGAGGAGCCGCACAACAAATGAGAGAAAAAGACACGAGATAATTTTGCAATATTGGGGGACCAGGCGGCAAGTCCCGAAGGACTTCCTCCGTGCTCAGGCCTCACCAAGCTTTTCTTGATCTGGGATGCACCCATAGCATAGCCCTTAGGCAGGTGACCCCCTAGTAACAAGCAGACTAGCCCATCAGCAAGGATTTACATAATAATAAATGGGGGAGTAGTTTCAGGTACCACTGTCTGGACAAACAGAGGTGGCGCCTAGCTCCGAGCTTTGCTAGGGCTTCAAAGGCACCCAGCCTTTGGGGGGGTTTCGGGGAGTTCTCTGTCTATGCTTATCAGATAGTGAAGGCAATAAACAGTTTCCCACATATAACATCTCTGCATCTGTCTTGATTATATGACTATGTATGTATACTACATATGTGTAATATTTTTCTGCCTGTGGATGGTATTGCTGAGTTAATTTGTGAAGAGTTCTATTTAATTGCCTTAAAGACAAAAAAAGGTCTACATGAATCAAGAATACTCAGAAATGGAAAGGAGCAGCACCAGATCCAAGATGGTGGCCAGCAGGATGCTGAGGGAGCTTGAAGAAACCCACAAATGTGCAATGAAAAACTTCCATACATCCAGGTTGATGAATCTAATTTACTGACTTGGCAAGGGCTTATTGTTCCTAACAACCCTCCATATGATAAGGGGGCCTTCAGAATTGAAATCAGCTTTCCAGCAGAATATACATTCAAACCACCAAAGATCATATTTAAAACAATGATCTATCACCCCAACATCCATGAAAAGGGACAGGTCTGTCTGCCAGTAATTAGTGCTGAAAACTGGAAGGCAGCAACCAAAACCGACCAAGTAATCCAGTTCCTCATAGCACTGATTTATGACCCCTAGCCCGAGGACCCCCTTGGGGCTGACCTAGCTGAAGAATATTCTAAGGACCATAAAAAGTCCTGCCAGAATGATAAAAAGTTTACAAATAAATATAGGGAAAAGCGACCTGTGGACTAAAAACCTGCCAGGGTTGATTCCAGTAAGTGTGAGAGGAGACCCAGAGCAGTGTATTCAGACACTCCACAAAGCAGGGCTCTGTGAAAAATTGACATGTGTCACCACCTGGCAGTTCCCTTGTGGCACCTACTGTGGAAACTTTCCACAGTTTTCTGAATCAAAAGTGGTCTTAGGCAAACTGTAAAGAAAGAATTAACAATTTAAGATGTTCTCATTCTGCTTTGTTTGCTTTAAAAATCACTGCTTCAATCGAAATATATATATATATATATATATATATATATATATATATATCCAAATATGTTTCCAGTTCACCTGATGTAGGATAATCTTCAGTGAATTATCTAGTATAAGTTTGTTGCCATGATTAAAACAAGTATGTCTTAAAGCTAACAATAGCAAATTTAACTCAAACATTCAACTTTTATTTTACACAGGATTACTAAAAGTCAAATAAGCTCATGTTATCTCTGTTACAGGGTGTAATAAAGAAAAGTATTTAGATGATGGTTAGCTGTTTGTCTCATAATATTTCCATGAGTAATATAAACACATTAAGAACTGGTAATTTAAATAGATGTGTGTAACATAAAAGTTTATAAACTTTTCAATAATAACTATATTTACACTATGTTTACTTAAAAATAGGTGTTTTTTTAGTAACTTGAAATGTTAAAGTTATATGAGATATGCTAAATTATAAATATTCATTAAATATTTACATCATTTCCAAGTTAATTAAAACAGTGAAACATTAATTACTGAACATAAGCTTATTATTCACTTTTGGCTTTCTCTTATAGAGGAATTAAAGATATTTGGGATTAGTAAACATGTTTTGTGTCACATTGAAAAATTTTCTATGAAAAAGAATGTAATTCTAGAAACTATGAAATATCTTTTTAAATTTGCCAACCCATAGAATGTTAGTAAGTATAACATACAATACACAATTTTCTACTTCTTTAATTTCACTAGGAATTAATGATTTTAAGGGTTAAGAATTCTAATCAATTGAAACTATTTAAAAATAATAAGGGTAAAAAGAAACAACTGTGTATAAAAAGTAGGTAAGAAAAGTGGAATATTTTTTTGGATAATGATAGGTATGGTGGACATGTTTGTTGAAGAAAAAGGAAATTAATTTTATTCTAAAGCAAAATGATTATTCTAGGATGAATAAGAGAAAAAAATAGAAAAAATTGAATGAATATACAAAGTTGTAGGCTTATTGAAAAGGAATCTGGGAAAAGGAATTTTATTAGTGGTTGAGCTGCTAAGATTGGGACAGATTTAAGTTTTACAAAAATTAATTTTGTCCCCCTTGTCAAATATTAGGTGACTGGATATGCTTGGGCTCTCAATTCTGTTCTGTTGGTCTGTTTGTCTATTTTTATACCAGTACCATACTGTTCTAATTACTATAACTTTATAGTATAGCTTAAAGTCAGGAAGTGTGATGCCTTCTGCTTTGTTATTCTTTCTCAGTATTTATTTGGCTATTAAGAACTAGAGGCCTGATGCATGTAATTCATGCCAGGGGCTTGGCTGCCGCTGTGGCGGTGGCTGCCTCTTCCTCAACCTCCGTCGCTGTGGCTTTGTCCAGAAGGTCGTCTGATCTAATTAGCATATTATGCTCTTATTATTATAGATAATTTGTGATTACATATAAATTTTAGTATTATTTTTCCACTTCTGTTAAAAAGGCCATTGGAATCTTGACAAATATTGAATTGACATTTTAGCAATATTAATCTTTCCAATTCATAAACAAGTGATACCTTTCATTTATATGTGTCTTCTTTGATTTCTTTCATCAATGTCTTATAATTTGCAGAGGAGAGATCTTTCACTTCCTTGGTTAACTTTATTCTTATTTTTAAAAATATATATTTTATTGATCTTTTACAGAGAGGAAGGGAGAAGGATAGAGAGTTAGAAACACCGATGAGAGAGAAGCATCAACCAGCTGCCTCCTACACACCCCCTACTGGGGATGTGCCCGCAACCAAGGTACATGCCCTTGACCGGAATCGAACCTGGGACCCCTCAGTCCCCAGGCCGACGCTCTATCCAGTGAGCCAAACTGGCTAGGGCAATTCTTAAGTATTTTATTGTTTTTGACACTATTGTAAATGAGGCTGATAATTTATTTTTTAGAAAATTTATTGTCAGTGTGTAGAAATGACAATTTGTATATTAATTTTGTATCCCATAAATGTAATAAACTTATTTATTAGATCTAACCATTTTAAAAATCATGTCATCTGCAAATGGAGAAAAATGTACTTATTCCTTTTTTAATATATATATATTAAAATATATATATATATATATATATATATATATATATATATATATTCTTGCCTGATTTCACTAGCTATGACTCTTAGTACTATGTTGAATAGTAGTGGTGAAAATGATATCTTAAGAGAAATTCATTCAATCTTTCAGCATTCAGTATGGTGTTAGTTATGGGCTTGCCATATATTTCCTTTATGTTGTGATATGTTCTTCCTATGTCTAATTTGTAAAGAGATTTTATCATGAATGGATATTAACTTTTTTCAAATGCTTTTTCTGTCTATTGATATGATCATATTATTCTTTAAGTCTACTAATGGATATATCACATTGACTGGTGTATGTTGAACCATTCTATTATGCTGAGTGGAATAACTGACCAAAAAGGACATATACTGTATGATCTCATTTTAAAAATCTAAAAAAAATCATTGAAAAAAATATTAGACTTGCAGTTACCAGAGGCAGAGGTTTGGGGTGGGTGGTGGTCGGGGGAATTGAATGAAGGTGGTCAAAAGCACAAATGTTCATTTATGAGATAAATAAATACTAGGGATGTGATGTACTAAATAATGACTATAGTTAACACTGCTATATGACATTAAAAAGTTGTTAAGCATAAAAATCTTAAGCATTCTCATCACAAAAATTTTTATTCTTTTTTCTTTTTATTGTATTTACATGAGATTATGAATGTTAGCTGAACCTATTATAATTATTTCAAAATATATGTACATCAAACCACCATGCTGTATGCCTTAAATTATACTGTGATTTATGCCAATTATTTTTAATAAAAGTGGACAAAATTGAGTTTTGGTATCAAAAGTACACTGGTACAAAATTATATTTTGCTCTTCTCTCTGTTAAATGGACAATTTTTTTTTAATTTAGATTTTGTAAAAAAGGTTTTTCTTTACCTTTTTTTGTTGAGTTCTTTGCCTCCTATGAACTCTGCTTGGAAATAAAAAAAAAATTGTCTTACTTAAATAATTTGCTATGGTTCAATTGCCTTTTTTCTGGTCTTTGATTATTTATGAAAAAATCAATCTATTCAATATTAACAGAGCTAGGTTATTAATGTATTTTAACCTATGTAACTTTTTATATTTGCTTTTAAAGTCTTTGTCACTTTTGTTAAATTGATATTTTTTACAATCTTCACCAAAAACTCAAATTCTAAATGAAGTATTTTTGACCTTGAATTAACTCTGGAATTTTCCAGAAGTCCCTGGAACATCTCAAAAGACTTGTTGTCTTTCCTTTTTTAAAAAAAAAATATTAACACATTAAGCGCCATGTCAGTCACCGGTGAATGACACTATACTTTCTGTCTGGACCTCGACAGTCTCGGGCCTCCAGTATATAGGTGAAATTGGATATCGTGGGCTTAACAGAAAGGAAGACAAAACAGGCTTGGTGCCTAACGTGTGAAATGAACTAGGCTTATTTGATGTAGTAAATTAAATGGAAAGTATTGTCAAATAAGAGTTGATAAATATTCTTTAGGCTATGTTTATATAAGTATATGTTATTAATATATGTGTTCCAAAACTAAGTATCTATGTCCTAACATAATGTTATTCGTCATAATTCTAGTTATCTTAAAATGTTTTATGTCTCAGAAATAATCAAATTGTCTTGTCCATTCCATTATAAAGAACTCTTATTAGGCCTTTAACCATAGGTATTTTTAAGTCTTTTGTCATTCATGTACAGTTATTGTTTTACTCTCATAATATTGCCAAAGTCAGATTCATGTAAAGGACTTTACCAGTGACAATGTTGTCAAATTACAAGGTGTTGAGTCTTGGGTGCATATTTCACAACTGAAGAAAACTCCATCTGGCATCTGGCCCTGTGTAAATGCCTCAAAATCAAATTGACTAGGGAAAGAAGTAATCAACATGGAGGCAGACTGCTTCCTCCTAAGATGTCCATTCAATAATGTTTCTATTTCTCCTTTTTCTTTTTTTTTTTTTCTTTTTAAATATATTTTATTGATTTTCTACAGAGAGGAAGGGAGAGAGATAGAGAGTTAGAAACATCGATGAGAGAGAAACATCGATCAGCTGCCTCCTGCACACCCCCCACTGGGGATGTGCCCGCAACCAAGGTACATGCCCTTGACCGGAATCGAACCTGGGACCTTTCAGTCCGCAGGCCGACGCTCTATCCACTGAGCCAAACCGGTTTCGGCTCTCCTTTTTCTGACCATTCATTTCCTTGTTAAACAATGAAAGTCTTTATCATTCTTTTGGCCACCTTTTGTCTTGCTCTGTCCTATAAAGTTAATGCCATTGTTCTCATATCTAAGGCAATTACAAAAGAGGGTAATACAACCTCCAACCAACTGTTGGATTTGCTATAAAATTGGAGATCCTGTAGTTTTTCCTCCTCATCACAAACGTCTCCCTGTTTTCCAATGCCTTCATTTCTCTGGAACAAGGTTACAAGGTAAACACTTCTGGAAAAGTCAAGATACAGACATTTACATGAAATTCATAAACATGTCAACCGGTTGAATAGAAGTATCCTCCTCTTCAGGAACACTTCTTGACTTATTTAATTTTAGCTGGTTTGGATTATAGGAACCTTGACTCAGTAGCACTCTTCAAACCATGGGTTTGTTATTAATTGTTGTGTCTCTCCTTATTATGCTGTATTTTCTCGAAAGTTTTAAATGCATGGGAGCAGTCATTGACCAGCTGACAGATGGTCTTTCCTTTACTGAATGACAAAAGAGAACAGAAGATTACCAGCTCCAAGAATATGAGCCTGATATAATGTGAATACTACAGTGAGACCCAAACAGGCAATAGTAACTTGGAGTCACGCTAAGATTAATCATTTCTATCAAACCTCTGTACTGGTCAAGAGGAAGATTAACATGGGCAATTGTAGAAACAGCTTTCTAGGCTGCACATGAAGCCATTCCTGCCTGAGGTGCCATATAAAAAAACGCACAAAAAACTAAGATAACTTTTGTGTACCTGTAAATGCTCTGCTTGATCAGAAATGCATTATAGCAAGTCAGCCAATCCCCAGACATCAAGCCAACTCTGTGCTTTCTCATCCCCCCAAAAAGGTTGTCTATGTGGCCCCAACAAAACCAATATTTTCTATTTTTCTCTTCCTTGTCCTTTATTCTTTGCCCTATAAAAGCTTGTTGCCTCCTGCCCCATTTTTCAGTTTAGCAACTAGAAATTGTCTACTTTATAAAGTGTTAACATTTGTTTGTATCACCTAAATTGCCTTCTTAATTATTTTGTAACAATAGAGATAATATATTTTGCTGTTTATATCACTGAATCATTTATAATAAACATATCACAACTTAGTTTCAGTTAAATTAGTATCCTGAATTGTATTTTTCTAGTGTCTTTGTTAAATTATAAAATTGTTACCTTCTCAAAGATGAATAGTTGACATTTTTTGGTCAATTGCTTTGATAACAATCAATGACAAGGAATGAATATTTGGAATTCAGAGCATTTTTTAAAATTCCCATGAAGATACTGTCCTACAAATTTTGGTACATATTCACTTACATGCAAAATTATTATAGATAATTTTAGATTTAAAACAATGAATGGTAATAATGGATTGTGATAACACTAAGATGAATCAGGACAAAAGTGTTCTCTGCACATCAGAGAACATAATAGAAGAACCATTAAGCTAATCATACAATCTGAATGATCTTCATTTAATGGAAGCAATAGTCAACTTTGTAAATTTGCATTGAAAATATAGGTCAAGACTTGCAAATATTATCAGAACCCATGAGGCACTATGATTGAATTGATATAAAACTTAACACATTCTTTTTGCCTATTATCCCACAGCACTTACAAACCTCTCATCTGAAAAACACATACTTCACTTTGGAATATTAATAGATTAGAGTTTGTTAGTGTTAAGATACAGTAATGCAAATATATACACAAAATGGACTTCCAGGTACTAAAAAGAATAATATACATAGCAGATATTAGGAACATTAAGAAAGGGGAATGAAAATAAATCAACACAAAGACTATATACTCATAATAACTTGAAGACAGAGAAATTTAAACATAACTTAAGTCAAATGGGAAAATCATGAAAATTTCATTTATAATCTATTGCACATCTCTCCACTGAAAGGCTTTGTAGCAAGCAAAGGCAGACCAAGAAAAACTGGAAAAAAAAAAGATGAGGGAGCTAGCAGTGAGGCATTGGGTTGATATAAAATTCACACTAATTCTGGAAAGTCAAAACAAAAAAACAATTTTCTGTATAAGAAAGCATAAACTGCGGGGAATAACCAGGGATGCTTTCAGTTTCTACCTGAGGATGTAACTGGAAAAATCACTTCTTCCAACATTACAATTAAAAAGATGTATTTTTTAACCTGTTCAACTTTTGAGGTGACAGAGCAATCATGTGCCTTTAAATCTAAGGTGAGACAGGCATCTGGAGGGAGACATAAGCTTGACATTCCTGGGTAAGGTGTAAATAGAAATCAATGACAGGTTAGCTGGGGTGACTGCGGTATTTTTACTAAAAATAACTTAGTCTAATCATTGAAAAACAAAACAGACACACTCATATAAAAGAGTACTCTACAAAATAATCCACCAATATTCTTTTTGAAAAGTGTCAAGTTACAAAAAAACAAAGAAAGACTGAGGGACTGACCAAGATTGAAGGAGACTAAATAAACATAACTACTAAATAGATATAATGTGTAAAACGCTAGATTAGATCTCAAACCAGATAAAGGGTATTAGGAAAAAACTGGTAAAATAAGGTCTGTAGATTAGTTAATAGTATTATACCAAGTTTCATTTCCTGGCTTATAAAAGTGTACTATAGTTATGTAAGATGTTAACATAAGGGAAATTAGGTAAGGGCATTAGAAAACCTCTGCTATTTTTTCTACTTTTCAATCTAAAATTATTTCTAAATAGTAACTTAAAACATCTAAATAGAGATATTTAAATTATCTTCAACTGTAAATAAGTACTTTAAATCAGAATAATTATGTTTATTTCAGGATTAGAAAATGAATCAAATTAACTTTTCAATAATAATTACTACTTATCATTTTATATTTCTAAAATTCCTCAAAGAGCATTCCAATAAATTATCTCACTTGCCATTTTACATCAATCCTGTAAAGAAAATATCAGATCCATGTTACAGATTATTAGGAACAAATGTTCAATGAGGTGACAGACTGTCTTGTCTAAGAGCATATAAAGCCATTTGTAATAGAAATGTGTCTTAGTTCACTGCCCTTTACCATGGCGTGTTGCTTCCAAATGCCTACTATGTGCACAATACCCTGCTAGATTCTCTGGCATAACATATCTTAGATTTTGTTAATACAACAAATATGTGCAGAATTTCAAAAAGCATTTTCTAAAACTGAAAGGCCTGATTGTAGTTTGTTGACAGCAGATGTGGATTAAAAATGTGATATCAGGTGATGATAAAGAAGCAGTCCACAGAGAAGGCACCTTTGATCAGGAACACAGCAAAAGTGAAATAATTTTTCTACTAAGTTTTTGCCTCGAGCTCTTCAGATTTCTGAAACACCAAGCCATTCTGATCAACCATTTTGCTTTCCTTTTATACAACACACCATCAAAGGCTGAGAGAAAAACAATCTGATGAGTCAAAATTCACTTATTGTGCAATGTGGCTATTTTTCCACTTGGCAGATTTATGCCTGGTATTAAAACTAAAAGAAGTGCTATTGTCAATTGAGTTACTTAACTTTGATATTTACTGTCATTCTTCTTACTGCTCAGAGGACAACTAACAGCTTATTTTTATGTTATTTTTTAAAATATATTTTTATTGATTTCAAAGAGGAAGGGAGAGGGAGAGAGAGATAGAAACATCAATGATGAGAGAGAATCATTGATTGGTCAACTGCCTCCTCCTACTGGGGATCCAGACACAACTTGGGCATGTGCCCTGACCAAGAATTGAACCATGACCTTCTGGATCATAGGTCAGCATTCAACCATTGAGCCACACTGGTTGGGCTATTTTTATTGTGTTGTGAAATTACTAACCCACTACCAAACCTTGCTCCCTCAATATATTGAGAATCACATTGTTAATCACGGAGTGGCAGGAACAGATGTAGGGTTGGTAATGCTATCTTCTGTAAAACATATTCCTAGTTAAAATGGATGAAAGAAGAAAGGTGATTATTGTTTAGAATTTGTTTTTTAGTACTTGTTACTAGAGGTGACCAATTTGACAATGCAGGCAAAGTCACCTTTTAGTCATTTCAGAGCTACAGCCTGGAAAATGTCTGAGAGAATGCCACTATTTTGTGTTTTCCAAAGGTTAAAGGTAATTCTTGAAAAATGTTTAATTTGACCACAGGGACTTGAGTCTCTTAATTGTCAGGACAAAGTAAAATCAGTGAATTGTAGCTTTGTTTTAAGAGATGAAAACTGTATTGAAAAACTCAATTCACATTAAGTATCCCTTCTTGAAATACTTTTATAAGCCTTGGTGATATAGAGGAGATTAAGACCATTTCTTCATTCAACGTCATAATGAATATTTATTGACTGCCTTTCAAGTGCCATGTACTTTTCTAGGCACTGGAGAAAAGGCAATGAATCAAAGTCTGTGCTATCAGGAGCTCACATACTTGGAGAAAGATTATAGTTAATATTTTTTAAGGTAGTATTCTCAGAGCTTTACATACCCTATTCATTTAATTATCACAGAAACCGTATGATATATTGATTTTTTAAGGAACCACCTTAACAACATTAGTTTTGTTAATAATTCCATAAAATACAGTATGATTAAGTGGTCTAAAAGAATAATACAATGTCTTACACAACTGGAGAAATTTCTTTTTTCTAGTATTATTACAAGCAATTTGCTAATGTTTATAATGTTCAGGTTGATTTTTAAAATGTTGACTAAAAAAAATTTCCCAACCAGACTTTTTCCCTAAAATTTATCTTTTTTCAAAATTGTTCATAGCATGGCTCACACATATAAATTCATTTAACATAATTTTTTATATCAACATTTATCGAGGTTAGTTTGGTTCATTTATGATTTTACATAGTATTGTGCCTTTTCTCCCCATATTGAAAATAGAATGATTACAATGCAAATATTATTAAAATACTAGAGGCCCAGTGCACGAAATTCGTGCACAGAGAAGGGGGTTCCCTCAGCCCAGCCTGCACCCTCTCCAATTGGGGACCCCTTGGGGGATGTCCAAATGCTGGTTTAGGCCTGATCCCTGTGGACCAGCAGTTGGACATCCCTCTCACAATCTGGGACTGTTGGCTCCTAACTGCTCACCTGCCTGCCTGCTTGATCACCCCTAACAGCCCTCCCCTGCTGGCCTGGTTGCCCCCAACTGCCCTCCCCTGCTGGCCAATTTGGTTCTGATTGGTTGGTTTCTATGCCAGTCAGCATCAAAAGCTCCGCCTGCTAGGCAGCCATTGGTTCTTCACAACACCCAGATTTGGTACTGATTGGTTGATTTCTATGCCAGTCAGTGTCAAAAGCTCCACCTCCTAGGCAGTCATTGGCTCCCCACAGCACCCACATTGGGTCTGATTGGTCGGTGTCTACACCATTCAACATTAGAAGCTTTGCCTCCTAGACAGCCATTGGTTCTTCATAGCACCCACATTTAGTTCTGATTGGTCGGTTCCTATGCCTATCAATGGCAAAAGCTCCTTCTCTTAGATAGCCATTGGTTCTTCACAGCACCCACATTTGGTTCTGATTGGTCGGTTCCTATGCCAGTCAGCGTCAAAAGCTCCACCTCCTAGACAGCCATTGGTTCTTCACAGCACCCACATTTGGTTCTGATTGGTTCATATGCCAGTCAGTATCTCCAGGCCTATCTTAGGGCCTGATCAGAAAGGCGGGCTGAACAGCAGCCCCCTGGAGGCTGGGAGAGAAAGAAATGCCCAGCTGCTGGTGAAGCCTGGAAAAAGAGGGAGAGAAAGAGAGAGGCAAGTACTGATCAACAGCTGTCACTGGAGCTGCAAATCAGACCCTGCTTCTCACTCTGGGTCTCAGGCCCCTGGGCAGTCAGTGCTGGGTAGCCAGGCAACCCAGCGCCTTCTGAAGGACTTCCGGGTTGGTCAGACTTGCCCCTGGGCTTTTATATATTAGGATTACAAAAAGTCAAAGCTCATGAAAAGTATCTCATTATGAAATTTATCCTTTGCTTTACAAAATTAATAACTATAAAATTGATGATGGCGACCACACATATCAGATACTGACTGCAGAAATGGAAAGGTGTTATCACTGTAGCCAGTTTTGTTCAGTGGATAGAGCTTTGGCCTGTGGACTGAAGGGTCCCGGTGTTGGATTCCAGTCAAAGGCACATGCCCTGGTTGCAGGCTCGATCTCCAATAGGAGGTGTGCAGGAGGCAGCCAATTAATGATTCTCTCTCCCGCTCCCTTCCTATCTGAAATCAATAAAAATATTTTTTAAAGAAAGGTGTTATCACAGGTAGATACATATATATGTAAAAATTAATATAACTTGATATAGATGGAATTTTACATTGGAAAAAAAAGTAATTTATCACATATGTGACAGTTTCGGTCTGATAAAAGGAAAATTATTCCAGAAAAAAATTAAAGAATTATTTGAGTGAGGATTATCTCCTAATTTTCTATTTTCTTTAATTTTAATTGAGATATAATTCCCATTTTAAAGTGCAAAATTCAGTGTTTTTTAATATGTTCACTAGATTGTTAAAACATCCGCATTCTCTAAATCCAGAACATTTCATCAACCCTCATAAAAAGTATACCCATAATAGTTAATCTCCATTTGTCTCAGTCTCCCAAACCCTGGCAAGCACTAATCTACTAGTACTTTCCTTCTCTATGGATTTGCCTATTCTGAAAATTTCATATAAATATAATAGACATTATGTGGTATTTTGTGTCTTTTATTTAGTGTTATGTTAAGGTTCACCAACTTGGCAGTATGTACAGGCACTTCACTTATTTCTATGGCTGAAAGATTCTGTAATATATGTATTCCATATTTTTATTTTTTAATTCATCAGTTGATAGATATTTGGGTTAATCCCATCTTTTCATTATTCTGAATAGTGTTGCTATGAATATTCATATACAAAATTTTGTACAGATGTACATTTTCAATTTTGCTTGTTATATACCCAGCAGTGAATAATATGGTAACTCTACATTTAACTTTCTGAGAAACTTGCAGACTGTTTTCTAAAATGATAAAATTATTTTACATTGCCACCAGCAATATATAAGGACTCTAATTTCTCCACATCCTTTCTAAATTTCTCACTGGCTTGATTTATTATAATTAGCTGACACACTGGCTATAAAGTGATATCCCATGAGGTTTTAATTTGCATTTTCCTAGTGGATAATTTGATAATCTTTCCATGTGCTTACTGGCCATTTGTATATGTTAGTTGAAAAATATCCTTTCAAATATTTTTCCCTTTAAACTATGCTATTTGTCTCTTAATTATCAAATTGAAACTGTCTTTTTTTATATTTTGTATACTAGAGATTCATCAGATACATAATTTGCAAGTTCTTTCTACTAATCTATGTGTTGACTATCATCATTTTGTGCATTTCAAAGCACAAAAATTTTAAAGCATAAATTTTACAATTTTAATGAAGTACAGCTTGTGTTATTTTTATTTTCCCTGTTTCTGCTTTGGGAGTCCTTTCCAAAAAAAAAAAAAAAAAAGTATTGTTTTATTTTAAGAAAACAAAGATTTTTTTAAAAAAAGAAAAGAAAACAAAGATTAACACTATATATTTTATGAATTTTATACATTTAGATTATTATATTAAGGTTTAGATTATTATATAAAGGTTATCTGTTTTGAGTTAATTTTTGTGTACAATGTGAGAAAAGGGTTCAAATTTATTGTCATATAGATATCCCATTGTCCTAGAATCGCTTGTTTAGAAGTCTATCCTTTCCCCTATTGAAATGTATTGGCCCTTGTCAAAAACTAATTGACTGTAATTGTGAAGGTTTATAATTGAAATCTCAAGTATAGTTTATTGAAATAGGTGTGTATCTTTATATCAATACCGCAAGTCTTGATTATCATACTTTTTTAGTAAGCTTTAAAGTGGGGGAGGCATGAACCTTCCAGCTATTTGTTCTTTTTCAAGTTTATCTTTGTTATCTATCTCTTACATTTTCATATAAATTTCAGGATCAAATTTTCAATTTTTACAAAAATGGCAGCTAGGATTTTGACAGGAATGACACTGATTCTGGAGATCAATTTGAGGAGTATTTCCATCTTACAGATATTAGGTCGTCCATCCATGAACACAGGATATCGGATGAAAAGTTTAAAAATGGAGATCTGTGTAATAGATTTACAAACCCCTAAATAACCACATTTGTATATGATAAAGTGATCTTCAGCAATGGTATAAAGGTACGTCAATGGGGAACAGGTTTGTTCAATAAATGGTGCTATAACAATGAAATACACACGAAGCTTCATCTTTACCTCATATCATATACAAAAAAATATATGAAAATGGATTACAGAAGAAAAACAAGTTATAATTATTTTAAAATATAAATTAAACCATAGGATGAACTATTTAAAACTCTAAGAAGGACAAAGATTATTTAGGATTAAACAAAATTAGAAGCAGTTCCAATTTAGGATGTAGGAGGATGCTGAGCCCTCCCCCTCCCAAGAACACATGGCACATGCACCTATATTTAGAGCAATTACTCCTGAGAGACAAATGAGGGACAATTGAACAGCGAGAGAGAGAGAGAGAGAGAGAGAGAGAGAGAGAGAGAGAGAGAGAGAGAGAGAGAGAGAGAGAAAGGTTGTGAGTCCACAAGAGCTCTCAGGGAACTAAGGGAGCTCCCTAGGACCAGAGGAAGCAGTGAGCACCATTGTTTACATTTCCCTGCGCTTGCATAGAGGGAAGGAGCTCTATCCAAGTTCTTAGTCTACCTGCAGGGACACCGTAGCATTTTTCAGGCACCCCTCCTGGAGCTAGCTCTAGCAGGAAAAGGAGGGCACCACAGCGCATGCACGTGGGATACCTCTACCTGGAGATTGATCTAATTCTAACCAGTAGGCACACATCGACTGGACTGTTCGAGCACTTGGGGCTCCCCTGCCCAGAGATAATGCAGAATTGGCAAAGTGCTGTGGTACTGATACCGGAACCAGTGAGCAAGAATTCTTCCCGGGTGTCTCGCGAAATCAAAGAATGAAGCCGCAGAACAGAGGAATTCAAACAAGGCAGGAGTTTATTGCAAACAAACACAAGTTCCCAGCTCAGGGAGGGGATCTAAATGCTCCTGAAGCATTCTGCCCTTCCCCGTATATCTGCTAAAGGCCCGCTCTTTGTCTATCTGTGCTGCTCTCTGATTAGTTCCTGGCCTTTTTGCAACATTTTATTTTGCACTTGCAAGATAAACTTCCTTGTTTCAAAACACCCTGTTTTTCTGCTATCCTGCTTTTCTGCAAAACATTTTGTGGTTTCAGCTAGCTCCACCATTCCTCCTTCCACTCCGTACCCCGTCTGCCTAATTCTGCTTCTAACTCCTTTCAGTACCTGCACACAGGGCTACCCCATCTAGAGAAGTGTGGGACCAATGCGGCATTGCTGTAAGTGTATACAAGGCTGTCCCCATGGAGAGGTGTAGAAGCAGAACACGTGGGTCTACCCTGCTTGGATTTAGGGTAGAACCAGCAAAGTGCTGCCTTGTTCAGGGAAAGTGCAGAACTAACATGCACCGTGACACGCTCACTCAGGGCAGCGCTGCCCAGACCTGGCTCAAGCAACAGGCAATGAAAGCAACAGGGTGTGTCGCATACACACCAGACAGCCCTGTAGGAATCAGAAGGGCAAGGAAGTTTGCACACATCAGGCTGACAGCCAGCACAGCAGAGCTACCACACATGCATGCACACCAGGCTGCGCTGCCCACAAACTGCTCCTCCAGGACAGACAGCACCCCAGGTGCCACATGTGCCCATCCTAACTACAACCTGCCCACCAAAACCATCTGGTATCTGGTCTACACACAGGCCACTTTTTCAAGACTGGGAGAGATAGCTATTTAATCTAACTCATAGGAACAAATGCAGAATGTCAAACAAAATGGGGAGACAGAGACTATGCCCCAAATGAAGGAACAAGGAAAACACCTGAAAAAAAAAAAAACACAAAAAAAAACCTCTAATGAAATGGAGGTAAGTAATTTGCTTGATAAAAAATTCCAAGAAACAATCATAAAAATGCAACTAACTTGAGAGTAAAATAGAACTCAAATGGACTTCCATACATCACAAAGAAGTAAATAAAAAATAATAAATAAAAAACGTAAGCTGCTAATGTTACGGCAAAGTAACCAGAAATGGGAAGACAGACCACCAAGCACTCAGAAGATGCAGAAATTCACCTTCATTCCAAAAGCAGCGCTGCTGGCTCAGGGTATCAGTTCCCAAAAGCTGAGCATTTTTATCCTGCTGAGCCCAGTCTTATATAGCCCCAGGTTCTGTTTCTTGCTTCCTGGTCTTTGTGTGGGTTTTTCTAAAAGCTATTTTGCTGAAAAGTAGGTTATAACAGTTCCCTTCCATGGTTGGCAAACTGCGCCTCGCGAGCCACATGCGGCTCTTTGGCCCCTTGAGTGTGGCTCTTCCTAAGCCTTAGGAGTACCCTAATTAAGTTAATAACAATGTACCTACCTATATAGTTTAAGTTTAAAAAATTTGGCTCTCAAAAGAAATTTCAATCGTTGTACTGTTGATGTTTGGCTCTGTTGACTAATGAGTTTGCCGACCACTGGCCTAGCTGATAACACCTGGGGGCTTGGTTTTGGTTCAAAGCCTCTGCAAACTCCTTGTTCCAGGATGTGGGTCTGCAGGGTGCAGCAAGCGGGGGCTAGGCTGAGTATAGATAGATAAGCAAACAGCCTGTTACTGCAGAGAATGGGTTAAGCTGCCCTTACAGGGGGGCTCAAGCTATCTTCACACTAATAATCTGCTAAAATATATAAAAGCACTAAAAGGATGTCTAGAAATTCTACATCTTGAAAATGATCAAGAGGGAATAAGGATATGTTTAAAGATAATTATTGCAAGAGTGATGTAATACTGTTAAAATTGTGACTATTTTTATGTTTTTTATATATAAAAATTAGAGGTATTCTGCAGTACAGGTCTATGAAAAGATTTGAAACTAGTTCTTGGGTGGAAAAACATTCTCTCTATTCCTTCCATATAAAGAGAAACAGTGTGTCATCTCTGGCCTCTTTTTACCCCTTACTCCACCTTAAAGAGATAAAGACTTATCTGATTAGTGAGTTTGCAAGAAGAAACTTGGCCTACATAGCCTGCCTCCTTCCCCTTCTCTCTCTTTTGGAAGAGATTTGTCTTCAGAGTACTTTTCTCCTCTCTCCCTCCATTTGGCAAGTCTTTGGGAGCAGATAGTCCATGTGGGAAACTTATAGGAGCTCAACATTGCTTGTGAAAAGGTAGCAAAGTCTATATCATATTGGGTTTTAAAATTAGGATGTATCCAATAAAGGTTGAGTTTGACAACTATCTCATTCCTTTGTTATATTTCTTAACTCTTAGACTGGGAGAAGGCTATTTATTGTAACTTTCTCAATTTGTTCTAAATTATATGTAGTCTGACTTCCCAGATGAAAGTCTAACAAATCAGTAGGAGTAGATCCAGAGAAGCTTCCATTGAAGCTAGTGTTTGTCACTATAAGAATATGATCTTGTCAGGCCAATGTGGCTCAGTGGTTGAGTGTCGACCTGCGAACCAGTATGTTACAGTTCAATTCCTGGTCAGGGTACATATCTGGGTTTCTAGCTTGATCCCCAGTAGGGGACATGCAGGAGGCAGCCCATCAGTGAATCTCTCTCAGCATTGATGTTTCTATCTCTCTCTTCCTCTCCCTTCTTCTCTAAAATCAGTAGAAATGTATTTTAAACACACACACACAAAAACAACAAAATAAAAACAGTCTCAACTCAACCACAGCTGAATGAAGGATCAGATTACTACTGAATTTATGGCATTTAATAATTTCAAGCATGCTAATTTTATACTTCCATATAATGCAGATTGTCAACTGCTTGAAAACAATAACAACATTGACATTAATAAAAACAGTAGCAGCAAAATTTTAATAAATAACATCATTTATTAAATACCATGTGCTAAGCTCTGTTCTTCTATTAATGTTCACAACAAATCTTTTACGTAGGCATTTTTATCCCACTTTAGATATTAAAAAAATAGGAAGAGCCCTAGCCAGTTGAGATCAGTGAGTAGAGAGTAGGCCTGCAGACTGAATGGCCATGGTTCAGTTCCAGTCAAGGGCAGGTACCTCGGTGGCAGGCTTGATCCCTGACCCAGTTCAGAGTACATGTGGTAGGCAACCAATCGATGATTCTCTCTCATCATTGATGTTTCTATCCCTCTCCTTCCTCAATGAAATCAATAAAAATGAATTTTAAAAAACCCTGAAGATTTGAAAGACTAAACACCATACTAACAATTACATAACTTTTAAGAAGCAGAACCATGGTTTAAATTCACTTTCTTCTCATTCTAAAGCTTGTGCTCTAAAGCATTATGCTTAGTGAAACCATAACATTCTGTTTTCCTTGTACAGTCCTACTTAAAGCCTTGTGCTTCAGTATGTCACCCAGGCAGTATCCTCCTTCACTCTCAAGACTATCCCAGTTTGAATGATAAATAAAATGGTTACCCTAATTATGCTGTATATATTCTGGCTATATTCTGCTATCTTTGGGCAGTATGCTAACATTTGATAACTCCTTCCTCCTATTAAATTTTAACAAATTATATGTCCTGTGTCTTAATAATATTTTTCATATGACAGATGACTTATTAGAAAATTAATTATAAAGTTTCACCCTAGCCGGCTTGGCTCAGTGGATAGAGCGTCAGCCTGCAGACTGAAGGGTCCTAGGTTCAATTCTGGCCAAGGGCACATGCCTGGGTTGCAGGCTTGATCCCCAGTAGCGGGTGTGCAGGAGGCAGCTGATCAAGGATTCTCTCTCATCATTGATGTTTCTATCTCTCTCTCCCTCTCTCTTCCCTTCTGAAATCAATAAATATATATTTAAAAAAATTATAAAGTTTCAGTTGACATCTATACTTTTTGAGAGAGCTTTTGGAGATATTGAAATCAACCAAATGACTAATGGTAGAATGATCAGAGTCTGTGACAGAGTACTATATTTTAGGCACAGCTCCAATTGTGTCACCTACTCCAGCTGCATAAACAGACCTTCATTACATAGGTGTTACACTTAAATTGTACATTAATTTGAATTAATTTGTCACTTTAACCATTAGCGAGTATAATAATACTAGAGGCCTGGTGCATGGATTCATACACCGGTGGGGTCCCCCAGCCTGGCCTGCACCCTCTCGCAATCCGGGATCCCTCGGGGGATGTTGGAGAGCTAGTTTCTGCCCGATCCCCACATGCCAGGCTGAGGGACCCCACCGGTGCACCGGGCCTCTAGTATGCATATAAGATCTTTGGTTAATCTCTTTCCACCCTCCCCTCTTCCCCTCACTTCCCTCTGAGATTCATCAGTCTGTTCCATGTTTCCATGCCTGTGGTTTCCGCTCCTCCATTGAGCATCTGCCCCCTGGTGGTCAGTGTGCATCATAGCTACCGGTCAGCTGGTCCCTTAGGATTTTGTATATATAGACTTGAGAGTATATTGGTATCTGCATATTTGGAGATTATTCATATTTATATGTGATATTACCCTACAAAATAATACTTAGGTAAAAATTAACTAGCTTATAACTGCACTGTTGTAACTTTGTTAAATTAACATTTGTTAAGTGGAGAATATGATGCAATATACTGAATGGTGAGCGATGGTTCAACAAAAGACCACAAAAGAAATTTATTTTTAAAATCTTTATTGTTGAAAGTATTACATATGTCCCACTTTTCCCCCCATTGACTCATTCCAGCCTAAACCTGCATTCTGCCCCAGGCTTCGCACCCTATTGTCTGTGTCCATGGGCCATGCATATATGCATACAAGGTCTTTGGTTGATTACTTCTCACCTACCCACCCTCCCCTGCCTTCCATTTGAGATTCCACACTCTGTTCCATGCTTCCATGTCTCTGGATCCACTCTGTTCATCAGTTTATTTTGTTGCTTAGATTCCACATATGAGAGAGATCATGTGATACTTGTCTTTCTCTGACTGACTTATTTCACTTAGCATGATACTCTCCAGGTCCCCCATGCTGTCTCAAAGGGTAAGAGATTCTTCTCTTTTACTGCTGCATAGTACTCCATGGTGTAAATGTACTACAGCTTTTTTACCTACTCCTCTACTGATGGGCACTTGGGCTGCTATTGTAAATTGTGTTGCTATGAACATAGGGTTGCATACATTCTTTCTGATTGGTGTTTCAGGTTTCTTAAGATATATTCCTAGAAGTGGGATCACTGGGTCAAATTGTAGTTCCATTTTTAATTTTTGAGAAAACTCCGTACTGTATCCACAGTGGCTGCACCAGTCTGCATTCCCAACAGCAGTGTACTGGGGTTCCCTTTTCTCCACATTCTCACCAGCACTTGTCATTTGTTGATATTAGCCATTCTGACAGGTGTAAGGTGCTACCTCATTGTCGTTTTGATTTGCATCTCTCTGATGATCAGTGACTTTGAGCATTTTTTTCATATATCTCTTGGCCATCAGTATGTCCACTTTGGAGAAGTGTGTATTTATGTCGTTTGCCCATTTTTTAATTGGATTGTTTGTCTTCCTTTTGTTAAATTGTATGAGTACTTTATATATTCTGGAAATTAACCCCTTATCAGATGTATCATTGCCAAATATGTTCTCCCATACAGTGGGCTCCATTTTAATTTTGTTATGGTTTCTTTTGCTGTGCAGACACAGACAAAGCATTCCACAAAATCCAACACCCATTTTTGATAAAATCTCTCAGCAAAGTGGGCATAGAGGGAGCATATCTCAACATGATAAAGGCCATATATTACAACCTACAACAAACATTATACTCAGTGGGCAAAAACTAAAACTATTTCCCATAAAAACAGGAATAAGAACAGGAACAAGATAGTACTGCAAGTCCTAGCCACAGTGATCAGACAAGAAGAAATAAAAGACATCCAAATTAGAAAGGAGAAAGAAAAACTCTCATTATTCACAGATAACATGAATTGTACATAGAAAATCCTAAAGACTCCACAAAAAAAAAAAAAAAAAAACCCTACTAGATTTAATAAAGGAATTTGGCAATTTAGCAGGATACAAAATTAACACTCAAAAATTGATGGCTTTTTTATACATTAATAATTAATTCACAGAAAGAGAAATTAAACCAACAATCCCATTTACCATTGCATCAAATAAATTAAGATACTTATGAATAAACTTAACCAAGGAGGTAAAAGAATTATACTTGGAAAACTACAGGACTTTGAAAAAAGAGATATAAACAAGTGGAAGAATATACCATGTTCATGGATTAGTAGAATCAGCATCATTAAAATGTCCATACTACCCAAGGCAATCTACAGATTCAATGCAATCCCTATTAAAATACCAATATTTCACAGATCTAGAACAAATACTCCAAAAATTTGTATGGAATTAAAAAAGACCCTGAATATCTGCAGCAATCTTTAGAAAGAAGAGCAACGTTGGAGGAACCACAATACCAGATATCAAGTTATACTACAAAACTACTGTAATCAAAACGGCCTGGTACTGGCACAAAAACAGACATACTGATTAGTGGAACAGAGCAGAGATCCCAGAAACTGAACCAAGCAATTACGCTCAATTAATATTTGACAAAGAAGGCAAAAGCTTACAATGGAGGCAAGACAGTCTCTTCAATAATCAGTGCTGGGGAAATTGGACAGATATATGCACAAAAATGAAACCATATTATCAACTTACACCATACACAAAAAAATCTCAAAATGGATAAAATATTTAAATGTAAGTTGGGAAACCATAAAAATCCTCGAAGAAACCATAGGCAGCAATCATAGGCAGCAAAATCTCAGACATCTCTTATAGCAATATGTTTATGGATACATCTCCTAGGGCAGAGGAAACTAAGGAGAAAATAAACAAATGGGACCACAAAGGAAATTTAAAATAGAAAAGTTTATCATTTACAAATCCTGGGATAAGTACACAGCACTCCTCAAGGTATACCACATACTCCACACAGGGATACGAAGGCAGAGGAGAGAGAGAGAGAGAGAGAGAGAGAGAGAGAGAGAGAGAGAGAGAGAGAGAGAGAGTTGCTGCACAGGCCTTTATCAGGGTCCCTGTGTGGAGTATGTGGCATTACAGGCTAGAGCTGAATTGATCCATTCAAACCAAAAGATTTGGCTTTTTGTAAGTCCCATGGGTCTTATCTAAAAGACACATAAGGCACACAATGCTGGGAATTAGAAAAGACTGTTGACCACAGGGGGTATTGGGAAACATTTGCTTGTGACTCTGTGGGCTGCTATCCAGAGCATGTGCTTGCATAAAGGAACTGGTGTCATTTCAAGGTCCCTGCACTCCACTTGGCCAAGCAAACTGGATGTAGAGGCAGCAATACCATGGAGTAGGTTAGCTAAACTCTGGACATGTGGTTTTAAGATGAAATATTAAAATATTTAACTTAGGACAACAATCTGTAATAGATTACCTCACAGGCAGGTTCTATTTTTTTTACTATAAATTTTTCCCTAAGTCTGTGGTGGTTTTGAAACATGACTATAAATTTTTTGAAACTCCTGTGAAACAAAGATGGTGTTTATGTCTCCTCTCCTTGCATCTGAATTTTGTGATTGCTTGACAAGCATAATACAACCATGGTGATACTTTGCTATTTTCTAGGCTGAAGCCTTAAGAAACCTACAATATAATGTTAAACAAAGAAGAGGTTTAGACCGTAATAAAGAATAGGCATTTATTTGAGCATTAGGATTGCAACCTGAGAGATGTAGATTCGGGCAGTAACACAAACCGCACTCTGGGGAGAACAAGAACAGGCAGGGTTTTTGAGGGCAAAAAACACAAAACGTAAGTCTTACATGCAAATGAAGGATTGCAGGCTAGGTTCATGGGGACAGATTAGTTCTAATATGCAAACAAGGGAGGAAGCAAAGTCCATACCTATCCATGTAGCAGTTGTTCCAGGATGTTTTGAGCTGAGCTGAGCAACAAGTTCAGCTACTTAATAGCAGCTCTGAGAACTGGGGCACAAGATGTGCACTGGGCCCCATTACCTTAAGAGCCTACTGACTCTATTTTAAGTGATTCTCTTAGCAATGCTTATTCCATTTTATTTTCTCATTATCATTCTACTTCCTGTGTCGGGAGATGATTTCTCTTGGAAATTAAAGACAATTATGTGAAGAAGCACAAGCCACCCTATAGAGAGCTACATAGAGAGGAGCCCCCAGCACCAGCCGCCAGCAGCTTGCCAGCATATTTGGGATCCAACTTGGAAAAGGATCCTCCAGTTCCTGTGGAGACGCCCTACCTAATGCCACATGGAATACAAATGAGTTGTTCCCAGCAAGAGTTGACCAATTTACATATTCAATAGCAGAAAAAAATATGATTGTGTTGAGTTTTGGGGTATTGTGTTATGCAGCAATGATAATTAGAACAGTCTTTTTTTAAAAAAAAAAAAGTCAAGAATTTATGAGTTACATTAAAAATGCAAGAATTAACCAATAGATACAAAAAGAAAAGAATGAAATAAAATACAATCTCCTATACAGACACAAACTATACAATTAAAATGTTTTCTGTGTCTGCCATGTACTTTTGTCTGTTATGTTTTAATTTTTGAACTGGAATCATAGATGGTCTTCTATTCATCTTGAGAAACAAAGATAAACGTAAATTTTGCTGTGAAGCAAATTATTTTCATCACTCATTCTTTTAATATTCTCTCCAACTGTCTTTCACTGAACTTTTAATATTGGAGAAATGAAGCTATTTTATTTTAGTCAGTAACAAATTTTATTATAGGGTCAGTTTCATTTAAAAAATGTATTAACATAAAAATTTAATCTCCTTGGTCTTCCAAGTGCAAAAAAAAAATATTGCTGATATAACACCCGCAATATTTTTCAGCTAAGTATTCATCTATAATTTCTTTCAGCACATGAGATAAGCATCATTCTTTGTGGCTAAACATTCAAATGAAGAAAGCTGGTAAATATCCAATCAAGGATTTCAAGTATTTTAATAGAAACTGAAATATGAAATATTTGTGATAAAGGCAAAGATCTATCAAAGTAAATTAATGCAAACTTCTCAGACTGTATTCTATGACTCTATTAAGAAAAAAAGTAAAAAAAAAATGTTCAGGTACTTCTAACTGAATAAGATATTTTATAATCAAAAGAATCTAGACTTTTTAAAAATCGAACTTCTTTTCTAGGAGCTGAACTCAGATAATACCAAGTAAAAACAAATTAACTGGCATTTCTATATGAGGATTTATAACAGGCCACAGATTTAGGTGTAAAGAATCATATTCTTCACATATAAGCTGATTGCCATGCATGTCTGCCTAAATACAAAGCAAGGAACAAGTTTGTTTTTTTTTTCAATTCTTAATTCCTATTGCTATGTGTGAACCTGTACTAGTAAACACTCTCACAGTAAGCTATTTATTGTATAACTCTATTTATGGTTGATTCTAATTTCACTTCCAGTGTTACCAGTTTTTGGGGTTTTTTTGCTACACTTTCATCTTTATTGGTCAATTTCCTCTTTTGATTATCTATTTTTATTGATTACCACAAGGGTTTATTGTTTCATGACAGGAGTCAACACAACTACATGCTTTGCTGCTATGTGTCAGCTAGAGACATGGGCAGTGAGCAAGAATCCACAGACTTTGCAAGAAGTGATGTGATTGGTCACTGACCATGACCTGCCTCTGTTATTTATGTAGTAATTTTTGGACTGAAAAGCTAGCTAAAATGTTTGTACTGTATGAATTTCAGTTAATACATCATGATAAAACACAAAGGCTTGTACAATAATTTTCATAGCAGCGTTATTCTTAATAGGCAAATGTGGAAACGACCAGAATGTCCAATCCCTAATGAATGGATATACAAAATAAAGTATCTCTATAAAATGCAATGCTGTTTGGAAATAAAATTAATGAGCTCAGATACATGATACATGGATGAATATTAAAAAATAGTGTGTTAAGTAAATTTAGCCAGTCACATATGACCACATATTGTATGATTCCATACACTAAAAAAAATGATTAGCGATTATCTAGGTTGAGAGGTGAGGGTAAATAAGAAACGGCAGCCAATGGACGTGGGGTTTTTTGGGAGGTGATGAAGATATTCTGTATTTAGATTGTGGTGATAGTTGTACAACTTGAACACACTAAAATTTCTTGAATTATGTACTTTAAATCAGTGGATTTTATGGAAATTGAGTTATATCTCAATAAAGCTTAGACACATAGCACACTGTGGTAATAGAAATTTGTACGCATAAGAACTGTGGGAAGTAAGGACTTCCTGAATTAATAATGATCTTTGATAGTTAACTAGTAAGACACATACTTGAGAATTTACTTAAAGGAGCTAAATCTAACCTCTCTTGAAAAAGTGAAGTGCTATGCTGGGTTATTAATGGAAACTAATTTTATATAGGAACCATATTTACATACTGTGCATCTAAAAATGATACATAGTGCCGAAACCGGTTTGGCTCAATGGATAGAGCGTCGGCCTGCGGACTGAAGGGTCCCAGGTTCGATTCCGGTCAAGGGCATGTACCTGGGTTGCGGGCACATCACCAGTGGGGGATGTGCAGGAGGCAGCTGATCGATGTTTCTCTCTCATCCATGTTTCTAACTCTCTATCTCTCTCCCTTCCTCTCTGTAAAAAATCAATAAAATATATTTAAAAAAAATAAAAAAATAAAAAAAAATAAATAAAAATGATACATAGTAAGTGCTCAGTAGCCAGTTATTTATTATTATATTATTTTAAAATATTTATTAATTAAAGTGTTTTTTAATAAGTTTGCTTGTGACACTGAAAAGAGCAGAAAATATAAATCATTACTTGGTAGAGAGTTGGTGTAGGAATTTTAATTTTACCTTAAAATTCTTAAAATTATAAAATTCCAGCAAGCATGATTTTTGTTGCTGAAATGATATTTTCCAAAAGAAATATTTATATTGTATAAGGCAGTTTAGGAATTATGAAGGAACACAAGACCCATGAGACTAAGGTGGAATGGAATGGTCCAGGCATAGGCAACTGAAGTTTTTGTAAGAGATTGTATGTCTATGTGGGTTTGGGTTTGGTGATAAAGGAGAGGAAAGGTGGGCATGAAAGATGAGTCTAAAGGTTGGAGGTTTTGGTTGGGGAGCTGAAGCAAGTAGAGCTTGAATTGGTGAGTTCTTCACTTACCAAGTGTACCGGTTAATAATGGCTGATTTTGTAATCAAAGAAAAGATGGTAATTTCAAGAGAAACATCAAAAGCACTTTACTCAAAGTAATGTCCATCGCTAGCTACACATTTCCCCATCTTTCAGGTAATTTGTGGATACTGTCCCAATAAAACTTTTCTTGTTTTGATGCAAACCATTCAGAGACCCAGTTTTCCACTTCTTCGTACGTTTTGAAGTGCTGCTCAGAAAGTGCGTGTGCCATGGATCTGAACAAGGGGTAATCTGAAGGAGCAAGGTCTGGTGAATACAGCGGGTGGGTTAATACTTCCCAGGCAAGAGCTTTTAATGTGTCTTTAACTGGTTTTGAAGTGTGTGATGGTGCATCATCATGAAGCAAAATTACTTTGCCGTGTCTTCTGGCCCATTCTGGACATTTTACGATCACAGCGTGGTTCAAATTGATTATTTGTTGTTGATAGCGATCAGTATTAATGGTTTCACCTGCTCTTAGAAGCTTATAATACACCACACCTTCATGATCCCACCAAACTCAGAGCATTGTCTTCTTTCTGAAGCGATTTGGCCTTGCAGTTGATGTTGATGGTTGACTTGGATCAACCCATGATTTTGTGCATTTGGGATTCTCAAAATCCACTTTACATCGCCAGTCACAATTCGTTGCAAAAAAGACTTTCTTTAGTGCCGTTGAAGCAACATTTTACTGATGACTTTCTGGTTTTCCATTTGTCTTTCATTCAGTTGATGTGGCACCCATTTTCCTTCCTTTAAAATCTTTCCCATTACTTGTAAACAATTGTAAATTGTTTGCTGAACAATGTTTAATCTTCCTGCAAGTTGTTTTTGAGTTTGACACACATCTTTATCCAATAATGCTTGTAATTGTTGGTCTTCAAACTTTTTCGGTTGACCTGGGTGTTCTTTGTCTTTCACATCGAAATCATCACTTTTAAAGTGTTTAAACCAGCGTTCACAAGTATCTTGAGATGGAGCATGTTCACCGTAAGCTTCCCGAAGTATATGATAATTTTCAGCAGCACTTTTCTTCAAAATACCAGTACATTGCCACTGCCAGAAAGACTCTAGATAGGCAGCTGGAGGAGCTTAGTGAAGGTGAACTTATTGACATAAATGAGGAAAGTGGTTGCAACAAAAAGAATGAAGATGACCCAGAGGAAATAACACCAGTCAAAACTTTGCATTAAAGGAACTCTCACAGATATTTGGCAGCATTGAAAGCTTGTAGGATAAAATGTTGAAAGCTGATCCAAACTTAGAAAGGAGTAAACAATTCACTAAAGCGTCGAAAGATGCTGAATCTGTATTACTAGTTATAAAACGAGATGGATACAAACACAGTTGAAACCACTCTTCAGAAATTTTCTTACAAAGATATATTTATCAATATTTCTAATGTTTTAAGTAATAGTGAAGTAAATAATAGTTTTACTACTTTTATTTTTGTGTACACTAAATTGATAGAGAGTTTTTTGTATTTTGACAAAACAAGTAAGAGGTCATGGAACAATTGTAAATTTCATTAATTATTATAGTTGCTTTCCATAGTTTCAAATTGCACAATCATTTTCAGACTTGCCACACTACTTTATAAAGTAAGGACTGCCTGGATATTAAAATGCCTATTATTTGTTACCTTATATGTCTTCAGTGCACACTTGTACATTTTTAAGGCAAGAAATATCTCAAACTTATTTTAATGTTAAGCTTTTTATTTTTTTTTGAAAATTAGATATACAGAAAAGTTGCAAAGTCAAAGTTTGTGTACACCTTTTATATATTTCCCCCTAATGTTAACATCTCTCTTTTTTTCAATTGCAGTTGACATACAATATTATTTTGTATTGGTTCTGGGTCGGGCAGGGCCTCAGGGAGTTATCAGGGAGGAGTTAGCTGAGTTCACAGGCTAATGCAGATTCGGATTTGGCCATGCAAGGCTAGGGCTCAATATAGGAAAGATGGCACCTGCCTGTTGGCTGTATGGAAGGAGGGCTTAACACAGGGATTATGGTGTCTGTCCCTCCAGCCCTTGCCCTGAAGCCACACAATTCTGTTCCTACCTGTATGTTTCTAGCACTTCCTGAGTTGTCAACCCTCCACCAGAGCCTAGGGCAGTGGTTCTCAACCTTCTGGCCCTTTAACTACAGTTCCTCATGTTGTGACCCAACCATAAAATTATTTTTGTTGCTACTTCATAACTGTAATGTTGCTACTGTTATGAATCGTAATGTAATTATCTGATATGCAGGATGGTCTTAGGCGACTCCTGTGAAAGGGTCGTTCGACAGCCAAAAGGGTCGCGACCCACAGGTTGAGAACCGCTGGCCTAGGGAAAGTGCCTGTGCATGGGCCCTTTAAGAGGATGTCTGGATTTCTAGCAGCCTTCCACTTCTCCCAGACAGATGAAACCCCCAATCATTTTCACAGCCAGATGTGGGGGCTCTCTTTCTTAGCACTGGTGCTCCAGGCTGGGGAACCCGGTATGGGACTTGGACCCCTAGCTCCTCTGGTCAGACCTCTGCAGCTGTGATGTCTCTCTTGATTCTCTACTGCCACGTGTGAGTGTGACCAGCCCCTCTTTTGCATCTTCGCCCCTCCTACCAGTATTGACAGGACTTCTTTATATCTTTAGTTATAGGACTTCTATTCAACTAGTCTTCAGATGGTTCTCCAGATTAATTGTTCTATAATTTAGTTGTTCATTTTGAAGTGGTCATGGGAAGAGGCTTCCATAGCATTCACTTACTCTGCCATCCTGATCGATATGTTAATGTTAACTTCTTACATAGCCATGGTACATTTGCCAAAAATAAGAAATTAACATTGGTACCATACTATTAACTATACTGTAGGGGTCCTCAAACTTTTTAAACAGGAGGCCAGTTCACTGTCCCTCAGACCATTGGAGGGCTGGATTGTAGTTTAAAAAAAAACTATGAACAAATTCCTATGCACACTGCACATATCTTATTTTGATGTAAAAAAACAAAACAGGAACAAATACAATATTTGTATTTGCATGTGGCCCGCGGGCCGTAGTTTGAGGATCCCTGAACTATAGACTTAATTTGGATTTCAACAGCTTTATTACTAAGGTCCTTTTTTTTCACTTATGGCCTTATAACTTCTATTTTATGTACAGTAGCTTACATTCCAAGTTAAGCCCTCCAGAAAATTAGCACTTATTTCCATGTTCCTTCTTTCCCTCATTTACTTGAGAAACATTTTAAATGTCTGTATGCCAGTAGATATTGATAAATAAGAGACGTTACTAGCTCTCACGCAGCCATAGTAACTCAAATGTAAAGCTGAACTTAGTTTTCCTCATTGTAAGAATGGGCAAAAATGACTTTAAACAGAAAATTTTTTATTTTAACAAACATCACTTAAAAGATTCTAACCTTTATTTCTAAAGTTTAATAACATCACTGACCCTGATCATTTATCATTCCAATTTCCTTTAAAAGATTATTTTGTAGAGACAAAATGGTGGCGGAATAGGCAGACGTGTCCTGAGCCTTGTCCTGGGGCAGATAAAAGGAGCAACTAAATTAAATAACATCCACCCCAAATTGGCAAAGTAGACACAGCTGGTTAGACAATTCGCAGCTGAGAAGGGCAGAGGATGCCTGAAGAAAGGTAAAATCAGGGATCTGGGCTGGAGAGATTTGTGGGACCTCTAAGTTCAGAAGGTTGGAAGGAAGCTGCATGGCACCAAGGTTACATCCCTTGGGACAGGTGTAACATCTGACTTTGGAAAGGAAGTCCACAGGGCTGCTGGCAGAAGGGGATTCTATATCTAAGCCCACAGCCACGAGAGGCTGAGCCCAGAGGGGGCAGCCTGAACAACTGCCCAAGCTGTACTGTGCCAGGGGAAGAGGGGCTCGCAGTGGTGCAGCTCTTTCCCCTCTTTTTGGTCTTTGCTTTCATTCACTAAACCCAGTTCATAGGACCTTTCAAATACAAGCACTCACCCATGGCTGTGGTTCAGGTGGAGTTGCAGCTTGTGGAGTCTGGGGAAAGGCTGTTGAGAAGAGCAGGTTGGGGAAAGGTGGCCAGGAGTCTGGTACTGGGACATACCTGACACTCCGGACCTAAGCAGCTATTTTCTCCTGAAGAGATAGCCCCTCCCTGCAGTCTCCAGGCAACCAATACAGCCACACCCAGACTACACCCTGAGTGTTATAACAACAACAAAAATAATCTGAATAATTCCTGAGAGCTCTCAGGGACTGGGCTGAAGAGAGGTTATTCAGTCCTGGTAAGCGTTATGGCAACATTCCCAACTATAGCCCTGTCAGAAACAGCTGCTTGAGAGATTAAGATTGACAGTGGGCAGACAGGTTAAAGTGGTAAGATTGGTCCCACCAGCTGGCACTCAAGGCTGTGGAGATAGACACAAACAGAGGAGCAGTGGACTGCTTGGAAACTCAACAATCTAACAGAAAACTGAGAAGTGGCAGACAGTATAGAAGAGCAGGATCTTAAACCAGCCTCCACGGGGCATTAAAACTTGGCAGAAACAAACAACAATTCACTTTTTCATTTTTTTAAAATTTTATTATTATTTTGTTATCACTTTTTTCTTTTTTTTCTCTTTTTTCCTTTGTTTCTTTATTTTTATTTCTTTTCACATTTTTATCATTCTTTTTTATTTAGTTTATTTTTTTATTTTATCCTATTTTTTAAATTAATTTTTTTAAATTCTTTTATTTTTATTTTTTCTTCTTTCTCTTTCTCTTTCTTCTTATCCACTCATCCTCTTTCTACCTCCCCTATACTGAGCTGAGGTCCTCCCCATATTCATCCAATTCCTTAACCTTACTTTCTGTACATAAGCTTGGCCTCTACAGATTCTGCCCCCAACCTCTTTTCTGGGTGTTTGGTGTTTGCATTTATTGGTTTATCTGTTTGTTCTGTGGTGTTTTCTCCATATATATATATATATATATATATATATATATATATATATATTTAATTTTTTTTTCCTTTTTCTTATTTTTCTTTTCTCTCACCATTTTTTTTCTCTCTTCGATATCATTTGTGCTCTCTTTTCTCTCCCCTAATTCTCTTTTCTCTGGTGGTCACTTATATTAGGGTTATCAGTGTCGTGAGTACATTCATGTTTTATTCCCTTTTGTCATGTCTTGTCGAGTTTTATTTTGTCCTGTTTAGTCAATGTGGTAGAGAGTGAGCTATATAACTAGACACCCAGAGAGGAGAGTCTATCCACGAATGGGTCAATATCCAGACCCAACTATAGAGGCAGGAAGATGGAGGCAATGAGGGAGAGAGCAGGAATGAATGAGGGAGTGAAAGGGGAGTGTGTGGACATGTGGGGTGTGTTTGTGTGTGACTAAGGGGCAGTTAGATCCAGCAGAACCTTCGGGGGTAGGCTAACCAGGCTTGCCTAACTAGGCGACCTCTGCTACCATTGCAAACATTCCCTTAGTGGCCGACTCTACTGCAGAAACTGTGCCTTCTTGAAGGGGAGAGCTGCTGTGACTGGGAGCTTCCACACAGGGTGCCCTCAGACACAACCTAGGACTCTACAGTCATGCCCTCCAGAGACCTGCTGCTTTGGCTGTTGTCCCACAATCACTGAGATGCCAGCTGCCCCAGGCAAGGGCTCCTGTGAGTTCCGAAGCGCACTCTCCTCTGGCTTGCATAATGCGTTAGCCCAAGGTGCCATGACCACATGAGCAGCAGATATGTAAGCAGCCAACACCCATCTAAGGAGGAGCGGCTGCGTGGGCATTCTACCCTCATCCAAGGAGCAGCAGCCTCATGAGCAGCCTGTCCCTGTCTGAGGAGCAGTAACCGTGTGAGCAGCCCACCCCCACCAGCCAAAGGAGCCACAACTGCTGCAAGTAGCCATGCGAGCAGCACCCACCAGAGGAATAACTGCCAACTGTGAAGCAGCCACTGCTGCAACCACTCCAGGAGCAGCCACCCCCAAGGAGCTGCTGCCGCCTGAAGAGCAGCCCCCGCACAACTCAACACTTAGATCCTTTGGTAAGAGCAAAAATTGGGAGACAAAGGAACACCCAAATGAAAGAAAAGTATGAATCACCAGAAAAGGAGCTAAGTGAAATGGAGGCATGCAATATGTCAGAAAAAGAATTCAGAATAAGGGTCATACAGTTCATAAACCAGATGGATGAAAGTATCAACAACTTATGTAACACGTTGTTTGTGGGTAATTTTTATCGTGCGCTAACAGGTGGCACGGGCCATTTTTGCTAATTTTTTGCACAAATGGCAATGTTCAGTAAAATTACGATAACTTTAGTTTATGTATTTATGCATTACCCGCATTCTACCGCTAGTCTATAAAAAACGTATTAATACATGTCCCACTCTCTACTACCAGTCAACGTAAAACGTATAAGTAGAACGTATTAATACGTTTCCCATATACAATGTGGTAAGAATCAAGAAGAAATAAAGAGTGACATATCTGCAATAAAAAAAAAAAAAAAAACTCTAGGGGAAGTTTCAACAGTAGATGAAGAGAAGCAGAGGACCAAATTAGCAAATTAGAAAACAGGGAAGCAAAATACACTCAAACTGAACTGCAAGTGGAGAAAAAAAATTAAAAGACAGGAGGAGAGCTTAAAAAAGCTTTAGGACAACATGAAATGAAGCAACATATAAATAATAGGGGTGCCAGTACATCAGGAAGAGGAACAAGGGTGAGAAAACCTATTTGAAGAAATAATGTCAAGGACAGGGGGAAAAAAAGGACACATATGTAATACCCTTTGTAATACTTTAAGCAATAAAAAAAAAAAAAAGAAATAATGTCAGAAAACTTCCCTGATGTGGGGAAGAAAAAGTCACACAAGCACAGAGAGACCCAAACAAGATGAACTTGAGAAGACCCCCACTGAGCATGTCATAGTAATGTGGCAAAAATGCAGCATAAAGACAGAATCTTAAAGGCTGCAAGAGAGAGACAGAAAGTTATGTACAAGGGATCTCCCATTAGATTATCAAATGATTTCTTAACAGAAACACATCAGGCCAGAAAGGATGGAAAGAAGTTTACAAAGCTATGCAAAACAAGGGACTGAATCCAAGATAACTCTATCCACCAAGCTATCTTTCAAAATTGAAGGGGAAATAAGAAGCTTCACAGGCAAAAAAAGGCTAAGGGAGTTTATCACCACCAAGCCAGGAATGCAATAAATGCTAAAAGGACTGGTGTAAAAAGAAGAAATAAAAAAAGAAGGGGGAACACAGGCACAAAAAATAAAAATGGCTACAAACAAGTACCTATCCTAATATGTAAAATGCCAGGGTTGTAACAACCGATCACGACTGAAGGCTGACCAACCCGGAAGTCCTTCAGTCAGCACTGGGTTACCGTAGGGACCTTGCACTGACTGCCCTGCTGCAGTCTAGTGACCCAGCACTGACTGTCCAGGTGGCTGAGACCCAGAGAGAGAGAGTCAGGGTGTGATCCACAGCCTCAGTGTCAGCTGTTGTTCAGTACTTGCCTCTTTCTTTCTCTCCCTCTTTTTTTCTCAGTTTCACCAGAAGCTGGGCATTTATTTCTCTCCCGGCCTCCTTGGGGACTATTGTTCAGCCCGCCTCTCTGACCAGGCCAGAGGATAGGCCCGGAGATGCTGACTGGCATAGAAACTGACCCATCGGAGGCAAATGTGGGTTCTGTGAAGAACCAAAGGCTCTCTAGGAGGTGCAGCTTTTGATGTTGACTGGCATAAAAACTGACATATCAGAACCAAATGTGGGTACTGTGAAGAACCAATGGATGTCTAGGAGGTGGAACTTTTGATGTTGACTGGCACAGGAACCAACCAACCAGAACCAAATGTGGATGCTGTGAGGAACCAATGGCTGCCTAGAAGGTGCAGCTTCTCAAGCTGACTGGCATAGAAACTGACCAATCAGAACCAAATCTGGGTGCTGTTGGGAGCCAATGGCTGCCTAGGATGTAGAGATTCTGATGCTGACTGGCATTGAAACTGACCAATCAGAACCAAATCTGGGTGCTGTTGGGAGCCAATGGCTGCCTAGGATGTAGAGATTCTGATGCTGACTGGCATTGAAACTGACCAATCAGAACCAAATCTGGGTGCTGTGGAGAGCCAATGGCTGCCTAGGAGGTGGAGCATTTGACCCTGGCATAGAAACTGACTAATCAGAACCAAATTGGCCAGCAGAGGAGTGCGGTTGGTGGCTAGATCAGGCCTGCAGGGGAGGGCAGTTGTGGGTGAGATCAGGTCAGTAGGGGAAGACAATTGAAGGCAACCAGGACAGCAGGGGAGGGCAGTTAAGGGAGATCAGGCAGGCAGACAGAGGCACTTAGGGGTTATCAGACAGGCAGGCAGGTGAGGAGTTAGGAGACAGTTGACCCAGATTGTTAGAGGCTACAGACTGGGCTGAGGAAACCCCCCTCTGTGCATGAATTTCATGCACTGGGCCTCTAGTCAATAATAACTTTAAATGTAAACAGACTAAATGCTCCAATCAAAAGACATCAGTGGCTGAATGGATAGAAAAACATGATCCATATATATGCGGTCTACAAGAGACCCACCTCAGAACAAGGGACTCACACAGACTGAAAGTGAAGGGATGGAAAAAATCTTTCAGCCAAATGGAAATGGAAAAAAAAAAGCTGGGGTAGCAATACTTATATATGACAAAATATACCTCAAAGTGAAAGCCATAAAAAGGGATAAGGAAGGCCACTTCATAATACTAAAGGGATCGATACAAGAGGATATAACTCTGGTAAACATGCATGCACCCGGGGCAGGAGCACCCAAATACATAAAAAAATTCCTGGAAGATATCAAGGGAGAGATTGACAACAATGCAATCATAGTTGTGGATTTAATACCCACTGACATCACTGGATAAATCCAATAGACAAAAAATCATCAAAGAAACATCAATCCTAAATGACTCACTAGATCTGTTTGAAATAATTGATATCTTCAGAACATTTAACCCCAAAGCCACTACATTAGTTTCAAGTGCACATGGGACATTTTCAAAGATAGATCACATATTGGGTCACAGGCAAAGTCTCTCCAAATTCAAGAAGATTGAAATCATATCAAGCATCTTCTCAGACCACAATGGCATAATATTAGAAATAAACTACAATAAAAACAATCAAAAAATTTCAAACACTTGGAAGCTGAATAGCATGCAATTAAACAATGTTTGGGTTACCAGAGATCAAAGAAGAAATTTAAAAAAACATCGTGGAAATGAATGACAATAAAAACACAACAAACCAAAATCTATGGGACACAGTGAAAGCAGTCTTGAGAGGGAAGTTTATAGATCCACAGGCCTATTTCAAAAAAACAAGAAAAAAAGGTGATAAATCATCTAACTCTACCACTTAAAGAATTAGGAATAGAGCAACAAGAAAATCCCAAAGTGAGCAGAAGGAAGGAGATAATAAAGATCAGAGAAGACATAAATGACATAGAGACCAAAACTACAATACAAAAGATCAATGAAACCAAGAGCTTGTTCTTTGAAAGGATAAACAAGATTGATGAACCTCTAGCCAGTCTCACCAAGAAGCAAAGAGAGAAGACCCAAATAAATAAAACCAGAAATGAAAGAGGTGAAATAACGTCAGACCCCACAGAAATACAAAGGATTAGTTAAAAAAAAATACTATCAACCACTCTATTCCAAAAAACTAGACAACCTAGAGGAAATGAACATATTCCTAGAAAAATACAACCTTCCAAAACTCAATCAAGAAGAATCTAAAAATCTCAATAGGCTGATAACTATGATGAAAATTGAAGAAGTCATCAAAAAGCTTCCAGCAAACAAAAGCCCAGGGCCAGACAGCTTCACAGGGGAGTTTTACCAAACATTCAAATAAGAACTAAAACCTATCCTCCCCAGACTATTCCAAAAAATTCAAGAGGAAGGAACACTTCCAAGCTCATTTTATGAAGCCAGCATCACCCTAATACCAAAACCAGACAAAGACAACACAATGAAAGAGAATTACAGGCCAATATCCCTCATGAACATACCACTACATAGAACATTCCTCTACAAAATTCTAGCATATTGAATCCAGCATTACATCAGAAAGTTCATACACCATTACCAAGTAGGATTTATCCCAGGGGTGCAAGGTTGGTACAATATCTTCAAAGCAGTAAACATGACACATCAAATAAATTGAGAAATTAAAAATCACATAGTCATATAAATTGATGCAGAAAAAGCATTTGACAAAATCCAACACCCTTCCTTGACAAAAACCATTAGCAAAGTGGGAATAGAGGGATCATACCTCAACATAATAAAAGCCTTATACAACAACCTTCAGCCAACATCATACTCAATGGGCAAAAACTAAAAGCATTTCACCTAATAACAGGAACAAGACAGGGATGCCAACTCTCACCACTCCTTTTCGACATAGTACTGGAAGTGCTAGCCATAGCAATTAGACAAGAAGAAACAAAAAGTATCCAAATTGGAAAAGAAGATGTGAAACTGTCATTATTCACAAATGATATGATACTGTACATAGAAAACCCTAAAGATTACATCAAAATATTACTAAACTTAATAAATGAATTCAGCAATGAAGCAGGATACAAAATTAATGCCCAGAAATCTATGGCATTTTTATACACCAATAGTGAACTTACAGAAAGAGAGACTTAAAAAAAGCAATCCCATTTACCATCACACCAAAAAAATTAAGATAACTAGGAATAAACTTAACCAAGGAGGTAAGAGACCTGTACTTGGAAAACTACAGAACATTGAAAAAAGAGATAGAGGAAGACATAAACAGATGGAAGAATATACCGTGTTCATGGATTGATAGAATCAACATCATTAAAATGTCCATACTACCCAAAGCAATCTATAGATTCAATGCACTCCCCATTAAAAATACCAATGGCATATTTCACAGACCTAGAACAAACTCTCCAAAAATTCATCTGAAATAAAAAAAGGCCCCGAATAGCCACAGAAATTCTGAGAAAGAAGAACAAAGGTGGAGGCTTCTCAATACCAGATATCAAGCTGTATTACAAAGCCACTGTTCTCAAAACTGCCTGGTACTGGTACAAGTACAGACATACAGACCAATGGAATAGAATACAGAACCCAGAAATCGACCCAACCCACTATGCTCAATTAATATTCGACAAAGGAGGCAAGAACATACAATGGAGTCAAGGCAATCTCTTCAATAAATGGTGTTGGGAAAATTGGACAGATACATGCAAAAACTAGACAACCAACTTACATCATACACAAAAATATACTCCAAATGGATAAAGGACTTAAACATAAGATGAGAAACCATAAAAATCTTAGAGGAATCCACAGGCAGCAAAATATCAGACATATGCCCAAGCAATATCTTCACTGATACAGCTCCTACGGCAATGGAAACTAAAGATACAATAAACAAAAGGCACTACATCACAATAAAAAGTTTCTGCACAGCCAAAGGAACCATCAACAACAACAACAAAAAAAAAAAACACAAGAAAACCCACTGCATGGGAAAACTTATTTTCCAATGTTATCTCCAATACGGGTTTAATCTCCAACATTTACAGGAAACTCAAACAACTTAACAAAGGGAAGATAAGCAACCCAATCAAAAATGGGCAACAGACCTAAGTAGATACTTTCCTTTTTTAAAAAAATTATAGTTTATTGATTTTTTACAAAGAGGAAGGGAAAGGGATAGAGAGTTAGGAACATCAATGAGAGAGAAATATGATCAGCTGCCTCCTGCACACCCACTGCTGGGAATGTGCCAGCAACCAAGGTACATGCCCTTGACTGGACTCAAACCCAGGACCCCTCAGTCCACAGGCCGATGCTCTATCCACTGAGCCAAACCGGTCAGGGACTAAATAGATACTTTTCAAAAGATGACATATAGAAGGCCAAGAGACATATGAAAACTTGCTCAAAGTTACTAATAATCCAAGAGATGCAAATCAAAACAACAATGAGGGACCATCTCACACCTGTCAGAATGGTTATCATAAAAAAAAAAATCAACAAATGACAAGTGCTGGCAAGGATGTGAAGAACAATGAGCCCTCATGCACTGCTGGTAGGAATGAAGACTGATGCAGCCAATGTGAACAATATGGAGTTTCCTCAAAATAAAATGTTAAAAATGGCACTCCCATTTGACCCAGTGATCCCACTTCTAGGAATGTATCCCAAGAAACCAGAAACAGCAATCAGAAAGGATATACGCACCCCTATGTTCACAGCAGCACAATTTACAATAGCTAAGATTTGGAAACAGCCTGAGTGCCCATCAACAGATGAGTGGATTACAAAACTGTGGTACATCTATACAATGGAATACTATGCTGGTGTAAAAAGGAACGATTTCCTACCATTTGCAACAGCATGGATGGAACTGGAGAGCATTATGCTAAGTGAAATAAACCAGTCAGAGAAAGATAAATATCATGTGATCTCACTCATTTGTGGATTATAATGAACAACATAAACTGATGAACAAAAACAGATCCAGAGACAGAGAAGCCTCAATCAGATCGTCAAACCTCCGAGGGAAGTAGGGGAGGGTGGGTGTAAGGGGGAGAGATCAACCAAAGGACTTGTATGCATACATATAAGCCTAACCAATGGACACAGACACCAGGGGGGTGAGGGCATGAGCAGGGGCGGGGGGGGGGGAAGGAGAGACAAGGACACATATGTAATCTACACTAATAAAAAAGAAACATGCAAATTGCTGTCACTCCGCTACCCTTCCCATTGGCTAATCAGGGCGATATGCAAACCAAGATGGGGACGGGCAACTGGGCAGCTTTAAGCAAACATGAGGCTTGCTTGCTTCAGTGACAGAGGACTCCAACGTTCCCTGCTTGCTGATGCCTGACTCTGAGCTTGCAGTTTGAAACATTGTTACAAATATAGAAGCTAAACAAAACCCTAGAAACCTGCTTTCAGCCAGCCAGTATCTCAGAACTGGAGTTGATATAGTGTTTCAATTATAGAACCCAAACAAACCAGATACCTGCTTTCAGCAGCCAAGGCCTAAGAGCTGGAGCCAAGCCTCAGAGCTAAAGCTAGCCTAGAATAAAAAAAAAAAAGAAAGAAAAAAAGGAGCGGTTGGGAACTTTAGTCACCCGCCAGCCTGAAAACAGCCCTCAGCCCCTCACCCAGACTGGCCAGGAACCCCAGTGGGGACCCCAACCCTGAAGGGTGTGTGACCAGCTGCAAACAGCCATCATCCCCTCATCCAGGCTGGCCAGGCACCCCAGGGTGGGGACCCCACCCTGATCCAGGACACCCTTCAAGGCAAACCAGCCGGCCCCCACCCATACACCAGGCCTCTATCCTATATAGTAAAAGGGTAATATGCCTCCCAGCACCGGGATCAGTGGAGCCACGAGGTCTTCCCGCACAGGGATCAGCGTGACAGGGGGCAGCGCCCAAACCCCCTGATCGCCTTGTGGCTCTGTGTATGACAGGGGGCAGGGCCACAACCTCCCTATCTGCCCTGCTCTGTTTGTGACAGGGTGCGGCGCCCCAAGGCCCTGATCCACCCTGCTCTGTGTGTGACAGGGGGCGCTGCCCCAACTCCCCTATCTGCCCTACTCTGTGAGTGACAGGGGGGAGCTCTCCAACCCCCTGATGGGCCCTGATCTGTGCGTGACAGGGGGTGGCGCCCCAACCTCCCCATCGACCCTGCCTTGAGTGTGACAGGGGCAGTGCCCCAACCCCCCAATTGGCCCTACCTTGAGCGTGACTAGGGGTGGCATCACAACCTCCCGATCCACCCTGCTCTGTGCATGACAGGGGGCGGCTCCCCAGCTCCCCAATCGGCCCTGCTCTGAGCCAGACCAGGGGCTCCACCTAGGGATTGGGCCTGCCCTCTGCCACCCGGGAGCAGGCCTAAGCCAGCAGGTTGTTATCTCCTGAGAGGTCCCAGACTGCAAGAGGGCACAGGCTGGGCTGTGGGACCCCCCTCCCCCCACGAGTGCACAAATTTTTGTGCACTGGGCCTCTAGTACCTTAATAAATAAAGAAGTAAAAACAACAATGAGGTACCATCTCACACGTGTCAGCCATTGTGGAGAACATTATTTTTTGAAATATCAAATACAGTAATCCCAAACTTTTCTCATTTTCTTCAGCAATCCTGTATTGTTTATCCCAAAAATATGTAACAAAAAAAAACTTTCTTATTCATATTTTCCCTGAAGCCAACTTTTGTGGAATAGCCGATATAAAATTTCACATATACTCTGTTATAATTGTACTTACAAAATTGAGGCATTTGTTGAAGAGAAGAATAGCCAAAATCTGACATTTACCTTTAAGTTCTAAATTATTATGTAATAGCTTATATTTATGTAAAACTCACAGGTACTATACACCTCTGAAACTAGAGGGCTTTTTGTGGTCAGATCTAATGTAATTGATAGAAAGCTGTTATGATAAAGGCTTCTCATTTTCTGTTTGTTAAGAATGACATATGCTTCATTGCTTAGACATCTTACCATGTAGGACAGTGGTTCTCAACCTTCCTAATGCTATGGCCCTTTAATACAGTTCCTCATGTTGTGGTGACCCCCAACCATAAAATTATTTTCTTTGTTACTTCATAACTGTAATTTTGCTACTGTTATGAATCATAATGTAAATATCTGATATGCAGGATGTATTTTCATTGTTACAAATTGAACATAATTAAAGCATAGTGATTAATCACAAAAAACAATATGTAATTATATATGTGTTTTCCGATGGTCTTAGGCAACCCCTGTGAAAGGGTCATTCGACCCCCAAATGGGTCGCGACCCACAAATTGAGAACCACTGATGTAGGGTATCTTTCCAATTTCTGTGCTTGTATTTTGGCTTCTATATTTCACTTTGGCTTTAAAACTATTAAATCACAGAATAAAACCAGGTTGTTTGTTTAATCTTCAATGACCTTCCTGGTAATGGAATGGAAAGCAGTTACTAACATTTGCCTATGTAAAAGGCAATTAATAATTTATATTAGTCAAATAATTTGAGGTCTGAAGAAAAGATAAATCTTTAAAGCGTTGAGGTTATATCAAGGAAATAATATATATATATATATATATATATATATATATATATATATATACACACATACTAGAGGCCCGGTGCACAAAAATTTGTGCACTCGGGAAGGAGGTGGGGTCCCTCAGCGCGGCCTGTGCCCTCTCGCAGTCTGGGACCCCTCGGGAGATAACGACCTGCTGGCTTAGGCCTGCTCCCGGGTGGTAGAGGGCAGGCCCAATCCTTAGGTGCAGCCCCTGGTCGGGCTCAGAGCAGGGCTGATTGGGGAGTTGGGGTGCCACCCCCTGTCATGCACAGAGCAGGGCGGATCAGGAGGTTGCAATGCCTCCCTCAGTCTTGCTCAGGGTAGGGCCAATTTGGGGATTGGGGCACCGCCCCCTGTCACACTCAAGGCAGGGTCGATGGGGAGGTTGCGGTGCCAACCCCTGTCAAGCACAGAGCAGGGCCCATCGGGGGGTTGGGGCTCCATACCCTGTCACGCACAGAGAAGGGTTGATCAAGGAGTTGGGGAGCTCCCCCCGTCACTCACAGAATAGGGCCAATAGGGGAGTTGGGGCACCACCCCCTGTCACACACAGAGCAGGGAGGGTCAGGAGGTTGGGGCGACTCACCCTGTCACACTCAGGGCAGGTCCGATCGGGCGGTTATGGCTCTACCCCGTCACACAGAGAGCAGGGCCCGTGGGGGGGGGGGGGTAGGGGCACCGCCCTCTATTACCCACAGAGCAGGGCCGATCAGGGGGTTGGGGCGCCGCCACTGTCACACTCAGAGCAGGGCCGATGGGGAGGTTATGGCTCTACCCCGTCACACACAGCAGGGCCCGTGTGGTGGGGTTGGGGCACCGCACCGAGTCACACACAGAGCCGCAGGGCGATCAGGGGGTTGGGGAGCTCTGCCCTATCAGGCAAAGAGCACGGCTGATCAGGGGTTTGGGGCACCTTCCCCTGTCATGAACAGAGCAGGGCGGATAGGGAGGTTGTGGCCCCGCCCCCTGTCACACACAGAGCCACAGGGCAATCGAGGGTTTGGGCGCTGCCCCCTGTCACACTGATCCCAGTGCCGGGAGGCCTCTCAGCTCCACTGATCCCGGTGCTGGGAGGCATATTACCCTTTTACTATATAGGATAGAGGCCTGGTGCACGGCTGGTTTGCCCTGAAGGGTGTCCTGGATCAGGGTGGGTGCCCTGCTTGCGTGCCTGGCCAGCCTGGGTGAGGGGCTGAGGGCTGTTTTCAGGCTGGCGGGTGACTGAAGCTTCCAACTGCTCCTTTTTTTCTTTTCTTTTTTTTTTTATTCTGGGCCAGCTTTACCCCGGAGTCTTGGCTCCAGCTCTGAGTCCTCGGCTGCTGAAAGCAGGTATCTGGTTTGTTTGGGTTCTATAATCGAAACACTGTTTCAACTCCAGCTCATAGATCCCAGCTGGCTGAAAGCAGGTTTCTAGGGTTTTGTTTAGCTTCTATATTTGTAACAATGTTTCAAACTGCAAGCTCAGTGGCCGGCAGCGGCAGGCAGGGAACGTTAGCTTCCTCCGTCACTGAAGTAAGCAAGCCTCATGTTCGCTTCAAGCTGCCAGGCTGGGGACTGCCATCTTGGCTGGCAGTTAATTTGCATATCGCCCTGATTAGCCAATGGGAAGGGTGGCGGAGGTACAGCTATTTACCATGTTTCTCTTTTATTCGATAGGAGATAGATGATAGATAGATAGATGATAGATAGATAGATAGATAGATAGATAGATAGATAGATAGATAGATATAGATAGATTCTGATTTGAAGATTTCTGAGAAAGAAACTCAGTCCTAAAAATATGTCATTCTCCACATTCTCCATCCCCTGATCTTGGAAGAGACGAATGGGCAACAGTGCTCTTGAACATAGGATAGATACCATAGTGGACAATAGTTTGCAGCCACATTTGTGGTTACATTGACTGTGGCATTGGGGAAGAAGAATAGCCAAATGAGACAAAAGGCAAAAGTGAAATGAATGAGAGATATTTTCAAAAGAAACTTTGAGTCATAGAATGTCAGAGGTTATCCTGTGTGTCAAATTAACTCATTTTGCAGATAATAAAATTAAGCTTCAGGAAAGCAATTTCAGTTATTGTATGGTGAGATAAAATATGATCTGAAACAAGAATAAAGGTCTGAAGGACATACAGAAGGCCAGGAGGCATATGAAAACATGCTTAAAGTCACTAATCATCCAAGAGATGCAAATCATCTCACACCTATCAGAATGTCTATCATCAACAACTGAAAAGTGCTGGCGAGGATGTGGAGAAAAAGGAACCCTCTTGCACTGCTGGTGGGAATGCAGACTGGTGCAGCCTCTGTGGAGAACAGTATGTAGTTTCCTCAAAAAACTAAAAATGGAACTGCCATTTGACTCAGTGATCCCACTTCTAGGAATATATCCCAAGAAACTAGAATCACCAACCAGAAAGGATATATGCACCCCTATGTTCATAGCAGCACAATTTACAATAGCTAAGATTTGTAAACAACCTAAGTGCCCATCATCAGACAAGTGGATTAGAAACCTGTGGTACATCTACACAATGGAATACTACGCTGCTGTAAAAAAGAAGGAACTTTTACCTTTTGCAACAGCATGGATGGACCTGGAGAGCATTATGCTAAGCGAAATAAGCCAGTCAGAGAAATAAGTATCAGATGATCTCACTCATTTGTGGAATATAATGAGCAACATAAACTGTTGAACAAAAATAGAATCAGAGACATAGAAGCATGGAACAGACTGTACACCCTATGAGGGAAGGTGGGATGCAAGGGGGTAAGAGGTCAACCAAAGGACTTGTATGCATGCATATGAGCAAAACCAATGGACACAGACAGTCATGGGGGTGAGGGCTTGTGCTTGGGGGAGGAGGAGACAAGAGAGAGGTCAATGGGGGAAAAAGGAGACTCATGTAATACTTTAAACAATAAAGAATTAAAAAAAGAATAAAGGTCTCAGACATATAATCCAGTGCTATTTTTGTAACAGCATGTTATTATTTACTACATATTCTTAGTTGTCATTATGACACAACACAATTCATGATAGACAGATGAAAAATGATAAATCAAGAAACATTATTAAATTAACTAGTTATTTGGGTTGGTTAATGTACACTAAAAATTTTTTAAATGTGATATTTTCATATTTTCTATAAAATTACTGTCATTGAAAATTTGATTGGAACAAAGTACTTCTTTAACATACATCTTGCATTTTAAGTCAAACTATCTGATATATTTGAATTTTAAGGGATTAAGGTTCAAAGGCTATTAAATACATTTAAACTTACAAGTTGGGTAAACTACCTAAAATGGTTGGTATAACTTACTCAAGGGATTTACACTATAAGCTACTGACTTGCTAATCATTTTTCTAAAATTTATTTCAGTATCCATAGACTAATTGCCTTCTTCATAGTTGTAAGCATTGATGGTGATATAGCTAGTGCTAGAAAAGAATGAGGAGAATTTCATGTAATGCATTTGTGCATTGAAGGAAGACAATAATTATGATACATTTATCTTAACTAGAAAAACAAGTTAATTTTTCACTTTATACGTATTGCTGCTGTGCTTTCAACTATTCCATAGAAGAATGTGCCAGTAATTTTTAAAATTGTTTTTATTTACCAGACTGTCATCTCTGTCTCAAACCATTTCGTTTTTATCACTAATTTAAATATTCATATGGATTTTTACTCCATTACAGCCACCCTTCCCCATAGCCATGCCTAAAACTAAACAACCCTCAAACTGGAATATGTAACCTCCTTCTTCTAAAGATTGTTAGCTTTATTATAGTTATTACATTTGTTCTCTAACCTTGTAGGGACCTCCAGTCCACTGACACAAATATATTTTCCCATATATAAGCTTTCTTTTTTAAAAAAAATCCCACACAATGAAGATTAGATTTATTCACCTTTACTTAGCTTTATTTCGTTTGCTCACCTTCTACTGATTCCTTCAGCCATTCCAATCTAAAAATTGCTAATGATCCAATCCAGTCCTTGCCATCATCAAACTTGCTAAACTTATCTTTTTTTCCCATTTTCAAATACAGGCCTTCTAGTGATCATTGGGGATATTCAGGAAGAATAGGTAACCTGGAAGATGTTATTAATGAACTTTCCTATGGTTGCTCTCAAAAAGCACCCACCCCTATTCTTTGATGTAGTGCTTTATCTAAATTAGCATCAGAGTACACTCACTAACGAAAGGAAGCAGGGTATGGAAATTCTTTCTGCACACAAAGAAGTTGTATCTATTCTATGGATCAATTGATAGTTTTTGCAACTTTATATGCTACTGTCTTTCACATAGAATGACAAAATGAATTAAGAACATATTGAAAAACTAATGGCCCGGTGCACAAAATTCATGCATGGGGGGTGTCCCTCAGCCTGGCCTGCATCTTCTCCAATCTGGGACCCCTCGAGGGATGCCCCTGTGTGTTCAGGCCTAAACTGGCAGTTGGACATCCCTCTAGCAATCCAGGACTGCTGGCTCCTAACCGCTAACCTGCCTGCCTGCCTGATTGCCCCTAACCACTTTGCCTGCTGGCCTGCTTGCCCCCAACTACACCCTCCTGCCAGCCTGCTTGCCCCCAACTGCCCTGCCTGTGCCAGCCTGATTACCCCCAATTCCCCCCGGCCAGCCTGCTCACTCCTGACTGCCCCCCCACTGGCCTGATCACCACCAACGCCCACCCCCCCCCACTGGCCTGATCACCCACAACTGCCACCCCATCCTGGCCTGATCACCCACATCTGCCCTCCTCTCTTGGCCCCTAACCACCTCTACCTCGGCCCTGCCACCATGACTTTGTCCCAAAGAATGTCAGAAGGTCTCCTGGAAGGTCTCCCAGTCTAATTAGCATATTACCCTTTTATTAGTTTAGATAGAGGCCTGGTGCATGGGTGGGGGCCGGCTGGTTTGCCCTGAAGGGTGTCCCAGATCAGAGTGGTGATTCCCTTGGGGGCGGGGCAGTTTGGGCAAGGGGCCTGTAGTGGTTTGTAGGCCGGCCATACCCCCACTGGGGTGGGGGTCCCCACTGGGGGGGCATGGCCATCTGGGTAAGGGGATGAGGGCCATTTTCAGACTGGCCACACCCCCCAACGGAGACCCTCACCCTGATGGTGGTGTGGCCAGCCTGGGTGAGGGGATGAGGGCCATTTTCAGGCCCCTCCCTTGGCGGCCGGCCCAGGCGGCCTAAGCCTCCAGCACTCAGGCCAGCTCCATGGCTGCCACCCACATGCCCCTCCTTCAGAGGCCGGCCAGGGAGGGTGGGAAGCCTGGCTTTCTCCATCGCCGGGGGTGACTCCAGCCTCCCGCCTGCTCCAGCTGGCTCTGTGGCCTCTGCCATATTTGTCCTGCTAATTTGCATACTCATTCCTGATTGGCTGGTGGATGTTGCGAAGTGACAGTCAATTTACATATTTCTCTTTAATTAATGTAGATATCTTACTATGTAGTGGGAAAGCTAACTTAAAAATCAGTAAATTTGCATACAAGTGGTCTAAAATGCATTAATGACGTAACCAATGTTTTTAAATGGTTAATTTAGGCTTCCATTAATAACATAATCAATTATATTACAACAGCAAAAGACAAAGGCCAACATGCAAAAAGTAACAAGTAAATACAATTTCTGAGGCACTAGAATTTAGCATACTTCCTTAAACTTAAGTTCATAAAATGAAAACTATAAAATCTTTAAAATAGTATTGATAAATATTAAAAACAATTTCTATTTTAGGTTAAATAATTGCTTCATTTATGCTTACTTTTATTAAAGTAATATTTCCTAATGGCAATAATGCTGATCTTATCATTTTAGCAACTTCACTAAAGAGCAATATTTCAGTGTGGTCATGTCATTTATGAATACATTAACAATAATTTGAATTGTGAATAGTTACTAATAGAAGCAGATGCTTTAAATGCTTAAACTTGCGTATTAGTGTTGTAGTTAAAATGAAAACATATTGGTGAATACTTAGTTTTCCAAAATAGACAAACATATCAATATCTATAGCCATATCTACATCCATATTCATATCCATATCTATATTATGTAAGATGATATTTGAAGAGTATTTATTCTTCAAGTGCAGCAGAATTATCCATTATAATTTCTTTTAAAATCTTTACATCTGCATAACAGTGAAGAACAAACTTGAATTTGAATAAATTAAGAAACAATCACTTCAAAGACCTTTTGAATTATTGTAGCAAAAAGGGCATGTAATCTTAATCTTATATACATATTTTAGATTCTGTGATAAGGACAAAGATATTTTCCCAACAGTAAATAACTTTTTGACTTCTAAAATTCTGTTTTCTTAATGTTTTAGATTAAAGGTCTTAATTTTTATAAAAAATTCTACATAAGACTGAGATTATAAAAAATGTATCTCAACTCTACAATGTCCACACTTATTGCAAATATAATGTTGGTACCTGTTTAGAATAAAGATAAATTAAGTCCGAGTGTTAAAGAAAGAATAAGGAAAGCTAAGCTAATTACTAATGAACATTGCAATGATCCAAACAGACCTTATTATTTGGTTTAAATTTCTGTTTCTATTTTTTCTGCTTCATTTAAATGTTTCCCTTTGTGGTGAGCTAAGAGCTGAACTATTTCAGTGTGACTGTGGTCACTACTTTCTCACTTCTCACTGAGTACCTTGAACTCTGGAAATTCTTCAATCAAATTGGCTTAGCTTTTTTTTTTCCTCACAAAGCATATACTTATCTTAGAGAAAGGTGATGTTTATCTACCCAGGGCAAGTTTTACTTTCAATAGACCTAGCTATCTGAAGTGGAGAATTTCTTTTTTAAAGCATATAGAAAAAAAAAAAGAAAGAAAAGCACATAGGATCCCCCCCAAAAAAAAAACAAAAAAACAACAACAACAAGGTGATGACTCAGATGGAGACAATCACATCTTTTTGGATTGAGATTTCAAGATTCCTCTGCAAATGTCCCTTTTCTTCAGACCAAATATAGTCTAGAATAATTCCTTACATATAAGATGTTGCCAAGGAATGTAAATAAATAGGTCAAGGTAACTATCATCATGTATTTTATACTTTATTAGAGGCCCAGTGCATGAAATTTGTGCCCTGGGGCTGGGGGGCCCTCAGCCCAACCTGTACCCTCTCCAATTCGGGAGCCCTCACAGAGATCGGGCTTAAACTGGCAGTTGGACATCCCTCTCAAAATCTGGGCCCTCTGGCTCCTAACTGCTCACCTGCCTGCCTGCCCTAACCACTCTGCCTACTGGCCTGATCCCCCTAACTGCTCTCCTCTGCTGGCCTGGTCACCCCTAACTGCCCTCCCTTGCCAGTCTGGTCACCCCTATTAACTTTAAAAAAAAATCCTCTTCACACACAATTGTATTTGACTTCCTTATTGGCTTCTCCCTCTCACACAATTTTTCTCTCTCCTTTATGTAACACTTTTTCCTACTGATTCATCATTTATAAACTATTCTTTCCTACTTATTTCCTACTCCTGTTCCATCATCCTTCTTCCCATCTTTCTCCTACCCTCCCTCCCTCCCTCCCTCCCTCCCCATATTCCTTCTTTCCTTTATCTTTACCCCTTCCCTCCCTTCCCTTTTCCTTCCTTCCCACCTTAATTTTTTTCTTCACTTCCTCCCTCAGACCTTCTTTGCTCCCTGCCCCATTTCTTCCTTCTTCCCATTCTCCTTTTAAGCTCTACCAGCTCCCCTTTAAAACTTTTCTTCCCTCCCTCTTTCTCTCTCATCCTACCTTTCCCATACATTCTTCTCTACTTACTTCCACTTTTTAAATATCTATCTACCTGCCTAATTATTCACTATCGTTTATCTTTTTCCTTTCTGACTCCTACTTTTAAAATCTGTCCCCAGTACTCAACAATATTTGATTTTCATTATAGCTCCTACAGTTCACTCATACATCCTCTTTCCTTCTTTAACTCTGTTCTCTACTGACTCCTTTATAAAGTTCTTCCCTCCCTCCTTTCCTTCTTCCCCATCTTCCCTCACTCTTTTACTCTTTTTACAGGCTAATTAAAAATTTGTGCTTTTCGCCCTTAGTACTGACTGCTTTCCTCTCTGGGACCTGTAGCCACCTCTGTATGGGCACTTGAGCCCCTCTCACACCAGCTTGAGGGGCCGAGCGATGACGCAGCTGTGACTTGCCTACCATGGCCAGCACCTCCCCCCTCCGAACTGGGGGAGCGTCCAGCTGGCCCGGGCCAGCGTCCATCACCAGGACCGCTGCATTACGTGTGTGCAAGGCTTTTCTCCCGTTGAGTGCTGAAGGGTGGTGGTGGTGGGGGGAGGCGCAGAGGCCTTTCCTGCCCCACAGCATGCCCACTCCCAGCCTTGAGCGGCTCTGTGTCCGCTCCCCTCTGGAATTTGCAGGCGACAGGCATGCTTGTGCAGGCATGGTCGGGCCTGGCTTGTCCTTGGGGGACGTTCCACCCAGGATGCAAGCTCCCATCCGGGTCAGACCTGGCAGATGAATGAATGGACAGCTGGAGAAAGAGCTGGCAGCTTCCCTATGGTGTGAAGGTTGCCTGTGCACTCTCTGTTGTCACACCCGGGCCCTTCCTTCATGGTGTTGGGTTCACACCCTCTCGATTTGTGTCCGCGACCCCTCCCAGGGGTCACCACAGATGCACGAACCCCCTCGGTAGGCATCTGCCAACCGTGCCCCAAGAACTGGCCTTTTGCCATGTGGGTGTTGCCCCTCAGGTTCCCCAATCTCGGGGTGGTGGGTTGGTGGCATCTCTAGGCAGAGTGCTCTCAGACAGGGCACGGTGTCGCAGGGCTTTTTGTCAGGCGTTTACACCCAGGAGAAAAAGAGGACTCTGGCGCTGGGGTCAGGGAAGTGAGCCTCATGCTGCGGGTGCACCTGCTGCTCTGTCAATATGAAAATTGGTTGTTACTGGGACACCATAATGGACAATTAGCATATTACCTCTTTATATGTATAGCTGGGGCAAAAGCATTAAATATAGTAAAATGCAATAAAATAAATACCATATTAGCTCAAAAAAGAGGATGGTTACTTTTTATTAGACTAAGTATAAAATGCTATATTATGCTCTCATTATAACTAAAATTTAAAATATGAATAAATTTTAAATTCTTAGAAAATTAGATAAAAATCATTCTAGGTTAAAATGATTAAAATAGAGAAAGTAAGTCTTAAAATGTATGGCATATTTAGAGAAATTTGGCTTGGTTTGTGGGATGCATGCAGGGCCTTTAATATTCTGCTATGGAATCTGGACTTCACTTATTAGGCAGCAGAAACACATTGGAGGTTTTCAAGTGGAGTAATGACAGAAGTGGATATGTGAGTTAACAATATAAAAGCAATGACATTGTAGAGATATACTAGAGAAATGAGAGGCTGATGGCAAGGTAATCAATTGAGAAGTTATTGCAATAGTTCAAGTGATGTATGATTGAGGCCAGAACTGTGTTCAGACCACCATTATACAGGGGATGAGTTGTAAACAAAGGCCACATAAAGTGGGTGAGGAAAAGATATGAGTATATTTGTAAACCAAGGTTATATTTCTATTTTCCAGTCCCTTACATAAAATTACCAAGATATGTTTCTCTGTAATCCTTATTTTATGTATGTGAAAACTAATATTAGAAATTTGATATGTAGGTTATATAAACTTAATATCCTTCAAACCCCATGGGTAGGAAACACAAAGGGTCAATATATATATTTTAGGTACTGCTGTTGTTTTTTTGCTATCATGTTCTTTCTCTTTCTGTCTCTCTCACTCATTAGGTGAAACAAAAACATATTGCAACAGCATGGATGGAGCTGGAGAGCATTATGCTAAGTGAAATAAGTCAGTCAGAGAAAGATAAATATGACATGCTCTCATTCATCTGTGGATTATAATGAACAACGTAAACCAATGAACAAAAACAGATGTAGAGACAGAGAAGCATCGATCAGATGCTCAAAACTTGGAGGGAAAGCAGGGGAGAGTGGGGGTAAGGGGGAAAGATCAACCAAAGGACTTGTATGCATGCATATAAGCATAAGTGATGGATGTCGACAACAGGGGGTGAGGGTGAGGGCAGGATTGGGGGGATGAGGGGACATTGGGGGGATAAGGACACATTTGTAATATCTTATTCAATAAAGGGAAAAAAATAAAAAAAAATAAAGGCAAAAAAAAATCTACACTAATAAAAGAGAAATATCTAAATTGACCGTCACTTTGCAGTGCTCACTGGCCAATGAGGAGTGAGTATGCAAATTAGCAGGACAAAGATTTTGGCGGCCACAGAGCCAGCCAGAGCCAGCAGAAGGCTTGGGTTGCCCCCAGTGATGGAGGAAGCCAAGCTTCCCACTTGCCTTGGCTGGCCGCCAAAAGAGGGACCTGTGGGCAGCGGACATGGAACAGGCCAGAGTGCATGGGAGGCTTGGGTTGCCAGGGCCAGCCGACAATGAAGGGGCCTGCAATTGTCCCTCAGCCCTTCACCCAGGCTGGCCATGCCCCCATGGGGTGAGGGTCCCCTCTGGGGGTGTGTGGCCAGCCTGAAAACAGCCATCAGCCCCTTACGCAGGCTGGCCAAGCCCCCATGGGGTGAGAGTACCTGCTGGGGGTCGTGGCCAACCTGCAAACAGCCATCATCCCCTCACCCAGGCTGGCCAGGCACCCCAGCAAGGACCCCCACCCTACAGGGGGTGTGGCTGGCCTGCAAACTGCCACAGCCCCTTGCCCAGGCCAGCACTGTTCCCAGTGGGGACCTCCACCCCAATGGGGGTGTGGCCAGACGGAAAACCACCACAGGTCCCTTTTCCAAACTGCCCCGCCCCACAAGGGAACCCCCGTCCTGATCCAGGACACCCTTTAGGGCAAACCAGCCGGCCCCCACCCGTGTACCAGGCCTCTATCTATACTAATAAATGGCTAATATGCTAGTCAAACTGGGATACCTTCCAGGAGACCTTCTGGATGTTCTTCTGGACAAAGCCATGGTGGCAGGGCCAAGGTAGAGGCAATTACGGGCCATGAAGTGATTGCAGTTGGGGGTGATTAGGCCAGCGGTGGGGGGCAGTTGGGGGTGAGCAGGCCAGCAGAGGGGGCCAGTTGGGGGTGAGCAGACTGGCAGGCAGAGTGGTTAGGGGCAATGAGACAGGCAGGCAGGTGAGCGGTTAGGAGTCAGCAGTCCCGGATTGCAATAGGGATGTCTGACTGCTGGTTTACATCGGGTCTAAACGAGCAGTCGGACATCCCTGGAGGGGTCCCAGATTGGAGAGGGTGCAGGCCAGGCTGAGGGACACCCCTCCCCCCGGTGCTGTGCATGAATTTCATGCACCGGGCCACTAGTGTTCCATAATATTTTTTTAATTTAAATTTTTTAATGTTTAAAGTATTACATATGTCTCCTTTTTCCCCCATAGAACTCTTCCCAACCACTTCCACCTTCAGCATATGCCCTCACCCCCCTAGTGCCTGTGTACATTTGTTGTGCTCATATGCATGTATACAAGTCCTTGGGTTGATCTCTTACCCTTCCTCACTCCCACCCTCCCTGCCTTCCCTCTGAAGTTTGATGGTCTGTTCGATGCTTCTATGTCTCTGGGTCTATTTTTATTCATCAGTTTATGTTGTTCATTATATTCCACAAATGAGTGAGATCATGTGATAGTTATCTTTCTCCAACTGGCTTATTTCACTTAGCATAATGTTCTCCAGGCCCATCCATTTAAAAATATGAGCCTGACATTTTAAATATAAAATATGGGATTTAAAAAAGAGAATTAGACATAATATGATAATGCCAATGTTATGTGACATGAAAAGTCTGTTGTTTGCTTATTTGTTTTACCTACTGAGCACAGCTGAATTTTTGAACCAACAATGATTTTTTTTAACTTACCTGCCTACTCCCTTCTTGCTCCCCAGATGCCTCAAAATGCTTCCAGTTTTGGCAAGTAGTACTATTAGTCTCTACTAGGAGACACCCAGTCTCCATAAACAATCATCAAAATAGAGAAATACCTCACCATGATATTCCATAAACCTCTTATCTTTTTCTCCCTCATTTACACTCCTTCACCACTCATCATTTCCTATAAGAAATACATTTTTACAAGAATTTTGATTAGAAGAACAAGGCAGTTTTCTAGAAAAGTGTTCTTTTCTATTGTAAGAAAATAGCATGGAAGTTTATTGTTCTACTATCTTCAGAATCTTACACTTCCATTTCTAATGATTTACTCGTAAGTTATTGGAGCAGTAGTTTTCAAAATTGAGTGCACATTAAAAACACATTTGGAATCAATTTCAAAATCAATTGTCTGTACCCTACTCTCAAGACACTGATTCAATAGCATTGGGCTCAGGCTCAGGAATCTGTATTTCTTTGTTGTTTCTGTTTTTAATTTTTTTCAATTACAGTTGACATTCAATATTATATTAATTTTAGGTGTATAGCATAGTGCTTAGACATTGATATAACTTATGAACTGTTCCTCTTGATATTTCCAGTACCCACTTGACACCATACATGATTATTATAATACTATTAACTGTATTCCCTATGCTGTACTTTATATCCTCATAACTATTTTGTACCCGCCAATTTGTACTTCTTAATCCCTTCACCTTTTTCACCCCCTTCCATCTGGCAACCATAAGTTTGAAATTTTAGCAAGTATCTCAAGTGATCCTGATGCTGATGAACCATAACCCACGATTTAGGAAACACTGACTTTGAAAATTATAAAAAGGGAAAATATGTTCAGGCAATAAAATTGGCAGATTTGTCATGGCTTTGAGGGTTGTAACTAAATAACAAAAGTAAGCCAGCCATAGCAAATGATTTTAAAATTGATAAGCTAGCAATGGTGATTTCATGTAGAAAATAGAATAATGACAATGCCATTAACTAGCATTGATTAAGTACTTGCTATGTGTGAGGCGATATTCTAAGACTTACATGTATTAACTAATTTAATTTCCACAATATCTCTTCGAGTTAGTTTTATTAGCATTTTTATTTTACAAATGAAGAAACTGAATGATAGAGAATTTTAATAAATTTGCCAGAGTTCATACTGCAAATAAGAGATGGAGTAGGACAATCTGAAAAAAACTAATAATTTCTATACTATTTGATGCCCATATTTTCCTTTTGTGTGAGCTACATTTCTTCCCCTTTGAAAGTTAAATTAAAAAGATTAAATTTATAGGGATGAAATAGAAAAGGACTTACTACTAATTATTGTAAATATGCAATGATGCATATAAAATTGTTAGTTACATTTTTTCTTCAAAATATTTAGAAAAGAGATTATTTGTTGAATGATCATAAATATTATACTGGGAATATATTAGCTTCTAAAACAAGGCAATGATGAAAGTTATGTTCTCCATTCTTTCCCATCATATCACTTGCCAAATCTGTACATATTTTATTCGATATCTGTATTCTACCCATATTTCCTATTCATATGCCATTCTTTTTTTTATTGCTTAAAGTATTACAAAGGGTATTACATATGTGTCCATTTTTCCCCCCCTCCCTAGACAGTCCCCTAGCCTCCCCTATTCCCCAGTGTCTTATGTCCATTGGTTATGGTTATATGCATGCATACAAGTCCTTTGGTCATATGCCATTCTTTTTTCTCTTCTGTGCCTTTGAACATTCTGTTCCATACACCTGAAATGCCCTTGTCCCTCATTTTGACATATGCCAGCCCTAAAGATTTAGTTCAAATGCATGTTTTTATTTTAATTTTTTTGAAATATGTTTTAATTGACTTTTAGAGAGCGAGGAATGGAGAAGCATATAGATAGAGAGAGAAACATCAATGAGAGAGAAACATCAATTGGCTGCCTTCTCCATACACCCCAACCGGGGATCAAGCCTGCAACCCAAGCATGTGCCCTGACTAGGAATTGAACCTGGGACTTCTCAGTGCTTGGGACGATGCTCAATGAACTGAACCACACCAGCCAAGGCAAATGTATGTTTTTAATTAAATAAAATGTGTGAATGCAAAGGAAGAGCAGATATTTCTTATACTCACTTATATATAACTAGAGGCCGGTGCACGAATTCGTGCACCAGTGGGGTCCCTCGGCCTTGCCTACGGGACCGAGCTGAAATCAGCTCTCCGACATCCCCCAAGGGGTCCTGGATTGTGAGAGGGTGCAGGCCAGGGTGAGGGACCCCACTGGTGCATGATCAGGGCCAAGGATGGACGCGGGAGGTTGGCCAGCCAAGGAGGGACTGCGGGAGGACTCCAGGGCATGTCTGGCCCATCTTGCTCAGTCCCAATCAGCCAGACTGCAGCAGCAAGCTAACCTACCAGTCAGAGCATCTGCCCCCTGGTGGTCAGTGCACATCATAGCGAGCAGTTGAGAGGCCTTCGCACATTATTAGCATATTATGCTTTGATTGGTTGAACAGATGACTGGACACTTAGTATATTAGGCTTTTATTATATAGAACTAGAGGCCCAGGGCACAAAAATTTGTGCAATTGGGGGCGTCCCTCAGCCCAGCTTGTGCCCTCTTGCAGTCTGGGACCCCTCGAGGGATGACCACCTGCTGGCGTAGGCCCACTCCCTGGGGTATTGGGCCTAAGCTGGCAGTCAGACATCCCTCTGGCAGCCCGGGAACCCTTGGGGGATGTCCACTTGCCAGTGGGGAGCAGGCCTAAGCTGCAGTCAGACATCCTTAGTGCAGCTGAGGAGGCAGAAGAGGCTCCCACCACCACCGTTGTACTGGCAGCCATCAGCCTGGCTTGTGCCTGAGCAGAGATCCCCCTGTGAGAGCACACTGACCCCCAGGGGGCAGCTCCTGCATTGCGCATCTGCTCCCTGGTGGTCAGTGTGTGTCATAGTGACCAGTCATTCCCAGTCGTTCTGCTGTTTGGGTCAATTTGCATATTACCCTTTTATTATATAGGAGTGCCTGGCCAGCCTGGGTGAGGGGCTGATGGCTGTTTGCAGGCTGGCCACAACCCCTTCAGTGTGGGGGTCCCCACTGGGGTGCCTGGCCAGCCTGGGTGAGGGGATGAGGGCCATTTTCAGGCTAGCCATACTCCCTTCAAGGTGGGGGTGCCCCCTGGGGTTCCTGGCCAGCCTGGGTGAGTGGCTGATGGTAGTTTTCAGGCTGGCCAAGCCCCCCAGAGGAGACCCTCAGCCCATGAGGGTGTGGCCAGCCTGGGTGATTGGCTGATGGCTTTTTGCAGGCTGGCCACAACCCCTAGCCACCCAAGCTCCCAATGGAGGCTGGCTGGAAGCAGGTATCTGGGATTTATTTGTCTTCTATAATTGAAACTTTGTTGCCATTAGTGGAGGCCACAGCCAGCTCAGAGCTGGCGGCAAGCTTGGCTTCCTCCATTGCCCGGGCAACCAAGCCTCCTGCTTGCTCCAGCTCTGTGGCTGCCAGCCGCCATCTTGGTTGGGTTAATTTGCATATAGTCGCTCTGATTGGTTGGTGGGCATGGCTTAGGGCAGTGATGGTGAACCTTTTGAGCTCAGCGTGTCAGCATTTTGAAAAACCCTAACTTAACTCTGGTGCCATGTCACATATAGAAATTTTTTTATATTTGCAACCATAGTAAAACGAAGATGTATATTTTTGATATTTATTTTATATATTTAAATGCCATTTAACAAAGAAAAATCAACCAAAAAAATGAGTTGGCATGTCACCTCTGACATGCATGTCATAGGTTCACCATCACTGGCTTAGAGTGTAGCAAAGGTACAGTCAATTAGCATCTTTGTCTTTTATTAATTTAGATTGTCTTCTTATTTTAGTAGATGGGAGAATAACATTTATATTCTCCCTTGCAATTAGGCAGGGTCATGAGTGTAGCTCTGCCTTAAGCTTTCAGGTAGTAGCTAATTGCTGCTTCTAGTGTTTCATCAAAGCGTTCATGTTGAGGTGGTGAGACCACAAGATCAAAACAGTCTAAATTATTAAAATTCCCTGAGAAGTTACTCAACCTCACAGAACACTGACTAATATGCAGACCTTTCTCAGTATGGTTTTTAGATGTGATTAGTGACTAAGAAAAAAAAAGTTGGACCTTAAACGTAGTGTAGAGGAAGAAATGTTATGAGTTGCTAAATAATAGGGTGTAGTTGTATGAAGGGAAGTGAATAAACTAACTAAATTCAGTATTAAATGTACTGTATATTGGATGATGGCAACATTAATATTATAAAAGTAGGGAAGTAACCTACCAAATATGTAACAGGCATTTTAAGAAGTAAAGTAGAGTGTAAAAACTAGATTATATTTACAGCCAAAAATATGCCTTTCTACTTTATTTCAACTTAGCTTGACATGAATAGTCATGTTTAGTATCGGGAGATAAATTAAACTGTTTATATAATGTCAAAAGTTAAATCTAGAATATTATATTAGAAAGGGGCGGGGATTGACATGGAACGAGAGAATAAAACAACTAAAAGACCAAATAGTTGATGGAATTTTCAGTCTTTTCATTCTATTTGAATGGTGAAGTACTAAACTTCTTGCGAATTATATATACTACAGACTCAATAAATATTAGTTAAATTGAATTAATTGCATGTAGATCCCAAATATAATAATTCATGTTTGCTGACAAGGGAATATTGTAGACATCAAAATGACAGCATATTTCTTCCGGGATTTCTTAGACTTTATCTTTAACTAAATATGAAAAATTCCTGCCTATATGTTAGACAACAATAAATGTTATTTGTTACCACTGACAAAAATGTAATTAAAAAATAAGTACAATGTGTTCAATTTTATTTCTTTAGAATATGTATTGACTACATTTCTAAAAGGAGCATGAATGCAATGCAATGATATGCAAAGTTTTTTATTCTTTTTTTGTTGTTGTTCATACAGAATAACTTTATTTAAAATACTGCAAATACAATATTAATCTAATATTAAAATTTCATTATAATATTCTGCTAAGCATTTAGATGAAATATTTTCCTAAAATATTTGCAAATGAAAAACTGAAGCAGACTGACAGTATGTCTAATCATCAACAATATGACAAAAGATGTGAAAATATATTTTGAGACGAAAAATAAATTTCTGAATAAATATTTCACAAAACTTAACAGATCACTTAATTAAATTGAAAATTATAACTTACTTTAGCAAAAGTAACTTTGTTCTTTGGGTGTTTGATTTTTCTCAAGAGTAAAAACATAAAAATCTAACAAAAAAGTATGGAAAAGTTATTAGTTTATGATTATGACCCATTATTATTTTGATTTTTATATAGTAGTACTTGTGCTAACTTTAAGTTAGTATTGTGCAAATATGCTTTTAACATGGTTTTAGTAGTTACATTAAAATGTTTCTCATTTATAAACAAATATTCTCATTTTATTTGTTAAAATTCATAAAAATATTCTTAGTTCTTTATATTAGTAAATAATAATACAGTAGAAAATATACTCCGTGACTTAAATGAATAAAATTATGCTAAACATGTCCAAAGTAAGAACAAGAACCAGATTTGAGGCTTCTGGAATGAGATGTAGTATGTACAATTTCTTCTCCTTGTTAAGGAAGTCAGCATTTTCATATTACATCAGAAGACTGGGGTGGGGGCATCCAGAGGTACAGTAATATTTAACTAGTGAAATGTCACAGTAGAAGCTATTTTATTTTTAAAAACCTCAAAAATAGAGGTTCAACTGCCTCCCACAGGAACCTTTCCTGCTATGCCATTCTTTCAAATTATCTTCAATTTGGTTTTAAAGGTTCTATTTCTATGTTTGTTTTTAGCTTTCTCCCCTACTTTTACTTTCAGTGAATATGTGGGGTAACTTATTTTTATTCTCTGTGGTGGAGTGGGATGGCGGAATACACCTGCTCCTGGGTTCAGTTGCAGGTGTTATCGTTAACTGTGAACTTGAGAATGTGCTTAACTGTTTACATTTCAGTTTCTCCCACTGTAAAATGAGGATAATACTTGTATCTAGTTTAAATGAGACTTAGTTCTCGTTTAAATAGTTTAAATAGTTTAAATAGTTCCTGGTCCATAATAAAGCCCTCAAAAATTTAGGTATTTTTTTCTCTCCCTACTCTCACTCCCTCCCTCCTTCCAGGATTCACTGTATTGCTAATTGCTTTCAGTAGACTTCAAAGGTGATATTTTTCTAACTCTTCTCTCTGTATGGTTCTCTTTTCCACAACACATTGTCTCCAGTCCTTTGCTTTACTTGTGATAAAGACATTGATGTATTATGTTCTAATTAATGTAACGTATGAAGATTTATTTTTTTTAAATTAAATCTTTATTGTTCAGATTATTACATTTGTTCCTCTTTTTTTCCCCCCATAACTCCCCTCCTCCCAGTTCCCACCCCAACCTCTGCCCGTACCGCCCCCCCCACTGTCCTCATCCATAGGTGCACGATTTTTGTCCAGTCTCTTCCCGCATCTCCCACACCCCTTTCCCCCCCCAGGAATAGTCAGTCCATTCCCTTTCTATGTCCCTGATTCTATTATAATCACCAGTTCATTCTGTTCATCAGATTATTTATTCACTTGATTCTTAGATTCACTTGTTGATAGATGCATATTTGTTGTTCATAATTTGTATCTTTACCTTTTTCTTCCTCTTCCTCTTCTTAAAGGATACCTTTCAGCATTTCATATAATCCTGGTTTGGTGGTGATGAACTCCTTTAGCTTTTCCTTATCTGTGAAGCTCTTTATCTGACCTTCAATTCTGAATGATAGCTTTGCTGGATAAAGTAATCTTGGTTGTAGGTTCTTGGTATTCATCACATTGAATATTTCTTTCCACTCCCTCTGGCCTGCAAAGTTTCTGTTGAGAAATCAGCTGACAGTCGTATGGGTATTCCCTTGTAGGTAACTGAGTTTCTTTCTCTTGCTGTTTTTAAGATTCTCTCTTTATCTTTTGCTCTTGGCATTTTAATTATGATGTGTCTTGGTGTGGTCCTCTTTGGATTCCTTTTGTTTGGGGTTCTCCGCGCTTCTTGGACCTGTAAGTCCATTTCTTTCACCAGCTGGGGGAAGTTTTCTGTCATTATTTCTTCAAATAGGTTTTCAATATCTTGCTCTCTCTCATCTTCTGGCACCCCTATAATTCTGATGTTGGTACGCTTGAAGCTGTCCCAGAGGCTCCTTACACTATCCTCGCATTTTTGGATTCTTTTTTCATTTTGCTTTTCCGGTTGGGTGTTTTTTGCTTCCTCGCATTTCAAATCATTGACTTGATTCTTGCGCTCCTCTGGTCTGCTGTCGGGAGTCTGTATAATATTCGTTATTTCAGTCCATGTATGCTTAATTTCTAGTTGGTTCCCCAATATAAGATCGAGGGTCTCATTAGTTTTCTTGTAGATCTCATTAAGTTTATCGGCGGCTTCTAAACAGTTCTTGAGAGACCTTAAAAGTGTGGTTCTGAACTCTATATCTTCCATTGACAATTTTGTCCTGTTTCTTTGTCTCCGCATTTTGTTATGCTTCCTTGGTGCACCCCCTAGTGGTCTTTGTTCGCAGTCTTATAGTTAAATCTTGATTGTTGTAGCTAATTCCAGGGAGGGTTTGACCTCCAGGCCAAGTGGCTATGAGAATCAGCTGTGTCAGCAGTGAGAGAACTTCTGTCCTCTAGGGAGGTGCTAATCTGGCGTTTGCCTGAGGCTATCCGGCAAATGCCTCAGTGGAGGGCTTGGGCGGGGCGGGTCGCACAGGATCAACAGGGTGGGCTGGAGAGAGCAGTTATGGCGGCTCTCAGTCCTGTCCCCAGGGGCTCTGCCTCTCTGAGTCCCAAAGCTCAGAGAGAAAGCTGCACTCGCTCTGACCGAAGCCAGACAGTCCCGCTTCTCCCGTTTGAGTCTGGGTCCCTAAAGACTCGCCCGGATCTGGAGCTCAGAGTCTGCGACTCCCTCCCGATTGAAAACACCAACCGCGCCCTCCGCCGCCAGCCCGCTCCGCGCACTCAGCACCTCAGAATTTGACTTCAGCACTGTGCCTCCTCTGAGTGTCGGTATGCGTTTCTCTTTCCTCCTAGTTGTAGGACTTCCACTCAGCCGGCGTTCTTGTGGTTCTGGGTGATGTCCCTTCCGTTTTTTGGTTTCACTTTTGAAGTAGTTGTTCAAAGCAGCAAACTCTGGCATTAACCTATGTCGCCATCTTGGTTCTCAAGATTTTTAAATTGATATGCAAAGTTTTTTAAATGGGAAAAATAGTAATTTTTTAAATTCTGTGAGTCATATGGTCTCTGTTACAACTATTCAACCCTGCCATTGCAGTATGAAAGAAGGCATACATAATATGTAAATTAATCAGCATGGTGGTATTCCAATAAAATTTTATTTACAAAAAAAGAAAAGAGTCAAGGTAGATTTGATATACAAGTGGTAGATTTCTGAGCCTGTTCTATTATTCTTTATTGAAGCATAGTGTCTCTGTTATGTACTGAAATACTGCAGAAATGTTATATTCTGTAGTAGTTGAACAGGGCAAACATGAAAAGGACTCACTCCACTTGGAACTAGACTGGACAACTGAGTTACCTCAAACTCAGAAAGAATCATAGAACTAGAATTAGACTGAGCCATTAAGGAAGAGGGATAAATGACCCCAGGGAAGTTAAAAGGAAAGGCAGTTTATTATGTAGATTAGGAGCATAGGTTTGGAGGCAGAAAGACCTAAGTTCTAGTTGATGCTCTGATACAAGTTTTGTTCCAATGCCTCATTTTCTTTGCTTCAGTTTTCTCAACTGCAAAATGAGTTAAAAACAGCATCCACCTCATGTTTTAATGTTGATTAAATGAGATAACACATGGTGAGACGATAGCCCAGTGCCTGACATATAATTTCTTAATAATTGTATCTGTTAGCTACTATTAAGGCTAAGATTCAGTCAGAACTTGAGACTCATAAGTTATACACACAATATTTATTCATTATTCCTAATATTTCTTTATTATTTTTGATGGTGAGGCATTTAACATGAAATAAAATTTAAACACACTCAATGAAACAAAAATACCAGATAACAATGTAGAACTCCTATGTTTGGCTAGTTTATCCATCCACTGAATAGGCACATGTTTATTTTTTGAATCAGAGGCTTAGTTAATAATGTTAGCTGCTACTTTCAAGAGGGTGGAGTATGAAGTTCTTCTGTATATATCTCTCCAGGGATAATAATTTCTAGGGATAACCTGATATTTAATATTTTAAAAAAATAATTTTGTTCTCAGATATGAATAACCTTAAATATTCTTAAAAATTTAATGATGAGAACATGGACTTTTTAAATTGCTACTGTAGCTTATCAGAATATGGGAAGGATATAGGTCAGTGGTTCTCAACCTTCCTAATGCCACGACCATTTAATACAGTTCCTCATGTTGTGGTGACCCCCAACCATAAAATTATTTTTGTTGCTACTTCATAACTGTAATTTTGCTACTGTTATGAATCGTAATGTAAATATCTGATATGCAGGATGTATTTTCATTGTTACAAATTGAACATAATTAAAGCATAGTGATTAATCACAAAAACAATATGTAATTATATATGTGTTTTCCGATGGTCTTAGGCGACCCCTGTGAAAGGGTCATTCTACCCCCAAAGGGGTCGTGACCCACAGGTTGAGAACTACTGATATAGGTTCTTGAGTGTGGAGAAACTACATAACAAGAAAGAAATTGTCTGAGAAATGAATTGCAGACAGGTTTTTAAATAAAATCTTAAAGTTGGATTTTGGACCTCCCAACAATATCTGAGCTCAGAAGTTTGAAGTTAGTTATAGGGTGGTAATAAGGGTAATTTATTTATAACAATTCAAAGAAGAGGAAAAAAATTATCTGTTGATAGATTTTCTGTTATGGAGGCAAAATAAATTGATAAGGTAATTTTTGTTGTTGAAGAACTCTCAGGACATGCTGACTATTGACCAAAGTAGCCAAAAGAAAATCCAAATTACTCTGTATAGTAAAGAGGAAGAAATTTTGATATTTGAGTAGGTCTGGAGGTGAGAGAATAAAAGAAGGAGAGCAAGGCAGTCACATGGCAAGAAGCTATGGGGCTGGAAGTATAAAATTTACTATTGAAATATTCTTTGAGACAGAAATGTTAGAAACAAAAATCCATGATACTATACTACTTTCTTTGATATTTGAGGGAAATCAAGGAACTGAGATTCTTGGTTGATTTATTCCCCCAGCCCTTTCAGTATGCCAGCCCATGTTTTCCAGTCTCTATTGTTTCTTAAGAGAAGTCAGCTGTTAATCTTAATGGGTTTCCTTTGAACTTGAGCTTTTTTTTTCTCTTGCAGCTTACCTGATTTTCTCCTTTTCTTTGGCAAAGAGATCAACAATAGTATACACAATCTTCTCAAATACACATAGAACATTCTCCATGATAGGCCATAAGCTGAACCATAAAATAAGCCTCAATAAATTTAAAATGACTGAGGAGGGAGAAGATGGTGGTCAAGTTGACAGACCTTTCTTACACCTCCCCCCAGAGCCAGACTGGAAATACAACTAAATTGGGGAACATTCACCCAGAATTACCAACTGAGGTCCAGTCGAGGAGGAGATTTATATCAAGGAAGGACAGAAAGCACGTGGAGACTGGTAGGAAGGGGCAAGTCACGAGAGGGGCTGGCACAGCTTTCACAAGCAGCAGGCTGAAAGTGAGGAGGGATCTCTCAGCTACAGAGGGGTTGTTTCCCTGAGAAGACTGAGGCCTGGATCCCAGGCTGGGATTCATAGCCCAGAGCAGCAGATCTGAAACCAGCAGTGCACATAACATCCAGCCATGAAAGGCAGCAGGGCTTCTGGCCATTGGGGAGTCTGGAGCTGGTCAGAGTTAAAGCTGCAGTTTTGTTTTGTTTTGTTTTGTTAAATACACACACACACACACACACACACACACACACACACACACACACACACAAAAGAGCACAGGGTTTTTGTTTGCAGCTACCCACCTGAGGCTTCAGGGGAGGAAGGGTGGTGCAAACTGAAGGTGCTTGAGGTGAGGCTGAGGTAGAGACATTGGGGTGAGACATGGAAAAGAGTAAGCCAGGAGACCTGCATTTGGTTGCACCCTCCCCTGCCCAAAGCAAAACAGCCATTTTACCTGAGAAGTGCTGGGCAATTCCAGAAGCCACAGCTCAGGAAAGGGAAAAACCCTGCCCTAGGTGATACAGCCCTCCACACTCTCCGGAGCCCTGCCTGCCACACCCTGCCTCTTGACCTTTGCAGAGGAAACAGCTGGAGAGGCCAAGACTAGGGGTTTGAACAGTCTCAGGAAGCATCAGTCTCTGATTTGGGGGTGAAGCCGACTGCTCCACTAATTCATGAACCTGACTGGTGCTTTCCCCTCCCTGGAGAACTGATAGAAATTCCAGGTTTACAACTGATCCCACTGGACTGCATACAAAGATCTCGGCCTAACCAAGGACAGGGAAATGTTCTGGGTGACTCAGAGGAGTAGCTCTGGGACATAGAAACACACCCATCACTTTCCCTGAAATCTGAAAATCTGAATGGCATTTCCCCCTTACGGGAGACCCAGAGGTTTAGACTCCCAACTTGCCTAAAGCCCTTTCAGAAACAGACTTTTTAAAAAATATGGTTTTATTTATTTCAGAGAGGAAGGGAGAGGAAGAAAGAGATAGAAACATCAATGATGAGAGGAAATCATTGATTGGCTGCCTCCTGCACCTTGGACAGAGCCTGCAACCCAGGCATGTGCCCTTGAATGGAATCAAACCTGGAACCCTTTGGTCTGCAGTCTGATGCTCCATCCACTGAGCCAAACCAGCTAAGGCAGAAACAGACTTTTGAGAGATTAAGATTGACAGCTGGCTGGCAGGTGAAGGTAGGCACAGACTGAGCCCAGGGAACACCGGGAAATTTGCTGACCCATCACTGGGCCCCATGCTGCTAACAAATTGGCATTAGAGTGCACCTTGGCCCCTCCTGCATGCAGCCAAGTCCTGTGGAGAAACACACAGACTGTGAATTGCTTGGATCTTTAAACAGGTTGCTGAGAGCCAAAGGAGGAAGTTTCTGACAGTGGTTAGCACCTAAATACCTCCAGAGAGGTCCAGAAGTGGCAAAACAGTCAGCGTCAGTCATCAGAAGAGCAGAATCGAAAGGGAGCTCCCAAGATGCACTAAACTCTGCTGTGATGAACACCACTTTATTTTTTTCTTTGTCTTCCTTATCTTTCTTCTTTACGGATATGTTGTTATTTCTGTGTTTCTTTTGTCTTTCCTAGATCTAAATTTTCCCTTTCCATTTCTGATTCTATTTTTTCTTTTATCTTTCTGATGCTTTCTCCTCTACTTTCCTTTTCATACTTATTTTCTTCCTCTTTTCTTTTATACCATTTTTCTTCCCTATTCTTTATTCTTATTTCCTTTCTTTCATCTCTGCCCTTTCATATTCCTCTTTCTTCTCTTTTTTTCTCCTTGTAGTTTCTTTTTTTTCTTCTATTATTCTCTTTTCTCCTTCATAATTTTCTCTTCTTTTGTGGTTGCTTTTGTTGTTATTGTAGGGGTCTTATGTATGTTTTTGTTTTGTTCTGCTAGCACATGCACAACAGCTTGCACAATATGGTCAGGGATGATCCTCAATGGGACAACATTCAAGACCCAATTACAACAGGAGAGTCCAAATAACTCATACAAGGGTCATTCCTAGATCACCCAGCTCAGGATATCTAAGAGATTGCACCACTGGGTCTCACAAAACACAACATAAGGCCAACCCTCAAAGATTGGGAGGCATAGCAGGATTGCTCTAATGTATTAGAAACAAATACAAAGAGACAGCAAAACTGGGGAGACAAGAAACAACCTCCAAATGAAAGAAAAGGACAAAACTCCAGAAAAAGAGTTAAATGAAATAAAGGCAAGCAAATGATCAGATATAGAGTTTAAAGTAATGGTTATAAAGATGCTCAAGGAACTTAGAATTTCAAGACACTTAGTGGGAACTACAACAGCATGAAACAAAAAATGGAAAGCATAATTAAGAATCAGTTGGAAATCACATATCTGATATTGGGAATACACTGAAAGGAATCAAAGTAGATTAAATAAGGCAAAAGATCGAATTAGTGACTTGGAAGACAAGGTAGGATAAAAGCACCCATTTAGAGCAACAAAAAGAAAAAAAGAATTGAAAAACCAGAGGATAGTTTAAGGGAACTTTGGGACAGTAAGAAATATAATAGTATCCTCATCATAGGCTAACCAGAAGGAGAAGAAAGTGAGCAAGGAATAGAGAACCTGTTTGAAGAAATAATGACAGAAAACTTCCCTAAACTGGTACAGAAAAAGTCACACAAGTTCAGGAAGCACAGAGAGTTCCAATGAAGATGAACCCAAAGAGGCCCATACCAAGACACATCATAATCAAAATGAAAAACGTTAAAGACAAAGAAAAAATCTTAAAAGATGCATAAGAGAGACAGAAAGTTACCTACAAGGGCTTGCCCATTAGAATGTGACGTGATTTCTCAAGAGAAACACTGTTGGCCAGAAGGGATTATCATGAAGTATTCAAAGTAATGCAAAACAAGGACCTGAGACCTAGCCGGTTTGGCTCAGTGGATAGAGTATTGGCCTGTGGACTGAAGGGTCCCAGGTTCGATTGCAGTCAAGGGCACATGCCTGAGTTGCAGGCTCAATCCCCAATGGGGGGTGTAGGAGGCAGCTAATAAATGATTTTCTCTCATCGTTGATGTTTCTGTCTCTCTCTCCCTCTCTCTTCCTCTCTGAAATCAATAAAAATATATTAAAACAAAACAAAAATATATCTGAACCCAAGACCACTCTATCCAGGAAGGCTATCATTTAAAACTGAAAGGGAAGAAAAAGGGATCCCCACAAAAACAAAACAAAACAAAACAAAACAAAAATCAAAACAACAACAACAAAAGGCTACATGAGTACAATACCACCAAACCAGCATATCTCTAAAATCCTAAAGTCCTGCTATGACCCACCTATAGGGGCCTATCAAAGACACAAAACAGCATTCCTCTCTGCCACTAACCCTACAAGCACTAATGGATTTGCTGGGTCATATGGTCTAAGTGGCTGAGCAGCTTACTCAGCAGCCTGAGAACCAAGAGAGCTGCTGAGTTAAATTCCTGTCTGAGGGCCAGAGATGAGATGAGATATCCCAACTCAAGCAAGCAGGCAGGAAGCAAAAGGCAGCCATTTCTTCCTTCCCCCACCTTTTGTTCTATCCAATCTCGACAGATTGGATAATGCCTACCTACATTGTGGAGGGAAATTTACTTGACTAAATCCACCAATTTAAATGGTAATCTCATGCCGCCAACACAAACACAATCAGAAATAATGATTTATCTAGGCACCCTTGACAAAATTAACTATCACCGATATTATGCTCTTTATCTGGGCCCTTGCATTTTTTTCAATGATGTCATTGTGCAGGTCTTATACTTTTTTTGTTAAATTTCTTCCTGAGTATTTTATTATCTTGGATGCTATTGTAAATTGTTTTAACAATTTAATATTCTGATTGTTCAATGCTAGAGTATAGAAATATAATTCATTTTTATATATTGATGTTTTATCCTGAAACCTTGCTGAATGTTTTTTGTTTTAATAATTTATTTTTAGCAGAAGACAGAATTTTGTATGCACAAGATTATATCATCTGCAAATAGAGATAGACTAATTTCTTCCTAATTTCTTCCTTTCTATTGCTGATACCTTTAATCTTTTTCCCCTAATGTTCTAGCTAGAAAATCTACTACAATGTTACAATGTTGAATAGAAGCAGTAAGGGTAGAGTTTAGGGGACAAGGATCCAGTTTTTCAGGATAAAGTATAATATCAACTGTAGGTTTTTCCAGGATGCCTTTTACCAAGCTAAGGAAGGTCCTTTAAAATCCTAAATTATTGAGTGTTTTTACCATGAAAGAGTGTTGGATTTTGTCAGATGCTTTATTTGCAGCTATTGAGATAATTATGTAGCTTTGATTATTTAATCTACTTATATTATATTGTGACTGATTTTTGTATGTTAAATCATCCTTATATTTCTGAGATAAATCCTATTTTGTCTTGGTGTATAATCCTTTGTATATATTGCTGAGTTATGGTTGATAATATTTGATAGAGATTTTTGTGTCTATATTTAGAAGGGGTTTTTGTCTGTATTTTTCGTTTTTTGGTAATATCTTTGTATAAAATTTGGTTTTAGGGTAATAGTGGCCTCATAACACGAGTTGCAAAAGTTTTACCTTCCCATCTATTTTTGGAAGATTTTGTGAAAGATTACAGTTAACTCTTCTTTAAATATTTGGTACACTTTACCAGTAAAGCCATCTAGGCTTAGGTTTTCTTAGTGGGAAGTTTTCATTTTTATTTCAAATTCAAGTCATTTGTTTCTTCATTTCTTCTAGAATACTAATTTGTTAGCAAAGTTATTCATAGTATTTTTCTCTTTTACTTATAACTTCAGTAATTTCAGTCTTCTGTCTTTTTTTTTAGCTATCTAAGGACCAGTTTTTGGTTTCACTTATTCTGTCCATTGTATTTTTCCCTTGTTTTCCTTTACTTCCTCATTAAGTTTTATTATTTCCTTCCTTCTGCTTTCTTTATGTTTAGTTTACTCTTGTTTTTTAGTGTCTTAACCAGCATGTTTAGGTTATTAATTTGTGGTATTTTTTTCTTTATCCATGTAAGCATTTAAGTATCCTACAAAACTCTGCTTTAGGTGATTCTATATGTGTTCTTTATGTTGTCATTTATCTCAAAGAATGTTTTAATTTTCCCTATGATTTTTTTCACCTGTTGGTTATTTAAGAAAGTGCTGTTTAATTTGTAAATACTTTTTAATTCCCAATTTTCCTTTTGTTATTCATATCTAATTTTATTTCATGATTATCAGAGAACATATTTTGCATAATTTCAGTTGAAAATATTACATATGTCCCCTTTTTACCTCATGGATCCCCTCTACGCTGCTCCCGACCCCTCCCCAGCCCTTCACCGCACTATAGTCTGTGACCATGGATTATGCATATATGCATATATGTTCTTTGTTTAATCTCTTCCCGCTCCCCCCCACTTTCCTCTGAAATATGTCAGTCTGTTACAAGCTTCAGTGTCTCTGGGTCTATTTTGTTTGTCACTATATTTTGGTCATTATATTCCACATATAAGTGACATCATGTGATACTTGTCTTTCTTTGACTGGTTTATTTTATTTAGCATAATACTCTCCTGATCCTTCATGCCGTCTCAAAGGGTAAGATATCTTTCTTTTTCACAGATGCATAGTATTCCATGGTGTAAATGTACCACAGGTTTTTTTTTTTTTTTTTAATCCTCTCATCTACTGATGGGCACTTGGCTTGTTTCTGAAACTTAGCTATTGTAAATAATGATGCTATGAACATAGGGGTCTATGAACATAGTGGCAGGAATAGAGGTTACACATGGGATTATCAATATTGACTTTCATTCACAAAGGCCAATCTGACTACAGCCACCACTGAGTGCCCAACCTGCCAACAGCAGAGACCAACACTGAATTCCTGAAATGGTGGCAAGTCATTGCAATGGACTGCTTCCATTGTGAAGGAGTAGCATTCCGTATTAACTAGAGTAAACATTCTGGATATGCTTTCACCTTCTCTGGACACAATGCTTCACCCAGATTGCCTTATTCACCATCACAGTATTCCACACATTATTATTTCTGATGAAAGAATTTTTTTTTTTCACAGCAAAAGAAGTGCAGCAACAGGTCCATGTTCATGGAATTCACTCACTTACAATTTTCCCCATAATCCTGAAGCAGTTGACTTGATGGAAAAGTGGAATGGCCTTTGAAGACTCAGTTATAATTATGTTTGATGGCAATACCTCACAGGATAGGGACAAAGTTCTCCAGAAGGATATATGTGATCTAAATCAACATCCTGTATATGACACTATTTTGCCAATAGCCAAGATTCACAGGATCAGGAACTACTCACTGTTACCCTTAATGATGCACTAGCAAAATTTTTGCTTTGTATTTCCTTGATCACATACTAGTACTCTCATGACCTAGAAACCAAAAGGAGAAATGTTTCTACCAGGAGACAAAACAATGATTCCAATAAACGGGAAGTTCAGTCTGACATATAAAGGAGCTTCTTTATGCCTTTGAATCAATAGGCAAAGAATGGCATTACTGTGCTGGTTTGGTAATTGAACTATCAAGGGGAAAATGTACCACTACTCCACATTGGAAGTAAGCAAGAGAAAGTCTGAAATACAGAAGATACTTTAGAGCAGTGGTTCTCAACCTTCTGGCCCTTTAAATATAGTTCCTCATGTTGTGACCCAACCATAAAATTATTTTCGTTGCTACTTCATAATTGTAATGTTGTTACTGTTATGAATCGTAATGTAAATATCTGATATGCAGGATGGTCTTAAGTGACCCCTGTGAAAGGGTCGTTTGACCGCCAAAGGGGTCGCGACCCACAGGTTGAGAACCGCTGCTTTAGGGTGTCTCTTAGAATTTTGAGTCCCAGTGATTAAGGTCAATGGAAAACTACAACAACCCAATAAACCAGGACTAGTAATTGCCCAGACCCTTCAGGAATAAAGTTTGGGGCACTTTACTGGGTAAAAAGACTGAGATGCTTGCTGAAGGAAAAAGAAATAATACATAATGGGTAGTAGAAGGTAGTTATAAACACCAGCTAGGACCATATAACCAGTTACAGAAATGAGGACTATGATTGTTATACTTTGCTCTGAATATATATGAATGTGTGTTTATATATAATATACAATGTCTTCATTCTCTTTCATCTTAATTCTCTTGTTATGTAACAGTAGGACATGTTGATTCTATATCTTAGTATTTAAGTATTGTTTATTTTACATCATAGTATTTAAGGTATTTTATATCAAAGAGAAGAGTAATATTAGTAAAGAACTTTCCTTCTTCTTCTCAGGAAGGATTTAGAACATTTTTGGTTGCATGTACTATAATTGTAACATGTAAGATGTAATTATAAACAAGTTATTGTCTTTTTTGGAGATTAACTGTTGTTAAAGAGATGTATATGTGTTTAAAGTTGACAAGGGATGAACTTGTGATAGTTAATTTATGTGTCAAGTGAATGGACTATATATATATTAGACAGATTACATAGATGTATAGATATATAGATGTATACATATAGATGTATAAATGTATAGATATATAGATATATGTAGACTTATATAGATATATAGACATATAGACATATGGATATAGAATTGAGATTTCAAATATAAAGCCTTGCATTTATAGTCAACTGGTCATCAACAAAGATGTCAAGAATATTCAATGTGGAAAAGAACAGTGCTTGGAACTCATAAAATAATAAAGTACTTTCAAAAGAATGAAATTGGACCCTTTCTTCACACGAGAAAAAAACAAACCTCAAAATGGATAAAAGGCTTAAATTTAAAAGGTTAAAATATAAAACTCTTAGAAGGAAACCATAAGTGAAATCTTCATTATCTTGCATTAGGCAAAGTTTTTTAGATACAACACCAAAAGCACAGACTACAAAAAAAAAGAGAAAAGGGTTAATTGTACTTAATCAAAATTAAAACTTTATTGATAACATCAATAAATTTGAAAGATAATCCAGAGAATGGGAGACAATATTTGCAAATCATTTATCTGATAAAGGACTTTTATGTATAATGTATAAAAAAACATTACAACTCACTAATAAAATGACAAATAACCCAATTAAAATAGGGCAAAAGGTTTAAATAGAGATTTCGTTTTTTAACTTAGAAAGAAATAAAACTACTTTATTCACAGATAATATATTTCTGTTTGTAGAAAATAAAAAAAATCTACAGAAAAATCCTTGAATTAACAAGTAAGTTTAGCAAGATCCCAAAATACAAAATCAATATTTAAAAGTCAATTATCTGTTTTTCTCTATATTAGCAATGAACAATTTAAATCTAAAATTTAAAAATCAATACCACTTACAATAATGTAGAAAATAAATTTGTTAACTATAAATTTAACAAATTATGTGCTGGATCTGTATGCATAAAAACTAAAATATATTGAAAAGAAATAAAAAATATATATAATAAATGGAAAGATATATTTGGTTATGGATTGGATAGGTTATATATTAAGATATAATTTTCCCTTAATTGAATCTATAAATTCAAAACACTCTTAGTCAAAATTCAAGCAATCTGCCTTGGCTAGCATGGCTTACTGGTTAAAGCATTGGCAAGTACACTGAAGGGTCTTGGGTTCAATTCCAGAGCAAAGGCACCTACTTGGGTTTCAGATTCATTGTTTTACTCTCTGTGTCTCCTCACCCCCCCCCCTCAAAAAATTAATGGAAAACTTTCAAACAATTTTTTCCATAGATATTCTTTTAAACAAAATAGAGGTTAATTATTGTCATTATTTATGTAATTAGAAGGTTAGAGGAATGTGGCTCCTGACTTTGGTTCACCTGCTCAGTGATAACAAAAGTTCCTTTTGTGTTATTTTGATAGAAAGGAGAACAAAATATACAAGTTGCTGATTATTTTGCTATTGTTTTAATGTCAAAGGCTGGGCCAATGTTCCATCTGCTGAGCCAACCTCTGCCTTCAGATATCTTTTCAGGAGATAAATGTTTCTATGTTTATATTTCTCAGTTGAACATTACTTAGTACTTAGTCTCATGCAATAGTGTAATACTGCTCTTCCCTTATTTGTATGACAAAAGTGTGGATACCTGTATATTCAAGTTTTTTTCTCTCCTTTTTAAATTGATATATAATTGACATATAACATACCAGTTGTATGACATATCCTATATAATAAAGAGGTAATATGTAAATTGACCATCACTCCAACACACAAGATGGCCACCCCAATGTGGACACAAGATGGCCACCACAAGATGGCCAGCAGGGGAGGGCAGTTGGGGGGGACCAGGCCAGCAGGGGAGGACAGTTAGGGGCAATTGGGCTGATGGGGGAGCAGTTAAGCATCTATCAGCCTGGCAGGGAAGTGGTAAGGGGGCAATCAGGCAGGAAGCAGGTGAGCAGTTGGGAGCCAGCAGTCCTGAGTTGTGAGAGGGATGTCCGACTGCCCATTTAGGCCCTAAATGGGAAGTCGGACATCCCTCAAGGGGTCACAGATTGGAGAGGGTGCAGGCTGGGTTGAGGGACACACCCCCTCCCCCATGTATGAATTTTGTTCACCAGGCCTCTAGTGATTCAATATTTGTATATACTGCAAAATGAACATCACAATAAGTCTAGTTATCACCTGTCACCATATCTACATATATAAAAAGCCAGTGACCGAAATAACTGGAACAGCAGGGATGACTGGTTGCTATGATGCTCACTGTGGCCAGCCAACCAGCCTGATTGGGAGTGGGGACAGTGGCCAGCCTCCTGCAGCCCCTCCCCCTAGCTGGCCCAGCCTCAATCTACACCCCCCACTCTGATGGGATGCGGGGCCGCCTGGCAGGCCTGGATCCTGGGCTGGGTTGGGCGGCCACTCAGATAGTGCTGCCACCCGCCCCACCCACCCCGCCCCTCACAGGGCAGGTCTGGATACTGCCCTGGGGCTGGAGGCTGCTGGGGATCTCGCTGCCGCCCACCCTGCCCACTCCGCCCCACACACCACAGGCCCGGGTCCCACACTGGGGCGGGAGGCAGCTCGGGATCGCGGTTAATTTGCATATTGCGCTGATTAGCCAATTGGAGGCATAGCGAAGGTATGGTCAATTACCATGTTTGTCTATTATTAGATAGGATTTTCTTATGATGAGAACTTTTAAGATTTACTATGTGAGCAATTTTCAAATACAGGATGGGACAGACATAGGTTTACAGTTGTTCGTATGGGAAATAATAAATAATTATACAGAAATAAACTGTGTTTTCTGTACTTACAACTATAAATCTTCTTTTTCCCCACCCTGAATGCAACATAATTTTATTGACTATAGTCAGTATGCAGTACATTACATGCTTATGACATTTATTTTATAACTACAAGTTTGTACCTCTTGACCCCCTTCACACATTTCACCCACCCCAAAATTCCCTGTTCTCTGGCAACTACAAATATGTTCTCTGTATCTATGAGTTTGATTTTGTTTTGTTTGGGTTTTTTTGTGTTATAGATTCCACATATAAGTGAAATCATACAGTATTGGTAGTCTTTTTCTGTCTGACTTATTTTATGAAGCATAATACCATCAAGGTCCATTCAGGTTGTTGAAAAAGGCAAGATTTCATTCTTTTTTATGGCTAGTAATACTGTATTCATATATCACATATTAGTGGCATATGTGATTTATATCTATCACATATTCTTTTTTTTCTAATTCTTTTTATTTATTTATTTATTTATTTATTTATTTATTTATTTTTATTGTCTAAAGTTTTACATAGTCTCCTTTTCCCCCAATTGACCCCCCCAAGCCATTGCCATCCCGGGCAAGCCCCCACCGCCCCAGTGTCTGTGTCCATTGGTTATGCTAATATGAATGCATACAAGTCCTTTGGTTGTTCTCTAACTCCCCCCTCCCCTGCCATTTGTCTTTGGATCTATTCTTGTTCATCAAATTATGTTGATCATTATATCCCACATATGAGTGAGATCATGTGATATTTATCTTTCTCCAAGTGGCTTATTTTGCTTAGCATAATGCTCTCCAGTTCCATCCATGCTGTTGCAAATGTAAAAGTTCCTTCTTTTTTATGGCAGCATAGTATTCTATTGTGTAGATGTACCACCATTTTTTAATCCACTCATCTGCTGATGGGCACTTAGGATATTTACAAATCTTAGCTATTGTAAATTGTGCTGCTATGGACATAGGGGTGCATATATCCTTTCTGATTGGTGTTTCTGGTTTCTTGGGATATATTCCTAGATGTGGGATCGCTGGGTCAAATGGCAGTTCCTTTTTAGTTTTTTGAGGAAACTCCATACTGTCTTCCACAGTGGCTGCATCAGTCTGCATTCCCACCAGCAGTACAGGAGGGTTCCTTTTTCTCCACATCCTAGCCATTACTTGCCATTTGTTAATTTGTTGATGATAGCTATTCTGATAGTTATAAGATAGTATCTCATTGTGGTTTTGATTTGCATCTCTTGCATGATTAGTGACTTTGAGCATGTTTTCATATGTCTCTGGGACTTCTGTGTGTCCTCTTTCAAAAAGTGTCTATTTAGATCCTTTGCCCATTTTTTGATTGGATCATTTATCTTCCTTTTGTTAAGTTGTATGAGTATCCTGTAAATTTTGGAGATTAAACCCTTATCGGAAATATCATTGGCAAATATGTTCTCCCATGTAGTGGGCTTTCTTGTTGTTTTGTTGATGGTTTCTTTTGCTGTGCAGAAGCTTTTTATTTTGATGTATTCCCATTTGTTTATTTTCTTAGTCTCCATTGCCCTAGGAGCTGTGTTGGTAAAGATATTACTATGACATATGTCTGCTATTTTGCTGCCTATGGAGTCTTGTAGGATTTTTATGGTTTCCTTACATTTAAGTCCTCTAGCCATTTTGAGTTTGTTTTTGTGTATGGTGTAAGTTGGTGATCTAGTTTCATTTTTTTGCATGTATCTGTCTAAATTTCCCAACACCATGTATTGAAGAGACTGTCTGGACTCCATTGTATGCTCTTGCCTACTTTGTTAAATATTTATTGAGCATAATGGCTTGGATCGATTTCTGTGTTCTCTGTTCTGTTCCATTGGTCTATATATCTGTTCTTGTGCCAGTACCAGGCAGTTTTGAGAACTGTGGCTTGGAAATATACCTTGATATTTGGTACTGTGATTCCTCCAACTTTGTCCTTCTTTCTCAGGATTGCTGTGGCTATTCAGGGTCTTTTTTTATTCCAGATGAATTTCTGGAGAGTTCGTTCTAGGTCTGTGAAATATGCCATTGGTATTTTAATGGGGATTGCATTGAATCTGTAGATTGCTTTGGGTAGTATGGACATTTTAATGATGTTGATTCTATCAATTCATGAACACGGTATGTTCTTCCATTTGTTTATGTCTTCCTCTATCTCTTTTTTCAATGTTCTGTAGTTTTCTGAATACAGGTGTTTTGCATCCTTAGTTAAGTTTATTCCTAGTATCTTAATTTTTTTGTTGCAATGGTAAATGGGATTTTTTTTTTTGTTTCTCTTTCTGTGAGTTCATTATTGGTGTATAAAAAGGCCATAGATTTCGTGGTGTTAATTTTGTAACATATTTTTTTTTAATCATATATGAGCATTTATTCCAATACTGCCAGTAATATAGAAGAGTGGCAGGTCATCCACCAAAATATGCTCTGTATTCCTCCATAAACCAGCTGCTTATCCCATCTAATAAAAGAGAAACATGGTAATTGGTGTACGACCGCTACCCTTCCCATTGGCTAATCAGGGCAATATGCAAATTAACTGTCAGCCAAGATGGCGGCTGGCAGCCAGGCAGCTTGAAACTAACATGAGGCTTGCTTGTTTCAGTGATGGAGAACTCCAACATTCCCCGCCTGCTGCTGCAGGCCTCTGAGCTGCAAGCAACTATGTAACAAACATAGGAGCTAAACAAAACCCCAGAAACCTGCCGGGCTTCAGCCAGCAGGATAGCAACATTGTAAGCAAAGGCCAGAAACCTACTTTCAGCAGTGGAGGCCTAAGAGCTGTAGCCAAGCCTCAAAGCTAAAGCTGGCCCAGAATAAAAAGAAAAAAAAAGAAAAAAAGGAGCAGTTGGGAGCTTCAGTCACCCCCAGCCTGAAAACAGCCCTCAGCCCCTCACCCAGACTGGCCAGGCACCCCAGTGGGGACCCCCACCCTGAAGGGTGTGTGACCAGCTGCAAACAGCCATCATCCCCTCACCCAGGCTGGCCAGGCACCCCAGTGGGGACCCTCACCCTGAAGGATGTGTGACCAGCTGCAAACAGCCATCATCCCCTCACCCAGGCTGGCCAGGAACCCCAGTGGGGACCCCCACCCTGATCCAGGACACCCTTCAGGGCAAACCAGCCGGCACCCACCCATGCACCAGGCCTCTACCCTATATAGTAAAAGGGTAATATGCCTCCCAGCACCGGGATCAGAGTGACAGAGGGCAGCACCCAAACCCCCGATCGCCCTGTGACTCTGTGTGTGACAGGGTGCGGCACCCCAACCCCCCCCCCCACGGGCCCTGCTCTGTGTGTGATGGGGTAGAGCCATAACCTCCCCATCGGCCCTGCCCTGAGTGTGAGAGTGGTGGCACCCCAACCCCCTGATCGGCCCTGCTCTGTGGGTGATAGAGGGCGGCGTCCCAACCCCCTGATGGGCCCTGCTCTGTGCATGACAGGGGGCTGCGCCCCAACCCCCTGATTGGCCCTGCTCTGTGCGTGACAGGGGGTGGCACCGCAACCTCCCCATTGACCCTGCCTTGAGTGTGACAGGGGGCGGTGCCCAACCCCCCAATCGGCCCTACCCTGAGCGTGACTGAGGGTGGCATCACAACCTCCCAATCTGCCCTGCTCTGTGCATGACGGGGCGGGGCCCCAACTCCCTAATTGGCCCTGCTCTGAGCCCGACCAGGGGCTGCACCTAGGGATTGGGCCTGCCCTCTGCCACATGGGAGCAGGCCTAAGCCAGCAGGTTGTTATCTCCGGAGGGGTCCCAGACTGCGAGAGGGCACAGACCGAGCTGAGGGACTCCCCTCCCCCCCGAGTGCACAAATTTTTGTGCACTGGGCCTCTAGTCCTATATAATAAAATTCTAATATGCAAATTGTCTCCTCGACTGGGAATTCGACCAAGAGTTCAACCACTATGACGTGCACTGACCAAGGGGGTAGCACAGAACATGGTGGGTGTCGAGGATGTGGCGCTGGCAGTGGGTGGCAGTGGAGGTACTGCTGGCCCCAATGGGTCCTGATGAGTGGGACTGTAGAGGGATGATGGAGCAGGTGAGTGGGTGGCGCCAGGCCAAGATGGGTGCAAGCAGTGACCAGCGGCAGTGGTGGTGACTCAGGGATCCGGGTGGGGGCCCGGCCCTGATTGATCGTCCTGCAGATGGCGACCAGCAGCCAGCAGGCCCTTATTACCTGATTAGGGCTGAGTCCTGGGCTGGGACAGGGAATTAGGGGTGGGTGGTGGCAACCGAGGTCCCGCAGCACCCAGCTGTGGGGCTGTGATCTCTGGCAGGCAACCTAGTTGTGGGAGTGATGGGGACAAAGGTGTGGTGAGAATGTGGGGTGTCCACTGAGCTCGCTCTCACTCTTTCTGCTACCCTCCCCCAGGACACCAGGGCTCGTGCTCTGGGAAAGCCCCCACACTCAGGTGCCAGGTGCCCATGAGATACCTGCCCCATACCCGCATGGCCTCTTCTGGGTGAGCCAGGTCGCAGCCACCAGCACCGCAGAGGCCAGTCAGGCTCCTGTGGGTTCACGCAAGAGTTGGTCTGCAAGCCTGCCCAGGAGAGAGCGCGCTGCCCACCTGGCTTCTATGCAGAACCGCTGGGTGGCCCAGAGGCCCTCGCTATGCCCTGACCAGCAGCATCTGGCCACACCCGCTGCATCTCTGCATGGGGACTTGGGCGCTGTGACTCAGGCAGAGGGGGTTTCTCAGGGGCCCGGGCGCCCAGGTGCTTCCCAGGGCCCAAAGGTCAGCTTGGACCTGCCCTTCCACACCAGGTGCTTGAGCTTCAATTTCTGGCCAGGCCTAACAACTGCACCCGTGCATGAATTTCATGCACCAGGCCTCTAGTATTGGGTAAAAGGACAAAGATTACATAGGGAAATAACCAAAGGGTTTGCCAAATGGGAAGTTAACAGGTAAGCATAGGGCTGGGGATCTTCAAAGGACTTAGTGATATGCAAAAGAACTGAGGATCTTCAAAGGGCTGGCAATTCTGGTTTCAGCAGCAAAGTTGTTAACTTTTCCATGATAAAAGGCAGCTCCAAATAGGAAGGACGGGCTGCATTTCTAGGTGAGCTCCCAGGTCCTATCATATATTCTTTATCCATTCATCCATTGATGTATACTTAGGTTGTTTCCATATCTTGGTTATTGTAAATAATGCTGCAATGAGCATAGGGGTTCATATACTTTTTCAAATTAATGTTTTTGTTTTCTCCAGATGAATACACAGAAGTAGAATTACTGGATTATATTGTAGTTTTATGTTTAATTTTTTTAAGGAACCTCCATACTGTTTTTCATAGTAACTTTACCATTTACATTTCCATCAAAACATCCACAGGGTTTTCTTTTTACCACATCCTCACCAACACACTGTTTCATGTCTTTTTTTTATAATAGCCATTTTGACAGGTATGAGGTGAAATCATATTGCAGTTTGTATTTTCCTGATAATTAGTGAGGCTGAGCATTTTTTTTTTCATGATTTTATTGTGGCCATCTTTATGTCTTCTTTAAAAAAAAAGTCTATTCAGATCTTCTGCCCATGTTTTTATTGGATTATTTGTTTGTTTGTTTACTTTTTGCTATTGAGTTGTATGAGGTCTTTATACAATTTGGATATTAACCCTTTATTACATATATTATTTGTAAATATTTTCCCATTCAATAGATTGTCTTTCACTCTGGTAGTTTTCTTTGCTCTGAAAAGCTTTTTAGTTTTAGGTAGCTCCACCCATTTATTTTTGATTTTAGAGGCAGATCCAAAAACTTATTGCTACTGCTGGTGTCAAAGTAAACATGAAAAACACACCTTTCAACTTTTAAGTATTGCATATGATGTTAGCTGTGACCTTTATTACATTGATGACAGTTTTTATCATTAATGAATGTTTAATTTTATCAAATGTTTTTTCTGCATCTATTGATGGCCATATGATTTTTATCTCTCATTTGTTAATGTGGTGTATCACATTGATTGATTTGTGAATACTTAACCATACATGCAGTTCTGGAATACATTGCACTTGATCATGATGAATGGTCCATTTAATGTTTTGTTAAATGTGGTTTGCTAATATTTTGTTGAGGATTTTTATGTTTATCAAGGATATTGGCCTATAATTTCCCTTTTTTTGTGTGGTGTCCTTGCCTGGTTTTGTTATCAAGAATAACACTGACCTAATAAAGGGAGTTTGGAAGCATTTCTTTCTCTTCAATATTTTGGAGGAGTTTGAGAAAGATAGGTGTTATATCATCTTTGAATGTTTGGTAGAATTCACAAGTGAAGCCATCTGGTCTTGGACTTTTGTTTGTTGGATGGTTTTTTATTATTGACTAGAGGCCCAATGCACGAAATTAGTGGAAGGGCCTTGGCCCCATTACCCACCCGCCACTGCCGTGGCTGGGGTTCTGTGCCGCAGCCCCTGCCCACTGTGGCTTTGTCCACACAGCATTCAACATGTATCTAAAACCTTGTATTAGTAATAAGTACATGCAGCTAGGACAATCAACTTCATTACCAAACCTAACATCCTTGAGTCATTCCTCCCATGATGTCAACAAGAACAATTTCCAGTGCAGATTATGGGTGTTTTGTCTCTATATGCAGACATTTTAATTTAAACAAGATTAACAGATCATAAGAAAAAAAGTAAGAGGATGGTTCTTTCCTGTGAGTATATAATGTAACTAGAGGCCTGATGCACAAAATTCATGCAAGAGTAGGCCTTTCTTCCTCCAGCTGCAGGCTGGTTTTCCTCTGGCATGCAGGACCCGGGCTTCCATCTTGCCACCAGCAGGCACCCCGGACCAGGACTTCCCTCTGGCCACCGGCAGGCACTCAGAACCCAGGCTTCTCTCACAGCCTTGGCTTTGTCCAGAAGGTCGTCTGGAAGAATGTCCAGTCTAATTAGCATATTATGCTTTTATTATTATAGACTAGAGGCCCAGTGCACAAAAATTTGTGCACTCGGGGGGTAGTGGGGCATCCCTCAGCCTGTGCCATCCCACACATACCTGTGCCCTCTCACAGTCTGGGACTCCTCGGGAGATAACGACCTGTTGGCTTAGGCCTGCTCCCAGGTGGCAGAGGACAGCCCCAATCCCTAGGTGCCTGCCCCGCAGCCCCGGTCGGGCTCAGAGCAGGGCTGACTGGGGAGTTGGGGCACTGCCCCGTCATGCACAGAGCAGGGCGGATCGGGAGGTTGCGATTCCACCCTCAGTCATGCTCAGGGTAGGGCCGATTGGGGGCTTGGGGCACCGCCCCCTGTCACACTCAAGGCAGGGTCGATGGGGGTGTTGCGGCACCACCCCCTGTCATGCACAGAGCAGGGCCAATCAAGGGGTTGCAGCGCTTCCCACTGTCACTCACAGAGCAGGGCCCATCAGGGGGGTTGGGGCTCCGTACCCTATCAGGCACAGAGCAGGGCCGATCAGGGGGTTGGGGCACCACCACTGTAACACTCAGGGCAGGGCTGATGGGGCGGTTATGGCTCTACCCCGTCACACACAGAGCAGGGCCCGTGGGGGGGGGGGGTTGGGGCGCCACACCCTGTCACACACATAGCAGGGCCCATCAGGGGGTTGGGGTGCTGCACTCTGTCACACACAGAGCCACAGGGCTATCAGGGAGTTGAGGAGCTCCCCCCTATCTGGCACAGAGCAGGGCTGATCAGGGGGTTGGGGCGCCTTCCCCTGTCACAAACAGAGCAGGGCGGATAGGGAGGTTGTGGCCCCGCCTCCTGTCACACACAGAGCCGCAGGGTGATCAGGGGGTTTGGGAGCTGCCCCCTGTCACGCTGATCCCGGTGCCTGGAAGCCTTGCGGCTCCACTGATCCCGGTGCTGGGAGGCATATTACCCTTTTACTATATAGGATAGAGGCCTGGTGCATGTGTTGGGGCTGGCTGGTTTGCCCTGGAGGGTGTCCCGGATCAGGGTGGGGGTCCCCACTGGGGTGCCTGGCCAGCCTGGATGAAGGGATGATGGCTGTTTGCAGCTGGTCACACACCCTTCAAGGTGGGGGTCCCCACTGGGGTGCCTGGCCAATCTGGGTGAGGGGCTGAGGGCTGTTTTCAGGCTGGCAGGTGACTGAAGCTCCCCACCACTCCTCTTTTTCTTTTTTTTTTTATTCTGGGCCAGATTTAGCTCTGAGGCTTGACTCCAGCACTTAGGCCTCAGCTGCTGAAAGCAGGTATCTGGTTTGTTTGAGTTCTATAATCGAAACACTGTTTCAACTCCAGCTCTGAGATCCCGGCTGGATAAAAGCAGGTTTCTGGGGTTTTGTTTAGCTTCTATATTTGTAACAATGTTTCAAACTGCAAGCTCAGAGGCCGGCAGTGGCAGGCGGGGAACGTTGGAGTCCTCCATCACTGAAGCAAGCAAGCCTCATGTTTGCTTCACACTGCCTGGCTGCCGGCCGCCATCTTGGCTGGCAATTAATTTGCATATCGCCCTGATTAGCCAATTGGAAGCGTAGCGGACGTACGGCTAATTACCATGTTTCTCTTTTATTAGATAGGATACCTACCTGAATTGTGTCTGTCATTTTGTTTGATGATGGAATATTTAATAGCCCTACAAAACTACTTGAGCCCTGACCACTTTGGCTCAGTGGATAGAGCATCCACCTAAGGACTGAAGGGTCCCAGGTTTGATTCCAGTCAAGGGTATGTACCTTGGTTGTGGTCCCAGGTTGTGATTCCAGTCAAGGGCATGTACCCCAGTAGGGGGTGTGCAGGAGGCAGCTGATCGATGTTTCTCTCTCATTGATGTTTCTAACTCTATCCCTCTCCCTTCCTCTCTGTAAAAAATCAATAAAATATATTAAAAAAACACTACTTGATACTTGAGGATAGTTATATAAACATAATTAAATGAAAGAAAATAGCCATGTTTTATACTTAAGAGTGCATTCAATGCAATAGTTCTATTTGCTCATCTAGGTTATTAATTAGATAAAAATATTGCTAGTTATTTTGTTCCAGTAATGACTGTATTGGGAATAGAGTAGAAGTTAAAATTTTCAATTAACCTTTCTCCCAGAGGAAAACATCTAAAATTGTGGTGTATCCAAGCAACTAATTTAATTTTCTAGCTTATTTTTATTTTCATTATTTAAGCCCAATAACCAGAAATGAGAACCATGTTAGGACTGAATACCAACTACTTAGTATTTCTACCCACAGCCACTTTTACTAAATAAAGGATTTATGTTGTCAATATATGATGCATTTTCATTATTTCTATATTAATCATTTTCTCAGATATTTTCTGTTAATGATAAATGAGGTAATTTTGTGTCATTCTTTACAGTGTTGCACTTTTTAAAAGTGAATAATAATTATTTCAAATGGAAAACAAAGAGCTCTCATTCTCCACTCTTCTAGGGCTGCATTCTAAATAGAAATATTTCTTTTAGAAAAAAGTATGGATAAGTAAAGCTGTCACAATGGGGCTTTCAGAAAGTATACCATTTAAATAGCAGACAGGAAGGAAAGTGAAAATTACTCTGTAGAAACTATACCACCATCTGTCAAGTGTCCATTTTTCTAACTGAATTTTTTAAAAACCAAGTCAAACATCTATTTATATTTTTTCATATCCTCTTTTTAACCGTAGACTGGCTTCCCTTATACATCCAGCTTATGTACCAAGTATGTACTGAAGAAGTGTCAACCACTGTTCTGTTTTCTCTTGCTGCAGAACACACTTCTCCAAAACGAAGAAGCTTACAACAATTTATTATTACCTCTTGTTATGGGTTAAATTGAGTCCCCTGCCAAAAGACATGTCCTAACCACCAGTACCTATGAATATAACATTTTGAAAATAGGATCTTTGCAGATGCCATCAAGTTAAGATGCATTCACTTGGGTGGGCTCAAATCCAATAAAACTGATGTCCTTAAAAGAAGAGGAAAATTTGGACACAGAGACACCCAGAGGGGAGAAGGCCATGTGAAAATGGAGGCAGAGATTAGAGTGATGCTGCAATGAAACAAAGGAATGCATGGGGCCATCAGAAGATGGAAGAGATAAGGTAGGATCCTCTCCTAGAAATTTAAGAGGAATTATAGCCCTGCCTACACCTTAATTTCAGACTTCTAGCCTCTAGAATTGTGAGAGAATTTCTGTCCCTTTAAGCCACGCAGTTTGTGGTACTAGGATAAGGCAGCTCCAGCAAATGAACACACCTCTTACGTTTCTGTGGGTTGACTGGACTCAGTAGGCCCTTCTCTGTCAGGCTCTCTCAGATGATAGCTGGGACTGGAGTCATTTGAAGGCTCGACTGGGCTGGATGTCCAAAATGGTACCCTCATGGCCACAGCTGACAGTGTCAGTTGACAGGGGCTCGGCTGGGCTGTGGACCAGAGCACCTACATGTGGCCTCTCCACATGGTGTGGATTTCTGACAGCGTAGCAATGTCTTGAGAACACCATTCCAAAGAGGCAGGAAAAGAAAACTGCTGGGACAGTAAGCCTCTAGCCAGAATTGATGCAGCCTCTGTTTTCCTATATTCTATTTGTCACAACCATCCAGGGAGTATAACTCACTTTAAAGCTAAACATTAGTAATTGAGATGTTCTGAGCCATTGCCTGCCCCCCTCCCCAATACTGGTAATACCGATGAATAAGATTAAGTTGTAGGAAATATTTCTCAGATTATCAATTGCTATCCTGGGACCCAGAAGAGGTTATGAAGCCCCCAAGGGTTCCAAACGACAAGGAGTGTGTCCTCAATCTAGTTTCTCCCAGACAATTTCTCACCCCTGGGTCATAGCTTAGGAGGCTCAGAAGACGTTTCCTCTCTCCTGGCTTTTGAATCACTTATTGTAACTGTTATACCACCTTCAGTGACTTCCCAGCTAATGAGGAAGCTTTGTCCCTGAAGGCCTCACAATTCTTTATTCAATGTGCCTTTGTTAAATGTCTCCTGCGGACCCACATTGTACTGACTGCTGAGACAAGGGAATTTTAGAACTTCAAATGAAATAAAAATGCCTGCAGTATAGGGAGATGGAGTCCGGATGACTCCCTTATTCTTTCTCTTCCATTTTCCTTTCCAAGTGTGGAAGGTGTAGGACTCTGGGTCTCAAACAAAGCCATTCTGTCCATGTTCTGTCTCTAGACACCTTTTCCCATGCAGTGGTGGGCCCGGCCACTGTCTGGACCTGGGGATGAACCCCGAGGCTGCAGCACATTCAAGTGATGTGAGCTCTTTATGACCTGAGAGGTTTCAGGTGAGGCTATGCTTGGATGGGTCCCTCTCTAGGAGATAGAATCCTGTTCTCCATTTGGGGGGAGAAGAACAAGGGAAAAAATGCAGAAGGGTCATAAGAGAGCTGCATCCCACATCTGGTGTGGACTCCAGAGGATGCTTTGGGGTTATTCACAGAAGAGGTTGTTCTCTTGTGGGGGCCAGTGGCTTTTATTCTGTTCACGATGCAGCCCTTGAAGGATATTTGGTGGCATCAGGACCTCCAAAGGGAGGAGAGAGGTGGGAGTGGGGAGAAGAGACTTGAGGCCCCTCGTCCTTTTTTTTTTAATAGACTTTATATTTTTAGAGAAGTTTTAGGTTTACAGCAAAATTGAGCAGAAGGTACAGAGATTCCCCATTGACCCCCTGCCTCTCACATGCACAACCTCCCCTATTATCAACATCCCCACCACAGTGGTACATTTGTTATTATCTATGAACCTACATTGACACATCATTATCACCCAGAGCCCATAGTTTACATTAGGGTTCACTCTTGATGCACATTCTATGGGTTTGGGCAAAGGTATAAGACATGTATCCACCATTATGGCGTTATACAGAATTTCACTGCCCTAAAAATCTTCTGTGCTCAGCTTTCCATCCTTCCTCTACCAACCCCCAGCAACACCTGATCTTTTTCTAACTGAATTTTATTACACTTGTTGTATGGCATGCTTATCTAAGTTTGAAATTTGTATGGTAGATTCTTTTGAATCACAGTCTCATTTATTGATAAGCTGAAGTCATTTAAAAGGAACATTGGATAGCATTAAAATGTGAAACTGAAAACTCTCATTATTTTCCTAAGTAGGAGCTGTCTCCCCTTCCAGAAAAAACTCTTTTCTTAACTGATGTGTCAAAATATGTTAGTTTGCTAATTATTTTTTAAATAATTTTTTAAATGTCAATTTAACATTCTAACACATAGTCTGACATCCTTGGCAGGCAAGCATGATCTGCCTTATAAGTGAGCAAAACAGAAATAACAGCCCTGAAGGGAAATTAACAACTTCAAAATGATTCAACAGTGAATTAAGAAAGGCAGTGAAAATATCATGGAAAGTATTTAAATATTGCTTTATCTAGGTTTGTGTTTACCAACTTTCTCTGCAAATGCATGTTATAACACATTCTCTATTCTCTCTCTTTTTTCAATATAACGCCTACTATTGTGCTACTCCCTTGCTAGTTCTGTAGGCAAATCAATCACATGAATTTTCCATTACTAATTTAAAAACATAACAAATCATGAGAACTTGCATGTTTTGATGCTCACTCTAAAGGTCAATGAGCTTCTGCTGCTTTCTTCTCTCTACCATAACCATAGATGTTAAATTCATTCTTTCCCAGTGCAAATTTACCGCCTTAGTAAAGAGGCACTCTTCACTAGTGATAAACTATTTACTATTATTAATTTCTCTCTGTGTGTTTCTATATGGTTAGCATTTCAATAATTTTAACTTTTTTAAAAGAAGACTCCTATAGACATTACCCACCTTGCCTCAGAAAAATTACTTTCCCCAAGTTACACTTCAGAATGAGAAATTCCTCCTAATTTTTTAAGTAATGCTTGTCTCTGGAACTTAAAAACATTCTCTAAGAAAAACCATAAGATGGGAACTAGGTAAACATCAATAACAGGTTGCTCCATTTATGTAACATTATGAATGTTTCAAGAAAGCTTATGTATAGAATATTATATGAATTCCCTAGGAAAATCACTGCAATCAAAGATGCTCACACTAGTGCAGAGAGAAACCATTTACTGGTAGTAGGAGACAAAGTTCAATTTGCTCTCTTCAACCACTGCTCCTTTGTCCAACCTTTCTTCTTCAGTCTACAAATATGCTAGCTACAGCTATCTATTTTGTTTTTCTTGATGTCAAATTTTCAAAAGGAAGATAGCTTGCTTTCCATAAATTACACTCAAAGCATTACTTAGACAATAAACTGATTCAAAATGCTACTTCTTTCTCTAAAAAGACAAAATAAAATTTCTCTTTCCACATATAAATCTTAAAATAAGATAATGATGTTTGCTGCACCAATTGACTCTTCCTTTTATAAATTATTTCTCTGTAGCATGTGATGTTGTTTGATAGCACTTTAGTCACAGTAAAACTCCTTTCAAAATTGGAATCAATGTATCAAACCCTGCCACTGCTTTACAAACTAAATTTATATATTGTAAATATTTTATAATTTCAACAATCTTCACAGTATCTTTATGAGCAGAGAATTCCATCTTAAGAAACCTCTTTCTTTTCTCATTCATAAGAAGGCACTTCTCATTTATTAAAATTTTATCATGACACTGTAGTATTTCAGTCACATCTTCAGGTTCTGCTTCTAATTTTATTTATTTTGCTATTTCTAACACTTCTACAGTTATCTCCTCCACTAAAGTCTTGAATCTCTCAAAGTCATCCATGAGGGTTGGAATCAACTTCTTCAAAACTCCTGCTAATGTTTACATCTTGACCTCTTCTCATAAATCATGAATATTCTTAATGGCATCTAGATTGGTGAATCATTTCCAGAAGGTTTCAATTTCTTTTGCTCAAATCCATCAAAGGAATCACTGTCAATGGCAGATATAGCTTTACAAAATGTATTTTGTAAATAGTAAAACTAGAAAGTTGAAATTACTCCTTAATCCATGGGTTACAGAATGGATGTTCTGTCACAGACAACATTAATCTTGTAGATCTCCATCAGAGCTCTTGGGTAACAAGTTGTATTGTCAATGAACAGTACTATTTTGAAGTAGGTCTCAAGAGTGGGCTTAAAATATTCAGCAAACCTTTGTATGTGCTATCATCCATGCTATGTTGTTCTATTAAACAGCACAGGCAGAGTAGATTTAGCACAATTTTAAGGGCTCTAGGATTTTCAGAATGGTAAATGAGTGTTGGTTTCAACTTAAAGTCACCAGGTGCATTAGCCCCTAGCAAGAGAGTCAGTCAGCCTTGTCCTCTGAAGCTTAAAAGTCAGTCATTGACTTCTCCTTTCTAGCTATAGAAGTCAAAATGGCATATTCTTCTAATATAAAGCTATTTTGTCTACAGTGAAAAACTGTTGTTTAGTGCAGCTACCTTCATTAATTATCTTAGCTAAATGTTCTGAATAATTTGTTGCAGCTTCTCTAGCGGCACTTGCTGCTTCACCTTGAACTTTTGTTATGTAGATGGCTTCTTTTATTAAATCTCATGAATCAACCCCTGCCTGCTTGAAACTTTTCTTCTGCAGCTTTCTCACCTCTCTTAGCCTTCACAAAATTGAAGAGAGTTAGAGCCTTGATATGGATTAGGTATTAGCGTAAGAAAATGTAGCTGGTTGGATCTATCCAGACCACTAAAACTTTCTCCATATCAGCAATAAGGCTGTTTTGCTCTCTTATCATACATGTGTTCACTGGAGTAGCACTTTTAATTTCCTTCCTTCAAGAAATTTTCCTTTGCATTCACAACTTGGTTAACTGTTTGGCATGAAGCCTAGTTTTCAGCCTATCTCAGCTGTCAACATATCTTCCTCACGGAGCTTAATCATTTCTAGCTTTTGATATCACGTGAGAGATGTTCAACTTTTACTGGAACACTTAGAGGCCATTGTAGGGTTATTAATTGGCCTTATTTCAATATTGTTGTGTCTCAGTGATTTGGGAAGCCCAAGGAGAGGAAGAAAGATGGGAGGATGGCCAGTTGGTAGAAGAGTCACAACATATATGACATTTATCTATTAAGTTTGATGTATTATATGGGGATGGTTTGTGGTATCCCAAAACAATTACAATAGTAACATCAAAAATTACTGATCACAGATCACCATAACAAGTATAATAATGATGAAAAAGTTTGAAATATTGTGAGAATAACCAAAATATGGCACAGAGACACAAAGTATGCAGATGCTGTTGGAAAAATGGCACTGTTAGACTTGCTGAATGCAGAATTGCTATAAACTTTCAGTTTATAAAAAATGCAATATCTGAAAAGTGCAACAAAACAAAGCACAATAAAATGAGGTATGCATGTTATTTCCTTCTTTCTACTAACATTGATTTCTGTTTGTTCCTTTTCTAGTTTTTTTTTTAATGTAAAATTTATTTATTTGAACGTTGTCTTGTTTCTTGAGTTAGGTTTATATTGTTATGAACTTCCCTCTTAGAACTGCTTTTGCTGCATCCTTTAAATTTTATATCATATTTCTGGGGATTTTCCTTGGTCTCTTTTTTCTTTGATTACTTTGTTGATACATTGATTGCTCAGAATTGTAGTTGAATCTCCACAATATTGTTGTTTTTCTAGTTTTTTTCTAATTAATTTCCAGTTTTACTCTATTGAGTGTTCAGAGAAATGCTTGATATTTCAGTCATTTTTAATTTATTGAGACGTCTTCTGAACTAACATTTGATCTATCCTGGAGAATGTTCCATGTATACTTGAGAAGAATGTGTATTTTGCTGCTTTTGTACCCATTGATGTAAGTAGGGTGTTTAAGTCTCCTATTATTGCAATATTGTCAATTTTCCCTTTAGGCATGTTATTATCTGCTTTATGTATTCTAGTGCTTCTATGTTGTATACATCTAAATTTATAAATGTTACATCTTCTTGCTGTATTGACCACTTTATTATTACATAATGCCCTTTTAATCTTTTATTATAGTCTTTGTGTTAAAGTCTATTTTTTATGTTATTATACTTATACCAGCTTTTTTGCATCAAATATCTTTATCTTTTCACTATCAGTTCATATGTATTCTTACTTCTGAAGTGAATCTCTTGTAGGCAGCATAGAGGTAGATCTTGTTTTTTAATCCATTCAAATACTCTATGTCTTTTTAATAGTGAATTTAGTTAATTAACATTGAAAGTAATTATTGAAAGGTATGTGCTCATTGTCATTTTGTTAATTGTTTTCTTACTGTTTTTTATAGTTCCTCTCTGTTCCTTTCTTTGTCTTTTTCTCTCTTGTTTTGTGGTTTAATGGCTTACTTAAGTGTTATGTTTAGATTCCTTTATCATTTTTTTGTGTATTATACGTTTTTACTTTGTAGTTACTGTGATGTTCCCATATAGCACCCAATGTATATAACTGTCTGTTTTAAGTTGGTGACAACTTAAATTTTAACACATTCCACAACTTTACATTTTTACACACTGCCCCACATTTTACATTTTTATGTCACTTTTTACATCTTATTTTATGCAATCCTTAAGTAATTATTATAGTTTTGGTTCATTTTACTACTTTTGAATTTTAAGGTTTATACTTCCTTTATAAGTTATTTATCTACTACCTTTCCTATATATTTACCTTTTATAGGGAGATTTTTCCCTTTATATATTTTCTTGTTATTAAGTAGTGCCATTTCATTTCCACTTAAAAACATTTTTATGTTTGTTTTTAAAATATCCTATATAATAAAAGGGTAATATGCAAATCAACCAAACAGTGAAACAACCGGTCGCTATGAAGTGCACTGACCACCAGGGGGCAGATGCTTAATTCAGGAGCTGCTCCTGGTGGTCAGTGTGCTCCCACAGGGGAAGCACAGCTCAGCCAGAAGTTGGGCTCATAGCTGGCGAGCACAGCAGCAGTGGCAGGAGCCTCTTCTGCCTCCATTGCAGGAGGGCGGTAAGGAGCAAGGGGCCCCGGACTGTGAGAGGGCACAGGCCAGACTGAGGACCCCCTAACCCCCACTGGGCCTCTAGTTTTTTATAAGGCCAGTTAAGTGGTGATAAACTCCTTTAGCTTTTGCTTATCTGGAAAATTCTTAATCTTTTTCAATTCTGAACAGTAGCCTTGCTTGGTAGAGAACTCTTGATTCAAAGTTTTGATCTTCCAGTACTTGAAATATGTTGGCTATTCCCTTATAGCCTGCAAAATTTATGCTAAAAAAATCTGCTCATAGCCTTATAGAATATACCTTGTATGTTACAAGTTGTTTCCTGTTGATTTTGAGATTTTCTATTTATTTTTTTAACTTTTTCAATTTCAATTATGATGTGTCTTGGTGTGAATTTTTTTGTAATCAATGTTTTTTTTATTAGTACTAAATTATTTTGCTAAATACATTATACCAAATATTAATATTTCAAAATAACTTAAAATATAAACCAACCAATATTTTATTTCATTAATTCATCTTATTTGAAATTTTAGGTGCTTCCTGGACCTGGATGTCTGTTTCCTTCCCCTGATTAAGGAAGTTTTTAGCCATTATTTCTCCAAATAAGTTTTCTGGCCCTTTGCAGTCATTCTTATTCTTATTCTTATTCTTATTCTTATTCTTATTCTTCTTGGAAACCTATAATGTAGAAGTTTATCCACATAATTTTGCTTCAAAGTTCCCTTTTTTTACTTCTTTGAATGAGTTCCACTACTTTGTTTTCCGGATCACTGATTCATTCTCCAGCTTCATCAAGTATTCTATTGATCCGTTGTAGTGTACTTTTTTAGTTTAGCTACCATGTTCTTCAGCTTTGTAACATTTGTTTGGAACTTTCTTATATTTTCTGTTTGTTAAAGATATCACTTTGTTCATTCATTCATTTATTCACTCATTCATTCTTCTCTTGAATTTGGTGAGTATCTTTATGACCATTACTTTGAAATCTTTATCAGGAAGATAACTGATTACCTCCATTTCATTAATGTCTTTTTCTGAGGCTTTTTCTTGTTGTTTCATTTGAAACATATTCTCTTGTTTCCTTATTTTGACCAGCTCTCCATGCACTAGGCACATCTATGTCTTCCAGTCTTGAAGAAATATCCTTATGTAGGAGATGTCACATGGGAGCCAGAAGCACAATACCCCTTGGCCACTAGAGCTAGGTGCTCAAGAGGAATCCCCTGTGTGGGCTGTGAGCACCTGCCTGCAGTGGAGATGCCACAGCCGCAGTGTGAGGACTGGTTAGGCTGTCACCAGGATAGGCTGTGATGTACATGGCTTCTGTGTTGTGGGGATGGTAGAAGCTCTCAGTGAGGCAATCCCACCAGCTCTAGCAGATTAGAAAAATTGTTCCAAATTGGTGCCATCAGCATCAACATTAGCAAAATAGAATAAGATCACAAAATGTCACCTGCCAGTGTTTCTGTGTCTAAAGAGATTTTCAACAGTTTCTCACCTTGTTGCAAATGCCTTAAGATTACTAAGTGGGCTTCCTTTACATGTGGTCTAGGTGTTTTTCAAATACATGTTTTTGCACTGGGTCCTGGGGTAGGTGGGTCTGTGTATGAGCTCTATAAGAGTGGGTTCTCTATTTCTCACAGTTCTATGATTTACCTGGATATAATCTCCATTGGTTTTCAAAGCCAGGAATTTTGAAGGTTTCTCCTGTGCAGAATCTAAGGGCTGTGGTTTCCTGATGTGAAGCATAAACCCCTAGCTACTCAGGAAAAAGTTTTGTATTTTTTAGATCTCTTCCAAGTGTAGACCTCTACTCCTGGAATGAGTTCTATTTTTGAGTGAGGCCCCACCTCCATCTCTCCTGCCAATCTAAATGCTGCCCTTCAAAAAAATTTTAAGTATACAGTTCAGTAATTCTGAGTGTATTTACATTATTGTCTAACAGATCTCCAGAACTTTTTCATCTTGTAAAACTTCAATTCTATACCCATTACACAATGCCCCTCCCCCTAGTTCCAGGAAACCACTATTTTAATGTCTTTTTCTGTGAGTTTGACTACCTCATATAAGTAGAATAATATAATATTTTGTCTTTATGTGATTGGCTTATTTCAGTTAGCATAATGTTCTCAAGGTTTGTCCATGGTATAATATGTGACAGGATTTCCTAGTTGTTTTTTTTTTTTAAATATATTTTATTGATTTTTTACAGAGAGGAAAGGAGAGAGATGGAGAGTCAGAAACATCAATGAGAGAAAAACATCGATCATCTGCCTCCTGCACATCTCCCACTGGGGATGTGCCCGCAACCCAGGTACATGCCCTTGACCGGAATCAAACCTGGGACCTTTCAGTCTGAAGGCCGATGCTCTCTCCACTGAGCCAAACCGGTTTCGGCAAGATTTCCTAGTTTTTAAAGGCTGAATAACATTCCATTGTATGCATACACCAAGATGGACATTTGAATTGCTTCCACTTCTTGGCTATTTTGAATCATATTTCAGTGAACATGATATGTAAATATCTCTTCCAGATCCTACTTTCAATTCTCTCAGAGATACACACAAAAGTGGAATTTCTGGGTCATATGGTAATTTAATTTTTAATTTTTTTTAGAAACCTCCATAATGCTTTCCATAGTGACTACATCATCTTACAATCCCAACAACAATACACAAGAGTTATAATTTCTCTACATCTTTGTCAACACTTATTTTCTGTTTTTATGTTAATTGGCTATTCTAATGGGTATAATGTAATATTTTATGGTGGTTTTTATTTTCATCTCTTTATAGATTAGTGATGTTGAGCATCTTTTAACATGCCTTTTAACCAATTGTATATCTTATTTGAATAAATTTGAGTTTTTGTTCATTTATTTTTGGGGGTTGTTTTTGTTATTGTTGTTGAATTGTGAGAGCTTCCATATATTTAAATATTAATCTTTAGAGAAACCAAGATGGCGGCATAGGTAAACACCAGAGATTGCTGCCTCGCACAACCACTTCAAAAATACAACTAAAAGACGGAACGGACATCTCCCAGAACCACAGGAAGGCTGGCTGAGTGGAAATTCTACAACTAGAAGGAAAGAGAAAAGCATACCAAGACTCAGAGGAGGTGCGGTGCGGAAGAAAAATACTAAGGTGCTGAGGTGCATGCGGAGCGGGTTGGCGGCTGAGGGCATGGCTGTCTTTTTCAATTGGGAGGGAGTCTCAGGCTCTGAGCTCCAGTTCCAGGCCAGTCTCTGGGGACCCAGACTTAAACGGGAGAAGCGGGACGGTCTGGCATCGGTCAGAACTCGAGGGCAGCTTTCTCTCTGAGGTACTTGCAGCAATTGCTGGGACACTGAGAAGCAGAGCCTCTGAAGGCAGTACTGAGAGCAGCCATAACTGCTCACTCTGCCCGCCCTGTTGATCTCCTGGGACCCGCCCCACCCAAGCCTTGCATGCAGGCATTTTCTAGATAGCCTCAGGCAGAGGCTAGATTAGCACCTCCCTAAAGATCAGGACAGAAGTTCTCCCACTGCAGACACAGCTGATTCTCACAGCCAATTTGCCTGGAGGTCAAATCCCCCCCCCCCCAGTGTGACTTACAACAATCAAGGCTTAACTACAACAAGACTGTGCACAAAGACCACAAGGGGGTGCACCAAGAAAGCATCAAAAATGCGGAGACAAAGAAACAGTACACAAATGACAGAAATGGAGGAAAGCAAACTGCTGGATATAGAGTTCAAAACCACACTTTAAGGTGTTTCAAGAACTGTCTAGAAGCCGCCGATAAATTTAGTAAGGCCCTCAAAAAGACTGGTGAGACCGCTGATAAATGTAGTGAGATCCTCAAGAAATCTAGTGAGACCCTCGATGTTGTGATAAAGGACCAACTAGAAATTAAGCATACACTGACTGAAATAAAGAATATTATACAGACTCCCAACAGCAGACCAGAGGAGCACAAGAATCAAGGCAAAGATTTGAAATGCGAAGAAGCAAAAAACACCCAACCGGAAAAGCAAAATGAAAAAAGAATCCAAAAATACGAAGATAGTGTAAGCAGCCTCTGGGACAGCTTCGACGGTACCAACATCCTAATTATAGGGGTGCCAGAAGAAGAGAGAGAGCAAGATATTGAAAACCTATTTGAAGAAATAATGACAGAAAACTTCCCCTACCTGGTGAAAGAAATAGACTTACAAGTCCAGGAAGCACTTGTAACCCCAAACAAAAGGAATCCAAAGAGGACCACACCAAGACACATCATAATTAAAATGCCAAGAGCAAAAGACAAAGAGAGACTCTTAAAAGCAGCAAGAGAAAGAAAGTCAGTTACATACAAGGGAGTACCCATACAACTGTCAGCTGATTTCTCAACAGGAACTTTGCAGGCCAGAAGGGAGTGGCAAGAAATATTCAAAGTGATGAATGCCAAGAACCTACAACCAAGATTACTTTATCCAATAAAGCTATCATTTAGAACTGAAGGTCAGATAAAGAGTTTCACAGATAAGAAAAAGCTAAAGGAGTTCATCACCACCAAACCAGTATTATATGAAATGCTGAAAGGTATCCTTTAAGAAGAGGAGGAAGAAGAAAAAGGTAAAGATACAAATTATGAACAACAAATACACATCTATCAACATGTGAATCTAAAAATCAAGGGAATACATAATCTGATGAACAGAATGAAATGGTGATTATAATAATCAGGGGCATAGAAAGGGAATGGACTGACTATTCTTGGGGGGGAAGGGGTGTGGGGGATGAGGGAAGAGACTGGACAAAAATCACGCACCTATGAATGAGGACAGTGGTTGGGGAGTTAGGGCGGAGGGTGGGGTGGGACCTGGGTGGAGGGGAGTTGTGGGGGGGGGAAGAGGAACAAATGTAATAATCTGAACAATAAAGATTTAGTTAAAAAATAAATATTAATCTTTTATCAGATATATGATTTTCAAATACTCTCTCCCCTTCCATTGGCTGACTTTTCACTCTGTTGATTAATGCACAGAAGTTTTTTAATTTGATGTCATCCTATTTTTGCTTTTTGTGCCATGTGCAATAAATCTTTGGTAAGTTAATGCCATGAAGCATTTCTCTGTTTTTTGTTGTTGTTGTTGTTTTTGTAGGAGTTTCATAGTTTTAGGTCTGCGGTACTGTTTAGGTCTTTAATGTATTTTGATTTAATTTTGTGCATGATGTAAGGTGCAATCTTTGACAAGTGGCTATGCAATTTTTCCAGCACCATTTGTTAAATATGTAAAAAATAATATGAACAGAATCACTTTAAAATGAAGTTGGAGATACCATGCCAGAGGAACTGCCTTGCATGACTTATGCCTCAAGTCTTTGGAATATTTAAAGAGAAAAAAATAACCTTTGGACTGGGCTTAAAGCAACATTAAGTCTCAAATAATCTGTTCACAAAGATAGAAAGAAAAGAGATATTATGACTAACAGACTGATTACTGCCAGACTGAAAATTGAAAACATTATTTAGAATTTGTCCCATTGTGTTAGTTTATCTGCACCAATAGAAATGCCTTACTTTTACTGATATAACTAGAGGCCTAGAGCATGAAAATTCATGCACTCAGGGGGGGTGTCCCTCAGCCTGGCCTGCATCCTCTCACAATCCGGGAGACCTCAGGGGATGTCCTATTGACGGCCTCCTAGGCTGCAGTCTGGCCTCCCTCTGTGGGAAGTGACTGGGTGGCCCAACAGGGGACAGCATCTGCGGTGGCACAGCTCTGCCCCCTCCCCCATCACCCCTCCACCGCCACTGGTCACTGCCGCCTCCCCCTGCCCCCACATCGACATCCCCTCCCTCTGCCCACTGGCATGTGCCTTGGCTGGCCTGGCACCACTTGCTCACTTGCTCACTGGTCCTGCGCCTCCTCCTCCAACTGGTTGTTCCACCATTCGGTCAATTTGCATATTACGCTTTTACTATATAAGACTAGAGGCCCGGTGCACAAAAATTTGTGCACAGTCTGGGACCCCTTGGGAGATAACGACCTGCTGGCTTAGGCCTGCTCCTGGGTGGCAGAGGGCAGGCCCAATCCCTAGGTGCAGCCCTTGGTCAGGCTCAGAGCAGGGCCAATTGGGGAGTTGGGGCGCCGCCCCCTGTCATGCACAGAGCAGGGCAGATCAGGAGGTTGTGATGCCACCCTCAGTCACGCTCAGGGTAGGGCCGATTGGGGGGTTGGGCACCGCCCCCTGTCACACTCAAGGCAGGATCGATGGGGAGCTTGAGGCGCCACCCCCTGTCACGCACAGAACAGGGCCCATCAGGGGGTTGGGAAGCTCCCCCCTGTCACGCACAGAGTAGGGCCGATCAGGGGGTTGAGGAGCTCCCTCCTGTCACTCACAGAGTAGGGCCGATCAGGGGGTTGAGGAGCTCCCTCCTGTCACTCACAGAGTAGGGCCGATAGGGGAGTTGGGGCACCGCCCTCGTCACACACAGAGCAGGGCGGATCAAGGGGTTGGTGCGCCGCCACTGTCACACTCAGGGCAGGGCCGATTGGGAGGTTATGGCTCTACCCCATCACACACAGAGCAGGGCCCGTGGGGGGGGGGTTGGGGCACCACCGTCTATCACCCACAGAGCATGGCCAATCAGGGGGTTGTGGCGCCGCCACTCTCACACTCAGGGCAGAGCCAATGGGGAGGTTATGGCTCTAACCCGTCACACACAGAGCAGGGCCGATCAAGGGGTTGGGGCGCCACACCCTGTCACACATAGAGCCGCAGGGCGATCAGGGGGTTGGGGAGCTCCCCCCATCAGGCACAGAGCAGGGCTGATCAGGGGGTTGGGGCACCTTTCTCTGTCATGAACAGAGCCGGGTGGTTAGGGAGGTTGTTTCCCTGCCCCCTGTCACACACAGTGCCACAGAGCAATCAGGGGGTTTGGGCACTGCCCCTGTCATGCTGATCCTGGTCCTGGGAGGCCTCTCTGCTCTGCTGATCCCGGTGCTGGGAGGCATATTACCCTTTTACTATATAGGAAAGAGGCCTGGTGCACTGGTTGGGGATGGCTAGTTTGCCCTGAAGGGTGTCCTGGATCAGGGTGGGGGTCTGCACTGTGGTGCCTGGGCAGCCTGGATGATGGTCTGATGGCTGTTTGCAGCTGGTCACACATCCTTCAGGGTGGGGGTCCCCACTGGGGTTCCTGGCCAGTCTGGGTGAGGGGCTGAGGGCTGTTTTCAGGCTGGCGGGTGACCGAAGCTTCCAACTGCTCCTTTTTTTTTTTTTTTTAATTCTGGGCCAACTTTAGCTCTGGCTCCAGCTCTGAGGCCTCTGCTGCTGAAAGCAGGTATCTGGTTTGTTTCAGTTCTATAATCGAAACACTGTATCAACTCCAGCTCTGAGATCTTGGCTGGCTGAAAGCAGGTTTCTGGAGTTTGTTTAGCTTCTATATTTGTAACAATGTTTCAAACTGCAAGCTCAGAGGCCAGCAGCGGCAGGCGGGGAACGTTGGAGTCCTCCGTCACTGAAGCAAGCAAGCCTCATGTTAGCTTCAAGCTACCTGGCTGCCGGCCGCCATCTTGGCTGGCTGTTAATTTGCATATCTCGCTGATTAGCCAATGGGAAGGGTAGCGGGTGTACGGCTAATTACCATGTTTCTCTTTTATTAGATAGGATTGTTTTCCTTGCCTTTCTCATAAATACCACTTGCCTTTGTCTCCTAATTTGAACACTAATTGGGTATTTGCCTGAATCAGTGATTCCCAAATAGCTATTCATATTGATCTTAAATAAATGTTTGTTTTCTCTCACTTTGGCCTTTTATTTTTAGGTTAACAAAGAGACTTTCCTTTCCCAAATGTACGGTGTTAGCACCTTTGTTTAAGATCATTTGCACACATGTGCAAGAGTTCATTTCTGGCTCTCTCTTTAGTTCTTTTAGTCTTTGTTTCTATTTTTATGCCATCACAACTGTTTTAAATGCAATAGCTGTGTAATATGTTTTAAAATCAGTAATAGCTTCAAATTGGCTGCTATTTTTCAAGATTATTTTTGCTATTGATTTGGTATTTTTCTGGGATTTTGATGATCATTGTATTGAATCTGACCCAGCAAACTCTCTTCCGGGTATCCAAAAAAAATTGAAAACGTTTATTTGCCAAGATATATGCACATCTCTGTTCATTGCAGCAATATTCATGTGGCCAAGACATGGAAACAACTGAAGTGTCCTTTGATAGATGATTGGATAAAGAAGATGTGGTACAAAATGGAATACTGCTTAGCCATAAGAAAAAGATGAAATACTTCCATTTGCAACAACATGGATGGGCCTTGAAAATATCCTGCTAAACATAATAACTCAGAAGAAAAATAAGAACTACATGATTTCATTCATATGTGGGATATAAAACTGAAAGCAACAAATGAATGAACAAGGAAAACAAATAAAACAGTGTGGTCATTGCCAGAGGGGAGAGGGGTCGGGGAGTAACAAAGGGTAAAGGAAGTCAATATATAGTGACAGAAGATTATTTGCCTAGGGGTGGTGAGCACACAATGCAATATACAGATCATGTATCGTAGAAATGTACACTTGAAGCCTAAATATTGTGATTAACCAATGTCATCCCTAAAATTTTTTAATCTATATATCCAGTTGGAAAGAACTGATATCTTCAATAACTGAGTGTTCCTATTTATGAATGTGGAATATCTCTCCATTTACTTAAGTCTTTTATTTCCTTCATTAGAGATTTGCCATCTTCCTTATATAGAACTTTCACATATTTTGTTAGCTATAGACTTATTTCATGGTTTTGGTGCTAATGTAAATGGTATATTTTTATTTTAAATGTCAATGTTTATTGTTGGTATGTACAAAAAGAAATAACTTTTTATAGTAATCTTGTACTCTTCAACATTGTTTTATTTGCTCATTAGCACAATATATTTTCTGTTGATTCTTTACAATTTCCTATATATACAATTGTGTCATATGTAAACAAAGACAATTTAAAATTTTTTCATATATATATCTTTTATTTCCTTTTCTTGTCTTATTTCATGAACTCGAACTTTCAGAATGTTGAATAGGAGTGGTGAGAAAGGGCATCATGATCTCACTAAGAAAGCATTCATTCTCTCACCGTTAAGAATGAGGTTAGCTTTGGGGGTTTTTTTGTAAATATTCTTCATTAATTTGAGGAAGTTCAGCTCTATTCCTAGTTTTCTTAGAGTTTTTATCATAAATGGATGTTGGTTGTTTTCATGTCTTAATCCTAAATGAATTATTTAAATTCATTTCTTGTAGCATTTGATATATATATTAAGAAGGATTTGAGTCTATTTAAGACAGTGTTTCTTGGTGTTAGTGGTATTAGACTTTTGACAGACTAAGTAGGTATTGAGGATTGAAACAGAGGGATCTCTACGTCCTCTTTTTCTACCCTTGCCACTCTGTTCCAGCATTCCAGTTTTCTTAAGTCTTTTTATATTTACCTCCAATGTGTAAATTTCCTTTACATTTATAAATATTTTGTCTCATGAGCCTCAGTATAACTCAAGTAGTGTCAATAGCTCCCTTTCAAAAGTTACATTATTGAACTCTTTTCTTCAGAAATTGGGATTATAAAAACACACACACACACATTTCAGAGAAACTTTAGTTAATATCTTATGTCCCTAGTCAGAAGATCAAATTCTTAAATCTAAATATGTTAATAAAGAGATTGTTTTCTCTAAATTAGAGATATCTGTGAAAGAGGCTGCACTTTTCCTTGTATTATACCTTTCATTAGTTTGTTTTCAACTTAATTATTCATTTTACTCTAAAATGGTAAATAAAATTATTAATTAATCTAGTACATTTTAATATTTTTCTCTCACAAATTATTCAGTTAATATTAGTATCTTTTAACTAATGTTCACAGTTATTTGTTATACTTCTTATTATCCTGGGTGTGTTAGTCATGAAATATAAAATGTCCAAGCTTTGATTCTAAGAAGCCTAGTTTTGAAATAACTATACTTCAGCTTTCTGAAGTATGGTTAAAAATAATAATGTGGCCCATGTTATAGAATTATTGAAAGAATTAAATGAAATAACATTTAACACTGTTCACATAGTAGATGTTCAATAAAGGTTTATTATAAAATGAATTTGTGAAAGTATGAACTCAATATCTGAATTCTTTACTCACAAACAGCAGACCAATTTATTAACATAAATAAACCAAATTCCTTTTAAAACATGTTCTTAACTAAATGAGCAACATCATTCCATTTCACCTTGTCAGTAAATTATCTTATATGACAAAAGCTTAATATGTTAAGTGTCCCATCGACAGGTCGGTCATTCAACCAATCAAAGCATAATATGCTAATGATATCTAAGGCCGATCAACTGCTCACTATGACATGCACTGACTACCAGGGAGCAGACGCTCCTACCAGTAGGTTAGCTTGCTGCTGGGGTCCGGCCAATCGGGACTGAGAGAGGTCAAACATGCCCTGGAGCCCTCCTGCAGTCCCTCCCCACTGGCCAACCTCCCGCGTTCCTCCCCGGCCTGATTGTGCACCAGTGGGGTCCCTAGGCCTGGCCTGCACCTTTTCACAATCTGGGACTCCTCAGGGGATGTTGGAGAACTGGTTTCAGCCCTATCTTGCAGGCCAAGCCGAGGGACCCAGGCCTCTAGTTTTTATTATAAGACTAGAAGCCCCATGCACGCATGGGTAGGGTCCTAGGCCTGTGATCAGGGCTGATATTCCCCAGCTTCTGGCAGCCACGTTTTGCCCTCTGTGTGTGGGGCGACCAGAGGGACGATTGGGACCCTGGTGCCACCAGTGTCTGCTGCCGCCCACCCCCAGCTCCCTGTTCCCCATCGGGGATCGGAGCCTGGGGGCAGCTTCTGTGTTCAGTGTCTGCCCCCTGGTGGTCAGTGCACATCAAAGCCTACTGGTAGTTCTGCTGTCTGGTGGATTAGCATATTGCACATTTATATGTATAGATGACAACTTGATGAATCATCACAATGAACACATTCATTATCAGTAATCCAGAAAAGTTTGCCTTCTTTTCAGTCCTCTCCTCCACAGATTAATTTTGCTTGCTCTGGAATTTATATCAATAGAATAAAGCATCATGTAATGATTTATTTCTGGCTTCTGTCATTCAGGATCATTTCACTCTGCTGTTGAGTGCAGCAAGATTTTGCTCATTGTCACTGCTGTGTAGCACTCAGTTCTATGACTATGTCACAATCTGCTCATCTATACTACTATTAATGTGCATTTTTATTGTTTCCAATTTGAAGCTATGAACATTTACACAAATTTTATGGACATATGGATGAATTTCTTTTGGGTACATACTTATTTGTAGAGCTTAAAATTATAAGATACCTGCTTTAACACATATTGGCAAAGAGTTTCCTTAAGTGATTGTAGCAACTTTGATACCTTCAAAAGTATTTGAGAGTTCCAGTTATTGCATCTCTTCATTAATGTTTTTATTGTTAGCATTATAAATTTTAGCCATAATAACGTATAATTATACATTTAGTTTGCAATTTTGGTAAATAATGAAAATGGCAAACTTTTCATAAGTTTAATAGCAACACTGATCCTCGTTTTTGAAGTAGTTGTTTGGGTCTTCTGTCTTTTTTTTTTTTTAATTGAATTGCCTGCCTTTAGTTTACTGGTTAGGAAGAGTTCTTTCTATACTCATATTTGTTCTGAATATATAATATTTATTTTCTCTCTCCACCTAGGTAGATATAACTATATATAGTTGATCCTTGAGCAATGCAGGGGGTAGGAGTACCAATCTCTCGTGCAGTAAAATATCTGCATATAACTTTTGACTCCCCAAAAACTTAAATACTAATAGCCTACCATTAACCAGAAGCCTTACTGATAACCTAAACCATCAATTAGCAGACATTGTGTACATTACATATATTAAATATTATATTCTTACAATAAAGTTATAGAAAATGTTATTAAGAAAATCACAAGGAAAAGAAAATACCTGTGCAGTTCAAATCCATGTTTTTCAAGGGTCAACTGAATATACTTAGATATATGTAGATATGATACCAGACACTAAACAGGTCTGAGGTTGCCTGTCACTACTTGAGCCAAATTAAGCAGAAACAGCATTAAATCATATGAGTGTTTATTCCAAAAATGCCGGCAGTATGGGGAGAGCAGTCGGTCATCTGGAAATTCTGTTCTGACCCTATCTTGCCAGTTGCTTGATTATATACGGTTGAGGGAGAGGATAACTATTGTGCAGCTGTGACCTGCAAGGGTAACAGGGAAAGGAGGGGGCTAGTGTCCTCATTCTGGCCTTCAGGAGCTCAAAGTCCGATAACTAACTAAGTGGTTAATCTTCTATGATGTTACAAACAGTTCAGCCCATTCCTGGAACCAGAGAATGGTCAGCGTTCCGGAGAAAATCTACCGAAGGGGTTCAGGGTCCAGGCACAGCCACCAAATCAAAGTGTGTCCTATCCTTGGTCTGTTCTCAAAATGTATTTCTTTTCTGAGTAATGGACCCATCTGGGTTCTAAGGTGTCTTTTTTTACAGCCCTGTTTCATCCTCCAGCTTCCCAGGGTCTGTAAGAAAACTTCTTATCTATTGTTAGTAAGGTGAATAATCATTACACAACTGTGGTTCTGTTCTTATTATGTACCCTTCCCCTATCAGATATATGGATATATTTATATAGATATAATGTTCTATGGTTTTTCTCTCTTCACTCCTTTTTTTTTTTTTATTGCTTAAAGTATTACAAAGGGTATTACATATGTGTCCATTTTATCCCCCCGCCCTAGACAGTCCCCTAGCCTCCCCTATCCCCCCATGTCTTATGTCCACTGGTTATACTTCTATGCATGCATACAAGTCCTTTAGTTGATCTCTTACCCCCCTACCTCCTGCCCCGCAACCCTCCCCGGCCTTCCTGCTGCAGTTTGACAATCTGTTTGAGGCAGCTCTGCCTCTGTATCTATTATTGTTCAAAAGTTTATAATGGTCTCTATTATCCATGAATGAGTGAGATCATGTGGTATTTTTCCTTCATTGACTGGCTTATTTCACTTAGCATAATGCTCTCCAGTTCCATCCATGACGTTGCAAATGGTAAGAGTTCCTTCCTTTTTAGAGCAGCATAGTATTCCATCGTGTAGATGTACCACAGTTTTCTAATCCATTCATCTACTGATGGGCACTTAGGCTGTTTCCAGATCTTAGCTATGGTGTATTGTGCTGCTATGAACATAGGGGTGCATATATCCTTTCTGATTGGTGTTTCTGGTTTCTTGGGATATATTCCTAGAAGTGGGATCACAGGGTCAAATGGGAGTTCCATTTTCAGTTTTTTAAGGAAACTCCATACTGTCTTCCATAGTGGCTGCATCAGTCTGCATTCCCACCAGCAGTGCACAAGTGTTCCTTTTTCTCCACATCCTCTCCAGCACTTGTCGTTTGTTGATTTGTTGATGATAGCCAGTCTGACAGGTGTGAGATGGTACCTCATTGTTGTTTTGATTTGCATCTCTCGTATGATTAGTGACTTTGAGCATGTTTTCATATGTCTCTTGGCTTTCTGAATGTCCTCTTTTGAAAGGTGTCTATTTAGGTCCTTTGCCCATTTTTTGATTGGATTGTTTATCTTCCTTTTGTTAAGTTGTATGAGTTCCCTATAAATTTTGGAGATTAGGCCCTTATCAGATATGACATTGGCAAATATGTTCTCCCATGCAGTGGGTTTTCTTGTTGTTTTGTTGATGGTTTCTTTTGCTGTACAGAAGCTTTTTATTTTGATGTAGTCCCATTTGTTCATTTTCTCTTTAGTTTCAAGTGCCCTAGGAGTTGTATCAGTGAAGAAATTGCTTCGGCATATGTCTGAGATTTTGTTGCCTTTGGATTCTTCTAGAATTTTTATGGTTTCCTGTCGTACATTTAAGTCCTTTATCCATTTTGAGTTTATTATTGTGTATGGTGTAAGTTGGTGGTCTAGTTTCATTTTCTTGCATGTATCTGTCCAATTTTCCCAACACCATTTATTGAAGAGACTATCTTGGCTCGATTGTATGTTCTTGCCTCCTTTGTCAAATATTAATTGAGCATATTGGTTCGGGCCGATTTCTGGGCTCTCTATTCTATTCCATTGATCTATATGCCTATTCTTGTGCCAGTACCAGGCAGTTTTGAGAACAGTGGCTTTGTAATACATCTTGATATCTGGTATTGAGATCCCACCTACTTTGGTCTTTTTCAGGATTGCTGCAGCTATTCGGGGTCTTTTTTTATTCCAGATGAATTTTTGGAGAGTTCGTTCTAGATCTATGAAGTATGCCGTTGGTATTTTAATGGGAAGTGCGTTGAATTTATAGATTGCTTTGGGTAGTATGGACATTTTAATGATGTTGATTCTACCAATCCATGAACACGGTATGTTCTTCCATCTGTTTATGTCTTCCTCTATATCTTTTTTCAACGTCCTGTAGTTTTCTGAGTAGAGGTCTTTTACCTCTTTAGTTAAGTTTATTCCTAGGTAGCTTAATTTTTTTGGTGCGATGGTAAACGGGATTGTTTTTATAATCTCTCTTTCTGAAAGTTCACTATTGGTGTATAGAAATGCCTCGGATTTCTTGGGGTTAATTTTGTATCCTGCTACATTGCCAAATTCATGTATTAAGTCCAGTAGCTTTTGGATGGAGTCTCTAGGGTTTTGTATGTATAATATCATGTCGTCTGCAAATAAGGACAGTTTTACTTCCTCTTTTCCAATTTGGATGCCTTTTATTTCTTCTTCTTGCCGAATTGCAATGGCTAACACTTCCAGTACTATGTTGAACAGGAGTGGTGAGAGGGGGCATCCCTGTCTTGTTCCTGTTCTTAGGGGAAATGGCGTTAGTTTTTGTCCATTGAGTATGATGTTGGCTGTGGGCCTGTCATATATGGCTTTTATTATGTTGAGGTATGATCCTTCTACTCCCACCTTGCTGAGAGCTTTTATCAAAAATGGGTGTTGAATTTTGTCAAATGCTTTTTCTGCATCAATTGATATGACCATGTGGTTTTTTTCTTTCAATTTGTTTATGTGATGTATCACGTTTATTGATTTGCGGATATTGTACCATCCTTGCATCCCTGGGATAAATCCTACTTGGTCATGGTGTATGATCTTTCTGATGTACTGCTGGATCCGATTTGCTAAGATTTTGTTGAGGATTTTGGCATCTATGTTCATGAGGGATATTGGCCTGTAATTCTCTTTCATTGTGTTGTCTTTACCTGGTTTTGGTATTAGGGTGATGCTGGCTTCATAGAATGAGCTTGGAAGTGTTCCTTCCTCTTGAATTTTTTGTAGTAGTCTGAGGAGGATAGGTTTCAGTTCTTCCTTGAAAGTTTGGTAAAACTCCCCTGTGAAGCCGTCTGGTCCTGGGCTTTTGTTTGCTGGAAGCTTTTTGATGACTGCTTCAATTTCTTCCATAGTTATTGGCCTGTTGAGATTTTTAGATTCTTCCTGATTGAGTTTTGGAATGTTGTACTTTTCTAGGAATTTGTCCATTTCCTCCAGGTTGTCTAGTTTGTTGGAGTAGAGCTGTCCATAGTATTTTTTAACAATCATTTGTATTTCTGTGGGGTCGTTTGTTATTTCGCCTCTATCGTTTCTGATTTTGTTTATTTGGGTCCTCTCTCTTTGCTTCTTGGTGAGTCTGGCTAGAGGTTTGTCAATCTTGTTTATCCTTTCAAAGAACCAGCTCTTGGTTTCATTGATTTTCTGTATTGTTTTTTTGGTCTCTATGTCATTTATTTCTGCTCTAATCTTTATTATCTCCTTCCTTCTGCTCACTCTGGGGTTTTCTTGTTGCTCTCTTTCTAATTCTTTGAGTTGTAGAGTTAGATGATTTACTACCATTTTTTCTTGTTTTTTGAGATAGGCCTGTAGAGCTATAAACTTCCCTCTCAGGACTGCTTTCATTGTGTCCCATAGGTTTTGGATTGTTGTGTTTTCATTGTCATTAGTTTCCAGGATGTTTCGAATTTCTTCTTTGATTTCATTAGTAACCCAATCAATATTTAATAGCATGCTATTCAGCTTCCAGGTGTTTGAGTATTTTGGGTTGTTTTTATTGTAGTTTATTTCTAATATTATGCCATCGTGGTCTGCGAAGACGCTTTTTATGATTTCAATTTTCTTGAATTTGGGGATACTTTGCTTGTGACCCAATATATGGTCTATTTTTGAATATGTCCTATGAGCATTTGAGTAGAATGTATATTCCCTGGCTTTCGGGTGAAGTGTTCTGAAGATGTCTATTAAGTCCATCTGATCTAGTGAGTCATTTAGGATTGCTGTATCTTTGCTGATTATTTGTCTAGAGGACTTATCCAGTGCTGTCAGTGGTGTATTAAAGTCCCCTACTATGATTGTATTGTTGTCGGTGTCTCCTTTGATATCTTCCAGGAGTTTTTTTATGAATTTGGGTGCTCCTGCATTGGGTGCATATATGTTTACCAGGATTATATCTTCTTGTTGTATTGATCCCTTTAGTATTATGAAGTGGCCTTCCTTATCTCTTGTTATGGCCTTCACTTTGAGGTCTATTTTGTCCGATATAAGTATTGCTACCCCAGCTTTCTTTTCCTTTCCATTTGCCTGAAAGATATTTTTCCATCCTTTCACTTTCAGTCTGTGTGAGTCCCTTCTAATGAGGTGGGTTTCTTGTAGACAGCAGATGTATGGGTCATGTTTTTTTATCCATTCAGCCACTCGATGTCTTTTGTTTGGAGCATTTAGTCCGTTTACGTTTAAAGTTATTATTGAAAGGTAGTTGTTTGTAGGCATTTCTGTTTTTGTGTGGCTGTTTTCTTTCTGAGCTTTTTATTTCTTATTTTTATACCAGTCCCTTTAGCATTCCTTGCATTGCTGGCTTGGTGGTGATAAACTCCCTTAGCCTTTTTTTGTCTGTGAAGCTTCTTATTTCCCCTTCAAGTTTGAATGATAGCCTTGCTGGATAGAGTATTCTTGGATTCAGTCCTTTGCTTTGCATCACTTTGTAAATTTCCGTCCATTCTTTTCTGGCCTGATGTGTTTCTGTTGAGAAATCATTTGACAATCTAATGGGAGATCCCTTGTATGTAACTTTCCATCTCTCTCTTGCAGCCTGTAAGATTCTCTCTTTGTCCTGAACATTTGCCATGGTAATTATGATGTGTCTTGGTGTGGGTATTTTTGGGTTCACCTTGTTTGGGACTCTCTGGGCTTGTGTGACTTTTTTCTTCCCCACCTCAGGGAAGTTTTCTGATATTATTTCTTCTAATAGGTTTTCTAATCCTTGTTCATCCTTCTGTTGTTCTGGTACCCCTATTATTCGTATGTTGTTTCGTTTCATGTTGTCCCAAAGCTCCCTTAGGCTCTCCTCCTGTCTTTTCATTTTTTTCTCCAATTGCAGTACATTTTGGGTGTGTTTTGCTTCCTTGTCTTCTAAATCACTAATTCGGTCCTCCGCTTCTCCTAGTCTACTGTTGATACTTTCAATGGAGTTTTTCATTGCAGCTATATCGCTCTTCATATCTTCTTGGGTCTTACTTAAGTTGTTGATTTTTTCATCTGTTTCTTCTAGCTTCTTCCATATGTTATCGATTTTTTCATCTGTTTCTTCTAGCTTCTTCCATATGTTATCGATTTTTTCATCTGTTTCTTCTTGCTTCTTGCTGAGGTTGTCGATTTTTTCCTCCATCCGGTTTATGCACTCTAGGACCCTTATTCTGAATTCTTTTTCTGTCATGTTGCATGCCTCTGTATTACTTAGCTGCTTTTCTGGAGAGTCCTCCTTCTCTTTCCTTTGGAGGTTTCTTTGTCTACCCATGTTTGATCTCACTGACATATCCAGACGTTGAGTCGTTCAGTGGCTGTTCCCTTGGTGGCAGTGACTCCTTGGTCTGCGGTTCCTCTTCGGGCGGTTGCGGTAGCAGCTGCTCTTCAGTTGGCAGCAACTCCTCTGGTGGGTGCTGTTCACAGCTGTGGTGGCTCTTCTGGCTGGTGGGGCGAGGTTTCACGTACAGCTGCTGTTCCTCAGCAGAGGGTGTGGTGCTCAGGAGGTTGCTGTTGCTTGGATCTGCTGTGTTGATTTAAAGGCACAAAATACAACACAACAAGGCACCACGTACCAGGCACTATACACAAATATATTCACGATATTAATAACCCCAAATAAAGGTGACCACCTGAATTAAGAGAATTAGGGGATAAGGAAGAAGGAAGAGAAAAAGAGAAAAGAGAAAAAAGAAAAGAAAATTAGGGACCAAAAAAAGGAGTGCAAAAATGAAAGTGGGAAAAAGGAGGGGGGAAAGTGAAAAGCGAGAAAAGAAAGGAAAAGAAAAAAAAAGAGCGAAAAGAGAGAATGAAGTGGAAGAGGGGAAGAGACTTTTTATATGAGGAGAATGCTCCTATAGAACAGCCATTAATCCCAACAAATTCCAGCAACAGCTCCCTGGAGATAAATGCAAACTAGAAACAACCAATAATATAACGATGAAAATAGAATGGAGAACACTAATCCCAAAATAAAATAAAGAGAAAATAAAATGGCACTTTAAAAAAAATGGTAAAATGGTAGCAGTAATAATACTGGTTAAAAATAAGAAGGTAGTAATTAAAAGGGTAAAATCAGTGGTTGGAAAAAAGAAGAAAAAAAAAAAAAGAAGAAGAGGAAAAGAAAAAAAAAAGAAAAAAAAAGAAAAAAAATTGGTTTCTTAGTTAAAAGGTGAAAGAAGAAAAAAAAAAAACATTGCAGTAGTGAAGGTCCTTCGGTTCTTCTATTCTTCAGTGTGGCTCGCCTTAGACCTGCCCAGTATTCAGGAGAGTGTTGAGTTTCCCTGCGATACACTGTTCCTCTGTGTTGTAAACCACAGTCCTTATTTTAAAGCAAGCCGCATTTGTTTCCCAGACTGCCTTATTTTGTGTTTAGCAAAGAGTCAGTTTGTGGGTCAGCCTCTGGGTGGCAGTGTTCTGGGGTTGGCCTCTGAGGCTATAGGGCCTCTCTGTCCAGTGGAAGTTCACTGCCCAGAGCTGGCTGCGTAAGAGTTACCAGTGCTGTGTTGTTGCTGGGATTGAAAATCCCTCTATAGGCCAGACCCTGTTAACTCCCAGGGACTGATCAGGTTATTTTAATCCTTGATCTCCTACAGGGTGGAATCTGGGTGTGGCTGTGCTCCTTGCCTGGGGGCTGGGGGGAGGAGTCTCACTCTCCGGAGAGAATGGCTGCCTCAGACGTGGGCTCAGGGGTGTCTCAGCACTCAATTCGCTGCCACCTCTCCCGGCCCCCCTTCTCTCCTCAGTCTCCCCCCAGATTCCACTCCTCCGCACACTCTCCCTCTCTTCAGCACAGGTGAGTGTCTGTATCCGAAATGTCCCATGAACAGGATTCAGTGAAAACAAACAAACAAACGCCGGCCGCGGAAACGGGGAAGGCTTGGTTTCTGTAAGCTTCTTCTCTTACGGGGACTGCATGGTCTGATCAGCTCTTCAGGCTGCCCCCTTTAGGCTCAGTCCTCTGTGATCACAGACCCAGCTCTCAATTCCCCCGGCAGCGCCAGGAATCCCGCGGTTCTCCTTTCCCCCGTCAGGGGCTGTGCCTGTCCCAAGGGACGCGGCTGTCTGCCACGCGGTCTCCCTCCGACTCTCTGGGCTCAGAGGTCTGGCAAACTTTCCTGCCCAAATCCCTGGTTTTTTTACCTTTCCAGGGGAGTTCTGCTCTTCCTGGCTGTAAACTGTCTCGCCAGCTGAGGAATTTCGCCAATTCGGGGTGGATGTTACTAGTTTCAGCTGCTCACTCCATCTGCTCAGGGACACGACCTGGGACGCGTCTGCCTATACCGCCGCCATCTTCCTTCTCTCTTCACTCCTTATTGATGTCTTAGCTGAACAGTTTCTAATTTTAATGTGGCTGAATTTATTATTATTTCCCCATTAATCACTGGTGCTTTTGCATACAGTTTTAGAAATCTCCCTATCCTATAAGCATAAAGATAATGTCTTATGTTATATTCTATATGCTAACTATTTCTTCTTTTGCATTTAAATCTAAAATTAATTTCTGGGTGTGGTTTGAGATGGAGGTAAAATACTTTTTTTTTCTTATAAAATAGATTACTCCAAATCTTTTCATGGAAAGACTCTTTCTTTGTCCATTGTTCTGCAATACCACCTTTGTCATAATGCATGCATCTACATTTGTGGGCCAGTTTCTGGACTCCTATTCTGGCTCCCTTTTTTGTCTATTCCTGAAATGTTAACACTTTATTTCAATCATAGTAACATTTACAATTTCTTGATCTCAAGTAATATGAGGTCTTTCACACTGTTTTTCTTTGAGATTGCCATGACTACACTGCATCCTTTATATTTCATATAATTTTAGAAACAGCTTCTTAATTTCTAAAAAGAAAAACACACTTTATGGAATTTTTATTTGAATAGCATTAAATATATAATCAAATTTAGGTGAAATTGCCATTTTTACATGATTGACGCTTACAATCTATGTACATGGTATATTCTCTGGTGTTTTAAGTCTTCCTCAATTTCTTTTAATAATTTTTTTGTGTGTGTGTAGAAGGTTTGCACATCATTTTTTTAAGATTGTTTTCTAAGAGAATTTTTGACATCACTCCCAAAGATATTGTTGTTTAATGTTATTTTTAAATTGTTGCTGGTATATAAGTTATTTTGTATTAACCTTATATTCAGTGATCTCGCCAAATGCATTTATTAATTCCAGTAGTTAACTGTAGATTATTCAGAATTTTGTACATACACAATCGTGTCCTATGAATAATAGTAATTTTATATCATGCTAACATTTAATTGTTGTATTTTTCTTTTATTATCCCTGAATTTTATTGCCTAATATTTATTAGGTTGTTTGTATCTATGCTTATAAGAAAGATTGGTCTATAATTTTCTTTCCTGTAATATTTTTGTAAATTTTCTATATCAAGTTTATTTTTTTCATGTATTTATTTTATTGATTTCAAAGAGGAAGGGAGAGGGAGAGATAGAAATGTCAATGATGAGAGAGAATCAGTGACTGGCTGCCTCCTGCACGCCCCACACTGGGGATCAAGCCCACAACCCAAGCATGTGCCCTTGACTGGGAATAAAACCTGAGACCTTTCAGTGAGCAGGCCGACACTCTATCCACTGAGCCAAGCCAGCTAGGGCTCAAGTTTATTTTTGTCTCATAAAACAAGCTGGAAAATGTCTCCATTTTATTTTTTCTAATCTTTGGAGATGTTTGTATAAGACTAATGTAACTTTTTATTTAGAAGTTTGGAAAATTTTAGTGAATAAACTATTAAATCCTGAAAGTGTAGGAAGGTTTTTAACAAAAGAGTTATATGTTCCTTTTCTCTATATTCTTAATAAATCTTTTAAAAAACTTTTTATCAATTTTGTTATTCTTCTCAAATAACAAACCTTTGCCTTAGTTTATTGTACTTTTTCCCATTATAATATCTGCTCTTAACTTATTTTCTTTTTTCTACTTTTTTTGAGCTTAAATTTATGTACATTTTTCTAACTTCTTGAGATAAATTAACAAGTAATTGATTTTTACTATTTTCATATATATATATATATATATATATATATATATATAGTGGTAAATGTCACTGAACAGATTTAGTTGCACTGCAAATATTGATGTGTTCCTTTTTTATTGTTTTTCATTTTAAAATATTTTTAAATTTTTATTAATTTTTTTCCTTTGATAAGTGATTATTTAGAAATGCATTGTTTATTTCCTGATTTATAAAAATTTTCTAGTTTTCTTTTTTATTTATCACCAGCTTAATTGAACTATGGTCAGAAAACACACTGTATAATTTAATTTAAAAGAGTTTGTGAACACTTTCTTTTTTAATTTATTGGGGAGACATTGGTTAATAAAATTATACAGGTTTCAGGTATACAGTTCTACAATACATCAGCTGTATATTATATTGTGTGTGTATCACCCCAAGTCAAGTCTTCTTGAGTACCTAAATATATAAACAAATCTTGATGAGCATAAAGGGAGAGGTTGACAATCATACAGTCATAGTAAGGGATTTTAACACCCCATTGGCATCAATAGATAGATCTTCCATACAAAACACACACACACACACACACACACACAAAAAAAAAAACCACCACAACAAAAAACAACAAGGAAATGGTGGCCTTAAATGACACACTAGATCACATGGATTTAATTAACATCTTCAGAGCATTTCACCCCAAAGCAGCAGATACTTTCTTTTTGGCCTAACACCGGGGCAATTTCAGTAGATTTTCAACTTCAAAATGTTCCACATTGAACAAACAATGTATTCTCCAGTTGATGGAAAAAGTATTCTATGTACATCAAGTATCAAGTTTGGTAAATGTGTTCTGTATCCCACTCATATTTTTACTCTTGTTCTATTAGCTTAGAGATTTGTGTTAAAATATGAAACTAAATTTTAACTTTTCCTCTTAGTTCTGTTTATTTTAGCTTTATAAGTCTTGAGTGTATATCTTTTGGTGAAGACAAATTTCATACCATTATATCTTTTTAATTCTAAATATTTTATTATTATTAAATATCTACCTTTAATAATGTTACTTTCCTTAAATACTACTTTGCACATACCTGAGTAAATATGCATTTTTCTTTTTTGTGTTTATACAATGTATCTTTTTACAGCTTTTTTATTTTTTGTATCTTTAAGATACTCTTCTTGTGAGAAGCATATATTTCTTTTTTTTTTTTAAATTCCAACTGACAGTCTAACAAACCCATTTTAATTTAATAACCTTTGTAAAAACCCTATCCTCAAATATAGTCACATTCTAAGGTGTTTGGGGCTAGGACTTTAACATATAAATTTTGAAAAAAACAAAACAAAACAAAACAAGTCAGCACACAACAGCATATATTTGCTATTTTCATTGTTCTTCCATTATGATTCTTTATGCTTCTACCTGAAATTCTTTTTCTTCTGATTAAAAGATTGTTTTTATTATTGTTTAAATGTTAATTTCCTGCTATTGCATGAGCTTAATTTTTATTGAATACAAACATTTTAATTTTGCCTTTACTTTTTCATCGACTTGTTTTTTATTTTTATAACAATTTTAGGTTTACAGCATTATATCCAAAGTCCATAGTTCACATTATGGTTCACACTTGGTGTTGTATATTCTATGGGTTTTGACAAATGTATAATGACATGTAGTTACCATTATAGTATTATACACAACAGGTTCAATGACTTAAAAATCTGCTGTGCTCTACTGATTCATCCCTCCTTCCTCTCAATCCCTGGGCACCATTGATCCTTTAATAGTTTCCATAGTTTTCCTTTTCCAAGATGTCATTTAGTTTAATCATAAGGGGTGAAGACTTTTTAGGTAGGCTTATTTAAAAATTAGTAATATGCATTTAAGTTTCTTCTATGTCTTTTCATAGCTCAATAGCTCATTTATTTTTATTATTGCTAAATGATATTTAATCATCTGGTTCTACCACTATTTTTTTTTATCCATTTACCTCCTGAAGCACATCTTGGTTGTTTCCAAGTATTGGCAATTACGAATAAGGTTGCTATAATAAACTATGTGCAGGTTTTAGTGTGGACATAGTCTTCAACTCTGTTGGGTAAATGCTAAGAAGCATGATTGCTGGATCATGTAATAAGAGTGTTTAGTTTTGTAGGAAACTGTCTACCAGAGTACCTGTACCATTTTCCATGCCCAAGAGCAAAGAATGAGAATTTTACCTGCTGTAAATTCTTGTCAAAATTTGGTGTTGTTAGTGCTTAGGAATTCGGCCATTTTAATAAGTGTTTAGTGGTATCACATGGTTGTCTTAATATCCAACTCTCTAATGACATATGATGTTGAATTTTTTATGTTTATTTGCTATCTGTATGTCGTCTTCAATGAGGTTTCTGTTCAAGTTTTTGTTCATTTTTAAAAAATTGGGTTGTTCATTTTCTTATTACTTTTAAGAATTTTGTGTATATTTTGAATAAAAGTCCTTCATCAGGTGTCTTATGCAAATATTTTCTCAAATTATGAGACCTGTCTCTAATTCTTTTAACAGTGTCTTTTACAAAACATGAGTTTTAAATTTTAAAGGATTCCAGATGATCAATTGTATTTTTCATGGATTGTGCCTTTGGTTTTATATCTGAAAAGGCATCACCATACCCCAAATCATATAGATTTTCTCTTATGCTACTTTGTAGGAGATTTATAGTTTTACATTTTACATTTAGGTCTATGATCAATTTTTACATTTTTGTAAAGGGTATAAAGTTTGTGTCTAGATTCATTATTTGCACATGAATGTCCAGTTGTCCCAATACCATTGTTGAAAATGCTGTGTTTTCTCTGATATATATATATATATATATATATATATATATATATATATATATGTATATATATATATATATATATTTCATTTTAAAATATATTGTTATTGTTGTTCTCTGTTATATTGATTTTGTTCCTTTGTGAAAGAGCAGTTAATTACATTTATGTAGGTCTGTTTCTGGGCCTTTTATTGTGTTGCATTGATCCACTTTTCTATTCTTTCATCAGAAGCACACTGTCTTGATTACTATGGTTTTATAGTAAATGTTAAAGCATGGTAATGTCAGTTCTTTGACTTTGTTTTTCTTCAATATTGTGCTTGTTATTCTGAGTCTGCAGGTTCTCTATATAGACTTCAGAATCAGTTTGTCAATAACCACAAAATAACTTGTTGGTATTTTGTTTGGGATTGCCTGGAATCTATAAATTGGGAAAAAAATAACATCCTGAATATATTAAGTTTTTCTATTTGTTATGGACTGAAATTTTTTTATATCTCCAAAACTCATATGTTAAAACCCTATAGGCCAATGTGATAGAGTTAGGAGGTGGGTCCTTTGAGTGGTAATTGGAATTAAATAATTACATGAGGGTAGAGCCCTCATTAAAGGAAGGAATACCCTTATTAGAGCCACTAAACTGCTAACATCCCCTTATTATGTACTCCAACATGTGAGAATACAATGAGAAGTTGGTAGTCTGTAACTCAGGAGGGAGCAGAATTCAATGATGCTGGCATGCTGATCTCAAATGTCTAGCTTCCGGCACTGTGAGAAATAATTTGTTGTTTATAAGCCAGCCTAGTGTATAGTACTTTGATATAGCAGCCTGAAGTGACAAAGACAGAATTTGGGACTGAGAAATGGAGGTGCTTTATAACAATACCTAAAAATGAGGAAGTGGTTTTGGGCCTGAGTAATGCATAGAGCTGGAAGAGTTTTGAGGTGCATATTAGAAAAAGCTTTCTTTGCCATAAATAGACTTTTAAAGGGGATTTTTCTGCGGACTCAGAAAGAAGAGAGCTGTAGAGAATCCTCAATCTCAAATACCTAAATGGTCATGAAGATGAAGTTGGTAGAAATATGTGGTAAAGTCCTTTCTAATGAGGTCTGAGATGGAAATGAGGAATATGTTATTAGAAACTGAAGGAAAGGCAAATCTTGTAATAAAGTGGGAAAGAATTAGGCTGGATTGTGTTTGTGTTGCAGTGTTTTGTGGAATGTAGCATTTGTAAGAGACGAAATTGGATATTTAACTGAAGAGATTTCTAAGAAAAGTGTTAAAGGTTTGGCTTGTCCCCACCTGACTACTTATAGTAAAATGTAAGGAGAGAGAAGTGACTTAAAGATGCAGCTGTTGAGCAAAAAGAAACCAGAATTTAATAATTTAGAAATTTTCAACATGCCTATGTTACCAAAACAAACAGAAAGCATGTTTGGAAGAGGACATTAAGGATGTGGCTGAGTTACAATTTGATTATAGTAGTATAGACGTGAACCATGTTCTTAATCAACCATCTTAAAAAAGCCAGAAATAGAGATGAAATTATACTATTGGAGACACTTGCAGCTGAAAATAAATAACATAAAGGAAAAGGAACAAAGTGAAGGAAGACTGTCATACTTCTTAGACTTAAAGGACAGGACCATAAAACTATTCTGCTGTCAGCATGTAATATTCTGCAAAACAAGAGAAGAAGTATCCAGAGGTAATTCAGAGATCATTAGGGCTGCCTGCTGCTACTTCAATTACAAAGTGCGGTTACGTTACCAGAGGCTGCAGTTCTTTTGCAATGTTGCAGGAAAAGAATTTCAGGGACGCTCACAGAGGAGTCTAGTGATAGTGGCAAGATTTATTGGAGCAAAAAATGACAAGTAACAGTACACTCTTGGTGAAGCAGAGAGAGCAGACAGGCTGTAGGTTGGTAGCTGCATGGACTCAGGAAAGTAAGTTACAGAGGCAAAAGGAGAGTCCTCTACCACTGCTTGCTACTTCCCTGCATGCAAGTCTCATGAGAACCCTTAGAGTTTAGGAGAAAAAAGGCAAAAAGTACTTACGTGCTCGAGGGAAGGAAGGGCATGCACATGCTCCAAGGAAGGTGCACATTGGGTTCTTTTGAAGCATGGTAGCAACCATGCTTGGGTAAAAATTGCTGTTTAATATGTTAACCCTGCTGATTTGGGCTTCTGTAATTATTTGCTTGCTAAAATAATAGAAAAGTTATTTTGATTTTCTGAACTTATATAAGTTATCCCGTTCGATTGAATACTCCATTGATTGTGGTTTGAATACCCCCCATTGGTAGTGATCTTACTGGTCTTTCGAAACACATTCCTCTGCACCTGGAGACCATGACAGCACAATTACTCTATATGGCCTCAGTGACTCCAGATAATGTGTTTCCATTGACTCAGTGGTCCCAGGACCTGATGGCTCCAGATAATGTGTTTCTGTTGACTCAGTGGTCCCAAGACCCGAAACTATAATTAATCCTTGTAAGATAACTAATCTGCTCAATCTAAGCTTCAGTAACAAACTGCTTTTTGCAAGCTAGGTTCCTCATTCTAAACCTCAAGAAGTAATCAATACCTTTGTGATATTAGCCTATATAAGTCTGATGCTTCCGCCAAGGGGGCACTACGAGATTTGGAGAGAATTGCCCCCTCATAGTCCCGGCTTTGAAATAAATGTGGCTCCTTAATTCGACTTCTTGAGGCATCCTTGTGTGATTTGTGGGGTACAATACACCACTTTGCCTACCTTACCTGCCATATACTTCCTTGGGTTCAGGAAAGAGCAAGCTTTCTTTCAAACTACCCAATCTCTTTCCTGGCTTTTCCAGAGCATGTGCTTGTGTCCTCCCTTTATCCAGTATGTTTCCTGGATTTTCTGGGGGCTTGTGCCTTTCTCCAATCTGATCCTTTTCACAGTCTTTCCCAAGCAAGTGTCCTCCCCCATTTATGTTCGCCATTTTGTCTCCTGTTGCACATGCCTCATAGTTCTACTTCCTCATTTGGTTTCTACTGCATGTGCTTAGTAAAAAGAATCCCTCTGCACCATCTTGGCTTCTACTGCACATGCACTCAGTGGAAGGCATCCCCCCTTGACCATTTCCCCTCTCCCTGTAAAGCTGGCAGAACAATGCTGGTTACCTGTTTACCACCCAGGTGGCTGTAAAGCTGTCTTTCCTGCCTAGTTAACTAGGCAGGATGTTGTTCAGAACAATGCCCGTTAAACCCTGGGTGCCTGTGAAACTGCTGTTTCCTGACTTAATCAGGTTTTCTCCCTTCTCTTTTGTTAATAACCAACTAAGTGCATACTCTGACAGCTTCAATTACCAGCAGAGACATGGGGATGGGGCCAGTCAGCAGAGACCTGGAGGTGTGACCCTCACTGCAATGGAAAGCTGTGATGTGGGTGGGTGGGGCCACTGCAGAGAGCTACAGCATGACCATTATCCCACCAATGTGTGGGGTGACTCTGCTATCTCATTATGTCTGGAGGGCAGAACATTGAGCCAAAGTTTATCCTTAAGCCTTAAGATCTCCTGGAGCTTGGTTTGGGAAGTTTTGGACTTGCTTGGGATCTATCCCCCCTTTCTTCTTCTTTATTTCTCCATTTTTGGAATGGGAATCCCTATCCTATCTCTATTCCACCATTGCATTTTGGAAACACTTAACTTGTTTCTATTACATGGGAAGCATCTATACTAATAAAAGGGTAATATGCTAATTAGACCAGATAGACCAGACATCTTCCAGAAGTCATTCCAGACGTCCTTCCTGACTAAGCCAGGGCCCGGGCAAAGCCAGCCCAGGTCCCCGGTCCCAGGTGCCTGGGGCCGGCCAGAGGAGGGAAGCCTGGGTCCTGTGTGCAGGGGCTGAGGCAGAGGTGGTTAGGGGTGATCAGGTAGGCAGGCAAGCAGTTAGGGGTGATCAGGCAGGCAGGCAGGAGAGCAATTAGGAGCCAGCAGTCCCAGATTGTGAGAGGGATGTCCTGGATTGCAAGAGGGTGTAGGCTGGGCTGAGGGAAGCCCCTGCCCCCCCGCACAAATTTTGTGTACCAGGCCTCTAGTTGTAAAATAAGCCATGAAAAATCTCTAGAGTATGTCAAATGGCTAAACAGTGGTTGTAAATTAAACAAATAGTTGAAGCTATGGTCAATCCAATGAAACCAAAATGTGGTGTTTGGGTTCAAGTTCATTGCCTTGTAAAATTGACAAATAAATTTGTGGACAAATATGGTTAACAGAAGCAAAGTTCATTGAGAGAAGCCAGTCCTGGAAAAGGTGCAGCTTGGGGTTTCAAAAACAGGCCAGTGTCTAGAGCAATGGTTCTCAACCTTGGCTGCACATTAGAATCACCTGGGAATCTTTTTAAAATCCTGATTTCTGGGCCTCATCCTCCGGAAATTCTGTTTCTTTGTTATGGGGTGGGGCCACAACATTAGTAACAAAGAAACAGAATTTCCGGAGGATGAGGCCCAGGAATCAGGATTTTAAAAAGATTCCTAGGTGATTCTAATGTGCAGCCAAGGTTGAGAACCACTGGTCTAGAGCTTCAGCTCCCTGTTGCAGCCAGGTGTAGTAGTTCAGCATCCAAGCTAATGAAAATCCATCAGTCCATGTGTGGAGTCCCATATGGTCTCAGAAATTCCATGTGGTCATAAGCCACGTGGGCAGGGGAGCATATCCCCTGCTATAGGAGACCCAAGAACCCAGTGCACCAGAGAAGAGAGTGTGCTTCTTTGTCTAGGGGTAGATATATACTTTTCTAGTTCCTGATTGGTCATTTCAAAGAATTCTGCCTTAATAACATCCTTGGGATTGGTAATATGCCTCACTGCCTTATGATTGGTTATCTGCAAGCTGCCTGTTTTAGCAACATCCATATATTTTAAAGCTCATGTCTCCCATGGGTGCTCTTCTTTCCCCACCCAGCTGGGTTGCCTTAGCAATTCTGCCTAGCTGGGTTCCCCAGTTCTACTTCCTCCTCCTATGGTCCCATCCCTGATTATCTAGCTCTTCTGTCTCTTCACCAAGATGGTCACTTGGTGTTTCCAGGTTTCCTGGTAAACCCCATTTTTGGCCTGTGTATTCTTTCAGGCATCATAATGCATTTAAGTTGGACTTAATTCAGATGAAGGAATTTATGAGCTAAAATTATTGAGAGATATCTTACACGATTGCCAAGGTTGTATAAAGTCACTTAAAGAAAATGCCAAATTGGTAATCACTACCTTTCCCAACAAGCTCCAAGGAGACAAAGACTTTAGTGATCATTGACTGCTACCTGGAAATGTTGTTTTTTGGAAGGAACAGTCACCTTCACCTACAACAGGCATCAAAGCCTCCAGGGTGAGAAGCTACTGAGCTGAGAGGAAGCAGTTTTCCCAAGACATTGGCAAGGCCTGTTTACCTACAGATTGATGTTTAACTCAGAAATAAATTATTTTATTGTCTTTACCTCTCTGCTAATGATATTAGTCATAATAATAGTTATACCTCTTCTTTGGGCTTCTCCATGTAGCCGAACTGTTTATGATTACTGAAAATGTATGACCATTGCCGAAACCAGTTTGGCTCAGTGGATAGAGCGTCAGCCTGCGGACTGAAAGGTCCCAGGTTCGATTCTGGTCAAGGGCATGTACCTGGGTTGCGGGCACATCCCCAGTAGGAGATGTGCAGGAGGCAGCTGATCGATGTTTCTCTCTCATCGATGTTTCTAACTCTCTATCTCTCTCCCTTCCTCTCTGTAAAAAATCAATAAAATATATTTTAAAAAAATGTATGACCATTGATCCTCTTTTTATGGCTTATGTAAATGTTATACTAGATGAAAAATACAGAAAAATAAGACAGCAAAACTTGCATCATGATAGTTCAGAAGATAGAAATGATCCAGTATGTTGTTCACAGTGAAGGCCATAATACTTGACTGCCTTTCATTTACCTGCTCCTCTGCTCCTGGGAAAAATTTGGTCTTAACTCACATTCCATGAATATAGTATTGTGCCAATTCCAATGTCTACTATTTCAATGAGACAACATCCATACTGAGACTTAACTAGGAATGAGCCTTCCTAGCGCTGTGAGATCACACTATCCAACCAAAGGTGGGTCATCAATGCATCCTTCAGATTGATTTATGACTAAAAGGGGAATTGATGAAAAATGAGTTCTTATGGAAAGTAACCTCACAAGGTTACCTGATCATAAATTACTAACTGGGCAAGGTCATAGTGAGTAGTTACACCTCGGGCATATAACATTTTTAGTAAAAGGTTTATCTTTGCCTTAAGCAAGACCTATCCATTGTTTCTGTGCATCTAGGTTAACACACCTTTGAAATAAGCTAACCACCCTCCAAGGAGCACATAACCTTATTAACTATCCTGTAATTCAATTCCCACCTTGTTTTCTACCATCTTCATGTAATCTTTTTAATGGTCCCTTCTTAATTTCAAATGCATTAAAAAAAAACTGAAAAACTGTAATTCTATGGAGTGATGGGAAAAATCAGACATTTTGGGGGGCTAGCAATCTAAATCTGTGCCAGTAACCTAATGTGCATTCTTGACAGCCTATACTTAAGTCACTGCTCCTTTCTCCACAATCTGGTCTAGCAAGATCTGTTTTCCTAATTACTCTCAATTTACAAAGGGCCATAAACAAAGAATATAACAGCTTAGCTCCAGGGGAGGTCACTGGTGCCACCCAGACCAGGCATTTAGATGCAACCTAACTTCCTCATTCTAACTGATTCAGGAGGGGCTGTGGAAGCCACCACTAAAGCCTGGTAGTTAGGAAACAGGTAAGAAACAAGGAAACCGAAGTTATAAAGAGAAAGCTTCCTCCATATTGGCTGACTCAGGATTTGGAGAACTGACCCCCCCTGAGTCACTGCACTAGTACGTGTGAAACATCTGAAAATAAATGGGTTTACCCTGGACCTCCAAATACTGCTGTGTATTTTTTCGGTCGCCTGGTAAATTCTGTAACAGGAGCATTTGAAATCTTGTTTCCTGGCAATAGTTTTGGTTCAAATAAACTCATAAAAATTCTCTTCAGGTTTGGTCATTCTTATATTGACAGTGTCTTAATCAATTCAGGCTTCTATATCAAGGTATCATATAGAATGGGTGGCTTACAAACACAAGAAATTTATTTTTCATAGTTCTGGAGGCTGGATATCTAAGATCAGGTTGCCAATATGGTCAAGTTCTGGTGAGAACCCGCTTCTAGGTTGCAGATACTGGGGTGTTTGTTATTTTCTCACATGGCAGAGAGCAAAGAGAAGGGAAGCTTTCACTCCTATGACTCTTATAAGGACATCGATCCCATTCATGAAGGTGGAGCCCTTATAACCTCATTTAATTTTAATCACCTCCAGGCCCTGCCCACTGATACCATCACATTGGATAGTAGGGTTTCAACAAATAAATTTGGGGAGACATACACATTCAGTTCACATCATTTTGTCAATGGCCTGTTCAAATTCATGCCCCTTTCATATGGAAAATACATTCATTCTATCTCAACAAACCCAAAAGTCTTCATTCATTTTAGCATTAACTCTAGAGTCTAAAGTCCAAAGACTTATCTAAATGTCATGTAAATCAGATATGGGTGAGAAATGAGATACCATTAATCCTCTTTTTCTGTAAATATAAAAGACAAATCTTTTGAGGTGTTGCAGGGGCCCTTCTGGAATACTGCAAAGTTATTCTTGCATGTTGTGAGCAAGGAAGCATCCCAGAAAGGAGACACACACACACACACACACACACACACACACACATTTGTGTCTTTCCACAATGCCAGATTTATTAGGGGAGACTTCCCCAGTGAGCCAATAGAATCACATGCAGGTTACACACAGAAAGGAAGGGCTTACAAGATAGAAGCAAGCAGAGTGAACATAGGGTTCAAACTCCCAGTCAGTGGCAGTGTCTGCAGGTAAAATGGTAGGTGTCAGTGTCAAACCAGGCAGCTTCAGTGGAGGCATAAGACCAGTACAGTGGAAGTTTGTCAGGGCTTCAAGTGTGATACCTGGTACAGCCAAGCTCCAACATTTAGTGGTCAGAGCTCTGAGTTCTTATAGCCCACAGGAGTGGATGTCCCACTCATATCGGTGTCAAGATGGAGTCCTTATCCAAATGTCCAGACTTGTGGTTTTAGGTGTTCTAGGCCTTTCTTAAGGGCATTCCTGTTACACCCCATTACCTCAGTATTGCCACAGCACTTGATATAACGCATGGCTGATAGTGACTCCATATTGGATTGTCCACTGTTCTTGCTCTATACATCACATATGTTCAGATGTCAACAATTTAATTCTATACATTGTCTATGAAAAATTGGAATAAAAATGTACTTTTACAAAACTTTTATCTTTACTCAGGTAGAATTTTTTTTCTTGCAGGTACTTATTGTAGAAGCTGATTACTTAAACCCATCAGGCATTGGGCTGGCTGAACCTGTGACAACTATTTTGTGGACTAGTTTATTTCCAATTCTCCCCTACTTGTAGGATATAGCCCATCATGGTTTGTATCTGTAAGCCATGTTTACTAGGGTTACTCCTCCATGGTTGGTCCTGAAATCTGATTCAATCTGCCACCTTTAAGACTCCTGGAAGCAAGGTTTACTGATCTTCTCAGCCTCTTAGCTACTCTTAAGAATTGTCAAATGCCTTGAGGGAAAATATAACACAAATTTGCGGTCCGCCTCTCTGAATTTTCCTTCTTTTGAGAGTCAACTGTTTAAGTCCTCAAAGGCCCGGTAGTTCTCTGATGCCATTAAAATACGCTGTTCTTGTGTTTATGCTACACAAGCTTTTCTGCTTGTTCTTGCATAAGTAATGTTCCACAACCAGAAAGTTGAACAGTACTGGAAAGAAGCATCTCCTATTTTACTTTTGTCAGAGTAGGCACTTAGTTATTAATGAAAGAGAAGCGAGCAAAGTAAGCATGATTAAGTCAGGAAAGAGCAATTTCACAGTCATTGCAGGGAGTAACTGATATCATTATGGACAGCAGCCTGCCTACTCCACTAGGCATGAAAGACAGCTTTATAGTCACCCTGGGGGGTAAATGGGTAACCATTGTTCTGCAGGGTTCACAGCGGGAGGGAAAAACAGCAAGGGGACATTTCTTTTTGCTGAGTACATGCACAGCAGAAGCCAAATGAAGAAGCAGAACTATGAGCCAAAATAGCAACCATTAAAGGGGGAGGTCACTAGCCTGGAAAATTCTTGGAAAAAGATTGGATTGAAGAAGGGCATAAACCTCCAGAAAATCCAGAGAAGAGATTGGATGGGTAGAGGACACCAGCACAGGCCTGGGAAAAGCCAGGAAAGAGACTGAATCATTTGAAAGAAAGCCTGCTCTTGCCCAAGAAACTCCAAAAAATATATAGAAGCTCAGCATGGCCTTCAGGGCAGCTGCTACCCTATAGCTGGCCCATTCTCTGCCTCTCTGAGAGTGTACTGTCACTTGTCACTTTTTGCTCTAATAATCTTGCCACTATCACTAAACTTCTCCTATGTGTGTGTCCCTGAAATATTTTTCTCACGACACCACAAAAAAAGCCAATTTCCTTTGGTAACACTTTTAAGAACTTGTTCTTCCAAAAAGAAAAGAAATTTTACAGAAGAGAAAACACCATAGTTTCTTTCATCAACATATACGCCTCCTTTTTGACTCTTTCAATTTTTATAATTTTCTCAATCCTGATTTTTCATAATCTTTGATCTAATTTTTCCACTAAAATAAATCTGCTTTGAAAACCATTTATTCTTTTGTCATATGTTTTATATTTGCTATCATACTTAGAAATATCCTTATTTATATATAGCTTTCTCATTTTTAAATATCTCCTGAAAATATTTCCCATATGATTTTTATAAAATAATATTTGAATATGTACATACTATTAACTTAGACTTCTGCAGCATTTTATCATTTTCTTTTCTGGTTTTCTAAGTAATACTGTTTCATGTGGAATTTTTGGCGGTAAGTGCATATCCTTGCTGAAGAAAAAATTACTAAGTAACCTGGATTCTTGTTCCTCTGCTAATTAAAATTCTATTAAAAATAATTTGTATAGACAAATTTCCAAGTAATGCTTTTTAAAAATAATGTTTTAAATGCATTTATTTTCCTAAGTTTTGCATACTTTTGTAATTTATCTTTGCATCACTTAGATATGGCATTTACATATTCTAACATAAACACGAAGGTGTAATTGAAAAAAATAATATGAAAACATTCTATAAAAGCATCAGTTATAAGGTGCTTCACAGTTTGCATATGTGAGTCACATGCCTCATCACCTCATTTACTACAAACACACACACAAACACACACATGCACATACACACACATTTTTGCTGACAATGTTAGCAGACAGCTGCCAAACTCATTAGCTCCCATAATACATACACAGCAATAGTTGACAGATGTGACAATGTTTTGAATGACCTACACAAATGATACCCAACAGCACCATTAACTTTCTTAGACCATTTAAATTGTGTAATACAGGCTTTAAAAAGTACATAAGTGGCCTCTTTACTTTAAAGTTTGATAAAAAGTCATTTTTCTAGAACCAAATTTAATAGAATGATTAATATTAGCAAAAGCTGAATTAATTTATTTATTGGTCTGTTTATGTATTTTAATAAGCCAATGACATGACATGAAAACATCTTGGCATAATATTTAAAAGTTTTCCATCTGGATTTGTTTAATGATTTAATTACAAAATAGCTCAATCATATGATATTAATAACTTTAATAAAAGTAAAAAAGTATATGAAATCTAAAAATATAATTTTTCCAGTTATGTTTGTTGTCAAAATTCAGTTTATAATTTATTCAAATTATTCTTTCATCCAGTGAGAAAAAGAATTGGTAACATGACCTCTTTGGATAGCAGTTAGTTATCTTAGTTAATTTTCAAGTTTATTATTAAATCATTTGTGATTTATTTATTAATAGTTCAATTATTTTGTAGTTTTTCATTTGCTCTCCAAATGCTTGCATTTATTGTGAACAGTATTTTATTTTACATGTCAATACACAGAGAATAAATTAAATGAAGAAAAAGTGAGATTTCTTATGTCACTGTTAAATTAACTTCACATATGTATCCTAGTTTCAGTGTTTTAGATATTAAGAACAGTTTTATTTTATAGAAGAGTCATAACCAATTGAAAAGTCACACATAAATTGTAGTTGATGAGGCATTTGGACTTCAAGTACAATACTGTCATTTTAACATAAAGGGCAAGTACTGCAAAAAAACAGGGAAGTTACAATTTTATTAATAGATAATGAATGTTTACAGGAATAGAAATAAGAACAGGGTAGGGAAATACTAAATTCTATACTGTGTCATACTGCATATGCAACATTCTTCCTTGGAGTTGATTTTCCATCAACTATAACTTCCTTATGTTTCTCCCAAGAGTTTGCTGCCTGGTATAAAGTAATTACAAACATTACAGTAAAGAAATAAAAAGACCAACGTAGAGAAACAGTAAAAGGATTTTTCATCAAAAGATTGTTATAATGTTAAGAAATTGTTGTCAGGGTTTTGTTCTTTTTTTTGGAAACACACACACTAAAGGTGATTAAGTCAATGAAATGATTTTCTTTTTTTTTATTGATTTCAGAAAGGAAGGAAGAGATAGAAACATTAATGATGAAAGAGAATCACTGATTGGCTCCCGCCTGCATGCCGGTTACTGGGGATCAAGCCCCCAACTCGGGTATGTGCCCTGAATGGAATAGAACCATAACCTCCTCATTCATAGGTTGATGCTCAACCATTGAGACACACAGGTTGGGTGCAGAATGATTTTCTTTTTTCAAGGTGAGAAAAAAAATACTATGACATTAGAAAATTAAAGTATACCTTCATTTCTAAAGTGTCCCTCCTTTTATTCCATTTTTTATTTTTTAATAAAGAGCATGCAACTTCCTAGTAACAGGTTCCCAAAAATATAATAGGAAAAAAACCAGGAGTTTTGAAAGCTATATGTTACAATTTCTCAGTTAGAATCTGTCATCATATCCATCCCTAAACTAAAAAAATTCAGGATTATTGCTTCTTCCCTGAGTTGGGGAAGGCACACTGCTATGTAGATCAGAGCAGGGTAACCTCAGGGCGGTAAACAAGGAAATAGTACCATGCAGAGGCAGCAACCAGTCTTGAAAAGACAATGAATTTTGGAGTCAAGGCTGATTTAGATTTGAGTCCTGGGTCTAGAATTTATTTACCATATAAACTAGGCCAATTAATTTGCCTCTCAACCCAATCGTTATCATCAAATGGAGATAATAATGTCATCTCATGGGCTGGTGTGAGAAGCTGCTAAAATATGCATACAAAAAGCCTAACAATCCCTGCCCTATAATTAGTACCCACTGAGTATTACATATATTCTATGCCACTTGACCCTGAAGGGACCAAAATTCTGCTACCCTAAAGCTGCTCTTTAGGTTATTCATTTTAAGCTTTTTATTAAGAAACTAGAGGCCCGTTGCATGAAGAGACTCGTGCAATAGACCTTCCCTTCCCCTGGCTGCTGGCACTGGTTTTCCTCTGGGACCCAGGCCTTTGCTCCGGTAGGAGCCTTCAGTCTTCGTGGCTCCGGCCGGAGTCTTTAGTCTTCACTCCGCCACTTTGTGCCTACATATGCAAATTAACCATCATCTTTGTTGGGTTAATTTGCATACTCTCCTGATTGGCTGGTTAGTGTAGCAGAGGGACGGTCAATTTACAAGTTTGTCTATTATTAGGTAAGATAAGACACAGAAAGACTCCCCATTTCCTTTCCTGCCCAAAAGATTCAGACTAAAAAATGCTGGGAGCTGGTCCATCCTTGCTGCTTGACACAGTCGCTGCAGGGAAGAAACATCTGCACAGCATATGTTTCAAGGGACCTGGAGTATATAGCATACTGTTCTTAATATGTTTGCTCACCTTCTTGGCGCTATGTGTTTTAACCAAGGTCACCTCTCAGAGAAAGGTTGTTTCCCCAGGTAGGGATTTTCCCCTGAAGTTAGGGAGGGAATAAAACCCCTTAACTAAGTGCCAGGTGGGTAGTTAATCACTTTAACTACGAACAATCACGATTAAGCTACATAATCTTTAATCCCTGGAATGGAGATAAGAAACGCCCTAACCTTTGGAATAGAGATTGATAAGATTGGAATCAACTGGTATATATACAGATGTAACAAGACAACAGGACACAGAACCTAGAGACAGAACCCAGCAAGAGAACATGGCAAAAGATCCTGGACAGAACCTGGCTACAGAACTTGGCTGAAGAACCTGGCTACAGAATCTGGACCGAACCAGGATGGAGAACCTGGAGAACCTAGTGAGAGAACTGAACCAGAACTTGGCTAGACAGAACTTGGCTGGAGATCCTACACAGAACCTGGCAGGAGATGCTGGCTACAGAACCTAGCTGGAGAACCTGGACACAGAACCTGGCGACTGAACCTGGCTGGAGAACCTGGCTACAGAACTTGGCTGGAGATCCTAGACAGAACTTGGCTGGAGAACTGGCTACAGAACCTGGCTGGAGACCCTGACAAGAGAACCTGGCTATGATGATCAGCTGAACTCAGCCTCCATGTCATTCACTCTTCGCCGACTCCATTCACACCTTTGGGGACCCCTGGATCTGCTGGTGTTGGACACCAGCAAAAAAACCTGCTTTTTAAAGGAAATCTTAGGATGCTGCCTTAGTTTGACTTAAATTAAGTATGGGAAATAAGAGGGCTTCAGGTAGGGGCCTGTTAGCTAGATACCTTCTGTGACCCATTGTTTCTGAGTGGCCCAGAAAGGATTTTCCTGCCATGTGTGTCCTGCTCTCCCTCAACTACCTGTAAATCACCCATTTTCACTTCTGAAATCTAAGACCTTGCTCTCCCTTTTTTTCTTTTGTCAGAAATGTCTTATATACCCAATATCACCTCACTGTCTGGGATTTTCTTGGATTTATCATATCTATGTGAATTCCCCAGGTGCTTGTATTAAACTTTTATTTTCTCTTGTCTCTGTTAATTTGTTTATTAGCCCAGCCAGAAGACTTAGAAGGTGGAAGGGAAGGTATTTGATTCTTTTAGCACCCACAACCATGAACAATACCATAAATTCTTATATACATTCAAAAGCACAGTCAGTAAATAAAAGAACTGAGAATGAAGATGGAGAGCTATTTCCCAGACAAAAATGCTTTTTAATCTTTATACCCACTCAACGTTATTATTTTCCTCAAGTCCAGTTTGCAAGATTTTGTTCTATGTTATTACTGCCCTTTCCAGGCTACTCATATGTGGTCACTTTAATATGATTTCATATGGAAGGATATGTTGAAAAAAACAACCACTTTTTCAGGGCCCTTTATCTTCCTATTGAAAGCTCTTTAAAAACTCTAATCAAATAAATTATTGCTTATTTTCATAGCTGAAAAGTCTGCAAAACAGAATCTTTATTACTGTGGTGATCAAACCACATTTTAAAATTTCCTAATCCTTATTTGTGTTTAGTAGACAGATAAAAGATTAACAGACTATATACAAATTCTTCAGACTTAGAGGCTAAAGCTTAATTAAGTATGTCACTACAATTTCAAAAAAGAAAAGGTACATGAAAGAAAGTAAATCTGTAATGGGAAATGAATGTTATATACTACTTATATTAGTCTGACTAGCCATTGAATGAAACTTAAATGAGGATGTACTAAGAAAGTGACCTTATAAGAGAACTTATATAAAGCTATCTATGTTAATCTTAGTAAATATTAAAACCAGCTTGTTACTCTAACCTAATTTTTCTTAGAACTTGAGATTGTATATTAAAAGTTTTTTTTTAAATAGATTTTTATTGATTTCATAGAGGAAGGGATAGAGATAGAAACATCAATGATGAGAGAGAATCATTGATCAGCTGCCTCCTGCACGCCTCACACTGAGGATTGTGCCTGCAACACAGTCAATAAAGATCTACATCAGGACCAGCAAGAACACTGCCTGCTGGTCCACAGCCCCTGATTTCTTTGTTCTGCTTCCCCCCTCCCTCCTGATAAAAACCCTGGCCTGCACTGAGATGTTAAGATGGGCTTTGGGACAAGAGTCCCCCACCCCCTCAGGGTGTTGGCACTTAAATAAATCACTTTCCTTCTCACCAGCACCAGTTCCAGTAGTTTGGGTCTTATTGAGACAGTAAGCAGAACTTGGATATGGTAAAAAATCTAACTTTTAAAACAAGTATCTGTAATACTTTAAACAATAAAATAAAATTAAAAAACAAAAAAACAAAAACAAAGCTGAGCCGCCTGCCGCTGCCACCACGACTGCCACCATTGCCCCTTGGCTGGCCTGGGGCTTCTGGAGCATGCGAACTGTGCACCGATTGAGCTCCTGTGCTCGTCCGCCCCTGCGGGGCTGCTCCAATGCTAGGGTTTTGTTTGCCAGAGCAGCAGGGCAGAGGTGGGGGAGAGGGAGACACCAGACACTGGGAGCTATGACCTCAGGCACCAGAGGGTTGCCTCTGAGGCTGGGTGCTGGGCCACAGGGAGGCTGCAAGGATGGTTGACAGATGTGGAGCATGGCAGGGAGGCCTGAGGGGGTGCGCTGCCCAGAGGCCCGTAGCGGCCAGGGGGCAGAGCTGCTGCTATCTTTGTTGGGTTAATTTGCATACCCACTCTTGATTGGCTGTGGGTGTTGTGAAGTGACAGTCAATTTACATATTTCTCTTTTATTAGTATAGATTATATACACAGCACATATTACTTTACATTAATCTAAATAATTTATTAAGCATCTATTGGGACAATTTCTATATAATGTCATTCAGATAATGATGACATTTAAATACTTAAGTCATTAAAAGTCCTAAGAATTTTTGAATTTTTAAATGACAGCCAAGCAAATGCCTGTCAATATTTTGGGGCCATGGGCAGCACAGGGCTTTACTGTAGTCTGTATTCCTCTCCAGAACATTCAGAACTGCAGCTTGTTTTTCAGAGGAGCAATCCATGAAGTCACCCTCTGATTTTGTTACAACTGTCAAGTCACACCAGAAGATATGCCAAATAATCAATAAAAGTAAGACTTTTATTATTTAGATCTGTTTCTTTTAGGTAAACTCAATCTTTCTGGAGAATTTCATTAATTATAGCAGGGTATTAATTTAATGAAGCTAAGCTTATGTTTCTGAGGGTAAATTACTTAGTCTTCCTGAGGTCTGTATTACAGAATGTAATACAAACATCTTAGAGTTACCAGCAATGCCCAAAATAGGAACATGATGGGAAGGTTAAAATATATTTACTACTAGTGTAAAAATTTGTAAAAATTATAGTAAACTTAGTAGTAACAGCTTCACATAGCAAAGACACAAAGCTTATCATTTCAACTGAATTGATATAATAGTTGGGGAGATCCATTCTCATATTCTGGATGCCTAAAGCTCTGTTGAAATATAATGTTCCTTCTACGTGAATACTCTGTGGGAGGTAAAAATAATAATACTTTTTCTCCCACCTTCTAATTCTTTTACCTGGGCTAATAATCAAATTAACGAGACAGACAGATTAATAGGAGAAAATCAAATTTCAATATGTGTGCATGGGGAATTCACATAAGCATGAAAATTCCAAATACAGTGAGGCAAAATTGTATATTTATGACATTTTGAACAAAAGGGGAAAAGGGGGGGGGATGAAGTTTTAGGTTTAAGAAATGATAATGGATGATTTGCAGGTAGGTGAGGAAGAGCAGAACACACATGGCAGGTAAAGTTTTGCTAAGCAACTCAGAAACAATGGGACATGGGAGAATCTAGTCAACAGGTTCCCGCTAAGAGTCCTCTGTCTAATGCCAAGGTGACTATGCGAAGGTTCCCTTCCTGAAGCAGGTTTTTCCTTCTGAATCTCTTAGGCAGGAAAAGGGGGGAGGGTCAGAGGTTCTTTCTGAGTCTTTTTTTTTTTTTTTTTTTGTAATAACCAGCTTAAAAGCAATATCCCAAAAAGCAGCTTTAGCGTGGCAAAACTTTGGTTCCCCTTTATATCCTGTCCACAGTGGCCAATATGTTCCTTGACAAATCTATTTTTTTAAATATATATTTTTATTGATTTCAGAGAGAAGAATGGAGAGGGAGAGAGAGATAGAAACATCAATTCTGAGATTCATTGATTAGCTGCCTCCTGCACGCCCTGTACTGGGGATCAAGCCTGAAACCGGGGCATGTGCCTTGACTGGGAATCGAACCAGGACCTCCTGATTCATAGGTTGACACTCAATCACTGAGCCACACTGGTGGGGCAGCAAATCTGTTTGTTTTTTTTTTTCATTGCTTAAAATTCTAGATTCAGTCAAATTAGATTAATAAATTGTTCATTAATTTTTTTATTTAAAAATATTCTGCCTTGTCAGCTTGTCCATTTGGGATGATAACATAACTACTGGGAATGCAATTTAATTTTTTAATACTTCAGAATTTTTCCTAAATATTATATGATAATAAAGTCAAAGTGAATCTTATTACAGGAACTCGATTTTTAGAGCTTTAGTCTAATGTTTATTTTGTTTGCAAAGATAAGTCACACAAATATTGCATTGTAACACATTTTAAATGACAAGTTATTTCTTTATTTTATACTTGTATTTAATATATATTATTTAATGCATACATACATTTACTACATATAAGTATATATGCAGTGTGTACTCATTTATGTGTTTTAAGACAATTTATTCCCTAGCACAATTTTATTGGAAACAAGTTATTTTTGCTTTGCCTTCTATTCTGGCTACTTACTAATTCTGACTCAAATGGCTAGGAAATCTGCCCTCATTATGGTTTTGAGTGGCAGCAATTTATGGATGAATAATATGATGAGTAACAAAAATTAAAAAAAACAACAACAATATAAAAGCTAACATTTTGCTTTGCTTACTGTATGGTGCCAGAAACTGCTTTGAATCCTTCTCATTTACTAACTCACTTTCCTTTTTAAAACATATAATAGCATCTGCTGTCTTTTCTCTGTTCTCTTTCTGAAAGTACTATTAATTATATGTGAAACCTCATGGTTTTATCCTTTCCAATTTCTTTAGAGAATAATCATCTGCCTGGGTGGAGAAACAGTGCTCACATTTCTGTATGGGAAAGAAATCATAGGGGATCTAATGACTGCATGTAACAATATTTAATCCCCCTGGATTCTGTCATTGCTTCTCAACTCCCACTCCACACTGCCTCTCCTCCACTTTCAACAATACTTCATATTTCTAAGTTCTGAGGCTTTCAGAGATTCTGTGGAGAGGATTGATCCACTTAAATTTATTATTTCCTTCTAAAGGCATTTTAGCTTTCTTCAATCTAATAACATGTTTAGCAGTCTCTTGTCCACTAATGTGCCCTTCCTATTCACTTTGTCCTTATCAATTTATATCCTTGGTTTCATTACAGCAGGGACTCAGTTGGGAAAGTAAACATGAGATCAATCTGTTGTATTTAGCTAAAATCCAACAAACCATCTGCCCCCCTACAAATGCAACCTACGCTTCCTCAAAAATTTTCCTACCAAAGGTGACATCATGTAATTCTAATTAGTTGTGAACACTTTACTAAAGTAATTTTGTCGAAAAGGTTGTGTACACTTAGAAATAGTATATTGAATGTAAGGGTCACAAGATACATTTCTCAACATCTCTCTTGTCTGCACAGCTGGGTAAAGATTTCTATCATTTTTCTCATCACTGGGCATTAAAGACAGGTCTGCCAACAGGAGAAAGACTAATCCTAATGATTCCTTACATTTATCCCAGAACTATAATAGCTTCACTAATTGGCCTAAGGCAATAATGACTAATAGTCTCTTGAATTTTTTTCCCTTCTCATTTCATTTGAATCCTGATGATTTCCCTTCTCCACCCATCATGTTTAAAATTCCAATACTATATATTCTTACATTTTAAAATTAATAGAAAGCTAAATTTCCTTGAGGCAAGAGCATTCTTTCTGCCAAACACAATGTCCCTAAAATATAATAAAATGCACCTTTTATTTCACAATTTTAGTTTCAAATTGAGACGTTAGAGTGAAATATATCTAAAAAAAAATTCGCTTCTCCAGAACACAGTGTCTTGGGAACTCACTTGGCAGAGGAGACTTCTGGAAGAGGCTGCCACCACACTTACTGGCTTGATCTCTGAGCTGACCGCTTCTGATTTTTCCTGGTACGGAAAGCACTAGAGACCATGGATCTGCTCCTAAAATAGGGTGAGCAGCTGAACTGAGTAACATCTAGCCCAAAATAGGCAGAGGAAATTCAGCTGGGAGACAGTTTGCAGCCGGGAAAGGCAGAGGACTCCCAGAGAAAGGGGACTGTTGGAGACTGCAGCTGAAAACTCTCCGGGAATGGCTGGCTCAGCCACGGAGTCTGAACCATCTTGAATGGCTGTTTTTGGAAGCGTATACATCCAGAGACCCTGCAAACACAGAATCCAGGAGTTGGCTACTGACCCAGAAACACTGGATCTAAAGCAGCTCGAATATGTGGATTCAGAGGAGCCCTTCTCCTTCTCATGGAAAGAGAGAGAGCTACATAACCAAACACCTGGAAAAGAGAGATCATGGGGAGACAAAAATACAGCCCACATATGAAAGAAAAACAGGCATCACCAGAAAAGGAAGTAAACGAAATGGAAGTTTTGGAGGAAAGCAACCTGTCAGAGAAAGAATTCAGAGAAATGGTCATAAGGTGGATGAAAAGAATGGAAGACAAATTCAACAATATGTGTAAGAACCAAGAGGAAATGAAGAAGAACCAAGAAGAAATGAAAAATTACATCACTGCTATAAAGAACTCAATAGAAAGCATCAACAGTAGACTAGAAGAAGCAGAGGACTGCATCAGTGAGCTAGAAGACAAGGTAGGAAAAAATACCAAAGCAGAGCAGCTTCTAGGAAAAAAAAATTAAAAAGCAGGAGGAGAGCCTAAGAGAACTTTGGGACAACACAAAATGAAACAACATCCGCATCATAGGGGTGCCAGAAGGAGAGGAAACTGAGCAAGAATAGAAAACCTGTTTGAAAAAATAATGACAGAAAACTTCCCTGACATAGGAAAGAAAAATCTCACACAAATCCAAGAAGCTCACAGAGTTCCAAACAAAATGAACCCAAATGACTGACACCAAGGCACATTATAATTAAAGTGGCAAACACTAACTACAAAGCAAGAATCTTAAAAGCGGCCAGAGAGAGACAAAAAGTTACCTACAAAGGATCCCCCATCAGGCTAGCAACTGATTTCTCAATAGAAACACATCAGGCAAGAAGGGAATGGAATGAAATATACAAAGCCATGCAAAGGAAGGGTCTGAATCCAAGAATACAGTACCCAGCAAGGCTATCAATCAAAATTGAGGGTGAAATCAAGAGCTTCACAGACAAAAAAGGACTATGGGAGTTTATTACCACCAAACCAGCAATGCAATAAATGCTAAAGGGTCTGCTGTAAAAAGAAAAAATAGGAAACGAAGAAAGAACATGGGGTAAAGAATAAAAATGGCAACAAACAAGTATCTATCAATATAACTTTAAATGTAAATGGATTAAATGCCCCAATCAAAACACATAGGGTAACTGAGTGAATAAGAAAACATGACCCATATATCTGCTGTCTACAGGAAACCCACCTCAGAAAATAAGACTCACACAGACTGATGGTGAAGGGATGGAAAAGGTTTTTCAGGCGAATGGAAATGAAAATAAAAGCTGGGGTAGCAATACATATATCTGACAAATTAGATCTCAAAGTGAAGGACATAAAAGAGATAAGGAAGGCCACTTCATAATACTAAAAGGAGCAATCCAACAAGAAGAAATAACTCTGGAAAACATATACACACCCAATATAGGAGCACCCAAATACATAAGAAAACTTCTGGAGGGGATCAAGGGAGAGATTGACAGCAATACAATCATAGTAGGGAACTTTACCACCCCACTATCACCATTGGTCAAATCCTCTAAACAAAAAATCAGCAAAGAAACATCAATCCTAAATGACTCACTAGATCAGATGGAATCAATTGACATCTTCAGAACATTTAATCCCAAAGCCACAGAATATACATTAGCAAAAACGGCCCACGCCACCTGTTAGCGCGTGATAAAAATCACCCGCAAACAATGTGTTAAACAATGAATGGGTAACCAGAGAGATCAAAGAAGAAATAAAAAACATCATGGCAACAAACGACAATGAAAACATAACAATCCAAAACCTATGGGATACAACGAAAGCAGTCTTGAGAGGGAAGTTCATAGTTCTACAAGCCTACTGCAAAAAACAAGAAACAATGATAATAAATTACTTAACCCTACAACTCAAAGAGTTAGAAAGAGAGCAACAAGAAAAGCCCAGTGTAAGCAGAAGGAAAAGAAGGAAAGAAATAATAAAGATCAGAGCGGAGATAAACGATATATAGACCAAAAACAAACAAACAAACAAAAAAACCAAAAAACAATACAAAAGATCAAAAAAAAAACAAGAGATGGTTCTTTGAAAGGATAAACAAGATTGATGAACCTCTAGCCAGACTCACCAAGAAACAAAGAGAGAGAACCCAAATAAACAAAATAAGAAATGAAAGAGGAGAAATAACAATAGACCCCACAGAAATACAAAGGATCTTTAAAAAATACTATGAACATGCCGAAACCGGTTTGGCTCAGTGGATAGAGCATCAGCTTGCGGACTGAAAGGTCCCAGGTTCGATTCCGGTCAAGGGCATGTATCTGGGTTGCAGGCACATCCCCGGTGGGGGATGTGCAGGAGGCGGCTGGTCGATGTTTCTCTCTCATCGATGTTTCTGACTCTCTATCTCTCTCCCTTCCTCTCTGTAAAAAATCAATAAAATATATTAAAAAAATATACTATGAACAACTCTACTCCAACAAACTAGACAACCTGGAGGAAGTGGACATATTCCTAGAAAAATACAACATTCCAAAACTTAATCAGGAAGAATCTAAAAATCTCAATAGGCCAAAAACTATGGAAGAAATTGAAGCAGTCATCAAAAAGCTTCTAGCAAACAAAAGCCCGGGGCCAGACGGCTTCACAGGGGAGTTTTACCAAACATTCAAGGAAGAACTAAAACCTCTCCTCCTCAGACTATTCCAAAAAATTCAAGAGGAAGGAACACTTCCAAGCTCATTCTATGAAGCCAGCATCACCTTAATACCAAAACCAGACAAAGACAACACAATGAAAGAGAATTAGAGGCCAATATCCCTCATGAACACAGATGCTAAAATTCTCAACAAAATTCTAGCAAATCGGATCCAGCAGTACATCAGAAAGATCATACACCATGACCAAGTAGGATTCATCCCAGGGATGCAAGAATGGTACAATATCCAAAAATTAATAAACGTGATATATCACATAAACAAATTGAGAGATAAAATCCACATAGTCATATCAATTGATGCAGAAAAAGCATTTGACAAAATCCAACACCCTTTCTTGATAAAAATTCTCAGCAAGGCGGGAGTAGAAGGATCATACCTCAACATAATAAAAGCCATATATGACAAACCCACAGCCAACATCATAATCAATGGGCAAAAAACTGAAACTATTTCCCCTAAAAACAGGAACAAGACAGGGATGCCCCCTCTCACCACTCCTGTTCAACATAGTACTGGAAGTAGTAGCTGTTGTGATCAGACAAGAAGAAGAAATAAAAGGCATCCAAATTGGAAAAGAAGAAGTAAATCTGTCCTTATTTGCAGATGACATGATATTATACATAAAAAAACCCTAAAGAATCCATCAAAAAACTATTAGACTTAATAAATGAATTCAGCAATGTAACAGGATACAAAATTAATGACAAGAAACCTATGGCATTTCTTTACACCAATAGTGAACTTACAGAAAGTGAGACTAAAAAATCAATCCCATTTACCAACACACCAAAAAAATAAGATACCTAGGAATAAATTTAACTAAGGATTTAAAAGACTTATATGCGAAAAACTACAGGACACTGAAAAAAGAGATAGAGGAAGACATAAACAGATGTAAGAACATACCGTATTCATGGACTGGTAGAATCAACATCATCAAAATGTCCATTTTACCCAAAGCAATCTATAGATTCAATGCAATCCCCATTAAATTACCAACGGCATATTTCACAGATCTAGAATGAATGCTGCAAAAATTCATCTGGAATAAAAAAAGACCTCAAATAGCAGCAGCAATCCTGAGAAAGAGGAACAAAGTAGGTGGGATCTCAATACCAGATATCAAGCTATATTACAAAGCCACTTTTCTTAAAACAGCTTGGTACTGGCACAAGAACAGACATATAGAACAATGGAATAGAATAGAGAACCCAGAAATTGACCCAAACCACTATGCCCAATTAATATTCGACAAAGGAGGCAAGAGCATACAATGGAGTCAAGACAATCTCTTCAATAAATGGTATTGGGAAAATTGGACAGATACATGCAAAAAGATGAAACTAGACCACCAACTCACACCATACACAAAAATAAACTCAAAATGGATAAAAGACTTAAAAGTAAGACTGGAAACCATAAAAATACTAGAGGAATCCACAGGCAGCAAAATCGCAAACATATGCCGAAGGAATTTCTTCTCTGATATTGCTCCTAGGGCAATGGAAACTAAAGAGAAAATAAACAAATGAGACTACATCAAAATAAAAAGCTTTTCACAGCAAAGGAAACCATCAATAAAACAACAAGAATGCCCACTGCATGGGAGAACATATTTGCCAATGATATCACTGATAAGGGTTTAATCTCCAACATTTACAGGGAACTCATGCAACTTAACAATAGGAAGATAAACAATCCAATCAAAAAAATGGGCAACAGACCTAGATAGACACTTTTTGAAAGAAGACATACAGAAGGCCAAAAAAGACATAGGAAAACCTGCTCAAAGTCACTAATTATACGAGAGATGCAAATCAAAACAACAATGCGGTACCATCTCACACTTGTCAGAATGGCTATCATCAACAAATCAACAAACAACAAGTGCTGGAGAGGATGTGGAGAAAAAGGAACCCTTCTGCACTGCTGGTGGGAATGCAGACTGGTGCAGCCACTGTGGAGAACAGTATGGAGTTTCCTCAAAAAACTAAAAATGGAACTGCCATTTGACCAAGCGATCCCACTTCTCAGAATATATCCCAAGAAACCAGAAACACCAATCAGAAAGGATATATGCACCCCTATGTTCATAGCAGCACAATTCACCATAGCTAAGATTTGGAAACAGCCTAAGTGCCCATCAGCAGATGAGTGGATTAAAAAACTGTGGTACATCTACACAATGGAATACTACGTTTCGGTAAAGAAAGAAGGAATTCTTAACCATTTGCAACAGCATGGATGGAACTGGAGAGCATTATGCTAAGTGAAATTAGCCAGTCAGAGAAAGATAAATACCACATGATCTCACTCATTTGTGGAATATAGAGAACGACATAGACTGATGAACAGGGACAGATCCAAAGACAGAGAAACAGCAATCAGACTATTAATCCCCAGAGGGAAAGTAGGGGAGGGAGGGAGAAAGGGGAAGAGATCAACCAAAGGACTTATATGCATGCATATAAGCCAAACTAATGGACATGGACAACAGGGGGATGAGAACATGAGTGTGGGGGGAGGTTGGCTGTTAATGGGGGGATGAGGACACATTTGTAATACCTTAACCAATAAAGAAATTTAAAAAAATATTCCTACACTGTCTAAGCAGCTTTATTCTTTCAAGGGCAGAAAGGAAAAAAGAAGAGGATTTCTGTTCTCCCTAAATGTAAATTACTGACACAATTGCAGATACTTATGCCAAAATAAAGCTGCATTTAACAGGGCCCTCTGGAATTTTAAATCCTCTGAACAGTGAATCTAATGGCTGGTGTGCAATTTCTTTGAGGGAAGTTGCCAGTGTTAAAATGAGAAATATGCAGGTAGGGAAATAGTCACCTTAGTGAACTATTTGCATAATAAAAATTAATGGTCAGTTTCTTGTTTATGTCCAGTTCACTGACTATCAATAAAAAATATCTGACAAGGAATCCATTATCCACACTTATTAAAATTACATTAGAGCCTATTACTGAGTGTTTTTAAGGTAACAAACACTGAAAAGGCTTTCTGGCATCCAATAATAATTAGTTTGAAGTTCAAGGGAACTCTTTTCATGCTTATATTTTAGTAGTTGTCTTCTCTAATATACAAACTTGTCTTGGCCATGTAAGTGAGCCATAATAATCCTGGAATCATTTTCTTTTTGGTTTTGTTTTTCTTAGTTTTTATGAAGTTATTTTAAGAACTTTTATTCCATGATAAAACACTTTAATCGGAGTAAAAATTCAATCAAATGCATAATGTAATGCACAGTATAATTAATATTTTAGAAATAATTGTAATGCCCATTCTTTCCCAATACAAATAAAGAGATTATCATTTTATGCCTGGATAACTCAAGGGAAAAATGCGGTGAAAATGGAAAGAATGTTCTATATAAGAGTTATATATTAATACACAAGCTTTCTGATATTTTATAGTATGGCCCTCCCTAGCATACAGCTAGGCATGGCTCAACAAAGAAATACTCCTAACCAATACAGTACTAGCTATACATTCTTCAACTATGCCACTGAGAAAATTAATATTTTGATCAAGAACTTTAAAATTTCTATTAATTCATACAATTTATCACCAATCTAAAAATATTTCCTGAAACTTTTCCACAAGATACATTCTCTATAAACTCACAGTAGGATTAACATATTTGATTTGAGAAAATAGAAAAATTCAGAATCATAAGATATCAGACCAATAAGTCACCATAGAGAATATCCAGTTCAATCCTCACAATATTTAGTTGGAATTTGTAACCAGAGAATTATCTTCCTATGTTTAGCAAGTCAGATGCCCATCCATTACCATTCCTTGTATTAACCCTACTCTCATTTTTTAATGAGACAGACATCTATGTTTACATATTGACAATTAAAAAATTGTCCTCATTTTATTAATGGTAAAGAAACAGATTTCTTAAAACACACACACACACACACACACACACACACACACACACACACACACACAAGAGTTCTTTGTCTTTACAGTTATAGTCTCCCTGACATTTATTGAGAATTACAGTGCTCACCTATGAGGCAGCACCAACATCTGTAACAGAATATTGACTGAGTTGAGTTATCTTAGGGAAGATGCAGCAACCCCTACACAAAGCTATTTATTTATAAATCAAACTGATAACCAACTGAACTTAGAGAACATGTATAGCCAAAGCAATAAATTCTTTACTCTAAAATGGTTGATTGTTTTCCTTACCAAACCTTGGCTACACAAATTAGAAGACTGCTTACTAAACATAAGACAGAAGAAAATGGTGAAACTTCAACTATTCCTGTCCAGAGTCTTTGAATATAGGCATATATTAAAAGGAATAGAAAGATTGCTTATAGAAGATACTGTTTTTATTTCTATTATTGAAAAAGCCATTCAAAATATCTGATTAAGCTGCTTTTCAACCCCAGTTCAAAGAGTAATCTTAAACTTCTAAATATATTACCTGACATTTTATAGCCGTCAGAGCCGAATATCAATTTTTGAAATGTTAGTGGAAATTGGATAAGAAACCGCATCTCAGAGGAGAATCACCAGAGTATGGAAGAAGACTATTCATTTACTTCCCATTACCACCTGGAATCCCCGTTCACTGTTCGCATCTATCATCTGCTCTGCTCAGACTATACCCATAAAAATCATTTCCTGAGTAAAGGACTGCAAAATACCATCGTCTGATTTATATTTGATCACTAATCTGATTCAGACTTTAAATTAACTTTTCTAAAGAGTATTTAATTTTGATGTAATAGGATAGTTACTAGTAAAAATTATGTTCAATATCTTTTAAAGGCTAAAGATGATCTGAATAGGCTTCACAATAATTTCAATGTTCATATTTTGGTATTTGATGCACAAAACAATAATTGAAAATATCATGGATTCCTAAGATCATACATAACCACAGGCTACTACCTGTTTTCTATTTCACTTCTAGGCAGGATCTCACTTAACCTGCTTTGATGTTCTTCCTTTCATGCAAAAAAGAAAGCATTTTCCTTTCTTCACACACACACACAAACATGTTTATTGAGTGAACAAAAGCACAGAAAAACTTTATATTATTTCTCATCTTTTATAATCCTGCCACAAAGAAATAAATATTTTTTGTATATACTTCAAAGTACTTTTATCAGTGTTTGCATATATGTATATATGCATGTGTTTTTAAAGACATATTTTATATATATAGTTATTGATCTGCTTTCTTTACTTAGAAATACATTTGTGAACCTCTTTCTAGGTTACTTAAAAAAAGACACATTATCATTAATTTTTCTAGAGTATCCAATTGCATGGATGCACTATAATTTCTTTAGCCACATTCCAATTGTTGGTCATTTTGACTTTTTTAAAATCATTTTTTTCTATTTTATATACTGTTTCAATAAGCATTTTGGTGCATATGCTTTATGGATCTATATTTTATTTTTAGTTAAACTTGTAGAAATAGTATTTCATACTCAAAGTATATAATGTTTTGGGGATTTTGATAATACTGACAAATGGGACTCCAGAAAAGCACACCAATTTACCCATCAGCAATATATGATATTGCCTATTTCCCCATGCTCAGCCAAAGTGGTAGACAATAATATTCTTTAAAGAGTAAAAAATGGAATGTTATTATTTCTATATAAGATCCTTTGATTTTTTAGGAAGTTTAAATAGTTTTTACATACTAATCAATCATTTGAATTCTTTTGTCAATTGACCATTCATGTCCATGGTAATTTTCTGTGGTTTCATCATTTTATACGGATCTGTAATGCCATATTTTCTAACCTGAAGAATAAAGAAATTCAGTCTTGCTGTTAGTTCATCTGGGAATCTTTTCACTTTTTGGAGCAACAGGGTAAAATTTTAAGACAAATTTTATTTAAAAGTGATTCAAATAAAAAAAAAAAAGCAAAACAAATAAAAAAGATATGAAATTCAATCCAATCAAGATTGGTTGCACAATTAAGAGAATAAACCTGCCATAACCGGTTTGGCTCAGTGGATAGAGCATCAGCCTGCGGACTCAAGGGTCCCAGGTTCGATTCTGGTCAAGGGCATGTACCTTGGTTGCGGGCACATCCCCAGTAGGGGGTGTGCAAGAGGCAGCTGATCGATGTTTCTAACTCTCTATCCCTCTCCCTTCCTCTCTATAAAAAATCAATAAAATATATTTTTTTTAAAAAAAGAGAATAAACCTGTTAAAATAAATGCTTTTTTTGAGAACTAATCACTTCTCGAAATATAGAGCAAAGTTTCTAATATATTTATATATAATTGTCATGGAGTAACAAACTAAAATCATACTAAAATGAAGTGTACAAAAAATATAAGTTGGTTTCCTTTTTGTCTATAGCTAATATTACTTTTCTCCTGAGCAGCAACTCACTGGTTAACACAAGACAAACAAATCCAATCTCGTTTAATCATATGAAATTGCTCATTTTCCAAAATAGCCTTCCCATCCCCATGGATCTCACTAAAGTACTGGAATAGTGTATTGGTTTGGGCAAAAGTTTGGATCAAGCCTACTTGAGCTCATCTGCCATTGAGTGTACTTAGTCCCTTAGTTTCATGGCCTGTATAGTGGGAACAATGATAGTAACTGCCTCATCCGATCTCTGGAAGAGTTTAAATGACATCATGCATGTAAAATGCTTATAATGGTGTCTAGCACATTATAAGCATTCAATAGATATTTGTTACTACTTTTCTAATAAATAATTTATAAGCGTGTGAGTTAACTTTATTTGTCAACTTGGCTATGCCATGGTACTCAAATATTTGATCAAATATTATTCTGGATATTTCTGTGAAGGTGTTTTTTTTTATATGAGATTAACACTTAAATTGATAAACTTTGAATAAAGCAGATTACTCCCCATTATGTGGGTGAGCCTCATTCAATTGGTTGAAGGCCTTAAAAGAAAAAATAATGAGGTCCCCTTAGGAAGAGTGAATCCTGCCGGTAGATTGCCTTTGGACTTGAACTGCAACATTAAGGCTTCCCTAGGTAACCAATCTGTGGGCCTCCCCTGAAGATGTTGGACTTGTTAGCTTACACAATCACATAAGTCAATACCTTAAAATCTCTCTCTTTCTCTCTCTCTTCACACACACACACACACACACACACACACACACACACACACAATTGGTTTTCTTTCTCTGGAGAACCCTCAAGGGTGTAGCTTAAGGGACCTCTGAGCAGAGTAAAGAACTTGGAGTCCTTAGTTTATGTGTCCCCTGTTATTCTCTGATCTGCTTGGTGATGTCACTTGTCTACCTAGGTACTCTTTGCCTAGCAACAATTTATGGCTGAATTCTATGACTGGTATAATGTATGATCTGGTCTCTTTTGCCTTAGTCATGGCTCAGTGGTGCTCCCTGGTTGAGTCAGCAGAATCTTGGTTTTTGTGGATCTTTCTGGAGCCTGGAATTCATTTACATTTATCACTGGTTTGTACTTTCAGACATATTGCCCAGTAATCAGAGCCACTTTTATTCTACTTCACTGATGATATTTTACAAATTATCAAGTCAAACACTTAATTACAACTAGGTCCTACTTATTCCATGTTGGAGACAAAGGAAAGCTTCATGTCAAGCTGTTTCTTTCACACAAGTAAACTATGGGTTAGCGAAGCTAAGCTGGGCTTGACTGAGTGGCTCTGCTTCAAGTTGTGGCTGTTTAGGCTGGTCTTCTCTTCGCAGGGCTATGGATCAGCAGAGCCATTCTATTCTATGTCTCATTCTCCCTGGCCCAGTGGGTTGCATGAGGCAAAATCTCATGGAGATAGCAGAGCCATAAAAGTCTAAAGAGAAACATGTGAAGTCTGTTAATGACTAGACTTAGAGTGGGCTCATTTTCATATCTGTCTACATGACCAATCCTGAAGTCTAGAGACAGGAAATATATTCTGCTCACAATAAAGCTATAGTAAGTGTGTGAAGAACTCAGTCATTTAATCTACCATAATAATCCTCACACATTATTATGAATCCCCTCCCTGAGACAAAGTTGGGAGCTGCAAAATTATAACACACATCTGCCTTGTTTCTTACTTTTCTTCCCTACAATGTTCAGGTCCAGAAATGAAATGTGTCTTCTTTTCTCATATCTCATAAGCCTCCTTTATGTAAAACCAAAATATCTGGCCTTTCAATCCTTCTTCTTATATGAAAAAGAAGGAACCAAAGTAACCAGGCAATATTTTCTCAAGAAAACCGCCTGCCTCAAAAATTTAATATCTTGCTGTAAAATCCTATTATTATTTTAAAATATATTAACACTATCCACCTTCTACCTGCTACACCCCACCATGCCTAACTCATGGAAGTCACAAATGTAATATTTATTTCAATAATTTTGTCATTTTCAGGATGTTATTTGAATGGAACCATACAGTATATAACCTTCTGGGATTGGCTTGCCCCTCACCCCTGCACAGCATATTTCCTCTGAGATCCATCCAAGTTGGTGCATGTCTCAATAGTTTATTTCTTTTTATGACAAGATATTATTTTATCATATGAATGTAGCACATTTTGTTTGACTATTGACCTTTTAAAGAGTATCTGAGTGGTTTCCATTTTTTTGGCTTTTACAAATAAATTTGCTAAAAATATTAATGCACATGTTCTGTGTGAACATACTTTTTATTTCTTTGCAATAAATTGCTCAAGAGTATAGTAGCTGGTCATATGGTAGTGGCATATTTAATTTTATAAAAAATTGCCAGGCCCTTTTTCAGAGTTGCTACACCATTTTACATTCTCACAAGCAATGATGAGCCATCCTGTTTCTTCACATCCTTACCAGCATTTGGTGTTATCACTATTCTTTTTTTATTTTAGCCATTCTGATAAGTGTACAGTGGTATCTCATTGTGCTTTTAATATCCATTTTTCTGATAGCCAGTGATGTTGAAAATCTTTTCATGTGCTATGTGATATCTGCATGTCCTCTTTGGTGAACTGTCTGTTCATGTCTTTGGCCCATATTCTAATTGCCTTTTTTTAAAAAAAGGTTTGGGAGTTCTTTATACATGCTAGGTACTTTTCCTTTGCCAATTATTTTTTCAGCCTCATAACAAGATCTTAAAAGAAAATTTTAATATTGAAGAGGGCTAATTTATCCAGTTTTCTTCTTCTTTTTAACAAATGGTGCAGAGCAATTGAACACTCAAAGACACAAAAAATTAAACCCCACATATTATACAAAAATTAATTCAAAATGGATTGCAGACTTAAATGTAAATATAAAGCTTCAAGGTTTTAGAAAAATATTTGACAAAAATTATTCCAAAAATATATAGGAAAAATCTTCAGGATTCAGGGCTAGACAAAAACCCAGATTGTTTTTGTTTGTTTGTTTGTTTGCTTGCTTGTTTTAAAAGAAATTTTATGGCTTTATGTAGAAGCTGCTGGTCATATTATTGAAAGGCACATATGGTACAAAATTATAGTAGTTCAGTTTATTATGAAAAACAAAACATTAAGTCTTTACAATTCATTACAGAGTCTTTGGAGTTTTTTTGAACTCCTATTTCATGTGTAGCAAATCAATAAACCTCCAATCAAAATCATTTAAATGTGAACCCATCATATTTACAGAACTGGGCACATAGAGAAGATGTTCTAAGACTCTCCTAACATAGTATCAGCAGCCTGGCAGAAGGCACAACTTCACTGAAAGATATATGTCGGTACAATTGAGTCAGTGTCTTGGGCATAAAATGCAGGCTGTACCTCGGTGTCCCAAAAGATAAGGCACAACAGGCAGAGAAGTAGCCAACATCTTTGGCATTGCCTGACTGACAAGGCCCTGGGAGCTGATGGCACTGTGAGATACTGGCCCTCTGGCCAGGCCTGGGTACCTAGGACAGCTGCCTCCCACTGCCCATTGCAGTCTTTTGGGGGTGGAAGCCAGTAGTGATTGTGGGTGTGCAGAGTGGAAGGCAGGGCCCCGCCTGAAACATTTGCCTGTCTGTTATGGCCCCTCCCTTCCTCAAACTGCCTGGGGGTCCCAAAGCCACAGATGGCACTGGTGAGGCATCCACGTCTGTCTCCGGCTTCTATACTGCCTATCCTCTCTTGCTATCACACTAAATTTCAGAGCCTGGGACATTCTAGAAATGGCATCAAGAATCCTAATGCTGACACTTTATTTAAAAATAGACCTCTTTATTAGTAAGGTGAGAACAATCTCCTGCCCTCATACTAGAATAATCTCCAGTTTCAATTTCTGTGATTTCAATTACTGAGCTCAACTCTGGTCAGAAAATATTAAATGTAAAATTTCAGAAATAATTTATAAGTTTTTAATTGTATGTCATTCTGGGTAGCGCGATGAAATCTCTTGCTGTTCAGGTCTGTCCCACCTGGGATGGGAATCATTCCTTTGTCTAGCATCCCCGAGTGATTACATAAAACGGTGGATAGTACCAAACCCTTTTATATACTATGTTGTTTTTTTTCCTATGCATGATAAAGGTATGCTGTTCTGCTAAGTTGATAATTCCATTACAAAGATTGCCTCACCTGCCTTGTGGGTCATGGGTTATGGATGGGGCCATAGCTGAGTCAAGAGAGCCAGGCCCACTGCACTTCATTCTGACAGGGATACTAAAGAACAGGGATGCCCAGGGTGGGAAGACCAGCCTCTCCCAGCACAGTGCAGGCCTGCATGTGGACCTCCTAGCCACCGTAACTCACCAACAACTCCAATAAGACAAACATCTCCTTCTTTCTAACACGCTATCAGGATAGACCCCCAAGCATGCTTCATTCTAAGAAAACCTCAGATGAGCTGAGAGCTACAGTACTTGAGAACAGCAATAGTGCTTTTTTCCCACAAGAAATGACTACGTTTCCATACAATGGGCATGACTGCCTTGCCTCTGCAGGATCAGCCAAAAGCTATGAACAAAGGTGAAGTTGGGAGAAAGAAGGAGGTGGTCCAAAACCTCTGCAGATAATAGGGCTGGCCTGAATGAAAAATCTCTAAGACCCCTTCCATTGTTCCAGCAAGTTCCAACTAATAAGAAACTGCTAAGTTGATAATTCCATTATGGTCCATTCCATTTTAATTAAACAGAATGATGAAAAGAGAGCTCCACACCCTTCATCTTTCATCCTCCAACTGACCTTCTAAAATGGTTCCATGCAAGCTTCTTCACACCAACTTACAGGGAAGATGGGCTCAAACAAGTACTTTGCTAAATAAATAGGGATCAGAAGCCCCAAAACCATGTTCCATTTTTACAGTGTTTTCTCTCCAACAAGCTTGATGCATGACTTCTGCCCATGGGCAGGTCACCTGAGGTTGTGGGAGCAAGAACTGCTCTTCTCAGCAAAAGGGGTGACTCTGATACCTACATCAATGATGCATGTGTTGTTTACTTAAAAATTTCTTTCAAAGTGAGAGGCAATAGCATTTACTTGAGATCAATAAGAAGGACTATTTGGGGAAGTAGTGATTCAGGCAAAAGCCCAAATGGTGTTTGGATTTGGAGACAAAGGCAATGAGTATTTATGAGAAAGGGAAGGAAACAATGGCATCAGTAGGTACAGATAACATAACATAGTGGTCTTAATTCTAAAGAATGTTTTTAATTTTCAGTCCAGTAGTCATCAGCCCAGTAGTTCTAACTGCTTTCTTGTTATCCTTGTGATATCCCAAATGGTAAGCCTGGACTCTATTATTACAGGTTCTTGCCCAGAATCCTAACCCATATGAGTGCCTCTTTGTGTGCCACCACAAAAGAGGATCTGCCGGACTCAGACACACTTACCTGTGAGATCTAGGACCAGAAAACCTGTTAGTGTGCGCCCACTAACAGGACTGACCTACTGGACAGTGCACACTTACCAGCATGGTCCTACCAGGAGGCCACCCCTTTCAGATGTGGGGAAGACTGAACTAACCTGTGTCCCTGATTAAAGTGCCTGAGATGGTTCCAATGTTTCTGAAGTGCCCATCGAGTTCTCCAAGGGTGTTTAAAAGGAAATGACTTTAGGCCAAGGGCTCAGAGAATTTGGCCAGTACCCAGAGTTCTTGGGAGAGTACAAATGGCTCCAGCCTTATTCCCATGTCCACTCTCACTATCAAATGACCCATCTTCTCTATTCTTGTCTCCCTAGTCTGTCAGCAATGAGGGACTCACATAGAAAGGGTGGAATCCTACTTTAGTCAACAGAGGACTTTACTTCCACTGGTGAGCTAATCTCCTAGATATATGATCTACCTGGGAACATGGAGGGGCACTATAAATAGTGTTAGAGTGCTTACTTTAATCCCTTTTGGCCTGACTGAAACATGAAAATTAAACTGGAATGTGCGATTCTTCCCCTTAGCAGGATGCAAAGGTGATTTCCTGGGTTCTTGTCCAGGTGGATTAGAAGAATGAAGCCACGGGCAAAAGGTGGTATGGGACAAAACAACAAGAAAGCCCTTTGCATGGGGGAACATATTTGCCAATGTTATCTCCGATAAGGATTTAATTTTCAACATCTACAGGGAACTCATACAACTTAACAAAAAGGAGATAAACAATCCAATCAAAAAATGGGCAACAGACCTAGATAGACATTTTTCAAAAGAGGACATCCAGAAAGCCAAGAGACATATGAAAACATGCTCAAAGTTTCAAATTCGCATGCTCCAAGTGATGTAACTCAAAACAACAATGAGGTACCATCTCACACCTGTCAGACTGGCTATCATCAACAAATCAACAAACAATAAGTGCTGGAGAGGATGTGGAGAAAAGGGAACACTTGTGCACTGCTGGTGGGAATGCAGACTGCTGTAGCCACTATGGAAGACAGTATGGAGTTTCCTCAAAAAACTAAAAATGGAACTCCCATTTGACCCTGTGATCCCACTTCTAGGAATATATCCCAAGAAACCAGAGACACCAATCAGAAAGGATATATGCATCCCTATGTCATAGCAGCACAATTTACCATAGCTAAGATTTGGAAACAGCCTAAATGCCCATCAGCAGATGAATGGATTAGAAAACTGTAGTACATCTACAAGATGGAATACTATGCTGCTGTACAAAAGAAGGAATTCTTACCATTTGCAACAGCATGGATGGAACTGGAGAGCATTATGCTAAGTGAAATAAGCCAGTCAATGACAGAAAAATACCACATGATCTCACTCATGTATGGATAATAAAGACCATTATAACCTGATGAACAAAAAGATAGATACAGAGGCAGAGAAGCATGGAACAGACTGTCAAACTATAGTGACAAGGCTGGGGAGAGTTGTGGGGGGGAGGTAAGAGATCAACCAAAGGACTTGTATGAACACATATAAGCATAACCAATGGACACAAGAGACTCGGGGGTAGGGGAGGCTGGGGGAATGTCAATGGGGAAAAAAAGGAAACATATGCACTATTCTTTGTAATACTTTAAGCAATAAAATAAAATTTTAAAAAAGGTGGAAATTTATTGAGAAAAAAGCACAGACACCCATGTGGGGAGTGGGAGGGAGACCCACTAAGTCCCTTTTTTCAAAGGTTTATAAAGGCTGCAGTTCTTTGTGTCCTGATAGCCCCTCTGATTGGTCACTATAGCAGCTTCAGAGCTTAAACCCCACGTGGGGTTCCCTCTTTTTCTCCCTTTTGTTTTATTATTCCCTGTGGCCTTCCTCTTTAGTCTGTGAATGAGTAGCTTCCTCTACCTTTATTCTGTAAATGTATACCTTTTAGCAGCTCCCAGCTCCCTTATTCTGTGAATGTATGCCTTTTGGAAGCTCCCAGCTTTGAAGTCCCATGGTTCTCCCCCAGGCATCCCCTAATTCCTAAAACTTCCTAAACCTGCCCATTTTACCACTAAAAACTCCTTTCACTACTTTTTCTAGTCCTCTGCTTTATGTTTTTCCCACATAGGAGAAAAAAAAAATCCTCTCCTTCAGGGCCTTTATGTCCTCTGGCACAAGAGGATGTGCAGGGAACAATAGCATGTAGTGCCTCCTGAGCAGGAGCATTTCCTTGTAGGCTTTCCTCTTGTTCTAGTAAGGATTAAGATTCCCTCCAATCCCTACAAGTCTAAGGCTAGTTTCTTAAAATTCAAACCCTTGGAAAGTTGTCAAACTTATTTGACCAAAAGATGTGACTTTTTTTTTCAGCGCCAAGACATTCTTGTTTTCTATGAGTCCTGGGAATGGAAAGAGGTGGCAATGGTGTCTGGAGGTGGTATCCCTATGTGTGAGTATGGCTTGTGACCTGGTGGAAACAAACTGAACAACAATTATAATACAATAGGGGCCCAGTGCACAAAATTTGTGCACTTGGGGGGGCGTCCCTCAGCCTGGCCTGCATCCTCTCACAGTCCAGGAGCCCTGGGGGGGATGTCCAACTGATGGCTTAGGCCCACTAAGCCATCAGTTGGACATCCTTAGCATTGCCATGGTGGCAGGAGAGGCTCCCACCACTGCTGCTTTGCTCACCAGCCATGAGCCCAGCTTCTGGCTGAGCATGCTCCCCCTGTGGGAGCACACTGACCACCAGGGGGCAGCTCCTGCATTGAGTGCTTGCCCCCTGGTGGTCAGTGTGCATCATAGTGACCAATCATTCCATCATTCGATCATTTGCATATTAGCCTTTTATTATGTAGGATATGCTGTAGATGAGGCTCCCTAGAACCATAAGAAATGCAAAAAATTTAACTGTTAACTCATTCTCAAATTGCCCCCACTTAAAATCAAATTTCCCCCCTGTGGGGCGTGTGCTGCACCTTGGGAACCAGTGGGCTTGACACATTTCCTCTCTGAGCTTCGTTTCTGAATACATACGCTTATACCCTGGGAATTGTAATCTCTTGTCCGCCTACCTCACTGGGCTGTCATGAGGACGTTCTGAGCTAATAAACCTAGAAAAGTTTCATCAAGTAAGTGATGTCTAAATGGGAAGGGATTGTTATTTTTAAGCCCACAAGTACCCTCGCAGGTAGCAGATGCTGATTAAGGGAGGAGGGCATGATTGTTTCCTGGGACTGTAGCTATCAAGGCTTTTCAGAGGGTTCTGCAAGCCTCAGAGGGGAGGGCTCTGGCCAGCAGCCCTGTAGTGGTGGCTGTCCCTGGAGGCACTGGCTGGGGGGTTGGTAGGGGACTGCTAGGGGGGCAGCGAGGCTGAAGGGGGAGTAATTGTCAAACCTCTCCACTTGGTGCCATTCTTTAAATTGTATGTGGCTGTTTTGCAACTGTATGTGCTCCCAGTGCCTTGGGGGCACTGACAGGTCATTGCTGGTGTGCTATTGTTGTGGGTGCCCCTGGTGGGGGTGGCAGGGGAAGAGATCAGGAGTCAGAGGTGCGGGCTGCAGCTACCCCCAAGGCTGGGTCTTCTCCCCATCCAGCCAGCTTCCCCATCCCCCACAGAGTGCAGGGGCTGGGGTAGGGTGTCCCTGCAGGGGGACTGGAAGAGCTCCCCATGGCCGCTTCCTCTTCCTTCTTAGTAGTCCAGGCTCCTGTCAGGTACGCTCCTCAGATCCCCAGGAATTGGCTCCCGCATTTCCGCCCCTCCATGGCTTCCTGCCGCTCCTGCACCACTCAGCTCTCCCTAGCCTCCAGCCTGTCAGGAGGCTGCTGGGGAGCCCTGCTATGGGCAGTGCAGTCCTGGGGCAGAGGGTGGGGGTGGGGGGAGCAGCTCCAGTAAAGTTCAGCAAACCCAGGGTGCCCATTGGGATTCTACTTTGGGGTCATGGGGAAGTGTGCCTGGGTGGGATGAAATTGAGCAAGACCTGGAGTCCCACCCCATGGCCCTGCAGCCCCTCCCACCCTGCTGAGCGGTCCTTATGTGAAGACGTCCTGGCTAATTTTCATATTTTTCTATTATTAGTATAGACTAGAAGCCCGGTGCACAAAAATTTGTGCACTCGGGGGGGAGGGGGGTCCCTCAGCCCGGACTGTGCCCGCTCGCAGTCTGGGACCCCTCGGGAGATAATGAACTGCTGGCTTAGGCCTGCTCCCAGGTGGCAGAGGGCAGGTCCAATCCCTAGGTGTAGTCCCTGGTCAGGTACAGAGCAGGGAGGATTGGGAGGTTGTGATGCCACCCTCAGTCATGCTCAGGGTAGGGCCGATTGGGGGGTTGGGGCACCGCCTCCTGTCACACTCAAGGCAGGGTTGATGGGGAGGTTGCAGCACCACCCCCTGTCACGCACAGAGCAGGGCCAATCAGGGGTTTGGGGCTCCGTACCCTGTCACGCACAGAACAGGATCGATCAGGGGGTTGGGGAGCTCCCCCCCCCGTCAGGCACAGAGCAGGGCCCATCAGGGGGTTGAGGAGCTCCTCCTTGTCACAAACAGAGTAGGGCCGATAGGGGAGTTGGGGCACCACGTCCTGTCACACAGAGCAGGGCGGATCAGGGGGTTGGGGCACTACACCCTGTCACACTCAGGGCAGGGCCGATGGGGAGGTTATGGCTCTACCCCATCACACACAGAGCAGGGCCCTTGGGGGACGGTTGGGGCTCCACCCTCTATCACCCACAGAGCAGGGCTGATCAGGGGGTTGGGGCGCCTCCACTGTCACACTCAGGGCAGGGCCGATGGGGGGGCACCCCACCCTCTCACACACAGTGCAGGGCCGATCAGGGGGCTGGGGTGCCGCACCCTGTCACACATAGAGCAGGGCCGATCAGGGTGTTGGGGAGCTCCCCCCTATCAAGCACAGAGCAGGGCTGATCAGGGGGTTGGGGTGCCTTCCCCTGTCACGAACAGAGTGGCAGATAGGGAGGTTGTGGCCCCGCCCCCTGTCACACACAGAGTCACAGGGCAATCAGGGGGTTTGGGCGCTGCCCCCTGTCATGCTGATCCCAGTGCCGGGAGGCCTCGCTGCTCCACTGATCCCGGTGCTGGGAGGCATATTACCCTTTTACTATATAGGATAGAAGCCTGGTGCACGGGTGGGGGCTGGCTGGTTTGCCCTGAAGGGTGTCCTGGATCAGGGTGGGGGTCCCCACTGGGGTGCCTGGCCAGCCTGGATGAGGGGATGATGGCTGTTTTCAGCTGGTCACACACCCTTCAGGGTGGGGGTCCCCACTGGGATGCCTGGCCAGTCTGGGTGAGAGGCTGAGGGCTGTTTTCAGGCTGGCAGGTGACTGAAGCTCCCGACCGCTCCTTTTTTTCTTTTATTTTTTTTTATTCTGGGCCAGCTTTAGCTCTGAGGCTTGGCTCCGGCTCTTAGGCCTCCGCTGCTGAAAGCAGGTATCTGGTTTGTTTGGGTTCTATAATCGAAACACTGTTTCAGCTCCAGCTCATAGATCCCGGCTGGCTGAAAGCAGGTTTCTAGGGTTTTGTTTAGCTTCTATATTTGTAACAATGTTTCAAACTGCAAGCTCAGAGGCCGGCAGCGTCAGGCAGGGAACTTTGGCGTCCTCCGTCACTGAAGCAAGCAAGCCTCATGTTCACTTAAGCTGCCTGGCTGCCGGCCCCCATCTTGGCTGGCAGTTAATTTGCATATCTCCCTGATTAGCCAATGGGAAGGGTAGCAAAATTATGCCTAATTACCATGTTTCTCTATTATTAGATAGGATGGTACAGTGGAAGGAAAAGCGTTTTTGTGTTCAATGATTCCAAGTCTAAAGATGGGAGAAAAGTAAGCATTAGTCTGGGGAGTCATAGCTAAATATTCAAGAAAACTATACAAATTTAGGATTTAGTTCAATTTATAGGTGAAGAATAAAACTTGAAAACAAATAATTAGAGCTTATTCACAACTATGTATTATAGTTTGTTGAAACATATTAAAATCACCTTTGTTTTTGTTAAAGACCAATTTATTTATTTTATCAAGTCTAGCTTTAATTTGGCCTGATTGTTTGCATGAATACAATAAGAATAGCAATTGACTATATGTATAGACTCTTAAAATCTGCTTTGCTGGAATCTCATGATTAAGCTTTAATGAGTCCCTAAGGGCAAAGAAGCCCAGCCATGTAGCTGCCATCAGGATTGCCTTCAATACTTGTAGACTTGGGTGAATTCTTCAAGTTGAGGTCCCCAATAATGTCTTGAGGTTCCTTCCTTGCCATCTCTCAGGAAAGCAAACTTTGTTTCTTACCTGGAAAGACTGCCATGAACCACGTGACCAAGTAAGGTACCAGGCTTTTCTCCAAGGTGCTCTCTTTGGCTTCAAGTCTTCTGGTGACACCCCAAGTCTAGGCATGTCCCTCTTAGACATGACACTCCAGGCAAAGTCTTGGTTAACAAAACCACTATTAGAAACTGGTCTTATTGGATTCATGCAAAGAAACATATTGCCATGACTCATTCGTTAAGAATTGTCAAATTCTGGAAGAATAGGTAGGGAGAAAAATATATAATTTAGCAAATTGCTTTAAAATGCTTCCTTGTATCTGAAGAACAAAGATTAAAAACTAGCAATACTTTCAATAAAAGTTATAAAAAACTATATAATTATTTTTAGTTTACTTAATCCCATAATCTAATTTTTTTGTTTTTCCTGATTTTTTTCTTTCAATGTTTCAATCTAGAAAACATTCTTGAGTGTACAATGAGCCTTCCAGTTCTTCTGTTTACTGGCTTAATCTTTACTCACATGATTAAAAGCACTGAAGTGTTATTTTAAAGTCTTATTTTCTTTTTTAAACATTATAAGCCTTGTCAAAACAAGGCCATCAAAAGTTTTGGCTCTACTCCATAAAAACTGGAAGAGAAGGATGTTAATGTTGTAGCACACACCTCGGGTAAACATAATCCCTATTATACTCATGATGACTAGCTAATGCCAAGATTTAGTGCTTGAATAAAAATTTCTACGTTACTCTATAAATACTAGGTTATCCTGTAAATAGCAATGGAGAGAATTGTTAAAATTTTCCTTCTTAAACTTGGATGTACTCTTGAATATCATTCTTTTGTCTAGCACTTATTTAGATATATGAAAATTTTACTCCAGATCAGATGGGCCCCCAGCCAATCTGAGGAGCAGGCTGGGTGAGGGTCTGAGGTATCATACACCCTCCAGTATACAGGTTTTAAAATTCCTCTGCCCTTTTAAAAAATTCTTTCTTCTTCCACCTTTCTGCATGAACCATTTATCCTGTGTCCTCAGCTGGGGAAGATAACAGCTTGTTAGTTACAGGCAGGCTATAAATTGTCTACATGGTTTGGTCATTATTTTAACTTCCTTGTCTGGGTTGTCCTATTCCACTTCTCTTGGCTTACTGGCTTGTGCCATTTATATAATTTCTTTTCAATATTCCTCTTCTCATTCTACCACTTTCATGAACCTTCTTCACAAATCTTATTGTCTTCAGAAATAACCAGTTTAAGAATCCATTCTCTATTTCCCTCAAAATGCACCTCCATGCCTTATGCCTTCTATAATCCCACTGTATCATTCTCAACCAATAATTCTTATAAGCCTTAATTTCTAATAACAAAGAAAAGCAAATAACTGGTCATTTCTTAGATTGACCCTTTTAAATATTTTAAAGGAACTTAATTTCGTTAAAAACATGAGATATATTTATAGCTTTATTTTAGAGATTTTTTGTAATAAAGACAAAAATAGGTGACATAGTCATCAATAGTTTGACAGCCGAAATGAGTTAAGTTGATTGCAGCACATGGTTGTCTTTCCCAGAAATAAAACTAATTTCCCTAGGTATCTTGTAACTCTTCATTCTATTGGGAGCATTTTAGGTAACCTGACAGAGAAAAGCTGCGCGCCAGGACGCAGTCCCTCCCAGCCTCAGTGTGCGAATTTCCCCAAGTTCATGCCCTCTGAGTACTGCAGGCCAGGTGCTGGCACTGGAGCTAAAGGGGATGCAGTTATTTCTAGGGCCTTCCCTCTGGAGCTGCCCAGGCAGGCATGCTAGTCCCAGCAAAGGGGGGTAGTGTGGGCAGCTAGAGGTGGGCATGGCCTGGGAGGGGCAGGGGCAGGGGCAGGCCGTGACTCAGGAATCCCTTCCCTCCTTACATGCCTCCCTGCAGCCCAGATGTGGGGCTGGAGCCCTGGGAATGGCCCCACAACCTGCGGGTCAGCCACCCCCAACCGCTGTGAGTGACTGCTCAGCTGTGCCTTGGGGATGGGCACCGTGGTGGTCACCCGTGGATGCCACCCACCCTGCATGGGATGGGGGTTGCAGGGCCTTGGGATGGTCCCTCTCCCCCCACTCGTCCTGCCGGCTGGCACCAAAACTGAGTCTCACACCAGGCCCCAGGGCAGGGGACTTCTCTGGGCAAGATGAGGAGTGTTTGCATCACTTGCCACTGTGGCACAGCTTCTGGCCCTGTCTCTTAAGTCCTGGGGAGCACCTAATTATGGCCTAAGGGGCACCATGGATACTTTAGGGAGGGCTTGCCTAACAATCTACGCAGAGTTTGGTTTCCCTCTAATCCAGAAGTACAGAGAAGGGTAGGGTCCAAACCGAGGAGAAGGCGGCCTGTGAGGGGTGGGGCTCAGCACAGCGGGACCCCAGTGGGAATTGTCTGTCTGAGTCAATAACTTAAGAGCAGAAAAGAGTAGATGAATATCCAACTAAACCTGCCCGGGGACTGGGCCAGGGTTGGACATTGTCTTGTTGGTAGTAGAGTCCTGCTTGGGTTTCATATAAGTGACTCAGTTTCTCTCTTCCACTGTCTAGAACAGCAGGGAGGATCCAGAGTGCTGGGTGACAAGCCATTCTATGCATTACTGGATGGGTCAGATTTTAATTACTGTTGTATTTAAGAGTCTATATGAGGCCCTTGCAAGTATTAGGGCTCAATCCCAGACACCTCTGTACCTCCTTTCTCAAGAGAGGATATTTGAGATTTTTGGACCAGAGGGAGGAATTTGCCTCTCTGATCTTCAGAGCCTGGGTAATTGTCCAAGTACTCATTCTGCCATTGTTTGGACTTTGTCTTGAAACTGCTGGGGGAGCTTACTGCTCTCTAACCCAGTCCGGCAACCAGTTTATCCTTCCATGGGACTCTTGTTATGCGGCACCCACCCTAGTGGCATTTAAGTGGCTCACTCATGCCTGCTTTTTAAATGGCCCAGAGACTGTGTCTAGGAAATGGAAAGTGAAATGCCCACTTGACACAGCAGCCAAATTAGGTGGCTGGTGGGCACCTGGCAATGTCTCCAAAACTATAAAGGGGATAGTGAGAAGGTGACAGAGTCTGCTTACTTCCCACACAGTGTGGAAAGATGACATTGCACAAGCCCCACGTTGGGTGCCAATTCTGATACTCTGAATGGCAAGCTCAGACTCTTATCATCACAGGTTCTTGTCCTATGAAGTTTGAAAAATAAAATTCACAGACTAAAAGATTTTAAGCAAAGTACAGAGGGACCTCCCCTGGGGAGAGGTCCCCAAATGGAGAAAAACTTGCTCTCTAAAATGGAAGAAAACTTAGTGATACGGAATTTTTGGACTGGAACCCAGATTCTTTGTCTGCCGGAGTCAAAGAATGAATCCATGGACAGAGGGTAGTGTAGCAAAGGTGGAGATTTATTGAAGAACAAGTACAAACTCCCACGTGGGGAGGAGGAAAAGTTCCCACTGACTTCCTGTTTCCATGGTTTATAAAGGCTGCAGTTCCTGTGTCCAGATATCCCCTCTGATTGGTCAATATTCCCTTTCGAATTGGTTACTATAGTGACTCCTGAGGCCCTCCTCCCTCATTATCCTCCCATTCCTTCTGGGATTTCTTCCTCCTTCTTTATTTTGGGAATATAGACCTTTCTTGGCTATTTCCAGTTCCCTTGTCTTATGGAAATATAGCTGCACCTGGCTTCCTTGTGTTATGGAAATGTACCTTCTCCAAGCCTGTAGCCCTGTGTTTTTCCATGGACCCCAATTCTAAAAATTCCCTAAGCCTGCCTATGTTCCCTTAAATTCCTGTTTCACTAGTACTGTGAGTCTCTTTGTCTACGGATTTATAAATGTTGGTAGCTTCTTTGTCTGTACATCCTATCTTCTGATTGGACCCTTCCTCATTTTATGTCCCCTGTTCTTTCCTAATTGGCCACTTTCCCCCTTCTCCCTGCATGGTATCAGTTTCAAAGTTTCACAGCTCACCCAGTGCCCCCCTCTTCTTCCCCTTGTCTTGTAACATTCTTGTAAACAATCTGGCGGCTTGGAGCTGTCTCTGCCAGTCACATATGCATCCCTCTCCCTGGACCCTTCCCTAAAACTGTCTCTCCTGTTTCTAAAACCCTTTCACTTGCAAACAGTTTTTGGTACACAAGGTTGCTTTAGGCCCCTTCCAAAGATTATTTTGCCCTGTTTTAACATTTCAAAGGTTTGAGAAACAGGACGCACATGGCACTTCCTCTGGTATGGCGGCTCTGGCTCCATTTTAAGGGCTCTGTTTATATATATATTTTTCACAGTATACAGAGAAAAATCTCTGAAAGATGTTTCAGAACTTCTATTCTTGGAAAGAGGTTAAGTAGCAAAGCTGGCACAGAATTGACAACACTTCATTTAGGGAAACAGCCCCAGCAGGTGTTCCCCAAAATGCCAGCTGAAGACAGGAAGGCATACAAATTAGTGCCTGCCTTTGGAGGGATGGGGTTCCCACAGACCTGTGGTTTCCAGAAGGCCCTTGCCACCCCCTAATGGGAAGGAGACAGGATTTTCCTGGCCAGCCCTCTCAGAGGACAAGCTCCCAGCCCTGAGCACCCTTGTGTCTGGCAACCGGAATTGTAAAAACAGAAAGACAACTACCACCCAGGCAAGGGGTGCTGTGCAGGTGAGGGCAGGATGAAGGCAGCTGTCACTGCGGAGACCTGACCCCTAGAAGTCCTTGCCATGGAGACCCAGACCAGCCATCCGCTGGGTGCTGGGTCAGCAGATCCTCACAAGAGCGCTGCGTTAAATGATTAGCACCTGGAAGATGCTCTGAGGTGCAAGGCTGTTGGGGCAGGGGCCAAGGCTGGCCAGCAGGAGGCCACCATGGGGCTCTGAAGAGTGACCACAGTGGCTGACTGTGTTTCACAAAGAAAATAGAAAAACCCCAGGCTGCCCTGGCCTGGTGGCCCAGTTAGTTGGAGCCTCATCCTGTGCTCCAAAATGTTGCGGGTTAAATCCCCCATCAGGGGGCCTACGGGAGGCAACTGATCAACGTTTCTATTTCTCTCTCTCTCTCTCTCTCTCTCTCTCTCTCTCTCTCTCTCTCTCTCTCTCTTTCAAATCAATAAAAAAACATATCCTCAGGTAAGGATTAAAAAAATTAAAAATAAATTTTAAAAAATTGAAAAACATTATAAAATAGCAAAAACAAAACACCACTCTGGAAGTCAGAAGCTGAAGCTTCTGTACTAGTAAACTGGAAAAAAAACAAAACCCATCCCTGAACTTTCCTTGGGTTAGCCTGTTCCCTCCCTGATCACTTCCAACTCTAACACTGTGAATATTTGCTGAGATAAAGCTAAAAGATAGGCGTGCTTTAAACTCCTGGCCAGGCCTTCCACCTTTAGAAAGGGGGAGGAAATGACTGCCACCATCTGGGAAAGTTGAGGTCTTGTATTAAAGGCCACGACCCACAAAGTGAGATGATAAGGCCTAGCCTAGCACAAACTAAGTGTTTATGATTCCATACCAGCTGGAGTTTATCTAATCAAATAGACCAGGACAAGGGCAGAGGCAACTAATCACCTGACAAACAGCTGATTGTTAGTAATTGTCAGCTAAATTTTTAGAAAAAATAATTGACTAAAATTATTTTAAAAATATACAGGAGAAAAATCTCCAAGATTGAGGGCTAGGGGAAAAATCTAATTTTCAATGTCAAAAGCTGAACATTACCTGAGTCTTATTCTTTGTGTTCCTTCTGTTACAAACCCTAATTTCCCTTCAGACCAAAATGCCTCAGGCAGATTAGACTTATAACTGTGTGTTTGAAAAAGCAAAAGAGAAAAAGTACATCTATGTTTTTCAAAATATTACCTTGTTTACTCGCTTTAATATAAAATTGACCAAAACTTTCAGATATTACATTGGTCAACAAAGACAACGACGAATCTGCCTCCTGTGCAGTGAATTTTACTAGAGCATATAATTTTTGTATTTCCCAAAGTCAGTCTGTTCTAACTCCATGACACTGCATCTCACCAGGTTTCTCATAGATAAGAAAGCATACCAATGTAGACAGTAACTTGTCTCTCTGCTTTTTCTGTATCCATGCCTTTTTTAAAATTTGGTGGGCATAGAAAGTAGCTTACCAATAATTCACCCTGTTTAGTCAACTACCCAAGGGGGTAAATACATTTTTCTGTGTTAACAAGACAAAACGAACAAACTTTACATAAGTGTGACTTAGCTCAGATTGAGAATGAGAAGTGAATAGGTCACCCATTCATAATGACCAGTTTGCCACTTTATATAGAAGCACATATTTAAGATAAAGTAATTCTTTGTCCATAGAAATAAACATTTATGGCACTTAATTCCTATTTCAATTAGCACTAAATGCTACACACCAACTAAATGCTTCCTGAACTTCATCAGAAGAATCACCCTTCTTAAAATGTAAATATTCCAGGAAAAAGTGGGCTCATTGATAACTAGTTGAAGGCAGGTGAGGGTGAGGGAATCAAACATGAAATGGTCAAGGTTGATAGAGATCTGAGAAGCCTACAGATAAGGAAAACATAAATGCAAGGAAGATGGGAATACCATACTTGCTTTACCTCAAATATTTACAACACGAAAATGAGAAACTGGCAAAAGCTATGTTATTGTGTAGCCAGAGCTCGCTGATCTCTTTTAACACCAATATATGGTAAGAACAGCTCTCCAAATGATATTGGCCACAGGTTCAAGTGACAGATTATAGTTTCTGTGAGAGCCAAGCCCCCGATCAGTGAAGCATACTCAACTGAAGCACAGTCTAGGGGCACTTTGAGCCACTCACACCAGAGAGCAATGAACTGACTTTCCAAAAGTGGACCATCACTGCCCATAGTAGTTGGGATTTAAAATGTATTTGTGGTTAATGTTCTTTTGGCTTCATTTAGTGAATAAATAGATAAATGGAACAGCTAACTTTATAAAGTTATATATTTAAAAACTTAATGAGGGTTACTTGATAATACTTTAGAATATTTTTTTCCAACTCTCATTTCTCACTATCTGCCCCTTTAAAGATATGGTATATATCAACATTCTCACTAAATGATAATGTTTTGTCTTTTTACATGTGGTTTTAAAAACACATCCTCAACTTGCATTTTTATGACATTCTGAGGACAAATACTTCCATGTGATCAGATCACCTCTTTATATTGGAAGTCAAGGGGAAAATAGTATTTAATATATTTTACACACCTTCACAGCATTGCTATTTTACACACCATTATAGCATGGCTAAAGTAATAGCATTTAAAACAATCTTACTAATTCAGGTATATCTCCTGGATGCTGACTACTGGAATACAATCTTCCACTGTTGTCTCTCCATCTCCCCAAACAGAAAGAAACCTCTAGGAGCACATTCTTTCATTAAGTATTTTAACATGTTCATTTCATCTCTCCATTCACCACCTGTGAAATAAACACCTATGAAACTTAAATTGAATGTCAGACTTTACCCAAGCAGTTTTTAAAGAACTGATTTCTAAAGAGACAGTGTAGAAAGCCTCATATCCAATAGTTTTTTAACCTAAGCATTTCCAAAAAGAATTGTTTCTTCCTCAGGTTAAATGTGTTATCAGGAGGATATAACCTGTGATCATAGCCAAGGAAATGACACATTAAACTGTGAAATGAAACAATTTTTATGAGTCTTTTTAAAAAATGTAATTTTTTACTATCAAAGCATATCATAATTTGTGCAACAAAATATTAATTGATAATAACCATGTAAAAATTAAGGCAGATTCTTCAAGGGGCTAAATTACTCCAGTTGCTTGAAGTTAAGATTTACGCTCAAATACAGTCCAGTATTTTTCTGAGGGAGTAGACAGAACTTGAACACAAGCAGTTAGCAACTTATAAAGGCTTTGTGGGTTTTTCTGAACGTTCATGTGTCACTTTTATGGTACAGAAAACACATTCATAAAACTCACATATAAATGACACAATGATTCTTAGGTTAGCCCACAAAGGCCTATTTAATCATTAGTGTGGTTTACATGTTGTATATGTAAAGTGAACAAGCACAAAACTTTAAAATAACAATTATGTGTAGCTGGGATCCACATATAAAAATAATTATGTGATTACATTTTCAAAAGGTAATCACAGTAGGTTTGTTTTTTATTTATGAACTATAGTTGGCATGCAATAATAAATTAGTTTCAGGTGTATAGCACAGTGATTTGATGTCTATATACCTTATGAGATAGTCGTCATGATAAGTTTAATAATTATATGTCACCACACAAAGTTATTATAATATTGTTGGCTATATGCCCTTTGCTGTGTATTACATCCCATGATTTATTTATTTTATAACTGGAAGTTTCTACCTCTTAATCCCCTTCACCTATTTTTCCTATGTCCCTGCCACTCCCCTCTGGTAACCATCAGTTCATCCTCTGTGTCTATGAGTTTGTTTCTGTTTTGTTTTGTTTGTTTTTTTTGTTTGTTTTTGTTTTTGTTTTTGTTTTTGAGGATGGATACAGCTTAAAATGTTTATTGGCAATTAGCATTTACTATTTTGGGAAGAACTTATTCAAAATTATCTTACTTTTTCTCACAAAAGAAAGATCCTAGTAATCATAATAGTACACCTATCATATAACTATAATAAAATGTAATAGTATAACCATGACAAAAGTAGTTAATGCAAATATGTTTGTTTTCTTTTTAGATTCCGCATATAAGAGAAATCATATGGTATTTTTCTCTGACTTATTTCACTTAGCATAATAGCTTCTAGATCCATTCATGTTGTCACAAATGGCAAGATTTTATTTTTTATGGCCGAGTAATATTCTATTCATATATATATATATATATATATATATATATATATATAACACATTTTTATTCATTAATCTATTGATGTGCACTTAGGTTGTTTGCATATCTTGGCTATTGTAAATAATGCTTTAATGAAAATAAGGGTACATATAATTTGAAAATTAGTGTTTTCAATTTCTGTGGATAAATACTCACAAGTGGAATTGCTGCATCATATGATAGTTCTATTCTTAATAGTTTGAGGAACCTCTATACCAGCGGTTCTCAACCTGTGGGTCACAACCCCTTTGGTGGTCGAACACCACAGGGGTCGCCTAAGACCATCCTGCATATCAGATATTTACATTACGATTCATAACTAGCAACATTACAGTTATGAAGTAGCAATGAAAATAATTTTATGGTTGGGTCACAACATGAGGAACTGTATTTAAAGGGCCAGAAGGTTGAGAACCACTGCTCTATAGTGTTTTCCATAGTAGCTGTACCAATTTACAATCCTACTAATAGTGCAGGTGTAGCCACTATGGAAAAAAATATGAAATTTCCTCAAAAAAATAAAAATAGAACTGCCTTTTGACCCAGCATTCCTATTTCTGGGAATATATCCTAAGAATCAGTGAAGTCTATTCTACCCACCCTAATAAAAACTGCAACCAAGTACTTCTACTTCAATCCCAGGTTCATTTTAACCCCATTACACAGCTTTGTATGTCATCCATAGTACTTATGACCTGCTAACACTTTGTATGATTTAGTAATTTGTCATATCCCTAATTTATTATTTATCTTCCTCTGCTAGGATTTAAGTTTCATGATGGAAGAGCTTTTTAATTTCTGTTTTGCTTACTGATATATGTTTACTCAGTGCTTACTATATGCCAGACCCTTCTTTAGGCACTAACATATAGTAACCCCTCAATTAATATTAGCGGAGAGAAATAATAAACTCCTTCCTGTTCAAGGACTTTCAGTGACTCCTGTATAATCAGATAGGCTAAAGCCCTCCTCATTTTCTAAACCCTTTAAAGTCTTGACATACTAGTTACATAATACCCTTCCTCCTCAATTTGCATCCTTTGATCTAATCAGTCCCATTTCTTCAGAGTCCCCCGACTGTCCATCTTTACAAAAGAAAGACCCGATTTGTGAAAATTGTATGATAATCCTTCATAACCTGTCCTCGTTATGTTTTCTTCCAGTCACAGCCTCTGCCATTTATCTTTCCTTGCAGTCCTATGACACATAGACGGCACACAACGACCATTACTTCTTCCCTTTCACTTAAATGTCATTTCCTCAAGGAAATTTCACAAGATCAGAGAGTCAGTATGTTGTATTCATTTGCTCATTCACTGCATTTCACATAAGAGCCACCTAGTGTATGCCAGATACTGCCCTACATGCAGATCTACAATATGAAATGCAGATCTAAATTGTCTGAATCCAAGGCCAGTCTTCTTTCCACTGTATCACAAACATCAACTCACAGTCATCTCACCTTCATCTTAGGGTAAGCTCCTGAAAAAACTCCATTGGGGAGGCATCCAGCACAGAGGTGGATATATGAACCTGGGAATCAGATCTCTAGATGCACAGTACTTTTCATGTCTTCATTCCTTATATGTCTAAAATAAAGTTATATATACTATGTAATAAAGCTATTATATATACACTAGAGGCCCGATGCACGAATTCGTGTAAGGGACTTGGCCCTTGCAGCAGCCCCAGCTGCCTCACTGTGCAAGCCAGATTCAGCCTCTAAACCACCTAGTTAGAGCTTCCGATTTAACTGGTCTATGGCAGGAATCTGCTTACCCCATGGTCATATTATGATGGTTATAAGAGAACTATGTGGAGAGCTATACACTGCCATACAAACAATAGAACAATTGAGGGCTTGTATCTGCACTTACTATTGAAGCCCTGTACTTTTACATTGAGCTGAATACACATGGTTTTAGAACTAATGAAAAAAGAAAGGTTTGGATACCTGGTAGGATTGGTACCCAAAATGAAAATTCAGTTAATACTGAAATAAAATTACATCCTTTGTCTTTCCAAGAGTATGGACTGAGAATCATATTGCTACAAGTAGAAATGAAGCTTATAGCAAAATTAAAATTCATTTCTAATTTTAAAGCAAGACATACTTGCTATTTGAACCTTAAATGTAGTATGAATTTGAAAAAATTTCCAACGGTAATACTCTGAATAATATTTCCCAGTGCACAGACAGACAATTGCTTAACTTTGGCATTTTCTTTACCTCTGAGTTTAGATAATCACAAGTAAAGTTTTAAGGAATTTCATATCTATATATTTTAGATATATTTTTTCTGAAAGCAATAGAGCAAGCTATTTCCTTCTGTACTTGGGAAAGGATAGAAGTTTTCCTTTTTAATTTTTTTACTGAACAGTTTGACTTTTCAATCATATATATACATATAGCGTGCATTTATTTTACTTTTTGTCAAAATTATCTGGGAATCACATTATGAATAAATTAATTTTTTCTTTATATTTATCTTTATTAACAACAGAAGTTATTCTTAAATATCCATTAAAATTGTAAATGAATATAAAAATATGAGGCATTATTTTGATTTTTATAGGGAAGGCAAACTATTGCAGCTTCAATGTTAATATTAAATATTCAAATCCCTGACAGAATAAGTAAAGAGTGCTAGAATCTAGAAAAGCTCATACTATTTTCTAAAATACTCCAAAATAGGATTCATTGGCAGAATGCTGATTCAAACTGATTCCTGGCATTAAGAATCTCTGAAAGCCCTGGCCGGTGTGGGTCACTTGGTTGATGCATCTTCCTGCACCAGGAGGTCTCTGGTTTGATTCCACAAGGCTTGACCAGTCGTGGCCTTGGCCCCCACCCGGTGGGGGTGTGCAGGAGACAGCCAATGTTTCTCTCTCTCTTTCCCTCTCCCTTCCTCTCTAAAAGTCAATAAAAACTCTTTTTTAAAAAGAATCTCTAAAAATACAAGTGTCTTCTTTAAAAATTAAGCAGATTTAGATAGGAGCCATGACTCAAAGGGTGCACTTTCTGACTGAGGTTGAGAGCAGAGAAGGGAATCAGCTGTAAAACAACTTAGCCAAGTAGAGACATTTTGGAATATTTAAGAGAAATTTTGGAAATCCTGGGCATCAAAAAGCAAGCAAACAAAAACTGGAGATGAACTAGAGTTTTAGAAAGATGGGTTAGCATTCGATATGTAAGACTGAGGCAAAAATACACGTTTTATGTTGTTCTTGCAGGATTTAAAGATTAATAAAAGAGTCAAAGAATAAGCCAGAAAGTAAATATTTAATTACAATTTAGGATAAGTATAATGAAGAAAATGGGGTGCCTTTAGAAAGGATATTAGAAGGGGGTTACATTCAATTGGGCAGATAGAGAGGTGGTGCTGAGGTGAGACCGGCACTAGGACTTGAATGACTAGAAATTACCTCCCTCAGTGGAGATCTGCTTGCTGAGTATTCCAGGCAGCAAGTGTGAAGGTGCTGGAATGGAAACAAACTTAAAGAGCTGTGCAGTAGAAAGAAAGTTGGTTTGACTGAGAGATAGTACGAAAAAGTGAGAGAGTAATAAGTCAGCAGGTCTTAATAGGGGCCAGATCATAGGATCTCATAGGATTGTCAACCATATAATTTATCATTCTAGATACAAACACCTTTATTTCTATTTAAGCTTTATTGGGGCATAATTGGCATATAAAATTATAAGTTATTTAAAGTGTGCATCATGGTGAGTTGATAGACATATACATTGTGAAAGGGCTCCCCCCATCTGGTTAATTAACACATCCATCACCTCATCAAATTACCTTTATTGTGTGAGAGAGAAAATAATCTACTCTTAGCAAATTTCAATTGAACAATATAGCATTGTCAACTATAGTTTTACATTTATCAATTACATGTTTTACATTTAACAATGATATGTTTTACATTAGATCCTCAGATATTAGTCATCTTACTAGTGGCCCGGTGCACAAAATTCATGCACTGGGGGAGGGGGAGCATTGTCCCTCAGCCCAGCCTGCACCCTCTCTAATCTGGGACACCTTGGGGGATGTCCGGCAGCTGGACATCCCCCTCGCAATCTGGGACCGCTGACTCCTAACCACTCACCTGCCTGCCTGCCTGATTGCCCCTAACCACTCTTCTGGCCAGCCTGCTCCCCCCAACTAACCCCCACTGGTGTCATGCTCACCCCCAACTGCTCTTCTGCCGGCCTGATTACCCCCAACTGCCCCACCCCCGCTGGCCTGCTCGCCCACAACTGCCCCCCCACCATCCTGATCACCCCCAACTTCCCTCCCCTCCTGGCCTGATTGCCTCTAACTGCCTCTGCCTCGGCCTCGCCACCATGGCTTTGTCTGGAAGGATGTCCAGAAGGTCTCCCGGAAGGTCTCCCAGTCTAATTAGCATATTATCCTTTTATTAGTATAGATAGCTGAAGTTTGTACTTTTTAAAAAAATATATTTTATTGATTTTTTACAGAGAGGAAGGGAAAGGGATAGAGAGTCAGAAACATCGATGAGTGAGAAACATCGACCAGCTGTCTCCTGCACACTCCCCACTGGGTATGTGCCTGCAACCAAGGTACATGCCCTTGACCAGAATTGAACCCAGGACCCTTGAGTCCACAGGCCGATGCTCCATCCACTGAGCCAAACCGGTTAGGGCAAGTTTGTACCTTTTTATCAACCTCCCCTATTCCTCCACCCCCAAACCCTGGCAACTATTTTTCTAATCTCTGTTTCTATGAGTTTGAGTCTTTTTTTTTCTAACTTTATTGAGAGGCCCAGTGCACGAAATTCATGCACAGGTGCAGTTCATAGGCCTGGCTGGCAATCGAAGAGCAAGCGACTGGCGTGGAAAGGCAGGTCCCAGCTGACCTCTGGGCCCTGGGTAGCACCTGGGCCCCCGGGACCCTGCACACCCACCTCCGCCTGAGTTCCCACACGGAGGTGCAATAAGCGCGGCCAGACACCACAGGCTGGTGCGCAGCATGGGCCTCTGGGCCGCCCAGCAGTGTCACATGGAAGCTGGGTGAGCAGTGCGCTTTCTCCCAGCTGGCCTCAGCAGACCGTCTCCTGCACAAACCTATGGTGAGCCCCTGTGGTCCCGGCAGTTGTGGCCCTGCTCACCCAGAAGCCCATTGGGGCCAGCAGCATCTCCACTGCTGTCCCTTGCCAGTGCCTCATCGCCGACGCCTTCCATGTTCCGTGCTTCCCTCTGGTGGTCAACGCACGTCATAGCAAGCAGTTGAACTGCTCTAATTCCTGGTCAAGGGGACAATTTTCATATTAGGCTTTTATTATATAGTATATCTTCCATTGATCTTCCATTGATTTCAGAGAGGAAGGGAGAGGGAGAGAGGGATAGAGACATCAATGATGAGAGAGAATCATGGATCTGCTGCCTCCTGCATGCCCCACATGGGATCGAGACCACAACCCAGGCATGTGCCCTGACATGGAGTCAAACCTTGACCTCCTGAGTCATAGGTTGACATTCAACTACTGAGCCACGACCACCGGGCTCTTGTTCTCATTTTAAAGGAGAGAGAATTAACTCCCAAAACAGCCAAGTTATGCAGTGGCAGAGTCGGGGAAGGGAGGGGGACTGGTTCTAAACATGCACTCATGAGGCCTCTGTGTTAATTGGTTGAGCTGGGGGAGGGGGTGGCGGGGCGGGTGGACAGACACTGTCTCTGGCTCTTCAAGCGTCATTTCCTAGAGGCTCTCAGATTCCTCGCATGACCCCCAACCCTCCCTACCTGCTATCAGAGCTGAGGGGCAGAGGATGGGAAGGGCCATATGTGGTTCACCTGGGAGGGGACGTGGGAGGAGGAGGGAGGGGCAGAGCTGGGAGCACCACAGACCCCTGGTGGGAGTTAGAGGCAGCAACCTGGATGCTGATCACCTGTCCCAGCATCCCAGGAGCTTTTCTTTCTCCGGAAGCACAGCAAGCATTGCCTTAGGCCGCGGGACTGGGGGCTAGTCTTGGCTGTTCTGTTCTGTGGTGCCGGATCCTCTCTGTCCTGGAAACTGGAATTGGAGATTGGAGTCGGACCACCTGGGCAAGCCCTTTGCATTGGGCCCTGAGCCCTTTGTGTAACCTGTAACCTGGGTTCCGGGCATAGCTGATCTGTGTGTCCACAAGGGGGCTTCATTTTCCTAGTTTTCAACATTTGCTTTCCATAATACTGTACATTCTGTTTTGTTGTTTTTTGTACCAAAAATAAAACCATTTGCTTGTTTCCAATACCAGGTGTACCAGTTAATAATGTGGATTTTGAAATAAAAGAAAACACGATAATTTCAAGAGAAACATCAAAAGTGCTTTATTCAAAGTAATGTCCATCACTAGCTACACATTTCCCCCAACTTTCAGGTAATTTGTGGATACCGTCCCAATAGAACTTTTGTTGTTTTGAGGCAAACCATTCAGAGACCCAATTTTCCACTTCTTCGTACGTTTTGAAGTGCTGCTCAGAAAGTGCGTGTGCCATGGATCTGAACAAGGGTTAATCTGAAGGAGCAAGGTCTGGTGAATACAGCGGGTGGGTTAATACTTCCCAGGCAAGAGCTTTTAACGTGTCTTTAACTGGTTTTAAAGTGTGATGGCCCATTATTATGAAGCTAAATTACTTTGCCGTGTCTTCTGGCACATTCTGGTCCTTTTACAATCAAAGCATGGTTCAAATTGATTATTGTCGGTAGTGATCAGTATTAATGGTTTCACCTCTTTTGTTTTGTTTTTAAATATATTTTATTGATTTTTTACAGAAAGGAAGAGAGAGAGAGATAGTTAGAAACATCGATGAGAGAGAAACATTGATCAGCTGCCTCCTGCACATCCCCCACTGGGGAAGTGCCCACAACCCAGGTACATGCCATTGACCGGAATCGAACCAGGGACCTTTCAGTTCGAAGGCCGACGCTCTATTCACTGAGCCAAACTGGTTTCGGCATTCGCCTGGTTTTAGAAGCTCATAGTACACTACACCTTCCTGACCTACCAAATGCAGAGCATTGTCTTCTTTCTGAAGCGATTTGGCCTTGCAGTCGATGTTGATGGTTGACCTGGATCAACCCATGATTTTGTGCATTTGGGATTCTCAAAATAAATCCACTTTTCATCGCCAGTCACAATTCGATGAAAAAAATACTTTCTTTCGTGCCGTCAAAGCAACATTCTACTGATGACTTTTCAGTTTTCCATTTGTCTTTCGTTCAGTTGATGTGGCACCCATTTTCCTTCCATTAAAATCTTTTCCATTGCTTGTAAACGATCGGAAATTGCTGAGCAATGGTTAATCTTTCTACAAGTTGTTTTTGAGTTTTATACGCATCTTTATCCAATAATGCTTGTAATTGTTGGTCTTCAAACTTTATCGGTTGACCTGGATGTTTGCCGGGAGCCGGTCCATCCTTGCTGTTTCAAAGGACCTGGCATATATGGCATACTGTTCTTAATATGTTTGCTCACCTTCTTGGCACTGTGTGTTTTAACCAAGGTCTCTGAGAAAGGTTGTTTCCCCAGGTAGGGATTTTCCCCTGAAGTTAGGGAGGGAATAAAACCCCTCAACTAAGTGCCAGGCGGGTAATTAATCACTTTAACTATGAACAATCATGCTTAAGCTACATAATCTTTACTCCCTGGAATGGAGATAAGAAACGCCCTAACCTTTGTAATAGAGATTGATAGGATTGAATCAACTGGTATAAATACAGATGTAACAAGACAGCAAGAGTCAGAACTTAGAATACAGAGCTTAGAACACAGAACTAAGAAGACAGAACCTACAGACAGAAGAACTTCGCTGGAGAGAACATGGCAAAAGATCCTGGACTGAACCTGACTACAGAAATTGGCAAGAGAACCTGACTAGAACCTGGTGACTGAACCTGGCTGGAGAACCTAGCGAGGGACCATGGCTACAGAACTTGGCTGGAAACCTGGCTGGAGAACCTAGCAAGAGAACATGGACACAGAACTTCGCTGGAGATCCAGACCAGAACTTGGCTGGAGATCCTGGTTAGAGATCCTGGCTAGGCTGCTGATCAACTGAACGCTATCTCCGTGTCATTCCTTCTTCGCCAACTCCGTCCACGCCTTTGGGAACCCCTGGACCTGCTGGGGTTGGACCCCGGCAGATGTTCATCTTTCACATCAAAATCATCACTTTTAAAGTGTTCAAACCAGTGTTCAAAAGTATCTTGAGATGGAGTATGTTCACCATATGTTTCCCGAAGTATATAACTTTTTCTTCAAAAAAAAGTAATGAATTAAAACTTTCCACAAATGCTCTTTTTTTTTGGCACGAAATTCAACATTTTTAAGCTTAAAAATATCTATGATGTTAACACCTTCAGAAAATTTGACATATGAAGTTTTGAAGCTTTCTGTCAATACAACAAAATAGCATACACATCAAGTTGCATATATATATCAACTTATGTGTAACTCCACCTATTGAAAAGAAATCTGCATCATTAACCAGTACACTTGGTAAGTACTTGTCATCACTGAAGAGAGTTTGAGGCTGGGGGGGGGGGAGGGATTAGGGAAACCAGACAGGAATGATCCGCCTCCTGGACATCAGGGTGTGGGGCTGGTTGTGAACATTCCATGTGTGGAGCTCAAACTAAGGTCTGGGTTTTATAGTCAGACCCTCAAAATGGATGGGATCTGAGCCCAGGCCCCCCCGCCGGCAGCTGTCAGAGACCCTGCCTTCCCAGGGGCCTAGCGGAGCATGGGTCCTCCTCCTCCTTCCCCCCACATCATTCCTCATGCTCTGCCTTCCCTCCAGCACACCCCAAAGCTGCCACAGTTTCCACTGTCTCCATGTCGCCTTCAGGGAGGGTGCTGTTGCCTCCTGCTATCTCTCTGCTTCCTCTTCCCCCTCAGTCTGCTCCTAAAACAGAAGCCAGAGGGTCCTCACCTATAGGCCCTGTGCCTCCCCCTGAACTTAGGAGATGCCAGGTTCTTAAGGGCCCTTGATCCCTGCAGGATGTGTCCCCTGACCCAGCCCTGACCCCCTTCCACTCGGCCTCTTGCTCATACTGCTGCCCTTCTGTGGACTGTCCCCTCTTCCCGATGCCCTTCTCCAGGCCTCAGCCTGGCTCTCCATCCATCCACTTTCCCTCAGTGAGCCTCCCTTTGCCCCTCCCTGGTGGAGCCCCTATGTGGCTTCATTCCATGCTTTCATGGTGCTTGTGCCCTCTAATGGTTGCACCTCATGTCTGTCTGAGGCTGTTTCCTCCCTGCACCCCTGTCCTCTCCTGGTGGATTGCAAGCTCAGTAGGACAGGGCGGCTGGCTCCCTGCTGCTCTGCAAGCACCCGGGCATCGCCTAGGACACAGCGGGTGCTCAGTCAGTGATTCGGGTTGAGTAAGATGCTCAGGCAGCAGGGTTAGGTGTAAAGGCCATTGGAAGGCAGACTCATTTGGAGCTGAGGGCCAGTGAGCTCTCTGCACAGCGCTCAAGGGAGTCGTGGGAGCCAGTTCCTTTTCTTTCAAGAAGGTGGGAGGAAGAGAATGAACAAGGAGCAGTGTGTGTTTTCCCTCAACTACTTAAAAAGCTGATAATCTCATTCCATTCTGAAAGCTATGAATAGAAACCCTTAGATCAACCTTATGAGTCACGTTCTGGGATTATCTGAGAGTCCATGCAGAGTACCCAGCCTTCGCCCGCCACAAAGATGGTGCTTAGTAACCTCTAGCTTTTAATGCTGTGATTCATGCACTGGTGGGGGGCGGCCTGCAGGGATCAGCCCGCTATGGGAGCGCCCACTCATCCCAGTCAGCCGAGCAGCTGTGGACCTGCCCTCTCAGTGGCTGCTCCTGCTGTGGGAGCGCCCAGCACTGACCACCAGGGGGCAGCTCCTGCCTTGAGCGTCTAGTCGAATGGTCGTTCTGGTCATTCTGCCTTTCAGTCGCTGGGTATATAATATCCTATTATTTAGGATAACTGACATGTAAAATTGTGTAAGTTTAAAGTGTACAATGTGTTGATTTGATACATTTATATAATGCAAAATAATTATCACTATAGCAATAGCTAATATTTCCATCCCATCACATTGTTACCATTTATTTTTTGTGGTGAGAACATGTAAGATCTACTCTCTTAGCAACTTTCAAGTGTATGATGAAGTATTATTAGCTATAATCACCATACTGTACATTAGATCCCCAGAACTTCTTGATCTTAGAACTGGAAGTTGGTGTACTTTGAACAATATCTCTCCATTCCCTCCATCACCTAGTTCCTGGTAATCACTACTTTACTCACTGATTTGGCTTTTTTAGGTTCCAATATAAATGATATTATATGGTATTTCTCTCTCTCTCTCTCTCTCTCTCTCTCTCTCTCTCTCTCTCTCTCTCTTATTGCACTTAATATAATTTCTTTAAGGTCCATCCATGTTACTACAAATGCTAAGATTTCCTTCTTTTATATTTATATCACATTTTCTTTATCCATTTATTCATTGACATACACTTAGCTTGTTGCTATATTTTGGCTACTGTAAATAATGCTTCAATAAACAGGGAGTGCAGATGTCTCCTTTAAATCTTGTTTTCATTTCCTTTGGATATATACCCAGAAATGAGATTGGTGAATCATGTGGTACTTTTTTTTTACATTCAACATTATTTTGTATTAGTTTCAAGTGTACAGCATAGTGGAGATAAAATAATATCCTTTACAAAGTATATTATTCCCTTGGTAATTCAAATACCCACCTGGCACCACATAAGTTACTAGAGGCTCAGTGCACAAAATTCGTGCACTGGAGAGGGGTGTCCCTCAGCCCAGCCTGCACCCTCTCCAATCTGGGACCCCTTGGGGGATGTCTGACTGCCAGTTTAAACTGTCCGTCGGACACTCCTCTCACAATCCAGGACTGCCACCTGCCTGATTGCCCCTAACTGCTTCTGCCTGCCAGCCTGATCACCCCCAACAGCCCTCCCCTGCAGGCCCGGTACCCCCCAAATGCCCTCCCCTGCTGGCCTGGTCACCCCTAACTGCCCTCCCCTGTAGGCCCAGTCACCCGCAACTGCCCTCCCCTGCTGGCCTGATTGCTCACAACTTCCCTCTTCTGCCAGCTGTTTGTGGAAGCCATCTTGTGACCACATGGGCATGACCATCTTGTGACCACATGGGGGCAACCACCTTGTGACCACATGGGTGCAGCCATCTTGTGTGAAGGTGTGACAGTCAATGTGCATATCACCTATTTATTACATAGGATTACAATATCATTGACTATATTCCCTGTGCTTCACTTTACATCCCTGTAATTACTAATCTGTAGTTCTTAGACGCTTAACTTTTTCACCCAGTCTCCCAAGCCCCCTTCTCTCTGGCAACTATCAGTCTGTTCTCTGCATCTATGAGTCCGTTTCTATTTTGTTTGTTAATTTAATCTGTTCTTTAGATTTGATGTATAAGTGAAATCCTATGGCATTTGTCTTCTTCTGTCTGACTTATTTCACTTAGCATAATACTCTGTAGTCAGGAGTGAGGAAAGTCCAGCCCTCGGGCCATATAAGGCCCTCAAAACCATTTGGTCTGTCCCTGCCAAGGTATTAGGGGTGAGTTAATTAAATGTTTGACCAAATAGAGCAGGCTAATTTTTAAGTTAACAATTTTGTGTGGCCCACAAATGATGTTATAGGTATCTAAATGGCCCTTGGCAGAAAATAGGTTCCCCACCCTGATTGGTCCCATCCATGCTGTCACAAATGGTAAGATCCCATTCTCTCTATGGCTAAGCAATGTTCTGTTGTATATATGTACCATATCTTCTATATCCATTTGTCTATGATAGACACTTGGGTTGCTTCCATATCTTGGCTATTGTGAATAATGCTGAAATGAACATATGGGTGCATATATCCTTTCAAATCAGTGGTGTGTGTGTGTGTGTGTGTGTGTGTGTGTGTGTGTGTGTTTCAGATATATACCCAGAAGTGGAATTGGTATGTCATAAGGCAGTTCCACTTTCAATTTTTTAAGGACCCTCTATACTATTTTCCATAGTGGCTACACCAATCTGCATTCCCACCAATAGTACACAAGGGTTCTCTTTTCTCCACATCATCACTAACACTTGTTGTGTATTGATTTCTTAATGTAAGCCATTATTACAGGTGTGAGGTGATATCTCTTTATGATTTTAATTTGCATTTTTCTGATGATTAGTGACATTGATCATCTTTTCATAAGTCTATTGTATGCTTCTTTGGAGAAGTGTCTATTCAGGTACTCTACCCATTTTTTAATTGGATTTGTGTGTGTGTGTGTGTATGTGTGTGTGTGTGTTGAGTTGTCTGAGTTCTTTATAAATTTTGGGTATTAACCCCTTGTCAAATGCATCATTGGCAAATATCTTCTTCCACTCAGTAGATTGCCTTTTCATTTTGTTGATGGTTTCCTTTGCTGTGCAAAAACTTTTTAGTCTGATGTAGTCCCATTTGTTTATTTTTTCTTATGTTTCCCTTGCCAGAGGAGCTACATCAGAAAAAAATATTGCTAAGAGAAATGTCAGATAATTTACTGCCTATGTTTTGATCTAGGAGTTTTAGGGTTTCAAGTCTTACATTTAAGTCTTTAATCCATTTTGATTTTATTCTTGTATGTGGGATAAGAAGGTGATCCAGTTTAATTTTTTGCATGTATCTGTCCCATTTTCCCAACTGCCGGGAGCCGGTCCATGCTTGCTGTTTCAAGGGACCTGGCATATATGGCATACTGTTCTTAATATGTTTGCTCACCTTCTTGGCACTATGTGTTTTAACCAAGGTCTCCTCTCTGAGAAAGGTTGTTTCCCCAGGTAGGGATTTTCCCCTGAAGTTAGGGAGGGAATAAAACCTCTTAACTAAGTGCCAGGCGGGTAATTAATCACTTTAAGTACGAACAATCGTGCTTAAGCTACATAATCTTTACTCCCTGGAATGAAGATAAGAAACGCCCTAACCTTTGTAATAGAGATTGATAGGATTGAATCAACTGGTATAAATACAGATGCAACAAGACAGCAAGACTCAGAACTTAGAATGCAGAGCTTAGAACACAGAACTAGAGAGACGGAACCTAGGCACAGAACCTACACAGAACGTTCTCTAGAGACAGAAGAACTTCGCTGGAGAGAACATGGCAAAAGTTCCTGGACAGAAACTGGCCTCAGAACCTAGAGACAGAACCTAGCGAGAGAACATGGCAAAAGATCCTGGACTGAACCTGACTACAGAAATTGGCAAGAGAACCTGACTAGAACCTGGTGACTGAACCTGGCTGGAGAACCAGGACAGAACCTGGCTGGAGAATCTAGCGAGGGAACATGGCTACAGAACCTGGCTGGAGAACCTGGAGAACCTAGCAAGAGAACATGGACACAGAACCTGGCTGGAGATCCTAAGCAGAACCTCTCTGGAGATCCAGACCAGAACTTGGCTGGAGATCCTGGCTGGAGATCCTGGCTAGGCTGCTGATCAACTGAACACTGTCTCCATGTCCTTCCTTCCTCGCCGACTCCATCCACACCTTTGGGGAACCCTGGACCTGCTGGGGTTGGACCCCGGCACCCAACACCACTTATTAAATAGACTATCTCTACCATATTGTATATTTTTTACTCTTTTATTATATACTAGAGGCCCGGTGCACAAAATTCGTGCATGGAGGGGGAAGGGGTTCCTCAGCCTAGCCTGCACCCACTCCAATCAGGGACCCCTTGAGAGATGTCGACTGCTGGTTTAGGAGATCAGGCCTAAACTGCCGGTCAAACACCCCTCTCACAATCTGGGACCGCTGGCTCCTAACCACTCACATGCCTGCCTGCCTGATTGCCTCTAACCCCTCTGCCTGCCTAATCTCCCCTAACCTCTCTGCCTGCCTGCCTGTTCACCCCTAACTGCCCTCCCCTGCTGGCCTGATCTCACCCCCAACTGCCTCTGCCTGCTTGATCACACTATCCTCCCTTGCTGGCCTGATCTTGCCATCTACTGCCCTCTCCTGCCAGCCTGGTTGCTCCCAACTGCCCTCCTCTGCTGGCCAATTTGGTTCTGATTGGTCAGTTTCTATGCCAGTCAGCATCAAAAGCTCCACCTCCTAGGCAGCCATTGGCTCCTCACAGTTGATCCAGATTTGGTTCTGATTGGTCAGTTTCTATGCCAGTCAGCATCAAAACTCTGCCTCCTAGGCAGCCATTGGCTCCTCACAATTGACCCAGATTTGATTCTAATTGGTCAGTTTCTATGCCAGTCAGCGTCAAAAGCTCCACCTCCTAGACAGCCATTGGATCCTCAAAGTTCACCCAGATTTGATTCTGATTGGTCAGTTTCTATGCCAGTCAGCGTCTCTGGGCCTATCAATGGAGCCTGATCAGAAAGGCAGGGCTGATCAGCAGCCCTGGTGTAGGCCTGAAGAGAAATGGAGGCCCAGCTGTTGGCCAGGCTGGGAGAGAAAGAGAGGCATGTTCTGATCAACAGCTGCCACAGAGGCTACCGATCAGACCCTGCCTCTCTCTCTGCAGGCCTCTCTCTGGGCCTGATCTGCAGCCCCCTAGGCAGTCAGTGTTGGGTTGGGCCCCCACAGTGGCCCCAGTCAGTGCTGGGTCACCATGGCAACCCAGCACTGACTTCCGGTCTGGTGGAGCCTTTGGTCGCAATTGGTCGTTGGGACCCTGGCTCTTTATTATATAGATCAATTTATCATATAACCATGGGTTTATTTCTGGGCTCTCTATTCTGTTCCATTGATATATATTTCTGTTTTTTTTATGTTAGTACCATGCTGATTTGATTACTTTAGACTTGCAGTATAGTTTGACACCAGGTAACATGATACCTCCAATTTTTTCTCTCCAAGTGTTACTTCTATTTTTAATTTTTTGAGGAACCTCCATACTGTTTTCCATAGTGGCTTCACCAATTTACATGCCTATCAACAGTGCACAGGGTTCCCTTTTCCCACATCCTTACCAACACTTGTTATCTCTTGTACTTTTTATGATAGTTATTCTAATAGGTGTGAGGTGATATCTCATTTGTGGTGTTTTATTTGTTTTTTTATTAAAATATGGTTAATATACAATGTTAAATTAATTTCAGGTATACAGCATAGGTATACAACATTTATATACTTCATGAAGTGATCACCACAATAAGTCTAGTGAGCATCTGGTAGCATACAATGTTATTACAATATTATTGATTATATTCCCTGTTTTTTTATTTGCACTTTCTTGATGATTAGTGATATTGAGCACCTTTTCACATATCTACTGGCCATTAGTATGTCTTCTTTGTAAAAATGTTTGTTTAGTTCCTCTGCTCATTTTTAAACAGATTGTTTGTTGTTTTACTATTGAGTTGTATGAATCTTTATATGTTTTGGACATTAACTCCTTGTCAAATATATACATTTCAAATGTTTTCTCCCATTCTTTAGGTTGCCTTTTCATTTTGTAGATGGTTTCCTTTGCAGAGGTGTTTTAATTTGATATAGTCCCACTTGTTCGCTTTTGCTTTTGTTGCCTGTGCTTTTGATGTAAAATCCAAAAACTTAATGCCAAAACTGATATCACGGAATTTACCCACTATGTAAATCCAAGCACATTTGAGAAAGAAAGAGAAAGCTTCAGAATTACATTGAATGACAGGCATAAACCAGAATTGGACTGGGAAAATTGGATGTGTGGCCATGTGATTTATAAGTCATGATATGGAGTTTGGAGTTCATTCTCAATATAATGAGAAATATTAGAAAAGTTTTAAGCAAAGAGGTGACATGACCTGACTTCTAATATCTGTCACATTTATAGAATCAATGAGTACAGGTGGCATGCAAATCTATAAATTGTATTGAACATTTTTGCTTGCAAGGAGTAAAGATTATTCTAAATCAGCGATTTTCAACCTGTTTCATCTCATGGCACACAAACTACTAAAATCCTGTGGCACACTACATTTGTTGATCTGACAAAAAATTAGATATAATTTTGATTCATTCACACTGGATGGCTATCCTTGTGTTGGCTATTCTCATTTTTTTTTTTTAATTTGGCACTGTAAGGGAAAATAGGTCAGTGCCTCTGACTCAATAGTCAGATATTGCATGTTTTTTAAAGTCTTGTGGCACATCAGTGTGCCTGCCATAGAGCATTGGTTGAAAATCACTGTTCTAAATAAATTTTTTTTTAAAAAAGGTTGACGTATATGGAAATAAGAAAAACAAATATCTTAAACTTACTGCCATGCCTCACAGAAATTTAAATAGATACAGTTAGGCCTCATGGGCAGAATAGAATATAGGCTTTAGAGATTCAGAAAAATTGGAGATTGGTCATTGTTTAAAGCAGATATAGTTGCTAGGTTATCTTGTTGAATTCCCTCTTATCTTCAGCAGACATGTATTATTGAATTTCTACTTTTTTATCCCTACCAATCAACTACTTTACTTTATGATCTACAAATTGTCTTACTTCTACTTTTTCATAGCTTTTACTTCCTCATGCTGTATATGACTTTACAATCTCCCTTATTGCTTTACTTCTATCCTCCCTCATTTTTCTTCCTACTAGATTACCAATACTCTCTCTGCATCATATTTAAACTCCTCTATAAATATGATTTGACTATTTACTTAACCACTACGCTACAGCAGGATAAAGGTTTTAGGAAATCAAATCATATTCTTTAAGCCAGGCAATATATCTGTTTTCTTTTGACCATGTAACCACCCCTGTCTAAAACCTGTGATTTTTGAGTATCTAAAGGTTTAGATTAGATAATATTCCATATATGAGTAAGATCATGCGATATTTGCTTTTTTTGACTGGCATATTTTGCTTAGCATAATCTAATGAACAAAATAAACTGTTGAAAAAAATAGATCCAGACATAGAAGCATAGAATAGAGAATCTAATCTCAGAGGGAATGTGAGGGTGGGTGGGAAAAGATCAACAAAAGAACTTGCATAGCCCATGGACACAGAAAATAGGGTGGTGAAGGCATGGGATGAGGACAGAAGGGGTCAATGGGGAAGAAATGAGGACATATGTAATACTTTCAACACTGAGGATTTATAAATAAATAAATAAATAAATATAAATAAATAACATACAAAATGTGTTTTCTCCAAAAAATAAAGGCTTAGACAATATAATATTATTGCAAGCATTTTATAAATTAAGAAATGGTTTTCTCATACATACAATCCACTGCCACTCCAAGATAGTTTAATTCAATCAGTGTCTCATTCTCACTAATCACAGTTACTTCCCATTGAATGAAAAGAAATGTCTCCCTTCTGTTATTCATTCATTCATTTATTCATAGATTCTCCCAATGCATTGTGATACATATCTGAAGGTATACCTGTATTCATTGGAGCTTTGAAAGAAGTAATTTTGTATATTAATAAACAACCCCAAAATTTGTATCTCACAACAAATGTTTATTGCTCCTTCACATTTAATTTAGCTATAGATCCAGTATAACTCTGTTACACATGCCTTTATTCAGGACCCAGGCAAAAGTAACAGCCCCTATCTTTTCCAGACATGCTCCAAATGTGCTGCCCTTGTGGCAAAGGAAAAAGAGCAAGGATATAGCAGATAGCACTTAAAGTTTCTGCTCAGAAGTTAAATCAACTTTCACGCCACTAGAGGCCCGGTGCACCAAATTTGTGCACAGGTGGAGTCCCTAGGCCTGGCCAGTGATCAGGGCTAATCAGGTTCCCCACCTCCCTGCTTCCCCTCCTCCCCCCTCCTCCTTCCCTCGCTGGCCACATCCACTGCCACCCACCCCTGGTTCCCCAGCCCAGCCCAGAGCCCAGCCCCGATTGGACGATTAGGGCCTGCCGGCTGGGGGGAGGGACCAGGAGGTTGATAGGTGGGCCCCATCAGGGATTGGTGCCTGAGGGCTGGGGCAGCTCCTGCATTGAGCATCTGCCCCCTGGTGGTCAGTGCACTTAATAGCAGACAGTTGTCCTGGTCATTCCATTGTAGCAGTCACTGAGACTTTTATATATATATTAGGCAAAGCAAATCATATGGCCAAGCCCAACATCAGTGGGGTAGGATACGGGGCCATAAGAAGCACTGTAAGTCAAATGCCAACAAGCAAAAATGTACAAAACCTTTTACTGGAAAGAATAGTAAATAGACTGAACAGATGAGAAATATATGCAATCTATCACATTCCACCGTGTTAACAAATATTCAATTTTCTTTCTCTTGAACGTAAAATAAACTCACTGTTTCCCAAAAAGGCATTCAAAAAACCTCTGAATTATGGCATCAAAATTGAAGTGTTAGACTGCAATAGTTTCAACATCAAGCTTTTTAATAAATTCAAGAATCTTAATTAAAGACAAGTTTTTTAGTCCTACAAACATCTAGCATACGATGATGGAACAATGATACATCTGAAAGTGGGATGACGTAAACATAGTCACTCACTGGTCAATACAAATTCTGAAATCCTGATGGGAAAAGATTGTGGATAAGAATTGTTCCTTGATTATATTTCAGTTCCACTTTCTGAGAGAAGTTTTGCAGTCAAGTGCTTCTTTTTCCATGATGCTTCTTAGCTACATCTAAAGAAAACATGGAAAATATGTTTTCCTATTTTATTCTAGTCAGTTTCATGTGACAATAGCTATACTCACAATTCCTTTCAAAATATGCCCCTTGATTAGACTTAGAGGTAATATAAACTTACTAGGCTTTTGTGAAACCAACTATCTTAGTCTGTTTACCCTGAACTATTTAATTCAATTTAAAGGATTTACTGAGAATCAACTAAATCTACTCAGAAGTGTTTAACAAAATATGTGACCATGCCTGCTCTTGATATGGTCCTTGATAGAGGCTCAATCTTAATTTGTCCTAATGGGATTTGTTATTCAAAGTATTTCTTTTATTTTTTTATTAAATCTTTATTGTTCAGATTATTACATTTGTTCCTCTTTTTTCCCCAAAAAACTCCCCTCCACCCAGTTCCCACCCCACCCTCCTCCCTCACTCCCCACCCACTGTCCTCATCCATAGGTGCACGATTTTTGTCCAGCAAAGTATTTCTTAAATTTTTCATTTTCTAGTTTGATAATAGAAAGAGTTGTACCTATATCACTTTCTACCTTCACCCCTATTTATAAAGTACCCAGTTGTTTTGTTTTTATCTTTCTTATAATACATTGTCAATATTTAGCACCAAACTATTTAAGCTTTCAATATTCAATTTTTTTACTTCTTCAGTTAAACAGGAGTGGGGAACATTTTTTCTGCCAAGGGCCATTTGGATATATACAACATCATTCATGGGCCATACAAAATTATGAACTTAAAAATTAGCCTGGAGATCAGCAACATGGCGGCCGACAGTAATGCAGAGAGGGAGAGAGTGTGACAGAGTAAAGAAGGGAGAGGAGCGTGTATAAAAGTGTGTGGTATAGGTGTGGGTGAGTGAAGGACAGATAAATACCTCAGGAGTACCAGGGACTGGCAGATTAGGCTCTTCTAGATGGGGAGTCCCTGCTACTGCTGCGGGCACCACAGGCTGGCTCAGCTTTGGTGCAGAACCCAAACCATTTGTATAGGAGAGCAACGAAGACCAAGAGTGCTGCCAAACCAAAATCCAGACCAACCTCAGACAGCACCCCATGACTGTGCAAGGAGCTGCTTGCCAGCCATAACCCACATGGAACCACCGCCATACTCCCACAGTGCACAATGTGGTACCGCAACATGGGTCCCAGATGTCTACAATGAGTGCACAACAGATAGACCTCCCGAGCTGTGCCTACTAGCCAGAGCCCAAGTCCAGCATCCCAGGATCCTGCGCTTCAGGTCCCTGTGCTATGAGTGCAAGCCACAGATACCCCATTCCCACTCCATCCCTGATCCCAATACAGAACCACAGACAGGTGCATGCTACACCCCCCACCCATAGAGACCCCTTGCCCAGTGAGCGCCCTACCCCCAGCAAAGTCAGAGCATTCTCTGCCACCAGGACAGACAGATCCTTTGGTTAGTGTGCACGTTGCCCTGCACAGAGCCACAGCCCAGTGTGTGCTACACCACTGGCAGAGACAGAGGCTTGGTCCAGTGGGTTCTCTGCCACCAGCACAGACAGAGCTGTCACCTGGCATTTGCCCTACCCCCATCCCAAGTCAGAGCTTCTGGTGTGACCTAGTGTGCCCAGCCACAGGTCACAGGACCACACTTCAAGTGCACTTCCAGAGAGACGGAGGGAACCATCCCACCTTAGGGGCTGTGACCACACTGAAAATTGCATACCAGACGGCTCTGGGCCTTCACAGAGTCGCACACCAGAGGAACTGTGCACCCGCCCCCACCAACCTCAAGAAACAGATAACTGAGGGACCAGAACTGTTAGAGAAGGGGGTAAAACTCAGAGCAGAGACAGTAAAGGTGTGAAACTCACAGCACTCAGGGCTAGCGAGACCAGGACCATTAAACTGCCAAGGGCTTCAACCCCTTGGACTCGAAGCAGGGGGCCCAGGGCCAGAAAGAGACAGAAAAAATGGGAGACAAAGAAACAACCCCCAAAGGAAAGAAAAGTCAGAATCATCAGGAAATGAACTAAATGAAATGGAGGCATGCAATGTCAGAAAAAGAATTCAGAGTAAGGGTCATACGATTCATAAACTGGATGGATGAGAAAATCAACAACTTATGTAAGAATAATCGTAAAATAAAAAATTATATAGCTACAATAAAAACACAATGGAAGGTTTCAACAGTAGACTAGAAAAAGTGGAGCACCAAATTAGTGAGTTAGAAGATACAGAAGAAAAACAAACCCAATCTGAACATTAGTTGGAAAAAAAAATTAGGAAGCAGGAGAAGAGCCTAAGGGAGCTTTGGGATAACATTAAACAAAGTAACATATGTATAATAGGGGTACCAGAAGGACAAGAAGAGGAGCAAGGATAAAAAAAACCTATTTGAAGAAATAATGACAGAAAACTTCCCTGATTTGGGGAAGAAAAAGTCACACAAGCACAGAGAGTCTAAAACAAGATGAACCAAAAAAGACTCACACCAAGACATGCTGTAATTAAAATGGCAAATGTTAATGACAAAGAGAGAATCTTAAAGGCTTCAAGAGAGAGGCAGAGAGTTACCTACAAAGGATCTCCCATTAGATTATCAAAAGATTTTGCATTGATGTTTGCCAATTTAATTATGATGTGTTTTGGTGTTGGTCTTTTTGGGTTCATCTTGTTTGGGACTCTATGTGCTTCTTGGACTTGCGTGAATTTTTTTCTGGCCAACATCAGGGAAGTTTTCTGTCATTATTTCTTCAAACAGGTTTTCTATTCCTTGCTCTGCTTCCTCTCATTCTGGTGCCCCTATTATATGGATGTTGCTTCATTTCATTTTGTCCCAAAGCTCCCTTAGGCTCTCCTCCTGCTTTTTAAGTTTTCTTTCTAGTTCCTGCTGTGTTTATGTGTTTTTTCCTACCTTGTCTTCTAGCTCGCTGATGTGGTCCTCAGCCTCTTCTAGTCTACTGTTTAAGCCTTCCATTGTGTTCTTTATTGCACATGTATATGAGCATGCCCAGCAGAGGCTCACAGTGGGGGCTCATAATGTCATTCTTCATTTCCTCTTGGTTCCTTTTCATGTTGGTGACATTCTCATTCAACTCCTTGTAATTCTCATTGAGTTGTGTGTATTTGTCATCCAGCTGTTTGCACATCCTTATAATCATTACTCTGAATTCTTTCTCTGACATGTTACTTATCTCCATTTCATTTAATTCCCTTCTAGGATATTCTTCTTTTTCTTTCCTTTGGGGATATTTTTGTCTCCCCACTTTTTGCTGTAATGTTTTAATTGTTTCTATGTCTTAAATCCAACTGCTTTGCTACCTAGGTTCTTTTGGGGATGGTGCTACTGATGCGGTCTCTCAGGTCTCCTGAACTTGGTGATCTAGTGGAGCTCCCTACTTGAGCTATTTGGGGTCTCTTAATGTAGTTGAATCTTGAATGTTACTTTCTTATGCATGGATGAAGACTCCTCACAAATTGGCAATGTGACTCACCCCTGCTTTGTTTTGCAAGCTGTTTTGGATGATATCATGGTTTTGGCTCTTGTGGAAAAGGTTGTCTGAGGTCTCACTGGTATGTGCTCAATGTGGGTTCCCAGAGTCCATGGACTGGGTGGAAAGAGTCTAGGGGCATGAGGTTCAGGTACTGTGACTTTGGCTGGTGTGGTGTGACTCTTGCTGGATTAGCATGACTCTGCAACTCACTATGAGGGTCCCAGACCCTGTGCCAGTGGTGGCAGGTTTCTCATAGTCTGTGGTTGAGGTAGTGGGACTCTGGCCAATGTGATTTCCCTCTCTGAATCACAAAGGGGTTCAGGATCCAGCATCTGGGGATGCGTGCATCTTAGAGACTGTGGATGAAACAATGTGACCTTGTGCAGGGAGGCAAGTCCTCAGTAACTCACCAAGCTGTCCAAAGGTAGGTATTCAGGAGAGAGATGTCATGGATTCTGCTGAGAGAGCTGTGTGCCTTGTTTGGAGAAACACACACCCAGTGGCAGTTCACAGAGGGGCTCAGGAGCCATCTGCAAGGGGTCTGTGCTCGTGGGGCCCACATGCTGGATCAGAGTGATTGTAGTGTGCCTCTTTCCCCGTGGAGGGAGAAGTCCCAGATTCTGGTTCAGGGGATGTGTGCCCTTGGTTGGATATGCGTGCCCAGAACCTGCTTAAAGAGGTGCCCTGGGGCTGTATGCTGGGGCATGGGCTCAGGGAGCCCATGTGCTAGAGCGGTGCTATCATGGGGACTGGATGCCAGCAGCTGGGGTTGTGCCTTGCAGCAACTCAGAGAAGCACCGAGGGGCCGCCTGCCAGGGCAGCAGGCTCAGGGGGCTTGCACACGGGATCGGTGTGACTGCAGTGACTACAGGTCGGCAGCCAAGGAGGGGTAAGTCTGAGCTTCTGCTGCCGGGGCCTTGCATCCTTGCATATGAGTGCACCCAGAGGGGCTCAAGGAGGCACCCAGGAGTCACCTATAGGGGCGGTGGGCTCAGTAGGCCTGCATGCTGGAAAGGAGCAACTGCAATTCTGGGGGCCGGCAGCTGGGGAGGGGGAAGTCCCAATGTTTTCTGCCTTGTGCCCTTGGTTGAATTCTCACATGCCCAGTGGGGGCTCACAGAGGCACCCAAGAGCCACCTTTGGGACAGTGGGCTCTAAAGGCCTGCACACTGGAAAAGCATGATTATGGTGTCCAGAGGTTGGCAGCTGTGGAGTGGGAAGACTGTTTTTGCTGCCGGGCTTTGCATCCTTGATTGGATTCATGCGCACCCAGCTGTGGCTCAAGAGGCACCCAGGGGCCATTTAACAGGGTGGTGCACTCAGAGGGGCCCTTGCACCAAAGCCGCCTGACCAAGGTGTCTGTGGGCAGGCAGTCAGGAGGGGCGGAAGTCCAAATTTCTACTGCCGGGGCTGTGTGCCCTTGGTTGGATTCACTCACACCCAGTGGAGGCTCACAGGGGCACTGGGGCCCTTTTCCAAAAGCTCTTACGCTGAAGCCATGCAACCACAGTGTCTGTGGGCAGGCAGCCGGGAGGGGGAAATTCAGAATTTCTACTGCTGGGGCCATGTGCTTTTGTTTGGATATGAGTGCACCCAGCAGGGGCTCACAGCAGCCCCTAAGAGCGGCCTGTGGGCCAGTGGGCTCAGGAAGCCTGCACTCTGGGAAGGCGCAACTTGCCGGGAGCTGGTCCATCCTTGCTGTTTCAAGGGACCTGGCATATATGGTCTTAATATGTTTGCTCACCTTCTTGGCACTATGTGTTTTAACCAATTCCAAATAAAGTAAAATTAAAAAGACATGAAAAGGATAATTTTATTTCATTTGTTTCTGTATAAAAAAGGAAAATTATTAATATGTACATTTCCCTACTTATAAACAAGCTAAAATTTAAGGGACTGTAACTTTATTTGTCTTAAGTCCAAAATGATATTGTACAAAGGAGCACTAGAACTAGCTAACAGTTTCAGACATGGTTGACATACTTTTGCTCTGATGTGCAGCCCTTTCTATAAAATATTTCAGGATAAAATTTTGAAAATAAAGAAATTTCTATATCAAATAAAAGACTGATAGGAATAAAAAAATTAAAAAAAGCAGAAACCACAAAATTATTGTGTGCTGGTAGCAACAAAATATCTTATTTTAAAAATTGAGAGAAACTTCTGTGCTTGTTTCAGAACAGTATATTCTGAAACTTTTAAGTACTAGAACATTAGGTATTAGAAAAACTGAGGAAGCTGTAATCTGAAGACGAACCTGCCCAAAAACAACCAGGTGGGATATAAGGAGGTGAACATTTCTCAAATCTGAGGAGAGGGACAGAGGATAAGGTTAAAAGGAATTGAGTAAGCATAGTTCTGACCTAATGTATTGCAATTAATAGATGACATTTTGGCACAAGCTTACATTTCTAGAGATGTAAGAATGTTAAGACTCATTGCATTGGTGTAAGTTCAGCGTTCAGAATGATTTATTCAATGGTTTTAGCAGTTGCATTTTTCTAAGGGCCATAAAGAATATAACTCTAAAGCACAGCTAACTTAGGTGCTATAAGAAAAACTAGTTTTTTTCTTTATAGTCACACCTAAACTACTTGTGGGTCTGATAGAGATTCTACAAGTAATTGTCCTGATTAAAACTGATATATTTAATTACAACAAGAATATGTAATTTGCAACTTTGAGTTTTAGTCAATCACTAAGACCAAAAGAGAATTCTCATAATGGTTTATCCTAGACTTATAAAATATATATAATCTGACTAGCTATACCTTTTTTTCAGTTTTTTTTAAATTCTTTATTGTTGAAAGTATTATATATGTCTCCTTTTTTCCCCCCATTGACATCTCCCGTACCCCAGCACATACCCTCATCCCTCTTCAGTCTGTGTCCATTGGTTATGCTTATATGAATGTCTAGAAGTCCTTTGGTTGATCTCTTACCAGCCCGTCCCCCAGCACATACCCTCATCCCTCTTCAATCTGTGTCCATTGGTTATGCTTATATGAATGTCTACAAGTCCTTTGGTTGATCTCTTAAAAGTCCCCTCCCCTTCCTTCCCTCTTAGGTTTGATGGTCTGTTTGATGCTTCTATGTCTCTGGCTCTATTTTTGTTCATCAGTTTATATGAGTGAGATCATGTGATATTTATCTTTCTCCAACTGGCTTATTTCACTTAGCATAATGTTCTCTGACTAGCTATATCTTGAGTGTCACATATATAATAAACAATATTTACAAATATCTACACTAATAAAAGAGAAACATGGTAATTGGCATACGACCGCTACACTTCCCATTAGCTAATAAGCGAGATATGCAAATTAACTGGCAGCCAAGATGGCGGCTGGCAGCCAGGCAGCTGATGCGAACAGGGAGGCTTGCTTGCCCCAGCATGAGGAAGCCAAGGTTCCCCGTCTGCAGCTGGGGGGCTCTGAGCTCCTGAAGCAACAACTCCAAAAGATACAATGTTTCAATTATAGAAGCTAAAAGATGGCGGTTAATTGGCATACTCAGGCTCCAAGCAGAGCTAAGCCAAACAGCCCTGAAGCAGCAGGGCAGAGAGGCCTCAGGGACCTGGGAACAGTGGAGCAGACAGGCCTCCTGGCCCAGGATCAATGGAGCCGAGAGGCCTCAGGACCTCGATATCAGGGGAGCTGAGAGGGTCCTGGCCCGAGGATCAGCGGAGCCTAGAGGCCTCCTGGCCCCAGGATCAGTGGAGCCGAGAGGCCCCAGGACCCCCAGATCAGCGGAGCCAAGAGGCCGCACAGCCTCGGTTATCAGTGGAGCCGAGAGGCCTCCCGGCCTGGGATCAGCTGAGCCGCGAGGCCTCAGGTACCCAGGATCAGCAGAGCTGAGAGGCCTCCTGGCCCCAGGATCAGCGGAGCCGAGAGGCCTCCCGGCCCCTGTTATCAGCGGACCTGAGAGGCCTCCCTGCCCGGGATCAGCAGAGCCACGAGGCCTCAGGACCCCGGGATCAGCGGAGCCCCGAGGCCTCAGAACCCCGGGATCAGGGGAGCCGAGGGTGTCCCCGCCCTGATTATCAGCGGAGCCGAGAGGTCTCCCGGCCCCCAGATCAGCGCAGCCTTGAGGCCTCAGGGCCCCGGGATCAGCGGAGCCGAGATGCCCCAGGACCCCCGGATCAGCGGAGCCAAGAGGCCTCCCAGCCCCGGGATCAGCGGAGTGGAGAGGCCTCCCTGTCCAGGTTATCAGTGGAGCTGAGAGGCCTCCCGGCTGGGGATCAGCAGAGCCGTGCCTCAGGACCCCGGGATCAGCGGAGCTGAGAGACCCCAGGGCCCCGGTTATCAGCGGAGCCGAGAGGCCTCCCGGCCTCGGTTATTACAGGAGCCAAGAGGCCTCTCGGCTGGGGATCAGCAGAGCCGTGCCTCAGGACCCCGGGATCAGCGGAGCCGAGAGGCCTCCAGGCGGGGATCAGCGGAGCCGAGAGGCCTCCCGCCTGGGATCATCTGAGCGAGAGGGGTCCTGGCCCCGGGATCAGCGGAGCAAGGAGACCTCCCAGCACCGGGATCAGCGTGACAGGGGTCAGCGACCAAACCCCTGATCGCCCTGCAGCTCTCTGCATGACAGGGGGCGGGCCCCAACTTCCCAATCGGCCCTCCTCTGAGCCCGACCAGGGGCTGCACCTAGGGATTAGGCCTGCCCTCTGCCACTCGGGAGCAGGCCTAAGCCAGCAGGTCGTTATCTCCAGAGAGGGCACAGGACGGGCTGAGGGAACCCCCCTCCCCCCACTAGTGCACAAATTTTTGTGCACCAGGCCTCTAGTCCTATATAATAAAATGCTAATATGCAAATTGACTGAACAGGGGACAACCAGTCGCTATGATGTGCAGTGACCACTAGGGGGCAGATGCTCAATGCAGGAGCTGCTTCCTGGTGGTCAGTGTACTCCCAGAAGGGGAGCACTGCTCAGCCAGAAGCTGGGCTCATGGCTGGTGAGAGCAGCGGTGATGGTGAAACCTCCCCTGCCTCTGTGGCACACTAAGGATGTCCGACTGCTGGCTTAGACCCACTCTTCTGAGGGCTCTAGTACTTCGAGAGGGCATAGCCGGGCTGAAGGACTCCCCTGCCTCAAGTGCACAAATTTTGTGCACAGGGCCTCTAGTTATAAAATAACTATCTCTTCCTTGGCTTTTATGTGAACACATTCTCCTGATCTTCCTCTTTTTATTTTATGGTCACTCTTTTAAGTTTTATTTTAGACTCAAGCATTGCTGTTTGATCACTAAATGCTGACATTCATTAAATAAATGTATGTCTATTTCTTCTTACTCTATACTTTTCCCAATGAAATCTCTCCCCTCCCATGCCCCCAAATTATATCTCTAGCCCAGACCTCTTTTCTGAACTTCAGATCCTTCTATCCATTTAATATTTTGAAAACTTGCAAACTTAATAAAAGTACCTGAATGTACCTAAATATACTGCTTTAAGTTAAAATTCCATTTTTTTTATTGCTTAAAGTATTACAAAGAGTATTACATATGTGTCCTTTTTTCCCCCGCCCTTAACAATCCCCTGGCCTCCCCTACCCCCCAGTGTCTTATGTCCATTGGTTATGCTTATATGCATGCATACAAGTCCTTCGGTTGATCTCTTACCCCCCTCCCTCCTGCCCCCCAACCCTCCCCGGCCTTCCTGCTGCAGTTTGACAATCTGTTAGAGGCAACTCTGCCTCTGTATCTATTGTTCAAAAGTTTATAATGGTCTCTATTATCCATGAATGAGTGAGGTCATGTGGTATTTTTCCCTCATTGACTGGCTTATTTCACTTAGCATAATGCTCTCCAGCTCCATCCATTAAAATTCCATTTTTAATTTTTAGCCTTAAAATGTTTAATCATTTCCCTCATCTAGAGGAATATAATAAAATAAACAAAAGTGAAGCTGATAAAAGGATTCACTAGACCAGAATCAATCATCTCTAGGAAGTTATTGTCAAAGACAAGTCATATTGTGTGAATTTAAACATCTCCCAACATAATGATGGAATGGGGTGTTTTCTCTTGTGATCATATTATTTTTGCATCATATATTTTAACCTGTGTAATTAGGTAAATGCAAATTTAATTTTGGTGTTTGTGTTTGTATGTGAATTATACCTTTTATGTAATATCTCCAGGAATTAGTTTTGGTCAGAAAGTCCATATTGTCTGATGTTAAAATAACTGCATACACTTCCATTTTGTTTGTATTTGCCTGAGACAGATATATGGTAAATAGGTAGATAGATAATAGATGGATAGATGATAGATAGGTAGAATTTGTTCATTAGATTTCACATATAAGTGAGATCATACGGTATTTGTCTTTCTCTGACTGGCTTATTTCACCCAGCATAATATGTAATCTGCAGGTCCATCCATGCTGTCACAAAAGGTTCCTTCTTTTTTAAGGCAGCATATATTCCATTCTGTTAAACGTACCACAGCTTTTTTATCCACTCATTTACTGATGGGCACTTGAACTGTTTCCAAATCTTGGTTATTGTAAATAACACTGCAATGAACATAGGGGTGCATATATTCTTTCAAATTGGTGTTTTGGGATGCTTAGGATATATTTCCAGAAGAAGGATCACTGGGTCAAAAGGCAGTTTTATTTTTAATTTTTTGAGGAAATTCCATACTGTTTTCCTCATTGTCTGCACCAGTCTGCATTCCCACCAACAGTATACTAAGTAGGGTTCCCTTTTCTCCACAACCTCACCAGCATTTGTTTGTTGATTTATTGGTGGTGTGAGGTGATATCTCATTGTGATTTTAATTTACATCTGTGTCACTTGAAAACAGCATACAGTGGATCTTGTTTTCTATTATATTTTTATACAGACTAACAAAACTTTTATTTTAATTCAAATATTTGGTCCACTTCTACTTACTCAACATATTGATATATTTTTTATTTCCATCACTATTTGTCCTATATTATTTTTGTTTCTATTTCTCACCTTTCTTGTCTTTATGTAGATTATTTTTCATTTTCATTCTAATATTGTTTAATTTATTCACTGTACTTTTTTTTCTTTTGTACCTTATCCTATAAAATTCCAATATGGCTCCTTAAATTAGTTTTCTTCACTCTTGGATTACATTACTTTTCTACTTTTTTCTGCTATGTGTTGTATCACGTTAATTGATTTTCCTATGTTGAAACATCCTTTCATGCAAGGTGTAAATTGTACATGGTTATGGTTTATGATCCTTTTGATATGTTGTTCAATTCCTTTTGCGAGTATTTTGTTGATTATTTTTGCATGTGTTTTCATCAGGGATCTTAGCCTATAGTTTTGTTTTTGTGTGTGGTGTCTTTGTTTGGCTGTAGTATCAGGATAATGTTGCCTTCATAAAAGGAGTTTGAAAGTAATTTCTCTTCCTCAATTTTTTGGAAGAGCTCAAGAAGGATTATTATTAAATCTTCTTTAAATATTTGGTTGAACTTGTCTGTGAAGCCACCTATTCCCAGGCTTTTCTTTGTTTGGAGGTTTTTAGGTATTGCTTAAATATCCTTACTAGTTAAAGATCTTTTCAGATTTTCTATTTCTTTTTTTTAAAATATATTTTATTGATTTTTTACAGAGAGGAAGGGAGAGAGAGAGTCAGAAACATCGATGAGAGAGAAATATCAACCAGCCGCCTCCTGCACATCCCCCACTGGGGATGTGCCCGCAACCCAGGTACATGCCCTTGACCGGAATCGAACCTGGGACCTTTCAGTCCGCAGGCTGACGCTCTATCCACTGAGCCAAACCGGTTTCGGCAAGATTTTCTATTTCTTAATGGTTCAGTCTTGGCAGGTTAACTGTTTCTAAGGATTTATCCTTTTTTTCTAGTTTATAAAGTTTGTTGGTGTATCATTGTTCATAATAGTCTTTTATGATTTTCTTATTTCTGTAGAATCAGTTATGTCTCCTTTTTCATTTCAAATTTTATTTACTTTAAGTTTTCTATCTTTATAAAATTACTCTATATAAAGGTTTGTTGATTTTATCCATCCTTTAAAAAAAAACTGTTTCATAATTTTTTTGCCTTTTCTATTCTCTATTTCATGTATTTCTGCTCTGGTCATATATCCTCCCTTCTACTAAGTTTAAGTTTAGTTTGTTTTTATTTTTCTAGCTTTCTAAGTTATATAGTTGAATTTTTAAAAAATATTTATTCTTTTTAAATGTAGGTGGTTATTGCTATAAACTTACTTCTTAGTACTTGCTTTTGTAGCATCCTATATTTTAAGTATGTTGTGTTTTTGTTCATCTCAGATATTTTCTAACTTATCTTTTGATTTTCTCTTTGACTCGCTGGTTATTTATTTTTTACCAAATTTATTGGGGTGACATTGTTTGCAAAACCATGCAGGTTTTAAGTGTACAACTCAGTAAAACATCACCTGCACAATGCCCCTTTGGCTGTATAAAAGTGTATTATTTAATTTAATCTTCACAGATTTGTAAATATTCCAGTTTTTCTGCTATTAATTTCTACATTGTGGTCAGAAAAGATCCTTGATATAATTTGTATTTTAATTGGTTAAGACTTGTTTTGTGATGTAACATGTGACCTGTTCTCACAAATGATCGATGTGTATTTCAGAATGATGTACATTCTGCTGCTGCTGTGTTGAGTGGTCTGTATATATTGGTTAGGTTCATTTGATCTGTAGTGTTGTTTATGTCCTTTGTTTCTTAGTTGAATTTTTCTCTGGAAATTTAATCCATTATTGAAAGTGGGATACTGAAGACTCATACTATTATTGTTTTGATGTCTATTACTCCTTAGAGTTCCTTCAATGTTTGCTTTATATATTGGACATATTTTTAAGTTGTTATTTTTTCTTGATTAATTGATATATTTTTATCACTGTACTAGAGGCCTAATGCACAAAATTCGTGCACTCATGGAGGGGATTCCCTCAGCCTGGCCTGCTCCCTCTCGCAGTCTGGGAGCCCTTGGGGGATGTCTGACTGATGGCTTAGGCCCACTGGGAGCGGGTCTAAACTGACAGTTGGACATCCTTAGTGCTTCTGTGGAGGTGGAAGAGGCTCCCGCCACAGCCACTGCACTTACCAGCCATGAGCCTGGCCTCTGGCTGAGTGGTGCTCCCCCTGTGGAAAGCCCTTGCTCCTGCATTGAGTGTCTTCACCCTGGTGGTCAGTGCACATCCTAGCAACCAGTTGTTCTGTCATTCAGTCGATTTGCATATTAGCCTTTTATTATATAAGATAATGTTCTTCTTTGTCTCTTGTGACAGTTTTCTATTCAAAGTCTATTTTGTCTATGTAAGTAAGCTACCCCTGCTCTTTTTTGGTTACCATTTTCACAGAACACGGTTTTTCTTCTCTTCATTTTCAGCCCAAGTGTGTCCCTAAAGCTAGAGTGTCTGGGAGATAGCACACAGTTGGATCTCTCTTGGAGGGTATTGATTCAGCCACTCAATATCTTAGGATTAGAGAATTTACTCCATATACATTTAAAGTAATTATTGATAGCAAAGGATTTATTGTTGCCATTTTGTTAATTGTTTTGGTTGTCTTGTAGATTTTTATTTTGTTGTCTCTTACTGTCTCTGTTTAACTTTTTTTTATTGATATGCTTTGATTCCCTTCTTTTTTCTTTTTATAGCTTCTATAGGTAATTTCCTTGTTACCATTGGGCCTACATAAAATATTTTATTTGGCTTCTTACATCAGTGTACTGCTACCTTTCATTAGTTTAGTAAAATTTTTATGCAAATAAAGGTTCTTCCCCTTTAGGTATTTATTATTACTATCCTTCCCTTTCAAATTTCCATATCAATTAATTTCAGAGCTTTACACACTATCCCCCAAGTCTCTTAGAATATTGCTCATTATGTTTCAGCTTTTTATTTCTCCGTACTCTGTCCTGGGAATTTTCTTTAGTCTTCCACCAAACTTATTCTCATATTATCTGTCTCTATTATGTTTTAATCCATCCACTGATTTTTAAAAATATTTTTTACTTTAGGATAGTTGTAGATTTACAGAAAATTTATAAACATTGTACTGACAGTCTCTATATACCCCATATCCATCTTTTACAAGTATTATTATATCCATTGTGTTTTAAACTTTAATTATATTGTTATTCGTTCCTCTCTGTCTGAGCTATTTGATTAAAATCCATAACTTTGCCAGACCTGTTTGTCTCCAGCCTCTCACCCTTACTCCTCACCCTAAGAAAACATGAAAATCAAAGTTGCTAGATTTAGCAAATATCTTTAAGGTGAAAGGTATCTTTAGTGTCCAGATATCCTTTCTGAGTTCTAATCTTTACTATACTATTTAATCTCTGAGTGTGTCTTATTTTCTATTTTATTGGTACATTTGTTTTTTCACTAGAGGCCCAGTGCATGAAATTCATGCACAGGGTGTGGGGGGGTGGTCCCTCAGCCCAGCCTGCACCCTTTCCAATCTGGGACCCCTCAGGGGATGTCTGACTGCTTCTCACAATCTGGGACCGATGGCTCCTAACCGCTTGCCTGCCTAATTACCCTTAACCACCTCTGCCTGCCTGCCTGATTGCTCCTAACTGCTCCCCTGCTGGCCTGATCACCTCTAACCACCGCTGCCTCGCCCCACACCTGGGACCCAGGATTCCCTCCTCTGGCTGGTCACAGGCACCCAGGACCCAGGCTTCCCTTCCTTTGGCCAGCCACAGGCACACAGGACCCAGGCCAGCTTCGACTGGGCCAGCCACAGCTGCAGGGGACTGTGTGCAGGAGGCTTTGCCTGGGCTGCAGCCACAGGCACCCAGGACTGTGGGGCGGGCAGCCCCTCTCTTGGGCTGCAGCCGCCAGCTCTGGTGCCTGGGACCATGGGGCGGGTGGCTTGTCCCTCTCCTGGGCTGCAGGCATAGGTGCAGCTGCTGGCATCCATGACCTTGGGGTGGGCAGCTTGTCCCTCTCCTAGGCAGAAGCCTGACTGGTCCTCATTCCTCTCTCGTGAGCTCATTTGTGCCTGGCTGGTCCCCATTTCTCTCTCCCCAGCGTTGAGTGTCTGAGCTGTTACGGCATGAAGGCGTGATGACCATTTACATATTAGCTCTTTATTATATAGGATTTACAATTCAGCATTTCAGATGTCTTCAGTGAGAGGATTATTCAGAATATGAAATAAGCCATGCTTCTGTAATGACTTGGAGCTTGATTCTAAAACCTCTTCCAAATAATTCTATGTATATCACTTACCTATTTACAGAGCAAGTAATTTTTAGTTCTTATATGTAGAAATTACTGATAGCTCCCATAGGGAACATAGAAACCAGGTGTCACAAATCTGTCACTGAAGCTCAGTTGTTCTAAATAGCACTACTTGTATACTATTAAAGCAGAAACTTTTTTAAAATTCTCACTGGAGGATATGTTTTTATTGATTTGAGAGAGAGTGAGACAGGAATGGAGAAAAAGGAGAGAGAGAGAGAGAGAGAGAGAGAGAGAGAGAGAGAGAGAGAGAGAGAGACATCAATGTGAGAAACATTGATTGGTTGCCAACCTCTTGGTATAGGGGAGGACGTTCCAACCAACAGAGCCACCTGGCCATTACTTAAAACAAAAAGTTCTGATGTGGTAATTTTGATGGGCTGTGCATCTTAAATTAATACTCAATGTAAATTAGCAGCAGCAATAAAATGGCCTATTTTTAACTATTGTTTTCAGAAGACAAAGTGGGTCACTGACTCTGATATATACTCTGATCTTATTTTTTTTTTAATTGACTTTTTTTAAAAAATATATTTTATTGATTTTTTACAGAGAGGAAGGGAGAGAGATAGAGAGCCAGAAACATCGATGAGAGAGAAACATCGATCAGCTGCCTCCTGCACATCTCCCACTGGGGATGTGCCCGCAACCCAGATACATGCCCTTGACCGGAATCGAACCTGGGACCCTTCAGTCCGCAGGCCGACGCTCTATCCACTGAGCCAAACCGGTTTCGGCTGATCTTATTTTTGATCTAAGAAATAAAGTCTTGAATTAAAACTTGATAAGTTAGGATGATTCAAATTTCAGCTTATTTCCCCAGATAATATATGACAGTACATAGTCCATTGCTGTCGTCATTTATCCACAAGGTGGCATTGCAGGCCTTCAAAATCAACCAATTTTATCCAGTAAACCGCATTTGTGTTGAGATTTTTGATCAGATTCTAAAGTAAGGGTCAGGTAGATATAAACAAATGTGTTCCTGCTTCTTCAAACACAGGTTTTCTTAGAAGTGATCAATTACAAGAAATACTAAAGGATGAAACTAACATGTTAAAACATCATAAAAACATAGGGAACAGTAAGGCAGATTTTCCCAAATCATTTAGATCGCTTTTCTTTTCTCTTTTTTTTTTATGTTTGAAGGTCTCCTTCCTTATTATATTTAGTAAAGTGTTACCTTATGGGCAGTTCCTGAATTGATATTAGTGGCATCTGACTCAGAATACTATGATTCAGCAAGGTGGTAGCCTGGGATTTGCATGTGTGTAGTGGATAATCCACAAATCTTGACTCTCTGAAGTGCAATTATCAAGAACCCCTCAAAGTGTTATTGACAATAAGAATTCATTTCTCATTCTCAATTAATCTAGAGCAGTGATGGCGAACCTTTTGAGCTCGGCGTGTCAGCATTTTGAAAAACCCTAACTTAACTCTGCTGCCGTGTCACATATAGAATTTTTTTGATATTTGCAACCATAGTAAAACAAAGACTTATAATTTTGATATTTATTTTATGTATTTAAATGCCATTTAACAAAGAAAAATCAACCAAAAATGAGTTCTCGTGTCACCTCTGACATGTGTGTCATTGGTTCGCCATCACTGATCTAGAGGCTTAATTTCTCTCCAGTCCACTGAAAAGACAAGCAGAACCTTATAATCATAGAATTTTAGAATTGAAAGATCTTTGAAAACCATATAATTCAGCACTCTTACAATTTAGAGAATTGAAATCAACATAGTTGAAGTAACTTCTTCAAGATGGTATTCCTTATCAGAATTATAGTCTTCCTGTCAGATGTGGCATTTGGTGAACACAAATTCTTGATGAGGGCATAATAGCAATGTGAGACTTTTAAGAAAAATAATCAGTTATTGCATCAAGGGGAAAAAAATAAAGGGCTATGTCTAAATGACTTCAGAAAAATAACGGTTGTAAGCTGCCCAAATCACACAGCTATTAAGACAAAGAACGGGTACTCAAGCAATAAAGCTGGTGTCTTAACCACCCTGAAATCACTTTTATTCCCAATGCCTAAAGCAAGCCTGGGCAGTCATAGTAGGCACCCACTAAATATTTGTCAAACTTAAAAACTAAACAGAATGGACATTATCTTTTGTGGAAGTGGCTAGAGTCAGGGTGAGGAACCAAATTTGGTTCCCTCATACTGCCTTCCAAGAAAATAAAAGCTGCTGGACTAGAAGGAGGAGATTGTCAAACATCAGACATGATGGATAGGTAGATTATTAATATATTATTACTATTATACAAATAATATGCAAGTGGATTATTTAAATGATTAAATATCTAATTATGTAAATAACTAGAGTCCCGGTGCATGAGATTCGTGCACTGGGAGGGGGCGTTCCTCAGTAAAGATAGGCTAGATTATGCTACAATGTCAAACAAGTCCCAAAATTCAGTGCCTTAACATTATAAAGGTTTACTGTTCCCTCATATTACATGTCTATTAAGTAGTGCCTCAGAGATACAAATTGACACAATAGTCTTCATATTGAATTTTCTAGTAGCTATGCTAAAAAGAATCATATTTATGGAGATTTCACACTGGTAAATGGATGAACTGATCCAGAAGTGACACATATCACTTTAGCTTACAGAAATTTTTACAGAACTTCTAATTTACAAGAGCTAGTTATAGTGTTCCACTCCACCACAAGGGTGCCCAGAAAAAGCCCAGAAGATAGAGTACCAGGAATACTCGCTGATCAGTGATAATGACCATCACAGTAGAATATTCACAAATTACAGAATTGTCATATGGCAGATCAGAAATTGATTTATGAAATAATTTACATACCCCTCATTTTATGGATAAGAATAGAGGCCCAGAAACTTTCCTCAAAAATTTAAAAATGAAACTGCCTTTTGACTCAGTGATTCCACTTCTGGAAATATATCCAAAGAAACCAGAAACACTAATTCAAAAAACTATATGCACCCCTACTATTACTATTGCAGCATTATTTATAATAGCCAAGATCTGGAAACAGCCTAACTGTCCATCAGTAGATGAAAGGATAAAATAGCTGTGGCACATTTACACAATGGGATACTACACCACTGTATAAAGGAAGGAACTCTTACTTTTTGTGACAGCATGGATAGACCTGGAGAGTATTTTGCTAAGTGAAATAAGCCAGTCAGAGAAAGACAAATAACTTATGCTATCACTTATATGTGGAATGTAACAGATTGACAGCTATCAGAGGGGAGGTGGAAGGGGAGATTGGATGAAAGAAGGTGAAGAGATTAGCCGAAAAACATATATGCATAGCCCAGGACACAGACTACAGTGACGTGATGGCCAGAAGGAAGGGTGTGTGGGGGCTGGGGGGAAGGGGATAACATGGGGACATCTGTAATAGTGTCAACAATAAAAATAAAGTAAAAACAAAAAGAGATGATCAGTGTATACACTGATCTTTGATTAATAGTTTGTTTCACATTTTTGCTTTCTCTTCCTAAACATACTAGTAAAAGAATAAAATAGAGGTTGGTAATCTTTCCTTGCACCGGCTTATCTAGTATCCCTGCTATTTGTATAACTAAAATGTCAGCTGTTCTGGTATCTGTATATTCTGCATCATTATTTTAGCCAACCCTGAGGTGAAAATGGGTGGGTTAGAGCTCTTTATCAAAAAGTTTTCTGTGGCTGTAATGTAAATGAATCCATAAGGCAGCAAATTCCTTCAGCCATGATCCTGTACTGGGTATTAGAATGGGGTTTTGATTGTAACGTGATCATGATGAAGGCTCACTGACCTTTTTTTTTCAATTGTTATTAGTGCCTTGTCTTCCTTTCAAAGTCTTTTTGTTTATTTATTCATTATTTTCTATGTACAGTTTGCTCCAGTCACCTCATTTAGATTCCGAATTCATGCCTCACTCCCAAAACATTTATTTTATTACGTTTTGTTCAATGAGAAGTTAACTAGCTATTCTTTCTGAGTATGATTCTGGAATTTTTCCAAATCTTTGAAGCTATTATCATCAGTGCCCCAACAGGTAGTTACACAAAATCAGTTCTGAAGCGTTAAATAATTTTCAAGTTGTCAAGCAGTGAAAGGCATCTCCTTTCTTAGTATCCTTACTGTGCTCTCTTCAGCCCTATAGGCTTAGAAGTGATCCACGATCATTTTGAATCTGACCTTTGTAGAATTCCAGTGGGAAGCGTGAACCCTGATAGCCTCGTCTTCTGTCCTGCCACCTCTCAAGTGCTCAGATCACCAGCAGCCATTTCAGTTTGTCTGTGACGATGAGACAAGCCACTAACAGCCTTTGTCATTTCAATTTTTCACACATTTTCTTTTCCTAACAGTCCTTGCCATTTCAATTTTTCACACATCTCTCAATCTCCGTCTATCTCCCTAGCTCTTGCTCTCGAGCTCGCTTGTGCTCTCTCTCTCTCTCTTCTTGTGTGTGTGGTCTCTATGTGAGTGAGAACTACTCTCAGCACCCAGCTGCCACAGGCCACTCAGCTGTAAGAAAACACAGCTTCAGAACTGTCAAACAAAATGAACATGAAGCAAATCACAAAGGAGCCAGTTGGCTACGATTAGGCCTGGGGATCCCACTCTAGCTATGCCAGATTGCTACGGTTCATCAGGAAAGCCTGAGGTAGGAAGACATTTTGCCTACACTTTTGCAGCTACTGTCACAGGAACACCATCTATCAAAAGGATGTTTCCTGAAGCATGCTGTGTAAGGGCTGATTACTAAAGAGCAGTCAAGGCCAACTTAGTCTGCCTGTCCTTTTGACACTTGTGCAAAGAAACAGTTACTATGGAGATCAGAAAACAGAATTTGCAACGGAAGCTACGAATGTACATGTTTAGAGTGTTGTATGCATGTATGACCCTCCCATGAAATTTAAAACAATATCCTCTCAAGTTCTAGTGAGTTAGAGTGAAGAGAGACTCTTATAACTTTGTGCCAAAGAATGTTTCTTCAATGAGAGTTGAGAGAAATGGGTGGAATAAAAGCAATTGACTGCTCTTTGTAACCTATGTCAGTGAAACAGCGATGGGCAGTGCTGTGAAAACTATCTCTTAGAAGGAAAACATCCAAAATAAAAACTATACTTTTCAGGGAATAGGATTTCCTCTAAGGGTAACTATTCTACTGAACCTGCATTGTCTGTTTAGCTTTTGAGTAGGGTCAGGTAATGAAAAAAACACCCCCTGAGCCCAGCTTTATACATGCTGAGCCAGCTTCTCCCAAGGCCTAAGCTACTCCTAGGTGGGAGGTACATTTAAACATTTACTTTTTCAGGCTTTCAACTTTTGCTGACATGGTTGCTTAATAAGTCCTATCCAGGGAACCTGAAAATAGTAATACCTTATTTACTGCCTAACAGTACCTTTTAGGCCCCAGGAGAATCTACCTTTTTATGTCTCTCTATATAAATGGTAAATTAAAACAAAACATTTCTTTGATTTTATTTCAGTCCCAAATGCCAACCCCCGAGATGTGCACAGATTATATTCACATTCAGACAAACTACTGTACAACTAACAGTTCTTCTCTTATTACTTTGATCCCTAGCTGGCTTTTCCTGCTGTGGGCTCAGCATCTTAATCCATACAGTATGACCCTTTGCCTTTGTAGTTTCTGTTGTTCAGTAAGGGAAATGAAGTCGCCAGTACTTCACCGTAGGAAATTCTGTTCCATGTGGAGAACTGCCTTTGCTTTAAGATCCTTCTAATATTTTACTTCAGTGGGAGGGAAAAAGTGTCAGTGATCTTTTTTTATGGCTCTAAAAATTTACAAACAGCTTACTGGGAGTTAAAAGATGGGTACAATGATTAAGGGGATTATAGGTTTGAACAGAATAATTTGAAGAAGTTCAATATTTTGGATTAGATAAAGAAAGCCTGTTTAATTAGAGGTGGATATGGAGTTTTACAATCCTGAAAGAAGTACGACACCTATTTCAAGTAGATTTTGCTAGCAGAATTGACAAACACATTGAGGTGGACTAGTGATGTATGTGTATTGCCTTTTTTAATTTTAGTGAATGGAAAGGGCACAACACTACAGGAGTCTGAGTTTTGACCTAGTTTTGTTGATCGCTAGCTGTATGCTCTCTGATCAATCACTTTTTTCATTGAGTTTATTGGAGTGACATTGGTTAACAAAACCATACAGGTTTCAAGTGTACAACTCGACAAAACATCATCTGCATTTGGGCGTGTGCCCATCGTCCAAAGCAAAGTCTCTTTCCATCCCATGTATCCCCTCTTTGCCCTCTTCCACCTCCCCCACCCCCTTTCTCTCTGGTATCACGATATTGTTGTCTGTGTCTATGGGATATATATATATTCTCAAAATAAATGTACACAGCCTTAGCTGGTTTGGCTCAGAGGATAGAGTGTTGGTCTGTGGACTGAAGGGTCCAGGGTTCAATTCTGGTTAAGGGCACATGCCCAGGTTGCGGGCTTGATCCTCAGTGAGGGCCCTGCAAGAGGCACCAATTAATGATTCTCTTTCATAATTGATGTTTCTCTTTCTCTCTTTCTCTCCCTTCCTCTCTAAAATCAATAAAAAATAAAAAAATTAAAAATATGTATACACACTTTAACAGCTTATAGCTTGATTTTGAAATTGAAATTTATTTTAATAAACACTGCCTTTATAATTCAAAGTTTGTGTGTATATTTTTGGGTGACACCATATATATATTTTGCTTAATCCCTTCGCCTTTTGTACACCCAGCTCCCAACTTCTCTCCCTTCTGACAGCTGTGAGTCTGTTCCCTGTATCCATGCCTCTGTTTCTCTTTTGTTTGTCAGTTTATTTTGTTCATTAGCTTCCACATATAAGTGAGATCATATGGTATTTGTTTTTCTCTGGCTTATTTCACTCAGCATAATAATATTCAGGTTCATCATGCTGTCACAAAAGCTAGGATTTTCTTCTTTTTTATGACCGAGTAATATGCTATTGTGTAACTGTACCACAGTTTTGTTTTGCTTTTTTTTTATCCACTCATCTACTGATGGGCACTTGGACTCTTTCCAGATCTTGGCTATCTAATCTAATAAAAGGGCAATATGCAAATTAACCATCACTCCACGACAAAGATGGCAGTGCCATAGTGGCTGTGGAGGGAGGGAGGGCTGCGCACACAATGCGGGGCTGCTGGGCTGGGAGCGTGCCCTGGTGGCCACCGTGTGGCTTGGGGCATGCTCCCAGCCCAGTGGACAGAAGACCAGGGGTCAGAAAGCAGGGCTGCTGGGCTGGGGACATGCCCCCAGTGGCCACTGCATGTCTCGGAGCATGCTCCCAGCCCAGTGGACAGAAGCCCAGCAGACAGAATGCAGCTGGAGTTCCCAGTCCTTTTGGTTTCTGCAGTCCCTGGAAGAATTTGAGAATCACTGTCCTAGACACTCGAGCAAAGTGAGCCTGGAGCAAGTTACTGTTGCGGGTGTGAGATGGAGGGAAAGCAAAGGTGAGAGACATAAGTAAAGTCAGAGTGTCGAGGAAAAATTAAAAGGAAGATATCTTGCAACGTCTAGGATATCTCAATCAATGGAGCAAAGAATAAAAAAAGACCTCTATTATTCTGTGAGCACCAAACCAGACTTGGATGGGGTCTCAGACAATTCACTCATATGATTGCAAAGGCAGACAGAAACTTTACTCTTTTATGTAGCCAGGCAGATACAACGCACAACATGCACGTTTTCATGGAAGAGGACTTAACAGCACCATTTGCTATACACCCTTTGGTAAGTCACCTTTTTGGTGGCCATCTGTGTTAGTTAATTGCCATAATCAAGAGTAAAAATTAAAACTTTTCCATCTCTATGACAAGCAGGTCCTTACAGCTTGGAGCAAGGCAACTATCTATAATAACAAAAGTGTAATATGCTAATTAGACCAGATAGCCAAACGACCTTACGGACATCATTCCAGATGTCCTTCCAGAGGAAGCTGTAGTGGCGGGGCTGAGGCAGAGGTGGTTAGGGGTAATCAGGCAGGCAGGCAGAGGCAGCTAGGGATGAGCAGGTAGGCAGGTGAGCAGTTGGGGCCATCAGGCAGGCAGAGTGGTTAGGGGAAATCAGGAAGGCTGGCAGGCAAGCATCCTGGATTGTGAGAGGGTGCAAGCAGGGCTGAAGGACTGCCCCCACCCCCCTGCATGAATTTCATGCACCAGGCCTCTAGTTGAAATAATGCTGCTATGAACATAAGGGTGCATATTTTTTTTATATTGGTGTTTTTAGATTCTTAGCATATATTCACAGAAGTGGAGCCACAGAGTCAAAAGGCAGTTCCATTTTTAATTTTAGAGGAAATTTCATACTGTTTTCCACAGTGGCTGTACCAGTCTGCATTCCCACCAACTGTGCACTTGGGTTCCCTTTTCTCCACATCCTCACCAGCACTTTTTGATTGTTGATTTATTGATGGTAGCCATTCTGGCAGGTGTATACACTGATAATCTTAATAATACTATCAACAGTAATAACAAAAATAAACAAACCATCACCACCACAACTTACTGGTTCTACTATGTACCATACACTTATTTTATATATAGTGTCTTAAAAAGTCCTTTAATGGAAATCTTTAGCCCTATTTTCAAGGGTTAAGAAAGTGAGTCCCAAAGAGGTTAAGTACTTTTCCCAAAGTCTCACCTGAGTAGCAGAACTAGAATATGAGAAGCCCAGTGTTCTTTCCAATAAACCATTTCCCCCCAATCTGTATTTTATAAGATTACTTTCTGAGAGATGTTTCATAGGAATTCCACTTAAAAAGCTCCAAAAGTAAAATCTCTGTGGTGGAAAAAATTACACTATTGTATGACTCTTGACCAAGTTCATTGCATATTAGAGTAGTGATGTTTCTAAGAAGTACCACAGTATATAACTGGTTTAAATAATAATTCCTAACTGATTTTAACACAGAATTTCTTTTTCAATAACATTTATTAATATCCTTGAAACTGTTCTGAGAGCCACTGGCTTAGGTAATCTCACTAATAAAGCAAAACCAAAGACACAAGCTGGCCACACCAGGTTTTAAATTTGTATTGCAATATGTAATTTTTTTCTTCCTTTAAATTTTTATTATTTAAAATTTATCTTTATTGTTGAAAGTATTACATATGTCCCATTTTACCCCCCAATGACCCCCTCCACTCTGCTCCTGCCCCTTCCCCAGGTCTTCATCCCACTGCAATATATAATTTTCAAAGTACTTTCAAAACTACTTGAAACACAAGGCATACCTGGTGGTGTTATCTCCACTTTACCAATCAAACATTATCAAGTTCAATGAGACTACTAGTTGATTAAGATCACTTGTCCAAACTTTACCACTAATTAGCTGTAAAGTTTGGACAAAAACTTTAGCCTTCCAACTTGTAGTCTAGTATGCTTTATGCTATACTTTTCAACTTTGCTAGAGTGCTCCCTTTCCTCTAATTCTCAAAAGTAAGGTTAATTTACATTTGAATGTATACTGAATCAAAGGTTGGTAACAAGATTTGAAACAATGATGTAAAAAAAGTTTTAAACTCCTATTGTCTCTGTAGCCTAAATATAAGGAAAAACATCATAAGACCCCCCAAAATACTAAGAACTAAAATAAACAATTAAACCACCGTAAAAATACAAGAAAAATAAAACAATGAAAATGGTGAAAGTATATGAACAGACAATTTAGGGAAATAAAACTTCTATGTATAATCTATATATATAAAAGCCTAAGAGACCATTATGACCAGACAGCCAGATGACCGACCGGTAGCTATGATGTGCCCTGACCACCAGGAGGCAGATGCTCAACACAGGAACTGCCTCCTGGTGATCAATGTGCTCCCACAGCCAACCTCCTGTGGCTGGCCAACTGCCTGTGGTCCTTCTCCTCCCCCCCTTTCCCCCCCGGCTGGCCAGCCTCAATCACTGGCCAGGCTGAGAGACTCCAACAGTGCATGAATTAGTGCACTGGGCCTGTAGTAAGTATAAAAAATATGCACAAAATCATTAGTAATCAGAGAAATGTACATTAAAAAATGTTATGCTACTTTATATTTATACTAGAGGCCCGGTGCACAAAAATTTGTGCACTCGGGGGGGGGGGGGCATCCCTCAGCCCTGCCTGTGTCCTCTCGCAGTCTGGGACCCCTCGGGAGATAACGACCTGCTGGCTTAGGCCTGCTCTCGGGTGGCAGAGGGCAGGCCTAATCCCTAGGTACAGCCCCTGGTCGGGCTCAGAGCAGGGCCAATTGGGGAGTTGGGGCACTGCCCCTTGTCATGCACAGAGCAAGGCGGATTGAGAAGTTGCGATGCCACCCTCAGTCACACTCAGGGTAGGGCCGATTGGGGGGTTGGGGCACCGCCCCCTGTCACACTCAAGGCAGGGTCGATGGGGAGGTTGTGGCGCCACCCCCTGTCATGCACAGAGCAGGGCCAATCCGGGGGTTGGGGCACTGCCCCCTGTCACGCACAGAGCAGGGCCCATGAGGGGGGTTGGTGCTCCATACCCTGTCATGCACAGAGCAGGGCCAATCAGGGGGTTGGGGCGCTGCCTCCTGCCACACACAGAGCAGGGCCCATCAGGGGGGTTGGGGCTCCGTACCCTGTCACGCACAGAGAAGGGTCAATCAAGGGGTTGGGGAGCTCCCCCCTGTCATGCACAGAGCAGGGCCGATAAGGGGGTTGAGGAGCTCCCCCCATCACTCACAGAGTAGGGCCGATAGGGGAGTTGGGGCACCGCCCACTGTCACACTCAGGGCAGGGCGGATCAGGGGGTTGGGGCGCAGCCCTCTATCACTCACAGAGCAGGGTTGATCAGGGGGTTTTGGCGCTGCCCCCTGTCACGCTGATCCCAGTGCCAGGAGGCCTCTTGGCTCTGCTGATCCCAGTGCTGGGAGACATATTACCCTTTTACTATATAGGATAGAGGCCTGGTGCATGGGTGGGGCTGGCTGGTTTGCCCTGAAGGGTTTCCTGGATCAGGGTGGGGGTCCCCACTGGGGTTCCTGGCCAGCCTGGGTGAGGGGCTGATGGCTGTTTGCAGCTGGTCACACACCCTTCAGGGTGGGGGTCCCCACTGGGGTTCCTGGCCAGCCTGGGTGAGGGGCTGATGGCTGTTTGCAGCTGGTCACACACCCTTCAGGGTGGGGGTCCCCACTGGGGTTCCTGGCCAGCCTGGGTGAGGGGCTGATGGCTGTTTGCAGCTGGTCACACACCCTTCAGGGTGGGGGTCCCCACTGGGGTTCCTGGCCAGTCTGGGTGAGGGGCTGAGGGCTGTTTTCAGGCTCATGGGTGACTGAAGCTCCCAACTGCTCCTTTTTTTTCTTTTTTTCTTTTTAATTCTGGGCCAGCTTTAGCTCTGGCTCCAGCTCTGAGGCTTCTGCTGCTGAAAAAAGGTATCTGGTCTGTTTCGGTTCTATAATCGAAACACTGTATAACTCCAGCTCTAAGAAAGCAGGTTTCTGGGGTTTTGTTTAGCTTCTATATTCGTTACAATGTTTCTTAAACTGCAGGCTCAGAGGCCGGCAAAGCATGCAGGGAACATTGGTTTCCTCAATCACTGAAGCAAGCAAGCCTCATGTTAGTTTCAAGCTGCCTGGCTGCCGGCTGCCATCTTGCCTGGCAGTTAATTTGCATATCGCCCTGATTAGCCAATGGGAAGGGTAGCGGTCGTACACCAATTACCATGTTTCTCTTTTATTAGATAGGAGTTTTTAAAATTAGAAAATTTTATAATGTTACATATGGGCAGGGATCCAGGAAACACTTATTTCATTGACTTGTAGTGGGCATGAAGACATGTACAGCCATTTTTGGAGAAGAGTGTGGTAACAATTGGCCAAATTAAGTACACACACGATAGAATCAAGTAACCCCTCTCCCCAAAATCCAGGAAAATTCTCATACAGTACCATAAGGGAATATATAATAGGACATTTATTGCAGCATTGTTTGTAAGAATACCAAGTTAGATACAATCTAGGAATCTCTCACTAGATCTTCTCCCTGACGCCACTTTTGGTTTCTGCTAAGAGATACAGAGAGCTAAAAAGAGCATCGTTCTCATGCTTACAAAAAGAAAATGCTGGAGACATGGAAGATTTAGGTATTTCTTGAGCCAATCAAAGAACTATAGCCAAAAGTCAAATAATTAACCCTAAATCTAGGGAGAAGTTGGCACCTACAACAGAAAACCAAATTCTAGCATTGGCTTACCTGGAGAAGATGCCATTAGGTTTCATATAAGACAGTAAGAAGATTCAGGTAAAAGTACTAATGAATTGTAAAGGCTGAGAGCATGGGCAAGGGAGAGAGTGTGAAGACTTTAAGAGTGGCAGATATATTGGAGCTAGTATTCTCTTGAAAACTTTTCCTCACCCGGCCAGTGTGCTTTAGTGGTTGAGCATGACCTATGAACCAGGAGGTCACGGTTCAATTTCTGGTCAGGTTACATGCCAGGATTGTGAGCTCCATCCCCAGGAGGGAGAGTCCAAGAGACAGTTGGTCCGTGATTCTCTCTCATCATTGATTTTTCTATCTCTCCCTCCCTTCATCTCTGAAATCAATAAAATATATATTTAAAACACACAAACAACAAACAAAACTTTTCCTCCATAAACTGCATTTGTGCTTACAAGGAATTTAGAGAGAATCCTTACAAAATTTTCTTCATGGTGCTGGCTAGGAAAAGGGAAGAGCAGCCTCAGATAAAATTTCACCCAGATTCATCACTTTTTAGTCTCTTATTAAAGAAAATCATTAATGTTTCGGGGGACAAACAACAGCAATTGTATCCTTAGGACTTTAGACTAAAGAATATTATCAAGTATAATCAGGCATATTAAATGAAGATGAAAGAGCCAATTGACCAAGAAGGCATAACAATACTAAATACCGTGTCTCAAACAAAAGAACCTCAAAATACATGAAGTGAAAACTTATAAAGCTGAAAAGGCAAAAAGTCAAATCACCAATTGAAATTAGACACTTAGACAATTCTTTCTAAGGTATTGATAGAATAAGTAGTCAGAAAAATAGGAAGAGATTATCTGAACAATTTTATCGTGGATATTTATAGGCTACTCAACCTAACAACACCAGAATGCACATTCTTGTCAAATGTATCTGAAACACTCTCATAGATAGACCATATTCAAGATCATAAAAGACACTAACAAATTTATAGCAATATAAATGATGCAAAGCATGTTCTAGGACTAGAAATCAACTAAAAACCAGTAGCAGAATATTTGTACAGTCTCCATATATATGGAAATTAAAATCCACACTTCTAAATAATCAAAGTAAGTCTTAGGGGAATTAAAAATATTTTGAATTCAATGAAAATAAAACATAACAAAAGTTATGGGATGCTGTTAAAGCGGTGCTTAAAGGAAATTTAAAGTAATTAATGCCTGTAATAGAAAAGAGAAAAAAGATCTAAAATCAGCATCCACCTTAGGTAAATAAAAAGAGAAAATTAAAGGAGAACAAGGTAACTAAAGGTTAGAGCATAAATCAATTAAAACAGAAAGCCACAAGGAAAATTAATGACCACAAAAGATGTTTCTTTGCAACGATCAATAAAATTGATAAATCTCTAAGCAGAGTGAACAAGATAAAAAGACAGAAAACACAATTACCACTATCAATAATGAAAGAGTGGACATGGGGGATAGTAAGGGAATATTATGAACAATTTTATAATAATAAGTAGAAAACCTGAATGAAATGGACTAATTCCTGAAATATAATTTGGTAGGCAAAATAATGGCTTCAGTAAAAAGATTCATCCTGTAATCCTAATCCCCAGAACCCATGAATATATTACTTTACTTGATAAGAACAAACAAACAAACAAACACTTTGAAGATGTGAGGTTAAGGACCTTGAAATGGAGAGATTATCCTAGATTATATAGTGGACCCAATCTAATTACATCCATTTTTAAAAGCAAGAACCTTTCCTGGTTAAGTAAGAAAGGAATGTATAAAGACAGAATAGTGCCTCCCCCTGGCAAAGAGATGTTCATATTCTAATCTATGAAGCTTATTAATATGTTACCTTGCATAGCACAGAAGGTTTTGTGAATGTGATTACATTGAGGATTTTGCGATGGGAGATTATCCTGGATATCCGTATGGGCCCACGGTAATCACAGGGCTCCTGATAAAAGGGAGTCAGAAGGGTTACAGTCACAGGAAGAGAGGTAACAATGGAAACAGGTTGGAGTGATGTAAGACTATGGGGCAAGAAATACAGGAAACATCTAGAAGATGGAAAAGACAAGAAATGGGTTCTCCTTCAGAACTTCCAAAAGAAATGTGACTCTGAAGATCCATTTTGAACATCTAATCTCCAAAAGTGTGGGATAATGGATTTATGTTGTTTAGGTTACCAAGTTTATGGTAATTTGTTATAGCAGCAATAAAAATGTTATACAAAATGTGATCATAGAAGGGGAGAGAGCAATATAAAGGCAGAAAAAGAAGCCACAAACCAAGAAAGGCAAGTGGAACCCAGAAACTGAAAAAAGTAAGGAAACAAGTTGTCCCTTGCAGCTTCCAGGAAGGAACACAGTGCTAGTAACACATTAATTTTAGTCCAGTGGGACAGATGTCATACTTCTAGCTTTAAAAATATAACATAATTTGTTTTAGACACTAACATTGTGGTGATTTGTTACAGCAGCAGTAGAAAACTAATATAGATACCAGTACCAAAACTCATTAAAAAATAAATAGCTAACCATGCATAGTCTATTAAAAACATTGATATTGTAGTTTAAAACCTTCCATAAAATAAAATTCAAGGCTCAGATGATTTCTATAACAAATTCTACAAACACTTGAGAAAGAAAAAATAATATAATGGTCGATTCTATGTGTCAGCTTGACTGGGCTAAGGGAAGCCCAGATACCTGGTAAAATATTTCTGGGTGTGGCTGTGAAGGCATTTTAGAAGAGATTAGCATTTGAGGCAGTAGACTGAGGAAAGAGATTAACCCTCACCAATGTAGGCAGGCATCATCTAGTCTGTTAAGAACTCAATTGGAACAAAAGAGCAAAGGAAGGGCAAATTTTCCCTCTCTTCTTGAGCTGGGACTTTTATCCTGTTCTGTCCCCAGACATCAGAGCTCTTGGTTCTCAGGCTTACAGACTTGAACGGATTTATACCATCAACTTTCCTGATTCTCCAGCTTGCAGGTAGCAGACTATGTGAGTTTTCAGCCTCCATAACTGCCTGAGCACATTCTTATAATAAATCTATCTACACACCTATATCTATATGTATGTATGTATGTATATATATATATTATATATAATATATATAATATATAATATATATATATCATATATATAGCTATATCTATGTCTATAGCTATATTCCTACATCTTATTTGTTCTGTTTCTCTGGAGAACTTCGACTAATACAAATATAAATTCTAAAATAAGTTGTCTCAGAAAATAGAGAAGGGAGAAATACATCCCAAGTCATTTAATGAGTAAAGCATTATTCTAAAATAAAAACTAGATAAAATTCAAATATTAATCAATAGAATTCACCACATTAAGAGACTGTATAATATAAAGTATATATCATTTCTTTTTTTCTTAATTGCTTTTTTTTTTTGAATTATTTGGGATGACATTGATTCACAAAATCATACAGGTTTCAAGTGTACAACTCAACAAAACATCATCTGCACACTGCAGCGTGCACCCAACACCCCAAGCAAAGTCTCTTTTCCTTCCCATTCCCTCCTTACTCACCTCCAGGTATTACCCACCCCCCTCTCCCTGTGACTATCACCACCCTGTGGCTGTCACCATGTATATATATATATGGCATGTCTTTTTTTTTTTTCCTTAATCTTTCCATCTTCTTTCATCCATGTCTCCCAAACCCTCTGACAGCTGTCCATCTGTTCTATCTATGAGTCTGTTTCTATTTTGTTTGCCAGTTTATTTTTATTTTGTTCATTAGATTCCACATATAAGTGAGATCATATGGTATTTGTCTTTCTCTGACTGGCTTTTTTCACTTAACATAATAATCTCCAGGTCCATCCATGCTGTCACAAAAGATAAGATCTCCCCCCGCCCTCCCCTCAATATTTATTTATTTATTTATTTATTTATTTATTTATTTATTGCTGCCAAATAGTATTCCATTGTGTAAATGTATGGCTTTTTTTTTTTCCCCACTCATCTACTGATGGGCACTTGGTTTGTTTTCAGATCTTGGCTATTATAAATAATGCTTCAATGAATATAGGGGTGCATATATAGTTTCAAATTAGTATTTCAGGTTTCTTAGATATATCCCTAGAAGTGGGATCACTGGGTCTAAAAGCAGTTCCATTTTTAATTTTTTTGAGGAAACTGCATACTGTTCTCCACAGTGGCTGCACCAGTCTGCATTCCCACCAGCAGTGCTGGAGGGTTCCCTTTCCTCCACATCCTGGCCAATTCTTGTTTTTTGTGGATTTATTGATGATAGCCATTCTGACAGGCATGAATTGATATCTCAGTGTGGTTTTAATTTGCATCTCTCAGATTAGTGACATTGAACATGTTTTCATATATCTATTAGCTATCTGTGTGTCCTCTTTGGGCAAAGGACCTTAATAGACAGGTCCTTTGCCCATTTTTTTTTTATTGGGTTGTTAGTCTTGTTGGTGTTGTGTAGTATAAGTTATTTATGTATTTTTGAAATTAACCCCTTATCAGATGTATGATTGGCGAATATGTTTTCCCACTCAGTGGGTTCCCATTTCTTCTGTTGTGCAAAAGCTCTTTAGTTTGATGTAGTCCCATTTGTTTATTTTGTTTTCCTTTCCCTAGGAGATGTAGTTGCAAAAATTTTGCTAGAAGTGTCCAAATTTTACTGCCTATGTTTTCTTCTCAGATTTTTATTGTTTTGTGATTTACATTTAAGTCTTTAATTCATTTTGAGTTTATTCTTGTGTAGTACATATCCTTTCAATAAATACATAAACAGCATAAAAATTCTCACTAAATCTATAATAAAATGGAGGTTTCTTAATTTACAAAAGTTCATCTGTCAACATTTAGTATCATCACTAATAATTGCAAGAGTTCATGAATAAGGCAAGATATTCTCTCTCACTTGTTCTAGTCAATATCATATTCAAAATCTTAGTGGAGCAATCAGCAATAAAAATAAATAAAGCGCCGAAACCGGTTTGGCTCAGTGGATAGAGCATCGGCCTGCGGACTGAAGGGTCCCGGGTTCGATTCCGGTCAAGGGCATGTACCTGGGTTGTGGGCATATCCCCAGTGGGGGATGTGCAGGAGGCAGCTGATCGATGTTTCTCTCTCATCGATGTTTCTAACTCTCTATCTCTCTCCCTTCCTCTCTGTAAAAAATCAATAAAATATATTTTAAAAAATAAATAAATAAATAAATAAAGCCCTAGTGATAGTAAAGAAATAAATAAAACTGTCTCTATCATTAGATGACAATGTTTTCTATATAGAACAAGTTTGCATAAAAGCTTTAAGAACTAATAAGCACGTTTCTCATGGTCTCAGGATATAAGGTTAATAAATAAAAGTCAATTGTATTCTTATATATTAACAAGAAAAGTAAAAATAATTTACAGTAGCACACATAGCAAATACTTAGTTATAAAATTAATATACTTAATTTTTTTTTTACTGTAGGCTATGTGTACAGTAAACTATAAAATACTGATGAAAGATTTCAATGAAGAAAAAATGAATGAAAACACATATAGTATTCATGGATTGGAACATTCAATATTGGTAAGATGTTAATTTCCCAAAACTTAAAATATAGATTCAGCAATCCCAATGAAAATAACAAATTTTCTTGTATATAATAGGAAGTTGAAGCTAAAATTTCTATGAAAAGGCAAAGGGACAGCCAAAACTGCTGAAAAGGAACAAAGTTGGAAAATTCACATTACCTGATTTCTGTGTTTAGTATAAAGCTACACTAAATGTGAGGAAGCACGGGACTTGGTTGGAATGTCTGTAAGAAGGAGTCTTCGAAAGGTCGGGGGCCTCTGAGGGGACCTTGCTGAAGGGAGCAGCCCCTACCTTGACTTTTCCAAATAAGTCAGATCCCCCGGGGTGTTTTGCTAGAATCTCTATGTTTAGTCTTTAAAGACCTGACCTTGTAGAAGCATATACTTTGTCAAGGATACTTACCCTGCTGATTGTATCTAGAGGTTAATTTTAGTTCAAGCTGTTCTGACAATAAAAGCCTGAGAAGTCAGGCAAACATGACTGCTTTTTACTTATAAAGCAAAACAGTCCCTTAGCCCTCTCTTTCATAAAAATGTGTGTCAGTGCAATCTGTTCATCTGTCACTCAGGGTCTGCTGGTTAGCCCCGGGAACTAATCAAAGGGTAGACACGTAGTTCAATGGGACAAAATAGAGAGCCTCCAAATTAACCAAAACAAATATAGTCAACAGGATTTCAACACGAAATAAGATATAAAAGATAGTCTATATGTCCTTGGGTTTGGTGTTAAGATTTTAGATATGATATCATAAGCAAAATACATTAAAAAAAAGCTAATAAACTTGTCTTTTGCTTTATGAGAGACAAATTTAAGAGAAAGTTTAGGTAAACCAAAGATAAGGATAAAATATTAGCAAGATACATAACTCATAAAGGACTTGTATCAAATGAATGTAAACAACACTTTGAACTCGAAAATTAAAAAAAAAAATACACACTGAAGTAAAAAATACACAGGCAAATTATTTGATCAGATATTATACCCAAGAGGGGAATAAGTATATATATTGTATATACATACATATATATATGTATATATAATACATATTTATATATATAATTTACTTTTATATATTATATAAAATTTATATATATAAAATTTACTTATATATATATATATAAAATTTACTTTTATATATTATCTATATATATAAAAGCCTAAGCAACTATTCAACTGTTCGACTATTTGACCGTGCACCAGGCAGGTCCCTTGGCCTGGCCTGCGGGGATTGAGCTGAATCTGTGCTCTGGGCCTCTGACATCCCCCAAGGGGTCCTGGATTGCAAGAGGGCACAGGCCAAGCTGAGGGACCCTACCAGTGTACGAATCCATGCACTGGGCCTCTAATATTATATAATTTATTTAATATCTGTTATTTAATATACAATTATTAAATGAGCATATTAAAACATGGTCAGTATCATTAGTCATTAGGGAAATGCAAATTAAAACCACAATGAGATACCACGAGAATTCTAATAGAATGGTTAAAATTAAAACAAATAAATAATTAAAAAATAAAAACACTAAGTTCTGGCAAGGACACTGTGCAATTATTTGAATAATAACTTTAACTGTAAATGGTCTAGTAATGACACCAGCAAGATGGCAGATTAGGAAGCTCCAGGCACTCACTTCACCATGGAAACATTAAATAAACAACTACTGACTGAGTAAAATAACTACATAGGAGTTCTGGAAACCAGTTAAAGATCTAAAGCAGGGGTCCTCAAACTTTTTAAAGGGGGCCAGTTCACTGTCCCTCAGACCATTGGAGGGCCGGACTATAGTTTTTAAAAAAACTATGAACAAATTCCTATGCACACTGCACATATCTTATTTTGAAGTAAAAAAACAAAACGGGAACAAATACAATATTTGTATTTGCATGTGGCCCGTGGGCCGTAGTTTGAGGACCCCTGATAAAGCAACAGAATGAATACCTAATTAAGAAAAAGCCACATTCAAACTAGTAGCAAATTTCATGCCATTTTTACTCATCCACATTCCATCCCTTCCCTGGCTTAGTACTGCAAGGTTGGAAGGAAGAGGCTCAATTTCTGGTACCCTCACTTAAAATGGGAGAAGCACAGTAAAATTTATTTGCAACATTCTATCTGGTCTGTGCACTAAACTCCCAGAAGAAGCTGAGGTGATACTTCTTGGAAAATTATGAATAAATTTTGAAAAGCTTATTCATACAGATCCAGACAAAGACACACCCAGAAAATACTTGAGTACTTAAGCCTCCATGCAGGGCTGATTAGAAGGCTCAAGGGGTTTACTAATTACTAAAGGTATTTCATGACGGTCTGCAGAGATTGAAATAGGTGACTGTTTTTCACATGCCAAACTTTCAATGAAAGATACGAGTTTAGAAGGGGGAAAGCACAATTCAGCCTATAAAACTGGTTTCAATAATTTGAATAGAAAAAATAAAGAATTAGTGAACTTGGTGACAGGTCATTTAAAATTATTGAGTCTAAGGAACAAAAAGAAAAAACGATGAAAAGTAAACAGAACTGAAGGGGCTCATGGAACACCACTAAGCAGATCAATGTATACATTATGGGAATCCAAGAAATAGAAAAATAAAAAAGTTTCAAAGAGCTTATTTGAAAAAATAATAAAACGTCCAAAATTTGAGCAAAGTCATGGATATACAAATATGAGAAGCTCAACAAACACAAATTAAGATAGACCTAAAGAGATTCACACTGAGACACATTATAATCAACTTCTAAAAGAAAAAAGAGAGAATCTGGAAAGCAGCAAGAGAGAAGTGAGTCATCACATCCAAGAGCTCCACAATTAATCTAGCAGTGGATTGTTCAGCAGAAACTTTGCAGCCCAAAAGACAGTGGAATTATATATAGTAGTCCCCCCTTATCCATAGGGGATATGTTCTAAGACACCCAGTGAATGTGGATAGTACCAACTCATATATGCTATACTTTTTTTTCCTATACATACATACCTTTTCACTTCAGGGAAGGACTTTATAGCTTCTCTTCGGCATATCCAACTGCCAGCATCACCACTCTTGTGCTTTGGGGCCATTGTTAAGTACAATAAGAGTTACTTAACACTAGAACTGTGATACCATAACAGTTGATCTGATAAGCAAGCCAGCTAATAAGTGACTAAAAAATGGATAGTGTATTCAGTAGAAAAAGAGGAATACTAAATATGAGATGGATTGACTCCATAAAAGAAGCCGTAAGAATCATTATATAGGGGCTGAGCAGGGCTGTTAAGGATAGGGCATTGTGAACACCACTCATTCATAGAGTCCTCAAAAGTTAAAGCCAACTGAACAGCATGTAACATACAGCACAGTGTGGATATACTGGACAAAGAATTCATGTCCAGGTCAGGGATGGGGGGATGGTCAAGATTTTATCACACTACTCAGAACACTATACACATTAAAATATAAGAGTTGTTTATTTCTGGAATTTTTAACTTAATATTTTCAAACCATGGTTGACCACAGTAACTAAAACCACAAATAGTGAAATCACAGGTAAGGGGGGACTACTCTATGTAAAGAACTGAAAGAAAAAAGAAAAAGCCATCAACCAAGAATTTTATATCTACAAAACTCTCTTTCAAAGTGAGAGAGAAATTAATATATTTTCAGAAAAACAACAATTAAAAGAATTCATTATGAGAACCTTTTGGGTTAAAATGAAATGATGTTGGACAGTACCTCCAGGCCATATGAAAATGTAAAGTTCTCCAGTAAATGTAAATACATGGAAAGATATAAAAAACAGTATTATAGTCATTTTAGTTTGAAACTCCATTTTTCATTTTCTACATGTTTTAAAGGACAAATGTATAAAACACTTATAAATCTATGTTAATGAGTACATAACACATTATATAATTTATGATATTAATAATATGAAGTGAGTGACTGGGACTGTAAAGGACTAGTGTTTTTGTATGTGATTAAAATTAAGTTTTTATCAATTTCAGATAACTTGTAATGACATTAATATGTTATATATAATCATCATGGTATGTGGGAAGAGCTCAGGAGATTTATCTCAGTGCAGTGGCAGATGCAATGGGGTGAGCGCACTCCGCCTGTACAAGCTTCCTCGGCACACCGGGAAGTGGCAGCGCCCGCCTGAGTAAGCCCCCTAGAGCCCCTACATAGTACCCTATCTTTCCTACCATTGGTTGCCCTAAGGATGGTGTAAACTTCTGATTGGTCTGGAATGTTATATATGTCGCTGCACTTAAACAATAAAGTCAGATCTGCATCTTGAACCAGTCTCCGGGGTCGGGCATGCTTTGTTAGGACTCCGTCTGCCTCACCCCTGCGGGACCCCCTGCCTCAATGGTAGCCACAAAGAAAATATCTAGCTCAGCCAGTGTTGCTCAGTGGTTAAATGTTGACCTATAAACCAGGAGGTCATGACTCAATTCCTGGTCAGGGCACCTTTTGGTATACAGGATGATGCTCCAACCAACTGAGCCACCCAGCCGAAGCAGTTTAAACACAGTTTTATTAAATTTAAAATGATCAAAATAAAATATTTTCTGATCACAATAGGATAAAACTAAAAATCAATAGCAGAAGCATAGTTGGAATATTCACAAATAAGTGGAAATTAAACAACAAACTCTTAAAAACCAGTGGACTAAGAAAATAAAAAAAGAAATTATAAAATATCTTGAGAAAATAAAAATGAAAACACAACATACCAAAAGTTATTAGATGTAGTAAAGGCAGTGTTAAGAGGAAATTTATAACTTCAAACATTTACATTTTATAAAGAAGTCTCAAATCAACAATGTGACTTTATACCGTAAGGAGCTAGAAAAAAGAGAACAAACCTAGCAGAAGAAAGGAAATCACAGTATTTTTTAAATAGTGGAGATAAATTTGAAATCAGGAAGAGTCAAAGTTGATGGTGCCTTACTATCTGCCCAGCAGTCATTGTGACAGAGCTGCCTGGATGTGATAACAGAATGGCTTTTAATAGCATCATGGCAGTTCCTGATGGCACAGGTGACATATAATATGGGAAAGCATGGAGGCCAAGGTAATTCTACAGTCACATGCTGTGTGGCTTCAGGAGCATCTTAGCCAACTTATTTTCCTAGTCAGAGACACACACAAGTGATAAATGGTAAAGATATGTATTTTCGAAGTCTACAAAGAGCTCTTTCAGTAAGTGTGAATAAAAATTTTAAGTGATAAGGAAAATAAATAAATAAAATAGTGGAGATAAATAAAACAGAGAATAGAAAAATAATAGAGAAGTTAACAAAACCAAGAGTTGTCTCTTCGGAATATCAATAAAATTGACAAATGTTTAGCTAGACTTAAGGAAAAAAAGAGTGAAGACCCAAAATTAAAAATCAGAAATGAAAGAGGGAACACTGACACCAATTTTACAGTACTAAAATATGTTTTAAATACTACTATGAACAATTGTACACAAACAAGGTGGATAACCTAGATCAAATAGACAAATTCCTAGAACAAAAAACAACTCGCCAAAACTAAATAAAAAAGAAATATGAAGCCCAAATAGCTATAATTCATAAGAAGATTAAATCAGTGATCAAAAATCTCCCCAGGAAGAAATTTGCTGAACCAAATGGCTTTACTGATGAATTCTACTAAACATTTAAAGAATAATTAACATCAATCCTTCTCAAATTCGTCCAAAAAATTAAATGGAAGGGAATGTTTTCTAGTCATTCCATATAGCCAACATTATCCTGGTACCCAAGACAAAGACATTATAAAAAACTATAGACCAGTATTTTTATGACTATTGATGTAAAAATCCTCAATACGTTACTGGCAAATCAAATTCAGAAACATATGAAAGGGATTACACACCATCACCAAGTGAGATTTATTCTTGGATTAAAGAACGATACAATATATAAAATCAATGTAATATACCACATTAGCAGAATGAAGGAAAAAATAAACATGATTATCTGGATTAATGCCCCAAAAAGCATTTGACAGAATTCAACACCGTTTCATGATAAAAATGCTCAAATTAGGAATAAAAAGAAATTACCTCAACAGAATAAACTCCATGTAAGAAAAACCCCTAACTAATATCACACTCAATGGTGAAAGACTAAGAGCTCTTCCTCTGAAATCAGGCACGAGACAAGGAAGACTTTTATTGCCACTTGTATTCAATAAAGTACTAGAGGTCCTAGCTAGAGTACTTAGGCAAGAAAAAGAAACAAAAGATACCCTTGTTGAACATCTTTTGACCATATACATGTGGATATATTTCTGTGTGCTTTAATCTATTCTACTGGTCTGTATGTCTGTATTTATACCAGTACAATACTTTTTTGATTACTGAAGATTTATAATACATATGTCTTAAAATCAGATATTGTGATTCCTCTAATTTTTCTTTTCTCATTTAAGATTGTTTAGACTACTCATGGTCTTTTATGGTTTTACATAAATTTTAGAATTTTTTTAAATCTATTTTTGTAAAAACTGCCAAAAGGATTTTGATAGAGATTACATTAAATCTACAGATCACTTTGATTAATATTGACATTTAAACAATATTAAGTCATCCAATCCTTGAACGTTAGTTTTTTTCATCCGTCTGTCTTAATTTCTTTCATCAATGTTTTGTAGTTTTCAATATATGTTTTTTTTTTTACCTGCATAGTTTTTTCCTAAGTATTTAATTGGTTTTGGATGCTATTATAAATTATATTGTTTTTCTATCATCTTTTTTCAGATAGTTCATTGTTAGAATATGTAAATGCAACTGATGTTTATGTGTTGATTATGTATTGTTCAACTTTACTGAATTGGTTTATTAGTTCTAATAGTTTTTTTGTGGAGTCTTTAGGACTTTGAGAAACTTCTATAGTGTTGTCTGTAGTGGCTGTGCCATTTTGCATTCCCATCAAAAATGTCATTTACGAACAGGGAACATTTTACTTCTTCCTTTCTGAGTTGGATGCATTTTATTTCATTTTCTTGCCAAATTGCTCTGGAGAGGATTTCTAGTATTATAGTGAATTGAAGTTGTGAGAGTGAGCATCTAAGGCAGTGACTGTGGTGACCTTCAGCCTCAAAGTCAAGTTGTGAAAATGCCTCCAGTTGATGGACCCTGAGGAACAGTACTGATCCTATGGAACAGTATTTCTCTGAAATAGCTAACTGCATTGCCTCACAAACCTTGCCTCTAACAAGACTATTTGGCAACACAAGAAGTGATGCACCATTAGAACAACCACACAATGCATTATAAACCATATTAGTCAGAAAAAGGCACTTCCTTGTAACACCTCTAGCTTGACCTGCCTAGACTCCATAGTCAGGGAGCTCTGGATGCTGTGTTCAGTGTTCAGCCTACTAGATTATAGCTTTTTCTTTCCACCCAATGCATCCATGACAGATCCTATTCCCTCACTACTCCCAGCATCACCACCGGCAATTCCACTTCATTCTACATCTGATACCCATTGTACACCAAAACCCTGCCCTACGCCGCAACCCAGTGGTCTAGATCTAACACAACAGATCTGCTCATACAAACCTCCAAAGTAGCAGCCTAAGAGCCTTGGAAGTAAAATGATGTTGGACCTGTCACCACATAGGACCAGACATAGAGCAACATGGATCCTAGGAATTGCTTATGATATTAATCCATCTTCCATTCTCATGTAAATAATCACGATCACCTAATCCCCACTACTCATGATTGCATCAGATGAAAATTGAATGACACAAGGTATCCATGTGAATTTTGAAAACCATTTATTTTAAATATTTGATTTTACCAGCAGAATTTATGCAAAAACACTCCCCCATAGAGGCTGACATGTCTTGACTTATCTTAATATGTTCTAGAGAATAAATGTCTATGACAAGAGCTTTTCTGCTGAGATACAGTATTACCTTTTATTAAAATCTAGCACTCTAAAGTTGGTGGCATGTACTAGAACAGCTTCTCTGATAAAATTTTCCCTTGGGAAATTTTAAATACCAAACTTAGCTCAGTCAGATGGTGCCATAAACATAAGTAGACATTTTTAAAATTGGTGAATGCCATTTTAGGCAGACAGAAATTATGTGCAGGGATTGGTGAAGAGTTTGGTATGGCTCAAGCATAAGATATAAGCGGGTCAGTAGCAGGAAATAAAGTTAATAATGTAAATTGGAATTTTACTTGGTAGGCAATGAGAATATAGATTTTTTAAAAGAGTCTGATATGATCATGTATGTACCTTTAGAATCCAGCAGACTATTATTCTAAGTCAGATAAAACAGCTCTGAAATATGAGTGGTGATAGTCACACCAGGCTGTTAACTTAATTTGTGAAACTGAAATCTCTGGACAGTCACTGATGTGTTAGTGAGAAGTATGACTAACAATTCAGTTCAAAATTCTAGTAACTGAAGCAGGGACAGTGAGAGACTTTGCACAACATAGGTAGCAATTTTAGTTACATTTATTTAAATAATTACTACCTTGAAACTCCAAAGTTCTTCAATAAAGAACTTAGCCCTAACTGGTTTGGCTCAGTGGATAGAGCGTCAGCCTGCAGACTGAAAGGTCCAAGGTTTGGTTCCAGTCTAGGGCATGTACCTTGGTTGCAAGCATATCCCCAGTAGGAGGTGTGCAGGAGGCAGCTGATCGATGTTTCTCTCCCATCGATGTTTCTAACTCTCTATCCCTCTCCCTTCCTCTCTGTAAAAAATCAATAAAATATATATATTTTAAATAAAAAATAAAATAAATAAAAAATAAAGAACTTAGAATAAATTTTTAACCTAAGAAGTGTCAAGAGTAAAGATGAAAAATGTATTCCACAACTCTGAAATAACCTGAAATTGACTCCTGTATATTTCTAATTTTAGGTGGTACTGATTCTTAAGAAGACTGTTAGAATGAAAAAGCAACAAAATTGAAAATCTTAACTTACTAGATGTATTTTCTTAGAATCATTTATAAAATAGGAATATTTTACTCTAAACAATTCCTTTGATTTTGGCAGAATTAATATTGAGATGTCCTTTATGGTAGTAATTAGATATGTGGATATTTGCTTTCCTATGAGTATAAAAAGTTTATGATTTTAAAAAAGAAAAGAAAAAGAAATCATCATTTCAGAGCTATGCCCACTTTGGGCCAGCAGCATTGTTTTCTGTAAGATCCACTAGGTAAGAATGTGGTATTTTTCTTACATTATTAAAGGGTTAGAAAAAGAATGAAAAGAAGAAAGAGAAGGAGGTGGAGACAAGGGTTAAGTAGAGATTGTGTGTGACCCACGATGACAAAAATTTACTTCCTTTTCAGAAAAATTTTGCCAATTTTTAGCTTAGAGGATACTTACATTTTGCCATGACTTGTGTCAAGATCAACTATAAATTTTATAGGGTTATTTAGGAGGGACCTTATAACAAGCATTAGGATCCAACACACTTTTCTTAGGTCTTTGCTCTAGTTTGCTTCAAGATAGAAAGAAAGCATTTCAGCATGTGCATCTCTGACATAAATTATTTCAAAAGACTCTCAAAGCATTCATTTGTAAGCAGGAAGAGTACTCCTTTTTTAGGATAAATTTTTTTATTAAATTGCTTAACTTTGGTACTTCAAAATGGATTCTCTGCTCGTATATAGTTTTCAACATTTCAGCTATCACAAGAAGATGATATATTTAGAGGACAGAAAACAGAACAAGGTGAGATGGATTTTTTTGTTTTTGTTTTTAATCCTCACCTAAGGGCATTCTTAGAAAGAGGGAAAGAGAGAGAGAGAGAGAGAGAGAGAGAGAGAGAGAGAGAGAGAGAGAGAGAGATCATTCGGTTGCCTTCCGTACATGCCCTGACTGGGGATCGAACCCGCAACCCAGGTATGAGCCCTGACCAGGAATTGAACAGGCAACCTTTCTGTGCACAGGAAGATGCTCAACCAAGTGAGCTACTCCGGCTGGGCAAGGTGAGATGTTTTTCATCAAATGAGTCCTTTTGAGGCAAAAAATATTTTGCAATGTGAGAAGCACCCAGCTGCAAAAATTTAAAAGGAATAAAATAGTAATAACACTCAACCACAATGCCCCAAGCACACTTAATTACATCCTAAGAAAGATAGGTGATTTACTTCATTAACAAGCAAAATATAGTATCTCTAAATGTGGCATGGTATAGTAGAGAGTCATCTTTGGAATTATACAAGCCCAAGTCTGATCTTGACACCACCACTTTTTAGCCATATGATAGACAATTTCTTTTAAACTCTCTGACACTCAGTTTCCCCTTCTGTGTAATGGATTTTGTAACACCTATCTCATGCAGTATCTTGAGGATTAACTGGGTTACTTTCTGTAACAAATACAAGTCCTGGCACACAATAGATGCTAACGCTCATAAAGGTTATTATCCCATATTTTCTGTTTTTCTGTACATATAGGTTCTGTTTATCTGTTTTTAAAAATTCGTGAAACAAAATCTACTGTTGCAATTTTTAAAACAGGGGTGGAGAACATCTGGTCCATGGGTGGTATGAGGCTCACAAAATCATTTGGTCTGGCCCTGCCAAGGCATTAGGGGTGAGTTAATTAAAAGTCTGACCAAATATAGAAGGCTAATTTTAAAGTTGATAATTTTATATGGCCCATGAATGATATTATAAATATCTAAATGGCCCTTGGCAGAAAAAAGGTTCCCCAACCCTGTTTTAAAGGAAGAAGTTAAGGATAGAGAAAAATTAATAACATTAATTCAATTTTAAGTCTATATCCTGTATGTTAAGACTATAATGCAATAATCTGTTTCATGGTATGATGACCGAACCACACAGTATACATAAGAGTTAGTAAGAAAAAAGTCTTGGTATTCTGTTGACAAAAAGATTAACTGATTTACCCCAGAGAGGACATCATAGGTCTCTACTGCATGACTCCTCAGCAATGACTTGAACATTTTACAAATGCAAAATCTAGGGAGCACCATATTTCCTGGTGTAGGGTGATAAAAAGTTTGTATTCTGAGGAGTGGAAGATAGAATGAAATCATTCTTTCATACTACGCAGTAGTCATTTTTCCATAGGAGCATTCAACCATGATGTCTCCCCTCCATAAGAAAAACTTGCGACACTTTTACTTAAATATACATCTATATTTCTTATCTACCAAAAATTGAAATACATGTCCTGACAAGTTACAAAGTCATTTTAAACAAACTTTTGGCCACTGCTTCATTCTGAAAGCAATTCAATGCTTTTGAAAATGCAGTGCTTTTGTATTTTCTATTATGTCATGATTTTATATGCATGAGTTTCAATGAGGCCATTTCAGAAATGTCACAGAAATGAATCTAGTGATGGTTGAGAGGTAAAAACAGTGAGGTAGGATAAAGATGAACACTGAAATTACAATACCTTGGTTTTTATAATATTATCAATAAAGAGCCACATTTTCTAAAGCAGGGGTCCTCAAACTATGGCTGGCGGGCCACATGCAAATACAAATATTGTATTTGTTCCCGTTTTGTTTTTTTACTTCAAAATAAGATATGTGCAGTGTGCATAGGAATTTGCTCATAGTTTTTTTTTAAACTATAGTCCGGCCCTCCAATGGTCTGAGGGACAGTGAACTGGCCCCCTGTTTAAAAAGTTTGAGGACCCCTGTTCTAAAGGATAGCCTTCATCCAGAATCAATATCTGCCATCGTTTACTGACAATTTGACAAGCTCCAATAAAATTCTTTAAAAAAAGTGTTATTTAATATATTTGATGTGTAACATTATGTAAGTTGCATGTTATTTTAATACATTTATATATTATAATTTTATTGCAAAATTTAACACATTACATAATTATAATACAACTAGTGACCTGGTGCATGGATTCATGCACATTGAAAGGAAATTAATTAGAAGGTGGCCAGCGGGGCAGGACTGGGTGAGACAGACAGACATGTCCTGGAGCCAACCTGCCGCAGTCCCTCCCCAGATGGCTGCACCTGGGGTGGCACCAGGGCTCCTGGGCATCTGGGGAGTGAGCGAGGGTCCCTCCGGCAGGTGTGGTCCCTCGGCGTGGCCTGCAGGGATCGGGCCTAAACCAGCTCTCCGACATGCCCCGAGAGGTCCCAAGTGCAAGAGGGCACTCTGCAAAGTTGCTGTCCTACAGGGTGTAGAACACAAACGTAAGTGTGCAGTAAACCAAATTCGGGGCGACCGTGACCCAGCAACAACATAACCCATGGCCAAAGGTGGAATCGCAACAGCTCCTGAGTTGAGCGTCTGCCCCCTGGTGGTCAGTGCGCGTTATACTTACAGGCCAGTTGGCTGGTCGCTTAGCCTTTTATATATATAGATATTATTATGTATATTCATTATACTGTGCATTAGATCTCTATGGCTTATTTACTAGTTGGAGAATAATGAAAATGTTCTAAAATTGTGGTGATGTGGTACAAAAATGTATTAAAAAGCCATTAAATGAGTGAATTGTATGCTATGTGAATCCTATTTCAATAAAGCTGTTTTTTTTAAAAAAAAACTTTGTGCCATTAAACACTATTACTCCTGTTTCTCTTACCCTATTAGCCACCATTATAGTCTCTGTTTTTACAGGTTTAACTTTTTAAAATTCCACACATACTTACTTGTCTTTCTCTGTCTGGCTTTCTTAGCTTAACATACTATGCTCAAGATTTATCCATGTTGCTACAAATGGAAGTATATCTTCCTTTCCTGTGGCAGAGTAATATTATATTGTGTATGTACCACATCTTTTTTATTCACTCGGCCACTGATTGACATTTGGGTTGTTTACAGATTTTTGCTATTGTGAATGATGCTGCAATAAACGTGGGAGTGTCAATATCTCATCAAATTTATTTTTTATTTCTTTTGAGTATATACCCAGAAGTGGAATTGCTGGATTGTATGACAGATCTATTCTTTTTTGTTTGTTTTTATTTGATTTGCATTTCTGTGATGATTAGTGAGGCTGAGCATCTGTACATGTGTCTGTTGGCCATTTTGATGTTCTCTTTGGAGAAATGTCTTTTAGTTCTTCTGCCCATTTTTTAATTGTATTGTTTGGTTTTTCTTATTTAATTCTTAGTAATTTATACATTTTAGATATTAACTCCTTATTCAAGAAAGAGTTTTGAAAAATTTTCTCCAATATTGTGGGTTGTCTTTTCATTTTAATTGTTTCATTTGCTGTACAGAAGCTTTTGGGTTTGATGTGCTTCCATTTGTTAAGTTTTAAGTTGTTTTGTTGTTTTTGTTGTTGTTGTTGTTGTTGTTGTTTGTGATTTTGGCATAATGCCCCCAAATAATTGCCAAGACTAATACAGTATCAATGAACTTCTCCCTTACATTTTCTCCTAGGAGTTTTATGGTATTGGGTTTTATGTTTAAGTCTATGATCCGTTTTCTCCTTTGTAAAATATTTTACCTTATATACCAGGATTTAATTCCTGGCTTTCTATTCTGTTTCTTTGATCAATGTGTCTATTTTTGTGCCAGTACCATATTCTGTTTTTTACTATGGCTTTGTAGTGTTGTTTGATATTTGAAGTCATATACCTCTAGCTTTCTTGTTGATGTTGTTTTCCTCAGGATCGCTTTGGCTAATTGGTTTTTTTGTTTGTTTGTTTTGTTTTATGGTTCCACACAAATATCAGGATTGTTTCCCCTCTTTTTGTGAAGAATTTCCTTGGTAGTTTGGTGGGGATTGTGTTGAACCTGTAAATGGCTTTAGGTAGTATGGCTATTTTAACAACATTAATTCATAAACATGAGATATCTTTACATTTCTTTGTGTCTTCTTTGAAATATCTTGGCAAAATTTTATATCTTTTATTGTACAGATCTTTCACTTCCTTGGTTAAACTTATTCCTAATATTTTATTAGTTTTTATGCTATTGGGAATGGAATGTTTTTTTAAAATTTCTTTTTCTAATGTCTCTTTATCACTGTAAAGCAGTGATTTTCAAACGGTGTGCCATAGGAGACACACGGATGTGCCGCAAGAGTTTTTCAAACATGCAATAACTGACTATTTAGTCAGAAGCACTAATCTCTTTTTCCTTAGATTGTCAAATAAAAAAATGATAACAGCCAACACAACAATAGCCATCCAGTGTGGATGAATCAAAATTATACTGTTTTTGTGTCAGGTTGGAAAAAAATATATTTAGGTGTGCCACAAGATTAATATAATTAGTTTATGTGTGCCACAAGATTTAGAAGGTTGAAAATTGCCCATGTAAAGGAGTGTAATTTATTTCTCTATGTTTCCTTTGTATCCTGCCACTTTACAAAGTTTTTAAAATGATTCTTTTGGGAGTTTTTATACATATGGTCATATCTTCAGCAAATAACAATTTTAATTGTTCCTTTACAATTTTAATGTCTTTTATTTGTCTTGCCTAATTTCTTTAACTGAAACTTCCAATACCATACTGAATAGGAATGGTGAAAATGGGTATCCTTGCACTGTTCTTGATCATAGAGGAAACACTTTCAATTTCTCTCCATTGCATGTAATGTTAGCTATGGGTTTGTTGCAGATGGCCTTTATGGTGCTGAGAAATGTTTCTTCTATACCTAGTATAATATTTCAGGAAGGGAATTTGGCAATACCTAAGAAAACTTTATATGTGCTTACCCCTTCAGCGAACAGTGCCATTTACAGGCATTTCCCCTGAAAATATACATCAGATGCCATGAAAATACATTTGCACAAAGTTATTCTTTTGCAACACTATTTATAATTCTAAAATATGAAGGAAAAAGTATACAGAAAAGTGGTTAAATAAACTTTGGTATATCTTCAAAATGGATTACTATGTAGCTATAAGATAAGAATGAGAAATAGCTTTATGAATGAATATTGACTGATGGGGAGAATGGGCATCCTTGATCATAGAGGGGTTTCCAGAATATGATGTAAGAAAAAAAAGAAACCAACATCCAGAGAGTGTCTATGCTATGCCGAATTTTATAAGGAGGATATATAAGGAAATATGCTGGTAGACACATCTGTTAATTTGTGCAGAAAGAAAATACAGAAAGGACAAGCCAGAAACTAAAGAGATGAGTTACCTAACATGGGTTAAGTAGGAATGGGGTGGAAACATTAGAAAATGTGAACAAGTTTGAGGAGGTAAGTTGGAAGTTAGTGATGCACCTCTGAGTATACTATTCTTTATAATGTTGCTTTTCAGAACAATGTTAACATTTCAGAAGCACCAAAGATTGATAAACAATTAAAATCACAAAGAATGTGGGAAACCTAAGGTAGTATATAAACAATACAAGAAGAAATTTACTGTGTTACCAATGAGTAACATAGCCAAATTGAAGGGAGTGAAGGAAATAATTAATCTAGGTAACATTGGAAGACAGTATCATAATAGGATAAAACAAGAACTATACACAAATATTACTCTAGTTTTTTAAGTTTTTTTAAAATTTTGATTTTATTTTTACACTTTTAAAAGATATAATTCAAGTATCATAAAATTCATCTATTAAAAGGGTACAATTCAATGATAATATTAAACAGATTTGTTATTCAGAGTTGAACAATCATCATCACAATCTCATTTTAAGATATTTTCATCACCCCAAAAGAAACACTATACCAATTACTGGTCATCCTTATGTTTTACTGACTTACCTATCCTATACATTTCATATAAATTGAATCACATGATACCGGGCTTCTGACACTTAGCATAACACTTTAAAGATTCATCAATGTTGTATCAAGAATCAGTAATTCATTATTTTTATAGCCTTTATTCATTTTTATAATCACTACTAGAGGTCCAGTGCACAGATTGGTGCACTGGTGGGGTCTCTTGGCCTGGCCTGTGGGGATGGGACCGAAACAGGCTCTTCAACATCCTCCAAGGGGTCTCAGATTACAATAGGGTGGTTCTCAGGTGATACACCCTGGAATTGGGATCTCTCCTCTCTGGTTCTGGGTGCATCACCCAAGAACCGCAGCTGCCAAGTCACTGCAGCTCAGCAGCTCTTTCATTGAGCATCTGCCCCCTAGTGGTCTGTGCACATCATAGCTGCTGGTTGGAACATCTGTCTCCTGGTGGTCATCGTGCATCATAAGTACCGGTTGGATGGTCACTTAGGCTTTACACATACACACATACACACACACACATTGCTTAACCATGTACCAGCTAATGCACATGTGGGTTGTTTCCTTTTTGACTATTGATAATGTTGCTTTGAACATTTGTGTGCTAATTATATTGTGGACACGCATATTAATTTCTCTTAGGTATATACTTAGGAATAAAATTTCTGTATCATATGGCAAATCTATGTTTTGAGGAACTGCCAGATATTTTCCAAAGTAGCTACATTTTACATTCCCACCAACAGTGATGATTCCAATTTTTTCACATCTTCACCAACCCTTGTTTTTGTCTTTTTTATTTGAAATATTATAATGAATGTGAAGTTATATCTCATTGTAGTTTTTATTTGCTTTCCCCTGATGGATAATGGTGTGGAGCTCCTTCTAAGGTACTTGTTGGTATTTTTAGACCATTTTTAGAGAAATGTCTATTCAGAGCCTTTGCCCATTTTTAGGTTGGATTTGTCTTTATATTATTAAATTGCAGTATTTTTCATATATTCTGAAAATAGTTTCCTCATCAAACATGCTTTTGCATATTTTCTTCCATCTGTGTGTTGTTTTTCACCCTTTTGATATCATGTGCAGCAATATTTTTAATTTTGATAAGGTTTAATTTCTCTTTTGTGATGGTAGTTGCTTCTGCTTTTGGTGTGGTATGTAAGAAATCATTGCCTAACTCAAGGTTATCAAGGCTTATTGCTATGTTTTCTTCTCAGAGTTTTATATTTTTAGCTATTTTATTTAGATCTATAATACACTTTGAGTACACTCGTGTTTATAGTGTAAGGTAGAATCCAATATCATTCTTTTGTGTGTGACCATCCAGTTGTTGCAGCAACATTTCTTGATGAGATCATCCTTTCCTTAATGAATGAATTCAGGAACCTTGGTGAAAATCAATTGACCACATACGTATGTCCTTATTTCTAGATTCCCAATTATATTCCATTAGTCTATATGTGTATCTTTATGCCAGTACCACCCTGGCTTGATAACTGCAGATTTATAGGAAGCTTTGAAACTTGGAAGTGTGAGTTCTTCACTTTGTTCTTCTTTTTAAAGATTATTTTTGGCTATTCTAAATTGATTTCATTTCTATATAAATTTTAGTATCAGCTTGTCAATTTCTACAAAAATACTAGCAGTTGAGATTTTACTAGGGATTACATTGAATCTGTAGATCAGTTTGGGAGTAATACCAACTTAATTACATTAAATATAGTATGTTGATGAATAAATATGGGACTTTATTTCATTCATTTAGATAATGTTTAATTCATTCCAATAATGTTTTATAATTTTGGAGTAGAAGAGTTACAATTAATTTGGTACTTTTATTCTTAACATTTTATTTTGTTGATGTTTTATAAATGGGATGCTTTTGTTAATACAATTTTTGAATTGTTCATTGATGTTGTATAGAAACAAAATAGAATTTTAAAGTAAAATTAATATTTTGAGATATTGAAAATTCAAAGTTGTTTTCAGAAACAACACAGAGAGATCCCATGTACTCAATCCCATTTATCCACAATGGTATAACTTTACAAATCTATAGTATAATATCATAATGAGGATATTAATATTTATAGAATAAAAATATAGAACATTTCCATTGCCAAGCAGATCCTTGTTGTACACTTTTGTAGCCATATCTACTTCTTTCATGACCCCATCACTTAAACTCTGGAAACTACTAATCTGTTTTCTGTTGCTACACTATTGTCATTTAAAGAATGTTATATAAATAAAATTATACAATAAGTAAGTTTTTCAATTGTCTTTTCCTCCCATACACTATAATTTTCTGGTGGTTCCTCCAGGTTGTTGTAATAGATCATTTTTATAACTCAGTAACATTAGATGTGTAGTCAGAGTTATATGTAGTCAGAGTTCTTCATAGAAACACAAAACTGATAAGACCTGTGTGTGTGTGTGTGTGTGTGTGTGTGTGTGTGTTTGTATGTGTAGGGAGGAGGAAGACAGAGAGAATAGTTAAGGCTTATGCAATTGTGGAAGCTAGAAATTCCAAAATCTGAATAAACTGATTGTAAAATATACATGGAAATGCAAACAATTTAGAACAGCAAAAACAATCTTTAAAAAAAAAAAAAAGAGGCCACCAGGCTATAGACCAGAAAGAGTTAATGTTGAAACTGGAGACTGAAGGCAATCTGGAGGCAGAATTTCCTCTTTCTTGGGGAAACTAGGTCTTTTTTTTTTTTCTCTTAAGGTCTTCAACTGGTTGGATGAAGCCCACTCTCATTAAACTTTATTCAAAGTCTACTGATTTAAATATTAATTTTATATAAAAATATCTTCACAGCAACACCTAGACCAAATATCTGGGTACTGTGTTTGGCCAAATACCTGAGTACTGTGGACTAACCAAGTTGACACATACAAGAAATTATCACAACCCTGTATCAGTTTGCTAAGAAAGCCATCACAAAGTTCCACGGACTGGGGGACTTAAACAATAGAAATGTATTGTCTGACAGTTCTGGAAGCTGAAAGTCTGAAATTGATTTCTTCTTCTGAAATTGAGGTTGATTTCTTCTGAGCCATGAGGGAATGATCTGTTCCAGGCCTACCTCCCTGATTGATAGAGGACAATCTTTTCCCTGTATCTTCACAATGTCTTCCCTCAGTATGTGTCTTTTTCCAAATGTCTTCTTCTTAGTAAAACAGCAGTCATTTTGAATGAAGGCTCACTCAAAAACTCTATTTCTAAATATAATCTCATTTTGAGGTATTGGGGATTTAAGATTTCAGCATATTCGTTTTCATGGGGACAAAATTCAGCCCACACAGCATGAAATGGATGTCTCACAGTTTTGTGTATTTTTCAAATCATTTACCCATTGAAAAACATCTGGGTTGTTTCTAGTTTTCAGCTCTTATGAATAAGGCCACAGTAAATGTGATTCATATACAGGTTTGTGTGAACATTTGCCTTTGTTCCTCTGGGATAAATGCTCAGGAGTGTGTGTCTGAGTTGTGTGTTAGTTGATATATACTTTTTTTTTTTAAAAAAAAGAAACTATCAAACTTTTCCAGAATGTTTTTATCATTTTACATCCTTACCAGTTATGCATAATGATCTGATTTCTTTACATCTTCACTGGTATTTGGTGTTGTCATGAATTTTTAGTGTAGCCATTCAGATAAGTATATAGTGGTATCTCATTGTGGCTTTAATTTGCATTTCCCTAATGGTTAATGATAGTGAACAACTTTTTATGTGCTTATTTGCCATCTGCTCATCTTTGGTGAAATGTCTGTTTGTGTCTTTTGCCCATGTTCTAATTGGTTTGTTTACTTCTTAACTACTGAGTTTTGAGAGTTATTTATATATACGGGAGTGTAGTCCTATGGCAAATATGTGATTTACAAATATCTCCTCTTACTCTGTGCCTAGCCATTTTATCCTCTTAATGGAGTCTTCCACAGAGCAAATGTTTTTAATTTTGATGAAGCCAAAATTATCAATTTTTATTTCTATGGATTGTGCTATTAATGTCAACTCTGTATAATGACAGAAAATTTGCCTAACCTGGTTAAGGAAAAAGTCACACAAGTTCAGGGAAGCAAGGAGAATACCAATCAAGATGAACACAAAGAGACCCACACCAAGACACATTATAATTAAAATGGCGAAGGTTAAATATAAAGAGAGAATCTTACAGGCAGCAAGAGAGAGGTAGCAAGTTACCTACAAGGGAGTCCCCATAAGGCTGTCAACTGATTTCTCAGCAAAAATACTTCAGGCTAGAAGGGATTGGCATGAAGTATTCAAAGTGATGAAAAGCAAGGACCTGAATAAAAGACTACTCTATCCAGAAAAAAAAATTGAAGGTGAAATTAAAAAGCGTTCTAAAAAAGAAAAAGGTGAAAGAAATGTGCTACCACCACCAAGCCAGCATTGCAAGTAATGTTATAGGGACTGCTTTAAGAAGAAGAAATAGAGAGAGAGAGGAACATAGGTATAAAGAAAACAATGGCAATAAATAAGTTCCTATCAATAATAACCTTAAATATAAATGGATTAAATGTTCCAATCAAAAGATAAGGTAGCTGAAAGTTGAATGGATAAGAAAACCTGACCCATATGCATGCTGTCTACCAGAGACCCACCTCAAAACAAAAGATTCACACAGGTTGAAAGTGAGGGGATGGAAAAAATAAATATTCCAATATTCCTGCAAATGGAAACAAACAAACAAACAAAAAACAACAACAACAACAAAAACTGGGGTAGCAATAGTTATAGCTGACAAAAATAGACTTTAAAACAAGGGCCGCCGAAGCCAGTTTGGCTCAGTGAATAGAGCGTCGGCCTGCGGACTGAAGGGTCCCGGGTTCGATTCCGGTCAAGGGCATGTACCTGGGTTGCGGGCACATCCCCAGTGGGACATGTGCAGGAGGCAGCTGATCGATGTTTCTCTCTCATCGATGTTTCTGACTATCTCTCTCCCTTCTTCTCTGTAAAAAAATCAATAAAATATATTAAAAAAAAGGGCCAAAAAATAGAACAAAAAGAACACTATATAATATTAAAAGGGTCAATACAACAAGAAGACATAACCCTGGTAAACATATATGCACCTAACATGGGAGCACCTAAATATATTTTTTTAAATTCTTGGTGAACTTTAAGGGATTGATGGCAGTGCACTTATAGTAGGGGACTTTAACACCCCACTGTCATCAACGGATAGGTCTTCCAGACAAAAAATCAAGAAGGAAACAGTGACCTTAAATGACACATTAGATCAGATGGATTTAATTGACATTTATAGAACATTTCACCCCAAAGCAGCAGTATATACATTCTTCTCAAGTACACATGGAGCATTCTTAAAGACAGACCACAGGCTAGGACATAAAATAATTCTAAAAAATTCAAGAAAATTAAAATTATATCAAGCATCTTCTTAGATCACAATGGCATGAAACTAGAAATCAACTGACATCACAGAAATACAAAGAATTGTCAGAAAATACTATGAACAATGATATTCCAACAAATTAAACAATCTGGTCAAAATGGACAAATTCTTAGAAACATACAACCTTCCAAAACTGAATCAGGAAGAATCAGAAAGCTAGAATAGACTGATAATGTCTAATGAATTTGAAGCAGTATTTATAAGGACACATATGCAAAACCTTAATCAATAAAGGGAACAAATAAGTAGAAACTCCCAGCAAATGAAAGTCCTGGACCAGATAGCTTCACAGGTGAATTCTACCAAATATTCAAAGAACAACAAACACCTTAAACTACTTAAACAAATTTCAAGAGGAGGGAAGACATTAAATTCATTTTACAAGACCAACATTGTCCTAATTTCAAAACCAGATAAAGACACTACAAAGAAAGGAAATTATAGGTCAATGTCCATGATGAATATGGATGCTAAGCTCCTCAACAAAATATTAGCAAATCAAATTCAGCAATACATTAAAATGATCATCCATCATGACCAAGTGGGACTTATTCTAGGGAGGCAGGGTTGGTAGAATATTCGCAAATCAATAAATGTGATACATCACATAAGCAAAAGGAAAGATAAAATTGCATGACCATTTCAATAGATGCAGAAAAAGCATTTGATAAAATCCAGCACGCTTTATGATAAGAACTCCTATCAACATGGGAATAGAGGGATTATAACTCAGCATAATGAAGGACATATATGAAAAACCTTCAGCCAACATCATACTCAATAAGCAAAACTAAAAACTTTTCCCTTAAGATCAGGAACAAAACAGAGATTTTCACTCTTTTACAACAGAGTACTGAAAGTCCTACTCAAAGCAATCAGACAAGAGGAAGAAAAAAGGCATCCAAATTGGAAAGGAGGAAGTAAAACTGTCATCATTTGCAAATGATATGACATTGTACAGAGAAATCCAAAAACTTCCACCAAAAAACTAATAGATCTAATAAATCAGTTCAGCAAAGTAGCAGGATACAATATTAGCACCCCAAAATCAGTGGCATTTTTATAAACCACTAGTGAACTATCAGAAAGAGAAACTAAGAAACCAATCTCATTTACTATTGCAACAACAGCAAAAAAAAGGTACCTATGAATAAACTTAACCAAAGAGGTAAAAAGACCTGTACTTGGAAAACTATAAGACACTGAGGAAAGAAATAGAGGAAGATACAAACATGAGGAAGGATATCCCATGTTTATGGATTGAAAGAATCAACATCATTAAAATATTCATACTACCCAAAGCAAACTATCAATTTAACACAATCCCTATTAAAATACCAATGGCATATTTCATACATCTAGAACAAATATCCAAAAAAATATATGAAAAAAGACCCTAAATAGCCTCAGCAATTTGAGAAAGAAGAACAAAGTTGGAGGGATCACAATACTGAATATCAAACTATATTACAAAGTCTTATAATTAAAACAACCTGGTGCTGGCACAAGAACAGGCATATAGATCAATGTAACAGAACAGAGAGCCCAGAAATCAACCAATGCCAGTATGGTCAATTAATATTCAATAAAGGAGGCAAGAGCATAAAATGGAGTAAAACAGTCTCTTTAATAAATGTTGTTGGGATAATTGGACAGATACATGCAAAAAATGAAACTAGATCATTTGCAATTTACACCATATGCAAGAACAAACTCAAAATGGGTAAAAGACTTAACTGTAAGTCGCTAAACAATAACAATCCTAGAAGAAAACATAGGCAATAAAATCTTAGACATCTTGTGTAGACATATTTTTACCAATATATTTCCTAGTGCAAGGGAAACAAAGGAAAAATAAATGGGACTGCATCAAACTAAAAAGCTTCTGCACAGCAAAAGGAACCATCAGAAAAATGAAAAGGGAACCCATTGTATGGGAGAACATATTCACCAACGGTACTTCTGGTAAGGGGTTAATTTCCAAAATGTATAAAGAACTTGTACAACTCAGCACCAGGAAGACAATCCAATTAAAAAATAGGCAATATATCTGAATAGACACTTTTCTAAAGACATACAGATGGTCAAGTGACATAAGAAAAAATGCTCAAAGACATGAATCATCAGAGAGATGCAAATTAAAACAAGTTATCACTTCACACCTGCCAGAATGGCTATCATCAATAAATCAACAAATAGCAAATGCTGGTGAGGATGCAGAGAAAAGGGAACCTTAGTGCACTGTTGTCAGGAATGCTAAAGGTTGCAGTCACTGTGGAAAACAGTATGGAGCTTCCTCAAAAAATCAAAAAGGAAACTGCATTTTGACCCAGTGATCCCATTTCTAGGAATATATCCTAAGAATCCCAAAACACCAATCAGAAAGAATATATGTACCCCTATGTTCATAGCAGCACAATTTACAATAGCTAAGATCTGGAAACAGCCTAAGTGTCCATCAGTAGATGAGTGGATAAAAAATTTGTAGTACATTTACATAATGGAATACTATGCAGGTATAAAAATGAAGGATTTTTTACCCTTTGAGACAGCATGGAGGAACCTGGAGAGTATTATGGTAAATGAAATAAGACAGTCAAAGAAAGACAAATCCCATATGATCTCATTCATATGTGGAATCTAATGAACAAAATAAACTGATGAACAAAATAGAGCCAAAGGCATGGATATGTGGAACAGACTGACAGCTGTCAGAGGGGAGGGGATGGGAGGACTGCATAAAAGAAGGTTAAGAGAGTAGCCAAAGGCTCTGAAATTAATATATATATCCATCCCATGGACACAGACAGCAGAGTGGTGAAGGCCAAGGCAGTGATGGCTGGGGTAGGATAGAGGTGGGCAAAGTGGGTGGGGGGAATGGGGGACAACTGTAATAGTGTCAACAACAAAAAATAAAATATTAGGCAACAGATGTGTGTTCTACCTCTTTCTCTCCTCAGGGAGAAACTGAACTGGGGCTTTTTGTCTGTTCCCTCTATCATGGCTTGGGGGAGGGGCTATGGTGCTATGGCAACTGCCAGCTAAAACTGCTATATTTTTTCTCACTGGCCTTCAGGAGAAAGCCAGTCCTCTGCGCAACCCCCACAAGAGCTGGGGTATTCCCCTCTAGGGAGAGCTGAGATCTCGGATTTTTGTCTGCTTGCTCTGTCCTGAGCTGAGGGGAGAGGATCTTTAGGGCTATGGTGACTGCCAACGCAGACTGGCATCTCTATTCTCACTGGTCCCATTTGACCAGGTGTCATGGGTGTTCTGAGACAGGCCAGATAGAAGCCATTCCTCTGGGGAAAAGTTGGGGCATTGGTTATGCAACCCACCTCTTTCCCTCCCCAGGGGGAAGGTCGGAGCTGAGGAGTCTCCTCCTGATTGGATGACATTATGACAGGGCTAGAGTTTATCATTAGAGGGTGTGTGATGTTTTTGTATCCACTTTGTTGTTGATAGTTTCGTGTTTATCCAGGGTTCAGGACTATTTCTGGATTTCTCACAAAAGAAACTTGTCTATTAATTGTTAAATTAGTGTTTCATGGAGGGAAGGAGGACCAGGGCTTCTTATTCCATCACTTATTGATGTCACTCAGGAACACTAAACTTTCTTCTCAATTTTTTTTAAGCCTAGAACTACTCTAAAAAATTAAGTCAGAAAAAAAGTAGAAGGAAAAAACAGTCACATGATTACTATAACGTTGTGGTTGATGGGGAAAAGAGAAGGTTCAGTGCCTATAAAAAATTAATATGTTGCTTTTGCTTTTCGTTTTTAAAACCATCATTAACATTAATCCTTTATTAGGACTGATGAGCTGTAGCTAAAAAATATCAGCTGCATAATGAGAATTTAGTCACAATTTGTTCCTTAATTATTGCCTACTTCAAAAATCTCAGGAAGATAAAAGGCATATAGTGTCCAGTAGAAAAGAGAAACAGAGGCATGAAAAGACACTAATAAATCCATTTTTGTAATTATTTGAGTTGAGTCTAAGGTCATTCTATAAGAAATATGATCAAAGACAAAATAATTGAAATAATTTCAGAGCCTAAATTTTAGGTAATTTGCACAAGCCGGCAAGCAGGGTTATCTTATTCATTTATTTCAAGTAGTTTTCAGAATAATGATTAATAACAGAACCTTAAGTGTATGGAGTAGCTTTTTGTTAAGCAGTAAGCAAACTTAAGGGAAGCATTTTTATTTTTATTTTTTGGAATTTACAGTAAGTTAGAGAAGTCATGAGGGACCAGTTGACTAACTTATCTAAGGATCTCTTATTGCAGGAAAACAAGCCTTCTTCAACAAAAATCTAACTTAATGGGTTTTTCTAAACTTTCAGCTGAACATAAATAGCATGACAAGGCAATATCAAAGTTCTACTTTAAAAATCAAGCTTCTGATTATTTCTTGCAATCAGATAATTTCGTCTGTCATAAACCTATTTTCAGAATGTTCAATACTTCATGATTAGAATGGTGGACGCTGAAAGCATTGGTTAGTCTCTTACAAGAAATACTAAAAATAAGGTATACATAGGAACAGCAGGTACAGTGCATGAAAATGCAAGTATCTTTTCTTGAAAGGTAATAGATTTCAAAAGAAGGACTATAATTTTCCATCAGTGATCTATTATAGATGTAATTCAGTATATTGCATCTTGTCATTCAAAATATGTATATGACATGTAAGCCTATTAAATTGGACATGCACTCAAATACCAAACACAAAAAAGATCTCATTTTCAACTCTAATTAGGCATATATTTCCCAATAATCCAGAAAACCGTGTTCACATGTCACAGACATGAACTTTAACAAAGGTTAAAAAGAATCGGTATTATAATGTGTGAACATGCTGTGCATTCTGTACAGATGGTGTCGTTTACTTAACAGGTTAGCCCAATGGAAAAATTGGGAAAATGAACTCCAAAATTTTTTTAGCTCAACCTTTATCTGACTTATCATTATTATTAAGGCAATATTTAAAAAAGTAGAATATATTTTGAAAAGTTCTACCTATTTTACCTAGCACCAAAAAGTAAAACAGGAAAAATAAGAGTTAAGTGGTTTTTTTGTGTGAAGTATTTTTCCAATATCAAGTAAAATTTAATAAATTTTTGGTGGTGCAAATCAATTCACATTGTAATTCTAACTTTCTGGAGTTCACATATATTAACCTTTGACCAGCATGGCTCAGTGGTTGAATGTTGACCTATGAACCAGGAGGTCATGGTTCAATTCCTGATCAGGGCAAGTGTCGGGATAGCAGTTCTATCCCCAGTGGGAGGCCTGCAGGAGGCAGCAGATGGATGATTCTCATCATTGATGTTCTTGTCTCTCTCTCCCTCTTCCTTCCTCTCTGAAATCAATAAAAATATATATTTTAAAAAACCTTTGAATCTCACTATATATTCATTATTATATATTATACCTAAAAATTACAAGTTTTTCAACTAGGAAGAATTGAGGCTTTTAGTGTGCAGTGTGACGAGCAGAAAAAACATAGGGGAAAGGATATTTAGGTTCTAGTACAGTTACACATATGCTGTTCACTCTGGAGACTCACTTTCCTCAACAGTAAACGGGGTGCTCAAGGTTAAATCCATTAATACTCCTATAAACCAAACCTTCTAAAATAAATAATACTATATACCCATAATTTTAAGGTATATTCTAAATTAGTGCAATAAAATTCTGTATTTGACAAAGTCTCATAAGCTAAAACTTTGGTTTATTAGTACATTTTATTGCAAAGTCTCAATTCAAATATTTAGAAGGAACATTTAGAAGGAATGTTCAAGCAGAATAAATGTCATTTCCCCCTCATTTTCTTTCTTTTAAAAAATATATTTTCATTGATTTCAGAGAGGCAGGGAGAGGAAAAGAGAGATAGAAATATCAACGATGAGAGAGAATCATTGATCAGCTGCCTCCAGCACACCCCCTTCTGGTGATAAAGCCTGCAACCAGGGCATGTGCCCTGACTGGGAATCAAACTGTGACCTCCTGGTTCATAGGTCTAAGCTTAACCACTGAGCCACGCCAACAGGGCTCCCCCTCATTTTCATAGCTCCAAGTAAGTTATTAAGAACTAAATCAGAACATTTCAGAATATCTAAGGTGTCACTAGGACTAAAAATACCACAAAAATAGGAAAAACAAAGCTGTCCCAATCCAGGCTCAAAACTAGCATTTGTGCCCTACATCTATCATGTTTTCTTTCTTAAGATAGAAATTTTTATTTCAGGATGAGTTTTCTTTCTAGAAGCATGTAATGGAGACATAGTTTACTCCAGCAACTTGGCACGAGAAGAAGACTGTTCATAAAAAGTGGAAAGTGTTGGGATTTCCTAAAGTTTACAATTTCATTAATATGAAAAAGTTAAAACAATCCTTATCATGATTTTTTTTACTTTTAATTTCTTTATTAAAGTATTACATATGTGTCCTTGTCCCCCCATTACCCCCCTACTCATGCCCTCACCCCCCTATTGTCTGTGTCCATTGGTTAGGCTTATATGCATGCATACAAGTCCTTTGGCTTATCATGATTCTCAGGGGGAGAACATGCATTTGTCAAAGAATTTCTTTTTTAAGAGCAGTTTTAGGTTCACAGCAAAATTGAGAGGATGGTAAAGAGATTGCACATATACCCCATGCCTTCGCACATGCACAGCCTCCCCATTCTCAACATTTCTCACCAGGGTGGTACGTTTGTTACAAATGATGAAACTACATTCACCAACCATATTCACCTAAAGTCCATAGTTTACATTTGAGTTCACTTTAGGTATTGTTTACGGGATTGGACAAATGTACAATGACATGTATCCGCCATTATGGTATCATGTAGAGTATTTTCACTGTCTTAACAATCCTCTGTGCTTTGCCAATTCACCCCCTTTTCTGCACCCCTGGAAACCACTGATCTTTTTATTGTTTTCATAGTTGTGCCTTTTCCAGAATGTCATAAAGTTGAAATCATACAGTAAGTAACCTTTTATTTTATTTTTTTATATTGAAAAAAATTTTTTTTTTGCTTAAAGTATTACAAAGAGTATTACATATGTCTCCTTTTTTCCCCCCGCCCTTGACAATCCCCTGGCCTCCCCTACCCCCCCAGTGTCTTGTGTCCATTGGTTATGCTTATATGCATGCATACAAGTCCTTCGGTTGATCTCACGATGGAATACTATGCTGCTGTAAAAAAGAAAGCACTCTTACCATTTGCAACAACATGGATGGAACTGGAGAGCATTATGCTAAGTGAAATAAGTCAGTCAATGAAGGAAAAATACCACATAATCTCACTCATTTATGGATAATAAAGACCATTATAAACTTATGAACAAAAATAGATACAGAGGCAGAGCTGCCTCGAACAGACTGTCAAACTACAGTAAGTAACCTTTAAAAAAAATCCTTACTTGAGGATATTTTTCATTGATTTTTTAGCGAGAGTGGAAGGGAGAGGGAGAGACAGAGAGAGAAACATCCATTTGAGAGAGACACATAGACTGGTTGCTTCCCGCATGCGCCCGACCAGAGGTGGGCAAACTTTTTGACTCGAGGGCCACAATGGGTTCTTAAACTGGACCGGAGGGCCGGAACAAAAGCATGGATGGAGTGTTTGTGTGAACTAATATAAATTCAAAGTAAACATCATTACATAAAAGGGTACGGTCTTTTTTTTTTTTAGTTTTATTCATTTCAAACGGGCCGGATCCAGTCCGCGGGCCGTAGTTTGCCCATAGCTGGATAGAGTCTGCAATCAAGGTATGTGCCCTTGACCAGAATCTAACCAGGGACCCTTTAGTTTGAGGGCTGACACTCTATCCACTGAGCCAAACTGGCTAAGTCCAGTATGTAACTTTTTTTTTATTGGTTTCTTTCACTTAATAATATGCATTTAAGATTCTGTTATGTTTTTTCATGGCCTGATAGTTCATTTCTTTGTAGTACTGAATAATATTTCATTGACTGGGTATGCTGCAGTTTATTTACCCATTCACCTCCTGAAGACGTTTTTGATGAATATCGGTAAAGCTGCTGTAAATACCTGTGTGCAGGTTTTTGTGTGGACATAAGTTTTCTTCACTTTTCAGTAAATATCAAGGAGTCTGATTGCTGGATCATTGTAAGGAATGGCCAAACTGTCTACCAAAGTGGTTGTATCATTTTGCATTGCCAGCAGCAATGAATGAGAGTTTCTGTTGCCCCACAACCTTGCAAGGATTTGATGTTGTCAGTGTTCTGAATTTTGGCCATTCCAATAGGTGAGTAGTGGTATTTTATCATTGTCTTTCAAATAAAATTTTAATATAAACTTGGGACTCTTGTGCTTGCTCTCATACTACAGGCTACCTGGTTATTTTTATATTTGTTAAATTTTTATTTTAATGGCTTTATTAATCTATACTTTCATTAAAATAAACTACACATATTTAAAGTAAATAATTTTATAAGATTTGACATTTTTATATACCTGTGAAGCCATGCCCACATCAAGATAATGAACAAATTTCACCTCCCACAAATTTTCCTATGTCAGGCTATCTGATTTTAGCAGTTTAATCTACTGATATTAAGAATATATAGGTAGTAAAGGTTGAGAAGCACTGTGTAAAATAATATCCCCATTGTACATTCTCTCTGTCTCTCTGCGTGAATGTTTGTGTGTATACCCACATATGTGTAATTCATTTACTTCTGTATTTATGATTGGTCTTCAGGTGCTTAGGATTGAATTGGTTCATGGTCTTCTTGTTAATTTGACCATAAATTTACCACCCAACCCAGAGCCAGTAGCATATAAGAGTATATCTGCCTCTATGATCTTCCTCTGTCTGATCTTGCCTCCTCACTAGAATAAATGTTTCATACGTGTTGTGTTTAATCATTTATTTCCTTTCATTTTTAAAGAAATTTATTAAAAATTGAAACTCATTTGAAAGAATATGTGCACGTCTATGTTCATTGCAGCATTGTTTACAATAAACAAGATCTGGAAACAGCAAAAATGCCCATCAGTGGATGAGTAGGTAAAAAAAAGCTGTAGTACATTTACAGAATGGAATAGTACTAGGCCATAAAAAAGAAAATCTTGCCCTAACCGGTTTGACTCAGTGGATAGAGCGTCGGCCTGTGGACTGAAAGGTCCCAGGTTCGATTCTGGTCAAAGGCATGTACCTTGGTTGCGGGCACATCCCCAGTAGGAGATGTGCAGGAGGCAGCTGATTGATGTTTCTCTCTCATTGATGTTTCTTACTCTCTATCCCTTTCCCTTCCTCTCTGTAAAAAACCAATAAAATATTTAAAAAAGGAAAATCTTACCTTTTGCCACAGCATGGATGGACCTGGAGATTATTATGCTAAGTGAAATAAGCTAGTCAGAGAAAGAGAAATACCATATGATCTCATTTATATGTGAAATCCAATGACCAAAATAAACTGACAAACAAAATAGAAAGAGGCATGGATATATGGAACAGACTGACAGTTGTCAGAGGGAAGGGGTGTTAGAGGACTAGATGAAAGAAGGTGAGGGATTAAGCAAACATATATATTTGATCACACATAGACACAGACAACAGTATGGTGATAGCCAGAGGAAAAGGAGGGTATGTGGAGGTGGGCAAAGTAGGGGAAAATGGGGACAGAAAGAGACTTTGCTTGGGGTTATGGGTACACAATGTAGTGTGCAGATGATGTTATTTTGAGTTGTACACTTGAAACTTGTATGCTTTTGTGAACCAATGTCACCCCAATAAGTTCAATTTAAAAAAAAAACTTTATTGAGGTTCAATTGATATAAAATAATTACATATAAAATATAAAATATAAAATATAAAATAATTACATACATTTGATTTATTCATCCTGATGAGTTAGGACATATGCAAACACCTGTGATAGTTTCACCAAATCAAGGTATCCATCACCTCCAAACATTTCCTTGTGCTCTTTTGAAGAGTGTGTGTGTGTGTTAGGACAATTACCATAAGATCTACCCTGCTAACATATTTTAAAGTGCACAATACCACATTGCTAAGTATGCAATCTGGAACTTATTAATCTTGTGTAACTGAAACTTCATGCCCACTGAGCAACACTTCCCAACTTCTCCTCTCCCTAGCCTCTGGCAATCACAATTCTATTCTCTGCTTCTATAAGTTTGACTATTTTGGATAAGTGGAAACATAATATTTATCCTCCTGTGATCAGCTTATTTAACTTAGCATACTATCCTCTATGTTCATTCTAATTGTTGCAAATGACAAGATTTTCTTATTTCTAAAGAAACTTTAAAATAAATTACCTTTGTGTGTATACACCGCATTTTTTATCTATTTATCTGTTGGTAGACATTTAGTTTGTTTCTGCATTTTGGGTATTGTGAATAATACTCCAGTGAACATGGTAGTTTAGGTATTTCTTTGAGATTCAGATTTTAATTATTCTCAATATACACCCCAAAGAAGGATTGCTGAATTATATCATAGCTTTATTTTTAAATTTTTTTAAAAACCTACATGCTGTTTTTTGGTTGCATCAGTCTACATTCCCAGCAACAATGTATAAGAATTACAATTTATTCACATCCTTATCTGCATTTGTTATCCCTTTATTACATAACTAGAGGCACAGTACATGAAATTCGTGCACGGGTAGGGTTCCTAGGCCTGGTTGGCGATCAGGGCCTATCAGGTTCCCCGCCTCCCCACCTACCCGCCTCCTCCTTCCCTCGCTACCCATGCCACGCCACCTGTACCCCACCAGCTCACAGCTTCCCTCACTACCTCAGCGCCCTGCCACCGCCACTGGTCACCCACCATGTTCTGTGCCACCCCCTGATGGTCAGTGCACAACATAGCAAGCAATCAAACTCCCATTCTCCTGGTTGAACTCCTGAGGGGACACTTTGCATAATATATATATATATATATATAGCCACCCTAACAGGTATGAGATGATGCCTCAGTGTAGCCATTTGAATTTTATCTTTGGATACATGTCTATTCAAAACATTTGTTCATTTTTAAATGGGTTATTTTTTGTTTTGCTTTTTCTTTTCAGTTGTAGGAGATATTTATATATTTTGGAAATTACTCCCTTATTAGATATATCATTTGCAATTTTTTTCCCATTCCATAGGTTGCATTTTTATTCTGTTGATTGTATTTTGTTGCTGTGCAGAAGTTTTTAGCTCGATGTAGTCTCAGGTGTCTATTTTTGGTTTTGTTGCCTTTGCTTTTGGTGCCAAATCCAAGGAATCTTTCTCAAGGCCAATGTCAAGAAGCTTTTCCCTTATGTATGCTTTGAGGAGTTTTAGAGTTTCAGGTTTTACATTAGTCTTAATCCATTTTGGTTTATTTTTGTTAATATACCCATACTATTCAAAACACTTCCTGGTTTCAATGCACTCTCTATTAAAATCCCAATTACATATTTTACAGATATACTAAAAGCAATCTTAAAATTTATATGGAACTATTAAAGACCCTGAATAGCCAAAGTGATCTTGAGAAGTAAAAGCAAACTCAAAAGCATCATACTTTCTGATTTCAAAATGTGCTACAGAGTTAGAATATTTAAAACTGTATGTATTGACATTAAGCAGACATACAGCAATGGACTAAAATACAAAGCCCAGAAATACTAAGATCTTCAATGGGGATGCCAGGAACACATAATAGTGAAAGGATATTCTCTTCTACAAATGGCCCTTGGAAAACTAGGTATACACATGCAACAACAACAACAACAACAAAACAAAACAAAAAAGAAATTGGACTCCTATCTTGCACTATACACAAAAATCAACACTTTCTACCAGTTTCTTCTAGCAGAATTTAGGTTTAGAAAATATGAGCAACATCTGCAATATGTGTTCAAGTTTTGTCAAACACTCTTCTACATTGTTTCTGCATTTGGGTCAGTGATTTCAACGTGTTTTCAAACACTCTTATACAGTGTCCAGCCATTTGGAAGTGAATTCCAAGAGGTGTCAAACATTGTTCTACAGTGTACTGCTCTAGAGCAGTGATTTCTGAGTTTTGTCAAACACTGTTCTACACTGTTTCCTCATGTGGATCAGTGATTTCCAAGTGTTTACAAACACTTTTATACAGTACCCAGCCATTTAGAATTGAATTCCAAGTGGTGTCAAATACAGTTCTAAAGTGTACTGCTCTAGAGCAGTGATTTCCAAGTTTAAAGATGATTTATGATTATTTTATTTTCATCCTTTGTGAAAACATTATGGCCCTTATCCGAAAACTATAGTACAATGTACATAAAAAGTTCAGATGATATTTCATACTCACCCATTCTCAGAGGAGTTTATCAACCATTTTTTCTTTTCTCTCTCTAATCCTTGTCAGTTGCCTTTGGTGCTACAAATGATACAGCCAGAAGTCACTGAATATGAGTCATTTTTTTCAGGAATAATAACCTCCAAATTAGAACAGTAGTTGGCATGAATAGTACATCACAGGAATAAAAAGTCTAAAAAGTGGCTATAATTATCATGTGCAATTTTAATAAGTTAAAAGTATAACTTTATTTCAAATCTGTCACTTTTAACTATCAAACTTACAGAAAATTTTTCTTGCCCTAAACTGGAATTTTCAGCTGATGTGTTTTCCATATTCTAGGATTATTTTAAACATAATGTCTCATGGTACATAATTTACTTTATTGCTTTACCTGCCAGAAATCATCAATGAAAGAATAATTTAATTATATTGAAGAAAGAAACAGAACAATCTCTGATGACTAATATACATTAAAATGTCTGTTTCTGTGGATGAGGAAAAGACAATTTAACTCTTTTTAAAATATATATTGTTATTGATTTCAGAGAGGAAAGGAGAGGGAGAGAGATAGAAACATCAATGATGAGAGAGAATTATTGATTGGTTGCCTCCTGCACACCCCCCACTGGGGATCAAGCCAACAACCCGGGCCTGTTCCCTGACTGGGACCTCCTGGTCCATAAGTCAAAATTCAACCACTGAGTTACGCCGGCTGGGCACAATTTAACTCTTTTATGTGATCATACTACACAGGAAATATTCAGAGCAGTAACCTATTTAAAAAATAACTCCCAACAAATAAAAGAAGAATTATTCGAGTCTCTGACTAAAACTAAAAAAGTATCATTAATATGACATAAAACTCAAATCAATTTTATTCATACACTTTTCCTAGAAATAGTGCTATATATATATATATATATATATATATATATATATATCATTAAATAGTTTTAGGAATATTGCTTTCCTAAAATAAAAAAAAAACGTGATTGGCATAACAGGTATTATGAATAATTCTGGACAGAAAAAAAGTAATGTGTGTGTATTATTATAATCATATTTATTGAAATGTGAAGATACATGCTATGCATGTGTATGTATGTGTGTATACATGTGTGCATATTTACGCACCTGTGTGAATAATCTTGAAGGTTCTATCATAATACAGTATGGCACATTTTAAATTATTTCAGGTAATTTTTAAGTTCTTCTGTGATGATTAAGGGCAAGCAGAGCATTTTCTAATAACGAAAACCTGCAGATTTAGATGTTAGTGATGTTCCATTGTCATCATTTGAAACACAATACTCAACATAGTCCTGTAAATTAAATCAAGCAACTTTAGTGTGAATCAAACTTCTAAAGTAATCACCTGTCATCAATCTTTGAAGATGGAAATATTTATTGACTGCTTGACTTGAGTCAAAGTTCTTACACTTCATGTGCTTTTACAATATGAACTAACAACTCCTTCCACTCTCATCAAGCTCATGTAGAACTTTTTGAAGTATTAAAACTACTACATTTGGTCACTCTTTCAGCATTTGTCAGAATTCTTTTTAATTTCAATTCTTTATTGTTTAAAGTATTACGTAAGTTTCTTTTTTTTCTCCCATTGATCTCTCCCAGGCCACTCCCACCCCCCAGCACATGCCCTCACCCTCCACCCCTCTGGGTCCATTGGTTTTGCTCATATACATGCATACACATCCTTGGGTTGATCTCTTCCCCCTCCCCCACCTTCCCTCATAGGTTGGACAGTCCATTGGATAGACTCTATCTGATGCTTCTATGACTCTGGTTCTATTTTTGTTCATCAGTTTATGTTGTTCATTATATTCCACAAATGAGTGAGTTCATATGATATTTATCTTTCTCTGACTGGCTTATTTAGTTCTCAGTTTAGAGCCATTCAAACATAGATTACTCTGTGGAGTCCTTTATTTTTATTGGTGGCTTCGTTCCAACCTACCTTGCACATGTTTGGTTCATTAGAGTCTGGCTCCATGTAGTTTTAGCAAAATCACGTCTGCCTCTGCGGGACGGCCTTACCTGCCCTTGGAGAGAATACAGACAGTCCTTGGGTTACATCAGACTCAACGTACATCATTTAGTGGTCACGTAGCCATCTCCCATTTATTTATAAAAAAAAGTTCCCTCATTTCGACATATGTACATATGTGCTTTATATTTTTTATTATTTATTTACCACAAGTAAAGGTCAAGAATTGTTGTCTTTCTTTCAACTTTTTTTTTTTTTTTTACTGTTTCACTTCATTGCTGCTGTGTATATGCTCCATGTGAGTGACGTAGGTGCTTATGTAGGTGGGTTCCGAATTATGGCGAAAATCACATTACGTCGCACTGTAGGAACAGATCTCCAACATAACCCGAGGACCTACTGTACTGTTCTGTTGGACTGTACCAATTCACTGCTTAGATCCCTAAGAGAACAAAATTAATTTCGCCACCTTCTTGCCACACACACTTGCCAAAAATTAAGGATGAAAAAGGAGAAGAAACAAGAAAAAGATCCCCTTTCTCTTTCTAAACATAGGCCCACGGCATTTTGCTATGTGCACATTATTTCAAAAAGCTTTATAAAATCATTGGCTATAGGTGGGAGGGTCCTAAAAAATCTGGATGATTCCCTGAAATTCAGTTCCTGGGGATCATACTGACCTTGTAGTTTCCTAAAAAATCGCATGCAGTGATGGATTACACCTCAGATTAGTCTTTCTTTTTCATCCCTACCAAATAATTTGTAAGCATAAGAAAAAGATCCCTAACTTTTACATCTTTGAAAATGTATCTTGACACTTTTCACCATTTTGGGCAATGCTTACCTTGTTAAAAGTAGTGCATATGTTGCAATATCATCCTCAGTGATGTTGATTTCCTCTGTCAAGAAATGAGGCCTTTTCTTTTCCTTTTGTCTCTGCACTGAGTTGTTGACTTCACCTCTGAGACCTTCTGCAGGTGAGTCAATTCATACTGGTGTTTGGTACTTTATATCCATTTAATCCTGACACGCCTTTGGGTCAGACTTCTTGATAAAAATTACATTTAATATTTTTATTGATACTCAAAGGCTGTTCACTAAGCAAAGGATTTTGCATCTCATAATGAGTTGTATATTATAAAGTAAAAGTCTAAAATGGAGTTTGGGACTTGGGAGATGAAGTTCAGTATCAAGAAAATGAGAGTAGTATAGACAAGGAACATTTTTAAAATTAGATTTGCAGTCGCAATGAAGTTTGAGCTGCTGTGTCATGTGTAAACTTTTGCCTTCAACTCGTCCAAGTTGCCAAATATCAATTTAGCACTTAATTAATGGAATACAATTTAGAGCTTACACTTAGGTGTGATGTCTCTCATCCCAAAGGATTGCAAACACCTTCAGATTGATAAAGTGAGCATTAGACATATTCGAGTTGAAACCGCAACATCTTGGGCAAAATGGTGATATATAGATAACACCTAATGTCACTGAACCGTCAACTGTGCAATTTATATTTTCAAAATTGCAGGGGGTCATTACACTGTATAAAACATGTTTTTCGGATTAAAAATTCCTCCTTCCCTAGGTAATTAAATGCAAATCAAGACAAAGGCAATGATCCTCCTGAGGAGGCAATGAACATGTCTATTGCTACCTATGTAATTTTTTCCAATGGGGCCTGAAAATCAAGGTGACTGAAGACAGAGAAGGTGAATATCCCAGCCAGGAGCACGAGCAATCTACCAAATAATCGTTGCGCTAAAAGGGCTATAAAAGTTCGAGTAGAAGTTAAGGTAAACCCATGTTCTTAAAGGAAGAGGGAAAGCCAGGGCTTGGGAATTGCACATTACCTTTATTTCTGTGCCCTCTCATAAGACCAGTGCCACACATTACACCTGGCCTGCTCCTCTTCCATGCCACCGTGAACAGAGCTTGGGATGTCCCTGTGTGCTTTAAGGAAGAAGATTGTGGTGACACATATCCAACATTCAATAAGTTTGTACATTTTATGAGGGTAGAAACTGTGACTGCAAACATGAACAACTAGTAAACACTGGCACACAGTAGGTGTTGAATAAATATATTTTAATTGAATAAAATTAACAACGGCATCCAAAACATTGTTAATTCCTTGGGGGATTTCCTAAAGCTGTTTTTTCAGGCACTTTTCATTTCATTGCAAAACTGTCCTGTTGATGAGTAGTATCATATTTGAACAGTATTACCAGAGTGTTAGGTTTGCCTCAGATACAGAGAAGAAATCAATGTAAATATATCTTGCCTGGTATATGTATTAATGCTTCTTATAAAACTATCTACTTATATAAAAACCATGGGTGTTGTTCATCACGACCACAACAGCCACAACCACAACCGCTGCAACCAAGCGGAAGGAAGTCAGTCCTGCAGGGATTGTCTTGGCAACAGCTGCACCCTCCCCCGAGCTGTTTCCTGGAGCTGTTTCCGGCAAGGGCAGGGTTTGAGGCAGGAACCTGCCCTCGGAACTTGGACCCACTGAATTCTGGGTCACTTTGCCAAGGGCTGCACCCTCCACAGCTGTTTCCCATGTGGCCTGAGGGAAGAACCCACCCTCAGAGCACCAGGAGCGCCCAGAAACAGTCAGTCCTGGGTTGCTGAGATGGAGGTCATGGTAAGGTAAAACTCTGGGTCTGGCCCAACAGGGGGCATGGCCAACCTTCAAACCAGACCCTGACAGTAGAAAGGAGGGAGCCCCATTCCTCACAGAATCCGCCTTTGGATAGCTTGCTGTCAGTGGCCTACCAGCCAGGAACCCCAACCTGCCATTCACCTGCAACCCAGACCCTGACAGGAGGGAGGAGGGAGCCCCTTTCCTCACAGAATCGACAGGTGGCCAGTTTTCTGTCAGGGACCTGCCAGCTAGCAATCCTATTCACCTGTACCCTGGCCCCTGACAGCAGGGAGGAGAGAATATGTTTAAAGACCAACTATTGGAACAAAGTACCTCTGAAGCCAAAAGAAGCCATTGTTGGTGACATAATAGAGAGTTAGAAACATCGATGAGAGAGAAACATCGATCAGCTGCCTCCTGCACACTCCCCACTGGGGATGTGCCCACAACCAAGGTACATTCCCTTGACCGGAATCGAACCGGGACCCTTGAGTCCATAGGCTGATGCTCTATCCACTGAGCCAAACCAGTTAGGGCAATTAATTCCCTTTTAATGGTCACAAATTTTGTGCACCGGGCTACTAGTCTATAATAATAAAATCGTAATATGCAAATAGACCAAGTGATTGAACAGCAGAATGACTGTCCGGACGACCTTCTGGACAACCATGCTATAACTCCCACTGGCACCAGGCCAACCAAAGTGGGTGTGATGCAATTGGTCGGGGGCCGGGCCATTGCCCCATGATCACCCTGCAGAGGGAGGCCCACGCCATCGGTTGGTGAGGCAATCAATGAATTGGGGACTCCATGATCTCCCCAAAGCGGGAGGCCCAGGCTACCCCCCGGAGGTGCTGCAGCGGGTGGGCAGGGCCTACCTTTTTGAGACGATCCATCAAGTAGACCCAGCCGGGTGTGTGGGGCCTACCTCTTTGGGGCAATCGATCGTGGGGCTCCCAGAGTTAGAGGACACAGGATGGACTGAGGGACCCCCCCCCCAGTGCAGGAATTTCCTGCACCGGGCCTCTAGTATAGACTATAAAACTCAGCATAGATTTCATTTTATTTTAAAACATTGATTAGGGCTATATAAAACAAAAAAAAAATTAAAGTGTGTCTGCTATTAATGTATGCTTTACCGATGAACTTTTATTTTTTCACAAACACACTCATACATCACCAGCCTCTTCTCCTACAGTCTCCCCTATGCCATTTATTTACCTCTAGTTGACCCCTTCAGGTTTTCTGCAGGTTAATCATAGATGATAAATATATCACTCACATCTTTCTGCCACTCACTCTGAGCTCCAAATACCCTCAAAATTGTACCCAGCATAATTCTACATTCTATGGTCTTGTGGTTCCAAAGCCACTGCATCATTTGGTTGTTTTCTTTTTTGTTATTGTTGTTTTGACATTAAACTTGCTCTTTCATTTCCCCAGGTGGTCAGGGCATAGACCAGTGATGGCAAACCTATGACACTCGTGTCAGAGGTGACACGCAAACTCATTTTTTTGGTTGATTTTTCTTTGTTAAATGGCATTTAAATATATAAAATAAACATCAAAACTATAAATCTTTGTTTTACTATGGTTGCAAATATCAAAAAATTTCTATATGTGACACGGCAGCCGAGTTAAGTTAGGGTTTTTCAAAATGCTGACACGCCGAGCTCAAAAGGTTCGCCATCACTGACATAGACAGTAGCTACTGATATCAGCAGTTTCCTCTGGAGACCTTGGCAGTGTTGACAGCTTTGACCCAACATGGAACCCAGGTGTTGGTGCTATCCTGAGAGGCTGACATCTGGCTGAGGGGCAGGGTCACTGGGTCCGGACAGGACATCTAGTTGGAGGGCATCCATTGTGAGGGCATGTCCAAGGCCAAGGCTGAGGTTTCTGGGAAAAGGTCTCACAGTCGTCTCCTCCTCCTCTAGGAATCGGGGCTTCCCAGCAGTGCAAACCAACCCCGCTCCAGCCCGCACATTTCCCTGGCCGGTGCACAGGTTCACTGTGGAGTCAGTCACCCTCCTCACTGCTCAGCTCAGGCTGTTCCTGGAGGCAGATGCTGGATGCATTCCTCAGTCCCTCTGAGGACACAACGAAGGGCATTTCAGGTGCTGGAGGAGTGTCTCTTTAAAGTTACCTACCAAACCTCAGACATGCCTTTTGAGTTTTTCTTCTCTTTCATTCTCTTAAAAATTTTGTTCTGGTTTCTGGAATACATCCTGAGCATAATCCTACAAATCTTTTTGTTGTTCTTATTCCTACTATTATTTCATTTTTTCAGAACTCTTTTTTCTAATTTGGTCTCTGGAATGAAAGCCTGGTTTTCTTCTTTTAATTAAGGAAAGAGAGCACCATCCCAACAGTACCTAAAGTACTTTCTCTTAGCCCTTAAGTATATAATCCCACTTGGCTGTTTAAGGGGACAAGTCTCTTATGTTTTCTGCACATAGAAATCGAAAAAATCTTGAAAATGATAGTATTTTTCACAGTTTACAGGAACGATCATCCTCTTTGAACCTGGCAAAGTGTTTGAAGTCTCAGATTCTGGGGGTGCTAGAAGTACAAGTGACAACCTGAAATAGGCCTCACATACTGCTGGCTAAACCACAATGAGGACTAAAATGCCACGTACAATCACTAGTTCTTTTGATGGTGAGGCATTTTCTGTCTTCTGAGAAAAGTGTAGTCTGCTTTCAAAGTGCTGCTCTAAAATCTGAAAATTTTCAAAACACTTTCTGATCTCTGCAAGTCCCATAATAGGTATTGAAGATATCAAGGGAAGTGGCATTTTGCACAAAATTACTTTTTAAACTGCTTTTCAACTAAATCACATAACAGATGCGTGTGGGAGGGTGTTTGTACTAGTAGAGAAATGAGCACAGAAAGCTAAAAGGCAGATGATTTATCAGAAGCCTGTGTAACATTTTAGACTTTCAAATCAACAAGTAAAGGGGAGAATCCTAAACTTCCAAATGGTATGATTATACAGCAATAAGCTAGTTCTCTAAAAATCATGTTTTCTAACTTGTGTATTCAGTGGAGCCAGTTTAACACAAATCACTGTCAGGAGCCCAGCGTCTATCCCTCCTCCTCCAAAGAAAAGTGTTCTGCTCTAATTGAAATACAGATCAGAAAGTGTCCCCCTCCTGACTTTAGCTCACCCCAGAATGGCACCTATATCTCGACCCAAGAAGTCAGAAACCCAAAAGGGTGTGTTAGCAGAACATCTACCATTTTACCATATATACTGAGTGGCCAGATTATTATGACCACCCCATCAGGACTTAGTTGGGCCACCTTTTGCCTTCAATACTGTGGCAAATCTTCTTGGCATTGACTCCACGAGATGCTGAAAGGTGATGCGAGGAATCTGACACCATGCCTGATGAATAGCACTGTCCGGTTCTGTGAGATTTGATGGTTGTGGAACCAGCTGCCTGATGGCTCTTTTAACTTCATCCCACAAATGCTCAATTGGATTGAGATCTAGTGATTGTGGGGGCCACCTAAGCAAGGTAACGTCTCCCTCATGTTCTTGAAACCACTCCTGCACAATATGAGCACCGAGGCATGGCACATTGTCTTGTTGCAAGAAGCCATCTCCATGGGGATGCGCCATCAACATGATAGGATGAACTTGATCAGCAACGATACTTAGGTATGTTGTGCTATTCAGACATTTATAGTGGTCTGGCCCTCTAGCAACTTCAGCAGGAAATTATAGCTAATTTGCCTACAAACGTCAGGTGGTCATAATAATCTGGTCACTCAGTGTATACACTTCCGGTGCATGAACAAATTGAGATGTATGTTTCCCTGTGACCATTTGCCTCTGCACATTTGTTTGTTTACTGAAAAATTGAATAGCCTTCTGATTGTATCTATTTTGAATTGAATGAAGAATTTTTGTTTGTCCCAGTTCCTGGATGCTTATTGAAAAGTGTCTTCATCCTTAGTGTAATGAAACTTCAGAATAGCAGTTAGCATCCTTGGGATCAATTCCCAGCTCTGTGTAATCTTGGACTAATTACTTAACCAGTGTAAAGGTCTCATATGTAAATTAACATCATCTTTGAAAATGGGGATGATAACAACACATTCTTCTTGGGGATGTTGTGAGCATTAAAATGGGTTAATCATTCAATAAATGTTAATTATTACTATTGGTATGGATTTATTTTTGAAACCTGTGCTACAACTTAGTAAATGCTGCCAATTTATTTCTTAATTTATTTATTTTAAAGAGAGAGACACACACAGAGAGTGAGAGACTGCGAGAAACATCAATTTGTTGTTTCACTTACTTATGCATTCATTGACTGCTTCTTGTATGTGCCTTGCAGGGATCAAACCCTCAACCTTGCCTTATTGGGACAACGTTCTAGTCAACTGAGCTACACGGCCAGGGCCTGAACCCTGCCAATCTAAAAACTCATACTTTGGAGCAGATAAAATTGCCTGAGGTTTTTTTTTTAAGTGACTTTTTTCATTCTATTTTTTTTCCTCTATGAAATTGGACTAACCATTAACTGCCTTATCTTCATCTCCTATTTTCCATCCCTTTGTTTGCTCTGTTTTCTTTTTTTTTTTTAATTTATTTTTTTTTTATTGCTTAAAGTATTACAAAGGGTATTACATATGTGTCCATTTTATCCCCCCGCCCTAGACAGTCCCCTAGCCTCCCCTATCCCCCAATGTCTTATGTCCACTGGTTATGCTTATATGCATGCATACAAGTCCTTTAGTTGATCTCTTACCCCCCTACCTCCTGCTCCGCAACCCTCCCCGGCCTTCCTGCTGCAGTTTGACAATCTGTTTGAGGCAGCTCTGCCTCTGTATCTATTATTGTTCAAAAGTTTATAATGGTCTCTATTATCCATGAATGAGTGAGATCATGTGGTATTTTTCCTTCATTGACTGGCTTATTTCACTTAGCATAATGCTCTCCAGTTCCATCCATGACGTTGCAAATGGTAAGAGTTCCTTCCTTTTTAGAGCAGCATAGTATTCCATCGTGTAGATGTACCACAGTTTTCTGATCCATTCATCTACTGATGGGCACTTAGGCTGTTTCCAGATCTTAGCTATGGTGAATTGTGCTGCTATGAACATAGGGGTGCATATATCCTTTCTGATTGGTGTTTCTGGTTTCTTGGGATATATTCCTAGAAGTGGGATCACAGGGTCAAATGGGAGTTCCATTTGAAGTTTTTTGAGGAGACTCCATACTGTCTTCCATAGTGGCTGCACCAGTCTGCATTCCCACCAGCAGTGCACAAGTGTTCCTTTTTCTCCACATCCTCTCCAGCACTTGTCGTTTGCTGATTTGTTGATGATAGCCAGTCTGACAGGTGTGAGATGGTACCTCATTGTTGTTTTGATTTGCATCTCTCGGATGATTAGTGACTTTGAGCATGTTTTCATATGTCTCTTGGCTTTCTGAATGTCCTCTTTTGAAAGGTGTCTATTTAGGTCCTTTGCCCATTTTTTGATTGGATTGTTTATCTTCCTTTTGTTAAGTTGTATGAGTTCCCTATAAATTTTGGAGATTAGGCCCTTATCAGATATGACATTGGCAAATATGTTTTCCCACACAGTGGGTTTTCTCGTTGTTTTGTTGATGGTTTCTTTTGCTGTGCAGAAGCTTTTTATTTTGATGTAGTCCCATTTGTTCATTTTCTCTTTCGTTTCAAGTGCCCTAGGAGCTGTATCAATGAAGAAATTGCTTCGGCATATGTCTGAGATTTTGTTGCCTTTGGATTCTTCTAGAATTTTTATGGTTTCCTGTCGTACATTTAAGTCCTTTATCCATTTTGAGTTTATTTTTGTGTATGGTGTAAGTTGGTGGTCTAGTTTCATTTTCTTGCATATATCTGTCCAATTTTCCCAGCACCATTTATTGAAGAGACTATCTTGGCTCCATTGTATGTTCTTGCCTCCTTTGTCAAATATTAATTGAGCATATTGGTTCGGGCCGATTTCTGGGTTCTCTATTCTATTCCATTGATCTATATGCCTATTCTTGTGCCAGTACCAGGCAGTTTTGAGAACAGTGGCTTTGTAATACATCTTGATATCTGGTATTGAGATCCCACCTACTTTGGTCTTTTTCAGGATTGCTGCAGCTATTCGGGGTCTTTTTTTATTCCAGATGAATTTTTGGAGAGTTCGTTCTAGATCTCTGAAGTATGCCGTTGGTATTTTAATGGGAAGTGCGTTGAATTTATAGATTGCTTTGGGTAGTATGGACATTTTAATGATGTTGATTCTACCAATCCATGAACACGGTATGTTCTTCCATCTGTTTATGTCTTCCTCTATATCTTTTTTCAACGTCCTGTAGTTTTCTGAGTAGAGGTCTTTTACCTCTTTAGTTAAGTTTATTCCTAGGTAGCTTAATTTTTTTGGTGCGATGGTAAACGGGATTGTTTTTATAATCTCTCTTTCTGAAAGTTCACTATTGGTGTATAGAAATGCCTCGGATTTCTTGGGGTTAATTTTGTATCCTGCTACATTGCCAAATTCATGTATTAAGTCCAGTAGCTTTTGGATGGAGTCTCTAGGGTTTTGTATGTATAATATCATGTCGTCTGCAAATAAGGACAGTTTTACTTCCTCTTTTCCAATTTGGATGCCTTTTATTTCTTCTTCTTGCCGAATTGCAATGGCTAGCACTTCCAGTACTATGTTGAACAGGAGTGGTGAGAGGGGGCATCTCTGTCTTGTTCCTGTTCTTAGGGGAAATGGTGTTAGTTTTTGTCCATTGAGTATGATGTTGGCTGTGGGCCTGTCATATATGGCTTTTATTATGTTGAGGTATGATCCTTCTACTCCCACCTTGCTGAGAGCTTTTATCAAAAATGGGTGTTGAATTTTGTCAAATGCTTTTTCTGCATCAATTGATATGACCATGTGGTTTTTTTCTTTCAATTTGTTTATGTGATGTATCACGTTTATTGATTTGCGGATATTGTACCATCCTTGCATCCCTGGGATAAATCCTACTTGGTCATGGTGTATGATCTTTCTGATGTACTGCTGGATCCGATTTGCTAAGATTTTGTTGAGGATTTTGGCATCTATGTTCATGAGGGATATTGGCCTGTAATTCTCTTTCATTGTGTTGTCTTTACCTGGTTTTGGTATTAGGGTGATGCTGGCTTCATAGAATGAGCTTGAAAGTGTTCCTTCCTCTTGAATTTTTTGTAGTAGTCTGAGGAGGATAGGTTTTAGTTCTTCCTTGAATGTTTGGTAAAACTCCCTTGCTCTGTTTTCTAAGATATTCTTCAATTTTATCTCCCAACCACTTTAGAATTTTTCATTCTTATACATAATTTTAATTTCCAGTAGTTATATTATTTTCTGAAATTGTCACTCTTATATGATACGTGTTCTTATTTCATCCTCAGTCTTTCAAGCCCTGTTTTCCTTAAATGCCTTTGAATGCTTACTACCTGCTTATAGGTCAGTGTGAAGCACTGAAGAGCTGATTAGAAGTTCTGTGCAAAAGAACAGGGGTTTTAGACTGGGTCATCTGTTTGAGCCAATTTTCTGAAGGAAAACCCAGTGTCTATATGTTTAGATTTGTTTGACTGGGCAGTCAGATCGCCTGGAGAAGTATATGGCGTCTTTGTTTTGTGGCATTCTCCTGGCTGCCATCATTGTGCGGGGAAAAGGCTGGGGTCTCAACATTCAGTCAGTATATATCTCCCTGTATTTAAATTATACCAACTCAACCCTGATAGGTGTACCTCAGTCCAAATACCCTCTATTTCATCCTTTCCAACAAATAAGATATCAGTTTTCTGCTGGATTCAAGGAGAGGAATAGGGTGGGAACTTCTGGTTTTAATTTTCTAATCTACCCTTGCGGGTTTTTTTTGTTGTTGTTGTTGTTTGTTTGTTTTTGTTAATCCTCACCTGAGGATATTATTGCCACTGCTTTTCAGAAAGAGTGGGAGGGGGCATCAGGAAGGGGAGGGGAGATACAGAAAGAAAAAGAGATAGAGAAAGAGAAACATCCATGTGAGAGAGACACATTGAATGGTTGCCTCCCTGATTGCATTACAACTGGACTGGGGGTAAAATCTGCAACCCAAGACCAACAACCCTTTGGTATATGGGCAGACCCTCTAACCACTAAGCCACAGAAGCCAGGTCTACCCTTCCATTTTTTAGCTCAACTCCTCTGCTCTGCCAGAGGTACCTGATGTTAGCAATTTCTAATCTTTTTAGATAGTATCTCAACTTTCCCTACTTCTACCTTCCTAAGGTGCCTTCAGTCCACTAAGTCAGTTATCAATCACCCATCTAATTTTCAATATCCAAAATTTGTCTCTTTTTAATCCTTTTCTATTCTCTTTGACTATGGGTATGTGAGTAAATATTCCCTAAAACATTACAGTGGAGTTTTAGAAGGGAGTAGAGATAAATGCATATATCCTGTTCACCATCTTCGCTTGTAAGCCTCTCAATACAATTTTCACATAAATAGTTCTGTAATTTTATATTCCTTATATTTGGTATGTGAATAGATGTTTAAGGACATATTTCATATAGAAAACTATGATTCAGTGTATTATCTGAAGACAAAATGAACCTATTTGCTGTGACTTGTATGGTACATAGAAACCAAACTTTTCCTTGGCTGATGTGAGCGATGAATTACATTGTTCAAAACTGAGAACTTCAGTTCACAGTAACAATAAAGTATTCATGTAGCTAAAACAGTAAAATATTTAACAAATTAAACATAATCAGTGCTCAACAATATCTTTAGCATAAATGCCTTGCAAGCAGAAATGTTAGCACCATCAGTTTTTAAAATTATATTTTAATCTGCTTATTATTTTGCACATTCACAACTATAACAATATTCTAATATTGTTCTTATGTTCTTTGTTTTTGATGAGTAAAAGAAAATCATAGAAATATGAACAGATTATTGCAAGGCAGATACATGGCAAAGTATTATTGATATGATTAATAATGTTATATTTTCTTTAAAGGACAAATAAAATGAGTTTCTAGGAAAATTGGAAGATATATTTCAATAGTTATTAAAATAGTATTTTCCACTATTTATTTTTAAATCACCAATTTCTCCAAACCTTTTTGATAAATATACTACTCCATTAATATCTTAGGGACTTCAAATGGCATTAAAAATAAAACATTAATTCAACCAGCTGAAAAATCTTAAATTTTTTTCCATATCATATTTTCCCTTATATAAAATTTTCTTTAAAAAGAATCCTGCAAGGTATATTTCTTTTCGCTAGTGTCTAATAATATTCAGCAATGTAGATTTTTTTCCAAGTCAGAATTTTAAAAGTTACCAATTTGTGGCCAGTAATAAAAATTGTTCACCTGTAATGAGTTATGATAATCAAGCATTAGCTATACTGATAATAACCATCTTTACATTTTCTATCAGTACTAATGATAAGCTCACTAACAAAGAGTAAAATCTGAAATGGTTATTAATGTAGAGTAATTTTATCATCTGATCTATTGTAAGTATTTAATAATCATGTGCAAAGAACATATTAACTTATTAACAGTAAATGCTGTTAGGTTAATTTCCCATGAACTGTAAAAAAATAAATAAATCAACCCTTTTAAACTCAATTTGGTTTTAAAAATGAAATCCAGTATTACATCCATTACTCACAACCTTTTGGAGGCATTGCTACTGCTGTATAACCAGGTGATAAATGTGTTGAAATAATGGATAATATTCTCTTCTCTCTCTCAATGCCAAACTTTCAAATTTGCCATTTTCTGTAAATAGTTTACATTTGGAAGTTTACATGGAGACTATTTTGGGCCTTTGTATTCTGTGTTACAAATATGGCTTAAATATTTTAACAGCTTAACTGTGACTAACTGATTACCAATGAGCTGACAACTCTATTTGTATTTTTAAATTGAGAGCAATAGAATACTACAGTATGCCACTGAGATACTTTGCACATTTTGTCCTGAACTCTAGTTGTCAGGTATTAATTAGTGTTTTTCATTGGCTTTAGTGTTGGCTAAGGAACTCTGGTTTGGGGGAGATGTTTCATTCTTTTAATTACTTTAGAAAACCACTTTGCTTGCTGGGTTCAGAAGGTGCTTTTATGGAAAAAGGTGCTGATTTATATACTTTGGCTTACACACCCATCCCCAAAAGTTTTCCAACCTCCAAACCTAAGCAAGCAATCAAGATCTCAAGGGGAAAATCTGTTTTCCCTAAAAAAACATAATTGGAAAGATCAAAGGAATAATCCTGATATCTGGTACATATTATGTAGATTTAATTTTTTTCATAATGAAGACATTTTATCTACTTCCTTCATTGGTTAAAGTATACAAATATACTACTAGTATTGTGTACCCTTTCTTTTCCTTTCTTTCTTCTTCTTTTTTTTTTTTGTTAATCCTCAACTGAGACTATTCTTTCCATTGATTTTTAAATATATATTTTATTGATTTTTTACAGAGAGGAAGGGAGAGGGATAGAGAGTTTGAAACATCGATGAGAGAGAAACATCGATCAGCTGCCTCCTGCACACCTCCCACTGAAGATATGCCCGCAACCAAGGTACATGCCCTTGACCGGAATCGAACCTGGGACCCATCAGTCCGCAGGCCGATGCTCTATCCACGGAGCCAAACCGGTCAGGGCTCCATTGATTTTTAGAGAGAGTGGAGGGGAGGGAAAGAGGGGGAAAGAGGAAGAGAAAGAGAGAGAAACATCGATGTGAGAGAGACATATCAATTGGTTGCCTCCATCAGGGTATGATCGAGAATTGAACCACTGAGCACATGGGCCAGGATAGTGTTGTGTACTATTAAGCTCTTTACTAGCAATAACAGAGGACATCATTGGTAGAAGGGGGAAGAAAAAGATAACAGAGATTAGGAGATTAGAAGTGGGGACTGCCCTGATCTGGTAGTTCAATTGACTAGAGCGTCATTCTGACATGCCAAGGTTGTGGGTTCAATCCCTAGTGAGGACACTTACAAGAAGCAAGCAACCAATGAATGCATAAATTAGTGGAACAACAAATCAATGTTTCTCTCTCTTTCTCTATCTCAAAAAATCCATTAAAAAATAAAGTGTGGACAGATTTCTGATTCAAATTGTGAACTACATTAGAAAAAGGCCAAAGGTTAAGAAAAAAATATCTGTATTTCAACTCACCAATAATTTTTCTCAGGGCATACCCATGGTTTTCTGGTTTTTTTTTTTCTTCTCAATTTCTAAGATAGCAACACTTTTCCAACATCATGCTTGATATCTGTTCCCAAGTCCTTCTTTTCTTAATATCTGAAAAAAGTAGGAGGTGTTTGATTGCATGGTTATGTTTGGTCAGCATACTGAACTAAAAGAATAAACAAATCTACTAAAACAATATTCTATACAACTATACACGTCACTTAACTTTAGAGAAGGTGGAGCCATTGAGTGCTAAATACAATCTTTTGCATCATAAATTGAATATATCCACCAGTTTCAAAGTTGACTATCCCTCAATATAAGTGCAATGATTTGACAATAATCATAATTTATTGAATAATTAATATGTGCTAGGCAATATTGTAAATGCTTTCAATGAATTAGGTCTTAAAATCTACTAGTTCACTACTCATTTCACATATAAATGATTGAGATTTAGAGAAAATTAAGCAACTTGTCCTAGGCCACTCAACTCATAAGCAGCAGAGGCAGGATTTGAACACAGACTATCTAAATGAAGAATTCATGCTTGTAAGCACCTTAATAAATTATTTGTAGATAACAATGTACTTTAAGGAGACAATAATTTAATCTACAGATGGAGAGCATTGGTATTTATCTATAAAAAGACCTTGCATTAAAGGCACCTGAATAGAATGTGTTAATGTCGAAAAATGTACATTACAGGAGACTTTTTTGGATTTATTTGCTACATTTTTTTCTGTTAAGGAAAACTAAATTTAATAAATTTATTGGAATAATATAGCTTTAGCTAGAAGTATTACAAATAAGGGACTTTGTTGTCAAAACTTCTGAAAATAAAATAAAAATTAATAGTGATCAATCATTGTTTACAGGAGGAGAGGCACACATGGGCGTCATTTAGATATAATTCTATAGCTTAAGAATTACCTGGTGATATTGGTTACCCATATTCCAGAAATATTACTATTAAAATATTTTATAATCAGAGTGTCAGTTGCCACAAATATCTGTCAGGCAGGGAGTGTAAAGGAGAGAGATTTAAAGTAAAAGCATTGTTTTGCGCTATTATTGATAGTGTTATTGTTTCCTTTTTCCTTCATATGTACTTGTTCAGAAAGGCCATTATTGAAATTAATACACTTGATTGCTTAGAGGAGTTTTACCCTTACAGAAAATTTGAGCACAAAGTTCAGAAAGTCCCCATTATACTCCCTTCTCTCCCAGTTTCCCCTATTATTAGCACGTTGCATTGGTGCAATACAATTGTTATAATTGATAAACCAATATTGATACATTATTACTAACTGAAGCTCACAGTTTACATTAGGGTTTACTCTCTGTTTTCTATAGTTCTGCAGATTCTGCTCAATGCATAATGTCATGTATGTATCATAAAGAAGTGTTTCACTGTCCTAAAATCCCCTGTGGCCCACCCGTTTATCACTGCCCTTTCTCCCAGACACAAGCCCCTTGTAACTATTGATCTTTGAACTGTATCTACACTTTTGCTTTTTCCAGATTGTCATATAGTTGGAATCATTAAGTATATAGACTTTTCAGGCTGGCTTCTTTCACTTAGCAATATTTATTTAAGGTTTTTCCATCACTTTTTGTAGCTAAATAGCTCATTTCTTTTTACCGCTGAATATGTTATTGTAAGGATGTAACTGTCTTTAACCATTACTGTACTGAAACACATCTTGGTGGCTTTGCAATTATGTATAAAATTGCTACCAAATTTTATGGGTAGCTTTTTTGTGAAGATATAAGTTTTCAACATATTTGGGTAAATTCCTAGGAGCACAATTTACGGATGGAACAGTAAGACTATGTGCAGCTTTGTAAGGAATTGCTGAACTATCTTCCAAAGTGGCTGTCTATTCATATTTTTGCCCACTTATTAATCAAGCTGTATTCCTTCTCATTGTTGATTATAAGAGTCCTTTGAATATCTCATATACAGGTCATTTATCAGATATGTGTTTTGCACATATTTTAACACAATCAGTGGTTCTTTTGTTTTTAAACATCTTTTTTGAGGTATAATTGTTATACAGACATAAAATGAGCATAATTTATGAGTAAACTATATGAGTTGTATGCATACAGCTGTGAAATATGCATACGTCTATGAAACCATCACCATAATCAACATAACAAACATATCCATCACCTCTAAAAGTTTGCTCCTGCCCATTTGTGTGTGTGTGTGGGGGGAGGGGGGCAGGGAGGTGGGAGAGGGGAGGGGTGAAGAGCACTTAAAATGAGATCTGCTTTCTTGACATATCTTTAAGTGTACAATACTGATTTGTTGCCTATAGGCACTATGATGTAGATAGAGTAGATTTATAGAATTTGTTAGTCTTGCATAACTGAAATTTTACACCTGTTAATAGTAGCCCATTACTTCCTCCCCATTACAACCTCTGGAAAATACCATTTTACTGTGTGTCTATGAGTATGACTATATTAATGCCTCATATAAGTAGAATCATGCAATATCTATCCTTCTGTGACTGGTTTATTTTACTTAGAATAATGTCTCCCTGGTTCATCCATATTGTCACATATGGCAGGATTTTCTTATTTTTTAAGGCCAAACAATATTTCACTGTAATTTTTTAGATTGTACAACATAATTTTTCCCTGAAAGTGCAAAACATAATGATTTAAGATACATATACAGTGTTAAATGATAACCACAATCAAGCTAAATAACAGATATATCACCTCAAATAATTAAATTTGTGTGTATACATGTAGTGAAACACATAAGATAGATTCTTTATAAAATATATTTTTATTTATTTCAGAAAGGAAGGGGGAGGTACAGAGAAAAAAATAACATCAATGATGAGAGAGAATCATTGATCAGTTGCCTCCTGCACGCCCCCTCCTGGGGATCAAGCTTGCAACCTGGGCATGCGCCCTGACTGGGAATCCAACCATGACCTCCAGTTCATGGATCAATGCTCAACCACTGAGCCACACCCAGTGAGCAAGGTATACAGTAGGTCCTCGGGTTAAGTCATAATGCAATTTTCACCATAAGTCGGAACCCACCTACATACTGCTTTATACCTATGTCACTCACATGGAGCACATACACAGCAGTAATGAAGTGAAACAGTAAAAAAAGTTAACATATTTGAAGTATACAAATATGTTACCATGCTGTACATTATAACCCCAGAAAGTATTCATTTTATAACTAATAGTCATCCATTTCCTCAACCCTCCAGTAGCTGGCAATCATTATTCTACTTTCTCCTTTTATGAGTTTTACTAGTTTGGATTCCACACAAAAAATTGGTGTCATGCAGTATGCATCTTGCTTCATCTGGCTAATTTTACTTAGCACAATGTCCTCCAGATTCATCCAAATTGCCACAAATGGCAAGATTTTCTTCTTTTGAAATGGGTGCATTTTACTGGTTCCATATAAAATTTTGGAGTATTTGTTCTAATTCTGTGAAATATGATGTTGGTATTTTTAAAAATATATTTTATTGATTTTTTTTACAGAGAGGAAGGGAGAGGGATAGAGAGTTAGAAACATCGATGAGAAACATTGATCAGCTGCCTCCTGCACACCCCCTAACTGGGGATGTGCCAGCAACCAAGGTACATGCCCTTGACCAGAAGAGAACCTGGGACCTTTCAGTCCTCAGGCCAACGCTATATCCACTGAGTCAAACCAGTCAGGGCTGATGTTGGTATTTTAATAGGAATTGCATTAAATCAATAGATTGCTTTAGGTAATATGGACATTTTAATTATGTTAATTTTCCCAATCCATGAGCACAGTATATTCTTCTATTTGTTTGTATCTTCCTCTATTTCTTTTTTCATTGTCCTGTAGCTTTCTGAGTACAGGTCTTTTATCTCCTCAGTTAGGTTTATTCAAAGGTATTTTATTTTTATTTTCACAATGGTAATTTTTTTTTCTTAGTTTCTCTTCTGAGAGTTCATTATTAGTGTATAAGAATGCCATCGATTAGCTATAATAATCTTAAGAAGAACAAAGTAGGAGAGATCACAATATCAGATATCAAACTATACTACAAAGCCATTGTAATCAAAACAGCCTGGTACTGACACAAGAATAAGCATATAGATAAATGGAACAGAACAGAGAATTCAGAAATTGACCCAGGCCATCACACTCAATTAATAGTTGTCAAAGGAGGCAAGAGCATACAGTGGAATAAAGATAGTCTCTTCAATAAATGGTGTTGCAAAAATTGGACAGGTATATGAAAACTAGAAAATGAAACTAGATCATCAACTTACACCATAAAAAAGAATAAACTCAAAATGGATAAAAGACTTAGATGTAAATTGTAAAACCATAAAAATCCTAAAAAAAACTGTAGGCAGAAAAATCTCAGATATTTCCTGTAGCAATATGTTTGCCATTATACCTCCTAGGGCAAGAGAACCAAAAGAAAAAATAAACAAATGGGACTATATCAAACTAAAAAGCTTATGCAGAGCAAAAAAACCCATCAATAAAATTTTTGGGAGAACATATTTGCAAATGATACATCTGATAATGGGTTAATTTCCAAAATATATGAAGAGCTTATACAACTTAACAAAAGAAAGACAAACAATCCAATTAAAAAATGGGCAAAGTAACTGATCATCAGACATGCAAATTAAAACAACAATGACATATCATCTCACACCTGTCAGAATGGCTACCATCAACAAATCAACTAATTACAAGTGCTGGAGAGGATGTGGAGAAAAGGGAACCCTAGTACCCTGCTGGTGGGAATGCCAACTAGTGCAGCCACTGTGGAAAACAGTATGGCATTTCCTCAAAAAATTAAATATGGAACTGCCATTTGACCCAGTGGTCCCACTTCTAGGAATATATCCTAAGAATCCCAAAACACCAACCAGAAAGAATATACGTGCCCCTGTGTTCATAGAATCACTATTTACAATAGCTAAGATCTGGAAATAGTCCAATGCCCATCAGTAGATAAGTAGATAAAGTCTGTGGTATACTTACACAATGGAATACTATACAGCTGTAAAAAAGAAGGATCTCTTACTCTTTGAGACAGCATGGATGGACCTGGAGGGTATTATGCTGAGTGAAATAAGCCAGTAAGAGAAAGACAAGTATCATATGATCCCACTTATATGTAGACTCTAATGAACAAAATAAACTGATAAACAAAATAGATTCGGAGACATTGAAGCATACAACAGACTGACAAATCTCAGAAGGAAGGAGGGGGGTGTGATTAACCAAGGAACTTATATGCATACTAGAGATCTGGTGCACCAGTGGGGTCCCTCGGCCTGGCCTCCAGGGACTGGGCCGAAACTGGCTCTCTGACATTCCGTGAGGGGTCCCAGATTGCAAAGGGTGCAGGCCAAGCTGAGGGACCCCGCGGGTGCATGAATCCATGCACTGGGCCTCCGACATCCCCTGATGGCTCCAGGATGCAGGTGAAGCACATTCGGGGCCCACAGTGTCCCAGAAGCAACCTAACCCATGGCCGATTCTGTGAGGAATCAGGTTCTCTCTTCCCTCCTCTCTCGGTCTGGGGTGCAGGTGAAGCAGATTTGGGCCTGGCAGTGCCCCAGCAGCAACCTAACCTCCCTCCTCTATTGGCCGGAGCATCTGCCCCCTGATGGTCATTGCGTGTCATAGCTACCAGGTGAACGGTCGAATAATTGGATGGTTGCTTAGGCTTTTACATATATAGATAAGTATAACCCATGGTCACAGGCAATAATGCAGTGAAGGCCAGGGGAGGAGGCAGGAGCAGGGTGGAGGGGGGTCATTGGGGGGAAATAAGAAGCATTTGCAATACGTTCAATAATAAAGATAATTAAAATAAATAAAATTAAATGGGTGAATCATATATATATCAATCACATTTTTCTTATCCATTCATTTTTCAACAGACACTTAGGTTGTTGCCATATCCTGGCTATTGTGAATAATGTTTCAATGAACATAAGGGTACATACATCCCTCTGAGATACTATTTGCATTTCTTTTAGAAATATACCCAGAGGTGGGGTTGCTGGGTCATATGGTAGTTCTATTTTTAATTTGTTGGGGAGTCGCCATACTGTTTTCCATAATGGCTCTACCAATTTACTACCAACTGTGCACAAGTTTTCCCTTTTCTTCACACCCTGGACAACATTTATCTCCTGTATTTTTTATAATAACCATCCTAACAGATGTGAGGTGATATCTCATTGTGGTTTTATTTGCATTTCCATGATTAGTGCGGTTGAGCACTTTTCCATAAACCTATTGTAAGTATTCTTTGTAAAAATGTCTATCCTGGTCCTTTGTCCATTTTTTAAATCATGTTTTTATCTTTTCTTCTTTTTTTGCTATTGAGTTATGAGTTATTTCTATTTTTTTTAATGTTAACCCCTTATCAGGTATATGATTTGAAAATATTTTCTCCCATCCTATATGTTGCCTTTTTATTTTGTTGATTGTTTCTTGTACTGTGCAGAAGTGTTTTAGTTTGATATAGGGCCACTTATTTACTTTTGCTTTTGTTGCCTGTGCTTTTAGTCTCATAACTAAAAAAAAAAAAAAATCATTGCTAAGAACAATATCAAGGAACTTTTTCTCTGTTTTCTCCAGAAGTTTTACAGTTTTAGGATTTATATTATAATTTTAATCTATGTCAAGTTAATTTGTTTGTATGGTGCATGAAAATTTATTCTTTTGCATGTGGATATCCAGTTTTCCCCAACATCATTTATTGAAGAGACTATCCTTTCCCCATTGTGTATTCTTGGTGCCCTTGTCAAAGATTAATTGACTATATGCATATTTGTTTTCTGGGCTTTCTAATCTGTTCCAATCATTTATGTATCTGTTTTTATGCCAGCACCATACTGGATTGATTACTATAGCTTTGTAATATAGTTTGAACTCAGGAAGTGTGATGTTTTCAGCTTAATTTGTCTTTCTGAAGATTATTTTGGTTATTTGTGGCCCTTTGTGGGTTTATACAAATTTAGGATTATTTTTTATCTCTGAAAAATGCCATTGGAGTTTTGATAGAGATTGCATTGAATCAGTAGATTGCTTTGGATAGTATTGACATTATAATGATACTAGTGGCCCAGTGCACGAATTTGTGCACATTGAAAGGAAATTAATTAGAAGAAATATTGTAATATCACTATTTACCTTTTCTCTATAATAGAAGTGTCAACCAAATTCATGATCAACAATGACAAATCGAAACACATGCGTGTAATTGGTGCCAGCAAGATTATATATATATATATATATATATATATATATATATATATATATATTTGTTTAATTAGACCTGCTTTCTGATTTACCTAAACTTTTTCTCTTCAGGTAATTGTCAGCAACACAGCAGTAAATATCAACACAAAGCAGATTATTATTGTAGTTCACACAGGGAGAACGAAGGGTAAAATATTTCACTGCAGCAGTGTTTGACTGTATTCTGTGCAGTGAGAAAACCTGAAGTCATTTTCAAGGTCCACCATTTCTTACTTCTTTTCAATAGGGTCAAGTTTCTAAGCTTTCTAAATCTCTGGCTAATGAAAAGAAAATAGGATTCCACCGAGTCTCCTATCTACCTACTCCAAGACTTCTGTGAGGGTCAAATTAGATGAGGCATGGGAAAATGCTTCACAGACATTTGGTTAAAGTGTAAAATGTTTCCACCTGGCTATAAAGCAAGTCTTCTTCCTGGACTGAAGAAACACCAAGGAGACTAGTAGCAAGGGAGAGGAAGCTGGGCGTTGCTATGTGAAGTCATTACCCAGCGCCCACAGCCACTGTTTCTAGGCTGGACTGGGCTTTAGATCACATTTTCACCATGGACTCTAGGCAGCGTTGGCTGCGACTTGATGGGGTGTCACTCTGGGGTGGTGGCAGGGCCTGTGTCCCACTTGGGGGAAGCTGAGTGTTGCTTTGTGGGCTCCAGGTCCACGGTGCTGTTTATTGTCAAACTAGAGGCCCAGTGCATGAATGTGTGCACAGGTGGGATCCCTTGGGGTGGCCTGCAAGGATCGAGCCCCAGCTCTCGCCCCCAGCCTCACAGGCCCACATCCCCGCCTGGCACCCCATCTTGGCTTGGCACCGTCCGCTCATGTGCTCCACCATCCCACTGTGGTCCCGCTTTCATTGGGGCCCACTGGGGCTGGCAGCGCCTCCACTGCTGCCACTTCCAGTGCCACATTGCCGATGCCCACCATATTCCGTGCTGCCTCCTGGTGGTCAGTGCATATCATAGCAAGCAGTCAAACTCCCAGTTGAACTCCCAGTTGAACAATTTGCATATTAGGCTTTTATTATATAGGATGGCTTGTCGCTAGGAAGAGGAAGCTGGGCCTTGTTATGTGACGTCATTACCTGGCACCCACAGCCACTGTTTCCAGGATGGGCTGGGCTGTGGGCCACATTTTGTGTCATGGGGTCTTGGCAGCGACTTGGCAGAGTGTCCCTCTGGGGTGGTGGCGGGGCCTGTGTCCTACTTGGGGGAAGCTGAGTGTTGCTTTGTGGGCACCAGGTTCCCGGTGCCATTTCTTTGTAAATGGCCAGTGCAAATCACAGCAGCTCCTGCATTGAGCACCTGCCCCCTGGTGGTCAGTGCACATCATAGTGACTGGTCAGATGATGGAACACTTAGCATATTAGCCATATATATATTTCTCCAATCCATGAACACAAGAGACCATTCCATTGTTTTGTGTCTTCAATTTCTTTCATCAGTGTCTTATTGTGTTTAGTGTACAGATCTTTTGCCTCCTTGGTTAAATTTATTCCTAAATATTTTATTCTTTTATTCTATTTTAATGACATTGTGTTCTTCGTATCTTTTATTAGTATATTGCAACACAGCTGACTTTTATATACTGAGTTTTATCCTGCAACATTACTAAATTTGCTTATTCTAATAATTTTTTGATGGAGTATTTAGGGTTTTTAATATATGAAATTCATATCATTTATAGAGACAATTTCAATTATAGTTTTCTTATTTGGATTCCTTTTATTTCTTTTTCTTGTCTACTTGCTTGTGACTTGAATTTTTAGCATTATTTTCAAATATATATATATATATATATATATATAATTTTATTAATTTTTAATTGTATTTATTTTAATCCTCTCTAATTTTTTCTGGTTACTCTAGCTAAATAATTATCAATTTTGTTTATTTTTTAAAGAAAACAACTAGTTTCATTGATTTTCTGTTGTTTTTCTATTTTCTATTTCATTTAATTCTGCTATAACCTTTATTATTTCCTTCTTCTGCTACATTGGGACATAGTTTGTTCTTGTTTTTCTAGTTATTTGAGGTATAAAATTAAGTTGTTTATTTAAGATCTTTTTTCCCCTTAATCCAGTGGTCAGCAAACTGTGGCTCACGAGCCACATGTGGCTCTTTGGCCCCTTGAGTGTGGCCATGATGTTTCAATCACACTGTACGTGTGCGCCGGTAAGTGGTATTTTGTGGGAGAGCCACACTCAAGGGGCCGCAGTTTGCTGACCACTGCCTTAATCTAAGCATTTGTTTCTATATATTTTTCTCTTAGGACTGCCTTAATTGCATCCCATTGTTTGGGTATGTTGTGTTTCCATTTTCGTTTGTCTCAAGATACTTTTTTATTTACCTTTTGATTTTTTTAACCATTGGTTGTTTAATGATGTGTTGTTTAATTTCCAAGTATTTTTGAATTTTTCAATTTTCCTCTTGTTTGATTTCTAGTTTCATACCATTCTGGCCAGAGATAGTACTTGATATGATTTCAATCTTTGTAAATTTATTGAGACTAGTGTTATGATGTGACTTGGAAAATGATCTGTTTACAAATAAGAATAAATATTCTATCTGGCTGGTGTTGCTCAGTGGTTGTGCATTCACCCATGAACCAAGAGGTCTCCAGTTGGATTCCATCAGGGAGCATGCAGGAGGAAGCCTGTCTCACTCATTGATGTTTCTATCTCTGTCCCTCTCCCTTCCTCTCTCTCTAAAATCAATAAAACACATTTTTTTAAAAGAATGCATATCCTGCTGTTCTTGAATAGAATGTCATATATTTCCTAATATATAAAAACCCTGGGTCATAACAACTGCTCAGGACCGACTCAATCAACTGGAAGTCAGTCCTGCAGGTTCAGTGCCCCAACACTGACTGTTGAGGGGGCTGTGAATCAGGGCCAGAGAGAGGCCTGAAGAGAGAAGCAGGGACTGATCCATTGCCTCTGTGGCAGCTTTTGAGCAACACATGCTTCTCTCTCCCAGTCTGGCCAGCAGCCATGCCTCCATTTCTCTCCAGGCCTCCACAGAGGCTGCTGATAAGCCTGGCTTTTCTGATCAGGCCCCCATTGATAGACCCAGACACGCTGACTGGCATATGAACTAACCAATCAGAACAGAATCTGGGTGCTATGAGGAGCAAATAGCTGCTTAGGAGGTGGAGTTTTTGATGTTGATTGACATAGGAACTGACCAATCAGAACAAAATGTGGGTGCTGTAAAGAATCAATGGCTGTCTAGGAGGCAGAGCTTTTGAGGTTGACTGGCATAGGAACTGACCAATCAGAACCAAATCTAGATGCTGTGAAAAACCAGTGGCTGTCTGGGAAGCAGAGCTTTTGATGCTGACTGGAATAGGAGCTGACCAATCAGAACCAAATGTGGGCCTCCTCCGGGCATGAACAGATGTGTGTCTTGCTGATCTCTGAGTGAACAGGATTGGCAGATAAGAAGGGCTAGAAGAGCCTGGTCACAGGCCACTCAGGGTCCTATTACCTGAGGCATGGGCAGGCATTACCCCTGCTGGGTCCCTTGGCTGATAGTACTGGTGGCAGAACTAATGCCATATGGGGCAGTGACTGAGTTCACCAGGGGATGAGGCTGTCTCTGGGTCAGTATCTGGGACCACGGTCAGCAAGTCAACCATCTGGGCATGGGCCTGACTTCTCAAAATAGCCTTCTTTGGTTTGGGGCTGTACCAGATATTCACAATCTCCTACTGAGATCCCAAAAGTTCCCACAGATTTACTTTTGTTGGTGGATAGTACTAACTTATTGTTGCGTATGGAGCATATAAGTAGGGACCTCTTATTGTGCCATCTTACTGATGTCCTCTATATACCACGTTTTGCCATCCACTGATGGGCATTTAGGATGTTTCCATATCTTGACTATTGTGAATACAAAATGTTGCAATGAACATAGTACCATGTATTTCTTCAAGATCCTGTTTCTAATTCCTTTGGATATATACCCAGAACACTGCTGGATCATATGGTAATTTTATTTTAAATTTATTGAGGACCCTTCATACTGTTTTCCATAGCAGCTGCACCATTGTAGATTCCCACCATACACAAGGGTTCTAATTTCTCCACAAATTAACATATATTATCTTTGTTTTGATAATAGCCATCATAACAAATATGAAGTGATCTCTCATTGTGGTTTTATTTGTATTTCCTTGATGATTAGTGATGTTGAGCACCCTTTTCATATACTTGTTGGCCATTTGTTTTTTTGTTTTTTTAAAAAATATATTTTATTGGTTTTTTTACAGAGAATAAGGGAGAGGGAAAGAGAGCCAGAAACATCGAAGAGAGAGAAACATCAACCAGCTGCCTCCTGCACACCCCCCACTGGGGATGTGCCTGCAACCAAGGTACATGCCCTTGGCTGGAATCGAACCCGGGACCCTTGAGTCCCCAGGCCGACGCTCTATCCACTGAGCCAAACTGGTCAGGGCTTGTTGGCCATTTGTATTGTTTTTTACAGAAATGTCTATTCAAGTCCTTTGCTCATTTTTAATTGGGTTATTTGTTTTCTTGCTATTAAAATTGCATGCTTCCGTATATATTTTGGATATTAACACATTAATAAATATGTTGATTATTTCCTTTTCTGTGCAGAAGCTCTTTTAGTATGATGTAATCCAATTTGTCCATGTTTGCATCTGTTGCTAGTGATTTTGGTCTCATATCCAAATAGAGAATTTTTCTGCTATGTTTTCTTCTAGGAGTTCTACAATTCCAGGTCTTATATTTAAATCTTTAATACATTTTGAATTGATTTATGTGTATGGTGCATTTTTGTTTGTTTGTGGCTTTGCCAACAGGTCAGTCCGAGGCTTAAACCTATAGCCACACCCTACAGATTTATGTGTAGGGTGCATTTTTTTTTCATTTTTCCTAACAGTGGATTTTTCAGAGGAGAAGTTTTTAATTAATTAAGTCTAATTTATCATCAATAAATGCATAGTCATGTAGATTTCCCTTATGTTGTGTTTTGGAAGACTTATAGTATTACATTTTACATTTAGGTGTATGATCCATTTGAGTTAATTTTTGTGAAAGGTGTGTAAGGTCAGTGTCTAGATTTATTTTTTGTTTGTGGCATTCCAGTTACTGTTACATTTATTAAAAAGACTCCATTCTCTTGTCAATGTTTTTTTACTCCTTTTCGAAGATTATTTGACTGTATATGTGTGGGATTATTTTTGGGTTCTCTATTCTGTTCATGATCTATTTGTCTATTTGTTTGTTATTCCCATCAAACTATATTGTCTTAATTACCTTAGCTGTATAATAATTCTTGAGGTTGGATAGTGGCAGACCTCCAAATTAGTTCTCTTTAATTTTGTTTTGGCTATTATGGATATCTTGCCTTTCCAAAAAAATGTTAAAATTGGTTTGTTAATATCAATAAAATAACTTCTGGGAATTTCACTAGGGTTGCATTTAATTTATAGATTAAGATGGGAAGAAGTGACATCTTAACAACATTGAGTCTATCTATCAGCATGAAATAACTCTGAATGTACTTAGATCTTTGATTTCTTTCATTAGCGATTTGTAGGTTTCTAAAACAGATTTTGGACATATTAGATTAATACCTAGGTATTGCTTTTTGCTGGTGCTAATATATAAATGGTATTGCGCTTTCAATTTCAAATTCCAGTTACTTATTGCTAATATGTAGGAAGAAAATTGATTTTCTATATTATTACTCTTGTATCCTGTAACCTTGCTACAATTGCTTATAAGTTAGAGTTTTCCCAATTATTTGAGATATGTTTTACATAGAAAGTAAGATCATCAGTGAGAAAATGCAGTTTTAGATCTTTCTTCCTAATCTCTATACCTCTTATTTCCTTTTCATGTATTAATAAATTTGCTAGGTCTTCAGTACAATTATCAATAGGAGTGTCAAAGAAGATATTCTTGACTTACCCCTGATATTAGATAAAAAGTTTTTTGTTTCTCATTATTAAGTATAACTTTATCTGTAATTTTTTATAGATGTTCTTCATCAATTTGAGGAAGTCCCCATTGTTTTTAGTTAGTTAAGAGTTTTTATCATGAATATGTGTTGGATGTTGTCAAATGCTTTTTCTGCCTTTACTGATATGATAATGTAATTTCTCTCCCTTAGCCTCTTGACTTGTTTGATTACATTAATAGATCTTCAAATGTTGGATCAGGATTGTATATCTGAAATAAATAACACTTTATTGGGATATGCAATGCTTTTTTTTACCTTGTTGGATTCAATATGCTGATTTCTTTTTCTTTTTCTTATTGTCTAAAGTTTTACATATGTCTCCTTTTCCCCAATTGACCTCCCACCCACCCCAGTCATTCCCACTCCAGGCAAGCCCTCACAATCCCAGTGACTGTGTCCATTGGTTATGTTAATATGCATGCATACAAGTCCTTTGGTTGCTCTGTACCCCCCTCCCGCCCATCTGTTTTTGTGCAAGATAGTGGTCTGTAAATTTCTTTCATTTATTTGTCTAGTTTTTGTATTAGGGTAATGGTTGTCTCATAGAATGATCTAGGAAGTGCTCTCTCTTCTATTTTCTTGAACAGATTAAAAAGTATTTGTATAATTTGTTCTTTAAAGATCTGATAAATTTCATCAGTGAAATCATTGGGCCTGGTGCTTTCTGTTTTAGAAGGCTATTAATCAGTTGTTAAATTTCATTAGTTGACATAGGCTTTATTTGGATTATCTGTTTCTCCTTGTGTGAGTTCTGCTTGATTGTGTCTTTCTAGGAATTAGTTCATTTCATCTAAATTATAAAAGTTTTGGTGATAGAGTTTGTCTATATCAGTGGTTTTCAACTTTCCTAATGCCGCGACCCTTTAATACAGTTCCTCATGTTGTGGTGACCCCCAATTTCATTGTTACAAATTGAACATAATTAAAGTATAGGGATTAATCACAAAAACAATATGTAATTATATATGTGTTTTCCGATGGTCTTAGGAGACCCCTGTGAAAGGGTCATTAGACCCCCAAGGGGTCGCGACCCACAGGTTGAGAACCACTGGTCTATATTCTTTCCTTTTCATATATATGGGCTCAATAATAAAAGCCCCTATTTTATTTCAGATATTTGAAAATTGTGTCTTCTATTTTCTAGGTTAGCTTGGATAAGGATTTATAAATCCTTATAATTATCTAATATATGCCATATTATAAAATTTCCTCCAAGTACTGCTTTCACTGCATCTTGAAAATTTTCATAGGTTGCATGTTCCTTTTTACATAGTTAAAATATTTTTTTTTAATTTTTTTAGATTTATTCAACCTATGTGTTATTTAAAAGTGTGCAGTTAAATCTCCAAATATTTTGGGGGGTTCCAAATATCTTCCTATTAAGATTTCTAGATTAATACCATTGTGGTGTGAGAGCCTGCTTTGTATGATTTCTACTCTTTTCAACTTGTTAAACTGTGTTTTGTTGTTTAGGATATAGTCTATCTTGGTAAATGTTGCATGTGAGCTAAAGAAGAAAGAGTGTTCTGATTTTGTTGGATGAAGTATTCTTTAAATGTCAAATAGATTCATTTGATTGATGGTGCTGTTCAATTCAACTATATCCTTACTGCTTTTCCACTTGCTTGATAGTTTTATTATAAATAGAGGGGTATTGAAATATCTCAATATAATAGTGAATATGTCTGCCTCTCCTTATAGTTCTGTCACACTTTGCCTCAAATATTTTGATGCTCTGTTGTTAAGCCCACATATATATTCATCGTTGTTATGTCTTCTTAAAGAATTGACTCCTTTATTATGATGTAATGATACTATTTTCCCTGGTTATTTTCCTTTTTCTGAAGAATGCTTTGTTTGAAATTAATATAAGTACTCCAGCATTTTATTATTAGTGATAGCATTATATATCTTTCTCTCTCCCTTTACTTTAATCTCTCTGAATCTTTATTTAGTCTCTCTGGGATTCTTATAGATAACATATAGTTGCATCTGGCTTTTTAAATCCACTCTGGCAGTTTCTGTCTTTGAATTAGTGTATGTAGACCATTCACATTTTAAGTGATTATTGATATAGTTGGATTTATATCTACCATATTTATAACATTATTTTTTAAAAAATCCTCACCCAAAGATATCTTTCCATTGATTTTTAGAGAGAGTGGAAGAGAGAGGTAGAGACAGAGAGAAACATTGATCGGTTGCCTCCTGCACATGCCCCACCAGGGACCGGGCAGGGTAGGAGTCCGCAACTGAGGTACCGGCCCTCAACCAGAATCGAACCTAGGACCCTTTGGTCCACAGGCTGACCCTCTATCCAGTGAGCCAAACCAGCCAGGGTTTAACTTTTTATTCATTGCATTTGTTGTTTGTTATTTTTCTTTGCCTTCCACTCTTTTACTGCATGCTTTGCTTTTAATTGAGATGTTTTAAAGTTCTATTTTTTCCATTGACTTAGCATATTACTTATACTTCTTTAAAAGATAATTATTGCCTTAGTGTTTGCTACATACATTTAAAATTAATCTATATCCACTTTCACACAACATTATATTACATCATGGTACTTCATGGGTAGTTCGATGACCCTTTTACAGGGTATTCTAATCAAATGGCCATGAGGAAGAACCCAACAAAGGCATTCTTTACATCTATCACAGTTTTGGTGTGTTGCTTTCTTTTATTTTCACTTTTAAAATTTCTTTTAATTCTTTCTTCACTTTTTTTTATCTCTCTGTTCACATACTCCATCTCCTTTTCAGTGTTTTCCCCTTTCTCCATTAGAGGTTTTAGCATATTAATTGTAGTGATTTTAAATTCCCAGCATAGTTTTGAATATCTGCCACATTTTAGTCTGTTTTGATGCTTGCTGTGTCTCTCAAACGTGCTTGTAACTTTTAGCATGCCTTGTCATTTTTTGGTTGTTGCTGCAAACTTGTATTAGATGAAAGTAACTGAGGCAGATAAAAGTTTGGTGTGAGGTTTTGTGTTTGTTTATATGGCTAATAGTTATGCTGTGTTTACTCTTTGTGTTACCTGTGGTCTCAAGGGCTGAAATTCCTCTGGTTTCCTTGTGATAATCTCCTCTGTTGTCTCTGGGTTTCTTAGAGAATCCTTAAATAGGATACAATTCTTACAGTTCTTTTAGTTGTAACCTTCATTATTATACACGATGCCTATTAATGTGGTAGTAAAAAGTTTGCGGGAGAAAAATGTTCCATGGACATCTGATTAGGTCTCGGACTTTTAGAGTTTTAGGTTTATATTTCCATTCTCATATTTCAAAGAATCTAAGATTATAGATATTTTCCTTATATTTGGTTGGGTAGGCTTTGATAAAATCCAAGCTTTTTAATTTAAAAAGTTGTTATCTGTTTAAATCAATTTAGTTGTATCTTCTGTAAGGCTTTTAGTATCAAACTTTATCTCAGGTTTTATTAGGTCCTATCTTAATTAACCATTACCATTTGAACACTTAGGATCCTTTTATCTACAAGTAATAGAGCATCTGAGTAGCTTACATTTTAACTCTCTGGCATAAAAAACAATCTGGATAGAGGCAGATTGTGGGTTGGTTAAGTCATCAGCTTGGCAATAACCAGGCTGCAGATTGGCTTCTCAGTAATGACCTCAGTTGTCTTCATGATTTAGTGATGATTGTTTAAACTACAAGCATTGTACCCTCAAATGCCAGCATCCAAGGAAAAAAGCAACAGGAATGTCTTTTCCTAAAATGAGTCTCTTTTTTTACCCTAGAGGGAAATGTTTCTCAGAAGGTCCAATCCCATAAAAAGTACCCAAACTTTCCTGTGTCCAGGATTTTTTCACAAGTCATACCTGCAAGGAAAGCTAGGAAAGAATCTGGAATTTTTAAAATGTAGTGTGAGATGGTTTCTGACAGCAAGGAATAAAGGTGAGATGGCTATTGGATAAACACAACAGCATCTTTTACAGGTTACTAATTTGGCTACATACGCTCCATACACAACTGCTTCCCTTTAAAAGACTTAAAATGAACGTATGTACATGAAATGTATTTACCATCTACTTGAGACACAACACCAAAGCCTCATTCAGTCCCTAAAAGAAGGGACATGATCCAATTAAGATACACAGGATTGAAAATATATTACCTAAAAATTAACTGTATCAAAAATTTAGACTTACCTTTAATTTATTTTTATTATGTTTTTCTAGTCCCTTTTATGCTTTGAACAACACATTGTTTATCAAAATGCTTTGATAAACAATGGTATTAATAGGAAAAGTAAGGCAGCATTGCATGTAGTAAGAATGAAGTGTGAACAAGTCTTTTACACTTTTTTATCCTGAACTGTGAAACAGTGAGGTGAATATTTATCAAAAGGTGATGCAGTTTGATTTTTATAAAGACTTTTGAGTATGGTCTGTCCTTGCATATATATGTACATAATAACTGGGATTTTGCTGGAATCGAAAGCTAAACTTTATATACATAAATGTATATCTTGTAGTGTGATAGAAGTAAAATTCTCTCTTTGAATCTCAAATGCATTTTAGTATATTTCTCTGAAAGACCTCTTTAAAAACTCTATTTGTTTTTTAAAGGAACAGAAAAATTCTGGACTGTAAAGAAGAATTAACCTAACATTTAAAGAAGTAACACCAAGTTTTTTCAAAAACTACAAGATGAGGAAATACTTGATATCTTGTTCTGTGAGACCTGAATTACATGAAGTTAGACAAAGGCACTCCAAGAAAATTATACAGCAATACACTTGTCAGTATCGATGCAAAACTTCTCAACAAAATAATAGCAAACCAAAATTAGCAGCATATTAAATAAAATATCATAAACCATGACCAAGTGGGATTTCTGATATGCATGATGATTCAAAAATAGGTAAAAAGAACAAATTTTGTAAAATATGTAAGTAATCTATGTTATACACTATATTACAGAATAAAGGGTTAAAAAAAGACATAACCACATTAATTTGTAAAGAATTTGACAACTCAGTGCTATTTTGTGATAAAAACACTCAACTAGGAATAAAAGAAAATTCCCACAACATAATAAAGGCCACATATAGAAACCCACATAAAACATCATACTCAATGGAGAAAAACTGAAAGTTTCCCCCTAAATCTCAGATTAAGACAAAAACTCACACTTTTCTGTTTAACTATTCATTTTTATTTTTACAGCTTTATTGGAATTAAGTAACATAAAATATTATGCAAGTTCAAAATGTGCACTGTGTTAATTTGATACACTTATATATTGCAAAATGATAACCACCATAGCATGAGCTAACACCTCCATCACTTCACATAATTACCATGACTTTTTTGTGGTGAGAAAGTTTAAGCTCTACTCTCTTAATATTCAAATATATAATACATTATTGTTAAATATAATAACAATGTCTGTATTAGATCCCCAAAATTTATTCACCTTCTAACTGGAAGTTGGTTGATTAGTTCTGACAAATCTACCACTTTGTAGAGAATGTCGATAATAGGGGAGACTGTGCACATGTGGGGACAAGGATTATATAAGAATTTTTTGTACCTTCTGCTCCTCTTGCTATGAACCTAAAACTGTTCTAAAAAATAAAGTCTGGCCCTAGCTGGTTTTGCTCAGTGGATAGAGCATTGGCCTGCGGGATCCCACTTTCAATTCCAGTCAAGGGCACATGCCTGGGTTGTGGACTCAAGTCACCAGTACGGGGCATGCAGGAGGCAGCCGATCAATGATTCTCTCTCATCATTGATATTTATTTCTCTCTCTCCCTCTCCCTTCCTCTCTTAAATCAATAAAAATATATTCAAAATTTTAAATATAAAAATTAAAAAAATTAAAAAAAGAAAGTCTGGTTGGGAGAACCAAGATGGTGGCATAGGTAAATGTCTGTACTTGCTGCCTCCCACAACCACATCAAAATTACAACTAAAATACAGAACAACTATCATTCAGAACAGCCTAAAAGCTGGTTGAATGGAAGGCCTATAACTGTAAAGAAAGCACATTGAGACTGGTATTAGGGGCAGAGACTAGGCACGGGCTGGTCTGACACCCATGTGTGCTGCTTTTTTGTGTTGTTAATCCTCACCTAAGGATATTTTTTCCATTGCTTTTAGAGAGAGTGAAAGGAAGGGAGAGAGGCAAAGAGAAACATCAATGTGAAAGAGAGACATTGATTGTTGCCTCCCACACATGCTCTGACCAGGGCCGGCAATAGATCCTATAACCTAGGTATGTGTCCTTGACAGGAGTCAAACCCTTCAGTGCATGGACCAATACTCTATCGACTGTGTCAAACCAGCTTTAATCTGGAGGGATATTATCTCTGAAATGGCTGCCTGTGAGGAGCAACTGGTCCCAGCCTCACACCAGACCTGAGCCCAGGATTCCAGAGCTGGGAACAGAAGTCCCCATAGCTACAGACTGAAAAAAACAGTGGGGATTGTGGCTGAGAGACATGGAGGCTGCTGGAGACACAGGTGTTCCCTTTAAAGGGACGGCACATGAATGCACTCCGAATCCTAGCAGCTGGTGGCTCTGGGGGACCCAGACACATATGGGGAGGAACTGGACTGTCTGGCATCATTGGGGTAAGAACACAGGGGCAGCTTTCTCCCAGACAGAGGTGCTTACAAAGGTCATTGTTCTTGTGCTGAGACTTCCCCTGTTGCAGAGCTGACTGGCAGCCATATCTGAATCTCCACCAGCCTGGAGCACACTGTTTGTTCCACCCTGGGGATTCCCTGAGACCCAGCCCCATCCAATTTTCAGCCCATCCAAGCTGTTTGCAGCAGCTTTTCCATATAAAAGGCCTGTCCTGGCTCAGACTTCAGACTTTTGCTAAAATCTCTCAAACAAGCTGCAGCTGGTGACAGCATGCCTCAAACCTATCAATAAAAGGTCCAAGACCTGGTACTAGCACCAGCCTTCTGTGCTTCACAGCTTGCCTCACTTCCTGCACAGCAGCCCTCCCACTGTACTCGTGGCTGATGGTCACAACCAATTGGCCTGGAGGTCAACTCCTCCCACAGAACCAACAGCAATCAAGGCTCAACTATAAAATTGTGCACACAGCCCACACAGGGGTGCACCTAGAGTGTCCAGCTCAGGTGACTGGGAAAGCTGACCCACTAGGCATACAGGATACCTACTACACAAGGTCACTCTATCAATTCCAGGAGACATAGCAACTCTACCTAATACACAGAAACAAATACAAGGAATCAGCCCAAATGTGGAGACAAAGAGACATGTCACAAATTAAAGAAATGGAAGTAATCAAATTACTCGATACAGAGTTCAAAACCATAAGGTTACTCAAGGATCTTCATGAGATTTTCAATGATCTTAGTGAGAATGTCAAAGACATGAAAAAGCACCAGTCAGAAATTAAGCATATACTTACTAAAATAAAGAACAATTTATAAATTCAACAGTAGAGGATTCCAAGAATCAAATCAACAATTTGGAACATGAAGAAGCAAAAAACACACAATCAGAAGAGCAAAAAGAAAGAAAAATCCAAAAATATGAAAAAAGTGTAAGGAGCCTCTGGGACCACTTCAAGTGTACCAACATTCAAATTATGAGGGTGCCAGAAGGAGAAGAAAAAGAGCAAGATATTTAAAACCTATTTGAAGAAATAATGACAGAAAACTTCACCTACCTGGTGAAAGAAATAGACTTACAAGTCCAGGAAGCACAGAGTCCCAAACAAGAGGAACCCAAAGAGACATCACCAAGACACATCATAATTAAAATGCCAAGGGTTAAAGATAAAGAAATAATCTTAAAAACAGCAAGAGAAAAGCAGTTAGTTACCTACAAGGGAGCGTCCATATGACTTCCAGCTGACTTCTCAACAGAAACTTTACAGGCCAGAAGGGAGTGGCAAGAAATATTCAAAGTGATGAACAGTAAGGATCTACAACAGTCATGGCGAATCTATGACACTCTGACATGCGAACTCATTTTTTTTGGTTGATTTTTCTTTGTTAAATGGCATTTAAATATATAAAATAAATATCAAAAATATAAATCTTTGTTTTACTATGGTTGCAAACATCAAAAAAATTCTATATGTCACACAGCACCAGAGTTAAGTTAGGGCTTTTCAAAATGCTGACATATCAAGCTCAAAAGGTTTGCCATCACTGATCTACAATCAAGATTACTCTACCCAGCAAAGCTATCATTTATAATTGAAGGTCAGATAAAGAGCTTCACAGACAAAAAAGAAAAGCTAAAGGAGTTCATCACCATCAAACCAGTATTATATAAAATGTTGAAGAGTATTATTGATGATTATCATGATGATGATGAAGAAGAAGAAGAAGAAGAAGAAGAAGAAGAAGAAGAAGAAGAAGAAGAAGAAGAAGAAGGAGAAGAAGAAGAAGAAGGAGGAGGAGGAGGAGGAGGAGGAGGAGGAGGGAGGAGGAGGAGGAGAAGAAGAAGAAGAAGAAGAAGAAGAAGAAGAAGAAGAAGAAGAAGAAGAAGAAGAAGAAGGAGAAAAAGAAGAAGAAGAAGAAGAAAAAGAAGGGGAAAAGAAGAAGAAAAAGAAGAAGAAGAAATATGAACAATAAAGGGCAACAAATATATATCTATCAACAATCAAATCTAAAAATCAAAATAAATGAACAAGAACTCTAATGAAAAAATAATTGGGTGAATGAAACAGAATCTGAGGCATTGCAGCAGGGAACAGATTGGCAAATCTCATGGGGAATGTGGAGGGTGAGGGGCTAGATGAGATTAACCAAAGATCTTACCTATGGACTCAGATAGTAGGGTGATGAAGGCCTAGGGTGGGGCAGGAACTGGGTGGAGTGGGGCAATGGGGGTTGGGGAAGAAAAGGGGACATTTGTAATACTCTCAACAATAAAGATTAAAAAAATAAAGTCTAATAAAAAAGTTTTGCCCTGGCCGGTTTGGCTCAGTGGATAGAGCATCAGCCTGCAGACTGAAGGGTCCCAGGTTTGATTCCGGTCAAGGGCATGTACCTTGGTTGCGGGCACATCCCCAGTGGGGAGTGTGCAGGGGGCAGCTGATAGATGTTTCTCTCTCATCGATGTTTCTAACTCTCTATCCCTCTCCCTTCCTCTCTGTAAAAAATCAATAAAATATATTAAAAAAAAGTTTTAGCCGAAACCGGTTTGGCTCAGTGGATAGAGCGTCGGCCTGCGGACTGAAAGGTCCCAGGTTCGATTCCGGTCAAGGGCATGTACCTGGGTTGCGGGCATATCCCCAGTGGGAGATGTGCAGGAGGCAGCTGGTCGATGTTTCTCTCTCATCGATGTTTCTAACTCTCTATCTCTCTCCCTTCCTCTCTGTAAAAAATCAATAAAATATATTTTAAAAAAAAAGTTTTAAAGATTATTTAAGTATCAATAGTATAGTAAAACAAAACCTAGGGAAGCATTAAACAGAACATCTATCTATATATAAAAGCCAAGCAACCAGAATGACCAACAACTAGAACGACAGGAATGACTGGTCCCTATGACGTGAACTGCGGCTGGCCAACTGGCTCGATGGGGCAGGGCTGGCCGGCCAACCTCCCACCTCTCCTCCCTCTTGCTGGCTGGCTCCAATCGGCCCTGATTGGGGCGGGCCAGCCAGACCCACCAGTGCACGAATTCGTGAACCAGACCTCTAGTATTTACATAAAGAAATATTGAAATAATTTATTCAAAATCAATGTTTCTACTACCACCAAAAATGTTCATACTATCAGACTAACAGTTTAGCTGTCTTAAGCTGCCTGTGAAGAGATCAATAGGTGTCATCGTGAAAGTGGCCCCATTGTAGTATCTGTCAAAATACATTGACTTTATTTAGTACAGGGTAGCTTTAGAATATTTTTACCCTACATAATGCATTGTGCATAATATTCAAATTAAAAACATTCAAATGACAAGTATAAATCAGGTAACCTTAAAATATATTCTTAAGTTAAAAGTGTTTTCCTTACATAGCTTAGTCTCAAACTTGTTATTCCTATCAATCATGTAATCAACATAAATTCTTCAATATTTTTAGGAAATCATGGAAGACAATGAACAGGAAATAAAGAAATATGACTGTGTATAATCTGCCAGCTTTGGTGTTAAAAGTGGTAATAGATGCCTATGTGTGTGTGTATTATGTACATTTTTATTAAAGACATACTAGAGCAGGGGTGGGCAAACACTGGCACATGTGCCAAACATGGCATGCCATTAACTTTTGCTGGCAGGCGAAACCCTCTCTTATAATCTTCCATTTACAATTTTTGTGAACATTTGAACGACTTAAATGTTAAATTACAAGGAACTGGCAAGACACTTGGTGTTATGTTTGGTAATATAAAGGCTTTTGAAAAGAAACTGGAAGTCTTTAAGAGGGATGTGGATGGTGAGAGATTTAGATATTTCCAAAACCTCAAGAGGCACATCAAAGACCTCCCAAAAGATGACAGAACAGACTGTCAAAGACTTCAAAAGCTATTTTTAAACATCATCGAGTCAACTATTGAGCAGTTCTTCTCAAGATTTGCGAAATTCTGAGAACTGGAAGAGACAGCAAAATTCATGAGGTTTCCAGACAGCATGAAACTGGAGGAACTAAATTTACAAATGTTTTCATGGATAGACATGGCTGACTTTGAAATGCAGTTGATTGAATTTCAGAGTAGCTCAATTTGGAAGCAGAAATTTATTGACCTTAGAGTTGACTTGGAAAACATTGAAAAAAAGACAGGCGTACCAGAAAGAAGTGTTGAAAACAAACTATTGAGGACATGGAATGACATTCCAGAAATTTTTTTCTGTTTAAAAAACTTTGCAACAGTGTTACTCTCCATGTTTTCATCCACATACTTCTCAGTGATGAATTTTGTTAAGTCTCGTAATAGGAGTAGCCTGATAGATGAAAGTAGTAGCTCGTGCGTATCTCTGAAGGTCACGAAATATAAACCTGATGTAAAATCTCTGTCATCAGTGATGCAGCAGCAAAAGTCCCACTGATAATATCAAATGGAGTCATAAAGTTTTCGGTCGGACTATCAGTGTACATGTATACATTAAAAAATAAATGTATTGCCCTAACCGGTTTGGCTCCATGGATAGAGCGTCAGCCTGTGGACTCAAGGGTCCCAGGTTTGATTCCAGTCAAGGGCATGTACCTTGGTTGCGGGCACATCCCCAGTAGGGAGTGGGCAGGAGGTACCTTATAGGTGTTTCTCTCTCATCGATGTTTCTAACTTTCTGTCCCGCTCCCTTCCTCTCTGTAAGAAATCAATAAAATATATTTAAAAAACAAATAAATAAATGTATTTTTCATCATCATATACTGTTTTTTTGTCGCTCGAATGAATTTTATTATTTCTTCAAGGTTCTTCACATACGTTCACCTTAAGAGATATCAAGCAGGTGTAACATGTTCTCAAAAAATTAGGGTTGGCACGCAGAAGAATTTTGAGTCAGAGATTTTGCTGGTTTTGGCACACACTGACAAAAAGGTTGCCCACCCCTGTACTAGAGGCCTGGCCTGGTGCATGAAATTCATGCATGGGGGCGGGGGGGACCCTCAGCCCAGACTGCGTCCTCTCACAATCCAGGAACCCTCAGGGATGTCAGGCCTAAACTGGCAGTTGGACATCCCACTCGCAATCTGGGATGCTGCATGCACCAGTGACTATATTTTTCATATAGGTGAAAGGCATCTTGCTGTTGTATGGACACCTACATTCTTTTGCCCAGACTATAAAAATTATTACATAATATGATCTTTCTGAGGCAGTAGTACCATTTTCCCCACCCTTTGTGTGGAAAAACAGAAGCAGAGTGAAGTTAAGTAATTGGCTTTGTCACACAGTTATAAGTGTCGGAATCAAGGCTGATCACAAAATGTGCAAGCCAGAGTTCATGCATGTCATCTCTTCATCATCCTGTTTTTTCAGTGTTAGAGTAGCCTTGCCAGGTTTTAATTTTTAGATCTAAGAGTCTGTTCCCAATATATAAGGTAGAGTTCCTAGACCTGGCCAACGATCAGAGCCATCTGTGGGGTGACCAGTGGGAAGGGTGATTGGGGGGGCCCTCCCTGGCACCTGCCTTGGCTGGCAGCCTGGCACCACCCACTGGCCAGCCCTGCCCCCCCCCCACTGCTGTCGGTCACATCCCTCTGTGGGTGGGGCAAAAGAGGGCCCCAGCTGGCACCCTCCTTGGCTGGTGGCCTGGCGCCTCCCGCCAGCTGGCCCCACCCTCCAATTGCCTCCGGTCGCCTCTATCTCCAGGGGCAGATGCTCAACACAGGAGCTGCCCCCGAGTATCCGCTTCCTGGTGGTCAGTGTGCGTCATAGCAATCAGCTGTTCTGCCATTTGGTTGATTTGCATATTAGGGTTTTATTATATAGGACATCTATATATAGTACATGATATATATTAATTTATATACTTTTGTATGCACCCAAGTATTGCTAGTATTTCCAATGGAAAACACAGGTTTTAAAAAAAAGTATTTTGATTGATTTGGGGTTTTAAAGTTTCTGGGGCAAAGAGGAGTGAGGAGTTAGGAAAAGAAACTTACTTTTTATTTTTAAGGCCTTTGAAGACTTTGAATTTTTTTTTTTTACATATATGTATGTGTAACTAGCTAAATAACATAAAAAATTAAGAATTTTGTATAAAATTCATGTCTTTAAAAGAATTATAGAATCAATCCCAGCAACAACACAGCACCGGTAACTATTACGCAGCCAGCTCTGGGCAGTGAACTTCCACTGGACAGAGAGGCCCTATAGCCTCAGAGGCCAACCCCAGAACACTGCCACCCAGAGGCTGACCCACAAACTGACTCTTTGCTAAACACAAAATAAGGCAGTCTGGGAAACAAATGCGGCTTGCTTTAAAATAAGGACTGTGGTTTACAACACAGAGGAACCGTGTATCGCAGGGAAACCCAACACTCTCCTGAATACCTGGCAGGTCTAAGGCGAGCCACACTGAAGAACAGAAGAACCGAAGGACCTTCACTACTGCAATTTTTTTTTCTTTTTTCACCTTTTAACTAAGAAACCATTTTTTTTCCTTTTTTTTTCTTTCTTTTCTTTTTTTTTCTTTTTTTTCTTCTTTTTCCATCACCTGATTTTACCCTTTTAATTACTACCTTCTTATTTTTAACCAGTATTATTACTGCCACCATTTTACCATTTTTTAAAGTGCCATTTTATTTTCTCTTTATTTTATTTTGGGATTAGTGTTCTCCATTCTATTTTCATCGTTATATTATTGGTTGTTTCTAGTGTGCATTCATCTCCAGGGAGCTGTTGCTGGAATTTGTTGGGATTAATGGCTGTTCTATAGGAGTATTCTCCTCATATAAAAAGTCTCTTCCCCCCTTCCACTTCATTCTCTCTTTTCGCTCTTTTTTTTTCTTTTCTCTTTCTTTTTTTCTTTTCTTTTCTCGCTTTTATTTTGCCCCCTCCTTTTTCCCAATTTCATTTTTGTACTCCTTTTTTTTTTGGTCCCTACTTTTCTTTTCTTTTTTCTCTTTTCTCTTTTTCCCTTCCTTCCTCCTTATCCCCTAATTCTCTTAATTCGGGTGGTCACCTGTATTTGGGGTTATTAATATTGTGAATATATTTGTGTATACTGCCTGGTACGTGGTGCCTTGTTGTGTTGTATTTTGTGCCTTTAAATCAATACAGCAGATCCAAGCTACAGCAACCTCCTGAGCACCACACCCTCTGCTGAGGAACAGCAGCTGTACCTGAAACCTCACCCCACCAGCCAGAAGAGCCACCACTGCTGTGAACAGCACCCACCAGAGGAGCTGCTGCAAACTGAAGAGCAACCACAGACCAAGGAGTCACTGCCACCAAGGGAGCAACCACTGAACGACTCAACGTCTAGATATGTCAGTGAGATCAAACATGGGTAGACAAAGAAACCCCCAAAGGAAAGAGAAGGAGGACTCTCCAGAAAAGCAGCTAAGTAATACAGAGGCATGCAACATGACAGAAAAAGAATTCAGAATAAGGATCCTAGAGAGCATAAACCGGATGGAAGAAAAAATCGACAACCTCTGCAAGAAGCAAGAAGAAACAGATGAAAAAATCGATAACATATGGAAGAAGCTAGAAGAAACAGATGAAAAAATCAACAACTTAAGTAAGACCCAAGAAGAAATGAAGAATGATATAGCTGCAATGAAAAACTCCATTGAAAGTATCAACAGTAGACTAGGAGAAGCGGAGGACCGAATTAGTGAATTAGAAGACAAGGAAGCAAAACACACCCAAAATGTGCTGTAATTGGAGAAAAAAATTAAAAGACAGGAGGAGAGCCTAAGGGAGCTTTGGGACAACATGAAACGAAACAACATACGAATAATAGGGGTACCAGAACAACAGAAGGATGAACAAGGATTAGAAAACCTATTAGAAGAAATAATATCAGAAAACTTCCCTGAGGTGGGGAAGAAAAAAGTCACACAAGCCCAGAGAGTCCCAAACAAGGTGAACCCGAAAAGACCCACACCAAGACACATCATAATTACCATGGCAAATGTTCAGGACAAAGAGAGAATCTTACAGGCTGCAAGAGAGAGACGGAAAGTTACATACAAGGGATCTCCCATTAGATTGTCAAATGATTTCTCAACAGAAACACACCAGGCCAGAAAAGAATGGACAGAAATTTACAAAGTGATGCAAAGCAAAGGACTGAATCCAAGAATACTCTATCCAGCAAGGCTATCATTCAAACTTGAAGGGGAAATAAGAAGCTTCACAGAAAAAAAAAGGCTAAGGGAGTTTATCACCACCAAGCCAGCAATGCAAGGAATGCTAAAGGGACTGGTATAAAAATAATAAAAAGCTCAGAAAGAAAACAGCCACACAAAAACAGAAATGGCTACAAACAAGTACCTTTCAATAATAACTTTAAATGTAAACGGACTAAATGCTCCAAACAAAAGACATCGAGTGGCTGAATGGATAAAAAAACATGACCCGTACATCTGCTGTCTACAAGAAACCCACCTCATTAGAAGGGACTCACACAGACTGAAAGTGAAAGGATGGAAAAATATCTTTCAAGCAAATGGAAAGGAAAAGAAAGCTGGGGTAGCAATACTTATATCGGACAAAATAGACGTCAAAGTGAAGGCCATAACAAGAGATAAGGAAGGCCACTTCATAATACTAAAGGGATCAATACAACAAGAAGATATAACCCTGGTAAACATATATGCACCCAATGCAGGAGCACCCAAATTCATAAAAAAACTCCTGGAAGATATCAAAGGAGAGATCAACAACAATACAATCATAGTAGGGGACTTTAATACACCACTGACAGCACTGGATAAGTCCTCTAGACAAACAATCAGCAAAGATACAGCAATCCTAAATGACTCACTAGATCAGATGGACTTAATAGACATCTTCAGAACACTTCACCCCAGTGCCACGGAATATACATTCTACTCAAGTGCTCATGACACATATTCAAAAATAGACCATATATTGGGTCACAAGCAAAGTATTCCCAAATTCAAGAAGATTGAAATCATAAAAAGCATCTTCGCAGACCATGATGGCATAATATTAGAAATAAACTACAATAAAAACAACCCAAAATACTCAAACACCTGGAAGCTGAATAGCATGCTATTAAATATTGATTGGGTTACCAATGAAATCAAAGAAGAAATTCAAAACATCCTGGAAACTAATGACAATGAAAACACAACAATCCAAAACCTATGGGACACAATGAAAGCAGTCCTGAGAGGGAAGTGTATAGCTCTACAGGCCTATCTCAAAAAACAAGAAAAAATGGTAGTAAATCAGCTAACTCTACAACTCAAAGAATTAGAAAGAGAGCAACAAGAAAACCCCAGAGTGAGCAGAAAGAAGGAGATAATAAAGATTAAAGCAGAAATAAATGACATAGAGACCAAAAAAATAATACAGAAAATCAATGAAACCAAGAGCTGGTTCTTTGAAAGGATAAACAAGATTGACAAACCTCTAGCCAGACTCACCAAGAAGCAAAGAGAGAGGACTCAAATAAACAAAATCAGAAACGATAGAGGCGAAATAACAACAGACCCCACAGAAATACAAATGATTGTTAAAAAATACTATGGACAGCTCTACTCCAACAAACTAGACAACCTGGAGGAAATGGACAAATTCCTAGAAAAATACAACATTCCAAAACTCAATCAGGAAGAATCTAAAAATCTCAACAGGCCAATAACTATGGAAGAAATTGAAGCAGTCATCAAAAAGCTTCCAGCAAACAAAAGCCCAGGACCAGACGGCTTCACAGGGGAGTTTTACCAAACATTCAAGGAAGAACTAAAACCTATTCTCCTCAGACTACTACAAAAAATTCAAGAGGAAGGAACACTTCCAAGCTCATTCTATGAAGCCAGCATCACCCTAATACCAAAACCAGGTAAAGACAACACAATGAAAGAGAATTACAGGCCAATATCCCTCATGAACATAGATGCCAAAATCCTCAACAAAATCTTAGCAAATCGGATCCAGCAGTACATCAGAAAGATCATACACCATGACCAAGTAGGATTTATCCCAGGGATGCAAGGATGGTACAATATCCGCAAATCAATAAACGTGATACATCACATAAACAAATTGAAAGAAAAAAACCACATGGTCATATCAATTGATGCAGAAAAAGCATTTGACAAAATTCAACACCCATTTTTGATAAAAGCTCTCAGCAAGGTGGGAGTAGAAGGATCATTCCTCAACATAATAAAAGCCATATATGACAGGCCCACAGCCAGCATCATACTCAATGGACAAAAACTAACACCATTTCCCCTAAGAACAGGAACAAGACAGGGATGCCCCCTCTCACCACTCCTGTTCAACATAGTACTGGAAGTGTTAGCCATTGCAATTCGGCAAGAAGAAGAAATAAAAGGCATCCAAATTGGAAAAGAGGAAGTAAAGCTGTCCTTATTTGCAGACGACATGATATTATACATACAAAACCCTAGAGACTCCATCAAAAAGCTACTAGACTTAATACATGAATTTGGCAATGTAGCAGGATACAAACTTAACCCCAAGAAATCTGAGGCATTTCTATACACCAATACTGAACTTTCAGAAAGAGAGATTATAAAAACAATCCCGTTTACCATCGCACCAAAAAAATTAAGCTACCTAGTAATAAACTTAAGAGGTAAAAGACCTCTACTCAGAAAACTACAGGACATTGAAAAAAGATATAGAGGAAGACATAAACAGATGGAAGAACATACCGTGTTCATGGATTGGTAGAATCAACATCATTAAAATGTCCATACTACCCAAAGCAATCTATAAATTCAACGCACTTCCCATTAAAATACCAACGGCATACTTCAGAGATCTATAACGAACTCTCCAAAAATTCATCTGGAATAAAAAAAGACCCCGAATAGCTGCAGCAATCCTGAAAAAGACCAAAGTAGGTGGGATCTCAATACCAGATATCAAGTTGTATTACAAAGCCACTGTTCTCAAAACTGCTTGGTACTGGCACAAGAATAGGCATATAGATCAATGGAATAGAATAGAGAGCCCAGAAATCGGCCCGAACCAATATGCTCAATTAATATTTGACAAAGAAGGCAAGAACATACAATCGAGCCAAGATAGTCTCTTCAATAAATGGTGTTGGGAAAATTGGACAGATACATGCAAGAAAATGAAACTAGACCACCAACTTACACCATACACAATAATAAACTCAAAATGGATAAAGGACTTAAATGTACGACAGGAAACCATAAAAATTCTAGAAGAATCCAAAGGCAACAAAATCTCAGACATATGCCGAAGCAATTTCTTCACTGATACAACTCCTAGGGCACTTGAAACTAAAGAGAAAATGAACAAATGGGACTACATCAAAATAAAAAGCTTCTGTACAGCAAAAGAAACCATCAACAAAACAACAAGAAAACCCACTGTGTGGGAAAACATATTTGTCAATGTCATATCTGATAAGGGCCCAATCTCCAAAATTTATAGGGAACTCATACAACTTAACAAAAGGAAGATAAACAATCCTATCAAAAAATGGGCAAAGGACCTAAATAGACACCTTTCAAAAGAGGACATTCAGAAAGCCAAGAGACATATGAAAACATGCTCAAAGTCACTAATCATACGAGAGATGCAAATCAAAACAACAATGAGGTACCATCTCACACCTGTCAGACTGGCTATCATCAACAAATCAGCAAACGACAAGTGCTGGAGAGGATGTGGAGAAAAAGGAACACTTGTGCACTGCTGGTGGGAATGCAGACTGGTGCAGCCACTATGGAAGACAGTATGGAGTCTCCTCAAAAAACTTCAAATGGAACTCCCATTTGACCCTGTGATCCCACTTCTAGGAATATATCCCAAGAAACCAGAAACACCAATCAGAAAGGATATATGCACCCCTATATTCATAGCAGCACAATTCACCATAGCTAAGATCTGGAAACAGCCTAAGTGCCCATCAGTAGATGAATGGATTAGAAAACTGTGGTACATCTACACGATGGAATACTATGCTGCTCTAAAAAGGAAGGAACTCTTACCATTTGCAACGTCATGGATGGAATTGGAGAGCATTATGCTAAGTGAAATAAGCCAGTCAATGAAGGAAAAATACCACATGATCTCACTCATTCATGGATAATAGAGACCATTATAAACTTTTGAACAATAATAGAGACAGAGGCAGAGCTGCCTCAAACAGATTGTCAAACTGCAGCGGGAAGGCCGGGGAGGTTTGGGGGGCAGGAGGTAGGGGGGTAAGAGATCAACTAAAGGACTTGTATGCATGCATATAAGCATAACCAATGGACGGACATAAGACACTGGGGGATAGGGGAGGCTAGGGGACTGTCTAGGGCGGGGGGATAAAATGGACACATATGTAATACCCTTTGTAATACTTTAAGCAATAAAAAATAAAAATTTAAAAAAAAAGAATTATAATTGACTTTCCAAGACAAAAAAAAATGCATGAAAAGTTTAGAAGAAAACCCTCCACCTCCAAAACATTATAAAAACACGAGAATTGAACAAATGACATCTGTGAAAAGCATGTGAATTTTTATCAAATGAATGGTATTGACAGTGAGTTCTCTTGAGACTTAGCAAAGGAATAGTTGAAGTTGTCTAGGCACATTTCATACATGAACTGGGACTCCAATCATCGTAGTTTATTGTATTGAAAACAAATTTTTCTAAGAAAGAGATTGAATTTCCCAACATTCTTCTTCTGTTTGTTCAGAAGAGTTGGATTCACGTTCACTTTGTCAGAATCTATTGTAATGTTTTTTCATTAACATTCAGTTATTCTTGTAATTATTAAGTTTTGTGTGTCTAATTTGTGTTTTCTATATAAGTCTGAAGTAATTAAAATGCCTTGTACTTGAGCTCATTTTAGTATTTTCATGACTGTTTTGCCTTATTTTAATTAAACTAGTATGCTTAGATAGGTTGAATTAATTATTTCCTCTTCTACTATGAACTAGATTAAAATTTATTTTTCAAGTTATTTTAATTTCTATAACTTGGAAGAAACAGTAAAATTATTTTTTTTTCAAAATTTTGAAATTTTTCTTTTCCCAATTTGATATAGACAAGAGTTTTATATTTTTTTAAAAGAAAATAAGGAGTTTAATCATGAATCCTCTTTATCCTTTTTCCCTTTTTTATTTTTTTATCTTTTTAATTTATTAAAATAAGTTTTCATTGATTTTTTTTAGAGATAGAGGAAGGGAGAGGGATATATAGAGAGAAACATTAATGAGAGAGAAACGTCATCAATCATCTGCCTCCTGCACACCCCCTACTGGGATCAAACCTGCAACCACAGCATGTGTCCTGACCAGGAATCAAACTGTGACTTCCTGGTTTATAGATCAATGCTCAACCACTGAGCCACACTGGCCTGGCTCCCTCTCTCTCTCTCTCTTTTTTAAAATATATTTTATTGAGTTTTTACAGAGAGGAAAGGAGAGAGATAGAGAGTTAGAAACATCAATGAGAGAGAAACATCGACCAGCTGCCTCCTGCACACTCCCCACTGGGGATGTGCCCGCAACCAAGGTACATGCCCTTGACCGGAATCGAACCTGGGACCTTTCAGTCCGCAGGCCGACGCTCTATCCACTGAGCCAAACCGGTTTCGGCCTGGCTCCCTCTCTTTTTAAAATAACTATATTTTCTTTTCAATATGTGTTATTTGGATACCTTTTAGTATTAATGAATAAACTTGCTTAATGAATAAGGTTCACTAACACTGAAATCGTCTGCTCTGTGAAAGATAGTATCAAAAATTAAATGACAGGAACAGACTGTCGAATCTCAGAGGGATGGTGGGAGTAGATGGATGGGTGGGAAGAGATCAACCAAAGAACTTATATGAATGTATGCATAACCCACGGACACAGACAATAGGTTGGTGAAGGCCTGGGGTGAGCGCTGGGGTTAGGCTAGAAGGGGTCAATGGGAGAAAAAGAAGGCCATATGTAACACTTTCAACAATAAAGATTTTAAAAGAAAGAATTAGATGACAATTCAAACAATAGTGTGGTGAAGGCCTGGGGTGAGGCAGGGGCTGGGAGGAGGGGGTAAACAGGATGAAATTGGGGAACATCTGTAATGCTGTCAACGATAAAGTGAAATGAAATGTTTTTAAAAGAATTAGATGACAAGACACAGACTGGGCAAAGATATTTTGTGAAAGACTCATCTGACAAAGAACTATTACTCTAAATAATCAAAGATCTCCTAAAACAACAAGAAAACAAACAGCCCAATTAAAAAATGTGCCACAGGCCTTAATAGATGCCTCACAAAAGAAGCCATACAGTTAGAACATAAGTATATGAAAAAATACTGCACACCGTCTGTCATCAGGGAAATGTAAATTAAAAAACAAAAACAAAATGAAACATCATGGTAAATGAACAAAATATGCAGATACAAAAGGTCACATATTATATGGTTTCATTTATATTAAATGTACAGAATATGTAATCTACAGAGAGAAGGTTAGTGGTTGCTAGAAATTTAAGGAAGTAGAAATGGGGAGTGACTACTACAGGGTATTGTGTTATCTCCAGCGATGTTGGTAACATTATAAAATTATATAGCAGTGATGGCTGCAAATATACTTCATTATATGCTTTAAGGATGGATTTTTGGCATGTGTATTTTATCTCAATAAAGTTAAAAATAAGAAGGATGGAATGATAAAGAAGATAACATAACAACAATGAGATACCATTTCTTTCTTGTACCTATTAGAATGGCTCATATATGAAATACTGACAACACCAAAAACTGGTGAAAATGTGTGGCAACAGGAAAATTTATACATTGCTGGTGGGAATGCTCAGTCACTTTGGAAAAGAATTTGGCGTCTTCTTAGAAAACTAAAAATACACTTAAGTATATGAACCAGCAATCACACTCCTTGGTGTCTCTCTAAAGGAGTTAAAAATTGATGTTAAGAAGGTGAAGAGATTAGCTAAAGAACATATATGCATACCCCATGGGCACTCAGAACAGTGCGGTGAAGACCAGAGGGAGGGGGAGCAGGGGCTGGCTGGAGGTAGACAAAGAGGGGGGAAGTGGGGGACATCGCTAATAGTGTCAACAATTAAAAAAAAACTGATGTTAACATAAAAACTGTCATGTGGATGTTTATAGCAGCAAAATAAATAAATAAAGAAGGAGTTACCCACCAAATTTGGAAGCAGCCAAGATATCCTTCAGTAGATGAACAGATTAATAAACCATTTATCTATACAATGGTATGTCCAGACAATGCAATATTACTCAGTGCTGAAAAGAAATGAACTATTAAGCCATGAGAAGATGTGGTAGAACCTTAAATGCATATTACTGTGTGAAAGAAGCCGATTTAAAAATCTATATACTGTGTTATTCCAACTATAGGATATTCTGGAAAATGTGAAGCCTTGTGATTAAAAAGATCCGTGGTTGCCAGGAGTTGGGGTGGGGAGGGATAAATAGGTGGGTCACGGATAATTTTTAGGGAAGTGAAACTACTTTGTATGATACAATCGTGATGGATACATATCATACATTTTTCTAAATCCATAGAATGTACAAGACAAAGAGTGAACTGTAATGTAAATGATGGACTTTGGATGCTTACAATGAGTCAATGTAATCAATTTCAATAAATGTACACTCTCGTAGGGGATTTGGATAATGGAGGAGAATGCGCATGTGTGGAGGCAGGTTCCAAAAGCAGGACTGGTCTCCACAAAGATATTTCTTTTTTAATTAGAGATAAGAAACAATATCACCTCTGGTTCTGTGTAATATTGAATTTTCCTTTTTACATAACTCACTTAGCTACTCTTTCTATTTATACCCAAATTCTTTTAGTACTTTCTCGAGTAGAAATATAGTGAGAGTGAGCATCCTTATCTTATTCTTCATCTTAGAGGAAAAACTTTCAGTTTTTCACCATAGACTATAATGGTAGCTGTGGCCTTTATTATGTTGAGGTGCATTTATTCTATACCTAGTTTGTTGAGAATTTTTTAAATTGTTTTATTGCTTAAAGTATTACAAAGAGTATTACATATGTCTCCTTTTTTTTCCCCGCCCTTGACAATCCCCTGGCCTCCCCTACCCCCCAGTGTCTTATGTCCATTGGTTATGCTTATATGCATGCATACAAGTCCTTCGGTTGATCTCTTACCTTCCTCTCCTGCCCCTCAACCCTCTCCGGCCTCCCTGCTGTAGTTTGACAGTCTGTTTGAGGCTGCTCTGCCTCTGTATCTATTTTTGTTCATAAGTTTATAGTGGTCTTTATTATCCATAAATGAGTGAGATCATGTGGTATTTTTCCTTCATTGACTGGCTTATTTCACTTAGCATAATGCTCTCCAGTTCCATCCATGCTGTTGCAAATGGTAAGAATTCCTTCTTTTTTACAGCAGCATAGTATTCCATTGTGTAGATGTACCACAGTTTTCTAAGCCATTCATCTACTGATGGGCACTTCGGCTCTTTCCAGATCTTAGCTATGGTGAATTGTGCTGCTATGAATATAGGGGTGCATATATCCTTTCTGATTGGTATTTCTGTTTCATTGGGATATATTCCTAGAAGTGGGATCACAGGGTCAATGGGAATTCCATTTTTAGTTTTTTGAGAAAGGCCCATACTGTTCTCCACAGTGGCTGCACCAGTCTGCATTCCCACCAGCAGTGCAGGAGGGTTCCTTTTTCTCCACATCCTCTCCAACACTTGTTTGTTGATTTGTTGATGATAGCCATTCTGACAGATGTGAGATGGTACCTCATTGTTGTTTTGATTTGCATTTCTCGGATGATTAGTGACTTTGAGCATGTTTTCATATGTCTCTTGGCTTTCTGAATGTCCTCTTTTGGAAAGTGTCTATTTAGGTCCTTTGCCCATTTTTTTATTGGATTGTTTATCTTCCTTTTGTTAAGTTTTATGAGTTCCCTATAAATGTTGGAGATTAAACCCTTATCGGTCATAACATTGGCAAATATGTTCTCCCATGCAGTGGGTTTTCTTGTTGTTTTGTTGATGGTTTCTTTTGCTGTGCAGAAGCTTTTTATTTTGATATAGTCCCATTTGTTTATTTTCTCTTTTAGTTTCCAATGCCTTAGGAGCTGTAACGGTGAAGAAATTTCTTCGGCATATGTCTAAGGTTTTGTTGCCTTTGGATTCTTCTAGTATTTTTATGTTTTCCCATCATATATTTAAATCCTTTATCCATTTTGAGTTTATTTTTGTGTATTCTGTAAGTTGGTGGTCTAGTTTCATTTTTTTGCATGTATTTGTCCAATTTGAGAATGTTTTAAATTATAAGAAAATGCGATTCAATTTCATCCAATGCTTTTTCTGCATTTATTAATATATTTATGTGGTATTTATCCTTCATTATGTTAATGTGGTATATCAGGTTTAGTGATTTTCATAGGTTGAAACATGCTTGTATCCCAGGGATAAATCCCATTTGATCATGGTGTATGATTCTTTTAATGTGCTGTTGAATTTGGTTTGCTATAAATTCATTGAGGAATTTTGTATCTATATTCCTCAAGGATATTGGTCCAAATTTTCTTTCCTTATACTATCTTTGTCTGGATTTGGTATACAGACTCATTTTGTAAAATGAGTTTAGAAGTTTTCAATTTTGAAGAGTGTTAGAAGGATTGGCCTTAATTTTTCATTAAATGTTCAGTAGAGTTCACAAATAAAGCCATCTGGCCCGACCTTTTCTTTGTTGGGAGGTTTTTTAATATAGATTCATTCTCTTACTTATTATTAGTATGTCCATATTTTCAGTTTTTCATGATTCAGTCTTGGTTGATTTATGTTTCCATGAATTTATTCATTTTTGTAGGTTATCATATTTGTTGGCATATAATTGTTCATAACAGTATTTTATTTTTCCCCAGTTGTCTGTTGCCTTTAATTAACATCTAAATAGATAACATATTCTTATATAATTATAACATGGAAATGTCTATGAACAAAATAGATAAATTTTTTGGCAAATGCTTAGGAAAGAATGGTCAAGTTCACCCAAGGGTTTAAACAGCAGCAACTATGCAGCAGGGTGTGGTCAGTATTTGGGGACAGAAGTAAATACCTGCGATCTGTGCATTCCTTTGATTTTTTCTTTTATAGTAGTGCCTGATTTACCAGGTGGCACTGATTTACCATGTCATCTTCTCCTTAAATTCTTCTGACTCGATTTGGATTTCATACCTTGCCACACAGCCTCCTGAAATGTCAATGCCTTTGCAGTAGCTGGAAGAAAGTTTTCTTTGAGAATTTGGTTTACTATGAGCTCCCCCTCAGCCTGCCAGGCAAACATCCTTTGGAAGCAGCAGAAAAGGGGAAGCCTGGGAATCCCACTGAGCAGAGGTGCTGCTGCCTCTGGGCTCCAGGACTCCATGCCCTGCTGACATTTCCCACCCTTTAATTATTTTTATAATTTCTGTTGTATCAGTTGTGATGTCTCTACTTTCATTTCTAATCGATACATATAAACAGGTAATATGCAAATTAGCCAGGATGCAGTAACTCTTCACTACTGGACCATTAGCATATTACCTCTTTATTAGCTCCTATCACTAGGAGGTTGCCTGCGTGCACCTAGGGTGTTGCTCCGGAGATGGGAGATGAGGCAGAAATGGGGAGGTGGGAGCAGGGAAGCAGAAAAGTGGGGAGGCGGGAGTGGGGTAGCAGGGAGATGGGGCGGAAGCCGGGAGGCAGGAGCAGAGAAGTGAGGAGGCAGGGAGGCGGGGAGGCAACTCAAGGGTGGGCGGTGCTGCTTGAATTCATGTGCTGGGCTCCTAGTTTTATATATTTGTGTTTTGTCTTTTTTTTCCTTAGTTTAGCTAAAGGTTTGTCAATTTTGCTTATCTTTTCAAATAATCAGCTGTTACTTAATTCATTATTTCTTTGTTTTCTGGTCTCTATTTCATTTCTTTCTGCTCTGATCTTTGTTATTTCCTTCCATCTGCTAACTTTGAGTTTCATTTGTTCTTTTTTTCTAGTTCTTTGAAGTGTAAAGTTAGGTTGTTAAATTGATATGCTTCTACTTTTGTAATGTAGGTGTTTATTGATATAAACTCTCTTAGTGTCACATTTGTTTTGTCATATAAATTTTGTTATGTTATATTTTTATTTTTGTCTCAAAATATTTTATTAATAAAACTAATGAAATTGAAGCAGTAATTTTAAAAAGTCCCAACAAACAAAAGTCCTGGACTGGATTGCTTCACAAGTGAATTTTAGTAAATGTTCAAAGGACCCCTATCCTTCTCAAACTATTCTAAAATCCTCAAAAGGAAGGAAGACTTCCAAGCTCATTTTATGAGGCCAACATTTTCTAAATTTCAAAACCAGATAAAGACACTACAAAGAAAGAAAATTACAGCCCAGTATCTCTGATGAACATAGATGTTAAAATCCTCAACAAAATATTAACAAACCAGATCCAGCAATATATTAAAAAGGCCGTAAAAGCCCGGCCAGTGTTGCTCAGTGGTTGAGTGTCACCCTATGAACCAGGAGGTCACAGTTTGATTCCCAGTCAGAGCACATGCCCAGATTGCAGGCTTGATCCCTAGTAGGGAGCATGCAGTACGCAGTCAATTGATGATTCCCTATTATCATTGATGTTTCTATATCTCTCTCCCTCTCCCTTCCTCTCATAAATCAATAAAAAATATATTTTTAAAAAAATTATACAGCATGATCAAGTGGGAATTATTCCAGAAAGGCAAGGTTGGTATAATATCCACAAATCAATAAACACAACACACCACATAAACAAAATGAAGGGTAAAAACCACAAGATAATATTAATAGGTGTAGAAAAAGCATTCTATCCAACACTTAATTATAATAAAAGCTCTCAAAGTGTGAGTAGTAACATAATAAAGCCATATATGACAAACCCATAGCACCATTATACTCAACTAGAGGCCTGGTGCATGAAATCCATGCACTGGGGGGTTCCCTCAGCCCAGCCTATGCCCTTTTGCAGTCTGGGAGCCCTTGCAGTGGTTCTCAACCTGTGGGTCACGACCCCTTTGGCAGTCGAACAACCCTTTCACAGGGGTCGCCTAAGACCATCCTGCATATCAGATATTTACTGTTATGATTCATAACAGTAGCAACATTACAGTTATGAAGTAGCAACAAAAATAATTTTATGGTTGGGTCGCAACATGAGGAACTGTATTTAAAGGTCCAGAAGGTTGAGAACCACTGCCTTAGGGGATTTCCAACCTAAGCCATCAGTCAGACATCCTTAGCACTCCGTGGAGGTGGGAGAGGCTCCTACCACCACCGTTGCACTCGCCAGCCATGAGCCCAGCTTCTGGCTGAGTAACACTCCTCCTGAGTTGAGCATCTTCCCCCTGGTGGTCAGTGTGCATCATAGGGACCAGTAATTCCACCATTCAGTCAATTTGCATATTAGGGTTTTCTTATATAGGATGGGCAAAAAACTAAAAGCATTTTCCTTAAGATCAGAAACAAGTCAGACATGTCTTCTTTCACCACTCTTATTCAACATAGTACTGAAAGCCCTAGCCATAGCAGACAAGCAGAAGAAATAAAAGCCAACAAAATTGAAAAGAAAGAGGTAAAACTGTCACTATTTGTAGATGACATAATACTGTTTAGAGAGAACCCTAAAGATTCCACCAAAAAATACTAGGACTGATAAATGAATTCAGTAAAGTAGCAGAATACAAGAATAAATATCCAGAAATCAGTTGCATTTTTATACACCAATAAAGAACTATCAGAAAGGGATACTAAAAAAAAATCCTATTTACAATTGCATAAAAAATAAAATACCTAGGAATAAATTTAACAACAATGTAAAATACCTACACTTAAAAATTTAAAAGCACTGAAGAAAGAAATTTAAGAAGATATAAATAACTGGAATCATATACTGTGTTCATGGATTGAAAGAATTAGCATCATTAAAATGTCCAAAACAATCTATAGATTCGACTCAATTCCTATCAATATACCAATGGCATAATTCACGAAGCTAGAACAAATATTCTAAAAATGTAAATGAAACCACAAGGGACCCTGAATAGCAACAACAATCTTGTGAAAGAACAAAGTTGGAGGAATCATGCTACTTGATATCAAACTATACTACCAAGCCATAATAATCAAAACAGCATGGCACTGGCATAAAAACAGACATATAGATCAATGGAACAGAATAGAGAGTCCAGAAATAAACCCAAGCCTTTATGGTCAATTAATATTTGACAAAGGAGGCAAGAACATACAATGGGGTAAAGGCAGTCTATTCAACAAATGGTGGTTAGATAATCAGACAGATCCATAAGAAAGAAAGAAAGAAAGAAAGAAAGAAAGAAAGAAAGAAAGAAAGAAAGAAAGAAAGAAAAAAGAAAGAAAGAAGGAAGGAAGGAAGGAAGGAAGGAAGGAAGGAAGGAAGGAAGGAAGGAAGGAAGAAAGAAAGAAGAAAGAAGAAGAAGAAGAAGAAGAAAGAAAGAAGAAAGAAGAAGGAAGGAAGGAAGGAAGGAAGGAAGGAGGAGGGAGGGAGGGAGGGAGGGAGGAAGGAAGGAAGAAAGTTAGACCACCTTCTTTCACCATGCAAAAGAATAAACTGAAGATGGATTAAAGACTTAGATGTAAGATTTGAAACCATAAAAATCGCAGTGGTTCTCAACCTTCTGGCCCTTAAATACAGTTCCTCATGTTGTGCCCAACCATAAAATTATTTTCGTTGCTACTTCATAACTGTAATGTTGCTACTGTTATGAATCGTAATGTAAATATCTGATATGCAGGATGGTCTTAGGCGACCCCTGTGAAAGGGTCGTTCGACCACCAAAGGGGTCACGACCCACAGGTTGAGAACCGCTGTTCTAGTGGAAAACACAGCCAGTAAAATCTCAGATGTTTCTCTTAGTAATATATTTTTTTTTCTGATATATCTCCTTGGACAAGGGCAACGAAAGAAAAAAATAGACAAATGGGATTACATTAAACTAAAATGATTTTGCATGGCAAAGGAAATCATCAACAAAATGAAAAGACAATCCACTGAAAGAGAGAACATATTCACCAACGATATAGGGTTAATACACAATATTTATAAAGAATTCATACAACTCAACACCAAAAAAAATCCAATTAAAAATTGTCAAAGGACCTAAATGGACACTTCTCCAAAGAGGACATACAGATGGCTGATAGACATATGAACAGATGCTCAACATCACTAACCATCAGATAAATGCAATTTAAAACCACAATGATATATCACCTCACACCTATCAGAATGGCTATCATCAATAAATCAACAAATAAGTGTTGGCAAGGATGTGAAGAAAAAGGAATCTTCATGCACTGTTGTTGAGAATGAAGATTGGTGCAACCACTATGGAAAATTTCCTCAAAAAAATAAAAATGGAGCTGCCTTATGGCCCAATGATTCCACTTATGGTAATATATCTGAAGAAACCAAAAACTCTAATTCAAAAGACTATATGCACCTCTATGTTCACTGCAGTGTTATTTACAATAGCCAAGATTTGGAAGCAGCCCAAGGGTCCATCAACAGATGAGTGGATAAGAAAGCTGTGGGACATTTACACAATGGAATATTATTCGGTCATAAAAAAGAAAGAAATCTTACCTTTTGGGAGTTCCCTTGTAGAGAACTAACTGCCTTTGTCTTATTGCTTGTAAGATTCTCTTTTTGTCTTTAACCTTTGCCATCTTAATTATTATGTGTCTTCGATTTACCCACACATTGATTGGCTTCAAGGAGTGGCTGCAACCACTATGGAGAATCTGCTCCATAGGGGCCAACCCTAGAGAGCAGGATTTACTTCTGCTGAGTCCACCCCTTGAGTGTATCACTTGTGGAGGTGGTCAGGTGGTACTTCAACATGATCTGAAGCTGTCTACCAGTTGCATTGTCTCTGGAGCCTCCCAGGAAGTGTAGGCAAAAGTCATCCTCCACCTGTGCCCTGCTTGGGGCCACCCAGCATGAACCATAAAGTAATCTGCAGACAGCTACCACTCTGCTGGGCTTGGAGGTACACAGGAGAGGCCAAGCTGCAAACCAAGGGTAGCTGCCACTAGTGCCAGTCCTGGGGACACTTAGTGAGAGGAAGGGGGCATGCTGAGGCCAAATGCTGCTTTTTTGAGAGATTTTAGGAGAGTTTGAAACATGAGCCAAGAGAGACCATTTGTATAAAAACAAAACAAAACAAAACAAAACAAAAAACCCCAAAACTGGAAACGGCTCAGGTGGACCCACAAGTTGGATGGGGCAAGATCTCAGAGTACCACTAGGGTGAGGAGAGCATTGTTAGCTAGGTTGATGGTCTGGGGTTTAGGGGGGGTGGTGCTCAGAAAGGAACAATGGTTTCTTCCAGCACTTCATCTGGAAGAAAGTTGCCTCTCCAGCTCTTGCTATCATTCCAGACAATTTAATTCCTCCTTGTATAACTCTGGTACCTTTCAAGCTCCTGCCCCAGAACTGGAGCTCAGAGGGAGTGAGTCTAAGTAAGTCCATGTACAAATCCTTTTAGAGCAGTGGTTCTCAACCTTCTGGCCCTTTAAATACAGTTCCTCATGTTGTGACCCAAACATAAAATTATTTTCGTTGCTACTTCATAACTGAAATGTTGCTACTGTTATGAATCATAATGTAAATATCTGATATGTGGGATGGTCTTAGGCGACCCTTGTGAAAGGTTCATTCGACCACTAAAGGGGTCACAACCCACAGGTTGAGAACCTCTGTTTTAGAGGAATGCCTGGGAATCCAGCAGTCCTCCATCTTAGCCACAATCCAAGCTTGTTTTTAAAGCCAGAAGTTATGAGGGCTTCTCTTCCTGGCACTGGAACCCTTGGCTTGGGGTCCTGGTATGGGAATGAGATCCCTTGCTCCTAGGGGGGAATTCCACATCTGAGCTATTCCTCCCAATTTTTAACAGCCACATGTGGGTTTGGGATTAGTTTGTTCCTCTTCTCTGCCCCTCCCACCAGTCTTGATGTGGCTGCTTCTTTATACCTTTAGTTGTAGGACTTGTGTTCAACCAGATTTCAGGTAGATCTCAATGATGGTTGTTCTGTAGTTTAGTTGTATTTTTATGTGGTTGTGGGAGGATTAAAATATTGCATTTATCTACGCCATATATGGAGCAGAACTGATTAATTTTTAATATATTAAAAATGTGAAAATATAACCATTAGTTTTGAGGTTTGTTTTGTTGTTTTTGTTATTATTAACTAACACACAGTTCAGCACAGACTAAGGTAATATGCTCAAAGATGGAATTTTCCCCAAAGAGAAAAAAATCACAGGTAGAGCCAAAGACCCAAGTTCTGCACACATATTTGCTTGTCTGAAACCAATAAAACGGTAAAATGTTCAGTTTTGAGAAAAACACAAAAATCTCTTTATTTATAAAATTACTTTCAACAAAAAAAATTATATATTCACTCACTAAATACTAAGCAAATATTCATTTTGCACCAGAGACAAAGTATGGAGTGAATACTATTTTTACTACTGCTCATATAACTACATCAATGGTAAGAAAATGTACTGATAATTTATTATGTGTCAGATGCTGTAATAAGTGTTTTCATGTATTATCTCACTCCTTATAATAATCTTATGTAACATGGCAGTAATATTACCCTCACATTGGAGATAAAGGAATTAATGTTAATGAAATAACCTTGTCACTGCAGCAAGCTGGTAGAGGTGAAAATCAGATATGTCTATGAAAATAAGTTCTGGTGTTCAAGTAGTTCACAGTTATATGACAATGATAATTAGAAGGTATTACAGTAGGAAAATGAGGGAGCACTTAACCTAGACTAGCCTAGAGAGATATGGGTGTCAGCTAATGAGATCAGTGTTGGAGAATGAAGAACTGGCAAGTGCTGGCAGGGGCAGAGTTGAATAGAGAAGACACCTTCTTAGAACGAGCAGCTTATGCAAAGACTTATAGATGAAAGGACTCATAGGCAAAAGACTCTTACCTAGAAAAATAGTAGAGACTTAGATGAGAATAAAATTAATATGGAGGAACAGGCACAAACAGAGCATAAGGGCCTTTAACAAAAGTTAAGGAGTTTGCATTTCATCCTACGATCCATAGAGGGGCACTGAACTATTTTAAGTGGGGGGTTAAAATGATTAGTCTTAAGTTTCATAAAGATTCTTCTAGCATCACTGTTGAAAATATACTGAAGGGGTGTCAATATTCAAGGCAGACATTACAACAGATGAGAGTACATGGTCTTAGCTAAAGTGTTTACAGTGGAGATAGAGAATGAACTGATTCAAGAGCTATAATTGAGGTAAAATTAATAAGAATTCATCACTATTTTATGGTTAAATGCAGAAGTCAAGAAGCATTCCAATTAGGGCAATTGAGTACCATTCACCGAGATATGAAATACCTAAGAGGGGACCTCAGATTTGGTGGAAAGGTAATTAATGCAATTTTAGACATATTGTGTCACATCAGACTAGCCAAGTGGAGATAACCAGTAGGCAGTTGGCTCCATGGGTCTAAAACTTAAGAGAAATCACTAGGTTAAAAATCTAGGCTTAGGAGTTATCTGTATAAAAACTATATTTAAAAGTAAGTTAGTTGCTGAGATCTCTCTAATAGAATATTAGCAAAAGTAGGTTCAGCAAAAGTAGGTTTACAGTTGTTCATATGAAAAGTAATACAACAGTAAATAATAATGCAATAATAAACTGTGTTTTTCATACTTGCAATTATAAAACCAACCTTTGCCCCACCCTTTATTACTAAAGAGAACATTTTAAATTGAATTTATTAGGGTGACAATGGTTAATAAAATTATATAGGTTTCAGATGTACAATTCTGTAATACATCATCTGTATACTGTACTGTGTGTTCACCACCCCAAGTCAGATCTCTTTCCATCAACATTTATCCTCATTTTTCTTTCCTCCACCTTCCCCACCCCTTTTTCCCTCTGGTAGTCACCATACTGTTGCCTGTGTCTATGAGTTTTTGTTTGGTTGTTTTGTTTTATTCTTCATCCCTTCACCTTTTTCACCCCCCCCCCCCAGCCGACTCCCCTCTGACAGCTGTCAGTCTGTAAAAGAACATTCTTTTAAATGTTATTGATTTCTGCTCTCATATTTATTATTTTCTTCCTATTGCTTGCTTGAAATTTATTTATTTATTTATTTTACTCTTCTCTTTTTTGTTTCTTTAGGTGGGAGTTTAGGATATGATTTGTAACTATTCTTTTTTTCTAGTGTAAACATTTATTGATAGAAATATCCCTCTTAGTACTCTTTTGCTCTGTTTCAAAATCTTTGACATGTTACAGTTTTACTGTCATAAACTTCAATGGAATTTTGATTTCTCTTAAGACTTCCTCTTTGACCCATTGATTATTTAGTAGTGTATTGTTAAGTTGCCAGCTATTTAGATTTTTTGTTACATTTCTAATGATTTTTACATACTTGATTTGATTTCAGTTATTTTAAATTTGTTGAGATTTGTTTTATGGTCCAGGACAGGGGTCCTCACACTTTTTAAACAGGGGGCCAGTTCACTGTCCCTTAGACCGTTGGAGGGCCTGACTATAGTTTTAAAAAAATTATGAACAAATTCCTATGCACACTGCACATATCTTATTTTGAAGTAAAAAAAAACAAAACTTCAAAAAAAAAAGGCTCTCCTAACTTCAAAAAAAAAGGCCCTACTAACTGCAAAATAAAAAAAAAAATAGACCTCCTAACTTCAAAAAAAATAAACCCTAACTTGTTCTTACCTCAGTCCTCAGGCAGCAGCAGGCTCTGCACAGGCAAGCTCGTGACTGGTCCGATCACACCCGTGACTGAGAGGAGGAGTCGAGAGACAGAGAGAAGGAGGGGAGTCGGAGAGTGCGGTGCACATTCCACACATGTGCACTGCGGGCCTGGGAGGAGTCAGATCCTAAGCAACAGGCAGCGGTGGCAAAAACACCCAGCGGGCCAGATAAATGTTTTCGGTGGGCCACATGTGGCCCGTGGGCCATAGTTTGAGGACCTCTGGTCCAGGGTATGGCCTTCCTTAGAAAATGTTTCATGGATGCTTGAAAAAAATGTTTATTTTGCTATTTTGCTATTGTTATATGAGGTGTTCCACATATTTCAATTAGATTCTGTGATTGGGTGTTTTTCAGTTCAATATCCTTACTGATTTTCCGTTTTGTAAATCTATTAGTTGCTGAGAAATAGGTGGAAATTTCTCCAATTATATTTGTAGATGTTTTTTTTATTTATCCTTTCAGTCTAACAGGTATTGATTCACATATTTCACATTTCTGATATTTGGGGCATGCATATTATGATTGTTATGTTTTCTTGGCAACTGACCCTTAGGCTTTATATGATGTTGCTCTCTGTCTCTGGTAATTTTCTTTGTTTAAAAATATATTTTGTTTGCTAATAATAAAGCTACCACAGCTTTCTTTTGATTAGTGTTTAAATAGTATGATGGTTTTAAACAACCATCTTAGCTTGTTTTAACAAAAATACCATAGAGTGGGTGGCTTAAACAATAGACATTTATTTCTCAAAATTCTGCAGGCTGGGAAGTCAAAGATCAAGGCACCGGTAGAACTGATGTCTGGTGAAGGCCTGTTTCCTGGGTTTTATTTATTTTTTATTTTTTAAAATATATTTGTATTGATTTTTTTATAGAGAGGAAGGGAGATGGACAGAGAGTTAGAAACATTGACGAGAGAGAAACATCGATCACCTGCCTCTTGCACACCCCACACTGGGGATGTGCCCACAACCAAGGTACATACCCTTGACCGAAATCGAATCCGGGACCCTTCAGTCCTAAGGCTGACGCTCTATCCACGGAGCCAAAACGGTTAGGGCTGGGTTTTATTTTTTTTTGCTGTGTCTTCACATGGTAAAAGGGGTGAGGGAGCTCCCTGGGTGTTCCTGTTATAAGGGCACTAATCTCACTCATAAGGGCTCTACTCTCACAACCTAATCACCACCTAAGAACCCACTTCCAAATAATATCAAATTGGGAATTAGATTTCAATATATGAATTTTGGGGATAACAAACATCTATTATATAGCATTAACCATATTATTATGTTTGAGGCAAGGTTTTGATAACCAGCATGTAGTTAGGTTATGTTTTCTTATAGTCACTGCCAATCTCTACATTTTAATTGTTGTAGTTAAACCATTTACATTTAACATAATTCTTAGTGGTTGCTCTAGGTAGTACAATATACATATATATTATAGTTACTGGGATTGACATCTTACCAGTTTGAGTGATGTACAGAATCCTCACTTCTCTTTATTCTACTTTACCCTCCCTCATTAATGACTTAAATATTTCCTCCAATACATTTAGAACTACATCAGACAGTGTGATGATGTTTGCTTCAACCATAAGATGATATATCTTAGAAAATGCAAGAGGAGGAAGTCTATTGCATTTGCCCATATTTTTACTGTTTCTGTTTTTCTTTCTTCCTTTCACATTTTCCAAGGTTTCCTTCCTTAACTATATTTTTCTTCTGTTTCAAGCATGTCCTTTAGTGATGCTTTAAGATGTAGGTCTGCTGGCAATACATTCTCTTAATTTTCCTTTATCTGAGATTTTTCTTCATTATTGAAGGATATTTTTGTTGTATATACAGGCTGGGGCAAAAGTAGGTTTACAGTTGTGAATATGTGAAACAGTTTATCCTTGTATTATTGCTTATTAATTATTGTATTATTTTCCATATGAACAACTTGCTTTTGCCCCAACCTGTAGTTTTTGGCTAATAGTTATTTTTCTTTCAGCACTTGAAAAATATTATGCCCATTCTGGCCTCCATTCTGTCAGATGGTAAATATGGCATCATTTGAATTACCTTTGAACTATAGGTAAAATTTAATTTTTATACTTTCAAGATTTTGATTTTTATCTTTGGTTTTTAGACATTTGGCTATGATTTTTCTTGACATGGATTTTTTTTTTTTTTGGATGTATCCCATTGAAGGTTCATTCAACTCATTCAACTTCTTCAATCTGTAGGTTTCTGTCTTATGCAAATTTGAGAAACTTTTGGCCGTTATTTCATTATATACTCTTTCAGCCACACCCTCTTTCTATTCTCTAAAACTCAGTGAAACAAATCTTAGTATATTCATCATTGCTAATTGAAGCACTTTTATGATGATTGCTTTAAACTCATCATATAATTCCAACATTTCTGTCATCTGCGTGCTGGTATGTATTGATAGTCTTTTCTCATTCAAGTTTTTATTTTAGTCTAAGTGATTTTTTTATTAATAGCTGGATATTTTGGATATTAGATTCTGAGACAGGGTCCTATTTAACTTTCTGTCTTTGCTGTCTTCCACTGACACTGCTTGTGCATGGTTGAATTGGGTGTTGACTTGTTACTGTCAGGTAGGGGTTGAAAGTCCAGGTTTCCAACTTGGCTTTCATTGATGCCAGTGGGGAAGAGACTCCTCATTATTTGTGGGCAAAAGTGGGAGAGTTACAGCTCCCCAGTAGGTCTTCACTGACTACATCTTGGCTGAGAAAGAGTGGGGAACTTCATTACTGCTCATCATGTGTCCTCTGCTGATACTGCAAGGAAGTGATTACATGCGCGGCATCATTCTTGCTGAGCGAGGCTGAAAGTCCCAGCACCTTACTTTGCCTTCTCTAAAGTCATCCCAGCAGAGGAGGAGGGGGAAGGATGATTCATTATATGCTGCTGAGAGTGGAAATCTATGCTGCCCCCCTTGTGCTCTGCTGGTGGAGTAGGGGTGAGGCCACAGGTTTTCACATGGTGTTTTTAGGGGGTAGAATGATTTTTTTCTCTAAAAATTTTCTGTCTTCCGGGTTGGTCCTTTGGTTCGTGCTGGGGTCCAACCCCAGCAGGTCCAGGGGTCCCCAAAGGTGTGGACTGGGTTCGGCGAAGAAGGAATGACACGGAGACAGCATTCAGTTGATCAGCAGCCTAGCCAGGATCTCTAGCCAAGTTCTGGTCAGGATCTCCAGCCAGGTTCTGTGTCCATGTTCTCTTGCTAGGTTCTCCAGCCAGGTTCTCCAGGTTCTCCAGCCAGGTTCTGTAGCCATGTTCCCTCGCTAGGTTCTCCAGCCAGGTTCTATCCAGGTTCTCCAGCCAGGTTCAGTCACCAGGTTCTAGTCAGGTTCTCTTGCCATGTTCTATCCAGGTTCTGTAGCCAGGTTCTGTCTCTAGGTTCTTCAGCCAGGTTCTCTCGCTAGGTTCTGTCTCTAGGTTCTGTGGCCAGTTTCTGTCCAGGATCTTTTGCCATGTTCTCTCGCTAGGTTCTGTCTCTAGGTTCTGTGGCCAGTTTCTGTCCAGGATCTTTTGCCATGTTCTCTCCAGCGAAGTTCTTCTGTCTCTAGGTTCTGTGTAGGTTCTAGGTCTAGGTTCTGTGTGTAGGTTCTGTGTAGGTTCTGTCTTCTAAGTTCTGTCTTCTAAGTTCTGTCTTCTAAGTTCTGTGTTGTTACATCTGTATTTATACCAGTTGATTCCAATCCTATCAATCTCTATTCCAAAGGTTAGGGCGTTTCTTATCTCCATTCCAGGGAGTAAAGATTATGTAGCTTAAGCATGATTGTTCATAGTTAAAGTGATTAATTACCCGCCTGGCACTTAGTTAAGAGGTTTTATTCCCTCCCTAACTTCAGGGGAAAATCCCTACCTGGGGAAACAACCTTTCTCAGAGACCTTGGTTAAAACACATAGTGCCAAGAAGGTGAGCAAACATTTTAAGAACAGTATGCCATATATGCCAGGTCCTTTGAAACAGCAAGGATGGACCGGCTCCCGGCAGGTTTGCAGAAACAGGTTCTTCTTGTGGCTCTTTTTGTCTATACTTGTTGGCCTTTCCAGGTTGCCAGTACCTCTAGAACCCTTTCTAGGATATATGAGGGGGAAATACACAACAACACAACCCTGGACTCACTGCTGTGCTGATTCCTCAGGACCCAAGGTCCCTAGACAGTCTCTTTTTCCTCTCTGTCTTTCAGAATCTTCATATACTTGTTTTATGTATAATATGCATGGTCTTCAAGTTCACATACTAGAAGAGATAGAATTGTGCCCACTGCATCTTATTCTGAAGCAGGAAGTCACTGCAATCTTCTGGAATTTTATGAGCATTAAATGGGTTAATATGTATCAAGCATTTAGAACAGTACTGACACATAGTATTTAGTGAAAACTTTTCATATTGCGTATTCTAAAAATTGACAACCTATAAAAGTTTGTTTTTTATCTTTAGAAAAGTTGTGCATCAAACAATAATTATCAATGGACATAGACTTACATTCTGAATGGATAGAAGAATTACAGAACACATTTTCGTAAGGCTTTCAAAGAGATTTAGATCTTTTTTGGAGAGACGAGATATGATATTTAAAGGCAATTCAAAGTTACATATAATCAAGCCCCTAAGGTATGCCATACAAAAGGTCAGTCTTGCTGTGATTTGAGCCTGTGTTTATAGAGAATCTTGCTATTGAACAGCTGCTGCTAATGCCATTAATCTATCCTATCCTGCTCTATAACTTGCACTAGGGAGTTATATTTGTTATGGTCATTGATTTCAAAACATTTTGCAGTCATTCGTATCAATTTAAAATACTGCAGTTACTTAAGTCTCACATCAAATATACTATAGAAGGACAGTGAAAGCCAATGTGCATGAATGTTGCAGTATTTATTAAGGTTATTTCCAAATCTCAGCCCACCAATATAGGATGCTTCGTGGTGAAAGAAATTTTGTAATAAGTAGTAGAGATGCAATATGATCTCTTAGAAAATGGAACCTAAGGTACATAATTAATACATTTTTATGCTAGAATGATTAGCAAGCAAGGCAATTCTTTGAGAGCTGTGTTAGAATAGGAGGCTGAAATTCTTTAGATATATTCTGTCACATGCAAATAAGAAGGAGAATTCAAGGGCAGAATCATTAAGAGTGCTATCTTCAGCGTTCAGTCACTAGTTTTGCATTACTTAGCTAAAAAAATAAACAAAATAAAAAATAAATCCCTTTATGAAGAACGGAGTATAAGTGAAAAACGGGAGAGGTGAAGGAGGGAACCTATATATTGGCTTTGTCTCTTTAACTCATTCTTGACAAAGTGCACACTGAAAATATAAAAAGATAAAAAAGAGATCCCCATTGAAATGATTTCAGTGCAGCAATGCTTCTTTGATCATGCACACTCACCCCATCACTTCTGAGGGCAAATAGGTCATCTACTTGAAGAGCTGGACTGTGAATTAGACCATTGTGAGTGATTGGGGTCCTGACATTTTCCCTCCCCACAGGGTTTTAAAAATTAGATAGTATAAATTGATTGATTTCATGAGACAGCAGGGCTGTCTTAATCTCACCATAAGCAGCTTAATAATGGTATAAAATGCTTCAAAAATCAAGCAATTCATATGAAGTTCATTGGTAACTCTGGTACTGTCATTCAACGTAATTAATTCCATGTGTACAAGAGGAAATTTAGGGAGAACCTAAGATTCTCAACTGTAAGAAATAGCTTCTTTTCCTGATCTCTGTACCTCCAAATCTTCTAGTTTTGTTGGCTTATCATATTAACATAATAATGAGAGATTAGGTATCTGCAATTATAAGTAAAACTCAGCATGGCATTGTAGGCAAAGCACTGAATTACAAATAAAAAGATTTGGATACTGCCTTTGATGCTGTCCTTAATTTGCTGTGTGCCTATGGTAGGTCATTTAAACTTATCTGTATCTCAGGGTTTTTAAAAAATCAATCATTTAAAGAAAAGAAAATATGTCCTACTTCATAGTATGTACCGAGCAATCTGATGGATATAAAAATGTTTTAAAAGAATAAAGCATTATAATTCTCACCCTTTTAATATATGCTGGCTTTATGGAAAATATAAACACATCCAAAATATATTGCCATGAAAAAATGGATTTTGGAATAGAAACATTTTTTTCAGTAGTTAAAAACAGAATATATATAGAATTGTCTGAATAGCCAAAGTTTTTGACCTGACTATTAATTAAGTTTATTAGTGGGAATGGAGAGAAAATTGGGGGCATTTTCAGTCAAATTCTACCATTTGGAACCTTGATAAAGTTGAATAATTTCGATAATTCTTCAAGGGCTTCTAATGAATGTTTTTGAATTGAGCACCTGAATTTTCAGAACAGACTGAATTTTCTTTCATTTAACTTAAACCATCAACTTATGTAGAAGGTGGTCAGTTGTATTTCTATATTAATAATAGATGCAAACACTTGTTCCACATCAAAAAATCATGGCACATTATTCTTAACATGATCTGTACACAAAGTGCATGATGGCTGTTATCTCCTCCCTTAGGATATTAAACCACCTCTGAAAGTAGTATTTTAATCAAAGATAATCAGGAGAAAACTAGGTGCACCATAATTGGACTATTCTCTACACTCCCTGTGATACAATGATGTTCTAAAACACAATACCATTGGCTCCTAATTTGAGCCATTAGAAATATAGCTAAAATCAACTTTAACTGTGATTTCATTTCAATTTAGAAATAGAAAATTCCAGGATTATAGTTGTTGGGTTTGTTTTATATTTTTGTGCTATTTTGTATTCTTTTTCTTTCCCTTAAAAAATCTTTATTGTTGAAAGTATTACATATGTCCCCTTTTTTACACCATCGACCCTTCTAGCCTGTCCCCCACCCCCGGACTTCACCACTCTATTGTCTGTGTCCATGGGTTATGCATATATGCATATAAGGTCTTTGGTTGTTTTCTTCCAAATAAAGACTTATTTAAAAATAAAAACTTTACAATGTAAGAAAGTATGTATCATTTTTGTGGTTGTAGATGTTCAGAGAAGTCTATGAGAACCCATGCCTTAATTTTGTGGGGTGTAAGAATGTGAAGAGAAGTGCTACAGTGCTAGCACCCCCCTTTCCCACAAGATAGTGAGGCCCTCCTAGAGGGGCTATACTGATGTAAACCTACATAGCAGGGAGAGTACAGAAGTAGGAGTCAGAAAAGAAGATAGTTACCTCATTTTAATGCAACCATAAAGCACATGATCTTGTACCTATTAGCACATCTATTCAATGGAAAAAAATATATTATACTTACTTATTCTAAAGTCCATATTCTAAGAAGTCTCTAAGCAACAAGGATGTATGCTGACTGAGATATTTTTATTTTTAAATAAATGGTACCCATGTTTTTAATGTTCATTGAAAGAAGTTGAAATAAACCCCAGCTGGTAGCCATCAGGGTTTACTGATGAAAATATGCAAATCAAAAGAACCATAAGTGGAGGAAGGCATCACTGGACCAACATTAAGATTCTGTTTCTAGGAGACTCCCATCCAGAAGAGACAGTCAATCATGACCATTTGTAGGAGGAGTGACAAAATATGGTAAGTTATCATGTCACTAAGAAGGCATCAATACCAAAAAACCTGTTCCATTGCTGTGTGGGTTATAGATTATACTTATCTCCCTGTCTTGGACAGCGACCAATTATGTTTTATGTAACTCCAAGTTGATATTATACAATTAAAATAATGCATATAACTAACTTAAATACCATGGAAAAATACTTAGACCACATTAGTAACTAAACAGCCTGGAATCAAAACAGTGTATACAGTTTTATGATATCTCAATTATGTCAAACATTGTGTGTGTGTGTGTGTGTGTGTGTGTGTGTGTGTGTGTGTGTGTGTGTGTGTATCTTTAATAAAATGTGCTAAACTGCTGTAGTTCATTGTTTTTGAGTGGTGAGATTATACGCAACTTTTATTTTCTTAAGTATACATTTCTCTATTTTGTAAATTTTCCACAGTAAATATGTGCTACTTTTCTAATCATAAAGAAAGTATTAAAAAAGCAAGCTGACAAATTTGCAAACTAACAAAAATTGCCAACTGCTCAACTGAACTCTGGAAATGCCTCTAGAACTAGGAGTAAAGTTGAAGGATCTTAAAGTCTAGCACAAAGCCTGTAGGAAACAGGGGTGCAGGTGAGTAAATGGCAGTTTAGAGAATTTTTCTTAGGGATGCATCTGCAGATAGAGAGCAGAGCTTTCTAATGGTGTGTTTTCTGTCTGCAACTTTTTCAGAACTGGACCATTCCTTCCTGTGCCATCATTCTGATGAAAAGATAAAACACCGCCAGTCAAGCACCCACTGGAGTCAGAGGTGTTACTTGGGTAGCACAGAAAGCAGCCTGGATGTACAAGCAGATGACTAACATGTGCTGGCACACAGGCAAGGCAAGGGGCTCTCCCTTCTCTCCCCCAGATTTTCCATTCCTATATCCCAGTCTAACCGATTATAACCAAGATGGGCAGCTCTTGTAAAAAGCACAATGCCAGGACAGAAAGTCAAAAGGTTCCCAGAAAGGCATACTGGGGAACAGAGAAGGAAACTAAGCATGTTAAGCAATGAGCTCTCTCTCTCTCAAATCCCTGCTCTGAGGCACATTCTTGGCCTTCCCCTTTCCTCCATCCATGGGTGGAGGGATGTATGAGGACATCTAAAGAAAGGTAACAAATGTAATATAAACCAGAAAAATTGAATCCATTGGACAGAGACTACAATAACATAAAGCAAGTTATAATAAATATTTCCACAAAGCAAGGTGTAACATTAGAAAATGAAGAAGAAAAAACAGTGTCAGGATAGAACTGGAGTCAATGTATATGAAAAATATCATATTGGAAATAGAGAACTTAATAGAAAGGTTGAAGAGCAGAATGGGCACTGCCTGAAAAAAAAAAGTGAGTTACAAGGATGAGGAGCTCTTCCAGGAGGCATCAGTCAGAGATGGAAAACGTAACAGAATGTTAAACAATATGGGAGATAGAAGTAGAAGTGTCTTTATTCACATAATAGCTGTCATAAAAGGAAATAAGGAAATAATTAAACCAAATCAAACCTCAAATTTTCAAAGATAAAAGAAGCAAACTTGTCAAATCTCAGGTTAAAAGTACAAAGAGCAGAAATAAAAATCCGGATCTGTCCTGCTGACATTTGCAATGGTTGTCGGGAGACACCTGGTGGCCACTTTTACATCTTTTCTTCCTTGCGAAGCATCTAAGGAGGGGAAGTGGCCCCAGTGCCCAAGGCCAACTTCCACGAGGTGGGAGGCACTGTCAGACTCATGCAGGTGGCGCTGGTCCTTCGGTGCCTGGCTTATTCTCTGGAGATTGGACCTGCAGGACTACTGAGGGAGTGGCTGCCACCAGGCCAGTGGGTCCACCAGGACGGGTCTGTCAGCTGAGTGGCAGTCCTGCTGTGGGAGCGCATTGAGCGTCTGCCCCCTAATGGTCAGTGCACCTCATAGTGACTGGTCGTTCTGGTCGTTCCAGTCATTCGGTCATTCGGTCACTTAGGCTTTTATATATATAGATATAGGATACACACATTTCATGGACATACATTTAACACATGATATTATATTCTTATAGGAGGGCAACAAAAGTGGGATTTTGAAAAGAGACTGGAGGGAAAGAAACAGTAACAAACAAAAAAATAAAGAATGTATTTTGTGGAAAGAAACAATTGGCATTATTAACTTATTTACTATGTAGAATGAAGACAGAGATGATTATGGTAAACTCTCATAGTTTTTACATAGAATTTGGAGATATTACAATAACAACCACCATGATATCATGGAGAACTATATATATATATATATATATATATATATATATATATATATATATATAGTTTGATCTGAAGTCAAAATATTTACTCAAGAATGATAAATACCATGTGATTTTACTTATATGTGGAATTTAAAGAATAAAATAAATGAACAAACAAAATAGAAACAGACGCATAGATACAGAGAACAAACTGATGGTTGTCAGAGGGGAAGGGGTTGAGGGGCTGGGTGAAAAGGTGAAGGGATTAAGAAGTACAAATTGGTAGTGTCCCCGTGCATGAAATTCATGCACATTAAAAGGGAATTAATTAGAGGAAATATTTTAATATTGTTATTTGCCCTTTCTCTATAATAGAAGTGTCAGAGATGAAAGAAAAGTAGTAAAATGTATATGAAAATAATATATAAATTTATTAATAAATTAACAATCACAACATGATATAACAACAACAAAGACATGATATAAAAACAAAACCATGATGTAAAAACAACACTGATACAAACTATGACTGATAAATTGATTAAACTTATTCTAATATCTCCCTGTATACCACATTATGAGTGAAAACACTTTCAGAGTGCTTGACTAATTTCTCTTGTGATGAAGTATTTACAACTTTAATGTCACACACTCTTCGAACTCAAGAGAAAGCAACATATAACAGACAATGTACGGAAACGGGTTCAAGTAGTAATATTCCTACTCTGTCTAGACTTTATCCCTGTGATTTATTAATAGTCATGGCAAATGCTGGCATCATGGGACACTGTCTTAGAATTAATTTAAATGGGAGGCCAGTGTCAGATGGGGACAAATCAATTCTTGGAATCTGAACAATCTCTCCTTCTGCAGATCCTGTTAATACTTCAGCTTTGATAATATTAGGTTGCAACCTTTTGCTAATAAATCTGGTACCATTAAAAAGACCCTCATTTACTATTAAGATTTCTCAGTAGCATAATGATTGCACCCACTTTCAATTTTAATTTATGACACGGCATTCCCGAAGGAGTAATACTATTAAGAAATTCAATGGGAAATTTTCCTTTTCAGCATCATCTGCTGAATCAATGGAATCATCACTCAAATATGTGTGAAAATCCAAAATTTCTTCATTTAATTTTTGAACAGGCTCATTTTTTGGACAAAGAATTGCACATTTAGATATATTTTTAATATTATCTATAGATATAGTATTTCCAAAGGTAGCTTCAATAATAGATCTGTTACAAATCATTTCATGGGAGATTTCAATAATATCTATTTCTAAATGAAAACTGCTATCAAGTTTGCCATCTTCAAGTTTTACTAACCATCCACTATAAGCAGAATCCTCTGGTCTCATATTTGTTTTAAGAGACAACTTTATGAAATATCCCCAAACACTACAGTACTTTAAACTCATTTGTACTATGGCTGATCTCATAGCATACGGTACAATACTGAGACATTGTGGAAAATCCACTCTGAGAAGGAAAACTTTCCCACCAAATGCAACATTCAAATTCATAATTTCTCTTAGTAATCTATCTATGGCGTTTATAGCATGACTGGATGCCATGGTGCATTCATCAATAATGAGAAGTTTGGCCTTTTTAATGGTTTTAGCAACTTCACTCTTTATATAGAGTCTAGAAATTGAAGTTTCATTAAACGGAATTGGTAATTTATATTGGGAATGAAAGGTTCTTCCACCGAGAAGTAAATTTGCAGCAATTCCTGTAGATGCTGTGGGTAAAACAGTACCACCACGACCTCTAATATAATGTATTAAAACTTTATACGGATATGTTTTTTCACTAACACCTGGACCATCCAAGAAAAAGCTTTTGGGGTGTACAGTTTGATCTTCGATGGCTGAAGTTATTCTTTCTACAACGCCAAAGTCCCGTGTCATCCCCACGACTAATCTCTCCTATGGCTGCCTTACCCAGACCACAGGCCTCCTGGGCAGGGCTCTTCCCTCTGCTCAGCCTCACCTCCTTGCTCATCCAAGAGCAACTCCACCCCCACTAAGCCCCTGCTGGTCCCTTAGCCTATGTCATTCTCACTCACCCTCTCACAATCCAGGACTTGAACCAGACCCCCGGTGCAGGCATGTGGAGAGACATCTGCCGTGGCCCTGCCCCCACTGTGGACCCTCTGCTCTTCCGGTCATCTAGCAGTCCTGACGGCCCTAGGCTATTATTAGTATATAGTCAATAATATTGTAATAACTGTGTATGGTGCTAGATGGCTACTGGAAATATCAATACTTTGTAAAATATATGATTGTTTAACCACTATGCTGTATACCTGAAACTAATACAAAATAATATTGAATATCAACTGTAATTGAAATATAAAATTTAAAATAAAATAATAAAATATGTACTCTGTGATGTTTTGTTTATTTTCTTTAAAAAAGTTTTAGATTCACAAAACAATTGAGAGGATGGTACAAAGATTAACTGGGGAACTTACATGCATATATGCATAGCCCATGGACACATACAATGGTGTGGTGAAGGCCTGGGAGGGGTGGGTGTGAGGTAGAAGGGGTCAATGGGGGATAAAGGGGGGGCCATCTGAAATACTTTCAACAATAAAAATACATTTAAAAATATTTCCTATATACTCCTACCCCCACACATGCACAGCCTCTCTCATTATCAACATCTCAGGAAATTGTGGAGGACCCCTATGACTGTCATCCTGGAGTTTTTAACTCTCAGACTTTCCCACATTATAACTTAGCAATTTGTAAATCATAATTCCAGTTTCTTTATCCCAGCTCTGGCTCCCATGGCAGTTTCCACTCATGAGTCTGCTATGGTAAATTGATGTTCTGTTTATTCACTTATCAATCTCTCCAATCTTAGGGACAGCAGTTTGCCCTGTATCCTTCCCTCTCATGTATCCCAGATAATCTGTTAATTGCTTAGTCTGTTCAGCTTTTTCTTATTATTAGGACAGAGTGTTCACTTCCAAACTCCTTACATGAGAAACCAAAACCAGAAGTGCCTGGGATTTTTTTTTTTTTATAACCGTGTGTTAGGGCTCCCTTTTCACACCAAATCTAGATGCCTTTAAATTCCTGAGGGCTGAGTGTGAATCCCAGCTCATCACCAGATGGGCCCTCAGATTATAAATTCCTAGGTGGTTGTGACAGATTATGGTCCCTGTGTACTAGTATCTTTGTCCTCTTTTGTATTTCTGCTTCCTGCCCAACATTAAGTCTTGGAGTCTAGATCCTTAGCTCATTTCTTTTTTATTGCTCACCTCAGCTCAGCTCAGTTTATTTCTCAGCAGTTTCTGGTACTTAAGTCATGGCTCAACATTTCTCCTATTTTATTTTTAATTTTTTGTATTCCTGGTATCCCAGATCACTTGTTTTCCTTGAAAATATTTATTGCTGTTATATGTCAAATCCAGCTGATCCAGAACTAATTCAATAGAGTGTGATAATAAGCTTTAAGTACATGGACCCAAACCCTAGGTTTAACCTCTTTGATGAAATGTGACTTTCTGAACCATCCACATAGATATGGAGATATAACATCTGAAGAGATATATATTTCCCGCTGTGGAGAACTAACAAACCATTTCTACATATCAAAATTGAAGAGACATTAATCACTCATAATGTACAGGATAATAGTAAAATAGTCAAAAGTCAATTTTGAAAGAAAACTCTTCTAATATCCATACTACTAACATGGACAAACTTAGAATTTTCATTTGGGCTATCAGACCCACTCTGAATATCTTTCTAATTCTTATTCATCCTATTACTAGCCATTAAGAGACAGTGTCTGGCCCTAGCCGGTTTGGCTCAGTGGATAGAGTGTTGGCCTGCAGATTGAAGGGTCTTGGGTTTGATTCCAGTCAAGGGCATATGTGTGCTCAATCCCCAATAGGGGGTGTGCAAGAGGCAGCCAATCAATGATTCTCTTTAATCATTGATGTTTCTATCTCTCTCTTCCTCTCTCTTCCTCTCTGAAATCAATAAAAATATACATATTTTAAAAAGAGACAGTGTCTATACATTAGCACTATCCAGTAGCTGATTCTCTATTGAAAGCATATTTCTGCAGAAATATCTGATCATTATTGGAAAAAAAATGTTCTAAAGTAAGTCAGTGCTTATAGCCAAAATAACTCTCTTAGATTCACTTAATTGAAACACTAAAAACAATGTACTACGTCCATTAGAAACGTGTGGACTTATGAGGACCTGAGCATGTCCCATTTAAGCATTTATATCCCATAAATTCCTCTTCATTTGACACCTGTTAAATATATTTAAAACTTTGCTTTCTGTGAATGTATCTATATATTTGGAAAGAATTGTTTGTTCTTTTCATGTTCTAAATATGTTTACACTCATTCAGAACAGTCAAGTATGCTGTTAATAGCTTTAATTGTTGGAAAGTTATTCATATATACCATTTCCAATTCTACCATTCTATATTTATCATCCACTGATTCTAGTTCTGCTTTTTGTAACTATACAAACAAATCTAATGCCTCTTTTGTATGAGTGTCTTTAAAATATTTTATTGTAATTTTTATTTCCGTTCAAATCATCTTTGTCAGGAAGAACATCCCTATACTTTCTTCAATTGTTCCTCCTCTGATAATTACTTGGTCTGAAGAGCAGGAAGCACAGGAGTGTTCGCACTACTTTTGTTCCAAACATTGAATACTTTATTAACGCAGCCTGTGATAACACTCGCTCTCCCTGCCCCAGCCCTCATGTCTTAGGTTGACTTCAATTGGGTAGGCACATTAAATAAAATTGTCTTTCTGTTAAAATGACAGTTAATATGATCTGCCATGCCCTATACTTGTACAATTGCTTTTTTAGAGATTTCAACTTTTTAAATATATTTTTATTGATTTCAAAGAGGAAGGGAGAGGAAAAGAGAGATAGAAACATCAATGATGAGAGAGAGTCATTGATCGGCTGCCTCTTATGCACCCCCCTACTGGGGACTGAGCCCACAACCTGGGCATGTGCCCTGACCAGGAATCTAACCATGACCTCCTGGTTCATAGGTTGATGCTCAACCATTGAGCCACACTGGTTGGGCTACAATTGTCTCCAGTCAGTTTAATCAAATGGCCTGGGGTCTTAATTTTAGCTTTAAGATCCTTTATAATTTTGTTTCATTTTATTCTTCAAAATATTATGATATTCCTATATTTAAAAGGCTTGCCTTTAAGATTTTATTCAAGTAGGGTTTTTTTGTGTTTTTTTGTGTTTTTTTTTTTTTTTTTTTTTTTTTTTTTTGAATGGTGAGTGAAACAGAATCAAGGACAAAGTCTTTTGGACCATCACTAGGAAAATCAATACAGGTTGAAATTTATCTATTAATGAATGACCTTCTTGCAAAGTTTCTTAGGTTGGCTGCATATTATAATCACCTGGGGAGCTTTTAAAAATAAATACCTATGCATGGACCCTGCTCCAGACCAATTAAATGGAAATCTCTTGGGGTGGAACTCTGGCCTTAGTAATTGTTTTTCAAGGTTCCCCAGATAATTCTAAAGTACAGCCTGGGTTGTGATGAACTGATCAGGTCATTTTGTCCAGTTCTCTTTTCTTCTGCTTTCTTTAAAATCTTATGAGGTTCAAAACAGCTAAGAATATACAAAGGAAAAGGATAGACTCTTCAATAAATGGTGATAGGAAAACTGAACAGCAACCTGTAGAGGAATGAAATGGCCACTATCTTACACCATATGCAAAAATCAACTCAAAATGAGTTAAAAACTTAAATTCAAGACCCCAAACTATAAAACTCCTAGAACAAAACATGCAATAAGTTCAATGATATTATCAGAGTGACAATGTTTTGGATTTTACATCAAAATCAAAGGCAAAAAATGTAAAAATAATAAAGTAAGATTCTGCACAGCAAAAGAAATCATAAAAAAAGAAAAGGCAAGCTATGGAGTGAGATAAATATTTGCAAATTATACATCTGATAAGGGGTTAACAGCCAAAATATGTAAAGACACAAACAACTCAATAGCAAGAAAAAGCCCCAATCTGATTAAAAAATGGGCAGAGAAACTAATACAGACATTTTTTTCCCAAGAAGACATATAAATGGATAACAGGTACATGAAGAGATTCTCAGTATCATGAATTATTAAATAAATTTTATATAATAAAGAGGGAATATGCAAATTGACCATAACTCCACCACAAAGATGGCTGGACCCACAGCGGAGGCTGAGTTCCCGTAATGAGCCTTAACAAGCAATCACCAGGGACCTGAGGCTGTGCCCCCCCAGCCACCCCCATGGTACTTGACAGAGGACCTTAGGTCGCTCCTCCCACACTGGTGCCAGGCCAGGGGACCTCAGGCTGTGCTCCCCCACCTGGCAGGGCTTGATGGGGGACCTCGGGCCATGACCCTGCCCAGCGGGGCTGGATAGGGGACCTCAGGCCATGCCTCCCACCCCAGTGCCAGGCCAGGGGTCCTCAGACCACTTCACCCGCCTGGTAAGGCTTGATGGGGGACCTCAGGATGTGCCCTCTTCCCTGGCACCAGGTCAGGGGACCTGAAGCCATGCCCTCTGCCCTGGCACTGGGCTAGGGGACCTGAGGCTGCAACCCCACCCCAGCAACCGGCCAAGGGACCTGAGGCTGTGCCCCTTGCCCAGTGGGGCTTGATGGAGGATCTCAGACCACGCTGACGGCCTGGTGGGGCTTGATGGGGGATCTCAAGGTGTGCCCCCTGCCCCAGCCCAGACTGGGGGACCTCAGGCAGTGCCCCTGCCCTGGTGCTGGACCAGAGGACCTCAGGCCATGCCCCCCAACCCGATGCCAGGCTGGGGGACTTCAGAGGCCATGCCCCCTACCTGGCAAAGTTTGACAGGGGACCTCAAGCCACATCCTTGCTTGGAGCCAGTCCAGGGGACCTGAGGCCATGACCCCCACCTGGCAGGGCTTGACAAGGGTGGGTCTGGATCTAGCCCAATGGGGGTGAGGCTGGCTGGGTCTGGGTCTTGTACAATTTCAAAGCACACGTGGGTGGGCAGAGACTTGACTCTGGGCCCCATGGTGCGCCCCATACTCTGACAGGAAGAAGATTTTCATATACATTTTATTAATTTTCTTTCATCTCTGAAACTTCTATTATAGAGAAAGGGCAAATAGCAATATTAAAATAGTCCCTCTAATTAATTCCCTTTTACTGTGTATGAATTTTGTGCACCAGGCTACTAGTTCAAATATACACTGCAATGAGTTATCACCTCACATCTGCTAGAATGTCTGTTATCAAAAAGACAAGAATTAAGTGTTGGCAAAGATGAGGAAAAAATAGAACACTTGTGCACTGTTGCTGGGAATGCAGATTGGTACAGCCACTATGGGAAACTGTATGGATGTTTCTTAAGAAATTAAAAATATAACTACCATATGACCTAGAAATTCTACTTCTGGGTATTTTATGAATGAAATGGAAACACTAACTTGAAAAGATATCTGCAACTCTATGTTCATCACAGCATTATTTACCATAGCCAAGCCATAGAAATAAAGTGTCCATCAATGATAAACAGATAAAGAAATGTGATATATATATATATATATATATATATATATATATATATATTATGTGAATATTATTAAGCCATGAAAATGAAGGAAATATTTCCAATTGAAACAACATGGATGGACCTTGAGAGCATTATACTAAGGGAAATAATTCAGAGTGAGGAAGACAAATACTATATAGCATCATTTATATGTGGAATCTTTTTAAAAAACGCCCAATGGATAAAGGTAGTCAAAAGGTACACATTTATAGTTAAAAAATAAATAAGTCCTGGGGGTATAATTTTAAAAATATATACAGTGATATATGGACATTCACACACAAATTGATTACAAGTAACAAGAACAATTCCTTATCAGTGGGCACTGTAATTCAAACTCAGATCTCTCTAACTTCAGAATTACTTCAATTCTTTTGTAACCTAAAGCAAATAATTGATCCACTCTGGTATCTGTGAATTATCTCTAATGTGGGGACAGTTCATTTGCTGTAATCAATACATATATATTGATTTTACAATATTATATATATATATATATATATATATATATATATATATATAGAGAGAGAGAGAGAGAGAGAGAGAGAGAGAGAGAGAGAGAGGGGGGGGGGGATAAAAACAGACAATGCATATGAAAATGCTTTATAAATGGTAAAGCACACAAATGTCTTTATCATCATATTATTCACCACCACCACCATCATCATCAGAGACATGATACACAGGTCTTCTCCAGGTCCAGACAAATTCTCCTTACCTAGATTTCGCAACCCCAGTTCATAATGTCCAAATCACTGGGGCTAGATGACAAGAAAGGCAGTAGGCTCTATTTTTATGAACTCTTGCATTTCCTCAGACTGTACTAAAAAACCTCTAGCAGATAAGTCTCTGAGAGTTTCTGACAAACTATTTCCTCCCACTGCAATTGGGGTGAAGGAGATTTACTGGCATAAAAGCAAAATAGACTTGTTTGATGTAAAGCATTTCCCAAAGAAATGTCTTCAGAATTAGATTTTATAAGCAGTGCTCTTTGACTTTTATGGAGGCTCTTTTTTTCTCTGCACCTCTGCAGGTATATAGCCCATCCTCTGCATTATTACACATCTTCTCTAATGAAGAATTAGGTCCAGGTTCATTCTGTTCTCTAGCTTTCTGACCAGATCATAAAAACATGTGCAGAGAGGGCATACCAGCTCCCTGAGGTGAGTGCACATATTGCTACTCATATTGTACTTTCCATTTTAATGCACTTCTGGAATCCTGCTGCTTAATATAGTGTGTCTAGAAAGGCAGCCAGTATAATATACTACCCTCAAGGTATCTACATCTAAAAAATAAAATCACCATAAAACACATATTTAAACCAATTGCTCCAATTGTTCTTAGTGTATTCAAGGAGCTGGAGGTTCCTGTGCAATTCCCACAACACATAGTATGAAAGAATTATTTCTTTAGTGCACTTCATTTAATTCAACATTTCATGATAAATACATAGACCTTTTGTCTTCCAGTGATCATAGGTATCCATAAAATATTATGGCTAGAGATCTTTAGTTTCATTCACCAAAAGGGAGTACATGTTTTTACAGGTACGTCAGTGAATTCCTTAATGCAGAAAAAGCTGTGTTCTCTTGGTTCTTTACAATGTCATTGTTTTTCTTGTGCACATAGCTTTGTGCTTACTTCCTAATGGCAAGTCTTGAGTTCAAATACCAAAATTTCTGTCTTGTTTATTGAACTAAACTTTTGTGTGGCCTACCATTGGTTCAACCACTTCATTATTCTGCTCAATGGATGTCTTCTGGGAGAGCATGATAGTTCAATACAATTCAATATATTAATTGAGATTAAAATATTTGAATACTGGAGTAGACACATGTATTAGTGAAAGAGACATGATACTTGCACCTATAAAGTTTAAACTGCATTAGTGGTAAATGGGACAATGATTTATTTAAAACAAGATAGAGTGCAAATTATTACAAGAGGTAAAGATGTTCTAATTTATCCATACTCCCATAAGGGTTATCCAAATCAAATATCCATGAATTTATCTAAATACACCTTTAAACCATTTATTGTGTTTAGCATATATCACTTTGTAATATATTACATCACTTCTTTTGACACATTTTTTTATATATACAGTTTCTTTTAAGTTACATGGAGTATCACCAATGTGGCTTTTGATTTGATAGATTTCAGGCTGAATAGTGCAGAATTTGTATTCATACATGGGATGTAGTCCAACTCTCTGTTTCTAGCATCTTAATTATTTATTACTAGAGGCCCGATGCACGAAAGTCATGCAAGAGTAGACCTTCCATCCCCTAGCTGCCAGCACCAGCTTCCCTCTGACACCCAGGATCTGGGCTTCCCTCTGCCCGCTGGCAGACACCCGGGACCTTGGCTTCCCTTGTAACCCCGGCTTCGTCCAGAAGGTTGTCTGATCTAATTAGCTTATTATGCTTTTATTATTATAGATTATAAATATAAAAGAATTATGTCTACCAATATAAAGATACCATAGTCACAAAGTGCACAATTTAGAAAATACTGCCCCATGGAAATTTATAGAAGTAATGTTAAATGCTGCCAAAAATAATATTTTAAGTTAAATGCTCTTTCACCACAAAAGACCAAAATACATCTGAAGCATTATTTAATTTCTTAGAAAATAGAGGGAAATGAGAGATATCATCATACATATTTAGAGAAGTACTCTCTTTTTTGGATACAGACACTGAAAAATGACTTGCAACCTGGGTAAGAAATAATTTTGCTAATATTCTAAGTGAATAAACTGATGCTATTAAAAATAACATTTCTTGTGATTATAACTTATCACAGGTACATGCTAGAAAATTTGAAAAATATAGGCAAGCATAATAAAAATGGTAATATCACTCTTGTTTCCATGTACTGAAGTATCATCCTATATAATAAAGAGGTAATATGCAAATTGACTATCATGCCCTTGCACAAGATGGCTGCCCCCATGTGGTCACAAGATGGCCATGCCCATTTCATCACAAGATGGTCGGCAGGGGAGAACAGTTGTGGGTGATCAGGTCAGAAGGGGAGGGCAGTTAGGGGCAACCAGGCCAGCAGGGGAGGGCAGTTCGGCGTCAATCAGGCTGGCAGGGGAGGGCAGTTGGGGGGTGATCAGGCTGGCATGCAGAAGCAGTTAGGGGCAATCAGGCAAGTAGGCAGGCGAGAGGTTGGGAGCCAGCAGTCCTGGATTGTGAGAGGGATGTCCGACTGTCAGTTTAGGCCCAATCCTACAGGTATCCCAGATTGGAGAGGGTGCAGGCTGGGCTGAGGGACACCCCCCCCCCAGTGCACAAATTATGTGCACTGGGCCTCTAGTTATTAATATTTTGGGCTATATTTCCCAAACTGTGTGTATGTTCATGTGTGAGAGTGTATGTGTGTGTGCATTAAAGAGTGTGTTCATTCTGCCCCTAGTTTTGTGTACTTCTTTTTTTAGTTAATAAAATAAAAATTTTACCATGTAACAAATATTCTTTGAATTTAGTTACTAGTCTTCCACGTGAACAGCATACATAAGTATTTTCTTACCATTTGGCATTAGGTTTTTATTCTTGTACATAAACATGTGTAGATCACTGATTATTTCCTGAGTATGAATTTCCATATGTGATTTATTGGTCAAAGGGTATGAACATCCATTGGATCCTTGTATATATTGCCAAACAGCTCTCTAGAAAGGTTTTCCAAGCCTATCCTCCCAGCAGCCCAAAAGCAGTAGGCCCACCTCAGTATTCATTCACTGAGTAAGCTGATTGTTTTCATTCCTGTCAAACTGATAAGCAAACGATTACTTTCTTATTTATACAAATATATAAAACATGTTGTCAAAAGTATTGATTTCAGGGGCTGACAGAATGTTAAAATTTAAATATTGCTAAATGTGTCTTTAATGATGTCATCATCCCTCTTTCTGCCATGTTTTCTTCTACATTCAGAATTCCATCCCCTATTTCCCTAAACATGAATCAAGTCCTGTTATCATACCATAATCTTCTTACTATCTTTAAAAAGGTAAATATTTTTGCACAATATTGAGGAGTGCTAAAATTTCTATCAGTAATTGGGGAGAGAATATTTGGTAGGAGGCCTCTCTGATATATACCCACATTACAACTGTTTAAGCTATTAGAGTATTTCTTTGCTGAAGGCTAACGGCTGCCTTGTGTGTTCCTACATGAAAAGGGAGAGCACTTACCACTTGTCAGGCACAATGTTAGGATCATGATGTTACCTCAAACTTCAGCATGATCCTTGGAAGTGGGTAAGTTTTTCATCATATTACTTAAGCCAGGAAAGTAAGGCACAGTGAGGTGAAATAATCTGCTTAGGTCACACAGTCCTTAAGAATAAATTCTTAACACAGTAGAGAAGACATTAGCTCCTTTACATCTTTGTCCTCATCTCTCAATTTCCTAACTCTAAATCCAATCACATTTTTTTAGTTTTTTCAATATTCAATGCTCTCTTTTGCCTTGACCATTTTCAGTTGAAATTACCAAAGATTGAATAGTTCCTGATATCCATTCTCCAAACTCTTCATTCTACAGGTTTCATTTTAGAGGTAATTGTTTGGGGAAACTTCCCTAAGCCTCCTCAATCTAGATTAAATTGTGTGTTGTTGGAGTGCTTTTGCATGGCTCCTATTATAGCACATATCACAATGAGTCATGGATGCTATATTGAACTGCCTCTCTCTCCTTCAGAACTGAAGCACTCATTTCCCCAGCTGCATCAGAATATTGATAGATGATGGCTCTAACATGGATAGATAGTCCCTCTTCCAGAATTACCTCCAAAAGAGAAAGAGCTCTTACCTTAAGGCCATACCACCTTCCCTGAAGTAGGCCACTTCCAATAACTGGTAAGTGCAGGTATATAAAGGCCCAGGGACCTTGTCTCAAGATGATACAACTTTGAAGGTCATCTCAGCTCCAGAGTACTCAGAGCGATCTTCTGAGGCCTTTGTTAATATTTTATTTCAGTTCCCTGCCTGATCTTACTGCCTTTTCTTCCTCACAGGTATTAATCCTTGAGAACATTTTCTCCTCAAAAAAAAAAAACAAAACAAAAATTCTGGCATGTGTAATAGTCTGCTTTTAAATGACATAATCTGAAACCCATGATATTTTAATTGCTTGCTTTCTTGGCTGTCTACCTCAGTAAATTATACATTTCAAGGGTACAAGAGAAATGTTTCTTTTACTCTACACTATCTCCAGAGTATGTAGGACAATGCCTGACTCAAAAACAAACAAACAAAAAATCCCTCATTTAATGAAGGAATGAGTGACAAAAGAGATAGGATTCAAATGTATACTTGTTGGACTCAAAAATCTAAGTTCCTTCCACTATGGAATAGAACCCTGCCCTCTTAGGAAAACCAAATGAAAAATAATACAGAAAAGATATACTTCTCTCAAGATTACTCAGCCTTAGGTTGTCTCAACCACAAGTCTTCAAAAGAAGAAAAATAAACCTTTTAGAAAACATTGTTTAAGCAAAGCCAGCCTGTGTGTAAGGGAAACATAATTTCCCACCTAATTAAGCCGACCAGTCAAATCATGTACCATAAAAAATCTATTGTACATCAGTCGTTGCTTTAATTAAAACAAAGAACTCAATTCTGCCTCCAGGTATATTAGACTATGCAAATTTCTTTCTTCTTTTAACTTCAATTCTGCTGTACAACTTGAACCTATGGGAATATTTGCCTAATGTGAATCTATAAAACACTAAGCACAGGAAATATCATAATTTCACACCTATAATACATTTCCCTAACAATCCCCAAATAATTCATAACTGGTTGAGACAATAGAGCGGCACACTTTATAATGGATTACCAAAAACCTGCAGCTTAATTTCAGAGGAAACAGCATATAAAACTCTACTTCATTATGAAGCCAAACTAGAGATGACCACAATAAGAGATGCATAAACTCATCACTTTTCAAATGTTGATATTTATAATAAAAATTAAATTCAATTGTTATCTCCAGGTAAACTAACATTGAAATTTCACTAAGGTTTTGATATGCAACACTTCTATGTATAACACATATATATGCATACATGTTAATACTTATGTGTATTTATGTAAATTCCACTTTCTGCACATAAGAACATTCAAAATCATCTTAGAAATATAAGCCAGCAACCAGTGTAAAATCATCTTTTTCAAGACAACAGTGGAAAACATAGTCATTAAGAAGGTTTTTGGCAATGGAATGAAGGATAGGATAAAGCAGCTTTCTTAGCTTCACAATGCAGTCTTTCTTACTTAATTTCATGATTGAATATGAAATAGATACAATGAATAATTCAGAAATTGTAATTATTTAAATGGAAGTTACATTTACTTCATTATAAATATGCCCTGTACATTTAGAAACAAATGGAATTCACATTAATATTAGCCTAATTTCAATAAAAGAGCAAGACTCAATTTTGGCCTTTAATTCCTATAAATATAGACCAAATAATGCATTGAGGTACAGTTACATGGGCAAGAAGTTCAGAAGCAAGTAAGGAAGACAGAAAAGGATATACATATTGAATCACTCAATCTCTATTATAAACTTATAATTTATAATAAGAAAATTTTTTTGTATGTTTCTTTTTTTTAATTAAATCTTTATTGTTCAGATTATTACATTTGTTCCTCTTTTTCCCCCCCCATAACTCCCCTCCTCCCAGTTACCGCCCCACCCTCTGCCCTCACTCCCCACCCACTGTCCTCATCCATAGGTGCACGATTTTTGTCCAGTCTCTTCCCACATCTCCCACACCCCTTTCCCCCCCAAGAATAGTCAGTCCATTCCCTTTCTATGTCCCTGATTCTATTATGATCACCAGATTATTTGTTCACTTGATTCTTCGATTCACTTGTTGATAGATGCATGTTTGTTGTTCATAATTTGTATCTTTACCTTTTTCTTCTTCTTCCTCTTCTTAAAGGATACCTTTCAGCATTTCATATAATACTGGTTTGGTGGTGATGAACTCCTTTAGCTTTTCCTTATCTGTGAAGCTCTTTATCTGACCTTCAGTTCTGAATGATAGCTTTGCTGGATAAAGTAATCTTGGTTGTAGGTTCTTGGTATTCATCACTTTGAATATTTCTTGCCATTCCCTTCTGGCCTGCAAAGTTTCTGTTGAGAAATCAGCTGACAGTCGTATGGGTATTCCCTTGTAGGTAACTGAGTTTCTTTCTCTTGCTGCTTTTAGGATTTTCTCTTTGTCTTTTGCTCTTGGCATTTTAATTATGATGTGTCTTGGTGTGGTCCTCTTTGGATTCCTTTTGTTTGGGGTTCTCCGCGCTTCTTGGACCTGTAAGTCCATTTCTTTCACCAGGTGGGGGAAGTTTTCTGTCATGATTTCTTCAAATAGGTTTTCAATATCTTGCTCTCTCTCATCTTCTGGCACCCCTATAATTCTGATGTTGGTACGCTTGAAGCTGTCCCAGAGGCTCCTTACACTATCCTCCCATTTTTGGATTCTTTTTTCATTTTGCTTTTCCGGTTGGGTGTTTTTTGCTTCCTCGCATTTCAAATCATTGACTTGATTCTTGCGCTCCTCTGGTCTGCTGTCGGGAGTCTGTATAATATTCGTTATTTCAGTCCGTGTATGCTTAATTTCTAGTTGGTTCCCCAATATAAGATCGAGGGTCTCATTAGTTTTCTTGTAGATCTCATTAAGTTTATCGGCGACTTCTAAACAGTTCTTGAGAGACCTTAAAAGTGTGGTTCTGAACTCTATATCTTCCATTGATAATTTTGTCCTGTCTTTTTGTCTCCGCATTTTGTTATGCTTCCTTGGTGCACCCCCTCGTGGTCTTTGTTCGCAGTCTTATAGTTAAACCTTGTTGTAGATAATACCAGGGAGGGTTTGACCTCCAGGCCAAGTGGCTATGAGAATCAGCTGTGTCAGCAGTGAGAGAACTTCTGTCCTCTAGGGAGGTGCTAATCTGGCGTTTGCCTGAGGCTATCCGGCAAATGCCTCTGTGCAGGGCTTGGGCGGGGCGGGTCGCACAGGATCAACAGGGTGGGCCGGAGAGAGCAGTTATGGTGGCTCTCAGTCCTGTCCCCAGGGGCTCTGCCTCTCTGAGTCCCAGCACCCGCTGCAAAGCTTGGAGAGAAAGCTGCACTCGCTCTGACCGAAGCCAGACAGTCCCGCTTCTCCCGTTTGAGTCTGGGTCCCTAGAGACTCGCCCGGATCTGGAGCTCAGAGTCTGCGACTCCCTCCCGATTGAAAACGCCAACTGCGCCCTCTGCCGCCAGCCGGCTCCGCGCACTCTGCACCTCAGAATTTGACTTCAGCACTGCGCCTCCTCTGAGTGTCCGTATGCATTTCTCTTTCCTCCTAGTTGTAGGACTTCCACTCAGCCAGCGTTCCTGTGGTTCTGGGTGATGTCCCTTTCCTTTTTTGGTTTCACTTTTGAAGTAGTTGTTCAAAGCAGCAAACTCCGGCGTTAACCTATGCCGCCATCTTGGTTCTCCACAAATGGTTTTGCATGATTTCAACATTTAGTTTCTCTCATTTATTTAAAGTTAATACACTGGAGGTTTCAAAAACAACCAACTGCCTCAAAGTTCATCTTTCTTATAAGAATCTCACTAGAACCACTATTCTGGAGCATAAGTTTTAAAGTATAGGCCAAAAAGGAAAAGACCATAGCCAAGACAGTGTTGCTCAGTGGTTGAGCATTGACCTATGAACCAGGAGGTCACAGTTTGATTCCAGTCAGGGCACATGCCCAGGTTGTGGGCTCAATCCCTTGTAGGGGACATGCAGGAGGCAGCCAATCAATGATGCTCATCATCAATATTTCTATCTCTCTCTCCTTCTCTCTTCCTCTCTGAAATCAATTAAAAAAATATATTTTTTTAAAAAAGACAAATACCACCAAGTGAATGAAGTTCAATTTTCCTCCCTGCCTCCTAATCTCTAGGAATATAATTGATTTGAGCAGAACTAGAATATTTCAAAAACAAATTAATTAATTAAAGCAAGAATCTCTGGGTAAAGAAATTCAAGAAAAAAATGTTGCTTAGGCATGAATTCACTAATCACATTTTCATTTATGTATATTTAATCAAGACATCTGGGTGTTTTTAATGTTCACATTTTACAAGTTCCTCCACTTCAGAAGGAAATGTTAAAGAAACTATAAAAGTTGCCTTCACAGTACCTAACAGAGATTCAAAAACTCCCTGTAGATTCCTTTAGCACATACAAATGTTTATATAAGTATTCACTAATGGTTACTTGACTAGTGTATTTAGTTAAATTCTAATTAAGATTGAAATCTGAGCATCCAGTTTATAGCCTATACCGATGGTCCTCCTACTTTTTAGTCTTAGAATGTTTTTATGTTATTAAAATTACTGAGGACCTCAAAGTGCTGTTGTTGACATTAGCATATACTTATTAATATATAGTAGAAAGTAAAACTCAGAATTTTAAAAAAGGGTGTTAATTATTTTAAAATAATAATGAAACTATTACCCAATATATAAAGAACACATTTTATAACAGATATTTATATTGTACAAAAAAATAGTGAGAAGTGTGATAATGTACTATATTTTCAAAACTCTGTCTGGCTTAATATATTTTAGCTATAGGCTTGTGCATTTCTGTTGGATTAGTTGCTTGGTGGAAACACATGTAGAAAACAGGACCTCACCAAGACTTTTGTTTGGAAAAGGCAAGAACATTTTTTTTTGTTTTTTTAAAATGTATTTTATTGATTTTCTACAGAGAGGAAGTGAGAGAGATAGAGAGTTAGAAACATCAATGAGAGAGAAACATTGATCAGCTGCCTCCTGCACATCTCCTACTGGGGATCTGCCTGCAACCCAGGTACATGCTCTTGACTGGAATCGAACCTGGGACCTTTCAGTCCTCAGGCCGACACTCTATTCACTGAGCCAAACTGGTTTCAGTGAGGCAAGAACATTTTAATAACATTTTCAGATAATCCTATCTAATAAAAGAGTAATATGCAAATTAACTGTCATTCTGCAACAAAGATGGTGGCGCCCATAGCAGTAGGGGCAGGATGCTGGCAGCGTCACCCTGGCAATGTGAGCCCAGAAGGCATTGCTGTGGCGACCCAGAGCATGCAAGGGCCCAGCAGCACCTGCTGGCAGGTTGCTCTGGCGATCCGAGAGCAGGCAAGTGCTGCCCACAGGCAGCACCCAGCAGGGCCTGCTTGCCCATTGCCATGGTGAGGAGCAGGCAGGCCCCGCAGAGAGCAGAGAATCACGGGGAGCGGGTCTAAGCCATCAGTAGGACATCCCCTGAGGGCTCCTGGATTGGAGAGGGTGCAGGTCGGGCTGGGGGACCCCCCTACCCCCTCCCCATGCACAAATTTCATGCACCCGGCCTCTAGTTATAAATATTTATGTTTGATATTACATCAAAACTCCCAAAGTGATAGTTTCTTAAAGGACACTTACAATGTGGAATCAGATCACAAGTTACATTATAATCTATTCATCTATTTTGGCAATATAAATGGATATTTTACCCATTCATTATTTTGCACTATCATGCATTGTTCATTTGGAAAATAGTAGCTCAATGAGTTATGCAGAACATCCAAATATTGACAGGTCATTATGTCATGTCAAAGAGTCATGTTCAGGAGCATCATCACCAACCTCATAAGAAAAGTCTTGAGCTATTGAGAAGCTTTCAAGCTCACAGTGGTGGATGTATTTTACCAAACTCCAACTTTCACTTGAATTCTTGAATTTTATCATTGGCAATGAATAATTTAAGTTGCTTTCCTTAAAACCTCATGCTGATTTTGATCATTTTAAACAAATTGTGAGCCAAACATCCATGTCTGAATAAGCACAGGTTTTTTGACAGTTGATTTTTAAGTAAAAATAGTGATCCCCACGAAAATCCCTAGTTAGGCTTATAACTCCAACAATAGCAATTGCATAATTACTTTTCCTCAGTACAACTAATTTCAATATTGGAAAATTGAGATTTTATTCTAACTTCAAATTTTTTCACACAGAGTATTAAAAGATATGTATTCTAGGGTTCAGATTGTATATAATGAGTAATTTTTACTGCTTAATCATGTAAATTTGTAATTGAAACTATTTGTTGTTTTGGGGTTTGTCCCCCCTTGTGAGTACATATACACTTTGAAGCCACCAACTATGGTGCCAGCATTTATGCTCAACATTGCTTTTGCTCTATTGGTACAAATGTCAACCCATTAAAAATAAAATAGTGTTTTAATACTATTATGAAAATAATTTTGACCTTACAGACCCTTGAAAGAATTTCAGTGACATCTAGAGCTCCACAGACCACACTTTGGGAAGTGATGACCCACGTAAAGAACATTCAGGCTGTTGGCAGAATTCAGTTACTGCTGTTGTAGAACTTCCATCCCTGTTTACTTGCTCGTGGACTGCTGCAGGCCAGTCTTTGCTCCTAGAAGCTGCTCACATGCATTCTCATGTCTTCAAAGTGGATCACTCTAGCAACAGGGAGTCAAGTCTTGGAGTCTTTCTGCCATATCTATTGGACTCTAACCAGATAAATTTCTATTCTTTTAATAGCTATCTCACTATATTGGACCCACCTGGATAATCCAAGATAATCTCCCTATTATGAGGTCTAAAATCTTAAAGAATATTCACAAAAGTCATTTTGTGATAGAACATAACATATTCAAAAGTTTCAGAGTTTAAAGCAGAGACATGTTTGGGAGATAATTCTGCCTACCATAGTTTTCCTTCTTGCCCAAAAGGTTAACATCTTTTTACTAAACTCAAAATACAATCACCATAACTTAAGGTCCTCAAATTCCTGATCTCATTACAGTACTACTAAGTAAAAGTCTACAATCTCTTCTAAATCTAATCAGCTCAAAAGATACCACCAATGCTATCATATAAATAATCTATATTGCCTCTTTATTTATTCTGGGGCACAATTACTCTCCATCTTTGAATCTCTGAGACAAAAGAAACAAGTAATCTGCTCTTAAAATACAAAGGTGGGACACACATAGGATAACAATGATATATATTTTTCTGATTAAAGGCTTAACAGGGAAAACAGAAGGCAAAATAGGAGTTACTGGTCTAAAACATTTTGAAATTCATCTCTGCATACCCTTTTAGATTTCAAGGACTTGAAATGAGTCTCTATATGCATAGATCCTCTGATAGTAATCCTTCCTGTCATGAAAGGAAGCATGTGTTTACAAATGAGTCCTCTCATCAGCTGATTTCCTCCCAGTAGAATTTTAGAAATCCAACAGCCTTTTCTCATTTTCTGGTTCCTCTGTATCTTTCAGTCCAAGCTGGCGTTGTTTTTGTAATATAAAATTCTCTAGAATTAGGTAGGTCTCCCATGTATGTCACAGAAATTCACTCCATTAAACCAAAGACTTTCATAGATCTTTCTAAAATAATCCCTTTTTAGGAACCCTAGTACAAAGCTGGTGGGAATGCAAACTGGTGCAGCCACCATGGAAAACAGTACGAAGTTTCTACAAAAAAGTAAAAATGGAACTCCCATTTGACCCAGTGATCCCACTTCTAGGAATACATTCTAAGACACCAGAAACACCAATCAGAAAGGATATATGCACCCCTATGTTCATAGAAACTCAATTTTCAATAGCTAAGATCTGGAAACAGCCTAAGTGCCCATCAGCAGGTGAGTGGGCAAAAAACTGTGGTATATTTACACAATGAAATACTATGCAGCTGTAAAAAGAAAGAACTCTTACCATTTGCAATAGCATGATGGACCTGGAGAGTATTATGCTATGAAAAATAAGCGAGCCAGAGAAAGGCAAGTATCACATGATCTCACCTATATGTGGAATCTAATGAATAAAATAAACTGTTGAACAAAATAGATCCAGAGACATAGAAGCCTGGAATAGACTGACTAAATTCAGAGGGAAGGTGGGGGTAAGGAGATGGGGAGTGATTAACCGTGGAACTTATATGCATACTAGAGGCCCAGTGCATGATATTTGTGCACTGGTAGGGTCCCTAGCAGCTGCTGACTGCTGGACGGGGCCTCCCTCACTTCCCCCAGCTGGCCCCATCTCCTGGTTGAACTCCCAGATGAACTCCCAGGCAAGGGGACAATTTTCATACTAAGCTTTTATTATATAGGATGTGGACACAGAAAATAGAGTGGTGAAGCCCTGGGATGGGTGGGTACAGGGTGGAGGGAGCCAATGGGGAAAAAAAACACAACAAAGGGGACATCTGTAATACTTTTAACAATAAAAGAAAAAATAAATAAAATAAAATAGTTCCTTTTCCATATTTGACTTCCATTGAGCTGGCTTGAGTGACAACACCTATCAGCTTCCTATAGCCCTCTGGTTTGACTGAGATCTGTGAGGCATACCATCAATCTCTTCAAAGAGCCTTTTGTATGACTAAATACTCTGATGTTTTTCTATTTCTGAGACTTCATCAAAGGTTTGGAGAGTCACTTCCATCCTTTTCTCTACAGCACACTTTCCTGACAGTGAATTCATGAATTTTTGCATCTTTTGCCATACGCTTAGAATTTTCCAAATTGTCAAGTCCTATTTCCTTTTTATTTAACAACTAGAGGCCCAGTGCACAAAATTCGTGCATGGGTGTGTGTGGGGGTCCCTCAGCCTGGCCAGCACCCTCTCCAATCCGGGACCTTTTGGGGGATATCTGACTGCTGGTTTAGGCCTGATCCCTCTCACAATCTGGGACTGCTGGCTTCTAACAGCTCACCTGCCTGCCTGCTTGATCACTCCTAACCCCTCTGCCTGCCTGCCTGATCACCCTAACCCAGTGGTCGGCAAACTGTGGCTCGCGAGCCACATGAGGATTTTTGGCCCCTTGAGTGTGGCCACGAAGTTTCAATTGCACTGTACGTGTGCACCCACACGTGATATTTTGTGGAAGAGCCACACTCAAGGGGCCACAGTTTGCAGACCACTGCCCTAACCACTCTGCTTACCTCATGCCCCTAAGTACTCCCCTGCCTGCCTGATCACCCCTAACCCCTCTGCCTGACTGCCTGACCACCCCTAACCTCTCTGCCTGCCTGCCTGATCACTCCTAACCACCTCTTCCTGCCTGCCTGATCGCCCCTAACTGCCCTCCCCTGCTGGCCTGATTGCCCCAAACTGCCTCTTCCTTGGCCCCTGCCACCAAGGCTTTGTCCAGAAGGAAGACTGGATGACCAGAAGATGTCCAGTCGACCCACTCTAATTAGCATATTACCCTTTTATTAGTATAGACTACAGGCCCGGTGCACATATTCATGCACCAGTGGGGTTCCTCGACCTGGCCTGTGGGTATTGGGCCAAAACCGGCTCTCCAATATCCTCCAAGGGGTCCCAGATTGCGAGAGGGCTCAGGCCAGGCCGAGGGACCCCACCGGTGCACAAATCCTTGCCCTGGGCCTATAGTATGCATATAAGATCTTTGGTTAATCTCTTCCCACCTTCCCCCCTTTCCCCTTCCTCTGAGATTCATCAGTCTGTCTCATGTTTCCATGCCTGTGTGTTGAGTGTCTGCCCCCTGGTGGTCAGTGCATATCATAGCTACTCGTCAAAAGGTCAAACAGTCAAACGGTCAGTTAGGCTTTTATATATATGGATTCCTGCCTCAATTTTTCTTTCTCCACTTTCATTTTATTGTAAGCATCAAGAGTAAACCAGGCCACACTTTTCACACTTTGCTTGGAAATGTTAGCTCAATGACCAAACCCATCAGTTACAAATTCTATTTTCCACACAACCGCAGCAAACAATTTCAATGTTATCTGCTAATGCACAATGAGAACCCACTTCCTAAAGTTTCTCATTACATTCCTCTCACTTTCTTCTGAGCCATCACTGGCAGTTTCCTCCAAGTCCATACTTCTATTAAGGGTATATTCAAGGCAATTAAAGGTTTTGATATCATGCTCCCCCAAATTCTTTAAATTTCTGCTCACTATCCAATTCCAAAGTCATTCCCACATTTTGGGGTATTTGTTAGAATAGTGTCACACTTCCACTAACAAAATTTTCAATTCTCAGGATTGAACAAGAGAACCAGAGCAAGGAAGATGTCTATACCTGTCTATACTTGTATTTATATCTATATCAATCAAGAAATTTGGCACAAGGTAATGGCTTAAGGATTGTGTGCCCTGAGCTGTGCCCATGAGTTCTAGCTAACTATAGTCCATAGAGCAAGCTATGAGGAAAGGAAGATCATGGAAAGCTAGAACTCATGGGCATAGCACAGTCCAAAGCTGCTTTGCCATAGCCAAAATTGATTTCTTTGGTGCAGTGGGAGGGAATCCTCAGTATTTTTGTTAAGACCCTTCAAATGATTGATTCAGGCTACCCATCATATGCAGGGTAATCTTCCTTAGTTAAAATCAGCTGATTAGGACTTTAATTATATCTGTAAAATACCTTCAGAGACATTTTCTACATTAATTTGATTGAATAACTGGCAAATGTAGACTAACCAACTTGAAACATTTTTTAAAAACATCAGAAAAAGTATTCAAAATAATTGTGTTAAGATCATTCTGAACTAACCCTAAATTTTAATAGAAAATTAATCTGTCTAGTCAATGGCATAGTAAGGACTTTCAATGAATGAGAATAAGATTTGTAGCACATTTAAATATATATATATATATATATATATATATATATATATATATATATATATAATTGTTAATCAGATGGAAAGCACACATAGATCGACTTTCCATTTGACTTTTTCTAGGGGTTATATTGTAGAATTAAATGCAAATAGACTGCATGCTTGAAGTCAAAATGTTTCCTGAGGTGAATGGAAATATTGGAGTATAATTTTTACATAACTTGTGTTAAGCAATTTCCCCAAAGTTATATATTTTTGAAATTGCAACAAAAACTGAGGAAATAAAATTGATATGTAGGTTAAACATGTACATGTAACTTTTCAAGAATGAATTTAATGGTCAAAATAAAGGCAAGATTGGATATTCATTAAATATAGAATATGTTTAATTATAATGAAATCAGGGAAAATTGTGTTCTTCATTGAGTAAAGTGTTTTGTAAGATAAAAATATAATCATCATCATAGCTCTGACTGGTGTGGCTCAGTTGGCTGAGAGTCATCTTGTGCACTGAAAGGTTTCTGGTTCAATTCCTAGTCAGGGCACATGCTTGGGTTGCAGGCTCAATCCCCAGTAGGGGGCATGCAGGAAGCAGCCAATAGACATTCCACTCTCACATCAATGTTTCTCTCTCTCCCTCTCCCTTCCTCTATCTCTAAAAATCAATAAAAAATCTTTTGAAAAATATAAATAATCATCAAAAATGTCTTAAGAATGACATCAGGGAAAATATTGAAACACTTGACAAAAACTGTCAGAATCAATCTTATCAGAACTCTGGAAAGATAGTCAAAGGTTTATAGCCACTAAATTAATGCTAAATCAGGAGGAAGTCCAGTGACACATGGTAGGACATCTTTATGGGGTTTAACTTAATCTTATTAAAAGTCATCTCCATTATAGCCATGGTCTTGGTGACAGTAGCCCACATGCCTATTGTGTGTACCTGATTCCAGGGGAAGCATAGCAGATTTTGCTCCCAAGGAATTGTGCTTATCTGTTATGAACTGTATAAGGGCTTCTTAAACTACTGACACTAGGGGCATGATTTTGTTTTGTTGAACCCAGAATTAGAATACAGAAAAGAAACAGCTGTGTGGGGGACATTTCCCTAAAATATCACATAGAAAATTTGAAAAGCCACTGTTGCTTGGAGAAAAAGTAGTTGAGGCAAAAATAAGGTCACAGTGTTTCAGTGAATTGATGTGGAGTGAAATACTTTACAGAATAAGAGCTCTGAAAAGCTCTCACACATTCCACAAAATCGAGCAATAATATACATGGCCAGGGAGGGACACATTCCCAGAAATGACCTGACAAATCCATAGGCTTTCGCATCCTTAGGCTCCATGAGGGAAGTGAAGGCTAAGGCAGAGTTGTAAACAGTCTGGCTAAGAATCAAAGGAGTGCCAAAACACAGAGCCAATTTGCAAGCACGTGGAGAGTACATGTTTTCTTTTCTTCTTAATTTTTTGTGCTCCAGATGCTTAAGGAAATCTTTGTCAAACCACTGCCATCTCACTAAATACCTGAATCCCTCCAGTTACCCCCTTCCCCACCTTCCCCACAATAGCAGCCAGTGTAGGCTTCTGCAGCTGTGAGTACAAGACAACAGCTGCCTGAGTACTTTCTTGTTCTATCTTCCCGCCCCCAACCAGAATTTAAAACATGGTTTTAAAGATGCTCAGAAAGAATTTTAAAAAGCATAGATAAACAATATAACAATGCCAGGAAAATAGTACAAGAATAAAATGAGCTAAACAAGGAGATAGAAAACATAAAAACAAACAAACAGATCATTGGAGCTGAAGAATACAATAACTGAACTGAATAATTCAATAGAGAGCTTCAACAGAAGACTTGACAAAAAAAAAAAATACCACAAAAAACCACTGAGATATAGACAGATTAATAGAATTTATCCAATCAGAGGAGTTAAAAGAAAAAATTATAAAAAAGAATGAAAAAACCTATAGGACTTATGGGAAACCATGAAAAGAAGCAATGCACACATAATTAGAGGCCCAGAATGAGAAGAGAGGGGAAAAGGGGTAGAAAGCTTACTTTAAGAAATAATACCTGACTACTCTCTGTGTCCATGGGCTATGCGTATACACATATAAGTTATCTGGTTAATCTCCCCCCTCCCCACATAGTATGGCCAAAGGCTTGAGAGGGGTGGATGCGGAGTGGAGGGGGTCAATGGGGACCATACAACAACAAAAAAGGGGGACATCTGTAATACTTTCAACAATAAAGATAAATTTAAGAAAAGAATACCCAAGAACTGTGGGGATCCAGCAAAGCCATGGCATACTCAGCCCCAGGGCGCCTTATGTGCCATGCCAGCTCAGCCTGGTTCAGTGATCCTGAGTGGGGGGGTGAAAGGATTGAGAAAAGACAGACAAGAGAATGAAAGCTGGGTCTCGGTGGGACACTGCTCCCTGATGAGACAGTGCCAGCGCCCACAAGCCGTGTCTTTATTTTATAGCAGATGCCACGAGGCAAAGTAGGGGTGTGATCAAGTTGTTTAACATGCAACCGAACTCTAGCACAAGGCATGTGGGGCCACGTGATTGGACTATAGGTTCAAGCTTACAACCACAGCCATTGGTTATGATTGTGCTGGGAGGGCCTTGCCTTTCCAGCTGGGACTTGCACGTGGCAATGAGAGGACTCTGTCCTTTCATTAGTCCGAGGCTTGAACCTGGCCAAAACACTGTACCCGCGCCCCACAGAGAACTTTCCAAACCTGGGGACAGATTTGCATATCAAAGTTTATGAATCCAATAGGTCACCACAAAACTTCAATCCAAACATACTCTCCAAGACAAAATAATAAACTGTATAAAGTCAAAGACAGAATTTTAAAAGTATCAAGAAAAAAAATTCTGTGGTTACCTGACAATTCTTAGTCATTCTCAGTCACTATAGAAACGAACTTTCAAGACATTGTTTCTCAAATATTTACTAACAATGAAGGAGCGGGAATAGAAGTCTAAACACACTGTGGGTGAGGGTGGAAGAGACATTAAATCTAAATATCTAGAAATTTGCTTCCTTTCATTATCATATTTTTTCTTAAAAAGTATCTATGAAATGTGTATTTCACTATGTAATAAATGTTTGTTTTAATGAAAAATGTTTTAAGTTATGTGCAGATTAAACTGCTTATTTTTCTTTTGATGTTTGAATAACAGTAGTATTCTATGAAAGCATAGATATTAATATTATAGTGTTGAAACACAATGCCTTATTGCTTTTTTAAATATTTTATATATTATTTCATATTCATTCACAAGCACCAAAGTCTTTTAAGGAGAAAGGCTTATCCCAATTTATAAAAACTGACCTACAAAGGTCAGTTCAATAGAATACAAATTATCTTCTACTAAAACCATGCATCTCCTTGCATGTAGTTTTTGCCATTTATATTGTGGAGTTTTGTACAGGGTGAAGAAAAAGTAGGTTTACAATTGTGAGTACACAAAACAGAGTTAATTCTTGTATTACTAGAAGTCCAGTGCACGAATTTGTGCAAGGGTGGGGTCCTGATGGGGGCCCATTGGGCCAGGTCAGTGGGGGGAGGAACCGCAGGAGGTTGGCTGGCAGGCCTTGCTCCTGATCGGGGTGGGGAGGGCCAAAAAGGAGCAGATCCGGCCAGGGGAGGGGCCATGGGCAGTTATCCTGCTGGCCCCTCCCCCCAATTGGGGTGGGGGGCCAATCAGGGCCTGGATCAGGCCTGTTGGCTGCCACAGTGTGCGTCATAGCCACCAGTCATTCCTGTTGTTGTGGTTGATCTGCCGGCCATTCCAGTTGTTGGGTATGTATGTGTGTGTGCATATATATATATATCAGAGGCCCGGTGCACAAAAATTTGTGCACTCGGGGGGGAGGGAGGGTCCCTCAGCCCGGCCTGTGCCCTCTCGCAGTCTGGGACCCCTCGGGAGATAACCACCTGCTGGCTTAGGCCTGCTCCCGGGTGGTAGAGGGCAGGCCCAATCCCTAGGTGCAGCCCCTGGTTGGGCTCAGAGCAGGGCTGATTGGGGAGTTGGGGCGCCACCCCCTGTCATGCACAGGGCAGGGCTGATCGGGAGGTTGCGATGCCACCCTCAGTCACGCTCAGGGTAGGGCCGATTGGGGGGTTGGGGCACCGCCCCCTGTCACACTCAAGGCAGGGTCGATGGGGAGGTTGTGATGCCACCCCCTGTCACTCACAGTGGAGGGCCAATCAGGGGGTTGGGGAGCTCCCCGCTGTCATGCACAGAGTAGGGCCCATCAGGGGATTGGGGAGCTCCCCCCTGTAATGCACAGAGCAGGGCCCATCAGGGGGTTGGGGAGCTCCCCCCTGTCACACACAGAGCAGGGCAGATCAGGGGGTTGGGGCGCTACCCTCTATCACCCATAGAGCAGGGCTGATCAGGGGGTTGGGGCACCACCACTGTCATACTCAGGGCAGGGCCGATGGGGAGGTTATGGCTCTACCCCATCACACACAGGGCAGGGCCCGTGGGGGGGGGAGGGGTTCGGGCGCAGCCCTCTATCACCCACAGAGCAGGGCGATCAGGGGTTGGGGAGCTCCCCCTTATCAGACACAGAGCAGGGCTGATCAGGGGGTTGGGGTGCCTTCCCCTGTCACGAACAGAGCAGGGCGGATAGGGAGGTTGTGGCCCCGCCCCCTGTCACACACAGAGCCACAGGGCGATCAGGGGGTTTGGGCACTGCCCCCTGTCATGCTGATCCCAGTGCCGGGAGGCCTCGTGGCTCCGTTGATCCCGGTGCTGGGAGGCATATTACCCTTTTACTATATAGAATAGAGGCCTGGTGCATGGGTGGGGCTGGTTGGTTTGCCCTGAAGGGTGTCCTGGATCAGGGTGGCCATCCCCACTGGGGTGCCTGGCCAGCCTGGGTGAGGGGCTGATGGCTGTTTGCAGCTGGTCACACACCCTTCAGGGTGGGGGTCCCCACTGGGGTACTTGGCCAGTCTGGGTGAGGGGCTGAGGTCTGTTTTCAGGCTGGTGGGTGACTGAAGCTCCCAATTGCTCCTTTTTTTCTTTTTTTTAATTCTGGGCCAGCTTTAGCTCTGGCTCCAGCTCTTAGGCCTCTGCTGCTGAAAGCAGGTATCTGGTTTGTTTGGGTTCTATAATCGAAACACTGTATCAACTCCAGCTCTGAGATCCTGGCTGGCTGAAAGCAGGTTTCTGGGGTTTTGTTTAGCTTCTATATTTGTTACAATGTTTCAAACTGCAAGCTCAGAGGCTGGCAAGGCAGGCAGGGAACGTTGGTTTCCTCCTTCACTGAAGCAAGCAAGCCTCCTGTTAGCTTCAAGCTGCCTGACTGACAGCCGCCATCTTGGCTGGCAGCTAATTTGCATATCGCCCTGATTAGCCAATGGGAAGGGTAGCGGATGTACAGCTAATTACCAAGTTTCTCTTTTATTAGATAGTATATATATATATATATATATATATATATATATATATATATTTTATTAACTAGAGGCCTGGTGCATGGATTCATGCACATTGAAAGGAAATTAATTAAGAAAAATATTTTAGAGGTCTGGGAGGGACCACAGGAGGGCTCTAGGGTGTGTCTGGGTGCCCATCTCACCCAGTCTCAATCAGCCGGACCCTAGCAGCAAGCTAACCTACTGGTTGGAGCATCTGCCCCCTGGTGGTCAGTGTGCATCATAGTGACTGGTCCCATGGTTGAACGAATGGTCAGACACTTAGCATATTAGGCTTTTATTATATATAGGATTATTATATTATTTTCCATATGAACAACTATAATCCTGCTTTTGCCCCACCCTTACGTGTTCATGTATGTATGTATGTGTGTGTGTGTCTATATATATATATATATATATATATATATATATATTTGTGAGTATTCAAAGGGACAATCTTAAACAATTCCCTCACTAGTCTTGCATTTTTTTGTTAAGAAAAACAATGAAAATCTCTGATCATTCACATCATTTGACATTTGTTTGAAAACAAACACTCCAGAAAGTAGTTTCTTACTATCTTTCTGAGGTTTTTATAAATAATAGTTATAAAAAATGCTAGAAACTCATAATCAAGGAAACAACTGGGTAGGGAAGAATGAAGAAACTTCCAAAACTAGGGTATAGATAAAAAAAGGTTTATTCTCTGAAAAACCTCACTAAGATATTGACTTTTTTGTGTGTTTGAGCAGAGATGTAGAGTCACAGAAAGAATGTACAATATAGTCTCACTATTCATCCAAGATAAACCAAAGTCACTACTAAATTGGCACTAATAGCTCAAACCAGGTGACTAACTTGCTTGGGCAAAAATTTCAAATTAGTGGAATATTAAGAAAGTTACTTGAGGAAGATTTGAACACTAAACTTTTCTGAAGTCCCAGAGCAAAGTTTCAGACTCACAGTAGAATTAATTATTAGAGACAAATGAAGGTAAATAAGACAGACATCAATGTCATCCCATTTATGAAATAGCTAAATTAGGATCTCTGTAAACACATTTCTCAGAGAAACAACCATAACTTGTTAAAATTGAAAGAAAAAATATATACGTGCAAATACACATAAGTGTATACAGCAAATGAAGAAATATTTTTACCCTCTAAATCTTGGTAGGAGCAGCAAGAGTCTGGGGCTTGAAACACAACTCACTCATTCCCATTTTCTTAGTTCAGGATGACAAAGCTCCACCTTGGGCAGGTGTGGCCAAGAAGAAAAAGCTCCCTGTATCTCCACTCTCAAAAGTCAGGAGGGGATAGCCGCCAGCATTTGTTATCTCTCGGAGATATGTTATAGAGGCTAAATTTCAGAGGAGTGCATCTGAGAGATAATTGGCTTCTTCCTCCCAGAAGCCTGAATTCATAGGGTGAAGGCTCTAACTCAGCTACTACAGGCTAAGAATATTGGCACCCTGATTGCCCTCAGCAAGCTAACTTGCAATATGGAGGTTGCATACCAGTAAAGACAGCTGAGAGGACCAGAGGTTGGCATTTCCACCCAACATCATGCCCATAAAGGAAGAATGTCATTTAAAGAAAATGTACTGTTGTCTATTGACCCAGCTCTGGAGCAGTGACTCAGTAATTTTGCCCAGCGGAAGAGATAGGCCATATGAACAGAAACTTCTGAAGCTCTCCCCACAGAAAATGACTTTATTGGAACAGAGTGTGAGGCAGGCAAGCCTGAGGGCTCTCTAAAAAACAATGAAGTTTTTGTGGTAAGGAACTAAGAGGATACTAGTAGTTCTATGAGAGCAATATGCTAAATGTATCTTAACCTATTTTGACAGAAATAATGAAAGAAAGAGACAGCTAAGGGCTCTCCTGGAGTCAGAAGAAATCTCCAAGACTGACTTCAAAATCTACCTCTGTAAAGGGCCTAGAATTTAATTGGATCAGACTGTGTAGCAATTTAAAATCCCAGGCATTGTCAAAAACAATCCAGCAATCAATGGCAATTGTCAACAACTAGATTTGATAGCAACAGAAGCAAGCAACTTAGCAAAGATAGCATGAAAAGGCAAAGTAAATTATAAAGGCTTGTTAAATTCACTGTCATCAGAGGGTAAATGTGTGCTTGCCCAAGGCTGCATCCCCTCAGGAGCAATTTCAAGGATTCACACTGTAGGAGAAACAGACTTAAAGTTCATGCAAGACACTTAACAAATTAATAAGCAAACAGCAAAAATGATAAGCTCCTTTAGGGTAGAGGGATAGGGAGCACCACTATTCAAATTTTCTGTAATTACATTATCCAAATGTCCAGTTTAAAATGCCAAACTATGAGACATGCAAATAAATAAGAAGTAATGAACCATATACAGGGAAAAAAGCAGGCAACATATGCTATCTATGAGTGTATTTAGATGTCAAATTTAGCAGACAGAGATTTAATATATGTTCATAGAACCAAAGGAAAACATGTGTAAATAAGAGTCATTGTCTCATTGAAAAGAGGATATTAATAAAGAGATGCAAATTATTTTTTTAAAGACTAAATGAAAATTCTGCAGTTGAGTAATACAATAAATAAAACAAAAATTCACCAGAGGGGCACAACGTCATTTCAAATGATATAAGAAAGAACCATAGAACTTGAAGATAGGTCAATAGAGAATATAAACTTAAAGTACAGAGGGGGAAAAAGTAGAAAAACAAGGACAACCTCATAGGAAGGTGGGATAACATAAAGTGCATCAGCATGCACATAATGGGAGCTCCAGCAGTAGAGAAGAGAAAGGAGCCAGAAAATATTTAAAGAAACAATGTCAGAGAACCAAGATGGTAGCATAGGCAAATGCCTGTACTCGCTGCCTCCCACAACCACATCAAAATTACAACTAAAATACAGAATAACCATCATCCAGAACAGCCAGAAAGCTGGCTGAATGTAAGTCCTACAACTAGAGAAGCAAAGAAGAAAGCACACTGAGACTGGTAGTAGGTGCAGAGGCACAGAGTGGACTGGCTCAGCACCCACGTGTGCCACTGTTTTAATTGGGAGGGAGATTGCCCCTGTGGAGGCCACCTGTGAGGAGCAAGTGGTCCCAGCCCCACACCAGACACCCAGCCCAGGGTCCCAGAGTTGGCAAAAGAAGTGTCTTGCCAACAGACGCAAGACACTGGCAGTTATATCTTGAAGTCAGAGTAAAAGAGGGTGATGTCACAAACATGGAAGATATTTATTTTTTAACGTATCTACCCAGATACTTTTCTCCATATTAGTATCATCCCACAACCCACAGATTGAAGGATCAACTATGACAGGATTTACCAGAGCATATTACCTTTCTGCTTCAGTCAGGTTAGGTGGAGGCAACCAGAGCAGAAACCCTGCTGCAAGCCTAAGAGGAAAAAGATTCCATGTCTGATAAGGGCACTGGGGCTGCTCTTGCTTTGCTTCACCGCTGCTTTCCTCCACTGCCCTCATTAAACCTCAGCTGCAACAAGAAAGACTTTCCAGGATCCCTGCAAGTCTTTTGTTTTCTTGTAAAATATAATGAAACCGAAGAAAGAAAATGGAAATATGTGCCACTCAATTTGTATTTCTGATTAACAAATAAACAGGAGTATTTCCTAAGGTGACCATGGTTGAACTTTAGCTCAAGGGAGTGGAAACATTGGTTTAATTTTCCAGAGAATTAGACTTAAGAAAGTAAAAGAGAAATTCTGTTATCAATAACTTGCAGCAGCTTTTGTGAAATATCAAATTACAGTAAACTCATCTTTCCTTAATGAAAATTTCCTGTTTACAGTCTGTCTATTGGTATGCAAACAATCATGTAACTTTGATCATGAGCAGTGAGAGATTTTTAAATAAAGCTTTGAAATATGTTTTGTCATTTAATAACATAAAAAAGGAAGAAATCTAATGAACAGAATAAACTGGTGAATAAAATAGAATCAGAGGCATGGAAATGGAACAGACTGACCATTCTCAAAGGGAAGAGGGGTTAGGGGGTAGGAAGAGATTAAACAAAGATCTTATATGCATGTATTCAGTACCTATGCAGGCCTGGGGCTGTGTGGGAACCAGGTAGAGGGGAGCTATGGGGGAAAAAAGAGGAACATCAGTAATAATCTCAGCAATAAAGATTAAAAAAGAAAAAGAAACAATGGCTATCAAAGTATAGATTCAAAGAATCCCCATTAAAATACCAACAGCATATTTCACAGACCTAAAACAAACTCTCCAAAAATTTATATGGAATAAAAATGACCCTGAATAGCCACAGCAATCCTGAGAAAGAAGAACAAAGTTGGAGGGATCTCAATACCAGATATAAAGCTGTATTACAAAGCCACTGTTCTCAAAACTTCCTGGTACTGGCACAAGAACAGAAATATAGAATAGAGAACCCAGAAATCGACCCAAACCACTATGCTCAATTAATATTTGACAAAGGAGGCAAGAACTTACAATGGAGTCAAGACAGTCTCTTCAATAAATGGTGCTGGGAAAATTGGACAGATATATGCAAAAAAATGAAACTAGACCACCAACTTACACCATACACAAAAATGAACTCAAACTGGATAAAGGACTTCAACATAAGATGGGAAACCATAAAAATCTTAGAGGAATCCACAGGCAGCAAAATCTCAGACATATGCCAAAGCAATTTCTTCACTGATACAGCTCCTAGGGCAATGGAAACTAAAGAGAAAATAAACAAATGGGACTACATCAAAATAAAAAGTTTCTGCACAGCAAAAGAAACCATCAATAGAACAACAAGAGAGCCCACTGCATGGGAGAACATATTTGTCAATGTTACATCCAATAAGGGTTTAATCTCCAAAATGTATAAGGAACTCATACAACTTAAAAAAAGGAAGATAAACAATCCAATAAAAAAAATTGGCAAATGACCTAAAAATAGACACTTTTCCAAAGTGGACATACAGAAAACCAAGAGACATATGAAAACATGCTCAGAGTCACTAATCAACTGAGAGATGAAAATCAAAACGACAAGGAGGTACCATCTCACACCTGTCAGAATGGCTATCATCAACAAACCAACAAATGACAAGTGCTGGCAAGGATGTGAAGAAAAAGGAATCCTCGTCCACTGCTGGTAGGGATGCAGACTGGTACAGCCACCGTGGAAAACAGTATGGAGTTTCCTCAAAATATTAAAAATGGAACTCCCATTTCACCCTGTAATATCACTTCCAGGAATATACCCCAAGATATACCAATCAGAAAGGATATATGCACCCCTATGTTCATAGCAGCACAATTCTCCATAGCTAAGATTTGGAAACAGCCTAAGTGTCCATCAGCAGCTGAGTGGATTAAAAAACCGTACATGTACACAATGGAATACTATGCTGCTGTAAAAAAGAAAGAACTCTTACCATTTGCAACAGCATGGATGGACTGGGAGGGCATTATGCTAAGTGAAATAAGCCAGTCAGAGAAAGACAAATACCACATGATCTCACCTATTTGTGGGATATAATGAACAATATAAACTGATGAACAAAAATAGATCCAGAGACACAGAAACATTGAACAGACCGTCAAACCTCAGAGGGAAGGCAGGGGAGGGAGGAATTGTTGCTAACCAATCTGCCTTAAAGAAATGCAAAATTTCTTCAGGCTGAAATCAAGTGATTCTATAGAAACATTCCAATTCCATAATTAAAAAAATAATATGGACAAAGATAATTGTGTAACTAATAAATACCACATAAATTATATTACTCTCTTAACTGATTTTAGAAGTGTTATTTTAAATCCAAATAATAGCATGCACAAATTTAATTTATTTAATAATAAAAACACAAAGAAAGTGGATCAGAGTATAGTTGTTCTGAGGTAAGAAAATGATGCTGGATAAAAACTCATTTGCATAGGAGCAAATTAATTGAACTGGAAATAGTAAATAGAAGTTTAATAAAACAAACTTCAGAAATATATACTTGCTTTTCTTTTTCCTCTCAGCTCTTATAAAAGATATAAAATTATATAAACTAATAATTATATAAATAGATTTTATGTCTGTAACAGTATGAAAGTAACATGCGAAACAATAATGACACAAATAGGGTAAAGAAGTAACAGATGTAACAGAGGAGAGATATTTGAAGTAGATTCTGATAAGTTAAGATGTATATAATAAGACCTAGAAAAAAAAGTAAAATAACTTACAATATGGTGAAATCATTAAGTGACTTAAAATATTACCCTAGAAAATATTTATTCAATGCAACAGTAAACAGTAAATGAGGAGTAGAGGAAAAAAATAAGACAAATAGAAAACAAAAAGTAGAATAGCAGGTATAAATTAAATTAAATCATTATTATAAATAGGAATGGATTAAACAATCCAATCAAAAACCATAGACTGTTCAAATAGATTCAAAAAGAAAACAAGACCCAAATATATTCTGTCTACAAAAGATACTCTTTTATTAAAAGATATGTATGTTAAATTTAAAAAGATGGAAGAAGATACACCATACAAAGTGCAATAAAAAAGCCAGGATATATACTAATATATCAAAAAAATAGACTTTGAAAGGAAAAAAATGTTACTATAGACATAGAGAGACAATTTATAATGATAAAGGGGTTGATAAATTTTAAAGATATAGCAAGAGTAAATATATATTGACCTAAAAACAGAACCTGTTAAAGTGCATGAAACAATTCTTTTAGAACTCAAAGGAGAAATAAACAATGCAACAATTATAGCTATATACTCCAATAATTACCAATTAATAGTGAATAGAATAAGTAGGAAGAAGAACCAAATTATTTAAACAAGACTTATAAACCAAATAAACTTAAAAGACATTTAGTGAACTTTGTACCCAACAGCAGATGAAAATATATTCTTAAGTATACATGGAACATTTTCCAGGACAGACCATATGCTGCATCATTAAATGGCTACATAAATGTAAAAGTATCGGCACCTTACAAAGTATGTTCTCTGACCACATAAAATAAAATTAGAAATAAATATCAGAAAGAAAATTGGGATGTCCATTTTCATGTGGAAGTTAATTAAATCACTCATAAATAATCAATGGGTCAAAGAAAAAAAATCACTGGTGGAATTAGAAGTCAAACAACATAATTCATTATACTAACAAAATATCACAGTAAAACATACAATTATCTCAAAAATTGAAGAAAACATATTAGACAAAATTCAAAACTCACTGATGATACAAACTTCCTTCAAGTTAGGAATAGAATGGAACTTCTAAAACTTGTTAAAATGCATCTTATAAAACTCTCAGGTAGTATTATAATTAACAGGTAAGTAATTAATATATTTCCCCTAAAAGCAGGAACATACCAAGCATATCCACTCTCCACATTTCTTTTCTTCTTTTTTCTGGAGATCCTAGACAGTGTAATAAGGCAAGATAAATATTTTTAAAAAGATGAATTTACATTGTCTTTTTTTTTTTTTTAGTGGATAGCATGATCATTTGCATAGAAAAATTCCAAGAAATCTTTTTTTTTTTTAAAGTCACTATGCCTCTATAGAAAATAAATCACACCTAGCTCAAAGATATTGTTTTTTGTTTGTTTCTATTTCATTCATCGGTTTGTTTTGTCTATAAGATTCCACACATACGTGAGATCATATGGTATTTGTCTTTCTCTGACTGGCTTATTTTGCTTAGGGTAATAATCTCCAGGCCCAACCATGCTGTTAAAAAATAGTAAGAGTTCGTTCCTTTTTACAGACTTGTAGTATTCCACTGTGTAAATCAAGCATGTCAAACTCAAAGGCTAATGCGGGCCAAATAAACAAAGTTTAAGTTTACGTGGGCCACAAAAAAACAAAAGCTTCAATTTTCATAGAAACATAGGTTTATTTCGATAGGGACACGCTGAATACAAAGAGCTGAAATAAATGAGTCATAGTTAACATAAAATAATAGAACATTTTAATAAAAATAAATATTTTTTCTTGAACATTAACTTATCAGACACTGAATAACTGCACAAATTAATAAGCATAAGGCAAATAAACCTATTTTTCTTGTCCTCATAAAGTGAAATATTTCCTGTTGCGCACACCAAGCAAGTCAGTCCAAGATTACTGAGTGGCAACCAGCTGCTAAAATACTCACTGCTAGTATTAGTGGAGAGAAATGGTGCACCTGTGGTAAGGCGCATAAGGGAAATGAATGTAACATGATTATAGTAATCAGTCATTAGTGAACGTAGTTTGTTATTAATAATTATGTATAACAGGATATTGTAAAAATTAAGTTACGAAATTTTTATGAAAAATATTTCTTACATACTGTTATATTGCGCACAAGGGCCACGAGTTTGACATGCTTGGTGTCCACTCATCTACTAATGGACACTGGGCTGTTTCCAGATCTTAGCTATTGTAAACAATGCTGCTATGAACATAGGGGTGCATATATTCTTTCTGATGGGTATTTTGGGTTTCTTAGGATATATTCCCAGAATTGGGATTGCTGGGTCCAAAGGCAGTTCCATATTTAATTTTTTGAGGCAACTCCACACTGACTTCCACAGTGGCTGCACCAGTCTGCATTCCCACCAGCAGTGTACTAGGGTTCCTTTTTCTCCACATCCTCGCCAGCACTTGTTGTTTGTTGATCTATTGATGATAGCCTTTCTGGCAGATGTGAGGTGATATCTTATTGTGGTTTTAATTTGCATATCTCTAAGAATTAGTGGCGTTAAGCATTTTTCATAGGTCTATTGGCCTGTTTTTTAATACCATTCTCAAGTAAAAGAATTCAGGGTTCCTAATTATTAGGATGGATGTGATTTTACCTTGCAAATTTTGTATTGTAAGTGGAAAAATCCCATTTTTTTTAATGTCATCATTAGTTTTAAGGATTCTTTATGTATTCTTGATATAAGTCCTTGGTAATATATAAATATTGCTAGATAAATATAGGTATACATCTATTTCTTTATATAAATCTCTATTTATCTATATCTAAATTTGTCCAATTCTGATACCTGCTTTTTCATTTAATTTCTGAATTTTTTATAGCAAACATTCTAAAATACCAATAAAGTCTATTTAATCAATGATTTTCTCTTGTCTCCTATATAAAATATCTTTGCCTACCTAATTTTTTAAAGACACCTATGTTTTCTTCTAAAAGTATTATACTTCTAGCATTCAAATAGAAGCCTAAGATGCATTTTCAATGAGAATAACTGGTTAATCTTCAATATCATAATTTTTAAGCCCTTCAGAAACCTGTGTTTGCAAGAAAACCTGTGTTTGGAAGGCAACCATGTGAACTAAGTTTGAAAAGTGCCTAAAGACAGATGGGACATTTGCATGCTTTCATTTTTAGCAGAACACAGGGATTGTCTTCACAAAAGTGGGTAAGAGGGGAAAAATAGTCCTTAAAGACTGAGCACTGCCCAACACAAATGTTTAAAATGATATGGATCCTCATTCCAGTATCATTTGAAAACACTTTTCTGAGGGCCTATTCCAGGCCTTCAAGAGAAAGAATAGGGACAAGGAACAAGGCCTGAGAAAATCTCCATCAACTAGCAGCACACAGGCACAAATACCTGACTCACTTTCTGAATCCCTCCCTCATAGAAAGCAAAACCTTTCATTTATTAGGTGTGATACAGTGAAACTTCTAATTTTTGTTGAATAGACAATGAGATTGCTGTCTGGGCCCAGGGGAAAATGATGACATAGGAGAGCCCAGCGTCCGCATTCCCCCACATAGATTAGTGACTATGTCTGGAAACAAAACAGCTTTGGGAGACCTCTAGGGTGCCTAGCAACACTGTGAAATAATCGCACAAAAAGAGAAGGAAGACATCTTCATTTTGCTTGTATCATCCCATTTCCTGTGCTGCAGACATTGTTCGGCACCAAAAATAAATTTCCCAGCTAGAGAGAGTTTCTCCCACCAGGAAAGGAAGGGCAGAGTGAGAAAGATGGAAATCCTGCCATTTGTGGCAACTTGGATGAAGCTTGAGGGCATGATTCTAAGTGAAATAAGACAGAGGAAGACAAATACCATATGCTATCACCTATATGTAGACTCTAAATGAGCCTAAATCAGAGAAAGATAGTAGAGCATTGGTTACCAGAAGCTGGGGTGTGGGAGAAATGGGAAATATTGGTCAAAATGTACAAACTTTGAGTTATAAAATTAAAAAGTTCTGGTGACCTAATGTGCAGCATGGAGTTTGTAGCTAATAATAATGTATTGCACTTGAAAACTGTTAAGAGAGTAGATCTTAAATGTTCTCACTTCAAAAAAGAAATGGGAATCATGTGACTTCAGGGGTGGGCAAACTTTTTGACTCGAGGGCCACAATGGGTTCTTAAACTGGACCGGAGGGCCGGAACAAAAGCATGGATGGAGTGTTTGTGTGAGCTAATATAAATTCAAAGTAAACATCATTACATAAAAGGGTACGGTCTTTTTTTTTTTTTTTAGTTTTATTCATTTCAAATGGGCCGGATCTGGCCCGTGGGCCGTAGTTTGCCCACTGCTGGACTAGATGGAGGTGTTATCCAATGCTATATAGTGTAACCATTTAGCAATATACAAAAGCATCAAATCAACATGTACACAAACTTACACAATGTTATATGTCAATTATATCTTAACTAGAAGTCCAGTGTACAAAATTTGTGCACTGGGGGGGTGAGTCCCCTCAGCCCAGCCTGCACCCTCTTGCAGTCTGGGACCCCTTACTCCTACCTCCCGCCTGCAGCGGAGGTTGGAGAGGCTCCTGTCACCGCTGCTGTGCTCACCAGCTGTGAGCCTGGCTTTTGGCTGAGCGGTGCTCCCCCTGTGGGAGCACAATCACCACCAGGGGACAGCTCCTGAGTTGAGCATCTGACCCCTGGTGGTCAGCATGTGTCATAGCAAACAGTTATTCAGCCGTTTGGTCAATTTGCATATTAGCCTTTTATTATATAGGATAAAGGTGGTAAAGTTGATCACTTAATGTTTAAAAATATATTAACAATGTATTATTGGTTTATAATAGCTGCATAAGTAAAATATATGATTACAGTTAGTTTAAAGATCATATACTATTTTAAGGTGCTTATACTACAGGTAAATTGCTGTAATATCAATTGAATTTAAATTGTGCCAAATTATGACTTGTACTACAAGCCCTAAAGCAACCACCAAAATAACAAAACAAAACAAAAAAAGAGTTATATATAGCAAACTAACAAATGAAACAAATGGAATCATAACAAATAATCAGCCAAAAGAATCATATTTAATTTAATTGATCTGAATACCTGTATTAAAAGGTAGAAATTGTCAGATTGGAACAAAAGAAAAGATTCAAATATATTCTTCTTATAAGAGATGCACTCTAAATAAAAGTTTAAAAAATAGAGGCTGATATAGCATGCTAACCCTAATTAAAAGAAACCTATAATGGCTATATTAACATGCTACTAGACTAGACTACACTAAACTAGATGTCAGAGTGAAGAATACTACCAGGGATGAAAAAATATGTTATTTGATGGCCATAAACACCATGAGGCATAACCATTCTAACATCATAACCTCAAAATGTTACAAAGCTTCAAAATACATGAAAAAAACTACTACAACTTCAAAAAGCAAGAGATAAATTCACAAATCTAATTGGATATTTCAATATCCCTCTCAAAATATTTGATAAAATTATTTATACAGAAAAATCAGGAAGGATATAGAAATCTTGAACAAAACTCTAAACCACTTGACTTCATAGACAATTATGGAACTCTCCATCTAATAACGGCAGAATAGATAGTCTTTTTAGGCACATATGGAACCAAGATAGACTTTATTCTGCATTATAAATAAATCCTAATAAATTGGAAAAATCAACTAATAAAAAATCTTTTCTGATCACAAAGGAAATATATAACAAATATCTCTAGAAACTTCCTAGAATTTAGAATTAAATAATACATTTAAAAATAACCAATGAATGAAAAAAATACTAAAAAAGAATTTATAAATTATTTGGAATTGCCTGAAAATGAAAACACAAGCATCAGAATTCGTGAAATGTCACTAAAACAATATTTATGGGAAAGTTTATAACATTGAATGTCTATATTAGAAAAGATGAATGATCTCAAAAAATGAAGTCAACTTGCACTTTAAGAAACCAGAGAAAGAAGATGAAATTGAAACTAAAGTAAGACAAATGAAAATAATAAATATTACAGCAAAAATCAATGAAATAGAAAACAGAAAAAATAAGAGCAATTCAATGAAACCAAGTTCTGATTCTTTGAGAACATTAAAATTGATACACTTTTAGGCAGACTGATCAAGGAAATACGAGAGAAGACACAAAGACCAGTATCAGGAATGAGAGGAGTACCATATAGTAGATTTAACAGATAGTAAAATAATAATAAGGGAATATTATTAATAATTTTTGTCTATGAATTGGACAAATTAGTTGACATAGAAAAATTCTTTGAAAGATGTAAACTGCTAAAATTACTCAAGAAAAAATCAATTACTTTACTTGAATAGTGCTATATCTATTACATAAATGAAATTCACAGTTAAAAACCTTCATACAAAGAAAGCTCCAGTATCTAAAAATGTGAAATTGCTGTAGAAGACAGTATGATAGTGTCTCAACGAGGTAAACAGAATTACCATATGATCCAGCAATTTCAACTCTAGGTATATACACAAAAGAATTGAAAGCAGGGATTTGAACAGCTATTTGTACACTGATTTTCACAGCAGCATTATTCGCAATAGCCAAAAGATGGAAAACATCTAAATATCCATTGATGGATAAATGAATAAGCAAGATGTGATCTATACATAGAATGGAATATTATTCAGCCTTAAAAAAGAACAATATTATACAACATGGATAAATTTTTAAAACATTATGCTAAGTAAACCACACCAGACACAAAAGGACGTATATTGTATCATGACACTTATATGATGTAACTAGAATAGTTAAATTCACAGAGATAGAAAGTAGATTAGTCAGTACCAGGGGCCAGAGGAGGGAAGCAATGAGAATTATTGTTTAATAGGTGCAGAATTTTAGTTGGGATAATGGAAAATTTCCAGAGATCTATAGTGGTGATAGTTACACAACAATGTGAATGTCCTTCATGCCCCTGAACTTTACACTTAAAAAGTGGTTGAAATGGTAAACTTTATGTTATGTATGTATTATCACACACACACACAAAACCATTGGGTAGCTATATGCCACATACAAAAATAAAAGAAAAAACTTTCAGAAGAAGCAAGTCACAGAATATATATATTCATATAATATGCTTCAATTTATTTAAAGCTTAAGAATAGACAATAATAAAGAATATTTTATTTAGAGATATACACATCATTGGCTAAACTAAAAAGAAAATCCAAATAAAGGTTAATCCGAAAAAAAATGGAGTGGTTAACAGGAAAAGGGAGTGCAATATGAATGGGGCACATGAGAGCATTGTTTCTAAGAGACTGTTAAGATACTGTTTCTAAATTTATGTGCCAGGTGGAAAAATGTTTGCTTTTTAATATTCTTCATCTGTGCATATATTTAATATTCTTCATCTGTGAGATTCACACATGTGTGAAGTTTTTCACAAGTAAAAGGCAGGGAGACAAGTGGGGGAAGATCACTAGTTCCTCAATAGGTAGGCAAAGGACATATATTTGATTTCAAATATCACCCAACATAGCCTAGTACAGAAAGAAAATGGTTATTGAAGGACAAATTCTAAAATACAGCATCAATAATTGATGCTTTCTTCAATTCTCTTTGGTTACACCTTACTTTGTAATTAATAAAGAAAATGCTAAGCATCTACACCTAGCAAACATATGAATCACTTTATATACATTCCAAATTGAAAGTAGTGAGGTCAATATTCCACTAAAAAATACTTTCTGCCCCTAAGTCAGAACCTCTACATTGTGTCCTTTAATCACTGACATTAGTTTTTGCTTTTGCACTTTTCTCTTAAACATTGATAATTTTTTTCAACTATATGAAAAAAGGTTAAGATATACAGTTAAGGACCTAGCTGGTTTGGCTCATTGGATAAAGCGTCAGGCCCCAGACCAAAGGGTCCCAGGTTTTATTCCAGTCAAGGGCACAGACCTCAGTTGCAGGCTGCAGGAGGTAACTGGTAGAGGTCTCTCTCTCACATGGATATGTCTTTCTCTCTGTCTCTCCCCCTCCCTTCACTCTCTCTAAAAAATCAATGGAAAAATATCCTCAGGTGAGGATTAAGGAAGAAGAAGGAGAAGGAGGAGGAGGAGGAGGAGGAGGAGGAGGAGGAGGAGGAGGAGGAGGAGGAGGAGGAGGAGAAGGAAATACAGTTAAGAAAAATATTAACAGAAGCAAAAATTATGGATTTCTATTATTGACACTGCTTTGGACTTTACGTGGATACAAGCTATTACCTAGAAAATAGGTATGATAGCATTTCTCTACTTCTATAGAGATTGAATGATTTAATACATAACTACAAAGGGTTTGCATGTACCACATGTCTGTATTAATATTTTAATGCTGGTGTTCTGCAGAATACAAAATCTTAGCTCTTGTGCCATTTTCTAGAATCACCTTAGTTTTACAACCAACTTGTAAATGAATTGACAATTTACTCTCTCAAAACCTACCTCTGTTTCTTTGGACCTAACCTCAGCATCATTTAACAAAGCATAAAGAAAAAATGACATTAAATCACGGGTTTGTAATCCTAGCTGAGTTTCAGTGGATGTTTCTGAATCTGCAAAGCAAGAGGGAGTGTCAGCAATGAGAGTAGAATTTTTGCAAGTAAATAAGATCTCCACCTTTTCATTATGCATGAGAGCTTTCCTCCAGAATACAGAAACCTAAATTCCTGTACTGAATAACTGAGGCTGCTGAGAAACAAAGCACGCTGGCCCTCAGTATTACAAATGAGTTAACAACAATAAACAAAAGTGGAAAGAGTGATCAATTTTTAAATATGATTTCAAAAACATATGACTCTAGAGACTAATCTCATGTCTCAATGTAACCAAGAAATACTAATGCTTTATATTTCCATAGCACTTTATTTAAAAAAATATATATATATATATTTATTGATTTCAGAGAGGAAGGGGGAGGGAGAGAGAGAGAGAGAGAGAGAGAGAGAGAGAGAGAGAGAGAGAGAGACATCATTGATGAGAGAGAATCATTGATCAGCTGTTTCTTGCACGCCCTTACTAGGGATCGAGCCTGCAACCCTGGCATGTGCCCCTAACTGTAATCGAACCCAGGACCCTTCATTCCCCAGGCTGACACTCTATCCACTGAGCCAAACCAACAAACCAGCTAGGGCCCAGAGCACTTTATTTACAAATGACTTCCACACTCTTATCTCACTTCATCTTGACAACTGATAAGACTTCTCAGAGAGGTTATGTGGGTTGCCTGGTATCACACAGCTAACAAATCAGAACACCATCTTTTTAATCCTAATAGTTATCTACCACACTCTATATCTCAAAGGACACAAGCTTAGGCACTTTGAATAAGAGAGAAACTATGAGGACCCAGTTTGATTAGCCAGATGACTAATACCAATACTAGCTGTACTTTAATAAGAGTTGCTTTTAAATTAATTGAAGGACTGGGCTTTTCAGAAATGGGCTTTGGCTTTTAAATAAATTGTAATGAAAAGTTTAGAAAAGCAACTATTAGCTACCTAATGATCTACGAAGAGAAAAAATCATTAAAAATGACAGACCAATTTTGCCACTTCTTATAGGATAAGATACCTGTCTTATAATTAAAGGACATTTAAAGTATGTAAGTGTGTGTGTGTGTGTGTGTGTGTGTGTGTGTGTGTGTGTGTGTGTGTGATAGATAGAGAGAGAGAGAGAGAGAGAGCGAAAGAGAGAGAGGGAGAGAGAAGAGAATTTTGTGTAAAGTATATTAATGTGTCATATCATTTTATGATACATATTTTTATCTATCTATCCATACCCAAAAATAATGATCAATATATAAGCATTCTTAAACAATTAATCATATATTCCCACTCTGAGTAATTATAGTCAATATCATATATTACAACCTATGTGCTGGGAAAAGCATACTTCAAAATGGTATGTACTTAGAAATCAAACAGAAATATCTAAACATTTCATGTATTTTTCACTTCTAAAAAATTGCTTCCCCTAAACAATTATATCTAATAATTTAATATCAACAGTAGTTCCAGAGTTAGTTTTCCCCCCTAAGTGGTGTTTCTTTGGGAAGACTAAAGAAATTCAAGAGAAGCATTTTTATAAAAACATGGGAAAGTGATCAGTATCAAACATTATTGCTCAAAGGCAATAAACAGTATATGTGCACACACATATATGTATCATCATGGAAAATGCTTACAGCTTAGAAGTAAATATATGAGATTTGGGAAAATAAAAATGAGATGCTATTGTCTTGTCATAAAAGAGACAATGTTTGTTAAGAGTACTCTGACCTGGTTTCTGGTTCCACTTGGGACGAGATTGGAAGTCATCACTTCATCCTAAAAACAAGTAAAAAGCTAAAAAGGTTGAAAAATCAATAATTATCCTTGGATCCCTAAGACAGGGGAGGGAACAGGGCAAACCATGGCTTTTAAGATTGGAGATGCCCACGGGTGATATAGGGAGTCACCGCTTACCAGAGCAGACACAGGAGCAGAGACCATCACAGGAACCTGTGTTGGGTTAGGAAAACCTAAACTGTAATGGACACATCTCTGGAGACTTGCAATTCAGAGAGCCAGAATTCCAAGGGTCTCAGTCATAAGGGGTCACCCATAATATTGTGAGACGTACCTGCAGGAGCTTGACTAGAGCCCCACAGTAAATATTAAAGAAAAATATCCCTTTGCTTTTGGCAGGGTGAGGGGAAAGCGAAACATTTTTAAATACATTTTAATTAACATACTCTTATTAGTAAGGCCTGCTCTTAGAGGAAAAGAATTAAAAACACAACCTGCTGGGGTATTATCAGAGACCAACTCATTAGGGAAAGGGAAACACTCAACTCCAAAGGGAAACACTCAACTCCAGCTACCTCTATTCTTCCACATGGGAGAAAGAAAATATCAATTCCAGTCCACTTCAGCCACGTTAATGCCCCCCCCCCAACCCCCGCCACTGAGGAAAAACAAGTGAGACACCCTTGTAAATGACTGAGACCTAATCGTAGGACTACAGCATGCTTTCTCCTCCCCATCCACACCACTACATTACTAAAGTCTACTTACAGCAGTTGTTTTTTGTTTTGTTTTTACCCGTTACATCATATGCAGCTATCAAGAAAAAAATTACAAGGCATACCAAAAGACAAAAAATAAATAAATAAATAAATAAAAACACAATTTGAAGAGATATCAAAAGCATCAGAACCAGACATATCAGGATGTTGGAATTTAAAATAAATATGATTAACATGCCAGGAGCTCTAATGAATACAGCAGCATGCAAGAACAGATAGGCAATGGTAGCACGAAAAGAGATATTCTAAGAAAGAACCAAAAATAAATACTAAAGATTAAAAACACTGCAAGAGAAATGAAAAATGTCTATAATGGGCTTATTAGTAGACTGGGCACAGTTGAGGAAAGACTCTCTTAGCTTGAGACTATCTCAATAGAAACCACTAAAATAAAAAAGAAAGAGAACAAAGAATGAAAAAAAAAAACATGACAGAATATTCAAGCATTGTGGGATAACTACAAAAGGCACAATGTACTCATAATGAGAATACCAGAGGGAGAAGAAAGAGAAAGAAGAGAAGAAATACTTGAAACGACTGAGAATTTTTCCAAATTAATATCAGACACCAACTACAGATGGAAGAAGCTCACAGAACACCACACATTGCCAAAATCACAACACAACAGAAAATAAAAGATAAAGAAAAAACTCTTGAAAAAACATGGGTGGAAAAGCAGCTTATCTATAGAGAAAAAAAAGATAAGAATTATATTTGACTTCTCAGAAACCGTGGAGGCAAGAAGATAGTTGAGTGAAATGTTTAAAGTGCTGAGAGAAATAAAAAGTCTGTACTCTGAAATTATCCTTTAAAAGTGATTCAAGGAAAGAAAGACTTTCTGAGACAAACAAAAAGTTAGACAACTTGTTACCAGTAGACCTGCCTTGCAAGAAATGTTCAAAGAAGTTTTCAGAGAGAAGGAAATTAGTTTAGGTCAGAAACTCAGATCTATATAAAGTAAGGAAGAGTACCAAAGAAGGAATAAGTAAATGTAAAATAAAAACATTTTTCTTATTTTTAATTTGTCTAACAGATAACAGTTTGTTCAAAATAATAATGCCAAAAGTCATTTGTTTGTATATGCTTATGTATGCTTATGTATAAACTAGAGGAGGCGGCGGGGCGGGGGGGGGGGGGCATCCCTCAGCCAGGCCTGCGCCCTCTCACAGTCCAGGACCTCCTGGGGGATGTCCGCCTGCTGGCTTGGGATCCAGCCTAAGCCAGCAGTTAGATATGACTCTCACAGTCTGGGACCCCTTTTGCAGTCCGGGACCCCTCGCTCCTTACTGCCCATCTGATCGCTGCTCCTTAGCACTGCTGCAGAGGTGGGAGAGGCTCCCACCACCACCACTGCGCTCGCCAGCTGAGAGCCTGGCTTTTAGCTGAGCAGTGCTCCCACTGTGGGAGCACGCTGACCACCAGGGGGCAGCTCCTGCATTGAGCCTCTGCCCTTGTGGTCAGTGCACATCATAGCGACCGGTCGTTCCGCCATTTGTTTCCCCTGTTCAGGCAATTTGCATATTAGGGTTTTATTATATAGGATGAAATGAATGGCAGCAATGATACAAGGGACAGAAAGTAGGAATTAGGATAACATTGTTATAATAAGGTACTCAACACTACCTTGAAGTGGTATAAGGTTATTTAAAAATAGACTTGTATTACCTGTAAATGCATGTTGCAAATTCTAGGGCAACCACTAAAAAAGTAACAAAAGTATAGAACTGATATGTTCAGAAAGAAGACAATTGGGAATCATAAAATGCTCCATTAAAACCACAAGGAAGTAAGACAAAAATAAGAACACAGAACAGGTATAACAAGTAGAAAACAATAATGAATATATCATATATTAATCCAACAATAGCAATAGTCACTTTAAATAGTAAATGTCAAAATGCAACAATTAAAAAACAGAAATTTTCAGAGTGGATCACTAAACAAGACCAACTATAGGTTGTCTATAGGAAACCCACTTTAACTAAAAACACATATAAATAAAAGTAAACAGATGAAGAAAAATATATCATGTTATCAATTATCAAAAGAAAGCAGAAGTAGGTATATTAAATTCATACAGAGAATATGTCAAAGCAAGAAAAATTAATGAGAAATAAGAGCGGTGCATAACAACAAAAGGGTCAGTTATATGGGAAGACATAATAATTCTTAATGCTTATGCACCTAACAACTATGTGAGGCAAAAACAATACAATTGCAAAAAGAAATAAATGAATCCACTATCATAGTTGGGGACATCAACACTCTATTAGAAATTGACAGATAAAGCAGGAGGAAAATCAGTAAGGGCATAGTTGAACTCAACACCAACACCAATCAACTGAATATAATTGATACTTATGTACTAATTCATTCAACAAGAGCAGAATATACCTTTATTTTCAAGTTCACATGGAATATTCACTGTGTAATGGCATAAGAATTACTTAATTTTGAAGGCAATTCTAAATGCAATTCTCATCCTAGCCACTTTGGCCCAGTGGATAGAGCATTGGCCTGTGGACTGAAGGGTCCCAGAGTTTGATTCTGGTCAAGGGTACATGCCCAGGTTGCAGGCTCGATCCCCAGTAAATGGCGTGCAGGAGGCAGGCAATCAATGATTCTCTCTCATCATTGATGTTTCCATCTCTCTATCCACCTCCCTTCCTCTCTCACTAAAAATTCAACGAACACATATTTTCAAAAATTCTTTGCAGTGGTTCTCAACCTTCCTAATGCCACGACCCTTTAATACAGTTTCTCATGTTGTGGTGACCCCCAACCATAAAATTATTTTTGTTGCTACTTCATAACTGTAATTTTGCTACTGTTATGAATCGTAATGTAAATATCTGATATGCAGGATGTATTTAGGCGACTCCTGTGAAAGGGTAGTTTGACCCCCAAAGGGGTCATGACCCACAGATTGAGAACCACTGGTTTAAGGTATTACATATAGCATTATATATGTCTCCTTTTTCCCAATTGACCTCTCCCCGGCCACCTTCACCCCTCCCCCCCAGCACATGCCCTCACCCCCTCTGTGTCCACTGGTTATGCTCATTTGCATGCATACAAGTCCTTTGGTTGATCCCTTATCCCCCACCCCAACCCTTCCTTGCCTTCCCTCTGAAGTTTGATGGTCTGTTCACTGATTCTCTTTCTTTGGCTCTATTTTTGTTCATCAGTTTATGTTGTTCAATATATTCCATAAATGAGTGAGATCATGTGATATTTATTTTCCTCTGACTGGCTTATTTTGCTTAGCATAATGCTCTCCATGTTCATTTGCTTAGCATAATGCTTTCCAGGTTCATTTGCTGTTGCAAATGGTAAGAGTTCTTTCTTATTTACAGCAATGTAGTATTCATTGTGTAGATGTACCACAGTTTTTTAATCCATTCATCTGCTGATGGGCACTTAGGTTGTTTCCAAATCTTAACTATTGTAAATTTTGTTGCTATGAACATCAGAGTGCATATATCTTTTCTGATTGGTGTTTCTGATTTCTTGGGATATATTCCTAGAATGGGATTACTGAGGCAAATGGACAACAAAATATCATATACATCATAGCAATATCTTTGCCAATACAGCTCTTAGGGTAATGGAAACTAAAGAGAAAATAAACAAATGGGACTACATCAAAATAAAAAACTTCTTCACAGCAAAAGAAACCATCAAAAAAACAAGAAAGCCCATTGCATGGGAGGACATATTTGCCAATGTTCTATATGATAAGGGCCTAATCTTCAACATTTATAGGGAACTCATACATCTTAACAAAAGGAGGATAAACAATCCAATAAAAAAAATGGACAAAATACCTAAAAATAGTCACTTTTCAAAAGTGGATATTCAGAAAGCCAAGATACATATGACAACATGCTCAAAGTCACTAATCATCTGAGAGATGCAAATCAAAATGACAATGAGATACCATCTCACACTTGTCAGAATGGCTATCATTGACAAATCAAGAAAAGACAAGTGCTGGCGAGGATGCGGAGAAAAAGGCACCCTCGTGCACTGCTGGTGGGAATGCAGACTGGTGCAGCCACTGTGGAAAACAGTATGGAGTATCCTCCAAAAATTAAAAATGGAACTCCCATTTGACCCAGTAATGCCACTTCCAGGAATATACCCCAAGAAATCAGAAACACCAATCAGAAAGGATATGCACACCCCTATATTCATAGCAGCACAGTTTACAAAAGCTAAAATTTGGAAACAGCCTAAGTACCCAACAGCTGATGAGTGGATTAAAAAAACGGTGGTACATCTACACAATGGAATACTATGCTGCTGTAAAAAGGAAGGAACTCGCTGAAACCGGTTTGGCTCAGTGGATAGAGCATCAGCCTGCAGACTCAAAGGTCCCAGGTTCGATTCCGGTCAAGGGCATGTACCTGGGTTGCGGGCACATCTCCAGTATGAAATGTGCAGGAGGCAGCTGGTCGATGTTTCTCTCTCATAGATGTTTCTGACTCTCTATCTCTCTCCCTTCCTCTCTGTAAAAAAATCAATAAAATATATTTAAAAAAAAATTAAAAAAAAAAGGAAGGAACTCTTACCATTTGCAACACCATGGATGGACCTGGAGAGTATTATGCTAAGCAAAATAAGCCTGTCAGAGAAAGATAAATATCACATGGTCTCACTCATTTGTGGACTATAATGAGCAACATAAAGTTATGAACAAAAATAGATCCAGAGACATAGAAGCATCAAACAGACCCTCAAACTTCAGAGGGAAGGCAGGGGAGGGGGAGCAGTAAGAGATCAACCACAGGACTTGTATTCATGCATATAAAAATAATCAATGGACACAGACACGAGGGGAATGAGGGCATGTACTGGGGGTGGGAGTGGTGGGGAAGAGGTCAATGCAAGGGGGAAGGAGACATATATAATACTATATGTAATACTTTAAATAATAAAGATTATTTTTTTTTAAAAAAAGCAATAATAAAAAAACTCCCAGCAAACAAAAGCACGGGTCCTGATGGCTTCACAGGGGAGTTTTACCAAACATTCAAAGAAGGACTAAAACCTACCCTCTTCAGACTATTTCAAAAAACCCAAGAGGAAAAAACACTTCCAAGTTCTTTTTATGAGGCCAGCATTACCCGAATCCTAAAACCAGATAAAAACACTACAAAGAGAATTATAGGCTAATATCCCTGATGAAAATAGATGCTAAAATCCTCAACAAAATACTAGCAAATCTCATCCAGCACTATTTTAAAAAGATCATACACCATGATCAAGTGGGATTCATGCCAGAGATGGAAGGCTGGTATATTTGCAAATCAATAAACATGATAGAGCACATAAATAAATTGAAAGACAAAAATCACATGATCATATCAATAGATGCAGAAAAAGCAGTCAACAAAATCCAATACCAATTTTTGATAAAAACTTTCGCAAACTGGAAACAGAGGGACATATCTCAACATGATAAAGGCCATGTATGACAAACCTACAGTGAGCATTATACTCAGTGGGCAAAAGCCAAAACCATTTCCCATAAGAACAGTAACAAGACAGGAATGCCCAGTTTTACCACTCTTATTCAAGACTAGAGGCCTGTTGCACGAAATTCGTGTACTCGGGGGGGGGGGGGTCCCTCAGCCCAACCTGTACCCTCTCACAGTCCAGGAGCCCTCAGGGGATGTCCGACTGATGGTTTAGGCCTGCTCCCCAATAGCTGGCATTTGGACATCTATTTTGACCAATTTGAATTGACTACCTAATACATGCACACATTAAAAAGAATATATGTCCCCCTATTTTCATAGCAGCACAATTTACAAAAGCTGGCATTTGGAAACAGCCCAAGTTCCCATCAGTAGATGAGTGGATAAAAAAGCTGTGGTACATTTACACCATGGAATACTATGCAGCAGTAAAAAGGAAGAATATCTTACCCTTTGAGACAGCATGGAGGGATCTGGAGAGTATCATGCTAAGTGAAATAAGTCAGTCAGAGAAAGACAAGTACCACATGATTGCACTCATATGTGGAATCTAAGTAACAAAATAAACTGATGAACGGAGTGAATCCAGAGACATGAAAGCATGGAGCAGAGTACGGAAACTCAGAGGGAAGGTGGGGGAGGGTGGGTGGGAGGGAGGTGATCAACCAAGGGCCTTGTATGCATATATGCATAACCCGTGGACACAGACACTGGGGTGAAGAGGGCCTGGGGTGGGGGATGGGGGCAGGCTAGCAGGGATCAATGGGGGAAAAACGGAGATATATGTAATACTTTCAACAATAAAGAATTACTTTAAAAAAGAGAATTGGAATACAAGACACAGACTGGGAGGAAATATTTACAAAACATACATCTGATAAAGGATTGTAATTCAAAATATAAAAAGGACTGTTCAAAGACAATAATAAGAAAACAAAATCCCAAATAAAAAAATGGCCCAAAGACTTTAATAGACACCTCACTAAAGAAGATATGGAGATGAAAAATAAGCATGTGAAAATATTTTTCACATAATATTTCATCAAATAATGCAAATTAAAACAGCCATAAGACATAACTACACACCTGTTAGAATGACCAAAATATGAACACTGACAAAACCAAATGCTGGTGAAGATGTGGAGCAACAGATATAGCTGGTGGAATACATATTTGGAAGACAATTTGGTAGTTTCTTACAAAACTAAATATCTAAACATACTCTTATCATAAAATTCAGCCATCTCACTCCTTGATATTTGCCCAAAGAAACTGAAACTTTATATCCACATAAAAATCTGCATATGGATATTTACAGGAGCTTTAGTCATAATTGCCAAAATGTGGAAGCAACCAAGATGTCCTTCAGGAGGTGAATGGATAAATAAGCCATGACACGTCTAGACAATGGAATATTACTTAATGGTAAAAGGAGATGAACTTTTAGCCATTAAAAGACATAAAAGAACCTTAACATTCTATTACTAAGTGAAAGAAGCCGGTCTGGAAAGGCTACATTCTATGATTTCAACTATAGGTCATTGTGGAAAAGACAAAACTATGGAGAAAGTAAAAACATCAGTGGTTTCCAAGGTTTGACTAGGATGGGAGGATGAATAGACAGAGCACAGAGAATTGTTAGTGTAGTAAAAATACTCTATTTTATTAGAATGACAAAAATATGTCCTTATACATTTATCCACACCCATAGAATGTACAACACCTGGAGTGAATTGCATTGTAAACTATGGATTTGTATGATTATGAGGTGTTAATGTAGATTCATCAATTGTAACAAATTTGCCACTCTGGTGGGGGATTTTGATAATGGAAGTGGCTATGATGTGTGGGAACAAGAGATATATGAGAAATCCCTCAATTTTGCTGTGAAACAAACTGCTCTAAAAAATTAAGTCTAAATTTAATTAAAAAATATCTTCATCATTCTATTCCAAATAGTACCACTAAGATTTGCATTACAGGGAAATACTAGATGTTTTGTTCAACCTACCTCCACTCCCTAATGTGTGAATGAATAAAATGTGGACACACTATCTTGCCTTTGATTTTGCTCTTTTTAAAAAAAAAACACACATATTTTATTGATTTTTTACAGAGAGGAAGGGAGAGAGATAGAGAGTCAGAAACATCAATGAGAGAGAAACATCGATCAGCTGCCTCCCGCACATCTCCTACTGGGGCTGTGCCCGCAACCAAGGTACATGCCCTTGACAGGAATCGAACCTGGGACCTTTCAGTCCACAGGCCGACGCTCTATCCACTGAGCCAAACTGGTTTTGGCTGCTTTTGCTCTTGAATGAATAGCTGGTTTCCCACTCAACATTCTTGTCCTTTGCCACCTTTTCTTGAGACCTCCATAAAACTGCCTGCCAATTTATTTCTTCTTGAGGCCACTGTGCTCAGATCTTTTTTATACTTTTCCATTCTTGTCATCTACTTGATTTTGCCTCCTCAATCAGTTCATAGTCCCCAGAGTGTCCTGTAAGACTCACCATAACTAACAGCACCTCTTAAATAGTCCCCAAGGGTGAGAATTGCAGGTTTGCTCTTCAAAGTACTAAGATAGAATAGAAATCAAAGCCCTAGAAATAAGACAACTTTGCCTTTCTTAATGAACACATTACATTTAATCAAGTGTCCTTTCATATGACAGAATAGATTGGTTTATCCTATATAATAAAAGCCTAATATGCTAAATGTCCTGTCGTCTGTTCAACCAATCAAAGCGTAATATGCTAATGATATGCTAAGGTCACTCAACCACTTGCTATGACATGCATTGACCACCAGGGGGCAGCCGACTGGTTGACCAGTCACTATGATGTGCAGTGACCACCAGGGGGCAGATGCTCCAACCGGTAGGTTAGCTTGCTGTTGGAGTCCAGCTGATCGGGACTGAGCGAGACAGGCCAGACATGTGTTGGAGCCATACCACAGTTCTTCCCCAGCTGGCCGACCTCCCACGTCCCTCCCCAGTAGTGATCATGCACCGGTGGGGTCCCTCTACTTTGCCTGCACCCTCTCGCAATCCAGGACCCCTCAGAGGATGTCAGAGAGCCTGTTTCAGCCTGATGGTGGAACAACTAGTTGCTGTGATGCGCACTGACCACGAGGGGGCAGATGCTCAATGAAGGAGCTGCCCCCTGGTGGTCAGAGCACTCCCACAGGGGGAGCTCTGCTCAGCCGGAAGCCGGGCTCACAGCTGGTGAGCACAGCAGCGGTAGGCAGGAGCCTCTCCCACCTCCACGGCAGCACTAAGGATGTCCGACTGATGGCTGGCCATCAGTCGGACATCCTCCAAGGGCTCCCAGACTGCGAGAGGGTGCAGGCTGGGTTGAGGGAACACCCCCTCCATGAGTGCATGCATTTCATGCACCGGGCCTCTAGTATAACATAATCATATTTAAAAGCACCAACTGTTTAGAAAAAAATGGCTTGACCTATCTATAGGCTATATCATGAAGAATGATAGTCCCATTTTATTTCTCCTCAAATGGTTTATTTTTACTCTGTAAATGTGCATACATGGAAATTGTGTCTTGCATATACTCTCATTGAAACTGTTGAAGAAGGAAGTGAGAAAGGATCTTCTTGTGAGCAACTACCTTAAAAGCTGATCAGATTAGTATCACAGACAAGATAGAATTACTTTCACATTCGGAATACACTGATTTCATTTAAAATTAAATTCAGTGTTTTCAAATGTATTTTTTAATGTTGAATTCATTGATTCAGGCTGCTTCTACACAAGCACATCAATGCAGTCAATGTGACTAAGTTTGATCATTGATTCATTTATTAAAATGCTATTGGAACTGACCCATAAATCCAGGCAAACCAGTGAAACTAAATAGGTCTTTGTTTTTTAAAACTTGGTTTTATGATTCCAGCAGTTTTCTACTATTTGTCTCAGTATTCCCACTAGATGGCAAGCTTTAGTCATAAATACAAACGTTATTTTAAAAGCAATGTAAGAATAGCTTTTTGTGTTATAATGCGACAAAAATGGCTAATGAGATGTTATTAATTTTTATAATAATTATCATTTTATCATGCTTAAAATGAAGAGATTAACAATATTTTTGGAGAAGTAGCTCCAAATACTGAATTGGAGAAAGCAAAAGATAATAATCTCCAAAGTAAGGCATAATATAACAGGTGTGGCAATGCCAAGAAAGCTTTCAAACCCTTGATAAGTCTAGCAAAGCTGAACCCCTCTTCAGGGGAAAGATTGATCTTGCACAGAGAATAGAAGAAAACTAAAACAGACATTCTTTGACGCGTTTGAATTTCATTTCCATGATGCTTGTTAGAATTTTTATATTAGTAATATTTGATTGTCAGAAACTCGGGAAGTTAATAATAGTTTTAAAAGGAAAAAAAATATGCTAAAGGCAGGTTTCAATTCAGTGTGAGCCCTAAATAACAGAACCTAGATTTCTGGAAAATTTTAAGGAAAGATGTACATGAGAGTTTTTTGTTTGCTTGCTGTTTCATTTTGTAAGATACTATTCAATGCAAATATAACCAGATAAATCTTTGGAAAAAAAGTCATTGACCACTAAGAGCCAAGCATTTGAAACTGCAGCTGATTTTTGTATTACATTCTGTTACACTAATACAAAGGCTGTGAAGGGGGTTGAAAGGCTTTCAAGTAGAGGTTTTCTATCTCAGGTCAAAGTCTAAATCAAGAAAGAGAATACTCATGTATTTAAAAATCATGCACTGATTTTGAACATGATTGCATGGAGGAATTACAAGCTTTCCGTGCAAGACTCCGTCTCGTGGATTGAAAGTTAACATTCTGTGTTTAGATGAATTTTTATTGACTTCTATTATGCAAATGTAAACAAGATAAATGGAAAAGGGAACCTGGTTTAATTGTTACTCAGAAATGTCCACAGACAAAGTTGTTGGTTGCCAGTTTATTATATTTTCATTGGAAAGCAGTTTAAGCTCTGATTTTGCAGCTGTAAGGCAAATTGTGCTACCTCATCAGCCACGACCTCTGCAGTGCTCCATTCAGCAGATACTGAAATCATTAATAAGAGAATATGCAACAGAACTCTAGAAGCTCGGATTTGCAGTCAGGTACATAAAAGTCTCTAATGGTAATAGCTCACAAGAAGATCGACAATTTATGGCTTTTAACAACATGCAATGTAATTTACAGGATGTTGCACATTGAAGCGTATGCCCAAGAGTTATATAAAGCCATGAATCATTGCATTGGCGTTCCTGGGTTCCCTTTAGGGCCTCATGAACTCCCCATCCCAGAAGAACAGTTCTTTAAAGGAAGCAAACTCCTATAATCACACACATACACACAGGTAAAATCCTAATAGTCTGTGTTATTTGTATTTTTATAGAGTGAGTTCAGTTAAAATAGTAAAATCTACAATGATTTATAAATGTGTTATGTAACATAACAGGAAAGAAAACACTTAACTATTATATAAAGAGAACCTTTATATAAGATTTACTTAACTATTGTTAGGGGAATACATAGAAAGGATTGTATTTGATATATAACATACTTAATCACATCATACACTAAAAATCTATTAAGCTATGTCAACAGAAAGCATAACTACATTAGTCCACCAATGTTGAGCCAAAACATGAATTTCCAATGCTACAATCGAAAAATACACAAAACCTAAATTTCCCAACTTTTATTTAATTAATATGAAAACCAAAATCAGGACTACGGTACCAATGTCTTCGCCTTCTCCCATTTTTCACTTCCTTTCCGGGTGCTTCAGCTACTTAGTCCCTCCACATTGCTGCTTGTACGAACACTGAATTGTTTCTCAGGCACAAATGCTGATTCAGGGTTGAACAGTAAATATCTTCCCTCATTACTTATTTATTCCTTCTGGACTTCAGCCACTAACCAAAAATTGTCTTTAACACAACCTGATCAAAATAGCTTCGATGGGATTAATTACTTCAGAAAATTATTTGTGCAACTATGGGAGATCATTTGCTTCATTAAACTTACTGCACAAGAAAGGGGGAAATATTGAAATGCATTTGATGGCAAGGTACTGACTTTTTCAGGGACAGGGGATAGGTATAAAATGGGGAGCCTTTCTATGGGTACCACATGTGGCTTCCCTTCTTTTCTGTGTACTCTCTTTTCTAAGTTACTTTGTATCTTATTTCTAGTTGGACTTAATTTTTTGTTAATTTGGTTTTTTTAAATCTTTTCACTCTTTTGTTTTGTCATTGTTTTATTTCAAATCCAGTCTTTCTTCTTTACTCTGCATTGCAATTTTAACAAAGAGAGAAAGTGTAACCATCACTGACCCATCAGGCAAATCAGAGAAACAGAAGAACAACTATTTATAGATTGGATTTTCCACATTTTCTCTTCTTCTTTAGTCATTTTTTTTTTCATTTTCATTCATGGAAACTGTTTTTGACCACTTGTCCCACTTTCAGAAAAACTTATATTTGTTGACAATACAAAAAGCATACTATACACATTCACAGAACACAAATCAGAATATGTTTGTGTGTTTATGTTGCTGTCATCCACACTTCATTCTCTGCAACCAAAAAAGCAGCTGGTGATCAATAAATCTCAGAATGAGTATACCATGTATATTGCCACAGAGCCAAAATATTAGGCAGAATCCTTACTAAGAAAAACTGAGGTAATCTTAAAGTACCAGGTTTAAATCTATTTTGACCAATTTGAATTGACTACCTAATACATGCACACATTTTTCTATATGTAAATATAATCCAAAGAAAATCAATTAGATGTCTCTTATTTATAAAATATAGACTCAATGACATATGTATTGATGTTGGTAATTATTATTGATAAAGCAGCATCTGAAGAGAAAAGAACTATGGACTGGAAGTATAGGGGGAAAGTTAAGTTTATAGTTTGATATGATACATGCAAACTAATTAAAATATAGACTAAATCACTATTGAGTTGTCAAGTTCTTATGTAGGCAAAGCCTTAAATAAGATATAAAAAAGAGTTCATGTCTCCAAGGACCCAAGCTCTTCACCATAGTGACCATTATCCCCCTTTTCTCTTCTCTATGAAGCAAAAGGCTATCTTGCTCTCAATTCACTCAGTGACCATCCTACTGGTAAAACTGCCTTTTTGAGAAATAAGAAATAAGCATCCGTCCTGCTTTTAAATGCTGAACTGAAATAACTTAAAAAAATACTAAAATTTATTAAATCTCATGAAGATTTCTGTATTTTTCTTTACTTGTAGAAATGAAATGATCATTTATAAGATGTAGTTCAAAATATACAAATCAAGTACATTATAACAGTGACTCTCAAAAGAAATCAAGAAAGACTCTGTTCACTGGAATAAAACAGACTTGAAAGATGCAGCCTCATCCTGTCAATTTGAAACAGAAAGGACTCTCCTGAAAGCAAAGCTCTCACAGGAAGACATATGCCTCTGTTTACCTCCAATTAAAATCAGAGGAGCAGAGCCGGGTACCTCAGCTAGTCCTAATTACCATGCAGATGAAAAGCGATACTTAGAAATAGCTCCAAATCCACACACTGCAGTTTAAATGAATGAATTAAAAGTGTATTCTGTAAAGAAAGGGCATAAGCATCTCTTCTGAGGCTGTCTCAGGTGGACCTATTAAGTGGCCTTCACGATAGGGGTCATTCGTCTGCTGCTGTCTGTCGGGCTGACAGAAGGGTGTAGATTGCTATGAAAGACACAAAAGAAATGGTTATAACCTTCATCTCAACACAACTGAATGACAGCTCTCCATAGCTGTCACATGGAAGTCAAGTAGCAGCTATAAATCTAGGAATATTCTGAGATGATGAACTTCCGTGCCAAGGGCACCTCAATTGGAGCACAAATCAAGTCTGTCATGGGAGCCTGATTATCCTCTTTATCTCTCAGAATCACATAGGTTTGGAGATTATGCTTAAGGCAGGGTTACTGGGAACTTTTAAATGAATGAAAGCCTCTCCAAGCAGTTTTTCCCCCCTCCAACATATGTATTTATTCAGATAATTATTATAAAACAGCAATAGGATTTTTCAGTCAAAAAAGATTTGTAGTTTGAGTCATGATCAGACTCTAAAGGAGTGGTTCCCAACGTGGGGCACACACCCCACAGGGGGGCAACTTGATTTTTAAGGAGGACAATTGGAGAATGAGTTATTAACAGTAAATTTTTTGCATTTCTAGGGGCCTTGTATACAGTATATAAATATATATTGTGACATATTTATGCATTTCAGTTCTCTATTATAGGTTTTGAAATTTTGCTATTTTTTCATATCACTTCATATTATTATTTTTTTTAACAATATCTTAGTGATTTCTTCCTCAGTACTTCAACTGTCCTTTCATTCTGTTATTTTTCTTTCATGGATGCCATGTTCTTTGGAAGCTTGTTTAAACCAAGTTAATTACCTTTTCGGCTTCCTCCACGTGAATAGGAGTTCATTTTTGGAATAATAAGAATTATATGTCGGCGCGGGGGGAGGAGGGAGTACAGCATCAGTACTGTAGAGAGGCTTGGGTGGGGCATGGCCAAAAAAAAAAAAAAATGGTTGGGAACCACTGCTTAAAGCATGACACTACGGGGAGGAAGGAGTGTTTCTTTAACTCATACTTTGAATACTGTTACTGAAATTTCAGTTAAAAGCAGTCCTTGAGATAAAATCTTATCATCTGCATACTGCAAAAATCTTATCATCTGCATACTGCAAATAAGGTATTTTTTAATCAGTTTTTGGTTCATGGACCTCTTTGCAAATCTGATAAAAATTATGAATCTTTTCTCTAGATAATACATAGTTTCCTGTATTCATAAAATTTTGAATGCAAATGTAAATGCTTCCTGAATTCTCTTAATCCCATGGACCTATATTAAGAACTGCTGATCCCCAAGACCAAATGTGAAAATGAAACATTCAGATTTCAAAGAAAATAATTTATACTCATTGGCTTCCTTTAGGCAAACTATTCTGAGAGGGTGGATTTTGACAATGATGTGATAGCTAAAGTAAAAGCACCTGTACAATTTCACAATTCAAACTGTATAATTTAATAAATTCTCTGAAAAGCATATACATTAAGTGTTAAATATTATACAAATAGAGAATGTCCAATCATTTGCTTGAATCAGACACAACTAAAGAAGATAAACAACTATGTTGCGATTCAGAAAAGTAGCATAAATCCCAAAGTGTATTTAACATACATAATTATATGTAGTGAGAAACTTACTCTCTAAGAGTATTTGAATCAGGAGAGTGTATAGTTGAATGCATAGTATTAGTTATTACCTTGGAAATTTAAGCTTCAACTTAACCAAATGATGTTCTTCATCTTGTATTCTTCTGAAGACTCTGGTATCAGGTTCCCTCAAGCATTTCAATCTGCATGATGATGATAAAAGTTTGAATTCCTGGGGTTTTAAAAATAATTAACTCCACTCAGTTTTACTAGTTGTAAAATTAAAACTTAGGGCTCTAACCAAGCCCTAACTTGGACAGAATATTTTACTATGAATCATATTATAGTACTAAGCTAGATATTTGATTTAAACTTTCCTTTTAAATCTGCATTTAATCCCAAATAAAATTATACTAGCTGCCCTCAGGAGTATCTTATTCAGAAATGCATAAAGCCCCATAGAATATGGGACAATATATTTGCCTCTGTAATAAAACTCTGTGGTCAAGTGTTCTGTTTCTACTTCTAAAACCTATGCATTATCCAGCTGACATAATTCTTATATGTCTTTAGTTACTTTAAATAAGTGAAATGATTCCCCAAATCCAACCCTACTTTTATTTGAACCTCTCCTTGATTAATACAACACACTCAACTATGACCTAGAGAAATCAAACATGATTGGTTACTTAACTGAACTGTGAAAGAACTACAATAGCAATGTGTGTGTGAAACTGATATTTTTCTACATAATACTTATTTCAGATTTTCAACACCCACATAAGTTACTAAATTTTCCCTTATTTAAGTGATTAACTTTTCTAAAGTACATAAGACGTAAAAGATACTAAAAGAGTTGAAATAAAATGAGATTCAAACCAAAGTGTTTTCTTTTGCTTTATTTTTTCTGGGTATTTATGGAGAGGGTAAGAAGTCTATGCTAAGTGGAGTGTAAGCAAGCCTTATTAGTTCCTTCAATTTCCAAAGAACATAGTTCAGCCCTTCTGAGCTTGAGTCACTGATGCTTATGACATGCAAGCCTAATGAAAAATCCCAAATAATCAAAACCCAACAACTTTAATTGCCCTATACCCCTGACCTCTGACCGTCATAATGACTGAATAGAAATTGGATGCTCAGAACATTAGGAAATATGCATGCCCACTATCCAGTTCTGCCACCTTTAACTATATTGACATTTTGGCCGGTTCTCATTTGGATTTTGCTTTGTTTTCAGTCTACAGTACTTGCATTCCAGATGGATCACTTTACTATTAGACTCTGATTTATTGAACTTGGTTTTTGTTTTAGATGATATTCTTTTGGCTTTGGTGGACTTTGTTTCATAGTACATCATCACAGCTGCACAGTGGCTATTAAGAGATGCTCTCTTGCACAGTTGGTTCTTTGGTTACCACGTAGCTCAGAAACTCCTCCCACTTGACTGAAAAAAGTAATTTATAATGGAATAGGAACTTGCCTTGCTACCACAGACCTAGGATCTTATGTTTCTGTCATAACCACCCCACAACTTCCCTTCTGTAATCTAAATGTTTGTGTACCCCCCAAGACTTTTATGTTGAAATCCCATCCCCTAAAAGCGATGCTATTAGGAGGTATGATGTTTGTGCGTTGATTAGGTCATGAGGAAGAACCCCCATGAATAAAAATAGTGCCCTTAGGTAACAGGCCCAAGAGAACTCCCTTGTCCCTTTGACCCTGTGAGGACACAGCAAAAAGGTAACATCTATAACACAGTAAGAGGGACATCACTAGACATTGAATTTGCCAGCATCCTGATTTTGAACTTCCAAGCCTCCAGAACTGTGAGAAATAAATTTCTGTTGTTTTACCTAGACCAGCGGTGGGCAAACTGCGGCTCGGCAAACCATGGCTCGCAAGGCACATGCGGCTCTTTGGCCCCTTGAGTGTGGCTCTTCCACAAAATACCATGTGTGGGCACGCATGTACAGTGCGATTGAAACTTTGTGGCCCATGCAGAAGTCAGTATTTTGTGGAAGAGCCACACTCAAGGGGCCAAAGAGCCGCATGTGGCTCGTGAGCTGTGGTTTGTCAACCACGGACCTAGATTATGGTATTTTGCTATAGCAGCCTGAATGGACCAAGCTATTCCTCTATTTTCTTCTTCTTTTTTTAATCCTCACCTGAGGATATGTTTTTATTGATTTTTAGAGAGAGAGGAAAGGAGAGTGAGAGAGAAAGAAGAGAGAGAAAAGGAGGGGAACATTTGATGTGGGAGACAAATATTGATCAGTTGCCTCCTGTATGTGCCCCAACCTAGGTATGAGGCCTGACTGGGACAGTGCTCCAACCAACTGAGCCACGTGGCTAGGGCGATATCTCTGTTTTTAAAACACACAACTGAGATTCTGCCTCAATTCAACCTGACGTGTGTTGTAATAGTCTATGTCAGTGGTTGGCAAACTGCGGCTCGCGAGCCACATGCGGGTCTTTGGCCCCTTGAGTGTGGCCACAAAGTTTCAATCGCACTGTACGTGAACGCCCACATGTGGTATTTTTTCTTTTGTTTTTTATTGCTTAAAGTATTACAAAGTGTATTACATATGTGTCCTTTTTTTCCCCCCTCCCTTGACAATCCCCTGGCCTCCCCTAGCCCCCAGTGTCTTATGTCCATTGGTTATGCTTATATGCATGCATACAAGTCCTTCAGTTGATCTTTTGTCCCCCTCCCTCCTTCCCCCCAACCCTCCCAGGCCTTCCCGCTGCAGTTTGACAATCTGTTTGAGGCAACTCTGCCTCTGTATCTATCATTGTTCAAAAGTTTATAATGGTCTCTATTATCCATGAATGAGTGAGATCATGTGGTATTTTTCCTTCATTGACTGGCTTATTTCACTTAGCATAATGCTCTCCAGTTCCATCCATGCCGTTGCAAATGGTAAGAGTTCCTTCTTTTTTCAGCAGCATAGTATTCCATCGTGTAGATGTACCACAGTTTTCTAATCCATTCATCTACTGATGGGCACTTAGGCTGTTTCCAGATCTTAGCTATGGTAAATTGTGCTGCTATGAACATAGGGGTGCATATATCCTTTCTGATTGGTGTTTCTGGTTTCTTGGGATATATTCCTAGAAGTGGGATCATAGGGTCAAATGGGAAAACATATTTGCCAATGTCATATCTGATAAGGGCCTAATCTCCAAAATTTATAGGGAATTCATACAACTTAACAAAAGGAAGATAAACAATCCAATCAAAAAATGGGCAAAGGACCTAAATAGACACCTTTCAAAAGAGGACATTCAGAAAGCCAAAAGACATATGAAAACATGCTCAAAGTCACTAATCATCCGAGAGATGCAAATCAAAACAACAATGAGGTACCATCTCACACCTGTCAGACTGGCTATCATCAACAAATCAACAAACGACAAGTGCTGGAGAGGATGTGGAAAAAAAGGAACACTCGTGCACTGCTAGTGGGAATGCAGAATGGTGCAGCCACTATGGAAGACAGTATGGAGTTTCCATATGTGGTATTTTGTGGAAGAGCCACACTCAAGGGGCCACAGTTCGCTGACCACTGGTCTATGGAAACTAAGCCCTAGTTTACTAGACCATTTGCAATGCTTTCTTAAATAGAAGGGGTATGAAAATCAATTATGTTGTCTGCTTCCCCTCTCAGTTGGGAGGATATTGCTATAAATATACTGACTCAAGTAATGTCTGCCTCTTGTAATATCAATGCCACCATCACTCTCAGCACAAAGACGCTGATGGCTGTCTTTGACAAATTCAAGTTAAAAATGCACCATGAGAAACTGGGCCAGTCCTCCTCAGCTCTTCCCTGGATCAGCCCCTTCCCTCCTCAGAAGCCTAGGTATCAGAAGTTCTCAACTCATCTTAAGTAAGAACTCATCCCAATTATGCCACAGATTATATTTCTTCTGGTGCTACCCACCTTTCTTTCATTCAATTCCTAATGTTATCTAAGCTGTGCTCAGACTCATTGACTGTGTTGATCTATCCTCTAATCTGTCTTCTTCCTCCATGAACTTTCCTTGTGCCCCCTTTAGAGAACTGATCTTTCCATTTTAATTGGGCAATCCCCAAAACACAAGAAATTAGTAAAATGCTCCTGAATTTCTGATTGCCATTATCTATAAGAATTCAGGCATCTAGAAAAAAACTTATGCAATTTGTCCAACCTTAAACAAATAAAAACCCATATATTTCTCCAGCAAAACTAGGTTTATTTGGGAACAAAGAATAGCAATCTGGGACATGCATTCTAATGGAGAACCACAGAAGTCCAGAGAACAAAGGAGAGGAACATTCATTTTCAGAAGAAAGGGGAAGTTCAGAGGGGCTGTTGTAAATAAAGAGTCCATTGGAGGAAACTGGGAGTTTGGCATCTAGTGGCCATTCATTGGCTGATTTCTAATAGTCTCTCATTGGCTGAGTGATTGCCAGGGAAGGAGTTCTTCTTTCTTCCTGCTGGAGTAGTGGAGTAGAAGAACATCTTTCTGTTGGAGATGGGAAGTATGTCTCTTCCTGTTTAAGACAATTGCTGGTGAGTAGGAAGGCATGAGAGCTCCTCCTACAGGCTCTCTCAACTCCAATTTAAATGATGTTTCTATTTATAAACCTTTACAAATTCAAACTATATAGACTCCCTTCAATATTTGTCCAAAATATCTTATTGCAATCAAATATATTTGACAAAATTCAAAAAGTATGGTAAGTAGTGTAGCAAAGATATAGTTAAAAATTTCTGTTCTGAAAATTTGTATGAAGAAGTGATGGTAGTATCTAGATAAAAAAAATAGTGCTCATTATTTCTTTATTTAAATCTTCATAAATATATAACAAAAAAGACACTGCTTTGATTACTTTTACCAATACCTGTACTTAAACACATATTATAATAACTATAAAATCTGTATATTTTTTCCTGTGAGAGTATTAAAACACACAGACCTTGAAAATATTTCATTAATTTTTATTGTTTTTGCTGAAGGTTATACAAAGTAGCACACAGAGTTCTAAAAATTCATGTCATAATAAGAGACTTATCTTTTAGTCTCCCTCTCAAAAACCCAAGGTCAGGGCCTTAGTCCACCTCACAAATTTGAGATTTATCAATTTCTCATGAATCATCTGGTCTTCGAGGTTGCCTCTAGGTTCTACTAAAAGCACTGTACTTCATTTGCATTTACCTCTACAGGAAAAATATTGTATTGTTCTAACCAACTTCATTCCAAAGGAGTTAAACACAATGCTGATTACAAAAAACTTCCATGATGTGATTTTCCTAACTTTGTATCCACCACACTGCTGGTTTTCTCCCTCTCATTGTTTCCTTGTAGCATTTTTGTTTTCTTTTATTGCCACTCATGTTTCACCCTACAGTCTCTTATATAACAACTAGAAGCCTGGTGCACAAATTTGTGTATGAATGGGGCCCCTCGGCATGGCCTGTGGGCATTGGGCTGAAACCTGCAGTCCAATGCCGCCTGCAACTCCTGTCTGCTGCTCCTGCTCATCCCGGCCCCACTGTGCCTGCCGCAGGCTTACACCCAGTCAGTCTTGATCAGGAAAGCCCTGCCATGAGCCCTGCGTCTGGTGCCCATCCTGAGGGGGGTGGGGGGCAGGATGTGATTGGACCTCCGGGTGGGTGGTGGGACATCCCTGCCAGTCCGGGATCCAGATCCATCCCGTTGACGTTCATGACAGTTGTCGGGAGCCACTTGGCAGCTGCTTTTATATCATTTCTTCCTTGCGGAGTGTCTAGGGAGGGAAAGCAGCAGTGGTGCCTGAGGCCGACTTCCAGCGCACAGGTTGGTGCGCTGTTGGGATCATGGCAGTGCTAGTCCATTGGTGCCTGGCCCATTCTCCAGAAATTGGACCTGCAGGACTACTGAAGGAGTGAGTGGCTGCTGCTGGGCTGGTGGGCCCCTGGGACGGGTTGGTCAGCTGAGCAGCACTCCCACTGTGGGTTGAGCGTCTGCCCTCTGGTGGTCAGTGAGTGTCATAGTGAGTGTCATTCAGTTGCTTAGGCTTTTACATATATAGATGACAATTTGGATGTCAAAGCCAAATATCTTGAATCCTGGGTTTAAAAAAGTCTCCTCTCTTAAATTTAGGGGAAGAGGTAAATGGTAATTTTAATATAATATATTCTAGTTAAGCACAATAAATATTAATTTAATAATTTGTCTTTATTATATGATTTGTTCAGTAATGTTTTTCTTTATTATTTGGGATATTTTAGAAATTACAACTATTGTTGAAAAATTTGATAGAAGGGAGAATAAGACAGAGAGAGAAAAATTAAAAAATAAAGAAAGTAAGCAGGAGGAGGTATTGAGATTGTTACTCAGAGTGATACCATTATTTCTATGGGTCCCGTGTTCTATTTTTCCATAACACAGAAAATAGCTTCCTTCATATATCACAAAATTCATTTGAAAACACCAATTCTAGAAAATGAAAGGAGAGTTCCATTTCCATGGCTCATTCTGTCTTTGGATAATCTGGTGTACCAATTAGTACAATTTGTGATGTGGACATCAATTTACAAAGAGTTGTGTTGACTGACATAACCAGTTACTTATTGTGTATATAGCTCCTCAAGCTGCTTTAAAATGAGAGATCTTGATGAACATAAATTACCCTATTTTCCATTGTTTTCCCAAAATATTTTCCCATTATTTAAAAGGTAATATTTATATACTTGTTTATAAATTCTATTATAATAAACCAAACTTTCACCTCTAAACTTCTTGTCCATATATTCATTATCTGGCAAAGTCTTTGAAAGAACTTACGATACCAGAACATTTTTCAGTGCCATTTTTCATATGTGGAGATATGCAAGGATGCATAGGTGTTCTATTGATCACTTGGGGAAAAATGTGTCAGGTTTATAAAGCGAATGGGAAATAACTATTATTGGGATATAAACAGGCAGATGTGCCCTGGCCACCAGGTTGCTCAGTTGGTTGGAGCATCATCCCATATACCAAAAGGTTGTGGGTTTAATTCCCCATCAGGACACATACCTAGATTGTGGGTTTGATCCCCAGTCTAGACAAGTATGAGAGGCAACCAATAGATGTTTTTCTCTCACATCAATTTCTCTCTCTCTCTCTTTCTCTCTCTCTCTCTCATCAATAAACAGACCCTGGGGATTTAACAAAACAGGCAGAAATAACTTATTACTACCTAGAAATAATTTTCTAAACGAAGATAAAAAAAAATCTTGTGCATACAAACAATGGATGAAAGCTTTTCAGCATTTGCCATCTATAATAATAAAAGTACAGCATGATAATTAGACCAGATGTCCTTCCGGACGTCCTTCCAGATGACCTTCTGGACAAAGCCTGGGCTGCAAGGGAAGACCGCGTCCCGGGTGCCAGAGGGAAGCCGGTGCCGGCAGCCTGGGGAAGGAAGGCCTACTTTTGCACAAATCTCGTGTATTGGGCCTCTAGTTAAAAATAATAAACTTAATCTAGTTAAGCAGCATATAGTCTGTCTTTTGCTCCTGAAATCATAAGATTTCAGGCAGACATTCAGTAAAGCTAGTGATTAGCACATTGCTTGCTCCTAATTAAAATGTAATGAAAATGAATCAAGACAAAAGATGCTATTTGAATCCACAACTACCAAAGGCCATATACCTCTCTTTCTGATTTCATGTGATATTTGTGTGATATAGTGCAGTAAATTACAAGCTAGTTAGAGTTAAGCCACTTAAGCCAAATTATTGTATAATTTATACTTAAAAATGAAAATCTGCAAGGCCATGCTGGCTTTAAATTTTTCTAATATAGGAAAAAAGAAGAATCCTAATAAAAGAAATGTGTATAGATGAATTAGCAACTTTGCATGCTGGAAATTTGTAATAACAATAATTTTTGTTATACTGAAAAATGTTATGCTTGGTAAATATATGAACATAAGACCACTGTGTTAATAAAACTAGTGATATGCTAAAAGTTCTAGAAATGTTTGCTATGTAAGATATTATTACTTAGTGTCAAGATATTATTACTTAGGCCTGGTTCTTAAAAGATATGAGGTCACACGCTCAAAGTCACTAATCATCCCTGACACATAATAAATCCCCAAAACTGTTTTACATATAAGTGCTATTGTTATTATTGCTATTCCTATTATTATTTTATTATTCTATTTTCCAGGGTAAACATGCTTTCTGTATTCTTTATTTCTCTGTTTCAGAAATTTTTTCTCTGTACTACAACAGCCCTTTCACGGGTGTGTTATAATCTCACAAAGTTGATTACCACTCCTAAGGAAAGTGAGCTGACAAATTCATTGAATATATTGATGGCTTTGAGTGTGAATCATCTCAGGAATATGAAATGTTAAAATAAGAATGTCAGGTGATAAAAAAGCCTAATGCAAAGAATTTTCAAGGATGGCATTCCACTTCAAGCTGAACTGCATTTGGGGTAAGGAGCTTTCATAATATTCTTCAGGCATGTAAATTCCCTTCAACAAGAGACTAAGTCCAGGCCTTCAGTCAAGGACTAAAAGCCCTCTTTCTACTGTTTTGTTTATCCCAGGAAACATGAAGAGGTCAGTTCTATATGTTAAGTCTCAATTTCCAAAGTTTAAGACAAGGGAGGTATTGTGTATTCAAAGGGATAATGATTTATGTAAGTTTATTATTATTCTGTTTTAAATCATTAAAATAAGAATATAAATTTTAAAAAGATGTAAAATGGATTCTGTCAAAGAAAATCAATAAATATAAAATAAATAAAATATGTCAATTTCTAAACACAAGAAGAAAGGGGAAAATGGAAATTCTATGTATAAAAGTTTCCTACCTCTTTATTAAAATACTCAGAATGCACTGATTCTAATTTTCCAATTCTAATTTATAAGATAGTGAAGAATGTGTGACTAGTCAATAATAACCATTAAAATTAATAAGAACATGTTTATTGTTACCTTTGAACAAAATTGAAAATATAGGGCATTTTCAAATCAGAAAATATCACCTCTCCCCAGAACATTGGAGTTAATAGGTATGCTGTATGGAAACAGATTCTGTGAGTTGCGTTCTATTCAAATCCTCTGGGATTTACTCTGCAATGGTTGCCAGTTGTCTCTTCACACTGTGTAAGAAAACATTTCTTCTAACAGACACAACGCACCTTCCTTAGTTTGTCCTTGCAAATTAATATACTGCACACTTACCAAGTACTACTTTTTAAAAATAATATCTATAATACCTTTGGAGATGCAGCTTATAATATAGCTAATGAAACAGACTTTAGAGCCCTTCATTTCAGGGGCCTTTTACATACCCTAGGAGGCAATCTAGCAACTTTGCATTCATAATTTTGTATTAATTTTTTAAAGTGCCCAACTCAAATTGTATAGACTTCAAACCTTACAAATCCTGGATTTCTCCCTGTCTTAGAGTAAATTATTGTTTATTAGGTGACATTCTTAGCGCCATGAGAATCAGTGAATGCATGAAAGCAATGCTAAATGTTTTTCTCGCTAATTCATTTTTTTAAAAATATATTTTATTGATTTTTTTACAGAGAGGAAGGGAGAGAGATAGAGAGTTAGAAACATCGATGAGAGAGAAACATCGATCAGCTGCCTCCTGCACATCTCCTACTGAGGATGTGCCCGCAACCCAGGTACATGCCCTTGACGGGAATCGAACCTGGGACCCCTCAGTCCGCAGGCTGACGCTCTATCCACTGAGCCAAACTGGTTTTGGCCCTAATTCATTTTTAATTGAGATATAATTGATATATAACCTTGTGCTAGTTTTAGGTGTGCAACATAATTATTTAATATATGTATCTATTGCAAAATGATTACCATAAAAATGTTCGGTTAACATCCATAACCACACATAGTTTCATTTTTGTGTGTGATGAGAACTATCAAGATCTGATGGGGGTCCTAATATGAGGTGACAGGAGAAGGTCTGACTTTGGGTGGTGGGCACATGGTGCAATATACAGCTCTTGAAACATAGAAATCCACATCGGAAACCTTTAAGATCATGTTGACCAATGTCACCCCAATAAATTTAATTTAAAAAGATCTACTGCACTATATATTTGAGAGCTGCAGATTTCTTTTAAAGATGGTGATTTTGTTCCTTTTAGATATATACCCAGAAGTGGAATTGATGGACCATGTGGTAGTTCTATTTTTAATTTCTTGAGGAACTTTTATATTGTTTTCCTTAGTGGATGCACTAATTTACATTTTAACCAAAAGTGCACAAGGATTCCCATATCTCCATGTTCTCACCAACACTTGTATCTCTTTTCATTTAGATAACAGCCATCCTAACAGGTGGGATATATAGCTCATGGTAGTTTTGACTTGTATTTCTCTGATGATTAGTGGTGTTAAGCATGTTTTACATGTACCTATTAGCCATTGTATGTCTTCTTTGGAAAAATGTCTATTTAATTGGATTATTTATGTGTTTTTCCTATTGAGTTGTATGAGTTCTTTACACATTTTGTATATTAACTCCTCATCAGATATATGAGCGGTAAATATTTTCTCCCATTATTTAGGTTGCCTAGTCATTATTGTCAATAGTTTCCATTGCTCTACATAATCTGTTTTTGTTGTTTTTGCTGTTGTTGTTTTTCTGGGTAGTTTTTTGGGTTGTTGTTGTGGTGGGGTTTTTTGCCTTTGCTTTTGGTGTCAAATCTAAAAAATCATTACCAAGATCTTTTTCCCTATGTTTTCTTCTTGGAGTGTTATGATTTCCAGTCTTATATTCAAGTCTTTAATGCATTTTTAGTTGATTTTGAATATGGTGTAATATGGGGTCCAGTTTCATTCTTTTGCATGTAGTTGTCCAGTTTTCCCTATCCATTTATTAAAAAGACACAACATATTCTGGCCTCTTGGCTATGGGAATTTTTATCTGAAGATGGCCAGTGGCCACTTTAGTTGATTGTTCATACAGCAGCTGCCACCCAGACAGACGTCATGATTCTGTACTTAGTTTTCTTTCCAACAGAAGTACTGTTTAACACATGAGAATATTATTGGGACCCCACCACTTTCCTTGGAAATATTGTTGCTCAGTGAAGGACATTCTAAACCAAAATATCCCCTCTCAACTGTCAAAATTCAATAATCAGTTAAGTAATCTTTTACATTTTTGGAAATTAAGGTGACATTTTCAAGGAAGTTGAATGCCCAAGAGGGAAACATATCTCATATATTACACAGAGTGTCTAGGTCTATGAGAAATTTGTCTCAAAAATGAGAAACAATGTCACATTGTTATGAACAATGTAGAAGCAGTTTTCATACTGATTACCTTGACAACTCTCCTGTCATCACTGACCATTTAGTCAATATGCAATGAACAAATGGAATGTGTCAAGCCAATACTGTAAATTGCTCAAATTAAAGTAACAGCTTTGAAACATTAAGAATAAATGGATATTGATTACAAGTTTATGGAGTATTTATCATGGATCACTGTAGCATTTTCAAGACATTCATTTTCTTCCTTTACTTTTACTTTTTGGGATTCCTCTCCATGGTAATTGAAAGTAAAAGGCTGTCACTGAGTTGTTAGTAGGGGAAGGACTTTGACTACTTTCTAAAAATGAAGCAGGAAGTAAAGATGAAGAGAATAAATGACTGGAAGATGATCACCTCATGACCCCTGTGTTCACCAGGACCACTGCAGCTCAGATTGTTTACATTTTACAATGTAGAGGCAATTTTCTCTGAACCTAATATAATATCTATTATAGCTATGTTGATGATTATTTTAGATTATGATCAGGCACTTTATTCTTTTGTTTTGTTTCCTGAAGGAGTTAAATAATATATACCCACCATACTCACATAAGCAGACTAGACTAAAACTTGAACTCCACATCTTGCCGGCTGAAGCTAAAGGGTGTCCCAAAATTCACGCAAGAAGTAATTTTGATAGAAAACACGGGTTTATAATTAAAAATTGTAAATTTGTTTCTCATCAATCACTCGTGGATTTTCTGAACCCCAAATGTGACAATTTTGTCAATTAACCAAGCCATCCACAATGTGTCACTGTTTGGTGCGGATTTTGGGTTGGAGGCATCATCGGACCATTCTTCTTCGAAAATGCGGCTGCTCAGGCAATAACAGTTAATGGTGCTCGCTATTGCGTCATGATAATCCATTTACCTTATATCTATTCCATACATAACCCTATACTGTATACTTTATGAATCAATAAAAAAATACAATTTTTAATTATAAATCTGTGTTTTCTATCAAAATTACTTCTTGCGTGAATTTTGGGACACCCTTTATCTGTCCTCCTTTTTCTCTATGAGTTCACCAGATGCATTTATCACCTCTATCATGATTACACAAGGAATAATAATGTACCAGTTTTATATTACTATGTAATACATTACCAAGATTTTGTCTTTCTTTGTGGGAAGTTGATAGGAGAAGATGTGTACATCAGCTTTGGAATGTGGTCTTGAACAAGACTATAATCAAACTCTTAATTTCATCATCAGAAGTTTTGCATACAAGCTATATTCAGAGTTTTCTGATGATTAAATGAGATAACAAGCTAAGTACTTAGTGCAGTTCCTGGAATTTTGTAATAGCTCAATGAATATTGTTAATCTTTTCTTCCTCTTTACCTGCTATGGTTTGGAAGCAACGGCAATGGCACTAAAAATTTTAGCCCACATTTTCAAGATAATTATATCTGGGAGACTGACTAAATAATTAAATTCAATACATATTATATATTATATATTTCAATTCACCAGATCATTAGAAGCCATGGTCTGAATAAACAATGAGTTTCAATTTTAAAAATGGGCAAAGGAATTAAATAGACAATTTTTCAAAAAGACATACAAATGATCAAGAGGCACATAAAAAAGTGTTCAACATTACTAATCATCAAGAAAATACAAATCAAAACTAAAATGAGATATCACCTCACACCTGTTAGAATGGCTATTCTCAAAAAGACAAGAGACAGGTGGGGAGGATTGGAAAAAAGACGGCACTTGGGCACTGTTGGAGGGAATGCAAATTGGTACAGCCACTATGGGAAATAGTATGGAGCTTCTTTAAGAAATTAAAAATAGAACTACTATATGATTCAGTAATTCACCTTCTGCATATATATCTGAAAGGAACAAAATCAGTATCTCAAAGAGAAATCTACACCCCCCCCATATTCATTGTAGCATTATGTACAATAGCCAAGAAATGAAAACAAGCTAAGTGCCCATTGAAAGATGACTAGATAGAGAAAATTTCATACATATGTAACATAGGTATGTCTAATGGCATAGTATTAAGCCATGAAAACAAAGATAATCCTGTCATTTGCAACAACATGGATGAACCTTAATGGCATTATGCAAAGTGACATAAGTCAGACAGAGAAAGACAAATACTGTATGATTGCATTTATATATGGAATCTAACAAATAAAAAAAGTCATCAAACTCATAGATAAAGAACAGATTGGTGGTTGCCAAAGTCAGGGTATGGGAGCTGGGGGGTGAAATGGGTGAAGGTGATGAGAAAGTACAAACTTCCAGTCATAAGATAAATAAGACCTAGAGATGTAATGGACAGCCTGATGACTTGAGTTAGCAATACTGTATTGTATGGTTAGAGTTGATAAGAGAGTGGATTTTAGAAGGTCTCATCACACACACACAAAAAGTAACTATGTATGGTAATAGATGTTAATAAGAATTATTGTACTAATCATTTTATTGTGGCAATCATATATACATATACATACATCAACTCATTTTATTGTACATTTAGAAAATACAACGTTGTATGTCAAGTATATCTAAATAAAACTTGAAAAATAATTGAATATAAAAAAATAACAATAAGAAATAAAATAGTGTTTTAAATCTTAAAAATAAATGAGTCCATTCATAAAGTAAAACATGCCTTCTTCACATTACACTTTTCAAAATAAGAGTGGGAACCAACTACGAAGCTAGCTTTGATATGTCAACTTGAGGTAATTAGACACTGTTACTTTTGTCCTCATTTAGAATACACTGGTAAGCATGTTTGAGGGATTTTACTTTTGTTTTGATTGTGTCTGTTTTGTGTTAGTTAATTGGTCACTGTGGATGAAATCTGCTCTAACAAGTAACTTTTAACTAACCTATCATTTTATACTTGCCCATTAATTGCAAATACTGTCCTTTCAGTTTAATAGGTTTTCTCATCATTACCCCCTTGCTTCTAATTTACTGTGGCAATCACTCTTTGCTGGGGATGCAAGGAATCCTGCTATTTTATCAGGTCTTCAGTCTTACAATTTCCAGCCAGCATGGATGGTTTATTAGGCATATGGGAAAAAAGAATTCTTACATTCTTGTCAAGTGGTAGGTGGGAAATTACACTATTGTTTTTTGCCCATTATTTCATCTTTCTTCTGATCTTTGTAGGTTTTGTAAAAATCTAATAATGCTTCATAAAGAAGTATTTCTATAAAATTCATCTCTAAATAGTACTGTTGACTAATCATCTCATTAATGCTCTTTGCTTAGCTCTCTCATGTTCTACATGATATACACCATTTTGGCTTTCAGAGTGACTCACCAAAATGATTTAATACATTTTCTTTTTCAGGCAAAAGATTTTTAGGACAAAATAATAGGCTTTGTGGTAAAAAGATTGGAGGTAAATGATCCCAGTTCTTTGATCTTTGAGCACAGATTCTGGCTCCATAGTTTAGGAGTGGTCAGTCACAATTTACATAGTGCTTTTATATCCACTATTGTATTTGACCTTACAGACATATTGTTGAGGCAGCTGTTAGTTTTTTTACTCATTCTGCAAATGAGGAAACTAAGACATAGCACAAGACAAATGACTTCTGAAAGGTCAAAGAATATGTAACACAGAAATTGAATTTGAACATCAAATTAGGATCCTAGAACAGCGAGTTTAAAATATTTCCCTGTTAATATAACTAAATTCCCCCACTTACATATGGGTAGAGGGAAAAATAGTGGAGTTTGGTACATTTGATTAAGATAAAATTGAATACGTACAGCATCTTGCTAAAAGATAATGCACTAATTTCCTCTCCTCAATCTCTCCATATTCTCAGGTTGTAAAAGATTAAATATATATATTCAGTAGCTTCTAATATGAAATGGCACAGAATAGAGAAAACTGTTCTTGCATTGCTGTGGACACCTTTTAAGTATCCCTGTCCCATTTCATTACCCTGTTAAATATAGGGAGTTTTATCTATGAAGACTAACTTAGCATACATAATGAAAGCAAAATACTAAAGTGAAAAAAAGAAAGGAATGTATCTAAATGACAGACAGTATTCAAAGAGTATTTTTAAATAAAAAAAAACCTTTGGTATTAGAATGAGTTTTGTTTGATTAAAGCAATATTAGGTCGAGCTACAAGTCTAGTTTTGCTATAAAACATCCAGTCAGTCTCTCAATCAATTGGTGGTTATTAGTGTCCAAATTTCTCTTATCTGTGTCATTGTACATTAGCTCCATAGCTGACCACATATTGACCTAAATGACAGAAAAATGCAGATAAATATATTTGTATTTAAAACAGCCACAACATCTATTATGACTGCCCTAATTGAACTTGCTTTGAGTCCACTATTTTTAAAAGAAGTTTACCAGTTTCTACTTCATAATTATGTTAAATAAGGAAATACTTATTATCCTTAGGATTTATCAAAGTTATCCTACACTGGAAAAATAAAACCAATATCAATGCTTAAGTGCCTCCAGAGTTTTGCGATGAAAGGACAAAGAGGACAAGGCAGAATTTGCAGTAGCTCTAATTAAAACAGGAGTTCACAATGCATTCTGAGATACTGCAGAAAAGGGTCCTGGTAATTAAAATGCCACCTTTTCAAAGCATGTTTGGACATTAGAAAAACAGTAACTTCATTGTGAATGAATGCAAAAGTAAATGATATCTGTAAAGGGACCCAGGAGTTCATGACCATGTTATTTACATTTACTTCTATTCATAATTAAGTGTTGAAATGCATTTAAATATAAACATCTTGCACACAAAAAATATAGATGTAATAAAAGATCCGTGGCTTTAAGCCACAAAATTTGGGGGTAGTTGTTACACAGCAGTGGATAACCAAGGCACGGTAAATATTGCATATATCCAGCATTTTACTTCAGTGTTATCTCCATAAAAATCAGACAAATATTAATGAGATTTATTTTTTAAAATTTACTTTCTTAAACTTTTGAACTTTTAAAACAAAAAAACATGTTCATAATCAATAGTATCTATGGAAACAAAGAAACTTCAGTGCCAGTGTTGGACAATAATAGCTGCATTTGGGACAAAATGTTTAAAAATGAGACGTGGTAAAAACTGGTCATATGAAAATCCTAGAGGTAGACATTAAAGTTAAAATGACATATCTGTCCTTACTCGTGGTTATTTAGGTGATGTAACATCACACTTCTGGCTGAAATTCCCTTTGCCAGTCATCCAAAGCCATTTCTGTTCATGCCAAATACCAAAGGGCTTCTGTTTAGATAAGAATGTCTACTTGTGTCTATTGGGAAATTCATTACCAGTCAAGAAGTTCTCAGGAAATGTCAGACATAAAAGAAAGTATCTTGAAAATAAAAATAAAGACCACAATATCAACCATATCACATTATTTATGAGAATAAGAGAGAATTTATGTTCAGAGGAATGAGACTGTAAAACAAAATTAAAATCACATGTGCCATTGAATAGGCATAGGTTTTGAGAACACATAAAAGTCAGATAAGCCGTAACCGGTTTGGCTCAGTGGATAGAGCGTAGGCCTGCGGACTGAAAGGTCCCAAGTTTGATTCTGGTCAAGGGCATGTACCTTGGTTGCGGGCACATCCCCAGTGGGGGTTGTGCAGGAGGCAGCTGATGGATGTTTCTCTCTCATCCATGTTTCTAACTCTCTATCCCCTTCCCTTCCTCTCTGTAAAAAATCAATACAATATATATATTTAAAAAAAGTCAGATAACATGTCTAGTTTTTATACATAACACCATGCCCTCATTGTGAGTATATTGTAAAACAGAAGACTTTTCAATAGATAGACTAAGTCAATTAGGAGTGCATACTATTAACTTGAACACAGGAACATGTGTTCTTAGAAAAAGCATATCTAAAATTAAAATTATTTTTCTTTTCTTTTAGAGTTGATATTTAATTTATTTTTAATCTCCAATAGCATTAAAGGATCACATGAGATTGGATGTTTAGTAAATAAAAATTGCACTTAAAATTTTGAATCATTCATACAGAAATTTTTCTAGGACTAGGTAATATAAATAACTGCAAAATATGTTAAAATTGTTAAAGTGAGCAGGCTTATAGGGTTAATGTCCTTCTAGATCAGTGATGGCGAGCCTTTTGAGCTCGGCGTGTCAGCATTTTGAAAAACCCTAACTTAACTCTGGTGCCCTGTCACATATAGACATTTTTTGATATTTGCAACCATAGTAAAACAAAGACTTATACTTTTGATATTTATTTTATATATTTAAATGCCATTTAACAAAGAAAAATCAAGCAAAATATGAGTTCGTGTGTCACCTCTGACACGCGTGTCATAGGTTCGCCATCACTGTTCTAGATAGTGATTTGATTATTTCCAAGCTTTCCTTCTCTAATGTGCTGAGATGGAAAGAGCTCTGTACTTAGAATTAGTAGCTCTAATAGCTGATCTTTGATTTGCTACTAATAAGTACTTAGACCACAGGAAAGTGACTTTTTCTTCCTGGACTTCATTTCCTCAGTTTTGAAATAGGGCATTTTCATTAGTATTCCAAGTTCCATCAGCTGTAATATTCTATATCTTTCCACTAGTTTTACTGAAGTTCCCATATTATTTGCTCCTGTGGGTTAATACACTAAGTGCTTTAGTGTATTGAAGGCAAACATTATCTGAGAAGAGTTGCACATTAAGCCATTGTTAGCCACTAAAACCTTAATTTGATTCAGTTTATTAGATTAGGTAACAGGGACCTGAGGGGATAAAACTAAGAAAGGGAAAGTTTGACATAAGGGGAAAGAGCAGAAAAACAATGGCTTGATGACCCAAGAGGACACAGCTTATATGTACTTACAGGGCACTAGCCTAGACAACTTCAGTGTTTGCCTAGGAGAGTTCTTAGTGATATGCCCATGGGTATTATGCAATAATATTATGCACATACCCTAATTGAGGTTCCATTATATATGAAAAAGGGACTGCTTTGGCAAATTGGGTCTTAAATATTTTATTCTGGATCTACTGTCTCAAAGATACCAAGTGTCCTGCCATCATTGTATGGTAGAGCAGAATGCCCTGGCTGAAACAGAAGAGTACTGGTGCCCTGCTCCATGACAAAGTGAATCATAATAAAAATTCATTTCGTAACTGCCACAGTAAACAAGCCTAACCAGGGTGTGGCCTCTGTGAAATGAAATGAGGGTTTTCACAGCCCTAAACTACATCTGCATTCAAGAATGAGAAAGGGAAGTATGAGTTAGCTCCCTCTTGTGCAAGGAGACTTTCCAAAACAATCACACAAACCTTGTGCTTGCAAATTGATCAGATGTTAGCCACTTAGCCACACATAACTGTGAGAGATTATGAGAAACAATATGTTTATTCTGAGTGACAATGTACACTGATAAAATTTAGGATCAACTTGACTAAATTAGGCTTCCACTGAAGATGGTAGCTTAGCTAGCTATACATGGTACTCACATCCTACCACAACTACTTCAATGTTATAACAAAAATACAGAACAACCATCATTCAGAACTTGACATCTAGCTGAACAGAAGTCCTATAACTAAGGATATAAAGAATAAGCCATATCTAAACTGGTAGAAGGGGCGGAGACTCAATGTACTGGCCCCTTACCTCAACCTCCCCCCCCCCCAACACACATATACATGACAGTTAAAAATCAGCAGGGATATCTCAGCTGTGGAGGTCCCCCTCAGGAGTAAGGAGTCCCAGCTTCGTACCAGGTCCCCCAGACCAGGTTTCTAGTGCTAGGAAGAGAAGTACCCATAACTTCCTGCTGTAAAAACTAGCAGGGATTGTGGCTGAGTAAGACAGTGGGCTGCTGGACATGCAGATGTCCCTTATTAAGGGCCCACACACAGGCTTACTGGAACTCACTCCCTCTGAGTTCCAGCCCTGGGACAGCAGGTCCAAAGGCAACAGGGACTTATGGGGAGGAACTGAATTGTCTGATATCAGGACAAGGGCTGGAGAGGCAACTTTCTCCCAGACAGAAGTTCTGGCAGAAGCCACTGCTCCTTTTATGAGACTCCCCACCCCCAACATACGTGTGTGTGTTTGTGCGCGCTCGCGCACACACACACAGTCAGCAGGCAGTATATGTCCATCAACCTGCTAACACTGTTCACCATGCCCTGGTGATTTCCTGAGACCCAGCCCCACCCAACTTGCAGTCCCACCCACGCCATTTCCAGTGGCTGTTTCATACAATGGCCTGCCTTGGCTCATGCTGCAAACTTTCTTAAATCTCTCAAAGATTCAAAAACCCCAAACAAGTAGCATATGCCCTTGTCCTGCCCTGTACCGCTTGCTAAATGGCCCCCAGCCTGGCACGAGTGGCAGTCAGCCTCTGTTCAAAATGTGGTCACTCCCAGGCACCTCCAAGATCAGCACAAGTGGCGATCTTCTGCAGATTTCTCTGTAGCTCATGTCAGGTGGTCCTGGGCAGGACACAGACAGCAGCAGACCTTGGCCTACACCTCCCTGGAAGTCCGAGAGCCAGAGCACAAAGTGGTCAGCTTCAGACCACTTGGAAGCACCACTCAACCACCTCCTCGAATAACACACTCAAGGGGTGGACTTATTGGGCAACAGAAACTCACTAAAGCCAGTTCTGCTCCACAGAGTTGATCCCTGCATAGCAGCTCCTGCCCTGCAGTTCTGTAGTTGTGGTCAGTCCTTGCAGCCTATATGTCTGAGGGTAAATCCTCCCCATTGATTTTCCAACACAAATCAAGGCTCAACTACAATAGCCAACACTGCGGGTATGTGGGGGGCCTATATAGAGTACCCAGCTCAGGTTACTGGGGAGGCTGCACCACTGAGCCTACAGGACATATACTATATAAGACCACTCTATCAAGACGGAGAGCTGAGCAGGTCTACCTAATACATAGAAACAAACACAGGGAGGCATCTAAGATAAAGAGGTAATAAAACACATCTCAAAAGGAAGAAGAGAACAAAACTCTAGAAAAAATTTAAATAAAATGGAGATAAGCTGTCTACCAGATGCAGAGTTCAAAACACTGGTAATAAGAATCTTCAATGAATTAGGGGGGAAGTAGATGAACTTAGTGATAACTATAACTGAAAGTTAGGTAACACAAAAATGGAGGCAGAAAACATAAAAAGAACCAGTCAGAAATAAAGAGTACACTAACTGAAATGAGGAATTCATTACAGGGAATCAGTAGTAGAATAGATGAAACAGAGGATCAAATCAGTGATATGGAAGATATAAAAATAAGAAACACCCAATAAGAACAGCACACACACACACAAAGTAATCTAAAAAAAATGAGAATAGTAAAAGGTGACTATGGGACAATGTCAAGCATACCAACATTTGCATCCTAGGGGTGCTGGAAGGAGAAGAGAAAGAGCAGGGAATTGAAAATCTATTTGAAGAAATAATGAAAAAATGACATACTACTTCCCCAACTTGACAAAGGAAATAGACATATAAGTCCAAGAAGTGCAGAGAGAGTCCCATACAAGATGAACCATAAGCCCGGCCAGTGTGACTCTGGTTGAGTGTTAACCTATGAACCAGGAGGTTGAGGTTCAAGATTCCCTGTCAGGGCACATGCCCAGGTTGTGGGCTCAATCCCCAGTGCGGGGTGTGCAGGAGACAACTAATCAAGGATTCTCTCTCATTATAGATGTTTCTATCTCTCTCTCTCCCTTCTTCTCTGAAATCAATAAAAAATATGGATATATATTTTTTAATGAACCCTAAGACTACCAGCTAATTTCTCAATGGAAACTTTGCAAGCCAGAAAGGATTGGCACAAAACATTCAAAGTGGTGAAAAGCAAGGACCTACAACCAAGATTAGTCTACCCAGCAAAGTTATTTAGAATCAAAGGACAGATAAAGAGCTTCCCAGACAAGGAAAAGCTAAAGGAGTTCATCACTACCAAACCAACATTACAAAAAATGTTAAAGGGTCTTCTTTAAGAAGAAGAAGAAGAAAAAAGATTTAAAATATGAATAATAAGATGGCAATAAATACAAATCTAGCAATAATTATTTTGTTTTGTTTTGTTTTGTTTGTTTGGCAATAATTACTTTAAATGCAAATGGATTAAATGCTGCAGTCAAAAGACATACAGGGGCTGAATGGATAACAAAACAAGACCCTTACATATGCTTTAAGCAATAAAAATAAATAAATAATTAAATAAATAAATAAATAAATAAATAAATAAACATATGCTATGTAGAAAGACTCACTTCAGATTGAAAGACACACATGAATTGAAAGTAAAGAAATAGGAAAAGATATTTTATGAAAATAGAAATAAAAAATAAGATGGGGTAGCAATACTTATAAGAGACAAAATAGACTTTATTTTTTTTTAATCTTTATTGTTGAAAGTATTACAGATGTCCCCTTTTTCCCCTTAAAACCCTTCACCCTGCACCCCCCAGGCCTCCACCACACTATTGTCTGTGTCCATGGGTTATGCATATATGCATATAAGTTTTTTGGATAATCTCTTCACCCCCCCCCCCCGGACATCCACTCCCCCCACACCTGCCTTCCCTCTGAGATTCTTCAGTCTATTCCGTGCTTCTATGTTTCTGAATCTATTTTGTTCATAAGTTTATTTTATTCATCAGATTCCACGTATGAGTGAGATCATGTTATATGTGTCTTTCTCTGACTGGCTTATTTCACTTAGCATAATACTCTCCAGGTCTCTCCATGCTGCCTCAAAGGGTAAGAGATCCTTCTATTTTACTGGTGCATAGTATTCCATAGTGTAAATATACCACAACTTTTTTTTTTTTTTTTTACCACAGCTTTTTTATCCACTCATCTGCTGATGGGCACTTGGGCTGTTTCCAGATCTTAGCTATTGTAAATTGTGCTGCTAATGAACATAGGAATGCATGTATTTTTTATTGGTGTTTTGGGAATTTAGGGTATATTCCTAGAAGTGGGGTCACTGGATCAAATGGCAGTTCTACTTTTTCTTTTTTGAGGAATCTCCATACTGTTTTCCATAGTGGCTGCAGCAGTCTGCATTCCCACCAGCAGTGCACCAGGGACCCTTTTTCTCCACATCCTCGAAATCACTTGTCATTTGTTGATTTGTTTATGACAGCAATTCTGACAAGTGTGAGGTGATACCTCATTGTTGTTTTCATTTGCATCAGAAATGAAAGAAGATATTTTATGAAAATGGAAATAAAAATAAATTGGAATAGCAATACTTATAATAGACTTTAAAACAAAGCTATATAACAAGAGACAAAGAAGGATGCAGCAATTCCACTTCTGGGTATTTATCTGAAGAAACCTGAAACACTAAATCAGAAAGACATATGTATCCATATATTCATTGTAGTATTATTTACAATAGCCAGTATATGGAAGAAACATGTGTCCATCAACAGATAAATGGATAATTAAGAAGTGGTTCATATATACAATAAAATATGACTCAGCTATAAAATAAAAAAATTAAATCTTGCAATTGCAGCAACATGGGTGGACCTAGAGGGTATTGTGTTGAGTGATATAAGACAGAGGAAGAAAAATGCCATATGATTTCATTTATATGTGGAATCTAAAAAACAAAACAAACAAACAAGCAGAACAGAAACAGACTCATAGATACAGAGAACATTTTGAGGGTTGTCGGATGGAAGGGTGGTTGGGGGGATGGATGTACAGATAAAGGGATTAAGAATTACAAATTGGTAGTTACAGAATAGTCATAGGGATTTAAAGTGCAGCATAAGAAATATAGTCAATAATATTGTAATGACTATGTATGGTGTCAGATGGGAAAGATTTATTGAGGTGATCACTTTACAAGTCACATCAATGTCTAATCATTGGGTTGTATACCTGAAACAAATATAATATTGTATATCAACTGTAATTGAAAAATAAAATTACTAAAAAAAAGAAAAATACTAGATTATGAGAACCTTGGTGAAGGCAATGCAACTTCATCACTACATTAATAGCACCTAGTATGGGACCTGGAATATGATAGGTAGTAATTACTTGTCTTATAATAAATGAATACTAATAGAGTCAATAAATAAATAAAAATTATGATCCACTTTCTCTGGATAAACAGAAAGATATATATTGGAGACCAGTGACAGTCTTGACCACAAAATGCAGTCTTAGGGGTTCCAAGGCCCCATAAACCTTACTACCTTCAATTAAGGATAGAAAGTCTGCAGTTAAATAAAAAATTCAGTTCCAGAGAATAAGCCTTAAACTTTGCCATGTGGCACTAACCTAATTATCTAAATAAACAATAATAGCCAACTCGAAACCCGGAAAAGTATAATACTATTGGAAGATAAAGTCTCTAATGCTAATAGCCATAATATAGTAAAAATAGAAGTAATAATAAATAGCATGCAAAAGTATCCTTTCTGTCTTGGATTGTACATAATTATGCCTTTGAAAAACAAGAAAACATTCATATTAGGGAATTACTATTTAGATATATATTTCACTATAATGACCTTACAGAATGGGTGTGTTAGTATCTGCTCAAATTCATTAAGCAAGTTGCTTTCCAAATAAGTAGTAACTGGGATAGAAAAAAAAAATTTAACTAACCTTCTTCTAAGATATTCTATAACTTTTCCAATACTGTCTATAAACTTTTAAGACCAAAACTATACTTCAAAATCATGAATTATTTTTCCATCTTAATTAAAAAAAAAAAAACAGATTTCAAATGTCTTTTTTTACCTATTGGAGAAACATCAAGGAGAAATATCCTTTGACTAGCAGGGTAATCAAGGACACTTTATATTAAGTTGTTAATTTGTTTATCCATTCAATCTGGTAACTTAATGAGAAAAGTGTGTGTAAATATTTTAGGGCAGAGGGGGATGTACTTTTCATTCTAAGACCATAAAAACCATGGGTCACTCAAAAACAACTGTAAGGCCTACTGGTGTGCTGCAATCAGAAGTGACTCATTTTGAACAAAAGTTTCACAAAATCTGTGAAGCGGAGGCTGAGCCACAGCAGTATAGATCACACCTCCAACTGAAAACAAACCAACTGACCTATGGTGCGAGAGCAGCGGAGTCCTGCAAGTTACCTCATTTCAGTGGCATCATTTCAGGGACCCTAGACAAGCACCTTCCCTACTACCCTCGCCACGGAGCCTGGAGTTCCCAGATCAATCAAACATCATATGAATTAACTAGGAGGAATAACATAATAACCCGTGATCAGCCATTAATGCCAAAATACAGATTTAGTTACCCTCTTAGCACTCATCTAGCAGAATTCTCTGGAGGAGCTACTGGATAGGAAAGGTTGATGTTAGGGAGGAAAAGTCTGAAGCATAGCAGGCTCGCAGTGTTAGATGGAGGACTGGCGGGTATCTGATGACAGGAACATTCTCTAGATAGCAGGTATAAGACTTTAGGAAGCTAGTAGGGTGCACAAGATTAACAAGTAAATAAAATAATATATGATCTAAAAATTGTCCCTCCATTATGTTTACACAATAAACATTGTGATGTATACATATACAGGAGATTATTATATATCTTAATCAGGGATATGAAAAAATGTCTACTAATAAGACTGTTAATCTGCATTAGTCACAAAATCAGAATGCTCCAACTATCGATCTTTATGCAAATCAACATGGAGCTATTGATTTCCTACCATTGGGTTAGCAGGCACTAGTGATCAAAAGATGAAGAAGGTATAGTCCCTGACTTTAAGTTCACAAAGTAGATCTAGGCAGTAAAATGTACTTAGAGATTTTAAAAATTCCCATGGAACTCAGAAATAGCGTTAACATTAAATTACAGCCACATCAATTCCTCCATAGTTAAGTCATTTTCAAATTTTAATTCCACTTTTTTTCTAGAGATCATAGTCACTATAGCACAAGAAAACAGCAAGTCCTAAAAGCAATACTGATTAAGTGACCTCACCCCCATTGCAGCGGGTGCCTCAGGGCACAGCACATAATAGCTGAAGGGCCATAGTGAAATCCTTCGTTTCTCAAGCGGGTGCCTTTGCAGTCAGTAAGTTGTCTTTTGCTCAATAGGAAGTCTTTTAGTCAGCAACGTGTCTTTGCTTACAGAGCTCTGAATAGACTGCCAGGACTCTGCAAATGACAAAATTAGAATAATTAAACAGTTATTCATGAATGAACATACTTAACCCAAGATTGTTCCAGTAGAAGGGGCAAGAATAGCTAATATATTAGTCAGCAACACACAGACCAGATGGAAGGGTGAGTTTTTAAAATGTTATTTGAAACAAAGCATTCAGGGACAGTCTGAGCCACTCAAACTCCTAAAACCCAGTTTTCTGGGGCAGGAGCCAATGAAGAAAAACAGAACTTTTTTCAGGCAGATATTTAATTAAGGTTCAAGTAATAATGTGCTCTAAGTGCTATTTCATTTCCCTTTATCTCGGGAGCCCAGAGAACTAAGGGATCAGTGAGGTGTGCGGTTGATGGCCCCTGACTTAACAGCTTACCATGAGACAACACAAAGCTCACATCCAATAGCCACATATTTAGCCATTTTTATTAAAATGTATTCCATGTGCATCTTAGATTTTTTAAAATCTAAGAGTGTAAAGACAAAAGAATTCTATCCCACTGACAACCACTTTTCACAAAATGTTAGTGAATTCTTCCCAGTGTTTAGTTTATTCTCCTCTCTCTCTCTCTCTCTCTCTCTCTCAATGGAATCATTTTTACAAGCAATTTTGAATTGTTTTCGCATCTAGCATTATAAGCTTGGCATTTTCTCATGTATTAAGAATTCTGTGAAAAAATATTTTCAGATTGTTTATATTGAGGTATAATTTACATAGAATAAAATGCACAGATCTTAAGGGCACAGCTCAACACCCTTATCAAAATACAGATTTTTCCATCCACTCGGAGGCCTGAACGCCCTTCTGCGTCCTGGAGTGGTTTCCACTCACCTGTCTCCCCTCTGATGAGCTGCCACTCCCTCCATCATTGTCTGCCTCCCCAGTCTGAAGACTGTGGGGCAGTGTGTCTGCCCCCTCTTATGGACCTAAGAAGAGTTGTTGATTTTTCAGTCTTTTCAGTGTTTTACTTATTGTTTGGATGCAGTGGTGACTTCCAAATTCCTTCCATGTGGAACTGGAAACCAGAAGGCTAGGTTGCCTTTGCTCTTGGTTGGTTGTTTCCTTTGCTGTCCAGAAGCTTTTACCATAATGCAGTCCAATAAACAATACAGGATAAGAAAAACAGATATATACCATCTATTTACATGTCAGAAATATTTATCTGTGTTTGTTTCTCCATAGCATACATCTTTGTCATAGATTGTTCTGATAAACTATGCAAACTAATTTTCTCTTTGAGGACTGTAGTGAGAGGTATTATGTCACATTTATTCATGGGTACATAGGTCTTACTCTAATCTCACCATGTAATTTTTTAGCCAAGAAAACTCTAAATTGGAGAAGGCTCTGATTTGGTTAATATAACTCTGGTTTTGGTAAACCCAAAATGATATTTTACCATTCCTTATAGTAGACTGGTTTGTTATTGGAGCTTTATTACTAAGACTACGGTGAGTTATGCACACTAAAACTATTTATAGAAATGTTTCCAATTATTTTCCAGAAATCTTACATAAAAATGTAAGAAGACTGGTTTCTGAATAAACTCTCGAGGAGGAAGCCCAAACTTTTAAACATAAAGCATTAGGATCTCCATTATTCTCTCTGCCAGTTCCCAGCCTCACTCTCCCACTCTCACATCTGACTGACGAGATCTACTCCTAATCCAATGAGGCTGCACTGCACGCAGTTCCCTCATACATGCTTCTTGTTTCACCTGATCAATTTCTTCTTGGTTTATCCTAATTTTTTCATTGGCTTCCACCTTAAGTATTATTACCTCCACGATTATTCATCTGGCAGCCCATCCCACCCCAGTTATCACCCACTGCATAACCCAATCATTGCAACATCGCTCAGAAAAAGTGACCTTTTTATATATGTGTTTCCCTTTCTAGGCCACAAGAACCTTGAGGTTTCTTATTTGTGTTTGTACCCCAGTGCCTCATTCTATCTCTGGTAAATACAAGATATTCAATATATGATGACTGAATGGACAGATGGATGGAATCTGTGAGAGTTACTCAAATTATGGCCTTAGACAAATAAGTCATCAATCTAATATCTCTGGACTAACGTGCCTTAACCTATAAAATGAAGACTAAATGCTCTCTGTGTTTCTTCCCAGGTCAAAATTTTGCCATCCCCTCCTCCTGTAACTTTGGGTCTCTATTGTGTCACTTCTTAGAATTCTTAATTATTTAAGTTTATCTAAATAGTAAATATTTGAGGAACAGACAATGGTGGTGTTTCATTATTAAAACTGATGATATAAAGTAATGTCAAGGCCTTGAGAAAGCCTCTTCATACTGTATCCTTGCTTATATATCATAAACACAATAGAAATAATAATAAAAAATATGCATTGGTTTGGTCCCTGTATCCCGCACAGACGAACTTATGTGTAAAGTCCTATATGGCATGATTTGGGGACCATTAAAATATGCATTCAGACAAAAAGTATGCTGAAGTTGCATTTTCCTATTTTTTAACTGATACAAATACCATTAGAGAGAGAGAGAGAGAGAGAGAGAGAGAGAGAGAGAGAGAGAGAGAGAGAGAGAGAGAGAGAGAAGAAGAAGAAGAAGAAGAAGAAGAAGAAGAAGAAGAAGAAGAAGAAGAAGAAGAAGAAGAAGAAGAAGAAGAAGAAGAAGAAGAAGAAGAAGAAGAAGGAGACGGCAGAGGAGGAGAAGAAAAAAAGAGACAGAAAACAGGACAGGTGTATGGGAAATTTTGCCTGCCACTCATTGAGAATTAGACCAGAGTGAACTGTTTTCATCCTTCAGTGGTTTTGTAGGCCTTTCTTAACATCCTAAACACAAATCTCAAGTGTTCAAGGATACATTATGTTATAGTCTATGGTACTTTACAATAAGCCAATGACTTTATCTATACTCAGGCAAGAAAATAGTGATCTGTTCCAATATCAGCAGAGAAACTGGTCATATAGGACTTAATAAGATTCTGTTCATTATTTTTCTACCTGATGCCTTCTTATGGTATTTTAAGACTAATTTGACCATATAACATTCCACTTTACATGCTGACTTTATCATCTATCCCTAGGTGACATACATTTCCATTGTGTCTGATTTACCTGCCAAAGTTCCTAAAATCAACTCAGTTAGCATGACTTAGTTAGGGGTGATATGTTGTCCCCATATCCCAAGGAGTTGGTTCCAGGACACCCCCATCCCCTGCCATGAATACTAAAATTCCTAGATGCTCAAGTCCCTTATATAAATTTATACAAAGTATTTGCATGTAACTACAAACATCCTTCCATATACTTTAAATCATCTCTATTACTTATAATTCCCAATACAATGTAAATTCTGTGTAAATAGTTGCTATACTGTATTGTTTAGGGAATAATGATAAGTCTATATATGTTCAGTACAGAGACAACCATCATAAGCCTAGCTACATAATACACAACAAAGGACCTTTTTTTTCCCCAAATATTTTCTATCCTCAGATGTGAACCCACAGATATGGAAGGCTGACTGCACACTGTATAGGGGCCATGAGGGATGTAGAAGAACTTCAGAATTATAATGTGTTGTGGAAGAGCAGTCAGGGGCAGCTAAAAATGTCGACCAGGGCTGCTATTAGCTGAAACAGTGCTTTTATGCAAATGGAAAACTATAAAGTTCCATTTCCATAGGAAACATTTCTATCTCTCAGAAAAAAATTAATAGTTTACTGATTTGTTTAGAACAAGAAACTTTAGAGTTATCTTTCAGAAAAGTGTAGAAAATGTACAGATATTGGATATGTTCTATGTAACTGGTGCCCTCTTTAGGTACAGTGCCCTTGTGACGTGCACACTCTGCACAGAGAGCACAGAAGCACTTGTCTAGGGACCTGAGAAGGAGCCAGCAAAAGGCTATGATAGAAGAGATCAACCAAAGAACTTGTATGCATATATGCATAACCCATGGACACAAACAACAGTGTCACGTCGTAGGCTTGGGGTGGGGGTGGGGTCGGGTGGAGGGGATCAATGGGGGACAAAAGAGGGGCTTCTGTAATATTTTCAACAATAAAGATAAATTAAAAAGAAGAAATGATGTGACAAGAAGACTAGAAGTGAGGGAGAAACAAAAAATAAAAAGCATGGAAGAGCAGCAAACACAAACTTGTCAACCTTATCAATTTGTTCAGAACCTCTCACTGCTCCATGATACAGACACATATATCCTGCTACCCAAGTGCCCAGTTGCCAGCATAAGATTGTCCATGTTCAGTCCTGTTGTTCCCACCGATGAGAAATATCAAAGATAGAATAAGTTATCAAAGCTTACATCAGAATTCGGAATGCTGCTTCTAACTTCAATATGCATTGCTAATAAATTATTTGGTGTCTCTCGCCAAATTCATTTGGTATAACTAATCGAATTATACCACAATGTTTTCCTTAGGAAACATTTCTATCTCTCAGAAAAAAATTAATAGTTTACTGATTTGTTTAAAAAGCCACAACTGGCTTTCCAGGAAGATATGCAGTATCTCATACAAATTAAATTTTCCCTGGCTAGTGGTAACTTGAACCAGCATATTTCAAATGTATATTTTTTCCAAATACCAGAATTTGTAATCTAACTCATCATTTATTAATCAAAAGAAAAACAGAAAATGACCTTTCACAAACAATTTGAAACATGCTCACACTCATACACCGTACACAGGCGCGCGCGCGCGCACACACACACACACACACACACACACACACTACACAAAACTACTGGTCTATAGCAATTTTGTTCAGCTCCTTTAACACCTGCAGGATTTCAGAAGTGATGCACTGGCTGGGACTGAGCTATGGTCACAGGAGAAAATCCAGCCACTGTGTTACAGTGGTATTTTTCTTCTTTTTTTTTTTCTGGAAACTCTTCCTTGTTCCCAGAAAAGTATCTTTGTGGTCTAGCCACAGGGTTTGCAGACTCTATGAAATTGTATTTAGCTGCTTTAATAATACAAAGCATCATGATTTCATGGGATAAAGGCACAAAAAATAAAAGATGTTATTCTTTACATGATGAGGCTGACACCATAAGTAGAAGCATTGTCAAATGCCTTTCCAGGAGTGGTGATGATTTATGCTGGGATGGTTACCTTCCTCTCATCCAAGGCACATTCCCATAAGACATCAGGCTCAAGTGATGAAGTGTTTCTGGGGTCAGTGTTCGACAGGGAGTAGGGTGATTGATGAAGAGTATAGGTTGGTAATAATACTTCACAACATTACTGAGATGATTAAATGAGATAATCCATATTAAATGCTTGGCACCCAGTAAGCACTTAATGAATAAGATCTATTACTACTATTCCTGTTTTAGGAGGATCTAGCCTAGGTTATTGGCCTAATTAGCATTACAATATATAGCATTATAATAGCTGTATTAGCATAGATATATCACTGATTAGAAATGAGGACAACAGTGAATCTCTTTAATGCAGTAGAGTTTAGTTCCCTTGAAACCAACCTTAGAAAGACCCTAATAGACCCCCTTTCAAGGAAGAGGGGAAAAATAATAATAAGTAGAGAAGTTAATAGAAATTACTCAGCTAGAGGCAACATCCTACTTGTCATTGTACTTTATCCCCTGAATTAGCTCCCTTTTTCATTGTTATCTCCATTCATTGAATTTCATTACCTATTTTTATAGGATAATTATAGGTGTGAGTGAACATGTAAAAAGAGAAGTTTTGAATCCAGTTATCTATTGATAGAGAGCAGCCTGAGGTCATTCCTCAAAGATATAAAAGAGGAGATGATATATTAGATCATCCAGCATGATGACAAGTCAAATCATGCCCCCCTTCCAAGGCAGAGATTTTCTTATCAGAAACTTCCTAGGTACTTTGCATATACTGGGTTAATAGGCTTTAAGGGGAACAACCTCAACTTGCAGTGCCCCAATTGTTGGCTCCCCTATTCACTTAAAAGCTGTCATCTCTGCAGTGGGGGGAAATAAGGAATGCATAGATTCATGGGTAAATGTAAAAGGCTTCCTGAATTTAGCTTTCTCTAATTAGATACATCTTTCTCTTTTCTTTCCACTAGGATTTAGAGCATGTTGGCAATAACCTACTTCAGAATCAGCAAGATGCAGAGTTCAGCCTCCTTGTTAGAGCTAAGCTTTAGAAGAGATGGTCAAAATGATCTACTTCCAGTAAAAAGCATGTGTGTCTGATAGCCAGGTTCAGGAGAAAAATGGATGCCCTATTTAATCCAGGGGAATTTCCTAATGATTAATGATAAGTCAATTTCAGTAAATTCTGTCCTCTTGTTACATAGTAGGAAATAAACAAAATATTAACCTGAAATTCATTCCTATTCATTCAACAAACATCTGCTGATCGCCTACTATATCTCAAAAAATAGGTAGAGGTAGTATGTGAAGTTAGTGGAACACATGGCAATGGGAGGAAGGGGAAAACATAAATGAGATTGATTCCAAGTGAGGGAGAAATAGGAAGGCTTTTTAAAGTTGGTGGATTTAAGTAGTGACTTGCAATTTCACCTTTTAAAAAATACTACACTGGGTATCTACTGGGTGCCAGGCATTGTAGTTGCTCCCAAATGTGCATGGCCCAGAGTTACCTCTTGCCAATAAAAGGTACTGAACACCTGACACCAAATAATACTTTAAATGTTAATATTGAGGGAAAGGCTTATCTACAGATAGAGAAAACATTTGACTTTGGGGCACACACTACCTTCCTATCTCCTTTGAAACAGATAAACAGTTCTACCAGAGTGTTCAAAATTCCCAACTCACTCATTTGGATAGAATTGGCATCTTCCAAGTGGAGCATAGGCTTACAGTTGAAAGATAAAATGACCCTAAACTGAAAAGTGACTTATCTTTGGGGAGATGCAGCAGATTACATACAGAAGAGAGAATAAGATATGATAAAGGTTGTATATGACATCAAGAGAAGAAAGGGAAGTTAAAGATATCTTAGCTCTAACCTACATTTGCAGTATATTTCCCAAGATATATAACACTAATATGCTTTGAACCCAAACCATTTTTTACTGCTTTCTTCATTAATTTACTTTCCACTTCCATTACTTTGTTCAAATTGATTCTTTTGCCTTGGATGGCTTTCTTCCCACATCCTCCTGTTGAAGTTTTATCAGTCCTTGAAAAAGGCAAGTTCAAAGGCAACCCCCTCTATGAGGTCTCCCCAGATCTGTCCACAAAAAATAAATTCCTCCCTTAAAGATCTAAGCCAATCGTTTGTGCTTCCTTTATGACTTTTATCAAGTTTAGGTTTAAATGGTATGTGCTTAGTTATTGCAAAGATTGCAAGTACTTAGAGAAAAATTCTATTTATTTGTTTTGGTGAGTTGACATAACAACTTACCATGGTGCCATAGGTAACCAATAAATGAAATTGATTTTAATAGGAAGAACACAGAGAGGAGACAGGAAGACTTTAGCCATGTATGAAAATGAGCCAACACGGTTGATTTCTAAACCTGAGTGAACATACATACAAATGCATAGACACATAGAAACACATACAATAATAATGGCAATGTTATTATTTTAGTTGCACCTTTAGGCTAGTTTCTTTAGGAAAAGATTTCATTATTTCTTTCACATAAATTCATTTATGGTATAGCACATATATGTTTATAATGATATATAATTATGAAATAGTATTAATGATAGTGGTAGTAGAATTAATGATTACAGAATCTTTTTGCTTCTCAGTCAACACTTGTCTTTACTACATTTCATTCCATTACTCCTAGGCATAGGTAATCTCAACGGCTATCACAACTATCTTCCCATCTCCTATACAAGGGGGCTCGAATTCCATGTTTAATTCCTGTATTACTCAAAGTTCTCCAGAGAAACAGAAACGATGGGATCGAATTTACCCATGTTACTGTGTAGACTGGCAAGCCCCAAATCTGCAGGGTAGGCCAACAAGCTGGAGATCCAGGGAAGAGTTTCTGCTGTAGCTCAAGTGCAAAGACAGTATAGAAGCAGAATTTCCTCTTCCTCAGGGGGGCTCAGTCTGTTTTAAGCCCTTCAACTCATTGGATGAGATCCACCCACATTATGGAGGTAATCTGTTCTCCTCAAAGTATACTGATTTTGATATTAATCTCATCTAAAAATACCTTAAGAGTAACACCAAGGTTAGTGTTGGACCAAATATCTGGATAACATGATCTAACCAGGTGGAAACATGAAATTAAACACCACACCTCTCTAAGATATTTTTTGGCCAAATAAAATGTATTTAGCCTAATAATCTTTTATATAAATCAACCCCATTAGCCTTAATACTTCCATGATTGATGCCAATTCATAAAATGCACATTAGTCAGGAATAATGTCTCAGGGCTAAGTGTTCTGTTACCAAGAAGTAAAAAAGCTGCAGTTCCTGCTCTTATTGTACATTACTGTAGCACTATGACTGTTAAATGAATTCCTACATTTACTATGTTGCCCCTACAGCAAAGAACATCTAGCATTTCAGCATAATTCTAGAAATGACCCAAAATGCACTTTGGTGAATTACATGCTGTGTGCGATATCTTGAAATGGAGCCAAGAACTACAGAATAATATGCTGGCATAACTGGTGGATATATCACCATTCATTTTTCATTTTGAATTTGTGTAATATACCCTGGAGTCTACTATTGAAAGGCACATTTTAAGTGGAGAATAAGTGCCTATTTGCAGGTTAAAAATTGTTCAGTTACCAAATAGAAAGTCAACATATCTGGGTCGGGGCACTTATGGGAGGCAACGAATCTTTGTGTCTCTCTCACATTTGTGTTTCTTTCTTTCTGTCTTTCCCCCTTCTTTCTATTCTCTAAAAATCAATGGAAAAATATCATCAGATAAGGATTAACAACAACAACAAAAAATGAACCCTGATCCATCATCCTTCACATTCTATACAAAAATTTGCTTAAAATGGACTACAGACATAGGCATTAACTTATAAAACTTTGCTATAAAACTTAGAAGAAATTCTTAGTAAACTTGGATTTAAAGTAAATGTTTTAGAGACAATTCAGTTTTTTGTAAAATAAAATTTTCCATAAAATAAAATATTAATCAAATGTTATCAATATTAAGAATTTTCATTTTTCAAAAGACAATAGTAAAAGAATGACAAGAAGCCATAGTCTATAAAAAAATATTTTCATATCAAATTTCTGATAAAATACTTGTATCCAGATTATATAAAAATATTTCAAAAGTAAATAATAAAAAGCTATCATCCAAACAAATTGGGCAAAATATTTAAACAGTTAACCAAAGATATAAATATGGAAAATAAGCACATGAAGAAATGATCAACATAATTATTCACCAGTAAAATGCCAATAAAAACCACAATAAGATCATGTTACACATATAAATATCTAAATTAAAAAAAAAAACACCTGACAATGCCAAGTACAGTCCAAGATGAGGAGTAACTGGAACTCTTACATACTACTTATTGGATTATACAAAGTTACAACCACTTTGGAAAAGCATTTTGTAATTTTTAAAATAATTAAATATGCATCTACCAGTCATGTCCTTTCTAGGTCTTTATCAATGCGAACTGAAAGGAAAGGTCCACATTTAGAGTATTATTCACATAAACTGAAAATGAATTTTCACACAAAAATCTATGTGCAAATGTTCATAGCAGCTGTATTCACAATCACCCAAAACTGGAAATAACCCAAATGTTCCTCAGCTGGGGAATGGATAAACATACTGTGTATATCCATAGAATGGAATTCTATTCAATAGTTAAAAGGTATAAATGATTGGCACACACAATATAGATGAACCTCAAATGCATTCATCTCAAAAGAAGAAGGCATACTTAACAAGTTGCATACTGTATGATTTATTTTTATGACATGTTTGCAAAGCCAAAGCTAAAAGGACAAAAAAATAATTCAGTTGTTGCTAGAGGATAGGCGTGGAGTGTGGGATGATTATAAAAGGCCATGGAGGTACTTGAGAGCTGAAAATATTGCTTTAAGCCTTGACTGTGGTGATGGTTATGTGAGTATATGCCCTTGCCAAAACTCACAGAACTATACATTTAGAAGGCTAAATTTTCCTATATGTAAGTTATACCTTAATAAAACAAAAGGAGAAAAAAATCTATTCTGTAAAATTAATCTCTGGTGATTGAAATAAAATAAATAGTGCTTCTGATACTAACAAGGGAAGCAGTGACTAATGGGAAAAGGGTATGAGGAAAGCTTCTATATTGATGGCACTGTTTTGTATCTTGACATCCTATATAATAAAAGGCTAATATGGAAATTGTCCCCTAGACCAGGAGTTCAGCCAGGAGTTCAACCAGGGGGCAGGACCAGCCAGCCAACTGCCCGTGCCCCTCCCCCTGGCTGGCCTGGCCCAATAGGTCCCTATGGAGCGGGCTGTCAGGATGCCCCCAGTGCACAGATTTGTGCACTGGGCCTCTAGTATATATACAAAGATGGAACAGCATACTTAACATTGGAATATTTAGTATCCATAAAGTATATCTCATTTTAAAATATTAAAAATATAAACATCCATTAATAGATTATTTAATAAACAAGAAAATAATTTAAACTGCTTACAATCAAGTAGTTCTGTTTTTATCTTGAACTGTTATGCAGATTTTCAAATGAGCTGATGCAAAAATAAAGGGGCATATATAAGAAATATAAAATTTTATTTTTAACTTTCAGCAGTCCCTCTCTACCCCCAACCCTCCACCTAGATCCCTGAAGAAAAGAATGTGGATGTTAAAAAAAAGTTTTTCCCATTAATAACAAACAATTTAAAATTAACAGGTTCATGCTGATTCTTCTATATTCTTATCTATTCCTCAAAGTGTGGTTTGCAGCCATGCCCTAAAAAAACAATTTTGGAAACTTGTATATCTTAGGTTAATATTAAGTTTCAGATCTCCAGCATGACTTCTGAAATTCAATGTCCCATTAAAATGTGCTGTTTAAATTACTTGGATTAAATCTTTGAATTATTTCTGTAATAAAAACCATATATATATATATATATATATATATATATATATATAGAGAGAGAGAGAGAGAGAGAGAGAGAGAGAGAGAGAGAGAGAGAGAGAGATTGGTTATTAATCCTCACTCGAGGACATTTTTCCATTGATTTTTAGAGAGAGTGGAAGGGAGGGGGAGAGACAGAGAGAGAGAGAAACATCTATGTGAGAGAGACTCATTGGTTGCGCCCATCATGCCCCCAACCAGGGCCAGGGATCAAGCCTGCAACCAAGGCATGTGACTTTGACTGAAATTGAACCCAGGACCCTTCAGTCCACGGGCCAACACTCTATCCACTGAGCCAAACCAGCTAGGGCAAAAATACATATTCTTAGAGAATGAACTAAATGTCACTCAAACAATAATAACAGATATAAAATTTAAAAAATATTTTATGAAGTTATGAAAAATATAGTTATTGGTGTATTTATGGATTTTTTAAACTACTCAACACACACAAAAAAGAAAGCCTGATAGGAAAGTACAAAAAGAGAACTAGGGCAAAACCTTCTGAAAACCAAAATGTTATCAGGATATAGGAAGGGAGGGCAATTAATTAAATGTTGGTATCTTTGTATAAATTTTACACCAAGTTTTTCACCATTTATCTTTCAAGGGCCAGTCCTCTGAACCACCACATAGTTGACAGCTGCTGCAGGTTGGGTCTTGTTTGGATCCCACCTGAGCATTCTCTCTGTTCCAATGCAATTAAGGTGTCTAGTCACTGAAGACAGGAAAAGACTGCTTAACATCAAGTATTTCACCATTTTCTGCAGCCTGACTTAGTTTTCATTGAAAGCTTAATAAATATATTCAAGCTCCAGGGGAAACCACAGTAAACCAAGCAAAAGGCAGATTTAAATCAGAATCAGAGTAACTATACCTCTCTCCTCTCAGCATGGGATGGCCAGTTCAGAGCATTTTTATTTTCTTCTATGGAAGAAAGCCTATCTTCCTACAAATGGCGGGGGGGGGACCCTCACCTAACTGATTTTCATTTGCCCTTTGTTTTTGTATTTTTTTCTGTTGTTTTTTTTTTTTGCATTGATATTTAAATTTATTAGACAGAACTTTGCTTTTTACATAAATATTCAAATGTTCAAGACAAAGTTGGCTAAGGAGTTTTGTGATTATGGCTTCAACTATGCTTTGGATATGAAATTCTGCTTGGTTACTTTTTAAATAATCCTATACCAGTTCATGCTGCATGTCAAAGGATTCTTAGTACTGCACACTGGGCCAGTTTAACACACCCCATGGCAGTGTTTGTGTCAAACTATGCCCCAAAGTGATCAGGACCTGGAAATTCATGTCCAATCCCAAAATAAAGCCTTGAAATCTAGACTTTAAGATTTTCTATATTGAGTGTCAGACATTCAGATGAAAATACTAGTAGAAACTTGGGCGGCCAAAATGGCAATGTAGGAGACCTAAGCCTCCATCCCCACACAATGATCAACAATTAGCTATCTGAACAAATGGCTCTGTGAATGGTCTAGAGTCCACTAAGAAGTTTTAGCAACACAGTGCAATAAAAACCCTGATAAGGTGTGCACAAGAGAAGGAAGACAGCTTTATTTTCTCTACGTCATCCCATTCCCCAAGTTGGCATTATGCAATACCAAGAGGGAACTTGCCCGCTGGAAAGAGTTCCCCTCTCCAGGAAAAAAAGACTGGATTGAACAACCATCTGCCCCTGCCTTTGGGGGCACTGCATAAAGGCCCCACTTCAGTTTCACCCCATCCAGATGGCTAGAAATAAAGGAGAAAAACGGGGCTTAACCATAACAACCATGCAGCAGGATCAATCATGGTTAACAGTGACTGCGCTACAAACAAACCCAGTCGATTGTGACTGAAGAAAGACCAAACAACCAGCACAGCTGCCACAGTGCACTGTAGATTCCACATGTGTTCATGTTGGCTGACATGAGGTGACTGTGTCCCTCATGTCAAAGGGGCTACATGTGTGTAAGACACCAGCCTAGACCACCCAGGTTGACACCCTACCACCCCGATGTGCTCAGGGCTAGCCCCTCCATCTGTGCACTTGTATGCCATTGATCTGATACTGTCACCATACCTCTACTTTATGCCAAGAAGGAAAGTGCAGACAAAGGAGAGCGTGTGGACAGCCAGGACCCCACAGATGTTCGTGGGCTTGGATCAGGTCCCATCTTGTGTTGCTGATCTGTACCACTGCTCTCATGTGCTGTTAGCTCCTCCAGCTGTGTACTTCCATGCTACTTGCCGATCCATAGTCACCAGCCACAATTACAAGGTGCATACCAAAGGGGTGCTTGTGCAACTACAGGGAAACACATTGACAACCAGGACCCCCATAACTGCTAGTGAACTCCTAGTTGGTCCCATTCTTTGCTGTGTACCCTAGCAGCCACCACTATGCATGTGTCTGCAACTGGTCCCGGCTACTGCATAAGTACATGTATCTGGCCCTCAGAATTAAGCGTGTTCCAGACACCACCTCTGCCTTCTCTAGTCCCTTACTGCTGGACCTGGAGAACCTCAAGAGCACATGCAACCACTCAGAAACCCACATCATGTTCACTGAAGAACCACATAGTTGACGTTTGACTTCAGCAACCTGAGCTAAAGAGAAATCACACTCTTCCAGACCCCATGCACATACACTCTGCACTTGGCTCCTTGCATCACTAAACCCACAGTCACAGCATGTTCAAGTATGCCTTCAGTCTCAGGTAAAAGTCATCCCTTACCAAAGTCAGGTCATAAAGTCTTAAAGAGGTGACTGTTCCTTCAAATACAAAAGGAAGTTTATATAAGGCTACATGGGTATGAAGAATCAGGGAAACATAACTCCATCAAAGGAATACAGTAAAACTCCAGCCATGAGCCCTAAAGAAATGGAGCCCTAAGGAAATGCCTGACAAAGAATTCAAAATAATTGTTCTAAAGATGTACAGAGAGTGACAGTATATAACACAGATACACAATTTAATTATATAAGGAAAACCATATAAAAACAAAATTAGAAGATGACCAAGAATAAGAAAAAATTATTGAGCTAGAAGACATCAATAGAAATTATCCAATCAGAAGAGGAAAAAAATGAAGCAAGCCTATGAGACTTAAGAGAAATCATCGAGACACCAAGTACTCATCTAAAAAGGCTGACTTCGTAAAAAAGAGAGTTGAGGCCCAGCCGGTATGGCTCAATGGTTGAGCATTGACCTATGAACCAGAAGGCCACGATTTGATTCCCAGTCAAGGCCACTTGCCTGGGTTGCAGGTTTGATCCCAAGTAGGGGGCCTGTAGGAGGCAGCCGATCAATGATTTTCTCTCATCATTGATGTTTCTATGCCTTTCTCCCTCTCCCTTCCTCTCTCTGAAATTAATAAAAATATATTTTTAAAAAATGTTTAAAAGAAGAGAATTGAATCATGCTTACCAGGGGCTTAGGGGCAGGGGTAATGGGGAAACATTGGTCAAAGGGTACAAACTTTCTGTTATAAAATGAATAAGCGCTGAGGATCTAATGAGCAGCATGGTGATTATAGCTAATTATACTTGGAAATTGCTGTGAGACTTTTATTCCTGTTTCTCGAATTCTGTTTGAAAGTTCCTCTTTGCATTACAGAAAGTCAGTGGAAGAGGGACATTTTTAATAAGGGCCCCACCTTCCCTCATGTCCCTCAAAGGACACTAGTGCAATTTGTATGCAATTTTTATATTAGTAGGTCCTTTAACTGTTTCTATCCATGAATCCATATTCATAAATAAATGTTTCTACTGAAATCAGGAAAGCATTTTGGATTGGGGAAATAATAGACAAAAGCACACTGTGAAGACCAGAAAAAGTGTGTTCATGTAGGTGAGCAGGGGGTGGAGGGAGCTGAGGGATGGATAATGCTGTGGGAATCCAGTTTGACTAGAAAAATTGGATTGATTGTAAGCAGCTCTGACCATAATCTTTCAAAAGATACACACAATCATACAGGTGAAGAATAAATTTTCAAAGTATAAAATTAACAAAGGAAATGAGAGAACTCTTTTCTCATTGTCTATAAACATACTTTTCAGGGTAAGGAAATGAATTTGAACATAAACTAGGTGAAATTTATTGTGTTTGTGACAATAATAGCTATCTTGTGAGGCAGATTGCAAGGGTCCCAGGGTAATATATGGAGATGTGACCTTTATTCTCAGTCACTACTATCAAGCTCCCCTATTGTGCTCAGTCTATACTAGATATGGTGGCCTTGCACTGCAGGCCTACTGGGGCAAGTAACATCAACCTCCAGTCCCTGGGTTATAACTCTGCCCTGAAGCCTGGCCTATTGAAACCAAGGAGGCAGTATAGCCCTGTGTGAAACTAAGAAGAGAAAGCCAACAGCCCCGCCCCCCATACACACACACACACACACACACACACTTCTTGGACCCCTAGCCTGTGCCCTCTGGGTCTGTGATGGGAGTGGCAGTCCTGCTGATCTCTGAATCACCTCCTGAGTCATTGTTCCTTTACTTGAAAGATGACACGTATTTGCCACTGGATAGCTCTATTATCCCATCTTGTAGAATTCCAGAAGTCTGAGACCCTCTTTTTGTCCTATCTCTGCCCCCTGTAGTCCAATTTGGCAGAGTTTCTGTTAGTAGAACTCCATGTCTACCCCTGGCTTCTGCTGAGCTGGCTCATTCGCTCCATGAGTCACAGGCATAATTTCTTTATTGAGTGACTGTCCAGACACACCTTTGCAGTTCTCTCTAGAATATGATTTCTCATTTTTTTCTTTTTTTTGCTATATATATATAAGCTAAGAATTTTCCAAATCTTCAAGTTCTAGTTGCTTTTTGCTTAACAATTTCTCCTTCAGTTTCTCTCTCTCATCTCACATTTAACTATAAGCAGCAAGGAGAAACCAGGCCACAGATTCAACACTTTGCTTAGAAATCTCCTCAGCTAACTATCTAAGTTTATCATTTACGATTTCTGGTTTCCACAAACACGGGAACACAATTCAGCAAAGGTATTTACCATTGTATAGTAAGGATGGCCTTTTCTCCAGTTTCCAATAGAATGTTTCTTGTTTCCATCTGATATGTCAACAGAATCACCTTTGAGGTCCATATTACCACTAACAGTTTCTTCAAGTTAATCTATGCTTTTTCTAAAATGCACCTCAAAACTCTTCCAGTGTCTACCTATTACCCAGTTCCAAAACCACTTCCACATTTTCAGAAATTTATTACAGAATCACTTAACTTCTGTAAAAATCTGTATTAGCCAGGGTTCTCCAAAAGAGAAACAGCAACAGGATGTGTGAGTGTGTGTGTGTGTGTGTGTGTGTGTGTGTGTGTGTATTTATTTATTTATTTTAAGGAGTTGGCTTATTTGATTGTGGAAGTGCAAGTCCAAGTGTAATATCTCCAGGCTGCACCAGCAGGCTGGAGACTGAGGGAAGATATGCTACCTGAGTTCAAAGGCAATCTGCTGGCTGCATTCCTTATTGCTCAAAAGAGGTCAGTCTTTGTTCTGTTAAGACCTTTAACTGATTTTATGAGCCCCACACATAATATGGAGGATAATCTGCTTTATTGATTATACACCAATTTAAACTTTAATGTCATCCAAAAAAATACTTTCACTGAAACATACAGAATAATGTTTGACCAAATATCTGGGCATAGTGGCCCAGCCAAGTTGACACAAAAATTGACTTAAGAAAGTCTTCCAAAATCTCATGTCTACGCTGAACCTCAGAAAGTCACCGTGCTTGAAAATGGGGCCTTTGCAAATGTCAAAATGGATTAGGGTAGGCCAGAACCTAATGCAACCACTATCTTTATAAGAAGAATAAAGGACATACAGACACACAGTGAAGAAGGCCATGTGACAATGAAGGCAGAGGTATGAATGATGCGGCTACAGGCTGAGGTATGCCAAGGATTGTAGGTCATCACCAAAAAAAATAGGCAGAGGCAAGGAGGTATCCTCTCATGCAGCTTTTGGGGTGATCATGGCTCTGCTAATACATTGATTTCAGACTTCTAGCCTACAGAACTGAAAGAGAATGCGTTTCTGTTACTTGAAGGGATCAAGATTATGGTAATTCGGATTTGGAGCCCTAGGAAGCTAATACACATACTATCACCTGTATCGCCTTGGCATTTTCTGCAGTTAGGGCAAATAATCTATATTAGCCCCTAACATTTCTTAGAGGTAGAATAATGTCAGTTCCTGGTGGTTATTTAACTAGGAAGAATCACACTCCTAGATAGTGGAATCTTTTGGAGCTTTCCATGTTTGATAAAAGATAGCAGATTACCCTCCATAATGTGGGTGGACTTCATAAAATCAGTTAAAGGTCTTAACAGAACAAAGATTGACCTCTTTTGAGCAATGAGGAATTCAGCCAGCAGATAACTTTATTATCAGAAGTTTGTCAAAGATTAAATCCTTGAGGTCATATTCCTCAACTGCTGTCTTTGGAAGCAAGAACGTACTAATGTCAATTTACATCTCTTCTCTCCAAGCTAATAATTATCAAATGCAAGGCTTGTCTCCAGGTAAAGAAATTTGAAGCATTAATCATTTCAGAATCTCTGGTTTGTTGGATTAAAAAAGTAATAGAATACCCTTCCAAATGGTACAGATCAATGGCCAAGTACAAAAAGAAATCTTCACCTGCGGCATAGGCATGAGGTGGAGTTGTGGCAGGTATTCCCCAATTATTAGGAAAAATAATAATGTAAATTTCCTCTTTGAACTTCTGTGACTGTTGATAAGCATGTGTGTGTGGGTGGGTGGGTATAATGTGGATAATGATTAAAAGATGTATGATTATAGGGAAAACTATCAATGTTGACATGGATTATGAACACTAGTTAATCAGCAAGTTGAGAAAAAAATTGTGATTTGGCTTTATAAAAGTGTTAGTAATTATTGTCATTTATTTGAAGTGCTTACTATTGATGCCTAATTATCACTCAGTCCAATAACAATTATGCATACTATTAAATATATGTCGTAACATTAAATCTGTGATACATTGTGTTTGGTTATGGCACTAAATTCCATGCATGTACACTCCAACCTCCCTAGTTGACCTCTTTGGTTATTTATTCACAATTCAGGAAACAGGAGAGGAAAAACAGAGGACATTAGGTATAGTTTTATGAACCTGACTGAGTGATAATTGAGAAGGCCTGTAGGAGGCATACTTTCAGGCAGAAGGCAGAGGTGTGCAGGAGCCGATATCATCAGGTCAAGCTCTGGGATTTATAGACCTCAGTTTGGTAAGCTGCCTCAGTAGATGCCAAGAATGACAGCACCACAGTGGAGTAGTGAACTGCCAAAGACATTCTTGCATTACTTGACTTTCTGCAACAGGCCTTCACCTTCAACAACGCCCCCACCCACACTCCCAACCATCAGCTATAGGGTTAGTCATATTAGTACCCAGTAAACTCTTTCAAGGTCAATTTCTAAACTGAAATAAATGACCTAGATTGGTTGATATCTGGAAAAACTTCTGTTGATTCAGAGAAATACCCAATAACTTTTTTAAGAGAAATGAAGATAAAGATCTGGCTAGTTTGCCTTATTATAAAGAACTAGAGGCCCGGTGCACAAAAATTTGTGGACTCAGGCAGGGGGGAGGGAGGAGGGGTCCCTCAGCCCCGCCTGTGCCCTCTTGCAGTCTGGGACCCCTTGGGAGATAACGACCTGCTGGCTTAGGCCTGCTCCCGGGTGGCAGAGGGCAGACCCAATCCCTAGGTGCAGCCCCTGGTCGGGCTCAGAACAGGGCCGATTGGGGAGTTGGGGCGCCGCCCCATGTCATGCACAGAGCAGGGTGGATCGGGAGGTTGTGATGCCACCCTCAGTCATGCTCAGGGTAGGGCAGATTGGGGGGTTGGGGCACCGCCCCCTGTCACACTCAAGGCAGGGTCAATGGGGAGGTTGCGGCGCCACCCCCTGTCACGCACAATGCAGGGCCCATCAGGGGGTTGGGTCACTGCCCCCTGTCACTCACAGAGCAGGGCCCATCAGGGGGGTTAGGGCTCTCCCCTGTCATGCACAGAGCAGGGTCCATCAGAGGGTTGGGGAGCTCCCCCATGTCATGCACAGAGCAGGGTCCATCAGGGGGTTGGGGAGCTCCCCCCTGTCACGCACAGAGCAGGACTAATCAGGGGGTTGGGGAGCTCCCCCCTGTCATGCACAGAGCAGGGTCCATCAGGGGGTTGGGGAGCTCCCTCCTGTCACTCACAGAGCAGGGCCTATAGGGGAGTTGGGGCACCGCCTGCTGTCACACACAGAGCAGAGCTAATCAGGGGGTTGGGGCGCCGCCCTCTATCACCCACAGAGCAGGGCCGATCAGGGGGTTGGGGCGTCGCTACTCTCACACTCAGGGCAGGGCCGATGGGCAGGTTATGGCTCTCCCCTGTCACACACAGAGCAGGGCCCGTGGGAGGGGGGGTTGGGGCGCCACACCCCGTCACACACAGAGCAGGGCCTGTCGGGTGGGGGGGTTGGGGCATCACACCCTGTCACTCACAGAGCCGCAGGGCGATCAGGGGGTTGGGGTGCCTTCCCCTGTCATGAACAGAGAAGGGCCAAGAGGGAGGTTGTGGCCCCACCCCCTGTCACACACAGAGCCACAGGGCGATCAGGGGGTTTGGGTGCTGCGCCCTGTCACGCTGATCCCGGTGCCTGGAGGCCTCGCGGCTCCACTGATCCCGGTGCTGGGAGGCATATTACCCTTTTACTATATAGAATAGAGACCTGGTGCATGGGTGGGGGCTGGCTGGTTTGCCCTGAAGAGTGTCCTGGATCAGGGTGGGGGTCCCCACTGGGGTCCCTGGCCAGCCTGGGTGAGGGGATGATGGCTGTTTGCAGCTGGTCACACACCCTTCAGGGTGGGGGTCCCCACTGGGGTGCCTGGCCAGTCTGGGTGAGGGGCTGAGGGCTATTTTCAGGCTGGGACTGAAGCTCCCAACTGCTCCTTTTTTTCTTTTTCTTTTTTTTTTTATTCTGGGCCAGCTTTAGCTCTGGCTCCAGCTCTGAGGCCTCTGCTGCTGAAAGAAGGTATCTGGTTTGTTTCGGTTCTATAATCGAAACTCTGTATCAACTCCAGCTCTGAGATCCCAGCTCACTGAAAGCTGGTTTCTGGGGTTTTGTTTAGCTTCTATATTTGTAACAATGTTTCTTAAACTGCAGGCTCAGAGGCCAGCAAGGCATGCGGGGAACGTTGGAGTCCTCAGTCACTGAAGCAAGCAAGCCTCATGTTAGTTTCAAGCTGCCTGGCTGCCGGCCGCCATCTTGGCTGGCAGTTAATTTGCATATCTCGCTGATTAGCCAATGGGAAGGGTAGCAGTCGTACACCAATTACCATGTTTCTCTTTTATTAGATAGGATAGACTAAATTCGTTCAGATGGTCTCTCATAATCTTGACAATCAAGAAAAGTGGCCACAGCCTCCTGTACTAGGCATCACAGTCATTGTCCTGGTAACAGTTCAGAGAGAAGTGAACATACACGTTGATTCAAGGGTATTCTTTTTATTCATAAACACACATTTAACTCCAATTATGGCAGATAAGCACCTGGCTGTTTTCCCTTTGGAAGACTATAAGTAATCATATTTCCTTTAATTAAATAGCCAAGCATAGGCTCTGATTATACAGAATATCCTAGTTATTGTATGTCCCTCAAGCAGTATCCATTTTGAATTATACTGAGTTGAACAGGAATAATTCAGACTTTTGAAAATACCATTTTCATTTTTCCTTTTTTCCAGACACCTTCTTGTAGTCCAATTAATTTTTGTAGCCTCTAGCTTCACTTGAAACATGACTTCCAAAGTTCCAAGTACATGCTGTTGGTATTTGTTCTGCCATTAGCACAGAAAGATTGGTAGTGCCAGCCAGAATATGTTAAAAATGTGTTAATGCAGGTAATTCTCAATATTATCCAGGCGATATTGTTAACATTTATATAAGGAAAAAAACCTCTTAAACACAATATGACTAATATAAATTTTTAAAGTATATATTTTTAATCATCACCCAAAGATATGTTTTTTAATTGATTTTTAGAGAGAGAGGAAGGGAGGAAGGGAGAGAGAGGAAGGGGGAGAGAGAGAAACATTGATGTTAAAGAGAAACATAGGTCAGTTGCCTCCTGTAGGTGCCCCAACTGTGGATCGAACTTGCAACCTAGGTATGTGACCTGACTGGGAATCGAACCCTCAACCTTTTGGTGTACAGGATGATGCTCCAACCAACTGAGCCACATGGCCAGGGATGATCTCAAATTTTTGATGATGCAGATTATTAATGAACATTTTTCAACTCCTTTCTTCTGGAATCCAAACACACATTGGCAGTATGAGCAAGACCTTAGCCCTCCAAGCAATTTATATTTATCAACTTAAATCATTTAATAAGAAATTACTGAACTTAACAGTGATAAGTTTCCATCTTCAGTATTTCTAAGTGGAAGTCCATGTAATTTTGCTTTAAGTAACATTTCAAGGAGCTCAGCCTTCTGTGCAATGTCTATGCCAAAAGAAGAGAGAATATAACACTTCTATTTATCAGGAACATTCTGAAGAGTTTCCCAGAACTGTAAATGCAACAATCAACAATTCATTAGTAAACGATGCTCTGAGCTTTCTCAATGACATCATTTTACTCTGATGTTCCATGTTCTCGAAGGAATAGACCTTAAATTTTTTGTGCAACACTTACTACACCTGCCACATGGTATTTTGTTTTGTTTTGTTTTTCAAATGAAAAATGTGCTCAAGTCCCAGGACTTGCTTATTGGATCAGGCTGCAGCTTCTAAAGAAATTGACCGAAGCTCCTGGTTAATGGGAGCTACTAATTACCTGCAAAGATCCAGAATGTGTGTTCATTACTAGAATTAATTTACTACACAATAAAGACTAACTGTTCACTCCAAGGAAGCCAAAGACATTTGTTTTAAATAATTCTTACTGGGGCATCGGATTCAACAGTGAAGCTATAATTCTAGTAACATGAATGGGAGGAGGAGGGGAGAAATAAACATAAAAGTAGAAAATTCTAAGAAAAAGTAACTGTAGGGAGATCAGCATTAGTAGGAAAAACAACTGATTCACAGATTCACTTACCTAACTTTATTATGAAAATATTGGGGCACCTTTTCCCCCTTAATCATCAGTAGAACAGATATGAGACAGATGGCTTAGCACATGCTGGGAATATCATAAATATCTGTGGACCTGCCTTGATTACTTTTACTATATTAAACTTCTTATTCCAGGGAGAGTGGAGAGTTCCAATGCTAATTGGATGTTAATTAGGCAATGAAAATTTGTCCTGCAGTGATTGCATTTTTTTAATTTAACGTTTTATTTAGTAGAGCAAACTGAGGAGAACTGGCTTAGATTTTGGGGGAGGGAAAAAGAATAAGAACATTTTCCATCTATGATATTTTTTTAATTCAGTGTCTTAACTGCCTCATCACTTGCCAAGGTCACATTATGATCAATGAACTTAGGCAAGGACATGACATTCAAACTCAATCTATATATTTAAAAGGATAAGTGACCTTCCAACCGTCCAACTGGCCAGTACATATGATGTGCACTGACCACCAGGGGGGCAGACATTCAATGCAGGAGCTGCGGAGCTGCGGAGACTTGGCAAAGATCTGGAATCCAGATCTTTCCAGAACCAGAGAGGAGGGAGCCCAATTCCTCACGGGGCTGCGTGATTCCACCTTCAGCTGTGGGTTATGTTGCTGGGGCACTGTCGGCCCCAAATCTGGTTTACTGCTGAGCTGCAGTGACTTGGCAGCAGTGGTTCTTGGGTGATGCACCCTGGAATCAGAGAGGTTAATTTCCTTTCAATGTGCCATTAATCTATCTATCTATCTATCTATCTATCTATCTATCTATCTATCTATCTATCTATCATCTATCTATCTATCTGGCTAATATGCAAAGTGTCCCCACAGGAGTTCAACCTGGAGACTGGGAGATCTATCACTCACTATGATGTGTACTGACCACCAGGGGGCTGCGCAGAATGAAGGGAGGCCCTGACAAGCAGCCAGAAGGCCCTGATTGGACCTGATTGCCGGTCAAGCCTAGCGACCCTACCCGCGCACAAATTTCATGCACTGGGCTGCTAGTAGTAGTATAAAATGACTGGCCTATACTAATGATACATTTTGGGGGGAAGAATTTGGAAATATTGCAAGGCACAATTCAGTCTTTTCCAAAATACAGCTCAAATGTCACCTTCTCTGTGAATAAAGTCTTTCTTGCCATCTCCCTCCAAATAGGCTATGTTTGTTCTTGGCATATACATTTATTTTCAACTTAGTACACTATAATCTAAGTATCCTTTTATTTCCCTTAATTTTCTATTAGGTTTTGTTTTCTATCAGTCACAGTATCGGGACCATACTAGACATTAAATACATATTTGGTGATTTTAATCTGATTTTCTCTTCTATGACCAATTAATTTAAAAAGTTTTGTCTCATTTATTATACCTAGAACTTCCTACACCATATACCTTTCTGATTCTGTATAAAGAGAACTTATATCCAGATTGCCAATCTTGGGGTCATTAGAGATTTGTTAAGTGCCTATAAATTGGCAATATTCACTGTTTTTCACCTCATCCACTCTCTATACTGCTCCAAGATCTTGCTATTTAAAATCATTTCCATGTGCAGAACCTTTAATAGGGGTATGTTTCAGCATAATTATCTTCAACGTGAGTGATAGTGATTCCCCACAGTTTACTGTATTTGTTTGGACTATTTCTGTTGAATGTGACAGATAATTCAAAGTGTCTTTAAAAGGGGGTGGGGGTTACTAGCTCACATAACGGAAAATTCCAGGTACAAGGGGATTCAAGTATTAAAATGATGTCATCTGGAAACTGTCTGTCCGTTCTGCTGTGTTCAGTGCCGGCTTCATTTTCAACCAACCATGATCCAAATGGTGGAAAAGATAAACAAAAGCATCTCCAGCATTATGTTATACCAGCTTGCAGCACAGGCACCAGCAGCTTTCTCTTTCCCAGTAGTTTCAGTAAAGGGAATTTCTGTCTCTGTGAATTTGACTATTCTACCTCACATAAGTGGAATCATACAATATTTTATTTGTCCTGTTGTGTCTGATTTATTTGACTTAACATAACCTTTTCAAGGTCCCTCGAGATTGTACCATGTACCAGAATTTCATTCCTTTCTAAAGCTAAATAACATTCTACTGTATGTATATATCATATTTTGTTTATCCATTCATTCATCAACGGACATTGGGATTGCTTCACCTTTTGGCTATTGTGAATAATGCTGCTATAAGCATTGGTGTACATATATCTGTTCAAGTCTCTGTTTTCAGTTACTGTGTATCTATATTTAGGTGCAGAATAGCTGTATGGTGGTTTGATGTTTAAATTTTTGAGGAGCTAAAGTGTTTTTCATAGAGGCCGGCACAATTTTACATTCCCACCAGCAACAGGCAAGGATTCCAATTTTGCATCCTCCCTCACACTTATTTCTGAGTTTTGTTGTTTTTAATAATAGCCATCCTAATGGGTATAAAGTAGTGTTTTCTTGTGGTTTTAATTTATATTTTCCTAGTGATAAGTGATGATAAGAATGATTTCATGGGCTAATTGGCCATTTAGTTATCTTCTTTAGAAAAATTACTATTCAAGTCCATTGCCCATTTTTAAATTGAGCTGTTTGGTGTTTTGTTATTGAATTATAGGACTTATATATTCTGGATATTAATCTCTTATCAGATATGTAATTTGTAAATGTTTTCTCCTACTCTGCAGGTTGTCTTTTCACTTTCTTGACAGTGCTCTTTGATGCACAAAAGTTTTTAATTTTAATGAAATTCAATTTTTCTATTTTTTCTTTTATTGGTTGTATTTTTTGCTGTCACAGCTAAGAAAACGTTGCCAAGTCCAATGTCATGAAGCTTACCCCCTATGTGTTGTGTACATTCACATTCTGTGCAACCATCACCACCATCCATTCCAAACTTTCATCTTCTCCAACTGAAATACTATACCTATTAAATAATAACTCTCCATTTCCCCTCCCCCCAATACCTGGCAACCACCAATCTAATAATCAGAGTCCTTTGAGATTCCATACAAATTGTAGGATGTTTTTCTATCTCTGAAAAAAAAATTGTTAGGATTTTGATAATCATTTCATTCACTATACAGATTGATTTGGGTGGTATTGTCAACTTAACAATATTAATTCTTCCAAACAATGAACACTGGATGTATTTCCACTTATTTATGGTTTTAATTTATTTCAGATTTTTTGTAGTATTCAGTATAAAAGTATTTTGGTTCCTTGGTTGAGTTTATTCCTAAGTATTTTATTCTTTTTTGATTATACTATAAATAAAATCATATTCTTTATTTCATTCTTGGATTGTTTATTTTTAATGTAAGAAATGCAACTGATAGTTGTGTTTTGATTTTGTACCTTACAACTTTGCTGAATTTGTTTACTAATTTAAAATTTTTTAATCATTAGGGATTTCTCCCCAAAATCATGCAAATCTACAAAGGAGATAATTATATTTCTGCCTTTTGTTATTTTCTCTTGACTAACTGCTCTGGAATGAACTTCTAGTATTATATAAGAGAAGTGGCAAAAGCAGGCATCATCATCCTTTTCCTTAGGTAAAAAGGTTTTCAGACTTTAATATTGAATATAATGTGCGCTGTGAGGTTTCATGTACGGTTGTTAGCATGTTAAGATAGTTTTCTCCCATTCCTGTGCTTTTAAGTGTTATTATCATGAAAGGGTGGCAAATTTTGTCAAATATATTTTCTGAATCAAGATGATCATGGGCTTTTTTCCTTCATTCTGTCAATATGATACATTAATTGATTTTTTATTTTGAACCATTTTTTTTTCATTCCAGATATAAATCCTACTTGGTCATGAGTATAATGCCTTTAATATGCTGCAAAATTCAGTTTACTAGGATTTTGTTGGGGACTTTTGCATGCAAACTCATGAGAGATATTGGTCTTTGTCTTTTTTCCCCCGTGTCTTTGTTTGGCTTTACATCATGGTAATGCTGACTTCATAGAAAGAGTTGAGAAGTATTCTTTCCTCTTCAATGTTTTGAAGACTTTGAGAATTATTGGTATTAATTCTTTAAATGTTAGTTAGCATTCACCAGTGAAGACACTTTGTCAATAGCTTTTCTTTATTGGAAAGATTTTTATTACTAATTCAATCTCCTTACTAGTTATGTTTCTATTCAGATTTTCTACTTCATGATTCATTCTTGTTAGCTTGTGTGGTTTGGGACTGTACCCATTTTATTTAGGTTATTGAATGTATCAGTCTACAACTGTTTGGAGTATTCTTTTGTAATCCTTTTATTTCTTTATAATCAGTAGTAATGTTACCACTTTCATTTCTAATTTTAGTAATTTGAGTCTGCTCTTTAGTCTTATTCAAAATATACTAGTATAAAGGTTGATTTCCTCTAGTTTTTGTTAAATATATTACTTATCTCTACTTTAATTTTATTATTTCATTTTTTATGTTATTCTTTCCATTAGCTTTGGGTTTAGTTTGTTCTTTTTTCTAGCTTTTTAAGGTAAAATATTAAGTTGTTTATTTCAGATCTTTCAAATTTAATGTTAAGAACTTAAAGCTAAATACAAATTTTTCTTTTATCACTGCTTTTGCTAAATCTCATGAGTTTTGGTATGCTTTGTTTTTATTTAATTCAAAATATCTTATAATTTCATTATTTCACTTTGACCCATTAGTTGTTTAAAAATATGTTGCTTTGCTGAAGCCGGTTTGGCTCAGTGGATAGAGCGTCGGCCTGCGGACTGAAAGGTCCCAGGTTCGATTCCTTGCTGGCATTGCTCAGTGGTTAGACATTGACTTATGAATTAGAAGGTCACTGTTCAATTCCCGGTCAGGGAACATGCCTGGGCTCAATTCCTAGCAGGAGGCAGCTAATCAATGATTCTCTTTCATCATTGATGTTTCTCATTCTCTTCCTCTCTCTTCCTCTCTGAAACCCATAAAAATAAGTATATATTTAAAAGTATGTTGCTTAGATTCCAGAAATTTGTATGAAGCAAGCCCATAAAGACTGAGAGAGGCGGCTATTTTTTCAAATGTCTAAATATCACAAAAGACCATACAACATAGAAAGAAATGAGTAAATGTGATCCAACAAAGGAACAAAATAAATCTCCTGAAACTGACACTACAGGAATGGAAATCTATTAATTACATAATAAAGGATTAAGAATAAACTTCTTAAAGATGCTGAAAGAGCTAAAAGAAACATATAGTCAACAGAACAAAATGAGAATATTAACAAAGAGATAGAAACTATAAAAAGAAGCCAGACAGAAATTCTGAAGCTCAAGAATACAATAACTGAACTGAACAATTTAAGAGAAATATATGACAGAAGATCAATCAGAAGAATCAGCAAACATGAAGAGCGGTCATCTGAAATGATCAAGTCAGATGAGGAAAAAAAGAAGAAAAGCAAGGTTTTATGTGATACCTGCCAGCATGTGAAACAATTTATGCATTATGGAATCCTAGAAGAATCAGAGAAAGGGAAAGAGTGCCTATATAAAGATATCATGGCTGAAAACTTCACAAATTTGAAGAAAGAAGTGGATCTACAAATTAAAGAAAGTCAATGAAATAACAGTTGGATAAATCTAAGGAGACTCATACCAAGATAAGTTATGGCAAAACTGTCAAAAACTCATACACAATGAGAGAGTCTTGAAAACAGCAAGAGAAAGGTTATTCCTTACATACAAGGGAGCTACTATAAGAATATTAGCAAATTTCTCAACAGAAACCTTGCAGGCCAAAATGAAGTGAAATGACAGCTATAATGCTGAAAGACAATAAACTGGCAACCAGAATAGTACATCCAGAGAACTTGAAGAGGAGTTCAAATTATCAGTTTTGAAATATTTTAAGATAGCTTTAAAATATTTTATGGTAACTACACCGAAACTACCTATAGATGATACACAAAAATAAATGAGAAGAGAATCAAAGCATGTAACTACAAAAAATCAACACAAAGGAACATGGGAAGAGAGAAAATAGATACAAGATATACAGGGAAAATAATTAAAGGTAACAGTATTTTGTACCCTATCAATAATTAAATAAATATAAATTAAACTTCCCAATGAAAATATAAAGATTAGCTGGATGGATAAATCAAATAAAATTCAACTATATTTTATCTACAAGTTACTATCTTTATATCTAAGGACAAGTATAGCATAAAAGTGAAACGATGGAAAAATATAGTTCATGAAAAGGTAACCAAAAGAGATCAGGGTGCCCATAATTATATCACACAGAAGAGACTTTAGGTAAATAATTGTCACAATAGACAAAGAAAGACATTCTATAATCATAAAATAATCACTTCATCAAGAATATGTAGCAATTATTTTATATAATAAAAGCCTAATATGCAAATAAACCAAACAGCTGGTGGAATGACTGGTCACTATGACATGTAATGACCACCAGGGGGCATACACTCAATGCAGGAGCTGCTCCCAGCCCACAGGCCCCAGGCCAGCCAAGGTGGGACCCCCTGATTGCCCTGCCAGTGATCCCACAGATCGTCCCTGATCACCGGTGAGGCCTAGGGACCCTACCCATGCAAGGATTTCATGCATTGGGCCTTTAGTAAATATATATGCACCAAACATCAGGTCTCCCAACTGTATGAAACAAACATGACAGAATTGAAGGGAAAGAGAGCACACAATAATAGTAGATGACTTCAATACCCAACGTTCAGTAATGGACAAAACAATAAGACAGAATATCAATAAGAAAACAGATGATTTGGTCAATACTGTACATCAATTGATATATATACATATATATATATACACAGAATACTCAGCCCAACAGCAAAATACACATTCCTCTCAAGCTCACAAAGTATATTCTCAAAGACAGACCATATATTAGTGCACCAAACCAGTCTTAACACATTTAATACAATTAATATCACACAAAGAACCCTTTTGAACCAAAATGACATGAAACTGCAAATCAATAGCAGAAGGAAAATTTACAAATATGTGAAAATCACACAACCTACCCTTTAACAACCAATGGAACAAAGAAGTAATCACAAGTAAAATTAAAAAAAAAAATATCCTGAGACAAATGAAAACTAAAACACAACAGACAGAAACACATGGTATGTGGTATTGCAAGGGAAGTTTAAAGAGGTAATGTTTACATTTAAAAAGAAGAAAATTCTCAAAATAACATTAACTTTATATTTCAATGAACTAAAAAATAAGAAAGAAGTAAACTCAAAGTTATCAGGAAGGAAGAAAATAACAAAGATTAGAGCAGAGATAAACAAAATAGAGGCTAGAAAAACAATAGAAAAAATCAACAAAATTAAGAGTTGGCTTTTTTAATAGATTAAAAAATTGCAAATCTTTAGTTATATCAACTAAGAAAAAAGAATGAGAAGAGATTCAAATAACTAAAATTATAAATGAAAGAAGGTACATTACAACTGCTGCCACAAAAATAAAGACCATAACAAAATACTATGAAAAATTAGTATTACCTAGAAGAAATGAATAAATTCCTAGAACTATACAACCCATCAAGACTGAATAATGCAAAAAACCTAAACAAGTCTATAACTAGTGAGGAGACTAAATAAATTATATAAAACAAAGAAAAATTTGTCCCAACACAGAAAATCTCAGGACCAGATGGCTTCACTGAAACGTTCTTCCAAACATATAAAAAAGAATTAGTACCAATACTCTTCATACTCTTCCAAAAAATTGAAGAGGATGAAACACTTCCAATTCCATTTTACAAGGTCAGGATTACCCTGATACATATGCCATACAAAGATACCACATGGAAATAAAACTACAGGCTAATAGCCTTGATGAATATTGATGCAAAAATTCTCAACAAAACATTCGTAAACTGAATCCAACAGCACAGTGGGAAAATTATACAAACATGATCAGGTGGCATTTATTCTTGTAATGCAAGGATGTTTCAACACAGAAAAAAATCAATCAATGTAATAAGCCATATAAACAGAAGGAAGCACAAAATCCACATGATAATCTAAATTGAAGCAGGAAAAAAATCATTTGACAAACTTCACCATTTCATGGAGAAAAAACAAAAACAAAAACAAAAAAACACAACACCGTCCAACAAAATAGGAACGCAAATAAACCACCCAAGATAATAAAGACCATATATTAAAAGCCCACTGCTAACATCATATTGAATTGTAAAAGACTAAAAGCTTTTCTTCTAAGATCAGGAATAAGGTGAGGATACCTACTCTCACTACTTCTATTCAATATAGCACTAGAAGCCTTAGCTAGAGTAATTAGAGTAGAAATAGAGATAAAGTCATTCAAGTTGAAAAGGAAGAATAAAATTACCTCTGTTCACAGATGACATGATGTTATACGTTGAAAAACCTAAGGAACTGACAAAATATGCTTTAGAACTAACAAATGAATTTAGCAAAAGTATAGGATAAAAATTCAACATCCAAATCAGTTGTGTTTATATACAGTAATAATGAACAAAACAGAGAAGGAAATTAAGTAAATCATCCCATTTGCATAAGAAAGAATAAAATACTTCTGAATAAACTTAACCAAGAAGGCAAAAGACTTGTGTACTGAAAACTACAAAACATTGCTGAAAGAATTTAAAGAGAACATAAATAAATGGAACAGTGTCTTATGTTCATGGATTGGAAGACTTGTTATTGCTAAAATATCCATACTACTCAGTGATCTTTAGACTCAATGCAATCCTTATCAATTGTCAATTGGCATGTTTTTTGTTTTTGTTTTGCAGAAAACAAAAAAAACATCTTAAAATTCATACGGCATTTCAAGGGACCCTGATAGCCAAAACAATCTTAAATAAGAACAACAAAGTTGAAATCCCACACACTTTCTGATTTCAGAACTTATTGCAAAGCTATAGTAAACAAAACAAAGTGGTACTAGCATAGAGACAGACATACAGACCAGTGAAAAAAAATAGTGCCCAACGTTTATTTCTTAAGCCTGTGTATAAAAGGCAAATTATTTTTAATAATTTTAATAAGGGTGCCAAGACCACAAAATAGTGAATGAATACTCTCTTCAACAAATAATTGGAAAAACAACCTATGCACATGCAAAATATTGAAATTAGATCCTTACTTTTCACCATATGCAAAAAAATGAACTGGGAATGAATTAAAGATCTAAATATAATATCTAAAATTATAAAGCTCCTAGCAGACAACATAGGGGGAAAACTATTGACTGAATTTGACAATGATTTTTTTTTGTATATGACACTAAAAGCATAGGAAACAGAAATAAAAAAAATATACAAATGGACTACATCAAACCTTAAAATCATTTTCATATCAAAGAAAACAGTCAACAGATTGAAACGGTAACTTATGGAATGGGAGAAAATATTATAAAGTGTAGATCTGATAAGATGCTAATATTCAGAATATTAAAAATTCTTAAAAGTCAACAACTACAAAACAAAATAAGTCAGATTTTAAAATGGATAGAATTCCAATGCACAAAAATGAAACTCCCATTTGACCCAGTGTCCCACTTCTAGGATTATATCCTAAGAATCCTGAAAGACCAATCAGAACAAATATATGTACCCCTATGTTCATAGCAATGCTATTTATAATAGCTAAGACCTGGAAACAGTCCAAGTGCCCATTAGTAGATGAGTGGTTAAAGAGGATGTGCTATATTTACACCATGGAATACTATGCAGCTGTAAAAAAAGAAGGATCTCTTACCCTTTGAGGCAGCATGGAGAGTATTACGCTAAGTGAAATAAGCCAGTCAGAGAAAGACAAGTATCACATGAGCTCACTTATATGTAGAATCTAATGAACAAAATAAACTGATGAACAAAATCGATCCAGAGACTGATGAATTTCAGAGGGAAGTGGGGAGAGGGGACTGGAAGAGATTAACCAAAAATTTTATATGTATATATACATAACTCATGGACACAGAAAATAGTGCAGTGAAGGTCTGGCGGGGGGAGGCGGGGGTGGAGCAAGAGTGGGGTAGAAAGGTTCAATGGTGGTCGGGGAGGGAACATCTGTAATATTGTCAACAATAAAAATAAATTTACAAAAAACAGATAAAGTACTTAAATAGTCATTTCTCCCAAGAAGATATAAAAAGGGCCAACAGGAAAAGGTGCTCAACATCACTAATCATTAGAGAAATGTAGATCAAAGCCACAGTGAGACATCACCTTCCATCCCTTAGGATAAACCCTATCAGAAGAATAGAAAATCACAAGTGTTGGTGAAGATGTGAATAAATTGGAACCCTTGTGCCTGCTGGTGAGAATGTAAAATGGTGCAATTACTATGGAAAATAGTGTGGAGGTTCCTAAAAAAATTAAAAGTAGAATTACCAACACTTCCATGATTTCACTTATACAAAATAACTAAAATAACTGAAGTCATAGAAACATAAAGCAAAATGGTGCTTGCAAGGTATCAGCAAGGAGGGAGAAATTGATCCATGATTCTAAAATTTCAGTTTTTTAAGATAAAAATGCTGTAGAGGTCTGTTGCACAATACTGTGAGTATACTTAAAACTAAATTGTACATTTAAAAATAGTTAAGATGAAAATGTTTTAGTCTATTTGGTTTGACAGTAGTTAGCCATTCCACCTCTTTTATGTTAATACTTATTTATATGATATATATATATATATATATATATATATATATATATATCCTATCTAAGAAAAGAGAAACATGGTAATTAGCATACGACCGCTACCCTTCCCATTGGCTAATCAGGGTAATATGCAAATTAACTGCCAGCCAAGATGGTGGCCAGCAGCCAGGCAGCTAAAGTGAACATGAGACTTGCTTGCTTCAGTGACGGAGGTCTCCAACGTTCCCGGCCTGCCACTGCAGGCCTCTGAACTGCAACTCTAAGCAACTATGTTACAAATATAGAAGCTAAACAAAACCCCAGAAACCTCCTTTCAGTCAGCCGGGATCTCAGAGCTGGAGTCCCAACAAAGTTTCAAATACAGAAGGTAAACAAAGTCCAGAAACCTGCTTTCAGCAGCAGAGGCCTAAGAGCTGGAGCCAAGCCTCAAAGCTAAAGCTGGACCAGAATAAAAAAAAAAAAGAATAAAAGGAGCGGTTGGGAGCTTCAGTCACTCGCCAGCCTGAAAACAGCCCTCAGCCCCTCACCCAGACTGGCCAGGCACCCCAGTGGGGACCCCCACCCTAAAGAGTGTGTGACCAGCTGCAAACAGCCATCATCCCCTCACCCAGGCTGGCCAGGCATGCCAGTGGGGACCCCCACCCTGAAGGGTGTGTGACCAACTGCAAACAGCCATCATCCCCTCACCCAGACTGGCCAGGCACCCCAGTGGGGACCCCCACCCTGAAGGGTGTGTGACCAGCTGCAAACAGCCATCATCCCCTCACCCAGGCTGGCTAGGCACCCCAGTGGGGTACCCCAACCCTGATCCAGGACACCCTTCAGGGCAAACCACCCGGCCCCAACCCGTGCACCAGGCCTCTATCCTATATAGTAAAAGGGTAATATGCCTCCCGGCACCGGGATCAGTGTGACAGGGGGCAGCGCCCAAACCCCCTGATCTCACTGCTGCTCTGTGTGTGAGAGGGGGCGGGGCCACAACCTCCTTTTCCGCCCTGCTCTGTTCCTGACAGGGGAAGGCGCCCCAACCCCCTGATCAGTCCTGCTCTGTGCTTGATAGGGGGAGCTCCCCAACCCCTTGATCGCCCTGCGGCTCTGTGTGTGACAGGGTGCAGCGTCCCAACCCCCTGATCGGCCCTGCTCTGTGTGTGACAGGAGGCAGTGCCCCAACCCCCTGATCGGCCCTGCTCTGTGTGTGACAGGGTAGAGCCATAACCTCTCCATCGGCCCTGCCCTGAGTGTGATAGAGGGTGGCACTCCAACCCCCTGATCCGCCCTGCTCTGTGTGTGACAGGGGGCAGTGCCCCAACCCCCTGATTGGCCCTGCTCTGTGCGTGACAGGGGGTGGCGCCACAACCTCCCCATCGACCCTGCCTTGAGTGTGACAGGGGGCGGTGCCCCCAACCCCCCAATCAGCCCTACCCTGAGCGTGACTGAAGGTGGCATCGCAACCTCCCAATCCGCCCTGGTGGGGGTCCCCACTGGGGTGCCTGGCCAGTCTGGGTGAGGGGCTGAGGGCTGTTTTCAGGCTGGCGAGTGACTGAAGCTCCCAACCTGTGCATGACAGAGGGTGGCGCCCCAACTCCCCAATTAGCCCTGCTCTGAGCCTGACCAGGGGCTGCACCTAGGGATTGGGCCTGCCCTCTGCCACCCGGGGGGCAGGCCTAAGCCAGCAAGTCGTTATCTCCCGAGGGGTCCCAGGCTGCAAGAGGGCACAGGCCGGGCTGAGGGACCCCTCCTCCCTCCCAAGTGCACAAATTTTTGTGCACCGGGCTTCTAGTATCTATCTATCTATCTATCTATCTATCTATCTATCTATCTATCTATCTATCTATCTATAGATATATACATATCTATATATATAAAAAGCCAGCGACCTTAACCCTGTAACAACTGGACGACTGGTTGCTGTGCTGCCCATCCCCTGCCCCTGGTTGGCCCAACCACTAATCAGCCTCTCCCACACCGATTGAAGGTGAGGTGGCCGGCCAACCACCCCATGGCCCCTCGCCCAGGCTGGCCCAGCTCCCATCAGGAACCCCCACCCCAAGCATGGGGTTGGCCCCTCACCCAAACCAGCCTGCAAACTACCCGCAGCCCCTTGCCCAGGTCAGCCCTGCCCCCAGAGGGGACCCCCAACCCCGATCAGGGGCATGGCCAGCCTGCAAACCACCCACGGCCCCTTGCCAAGGCCAGCCCCACCCCACAGTAGGGACCCCATCCAGATCTGGGGCTCCCATCAGGGCAGGCCAGCTGGCCCCCACCCATGCACCAGGTCTCTATTCTATAGAAAAAAAGGGTAATATGCAAATTGAACCTAAAGGCGGAATGATCAGAACAACTGCTGGACCACTCACTATGAGGTGTACTGACCACCTCTCGGTTTCTTTCCCCAGCCAGCACACTTTGATCGCCTAATGATGAACAAGGAACTGGGGGTGGGTGGCAGGGGATGTGGGTAGTGCCAGGCCAAGGCCCCAGCCCCTCCGGTCACCCCACACACAGAGGGCAACTCAAGGCAGGGGTGGGGATGGTGAGCAGGCAGTAACAGCCGATCTCTCAGTCCCTTCCCCGGCTGTCAGGCACTGATCATCCTATGGCGAAAGGGGAACCACGGGTAGGTGGCGGCGGGGGGTGGGTGGTGGCAGGTTTCGGGGCTGGCTGTGGGAAGCCGGGAAGATGGCCCTGATTGCAGGCCAGGCCTAGAGACCGTACCCATGCACGAAATTCATGCACTGGGCCTCTAGTATACGCACACACACACACACACACACACACACACACACAGTGAGTGGCCAGATTATTAAGACCACCGTTTGTAGGCAAATTAGCCGTACACTGCATCGTATGGGATATAGAAGCCGAAGACCTGTTCAAGCACCTTTGCTGTCTGCAGTTACCAAGATAAAACGTCTCCAATTCACACAGGAACACAAGGATTGGACAGTTGAGCATTGGAGAAAAGTCATGTGGCCCAATGAATCAAGTTTCCAGTTGCATCATGCAGATGGCAGAGTGAGAATTTGGCAGAAACAGCATGAAAGCATGCACCCCACATGCATGAGTACAACCCTTCAAGCTGGTGGGGGCAGTGTTATGGTTTGGGGCATGTTTTCCTGGCATGATTTGGGCCCTTTAATTTGTGTGGAGCAACTTCTGAATAGCACAACATACCCAAGTATCCTTGCTGATCAAGTTCATCCTATCATGTTGATGGCGTATCCCAATGGAGATGGCTTCTTCCAACAAGACAATGCGCCATGCCATGGTGCTCATATTGTGCAGGAGTGGTTTTAAGAACATGAGGGAGACTTTACTTGCGTAGGTGGCCCCCACAATCACCAGATCTCAATCCAATTGAGCATTTGTGGGATGAAGTTAAAAGAGCCATCAGGCAGCTGGTTCCACAACCATCAAATCTCACAGAACTGGACAGTGCTGTTCATCAGGCATGGTGTCAGTTTCCTCGCATTACCCTTCAACATCTCGTGGAGTCAATGCCAAGAAGAATCGCCACAGTATTGAAGGCAAAAGGTGGCCCAATGAAGTACTGATGAGGTGGTCATAATAATCTGGCCACTCAGATACTTATATATACACACTTATATATAAGGCCACTTATATATACACACATATATATGTATAGGGATATATATCTAAATCTTGTTCAACTTATTTGTGCCTTTGAATCTTTAGTAAGTCTCTTGTAGACAACATATAGTTAAATATTTTTAAAATTCATTTTGCATGTAAATAATGTGTGTGTGTGTGTGTATGTGTGATTTCCTGATTTGCATATCACAGTAGTCTCTCCTTTTCAATTTGCTAGAAAAATATTTGTATAATTGGTATGATTTCTTCCTAAGTGGCAATTATTATGAAAGACGCATTCTGGGACTATAATTTAGTAGGTGAAAGCGTTTTTCACTAAAATTTCCATTTATTTAATGAATAAATGATTATTGAAGGTTATCTTTTTCTTCATGGGTAAAATTTGGTTTTATGTGGCTTTACAGGAATGTGTCTATTTTAAGTTTTTACTTTGTTGATGTAGTGATTTATATATTTCTTAATATTTCATATATTTTCCACCAATCAGTTTGGCTAAAGATTTATAAATTGTATTGCTTTTTATCAAAGAACCAGCTTTTGTTTACATTGGCTTTCTGTATTTTTTTTCTTTTTTCTATTTCATTGATTTCTGCTCTGATATTTATTATGTCCTTTATTATACTTGCTTAAGTTTAATTTGTTCTTCTTTTTCTAGCTTTTGGAGGCATTTTAATGTAGGCAACATATAGTTGGGTCACCTTTTTCATCCAATCTGATAGTCTCTTCCTTTTAATTAGAGGTGTTTAGTTATTTACATTTAACATGTTTCTTGTGATTAGTTTAAATTTACCATATTTCAATTTGTTTTGCTTGTCCCATCTATTCTTTGTCCTCCTTTTCCTACAGTTTTGTCTTCTTTGGGGCTAATTGATCATTTCCATGATTAACTTTTATCATCATTTTCTAACATATTAGCAATAACTCTGTATTTTTATTTTAGTGTTGGTTTTAGGGTTTATAGTATAAATCATTAATTTGTCACAGTCCATTTTCAATGACACTATATCACTTCACATGTATTATAAACACCTTCTGAAGTTTACTTCCAAACTTTCCCTTCTAGGCTTTGTACTATTATTCTCATCGCAAATTTAATTTTTATTTTGCTTATTTGTTTGTTTAAATAGCCCGTTATATTTTATAGATATTTAAATAATAATAAAATGCTTTTTATATTTACTGATGTAATTGCCATTTCTAATACTCGTCATTCCTTTGTGTTGATCGATGTTTCCATTTGGTATCCGTCTCATTCAGCTTGAAAATTTCATTTAACTTTTTTTTTTTGTAGTGTGTGTCTGTGGGTGATGAATTCTTTTAGTTTTTGAAGATCAGAAAATGTCTTTATTCTACCCTCATTTTAAGAAGATACTTTACCTAAATAAAAAATTCTAGGTTGACAGTTTTATGTCTCATTTCAGTACTTGAAAGAGGTTATTGCTCTGCTTTTTACTAGCATTTTTTTCAACAGAAAATATGATGCCCCTTACCTTTGTTCCTCTGTCCAAACATGTGTTTTTACCTCTGGCTAATGTCAATTTTTTTTCTTTGTCACTGGTTTGAGCAATTTGACTATGATGTGTCTTGAGGTAGTCTTCTTCATTTTTTTATAGTTTTGTTAAACTTCTGGGATATGTAAATTTATCAAATTTGGACAATTTCAGCCATTATTTCCTCAAATACTTTGTATGTTTCCACTTCTCTCTCCACTCCTTTGAAAATGTCAGTATCATGAATATTAGGATGCTTTAAATTTCACCACCTTGCACTGATGCTGTGCTCATTTTATTTTATTCTTATTTGTCTGCATTTTAATTCTGGTTGTTTCTATTGCTAGGTGCTTAAGTTCACTAATCTTTTATTCTGCTCTGTTTAAAATAGCATTAATCATAACCAGTGCACTTCTTATGTCGGACATTGTAATTTTCTAAAGTTAGATTTGAGTCTTTCAAGTTTCTACTTAACTTTTAAACATATGCAATCCTATCTAATAAAAGAGTAATATGCAAATTAACTGTCACTCTGCCACAAAGATGGCAGCACTTGTAGCCACAAGATGGCAGTGCCCAGTCTTCTCAGCCCGGCTGGAGTCCCCCAGTCCCAGGGGGGCGGCTGCTGAGAGCGGGCAGCATGAGTGGCCTGGTGGAATGCTTGCTTCATTGCCACAGTGACAAGGCAAGTGTTCCACCCTGGCTACAGAGGGCCTCTGGGCAGCGGGCACTGAGCTGCCCAAGTGGAACACTTGCTTCGTCACCCCTGGGACGAGGCAAGCATTCTGGCCCAGCTACAGGTGGCCTCTGGGGAGGCCAGGCGTGGAACAATTGTGTCATTTCCCCGGCGACAAGGCAAGCATTCTGGCCCAGCCGTGGAGGGCCAAATGACAGAACAGACTGGTACTGATTCAAAATAGCACCTGCTCCATTGGCCTTCACCCCAGTACTAAGTCTGAGAACTGTCTTCTAAGTAAAGTAGATCCCATACATGAACAATTACCACCAAAGGCTCAATCAGACTGGAAGTCAGTGCTAGGTTGCCAGGGCGACCCCACACTGACTGCCTAGGGGACTGTGGATCAGGCCCAGAGAGAGGCCTGCAGAGAGAGAGAGACAGGGTCTGATCCGTAGCCTCTGTGGCAGCTGTTGATCAGAACTTGCCTTTCTTTCTCTCACAGCCTGGCCAACAGCTGTGCCTCCATTTTTCTCCAGGCCTCCACTGGGGCTGCTGATCAGCCCTGCCTTTCTGATCAGGCCCTATTGATAAGCCCAGAGATGCTGACTGGAATAGCAACTGACCAAGCAGACCCAAATCTGGGTGAATGTAAGGAGCCAATGGCTGCCTAGGGGGTGGAGCTTTTGACACTGACGGGCATAGAAACTGACAAATCAGAACCAAATTGGCAGGCAGAGGAGGGAAGTTGGGGGTGAGATCAGGCCTGCAGGGGAGGGTAGTTGGGGGTGAGATCAGACCAGGGGAGGGCCATTGGGGGAGAGATCAGGCAGGCAAAGGAGGGTAGTTAGGGGTGATCAGGCAGGGAGGCAGAGAGGTTAGGGGTGAGCAGGCAGGAAGGCAGAGAGGTTAGGGGTGAGCAGGCAGGTAGAGGCAGTTAGGGGTGATCAGACAGGCAGGGAGGTTAGGGACAATCATGCAGGCAAACAGGTGAGTGGTTAGGAGCCAGCAGTCCCAGATTGTAAGAGGGTTGTCCGACAGCCAGTTTAAGCCCGATCCTACAGGGGTCCCCAATTAGAGTGGGTGCAGGCTAGGCTGAGGGAACCCCCCCTCCACGCATGTACAGTTACAATAACTGGTTAATGCCCTTTGTTAGTTCTACCACCTGTGTCAGTTCTTGGTTGTTTTCCATTAATTGATTATTCTCTTCATTATGGGTCATATTTTCCCACTTCTTTACATTAAGGGTGTTCATTGATTGGATGCGCTATTCTGAGAATTTTAACTTGCAGAATGCTGATATATTTGCATTTTTAAAAATATTCTTGAGCTTTGTTCTAACACGGAGTTTTAAGTTCATTGAAAACAGTTTGACTCTTCTGGGTCTTGCTTTTAACATTCATTAGGATGGACCAGAGCAGCATTTAAATATGGATAATCATTCCCCACAATGCCAAGGCACCATGTTTCTGAGTATTCATGACTACATGCGTTGAGTTTTCCAGTCTGGATTGTGGGAACAGGCACTGCTTCTGGCCCTGTGTAAATGTTGGGCAGCTTCCTTCTAATAATTTCATATTGATATTTCCCCAGCCTTGCCTATTGTGTCTTCACACACCTATTGTGATCAGTGCTTGGCTGCATTCCCAAGTGGAATGCTCTGTAGATATTCAAATTTTTCTTTCTGTCAGGTAACTTCTCTCTGGGACTCTGACCTGTGCGTTTTCTCTCCAAGCACTTAGATAGATGCTCTTTTCATGCAAGCTCCACCTGGGATCCCTCTCCCTATGCTATTTCCCAGAAACAATCTGAAAGCAGTAAACTGAGACCATTATAATTATCGCTTTAACCTCTGTTTTTGTATCTCATGGATCACTGTCCTTTATATCTTGACAACCAGTGTCTTGAAAACCATCTTTCTCTCGCTCTCTCTCTCCCTCTCACTCTCTCTTCTCTCTCTACTTCCTTCCCTCTCCCTCTCTCTCTTTCACACACAACGTGTTTTTAGTTGGGAAGGTAAATATAATTCCTATTATTCCATTGTAGCTGGAAGCAAAACCCCCAACACTACCTCTTACCAACTTTATTATAAATTAGGCACTAGATAAACTAAAATAATTTTTATTCTCCCCAAAACTCCAAGCACGCAGGCATATTGTAAAAATGGCCTATTGATTATATCAGTTTTCTTTAGCCAAAGATCACCAGGAACACACATGTAGTAGAAAAAGTTGAGTTTGTTACTCATTGCAGCAAAAGAGAATGCACACCTTCTAGAACCATGGGATACCTCAGAGATTCTCTGGACTTAGTAAATAAAAATACGGAATACCCAGTTAAATTTGAATTTCATGTAAACAATAAAACTTTTGTTATAAATATGTTCAATGCAATATTTGGTACATGCTTATATTACAAAGTTATTTATCTGAAATTCAAATTTAAATGAACATTCTGCATTTTATCTGGAAATCCTAGTGTATGGTCCAAATATTTATGTTCCCCCAAATTCACATGTTAGAATCCTAATATCCAATGTGATGGTGTTAAAGGTGGGGCCTTGGGGATGTGATTAGGTCACGAGGGTGGAGACCACATGCACTCAGTTCGTGTTCTTATTAACGAGATCCCATGAAGTTCTTTAGCCATTTCTACTAAAGTGAGACTACAAACAGTCTGCAGTATAGTAGAGTGTCATCACCTCACCATGCTGGCACCCTGATCTTGGACTTCCAGCTAAAGAACTGTGAGGAATAAATTTGTTATTAATAAGCCACCCACTGGTATCTTATTATAGCAGCCTGAATGGACTAAGACACTAAAAGATTTGGGCTCCTGTTAGGTATCATGAGGTTGGGGTAGGTCATTAAGGAAGAGGAGCTTTCCTTTGGATTGGAAGCTGTCAGCTGTCTGGGGATAATTCTATAAATGTGTAACTTCTTGATAAACTTTACGTACATGGAGGGCAGACTAGAACAAAGATAAAGCTGTTATTGGTAGAGAAGTATCAGTCGTTCAGGTTGGCCAGATGTGATATGCAGAAGGGTAACTGAAAGATGCCCATATCAATCCTTGGAACCATTAAGTGTTATGATATATGGCAAAGAGGACTTTGAAGATGTAATTAACAGTGTAGACTCTAATTAGTTAAATTAATGTTAAATCTGCTGGTATCAAAGTATGCTGTTAAAAAGGTTGGATATTTTGGGGGGGAGAAAGGCCAATTTTCAATGCCAAGTGTACTTAGAATGCAGGTTCCAGGGAGAAATTACAAGTGCCAAAGGGAATGCAATCAGATCAGGAGATTAAATCAATTGGTTCATAGTCACAAATCAATCTACTTAATTTGTAATACTCTATTTTTAGAACAGTCTCAGGTTAACAAAGAAATTGAGAGGAAGGTACAGATATTTCATATTTATCCCCTGGCTCACACATGTATACTAGTAGCCTTCCTTTTCACCAACATCCCTAACCAACTTACCAGAATGGACTTTTTTTAAAAACCAAGGATTAACCTACCTTGACACACCATAATCACCTAATGTCCATAGTTTACTTTATGGTTCATTCTTGTTATTATATAAAATGTATGATGACGTACATCCTTTATTACATCGTACAGAATATTTTCACCTCCCTAAAAATTCTCTATGCTCTGACTATTTATCTCTATCCTCCCCTGCATCCAAGGTAACCACTGATCTTTTTATTGTCTCCGTAGTTTTGCCTTACCAGAATGACATATAGCTGGAATCATATAGTCTGTAGCCTTTCAGATTGGCTTCTTTCAATTAGTAATATATGTTTAAGGTTCTCCCATGTCTTTTCATGGAATGAAAGCTCATTTCTTTTTAGTGCTGAACAATATTCCATTCTCTGGATATATCACAGTTTATTTATCCATTCACTTACTAAAGAAGATCTTAGTTGTTTCCAACTTTTGTCAATTATAAATAAAACCACTGTTAACATCCATATACAAGATTTTGTGTGCATATGTTTTTCAACTCATTTGGGTAGATACCAAGGAACTTGATTGCTGGATTAATATAGTAAGAATATGTTTAGTTTGTAAGAAATCACCAAATTTTCTTCCAAAGTGGCCATGCCATTTTGCATTTCCACCAGCAGAATGAGAGGACCTGTTACTTCACATCCTCACCAGTATTTGGTGTTGCCAGTGTTCCGGATCTTGGTCATCTAATATGTATGTGGTGGTAACTCATTGTTATTGTTGTTGTTGTTGCTATTGTTGTTTTTTCCAAATATACTTTTATTGATTTCAGAAAAGAAAGGAGAGGGAGGGAGATAGAAACATCAATGATGAGAGAGAATCATTGATTGGCTGCCTCCTCCACACCCCCTGCTGGGGATCAAGCCTGCAACCTGGGCATGTGCCCTTGACTGGAATTGAACCTGGGACCTTTCAGTCCACAGGCTGAAGCTCTATCCATTGAGCCATACCGGCTAGGGCTCATTGTTGTTCTGATTTGCATTTTCTTGGTGACATATGATGTGGAGCATCTTTTCATATGCTTATTTGCTATCTATATATTCTTTGGTGAGGTATCTGCTAAGGTCTTTAGCCCATTTTTAAATTGCGTTGTTTGTTTACTTATTGTTGAATTTTAAGCGTTCTTTGTATATTTTGGATAACAGTTCTTTATCTGATGTGTCTTTTGCAAATATTTTCTCCCAGCCTGCAGCTTATCTGTGAGAAAACAAAAGTTTCTTATGTTTTGGGTAGATGTGTCATGGCCAGTACAATTTCTTTAAGACACAAGAGGAAAATATGGTGCTGGATCATAGAAGGGCATTATAGAAAGGCATTAAAATGTGCTACTTGGAATTACAGCCTCAGCTTATTTTATTATTGCATGTGGTAAATTAGTACTGGGTTATATGCAGTACCTGTAAAGAAACTGATTCCCTCTTCACTACACTACAAGATACACTAGAATCCATGGACTTATCATAAAAATATAGAAAGTAAGCCCTAGCTGGTTTGGTTCGGTGGATAGAGCATCGGCCTGTGGAGTGAAGGGTCCCTGGTTCAATTCCTGTGAAGGGCACATGCCTGGGTTGCAGGCTCTATCCCCAGTAGGGGGCTTGCAAGAGGCAGCTGATCAATGATTCTCTCTCATCATTGATATTTCTATCTCTCTCTTCCTCTCCCTTCCCCCTTGAAATAAAATAAATAAATAAATAATAATAAAATAGAAACAAAAAAAAAATCTTAACACTATAACATTATTCAGGCATATCTGATAATGCATTAGGGCCTTCGAATCAGCTCCAGAACCATCGGATCAGGGAATCCCTGGGGATAGAGTGGATTTTCTAAAATTTTCTCAGGTTTAACTCAATCTTTCTAATTTCCATGAGATCAACCATGAGATTAAAAACATTCTGATATTTGAGTGAGAGATGGGTTCACTGTGCCAGATTCACATCTAATCTGCTGCTCAGCCCCTGTTTAATTATTAGAATCATTACTATAAATGTTATAATTTCCTAGCCTAAAAATGGGATTATTTTCAAATGATATCTATATTATTGGTGACATTTTAACCTCAGAATAATAATTGATGACATTTTAACCTCAGAATGAAGTATTCCAGGTCCACTGAATAGCAATGATTATGATTTATTATTAGTTTTTTTTCCACACTTCAAACTAATTCTGATGGGAAATCTATGAAAGCCTGAAATATAAAATAGGACTCAGCAATAAATTAATGAAGGATTAAAATATCTGAATTATAGGGGGTATTTTAGGGCATATATTTTTCAATGGGATGCTAAATCCATTGAGTATAACAAGTAGACTTAGACGTATTCATTTGTTGCTACTCTAATATAACAATATGTTTTGTTCTCAAATGACATTATATTCAATGAGCATCCATGAAAATGTTTTATTACCATTAAATATGTAAAAGAAAGAAAAAGAGGATCTAGTTATCAAGTTAATGTATTTTATGAAGATTTGTACTAATCTCTATTTAATAACAAGTATAGAAACAAAAAAAAATCATTGCATTTTTGTCTTGATTTCCAAAAGATGAAGTTAAGAGTTATATGATTAAAACGAAACTTTAAAGACATACACACTCCATGAAATCCTGTAAGCCCTACTTAAATATCTAAAGTATAAGAGCTTCTTTCATGAAGAGAATGACCTTCACATTTATGATTTCTATTACCAAGTTGGTAATTGAAACTAGTTTTATTAACTGTGGATAAAGTTCAAAAGTTCACAGAAAAAAAAAGGATAAAATTATTCTTTCCTCATTTTTAAACACTTTCTTGGTCTAAAATACTTCCACATGCTGGCTGATCTGTATATATAAAAGCCTAAGCAACCATCTGACCATCCAACTGTCTAACTGGTAGCTATGACTTGCAATGAACACTAGGGGGAAGACACTCAACGAGGGAGCTGCCAAGCCACAGCAACTTTGCAGAGTGCCCTCTCGCACTCCGGGACCCCTCGGGGGATGTTGGACTGCCAGTTTCGGCCCAATTCCTGCAGGCCAGACTGAGGGACCCCACCTGCAGGAGGGAATCCACTCACTCTGCAGACACCCTTCAAGCCCTGTCACCACCCCAGGTGCAGCTGGCCTGGGAGGGACCACGGGAAGTTGGCTCCAGGGCATGTCCAGCCCGTCTTGCCCAGTCCTGCCCCACTGGCCACCTTCTAATTAATTTCCTTTCAATGTGCACAAATTCATGCACGGGTCCTCTAGTAACTTCATAATAAAAGAGAATAGACATTCTCTAAAAGATGCACATCCTGCTCCTTACTAGAGAGTTTACAGAGGACATAAACCCAAAAAATTGCTTTTGAAAACCTCCCTCCCAATTCCTACTCATTGAAGATTTTCATGCTTGACTCAATGTCTTCCTATTTAACTCAACTCTTGCCAAAATCTTGAGATCTCAAAAAGCATGTAGAATGTTCATCTAACAGCCAAATTTTGAAATGCCTAGATTTTCACACCAGTGAACTCCATTATACTTCAGTAACATCTCTTCTATGACCAATCCCTGAAAATTCTATGTAGCTAAAACCATCCTTAAATCTTGATAATCCCCTCATTGACCACAACCTCCTAACATTTCATATCTCCCATGTGTTCATCCCATCTATACATGACTTTTGGTCTCATGTTCCCTTGATCTCATTATTCTTTCCCAGTTGACACTATGTATTAATTTAGTGCTTACTATGTGGCAGATGCCTTGCTAAGTACTTTATGTGCATTATCTTATTTAATCCTCATGGAAACCTTAGTTATAAGTACTATTATTATCCTACTAGAGGCCTGGTGCATTGGTGGGGGGCATGGCCTGCAGGAATTATCCCACAGTGGGAGCACCACTCATCCTGGTCAACCAAGTGGTGCTCTCACTGTGGGAGTGCACTGACCACCAGGGTGTTGCTCCTGCATTGAGTGTCTGCCCCCTGGTGGTCAGTGCATGTCATAGCAACTGGTTGACAGGTCATTCTGGTCATTCTACTCTTCATTCACTGGGCTTTTATTATATAAGATTTTTATTGGATTTATTGAAGTGACTTAATAGAATTATATAGGTTTCAGGTGTACAATTCTATAATTCATCGTTTGTATATTGTATTGTGTGCTCATGAGCCCTAATCAAGTCTCCTTTCATCACCATTTAACCATTTATCTCCCCCTCCTTTACCCTCTTCTACCTCCCCCTTGTCTCCTTTCCCTTTGGTAATCACCATACTGTTATCTGTGTCTAAGAGGTTTTAGTTTTCTGGGTTTTTTTTTTGGGGGGGGGGGCTTAATTCCATCACCTTTTCACCCAGCCACCTCATCGCCCTTCTCCCTGACAGCTATCAGTCTGTTCTCTATCTATGATTCTGTTTCTATTTTGTTTGTTAATTTATTTTGTTCATTGGATTCCACATATGAGTGAAAGCATATGTATTATCCTATTTTATAGGCACAGAAATTGATTCACAGAGAGGTCAATAAATGGCAAAATTTGGGTTTGATTATTAACTTTCTAACCATAAATCTTGAGTGTTTACAAAGGGTCCTACTTATCCTCCTTTCATATACCTTTGCTTGTTTCTTTCCTATACCTTTTCACTTTTATTTATTCCTCTCAGAAAACATTTCAAATATTCACCATTCTCTTCAAGACCGCAATTCAACTTCTATGCCAAACTGTAGGAGCAGATGTCCTCCTTTTTCAATGAGGAATATGAGGTGTTAAGTCATGATTTTCTCAATCTCCTATTTCTCTGTCTACAAATTTACTCATATCTACAACCACTGCAATTTATATACAATTCTCTAGACTCAAAAAATAATGATTTCTTTATTTCTATCTAAGGCCAATCCAAATTAAATGTAAAAATATTGGTGGACATCCCTTGATCCTTGACCTCTTCTTAGGCCATGACCCAAACTTGTTTGCTCTTCCTAACTAAGCTTTTTAAAAGAATAATCTGCATAAAATGCCTATACATTTTTACATTTTCCTAGCTTCTCAGTCTACTGTAATTTTCACCAGGCTAGGTGAACTCACCAGTAACCCCCTAATTGCCAAATCCAATAGGCATTTTCTAGAATGTATCCTGATGGTCCTCTCTCCTATTCCTAATGTTGATGATATCTGCATTAATTGTTCTTCCTTTGCTTTTGTGACCTCATACTCACCCAATTCTTCTCATACTTCTCTGACCACTTCTTTCCTTTTATTTTTCATAAGCTTATCTCCCTCTTCCAGTCCTTAAAAGTTAGTTCAGAGATAGAAGTACACATCGTATCATGTCACTGTAAAGGATGGGCACCTAAATCAAGAGATTTCATATGGTTTCATTATTCTCTATTTAGTTGAATGACTCCTTCAAAGACTGTGAGTTCCTTAGGAGAAGGTCAATGTCTGACTCCTGCAGTGTCTGGAAAATAGTAAAGCATTAAAAATATGTATTAATTAAAAATACTTATTAAGATAATTAATTTGTTTTTAAGACTTTATGTAAATTAACATGTTTTCTCTATAAGTTTGTGGCATTTCCATTTTCATTGTCTTAAACTATATTAACCCTTCACTTATTTTAGCACTCTTGATTCTTACAAGAACCCTTTGACTTAGGCAAGAAAGATCTAATCATTCTTAATTCAGGAAGGTTGAATAATTTATCTAAATAATTTATCTGGCTACTAAATACTGGATTCAAACCTAAACTCTAGGTGGTTTTCTTTGAATATTTTTCTAATCCTCATTTGTTAATTATTGCAACACTACATTATTCATTGTTCATTGTTATTATTCAAACTGTAATATATATAAGAGCAAGGCATTTGGCTCATTTTACATATTTAAAGTCACTAGGAAAAATAAATAAGGGCAATGGGGTGAAAGAAGCAAGCTAATTATATATTAAATAATATATATATTGAAAACAAACTAAAAGGCATACATTTGACTAGTCTTTTGAAAACAAAGTTTTAAAATTGATGAGAGAGAGAGAGAGAGAGAGAGAGAGAGAGAGAGAGAGAGAGAGAGAGATCGCTTTGTTGTTCCACTTATTTATGCATTTATTGGTTGTTTCTTGTGTGCCCTGACTGAGGATTGAACCCACAACCTTGGTGTGTCAAGACTATGCTCTAATCAACTGAGCTAGCCAGCCAGGGCTAAAAACAAAGTTTAATATAGAATGTGATAAAATAAGTGCAGAGTGTACAAAACTTTAAAATCAATTTCAAACCAGATATTTCAAAAAGCACCATCCAAAATAGTAGATACCAATATGTTACTATTAAATATATGTCTTCATGAAATTATATAGCTCTAAAAATGTCCCAAGCACAATTTAGAATATTAAATTGCCAAGCACATAAGCTAAAGTAATTGCATATTAAAGATCACTGACAGCTACTAAACCATACATTAACTTTAAGAGGTACCACATAAATGCACTTTATTTAGATATTTCAATTCAAGCCCCAGGGAGTTGCCATATAGAACCTAAACAAATTATCTTACCATTTCTAATTCCCTGGTGATTTAAGTTTATAACTCACAGAAAAGAACATATTTTTAGACATATGATATTTCACTTAACATTTAAGGAAAGACTTTTCTTACCTATAAAAGTGTCTAGTTTAAATGACTTCAGCATGAGTACATGAACACTGACCACAATCTATTATTCAAGGATTCAATTGATAGGAAAATAAGGGCAGGGAAAGAAGAAGCTTGAGATACAAGCATCACTAAAACAGAGCTGAGTGAGTTGCTTAATAAATCCTCTTAGATACTGATTAATCCAGTCATTTATATACCTCTGATCAGGTCCTAGATCATCAAATTTATTCTTTAGGCAATGATTATAAGGAAAATAGATTCACTCCTCCACATTCAACTCTACATTTATTGCACAATTTTTTTTACCTAATGTCTGCCATATTCCACGTATTTTTCCAGGAGTCTAGTGACACAATGATGGACACAACGATGCCTTCAAATAAATAAATAATAAAAATGATACACACATTATATACACACACATATGAACAAACAAATATATAGGTATATACGCGTATGTGTCATGTGAATTATAGAGAAGGATAAGAAGATAGAGAGTGACTGGGAGCTATTTTACACAAGGTCTAGGAATGGCTCCTCTGGGGAATACTTTAGCAGAGATGTGAACAAAGTGAAACAGCAATGAGAATATCTGAGTAAAGCATTCCAGATGCAGGGAACAGCAAGTACCAAAGCCCAGGAGCATATTTTACATATATTAGGAAGAACAAGTGAGCAAAGGGTGGAGTGGTGGAGATGATGATGTAGAAGTTGGTAGGGGCTAGGTCAAATTGGACACTGTAGACTAATGCATAGACTTTAAATTTTATTCTAAATAAAATGGAAAACTATTGGAAGGTTTTAAGTATGGGAAGAAGAAGAATTTAAGAAAGATAATTGTCAAGGCATTTTAAGCTATCCTGTCTTCAAAATGTAAGATGTTATAATTTTCTTTATAGGTTTTTCTTACTTTCAAAAAAACAAAATATGTTTGTTTTTTATTGATCCTTAGAAAAAGAGGAAGGGGAGGGAGAGAGAAAAAGAGAGGGATCAGCCACCTCCCACATGCATTCCTACAAGGGATTGAACCCAGAACCCCTTGTTGTATTGGATAATACTCCAACAAATTGAGCCACAAGGTCATAGATAAAATGCTGTTAATTTTTAGCTTAGATTATTAATTTCTTCTAACTCTTCTATCTTTATCAAAATATGTTGAAAATGTTTATATGATGGCACAATTTTACAAAGTTTTATGTTCTAATTCAGCTTTTCTCTTTCCCCTTTGGAGATGGAAGTGTTAGGAAGTAGGAAGCAGTCTTACTTCTGTAGAAATTAATACCAGCTTCTCTGAGTTCTAAAACAATAACACATTTTTTACAATACACATATGATCTCATCTCAAAAGGAAAATTTTTTCCATAAAATGACTTATGACTAAAACTATAGATGTGCTGCGTGGCTATGATATACCAGGCAATCTGTAAAGTGCTTCATATGATTGATCTCATTTTGTTTCACATAAACACTATTAAGTAGTTAGTATTTTTGTTTTCAAACTGGAGATGACTTTTTAAATTTTTTTACAGATTAATTTCTCTCAAAGGATCTTTTTAAAAATTATTTATTGTTTAAAGTATTACACATGTCTCCTTTTTCCTCCAGTGATCTCTCCCCAGCCTTTCTGACTCCCAGCACATGCCTTCATCCCCCTACTGTCTGTGTCCATGGGTTATGCTCATATGCATGCATACAAATCCTTCAGTTGATCTCTTATACCCTCCCCCCCGCCTTCCCTCTGAGGTTGGAAGGTCTGTTTGATGCTTCTATGCCTCTGGATCTCTTTTTGTTCATCAGTTTATGTTGTTCATTATAGTCCAAAAATGAGTGAGATCATGTGATATTTATCTTTCTTCAATTGGCTTATTTTGTTTTGCGTAATGCTCTCCAGCTCCATCCATGCTGTTGCAAATGGTAAGAGTTCCTTCCTTTTTACAGCAGCATAGTATCCCATTGTGTAGATGTACCACCATTTTTTAATACACTCATCTGCTGATGGGCACTTAGGTTGTTTCCAAATCTTAGCTATTATAAATTGTGCTGCTGTGAACGTGGGGGTGCATATATCCTTTCTCATTGGTGTTTCTGGTTTTCTTGGAATATATTCCTAGAAGTGTGATTACTGGGTCAAATGGCAGTACCATTTTTAATTTTTGAGGAAATGCCATACTGTCTTCCACAATGGCTGCACTAGTCTGCATTCCCACCAGCAGTGAAGGAGGGTTCCTTATTCTCCGCATCCTCGCCAGCACTTGTCATTTGTTGACTTGTTGATGATAGCCATTCTGACAGGTGTGAGATGGTACCTCATTGTTGTTTTGATTTGCATCTCTCAGATGATTAGTGACTTTGAGCTTGTTTTCATATGTCTCTTGGCCTTCTGTATCTCCTCTTTTTAAGTCCTTTGCCCATTTTTTTTTATTGGATTGTTTATCTTTTTTGTTAAATTGTATGAGTTCCCTATAAATTTTGGATACTAAACCCTTATCAGATATAACATTGTCAAATATGTTCTCCCATGCAGTGGGCTCTCTTGTTGTTTTGTTGATGGTTTCTTTTGCTGTGCAGAAGCTTTTTTTATATAGTCCCATTTATTTATTTTTCCTTAGTTTCCATTTTCCTAGGAGCTGTATCGGTAAAGATATTGCTACAACATCTGCCTGATATTTTGCTGCCTATGGATTCTTCTAAGATTTTTTTTATGGTTCCCTGTCTTACATTTAAGTCTTTTATTCATATTTTTATCCCCTAGAAGCAACCTACATGACAATAGGAATGTTGTCATTTACCAGCAAATCTCAATGTCAATAAGAGTGTCTGGAATATGATAGGTGTTTACAAACATCTGTAACATGAGTTATTAAATATATGACTGAATTCCTATTATAGACATTAAAAAATTGAGGCACAGAAAGTTTAAGACACTTATTCAACTTTACATAGCTGGTACATAGCACAGCCAAGACTCAATTACATTTTGCCTAACTCCAAAGTCCTTTCTCAAACCACTATTTGTTTTGCCCCTACAAAATCTGTCATGGTATTTTCTCCAGTCTGGATAAGCCAGTAATATTGACCACACTCCTGATTTCAACTTTTCATAGTCACTTTTCTTATCCAAATGTTCTTAAAGTTCCTGTCCCCTACGTTGTCAAAGTCTTTAGTTTAATGAGACCAAACATTTTTCTTTTCTTGCCTTAGATCTTTAACCACTCTTACAGGTACTTTTGTACCAGAAAAAAAATTGTTTAAATTTGGAACCGTGGTAAGCCCCAGAGTTATTTTGCAACAACTTTATAGAACATGAGCCAAGAGTCCAACATAAAATGCTACCTGATAATAATAAGCAACACATCTAGAGAAAACATATTAAATTAGTTTTTAGAAATGCCATATAATGTACCATGTCTCTTTAGAAATTTAGTCAAACTCCAATGATTGTAGGAGTTCAGAAAAATCAAAGATTTAGAATTTTAAAACATAGCAAGGACAGTAGATTAAAATTATAGACATTTGTATTTTGAGAAATCTGGAAAATTTCTTTCATAAAATTTAATATTTTTAAGGATTGAATGCCATTTTGTAGAGTAGAAAGTTGGTTACCCAAAGTTGGTTCTAACAATCTTACTACAACTATTTTGTAATGCAATATTCTTACTCCAAATCTGACATGAATTTATTCTAAAGAGTAAGAAAAAATCACCACAAATATATTTTCAGAAACTTTCAGATTCATACTTCTATTTTGAAGTTCTCAAGATTGTGTATAGCTTCTTCTATGGGAATTGGGTATTTTCTGTTAACCCAAAAATATGTCCATTCACCAGTGGCTGGTTCTTCCTATTATATCCCTATTGCTTTATCCATCATACTTAGAGCTTTGTACCCTATTGACAGTGAAAATATTCCTAAAAATATCCATCTACTTCTCTCCACTGAAATGCTACCATCCGAGTTGGAGGGTCCCAAAAATCTCTCACTGAGGCTATAGCAGCATCCTCACATGACTCTGCTTCTACTATTACTTTCATTCTCCACATGATGGAAACAATAATATTTCCAAATGATAATCTCATATTATCTACATGGAAAAATCTTCCAAAGGCTTCTCATTACAATTACTAAAATATTACAACTCTTTATTAACACGGTTCAACATGATCTGGCCCCTACCTCTCCAACTTCACTCTAGCCACAGTGGCCTTCTCATAAGCCTTGCATATGCTGGATGAATTTCAGAATGCTTTTCACTTTCTATCCTATTTCCCCGAAAAATCTTCTCAGAATTTCACTTGACTAGCTGGTTAGCATCATTCAGGCTTCAGCTAACAAGCTTTGCTTGAATAGTGTAACTGAAGTTGATCTCCACCTCCAAACACTCTTCCCATTTGCTTTATAACACTTTTTGCTCTCTGAAAAAAAAAGTTTAATTTATTTTCATTGTTGAAAATATTACAGATGCCCCATTCCCTCCCCCCATTAACCTCCTGCACTCCTCTCCCACCTGCCCTCAGGCCTTCACTGCACTATAGTCTGTATACATGGGTTATGCATATATGCATATAAGTTATTTGTTTAATCACCTCCTGCCCTCATCTTCCCTCTGAGATTCATCAGTATGTTCCATGCTTCCATGTCTCTGGACCTATTTTAATTTATATATGCAATTTTATTTTATGTCATCCCCATATAAACTAGAATGTAAGATTTAATACGTTAAGGATTTTCTCTATTTGCTCCATGTTATGTTATGGTCCTCACACATAGAAAACTATCACAAAATAGGTGCCCAAGTATATTAAATATGTGTTGAAACAAGGCAGGAAGGCTCATCAGTCAATTACATCCCGGTGAAGCTCCTTGATCAAATTCCTTCTTGGGAGAAAGAAGAAAGGCATCATGAATGACACTGGGTACCTGAGATTAAGGTGTGGGGAAGGGTAAAACAGGGGGAGTCCCTGTTCTCAAGAGGGAAAAAGGTTTCAGAAATTGGAGTGTTAGTGATATTTTGCTTCCTATATTATTTTGAACCAGAGGTGTGGTGCACGAAATTTGTGCATAGGTAGGGTCCCTAGGCCTGGCTGGCAATCAGGGCCAATCTATAGGGCAACTGGTGAGGTGGTTGGTGGGCCCCCACTGGCACCCGCCTTGGCTGGCCTGGGGCCTGTGGGCTGGGGGAAGGTCCTGCATTGAGCGTCTGCCCCCTGATGGTCAGTGCACATCATAGCAACTGGTCGTTCTGTTGGTCATTCTGCCATTTGGTCAATTTGCATATTAGGCTTTTATTATATAGGATAAGATTGGCACTATATACGTCAGATGTGGAAATGAAGATATAGTCATCGTCTGACAACATTTATAAAGGCTTATAGGCTGAATGCTTAAATTTTATTTTATTCATGGCTATCTAGCCATTTGCATTTGTAGGTTCTCTGCCTCATACTAGTTTGACTGGAGATATGTTGAATTCTATAAGATGTATTCTGTCATTGATATCCTACCCTTCTTTCCTGACCATCATGCCAATTATTAGTGTTAAGGCACAACATGACTTTGCCAGGGAAATATTGAGCCTACTAGGGGGAAACAGAAAATATACCCCAAAGGATCTGCAGGACCTACTTGATATATTGGCAGTGGCCAGGATAGTGTGTATGGTCCTGGATTCTGAGGATACTAAATCAGGGAGAATGAAATGTAAATTTGAATGAAAAAGAATTTATCAATATGAGAGCACTATCCCAGAATATAGTCTATATCAAGAGTCCGCAAACTATCATCCACTCCACTTTTTGTAAATAAAGATTTCTTTAGCAAGAGACTGTATAGCCTGAAGAGCCTAAAATATTAGCTATCTGACCTTTTACAGAAAAAAAAAGTTTGCTGACTCCTGATCTATAAAAAGGAATGAAAATAGATGATATTACCAGGCTACTAGAATGGCTCTTAGAAACATGAAAAAAACAATTAGCCTCACTAATTGAAATAGAAATAGCAAAACAGCCATGGAAAAACATGAAAGAATGTATCAAAGGCTTAGAGAATTAAGCATATTAGAGTAGATATATTAGGTAAGGCCAGGAAATCTATCAGATTATTATGCTCCATTGGAGGGTCTGGAAGAGACATCATTTTTCAAACAATAAAGAACTTTCTGGTGTGGGGCACCACCATCACTGAGAAGCTCAGCTGTGACAGTGGGAGATTCCATTACAGAATGGACTCCCTGTGTTACAATCAAAGCAAGGCAAGTTTAATTATTATGAGCAGCAGGGCCAGAGCAGTGCAGAATGGGGGTGTGACCTTCAGAGAGCAATGAAGATGGTTAATAGAATGTATTGTCCTGTATTGCTCAAACTATAAAGTTGAAAGAAATCTAGGTTGGCTGAGGGCAGTTACCTCAATAAAAATGTCATGATCATTTGTCCAGTTTCTAGAGTGAGCCTGTAAGCCATTGTCAGAAGAAAAGGCAAGGTCTCCATGAGAAAGAAACTTGCAATACCATGGAAAGTGTCTATAGTAATGACTTTGCCAATTTTTCCTACAAGAGGCTTTTGGCCATTTTCTTGTATAAGACTATACTATGGGTAGGGGAAGAATACCAAATATTTTGAGGACTGTTTGACACAGGGTCTGAATTGACACTGATACTCAAGAACACAAAGTGTCATTATGAACCCCAAATGGAGTGGGGGGTATGGGAGCCAAATAATAAATGGAGGAGTCTTGGTCCAGGTATGGTTCACATTGAGTCCACTGGGTCCACATTTAGTCAGTGGTCATTTTCATGCTACATAAATGTATAATTAGAATTGACATTCTTGGTAGCTGATAGGTAGTTCCATATTGGTTCCTTGAGTTGGAGCTATTGTAGTGGAGAAGGCCAATTGAACATCTCTGAAACTGTCTACTTCCCCACACAGGACAGGATAATAAAACTATTGTCTCTTGGAGTGGTACAGATTAATGCCAACCATACATACCTAAAGGATATAGGTGTAGTGATTCCCATTATATCTTAATTTGATTCACCAGTATGAGTGGCCTATACAAAAACCAGTTGGATCCTAAAAGATGACAGTGGGATATGACAAGCTCAACTGCATACTAGCTCCATTTCTAGCTGCTGTTCCAGATGTGATATTGTTGCTAGAGCAAATTAAGAAGGCCTCAGATATGTGGGATGTGGTCATAGATTTGGTAAATGTGTTCTTTTCCATCTTAATCAGAGAATAGGACAAAAAGAGATCTTATTCATGTGAAATGGAGCACCATGAATATTTATAGCCTTGCCCTATGGCTGTGTTAACTTTCCTACTCCCTATCATAAAATAGTCTGAAGATATCTGGACAATATGAACATGCTACAGAACATCACATCGATTCAATATATCATGACATCATGTTACTTAAATTGAGTTAGTAAGAAGCAAAAGGTACATTGGAGGCCTTGGTAGGAAGTATGCATTTTAGATTGTGGGAGATAAAACTCACAAAGAGTCAAGGGCCAGCCCCATCAGTGAATGTTGGAGGGCCCAGTGGTCTGGAGAATGAAAGGATATCTTTCTAATAAAAGAACAAATTATTGCAACCTACATTTCCAACCACTAAGAAGGAAACACAAATCCTGCTAGGCCTCTACAGATTCTGTAGGAAGCTTATTACACACTTGAGAATACTGTTCTGAGCCATATACCAGGTGATGCAAAATTCTGCCAGCTTTGGGTGGACTTCAGAGCAGGTAAGCACTGTGCAGCAGGCGCAGGCTGCACTTAACCAGTCCTGCCACTTGGACCACTGTGATCCATAAGACTCTATTGTATTATAAATTGGTGCAGTTGTAAAGTCACCATGTGGAAGCTTCAGCTAATCCCGATGAGAGAATCAATTACAACATAGATACCTATGTGGCCTAGACCCCCATTTCATCCACCACTGTAACCTTGGACTCTTCTTCAGCTCATACTTAATGACTATTGGAGGAAGGGGGGCACATTCAACCAGCTGGTGAAGGAGGAAAATGACTGAGTTCAGTTCACAGATGGTTTGGCTTGGCATGTGTGTGGAAGCAGAAAATAGACTGCAGCTAGACTACAAGCCCGCTTCGGGCTGAAAGAAATCCATGAGGGGGGAATTATCCCCATGTCCAGAGTATCAGTCAGTATGCTGGGTTATCCACTTGTGTAGAAACAGAAGTGGTCTGAGATTAGAATTCATATAGATTCACAGGCAATAACTAATGATTTAACTAGTTGATCAAAAGCCTCAACCTATGAACCAGAAGGTCATGGTTCGATTCCTGGTCAGAGCACATGCCCTGGTTCAATGGGTTCAATTTCCCAGTAGGGAGCTGCCAGTCTTATAGATCAATGTAAAAATCTATAAAAAGCACATCTGAGATACTAGTTTAGAGATTTAACCTGTGAGAACAGGAGGGTGCTATATTCCACAACACAGCAAATAGTCTAATTTAATGACCATTACATGGTTCAGTGTTTTAGATAGGTACAATATATATGTCCAAGGATGAAGATGAGAAAATGGGAACAAACTTGCTTATTGACACTTCCAGTGGACACCTTGTAAAATCTGTGTGTGTCCCCAAATGGCAAGATTAAGCTCTGCAGTTTTAGGAGTCTTGGCTCCAAGATTTAAATGCTTCTACCATGAGACAGAAAAATTTCCATTTAATGTTCAAGCTATGGTTGCTACCCTTTTACTTTAGGCTCTTTGTGCCAAGAGATCAGCCAGCAAGAAAAGAGGCACCATCATGGCAGGGTCATTGGCCCTGATCATCAAGAAGGGAGTAGGATTACTCCGTGAGGGCATAGAATAATATATTTGCACTCAGATTGCCCATTTTGTTATATCTTGGAATTGGAATTCTTTTGCCTGATTTTGAAAGTAAATGGACAAATAGAGCAGTTACAGCCTCAGAAAGACATGGTGAGTAGAAACCAGACCCTCATGAATTAGGGCTTGAGTCATCCCGATAGAAAGTCATCTATACCTGCCTGCAGAGGCACTAGCTGAGGGATATCTAAATGAATAGTAAAGGAGGAAGATGAATATCAGTTGTGGTCTTAAGACTAGCTGCTGTGGTGGAGTTTGTCTAGCTAACCATCTTGTAACTATTCTCCATTTAAAAGAGGCCCACAAGAATAAAGAAGGAGCTGCTGCTCCAAATTAGGTAAACTAAATAGTCCCATGTGACACAAAAGGTGGACTGTAATAGGAACTGTGATGTGTTTCTCAGGTAAAACCTCCCCCCATCACCACCAATACCTGATGCTTTCATTTTTTTAGAAGGTTGATAGCTAAAAGATAACATTTGAGTGTTCCCTGCATTCATGTACTCTCAGCTTAAAAGGGGTAACTCATTGAAGGTCAATAACATTTTCACACATCCAATGATTGGTAGATGCAGGAGTATAAAAGGTTTCATTTCCTTGTCATAGTTCAGGACAAATCTGAGGGCTATCCCAGCTCCAGAGCTCCCCTTGGAATGGGATGATGCCTTTTCTGTGACTTCATTACAGCTTAAATGCTCTCTCTGCCCAACCCTTCTTTCTTTACATACTCACAAGTATTGACACAGGAAGCACAACCCAGTGAACTTCCTACAAGTAATTGTCCATTTCAAAGTCTGGTTCTGGGGAACCCCACTTGTGACACATATCCTATAGCACCATAGTTTGGTTTATTGAATTTATCTGAAATTTAGATAAACATTACATATTTTAAAAGTTGAGACTACCACATATGAAAATATGTAATATACTGCACCTCACAGACAGGGATATTGTATGCATACATTCACTCAACCAATATTCACTGAGAACCTATACAAGACACACTCTAGGCAGTAGGTACATAGTACTGTAGGAAACACAAGATGGCTTCCCAGTGGAGTTTATGGCCTAGGGCAGGGGTGGGCAAACTTTTTGACTCGAGGGCCACAATGGGTTCTTAAACTGGACCGGAGGGCCGGAACAAAAGCATGGATGGAGTGTTTGTGTGAACTAATATAAATTCAAAGTAAACATCATTACATAAAAGGGTACGGTCTTTTTTTTTTTTAGTTTTATTCATTTCAAACGTAGTTTGCCCACGGCTGGCCTAGGGGGTAAAGAACACATTAGGCAAACAGATACACCTTAATTATCTATATATATAAAAGCCTAATATGCTAAGTGTTCAACTGTTTTGACCAGTTGCTATGATGTGCACTGACCACCAGGGGTAAGATGCTCTAACCCATAGGTTAGCTTGCTGCTGGAGTCCAGCTGATCTGGATTGGGCGAGATGGGCCAGACATGCTCTGGAGCCCTCCCGCGGTCCCTCCTCGGCCCTGATTGTGCACCAGTGGGATCCCTCGGCCTGGACTGCACCCCCTCGCAATCCAGGACCCCTTGGAGGATGTCAGAGAGCCAGTTTCTGCCCGATCCCCATAGGCCAGGCTGAGGGACCCCACCGGTGCACTAATGCACCAGTCCTGTAGTTTCATAAGAGCATCATTGATAATCACATTTAGAATGAGATCTGAAAGGTAAGTAGAATTAGCTAACATGACAGTAGGGAAGAGAAAAAGAGTCAATATTTTTATTCCAAAACTGGTGTTCAATTTTGAAGTCATTGTCTCTACAAATACAAAAAGAAGACTGATGTGCATTTGTCAATATTTTGCAATTTTGATTAGAAAAGACAGTTGATAATCAATGCATGCTCTTCATTCATTCATTCAATAAACAATTTTATAGATGTTATATTTAAGGTGTTTGGTTAGGTATTATACAAGATCCATCAAGAAATATGGCACCTTTCCTTTCCCTAGGTGCATTATACAGTAGTAAAGACAAGGCGGCAAATGAAAAACATGGCATGCTACAAATTCTACAAGGGAATCTCAGCAGACAAAGGAGATATTTCTGATCCATATAAGGATGAACCTTAATGTAATTGAAAGTTTTAAAAAATGAGTAAATTATTCATCAGGTCTACATTTATAATATGACATATCTGTAATCTATAATAATAAAAGCCTAAGCGATCATCACAACTGAATGGACGACTGAACAGGCTGTGTGGGGCCACTAGGCTGGCAGGGAAGTTAGTGAGGAACAGCCAAATGACTGAGCAGCAGGCTATGTGGGGCGACCAAGCAGCAGGGGGGGCAGTTGGGGGTGACAAGGAGGGCAGGGGGTGGGGCAGTGAGGGGCGACCAAATGACTGAGCAGCATGCTGCATGGGGTGACCAGGCCAGCAGGGGGGTTAGTGAGGGACGACCAAAATGACTGAGCAGCAGGCTGTGTGGGGCGACCAGGCCTGCAGGGGTGGTAGTTGGGGGTGACAAGGCCAGCAGGGGGGGGGGCAGTTTGGGGCAATAGGCAGGCAGGCAGGTGAGCAGTTAGGAACCAGTGGTCCAGGATTGGAGAGGGTGCAGGCTGGGTTGAGGGGACCCGCCCAGTGCACAAATTTCATGCACTGGGCCTCTAGTAGTCTATAAAATAAATTAATATGTTTAAACAAGGTATTTTCTACTACCTATTGCTAAGGGCTATTGAGCTCCAATTTTGCATACATAGAAAATTGATGCATTTTAAACTAGTTTATCCTGTCCTATGTTTATAGGGTGATAAATCTCATAAGGACAAAAGATCACCTTTACAATTAAAAATGATCATCCTCAATGCAAATATAAAGGAGGCCCAAGTTAATAGCTGTTATTTATGATAAATTGTATCTACCCAAATTTGGAATTTCCTCTTCCATAGCTAATACTGGTAATAATAATAATAGTTTATTATTTTTTATGCTGGTTTAGTGAGAAAGGTCAGATATTTCCATTTTATAAATGAGGAACTAAGGATCAAAGTAAAGAAAATTGCCTGGTCACACCGCCAGTATAAATGCTAGAGCCAGGACTATCTAATACTTAATCAGTACTGCCTGTGTGCCAAGCATTCTTCTAAGCACTTTTCAGGTAGGGATGTGTGATCCTCATGAGAAGAATATATGGAAGGTACTGTTATCATAATCAAATTACAGATAAGGAAAATGAGATACGGAGAGAACAAGTCACTTGCTAACGTCACACAGCCAGGAAAGGATGGTTTGCAAACTCAGAGACTTTCACTCCAAAATATAAACTCCTAACACTGTGTGAAGTTATTCAACAAACATAGACTAGGAATCTATGAACCCTCTACTCCTTTGAAAATACATTATATTAAAAAATAAGACAAAATGTGTCCAGTCATAACTACTTTTGCTTGCCAATTATTTATTCTCTCTCCAGCCTCTGGCTTCACTGCCTAGATTCTAGGCCCCCAAATAATAGCCACCACCCCCTTTCCCACACTCACCTATATACTAATCTTATTTCTGTGGACACTCAGCTTAGATGTCCACTTCTCCAAGAAGTCTTTCTTGACCTCCAAAGACTGGATTGTGTGGTCTTCCTATGAGTTCCAGAGGACACTGTGCTTACACCTGTCAGAGCACTTACCACACTTATTTGCATTGCCTGTTACTTACCTGCCTATCACCTTCCAGTGGTTCTCAACCTTCCTGATGCCGCGACCCTTTAATACAGCTCCTCATGTTGTGGTGACCCCCAACCATAACGTTATTTTCGTTGCTACTTCATAACTGTAATTCTGCTACTGTTATGAATCGTAAATATCTGATATGCTATATGTGTTTTCTGATGGTCGCGACCCACGGGTTGAGAACTGCTGCTAGACTCTAGAGTCCTTAATACAAGGGACTGCATCATATGTAACTTTGATTTCCCTAAAGCCTAACATACTTCCTTGTTTGTAAGAATAATGTGCTAAATGTCTGTTGATTTCTTAGAACTACATCTAACTAAATAGCACTATGTTTAAATTATTACTAGGTGCCATGCTACATTTGAACATAAACTTCATAAAAGTAGAAACAACGTGTCTTTTTCATTCTCTAGTACAGTGCCTGACTCATACCAGCAATCCATTAATGGTTTTTAAATAATATAACCAAGTGAAAGAATAAAGGACAATTCATAAAAACATATACTCAGTAATTTCATGGAAGAAAGAAGACATGAATCAATGTACATGCATCACTTTGTATCTAATAACTGCAAAGGAAAGACAGTCCAATAGATATATGTACAAAAACATATGGAAGGGTTGTAATCAGGGTGAATTTTTGCATAAAATATCTAAAAAGATTTTTGCATAAATTGGAAAGCATAAATGACAGATGGTTCAAGTCAAAAATTCTTCATTCAGCACATTAATATAACTTAATGTAGTTATCTTCATGTACTCAAAAATAATGTTGCTCTTCACTTATGGGGAATGAGAGGAATCTATTTTTAAAAATACATGTTCAAAGTGTACTTTTTCCATATGCTATTTATCAGAAACCTCAATAGTAGATCAAACAGGAAAATAGAAGAAACAGAAGTAAAAACAAGTTTAGCAATTTTAGAGTGAACATTCTCAGTATAAATTCATACATAGCTCATTCAGGTTTTAAGCAGGTAGGCATTTTATCTTAATTATGCTGCAAAAAGATAATGCTTTAACTTTCAATTAAATAACACTACAAATAATGAAAATTAATTGAATCAACTGTTTTTCTCTTTTTGATCAAACAATATCACTGAATTTAGAAACAACGAACATGGAAATATATATGCATAACATTTACAGTTTGTTTAAAAAAATTAATTATCTTTTCTAGTACTGTTCTTATGACCCCTAAGATCAGAGATTATGTCTTCTTTAGAAAAGTGTCTATTTAGGTCCATTGCCCATTTATTGATTGGATTGTTTATCTTCCTTTTGTTAAGTTGTGTGAGTTCCCTGTAAATTTTGGAGATTAAACCCTTATTGGAGATAACATTGGCAAATATGTTCTCCCATGCAGTGGGTATTCTTGTTGTTTTGTTGATGGTTTCTTTCACTGTGCAGAAGCTTTTTTATTTTGATGTAGTCCCATTTGTTTACTAGTATTTTCTCCTTAGTTTCCATTGCCCTACGACAGTGATGGCGAACCTTTTGAGCTCGGCATGTCAGCATTTCGAAAAACCCTAACTTAACTCTGGTGCCGTGTCACATATAGAAATTTTTTGATATTTGCAACCATAGTAAAACAAAGATTTATATTTTTATTTATTTTATATATTTAAATGCCATTTAATAAAGAAAAATCAACCAAAAAAATGAGTTCGCATGTCACCTCTGACACGCATGTCATAGGTTCACCATCACTGCGAGCTGTATCACTAAAGATATTGCTACGACTTATATCTGCTATTTTGCTGCCTATGGCTTCTTCTAAGGTTCTTATGGTTTCCCATCTTAAATTTAAGTACTTTATCCATTTTAAGTTTATTTTTGTGTATGGTGTAAGTTGGTGGTCTAGTTTCATGTTTTTGCATGTATTTGTCCAATTTTCCCAACACCATTTATTGAAAAGACTGTCTTGACTCCATTGTATGTTCTTGCCTCCTTTGTCAAATATTAAGTGAGCATAATGGCTTGGGTCGATCTCTGGTTTCTCTGTTCTGTTCCATTGGTCTAGTTGCCTGTTCTTGTGACAGCACCAGGCAGCTTTGAGAACAGTGGCTTTGTAATACAGCTTGATATCTGGTATTGTGATCACTTCAACTTTGTTCTTCTTTCTCAAGATTGCTTCAGCAATTCGGGTTTTGTTTTCTTTTGTTTGGTTTTGTTTATATTCCAGGTGAATTTTTGGAGAGTTTGTTCTAGGTCTTTGAAGTATGCTGTTGGTATTTTAATGGAGATTGAATTGAATCTATAAATTTCTTTGGGTAGTATGGACATTTTAATGATGTTGATTCTACCAATCCATGAACACGGTATATTCTTCCATTTGTTTATGTCTTCCTATATCTCTTTTTTCAGTGTCCTGCAATTTTCTGATTATAGACACTTTACCTCCTTGATTAGACTTATTACAAGGTATCTTAATTTTTTTTTGTTGCAGTGGTAAATGGGATTTTTTAGTTTCTCTTTCTGTGAGTTCATTATTGGTATATTAAAAAGCCATAGATTACTAAGTGTTAATTTTGTATCCTGCTACATTGCCGAATTCATTTTTTATTGGTTCTAGTAGCACTGTTCATCCAATATTCTGTTATACACAAAGATGAAGAACTGTGATGAGAAGGTCATAATAATATGTATAAGGCTACACTAGAATACAGTCAAAATTTACAATTGCTCTGACAGTACTAGAAAAAGAGAACAAACTTTATCTTTGAATAGTGCTTCACACAGGTCTAACTTCTAGTATATAATTGTTTAATACTTTCACTTGATTTGACTGTCTACCTATGGATAAATGGATATATTGTTAGTTGATTTTTAAATTAAAAGAACATGTATATTAGTTCCAAAAAGCCTTTTTGTATGTGTGCTCATAAGCGCCTCTAGAATTATCTTTATGTTGCTGTTAACATTTTCATGTCTTTCTTCCACTTTCAGTGGAAACCATTTGCTGTACGTTGAGCTTTGCCTTTCTCCATGAAGTTTCTGAGCACTCCTAAGTGAGTTCCAGTTTTTTCTTTGCCAACTAATAAATTTGTGTTCTTTTATTACTCATACTAGAGGTCCAGTGCACAAAATTCGTGCACTGGAGGGGTTGTCCCTCAGCCCAACATGCACCCTCTCCAATCTGGGACCCCTCTCATAATCCAGGGCTGCTGACTCCCAACGCTTGCCTGCCTGCCTGCCTGCCTGCCTGATTTCCCCTAACTGCTTCTGCCTGCCAGCCTGATCACCTCCTAATCACTCCCCTGTCAGCCTGATTGAAACCTAACTGTTCCCCTGCTGGCCCAATTGCCCCCAACTGCCCTCCCCTGTTGGCCTGGTTGTCCCTAACTGCTGTCCCCTGCTGGCCCATTTGCCCCCAACTGACCTCCCCTAATGGCCCGATCGCCCCCAACTGCCATCCCCTGCAGGCTTGGTCCCCCCAACTGCCCTCCCCTGCAGGCCTGGTCACCCCTAACTGCCCTCTCCTGAAGGCCATCTTGTGGTGCCTATCTTTGTCCACATGGGGGCAGCCATCTTTGATCATACTGGGGTGGCCATCTTGTGTGTTGGAGTGATGACCAATTTGCATACTGGTCATGACTAATTAGCATATTCCATCGTGACTGAGAGGGTGTCATGACCAATTTGCATATTACCCTTTTATTAGTATAGATAAGTCAGGTTACTGGTCAAACTACACTCCACAAGCAAGTGGTTGAAGATAGAGCAGTTGCTACTTCTGTGTTCTGACTCTGAAAACACATAACAAAACCACTATCTCTTAGCTGAGGGTAAGGAGAAAAGCATCCTATTCTCAGGCTTCTCCAGGTTCAAGTAGTAGTCGTCTCCTAATCACAGCAATAAAAATCCATTTGCCTTACCAGTGCTGGTCACCTACCTACAGGCTTACTTGGGTAAAAATATTGGGAAGCTCATTCCATGAACAACAAACTTAGCCAAAGAATTTGTAGGTTCATAACCTACTAGAAGAGATTCATGAGCCTCAGCAAAATAAAGCTTCTCAAAGAATGCAAAAGTTCTAAATTTCACTTTAGCCCTCATGGAGAAGCAGGCCAAGTATTCTGCCATTTCCCCTTGAGTCTCCATAGCATCAAAGCATCAAGAAAAATAAGAAACTGAAGATTCTCTCTCTCTCTCTCTCTCTCTCTCTCTCTCTCTCTCTCTCTCTCTCTCTCACACACACACACACACACACACACACATCAATAAAAATAAAATTATAAAAAAAACTCAGAGGAAAGATACAGGACACGGAGTATATCCTATCTAACAAAGAGATAATATGCAAATTGGCCATCACTCCAACACAAGATGGCCACCCCCATGTGGTCAAAGATGGCCACCCTCATGTGGACACAAGATGGCCACCACAAGATGGCCAGCAGGGGAAGGCAGTTGGGAGCAACCAGGCCTGTGGGGGAGAGCAGGTGGGGGTGACCAGGCCTTCAGGGGAGGATAGTTTGAGGTGACCTGACCAACAGGGGAGGGCAGTTAGAGGTGACCAGGCTGGCAGGGGAGGGAAGGTGAGGGGACCAGGCTTATAGGGGAGGACAATTAGAGGTGACCAGGCCAGCAGGGGAGGGCAGTTAGAGTTGACCAGGCTGGCAGGGGAGGGCAGTTGGGGGTGACCAGGCCTGCAAGGAAGGACAGTTAGGGGTGACCAGGCTGTCAGGAGAGGGAAGTTGGGGATGACAGGCCTGCAGGGGAGGGCAGTTGGGGGGGACCAGGTCTGCAGGGAAGGGCAGTTGGGGGCAACCAGGCCTGCAGGGGAGGGCAGTTAGACATGACCAGGCTGGTAGGGGAGGGCAGTTGGAGGGGACCAGGCCAGCAGGGGAGGGCAGTTAGAGGTGACCAGGCTGGCAGGAGAGGACAGATAGGGGCAACCAAGCCAGCAGAGGAGGGCAGTTAGAGGTGACCAGGCTGGCAGGGGAGGGCAGTTAGGGGCAATCAGGCCAGCAGGGGAGCAGTTAGGCATCGATCAGGCTGCCAGGGGAGTGGTTAGGGGGTGATCAGGCTGGTAGGCAGGCGAGCTGTTGGGAGCCAGCAGTCCTAGATTGTGAGAGGGATGTCCGACTGCCCATTTAGGCCCACTAGGATCGGGCTTAAATGGTCAGTCGGACATCTCTTGAGGGGTCCCAGATTGGAGAGGGTGCTGGCTGGGCTGAGGGACACCCCCCATGCACAAATTTTGTGCACCAGGCCTCTAGTAAATAATAAAATCCCAAAAGGAAATAAAGAATTAAAAGAAGGAGGAGAAGAGGAGTAATAATTTGACATAGGATAAAAGATTATTCCAAGCTGAAGACCAGAGTCTAGATTTTAAAATTTTATTGAATAATACATAGGATTCATGAGGAGAAAAAAATGTAGATATCCTGGTGAAATTTCAGAATTTAAAGGTGAAAAGAAAATAGTCAAGTTAACTAAAGTAAATAATAGCCTACTTACAAAAGAAATACAATCGGGGGACACAGACACTAGGGGGGTGAGGGCATATGCTGGGAGATGGGGGAGGCCAGGAGGAGGTCAATGGGGGGAAAAAGAGACATACGTACTACTATTTATAATACTTTAAACAATAAAATAATACTGAGAAAAAAAAAGAAAAGAAATACAATCAGACCATTATGGACTTCTCATCTGTAAGCTGAGACTGGAAGCTAGAGGACAGAGACATGATCCACAAACCACTGAGAGAAAAGGTTTACAATTAAAGGTTACTATACCCAGGTAGGTGTGCATGCTCTTCCCAACATGAGCAGTGCTGCTCAGAGCCCACCAGCCACTGTCTCCAGCACCATTTGCTCCACTGCCACCATCACAATGACCCATTAGAAAGCTGCTGATTCAAATGCAAGCAGTTCCAGAGGTACTTGGAGAAGTCAGGGGTGCTGGATACAATGACCAAGGTATTGGTGTAACCCAACGAGGTTTGTTTGGCTGCCTGGTGCAAAAAAAGCCAAACTCATGACACAGGTGGTTATGAGAAGGAAAGAGTTTTGTTCAAGTTGTTAGTGACTTGAGAAGATGTGGGGGAGTGTGGGGGCGGGACTCCTGTCCTCAAAAAATCATCTTAATATTCAGTGCAGACAAAGGTTTTTATAAGGAGAGAGAGAGGATAATCAGAACAAAGATATCAGCAGGAGGGGCTGTTGACATGTAGACAGTGTCCTTGAGCTCGCCATCTGGTTTTCGTCAGTGAATTCCTGAGTCTGGGTAATGGATGCCAGACTGGGCCTTAAAGGTCAGGCTGCTCCTTAGGTTCACACAGGAATTGAAAGTGCTGGACTGTGAAGTACTAGTATACTAAAAACTTTTCAATTGCAAGCTCTTGTTTTGAGATAAAAAATCAGGTTAGAGTAATAAGCTGGGTTTAACATTTACTAAGATTAATATGGGTTGCTTTATTTAAGTATGGTGTATCCATTCCCTGTTACATTAGTATAACCTTGTCTGAAGAACCAGAGAAACCCAACAGTGCTTTGGATTTTTTAAAGCATCACCTAGGAGCTGCTACCCCAGAAAATCCAGAAATAAAGCTGCTCCACCTAGACTTGGCAGAAATGAAAGAGAAATATGAAGCTCTTATAGAAGAAAATTAAAATCTGAAAACAAAGCTTGCTCAGTATGAACTACCTCAGGAGAAGTGTGCTGAACAGTATTCTTCTCAGTTGAAAGACACTGAAAAATGGTTTTGCATGACTTGAATAGTTTTTAATGGCAATATTTTTTTCTGAACAGATAATATAGAACTATTTTAATATGTTAAGTTAACCTATCACACTTTAACTGTTATAAACACATATTCTTCGAAACACCAATAAAAACTCAATATAACTTTAAAAAAAGACTACTAAACCCAGCCAAAAGTGTTCACCTGTAAAAGCAAAAGAAAAATATTTCAAGAACACATGAGTATTCATATGTCATTAACAACATGTATCCTAATCTAAGAAAATATGTGAGAAAGTGTTCTGATCAAAAGCGAGTTTATTTAGAACAGAGAAATCAAAAGAAGGAAAATAACAATGTAAAAAAATTAGTGATAAATTCATTTCTTATGTTACTTATAAGTTAGATGAATGCTTTTTATGTAATTGAATATCTATAAAGTAAGCCCTTGATTTGCAAACCTAGATTTAATGGACTTCAGATTTAATGAACAAAGTTTCCAGCCCAGATGTCATATGTGAAAATTAGCACCCTGTTAATTTTATTTTTAATTTTTTTCTTTATTGTTGAAAGTATTACCGATATCCCCTTTGTTTTGTTGTTTTGTTCCCTATGGACCCTCTCCTCCCCTCACCCGCCCTCCCGGGTCTTCACCACACTATTGTCTGTGACCATGGATTATATATATATATATATATATATATATATATATATATATATATATAACCTTAATATGCAAATAGACCCAACAGAGGAACAACCAAACAACCAGTCGTTATGATGTGTGCTGACCACCAGGGGGCGCGTGTGGAACATGGCGGCCATTGGTCACAACAAGAAGGTGGAGCAGGTGAGCAGGGGCACCAGACCAAGGCGGGGCACTGGTTGCTGTCGTCAGGGCAAGCCTCTGGTGGTTACTGAAAATTCTTTGCTCCCACGTGTCACAGTCCTGCCCGGCAGTCACAACTGCTGCTGGTACTGGAGTCACCACTCACACCCACTGCTGGTGCTGGCCCCAATTGCTCCATGTAGTCAGCGGGTATAAGTGGAGCCAGTGCCATTAGCATGTGGGAGTGGCAGTGGCAAGAGTGAGGCTGCAGGCACACAGTGGACCAGGGGCCCCAGGGGGAGGGGCCAAGTGTAGGTGCTGAGACCTTCCCCTGTGCCCACCACAGCCTTGCAACCCACAGTTCCTTTAAATGTGCATGAATTTGTGCACTGGGCCCCTAGTGTGCATATAAGTTCCCTGGTTAATCTGCTACCCACGCCCATCTTCCCTCTGAAATTTCCCTGTCTTTTCCATGGTTCTATGTTTCTGGATCTATTTCATTCATCAGTTTATTTTGTTCATTAGATTCTACATATGAGTGAGGTCATGTGATACTTATCTTTCTCTGACTGGCTAATTTCACTTAGCATAATACTCTCCAGGTACATCCATGCTGTTGAAAATGGTAGGAGTTCCTTCCTATTTATAGCAGCATAGTTGTCCATTGTGAAGATGTACCACAGTTTTTTAATCCACTCATCTTCTGAGGGGTACTTAGGCTGTTTCTAAATCTTAGCTATGGTAAATTGTGCTACAATGAACATAGGAGTGCATATATCCTTTCTGATTGGTGTCTCTGGTTTCTTAGGATATATTCCTAGAAATGGAATCACTGGGTCAAATGGAAGTTTCATTGTTAATTTTTTGAGGAAACGCCATACTGTTTCCCACAGTGGTTGCACCAGTCTGCATTCCCACCAGCAGTGCAGGAGAGTTCCCTTTTCTCCACATCCTCGCCAGCACTTGTCATTTGTAGATTTGTTGATGATAGCGATTCTGACAGGTGTGAAGTAACATCCTATTAATTTAAAAATGCTTTGCCAAGATTTGCTTATAATTAAATTAACACTTTATTTTTTATTAATTCACTGTTATTTTTAACAAATTTTCGTATATAGGCCATGTATTGGAAAAAACACTGTTACATATCTACAACTATAGACTACGTATTTAAATCCAAGATTCACTGCTTGTAAATAATGTTCAGTGAATGATTAACATGTGACCAGACTGCATTGCTCACAGTATTTGGTTCTGTTGTTGTGTGTCATGACTTTCTGCAGCAGTTTTAACATGTGCTGGCCAATCCTCCAACATGCCCTGAGCCATGCCCCAGCTGTGTGCATTTGTTTCCTGGCAGTGACTGGTGAATGCACCCATTTACCAGACCTATTCAACATAAATTTAAATTTACTGTAATACATATAGAAAACTTTTCTGTAAAATAAAACTTTTCATACATATTTAACTTTAATTACATGAACATGCCTCCATAAGTAAAAAAAACAGGTAAACCAATTAGTTTGCTAATTTTTTAACATATGCCTTCAGAAAACCTACTTTGTAATATAATGGACTTGCGGCTTTAATGGATGCACCCTCATCTGAATTAGTCCATTATATCAAGGTTTTACTGTAGTTAAATGACAAGTTAAACAGGATTCTTGAAACAGAAAAGAAACATATAAAAGAAACTATAATCATAGCCAACTAATTTTTTAAAATATCTTAGAAATACCCTATGGCTGTGTGAAGATTAGTAAAATGTCTCTTCCTGGAGATAAGTATTGCTAAACATTTAAGTATCATATGGGATGAGGGAATGGGCAAGTAAGGCATGTTAGTGGAATGCCGATGTATTACTTTACTTTCATATTGTGTAGATGTGTTTGTGTGTGAAAATCACTATTAAGAATGGAAAAGTATCCACCTGCAGTATTAAAAAAAACATAGTAGAATGTCAAATTTAACAAGAGGGAAGAAATTTTAAAAATCTTAACTCTGCAAAAATAAGAACAAAAGAAAACAACAAAATAAAATACATAGAAAATATAAAACAAATTGAAGGAATAAAACAATATATATCAGCTATTACATTAAATTTGGAATGCCCAAGCAATATATTTCAAAGTAAAAACAGAAGATGGAGTTTAAAGTGCTATCAAAACATATGATATTTTCAAGAAACATATCTAAAACAAGGTGAAAAAATCCTATCTAATAAAAGAGAAACATGGTAATTGGTGTACGACCGCTACCCTTCCCATTGGCTAATCAGCGAGATATGCAAATTAACTGCCAGCCAAGATGGCGGCCGGCAGCCAGGCAGCTTGAAACTAACATGAGGCTTGCTTGCTTCAGTGACGGAGGACTCCAACATTCCCCGCCTGCCTTGCCGGCCTTTGAGCTTGCAGTTTAAGAAACATTGTAACGAATATAGAAGCTAAACAAAACCCCAGAAAGCAGCTTTCAGCGAGCCGGGATCTCAGAGCTGGAGTTGATACAGAGTTTCCATTATAGAATCGAAACAAACCACATACCTGCTTTCAGGAGCGGAGGCCTAAGAGCTGGAGCCTCAGAGCTAAAGCTGGCCTAGAATAAAAAAGGAAAAAGAAAAAAGGAGCGGTTGGGAGCTTCAGTCACCCGCCAGCCTGAAAACAGCCCTCAGCCCCTCACCCAGATGGGCCAGGCACCCCAGTGGAGACCCCCACCCTGAAGGGTGTGTGACCAACTGCAAACAGCCATCATCCCCTCACCCAGGCTGGCCAGGCACCCCAGTGGGGACCCCCAGCCTGATCCAGGACACCCTTCAGGGCAAACCAGCCAGCCCCCACACGTGCACCAGGCCTCTATCCTATATAGTAAAAGGGTAATATGCCTCCCAGCACCGGGATCAGCGGAGCCATGAGGCCTCCCGGCACCGGGATCAGCGTGACAGGGGGCAGCGCCCCAAACCGCTGATCAGCCCTGCTCTGTGCCTGATACAGGGGAGCTCCCCAAGCCCCTGATAGCCCTGCGGCTCTGTGTTTGACAGGGTGCGGTGCCCCAACCCCCCCCCCCCACGGGCCCTGCTCTGTGTGTGACGGGGGTAGAGCCATAAATAACCTCCCCATAGGCCCTGCCCTGAGTGTGACAGTGGCGGCGCCCCAACCCCCTGATCGGCCCTGCTCTGTGGGTGATAGAGGGCGGCACCCTGACCCCCTGATCCGCCCTGCTCTGTGTGTGACGGGGCAGTGCCCCAACTCCCCTATTGTCCCTACTCTGTGAGTGACAGGGGGAGCTCCCCAACCCCCTGCTCGACCCTGCTCTGTGCGTGACAGGGTACGGAGCCCCAACCCCCCTGATGGGCCCTTCTCTGTGCGTGACAAGGGGCAGCGCCCCAACCCCCTGATTGGCCCTGCTCTGTGCGTGACAGGGGGTGGCGCCACAACCTCCCTATCAACCCTGCCTTGAGTGTGACAGGGGGTGGTGCCCCAACCCCCCAATCGGCCCTACCCTGAGCGTGACTGAGGGTGTAATCTCAACCTCCCAATCCGCCCTGCTCTGTGCATGACAGAGGGCGGTGCCCCAACTTCCCAATCGGCCCTGCTGTGAGCCCGACCAGGGGCTGCACCTAGGGATTGGGCCTGCCCTCTGCCACCCGGGAGCAGGCCTAAGCCAGCAGGTCGTTTTCTCCTGAGGGGTCCCAGACTGTGAGAGGGCACAGGCCGGGCTGAGGGACCCCGCCCTTCCCCCCGAGTGCACAAATTTTTGTGCACCGGGCCTCTAGTCCTATATAATAAAAGCCTAATATGCAAATTGTTCACCAGGAGTTCTACCGGGAATTCGACTGCTCGCTATGACATGTGCTGACCACCAGGGGGTGGCGCAGAACATGGCAGGCATCAGTGACTCAGTGTTGGCAGCAGGCAGCAGTGGGGGTGCTGCTGGCCCCGATGGTCCCCGAGGAGAGTGGGACCATGGCAGGATGGTGGAGCAGGTGAGTGGGTGGCACCAGGCCAAAGCGGGTGCAAGTGTGGGCCCAATTGCCCCACCAATTGCCTCACAGACAGCCACCAGCAGAGTTGGCAGGGGGCAGGGCCACCACCCAGCTCCCAGGGTTGAGAGAGCAGAGGACGGGAGGGAACCTGACCCAAACAAATTGCCTCACAGATGGTGACCAGTGGCCAGCAAGCCCTGATTGCCCAATCAGGACTGGGCTCTGGGCTGAGATGGGGAACTGGGAGTCGGTGATGGCTACCAACCTCCTGCAGCACTGGGGCGGGGGACTGCGACCTTTCACTGGCTACCTGGGGACAGGGATGATGAGGACAGAGATACAGTGAGAATGCGGGGTGTCTGCAGAGCTCACTCTCACTCCCCCTGCTACCCTCCCCAGGGACACCAGAGCTCGCATACCAGGGAAGCCCCCCCTCCCCATACCCATACCCCTGGCACTCAGGTGCCAGGCACCCGCAAGGAGCCTGCTCTGTACTTTCAGGCCCTCTTCCAGGTGAGCCAGCCCACAGCCACTGGGACCACATGGGCTGGTCAAGTTCCCCATGGGTTTCCACAGGAGCCAGTCCGCAAGACCGGCCAGGAGAGAGCGTGCTGCCTGCCCACCTTCCGTGCAGTGCCCCTGGATGGTCCAGAGGCCCACGCTACACCCCGGCCCACGGCGTCCGGCCATGCTCACTGCACCTCTGTGTGGGGACTTGGGCACTGTGACTCAGGTGGAGAGGGGCTCGCCGGGGCCCAGGGGCCCAGGTACTGCCCAGGGCCCAGAGGTCATCTGAGACCTAACCTTCCATGCCAGACACTTGTGCTTCAATCCCCAGCCAGGCCTAGGGACTGCACCCGTGCACAGATTTCGTGCACTGGGCCTCTAGTGTTTAAAATAAAGGAACAAACATTTACATTAGAAGCAAATGTGAATGAAAAGACAGCAGGAGTGTTACCATTATTATCACAAAAATTTGATTCCATGGTCAAACAGCACTAAATAGAAGAAGGTGAAAATTACCTTTATATATATAAAATACAACCTAGGGAGAGAAGAAAAACAAGAGAGAGGGAGGATCAAATAATCAACAAATAAACAAGAATATAATGGTTTGAGAATACATGCAAGCTCAATTTTACAATTTTTTTTATTGTACAAATAAAAATATAAATTTTCTTACAATCTTGAATTATTTATACAAATTATGTGTTTATCCATTAAAAAGGTTAATAAATTCAGCAAAATAAATCTTATAGAAGATATGATTTCTAATCATGATACAATAACATTCTAAATGAATAAAAGTAACACATTGAACTACATGAAAATTAATAAACACATTCTCAATAACCCCTTTTCTGGTATTCTGAGACTAATTCCAATGTGGGGGGTTGTATTGCTCCACACCAACAAGCAATTGAACTCAATTCTGTTTAGTTCTGACATAATCTACCTGGAAACAGTGTCAGATCCCACAGGTTAAGGGTTCAGTCCTACAAGACTGTCTACCCCTGACATACACACAACATCAGAAGCCAGTTCCAAGTCCAGATTGCCACCTGTGCTGCTGACTGGCTGATTATACATCAAAGGTTCCTAAGACAATCTCCTCGGGTTTGATTAATTTGCTAGAGTGGCTCACAGAACTCAGAAAAAGCATATTACTCACTAGATTACTGTTTTATTATAAAAGGATATAACTCAGGAACAGCCAGATGAAAGAAATGCATAGGGTAAGGCTTGGGGAAATGGTGTGAAACTTTCAAGCCTTCTTCAGGCACACCATTCTCTCAGCACCTCCTACTCACCAACCAAAAGGTCTCTCCTCTGAAACCTATCCTCTTGGATTTCTATGGAGACTTAATTACATAGTCATGACTGATTAAATCACTGGCCACTGATGATGGATTCAGCCTCTGGCCCTCTCCCCTCCTAGGAGGTCCAAGACAGAATTGAAAGTTCTAATCCTCGAATGGTTCCCTAGGCAACCAGTCCCCATTGTTAGGTGGGATCCAAAAGTCACTCAATACTTAGGAAATTCCAAGGGTTTTAGGAGCTCTAAGCCAGGAACTGTGGATAAAGATCAAATATATATGAGAAATATATTTTGGTCATCTAAATGACCAAATACATAGTTCTTACAAATCAATATCATACTCCTGATCAGTAAACATATTAAAACAAAAATTACAAATTATTGATAAACTAATTTAAAAAGAACTATTATCATAACCAATTGTTATTGTCATAGTTAGCTAACTAATATTAAATAGGAATAGAGCGAAGGAGAGGCCAGACATTATAAGCATGGTCATTTGGGCAGCTTCACCAGGAAGCTGAAACTTATGCTCTCCGGGGAACCACCAGTCTATTCCCTGCAAATCACTGCAGAAGGGAGTCCAAGAAAGAGGGAGATAGACACATGTCCAGTGAAGTCAGGGTGACATAGAGAAGGTGCTTCACTGTCAGTCTAACCTGGGAAAAGATAATTGGCTGGGGGTAGGATGGGAATAAGTCACTGCAAGCATGCAAAATCTTGAAGGGTTAATTGGTTAAGCTCTTGTTTATAATCCCCAGGCAAAGAGTCCTCCCTCTCTGGTTCTGCTCTGGTGCTCTGACACTCTTGCCCCTCGACCCGCACTCGCCTGCCATGTGGCCTTAAGCAGCCGCACAGCCTATGGTCATGAGGACGCCACACGCCATGGACTGCAGCTGGGAACACAGGCTAAACTAGTCAGATGCTAGATTGGACTGGACTCTAACATGGAGCAGAAATTCCGGGCGGTAGTCTTAGTTCTATCCTTGCTGAAGACAAGCTTGGGCTTTTCCCATGGTGGGAGGGAAGGAGATGGGACATTGGAAACCCAAGGGTTTAATTCCACAGAAATAAAGATGACTCATCCTCTCATGCGAGTCTCAGGGAATTCCTTTCCTTGCAACATCACTAGGACTCCACTTTCACCAGAAACAGATAGGGACACAGAGGGCACCCCATTGATAACACTATGAGACACAACTACAATTTCGAAAGTTACATGCTGTTTTCAAATTTCAGTTTGAAAATAAATTAACTAAATATTAAATTCAAATATTATGAAAGCAATATCACCCAAAACCAAAGGAAACTGGAACAGAAGATATAAAGCTATATTTAATTAAATACCCAGGAAAAAATAGTAGAATGAATAAATAATCGTAAAAACTTGTTCTTTGAAACAAAACCTTGAAAAATTTAAAACGAAGTCTTTAAACATTTAAAATAAAGCAGGTGTAATAACTATAGATATAAAAGAGGATATAATTATTAAGGAAATATTAATGATGACTTTGTTACAGGGCAGTGAGAAGCTGGGGAAATTCCAGGTTAAGTGGAATAGGGAAACTGAGACAGGAATGTTAAAACAAGGCCAAACAGTGTGGGCAATATGCAGTCAGCTTGTACATAACAAGCCATTATTTTCCCCAGCCAAGGGCACTTGAGAGCAAATGGTTAAAAGCATTTCTAAGGAGAGAATGCAGACCAGGAGGGGGAGCGGGGAAAGGAAAAAGGGGGAGTTTTACTCCTTAAGCAGAAAAGCCAACAGTCTCAACGCTTGACAAGATAAAATTGCCAGGTGCTCCTCATGACTTCTGGGAAGGCCACAACAAAGTAAAAAGGGACCTTGAGAATTAATCTGGACCAAGATATTCAGCAAAGGAATTTTGAAACCTATAGGCACAAGGGTATGTAACACCTTGGACCTCCATCCTACTCACCCTTCAGAGTAGCTGAGAGCTGATCTGCGATTCATAAGCCAGATGAAAGATTTGCTTGCCTTGTTTCCTTAATAAATTTGCTGCTTTAATAAATTGGCTTTATCCCAATGCAATCAGGGTCTCTCATTTAAATTCATTTATACGAGAAGACAAGAACTGGGGTGGGGACAGTCTTCTCCCTCTGACTCAAGGGTTTTTGGTAATGCCTTTTATGGGATCTCTGCGATGCCTGTAACAACTCCACAGCAAAAAAAAAAAAAAAAAAAAAATTAATTCTTAAAAGTCACACAATAAGAAATAGAAAAAATCCAAAAGAGTACTTATAGATATTATTAGAAAGATAGTGAAATTTCCATCAATTAAGAACACCTAGAATTTTCTTCTGGATTTCACAAAAATAGCAAAACTTTGAAGAGTAACAAATAAATCTCCATAACAGCTGAATAATTTTTCTATCTCAGTAACTGATAGAACATGTAGGGCCAAACCAGGAAATATTTAAACAATTTGAAGAATGCAAGTAACAATTTTGACCACATTGACATATACAGAACACAGCATTCATCAATAACAAATTCCTATTCTTTTCAAAAGCATATGGAATATTTACCATAATTGGCAATGTGTTTGGCAACAAATCATGTCTCCACCAGTTTGAAAAGACTAAAGTTATATAATACCTGTTTTATGACCACAGTGTAATTAAGCTAGATATCAGTTGCTATTTAAATAAATTTTAAAAACATGTATCTCTGAAGTTGAAAAACATACTTCTGTTAATGCAGAAGTCTAAAAACTCACAAAATAGCTTAGAAAGTTTTTGAAGCAAAAGTAATATTTAAATATTGTGAGATGCAGCAAAAGCTTAAAAGAAGATACATAGCTTTAAGTACATATATGATAAAAGAAGAAACACAAAAATCAATGATAAGCATCTGTCTCATGACTACAAGATTTTTCTAACTCCATGAGATAGATGATCTAGTCATCTTTCAAACTTAGGGTCCTTATGACTGATTAAATTTAGTTTTAAATCCTAGCTCTAGAAATCACTTTCTCTCTCTCTCTCTCTCTCTCTCTCTCTCTCTCTCTCTCTCTCTCTCTCTCTTTCCCTCTATCTCTCCCTCCCTCTCCCTTCCCTCTCTCTCTCCCCACCTCCTCACAGACTTAGCCTTTCCCTGGGATAATCAGCAACCCCTAAGGCAGCAGGAAACAGTAGCTTGGACCCGACTAATGATCACAAGTTTGAACCTCTGGCAGGCTAAAGATATCATCTTGACCTAAGTTATATTTCCAGCCCCTGAGTCTTAAGGCACAAAGACCCCGTGGCTACCTCCACATGAGACCAGACAGAAGGACTCCAGAAAAGACCTCAGAACTGTCGTCAAGACCTGAAGAAATAATTTAGTACACTTACCTCAGCTCTCACCAATCAGCTCCCAGCACAACCCTAAACCCCTAATCCACAGTGTCTTGTGATCTTGCCCTATATAATCTGTAACCTACAGGTCGTCAGTTTGTTTAGAGCACAAGCTCTCCATCTCTGTGTTGGCCAATTCAATATTAAACTATTTTTTGTTTATATACTGCAAACTCCTGCTCATGCATTTCTTTGGACCAGTGTGTGCAAGCAGGTGGACCCAAGGAAAAGCACTGGGGATCTGTTAACACTACCTCTCTCATGGAGTTAGAAGAACAGCAAGCTAAATCCCCCCAAAAAGTGGAAAGAGGAATTTATAATGATTCAATTGATAAGAAATCAATGAGTAGTAACTAAACGTTACATGGGGAAAACCAACCAAGGCAGAATTTAGTTTTTTGAAAATAGGAATAAAATTAATAAACTCCTAGAAAGCCAGATCAAGGGGGGAAAAAGAAAGGACATGGTATAGTTTAGTAAATTATTAAAGAAAAAGAGGGCAGCATTACCAATCCTACAAAACATCAAAAAGATAATAACAGTCCTGGCCAGTGTGGCTCAATGGTTGAGCATCAATCCATGAACCAGGAGGTCATGGTTTCATTCCCAGTTAGGTCACATGCTCAAGTTGAAGGCTCAATTCCCAGTAGGGAGCATGCAGCTGGCAGTGGATCAATGATCATCTCTCAGCATTTATGTTTCTATCTCTTTCTCCCTCTCCCTTCCTCTCTGAAATCAATAAAAACATATTTTTAAAACAATATTAAAAAAAAGATAAGAGGACCCTATGAAAAATGTTTTGAAAATAACTTTGAAAATTTCGTGATATAGAAAAAAATCAAAGAAAAACATACTGAAGCTGACATAAGATCAAGCAGAACATTTACATAGTCTTATATCTATTTTTTAAATTAAATCCTTAATTAAAATCTTCTACAAAGAAAATTCAAGATTCAGATGGCTTCACTGGCAAATCTTTCCAGATGTTTAAATGAGGAAATAATTTATAATAGTACATACAATTTCAGAGAAAGAAAAAAGAAAATTCTCCAGTTGTTTTATGAGCCAGATAACCTTGATTTAAAATCTGACAAGAACATATGAAGGGGGAAATAGGAATAAAAAATCAATTTATCTCCTAAATTTAAATGAAAAATTCCTAAAATTCCTAAAAGGGTAATATGCTAATTAGGCCAGACATCTTCCAGACATCCTTCTAGACAAAGCCACGGTGGCGGGGGCTGAGGCAGAGGTGATTGTGGAGATCAAGCCGGCAGTGGAGGGCAGTTAGGGGTGGTCAGGCCGGCAGGGGAGGGCAGTTAGGGGCTTAAAGGGTGATCAGGCTGACAGGGAACAGTTAGGGGCATCAGGCCAGCAGGCAGAGGTGGTTAGGGGTGATCAGACAGACAGGTAGGTGAGCAGTTAAGAGCCAGCAGTCTCAGATTGCGAAAGGGATGTCTGAGGGGTCCCAGATTGGAGAGGGTGCAGTCTAGGCTGAGGGACCCCCCCACCCCCATGCAAGAATTTTGTGCACCAAGCCTGTAGTATATTAAATAAAACCTGCAAATTTATAGATTATTCAGATGTCTGAGGACTATTCAAGAATACAATGTTAGCTTAATTTTTAAAATCAATGTAATTTTATATGCTAATAGGATAAATATGGAAATAGCATAAAAGTATTTGATCAATTAAATACTTGTTTGTGATTTCTTAATCTAATAAAGGGCATCTATACATAACCTATAGCAAGAATGATACCTAATAGTAAAATATTGAAAATGCTCTATTTTTTTTATCAGGTAGCATCATATCTAGTCAACATTATACTAGAGATTCTAGCTAGTATAATAATTGGAAAGGCTGATATAAAACTGTTATTATTCATGTCAATATGATTGCTTCTGAAAAAATCCAAAAGAAGTTACAGATAAAGTACCAGAACTAATGGTTAATTTGACATTTGTGGATAAAAGTTTGCTAAACAACAATAAATTAATTGCTATGTTATTTTTCTATTCACTATCAAGCAGAAGATACAAAATCAAATTTAATAACAATATATTTATAGTAGCATAAAATAAAAAGTACATAGAAAAATATCAAATGAAAGATATGCAAGAGCCCTATACAAAAAGCTGCAAAATCAAAATCATTGAAATAAAGGGGACATAAAGGCTCACAAGGTTTTACCATATCTGTGCATTAAAATGTGCCACATTTAAAATATGCCAATCCTTCTCAAATTGATTTACATATACAGTAAAGTCCCCTTCAAAATCCTAGCACCTGGTTTTATGTAAAATAACAAGCTGATTGAAACATTTATATGGGAAGACAAAAAATAGTCAAGAATAGCCAATACCATCTTGAAAAGAAAAAAATCTAAGGTATTTAAATTATAAAATACACCGAAGTGAAAGATCTGGTTGGCCTTCCCCTACTAAAAACATCATACTAAATTGTGAAATGTTGATATTTTCATTAAAATCAAGAACAAGACGGGGATGTTTGTTATCACCACCATTTTTCAACAGTATTTTAGAAGTTCTGGCTAATGTAATAAAATAATAAAATAAAAACCCCTGATAAATAATAAAAACATTTTTATTTGGAAACCATGTGATCATATCCTTTAGAAATGAATGTAACTTCAGGAAAAAAGCTATTAAAATGAATAAGATAATCTGGCAAGTTAATTATCAATAATCAATTAAAATTATATTGGTAATACTCAATATATAAGTATTATTAAAGTTATAAGATACATAAGAATGTATTTTATTTAAAAAGTGTAGAGAACATAAAATAAGTCATAAAATGGGATATATATGTTCATGGATGAAAAGATTTGATAGCATAAAATGTCAGTCCTTCCAAAATATATTTATATATTTAATATTATTTCAATAAAAATCTCAACAATTACTTTATCTTACTTTTTAAATTACTATGGAAGAATAAATTGAAATAGTCAAAGAAAGTAATAAATATACACATTTATTTATTTAATTTATATATTGATGTATAAATATATATCATATATATATTTTAGATAGATAGATAGAGCTATCTATATTAGGTATGTGGGTATGGGTGTGTATGTGAAGCAAAAAAATACTTCATTATTCAAGAAGTATAGGATCAACATCCACACAGAACTAGACAAGTAGATCAATCAATTATTGGAGGAGAAAATATTGACATAAAATAAATCTAAGTGTCTATAGGAAATTAAATTTTGATACAGCAAGTGTTCAGTTTAGTGGAGAAAGAATGGTTTAATTAATGAAATTAGCATGATTGTCCAACCAATTTTTTAGAAAATAAGATATGCCTCTTTCTCTGTAAAAGAATTAAAAAGTAAATTTCAGCAAAAATTTATAGGTATGCGTGTGTGTGTGTGTTAAGTAAAATCTAAATAATCCTATATAATAAAAGGCTAATATGCAAATAGACCGCACAGCAGAACACCTGAACAACCAGTTGCTATGACATGCACTGACCACCAGGAGACATGCGTGGAACATGGAGGGCATCAGCCACAGTGAGATGGTGGAGCAGGTGAGCAGGAGTGCCAGACCAAGGCGGGGTGCCAGTTGCTGTCATCGGGGTGAGCCTCTGGTGGTTACTGAAAATTCTTTGCTCCCAAGCGCCGCGGTCCCACCCAGTGCTCACACCTGCTGTCAGTGCCTGGCACGGGCCCTGATTGCTCAGTGCCATCAGCAGGTGCAAGCAGCGGCTGCCAGCCCCAATTGTCCCTCAGAGTTTCTCCACCTCCCCCTGCTGCTGAAGGGAGATTGGGGCCGGCAGCCGCCGCTCACACCTGCTGCAGGCAACAGCCCCACTAGCCCCCACTGCCAGCGCTAGTTCTGCTTGCACCCACAGCTGGCACTGGAGCCGCTGTTCACACCTGCTGCTGGCGCCCAGCGCTGGTCCCGATCACTCAGTGCCATTAGTGGGTGCGAGTGGCAGCTGCCGGCCCCAATCACCTCTGAGGGCTTCTCCACCTCTCCCTACTCCTGAGGTGCTATTAGGGCAGCAGCCGCTGCTTGCGCCCGCTGATGGTGCTGGCCTCAATTGCTCTACACCATTTGTGGGTGCAAGCAGGGCTGGTGCCATCAGCACATGTAGCAGCAGCAGCAGGAGCATGGCTGCTGGCAGCCAAGGAGGGGCTGGGTGGGAGCACGGAGGATGGGTCGAGACCCGCCCCTGTGCCCACCACAGCCTCATGGCCCACAGTTCCTTTCAAGGTCCATGAATTCATGCACTGGGCCCCTAGCTGTTTCTGTAACCTTGGAGTGGGGAAGATCTTCCCTAACAAGTCAAAAAAATCAAAAGACATAAAGAAAATAAAATTATATTTGATATCATAATAAAAACAAAGGCGCCGAAACCGGTTTGGCTCAGTGGATACAGCGTCGGTCTGCGGACTGAAAGGTCCCAGGTTCGATTCCGGTCAAGGGCATGTACCTGGGTTGCGGGCACATCCCCAGTGGGGCATGTGCAGGAGGCAGCTGATCGATGTTTCTCTCTCATCGGTGTTTCTAACTTTCTATCTCTCTCTCTTCCTGTCTGTGAAAAATCAATAAAATATATTTTAAAAAAAAATTTAAAAAAAATAAAAACAAAGGCAAAATATACAAAGAATAGAGCAAACAAACATACATACATATTCAAATATTTGTAGTTACAAGGGATCAATTTTCCTAATATATAAATTTCCTATATATTATTTAAAAAGGCAGCATATCAATATTTAAAAAGAGCTAAGACTATGCATTCATATTAAAAGACAACATTATAGATAGATAGATGATAGATAGATAGATAGATAGATAGATAGATAGATAATAGATAGATATGCATGAAAATATAGAGTAACACACTAATAGTTGAAGAGGTGCAAATTTAAAAAAAAAACATGAGAAGCATATTTTATTAATCAGATTGGCAAAATTAAGAAACCAATGGCACTTGTTCTGGCAAAGATATGGGGAAATAATTACACACATTGCTTTTTGGATATATCAATTCCTACAATATTTTTGAAAAGGATACTAGCAATATTGTCTACAAAGCATATATCTGACTCTACAGAAATAAAAGCATAAACATGTGATATACATGTACAAAAATCTTTATTTTAGCATTGTATTGATGCTGGAAAAAAGGAAATCAATTTATTTGTCCATTAATCCAAATCATTAAATTATGAAACATCCATATTGTTAAAGTGAATCTCTTAGATCTTTATCTAGTGTTCTGGACAAATATCCATAATATATTGTTGACTAAGAAAAGCAAGCTATAGAATAATGTACACATTATGATTATGTTTTTAACATAGATAGCCACAAAACCTTGTATAAATATAATTATATATGTTTATGCTTATATGATCATGGAGAAATGTGTGGAGAGAGATTGAGAATGATTATTGGCAGTTTTCACATATCTTTGCATTGTTTTACTACTTATAAGGTGCACATATTACTCTTGTGCTTAATATCTACACATAAAAGACAAAGATGCTAACTGACCGTACCTTTGCTTCACCCACCAGCCAATCAGAAGAGTATGCAAATTAACCCAACAAAGATGGCCATTAAATTTGCATACTGCAGGTGGGGCAGGCAGCGACAGACGCCGCCTGCGGGATTCAGGCCGCAGATCAGGGACCAGAGAGGCAGGGTGGGCAACACCAGACACCACCTGTGGGATCTGGGCAGCAGATCAGGACCGGAGAGGCATGGTGGGCAGCGCCAGATGCCACCCGGGGAGGCGGAGCTGGCGATCACCCCGGCCAGAAGTCTGAGGTCTGGTCAGGGGTGGAGCCAGCGATCGCACAGGGCTGGGGGTCCCCTGCCGAGGCCTAACGCCCTGGCCAGAGGCCTGAGGCCAGGGAATGGGCAGAGCGGGCCATCAGAGCCGGCTGGGGGTCCCCGGTCCAGGCGTAATGCCGGCCAGAGACCTGAGGCCTGAGAAGTGGGGAGCCAGCAATCACCAGGGGCTGGGGTCCCCTGCCCAGGCTTAAGGCCCCGGCCAGAGACCTGAGGCCAAGGTAGGGGCGGAGCCAGCAATCTCCTGTGGCTGGGGGGGTCCCCTGTCAAGGCCTAATGCCCCACCAGAAGTCTGAGGCCTGGACAGGGGCGGAGCCTGTGATAGGAGTGGGTTAGGGGTCCCTGGCCAGAGGCCTGAGGCCTGGGCAGGCAATTGGAGTGGCCTGGGGGTCCCCTGCCCAGGCCTAATGCCCCTCTGGCCTGGGAAGGCGCAGAGCCTGTGGTAGGAGCAGGCTGGCGGTCCCCTGCCCAGGCCTAACGCCCCAGTCAGAGGCCTGAGACCTAAGTAGGCAATCAGAGTGGGCTGGGGGTCCCCTGTCCAGACCTAATGCCCTGGCCAGAGGCCTGAAGCCTGGGCAGGGGCAGAGCCTACAATGGGAGTAGGCTGTAGGTCCCCTGCCCAGGCCTAAGGCCCTGGCCAGAGGTCTTAGGCCTGGGTAGGCGATTGGAGCAGCCTGGGGGTCCCCTGCCCAGGCCTAACGCCCAGCCTAAGGCCTTAGGCCTGGGCAGGGGCCAAGCTGGGGATTGTTGTGAACTACAGAGGAAACACCTTTTCTGACCACTCATTGGCTAAGTTCCCTGTATGCTGCTGGTAATATTCTTAGTAACTTGGATAATAAGAATCCAGGAAGGTGATGTAGGGTTTTTCCACCTCACTCCTGGAGAAAAAAATGAAGTTCTGCTGCTGGAGGGGCTAAGAAATATCATATCCTGCCCTAGCTGGTTTGGCTCTGTAGATAATGCCTCGGCCTGCCTGGGTTCAATTCTGACCAAGGGCATGTACCTAGGTTGCAGGCTCTTCCCTGGCTGGGGCCCAGGTCAGCGCTCATGCAGGAGGCAACCAATCAAACTGTTCCTCTCATTTTGATGTTTTTCTCTGTCTTTCCCTTTCTCTTCCACATTCTCTGAAAATCAATGGAAACATATCCTCAGGTGAGGATAAAAAAAATAATAAAGGAATGTCATATCCCAGTGGTTGGCAAACTCATTAGTCAACAGAGCCAAACATCAACAGTACAACGATTGAAATTTCTTTTGAGAGCCAAATTTTTTAAACTTAAACTATATAGGTAGGTACATTGTTATTAACTTAATTAGGGTACTCCTAAGGCTTAGGAAGAGCCATACTCAAGGGGCCAAAGAGCCACATGTGGCTCATGAGGCACAGTTTGCCAACCATGGTCATATCCTATGAAAGACACATCTTGAAAATGCCTAAAGAAAGTTGTCATTTTTTCATGGTGAAAGGACTGGAGTCTATGTTAATGAAAACACCTTGGTGGCTGCAGTGACTGGCAGTGGCTGCAGCAGCGGGGTGATGGGGCTGGTGCCTTCACCTGATCAGCTGGGTCGCCTCCCACAAAGGGAGGCCAGACTGGGGCTTAGGCCCTCTCCCCAAGGGGAGCAGAGAGCAGGCCTAAGCCATCAGTAGGACATCCCCTGAGGGCTCCTAGTATGTGAAAAGGGACAGGCTGGGCTGAGGGACCCCCTCCCCCCCAGTGCACGAATTTCGTGCACTGGGCTCCTAGTTCTATATAATAAAAGGCTAATATGCAAATTGACCAAACAGCAGAATGACCAGTCGCTATGACACTCACTGACCACCAGGGGGCAGGTGCTCAATTCAGAAACTACCCTCTGGTGGTCAGTGTGCTCCTACAGCCAGAAGCTGGGTCAGCACTAAGGATGTTCAGGGGGAGCAGGCCTAAACCGGCAGTCAGACATCCCCGAGGGCTCTGAGACTGTGAGAGGGCACAGGCCGGGCTGAGGGACCCTCCCCAAGTGCATGAATTTTGTGCACCAGGCCTCTAGTAAATTAATAAGGGGAAAACTCTAGAAGTCACTTCCCTATGGGAAGGACAGCACAGCCAGTTTAGAGCTCCTGCGACAGTGAGATTTATTCAGTGATACAACAGCCTGTCTAGAATGTTTATTTTCTAAAATGGTATTATAGCACTGTACCTCCACAGTTACTTTGAGTGTTGATATTTCATTAGAAACTACCACAGGAAACTTGTAAGACTCTGAAAATGTATAAATTCCCAGTGTGTAGAAATTCAGCAAATGTGCTAATTCAAGGAGAAGTTTTCTAATTGTTTCTTTCCCAATATAGTTTAAAATAATGCCTTAACAATTGCAAGTTCACTTAAGTTCTTAGATCTTCCAGAAAAGATTACTTTCTGGTTTGGAATAGGAGCTCAATAATTCATATGCCTTAAAAATAAAATCCTATAAACAAATTATGCATAACACCATCAAATCACTTATATTGAGTAATGGAAACATGATAATAATTCTGTTTCTTGAGTATTAGAAATACAGGCATTGTTTTATTTTTATTTTTTAATATGTTTTTATTGATTTCAGAGAGAAGAAGGGAGAGGGAGAGAAAGAAACATCAATTATGAGAGGGAAACATGGATCAGCTACTTCCCGCACACTATAGCCCGGGCATGTATCCTGATCTGGAACCTATGACCTATTGGTTCATAGGTTGATGCTCAAACACTGAGCCACACCCACCAGGGTGAACTATTGACCTGAGTTCATTAAATCTTTACACCAATACAGCTTATTCATTTTCTGATCTGCAATAAAGATTAAAACAGTTATATTTAAAGCAATGCTTGGCCTGGCTGGTGTTGCTCAGTAGTTGAGTGTCGACCCATGAATCAGGAGGTCACAGTTCCATTCCAGGTCAGGGCATAGTTTGATTCCCAGGTTGCAGGCTTTATCCCCAGTGGGGGGCATTCAGGAGGCAACTGATCAATGATTCTCTGTCATCATTGATGTTTCTCTCTCTCTCCTTCTCCCTTCCTTTCTGAAATCAATACAAATATATTTTAAAAAATAGTTCAAATATTTTAATGATCTGCACAAAAGAACTAATGTATTCTTTTTTAACATATGATTTGTATATGAACAAATGACCAAACTGGCCTGACATGACAGTCTATATAACAATATCAAATATAATACACACTTAAACCAAATGTAAGTTTATATCAATAACTCACACATTATGAAACTGACAAGTAGGTTTTGACAGGATACTTAACAGTTAAAACTAAGAGGCATGATCAAGTTATGATAATTCATTACCTCTGGAAAAGCCTTATTTTAAAGGGCCGTTCTGCTTTAGAGGGTAAATGTAAAACTTTTCTTGGATTTAGTATTGCAATGACAGAAGCCCTTTAACAGTTTTCATAGGATCAATATAATTTTATTAGTGATTGCATAGTATTGAAAGCTGATGTAAATTTTAATTGTGGTCATACCCATAATTACTCTACTTTTCCCTCTCCATTCATTCTAATAAGATCATTATGAAGCCTTCTCATTATAACTCAGCTTTAAAAGTCCCGTTTCTCAAAACTCATTCAACAATATCACCCATTCAACAAATAGTTATTGAGCTCCAAATATGCGCCAGGTTGTACTTAGGCATTGATGGAAATTAAAAAAAAAAAAAAATTCATTTCCTTGAGAAGCTTAGTATTCCTTCTGCAGATGAAGAGGCTCCAATGGAAATTTACCGGAGCTATGAAGATAAGCATCTGAATGTATATGAACCTATCAAAACAGTTTATATACTTAATGAGACATTCATGCCGACTTACTCAAATAGCATTCCAATGATCCCAAGTGACTTTGGCCTGAACCCCCTTATTTCCACCCAGCCGCATTGATTCAAAACTACAATTCACATGGCTTCCCAGGAAAGATTTCTTTACTAAACTGAACTATCAAAAGAATTCATAAACCCTTTGGGCTCTGGCTACACTGCACCATGATCAGACTAACTCGATCAAAGAGAAGCTCTAAAGACAGGAGAGGTATGGCCAAAGGCCTGCAATATGACCCCACAAATTGAAGTGTGCTTAACAGGAAGCCAATTTCTTTCACAGCCTTTATACAACAAGGGATTTGCTCATTCTAACAAATAAGCTCAAATATTAACCTACTATTTGTTGCCTGTCTCAGGAGTTCAGTGTCAGTGTGATATATAACATGCCAGAATTCAACAAAAAGACTTTTATCCAGGTCTGATAAAATTTTCTTTAAACCTTTAAGAATACACAGGCATCAAGATGCTGCACAATCTAAGCTGCATGTACAATTACATCTTGACACTGGCAAATCGAAAAGCATGAAATGATCCTTTTCCACCTCCACCCTCACCTAAATAGAGGTCACTAAGTTGACCTGATTGTAAACTCTAACAGTATTGTAATGGGAATATGAAAGAATGCTTTGACTTCAATTTCTGCAGGTTGTGATGTGTGCCATTGTGACACTTGCACTTCTCCAGTGTACATTCAAACAGAAATCTAAGTAAAAAGAAGGGAAGATTTACATATTTAGAAGGGCTCAAAAGGAGATTCAAATCATATGGCTAATTGCAACTGGCCTCTTTGATTAAGAATAAGTATTGATCCAGATAAGATACCATCTATACTAACTCCTGTCATAAGACCTTCATCAAGGCACAGATAAGCAATTTTTCAGGCCAAACTAATTATTTACAAACCAGCATGTGGCCATTTGCTATATAACAAAGGCATGACAGTTATAAAACCTTGCAAGTTTGACATTCATTTCTAACTAAGCACCCTGAGACATGAACTTAATCTCGATGACTAATGAATAAATGATCACCGTATTGTGATGAGGCTCATATTTTACAATTCTGTATATTTAACAGTGGTGACTTTCTAAATTGGCTTGGTTTCATAATTGGAGAATGTTTTTGAAGCACTAACTAGATTTATAAAAAATAGGAATGATTTCCAAAACAAGTTGCACCTACATCTGTTGTGCCTGCAGCAATATAAATACAATGGACTTGGGTTTGGCATTAATGGCCACTGCTGGATGCCAAGTCCAGCCATGCACACCTGCATCTCAGCACTTACAGGCACTATCTTTGTCAAATATTTGGCCCAATAAATCTCTGAAAAGCAAAAATGGTAACTGTTTGGGGTAATATTCAATGTCTGAACTGGGAAGATTCAAAAGAGTTGTTGAAAATAAAAAGGGTTTAGTGATTCAAATGAAAAGCTCAATAACTTTTCAATGCATAGAACTTACTTTTCAGGATGAATTTTTGGAGTTTGCTTTTGATTTGAAATAGAATATCTGCTTCTTTACTGATAAAAGCTTAAATCATATCAAGATGAGAGAATGGAAAGGTGATATTTTTTAAGTTCAAACTTTATATTGCTTTCCCAGAGAAGACTAAATTTTTGTTGTTGTTAAGCCTCACCTGAGGATATTTTTTCCATTGATTTATTTTATTTTATTTATTGATGAAGGTATTACATATGTGTCCTTATCCCCCCATTGCCCCCCCACCCCCCACTCATGCCCTCACCCCGCCCTCCTGGTGTCTGTGTCCATTGGTTAGGCCTATATGCATATACAAGTCCTTTGGTTGATCTCTCCCCCTTACCCCCACCCTCCCCTGCCTTCCCTCTGAGGTTTGAGCATCTGATCGATGCTTCTCTGTCTCTGGATCTGTTTTTGTTCATCAGTTTATGTTGTTCCTTATAATCCACAAATGAGTGAGATCGTGTGATATTTATTTTCTTCATTGATTTTTAGAGAGAGTGGAAGGGAAAGGGAGAGACCAAGAGAGAAACATCCATGTGTAAGAGAGACACATGATTGGTTGCCTCCCCCATGCGCCCCAACCAGGGCTGGGGATCAAGCCTGCAACTGAAGTATGAGGTACATACTCTTGACCAGAATCAAACCCAAGACCCTTCAGTCCATGGGCTGACACTCTAACCACTGAGCAACCGGCTAGGGTGAGAGGACTAAAATTTTGTGTGAATGGTGATATTACAGAATTATTTTGAAGTTTCCTTATTTTTTTTCCAAAAGAGGGGCTCTTCTGCTTTCATGTAAGCAATCTAATCATAAGTTTATCATTGGAAAACCAAGAACACCAAATAAAATCCACTGGAAAAGTTGTTCAATGGTACAATTAAATACTAATGTGTATGAGGTTTAAAATTCAGTTTGCTATTCCAACTACCCTATGCTCTGATGATAAGCATTTTACATGATTATATTTTCCCGTAGATACCCTGGGTTGCAAGTAGAATACTAACCCCCCCCCCCGAAAAGTTTTTTGTTTAGTGCTTTCCAGTTGAGGAAATTAAGAAAATAATTACCAGTGTCTCTTGCTCACAGCCCAGCTTTCCTGATGCCATCAGCAAAATCTTTAAAATAGTAATTCAAATTCAAAATACTTTAAACCACTAAGCATATCTTGGTTTTATTATTTTCTAATTATGGATGTTGCAAGTGGAAGACAATTGCAAAAATGACCCTTAGGTTTAGCTGGAATACACTATTTCCCAGGAGATCTGATAGATTTTAATGCTTCAATGGAACTGATAGTTCCTATATAATGAAAAGGGGAAACCGATCAATACTTAGAGGGAAGTCTTTCAACTTCCAACTTAAATTGGCAATAAGCACTTCCAAAGCCTGGCTGAAAACCATGAATAGGATGCCTGGAGTAGTTTGAACTTCCCCAGTCTGTAATGCAAGCCTACCCACTCTTCTGATGTATCACCCTGAGTAAGTACTGCTGCCAAACCAGTTTTCTTGACTCCTGCAAAATATTGAGCATGATCTTCAGTAGAAGGAGCATCCTGATTTGGAAACTCAGCCTGCATTTCACTTAGAAATTACTAGAAAAAATATGTTTATATGCTCCTAGGTGCTTGCTTCCCTCATGATGTGCAGCAAAGGAATACCTTGATTAAAGTAATACATCTCCAAAAGACTCCTTATAATTGAATGAAGCTTAAAGGCTGAGGTAAACTCTTTAATGATCCCAACAAAAAGCATGTGAGAAATGTTTTCTTCTTTGATATTCTGGATTACCCAATATCCAAGATATTGACCATTATTCGGCAAAAGGATATAACGATTACTAAAAACATATACTGTTCTATAATTTTTTGAATGCCTGCCTGCATTCAAAACGTTGGATTTTCCTGTGCAGTTATACCACTGTCCTCATTTTATGGAGAGAAGGTAGATTATCATAGTAGTAAAAGTATGCATTTTGTGGTCAATCAGGCCAGAATAGTTATCTCAGATTTATTGCTTAACAACTAAATGAATTTAAGTAAATGTTTTAATCTAAGACTCATTTTCTCCATCTATGAAATGGGATATTATGTGACAAATAAATGCAGTTACAGAAGCAATGATAATAATAAGTACATTCATTGCATGACTCCTCTGTGCTAGTCACCATGCCTAGAAGCTTTATCGAATTGGGAGATGATATATTAGTTATGAGAATAACATTTGGAGTCATATCTAAGTTCAATTCCTATTTCTACTACCTGCTAGCTGTGTAATACTGGGAAGATTACTTAACTTTTCTGAGCTGCGCTTTCCTCAGTAACAACATGTAAATACAAATGCTTATCTCACAGGGTGGTTATTTCAATGATCAAATGAGAGATATTAAAATTTTAACCCTTCACCTCCCTTACTGTCACTCTCTAGTCCCAGAACTTGCCTCTCTTTTTCTCCATAGAATGTATTATCATTTGATATTTTATTACGTATTTTCTTATTTGTTCATTTTATGTTCTCCCACTAGTATGTAAGCTTCTTGAGGAAAGGGATTCTTTTTATATCACTATATCTCCAGTATTAAGGGTTAGCTCATTAAGGTACTCAAATATTTATTAAATTAATGAGTGAATTTCAAGAGTTTGGAACCAATTATTCAATAAATAAAGATGCAAAAATTGGCACTTGTTTTACGAAAATACATAGAGAGGGTAGATGACTTGCCTAAAGAAGCACATCTGCTCAGTGACTGGGATAAACTGGCACCCAGATCTCTTTACTTTTGATTATTTCTTTATACTACTCCAGTCATTCTCTGAATGTGGTTCAGCATCACTTTGGAACCATGTAACCAATGAATTTAGATAGATAGATAGATAGATAGATAGATAGATAGATAGATAGACAGATAGATAGATAGATTAAAGATGCCTAATATGCAAAGTGTCCCCTCAGGAGTTCGACCAACCAGGAGTTCGATTGCTTGCTATGACGTGCGCTGACCACCAGGGGGCGGTGCAGAATGAAGGAAGGCCCTGGCTGGTGGCCAGCAGCTGGGGAAGGGAGGCCCCAGCTGGCAGCCGGCAGCCACTAGGGACCCTACCCATGCAAGAATTTCATGCACTGGGCCTCTAGTTAAAAATAAGACAAATTTTCAGGCTTCAACAAATACCCATTGAATCAGAGACATTTAGGGTGGGGATAAGCAATCTTTATTCTAACAAGCACTCTTAGTAATTCTGATACATGCTAAAGTTTGACAACCACTATACTATAAATCCAACACTTTGTGATAACATGACTGTTTTCTAATACCATATCTTCTTCCATGTCAAATTGGAAAAAGTGATTATCATTAAATTTAGACTAAATATTTATTAGTTTTCTTAAATACTAACTCATTCAACTTTAACATTTTTATTAGATATCAAACAAAATAGTCCTAGTTTTATCTATTGGCTTCAGCAAAGCCAGAGAGTAAATCACTACAGAACTATGCCCCCATAGATTTTCCCGTTAAGTTGATGTAGCCGTCCTTCTGCAGACCAAGATAAATACTGTAGATCATGAGAATTAATGTATTCCTTAAATGCTACTTAATCAGATGTGCCATGTGTATTCAATATTTTTAAATATCTTCTCTTGCCAATAATTTGCAAAAGCCACCTTGATCTATATCTTCCCTGCACAATGATTGCCAGGTTTTTTTTATTATTAGTTAAGGTATTACAAATATGTCCTCATCCCCTCATTAACCCCCAACACCCCCCCCCCGCCCCGCACCCTCATGCTCCCATCCCCCTGTTGTCCATGTCCATTGGTTTGGCTTATATACATGTATACAAGTCCTTCGGTTGATCTCTCCCCCTTACCCCCGCCCTCCCCTACTTTCCTTCTGGGGATTGATAGCCTGATCGCTGTTTCTCAGTCTTTGGATCTGTCCCTTTTCATCAGTCTATGTTGTTCTCTATAATCCACAAATGAGTGAGATCATGTGGTATTTATCTTTCTCTGACTGGCTTATTTCAGATTGCCAGATTTTTTAAATAGTTTTTTAAACAGCTTGAGGATCTTAAAATGCCAAAATGTGAAGAAAAAAACCCACACATTCATTGATTGATTGTTGGCTCTGATTCTATGGGGGGAAATAAAGATTTTACATCTTATTCTTCAATTCATTGATTGTACAGTAAAAATTGGTTGTGCTTAGATTATTCTTGGAAAGGCTGAATAACAAAAAAGACAAAACAATACTCCTCAGTGTTCTATTTCTGTGAAGATACTTTAAGCCTTCTTTTATTAGACTTTTCCTCCTTTTTACTTCATAAATCTTGATCTTACATTGGCATTAGTGTGCATTACAATAATTCAATAATGCATCTTCCATTCTCTTGGAATTAATAATACCACACCGTTGGTGAACATAATTAGTTCTCATTTTATAGACAAAAAATGAAAATAATATTTTTGCCTACGTAGCTGGCTTTCAGTAATGGAATCTTACAGTTTTCTCATAAGAATATCATTGTACATCAGACAAAAGTTATTTCTTCTTATTATAACAATTTTATTTCATGTAAAGGCTGAATCAGCTTGTTCTTTGGGAAATATAAGACAGATTATGAAAATTAAGTGAATAAGTCAGAATAGTCATGGATTCAACCTAGAAATCAACGGGGAGAAAATATCTCATTATTAATAAATCTTCATGCATGATACCTACAGTGCATTCCAATGGGTTATATTATATATTTCCACGTCCATGCAACCTCGGGTACCAATACTAGTTCTGCATTTGTTAGTTCCAGGTAACCCTGGCCTATTTGAAGTGAAGAAGATTTCCAAAGATGATTCTAATCTAAGGAACATGTTAGCTTGAATGAATTTTTTAATAGTGAGAGTGTACCATTCCACCTTTTTACACAAGCCACCTTTGTATACTAATTTACAATAAATCTTATTCTCTATAAACAAAAAATAATGTTTTTTCATCATGGTTGGCATCAGGGCACAACACTTAGACTTAGATTATTTATCTCTCTGAGAATCCTATTTTAAATTATAAACATTACTGGGAAGTGTAAGTCATTAATAGTCACTCAGAAATGTCCTGCTGAACGTTAGCCTTATATGAGCACTACCTTCTCAGGGAGCTAGCAATGAGGAGAAACTAGTGATGGCAGCAAGAGGACTGGATAAATTTAGATCATGAGTAGTTGTTTGTGCTGAAATATCAAACAAAAGTGATGAGATTGCCATAATGTTGAAAAAGTGAGGGCTGCCTGGGGGCCAGGGGTTGTGCACACTTCCGCATAAGCACAGCCTCACTCCCCAGGAGCCAGTTCTCGCATAATGTGCAGATAGATAAGTGCCTGGGCTGACAGAAATTCTCACCTAAATGTCAGCGCGCTCTGGGAGCTGGGGAGAACACCAGAGAGGAGTTGGAAATGAGTAATAACACCTCTGCCCTCAGACAATGCTTTGTTTCCAGATGCAGAAGGGACAATCAGGCTCATGGCTGCAGTTGGCCAAACAAGATCACTTAAATGTCATCTGCTTTACACCTGATCGATGCTATCACCATGACCTCTGATTTGGGAAATGTTAAAGTAAAGCCCAATAAAAAGAAGCTAATCCAAATTTCAATCCCTGCATTTTACCCTTTTAGTTACCTCAGATCAATAACCATTCATTGGCTACTGTGATTCTCAAATGGAAGAGGGAGCGGCACATTTTTCTTAATGACAGCAAGTGTTAAAATTGAGCTCTAAATGGTTTAGTGTGATGGAAAAGCGCATTAGAGTCCCATGGAGCACTGCAGCATTCCACTGCATGCCTTTCTACACTATCATATTAAAAGTTGCTTACACTTTATGGTAAGAACATAAGTAAGAGCATGTATCAAGGTGTTTTTGTAAGAAGGGTAAATAAAAACACATTCTATTTGTAATGTCTTTGTCCTATGATAAGTCTAAATTCAGGAAGTGAAGAAGTTTGTACTTACATGCCTTTGGTGGCCTCTAATAGTTCAGTTGGGTTTCATTTAAGAGGTAAAGTCAGATGGGGTGGGAGAGAGAACAGCTTGTGCTTTTAAGCCATTAAATACCTGTGCTATGTCTTTCCAAATTGGTTACTATATTGCTAGATGGTTGGGGAAAACTATTTGTCAAATGAGAAGATGCAAGTGACTTGTTCTCTATTAAAATAAGGAGGGGAAAGAATGAAAGGAGAGTGACTGATAGCCAGACCGTTGTATACACACATACGCTCTATTCAGGCTTACTTCTGATGTCAAGTCAACCCAGAATGTTTGATCTACTCACCTTACCAGTTAACTCTATGTGCAACTGTGTATATAGAGTAATGCATTGCTCTTAATTCTACATTTTTGCATACAGTTCTTCAAGCAGCCAAAGTGAGATGATCACCATTTTTATTTGCCTTCTCATGCTTCAGAATCCAGTATAGCTATTTAGTCATTGTACAATGGGGCAGAGAAAATACATGTTTTATTTTCTTATGGCATTCTCTAATTATTACAGATATTCACTCATGGTTGTGCGACGTGAGGTGTGATGGTATACAGTAGAGCAATGAGTTTCTTGGTCCATTTAATCTGAGAAGAGGATGGTTTAAAAAAGATCTAGCAAGAGTTATAAATGAATTATGGTTGAAAAATGAAGAAATTTATTATCAATGAGAATCAATCTACTGAAGATGTCAATGATGGGGAAAGTAGAATTGGAGGAAGATAATTCAGAGGAATGGAATGATTAATGTTATTGTTTGATGGGTAGTCTCATCGTTACTATGTAGTAGAGAAAGCACAGGGACTTTGAAGTAAAAGGGATCTGGGTTTGAATCCCGACTTTTTTCACTTTATTAGCTGTGTGACATTGGCAATATATATAACTTCTTTTGGCCCAGCTATAAAGTGGCAAGAATAATCTTTTCGTTGTTGTTAATCCTCACCTGAGGATATTTTTCATTGATTTTTAGAGAGAGAGGAAGGGAAGCAGGGAGGGGGAGAAGGAGAGAGAGAGAGAGAAACATCATTGTGAGAGAGACACATCGATTGGTTGCCCCCACACACACGTGCCCCAGCGAGGGCTAGGAATCGAACATGCAATTTAGGCATGTTCTCTTAAACAGGAATCAAACCTGCAACACTTCATTGCTCAGGCTGACACTCTAACCACTTAGCAACACTGGCCAGGGCAGTGGCAGGAATAATCTTTATCATGGAAGGTTGTTGTGAATTTATTAGTTGATGAATACAAAGTGACTGATTCATAGAAGATTCTCACTATAAATGGTAGCCATTAATGCTGTTATTTGACTGATGGGGCAAAATTTCCAAATGGGTGAGCACTTTCCATAAATGATAACTATGATTTTCTTGTCATGAAAAATACAATCCTCAGGTTGGACTGCATCACAATTTAGGTTAACAAATGAGTTTGTACTAATTGGACACAATTTTTTTTTGAGTTTCCAAATTCTGACAATTTATTTTTTTTAATCTTTAGTGTTGAAAATATTACATATTTCTCCTTTTTTTCTTCCATTGACCTCACCAGACCACGCCTGCCCCCCACGCCAGGCCTTCACCACCCTATTGTCTGTGTCCATGGGTTATGCATATATGCATACAAGGTCTTTGGTCGATCACTTCCCACCCACCCACCCACCCACCCCTGCCATCCCTCTGAGGTTTGACAGTCTGCTTTTATGTCTCTGGTTCTATTTTTGTTCATCAGTTTATGGTGTTCATTAGATCCCACAAATGAGTGAGATCATGTGATACTTATCTTTGTCCAACTGGCTTATTTTGCTTAACATAATGTTCTCCAGGTCCAACCATGCTGTTGCAAATGGTAAAAGTTCTTTCACTTTTTCAGCTGCATAGTATTCCATTGTGGAGATGTATAATAGTTTTTTTAATCCACTCATCTGCTGATGGCACTTAAGCTATTTCCAAAACTTAACTATTGTAAATTACACTTCTATGAACATAGGAGTGCATATATTCTTTCTGATTGGTATTTCGGGTTTCTTATGGTATATTCCTAGAAGTGTGATTACTGGGTCAAATGGAAGTTCCATTTTTAATTCTTGAGGAAACTCCATACTGTTCTCCACAGTGGCTGCACCAGTCTGCATTCCCACCAGCAGTGCACGAGGTTTCCTTTTCTCCGCATCCTCGCCAGCACTTGTCGTTTGTTGATTTGTTGATGATAGCCAGTCTGACAGGTGTGAGATGGCACCGCATTGTCGTTTTGATTTGCATCTCTCAGATGATTAGTGACTTTGAGCATGTTTTCATATGCCTTTTGGCCTTCTGGATGCCCATTTTGGAGAAGTGTCTATTTAGGCCATTTGCCCATTTTTAATTGGATTATTTATCTTCCTTTTGTTGCCCATTTTTAAATTGGATTGTTTATCTTTCTTTTGTCAAGTTGTATGAGTTCCCTATAAATTTTGGATATGAACCCTTTATCAGATATATCATCGGCAAATATGTTCTCCAATGCAGTGGGGTCTCTTGTTATTTTATTGATGGTTTCTTTTGCTGTGCAGAGGCTTTTTATTTTGATGTAGTTCCATTTGTTTATTTTCTCCTTAGTTTCCGTTGTCCTAGGAGATGTATCAGAAACCTATTGCTATGAGAGATTCCTGAGATTTTACTGCCAATGGTTTGTTCTAAGATTTTTATGGTTTCACTAGAGGCCCAGTGCACAAAAATTTGTGCACTAGGGGGGAAGGGGGGTCCCTCAGCCCGGCCTGTGCCCTCTCAGAGTCTGGGACCCCTCGGGAGATAACGACCTGCTGGCTTAGGCCTGCTCCTGGTGGCAGAGGGCAGGCCCAATCCCTAGGTGCAGCCCCTGGTCGGGCTCAGAGCAGGGCGGATTGGGGGGTTGGGGCACCACCCTCTGTCACACACAAGGCAGGGTCGATGGGGAGGTTGCGGCGCGACCCCCTGTCATGCACAGAGCAGGGCCCATCAGGAGGGTTGGGGCTCCGTACCCTGTCATGCACAGAGCAGGGCCCATCAGGGGTTTGGGGAGCTCCCTCCTGTCACTCACAGAGCAGGGCCCATCAGGGGGTTGAGGAGCTCCCCCCTGTCACTCACAGAGTAGGTCCGATAGGGGAGTCAGAGCAGGGCCCAAGGGGGGGGGGGGGGGGGTTGGGGTGCCGCACCCTGTCACACACAGAGCAGGGCCGATCAGGGTGTTTGGGCGCTGCCCCCTGTCATGCTGATCCCGGTGCTGGGAGGCATATTACCCTTTTACTATATAGGGTAGAGGCCTGGTGCAAGGGTGGGTGCCAGCTCATTTGCCCTGAAGGGTGTCCTGGATCAGGGTGGGGGTCCCCACTGGGGTGCCTGGCCAGCCTGGGTGAGGGGCTGAGGGTTGTTTTCAGGCTGGGGGTGACTGAACTCCCAAAGGCTCCTTTTTTCCTTTTTTTTTTTTTTTTTATTCTGGGCCAGCTTTAGCTTGAGGCTTGACTCCAGCTCTTAGGCCTCCGCTCCTGAAAGTAGGTTTCTGGCCTTTGCATACAATGTTGCGAATCTGCTGGCTGAAGTCCGGCGGTATTTGTTACAATGTTTGAAACTGCAGGCTCAGAGGCTTGCAGCCACAGGCAGGGAACGTTGGTTTCCTCCGTCACTGAGGCAAGCAAGCCTCATGTTAGTTTCAAGCTGCCTGGCTGCCGGCCGCCATCTTGGCTGACAGTTAATTTGCATATCTTGCTGATTAGCCAATGAAAAGGGTAGTGGTCATACGCCAATTACCATGTTTCTGTTTTATTAGTGTAGATGTCTTATGTTTAAGTCCTTTGTCCATTTTGAGTTGATTTTTGCTTATGGTGTAAGTTGGTGGCCTAATTTCATTTTCTTGCATTTATCTGTCCAATTTTCCCAACACCATTTATTGAAAAGACTGTTTTGACTCCATTGTATGTTCTTGCCTCCTTTGTCAAATATTTAATTAAGAATAATGGCTTGGGTCAATGTCTGGGTTCTCTGTTCTGTTCCATTGGTCTATATTCCTGTTCTTGTGCCAGTACGAAGCTGTTTTGAGTACAGTGGCTTTGTAGTATAACTTGATATCTGGCATTGTGATCCCTCCAACTTTATTCTTCTTTCTCAAAATTGCTGTGGCTATCCAGTGTCTTTTTTGATTCCATATGAATTTTTTGCATATTTGTTCTAGGTCTTTAAAATATGCCTTTGGTGTTTTAGTAGGGATTTCATTGAATCTATAGATTGCTTTGGGTAGTGTGGACATTTTAATGATGTTGAATTTACCAATCCATGAACACAGTAGACTCTTCCACTTGTGTATATCTTCCTCTACCTATTTTTTCGACATCTGTAGTTTTCCCTGCTATCATGTGTGAGAAAACTGATATGGAAAAAAAAAAACATGCAGTATTATAGTACATCTTTAGATGGATAGACTTACAATTATTTTGGAATGGAATATGGTATACTAAAAAGAACTTCGTGTTTAGAGTATAAGTAGGTGGCTTTGAATTCACCACTTAAAGCTTAATAAGTTGTTAAATCCCTTTAAGTCTCAAATACCCTATTTGAAAAGTGGGAATAGATATTTTTTTTTTTAAATAAAGGAATATCATAATAAAGTACTCAGTGCAATGCCTCACACACAGTAGGCTCATAATAACTACTGGTCTCTACCTTTACACCCCAATGTCAACATATTTCCTCAAAACTACACTATATGCCCAGGAACTATGTTTTAAATTTAAGCTATTTTTATGTGCCTTGAAAATTGGAATATTCATGCTCAAGAGAACTTCCTGAGACTAAAGTAGGAGATCTATTTAAGGGTTCAACAAAAGCATCAAGATTGCTAACAGAGGGAAGCAGCATTGCTTCTTTTATTTAGAGCAGGGATGGGGAACGTCAGGACCAAGGGATGAATAAAGCCCTTGAAATCATTTGGTCTCGCCCTCCCAAGCCATTAGGGGTGAGTTAATTAAAAGTTTGACCAAATATAGCAGACTCGTTTTTAAATTGATAATTCTTATGGCCTGTGAATTATATTGTAAATATCAAAATGGCCCTTGGCAGAAAAACAGGTTCCCCACCCCTGATTTAGAGGCTAGAAAAAATCCATCAAGTTATATTCTCGTTTTTTGTTTTTCATACACAAGAAGAAAATGAAGTGACAATGGTAAAAAACTGGTTTCCAGATTCCAAGTTGTTGGCTGACAGTAAAGTGAGCTGTGACAGCTAGAATAAGAAGGTCAAAAATGAAGATGGCTGGGCCAGTGTGGTTCAGTGGTCGAGGGCCAACTAGGAACCAAGAGGTCACCATTCCATTCTTGGCCAGGACACATGCCCAGGTTGCTTGCGGGTTCAATCCCAAGTAGGGGGCATGCAGGAGGCAGCCAATGGATGATGTTTCTCTCTAGTCTATGTTTCTATCTCTCTATCTCTCTCCCTTCCTCTCTCTCTCACTCTCTCAAATCAATTAAAAAAACACGCGTATTTTTAAAAAATGAAGATGGCCCTAGCAGGTGTGGCTCAGTAGTTTGGAACATCAGCCTGCCCACCAAAGGGTCATGGGTTGGATTCCCGGTCAAGGGCATGTACCTGGGTTGCAGGTTTGATCCCCAGCCCCAGAAACACAGATGTCTCTCTCTCTCTCTCTCTCTCTCTCTCTCTCTCTCTCTCTCTCTCTCTCTTCCTCTCTCTCCCTATCCCTCTCTCTCTCCCTCTCCCCCTTTGTCCCTTCCACTTTCTCTAAAAATCAATGGAAAAAAATATTCTTGAGTGAGGATTAACAAACAACAACAAAATAAAGAATTTGATGTGACACCACACTGAGATAATGTAAGGAACTGTGGTTAATCTTCATGGAAAGCAGAGAAGAAAGACTTTTTATAGAAGTAGAACTTCTAGAAAAGCAGGGTATCCAACTGAGTGCCACAGGAGGAGAGCAAAAGGCACAGACGCTTTCCATCAGTGTCCTCTGCTCTTACTACAGGGTCAAAGCGAAGGTTTCTGGTGCTGCAGGTAAGGAGCTTGGAAGTCACCACTCCCTCCTGACAAGTAAAAAGCTGAACAGACTGAAAAGTTAAGTCTTCCTGGATCTGTAAGAAAGGGAAGGACACAGGGCAAACTGTTGCCCCCAAGGTTAGAGAGAGACCAGCAGGTGCGGGAGTGACAGCTTACTATAGCACAGGCTGATGAGCAGAAACTGCCTCAGGAACCAGAGCCAAGATGGGAAAACCTGAGCTGTAATTGATGAATTGCTGTGTGCTCACTCTGAGAGTTAAAACTTCAGTTACTCTGTCAAAGGGAGGCCCCCATATTTTGTAAGTTTAAATCCCGAGCTAGGCCAGATTCTCACAATATATATTAGAGAAAACTCAACGCATGCTTCTGGAAGTGGGAGGGGGGGGAATCATTTTGAAATACTTCAGAGCGCTCTATTCTTCTTAAAAAGGTCAGCCTTCAGGGAAAACTAGTTAACCAGAACCTGACCTGATGGGAAATACCTAACTCAGGTCAGCTCTAGCCTTCTTCATGGGGAAGGGAAACGCCCAACTCCAGCACACTCTAGCAGTTCTCTCCAACCTAAGTGTATGGAGGGGTGTGAAAAAATACTAACAAATGCTTGAAGTTCAAGTCCAGAGGCAGAGAAGATTGCGTATGCTCTATTTTTGAGTGAAGTAGTGTATACATGTCAATTATATCCAGTTGATTGATGATGCTCTTGAGTTCACTTTACTGATTATCTATCTGCTGGATCTGTCCATTTCTGATAGAGGGATATTGAAAACTCCAACTATGATAGTGGATTTATTTATTTATTTGTTTGTTTGTTTGTTTGTTTGTTTGTTTATTATATCAGTTTTTATCTTAATTAGTTTGATGTTCTGTTGTTATGCATATACATAGTAAAGGTGGTTGTAGCCTCTCAAAATATTTACCCCTTTATCATTATGGAATGTACCTCTTTATCCCTAAAAACTTTCCTGGTTCTGAAGTCCCTTCTGTCTGAAATTAATATAGCTACTTCTGATCTTTTTTGATCAGTGTTAGGATGATATATTCTTCATCCCTTTACTTTAATCTATATGTGCCTTTATATTTAATGTGGGTTTCTTATAGACAACTTATAGTTGGGTTTTGTTTTTCATCCACTCTGACAATCTCAGTATTTTAATTGGTATATTTAGACCATTGATGTTTCAAGTGATTATTAGTATAGCTGGATTAATATCTACCATGTGTGTTGCATTTTTCTTTTTGTTTCCTTTGTTCCTATTTTTGTCTTGCACACATTTTTACCTTTTGTGATCTTAATGGACCATTTTATATGATTCCATTTTCTTTCATTTCTAAGCATAACAATTATACTTCTTTTTAATTTTCTTTAGTGACGACCCTGGAGTTTGTAATATCCATTTACAAATAATACAAGTCTGCTTTCAAATGTCAACATACCATTTCACAGGCAGTGAAAGTACTTTATAATCACAAAATATTCCAGATTCTTCATTTCATTCATATTTATGCATAAAATTAAATACATAGTTGCTATTATCATTTTAAACAAATAATTGTTACATCAATTAGAAATAAGATAAAAATGTTTGTTTTTTTTTTATTTTTACCTCCACTTATTCCTTCTTTGTTACTCTTCCTTTATTTTATGTAGATCCAAATTTCTAAGCTATATTATTTTCCTTCTCTCTGAAGAACTTTTAATATTTCTTGCAAGGCAGGTCTTTTGGCAGCAAATAAATTTCTCAGTCAGTATTGGTTCCTTTCTTTCTTTTCCTTCTGGTGTTCCCATTATGCATGTGTTGTAGCTTTAGTAGTTACCCCAGTTCTTAGACATTCTGTTGTGGTTTTTACAGTCTTTGCTTTTCAGTTTTGGAGGTTTCTATTGACAGGCCCCAAGTGGAAGCTATTTTACAGGAATGTAATCTGGTACAATTTTCCTCAAGCTCAGAGTTTTCCTCTGCTGCATCTAGTCTCTTAATCAGCCTGTCAAAGGCATTTTTCATTTCTGTTTTTCATTCTTACTTAGAAGTCCATGTCACTGCTTACATTATCCTCTGTTCTTACAGGTTGTCCATTTTTTCCATTACAACCCTTAGCAAATTAATCACTGTTTTAAAAAAAAAAATTCTACTCTGATACTTGCAACATTCCTGCCATTGATGACTCTAGTTCAGCATTGATGATGCTTGTTCAGTCTCTTCAAAGGTTTTTTTTTTTTTTTTTTTTTCCACCTCATAGTATGTCCTGTGATTTTTGTGTTCAAAGCTGGAAATGATGTACTGAGCAAAGGAAACTAACATAAATGAGCCTTTGAGAATGTAGTCATAGGGTGTGGGTGGAGGGTGAGTGCTCACTAGTCCCATGATTAGCTCTCAGTCTAATGGGGAGTTGGTGCCCCTGGACTGCTGACTTTAGCAGAGTCCTCAGTCTGCCTTCCTACCCTTCGGTGGGATGTGATGGCTGGACATGCCTGGAATGTGCATGTCCTTTCCCCACAGGAAGGTTACAGTGAGCTGGCACTGGGTGTTTCCCTTCTCCCATGTGGAAGGCAGAGCTACCTGGACTTGAGTGTTTCCATTCCCCAAATCGCTTAGGCTCTGGTAAAATCCCAGCAGACCACATTCTAGTAAAATAGTTGCTACTTAGATTGTGCCTTGTTAGGAAAGAAAACATGCTCTGCTGTATTTCAAATATGCTTCCCTCTCTCTCCCCAAGCCTGAAACATAAAAGGATTTTTTCCTAATATTCACTGTGGGGACCTGAGTGTGCTCTTCTAGGTAAATCTAACAGAAGTGTGGAGTCCCCTAGGATTGGGTCCCCCTGGAGTCCTAATGCTCAGAGTCGTCCACACTGAGTCTGTATCAATTTGTCCACTGCAGTTTATGTTTTCCTATCCTGGCACTGGTTCCCACAAAAGTTCCTGCTCATGCCTTTCTGCTCTATAAATTGTGATTCTCTGTGTCCGCCTAACTGTTCATCTTAATGCGTTGGTTTGCTCTGTGACCTTATTTCTTTGATGGATCTAAGAAGTGTGTGTATGTGTGTGTGTGTGTGTGTGTGTGTGTGTGTGTGTGTGTGTGTGTTGGTTTGTTCAGCTTTTACTTGTTGTCAGGATGGAGTGGTGACTTCTAAGCTTCTTGCACACTGGACTAGAAACAGCAAGTATCTAGATTTTTTTAAAAACTATTAAAGTTTTGGATACTTTTAGATGTACAAAAAATTGCAAAAAATTGTATAAAGAGTTCATATAAATCTCAGACTTAATTCTGCCTGCTGTTAGCATCTTACACTGATATGGTACTTTTGTCACAACTTGTAAGCCATTGTTAATAAACTATTATGACATAAAGTTCATGCTCTGTGCAAATGACCTTAGATTTATCTAATGTCCTTGTCCTGTTCCAGGCTGTCATTTAAGATACCACATCCCATTTAGTCATCCTGTCTCTTTAGGCTTTTCTTTGTGATTTTCTTTTCCTTTTTCTCTCTCTCTTTTTTGTAATGACCTTGACAGTTTTATGGAGTTGTCACCATGTATTTTGCAGAAAACACCTCAATTTTGTTTTGTCTGGTGTTTTTCTCAATATTAGACTGCAGTAATGGGGGGCGGGGTGGATAATACCACAGAAGTAAATGATATTCTCATCACTCGATGTCAGAAACAATACATGGTATCAACATGACTTACCACTGATGATATTACGCATGATCCCCTGCTCCAGGTAGTGTTCTCTAGATTTCTCCACCAAAATATATTTTTTTTCATTTTTCTACTCTATTCTTCGAAAGCAAATCACTAAACAAGGTTCACATGAAACTGGAAGAAGGGAACTGAGCGCCACCTCTTGGAAAGGGTAGTATCTACCAAAAGTATTTGTAATTTTACTGTAAGGAAGTGTTGCCTCTCCTCCCACACTTATTTATTTAATCAATGATCTATATCAGTGTGAACTGGTAGAGATTTATTTTATGCTTTGCCTTAGAATCAAATTCTTTATTATTGATTATGTTTCACAAATTTTCTAGCGTTGGTTATTAGATTTTTCTGATTAGCTCCTGTGTCCCTTTGACATACCCTCATCCTTTTATTTTCTGAGCACTATCTTACTTTCTGACCCAATAAAATGTTCCAGGCTCATCTTATATATTCCCTGTCCCAGGACAAAAGAAAATCATTATTCTTTCTATTCACAGAGTAATTCTAGGTTCTGAATTATAAAAGCATCAAAACATGATAAGAGCAAACTACCATTGGCTGAGTACTTGCTATGTGCCGGACACTGAGCCAAGCATTTTTTATGCTTCGTCTCTCCTAACGTGCATGAGGTTTTAAGGAGGCAAAGTAGTCACTCTGATGGTACAAACAAGAAATAGACACAGAGGAACTGAAGAACTTGCCAAGTTCAAACAGAAAATAAATGACAGAACCCTGACAGTGTCTGATTCCTAAACAATGATCTTAACCATTATTTCATTCAGTTTTCTGCTCTAGTCACTAGAAAGGTAGACAAAATAAACAACCTAAATCCTTTTTGTAGGTAATTCAAAAGGAAAATATATCTCTGGTTCTGAAACATTGACTTTCTCATAAATTATTTAAATGTAAATAGAAGGTCTGGTATTCAACAAAGTAAAATTAGATGTAATTAAACCATCAATAATAAGACTCACTGATTGAAAAGTTTTTGTCTCTTTAAGATCCTTTTTCCAAAAGCTCCATCATTTGAAATAATTTCTAAAGCCATGTTCAATTTCCTCTAAGCTTCTACTAAGATAGCTTTATATCCTTTGTCTTATATCCTCATCTTTCCTCAGCCAACCTTCTCAAAATGTTATGCCTGACAGTCATTATTAGTATCCCTGAATGATTATATAATTATTGGCATTATTAATTTCAGCAATATAAAATTCAGCAGAAGGAATTGAGACCTAATCAAGATGGAACGTTCAGATCCCAGCAGATGAAGAGCTGGAGTGAATATTCATTTGGATACTGGGGATTTAAGGTGTGCAACTTTCATTAACATTTGACAATATCTTTTCTCATTTTTCCAGGTGTTGAAATTGGCAACCATAACACAGAGCCATCTAGCAGAACGTAAAAAGCATCAGCCAATTTAATTTGTGCCAGGCCAGCGTCACTCTGTTCACCAGGTACACGAGCAGCCTCTTTGTGTGACAAACAGTTGGAAGTTGAAACTTCCTTTGTGCTTGAACTCTGCATAAGAAGAATGTTGTGCATTAGCAGAGCTATTCCACAACATCCCCAACATAATGGGACCCAGGAAGAGCACTAGTTGTACCTATCTATATTCACTGCACCTTGGCTCAGGAATCAGAGTGAAGGCCAGAGGCATCATTTTAATGATGCTTATTCAGTGCCTTGAATTTTAATAGCACCCTTCTTGTGAGAGCCTCGAGGCTTCACTCATTTTCCAAGTGTGGCATGGGGTGGGTCTGAAGGTACTTAGAGAATCTGTAACTTTACGGGGAGTATTTACTGGGACACAGTTAAGCTGAGACCCAGGTCATGGACTGCTTTTTAAATTTCTATTTCCTTGTCATTTTAGCTCTACTGAGAGCAGAGTTGGCCTTATATGGAAGAAGAGTGATGTGACTTAATGGATGCTATGGGAAAAATTTTTAATCCTCTATATTACCATCTGTACTAGGTATCTTCCATTTATCTTTTACATCCATGCGCTACCTGCCCTGTGTTCCAGGAGAGTGAGCAGCATGGAACATATAAACAGGGCCCCCCTTGCCCTCTGGCTTTGGATTAGCTTTGATTAATGGGCCTGGTAAGAGGTCAGCAGGTGTGGAGAGAATAAGGGCTTTATTTCGGCTTTTCCCCTGCAGACACCATGGGGTGGCTGTGCCCTAGACTAAAGGTCACAGCTCCTATCAGGTTGCTCTCTCCACATAGCTCTTGCTCTATCCAAATTTCATTTTCCATTCCTTCCCCTTGCCCTTTCAGACCTAGGGAGGTAACTGACTGTCTCACCCCCACCCCCATGTTACTGACCCCACAATCCTGCACTATCCCTTTTGGTTTTGCTATAGCATGCATACTATTTGTAAACAGGCCCTTTATTAAAATCCACTCAAATTATTTGTGTTCATCAGTGGTTTCCACCCTCACTCTATTTGATACACTATCCTGTTATAGTGTCTGAAACTCTGTCATTAGAGATTTATTCCTTTGGCTTTCCCTGTACCATCAGATGAACACTATTAGGACCTTCAAATCCATTATCGATCACTTACATATCTGTATAAAACATAAGTGTTTCCTGATTTAACATCTTGCCATGCCTGGCATAATTCAAGGAAAGGCTATAAAGTAATTTATCAATAAATTGTTGACAGGAGATATATGTTAGTAACTTTTACATTCCTTCTTAAAGACAATGTATTATAGTGGTTAAAAGTTATATTGTCTAAATTTAATCATGGTTCTGTTACTTAATAACTGTGTAACTGAATAATTTTCTTACCATCCTGATTCTTAGTTTCACCATCTGGAAAATAAGAATAATAATAATACCTACCTCATGGGGTTCCTATAATGATTAAATGACTTAGTCATCCAAAGCACCTAATATAGCACATAGTAACTTCCATAAATACTTGCTATTATTAACACCTAGTATATTTATTAATATACTAGAGGCCCGGTGCACAAAAATTGGTGCGCTCGGGTGGGAAGGGGGGTCCCTCAGCCCGGCCTGTGCCCTCCTGCAGTCTGGGACCCCTGGGGAGATAACGACCTGCTGGATTAGGCCTGCTCCCGGGTGGTAGAGGGCAGGCCCAATCCTTAGGTGCAGCCCTGGTCTGGTTCAGAGCAGGGCTGATTGGGGAGTTGGGGCGCCGCCCCCTGTCATGCACAGAGCAGGGCAGATTGGGAGGTTGCAATGCCACCCTCAGTCACACTCAGGGTAGGGCCAATTGGGGGGTTGGGGCCCGCCCCCTGTCACACTCAAGGCAGGGTCCATGGGGAGGTTGCAGCGCCACCCGCTGTCACGCACAGAGCAGGGCTCATCAGGGAGGTTGGGGCTCCGTACCCTGTAACACACAGAGCAGGGTCGATCAGGGGGTTGGGGAGCTCCCCCCAGTCACTCACAGAGTAGGGCCAATAGGGAAGTTGGGGCACCGCCCCCTGTCACACACAGAGCAGGGCAGATCAGGGGGTTGGGGCGCCGCCACTGTCACACACAGGGCAGGGCGATGGGGAGGTTATGGCTCTACCCCATCACACACAGAGCAGGGCCCGTGGGGGGGGGGGGTTGGGGCGCCGCACCCTGTCACACACAGAGCAGGGCCGATCAGGGGGTTGGGGAGCTACCCCCATCAGGCACAGAGCAGGGCTGATCAGGGGGTTGGGGCGCCTTCCCTTGTCACGAACAGAGCAGGGCGGATAGGGAGGTTGTGGCCCCGCCCCCTGTCACACACACAGCCACAGGGCAATCAGGGGGTTTGGGCACGGCCCCCTGTCATGCTGATCCCAGTGTCAGGAGGCCTTGCGGCTCCCCTGATCCTGGTGCTGGGAGGCATATTACCCTTTTACTATATAGAGGCCTGGTGTATGGGTGGGGGCCCGCTGGTTTGCCCTGAAGGGTGTCCTGGATCAGGCTGGGGGTCCCCACTGGGGTGCCTGGCCAGCCTGGGTGAGAGGATGATGGCTGTTTGCAGCTGGTCACACACCCTTCAGAGTGGGGGTCCCCACTGGGGTGCCTGGCCAGTCTGGGTGAGGAGCTGAGGGCTGTTTTCAGGCTGGCAGGTGACTGAAGCTCCAAACTGCTCCATTTTTTCTTTTTTCTTTTTTATTCTGGGCCAGCTTTAGCTCTGGCTCCAGCTCTTAGGCCTCTGCTGCTGAAAGCAGGTATCTGGTTTGTTTGGGTTCTATAATCGAAACTCTGTATCAACTCCAGCTCTGAGATCCTGGCTGGCTGAAAGCAGGTTTCTGGGGTTTTGTTTAGCTTCTATATTTGTAACAATGTTTCAAACTGCAAGCTTAGAGGCCGGCAAGGCAGGCTGGGAACGTTGGTTTCCTCCGTCACTGAAGAGAGCAAGCCTCATGTTAGTTTCAAGCTGCCTGGCTGCCGGCCGCCATCTTGGCTGGCAGTTAATTTGCATATCGCCCTGATTAGCCAATGGGACGGGTAGCGGACATACTCTAATTACCATGTTTCTCTTTTATTAGATAGGATGAATCCATTAATTCAATAAATGTTGAATGCCAATGATGTGTCAGACACTACCACAAATGGCCCTACGTACATGTAACTAAAGGTCTAGATCTAGAGGCAAAAATACAGGGACATATAAATGTAATCAAAAATCACGGTCATAAGTAAATGGAAAACTGGATAAATACTATGTAGGAGAAATGCTTGGCATCATATGATGAAATTTTAGAGGTATTCTTCTTTGAAGGAAGAGTAGGAGAGACTTAGACAAAGAGGATAGAGAGATCCAAACACAGGAAAAAATAAGTGCAAAGACATTGTGTGTGTGTGTGTGGGGGGGGGATAATGACTAAATAACTGGAAAAGCTCTATTGATTATAGAGAGAGAATCCAGGTAGACATGTAGCTAAGGGTTAAATAGTAGAGAGCTTTGCACACAATGCTAAAAAAATTTGCATGTGTCTTAATAGAAACTAGAAGCTATTGAAGGATTTAAATGTGTATGTGGGAGTGAGGGTGGGATTGGGGCTAGCTCACTATTTTTTAAGAGTCATTTTAACTAACTGCATTGTGGGGATGAAAGATGGATACAGACAGATCAATTATGCAGGCAGACCAATTAGGATATTGCAACAGTTCAAGGAAGAGATGATGATTGCTTGGACTAAAGTGGTGACAGTGAAGATTGAAAATCGTGGGTGAAATTTAAAAGGTAAAATTATCAGAACTTGATGATGGATTATATATATAAAGTGAACATTTCAAGGATGGCACCAAGTTTCCTGATTTGTGGAACTAGATAGACAGTTGTACCATTCACTGAGTTAGGGCACATTGAAAAAGAACCAAGTTGGCAGTAGAGATCATATATTCTATTTTGAGTATGTTCTATGTGAATTATTATTCTTGACACATCCAAGAATATATGTCATGTTTTTAAAAGTTGAATAGCCTTAGACATGTCCCATTGACCCATATTTTATAAGGGGATAAATAAGATGATTTTTATTGGTTTCTTCCAACTCTTAGGTTCTGAATTCTCATGCTGATTTCATCACCAATCAACTATATGGTGTTTGGCAGGACATTCACCTTTTTTGAAACCTAGCCTCTCAACTGCAAAATGAGGAGGTTGAATAATGTGATCTATAAAAATAAGGTGCCTAAATTCTCTAAAGTGCTTTGATTTTATAAAAGTTAAAAAGAAAGCCAAGGACAGGAGCCAATTTTCATAGTTTTATATTCTAATCAGATAATTCTACCACCTCCCATTCCCTAAATGAATGGCACAGAGTTAATTGCTCCTTTAAATTAAGATCAGAGTAACAACTGGAAGATGCAAACTAGATATATTACAGTCAATTATTTGACTAATAAAAATCAAGTACAAAGGTATTATAGATCAAACTTTTGAAGACTAAAAGTTGTATGTGTTTTTGTTACCTTTCTTTAGCAACAACCAATCCATTCAACTAGCTAATTATTCCAAATTTTCATTTTACTTTTTATATTTCAAATTGCACACATCTGCTATTATTGGTATTAATGTACCTTTAGTTTTATTTGATTACTCCAAAATGACTTGAGGAAACTAATAATAAAAGATATCTCAGAGCAATATAGTTGCTAAAAGAAAGTAAATACATTAAATATGGAGGAAAAGGTAGCAAAAATTTTAACCAGTCCCGTAAGTGAATATTATTACCAAGTGAGCCTGAGGCTTAAGTGAATTTCTTGGCAAACAAAACTGAGAGATACATGAGTATGTATATATAATACTCATAGTCTGAAATATGTCTGCACTCTAGGAGCAAATTTGCTCCTCTGGACTACATTCTAAAAGGAATTACAGTAAGGCCTCACTTAACAGAGTTGATAGGTTCTGCAACTTTAAGCAAAGTGGTGTATAATAAAACCAATTTTACCATAGGCTAATTGATATAAACAAGAGTTAAGTTCCTACAGCATCTTATCAATGTTAAAAAGAAACATTATTTATTAGAGGACCTGATGTAATTACAATGATTCTTAGACTAGGAACATTGAAAAATAACAAGGTATTTTTCTGTCTTTCTAGAAAATGAGTGCCAAGCACTAGGAAACAGTGGGGATGTGGGAAGTGGCAGAAAGAGAATGACCATATGGGTGCCTACAGGTGACCTGTATTAAGTGTTTTATGTTATATTTTAGCTTCACCAATTTCCTATGAATTAGTCATTAAATATGAGAACATGGGGATTTGGAGAGAATAAATGTCCATAGCCTATGTTATAGTATTTGCAATATTTGGTGTGTTGAGCATCAAGTTTAAGAATATTGGTTCATACTGATTTCTACTGATCACTGCACTTAGTGCTAACTACAGGCCCCTTCCATATCTTGGGCTATGCTGCCTCAATGTTCCGCTAATGGCATAGGAATAAGGGAGAGACTTACACCCTAGTCCTAGGGTCTAACTTTCTTAATTGTACCCAACATCCAACCTGTCTGAGTTATTATGACCTCCTAATGGTGCTGCCACCATTTTGTGTATGAATTTCATGGGTACCTATGGAATCTTCATTCTGTTCAAGTTTCCAGGAATCTCTCTTCTCCTCCTCTCTGTGACCTTATGTGTTGATTTCCCCTCACATCTGTTGGGCAGGAAGGGGGCACAGAGATTATTTCTTCATTGTTTTCAGCCTTTTAAAAATAACAGGCTCTTTCTGCTCCACAACTTGCAAAAAATCTGGTCTACTAAAATAAGGTGAGGGAAAGACGAATAACATAATTATCTCAAGAAATATCCTGTAGGCAGCCTCCAATGACACTGCAGAATCCAGAGCCAGGATAACTGCCCCATGGCCACTGCAGCTGCACAGGCAGGGGGCCTGGGAAGTAAGGTGTCACTGTGCTCAGAGCTCCGCTCACCAGTGTCTTCACCCTCAGCAGCCCTTCTGCTGGAATGAACATGGATAAAAGGGAGCTGGTACAGGCCCTGGCCAGGCAGCTCACTTAGTTAGAGCATCTTCCTAATATGCCAAGGCTGCAGGTTCCATCTCTAGTCAGGGCACATACAAGAAGCAACCAATGGAAATGAGCTTCACAGACAAAAAAAAAAAAAAAAAAAAAAAGAAAAGAATAAGGGAGTTTATTACCACCAAACAAGCAATGCAAGAAATGCTAAAGGGACTGTTATAAAGAAGTAATAAAAATGGAGGAAGGAACACAGGCATGAAGAGTAAAAATGACAACAAACACGTACCTATCAATAATAACCTTAAATGTAAATGGATTAAACGCTCCAATCAAACGACATAGGGTAGCCAAATGGATAAGAAAACATGACTCATATATATGCAGTCTATAAGAGACCCACCTTTGAAGAAGGGACTCACACAGCCTGAAAGTGAAGGGATGGGAAAAAATTTATTCAGGCAAATGGAAATGAAAAGAAAAAAAAGCTGGGGTAGCAATACTTATATATAACAAAATACACCATAAAGTGAAGTCCCTAACAAGAGATAAGGAAGACCCCTTCATAATACTAAAGGGATCTGCAAAACAAGAGGATATAGCTCTGGTAAACATATATGAACCCAATATAGGAGCACCCAAATACACGAAAAAAACTTCTCGAAGATATCAAAGAGAGATTGACAGCAACACAACCATAGTATGGGACTTTAATACCCCATTGATGTAACTGGATAAATCCTCTAGACAAAAAATAGCAATCCTAAATGACTCACTAGATCAGATGGAACTCATTGACATCTTCAGAACATTTCACCCCAAAGCTACAGAATATACATTCTTCTCAAGTACACATGGGACATTCTCAAAGATAGACATTCACATGTTAGGACACAGGCTAAGTCTCTACAAATTCAAAAATATTGAAATCATATCAAGTATCTTCTCAGATCAGAATGGCATGAAATTAGAAATCAACTATAATAAAAACAGCCATAAACAATCAAACATATGGAGGCTAAATAGCATGCTATTAAACAACGAATGGTTTACCAAAGAGATCAAAGAAGAAATTAAAAACATCCTGGAAACAAATTACAATGAAAATAAAACCATTCAAAAATCTATGGAACACAGTGAAAGCAGTCCTGAGAGGGAAGTTCATAGCGCTACAGGCCTACCTCAAAAAATAAGAAAAAAATGGTAGTAAATTATCTAACCCTACAACTTAAAGAATTAGAAAGATAGCAAGAAGGAAAGTCCAGAGTAAGTAGAAGGAAGTACACAATAAAGTTCTGAGCAGAAATAAATGACATAGAGGCAAAAAAATGCAAAATATCAATGAAACCAAGAGCTGGCTCTTTGAAAGGATAAACAAGATTGATAAACCTCTTGCCAGACTCACCATAAAACTGAGAGGACCCAAATAAACAAAATCAGAAAAGCAAGAAGTGAAGTAACAACTGTCCCCACAGAGATACAAAGGATCATAAAAAAATTCTCTGAACAACTTTACTCCAATAAACTGGACAACCTTGACCAAATGGACATATTCCTAGAAAAATACAATCTTTCAAAACTCAACAAGAATCAGAAAACCTGAATAGAACCATAACTATTGATGCAATAAAAGCAGTAATTAAAAAAATATCCCAGCAAACAACAGCCTAGTCCGGATAGCTTCACAGGGGAGTTTTACCAAACATTCAAAGAAGAACTAACTCCTATCTTCCCCAAATTATTCCCAAAAATTCAGAAAGAAAGAACACATCCAAGCTCTTTCTATGAGGCCAGCATTACCCTAATCCCAAAACCAGATAAAGACACTACAGAGAAAGAGAATTACAAAGCAATATCCCTGATGAACATAGATGCTAAAATCCTCAACAAAATTCTAGCAAATCAAATCCAACAATGCATTAGAAAGATCATACACCATGACAAAGTGGGATTTATTCCAGGGATATAAGGTTGGTACAATATCTGTAAATCAATAAATGTGATACATCACATAAACTGAAAGATAAAAACCACATGATCATATAAATAGATGCAGAAAAAGCATTCAACAAAATCCTACATACTTTTTTTGATAAAAACTCTCAACAAAGTGGGAATAAAGGGATCATACCTCAACATAATAAAAGCCTTATATGACAAACCTACAGCCACCATCATGCTCAATGGACAAAAGCTAAAACTGTTTCCCATAAAGAACAGGAACAAGACAGGGATGCCCACTTTCACCACTCCTGTTTGACATAGTACTAGAAGTGCTAGCCATTGTGATCAGACAAGAAGGAGAAATAAAAGGCATCCAAATTGGAAAGGAGAAAGTAAAACTGTCACTATTTACAGATGAGATGATACTCTACATAGAAAACCCTAAAGATTCCACCAGAAAACTACTAGATTTAATGAATGAATTTGGCAACATAGCAGGATATAAAATTAATATCAAGAAATCTATGGCATTTGAATACACAATAATGAGTACTCAGAAAGAGAAACCAACCAAACAACACATTTACCATTACAACAAAAAAATTTAGATACTTCAGGATAAACTTAACCAAGGAGGTAAACAACCCGTACTTGGGAGAACTGCAGGACATTGAAAAAAGATATAGAGAAACATATGCAAGTGGAAGAATATATCGTGCTCATGGATTGGTAGAATCAACATCATTAAAATATCCATACTACCCACGGCAATGTACAGATTCAATGCAATCCCTATTAAAACACCAACAGCACATTTCACAGAGCGAGAGCAAATACTCCAAAATTTATATGAAATAAATAAAGACCCTGAATAGCCACAAAAAACTTGAGAAAGAAAAACAAAGTTGGAGGAATCACAATACCAGATTTCAAGCTACACTACAAAGCTACTATGGAAAAAAAATTATTCAGGCAAATGGAAATGAAAAGAAAAAAAAAGCTGGGGTAGCAATACTTATATATAACAAAATACACCTTAAAGTGAGGTGTGCCTAATACTGGCACAAGAACAGGCATATAGACCAATGGAACAGAACAGAGAACCCAGAAATCAACCCAAGCCATTATGCTCAATTAATATTTGACAAAGGAGGCAGAGCATACAATGGAGTCAAGACAGTCTCTTTGATAAATGGTGCTGGGAAATTTGGTCAGATACATGCAAAAAAATGAAACTAGACCACCAATTTACACCATCCAGAAAATTAAACTCAAAATACTAAAGGACTTAAGTGTAAGATGGGAATTCATAAAAATCCTACAAGACTCCATAGGCAGCAAAATCGCAGACATAGGTCGTAGAAATATCTTTACAGACACAGCTCCTAGGGCAATTGAGACTAAGGAGAAAATAAACAAATGGGACTACATCAAAATAAAAAGCTTCTATACATCAAAAGAAACCATCAACAAAACAACAAGAAAGCCCACTGCATGGGAGAACATATTTGCTAATGTTATCTCCAATAAGGGTTTAATCTCTAAAATGTACAGAGAACTCATACAACTTAACAAAAGGAAGATAAACGATCCAATAAAAAAATGGGCAAAGGGCCTATATAGACACTTTTCAAAAGAGGACATACAGAAGGCCAAGAACATATGAAAACATGCTCAAAGTCACTAATCATCTGAGCGATGCAAATTAAAACAACAATGAGGTACCATCTCACACCTGTCAGAATGACTATCATCAACATTTCAACAAACGACAAGTGCTGGCGAGGATGTGGAGAAAAAGGAACCCTCATACACTGCTGGTGGGAATGCAGACTGGTGCAGACATTGTGGAAGACAGTATGGAGTTTTCTCAAAAAGTTAAAAATGGAACTGCCATTTGACCCAGTGATTTCACTTCTAGGAATATATCCCAAGAAACCAGAAACACCAATCAGAAAGGATATATGCACCCCTATATTCATAGCAGCACAATTTACAATAGCTAAGATTTGGAAACAGCCTAAGTGCCCATCAGCAGATGAGTGGATTAAAAAACAGTGGTACATCTACACAATGGAATACTATGCCGCTATAAAAAAAGAAGTAACTGTTACATTTGCAACAGCATGGATGGAATTGGAGCTAAGCAAAATAAGCTAGTCGGAGAAAGATAAATATCACATGATCTCACTCATATGTGGGATATAATGATCAACATAATTTGATGAACAAGAATAGATCCGGCCGAACCGGTTTGGCTCAGTGGAGAGAGCGTCGGCCTGTGGACTCAAGGGTCCCAGGTTCGATTCCGGTCAAGGGCATGTACCTTGGTTGCAGGCACGTCCCCACTGGGGGGCACGCAGGAGGCAGCTGATCGATCTCTCTCATCGATGTTTCTGACTTTCTGTCCCTCTCCCTTCTTCTCTGTAAAAAATCAATAAAATATATTTTTAAAAAAATAATAGATCCAGAGACAAATGGTAGGGGTCGGGGGTTAGAGAGCAACCAAAGGACTTGTATGCATGCATATTAGCATAACCAATGGACACAGACACTGGGGCGGTGGGGGCTTGTCCAGGGTAGGAATGGCTGAGGTGGGGGGGGTTAATTGGGGGAAAAGGAGACATATGTAAAACTTTAGGGGGGAAAAAGGAGCTGGTACATAAAGACAGGTGCTATGATGCTATGGTTGCAGCCATGAAGGCAGTCACAGAACAGGCACTAACTCTGCAATGAAGAAAGAAACCTGCTCTTTGTTGCCTTCAAGCATGTGGTGGGTGCCCACTCTTCTTCCTGGAGTCATCTCCAGCACTGCACAGAAAATAGAGAGAATGAGAAGCAGCAGCAAATGAGCAGAGAATTCCGCGAGAAGACACGGGCAGCGCTGCAGGACAGCTGCAAGAATGCTCTGGAGCTGTGGGACAAATATCTTCTTGCCAATGCTACACAACCACAAAGTAACAGGTTCTGCCTGAAAATGAAAGATCATTCTAGATCTCTTTCAGAGGTGGCATCTGGAGACAAGAAGCAAACCACCCTGTGGAGGTCTGGGCAGGCTTACCAGGAAGCATTGGAAATTAGTAAGAAAGAAATGTAGCTCACACACCCAATTCCACTTGGCCTGGCACTGAATTTCTCAGTCTTTTAGTCTGAGATTCCAAACTCTCCTGAAAAGACTTACATCCTGGCAAGAGCAGCATTTGATGATGCAATTGTTGAACTGGATACACGGAATGAAGAGTCCTACAAAGGCAGCACCTTGATGATGCAGTGACTTAAGGACCATCTCACTCTGTGGACCTGGGAAAACCAGAGAGAGCAAAGAGATGCTGGCGAGGGAGAGGACTAATTTCTATCATGCTTCATGATCTGTCCAGTGTCACTCTGTACCCTGCACATATATACCTTTGTGCAATTAAAAAAAAGAAATGTCCTATAACACTATTATATTAAAAAGTAAAATAAAATACAGGTATAGCTGAAAAAATGTGTGATTATACACAAATGTATATATATATATATATATATATATATATATATATATATGTATGTGTGTGTGTGTGTGTGTGTGTGTGTGTGTGTGTGTGGTTTTAGTAGTAAAACAGAAATGGCTTAAATCAAAGTTCTGGAACTTAGTAGGTTTGTGACTTTTGATCAGTTATCTTCCCTTTCTGCACCTCTTTCTGCTTTTCCAAAATGGAGACATATAGTGTTTATCTAATAAGACAATTTTGAGGATTAAATGAGATCATAAATGTGCTGAGCATAAGGTCCAAAATATACTACTGTCTAATCATTACAACATTCCCAAGTAATTTTCTCAACTAGAGTATATGAGAAGTAAAGCTTATACAAAAATTAACACAAAATAGTTCAAAGACATAAATGTAAGAGCTAAAACTATAAAACTCTTAGAAAAGAAACTTAGGGAAAAGGTTTCATAACATTGGATTTAGTGATTATTTCTTGGATATTACATCAAAAGCACGAGCCACAAAAGAAAAAATAGATAAATTGCACTTTATAAAAATTAAATAGTTTGGCACATCAAAGGACACTATCAACGGAATGAAAAGGCAACCTGCAGAATCTCAGAAAATATTTGCAAATCATAGATCTGATAATATTCAGAATATATAAGAAAATCCTTATGCCCAACAACAAAATAACAATATGATTTTAAAATGGACAAAAGACTTGAATTGATGTTTCAACAAAGAAAATGTGGAAGTGGCCAGTAAGCACATGAAAACATGTACAACATTATTAATCATTGGGGAAATGCAAATCAAAACCTCAATGAGATGCTACTTTACACTCATTAGGATAGCTGCTACCGAAACAAAAACAACAAAAGAAAGAAAATAACCACTCCTGGTGAGGGTTACAGCCCTTGTGCATTGCTGGTGGAAATGTAAAATGGTACAACTTCTGTCAAAAATGGTATAGTGGTTCCTCAAAAAATTAAATATGGAATTACCATAGGACATTATTGTGCTAAGTGAAAGAAGCCAGTCAGAAAGACAAATACCATATGAACTCACTTACATGTGGAATCTAATGAACAAAATAAACTAACAAACAAATTAGGTCCACAGGCATAGATACATGGAACAGATTGACAGCTGTCAGATTGTACACCCATGCCAGAGTGTCAGAGGGGAGGGGCCAAGGGGGACTGGATGAAAGAAGGTGAAGGAATTAGCCAAAGAACATATATGCATAGTCCATGGACACAGGTAACAGTGTGGTGAAGGAGCAGGAACTGGGTGGAGGTAGGCATAGCTGGGGGACAGGGGGAAGGGAGTAGGACATCTTCAGAACATTGTTCCACACATATGGAACATTGATCCACACATTTATAATGGTCTGTCCCTCTAGCAACTTCAGCGCGAAATTATAGCTAATTTGCCTACAAACGTCAGGTGGTCATAATTAAGTGTAGCTCTGTGATGTGAATGAATCAAAAGTATACCTATTTTTGTGTGTTTCAGATTAGCGAAATATATTTTTGGTGTGCCACATAATTTTAGTGATTAGTTTATATGTGCCATGAGTTGAAAAAGGTTGAAAATCGCTGTTGTAGGTTAAGGATAGGTTTATGATCAGTTAGGAAATTCCCATTTCATTTACTGATTTTTCAGTCCCCAATTTTAGCCTTTCACTCTGAGGAGCTACACATTTTCCCCCTGGAGTATTTTGGCCTTTAACTGCTCTTTCCAGTTAAAGTCATAGATCATCTAGCAAACCTTGGAATTATCTCATTCTGAACCTTACTTTTAACACATATACATTTAAGATTAACCCTCAGTGACATTGTTAAGTAGGAGAGGTTTCCTTTTAATCTTCCCACACACACACCTCCACAAACCTAACTTAAAACACTTGACACAGGTTATGGGGCTCACTTTTTTCCTCCATCAGTAAAGATTTATCTTCTGCCCCATTTTGGAAGGGAAAACTTATTTTAGGTAAATTAATGTTTATAGTTGCTTTAAATAGTTCCCATATTTGATATGGTTTGCATTTTGACCTGAACTTTCAGTGCTTCAGAATATATGAAAATTCTAAGCCACCACAGCAATGCTAATAAACAAAATCATGAGAGCTGTCGGGCCAGCATGGCTCAGTGTTTGAACATTGAGCCATAAACCAGGAGGTCATGATTCAATTCTTAGTCAGGGCACATGCTCAGGTTGTGGGCTTGATCCCCAGTGTGGGGCATCCAGGAGGCAGCCAATCAATGATTCTCTCTCATCATTGATGTTTTGCTCTCTCCTCTCTCTGAAATCAATAATAATATATATTTTAAAATCATGAGGAGTAAATCTATCCTATCTAATAAAAGAGAAACATGGTCATTAGGGTATGACCGCTACCCTTCCCATTGGCTAATCAGGGTGATATGCAAATTAACTGCCAGCCAAGATGGTGGTTAACCGCCAACAAAGATGGAGGCTAATTTGCATACATAGGCGCAATGATGGGAGGCAAAAAGGGAAAGACGGAAGAATGGTGGCAGGCAAGAGCTGGGGGGCTGGCAAAGGCAGCCAGTGATCGCCATCAGAAAGCCCAGCAGGCCAGGCAACACCCCCCAGCAGGGGTGCCGGTGATCGCCATGGCAATCGGAGGAAGAGAGAGCCCCGGTGTAGGGCCATCTGGGCCAAGGGTGCCGACTGGCCTGTGGCCCCCTGATCTGTGATGGCGAAAGGAGGGGCGGGGCCCCAGGCACAGCGGCACCCATACACTGGGTGCCCCTGTGCCTGCAGTCCCCTGATCTGCGATCTTGAAGGAAGAGGCAGCCCCAGGCACGGCTGCACCCGGTCCCGGGACCGGGTGCAGCCGTGCCTGCGGCCCTGGATATGTGATCATGAAGGGAGGGGCTGGGCAGCAGGCACAGCAGCATCCTGGGCACTGGGTGCAGGCCCAGGGTGCAGGCGTGCCTGCAGCCCTCTGATCTGCTATCGTGAAGGGAGGGGTGGTCCGCAGGCATGACTGCACCCAGGGCATCCAGTGCAGCCATGCCTGCAGCCCCCGATCTGCAATCGAGAAGGGAGGGGTGGGGCAGCAGGCATGGCAGCATCCTAGGCACCGGGTGCAGGCCCAGGGTGCATCCTGCCTGCAGCCCTCTGATCTGCTATCATGAAGGGAGGGGCAGGGCCACAAGCATGGCAGCACCCAGGGCATCCGGTGTAGCCATGCCTGTGGCCCCTGGATATGTGATCATGAAGGGAGGGGCGGGGCAGCAGGCATGGCAGCACCCTGAGCACCTGGTGCAGGCCCAGGGTGCAGCCTGCTTGCGGCCATCTGATCTGCAGTCGCGAAGGGAGGGGCTGTGCTGTAGGCATGGCAGCACCCTGGGCACCGGGTGCTGAGGTGCCTGTGGTCCCCTGATCTGAGATCAGGAAGTGAGGGGCGGGGCCACAGGCAGGGGAGATCGGGGCTGGTGGGGAGACCTCAGAGGTCAGCCAGCACTCAACCCCCAACCGGCTCTCCCTGGGAGTCTGGATCCAAGGGCTCTCTCCCTGTGAACCCGGAAATCCACCTCCCAGGGCAACTGCGCAGAAACCAAGCCTGGTGAGCCATGGGGAGGGCGACCTACCTGGAGGCCACGCAGCTTTTATAGTTGAAGTCGCCCTGGATGGAGGACTGGGGGTAGCAGGGATCAGAGTCGGCCAAGTCAGCCATGGAACCCCGGTCCCCGCCAAATGACCAGAGCACATGGACTTCAATGGTCCTCGGTCACTTGCTGAGCAGCAGTCAGCCTGGACCAGGAATCAAACCCAAAACCTGACAGAATGGAACCCAAACCTTTGCTGTGGCAGAGGAGCTCCGACCCACAGCAGGGGCCAGGGCACACCAGAGGGATTTTGTTGAGGGGCCCTGACAGGCAGCACCCTGAGCAGTGGGTTAGAACCTTCTCCTGATACAGCAAAGTTGCAGGTTAGATCCCTGGTCAGGGCACAGACAAGAAGCAACCAAAGAGAGCATCGTAAGTGGAACAACACACTGATGGTTCTCTCGCTCCCTTCCTCTCTCTCAATAATCAATCAATAAAAATAAAAATAAAATATAAACCCACTGGCCCTAACCAGTTTGGCTCAGTGGATAGAGCATCGGCCTGTGGACTGAGGGGTCCCGGGTTCAATTCTAGTCAAGGGCATATACCTTTCTTTGTTGCGGGCACATCCCCAGTAGGGGGTGTGCAGGAGGCAGCTGATCGATGTTTCTCTCTCATCGATGTTTCTCACTCTCTATCCCTCTACCTTCCTCTCTGTAAAAATCAATAAAATATATTTTAAAAAATAAAAATAAACCCTCTGGCTTGCAGAGTTGCTAAAACAGTTAGAAAGCAAAGTCTCATCCCTTCCCATTCATTCAACAAATACTTCATATGCTCCTTCAATAATCACACTGGGAATGGATGTTTGTTTGTTTGTTTTGGTTAATCCTCACCTGAGGACATTTTTGCATTTTTTTTTTTTTTACAGAGAGTAGAAGGGAGGGAGAAAGACAGAAACTAATATGAGAGACATCAAATGGTTGTCTCTTGCTGAATCCCCGACCAGGGCCCTGGATTAAGCCGGCAACCCAGGTATATGCCTTCGATTGGAATCCAACCTGGTACCCTTCAGTCTGCCTGCAGAAGCACTATCCACTGAACCAAACCAGCATTTTTTTTTTCTTTTTAAGTCCCCCTCTAAGGATATGTTCTTTTCATTGATTCTAGAGAGATAGGAAGGGAGAGGGAAAGAGAAAGAGAAACATTGATCAGTTGCCCAAGCAACCCACAACCTGTGTATGTGCCCTCACCTGCAATCGAACTCATGACCCTTTGGTGCGTGGGAGGACACTCTAACTACTGATCCACACCAACCAGGGCCTGGAGGTACAATGAGTTCCCTCAGGGGGAGTGCTGCTCATCCAGAAGCCGGGCTCATGGCTGGTGAGTGCAGCGGAGGTGGCAGGAACCTCTGCAGCAGCACTGAGGAGCAGCGAGCCAAGTGGTAGGGAGCAGCAAGCAGGCGGGTGGTAAGGAGCGAGGGGTCCCAGACTGTGAGAGGGCACAGGCCGGGCTGAGGGATTCCCCCCCCCACCCCCAGAAGGCCCTGATCAGCCCTGATTGCCGGCCAGGTCTAAGGACCCTACCCATGCACTAATTTCGTGCACTGGGCCTCTAGTGGAAGATAAATCTTTCTTTGCGCAACTCGAATTATAAAAAAGCTGCTGTCTATTCTACCTAATGAGTCTCACCTTATATAAAACACTGTTTATTTGTGTGTTGTTCCCTCATAAACACTGTGGAAAGACAGGACTAAAAAATTGACCCATATGCAATCTCTTGATACATTTATTCACTACACTCTGATATAGCTAATTCTGAGTTATTTTTAATGATTGCTTGAGAGCAACCTACCACACCCACACACCATACATTCTTTTTTAATAAAAAAAAAAAAAATGCAGCAAAGAGGTAAATGTGCTTTTTCTTGAGTGAAGGGTGATGGCGTTTCTAGGTGACATCACAGGAGACTCATTTCTCAATTTGAATAGGGGACCTGCCAGGCTGAAAGGGGTTGGCCTTGACCTGCAGGCACGGCACAGAGTCTGCACAGGCACTGAGGGCTTTAGCATCATGTTGTGCTCACATTTTTTTTAATTTACTTTCAGCTGTGCAGTGCTCTCTAATGCTTCTCCTGTGGCCATGCTGTTTTTAACTTTGGCATGTTTTATTAAAAAATGAACACAGCAGCAATTGAACTCCAGAGAACAAAACACACCAACTTAGTGGTCTTTAACCAAACAAGCGATTTTGTGTTGCTTTAGGGATAGCAGTAGTATAAGTTGCATTTCAGTAAAATTCTCAAAGAATAAGATTCATTAAGGGACAATTATTTCATGCTTGCAATATCATGATTCAACTCTTCAAAAAGAGACATTTGTATGCATGGAACAGCAGTAAATGAGCAGTAGAGTAGCATTCCTATATTGCTGCAAAGAAAAATGTTGCTAATTTCCTTTTTTCACATTCTTTTACTTCTTCTTTTTCTTTTAAATATATTTTTTTTAGTTTTCAATCACAGTAGTGTATAATATTATATTAATTTCAACTGTATAACCCAGTGATTAGACATTTATAAGACTAAGAAGTGATCACCCCGATAAGTCTAGTACCCATCTGGCACCAAACAAAATAGAAACAGACTCAGATACAGAGAACAGACTAATGGATGCCTGATGGGAGTGGGCCTGGAGGATGGGTGACAAAGGTGAAGGGATTAAGAAGTGAAAATTGGTAGTTATAGAACATTCAAGGGGATATAAAGTACAACATAGGGAATCCTATATAATAAAACCTTAATATGCAAATCAACTGAACAGCAGAACGACCAGTCACTATAATGTGCACTGATCACCAGGGGGCAGACACTCAATGCAGGAGCTGCCCCCTGGTGGTCAGTGTGCTCCCATAGGGGGAGCACCACTCAGCCAGAAGCCAGGCTCACTGCTGGTGAGCCCAGAGGCAGTGGCGGGAGCCTCTCCCTCCACAGCAGCACTAAGGACCCCTAAGCCTGCAGGCAGACATCCCTCCAGGGGTCCCGGACTGCTAGAAGGCACAGACCGGGCTGAGGGACCCCCCTCCGAAGTGCACAAATGTCGTTCACCAGGCCTCTAGTAGTCAATAATATTGCAATTATTATATATAGTGTCAGATGGGTACTAGAATTATCCAGGGGATCACTTTGTAGATTATGAAAATGTCTAACAACTATGCTGTACACCTGAAACTAATATAAAATAATATTAAATGTCAACAATAATTAAAAATAAAATAAAATTCTCTTGATTAAACTAAAAAAAAAAACCACCAGTACACCTTAGCTGGTTTTGCTCAGTGGATGGAGCATTGGCCCACAGACATGAAGGGTCCCAGGTTAGATTCTAGTCAAGGGCATGTATCTCAGTTGCATAGCATATCATGCCAGTCAGAATGGCTATTATCAAAGACTCAACAAATAACATGTTGGAGAGGGTGTGGAGAAAAGTGAACCCTTATGCACTATTGGTGGGACTTCAAATTGGTGTAGACACTATGGAAAGCAGTATGGAGAGATTTCTCAAAAAATTAAAAATAGAACTACCATATGACCCAGAAATTCTACTACTGGGTATTTATCCAAAGAAAACAAAAACATCAATTTTAAAAGATATATGCACCCTTATGTTGATTGCAGCATTATTTACAATATCAAAGATATGGAAGCAACCTAGATGTCCATCAATAGATGAATGGACAAAGAAGTGGTATCTATCCCTATAGCTAAATCTATCTATTTATATGTCTATATCTATATATACAATGTAATATTACACGAAATAATAATGAAATCTTGCCATTTCTGACAACATGGGTGGACCTACAGGGTATTGCATTAAGTGAAATAAGTGAGATGGAGAAAGACAAATACTCTGTGGTTTCACTTATATGTGGAATCTGACAAAGCAAAACAAATAAAGTAAAATAGAAACAAGCCCATAGATGTAGAGAACAAGCAGATGGTTGCCAAAAGGGAGATGGGTGAGGGAATCAGAAGAAAGAGGTGAAAAAAGTGGAACTGAGGTTTTTCCCAAAAGGAGAAGGTATAGTTCCAGCCTAAAGAATATCGGCCACCAGGACAAAGAGAAAAGAGATGGCATATGTAATATGCAAAAGCAGTAATATTCAAATGGGTTATTTTTATATTTCTCTTCTCTCTAACAGTCACATGAGAGTATATTTTTGAGAAAGGGAAAGATAATTCTGGAAAATGCTATGTATCCTACACTAAAGGCATGCAGTGAATACTGTCATATGTTCCTTCCAAGTATATCTGTGAGGCAGTTATTTTTTAAAATTTCTCTTTATGGGTTAGGTCTTCCTTAGGGCCAAGGGGATTCACTATTTACATTTAAAAAAACAACAACTATGAGTTGTACATTGCACATCAATATCTAAAAACCAATCAGTTACCTTCCAAATAAATTTTTTAAAACATGGTCATTTACTTATAGATTGCAACCTAATAGCCCTGGGCCAGGGAACAGGTAAGCTCTAACCTGGTTATTTTGAAGAGAACATACGGTGTTTCAGAGGCATACTCCCTAGTGATCACTGCAGAGGAATTCTGTGAGTATCATAAATTTGAGAATCAGTCTAATAATTCTTCTTTTTAAACTGCTCCAGTCAACAAAAGAGAAACTTTATTGAGGCTCCAGGGCCACCCTGCAGCCCAGGAAGTGATGGAGGGACCTTGCTTGACATTCTTGGAGCACAGGTTGCTGGTGCAGCCATACTTGTTGACAGTGTGGGGGTGCAGGCAAATGTCCCCACACTTGCAGCAGATCATCTTGTCGCAGTTACACTTACTAGTACTTTTGGATGAGCTGGCGGAGGGAGGGCTCCATGATGCCACCCTGCAGAGGAAGTCCCAAGTGGAGGGCGGGCGTTTTATAGATGTTGTATTCTGCCAGAGTGCCACCATCCTCCAATTGTTTGCCCGCAAAAGCCAGATGCTGCTGGTCAGGCGGGATGCCCTCCTGGACTTGGATATTAGCGTTGACGTATTTGGTGGTATTGCTGGGCTCAACCTCGAGGGTGATGGTCTTTCCAGTCAGAGACTCACAGAGACCTGCGTCTGCTGGGAGCCTCCTCGTTAAGAGAAAGGGGGCCGAGTCTGAGAATTCTTGAGAGAAGATTTAACATCTCTCATTACTTCCTGTCATGTTTTCTTTGCTTCAGACCCCAACCCTGACCTGTATAATAATCAGTTCATAATGAGTGAACTTTTGCCATAACCCACATGCTTCTTGCTTCTCCTGTACTTCTAAGGACTAGGAGGCATAGAAAGCATGCGTTGCAATTTCATACAGAAAATATAGAAAAGAGGATTCCCAAACTAGCTAGAGCAAATTCAAGCAGTCTATTCAGAAGTAATTGTCTGAAAAACAAATATTAGCTAATGGGGGGCGGGGGGGGGCGCAAGATTTTCAACATACACAATGAAGCCATATTATGACTCTTTGTTGTTCATGCTAAAAAACAAGTCATTTTAAACTTTGTAAATATACAAAATTGCAGGATATATGACTTTAATAAGAAACATACGGTGCCTCAATTAGCAAATCTTATACTGGATTGAGTACAGATTTCCTTTACATGAATGTTGCTAACTAAAAAAATGTTCACAGAAAAAAATACTCAATAAGATTTCAGGATATATCATTAATTATTTTGTCACATATCAGCATCTCTGAAATAAAAATGGCCTTTGAAAGTTGATGTTATGGCAGAATTTAATAGGTAGAATCTTTTTTTTCTTTCTTGGTGTAAAAATATAATGCATCTTACATGGCATTCTCAATTTGGTAAAATATGGTATTACCTTGCTATTGTTACTGAACCAATTTATATATGCTTTATTTTCTACCCTAACCATGACCTCAACCACTAGTCACATAAAAACAACCCAAGCCAATCTCCTTTTCTTGATCTCTCAAGCCATTTTTAGGCCAGCTTGGGAGCCCCCTGCTCTCTCTCAAAAGCTTCATATTTAATAAACTTTTTCATATATTCTTGGTGTGTGTGTGGTTTCATCAGCTGACATTTAAACTGCTTCTGCAGAGTAGCTCAGCAATGCCAATCAGTCCTTGTGAATGGCTTTCCTTTTCGCTGTACAGTGTAGAGTTGGTGCTGCTGAGCACAGTGGCCCTGGAAAGTCCCACCTACCGGTATTTGTAATAACAGAAATACCACCATTTGTGTTTTTGAATAATATGTTTATTTCTGGAAAGAAGTCATCTATTTTTAACATGTCTTTTCTCTCCCTAGCACCTCTTTATAAATGAGGAACAAAAATCACAGAAGAGTTAAGTAATCCATGCAGGGTCCCATATTACTTAGTAAAGAACAGGAACTAGAACTCGAGTTTTCAAGTTCCCAGTCTGATACTATTTTCTTTTTTATTCTTCCTCTTTTTTTAATCCTCACCCAAGGATATGGTTTTATTGATTTTAGAGAGAGAGGAAGGTTTTATTGATTTTAGAGAGAGAGGAAGGGAGAGAGGGAGGGGAAGGGTGAGAAATATTCACAATTCATTGCCTCCTGAGGATCAAACCCACAACCCACATATGTGCCCTGACAGCCACCTTTTGGTGTACAGGATGACTCTCTAACCAACTGAGCCACACTGACCAGCCCAGCCTGATGTTATTTTCACCACACTACTTTGCTTTTATGATCAGATCACCAACTCTGAGGAAACCTAGTTTTGAGATTTCCAGGTTTTGGCCTTCTCTTCATATATAAAAAGCTGTTCTGGAGATACATTAGATTTCATAGCCTTCTAGACAGCCATGTCCACTGTCCCTAACTGTGCCCAGAACTTCAGATAATATCCTGCATGTTCACTCAAACTTCCTAAAAGGATCTCTTGGTAATTATGAATCTCTTTATATAGTTTCTCAAACTGAACTTATTTACATTTTTGTACATATTACCTCTTTGCTCAAATCATAAACTTCATAGGCAACTACTATGCTGGGCACATAGTAGTTGATCAAGTAATATTTATTTATTAATTAATGTATCTGTACTGTCAAGTAGCCACCATAAAGAGAATATAAATAATGTGTCTTTGATTAATATACCCAGAATTTTTCTACAATCTCAATTTACTATACAAAATAAACAAGAAAGAAAGAAGACACTGGTGCTGTGAAATATGCTTTAGGTCCCTTAACTGGTTTTAATTCCATATGATATTCCAAACTGTTTTTTTAATCAATATGTGTTTCTTTAGTTGATCTTAGAAAGAGAGGAAGGAAGAGGGAGCGAGAGAAACATCCATGTGAGAGAGAACCTGGCATTGGCTGCCTCCTTCATGCCCCCTAATGGAGATCGAACCCTGACTGGGAATTGAACTGCATGGAACAACGCTCAACCAACTGAGCCACACCAGCAAGGGCCAAACTGTTTTTTGCTTTAATCAATGCAAATGGTCTAGTTTTTTAAAAATATATTTTTTATTGATTTCAGAGAGGAAGGAAGAGAGAGATACAAACATCAATGATAAGAGAGAATCATTGATTGACTGCCTCCTGCATGCCCTACACTGGGCATATGCCCTGACCATGACTTCCTGGTTCATAGTTCAACACTCAACCACTGAGCCATGCCGGCTACGCTAGTTTTTATTCTTATGGATGTTTTCCTGATAGATTGTTGCTCACTGAACAGCACACTGTGCTTAGTTTAGTTAAACAATGAGTAGTTTTACAGGGGATAAAAAGGGAGGAATGACAACGGAAAATGAAAAAAAGAAGTGTCTATATTCCCCAAATAATTGCCTAAAATCTCCTTTTGCAGAAAACTATGTAATTAACAGTTTAAAATTTTATCAAGACCACATAGCATAATATCATTTCACCCTATGTTACATTGTCTATAGAAAATTCTAGTTGAATCTCTGTCTTTCAATGCCCATAAATTTAAGGAAACCAGGTTTTAGTGTTCTAGAATATAGGAGGAGGAATTGGAACAGGATGATTGCTGTTATTGAGTGATGAGCAGTGTCATCATCATGATGTAGTGCAGAAAGTAGAGGTGGGATTTTCCATCTTACTAGATGCACAACATGCTGGAACCAGGGAACTATTTTAGTATTGCTGAATAGTAGTGCCAGCAGACAGAGGGTCATCAAAAGCATAATGCTTAAAAACAGAGTGCCGGGAGGCAAACAACCTAGGTTCAGATCTCAGTTTTACAACTTAAACTTGGATCAGTTACTGAAGGTCTCTGTGCTTTTGTTTCCTCATCCATGAACTGGTGATGTTTACAGGATCTACCTCAGTGTACTGTTGGGAAGATTACATTAATGTATGTGAAGCATTTAGAACAGTACCTCAAGAGCAAGTGCTTATGTAATCATTTGCCTTTGTCATTTTTCAAAGTGTTAAACTTGGTCAATCTCCCAGAGATTTTCCTAAAAGACTTCAGACGAGCATTGTCACTTTAATGTGCAATTATGTCAGCCATGACATCCAGAAGAATGGTCTAAGAATGATTTTTGGCTTCTCTTTGCTCTTAGGATCAAGGCAGAAATGCGGCATGAGGTCTGAAGTTCCAAAATCGTTTGGTTTCTATCTACCTGTCCAATGTCATGTTATAGCATAATCAAACCACAATGGTCCTATCCCTAGCTTATCATCTTTTTTCCCCTCTATCTTTTGTCTTATGCACATGACTTCTGCATAGAATGTTCTTCCTTCACTTAGTCACCCTATTCCTGTATATCCTTCAGATGTCATCTCAGTGTCACTGCCTGGGCCAAGTTCACCATTAAATGCTCTCCAAACTGCCTGAAATTCAAGTCTAGACATAATCTGAGTTGGAACTTTGCTTTAATTTGTATCACTCCTTTAATATTGTTTGTCCCAACCATCTACATTTTTAAATACCATGAGGATATGGACTGTGCATGTTTTTGCTTGACACTGTATCTCTAGTACTTATATTGATGCCTGATGCAGAGTAGCCACTCAAGTATTTGTCAAGTAAATGAATGAGGGGGGGGAGGAATATTATGTATTGTGGCACATTATCTTCATTTATACTAAATGGAAGCACAATGAATGAATCTAAAGATATTGATGGCCAGAAATACTTTACATGAAAAGAAAAATTATTCATCACTCTCCACTGGTAATTCATCTGTAAGCAAATGTTTATTTTATAGGCAAGAACAACTTTGATAATAAAGATAAAGAAAGCTTTGAAACAACATGATGAGACACAATAGTCACATGATGGTACATCTCATGGGGTCCTTATAAATGATAAGAAACTTCTCCCATAGGATTAAAATAAAATTCTGAAGAACTTTCTGGAAAAATTATATCTAAACAGTTGAATTATTGAGGGTAAATATATTGAGATAGAAATGGGGAAGTTGTTTTTTTTTTCTTTCTCCTAAAAGTAGTATGAATAAAACAAACAAAACCAAATAAAATCTACATATTTGTAAGGATCAGAAATATATTATTAGTCTTTTTATTTTGGAATTCACTTATATGTCCAAATCCTTTCCTGTTGCGTCCCATAATGTCTACCACAATGATTACACTTGTGATGTTTTGGTCACCTTCTTTGGTTTGAACATACAAACTATTGAGAAAAGTTATTATAGAGTAGGCAACTACTGATATAAGTAAGGTATGTACTCTATTCAATTTAAGCCATTGTATTTGAGAAAGACGTTTAGGAGATTTAAATGATCTAGTCCTACAGTGCTATATTTAGCATTAAGGGAATAATCCTTGGGAATATGAGAAGTAAATAGGAATTATGTTAAACCATGTCCAAGTGATAAAGCTTTTTATGTTTATAGACAGTTTAGTGAAGCTGATGTACATAAACCACATATTAAGCTCTAAAATAATTTGGAGAAAACTATACGTATTTTTAAATATTGTTGAAAGTATTATATGTGTTCCATTTTTCTCCCCAGTAACCCCCTCCAGCCCACTCCCGCCCCCACCTCCCGCCCCAGGAAATTATATTTATTTAAAACAGTTTGAAAAGCTCTAAGGACAAATTTACAGCAATTGACAAAAGTATACTGTCTTTTTCACTTTGCATCATGTTAAGGTATAATTATTAAGACAGTGCTGTGATACCTTTTCAATGGAATTCTAGGGACTATACCTGGATTACATCTTTAACCTCAGTAATTGGAAACATAACATTAGACTTATTAATGTAGGAAGAGGCAATGGTCTTAGCTAGAATTAACTAGATAACAGAATAAGAGAGCTACCTAAAACTAGTTTGGTTTCTCTATGAAAAGCTCCTCAGAAATAAAGTCATCATGGTCTTCCATGACTGAACTCTCAGGAACAGAGTCATCCAATAAAGGAATTGAAGAAGTCGTTACAGTTATTTCTCTTTCAGATGCCATTTCAATATAACCACCAAGTCTCTGGTCTAAGAAATTATTAGTCGTGGACAAAATAAACTGCAATGCAGCATTAAATGCAACCAGTTTGGATTGATATATTTTTTTTCTAACCAGCGGAGGGCCGTGGTAAATGGGATGGAAGGCCTTCTCATGTGTCCACCTGGTAAAATTTGAGGGAGCCCACTCAATGGGAAAAGGAGGCTGAGTGAGGCCTTCAATTGAGTAATGACAGTGAGGGCAAAAACTAGCTCTAAACATTCGATCTAGGTCACATTCAGAATAATCATTTTGAACTAGTCTGGTCTGTAGCAGCCAATGACCTAGAGCCAGAGTGGGGAGACATGGCTCTTTACAATCAGGGCAACACCACTTAGCTAAAGACATCTTTGTAGCAAGAGAGTGGAATTAGTTAACAACAACAACAACAAAATAGCAGTATTAAATATAATTACAGGAATATTAAGTCCTTATGACAAAAATAACTTTAGACTTAAATTTTAAGTCTGAGATAATACGTTTGTGTTATTCATCCCCTAGTATGGAGCCTCTGTAACCAGAAAAAAAAAAATGCAGTAACAGCAATGGAAGAACACCTTATCAACCAAATATAATGACCTAGTCAACAATCTAACTTTGTAAGTTCTCAGAACATTAAATGGTAAATAAGCCTATTAACATTAAATATGAAGAATAAAGGGAATCAGTTCAGTAGATTATTGTTAAGAGAATTAATTTTAGCCACAGTCTAGGAGTCTATCCCACAGTGGAAAGATGTGCCGACACCTCGGTTGAAATTGAGAAGCAGTGTATCTGTATCTCTCAATTCTAAGCCCTGCCTCAGTTCTTAAAAACCAGTTCAGCAGAAAATGGAGTTTGTCAGTTCCCAGGAACACAGTTCACAGGCTTTGAATATTAGTTCTCCAAGGTGAGATGGGTTCTGTCTGAACAGCGCAGCTTTGTGTTAACTCAGATGCTGAGGAAATTTTGCATAAGGATCTAAACAGTCATCTCAGCTGGTGGCACCATTGTGTCTCCTTCACTTTGGAAGTAGTTGACCAATCTGTTGAGCTATTTTCTGGTATAAGTGATTTTCACCAGTGAGGCCTGGAAGCCTTGTCCTGTAATGTCTGAAGTGGGTGGGGAAGCAGGAAAGTCTTGTCAGGATCCTTCTCAGAGCATCTCTGGTAAAGCTCTTCCTTTGTGCTCGTAGATCTTGCCCCAATCTTTTAGAAGCAGTTGATGCAAGAAATCTGATTGTGCTTGGGGTTTCTGTAAAAGAAAATTTTAAAAAGCCTTTGAGATAATTTATATAGTAAAGCCAAAAATTTTAAGTATTATTATGAATTCATGGTCTTTGTACATGTAATGTTTTTTTCCTAGTTGTACTATTTAAATTAACACAGGTTAATTAATGTGTTGAATAACCTTGTGTAAATATGTCACATGACTGCATTGCTTGAAATTAAAAAAAAACTTATACACTTGTTAATTTTAGTTAAAACATAGCAAGTCTAAATATTATTTTTAAATATTATCAAATAATAAAGTTAGGAAATATAATATACAATTTAATATTTAGTTATTTTAAGAGGCGTATTTCTGAACACCAATTTCTTTATTTTAGTAGCTCACCGGTGAAATTTCTGGTGCAGAGTTAGTTATTTGTAATAATTTATTTTTATTGTCTTTTAAACATAGGGTACATTTAAATTATAGTTTTTAACATTAACATTTAAAAATGTGCAGAAACAAACTCATAGATACAGAGAACAGACTGATTGATAGTTTTAAGATGGGAGCGGGTTGGGGAGATTAGATGAAAAAGATGACAGGCTTAAGTAAAACATTGGTTGTTCCAAAATAGTCACAGTGATATAAAATAGAGCATAGGGAATATAGTCAATAATATTGTGATAACTATATATGGTGCCAGGTGGGTATTAGACTTATTGGGGGTATCAGTTCATAAGCTATATTAATGTCTGACCACTATATTGTACACCTGAAACTAATATAATATTTCATGTCAACTGTAATAAAAAATTTAAAAAACCACTGGAGCCGGTTTGGCTCAGTGGATGGAGCGTCGGCCTGCGGACTGAAGGGTCCCAGGTTCGATTCCGGTCAAGGGCATGTGCCTGGGTTGCGGGAATATCCCCGGTGGGGGATGTGCAGGAGGCAGCTGATCGATGTTTCTCTCTCATCGATGTTTCTGACTCTCTGTCTCTCTCCCTTCCTCTCTGTGAAAAATCAATAAAATATATTTTAAAAAAATTTTAAAAAACCACTTTAGTACAGTTGTATTCTTGCAAAAATACTTTTAAAAAATACATTTGATCTAAACGCATGAAGGACTATTGTTAACCAAAAGTTTCAGAGGCCAGAGGGAAGTCCCTGATCACATTGAGGCTGTCGGTGATCTGACAGTTTTTTAATTAAATGTGAGGTATTGATTTTAATGATGGATCTGGTTATCTAATGTGAAAGCAAAAATCACTTTGATTTAGGTATGAGTTTTTATTATGAATTTACCTTTAAGTTAGTGAGATATCCATGTGTCCTAAGCTAAGGGCTAAGCTGTTATAGAAAATGAGTGAATACCAAATAAGGATATACTGAAGAGAGAAGAATTTGACAAACTTATAAGGCAACTGTTTTAGGACAAATAAATACTTTATGTTTCAAATATCTGCCATTTGGGGGTTTTTGAAAGTATATTTTAATGTTAATATAATAAAAAAGACAAGGCCAATCTTTTGATGTGTTTTCTGTGGTCATATTATGTAGAGGACCTAAAAAAATTTGTTTTCATTGTTGAAAGATATTGTTACCATAGAGAAGCATAGAGATTAGATAGATAGATAGATAGATGACAAATAATTTTGATGTTTATAGTTGGAATTTAACATATAGTCAGAGAGGTACTTATTCAATGTAAATCATGGTCTGATTGCAAACTTCACCAGTATAAACTCACTTGGTCAAAGAAAAAGCATGGTCCAGTGTTGGACACTATTTCTAAGAGAGATCATAAAGACGATTCTGGAATTAATTTCTTTCATCTGAATGTGCATTATTTAGAAACTAGGGGCCCAGTGCATGAATTCGTGCACCTTGAAAGTAACTGTGGGCCGCAAGGCTGTGGTGGGCACAGGGGCGGGTTTTGGCCCATCCTTCACACCCTCGCCCAGCCCTTCCTGCCGTGGTCCCCAGTCCCGTCTGCCAGCAGCCCCACTCCCACCACCAGTGCCACTCCTACGTGCTGACAGCGCCGACCCCACTCCCACCTACTCACGGTGCAAAGCAATTGGGGCCAGTGCCAGCAGTAGGTGTGAGCGGGGCCAGCTCCATCAGTGGGTACAAGTGGCAGCTGCTGCCCCGATCACCCCTCAGGAGTAGGGGGAGGTGAAGAAGCCCTGAGGGGTGATCGGGGCTGGCAGCTGCTGCTTGCACCAGCTGATGGCACCGAGCTATGGGGTGGGGGGGGGACGCAGCATGCAGGAGCAAAGAATTTTCAGTTACTACCAGAGGCTCGCCCTGATGACAGTGACCAGCACCCCACCTTGATCTGAAGCCCCTGCTCACCTGCTCCACCATTCTGCCACAGCCAATGCCTACCATGTTCCACGCGCACCTCCTGGTGGTCAGCGCACGTCATAGCGACTGGTTGTTTGCTGGTTCTGCCGTTCGGTCTATTTGCATATTAGCCTTTTATTATATAGGATGACATAATTTTTAGACATTTACCCCAAATTTAGTGTGAGGAAGTTAATTAAAATTACATAGAAGACTCAGGCTTAAGTTTGGCAGATGTGGCACCAGAGAAAATAGCCTTAAGCTTCATTGGAATTATTTGTAAGATAGCAACTGCTAACTATAGTCCAAACAGTCTTAGAAGTTGTTGACTATTGCACTGGATTTTTTCATCTTAATTTTTTTTTTGATTCATTGGATCTTACTGGCCAGATTTTACTGAGTTTTTAATTAGATTTCACTGTTAGTGCCATCAATCTCTCCTTTTTTGTGGGTCATCCTGCGTGTCACAAGACCATGATGTCATAGATAATTGAAGTGTAACATTCACCTGGTCTTTCCTTTTTGTTTAACATTAATTTGTATGACCTGGTTTATTAGAGAGTTAAGCTTGTAAGATCTGACACGAGGGACTTTAAAAGATATTAAAATTTGCAAGATCTTCAGAAGAAAAAAAGCTGCTGCCTCAGCTATAAGAATTTGTTAAAAATACAAATAATTTTCTAGGATATAGTAACCTGGAAAACAATTAAATCTGTTGAGTCATCATAATGTAGAGCTAGTGTTAGACCAGTTTATTTTGGATTGGGACAGTTTTCTGAATTTTGAGTTCCTATTTATAAATTTAGGATTACTAATAGTCATGAAAGTACTATTTAAAACTGAAACTGCATGTTTGTTGAGACTTTTTTTATCTGAGTTTTCTAAACCAGTTTCTATAAGGAGTATTGAATGCCAATCTGAGAAGACTGTCAGTGACTTTAGTTTCATGGCTAATTAAGGTCTCACATATCTCAATGAGTGAATAAGAAACTTCAAATGAAAATGGGCCTCTAATGGGTACAGTAATTCTTGATTATACCAAGTGTAAGGACTCTACCTATTTTTAAAATACAGGACATTTTCTTTTAATAATGGACATCCATGAACCTGATAATTTTAGAAATGAGACAATCTCTTGCATAGTTTAGGAACTGTTATAGACCTTTGATGGAAGGGTTCCCTAATGATTGAGAATTCTTTTTGTTCCTTGTGGTAGTTTTGAGTGATCTGTTAGCCTTGAGATATTACTGGATAACACTCTGTGGAATCTGACTAAGGTCATTTCCAATAGCACGGTGCCCTGTCTTGTCATACCAGCTTGAGTTCTTTTTTGAGGCCAGTGACTGAGGATCTTGCTTTTGCTATTATTAAGGTCCTGAAATGTGGATGCTACGCAGGGTCTGACCAAGGGTAACCCCTGTTGCTCTGACAACCATTCAGTGCTAATTAATCTGGATCATAGAAAACACATAAAACCAACATTCAGATAATTCATGCCTTAAAACAATCTGCATTGAAGGTGAGATAGTGTAGTGGTGAAGCTGGAGCCGGTATGTCTAGTTGTGAATCCAAGTTAGTAATTTCATCACTGTGTAACTTGGACCCTGTGTGTCAGTTCCCTTGTGTGTTAAGTAATGAAAATAAAGATATATACATCATCATACTAGTGTGAGTTTTAAATGGATTAATGTTTATAAATCACTTATAATCATTCCTAGCACATAATGGGAGCCATATTTGTCTTAAATCTTAAATCAGGATCATGTGGCAATCTGTCAGATCACCTAACTAAAGTCAATTTGTTAGAGTCATGACTACAAAACTTCTTACCTTAGAAAGTCAGCCCTTTAGTGTTGCTAACGAGAGAGATACCTAGCTCTGGGTATTTATGGTAGATCACAAGGTCATTAATTGCTGTGGTACAGGAACTAACATTCCACACTGGTAAACAGTCTGTAAGCAAAATTTATGTTAGTAGTGTAGGATATAAGCCCACTCCTATCACAAAAATGTAGGGGCAAGGGAATTGACATTTAAGGTTTTATTACATGGCATTAAAATATCACAGGATATCCGAATGTATCAGAAGAGTCACATGGATAATATATCTAAACCTCATCAAAAAAACATTTTCCAGAGAGTTAAAACAACATTCTAAAAAAAACACAAAAAACAACAGTCTGGAAAACCACAGTTTAGGAAGTTGAGCTTTGATAGAGAAAGGAGGGGACTAGGAAGATGAACTGATTTGGGGAATTGGTTATAATTCTGAATCTTTCCCTTTCATTTCATAATACTATCCTGTTAGCCATGGACAAGATGCCAAGACCTGTAGCTTCAGGATGAAATTCTCATCAAGTTTCTCCCTAGAGATGGACTTGCCACCGTTGCCATTGTGGTTTGTGAAGTCACCACCCTGGCAGATACATCCTGGAATGATTCTGTAAAAGCAGAATCTTTATAACCAAATCCTTTCTGCACAGCGCTCAGAGCATGAACATTTTGTCATCTTTGGAACTTTGTCTGCAGAAAGCTCCAAGGAGATGTGGCCTTGGACAGCGAGGTGGAAGAACACAGTGGGGTTGACCATGGCTGGGTGTGGGTGGCTCCAGGGCCTGTCTTTTCATTTTCTTGATGGCACCCTAAGAAGTACATGTTTTTAGTTTATGAAGTCCAAAGGATGTAGTTGTTGCTGCTCATGCTTTTGGTTTCATAGCTAAGAATCATTTGCCAAATCCAAGGTGATGCAAATATATTTTTTAAGAGTTTTATTGGTTTAGCTTTCACATTTAGGTCTTTGATCCATTTTGAATTTTATATAGTGTGAGGTAGGGCTCAACTTAATTCTTTTGCAAGTGGTTATCATTACTCCTGCACCATTTGCTGAAAAGATTATTCTGAACCCATTGAAAGTTCTTAGCACCCTTGTTGAAGATCACTTGACTATAGATGTATGAATATACTTCTGGTCTCTTAATTCTAGCCCATTGATCCATATGTGTAACCTTGTGCCCATATCATGCTGTTGTGATTAGTTGCTTTGAGGTCTGTGTGAAATAAAGAAGTATGAATCTTCCTACATTGTTCTTTGTCAAATATTTTTTGACTGTTCTTGGCCCACTGGAATTCTATGTAAATTTTAGAATCAGCTTCGCAATTTCTACAAAGAAGTCAGCTGAAATTTTGATAGGGACTGAATTGAATCAGTAGATTAATTTGGAGAGTGTTGCCATCTTAGCAAAGTGTTCTGATCCATGAACATTGTTTTCCAGTTTTCATGCTATAAATTTAACATTCTTTCATTAAACTTATTAGTAATTACATTGTTTTTATTTTATTATAATAGAATTGTTTCCTTATTTTTATTTTCAGACTGTCCACTGCAAATGTATATAAATACAACTGATTTTTGGTATATTGATCTTAAATGCTGAAACCTTGCTGAACTCATTTACTAGTTCTAACAAGTTTTTAGCAAATTCCTAAGAATATTCTATATACAACACTTTGTCATCTGTAAATAAAGATATCTTATTTCTTTAATTCAAATATGGATAGTTTTTTTTTTTCTCTTGGCAAAATGCCCTGGCTAGAAACTAAAGTAGAATATTAAACAGAAGTGGCAAGAGTGAGATCCTTGCTTTGTTCTTGATGTAAAAGGGAATGCACCTAGTCTTCTACCACTAAGTGTAATAAAGGGTGTCCCAAAATTCACGCAAGAAGTAATTTTGATAGAAAACACAGGTTTATAATTAAAAATTGTAAGTTTTTTATTGATTCATAAAGTATACAGTATAGGGTTATGTATAGAATAGCATGTCGGGTAAATGGCCTCCACGGCTTTGCTGGCACATACACACTCTTTTGTTGAAATTTTCCATGACCGTTTTGCATAAATGTGGCTGAATTTCGATGAGGCTCATTTTCATCTTGATGGCTTGGTTAATTGACAAAATTGTCACATTTGGGGTTCAGAAAATCCACGAGTGATTGTTGAGAAACAAATGCATCCACAACGTGTCCCTGTTTGGTTCGGATTTTGGGCTGGAGGCATCATCCGACCATTCTTCTTCAAAAATGCGGCTGCTCAGGCAATAAGTTAATGGTGCTCGCTATTGCGACATGATAATCCAGTTTTTTGTGCCTAAATTGCAAGATATGGATGTGGACGCATGTGGTTTCAACAAGACGGTGCCACATGCCATACAGCCTGAGAAACAATTCAATTACTGCATGAGTCATTTCCTGGTCGTGTAATTTCCCTTTTTGGTGATCAGAATTGGCCACCCAGATCATGCAATTTAACGCCGTTGGACTTTTTTCTTTGGGGTTTTTTGAAGTCTAAGGTTTATGCCAACAATCCCACGACCACCCACACCTTGAAGGAGGAAATTGAGCGCCATATCAACGAAATTCAGTCACATTTGTGCAAAACGGTCATGGAAAATTTCAACAAAAGAGTGTGTATGTGCCAGCAAAGCCATGGAGGCCATTTACCCGATATACTATTCCATACATAACCTTATACTATATACTTTATGAATCAATAAAAAATTTACAATTTTTAATTATAAACCTGTGTTTTCTATCAAAATTACTTCTTGCATGAATTTTGGGACACCCTTATTAGCTGTATGTGTTTTTGTAGACACTCCTTATAGGAGGTTGAAGAAGTAACTTTCAAGTTTGCTGAGTGTTTTATCATGAAAGGCTGGGGTTTGTCAAGTGCTTTTTGTTTTTTAATTCCCTTGATATGAAATATTCCATTAATTGATTTTTAGATATAAAACCAACCTTACAAGTCTGGGATAAACCCCAGTTGGTCATGGTGTATAATTCTTTTTATATGTTGTTGGATGTCTTTGCTGGTATTTTGTAGAGCAGTGATTTTCAACTGGTGTGCCAAAGAATTTTTAGAACATACACTACCTATTTAGTCAGGGGCACTGATCTCTTTTCCTTTAGATTATTAAATTAAAAAATGACAATAGCCAACACAACAATAGTGATCCGAATGCCCTGCCCTGTCTTAAACTATATATATATATATATTACACACACACACACACACACACACACACACACACACACACACTAGAGGCCCGATGCACGAAATTTGTGCACTGGGTGTGTGTGTGTGTGTGTGTGTGTGTGTGTGTGTGTGTCCCTCAGCCCAGCCTGCACCCTCTCCAATCTGGGACCCCTCGAGGGATGTCCGACTGCCCATTTAGGCCCAATCACACTGGAATTGAGCCTAAATGGGCAGTCGGACACCCCTCTCACAATCCAGGACTTCTGGCTCCCAACTGCTCACCTGCCTGCCTGCCTGATTGCCCCTAACTGCTTCTGACTGCCAGCCTGATCAACCCCTAACCACTTCCCTGCCAGCCTAATCGACACTTAACTGCTCCCCTGCCAGCCCGATCACCCCCACCTGCCCTCCCCTGCTGGCCCAGTCACCCCCAACTGTCCTCCCCTACAGGCCTGGTCCCCACCAACTGCCCTCCCCTCAAGGTCTGGTCCCCCCCCAACTGCCCTCCCTTGCAGGCCCGGTCATCCCCAACTGCCCTCCCCTGCAGGCCCAGTCCCCCCCCAACTGCCCTCTCCTGCCAGCCCAGTCACCCCAAACTACCCTCCCCTGCAGGCCTGGTTGTCCCCAACTGCCCTCCCCTACAAGCCTGGTCCCCCCCAACTGCCCTCCCCTACAGGCCTGGTCCCCCCCAACTATTTTTGTCACATCAGTAAAATGTATATTTTATGGCATGCTGCAGAATTTTAGTTATTGGTTTATGTGTGCCATGAGATGAAAAGGTTCTAAATCACTGCTGAAGATTTTTGTGTTCATATCCATAAAATATACTAATCTTTCCTTTTTATTTTCTTGTGATATCTTTTTTTAAAATATATTTTTATTGATTTCAGAGAGGAAGGGAGAGGGAAAGATAGAAACCTCAATGATGAGAATCATTGATCAGCTGCCTCCTGCACACCCCACACTGGGGATCGAGCCCGCAACCTGGGCATGTGCCCTGATGGGGAATCGACCATGACCTCCTGGTTCATAGGTCGACTCTCAACCACTGAGCCATGCTGGCTGGGCTCTTGTGATATCTTTTGCCTGGTTTGGATATCATGGTAACCCTGGCCTCATAAAGTGAGTTGGGAAGTTCCCCCCTTTTCTATTTTTTTCCAAAGAGTTCATGAAGAATTAGTATTAATTCTCTTTTAACTGTTTGGTAGAATTCAGCAGTCAAACCATCTAAGACTGGAATTTCATTTTCCCCCTAAAATCCAACTGTTTCATTTTTTAGAAAGGAAGGGAGGGAGGAGAGAGAGAAAGTAAAGGACAATATTATCCTGGAGCATATTCCATGTACATTTAGAGAGAGAGAGAGAAGAGGAGGAGGAATAGGAACCACCAAACAAACAAACAAAACAAACAAACAAACAAATAAAAAACAAGGCAGCTTCGTGGTTCCTGCAAGGTGTTGGGCGGGCCTCTATCCTGGCTCATCTGCAGTTCATTGGAACACATCACTAACAAAGTTAGGAGGCACTAACAAAGTAAAGTGAAGTCAGCCAGACCCAGTAGTCTAGGCATATAGTGCAGGGTGAGGTCTGCGGCCCACCGCCCAGCCCCAGGTTTGTGTCCCATCACGGGGTAGGGGGAGGCATGGATTCCAGTTCCTGCTGTCCTGAGTGTTCTTCAGGACCCCTCAGCTTCCTTAGGGGAAGTCAGCATAAAGGGTATTGGAGGTGGCCATCCTGGACAGTGGCCAGCAGTTGTAAGAAAACCTAGGGAGGACCTGGGCGGTGGCACTTGGTCAGGGTTCTTGGAGATGGGCTAAGGGCACTCACCCTCAGCGCTGCGTACAGGCCAATAGCCTGCGATCTTACTGTGGGCGACATGGAGGCTGTGCTGGCCCAGTGCTCCACCCTTGATTTGGTGCTCAGCTGGGCCAACTGGGTGCCATTCATGCACACGGCCGTGGGCAGGCTGCAGCTCTGTCTGTTCTGACTGGCCTCCGCTTCTGGGTCTGGGCAACTTGTCTGGGTCTGGGCACCATGAAGTCCTGATGTAGATGTTGCTGTGCTCAATGTTGGAGAGGTCCTCCTCCATGTTGTTGCAGCTGTAGAAATTCTCCAGGAGGTCACCATAGTCATGCTGCGCCATCAGTCCTTGCAGTCCAGCTTGGTGGAATGGGCAGCAGGACCTCGGCCCACAGCTAGAACCAGCTATGCTGCCTGATATATTATGGAAAACGGTTTGGCAGGTTCATATTACAGCATCCTTTTCAGCAGGTACAATAGTGGGGCCGCAGTCATCTGGGGTCGTGTAGTACCCTTTCCTGATGTTCTCAAATAACTTGTAGGTGTTGTCTCCCTTGAAGGGGTACAGGCCCATCATGATGTTGTAGAATGTGAGCCTAGCTGACCAGAGATGTTCACCTTCAAGTCAGAGAAGGTGTCCTGGGGGTTGGCTATCTGAGGCGGCTAGAATGCTCAAGAGCCCTGACTGGTGGGACTGGACTTTCTTTGTGGGTAGTTCATTAACTAATTCAGTTTCATCACTTGTTATAGGCCTATTCTTATTGTCTAGAGCAGGGGTGGGCAAACTTCTTGACTCAAGGGCCACAATGGGTTCTTAAACTGGACTGGAGGGCCGGAAAAAAAGCATGGATGGAGTGTTTGTGTGAACTAATATAAATTCAAAGTAAACATCATTACATAAAAGGGTACGGTGTTTTTTTTTTTTAGTTTTATTCATTTCAAACAGGCTGGATCCGGCCCGCAGGCCGTAGTTTGCCCACGGCTGGTCTAGAGTCAATTTTATCAGTTGTATGTTTCTAGGAATTTGCCCATTTGATCGGAGTTATCTAATCCTATCTAATAACAGAGAAACATGGTAATTAGCATACATCCACTACTCTTCCCATTGGGTAATCAGTGAGATATGCAAATTAACTGCCAGCCAAGATGGCGGCCGGCAGCCAGGCAGCTGGAAGCTAACATGAGGCTTGCTTGCTTCAGTGACGGAGGACTCCAATGTTCCCCGCCTGCCTTGCCGGCCTCTGAGCTTGCAGTTTGAAACACTGTCACAAATATAGAAGCTAAACAAAACCCCAGAAACCTGCTTTCAGCCTGCTGGGATCTCATAGCTGGAGTTGATACAGTGTTTCAATTACAGAACCCAAACAAACCAGATACCTGCTTTCAGCAGCAGAGGCCTCAGAGCTGGAGCCAGAGCTAAAGCTGACCCAGAATTAAAAAAAAAAGAAAAAAAGGAGCAGTTGGGAGCTTCAGTCACCCGCCAGCCTGAAAACAGCCCTCAGCCCCTCACCCAGACGGGCCAGGCACCCCAGTGGGGACCCCCACCCTGAAGGGTGTGTGACCAGCTGCAAACAGCCATCATCCCCTAACCCAGGCTGGCCAGGGACCCCAGTGGGGACCCCCACCCTGATCCAGGACACCCTTCAGGGAAAACTAGCTGGCCCCCACCCGTGCACCAGGCCTCTATCTTATATAGTAAAAGGGTAATATGCCTCCCAGCACCGGGATCAGCGGAGCCGCAAGGCCTCCTGGCACCGGGATCAGCGTGACAGGGGCCAGCGTCCAAACCCCCTGATTGCCCTGCGGCTCTGTGTGTGACAGGGGGTGGGGCCACAACCTCCCTATCTGCCCTGCTCTGTTTGTGACAGGGGAAGGCTCCCCAACCCCCTGATCAGCCCTGCTCTGTGCCTGATAGGGGGGAGTTCCCCAACCCCCTGATCGCCCTGCAGCTCTGTGTGTGACAGGGTGTGGCGCCCCAACCCCCCCCCCCAAGGGCCCTGCTCTGTGTGTGACGGGGTAGAGCCATAACCTCCCCATCGGCCCTGCCCTGAGTGTGAGAGTGGCGGTGCCCTAACCCCATGATCAGCCCTGCTCTGTGGGTGATAGAGGGTGGCGCCCCAACCCCCCTGATGGGCCCTGGTCTGTGCGTGACAGGGTACGGAGCCCCAACCCCCCTGATGGGCCCTGCTCTGTGCATGACAGGTTATGGAGCCCCAACCCCCCTGATGCACCCTGCTCTGTGAGTGACAGGGGGCAGTGCCCCAACCCTCTGATGGGCCCTGCTCTGTGCGTGACAGGGGGTGGCGCTGCAACCTCCCCATGACCCTGCTTTGAGTGTGATAGGGGGCAGTGCCCCAACCCCCCAATTGGCCCTACCCTGAGCATGACTGAGGGTGGCATCGCAACCTCCCAATCCACCCTGCTCTGTGCATGACATGGGGCGGCGTCCCAACTCCCCAATCAGCCCTGCTCTGAGCCCGACCAGGGGCTGCACCTAGGGATTGGGCCTGCCCTCTGCCACCCGGGAGCAGGCCTAAACCAGCAGGTCATTATCTCCCAAGGGGCCCCAGACTGGGAGAGGGCACAGGCCGGGCTGAGGGACCCCCCTCCCCCCCAAGTGCACAAATTTTTGTGCACCAGGCCTCTAGTTTAATATACAATTGTTCATAATCTTCCTTCATTCCCTTTTTATATCTATAATTTGACAGATGTCCTCTTTTAAATTCTAGTTCTAGTAATTTGACATCTCTTTAAAAAATATTTTTATTGATTTCAGAGAGGAAGGGAGAGGAAGAGATAGAAACATCAATGATGAGAGAATCATTGTTCAGCTACCTCTTGCACGCCCCCTACTGGGAATCAAGCCTGCAACCTGAGCATGTGCCCTGACCATAATCAAACCATGACCTCCTGGTTCAAAGGTCAATGCTCAACCACTGAACCATGATGGTTGGGCTTGACTCTTCTCTTTTCTTTCCTTGGTCATACTAATTAACTGTTAGTCAATTTTGTTGCTCTTTCAAAGAACCAACTTTTGGTTTCAATGATTCTATTTATTTCCTATTTTCTATATCACTGATCTAATCTTCATTATGTCCTTCCTTCTCCTGGCTTTGAATTTAGTATGTTCTCCTTTTTCCAGTGTCATTAGATGGAAGACTAGGCTATTGATTTAAAATGTTATCTTCTTTTTTAATATAGGCATTAACAAATAACAGGTAGTGCTTTAGATGCATCCCATACATTTTAGTATGTTGTGTGTTTATTTCTGTTCATCTGAAAGTATTTCCTGGTTTCCCTTCAGATGTGTCTTCTTTGACCCACAGGAATTTTAAGAGTGTTTTGTTTAATTTCCACATATTTTTGAGTTTCCCAATTTTTTCTACCATACTAATTTTGAATTTCATTCCATTGTAGTGGGAGAACATACTTTGTATTATTTGTATCCTTTTTAATTTATTGAGATTTGCTTTATGGCCTAGCTAGCATTTGGTCTATCCTGGAGCATAGTCCATGTACATTTGAGAAAAATAATATAGTATATTCTATTGTTGAGGCAAAATGTTCTATAATGTCTTTTAGGTCAAGTTGTTTTACAGTGTTGTTCGAATCTTCTAGTTCTTCTTGATATTCTCCCCAGTAGCTCTATACATCATTGATAATGTGTTATTAAAGTCTCTATTATTGTTAAATTGTCTATTTTCCTCTTCACTTCTATCAGTTTTTGCTTTATTTCAGTGCCCTATTATTAGGTGCATATGTTTATAGTTGTTAGGTGTTCCTAATTAATTGATCCTTTTATCATTATAAAATGTCCCCCATTTTCTCCAGTACCAATTTTCTGCTTTTAGTATATTGTTTGATATTTATATAGACAATCTAACTTTCTTGTGGTAGCTGTTTACATGATACATAATTTCCCATCCTTTTATTTTCAATCTATTTGTGTCCTTAAAGTATATCTCCTGAGGACAGCATAGTTTGATTATTTTTTAGTCTATCTCTGACTCTGAATTGGATTGCTAATCCATTCACACTTAGTTATTATTGATATTGTTGGATTTATATCTTCCATTTTACATATTACTTTCTATAAAACATGCCATATTTTGACTTAATTTTTATCTAAACTGATACAAATTTGGGGAGTAAATACAGTAATAAACTACTATTAGGATTATACATCTTACAAAAATTATGGAAAGTAAATTGGTACTATGTATCAAGTGCCAGTTGGTTAGAGTGTTATTCCAGTACACCAAGGATGCAGGTTCAATCTCTGGTCACATACAAGAACAACCAATGAATGCATAAATAAGTGGAACAACAAATGGATGATATTCTCTCTCTCTCTCTCTCTAAAATCAATATATAAAAAATATGTGGTAAAGGCCTTGGGGGTGTGAGAGTAGAGGGTCAATGTAGAAAAAACATCTGTAATATTTCAACAATGAAGATAAATTTTAAAGATTTTTTTTAAAAAGTGTTCATACTATTTGATATCGTAATTCCATTTCTAGGAATATAGCTGAAAAAAGTAGTCAAATATACAGTCAAATGATTCACAAGGGAATTATTATTATTTTTTTTTTTGCAGCCCACATAAATTTATTTTTTTAATTAAATCTTTATTGTTCAGATTATTACACTTGTTCCTCTTCCCCCCCCCAAAACTCCCCTCCTCCCAGTTCCCGCCCCACCCTCCGCCCTCACTCCCCACCCACTGTCCTCATCCATAGGTGCACGATTTTTGTCCAGTCTCTTCCCGCATCTCCCACACCCCTTTCTCCCCCAAGAATAGTCAGTCCATTCCCTTTCTATGTCCCTGATTCTATTATAATCACCAGTTCATTCTGTTCATCAGATTATTTATTCACTTGATTCTTAGATTCACTTGTTGATAGATGCATATTTGTTGTTCATAATTTGTATCTTTACCTTTTTCTTCCTCTTCCTCTTCTTAAAGGATACCTTTCAGCATTTCATATAATCCTGGTTTTGTGGTGATGAACTCCTTTAGCTTTTCCTTATCTGTGAAGCTCTTTATCTGACCTTCAATTCTGAATGATAGCTTTGCTGGATAAAGTAATCTTGGTTGTAGGTTCTTGGTATTCATCACTTTGAATATTTCTTGCCACTCCCTTCTGGCCTGCAAAGTTTCTGTTGAGAAATCAGCTGACAGTCGTATGGGTATTCCCTTGTAGGTAACTGAGTTTCTTTCTCTTGCTGTTTTTAAGATTCTCTCTTTATCTTTTGCTCTTGGCATTTTAATTATGATGTGTCTTGGTGTGGTCCTCTTTGGATTCCTTTTGTTTGGGGTTCTCTGCGCTTCTTGGACCTGTAAGTCCATTTCTTTCACCAGGTGGGGGAAGTTTTCTGTCATTATTTCTTCAAATAGGTTTTCAATATCTTGCTCTCTCTCATCTTCTGGCACCCCTATAATTCTGATGTTGGTACACTTGAAGCTGTCCCAGAGGCTCCTTACACTATGCTCGCATTTTTGGATTCTTTTTTCATTTTGCTTTTCCGGTTGGGTGTTTTTTGCTTCCTCGCATTTCAAATCATTGACTTGATTCTTGCGCTCCTCTGGTCTGCTGTCGGGAGTCTGTATAATATTCGTTATTTCAGTCCGTGTATGCTTAATTTCTAGTTGGTTCCCCAATATAACATCGAGGGTCTCATTAGTTTTCTTGTAGATCTCATTAAGTTTATCGGCGGCTTCTAAACAGTTCTTGAGAGACCTTAAAAGTGTGGTTCTGAACTCTATATCTCCCATTGACAATTTTGTCCTGTTTCTTTGTCTCCGCATTTTTTATGCTTCCTTGGTGCACCCCCTAGTGGTCTTTGTGCGCAGTCTTATAGTTAAGCCTTGATTGTTGTAGCTAATACCAGGGAGGGTTGGACCTCCAGGCCAAGTGGCTATGAGAATCAGCTGTGTCTGCAGTGAGAGAACTTCTGTCCTCTCGGGAGGTGCTAATCTAGCCTTTGCCTGAGGATATCCGGCAAATGCCTCTGTGCAGGGCTTGAGCGGGGCGGGTCGCACAGGATCAACAGGGTGGGGGGGAGAGAGCAGTTATGGCGGCTCTCAGTCCTGTCCCCAGGGGCTCTGCCCCTCTGAGTCCCAGCACCCGCTGCAAACCTCGGAGAGAAAGCTGCACTCGCTCTGACCGAAGCCAGACAGTCCCGCTTCTCCCGTTTGAGTCTGGGTCCCTAGAGACTCGCCTGTATCTGGAGCTCAGAGTCTGCGACTCCCTCCCGATTGAAAACGCCAACCGCGCCCTCCGCCGCCAGCCCGCTTGCGCACTCCCCACCTCAGAATTTGCCTTCAGCACTGTGCCTCCTCTGAGTGTCCGTATGCGTTTCTTTTTCCTCCTAGTTGTAGGACTTCCACTCAGCCAGCGTTCCTGTGGTTCTGGGTGATGTCCGTTCCATTTTTTAGTTTCACTTTTGAAGTAGTTGTTCACGGCAGCAAACTCTGGCGTTAACCTATGCCGCCATCTTGGTTCTCCCTACAGCCCACATAAATTTAAACCTTGTTTATTTGGCCCGTGTTAGCCTTTGAGTGTGACATGCTTGGTTTAGCCATTGGGTATTGCCAGTAATAAACGAAAATAGGTAAGCAGGTTTAGAGCATCACTCACGGATTTTTCTCTTTTCAGCCAAACTGATTTTTTACTTTCAGGTTTGGCCAGGTTTTGACTCTTTCAAATAATGTTTCTATTCTTAACTTTTGAAATTATGTTTTAAAAAATATAAATGTAAGTTGGTTTGTTTTTTAACCTGCAAATGAATTCCAGTTTTATATGGCTCACCGCTGTGGCCAAGAACCGTGGCCCTGGCGTAGGAGTGGAGGGGATTCCTTAGCAACACAACTTCTTCCTGAGTGACAAATCTCCTGGGAATTATTTATAATGGTAGTACACTGGGAGCAAAATAGATTTTTATTAATAGGGTACATAAATAAATTATAGTAATTTATAAGATAAAATATAATTCATCCCAAAAACAAATGTATATGAAGGTATTTTAATACAATGAAATGCTTATAATACTGAATAAGCTAAAAGACACAACTGTATTATAAGTATCCTATATAACTAAAGACTAATATGTCAAGTGTCCAGTCATCTGTTCAACCAATCAAAGCATAAAATGCTAATGATATGCTAAGGCCGCTCATCTGCTCATTATGACATGCACTGACCACCAGGGGGAAGATGCTCCGACCAGCAGGTTAGCTTGTTGCTGGGGTCTGGCCCATCGGGACTGAGCAAGATGGGCCAGACACACCCTGGAGCCCTCCCGCATCCCTCCCTGCCCCGATCATGCATCGGTGGGGTCCCTTGGCCTGGCCTGCACCCTCTCGCAATCTGGGACCCCTCAGGGCATGTTGGAGAGCTGGTTTTAGCCCCATCCCACAGGCCAGGCCGAGGGACCCCACTGGTGCTTGAATTTGTGCACTGGGCCTCTAGCGTAATATAAAGAATAGAGAAAATACACCACCAGAATTTTATCAACTATCTTCAGATCATTTTTATACTTTTCTTTATATACATTTCCTTTTCTATAATTAGCATGCCATAATTAATGATTAAATGTTTTGAGATATTAAAAATGTTGTATGATTACAGAGCTTATGTTTATGAAATTCTAATTTCAGATACCATTCTAATACCATGACTTATAGGTTATTAGTTCTTTCATCCCATAAGCATCAAGATAACTATAATATGTGAGGTAGTATGCTAGGAAGTGAAGGAAATAAAAAAAAAAAGATAATTCTTAAGTGGTTTAAATTTTATCAGAAGGCACCCTGGAAGCATGTTCAACAGTTAGAACATTGGCCCATGCACCAAAAGTTTGTGGGTTTGATTCCCTGGCACATGTGAGGTAACCAATCGAAATGTCTCTCTCACATCTCTCTCTCTCTCTCTCTCTCTCTCTCTCTCTCTCTCTCTCTCTCTCTCTTCTTTCTCTCTCTCTCCTCTCTCTATTCCCCTCTCCCTCTCACTCTCTCAAATAAAAATAAAAATCAATGGAAAAAATATCCTCAGGTGAGAATTAACAACAACAACAAAATTTTATTAGAAAGTACAGTCATTTAAGATAATTTCAATGGCCAAAACCGGTTTGGCTCAGTGGATAGAGCGTCGGCCTGCGGACTGAAAGGTCCCAGGTTCGATGCCGGTCAAGGGCATGTACCTGGGTTGCGGGCACTTCCCCGGTGGGGGATGTGCAGGAGGCAGCTGATCGATGTTTCTCTCTCATCGATGTTTCTAACTCTCTATCTCTCTCTCTTCCTCTCTGTAAAAAATCAATAAAATATATTTTAAAAAAAAGATAATTTCAATGGAAGACAGATATCTTTAGATCAGTGTGTTGTAGAATTTGGGGGCAGAGATTACATCTGGGCTCTGCTATGTAAGACTAATCCTAATATTAGCCTGGACAAAATTATTTCAGCCCCACTACTTTGAGTACTTTCCCAAATAACTGCCTGACTATCCTCCTGATAATGCCACCGACCCTTAGGCCAAGGTAGGTCATTCTGGGAAGCACAGAAAATTTGGATATTAGTCACAGCCCTGTCAAGCGTAAGTGTTCTGCCCTTAAGTTAGCAATTGAAGCTATAAAAAAGGTGGGGAGCTAAAAAAAAGATAGTATTGTAATATATATTACACAAATTTTTTTTGGATAATAGTATATACATAGCTGTTTTACAGATGGGGTTAAGAAGTAGAAGGTGTTATATAATTACTTTCAAAAATCATAATTTGAATGTTAATATAATTGTGATAAGAATATTTATCCTTTTCTCTGAAAAGAGATGTGAAATGAAACAGTCTTAGATGGTAAATTGGCTCTGTCAATAAATAGATGAAAAAAAAACAAAAACCTTATGCCAGCATTTTCTATCTTTTATGTAGGTTCAGCATTTATTCATTCAGTAAAAAATTATTTATTGTCTCCCATATTCCAGGTATTATTCCAGACACTATGAGACATACCAGTGGAGAAGAAAGACTATATCTACAAACTAATATTACAAACTATTGAAACTTGGTCACTCATTTTTCTTCTCTTTTGTGTAAAAAAAATAAGACAATTCATTTAAGTCAAGTAAATGAATCTCCGACCCTTAAAGGAAACAACAGTGTTTTCTAGAGATTTTATTTTTCTCCTTAGAAGATGTAGGCTGAGGCAAAGTGGCACATGTATGTGGGATGAGAAACTCCCAGATGATACACTTTTTTCCTGTTCTAATCTTATAAATGAGGATATAAGAAATTGAACTGAAAGGCAAGAGAGTCTGCCTAGTAATCTAGGGAATACCATTATAAATATATTTTTCATTCTTCCTACGGCTCATATCAGGACAATGTGTTAAAATTATCTTCAGGAATAAACACCTGCCAGGATGGTGTGGCTCAGTGGTTGAGCATCGACCCATGAACAAAGAGGTCACTGGTTCGATTCCCAGTCAGGGCACATGTCCGAGTTGCAGGCCCAGTACCCAATAGGGGTCATGCAGGGGCAGCCAATTGATGTTTCTAAATCTCTATCTCTCCACCTTCCTCTCTAAAAAAATTCAATAAAAATTTATTTTAAAAAAAGTAATAACCAAGCTACCCCATTAGGTTATAGGGTGATGATAGATAGATAGATAGATAGATGATAGATAGATAGATAGATATCTAAAGATAGGATTTTACTAAATGCCCTTTGTAAAAATTATATATATATATATATATATATATATATATATATATATATATATATATTCTTCTCATATATATTCTTCTCTTATTTTTATCTATTTGAATAGGAAAAACTATGCATGTTTTTATGTGTTTATTGATTTCTTGACACCTTTTATTAAAAATATTCAGGGTCAAAATAGGAGAAAAGGAAGTTAAGTTACATATATGGGCGTGTAATCTTAAGAGTAAGTCATTTGAACTATGTAACTATCGGTAAAGGAAATAAAAATCTAGATAATCATTCTCTGAGGAGGTATATCTACATGATGCATGATTAGTTGACAATTTAAATATAAACAAAGCTGTCAAACACATCATTTATTATTATAAAATTTTCCACATTAAATTCAGTTCAACTGCTCCATGTATGTGTATAGCCTAGGAAATATTTATTTTCCCAATTTTACAGATATTAACTTATTTCTAGTATTTACTGTGTTAAAAATTATTAAAGAAGGAAATTTAGGTGAAACAAACTTTACTGACCACTTCATGAAGTAGACTGTCTCCTTTTGGAGAACTGCAGAATGGGACACAAGGCAGGAAGCTTTTTTGAAGAAGAAAGAACAAGAAAGAGAAAATAGAAAAGAGCTCATTGGCTGGGGCCACATAGTCAACCTTGTTTGGGATGAAAAGACCAGCATTGCCTTGGCGTTTGGGGATTGGCCGACTGGCTATACTGCATTTCTAGTCAAGCAGAGCATTTACAGGGACATGACAGTTATCTAAGCTTCAGTTTGTTGATATGGCACCCCAGGCAGGAGTGGCTCCATCGTGGGTCTAGAGATTTATTTCAACATTTGTATGGATTGACTAGTTTACGTTCAACCAGAACCATTTTCGGGATCTGAGATTTAGGTCTCAGGGTCAATCCCAGAAAACACCAACCGAGGTGAGAGAAAATAAAGCTGTGGGCATGAACATGCACAAAGACCCTGAAGTAAAAGTGAAAAGGGAAAATGAACACACCAGTGAGGTAATTCAGTGTCGCTGGATGACTGTGTAGGGAAATTGCTCCATGCTGGAGCCCTGATGATACTACATGTATGTACATAGCCACATAGACAAGGTTGTCCTGAGGTTTGGCAGGGCATTCTGTATCCTGCCAGAACACAGGGATATAGGCAATCTTGTGAGAAGCTGCTACAAGGTCATATCACACTCATTACCCTGTCTCAAGAGAGGTTGCCATGACAGTTTCTCATCTGTCTCCCTCATTCCAGTGAGGTAAGAGGCTTTGTGATTCACCCTCCCCACTCTGGGACCAGCTTCAAGCTTGAAAGGCTCTTAGTTGCATTATGGAAATGGTTTATCAGCAACAAAGAGCCCTACCACTTGTGTTGCCAATCATTTGGACACTTGTTCTAATGTCACACTTGGAACAAATGATGGGTAGATAACACCATGCTGATCTTGCTTTTGCTCTCCATGTAACTGACAAAATACACTTGGGCATATTGTTTCTTACTGGCTGGATCTGTCAGTCTGCTGAACAGTGTAACAGCGTGGAATAGGGGAAGGGCGTTTCACAGTGGCCAGCCTAGAAAAGCAAACAAGGGCCAAATGAAGAAAAGCTGTTTAGAGCAATAGGGAAAAAGAAGAATAAAATTGGAGGCATCACACTACCTGATATCAAACTATTCTACAAGGACATAGTGATCAAAACAGCATGGTACTGGCATAAAAACAAATATGTAGATCAATGGAACAGAATAGAGAACTCAGAAATAAACCCACATCTATATGGTCAATTAATATTTGACAAGGAGGCAAGAACATACATTGGGGTATAAACAATTTACCAGGTATTCAATAAATGGTGCTGGGGAAAATTGGACAGATAAATGCAAAAAAATTAAACCAAATCACTTTCTTACACCGTATATAAGAATAAACATTAAATGGATTAAAGACTTAAAGACTCAAAACCATAAAACTCCTGGAAGAAAATGTAGGCTAGAAAATTTCTGATATTTCTCTTAGCAATATTTTTTTCCTGATATATCTCCTCAGGCAAGGGAAATAAGAAAAATAAACAAATGGGATTTCATCAAACTGAAAAGGTTTTGCCCAGCAAAGGAAACCATCAGCAAAGAAAAAGGCAACCTACTGAATGGAGGAAGATGTTTGCCAATGATACATCTAATAAGAGGTTAATATCCAAAATTTATAAATAATTCATACTATTCTACATAAAAACAACAAACAATCCAATTAAAAATCGAAACAGGATCTGATACACACTTCTCCAAAGAGGACGTACAGATGGCCAATACATATGAAAAAAATGCTCAATGTCACTAATCATCAGGGGGATGCAAATTAGAATCACAATGAGATACCACCTCATACCTGTCAAAATGGCTATCATCAATAAATCCACAAATAAACGTTAGCAAGGATGTGGAGAAAAAGGAACCTTCATACACTGTTGGTGAGAATGGAGATTGGTGCAGCCACTATGAATAACAGGATGGAGGGTCCTCAAAAAATTAAAAATAGAACTGCCTTATGGCACAGCAATTTATTTTCTGGATATATATTCAAAGAAACCCAAAACACTAATTCAAAACAATATATGCACCCTACTCCACACAATTACACCTAAGTTCATTGCAACATTATTTATAATAGCCAACTCAAGTGCCCATCAACAATTGAGTAGATAAAAAAAGTGGTGGTACATTTACACAATGAAATATTACTTGGCCATAAAAAAAATAATGAAAGCTGACCATTTGCAACAGCATGGATGGACTAGCAGGGGTCCTCAAACTACGGCCCGCGGGCCACATGCGGCCCGCCAAAAACATTTATCCGGCCCGCTGGGTGTTTTTGCCGCTGCTGCGTGCATAGGAATTTGTTCACAGGTTTTTTTTTTAAACTATATCCGGCACTCCAATGGTCTGAGGGACAGTGAACTCCCCCTGTTTAAAAAATTTGAGGACCCCTGGACTAGAGGGTATTATGCTCAGTAAAATAAGTCAGTCAGAGAAAGACAAATACCTTATGATTTCACTCATATGCATAATCTAAAGAACAAAATAAAGGAACAAACAAAATTAAAACAGACTGATGGTTGCCAGAGGGGTTGGGGGATTGGGTGAAAGATGTGAAGGAATTGAGAAGTACAGATTGGTAGTCACAAAATAGTCATGGGGATGTAAAGTACAGCACAGGGAATATAGTTAATAATATTGTAATGACTATGTATGGTGCAAGGTGGGTACTGGAAATACCAGCACTTTATAAAGTATATGATTATCTAACCACTATACTGTACAACTAAAACTAACACAAAATAATATTGAATATAAACTTTAACTGAAGATGATTTTTAAAAGGCTATTTTTGCATTGTATTTCGTTTTGAAGATCTTTGGCAAAATATCTTTAAGGTCCAAATCATAAAGAAAACACAATAGTTAAAAATGTTTATCTAATCTACACTATATGTTGAATTAAAATGACTTTCTAACTAGCACTCATTTATAAAACTGATTGTATTGGGTGAAACAATGTGGTTTTTTAAGCTAAGCAAATCACAAATTAAATTTTAAGTGACACTACATATGCATCATGTATATAATGTCTGAAGTGATTTTCTGGAACAATTTCAATGATTTTGTACTAAAAAAAAAAAGAAAAAAGCTGCATGTGCCATGAAAATAAATTCATCTTATGCTCAATATATATCCACTTAGTTATACCTTCAAATAATTGCTGATCATGAACAATATCTAACTGTAGTAAGAATCTAGCCATCTTGCCCTAACCGGTTTGGCTCAGTGGATAGAGCGTTGGCCTGTGGACTGAAGGGTCCCAGGTTTGATTCTGTCAAGGGCAGGTACCTTGGTTGTGGGCACATCCCCAGTAGGGGGCGTGCAGGAGGCAGCTGATCTATGTTTCTTTCTCATCGATGTTTCTAACTCTCTATCACTCTCCCTTCCTCTCTGTAAAAAAAAAAAAAATCAATAAAATATAGTTTTTAAAAAAGAATCTAGTCATCTATCTACTAATATAAAAACCCTGGGTGGTGTTTATCACGACCACCAGAACCACGACCAAGCAAAAGGAAGTCAGTCCTTCAGGGGTTGTCTTGGCAATGGCTGTGCCCTCCCCTGAGCTGCTTCCTGTAAGGGCGGGGTTTGAGGCAGTAACCCGCCCTGGGAGCATGGAGGCATCTCTTTATAAAGTGTGCTGCACCAGCACAGCCAAGGGTGAACCTGAGTGGGGGTGGCTGAAAGGCTTAGAAAGGACAGACAAGAGAATGAAAGCCCGGTCTCAGTGGGACACTGCTTCTTTGAGAGACAGCGACCATGCCAACAGCCATGCCTTTATTATATAGCAGATGCTACGAGGCAAGGTAAGGGCGTGACCAAGATGTTTACAACAATATCCTGGGTTTCAATCCTACTCAACTACATGCACCTGAACTCTATCAAGCCTACATCACTCAGGCACATGGGGCCACGTGTTCGGACCATAGGTTCAAGCTTACAACTACAGATGTTGGCTATAATTGTGCTGGGGGGGCTCTGCCCTCCAAGCTGGGACTTGCACGTGGCAATGAGATGACTGTGCCCTCTCATCAGTCCAAGGCTTGAACCTGTCCAAAACACTGTAGCAGCTCCCCACAATAAAGTTTTAATTCTGTTTCTTTGTTACTAATGTTGTGGCCCCACTCCATAACAAAGAAACAATTTCCAGAGGATGAGGCCCAGGAATCAGGATTTTAAAAAGATTCCCAGGTGATTCTAATGTGCAGCCAAGGTTGAGAACTACTGCTATAGATAATATTAAAAATATATCTAAACGTGCAATTCTTTGTCCAAAAAATGAGCATGTTCAAAAATTAAATGAAGAAAATTTGGATATACTTGATGGAGATTTTCACACATATTTGAGTGATGATTCCATTGATTCCACAGATGATGCTGAAAAGGAAAATTTTCCCATCGAATTTCTTAATAGTATTACTCCTTCAGGAATGCTGTGTCATAAATTAAATTTGAAAGTGGGTGCAATCATCATGCTATTGGGAAATCTCAATAGTAAATGGGGTCTTTGTAATGGTACCAGATTTATTATCGAAAGATTACGACCTAACATTATTGAAGCTGAAGTATTAACAGGATCTGCAGAGGGAGAGGCTGTTCTGATTCCAAGAATTAATTTGTCCCCATCTGACACTGGCCTCCCATTTAAATTGATTCGATGACGGTTTCCTGTGATGCCAGCATTTGTGATGACTATTAATAAATTACAAGGACAAACTCTAGACAAAGGCATATTCCTACCTGAACCCGTTTTTGCACATGGTCAGTTATATGTTGCTTTCTCTCGATTTTGAAGAGCATGTGATGTTACAGTTAAAGTTCTAAGTACTTCATCACAAGGGAAATTAGTCAAGCACTCTGAAAGTGTTTTCACTCTTAATGTGGTGTACATGGAGAAATTAGAATAAGTTTAATCACTTTATCAGTCATTGTTTGCATCACTGTTGTTTTTATATCATGTTTATGTTGTTTTCATATCATGTTTTTGTTGTTTTCATATCATATTTTTGTCATTTTTATATCATGCCTCTGTTGTTATATCCTTTTGTTACTGTTTATTTATTAATAAATTTATATATTATTTTCATATACATTCTACTAATTTCCTTTCATCTCTCATACTTCTATTATAGAGAAAGGGAAAATAGCAATATTAAAATATCTCCGCTAATTAATTCCCTTTATTAAAAAAATATATTTTATTGATTTTTTACAGAGAGGAAGGGAGAGGGATAGAGAGTTAGAAACATTGATGAGAGAGAAATATCCATAAGCTACCTCCTGCACACTCCCCACTGAGGATGTGCCCACAAGCAAGGTACATGCCCTTGACCGGAATCGAACCCAGGACCCTTGAGTCCAAAGGCCGATGCTCTATCCACTGAGCCAAACCGGTTAGGGCAATTAATTCCCTTTTAATGTGCATGAATTTCATGCACCAAGCTACTAGTCCTATATAACAAAGAGGTAATATGCAAATTGACCCTCATACCATAATGCTGTCACAAGATGTTGGCACACACAGCAGCGGTGGGACAGCGGGGTCAGGGCCAGCAACCAGTCTGCACAACTTCTGCTTGGGTTCTGAGGCCCCGTGTGCACGTTGCGGTGGTGGGGCCTGGCAGCTGCTGCACGCTGCCCACAGGCAGGGCATCGGGGCAGCACTCCAGGACACGGGGCCACCCCGCGGCGTGCTAGCCTCGTGGGGCAGGATTTCAGAATTTGGGTTGGTACCATAGCATGGGGGGTGGGGGAAGAGAGAGGCGGAGTCCTGGGTCTTGCGTGATTTTGCACAACGAGTCACTAGTCCTATCTAATAATAGAAAAACATGGTATTTAACCATACCTCCGCTACGCTTCCCATTGGCTAATCAGCAGGATATGCACATTAACTGCCAACAAAGATGGCGGCCGGCAGCCACGCAGCTGAAGCGAACATGAGGCTTGCTTGCTCCAGTGATGGAGCCAAGGTTCCCCACCTGCTGTGGCCCAGCTCTGAGCTCCGGTCCGGAAGCCACAATGTTGCAATGATAGAAGCTAAGCAAACCCCAGATACCTGCTTTCAGCCGGCCACGGCCTCAGAGCTAGAGCTGGGACTCAGAGCTGGAGCCGGCTCTCATCTCCAGTGACAGCTGTAGAAGGTAAATAAATCCCAGAATTAAAAAAAAGGAGGCTGGGAGCTTCAGTCACCTGCCAGCCTGAAAACGGCCCTCAGCCCCATACCTGGAATGGCCAGACACCCCAGTGGGGACCCCCATCCTGAAGGATGTGTGACCAGCTGCAAACAGCCATCAGCCTGTCATCCAGGCTGGCCAGGCACCCAAGCGGGACCCCACCCTCATCCGGGACACCCTTCAGGGCAAACCAGCTGGCCCTCACATGTGCACCAGGCCTCTATCCTATATAGTAAAAGGTTAATATGCAAACTGACCCTAACAGCAGAAAGACTGGGAATGACTGGTCACTATGACACACACTGACCACCAGGGGGCAGACGCTCAATGCAGGAGCTGCCCTCTGGTGGTCAGTGTGCTCTCACAGGGGGGAGCTCTACTCAGCCAAAAGCCAGGCTGATGGCTGCCAATACAGCAGTGGTGGTGGGAGCCTCTCCTGCCTCCTCAGCAGCACTAAGGATGTCTAACTGCAGCTTAGGTTTGCTCCCCGTTGGCAATAGGGCTCCCGGGCTGTCGGAGGGATGTATGATTGCCATCTTAGGCCCAATCTCCTGGGGAGCAGGCCTAAGCCAGCAGGTTGTTATCTCCCAAGGGGTCCCAGACTGCGAGAGGGCACAGGCCGGGCTGAGGGACTCTCCCCTCCCCCCCAAGTGCACAAATTTTTGTGCACCGGGCCTCTAGTATATAATAAATATTAATGATATATAATACCTGATATACACATTAGCCATTATATATTTCTAAACTAAGCAAAATACATATTTCTTTCTAAGGAATGTGAAAAATGAATTGAAGATGGAATGGTTTTTTTTCTATGGGGAGGGGAAGATATTTATAGACATTTCAGAAGTTTTGAAAAATAGTATCCTAGGTTCTAGAAGACTATCTGTTCATTGTTCTATTATGTCTCCAAAACTACATAGATATCAAAACACACTTACCTTCAAATATGAGATATTACAGGTAAAGAAAGCTATAACATAAATTTACTTGCTTGGGGGCATTTTTCATTTTTTAAATGTCTGGGGGAAAACTTTTTATTCTTTTAAGAATAAAATATTTTGAAGAACACTGAAAACCTTCCTTCATGAGTCATCTACTAATGCATGGGACAGAGAAGATGGACTCCACAGTGAGAATGGATGAACTGCATGAAGCATAGTGTCATTCCAAAGGTCACTTATGACCCAGCTTCCCTCAAACTTAGTACTGTCAAATTCAGCTGTAGGACACAAGAGAGCCACTTGTACTCTCATCAGTGAATGGCAAGTACTAGAACAGATTATTAAGGTACTGGGCACTTCACTTACTTTTTGTTCAGTGAAGATAAGTGAAGTAAAAAAAGCAGAGTGGCTTTAGCCTCCATGGAAATCAGAATTGCCATTACTAAACAAGCATTCCAGGAAATCTTCTACAACTCACTTTTAAATAAATTCTCAACAGAGGAAACATAGAACATTCCAAGTGAATAGAGTATTACTTGTGAGACTTAGTCCTATACCAATGCGGAATGCTCTCTGCGTGCACCCCAACCACAGTGTCAATGATGCTTTTTTATTTTTGAAAATGTTTTTATTGATTTTCTTAGAGAGGAGAGGAGAGGAAAGGAGGGAGGTAGTGAGGGAGCGAGAGGGAGAAAGAGAGAGAGAAACAGGGATCCACAGCCTCCTGCATGCCCCCTACTGGGGATTGAGGCCGCAACCCAGCATGTGCCTTGGCCAGGAATCAAAGCAGCCACCCCTTGGTGCATGGGAGGGCACTCAATTAACTGAGGCACACCGCAGGGCATCACTGATGCTTTTTTAAAAATTGACTTGCAAAATACTTGTACCTGGAATTTACAATTCTTTTGTAGTGAATCGGTTGCAAATAGAAACTCAGTCATCAATTATATTTTGGTCTTACATCGTCTCAAATCAGCAAGCAATTTACCTTTTCTTGCCTGAGTTACAAATCTCTAGTTTTTATATAGCATCTCTTGGTTCCCTAGTCACTGCATATAACACAATCTAGAAGCAAACTGAGAAAGGACATATAGAAAGAGTATTGAAAATGATACCTGAGCCCTGGTCAGTGTGGCTCAGTTGGTTGAGCACCGTCCCGTGCACCAAAATTCTTGGTGAGGGCACATGCCCAGGTTGCGGGCTCATTCTCCCATGGGGTCGTGTAGGAGGCTGCCCATGGATATCTTGGTCTCACATCAATGTTTCCCTCTCTCTTTCTTCCCCCTTCTCTCGGAAGGAAGGAAGGAAGGAAGGAAGGGAGGAAGGAAGGGAGGGAGGGAGGGAGGGAGGGAGGGAGGAAGGAAGGAAGGAAGGAAGGAAGGAAGGAAGGAAGGAAGGAAGGAAGGAGGGAGGGAAGGAGGAGGGAGGGAGGGAGGGAGGAAATGATACCTGAATTCCAAGGCAAACCCTATGGGATTACTCTGGATCCTCAAGGCTATAGCAGAATTTAAATGTCCCCATCTGTATGAGAGTTCAAAGCAATTTTAAAGCTACCAATTGATAGCTCTTACTGATCTATATCTAACCCAGTTTGCCCGTTTTCCATTTTTCATTGTCTTCATATTTCATCAAGAATTAAAAAAAAAATGGTTTGGAAGACAACTCTCATCTCTGTGTTCCTGGGTTAGTTTTGCATTTTGGGCAAATGGGTATTTAATTCTTAAATATGTTGGGGACAAATAACTGCATTATACAATTCTGAGCTTCCGTAATGGGGGGTCACTGTTATGATTTAAACTTGTCTCGTTAAGATTTTCACAAGTATACACTGACACACAAGGTCTGTTTTTATCCTCCACTAAACTGGATATACACAGCCACAATTACCATTCAGGCCAAAAATGTGCTTTTGCCTGAATTACCAAGATGATTACACCTACTCTAGAGGGGCTGCTGATTGAAAACTGTAAGAGCCTGATTGCAGCAATGCTCTGCATTTCTTTGTCTTCATTTTCTTCCACAATGTTTGTTCTCAATTTTATAAGACCAAGAAAAGATAAGATTCCGGGGCTTTAGTGTTGGGAGAACAACAGAGTGTTTACTTGCAAAGTAGGAGCAACAAAGAGCTGTGAGGACAACAGGGGAGAGGAGAGGAACAATAACTTGGAAGAACTGCTATCTTATTTTAACCCCTGGGAAACTGTGATATTATACTCCACTGTGAAATCTACTGCTCTCTGTTGGGGGAAAAATAGATAATCCAAGAGGAGAAGAGGAGGGGGAAAGGTCTGTATTATTAACAGTTTAAATGCATCATGGTCTCTGTTTAAATACAATCTTGATGAATTGTTCTTAAAAATGGTATTGATCTAGGTAATCAATCTTAGTGCTTTTGTCAAAAAAGATTTTTTCACCAAAACTGCAATATCGATTACTTGCATCAGAACAGAGTTTAAAAGAGGAGAAATTCATTCAAGTCAAAGCTATTGCTGATGCCCCTAAAAATACCAGAGTTGCACATCGACCTCCACTAAAAAAAAAAAAAAGCTGATTTCAGGAGCAGTCACCAGTGGGTCTTTGCTTCATTCCCTATCTGTCCTCTGACAACTGTTGTTAATCTTGTAGCCTCATGCTCCCTACCTCTCACGTAACAGGCCATGCAGCAGTAATTGAGCTCTCACACTGCAAAAAAAAGGCAAGAGCAAAAAAATATTACAAAGGTATTTAATGGTTAAAATAAAGGCCTCTTCATCCCACCCCAGGTTCATTGAAGATAAACTGTCAATCTAACTGAAGTCTTGGGATTTCAAAACCTTGAGTGATTCTTGCATTAGCATAAAATCCCAGAAAAGCAGAGAAAGCATTTAAATTCTACACACTGTATTCAATCTTTTGAAAGATTTATTTGGTAGGTGAAGAATGAATACAGCAATCCTGGTGGGCCTGTATTTCTGACAGAAACACGTTATAAGTTCTCTACATATATGCCTTGCAGTGAGCATAATAGTGCACCCACCAGCACTATTTATAGTGCTATTTATAAAAATAAGTCAACTCACTACCCTAAAATTAACTCAGAAAAGCACTTCTAAGTGCTTGGGTCATCATAGGGATTCCAGAAAGGTGGATTCGACTGATACAACTTTAGTTAGTCGCCTGGAGGGACGCTCTACATGGAAAGAGATCTAATACTCTACCAGGGGTCACCTTCCGGTCCTATGTCATGCAGCAGGAGCGTGGCCATTCAGTGCCTTCTCTAGGCCAAGAGTCTATCACAGACCTACAGAAGAACAGCCGAAATGCAAAGAACAGGCGTAGAAATTTAAAGAATGAATACATTTATAAGCACACATCACTATATCACAAAGAGAAATAATCAAATGGCATACAAATATTCATGCTGAGAATAAAGTCATAATTTTACCTTGACTTTTTTAAAAGAGACAAGCACTACTGAACCTCACACCCAAAGCAGATTAAATAAATTGTTAGATATTTTTGGCTATTTCAGAAAAAGATATTATTCTTAAACAAAAAGCAAGATGAAATTAAAATGTCATTCTAAAACTGCTCAATAAAGAACATACTTTAAAAATTACTAAAGCATGGCCCTAGCCAGTTTGGCTCAGCGGATAGAGCATTGGCCTGCGGACTAAAGGGTCCTGGGCTTGATTCTGGTCAAGGGCACATACTGTAGTTGCAGGCTCCTCCCCGGGCCCTGGTCTGGGCACGTGCAGGAGGCAACCAATTGATGTGTTTCTCTCACATCGATGTTTCTCTCTGTCTTTCCCTCTCTCTTCCACTGATCAGTGGAAAAATATCCTCGGGTAAGGATTAGCCAAAAAAACAATTACTAAAGCATGAAAGAGTAGTATGGAATGGGGGAAAAGATAGCTTACATTGCTGTAACGGGGCAACCACTACCTCAACCAGGTGATTAAGATGATCATTAGTGCCCTAGCTGGTTTTGCTCAGTGGATAGAGCATCAGCCCATGGACTGAAGGATTTTGGGTTCAATTCTGGTCAAGGGCACATACCTAGGTTTCAGGTTCGATCCCTGATCCCATCAGGGTGCATGCAGGAGGCAATCAATCGATGTGTCTCTCTCACATCGATGTTTCTCTCTCTGTGTGTCTCCTCCTTGCTTCCATTCTCTCTAAAAAGCAATAGAAAAAATATCCTCCAGTGAGGATTAACAAAACAAAATAAAAAACCAACAACAAAAAAAAATGATCATTAGTGACAAGTCACACTGACTGCATGTACCCATGCTCTGATGTGTGATGAGAATGGCACTTCTCCTATGTTTTTTTCCTCCCAAGAGCCCATAACACAGGTCTAACCATGAAAAAAAAAACCATTAGAAACATCCAAATTGAGGGATCTTTGACAAAATACCTAACCAGTAGCAGTACTCCTCACAACTGTCACGGTTATCAAATCAAAGAAAGTCTGAGAGACTGTCACAGCCCAGAGGAAACTAGAAGACATGATGAGTAAATGTAACAGAAAAAAGACATCAGGAAAAAACAAGTGAAACCTGAGTAAATTGTGGAGTTTAGTTAATATAGTAATGTACATATGTTGGCTCCTCAGTTATGACAAATGTATCATAGTGCTATAAAATGCTAACATCTTACAGGGTGGAACGAAGTGTTGGGTATTTGGGAACTCTACTATGTTGGAGAGTTTTCTGAAAATCTATTATTCTAAAATTAAAAATTTGATTGAAAAAACAACTAATTCTGTTTGAAAAAAACTAAATTATGAAATCTTAACACTCTTCTATACCACCTTTCTGAATCAAAACATGTTTGAAGTGGGATCTTTACAATGACCAGTTATCTTAACTCTCACCTTCTAAATTCCACATTATGACTAGATATTATATTCCAGTTTGGCTATTTTGTGGCTCCATTGTTTGATAAGCAGATATGTATATGTCAGACTGTAACACTATAGGTATATTTTCTTCAGAAATTCTCCTGGAATACAGATGAACCTAGCAGACATCTAATTCAAAACAAACCGAGACAGAAACTTGATTCAGGAAAATTCTCCCTTCTTCCTTAAAGTGAAGAAAAATCAGCTCTCTTTCTGCATCCTACTCACCTCCTTAGAATTAGACATTGGGAAGCTGAAAAGTTTCTGTCCTGAGGCTTCAGGGGGTTTACTATTGAACCTCAGCGAAAAAAGTGAGTAGAAGTGGGCAGTTCAATAAATTATTTGGCATCCAATTTAGGTATTATTTTACATGTATTGCTCTGTTAATAGAAACTAGGGTGTTTTTTTTCTTGTTTTCTGTTGCCATAGGTGATGATTTCTGAACTTCTGTTTGAGGAAAATAGTTTTCTATATATATATATTCTTCAAAACTCTTTAAGTGTTCACAAAATCATCTGAGAGGATTTTGCTGCTGCTGGGTGCACTCTTGTGCTCAAATTCCAGTAACTACAAAAATGCTATAATGAAGTAAGAAAAAATGTACCTCCATTAGGGCAGACTCAGAACCTCCATTCCAAAAGATTACTGAACTCGACTGACAGTAAGGTGGAGTAACAAAATACCAGATTATTTTGCAATATTTATATTAGGCTTTTTGAAATGGTTACTGAACAATTCCAAATTCATTTTTCACCTTAGAACTGCAATTTAAAAATCAGTTGTTCAGAGGTGAATATCTAAAATTTCAAAAAAACACACACACACACACAAACAAACAAACAAAAACAAACCACAAACAAAAACCTTCATACTACTCAACACCAAAAAGACAAATAATCCAATAAAAATTGGAAGAAGACCTGAATAGACACTTTTCCAAAGAGGACAAACAGATGACTAATAGACATATGAAAAGATGCTCAATGTCACTAATCATCAGAGAAATACAAATTGAATCCACAATGAAATAGCACCTCTTACCTATCAGAATGACTATCATCAATAGACAAGTGTTGCCAGGGATGTGGACAAAAGAGAACCCTTGTGCACTGCTGGTGGGAATGCAGACTGGTAAAGGGAATAAGAAGTACAAATTGGTAGTGACAAAATAGTTACAGAGATGTAAGTAAATCATAGAGAATATAGTCAATAATATTGTCATGACCAAGAATGGCGCCAATTGGGATACTGGAAATATTAAGGGGAACACTATGTAAAGTATATTATTGTCTAACCACTAGCATGTACACCTGAAACTAATCTATAATAATAAAAGCATGATATGAGAATTAGACCAGACGTCCTTCTGAATGTTCTTCCTTCCAGACAAAGCCCCAGCGGGCTGAAGCCAAGGCAGAGGTGGCTGCCGTGGCAGCGGGGGCCAAAGCCCTTGCACGAATTTTGTGCATTGGGCATCTAGTACAAAATAAAACTTAAAGAAATTTTAAAAATCATTTGTTCAGTTTGTCAAAAATTGAGTTTATACACTTACCTTATGGGTACTATATATTTTTCTGTATTTATATTACACTTCAAAAGTTATTAAAATGTTTTTACAAGTCAGCTTATGAACAAGATGGCATCAGAGGTAAATACAGAACTCAGAAGCTTCCACAACTACATCAAAAATATAGCTAAACTACAGAACCATCATTCAGAACCACCTGAAATATGGCTGACGAAAGTCCTATAACTAAGGACATTTATAAAGAAGACACTATTTTATAAGTCCAGACTGGTAGGAGAGGTAGAGACACTGAATGGGCTGGTAATCTATACCCATGTGTGGTGGTGAATAGGAAGGACTACCTCAGCTGAGTAGGTCTCTACTGAGATCCAGGGGTCCCAGCTCTACACCAGCCCCCCAGCCCAGGGTTCCAGTGCTAAGAAGAGATGTCCCCTAACTTCTGGCTTTGAAACCCAGCAGAGATTGTGGCTGAATGAAATGGATGCGGGGGGGGGGGGGGGATGAGGACTCCTGGATTCCCAGTCATTTCTTTTAAAGGGCCAGCATAGAGACTTACTAGGACTCACTCACTTTGAGCTCAGGATCTGAGACAGCAGCTCAAAATGCATCTTGGACACACGAGGGAAACCTAAATTGAATGGCATCAGGGCGAGGGCTGGAGGAACAACTTGCTCCCAGGCAGAAGGGCTGGTAGAGACCATGGTTCCTTGCTGAGTTCTCTACCCCCATTCCATCTGTAAAGCAGGCAGGCAGGCACCATATCTGAGTCTCCATCAACCTGGCTAACAGCTAACACTAATGGCCCACTCTGGTGATTCCCAAACACCCCACGACAGCCAATTTGAGTGCCCACCCAAGCTGTTTCCAGCGTTTCTTCCATACAATTACCTATCTTGGCTCATCTCTTTAAAAAGCAACACTGGGCATCAACTTGCCCTGTACAACTTTTAAGAGGCCCCATGCTCAGCACTAGCAGCAGCTTGGCCTTTCCCAGACACTTCCAAGCCCAGCACAAGTAGCAGCCATCTGCATACCATTTTAAAGCTCCTGTCAGATGGCACAGGGCAGAGCATAGGCAGCAGCTGACCTTGGCCTGCACCTCTCAGGAGGCTCCAGAGCCAGAACAGCCAATGGACAGCTTCAGACCACACCAAAATAGTACCCAACCACCAGTGACACACTCAAGGGGTGGGTTCAGCTAAAGCCAGTTCTGCCCCATGGGGTTGGCACCTACACAGAAGATCCTCCATGGTGGTCAGGACCAGTCCTGGAAGCCTATTGGCCTAGGGGAAAATCTCTCCCATTTACCAAGGTTCAATTACAACAGAAGGGTACACAGAGCCCACATGGAGGGTGCACCTGGAGGGCACAGCTTACGTGAATCAGGAGGCTGCTCCACAGGGTCATATAGGACATCTACTACATTAAGTTACTCCACCAAGAATGGGGGACATTGCAGCTCTACATAATATAAATTGGTAGTTACAGGACAGTCATGGGAATGTAAAGTACAGCATAGGGAATATAGTGAATAATATTCTAAGAACTATATATGGTGTCAAGATAGGTACTAGATTTATTGGGTGACCATTTTGTAAATTATATAAATGTCTAATCACGTGGTTGTACATCTGAAGCTAATATAATATTGCATGTTGACTGTAATTGAAAAATAAAAATTTTATAAAGTCAACTACTCTAGTCCACAGTATACACGGAGATAAATGTTTTAAAGCTTCACAACTCTTGTATTTCAACACAAATTCCCATTACACTCTTCCAGTTGGACAAGGACACTCCAGAGTATGTATGTTCCATCTCTATAAACAACATATATTTCCTTCTACAACATAGATCAAATGTGAGGTATTTGGAGCTGTTTTCTAAGTGAGTCTAGAGAATTTAAACATATTCCATGTATCTAAGAGCAAAATTGTGTGTATTTATATGTAAGATCTTTCAAATAGATTATGAAAATGTAATAAAAATTATCTTATGATAGAATTAAAGGTTGCTTTTTAACATTAATTGATGTTAAAATCTTCCTTTAATAGTTCTAGGGTTAAAACACAAACACATGAAGAAAATTAGAACAATATATTTATACACAAGAATGTAAATATAATTCAGGATGTTCAAAAAAGGATAGCTAATTACAGAAGAACTGGAATTCATTTCAATTTTAAGTGTAAACTCTCCAATGTTTAATGTTCTATGATGATTATATCATACTTCAATATTTATTTTTGTAACCATTCCAATATAATGAACTATTTAATTCTCACTTAATACTATTTTCATTTGGGGAGCCCTGGCATGTTTTAACACTGACATGTTTGCTTTTTTAAAAAAAAACAGGTTTATTAAAGTATAATTTACATGTCACATAACCATTTATGTGTATAACTTGATGACTTTAGCAAGTTTACAGAATTATGCAAGCATCTCATAATCTAATTCTGGAACAATGCAACATCCCCCCAAAATTCCTCATGCTCATTTGCAGTCACTCCCTGTTCCCAGACCATCAGAAGAAACTAGTATTCTATTTTTTGTCTCTATATATTTCCTTTTTATTTCATATGAATTGAATAATACAATATGTGTGATTTTATATCTGATTTCTCACACTTAATACTGTTTTTGAGATTCACTTATGTAGCAGTATCTTTACTTTGTTCTTTTATATTTCATTATATGAATATACCACATTTATTTATATATGCACAAGTTCATAGACATTTCATGTTGGCCCAAAGCTCCCTTAGGCTTTCCTTCTGCTTTCTAATTTTTTTCTCCAATTACTGTTCAGATTAGGTGTGTTTCTCTGCCTTGTCTTCTAACTCACTAATTCAGTCCTCCGCTTCTTCTAGTCTACTGTTGAAACCTTCTATTGTGTTTTTTTTTTATTGTAGCTATATAATTTTTTTCTTCTTGATTCTTACATAAATTGTTGAGTTCCTCATCCATCAGGTTTATGAACTGTATGACCCTTACTCTGAATTCTTTTTCAGATTTTTTGCATGTCTCCATTTCATTTAGTTCCTTTTCTGGCACTTCCACCTTTTCTTTCTTTTGGGGTTGTTTCATTGTCTAGTACAGCGGTTCTCAACCTGTGGATCGTGACCCCTTTGGGGGTCGAACGGCCCTTTTACAGGGGTCGCCTAAGACCATCAGAAAACACATATATAATTACATATTGTTTTTGTGTTTAATCACTATGCTTTAATTATGTTCAATTTGTAACAATGAAAATACATCCTGCATATCAGATATTTACATTACAATTCATAACAGTAGCAACATTACAGTTATGAAGTAGCAACAAAAATAATTTTATGGTTGGGGGTCACCACAACATGAGGAACTGTATTAAAGGGTCGCAGCATTAGGAAGGTTGAGAACCACTGGTCTAGTCATTTTTGCTATCATTAAAGAGTCCAGCTGCTGAGTCATGCAGGGCCTGTGGCCGTGGAGGGGGGGCGGGGTTGGCGAAGTTCAAAGATATTTTATTTTTTCCACTTTTGAGCTATTATGAATATTATAGCTATACACATTCAAGTACAAGACATATATTTTCATTTATCTTGGGAATCTTGTAAGGGTGAATTTGTGAGGTCATAGGTCATATTATAAATATGTTTATCTTTTTAAGAAACAGCTGAACTAGCTGGACAAGCAGAAAGCTGGTCCCTACTGAGTCAGAGGCTAGCATCCTCAGAACATGCTCTTTCCCACAAGCTTCTCTCCGTTCTTGCCCTAGTCAGCCTTCAGGCCAACTGGACTTTTCTGGAAGCTCAAAAATCTTTAGTGAAAGATGGAGTTGAAAGAGAACCAGAGAGATGGTGGTGTGAGAATGATTCAGCCCAATGTTGCTGGCTATGAAGATGGAATAAGGAGCCACAAATCAGGGAAAACAGGAGCCTTCTGGAAGCTGGAAAAGGTTAAAGGAAGCAGAGAGCTGGCACAATGGAAATGGCCCTGGGCCCTATGAGGAGACCGTGGGAATGGGGTTTCAGAAATTCCACAAACCTCTTGCCACCTCTCCTTCGCAAACCACACCATCAAGATCCAGCAGGACTGAAGGCAACTGGGAGTCACAGCAGTGGTTTGGGATGTGGTAAGCAAATCCTGGGGGACCTCTGAAAACATCTGCAATTGATTATAAGACTGGTCTTTATTTAAAAAGAAATAAAAGAACAGCTTTGTTGAAAAAAAAAGAAACAGCTGAACTGTTTTCTAAAACAGCTTGCCATTTTACATTCCCATTATTAATATATGAGGATTGTTTCTCCACAATCCTCACTAACACTTATTATTATCATGTATTTTCATCATAGTCACTCAAATGGCTTTGAAGAAGTATATGATTGTGGTTTTAATTTTTATTTTCCTAGTGACTAATGATGCCATGCATCTTTTCATGTACTTATTGGCCATTTCTATATCTTTGATGAAATTTCTATATAATATCTTTCCCCCATTTTTTAATTGGGCTGTTTTCTTATAATTGAACTATAACTATTCCTTATATACTTGTTTTTCCTTTTTTTCATCTTAGGGCTAAATTTTAATAGAATGGGAAAGTTTTAACACTTACAATTTAAACAAATACAACCTAAAAATTACTGATTTGTTCAAAAATGGTTTAATGGAAAAACTAATCTGTAACAAAAACTTGGTATTGTGTGCAAAGTCGCCATCGTTTCTTCAGCAAAGTGTACAAAGGTTCCAAAGGGACAAGGCAGCAGGGGAGGGGAGCCCAGACATTTACAACAGCGGGTATTTTCTCTTCCTCTTCTTGACAGGAGGCAGGCACCAAATGGCTCGAATAGCTTCATCAAACACTGTCTTTAGGCATTTCTGTGTGATAGTTGAACACTGCTCATATTTTACAGCACTGATCTCCTTAGATATGGCTAAATCCTGTGAATAGGTGATGGGTGTCAGCTTCTTTTCCTTCAGTTTTTCAATGGTGTCTTTATTATCCCTAAAAAATCAAGCTTAGTCACCACCAGGATGATGGGATTACTGGGACAATGGTGTCACACTTTGGGATACCACTTGCATGAACATTTTCAAATGATACAGGACTCACAAAAGAAAAGCAAATTAAGTATACATCTGTCTGTGAATAGGACAGGGGACATAGTCTGTCATGATCTTCTCCTCCAGCAGTAGTCCATAAGCACAGATTTACCAGTTTTCCACCTACCATAACACTGGCAGAATAGTTATAAAAGACAGTACAGATTTATTCTCTAGGAAAGGCACTGGTTGTACCACTGATCAGTAGGCAAGTTTTACCTACAGCTCCATCTCCTGCCACCCCACACTTGATGGCTTGCATCTGGGCCACTGTGCATGGCTGTGGGTGGCCAAACGCAGAGCATTGGGGCCACTGTCCGCATCATCTAACCCTCTGCCAAATGGAATCCAAAGCCCAGCAGCTACCACCTAAAGATAGATAAAACTGCTTCTTATATACTGTCAATGCAAGTTCACTTTTCAATGTTACATGAGGTGAAAATATTCTCCCAATTTATGGACTTTCTTTTCATTTTCTTAATGGTGTCTTTTGAAATGCAAATAACTTAATTCTGATAAAGTCTGATACATCAAAATTTCCCTTTATTACCTCTGCTTTTGCTGTCATATCTACACTAATAAAAGACAAAGATGCTAATTGACATAATTCGCTATGTCCCAAGCCAAGCCCACTAGCCAATCATAGCGGCTATATGCAAATTAACCCAACCAAGATGGCAGCCGGCAGCCATGGAGCTGGAGCAAGCAGGAGGCTTGGTTGCCCTGGTGATGGAGGAAGCCAAGCTTCCCACCTGCCCTGAGCTGGCTGTGCCTCCGCTCATGAAAACAAAGTTGCAATTATAGAAGACAAATAAATCCCAGAAACCTGCTTCCAGCCAGCCTCCACTGGGAGCTTGGGTGGCTGGGGGCCATGGCCAGCCTGAAAAGAGCCATCAGCCCCTCACCCAGGCTCACCAGGCACTCCTATATAATAAAAGGGTAATATGCAAATCAACCCTAACAGCAGAATGACTGGGAATGACTGGTCACTATGACACACACTGACCACCAGGGGGCAGATGCTCAATGCAGGAGCTGCCCCTGGTGGTCAGTGTGCTCCCACAAGGGGAGCTCTGCTTAGCCACAGCCAGGCTGATGGCTGCCAGTACAGTGGTGGTGGTGGGAGCCTCTCCTGCCTCCTCAGGAACACTAAGGATGTCTGACTGCAGTTTAGGCCTGCTCCCCGCTGGCAAGTGGACATCCCCCGAGGGCTCCCAGGTTGCCAGAGGAATGTCTGACTGCCAGCTTAGGCCCAATGCCCCGGGGAGCGGGCCTAAGCCAGCAGGTGGTCATCCCCCAAGGGGTCCCAGACTGTGAGAGGGCACAGGCCGGGCTGAGGGACTCTCCCCTCCCCCCCGAGTGCACAAATTTTTGTGCATCAGGCCTCTAGTATTTAAATAAATGTTAATTCAAATGCTCCCATGCATGTTTGGCTCATTCATATGTGGTCACAAAGATACACAGAGGTTACGCAAATAATATCATACTCTATAGGGGAAATCAATTAAATAAGGTGGACTATATAGTTCAATCATTTTCTGAATCTTTAAAGGGAGGTACTTTCTAAATCATTCTAAAGACAAAATAATAGGTTTCAACTTTAAGTTGCCATAAACTCCATAGACTGTGAAAAGCTTTCTGGTCCATTAAATGCTAGAGCATCTCCGGGCTTTAGTGCTGGCCTCCTGTGGCTTCTCACTCAATTCTCAAGTCATATTATACTTTCTTGCCTCCCAGCTACTACTGGAGCTCCTTCTTCTACCCACAAAACAACTTGTGTTTACCTCGGTGACTGACTGTATTTACATTATAACAAAGCTTATGTTTACAAGCCTATCACCATCCTACTGTTAGTTCATTAAAGTATTCTAATCATCCTATATCCACAAATCTTAGTACAGTGCCAGGCACATAAGAGGGTTCAAAAATGTTTGTTGCATACTGCAAAAAATTTCCAACTTCATTTCCCATCATATGTCCCCCATGTAAATGATACACAAGATACCCCACTGTTGCTCTCAGAACAAATCAAAGTTTTTGTGCATACTGTTCTTTCTGATTGATACTTTTATCCCTCTTTCTCTCTGATGCTCATTACATGTTGGCTGGATACTTGAAAACACTGAATTTTTACAAGTGCTACACTCTTCATTAAGCTCAGTTTCTGACAAGCCTAGGAATGGATATTAAGGGTGGAATAGACAATCCACTAATATTAGAGAACAATATCTCCTGGGAGAAAGCACAGCTACTTTGGATAGTAAACTGTCATGAAAAAAATAAAGCCTTTATTACCAGATACTGAAAAAAAAGAAAAGAAAAAGAAACAAAACAACAAGCCCGTGTAGTTGATTGCAGCCAAGAGTCCACATTGGTGAAAAATGAACTGGATATTGGAAGACTAAAAAGAATAAATAAATAACTGCTAGGTAAGGACTATTGCTTCCCACATCCCTAAAAGTACTGGGAACTAAACTGTTCAAAATTCTAAAGCCTGACATTTGCACAAATAAGGAAACAGAAAGGCACAAAACAACTGGGTGGGCATAAGCCCCTGGTATTTGGATTGTTGACCAAGTATCACTTAATGCAGTCAATACTTCTAGACAGAAGCAAATCATGCCCAAAGGACACAGAAAGAGCCTCAAGTTAATTTATAACTGAATACTGATTCACCTTATTATATTTCTCACCAACAGACACAGTGTTTATCTTCCCCTTTCTGTTTTGGTCCAGAAAACATCCTTTTAATTTTGTATTTGTTTTCTTAATCTCAAATTCCTCTAGTACTAGATGTGTCTAAATCCTCTCTTCTCTTAGTACCTGATCCATGTGTTTCAATAGAGCAGCATTAGCCTCCATTTCTCCACCTCTGTTAGACTAGTCTCGATACAACCACAGTTGGTATTGATTGCATTCCTGAAGCTGTTCCATATGCCCTATGCTTTTTTGTAGAAACCTCTGTAATTCTCTAACTCTGCAACTGTTCTTTCTATGATTAGCTTTGATTTTATTGTATGGATTGCAATTGGAAGAGAATTAGACATGGGGCACAAATATTGTATATTTTAATTTTTAAGCATGTTCTCCTTTGTAATTATGCTCACAAAATAATTGCAACTGGAAATTATTGGTCAGCATATATTTCTCTAGAGGAGATATGTGAAACATTGTTTATGAGCAAAAAGAAAAGTTCTACAAAAATAAAGGCTATACCCAGTACTTTTATTTCTTAGGCTGCAGATCCACAGTCTATGACTGTTTAAAAATAGATGTTTCCTTAACCCAGCAAAAATGACTGGAAAGAAGTTCACATTAAACAGTATATGAAAAAAAGAAATCAGAGATTCTTTACGTTTTCAAGCATTATATGCACAGACTTCTTTGTAGTATACTAGAGGCCCAGTGCATGAAATTCATGTGGGAGGGGGGGTCCCTCAGCCCAGCCTGCCCTTACAGTCCAGGAGCCCTCAGAGGATGTCCTACTGACAGCTTAGGCCCTCTCCCTATGGGAGGCGACCAGGCTGATCAGGGGAAGGCGCCACTCACATCACCCCGCTGCTGCTGCCACTGCCGGCCGCCACAGCCACCAAGGTGTTTTCATCAACACAGACTCTAGTCCCTTCACCAAGAAAAAATGACAACTTTCTTTAGCCATTTTCAAGATGTCTCTTTCATAGGATATGACATGTCTTTCTTTCTTTTTTTTTTAATCTTCACCTAAGGATATTTTTCCATTGATTTTTAGAGAGTGTGGAAGAGAGAGGGAAAGACAGAGAGAAACATCAATGTGAGAGGGACACTTTGATTGGTTGTCTCCTGCATGATCCCTGACCTGGGCCCCGGCCAGGGAGGAGCCTGCAATCTAGGTACATGTCCTTGATCAGAATCGAACCCAGACCCTGCAGTCCACAGGCTGAGGCTCTATCCACTGAGCCAAACTTGCTAGGGGAGGATATGACATTTCTTAGCCACTCCAGCAGCAGACTTTCATTTTTTCCTATAGGAGTGAGGTGGAAAAACCCTAGATCACCTTCTTGGATACTTATTACCCAAGTTACCAAGAACACTGCAAGTGGTGTACAGGGAGCTTAGCCAATGAGTGGTCAGAAAAGGTGTTTCCTCTGCAGCTCACGCACAGAGGCAGGACTGCTGGCGCACCCTGGCTGGCAGGCCCCACTGTCTCCGCTCTGGGCCTGCTCCAGCCATGCCATGGCGAGTTGAACAGGCCCCCATCTCTGGGCCTGCGCCATCCGTGGCTTGCCTCACCATGCATACAGTCCCCTTCTGCCCATCTGTGCACGTAGCCTCCTCCTGAGCCAGTTATGACTGTTATGGCCTGGCTAATTTGCATATTACCTCATATATATATATATATATATATATATATATATATATATAGTGTACAAGTTAATAATGTGGATTTTTCAATAGATGGAGTTATACATATGTTGATATATATGTGATTTGATATGTATGCTATTTTGTTGTATTGACAGCAAGCTTCAAAACTTAATGTCAAATTTGTTGAAGGTGTTAATATCAGATATTTTTACGCTTAAAAATGTCAAATTTTGTGGCAAAAAAAGAGCATTTGCAGGAAGTTTGAATTCATTACTTTATTTTGAAGAAAAAGTTATCATATACTTCAGGAAGCTTATGGTGAACATGCTCCATCTCAAGATACTTGTGAACGCTGGTTTAAATGCTTTAAAAGTGATGATTTCAATGTGAAAGATAAAGAACGTCCAGGTCAACCGAAAAAGTTTGAAGACCAATAATTACAAGCATTATTGGATGAAGATGCATGTCAAACTCAAAAACAACTTGCATAAGGATTAAATGTTGCTCAGCAAACAATTTCCAATAGTTTAAAAACAATGGGAAAGACTTTAACAGAAGTAAAATGTATGTCACATCAACTGAACAAAAGATAAATGGAAAACCGAAAACTCATCAGTAAAATGTTGCTTCAAAGGCACGAAAGAAAGTCTTTTTTGCATCAAATTGTGACTGGTGATGAAAAGTAGATTTATTTTGAGAATCCAAAAGTCACAAAATCATGGGTTGATCCAGGTCAACCATCAACATCAACTGCAAGGCCCAATCGCTTCAGAAAGAAGACAATGCTCTGCATTTGGTGGGATCAGGAAAGTGTGGTGTATTATGAGCTTCTAAAACCAGGTGAAACCATTAATACTGATCACTACTGACAACAAATAATCAATTTGAATCACGCTTTGATCATAAAATGACCAGAATGTGCCAGAAGACATGGCAAAGTAATTTTGCTTCATGATAATGCACCATCACACACTTCAAAACCAGTTAAAGACACGTTAAAGGATCTTGCCTGGGAAGTATTAACCCACCCGCCGTATTCACCAGACCTTGCTCCTTCAGATTACCCCTTGTTCAGATCGATGGCACACACATTTTCTGAGAAGCACTTCAAAACGTAAGAAGAAGTAGAAAATTGGGTCTCTGAATGGTTTGCCTCAAAAAAAGAAAAGTTCTATTGGGATGGTATCCACAAATTACCTGAAAGATGGGGGAATGTGTAGCTAGCAATGGACATTACTTTGAATAAAGCACTTTTGGTGTTTCTCTTGAAATTATCGTGTTTTCTTTGATTACAAAATCTGCATTATTAATCGGTACACCTACTAAGTAGATTTTGATGTGCATTCATATCTAACTGTACAACAATAATATCTAAATTCTACATTTGCATGATTCATACAGAAGCATGATTAACTTTATGATTCTTACAAATTCCTATGTAAGCGATACAGATTCCATTAATTCAAGAAAAAAATCCAACTAGAGCCTATCCACCAAATCCTACATAATAAAGAGGTAATATACTAATTGACTGTTACACCCTCACAAGATGGTGGTGCCCACAGCCACAAGATGGCAGGGCCCAGTCCCCTCAGCCCCGCCAGGGCGGGTGGCAGGTGCATGGCGCAGCCAGTCCCACCCACTGCCGGAGTTCCCCAGTCCCCTCAGCTCCGCCGACAGTGAATTTTCATGTGACCATTACCTTTTTAAAAAATCCTTGCACAAGGATATGATTATTTTTTTTAGATCATCTGTTCTCGGGGAGCAGGCCTAAGCCAGCAGGTGGGCATCCCCCAAGGGTCCCAGACTGTGAGAGGGTTCAGGCTGAGCTGAGGTACCCCTCGTGTGCATGAATTTTCATGCACCGGGCCTCTAGTCACTATTATAAATGAAAAAAATGAGTTGACAAGCAGAGCTTTTTTCCTCTACAAAAAAGTGTTAGTCACAAAAAATAAATGAGTAATTAAATAATGCAAAAACATCAAAATAGGCTGCAACCTTTATGAATTTTGGAATTTGTCTTATCTGTTCATCCACAGGCACCCCTAATTCTTTGATATGATATTAGCTAATTAGGAAGTGAAGAGGGAAATAAAAGGTCACACTATTTTTCAATATTCTCCAGGTTATGCATACATATGTGCTTGGGAAATGAGTTCCCATGATTTCTGTGGTAGATCCTACCCAAACCAGCAACCAGATAGACTTGGGAGGTATCCAATGACAATGCTCCTAAGGAAGGCTGTGAGACAGAGAGTAATCACATTAGCTTTCCTTTTACCATACACTACATATTTAGTGTATAGTGAAGGAAGAGGATGAGTCTTCCTTTCTTCTAAGACTTCTTAAAAACAAAAACAAACAACAACAAAAACCCTTCAAATTGAGTCTAAGATTAGCATCATTGAAGTGCCTATTTTAAGCTGTATTCCCAGGAGAAATGCATGTTTTAATACCTATGTGTGTCTTTGTCAAGCAGATATTGAAACTGACAAGTTCATGCTGTCTTCCTACAACAGGGCACATTTGCCTTCTCTGCAGATGGCAAAAAGGGCTTTTGAAATCAGTCTCATCTAGGCAGAAGTCCAGCAGCTGAATTCCGTTATTAAAAAGTTTTGATGTCAAATTAATTAATTTTTAGTCCATTTCCAATGCACTACATTCAGCTAGATCACTTATTTGGATACATGCAAAGTTAGTAGAGAACAGTATTTCCTAAGTGATCATTTTTCAAACTATCTGCAAGCACTCGCAACTTAATTTAAGTAATGGGCACTGGCAGTTTCTATGGAAAATGAAGAGGAAAAAGAGTAAGGGAAATCTCATTTTATCAAACATCCAACTAGACCAAGTATGTCAAACACATGTATTTTCATTTCACTAAAGAGAACAGGTTCAACAGAGCATTAAAGAACATATTACCACAGAGACAGGTCTATGCCAGCATATCAAATCAGGATACATCCAGGCTACCTTTCTGATTTATGGGTCCCTCAACATCCTTCTGCGAAGGTTGAGGCCCATGATAAGAGAGGCAGATTAATTCTAAAGGCATATGTCATCCTTCATCTTATCTCCCATTCTCTAACAATTATAAATGAGATACCAATGTCTAAGGGACAATCAAATTAAGAGCTATAAATACTGCAGGCATGATCTAGACCACAGTAAAACAAACCCAAATCAAGTATCCCATGTTCCCTAAAATACAAAAATTATGATGGCCTGCATGTATTACAGCACTTACTCCCCCTACCCCAAGAGCAGCAAATCCTTATTTTATATCCCTAGCTTCTGTGCCATTTATTCTTTGATTTACAGTGTTTATTTTTATAGGCATTCCACATTGTAAAATACCTTTGGTAACTGTCTGGGTACCTAACATTCATTCATTCATTTATTCATTTCTCAACAAAGAAATCTCCAGTTACTTCAGTTCAATAATATATGTATTTTGATTTAATATGGAATAAGAATGAACTGCTGGTCAGAATTATTGTTACTGCACTGCTCCACAAGGAAAGTTAACATTAGGAATCTGATGACAGTATTTCAGTACCTAAAATATACATTAAGCCCTGTGATACCACTGCATGGAAAACTAAAGCTAAATAGCACAGGTTTTAATTTCTTCAGACATCAGAGTGAAAAGGGAGTTACTTGGACACATTTTAGGCTCTTAAAAATCATGGAGCATGTGTATGGGAGGAGAGTGCCTCCATGAACATAATTATTTTTATTGGGGGGCCAGAAGTAGACGTAATATTTTTCCAAAATGTTCCTTTTCACTTCCTCAAAAGCAATTGTAATAATGTATTGTCTTTCAGGTACCAAGGTGACACTATTGACCCAAGATCAGTAGGTTAAATGCTTTGAATTGCATATCCAGAAGTGAGAACAGTCTTTTCACTGATTCATTGACATGTGCAGACCTAGGAGCCTCTTGTGACCAGGGGCATGCATTTGTAAGGCCAGGACTGGGGTGATGGGTGCAGCCCGCAGCCAAATAATTCAATAAAGCTAAGCAGCCCACACTTGGGTCAAAACTATGACATCACTCATGGCCTAAAAATAGCCACAGATATATAACTAGCCATCAAGGTATCTAATTAGTTTAGAGACACACAGAGGATATAATTTTCCCTAAGGTTTACATTCCCGTGAAAGCAGGAGCTTAAGGGAACTCTGCCTACTCCGATGTTATCTCAGTTGGCTTACAAGTGAGCCAGAAATAAGAAAATTTCTAACTTATAGCCTTTTCCACGGGAAAGATAAGTCAGATATCCAAAACTGTGACAGATAAGCACTCAGGAAGTAATCTGCAACTGCTTTGTCCACCCAGAGTCCGGTGAGACCAAGGATTTTTAAAATTGTGGCCCTCAGAATTCCACTGCTTAGTTTATTTCAGCAAGTATTTAATGAATTCCTTTTTTTTTTCTTTTTTAATATGCCAAGTACTATGTATACTATGCTATGTGTAGAGAACTTTAAGAAGGTCTGTGAGAAGATCACTGAACAGTGTATGTATAAGCTCCTTAATGAAGATGTATAAAAGCGTGTGAGAGGCTCCATAGGGGAGGCACTTGGAGAGGAGGCTATAAGGGTTAGACAGATGGAATGGGAACACAGTGTCTAGCTGAGGAGAAAACAAAAGCATTTAGGGAAGAAAGTTCATAATGAACAAAGACAGGGGGATGCAGAATAGCATCAAAATGTGGGAGCAGCTGAGGCTTCAAATACTTTACAATCAAAGTGTAAGCTAGGGGTTTTCTTTAAAGATTTTACATTTACCTTTGTTGTGAAGTGATTCAATTACCCTATGATTTTATTTCATTGAGGGTTAGTTTTAAAACGCAATCGCATTTCACATATCTACAAATGAAGGTGAGTCCACATGTTTGCAGACAGAATAGGCAGGTGTTGTTATTAACAGTAGGATTGGGGGTTTTGTTGTTTTTGCTTTAAAATGAATAATTCCAGAAATTCATGCAATGGAATACTATTTGGCTGCAAGTATAAACAGAGCATATATACAGAGTCTATGGGGAGGTTCTGTGGAAGAATTAAAAAGCACTTCACCCAAAAGCTAGTACAGCTGACCCTTGAACAATGCAGGGGCTACGGGATACCCAGCTGGAAGTAGCCAAATTGAGCACTGAAGATTTGATCTGTGGTCTTCAAATGGAAGGAATGGTTAAGTTAATATTAAATAACATCTCAATAGTCTAGGCAATTGTGACTAATCCTATCTGCACTGAATGATGGTGCCAGAATTCAGAAATGCAAAGGACTGCCAGAAAAATCCCTGGTACTTATTTTAATTATGAAACAAATGTGAAATACTATAACATCATCAATGCTTCCAAATTTTATTTTAGAGAAATGGATATGCAAAATGTCTTAATGCAATGGAATATTATTCACCAATAAAAAAGGCATGAAATAGTTAAACATGCCACTACATGGAAAAATATAGAAAACACAGGCTAAGTGAAAGAAGCTAGACACAGAAGGCCACAGATTTAATGATTTGGGAAGGTTGAGGGGAAAACAAGGAGCAACTGATTAATGGAGTGCAGTTTCTTTTGGGAGGGACAAATGGTTTCTAAAATTAAATGGTGGTAATTAGATTGTGGCTATCACACAACTCTATAAATACATGAAAAACTTTAGACAGGCAATTTGTATGGTATGTAAATTATATTTCAATATTGCTGTTATTTAAAATGCTGTTTTAGACCCCTGAAGCATAGGAAGGTGCTTTCCCTGTAATCTACTTACTAGTCTACCACCTCTCCACCTCTTTTCTCATACTTGCCCCCAAATACGCCCATGGGATATGAAAATAACCTAAAGGATGCAATGAAGAACGGTCACTCAGACATTCAGGTCCACCTGAAAGAAGAAACGAGTTTAACAAAATGTTAAAAGAGCCACTTCCCAAAGAGAACAAGTTGCTTGTAAGCCGGAGACTAGCGTCTTTAGTGCAAAAAAGAGAAAAGCGGGAGCACGTCAACTCGCCAGCTCGTGAGCGGCAATCACAGCTTCGGTGAAACAAGGGACAGGTCACACTGCTCCGTAAGGAAGTTCAAAGGCTCGCTCACGTCGGCTCCCACGTCATTACGTTGAACGCCCTGTGACCCCTGGCGGATCCGTCCTGCGACCCCTTGCGGATCCGTGAGCGACGGTTGGGGCTCTGGTGCAGTTTCTCCCAAAGCCACCTCAGCCGCTTCAGAAAATGGATGCTCTCACCAAGGCCGTAAGCAAACTCAACTTAAAGCTCCCCCAGGGCTTCCGCATTGAGGCCAGCAAGACGGAGCACATGGATGGGAAGATGTTCATTGGGGGACTCTCCCGCAATACAAGTAAGGAAGCTCTTTTTGACTATTTGTCCCAATATGGCGAGATTATCGATTTCACTATTAAAACCCACCCAGAAACTGGAGTATCCCGGGGGTTCGGGTTTGTGCTTTTCAAAGATAAGGCGGCCGTTGAGAAGGTGCTGCAAGTCAAAGAGCACCAAGTGGAGGGGAGGAAATTTGAGCTTAGAAAGGCTCAGGCCATGGAACTGAAATTCCCTCCGAGAAAAGTTTTTGTGGGCGGGGTGAACCCTAAGATGCCAGAAGACAAAATTAGACAGTACTTTGGGACATTTGGGGCGATTGAGCATATTGAGCTGCCAGTTTGTCCGAAAACAAACGAAAGACGATCTTTCTGTTTTATCACCTATACTGACGAAGTCCCGGTGAGGAAGCTGCTAGAAACCAGGTTCCATCTCCTGGGCTCCAGGCCGTGTGAAGTTAAAATTGCTGTTGTGAATGAAATTCCCAAGATGCCGCTGAGGAGAGGAAGAGACGTTCTCTTTCCCAAGCTAGACAATGCCTCTGGGGGTGTAGAGCCCCCCACAAAGCCAAATGCTCCCGGGGCTGGCGGAGTCAACCAAAGTGTTTGTGGGGCCTGTGGAGTTGACCCAAATGCTCACGGGGCCTGTGGAGTCGACCCAAATGCTCACGGGGCCTGTGGAGTCGACCCAAATGCTCACGGGGCCTGTGGAGTCGACCCAAATGCTGGTGGGGCCGTCAGAGTTGACTCGAATGCTTATGGGGCCGTGAAAGTCGACCAGAATGCTAGCGGGGCCATCGCAGTTGACCCAAATGCTGGTGGGGCCGTCAGAGTTGACTCGAATGCTTATGGGGCCGTGAAAGTCGACCATAATGCTAGCGGGGCCATCGCAGTTGACCCAAATGCTTGTGGGGCCGTCAGAGTTGACTCGAATACTTATGGGGCCGTGAAAGTCGACCAGAATGCTAGCGGGGCCATCGCAGTTGACCCAAATGCTTGTGGGGCCATCAGAGTCAACCCAAATGTATATGGGGCTGTAAGAGTCGACCAGAATGCTAGCGGGGCCATCACAGTTGACCCAAATGCTTGTGGGGCAATCAGAGTCAACACAAATGTATATGGGGCCGTGAGAGTCGACCAGAATGCTAGTGGGGCCATCGCAGTTGACCCAAATGCTTGTGGGGCCATCAGAGTCAACCCAAATGTTTATGGGGCCGTGGCAGTCAACCCAAATGTATATGGGGCTGTGAGAGTCGACCAGAATGCTAGCGGGGCCATCGCAGTTGACCCAAATGCTTGTGGGGCCATCAGAGTCAACCCAAATGTTTATGGGGCTGTGGCAGTCAACCCAAATGTTTATGGGGCTGTGGCAGTCAACCCAAATGTTTATGGGGCTGTGGCAGTCAACCCAAATGTTTATGGGGCTGTGGCAGTCGACCCAAATGTTTATGGGGCTGTGGCAGTCAACCCAAATGTTTATGGAGACTTCAGAGTCAACCGAGGTGTTTACAGGGCAAGTGGAGATGTGGGTAATCCTACCATGGTGCTTGCTCCTGTTCACATCTCGCCCTGCAACCAAGGCTGTAATTATTCTGATCAAGCATATGGCCCCTTCTACAATGCCTACAGTAACCAGCCCATTTTTAATAGCTACAACGGCGGAGAGCATTTTGTTGGATGTGACTATGGGACTCAACCCATAGGAACTGCACTTGCTAATTACAATGTTCAACTAAACCAGGTGCCTGTCTTCAGTACTGGTTACCAGGGAATTTACCAGCCTTTCTAAGGACAAAGGATGAAGCCAGAATTGCAGAACCAATCTGACAACCTCCAGTGAAAAGTTATGTTACTGATAAAAAAATTAATGACTGTTTTGAAAAGACACTGTCACTGTTCTACAGCTTTTTCCAGTTTTTTTTATTAAGAGGCAGTTATTTTCTCATGGTATTTTGACATTGGAGTGAAGACCAGATAATACAAGTAGTTTTTAGTTTTATGAAAGTTAACCTCTCAAAAATAAATGTTTACTATTAATAGATTTACAGGAAACTCTGTAGTGGTTTCTATTTGGAGTTGGTGCTTTTATTTTTATTTTTGTGGGGGTGTTTTGGGGTGTGTGAGGTTTTGGCTGCCTTTTTGGCCCATTATGAACTTTTTCTTGATGGGGTGGGAGTCTTGGGTGGTTTGGTTTAAAGCTATCATCCAGATTCAGAGGGGAAAAAATCTTAAATTTCCCTTTAGATTTGCTATTCAGCCAGGTCCTTCTTGTATATTTGTTCAGCAAAAATTAAGACTTATGCTAAACCAGAAACTATGTTCAATGCAAGAAAGTCAGAAAGGGTCAGTCCCAGTCTTAAAAGAGGCAGAAGTAAACTAACAAATATAATATAGTGTGTGTGTGGGTGGGGGAGGGGGCCCTATATAAAGCTTTGTGAAGGATAATGTGGTATTATAGACACAGGGGATCTAAAATAGGGTTTGGGAGGGAGTAGTCTTAAGTGGAATGCAGTAGGTTGGCCTTTGCCAATGGACTATGCTAAGGAGAGTGCAGTATGCCAGGCAGAGCTGCAAAGGTTTTAAAGCAGGAATTTAGTATGTGCTTTTGGAACACAGAAAAGAGACTTTTTAAAGGGTGGAAACAAAGTGCATGTGGAAACTAAGGGAAAGGAAGTAGACAGGGGGCTTGAGCATCTTTCAACCAAAATATGAGTCATATATGCAAGCCATATATGTAATTTAAAATTTTCTAGTAACCATATTTTTAAAAAGCAAAAATAAGATGAAAATTATTTTAATAAAATGTATTTACCAAAATGTCATTTCAACATGTCATCAAGATAATAATAATTATTAATGGGAACTTTTTACATCATTGCTTTCATACTAGTCACCAAAATCTAATGTGTATTTTACTTTTAAGCACGTCTCAGTCCAGACTAGTTACATTTCAAATGCTCAAACTATGTAGCAGTAGCTATTACACAGGACAGTGCAGACTTAAATCACAAAGGGCTTACCTAACATGCTGAGGGGTTGAATTCTATCTTTAAGGCAATAAGGAGAAATTAAAGGATTTAAAACAGGGAGTGACATGAAACAGCAAACATCTACCACATGCCTGACACTGATCTCAATGCTTGGATTGGAAAATCAATGAGACTCAATCTCTGACTTCAGGCAATTCACTGGCAAGCAGGAAAGACAGACATGAAACCATGATCCTGGTGGTACTAAATTTAAAATGTGAGGAAAGTCAATTTTACTTAGAATAGTATGTATTTATTTCCTTATTAGAATACAAATAACTTCAGGTCAAAAAATATTTCACTCCTTTTTGTATTTTCCTTAACATCTAGCAAGGACTCTTGCACATAATAGGAGCTATAAAAATATATTAAATGATGACACAGGAGCAAAACTGACAATATATTACCATTACAAACAAGAGAAACAGAAGACGGCAACATAAAGCATGAGGTAATTCTTTTCAGCTTTAATAGCAAATGTTTGTTATTTAAATACTGGTGACCCAGTGCATGAAATTTGTGCACATTACAAGGGAATTAATTAGAGGAAATATTTTAATATTGCTATTTGCCCTTTCTCTATAATAGAAGTGTCAGAGATGAAAGAAAATTAGTAAAGTATATATGAAAATCTTCCTCCTGTCAGAGTCTGGGGTGTGTCATGAGAACCAGAGTCAAGTTCCTACCCACCGACATGCAACTCGAAATCATGCAAGGCCCAGACCCAGCTGGCCCCACCCCCATTGGGCTAGATCCAGACCCAGCCGGCCCCACCCCTGTCAAGTCCCGCTGGGTGGGGGGTGCAGCCTCAGGTCGCCTGGCCCGGAGCCAGGGCAGGGGGCACAGCCTGAGATCCCCTGGCCTGGGACGGGGGGTGAACATTGAGGTCCCCTGGCCCAGGCCAGGGGGCACAGCCTCAGGTCCCCTAGCCCAGGGAAGGGTGCATGGCCTGAGGTCCCCCAGCCCAGGCCAGGGCAGGGGCACGCCTTGAGGTCCCCGTCAAGCTCTGCTGGGCAGGGGGCGTGGCCTCAGGTTCCCTGACCTGGCACCAGGGTGGGGGGTGCAGCTTCACGTCCCCCAAGACCGAGCAAGGGTGGGAGGCGCAGCTTGACGTTCCCCATCAAGCCGTGTGGGTGGGGGGCATGGCCTGAGGTCCCCTGTCAAGCACTGCATGGCAGGGGGCATGGCCTCAGGTCCTCTGGCCTGGCACCAGGGTGGGAGGCATGGCCTGTGGTCCCCCAACCTGGCACTGGGGTGGGGGGCACGGCCTGAGGTCCCCAGTTAAGCCTCAGTGGGCGGGGGGGGGGTGCACGCTGAGGTCTCCCATCAAGCCCTGCCAGGTGGAGGGCACAGCCTAAGATTCCCCCAGCCTGGCATCAGGGCGGGAGGTGTGGCCTGAGGTCCCCTGTCAAGCCCCACCAGGCAGGGGGGGCACAGCCTCAGGTCCACTGCCTGGCCCAGCACCACACAGCCTCAAGTCCCTGCTGATTGTTCATTAAGGCTTGTTACGGGAACTCAGCCTCCACTCTGGGTGAAGCCATCTTGTGTTACGGAATCCCTGCCTCTGCTGTGGGCGCAGCCATCTTGACCTTTATGGTGTGATGGTCATTTTGCATATTCCCTCTTTATTAGATAAGATGAGTAAGTTGTATTGCTTTGATGGTGGGGGAATTTTCAATATATAATATGTAAATATACTTCATTAAAATATTGAGATTAGATGGAATACTAGATGTTAAACTGCACTGAAAAGTTTAAGTGACTGTACAGAAATCAGGGGTTAAACACACACGTACACACACACACCAGAAGAGTCTTGCAATGGATATTTTGATGCCCTTTAAGACTGAAAGTATATTAAGTGTATATCGAACCTCAGTTTAAAAATATCAAGGGATTGCCCTAGCTGGTTTGTCTCAATGGATAGAGTGTCAGCCTGTGGACTGAAGAGTCCTGCGTTCGATTCCGGTCAAGGGCACATGCCTGGGTTGTGGGCTCAATCCCCAGTGTGGGGCATGCAGGAGGCAGCCAACCAACGATTTTTCTCTCATCATTGATGTTTCTACCTCTCTCTACCCCCATCTCTCTGAAATCAATAATAAATATACTTAAAAAAAACAATGGGATCAATCAACTGAGCTAATTTAACTTTTGTTCCACATAATGTTTTCTTATTCAAAAACTACAAAATAGATATGCTGTGTTGCCACAAAGTAAAGGAGAATCCCCAGGTAAATGAACACAAAAATTCATAAATTAAATGGTATTACACAGTAGTCAATACAGTTTAAATAATGTGTATGTCTGTCTGTATATAGGTATTCAGAACAAATGATGAACGTACAGATTAATCCAACAGAAAGTATTTAGGAGGAATTGGATTTCATTTACCAGAGTTAATCAACTTTCATTTACCAGAGTTAACTAGATGAATTGAGGTGGTTTTGATTAAGAGCTTCTGTTCCTGCTCCCCCTGAGAATCAACTTGTCCACTAAACTGGACAAAATATAGCAATATCCACATTTGGCTGTTTGAACTAAGGAATTAAACTGAAATTTCAGCCAATTCAGAATCAGTGTGGCAGATGTTTTGATATTTCAGTTTTGCTCTATATTGATATTTCAGTTTTAGAAATGGTGTAAGTTTATTTTTTCCAGTTCCAGCTGGTTCATTTGTTGATTTAGATTTTAAAAATCAGTGGAAAAAAAGGACAGTTTGGTTCAGATTTGAGCCTATTAGATAAATCCAGCAAATCAGCTTAAATTCATTATTTTTCTTTGGGGGGGGGATTCATGATTAGTTCAAGGAACTTATTTTGCTCTTATTTTAGTTGTTAGAAGTTAGGTTATGCAATATTGGAGGTGCTGTGTCAGGTAAACTTTCTCATGAGAGTGGTCCAATTACCACTCAGACAGCTATGTATGTGTTTATGTATATGTTTGTGCTTACATGCTAGCTTAAAAACTAAACCAAAAAATATGTGAATGTCTGATTCAAAGGTAATGGCAGGTCATATTTTCATTTATATTTCCCTAAAGTCTGGAGTGAATATAGTAATGCTTATCGTATCTAATAAAAGAGAAACATGCAAATTGACCATACCCCCAAATGCTTCCCATTGGCTAATCAGCGAGATATGTAAATTAACTGCCAACCAAGATGGCGACAGGCAGCCAGGCAGCTGAAGCGAACAGGAGGCTTGCTTGCTCTAGTGATGGAGGAAGCCAAGGTTCCCCGCCTGCCGCTGCCGGCCTCTGAGGTGCAGTCTAAGAAACGATGTTGCAATTATAGAAGGTAAATAAACCCCAGAAACCTGCTTTCAGCTGTCAGGGCTGGAGTGAGCAGGACCGCAACAGTGTTACAATTATAGAAGCCAAACAAACCCAGAGACCTGCTTTCAGCAGCCGAAGTCTCAGAGCTGGAGCCGAGCCTCAGAGCTAAAGCCGGCTCTCAGCTCCAGTGCTAGCCATAGAAGGTAAATAAATCCCACAATTAAAAAAAAAAAGAAAAAAAGGAGATGTTGAGAGCTTCAGTCACCCGCCAGCCTGAAAACGGCTCTCAGCCCCTCACCCAGACTGGCCAGGCACCCCAGTGGGGACCCCCACCCTGAAGGGAGTGTGACCAGCTGCAAACAGCCATCATCCCCTCATCCAGGCTGGCCAGGCACCCCAGTGGGGACCCCCACCCTGAAGGGGGTGTGACCAGCTGGAAACAGCCATCATCCCCTCATCCAGGCTGGCCAGGCACCCAAGCCCCTCACCCTGAAGGGGGTGTGATCAGCTGAAAACAACCATCATCCCCTCTTCCAGGCTGGCCAGGCACCCAGGCGGGACCTCCACCCTCATCCGGGACACCCTTCAGGGCAAACCAGCCGGCCCCCACCCGGGCACCAGGCCTCTATCCTATATAATAAAAGGGTAATATGCAAACTGACCCTAACAGCAGAAAGACTGGGAATGACTGGTCACCATGACACACACTGACCACCAGGGGGAAGACGCTCAATGCAGGAGCTGCCCCCTGGTGGTCAGGGCGCTCTCACATGGGAGGAGCTCTGTTCAGCCACAAGCCAGGCTGATGGCTGCCAGTACAGCGGTGGTGGTGGGAGCCTCTCCTGCCTCCTCAGCAGTGCTAAGGATGTCCGACTGCAGCTTAGGTCTGCGCCCTGCTGGCAAGCGGGCATTGCCTGAGGGCTGCCGGGCTGCCAGAGGGATGTCTGATTGCCATCTTAGGCCTAATCCCCCAGGGAGTGGGCCGAAGCCAGCAGGTGGTCATCCCCTGAGGGGTCCCAGACTGCGAGAGGGCACAGGCCGGGCTGAGGGACTCCCCCTCCCCCCCGAGTGCACAAATTTTTGTGCACCGGGCCTCTAGTTCTATATAATAAAGAGCTAATATGCAAATGGTGCTCACGCCCTCATGCCATCATGCCACAATGGCTCAGACACTCATCACTGGGGAGAGAGGAATCGGGACCAGCCAGGCACAAATGAGCTTGAGAGAGAAGAATGGGGACCATCCAGACACAAATAAGCTCATAAGAGAGGAATAGGGACTAGCCAGGCTATGGCCTGGGAGAGGGACAAGCCACCCGCCCCATGGTCCCTGGCGCCAGCAGCTGGGGCTGTGGCCCAGGAGAGGGACAAGCCACCTGCCCCGCGGTCCCAGGTTCCAGTGGCTGCACCTGCGTCTGCGGCCCGGGGGATGGACAAGCCACCTGCCCCCTGGTCCCCGAGGTCCAAGGCACCAGAGGCAAGGCCTGTGGCCTGGGAGAGGGACAAGCCACCCACCCTGCGGTCCCGGGCACCAGTGCCTGTAGCTGTGGCCTGGGTGAAGCCATCCACCCACGGTCCCCTGTGGCTGCAGCTGGCCTGGGCAAAGCCTGCCCAGGTCCTGGGTGACTGCAGCTGGCCAGAGGGAGGGAAGCTAGTTTCCAGGTGCCTGCAACTGGTCAGAGGAGGGAATCCTGGGTCCCAGGTGTCGGGCAAGGCAGAGGCAGTTAGGGGCGATCAGGCCAGTAGTAGAGCAGTTAGGAGTGATCACGCAAGCAGGGAGAGGTGGTTAGGAGCAATCAGGCAGGCAGAGGTGTTAGGGGTGATCAGGCAGGCAGGTAGGTGAGCAGTTAGGAGCCAGCAGTCCTGGATTATGAGAGGCAGTCGGACATTCCCCAAGGGGTCCCGGATTGGAGAGGGTGCAGGCCGGGCTGAGGGATTACCCCCCAACTCCCTGCATGAATTTCATGCACCGGGTCTCTAGTGTAGTAATAATTATCTGCACTAATGGTCAACCAAAATGGAAACAGCTAAGTCTAATTTCCTGACATTAGAAATGGATATTCTAGCAAGATTAGTTATTAGTGAACTTCAAATTTCTCAGAGTTTGCATGCTATTGGTATCTATATCTCCATATTTTGGAGAAACTAGATTCTTGAGAAGAGCAAAAGCCATTAAAGAGTTAGGAAATAAGGCTTATAAGAAAAGATTTTAAGGGACTGGTTATTACACAGCAAAGTGCCTAGTGGATAATTACATATAACACATTAACATTTTGAATAGCATATTTTAAAAAGGAGAGCAAGGCTAGATGGCAGTTTCTAAAATGAGTCAAACTACAGCCTATATTTTTTATTTTGCAAGAAAACGGCATTTAAAGATATATCATGACAGCACAGTTAATTCAAAATACACATTATCTGTGAACCTAGTGGAATCCCCATTTCTGAACATCCTATATAGTCAAAGAGAAATGTGGTAATTAGCTGTAACTTTGCTACCCTTCCCATTGGCTAATCAGGGTGATATGCAAATTAACTGCCAACCAAGATGGCGGCCGGCAGCCAGGCTATTGACACAAAGAGGAGGCTTGCTTGCTCTAGTGACGGAGGAAGCCAAGGTTCCCCGCCTGCCGCTGCTAGGCTCTGAGCTGCTCTCTAAGAAACATTGTTACAAATATAGAAGCTAAACAAAACCCCAGAAACCTGCTTTCAGCCGGCCAGGATCTCAGAGCTGGAGTCACAACAAAGTTTCCAATACAGAAGGTAAACAAAGCCAGAAACCTGCTTTCAGCAGCCGAGGTCTCACAGCTAAAGCCAGCTCTCAGCTCCAGTGACAGCAATAGAAGGTAAATAAATCCAAGAATAAAAAAAAAAGGAGAGGTTGGGAGCTTTAGTCATCCGCCAGCTTGAAAACTACCCTCAGCCCCTCACCCAGACTAGCCAGGCACCCCAGTGGGGACCCCCACCCTGATCCAGGACACCCTTCAGGGCAAACCAGCCGGCTCCCACCCGTGCACCAGGCCTCTAGCCTATATAGTAAAAGGGTAATATGCTCCCAGCACCAGGATCAGTGGAACAGTGAGGCCTCCCAGCACTGGGATCAGCAGAGCAGGGAGGCCTCACTGCCCCTGTGTCAAGAGGAGCCGCGAGGCCTCCCAGCATCAGGATCAGTGGAGCAGCGAGGCCTCCTGGCCCCTGGAGCAGCGTGACAGGGGGCAGCACCCAAACCCCCTGATCGCCCTGCGGCTCTGTGTGTGACAGGGGGCAGGGCCATAACCTCTGTATCCGCCCTGCTCTGTTCATGACAGGGGAAGGCGCCCCAACCCCCTGATCGGCCCTGCTCTGTGCCTGATAGGTGGGAGCTCCCCAACCCCCTGATCGGCCCTGTTCTGTGTGTGACAGTGTGCGGGGCCCCAACCCCCCCATGGGCCCTGCTCTGTGTGTGATGGGGTGGAGCCACAACCTCCCCATCAGCCCTGCCCTGAGTGTGACGGGGGGAGTGCCCCAACCTCCGATCGGCCCTGCTCTGTGGGTGACAGGGGGCGTCACCCCATCCTCCCCATCAACCCTGCCTTGAGTGTGACAGGGGGGAGCTTCCAACCCCCTGATCAGCCCTGTTCTGTGCGTGACAGGGGGGAGCTCCTCAACCCCCTGATCGGCCCTGCTCTGTGTGTGACAGGGTATGGAGCCCCTACCCCCCTGATGGGCCCTGCTCTGTGCATGACAGGGGGCAGCACCCCAACCCCCTGATCGGCCGGCTCTGTATGTGACAGGGGTGGCACCACAACCCCCTGATTGGCCCTGCTCTGTGCGTGACAGGGGGTGGCGCCACAGCCTCCCCATCGACACTGCCTTGAGTGTGACAGGGGGCGGCACCCCAACCCCCGAATCGGCCCTACCCTGAGCGTGACTGAGGGTGGCATCGCAACCTCCTGATCTGCCCTGCTCTGTGCATGACAGGGGGTGGTGCCCCAACTCCCCAATTGGCCCTGCTCTGAGCCCGACCAGGAACTGCACGGCAGGCACCTAGGGATTGGGCCTGCCCTCTGCCACCCGGGAGTGGGCCTAAGCCAGCAGGTCATTATCTCCTGAGGAGTCCCAGACTGTGAGAGGGCACAAGTGGGGCTGAGGGACACACCCCCACCACCAGTTCACAAATTTTTGTGCACTGGGCCTCTAGTCCTATATAATAAAAGACTAATATGCAAATCAACTGAACCACGGAATGACTGGTCGCTATGATGTACCCTGACCACCAGCTGGCAGATGTTCAGTGCAGGACCTGCCCCCTGGTGGCCGGTGTGCTCACTGCTGGCGAGCACAGCAGTGGTCGCAGGAGCCTCTCCCGCCTCCATGGCAGCACTAAGGATGTCCGACTGATGGCATCAGTAGGACATCCCCTGAGGGCTCCCTGACTGAGAGGGTGCAAGCTGGGCTAAGGCCCCACCCCCCACCCCCCAGTGCACGAGATACCATGAGATAAAACTCCACCAAATGTGGTTGGCTTTGGTCCAAATCCATGATTCTCAAACCTGACTTGTCATAGAATCCCCTAGAAGTGCTGGAAAAAATTTCCACCACCTCACTGCTCCTGGAAAATTAGATTCATTAGGTCTGGTTTGGGACCAGGAATCTATTTTGTAAAGCTCCTCGGATGGATTCTAATGATGAGCCAGATATGAAAACCATGGACATAACTAAATGAAAGTCCAAGATCAAGGAGATGGCAGATTTGAAATCTGGCACCAGTTTCCTGGTTTACAGGTCCCTTTTATAAGGGCACTGATCCTACTAGTGAAGGTTCTGCCCTGAGGAATTAATCACCAACCAAAGGCCCCACCTCCGAATTCTAGCACACTGGGAATTAGGATTCAACAAATGAATTTTGGGGGGACATAATCTATAGCAAGAACCTTTTCACCTTCAGATTCTTAATTTCATAATAAGTGTTATATAAAGAGCTCATTCAACTCTAGGGTTTTCTGATTTTTTTGTAAAGGGTTAATGTAGACACATGAACCAGTACGTTTTTACTTTGTATGTACCCCAAAGATCCTCTACTGTTTAAGATACAGTATCACTTAAAATTTGTAGTCTTTAAAGCATATTTTTATTGAATTTAAGTTATAGGAAAGAAGATTAAACATCTTTTTTCAAAGCAGAGGAGAACCCCCACTGTGTAGAGCAGAAGGGCGCCATCTAGGTAATATATTGATATATTAGTACTGTAAGCATGTAATATTTTTTTTAAAGCTGAACATTGAGAGGAAATTTAATTTAGAAAATAGTAAAACTCCTAATTTATGTAATAAATTACATTTTCTATAAATTGTCTTTTTCTTTGTTCCCCCCAATCCATTAGATTTCTCACTTGCTCATTCCACAATCTGAGTATTCTTAAAAATATATGGTAAATCTTACCACTTGTCTGCTGTAAAAATAGGCCTGAAGTTTAGACAGGATTCTATAATTTATGTTAATGATTGCTATAATCCTTTTTAGTGATACACAGCTTTCAAATATACCTTCTATAGCCAAGAGTCCAAGTCCAAGTTATGAATAAATATTTTCCACCTCTATAAATAAGTCCTGGCCAAAAGTCCATCCTCATACTATGTAAGGGGGCACTTATGTGACGATACAGTGGGGCCTTGACTTATGAGTGTCCCGAATAATGAGTTTTTCAAGATATGAGCTGTCTCTCTGCCAATTTTTTGCTTTGAGTTGCGAGCTAAAATTCAGGTTATGAGCCAGTTTCAGATACCCCACCACTAGTTGGTGCAGCGAACGTCACAGTGAATGCCACAACATTAGCCCAGCATCACGTATCTCACTTGTTCACTGTTGATTTGACATACGAGTAATTTGAGTTACGAGCTCCATCACGGAACGAATTAAACTCGTAAGTCAAGGCCCCACTGTACTTCAGATGAGGTAGTTGGTTGCCTGGGCTGATAAAAATCCCTTAATATCCATTACTTAGGATGTTTTACTGATCACTATTGACATTGAAAGGCAATAACTGATATGTATTAATTCCCCTCCATTCACACTTTTATATAATCTGAAACATTCCTTATTATGTGCAGAAATGTGTAAAAGGAGGATTTCTGTAAATAATACCTCTCAATTTTGCTAGCTTTAGTCCTTGCCATAAAACTATATAATTCATTGGTCTGTAAAAGAACTATAATATAAAATATATTAAAGGATCTATATAAATGCAAATACAACAAAAAATAAAATTGATTTTTATGGATTTTAAGTCTTAAATATAAGTAAAAGCTCCATAGACTACTAGACACAGTCTGATAAAATGTCAAAATGGTTCCCTAAGGGAAATCAGAATGATGTTCCAGAATACCATTTTTAACAGCCCCCACTGTTCTTTGATACTCCCTGATTTGCTTGGGGGAAGGGTTGTCACAGAAGTGCTAAAAAGACTCCTAAGAAATAAAACCATAAGAAGATAACCCTTAAAGGGAAAAGACACATGATGGTTGTCTCCAAAACTTTTCTGCTGAAATTCACTTTTGTAATTCCATTTATATAGTCACATGAACACACAGGACTTCAAACTGATCCATTAAAATCCTAATAACAGTTTCATTTCAAAAAATAAATAGCAGAGTGTGCCTGTCTGCTACTCGCCGCTCTGAGGCAGACTGGCCCTGGGTGCCCAGTGCCCTTGCCAAGACCATGCTGGGGCTACGTGCGTTCCCCAGCCTCTTCATTAGGAAGCGTGCTCAGCAGGGTAGCATCCACAAGCCCACCACCTTGGAAAACTGCAAGTCCACCCAGCAGATGAGGACAGGAACCAGAGCAGCTGAGGCCCCAGGACGAGGACGCAGAGGCAGTGTACACTAAGCAGGGTGCTGATTCCACTGAAGCAACTGCTAAACCACAGATGTTTTTAAGCTGTGAAGGATTTGTGCAAATACCCACACCATACCCAAACTTCAAAGATATCCGATAGCAAAATGACTTGAGTAATCCTCACTCTTATAAGAATAAAATTCCATTTAAGGCAGATGGTGTTTACATCGAATAAGTTCTAAATAAGTGGAGAGAGGATTATGAAAAACTGGAGCGCAACCACACTTACATTCAATGGCTTTTCCCCCGGAGGGAACAAGGCTTGAACTTTTATGCTAAAGAACTAACTACAGATGAAATTGAGGAATTCAAAAAATCAAAAGAAACAATTAGAAGATTCCTACTGGCTTATAAAATTATGTTAGAATTTGGGGGGCGGGGTGCAGAAGATAAAACTAGGAATTTCGCTGGGTCTGTTAACTGGCAAGAAAGATTTCAGCATCGGAATGAGTCCCAGCACAACTATTTAAAAAGAATCACCCATATCTTAAAAGCCTTGGTGACTTCAATATGAAAGTTATAAATCTCCTTGTGTAAAATGTATTCTTCATGAAGCTCTTGTGGAAATAAGAACTCCAAAACTTCCTCCTCGGCTGCTCATGTAAATAGCAAACTAGCTAAAGGAAGAAAGGTGGTACTTAGAGAGCCTGGAGAAGAGACAGCCCAGCTGGGCGCAGGGCCCAGCAGTGAAGCTGCCAGGCCAGGGAACGCAGAGAAGCATAGTAATGCTGAAAATTCCAATTCTCAACCAGAAAATATCCCACAGAGAAAAAGGAGAGGGCATCTCCTCCTGAAAAGATGAAGAAGGTGAACATTACAACAAAGAGCGTGAAAATCCTGGAAATACAGGTTCCTGGGATAATGTACTATTAGAATGAATTGCCAGAAACCCGTAAGCCAGTTTAGGTGGGAGGAGAACAGCGCTGTACAGTTTATCCTAAAGGACAGAAGTCACAGTTCACATTTTAGCCATCTGTTTGTGATTTATGTTGTAAGCATTGTTATTTTATTTTGGATGACAATAAGTTTAATAAGATGTTTTAAGATAAAACCCAATAAATAATTTTTTTCTGTAAAAAAATATATAAATAAATATCAACTACCACCCGGTATTTATAGTTTACTGTAAGATCAACATCTTTGGAGAAAACTAATCAGCTAATAGCCATCACTACTACCAAGGTAGATGATTTATTTTACCATACAGAGAGAAATATTTCTAGCCCTTAGAAGCAATCAGGGACGCTATTGAAATCTGTTTGCAACTCCTTATATCAAGCAGTGAAGCAGGCCAATTAGTTTTCCCCAGTCTCACAATCTAAAATTTTAAGAAACAACCATAATAATAAAAATAATAGTAGCTAACATATTCCAAGAACTGCCTATTTGCCAGACCTGAACTAGAGGTTTATATGTGTTATTAGTTTAACCTTCACAGTGACTATTTGAAGAAACGAATAATTGTTTATATCATATAAATAAGGAAATCATAGTTAATTTATCCTATATAATAAAGAGGTAATATGCAAATTGACTACCACACCCTCACACAAGATGGCCACACCCATGTGGTCACAAGATGGCTGCCACAAGATGGCCAGCAGGGGAGGGCAGTTGTGAGCGATCAGGCCAGCAGGGGAGGGCAGATAGGGCTGACCAGGCCAGCAGGGAAGGGCAGTTGAGGAGAACCAGGCCTGCGGGGGGGGGGGGCAGTTAGGGACAACCAGGCTGGCAGGGGAGGGCAGTTAGGGAAGTTGGGGGCGGCCGGGCCAGCAGGGGAGGGCAGTTGGGGGTGATCGGGCTGGCCGGGCAGTGGTTAGGGGATGATCAGGCTGGCAGGTGGAAGCAGTTAGGGCAGTGGTTCTCAACCTTCCCAATGCTGCGACCCTTTAATACAGTTCCTCATGTTGTGGTGACCCCCAACCATAAAATTATTTTCGTTGCTACTTCATAACTGTAATTTTGCTACTGTTATGAATCATAATGTAAATATCTGATATCCTATATGTGTTTTCCGATGGTCGCAACCCACAAGTTGAGAACCGCTGAGTTAGGGGTAATCAAGCAGGCTGGCAGGCAAGCGGTTGGGAGCCAGCAGTCCTGGATTGTGAGGATCGGGCCTAAACCAGCAGTTGGACATCCCCTCAGGGGTCCCAGATTGGAGAGGGTGCAGGCTGGGCTGAGGGACACCTTCCCCCATCTCAGTGCACAAATTTCATGCACCAGGCCTCTCATTTGTGTATAAAAACACAGGTAGTCAGTAGGAGACTCAGACTGTGTATGAAGGCAGCTCTTTTGAATCCTCTGGGACAGGTATGTTTTTTACTACATGACACTGCCTCTTAGCATAGCATCATGAGCAAACTAAGTCAGACAAACACTTTCTTGTTCTTCTAAGAAAAATGTATTCAAATAAAGATTAAATAATACAGTCCAGAGACATATAGATTAAACATAAAGTGGTTAGGACATGAGGTGAGGTAGTAGTGGTAACGTAGAAATAAATTAGAGAACAAAAGAGTCTACTTTGAAATGTACATAAAGGACACATTTTCAAATTGTGGCACTGCCACGGCATAGTTTTTCTATGAAAAAGAATTAAGTTCCAAGAAAAAAAGACTATACAATACTTTTTATGTTTGATCCTGAATGCTCAACTGACCAGAAATATACTATAAAAAAATATACTGTGTTGGTCCCCCTAAAAATAAAATTAAAAAGGACATGATGCCAAAATTAGGTTTAAAGGGACAAGTATAATCCTTTTGTCCTGTAGTATGAAGCTTTATCTTTAAACTTTGTCAAATATTATTTTTCCATATTCCCAAAATATAAATGGAATTGGAAGGGCTTGTGAAATGTTGGAGAGAATGAGCAAATTTAACTCCTCAATTCACAAGTTTCATTAGGAAACATTCTTAATTTTGATATGTCAGCCTGTTTATTGAATTATATTTGCTATTTAAATTCTCTTAAAACAATGATGGTTAAACACTTTCTAGTATAATGGCATCATCAATTATATTAGCTTATACATGAAGAGGCAAAAGTAGGTGTACATTTGTTTGTATGGGAAATAATATAACAATTACTAAATAATAATACAAGAATACAAGAATACTAGATAAAACTGTTAGAGAGACAGATACCTATAAATGTCATTGCTCTGCTCTAAAACTAAAGATATCAATGGCTCTCTTGAAGATACCTTGTATTTTTTGTTAAGGTTTATGAGGGCAGATGAAGTGTAGGCTAATAAAACAAGAGCCACTCCCGTCCCCTTAAACTCTGTGTTTCACGTATTTACAACTGTAACCCTACTTGTGCCCCACCCTGTGCATTATTTCTAACTGGTATCCCTACCTGTTTATAAAGAGGTGACTCTTTATGCCACATCAATCTGTGGTAACATTAAGCTGGACCCAAAGCTAAGATTTTGTTGAGAGGGTACCAGTGATTTCCTTTAAAACACTACCTCCATTTGCACATGTGTGCATGTGCATGTATGTGTGCATATATGTATAAAAAGCTGTGTTCCAAACCTCAAGGTTGCAGCAGAAATTGGATTAGGTGAAATTTCTTGAGTGAAATACAAAGCAACAACAATGTCAGAAGAGGCTAGTTTTAGAACCTTGAGACAGAGTGAATTAAAATCCCTGAATCGGGACTCAGAAGTCTCTTAAGACAACAACTACCAACAGCTAATGTTTTTATAGAACACCTTCCCCCACAAACTGTGCTAGGATAGAATAGGGGAAATGCTATAATAAAAAAGAAATTTATTGAAGCTAAGATACGCCTGCCACTAAGTCACCTTGGAAATAACAAATGAAGTAGGGGGAAAATCACACATTTGTGTGTATCCTATGTGAATAGATATATGTCAGGGCATAAAAAGATGCGTGTTTGTATATACACATCACAAACACAGATTTTTCTAAAGGACCTCTGAATTCTTAAGAGCCTGTGAAAGTAATTTCTACAACAGAGGAAAAACTTATATTCTTGAAAAGTAACTGAAAAAAGAGACTTACTTTTAATCCACAAACAGCAAGCTGTCTCCAAAGTCAATTTCTTATATAGACTTTGTGGTTATCAGGAAAAGTATTATCTATTTTCTATTCCTTTACAGAGTATTAGGGGAGAAACAAACCAGGGAGACTCAGGTGGGAAATGAGAATCAGAGCAAGTTTTCCACTAAAAAACAATTGCAATAGAAGCAGCATTAGACACTCCAGAGTGGTGAGAGAAATTGAAACCCCACTAAGCTATGTGACATTTCATATACAATATGACCAAAGCGTCTGGTTTGGGGTTTTAGGGAAATGTGCACAATGAATTACATTGGTCTCTAATGAAGCTATCCTTTGAGGAATAGCTAAAATACAGATGTTGATTATCTAATAACCATATCCTAAACAGTTATCACAGAGATCCATATTAAATCTCCGATAATTGACTTGGTGACTACAGTGGTCCATAGAAGGTGATCACACAATGTTTATGACTTGAAGCTACAAATGGCAGCAACCTCAAGACTTTTTGTCATTTATTCAGTCTTAAAAAATGACTTCTCTTAACAGAGCTCTGGACATATGGAGAGAGAGAGAGAGAGAGAGAGAGAGAGAGAGATTTAGTAGGAAGTAAAGAAAAGTAGAGTCCTCACTGTTGGGAAGAGTACACCTTAGCTGAAGAGAAAACACAGCCACATCCCAACAACATGTCCAAAATGAATTAATTGCTGGATTATAAACCACTGAAGAAATAAGTATCCGTTATCATACTAGTAATAGCTAAATAAGTATATAAATAAATAGATAAAGTGAGATAACCCCTGATAAAGTTACAGGGACTACTGCAGTTAGAAAAATCATTTGCAGCCATCATAATAAAGATGAAGGCAAAATGATCAATGTCACTAAATGTGGAGGGGCTGGTTTTATAAGGAGTAGGATATTTTCATGGTCTGAAAATATCTTCCCACAAAATACTTATTACTTGCAAAAGAAAAACAGTAACTATGCCATTGAGAAATTAGCAGCACCTTGTCTAAACAGATAAAATTAACATCACTGAAAAGATGCAGATGTACATCCTGTGTCTATGAATGTGACAATCTTGGAAGGACACATCATGTATGTGGTACTCCATCCCACATTGCATAACCCAAATCTAAGTATAGGGTGTCCCAAAATTCACGCAAGATTTGAATTTTACGTGAGCATTAACAACAACAAAAAATAAAAGCCTAATTTTACTTGGTTTATTGAATCAGATTCTAATATCTGTTGCCCTTTGATTTCAATCCCTCCAATTTGATAAACATTACCAAGTACCAATTATGGCCCAGGAACATGGACAATGAAGACCAATGAAGACCACAGCTTTGCATATGTGCCAGCAACGCCGTGCAGGCCATTTACCCGATGTGCTATTCTATACATAACCCTATACTGTATACTTTATAAATCAATAAAAATGTACAATTTTAAAATATAAACCCGTGTTTTCTATCAAAATTACTTCTTGCGTGAATTTTGGGACACCCTATATAAGGAAACAAGAAACAAATTCAAAATGAAGAACATTTTTATTTTGAAAGCCCTACGTTCTTCAAAGTTTAAAAGGTTGAAGAACTGTTCCCAACTAAAACTCAGTAAACTAAAAAAACAAAACAAAAATCAGAATATGATTGGAAGATGAAGAAATGTCCTTATTCTTAGCAAATGCAGACGGAAGGATTTAGGGATGTAGGGGTATAAGGATTTGATGTTTGCAACTTACATTGGTTCAGAAAAACTGTCCATGTGTATGTGCCTATGTGTGTGTGAGTGTAGGGAAGGAAGCAAGTGAGGCAACACCCTAATAACTGAATCTGGTAAAGGGTGTTCAAGTGTTCTTTACTATCCTTGCAACTTTTCTCAATGTTTGAAATTACTTCCAAATAAAAGTAAAAATCAAGTGAATTGATTATTCCTCTTCTCCCCCTCCCCAACACACACACACACACACACACACACACACACACAGTATTGATTTTGTTTGGTTTACCTTGTCTGTGTACCTATACCTCATTTGGCTATAAGTGCACATCCATCCAGAAACCTAAGCCAGAAACTTGGAACTTTTATTTCACTTGTCCTTCAGCACTATCAGCAAATCAATCACCCGGGGACTGTACTCTGCTTCTGTAGACAATGACAATATCATGAAAATATCAGTGTTCCTTAAATCAATTTATAAATATGTAATTTGTTTTAAAAACCAATAATTTTTAAAAATAGACAAGCTGATTCTAGAGTTCATATGAAAATAAGCAAATCATCATCATAAAAAATTGATAAAAGAAAAGCAAGCATGAGAAATCAGCCCTGCTAGGTATTAAAATTTAATATAAAACCTCAAAATAAAACAGCCATATTGTGGCATGAATTGACAGACAGATCAATGCAACAGAATAGAAATACAAAAAATGAACCAATGCATAGTGACATGGAAAGATAGAGAATAAAAATATTAATAGTGGTTAAATGTGAAATGTGAGGTAGGAACTAGGTACAGGGATAGAACGCAAACTTTCCATCACGTACCTGTTTATACTTACTCATTTATGAGCCATGTGCATCTATTCACAAAATTAAATAATTAAATGTAAAAAAAATGAGACATTTATTTCAAAGTCACTGACTTGCAATTGTTCCAGAGTGAGACAGTAGCCAACTCTTTCCATGTGTTTAGGTGCAAGGAAGATTATATTCTGAATTTATCCCAAACTGGACAAGAAAAAATTAGTGGCTAGACATCTAGGGTCATATTGCAAAGAGCATTATCTGACAGTTGGTTTAAATATATTCCATTCACAGAGCCATCTGAAGGAATCTAACTTTGATTTTACCTTCCCTGAGGCAGAACAGAAGGAAGGGACCTTTAATTGCATTATATGGAATATAAATTCCCTAACAGCGTCACATTAAAAATTACAAGTCTAATGCTTAGGAATCCTTGAATGCCCATTACCCTGTAAGACATCCATGATACATTTACATGCAGAAAAGACCTGACAGCCAAGAAGACTAGCTACTTAAATTGATTGTAATATATATCACGTCATATATATGCAAGAGTTTATTTCTTTCTCCAATAGTTACTTATTTATAGGAGATGCATCATGTTAAAGAGGATAGACACAGAATATAACGCAGAACCTAGGGGATAGTAGTTGAAAATGTTAGAAACCTTAATTATATGACTAATCTTAAGTTGTTTAGGATTAATCAAAGCCTAATCAATTGCAAAGGTGTCAGCCACTATGACATGGCTTGTTGACATTCTGTACTTCTTGCCAGACATGGGGATTCAATTTTTACATAATATAATTTCAAGCTTAACATTGCCTTTCCAATATGTGCACTATATACACAATAGCAGAGAGTCACTGTTTCAATCATCTCATTCCATAAAATCTGGGGTCAGGTATGAAATGCACTGGTTTTGCTGAATGGGAAAAGACTCTAGGCTGGGTTCATTCTATGACCAGTCATAATTATTAGTAACTCCATCGTCTGAAAGTCAGTGAAGCAGAAAAACATTCCTCAAAAATCAAGTGCAGTTTTTAATACTTACTGCTTTAAATAATGATCTATATTTATACAACCACAGGAGCTCAAAAACGATTCTATTACAATTCCAATGTATGGTGGGGATTGCCCACACTACCAAACAATTCTCCAACACACCAGCTGGGTTTCCCATAATTCAACTCAATTCTGACACTATCTACTCTGAGAAAGATCAGATACATAAAGTAAATATTGTTTTCCCAAAACTACTGTACTTAAGAAATAAAAAACATCACCAATAAAAATCAAAGGGAAACTTGTTGGTTCTCATCCAAATGGTCATTTCCAAATTTAAATATAGTAATATCTGTTCTTTACATATAATAAAAGAAATACCCAAGGAAACTAATTGTCCCACAGACTTATAGATACTTTTAGTATTTTCATCCAACTACAACTTAGTTGGCCTTTTGGATAACACTTTTTGAAATTTACTTTGAGGAATTTTTTCCTCCTGTTCCTTGATTTTTCCATAGCAATAAAATTGCTCAAATTCTCTTGATTTTGTTTTCTATTTACCATGTTTCCTTCTAAGACATAGCTGATACTTAGGATATTTCTTTATTTAGTCATTGTCATATGCAAAATTCTAAGCTGTCCTCCAATGAATCAAGCCTTTGTATAATCTCCTCTCCTTGAGAGCCAGCAGAACTTATGACTTTCTTTTAGCCAATGGAGTATGTCAACAGACTCCCTTCATTAGATTCTGCTATATGGCAAAAAGTGTGACATGACTTTATAGAAGACTGTGCCTCAGCTGACCAGAATGAGGTATTTTACTGCTGACTGTGAAGAAATAAGCTGCTATATTGTGAGGGAACTTCTAAAAGGGCAATGTGACAAGGAACTGCTCTGGGGTCCTCTAGGAGCTGAGAGTTGCCTCTGATAGATGGGCAGGAAGAAAGTGGGAACTCCAGTCCTGCAACTGCAAGCAAAAGATTTCTGCCTACAACCACAGGAGCTCAAAAATGATTCTATTGCAATTCCAACGTATGGTGGGGATTGCCCACACTACCAAACAATTCTCCAACACACCAGCTGGGTGTCCTACAATTCAACTCAATTCTGACACTATCTACTCTGAGAAAGATCAGATCCCACAGGGTAAGGGCTCAGTCCCACAAGACTGCCACCACATCAGGTACCAATCACAAGTCATGTTGTCTCCTGTGCTTCTGATTGACTGGCTATAAATTAGAGGTTCTCATGAACCCCTCCCTAAGTTTGATTAACTGCTAGGATGGCTCACAGAACTCTGAGGAACATTTTACTTAGAAAAGTCGCCTCGTTAACATAACAAAGACATCACTTAGGAAATTCTAAGGGTTTTGGGAGTTCTGTGCCAGGAACAGTGGACAGAGATCAAATATAGATTTCTTATTATAAATCACAATATCAGAGCTGGTTTCCTCCATAAATTAAAGCAGCCTTGCCAACAACTAGAGTGAAGTCTTGTGAGATCGTGATATCTCCGATCCTTTGACTGAAATCAGAGATCTGACACAGTTAGGGCCATATCAAGATTCCTGAGTTTTGAAAACTGTGAGAAAATAATATATGTTGTTTTTAAGCCATTAAATGTGTGGTAATTTGTTAAGTAGTGATAGAAATCTACCACAGTAATTGCATTCTCACTTCTGAAAAACTGTCATTCTTCCAATTAATGAAATCTCACTTGTAAGAACCTTTTCATTAAATAACAGGAACATGGGTAGAAAATTCGCCAAGTTTTAAATGGTCAACACCTAAGACATCACAACATCCATTTACTTAGACATGAGAATGAGACAGAACTTTTCAGTGCGGCTTATGGATTACATTTATTTTACAGTCATATTTCACGTATCAGTAGTGAAAACTAGAGCTTTGGGAGCATGTGAAACAGACAAGAGCATTAATGCAGGATTTCTCTCAATCCAGGACTGCTGGATCCTAACTGCTCACCTGCCTGCCAGCCTGATCGCCCGTACCCACTCTGCCTGCCTGCCTAATCGCCCCTAACCACCTCTCCCATGCCGGCCTGATCTCCCCTAACTGCTCTCCCCTGCTGGCCTAATCACCCTCTACTCACTCTCCCCTGCTGGCCTGATCATCCCTAACCCCTAGCTCAGGGGTGGGCAAACTTTTTGACTCGAGGGCAACAATGGGTTCTTAAACTGGACCGGAGGGCCGGGACAAAAGCATGGATGGAGTGTTTGTGTGAACTAATATAAATTCAAAGTAAACATCATTACATAAAAGGGTACGGTATTTTTTTTTTTCAGTTTTATTCATTTCAAACGGGCCGGATTCGGCCTGAGGGCCATAGTTTGCCCACGGCTGCCCTAGCCTCTGCATAGGATCCTGCCACAGTGGCTTTGTCTGGAAGGATGTCCAGAAAATATTTGGTCTATCCGGTCTAATTAGCATATTACCCTTTCATTAGTATAGACTAGAGGCCCAGTGCACAAAAATTTGTGCACTCGGGGGGAAGGGGGGGTCCCTCAGCCTGGCCTGTGCCCTCTCACAGTCTGGGACCCCTCAGGAGATAACCACCTGCTGGCTTAGGCCTGCTCCCGGGTGGCAGAGGGCAGGCCTAATCCCTACCAAGGTGCAGCCCCTGGTCGGGCTCAGAGCAGGGCCGATTGGGGAGTTGGGGCACCACCCCCAGCCATAAACAGAGCAGGGCGGATTGGGAGGTTGCGATGCCACCCTCAGTCATACTCAGGGTAGGGCCGATTGGGGGGTTGTGGCACCGCCTCCTGTCACACTAAAGGCAGGGTCGATGGGGAGGTTGCGGTGCCACCCCATGTCACGCACAGAGCAGGGCCAATCAGGGGGTGGAGGCGCTGCCCCGTCACGCAAAGAGCAGGGCCGATCAGGGGGTTGGGGAGCTCCCCCCCCTGTCACGCACAGAGCAGGGTCAATCAGGAGGTTGGGGAGCTGCCCCCTGTCACACACAGAGCAGGGCCCATCAGGGGGTTGAGGAGCTCCCCCTGTCACTCACAGAGTAGGGCCAATAGGGGAGTTGGGGCACCATCCCATGTCACACGCAGAGCAGGGCGCTATCAGGGGGTTGGGGCGCCGCCACTCTGACACTCAGGGCAGGGCCGATGGGGAGGTTATGGCTCTACCCCGTCACACACAAAGCAGGGCCTGTGGGGTGGGGGGGTTTGGGGTGCCGCACCCTGTCACACACAGAGCCGCAGGGTGATCAGGGGGTTGGGGAGCTCCCCCCTATCAGGGACAGAGCAGGGCCGATCAGGGGGTTGGGGCGCCTTCCCCTGTCAGGAACAGAGCAGGGCCCATAAGGAGGATGTGGCCCCGCCCCTTGTCACACACAGAGCCGCAGGGCTATCAGGGGGTTTGAGCGCTGCCCCCTGTCACGCTGATCCCGGTGCCAGGAAGCATATTACCCTTTTACTATATAGAATAGAGCCCTGGTGCATGGGTGGGGACTGGCTGGTTTGCCCTGAAGGGTGTCCTGGACAGGGTGGGGGTCCCCACTGGGGTGCCTGGCCAGCCTGGATGAGGGGATGATGGCTGTTTGCAGCTGGTCACACACCCTTCAGGGTGGGGGTCCCCACTGGGGTGCCTGGCCAGTCTGGGTGAGAGGCTGAGGGCTGTTTTCAGGCTGGGACTGAAGCTCCCAACTGCTCCTTTTTTTTTTTTCTTCTATTTATTCTGTGCCAGCTTTAGCCTGGCTCCAGCTCTGAGGCCTCAGCTGCTGAAAGCAGGTATCTGGTTTGTTTAGGTTCTATAATCAAAACTCTGTATCAGCTCCAGCTTTGAGATCCCAGCTCGCTGAAAGCTGGTTTCTGGGGTTTTGTTTAGCTTCTATATTTGTTACAATGTTTCAAACTGCAGGCTCAGAGGCCGGCAAGGCAGGCGGGGAACGTTGCAGTCCTCCGTCACTGAAGCAAGCAAGCCTCATGTTCAGTTTAAGCTCCCTGGCTGCCGGCCGCCATCTAGGCTGGCAGTTATTTTGCATATAGCCCTGATTAGCCAATGGGAAGGGTAGCGGTTGTACGCTAATTACAATGTTTCTCTTTTATTAGATAGGACTAGAGGCCCAGTGCACAAAAATTTGCGCACTCAAGGGGGAGGGGGGGCCCCTCAGCCCGGCCTGTGCCCTCTCACAGTCTGGGACCCTCAGGAGATAACCACCTGCTGCCTTAGGCCTGCTCCCGGGTGGCAGAGGGCAGGCCCAATCCCTAGGTGCAGCCCCTAGTTGGGCTCAGAGCGGGGCCGTTTGGGGAGTTGGGGCACCGCCCTCTGTCATCCACAGAGCAGGGCGATCGGGAGGTTGTGATGCCACCCTCAGTCACGCTCAGGGTAGGACCGATTGGGGGGTTGGGGCACCGTCCCTTGTCACACTCAAGGCAGGGTCCATGGGGAGGTTGCGGCGCCACCCCGTCACACACAGAGCAGGGCCCATCAGGGGGTTGGGGCGCCGCCCTCTATCACCCACAGAGCAGGGCCGATCAGGGGGTTGGTTCGCCGCCACTCTCACACTCAGGGCAGGGCCGATTGGGAGGTTATGGCTCTACCCCGTCACACACAGAGCAGGGCCCATGGGGGGGGGGGGTGTTGGGGTGCCACACCCTGTCACACACAGAGCAGGGCCGATCAGGGGGTTGGGGCACCGCACCCTGTCACACACAGTCGCAGGGCAATCAGGGAGTTGGGGCGCTCCCCCCTATCAGGCAGAGAGCAGGGCTGATCAGGGGGTTGGGGCACCTTCCCCTGTCATGAACAGAGCAAGGTGGATAGGGAAGTTGTGGCCCCGCCCCCTGTCACACACAGAGCCGCAGGGCGATCCAGGGGTTTGGGCGCTGCCGCCCGTCATGCTGATCCCGGTGCCGGGAGGCCTCGCGGCTCCGCTGATCCCGGTGCTGGGAGGCATATTACCCTTTTACTATACAGGGTAGCCTGGTTCACGGGTGGGTGCCGGCTGGTTTTCCCTGAAGGGTGTCCCGGATCAGGGTGGGGGTCCCCACGTGGTTGCCTGGCCAGCCTGGATGAGGGGATGATGGCTGTTTGAGGCTGGTCACACATCGTTCAGTGTGGGGGTCCCCACTGGGGTGCCTGGCCAGCCTGGGTGAGGGGATGATGGCTGTTTGCAGCTGGTCACACCCCCTTCAGGGTGGGGGTCCCCACTGGGGTGCCTGGCCAGTCTGGGTGAGGGGCTGAGGGCTGTTTTCAGGCTGTGGGTGACTGAAGCTCCCAACCGCTTTTTTTTTTTCTTTTTGCTTTTTTTTTTTTTTATTCTGGGCCAGCTTTAGCTTTGAGGCTTGGCTCCAGCTCTTAGGCCTCTGCTGCTGAAAGTAGGTTTCTGGCCTTTGCTCACAATGTTGCGATCCTACTGGCTGAAGCCCGGCGGACTAAAGCAGGTTTCTGGGGTTTTGTTTAGCTTCTATATTTGTTACATAGTTGCTTAGAGTTGCAGCTCAGAGGCCTGCAGCGGCTGGCGGGGAACATTGGAGTCCTCCGTCACTGAAGCAAGCAAGCCTCATGTTAGTTTCAAGCTGCCTGGCTGCCGGCTGCCATCCTGGCTGGCAGTTAATTTGCATATCTCCCTGATTAGCCAATGATAAGGGTAGCGGTCGTACACCAATTACCATGTTTCTCTTTTATTAGATAGGATAGTTCTTCCTCTAAGGTTATTTGTGTCCATTTCATGTTATAAAGTCATCTAATTTTTATTAAAATATTTACTTCATGATTTTTTTCTTGTGTGTATGTATGTGTGGGGGGAGGAGATAGTCATACTGTAAGGGGCAAACTTGGTGATCTAACCAAGGTAAACTGTTGGGAATGAGCCACAGAGTAATGGAAGTGTAAGAAATAAGATGCATTTCTACTATGGATGGTCAAAAAGCTAAATACCTATGTGCATAAAATGTATATTTACTTGTTGGTATGCTCATGATGTTGTCTTGTAGAAATTGCTTCAAATCAGGCTCCTAAATCTTAGATAAGACCCTGTCTTTAATAAGATCCATGTGAATATAGACTTTTACATGCTTTTTAAAGATGATTTTTCTATTAAATTCTACCTTGGCTGTCTTATCCTTCTTTGTTGTAAAGATTTTACTTGTGAATAATAGGATTCATTTTATTCTGTTTTGTTTGTTTACTTTTTTCTCAAGGTTTGTAATAGTTAATTGCACCAAGAAGAAACTGGCATTCAGCTAAGTGGTTCAATATGAACTCCACACATCTGCATAGATTTTCCTCAACTTCTCAATCATTTTATTATATCTTGCTGTTGCTAAAATATCAATCATGCCTGCCACTGTTTCCTAAAAAATTTGATCCTAATCTTTGCTTGAAAAGCAATTCACCTAAGCAAACTCCTGGCTCTGATGGAGGCATGCCTTGTGAGATAGAAACATTTTGTTAACTTTTTATTCGAGCCCAGTCTCCTGCACTTGAACTAGTGTGTTTGCTTTATAGCAATGTTCTAATTTGACAACTGACATGACTACTTGCTTGAGGTCAAACACCATGCCTGACCTGGTCTGGATCCAATGTTTTTTGTACCTTCCTAGAAATGAATCCCTGACAATTATCATTGGGGGAGAAGGAGGTGATAGTTCAGCCAAGATCTAAGATTTGTGTAGTGTAAGTAACTATCACACAAATTCTCCATGGAAAAACATGGAACAGCCTGAGAAATAACCTTTTTTCTTATGTTTAATGAAAGTCTTGCCATACTTCCAGTGATCATTGCTCCTTGTTTACCTTGTCATTTTATATTGGGTGAAAACTAGTCTCAGTTCATGCAGAAATGTTCTGTTGCTTTTTTTCTTAGACTTAATGTATGGCTTTAGTTTGTCTATATGTAATGCTTTGATTCCTTTTATGTATAAACCTTAAAATGTGCCTGCCTCATTTTCACTGTTTTTCTGAAAACCATCTATATAAACAAGATGTGATTCTGGAGAAACAAAAACTCTATTCCTTACTAACAGCTACATTCCCTTAGGTGGTTCAACATTATTTCTCAGTCTTCTTGCACACTGGAATGAGTGTACTGAAGAAGCAAATCTTTTGAAGTTAGTCAATATTTACCTTTCTTGTATCCTTTAAGATAGATTTGAGGGCTCTCTCTCCTGTACTCTGATGGGGGTAGGACTTACATCCCAGTTCCAATTGAATACTAATTTTAACATGAGTTAGCCACTTAACTATTATATCAAAAATTGTATCTTCTTTTGGGATTTTCACTTAAGGGGATACATCTCTACCTTGTCCTCAATAACAGGGATAGGAACTATTATATAACTGTGTTCAGATAGCTTAGTGCCATCATATGTCTAGGGGAAAGCATGAACAGGGGCCCATCCTGTCAATAAGCACAATTCTACATACCTGACCTACATATGCCAGATACGCAAGGTATCACCAGGTGTTAAGTGCAATTAACTCTTAAAAGAAATGATAGATCTTATGCCTTGTCAAAGGCAAAAATGGCAGTCTTTGTGAGCTGTGCTTGTCTGTCCTAGAAGTGTCTTGCCTGAGTGTGGGTTGTCATGAGTGTGCAGAGCACCATCCCATTAATTCAGGCAGAGTAAAGGATCAAGCCCAGTGTATATAAAATGGGCAGATGATCCTGTTTCATTTGTCACTATTGAGATTTTGTGTGTGGAATTTAGAACACTAGGAATCATTGGCGGTAACAATCATGTATGTGAGAAAACATGGAAGATGTGCCTGATAATTGGATGAATGCCTAGATAATATTTTGAGCCTTTTCTTGACAGTGATTAAATGATATTTAGACCTCCTATAAGGAGCATATAGCACATTTATTATTCATAAAAGAAGTCCAATATACCACTTAATCACTCTGCATTTACAGCAAAGAAGTCCTAGTCAAAAGGAAGTAAGAAGTGTACAGAAATGGGAGCACATTTTGGAGAATTTATTTTGATCCCATGGAAAAGTAGGTAATAAGTAAATTGCTTGCTACTTCAATATTATAGCTTATGCTAGAAGCTTTTAATCTCACACATGCAATATAAACACCACCCCTTAGTTTTAATTTTTCATGAGTTATTTATTCTTCAATTCTCCTGAAACAAGGCAAGGACAGTTTTATAGTTTAGAGAACCTGCTCTCTCCTGTGTGATATTTATCAACTATAGAACCAACTATATTCAGCAGAATGAATTGGTATCTCATCTTTAAAAAATGCATTGTGACTTATAAAACAAGATCAGTGAAATGTGGTTTACTACCACTCATGAAAGTCATAAAATGCCACTTCAATATGGTCTAAATAGTAAAGCATTTTATAACTTAAACCCCTTTTTCCCATTTTAAAAACAAAAAGTAATTTAGCAAGGCATCAGAGAAAAGTTTCAAAATCTGAAGGTCAGAGTTCGAATTTATATTTTCTGCCTTTATTCACAGAAAGACATCTTCATCTTGATAGTTATTGCACACTCTAATTTTTCATATACATTGGCAGAAAAGGAATGCTGGTAAAAAGGATCACCTCAACATTCACTGGAAAAAAATGTTATTTGGAGGCAAATACAAACCAAAAGCAAAAAAAGTCAGAACTTTAAAACATACCTATGGGCTATGACTAAACAACTGTTTTCGTGGCATCATGGATTGGCTCTTTAAATATCTTTAACAAAGGAAGACATCAATTGATTCAATTACCTCTGAATGAATTTAGTAAATGAGAAGATAGAAGATACCAGAGTTCATAGGATACAGTCAAATTTAATCTTGTATAAGTCATTTCTGCAAAAAACAAACAAAAAACAACCACTCTCCTCTTTTCTCAACTGTTTCTATGAACTTTTATAATTCAAATATGATGCTTTTACTATCTATTAAATTATAGGGCTAAGGAGACTCCATTTTGGAAGATGCATATCAATTTGCCATTTGATTACTACTCAAAGTTTCTGTTTTTGGGATCCTAGTTCTGTTTTAAAGATGGCTGGCCCATCCTTGATTGATGTACACTAAACCAGTAAGTCTTCTGTTGCTTCTCTGATGTCTAAAATGGCCCTCATAGTTTGAAATTGTAGTCAGGAAGTTTTGGGAGTACTCTTGTTGCAGTTACCTTACTTAATCTCACTACACCAAAGCACTTAGGGATCTTTTCTACCATCATAGGTCACATATATTTTGCCTAATTGAATTGTGTCATGATAAGCAAATGATGCTATTATCACTTTATATTGCACACGCAACTCTATTGTAACACAAGGCTGGAAGAATGAGCATTGCTTCCACCTTTTCCTATTAGCAGTTAATAATATTCTTGCACTTTTCCATTGCAATTAAAATGCTCATCTCAAGAAGGGGTCAGCCTTATCAGAGATTCTTGTTTTGAGGCAGGTGCACACTGTCCTCTGGGCCAGTCCAAGGCAAGAGAAGAAAACAGGAAGTAGGAAGTTTTCATGTGGTCTTCCCCTACACACCTTCCAATATACTTCCTCTACCCTTTATCGCCTGTGTCCTTTTATTGTCCTCTATCCATCACCACCATCCCTGAATGTTGTGCTATAACAAAAGCTGAGAAAAATCTCATATCCTAGGAATGTTCATGTTTCCTTTTCTCCTCAAAGCATTGAGAGTTCCATCTTGTTGTAATAGGAATTGCTTCTAAAAAAGTTGAGATTTTCTGGGTGGGCCTATTCTAATGACAGGAGCTCTCAAGAAAACAGAAATACCAATCAGAAAGGATATATTCACCCCTATGTTCATAGCAGCACAATTTACCATAGCTAAGATTTGGAAACAGCCTAAATGCCCATCAGCAGATGAGTGGATTAGAAAACTATGGCACATCTACACAATGGAATACTGTGATGCTATAAAAAAGAAGGAATTCTTACCATTTGCAGCAGCATGGATGGAACTGGAGGGCATTATGCTAAGTGAAATAAGCCAGTCAGTTAAGGAAAAATACCACATGATATCACTCATTCATGGATAATAAAGAACATTATAACCTAATGAACAAATAGATACAGAGGCAGAGAAGCATCGAACAGACTGTCAAATTACAGAGGGAAGGCTGGGGAGTGTTGTGGAGTGTTATGGGGGTAAGAGATCAATCGAAGGACTTATATGCATGCATATAAGCATAACCAATGGATGCAAGTCACTGGGGGTGGGGAATGGGGTAAGGGCATGTGCCGGAGGGTAGGGGAGGCCGGGGGAAGGTCAATGGGGAAAAAAAGGAGACATATGTACTACTATTTGTAAAACTTTAAACAAAAAAATAAAAACAAAATAAATAAAAAAGCTGAAAACTTTCTCCAGCTGATAGCAGGAGACTAAAAGAGCAAGTGAGAGATTCAAGACCTTGGCCATTTCTGGTTCCCAGATGGAAACCAGACTATGGACAGGGAATGTAGGAAGCCTTGAGAAACTAAGAGGATCACAACTGAACACCAGCAAGAGAATTGGAACCTTAGTCCTACAAATGCAAGGAAATGAACGTGACCAATGATCTAAATGAGCCCGGAGGCAGACAGTTCTTATCCAGAACCTCTGGATAAGAGCTCAACCCAACAGACACCCAATTTCAGTCTTGTGGGACCCTCAGCAAAAAAAAACAGTTGCACCTTGCTGGACTTCTGACCTACAGAACTTTGAGCTAATAAATTTGTGCTGCTTTTAAGCCACTATATTTGTAATAATAGCACTAAAAAACTAATACAATGGGTGAATCAGATAAACTAAACCCCAAAAATGTTACCTGGTTAATATGTGATCTCTCTCAGAAACAAAACGCCTAAATGTACTTAAAATTCACATGTTGAAAAGCTACATTAATCAAACTCAAAAGCAAACTGTCAAGAATGGCATTATGAATATAATAAAAGTAAAATTTAGAGCAAAATGTATTAAAAGGAGATAAGGAGGGTCATTTTCTAGTGATATGAGCTATAATCAATAATGAAGATATGACATTATTAAAATGTATATGCCCACTACAGCCTCCTAAAAAATGAGCCTAGACATATGAATTAGAAACTTCACACTGGGATTGGACTTCAAATCACACCACATAGGCATCTATCTTTTCTACCGTTGGTTAAGGTCAATCTTGCCAAGATGCAAAGAGGGGGAGACAGCTCATGATTAGAAAATGAATCATCGCTGAAAAAAAAATGGCTACCTGTAAATCAACATGCCCAACATTGTGGTAACAGACATGCCACAGTTAATTTCAAATCATTTTTCCATCTCACCTAGAATAGCAGAAGCTAGCCAGAATCCCATGAAGGAATCTTTCTTCACACCTGGAGACTACAGAGCATCAAGAACTACTAATTTCATTGACAGGAACTAGGTTGTTTAGAAATGATATGCAGCTCTGCCTAGCTCCGAGAATTTCAAAATCAGCAAAACTGAAAGTAAAATGTAACTTCCATGGAAAGAGAAATTGGACTAAACCTGATGAGATGGATAGATAATGTGGGGTAGTGGAAAGAATATTCTAGTTCTTGTACATGTGTAATGTTAAACAAGTTATATCAATTCCCTAAATTCCTGTTTACACATCAGAAATAAGGTTGAAGTAGATAATATAAAAAGGTTCTCTTCACCTCTGATATTATTTAATTAACGTTACTGTGGAATGACAGTGGACCTTAAAATCTACTGCCCAGCAAAAGTGCCAGACATTCATTCTCAAAGGGCAGTAGAGAATCCAGCTGAGAAATTTTCCCAGCTGCTACATATCATTATTTGACACAGTCAACTTCTCAAAATGGCATTCAATGTCCTTCAAAAGGACCCAACCTATATGCAAAGCCTCACTCATCACCACTTGTAACTGAAGATTATTTGCTGTTTCCTGACGTACTCCCTGCCTCCGTGTATTTAATCATGCTCTTATTCAAAATTCAATTCATTATAAGAAAAATTTTACACATCCTTCTATTTGTAGGTCCAATATCACCTCCTTTATGAAAACTTCTCCAACTCCCAATGGAGAACTATCCAGCAGGAGCTTTACAAAGTTAAAGCTTAGGGCCACTTTCAGGTCCAGGCACAATTTTCAAGGTCTTTTATAAATGAAACATTTAGTTATTCATGTATGTATTTGCCAGGTCCTGGGGCAGGAGTGAACTACCTACCACCTGTTCGTGGGCACTAGCCCACATAGTTTCTTGTTTCTCCAGTACATTGTTCTCTTAAGAACCTGAATTTGACTGCCTTCAGGCAAGCATATCATTTTCCAGGTTGCCATCGGCCCCATTACTCAATACGAATCTTTTCCTATGCCTCACAGTACATGTGACCTTCCTAAGCTCTAAAGCCATTCCTCAACCTGTGTTCTTTTATTGTTTGAGGCTGCCACCAGCCATAGGTATTTCTTGGATTCTTCTACCACCCCCCATTCTGGTTGTGGAATATAATGAAGTTCTCACCAATTGTAAGTGCATGTTCAGAGCCCTGTATTAAAAGGATTTTACTGGGGAGAGGGAAAATGTCGGTGGAATAGATGGACGTGTCCAGAGCCTTGTCCCAGAGCAGACAGAACGAGCAACTAAATGGAGTAATATCCACCCCGAATAGGCAAAGTAGACATAGCTTGTGAGACAATTTGCAGCCTGGAAAGGCAGAGGACACCTGGAGAATGGTAAAATCAGGGATCTGGGCTGGGGAGAACTGCAAGACCTCTGAGCCCAGAGGGTCAGAAGGAAACCGCACAGCACTGAGGCCATGTCCGTTGGGTCAGGCACAGTGTCTGACTGTGGAAAGGAGGTCCGCAGGACTGCTGGTGGAAAGGGTTCTAGATCTGGGTTCACAGTCATGACAGACTGAACCCAGAGAGGGCATTCAGGACGGCTGCCCAGACCTCGAGATGCCAGGAGGAAAGGGGCTTGTAGAGGCGCAGGCCTTTCGCCTCTTTGTGGTCTTTGCTTTTCTTTGCTGAACCTAGTTCATAGGACCTTTCAGAGATGGACACTCAGACACTCACCCATGGCTCAGGTGCAGGAGGAGGTGCGAACTTGTGGAGTCTGGGGAGAGGCTAGGGTGAGGAGAGGGCTTGGGAGAGGCAGCTGCGAGTCTGGTGCTGAGTCATACCTTACACCCGTGACCTAGGTAGCCATTTTCTCCTGAAGAGATAGCCCTTTCCTGCAGTCTCCAGGCAACCAATACAGCCACACCCAGACTAAGCCCTGAGGGGTACAAAGGATAAAAAAAAAAATCTAAATAGTCCCTGAGAGTCCACAGGGACCAGCCTAAAGAGAGGCCATTAGTCCCTGCAACAGGAAACTGAGAAACCACAGACAGTACAGAAGAGCAAGATCTTAAACCAGCCAAAGAAATGACACCTTACTATTTTATTTTTGATTTTATTTTATTGTGTTATATCTTTTTACTTTATTTTCCTTTTTTCATTTGTTTCTTTATTTTTCTATTTCTTTTCACAATATTTTAGCATCATTCTAATTTATTTTATTTTAATCCTTTTTAATCAATTTTTTAAAATTTATTATTATTATTTTCTTCTCTTTCTCTTTCTTCTTATCCACTCATTCTATTTCTACTTCCTCTATACAGAACTGAGGTCCTCCCCATATTCATCCAATTCTTCACCTTACTTTTTGTATATAAGATTCTGCCCCACCCTCTTTACGGGGAATTTGGTATTTGTATGTTTTGGTTTACCTGTTTGTTCTCCAGTGTTTTATTTATTCATATATATATATATATATATATATATATATATATATATATATATATATATTCTCCCCTTTTTTCTTCCTTTTCTTTTCTCTCATACCATTTTTTTCTTTCTTCGATATCATGTGTGCTCTCTTTTCTCTCCCCTAATTCCCTTCTAATTCCCTTTTCTCTGCTGGTCACTTATATTTGGGTTATCAGTGTTGTGAGTACATTCATGTTTTGTTCCCTTTGTGTCGTGTTTTGTAGAGGTGAACTTTATCCTGTTTGGCCAATGTGGTAGAGAGCGAGCCACATAACCAGACACCTGGAAAGGAAACTCCATCCACGAACAGGTCAATAACACACCAGACCCAACTACAGAGGCAGGAAAAAGGCAGCAGTGAGCGAGGAGAGAGCATGAGTGAGTGAGGCAGCAAGAGGAGTGTGTGGTCGGGTGGGGTGTGTGCGTGTGTGTGTGTGTGTGTGTGTGACTGAGGCACAGTTAGATCCCGCAGGAGCTAAAGTGGCAGACTAGCCAGACTCGTCTAACTAGGCAGCCTCTGCCACCATTACAAAAAGTCACGGAGCAGCTGGCTCTTCCTCAGAGGCCTCACCCATTTGAAGGGGAGAGCTGCTGTGACTGGGAGCCCAGCCTCACCTCCACCCAGGGTGCCTTCAGATAACACCTGGGACAATTCAGCCACTCTGCCAGGGAACTACTACCTTGGCTGTGGTCCCATGGTCACCGAGACTCCAGCCACCCCGGGTGTGGGCTCCTGTGAGTTCCAAAGCATGCTCCCCTCTGACCAGCCCAAAGCTTTAGCCCAGGGCACTGCAAGCACACCAGCAGCAGACACGTGAGCAGCCTGCTCCCATCCAAGGAGCAGCAAGCCTGTGAGCAGCCCGCCCCCATCCAGGGAGCAGCAGCTGTGCACACAGCCCACCCCTGTCTGATAAACAGCAGCCCTGTGAGCAGCCCACCCCCATACTAGGAGCAGCAGCTGCGAGCAGCCCGCCCCCATATGAGGAGCATCAGCCCTGCAAGCAACCTGCCCCTGTCCAAGGAGAAACAGCCTCATGAACAACCCACCCCCATCTGAGGAGTGGCAGTCCCAATGAGCAGTCTGCCCCCATCAAAGGAGCAGCAGCTCATGATCAGCCCTCCCCCATCCCAGGAGCAGCAGCCACATGAGCAGCCCACTCCAGTCCAAGGAGCAGCAGCCCCATGAACAACCCGTCCCTGTACGAGGAGCAGCAGCCCTGCAAGCAACCTGCCCCTGTCCAAGGAACAGCAGCCTCATGAGTAACCTGACCCCGTCCAAGTGGTGGCAGTCCCCGCGAGCAGCCTGACCCCATCTGAGGAGCAGCGGCTTGTGAGCAGCCCACCCCCGTCTGAGGAACAGCTGCCTTGTGAGAAGCCCACCCTCATCTGAGGTGCAGCAGCCACGTGACCAGCCTCCCCCCACCAGCCAGTGAAGCCACCACTGTTGTGAAGAGCGTCCACCAGAGGAGCCACTGCCAACTGAGGAGCAGCCACTGCTGCAACTGCCTGAGGAGCAGCTGCTTCCCAAGGAGCAACCCCTGCACAACTCAACACCTGGATACTTTGGTGAGAACAAAAATGGGCCGACAAAGAAACCCCCAAAGGAAAGAAAAGGAAGGTTTCCCAGAACAGCAGCTAAGTGAAATAGAGGCATGTAATATGTCAGAAAAAGAATTCAGAATAAGTGTCATACAGTTCATAAACTGGATGGATGAAAAAAATCAACAACTTATGTAAGAATCAAGAAGAAATAGTGATATTGCTGCAATAAAAAACACCATGGAAAGTTTCAACAGTATACTAGGAGAAGTGGAGGACCGAATTAGTGAATTAGAATACAGGGAAGCAAAACACACCCAAAATGAACTACAATTGGAGAAAAAAAATAAAAGACAGGAGAGCCAAAGGGAGCTTTGGGACAACATGAAATGAAGCAACATATGAATAATAGGGGTGCCAGAATGACAGGATGAGGAATAAGGGTTAGAAAACCTATTTGAAGAAATAATGTCAGAAAACTTCCCTAATGTGGGGAACAAAAATTATTACACTTAACAAATGAATTCAACAATGTAGCAGGATACAAAATTAACACCAAGAAATCTATGACATTTCTATACATCTATAATGAACATTCAGAGAGACTAAAAAAGCAATCCCATTTACCATCGTACCAAAAAAATTAAGATACCAAAGAATAAACTTAACTAAGGAGGTAAAAGAACTACACACGAAAAAATACAGGACACTGAAAAAAGAGATAGAGGAAGACATAAACAGATGGAAAAACATACTGTGGTCATGGATTGGTAGAATCAACATCATCGAAATGTCCATACTACCCAAGACAATCTATAGATTCAATGCACTCCCCATTAAAATACCAATGGCATATTTCACAGACCTAAAACAAACTTTCCAAAAATTCATCTGGAATAAAAAAAGACCCCGAATAGCTGCAGCGATCCTGAGAAAGAAGAACAAAGTAGGTGGGATCTCAATACCAGATATCAAGCTATATTACAAAGCCACTGTTCTCAAAATTGCCTGGTACTGGCACAAGAACAGACATATAGATCAATGGAATGGAATAGAGAAACCAGAAATCAACCCAAACCAGTATGCTCAATATTTGACAAAGGAGGCAAGAACATACAATGGAGTCAAAACAGCCTCTTCAATAAATGGTGCTGGGAAAATTTGACAGATACATGCAAAAAAATAAAACTAGACTACCAACTTACACCATACACAAGAATAAACTCAAACTGGATAAAGGACTTAAACATAAGTTGGGAAACCATAAAAATACTAGAGGAATCCACAGGCAGCAAAATCTCAGACATATGCCCAAGCAATTTCTTCACCAATACAGCTCCTAGGGTAATGGAAACTAAAGAGAAAAAAAATGGGACTACATCAAAATAAAAAGCTTTTGCACAACAAAAGAAATCATCAACAAAACAACAAGAAAGCCCACTGCATGGGAGAACATATTTGCCAATGTTATCACCGATAAGGGTTGAATCTCCCACATTTACAGGGAACTAATACAACTTAACAAAAGGAAGATAAACAACCCAATCAATAAATGGACAATGGACCTAAATCGATATTTTCGAAATAAGACAGAAGGAAGACCAAGAGAGATATGAAAACATGCTCAAAGTCACTAATCATCTGCAAGATGCAAATTAAAATGACAATGAAGTACCATGTCACACCTGCCAGAATGGCTATCATCAACAAATCAACAAAGCACAAGTGCTGGCGAAGATGGGGGGGGAAAAGGAACCCTCATGCACTGATGGTGGGAATGCAGACTGGTGCAGCCACTGTGGAGAACAGTATGGAGTTTCCACAAATACTGAAAAATGGAACTCCCATTTGACCCCGTGATCCCACTTCTAGGAATATATCCCAGGAAACTAGAAACACCAATCAGAAAGGATATATGCACCCATATGTTCATAGCAGCACAATTGCAATAGCTGAGATTTAAAAACAGTCCAAGTGCCCATCAGCAGATGAGTGGATTAAAAAACGGTGGTACATCTACACAATGGAATACTATGCTGCAGTAAAAAAAGAAGGAATTCTTACCATTTGCAACAGCATGGATGGACCTGGAGAGCATTATGCTAAGTGAAAAAAGCCAGTCAAAGAAAGATAAATATCACATGATCTCACTCATTTATGGAATATAATGAACAACATAAACTGATGAGCAAAAACAGATCCAGAGACAGAGAAGCATCCATCAGATCATCAAACCTCAAAGGGGAGGTAGGGGAGGGTGGGGGTAAGGGGGTGAGATCAACCAAAGGACTTGTATGTATGCATATAAGCCTAACCAATGGACACAGGCAACAGGGTGGTGAGGGAACGAGTGGGGAGATGGGGGGACAATGGGATGATAATGACACATATGTAATACCTTAATCAATAAAGAAAAAAGGGATTTTACTAGCATTTATACTAGAGGAACTGAAGGGGTAAAAAAAAACAAGAATGAAGAAAAGGTCACAGAGATTATCTATTCCACCCTCTAAACCGCACCCTCCTCTCAAACCTCAAGGTTTAATACTTAATGCCTTCCTAAAGGGAGGAGGGGTGCTGTTTAACCTACTTCAGATCCAAGGCTTACTTTATTTTATTTTTAAATATTTTTTTTATTGATTTCAGAGAGGAAGGGAGAGGGATAGAGAGATAGAAACATCAGTGATTACAGAGAACCATTCATTGGCTGTCTCCTGCATGCCCCACACTGGGGATTGAGCCCACAACCCAGGCATGTGCCCTGACCAAAAATCGAACCATGACCTCCTGGTTCATATTTCGATGCTCAACCACTGAACCACACCAGCAAAGCCCAAGCATTATTTCAAATGGCATTTTTAAAATGAGACAACCTTCCATCTTCTAGTTTATTATCTCTACACATGAACAAGTAACTGAATAATAAAGGTAACTGCTGAATTGACTCTAAAAATTGTTTCCTTTTGAACTAAAACTAAACAAAAGAAACTATTAACATGTAACTCAACCTTTGAGTGCTCAGATTCAGTATCCCTTCCATTAAAACTCTGACCCACAGCCCTTTATTTATAGTTTCTGTTTGGGACTCATTCTCACACTCTGTCAGAGTTTTAGGATCTGCACAGACAATGGAAATGTTTTTATTCCCTTCCCTGCTGTCCCCAAAAGGTGGAAAGGCATATTAAATATAAAGGGTATCCCCAAAATGTATGCACACATTTTGAATAATTATAATGGCAGTGTTTATTAAAATACATTTCATTTTCTAAATTGAGCCATCAGCTGTGTATACATTTTTTTTTGTCACACCTTGTATTTCACTAACAGAGTAGCATCCTTTTCTCCTCAAAGGAGTTTAATCCAGTGCAGATTAAGTAAGAAGTGGGCTATTTAGCTCTGGCCAGTGTGGCTCCATTGGTTGGGCATCGCCTAGTACAGTGAAAAGTTGCCAGTTTGATTCCCAGTCAGGGCACATGCCTGGGTTGTAGGCTCGATCCCTGGTGGGAAGCATGCAGGTGTTAGCTGACTGATGTTGGCTCTCACATGGATTTTTCTCGCTCTCTCTCTCCCTCTCCCTCTCCTTTCCTCTCTCTCTCAAAAAAATCAATAAAATAATCTTTAAAAAATGAAAAGAAGTGGGATATATGAATTCCAGCAAGAAACACCCATACCACACTTCTTGAAGACAATGTTTTTTATTTTGTTGCGTTTTTGTTTTGTATGCTGTCCTGTACTGGTGACATTCTGCTGGCATTCCTCGAGGAGAAAGATTTGTGTTTTCTAAGCTCACTCCAGTCCCCAGGCAATCAGCATCTCTCCCAACATCAAATGCAGAAAAATGCTTGTCTTTTCCTGAGCAGAGCTGCGTGTAATTAAAATGTGGCAAAGGCAGAGCAGGTGTCACAAGGATCTGCTAAACTTCACACTATTCTGAATTGAAGCTAGTTGGAAAAAAATTATTGGTAGAAGGGTACTTTCCTTTTTAACTCCAATACTGCAAGCTGGGATGACATGGAGATGATACTTTATGGATCCTAAAGAGGAATTCTATAACTAAAAAGACCACAAAGCCCTCCATTCCAGATGCAATGGATAACTGCTGCACATGTGTAATTAACTCTAGTTAAACCTGAGGGGGCCAGTGTATTGTTTCTCTCTCTCGTTTTCCCTATTATAAGTTCCTATGCTATATGATGTTTCTATCCATTTAGCTAAAAACTTATTGATAACAAATTAAGGCATGACCTCTATGGTGGAATATTTGCTTTTAAATAGCTAATGACTTAAGGATGGTAGACAGTAGGGATGCCCTAAGGGTAGAATAGCTTATTTGAGGTCAGCACCCCCTCAAAGCCCATTCCTATTCTATCCACTCCTAGGTCCAGTTATTCTTGTGTAAAGAAATGTATTAGGGGAAAAAAAGTTCTCATTTGAGATTAATGTCATACTCAGAATTTCAAAACATTACTTTCTGGTTTTCTTGATTTCAGACATGTTATAACATTCTATAATTCAAGCTTAGAACCTAAGGTAAACACATTTCTTAAAAAAGAAACACACACCTTTTAGTTTATTTCAGAAACTAAACAGGAATTCTATTAGAGATTTTGCAGCATAAGAAAAACTTTTTTAAAAATATATTTTATTGATTTTTTACAGAGAGGAAGGGAGAGGAATAGAAAGTTAGAAACATCGATGAGAGAGAAACATCGATCAGCTGCCTCCTGCACACTCCCCAATGGGGATGTGCCCGCAACCAAGGTACATGCCCCTGACCGGAATCGAACCTGGGACCCTTGAGTCCAAAGGCTGATGCTCTATCAACTGAGCCAAACCGGTTAGGGCAAGAAAAACTTTTAATAAAAATTTGAAATTGGTTAATACATTCATAACTATTGGCCACTGATTCAAATATATGTTATTCAAAGTCTGCATCTTAGCTTATATAGATTTTTGAAAATTCTTCATTTTATTTTTTTTATTCTTGAAAAAACAAAGCCTAAAAGTAAAAATCACATAAGTATTAGCTTAATTCTTCTGTATCAAGAACTGGCAAAAATCAACAAATGGGACTACATAAAACTCAAAATCTTCTGCAAAACAAAAGAAACAACAAAATGAAAAGACAACCTATAGGATGGAAGGAAATTTTTGTAAACTATATACCAGTTAAGGAGTTAAAATCCAAAAATTATAAAGAACTCATATAACTTAATGACAACAATGACAAAACCAACTAATTTGATTAAAAAATAGGCAGAAGAATTAAAGAGACATTTTTCCAAAGTGGACATTAAAATGACCAACAGTGACATGAAAAGATGCTCAACATCACTAAATCATCAGGGAAATGCAAATCAAAACCACAGTGAGAGTATCACTTCACACCTGTCAGAATGGCTATCATCAATAAGTAAATAAGTAATAAGTGTTGGCAAGGAAATGGTGACAAGAAAACCCATATACATTGTGGGAATGTAAATTGGTCCAACCACCACGGAAAACAATATGGAAGTACCTCAAATTAAAAATGAATCTACCACGTGATCCAGTAGTTCCACTTCTGAGTATATATCCAAAAGAAATGAAAACAGAATTTCAATATGATATATGAACTCCCATGTTTATTGCAATATTAGCCAAGGTACAAAAACAACTCCAAATCCCCATCAACAGATGAAGGGATAAGAAAGATGTTGCACATATGCACAATGGAATTTATGCAGCCATTAGAAAGGATATCCTGCCATTTGCAACAACATGGATAGAGCTTGAACACATTATGCTAAGTAAAATTCACTCAAACATAAAGACTAGTATTGTTATGATATCACTTACGTATATAATCTTAAAATGTCTAACCTCTAAAAAACAAAACAACAGAGAGTAAAATGGTGGTTAACAGGGTATTGGGGATGGGAGATAACAGTGATGGTGTTTAAGGGTATAAACTTGTAACAAGTACTAAATAAGCTATAGAGATCTAATGCATAGTATAATTAATCTAGACAATACTATCTTATTATAATTATGTAATTTGATAACTACTGCTACAATAACACTCATATTACAATATATAAATATGTAAAAGCACACACTGAATGCCTTAAACTTACAGAATATTAAATGTCAACTTTACTTTATGTAAAAAAAGAAATTTCAAACTACTAAAGGCCACAATGCTATATAATTTGAAGTCAGTGTTGACTAATAAGTACTATGGAAAGCAAGTCATTACAGGAACTTGTAGACTTTTCTTCACATAAGGCAGTGGTTCTCAACCTTCTGGCCCTTTAAATACAGTTCCTCATGTGTGGCCCAACCATAAAATTATTTTAGTTGCTACTTCATAACTGTAATGTTGCTACTGTTACAAATCCTAATGTAAATATTTGATATGCAGGATGGTCTTAGGCGACCCCTGTGAAAGGGTCATTCGACCGCCAAAGGGGTCGCAACCCACAGGTTGAGAACAGCTGACATAAGGTTTAAGATGAAACACTAAGTCAACAGGAAGATACCTCTCTCTTCCCTAGACAAGATTAACCCTGTTTTCTTAGGCTTGAACTCTGAAAGACCCTGAGGAGTGTGCTCTAGGAACATGACACACAGGTTCCAAAAATATACTAACTCCTCACCGCCACAATGGGTCTTTTTATAACATTAGTTCAGAATTAAATTACAACTTTATCACATAGCCATGTAGTTTGTGGTACAATAGTACACAGACTTCCACAATTTCTCTGAAAAGTGAAGTATTTATTCCTATAGCTTTATAAACAACAGTCACAAAGGCATTTTTTAAAATGACTTAGAGCTAGAAATTCTTATCTTAGGGTCTAACAATTTCAATATCTACTGAACAGGGCAAACTGAAGTGGGCAGCAAAATTGTCACTTAGTTTCCCTTTCTTTCCTTAGCTAAATCAATGGGTATCCTTACGAACAAACTTATGATAAGTCAGTAAAACTTAATTGTTTTACAGGACCACATATCACAAAATCCATCTTCTCTGTGCTAGTCATATCTGTCCTGGTTGTAATTATACAAAGAAGTCACAGTACTTACATATAATTCATTAGCATCTTAGGAAACATATTTCACTAAAACAAAAAAGCAATTCTCTATTCAAAAAGTTTAAGAAACATCTATGATAAAATACAAACAAGCATTCTAACCATGAAGCAGTGTAATAAGGCAATGGATGTCTTTCTAGCTAGAAGTAACAACAAAACAAACAATGATGACCAAATGGAAGCTAAGCACACTTTTACATGACACCTGACATAGAACGTTTCACTGGACTTGGAGAACTTCTGAGCTGAACACGGAGTTGCTGGGAGAATGGTGCATCAGGAGAGGGCATGCAAGCTCTACACCCTTTTCCATACCTTGCCCGGTGCTTCTCTTCCATCTGGTCATTCCAGCCTTCCACAGTCAACGTAAGAACATCCATACCTGTAGAGAAGGTTTATAATAATTTATTTGACTCAAACTGGCGATAAATGCTCCAAAGAATGACAGTTTTGCAGCTTTTTTTTTAACACAAGGAAGGTTTCATGAAGGTTGTTTTTCGTAAGTGCAAATAATAAATTAAAGACCACCACTTCAGCCCTGGTTTAAATGTTTTATGCCTCTGAGAATTATATATGGGGGCTTCTGGTCAAGATAGCGGAGTAAGAAAATGCACTAGTGCTGTGGTCGGCAAACCGCGGCTCGCGAGCCACATGAGGCTCTTTGGCCCCTTGAGTGTGGCTCTTCCACAAAATACCACGTGCGGGCGCGCATGTACAGTGCAATTAAAACTTCGTGGCCCATGTGCAGAAGTCGGTATTTTGTGGAAGAGCTGGTATTTTGTGGAAGAGCCACACTCAAGGGGCCAAAGAGCCGCATGTGGCTCGCGAGCCACGGTTTGCTGAGCCGCAGTTTGCCAACCACTGCACTAGTGGCTTCTCCCCATGACCACATCAAAATAACAACTCAACTACAGAACAACCATCATTGAGAACCACTTGAAATCTAGGTGAACAAAAGTCCAATAAGTAGGATATAAAGAACCCAGTTTAAGACTGGTAGAAGGGGTGAGGATGTAAAATTATTTAAAAATCTAGAGGGATATCTAGCTGCAGAGGTCACCCCCCATCTCCTGAGGAGTGATGGGTCCCAGCCCCACACCATGCCCCCCGAGGCCAGGGTTCTGGTGCCAGGAAGAAAAGTCCCCATAACTTCTGGCTGTAAAAAACCAGCCAGAATTGTGGCTGAGTGACATGGAGGGCTGTTGGAATCCCAGGAGTCCCTCTTAAAGGGGCTGCTGATAGACTTACTTGGGCTCACTCCCTCTGATCTCCAGTGCCAGGACAGTAGATTGGAAGGCACCAGGGACATGGGGGAGGAACTGAACTGTGTGGCATCACTGTGCTGGAGAAGCAGCTTTCTCCCAGACAAAAGTGCTGGCAGAGGCCATTGTTCCTTTGCTGAACATGCCCTCTGCAGGCATGGGGAGGGGAGGGCACCATATCTGAGTATTCATCAACTTTAATACAGTTTGTTCCGGCCTAACCGGTTTTGCTCAGTGGATAGAGCGTCAGCCTGAGGACTCAAGGGTCCCAGGTTCGATTCCGGTCAAGGGCATGTACCTTGGTTGCGGGCACATCCCCAGTAGGGAGTGTGCAGGAGGCAGCTGATCGATGTTTCTCTCTCATCGATGTTTCTAACTCTCTATCCCTCTCTCTTCCTCTCTGTAAAAAATCAATAAAATATATTTTTAAAAAATATAGTTTGTCCCATCCAATTGATTCCCTAAAACCCCACCCAAATTTCAGGTGCACCCAAGCAGCTCCCAGTGGCTTTTCCATACAAACTGCCCCTTCTTGGCTCACTCAGTGGACTTCCCTAAAATCTCCCAAAGGTCCACAAACCCCAAACAAGCAGCACTAGACCTCCACGTGCTGCAGACCTCTTTCGAAACAGCCCCAAGCTCCACACTAGAGACTCAGGCCTCAGTTCACAGCATGACTTCTCCTGAGCACCTCCATGGCAAGAGCAAGTGGTGACCATCTGTAGATCACTTTGTCGCTCATGCCAGGTAGCTGAGGGCAGGACACAGGCAGCAACTGACCTTGGTTTGCAACTCCTGAAAGACCCGAGCCAGCACACTCAGTGGGCACCTTCAAAACACATCAGAGTACCGCCCAACATCTCAAAAAGCAATATACTCAAGGGGCGGACTCAGGCACTAGAATTCTGCAGAAGCAAATTCTGCTCTGTGGGGTCAGCCCCTGCATAGCAGCTCCTGTACTATAGTTGCAGCTGGTCGTCTAAGCCAATCAGCCAGGGGTGAATCCAACTGGTGATGTGCCAAAAATAGCAATCAAGGCTCAATTACAATAGAAGATTGCACACAGCCCACATGGGGGTGCACCTGAAGTGCCTGGCATGGATGAAGAACAGGGAGGTTCAGAGATACAGAGAACATTTGTTTACCAGATGAGAGTGGGATTGGTGGGAAGGTGGGAAAAAGGTGAAGGGAATAAGAAATACAAATTGGTGGTTACAGAATAGTCATGGATATGTAAAGCCAAGCCTAGGAAATATAGTGAATAATATTGTAGCAACCATGTACGTAATGAGATGGGTACTAGATTTATCTGGATGATCACATTGTAAGTTATGGCAATGTCAAATCACTATGTTGTACACCTGACACTAATATAATGTTGTATGTCAACTGTAATAAATCAATCTCTCTCTCTCTCTCTCTCTCTCTCTCTCTCTCTCTCTCTCTCTCTCTCTCTCTCTCTCTCTCTCTCTTATATATATATATATATATATAAGCCTAAGTGACCATTACGATGGAATGGCTGTTCACTATGATGCACACTGACCACCAGGGGCAGATGCTCAACACAGGAGCTTCCCCCAGCCCACAGGCCCAGATTGCCGTTGGGGCCTGCTGGCCAACCTCCTGGTCCATCCTGGTCCATCCACCCAGCCAGCAGGTCCCAATCACCCGATCAAGGCCAGGTTCCAGACTGGGACAGGGAATAGGGGGGGGAGATGGGGGAGAGGGGTGGCAGTCAACACGGGAAGTGAGGGAAGGAGGGGGGTAGGCAGGGAACCCGATTGTTGGCCAGGCAAAGGGACCCCACCCGTGCACAGATTTCATGCACTGGGCCTCTAGTTAAAAAATAAAAGCTTATTCTTTAAAAAAGAAAGTTTCCCCTGCTATTTGTCACACTTTTATTGGTCTTTTTGAATAGTATTAGTTTATAAAATTAATGCCTTCATGCAAAAATATAATAGCAACACCTAAGAATATTCTTATGTGCATTGGAATTATAATCTATCTTTCCCTTAATATTTAGTACCATGATGGCAAACCTATGACACGCGTGTCAGAGGTGACATGCGAACTCATTTTTTTGGTTTATTTTTCTTTGTTAAATGGCATTTAAATATATAAAATAAATATCAAAAATATAAATGTTTTACTATGGTTGCAAATATCAAAAACTTTCTATATGTGACACGGCACCAGAGTTAAGTTAGGGTTTTTCAAAATGCTGACACGCCGAGCTCAAAAGGTTCGCCATCACTGACTTAGTATTATCTATTTTGTATCTATAACATAGTAAGTCCCTTTTTTGTTCTATTTTCTCCAAAAGGGAAAATTACAACATCGAGAATAGCTACAGAATATGTTTTAGAAGGCTAAAAATAATTGTACTAAAAAGAAATAGCAAGGTAATGCGAGGAATGTTACACACAAATCTAAAGTGCTAAAACATTTTAGTTCACTATCAAAATTCTGAACATTGCCTTCATTTCTTTCAGACCAATTTCATTGACTAGGTTACTCGAATTATAGTTTAAACATGAAAGTGTAAGTTCAACTATGTTGTTCCATGGTTTGTTTTAGCCAATAAGATTTTCTGTTCTCTATTCAACCCATGAGACCAAAATATGGACTACAGTCCTCCAAAAGCCTTCCTACCACAGCATGGATTATCAAACTTACTTGACTTCCTCCTTCTATATTATTTAGCACTTGCTCATGTTAGGGAAACATTTTGCTAATAGCTTCATGTTTGCCAGTCTTAATTTTCCACTGTAGCTTTATACATCTGGGTTAGGAATCAATGTCTTATTTCACTTGATTCAGAATCACAGGGCCATAGGCCTACAAAAATCCTAAGGACATCCCATGACCTTTACTAATTTTATAGATGTTGAGACAATTGAAATCCAGAGGAGACTATAACAAGAATAGAATCCAGATCTCTTGACTTCCAATCGCTTGTTCTTACCACTGTATGTGTACTCTTCCCCACTGCGTACCCCACTGATACAATACTGGGAAACTGTTGAGGAACCTTGTGCCAATGAAGAGATTTTCAGGGACCTATAGGTTACATCTGTTGGATTACCTTCAAATATTGCTAAATTCTGTACGCACCAAAGAATGCTTCATAAGTTGTATCAATAATGCTCTGGAAAAAAATCAGGTGATACTAATCATTTATATTTTCTTTCTTTGTTTTTTTTTAAAGTTATGCAAGATATTTTGGTGATCTCATAAATGTGTGTGTGTGTGTGTGTGTGTGTGTGTGTGTGTGTATTTATTTATTTATTTATTTATTTATTTATTTATGCCTGTGTGTGAATTATTTTAACATGGAAACCTAAAGGAAACATGGCGTGAATTAAATGGTTATTTTAAGAGTGGGATAAATCCCCCTGAATTTTGAAAGCTGGCACCAGATAGCCCAAGGGGGGAATGCTACAATTCCTAAACAAATCTGCAGTTTGGATTTTAAACTCTTACTTATCTGGCTTTCTTGCAAAGACCTTCAGGGAGTTCGGGTTCACCTTTCCTGTACACATATATACAGTGAGTGGTCAGGAATTAATAGCTTTCTACAAATATACTAGGATGTGTATCTTCTTAAAGGAACTGAAACAATTCATTTTTTGCAAGGAATTTCTCACAAAAGCATGTTAGTAGTATTTGCCTTAAATGAGAACACAGCTGCCACTTAAGGGTAAAATAAAAACCACCACCACTACTACCACAAAACCTGCTGAGAAATGGATATCTGCTCTCTTCATTCTTTTCTTTGACTGAACAGTAAAGAAGTTGAATGCACAGGGCAATATATGAGCTAGAATGAATGAATTTCTATTGGTGTTCAGCCAAACTGAAAATTACATCCAAGCTATTCAATCTCAGTCCAGTCAAATGCAAAGCTGGTTAAATGGTCCTTTGTTTAGGAGTGTTAAGTGACTGGGCAGGGATTGAGGTAAATCCAGATATCAAAGCATTTTTGAAGTACCACCATATAGATTTTCTAATCGTAATGATTGATAACCCTAGGTATGCTGGCAGTTCTATTCATCCTTGAAATACAACTGCTACCTATGGTTTTCACATTCTAACCTTTACAGTTGGCTTCTAATCCAAGTGGTCACAACAGATTCATCAGGTAGCTTACTCTGCCTCAATATTAATGAAACTTCCTCAACACTATTTAGGGGTTAGGTATTTTCTTTTCAAATTCAAAGAACACAGAGTGGACTATTAAGAAGTAAAACAGGGTAACACAGCCTATCTGTATTAACGTGCCTAAATTATAGCTTTCATATACTGCCATATCTCTATTATCAATTTCAGAACAATAACCAGGCAGGTGATTTATTTTTCATTTATTTGTTTCAGTCAAGCTGAGAGTTGCAATGATCCTGGAAATTGGAGTAGCCACCAATCGAATATGATCAGATTAAAGGGATTCAGAATAATACTCCCTACAACTCCTACATCCTAGCTAATAAGAAGCTTTTGAAATGGTTTAATTTATGTCTGGGGAACTGTGAATTTTGTGTACTTTGCCAGTTAAGCTGAGACAGTCACCAGGATTTTAAACTATCAATATATATAAAAAGCCAGCGACCAGAATGCCTTAACAACTGGAATGACCAGTCGCTATGACGCCCACTGTGGCCCCTCACCCCAGCCAGCCCAGTCCCAATGGGCCCCCCTCTACCCCTTTCAGGGGCAGGGCCAGCCAGCCAACCACCTGCGGCCCCTCCCCCGAGTCAGCTCTGCCCCCAGTTGGCCCCCCACTCCAATAAGGGGTAGGGTAAGCCAACCACCCATGGTCCCTCCCTCAGGCCACTGGCCCCTAATCGGCCCCACTCACCCCATTTGGGTACTGAGCCAGCTGGCCCACTGCCACAGCCCCTCCCCATAGCCGGCCCCACCCTTTATCAGCCCCACCCACCACCCCGATCATCCTGCAGCCCCTCTCTCTCCAACAAACTCCACCCCTGATTGGCACCCCCACCAATCCAGGGTGGGGCTGGCTGGCCAACCTCCCACAGTCCCTCCCAACAGCTGTCTCCATCCCCAAGTGGCCCCTGCATCCCAATCAGGGGTGGATACTGCCAACCAATTGTCTTTGGTCCCTCCCCACAGCTAGCCTAGCCCTGATTGGGCACCGTTTCGGGCGGTCCAGCCAGCCAACCTCCCGCAGTCTCCTTCTCCCAACAGGCCAGGCCCCAATCCACCCTGATTGGGGCTGGGCCGGCTGGACCCCACCCATGCATGAATTTGTGCACTGGGCCTCTAGTTTATTAATAATGGCCCAAATAGAATTTTAATATAACTGCTTGTTTGGTTTATGCACCAACTGAACTGCAACATCTTGAGGGAAAGAGTACTGTCCTGTTCACTATCGTACCCCAGGTACCTAGCATAATTACTGGAAGTCAATAAATATTTGAATTAAATGAGATCCTCAATATCATGTGGTATTTTACAACAAATAGTGAGAAAGCACTATTTATAAAGGATTTTTGGTGTTTTTATAAAATATTACTGAAAAGTTTAATGTACAAAATAATTACAAATTTTGAAAAACAGTAGGCACTCAAAAGTATACTATCTAATAAAGAGGGAATATGCTAATTGACCCTCACACTGTCACAAAGATGGCAGCGCCAACAGCCAATAAGGAGGGAATATGCTGACTGCCACGCCCTCAAAATGGTGGCACCCACAGCCACAAAATGGTGGGGCCCAGTCCCCTCAGTCCCCCAGCTGCCTAGGGCCAGCCCAAGGTGCAGGCAAACCTCAGAAGGTGGCTGCCCAGCTGCCCAGGGCTGGCCCGAGGTGCAGGCAAACCTCAGATGGCAGCTTCCCAGCCACCCAGGGCTGACCAAGGCTCAGGTAACCAGGGCCGGCCAAGGCTTGCACTGCTGGCGGTGGCAGCAGCAGAGGTGTGATGGGTTGTCGCCTTCCCCTGATCACCGGGTTGCCTCTTGCCCCTGAGGGCTCCCGGACTGTGAGAGGGGGCAGACCGGGCTGAGGGACCCCCCTCCAGTGCATGAATTTTCATGCATTGGGCCTCTAGTCTATAATAATAAAAGGGTAATATGCTAATTAGACTGGATGTCATTCCAGATGTCCTTCTGGATGAAGCCAGGGCCATAAGGAAGCCTTGGTCCCAGGTGCCTGCTGGTGGCTGGAGCAAAGTCTGAGTCCTGGGTGCCTGCTGGCAGCTGGAGGGAAGGCCAGGTCCAGGGTGCCAGCGGGAAGCCAGTGCCAGCAGTCAGGGGAAGGAAGGCCTACTCTTGCATGAATTTCATGCATTGGGCCTCTAGTCTATAATAATAAAACTGTAATATGTTAATTAGACTGGACATCCTTCCAGACATCCTTCCGGATGACCTTCCAGACAAACCCAGGGCTGCAAGGGAAGGCTGGGTCCAGAGTGCCTGCTGGCGACCCGAGGGAAGCCTGGATCTCAGGTGCCTGCTGGTGGTCAGAGGGAAGCCTGGGTCCCGGGTGTCAGAGGGAAGCCAGTGCTGGCAGCTGGGGGAAGAAAGGCCTACTCTTGCAGAATTTTGTGCATCGGGCCTCTAGTTTTTAAATAAATAAATACTGATAACCAGTATTATAAAACATTACAAAAATGACTTGGATATTAGAAATTTTGAAGTTCACCCAAAATGCATGCAGATTATTTGTGAGTTACTTTTAAGTGTTTATATGTACCTATTTTATGTACAAAGATTTTTATTGGTATATAAAAATATACTTATATGGTGATCCTTAAGAAATCATGGTTCTTCTCCATATGCCCAAATACTTATCTCACTGCCTTGAATCTCTGTCATACTGTTTCTAAACCTTATACTGAATTGCAAATTTTCACAACATTCAATTCCTGGCCAAATAGAAAATCAGATGATAAATGATTATGTATTTAAAAAATAAAGAAGATTAATAAAATTAAAATGTCCTTCATCTGCTCTTCCCTTATCATGTGAACTCAAGCTACAAAAATATAACAAAATACACACACACACAAAACCTCACAATGCTTTCTCAGGTCTTAAACATTCATTTTAAAGACATCCATCCAAAGTGACCAAATGGATTCTAGAGGATTTGGGGATCATGTCAATCAATCTAAACTTGGTAATATTAGCCTACGCTAACTCTTCCATTTTCTGATTACTTTTATATTTATAATATTCATGCCATGCCTATTGAACAATAAAAATCTCACTGTAGTATATTACAGTAAAAAATTCATCTCTAAAATCTACCACTATCTTCACTCCCTGTCAAATAGACTGTGGCCATTAGAAGGGGTGACAAAAGTACAATATCTCATACAAAGATGTTTTAATAGTAGAGGTAACCTATTAAGGCATCTCATGCTTGTATTACCTTTGGATAATACAAGCTGGTGTTGTTTAGGAAGATTTCAACAATGCGTGCATATCCACTTGTAAAAACGTGTATACTAGTCTCTTTTTTTTCCCAGAGAGAGAATTCAACCTCCTCCCCATGAAAACAAACAAGCAAGTGGAAAAAAAAAAAAAAAACAAGAAGAAAAACAATTCATTGGTGTGACTTGCCTATAAATTATCAGGCATAAAATAGAACTCTGGTCAGGAATATTGGACTATATGTCTCCAGAAGTAATTTATTCACTTGGTAGTAGTAGGAGGGAAAGGAAAATGTTTATTTATAGAAAAGGGGAGGGGAGCATCACTATGGAAATAAACCCATTATTTCTATATCTGTAAAAATTGGTGAATGACAGATTAGATATATTACTGTCACTTTCTTTTCATTATTATTTGCTTTTTCTGAGAGAGGCTGTTAGTCACAGTAGACTAAGTTTAAAAGTTGCCATCATTATTATCATGTTTAGTTAATTTTGAACCTACAGTGTCAAAAACTTAACACTTTCAGGTTGTACTGATTTCAAAATATGTGAAATGTCAATACTAAATGTAGAGCAAATTCCTGTTTTGGAAGGACTCAGTGCTACATCTATATCTTAGCATGCTGGTTGAATTGATTTTTAAATTATCACAATAATTTTATTTTGAAGGTCTTTACTAGACATTCATTATACATGTGACTGTTACTATTTTAACCTTATATGATTTCATTCCAGACTACTTCGAAGATTATAATGTGAACCAGGGATAGGATCTACTTAGGAAACGACAAACAGCATATATTGCATTGGAGCATTCCGGAAACTTGTAGTAACAGTTCCTAAACAATTCTTCATATTAGAATATGAACAAGACCTGGCCAATGCGGCTCAGTTGGTTTGTGCATCAGTTGGTTGGTATACCAAAAAGGTTGTGGGTTCGATTCCCAGTCAGGGCTCATACTGGAGACAACCAATTTATGTTCTTTCTCACATTGATGTTTCTCTCCCCCTGCCTCCCAATCTCTCTCTAAAATCAGTAAGTATATCCTTAGGTCAGGGTTTAAAAAACACACACAAAAAGAATACAAACAAAAGAGTGCACTCATCTGCCTCCCAAACACAGATCTGCATGTTCAGTCTCACTTCCCCAACCCCCTCCCCAGGGCACAGGTGTATATAAACATTCCATCTGCTACCTGAACTCAACTACCAACTAGAGTTAACATCTCGTTTCTTCCCACTCAAATCCATCAGGCTTACAATACCAAATATATCAGGTATATTAGTCAGCTATTACTGACCACCCCATAAATACAGAGCAACTGCTTATCAGCCTATGGATCACTGGGTGTTTCTGATGACCTAGGCCAGGCTTAGCTATTGCACTGGGGTCGCTCTTGTCTCTGTGGTCAGCTGATGAGTCAAGTGGGGGCTAACTTGTACAGCATGGAATCTTTCCAAATAAGTCAGCTCTCCTCTATGTGTGTCTTGCATCTTTCCAGCAAGGTATCCCAGGCATCTTACCATGATGTTGGTAGAAGTCAAAGAGGGAAAATAAAAATGCACAAGCACTTTTAATGTTTCTGCAAATCTACCTGCTGCTGGAAGTCAGAGGCCAAAGGTACCCTCCGTAGTGTAATAGATCCTGTGTATCTATTCCAGTTTTTTAATGTCTAAAGTGGACAAAAGAAGAGCAGTTAGTCTGCCATTCACTGTTGACTGTTGGTGCTAATAATAAGTGCAGAATAATAAAAAAAAATAAAGTCTCTGTTTGCATTAACCTTGGTAATGTCCTCCCAGCAAAATAAAGGCACAGGGCCATGGCAAGAGTGATTCTGTACAGACAGATATGACCACAGTAGGTAAAATAACACACCCACCACCACCACCACCACCACCACCACCACCAGTCAAAGTACCTAAAGGGAATCCTATATAATAAAAGCCTAATATGCTAATTGTCCATCCAACCATTTGACCAGTCACTATGGTGCGCACTGACACCAGGGAGAAGACACTCCAACCAGTAGGTTAGCTTGCTGCTGGGGTCCTGCTGATCGGGACTGGGTGAGATGGGCTGGACATGCCCTGGAGCCCTCCTGCGGTCCTTTCCTGGTCCTGATAATGCACCGGTGAAGTCCCTCGGTCTGGCCTGTGGTGATGGGGCAGAAACCGGCTCTCTCACATCACCCAAGGGGTCCTGGATTGTGAAAGGGCACAAGCCAGGTCAAGGGACCCCACTGGTGCACAAATTCGTGCACCAGGCTTCTAGTGTAGAATAAAAGGAGCTCTAATCCTTAATAGGAGAGGTTCATTTATCCTCCTTGTTTTATTTATAAAGCAAATGTATTCATGGATAAACTATATATGTGTAATAATAGCAGTTGCTGCTAATTTCCTAATATAACTCAATGGCAAAGGTGTTTGTCCTGTGTTTTATATAGTCCCAGGAGCCATAGCAAAGAGAACTATGCCACCTGGAAATGTTACACAAAACCAATTACCTTAGGGAATTCACAAACATTGCACAGATGTAAGTGTTATATAATAAGAGAAGTGATTCCCAATACTTCAAAATGCAAAGCCTGTACTTCTAAACTGAATTTCAATATTGCTCAGAAAAGTTAATGACTGACCATTCTGGCTATAGGCTTTTGGTCAGTCTCACCACCTTCTCTTAAGTAGTATTTGAAACATTCACCCCACAATTCTCTTCCACCTTCCTTGCATATTGTGAACCTGTCTGTACTCTGATTCCATTTGCACTGGGCTTTTACTCTAAGGTGTTTTTTTTTTATTCTGAAGTAAATTTCCATTCTTGTATCCTGTGTACTTGATTTTGTTGTTTCTCAAGTATCTGAACCTTACCCCTTGTTATCCTGGTATTCGTCAAAACTTCAGTTAGAAAAGTTGTGCCCAAGTTAAGCCCATCCCCTTTCAAACCAACACCATTCCTGATAATTAGTCAAATGAGCACATAGGCAGAAGGGGCATGGGCTGGGATGGAAGCCACAACAGTGAACAAGATATCATTGTGTCTGCCCTCACCACAGCTTATAATTTGGTGGGGAATACAAATAGTATAACATTTAAATAGAATTGAACAAAATTATCTAAATGCTAAAAGGGCCTCTTTGTCATCACTTTTGTTCCAATTTCTTACTCACCAAAAACAGAAGTCTGCAAAGGAAGTGAATGAGTGGTCACAGTGTACACGACCTAAAGACATGGCTGAAATCTCTAGCTCAGCTGTGTAAACTACCTAATATCTGAGAGCTTATTCAATATAAAGTATTGTATTTGGCACAGTAGTAAAATAAGGCTTTGGTATCGCCTATAAAGAACTTACATAATTAGTAAGAAATAAATATATGCTCTACTAATACTTCACAATGACAGAAACTAAAAAATTCAGAGTTCCAACAGGAGGAAGATGGTAAGATAATGCTATATGTCACCTGGAAAATGGATGTCCTTGAAAGTACACATGCTGGTTATAAAGAAAGTTTTTCTCTAATAAGGTATGAAAGAACATCAGGTGGTGTTCATCGGGAAAATGATTTACAGATGCCTATCTTCATGTAGCAATCTACTTTTAATCTCAAGAATTTGCCTACAAGAGAAGAAAAAAGTTATAGGGGCTGCAGAGAGAAGTCATGGAGAGAAAATAGACCTTGTGATTCTCTGACAAGTAGATTAGTGAAATAATAGGTAAGATCTCAGTTTGCCTCAACAAATTGACAGAAAAGTTTCTTAACAGCAGGGAAGAGTCGTGTATTTCTATAATTTACTGCTCTGTCAAGTACCCAAATCACTAATGTCCTCAACAAATGCAAGCTTTATAACACCTACCGGCATCTGAGCCCTGTCTACCTGCCCAAACACATGCCCTGCTATTCTCTACCCAGATGACTGCCACAAACCTATTGGCCCCTTTTCAGCTTGGGGGAACAGACCAAGTTCTCTACCACCTCAAGGTCTTACATAGGGCTGTTTTCCTAAAGATCTCTAAGCATTGGTCCCATCCCTTGAAATCCCAATCACCAGTTTTATCTTTACCCTAAAGATCTCCCCTTAGATGTCACTTCCTTAGAGAGGCAACCCCTTTCTATCCTGTATAAAGTATGTTTTTCTGCTGTCATCCCCCCACACACAATATTATGTAGCAATTTCTCTATTTAACTCCTTCCTAACTAATATCATATCCCCAACTGTAATTATCTAGCTGCTCCCACAAATATCAATCTCTCCCACTACACTGTAAGGGTAAGGACCTTGTCTGTCATATTCAATGCTGTGCACTCAGATCATTGCAGTGTTTTGTACCAGATATTCAAAAATACCTTTTGAATAAGTGAATATAAAATATATTCATAATAAGCTGGAAACCCATATTACATAATAAATAACATTAATTTTATTTATATTTTGGTTTAATTTTGGAAGAAAATGCATGACTCTGCTATGTCTGGTGGGTTTCCATGATGACTGATTAACTCATCTTCCAAATATTCTGAAGCTCTCAGTGGACTGTACATTAGGATGATCTCACAGCTACTCGTCAGAACACTACCAGGTACCAGCACTTGCCTCGTGGATGGCCAAGGTACATGACAAATGCCTAGAGGGCAATTCTCTAAGCTTGTTCCATCCCCTAAGGAACAGGCTTAGAGAATTCATTATTTCTGTGATGAACAACATAATCTTAAATTAGTTTCAAGATTCTTTTGGGGAAATTGTATTTTAAATCATAAGTAAAGCAAGTTATTAATTGACAAATATATTTCCTATAATTGTTTAACACTGGAATAATGGTCATCAGCACTTGATTATCTACTGGTAGCAAGTTAGGCTTACCAGGATATTGACTCTTTCCATCTATTCTTGTAGTTCAGTGAGTCATACCTAGTGAACATAATATTCAGCTGTGAATTAACAGCATGCTTCACTAACATTATTTGTTGGAACAGGCTAACTTCATAGTTTATAGGTGACCAACCAACCCCAGGAGAATCAAACTCATGTGTTTTACAGTGATCAAATTGATAATGATATCAGGTTAGACTGAATGATATTCTTTCATGTTAAGCATTTATTAGGCTATTGTTTTTTAATTTTTTTCTCAAACCTTAATATGCTAAGGACACTAGGCAATATAAAGTGTGTATGTACACCTTTTTCAACTAGAAGACACCTTTCATAGTGCAGTGAAAAAGTTATCTTTATTAAAGAACATTTTGCCCAGAGAACATATTTTCCAATGTTATCACCAATAAGGTTTTAATATCCAACATTTATAGGGAACTCATACAACTTAACAAAAGGAAGATAAACAATCCAATCAAAAAATGGGCAAAGGACCTAAATAGACACTTTTCAGAAGAAGACATTCAGAAAACCAAGAGATATGAAAATATGCTCAAAGTCACTAATCATCTGAGAGATGCAAATCAAAACAACGAGGTACCACCTCACACCTGTCAGAATGGCTTTCATCAACAAATCAATAAATGACAAGTGCTGGAGAGGATGCGGAGAAAAGGGAACACTCGTGTACTGCTGGTGGAAATGCAGACTGGTATAGCCACTATGGAAGACAGTATGGAGTTTCCTCAAAAAGTTAAAAATGGAACTCCCATTTGACCCAGTGATTCCACTTCTAGGAATATGTCCCAAGAAACCAGAAACACGAATCAGAAAGGATATAAGCACCCCTATGTTCATAGCAGCACAATTCACCATAGCTAAGATTTGGAAACAGCCTAAGTGCCCATCAGCAGATGAGTGGATTAGAAAACTGTGGTACATCTGCACGATGGAACACTATGCTGCTGTAAAAAAGAAGGAATTCTAAGTGAAATAAGCCAGTCAATGAAAGAAAAATACCACATGATCTCACTCATTTATGGATAATAAATACCATTATAAACTGATGAAAAATAGATACAGAGTCAGAGCAGCATCAAACAGACTGTCAAACTACAGCGGGAAGGCCGGGGACAGTTGGGGGGCAGGGTTAAGAGATCAACCGAAGGACTTGTATGCATGCATATAAGCATAACCATGGACACAAGACACTGAGGGGTAGGGGAGGCCAGGGGAAGGTCAAGGAGGGGAATAAAAGGAGACTATGTAATACTCTTTGTAATACTTTAAGCAATAAACCAAAATTAAAATATATCTATACAAATATATATATATATACAAATATATATATATATATATATATATATATATATATATATATTATAACATCAAGTCATGCACCTTAAATAACTATAACTTTCAATATAAAAGCTAAAAACAAAGAACATTTTGCCCCACAAAAATTCCTCTAACAGTTGGCTGAACTATACAGTAGATACTCTCATGCTGTGGATTTGAAAATTCTTAAGCCTTATTCAACATCATTAGGAATCTTAATGCTACATATGTTAAATGATTACAATCATTCAGAGGCCTTGTGAAAAGTCTATTTTTTAAATCCTTACCCAAGGACTTCTTGAAAGAGGGAAGGAGGAGGGAGAGGGGGTGATATATGAGAGAGAGAGAGGGAGAGAGGGAGAGAGAGAGAGAGAGAGAGAGAGAGAGAGAGAGAGAGAGAGAGATATCAATTGTTTGCCTTTCCTACATGCCCTAACCTGGGGTTGAACCTGCAACTCAGACATATGCCATGACTGGGAATCAAACTGGCAACCTTTCTGTGCACAGGATGATGCTCAACCAACTGAGCCACAGCAAGGCAAAAGTATATTCTTTAAAGTGCTTATTGTTTTTAAAGCAACATTTAGGCTTGAAAATATGACCAACTTAATAAAGATACCAGAAAAACATTCAGATTCTGTACATGTAATATTTATTTTTACAGGAAAGCTCTATGCTACTTAATGTTACACATTTTTCTTTAGTATAATCTTATCTCAGTGCCACAAAGGTATAGTTAGCCTCCTTTGTTCTTGTATAACTTCTTTTAGCTATTTAAAATCTAGTAATTTCATATTTTTCCTTCAATGTATATTCATTTAAAAGTCAAATATTCTTGGCATTTACTAAAGTCATAGCTCTTCCTCTTCCTGGAAATTCCCTGCAAGCTTACATTTTATTAATAAAATTCATCTCCAGTGGCATAAAATTCACAATTATTTTTAAGTTTCAAACGACAAATTGTCATATTGTCTCATTTCTTTCTTGCTTCATTTGACTAAACATATGTGCTACAATAGGAACATGTACTTGTGAAGCAAAGATTAATTCATCTTTTTAAGAACTCTGTAATGCAATCTTATATTCCCACACATCAGTGAAAGTAGTGAATACTTCATATTAGGTTCACCATTTGATTAAGGGAATCATATACATTCACATTTTTGTAAAGCAAAACCACAGAGCATCATCTGCTTTCCTTTGCCAAAACCTACTATTTTATTTCAAAATATTTAAGCAACAAATAAAAGGCTTCTTTTAAATTTCAGATTCTACCTTCTAAATAAAATGGCTTCTTCTTAGTAATAATAACATTTGCTTCTTAAATTATTTTGGATTTCTTCACTTAAAAATTAAAACCCCCACAAAATACCTGGTGTCTACTTCAACAATACAGATATTTTTAATTTGATTAAAAAGAAAAACATCTCTCCCACTCTTTTCTTTTCTCTCAGATAATTCTTTTAATTTTGGCATCTATGCTCCACTTTAGCACCTGGGGCTGCAGACGTAGTTTTTAATCACTGAAATAATAAATAAAATACTTTTCCAAAAATGATGGGAAACATAAGCAACTTGTGATGAAAGTAAAGAGGAAAAAAATGTAAAGAGACATGCAGTCTGTGAATCCATTTTACCTTTTATTGATGGTTAAAGTACATGTGGGTCAGAAATTATGCCCAGTGATATTGATTTCAGATTTCTTGTCTACAGTATTGTGAGAGAATAAATTTCTGAGATATATATATATATATATATATATATATATATATATATATATATATATATATATATATATAAATTGATTTCAGAGAGGAAGAGGGAGAGAAATACATAGAAACATGAAACATAAATGACCAGAGAGAACCATTGATTGGCTGCCTCCTGCACACCCCCACATGGGGGATGAGACCGCAACCCAGGGATATGTCCTGATCAGAAATCAAACCATGACCTCCTGGTTCATAGGTCGACACTCAACCACTAAGCCATGCCAGCTGGGCTAAATTTCTGTTCTTAAAAGCCACTAAGTCTGTAGTAGTTTACCACAGAATAATTATCCCACCAAATATATCCACAGCCTGATTCCCAGGACCTATGACTATGGTATGTTATATACCAAGGGTTTCTAATCAACTGACTTTAAAATAAGGAGATTATCCTAGATTATCTGATGAGCCTAATGTACTCATAAGGTCCTTAAATGGAGAAAAACAAGACAGAAGAATCAGAACAAGATATACAGCACCACAAAAGACTTGGCCAGCCATTGCAGGCTCTGAAGATGGAAGAAAGGACCAGGAGACAAGGAAAGCAGGTAGCCCCTAGAACAGCCGTGGGCAAACTATGGCCCGTGGGCCGGATCCAGCCCGTTTGAAATGAATAAAACTAAAAAAAAAAAAGACCATACCCTTTTATGTAATGATGTTTACTTTGAATTTATATTAGTTCACACAAACACTCCATCCATGCTTTTGTTCCGGCCCTCCGGTCCAGTTTAAGAACCCATTGTGGCCCTCAAGTCAAAAAGTTTGCCCACACCTGCCCTAGAAGCTACAAGAGATAAGAAAATAGAAATTATCTACTAAAATTTCCAGAAGGAATTTTAGCCCTGCCAACATCTTGATTTTATTCCAGTGAGACCTGTTTTGCTACTTTGATAACTATAAAATAAATAGTGTTTTAAGCCACTATGATTGTGGTAATTTGTAATAGCATTATTGGAACTAATATACCATAAGAAAAAAAATTGCAAGCAAAAGTAATCTGATGACATATGCATTCATTCAATGTTTTCAACAAATAAATACATGTAAAATATTAATATTTTGTTTATAACTATAATACACCATCTCCATCCCCTGATATCCTAGTTTTCTTTTTAAAGCTAATGATGACATATATACTATGAAATAAGTATAACTTTCATGACTATTAAATACTAAGAACTTTAGTAGTTTAATGGATATTAATTCACAATCAAATATAAATACTACTAGTTATAAAAACCAATTTAACTGATAGCTGTGATGGCTAATTTTTGTGTCAAACTTGATTGGATCATAGGGTACTCAAATATTTGGCTAAACATTTTATTCACTGTGTCTGTGAGGGTATTTCTAGAAGAACATAGAATTTGCAATGGTGGACTCAGTAAAGTAGTGTGCCCTCCCCAATGTGAGTGGATATGATTAAATATGTTGAGGGCCTAATAATTTCAAAGGGACAAAGGAAGAAAGAAGGCAGCCTCAGCCATTCTCACCTTATTGATTGACTGAGACATTGATCTTTCTCCTGGTTGATCTGCCCCTGGCACTCCTGGTTTTCAGAAATAATGGATAAGCTGGACTTCATTAAAATTAAAAACTTCTGCCCAGCCAGAGTGGCTCAGTGGTTGAGCATCAACCTATGAACCAGGAGGTCACAGTTCAATTCCCAGTCAGGGCACATGCCCAGGTTGGGGCGTGCAGAAGCAGCCGATTAATGATTCTCTCTCATCATTGATGTTTCTATCTCTCTCCCTCTCCCTTCCTATCTGAAATCAATAAAAATATATTTTAAAAAATAAAATTAAAAACTTCTGGTCTGTGAAATATGAAGAGAAATAGAAAACAAGCCACACACTGGGGAAAAATTTTTGCAAAAGACACATCTGGTAAAGTGGTGTTATTCAAAATATACAATGAACTCCTAAAACTCAATAGTAAGAAAACAATATGAAAAAATTGGCCAAAGACCTTAACAGACATCTAATCAAAGAAGATATACAGATATCAAATAAGTATATGAAAAGATGTTATATCATGTATCTCCAGGGAAATGCAAGTTAAAACAATGAAACACCACTAAATGCCTATTAAAATGACCAAAATACAGAACACTGAAAACACCAAATGCCAGCAAGGATGTGAAGCATCAAGCACTCTCACTCACTGCTGGTGGGAATGCAAAATATTACATCCACTTTCTAAAACAGTTTGGGAATTTCTTACAAAACTAAACACACTCTTAACCATAAGATTGTAGCAATCACGTACCTTGGTATTTACCCAAAGAAGTTGAAAACATATGCACAAAAAACCCTGCACATAGATGTTTACAGCAGCTTCATTCATAATTGCCCAAACTGGGAAATAAACAAAATGTCCTTTAGGAGGTGAAGAGACAAATTAATTGTGATAAATCTAGACAATGAAATATTATTCAGCAGTAATAAGAAATGAGCTATCAAGCCATAAAAAGACATGGAGAATGTTTAAATACATATTAGTAAGCAAAACAACCCAACCTGACAAGACTAAATACTATATGATTCCAACCACATGACATCTTGAAAAAAACAGTGCTTGCCAGAGAGGGATAGAGATGAAATGTCAGAACACATAGGACTTTTACAGCAATGAAAATATTCTGCATGATTTTATAATGGATTAGAGGCCTGGTGCACAAAAATTCGTGCACTTGGAGGGATCCCTCAACCCAGCCTGCATACTCTCTCAGTCCGGGACCCCTTGGGGGATGTCCACCTGCCAGCTTAGGCCCACTCCCTGGGGGAATCGGGCCTAAGCTGGCAGTCAGACATTCCTCTGGCAGCCCAGGAGCCCTCAGGGGATGACCACCTGCCAGCTTAGGCCCACTTGGACATCCTTAGCACCACTGAGGAGGCTGGAGAGGCTCCTGCCACCACCACTGCACTCACAACCATTAATTAGCCTGGCTTATGGCTGAGCAGAGCTCACACTGTAGGAGCACACTGACGACCAGGGGGCAGCTCCTGCATTGAGTGTCTGCCCCCTGGTGGTCAGTGCACGTCATAGCGACCAGTGGTTCCTGGGAGTTCTGCCATTAGGTCAATTTGCATATTACCCTTTTATTATATAGGATGGATACATGTCATCATACATTTGTCCACAACATCAAGAGCACATGCTAAGGTAAACCATGAATTTCGGGTGATTATGACATGTCAATGTAGGTTCATTCTGGTGAGTGATATAGCAATGGGGGAAGACACTATATACACGTATAAGGGTAGGGAGTATCCTGGAAATCTCTGTACCTTCCTATTAATTTTGTTGTAAACCTGAAGTTACTCTAAAAAATTAAGTATTTAAGAGAAAAAAAAAGAGTAAATAAAAGTACAGGTTTTATTTATATAATTGGTTTTTCAGAAACTATAAAGAAAGGTTATCTGCTTGGGCCATGATTTAAAATGTTACATGTTACCAGAGGCTTAAGTTTGACCATTCAATTCAAATAAGCCTCTAAACCTAGACACCAAACAAAAATATTAGCCATTACTCAAGCAAATACAATGTAGATATAAATTCCATTATCAAAACTTGTCTCATAAGATTCTATAGTCTTCTCCTGATAAAGGCAATACATAAACGTTCCCACAGATAGTTAAATACTGCCATCTTAATTGCCATTTGTCAAACATTTCACAATATTCAAACATGCAAATTGCAAATATATCAATCAAAACCTGTAATAATCAAAAATTAGTTTTCTCTAAAACTAATTAGCATTTCTTAATTGCAATATCTTGCTTAGGTCTTAACAAAGTGTGATATTTTTCCTAACTAGTTTTACTAAAAATACTATTTGCCTAAAACTCAGTCATTTATCTAAAATCTTTTTAAACTAGTACCGGATATGTGGTTACTGGGGTAGCTTGACATTTCTTCCCTATAAATACAGAAAAGGAATATCATTTCCTTTTAGTGTACTTTCTGTATAATCATACAATTAGATATATCTCCAGATTTCCTTACTGTTATTGCTATTATTATTCCTAGGTAATATGACTCTATCCTATATTTCTCTTGTGGTTCCCTTTAACTTTGCATTATGGATTTCTGTCATAATTCGATTCATGTCATCAAGTCACTGCATAACTTGCCTGCCTCTTTGGAAGCTTTTCCAGGGAAGCTACACATTCATCATAGTCAACTACACTCTAATTTCTTAAGACACTGCCAAACATTTCATCAACCTGGGATATATTAAATACAATAGAACCAATCCTGTTTTATAAGAAGTTTATTTTTCTAGGTAAAGAGCCACCATGTAAGGTCAACTTTTTGGAACTCAATTAGCAAGAACCATAACATGCTTTTGAAATTCATATTAAACTACTCAGTACACCAATGACTTATTTGAAGACATCATGTCATACTAGATTGGAGTTTTCAATTCAGCAATTGGCTTCAATAGTGCTGTCAAAAACTAGCAAGACTATAAATGGTTCTAAGTGGACTCTCAAAATGTTTATTGATGCAATCCATACTGCCATTAAAGTAAGAAAAATGCCCTTTTTAGAAAGGATCAGCAAGCACATCAATGCACCTTACATTTCTGATCCTTTTTTCCTTGGGATATATGGCAGTAAGTCAAATACAATTTTAATATTTGAGAGCTGTGAAAATGAATAAAGGAAAGCCTCATTCTAAATGGAGTTGGAAAGCAATAAAGGGAGAGATCCCATGCACATACCACTCCTGGCAGCTTACTTTACACACCCCTACAGGAAGAATCTAACTTTACATACACTCATCAGTGGGAAGGAAGACTTTCTCCTGGCCTAGCAACAACTCAGCCAATGAGAAGCTGTCACAACCCAAGTTCTTGCTCTCCTTCAAGGAGCTTTCATTCAAAGCTGCCTCTCTTAACTGCCTCCTGTACTTTATAAAACACACTAGAAGCCCAGAACATGAAATCACTGCACGGGCCCTAACCAGTTTGGCTCAGTGGATAGAGCGTCAGCCTGAGGACTCAAAGGTTCCAGGTTTGATTCTGGTCAAGGGCATGTACCTTGGTTGCGGGCACATCCCCAGTAGGAGGTGTGCAGGAGGCAGCTGATTGATGTTTCTCTCTCATCGATGTTTCTAACTCTCTTTCTTCCTTCCTCTCTATAAAAAATCAATAAAATATATTAAAATTTAAAAAAAGAAATTAGTGCATGGATGTGGTCTCTAGGCCTGGTTCCAGCTGACCTCAGGGCCCTGGGCAGCACCTGGGCCCCCTGGCGCCCCCCTCGGCCTGAGTCATGGTGCCTGAGTCCTCACGGGGAGATGTGGTGAGCAAGGCTGGGTGCCATGGGCTGGGTGGGGTGCAGCGCGATGATGCACAGAAACCGAGCAGGCAGTATGCTCTCTCCCTGCTGGCCTTGCAGACCAGCTCCTGCACAAACCCATGGGGAGCCTGACCAGCCCCTGTGGTCCTGGCGGCTGTGACCCGGCTCACCCGGAAGAGGACACACGGGTGAATGGCAGGCTCTTCACGGGCAGCAGGCACCTGAGCGTGGGGGCTTCCCCTACGCTCAAACCCTGGTGTCCCCAGGTAAGGGTAGTAGGAGGATTGAGAGCGAGCTCAGTGGACACCCCACATTTTCACTGCACCTCCGTCACGTTACCTCCACTACCAGGTAGCTGGAAGAGGTTGCAGGCCCCCACCTGGGCGCTGCAGGAGGTTGGTGGCTGCCACCCACCCCCAGGTCCCCATCACAGGCCAGGCCGGCCACTATCAGGGCCTGCCGGCCACTGGTCACCATGTGCAGGGTGATCAGTTAGGGCCGGGCCCCCCACCCGGCTCCCTCAGCACCTGGGAACCTGGCAGCGGCCCTGCCACCCCCTCCCCCGCCTGCAGCCACTGCTGCCACTGGTCACCATCTGCAAGGAAATTGATCAGGGCCAGGAGGAGGCCCGCCCCCTGCTGGTCACCATCTGCAAGGTGATCAGCAGGGCGATTGGGCCCCAGGCTCACACCCACCTTGGCCTGGCACCGCCCACCTGCTCCACCATCCCGCTGCAGTCCCACTCTCCCTGGGGGCTGGGGCCCATCGGGGTCAGCAGTGCCACCACTGCTGCCTGCTGCCAGCGCAGCTTCGCCAACACCCACCATATACTGCACCGGCCCCTGGTGGTCAGCGCACATCATAGAAAGTGGTCAAACTTCTGGTTGAACAATTTGCATATTAGGCTTTTATTATATAGGATTCCTCTTTTTTGCTCTCCAGGACTGTCTTATGACTCGCCAGTTTGAATGTCCCAGATTGCATTTCCTCTGCTATTTCAGAATAGACTGGATTTACCTTCTAGTTATACAGGCTGACAGTAGCCATATTCCTTTTCAAGTGTCTTGAGCCAGGAAGACATAGAAAATAAATTTGGCTAATAAATCACAATCATAGTAACAGATTAAACAGACCAAGGAATCCCAATCCCCAATGTCATCATTTTAAGAGATCAGCTCATTTAACACTAAAATGTATCTATCCTTAGGCTGAGTGATAACATATATGAATCAGCACCCAGCAACATTATAATGATAAGATATTTCATGGAAATATAGGGTGGAATTATGGCAGTTATGCCTATATCTCTAAGGAGCCTATAAGCAGTACAGTAGGATCAGTTGACTATATGATAAACTATGAGAGGTAAAATCCAGAGTACTTCTATGTACCTTCCCAGTTAATTTAAAAGGTTACTTTTCCAGAGAGAAACATATATCTGATAAGAGTATATAGCTCTTGGCTCACCTAAGATTTGAATCCTAAGTACTGGTTTAAAGAGGATGGCTGATTTCTATACGTCTCCTAGATCCCTCAATCCAACAATAGTTCTTTATGAAATTGGTTTTTATGAGCCATTTATTCAATCAATAACCAAGGTTGATCCCTGAATCCCCACCCATCCAAATATGCCTCTTACAGAAAAAACTTTAAAGCTAGAATATACATGTGAAATTACTTGAAGTTCCTAATACAAACTGAGGTACAAAAAGTACTCAAATGTGGCAATTAAATAATTAAATTAGTACAACAGAGCCTAGGTATCCGGAGTCTTGGCACTTTTGCTTTATTGTCTATTTTGCAACCTTTGTTGATAAGTCACCTATATGGAGAATCAACTATTCAGTGCTCATTTTTCCATATAAAATTAACTTAATTTTTCCTTGCACAAATCACATTTTCCTTTAACAAATGATAATTTTTTAAAAGCATGATTGAAATAGTGGTTTAAAATGGACATTGATATAGTTCAATCACTGCCATACTTACCTGAACCAAAAAAATAATGTGGTTATGAGAAAAAGACTACTTTTCCTCATAAATATTAGAAGTGTCTGGGTTCAGAACTATTATGATAGACTTTATATGGCTAATATAAAGTTTGGGAACTCTCTATATCATTGACAATCCAGTGGCAGGAGTAGAAAACACAATCTAGATAAAGTACTTAAAATGACTGACTTGATGCAGAATTTATGAGGAAATGTTAGGTAGCAATTACAGATAAATGGAGTATTAAGGACCAAAGGAAGTAAAACTTGGATTTATTTCTGCATTGCAAGAAAGAAGCAATTGAGACTGTACAGAGAAGGAAGCACAGACTCAGTGATCCCTGACTACCTGGTTTACAACTAGAGCTAGTTTATAAAGCACAGAAAGACAAGGGCACATGAAATTATTTTGAGAAAAGAAGAAACCTAAAAGAAATAGTTCGGAATAAACTGTTTAAAAACAAACAAATAAAGGATCATATAAAATGTGGTAATCACCAAATTTAAAAAAGAAAATTACAGTCATTGAGGTTTTATGAAACACGGACCTTAGTTCGGTGAATGGAATGGAGTAAGAATACAAACAAGAACCTAGAGATTGAGTTTAGCCAAACTGTAGCAATAATTTGGAGGATAATTATTGAAAATGGAGATATGAGGAAAAATAAGAATATAAATACAGTTGGTCATGGCCTTACTAGAAAGAGATAAATATAAAAAGGAAGAGAATGACTTCACTACAGAGGCATATAATGGAAATAAAAAAGGATTTTGCTAATAAACCATAGATTATAAGGAAAAAACAAGCAATAACTATTTAAACAGCAAGAAAAAAACTAACGTGACTAATCTGCCTTTCATATATTGCCAATATCAAACTACAGATTGTTATTCTTAAATATTAAGCACCAAAATTATAACCTTCATACTATTCAGATACAAACATTATGTATATAGTGAAAAAATCGTATATAATGAGAGGAATATGCTAATTCTCTGTTATGCTGTAAAGTCACAACCAGATCAGCAGGCTACATCCCTGCCCTCTGCTCAGGCAGCTGCAAGGCCCGGGGTAGGATAGGATACAAAAAGAGGGGATAAGAAAGGAGAGGGAGAGGAAGGCAGGCCTGCATGCAGACAGGCCTAGAGAAGAAACAGAAATACAGAAAGGGAACAAGCCAGCGAGGGGCAGGATGCAGGCTGCACAGAGCCAGGAGCCCCGCCCAGACACGGGAGGAGGGCGGTGCCCCCCGGTGTGCGCCACTGGTGGGTCCCCGGATGGAGGGGTGGACAGCACGAGGCCTTCCGGTCAGAGGTGCTCCTGCTTTGCAGCAGCAGCACCCAGGCCACACTGGTCTCGGCCACTCTCGCTGGGCCAGGCGTCTCAGGCAGGGAATGGGAGCAGGACCATGTCAGGGAGGAAAACAACTAAGGTGGGTAGGAAGGAAAAGGTGAGGGAGGGCAGGGGTAAAGATAAAGGAAAGAAGGAATGTGGGGAGGGAGGGTAGGAGAAAGATGGGAAGGATGATGGAACAGAAGTAGGAAATAAGGAGGAAAGAAAAGTTTATAAATGATGAGTCAGTAGGAAAAAGTGTTACATAAAGGAGAGAGAAAAATTGTGCGAGAGGGAGAAGCCAATAAGGAAGTCAAATACAATTATGTGTGAAGGGGCTAAGATTAAAAAAGAAAGTTAATAGAGGTGACCAGACTTGCAGGGAGGGCAGTCAGGGGTGACCAGGCTTGCAGGGGAGGGAAGTTAGGGGTGACCAGGCTTGCAGGGGAGGGCAGTTAGGGGGATCAGGCTGGCAGGGAAGGGAAGTTAGGGGTGACCAGGCTGGCAGGGGAGGGCAGTTAGGGGGATCAGGCAGGCAGGCAGAATGGTTAGGCAGGCAGGCAGGTGAGCGGTTTGGAACCAGAGGTCCTAGATTGCGAGAGGGATGTCCAATTGCCAGTTTAGGCCTGATCCCATTGGACATCCCCCAAGGAGTGGAGAGGGTGCCGGTCAGGTTGAAGGACCCCACCCCCATGCATGAATTTCATGCACTGGGCCTCTAGTTCAATATAAACACCTTTTCCCAAACAGCAAAGATGGGGGGGTGGTATTTTAACTAATGAACTTCAATTTACTAAAGTTCTGTGGAACACCAAAAAAATTATTTTTTGCTGATCTGACACAAAATATAGGTATAATTTTGATTTATTCACACCAGATAACTATTGTGTTGGCTGTTGTCATTTTTTTTATTTGACCATCTAAGGGCAAAGAGGTCAGTGCCCTTGACTAAACAGTCAGGTGTAGCATGCTTTAAAAATTCTTGCGACACACCAGTTGAAAACTGCTGAACTAAACCAACTTCAAATGGGGAAATACAATAAAATATAGTATAATTTTAAAATATTGGAGTAGTTATGAGTCTGGGAAACTTACTGCTAGATAATATTCAATCCATAAAGATATTAGAACATAAAACTGAATAGTCATATGCAGATTATAATGTGCAGAGTTAACCTTCTTATACCATAGTAAAGAAAAAATGCCTTTTTAAATGTAAAATTTTAACAATAAAATGAAAATACACATGAAGAAAAGTTAAAAAGTGTACCATATAGCAAGAAGTGCTGCCTTTATTACCATCAAGCTTTGGTAAACCTTATAGACTGGTACTTGAGAACCTGAGTTGAGCTCTGGTTTTTGCATTTTTTTTAAGTTAACCGTTAGATGCCTACGGAAGTATAAGTGGTCTTTTTTTATTCTAGTATATTTGGCTTCCATTCTTTTCCCCAAAGTATTTAGTCTGGGATATAGTTTTCTTAAAATATCCAAATAAAAGTGAAAGGTCATACTCCAGACTTGGAAAAAAGGAATTATTAAGGCTGAGTCAATTTCTCTCTGCACCACACCCCATCACTCATCTGAGGCATGCACGTGCACACACACAGATACACACACACACACACACACACACACACACACACATTATTGCACGTAAAATAAAATACTGGAAGACCAAAATTCACATAATCAAAATTTTGAGCAAACAAGTAACACACAATATACACAATTTGGTCAAAGCTCTACAGATTTTGGGTCAGTACAAATTTAGCCCAATCCTCTAACCTCCGCCAGATGTGTAGTGTTACACATGGATAACTGATGTTCAGATGACCTTACAAGTCATTCAACCAGCAAAGAAGGGCAGACGCACTTGACTTCAGTATACAGAGCTCTCTAGGTCCAGAAAGCATATGGATACATTTTACAACTATTTTCAAGAAGAAGTTATGCAATAAAATGTTTTCTTTTTGTTTAACCTCTAGCTTTCCTAGGAATTCAAACACAAAGACTAGCCCTGAACATCCCAGGCAACAAACACTTCACATTTAGTAAACATGTCAATTGAACTGTTGACCAGATGATGATAAAAAGGCCACATTTTTTTGTAAAGGTTAAACAGCAAGGAGAAAAGGCTCCAAAAGGAGTAATGAAGCGAAACTGTACAAGGACATTTCCAAAACAGCTTATATGTGTGTTTTGTGTGAAGCAGTCTCTAAGAAGTCATAAAATCCTCATTGCTTAGCCATTTAAAAATCAGAGCATATAAAGGCAGACTTAAAGTGCTTAATTGTGTCTCTGATTTTTTTCCTGAACAATTAATATGGATTTTACACTAATCCACTAGTGAGGAATTTTAGGTGTTATTTTTGTTTGTTTGTTTTGTGTGTTTTTTTTAAGCTGTTCACAACTAGCAACATGAAGCTTACTAAAGACGACATTTTCAGGAAATTTTGTCATAATTTCTTGAGTCATTAAACTGTTTTTGACCATTGATTTGTAGATACAAAATAAAAGTTGCTGCAACAGCTAATACTGTTTTACAGACTACATTCAAACAACAATAATTTCCTTAAAAATAAGATATTTTCTACTTATTTGAGATTAGAAATATTTGTAAAAATGATTCCTTTATGAAATAGATATAAGAGCCTTAAATAAAATTTATACTTCAGGAAGTACATTAAATTTCTGAAGCTTGAATATCACAATGTATACCTTAGAATCCAAGGTAATTAGAGAGTTTAAAATAAAAGTCCTTAATTCAATATTTTAGCAGGGAGGAAAAAATAAATGTTTTAGAGAAATGTTTCTTAATAGACCATTTGCAGCTTCACAGTTATCTAGGGAGTTTGTTATTTTTAAATAGAGATTTTTGGGCCTCACTGCAGACTTACATGGGCCCAGCAATATGCATTTACCAAGCTCCTCAGCTGATTCCAGAGTATGGAAAAGCCGGAAAATCACTGACAGGAATAGAGAATGTGAATGAGAACTCTAGAGGGAAACAAGCATGCATTTTCATTGTTCCCTTGCATTAGAATATTAAACTGCAATTTTCCTGCTACTTAATTTCGCTAACATAAATTAAAGACAGAGTCACACAGTATTATAATTTCTTAAAGCAAAACCAACAATTATTATTCCATAGAACTCCAACTCAAAATGCTTATGTATATATTTCCCTAAGAAGGTCCATGATAAACAAGACATAACACTGATTTTACTCCAAGGATACCAAAGTATTTATAAAACAGAAAAGACTAATCTGAACCCCAGTTGTCTGAGAAAGTTCAAATCAAATACAAAAGGCCTTACCAATTTCAACCTGTTTGTGCCTATTACTTTTAAAGAGGCAGCTTTTAAAAGTTTTTCAAGCCCCAGCCAGGTTAGAGCATCATCCCAATATGCCAAGGTTGTGAGTTAGATCCCTGCTCAGGGCACATATAAGAAGCAACCAAAGAATGCATAAATAAGTGGAACAACAAGTCAATGTTTCTCTCTCTAAAAAAAAAATCAATACATTAAAATTTTTAAGTTTTTTAAAAGATCAATCTACACTAATAAAAGAGAAAAATGGTAATTGGCGTACGGCGCTACCGTTTTCATTGGCTAATCAGGGCTATATGCAAATTAACTGCCAACTAAGATTGGCAGTTAACTGCCAACTAAGATTGGCAGTTAACTGCCAACTAAGATTGGCAGTTAACTGCCAACTAAGATTGGCAGTTAACTGCCAACAAGATGGCGGCTAATTTGCATATGTAGGCACAATGCAGGGAGGCGAAAGGGAAAGCAGGAAGAAGCCCCCTGCCACTGACAGTGATTGGAAACCCAGGGGGGAGCTAAGAGCTGGGGGGCAGGGATGCCTTTGCCCTGCCCCCCAGCCATGATCGGAGAATCAGGCGCCTTTGCCGCCCTGGCCAGTGATAGCAGGAAGTAGGGGTGGAGCCAGCGATGGGAGCTGGGCACGGTCGAAGCTGGCAGTCCCGGGAGCTAGGGGTCCCTTGCCTGGGCCTAAAGCGGAGCCCACGATCTCGGGGCCGCTGCAGCTGCGGGTCCCCGCTGCCCGGGCTGGATGCCCAGGCCAGAGGCATTAGGCCTGGGCAGGGGCGGAGCCTGCAACTGTGGGGAGCTAGGGGGGCGGAGCTGGGGATTGGGGGGATATGATGGTCCCCTTGCCCAGGCCTGAAGCCTGGGTCAGAGGCGTCAGGCTTGGGCGGGGGGTGGAGCAAGCGATCAGAGGGAGATGGGGGTCCCCTGCCCAGGCATGATTCCTGGGCCAGAGGCCTCAGGCCTGGGCGGGGGCCAGAGCCAGTGATCGGGGGGAGATGGGAGTCCCCTGTCCAAGCCTGACACCTCTGGCGGAGGCATCAGGCCTGGGCAAGGGGCCGATCAGGCGATCGGAGGGTGATGGGGGTCGACGCCTCTGGCCGAGGCATCAGGCCTGGGCAAGGGGCAGAGCCAGCAATCGGAGGGGTCTGGGGGTCCCCTGCCCAAGCCTGACGCCTGGGCCAGAGGCCTCAGGCCTGGGCGGGGGCCAGAGCCAGTGATCGGGGGGAGATGGGGGTCCCCTGTCCAAGCCTGACACATCTGGCGGAGGTGTCAGGCCTGGGCAAGGGGCCGATCCTGCGATTGGAGGGTGATGGGGGTCAACGCCTGAGGGCTCCCAGTATGTGAGAGGGGGCAGGCTGGGCTGAGAGACACTCCCCCCACACACACCCAGTGCACGAATTTCGTGCACCGGGCCCCTAGTAATAATATATTGTATTTTGTTAGTTGCTTATCCAAATTATTCCATTATCAATAAAAGTTCTTTAAAAAGTGTTAGACAAGGACCATGACAGTTCAAATTTTTTAAACCTTGTTCAATTTAAAGATCCTTTGCTAATACAAATAATATTTTACATAATTTTGACATATTGTATGTTTGCTTATTTATTTACAGTAGAACAGATGCTCACTTAATTCATTAAAGGTTTCAGGTTGATCAGATTTATCTGCGTATTTTTTAAACTAATAATAAATCACTTACTGATGGTTCAATCAATTTTTGCACATTTATTATTCCATTTCATCACCTACTTAATTTTCTGAATCAATCTTTATTTATAAACACCTTGTCCTCTTCCGCTTCTATGCCTGTGTCATGCTGAAGATTTTGATCCCTATGGTGCAAGGACAGACCCAGAATCAGGAAGTAGATAATACAGGGCACAAGAGAAAGAGCATAGACACTATTTATTCACATATGGGAGTGAAGAAGATGGCATAACAAAATGATCATACTTTCATTTAAAGAGAAACCTTCCTTATAATTATTAATTCCCCATTTAAAAAATAATAGGACTATGTCACTTGGTAATATAATCAACGGGAACTGAGTACATGATCTCATATCTAAAATCCCTGGCTACTTTTATTTTTCATTCCATTTTCTGTCATACAAAAGTTAAAGTTCTTATAATGTTTGGAATTTTAAAAACATTACTTTAACCACTGTTTGTTGTTTAAATTAAATAAAAACCAACAATATACAATTTCTAATACCCATTTGTGATATTTTAGTGTAGTCATTCATTCTATTCAATATTTACTTCAGCATCTACCACATACCAGGCACTGACCCACCTATACTTTTCTAATTTTAATTTACATATGAATGAAGTCTAAAATGCAAACACTGATTCTGGTATATCTAGACTAGGTCTTAGGATTCTGCACTGCTAAAAAAAAAAAGCATTAGGTGATATTGATCATACTTTGATTATAAAAGGCCTAATTTGTCTAACTTGAAAAAGATAAAGTCATGCTAAACAAGAACAATCTTTTAACTCCCAGGGCTGAAAATCCTATTGTTTAAAAGTATGTTTTATTGAGCCAAAAATACTAGCCAAAAAAAGACTGGTCTTGGGGCATGGAGTCTAAAACCCCAGCAGCATAGTCATTATCACAGACTTTTGCAGTTTTATATATCAAGTAGTGACCCAGTGCACAAAATTCATGCACAAAAGGGGATTAATTAGTGGAAATATTTTAATATTGCTATTTGCCCTTTCTCTATAATAGAAGTGTCAGAGGTGAAGGAAAATTAGTAAAATGTATATGAAAATCTTCTTCCTGTCAGAGTCTGGGGCACACCATGGGACCCAGAGTCAAGTCCCCACCCACCCACATGCACCTTGAAATTGCACGAGACCCAGACCTGGCCAGCCCCACCCCCATTGGGCTAGATCCAGACCTGGCCAGTCCCACCCTCGTCAAGCCCCACTGGGCAGGGTCGCAGCCTCAGGTCCCCTGGCCCAGTGCCAGGCGGGGGGCACAGCCTAAGGTACCCTGTCAAGCCCTGCTGGGCAAGGGTTGCAGCCTGAGGTCCCCCGGCCTGGCACCAGGGTTAGGGGTATGGCCCGAGGTCCCCCGGCCCAGCACTGTGGTGGGAGGCGTGGCCTGAGACCTCCTGGCCCAGTGCCAGGGCAGGTGTTGCGACCTGAGGTACCCCAGGCAGGGGCAGGGGGTGCACTTGAGGTCCCCCATCAAGGCCCACCAGGTGAGGGACACAGCCTGAGATCCCCCATCAAGCCCACCAGGCTGGGGGCACGGTCTGAGATCTCCAGCCAGGCCCCACCGGGCAGGGGGCACAGCCTCAAGTCCCCCATCAAGCCCCGCCGAGAGGGGGGAGCAGCCTGAGGTCAACCAACCTGGCGTCAGGGTGAGGATGCAGCCTCAGTTCCCCTGGCCCGGTGCCGGGGCAGAGGGTGCGGCCTGAGGTCCCCCAACCTGGCACCGGGGCAGGGGTGTGGCCTGAGGTCCTCCAGCCTGGCACCGGGTGGGGGGTGTGGCCTGAGGTCCCCTAGCCTGGCATCAGGGCGAGGGGCATGGCCTGAGGTCCCCTGTCAAGCCCCACGGGGGCATTGGGGGGGGCGCAGCCTCAGGTCCCTTCTGATTGCTTGTTAAGACTCATTATGGGAACTTGGCCTCTGCTGTGGGTGCAGCCATCTTGTGTTACAGAAACCCACCCCCCCACCTCCACTGTGGGTTCTGCCATCTTTGTGGCAAAGTGACAGTCAATTTGCACATTCACTCTTTATTATATAGGATTAAGCAGGGTTGGGGAACCTTTTTTCTACCAAGGGCCACTTGGGTATTTATAACATTATTTGCAGGCCATACAAAATTGTTAACTTAAAAATTAGCCTGCTATCTTTGGTCAAATTAACTAACTCACCCCCCTAAATGCCTTGGCAAGGCCAGACCCAATAATTCTTGGGCCTGACCCAATAATTCTTGGGCCTTTTATGGCCTGCAAGCTGCACGTCCCCTACCCGACAGGGGGTACAGAGAAGAGGTAGCCTGAAAGAAACTTACATTAGCTGTAGGCAAAGGGGAAGGAATCTGTGAAGTGGGACCTGCTCTGGGATAGGCACAGAGTGAACATAAATTTCTGCTCCTGTAAATTGGCTGTGGGCAATAGTCCAGAAAGCCCATGTGTAAACAACAATTGGAAGCTCCTTGAGTTATATGGTGCCCAGCTAAAATCATCCCAGAAATAGCCACCTCGGAAACTAATCTGAAGTTCAAATAGGCAATGGAAGGAATGTGAACAGCCTTTTTTTTTAAGCCATGAACAGACTAACAGTACTGTCACTTATTCTCTGGCTCCTGTAATTTAATTAAGAGCTTATGAGAATTTTCTCCTTATCAGAAGCCACATCTGAATAACACCATCCATTAACAATTTGTGACCTGGCATTGTAGCCTGTCATCAAGAAAGGATTGCAGTTTTTAAATTGCAACAAAAGCTAAACAATTAAATATAATCTAGTATACAAAAGATAGCACTATCAGAACATGACTAATGCCAAATTCAGAAAGAAAAATAACCGAAGGACTTGTATGCATGCATATAAGCATAACCAATGGATGCAAGACCCTGGGGGGGGGGGTGAGGGCATGTGCCAGGGGGTAGGGGAGGTCAGGGGAAGGTCAATGGGTGGAAAAGGAGACATACTACTATTTGTAATACTTTAAACAATAAAATAAAATTTAAATATATATATATAAAGTCTTGTTTTTTTAAAAAAAAAAAAACGAAAATAAAGCAAATTTTTAAATCCTGTAAAAAAAGAAAAAAGAAAAAGAAGTTATGGAGAACATTCTACATTGCAAGGATCAACAGTTTATTGTGAGTTGAGATAATCTGTTGCTGTAGCGGAAATTTTAAAAGTTTAAGGAAAAAGTGAGTGAGCTTGGCTGATATTGAAAGCAATCAATAAATACTTGTTGAAGAACCAAAGATCTCATGACATTGTACTATCAGGCTAAAATGGAATCTCTAGTCACCTCTAGTTACCAGCTTAATAAAAACTGTGCTGTATTCACATAAAGATTTTTTAAAAAATACTGCTATAAAATTAACAGAAATGCTTTCCCAAGTGAGCTGAGAACACAGGTAGAAAAATAAAATGGACTTTGTTGCAGCAAATTTTAGAAAACAGTCATACCACACTTCTTTCCTCTGTTTCCAAAGGAGTCAGTGTAGTCTTTTGAGTATAGATTAAAAGGAATTAGAAATACAATGAGGAATTTGTTCCAAGAATAAACACACACACACACACACACACACACACACACACACACACTCACAGTCGTTTTCTGTGGGTTTATACTTACTCTTATTTAGAACTAACTGAATACTCACTTGAACCATTTCAGGAACCTGCATTAACATTCTAATTATGCTCTTGGATATTGTAAGCCCAGAAACTTTTAATATGTCCTTTTCACCTTTCTTTGCTTTTTGTTCAAATTGGCCTCTTCTAGCACTGACTCACCTGCCTCTCTCCTTCCTTGCACATCTGAACCCTTAATCATTAAGTCCACACGACAATCAGGTTCTAGTCAGCATTAGCCTAAGGAACAAAGTCTCAGGTCTGTTAACCAGGGAAATGGAGTTTTAGTGGAATTATAAGACAGCATATTGGCCTCAGTTGTGTTTCAGCTTCAGAACCAGAAAAACCACAAGGACCCCACCAACCACACCCTTACAAAACCAGACAGAACAATGCCATGGCTGACATCAGAAGCAGATGTAATGATCAACTACCCACTACCCTGGGTTGGGTCCACCTAACTCCCTTAAATCACCATGATTAATGACTTTTTTCTCCTATAAACCCATCCCTTAGAAGCCACCAGGGAGCCAGGTCTTAGAGCTTTGGCTCACTTGTGATTCCAGGCTTGGTGCCATTTCCTTAAATAAACCTTTACTATCTTTGCTACAAACTCCTGTTCACATTAAATGCATGCAGGTAAATGGTCCCTTTAGTATGGTAACAAAGTTAGTTTATTCCCATGTTTAAAAAACCTGACTTTCAATTCAGAAATCACAGCAAAGAAAAATAAGGTACACATTAACTTTGTTATAGTTATGATTTTCACTAGTCTAGAAAATACACTAATTACAGACTCATTACTATGCAACTTTACCAAAACTTCCTATCAGACCACCAAAGTCTAGCATTGAACTTTCACCACTATTTTCATCTTTAAATATCATAGGGCACATGCCATTTATCTTGGGAAAAAATCAGAAGCCCCTAGACCAGTGGCTCTCAACCTTCCTAATGCCACAACCCTTTAATACAGTTCCTCATGTTGTGGTGACCCCCAACCATAAAATTATTTTCGTTGCTGCTTCATAACTGTAACGTTGCTGTTATGAATCATAATATAAATATTAAGCAAATAAGCTGAAACAGGTCTGCTGTATTTCAAGATTGCCTCAATTTATGGTAATTTGTGTTCAACTGTGATTCACAAGCTGCCGAAAACTAATCAATACACTATTTAGATTCAAACAAAATTTTAAAACAATGCTATTTATGACAAATAACTGAGATGAAAATGCTAAGATTTCTACTATAACATATTATTTTAATTTGAATGATCCTTTATGACTGAATTGCAGGTGGTTATAACTTGCAAATTAAGTTATCAGAAATTAGGCTGATGTGATCCAAGTGACCAGATTTTCACAGAATTTACAATGAAAGCTGCATTTTGAGGCTTCAAACTTTATTGCTGATGTCCTGGGTAAGAATTTTTTTTTTTTTTTGCAGCCTGTCCAAAGAACAGCACTAATTGAATACTGTCAATTTAGAGAACAAGTGGTTAACATCCCTGGTTCAACACTAATTAACTGGTAGAAGTGCTTGACCAGGGTATTATTTCTTGACATTTCCAGTGTCCTCTCACTAAAACCAATTGCTTTAATACCAACTCAACTAACAGCACAGAAACACTGTTCGAAATGAAACCCAAGAGAAATTTTTCAACTTATATGAACAACAAATACCTCTAGGGTCAATTAATATCCGAACTTCACACAGAGGTTCATTCAGTCATAAATGTGTAAAATGATTCAAGTGAGCTTTGAAGATCTGAGAAAAATACTCAGTAATAATGCAGTTTAGAGGAATGAACAATGCGATCACACTCTACCTTGCAGATTCTACACTAGCTGACAAATTTTTTTTTCTGTTGTTTATTGTACAATTGCAGTTTCTCTCCTAATACGATGCCACCCACTGCTTTATTCATGTATTGGTACGGTCCCATCCACGCTTTTGTTCTGGCCCTCTGATCCAGTTTAAGAACCCATTGTGGCCCTCGAGTCAAAAAGTTTGCCCACCCCTGATCTAGCCAGACAGGGCAGGAACGCACAAAGACATATATGTCAGAGAAAATGTTCTATAAACCGAAAAAGTAAACTTTCTTTATAAACTTCGAAAACAATATCCCACTCACAAGTGGGGTTAAAAAAAAAACTTTGTTGTTAATCTGCACTTATGTATGTCGTCCCGTCCCGTCGGTACAGTTTATCAGGATCCCACTACGCACCCACCGACAGAAGCCCTCAAAGTGAAAGCCAGTGACGGGGAGGGAAAGGTACTAACGAGAAAGCGCCAATGGCTTCGGGAAACGCACCTGGTCATCCGGTCAGTAGAAGCAGACAGCATGCAGGAAGGGCAGACCTAATATGTCCTTGAACAACTGCAGCACCTCCACCAGTTCCTCGTCCATGTTATCCACGAGGAGAATGCACTGGCACAGCTCAAAGAGGAGGAACGACCCCAATATGGCTTCGGTGTCGTCGTCCTGGATATCCACGTTGATCACATGCACCCGTTCCCAGGTCACCCTCTCCCTGGCATTCAGCTCCCTCACCACGCGGCAGAACACTCTCTGTTCGCAGGTGAGGATCAGGTCGAATACATCGTAACAGTTCTGGAACCTTTCCGGCCGGGGCTTGATTCGCTTGTTTCTCTGCAGCATGCTCAAAATGCCGGTCTGCGTGTAGAGATCTTCGTCTTTCCGAATTAGATCTTGGTACATCTGCTCATAGGTGGTTTGGAAATCATATACGTTGGGCCTGTAGGGCGTTGGCCCCGGAAGCCTCACGTAAGTCCCTGTGCCAAAGGAACGGACGCGGAGGAATCCCCGTTTCCTAAGCAAGCGGTGGGCCTCCATGCTCCGGTTCTGGTTGCTGGAGCACACAACGGCCAGCCGCAGCCGCGATCTGGCCTCGGCCATACTGTCCTGCTCCAGTGGTTCCTCACCAGGAAGGTGGTGGCCAGGGTTCCCGGCAGCCATGGTGGGTGGTGGCAGCAGGTGGTAGTAGCGGCAGTTGGGGTAACGGCAGCTCCTTACAGTTGCAGGCTACGCGGCAACGACCCACGCCAGCCCAGGACCCAGCGACTTCTGTGGCGCCGGCTGTGGCGCAGGCGTTTAAGCAGGTGCCAGAGCGCCCCACCCCCACCCCCCACGCAGGCCCAGAACAGGCATGTCTCTCCCAGCGCCCCTCCCCCCCCCAACCGCCAACGGTCGTAAGAAGGCCCACCCCACGGGCATGCGCGCAACCGCCTTGGGCATCTGGCAGAAGCCCAAGTTCCTCGTAGGGACTACCCACGGCACGGACACATTTCCTTTCTCAATAACTTTAATCTGGGAATACCTACAGCCTTCACTGTCGGGATTTTCTTAATTGCATGATTTCCTGAACAGGGAATTTTGCAGGTGTGTTTCATTGTGGAGGACTGATCCACTGGTACCATTTTTGCTGCACCTACAATGTTCACATATGAAAACAAGTGGAGCTCAGGACATGGAGAGGAAAGGGAAATAACCACTGTTAAATAGGATGTACTAAATGCTTAGTTTGACCCACTTCGATTTTCACAAAGAAGCCCGCAACTACAATTAGTACGCACAGACGTTTTCCAGCTGGTTTGTCCCCTAATTAGTCTAGAACAGTGTCAGACACACAGCAGGTTCTCGGGTGATGTTTATTAAATGATGACCAAATGGCTCCAAAATCTATAATATTTTAAGTTATCTTCTAGTACAGCGATTTTCAAAGGGTGTCGCAGAAAGAACACCGGAGTGCCTTTAAGAATTTTTCTGGGCTGGGTGTGGGGCACGGCTGCCGCTGAGGCCCCGGGGCAGGGCTTTATGAGGGTCCCCGTGGCTGCTGGAGCCACAGCTAGGGAAGAGGCCACAGGGAACCAGGGCCATGGAGGTACAGAGGGGCCCCTGCCAAATCGTGGGGAGGGGAGGAACGGACGCGGAGAGTGCTGCTTCAGGTGCTCGCCAAGGCACCGATTCGCGTTACGTATCCGCCATGTTTGAGAACTACACTGCGCGCTTTGACACAGACAAGCGTCCCCAACATGTGGGACACTTCCGGTGCCTCTTACGTCCAGCCCCTGGCCTGTCCTAATTCAGACACTGCTCATCTGCTTCGACATCAGTGCACCACAGATACTGGACAGTGTGAACAAGAAGTGGCAAACGGAGACTCAGGAGTTTTGAGCCAATGCCGAGGTGTGCTGGTTGGCTGTAGACTGGCCATGCGACCCATCTGGCCACACTGTGGGAGCTGTCCACACGGCAGCGTATCCCGGTTACACATGAGCGGGGCACTGTGCTAGCCAGCCACGCAGCTAGGGGCCATGTCCTAGGTAGAGTGCTCCTCCCAGCCCTCTGAGTGCAGTGGATAGAGCGTTGGCCTGCAGACTGAAAGGTCCCAGGTTCGATTCCGGTCAAGGGCATGTACCTTGGTTGCGGGCACATCTCCAGTAGGAGGTATGCAGGAGGCAGCTGATCGATGTTTCTCTCTCATCGATGTTTCTAGCTCTCTATCCCTCTCTCTTCCTCTCTGTAAAAAACCAATAAAATATATTTTAAAAAAATAAGAAATAAAATAAAAAGTTGAGAACCCCCTCTACCCTCATATACCCACCAGTCCTAGTTCTTCCCTTTCTTCCCCCAACAACCCCCAATAAAGGCCATGTCCATGGAAAAAATTATAAAACATGCAATAACTGACAATTTAGTGAGAAGCACTGACCTCTTTTCCCTTAGACTGCCAACTTAAAAAATGACAACAGCCAACACAATAGCTATCCAGTGTGAATGAATAAAAATTATACCTATTTTTCATGTCAGATCAGCAAAAAATATATTTTGGTGTGCCACAGAATTTTAGTAGTTAGTCTGTGTCTGCAATGACATGAGAAAGGTTGAAAATCACTGTTCTAGTATCTTAATCTCTCAACCCCACCCAATTAGAAGCCATCTCTTCCTTTTTCACCTAATCAAACAGCTTATTGCCTCTGATGACACTGCTGCTTCTGGCTTAGTAGCATTAGTTATTTTGCATTTCTCAGGTTTTCTCTACCATAACATAAACTCTTTCAGGGTGCATTGTCCATATTTTCCAAGCAACCTAACTTAATGGGTCATTAATGACAGCCTTCATATGTATGTTTATTGAACATCTTCTCTATCCCAGCTACTTTGTTAGTGAGGGGGACCAAAATTTGCTACCACCCCCCAAAAAATACCCGAGATGTTGATTTTTTTTGTTGTTCTCACAAATAAAAAAATATATATGATCTGTCCTCTCACAGAAGAAACAAACCCGAAAGAGAAAAAAAATTAACAATAAAGTCCATGAAGCTTCACATCCTCTTAAAGCATTCATTGTCAAGTTCAGTGTCACGAGCAACAGGGAACTACCGGGTCTGGCCTGCCCAGAGTCCCTCTAGGCCAGTGGTTCTTAACCTTCTGGCCCTTTAAATACAGCTCCTCATGTTGTGACCCCAACCATAAAATTATTTTCGTTGCTACTTCATAACTGTAATGTTGCTACTGTTATGAATCATAATGTAAATATCTGATATGCAGGATGGTCTTAGGCGACCCCTGTGAAAGGGTCGTTCGCCAGCCAAAGGGGTTGCGGCCAACAGGTTGAGAACCATTGCTCTGGGCAGAGTGTAGTGGGATTACGAACTTGCAGCCAACGGGTGAGTGGTAGTTGATCCCCACCTCCTGGAACACCTGATGGGGAATGCCAATGTCGCACAAACAGACACGGCCCTCATGCTTTCCCACTGGGAGAGGCAGTCCCAGAGCCAGTGACCACTTGGCATCAATGCCCTGTTCGGCTTCATGCACTGGATGATCTATGCTGAGTACTGGTACCTGGTTCTGGTTGGCCCAAGCCACAGCTGCCTTGTACCAGGGCTGATACCACAAGAATGCGTTCTCGGGATAATCCAGACAGTTGATCACCAGGTCCACTAGTAGGCAGATCTTTGAGACTAGACACTTGTTGGCCTTGGTCTTGCTGAAGAAAGACAGCTCATTGGTGATGGACTCAAGCATCTTGACAAAGTTGGGTAGGAAGAGGGTCACCTGGACATCATGGTTGGCTAGGTGCCTTCCACAGCTGATACCCTGAGCCCCCTTCACATGAGGCCCACATAGCATAGCCCCTGCAGGCTTCTGGTGAACATTTTTGGGATTCAACCTGTTGGATCCTCCGAGTAGAGTCAGTGCCATCTGACTGGCTCACACGCCTGCCATCTCCAGTCTCCGCTCCAGAGTCAACCCATGCTTTTCAGCCACAGAAAACAGCTTTTTATGTAGCTCATAGGAAACACTTGGGACAGCCAAGCCAGAGTCTGTGCAGAACTCCTTGCTCACATTGTGGAGGACTGTGATCCGTGCGTAGACTATGGGCTCTGACTCCAGGATGTTCTCATCATGAGGGTAGTGAGTAGGCCTTTCATTTGGGATACCCCTGGAATGGGTACCACTTTTCCTCCCAAATGTATCAATCTCCTCAAACACAGCTGCCTTGTCAAATAGGGTAAGGTTCCCTTCAAAATCAAAATCTGTGTCTGGGATCTCTTCAATATCATCCCCAAAGCACCTATCATCTTTATTCTTCATTTGGCCACACTTTAAACCATTTTTCTTTGGAGTTGCTGCTGGGAGCCGGTCCATCCTTGCTGCTTGACACAGTCGCTGCAGGGAGGAAACATCTGCACAGCATATGTTTCAAGGGACCTGGTGTATATGGCATACTGTTCTTAATATGCTTACTCACCTTCTTGGTGCTATGTGTTTTAACCAAGGTCACCTCTGCGAGAAAGGTTGTTTCCCCAGGTAGGGATTTTCCCCTGAAGTTAGGGAGGGAATAAAACCCCTTAACTAAGTGCCAGGCGAGTAATTAATCACTTTAACTATGAACAATCATGCTTAAGCTACATAATCTTTACTCCCTGGAATGGAGATAAGAAACGCCCTAACCTTTGGAATAGAGACTGATAGGATTGGAATCAACTGGTATAAATACAGATGTAACAAGACAACAGGACACAGAACCTAGAGACACAGAACCTAGAGACAGAACCTAGCGAGAGAACATGGCAAAAGATCCTGGACAGAACCTGGCTACAGAACTTGGCTAGAGAACCTAGACAGAACCTGGCTGAAGAACCTTGGCCCTGCCACCATGGCTTTGTCCAGAAGAACGTCCAAAGGTCTCCTGGAAGATCTCCCAGTCTAATTAGCATATTACCCTTTTATTAGTACAGATAGAGGCCTGGTGCACGGGTGGTTTGCCCTGAAGGGTGTCCTGGATCAGGGTGGGGGTTCCCTTGGGGTGTGGGGTGGCCTGGGAGAGGGGCCTGTGGTGGTTTGCAGGACAGCCACACCCCCATGGCTTGAGGGTCCCCGCTGGGGGTGTGTGGCCAGCCTGGGTGAGGGGCTGAGGACTGTTTTCAAGCTAGCCACACCCACTTCAGGTGTGACAGGGGGCGGGGCCACAACCTACCTATCCACCCTGCTCTGTGCATGACAGGGGGGAGCTCCCCACACCCCTGAATGGCCCTGCTCTGTGCATGACACGGGGGAGCTCCCCAACCCCCTGCTCTGTGTGTGACAGGGTATGGAGCCCCAACCCCCCTGATGGGCCCTGCTCTGAGCGTGACAGTGGGCAGCGCCCCAACCCCCTGATCGGCCGGCTCTGTATTGTGACAGGGGTGGCACCACAACCCCCTGATCTGCCCTGCTCTGTGCGTGACAGGGGGCGGCACCCCAATCCCCCATCGGCCTTACCCTGAGCGTGACTGAGGCTGGCATCGCAACCTCCTGATCCGCCCTGCTCTGTGCATGACAGGGGGCGGCGCCCCAACTCCCCAACTGGCCCTGCTCTGAGCCCGACCAGGAGCTGCGGGGCAGGCACCTAGGGATTGGGCCTTCCCTCTACCACCTGGGAGCAAGCCTAAGCCAGCAGGTTGTTATCTCCCGAGGGGTCCCAGACTGTGAGAGGGCACAAGTGGGGCTGAGGGACAGCCCCCCCTCCCGCCAGTGCACAAGTTTTTGTGCACCAGGGCCTCTAGTCTTACTAATAAAACCCAAGGTAGTCCTCAGTCACAAGATGGCTGCTGCACAGCAGGGCACAAGCAGGTATGTGGGGCTGGGCTTGATGCTATGTACGTGAGGGTGCTGGAGGGACACTGACCAGGAGATGCATGGGGGAGTCCCATGGGGTGTGGGACTCTGGGGCTCGGGAGAGTCGCCCCGCAGGGCTGTGGGACTCCAGGACTCAGGGAAGTCCTGCAGCCCGGCAGCGCTGGCCCCATGGGCTAAACATCAGGGCAAAGGGCACCGCTCCCACTCCACCTCCCCCTGGGGGAAATGAGATTCAGCTCCAGTGTCGGGATAAACCTGGGGTAGTGGGAGCTGCCCACATTCCACGTCCACCCCCAAGCCTTGACCTGGGGTATGAACATGACAGAAAACCTCCCTGGTCACTGCCTGGTCCCCTCCCCTGAGCTTCTCCCCACACAGGAGCAGTGATTTCATTTCCTGACAAGAGGAGTGACCTCACTTTCTGACAATGGAGCCCAACAGAATGTGGAACCCTGGTAGCCAGGCAGCCACGTTCTAAAACAGCCCCTACCCAGTTCATCTGATACATTCCCACCAAGGCATGTTCTGCTCTTTGCCGCAGTCCCACCACCGTGATAGGCAAAGTGCCAACCATGACAGCTTCTTCCACCGCTGCCGCCTCCGCCGGCTCAGCACGGGGGAACCCAGAGGTAACGCAGGGAGGCCCAGGGCAGTTTTCTTAGAGCCAGGCCACCACTCTCATCCCCCTCACCAGCCCCGTGTCCCCTGGGGTGCCAACTCCACAGGCTGCGGGACTCCAGGACTCTGGGGAGTCCTGCAGCCCTGCAGGGCGCCGGCTTTGACACTGAGTCCCCGCAGTGCTGTCACAGACTCTGACAGGAGGGAGGAGGGAGCCAGATACCCACACCCAGGACTTGGCCAAAAGTGATATTAAAATATTTCTTCTAATTAATTCCCTTTCAATGTGCATGAATTCATGCACTGGGCCACTAGTTACCAATAATAGTCAAGATATGGAAACAATTTAGATGTTCATTAACAGGTAAATAGATAAAGAAGGTGTGGTATACATAGACAATAGAATATTACTTAGCAAAAAAAAAAAGAATGAAATATTGCCATTTGAGACAACATGGATGGACCTAGAGGGTATTATAGTCAGTGAAATAAGCCAGACAGACAATGACAAATACCATTTCATGTCACTTATATGTGGAACCTAAAAAACATGAGTAAACAAAACAAACAAACTGATAGGTATAAAAAACCAAGATGGTTGCCAAAGGAGAGATGGGGGGTAGAATTATACAAAAAAAATTTAAATAATAAACTAATTCAATGTTGTTTAAAAGAGAGAGAAAATAGCTCACATAGCTCACATTCCATTACTACCTTTGTAGTAAAAAAAAAAAAAAAAAAAAAGCTGGTTATTTTTATGAAGAATAAAAGAATCAGAATGAAGCTTAGGCTCCTTCCCCTCAACTGTCTAAAGCAGTGGTTCTCAACCTGTGGGCTGCGAACCCTTTGGCGGTCGAAAGACCCTTTCACAGGGGTCGCCTAAGACCATCCTGCATATCAGATATTTACATTATGATTCATAACAGTAGCAAAATTACAGTTATGAAGTAGCAACGAAATAATTTTATGGTTGGGGTCACAACATGAGGAACTGTATTTAAAGGGCCAGAAGGCTGAGAACCACTGACTAAAGGAATTCATATAGGACAACTTCAGGAAGGGAACCTTAGCATATTTACCTTAGCTCATATGGAAAGTGTGGCAGACGGAGAAATCTAGCCAAGACTGTTTTTTGGACTCCCGTTTGTGCCCCATTTTTTCTGAGTGGCCCAGCAACAATTTGTTCACCACATGTTTACTCTTTCTTATCCACCAGTGAATTGCCTACTTTCCCTTTGAAATCCCTGACCCTGCATCACTCCTCCCTTGTCCTGAATGGCATGCAAGCCACAAATGTCTAAGTGTCCTGGGGCCATATATTCCTATGGAACCCTTGCATGTATATCCATAATATATTTTGTCATTTTGTCCTGTTAATCTGTCTCATGTTGGTTTATTAGTCCAGCCATAGGAACTTAGAAAGTTGGGAAGATAATTACTTTTCCGTCCTTACATTTTGTGCTACTAGGTAGGGGTAACTCAAAGTCAAATAGTACATAGTCCTTTCTCTCAAGGGGATCGTAGTCCACTCACAAGAGTCTGCTTATAATAGAGTGACCACTACTGTGATTGATACATGAGCAAAGTGTTATGGAAGCATACAGGAATGAGTGTGTCTGCTTTGACAAAGGAGGTGGTATCTAAATCAGGGAAGGGGAACCTTTTTTTCCATCAAGGGCCATTTGGATATTTATAACATCATTCGTGGCCCATAAAAAATTATCAACTTAAAAATCAGCCTGCTATATTTGGTCAAACATCTAATTAACTCACCCCTAATGCCTTGGCCAAATAATTTCTCAGGCCTTATATGGATGCCGCCCACCCCTGATTTAAATGAAGGCTTGTCTGTAATAGTGCAGCAGTTGACACAACTTAGGCATCCTCCTGTAACCAAGAGTTTTTAAAATAATTTAAAATAGAATAGAATGTACTGTTCTCAAACAAAATCCACTCTGTTAGCAACAAATTTTCCACAGCTGTTTCATGTTGAGGGCCGCTGGCAAAACGCTCAGGCATCTTTAATTATGTCAGCTGAAACTCAGAGCGCAGGCAGAGCCACGCCCTGGGGGCGGACCTAATCAAGAGATTGGGATGCCACTCAGTTTGACCTTCCTGCCCAGTGTTAAGGGGATGGATTTCATGATGTTGCCAGGAACTCAAGGCCCACCCAGATGTGATGTAACTTCCTGTTATTCGAGTATTTAATAAATCTGCTTGTGGTGCTGACACTCTCTGAGTCTGTCCCTCCATCACAGGGCAGATGCCACACCCAGGCCCCGCTTTCACTCTATTTCTGTCTCAGTCTTGTGTTTTTTTTTTCATTTTTCCTTAAACCTCGTTGCGTTCTAATCAAGATTCATCAACCCCCACGTCCTCTCTCTCTGCGCTGGTCATGGGGAAGAGAGAAACCCCCCTCCCATATCTTCACACAATTATTAATCAAAATTTGGGGGTGTGCAAAACCTGTGCACAGGTTTAGGTGCAAATCTTACTCCAACTCCTAACTCTGTTTGAACCCTGAGAAAATTACTTAATCTGAGTTTTAATGTTCTAATCAGAGTAAAATGAAGCTACTGAAGCCAGAGAATTAATACCCTCAGAAAATATATTTAATACAAAATAGATTTGTGAGCTACTATGGACTAACAGCCATAAGGAGGAAGTCATACAGCACCCTTTCAAACATCAAAGAAATTGATTAGCCTAGGACCTGATAGCCTGCAAGAAAAATAAATATCCAAGAGCAGAAATTATAATCGCATAAAAAAAAAGAGTCACAAGATGTGTGATGCCTACACATCAAGATAATCCATTGACACATTGTTAGGATGATTTTCAGCCCACAAAGCCAATGGCCACCCAGACAAAAGGTGAAAAGAGGAGGGAAGAAAATGATTGGAAGATGAAAATTAACTGCTTATTTAATTCAGACAGATGACCCCAAACCCCTTACTCATGATTACTCATGCTTTTTGCTCTAGAAAACCTCTTGTCTGTAAGCCACAGGGGAGATGGAGCTTTTGAGCATTAGCTTTCCCTAACTCCTGGGTGGCACCATTCATAATAAAATGGCCAAACTTTCTCCGCCGCCACACCTTGTGTCAGTTCTCACTGACTCACAGCACACATGGGGGTTGGGGGAGGTACCCATCCTCTTTTGACTTGTTCAGTTTCAATGACAACTACTCATTTTTGGGGGGAAAATGGATATAAAGCCCATCAAATGGTACACAGACTCAGTGCCTAATAGGTCCTCAGAAATTACTAGTTGTTCTCTAGCCAGTTTAGAAGCAGAGGACATTACCTTTTGAAGAGTAACTTTTATATTCAATAATAAAAACTGTTTTTCCAACTTATTTTCTTGCCACTATTCTATCCTTATGTCAAAGGCAGTACTATTTCCTTTGCCTCTAAACTCTCCAGGCGAGGAGCTGTTGCATTCTAATAGTCTAATCCATATATTCTTTCACTCTTTCAGAAAATTACTTATTATTCACAGATTTATTCAGCAGCCACTAACACACATGAGGAAATGTTAATGCTGAGGATGATACCAGGATACAATTGTTGGCATCTCTACTTATAATTATGTCAGAGAAATCTGACATGGTAAACAGATAACTAAGTATAATTCAAATGAGTATGTAGGAAGTGATCTATGCGTGATAAGGTCAATGTGAGTGATGATAGTTTCAGAACAAGGAAAGAGTGACAATACTGTGAGTCATTAACGGAAGGCTTCTTGGAGGAGTTTGGACTCAACTTACATCTTAAAGTTTGAGTAGGTTTGAATAAGTGAGGTGGATACGCCTGACTTTCAGAAGTTTTCCAGGTTGAATGAATGATACGAACAATACAGTAACATGCTTAAGAGCAAGATCATGGAGGTCAGAAGGAATTGGGTTAAAAGTGTGGTTCTACCACTTACTAGTTTTGTGGCATTGGGAAAATTCTTTGAACCTCTTTAAACCTCATTACCTTCATGTATAAAATGGGGATAAGAAGGGCACCTACCTCATAGAGTTGTTGTGAAGATTAAATGTGATAATGCATGAAAAGCACTTTGCACATGCATGGTACATGATAAATATAAAACAAAGGTGCAGACATGAAATTCCACAAGCATACCTGGAAGAGAGTGAGTAAATCAGCCTGTCAGAATGGAAGGTTCATAAATAAGTTTAGATGAAAAATCTAGAAAAGGATGGTAAAAGCTAATTTGTGAGAGTTTTGAATCTCAGGCTAACGAATTTAGATTGGATTTTTAAAAACTGTTTTACTTAAAATGTTCCATCTCCAGGGCTTCTGATCAAGATGGTGACATAGGTAAATGCAGTACTCACATCTACCACAGCCACAGCAAAATTACAACTCAACTACAGAACAACCATCATTCAGAACCACCTGAATTTTAGCTGAACAGAAGCCCTACACCTAAGGATATAAAGAAGAAGCACAATATGTACTACTGTTTGTAATACTTTAAACAATAAAATAAAATTTTAAAAAAGAAGCCACAACAAGTTTGATCCTTTATGTCTTCATTATAAAGAGGAAAAAATTATGAGAACAAAATAAAGTGTTCTATCTCCTTTTAAAATCCATTTATTTCTCTTTAAGCCTGAAGAAGGGGAAAGTAAGTGATTTCAAATATACTGTAATATTGCAATGCAGCACTATAAGTTATGCTGATTGCCTTCTTCAAGAGTTACATAAAATTAATTAATCAATAGATACATTTTAAAGACTTCATCCTTGTCCTTCTCTACAAAATGTTTGTAAATTGTTCATTTTTACCTGCTTTCTGCTAGACTGGGGGAATTCTTGGTCCGGTTAATATGGTACTGTACTAGTAAACTGATGATAATTCGTTTTCAAGCATTTAAGCTATCAACACAACACTCATTTGATTCTTCAAGCACCATTAAATTAAACCCCTAACAGTACTATAAAGCATTATGTAATTATAAGTCTTTGATGTTTATCAGTAGGACGCTATCTTAAAATGGTCAACTACCCAAGTGATGGCTTCACTATCCCATCTAATAAAGACAGGAAAATGGTATGGTGATGTGCAGCTAAATATGTCACTTTCTACACCACTGAAACTGGAGAGAGGGGATGCTAGCACATTCAGTACTCTATACCCCAACTAGACACATGGTAGAGTAAAATCTAACACAGTAAGGAATATACTTTTGGATTTAAGCTGTAAAATTCTTATTAGTAAAATACCAAGTTTATATTTGAAAAATACCAATATTTTATGATAAATATTCAAAAGAAAAATGACCTTTTGCAGAATAGCGAAATTTTATTTTTAAGTTCCTTTGCTGACTGATTTAAAGCCAAGCTTATTTCTAATTCTACAAGATGAGGGTGTTTTGCTTATGAGGAAATTGCAAACAACTCTAATATTAAAGTCATGTTACATAGTAATATATTAAGCTTGATAATTAGTATTTGTTGATTTATCAACACTGCTGGCATTTGGCATTCATTTAAAATTCTAAGCATTTCTAATTAGAATCTGAGTCATATATTCAATATATAAACTCTGAGCTATCTGAAATTAATGGTTATCAAAAAACATGTGGTGATCTATATGTGGGAGTTTACAGTTCTGTGTTTTATATTTATATTCAATTAACCTGCATTTCACATAATGTAATATGACTGCCAAGCTTTAAAGGAGAAGAGTTGTTTCTTTAATTTCATTATTCCACTATGAAGAGTTTGTCTCAAATGTTTTAACACTAATATAGTATTAAATGTTGAATAATTTTTTAATAAATGAAAAAGCTTCAATTCTTGGAACTCTTAGCTTTTGACTATACTGATAATCATGTACACATGTATTGGTATAAGTTTACTGTCAATAACTAAAAGGTCATCTAGCATACAACATGAATCATGTCTGCCAGCAGACAAAATCAGTAAACTGATTTTCAATAGGAATTTATATAAAGAAGGAGAGTGGTGTCAGTTTGACTTCTGGGGGAGACCAGAAGTGACTTAGCAAGTAAAGGAAAAGGATAGGGTGAAAAACAACTACCAATACCACCAAAACTACACAACAGAGGAAAGATGGCAGCAGATAGAAGAAAACAAAGGTGTGCAAACGCACAGAGACACAAATACTTTTTCCTCTTTCCTTCTATAAAAACATGAACTGAGTTCAATATTTCATCATGACTTAGAAAGGGACGAAAACAGCTGAGGGCATAGTAGAGATGGTAGAGTAGCTAGCAGCATTCGGAAAGACAGGAGGTGTTGTCCAAATCTGCATTCCAAGAAAAAGGACATGTGAAGGAGGAAATGACTCAAGGAAATATCCTTCAACCACTGAAAAGGAAATGCTACATGACATGAAGTTATGAACAGAAGGTCTAGACTTAAACATGCATGAGTAGTATTGCAAGCGTTTCCATTCACTGGTTCTATGACCTTGGGTTAGGTTAGTCTCGGTATCTTAATCACCAAAATTGTGGTATCTATTTTACACACTAACTCATCCACAGTAACTGATAGGTAAATAGAAGCTATAAGTATCGTGAGTGAAACTGAAGGACAAGCACAAACGAATTTGGCCTCCAGAAATCATGTCTCAGTAACTGAGCAATGTACCAATCACTTTGTGATAAGCCTGTGAACACTTTTAAGCATTTCTGAATGTGTTGGAAGGAGAAAATGCATGCACACTCTCCCATAATCTAATTATTTGGGAAACTCATGGAAAACGGGAAGAAAATAAAAGTTTGAAGCTGCCTTTTTAGAATATTGATTTGAAGCTGTTTATTAAGAAACAAGTTTCAATAAGAACCTTTGACTCTCCTCCCTTTCCTTCCCAAGAGATTTAAACAGAGAAACTTGTTTCAGGAAGGAGATTTCAGGAGGCTACCTTAGCCTAATAATCCCACTTCTAGGAATATATCCTAAGAAACCGGAAACACCAATCAGAAAGAATGTATGCACCCCTATGTTCATAGCAGCACAATTTACAAAAGCTAAGATATGGAAACAGTCCAAGTGCCCATCCGTAGATGAGTGGATAAAATAGTTGTGGTTGCCCTAGCTGGTTTGGCTCAGTGGATAGAGCTTCGGCCTGTGGACTGAAGGGTCCCAGGTTTGATTCTGGTCAAGGGCATGCATCTTAGTTGCGGGCACATCCCCAGTAGGGGGTGTGCAGGAGGCAGCTGATCGATGTTTCTAACTCTCTCTATCCCTCTCCCTTCCTCTCTCTAAAAAAATCAATAGAATATATATTTAAAAAAACAGTTGTGGTACATTTACAACATGGAATACTAGGCCAAGTAAATAAGAAGGATCTCTTACCCAATGAGACAGCACAGAGGGACCTGGAGAGTATTATTCTAAGCAAAATAAGCCAGAGAAAGACAGGTATTACATGATCTCACTCATATGTAGAATCTAATGAACAAAATAGATCCAAAGACTTGGAGCACGAAAAAGATTGTGGAATCTCAGAAGGAAGGTGAGGGTGAGTGAGAAGAGATCAACCAAACAACTTATATGCATATATACATAACCCATGGACACAGACAATAGGGTTCTGGAGGCCTGGGATGGGTGGCTGTGGTGGACTATAAGGGGTCAATGGGAGAAAAAAGACGACATATGTAATACTTTCAACAATAAAGATTTTTTTAAAAAAAACAATAGAAAAATATCCATTGATTAACAAATGAACAACAACAACAACAAAAGAATGTTAAACAAGAGGGCTTCAGGCAGGGGCCTGTTAACTAGGTATGCACTGTGTCCCAATGTTTCTGAGTTGCTTAGCAAGTATGCTATGTATGTTCCCTCTTTCTCAACTGCATGGAAATCACCCACTCGCTTCTGAAATTTAAGACACCCCCCCCCTCCTTTGTCCAAAAATGTCATATATATCCAACATTGCATCACTGTCTTTGGAATTTTCATACCTATGTAAATTACTCATGTACATGTATCAAAAACTTCGATTTTCTCCTGTTAATCCATCTCTGTTAATTTTATGATTAGCCCAGCCAGAACTTAGAAGGTAGAAGAAAAAGTATTATTATTATTTTTAATCCCACAAGTTCAACTGACATGGGCTCAAATATTGAAAACCTACAACAAAATTAGCAATAAACTGAATGCACACAGCTTTTTGTAACTCTATCCAAAATTTTTACATCATCATTCCCTTACAATTATTTCAGATCAAAGCTAGCACAGGAAACTATACTTATCACCTTAGAAACTAAGTAATATTTGGCAGCACAGAAACTAACAATGGTGGTTATACAAATTTTTAAAAAACAACTTGGATTGATTCTTATATAGAGATAATTGTGGTCCAAAATGCATGTGTTCATTACACACAGAAAAATTTATTTGCTGTGGTGTAAACTTAGTGTGTCATCAAACTAACAGGGAGTTTGTCAAAAATGGTAAAGAACTTCTCTTTTACAAAACAAAATCTCACACATAAAATTCTAGGCACTGTCTTTAACTTTAGAAACAAACAAGTATATTTATCTACTAATTTTAAATATTGTTTTGGAACTTGCTGGTAAAGTAATAAAAAATGAAAGGAAATAAGAAGGATAAATGTTGGTAAGAAAAGAGCATATCATTTGACACTCACATAATGACAACCTAGTAAACCACATAGATTAGTTTGTTGACAGTATTAGAAATAGTGCATTAATTTTTAAAGGTGGTCAGGTTTCTGCTTCTGCATAGTGCAAGTCAGCACTATGTCCTAACAAGTAACCTGAATCAACAGAATGATCAACAATTCTTGTATCCATAGAGATGAGAGGATACAGGACAAACCACTGCCCTCAAAATTGGAGCAATAAACAAATCCAGGGACTCTCAGTTTACCAGAGCAGAGACACTCACTTGCAGAAATCACCTTGAGAACCATTGCCCTGGTAGGAAAACCTAAAGTGTAATAGATAAATTATTGGAGGCTCAGTGAGGACAACTCAGACTTAAAAATCCCAGAGGGACCTAGTCATAGGAGGCCCCACAATATTGTGAGATGTACTCCAGGAGCTCGACCCTCTCACAATAGATATCAGAAAAAAAAATACCCTCAGGCTTTCAGCAGGGGGAGTGGAGAAGGAACCATCCTGAAATACTTTAGAGAGTACTCTGAACTTCTTAGAAAGGCCTGCCCTAAGAGAAACAAGTTAGCCAGTGCCTAACCTGCTGGGGGTATTAATAGGACCTGGCTAAGCTGGGGGATGAAAACACCCGACTCCAGCTGGCTCTAGTTTCCTCCCACATAGAAGAAGAAAACATTTTCAATTCTGGCCCACTCTAGCCATCATCTCCTATTTACAGGGGATGGAAAAACAGAAATGTTTGTGAAAATCACAGTCCAGAGACAGGCTCACTAAAAGACTGAGGCCTAATCATAGGACAATACAACACTTTTCCTCCCCCAACAACACACAACCACATTAGCAAAGGCCTACTCATGTTCAACCCATTCATCAGATCCAAATATCACACAAAAATTACAAGACAAAACCAAAGGCAAAAATACATTTTTTATGAAGAGCACGCATGAGAATGAGACATGGCAGGGATGTTGGAATTATCAAACCAGGAATTTGACAGATCTGTTGCTGTGTGCTCAATCAGTCCTTTTGCTTTGCATAAATGGTATGCCTATACTACCTACTCCTCCCTTTCCTCCTTTCTTGCTATGTAATAACCAGGTTATTATAACAACAGCATCACACACAACTATGTATAATATGTTAAGAAATCTAATGGAAAACACATGAGCGGTGGAAATAGAGATGAAAATCCTAAGAAAGGACCAAAAAGAAATGCTAGAGACAAAAAAATGAACACTACATTTTATGAGCTTATTAGGATACAGCACAAGGAAAGTGTCTCTGAGCTACAAAATAAATCAATAGAATCCTAGAAAACTGAAAAGGGGAAGACAAAGACCAAAAACAGAATATCCAGGGACTTCAGGACAACTACAAAAGGTATAAAGTATGTATAATGGGAATACTAGAAAAAGAAGAGAATAAGGAACAGAACAAATATTTGAAACAATAGTGACTGAAAATTTCCTCCACGTTATGTCAGACAACAAACCACAGATCCTGGAAACTCAATAGAGAATACCAAATGGAATAAAATGCAATAAATACATATATACATACAGGCATACCATTTTCAAATTACAAAAAAAAAATCAAAAAATCAAGATTAAAAAGTCCTGAAAAAGCTAAGGGAGTGGGGGGTGGGGCAGGGTGGAGCCTCACCTTACATGTAGAGGAACAAAAATAGGAATTACAATCCCTTTCTCCTCAGAGACCATGAAAGCAAGGAGAAAGAGGTGAGTGAAATATTTAAAATGTTGGGAGAAAAATCCCACCAACCTAGAATACTGAACCCTGTGAAATCATCCTTCAAAACTGAAGGAAAAATAGAAGCTTTCTCAGACAAATATTAAGGGAATTTGTTGCCACTAGACCTGCCTTGCAAGAAATATTGAAAAGATGTTCTTAGAGAAAAAGAAAATAATATAGGTTAGAAACTCGGGTCTACAAAAACAAAGTAAAGAGCCTCAAGAAGGACTAAGTGAAAGTAAAATCAAACTTTAATTTCCTTATTCTTAATTGACCTAACAGATAAGAGCTTATTAAAAATAATACCAACAGTGTATTTCATGATGTTTATCTATTTATCTAATATATATATATATATATATATATATATATATGATTATATTAAGTAAAATTAATGTCAGCAATGATACAGGGACAAGAGGAAGAAATTAGGATTGTTTTGTAATTATAAGGTAGTCATACTAACTATTAAGTAATATTGGAAGTGGAGTTGAATTAGTTGAAAATATATAATACAAACTCTAGGGCAACCAATATAAGAACGGGGCGGGGGGGGGGAGGGAGTATGAACGATATACTAAAAAAGGAGAGAAAACAGAACTATATGAAATGCTCAATTAGTACCACAAAAGGCACAAAACTAATGGAAGATAAAATTATGGACAAAGAATAAGGGCAACAAGTAGAAAACAGTAACAAATGATAGATATTAATCCAATAATCACTTTGAATGTCAGTGCTCTAAATGCACAAATTAAATGAAAGGATTATAAGAGTAGATTAAAAAAACACAATCAAAAATACTTTGTCTAATAAATTAACTTTTACAAGAAATTAACTTTTAAATATAGAGACTTATACAGATTAAAAGAAAATGGATGGAGAAAAATTTACCATGCTAACACTAACCAAAAGAAAGCAGGAGTAGCTATATTAATTTCAGACAAAGCAGTTTTCAAAGTAAGGAATGTTCCCAGATATAACAAATGTCATTACATAATGATAAAGGGGTCAATTTTTCAATAAAACATAGCAATTCTTAATGTGTATGTGCCTAACAGAGCATCAAACCACATGACACAAAAACTGATAGCACGGCCACTATCATAATTGGAGACTTACCACCCATCTGTCAGAAATGGACAGATTCAGCAGGCAGAACAGGGTGGGGCCAAAGGAGGCTTATAGTTGTGACTATGCAAAGCAGAGTTTATTTTTGTACTAGAGACCTGAAATTGCTGCACTTGGGGGTGGGGGGCGATGTCCCTCAGCCTGGCCTGTGCCCTCTCACAGTCCGGGAGCCCTCGGTGGATGTCAAACTGACATGGTGAGCAGGCCTAAGCCGGCAGTCGGACATCCTTAGTGCTACGATGGAGGCTGGAGAAGCTCCTGCCACCGCCACTGAGCTTGCCAGCCAAGTGCCCAGCTTCTGGCTGAGTGGTGCTCCTCCTGTGGGAGCTCACTGACCACCAGGGGGCAGCTCCTGCATTGAGCATCTGCCCTCTGGTGGTCAGTTCACGTCATTACGACTGGTCATTCTGCCGTTCGGTCGATTTGCATATTAGCCTTTTATGCCTGCGGGATCAGGTCGAAACCGGCTCTCCGACAACCCTGAAGGGTCCCAGATTGCGAGAGGGTGCAGGCCAGGCTGAGGGGCCCTGCTGGTGCACGCTTGGGCTCGGGGAGGGACGAGGGAAGTTGGCCAGCCAGAGAGGGACCATGGGAGGGTTCCAGGGCATGTACGGCCCATCTTGCTCAGTCCTGATCGGCCAGACCCCAGCAGTAAGCTAACCTACCAGTCGAAGTGTCTGCCCCCTGGTGGTCAATGCACATCATAGCAACTGGTCGACTGGTCAGCTGTCTTCCCCCTGGTGGTCAGTGCACATCATAGTGAGAGGATGAGCGACCTTAGCATATCATTAGCATATACCTTTTGATTGGTTGAACGGACAACCAGATGACCGGACACTTAGCATATTAGGTTTTTATTATATAGGATTACTTTTATTAATTATTGTACTATTTTTCATGTAAAATGTAAACCTACTTTTGCCCTACCCTGTATATAGTGGAACTCAATAACATCATCAAACACCTAAATATAATTGACATCTTCAAACCACTCTATCCAACAGCAAATACATATTTTTCTCAAGCTTACATGAGATAGTCACCAAGATATCCCAAACTGGGATATGAAACACACCTTAACAAATTTAAAAGAAAATAAATCTTTTTGGCTTTCATCATGTAAAAATTTCCAAAGCTTTTAGGAGCTCTGTGCCAGACACATGGACAAAGATCAAATATATATTTATTACAAATCACATTATAAAGTAAGCTATCAAAAACAGGCCTGTTAAGGATTGCTTAATAAATGCTGCTGAAATAACTGAATAGCAAATTCAAAAAATAATTAATTAGACTGATCCTTAAACCACTGAAAAAAATAACATGTATTAAAAATTAAAATATGGAAAAATAAAAATACAGAAAAACTAAAAAAATAGAACAGAATGTTTATTACTTCTATGAAGAACTAATTTTCTCTTCTGAAAAAACTGGAGATATAAGTAAATCAGAATAGATCATCTAAAACTTAAAATGTGGAGTCGATATTAATAGAAAATCAAAACTAAAATCAAATGGGCAGCAGTCAAGAAATATTTGTCAAATATGACACAAGAGTAATACAAAATATAACATAATTCATAATTATAAGAGAAACTCTCCATTTTTAATAGTTACAGGGAAATGAATATATACTGGCAATTCACATGAAAGGAATACAAGGAGTAAGACACATGGCACATCTTAAATTTATAACTGTCTTCAACCCTAACAATCTCCAAATCATATTGACTGCAATTCAAACATTTAAGAAAAGATTTTGCATTCTACTGCTGCTTCATCCCCACTACTTTGGTTTCAGGTCCAGCCTTGGACATCTCTCCGCTCCACTTTGCAGGAGACCCCTAAGGTGATTGCCTGCCATGTTCCACATCCTGCCAATCAACCAGAGTAAGGTTTCTAAAATGTCAATCTTCCTGCATCACCAACCTTCCCAATCATCATCCTCAGCCTAAAAGCTTTCATTTATTCCATTATAAACTTCAGGATAAATTTAATGACTCCATATTTTATACAATACCCTCCATGAACTAAGCCCTGATTCCATCTGGAAAGTAAACTCTGATACTCTTTACATTGTATTTCATTTCATTTTTAAAAAGGAAACCATCCTATATAATAAAAGACTAATATGCAAATAGTCCCCTTGACCAGGAGTTTGACTGGGAGTTCAACTGGGAGTTCGACCAGGGCCACGGTGGGGCTTGCCAGCCAAATGCCTGTGGCCCCTCCCCCGCAGCCTGCCCCAAGCCCGATAGCCCCCCACCCAATCAGGGGTGGGGCCAGCCAACCTCCCGCATCCCCTCCCCCTGGCTGTCCTGGCCCAATCAGCCCGGATCGGGGTGGGCCAGCCAGACCCCACCTGTGCATGAATTTGTGCACTGGGCCTCTAATATATTATGTTAATCAAGATATAACCACACACATTTCTAAAGGCTAATAGTCCTACATGAGTTATGAAAAAATTGGCCCTCCCTCTGTCATCCTTACCACCACACCCTTATTTCTCCTGCTAGTGAACTGATTAGCCCTGAAGGAAGTATAGCGTAGGGCAACAGTTCTCAATCTGTGGGTCACGACCCCTTTGGCGGTCGAATGACCCTTTCACAGGGGTTGCCCAAGACCATCATGCATATCAGGATGTTACATTACAACTCATAACAGTAGCAACATTACAGTTATGAAGTAGAAACGAAAATAATTTTATGGTTGGGTCACAACATGAGGAAATGTATTTAAAGGGCCAGAAGGTTGAGAACCACTGGTGTAGGGGAAAGAGTGCAGTCTGGAGTAGGATAGAAAGGAAGGGATTAAGATTCCCCTTCCCCTTATACATTTTAAAATGAAGAAGCTATTTTGGGAGGGACAGGCATGAATTCTGAGTTTGAGATACCTTCCACAGGTAGAGATGTTCAGTCTTTGTTTGAAAAGTATGAATCTAGAGTTCAGGATAAAGGTCTGGCTAAAGAGAAGCATACACTTAAGGGAGTGAGTCAGGTAGCTTCAGTGAGATATATGGATGAATAAACCTAGGATAGAAGCTTGCAGAAGCCTTAAGGTTCAGAAATCTGGAAAGATTAAAACAGCACTTCGCAGTGGATTACTCCAACCTAATTCTAAGCTCACATTATATACACAATATTATTGAAATTAATGACTCCATCCATTAAATTCCCAAAATTATTCAATAAAACAAGGGCAGCTCCATTGGGCCACCATAAAGAAACAGAGTATTGCCCAGGTGTGGCTCAGTGGTTGAGCATTGACCTAAGAACCAGGAGGTCACAGTTCGATTCCCAGTCAGGGCACATGCCAGGGTTGTGGGCTCAATCCCCAGTAGGGGGGTGTACAGGAGGCAGCCAATCATTGGTGCTTTTATCTCTTTCTCCCCCTCTCCCTTCCTCTCTGAAAACAGTAAAACTATAGAAAAATTAAAAAAAAATTAAAAACAACAACAACAGCATATTGACTCTCCTTGCGCAAGCAATATTAATACAAGCTGAATGTCTTTTAGGCCTTTTTAGGATATGGAGGTAACATATTCCTCATTTACAAATTTTACTTAAGCCCATTTTAGTGTTACTTGCAAATCACTCCACCTGGAATGGTGACTTCTCCAACAAAAGGTTTAAGAATCTGTCCAAACTGCTATATAAGAAGAATCCCCTTTAGTGCCCTCGGAGGGCACTGCAGAGGCTCCCTGTCATGCCTCAGGAGTTGCCCCTGGGCTCCTGATGCCAGAAAGTGAATCTCCTCAGCCCTGAACTGTCTACCACTTCAGCAGCAATTACTGGCTGCACACTTGCCTCTCCTGCAAATAGATGATCTCACACCCTGACCCTATGACCCTCCATATTCAGTAATCCACTGTGCCTATGGTTATGGAAGCAACACCCTGCAAGCTTGGCATGGCCATCAAAGCCTCATTGCTACAGGATAAAGCCAATCCTGGGCCTCTGGAATATCCCAACTGCAAGAGGTGGTGGCCTCCCCTGTCCTCAGTCCCTTGCCATGGTGCCCAGGAAGTTCCCCCTCTTCCAGACTCCTACCCTGCCTGAGAAGCCCCTTGACGTCAACAAAGTGAGTACTAATATAGATAGCATGGCCATCATCATACATGATGAAGCTCAGTGGAGAATTGTTAGTTTTCATTCTTTAATCAGGAGGCTCCTGATAAAGGATGGGACTCAAAGGTTAGCACACTTGATTGGATTTCGGGCAGTCATCTTATCACTGAATACCCTTGCCAACCACTGGACCCATCTGTACATTTGCACAAACCTTTGGGCTATTGCCAAAGAGTTGCCCTATGATATGGGTTTTATTGTATCCCCTAGGAAAGCTATGTTTATATCCTAACCCTCACTTCAGAATGTGACTTTATGTGGAAATAGAATCATTATAGATGTAAATAGTTAACATGAGTTCCTATGCCAGAAGGCAGGTGCCACTTATGGCTGCTACAACAAAGACTACCCCTTCCCTACCACTGCCCATGTACCATTAACTCAGATTGTTTGCTACATGAGGATAACTTCTCAGTGAGGTGCCTCAAGCACAAGGTGAGACTCTGGAGTTGAGAAGGTGGTGGGCACTCCTCATAGAATAGAAATGATCCTGCTGTGTGGCCACACCCTGCTCTGTGCTGCTGTGCCTGCACTCCAGTCCCTCCTCTGAAGTCCTTACATCACACTCAAACCTTGACATCACAAGAAAGAAATGCCCAAGAAGTCTAAATGGCTGTTTCCAAGCACAGAATCTCCATAGTGACAATGTGGAGGGAGGGGTGTAATGGGAAAGGGTAGAAGAATTAAAAGGGAGGGATGAACACATCTATCTATACCAATAAAAAGGTAATATGCTAATTAGACCAGATGTCTTCTGGATGTCCTTCCTGACAAAGTCACAGTGGTGGGGGCCAAGGCAGAGGTGGTTAGGGGCCATCAGGCAGGCAGTGGAGCAGTTAGGGGCCATCAGGCTGGCGGGAGAGCAGTGAGAAGTGATCAGGCCAGCAGGGGTGCAAGCAGTGAGGGGTGACAGGCTGGTGGGGGAGCAAGCGGTTAAGGGCAATTAGGCCTGCGGGGATGCAAGCGGTTCGGGACGACCAGGCTGGTGGGGAAGCAAGCGGATCGGGGTGACCAGGTTGGTGGGGGTGCAAGCATTTAGGGGTGATCAGGAGAGTGGGGGTGCAAGCGGTTAGGGGTGATCAGGCAGGCAGGCAGATTGATTAGGGGTGATCAGGCCAGTGGGGGCACAAGCGGTTAGGGGCGATCAGGCAGGCAGGCAGACAAGAGGTGAGGAGCCAGTGGTCCCGGATTGGGAGAGGGATCCCTGTGGGATTGGGTCTAAACTGGCAGTTGGACATCCCCTGAGGGGTCCCGGAATAAAGAGGGTGCAGGCCAGGCTGAGGGACCCCCCTCCCATGCACGATTTCATGCACTGGGTCTCTAGTATGTGTGTGTATATCCTATCTAATAAAAGAGAAGCATGGTAATTAGCATATGACTGCTACCCTTCCCATTGGCTAATCAGGGCGATATGCAAATTAACTGCCAGCCAAGATGGCGGCCGGCAGCCAGGCAGCTTGAAACTAACATGAGGCTTGCTTGCTTCAGTGACGGAGGAAACCAACGTTCCCCGCCTGCCTTGCCGGCCTCTGAGCCTGCAGTTTGAAACATTGTAACAAATATAGAAGCTAAACAAAACCCCAGAAACCTGCTTTCAGGGAGCCGGGATCTCAGAGCTGGAGTTATACATTATTTCAATTATAGAACCGAAACAAACCAGATACCTGCTTTCAGCAGCAGAGGCCTAAGAGCTGGAGCCTCAGAGCTAAAGCTGGCCCAGAATAAAAAAAAAAGAAAAAAAGGAGCAGTTGGGAGCTTCCGTCACCCGCCAGCCTGAAAACAGCCCTCAGCCCCTCACCCAGACGGGCCAGGCACCCCAGTGGGAACCCCCACCCTGAAGGGGGATGTGACCAGCTGCAAACAGCCATCATCCCCTCACCCAGGCTGGCCAGGGACCCCAGTAGGGACCCCCACCCTGATCCAGGACACCCTTCAGGGCAAACCAGCCGGCCCCCACCCGAGTACCAGGCCTCCATCCTATATAGTAAAAGGGTAATATGCCTCCCAGCACCGGGATCAGCGTGACAGGGGCCAGCGCCCAAACCCCCTGATCGCCCTGCGGCTCTGTGTGTGACAGGGGGTGGGGCCACAACCTCCCTATCGGCCCTGCTCTGTTCATGACAGGGGAAGGCACCCCAACCCCCTGATCAGCCCTGACAGGGTGCGACGCCCCACCCCCACCCCCCACGGGCCCTGCTCTGTGTGTGACAAGGTAGAGCCATAACCTCCCCATCGGCCCTGCCCTGAGTGTGACAGGGTGCGGCACCCCAACCCCCTGATCCGCCCTGCTCTGTGTGTGACAGGGGGTGGTGCCCCAACCCCCTGATTGGCCTTGCTCTGTGCATGACAGGGGGTGGCGCCGCAACCTCCCCATCGACCCTGCCTTGAGTGTGACGGGGCAGCGCCCCAATCCCCCAATCGGCCCTACCCTGAGCGTGACTGAGGGTGGCATCACAACCTCCCGATCCGCCCTGCTCTGTGCATGACAGGGGCGGTGCCCCAATTCCCCAATCGGCCCTGCTCTGAGCCCAACCAGGGGCTGCACCTAGGGATTGGGCCTGCCCTCTGCCACCCGGGAGCAGGCCTAAGCCAGCAGGTCGTTATCTCCCAAGGGGTCCCAGACTGCGAGAGGGCACAGGCCGGGCTGAGGGACGCCCCCTTCTCCCAGAGTGCACAAATTTTTGTGCACCGGGCCTCTAATATATATATATATATATAGAAGGCCAGTAAGTATGACAAGCACTGATCACCAGGGGGTAAACTATCAACGCAGGAGTTGCAGAGCAACAGCAACTTTTCAGAGTGCCCTCTCACACTCCAGGACCCCTCAGGGGATGTTGGATGCCGGTTTTGGCCCAATCCTAGAAGGCCGAGGGACCCCACCTGCCAGAGGGAGCCTGCTCACTCTGCTGATGCCCTTCAAGCCCGGGCGCTGCCCCAGGTGCGACTAGCCGGGGAGGGACTGCGGGAGGTTGGCTCCAGGGCATGATCCGCCTATCTTGCCCAGTCCTGCCCTGCCGGCCACCTTCTAATTAATTTCCTTTCAATGTGCATGAATCCGTGCACCAGGCCTCTAGTGTATATATAAATCTATTTTTAGTCTAAAAAGACACACTATCCCTTTCGATTGTATTTTGAATTATCTAGTTAAATAATTCCAAATTGGTTCCAATAACAGTGAAATTTAAATGTGAAATTGAACTCAACAAACTCTCACCTCATAAAGGACAGGAGTTTGATGGTTAGCCTGTCTTGCACCAATTCAGAGATCTCTAGATCCAAGATTGAAAGCAGATGAACCACCCAAAACCTTCATTTGTCTCAAAGTGGGAAGGTTGGGGGCGGGGGGGGGCGGGAAACAGGGGATAGTCCATGTTTTCAAGAGTGGAAGAATAATGTTTAAAGACAAAAATAAATTTTTTCATTTCCAGAAACAAAAACAAAAACAAATGAAGTCCTAGTAGAATAGGGCAGGCTTCTAATTCAATAAGACTGGTATCCTTACAAAAAGACGGCCAGGTAAAGAAAGAGAGGCAGAGAGAATGCCATCGATATTATAAAAACCCAGTGTCCTTAATGCCATAACGACCAAAAACTGGCACAGGTGGGCAGGGCTGCGAGCACTGCAAGGCAAGTGCAGGTGGGCAGGGCCACACGATTTTATGCGCTGGGCTTCTAGTCCTAATATATATAAAGAACTAGGTGCCCATCACAACCGAACAGGTTATCGGTCACCATGAAGTGTATGGAGCACCTCTGGGTTCCCTCCCTCCCCCGGCCCCCCGAGCTGCTCACCAGGAGGGGGGCTGGCAGTGGGGTGGGACTGGGGACTGTTGAGTGGCGGAGGCGAGCTGCTTCGCGGGATGGCCGTGAGCTTAGCGGAGCAGTCACCCAGGTGGCAGTGAGTTTCATGAAGCAGTTGCGGGGTGAGGAGAGGGGGAAGTTTCTCAGAATATCCAGTGGTGAGCTTTTCAGGGCAGCAGCAAGCTTCACAGAGCAGTCGAGGGGTGGGGGGAGTCTCGCAGAGCAGTCGCGGGGTTCGCGGACCATCCTGGGGCAGGGAGCTTCATGTAGCATCACAAGGCAGCAAAGGCCATGTGATAGAGGCCAGGCTAGGCCTAGGGACCCTAACCACACACGATTTTGTGCGCGATGGGCCTCTAGTATATAATAATAAAAGCATAATATGCAAATCGACCAAATGGCTGAACAGCAGAATAACTGTCCTGACGACCACACTATGACACGCACTGGCCAGGCCAGCCAAGGCGGGGGCAATGCGATTAGTTTTGGGGCCCACCATTGCCCCACGATCACCCAGCAGAAGGAGGCCCAGGTCACTGGCCAGCAGGGCGATCAATTGGGGGGCTTCACAATCACCCCTAAGAGGGAGGCCCAGGCCACCCTCTGCAGGGTGATTGATCAAGGGGCTCTATCGAACTGGGGGGATGTGGCAGCAGATGCAGGCAGCACCAGGCCTAGGCAAGTGTGGGCAGGGGAACAGGGGGGCCTTGAGGCACCCAAGGCTGTGAAGGCCTACCCTTGCACATTTTTCGTGCATCAGGCCTCTAGTGTGAAGATAAAGGCAGTGGTTGGAGTTATGCTGCCACAAACCAAGGATCTCTGGCGGCTCCCAGAGTTGAAAGAGTCCAGGAAGGACCCTCCCCTGAAGGCTTCAGAGAAAACACAGGTCAGCAGACACCTTAATTTCAGATTTATAAGCCCCAGATCTGTGTAGAAATAATTTTTTTCTCCATTTGATTTTTTAAAAGCAATTATTTTCAGTTACAGTTGACGTACTAGTTTCAAGTGTACAACCAGGGATTAGAAATTATGTAACTTACAAGTGATCACCCTGATAAAATCTAGTACCCATTTAACATCATAGATAGGTATTAGAATATTTAATTTCTTTTTAAAAACCATCCAGCTTGTGGTAATTTGTATGGCATCCCTAGGAAAGTGATTCATCCTGTTTGGGCTAGAGAACTATGGAAATTTCCTGCTCACAGATATTCAAACTATACATCAAATACTAAGGCCAAGATCTCACCAGAACCCTCCTATTCCCAATGAAGTTCCAGGACTTACTCATAATGAGTAAGGCACTCATTTCAATTCTCAGCACACACAAAACTGTGATCCCAAAGAAGGCATTCAATGGAACTGCCACCCAGCAGCTAGTTTGAAAGATATAAACAGAGCCTTAAAGCACTTCTATTTAAGTTACAAAGTAGCAAATGGCTACCTTAGCTGGATGACAATTTTTTTGTCAGAGGCATTGATAGTCTAAAATTACATCTTCTGGGATATATATTCCCTACACCAATTCCCTACACCTGGCCCTCAATGCTTCCATTGATCATAAAGGTCATTTTTTGAAGACCACCTTACATTGTGACCCTCTCCCTCCTGGTCCTAGGGAGGCACTTATACTGCTCTCCAAACTCTTATTTATTCATCACCCAAGTTTAAATTGATATGAAGACATCAATAGGTCAATTGTAGCATAAAGCCAAAATAAAGGGCCAATATCATTGTTCTGTCTTGACATCTGGGGAAACAGGGAGGGTTTCCAGTGATCTACCTACAAATTCCCCTCCTTACTAGACTCACAAGCAACTGTTCTTATTGAATGCACCAGGCACACACAATTCATACTTATCCCCGAGCAGTGGGTTTCACTTTCCTGCTAGTGTGCAGAATTATTTTTAAAGGATGTTATTATTTTCTCTATAATCGATATTCACTTATATTTACCCACCTACTTATACTTTCTGTTACTCTTTTATTTTTAAACTGCATTGCATATTTTTCATCTGGGATCATTTTCATTTTACCCAATATAGTCTCTGTTTTAGTGAGAATCAGTTGACAAGAAACTATGTGACTTAGTTTGTCTAAAAATGTATTTTTCCTCATAGATATCTTTGCTGAATATAGGACACTAACTTGGCCATTATTTTAATACTTTAATAATGTCCTTTTATTGTATTCTGGCTTCCATCATTTCTTTTAGGTCACTTTTATCATTTCTCATTTGAAGACAATTCTTTCCTGGATGTTTTGGTATTTTTCTCTTTGCTCTTATATTTATCAATTTAATTTATTAATTTCTTTAATCCACATATTTATCCACATAATATTGCTTGCTCCTTACCGCTTGGCTCACCACTCCTTATTTTTCTGATAAAAGCCTCCATCTTGTTATCTATAGTCTTAAACATAGTAACCACCATTCTTTTAATGTCCATGTCTGATAACTCCAAAAAATGGGGACATTCATGAATCTGTTTCTATTATTTTTTTTTCATTTCATCCTGCTTCTTGGCATATCTTGTAATTTTTGTTCCAATGGTAAGATAGTATAAATGAAAACATATAGAGGCTCTGGATCCTGTGATTTTTCTAGTGAAAATTGAGATTACAAAGTGATAGACAAATAAAGTGGAGGTAAATCTTGTTGATCAAATTAGGAACTGAGCTGGCTAGAAACTGGGTTTAGAATATCTCTGTTTTATTTCCATTCCTAGGGAGCAGCCTTCCAGGGGGTCTCAAGACAAAGTCTGGAGTGTTTACTAGGGTCCTTACTTTTCTGCTAATCCTGAACTACTTTGGGTCATGTTCGTTCTCTAAGAATACCTAAAACGTCATTCTGTTTTTCAGTATTTTGTTAAGTTTGTTAGCCTATAACCTCACATAGCTTAAGAATATAGCAAATACATACCTCAAAGGGAAATGCTAGAGTGTCAGACTCACTTTTCTGTTGTTACCTTTCTCCCTCAGGATTCTAGGCCCCTCAAAAGTACTGGCTGAATTGGCATCCTGGATATTTATCTGTCCAGACCTGCGAGATTGCCTGAAACTTTGTTTAGTGTCTCTGCTTCTTAACTACATACCTCTGTTCAGATTCTCAGCCTCCTTCTTTATAGCAAGATTTTTAAAAATACTCCAAGGAAAAAGTGTCTAAAAATGTTTTCTTACCTCTCTGGTGTTCCTTTGCTCCCCTTAAGTTGCCTCAGTAGCTCTCTGATGCTTTAAGTATATATATATATATATTTTTTTTTCATTGATTTCAGAGAGGGAGGGAGAGAGAGAGAAACATTGATGATGAGACAGAATCACTGATCAGCTGCCTCCTGTAAACCCCTCACTGGGCATCGAGCCTGCAACCCAGGCATATGCACTGACCAGGAATTGAACAGTGACCTCCTGGTTCATAGGTCGCTGCTCAACTACTGAGCCATGCTGGATGGGCTCTAATGCTTTTAGATAGTTTTGTTTTGTCTCCAGTTTTCTATTATTTTCATAGCAGGAATGTTAGCCTGCTACAAGCTACTCACTCCATTGTATTTGGGATCATAAATGCCCTGCCTACTCTATTCTTGGCGTCAGTTAATGGCATTCCTATTCACTCAGGATTCCAAACTAGAAACTGGAGTTGTATATGCTGTCACCCTTAAGTCCTATTGATCACAAAATCTCTTGGATTCTGCATGACCAATGTCTCTAATCTAGTCTTTTATCTCAATCCTCATTTTTTACTCATTTGGGATCACTTATCATCTTCCTGAAATCAATCTTTCTCCACTCCAGGTCATCCTTCATATTGAGAACATTGCACTTTTCTAACAAAATAATACCATTTTGCATCCATTGTGGTTTCCTCCATTTTTCACAGATTGAAATACATCTCTTTAACTTATCACAGGCCCTCACCTTTGTCTTCAAACCATCTACTCAATAATCTGCTACTCTCCTGTATGAACTCTATATGCCTATTATATAATTTCTTGTTAACTGTATGTCTTTCATTTAATATTCCCTCTAAGATGTTCCCCTTCTTTGTTAGCATGATTCTATCTTCAAAACCCAAATCAGATGGTATTTTCATAGTATGAAATCTTCCTTACCTACCATAATTAAGGATAACTGCTTTTCTGTGATGGTCACATACTACTTTCTTGATACTCAAATAAGAGCAATTTTTGTTCATCTGTTTCATAAACATCTTTTTCAGTAGGCCATAACTTATTCCAGGGCAAACATGCATTAATATTCATATTTCTAGTACCTAGCACAGTGCCTGGCATATAAAAACTTAATAAATTTATATTGAGTGAACTACGAAACTAAAATAGAACTAGCTAGAGAAGTAACAATGCCCAATTTTAACAAGAATGAAACTGCTGGAGGAATTTATTTCTGTGGGCTAATTTAATTGGTAAAAGCTTTGTAGCAAGGGCCATAATTATGTTAAAATTGACTTGTAATTCCACCCCTAGGACTTCATTCTCAAGAAATTATTCCACTGGTGCTTCATCCACTTGACACAGTGTGTGTGTCTCACCCACATCCTACCCTGCATTCGTACAGATGCCTCAAGCACCCCGGACCTGGCTCAGGCAGCACCTGGATGGCAGTGAGGAAGTGGCATGCTAGGTGGCCACAAGAGCACCTACCTGCAGGGTTACAGGACACCTGCACCCTGCTGAGAGGATGCAACACTGAGTTTCTCCATGTCCCTAACAACAAGAACTTGCTGAAGAAATTTGCCTTGGGGTAAAAAATAATGGTATGGACATCATTCCTTAGGATTTCACTTTACTTACAAAGCACCCTTAATGGAATTCCTAATGAAACGCCTCAAAGAAGGAAAACCATGTACATCAAAGAGCACTGAATGGCCTCCTTATAAAGCCATGATAGACTTGGTGTGGACCTCTGAAGTGAACTAAGAGACCTGTGAACTGAATGGAGCTTTCCAAGAATGGTCAGTATACTGAGTATATTGGGAGATGCCTCTTTCTGCTGAACAGAGGAAGGACACAGAAGCCATGTTACAGAAATATACTACACATAAAGCATATATATATAAATTTATATTTATATTTTAGAGGCCCAATGCACGAAATTGGTGCACGGGTAGGGTCGTAGGCCTGGCCAGCAATCAGGGCCAATTGGGGCCTTCCAGCTGCAGGCTGGGGCTTCCCATCCCTGGCTGCCAGCTGCTGGCTGCCTGCCAGGGCTGTCCTTCATTCCGTGCTGACCCCTGGTGGTCAGTGCATGTCATAGTGAGCAATCAAACTCCCGGTCTCCCGGTCAAACTCCCGAGGGGACATTTTGCATATTAACCTTTTATATATATAGAAGATTTATAGTTTTTAGAGAGGGAGAGAGAGCTAGAAACATCAATGATGAGAGAGAATCATTGATTGAATGCCTGGAATCAAGCCCACAACCCAGGCATGTGCCCTGACTGGCAATCGAACCATGACCTCTTGGTTCATAGGTCAAGGTTCAACCACTGAGCCATGCCGACTGGGCTTCTTTTTTTAATTGAATAAATTTGACATGTAACACTGTGCAAGATTAACGTACATAGTGTTATTTTAATATAATTAAATATTGTAATATGATTGCTGATATAGTGATATTCATCACATTATATAATTACTAGAGGTCTGGTGCACAAAATTCAGGCACAAGAAGGGTCCTAGGTATATGTACGCCAACTTTTTTATGAATTTATCTGTTATGGGTGTTTGGGTTGTCTCCATATCTTGGCTACTGTGAATAATGCTGCAATAAACATGGGATATCACAGCAGACTTTAAGTAACGTACAACTTACAGTGTTTGTTCAAGGCAAAGACAATGCAGTTCTAGAAGTGATTGATCAGTTATGGCAATTACAGATTTTAGACACTGTGATTAAAAAGGACACTTTATACAAAATTATTTCAGGGAACTTAAGACTGGACAGTCCACCATGGCTGATGCCATGTAATCTGCCTTGCTCTCAAACCTGAATAGGATCAATCAGGAGGCACTCAACAAGCAAATAATGAAATGCAAAAATGAAGAAAGAGAAGGGACTTGAAAGTTTGAGCCCAGGGTATCCAAAATAAGAGCAGAGTAAGCTGACTGAGCTAAGGATACAAATGAAGAAGAAAGCGAAGCCTCTGGTGGATGATGATATCTCCCCCAATAATGACGGATGAATGAAGATGTAGTAGATGATGGTAGTGTATTTTTTGAGGCTCACACACTGGAATATGAACATGATTTATAAGAAGCAGAAAGGACTTGGAGGCAGAGAGGAAGCTATGGAGAAGAATCACATTCACTTGTTAAAGAATGAAAATGAAGTAAATATGTGAGGCATTAGCTCTGCTGATAAATATGCAGGGGGAGTTAAACTGACAGACCATCAGCTACCATAGAAGTCTGCACTACGTACTATGTTTATACATGAACTCTGCTTTAAGAGAAGTCAGTCATTATCTGTTACTTTATTTTTCTTAAATATATATTTTTATTGATTTCAGAGAGGAAAGGAGAGGGAGAGATAGAAACATCAATGATCGGCTACTTGCTGCATGCCCCCCACTGGGGATAGAGCTCACAACCCAGGCATGTGCCCTTGACCAGAATCGAACCTGGAACCTTCAGTGCACAGGCTGACTCTCTATCAACTGAGCCAAAACAGCTAGGACATAAGATACAGTTTATAAAATTAAAACTTTTGAGTAGTATTGTCTACAATTTTTCCAATTAGATGTATTATAGTTTTTCAATGTATTTAAACATAATTTGTGACAAATTAAAAACCTAAAGTTACTATTGATTAGACTTTAAAAAGAGGAAAGAATTCTTAAAAGCAAAAAAACAAGAGGCATCAAAAAATCCTCTCTAGTGTTTATTTAAATCAGTAAAAATTATGATGCAAAATATATGACTAAATTTAGAAAAACAGGTTAATAAATAAATTATGGCCTATTGGCACTATAAGCTACTAAGTATGCATTAGAATTATGACAATTTTTAAAAACTTTAGAAACACTGAACACTATTTGTGATATAATATTAAGTGAAAAGAAAAATGTTCAATACTATATTTAGTATAACTGCAGCTGTGTAGAGAATATATAACTGTAAAATGTACAATAATGAAAAATTATCACTTTATGTTAGCACTATATGTATATATATAAAACACTTGATATTTAATTTAAGGTAATATCTTTTCAATAAAAAATAGTGATCATTAACAATCAAAATCATCATTATATCCACTTTCTAAACAATAAAGTATAACCAGACTAGAGGCCTGGTGAATGACATTCGTGCACTGGAGGAGGAGATGGGGGTGTCCCTCAGCCCTGCCTGCACCATCTTGCAGTTTGAGACCCCTCAGGGGATGTCCACGTAAGCCAGCAGTCAGACACCCCCCGAGGAATCCTTAGTGCTGCCGCAGGGCAAGAGAGGCTCCCACCACTACCGCTGCACTCGCCAGCCATGAGCCCGGCTTCTGGCTGAGCTGCACTCCCACTGTGGGATCACACTAACCACCAGGGGGGCAGCTCCTGCTTTGAGCACATCATAGCGACCAGTCGTTCTGGTCGTTCCGCCATAATGGTTGCTGGGCTTTTATATATAAAGACTAGAGGCCCAATGCATGAAAATCTTGCGGGTGGGTGGGTCCCTCAGCACAGCCTGCACCCTCTCGCAATCCGGGACACCTCAGGGGATGTCTGACTGCCAATTTAGACCCCTCACTCCTAACCACCTACCTGCTCGCTCCTTACCGCTTGGCTCACCACTCCTTCCTTAGTGCTGCTATGGAGGCAGGAGAGGCTCCTGCCACTGCCACTGTGGGAGCACACTGACAACCAAGGGGCAGCTCCTGTGTTGAACGTCTGCCCCCTGGTGGTCAGAACACATCATAGCAACCGGTCATTCTGCCGTTTGGTCGTTTTGCATATTAGGTTTTTATTACATAGGACTATAGGCCTGGGGCACAAAGTTCATGCAGTGGGGGGGGGGGAGGGTCCCCTCAGCCCAGCCTGCACCCTTTCCAATCTGGGACCCCTCAGGGGATGTCTGATTGCTGGTTTAGGCCCGATCCCCAGGACCTCTCACAATTCAGGACCGCTGGCTCCTAAGTGCTCACCTGCCTGCCTGCTTGATCACCCCTAACTGCCCCTCCCTGCCGGCCTGGTCACCCCCTAAAGCCCCCCCCCCTGCTGACCTGGTTGCCCCACAAAGCCTGCTCTTTGGTTGTTTGGTCACCCCTCACTGCCCCCCCCCCCCGCCGGCCTGGTTGCCCCACACACCCTGCTGCTCAGTCATTTGGTCATCCCTCACTAACCCCCCTGCCTGCCTGGTTGCCCCATGCAGCCTTCTGCTCAGTCGTTTGGTTGTCCCTCAATAACCCCCCTGCTGGCCTTGTCGCCCCACTCAGCCTGTTCGGTCATCCATTTGGTTGTTTCAGATGTGATGGCCCCTTGCTCTTTATATATATAGATACTACAAAATAGTTCTGTCCTAATAACTCTCACTAAAAATGGTAGTCTATGGAATCTTATTAATGTAATATAATATATTCTATTAATAGATCATCATAGTAAAATAATTTTTGGTATCAAATGTACTATCTTGTACATTAAAAGATTAAAAAACAAAGTAACATTGTTTCCCAAATGAAATTCTGGAAATTCACATTTCCTAATGCAGTTTTGTTTCTGGAAAATGTGATTAAAAAGAACACAGAGCCGAAACCAGTTTGGCTCAGTGGATAGAGCGTCGGCCTGTGGACTGAAGGGTCCCGGGTTCGATTCCGGTCAAGGGCATGTACCTGGGTTGCGGGCACATCCACAGTGGGAGATGTGCAGGAGGCAGCTGATCGATGTTTCCCTCTCATCGATGTTTCTAACTCTCTGTCTCTCTCCCTTCCTCTCTCTGTAAAAAGTCAATAAAATATATTTAAAAAAAAAAAAAAAAGAACACAGAGTTCTGCCTAATGATGAAAAGATTGCTGGGAGAGGGGGATGTTCATATAAAAAGAATAATATATATATGACAAAATTCATACACTGGGGGCAGGGGTGTACCTGAGCTCAGCCTGCACCCTCTTGCAGTCTGGGACCCCTTAGGGGATGTCACCTGCTGGCTTAGGCTAATCTGGCAATCAGACATCCCTCTCAGAGTCCAGGGCTCTCACAGTCCGGAACCCCTCACTCCTTACTACCCACCTGCAGTAGAGGCGGGAGAGGCTCCAGCCACTGCCGCTGTGCTCACCAGGTGTTAGCTCAGCTCCTATGTCTGCCCCCTGGTGGTCAGTGCTCATCATAGTGACCAGTTGTTCCACCATTTGGTCTATTTGCATATTAGGGTTTTATTATATAGGATGAATTGAAAAGGAGGTAAAATGCAAAAGTAACAAGACAGGACTCTATTTTCTATTAGAAAGAAAATAAAAATGCATCTAACTAGCAGTGAATATGGAGGAATTCAGAATGATACTTAAAATACTCTGAAGTTAAATAAAAGACAACCATTTTTTATTTTGTTTAATAAGATTTGCAAGTTTCAACCAAAATAAAATTTGAGATCAAATTTTAAATCACCTGTACTTAAGGATTTCCACCTGAAATATCCACATCTCTAACTACAGCAGCAGCTGCTTGCTGCTCTTGTCCTATCAATTATACTGACTGAGCATGTGTCAGAAAGAACAGAGATGTGGTTCCAAGTATGTATGCGGTACACAAAGACTTAGCCAACCATTTAAGAATGTTAAATAGTCAATCAATATCCTTAATTCTGGTGAGGTTCATAAGTTTGTATTTTTGAAAAATAATAAGCCACTTATGCATTATTTTCTCACACAAAAGTCTCTATCACTAGCATCCAAAGTCTCCACACTACTTGTCTTATTTGCTTAGGGAAAACTTACAGTTGTATATATTTTTTATGTTCCTCAGACAGGAATGGCTAATTCTCTTTTCATGGCTTCTTATTTCCAGAATAAGCACTTTCAATAGATGACTTCAAGGTATGCTACTCTCAGCTGATTCTTCCCTACACCTAGTATTCTTCCTCTCTGATCATAGCCAATATCATCAATGATCTTCAAGATCAGAAAACTTGCTTTCTTGATATATTTTTGTGAAAAAAAATTTTATATATCTATGTGTAACCTCAGTTACTTAATCTTCTTCAATTGGTTTTCCTTTTGCTTTTAATAAATACTAACACACACACACACACACACACACTATTGTATCAAAACATTTTAGTTAACTCAAAACTAAACAAAATACTAACCCCTAGAGTTCTGGGGAGAGCGATAGCACTCCTCCTGTCTTTCGCCAAAAGTGTCAGGAGCGCTATCAAAGCTTCGAAACGGCATCCAGTTCTAAGTCTGCCTTTATTAGTGATGATGATATTGCTAAATATGTCAATGTAGTAAAGGTTTCCTTAAGTTTTTGAATATATAACTTCATTTACTTGCGATTCATAATTTTTTTCCTAAACTGCTGTAAAATCAGCAAAAATGCCTTGGCAATTTTAGCATAGTCCCTAGGAGATTGGTTGGCACTCAAAGGGTTAAAATATAGACCATAGTATATTGGTACTGTATTTTGTACATAACAGAATGCTTATAGCATACTATATAATAAATGTAGGTAAAATTAATCAGTGGCCAAAATATACCCACTATCTTTATTATCTCACCTTTACCTGAGTCCACATGATACAGCACACTATTTATACATTTTATGATACTTATAGTACTTTGTTCTGCATTATACTAATTTTTTATTTTTATATTATCTGTCCTTAAGGCAGATAGGTATAAGGAAAGAGCACCAAGCTTAGCTTTAGACAGATCTGAGTTGAAATTCAGAGTCTACTGACTTTGGTTCATCTCTTGCAACCCTCTGAGCCTCAATTTCATCATGTGTAAAATAGGTATAGTTACATTTAGCATATACAATTCTAAGAACTAAATGAAATGAGCATGTAAGCTGGTCAATAATGTTTGTTACTCCTTCCTCCACCACAAAGTAGACTGTGAGCTTTCTGTCCATTGTATTATTTTTTAAAATTGATCTTTACCTCCTCACCCCTCAGCCAGTAATTTAAGCATGGTATATACAGGAGGTAAATTTGAAGTAGGTTTACAGTTGTGAGTGTGCAAAACACAAAGTTTGTTCCTGTATTATTATTTATTAATTATTATGTTGTTTGCCATACGAACAACTGTAAACAAACTTTTGCCCCACACTATATATAATTAATTCTTAGTAAATAAATGAATTATATGTAGGTATATCTGTCTTTGTGTCTCTTTCATTTCAGGAAAATTACTTTAAAGACAAGAATGACCTCATAATATTTTCTCATGTTAGCTAACAATATTTAGTTAATGCTATGTGCTAACTCCTAAACTAAATGATTAGATACTTTATTTTACATATTGCAGTCATCTATAGCAACTTCCTAAAATACTCTATAAGCATTTTATTCATTTAACAAACATCTATTAACTTTATTACTTGAAATTGACATAAAGTGAAACATATTTCATTACAATGCTTAAAGAAATGTGGCATTTGGTCACGTAAGGGTCATTTGACTATGGTTAAGTGAATGGTAAAATAGATCTTATATCAAAATATACCAAACGCCCTTGCCATTGCTCCAGTAAAGTAGGGCTAGAAATAACATTCCTTCCTTTGTTCTGAATTTTAGATATCTGCCCCAACCTCCGACCCTATGCTGAATAAAAGGAAATAAATTTGCACATAACTGTATATACAAATCCTTCAAATATGTTTCATAAAATTCTATACCAAAGTCTGGTATCTCCTTTTATTCCTATTTTTAAAAATATATTCAATCTATTAAAGCAAATAAGCAAAATAAGCATCAGGATTGTTAAATTTCCAGATCCCTGCTTCACAGAGCTATTGCAAACTTCCTGGTGGACAAGTACAGACAAACTAAAGGCTGTCCTCCATTTCACATCTGATATAGCTTGCACTGATCACAACCATCCTGGTATCCTGGTTTTGCTTATTCTGTTTTCCTTTTGCATCTTTAATATTATATTTCAGCAATAAGGAAGCGGCACTGAAATGATGTTTGTTTATTAGTAATATATATATATATATATATATATATATATTTATATATATTTATATATATAATGAATATATATATATATATATTTATATATATTTATATATATATAGTTGATTTCACAAAGGAAAGGAGAGGAAAGAGAAAGAGAAACATCAATGATGAGAGAATCATTGACTGGCTGCCTCTTGCACGTGCCACACTAGGGATTGAGTCCACAACCTGGGCATGTTCCCTGATCGGGAATCGAACCATGAACTCATGGTTTACAGGTCGCCGTTCAACCACTAAGCAACACTGGCTGGACTGTTTATTAACATTTGGGAAGTTTTCTTATTTTCTGTTTCCAAGTTGTCTTGATAGAATTAAACTTAACTGTATCTCTAAGTCAGTTTAGTAGTATCATAAAGTGAATTAACATATAGATGTCTTTTAACCTAACACTTAAAACTTTTTTTCCATTCAAATAAATCAACCTACTTTAAAACAGAACTTTTAAAAGAGTAATAAAAATAATAATAGGGATCAGTTATTGAGAACCCTCTATGTGTTAGGCAAGGTGCTAATTTAAGTGCTTTACATAGATTATTTCATTAAATTTCCTCACAAAAATACAATGCCGTAGGTACTGTTATGAGCCACGATTTTACAAATGAGAAAAATACAACACACAGGAAGTCAGCAACTTGCACAAGGTCACAGCCAGCAAAGGGAAGAGGTAAATTTGAAGAATCAGGCATTCTCTCTCCAGAGACAACAGTACTAGTTTCAGACTAAACCCCAAAAGAATTCATGTTATTTGAGGATTCCAGTTAGTAAAGTACCAGAAAGCACGTCATACTATAGTATTGAAATATTACTTTACTCTATTTAGTATTACACTAGACTCTGAGATCTTCAAGGGTAAAAAGAATTTTTTATTCACCTTTGAATCACAGATATAAGAAAATATTTGACACCTAAGTGCTTGCTGGATTAATGCCAACAGGGCAACTGAGCAATAAGCAAATGCAAAGTTGAAAATGCCATTGTCATAGGGAAAATAGGCAAGAAACCATGAAAATTGGCCTGGGTTTGTTCATGAGGACACCTTGATTGCAAAGAAGTGAACAATCAATCTATCTTAAAACACACTTCACAGTATAATTCCGGTATTTTATAAAGGAAGTTTAACAGACCTGTGGACTACCTAGAGTTGATTTCTCATGGCAAATTTTCATGAAATTGAAAGTAAAAATACAACTGTGAAGGCTTATCCTTTATTTTTTTTCAATCCTCACTCAAGGATATTTTTCCATTGATTTTTAGGGAGTGGAAGGAAGGTGGAGAGACAGAGAGAAAAAGACATCGATGCGAGAGAGAGAGACATCAACTGGTTGCCCTCCTCACACCCCAAACCTGCAACCAAGGTATGTGCCCTTGACTGGAATCAAACCCAGGACCCTTTGGCCCGTGAGCTGAAGCTCTATCCGCTGAGCCAAACCAACTAGGGCAAGGCTTATACTTTTGAGGACCAACACAGATGAAATGTGGTGGTGTAGCAGCACACTGATCCACAGCATCAGGCAAATTTGTTCATCCTTGCATTTACCCAGGAAACATTTGTTGAGTGCCCATTATATGCAAGACACTGCACTGGGTACAAGGGGTACCATGTCTATAAGAAAGACAAGATTCCTAGCCCATGGTACTTATATCTACACAAGGAGAAGGCAAAACTATACAATATACAAAGAGATATATGATCTAATGTCATATACTGGTAAATATTAATAGAAAATTAAAATATGCAATATGATAGGTGACTATGGGTACACAACTTTATAGAGAAGGGACAGGAGACAATTGCATTGAGACCTAAAACTACCATGTGCAAATACAATGAAGCAGGAAAGAGCTGGTAGGCTGTTCAAGCACTAGAAAGCAGGCCGGGGTTGTTCCATCAAAGGAATAAGAGAACGGGGGTGGGGGTGGCAGGGTGACACCAACATGAGGCAAGAAGGTGGTTCACCCTGTAGAATCCTGTAAATTACAGGAGAAATTTAAGATTTATTTCTAATGACAGTGAGGATCCATTGGTGAGTTTTAATCAGAAAAGTGATATATCATTTTAATACTTCAGGAAATTTTCAGGTTTATTGAGAGATACCATTTTAATGTAAAAGTCAGCAACTTCCTGAAACAAATATGAGCTGGTTGCACATTCTGAATCAAAAAAAGTTTTCCAATGCTCTTGAAAGAGATATATAGTACTGTCTAGCTATGGAACCTTCAGAAAGATCACTGAATATATTTTATTGCTATGCATGGAGTATTGTAGGGACTTGATTAAAGGCGGCAAATAAAATAAGACCTGCCATGAACCTTCGTCCAAGGCTGGAACCAAGCATTTTTTTTTAAATGTAGTTCATATACGTTTGCTTACCTTAACGACATAAACATTTTTCTTTTTTGTATTTTTTTGCAGCTTCCCCACATCTCCAGAAAGATCAGGTTTGCGTACTTCTTATTCAACCTAAAGCAAAATTATAGACCATGTTTAATATTATAGTTTTTTTAAAAAAAGGTAAATTTATTTTTACTTAAAATTCTAGTTCCAAGGACAAGAATAAAATGCAAGAAGAATGCCATAAATTAGAAAAATGGGTTTTAGTTAAAACACTACCTACCAAGAGAGACCTTTCTAAAATGACTCCCCAGCCCCTAGCACAGCCATTCTTGATCACATCACCCTACTTTGCCATCTTCATTTCACTTAGCACAAAATATTATTAGTTTACTGTCTGCCCCCACACCCTATGATATAAAAGTCATTAAATCTGGGATCTTATCTGCTTCCCAATGTTCCCAGGTTGTAGCATACTATCTGCTTCTTAGTGGGTGCTTATTAATATTCAATAAATGGTGATCTATCTACAAATATTAAGCATTTATTACTGCACAGCAAAGTACAAATGCTCAAAGAGGAATCAAACATGGTCCCCATGCTCCCAGCATCTTCCATGAAGCATAGATGTAAAATACCTGAGCACTATTCAGTATCTAAACTAAGAGGTGAGCTTACAACTGGAAAAGGGAATGTAAAAGTCCAGCTATAATCCCAGAAGGCCCCTATCTAACTGCAGGAAATAATATTTTTATTTGAAACTCTCCTTATCTACAATTGGACAGATCTCCAAACCCTATATGCATCTCATTATAGGACAAGATCAAAATGTAAGGAAGAAGAAATAACTTAGAAAGTTATGGCAGATTTTCATGATTAATACTTACATATAAATTATATTTTATCATTAGCATATTGTAATAAAATATTTTTTCATAATCCATACTGCAGGTTTTTCTGCTAAGAGTTGGAGAAAGAGGAGGTCAATTTATAAATAATTCAGATGAAAGTGATCAGGGGTCTAAATTACTAAACTAGCTTACCCATGCTTATGGTGGGCTTAGTAGCATTGATTTAAGATTTACATATTCTAGTGCTTGCCTGAATTTAGGGAGGACATAGATTATTATTGAAATTGACACACAACTCCATTTCCTGGGTACTGTAGATAAAACAACCACTAAACCAAAAATCTATTGATAAAAACATTTCTGTCCATTTTCTCTATTTCAGTAAATTACCTTCAGCATTAAGGTTTTCTTGACGTTCTCATAGTAAGCAAACATCACGTGCTTTTTTAAAATGTAAATGTCATCTTCAGTATCTAGGTTCCTATTATTGGGCTTCTTTTCTCCCCCATCTATCCTCTACTACCTATTTCACAATCTACCAGAGAATTAATTAAAACGGTTCATCAGTATTTCAGACAACATCCTCTAGCTTTGCAAAGACTGACCATTATCATTACAAAATACACATCTGTGTCAGACCATGGAGAATGACGCTTCAGTGCACTTAGAGCCATAAAGAGAAAAGCACTGAATGCTTCACTGTTCAGCCTTCTAACAAAGAATGCTGAAATCCTCTGTGCCTCAAAGGCAATCGTGTAATAAGTTCTCAAATTAGTAAAAAACAAAACTAGTTTGAAATACTTAAACAAGGCACATCTTCCTTGCAGTTTTCTTTTTTTAAAATTTCTTTATTGATTAAGTTATTACACATGTGTCCTTAACCCCACATTACCCCCCATCCCCCTCTCTCATGCCCTCACCCCCCTGTTGTCTGTGTCCATCGGTGAGGCCTATATGTTTGCAGTTTTAGATTCCATTTCCCTTAGCCCAAAAAGACAGGCTCTGCCTGTGATCCAGCAGCCAGCCTGGACAGGCCTTGCTAAAGCTGCGTGCGCCAAACGTGTGAGAGCCTTGCAGCGCTGGAACCTGACACACCATTAGGCAGATCTGGACTCTGTGTGGCTGTCGGATGCTGCGGGAATTGCCACACGCTTTGTCACAGGATTATGCTGCCAGGGGGACCACAGGCCTGCTTCTTTAAATACCTTTATTTCCTTCAAAGTGAATCTGATCTGTGGGAATTCAGACTTTTGAGAATTGTCTCATCTGGAAAAAAGAACACTATCAAATACCTATATTCTGATATTTTTATGGTAACATGAGCAAGTTAAATTGTCCTCTTGGACACATAGGATTATGTACTAGGCTACTTTTTAAAGGACCATTTGAATCCTTATGTTCAAGTCCTTTGCACACTCAATTTTTTTTATTAGCCAAGTGTTCTGCATGGATATTATAAATTTTGACCTTATGAATTCTGTTTGTGCCTGTTTTTTGCCTGAGCAGCTTTTTTAACAATAGCACAAATAGTATTCAAAAATCAATCTACAGATCTAATTTGTGAGGTTATATATAGCACTTAACTTACTACTTGCTTTGATTACTATCAATGGTCATTAATTGCCTATTTTTTCCAAATGTTAATTATAAGCTCTCTATTTGTTTAATACCTGTATTTTAAATTGACAAATAGAGTTACTGTTACCATCCCCATCTTTATAATTAACCTATCAAATACATGACAAATATCCTACACTATTTCTGTGGGAGTTTTAGTCATTTGGATGATAATTTCCATTCAAGAAATAACCTACTACATTGTTTTTAATAAAGACAGAACTTAACTGTTTCTATCTAAGTCTAGTGACATGATATACAAGGACAAGTATATGTCCACACCATCCATATGCACATGCATAGCCTGCATTTCATGGATCATAATAAAAGTTAAAAGTCAGTACATTTTAAAATAATCAGAGGTGTCATAAATATTCACTGTGTAGGATTTCCTCAAAAGGCTGTCAGCCTGCTGCAGATTGCTCTGCAGACATGGTGTAGCCTTACTTAAAGATGGCTCTCTTGAGAGCAATAGAGACACACTGGAAAAGTATGAAGCGATGACATTAATCCAAAATGTAAAGACACTTCTGCATTTTGCATCAGTGAATTCAATGATCATCTTTTTACATCTTGTAAATATTTGGGATAAGTCATTTTTTTCCATCTTTCCCTCACAAAAATGTACCTCGATTTTAGAGGTCAATATGAAGAATATGAACGTTCTAATGCCTACCTTTAATAAAGTTTCATTCCAATAAAATGTAAAGTACTTCTATTGCATTTCAAATTCAAGTTAGCAATATATATGGTGGATTTAATACTGTAAAACTAGATGCAAATGGAGAGAGATACCATAAAAGATTTAAACAAGATCCTAATGGGCTCTACATTTGCACCTTATAAATGACCAACCCTTATGCCCATAAAGGGTGCTGTGCAGTGCTACACAGGACGGTGAAATACCACAGTTCTGGAATCTATATATTTCTGTTCCTGTGTTTAAAATTGAACTCAAATATTTGATTTTTTTTGTTTGACTTTAGGGTATTTCAGTGATAAAGAGTTGCTTTGCCTCTCTCTGACTCTAGATTAAATTAACTCTAAAATATAAACAGCAGTCTCCATGCAATCTCTTACATTCCAATTTCAATATTGTTTTTCTATTTCCTTTATCACGGCATGAATTTCGAGCTAGATATAAAAGTCATTTCAGGAACCAGCATTACATGAACATTCGTTTCTTCAGCCTCACTAGCATTCTGCATCCAAGGGTGCTTGGTTTCCTAGAGCATTCTGGTTAATAGTAGTCTAGGGTTTAAAACTTTCCATTTATGAATCCCTAGTGAACTTAATATATCTAGTGTCAGAACATGCTGGCAGAAGTACCTCCCCCATCCAGAATCTTCTCTGCAAACATCCCCTATAAAGTAATAGAGAAGAACCACCACCCTGTATCTCTGTTTTGTCCTCTGGAACTATAAGTAAAGGAAACACATTCTACTGCACACCTTGCCCTCACCTTAATCACCCAACTTTTCAATCTCAGAGGTTTCCAATTTAAGTATTTTTTCAATTATACTGTATGAGGTACACTATTTGCTTAAAAATTTAAGGCCAGGGTATGGGTCAAAAATTTATGGATGTGATAGAATATCTCTGTTCATCAACAACAGTCACTAATCACTAATCTTAGATGGAGTCCTTGAGGGAGGCAGCAAATATGACCCCTTCCCTTGTCAACTCAGGGCAGGGTTGTGAACAAGCCCCTTTTCCCACACAATAGTTGGCAAATCAATGTAAGGACAGATTTGGCATAAGAACAGTATTTATAAATTTTCAGACCCAATAATGTGTTTTAAATATGAGAACATACTAATACTGGCATGTGCATACTTGTTAAACACTAGATACCTAGACATATAGCAAAAACTATTAGATCCACTAAGTTTTTGCTGTTATTCTTGTTACCAGTCTCTAAAACAGCAGGATATAGGAATTTTAATTAAGTTGGTTCCCTAATGTAGATTGGTTCTGATGGTTATTTCAAAAACATGGCAGAGTAAATTAAGTTTCACTATAAAATGTCCAATACATCCATACCTTAGTGCTAAAGTAACGGAAACACACACTCTTAGACACACATATGTTTTCTCTTTCTGTCTCTGTGTCTCTCCGTCTCTCCTTTAGTGCCTACTCCTGAATATTTGCTAGTTTATGAAATATCAATTCAGGATTTAAGTTACAGAAAGTGGAATTATAAAGAAAGGTTGGGTCACCATATCCTCTAATGACTGGAAAAGACCTTTAAGAGATCATCAGACTTGTTCACATCTAGTAAAACGTAACATTGTGCTTTGAAAAGACCTTCACTTTCACTGAACAATGAATTTTCTATTATAAAGGCGAGATTGTCAGCCTCTATTTTTTTTTTTTTTGTCAAAGATGGGATAGAATTTGATATGTTCTTAAATCAGTCTTTGCAAGCAAAATTTTTTCAGTGTTTCAGTACTTTTACTGAATAATAATGAGAGGCCTTCATACAGGAATCTTGTATCTGTACTATCTACATTAAGTCCTTTCTGCGGCCTTCCCAGTTTAGTGAAAGAATATTCACTGTGGTTGGACAACTGCAATTCTATTGATATTCAGTATGACCCTGGAAAGTTATTCTGACTTCTCTGAGCCTCACTTTGAATACCTGTAAAGAAATGGCCAACCTCATAAGGCTTCTGTATGAGGATTAAGTGGAATAATACCTGCAGAGCACCTGAGTATCTGGTGTAGAGTGGGACCTCCAGAGAAGTGGCAGGTTTTCTACCATTGCCTTTCCACAACCTGTTCCTTCCTCTAGTGGGAAAGTTTTACAAGGAGATATTTGCACTGACATCATCAGACCTAGTAGTACCTTGGCTTATATCATATATTTGTGAAAAGGTTGACTAAGTTAAAGAAAGGTTGATAAAAAAGTGGGACTTTAGCCAAGGTTTCTAACCTCAGTACTAATGACATTTGGGGCTGAATAATTCTTTCTTGTGGGAGATGTCTGGCCACATCTCTGACTTCCACCCACTAGATGCCCCTAGTATAACACACAAACCCTCCAGTTGTGACTAGGCACTGCCAAATGTACCTTGCAGGGCAAAAACCCCTTTTGTTCAAGCCACTGGCCTAACCTACTATAGGGGGAGAGCCTTGAACCTCACGAGTGCCACTCATTAACCAACTGGATTTGTGGGCCAGACCCTGACTGTTTAAATTTCAGCCTCAACTATATGCCTGTGTATGCATGTTATTTAATGACTCCTAAATTATTTTGAACCAGTATAGTTAATGAAATGAAGTGGGTTGTTTTTAATTAGAAAAGTAACTCCTAATCCTAAAAAAAGTAGCAATTCCAAACTCCAAAACTTTGTTCTGTTCTCCATTAGCCACGCTCTTAATCCAGATAGCTATTTCACGAATAACACTGCATAGAAAATTGGGTGGAAAATGAAACACATACAAATATCATTTGAAAAAAATTCAAGGTGTATAACCTATAGAAAGGTTGCATTCTGATTCACCCAGATAACATAGTTAAAGGAGCAATCTCATAGTGGGGCCACTATAGTGAAATGTACTTTATTTCCATTATAATAATTGTGTATCTTTAATAAATGTCAAGTTTTCATAGGGGCATATAAAATATAACAATTCATAGGAGTGGTAAGAAAACTTAATGCTAACCAAATAAAATAAAAATGAAAGGATTACTCATATTCACACTAAGTCTTCTCACAATCGTACTGTGAGTTACAGTGTAAATGCCAGCACTGCCTTCATATTTTTTATTTTAAAAAGAAATAGTAGAATGGGTAAGAAAGAGGAAAACAGGAAAGTGGGTCTTTGAAGATTATAAATTCTCTGTCCTTACAATTCAAACAATTGAGTGAAGGTAGGATAGCTGTCAGAGAAATCCGACCCAGAAAGCCAGAGCATCTCACAGCAGCGTATCGTTCCATTGCCCTTTACACAGGGACTGGTACAGTCAATGCAATAAAATGAAACATACATTTTACCTTGTGAAACATGATGCGGCTGCTGCTAAGCTTCAGATATGACAGTTCCCTAAGCAGCTTTTGGATATATACTCAGGACTCTATGCTAGCGGGTGGCCCCTCATGACAGCTGAGCAATTCACTACTTAAACAGTCTCAAAGTCCCACTAAAGCAAAAAGGAAAGTTTTCTCCTTTTGCCTGGGTAAGAGTATTATTCTGTGAATACACAGATGCACTGTTAAGTGTCTGTGAATGTCCCATCAACAGTCTTTACATTGACATTCATCTTCCTCCAACTTTTCACACCATAGAATACCAGTATGGCCATACAAGTCCATGTTTCTTAAAACTTAGCTTTGTTTGAAAGTTTTTCATACTCCTCTTCTTTCTCTATCACCATCACTGGTTTCCTTTCCTCCTCCCATGGAAATTTGAATACTACTCATAAGGTTCTATCCTTTGGCTTTTCTGCTTCATTTATAATAATTTTCTCTTTAAAGGCCTATTTATTCCATGTCTTCAACTTTCTATCACTTGTATTTGAATGACTCCCAGAGCCCTTTCTCCACACCTAACAACTTTCCTGATAGCTAGAGCCATATTTCATGTTGCCTCCTGTAAATGTCTAACAATATGTATTTTTGATAGCAAGTCAAGCTGAATATATCTTCCCCTCCAAATCTAAGCTTCTCCTTTGGCCTTACTTATTTCCTTCACAGCCCCGGCCACCTCGACTGCCTCTTGGCCCTCATAGCCTTGGCTTCATCTGGAAGGTCATCCAGAAGGCTGTCCGGATGGTTGGCCATTCGGTCAATTTGCATATTATGCTTTTATTATTATAGATATAAAACTATTGGTTTAAGAATCAAACAGAATAACGTTCAAGGTTATACTCAGCGACATAATAGCAATATAATACAGGCCAAGTCAATTAACATTTTGGTATCTCAAATCACTTATATAAAAGGATTCTTTAAATTTTAAATTTGTATTACTGTGGTTCTACTTTCCAAGCTCAACTATCAGGAACCTCTTAGTACCCTGTGCTTCAACCATTAAGAACTATTACTATGTCTTCAATGTGTACATTCCCACCACCATTCCTCTGTCATGACTATACACTTTACCATGAGTTTCTCTCTATCTCTGCCTATTGAATACTTCATCCATTCTCAAGGTGTTGCTCAAATGTCACCTTCTCCACTAAAATGTTTGGTTTCCCCAACCATAAGAGATCTTTGGTTTTTACAAGTCCAGTAGTATTCATTTAATCCTTCAGATCACTCACCATGTACTTCTTTATTATTTTCATTCTATTTTCTCACTAGATAATTAGTGCCTGAAGAATATCATATATTAAAACATGAAATTTTGATATAGAAGGGGACTCATCTTGTACTATTTTCTATCCAATGTAGGAAGTGTTCTATAAAGCAGTGGTCACCAACCTTTCGGACCTCACAGACCACCATTGGTCCATGGACCAGCAGTTGGCAACCGGTGCTATAAAGTGTTCTGTAATATCACTCACAGATAGAAATCCTAATAATGCTTAAATCATTTCTGTGAGAGGGTTTCTTGCCTTGTGAGGCAACCTAGCCAATAGATAAAAATGTTTCATGATGAAAAGTTCTTCTACAGCTAATGAGACAAGAGCTTCTCTATAACTTCTACATATTCTTACTTTTCTAATTGGCAGCCTGGACTGCCTATGTTTTCTCCATTTTGGTTACTATTCCTATCATGAGGAATGCTGATACCTCATCAAAAGTAAGAATCACAGATCTGTGACATAGCTTTTTAATTTCTGCATCACTTTCTCCTTTGTGCCATACCAAAGGCACTATAACATCTTGATACCAACTTCAGCTCACTACACTCCTTAGGATGATTTTCATCATGCATTTCTTTAAGATTTTTCTTTCATTCTTTATAAAACTCCTTCATCCTATCAAATATAACAGAGATCAGGAATTCATTCTTTGACCTCATTAATCCATTCATCCATTCAATAAATATGGAGTGCCTTCACATGCCGGACACTGTGTTGGGCTCTGGGGACAACACGGTAAACAAAATGAGACATGGAGTCTGTCAGAAAGAAGAACATAGCATAGTAATGATGACAGATATTCTTTAAAAGTTGATACTTTAAGTAAATAAAGCAAGAATGCTAAAGGTATTAAGAAGAAGAGCAATGAACAGCATTTAACAGAAGTGGTTGTCCTAGTCAGAGAAACTTCTTTATAAAAATGAGATTGGAGCTGAAATATGAAGAATGAATATCAGTGAACCAAGCAAAGCATAGGGGGAGGACGAAACTCTAAGCAGAAATGAAAGAATATAAAAGGACCTGGAGCCAGGAAGCACAAGGACATTTTGATAAATTGAGGGGGAGTGGGGAGATCAGAATATCAGGAAAACAGAAAGTATGCTAGGAGTTGAGGTTGGAGAGAGGAAAGCAAGAGCCAAAGACTATGACACCATGTTAAAGATTTGAGTTCTGTCTCAATAACAGACGATAACATTGAATTTGGGAGTGGGGGGCTGGGCGGTAAATGATCAAATATGCATTATTTTTATTGAGGTATAATTTACAAATAAGAAAATACTTTCATAACTTAAGGGTTCTGATGAATGTATATCAAGTTACAGAACATTTGCATCAAGCCAGAAAATTTATTTGTGTCCCTTTCTAGTCAATCTTTTACTCCAGAAGAAACCACTGACCTGAATCCTATCACTTTAGGTAAGGTTTGCTGACTCTTAACACATCATGTAAGTGGAATCCTGCAGTATGCAATCTTTACATTAGCTTATTTCTCTCACCAAAACAGAGTTGTGTTATGTCTCATCTATGTTGTACATATCATATCTACTGTTGGTTAGACTATTAAGAATGAATGATGAAGACTCAAAGTCTTTTAGAGGTTTATTACTTTATTTAGTAAAAAAGAAAATTTTATGATAGTTGGGATGGTTTGTTTAATTAGAGATGGATGCAAATGGTTGGTTTCAACAGATATTAAGAAAGAGGTAAAAATAACTGGGATTTAATAATGGGTTGGAGGTTGAGGTAAAAGCAATGGAGGAATCAAAGGTAACTATCATTTTGCTTATGCAACTAGAGGCATGGTGGTATCACACAGAAAACTGGGGAAACGTGAAGAGGACCATATTTTGGACATGTTGGGGAGATTTTGTGTATTCTATTTTGGGCTTGTTGAGTTTGAGGTAGCACCTTTGAGCCACCCAAGTGGCATTATCAAGTAAATAACTCAATATATAGGGTGGGCAAAAGAAGGTTTACAGTTGTAAGCATGTGAAACAGTTTATTCTTGTATTATTATGTAGTATTTTTTGTATTATTTTCCACACAAACAACTGTAAACCTTCTTCCGCCCCACCCTGTAAGTGTAGCTCAGAGGAGAGGCCTGGGATGGACTCTTTTGCCTCTTTTCCTAGCAGGTAGAGCAGTTTTCATTTATACTATGCAGAAGTGGTGTTTGCCTCAGGCCAATACATAAACACTACAGTGTTTCTCATAGGGCCAGACTTTACATGGGTGAAATTAAACTACTAAATATTGAGATCTGTAAATGGATTTTAGTCCCTGAATTCCTGGTTCCTAAAGGCTACTGGGAGCATGGATTTAAGTGTGACTGATTAACCCCATCTACTTCCTACTACCTTTTCCCAACCCGCTAGAGAGTAATTGACTTTTTCACAGATAAGGAGGAGGCTAATATCTTTCTTCAAAACAGCAAATGCATAGGCTCCAAAATCTCTTTACTTTTTTTGGCATTGGTTCCCTGTAACTATACATGTCTAAGACACTGCCTTTCTCATACTAAGTAATTAATAACTGTTGTATGTTCACATCCAGTGTAGCCTGTCTTCAACAAGAAACTCACAGATAAAAGGACCCATGACTTACTGAATTTTATTGTATACCTTACAAAGAACCATGTACATTAAAGTACTAAATAAACATATCAAATCATGACTTTATGCATAGATAGACAAGAGATATGGAAGAGCCAAAGAGACAGTTATCTTTAACTAGAGGCCTGGTGCACAAAATTTGTGAACTCGGGAGGGGAGGTCCCTCAGCCCGGCCTGTGCCCTCTCGCAGTCCAGGAGCCCTGGGGGGACGTCCATGGGAAGCAGGCCTAAGCTGTTAGTCAGATATCCTTAGAGCTGCCATGGAAGCAGGAGAGGCTCCTGCTACTGCCGCTACGCTTGCCAGCTGTGAGCCCGGCTTCTGGCTGCACGGCACTTCCCCTGTGGGAGAGAACTGACCACCAGGGAGCAGCTTCTGCATTAAGTGACTGCCTCCTGGTGGTCAGTGCACGTCATAGTGACCGGTCATTCTGTCGTTCAGTCGATTTGCATACTAGCCTTTTCTTATATAGCATATGCAAATCTCATTCAAACCATGATTTAAAATGTTTTACAAGAACCAGCAAAAAGAAGCAACCCTGGCCAGTGTGGCTCAGTTGGTTGAGCATTGTACCATACAGCAAAAAGTCTCTGGGTTTGATTCCAGGTCAGGGCATAGCCCAGGTTACAGGTTCAGTTCCAGATCAGGGTGCATACAGGAGGCAACTGATCAAAGTTACTTTTTTACATCCATGTTCTCTCTCTCTCTCTCTCTCTCTCTCTCTCTCTCTCTCTCTCTCTCTCTCTCTCCCCCCTCCCTTCATCTCTAAAATCAATAAAAACATTTTAAAAAGAAGTTAAGTTGATCTAGAACACTAAAAGAATTCTTAATTCATAACATAAAAATAACAACACCACATGATTTGTGAATGTAAAATGCCTGAGGAAAGAGAAAGGAAAAAGGCATTTCAATAAAAATAGCAACTTTTTAAATATTTAAATAGACTGGCTTCCCAAAGTCTTTCTTCCTCTAAAAATTCTTCTTAAGATGAATTGGCTAATTTGTTTCAAAGGAAATTTAAAGTGAATTAACTTTGAAAAGTGGACTAAAATGGAACTCACACTAATGCTGGAATGTGAGAATATAAATATAAATGTAGATTGAGTTCTGTGTACTTTAAACTTTAGTCAATCATACATAAAACCAGTGGTTCAGAAGTACCTACTCCAATATTTCTCAAAGTATGTTTCAAAAATCACACATAATATCTAACCCTGAGAGATATTCAAAATAAAAGAGAGATTGTGATTATACAACTTTTGGAAAGTGTATACAATATTATATACTCTTCTTGCTTCACAGAATACAACAGCATATTAAAGATTCCATAATCATGAGACATCTCCCAGTAATAAAACCTAAACTCCTTACTATGGCATAACATAATCTAAATAAACTAGACCTTCACTGTATGTTGGACCTCACTCCCACCACTATCCATCTCAATATTACACCCCAGCAACATTGGCCTTCATGCTGGTCCTCAAATATATCAAACTTATTCCCATATCTGGGCCTTTGAATTTGTTCTTTCCTCTAGTTTAAAAACTTCACGCCCCCCCCCACATCCACATCATAGCATGGTTGGCTCCCTCATTTCATTCACATTTCTACTCAAATAACAGCTGCTCTGAGAGGTCTTCCTTTATCTCCTATCTAAAATGAACCCCACCCCGCCATTCTTCATCAGGTATTCTACTTTAATATACTTCACAGCAGTTTTATGTATCTGATATTAATGTTACATATTTGCTGTTCACCTAAGTCCATCCCTAAAGTCTTAGTGCCATGATGATGAGGCCTTGTTCTGTCTTCTTGAATGTTGATTAAACAGTACCTGGAGCAGAAATACTCAATGAATGAATGAATAAGCAAATGAATAAGTAAACCTGTTTACATTTGCTTAACTAAGTATTTCCAAAATTGTTTGAGTATGGTATTCTTCCTTCATGTGACACATATTAGCATCCTAAGGAACTAATGTTCTACAGAACACTTTTCAGAAAATCTGATCCAAGCTAATATAATGTGGAAAAAGAGAATTTTGCCAGACTTAAGAAGAATAAAATTTTTCTGGTTGGTGGAATATCTAAAACAAATGGAGAACTATTAAAGCCCTCATGCTAGTTTTAATTGAGGAGGAAAAAAAAACACGACTATTAAATATTTCCATTAATATGCTTAATCTATATAAAACATTATTTTGTTTCCAAAGATTTGTTTAACTTATCTGATTGGACAATTTATAAATTGTTAAATCTCTATGCTTAAAAAAAGTAATTACAAAAGGAAGCAGAGGTTACATTAAGCAAACATATTCTAATCGTATTAATGCAATAAAGAATGTTATGATTAAGTTACCTAATGAAAGAACTAAACTCAGTTAATTAGTTAACTTATTTAAACGGGAAGGTGAAACAACATGACTCAGTTGTTCCTTATGATTAAAAACTTCTGTCTCCAACATATAATAAATATTCCTTTTTTATTTCCTATTATTTTGAGATGTTTTAAATTCACATCTAGAAAAGTTTAATTAACTCTTGAATAATCTGAATGATAAAACCGTGGTCTCAAATAAGATTTGCTGTCCAGCTGGATCTACTCTTATTGTTTCCATTTATGTCAGTGTATGTGAACTAAACTTGTACAATTAGAATAAAGTTAATGAGGTCTTTAACCCACCAAGAGGTAGAAAGGTACGTTTTATTGAATTACAAAGGCAAAACTAATGTTAGCAAAGGCTCCCCTCAAAGTCTGGAACATAACAAATTTCCTTCCAGCTGCCTGTTTGGGGTGAGGGATGAGCGTGGAGATGAGGGTGGCAGGCCCAGAAGGCTTTGGATAATGAGTATAAGGAGGTAATCACTATTCTAACATTCAGCATGCTCTTTCTCAGAAAATAAAAAGCAAAAAATGAATAAACTGCCTGATTCTCATTCGCACAAATAAGAAAGCTGAGCAGTTGCAGCATCTCCAGAGAAACTTGTCTAAAAGAGAGACAAGACAGAGCAGTGATGAAGGGTTTCAACTTCGTGTTGGTACAGAAGGAAGGAAAGAGGGTGAAAAAAAAGAGAAGGAATGATGTGGTTTTCCACTTTAATGTTATAATTGGCACAACTACAGAAAGAATTTTAGATATTCTGATTTTACAAGGAATGGTGAGGAAATGTTAGAAGTGATTGTGCCCCTTTTTCCCAGAGCTTGCATTATGCAATAAGGACAATACATTTATGTTATAGTCAGCAATCTCAGGCTTCGGAGTATCAAAAAAAAAAAGTAAAAAGAAAATTGATATTGCTCACTGAATAAGAGGCTACTTTTTCAGAGAGAAAAGAATATTGAAGACCTGCATGTATTAGAGTATGAATTTTAAATGATTTTTCTTAAAATGTTTATGTACAAAGAATAAATGTTAACCCCCAAATTTTAAACCTAATAGACATTCCAATGTCCATTTTCTAAGACATTTAAAATCAATTGAGTATTACTTTTAATGTCATTGAATAACTCTGCCTATCACTCCCTAATCAATAAATCCCAGGAGAATAGCATATCCCTGACTAGACGTATATCTTTACATAGGCAGGTTTTCATTATTTATCAATGAGTCCAATTCTCTTCACATCCTAATGAAATGTTTGTACCGTAAAACATCAATTAGACTTTATGAGACTTCCATTTCTACCAGTATGACCATCTAAGCACAACGACCATTAAAAAAAGAAAGAAGGAAGGAAGGAAGGAAGGAAGGAAGGAAGGAAGGAAGGAAGGAAGGAAGGAAGGAAGGAAGGAAGGAAGGGAGGAAGGAAGAGCCCTTGCCAGTTTTGCTCAGTAGATAGAGCACCAAAGAGTCCCAGATTCAATTCTTGTCAAGGGCAGATACCTGGGTTGCAGGATCCTCCCCGGCCTGGGCCCTGGTTGGGGCACATGCAGGAGGCAAACAATCAATGTGTTTCTCTCACATCGATGTCTCTCTCTGTCTTTCCCTCTCTCTTCCACTCTCTTTAAAAAAATCAATGGAAAAGTATCCTCGGGTGAGGATAAAAATTGAAAAAAAGAAAGAGTACCATGACTGAGAATCAACAGAAATAAAGACTATTAACCCATCAAGACTTCAGGAATTGGAACTATAAGACATATTAAATAATTGTGTTTAATGTTCAAAAAATAAATGTGAAGTTTGAAAATATAAGTCATAGCAAGCATATCTAAAAGTATAAGTAGAATTTCAAAAGTAAAAGTATAAGTAGTATTTAATTTATACTTTAATAATTTTTAAATTTTTAATTTGAGTAAAATCATTAAATACGGCTAATAACATAAAAAACTGGAAGACAGACCTAAAGAAATCATTGATACATACACCTCATGGAGACACACAGAGATGTAAAACACACAAAAAGACCCGGCTGGTGTGGCTAAGTGATTGTCGACCTATGAACCAGGAGGGCCAGGGTTTGATTCCCGGTCAAGGGCACATGTCCAGGTTGCGGGCTTAATCCCCAGTGTGGGGTGTGCAGGAGGCAGCTGATCAATGATTGTCATCATTGATGTTTCTATTTCTCTCTCCTCCTCCCTTCCTCTCTGAAATCAATAAAAAATATATTAAAATACTCAAAAAGGGCTTAAGAGATCTGAAATATGAAGTGAAAAGTTTCACCACTCACATAGTTAGAATTCTAAAAGGGAGAGAAAGAAAGGGGCAGAGGTAATACTAGAAGATTTAAATGGTGAATAATTTTTCAGAATTAAAATACAATAATCTACAAGTTCAACAAGTACTATAAATCTCAATAAAATAGTTTACCTATATTAATGTCAAATAAAATATACTTTTTGATAAAATGATAGAGGGCAACTACATAATGACAAAAGGCCATTTCATCAAAAAGATATAATAATTCTAAATATGTATGTACAGGAAACATGGCCTCAAATTATATAAAGCAAAAACTGAGAAACAAGAGAAAATTTGAAATCCACAGTTATAATTGGAGATTTTTAAGTGACCTCTTATTATTTGGAAAAGTAAAAAGGCAAAGAACTCAGTAAGGGTATAGAATATTTAAACAATCCAATTAGCATATCTGATGTAATGGGTACATGGTAGAACACTGCACATTACCAATTATGTAAGACACACTTAAGAAAAAATTTTATATTCTAAGTAAAACTGTTTTAATAAACATAATACATATCAGCATCATATACAGCAATTTTACTGAAAATAGTACAGTTGAACTATAAATTAGTGGCATGAAAATATTAGAAAATACCCATGTTTATTAAGAAATGAAGACTCACACTTCTAAGCAACTCTTAGGTCAAAGAAAAAAATCATAGTTAAAATTAGAAAATGTGTTATATCAAACAATAATGAAATACCATACATTGCCAAAGCCGGTTTGGCTCAGTGGATAGAGCGTCGGCTTGCGGACTGAAGGGTCCCAGGTTCGATTCCAGTCAAGGGCATGTACCTGGGTTGCGGGCACCTCCCCAGTAGGAGATGTGCAGGAGGCAGCTGATCGATGTTTCTCTCTCATCGATGTTTCTAACTCTCTATCTCTCTCCCTTCCTCTCTGTAAAAAATCAATAAAATATATTTTAAAAAAAATACCATACATTAAAATTTCAGGGACACAACTTGTACCATGTTAAACTTGGCTTCAAATTCTTTGACACTCCTTCCTTTGTGACATGGGGTGTATCTTCTCCTCCTCTTAAATCTGGGATGCTCTGAGATTGCTTTGGCCAGCCAATAGAGGAGGGTGGAAGGAATGCCATGTCAATTCCAGACCTCATCTTTAGGAGGACTGGAAGTTTTCACTTCACTCTGTTAAAACCCTACATATGAGCAACCAGGTAAGAAGTCCTACTACTCTAAGAAAGCCTGAGCAGAAAGTAGTGTGGATAGAGAGGAATACAGGGAGCAATACTAACTACATCTAAAGCAATACTTAGAAGGAAATTTATTCTCTTAAATGATTAGATTAGAAATGAATTGCCCAGGCTGGTTTGGCTCAGTGGATAGAGCGTCAGCCTGTGGACTGCAGGGTCCCAGGTTCAATTCCAGTCAAGGGTACGTGCCTGGCCTGAGTTGTGGGCTTGATCCCCAGTAGGGGGCGTGCAGGAGGCAGCCAATCCATGATTCTCATCATTGATGTTTCTGTGTTTCTCTTCCTCTCTCTTCCTCTCTGAAATCAATAAAAATATATTTTTTTAAGAAAAGAAATGAATAAAGGCTCAAAATTAATGGTCTGAACATGCAGTTTTAGTAATGAGAAAAACAAAAAAATAAAGCTAAATAAAATATAAGACAAAAAATATAAGAGCAGAAATGAACTAGAAAGCAAACTTAGAATAAGAAAAATAAAGCAAAATGGTTTTGAAGACAAATTGACCAAACATAAATAAATAAAAATAAAAACTTAAAATGGCAAAAAAAGGTGGCGGGGGGAGGAGGAAAATAGAAAGTCACAAACAAGTAATATTTGGAAAGAAAAGGTAGAAATAGGGTATGAGAAGTAACCTTATCCTCATACATTCAAAAATTGAGATAAAGGAATTTAATAAAAGTGTCTCAGGAATAAAGATAATAATCAAATATTAAAGAAATGTAATCAGTAGTTTAAAATGCTCTCACAAGGAAAACTTCAGGACCAGGTATGAGAATAAACAATTCATCTTTTCTGTCAAAAAACAGTTTATGCAGCCACCATTGTGGCTCCCGTGACTTGGCAGCAGCCATTTTGGCCACATGACTTGCAGCTCCCCTGGGCCCACCATCTTGAAATGGCAAAGGCCCATCCTTTCCTTTAAATTAGCCAATCACAAATGACTGTGAGCCTGGCTCCAATCAAGAGTGAAGAACAGGTCACTGCATCAGGATTAAAAAGCCTAGCAGACCTGCTCAGTGTGCCCTGCTCCCAGACCATGTGCTGCACACCTTTCTGCAGAAATAAAGGTATTTGCCTTGCTGCCTGGCTCCCAAGTATGATTTGTGTTCTACCAAGACCCCTGAATTTGGGGGCTTGCCTTATTTCTTACACAGGTGATTACATTCATGAGATTTAGCAAGCAATCAAGCAATCAATCAATAATTTCAATTTTACAAAAACTATTCCAGAGTGGAGAAAAAAAAAAAAAGGGAACACCGCAAGGCTCATTTCCCCGAGGCTAGCACAGTGATGATAATAGAACCTTACAAAGAAAAGGGAGTTTTTAAGCCAATATGTCTCATGGAACTGATGCAAAATAATAAGCAAATTATCAATACCTCAAATCCACTGCACAAAACATTAGCCATCATGACCAAGCTTGGCTTATCCTGAAATATAAAGTAGATAATGTAATTGTCTTAACCTGAGTCCTCACCCCACCCCATTCTCCATCCATGCATAAGGATTCCAAGCAGAGAGGATGAAAATGTTTTTGGTTGGCTTGAATTGCCCCATAGGGAATTAACTCCTTGTTTCCAGTTTGTGCATAACCTTTAAGCACATACCCCAGGCTTTCTACGCCACAGCATCAGAGAAGCCCCTGGGCAGAGGGTGAGTGGTAAGAAGTGCAGAAAGGTGAGTGCACCTGCACAAAACTGACTGCGCTGCCTGCCACAACCAATGGACTAAAGTGAAAGATACAAAGGTGTGATCAAGTGGTATCAAATATGATAATTCACCACATTAATCATTTAAAGGGTAAAAAAATCATCCAAAGAGCTGCAGAAAAGGAGTGTGATAAAATTAAATGCCCAATAAAGATACACATTCAGCAAACTAAAAATAAAATAACATGAAATGAAAATTACTATCAAAAAATCTATACAACATTTGACAGGAAGTCCTTGCCAGCACATGAGTTAAGCAGAGTGGTAGAAAATAAAGAAATTCAATTTTCATTATTTATAAGGAATAAGGTTACATTTACAGAAATACAATGTAATCTACAGATAAATATTTAGAATAAGGCAGTTTACCAAGATTGCTGAATTTGAAATAAAATAGCCAAATCAATTATACTTATACTAGAGCAGTGGTCGGCAAACTGCAGCTCGCGAGCCACATGTGGCTCTTTGGCCCCTTGAGTGTGGCTCTTCCACAAAATACCAACTTCTGCGCATGGGCCACAAAGTTTCAATCGCACTGTATATGCGTGCCCACACGTGGTATTTTGTGGAAGAGCCACACTCAAGGGGTCAAAGAGCCGCATGTGGCTCACGAGCCGCAGTTTGCTGACCACAGTACTAGAGGCCCCTGCTGAAAATTCATGCACTGGAGGGGGGTCCCTCAGCCCAGCCTGCCCCCTCTCACAGTCCAGGAGCCCTCAGGAGCAGGAGGCAACCTGGATATCAGGGGAAGGCGATGCCAAATCACACCTCTGCTGCTGCCACTGCCAAAGCCTTAGCCAGCCCTGGTTACCTGAACCTCGGGCAGCCCTGGGCAGCTGGGAAGCTGCCATCCAAGGCTTCCCTGCACCTCAGGTCGGCCCTGGGTGACTAGGGGGCTGAGGGGACTGGGCACCCCCATATTGTGGCTGTGGGCACTGCCATCTTTAAGGGCATGAAGTTAATTAGCATATTCCCTCCTTATTGACTATAGGTGCCACCATATTTGAGGGCGGGGCAGTCAATCAGCATATTCCCTGCTTATTGGCTGTGGGCACCACCATATGTGAGGGTGGAGCAGTCAATTAGCATATTCCCTCCTTATTGGCTGTGGGCGCTGCCATCTTTGCAACAGTGTGAGGGTCAATTAGCATATTTCCTATTTATTACATAGGATATTCCAATAACAAATTGTTAGAAGATGTAAGGATAAATACCTCACACAACGATATCAGAATATCAAACACTGAAGAATAAAATCAAATAAATTGCAAGAATTTTATGGAGATATAATAAAACCTTTTTAAATTGCATAAATATTTAAATATATTGAAAGAGGCACTATAATTATATGCCAATCCACTTCAGTCAGATGGAAATAGAGATTCAGTGAAATCCCAAACCAAATTCTAACAGGAGTATGAGTGTGTGTGTGTGTGTGTGTGTGCAATTTAGCAATGTGATTAGAAAGTTTATATGGAAAAACAAAAGACCAAGAATAGTCATGACAATCCAGAATTAGAAAAGCCAGTTATCAAGATTTTTATAAAGCTATAATAACTGAGACAATTCAGAATGAGGAGAGGGAAGGACAAATTAATGAATGAAATAAAATTACGAGTCCACAAAGAAATGCATCCATATAAAACACTTGAGTTCTGACAGAACTGGCATTGCACATTAGTGGGGAAAGGATGACCATCTCAATAAATAGTTCTGCCACAACTTTCTCTGCATGTGGGAACAGAATCCTACCTAACACCATATAATCAAGAAAAAAATACAAATAGATATAAAAAGTTAAATGTAAAAGGAAAGAATGTAAACTTTTAGCAAAAAAACATAGGAAAGTATGTTTATGAACTTCTAGGATAGAATTTGTTAAACAAAACACAAAGAAAAACATTAAGGAAAAAATGATCAAATTTGGTTATGCTTGAATGTAAAACTTCTGTTAATTGAAATATGTCATTAAGACAAATCACAAAGTGAGAAGAGATTTGCAACACATAATTGAAAAAGAATTAGTATCCATAGTATATTTTTAAAAATCAATAAAAAATACAAATCCCTAATAGACAAATGGGCAAAAACATAGTGAGTCACTTCATAGAAGCACAGATAGCAAGAAAGCTTATGTAAGAAGCTCAACATCATTACTAGAGGAAATGTAAAATTCACCCAAATGTGAAACCATTTCACAGTCACCAGATTGGCAGACACTTAAGTCTGACAATATTAAGTGTTGTAAAAGATGGAGTGTAACTGAAACACTTATACTTAACAATTTAAAAAATAAATTGGCATTATCTAGTCAAGTTGAAGTGGCTCATACCCTTTGACCCAACAAGTGCATAGCTAGGCACATATATACACTGGGTAAACTCCTATAGATTTTCACCAGGAGATAGCTAAAGAATGTTCATGACAGCACATTTTCTAATAGTTTAAAAAATGAAAGTAACTCGCCCAGCCGATGTGGCCCAGTGGTTGAGCATCGACCTATGAATGAGAAAGACAGGGTTCGATTCCCAGTCAGGGCCCATGCCTGGGATGCGACCTCAATCCCCAGTGTGGGGCATGCAGGAGACAGCCAATCAGTGATTCTCTTTCATCACTGATGTTTCTAACTCTCCCTCCCTCTCCCTTCCTCTCTGAAATCAATAAAAATATATTAACAAAATAAAAAATAATAAAAAATGGAAGTAAATCAAGTGTCCATTAATAGTAGAATTAATACATTCTGAAGTAGTCACATACTGGAATTTTCTATACAGCAGAAAATAAGGAACCAAATCCTCATGAAATAACTTGAGTGAGTCTGAAAAAATGCTATTTATCTTAAAAATAAATCACCAAAAAATGCCTATAGTGTGCTTTCTTGTATATAAAGATTAAACTGCAAAATTAAAAAGATGATCTTTTAGGGATACAAACATAAATATCCTATATGATAAAACCCTAATATGCAAATCAACAGAATGGCAGAACGACCTGTTGCTATAATGTGCACTGACCACCATGGAGCAGATGCTCAATGTAGGAGCTGCCCCCTGGTGGTCAGTGTGCTGCAACAGGGGGAGCTCTGCTCAGCCACAAGCTGGGATCATGGCTGGTGAGCTCAGCAATGGTGGCGGGAGCCTCCACCGCTTCTGCTGCAAGCAGGCGGTAAGGAGCGAGGGGTCCCAGACTGCGAGAGGGATGTCTAACCTAAGGGATCGGGCCTAAGCCAGCAGGTGGACATCCCCCAAGGGGTCTCAGACTGTGAGAGGGCGCAGGCCAGGCTGAAGGACTCTCCCCCCCATGCACAAATTTCATGCACCAGGCCTCTAATATATATATATATATATATATATATATATATATATATATATATATATATATATATATATATTATGCTAAGTGTCCCTCCCTCAGTCCAACCAGTCACACCAAGACACAGGAGCTGCCAAGCTGTGGTGTATAGGCAGCAGTGGTTCTTGGGTGACACACCCTGGAACCAGAGAGGAGGGAGCTTGATTCCTTGCGGGGTGGCGCGATTCCACCTTCAGCCATGGGTTATGTTGTTGCTGGGGCATTGTCGTCCCTGAATCTGGTTTACTGAACACTTGCATGTGCGTTCCACACCCTGTACAACAGCAACTTTGCAGAGTGCCCTCTCGCACTCCAGGACCCCTAAAGGGATGTCAAAGAGCCAGTTTTGGCCTGATCCCCACAGGCCAGGCTGAGGGACGCCACCTCCCAGAGGGACCCCCGTTCACTATGCAGATGACTTCTGAGCCAGGTGCCTCCCCCCCGCCCCCCCCCCCGCCAGGTGCAGCCAGCTGGGGAGGGACTGCGGGAGGTTGGCTCCAGGGCATGTCTGGCCCGTCTTACCCTGTCCTGCCCCACCGGCCACCTTCTAATTAATTTCCTTTCAATGTGCATGAATCCATGCACTGGGTCACTTGTTAAACATATAAAGAAAAGCAAGAGAATGATAAATGCAAAATTCAGGATAGAGACTACCTCAGTGAGAGGAGGGAAGGGTGAAGCACTCAGATGACTTGAAAGGTAATGACAATGTTATTTTTCATAAACTAGGTGAACAAAGAATGCTCATTATAATTCATTGTGTCTTACATATAATTTATATTCTTTTGCATACACTTAATATTTAAAAAAATGTTTAAAACAGAATTTCTCATTTTTTAATGAATGTGGTAAGCTGTCTAAGATCAAACCTCAACCTAAAATACAATCATAATTTCTGGGGGCAGTTTGCCATCATATACTGATGTAGTGTAATAATATACTTTCTCTTTCATGTGAAGCAGTATCTATCAAAAACAAACCTGGAAAACAGGCAAACACGCAAGCTGCCTGTCAACCTAAGGAAAGCAGTACAATCTTGGCACAAAACTAGAGAACCATCAAATTTGCCTTTCCCACATAAATAGAAAACCATGTGTTGTTGTTTTATTAGAAAGGAAATTATAGGCAGCATAATTGACCACAGAAACATTGAACTCTACTCACTAAAATCTGTGGTTTATAGAATCTTATCCTGAATATGACATGAATGAATCCATAGGATAGAAAAAAGAGTTGTGATTCAGGAAAGAAAACACTAGAAATCATATATATCTTATAATCAATGGTAAATTCTCTGGAATGTTGCAAAAACAAAATTGCTATGGAGATAAACGTGTCTGAAGTTCCTTTTCTCATTAGTGTATGAATGACAACAGGGATGAAATGGGAGGTTTGAACAGACTAGACATGTACAAGGTTATTAAATACTTGCATACATAAACCAATAAAATTCATTATCAATCTTAACATTTTGTATAGCTTTTCTAGTGAAGAAAGTACAATATCTGAAGTTTCAAGTTATAGATTTTGCTATTATTCTCAGTATTCCTAGAAATTATTTTTAGTATTCTGGTATTATAACTGTCTCAAAGATTTTTATTTTTATACCTCATCTGTCATATATATTATAAGCAAACAGCAACAACTCTAAGCAAGATTTGAGGAACACCTAGAAATTACTTTTTAGAAATTATTGCTCCATAGACTTTTACGGATTTAAGGAAAAAAACATGTTTGATAGGTAAGGTTTTCTGGAAAAACACTAATTATTTTAGGTTATTAAAGTACTTTTTAAAATACTGGTGGTATAATGATCTGAAAGAAAAAAATGTGTAGATAATATTTCTTTATTTAATTTTTAAGTGTTTTTTATTGATTTCAGAGAGGAAGGAATAGGGAGAGAGAGAAACAACAATGTGAGAGAGAAACATCAATTGGTTGCTGCTCATACACACCCCAACTGGGGAACAAACCCACAACCTGGGTATGTGCCCTGACCAGTTATCAAACTGGCAACCTTTCTGTGCAGGGGACAATACTCAATCACTGGGCTACACCAGCCAGGGTTGTGTAGGTAATATTTCAAGCAACATTAATAAAAGTTCCCACTACCATAGCTACTCTTGAAAAACTACCCTTTTAAGGCAGGGGAGGGTGGGTGGGTGGGAAGAGAAAAACCAAAGCACTTGTTTGCATATATGCATAATCCATGGACACTGACAATAGGGTGGTAAAGGCGGCAGGGGAGGCGGGGAGAGGTGGGGGGGAGTCTATGGGGGTAGGCTAGAAGAGATCAATGGGGGGAAAAGGAGGTATATGTAATACTTTCAACAATAAAGATTTTTTAAAAAGTATTTTAGTGAAATTATTTTTTTTTAAAAAAACTACCCTTTTACTCAAGAGGTTTTAAGTGTGAGATCATAGAAGTATACTGCTTTAACAGGGTATATCTTGGCAATCAGGGCAGATTATGGCATAAATTCCAATGTCAGGCTTTATGGTTAAAAGAATCAGAAATTTAGTAAATTGTCCTGGCTCTTTTCAGGGAGCACTAAAGCTTGTGTGCGTGCGCGCGCGCACATACACACACACACACACGCACACACACACACACACACGCACGCGCTACTCCATCTGTACACATCCTAAATTCCCTTGAAAAACACTAAAGAAATGTAGGAGAAAAAATCCACTAATTACAAGTACTACATTGTGAAGAAGGGCAGCCGGACAGGGCAATACCATGCTAACTATTGTGAATACACTGTGTGTGGAAACAGGGCGAGGCAGACCACCTCCCTCCAAAAATGGAGAAGAAACAGTGAATAAAGTTTTACTACCAGTTTTATAGAGACTTCAGAAATATATAATTTATATAATTATAAAAAGATGCTATGTGTCTCCAAAACTGTCTTCAATATTGGTATTATGTGGGAGGAATAGAAAAAGTGGGTACACATAAAAGAAAATGTTTAAGTAAATGTGATTAATTTCCAGATTTGGCTAGGTATAATATAATGAATACAGGGAATCAAAAAGATAACAAATTTGCATGTATGAAACTTATCTTAACTTAACATGGCCTATTAGCCTAATCAAATATCTTGTTTTTGTTTATACTATCTCACAGCACAAAATAAATAAACCTCTTATTAAATGAGGGTTACATTTTTTACACTTCTTTGCATATTCTGATATTTTTAAGAGACCACATGGATATAACGTAGATTTCATGGTAATAAATTTGAAGAACATTGCTTTAATTATTATAATGGTTCCACACCAAGCAATAGACTGCATTGTCAAGTAGTTGCTCCAATTTATTTATTGAGAAATACTTAAACCATAAGTATTTATTCTGACTACTGAAATCATATTAACAGTGCTTAACTGATGACCAATTAAGTTATCAATAAATGTAAATAAATGTAACAAGATATATGAAAAGCCTCAATATATTGAGGTGATAATATTCCTCAAGGGGAATGTAAAATTATAAACACCATTTGTTTCTCCTTGTAGGAATATATATTTTCTACAAAAATTTTAAATTCTCTCCCAGTGAAAAAACCCTAATTTATGAGATCGTTTTAAGAATGTTTTTATTGATTTTGAGAGATAGGAATGAGAGCGAGAGAAAAAAAATCAATATGAGAGAGAAACATTGATCTGTTACCTCTCATATGCACCCACACCAAGGACTGAACCCACAACGTGGGCATGCTCTGTGACTGGGAATGGGAATGGAGCCAGCAACCTTTCAGTGCACGGGACAATATTCAACCATCTGAGCCACACAGGCCAGGGTTTATATGAGCTCTTTAATGATTAATTGGCACCTAGCTCTTAACACACAGAAGTAGTTTTCTGATTCCTCTGGGTAGCATATCTTGTGCCAGAGAAGCTCAACCAAAAGAATATATTAGAAACAAGAATAGAGGGACCACCTGGCTATACCAACTCTCTTCCCTCCCCCATCAACTCTTTTCATGTTTAAAAATATGCATAATAAAAATGAATCCCAGCAACAACACAGAGCAGCAGATCCAAGCAACAGCAGCCTCCTGAGTACCACACCCTCTGTCTGAGGAAGAGCAGCTGTACGTGAAGCCTCCCCCCACCAGCCAGAAGAGCCACCACAGCTGTGAACAGCACCCACCAGAGGAGCTGCTGCCAACTGAGGAGCAGCTGCTACCGCAACTGCCCGAGGAGCAACCACAGCCCAAGGAGCCACTGCCACCCAGGGAGCAGCCACTGAACGACTCAACGTCTAGATATGTCAGTGAGATCAAACATGGGTAGACAAAGAAACCCCCAAAGGAAAGAGAAGAAGGACTCTCCAGAAAAGCAGCTAAGTAATACAGAGGCATGCAACATGACAGAAAAAAAATTCAGAATAAGGGTCCTAGAGTGCATAAACCGGATGGAGGAAAAAATCAACAACTTCTGCAAGAAGCTAGAAGAAACAGATGAAAAAGTCAACTAACTATGCAAGAAGCAAGAAGAAACAGATGAAAAAATCAATAACATATGGAAGAAGCTAGAAGAAACAGATGAAAAAATCAACAACTTAAGTAAGACCCAAGAAGAAATGAAGAGCGATATAGCTGCAATAAAAACACCATTGAAAGTATCAACAGTAGACTAGGAGAAGCGGAGGAGCGAATTAGTGAATTAGAAGACAAGGAAGCAAAACACACCCAAAGTGTAATGCAATTGGAGAAAAAAATTAAAAGACAGGAGGAGACCCTAAGGGAGCTTTGGGACAACATGAAACGAAACAACATACGAATAATAGGGGTGCCAGAACAACAGAAAGATGAACAAGGATTAGAAAACCGATTCGAAGAAATAATATCAGAAAACTTCCCTGAAGTGGGGAAGAAAAAAGTCACACAAGCCCAGATAGTCCCAAACAAGGTGAACCCGAAAAGACCCACACCAAGACACATCATAATTACCATGGCAAATGTTCAGGACAAAGAGAGAATCTTACAGGCTGCAAGTGAGAGATGGAAAGTTACATACAAGGGATCTCCCATTAGATTATCAAATGATTTCTCAACAGAAACACATCAGGCCAGAAAAGAATGGACGGAAATTTACAAAGTGATGCAAAGCAAAGGACTGAATCCAAGAATACTCTATCCAGCAAGGTTATCATTCCAACTTGAAGGGGAAATAAGAAGCTTCACAGACAAAAGAAGGCCAAGGGAGTTTATCACCACTAAGCCAGCAATGCAAGGAATGCTAAAGGGACTGGTGTAAAAAGAAGAAATAAAAAGCTCAGAAAGAAAACAGCCACACAAAAAAAGAAATGGCTACAAACAAGTAACTTTCAATAATAACTTTAAACGTAAACGGACTAAATGCTCCAACCAAAAGACATCAAGTGGCTAAATGGATAAAAAAAACATGACCCATACATCTGCGGTCTACAAGAGACCCACCTCATTAGAAGGGACTCACACAGACTGAAAGTGAAAGGATGGAAAAATATCTTTCAGGCAAATGGAAAGGAAAAGAAAGCTGGGGTAGCAATACTTATATCGGACAAAATAGACCTGAAAGTGAAGGCCATAACAAGAGATAAGGAAGGCCACTTCATAATACTAAAGGGATCAATACAATAAGAGGATATAACCCTGGTAAACATATATGCACCCAATGCAGGAGCACCCAAAATCATAAAAAAAAACTCCTGGAAGATATCAAAGGAGAGATTGACAACAAAACAATCATAGTAGGGGACTTTAATACACCACTGACAGAACTGGATAAGTCCTCTAGACAAACAATCAGCAAAGAAACAGCAATCCTAAATGACTCACTATATCAGATGGACTTAATAGACATCTTCAGAACACTTCACACCAAAGCCACGGAATATACATTCTACTCAAGTGCTCATAAGACATATTCATAAATAGAACATACATTGGGTCACAAGCAAAGTATCCCCAAATTCAAGAAGATTGAAATCATAAAAAGCATCTTCTCAGACCATGATGGCATAATATTAGAAATAAACTACAATAAAAACAACCCAAAATACTCAAACACCTGGAAGCTGAATAGCATGTTATTAAATATTGGTTGGGTTACCAATGAGATCAAAGAAGAAATTAAAAACATCCTGGAAACTAATGACAATGAAAACACAACAATCCAAAACCTATGGGACACAATGAAAGCAGTCCTGAGAGGGAAGTTTATACCTCTACAGGCCTATCTCAAAAAACAAGAAAAAATGGTAGTAAATCATCTAACTCTACAACTCAAAGAATTAGAAAGAAAGTCACAAGAAAACCCCAGAATGAGCAGAAGGAAGGAGATAATAAAGATTAGAGCAGAAATAAATGACATAGAGACCAAAAAAATCAATACAGAAAATCAATGAAACCAAGAGCTGGTTCTTTGAAAGGATAAACAAGATTGACAAACCTCTAGCCAGACTCACCAAGAAGCAAAGAGAGAGGACCCAAATAAACAAAATCAAAAACGATAGGGGCGAAATAACAACAGACCCCACAGAAATACAAATGATTGTTAAAAAATACTATGGACAGCTCTACTCCAACAAACTGGACAACCTGGAGGAAATGGACAAATTCCTAGAAAAATACAACATTCCAAAACTCAATCAGGAAGAATCTAAAAATCTCAACAGGACAATAACTATGGTAGAAATTGAAGCAGTCATCAAAAAGCTTCCAGCAAACAAAAGCCCAGGACCAGACGGCTTCACAGGGGAGTTTTACCAAACATTCAAGGAAGAACTAAAACCTATCCTCCTCAGACTACTACAAAAAATTCAGGAGGAAGGAACACTTCCAAGCTCATTCTATGAAGCCAGCATCACCCTAATACCAAAACCAGGTAAAGACAACACAATGAAAGAGAATTACAGGCCAATATCCCTCATGAACATAGATGCCAAAATCCTCAACAAAATCTTAGCAAATCGGATCCAGCAGTACATCAGAAAGATCATACACCATGACCAAGTAGGATTTATCCCAGGGATGCAAGGATGGTACAATATCCGCAAATCAATAAACATGATACATCACATAAACAAATTGAAGGAAAAAAAACACATGGTCATATGAATTGATGCAAAAAAAGCATTTGACAAAATTCAACACCCATTTTTGATAAAAACTCTCAGCAAGGTGGGAGTAGAAGGATCATACCTCAACATAATAAAAGCCATATATGACAGGCCCACAGCCAACATCATACTCAATGGACAAAAACTAACACCATTTCCCCTAAGAACAGGAACAAGACAGGGATGCCCCCTCTCACCACTCTTGTTCAACATAGTACTGGATGTGTTAGCCATTGCAATTAGGCAAGAAGAAGAAATAAAAGGCATCCAAATTGGAAAAGAGGAAGTAAAACTGTCCTTATTTGCAGACGACATGATATTATACATACAAAACCCTAGAGACTCCATCAAAAAGCTACTAGACTTAATACATGAATTTGGCAATGTAGCAGGATACAAAATTAACCCAAGAAATCTGAGGCATTTCTATACACCAATCGTGAACTTTCAGAAAGAGAGATTATAAAAACAATCCCATTTACCATCGCACCAAAAAAATTAAGCTACCTAGGAATAAACTTAACTAAAGAGGTAAAAGACCTCTACTCAGAAAACTACAGGACGTTGAAAAAAGATATAGAGGAAGACATAAACAGATGGAAGAACATACCGTGTTCATGGATTGGTAGGATCAACATCATTAAAATGTCCATACTACCCAAAGCAATCTATAAATTCAACGCACTTCCCATTAAAATACCAATGGCATACTTCACAGATCTAGAACGAACTCTCCAAAAATTCATCTGGAATAAAAAAAATACCCCAAATAGCTGCAGCAATCCTAAAAAAAGAACAAAGTAGGTGGGATCTCAATACCAGATATCAAGATGTATTACAAAGCCACTGTTCTCAAAACTGCCTGGTACTGGCAGAAGAACAGACATATAGATCAATGGAATAGAATAGAGAGCCCAGAAATCGGCCCGAACCAATGTGCTCAATTAATATTTGACAAAGGAGGCAAGAACATACAATGGAGCCAAGATAGTCTCTTCAATAAATGGTGTTGGGAAAATTGGACAGATATATGCAAGAAAATGAAACTAGACCATCAACTTACACCATACACAAAAATAAACTCAAAATGGATAAAGGACTTAAATGTACAACAGGAAACCATAAAAATTCTAGAAGAATCCAAAGGCAACAAAATCTCAGACATATGCCGAAGCAATTTCTTCACTGATACAGATCCTAGGGCACTTGAAACTAAAGAGAAAATGAACAAATGGACTGTATCAAAATAAAAAGCTTCTGCACAGCAAAAGAAACCATCAGCAAAACAACGAGAAAACCCACTGTGTGGGAAAACATATTTGCCAATGTCATATCTGATAAGGGCCTAATTTCCAAAATTTATAGGGAACTCATACAACTTAATAAAAGGAAGATAAACAATCCAATCAAAAAATGGGCAAAGGACCTAAATAGACACCTTTCAAAAGAGGACATTCAGAAAGCCAAGAGACATATGAAAACATGCTCAAAGTCACTAATCATCGGAGAGATGCAAATCAAAACAACAATGAGGTACCATCTCACACCTGTCAGACTGGCTATCATCAACAAATCAACAAACGACAAGTGCTGGAGAGGATGTGGAGAAAAAGGAACACTTGTGCACTGCTGGTGGGAATGCAGACTGGTGCAGCCACTATGGAAGACAGTATGGAGTTTCCTCAAAAAACTAAAAATGGAACTCCCATTTGACCCTGTGATCCCACTTCTAGGAATATATCCCAAGAAACCAGAAACACCAATCAGAAAGGATATATGCACCCCTATGTTCATAGCAGCACAATTCACCATAGCTAAGATCTGGAAACAGCCTAAGTGCCCATCAGTAGATGAATGGATTAGAAAACCGTGGTACATCTACATGATGGAATACTATGCTGCTATAAAAAAGAAGGAACTCCTACCATTTGCAACGGCATGGATGGAACTGGAGAGCATTATGCTAAGTGAAATAAGCCAGTCAATGAAGGAAAAATACCACATGATCTCACTCATTCATGGATAATAGAGACCATTATAAACTTTTGAACAATAATAGATACAGAGGCAGAGCTGCCTCAAACAGATTGTCAAACTGCAGCGGGAAGGCCGGGGAGGGTTGGGGGGCAGGAGGGAAGGGGGTAAGAGATCAACCAAAGGACTTGTATGCATGCATATAAGTATAACCAATGGACATAAGACACTGGGGGATAGGGGAGGCTAGGGGACTGTCAAGGGTGGGGGGAAAAAAAGGACACATATGTAATACCCTTTGTAATACTTTAAGCAATAAAAAAATACATGCATAATAAAAATTCCAATTTAGTTTTCATATTTCATTAAAAATAAAAGTCAATATAGTCTATTATTTATAGCCATAGTAAAATGAAATGTATTTTAATTTCATAAACTTCACTATAAACCTAATTTACAATTAGTTTTGCTTATGCCTTCTAAAAACTAGAATGGGTCAAAATAATGTTAAAAATTATTGTTATAAATGGAATCTTCATTGATTTTTTAAGTCACTTTTTCACTCAAAGTACCTCCTTTATGTTCTAGCTTCTTGATCCAAAGTTCTTAACTGGGAAGGCAGGCTGAAATTTTCGCAAAGCAGAGATGCCTGTGGGCCGGAACACTATGTAACCTTGCTACTAATACCCAGTCACTCAGAACTACTCCATCTGCCTTTGTGTCCATCCAAAGAACCAGCTGCTCTAAGCAAATGCCTTACTCATCTTGCCTGTTTTATCACTAGCTGAAATATGTTACTGCCATAATTACCATTCTCAACTTCTAAATAGAGCCAGCAACCAACCAACAAGTTATTGAGTGCACAGGCTGGGGCTAATTGTTTGGTCATATAATGGGTGTGGAGTTTACAGTATTACTGCTAACTGGAAGCAGCTGTGCTCCCTGAAGACTCAAGGTGGACAACACATTAGTTTATACACGGAACAAGAATCAGAGATCCTGAGGAAAGTAACAAAAGCCAGATTTGGAAGGTGATGAATATCCTAGGATGTCACCTATCAGCAAAACGTGCTCAGATTAAGAATGATGCCTGACATCAGGAAGGATGCTTCACAATTGCTTTTTTATCTTTATTGTTGAGATTTACAGATGTCCCTCTTATTTCCCCCCATAGCTCCCCTCCACATGGTTCCCAACCCACCCCAGGCCCTTGCCACCCTTTTGTCTGTGTCCATAGGTACTGGATACATGCATGTAAGATCTTTGTCTAATCTCTTCCCACACCCTCCACACCCCTTCCCTCTGAGAATCGTCAGTCTGTTCTATTTCCATGCCCCTGATTCTATTCCATGCACCAGTTTATTCTGTTCATCAGATTTTTTATTTGATTTTTAGATTCACTTGTTGATAGATATGTATTTGTTATCACTTTGTTGTTCATAATTTTTTAGTTTTACCCTTTTCTTCTCCTTCCTCTTCTTAAAGAATACCCTTCAGCATTTCATATAATACTGGTTTGGTGGTGATGGACTTCTCTAGCTTTTTTTTTTTTTTATCTGTGAAGCTCTTTATCTGACCTTCAATTCTAAATGATAGCCTTTCTGGGTAGAGTATTCTTGATTGTAAGTTCTTGCTATTCATCACTTTGAATATTTCTTGCCACTCCCTTCTGGCCTGCATAGTTTCTGTTGAGAAATCAGCTGACAGTTATATGGGTACTCCCTTGTAGGTAACTAACTGTTTTTCTCTTGCTGCTTTTAAGATTATCTCTTTGTCTTTTGCCCTTGGCATTTTAATTACGATGTGTCTTGGTGTGGTCCTCTTTGGATTCCTTTTGTTTGGGGTTCTCTGTGCTTCCTGGACTTGTAAGTCTATTTCTTTCACCAGGTATGGGAAGTTTTCTGTCATTATTTCTTCAAATAGGCTTTCAATATATCTTGCTCTCTCTTCTTCTGGCACCCCCATAATTCGGATGTTGGTACTCTTGAAGTTGTCCCAGAGGCTCCTTACACTATCTTCATATTTTTGGATTTTTTTTTTCTTTTTGCTCTTCTGGTTGGGTGTTTTTTGCTTTCTAATATTTCATATCATTGACTTGATTCTTGGGATTCTCTAGTCTGCTGTTGAATCCCTGAATATTATTCTTTATTTCAGTCTGTGTATGCTTAATTTCTGACTGGTCCTTTTCCATTTTTTTGACATTCTCACTTAGATACTTGAAGGTCTCACTAAGTTCCTTGGAAGTTTCTAGAAGATTCTTTAGTAACCTTATAACTGTGGTTTTGAACTCTATATCCAGTAGTTTGCTTTCTTCCATTTCTTTCGTTTGTGACATGTTTCTTTGTCTCTGCATTTTGGCTGCTTCCCTGTGTTTGTTTCTATGTATTGGGTAGGGCTGCTATGTCTCCTTCAGTTGGTAGAGTGGCCTTGTGTAGTAGGTGTCCTATAGGGCCCAGTTGCTCAGCCTCCACAGTCACCTGAGGTGGACATTCTTGGTGACCCCTTTGTGGGCTGTGTGCACAGTCTTGTTGTAGTTGAGCCTTGATTGCTGGGAGGAATTGACCTCCAGGCCAATTGGCTGAGGGGACCAGCTGCAACTACAGTGGGAAAGATGCTGTGCAGGAGACACCCTTATGCGGCAGGACTTGCCTCAGTAGGACTTTGGTGCTCACTGATTCTGCCCCATGAGTGTGTCACTTATGGATGTGAAGAGTTGTAATATGGTATGGTCTCACACTGAACACTAGGTACACTGGCTCTTGGATCTCCAAGGAGGTGCAAAGTCAGACACTGCCTGGGGCCACCCAGCAGGAGCTACAGAGAGATATGCAGATTCCTCCTCTTTGTATTGGGTTTGGAAGTGCCCAGACAAGGCCCAGCTGTGAAGCAAGGCAGGCTGGTGCCGGTCTTGGCCCTTTTATTGATAGCTGCGGGGCTCCCTGACCCAGATGCAGCTTGTTTGACAGTTTTTAGGCTGAGAAAGGACAGGCCATTCATATGTAAAAGCCACTGCACACAGCTTGGGTGGGGTTGTAAATTGGCTGGGGCTTGGTCTCAGGGAATCTCCAGGGCAGAAGGAACAGAAATGTCTGCCAGTCAGCCCTGCACCAGGGAGGTCCCAGAATGTGAACAATGACTGCTCTGAGAACCTCCATCTGGAAGAAAGCTGGCCCCGCGTTCCTTCCCCGATGCCAGACAGTCCAGTTCCTCCCTGTATGTGTCTGGGTCCCCCAGAGCCTCGCCCACCACTGGAGCTCAGAGCAAGTGGGAGTTTGGACATTCAGTTCGTGGTGCTGGCCTTTTAAGAGGAGCAGTTGGGTCACTCAGCCCCAATCCACACTTGTTTTTACAATCTATAGTTCTTACTGCCCATAGGGATTTTTTTCTCCAGCTCTGGGATGCTGGGCTGGAGGTCTGGCGATCTCCCTCCCAATTAAAAAAGTGGCACACGTGGGTGCCGGACCAGCCCGTTCCGCACCTCCTACCAGTCTCAATGTGCTTTCTTCTTTACCTCTCTAGTTGTAGTACTTCCACTTCGCCAGCTTTCCTTCAGTTCTGGATGATAGTTGTTTTGCATTTTAGTTGTAATTTTGATGTGGTTATGGGAGGCAGCAAGTACAGACGTTTACCTATGCCACCATCTTGGTTCTTCCCACCAGGCTCACAACTGCTTTTTATTGTCAGTGCTATGGTGGTCCCACTTGCTGGAAGAGTGGGACATTTATGAGGATGTCTGTAAGGATTTTCTGGATATTCTCCTGTAGCCCCAAGATTAATTCCTATAACAATAGTAGCACTAGGGAAAAGGGAAATGCAAAACACCAGCAATGCAGGAAGCCAGATCTATCTTTTGTAAGTCCTGTGTCCAAATAAATGAGGGCAAATGTATTAACTTTCCTACATATCATCCATGTAAGCTCCCTACTAGAATGTAATTGAGAGGAAGATTTTGCTGTCTCTCTGGTGCCTGGGATATAATAGATGCTCAATAACCAGTTGGTTAAGAAAAACAGATTTGAGCTTAAATTAACAGGTTTTTGCAGTCATCCCTCATATTATTTAATATTGGAACATAATTGAGATTTATATGTATTGAAATTTAAAATGCACATGGCCATTCAGCCAACCACTCCATTTCTAGGAATTTATCTAGAGATATACTTGCATATGCCCACAAAGACAAATGTGCATGAATATTCATTGCCAATTTGTTTGTAGTTCAGAAAAACTAAAAACCCTATGTCCCTTAATAGGTGATGGTTACATAAATCATGGTACATCTATAAGTTGGAATACCCTACAGTTGCTAATAAGAATAGAAAGCTTTAGTTGGACCCAAATTGAATGATATTCAAGATACATTTTTAACTGAAAAAGAAAAATGCGGAACAGAGTTGTAGAAACGTGCTACCATTATTGTTAAAACAAATGAAGATACACACTTAGATAATATTGTATATTCAAAGAATGTCTCAGGAAGAATATTCAAGAAATAGATATTTTCTCTGGGGAACAGGGGACTAAAAACATGGTGATTAGGTATTGGAGAATCATTTGTCATCATATAACTTTTTCACTAGTATAATGCATGCCACGTGTATTAATTATCCCAAAGAAAAGGAAATTTTAAAACAAAAGAACATAATGTCATTTTCCCTATTTAAATACATGTACTGGAAGAAAAAACGAGTTGGCTACATTCTTTCAGCACACAGATTAATATTCCCTGGGAATACATCATACAACTTTCAGGTCCTTTAAGGAATGTAGAGAACCCAAAATGGCTCCCACAGTTGCCCACTATTCACTTTCTGCTTATATATTTCCAAGAGTCAGTGCTTCTCTAATGCTTTACTGACAGGTACAGAGCAAAATTGATCTTAGGCAAAACTGTAAAAAAGACTCAGTTATTTTGCAAAACTTTCTCTCTGCTCTTCCCTTTTTTACCACCTTACCCAGGGCCTGAGACCACACACATACCTTGACATCTAAAAGAACTCCCACAGAACACATTCCTACATTCATCCTCTATGAACCAAGTACTCATTCTCCACTACCAACAGTTTTCTTTCACTTTGCTGTGTTCTCTAAGTACTTCTAAAATTTTAAACCTACCAAACTCAATGTCTGAAAGTTTATAAAAGAATATCACATTTTACATTTTGTTGGCTAGCTGAGTCTATTTCAAGAAGGCGGGGGGTGGGGGTGTCATCTTTAGTCAAGTACTAGGTCAGGCCAATTGTGAGAGTTAGTTTGGAGTCAAGAAGATTTGGTAGATTTCTGACCTTGTGCTGAACCTATCTAGTGAGCCATGTAGCAGGCAGGTATTTTATGGCTCAGCACATCTTTATCCAAAGGTGGCAGAAGCCATGACTCAAGAAGAGGAAATAAGATAACAGCAGAGGGAGATTTGGTTTCTGTTGGTGCACTGTTTTGTCCCTTGAAATCTAAGAGGAGTGAACCAGGCCAAAAAAGAAAAAAGTCTAAATGTTGGCCTAGCAGATACCTTTATCACGGATTCTTCTCTGGTGAATGGGGCTTGATCATGCTGATAAAAGAGCAAACTATTGATTTTTCTTTGGTTCACCAGTGACATCTCCTAGGAGCCCAGCATATTGAGAAAAGGATATTTTCTTTGTTTAAGATACATAAAGAAGCAGTAAAGGAGACTTTTAAGAAGGCTTTGAAGTAAGTTCCTGAGAAAGGAAAAAAACATACACAGGGGAAAAAATCACAAGAATTTAAGACATTTAAGAAAGAAAGCATAACTCAAATGTTATTGCTTCTCAACTGCGACAGATTCTTTAAGTAGAATATTATATTTAATTAAATATATATTGAGTCGAAGAGAAGTATATATTTAATCTTTAGAATTTCCATCACTTGGTACACTTCCATAGATTAAAAATTCATTACCTTTGATATATCATACAGCAAAATATGTCTACGCATGAAGTATATAAAAAATAACAGCTATGTTACAACTACATAATGATAATGAATGGAAAAAGCTTGTAGTATTTTCAATCAAGGTAGAAGAGAAAATTACATATATTCAGTTTCCTGAAATAATAAGAACACTGATATATCTGAACATATTAAATTGAACATATTTTAGGACAGAAGATAAGAATTCCATTTGAAATGTTTCATTGGTTTAAATATTACAAATATTTTGTATGATTTAAAATGTTAAGTTTGGAAAGTAAATTTAATTCACAAAGCAAACTTAAATACTTATTTCCATTTGTTTTTAATGACAAAAACACTTTGAAGGTAGAGTCCTTAAATATGATTCTATTCTGTATGGTGCCTAATCCTGACTTATATATGTGGTATTTATAATTTTGTAGTAAAGCTCTATTTTTCCCTAAAGATCTGAAGAAGTTATTTGTTATGGACTGAATGCTTATGTCCCTGCAAAATTCATATATTAAGGCCCTAATCCCAAATATGATAGTGTTTGGAGGTGGGGCGTTTGGAAAGTAATTAGGGTTAGATGAGGTCATGAAGGTGCAGGTCTCATGATTAAGACTAGTGAGTGCCCTTTTAAAAAGACACAAAGACCATGTTCTCTCTCTCAAACAAAGAAGGGGGCATGTGAGCACTCAGTGAGATAGTGGCCCTCCACAATCCAAAACAAGAGCTCTTACAATGAAACCTGCGCCTTGGTGGCACTTTGAACTTAGACTTCTCAGACTCCACAAATGTGAGAAATAAATTTCTGTTGTTTCAGATATCAGGTTATGGTATTTTGATATGGTAGCCTGAGCTAAGACACTATAAAAATAAAACATAATGTAATTCATGACAATTAAAGCTAAAAAGAGAATAGAGATCTTTAAAGAAATTTAGAGAAACTAAATGCTCTGACATATGCTAGTCACTATTGTTTAGGACTGAAATTCCCTGTTTTCTAGCAGCTAAAGCAGAACAGGAAACATGCTATATTACATAGTATTGATTATTTGAAAATAAAAAAAGCAAAACAAACATTCTGCCCTTTTTCAAACTTTGTCTGAAAGGATGACAACCAAAACACAGGGCCTGTGTGGAAAAGCTCCAGGATCCAGCCCAGGGGTCCTCATTGCTGTATCAAGACCAAAGAAAGTATCTGATTAAATGCTTTTGGGCCCCAAAACTGTCTTGATTCTGTCTCACATTGGAAAGGGTAATCCTATATCCAATTGAATAAGCATCAACTTTCACTGCCTAGTGTTAGTTCTGATCAAAGAATTGAATCAATACCTCTCCCCCAGGAACTGGCTTTGCAGGCCATTTCACTATGGACATTCCCTTTCCTTTGTTGAGATCACATTTCACTTGCTGTGACTCCCCTCCAGGTATGCACAAAGAAATCTCTGCCCAGAAAAAGCCCGCCAAAAGTCTTTTAAAAGCCACTGACTCCAGTCACTGGGTGTGGCAGCCATCCAGGCTCAGCCACCTGGTGTGCAGATGATGGAATAAATTCATGATCCCTCACCACTCTGGCCTCCTGCATTCCTCCTTTGGCGATCCTAACATTTGGTGTTGAAACCCGGGAGGGTTCCACAGGGATGGGGAGCCATCACCCTGGCTTCAGTCATGCCGAGTTTGCTACTCAGAGAGCAGTAGGCAGAGCAGCTCATTCTGGGAATCCTACTGAGGTGACTCAATTGCCAGCCTTGATCAGGCCTCCCCCCACCCCAGCCCCTCCAGCCAGCCAAGGAGGATGCCAGACCAGGAATCTCTCCTTCTCCATTGCTGACCCTCCATCCCGCACCGGCCAATTTTCTCTAGGTTAGTGATGTTCCACAATTTCCCTCGTCTCAAGCCTTCTGCCCACTCTCTCTCACTGATTTCTCAAAAGTCTCTCATCTCAAAAGTCCCAGCGCTAGACCAGAAGACTCCTCAGCGGTTTGTCTTTGGGTCCTTCTGGATTGGGGACACCCAGGCCAGAGGGTCACTTCTCATTTCTCATGGTGATTTGTTTAGCAGCAGGGACGCCTGCCCTAAATAGTCACCTTTAGATTTGTGGTCTGTCACTCACCCTTCCTCTCTAGTGGGCCATGCCACACTCCCTCTGCACACTAGCGGGGGAGATCAAGCCCAACCACCTCATTTTATTTTGTAACACTGTTTGGCCACAATATAAACTAGATAATAGGCTCAATGTCCTGAAAACAGCACTTTTAATTTTTTAAAAAAATATATTTTATTGATTTTTTTACAGAGAGGAAGGGAAAGGGATAAAGAGTTAGAAACATTGATGAGAGAGAAGCATTGATCAGCTGCCTCCTGCACATCCCCTACTGGGGATTTGCCAGTAACCAAGGTACATGCCCTTGACTGGAATCGAACCCGGGACCCTTCATTCTGCAGGCCGACGCTCTATCCATTGAGCCAAACCAGTCAGGGCAGCACTTTTAATTTTAACACACTGAGCAATTTAGATTAATTGCTGTCTCTGCAATGGAAAATAGTCAGAGATTCCCTACGTCCAGGCCTTTGACCCTTCAGTCCCAATCCTCTTCCTAAGTCTTGCTCTACCCATCAGATCTTTCTCCTTCACTCAAAACATCATATCCCTAACACTTCTGATTCTGAATCTACTTTTGACCCAGCAGACCACTGACCTCCACCCCCTTACACATCTCCTCCCTTACCTGCAGTAGATTCCCAAAACCTAGACCTTCCTAACCAGCAACCACCTTCTCCCCAGCCCCTGAGAGCTCAAATCCTGAGAACATGAGCTTCAAAATAGCCTTTTCCCATCTAACACTCACTCTCAGGCTACCCAAAGAACGCCCTCCTCAACAGCCTCTTCTATTCCCATGCCAATTCACCCCTGAGGGAGGGAGCAGGATCTGAGGGTATAGTCCAAGTCCACGTCCCATTCTCTATGTCCAACCTTGCACAGATTGAGAGGGATCTCAGATCGTTTTACTCCGACCTGATCACCTTACAATGGAATTTGACAAACTTAATGAAATCACTCAAGGCCCTGACGAAAACCCAGCTCTCTTCCTCCTCACGGAGAAGGCCTTACAGAAATTTACCACCTTAGACCCTGCCTCCCCAGAGGAAGCTCTTCTTTGGAATACCCATTTTATATCCCAAGCAGCCCCCCCACACACAATAAACTTTGAAAAACAGACAGAAGTCCACAAACTGCTCAAAAAGACCTCGTTAACCTGGCCTTTAAGGTTTTTAATAATAGAGACAAGGAGACCCAAATCCAAAAACAAAGGCAAGATCAGGCCAAGGCTGAGGTCCAGAAGGAGGCCTTCCAGCTCCTAGGCACCGCTCTCATGAACCCCAAATGAAGTGCCGGTCCTCCAACTGCAGGTAAGTCAGGGGCTAAGCCTGCTCTGGGGCCATGCTTCAAATGCAACAGAAAAGACAGTGAACCACATCCTGCTCAAACCCGAGACCCCCACCTGGGCCCTGCCCAAGGTGCAGAAGGGAAGGCCACTGGAAATCAGACTAGTCTGGCCCTCCAGGTCAGGCCTCAGTCAGTCCAGCAAGGCCACCCTCTGGATCCAGTTTGGAGCTCCCAGACCTCCTGGGACTGGCCACCGAAGAAGCTGCCCAGGCCCTGACAGGGACCCACAGACTTACATCACCAGGACAGAGCCTTGGGTAATGATTGTGGTGGTAGGTAAGCCGATCTCCTTTTTAATTGACACTGGGGCCACTTATTTTGCCCTCTCTGAATTCACTGGGACCCTTGTCTACTCCTCAGTCTTTACTATGGGGGTTGGTAGATTAGTCTCACAGCCATTAGCCACCTCACCTCTATACTGCATCTTACTAAATACCTCCATTCACTCTTTTTTCATTCTACCTTGGTGCCTGGCTGTGGCTACCATGCATTCCCTCATAAAGCCCAGTTGTCCCAAACCACAGTCACCTATCTCAGTTTCACTCTCTCACCCCACAAGGCCGAGCCATTCCTTGGACTATAAATGCCTTATCTCCTTAGCTCCTCCATGATTGTCCCCTCCTCTGAACAAGAAATTTTCTCCTTTCCCAGGGTCACTGGGTACTCTCGCCTCCAGGTTCACAACTTTAGTCTTCTTGCAAAGCTCCTCTATGACATGACATGGCGAAGGGACCCCCTCACTGAACATTTAGATCCCAAGGCCAACATTCTTACCACCTTTTATGCTCTAAAAACTGCTCTCACTTCAGTGCCTTCTTACCCTCCCCCCTCCCAAAGAATAGTTTCTTTACTAAAACTGCAAATGCTTACTTAACAGTCAGGCTATTATCAGAAGCTGAGCTCATTATCACCCAAACCTTAGCATGTTATCTCTAAGGAAAAATGTGGCAGTCTTGAATCCAAGCAGCTAAAGGCCTGGGAACAGGCGGTGGGAACTACTCCCTCCTCCCCCTGCCTTTTCTCCAGCCTCATATACCTATTCATAATTTTCCAAAGTCTTTATTAACTTAAAGACTTTGGAGCATTGCTGGGTTAAATGATAAATATCTAAACATTTTAAAATAGCATACAATACTGAAACATTGATTGCTAGACACAGTTTAATTTGCCTGCTCTTAGTTTTTATTGCAGAAGGTCTCTTGTTCTTTGTTGAATGTATATTTTCTTGAAAGTAAGAGTGTGTTTAAAGTGTGTTCATAAATGCTGGCTGTTTACTTTTTGGTTATCATTGAAAAATTAAGGTTTCTAAGAGTGAAGAATGCTAATACATTTGAAAAAAGAAAGGAAAGGTCTGTACAGGTTGCTGAAGGTATTGATTCAATTCTTTGATCAGACCTAACACCTAGGCGGCCCAACAGTTTAATTTTAATGTTTTTACCAAGTTTGCTGATAAGCCAAAATTTACACTACTCCTTCCTTCATGTTGAGAGAAACTATCCTATCTAATAAAGACAGAAATGCAAATTGACCATCACTTTGTGACAAAATGGCAGCACCCACAGCCAATAAGGAGGGACTATGCAAATTGACACAACAAAGATGGCAGCAGCCATGGCAATGAAGCAGGCGTTCTGGGCCTCTAGGCAGCACACAAAGGCGGAAGGCGGCTCTGGGCCGAAGCGAAGGTGGGAAGGCAGTTCTGGGCCAAAATGAAGGTGGGAAGGCAGCTCCAGGCCAGAGGGAAGGCGGGAAGGCGGCTCCAGCCAGAGCGAAGGAGGTGCTGGCAGCCAGGGGAAGGAAGGCCTATTTTTGCACGAATCTCCGTGCATCTGGCCTCTAGTCTTCAATAATTGACCATTAATATGCAGATTAAACCTCTCATTTAATACAAGCTGAAAACTCCTCAGAAAATATTTCAGTATACACAGAAACTTCTTTATGCAGTGACAATTCATATAAGGAAATATTGGGGAAGAATTTTCAAAGAAAGAAATTCAGTTTGGAGGATTGTGAGTGCTACACTGACAAATTTTTAAAAAATCCTTTGTTCTTGAAGGGCAAAGAAGCTTTGCCACACTAAGACTGTCTTTTGGGATGTTGATTTTAGGCTGGTTGTTGGAAAACAGGGGACTCAGAGAGATCTTTTGTTTCTGTTCCCTTTCCTGTCTAAGAGATTCCGATGAGGAGCCAGCTTTAGGAAGGGACTCTTGGGGTGTTCATCGTAGCCAAATTTGAATTGAGTATGGTGGTGGGAGGGTGACTAGCAGGGACATGTTGATTAGATTGCCCATTTGTCATTGTTTCTGGGTTGCCTAGCAAAAATTTCCCTGCTATGTTTGTTCCACTTTTCCTCAACTACCTATAAATTTCCTACTTATTTTGAAATCTCAGACCCCACCCCATCCCTTTTCTACTTTGTCAAATGATTATATAGTAGATATATATGGAGATATATATATATATATATATATTTGGACTGAATCTTGTGATGCAAATAGTAATTTATTTCTGCCCAACAGCAGGTCAGCCACATATATATCTATATGGATATAGATATATATCCATATCTATAGTAGGTAGATATGGATATATTTATTTATTTATTTACCCAATTTTACCTCACTGTCTTTGGAATTTTCATGCTTATGTGAATTCCCCTTGTGCATGTATTAAAGTTTGATTTTCTCCTATTATTCTGGCTCTGTTAATTTGACTGTTAGCCAGCTAGAATAACTAAGAAGGTGAGAAAAAAGTATTACTTTTGTAGCCCCCACATTCTTCTAGATGTTATCCAGGAAATGTCTTTTTATGATTCTTTTAGAATTTGGATCTCACAGGTTCTGGACATCAATCACCATTGCACTGACTTGTAGATGCTATAAGAGATTGGATCAATTGTTTATAGGCAACTATTGGAATGTACCTTGGGGTTTTCTTTTCTGAAAACCTGCTATCACCTTGCTTTTTTGTAATGGGCCTCTTCCTTCTAAAAAATTAATAAAGCCCTAACCAGTGTGGCTCAGTTGGCTGGTCATTGTCTTGTGCACCAGAAGGTCACTGGTTTGATTTCTAGTCAGGGCACATGCCCAGGTTATAGGTTCAGTCCCCAGACAGGGGTACCGGCAGGAGGTAACCAATCAATGTTTTTCTCTCTTCCTCTCTCACTAAAATCAATAAACACATATTTAAGAAAAAAAATTAATAAAGAAAAAATTTCAAAATGAAGGAGTCTAATTCAAATTATTAATACATTATTGTTTAGTGAGAAAAGCTAAGAGAAAGAAGAAGGCATACTCAAAGTAATTTTGTTAAATTAAAATCAATCTCCAACTCACAATCCTTAACAAATACTGAAAGGCTCAATTATTTCCTCTTTCAAAATTCTTCCCAAATATTTTCTCAGATTAATTACCACTGCATAAAAGAAGTTGCCATGTGTACAATTGTAACCATGGTGTTCTTCAGATTACCTGCATAATGCATGTGTAATTAATTCCTGTGCAAAGCATAATTAAGATGTACTGTAATTCAGTTTCTCCTGAAACTCAATTATTATATGAAATGCATACAATCAAATCATAGGGGCTGCCACAAAAAGGAAAAGAAGAAAACAGGAAAGAATTAGGTTACTATTATTTGTAGATTGCATGACCACCAAAGTCAGTAAGAAATAGTTTGCCATCACCTCTCTGACTTGCAGAATCTTAGCCATCCAAATGTGTTTTGCTACTTCATGACCAAAAGGTGGCACTGTTCCATTTATTGTGAGGTTGGAATATAGTCCTGGCACTATAGTGGATCTGTAATGTGCTCCGCTGGAATTAGCAAGGCGTGCATCATTAACCATTCTGCTTCACAGGCCCTGCTATCAAGAGGATCATACCAGCAGCTACTCTGACATAACTCATTAAGAAATTGTTGTAAATAAGAATCTTATAAAAAAGCAGAATGGCAGGTTAAAGCAGCTCCCCCACCTTGGAAGCAAACTAATCTTTGTGGCTGACCTGCTGTTGGGCAGAAATAAATTACTATTTGCATCACAAAAGACGGAGGCATTCCACCAAGCAAGGGGACAGCTACAGCTAAGATTCTGTGGCATTTGATTCACTTTTCTCCCCAAGCCCAGTCCAAGCTAGGTGATTTACTCTCATGAGAAATCACTGAAACGTTTACCTATTCACCTGGTCAGGCAGTCACAAGCACATCTTAAACAGCTGTGGGGAATAGTTTCACTGACATTAGAGGTTCCCAATTAAGGGAAAGAAAGGTGTCTAACTTTCTGAAACAATTTAGCCAAAATGACAAAAAACTAAACAAAGCGAATAAAGAACAAAAAAACAAAAACTGGCTGGAGGCTTTACACAGTGGCTCATCAGCATTCAACAACCATTCCTTGTGGCTTAAATCAAAACGGAAAAAGAAGATCTTGAGACAAATGCAAAAGAGATGAGCAAAAATTTTCCATCACCTACACAGTAGGCCACAAGGGAAAGAGAAAGGGGCTGTCTAAATGCCTCTTCTTTTTGATAGATATATGATGACTATGAATGAAGAATTAACACGCAGCACTCAAAACATTATGCCCTAGCAAGTACAAAGAGTATACGAAATGTAATAGCATTACATCTTAAGAGCTTGCATTTGTGAGATTTTCTCCATGGACTAGATTCCTTTCACATTTTAAACCTGGTTGCAACAAAGGATGGCAACAGCATTGTTTATGCCATAAAGATATAAGTAATCCGTTTTTGTTTTTTGCCAGATATTATATTCTAAGGTCCAAACACAATGGAATAAATACTTGGGTAATTTTAGGCAAAAGTTTAAAAAAATCAAATTCTGGATCATTTGTTCAATTGAATTCTTACATTCTTCACTTTTCACTCTAGCAGTGGGAACCTGACCTTTTGCTGCAATGTCATAGCACAGCTGAAATGGCTCAAGTTGTCAGGAATGAAAGAGAGGCCAGTCCCATTCAAATGATGGAGTTCTCTAATTACTGAACCCTGCAGAGAGCACCTGCCTACCCCCCAGCCCTTGTGGTCCACTTAGTGCACTTAGCAGCCAGGGCACTGCTTCAGTGAACAAAAAGGAGGATGCTTTCTGAACTCACAAGTCAGGCAGATCACAATCACACTTAGGGGACAGGTAAAAAATATGTCACTGTTATGAAAATGAGACTATGGAGTTAGTTTCTGTTGTGTGATGTTTTGTTAAAGATCCACAGGAGCTGAGGCCTCTGTGTTCCTCTCAAATGTACAAGGGAACGGAGTAGATGTGGGCAGAGAAAAACAAAGAGGACACAATGCCTGTGGAGGGAAGGTGGTAGTAGGAGGTGACAAGAAAGGTTTCATGTCCACATTTAGAGATACCCCATTACCATGTCTTACTCCTTCTCTTTGAACTTGCAGGTCTGTGATTTATATGCTGTTTTGAACATATTTGGTGCTAGTAGGAGCTGTGTAAGGTGTGTTGTTACATCTTCCTAGTGGCTCAGGGAGTAGGTAGTAGAGCTGTTTTGAGAAGACAAAGCAAGAGGGGTCAATAATGACTACTCAATAGTGAAGCAAGCAAGGGGACTGGACTGACCACAGTTATAGCTTAGTTCTCCTCTCCCTTCCCGCTCCCACAAGGAGGCAAACAATGCGAAATACATGTGAGTGCACTTTTCATATATTGGAGGTAGTCATGTGAACAGAAATTTGCCTGAAATAATAATTCTCACCTAAAAACAGCTGTCTGAGAAAATCATAATCATACCACCCTGCAGTCAATTAACTATAGCTTTTATGGATTTGCATATACACATGTAATTAACAACAAAGTCAACATGAAGCAACCATTATTAGCACCTGTTTGAGGTTCCAGGTGAAGTTCTCAATTGTCTCCCATTTGCTCTAGCCCAGTGGTTCGCAACCTAGGCTGCACATTAGAATCACCTGGGAATCTTTTTAAAATCCTGATTTCTGGGCCTCATCCTCCGGAAATTCTGTTTCTTTGTTATGGGGTGAGGCTACAACATTAGTAACAAACAGAATTTCCGGAGGATGAGGCCCAGAAATCAGGATTTAAAAAAGATTCCCAGGTGATTCTAATGTGCAGCCAAGGTTGAGAACCACTGCTCTAATCATTCTCTGGTCTGGGAACTCTGCCTTTCATGTCCTCCCACCATTCTTTGCTGCTTGTATAAGTCTGACTTTCTGCTGCAAGTTCTAGTTTAATCCCCAACCTCTATGTGATATTTTTACATGCCTATTAATCCACATTTCAATATTTATAGTATTCTCCCACAAATATCGCAACTAACTCTTGTCAGAGAGGGAAAATTCTCTAGCACCCTTCACAGTTCTTCTGTCTGGTCTAATAATCAAATTAACAAGAATCAGATTTGGCAGTCAAAAAACAAATTTAGGTTTATTGACATGTATACCTCCTGGATACATGAAAGAAACCCAGGAACACTGAGTAATCACCAAAGTGGTGGAAGCCATCACCTAAAATACCACCTTCAGCTAAAGACAAAAGAAGATGCTGGTGTGGGGAGTCAGTTAAGGGCAGTTACCAGGAAAACCTCACTAACAAGGGTAAGGTTGTCATGCAAATGTAAATCCTTCCTTCTCTATAGAACCTCGGATGTCAGAGTGGCTCCCATGTCTGCTGTTTCTTAAAATTAACCAGCTCAAAATAATCTATATCCAAAAAGAGGCATATTTTAGGGGGTGGAAAACTCTGATCCCCTCAACTCTGTATTGCCAGTAAGTAGTAACAGTACTTTACAGTACTTTACACACAGCCCTCATTTTACTAAATTTTTGGTTGCTACTGATACTAACTCGATTTTTGCTCTCAAGGATTCTAACTACCATCTAAGATAAATATGGTGACATAATCAGCCTCTCTAAAACCAAAATGAAATGGCCTCATAAAGGAAAAGGATGCCAGTTCACTTCCAGTCAGAGGACATATCCAGGTTGTGGGTTTGATCCCTGGGGTCTGGGAGCTTGCCGGGCTGCGTTTTCCTCGTGTGTGTGTGTGTGTGTGTGTGTGTGTGTGTGTGTGTGTGTGAAATCAATAAAAACATTGTTTTTAAAGGTGAGGGTGAACAGAGTTAGTCACTGTTCCTGGGCCTCTCCCATGTATCCAGGATGTATACCAGTTATTCAACTTTCATTTTTCTCCTGGTAATCTATCTTTTGTTCATTTGATTATGAGTAGAAGAACTTGAAAGGAAGAGGATGATTCTTCCTCTCTGACAAAGACATAAACTGTTAAGTATTAACTAATAACTTGTTAACTATCAACATGAGGTACTGGCAAAAGGATACGTGCGTATCACAGGTGGTGACTGAAAACAGTTCTAGAAGTTGCATGTTTATGCCAAGGAATCCCAAGATGAAGTGTACCAACCAGGCAGTTCCTACAGGGTACACAGTTCAAAGCACAGCTGTACAATCTGGAAATCTCATGGGAAATTGTTCTTGTGAGATTGAGCCATTAAGCTCCAGTTATCAAACCTAAGTGGTCTGGATAAGCATAATATCATCTTTCAGCCAAACCCAAGGATATGCAACTTTTTTTCATCACAAATTTAAATGGCACACGAAGGTGACTGGTGATACAAAATATGTTGTAACAACTTACTTGTTGAAATTACCATTCAAATCCTTTTAAGACAAAGTTAAATAAAAGGGGAAAATCCACACATCCTTTCACTATGGAGCACTTGCTATTACCAAATGCGTGTGGTCTTTCAAAGAGAATGTCAGCAGTGATTATAAGGCAATAAATAGACTTTCTAAGGAGTGAGAGCTTAAGGTACATTTAACTTAAAGCTATTCATCATACAATATAAAGGCAACTATCCAATACTTAGTATTTATACACGATTAAGTCAGATCCATTTTAAGGCAATTTAATAATTTTCAGTTCAAATAATTTCTTGAATACCATAAATAAAGGGTGTCACCACCAAGTTGTTCGACCTTTCATTTTACTTTAAGCAAACATTCTTTGCCTCCCCTATAATATAAAAATCCATTTATTTTTTCACTCATTAGAACCAGAATGTCAGAAGTGATATCATAGCATGGGCGATAATTGTGGACCATTTGGACACTAGGTACTTTTATTACTTCTTCCAATTAGAACTGATTTGCTGCATTGTTTACAGCATGGTATTAAAAAGATCTACATCATGGGGCAAATTCTCATACAGGCCAGTTGGTTTCATTTCAAGATTTGATTATACAAGGCACCCCTCATTAGTGAACTGCCTTGCAACTGTGTGCCACAGGTCATAAGACAAAAGGAATGAAAATTATTTTGCATACAGCCCCATCTTGCTTCTGACTAAATAACTCAAAGCTCAGAACCTACACTGTTGATCACTATTATCTCTGAAGATAAAAGACATCACATTTCTTACTCAAGCACTTGACTTCCAAGATATATACATATCTTTGAAACCATGTGCATAGCACATACTGTTTTGATATTTACTTTGTCCTAACTTTTCTAATTGACTTCCATTATAATGATGTGCACTTCATTATTGAATTAGAAAGGATTTTTAGGAACAATGCTATTAAAAGTGGAGGTTTTAAATCGGTGATATTAACAACATATGATTACATAATCAAAAGAAAACCAATGTGCAGACATAAATCTGCTGTGGAGAAAAAAATGCATACACTCCGACTCTTTGTATTGTTGAGAAACAATTATAGTCAATTTGATTATTCTTCTAAGCTGCATTTCATTGGCCCTGGGAAAGAAAGGGAAGCTGTGCTACTTAGTCCTCACCATGAGGGACGGAGAAACATCTATATTCTGGAGCAGATGAAACTGAAGGTCCCTATGACTTCGATTACATTTAGCTTTAAATCGTAGTTCTAGAAATCATCTCTCTCGAGGCAGCAGAAGACTAATGGTCACGTAGTCCAGACCCCCGGCAGGCTAAAGATATCATCTTGACTTACATTATGTTTCAGCTCCTGAGCCCTAAGGTGGAAAGACCCTCTGGCTACTTTCCCAGGAGACTGGAGGGACCCAAGAACAGACCTCAGAGCTGTCCTTGAGACGTGAGGAAATGACTTATTACCCTTACCTCACCTATGACCAATCAGCTTCCAGCACAATCACAAACCTCTGACCCACAGTGTCTTGATTTTGCCCTGTATAATCTGTAACCTATATGCATCAGGAAGTTAAGTCTTTAAGCATTAGCTCCCTGTACTCCAGATTGGCCAATTCAATATTAAACTATTTTTCTTCCTATACTTAAAACTCCTGCTCGTGTATTTCTTTGGGCCAATGCATGCAGGCAGACAAACTTGACACTGAGGTCCTAATAACAAAGACCGTGACCAGAAAAAAATAGTAAGATGCCCTAAATTAAATTATAGCAGACCGGAGGGTGGGAGGGAGAGAAAAGGAGAATTAGTCTGTTAACAGCCATGGGCAGAATCCAACAAAAGATTGCTCATATTGCTGAAAGTATACTGAAACTTTGAATAAACTTCCAGGCTGTGATTTTTAGTTCTTATCCAACAGAAACAGCCAACTACCAGAGGCCACCCATCTTGCTTACACAGTGACCATTCCAGACTATTGCCCACAACCAGTCCAGAGGCATAAAATACTTCTTCCTTATGACTACTCACCTATCCCAAAACTTTCTCTGTTTCACCTTCTCCTCCTCTCCCTTTTTTATAGCCAACATAATTCTTCCAAAACAACTTAAACCTTTCTTCCCCAAACTCATTATATAAAAGAGCCCCTCAATCCCAGGAGAGTGGACAAGTTTGTCTTCTCCATTTACCCTGCTGCTGGTGATGTAGACTGCATACCCCAGGGCCCTGTCCTGTGTGGCTGGTGATGGCTCAATAAATACTTCCAATCAGGACAAACTTCCAGTCTTATCATGACACCATTATAACAATCTGGTTGCTATTCAACAAAAAAGGAATAAAGGGAAGACTAGACAATGTAGGCATGCCATTTATACAGCTTTGCTCATTTTACGCTCTCCAAGTCTGGAGATCAATGGGGCAAGGGACTGGACAAAGGCGGCTGGGACACATGCCCAGTAAGGTCTGAGTGATGTTGAAGGTGTTTACCTGTTTGGCAACCACACCTGGGAACAAATTAGTGGCCAGAACAGGCATGGCCACTGCAAGAGTAAGAAACCTGAATATTAAAACTCCTAGACAAAGGAGCACACTCTCTTGGTTTTTACTCTCGCATGGGTCTGGCTCCTGACTCTCCTGTTGTAGGGGGCGCGCTCCCCTGCGCCCATGTGGCTCATGGCCATGTGGGACCCACACCATGGAATAATGGACTTTAATCTGCTGGAATGCTAAGGAAACTGGATCCAGCTGCAACATGGAACGGAAGCTCTGGACACTGGCCTTGCTTTTGGCTTTGCTGAACCCACAGCTGTACCTCTTTCAGGACTGGTTTAAGGGACATGGCACATTGGAAACTGAGGAATGTAACTCCATGCAAATAGTCTTCTACCACATTTCATTTTTCCAAGGGGACTGGGCTTCTGAAAGTAGTCATTTCAGTGGTACCCCAAGAACCTCAACTCCCACGAGCAAGGGAGGAATTTGATTCTCTGGAAACAATAAGGTTTTTTTAACAACAGCATAAAGTATTTCTAATTGACTAATTATGAGAGCATACAGACCTGACTCTAAGATATGTGTAGACAGTAGATGAGATAGGTAATAGTATCAAACTCTAAACTATCTTCATAATGACCATATTTTGTTGATGTTTTTCTGCAGCTCTGAATACTTTTACTACCCTATTCTCATGCTGAAAGGAAATTATGGACAATTTGTTTCCATGAAGAGCCTGACCATATGGCCCATGGATGTGCATCAGAAAACAGTAAACAAATTGCAACCCCTCTGCCCATAGTGCTCGCCTGCAACACCGACTGCTTTTCAGCACAGCTTGTTGTCAAGGCAAGGATTAGCAGACACAGCTTTGATGTTTATAGCTTTGAAAGCATTAATTCCATTATAAATTTGGAAATTTCACTTTACAGATGTTGATGGTCTGTGTATCTTTGTTTGTTTCTCTATTCTGTATGATGATCATAAGGGCAGGGCAGAAATAGTTCCTCTCTTCAAGTGACTGTGTTGTGAGCTCATTCGCATTAACAATGCCACTGATTTTGATGACATGCATTATATGCATATAATTTTAAAAATCTTTCCCCAGTTCTTAGTACTATAAAAAGCCTGATTAGGCAATTCGCCCTTTTCATTATGTCAACTAAGTAGACATCACTTGAAAGAACAGGGAAAGCCAAGTAGAACAACATGAATATTAACATGGAAAAACCTCTCTGAATGGGAGATCCTTAAGGACCAAAATTGAATAGGAAATATGCCAAAATGTTTTAACTGCTCAAAACAGTAGCAAAAGCATTACCAAATGCAGTTACATTTACCCTGGCTCTGATTAACAGTGGAGCATTACATAAAACAAAGATTTCCTATGGCTTCAAGAAATGGAGATATCGTGTTACTTACCTTACTATAAGATTTTTTCAAGACTCACTCTGGTTTTTAAGTTTGCAATCACCTTGTGACCCATTTTGTGATTTTGCAAATCTACACAAGCATTATTTCTAATGGTAAATAGTGAAAGTCATCACTTGACTATACATAAGCTTAGCTATTGGGAGTGCACATCATTGCTGCTGTTCTGATCTGTGCTTATACCTCCCACACCAATAAAACAATGAGAATACCTCTTGGAGTGCTTGTCTTATCTTACCTTATAACTTAAATGCTAAAAGTTTTATACATTTTGTAAATTATCCAGTGTTAGAGTGAAATATACAAATAATAATGTGTATTACTTCAAAGTAAGACTAACTTTAATGATTTTTTTTTCAGGAAATTTCACTCAAGAAGCAGTAAGTTTTCCTCTGTGCAGTAGAAGTACTATATGAAAGTCTGAATTCCCAAAATATCTACTTCCCCAGTAGGTATACTGTCCTTGGAGTCTTAGAATGCTATAGAAAAGGAGAAAGGAGTCCTGAATAAGGAGCTAGCAGCTATAACCTCACCAACTCAATAATTTTGCTGTATTTTAATTCTGCAACACACAGCAAAAATATCAGAATGATGTCACCTCAGCTCATAAAACTGAGTGAATTTAACGTCCATGACCTTTAAAGTCCCAGGTGACATCAAATAGTGGACAATACCTTCTTTGTGGGAGCAGTCCAAAAAAGCCCAGTTTCTTGGGAGATAAGAGTGAATTATAAAGTAGAATAAGAATTTTGTGAATTTCTGCTATTCTATAAATCAATTCAGAATCGTTTTATTATTTACTGTGTAAAATATATTTTTATACAGCAAAGATCAAAATGCAATCAGCACAACAGTCAACATAATCCATATCAAAGAATGAGGCAAACTCATTTGGATTCCTCCCAATGCCATAAAATGGCATGCCTGAAAATGAACAAACCCACCTTCCTATCTCCTTGAAAATCTCTGGAGCATTTATGTGATTTGGAATTATTTTATTTTGTCTCCATTCCTATTAAATGCAGAAGCTAGCTTACCAGAATGTTTATTTTCATAACATAGGAAAATACACTGCATCCAAGCTTTGTAATCCTGAATGCATTTCTAGTTGAATGAATAACTTAATTTAGGTCCTATTTCTAATTATAGCACATCAAGTCCATAACTTGGCAATAATCTTTTTTCTCATTATCCACACAAAGGCTCTGCAAATGAATTGAAAATTAATTACTTTCCTCCTTGTTTTATAGAATATTGTATGTCTGAACTAAAAGCTGGAGGAAATTTCTCTTACTTTGTTAAAAGGCAAAGATATATTTGATGCATTAATCTTCTTCTAGGTAGTGCAGTGAAAGGTTGTATAGAGGTACACGAATCACATACGGCACCCTGGCTGATCCCATGTTGATGATTTCATTTTTCTTTTTCTGAGTACAGTTGTACAATTTTCTGAAAGTCATTTCATTATTCTACTGCCACTTCTAGATCTGCACTTATCACACAGTCATTAATACCCTGGATTCTGAATCTGCAATATAACCATGTATTTTAGGGTGGCATGCATGGAACAGAGGGTTCAGAACAGGTCTCCCCAAGATGTGCTACTCTGGATGATTTTGAGTGGAAGGCATTCAAGATCCTGCAGCTTAAGAGAAACTCGTACCTCTCCCTTAGAAAATTTAAATTGGGGGCCTTGCCCATAAGATTTATGAAAGGGACTAAAGTTTTTCTACCCCAAAAATGTACCTTTGGGGACATAGATTTTAAGCTGGTTATTAAGAAACTCTTAAAAAGCTCAGAAAGAACTCTGACCCTCTCCCTTCCTGCCTAAAGAAATTCAGATATAAAACCCGGCTTCAGGAAGGGAACCTCAGTACAGAAGATAACTTAGCACATACAGGACAGACAGGAAGAAATCTGGCAAAGCCTTTTTCCCTCTGTGCCCCATGGTTTCAGGGTTGCCCAGCAGGAATTTGTTTACCATGTTTAGCTATGAATTAACTAATCCCCCTTTGAAATCCCAAATCTCTGCCTCCTGCCCCTTCTCCTTTGTCCAGAATGGCATCCCAACTGCACAATACATTTTGGGTCACATTCTCATGGACCTCAGAATATACGTTCATATAATAAACTTTGGACATTTTATCCTGCTAAACTCTCTGTTAATTAGATTGTTAGCCCAAGTAGAATCACCTACAAAGTGGGAGGGGAATTATTTTTACATCCCTAAAGTTATCACTAGAAATAACTTTCATGACTTATCCCTAGGGCAGGGTACCATCTGCTCTTATGGTCCTGTAAATGACCTTCCTCCCTCTGAAGGCCCAAGGCGATCCTTACTTCAGAATTTCAGACACTCCATTTTACTTTTCTGTCTCTGAACCTCCCATGTATATGGGGGCTCTGACTTGCTCACACATGCAGTTTTCCATACATATGAATTAATTAAATTTATATTGTTTATCTGACTGAAGTTGATTTGATTGTTAGAGCAGTTGTGATAGGGGTATAAGGGTAAAATAAAAATATGATTTTTGTGTTTTCCCCTCTTTTATTCTTTTCTCTTTCCTTGTGCACCCTTTTATTACCAGAATGTGTACTTTATTAATCACTATATATGTTTAAACTTAGGTTCTGGCTAAGATGTTCTTGCAGTTCACAGATGACCAGACAAAAACAAAGAGTCTTTAGGAAGGAAATCTGAAGATGCTGCCTTAGCCTAATCTGAATCAAGTATGGTAAACAAGAGGGCTTCGGGCAGGGGGCCTGTTTGCTACATACCCACTGTGTACCATTGTTTCTGAATTGCCCAGCAACCATTTTCCTGAACCAGCCCTGAACTTCCACTCCTGGCCACCAGGAATGAGGGTGGTGATCAATTAGGTCTCAGACATCTGGGAATGACACGCACCCGGATCATCCTGTTCCTGAGACCAGTAATGAAGACACTCATCAAGAACAAGACCCCCCACAGGAACTCAAATTCCAGGACTGCAAATCACCAGAACGCCCTCTGCACTCCCTACCCACACTCCCTTCCCCTGATTCCCCTATATAAGCTTTCCCCTAATAAGCTTGAGGGGAAGGTGGATATTAGGGTTTTACCCATCATCTTCCCAGATTTCCAGCATCTAATGCAAATCTATAATCTACTCCATGTCTCTGCTTTTTGGCTGAGTGTGACAGGTAGCACATGCCCCAGACTTGGTTGACCTCCTGTTCCAGTTGGAAGAACCTAGAAGAGTAGAGGAAAATTTCTCCCTCACCCTCTCACCCCCAAATCAAACTACATGTAAATTGAGATGTTGAAGGGACCAAAGTTTTGCCACCCTGAAACCACTTTTGGGATATTGATTTTTAAGGTGTTTATTAAGAACCAAGACTCAGAGGGGTCCTTTGACACTCCCCCTCCCACTTCCTGCCCAAGAGATTCAGAGATCCTGCTTCAGGAAGGAGATCTTAATGATGCTGCCTTAGCCTAATCTGAATTAAGTATGGTAAACAAGGGGGCTTTAGGCAGGGCCCTGTTTGCTATATACCCACTGTGTACCATTGTTTCTGAATTGCCTAGCAAGCATTTTCCTGCATGTGTGTTACTTCTTCCTTAACTACCTGTAAACTGCCCATTCTCACTTCTGAAATCTAATGCCCCATCTCACCCCCTTCCATATTTGTCCAAAATGTCTTATATACCCAGTGGTCGCCTCACTCACTCTCTTTGGAATTTTCATGCCTATGTGATTTTACCATGCACATGTATTACAAACATGATTTTCTCCTGTTAATCTGTCTCAGCCCAGCCAGAAGAACTTAGAAGGTGGGAGGAAAGTATTCAGTTAGTTGTTCTTTTACCTCCCACAATGTTAAAGATAAAACTAAAATTTTTATCAACTGACCTTTTTCTTTTTAAAATCAGGATCTCAAAATAAATAATAATAATATTAATAATAAAATAAAATCAGGATCTCAGATGAAATCATATTACACAAAGTTGTACTTTATCACGTATCATGTTATAAAGCCATTTGTGTTATGTCAGTCACTCACTGATGGACATACAACCCAAAGACAAAGTGCACGAATTTAACCAGGCGCCTTCTTCCCAACCACTGTCAGGTAAAAATTGTTCCCTTACTCGGGTAGTTTAAAATTATACTAAAGGTCACTATTGATTCAGGATGTCCTGATGAGTCAAACAACCACAACATTAGATTTGCAACTTCAGAAAGCGTTTGGCATAATCTTATTAAATACTAACTTAAAAACTGGAGCATGGCTCAATAGCTTCATAAAAAGTGTTGCTACATTTGTTGATTATTCATGAAAGGGAGCACTTTCTGGGATAATACCATCGGAGCGAATTGATCACAACTGATATCTGCTGTGTACCTGCAATTTTAAGGCTTTTAAACATTAAAATGAATTAGTAAAAGTGATTTTTTCCCCTAAAAGTCCTGAAATTTAAAGCTTGTACATGTTTGGGACAACTTGGTGCATCCTTCCTGAAGGCAAGTACTCAATAATCTCCAACATTCCTGTTGGAGATATATATATATATATATATATATATATATATATATATATATATAGCCATTCGTCTCATTAATCAGTCTTATGGGAAATTATTTCTGACCCATTTTGAAATTTATTATGTTGGAGAAGCAAGGATAAGATATGCCAATTTGGAATACCACCTATATCTTTTAATGATTTGAATTTTAAATTGCTCATTCAATGTAATCAGCAAATTAAAAATAAAAATTATTGCCTGGCCAGTGTGGCTAACTAGTTGAGTGTCCACCTATGAACCAGGTGGTCATGGTTTGATTCCCTGTCATGCAGGGCACATGCCCTGGTTGCAGGCTCAGTCCCCAGTTGGGGGCGTGCAGGACACAGCTGATTATTGTTTCTCTCATCATTGATGTTTCTCTCTCTCTCTCCCTCTCCCTTCTTCTCTGAAACCAATAAAAATGTTTTTAATCTTTAAAAAATCATTAGTTCTCCATGTAGCTATCAAAATCTGAATATTACTTAATTTTGTCTTCAGACATATTAAGTGGCATGGTGTACTAGACAACCAACAATCCCAAATGAGATGATCCTCAAAAGAATGACTTCAAAGTATCAAGAGTTTACAAAATAGACCGAGCTAAAATTATAGTTACTTTTGCCACTGTCATTATCAAAGGAACAGAACATTTCTCACAAATGTAGAGAGTAAACAGAACAGACTGCTGAATGAGAGTAAACAGAACAGAATGCTGAATAGTTCACTACCATGTTGTTCAAAATCAGTTCTTTACAATGAATTATGGTGGACCCTCTAGTACCAAAAATAGCAATAAAAGGAAAAGAGAATAAATCTGTCTGAAATGGGATGTGGTTTCTTCTGTGATAATTACTAGTATCTGTTTCATAAAAGCAAGATGAGCTATTTCAAAACAGCCCTTGCCCATGAGGCACTAAGAACCTATGTTTTCTCAAATGTGGAGACATACCTGAAGTGCCCTAAGACAACCAATAAAATCTTGCAAAAACGTGATCATTGTTAGAAACAGGTAACTTGGATTAACAAGTTAGAGACAAAATACCTTGTTAGCAACCAGCGATTAAGGATGATCCTTGCCAGGAAGAAAAATGTTAAAGATAATAAATCTAACCTGCTAATTGAAAGTTACCTGTTTCTAACAATGATCACGTTTTTGCAAGATTTTGTTGGTTGTCTTAGGGCTCTTCAGGTCTGTCTCCAAACTGCCGCCTCTTTGTACAGTGACACCACTTCTACAGGCTTCCCCTCGTCCTGGCTCCTGCTGAGTGCTGGGCCCCCACTCAGAAGGGAAAGAGCTGGTCCCAGAGGCCTGACTGGCCTGCCTTCCCCTCTCACCAGGGCCCAAAGCTCTGGGACCAGACCTCCTTTTGACGCTGAAGACTGAAAACAATGGCCTGGAGATGAGTTGTAGTCAGTCTGTAGTGACCACAAGCTCAGCCCCCAGACCCTGCTGCCTGGTCTCAGCAATGCCCATGTGAGCAGGGGCCCCCACTTCCTGAGAGCGGCCACAAAGCAGAACAATGCCTGGTGGGCCAGCCCTGCCCTCTGTCTCAGCTCCAAAGTGCCTGTGTCCCAAGCTTTCCATTGCTCAGAGGGGATTCTCACTTCCAGAGGCAGCACAAAGTCTGCCAGGATGGAAGCCAGCAGGCTCAGTGCACCCATTGCTCCCCCACTCCTCCAAGGGGCGCTAGCCTTCCAGGGTTCACCAGCTTACAAGGTTTAGACGAGGTTTGAGGCTGACTTTTGAGGGCAGTTTTCAGGATCGCAAATCTCCTCTATGCCTGTGCATTTAACTTTTGTACTTTTTAATCACTTTGATACAATGGGTTTTTATCTTACTATTTGGAGATGCCAATTCTACTTTTGAATTTAGCTTATTAATTCAATCTGGGAATGACTGTTAGCAAATTAGAAAACTTTATTTTGGTTACTGTGAAAATGGGGCAATATGAAGCCATCCCACCACCCCACCCTCATCTTGTGCCCAATAAACAGTGCTGGGATTCAAAAAAAAAAGAATATTCACCCGGCCAGTGTGACTCAGTGGTTGAGCATTGACCTATGAACCACTAGGTCATGGTTTGATTCCCAATCAGGGCACATGTCGGGGCAGGGTTGGGGGGTGGGGGGTGGCCCACAGGATCAATCCCCCGTAGGGGGTATGCAGGAGGCAGTGGATCAATGACTCTCTCTCATCATTGATGTTTCTATCTTTCTCCGTTCCTTTCCTCTCTCTGAAATCAATAAAAACCTTGCTTTAAAAAATTAAAAAGAATATTCACATAATGATTTAGAGAAAAAATAAGGACAATTTCTCTATTTAGTGGTCAAATGCAAAAAAAAAAAATTAAAGCTAAGAAATATATGTCCCTGTAAGGTATTGTGATGGTTACTTTTGTGTGTTTACTTGGCTAGGCTGTAGTACTCAGTTATTTAATCAAACAGTAACCTAGGTGTTGCTGTGAAGGCACTTTATGGATGTGGTTAATATCTGCAGTCAGCTGATTTTAACTAAAGAATATGATACTTGATAATGTGGGTAGGCTTCATCTAATCCTTTGAAAGGCCTTAAGAGCAAATAGTGAGGTTTCCCAGCATGAACAAATTCTGTCTCCAGACTACAGCAACAATTCTGGCCAGAGTATCCAGCCTGCCCACCTGTCCTGCAAATTTTCAGACATGTCAAGGCCCACAATTATGTGAGCCAATTACTTAAATTTCTGTCTCTTCGTGTGTGTACACACACACACACACACACACACACACACACACACACACACACACACCTATTGGTTCAGTTTATTTCTCTGGAGAACCCTCACTGATACAGATTTATGCATATGTGACACACACACACACGCAGACACACACAGTATTTAAATATTTCCACAAATGAAAAAGACAGAGATTCTTATTTTTTAATAATCTGCTAACTGAAATGACATGATCTATACCTACAACTTATGTCTTGTATTTCATGACATGGGTCAGTACACAGAGGCCAAAACTGAGGAGGTGTCACATCTAAACATGACACTGCTTTAAAGAAAACTGGAATTAAAGAGATGGATGGATAGATAGATAGATAGATAGATAGATAGATAGATAGATAGATAGATAGATAGATAGATTTCAGAGAGGAAAGGAGAGGTAGAAAGAGACAGAAACATCAATGATGAGAGAGAATCACTGATTGGCTGCCTCCAGCATACTCCCTACTGGGGATCAAGCCCACAATCTGGGCATGTGTACTAACCTGGAATAGAACCTTGGCCTCTAGTTCATGGGTCGACGCTCAACCACTGAGACACACCAGCGGAGTGAAAACTGGAATTTTTGTTCCAAAATAATGGTTTCATAGTTAATTACATAGATCCAAACAAACAGACCAACCTAAGAAACAATTTTGTGAGTGACCCCATCAGTATCTTCATACTAGTGGAGCCTTGAAGGCATTGAGAAATGAGTGGCTTCACATCTCCTCAGGTTCTTTAGAAATAATACCTTGAATTTGTTTAATTGAAATAACAATTACCCCAATCCACCACCACCAAAAAGCAAAGTTACCCAACTTCCTGTGAAAACTGACTGTTCTTTCAAACCTGGATACAGTAATTAGACCTATGTGGTAGAGAAACAAAAAATCATGTCATCAATAAGATTCTCATTAGGACTTTTAAAAATATATATAAATGGTTATTAGATTAAGGAAATTAACATATTTTTGGGCAGAGACTAGAGTCAAACAGTGTGATCAACTGCATCCTTAAGAGATTCCATGAAATAAAGATTCAATTTGTATATTCCCCCTCTTTGAACATCTGATGGGCATTCTAAGACACAGTTTTATCACTAAAATTCTTCCATTTAATTTTTTCAAAGTTCACACATGCTTTCTATAACATAGATTTGAAATGTTTCCCTACCACTGCTCCTTGCCTTCTCTTATGTTAGAAAGGCAAGTACATGCCCTAACCGGTTTGGCTCAGTGGATAGAGTATCGGCCTGCGGACTGAAAGGTCCCAGGTTCGATTCCCGTCAAGGGCATGTACCTTGGTTGCGGGCACATCCCCAGTGGGAGGTGTGCAGGAGGCAGCTGATCGGTGTTTCTCTCTCATCGATGTTTCTACCTCTCTATCCCTCTCCCTTCCTCTCTGTAAAAAATCAATAAAATATATTTTTTTAAAAAGAAAGGCAAGTACATGAATGGTACTTGAAATTATGACTGATGCACAGCACCTCCTCTTTTAGAGAGAGTTCTCAAGAACTGAGGTCAGCTCTTCGGGAAAGAATGCCACCTTTTCCCTGGGAGAAACAAACAAAACTAAGGCAATAGGAGGATAAAAGAAAACCATTTCTTTTTTCTTTTATCTTAGATAATTTTCTTCTAGGACGCAGAACAAGCCAGACTACTTGTGAAGTAATGAATATTCAATAGGGTATTCTGCTGCTACAGTGTTCTAAGTAGGACTGACCCAAAAATAAAAAACACAAAACAAAAAAAATACCCATGCACCCAGCTATCACAGCACCACTTCAAAAAGTGTCTTTCAAATTCAACTATAAAGTACTTCCTTTCTTAAGTATTTTTCAAGGCAAAACATATCCCTTCTTTTTCCTTTGGGAAGTGGTTAATCAGTACTGTTTTATGCCTTTTTTTCATGAAGGAAGAAGCCTGTGATAATATGCCTTGCAAATCTAAAGGGGAAAAGGAACAAGGGCAAGTAGACTGAATGGCAGTGCTACAATATTTAAGAAATATGTGTAGTCATAGTCATAACCAAGAACCTTTCTTTTTTATTCTCCTCCTTTAACAAACCTAAGGAACAAGCTCATATATGTTTAAAAAATCATAAGCAGTAAAATATTTATTATCCAGAACCCTCATTAGGTATTAAACTCTTATTACTAAATATGCATTTCAAATTAATATACTAAATACAGACACTGTTTAGAAGATAGTAAAAATAATTTTACTATTCCAAATAATTAAGGCTTACCATAATGAACTCCAGGTACATTTTACAAAATAGGAGTCTTTGCACCCACCTGCCTGCTATGCTTTGTGAGTTCTTTCTGACCAGTCCAGGATGTTAAGAAAATTCACTGTGACTTCCTTATGCCATCAAAGAGCCTTCCCATAATAATATCACTTCACTTTCCTCATTTGTAGCTTCTCTTCTACTAATGGTTTTATAAGCCAGATAATGAAGCCTTTAATGTCATTTCAAAAGAAGGCAAAAGACTCTAAACAAGGGTTTAAAGAAATTGTTTATTTATATAATGCATAAATATTAGAGCATTTGTAACATATTGCAAACCCCAGGCAGCCATAATCTTTCTGTAGTGGTTACTGCTCACCTATTTTGCCAACTCTGAACGCTATCATTTTAATTAAAAATATCAGTCAGGGTCTCTATGAGTATACTTTTGGTTGCAAGTGACAAAAACAAAACAAAAACTCAAATGCAATTTAAAAAAAGAAAGAAAGCAATCTATTGTTTCTAATTCCTGAAAACTTGGAGGTGGGCTAGCTTCAGGCAAAGCTTGATCAATCGGCTAAAATGATAACACCTATAATGAATTTATCTTCATCTTTCTGCTGTATATTCCATGATATTTTTTACACTTGCGTTCTACATTAAAAATTCTGTATCTGTCAAATCCAGACTCTTGCCTTAAAGCCACAAAATTGCTGCAACAACTACAAGGCTCACATCCTTCTCCAAGCTATCAAAGGGAAAAACAAAGTTCTTTGTGGTAGAAATTTCATTACTTCCAATTGACCTGAATTTCCTCCCTTAAATCAATCATAAATGCCTGGGGGATTGCATATGCTGAGTGGCTTAAGCCACTCAGAACTCTGAATGAAGTAAGCATACACAAATCACTTAGTTTATAATGGATGAAGATATTATTTAAGTGAGAAATAGAAAAACATCAGATTCACCTGATAAGGTTCTGAAACTTATTTATTACAATGTGTTCAGAGGTTCTGAAGATCAACATTTAAGAAATATAACAGTACAAAGCTAACTTGGACTTAAATATGTAAACAGAAAAACACTAAAGTTTATATTCAGTATAAGAATTCAGAAATGCTAATAAGATTTGATCTTCTATAAAACAACAAATTTACATTATTTGATAACAAATCAGTACAACTAGAATATTTTAAAAACACATTAAACCTCTATATTTAGAGACAAATACAGAGCCTTAATGTTGGTTATGAGTGAGACAAAGAAATAAGCATTTAATTCGGTAATTCATTAAAAAATGAGACTAAAAGAATCAAATTTCTGCTTTCAAACAACATGGGATAACAAGGACAGGATTTATTCTCCCACTTGAGCCAACTGTAAAAAGCAAATACAAAATATATGAAACTATGGTTGCCAAGACACTGTATATAAGACAATGAAATATATATAATGATCCCTGAGGGATGGGAATAAAATTAGTTGAGGTCTATGATTTCCCAAGCATACTATATTGAGAGTTCGAGTCTTCAACAAGGGGAGGGAGAACAAAGGTGGAGCCTGACAACACAAAACTGAGTGTGTGGGGAGACCCAGGTGCAAAACAGAGCATAGAAAGTTACACAGCTGAACAGAAAGAAAACTCCAGAGATACATAGAAAGACCCCTCAAGTACTCAAGTGAAAATGATCAGTGCATGTGTTAGAAATCTCTACAAGACTAAGGAGGGCACCACCATAGAGCACTAGAAGTATGGCATACAGTGGTCACACAGGGTTGGGAATGGTGCCTGCTCCCACCAGTCAGAAAGGACAGCTTCAGGATTCATGGGTATTGGGCAATGTAATCAGAATGGTAGTATGGAATCATTAGCCCCAGACTGAATACTGCTCTTGTCCTGAGTGATAAATCTTAAAAGTAAGTCTCCAAGAGATCAGACTGTTTCTAATTAACTGCAATTTAGACCAAAGCTCAAGAATATGTATAGGAATACAAAAATATACAGCATCCAAAAATGGTAAAATGTATAATATCTGGCAACCAATCAGATATTACCAGGCATGAAAAGAAAACCAACAAAATACACCCAATAATGAAAAGAAAAAAAATCAGTTCATGGAAAGCAAAATAAAACTGAAATATTTGTTATAATTGGTAGATAAAGACTACCAACTGCATTCTATAAGTTCAAAATGTATAGTAGAAACAGAAAAAAATATTTTAAACACCCAAAATAAATCTCTAGAGATAAAACTATAATGGAGATAGAAAATAAACTGTGTCAATTTATACCTGATTAGGTATAGAAAATTATCTAAAACAGCGGTTCTCAACCTGTGGGTCGCGACCCCTTTGGCGGTCGAACGACCCTTTCACAGGGGTCGCCTAAGACCATCAAGCATATCAGATATTTACATTACGATTCATAACAGTAGCAACGTTACAGTTACGAAGTAGCAACGAAAATAATTTTATGGTTGGGTCACAACATGAGGAATTGTATTTAAAGGGCCAGAAGGTTGAGAACCACTGAAATGAAACAAAAAACTTAAAATAATCATAATAAACAATTATCAGTGAGCTGTGGGATAAGTTAAACCAGTTGAACATATATGTAATTGGTATTTGTCATAGTTGATGAAATCCATAATCCCATAAAGCAGTGGTTCTCAACCTTCCTAATGCCACAACCTTTTAATACAGTTCCTCATGTTGTGGTGACCCCCAACCATAAAATTATTTTCGTTGCTACTTCATAACTGTAATTTTGCTACTGTTATGAATCATAATGTAAATATCTGATATGCAGGATGTATTTTCATTGTTACAAATTGAACATAATTAAAGCATAGTGATTAATCACAAAAACAATATGTAATTATATATGTGTTTTCCGATGGTCTTAGGCGACCTCTGTGAAAGGGTCTGTTCGACCCCCAAAGGGGTCGCGACCCACAGGTTGAGAACCTCTGCCATAGAGGCAAAAAGTTCAATATACTACAAGCACAAAATATGGGGGGAAAACATAGCAAGGCATTTAATAAATATATGGCTCAAAACCAGCGATAGATGTCTTACAATCAGACAGAGGTGGGGGAAAAAAACCCTGCTGCATAGAGAAGAACAAATATAAGCATGACAGCAATTTCTTGGCAGAGACAATACAAATAAGATAGTGAGCAACACCTTTTAAAAAAAAAAGAAAATCAATCTAGATTTTTATACTCCCTTAATCTACCTTGCAAAAACAAAGATTAAATAAAGACCATCTCAGATATATAAAGGCTGCAGAATCCAGCAGCAGCAGACCCACACTGTAATAAATGTTAAAGGAAATCTTTCAGGCAGAAGGAAAATATATCAGACAGCATATTCTGGGGATATACACAGAAAAAAGAACACTAGAAATGACAACAATTGGGGTAGATTTAGGGTGTTTCATCCTTATTATTTAAATATTTTAAATATACTAGTAATTGACTATTTGAATAAAAATAATTACCAATTATAAAATTAAAGTTCTTTTATATTAAGTAGTATATCATTGGAGGCTTCACTGTGAAACAATATTAATCCAAAAGCAACCACTAAATGAACAGTTTTAACTCTTAAGCCAACAAGGAGATAAAATAATTATCATAAAATCAATAAAAATATACACTTGGGTGAGGTTTTAAAAAAGATAGTCAGCCTGGCTGACATGGCTCAGTGGTTGAGCACAGACCTAGGAACCAGGAGGTCACGGTTCAATTCCTGGTAAGGGCACATGCCCAGGTTGCAGTCTCAATCCCCAGAGTGGGGCATGCAGGAGGCAGCCTATCAATGATTCTATCTCTCTCTCCCTCTCCCTTCCTCTCTGAAATCAATAAAAGTATTTTTTTTTAAAGATAATCAATTAGCCCAAAAGAAGGCAGAAAGAGATTAAACAAATAGAAAATAAAGTACAAGATGGTCAATTTAAAACTATGTCAATAATTACATTGAATGTAAAATGTCTAAACATCCCAATTAAAAGGCAGAGATTTTCAAATCAGATAAAAAAGCAAAACCCTACTATTTTTCCCTATAAAAAACACATTATAAACACAAATAATTTAAACACAAAAGAATGGGTGGAAAAATGACATACTAACACAAATCAAAGGAAATCTGCAACAATCTAGTCCATTTTAGACCAAAGAATACTACTAAGGATAAAGAAGTTCATTTCATAACAAGGGGTCTTATTCAACAAGAGGACAAAACAATCCTAAATGTTTACACACCTAATCATAGAGCTTCAAAATACATGAAGAACTGAAACCCATATGATCTTATTAACCAATGTCACCCCAATAAATTTAAAAAAATACATGAAGCAAAAACTGGTAAAACTGCAACCAGAATACAGTTTTCCACTTAATCAACTTTGTTTTTTTCTCAACAAAGTTTTATAGTTCTCATCATATAGATTCTGTACATTTGCTGTTAAGTCTAAGCCTGTATATTTCACATTTTTTATAATCTCTTGATCTGCAATAGTTCAAAATGTGAGTCTTTTAGTAAACCTCACTTACTATGTTTCTAGAAATAGGTACTGCCTATATCCATTCTGTTGTGGAATTTCTGAATGTTTGTTCTTTCAGTATGATTTATAAAACTCCAGCTACAAGATATTTTCATGCCAGGAATCACATCATAATTCAGGCAGTAATGTACCCCTTCAAATCAGAGTGCTTTTTGAGTCATATATTCTTTGTGTCTCTCTGTTCAATCCTGCATTTTTTTTTTCTGACACCACTAAATCAATACAAGAATTTTTAATGAACTTTTTAAAATTTTAAAGCATTTTGTAACTTGGAAAGAGATGAAAATGGCTCCCACAAGGAGCAACACCAAACTCTATAGCTGCAGAAAAACCCTATGTTGCTATCTATTTTACACTCATTTTGAAACAGGTGATACTTCTTTATGAAATTGCTTTTGATGGATTACTATACTGGTCACTTCATGATTGTTCACTAAGCTTCATACACATTTGGTTGCTCAAGAGTTAACAATTTATTTTCTATCATTAATTCATGTATTAATCAACAAATATTTGTAGATTATATGCTGTATACCCAGGCATAGTTTTAGACTATGGAGATTTAAAAGAAAGAGGAGAGAGAGAGAAAGAGAGAGAGAGAGAGAGAGAGAGAGCAATGGGAAGTGTAAAGCCTCTATTCTGATGGCTCATAGAGTCTAATAAAGGGGGCAGTTTGAAGACAGACAAATAAAAATATATATTATCATTTGGTGGTATATCTTTTTTTTTAGATTTTTTTTATTGATTTTAGAGAGGGAAGAAGGGAGCGGGAGAGAGAGAGAAGCATCGATCAGCTGCCCCCTATAGCTCCCACAGGGGATCAAGCCCACAACCCGAGCACATGCCCCACCAGGAAGACAATCGTAACCATTCCATGCATGGGACACCACCCAACCAACTGGGCCACACTGGCCAGGGCTGGTGATATATTCTTTAAAAAATAAAGGGGGGTGATAGCAAGAAGATAAAAGCAGTATTATTTTGTGAAGGTTGGTCAGGAGAAATTTCTTTGATAAGGTAATATTTAAGCATAGACATGAAAATAACAGCAATTAATTTAATTATGAAGATGTTACCCAAATAGTTCCTTCTAACTATCTGGTACACCTCAATGCAAATAGACATGATTTAGGATTAGGTCTATTGTGCTTTAATTTGCTCTTATCAAAATACCTTAAATAGAAGATCTCTGAAATCTGATGAAAGCTATGGACCTTCTTCAGGTACTGCAATGTGCAAAATTTATAATTTTAAGGGAAGCCATGAACACACTCCTTAACAATTAAGTTCTTATTTACAATTTGTGGCTAAAGTCCTCATATTCAACCCATATATAACACGTTCAATAAACACTGAGCACTTAGCTTTAACCAGAGAATCTGCAAGATAGTGCAGGCCTTGGTTTTTGAGCTAGGACATCATGAACTATGACATCTTTATTATAGGATGGGCACTTTTCTCCACAATTGTAGAAAGTGGTCATATAAATAGAAAACCAATACAAACTAAACATCCAAAAATATTTTTTAAAATCTCAGGACTTTAACTGCATAAAATTCAGAACCAGCAAATTCTCTTCATGGAATGACTTGTCACAAAAATGCTAATGTTAATTGTAAGGATAAAATCCAATGGTACCTTAAATTTCCACTTATGTGAAAGCAGAAATCATAACACAGGTAATATATTCCTCACAGCTGCAACAACATTTTGCTCTATTTTGGTTTCGTACTGACTCCTTAGGTTTGTTCAGAAAATGTATGAGGCGCTATTTTGTAAACTTCAAAGTGTCATAAGAAGGCTATTGTTATAAATTGGGCTCAAAAGAAAACTAACATTCCTCTAATTTGGGGCTCATTATATTAAAAATACTAATCAGAGATTCTTAGTCAAGAGGATCGATCTCATAGCTTTTGTTTTATGGAATCACCACTTGAGGTTCTTGCCATTTATCAGTGTTCATTGAGCCTTCAAGATCACTGAGAATGACGGTCACCATCAGCACTCTTTTCCAATATGAACAACTGCATGTATCTAATACTTATTTCATTTGTGTATAAGCAATCAATATGTATAATGTACCTTCATAGCAACAACAATACTGATGGTGAACACTCATACAGCATTTACAATATATCAGATACTTAATTGATTTAATGTCCCATAGCAATAAATGGAGGTACAATCACTGGAGAGCTGATAGTGTTCTGTTAAAATTTACTGCAACTTCTGCTTCTTATCAATTTGGTTAAAAGAACAATCATTTAAATAGAGGTATTTTGTGGATTAATTAATGCTTTGTTCTGGAAACAAAAGAATCTGACTTGCCTTCTAAGAATATTTGTAGAACTTTTATCTTCTTATCCCAGAAGTAGGCTATAGGAATACATGATGGTAGGGCCAAGACTTTGCACAAAAGCAACATCTGATCTGCTCACATGTTCTCTAAGAGAATGAAGTATCAAAGAGATGATATTTTCCTAGAAGATTTTGAAGAATTATAGCAAAGAAAGAAAATAAGCGGAGTTTCTTTTCGTAATTTAATTTTTTTTTTAGACAGAAATGCTCTTCTATAGGCTGGCCAGAGTGAGATAGCTACAAGATACCCAAAGTCATTGATGCAGCATACTCAGATTCTGCAATCAGCAGAATGTGTCTAATGGAAGAAATTACTGGCAATGCATATGGTGTGGATAGTATATGCACTTGAGACTGCTCACCATGAAGATGAATGGAAAGTTGACAGGAAAGATAGGTTGTAGAAGTCCTTTTTTTAGTTGAGTTAGAGTTTCCAAAAGTTAGGAAGCACAGAGCAATGTTTCAATTTCTGGATGGGTGCTTAAATTAGGAGATGGTTACTAAAGTTCTAGGCAAACCATTCTTGTCATTCTAAATAAATCTATGGCACACAATTAAGGTAATATGAGTAACCTTAATCATTTAAATTTTCGACATACTTTTTTATGGCCAACTGAATTTTTTAATGAGTAATTTTAGATTTACAGAAAAGCTATGAAAATAATAGAGTTAACATTCCCTGAACCAATTTCTGATTTTATTAATTGATACTAGAATGGTTTGTTTGTTACAACTAATGAACTGATATTGATATGTAATGATTAACTAAAGTGCATACTTTAGTCATATTTCCTTAGTTTTTATCGAATTTTTTTTTCTGTTCCAGGATCCCATCTAGGCTACCGCATTACATTCAGTGGTATTGTCTCCTTGGACAAATCTTGTCTGTGACAGAGTCTCAAACATTCCTTATTTTGAGTGAACTTTTGGATTTTCTGGAGACCTGGTCAGTTTTGTAAAATGTTCCTCAATTGGAATTTGTCGGATATTTTTCACATTATTACATTAAGGCTACAGTTTGGGGGTGGAAGATCACAGAGGTAAAGTGCCATTCTCATCAGATAAAATCAGCATGACTTATCACTGATGATAATTTGGTCACCTGGTGAGATAGTGTTTATCAGGGTTACCCACTAGAAAGATGCCCCTTTTTTGGCCTCTTTCCAAACCGACATGTATGCACAGCCCACATTTAAGGAGTGGGGATTTTTGTTCTAGTTCCTTAAGGGTAAAGAAGCAGAAGCGGCAACATAAATTATTTGACATAATTCTTCATTGATTTGTCTCTTCATAAGTACCATTTACTTTTTACTTTGGGTAATAATCCAATAAGAGTATATTTATTTTCTTGCTCAAAATGTTTAGCTTTGGATATTGGGTGCTCTTTAAAGTTGGCTCATTTGTCCCTTTGGCATACGCACGTCGTTGTGGAATTTTCTTGAGCAATTCCTTACATTCTAGCATTATAAGATATTCCAGGCTTAGTCTATATATTCCAGCTCCAGTCCTCAAATACATCATTTTTTTAAGGAGCCCTGGTTTTTTTTATTAGAGAACTAGAGGCCCGATGCACAAAATTCGTGCAGAGTAGGCCTTCCTTCCCCCAGCTGCCGGCACCGGCTTCCCTCTGGCACTCGGGACCCTGGCTTTCCTCACAGCCCCAGCCTTGTCCCGAAGGTCATCCATAAGGACGTCTGGTATAATTAATATATTACACTTTTATTATTATAGATGGTATTAGAAACCACAATATGCGAGGGAGAAGAAAATAGTGGTCGAATAGGCAGACATGTTGTGCACCTCATCCTGGGGCCATACTGGTAAGCAACTAAATCAGAGAACATCCACCCGAAATTAACAAATTAGACACAGCTGAGGAGTCAATTATCAACAAGGGCAGAGGATATCTAGCGAATGGAAGGAACAGGTATCTGGGCGGAAGAAGAGGATGAGGTGGAAGCCACATTGCACCAAAGTCATGTCCCTTGGTGACAGGCCTGATACCCAACTGAGAAAAGGAAAACCCACAGGACGGCTGGTGCCCCGGGAATCCAGACCTAGGCTGTGCCCCACAGGCCGTCTGAAAAGCAGCCCGAGCAATGCAGTGCAGGCAGGAAAGAAACCAGCAGTTTTGTGGTAGTTTTGCTTTTGTTTTGTCTTTGCCTTTATTCACTAAACCCAGAACATAGGACTAATTCATTTGCAAGAACTTACCCAAGGCTGGGGAGCAGGGAGAGGCACAGATTTGTGGAGAGTCCGGAGATGGAAGCAGGGCAGGGAGATGTCCCCAGGGCTCCAGCAGTGGGACATTCATAACCTTCCAAACCAAAGCAACCATTTGTCTTCTAAAGAGCCAGCCCCTCACAGTAGCCTCAGGCAGGGAATACAGCCTGCCACACCTGCCTGCACTTGGATCTATGCAAAGGAAACAAAGGCTCTGAATAGCCCCAAAGAGCCTTCAGTGACTGGGTTGGAAGAGGAGCTGGTCCACTCCACTATTCTGGGAACCAGGCAGATAAAAATGCCAGGTTGCCAGCCAACCCCACTGGTCTCCATACCAACCAAGGCCAGAGTAATATCTTGGATCTCTCGTGGAGGAGTAGCTCTCTATCAGGGAAAAAAACATCAATCTGATTCCTGGAAAGTAAAACAGCACCACCCCCAACATTATTAATAAACTAGAGGCCTGGTGCACAAAATTCATGCATGAGGGGAGGGTCCCTCAACCCGGCCTGCACCCTCTCCAATCCAGGACCCCTCAGGGGATGTCCAACTGCCGGTTTAGGCTTGATCCTGCAGGTCATCCCTCTCGCAATTCAAGACCGCTGGCTCCTAACCGCTCACCTGCCTGCCTGCCTGTTTGCCCCTAACCCCTCTGCCTGTCTGCCTGATCACCCTTAACTACTCCCCTGCCAGCCTGATCACCCCCTAACTGCTCCCCTGCCAGCCTGATTGCCCCTAACCACCTCTGCCTCGGCCTCTGCCGCCATGGTTTTGTCCAGAAGGACATCCAGAATGAGGTCTGGAAGGTCATTTGGCTGTCCGGTCTAATTAGCATAGTATGCTTTTATTAGTATAGATTACTGACTGTATTCCGTATGCTGTACTTTACTTCCCCATGACTGTTTTGTAACTAACAATTTCTACTTCTCAATCCCTTCACCTTTTTTAAAATCCTCACACAAGGGTACATTTTCATTGATTTGAGAGAGAGCTTGAGAGAGAGAGAGATTCATCAATGTGATAGAGAAACATATTGCCTCTTTACATGCTCCAACTGGGCATCAAACCCACAACCTCTATATATGCCCTAACCAAGATCAAATCCACAACTTTCCTGGTGTACAGGAGAATGCTCTAACCCAGTGGTCGCCAATCTTTCGGACCACCAGTTGGCAACCTCTGCTCTAACCAACTGAGCCACTCAGCCACTGGTGGGTGGGGGGCAATCTAGGGCCAGGCCAGCTAGGGAAGGGGCTGTGGGAGGTTGAGGCACTGCAGGTCGCACCCTGTCCAGCCTCTATGGAGGCTCTTGGACTGCACCACCCTGTGCCCCCACCTCTGCGGAGGCATGACCCCGGGACCGGGCCCACACCGCTGCCTCTGTGGCTGCCTCTGCAGAAGGGGCCGCGGCACTGGACCAGCCTGCCCTGTGGCCTCTCCTGTGCTGCCTCTGCAGAAAGGGGGTCGCCGGGACCGCATGGCTGGCCTTTGTCCGGAAGGATGTCCAGTCTAATTAGCATATTACCCTTTTATTAGTATAGATAATGAAAAATAAATTAAAGTGGCATTTTTTTTATCCCCTGAGATTGATTGTTTCACTCATAGCCAAAATATTTTCCTAATATGTGTGTGTGTGTGTGTGTGTGTGTGTGTGTGCTGGGGGGGGGGGTAATAGAGGTTCATGCTTTTCATTTGTAACCACTGCTGGCTCTTAAACTAATATTTGAGGACATAGTATTCCTCACCAAATTGGGTTGCTGTAGTTTTCTAATGACCTTAATGATCACAGGGCATGATAATAGTAAGACCCTAAGGGATCTCCTATATTCCTTAGGTGCTATTTCTTCTCTCCACTGTGGAGTAGTAATCCAACTTGTCCGTATAGGTCAGGATCAATAAAAATCTGAACCCTTTTGCTAGGGGCTATGTGACAGTTATGTGTCATGAGCCATGGGATGCCAAGATATATGGTCAAACACTATTCTAGGTGTATCAGTAAGAGTGTTTTTGAATGAGATTAACATTTGAATCTGTAGACTAATAAAGCAGACTGCCTTCCCTAAAATGGGTGGACCTTATCTTATCAGTTGAATAGAACAAAAAGGCTGGCCCATCCTCTGAGTATGATAGAATTCTCCCTGCCTGTCTGTCTTCAAACTGTGACACTGGGTTCTACCTGCCTTTGGGCTCTGAACTGAAACTTGGCTCTGCCTGTGACTTAAGCCTGCTGGCCTTTGGACTGGAACTACACCATTATCCTTCATGGTTCTCGGGCCATCAAACTTGAAATGGAACTAAAACATCAGGTCTCCTGGGTCTCCAGCTTGCATATTTTATCTGCAGATCTTGGGGATTAATCCTTATAAAAATCATAGCTGCTATAATATATATTTCCATAGGCTATAATATAGGATTGGATTTTATTTATTCATTTGGTTTATTTATTTATTGACTGTGATTTTACTTCTCTGGAGAACCCTGAGTATTGCAATGGTACTAGGTGTTAATGAGTGTCTGTGACAAAAACACTGACAAGGATAGGAAGGATATGCCTAGGACTGAATTCCTATCCTCAGGAAGTTTACAGCTAACTCTGACCCTAATGTGCATGATGGCCCCTATTCCCCACACCTTGGTTTTCTCTATAACAAATGCCTTCAAAGTTATAGAAGAAATTGCTTTGGAAGGATCTGAGACATTCAAAGGAACATCTTGACTAAAGATAAATGATAAAATAATCAGCAACGCACTTTTCTTGTGATTTGAAATACTGATTGAAACTGAGTTAAATAAGTCTTGGGGAAAGAAGGAAGGAAAGAAAGAAAATAAAGAAAGGAAAATGGGATTTTAGCCCAGCCAGTGTGGCTCAGTGGTTGAGGATTGACCTATGAACCAAGAGGTCACAGTTTGATTCCCCATCAAGGCACATACCCAGGTTATAGGCTCAATCCCCCATGAGAGACATGGAGGAGGCAGCCGATCAATGATTCTCTCTCATCATTGATATTTCTAACTCTCTCTCCCTCTCCCTTTCTCTCTGAAATTAATAAAATTATATTTTAAAAAATGAAATTTTAAACATCTGCCAACTCAAGGCACTATACTTATAAAAAAAAAAAAGAAAGAAAAGAAAAATAAGAAAAACAGACATAACACATTGTGAGATATGGCGGGCGGGGTCTCCCTTCTCCGTGACCCGCAAGGAGAGAGAGACGTGAACCGGTTCTTTTAAGTAGAGGCACTGGTGATTTGAGGACAAAATGAAAGAGACAGAACACAAAATAGAATAAGCTGGGACCGAGTGTGGCGTCTGCCCTCTGATAGAGGGACAGAGAGATGCGCAGCACCGGAACTAAATTTAATATATATTCAGAGTAACAGGAAGTTACATCACATCTGGGTGGGCCTTGAGTTAATAGGATCCATCCCCCTTAGCACCTGGGCAGGAAAGTCAGACTGAGTGGCATGCTAGCTTCTTGACTAGGACCGCCCCCGGGGCATGGCTCTGCCTGCGCTCTGAGTCTGTCCAACAATATTTAAAAAACGTCCGAAGGTGCTAGCCAGCAGCCCTCCACAGTGAATGATTTTTTTTAATCCTCACCCAAGGGGTGAAGGGGGGAGAGAAAGAGAGAACATCAATAAATTGCCCTCCACGTGCTCCCCAACCAGGGATGGAACCCGCAACCGGTATGTGCCCTGACTGGGAATTGAACCAGCAACCTTTTGATGCACAGGACAACACTCAACCAACTGAACCACATTGGCCAGGGCGATTCTTACTTTTAAAGGACATGGTGGAAAAAGCCCTTATGAGCAAAGTGATCAGATATTTTCTGTAACCAGGAAAACCTTGGTCAAGCTTTTTGAAGGAGAATTTAAAAGGTACCTCAAAACTTGAGCAAATCCATGTAGTTCTTGTGCCTAATTATAAAAATAAATACTAAAATTAATCATTAGCACCCTGGTCAGTGTGGCTCAGTTGGTTGGAGCACTGTGCCATACATCAAAAAGTGGTAGGTGTAATTCTCCATCAGGGCACATACCTAGGCTGTGAGTTTGATCCCATATTGGGGGGGGGCATACAGGAGACAACCAATCAATGTTTCTCTCTTACATCAATGTTTCCTTCTCTCTCTCAAATCAATTTTAAAAAATTAATCATTAGCATGTAACATATTCTCTTTTCTTTGTTTTCTAAAAACCAGAAAATACTTTTTACCCTTGTATAAAAATTAAGATGAGATATGAAAAACAAGTAGGAGCAGGAAAAAATAAATATAACAGCATATGGATAAGGCATTATACAATGTTGAAAGATAGTTTCTGCACCCTAGACATTTCCTGTTCATATCAAGAAGACCAGCTACATCTGTTTTTTATATTCCATAGCTATTTTCAATGGTTTAGCCAAATTCCCTTTTCAATGTCTTAACTGAAAACCCCAGGCTGGAAAAAGAGATGGGATTTGGTCATGCCCAGTGAGAAGTCTACAGGAATGTGCTGCGTATATTGTTTCAACTTGGCAATTAAGTAATTAAAAGCAATTCATGGGTTATATCATTATTTCTTCCCATAAAGATAGGGAAGATTATAGTTATCCATATTTTTCTTCATTAGTATGTGCCTGTCAAAAGTAATTTAATAAAATTTTTAAGGGGGAAATGATAAATTTATAATTCAGTGTGTCAGGACTTAGCAAATTGCCCCATGAATGAAGATAAAAAGGAAAGACAGCCCTAAATTGAATCTTTTTTCAAATCAGTAAATCTTGTTCTACATTTTCATTACTAATGTGTTAATTTTTAATTTCCATTGCACTTTAGCTATAATGCTTGCCTTGGTTCCAGTTCCATTTCATCTTCCTGTAATATGGTGACATTATATTTCAAGGGGTATTTCAAATACCCCTTGAAATATAATGTAAATAAACATATAAGCTGCAAGACAGATCATTATCAATATGCATTCCATAAATTTTTTATTTGCTCTAGAGTTTTATCCAGCATACCTGTATTTATTGAGCCACCTGGCAACCATAAATAAAATGTGTATTTCTTAAGAAGCTAGTGGGGGGAGGGGGTAATGGGGGGATAAGGACACATATGTAATACCTTAATCAATAAAGAAATTAAAAGTAAAAAAAAAGCTAGTTCTCTGAGGCATTCAAAAGTAGTAAAATAATGGCTATGATAGAAAAATTGGAACTTGCATTTTTTTCAATCTTCTGAAACACAAACGTTATGAGGTCTTAAAGTCTAAGTCACGATACACTGATTGGCCAGATTATTATGACCACCTGACATTTGTAGGCAAATTAGCTATAAGTTCGCGCTGAAGTTGCTAGAGGGCCACACCATTATAAATAGGGAAGTAGGTTGTTTACCATGACAGAAGTGATTTTTTTTCTGAAGATATGGGATTCTTTTCTGAAGATATGCCTTTGAACGTGGGATGATTGTTGGCATTCAGAGCCATGGAGCGAGTATCAGCAAAACAGCCGAAGGCCTGTTTGAACACCTTTGCTGTCTACAGTTACCAAGATAAAACGTCTCCAATTCGCACAGGAACACAAGAATTGGACAGTCAAGCATTGGAAAAAAGTCATGTGGTCTGATGAATCACGTTTCCAGTTGCATCATGCAGATGGCAGAGTGAGAATTTGGCAGAAACAGCATGAAAGCATGCACCCCACATGCATGAGTACAACCCTTCAAGCTGGTGGGGGCAGTGTTATGATTTGGGGCATGTTTTCCTGGCATGATTTGGGCCCTTTAATTCATGTGGAACAACGTCTGAATAGCACAACACACCTAAGTATCATTTCTGATCAGGTTCATCCTATCATGTTGATGGCGTATCCCAATGGAGATGGCTTCTTCCAACAAGACAATGCGCTATGCCACGGTGCTTGTATTGTGCAGGAGTGGTTTCAAGAACATGAGGGAGACGTTACCTTGCTTAGGTGCCCCCCACAATCACCAGATCTCAATCCAATTGAGCATTTGTGGGACGAAGTTAAAAGAGCCATCAGGCAGCTGGTTCCACAACCATCAAATCTCACAGAACTGGACAGTGCTATTCATCAGGCATGGTGTCAGTTTCCTCGCATCACCTTTCAACATCTCGTGGAGTCAATGCCAAGAAGAATCGCCGCAGTATTGAAAGCAAAAGGTGACCCAACAAAGTACTGATGGGGTGGCCATAATAATCTGGCCACTCAGTGTATATGACTATAAGACCTCTATGACTATATCCAGGCATGACCCTAAGACCTCTGAGCTCTTGGTGGCAAAGTTTAGGGTAGTTATCTCAGGATGGTATTACCAGGTTTGTTGGGCTGTATAAGCAAAGGTGTATTTTTTTTAATGTTCTCATTGATGGGAGAGGGAGAGGGGGAGGGGGAGGGGGAGGGTAAGGTAAAACATTGATGTAAGAGAGAAATGGATTGGTTGCCTCCCTCAAGCACTCCAACCAGGGATGGAATTCGCTACCTGGGCATGTGCCCCAACCAAGAATCCAAATGATGACCTTTCAGTGCATGGGACGACAATCAGCTAACTGAGCCACACTGACCAGGGCATAAAGGGGTATTATTAATTGTAAACTCCCCAGAGGAGAGGGACTTTATTTTAACTTGTCATTTTAAAATCATTTTCCAACCACAGCATGTAGTACACTCAATATTGCTTTTTATAGGACGAATTAAAATAGTGCCATTATATTAAACACATATGCCATTATAGAGATACAGAAACTAAGAATAATTGAAAGCAGAAATGAAGAAATGTAAAACCTAGAAATATATTGACACTATTCTGTTGCTACAACAGTTCAGTTGAAAACCTCTTTCTTCTTTCGGAATCATAGACCCTTGTTTTCCACTCCTATGTTTCTAATGTTATAATAGTGTCTGCACTGAATGACAGCCACTTTTGTTTCTCCGCAAAATAGAGCAGGACCCTGACTTCCAGTTTCCCCTTTTCATTTTAGGCTTTCCTCTCCAAAAAAAAAACTAGGTTCTTATCCAATGTTGTCATTCTCTAATACCAGCAGAGACAAGAGTGAAAAATGAAAATTCACAATGTCTGACATCCAATCAGAGATTATCCATGCAAACAAAGCAGAATGAATACAACCCATAATAAGGAGAAACATCGATCAATTGAAACTGATCTAGAACTTATACAGATGTCAGAACTGGTTTAGAAGGACAGGAAAGTTTTAAGTTTATCAAATAAATTCAAAAAGTTAGAGACATAAAAATATAAAAAACATCCAAGTTAAGATTTCTAGAGATGAAAAAGACAATGCATGGGATTAACATCATATTTTAAAATGCAGAAGACAAGATTAATCAACTTGAAAACCTAACAATAAAAATTATCCAAATAAGACATGGAAAAACATTTTTAATTAAGAGTATCAGCAACTTCAATCATGTTATTATACATGTAATTGGAGTCAGCAAGGAGGGTTTGGAAGAGGAAAAAAAAATATTTGAAGAAATAATGGCCAAAAATTCACAAGTTTGTTTAAAAGTATAATCCATAGCCTGACCGGCGTGGCTCACTGGTTAAGCATCAACCCATGCACAGGAGGTCATGGTTTGATTCCTGGTCAGAGCACATGCCAGGGTTTTGGGGATTGATCCCCAGCAGGGTGCATGAAGGAGGGAGGCAGCCAATTGATGTCGATGTTCTCTCTCTCCCTCTCACTCTCTCTCTGTCTAAGAAAAAAAAAAAGCTTTGGGTTAGGAATAACAAAAAATAATAAAATAAAAATAATGATTTAAAAAGTATAATCGCCATAGCTGATTTAGCTCTGTGGACAGAGAGTTAGCCTGTGGACTGAAGGATACTGGGTTCGATTCCAATCAAGGTCATGTACCTAGGCTCAACCCCTAGCCTTGATTGGGGCACATGCCAGAGGCAACCAATTGATTTGTGTCTCACATTGATATTTATGTCTCTCCCCCTCCCTTCCACCTCTCTAAAAAAAAAAAAGTCAATGGAAAAATATTCTTGGGTGAGGATTAACAACAACAACAAAAAAAAAACAAATGAAAAAGTATAATTTATAGAACCAAGAATCTCAGCAAACCCCAGGCAAAAAAAAAAAAAAAATGAAGAAATCTACACCAAACAGTATGGGGGGGAGGGCATGTACTGGGGGGGCGGGGAGGAGCCAGGGAGAGGTCAATGGGGGTAACAAGAAGGCATATTTAATACTTTCAACAATAAAGAATTCAAATTTAAAAAAAGAAAACTACAACAAGGCACATCATGATCAAGTTGCTCAAAACCAGTGACCAAAGAAAAGCCACAATTTAAAGCAGCCAGAGGGGAGAAAATTTACACATTATGCACAGAAGAAAAAAAGGTAAATATTACAGCAGATTTCTTGTTAGCAACAATGCAAGTGAGAAGACAGTGGAGCAAGCTGTATAAAGTAATGAGTGAAAACAAGCATCTATCAATCTAGAATTCTACACCCAATGAAAATGACATTAAAAAGTGAGAATAAAATATTTTCACATATACAATTTCTGTAAGAATTCAACAGAAGCAATCTTGCACTACAAAAAAATGTTAAATAAATCTCTCAAAAAAATGGAAAATGGCATGAAATGGAAATACGGAACTACTCAAATGAATAATGAGTACCAGAAATGGTAATTACATGGGTAAATATAAAACATTTATAAAAATTATTTAATATCTTTAAAAAGTAACTGACATTAAACAAAAATAAAAGTTTATTATGTAGTTCAAAATACATAATGAGAATCAAATAAAGGCAAGAGGAATGAAATTAAAGTATAATGTTCTAAGTTTTTTATACTACACTAGTGGCCCAGTGCATGAAATTCATGCGTGGGGGGTGTACCCTCTCCAATCTGGGACCCCTTGGGGAAATGTCTGACTGCTGGTTTAGGCTCAATACTATCCCTCTCAAAATCCAGGACTGCTGGCTCCTAACCGTTCACCTGCCTACCTGTCTGATCGCCCCTAACCACTCTGCCTGCCAGCCTGATCGCCCCCAACTGCCCCCTTCCAGCCTGATCACCCCTAATTGCCTCCCCTGCCAGGCTGCTCACCTCCAACTGCCCCCCCTGCTGGCCTGCTCGCCCCCAACTGGCCCCACCTGCTGGCCTGTTCACCCCCAACTGCCCCACACCTGCTGGCCTTCTTGCCATCAACTGCCCCCCTCCTGCCGGCCTGCTCAGCCAAAACTGCCCCCCCTTGCTGGCCTGCTTGCCCCCAACTGTCCCCCCTTGCCGGCCTGCTCGCCCCTAACCACCTCTGCCTTTGCCCCGCCACCATGGCTTTGTCCAGAAGGACGTCCGGAAGGTCTCCCGTTCTAATTAGCATATTACCCTTTTATTAGTATAGAAGACATGAAGAACATGTGAAGAACTATAATATAGCTTGAAGATAGACTGTGAAGTTAAAGATGCATACTCTAAACCAGGGGTCCTCAAACTACGGCCCGCGGGCCACATGCAGCCCACCGAAAACATTTATCCGGCCCGCCGGGTGTTTTTGCCGCCGCTGTGTGCATAGGAATTTGTTCTTAGTTTTTTTTTTTTTAAACTATAGTCCGGCCCTCCAACGGTCTGAGGGACAGTGAACTGGCCCCCTGTTTAAAAAGTTTGAGGACCCCTGCTCTAAACCCTAAAACAACCACTAAAAGAGCAAACCAAAAGCTATTTTAATAAGCCAACAAGGTAATAAAAGGGAATCACTCAATATAAAAAAGGCAGAAGGAGACATTAAGGAGACAAAGATCAGATGGGACAAACAGAAAACACATATCAAGATAATAGATTTAAATCTAATCAATAATCATATAAAATGTAAAGGTTCAAACTCTCTGAATTAAAAGTCAGAATGTCAAATTGGATAGAAATGCAAGATCCAACTATACACTACCTTTACACTATAAATGTAAATGTACAAATAAATTAAAAGAAAAGGACTAGAAAAAATATACTGTGCTACTACAAGTCAAAAGTAACCTGGAGTGACTATATAAATAATTGACACAGTGGATTTCAGAACAAAAAATATTACAAAGTTTAAACAAGGTATTTTGATAATGATAAAGGAACAATAGATTATTAAGAGGACATCATTAAGACAGAACAATCCTAATTGTTTATGCTTCTAATATCAGAGTTCTAAATTTTAAGTGATAAAAACTATCACTCAAAGTAGAAATGAACAAATATATAATGTAGTCAGATACTTAAGTTTTTTTTAGAGAGGGAAGGAGGAAGGAGGGAGGTGGAGAGAGAGAAACATTGATGTGAGAGAGATACATCTATTCAGTTGCCTCTCACATGCACCCCAACCTGAGATAGAACCCATATGCCCTGACCAGGAATCGAACCTGCAACCTCTGGTGAATGGGAGGACATGCCAACCAACTGAGCCACACAGGTCACATCAAGTACTCAGATATTTAAATGCCACTCTCTCAATAACTATCAAGATAAATGGTCCAATGATCAGCAAAAATAGAGCAGATTTGAATTCCACTATCCAGCAACTTGACCTAATTGATATTCATAGAATAGTCCACTGAACAGCAGAACACTCATTCTTACCAACTGCACATAGGGCATTTAGCAAATAGACCATATTCTGGGCCACAGAACAAATCCATAAAATTAAACATATTCCAATTACCCTAAGTATTTTTTCTAGCCACAATGGAATTAAATTAGTAACCATAAAAAGATGATGAGCAATACAGTGTCAACCAGTTCTAGGTCCCGTGCACCTGAAAAGAGAACAAAAAACATGGAACCTTGACTACACAAAAAATTCATATGAAATTATGGTGATGATAATTGGATTTATAAATAGCCTAGTTAGTATTCCTGTTCACCTATTCCTTAACCCTAAAATCATATGGTAAGTCATGTTTGGAATATATGTGGTTTCTTTTGCAAACACCTTGTTCAAAAGAATCTGGAATGTATAAATGTTAAACTTCAACTTAATATGCAGATGGAAAAGATACAAAATAGGAGTTAAAAGACTCATAAAAATGAAAATAGCCAAGAAAATATCGGATGTCATTGGAAGGGGTGGCTTTTTTTCTATAAAAATATCATCTATTTCAGTAAGAATACACTAAACAAGATCCTTAACCAACTCAGCGAAAAACAATGTTACACAATACTCCACATAAAGAAACTGAGAGCCACGAAGTTAAGCCATTACAATTGAAGCACAACTACAAAAACATGCTCATCACCTACAGCAGAGAGCCCATTTTTGTTTATTTTGATCACAGTGGACGGTTGCTATTACAGAGCTTACAAGGCAAAGAAATAGCTTCAATCAGTGAAAGGTCTGTTGGTAACGAAAGTCATAGAAAGGCAGTCACCATCACTGTGAAATATAAATATAGATAGCACTGCCTGTTCATAGGGGAGTCTTTATTCTTTTCAACAACATCTATTATGCTTTTGTTGACTAGAAATAGTATGCGACTATTAATAGGGAAAAAATGATAAAATTGAGAGGAGCCAATGAAGGAAATAATTATGTGTAATTTCAATTTGAGTTAATCACTGCAGGCTTTTGGTATATTCTTTTCCTTTGAGACTCTTTTCTATTACAGAGCACTTGTTAAGTTCCAGACACTAATTAGATAATTTAATCTTCAAAATAATACTATGAGATAAGTACTATTACTAACCTCATTTTTATATAATGAGAATGAAGAACAGAGTCAGACAGATGGCAAGTACATACTATTTCACAGCATGCTCTTTATCAATATATCATGACAACTTTTATTATATGTAATAATCCTATTTATTTTGGCTCTTAAAACATGAAGGAGGTTAGATTTGAAAAACATTTCTTTATTTTAAGTCTCAAAATGGATCAATCTGTAAATTTGATGAAAACAGGAGTGGTGCATTTGAATTGTTGCATAGAGATATAAGGGACCAGACAACTTTCTTCACACCTTGTAGGGAGTGGCTATAGGGTTAAGCCTCCGACTGACCTGTTGGCAAAGCCACAAACAAGTCCCAGCTTAGAGGGCACAGCCCTCTTAGCATACTTAGGCTTGACCTTATGACATTTCCTAGATCCTATCTGGGTAGCTAATGGGCTGAGGGAGATGCAGCAAGTGCTGCCAAAACAAGTGAAACTCACAAGAACATTGTAACTATGGTGACCACCACCTTGTTTACCTCTGGCTATAAAATAAAGGCTCAGCTTGCTGTCTGGGTCTCTAGCCAGGCACAGGAAGATCCACCAGCTTATTCTCTCTGTCTGTCATTTCTTCATCCTTCACTGCCCCGCCCCCACCCCCACCCCCAGGCTCACCAAACCCTTGGCTGAGCTGGCACAGCGCAACACCTTTTATTGGAAACCTTTTAAATCACATTGAGGAATCTCCAACTCTTTGCTCAGCAGTTTGAAAACTTGTGTTCTACTACATCATATTTAATAGCCACATTTTTCTCTATTAAATGGATGGCCATTATTTATTTATATTTAAACACCATATTACCGGGCATTCATATTGTACGGATGGGGGCCTCATGTGGGTGGGCCTCATCCAATGAGTTGAAGGCTTAAATAGAGCAAAGACTGACCCTTCAGGGAGGGAGCAAGAAAGAATTCTGCCAGCAAAATAGAACGCTTTTAGACTGGGACTGCCAACCCGTTCCTGAGTCTCCAGCTTACAGAAATACCCCATTAGCTTTTATGTGCACAAAGCCTGCACAAGTGCCTGAGCCAATTCCTTAAAATAAATCTCTCCCTACTTGGTTCTGTTTCTCTGGAGAACCCTGACCAATACAAATGCAATATCCCCTAAATAATTATCTTTCTGAAAAACTTACTTTACTTCTCTCCTCATCTAAATACATGTATATATATACAAGTCGCCTACAAGAGATTTATCCCTTTTCCTCACCATCCACCCCACACACCATCTGGTCACACCTTCCTGTGACTCTCCATCTGAACTATTTCAAAAGTAGATCATCTTTTCCAATATTACCACCAATTCTATACTTTATTCTAACACTGCCTCACACCCAAACTATGACAATAGCTTACACCTGTTTTTTCCTGTCTCTAACTCATGTACACCACACAAATCAATTCTCTGCAACACTACCAGGTCAGATTTCCAAAACAAATCTGGCCATGTTACTGCTTTAAAATGTCTATGATTGGGTGTTTCCCTTATCTCCTTAGTATGGCTTAAAACATTGCTCCTCCAAGTGCAGTACATGGACCAGCAGCAATATCATTACCTGCGAGCTTGTCAGAAATATCAGATACTAGGCTAGACCAGTGGTCAGCAAACTGCGGCTTGCGAGCCACATGCGGCTCTTTGGCCCCTTGAGTGTGGCTCTTCCTAAGCCTTAGGAGTAACCTAATGAAGTTAATAACAATGTACCTACCTATATAGTTTAATTTTAAAAAATTTGGCTCTCAAAAGAAATTTCAATCGTTGTACTGTTGATATTTGGCTCTGTTGACTAATGAGTTTGCCGACCACTGGCTAGACTACCTGAATTTAATTCAAATCTGCTATTTCACAAGTTCTTCCAGTAATTCTAATGCACATTTAATTTTTGTTGTTAATCCTCACCAGAGGATATTTTTCCATTGATTTTTAGAGAGAGTGGAAGGGAAGGGGAGAGACAGAGAGAGGCAAACATCAATGTGAGAGAGACACATTGACTTGTTCCCTCCTACACACACCCTGACTAGGGCTAGGAATTGAATGTGCAACCAAAGGTACATAGTCTTGACTGGAATTAAACCTGGGACCCTTCAGTCCTCGTGCCGATGCTCTGTTCACTGAGCCAAACCAGCTAGGGCCACATTAAAATTTAAGTAGCATTTTAGAACACAGTTTCCCTAAACCCTGGGTAATTGCTATAAAGAACTGGGAACCATTTGAGAAAATACACCTCCTATACCAGATCTGAGTAGGATCAGGTAATCTGTAATTTCACAAAACACCGAGATTTTTTATGATTATCAAAGTTTGGGGTTCACTGATTTCTAAAACTCTTCAATAGTTACAACCAGAGATTTCCTACATTTCAACCACATCTTTTCATCCTTATTTCTTTACCTCATTGTTTTGTTTTGTTTTTCGGGCTGCTGTGAACTTTTTAAATGGTATTATTTTGCTTGGGAGACCTTTCTCACTTTTCTTAGCAGGCAAAATCTCTTACTCATCATTTAAGGCTTAACTCAGTTTTTTAGTGAAAATTTCCTAATTCTGCCAGAGAAAACAATTTATCATTTCCTCTGCGTTTGTGGAAAGCTTCATGAAACAGTGCATTATAGCATCTACGGTGCTGTTATAGTTATTAACTTACATACTACCTCCTCCTCCACTGTGGGCTGTGAGCTCCAACTTTTAGACGCTGGAACTTTATCAACTTCATAGCTTCCTCTGCCCAGGACCCTGGACACAATAGATTCTTAGTATATAGTTGATAAATGCTTATGGAATAGGTGAAATGACACTTTACCATATCAGGTAATACTAAGAAAAAGTGCATTAGTCTTAATACAGAAGATTCCATATCTTAAGAAAAGCTATTTAGCCCTAACCGGTTTGGCTCAGTGGATAGAGCATCGGCTTGCAGACTCAAGGGTCCCAGGTTCGATTCCGGTCAAGGGTATGTACCTTGGTTGCAGGCACATACTCAGTAGGGAGTGTGCAGGAGGCAACTGATCGATGTTTCTCTCTCATCAATGTTTCTAACTCTCTATCCCTCTCCCTTCCTCTCTGTAAAAAATCAATAAAAACTATATTTTTTAAAAAAGAAAAGCTATTTAATAAAATTTTTAAAAAGAAATAATACCATACATAAGTTTTGTGTTTTTTTTGGGGGGGTGGGGGGCTTAATATGTTTTTATTGATTTTAGAGAAAGAGGAAGGGAGAGGGATAGAAAGAAACGTCAATGAGAGAGAACTTCAATGAGAGAGAACTATCTGCCAGCTGCCTCCTGCATGCCCGCTACTGGGGATCGAGCCTGCAACACAGGCATGGGCCCTGACCATGACTGGGAATCGAACCAGTGACCACTTGGTTCATACACTGACACTCAACCACTGCCATAAGTTTTGTTTTTGAGCAATAAAATGTTAGAACTCCTGGGCCAATTTCTTCCATTACACTTTTTCTCACGCTTAAATGATCTGGTGTTTCTATAACAGCATAGGCATTTGTCTTTCTTACCCCTGTCAAGTTTGACAGAGAGAGTATCCTTTGTGCTGACAAGGGGAGGAATTTAGCCAGAGGGATCCTCGCATGCCACTGTAGGATATTCTTCTCTTCAACATTGAAAACCACAGAACAGTCACCCCAAACTTTCTGAAATCACTTCTGTTTCATATTTCCAGGAGAATGAATGGGAATTTTGAAGCATTGCCTTAAACTGACAAGTTACCAGGCGCCTCCTTCAGCTGGATAGAATATTTGGGGGTAGGGTTATAAATGTGTAATCAGAGGGGTTATCCTTAGGGATACCCCATCATTTACAAGATTCCCAATGACCTTGTAAAACATTTACATCAGGCTTTACCATTCTATTGCCCTAAACTCTTTGAGTGACCAATTAATACTGCCTCTAAGTATTCCATTGAAAAAATCATGTAAGGTGACAGGAAAATTAAATACAGGATTTTTTTTAGGAATACATTTTCAAGCACTGAATTGTGTGAGCTAATTTGGTCACCACCCTTTTTTCTAGTAGTTTTAAAGTTCAATTTGGTGCACTTGAGCATTGAGTCCTTTTCATTATTTGACTCCCTCTTACTTGTTTCCAGGCAACTACCATGTTGTCGTCTTATATGCATATTGATGATGAACTGTTCCTGTGCTTTGTGAAGGTAGCAGGGCTCTAGCCTTCTTCCTTCACAAGCCCTACACCCCAGCACACACACAAGTTGCCTGCTAATTTTCCTTGAAATTTGCTGGGAGACACATATTTCATATTAGCACTCCAAATGCTGGCATTTTCCAAAAGGTTTTTCTTTAAGAAAAATGAGAAAGAAAAGACAAGTTTGCTCCACTAGACAACTGCAATCAGATGCTATACTGTAAGCTGTGCCAAAACACGTTCAAATTATAATTAGTCAATAAGGAAATCAGGGCAACACTTTCAAGGTGGTTTTGATAAACAATTTAGGATCATCAGAAATGAGTTCCTCTCTCTCCCAAAATATAACATCTCTGCTTATTACAAATATGAATTATTCATTTGGCAGTTAGAGAAATCTGAAGTTCTCTTACAGAAGTGCTAAGTTTGAAAGATTTATGGCATGAAAGCATCACCTTCTCGTTCAAAATTCAACAGAAATAATACTTCCCTATTCGTTTTTAGTAAATAAAGAAGTCACCATAAAAATGGGAATTTTATTAATTATTAATAAAGTAATTAATGGATGCAACAGAATACATGTAAAGTTTCAGGGGGGAAATAGATGCACTTTCAAATACTAATATAAAATCAGAATACTGAGGAATGTTTAATTTTTGAGGAGAGAAAGTGCAGTTCTTTTCATTATGCTCAAGTTTGTGTTCCGAGATCAAGATAGGGTCATTTAGGGCATTTTCATTTATAAAATATTTTCTTTCATTCACTAGAATTCTTCAAAAGCATTTTTTGTGTTTTAGAGGATTCAAATAAGGATAAGATAGAATTGTTACCTTGAAGGAGCTTGCCATCTACTTGAGGAGATAAGGTATAAACAGGGCAAGACATATGGGCCTTAGTCACAAATCAGTGGCACAAAGAGTAATGCTAAATTAGTCCAGGAGAGGTAGATATCACTAGGTATTGATGTTGTGAAAGGCTTATTACCAACCACAAATCTTGTTCTCTGTGTGTTGAAGAATGGGTTGATTTTAGGTAGGTGAAGAAGATGTGAGGGAAAGGAGAAATGAGTGGAAGAGAATGCTTATAGCTGGTTAACAGTAAATCACTCTGGGGCAAAGGAATCTTATTAGAGGACAGTAGAACACAGGAGTGGAAAAGTGTGCATGGGCTAGGAAATAGAAGTTCTTGGATGCCATCTGAAAGAGTTTGAGATGTTGTATCCATAAAGGCGTCTGAGTAATAGATTTTTATAAAGGGGGGGGGGAATTTTCATGAAGATGAACCTGACCATAGCTTGAAGAATGGTTGTCAACAGGGAGATGAGTTCTGAGCTGGAATTGTGGAATGAATTCAAGAAAATTAATGAAGCAGGACTCGGTGACAGATTTAATATGGGGGCAAGGGAGACATAACTGTCATAGATGATTTCAAACTTTTAAGGCTGAGTTACTAGGAGAATTATGGTTTCATTGATTGAAAGTAGAACCTTTGTTCCCTAAAATGTATGATTTCCATGTCAATTTTACCAATTAGAAAGAATATACTTGGTGAATGTCACTAGAACAGGAATATTTCCAAGTTGAAGAACTGTAGATTTACATAAATCCAAAGGCCACATTAGTTGCCTGATACCATGAAAATGAAAGTTCAAAAAGGCATAATTGATCTTTTCCCATGTGCCTTCCAGGGTCCCTCTTCCCTACTGGCCACTCAGTCCAGGGCAGTTTTATAGACCTAAAGCCAGGCTAAAGGATCTGATTATAGACATCCCAATCTCTGTCCTGCTCACTTTCTTATCCTCTGATTTATCTTTCAAAACATAAACGTTTCATGCTCCATTTGGTAGCCTTTTCTCAGAATTGTCAGTGAGAAATTACCTTATATTGTTAAGAATTTCCAAAACTACATTGAGAAGAATAGAAGTATAACAGATGGCTTCTTTTTTTATTTCTTAATTTTCAATTACACTTGACATTCAGTGTTATTTTATATTAGTTTCAGGAGTTCAGCATAGTGGTTAGACATTTGTATAATTTATAACATGTTCCACCTGGCAACATACATAGTTATAAAAATTATCGACTATATTCCCTATGCTGTACTTCACATCCCCATGACTCTTTTGTAACTTCCAATTTGTGATTAATCTCTTCACCTTTCTTACGAAGAGCCATACAAATGCTAGCTAGAAGAGACTCACTTCAGATGGAAAGACACAGAATGAGAGTAAAGGGATGGAAAAATATTTCATGTAAATGAAAATAAAAAAAAAGCTGGGGTAGCAATACTTATGTCAGACAAAATACACTTTAAAACAAAGGCTATAGCAGTGGTTCTCAACCTTGGCTGCACATTAGAATCACCTGGGAATCTTTTTAAAATCCTGATTTCTGGGCCTCATCCTCCAGAAATTCTGTTTCTTTGTTATGGGGTGGGGCCACAACATTAGTAACAAAGAAACAATTTCTGGAGGATGAGGCCCAGAAATCAGGATTTTAAAAAGATTCCCAGGTGATTCTAATGTGCAGCCAAGGTTGAGAACCACTGGGCTATAGTAAGAGACAAGGAAGTACATTACATAATGATAAAGGACTCAAGCCAACAAGAGAACATAATCCTTGTAAACATTTCTTCATCCAACATAGGAGTACCTACACATATAGAGCAAATACTGATGAGCATAAAGGAAGAAAACAACAGTAATACTGTATAGTAGATGTAAGAACAGAAAAAGGCTTTTATTTTTCTTTGCTATAGCCTTCCACAATTTATGAGAAGTACCTGGTAATTAAGCCCCCCAAGCTTGTTAGAGCTCCTCTGGTTCAAACAGCCCCTCTGTTTAAACTGAGGGACAAGATAAGCTACTCTTACATACATACCCCACCTCCCTGCTGGTTTTACAACAGGGATAATTCGTAAAAAGTCCCCTTCCCCTCTCAAACAAACCTCTTTTGAACTTTTCATAACTTTTGCTCTAAGAATGTTTTACAGGCTTTGGAAAATATTGATAAGACACCTCCCTAGGACATCTGCCCAGGTTGTCTCCTGAAGAACTAACAAACTACAACACCCTTGATATCTGTCACCTAGCAACAGCAGTAGCCGGAAAATTCTCCTCCCTTCTTTGTCCAAGGCTTTAAAAGGAAGAACAACTTTTTGTTCTTTGCCCTTCTGGAAAAGTAAAACTTTTTCTCTGAAACTATCTCTTCTTTTATTTTTAATTCTTTCACAGCCCACATCATAGACCAAGAACCCTAACAGTAGGTGACTTAACACCCCATTGTTATCAACTGATAGAGTTTCCAAACAGAGAATCAACAAAGAAACAGCAGCAAGACACATTAGACCAGGTGACACATTAGACCAGATGGGTTTAATTGATATTTTTAGAGCATTTCACTCCAAAACAGCAGAATATACATTCTTTTCAAGTGCACATGGAACCAGCATTATTCACAATAGTCAAGATATGTAAGTGCCCATCAATGGATGATTGGGTAAAGATGATGTAATATATGAATATACAATGAAATATTACTTGGCTATAAAAAAAGATGGTTTATTTTTAAGGGTTCATGGTTGAATAGGCTTTGTAAATACTACATGCTTTACCTTTTTGAAGTATCACAGTTCATATTAGACTACTACAGGATTTGAGAAGTCCCCAAGAAAAGAAACGTTTAATTTTATTTAAACTATCATTTCTCAAACTTATTTATCATGGAACAAACTGACAGTTTGTGAGTGGAGTGTCCAAAGAACAGCAGACTTTTGCATTTTAACAAAGACAATGCCTAATCAAATGGAATAAATCCTAAACGTATAATTTAAGATACTATCACATATCATAAGGAGAAATCATCGTGGTAGAAAATAATTCCATGTAAACAGCTAGCCAATTATTTCACTTATACATAAGGGTAGATAGGCATGCTAACTATTCTTAGCTTAAGTACTACTCCACACCCACTAGCATTACTAAAAATAAAGATACTGAAAATACTAAATCATGGCATGGATGTGAGCAATTGAACTATCATCTAAGTGATGATTTTATGGGCCAGGAATGCTGGATGAATAAGATGAAGTTGCATAAAAAATGATAAATTGTGGGGGCTGGGTGGAGGTGGGCAAAGGAGGGGAGGGAATGGGGACACCTATAATAGTGTTAAAAATTTATAAATTGATAAATCCTATTTATTCCTTAAATTAATTTTTCTTCCCTTCATTTCAGCAAAATCATTAAGAATTTATAATCAATATTTTTATATAAGTTGAGTCTAATTGGCATAAATCAACCAAAGGTTAAAAATAAAAATATAATCACATTAAAATTATACAGAGTATGAATTCTTTTAATCAACTGAAACAAATCAAAAGAAAAAATATTATTTTAATATATGGTTTCAGTTATTTTCTTCTGACCTATTAAACTGTTAAATACCATTTGTAATTAATGAGTATAAAATTAATTCAAAAGTATTTAAATAAGGCATAATTTTTATTCATTTGAAAAATTTATTCAATGTACCAGTTAACATAAATAAAAGTATTTGCAAATCTATCATTCAATGTTTATGTAATTGCCACTGTAAAAAACTGATCAATACTTCATGCATAAGTACGTCTAGATCTATCTACATACACTGTGAAGACTATGCATTGTTTAATATTGCAAAATGTTCTTCAACTGTAATGTTCAACTCTTGTGAACACCATGCTAATTTATTAATTACTTTGAAAAGAACTGAGGAAAAATACTATAGGACTATAGGCACTATTGGGAAATAATATCTCAATGGGTAAGAAATTAGTCATTCATGCCAACTGACAGAAAGGATTTGATACGTCTTTTCTGTCACATAACCAGTTCTGTGGTTCAAATATCTGATATGGGTAGCAGCACAGTCAAATAACCTTTGCAGATGCCATCCCCATTTTTTTTCTTTTCAAGAAATAGGGCAAGAGATGCGACAAATCACTTCCTTGAAACTGAAAGGTGTTGGTCATAGAAGGAGATTCAACATTGAGTACTGGACCCCAAGTGCCAGTAACACCCCTGTTATTTTTCAATACATCTATCCTCTGTGTTTCTAATGCAGTTGCTCTCTAAAATTCTTGGCTCTGTTCTGGGTGCCCTTTTGCTTGGTCTAAGGATGGCAGTAGATTCCCTTGCTTTCAGTTTCTTCCTTCCCCATGATCCCACCAGTCTCTATGGAATTCTCTGAAATCGTGTTATTCTTCTGCTTAAAAACCTCCCAGCTAGAGGATTAAGCCCAAATTTGTCAGCCTTGCATTCAAAAAACTCTAAAATCTAGCTTGACCTTCTATTTCAGCCTTCTCTTCAGTTTCATGGTACATATGTCTCTATTTCTGAAAAAAAAACAAAACTAAAATATTAAAAATAAAGGAGAAAAAAGATTTTACTTCTGGTCCTCCTAAACACAATCCTGCCTTCTACTTTTGGAACTTGCAAGTTGATCTCTATGAATTGACCCAGATTTGCCCCAAATCTCACTTTTATAGTGAGACCTTCCTTGGAAAATAAGCCTTGCAAGACTTCTCTTGTGAGTCTTAATTATTGCCTATACATACTAATTCACTATTTACTGAATTACATTCTATTTTCCCTGAAATAGATTATACATTGTCTGAGGACCAGGGCTATGTTTTATACCTCTTTTTGCCATAAATAATAACTTGCACATAATGGGTGATTAATTAGTAGTGGCTGGTAACATATTTAAGTGACAGCATAATTTACTGGACCTTAACCATTTAAAGTACAAAGTCCTCCTGCATCCCATGGGATTGAATCACACTTCAGAAACATTTATCTCCTTAACCTTTTTTGACTCACAAGTAACTAGTATTCACCAGGCTCCCAAGAATTTAGATGCCTATGAAATGCCTGTCTTCAACTTCTGTAAGCAATTTGTAATTGATAGTAGATAACTAAAAATAAGGAAGATTACATCAAGAAATAAGCCAAGCAAACATTGTGCTATTATGAATATGTCCAGTGAAAGAAGCCATGGGGAGCTGAATGAGCTGTTGTCATAGCCTTAAATGTTTTCTTTGTGAGTTCATTTTACTTTAATTGCATTTCTGAGCGGCATCTAAGTTTACAGTGGGAGATAAAAGTATGGAAGAAAATAGTATAGTGTTATGACTATTTTTACAGCCATCCTTTATTGGTTATTCACAATAAAAAGCACAGCATATTCAGGGTGCATTAATAAAAAATGGAAACTATAAAAAGCTATTAAAATAGAATGTACATTAAGTTCACGGAGAATATTATAGGATTGAGGTGCCACCCCCCCCCACACCCGCATCCCCAAGTAAGACATAAATAAAGCTAAGTGTTAAGGGCCCAGAGGCTCAAAACCAAATTTCACCTTGTGTCCCCGGTCATGATTATCTCATGATGACCACACACCTTAAAAAGAAATCCCACCTACCTTATGATTTTACAATGCTAATTCACATATTTCATAAGATTTACTTGATGCCAGGTTTATGTGGCCAGAGGGATTCGAGGACTTATCAAAGGTAGCTAGTTCTATCCCAAACATATAAGGCCAACAATTTCTCTGTACCTCAGTAAACAACAAAAACATAAGGCAATTAGATTGGTGAAACTTCTGACAGAAAGGCAAGAAATTTCCTAATTAAGAAGCCACACCAATATGGTGAAAGCTTTAGGTACATTTTGTATCAACCTTCCTTAAAAGGTCTCCCCTCCCTGAGACTTCAAAAGCCCCTGATGTTTTTAAAATTATACCAGGTATCTCTGAAAGCAAATACCCAAACATGTATACAGCTTTTGTCCCTACAAACCATTTCCACACTGGCAAAGGACAAGTCTTATGTCTCCCAGATGAAAATGACTAACCTTAGTGACTCGTTCACAGAAAGTGACACAGAGGAGTAACAGTTGGTTCTTTTTCTTGTAATCAAGTACATAACACTGCCTTTCTGGAGATATTCCAAAGGGTTTCACGCCTGGAATTTGGCCTTCATGGCCAAGGATGATCCCATTTTACACTCAAAAGTGAAATCAAACCAACACGTTTTGCTGTGACACGTTTGTGAACCTTCACAGCCCTTACCTGATTTATTGCTGAAAGGAAATTTGGAACCACATGAAAAGTTTACACAAGGTTTTCCTTGCAATGTAAAGGCACTTCCATGGTTGTTTTAGATTTATTCTTGAAACTGTAATAGATTATAAAACTCTCCTGGGTAAAGAATTCCAGGCAGGAAGAGAATTTATTTTAACAGCCTCGATGTTTTCCTAGCTGACAGTGAGGCTGGGAAAAGGGCACTACAATGATGGGTCTTTTTATTAGGAACCTTGGATTGAACTCAAGGGGAAGCAGGAAGGGGAATGAACCAGAGAGCTTCCCAGGGCAGAAAAGAGTCCCAGACTTCAGAAAGGCCTCTCACAGCAGAGAGGGCTCCCAGCTAAGGTCACCATGCTACCCTGAGTGCTGATGCAAACTTGCTTTAAATTAGGACATCATTAATGTTTGAATACTCAGACAGTAACCAAATGAATCACAAACTCGAAGAGTCACCATGGTTCCTGGGTTGTTGCCTAGTCACAAACACACTATGGAAATTCAAAGACAGTACATGTTTAGATACTTTTGAAATTTTAAAAATTTTGATTAATCACAAATTTACAGAAAAGTTGCAAAACTAGTACTGTTCAAAGAACTCCCATATACCCATCACCCACAGCTTCCAATTGACAACATTTGCCACATTTGCTTTATCATCCTAGGCATCTTGGGAAAAAATATCCAAGGCTTTACTAATTGCCTAGAACCATAATTTACTGTAACATGTTTTTCCTACTTATTGCAGATAGATATGCTCTATCTAGTATCATAATAGTAATGATGATAGTAGTTTGTACATTAAATAACTATAAAAATCTTACAAGGTAACTGTTATGTTCAGGTTACAGATAAAAAAACTGAGGTCACAAAGCTAGAAAGCTGCGTGGCCAGGATTCAAATTCCGTCCTGTCTGACCCTACAGCTAGTACCCAAAAACATTTTGAACACCGCCTCTTATCAAATGTAGCAAGAAGATTCATTTTCCTGCCGAAACTGGTTTGGCTCAGTGGATGGAGTGTCGGCCTGCGGACTGAAAGGTCCCAGGTTCGATTCCGATCAAGGGCATGTACCTGGGTTGCGGGCATATCCCCAGTAGGAGATGTGCAGGAGGCAGCTGATCGATGTTTCTCTCTCATCGATGTTTCTAGCTCTCTATCTCTCTCCCTTCCTCTCTGTAAAAAATCAATAAAATATATTAAAAAAAGAGAATAATGTCCTTTATAATCTGCAAAACTGAAACATCCACATGTTTCTATATGTGAATAAGCAGTATGAACCTTTTTTGATGTTCAATGACCAATTCTTTGACAGGGGCTCCTAGTCACCTACAACCACACCATTTCCTGTGATAATGGCAGCTCAAAATTTGCTACTGTATAGGCCACAGTTGGGGAACAGCCAAAATGATGAGAGTGAAATAAAATAAACTTAGCAGTGGTTCAACCTAGAAGTTCAAACCATCCAAACATTGGCATATTCTAAGAAGTCCTTGTCATATTTGTGAATGATTGCTGAAAATATTAAAGAATTCCAGCAGGAGTTGTCAGCCTAGGTGTATGACAGTGTTTGTGTGTACATGTCTTTGAATGGATGTGTATGTATGTATTGAGTAGTGTCTGTTTGTAAGATCTTGGCCTCCTTTTATTCTAAACTCTATTCTTCAAACAAGACTATTTCTAAGAAATAAGAAGGCTCATTGTAAGGTTGGACAATTGAATTTTGATTTTTCCATTCTGAGTCTTTTCACTTTGACCAAGTGTTTTGTATCAGGTTATCAAAGAACATTCTTTATTTCCATTAGACAATGGGAAAAGATGAAGGAACTACAGATGCTTCTGAATGCACACTAAGGCCACGACAGACCCACAGGATTTTGGATGTTTAAGTCACTTTCTCTGAAAAAGCAAGTTCAAAACTTGCTTTTGAAGTTTTAGAGAAATAACAGAATCTATGACTAATTTTCTAAACATTTAAGTCAAGACTACTCAATTTAATTGTTTAGCAGTAATACTTCTAAGGTTTCCATTTTCTGGAAACTTAAAAGCTTGAGAAGTTTATACATTATTGTATCTGGTGAGCCTTGACTAATTAATTCAATAAAATATATTAAAAGCCTGCTATGCTAGGCATAAAGAACACAAAAATAAAGAGAATATTGTTTTATTAATAATATTATAACATAATAGAAGATGCTATTTATGGAATTCTTACCATTGATAGTCAATATGCTAAGTGTTTTGTTTATATCTATAAACATTATCTCAAATATCTCTTACAGAAACACTGTAAGGAATATACCAGTATTATTATTGTCCTCATTTTAAATATGAGGTTAGGAATTTGCCATGGGACTAATCTGGGGTCAGAACTCAGATTAGTTTGACTCAAGACCTCTGCTTTATTATGCTGTCATACTGAAGAAAACATTGATTTAATGCCCTAAAGTTTCATGACTACTACAATAAAAGAACGTCCAGTGGGACATAAAAGACGACACTGAAAAGATGGCTCTTAGGGGTTTAGAGAGACTGGAATAGCATTTCTTTGTAGAGAGCTCTTATTGGGATCCAGTCAGTAGACATTATCCAACTGAGCTAAGCTCAAATGGCATTGCAGAAAAAGTTCATTGCTGGGGTCACCTAAAAGGCAAGCTTCAGAAAGAATACAATTCAGAAAGAATAGATTTCAAACTCCCAGACCAGTTCAGGATCATACGGACTAGAGCTTTGCTGCCCAATATAATGGCAACTAGCTATATGTGTCTTTTAAGTACTAAAAGCATGGCTAGTTGAAATAGAGATATTCAGTAAGTATAAAGTATACATACAATTTCAAAGACTTTAGATTGATATTAATAATTAATATCGATTATATGTTGAAATTATAATATTCTGTATATAGATAAAAATTATTATGGAAGTGACTTTAACCATTATTTTCACATTACTTAATGTGGCTACAAAAAAGCTTAAAACTACACATGTATAATTGCATTTGTGATTTATATTATGTTTCAAATAAACAGTGCTGGAATATAGTTTCTTACCCTGACTTCTAAGGCCAAGGGTAATTTATATTTGTAGCCCTAATGTGAATCCAGAAAGGAAAAAGCTTCTAGGCATGCCTTTGCAGCATACCCTACCTACTTTGTTCCCTAGCTATTGAGTCATCATAATCTAAAATAATAAAAGAGAAACATGCAAATTGACCATACCTCCACCACACCCACAAGCCAATCAGGAGTGAGTATGCAAATTAACCAAACTAAGATGACGGTAGCCATGGAGCTGGAGCAAGCAGGAGGCTTGGATTGCCCCCAGGATGGAGGAAGTCAAGCTCCCCGCCTACTCTGCCTGCTCTGAGCTCCACTCAATGCTACAAAGTTTCAATTATAGAAGATAAATAAATCCCAGATACCTGCTTCCAGCCCCCGGGTGTGGCCAGCCTGAAAATGGCCATCAGCCACTCACCCAGGCTGGCCAGGCACCCCAGCGGGACCCCCACCATGATCCAGGACACCCTTCAGGGCAAACCAGCCGGCCCCCACCCATGCACCAGGCCTCTATCCTATATAATAAAAGGGTCATATGCAAATTGACCCTAACAGTAGAATGACTGGGAATGACTGGTCACTATGACACACACTGACCACCAGGGGGCAGATGCTCAATGCAGGAGCTGCCCCCTGGTGGTCAGTGCGCTCCCACAGGGGGAGCTCTGCTCAGCCACAAGCCAGGCTGACAGCTACCAGCACAGTAGTGGTGGCAGTAGCCTCTCCCACCTCCTCAGCAGCGCTAAGGATGTCCGACTACAGCTTAGGTCTGCTCCCTGCTGGTAAGTGGACATCCCCCGAGGGCTGCTGGGCTGCCAGAGGGATGTCTGACTGCCAGCTTAGGCCCAATCCCATGGGCAGTGGGCCTAAGCCAGCAGATGGACATCCCCTGAGGGTCCCAGACTGTGAGAGGGCACAGGCTGGGCTGAGGGACCCCTCAGAGTACACAAATTTTTGTGCACTGGGCCTCTAGTCCTATATAATAAAAGTCTAATATGCAAATTGACCAAAGAGTGGAACAACCAGCAGAATGACCAGTCGCTATGACATGCACTGACCACCTGGGGACAGACGCTCAATGCAGGAGCTGCCCCTGGTGGTCAGTGAACACCCACAGGGGGAGCACTGCTCAGCCAGAAGGCAGGTTCATGGCTGGCGAGCGCAGCGATGATGGCAGGAGCCTCTCCTGCCTTTGTGACAGCAGCAGTGCTAAGGAGCAGTAAGCCGAGCAGTAAAGAGCAGTGAGCAGGCAGGCGGTAATGAGTGAGGGGTCCCAGACTGCGAGAGGGATATCTGCCTGCCAGCTTAGGCCCAATCCCCACAGGGAGTGGGCCTCACGGATCAGGCCTAAGATGTCAGGCGGATATCCCCCAAGGGGTCCTGGATTATGAGAGGGCACAAGCCAGTCTGAGGGATCCTCCCCCCACCCCGTGCACGATTTTGTGCACTGGATCTCTAGTACTTTAAGAATCACTATACAAACCATAAACTTATTTAGGACAGGTATTGGGTTCTTATCTATTATCATAGGTGCTTAACCTAATGTCTTATACATAGAATCCCTCAGTAAATGTTGAATGGATGATTTACCAGGTGTACCAGTTAATAATGCAGATTTTTTTCAATAGATGGAGTTACACATATGTTGATATATATGCTATTTTGTTGTATTGACAGCAAGTTTCAAAACTTCATAGGTCAAATTCTCTGAAGGTCTTAACATCATAGATATTTTTACACTTAAAAATGTTGAATTTTGTGCCACAAAAAGAGCATTTGCGGGAAGTTTTAATTCATTACTTTATTTTGAAGAAAAGTGCTGCTGAAAGTTATCGTATACTTTGGGAAGCTTATGGTGAACATGCTCCATCTCAAGATACTTGTGAACGCTGATTTAAATACTTTAAAAGTGATGATTTTGATGTGAAAGACAAAGAATGTCCAGGTCAACAGAAAAAGTTAGAAGACCAACAATTACAAGCATTATTGGATGAAAATGCTTGACAAACTCAAAAACAACTTGCAGAAGAATTAAACCTTGTTCAGCAAACAATTTCTGATCGTTTACAAGCAATGGGAAAGATTTTAAAGGAAGGAAAATGGGTGCCACATCAATTGAACGAAAGACAAATGGAAAATCGAAAAGTCATCAGTAAAAAATGTTGCTTCAACGGCATGAAAGAAAGTCTTTTTTGCATCTAATTGTGACTGACCATGAAAAGTGGATTTATTTTGAGAATCCCAAATGCACAAAATCAAGGGTTGATCCAGGTCAACCATCCACATTGACGGCAAGGCTAAATCGCTTCAGAAAGAAGACAATGCTCTGCATTTGGTGGGATCAGGAAGGTGTGGTATATTATGAGCTTCTAAACCAGGTGAAACCGTTAATACTGATCACTACCGACAACAAATAATCAATTTGAATCATGCTTTGATCATAAAATGACCAGAATGTGCCAGAAGACATGGCAAAGTAATTTTGCTTCATGATGACACACCATCACACACTTCAAAACCAGTTAAAGAAACGTTAAAAGATCTTGCCTGGGAAGTATTAATCCACCTGCTGTATTCACCAGACCTTGCTACTTCAGATTACCACTTGTTTCGATGGATTTCACACGCACTTTCTGAGCAGCACTTCAAAACATACAAAGAACTGGAAAATTGGGTCTCTGAATGGTTTGCCTCAAAACAAGAAAAGTTCTATTGGGACGGTATCCACAAATTACCTGAAAGATGGGGAAATGTGTATCTAGTGATGGAAATTACTTTGAATAAATCACTTGTGATGTTTCTCTCAAAATCATCGTGTTGTCTTTAATTACAAAATCCACATTATTAACTGGTACACCTGGTAGGTCATTAAAAAACTAGCTAAGTTACTGAATCTGATTTCTTTTTTTAAATATATTTTATTGATTTTTTACAGAGAGGAAGGGAGAGGGATAGAGAGTTAGAAACATCGATGAGAGAGAAACATCGATCAGCTGCCTCCTGCACACCTCATACTGGGGATGTGCCCGCAACCAAGGTACATGCCCTTGACCGGAATCGAACCTGGGACCTTTCAGTCTGCAGGCCGACGCTCTATCCACTGAGCCAAACCGGTTAGGGCTGATTTCTTTTTTAATATTGTTGAACAACACATTTATTTTATATTTTTAAAATGTTTTTATTGATTCCAGAGAGGAAAGTAGGAGACAGAAAAATCATCGATGAAAATCTTTGATCAACTGCCTCCTGCACACCCCACACTGGGGATTGAGCCCACAAAGGGGAATATGCCCTTACCCAGAATCAAACCATGACCTCCTGGTTCATAGGTCAATGAACCACTGAGCCACAATGGCTGGACCAACTCACTTACTTTTTACAAATGTTGCCTTCTTTAAAGTAAATCATAGAAAGCTCTGCCTTTATTATAATAAATATTTCTGTTTATACCCATTTTGAGACCTGGCCAATATGGCTCAGTTGGCTGGGCGTCAACCTATGCACTGATAAGGTTGCTGATGTGACTCTGGATCAGGGCATATGCCTGGGTTGAAGCCTTGATCCCTGGTGAGGGGGCGGGGGCGGCGAGCAGGAGACAACCTACAGATTTGCACTCCCACATACTAGTAGATGTTTTTCTCCCTCTGCCTTCCTCTCTTAAAAAAATCAATAAAAAATTAAAAATATAACATTTTGAATATCCTTTTCTGGAGCTGGTCTCTCAATCTGTGGAGCATTGTCATGCATATTCTCAATAGTGGCAAAACTTTGAATTTGAAGGTTAGATTAACAGAGTAACAAAGCTCTTAAAGATCAGTTTTTCTCCATACACTTTCCCCAGAATGAGCATTATTTCTCTGATAAAGTTTCTTCTATTTTTTTCATATCTGTAAGCATTTATTTTGACAGGAAAGACAGATTCAGAAAGAAGCTGACCACATCAGCTTTCTCTGTTGAGTTACTCACATGGCTATTCAGCAAATCCTCATGTTTTTGTTCTTCTTGCTCTAAGCATCAATTATAGTTGAAGAAATTAATGACTAGAATAGCACTGACACTGAATAGTACAATCAGAATAGTTGCCTAGAATAGTTGCTATAAACCAGAATGGCTATACCTGAGCAATATCAGCCTTGCTCTAACACAACTAAACACACAAACAAAACATAGTGTTTGCCGCATTTAACATTATCAAAAGCTTCAGTACCACACTTTTCTATTTGTCCTCATACGTGAGAAACTACTTTGTTAAAAAATAAAAATGTCAAATTGAAACTCATAAAAGGGTTTCTAGTGAAGCTACATCACTTCTTCCCTTTTTCCTTATTAGGATCAATAGCAACATATTGTATTTTATGGCTCTCTTGAAAACAATTTCTGGAGACCTGTGCTGGCATGCTTCCACTCATCTGTAATGTGATTCTCAGTTTACACTGGATGAAAACTCTGATTTTTAGCAGGGAGCCGAGGAGGGAAATTTCATCCACAAATCTTGACTATTAATCAGCTTGGGCCCCCATAAGAAGATACCAGACTAGGTGGCTTAACCAACAGACATTTGTTTTCTCACATTTCTGGGAGCTGGGAGTCTAAAATCAAGGTGTCAGCAGGTTTGGTTTCTGGTGAGAACTATATTTCTGCTTTGCATATGGCCACCTTCTCCTGTGTCCTCACATGGTCTTTCTGTTTGGGACAAGAGAGAGGAGAGAGCATGTGCTCTGGTTTCTTTTCCTCTTCCTATAAGAACATCAGTCCTATCGGATTAGGGGCACACCTTTATGAGCTCATTTATACTTTCTTTTTCTTTTTTTTAGTCTGTCTTCAGTGAACATATTTTGTTTCTTTTATAAAAAAAATTTATTGTTGAAAGTATTAATGATATCCCCCCCCATTGACTCCCTCCTAGGCCTTCGGTGCACTATAAGTATTGTCTGTGTTGATGGGTTATGCATATATGCATATATATTATGTTTAATCTCTGACCTAATTCATCCTTAATTACCTACTTAAATGCTCTATTTCCAAAGACAGTCCTATTAGTGTTAACAGTTTTACAGTTTTAATATTTTAATTTGGAGGAACAAAATTTGCCTAAAACTTCCCAGATGAGACTATCATTACTCCTGTAATATTTGCTTTTTGGTGCTGTGCTTAAATATTGGCTGACTTCCTTTCTTGCTGTAATATACCTTTTAATAGCTATCCAAGTAATTCGCCCATGTTGAATGGTTTAAAATTTTGTCATGAAATGGTTTTTTTGGTAAGAAATTCTGTTGTATTCTGTGCTGTGACCTGGAGTTCACCATTAAAAGGGTTACCCAAGCAAAGCCATGGAGTGTATTTGGTTATTAATGATTGTTGGCACATCCTATGCAATATGTCTAAATTGAATTATGGTACCAGATAAAATTATAGATGGATATGAAGCTTGTGTATCATCCATTATCATGTATAATCAATAAATGATTTACTATCCTCAAAAAAAGAAATTATATTGTATTAATAAATAAAAATTATACAATATTTCCTTAAAAACATAAGTTTTTAACAGTAGAAATTTTATATAAACAATGTATAGAAGTCTCATGATAATTTAAACAAAAATCTGCAGATACTGCATTAAAAATGCTATCATGATATGAGACTATGAAGAGAAGTTTAATAAAACTCCACTGGTTCCAAGTTAAAAAATGAAAATGTGTTGATATTGCATGTCTCCATGATAATGAGAAAACAATGAATACTAAGTGTTGAACTTAATTATACATTCAGCTGGGGTTTCTGACAATGTAAGTTAAAGAGTACAAAGGAAAAGTGCTGGCGAGGATGCGGAGAACAAAGAACCCTCATGCACTGCTGGTGGGAATGCAGACTGGTGCAGCCACTGTGGAGAACAGTATAGAGTGTCCTCAAAAAACTAAAAATGGAACTTCCATTTGACCCAGTGATCCCACTTCTAGGAATATATCCCAAGAAACTAGAAACACCAATCAGAAAGGATATATGCACCCCTATGTTCATAGCGGCACAATTCACCATAGCTAAGATTTGGAAACAGCCTAAGTGCCCATCAGCAGATGAGTGAATTAAAAAACTGTGGTACATCTACACAGTGGAATACTACACTGTGGTAAAAAAGAAGGAATTCTTACCATTTGCAACAGCATGGATGGAACTGGAGAACATTATGCTAAGCTAAATAAGCCAGTCAGAGAAAGATAAATATCACATGATCTCACTCATTTATGGAATATAATGAACAACATAAACTGCTGAACAAAAACAGATCCAGAGACAGAGAAGCATCGATCAGACCATCAAACCTCAGAGGGGAGGTAGGGGAGGGTGGGGGTAGGGGGAGAGATCAACCAAAGGACTTGTATGCATGCATATAAGCATAACCAATGGACACAGACATCAGGGAGGTGAGGACATGAGTTGGGGGGCAATGGGGGGATAAGGACACATATGTAATACCTTAATCAATAAAGAATTTTTTTAAAAAAAGAGTACAAAGAGTACAAAATTCCACTTTTAAGATGAATAAATTATGTGGATATAATGTACAGCATGATAATTACAGCTTATAATACCGATATTATATACTTGTTAGTTTCTAAGACAGTAGACCCAAAATGTTCTCACTACAAAAAAAATGGTAATTATGTGACTTGATGGAACTGATAGCTAATGCTATCTATGGTGGTAACCATTTTTGCAATATATAAATGTATCAAATCAACACATTGGACATAAATTTACACAATGTATATGTCAATTATATCTCAATAAAGCTGGAAAAATATAATTTAAAAAATTGCATCTCTGTTCCTCCATTTTCATTATAGAATTGCTGATCGTTTGGAACCAAATGTTGTAATTGTAGTTAAGTTTGCTTTTACCATCATTGTAACATTTATTTATTGAGAGTTCTAATGTTCAAGGCAGTACATTAGCTGTTTTACAGGACCTTGCCTATGACCCAAAAATTATGTACCATGGCATAGTCAGGCCAGTGTTTTTTGTCCATTTTAATAATCCAATGAATCAAAGCACATTGAATCTGATGGATTGCCACACAAGGAATCATTAAGATAGTCTAACTATCAAATTGACTGTGCCACGGCTAATTGAGTAACTCTGCATAGACTTGAACATAGAGAAGGCACAACCTTTGATCTTGAGGCAATTACTTTCTAAATCACTAAAACATTATTGTTATAATACCAAGTCAAATTGATGAAACATAAAGACACTCAATATTTCTGGCTTCAGTTAAATGTTCTGTAAATGCAAATAAAGTATTGTAATATCTTATAAAGAATGTTCAGAAGTTGCCAAGTGTTGAAAGCCCAAACCATGATGATTTGCTTCAGAAATTTGAGCTACAATAGAACAAATCCTATAGTCATGCTTGCAGAATAGTTTTGAGCTAAGTCATTCACTCAAAAGATACATAGTTAAGTGCTAACTAACAATGTACTAGGTACTACACAAGGGATAAAAGATTCCCTCTTAGAAACGGAGACACTGGATAAGTCACCTGATCTCTCAATGCCTTTTTTTTATCATGTGTTAAAGGGATATAATAATTTGAATACTACCCACCACATTGCATTATTCTGAGGATCACGTGAGGTAATGTATGTGAAAGGTAAATAATGCTTTTCTTTCTGACTAGTTTTCAATCCAACAATCAGTAAAGCAATCAATAAAATTATAAATCCAAACTCTAAGAAACAATTGTTATTCACATTTTGGCGTTCTTTCAGTATTTCTTTAACATTATTATTTATGGATTTCTGCCCCACTTCTAAAAGTTTAGGTCACATATCTTTTGGATGGTATATTCCTTGCCAATAAAAACTTCAAAACTACTATTTCATAATTGGAAAATATGAATCTACCATAATTTATTTAACCAAACCTTTGTTTCCAAATATTTAAATCATCTAAATTTTTTTGGCAATTTCAATAATGTTGCTATGAACACCTCTGTATATAAATCATTGTCTACATCTCTAATTTATTTCCTTAGGATATATTCTTAGAAATAGAATGCTTGGTTAAGTGGTACAAACCCTTTGAAATTCTTGGTACATATTTTTAAATTGATCGTTTAGAAACTTTATCAATTTACATACCCATTACTCTCCTCAGTACCACTGCACATTAATGAGACAAAAATGAATCCATAGGATAAGCCAAAAATGACACTTTACTGCTTTAATGGGTATTTAACTACTCGTGACATGGGATGCATTTACCATTATTGGCAATTTGTACTCCTTGCCTATATCTATGGGAGTGTTAGTTGTTTTGGTGTTTTTATTGTTTTCCCCTCAACCTATATATTTCATCCCAGCAATCATTCCACTTGGATTTTATTATTCATAGCTTATGTGCTAAAAAGTTTCTATCCATTTAAACTGACCCATGTTTAATTAATATTTTAAATATTATCTCCTATGGCATTTCTTTTGAGGTACTATATGATAAACGTGAAAATCTTACTGGATATTTTTTGGCCAATTACATGGGCAAAATTTCACTCTTGACTAATGTCTACTGTTGATTTATTATGCTTCCCTTATCATATAAAGTCTTATCTATTCTGGAGTCTGTTAGAGGGTAATTTATTGTATTCCATTTATCTTACTAGATTGCAGCATTCTCATACTACAATTTTAATTGTTGTATTTTAATTTTGGGTTATATTACATGGTAAGATAAGAGATTCTCCTTACATCTTATTTTTCAAAATTCCTTTAGGTACTCTTCCCTGTTTCTTCTTCAAGATAAACTGTAGAACAATATTAGGAATTGTGTTAATTTTATACATTCTATATATTGATTTATCATGTTGAACATCTCCAGGAACATAGATTTGTCTTAATTTTTTTAAATGTATCTCAGTTAAGTATTTCTTATCTCTTTTTTTATTCCTCAGCTGAGGATATTTTTTCCATTGATTTCTAAATAGAGTGGAAGGGAAGGATAAGAGAGAGATGGAAGGGGAGGAGGAAGGAGGAGAGAAAGAAAGAGAGAGAGAAGTATAGATGTGAGAGAGACACATCAATTGGTTGCCTCCTGCATGCACCCCTACCCCTAACTCCTACAGGGACTAAGGAATCTGCAACCCTTCGGTCTGCAGGCTGACGCCCTAACCACTGAGAAAACCAGCCAGGGAGTGCTATCTTTTCTCTATTAGCTGTATTTGGACTATTCCTAGGCACATTATATTTCTGATATTGTTGTGAATGTGAGATTATTGCCAACACAGTTACTATTTATTGTTGACACATAGGAAAGACATTGATTTTATATTTATATCTTGTCATGGGCCACTTTATTGCAATCTCTTATTCTCAATTATAGTTTATTTTCAAAGGTTTCTAGGTGTATAATTATACTTTCTACAAATACCATTTTTTCTACTTTAAACCAGTCATATTTCTGATCCTGATATGGTTCTCTTTTTAAAAAAAGGAAGACAGTCAACACAAAAACATTTTTAGTTCCATAAGCACATACTTCCCCTGACTCTCTAACTTCCTTAAGCCAAAACAGCTTTGCCTTTATCCTCAAAACAAAGCATGACCATCAGGTATCACTTACCTTTCCCCAGCCTTTTCATGGCCCTATAATTGTATGTGCTGAGCACACAATTCAGTTACCTTTCTCATAGTAACTTCCATGCCTCAGTAATTCAGCGTTGGAAATCTGTGAAGCATATACAAAATTGCTTCAGGTATAAAAATCTGCTCCCCTCATGTTGTACAAATTCCGAGATAGAGGAAAGGTGAGCTCGTGTGTATGTGTGTGTGTTGGGGGAAAAGGGTTGAGAGACTCAGGAAATGATATTTTGTCCTTCTACTTCTCTTTTACTAGTTTATTTTTCTCAGTTTCTCACATTTTATACCAATTCTTATTTCCTGTAGCCCCACCAATCAACTCTCTCTCATGTCCCTGTACTGAACAACACTCTGCACGAGATCACCAAATGCTCCTTGAAAAGCTTCCTAGTCTTTAGTTTCCACCAGCTCATAAATCTCATTTCATTCCTTTTTTACTTTAGTCATATACACTGAGTGGCCAGATTATTATGACCACCTGATGTTTGTAGTCAAATTAGCTATAAATTCGCGCTGAAGTTGATAGAGGGCCACACCATTATAAAAAGGGAAGCAGGTTGTTTACCATGACAGTAGAAGTGATTTTTTTCCTGAAGATATGGGTAAACAACACGATTTAACAGCCTTTGAACGTGGGATGATTGTTGGCGCTCAGAGCCATGGAGCGAGTATCAGCAAAACATCTGAAGGCCTGTTCGAACACCTTTGCTGTCTGCAGTTACCAAGATAAAACGTCTCCAATTCGCACAGGAACACAAGGATTGGACAGTCAAGCATTGGAAAAAAGTCATGTGGTCCAATGAATCAAACTTCCAGTTGCATCATGCAGATAGCAGAGTGAGAATTTGGCAGAAACAGCATGAAAGCATGCACCCCACATGCATGAGTACAACCCTTCAAGCTGGTGGGGGCAGTGTTGCGGTTTGGGGCATGTTTTCCTGGCATGATTTGGGCCCTTTAATTCATGTGGAACAACGTCTGAATAGCACAACATACCTAAGCATCATTTCTGATCAGGTTCATCCTATCATGTTGATGGTGTATCCCAATGGAGATGGCTTCTTCCAACAAGAAAATGCGCCATGCCATGGTGCTCGTGTTGTGCAGGAGTGGTTTCAACAACATGAGGGAGACTTTACCTTGCTTAGGTGGCCCCCACAATCACCAGATCTCAATCCAATTGAGCATTTGTGGGACGAAGTTAAAAGAGCCATCAGGCAGCTGGTTCCACAACCATCAAATCTCACAGAACTAGACAGTGCTATTCATCAGACATGGTGTCAGATTCCTCGCATCACCTTCCAACATCTCATGGAGTCAACGCCAAGAAGAATTGCCGCAGTATTGAAGGCAAAAGGTGGCCCAACAAAGTACTGATGGGGTGGTAGTAATTATCTGGCCACTCAGTGTATATTTCAAAGTAATTAAGAGAAAAAAATGGTCTTTATATATGCACCCCTGTGTTCATAGCAGCACAATTCACCATAGCTAAGATCTGGAAACAGCCTAAGTGCCCATCAGTAGATGAATGGATTAGAAAACTGTGGTACATCTACACGATGGAATACTATGCTGCTCTAAAAAGGAAGGAACTCTTACCATTTGCAACGGCATGGATGGAACTGGAGAGCACTATGCTAAGTGAAATACGCCAGTCAATGAAGGAAAAATACCACATGATCTCACTCATTCATGGATAATAGAGACCATTATAAACTTTTGAACAATAATAGATACAGAGGCAGAGCTGCCTCAAACAGACTGTCAAACTGCAGTGGGAAGGCTGGGGAGGGTTGGGGGGCAGGAGGGAGGGGGTAAGAGATCAACCAAAGGACTTGTATGCATGCATATAAGCATAACCAATGGGCATAAGACACTGGGGGATAGGGGAGGCTAGGGGACAGTCAAGGGTGGGGGAAAAAAAGGACACATATGTAATACCCTTTGTAATACTTTAAGCAATAAAAAAAATAAAAAAAAAATAAAAAAACTTCTACATTTACCTGCCAATAAATCTCATTTCTTATATTTACCACTGGATATACACTATTTAGCAAAACCCCTGGTCCATACTAAATATCATTTGTTCAATATTAGCTCCTATGGCTGCTATTTGGTAATTATTGATGATAGCATAGATTATTTTCTGACCGCCAAATCCTGAGACCTATCTAGGAAGTAATGCTGAAGTACTTTATACAATTAATAATGCAATCACTCCATTTATTCATTCATTCATTATAAACTTATTGAGCACCTATGACATGTAAAACACTGGTATATTTGAGATGTTTTCAAAGCAGGGAAATGGAAATGTCCAGTAAGCAGTTGAATATGTATCTGAAGCTCAAGGAAGAGGTCTGGGTAGGGGATATATCTCCAGGTCAGCATTTAAATAATAAACAAAAATGAATAAAATCAACTCATAAGACAATATTATGGGAAACCTACTCAAATTATGCCCGATGTTCAAGGCCAATTTGAGTGTGGGGGCCCTGTCCAGAGTACGCCGAATGTTCAAGATGAATCTGAGCAAGGACACAGCAATTGTACTGTATGCACTGCGCAGGTGTGCCTTTCTGTAACCTAAATACTGATATCATTATTTGGCAAAAAGCCTCTTTTGCCTAATTTGATTAAAAGAGGTGTTACTGACCAGTGGAGGAAAGGAGTGCCTTATGTGACGGTTTTGTGCTGCAGCTGCTATGTTTGTAATGGCTCCTGTGTTTGCTACTGTATTAGCAAGGGCTGCTGTGTGTGCAATGGATTGTTTTGTCTGATGGCTCCTTGGTATCAATGGCTACTTGGGCTGCAGTAAAGCCTCTTCTATATGCCTATGACTTCTCATGTCTTCTCTGTCTAATACCCGGCATCCACGGAGGTTCAGTTCCTGGCAAAGGAGCACCCCACAAATATGGATAGCAAAAGTCTCTAGGACAGTGTAGGAGTAAAATCTAGCATAAAAGATTAAATATAATATCTAGAAGATAATCATGGCAAAAGGTGTGACTGTAGGAAACATTAATGGCAGTGAATAGAGGTCAAGGATGGAGTTACACATTCTTCTCAAGCTAACAAGGAACATTCACCATGTGTTTCATGGCCCAACTTTTGAGCCATGAAATACTTTAACAAATATAAAAGAATAGACTGGATGAAACTAAACTAGAAATCAACAACAGAAAGATAGCTGGAAAATCTCAAAATATTTGGATGTTAAACAACATACTTCTAAATAACACATGGGTCAAAGAAAAAGTATCAAGAGAAACTTTAACATATTTTAAACTAAATGAAAATACAACTTATCAAAATGAATGGGATACAGTAAACCAGTTTTTAGAGGAAAATATATAGCACTAAATGTATATATTAGGAAAAAAGAAAGATTTTTTTATATACATATATATCAATCCATCATAGAAAACTAAAGAAAGAAAAGCAAAATAAATCTATAGCAAGGAGAATAAAATAAGTAAAAATTAGAAAATAGCCTAGCTGGCATGGCTCAGTAGTTGAGCAGCAACCTATGAACCAGGAGGTCACAGTTCAATTCCTGGTCAGAGCACACGCCCAGGTTGCAGGCTCAATCCCCAGTGTGGGGCATGCAGGAGGCAGCCAATCGATGATTCTTTCTCATTATTGATGTTTCTATCTCTCTTTCCCCCTTCCTTTCTGAAATCAATGAAAAAATATTTTTTTAGAATTAGAAAAGAAATGAAATTAAAAACAGAAAAATCAGCAAAACCAAAAGTTGGTTCTTTGACAAGATCAACAAAATTGATGAATTTCTAGCCAGACCGGACAAGAAAAGGAGATTGCACTATTTGTTAATTTCAAAAATGAAAAGGGACTGCCCACTGCTGATCCTATGGACTAAGAAATATTATGTCCACAGTTTGGCAACTTAGATGAAATTATCCAATTCCTTGAAAGACTGCTTCAATATTGATTTTTTAAAAAATAGACATGTAGATAAATGAAACAAAATAGAAACCTCAGAAATTGACCTATACAACTATAGACAACTAATCTTTAACAAAAGAACAAAGGCAATTCAATGGAGAAGGGATAGTCTTTCAAAAAATGGTACTGGAACAACATGGCATTCACATGCAAAAAAATGAATCTAGATATAGAATTTATAGCCTTCACACAAAAAATTAACTCACTGTAAATTGTAATCCTAGACATAAAATCCAAAACTATAAAACTCCTAAAAGATAAGAGAGAAAACCTAGCTGATGATGGGTTTGGTGATAACTTTTTATATTAAAATAAAAGCAAAATTATGACTCTTGAAATAAAAAATTGCCAAGTGGGCTTCATTAAAATTTAACACATGTATTCTAAAACACCATTAGGATTATGACAAGACAAACCACAGACTTGGAGAAAGTATTTGAAAGACACATGTGATAAAGGACTTATATCCTAAATATACAAACAATTGTTAAAACTCAACAAAAAGGAAACAATCAACCCATTAAAAAGTGGGCAAAATATTTGAATAGATATTTCTCCAAACATGATTGCAAACAAATATGAGAATATGCTCAAAATCATAGACATTATGGAATTATAAATTAAAATGATGAGATACCACTACACACCTAATTAAAAAGGCTGAAATTTAAAAAAAAAAGTTAAAAAATTAAAAATAAACACCTGATAATACCAACTACTGACAGGGTGTGGAGCAAAAGGAACTCATTCATTGCTGAGGGATATGCACAGCAATATGGCCGTTTTGGAAGACAATTTGGCAGTTTCTTACAAGACTAAATATAGTCTTACCAAATGATCCAGTAATCACACTCCAAGGTATTTAGGCAAATGAGGTGAAAATGTATGGTCACACAAAACCCTACACATGAATAGTTATAACAGCTTCATTCATAATTTCCAAAGACTAGAAGCAACCAAAATGTGTTCCAAAAAGTGAGTTGGTAGACAAACTGGTATAATAGAATATTTTATATAGAGATATTATACAGATTTTATACTATTAATAGTGAAATATAAAAACTTTTCTTCTACAGTCAGGAACCAGGTAAAGATTCCTGCTCTCAGCATGTTTATTCAACATTGACTGGAGGTCCTAGCCATTGCACTGAGGCAAGAAAAAGAAAGGCATACATATTAGAAAGGAAGAGTTAAATCTCCCTCTATTGGAGAGAGGTAGAAGAGGGTAAAGGAGGGGATTAAATGGTGACAGAGGAGACTTCACTTTGCTGGTGAACACATAATACAATATACAGATGATGTATTATAAAATTACACACTTGAAACATATATAATTTTATTAACCAATGTCACCCCAATAAATTCAATAATTTTTAAAAGAATTTAAACAAATAAATTTTCCTCTATTTTCCAGTGTTATTGTTTATATAGAAAATCCTAAGGCATATACAAAATAAGTGAATTTAGCAAAGCTGCAGTATACATGGTTTATATATACAAAACTTAATTGTACTTTATGTACTAGGAGAAACAATTGGAAAATAAAATAATTCAATTTAACAGAGTGTCTAAAAATAAAAATCACAAAGGAATAAATTAGCATAAGATACATACCTCCATATTAAATGCTACTAAACAGTATTGAGAGAAATTACAGAAGACCTAAATGAAAAGGGTTAGCTAGCTAGCTTACTTTAGGCAGACAGGAAGGGAAGGGGTCCAGAGAGGATAGAGGCATCTTGGCCTGAAAAATTAAAGCAGCCAAAGTTAGATCAAAAGCATCCTTGACCTGAGCAGCTGGGAGAGCCAACTATACTAATAAAAAGGTAATATGCTAATTAGACTGGATGTCCTTGGGACAAAGCCATGGTGGTGGGGCCAAGGCAGAGGCAGTTAGGGGTGATCAGGCAGTTGGGCATCCCCCGAGGGGTCCCATATTAGAGAGGGTACAGGCCGGACTGAAGGACACCCCCCTCCCATGCATGAATTTAATGCACCAGGCCTCTAATAGGGGTAATAAAACATCTCACAACAGAAAAAAAGAGGCCGTTTTACTCTTTAAGCAGAGAAACCAGTGGTTTCAGTCTTAAGGCTTGGCAAGATAAGCTTGCTTGGTATTAAAGCAGCCATTAGGTAGATCAAAAGCAACTCCAACCTGAACAGGTAAGATGGATATGTGAAGAACAGAGAAATGCCACAGGATAAGGATAAGGGAGGATAAAGAAAAGTCACATAATATCAGGGGCGGTGAGGGGAGGAAAAGTTTTCACAGAGGATAGGGGAATGTTGCAAAATAAAGGGAAAGAGAGGGGCACCACATGGGCTTTGACCTTTGAAACTGGTACTGTGTAGCCAAGTGACCAATGAGGAAAGCACAGGGGTCCCAGACTAAGGGAAAGTGTCTCCAGGATATATAATACCTCAAGACGAAGAGAGCAGTGGCCATCCTTCTTAGAGACAGAGGGGTCTTAGAATTAGGAACTTTGAATTAGGAATTTATTTTATTTATTTTATTTTTTTTGAATCTTCATTGTTCAGATTATTACAGTTGTTCCTCTTTTTTCCCCCATAGCTCCCCTCCACCCAGTTCCCACCCCACCCTCTGCCCTTACCTCCCCTCCATAGGTGTACAATTTTTGTCCAGTCTCTTCCCGCACCCCCACCCCCCTACCCCCATCCCCCTGAGAATTGTCAGTCCACACCCTTTCTATGCCCCTGATTCTATTATATTCACCAGTTCATTCTGTTCATCAGATTTTTTATTCACTTGATTTTTAGATTCACTTGTTGATAGGTATGTATTTGTTGTTCATAATTTTTATCTTTACCATTTTCTTCTTCTTCTTCTTCTTCTTCTTCTTCTTCTTCTTCTTCTTCTTCTTCTACTTCTTCAAGAATACTTTTCAGCATTTCATATAATACTGGTTTGGTGGTGATTAACTCCTTTAGTTTTTTCTTATCTGTGAAGCTCTTTATCTGACCTTCAATTCTGAATGATAGCTTTGCTGGGTAGACTCATCTTGGTTGTAGGTTCTTGCTATTCATCACTTTGAATATTTCTTGCCACTCCCTTCTGGCCTGCATAGTTTCTGTTGAAAAATCAGCTGACAATCGTATGAGTACTCCCTTGTAGGTAACTAGCTGTTTTTCTCTTGCTGCTTTTAAGATTCTCTCCTTGTCTTTTGCTCTTGGCATTTTAATTATGATGTGTCTTGGTGTGCTCCTCTTTGGATTCCTTTTGTTTGGGGTTCCCTGCGCTTCCTGGACTTGTAAGTCTATTTCTTTCACCAAGTAGGGGAAGTTTTCTGTCATTATTTCTCCAAATAGGTTTTCAATATCTTGCTCTCTCTCTTCTTCTGGCACCCCCATAATTCGGATATTGGTATGCTTGAAGTTGTCCCAGAGGCTCCTTACACTATCTTCATATTTTTGGATTATTTTTTCTTTTTGCTTTTCCAGTTAGGTGTTTTTTACTTCTTCGTACTTCAAATCTTTGACTTGATTCTTGCGATCCTCTAGTCTACTGTTGGTTCTCTGTATAATATTCTTTATTTCAGTCAGTGTATGTTTAATTTTTAGTTGGTCCTTTTTCATATCCTCGAGCATCACACTAGACTTATTGAGGGTCTTACTAAATTTATTGGCAGTTTCTAGAAAATTCTTGAAAAACCCTAAAACCGTGGTTTTGAACTCTATATCCAGTAGTTTGTTTTCCTCCATTTCTGTCATTTGTGACCTGTTTCTTTGTCTCCGCATTTTAGCTGCTTTCCTGTGTTGATAGAGTGGCTTTGTGTGCCAGGTGTCCTATAGGGCCCAGTGGCTCAGCCTCCCCAATTACCTGGGGTGGACATTCTTGGTGCACCCCTTTGTGGGCTGTGTGCACAGTCTTGTTGTAGTTAAGCCTTGATTATAGTTGGTATCACTGGGAGGAATTGACCTCCAGGCCAATTGGCTGTGAGATTCAGCTGTGTCTATGGTGGGAGAACTTTTGTGCTGGAGACACCCTTATGGGGCATGACTTGCTTCAGTGGGGCTTTGGTGCTCACTGAGTCTTCCCCCTGAGTGTGTCCCTTATGGATCTGAGGAGTTGTAATCTGGATAGTCCCACTCTGACCACTGGGTACACTGGCACTTGTATCTCTAAGGAGGTGCTAACTTAGCTTCTGCCTGAGGCTACCTAGCAGGAGGTACAGAGAGATATGCAGATTCCTCTTCTTTGTTTGGGATTTGGAGGTGTCCAGATGAGGCCCAGCTATGAAGCAATGCAATCTGCTGTGGGGCCTTGTGCCTTCTTTTGGATGATCTGGGTCTCTCTGACCCAGCTTCAGTTTGTTAGGTAATTTTAGACTGCAAAGGGCCAGCCCATTCATATGCAAAAGCCTCTGCCCACAGCTTGGGTGGGGCAGGGTCTCAGGGAATCAACAGGGCAGAGCAAACATCTATGGCTGATCCTCAACCCTACTCTAAGAGGTCCCGGGTCTCAGTGGCCCATGGTAATTGCTGCAAGCACCTCTGAGAGAAAGCCACCCTCGAGTTCCGCCCACTGCCAGACAGTCTGATTTCTCCCCTGGCTAAGGAGGCAGGCAAATGGGGCTGCTTGGTTCCTATAACCAAGCAGTCCCTTAGCCTCTCTTTCACAGAAACATATGTCAGACTGATCAAATCATCCATTACTCAGGGTCTGATGGTTAGTCCCAGCAAGTAGCATATTTTCCAAACAGAATGCAGACCTTTGATTTGTGGTCCAATTCATTGGAAAACCTGAGTTTCAAAGGACACCGAGATACCTATTTCGAAAAAATAGCATTTTTTTTTAACTCCTGCATCAGATGCCTAGCAAATCCATCCAAAGAGCTTTAAATAATTAATGAGTAAAATGAAACCTAAAATCCTCCCCACTGATCAGTCACTGTTTTGGGCATATCGTGACAGGAAAAATCCCTTGTGGAAAGAGGCAGAATATAAATTATCAACAAGCTAATGATTACACCATGGTGCCTCTGTAAGAGCCCTTATGGGTGGTGAACACACAATTCAATATACAACTGATGTATTAGAGAATTGTATACCTGAAACCTATATAATTTTATTAACCAATGTCACCCTAATACATTTAATAAAAAATAAAACTTCTACTCAGGAGAAATGGGATTGCTATATATCATTTGGGTAGTAGTGCCACATTTTCCCTTTGTAAAGGCTGTACCCTTTCCATTCTCACTACTGATGCAGAAGAGTTCCTGCCACAACCCCACCAACAGAGTATGTTGCCAGGATATAACAGAGTGGTTTTAATTTAAATTGCTATTGGTGTGAATTAAAACATTTTAAATTATGTATTATACTAAATAAATATAAATTAAATTTTAAAATATTTACTCTTCTATGAAAACATAATCAGAAATGCATGACATGAGAACAAACTTCATCGGTGCAATTTCAAAATATAAAATGTTCTTCACGTAAAAATAAATCCTGAATTATTTTTAAAAGATCCCTTCTAAAATTCAAAGAGTGAACTTGAAAAAGTGATAGTAGTATGATTGTGTCATCTTGTAATTCTTATAGCATGATCATAAGGACACATCGCAGGTATATTTTAGGAGCAGGCTGAACAAACATGAGTAGCTCTGGAAGTATAAAGATTCACAGGAGAGTCCTCGAGGCGTCGGCACTCTGTGGTGTGGGAGTTTTGTGGCGTGTCAGCCTGTGTGCGTGTGCGCCGACATGGCCTCAAACGACTATACCCAGCAAGCAACCCAAAGCTATGGGGCCTACCCCACCCAGCCTGGGCAGGGTTATTCCCAGCAGAGCAACCAGCCCTATGGACAGCAGAGTTACGGTGGCTACAGCCAGTCTGGGGGTACTTCAGGCTATGGCCAGAGCACCTATGGTTCTTATGGACAGACCCAGAACACAGGTTATGGCACCCAGTCAGCTCTCAGAGTTATGGATCAACCAGTGGCTATGGCGGTGGCCAGAGTTTTCAGTCATCTTATGGGCAGCAGTCCTACCCTGGCTATGGCCAGCAGCCGGCTCCTAGCAGCACCTCAGGAAGTTACGGTAGCAGTTCTCAGAGCAGCAACTATGGGCAGCCTCCGAGTGGGGGCTATGGTCAGCAGTCTGGCTATGGTGGACAGCAGCCTAGCTACGGAGAGCAGCAAAGCTCCTATAATCCTCCTCAAGGCTATGGACAGCAGAACCAGTACAACAGTAGCAGTGGAGGTGGCGGAGGGGATGGAAGAGGTACCTATGGCCAAGATCAGTCCTCCATGAGTGGCGGTTATGGCAATCAGGACCAAAGTGGTAGTGGTGGCGGTGGCTACGGGGAAGGCCAGCAGGACCGTGGGGGACGAGGCCGGGGTGGTGGCGGTGGTTACAACTGCAGCAGTGGTGGCTATGAACCCATAGGTCGTGGAAGTGGCCATGAAGGCAGAGGCAGCATGGGCGGAAGTGATCGTGGTGGCTTCAATAAATTTGGTCGTGCCAAAACCGGTTTGGCTCAGTGGATAGAGCGTCAGCCTGCGGACTGAGAGGTCCTGGGTTCGATTCCAGTCAAGGGCATGTACCTGGGTTGCGGGCACATCCCCGGTGGGGGATGTGCAAGAGGCGGCTGATCGATGTTTCTCTCTCATCGATGTTTCTAACTCTATCTCTCTCCCTTCCTCTCTGTGAAAAATCAATAAAATATATTTTAAAAATAAATAAATAAATAAATAAATTTGGTCGCCCTCAGGACCAAGGATCTCGTCATGACTCCGAATAGGATAATTCAGACAACAACACTATCTTCGTGCAAGGCCTGAGCAAGAGTGTTACAATTGAGTCTGTGGCTGACTATTTCAAGCAAATTGGTATTATTAAGACAAATAAGAAAACAGGACAGCCCATGATTAATCTGTACACAGACCGGGAAACGGGCAAGCTGAAGGGAAAGGCAACGGTATCATTTGATGACCCACCTTCTGCTAAAGCAGCTACTGGCTGGTTTGATGGTAAAGAATTCCCTGGGAATCCTATCAAGGTTTCATTTGCTACTCGGTGTGCAGATTTCAATTGAGGTGGTGGCAATGGTCGTGGAGGCTGAAGGCGAGGAGGGCCCATGGGCCATGGAGGCTATAGAGGTGGTGGCAGCGGTGGCAGTGGCCGAGGAGGATTCCCAAGTGGAGGTGGTGGCAGTGGAGGACAGCAGCGAGCTGGGGACTGGAAGTGTCCTAATCCTACATGCAAGAACATGGACTTCTCTTGGAGGAATGAATGCAACCATGTAAGGCCCCTAAACCAGATGGCCCAGGAGGGGAACCAGGAGGCTCTCATATGGGGGTAGCAATGGAGATGATCATCGTGGAGGCAGAGGAGGCTATGATCAAGGCAGCTACCAAGGCCGAGGTGGGGACCATGGGGGCTTCTGATGGGGCTGGGGTGGTAGGGACAAGAGGTGGCTTTGGCCCTGGCAAGATGGACTCCAGGGGTGACCACAGACAGGATCGCAGGGAGAGGCCATATTAGCCTGCCTCCTGAAGTTCTGGAACAGCTTTTATTCTATACCCAGTGTGACCCTCGTTGTTTTGTAACTTTCCAACTCCTGACCCACCCATGGGTTTTTTGTGTCAGACTATGTAATTGTAACCATATATATGGTTCCCATTAAAAACCATTTTAGTTAAAAAAGAAAAAAGATTCACAGGAGGTATAGCTCAGCAGTATAAGGCACTGAAAAAGGTAGGCAGGCAAGAATAGCAGGAACACCAAAGTCAAAATCGTTTCTTTGGTTGCCAAATCTCTCTTTTTTTTAATGGCCTTTTTGAGTTTGTTTTTTTAAAAATTTTGTTTTATTGCTTAAAGTATTACAAAGAGTATTACATATGTCTCCTTTTTTTGCCCCCCCCCCGACATTCCCCCAGCCTCCCCTACCCCCCAGTGTCTTCTGTCCATTGGTTTTGTTTATATGCATGCACACAAGTCCTTCAGTTGATCTCTTCCCCTCCGCCCCGCCCCACCCCGCAACTCTCCCTGGCCTTCCTGCTGTGGTTTGACAGTCTGTTAGATGCTGCTCTGCCTCTGTATCTATTTTTGTTCATCAGTTTATAATGGTCTTTATTATCCATAAATGAGTGAGATCATGTGGTATTTTTCCTTCATTGACTGGCTTATTTCACTTAGCATAATGCTCTCCAGTTCCATCCATGCTGTTGCAAATGGTAAGAATTCCTTCTTTTTTACAGCAGCATAGCATTCCATTGTGTAGATGTACCACAGTTTTCTAATCCACTCATCTGCTGATGGGCACTTAGGCTGTTTACAAATCTTAGCTATGGTAAATTGTGCTGCTATGAACATAGGGATTCATATATCCTTTCTGATTGGTGTTTCTGGTTTCTTAGGATTGTTCCTAGAAGTGGAATCACTGGGTCAAATGTGAGTTCCATTTTTAACTTTTTGAGGAAACTCCATACTGTCTTCCATAGTGGCTGCACCAGTCTGCATTCCCACCAGCAGTGCACGAGTGTTCCCTTTTCTCCGCAAACTCTCCAGCACTTGTTGTTTGTTGATTTGTTGATGATTGCCAAATCTCTTGATTGAGAAAATATCATGGGATATTTTGTAAGACTTTACTGTGAGAAATTTGCCTTTACTCACCTGAGATATCAAAATTCTTGATGAAAAAGAAATTTCCTTATTCAATCTTGCTATTCCTTCCTGCTACTGTCCTTTCCCTCCTTTGTTTCATGTTTTATTTTACCATTCATTGGGCACTTACACTAAATGCCATACTAGCCTACATAGAGTTTCTCATTCAGTCCTCACCAAAAATAGTTACTGTCAATCCTCGTTTGAGAAGACAAGAAAGCTGGAGCATCAAAACATTCAGTAGCTTGCTTACACTCACACAGCTTGTAAAGAGCAAAGCCAGGATTTAAAGTTAAATCAGGATCCTCTAGATACCTAATACTCCAAAAATTATTTAAAAGGAGAGATTATATTTGTTTTGTCCATATGCACCCATTTTCAGCCTCTTGTAATCTACTGTTTGCCCTCAACATATCACTGAACCTGTTTTCTAAAGTAACCAAGGACTAGTAACCAAATCTGATGGCCTTCTATCTGTCCTTTAAGGTCCAGCTCAAGTGCCACCTCATTCTCAATGTCTTTCCTGGTATTCATACTACTTCTCCAAATTGGAAATATTTCCTTTCTTGACTGCACTATACCCATTCATACATTGTTGACTAGATTTTTCACTCAGGTGCTTATGCCTTTACTTACATTCTCACTCACATATTCACTACACTGTGCTGAGTAAGGAAATTATGTAAATGATTAATGCACAATCACTCTTCTCCTAAAGTACATATTCTAGAGTCAGGGGAAAATTTTGATAGACAATCATTGTAATTCAGTGTGTGCAGCTGTGTAAAAGTGGCACATGTTAGACTAACAAAAATATTTGTGAGCTGGATGCATTTTCTTCCATTTTCAAAAGAACTGAGAGGAGAGTATATACTTGAGGCCAAGTTATTCAGATAGCATATTATTCTTAGTTAAATATCACACAATAATTACTTTAAAACTCTTTTGGGGCAATGAGAGATACCCATTGGAATGCTTAGATTTGGACTATGAACATATAGCTTATAATAACATTCCATATATCCAACCTCTCTCCAAAATGTACATCCAAATCTACTACCCTGGCACATAAAAGCATATCTTCTCTTCTAGCTGGAGTATATATAGATATAGGCATTAACAAAATATTTGTATAGAAATAATCACATGTGAGAGAAGTATAATGTCAATCTCATGAATTCTTCAGATAGTTCTGAATCAATCAAAATAATATACATTTTTGAGCATAGCCATTTTGTGAAATGAAACATTTAATGATGATACACATCTTGGCTGATTTTGTGCAGAGAGTATATAGTACTAAACATCCCATCTGCGCCCCATTTTTCACTTACTATGCTCAAACATCTTGAGAAAATTTAAGATCTGCTTGATTTTTAATTCCATCTAAAATTTTCCATTATATTAAACCTGCAACCTGGATTCTCAGGCTCTGACTTCTGAAACTTCAGTGCACAGATATCTTGAGTTATATGGGTTATATGGGTACAGTGAAAAATGGAATACAGCTCTTGGAAGATCAAAATCGGACTCATCTTGAAATAAAGTTATGGCTTGGCAGATAGGTACAGCATCAACTTTTGCCTCTTTAATCTTGGCACAAAATAATATACTTAAAGTGATGAACCACCAAATGCACTTCTCTTGCTCTCTTTAGAAGTAGTATTTTTGTTAAAAACATCACAAAACAAATGTTTATAAGATAATTATGTGTTCATCAAAAGCCCATATGTTCATCAAATATCTGCCTCAGTGGAGTAGAAACATGTGTCATTCTCAGGGATAATTGCCTGTTTCAGACTTCACTTGACAGATACATGGTGTTTTATGCTTAACAGGCAAAAAAGAACAGCAAGCTGCATTGGCCTACAATAGATTTATCCTGTGTGTTTACATCATATTAAACTTTCCTTTTTCAACAAAGTTTTGAGCTAGAGGAAGAACTGACAGAGAAACACTATATCTTAAGTTCAGTTTATGCATATTGATTTTCTGCTCCGCAAAGCTTTTCTTCTAGGGTTTTATGTGTTTGTTTTGTTTTTGCCAAATTGGGACAAACGTTGTAGTAAGAAAAACTCTTTACTAATTGGACCAAAAATGTTTAGCTCATGTATAAAAGGATTTTACTTTGCTTCACTTGAACTTCACCATAAACAAAAACAAAACTAAAAGATTGATATATGGATGGTAGATGATTAAATATTTCACTTCTTTTAATATATGGATTTTTTAAAGGTAACATCCTTGCAGCAACAATATTGTTAAATCTAAGTGAACAAAGCAAGGATGTGAATATAGCTGCATACATAACTATGTGTACAACCATCTTTTTCTTTTGCATTTTTTGCATTTTTGAATCTGATGTCCCAAAAGGCATGGCTCACTGATGATGCTCTCGATCTCATCTCAGCAATTTCATTTGACACAATGTATCATAGACAACATCCTTACAAATGTGTGCCTCTCTTTCTCCTTCCAAATCCAATCCACACTGGAGGACGGCCATATACAGCTGTTTGACTCCCACATATAATTACCACCCTCTATGAGGCTATGCTGAAAGAGCCAAGAAAAGCAGAGGGCCTTGCACTTATTTAGTTAAATTAAAGGCATCCCTACTGTCAATCTAGGCAATTCATGCAGGAGCAATATGTTAGGACTTTCCAAAACCAGCAAAGAAATGTGAAACCTGTTAACACCATAATCAAGACAGGACAAAGTTTATAAGTTGAATGACACTGGCAAGGACTACTATAATCACAAAGCATTCCTTACAAATGGTCATAGGAATAAAACATCACACTCACTGCAGTCAATGAATCTAGCTATCATCTTGTGGAGGATTCCTCCTGCTGTAGTTGCTGAAGCACAGAACTCATCAAATGACCATGAAGCTTATGAGTCACTAACTTCAATATTTTCTGTATCTTTAAACCATAAGCTCCCTAGGCTTCCTGATTCGTGACAGAGTTAGCTAGTTGTTGGGTATCTACTCTGACACTAAGTATCTTGTAAGTTCTTGAGAGGTGATTATTACTTTTAATTACTATTTTAAGTCTCCAGGTATACAACAATATAGTTCGACATTGATATGTGAGAGCTGATTATTAAAAGCATACTGACAAGTCACTAGGGCAGCCCACCCTCTTCCAGGGAGCAGGAGCCACCAGTGGCCCGCCCCAGTGGGAGGAGCAGCAGCCGCGAGTGGCCCGCCCCCATCTGAAGAGCAGCAGCCTCAGGAGCAGCCCTTCCCCTTCCAAGGAGCAGCAGCCCCATGAGCAGCAGCCACATGCAGCCTGCCCCCGTCCAAGGAGCAGCAGCCTCATGAGCAGCCTGCCCCTGTACAGGAGCAGCAACCTCGCAAGCAGTCTGCCCCTGCCAGCCAGAGGAGCCACAACTGCTGTGAGCAGCCCCATGAGCAGCACCCACCTGAGGAGCTGCCGCCAACTGATGTGCAGCCACTGCCACAACTGTCCAAGGAGCAATCGCTGTCTGAGTAGCCACTGCCACCCGAAGAGCAGCCCCTGCACGACTCAACACCTATATCCTTTGGTGAGAGCAAAAATGGGGAAACTAAGGAGGCCCCAAAGGAAAGAAAAGGAAGAATTGCCAGAAAAGGAGCTAAGTGAAATGGAAACATGCAATATATCAGAAAAAGAATTCAGAATAAGGGTCATATAGTTCATAAACCAGATGGATGAAAAAAAAAATAAAAACAACTGATGTAAGAATCAAGAGGAAATAAAGAGTGATATAGCTACAATAAAAAACACTATGGAAAGTTTCAACAGTAGACTTGGAGAAGAGGAAGACGGAATTAGCTAATTACAGCACAGGGCAGCAAAACACACCCAAACTGAACTGCAAGTGGAGAAAAAAATTAAAAGACAAGAGGAAAGCCTAAGGGAACTTTGGGACAACGTGAAACAAAGCAGCATATGAATAATAGCGGTGCCAGAACGACAAGAAGAGGAACAAGGATTAGAAAACCTATTTGAAGAAATAATGTCAGAAACTTTGGGGAAAAAACCTGAGGGAGCCAGGCAGTTGGCCCGGCCCCAATCGATCGTCCTGCAGGCGGGATGGTGGAGCAGGTGAGGGGGCTGCACCAGGCCACAGTGGGGTGCCAGGTGGGCAGGCAGGGCTGTGAGGCTAAGGGTGTGAGCTGGGGCTGCAAGCCTGAGGGCACAAGCTGGGGCCTGATCCTCGCAGGCCACCCCAAGAGATCCCACCCATGCATGACTTAGTGCACCAGGCCTCTAGTACTGATAATAATAGTTTAAATAATTATCTATTGACTAGCTAGGCACTCATTTCAGACAGTACTTGTATGTTTTTATCATTTTAATACAACATCTATTTAAAGGTGTCAACCTCTGATTCATTACTTAGCAGTCAGACACTAAAAAGCATTCCTATCTTCTTCAAACAAGTATAATGACAAATGGAAATAGTATTTGCATTGCTTAATGTCATGACTTTTATTCTTAGATCCTCTCCTTTGTAACACTAGGCAAGCTATTTAACATCTGAGCATTATTTTTGTCATCTTAAAATGGGGAAAATGGTGTTGATCATAAATATTTGGTGAGGATTACATGATATAATGCAGTATTATATATGGCATGCACTAAATACTAAAAAAAAAAAAAACAGATAGTAGTGGTGGTGGTGGTGGTGGTACTATCTGTGGTTATTTACATATTATTTAATGTTCTTCCCATAAAATGTGGAATCTAGTCCTTCCTTTGAATATGAGTGAGACATAATGACTCATTTTGTTGAGTAGAATATAGTAGCAATGATGCTACATGATTTGGAAGTTGTATCATAAGAAGTAAATACAGCTTCTGCCTGGTGGTGTCTGTCTGTCTCTGTCTGTCTCTGTCTGTCTCTGTCTCTCTCTCTCTCTCTCTCTCTCTCTCTCTGTACATCTTTAGAGCCTAATCACCATATCAAGTAGTTGTTTCAGTTGACAGTCCCATGTAAAGACCTGACCTGCAGCCCAGCATCAACTACCTGACACATGAGTGAGCCTTCAAATGATTCCAGCCAATCAATAGCCTTCAAACCTCCCCAAGCTGAATACCACGTACCACAGATGAGCTGTTCTCACCAAGCCCTGCCCAAGTAACAGATTCATAATATATATATATATATATATATATATATATATATATATATATATATATATATATCTTATTGCTGTTGCTTTAAATCACTAAGTTTGGGGGTGGTTTATAGTGGAACAACACCTAACATGAAAAGTAGTCAACAAAATCTAACAGAAACATCACTTCCATTGCAAGCAAGGCATAAATCACCATTACTACCACAGCAAATATTTGTCTAGAAATGTAGTTTACCAAGTAGTTTCTTCTTTTTTTCTTTTAATATATTTTATTGATTTTTTACAGAGAGGAAGGGAGAGAGATAGAGAGTTAGAAACATCGATGAGTGAGAAACATCGATCAGCTGCCTCCTGCACATCTCCCACTGGGGATGTGCCCACAACCAAGGTACATGCCCTTGACTGGAATCGAACCTGGGACCTCTCAGTCCGCAGGCCGACGCTCTATCCACCGAGCCAAACCGGTTTCAGCACCAAGTAGTTTCTTAACAATCATCTCACTCATTGCCTGTAACAACTCTACACTATTGATGGGAATGCAGACTGGTGCAGTCACCATGGAAAACAGTATGGAGTTTCCTCCAAAAATAAAAAATCGAATTGCCAGTGATTCCACTTCTAGAAATATATCTTAAGAAACCTGAAACACCAATCAGAAAGAATATATGCACCCCTATGTTCATAACAGCACTTTTTACAATAGCTAAGATCTGGTAACAGCCCAAGTGCCCATCAGTAGATGAATGGATAAAAAAGCCATGGTACATTTACACAATGGAATACTATGCAGCTATAAAAAAAAGGATTTCGAGAGGAGGAAGAAAATGGCGGAGGCTTAGATGGACGTGTTGGTGCCTTGTCCCGGAGCAGATAAGGGCGAGCAGCTGAAACGGGTAACATACAGCCCAAATAAGCAGAGGAGATTCAGCTGAGAGACAGTCTGCAGCCAGGAAAGACAGAGAACTCCTAGAAAAAGGGAAGGGTTAGAGGCTGAGGCTGAAACCTCTCCAGGTGCGCCGGTTCAGCCGTGGAGACTGTGCCATCTTGAGTGGCTGTTACCGGCATCCAGAGACCAGCTACTAACCCAGCAACAACGGCTCTCAAGGAGCGCGACTAAGTGAACTCAGTGGAGCCCTGCTTCTCCCCACAGAAAGGTTAGACTTCCCCCAAAGGTGCGGTTTGCAATTTAGGTTGGAGAGTGGAACGCGCGCAGGGAGGGGGGAACTCTGCGCCCCACAAAGACCGCGGCCGTTGGAGCCAGCGTGACCCACGAGTGTGGAAGGGCTCCCAGGGCTGCTGGCAGAAGGGAACACTATAAATAAGCCCACAGTTGGACTGGACACAAACGGGCAGCATCAGATTATGCCAGTTTGCCGGCTACTCGGTGCCAGGAGCCAAAACAGGTGCAGAGACTCCGCGCAGATCGGGAAGGTGGAGCCTTACGAGTTCGCACAACTTCCCAGGCTCTTAAATCTGTGCATTTGATTGTTGAACCCAGTGCATGGGATTACCCTGGTGGGGTCAGTCGCAGAGCTTGTAAGGGAAGGTTGTTTTTGGGGAGCCTGGGAAACAGAGCGGGGAGTGACTACTGGGAAACCAGCTCTGGGCAGAGGACTTTCCCAAACCAGCTTCTGGTACAATAGAGAACACCTGGTCAGAGAGGCCCTATACCCTCAGAGGTCAATCCCGACGCACTGCCACCCAGAGGCAGAGCCACAAACTGACTTTTCTGTAAATACAGACAAGGGCTGTCTGGGAAACCAATACAGCCTGCCTTAAAATCAGGACTGTGGCTTACAACACGGAGGAACAGTGTATCAGAGGGAAATTCAACATTCTCCTGAATACCTGGCGTGCCAAAAAGAGGAGCAAAAGATCTGAAGCACCTTCATTACAGCCCATTTTTAATTATTTTTTTTAATTATTGTTTCACCTTTTAACTAAGAAACCATTTTTTTTCTTTTTTCATCACCTGATTTTACCCTTCTAATTACTACATTTTAATTTTTAACCAGTATTATTACTGCTATCATTTTACCATTTTTTTTAAAGTGTCATTTTATTTTCTCTTTATTTTATTTTGGGACTAGGCTTCTCCATTCTATTTTCATCATTCCTTTAGCATCATTTTCCTCTACCTCTATTGTGCCGCTGTGCTAAAACCCTCTTCCCCACTTTTCCCCTTTTGCTGTCCTGTTTCTCTTACCCTATTCCTGCTTTAGATTTTCCCTATTCTTCTTACCCCGTCTAAATTATACCCAACTTATATATCCCTTTTCCAATCACCTGCTCTAAATCCTTATACACCTCTCCCTTATCTTTCTTCACTATCCAAATTTTTTTTCTCTTCTTTTCTCTATTGTTTTGTTGCTGTTTGCTTGATTGTTGAGTATATTGTTTTTGTTTTTTTTAAGGATTGTTTGTGAGGTTGTTCTGCTTTTTCTTTTTACTTTTCTGTTTCCCATATCCCCACCCCCGCCCGGTTATTTTTGTGCTTCTGTTTTCCCTTGCCTCGCTTGATATTATTGGTTGTTTGTAGTTTGTCTTCACTCCGGGGATCCGTTGCTGGAATTTATTGGGATTAGTGGTGGTTCTATCAGAGTTTTCTCCTCATATGAATAGTCTCCTCCCCTCTTCTACTTCATTCTCTTTTCTCTCTCTCTCTCTCTTTTTTTCTGTTTTCTTCTCTATCTTTTTCTCTCCTCTCATCCTTATCCCCCACCTCTCTTAGCTCGGGTGGCCACCTTTATTTGGGGTTATTAATACCATAAATACATTTGTGTTCAGTGCCTGGTACGTTGTGCCTTGTTGTGCTGCATTTTGTGCCTTTAAATCAATGCAGCAGATCCAAGCAACAGCGGCCTCCTGATCACCACATGCTCTGTCTGAGGAACAACTGCTGTATGTGAAGCCTCCCTCCACCAGCCAGAAGAGCCACAACAGCTTTGAACAGCACCCATGAGAGGACCTGCTACCAACAGAGGAGCAGCTGCTACCACAACCGCCCAAGGAGCAACCACAGCCCAAGGTGCCACTGCCACCTAGGGAGCAGCCACTGAACGACTCAATATCTATATATGTCAGTGAGATCAAACATGGGTAGACAAAGAAATCCTCAAAGGAAAGAAAAGGAGGACTCGCCAGAAAAGCAGCTAAGTGATACAGAGGTATGCAACATGACAGAAAAAGCATTCAGAATAAGGGTCCTAGAGTGCATAAACCGGATGGAGGAAAAAATCGACAACTTATGCAAGAAGCAAGAAGAAACGGAAGAAAAAATCAACAACTTAAGTAACACCCAAGAAGAAATGAAGAGCGATATAGCTGCAATAAAAAACACCATTGAATGTATCAACAGTAGACTAGGAGAAGCGGAGGACCGAATTAGTGAATTAGAAGACAAGGAAGCAAAACACACCCAAACTGTACTTCAATTGGAGAAAAAAATTAAAGATAGGAGGAGAGTCTAAGGGAGCTTTGGGACAACATGAAACGAAACAACATACGAATAATAGGGGTGCCAGAACAACAGAAAGAGGAACAAGGATTAGAAAACCTATTCGAAGAAATAATATCAGAAAACTTCCCTGAGGTGGGGAAGAAAAAAGTCACACAAGCCCCAAGCCCGGAGAGTCCCAAGCAAGGTGAACCCGAAAAGACCCACACCAAGACACATCATAATTACCATGGCAAATGTTCAGGACAAAGAGAGAATCTTACAGGCTGCAAGAGAGAGACGGAAAGTTACATACAAAGGATCTCCCATTAGATTATCAAATGATTTCTCAATAGAAACACATCAGGCCAGAAAAGAATGGACGGAAATTTACAAAGTGATGCAAAGCAAAGGACTGAATCCAAGAATACTCTATCCAGCAAGGCTATCATTCAAACTTGAAGGGGAAATAAGAAGCTTCACAGACAAAAAAAGGCTAAGGGAGTTTATCACCACCAAGCCAGCAATGCAAGAAATGCTAAAGGGACTGGTGTAAAAACAAGAAATAAAAAGCTCAGAAAGAAAACAGCCACACAAAAACAGAAATGCCTACAAACAAGTACCTTTCAATAATAACTTTAAATGTAAACGGGCTAAATGCTCCAACCAAAAGACATCGAGTGGCTGAATGGATAAAAAATCATGACCCATACATTTGCTGTCTACAAGAGACCCACCTCATTAGAAGGGACTCACACAGACTGAAAGTGAAAGGATGGAAAAATATCTTTCAGGCAAATAGAAAGGAAAAGAAAGCTGGGGTAGCAATACTTATATTGGACAAAATAGACCTCAAAGTGAAGGCCATAACAAGAGATACGGAAGGCCACTTCATAATACTAAAGGGATCAATACAACAAGATATAACCCTGATAAACATATATGCACCCAATGCAGGAGCACCCAAACACATAAAAAAACTCCTGGAAGATATCAAAGGAGAGATCGACAACAGTACAATCATAGTAGGTGACTTTAATACACCACTGACATCACTGGATAAATCCTCTAGACAAACAATCAGCAAAGAAATAGCAATCCTAAATGACTCACTACACCAGATGGACTTAATTGACATCTTCAGAACACTTCACCCCACAGCCACGGAATATACATTCTACTCAAGTGCTCATGGGACATCTTCAAAAATAGACCACATATTGGGTCACAAAGAACGTCTCCCCAAATTCAAGAAGATTGAAATCATACCAAGCATCTTCTCAGACCACGATGGCATAATATTAGAAATAAACTACAATAAAAACAACCCAAAATACTCAAACACTTGGAAGCTGAATAGCATGTTATTAAATATTGATTGGGTTACCAATGAGATCAAAGAAGAAATTAAAAACATCCTGGAAACTAATGACAATGAAAACACAACAATCCAAAACCTATGGGGCGCAACGAATGCAATACTGAGAGGGAAGTATATAGCTGTACAGGCCTATCTCAAAAAACAAGAAAAAATGGTAGTAAATCATCTAACTCTACAACTCAAAGAATTAGAAAGAGAGCAACAAAAAAACCCAGAATGAGCAGAAGGAAGGAGATAATAAAGATTAGAGCAGAAATAAATGACATAGAGACCAAAAAAATAATACAGAAAATCAATGAAACCAAGAGCTGGTTCTTTGAAAGGATAAACAAGATTGACAAACCTCTAGCCAGGTTCACCAAGAAGCAAAGAGAGAGGACCAAAATAAACAAAATCAGAAACGATAGGGGCGAAATAACAACAGACCCCACAGAAATACAAATGTTTGTTAAAAAATACTATGGACAGCTCTACTCCAACAAACTAGACAACCTGAAGGAAATGGACAAATTCCTAGAAAAATACAACATTCCAAAACTCAATCAGGAAGAATCTAAAAATCTCAAAAGGCCAATAACTATGGAAGAAATTGAAGCAGTCATTAAAAAGCTTCCAGCAAACAAAAGCCCAGGACCAGACGGCTTCACAGGGGAATTTTACCAAACATTCAACGAAGAACTAAAACCTATCCTCCTCAGACTACTACAAAAAATTCAGGAGGAAGGAACACTTCCAAGCTCATTCTATGAAGCCAGCATCACACTAATACCAAAACCAGGTAAAGACAACACAATGAAAGAGAATTACAGGCCAATATCCCTCATAAACATAGATGCCAAAATCCTCAACAAAATCTTAGCAAATCGGATCCAGCAGTACATCAGAAAGATCATACACCATGACCAAGTAGGATTTATCCCAGTGATGCAAGGATGGTACAATATCCGCAAATCAATAAACGTGATACATCACATAAATAAATTGAAAGAAAAAAACCACATGGTCATATGAATTGATGCAGAAAAAGCATTTGACAAAATCCAACACCCATTTTTGATAAAAACTCTCAGCAAGGTGGGAGTAGAAGGATCATACCTCAACATAATAAAAGCCATATATGACAGGCCCACAGCCAACATCATACTCAATGGACAAAAACTAACACCATTTCCCCTAAGAACAGGAACAAGACAGGGATGCCCACTCTCACCACTCCTGTTCAACATAGTACTGGAAGTATTAGCCATTGCAATTAGACAAGAAGAAGAAATAATAGGCATCCAAATTGGAAAAGAGGAAGTAAAACTGTCCTTATTTGCAGACGACATGATATTATACATACAAAATCCCTGAGACTCCATCAAAAAACTACTAGACTTAATACATGAATTTGGCAATGTAGCAGGATACAAAATTAACCCCAAGAAATCTGAGGCATTTGTATACACCAATAGTGAACTTTCAGAAAGAGAGATTACAAAAACAATCCCATTTACCATCGCACCAAAAAAATTAAGCTACCTAGGAATAAACTTAACTAAAGAGGTAAAAGACCTCTACTCAGAAAACTACAGGACGTTGAAAAAAGATATAGAGGAAGACATAAACAGATGGAAGAACATACCGTGTTCATGGATTGGTATTATGAACATCATTAAAATGTCCATACTACCCAAAGAAATCTATAAATTCAACGCACTTCCCATTAAAACACCAACGGCATACTTCACAGATCTAGAACGAACTCTCCAAAAATTCATCTGGAATAAAAAAAGACCCCGAATAGCTGCAGCAATCCTGAGAAAGAACAAAGTAGGTGGGATCTCAATACCAGATATCAAGCTGTATTACAAAGCCACTGTTCTCAAAACTGCCTGGTACTGGCAGAAGAACAGACATATAGATCAATGGATTAGAATAGAGAGCCCAGGAATCGGCCCGAACCAATATGCTCAATTAATATTTGACAAAGGAGGCAAGAACATACAATGGAGCCAGGATAGTCTCTTCAATAAATGGTGTTGGGAAAATTGGACAGATATACGCAAGGAAATGAAACTAGACCACCAACTTACACCATACACAAAAATAAACTCAAAATGGATAAAGGACTTAAATGTACAACAGGAAACCATAAAAATTCTAGAAGAATCCAAAGGCAACAAAATCTCAGACATATGCCGAAGCAATTTCTTCACTGATACAGCTCCTAGGGCACTTGAAACTAAAGAGAAAATGAACAAATGGGACTACTTCAAAATAAACAGCTTCTGCACAGCAAAAGAAACCATCAACAAAACAACGAGAAAACCCACTGTGTGGGAAAACATATTTGCCAATGTCATATCTGATAAGGGCCTAATCTCCAAAATTTATAGGGAACTCATACAACTTAACAAAAAGAAGATAAACAATCCAATCAAAAAATGGGCAAAGACCTAAATAGACACCTTTCAAAAGAGGACATTCAGAAAGCCAAGAGACATATGAAAACATGCTCAAAGTCACTAATCATCGGAGAGATGCAAATCAAAACAACAATGAGGTACCATCTCACACCTGTCAGACTGGCTATCATCAACAAATCAACAAACGACAAGTGCTGGAGAGGATGTGGAGAAAAAGGAACACTTGTGCACTGCTGGTGGGAATGCAGACTGGTGCAGCCACTATGGAAGACAGTATGGAGTTTCCTCAAAAAACTAAAAATGGAACTCCCATTTGACCCTGTGATCCCACTTCTAGGAATATATCCCAAGAAACCAGAAACACCAATCAGAAAGGATATATGCACCCCTATGTTCATAGCAGCACAATTCACCATAGCTAAGATCTGGAAACAGCCTAAGTGCCCATCAGTAGATGAATGGATTAGAAAACCGTGGTACATCTACAGGATGGAATACTATGCTGCTCTAAAAAAGAAGGAACTCTTACCATTTGCAACAGCATGGATGGAACTGGAGAGCATTATGCTAAGTGAAATAAGCCAGTCAATGAAGGAAAAATACCACATGATCTCACTCATTCATGGATAATAGAGACCATTATAAACTTTTAAACAGTAATAGATACAGAGGCAGAGCTGCCTCGAACAGATTGTCAAAATGCAGCAGGAAGGCCGGAGAAAGATGGGGGGCAGGAGGGAGGGGTATAAGAGATCAACCGAAGGACTTGTATGCAAGCATATATGCATAACCAATGGACATGGGACGCTGGGGGTTGTGGGAGGACAGGGGATAGTCAAGGGCGGGGGGGAAAAAAAGACACATATGTAATACCCTTTGTAATACTTTAAGCAATAAAAAAAATAAATAAAAAAATAAAATTAGATGGCTAATTATCTAACACATGATATATCAATAAATTGTTTTTCCAAAAAAAAAAAAAAGGATCTCATCCACCTGGTGTGACTCAATGGTTGAGCATCGGCCTTTGAACCAGGAGGTCACAGTTCAATTACCTGTCAGGACACATGCCTGGGTCGCAAGCTCTTAACACCAATAGGGGGCGTGCAGGAGGCAACCGACAATGATTCTCTCTTATCACTGATGTTACTATCTCTCTCTCCCTTTCTCTCCCTTTCCCTTCCTATCTCTTATATCGACAAAAACATTTTTTAAAAAGTAGCAGTATCTCTTACCCTTTGAGATAGCATGGAGAGACCTGGAGAGTATTATGCTAAGCAAAATAAACCAGTCATAGGGACAAATATGTAATACTTTAATCAATAAAGAAAATATTATTTAAAAAAATAAACCAGTCAGAGAAAGACAAGTATCACATGATTTCACTCATATGTGGAATCTAATGAACAAAATAAACTGATGAACAAAATAGATCCACAGACATAGAAGCATGGAAGAGACTGACGAATCTGAGGGAAGGGGAAGGAGCAGAGATTAACCAAAGAATTTATATACATATATGCATAACACATGAACACAGACAATAGTGCAGTGAAGGCCTTGGGAACAGAGGGGGTGCAGCTGCCAGGTGGAGCGGGTTAATGGGGGAAAAAAGGGGACATCTGTAATACTTCCAACAATAAAGATAAATTAAAATAAATAAATAAATAAGTAAGTAAAAAGATATGATCACTAACTCGTTTTATAGAATAGCCAATTCAGGTACAGAGAAACTAGCTAATTTGTAAAAAATCACTCAAGTAATAAATGATAGAGTCAAATTTGGACTCTTTATCCTGTGTGACAATACATAGAATTATCCATAGGTTTTAATTTTTTTTAAATATATTTTCATTGATTTCAGAGAGGAAAGGAGAGGAAGAGAGAGATAGAAACATCAATGATGAGAGAGAATCATTGATCAGCCGCCTCCTGCACATCCCCCACTGGGGATCGAGCCCGCAACTGGGGCACTTGCCCTTGACTAGAACCAAACCTGGGACCTTTCAGTCCACAGGCCGATGCTCTATCCACTGAGCCAAACCAGCTAGGACTCCCCTTAGGTTTTATGTCCTTCCTTAGGTCAAATGATGCCATATTTGGTGGTCCCTTCTATGGGACATTCTTACTTTACTCCCAAAACACTTAACACTGGAGTGTTTTTTATGTTTTTGACATAAAAAAAGGTCTTTTCCGTCAAATAGTTAATAACTAAAAAGAGATGACAGAAGCATGGGACACAATATAAAAACCAGTTAGCCAAAAATGGCAATGACACACCAACAACAACAACCAACCCTGGAGAATCTCTCAAGAGCTGACACTAATAGCACAATTACATGGTTGAGATGTCTGTCAGCCATGGGCAGAGTTGCTTGGAGCAGAACATAAGTCAAAGGATTAAGTGCTAGAAAAGAGCTTCATTACTTTCATCACTGGGCAAAGGGAACAGTTTGGACTGGGCAGTTCTGAACTCTACAGTAAGAAATAAATGGCCATTTGTGGGGGGAAACTGACATTTTAAGATTGGGGTGGATAAATAATAGTATTTTGAGAAATTATAGTAGGAACGAACAGGGGATAAAGACCAGAAACTTTTCTAAACACATATTTAGCAATTTATATTTTTGAAATATGAAATACTGTTTCTCTTCTTTGCCTTTCTCCTCCCACCAGATTTTCAAACTTGGGCAATTTTGACCAAATGAAACAATATTCCTATATAATAAAAGGCTAATATGCAAATTGTCCCCATGGGCGGGAGTTCGACGGACTAGGAGTTAGATGTATGCTGATCTGGGCAGTATGGAACATGGCGGGCATTGGGGATGCAGCGCTGGCAGCAGGCAGCAGTGGAAGCGCTGCCAGCCCCCATGGGCCCCGGTGAGAGCAGGACCACACTGGGATGGTGGAGCAGGTGAGCGGGTGGTGCCAGGCCAAGGGGGGTGTGAGTGGGGGCCCCAATCACCAGTTGCCCCCAGATCAGCCCTCACCACCAGCCAGTCCTAGGGACCCTACCCATGCACGAATTTCATGCACCAGGCCTCTAGTAGTTAATAAAAGGAGCTGACATCTTTGGATCCCAAACTGTTGGCCAGGCTCTCGCCTAAAATTTAAGTCACTCAACAACACTCCAATACAGAGGTTCTCAACCTGCGACCCTTTCACAGGGGTCGCCTAAGACCATCAGAAAACAGATATATCATTACATATTGTTTTTGTGATTAATCACTATGCTTTAATTATGTTCAATTTGAAACAATGAAATTGGGGGTCACCACAACATGAGGAACTATATTAAAGGGTCGCGGCATTAGGAAGGTTGAGAACCACTGCTCTAATATAGCTGCTGCTATTCTCCTTTTACAGAGCCAAGAGCACCAAGAGATTGAGAATGCTGCCCAAGATCAAACTACCCTTGGTACTTGGTGGATGAAGAATTGGAAGCCAGCACCCTCTTCATTTCTATCCTATACTGCACTGCATTGTATAAAGTACTTGGCCTAGTGTTAGTATCATTAGAGGATATTATGAAAATTCTTTAATTTTCCTTTCTAGATGACATTTTATGCAAATAATGCCAGAAATTCTTTAGATCCTTCTCAGTGTGAGCACAGATTATGTCCATGTCATTCTCTGTACTTTGCCTAACACAGTGATGGTGAACCTTTTGAGCTCAGCTTGTTAGCATTTTGAAAAACCCTAACTTAACTCTGGTGCCGTGTCACATATAGAAATTTTTTGATATTTGCAACCATAGTAAAACAAAGATTTATATTTTTGATATTTATTGTATATATTTAAATGCCATTTAACAAAGAAAAAATCAACCAAAAAAATGAGTTCGCGTGTCACCTCTGACACGCGTGTCATAGGTTCGCCATCACTGGCCTAACATATAATCTCAGGCACCTGGTGTTTGAAAAGTATGATTTTATCATGATAATGTGTGTCAGCTATAATCAGTATTATTAATCGAGGGTATTTTTCATTGTACAATTGGCAATCTCTTTACGTGTAAAAGAGTTTCTTTATGTCTCTACTGTTAGGATACATAAATATGTAAATAACAGAAGCAAGAGGTAATTTTCAGTCTTACTCCATCAAACCCAGAAATATAAATCCATATTTTCTTTAGGGAACTGTTGCATTTTTGCCCAATGAAAGCTGAATGACTTTGTGCTCTCAGTGCAGTACAAAGAGTAATTCTTATTTTGTCTTTTTCCTCAATATGTTATCAAGGATAGTAGTGTTTATAAAGCAAGAGATTTACCGAGCTCACAGGCAGCTGGAATTCAGCCTGTGTGTCAAGTGGTTGCATTTTTATCACACAGTGTCTATATAGTTGATTGCTGCAGTCAGATAACAATAGAAAAGTAATAGTGCTCACAGGCACATGATCAAGCCAGGCAAGTTATCTCTCTCTAATGGGGAAGAATTGTCTCCTGTAAAGTATTTAAACATCAGACCCAAAACAATGAATTTCATTAGTTTGGAAACCCAGTCAGCACTGCAGGAAAGTGGCTTCACCAAAACAACTCAGAAAACAGTCTCAAACTGTGAGGCACCTAGAAACTGCCACCCCCTACCCTCCAGCATTATGAGGAGAGCTAGGGTGATACAAAACAGGAGGGACAGTCCCCTGGCATGCTCTACTCGGCTCCACCACAACAACAATTTCCATGAACAGGTGTTGCAGTACTGTGTGACAACCTGGTCTGGACTGGAGAACTAAGCCATCAGGCTAAGGCAGGCACAGCAGACGTGTAGGTTTTCTCTCCCACCACCTGGCTTCACTTTAAATGGCCCTTTGCTAGATAATAATACAGATCACTTTAAAGCAGCGGTTCTCAACCTGTGGGTCGCGACCCCTTTGGCAATCGAACGACCCTTTCACAGGGGTCGCCTAAGACCATCCTGCATATCAGATATTTACATTACAATTCATAACAGTAGCAACATTACAGTTATGAAGTAGCAACGAAAATAATTTTATGGTTGGGTCACAACATGAGGAACTGTATTTAAAGGGCCAGAAGGTCGAGAACCACTGCAGAATGGAGTTCAAGCCCCATTCCTAGTCATTCCGCACTCTCCCTCATAAACGCTCTGGGATGTTTCTGGCTGTTATTAGTACCTACAATATTTTTTCTCCCTTAAAATATGGGCATGGAATATGTTTTCTTTTCCCAAGCCCATGCAGTTAAGAAGGTCCCTTCTCCCTGAAATGGTAGATTAGAGCTCAACAAGCAAATGGATACTTACCCTTCACTGAGAAGAGAATGAAGGGAGTTTAGGAAAGAGTATATATAGCAAACAATCACCTGCAATATGATTAAAAGATCACTAATATCCTTCTTAGCAATATTCCTGTTATATACAAGTCACTTATTCTCTGTATTTCTTAACAGGAATTAAACATTAATTCCCAAAGCATATTTTCCCCAGTCAGTCTGTCTTCTCTAGTTATAAATAATAATGACTATAGCATATATCTAGCTTCCTTTTCTACCATATTTTTAATTTACTGTACACTCATGTTATTATCCTTATATATTTAAAAAGCATGCCTTTCCTCTTAATAATATAAACCTTATGCTTCATTTTCCTTTGATTCCAGCCATGATTCAGCCTTTTACATTCACAAACATTATCTATATCATTGCATCTGTTGATTACATTCTATTAATTAGGATTTTTTCATTGTACATTTCTGTCCTACCAAATCAGCTCAAGTTATTAGAGATGGAAGATTTAAGCATTGCAGGCACCAGTGACATCATGGTTACCATAGAAATAAAAATCTAGCAACAATAATACTAGGTTTCTTTCTTTATCAGCCGTGCTGCATTGCTGGTGTTCCAAACTTCCACCCGCGGGTAAAAGCTCAGAAACTGTCATTATATAACCTATACTATTCCAAACACATTTTCAGAATTTAAAATTGAGGAGGTTTAAAAAAAGAAGAAGAAGAAGGAGACGGTTATTTAAATCCAATCTGTCAACCTACATAATTAGGCACAGGTACTTCAAAGCCCTAAATGAAGATAAGGTAACTAAAACATATATTTGAAACCTAGAATTAAATAAAAACCTCCATTACATTTATACACGACCAAAATCAAACACTGTATCATAAACTAAATGACAAATAATGAGATTTCAAGGTGTGAAGCTTTCCTCCCTTTCACAAATGAGTTCTGGATTCTTTTTTATACCATTTTAATTAGTGTCTGAAAACAGGACTCTACCTTGAGAATATTTCCATTTTGAAAGCAAGGAAGGAACTTACTCTGGGCTGTTTTTCACCTGCTACTTGAATTCTTATGGTGAGCCATCTGCTTTTAGACTGAATAGCTAGGTATTTTCTGTCAGTTACATTTCTGAGAGAATAAAGATTACTCTCAGAAACCAATTACTCAATCTGATTATGGACCGGTAATAGGTTGTTACTGACCTTGATATAACCACACACATGCCCTTCGCCTTATTCTGTTTAACAAAATGCAATATAGAAACATTTTACAATTAAATTTTTTTTAAATTTATATTCTCTCTTTCACTCTGTCACGGTCCCCATCTCCCTTGCCCTATCCCTCCCTCCCTCCTCCTTCCCATTCTGATTCCCTTTCTCTGAGAAAACCTGTAGCTAGGACTGAGAATGATTTTAAAGTAAGTTCTAAACTTGCCAAAATCTCCAATCAGCTTCCATAAATTAATGACTCTTTTAGTAATCAATAACAAGACATGATTTCCCAATGAATTCCAACACTGCAGATCAATCTTCAGTTGCCACTATTTCCACAACGTTGTGTTCTAGAGATTTATGACAGTGGCAAAATGCTTTATTGAAACACAACATGAATCTAATTGAGCACAATCCTGTGCAAATTACAAAGGTATGTAATGCTACAATTAATGTAATTAGAGAGGGAAATTGATTGTCATTACAAATGCAACCAGAGACTTTTACATTATATGTACCACACTAATGGGCTTATTGTCATTTATAAAATACATGTCCACTCTGAACAGTAAATTGGGCAACAAATAATAATAAAGCAAAAACAATAAACAAGGTGATCTTTGAATGATTATGAGAAGCTTTAGGTAGCAGCAAACTCTCATCATAGCACTGTCAATCCATTAATTTCAGCCATTAATTCTGATTAATTCTGATCACTACAGTTGTATCAATCAAGTGGTGATCTTTATTGATCATTGAAGCAATATAAAATGAACAGTTATTTCCACACATTTATTTTTTGCATATTGACAGAGCCACACTCCCTCTGATCCTCTGAATGAACAAGGCTAGAAAACAGATGGTTTTGCCATTCAAAATGCCATTTTAACTTTGTTAAAACCAGACAGATCAGTTTTCACATAAGTATAACCCTACTCAAATATCTCAGACTATTTCTATAAAACAGCAAGCCTAGCTGAAAAAAAAAATGGAAATTTTACTCACGATTCTAATCTGACATCATGTAGATAGAATCACAGCATTTTTCTCAATTCAGGTGAAACCAGTTGTGGGTTTAGAAACTGTCTGTATCTGTAAGCCAGGGAATATATACAAAAATGAAGGGTTAGAAAAGACAGCCTTTTAGATAGATGGACACTAGCACAAGCTCTGAAGATGAGAAAAACCTGATTGGTTTCAGGCCATGGATGTCGAAAACGAATGAATCATCAAATAGCCTACTCAATTTTCTCATTGAAATGAAAATAACTGAAGACCAAAATAGCTTGAAGTATGTTATGAGTAGCTAAGGCAGCATCATGTTGAAGAGGCCTCAAGTTAATACCACAGGATCCTAAGGAGGGCCCAAAACCCTCCTGGAATTGTAGGTTTGGATGGGCATCTTCAGGGTAACTGCAGCCACTAACACGCGTGTGAGTGCAAGTGTGGGGGGGGGGGCGGGGCAGAGAAAGGGAAAGCTCTATTTCTGATTCAGGCAGGCTCCTAAAGATGGAAAATTCCAGGGATTCTGAAGTACTCCCAGATATTCAAATTTAGCCAGTTTCTTCTTAGAGTTTTCCTAGAAAGATGATTTGAAACTTAATATTATTTGATATGTAACCCTTATGTGTGAATTAAGTTAAAATAATTTAGAGAAATTTTTAGATTAGCTTGGTATTTTTCTGCATCACCAAAAGGAAATTTACAATTCATTTTAGCTTATTAATACTACTTTTTTGACTCTCCCAAATCAGGGGAAATTACATTATCATTTTGAAAAGACTGTAAAAAGGTGGACAAAGGTACTTAATCTGTCTCTGAATCAGAAGACCTCGAACTGTTTTTTAAAATGTTAAAACGGATATATTTTACACTGTGACCTGGTACATTTATATGTGTGTCTGCGTGCGTGTATGTACACATGAAACCAGTTTTTATAAATTAATGTTCTAACTACACATGACGCATACTGATGTTTTCTGTTCTATTTTAAATATGATAGTTGTAACTTACTAAACTGGTTTTATAACCCACTAATAGTTCTCAACTTAACAGTTTGAAAAGTACTGCTCTATGTCTAAACCACAGTATTTGGTAAGTTTGCCATAGCTGCCACTGCTACTCAGTTGTACCACCTGTAGTTTCTTTTCTCTTTCCTAGCCTAGAACTACACCCCCTAACCACTGCCCTAACCGGGAAAAAACAAGCCATACACACGGGCGAGATGCTCACACAGCTGCTTTTGAGGGAACACGCACCCACAGACGCACACACACCAGCACACACATATGCGTTTTGCATGTGCTTGCTTTGGTTGTGTCATCAATCTAAGTTTTCAAGTGGCTTAGCTTCAAGGCCAAAAAAGATATTTTCTCACAGCCTTCGTGATTATTGAAATACTACTAAATCTCAAATGAAACTTCATTTACTTGCATACCTTGGGACTTTTCTATTTCCTCCGTTTATTTGCTCTCTTGATTTAATTAAAATGTGGATCATTTCAGCCTTTTGCCCCTATTATATAGTTATATATTTGAGAGAGCTATTTAGCTTATGAGTTCATACCAGGGCAGTGTTAAATACTAGCAGATGGAAAACTTGATGGTAGCCAGAAAAATACACTACAGATGGCTCCCAGCCAGCCTACCAAAACTTGCAAAGAGGAAATTTAGCAGTAGCAAAGATTGGAATGACTCTGTGGTTATCTTGCTGGCAAGCAATGCAATGGAATGCACTGTAACATGATGTTCGGCCAAGGACATCACAGTATAGGAATGAGACCAGATTTGGATCCATGATCCGAAATTGTTAATGTCTACATCCAACTGGCAAGTAGGTAATGGGAAAGTTCATTAAACACAAAAGAAACAATGTCATTCACATTACATAAAGCAAGTGATCGCTGTAAGTAGGGCTCTTTGTCTTTATGGAACAGATGTGTTTCCAAAAATGTGGCTGTAAAACTAATTTATATAAAACAAATCTTAGTTTTCTATTGGTTTCCATGATAAAATTTGAGATAAGTCCCCAGAAAAAAGACTGCATTGAAAAGTTTTGGTGGCTAGCTTAGTTGGTGCTATGTTTACCATATAGACCAACTAAGTCGTTACCAAAACAGTAACATTTGGAGTATAAAATAACGCCTGCTCCAAAGAACCTACCACATTGCTTCCAATCACTATCAAGTCTTTGGTTTAATGGCATTATAGGCCCGCCAATGCCAACATTGCTCAGTGGTTGAGTGTTGACCTATGAACCAGGAGGTCACAGTTTGATTCCAGGTCAAAGCACATGCCTGGGTTGTGGACTCGATCTATCCCGTGTGGGGTGTGCAGGAGGCAGCCTATCAACGATCCTCTCATCACTGATGTTTGTATCTCTCTCTCCCTCTCCCTTCCTCTCTGAAATAAATATATATTTTTTAAAAAAAATAGCATTATCAAAGGTCTTTAATCAAGAAAATACATATAGCCCTAGCCAATTTGGCTCAGTGGATAGAGCTTTGGATTGTGGACTGAAGGGTCCCTGGTTTGATTCCAGCCAAGGGCACATGCCCGGGTTGTGGGCTCAATTTCCAGTAGGGGCATGCAGGAGGCAGCCGATCAATGATTCTCTCTCATCATTTATGTTTCTATCTCTCCCTCTCCCTTTCTCTCTGAAATCAATAAAAATATATTTTTTAAAAAGAAAATACATATAAAGTAATATGGGTCACCAAGAATAAAAGGTTTTTTATTTCAATGATGAATTGAGCACCTAATATGGTCAAAGCTTCTTGGCTAGGCACAGAAAACATACATTAAAAACTAAAAATGGAACTCCCATTTGACCCCGTGATCCCACTTCTAGGAATATATCCCAAGAAAACAGAAACACCAATCAGAAAGGATATATGCACCCCTATGTTCATAGCAGCACAATTTACCATAGCTAAGATCTGGAAACAGCCTAAGTGCCCATCAGTAGATGAATGGATTAGAAAACTGTGGTACATCTACACGATGGAATACTATGCTGCTGTAAAAAAGAAGGAAGTCTTACCATTTGCAACAGCATGGATGGAACTGGAGAGCATTATGCTAAGTGAAATAAGCCAGTCAATGAAGGAAAAATACCACGTGATCTCACTCATTTATGGATAATAAAGACCATTATAAACTTATGAATAAAAATAGATACAGAGGCCCTAACCGGTTTGGCTCAGTGGATAGAGCATCGGCCTGCGAACTGAAAGGTCCCAGGTTCGATTCCGGTCAAGGGCATGTACCTTGGTTTCGGGCACATCCCCAGTAGGGGGTTTGCAGGAGGCAGCTAGTCGATGTTTCTCTCTCATCGATGTTTCTAACTCTCTATCCCTCTCCCTTCCTCTCTGTAAAAAAATCAATAAAATATATTTTTAAAAAAATAGATACAGAGGCAGAGCAGCCTCCAACAGACTGTCAAACTATAGCGGGAAGACCGGGGAGGGTTGGGGGGCCGGAGGGGAGGGGTAAGAGGTCAACCGAAGGACTTGTATGCATGCATATAAGCATAACCAATGGACATAAGACACTGGGGGGTAGGGGAGGCCAGGGGATTGTCAAGGGCGGGAAAAAAAGGGGAAACATATGTAATACTCTTTGTAATACTTTAAGCAATAAAACAATTAAAAAAATAAAATAAATAAATAAAATACGAAAAACAACAACAACAAAAAATGTCCCATGCCCTCAAATATAAAAGACTGTAGAGTAGATAACAATATGTAACTGGAAAATTAATGAAATAAGGTAAACATGTAAACTCTTCATTATGCTTCCTCAAAGTTTGAAAGGGCATTTAATAAGAAACCATTACCAGAAAGATACGGAACTCTAAGACTGTGGTAAAAGAAATTCAGATATAGTCAAAGTATAACTGTGAAAAGTGGACATAGGAAGGAGAGCTAAAGGTCATGTTTTATCATTAATGGGAATTATGGAGATCTAATGTATTTACTGAATTACAGTTTTCTAAACTCTTTTAAATACAACTTTGGGGGTCGGGGGGTAGTTAGCACTATTAACAGAGGGACATAGGTGGTAAAAGTGTGGACTCTTCAGTGCATAGATGTGAATTCTGGATCCGGATGACCTTGGGCTAGTTAACATTTGTATGGTTATCCTTCCTCATTTATTCAATGAAGATAACAATATTGCCTAGTATCTACATAACTAGAGGTCCGGTGCATGGATTTGTGTACCAGTGGGATCCCTCAGCCTGGCCTGTGAGGATCTGGCCAAAACTGGCTCTCCCACATTCCCCGAGGGGTCCTGGATTGCAAGAGGGTGCAGGCCAGCCCAAGGGACCCCACCGATGCACAATCGAGGCCGGGGAGGGACCACAGGAGGGCTCCAGGGCATGTCTTGCCCATCTCGCCCTGTCCTGATCGGCCGGACCCCAGCAGCAAGTTAACCTACCGGTCAGAGCATCTGCCCCCTGGTGGTCAGTGTGTGTCATAGTGACTGGTCGAACAGTTGGACACTTAGCATATTAGCTTTTTATTATATAGGACAGGACATTGTGAGAATGCAACACAAAGTGATTATAACTCCTTTTGTCATCATCACCCACATCACCATATAGGTAAGGATATTGTGTTTTTTAGAGGAATTAAGAAATCTGACCAGTCATACAATTGGCAAGTGGGATTTAAATTTAGGTAATTCCAATTGTTCTTTATAATTCCTTAATTCCATTTATTGAAGTACAATACACATACAAAAAAGTAAAAGAGCCCTAGCCAGTTTTGCTCAGTGAATAGAGCATTGGCCTGAGGACTGAAGGGTCCTGGGTCCAATTCCAGTCAAGGGCATGTATTCATTTGCAGGTTTAATCCCCAAACCCAGTCAGGGCACGTGAGGGAGGCAACCAACTGATGTGTCTCTCTCACATCAACGTTTTTCTCTGTCTCTCCCCTCCTTTCCACTCTCTCTAAAAATATCCTCGGGTTAGGATTAACAAAAATAATAATAATAATAAATTAATTAAAAAGTGAAAAGATAAAAAGTGTACAGATTGATGCTTTTTCAACAAATCTGATGAAGAAATAACATTATCAGGAACTAAAAACCCATTCTCAATTCCTTGGCTAGTCATTTCCTCCACTAAGTATAACCACAATCATTGACTCTAAAATAAAGGCTAGTTTTGCTTGTTCTTGAACTCCATAGATGAAATCACATAGTATTTACCATTTTTTGTCTTGCTTTTTTCACAGTTCTGAGGTTCATCCACATTGTTTATTACAGCTGTAAATCCTTACTCTTATTGCTATAAAGCACTGCACTGTATGACTATTCTACAATCTGTTGATCTATTCTATGTGCATTGGACATTGGGCGACATTCCTGGTTTTTGTTTGTTTGTTTGTCTTAAAAAAAATAGTGGTGCTTTGAAAATTCCAGTATCTTTGGTAAACATAGGTATGAATTTGTGTCGGGCATATATACAGGGTATGGCAAAAGTAGGTTTACAGTTGGGAGTACACAAAAGTATATTCTTGTATTATTATTTAATTACTGTATTATTTTCTATACAAATAACTATAAACCTACTTTTGCCCACCCCTATATATGCCTAAGACTAAAAGTGCTTGGTCTTTACTATGCATATGTTTAGTTTTATTATATACTAGCAAAAGAGCTTATAATAATTTACACTTCCACCAGCACTATATGTGAGTTCTGATTGTCTCTGTCCTTTTCAATACCTGATATCCATATTTTTATTTTGGCCATCCTGGTGAGTATGCATAGGGTTGCACTGTAGTTTTAATTTATATTTCATAGGTGTAGGTCTCCCTGTCATTTAAAGTCTCTGTTTTAACTACTGCAGTATGCCACCTCAAGGCCTCCGCTCCAAGTAGATATGCCTTGTTAGGGATCAAAAGAGGGGATGAGTATGCACACAGTAGTCTTAAGGGAAGACTTCCATGTCAAGTCAGCCTAATGGTGGACTAGGAATCTTCAGACCCCCTAGTCTTTGTGTAAACATAAACAACAAGACAATAACTAGAGAATGGCTAAAACCTGTCAGAGTTCTCAAAGATACTCAAAGGTCTACAGCAACCAAGCAAACGCCCAATCAAGAAAAAACCCACACATATATTGGTAGAATGCTTTGTGGCATTTTCACTTTCCTTTCCTTCATTCCCTCCTCTATCATGGCACAGTCTTGGTCTTGGGGAGGTAGAAATCTGGTTCCAAATTAGTGTCAAACCAGAGGAAGCAGAGAAGACCTTATTTGCAATGTTCTAACCTGACTGAGCATTGCCAGAAGAACTGGTCTCTGTTTTACCGAATTCAAAACTCAGTTATGGTAAAGCACCCTAACCTGGATCTCAGACTACAGAAAGGGATAGAAAGTGATGGGTATCAGCCACAAAAACTGCAACACAAGTACAGATTTGCAGATGTATGGGGCAGCAGAACACAGGTAAAGGCATATACACTAGACTAGACCATCGAAGTCTATCAGGGAAGATGGGGAGGGACAAACTCTTTGGGAAATCTAGACTTTCAAAAGCTGCAATGTATACAAGGGAATTGAAAACCCACACATAGGCCCAGGCACAATATATACTAAGAAAAGACTAAACCTACCACACATTCACCTGGGCTTTTCCCAAGACTCAAACCATTGCCAGCCAATAAAATAGAGGGCTATACTAATAGAGACAGTCTGCATAAAATGGTGAAGGTGGCTGTTTTTTCAAATGTCCAATTTTCAACAACAAAAAATCACAGCGCATTCAAAAAAAAGGAAGAAATAACCCCATCAAAGGAACAAATTAAATCTCCAGAAACTATCTCTGATGAAACATAGGCATTGGGCATAGTAGATAAACATGTGCCTTAAATATAAGATGTGTCTTAAATGTGCATAAAGAACTAAAAGGAAATAAAACCATGAACAAACTGAGAATTTTAACAAAGGAAAATTATAAAAAGGAACCAAATAGAAATTCTGGAGCTAAAAAAACACAGTAACTGGTTTTTAAAAAATCACTAGAGGTGCTCAAAAGTACATGTGAACAGGTGGTGTGTGTGTGTGGGAGAGAGAGAGAGAGAGAGAGAGAGAGAGAGAGAGAGAGAGAGAGAGAGAGAGAGAGAAAGGAAGGAAGGAAGGAAGGAAGGAAGGAAGGAAGGAAGGAAGGAAGGAAGGAAGGAAGAAAGAAAGAAAGAAAGAAAGAAAGAAAGAAAGAAAGAAAGAAAGAAAGAAAGAAAGAAGAAAAAGAAGGAAGGAAGGAAGGAAGGAAGGAAGGAAGGAAGGAAGGAAGGAAGGAAGGAAGGAAGGAAGGAAGGGAGGAATTGGAGATAGAACGTTTGAAAATATCAAGTCAGACAAGCAGAAAAAAATGAAGAAAGGTGAATAGAATATAAAGGACATATGGGACACCATCAAATTGTCATATTATGAGGATCTCAGAAGGAGGAAAGAGAAAAGGAAATATTATTTGAAGAAATCATAGCCAAAGCCAAAAATCTTCCAAAGTTGAAGAAGGAAAAGGACATAAATTCCAGAAGTTCAATGAATTCCAAGTGGGAAAAATCCAGACTCACAATAAAACAGCCTACTCAAACTGTCATAAGACAAAGAAATTAGAAAATAGTGAAAGCAGCAAAAGAAAGTGAGCCATCTCATGGGCCCCTCAGAGAAAAAATAAATAAACCATGGAGGCCAGAGGCAGTGGGATGATATTTTTAGAGTATAAAAAGAAGAAAAAACTTGGTCACCCAAAAATTCTATATCTAGCAACACTGTCTTTCAAAGATAAGGTAAAAATTAAGACACCACTAAATAAACAAAAGTTTTGGGAGTTCATTACTGTCATCCCTGTCCTATAAGAAATGCTGCTAGATTCCTGCAGGTTGCAGTAACACTACACAGAAACTTATTGCATATGAAGGCATAGTGATCTCTGCTAAAGATAAATATATAGATAAATAAACACCTCTGAACAGATTAAGGCCAGCATTACCCTGAAACCAAAGATGGACAAAGACACGACAGAAAATAAACCAACAGACCACTTTCCTGATGAATACTGATATAAAGTTGCTCACAAAATATTAGTATATTAGTAAATTGAATTTAGCAGCATAGTAAAAGGATTATGCACCATGATCAAGTGGGGTTTATTCCCAGAATTCAGGATGCTTAAACATATGCAACTCAATCAATGTAATACACAACACCAACAGATTGAAGAAAAAAACACAGTGATCTCAAATAATGCAGAAAAGTCTTTTGACAAAATTCAATACTTTCATGATATAACCACTCAACAAACTAGGAATAAAAGGAAAACTGCCCCAACATGATAAAGACCACATATGAAAAACCTAAAGCTATTAGCATGATCAGTAGTTAAAGACTGAAAGCTTTTACTCTAAGATCAAGAATAAGACACAGATGCCTATTTTTGTCACTTCTGTGTAAAAAAAACGCTACAACATGGCTAAACTTTGAAGACATTATGCTAAATGAAATAAGTCAGATGTAAAAGTAAAATATTATATGTACCACTTATATGAGGTACCTAGAAATAGCTAAATCTATACCGAATGAAAATAGAACAGTGGTTACCTACCAGGGGCTTGGTAGGGGAGGGAAGAAGGATGCATTATTTTAGTGGGTATATTGTTTCAGTTTGGGATGAGGAAATCATTCTGGAGGATAAAATTATAAATTTTATATTATGTCTATTTTACCAGGATAAAAAAAAAATACTTCCATGTCACAATGGTCACAGTCTCCTGGTTTGGACATACTTGCACCTGGTGATGGCACAAAGGCCAGCATGTGTGGGGTAGGGGAATTAATCTGGCTGACTAATCTTACCTTAAAACAGTGGTTCTCTCAACCTTGGCTGCACATTAGAATCACCTGGTAATCTTTCTAAAATCCTGATTTCTGGGCCTCATCCTCCAGAAATTCTGTTTCTTTGTTACTAATGTTGTGGCCCCACCCCATAACAAAGAAACAGAATTTCTGGGGGATGAGGCCCAGAAATCAGGATTTTAGAAAGATTCCCAGGTGATTCTAATGTGCAGCCAAGGCTGAGAACCACTGCCCTAAAAGAATAGCTGAGTGGGCCAATGACAATTTTAGTTATGATTCAAGTACAGTGGGGCCTTTACTTACGAGTGTCCCAACTAACGAGTTTTTTGAGATACCAGCTGACTCTCGGCCAGATTTTTTGCATTGAGTTGATAGAGTAATTTGAGTTAACGAGCTCCTTAATGATCTTGATTTTGGAACGAATTAAACTCGTAAGTCAAGGCCCCACTGTACCAGTATTATTAATGTGACATGTGGGATATTAAGTACCAAGCATTATAGTTTTGTATGAGGAAAGCAAAGGAAGAATTCCATCCAAAATTCGGCATATGGGCAATGGCATCTACTTCTCATAATAATGGTGGAATGAAATTTTAATAGAGTATTAAGGCACTGGACAGGTGGACTGTGGTTTAGAATAGGCTCAACTTGTAGCAGACAACTTGAATGCTAGGCACACAAAAAAGAAAAAAAAAGAAATTGAAGCCTATATATATACCAACTGAGAAGCTAGACATTGGGGATATTGACTGACTGGATGCTACATTGGGTCCCAGATCATAGCACATACTCAATTTTAGGCAATAAGATTTTAAGCCCCAGCTAAAGCCTTTGCTGTATTTTCTGTGTTCAGGTCTGGTGTGAGCCTGAGACCTCTGGCCCCATATCAATATATATAACTGGTTTGGTTATATATATCCTCATAGAACTGCCTATGGGGTGCCAAGAATATGGAAGTAAGATGGGATTGAAAGACTGACCTGACAGGATGCTTTTAAACTACCAGAAACCTACAGAAACTTACCAGTTAGAAGAATGTGCCAATGAACAGCCCATAGAGGCTAGAGAGCCATCCTAAACAATGAGATATTCACTCATTTGCTCTAGAAATCCAGATTGTTTGCCCTGATGGGGCTAGGAGAGCACAAAGTATCTAATTGACTATAAAACCCTGTTCTAAAATCTGGTGGTTTTTTCAAATATCAAAAGGAAAATGTACCTAAATAATACTTATATACATGCATTACACACACACATATGTCATCATCCAGCTTCCTTAAAATACAGATATTTTGTAGATTCATTGCACTTTTCCACTTTTGAAATAGATGGGTCAAAACAAAGACAGGTACAAAATAAAATTAATAAAGCATATACAGGTGTCCCAAAAATGTATATACACTTTAACAGCTGATAGCTCAGTTTTTAAAATCAAATGTATTTAATAAACACTGTCTTTATAATTATTCAAAGTGTGTGCATACATTTTTGGGACACCATATAATATGCTTAAAAAATACTTAACGAAAGTTTTCACAACGTTGGGCTGATAGAAATCATTTTTGTAAAAAGAAATTGAAACATTTGATACATTTGAAGAATGGAAAGAAAAAGGACTTATATCTAGTAAAACCAACAATCTAAATTATTATACATGGGACTTTGCCACCTTCAAATTTTCAAATATGTGTTACTTCTTTTTTTTATACGGTTTTTGTTTTTTCCCCATTACAATTGACATACAGTTTTATATTAGTTGTAGTTGTATAAGTAATTAGACATTTATATAAGTTAAATGTCTAAGTGGTCACCTCAATTAGGCTAGTATTAAGGTGATTTCTAACAGGAAAAACAAATGTAATAAGATAGCCACATTTTGCTAATCAAATGTAAAGTGTGTGTGGCAGTTAAAATGGAAATCATCTCAAATCTCCTTTCTCTTCCATGGAATCTGGGCTCAGACCCTAATTTGTCCATTACAGCAGACCAGCTGGAGTTGAGGCTGACTGGGTATAGTGGCAATTCATATTTGCATGCTCAAATATCAGCCTTGGAGGCTGCTTTAAGTTATTAGTAAGAAGCACAATGTTCTGACCTAGCCTGTTTGGATCAGTGGATAGATCAGTGGATAAAGTGTTGGCCTACAGACTAAAGGGTCCTGGGTTCAATTCTGGTCAAGGGCTTATATCTCGGTTGTGTCTCTCTCACATTGATGTTTCTCTCTCTGTGTCTCTCCCCATTCCTTCCACTCCCTTTAAAAATCAGTGGGAAAAAATATCTTCAGGTGAGGATTAACAAAAAACAAAACAAAAAGCACAATGTTCTTTTTTTTATCTTTTACCTTATTTTTCAAAGATAAATCTGAATGCACTACTTTTTTGAGGATTATGAAGACTGGAAGAAGTAAAATCAGAGTTTGATAAGAGACTGAGCTACTGCATGTGGGATATTGGTAATTTAGGGGTGTCGCCTCTGGGGAAAACAGTTCTCAAAGTGATTAGAGGCATGGAATGGGAGTAAGACTACCTGAATTGAAATCTCAATTCTGCTACTTATGAGATCTGTGACCTTTAGCTAGTCACACATCTCCATGTGCTTCAGTGTTCTCTTCTGCATTAGAGACGATAATGGCATTTACTTCATAAGGTTGTAGTGAGGACTAAATGATTTCTTGTGAAGATTTAATGAGCTAATACAGACAGAGCATTTAAGCAGTAGCTGGATGATAGTACTATATAAACATTAGCGATTATTATTACAGTTTTTAAAAAGCAATAAAATCAAAGGAAGAAGTCCAATGGTTTTTGCCAAGAAACCCAATTCAGATTTAGTCAGGTTCACACAATGCAGAGTAAAAATTACAAAGCACATACCATTATTCCTATTACCAGTTTAAGATCAAGTTGGTAAATTTCACTGTTGTACCGGTCGTGTTTACCTTTTGTTAGTTTCACAAATAGAGGTTAACAACTATTCCTGTCTAAATTGTATTAAATGAAAACTTTGCCATTACTGTGCAGCCTAAACGACTTTCTATGATAAAATTGAAGAATCAAAGTAAATATTACCTTTCCTTGGATAAACTCACAGTTGCCACCAATTTATCTTACAGCCCCATATGGGCTGGACCTTGAGGCCTTTTCACCAAAAGAACATACATTCCAACTATAAGCAGCTGCTTCTGACCAAGCCAGAGGTAGGCCAGAGCCGTGACTTCCCTCCCACCTCCCACCCCCGCTTTCTTTTGGGTACTAAATTACACAAGACACATTTCTTAATCAGAAAACAGACTAGCTTGTGGCTTGTTCTTTTGCATGTTGATTTCATTTAAATTGGCCTTCTTTAAAGCAATTTTAAAGCAGAACTGTCAACAAACATTTCAACACCATATTTACTGAAATCAAAAGATTTCCACAGCAAACATACTGGCAAATTTCTGGTGTTGAACAATTTTAATGTGAAAAAAACAAGCAGGAATAACCCCTCTAACACCTAAGTCTCAAAGTTAAATGTCATGGTTGCAGAAAATGTACACCAAGAAAGAACATTGCTATGGGAATCTGTAAAACAGACTTCAAGTTTTATCTCTGCTGGTAACACATTTCGGATATTAGGATTTTTCCATCAATTAAATTCTCCAACTCTACAGAGAAGTAAAATTCATTTATTCTAAACCATTCTCAACCTTGGCTGCACATTAGAATCACCTGGGAATCTTTTTAAAATCCTGATTTCTGGGCCTCATCCTCCGGAAATTCTGTTTATTACTAATGTTGTAGCCTCACCCCATAACAAAGAAACAGAATTTCTGGAGGATGAGGCCCAGAAATGAGGATTTTAAAAAGATTCCCAAGTGATTCTGTTGTGCAGCCAAGGTTGAGAACCACTGCTTTAGAACATTCTGTCAGCAGATTTAAGTATATTTACAGGGCATTTCCTAGAAACTGTAGTAGGTATTTTCACATGTTGTCTCTCATGGGTTCCTTTTTTTAAAAAAAAATCAAGGAACCTCTGTGGCTATATTAGTCTGGTAAGGCTGCCATACCAAAATACCACAGACTGGGTGGCTTAAACAATAAAAATGTATTTCCTTACATTTCTGGTGGCTGGTAAGTCCAAGGTCAAGCTGTCAGCAGGACTGGTTCCATTTTGAGGCCTTTCTCCTTGGCTTGCAGACGGGCACCTTCTCAGTGTGTCCTCCCACTGTCTGTGTTCTCTGCGTCCCACTCTCCCCTTATAAAGACTCCACTCATTGCATTAGGGCTCACCCATATGACATCATTTTACCTTAATTACCTCATTAAAGCCCCTACAGCTGGGCCTTGACTTACCAGAGTGTCCCGACTAACGAGTTTTTTGAGATACCAGCTGTCTGCTGATTTTTTGCACTGAGTTGATAGAGTAATTTGAGTTAACGAGCTCCTTAACAAGCTCGGTCTCAGAATGAATTAAAATCGTAAGTCAAGGCCCCACTGTATTTCCAAATTCAGTGACATTCTAAGGTACTTAGGAGTTAAGGCCTCAACATGTGAATTTTGGAGGTGAACACAATTCAGCTCAAAACAATGGTTTCTATAAACTTAATGTAGCATAACCAATTACAGTTTAACTTATTATAACAATCTGTTATATCTCCTTCCACTCCAGAAACTATGTACTCAACTCTTAAGCCAGCTCTGCTCCAAACCAAATGCACCTTTTTCTTTCATCTTTTTTGTTGTTGTTGTTAAATGTCTCTATTTTATTCCCTTTTCCTCTAACTTCCCTCATTTGTAATAAGAACTACTAGCTATTATAGAAAATGCTGAGCTCTTTAATCGTTCTCATAATCTCATGCTTTTCACAATGAGCAAGCAAGATAAATTTTAGTCAACCCATTTTACCAAAGTAAAAACTGAGGTTTAGAGAAGTGGAGTAACTCTCCCCAAGTCACAAAACAAATAATAGGGGATCTGAAGTTTGAACTCAGATCTGACTCTCAAATGTATTCCTTTAACAGTTAAATGTTCTTACTACTTAGGCCTGGCAGGAGTTTTCAATGGCTTAATAAGCATTGCTGGAGGAACACACGTAATGAGATAAGTGCTTTTTTGTTTTGTTTTAAAATATCAGGTGTCTCCCACTTTCTATTGTTGCAAATTTAATTAATATATTGAGAAAATAAATTATATTAGATGAGAACTGGGCTTGAGCTAAATGGAAACAAAAATCTTAAATGTTTTAAACACCTTCATCAAATTGGTCTTGTTATAAATTAAATATATTTATTCATCCTTTCTACTTACATATGCCTGAATCATTTGAATGTGAAATTAGGGCTTTTCCCCCATGAGCGCAGAGAATGACAGCAAATCTCTCATTAAGGCAGTACCCTTTATGTAAATTACAGCAGTGCCTTAGAAAACAACAGATGCCCTGAGTATAAACCCAAGGACAGAGGAGTAGATTGCAATTCTTCCAAGACCTTATTCATTTGTTCAGTAACTGCTTATTGAAACCACCCACACTCTCAGGACCTGTGGTAGGAGCCAGGAAGAGAACCATAAACAAGACAAGGAGTCTCTGCCTTCCTGAAATTTAGAGGCTAATAAGGGAGGAAAGCCATTAGTCAATGACCTACACAAACAGCGAAGTAGTTACAATTTTCATTAGGGAAAATATTTTGAGGGAAAATAAAACAATCTGGGCTGGGTACTTTGAGGGTCACAGACTGTTAGTGTCAGGCTGGCCCTGCATACAACTTCTTTCATCTATTAATTTCATTAACAGGCCAAGTATCTTGTGCATTGATAAAATGTTTATAGTTGTGTGAAAGACAAATAACAAGTTAGATTAAAACAAGTCTTTTAAAAAAATTCAAACATTAAAAAAACAACTTGGGTAAACAGAAAACTGGGAAGTTTATTCTGAGGGGATCAAGGAAGTTCTCCCTAAGAAAGCAATATTTAAGTTGAAACAAAGAGGAAGATAGGTGTTAGCTGGATAAAGGACAGTGCTGTGGGAAGAGCGGCCTTGACAAGGTCCTCAGGAGAGAAGGTACTCAGTCCTCTGAAGAGGCAGCGGATGGCCAGAGAGGCTCTAATGGAGTCCGAGTCAGGCAAGGGGCATGGCCCAGCCATAGAGGACCTTGTTGGTGAGAAGGAGGAATTGGAAAGAAATATATAACCTGGATAACTTTGGAAGGAGAGACTATTGTGTAACTTGTTACAAAAATAAACAAAGAAGCTGTATGATTACCATGGTAATGGAGCACCTTGTAATATATCAGTGGGAGACACATTTTGTTTGCCCCAGTGAGTATTGTTCTGTGAATCACTACAAAAGTAGAAAGGGATAGAATAAGGATGGTAACAACGACCAGAATGAAACCTTGTTATCATTATGGAAGCCTCAAAACAAAGCCAAGAAATTTGCTAAAAACGTAGATTTCAGGTGCTCTCACCACACACACACACAACAGTAACTATGTACGGAGATGGATATATTAATTAGCTTTATGGAGTAATCATTTCACTATGTATTTCAAATTATCAAAACATCATATTTTACACCTTACATATGTATAATGTGTATTTCTTTTTAAAGCTGAGAAAAGCAAAATGGCTCTCTCTGAGATTCGCAAAGCAGCCTGGTTAAAGAATATAATTAATTTTAAAAGCGACACTAATGAATTCAAAAAGTTTAGGGGACTTTTAAGATTGTAGCAAGTCTTGGAAATTCTGACTCTCTTTCCCATTTCCCTTTCCTTTCCCATTTCCTCCAGTCGTTTCTTCTTAAATGTCTGTTCTCACACAAAGACAAGAGTGAACAGAAGTCCACATTAAATGAGAGCTTAAAGGATTCAGATTTAAGTGCCAAAAAGAAAGGCAAATAAAACGTTCTGTTTGCAATTTCTTCTAAAAGGTAAAAAACATATATAAGTACCATTCTTCATTATCTGGAGTTATTCCTCCATGTGAAAAATCTTTATAAAACGCTAAAATAAATATGGGAGATTTTGATCTTTATGTTAAATGACAATGATTACATGTCAAAAAATAAAAATAAAAGAAGGCACACAAATGTGCAATGTGCAATCTTAACTTCTATAACATTAAAATTAATATCAATAGCTAACATTTGTTGAGTGTTTCTTGGGGTAGTAATATCTATTTTCTTATTCCATCCTCATATTTTACAGATGATGAAGACCTGAGGCACAGCATAATTAAATCACTTTCCCTTGGCTAATGATTGGGAGAGCAGCCCCCAAATACTTTGCCAAATACCCTGGGTGAGAACTAACACTTGTTAGAAATGTACTTGTTTTGTAGCTCTACTAAGTGGTTTATATATGTTACCTAATTTGCTCTCCATAAAAAACATTCTAAGATTGGTATTATAGTCTAAATATTTTTTATGAGAAAACTAAGATTCAGGATTGAACTGATAACTATTATATGATAAAGCAGGGATTCAAATCCCACTTACATATATACAACATACTAGCAGACACTACAAATTACCACAAATAAAGATGGATCCTGCTTGGCCAGCGTGGCTCAGTGGTTGAGTGAGGACCCATGAACTAGAAGGTCATGGTTCAATTCCTGATCAGGGCACATGCCTGGGTTGCAGGCTCAGTCCCCAGTGTGGGTTGTGCAGGAGGCAGCTGATTGATGATTCTCTCTCATCATTGATATTTCTATTCCTCTCTCTCCCTTTCTCCCTCTGGAAAAAAAAAAGACAGATCCTTTTAAGCCATGCCTTTCCCATATAAGAAAGGTAATCTATACGTATATATAAAAGCCTAAGTGACCATTACGACCAAATGACTGGAATGACAGGTCAACCAGTCGCTATGACACGCACTGATCACCAGGGGGCAGACACTCAATGCAGGAGCTGCCCCCTGGTGGTCAGTGCACTCCCACAGTCAACCTCCTGTGGCCCCTCTCACCCACCCCACCTGCCAGCCAACCTCCCCGGGTACCTCCCCCTGGCCAGCTGGCCCCCAATAGGCCTCGATTGCTGTCCAGACTGAGGGATCCCACAGCCAACCTCCTGTGGCCCCTCTCACCCACCCCACCTGCCAGCCAACCTCCCCGGGTACCTCCCCCTGGCCAGCTGGCCCCCAATAGGCCTCGATTGCTGTCCAGACTGAGGGACCCCACCCATGCACGAATTTGTTCACCGGGCCTCTAGTGTTACAATATTAATCGCAGCCCTGGCTTCATCCAGAAGGTCAACCAGAAGGACGTCCGGAAGGTCGTTCGGCTGTCTGGTCTAATTAGCATATTATGCTTTTATTATTATAGATAATAGAAATAATACACTGAATCGAAAATATGTATCCCATATTCACTGCAGCATTATTTACAATAGCCAAGACATGGAAATAACCCGTCTCCGTTCGATGAATGAATGGATAAAGAAAATGTGGTATACATCTATACAATAGAATATTATTGAGCCATACAAAAGGAAACCCTGTCATTTGTGACAACATTGATGAACCTTGAGGGCATCAGATAAAGATCAATACCATATGATCTCACTTATATGTGGAAACTACAACAAAGAAACAAAACAAAAAACAAACCAACACCAAACTCATAGATACAGAGCACAAACTGCTGGTTACCAGAGTCAAAGGGATGAGGGCGTGAGTAAAATGCATGAAAATGGTCAAAAGGTATGAATTTCCAGTTATCAAATAAGTCATGGGGACATAATGTACAGCATGGTGACTATAGTTAATAATTCTGTATTGACATATTCAAAAGTTGCTAAAAGAATAGATCTTAAAAGGTCTCATCAAAAGAAAAAAATTATAACTGTGTGATGATAAATGTTAACTACTTATTGTGGCAATCATTTCACAACATATGCACATCAAATCATTATGTTGTACACTTGAAACTAATGTTCTATGCCAATTTTATATCAATAACACGGGATTTTGTTATTAGAGATAAGCAAGTTAGTGACCTCAAAAATCTTTTGGCACTAAAGCATAACTAAGGTAAATTTTAATAAGGAAAGATAAACCCAGAGCAGTGGCTTTTAGCCATTTTGGTCATGGTCATACATACACACACACACACACACACACACACACACATATAATTTTAAATACAGCTTAATGTAGTTCATGGGTACTCAGAAGCCCATCTAGTGGAACTACTAATGAGGAACCCGAGAAGCTAGGGCAAAGCACATGAAATTGTGGCACTGAAAGATGAGAATGTACATTTTCAAAACCATCTCTCTTCCAGTTCAGTTTTCCCTAATGCCTATCCCATTATAAATGATTTATCCAAGCAGAGGTTATAATAGGTCACCATTCATTTTTCTTACATTTCTATCACATATTTTTAGACTCCTATTATGTGTAAGGTGCCATGTTGAGCTCTGGAGATATTAAGGCACATGACATAGTCCCTCCCTTAACGTTCAGGGATGAAATATCTCACACACACACACACACACACACACACACACACACACAGCCACAAACAAAGATAGAGACCAAGAGAGAAATAGAGATTAAAAGAGATAAAGAGAAGCAAGCTAGCACCACAGCTTGCTATTGGCACCTGTAGGTCACTTGTTATCTAACAAGGGTGAGGGAGGGTTTCAGTGTTCACGTACATTTGGACAGCAAATAAGACTTTCACACAAAAAAAAATGGGCATATGCATTATAAAAATTTAACTGGCATTATTCATAGTATGTGTATGGCAGCAGGCATCGTACACAATTACATGAGTCAGGGCTGGGGACAAGGAAAACAATTGGAAAAGTATCATAACAGTTAAAAAAAAAAGTTGGGGGTGGGGCATGAACTACTGCGGTAGCCCTACAACTGGAAAGGAGAGGACAGATGAGAGAAGAGTAGAATCAACAGACATTAATGAACGAGGAATGTTATAAAGGTGATGGACTTGAGGGTCCCTAGCTCTTGAGCCATTTTGATTGAGAGAATGGTGAGATTAGGTCTAAAAAGAAGCTACTTTTATGAACTCCACTTTGGGGCTGTAGAATTTGAAATACCAGCAAGAGATGCCAAATAGAGGCATGTGGCAGGCAACTGTAAATTCAGTAACTCTATTTGGGAGGGGTTTTGAATCTGCTGGCACCCATAGGCACTTTTTCATTTACTGAACCCAATCATATGCCAAGTGCTATACAAGGCACTGAAGAAACAAAGAAACAAAGATAAATATGACACATGTTGCCTTCAGATATTTGGAGATGTGTGGTAGCTGGTCTTCAGGATAGCCATCATTAATTCCTTTCCTCCCTATAATGCAAGCATGTCAAACTTACAGCCTGCAGGCCACATGCTGCCCACAACGAATTTTTGCAGCCCAGCCAATATAACAGTATGTAAGAAACGTTTTAATAAAAATTTCATAACAATTCTTACAATATCCTGTTACACATAATTATTAATAATGAACTACAACATTCGCTAATGACTGATTACTATAATCATGTTGCATTCATTTCCCTTAAGCGCATGTGCAGGTGCACCATTTCTCTCCACTAATACTAGCAGTAAATATTTTAGTAGCCAATTGCCACATCATTGGTCTTGAACTGACTTGTTTGGTGTGCACAACAGGAAATATTTCGCTTGCGGAGAAAAAGAAAGCCACTGCGCCCGCTCCCGAGGAAGAGATGGACGCAGTAAGCAGGCGCTGGCGGCGGAGCCCAAGGCCAAGGACCCCTTTGCTCACCTGCCCAAGAGTACCTTTGTGTTGGACAAATTCAAGCGCAAGTACTCCAACGAGGACACGCTGTCGATGGCACTGCCATACTTTTGGGAGCACTTTGATAAGGATGGCTAGTCCCGGTGGTACGCGGAGTACCGCTTCCCTGAAGAGCTCACCCAGACCTTCATGAGCTGCAACCTCATCACTGGAATGTCCCAGCGGTTGGACAAGCCGAGGAAGAACGCCTTTGCCAGTGTCATCCTCTTTGGAACCAACAACAGCAGCTCCATTTCTGGAGTCTGGGTCTGCCGAGGCCAGGAGCTCGCCTTTCCGCTGAGTCCAGACTGGCAGGTGGACTATGAGTCATACACGTGGCGGAAGCTGGATCCCGGCAGTGCAGAGACCCAGACGCTGGTGCGAGAGTACTTTTGCTGGGAGGGGGCCTTCCAGCAAGTGGGCAAAGCCTTCAATCAGGGCAAGATCTTCAAGTGAACATCGCTTGCCCTCACTGAGCTGCCTGCACTTGCCCTCCTGGGCGCTGGGGGTCATTAAAGGAAACTGAACATCAAAAAAAAAAAAATAGGTTTATTTGCGTTACGCTTATTAATTTGTGCAGTTATTCAGTGTCTGGTAAGTTAATGTTCAAGAAAAAATATTAATTTTTATTAAAATGTTCTATTATTTTATATTAATGATGACTCATTTATTTCAGCCCTTTGTATTCAGCATATATCTATCAAAATAAACGTACATTTCTATGAAAATTAAAGCTTTTGTTTTTTTGCGGCCGACATAAACTTAAACCTTGTTTATTTGGCCCATGTTAGGCTTTGAGTTTGACATGCTTGCTATAATGTTTATGCCATCCCCTGATTGAAAGGTGGAGTCTATTTCTTCCCTTCTCTTGAATAGAGCTTGGCTTAAAAACTTGCCTTACCGCCTGGCCTGTGTGGCTAAGTGGTTGAGTATTGATCCATGGACCAGGAGGTCACGGTTGGATTCCTGGTTAGGGCACATGCCCGGGTTGTGGGCTGGATCTCCAGTAGGGGGCATACAGGAGGCAACCGATCCACGATTCTTATCACTGATGTTTCTATCTCTCCCCCTCGTCTCCCCTCCTCTCTCTGAAATAAAAACATTTAAAAAGAAAACTTTCTTTACCAATTGAATGTGGGAGAAGTGAATTTCTAGGAGTTCTAAGTTAGGTCATAGGAAGTCTGGGCCTCTGGGAACACTTGCTCTGGGAAAACCAGCTGCCATATAAAAAGTCTGATTAGTCTGAGGCTATCATACTGTGAGAAACCCAAGACATATGGAGAAGTCCTGCAAAATAAGACACCATTTGAAGAAGAAAGAGAAACCAAAGAGTACAAGACAGATATCTGTGTGAAGAAGCATTTTGTAAGTAGGTTCTCCAGCATTAGCTGCCCAGATTTCTGCCATGTCAGAAAGAGTTGAACAACCCAGCCAAGCTCTTGCCAAATTTCTGATTCACAAATTCATAAAATAAACTACTATGACTGCACACAGCATCTACTACTACCGCTGCTGCTAATAATAATAACAATATTGTTGTTTTAAACCACAATAAACCATTATGTTTTGGAATATTTTTTAACGCAGCAATAAATATTAAGAACAGAATGTGCGAGTAAACTAGATGCCACAGTATACTCGTAGAGGCAGGCATGTAGGAATAACAGTGTGATACATGCAATCTCTTTACCTGAAAGAGAACACATGGAGACAAGAAAAGGTGACCCCCCAAAAACCACCTTTGTTTTAAAGGACACACAAAAACAAGTTTATATTAGCAAGCTATTCTAGGCACTTATAGATTATACTAGAGGCCCGATGCACAAAATTCATGCAAGTGGGTTCACTCAGCCCGGCCTATGCCCTCTTGCAATTCGGGACCCCTTGAGGGATGTCCAACTGCTGGTTTAGACCCCTCACTCCTAACTGCCGCCTGCTTGCTTCTTACTGCTTGACTCGTTGCTCCTTAGTGCTGCCATGGAAGCAGTAGAGGCTCCCGCCACCACCGCTGCACTCACCAGCAGTGAGCCCATCTTCTGGCTGAGTGGCACTCCGCCTGTGGGAGTACACTGACTACCAGGGAGCAGCTCCTGCATCGAGCATCTACCCCCTGGTGGTCAGTGTGCATCATAGCAACTGGTCATTCTGCCATTCAGTCAATTTGCATATTATAATTTTATTATATAGGATAATATTAAAGAAATATATTTCACTCAATTAATTTATTTACTTTCATTCAGTTTCATTTCTGCAATAAAGGCAGGCAGTATTCAAAGGGAAATGACAAACTATCACCACCGTTCCAGAGCAGAGTTGATTATGGCAATTTACGGTGTGAATGCCATTTATGAGTTACATTTCCAGTCAATAACAATACAGTGGGAAGATATGTACAATCCATGGCAATTTGAAGACAAATTAGGTATAAATAGTTTCAATTAAGCTTATATAGATCTAACTATGATAGAAGTTGTCTTTATTTTCCTGAAAATGTGCTTATGAATAGGTCAGTTCTACTATATGAAGCACAATAAGATTAGTAACATAATTGCCTAGAAAATGATACACAAAGCATGGTCAATAAACAGTAAGTCAATACTGTATATAAAAAAGGGACAAGGACATCGTAGTCTCTGTTGTTCCCTGTACGGTTAGCATCTGTCTTAATGTGCGATAAATTAGTATTGCTTTATTATTTTCCACAAGCCCATTTCATTCTTTAAAAAACAACAACAACACAGTCCAGAGTGGTTATGAGTATTTTTTAAATGCCAATCTTTACCCCAAAGGTTGTCTGTGATTTATCTTAATAAATCAAGGCACAATCTTCTGAAGAACACAAGAATCTAAAAGAAAAGCCTTCTGATAACATGGATTTATTTACAAGGAGCAAGGAAACAAATGCATTGTCAAGCTACCCACAAACCTTTCTGGACAAGTCCCTGTGTTAATAAGTGTCATCTGTACTTGAATATTTTCTTTAAAAGATAAGTCATTCCTGGCCAATTTCACTCAGCGGTTAGAGCAACGGCCCTGGGACAAAATGTCATGGGTTCAATTCCTGGTCAAGAGCATGTACCTAGGTTATAGGTTCAATCCTGGCCCCGGTCCAGATGCATGCAGGAGGCAACCAATCAATGTATGTCTCTCACCTCTCTCTCTCTCTCTCTCTCTCTCTCTCTCTCTCTCTCTCTCTCTCTCCCTCTCTTCCAATCTCTCTGAAAATCAATGGAAAAATATCCTTGCGGGGGGATTAACAAAAGAGAAGAGTAGTATCCAACAATGTCCAGAGGTGGGTTGGTAAAGGGCTCAGACTTTTTCTGGCTACTGAGGAATCAGATTAAGATGTTTACTGAAGGATTATTTAAACTCATTCCTATTGTTAATAATCAAGTCAATCGACCTTTAATTTTAAACTCCTTTATATACAAAGCAAAGAGATCTGAAGTGAGTAGTAATATTATTAAGCCTATTTTTCCTGTACCATCAAAGATACATATCTTACCTGAGATTTCTCTCACCTCTATGTACTGATCTATCATCCAACTGGTTCAGGGCCTCTCTTTCTTGTTGATAGGAAGGTTCTCTTTTGTGCATCTGCCAACTCTTCTTTAAAGATCTCAATCATTCCTATCTCCCTATTACCTTCCCCCCTTTGAATCCAGAAAACCCTGGGGTGTCTCTGTCAGCAACCTGAATCAAAGAAATGTAAGCCATATCAATAAAGCCATACTGCATTTAGTTTAAGAAAAATTAAGAGAACCTATTTCAAACTCTAAAGTCATTTCCACTTCAGAGGCACAAGTAATGTGTCACTGGCTCCAGTGCCAATCTGTGATAAGCCTATCTATTTTAGCCATCCTGTGAATTCTGAGCCCTTAATCCCCCAGCATCTAGGATCTTCAATAAGGAAATGTCAAGGGAAGGAAATAAAGGGAGTCAAATAAGACTGACAGAGGGAAACACATAAAAACTAGCATATGCGAGGACTTGAAAAAGGAGAGTGGAAGATAGGGGGAAAAGAAGAGAGAGTATTTCAAGGAAGGGTGTTGATGGAGCTAAGGAAGACAGCTTTCAACAAGAGAAAAACCTTAGCAGTGTATAATCAGAATGCTATCAAACCCCAAAAGCCAAATTCTAAGCTGCACATTTTCTATATCAATCATCATTCATAAAGTTATGATTTCTCTTTACTTATGTAAGAAACATTCAACTGGGAATGGCATCCTGAGGCATAGTATGACAGTGTATAGTAAAACTGTGAGGTATGCACAAAATGACACAAGGTTAAGCCAAACAAATATTGTCATTTAATATTATTCACTATCAGAAAACAAAAGTGTTTTTTTTTTTTCCGTTCTTTATGTGATAGTCCTTAATCCCTTCCAAAAAGGGGTGTGACGTTCTGTAGATATTTCAGGCCGTTATTTGATGATCATTTTCTTTGTTCCACAGATTGAAAAAAGCTTTAAATATTTCCCTTTCAATGAATCTTTCTAAATTATGGATTAAGCACTAAATTTTAAGTTTGAGAAACAAAATGGAATGAAATAGACATATAGAAGTGTTCCCTAGACCGCAGAAAGGGTATTACAGTAGAATGCTTATAATAAAGCATGAATTGTCCTCACACATTCTTTCCTCGGCATAAACAATGAACTTATACATACCTAACTGTAAGGAAGTGATCTCTCAAGTTACATTTTTCAGGAAATGTTTGTCATGAGTGCGTTACTTAAAGTAGTACAAAGAAAAGAGGTAATTAACTGCTTCCCGTATCTGCAGATAAAATTGAAGAGAAGCAACTTAAAGTACATGAAATAGGAAAGGAGCTTCTGGTTCTAGTCCTAGTTCTGTCACCAATTAGCTGCCATCATGAGTAAACCACTTCCTTCTCTAGGCCTAATTTTTCTCCTCTGTCATTATGTCATCATAAAGGTTCTTCCCAGCTCCAACTTGTTTACAATGAACACATTACAAAGATTACAAATAGATTTGGGCATTAGCATATGATTGAAGTTTGATCATGTTTACATCATGGACTTACTTGGGTGAGAACTAGAAATTCTGTGTCATCCTAAATGTAATTCATCTAAGAACCCTGGTACAGGGAAGCAGGGTTTTGCCCCTTCAAAATATGTCTCCTTGGCAGGAGATCATTTTAGGCTGATTGTTTTTAAGAAACAAAAGGCTCTGGAAGAGCATTTTACCTCCCTCGTAACTGCTTAAAGGAATTTAGCTAGCGGGCCTATCCCAGGAAGAAGAGCTATCACCAGAGATAACCACAGAGAATACGGCTACCTGTGGAGGGGGGATTTGGCAGGGCTTGGAGACCACAGGCCTCTCTACATTCCATTGTCTCTACATGGCCCAACAAACATTTATCATCTCCATATAAAATGCTTTCCTTTTGAAGTCCCAGACTCGTACCCCTTTTTTCTTGGGTTCAGAAAGGCAAATAGGCCCCAATTGCTTGACCATCTATGGACCTCATATTCTTATGAAGCCCCATATATAGAAAATTAAAAATTTATCCTGTTAATCTCTTATGTCCATTTAATTCTCAATGCAGCCAGAGAGCCTAGAAGGGTAGAGGAGAATCCTTCTTCCAGATAACAGCCACAGAGGGTCAATTTTGCTTTTCTAAGATTTTCTCCCTCCAATTTTTAAAAATATTTTTTTATTGATTTCAGAGAGGAAGGGAGAGGGAGAGAAAGATAGAAACATCAGTAATGAGAGAGAATCATTGATCGGCTGTCTCCTGCACACCTCTACTGGGGATCAGCCCACAACCCCTATTGGGAATCAAACTGTGACCTCCTGGTTCATAGGTCAGCACTCAACCACTGAACCACGCCGGCCAGGCTCTGACACCAATTTTAAGTGATTATCACATTAGCAGTGGTTCTCAACCTTCTGGACCTTTAAATACAGTTCCTCATGTTGTGACCCAACCATAAAATTATTTTCGTTGTTACTTCATAACTGTAATGTTGCTACTGTTATGAATCATAATGTAAATATCTGATATGCAGGATGGTCTTAGGCGACCCCTGTGAAAGGGTCATTCGACCGCCAAAGGGGTCGCGACCCATGGGTTGAGAACCGCTGCATTAGAGTAAATGTATAAGAAATTTCCCAAATTCATAAAATCTCTCTTTAACCCAAAACATTGGCAAGAGATCCAAGAGTGAGCAAAAGCCTCGTGTTTTTAGCTTCCCCCCTCCCCACAATGGATTGTTTTTCCATCTCTAATTTGACTTAACAAAGTAGTCAAACATCCATATTATCTGGTGCAAATTGTTCTGTATGGAACACTGCAGATGCATATCCAGAGCTGGTCTTGGCAATTTTGAATGAGAAATACATGGAAAATAATACTATGTTTTCATTAAAAGAGATGGGATATATCTTTGAGTTAACTGCCTTTTGTAATTAGTGATCTTGTACAACAATAAAGAATAATACTATTTCTCTGAGTATACTGACAAATAGCCATATCTAAATGACACAATATCTCCAGCTGCTAAAAACCACTGGAGATAATGTTTCTTGGAAAAGGCATTTTTTAAACTACTTTCAACCCTTTAGAAAATATTTTATAATGATCAGCAATTCCAGAGTTTATTTTTCCTTGTTATCTGTGTTTGCTCATATGGCAAAGATCAGCCCCGGAATTTTTGCTGGTTTTGCTTCATTTTCAGGTAAACATTTCCCGATAAGAAGGTTATGACACCTCTGCTCAATTTCTCTTAAACAGTGGGAAAATTCAAAATAGTGCAGTCATCATGCTCTCTCCCTATCAGTGAAATAACCTTGCATTATACCCACTGCCCAAGACTGATATTTCATTGTTGAGAACTTAGGTACTGCTTTGGTTGCGGGCACATCCCCAGTAGGGGGTGTGCAGGAGGCAGCTGATCAATGTTTCTCTCTCTCTCATCGATGTTTCTAACTCTCTATCCCTTTCCCTTCCTCTCTGTGAAAAAAAAAAATCAATAAAATATATATTTTTAAAAAAGAAGAACTTAGGTACTTTCTTTCAGGCTATGTTAGGTGAATAACATATGGTTCTGAATCCCAACTGCCATTTACTAGCTGTGTAACCATGGGCAAATCACATCCTCTCTGAGCTTCTGTAGCAGAGTTTGTAAATGAGATAATAACAGGAATACCTCATTGGAACATTGCAATGATTATACATATAAGCTAATATTACAAATTTCCTGCCACAGAACAGGAACTAAATACAGAATAGTTGTTAATAATAAGTCTGGAATGTCATCCAAATTACATTTCTTTTCCCACTAATAAAGATGTTTTTGCATATAGATTGTTTCTCACTTCCTCATATTTCCTGCCTATCAGACATGTGGTCAGATCAAATACTATTTTTTTTCCTCAACAAAGCCACACAAAATACTGCTACTGCTTATATGCTAAACTATTAAAATGTACACTATTTAAACCAGCGCAACAAATGTTAAGATATCATTAAAGACTATAGTTTGTGCACATATTATACTTTTACAAGAGTCCCGGTGCACAAAAATTTGTGCACTCAAGGGGGTGTGTGGGGGGGGGTCCCTCAGCCCGGCCTGTGCCCTCTTCCCGTCTGGGACCCCTCGGGAGATAACGACCTGCTGGCTTAGGCCTGCTCCCGGGTGGCAGAGGGCAGGCCCAATCCCTAGGTGCAGCCCCTGGTCTGGCTCAGAGCAGGGCCTATTGGGGAGTTGGGGCGCCACCCCCTGTCATGCACAGAGCAGGGCGGATCGGGAGGTTGTGATGCCACCCTCAGTCACGCTCAGGGTAGGGCTGATTGGGGGGTTGGGGCACCACCCCCTGTCACACTCAAGGTAGGGTCGATGGGCAGGTAGCGGCGCCACCCCCTGTCACGCACAGAGCAGGGCCAATCAGGGGGTTGAGGAGCTCCCCCCTGTCACTCACAGAGTAGGACCAATAGGGGAGTTGGGGCACCGCCCCCTGTCACACACATAGCAGGGCAGATCAGGGGGTTGGGGCACAGCCCTCTATCACCCACAGAGCAGGGCCAATCAGGGGGTTGGGGTGCTGCACCCTGTCACACACAGAGCCGCAGAGTGATCATGGGGTTGGGGAGCTCCCCCTATCAGGCACAGAGCAGGGCTGATCAGGGGGTTGGGGCGCCTTCCCCTGTCACGAACAGAGCAGGGCGGATAGGGAGGTTGTGGCCCCGCCCCCTGTCACACACAGAGCCGCAGGGTGATCAGGGGGTTTGGGCGCTGCCCCCTGTCACACTGATCCCAGTGCCGGAGGCCTCGCGACTCCGCTGATCCCAGTGCTGGGAGGCATATTACCCTTTTACTATATAGGATAGAGGCCTGGTGCACGGTTGGGGGCAGGCTGGTTTGCCCTGAAGGGTGTCCTGCATCAGGGTGGGGGGTCCCCACTGGGGTGCCTGGCCAGCCTGGGTGAGGGGATGATGGCTGTTTGCAGCTGGTCACACACCCTTCAGTGTGGGGGTCCCCACTGGGGTTCCTGGCCAGTCTGGGTGAGGGGCTGAGGGCTGTTTTCAGGCTGGCGGGTGACTGAAGCTCCCAATCGCTCCTTTCTTTCTTCTTCTTTTTTTTTTTTATTCTGGGCCAGCTTTAGCTCTGAGGCTCCAGCTCTTAGACATCCGCTGCTGAAAGCAGGTTTCTGGCCTTTGTTTACCTTCTGTATTTGAAACAATGTTGTGATCCTGCTGGCTGAAGCCCTGCGACTAAAGCAGGTTTCTGGGGTTTTGTTTAGCTTCTATATTTGTAACATAGTTGCTTAGAGTTGCAGCTCAGAGGCCGGCAAGGCAGGCGGGGAACGTTGGAGTCCTCCGTCACTGAAGCAAGCAAGCCTCATGTTCGCTTCCAGCTGCCTGGCTGCCGGGCGCCATCTTGGCTGGCAGTTAATTTGCATATCTCCCTGATTAGCCAATGGGAAGGGTAGCAGTCGTACACTAATTACCATGTTTCTCTTTTATTAGATAGGATATGTTTTTTTTTTCAAGTAAATTCTATCTCCTCAAAATGACCAATAAAATTTCAATAAGTCTTTCTTTTTCCTTTTATTTCCATTCGGGATATAACATAACTTTTGCTAGAAAAAATGCCTTTTAGCACTACAATTTGAAATAGACCATCTACTCAATGGAGATAAATGGAAAGCCTAGGCTTATATATGAAATGAGAGAAACAGTGTTTGTTCTTTTATCCCTTCCAATTCTTTTTGAAACTTTCATATATATATATATATGACAGCTGGCATGCACACTAACATATATATATGACAGCTGGCATGCACACTAACAGTTGTAAATATTTGCGTTCTCAACCTTCATTCCACAGTTTTTACAATTTTCACAAACCATCACATTTTAATATCATGGAATCCCTCTGAGAACAGCTTCATCTTAAGTCTGCATATATGCAGTTGAAGTAATGTGCTAGCTACTGAGACCAATATCTGTAGTGAAATTTTCATATAAACTCTTCTCAGTGTTACTAGGGAAATATATACAATGAACTATTTTGTCATGAATTTGCTATTGCTCATGATGAAATTTCTTAGTGTTTCTCTATGACTATTAGAAAGTTAAAGCTAAGACATTAAACAATTGTACAGGGAATCTGATATCTGATCAAGTTATTTTTATTGAGATGAAATATCTTAAAGATGACCAGTGAACCAAGATTTTAAACATGATTTTTCTCTTAAGGCTAAATGGACATTTATCAAATGCTTATTAAAACAGCTTGAGAAGCAGAAGAAAAATTATGAATCTCTCATGAAGAAGGATTGCATTTTTTCTTCTTTTAACAGAGTAACATTCATCATTTCACCCATCCTCTACTACACTCCTGTTTCCTGTTTAATTGATGCCTTTGGATTTGGTATTTTTGCTTAGTCATCCTATCTATCAAGTAAGATGAATGAAATCAATACTCCTACAGGGAAAATGAGTTCACTAATATTTACATTTATTTTCTTCCTTTCTTTCTTTTCCTACCATAATCTGTTACATACTACATCTCTTTCAAATGACTCTACAATGCTTTCTGGTTAACAATGAATCAATGGAATTTTTAACCATTCTTTCCATTACACAGTTGAAATCCCTTATTAATGGCAATGCTGTAGAACAAAGAGAAAAACCAATACAGGGAGCTTTGAAGAGAAATGATATGGACAATATTAGTGGCTTATCGAAAACAAATTAGGACAGACTAGAGTTTTAACAAGTGATTACATGAAATGAATATGTGATTTAACTTTTAAAGGTGATGCCACTGTTTCCTAAATAAATTCTTATTGTTGCAATTTATTTCCCTCACATTAAAATTGGCTTCTGTGGCTGCAAATTGACATTATCTTTGTAAGGTTGTTTCTACTGATATTTTTTTCCAAATTAAAACATAAGCGCCTTTGCATGCTTTTTTAGTTTAACTTGCTCCTTTAATTTAAAAACTTGCAACCAATTTTAAAATGTTTCATACACATTTAAAACTTGAAAATGTCTTTGATGCTTAAAGGAAAAATTAGCACATTTGGTTCTTTAATTGATTTTAATAACTCTAACATTATAATTGCTGATATTAAGACCTTTTACAGGAAGTAAAATAAATATACATTATTGATTCACTTTAAACTAATAAGTGCAAATGAACATAGTGGTTTTATATTGCTTCAATAACTTTTTGAATATTAAATTTAAAATCCCAAATTATTCTATTATTTTATCTTTTTTAAAAATATATTTTTATTTATTTCAGAGAGGAAGGGAGAGGGAGAGATAGAAATGTCAACAATGAGAATCACTGATAGGCCCACAACCTGGGCATGTGCCCTGCCCGAGAATGGAAGGGCATTGAACTGTGACCACCTGGTTCATAGGTTGATGCTCAACCACTGAGACACACCAGCTGGGTTATTCTTTTATCTTAAAATACTTCAATGTCTTTTATCATTCATTTGTATTATTTAGGACAGAATGGAAATGATCCTGGTCTTCCCCTCTGGAAATATTTTTTTCTCTTAAAGGTACTTAATTATGAGGTTATAATGCCACCAAAAAACCCCCAAATGGGTCAATGATGATTCTGACAAGAATATTTTTTAGAGGGTAAATTATTGACAAAGTAACAAAAACCAAATGATAATTTTAAAGAGCCAACTATAAGATAGTTGCTGCACAGGTTCATCCTTCATTTTATTTATTTATTTATTTATTTATTTATTTATTTATTTATTTATTTATTTATTTATATCGATTGCTTGATTTGGGAGAGAGGAAGGGGAAAGAGAGAGAAAGATTGATTTGTTGTTCCACTCATTTATGCATTCATTTGTTGCGTCCTGTATATGTTCTGACTGGAGATTGGACTGGCAACCTTGGCAAATCAGGACAACACTCTAACCGACTACCCACTGAACTACCAGGCCAGGGCCGATCCATCCCTCATTCTTGACCCCTATGCTAAGACCATACGTTTTTTTGTTTGTTGGTTAGTTGTGTCTGTGTGTATGTGTGTGTGCATGCGCCCAGTGTAAAATAACCTTTGGCCTCCTAGAATTTTTTTTTCTAAAATAATTATTAATCAAACAAATGGTAGCAGTACAGTTCCAGGCCAAATACCCCATACCACTTAAAAATAATAATTTTAAAATAACTTTAGTTTATTATGGTATAAAAGTTTCATTTTAACTAATATGTAACTCTCTGAAATTCCCCAGGCCTTTTCAACTTGCATTATATAAAAGGGCATAATAACATTAATACTCAAATCTCACTAGCATGAAATATTCACCCATTTACAGTCAGATCTCCAGCTCCCACCAACTCCTCCCCCACCCCTTATGCCAGGGAATTCCTGGGGTCCCTACCCCCCACACCTACCCACAGGACAAATATTTTTCTCATGTTAATTTAAGTCCTTTTTTTCCAGTGCTCTACTGGTCAAAACTTCTTGAAGCTGGTTCTCGGTTCTGGCAATGCTGCCTCCCTATGTTTCTTAAAGCTCAAAACATTTTGAGGTGCAAACATATTGCTGTCCTGGATTCAACCTCACAACTGGGGTGCCAGACTGAGCCTGGGTGTGTTCTGAAGAAATTGCCTTTCTCCAAGTCTCTGGCATTCATAGGCTGGCGTTCGCCTGATTCTTCGACATCCCCTCATGAAAAGGGTTGATTCTAATTCTGCCTGAATTTACTCCATCAATGGGATTCCAAACCTTCTCTTCCATATTCCAAAGGACCCTTATGGAACTCAAGGCCTTTCTCCTCTAGCTAAAAAACGGGCTCAAAAACAAACAACAACAAAAACTCATACTGGAAGGAGGGCTACATGGTCATATTTGTCATTTCAATTAACCTTGATAGGAACTAGTATAGGTTCACAACCTCACATCTGTGATTTCAAAATCCAAAATGCTTTGAAAACATAGGTTTTCCAAATTTGGTCCCGAACTTACTCAGTTCAGTAAAACTTGAACTGAACCGACTGGGGTTTATGTTTCATAAACTTTGTATCCCATTTACTTAAATTTTTAGATGAGTGCTGCTTCAGATCCACTTGAGCTGCTTTCCAGTAGCAACATATACTCCAGTTCACCTTTCTAAAATCCAACATTTCTGAATTCCCAAATAAATCTGGCCCCATGAAATCAGGTGCCTGCATGCATTTGTATTTTGAGATTACACGGGTACTATTCATTGAAAGAAAGTGTAAATATAACCTGTGAAAACAAACAAAATTGCTGAATGAAATGAAGAGAATCTCTAGCATTTTATTCACTCATTCATTCAAAAATATTTTTATTAAGAGTATTATGCTAAGCCAAAGAAGACAAAGACAGGTATCACATGATTTCACTCATATGTGTAATCTAATGAACAAAATAAACTGATGAACAAAATAGATCCAGAGACTTAGAAGCATGGAACAGACTAACGCAGAGGGAAGATAACATGCTAAGTTTGGGGAGATAATGAGCTCAGTTTCTAATAATAGCCAGACTGTTAAGTAAGCCTGTGCAGTCAAGGAAGTTGTTCTTTGGGAAGGGTGGAGTGGGGGAGGGGGGGTGAGAAGGCGCTGAGGTCAGAGCAGGTGAATTTGTTGGGGGGTGGGGCAAAAAGAAATTAACCAATTAATTTGTATGCATATATGGGTAACTCAGTGACACAGACAATAGGGTGGTGAAGGCTTGTGGGGGTGCAAGGTGGAGGGGGTCAGTGGGGAGAAAAGTGGGGGACATCTGTAATACTTTCAACAATAAAGATAAATTTAAAAAGTAATTGTTAAAAAGACTTTTATTAAAGGTGATTATATGGTATCTACCCTATAATACATTACAGATTTCCAAGCACCATATCTATATTTGATCACTTATCATTTTCATTGTTGATTCTTTATTGTTATTGTGAGACCAATTGGGAGCTGAAAACCAGGATTACAGGCTTTATTAGGGGAAAGAGACCTGCCGGCTGTCTCGCAATGGGAGGGCAGAAACTTGTGCAGAGTTGGGCACTCCTTTTGAGGGGCGGAATGAGAAGGAATGGGGGCTTAGTGTACTTGGCACACGCTGATTGGTGGCTTAATGTATGCTCCATATAGGAACAAGGGTTTAGGGTATTTGGATTGGTGGTTCAATCTATAGTCCATATAAGGCACATGGTTAGTTGCTCAGGTATTTCTAGGCTGCAGGTTACATCATAGTCTGCCCACCCATTGGGGGGAAGGGAGGATCTATCATTCCAGGCTTTTGGTAATAGTAAAAAAGTTGAGAGTCTGGGCAAGGTCAGGGGGTGAAGGTCCGTCTTCCATAGCTACATCCTGCTGAGAAGGGACGTCGTCAGGGGCATCTACCTAGGGTCTCAAAGATTCCCATGACATAGGTGTCTGTAGGTTCTGAATTCAAGGCCAGATAGATCTCTCCCACCTTTTGGTTGGTGAATGCCTGCATTCTGTTCTGCAAAAAATCTAGTGAAACAGCGCATGAGACAGGGGCCAAAGAGAAAAATTAAAAGAATAAATACCAGAGGGCCTAATAGTGGGAGAAGCCATGGATAAGTGAGCCAAAGATGGCATACCCCTCTTCTAGCTGGTTCTGCCGTCTTTGGTCAATCCTGTCCCGGAAGGATTTAATGTGATCTTTGACAATTCCTGATTCATTTACAAAGTAGCAGCATTCTTCCCTAAGAAAGACACAGACACCTCCTTTTTTTTGCTGTCAAGAGATCTAAAGCGTGCCGGTTCTGTAGGGCCACCACTGCCAAGGAGTCTACCTACCTTTGAAGGGATTAAAGGGATTTGCTAATGATGGAAATATCCTCTGAAAATTCAGCAGACGATTTGTGGTAGAAATGAAATGAAAGGAGGAAATGCCTCCTGCTCCTGTCCCTACTGCAGTGAGGACTCCTGTACCCACTAAGAGGGGAACAAGGGCCGCCCTTTTTGTGGCGAGGTCTGAGAAGACCAAGCGAGGATTCGAGTTCTCCCCCTGTTCTGATAGAAAGATCTGGGGTTAGGAAGACATAAAGGCAGAGCGAGTGTGACAGGTCCCAGGGGACACAGGTGTAGGCTGTAGTCCCACAGAGGAGAAAAATACCTGGTGGAAGACAGGCTAAGGGAAGGGTAAATTTATAGATTGTGCACAGAAGTAAGGTGTAGGAGTAGTTGAGGTAGTGGTTTGAGAAGTATTTGTTAAACAGGTAGTGTTTTCCATATTAAAGAGAGAGATGTTGTATAGGGTGTGTTGAGGTCTGGTATAGGTAAGAGTTAAATTAGTGGTCCAATAGGTTGGGATTGGAGTGGCTATGATGAGGGTTCGAGCCAGTGACAGAAAATCCACCAGGATGTAGAGAAGGAGGGATTGATGTTAGAGAGTAGATAGAAAATTGTGTTGATGAGGGTGGGCAAAGGAGTAGGTCCAGGGTTTGTAGGGCGAGAGAGAATGTCCTTTAGTGGGGGAGGGATAGGTTGGGGATTAATATAGTTTTTGATAAAGACAATTGTAGTAGAACTAGAGGCCCGTTGCACAAAAATTTGTACAGTTGGGGGGGGGGGGGTCCCTCAGCCCAACCTGTGCCCTCTTGTAGTCTGGGACCTCTTGGGGGATGTCAACCCGCTGGCTTAGGCCCGCTCCCTGGGGGATTGGGCCTAAGTTGGCAGTCAGACATCCCTCTGGCAGCCTGGGAGCCCTCAGGGGATGTCCACTTGCCAGCAGGGAGCAGGCCTAAGCTGTAGTTGGACATCCTTAGCACTGCTGAGGAGGTGAGAGAGGCTCCCACTACCACTGCTGTACTGGCAGCCGTCAGCCTGGTTTGTGGCTGAGCAGAGCTCCCCCTGTGGGAGCACACAGACCACCAGGAGGCAGCTCCTGAATTAAGCATCTGCCCCCTGGTGATCAGTGTGTGTCATAGTGACCAGTCATTCCTAGTTGTTCTGCTGTTAGGGTCAATTTGCATATTACCCTTTTCTTATACAGGATAGAGGCCTAGTGCATGGGTGGGGGCGGGCTGGTTTGCCCTGAAGGGTGTCCCAGATCAGGGTGGGGGTCCCGCTGGGGTGCCTGGCCAGCCTGGGTGAGGGGCTGAGGGCTGTTTTCAGACTGGCCACACCCCCTTCAAGGGTGGGGGTCCCCTGGCCAGTCTGGGTGAGGGGCTGAGGGCTGTTTTCAGGCTGGCCACACTCCCTTCAGGGAGGGGGGTCCTGCTGGGGTGCCTGGAGAGCTTTGGTGAGGGGCTGATGGCTGTTTGCAGACTGGCCAAGCTCCCCAGCAGGGATCCTCACCCCATGAGGGTGTGGCCATCCTGGGTGAGAGGCTGATGGCTGTTTGCAGGCTGGCCACAGCCCCTTCAGGGTGGGGGTCCCCACTGGGGTGCCTGGCCAGCCTGGGTGAGGGGCTAATGGCTGTTTGCAGGCTGGCCATGCCCCCCAGCAGGGACCTTCACCCATGAGGGTGTGGCCAGCCTGGGTGAGGGGCTGATGGATGTTTGCAGGCTGGCCAGAGCACCTTCAGGGTGGGGGTCCCCACTGGGGTGCCTGGCCAGCCTGGGCAAGTGGCTGATGGCTGCTTGCAGGCTGGCCACTGCCCCTAGCCACCCAAGCTCCCAGTGGAGGCTGGCTAGAAGCAGGTATCTGGGATTTATTCATCTTCTATAATTGAAACTTTGTTGCCTTGAGCAGAGGCCACAGCCAGCTCAGGGAAGGCAGGAAGCTTGGCTTCCTCCATTGCTGGGGCAACTAAGCCTCCTGCTTGCTCCAGCTCCGTGGCTGACAGACACCATCTTGGTTGGGTTAATTTGCATATAGTCGCTCTGATTGGCTGGTGGGCATGGCTTGGGGTGTAGTGGAGGTGTGGTCAATTTGCATGTTTCTCTTTTATTAGATTAGATTGATGCCTCCCTCATCATCCCAAGTCTGTTTCACCTGAAAAGACCAAAAACCTTCATTGGTGCATTCATTGTTAGCTGCCTGTAGGAGGATTATGGTGAGGAGATGAGACATATAAAAGGAATTTGAAAACCTGAGCTTCTTCCGGAGTAAAATGTTGGAGGGTCCCTTGCCAGGTAAGATCTACTCTCCATGAGTGTAAGTCTTCTGAGGAAGCAGATTGTGGTCACCACCAGGACCTGTCCTCCAGGATGCACTGCAGGAAATAGTAGAATTTAGCCTGTAAGGAATGATAGGTCATCTGCTCCTGGATGGTGCTGCTGAGTCTTCTTCAGGGATGGTGGGAGGCAGCCTGAGAGAGGTAGATATTGCAGTGAAAGTGGGAGGGAATGTTAGAATGGGCTGTTATCTAAGGGAAAAGAGAAAGGGAAGGAAAGGAGCAATGGAAGCTGGGACCTGCATGGTTGGATAAGAACTGAGACACTGTGCTGGCTTAACTTCTTATTTTTACTGAACCTTAATCCTTGCTGTTTTTCTGAATACTCTGGTTTAGTTTAAGAAGTATTCAGCAACCTTGTCCTGCCAGGCTTGGAGACTAAAACCTCACTTTCTTGCTCAGAGTAAAATGGCCCTTTTACTATTATTGTAAATAGTTAATTTAGAACTTCTTTCTTTCTTTCAACATTTCTCTTTTCTTCTCATCACAAACACAACATTCACAAATTTCCCACTTTCAAATTAGCCTTCAAACCTACTTTCTATGTTTTTCAAAAACGCATAACCATGCCTCAGACCTTCCATTAAGTATTTCTCTTACTTTCAAGAAAATATACATACTAAGAGCAGGTGAATTAAAATATGTCTAACAATCAATGTTTCAGTATTGTATGCTCTTTTAAAATATTTAGATGTTTATCATTTAATCCAGCAATGCTCCAAAGTCTTTAAGTTAATAAATACTTTGGAAAATTATGTATAGGTATGTGAGGCTGGAGAAAATGCAGGGGAGGAGGGAGTAGGTCCCACAGCCTGATCCCAGGTCTCTAGCCACTTGGGTTCAAAACTGCTTCATTTATGTTATCCTAGAGATAACATGCTAAGTTTGGGGAGATAATGAGCTCAGTTTCTAATAATAATAGCCGGACTGTTAAGTAAGCCTGTGCAGTCAAGGAAGTTGTTCTTTGGGAAGGGTGGAGTGGGGGAGGGGAGGTGAGAAGGCGCTGAGGTCAGAGCAGTTTTCAGAGCATTAAAGGGGTGAGAATGTTGGCCTTGGGATATAAAGGCTCAGTGAGAGGGTCCCTCCGTCATGTCATGTCATAGAGGAGCTTTGCAAGAAGACTAAAGTTGTGAACCCAAAGGTGAGAGTACCCAGTGAGCCTGGGAAAGGAGAAAATTTCTTGTTCAGAGGAGGGGACAGTCATGGAGGAGATAAGGAGATAAGGCATATACAGTCCCAGGAATGTCTCAGCCTTGTCGGGTGAGAGAGTGAAACTGAGGTAGGTGACTGTGGTTTGGGACAACTGGGCTTTATGAGGGATACATGGTAGCCCTGGCTGGGCACCGAGGTAGAATGAGAAAAGAGGGAATGGGGGGATTTAGTAAGATGCAGTGTAGAGGTGAGGTGGCTAATGGCTGTGAGACAAATCCATCAACCCCATAATAGAGACTAAGGAGTGGACAAGGGTCCCAGCAAATTCAGAGAGAGCAGAATAAGTGGCCCTAGTGTCAATTAAAAGGAGATCGGCTTACCTGCCTCCACAGTCGTTACCCATGGCTCTGTCCTGGTGATGTAAGTCTGTGGGGACCTGTCAGGGCCTGGGCAGCTTCTTCAGTGGCCAGTCGCAGGAGGTCTGGGAGCTCCAAACCAGATCCAGAGGGCAGCCATGCTGGACTGGCTGAGGCCTGAACTGGAGGGCCAGACTACAGTCTGATTTCTAGTGGCCTTCCCTTCCACACCTTGAGCAGGGCCCAGGCGGGGGTCTTGGGTTGGAGCAGAACTTGACTCAGCATCTTTCCTTGCTGCATTTGAACCATGGGCCCAGAGCAAGCTTAGCCCCTGACTCACCTGTAGTTGGAGGACTGGCACTCCATTTGTGGTTCATGAGAGCGGTGCCTCGGAGCTGGAAGGCCTCCTTCTGGGCCTCAGCCTTTGCCTAATCTCTCCTTTGTTTTTAGATTTGGGTCTCCTTGTCTCTATTATTAAAGACCTTAAAGGTTAGATTAACGAGGTCTTTTGAGGGGTTTGTGGACCTGTGTTTATTTTTTGAAGTTTGCAGCGTATGTCGGGGGAGTAAAGGTGGTCAGGTCAGTGGAAAAAGACTCACGATGCCTCTCAATCTGTGAGGCTGGACATAGAGAATGAAACATGGACTCAGACTATGCCCTCAGTTCCTGCTGCCTCCCTCAGGGATAGAATGGATGCAGGAATAGAAGAGGCTGTTGAGGAAGACAGTCTTTGGGTGGCCTGAGAATGAGTGCTAGATGGGAAAAGCTGTTATGGAGCTCACATTTTCAAGATCTGTGCTCTCAGGGTCTGGGGAGAAGGCGGCTGCTGACTAAGAGGGTCTGAAGAGAATGAGCTGAGGCATTTTTGGATTTGAGAAAGATCAGAGAGTGAGAAGGGAATGGCTACCTGGATAATACCCTCTCCCCCTGCAACCTCGCACCAAGGGAACTGGCCAGCCACCTGTGAATTCGGTTGCTGGAGGTGAGGGGGGCGGAGATTCGGCACGGAGAGCGCACAGGGGAAGGCGGACAGTTAGAGTTCAAAGAGGGTAGAGTGTAGAGTGCAGGTTTCTTGGCGGGGTTGTAAGGGGGTGGCAGGGGCTGGCGAGGTGGACAGGAATGATCAACTGGGTTGAAAGAGAAGACAGAGAAAGGGGCTGAGGACCGGTTTGAGAGGGCAAAGCAGACTTTGCAAGGAGGCTCTGATGAGTGGAACATGAGGAGTAAAACAAGGGGCAAGAGTGGAGGGAAATAAAGCCTGTTCGTAGGGATTTCAAAAGTTTTCCCTGTCCGGTGGCAAAAATTATCTAGGTCTCGGAGGATATTGGAATCGAAAGTGCCGTTTTCGGGCCACTGAGGGGCATTGTCGAGTTTATATTGTGGCCAGGTAGAGCTTCTTTGGTTTGATGTAGCCAGAAAGACCAAGGGTCGAGAGATTGGCGAGGAGACACCCTAAGGGTGTGTTTTGAGGGGGTCTGGATTGAGAAGCCCCTATGACTGGAGGGAAGGGCTATCGGAAGTTGGGAAAGGAACAAGGAGTGTCCTCCTGTTCCCTCAACCAACCTGTAGAGAGAGGGGGCCGAGAGAAGGTTCTGAGGTCGTCACCCCAAGACACCTTTCCTGTGGAGTAGAAGAGAATTCCCCGGCCAGGCGCCTGGGCTTTCATAGAATGAGTAGCCAAGTAGACGGGAAACTCTGTAGACCCTAATGCTCCTCCAGGTCACAGGGAGCAAGAAAAAAAAAAGAGGGGAGAGTAAGTAGGCCTCCGAAGGCCTACTGGAGGGTGGGAAGAGACAAGATCCGGATGTGTCCTGGTCCAGCAGGGTTCAAGAGAGTGTCTGGGGTGGGCCAATCAACTCAGAACCTTACCACCAAGCAGAGCCAGGGAAGCTTGGGGCTAGGTCCGAGGATCATCCACACTCCCGTTCACCTCTCCCAGGTTTCAGCACCAGAATGTGAGATCAATCGGGAACCAAAAACCAGGATTACAGGCTTTATTAGGGGAAAGAGACTTGTCAGGCTGTCTCGCAATGGGAGGGCAGCAACTCATGCAGAGGTGGGCACTCCTTTTGAGCGGCGAAATGAGAAGGAATGGGGGCTTAGTGTACTCGGCGGGCGCTGATTGGTGGCTTAATGTATGGTCCATATAGGACAAGGGCTTAGGGTATTTGGCAGGTGTAGATTGGTGGTTCAATGTGTAGTCCATATAAGATACATGGTTAGTCACTCAGTAATTTCCAGGCTACAGGTTACATCATAGTCCACCCACCAGTTGGGGGGAAGGGAGTATCTTTCAGTTATTACAATTGATTGGGGGGGAAAAATAGTTACTAACTAATCTATCAAAACTAGACTTATATAAATACCAGATATTTAGTTTAAAAAATTAGTTATTTTAAATGATTAGTCTTTATTGGGTTCCTGGACCCAATTCCACATGTATGTGTATGGAGGCTTCCCCACACCAATGAGCAATTCTCAGACACTCTAAGTTGTGTAAGTGTCCACGAATTGATTACAAAGGATATTAAAGGATACGAACCAACAGCCAGAAGAAATTCATAGGGCGAAGTCTTGAACAAAGCGCTTCTGTTGTCTTGGGACCTTGGGAGACCAGAAAGCCGGTAAGGAAATACATTCTGATTCCTTAACCTGAAAGCTCTCCCCGAACACTTCCTGTTTGAGTTTTAATAGGTGTTTCATTAAAATAGAGGCCTGATTGGTGGACTCATTGGCCACTGGCATTTGATTAAAAGTTTAGCCCCTCTCCCCTCCCGGAAAATGAGAGGGTAGGACTAAAACTTCCAACCCACTATTCAAGGTTTGCTTCCCTGGCAACGATGCCCAGCCTTAGGTCCTTAATAAAGGTCATCTTCATTAACATAAACCCATGGTGGTGGAAAGGGACTTGTTATAAAAAACAAGACACCCATTTCCCCTTAATGGTTCTGAAGTGATTTCAGGAACTGAGAACAAGAGACCAAATATTATAACAAAAGATGCTCCTATGGCTCTTATCACTCAGTAAATTCCAAGGATTTGGAGAGCTGTGAGCTTGGAACTGTGGATGAAGACCAAATACTGTGCGTGTGTGTGTGTGAAAAATGTACTTAGGTCACCTGAATGACTATATATATAAAATTTCTTACAAATCACAATATTGCAAGTTGTAATGGATGTGTAAACAAAACATCAGTTCACATAGAAAGCCCTTCTGCACTGCCCTTTGATTCATTTCAAAGTATGTTTTGAAAGTCACCTCAATTTCTAACTGCAGAACCAGCTCACAATGATCCCATCTTGTTTAACAAGATACTGAGTTGCTTTTTAGAGACAGTAGACCAAAAATGCATGTCATAGAGATGAAGCAGGTGCAGAGGAAACAATTTTGACCTCCAGCTGCAACAGGAACTAAAGTCTCCACCACCCTCCATCCCCTACCCCACCAACACACACACACACACACACACACACACACACACACACACACACACAAAGGAAGGGGCCATAACAGAACTTGAACACCGGTTCATTGTCCAGGAAGATCCAGTGCTGGCGCCCTTTATCATAAATGACCAAGTTCCACGGCCCTCCTATTAAAACTTGCCCAGCCAGCACTTCTGCATACCTGTTTCCCCAACTCCTAAATTCCCTTAACTTAGTCCAGCAAGCAAGAGGGATATGAGGCACCATTAGGTCTCCCATGTTCTCCGCTGGTGCCTTCTCGATCACTAAACCTTTTCCAAAGCATTAGGTACATAAACTGGAGTTCAGTAACACATTCAATAACATTTTAATTGCCCTAAATCTAGTCACTGTTAGGTCGCCAAAGGAGGAAAGCACGAGGCCAGAGGGTGAGGGATTATGAATTTATTCAATCATCCACACACCAGGTGGCTGAGCCTGGATGGCTTCAGCACCCAGTGATGGGAGTCAGCAGTTTTTAAAGGACCTTTGGCGGGCTTTTTCTGGGTGGAGAATTCTCTGTAGGGGTCCGGAGGGGAGAGATAATGAAATGTGGTCTCAGCAAGTGAAATGTGGTCTCAGCAAAAGGGAATGTCCATAGTGAAATGGCCTGGAAATTCAGTTCTTGGGGGAGGGGTATCGATTCAATTGCTCGATCAAACCTAACAGTCACCTTATTGGATTAATCTTATATCTCTATAGTATATGTAATTTTATATTTTTAATAATTGAAACAGCACATAAATCACACTGACCAACTTAAACATGGTTCTGCTCCCTTAGAGCAGATTGGGGATTAATGCAGCCTTTGAGTTATTTCAGAGACAGCACTGTGCATGTGCCACCTATATCCCCGAGATGACCCTGGAGCCAATAATCTTCATTCTGTAACCAGACAACCAAGGGGGCTGGGCTGCCAGTCACTACTTCAGCTAATTAAGCAAAGACAGGGTTGAATCTTATATGAGCATTTATTCCAATACTGCCTGCAGCATGGGAGAGCAGCAGGTTATCCACAAAAATCTGTTCTGCACCCACCATAAGCCGGCTGCTTATTGTTAGGGTTGCCGAAGGAGAAATGCACGAGGTCAAAGTGGTAAGGGATTATACATTCATTAGGTCATCTGGGTACCAGATGGGCTGAGCCTCAAAATGGCACCAGCACCCAAAGACGGGGCATCAGAGGTTTTTAAAGGACTCTAGGCAGGCTTTTTCTGGGCGGAGAATTCTCTGTGCAGGTCCAGATTCTGGGAAACTCCAGAGGGGAGCGATAGTGGTCTTAGCAAGTAGAATGTGGTCTAAGCAAGTGGAGTGTCCATTGTGAAGGGGCCTAAAGGTCAGTTCCCAGGGAAGGGAGTATCAATTCAATTATTTGATCAGACCTAACACTTATATTGGGTAGAAGAACAAAGATTACATGGGAAAGTAAGAATTACAGGTATGGAAAAGTGGGCACTGGCTAAGGGCACTGGATAATCATTACAGGTTACAAGTCATGTGGGCTGGGGAGGGGGGTCACAGAGGGTAGGGGCCTCCGGGTGCCCTGGGAGCCCCAGGACCAGATTACAGGTAATAGGAGCAGGGGGTTGCAAAGAGCGGGTGCCTCCAGGCCTAGATTGTCTCAGCCACCAGGTTGTAAATCTTTCCATAATGGTAGGCAGTTCTCGAGACAAGAGGATGGACTGCACTCCAATGTTAGCTCCCATGTCCCAGGGTGGGCAACTCTCAGCCAGGTTAGAATATGCTTTCTCTAATCAGAACAGAACCATCATGGTTAACAGAGCATAGTTAATATTTCTTATAATTACAATTAGTTTCCAGTAGTCTCTTTCTGCCCCTAACAATTCTACAAAACTCAAGTGCGGAAATGTGGCCACAAGAGCCCTTTGGGCAATGAGAGGTCCTTCAATAAGGAAAATCCAGTGCCTAGACCAGCTAAGGAAAAATGCAGAACTTACCAATCAAACCCTCCAGATTAGAATTCCTCTGTGCCTTGTCTTCTCTATACCATAATTGGCCAAGTTCCAAAACCCTCCCATCAAAACTTGCCCCACCAGCCAGGCTGGAGTGGCTCAGTGGATTGAGAATAATCCCATGAACCAAGAGTTCCCGAGTTCGATTCCTGGTCAGGGCACATGCCCGAGTTGCAAGGCTGATCCCGCATGTTGGGCATGCAGGAGACAGCCAATCAATGTGTTCGTTGATGTTTCTATCTCTCTCTCACTCTTCCTTCTGCTTTGAAATCAATAAAAATATATTTAAAAAACTGGCCCCACCAGCATTACCTCATGCCACCCTGAACTCCCTAACCCTTACAACCTGTCCAGCCCCAACGTTAAATAAATAGCTCTTTCTTTTGTTGCAGAAGACCACAGAAAAACCAAGCGACGCTTTAGAGAAAAGGAGTGACACTCTTTATTTACACCAGCAGACTCAAGGAATAACTTTCCAAATCTGAGTAAAGTAACATGCAGGGGGCTTCTCTTTTATATCTTCCCTGGAGTCTTTGTCCTGAAAATATGGATTATGCTTCCGGTCCTTTTATCGGGCCTTGCAAGAAGGCCCCCAGGTATTGGGAGTCTCCAGGCCATATATGATGGTCTGGGCTGGCACCAGCGTTAATAACCCTCCCTCCGGGGCAGTGCACTGTTCACAGTTTTATGGCCTCTGTAACAGGTTCTACAAGACCAGTTTCTGGGAAGAAAGTAGTGAATTATAGGTTATCAAGAATGTACACTGAGCTTGCTGGCATGGATTCAGTTCGCTAGCCCCCCAAATATCAAGGTTACATTGGAATTAGTTTTTTAGCCTCCTCATTTTCACAAAGGCCAGTGTCAAAATTTTGGTTCCTATGGGCATGGGCAACAGGCCCTTGCTTGGTAACATAATCATATATTTGTTAGAATTATTTCCAATATTCTTTCTTTACTAAAATTGGAGATTTTAAATCTTAGAATTGACCTGTGGCGTCCATCTTACAGGTAACCTAAGGAAATGTATTTTACAAGTCCCTATTGAGTTCACATATTTTTCAGCAATGGATAACTTGAAGGGCTCTCAGTTTTACCCTATATCCTAGTCATATATGTATCTGTGAACATATACTGAAGAGTAGTTGAGAAAATTATTATGGAGCATAACTCTTCTAATTGACTAAAACAGTTCTTCAAACCAATACCAACTCTGGTGTGTGTGTGTGTGTGTGTGTGTGTGTGTGTGTGTGTGTGTGCGTGTGTGTTTAAAGCTTTTCCACAGTTATATAACATTGCTTAAATTGTCAATATTCTTTCTTATTTTTGGCTTTATTTTTCAATAATTGAAATCATATGAAGTAATTAAAGCAGAGATGTTTTCTCCATTTTAAAAATGAAAAACTAAAGTCAAGGCAGGGTGTTTTGGCTCAGGACAGAAAGACATGTGTTGCAGAGGGTCAAGGGCATGAGAACACCATCCTCGTATACCCTTCTTGCTTTTGTCATCGGGTGGTACTCCTGTAAATCAGGCTCAGCATAAGTACAGTGTTTATGAATTATGTTCCTGCTCTTTAAATAATGACATTCCTTCACCTTAATATTTGTGCCAAAGGATGACACTATTCAGTACTGTGGACATTATCTCTTAATTAACCACCAGTTATATTCTGCACCATTTTTATGTACTGTATTTTATTATATCATTAGACTTTATTTTTATATTCATAATTGCTGATAAGTGTTGAACTTTTTTAACATGAACGTAGAATTTAGTCATTAAAAATGGATAAAATTATTGAAGGGAGAATGTTAAGTAATTATTTCATTTGCAGTTTTTAGATAGATAACAAGGATCCAATTAAAATGTATATTACCTTTTGTAATTTGGAAACAGATCCTGTGATAGAGAATACCTACTAGGGTATAAGTAGAACCAAGAGTCATGCTTGTGAACAGTGCCAAATTAGAAAAGAATAACATCTTCATTTTTCATTCTTTATAGAACTTGATAACCTTTATTTCAGGTTTTGTGAAATGGCTGATTCATAAGAAAAAAAGTACCCATAAGATTAATAGAATTATTAGTGTGCTGAGGGAAACTCAGTCCTGTGAAAACAGACTTTTCCATATCAACAACATCCATAACCACTGACCATTTACATCCTTACTCCTAAGAACATCTGTTTCTATGGTTTCTATTACCATATATAAGAATGATGCCACAACTGTCAGTAGCACTAGCAACAATCTACACCCACCAGGTTGACATCAAAAGAACCTCAAGGCTTTTTACAGCAAAGTGGGTCCCCTGGGCATTATGCTAGTTTTCATGATTACTGACACTAAAGGACAGACACAGTAATATGGGTTGATCGGGAAAAGACTTCATCAAAGATCAGGATATAATGTTGAATTAAACCTTAAAAGGTGGATAGAATTTCCATTGGTAAAGATGAAGAAACAGAATGAGTAAAATGTATTGGAGTGGAAAAGCAAAAAAAATGGGAAAAATCTAGTTTGGCTAGAGTAGAAATTATATGTAGGAAGCTATGATTATATGTGAGAGTAGTAAAAACTAGTAGTGAAAGTAATAATAAAAAATCCAAAAATGAACACAATGGGAATTTTTGTTTATTGACAAAATGATGTCAAGGGCACCTAGGGAATAATTAGACAAAAATAGCAAATACATTTATGAAAAAACAAAATGCTAAGTAAGGTATATTATAATGGAAAATAATTTCAAAATATAAGATTGATATAAGAATCTAAAGACAAATTAATGGTAAAAGTAATTTCACTCTGAAGCAAAACATAATATACATTGGAATTTAACATGTAAAGAGAGGATGTTTAACAAATGACTGGGAAATGATGAATCTGTACAAAAATACTGTTGTAGAAAATCAATATATGAAAAACCTGTAGATTCTTATCTCACAAAATATATGAAAATAAACTGACACATAAAAAGTCAAATGTTAAAACATAAATGTAAAAGTTCAAAAAGAAAATTTAAGTTAATATTTAACTTACTAAATATGGAAAGGTTTTTCTAGGCATAAGAACAGTGAAATAAGTTGCAGAACAAAAGAATTAAAACTTTAAATACACAAACACTTAAATTTCTTTTTATAAATATATTTTTATTGATTTCAGAGAGGAAGGAAGAGGGAGAGAGAATAGAAACATCAATGATGAGAGAGAGAGTAATGGATCAGCTGCCTCCTACAAGTCCCCCACTGGGGGTCGAGCCCACAACCCGGGCATGTGCCCTTGACCGGAATCAAACCTGGGACCTTTCAGTTCACAGGCTGATGCTCTATCCACTGAGCCAAACCAGCTAGGGCACAAACACTTAAATTCTGCATCACAAGAGCACCATAAGCAAAACATAACAGGAAAAGGTACATTGGACAAATATTCAGACAATTTATGACTAAAATAAGATTCATGTTGGTAATACCCTTCCTATCCCCCTTCAACCACAACAGATCTTACTCAAGTTTTACTATTATTAGTAGTAGTAGTATTAGTAGTATTATCCTTACCCAAGGATATGCTTTCATTGATTTTAGAGACAGAGGAAGGGAGGGCAGAGAGAGAGAGGGAAACATTGATGTGAGAAAGAAACATCCATCAGTTGCCTCCCATACATGCTCCAACTAAGGATTGAACCCATAAGCCAGGTATGTGCTCTGGCTAGGAATAGAACCCTCCCCCCTTCGGTGCACAGGACAACTCTCCAACCAATTGAGCCACACCGGCCAAGGCTTTACTCCTGTTTTACAGTCTAAAGCAAGTTCCACTTCATCCATGTCATCTTTCCTAAGTATTCTCACCCTTACTGATGTTCAAACACTTACAATATATATTGTGGGGGAAGAAGAAACTTTCCTGTATCCTCAGTGTGCTTTCTGCTGGCCTAATAATTAAATCTGCACAAGGCAGATTAACAAGAGAAAATTACCAAGTTTAATTATATACAGTGGGGCCTTGACTTATGAGTTTAATTCGTTCTGTGATGGAGCTCGTAACTCAAATTACTTGTATGTCAAATCAAAAGTGAACGAGTGAGACACGTGATGCTGGGCTGATGTTGTGGCATTCACTGTGATGTTCGCTGCACCAACTAGCAGTGGGGTATCTGAAGCTGGCTCGTAACCCGAATTTTAGCTTGCAACTCAAAGCAAAAAATCAGCTGAGAGACGGCTCGTATCTCGAAAAACTTGTTAGTCGGGACACTCGTAAGTCAAGACCCCACTGTACATATCATGGGAACCCCACACATATGAGAAAGTCAGAGACCCTACATACATGAGAGGCTCAGGGACAGAAAGTTAAAATGAGGTATATATGGAATTCTGAGCGAGGGATGAAGTAAGGTATCTTGGGACTTCAAAAGGTTATTGCAGAATGGTAACAGCAGATGTTTAGTAACTAGAAGTTTACCCTGCCATATAGGTAGGTTATAAAAAGGTATTTCTGATAATCTCTAATTCAAATTCTTCTAGGTAGTTAAAGGGATGGGGGTTGGGCAAGGCAGAAGTCTCTCTGGAGCCCACAGGGTTTCAGTTGCCTCTAGTTCAAAATAATCTGCATACCACAGAGTCACATCTTGGGGTGGTTTGTTCTGAACTCCTACAATATCACACACTGTGGTGCTTAATTATACATTGTCTTGTATAATTCCTAATGCTAGATGTGTGTGTGTGTCTTTTCTTGCAGGTTAGATCATAAGCTCCTTCAAGCAAGAACCATCCTATCTAATAAAGAGGGAATATGCAAACTGACCTTCATGCCATCACAAAGATGGTGGCCCCCACAGCCAGTAAGAAAGGAATATGCTACTTGACTGCCCTGCCCTCAAAGATGTCAGCACCCACAGCCAATAAGGAGGGAATATGCTAATTGCTGCCCCACCCTCAAAGATGGTGGCACTCACAGCCACAAGATGGCGGTGCCCAGTCCTCTCAGCCCTGCTGGGGTGGCAGGCCTGCCTCCAGAGTCCTCCTCAGCCCCGCCTTGCCACGCACCTGCCTCCAGAGTCCCCCAGTCCCCTCAGCCCCCAAGCCTCCCAGGGCCTGCCCAAGGCATAGGGAAGCCTTGGATGGAGGCTGCCCAGTCGCCCTCGGCCACCTGAGGCTCAGATAACCAGGGCTGGCCAAGGCTTGCACTGCTGGCAGTGGCAGCAGCAGAGGTGTGATGGGAGCATCACCTTCCTCTGATCGCCAGGTTGCCTTCTGCCCCTGAGGACTCCCGGACTGTGAGAGGGGGAAGGCCAGGCTGAGGGACGCCCCTCCAGTGCATGAATTTTCATGCACCAGGCCTCTAGTCCTATATAATGAAAGTTTAATATGCTAAGTGTCTGGTCGTCCGGTTGGCTGTTCAACCAATCAAAGCATAATATGCTAATGATATGCTAAGGATACTCAACCGCTCGCTATGATGTGCACTGACCACCAGGGGGCAAATGCTCTGACTGGTAGATTAGCTTGCTGCTGGGGTCCAGCCGATTGGGACTGAGCAAGATGGGCTGGGCACGCCCTGGAGCCCTTCCAGGGTCCTTCCCTGCCTGGCCAACTCCCCATGTCCTTCCCCAGTCCTGATTGTGTACCAGTGGGGGTCCCTCAGCCTGGCTTGCACCCTCTCACAATCCGGGACTCCTTAGGGCCGTGGTTGGCAAACTGCAGCTCTCGAGCCACATGGGGCTCTTTGGCCCCTTGAGTGTGGCTCTTCCTAAGCTTTAGGAGTACCCTAATTAAGTTAATAACAATGTACCTACCTATATAGTTTAAGTTTAAAAAATTTGGCTCTCAAAAGAAATTTCAATCGCTGTATTGTTGATATTTGGCTCTGTTGACTAATGAGTTTGCTGACCACTGCCTTAGGGGATGTCAGTGAGCCAGTTTCAGCCTGACGATGGAACAACCAGTTGCTATGATGCACACTGACCACCAGGGAGCAGACACACAATGCAGGAGCTGCCCCCTGGTGGTCAGTTTGCTCCCACAGGGGGAGTGCCGCTCAGCCAGAGCCAAGCTCATGGCTGGCAAGTGCAGCGGTGGTGGCAGGAGTCTCTCCTGCCTCCCCAGCAGCACTAAGGATGTCTGACTGCTGGCTTAGGCCCGCTTCCCATGGGGGGAGGGCCTAAGCCTTCAGTCGGACATCCCCCAAGGGCTCCTAAACTATTAGAGGGTGCAGGCCAGGCTGAGGGACCCCCTCTCCCCCCGAGTGCACGAATTTCATGTACCAGGCCTCTGGTATTCTATAATTCTTCCATACTGCCTGGAACCAAAGTCTGCTAAGCACATAGTAGATGTGGAATAATTATTCATGTGTCAACTGACTGATATATCATCTTTCCATAATATGCATCAGAGAATCATAAGAGGATAGGCAATCTCTTTCCTCAAATTTTCAAAAAGAAAAAAATTGAGTCCTAACCAGCTTGGTTTAGTGGATAGAGTGTCAGCCTGCAGACTGAAGGGTCCCAGGCTTGATTCCAGTCAAGGACATGTACCTTGGTTGCAAGCACATCCCCAGTAGGGGGCATGCAGGAGGCAGCTGATTGATGTTTCTCTCTCATCGATATTTCTAACTCTCTATGCCTCACCCTTCCTTTCTGTAAAATTAATAAAATATATTAAAAAAAAGAAAAGAAAAAAATCGAGTTTCAACACCTTTCAGATGAAACTGTTGGAAGTGCATGAAATAAGTTATTTAAGTAATGAAACAGTCACAGTTTTGTTTGGTAACAGTGTAAAAATTATACATTAGTTTTTAGGCCAGAAGACAAAACAAATAAAATATAGGTATTTTGGAAAATCTGTCTTACCAAAACAATTCAATCATGCCCTCTCTTTCTAGCTTTGTATTTTTTTTCTCCTGGCCTGCCTACATGAATTGATTTATTTATGTAAACCTTCCATTGTCATTGCATAGTTCAGCTACAGGTAGTAATAAGTTTGCTTAATAAGTAATTATTTGAAAGCAATGTAAGCATCACAGAGGCAAATGTTGGTAGAATCTACACAAGCACTACCTGGGAGATAAAGGGCCTAATTTACAACTATTTCTAGTGTGAAAATGGGGACTGGGTAATGCTGCCAACAGAATCAAGAATTTTAATTCCATTGGTAAGATCAGTTTTATTGTGACTATCTTTCTTAGCTTGATAACATTAAAAATTCATCTATCTAATGTCTTTTGTTTTGATTCCAACCTCACCGATCATATATATATATTCTATATCATGAAAGCCTAATATGCTAAGTGTCCGTTCATTCGACCATTGGACAAGGCACTATGATGCACATTGACCACCAGGGGGCAGATGCTCCAACCAGTAGGTTAGCTTGCTTCTGGGGTCTGGCTGATCGAGACTGGGCAAGATGGGCCAGGCATACCCTGGAGGCCTCCCGCAGTCTCTCCCTGGCCCCAATCGTGCACCTGTGGGGTCCCTCTCCTGGCCTGTGCCCTCTCACAATCTGGAACCCCTCAAGGGATGTCGGAGAGTGGGTTTTGGCCCAATCCCCACAGGCAGGCTGAGGGACCCCACCAGTGCATGAATCCATGCACCAGGCCTCTAGTGTGTGTATGTGTGTGTATATATATATATATATATATATATATATATATATATATATTTATGTATATATATGAATATATATGAGTATATATGAATAAATATATATATGTTTTTATTGATTTTTAGAGAGAGAGGAAGGAAGAGGGGTAGAGAGATAGAAATGACAATGAGAGAGAAACACCATCCATTTGCTGCCTCCTGCCTGCCCCTTACTGGGATCTAGCCATCCTGGACATGTGCCCTGAGCAGGAATCAAACCAGTGACCTCTATGTTCATGGACTGACTCTCAACCACTAAGCCACACCACCTGGCTCACTAACCAACTTTCTGACTTTAATTTGGGCTCCATATAAGTGCCTACAGAGAGGAAACATGCTGGTTGTGCAGTTTTCAAGTCTTGCTAACATAATAGCTATTTATTAGTTCACAATGCTAAAAAAAAAATACCACAAAATACCACGTGCGGGCACGCACATACAGTGCGATTGAAACTTCGTGGCCCATGAGCAGAAGTCGGTATTTTGTGGAAGAGCCCCACTCAAGGGGCCAACGAGCCTCAGTTTGCTGACCACTGACTTAACAGTGATGGTGAGCCTTTTGAGCTCAGTGTGTCAGCATTTTGAAAAACCCTAACTTAACTCTGGTGCCGTGTCACATATAGAAATTTTTTTATATTTGCAACCATAGTAAAACAAAGACTTATATTTTTGATATTTACTTTATATATTTAAATGCCAGTTAACAAAGAAATATCAACCAAAAAAATGAGTTCGTGTGTCACCTCTGACACGCATGTCATAGGTTCGCCATCACTGGACTAGGAGAACATGAGCTTCTACTATGGGAAACAATCCTATACCAGACCTGTTTCTTGGCAGAATCTTGGTAAAGAACACACAGAAGTGTATTTCCTTATTGTGTGCCAGAAAGAACCTACCTGATTGCCCAGGAAATACATGGACTCAACCTATTATTTTTTAGCCACTAAATGATATTTTGGAATTCTGGAAAATAATAAAAATGTCTTTCTATACCATACAAAAAGCATTTCTATAGTCAAAATCTCCCTTTTAAAGTTATTATGCTGTCCATGAGAAAACATCATAATTATATATATTTTAACCTGTTCTTCAATGTTCTCTATGATTTTGAATATTGGGTGCTTGTCCATTTAAAATTACTTTGTCCCTTAGCTTTTCTGTGACATTTTGTGCCAATATGTTAGTTACAATAACTTTCAGATAGGTGTTCCTGAGTGTTCTGTGTGTGTTCAGGAGAACAAAGGGACAGGCAATAATTTACTGTTGTATAATCACACCTCACTCTCAGGCATTCTCTATCTATCAGAATTTTTTCTAATGGATGGAAATGCTTATTCTACAATGTCCAAAAAACACCCCTATCTCCCTTTTCCTATCTGGGTGGGGATTAGGACTTTTAAAAAATCGCTTTTCAGTAGGATGTATATTTTTGTTTGCAACATTTGAGACCATGGAATTAAAGAAACCCAGAGACTTTTATCAATTCATTGTACTCTTTGTGAATTTATATAAATAACAAGATCCTCTTTAAAAAAAGAAAAAAAAAACAGAAATATAATGACCAGTTTTTCTTAGAACAGACTGTATGAGTGTAACAAGAACAAAGAGCTTTTGAATATCTAAAGGCTTTTCCCAAATCAGTTTTGATAATTTAGAAATATGTAAATCATCACCTGTTTATTAAATTTATCCTAAGCATGTGGCATACACTTTACAAGAAAAGCAAAAATGCTTGCAAATTCATGCTTTGCCTTGTATTTTATGACCCTGATTGTTCAAAAGAGTTAGAAATGTAGTTGACAGAGCAAAACGGGCACTTTACTTTCTTTGGAATTATGTGGTAAAGTGTAAGAAATTAGCTAGTATGCCATCATTCTCTTCTACTCACAGTCTCCACAGAGGAGATGTATCACTTATTCCTTATTCTTTGCCTGTCCTTTCCCTCTCCCACTTTGCTTCTGTGGGATTTCTAATGATGCCCTAATAACAACAATAACAGCTGCAGCGGTGGTGGCAGCAAGAGGAGCTATCATTTATATACTGACTACATAATATGCACTTAACATTTTGCTAAGCCCTTCACAATAATTAATGTGCTACCTCTCTCCTCAACGCTCTGAGGCAGATAGCAGTATTTTCCTCAGTTTAGATATGAGGAAATAAAGAATAAGAGAGGTTAAGAAACTTGTCCAAGGTCAGATAGCTAATACTAGTAAATTGCTGCTCATAGATTCAAACCCAGGTCCATTTGATTCTGTAAGTTATTCACTTGACCACTACATAATTCTGTCCCATGGAAGTAAAGTCTGTGAGATTACCCTGATCTCTGGGAGACTGTAGGTGCTGTATGATTGGAAGGTCTGTAATTTTCTCAATATTTATATATGCTCATCACTTGCTCAAGGTGTATGGAACCACAACAAAAATAAAAAGCAACACTGGGCTGTGTGTGCAGCCTTCCTAGGAGTCCTTAGGCAAGCCAGGGAACACCCGTCCGAGCTTATCAGCCGTATCAGCTGATTCATCAACTGAGTGGGGTGTGGCCAGATCACTGAAATATTCTTAAAAGTCACTCTGTAGTAGAAGATTTTAAATCATTCATTAATAAGCTGACATGTTGTGGAATTTAAATTAGGGTTTATTTATTGCAAGGCAGTCATCATATTCTATGTCACTGAAACTAGGGAGATATATTTTCTTTCTTTTTTAAAATGTATTTTTATTGGTTTTAGAGAGGAAGGAAGAGGGAGAGAAAGATAGAAACATGAATGATGAGAGAGAATCATTGATAGGCTGCCTCCTGCACAACCCACACTGGGGATCCAGCCTGCAAGCTGGGCACATGCCCTTACAGGGAATTGAACTGTTACCTTCTGGTTTATAGGTCGATGCTCAACCACTGAGCCATGCTGGCCGGGCTATTTTATTTCTTTTTAAACTAAATGTATTGGGTGACATTGGTTAATATGATCATATAGGTTTCAGGTGTGAGTTTCTATGTACAAGATCTGTATATTGCACTGTGTGCTCACCACCCAAAGTCAAATAATCTGTGGTCAACATATATTAGGTTCCTGTGCTGGGCTGCATATCTGGCGCTTTGGCCAGACGGGTCATGCTGTGCTGTCTGTTCCTAAAACACAGAGATAAGAAGGTACTGACATCAGGCCAGACCTTGAGATATGGTCTCATGGCCCCTTCCCAGCATGCAGGCCTTCTTTCTCAGAAGGCCCGGAAGTCTCATTCCAAATTTGGGAGACAAAAGACTGGAAAAAGTATAAATAAAGAGAGTTTCCTCCATATTGGGAAGCCCAGAATTTGAAAGACACATTTGTCTCTGGGCCTCCACAAAATTTAATAATAAAATGCAACTCCTGTAGTCGGCACTGCAGTTCAGCCTCTGCTTTGGCAGGGTGCTATAACTGTAGTCAGCTGGCCAGCTGAATAAAGGCTCTTAAATTTAAATTCTGAGTCTATCTCGCTGAGTGAACCCATAACAGTTCCCTTCACACCCTCATCCCCTTCCCTCTGGCAACCACCACACTGCTGTTTGTGTTCTCGTTTCATATTTATATCCCACATATTAGTGAAATTATATGGTTCTTAGCTTTTTCTGCCTCAATGAAACTTCAGAAAAATAAATGAAAAAACAATTCCTTTTGCAACTGCAACCAAAAGAATAAAATACCTAGGAATAAACAAAGAACATGAAAGATCTACCATATTTTTCCACGTATAAGATGCTATTTTTTTTTTTCTAAAATCATTAGACTGAAAATCGAGGAGTGTCTTATACATGGAAGTCAGCTGAGGAGGGAGCAGTAAGGTTGCATAGCTGCCCATACCTTGTCAAACAGGTTTCTTCCAATCATGAGCCTTTTTGTTACTGATGTCAGCTGATGTTGTAATTAGAGGTGGGGATGGAGAGTGAGCAGATGCAACAGGGACCGGAGTATTCTGAGCCCATAAAGATGTCAAAAAATAAAAATAAACACCAGTAAGGGATTGTCTTACTCTGCAATATTCAAACTGAATGTAATCAGCTATGCAAAAGAGCATGGAAATAGAGCTGCAGAGAGACAATTTGAACCTCCTCCCACTGAGTGTATGATCAGACAGTGGAGAAAACAGGAAGAACAGCTCCTTAAGGTGCCAAAAAAGAAGAAGGTCTTAAGAGGAAAACCAGCAAAATGGGCAAACTCAGAGCAGAGGCTTAAAACTTGGATCATGGAGCAGCGCCAGGGTGGCTTATGTGTGTCAACCAAGCTTATTCAATGTCAGGCAAGAGTGTTTACAAGAGAAATGAACATTGTTGATTTTACGGGAAAGGCAAAATGGGGCTTCACTTTCATGAGAGAAGGGTTGGCCATGAGAACACGAACAAAGTTAGCTCAGAAAATGCCACCAGTTTAAGAGGATGATCTCACATATATAGACAGTGGCCCAGAAGACAGCAGTGATACAAGAGAAGCTGAAGAAATTGACATGTCTGGAACTAACAGTGATAAATAAGAGAGCAGTGCTGCATCAGAGGCTGAATAAGTGATATGCTACATAATATCATAGGACTGGTATGTAAACATTACCTGCGGTAATTACTAAATAAAAATGTGTTCTGTTTTATGTTTAAAATATTGATTTCTTAATTTTGGGTTGGAAAAGTGGGGGCGTCTTATACATGGGGGCATCTTATATAGGAAAAATACGGTATATGCTGAAAATTGCAAAGCACTATTTAAAGAATTTAAAAAAGACACAACGAAATGGAAAAATATCTCAAGTTCATGGATTGGAAGAATCAACATAATTAAAATGGCCATCTTACCCAAAGAAATACACAGATTTAATGGAATACCCATCAAAATCCCAATGTCATTTTTTAAAGAAATAGAACAAAAAATAATCAGATTTGTAGGGAGATGTATTTCCTACATAGAATATACTCCTGAACTATGACTGAGAAATCAGGGGTAGAAATAAGCTATACTTATGCTGCCATCAGATATTAAAAGACAGCATAATGTAAAAACAAAACAAAACAAAACAAAAAAAACCTCGAAAACAGCAGCTATGTTTTCTTTTTTTATCTTTTAAAATTTTTACTTATTGATTTGAGAGAGAGAGAAAAACATTGATTTGTCATTCCACTTATTTATTAATTCATTGGTTGCTTCTTGTAGGGACCCTGACTGGGGATTGAACCCACAACCTTAGATATCAGGACAATGCTCTAACCAACTGAGCTACCCGGCCAGGGCTTAGGACCTATGTTTTCTGTTTTATTGATTTCAGAGAGTAAGGGAGAGAGAGAGACAAAAACATCAATGATGAGAGAGAATTATTGATCAGCTGCCTCCTGCACGCCCCACAGTAGAGATCAAGCCTGCAACCCAGGCATGTGCTCTGACTGGGAATCGAACCATGACCTCCTGGTTCATAGGTGGATGTTCGACCGCTGAACCACGCCAGCTGGGCTGGACCTATGCTTTCTCAATGCTTGTTTGAATGTTACCAATTGGACAAATAACCTTTTCTGGGTTTCCAATTTTTCAGCCATCAATGTGGGTATTAATATACCTTTGTTCTGCCCTTCCTTGCCACACGACTTGCCTAAAATCCCAATCACCGGGGTATCTAAGGAGCAGCTGTCAAGCATCATAGATGAGTGAGAATGCTTGTCCTTCGAGTTGCACTTAGTCCACTCTAGTACTTACCAGGAGCTAGAATATGTGTTTTATACAGAAACACAAATGACTTAGTAAACGAATATTTAATGATCCCCAGCCAGAAAATGAGTATGGTTTTATGACAATAGCATCATTATCAAGGGACACAAATAAATTGATGGAGAATGAGAAACTCTAGTCAGGACTTTCTTGCCAACTCTCTGGGGTGCAGGCAATGGGCTTATGAAAAACTCAAAAGGAATAAAGAAATCCCATCTGACATTCAGTTCAGCCTTTATTAGTGAACATTTTTCACTTAGGATATTCACATGTAAATTCCAGACTGCAGTTTCCTTCTTACTGTCAATGGATTCCGGTTATTGCCCAATTCATCAGCAGCAGCTGTAATAAAGCCAAGACTGGAGTCTTCAGTAGATGGTAAACTCACTGCCCTCATGTGAGTTTGGCATCGTGGGCCTGGCCAAGTCATAAGCTGAGACACAGGTGGTAACGTGGAACTGCTCTGCCAAATTGCAAGTCTGTGGGCAGGCAGATTTGAAGTCGAGTAGATTCCATTTTTCACTTAACAGAAATATTTAATTATTGATAGACCTCAGATTAATCTGTTGCAAAGACTCGAAAGTCTTACACATGGCACATATGATAGGGTTCTGTCTCTTTTCTCTGCTAGTGAACAGTCATATCCTGCATACTGCCCTGGCTTGTTCAGTTTTGCCATTAATCCTCTGCTTAGACAACACTTTCACATAGAATTACTGCAAATACTTCCACATAAACAGAGCCTGGGGAGCAGCTGAATAGACACTCTAAAGATTACATTTCATGCCCTAGCCGGTTTGCTCAGTGGGTAGAGCGTCAGCTTGAGGACCAAAGGGTCCCGGGTTCAGTTCCAGTCAAGGGCACATATTTTGGTTGCAGGCCCCTCCCCAGCCCAGGCCCTGGTCAGGGCTTGTGCAGGAGGCAACCAATCAATGTGTTTCTCTCACATCGATGTTTCTCTCTGTCTTTCCCTTTCCCTTCCACTCTCCCTAAAAAAAATCAATGGAGAAATATCCTCGGGTGAGGATTAACAACAACAACAACAAAAAGAAAAAAAAAGACGGAAGAATAAAGCATGTTAAAAGTTATTAAGAGTGAAATATTTTTAAAAAATACATCTCATACCCTAGCCAGTGTGGCTCAGTTGGTTGGTGTGTCTCCCTTTCATTGGAAGATTGGAAGGCTGTAGGTTTGATTCCTGGTCAGGGCACATACCTAGGTTGTGGGTTTGATCTCTGGTCAGGGAAGCAATCTCTCTCTCTCTCTCTCTCTCTCTCTCTCTCTCTCTCTCTCTCCCTCCTTCCCTCTCTAAAATCATTTTTTAACATCTTTTAAATTGTTGTCCCCCTTAAAAAAAGATTACATCTTATGAAGGCAGAAACCTTTCTATGATGGCTTGAAACTACCCAAGGATGAAGACACTCTTGGAAACCCAGACATTAGGTGTTGAAATATTAAAGTTTTAAAATGGAATTCCTTAACTCAAGTGATAAAAAGATGACTCAAATTCTATTTGAACATTAGAGTCTTGTCCCTTTGAAGTGACATTTTTCCTAGAGAATCTGCTTGTGTGTATGTGTTTAGGTGTAGAAATATGTATATAACTCAGTATGATACATTTAAACACATTAATTTTAGGTTAATCAGACAATATGATACCTTATTAATAAAATTGCATTGATTTAAACTTTCTCATATACCATAATCTTGAAAAATTCACCTTAGCATTAGAAATAATTTTTATCCAATTATTTGGCACATTTCTTTGCAGTGATTACTGAACTATATATGTGAAGACAAACAATGTATGTTAATGACATATTGCTATTTGTATCATCCTCCAGAATATATTTTCCAGAACTCCAGTACGTTTTTAATTACAATATTTCCATATTACAATTCCAAATACCTTACACAAATCAGCTGCCACAGTCTTCATAGCTAAAGATTGTCATGAAGGGTGGTGGGGACATATGTCTCTTTGAGGTAACTTTCTGGGGATTTTGATATTTGCATTGGAATATTACCCCCCAATGTCTCTGATCCACATAAAGCTAATTATATGCTACTATTAAAGCAGATTGCAAGAGGCATTGACAGTTGGAAAGGCCTAATGACCAGCTGGATGGGAAGATTTCATGTTGTCAAAATGCTAACTTTGCCAGGATTTTTACATGCCATTTATTTGCTACAAACATGAATACCTAAGTCCTGTTTTAAAATAAACTTAGGCTGTTAAATAATCACATTTGGAGTATAAGAGAACTGCAAAGTCTAAGTGGTATATTCCATATTTTGAGACTGTAATCCTTCTCTACCTAAATAAATGTTGCATATATAGACTTTAATTTTTGCCCTCAAATTAGTAAAAATGTAACCCATATGGATAAGAAACGACATCCTCTAATATAGTCAGTGTCTATGAAACATTAAATAATAAGTTGATGATTCAGGGAGTAAAATCAAACCAATTCCATAATGTCCTTTAATATTATTCCCTACCCAGAATGGTTTGAGGAAACATTTGACTTTACACGAGTTGTGTCAACAAAATAATAATCCCATTCAAATAGTGCTTTTTATTTTAAGTATTTCTTAGACATTACCTCATTTACTCCTTATAACAATTCAGTGACACAGAGTTCCCTGTACAGGATTATTTTCATTGATATCAGAATGCATTTAACTAGGAGAAAAAAAACCCTTTGACACCTTCACCTTCCTCCTCAAATTTTCAATATTTCCCCCACTAATCCTTTTGCTAATCTCATCACATTCTTCTTGAACATACTGGGTACAATCAGCTGACAACTGCCTCATCTTCCCACCAGCAATTTTACCAACACATGGGTATCTATCTGCTCCCATATAACTGCAGCAGCAGCAATAGCAATAGTTGGCATTTACTTAGGACTTACTATGTGCCAACCATTACTTTTTATACAGTTCACCTTTTTCAACCTATTTAATAGTCACAATTACCCTATGAGCTATGTGCTGTTATTACATCCACATTTTATTTTATTTTTTTCCAGTTTTATTGAGATATAATTGACATCTATAATATTATATAAGTTTAGGGTGTACAACGTAATGATTTGATATATGTACACTAGTATATTGTGAAATTATGTTAAACATCACTCACCTCAGATAGTTACAAAGACTTTTTTTCCATGAGAGAACTTTCAAGATCTATTCTCTTAGCAGCTTTCAAATATACAAAACAGTACAACTATAGCCACCATGTTGTACTTTACATCACCAGGACTTACTTATTTTATAATTGGCAGTTTGTACCTTTTGATCCCCTTCACCCAATTCCCTCATCCCCATCCCTCACTCCCCGCCTCTGACAACTGCCAATCTGATCTCTGTTTCTAGGAATTTGGTTCTTTAGATACCACATTATCATCCCTTATTTAGGAATGAGAAAACGAAAGCATTTGTTTAATCAAGCTCACAAACAAAAACAAGTGGCAAACACAAGATCTGAATTCAGGAAGTCTGTCTCCAGAGACTGACTCTAAACCCCATACTCTGCTGCCTGTGGCTGTTATATAAGAAGAATCCCCTAGGAACGTGCTCCCTAGTATATTGAATCCCACCCCTTCTCACCTTCACAAAAACTTCACTCCTTCAATCCTTCAATTATGTCATTTCTCTACTAAATTATCAGTTTCTTTCTCTTTGCTGAACCAACCCCACTATCATTTAAATATGCCTCATTATCACCCATTTTTAAAACATAACAAATAAACAAACAAATGTCAATTTTTCTATTTCTCTTCAATGATAACAATTCTTCCAATACTTGTCTCTATTCACTTACTCAACTTCTTGATCTTCATTTATTTTTCAGACCATGGTATTGACATACTATTTCAAATACATTAAGTCCTCACTTAACATTGTTCATAGGTTCTGCAACTTGAAGCAAAATAACATATAAAGAAGTCCATTTTAAAATAGGCTAACATATAAACAAGACTTAAATTCCTATAGCATCTCATCAATGTTATAATGAAACTACATTGAAGAAAATGAAATTACTTGAAGACCTGCTGTACTTATCTATACTCACTAATTCAACTTCTTTGTCTTGAAATAGCTCTCACCAATGACACCAATGACTTATATTTTGCCTAAGCCAAAGGCCAAATCTCTGATCCAATTTTATTGAACAATCAGCAGCACTTGGCATGGACAACAAGGCTGTCCTTGAAGTACCATCTAGCTTTCTTTCACTAGACACTCTTTCTCAGTCTCCTTTGCTGGCTACTACATGCTTTGTGGGTTAGGGCTTCAACATTATTTGTTTGGGGTGGGGGACAATTGAACCCATAACACTTTGATTAGATTGCAGTACTGCATAATGACATTAGTATTATGCATATAGCACTTTTTAAAATATGTATGATTTTGTATTGATTTCAGAGAGAGAGAGAAAGAGAGAGAGAGAGAGAGAGAGAGAGAGAAGCATCAATGATGAGAGAGAATCACAGATCGGCTGACTCCTGCATGACCCCTACTGGAATTGAGCCCACAACCTGGGCAGTGCCTTGACCAGGAATGGAACCGTGACCTCCTGGTTCATAGGTCGATGCTCAACCACTGAGCCAGGCCAGCCAGGTTATGCATATATTACTTTGAGTTTCAGGTTTGACAAGGTATAAATCTGCATTTTATACGTTAGGACTTATAATCTTATTTTTCTTTAAGCCTCCAGACGATATATTTCAAATATAGGAAATCCCAAAATTCCTATTTCTAACAGAAGCATGCTATTTTGGCAATTTTTATTTTGGCTTTTTGCCTCGTCTTTCAAAGAGAGACAACCATCTGTCTAACTTAGTTTTTAAAAAAATCTTGGCAAACAAAGAATACTTCTGACATGGAATATGAGATTTGAGGGGGAAGTTCATTTTAATTAAATTACTGTTTCTAAAGATTGACGAAAGTAGCTGCCACTGATTGGTGCCATTTTGAATGTTGCCAAGTATTGGAGCAACCTTCAGGGTATTCTCCTCTACTAATGAAATAAAGTTAGTGTCATTATAAAAGAGTCTAGAAGGAATATACTGAGTTGTTGCTATATTAGTGGGACTAGTTCTATGCCAATATCTTTCAGTCCTTATTTTAAGAAAATCATTAGGTCATGTAAATAAAAGTATAATTCATTGTATCCTCCTATCTTTCTCATTGAGTGTTCTGTAGTGGACGGTGAAGTGAGATCTCTATAGCTGAGATTCTTAAATGACCACAGATAATAGTAATGATACTAGGCCACTCTGTGTAATGTTTTGCAATCCTATAGAGAAAGGTGACTTTACAGAATTGCTTATTATGTGGCTTGTGAGTTGAGAATATATGGTTACAACCCATTTAATGAAGTTCTCCTAAAACCCAAAAGCCTGTAAAATCTGAAACATAAAAATTCCTTTCTGCTAAATCAAAAGCTTTTTCACCATTTCGGTGTTATAAGTACCATTTCCCTCTTAAATCTCTGAGAAAAGCAAATCCATTTATGCTATACGTAAAATTTATGAGCAAGCCGTGTTTTTGTGTTTTTTTTTTATATATTTTATTGATTTTTTTTTTTTTTTACAGAGAGGAAGGGAGAGAGATAGAGAGTTAGAAACATCGACGAGAGAGAAACATCGATCAGCTGCCTCCTGCACATCCCCCACTGGGGATGTGCCCTTGACCGGAATCAAACCTGGGACCCTTCAGTCTGCAGGCCGGCGCTCTATCCACTGAGCCAAACCGGTTTCGGCACAAGCTGTGGTTTTTAATAAAACACAAGTCATTTGTGCATACAAGCAGATGTAACCTCCTTTGTCCTCCTACAATAGAGCTATTGCATTTATGAATGGCTCTAATCAGGTAAATACACTTATGGCTCTTTATCAATCTTAATCAGAAAAAGTATTCTCTCATTTAAGTTCAGGTCCAAATTTTAAGATCTGAATCATAATGGGTGGCAAATTAAATTTTCTAAAACATTTTCCATGCAAATTTCAGATTGAGGGGCATACATCGCAAAATTTTATCATTGGTAAGACTGAAATTTATTTTGGAAATCACAGAATTCAGAGCTGGAAGGGACCGTTGACAATACTTAGTTAATGGCAGAGCTAGGATGAGACCCTAGTCTTGTTTCTGATTTTAGTGTTTTCTCTACTGCCCAACACAACCTCTCCATATGCCCAATGATTTATCTGCAGCATCAAAGTTTCAAAGAAATCTAATTTGATTCAATTGGCTGCAATAGATATTTTAAATCTTCAATTATACAAAAACCTAAATGACATCATTTCTAAAATACTCATTCCAAATCCCTTATCAAACATAACTCAGTCTTTTGAGCTGATATTTTAAGAAACATTCCCTTTATAACTATACCCTTGATCAGTCTTTTGTTCTGACTAATCAGCATCTCCCTGAGATACTTCCCAGAAAGCGTGATGTTTCCCAAACCTGATAATCTGGTAGACTTTTCTCTATTTTGATATGTGTGTTTGGTTTTAGTATGCTCACAATAAACAGCTTTTAATGTTGGTTAAAGACCCAATACCATATGTGCATATATGCATAACTCATGGACACAGAATGGTGTGGGGAAGGCGTGGGATGGGGTGGGAGTTGAGTGGAGGGGAGCAAAAAGGGGGAAAAATTGGGGCATCTCTAAAATACTGACAACAATTATAAAAAAACAAATAAATGAAGGTTGGTTAAAGCCCTTAGGTTCAATTCAATTATTAATTAATCTCAGCAGCCATTTATGCTTTGTATATCACAGAAAAATAGAGATCATCCTTAAATTATTGATTCATCTGATAGTATTGCATCAACTGTACTACCTTTACACATCAACATTTCTGAAAAGTATATTTTCAGCTTGCTTTTCTCTCCTTGTCAAAAGGAGAAAATTTAAAGCCATCAAACTCACAACCTCAGTTTTCTCCTACTGATCATTCTGAGCAAAGTCCTTGGGCACACAGTCACTCTGCTCCTTGCAGCTAAGGAGACCCCCCTCTGAGGGCTTACAATGGCACTGAGCTCCTGGATTAGTTGAGTTGATTATTTTTCTTTTTACTTTTTCTCAAGTACAATAGGTCAGAAATAGCTTAATTGGGATGTATTATAAATTATATGAATTATTTTTATGCCACACTGGACAATTTCCCCATTGTGACTATTACTATTCGTTTGATGTTAATTTTGTCAACATGTGAAAAACATTTCCGTGTAATTTGAGATATTTGAACTATGAAAATAAAAATTTATTTTGTGTTATCTCCATTATAAACGAAGAGGGATGCTACAGCAGAGTTCTCTGTTTCATCAGCATTAGCCAGGGTTACCAATGCACAGTTTCCAATGCATAATTTACTGACACGTCCACAGTTGCTAAAAAAATTTTCTAATGCTTTTCTAGAAATAGTCTCTGTGTTCTGATAGATACTAATTTGGCTGCTGTAACTCTGAGACCTTGAATAACAGTTGTTTAAACTAGAGAGGTTTGTTTTTTGTTTGCGTCAAAATCTGGGCGGGCAGCTTCAAAACCAGCAGGGACCCTGGTTCCTTCTAACCTACTGATGTGATGTCATCAACACATAGCTACTGTCTCCTTGCCCAGGAGAATTTCATAGCTCCTACTAATCCGCTCATGTTCCTGTCTGGGGAAGATGTAAAGACAAAAAAAAAAAGAGGGAATGCCTCTTTCTTTCAAATGAATGGCCTGTAGGTTGGGGCCACCATTTTTGTTCACATTCCATTCCCCAAAACATAGTCATATGGCTGGCCATACATACTGACAAGGGAGCCTGCAAAATGCACAACATAAATTCTATTCCTATTTATGAAAGGGAGAATGGATATTAGGGTACAATTAACAGCCTCCACCACTGCACTAGAAGGAAATGAAACTTAAATAGTAAGCCAATAATTCATTTCATTCTGTAGCACTGTTTTTCTGAGCTCTTTAAATTATCTTACTTTATCCTCGCTTTAGTCAATTCTTAATGATCTACACTAAAACATAGGAGGAGAGGAGAGTCACAAGTCATCCCAAGTGGCAAATAATACACACATAATATTTTATTTTGATTTGAATGTTCTGGTTCTTTAATGCCTAAACAATCAAGGCCAGCAACACTGAATTACAACTAAACCTCAAATACACTAGAATATTTCACACCTAGAGACAGCCTCATGCTGCTCCTTCTTTCTGCAATGGTCTTCTCTTGCTTGCTTGCCTGCCAAACACTTATCCAACTTTCAAGAGTCATCTTAAGTGTTATCTCCTCCATATCCCCAGAAAAAAAACTCTCCCCCTGACCCAGGTAGAATTGACTATACCATCGTTGGTGTTTCCACTCTACCCTGAATAAACCATGATTTGCATTTATTGGTTTACGTGTCTGTCTCCCTTTCTAAAAAGAAAATTTTGAGGCTAAAGACAAACCTTAATTTGTCTATATACTCAGTTTGTGGCACAGAGCCTTGCATACTACAAGTATGTCATGATGTTTACTGATTGTAATTGAACACTTTTAATAAAATAATGAGCTACACTATTAAAGCTATTACCTGGGGAATTATGAAAAGCATGGAATAGAAAGTATTGCCCACCTCTTTTTACTTATTCACCACATTTCACAGAGTAAATTACCTAATGAAACAAAGTCTATGTAAAATGAAATTCAATAAAAAACAAATAAACAAGATTTTCATATGAGAATTCATACAGATTACTTCAATAGAACCAATTTCAGGAATAGGTAAAAGATACAGAAAATACCTGCTGCAATGAAATTAAAGTTCAAGATATGAATACTTGCTATCACTGTTAGAAGTGACTATTCATATGAATATTTTGGCTAATTCAATGATACATGAAATAGAGATATAAGTTATGTGTTTTAAAAAGTACACAGAATTATCACCATTTATTATATGCCTAAAAAATGCAAGAACATAAATTTAGAAATAACACGAGTTCAATAAAATGGTAAATAAAAGAATATATAAATATACAAAATTAAATGTATTCCCTTGATATTAGAAATAATTTGTAAGAAAAAAGTTAGGAAAAAGGTGACATTTCCAAAGCAACCAAAACCATAAGCTTTCTAGAAACAAGTCTAACATAAAATATGAATAATTTTACAATAAAAATTTCAATGGATTTTTTTAGGGAACCTTAACAGAATGATTCCAAAGATCATTTTAAAAATAAAAGTGAACAAACAAAATGGTTAAGATAATTCTAAAAATTAAAAGCAGTGTGTGTGGGGGAATATAATAAATCTAACCAACTATTTAAAACATTAAAAAGTTTCAACAGTTGCCGAAGCCGGTTTGGCTCAGTGGATGGAGCTTCGGCCTGCGGACTGAGGGGTCCCGGGTTCGATTCCGGTCGGGGGCATGTACCTGGGTTGCGGGCACATCCCCAGTGGGAGATGTGCAGGAGGCAGCTGATCGATGTTTCTCTCTCATCGATGTTTCTAACTCTCTATTTCTCTCCCTTCCTCTCTGTGGAAAATCAATAAAATATATTTTTTTAAAAAAAGTTTCAACAGTTAAAATAACATGGCAATAACTCAAACATGAATGTATGCTTGAAGAGACATTTCTTAATGCAAGGTAAGTAAAGAATCGGGAAACAATGTGGAAATAATAGCTTTGCAATAGATAGTTTGAAGATGATGGGCTACATGGGGAAAAAGTCATATGGAAGCTTTCCCTTGTACCATATTCACATATTTGAATTCAGATTAATTAAGGAGTTAAATTTAAATTTATTTATGGAACAAAGCTCCATAACTACAGTCAAAAGACAACTTAAACACTACTACAAATATAATTGGAATATTTAGGAAAACAGTTAATATCCCTGGTACCATGGGTTGCCAATTCCCCCCAATTCCTATGTTGTAGCACTGACCCCCAATGTGGCTATATTAGGAGATAGAGGCACCAAAGAGGTAATTAAGGTAAAATGAGGGCATATGTGTGGGGCCTAATTCAATCTGACTGGTGTCTTTGTGCAAAAAGGAGATTAGAGCCGGTATAGAGATAGCAGAAGAAGACAACCATCTACAAGCCCAGGAGAGACCTCAGAAGGAATCAATGCTGCCAACAACTTGATCTCAGACTTCTAGCTTCCCAAACAAATGTCCTATTGTTTAAACCACCCAGTCTGTGCTACTTTGTGATGGCAGCCCAAGCAATTAAGCAAAAAAATAAAAATAAAAGGAAAGAAAGGCAGACAACAAACAGTAGAACAAAGATCCTCAATTTTATCAGTCATAAGCAAAATGCTATTTTTAACTTGTCAGAGTGACAATCATTTAAAAAAATAACAATACAGGGTGGGGCAAAATAATTTTCCAGTTATGAGTCCATGAAACACAGAGTTTATTATTATTATATTATTATTAATTATTGAATTATTTTCTATATGAACACCTGTAAAACTACTTTTGTTCCACCCTGTATGTGAGATTGATAATGGTGTTGAGAAACAGTACACTGTTAGTTAGAGGGTTAAATGAGTACAAAATTGTGGAGAGAAATTTTATATTATATATCTAATGTCTGAAGTAAGAACTTCCACTTCCATAAATCTCATCTAAAGAACTAGACAAACGTACAACAATGTATATTAAAAGATAGCTATGGCAATGCTTCCAAGGAGGCCCTTTTATCTCTCATTGGTCTCACCATCAGCTATTAAACATTGGCTATCCTATTTTTTAAAATATTTTTATTAATTTTTAGAAAGAGAGAGAGAAAGCAAGAGACAGGGAGAGGGAGAGAGAGAGAGAGAGAGAGAGAGAGAGAGAGAGAGAGAGAGAGAGAGAGAGAGAAACATAAATGTGAGAGAAAAGTATTGATTGGCTGCTTCCCGCACCCCCACCCCCGTACCAAGGATCTAGCCTGCAAGCCAGGCATGTGCCCTGACCACTGCATGGGATGATGCTCAACCAATTGAGTCACACCCTAGCTTCAGACATCCTCTTGCACCATTCTCTCTGCCTTGAAACACTCTTACATTGCTAAGAAATTCTCACCCATCATTTCTCAGATTAACTATAACTTCCTCATGGAAACCGGGGTTATATGCTGTTGTTAAGGACACACCCTGTAAATGGTATTTGCCCCTGTGCTTCCTTGTTAGATTATATGTTCAGCAAGAGCAGGGACCTACTCGCTGTCCTGCCACATAGTGCATGTGTAGTATTTGTTGAATAAATGCAATGGTAGGAATCAGGTTCATTTTTCACTTTTTTCTTTATACTTTTATAATTTTTCTGAATATGTCAAAATGAACTTGTTTTAATTTTTATAAAGCTCATTGTATTTTGAAAAAGAAAAGGTGTATATCCTGAAACTCTATAATAACTAAAAGAAAATATGGGTTGAAATTAACTTATCTCAGTCAGAATGGATATTTTTTGAAACATAAAAAGAATAGAAGAAACCTAACAGGAGATGATCTATAGGTTGACCATCTAACTTCTATTGATTTATTTTTACAAAGAGAGAAAGGGTGAGAAAAACATAGATGTGAGAAACATCGATTGGCTGCCTCCTGCATGCCCCCTACTGGGGATCAAGCCTGAAAAGTGGGCATATGCCCTGACTGGGAATTCAACCGGAAACCTTTCAGTGCACAGATGACGCCAACCCAATTGAGCTACACTGGCCAGGGTGACAATCTAACTTTAAAACTTCCATACATCAACACATATAATTAAAAAGGAGAAAATATTTGTAATTCATCTTAATCTGTCAAATCCATGAGTTTTTTTTTTTTTAATGCATTCAATCCTAGTGAGGGCAGACTACAATGAAACACACACGCTTTTTCACAGCCTCAAAAAGATCCATAACTTTAGTAAATAATTCCAAATTTTGGAATTCAATAAGTGAGGAAATCAAGGATTTATCCACAAGCTCTAATGAGAGATTTTCTATGATGCTAAACATTGGAAGCAACACAAATACCCAGGTTTGGCATATTAGTTTTAAGCTTATGCAATCATAATGTGGCATATTTTTTAGCTATTAGTGAATTTCAAAGAGTATATAATAAAATAAAAATACAGTGTAATGTTTAATGAAAAAAGATTTTAATATGCAAAATGATGCACATTTTGATCTAGGAGACAGGAAGAAACAGGAAGACAGAGAAGTCAAAGTGATGCACTACAATGTGAAAGTAGTTCTCTCTGAGTACTATGATTAAAGAAAAATTTCACTTTCTTGTGTTTTTTATTTTTCATAGTGCGTAGGACTTATATCTATAATTAGGAAAAATGTTTAAAATATTTAAAGGGGAACATTTGATACCATGGAGGAAACGCTAATCAATTACATGAAAATCTCTGTGTGCCTGTGTGCATCTTTAGTTTTCTTCCTGGTGTCAAACTCTAAAAGGCAAATAATCCTGGGAAAACCATCAGATGACCCTCTTAATATTAGCTAGTAAAGGGAAAAGAAAGTGAGATCAGCTTCTGAGCCAGGGAAAGGGAAGGGACGCAGATGCCTTGAAATAAAAGGGAGGAAAGTGGTCTTTGGTGCTGAAAATAAAGTTCTTCGACCTGAACATTGCTGGATCTCAGATCAGTATCTGCAGATAATCAATAATGTATTAAACTGGAGTCTTGCTATTGACAATATGAGAATCCATTCTGAAAATAGAATTAAAAATGTAGGAAATTTGCAATAACATAGAACAGGGGAAAATATCTAACTTTTCATTGAGGTTTAATGGGACCAAATAATCAAAACTAAAAATACTTTGATAAAAGAAGAAAGTTCATAATTAGGTCAATGCTGCAATGACCCCTTTTAAGTCTGTCATGTTTCCAACCAGATTGTAGTTAATGGGATGCCTTAAAAGGGACATTTCAATGCTTTCATGTGAGAAAAAAAGGATCAAGATTAAACAATCCCATTAAAAATTACCTTTTGATTTGTATCTGACAGCAAGTCTTTGATACAAATCTACATATCACTGTCATGAAATCATGGAGACTAAACATCCTATGAGTTTCAAAGATTACATTAAAATATTTGAGAATAAATCTCAAAATATTGCTGGAAACCAATATGAGAATTAATTGTGGTGAAAAGACTAATGATCCTTAAGTTTTCATTTTAATATGCAACAAGCATACTCATTAAAAGAAAAAAAAACATTTGAAATTGGAGGAGGGGGAGACAGAGAGAGAGAGACAGAGAAGTCCAATGGCTTTACAAAAAAGGTTTAGCTAAAACAGACTGATTATTTTTTAACATGTAGCACCATGAAGCACCTGCCTCTGCTTGCTTTCAGCAGCTTTGTTTCCATTATGAAATCAATAGATATTGAAGGCAATATTCTAGTAGGAGTCCTAAATCATAGAAATAGATGTCATGACTGTGGGAACCATGCCATGTCCCCGGATAGTCAAGGCCGATGGGAGCACAGAGGCCTTGTTATCAATACATCAGAATGGCCAAAAACTGCTCTGGGCATGTGCGTAAGCAGGATGTTCAAGGACTCTGAGCCTGGGAATCCTAAGCCAATATATCATGAGCGGGTACAAGGTCACACAGTACACTGTGCCCTTCAGTAGCCAATATGATTGATGTCACTATTGGCACGAAGCCTTCTTTGTCTAAATGCTACAACAGTAAGTTACTGACCAGCTAGTTGGCTGGAGTAGGTTGAAGCGGGAGTGAGAAGAAGTCTGCTGGAGAGAGCAGCTGGGCAGGAGAGACAGGAGAAGCTGCTGAGCTGGAGAGCTCAGGTACTGCTATGATGTGAGGTGGTGAGTCTAGGAGGCAGCATGTGGCTGCCCAGGTAATAGCTGTGGGTACAGAGACTGATGCTGCTTTATGGGGCAGATGTATGTTCACCAGCCGGTGTCCGGCTGCCTGCCTGTGTGGACTTTGCTGTAAGGACTGATCTTGTCTGATGGCTACGTGGCCACTGGTTTCAGTCACAAAGACTCATTCTTATATACCCACAACCTCTCATGGCTTCTCCGTCTGAGACCTGGCGTCCTAGGAGGTCCAGCCCCAGGCAGAGGGGCTCAGACCCAACAGCTGTAACTAGTGAGCAGAGGATAAAGGAGGAACTTGGACTATGTTCCCAACAGTTAGTACAGTGGGCAGGGTTCAAAGAAGAACTAGCCCTGGGTAGTCAGGAAGAATCTAGAATATATGGACTCAGAACAGCTCAGGGCACCAGAGCTCATGCAGGGCTCCTGCTGCGTGCTCTGACAATGACATAAGGGTGATTTTCTTGGTACCTTCCATGTATGTATATGTGCAATAAGGGAGATGTAAATCAACTCTAATAACTGAAAGTATTGCTATTACAAACGGATTTAAATTGACAGGGGATCAGCTTCCTTAATCATCAAAGAAACTTGAGATTTTCCTTTTTGATAAATTTTCATGACAATATTTTAATGGAATGTCATCCAGTCACTGAATAAAATTGCTTCAACATTATTTTCAAGACTTATTATACCATCATCATACACCGTGTCACTGACAGTGTTTGGCACACTTTCGTGAGCACATATATGTTATATATATGTGATTGCATAATCCAGATTCACATAATTTCACATCATCACTCAGGACTGTGTAAATTACCTTTACTCAGCTTGGAACAAGTTAATTTCAACTGGTCTTACATAGGCACAAAATACCAGAATAGTTCATCACATAGCAATTAAATATTTTCTTGCTGCCAAAGACAATCAGAAAACAAACAAGTTTCTCTGAAAGGCACATAATTGATTATTAGTATTTTCAATGTCATAATTAGTTGACATTTAAAGCTAATTATTTACAATTTAAACAGTGCTTTACAACTTACAGAATCCTATGTATCTGTTATCTCATTTAGGCTTGTTAATGACTATGTGAAGCAAACTAGACAAGAATTACCCCTATTATATAAATAAAAATGTGAAGTTCAGAGAGGATAGACAACTTTTCCTAGGTCACTTGCCTAGTAAGTGACAGCTGGGAGCAGGACTCAGATTTTCTTACTCAAGGTCAATGCTTTTTTCTAGTTCACTGTGTCATCATGGAGTGGCAAAACAACATGGCTCACAAAATATTATTTTCTTTTTCCAATAGTTTAGTTTCATCAGTGAATTTTACCCTAAAATTCAGGTACAATGATGCTACATTGTATGCCCCAGAATATACAAGAAATTGATTTCAGAAACTATGTGTAGCAGATTTTCAAATAATTCTGTATAACGGAAAAGATCAGGATATTGTTAAATTTATTGCCCTCCTCTCGAAACAAAATCATTTACCCACTTAAAAGCACAACACTGATAACATTATCCAATCACTATGTTTCATATCAAGGCTGTTTTTCTAAGACTCAAGGGAAACACTAACTGGCATCCTGCATTAGGAAGCTCTACTGACAATTGCCTTATTCACAGGATTACCAGATTAGCAAATAAAACACAGAATTTCAGTTAAATTTTAATTTTACATAACCAAGGGATAATATTTTCCAGCATAAGTATGCACTAAATATTGCATATGGGCCATGCTTATATAAAAAATAAACATTTACCTGAAATTCAAACTTACCTGGTTGTCTGAATTTTATCTACCATCCCTATGGAATTTAGTCATTGCTATTTCATATAAACTGGATTTAGTAAATTTAGCCTTTCCTTTGATGGGTGTCTCCAGAGCTGTGGCTGTTAGGGGAGCCATAGTTCATGTCCAGGTGTGTTATAGTTGAAGTTTTAGCAGTGTCATTTTTGGTCCCAGAAATCTAGTAGTCTCTAATTTTCAGGTAGGCCAGAGGGTGGGTATAGTGAAATAAGCATGGGCTTAAATCAGACAGATTTGGGTCTCACTTTCTATTTGAGATTTTCCTTGAGCTGTGTAACCTTGCTTAAGATATTTAATTTCTCAACCTCAATTGCCTCTTCTATAAAATAAGAATAAAATCATCTACCTCATAGCTAATAAAGCAGTAGGATAACTATGTGAGACTGTAATTGTAAATGGCTTAACATCATGCTTCTCATCAGTAGACACCCAAAATATTAGCTAAAGAAAATCCAAAAGTTTCATATGGACAGATGACTGGTATATCCATATCTGTTTTCATAGACAGATATTAATATGTAAGTTGAGATTTATCATGTCTATTTTATCAGTGAGGATAATCTGAATGGAAATAAATGAGTCATCATTGTAAATACCAGATAACTTAGAAATTACCCGTTTAGCATTATAGAAATCAATATTATTAATCTGCCATATTACTTTGTCAGGTGGTCAGTTTATTCATTGTTTAAAAGTCTAAGGATATTAAAACGAAATCATTTACATGTCAAATATTAGATTTTTTAAAATAAGTGATACCATGAGTTTATTATTGCTAACAACTATTTCTGGACAGGTCTAACTCATCTACCTATATTTGGGCAATTTCTTGATTGTCAAATCTACAGCCATTTGAAATCAGTCTATTGAAGGACTAAAGGGAGGCAATGAGTAGTCAGCAGACTGTAAAGACTGAGATTTCAATAATTCTCAGAATGAAAATGGATGAGGGAAGAAAACAGACTTGAGGGTTCAGAAGACTATCAGCAAAAAGTAGGTTGGGGAAAAAACTGAGATGATGTTTTGAGATGTTGCAACTGTTGACATGAACAGATTCACAGCTGAAACAAGAGTTCCTGGTGGAGCAGTGAAATAAAACTTGGGTTGAAATTTTGCAAGTTTACTGGGGTAAAAAAAAATCTTTTTATTTTGAGGCGAATGAATGCCAAGGCCTCAAGCTAACATACTTATCAGTGACCTTTTGCAGCCCTCTAGGATATCTTGTTCCTCTTGTTCTGAGAAGAATGGGGTCTAAAGATGATCGGGGAGCAATAGGCGTTCCTATTTTGCAGTCTATAATTATATTCAGGTTTTAATCACAGAACGATATCAACAGGGGCCTGGCTGGTATGACTCGGTTGAGCATCGTCTTGTGCACCAAAAGGTCCTCGGTCCGATTCCAAGTCATGCCTGGGTTGCAGGTTCAATCCCCTGTTGGGGCTTTTGTGGGAGTCAGCTGATTGATGTCTCTCTCTCTCTCTCTCTCTCTCTCTCTCTCTCTCTCTCTTTCTCTCTCTCTCTCTCTCCATCCCTCTCTATCTAAAAATTAATTTAAAAAAATTTTTAAAGAAAGATATACTGAGGCAGAGAGAGGTAACATGAGAATCAACCATCCTTCTAAAATTCTTCACTGAAGATAATTCTAACCATACCAAGGTTCTTCTTATTAAAGATGATAATATAAAAGAATTGAAAGTCCTACACAAAAGTATAATTCTTTTGAATCTGTGTTTCAGGTGAGTTCATCCTAAAGACAAGCCAGCAAGAAGGAAATTTCAAAAGCTAAGTTATAGTCATGCAATTATATCTCCTATTGTTTTGTCTCAACGGATGTTTAAAACTACATGGCACTTCTCTTGTATAAAACCTGCCATAATATCATTACAGAATCTCTCTTGGTTAATTTTTTTCTCTTACTTCCTTCTCCATCTGTGCCATGGGCTGCTCAAAAACACAGTCCGGAACAGCTGGATACGTTTATCAATTGCCATGGTTTTTAGTTCTGGTATCTCCTCACAGAAGTTCTGAATACCTCCTGAAAAGAAAACTGATTGTTCCAGGGATTATGGCTATAGTTCTCCTGACTCATCTAAATAAGGAAATCCATTACTACTAAGTACCTACTAGTAAGTAAAGTTTACAGAGAAGAAAACTTGCCTAGGGAAGGCTCTTTGGAGGTTCAGGAAGAATCTTTGAAGAACTAATCAGAGGGAAAAATATATGGCACATGGTTTCCACTGACTGAATCATGTTTTGTCCTTCCTTCACACTCTGCCTTTAAAGAAAAGTATTGATTGATTTGAGAGAGAGAGAGAGAGAGAGAGAGAGAGAGAGAGAGAAGAATAGAGAGAGAGAAACATTGATTTGTCGTTTCACTTATTTATGCATTTGGTGGTTGATTCTTATATATGCCCTGACCCAGTATTGAACCCACAACCTTGACATGTGGGGATGACCCTCCAACCAACTGTGTTACCCAGCTAGGGCTCACCCTCTACCTTTTACATTCCCCATTTCACAGTAACAAATAAAAGAGTAAAGGGGGCCATAGCCAGTTTGGCTCACTGGATAGAGTGTCAACCTGGGGACTGAAGGGTCCCAGGTTCAATTCCAGTCAAGGGCATGTACCTTGGTTGCAGGCACATCCCCAGTAGGAGGTATGTAGGAGGCAGCTGATCGATGCTTCTCTCTCATCGATGTTTCTAGCTTTCTATCCCTCTCCCTTCCTCTTTGTAAAAAAATCAATAAAATATATTTAAAGAAAGAGTAAGGGGGGAAGGGGATAAATTAAAATAAGATAAAATACACCCTAAAAATACCGAAACAGCAATTAGAAAGAACATATGCACCCCTATGTCCATAGCAGTGTTATTTACAATAACTAAGATTTGGAAACAGCCCAAGTGCCTATCAGTAGATGAGTGGATAAAAAAGCTGTGGGACATTTACACTATGGAACACTATGCAGCAGTAAAATAAAGGGATCTCTTACCTTTTGGTACAGCATGGATGGACCTGGAAAATATTACGCTAAGTGAAATAAGCCAATGTGATAAAGACAAGTATCACATGATGTCACTTATTTGTGGAATCTAATGAACAAAATGAATTGACCAACAAAATAAGACCCAAAGCATGGAGGCATGGAACAGACTGACATACCTTGATGTGGGATTGGGGGGATGAGAAGAGATAAACCAAAGAGCTTATATATCTACTAAAGGCGTAGTGCAGGAATTGGTGCATGGGTGGGGTTTGGCCGGCCCGCCCTGATTGGGGTGGATCGGGGCCAGGCCAGCTGGGGGGAGGGGCCACGGGCGGTCATCCAGTCAGCCCCGCCCCTGATCGGGTTGGGGGCTGATCAGGGCCTCAGTGCGCATCAAAGCAACCCGTTGTTCTGGTCGTTCCGGCATTCTGGTCGCTTTGCTTATATAGAGATAGAGATAGAGATAGAGATAGAGATAGAGATAGAGATAGAGATAGAGATAGAGATAGAGATAGAGATAGAGATAGAGATAGAGATATGCATATCCCATGGACATGGGCAACAGGGTAGTGAATACCTTGAGGGGTGGGTAGGGGCTGGGAAGAGAGAGAGTAAAAGGGTGGAAATGGGAGATATCTTTCATACTATCAACAATAAAAATATACCCAAATATTTAAAAATAAAATACTACGCAGTAAATAAAGACATAAGACATCTTAAGAAAATAATAACAACAAAACCCTCACAATCCTAGTGAGCTAACATAAAGGTCCAAAAAAACTCCTATATCTAAATCAGTGGTTCCCAATGTGGGGCACACACCCCACAGGGGGGCAATTTTATTTTTAAGTGGGGCAGTTGGAGAATGATTAAGTAACTGATTTTTTTTGCATTTCTTATGGTTCTAGGGGCTTCATATACAGTATATAAATATATATTGTGACATATTTATGCATTTCAGTTCTCTATTACATGTTTTGAAACTTTATTTGCTATTTTTTCATATCACTTCATATTATTATTGATTTTTAACAATTTCTTAGTGATTTCTTCCTCAGTACTTCAATTGTCTTTTTGTTCTTTTATTTTTCTCTTTCAGGATGCCATGTTTTTTGGAAGCTTGTTTAGACCAAGTTAATGGCCTTTTAGGCTTCCTCCACATGAATAGTTCACTTTTTGAATAATAAAAATTATATGTCACAGGGAGGGCATCAGTATTTTAGAGATGCTTAGGTGGGACATGGCCAAAAAAAAAAAAAGGTTGGGAACCACTAATCTAAATAGAAGAAACATTTAAAAACAAAAGGGTAAAAAACTAGAAACAATAGAACTTCAGCTGTAGACAGGACTGATGTTTGGGAAGCCAGTCTGAGGTTTATACCAGAATTGCTACTCAGAGAGAAGGATTGTAGTTAAGATACCCTGAAAGTTAAATACCATCACCCAGGGCTCACAGGTAAATTTACCTAAAAGGCAAAAAATCCTTTAGCTCAAATCCCTAGGAGAGCCTTGTCACAGGAGGGCAAAGCTAACCAATCAGTTTGCTGGAAGTCACTGTACGTTCTGAAAAGCAGAGCCTTCTTCTACTAGGAAGATTCCCTACAAGCACTTAATTGCCTCACCAATAACTCTGAAAGCTCACCAACAAATCATATTTTTACATATATGAATCTGCCTTGTATGAGGCAAACATCAATGCCTCATCTGGAGACATATTCTCAATTTTTAATCTGAGTGTTTTTAGTGTCCTTTGATTGTAGGTTGTGGAATGCTGTATTTCAGCAACTCAATTACAAATAAGATGTTTTCAGAAAAAAAACAAAAAAACAAAAGCAGGCTATGTAGGTGGCGGTTCTGTTCCCTTAATACTCATTTCATGGAGCATGGCTATGGAGTAGCTGTGATTTTCTTCCTCATCACCATCTCTAGACTCTTTGGGATCACAGTCTTTGTTCCCATAAAAACACCCACTCCCTTGTGTGGTCTGCAGATCCCCAGCTCACTCTCTCTCATTTCTTTAGCTCCAGTCTCACTGTCACCATCAAACACTGACTACTAGCATGCCTGGAGACTTAAATATTCACCTAGGAGATCATTCCAATAAACTGGCCTCTCAATTCCTGGACACCCTTTCCTCCTGCGATCTGGTACTGCAGCCTACCCCATTCAGTTTATTCCATAGTTACTAGTATACCTTTAACCTTAGTGTTACAAGAACTAAAATAAATCCATAATTTTAATTTCAAATGTTCTAATTTTTAACCACCACTTCTTATCTTTCCCTCTGACATTTTCTGATACCTTGACTCCAAAACTCCTTCCACTGAACCCTTGATCTGGCCATCACCCCCTTGGCATCCTGCCTTCCTCCCTTCTTGATGCAGCTTAAATTTCAAAGTCAATTAGTATAATGAATTCTGTGCATATGCCATCCTATGCCTCCCCTTACCTCCCATGCCTCTTTCACTTCAGTTTACTTGCCTAGTGAGACTAAATCAAATTCTCCAGCTGCTTGTACCTCTGTAGCTGAACACAGTCACAGAAAGCACAGCCATTCTGCATGGTCTCGCATTCAATTTGTAACCACTAGCCTCAAATAGGCCCTTAAGCTGACTGGCAATCATGCCATATTTCCCTGGTACATTCACTCTCGCAAACTTCCAGTTGACTCTTCTATACGGCTTCTGTTTCATCCTTATGCCTAGCTGATGACCTTACTTCGTATCCATTGGGAAAACAGAAAAACCAGATGAGAACTTCCACATGTTCACCACACTTACCTAACTACCCATTTCTCTACCCATATATCCTCCTTCACTTCTGTTTCTAAAGTGTGTCCCAAAATTCACGCAAGAAGTAATTTTGATAGAAAACACATGTTTATAATTAAAAATTGTAAAGTTTTTATTGATTCATAAAGTGTACAGTATAAGGTTATGTATGGAATAGCATATTGGGTAAATGGCCTCTATGGCTTTGCTGGCACATGCGTACTCTTTTGTTATTGCCCAAGCAGCCGCATTTTTGAAGAAGAATGGTCCGATGACGCCTCCAGCCCAAATTCCACACCAAACAGTGACACATTGTGAATGCATTTGTTTCTCAACAATCACTCGTGGAGTTTCTGAACCCCAAATGCGACAATTTTGTCGATTAACCAAGCCATCAAGATGAAAATGAGCCTCATCGAAATTCAGCCACATTTATGCAAAACGGTCATGGAAAATTTCAACAAAAGATTGCGTATGTGCCAGCAAAGCCGTGGAGGCCATTTACTCGATATGCTATTCCGTACATAACCTTATGCTGTATACTTTATGAAGCAATAAAAAATTTACAATTTTAATTATAAACCTGTGTTTTCTATCAAAATTACTTCTTGCGTGAATTTTGGGACACCCTTTATGAATGGGCTGCCCATGGTCCTAGCCAAGGCTTCTCCCTGTCAATAAGACCCTATCTGTTCACCACCATTCAAAGACATTGTTCCAAATACTACCCCCTTTTTAAATCAAGTTTTTCTTCCTTACTATATAATTCCCATCACTACACAAACTGTTATTTCTCCCATTACACACACACAATCTCTTGACCTGATTTCTCCTCCAGCTAACATGCTACATCTCTCTTTTCGTTTATAGAAAAAAAAAATTGAAAGAATTGTCTATACTCCTCTCTGATTTATCCTTTGTCATTCCCTCTTAAATCCATTCCCATTGGGTTTCATACCTAGCTGTCTACAGAAGCTGATCCTCTCTCTCATAGTTGCCAATGACCTCATATGCAATGGTCAATTTTCTGTCCTCTTATGTGACTTAGCCACAGCATTTGTCATAGTTCATCACTCTCTCCTACCTAAGATACTTTGTCACTTTACTTTCAGGTTACTACACTCACCTAGATTTCCTCCTATTTTTCTGATTCTTCTTTCTTAATGTCTTTTGCTAGTTTTTCTTATTTTAGTATAAAAACATTGTGTCGTCCTAGAGCTCAGTCTTCTTTCTTATCTAAACTTACTTCTTTGGTAATCAAGGCTTTAATTATAATCTACATCCTCATGACTCCAAAATTTTATCCCTGGCTCAGACTCTTCTCTGAATTTCAGACATGTATGGCCAATTGCTTTTTGGACATCTTCACTTCGATGTCTAATAGTCACTAAAGCTTAACATGTTCATGTTCAAACTTAGTTCCCATTGTTCTTCCCTCAAAGATTTTTCTTCTTGAAGTGTTACCCACTAAGTTAATTTCAGTTACTTTTTTCAAGTCTTGACCTCATGCTTGATTTTCCACATTCCCTCATTCCTCATCTCTGGTTCCTCAGCAAATCCTGTTGCAATAACTTCAAAATATATCCAGAATTCTACATTTCGACTGCTTCACAGCCACTACCTTGGTCCAAGCCATCATCTCTTTTCTAAATTAATAAAATAACATTTTAATTGACCACTCTGCTTCCATTTTTAGTCTCTTGTAGTCTTTCCTCCACACAGCTCGAAGAGTGATCCTGTTAAAACGTGTCATATGATGCAGCTTCTCTTCTCCAAAGCCTCCAATAACTTTCTATAGTAAGTCAAAGTTCTTATTATGACAAGCAAAACTACACACACTATCCTTCCTTTCCTACTAGCCTGCTGTGGAGCACGGGAGACTTGGTTGGAAAGTTTGTAAGGAGGGCTTTCTGAGAAAAGGAAAGTGTGTGGAAGGCCGTCTGCCCTGTTTATCAGAATTCTGGCTTAGGGGAGTGCCGAAGGTGGGGCCCCTAATTATTTCTTGACCTTTCCAAACAAGCCTGTGCACAAGCAGACCCCCAAGTGTTTATGGAATTCTTATGCTTAATCCTTTGGGTGTCCTTGCTTAAAAGACACTACAAACACATGTGTCCTCCCAAGATTACTTGCCCTGGTGATTTATCTAAAATATAAACTTTATCTCAAACTGCTGCAACCACAAAAGCCTAACAAGGCAGGCAATCCAGGCTGCCCAGTTCTTTTAGCCAGGCAGTCCCTTAGCCTCTCTTTCACAGCAAACGTTGTGTCGGAGTAATCATTCATCTGTTGCTCAGGGTCTGCTGGTCAGCCCCAGCACTAGCCTTCCCTAATTCTCTCCCAAGTGCACCTTCTTCCTGTTCCTTGAACATTATCTGGTATGTTCTTGATTCAAGGGCCTTCATACTTATAATTACTTCTGTCTGGGATGCTCTCTCTCTACACAGCAGAATGGTTCACTCCCTCACTTTACCTCAGTGCACATGTTTCTGGGTCAGTGAGGTCTTCCTTGGCCACCACTTCCAATATGGAGACTCTACCCCACTACTCCAATTTCTTATTCTTTGCTTTATTTTTCTCCTTATCCATTATCATACTCTAACACACTACATTTTATGTATGTATCATGTATAGTGTAGGTTTTTCCAAGTAGAATGTAAGTTTACATTCAGAGAACTTATGTGCAGAGATTTTTGTTCTTTACTTTTTTTTTATTCTGGGTCTGGAACAGTGCCTGGGACATAGTAGGCCCTAATTTGTTGAATAAAGGAATTAATGTATGCGTTCTTTTATTACTCTTTACTTTCTTTCCTCCATTCTCTCTTTCTTTTCCTAAAATGCCATTTATAATGATCTTGAAACTTGTGGATCTATGTTCTACATCTATCAACTTTTCTATTTCATTTGTTCCAGTGGATTAAATTCCAGAAAAATTTCCTGTTTTGAGTTTCTGTTTCACCGATGCACTGATTCACTCTTGTTCTCCTATTTAGCAAGTTCTTTGACCTGAACATTTTTTATAATAATTTTTAAAAACTTAAACCTTGTCTTTATAACCTTGTATTTGATTGCCTGTTATCCTATTCCAAATATTACAGACCACCAGAGAAACTTTGTTTTAGAAGTTCTACTTCTGATTACAGAATATTTCACACACAACATATCTTAAACTAAGTACTCACATTAATTAATACTGAAGGATGAGTCATTGTTTAACAGTAATGCACTTGCTCTAAGTGAAGCTGAAGATTCAGGAATCGAGACATTGAAATGCCACCTTTGCATAAAGTGATTCCAGAGCCATTTTAACTTTCCTTGAACACAAAGAGGAAGTATTTCAGACAGAAAAAGTTTTTCGTTGATGTTATTTTCTCTAAAGAGGACTAGGGAATAAAAGAAATTTGTATCTTTAAAAACTTTGGACTTTGGTGCTATCATGGGGTTTAGATGAACCTGAGATCAAAAATGAAAAGGGATGAGGTCAGTCAACGGTTTGTCCTTTCAAACAAAGAATTCTAATCTTAAAATTACCAAGTTCCAGAAAGAAAAGTTCCATTATATAAGCTGGAAAGGAAATCAAAAGCATCACATCCATTACAGCATAGGTCACGAAAAGATAAAGACTCACAACTTTAAACAAAATCTCAAAACCAGCAAGAACAAATTTGGGTTTAAATTTGAGAACTAATCTGACACTTGAGATCAATGCAGGGGAAGAAACAGTTCTCACCACTAAGATATTTTATTAGATTCTTATAGAATGAGCTCATTTATTCTTTAAATATACTCTAATATGTTTTAGTTCCCCAAACTTTTATTATGGTCTTTTCTTTCTTAAATAGCCTCACAGGGGAGGCTGCAGTTAATATTACCTTTGAACATTAAATATGTATATTTTACTTTTTTAATTTTCTATTTTTCCTTACTAGGGTAATCACTACTCATTTTGTCATTGATAAATCAGAAAAAAAATTATAATAACCACAGGTAGAAGTCAAGTTGTATTTAATATTAATATATGCAAGATTGGAATTGACCATGAAGGTTTGTATAATTAGTTCATTCTAATGATTCATAACTGATATTCTCCATAATTGTATTCAAGAAACAAATTTAATTTAATAATCTTAATTTAATGACTGTGTATACTAAGTGGCGGTTTCCCTTTACTTTTATTTTTTCTCTTTTTTGTTTACATGGTATAGACCCAAGCTATGAATTTCTATAATAAATCATTACTGTTTCTGGTTTATAGAGAATGTTACAAATATCGATTGGAAAAATATAGGAAATAACTCATTCATCAAAAAGCATTCCTATATACAGAAGGAATTCCAATGGCCCCACTTCAAGTATTTTGTGAAACAGATTGAGTTAGCCCACTACCACCTTGGTATGAAAAATTGGTGGTGTAAAAAATGACCCTAGAGCAGTGATGGCGAACCTTTTGAGCTCGGCGTGTCAGCATTTTGAAAAACCCTAACTTAACTCCGGTGCCGTGTCACATATAGACATTTTTTGATATTTGCAACCATAGTAAAACAAAGACTTATATTTTTGATATTTATTTTATATATTTAAATGCCATTTAACAAAGAAAAGCAACCAAAAAAAATGAGTTCGCGTGTCACCTCTGACACGTGTGTCATAGGTTCACCATCACTGCCCTAGAGGTTGGTTTTTAACCCTGTTGCTTGTTACAAAAGAACAGAATGAATAAATGACAGAGAACTAGTAGTACAGAGAAAAAACTTTTTTAAAAGGTATTCTCACTTCATCCCTATTCCAAATATGAACCATTAAAAAAATAACTAGTACTCCCAATATACTTCCTCTAAAGAAATAACAATGATCATTATAAGGTACCTTGTACTTCCATAGATGCCAGGAATTTTAATTTTGAGCCCAAAGGAACTGGATTACCAGTGTCAGATTCTTTTTTAATTGAATTTATTGGGGTGACATTAGTTAATAAAATTATATAGGTTTCAGGGGTATTATCACTAATATTGCTGTAGCAGAAGGAATAATAGTGATAATACCCCTGTATGCCCACTAATAGAAGTTGTCTCAACTGCTTCTGCTACCGTAATAATAGTGATAATATCAGCAATAGCATTATCAATAGTATTTAAGATTTACCCAGCTTCTCCTATGTGCAAAACATGCTGCTCTGCACTGTAGAAAGCTAATGTTACTCAATCTGTACAACAGCCCTATAAGGTAGAAAATGGCATTTCCATTTTATAAATTGGGGGCTCATGTAGGATAAGGAACTTTCCCCGATTTCACAAGATTAGAAAACAGAGGTTGTGGAAGGGAGGACACAGATTTCTAAAATACCACACCTTAACATTTTGGCAAAAATAAAAATTTTTCAGAAATTACCACTATGCTTAAGGGAAGATCCCTGGGGATTCTGCAAGAGTGTAATGGTATACATCTGTAGCATACATAGCCAGGATAAAAGATGATGCCCCATATTTTGGGTGAGACATTAGATATGAATCCATAGATGTAAAATTCCTAAATCAGCAAAATTTTAATAATTTTATCTGGTATTCTTCTAGTTTAAAAAGAAAAGACCGTTCAATGGAGAAGGCTAATAATGTATGATAGGAACAATGGTCTAGAGTGTCCCTTCACAAAGTCCCCTCCTACGACAGTCACCTGGTTCAGTCCCTCATTATTTCTTGTCTAGACCACTATAATTTTCGCCTTACTGGTCTTTGCCAACTGTCCCTTCTTTTCTGATCTATCCTGTACACTGCCACTAGCTTAATCTTCCTAAAGTACAACTGTAATCATTTCATTCTTATGGCCAAAACTCTTCTATGATGTCCTACTAACTAGATATAAAAGAAAATGTTGTCTATTTGTATATTTCTTGGGCTTACATTTTATAGATATTTATTGAGTGCTTGCTATTGCCCACACACGATACTTGGTGCTGGGTGATACATTGGTAAGCAAAACAGAATTGGTAATTGTCTTGATGAAAAAGCCTGGGTTTCTTCCTTAGTTCACTCTCTAAAACACAGTGACACACATAGAAAGTGCTAAAAGAAAAACAGTGGTTGCCTAGGGCTGAGAATGGAGGAGGGCAGTGAGCTAACTGCAAAGGGGCATATAGAAACATTAAAATATTTTATATCTTAATTTAGCGTCTGGTTACATGAGTGCATATATTTGTTAAAACCAATCAAACAGTACACTTAGGATAAGTGCATTTTACTATATGTAAATTATAACTCAATAAAGTTGATTGATAGATTTAAAATAATTGAATTGAGCCCTAACCGGTTTGGCTCAGTGGATGGAGCGCCAGCCTGTGGACTGAAGGGTCCCAGGTTCAATTCCGGTCAAGGGCGTGTACCTTGGTTGCGGGCATAGCCCAGTGGGGGGTGTGCAGGAGGCAGCTGATCGATTTTCTCTCTTGTCGATGTTTCTAACTCTCTATCCCTCTCCCTTCTTCTCTGTAAAAAATCAATAAAATATAAAAAGTAAAATAAAATAATTGAATTGAATGAATGAAAATAAATGATTGGTTATTTGAAAAATAAAGACAGCGGTTACTTTAAAAAAATCGATTTCAGAGAGGAAGGAAGAGGGAGAGAGAGATAGAAACATCAATGATGAAAGAGAATCATTAATCGGCTGCCTCCTGCACACCCCCAACTGGGGATTAAGCCTGCAACCCGGGATGTGCCCTGACCGAGAATTGAACTGTGACCTCCTGGTTCATAGGTCAATGCTCAACCACTGAGCTACAGCGTCTGGGAGATACTGGTTACTTCTGAGTGAAGATGAGGTTGATATTTCAATGGGGCACAGGAAGAGGCCCACAGGGTCGTTGGCAAAGTTTTATTTCTTGACCTAGGTGGTGGTTACACACATACTTCCCTCACAATAGTTCATTAAACTATTCATTTGTTTTGTGTGTGTTTTTCTGTATCTGCATTTTATTTTATAATCAAAGGGTGAAATTTCAAAAGGAAAGCGATTATCACTATTACTCCAAGGCCACCAACCAGAAAGAACTTTGGTGGTTAACTTGTCCCAATCTGTTCATTCTTAAAAAAAAAAAAAAAAAAAAAAAAGGGCCCCGAGAACCCGAGAAGGTAGCTTTCTTGAAGTCAGCCCTGAGTTGATCAAAGCTCTGGGACTATGTTGACTGACTCCCTGTACTACGCTCTAAAGCCAGTGTGGGCAATAGAACCATACAATACTTCCTTAACACTAAAGCTTCTTCAGCTACTTAACAATTCATGACAACATACTCCATTGTTTAGAGTCGCTAAACACATTGGTAGCACATTGTTCATTTAGCTACTTTGGGGGGGAAAAAAAAACATGTTTATAAAGCTTGCAAAGATAGTGTCAATGGTAATGAGTCTTTTGTTAAAAATAAATGACTATATTTTCATCATCATTCCTTCCATGACTTCAAAGACTGTCTTCTTCCACAGGGAAACTCCATAAGGAGTTGAAGAAAGACAATAATTTACAGAAATACTGCTTTTAACTTGAAGTAGTTATTAAAGATGCAAAATGTCATGGTGATTACACACAGCCAAAAACTTTAATTTTGACTACATAAAGAGATTGAGATATATCTCTTGGTTGCTAATGTTTATTATCCTCCTCAAAGGTCACCAATGTATTTCAGTAAAGAATGTGACATGGTTATATTTACTTCAGCAGAGATTATGACACAGGTAACAATTTTTTGCATGCTGTGATGCTGCTGCCACCCGAGAGTTTGAGTACACATCCAATTCTTAGGAGATCTGTCTTTTCCAATTAGATTTCCCCCAGCTTCAGAATACATTGCCACCAAGTAGTGATACAGTTTCTGAATGAACTACAAAGCATAAAATTTAGCAAATTGAAATTGAAATGAAAATGTTCTATGCCTTAATTTTTAAAACGAATAAAATTACTGTTTTTAAGAATTGAACTTAAATGAGATTACCTGGTGAAATAGAATTAAATAATCAAATCAAATGAAATAATCTTATAAATAAGATATTTATAAATAATTTAAATAATTATTACTGAGCAATATTTAAAGTAATCAGCCTAAAGTACAATTAAATAACAAGAAATCTCTCTTTTATTCTGTACCAATCATAGTTAATCTAACTAATAATGTATCTCCAAACTTTAATTAAAATGCTTTTTCCCAGGACACTCTGAAACGTGGGATTAATACATTACTTCTTAATATCAGGCCAGTTCCAAGGCTGTGTTCTTGTATCAGGGTTATTTACTCCAGCAGATTTTTTTAACAGCCTGCATGGAGGAATCTAGCATCTACTCTATCATTTATATATCAGTCTCAATAAATAGCAGAATCCACTTTAGGAATCTGAGCTCCTTTTGATAATCATGAACATATATGTTCAAAACAAGCAAAATAATATAACACAGAGAGCAATCAATCTGTACTCTATGAACTCCATGTCCATGAATATTGCATTGACTTTTTTTACTTTAAGTGCAATTTATTATGTCAATTATACCTAAATAAAGCTGTTTTTTTTTAAAAAAAAACAAAAAACAAAAATCATTACTCTACTCAAATAAAGTCCCTGATTCCTTACAAAAGAAAGGACTCTGAGGAAGATATGCACAGTATATCCCTATGTGTGAAAAGCGAGGTTCAGAAGCATTCTATTAAAATAACATCAAACTCATAAAGTACTTATTTGTAGCAGAAATTTTTCTAAATGCTTTATGTAAAATAATTCATTTTTTCTTGCTAATATTCATGCGAGGAGGCACTATTTATTACTTTTGCAAGTGAGAGAACTGAAGCTTGTCCCAATCACACAGCTAATACCCTCTGAATGAGGATGCTTGCATGGACTCTTTAACCTTTGGGGATATTGGCCCATCATCTAGCTAAATCTTCAATAAAACCTGCTCCTGCCTATCTTATCTAAACATTCTTGGTCTGTGGCCTACTAGTTATCAGAGTAGTTCAGAATCCCACATAACACCTCTGGTTATTTCTGTTCAACTAATGTAAATCTGTCACCAAACTGTCCTCCCTTTTCTGTTTTTGCTCTAATTTCAGATTTCAACTTTCCATCTGTTATGGGATAAATTGTGTTGCCCCCTCCACCAGAGATTTGAATTCCTAAGCCCCCAGTACCTGTGAATGTAACCTTATTTGCAAATAAGGTCCTTGCAGCTGATAAAGTTTAGATGAGGCCATTAGGGTGGGTCCTAATTCAATATGACTATTTCCTAATAAAAAAGAAAAATTTGACCCTGCCTGGGTGGCTCAGTTGGTTGGAACATCCTCCCATTCACCAAAAAAGATTGCAGGTTTGATCCCTGGTTGGGAGTGTATAGGAGGCAACCAATCAATGTTTCTCACATCAATGTTTTTCTCTCTCCTTCCTTTCTTTCTAAAATCAATATAAAAAACATATCCTCGGGTAGGGATTAAAAAAATGTGGACACGGAGGCAGACATGCACAGAGGGCAGACGATGTAAAGAGACAAAGATAAGAAGAATGCTATGTGAAGAAGGAGGCAGAGATTGGAGGGATGCCAGCAAAGCACCAGCGTGAGGAGAGGCTCCTGGTGAAGCTAGGAGAGCATGCAACAGACTCCGCGGAACAGGCCTCAGAAGAAACCGACCATGCTGGCATCTTAATTTTGGACTTCTAACTTCCAGAATTGTGAGAGAATAAATGTCTGTTGTGAATTTGAGGGACTTCGATATGGCAGCCCTAGGAAAATCCACCATCTTTTCCAAGGCAGAAATGTAACAGAAGCTATACAGAGTTTCTATCTTGAGAAATTAAAAACAAAAACAAAAACAAAACCACTTCTTCAATCAATCAGAAAGGTGAATATTCAACTAATTCCTAAAGCAGAGTAAAATTCCTTCCCTATCAGCCATCTAAGCTAGGATTTTAGGGACGTTTTATATATAAATTAATTTGATCATGCCTTGCAAAGGCTTTGTCACCTGTGTTTTTTAAAAGGGCACAGCAGTAAGAAAATTCTTCATAAATTCTTTTTTTAAATATATTTTTATTGATTTCAGAGAGGAAGAGAGAGGGAGAGAGAGATAGAAACATCAATGATGAGCGAGAATCATTGATTGGCTACCTCCTACACGCCCCCTACTGGGGATTGAGCCTTCAACCCAGGAATGTGCCCTTGACCGGAATCGAACCTGGGACCCTTCAGTCCACAGGCCGACGCTCTATCCACTGAGCAAAACCAGCTAGGACTTCATAAGCTTTTTTGACAAAGCTTGTCTTCCTTAAATAAAGCATAACTGGAATTTGAACTTAAAAAATATATATGCATGTGGACATGCACAAAGAAACATGCACAGTAATTCAGCAAAGCCTTGCTCAAGTTTGTTACATTTATGTTCTAATTCTTGAGGACAGCATCATTAGTACCACCAAAATATTATTTTCATTCTAAAAGACCTGATAATTATTTAAATAGCAAAGATTAGGTTTTGCTTTTGCTTCAAACTTCAATGTATTTATTTTTTAAAATTCAATCCTTGCCCTAACTGGTTTGACTCAGTGATAGAGCGTCGGCCTGCAGACTGAAGGGTCCCAAGTTCAATTCCGGTCAAGGGCATGTACCTTGGTTGCAGGCACATCCCCAGTAGGGTGTGTGCAGGAGGCAGCTGATCGATGTTTCTCTCTCATCGATGTTTCTCTCTATCTCTCTCCCTTCCTCTCTGTAAAAAAATCAATAAAATATAAAAAAATTCAATCCTTGAACAATAACAACAAAAATACAACTATCTACTTAGCTTTGCCAGTGGAGACCTGGTCCAAAGCCAAGGCAGAGATGAGACTGTAATTTTTCTTTCTTTAGGTTGTGATCTTCAGTCTGGTGAAATCATGGTTCCTTATTATGCAAGTTATGCATAGCATTGTTGTGGAATGCACAAATTCATCCATTTTCTATGAAAACACAGCATTTACATACAATTGAGGTCTTGGATACTGTAAAAATATTTTTATTGATTTCAGAGAGGAAGGGAGAGGAAAAGAGACACAGAAACATCAGTGATGAGAATCATGGATTGGCTGCCTCCTGTACCCGCCCCCCTCCCTGGGGATAGAGCCCCCACCTGGGCACGTGCCCATACTGGGAATAGAACCATGACCTCTGGGTACATAGGTCAACCACTGAGCCACGCCAGCTGGGCTTGGATACTTTTAAGATCTGCAGCTACATGAAAAAATTGAGTTGCTCCATGATTCCTGTTGATTTCAGTGCGAGCTGCACAGGTGGAATTGATGGTTGGGGAATCTGTCCTAATAGTAAGCATTCCAGCCTCACTGCACCTGGTAGATCCTACACGTAAATTAACCTATTTTTTACTCTCTGAAGAAATTAGTGTTACATCTTGCGTTATGCTGAGTGACAAACTGGTAATATTAAAGAAGCAGAGAGGCTTTAAAATGTCTTTTTAAAAATGTGTTTCCTATTTTGGAGTTCATTTTTTTCATTACCCAAGAAACAAAGCAAAAGAAATCGGCAGTGTTTGCTTTAAGTTTATCACTGAAGATCACTTAAAGGCTTTAATAAAATATTCCTTAGACTATCCATAACTTATTAAAAGGATGAGATATTTGAATACTGAAAAGTTTTCAAAATGGCACCTCCATACAGCAGAATAGTAGTTTTCATAACGATGACAATTTTCTCTGCCCCAGACTGCTCCCTCCCAACTCTATTACCGTTTAGTAGTATGACTTCCCTATGATGGTAGCCAGTGCCTCTCAGATTGAAGATACTCTAGAGAATACACTTCCTTATCTTGGTTACTTCTTTCAAAAATACTCTCAGAAACTATCTTGTTCCTACATTTGCTCTTAGATTGGAATAAATCATCTTAATGAATTGATTAAATGTAATGCTAAAATCAAAATCTCCAAGTACATATCAAGTAATCATACTGAGTATTAATAAATATCTTTCTGGCCTTAAGGGACATAACTAAAGTTTTCATACTTTTATCCTACAATATACAATATGAAGAATTTGTTAACCTGATTTTGTCTTTCTGCTCAGTATAAACTCCATACTTTCCTTGTACTAAATACTCTATTTTAAGATTCTTTTTAAAAATATATTTTTAATTATTTCAGAGAAGGAGAGGGAAAGAGAAATAGAAATGTTAATGATGAGAGAGAATCATTTATCAGCTGCCTCCTGCACATGCCTCACTGGGGATGGAGCCCGAAACCTGGGCATGTACCCTGACCAGGAATCGAATTGTGACCTCCTGCTTCATAGGTCGACACTCAACTACTGAGGCACGCCAGCTGGGCTATTTTAAGATTCTTTTAAAAATTATTTTAAAATATATGAAGAAAAAGGCCATTTTCACAGTTTATTCTTGTATTATTATTTATTAATTATTATATTATTTTCCATAAGAACAACTATGAACCTACTTTTGCCCCACCCTATATATATATACCTGTATATGTTGCAATACATTATATTTTTAAAATTAAATATCTTTTTTATTTTTTAATTATATAATATTATGTTAGTTTCAGGTGTACTTCCCAATGATTAGACATTATGTAACTTAGTAAATGATTATCCTGATAAATCTCATACCCATCCAACACTCTACATAGTTATTACAATACTAGAGGCCCGGTGAAGAAATAAGTGCACAGATATGGTCCCTAGGCCTGGCCAGCGATCAGGGATGATCTGTGGGGCGACCAGCGGGGTGACTAGGGCCTCCGCTCGCACCGCCTTGGCCTGGTGCCACCCGCTTGCTGGCTCCGCCCCCCCCCCCGGCCGCCGGTCACCATATTTGGGGTGACCGGCAGGGCAATTAGGGCCCCCACTTGCCCCTCACCTTGGCCTAGAACTACCTGCTTTCCTGCTCCATCATTCCACCACAGTCCCGCTCTTGTCAGGGCCCATTGGGGCTGGCAGCACCTCCACTGCCGCCCGCTGCCAGCGCTGCATCACAGATGCCCACTCTATTCCGCGCCGCCCCCTGGTTGTCAGCGCACATCTAACTCCCAGTTGGTTGAACTCCTGCCAGTGGGACAATTTGCATATTAGCCTTTTATTATATAGAATTATTGACTGTGCTGTACTTTACATCCCCTTGAGTGTTCTGTAACTACCAATTCATACTTCTTAATCCCTTCACCTTTTTCACCCTTCCCCCTAACCCCCTCCCATCTAAAAACCATCAAAATGTTCTCTATATCTGTTAATCTGTTTTTGTTCTGCTTGTTTGCTTATTTTCTTTTTTAGATTCATTTGCTGATAGATATGTATTTATTGCCATTTTATTGTTCATATTTTTTTCTTCTTCTTCTTAAGGGAGAGCCTTTAACATTTATTGTAATATTAGTTTGGTGGTGATGAACTCCTTTGGCTTATTCTTATCTGGGAAACTACCTCTCCTTCAATTCTCAATGATAGGTTTGCTGGAGAGAGTAATCTTGGTTGTCTATCCTTGCTTTTCATCACTTTGAATATTTCTTGCCACTCCCTTCTGGCCTGCAAAGTTTCTGTTGAGAAATCAACTGACAGTCTTACTGGAGCTCCCTTGTAGGTAACTAACTGCTTTTCTCTTTTGGCTTTTAAGATTCTCTCTTTGTCTTTAACCTTTGGTATTTTAATTATGATGTGTCTTAGTGTGGGCCTCTTTGAGCTCATCTTGTTTGAATAAAAGGCCATTTTAAATGTTACATTCGGTCTATAATTGCAATCATAGGAAACATAAAAGATCCATCCTTTAAAAGAGGCATTGATACAATTGTAACAGCTGAGGACCAGCAAGCTTTAAATAATTCCATATACAGAAAATGTCTTCAGCTAAGAGATTCACTTTTACATTTTTATTTTATATATTGGTGTTTAGTTTATAGTTTCAGACAAGCAACAGGTTGAAAACAGTGTGTGTGTGTGTGTGTGTGTGTGTGTGTGTGTGTGTGTGTGTATGTATGTATGTTGAAGAGTGGGTGGTAAATAAAGTTTTATCCCAGGCACAGCGAGAAACCCTAAATGTTGCCATAGAAAAATGTACCTTCTACCACCAGAGCAGAAATCTGTCCCTGTGTTTTAGGCATTGACCTTGTAATGAATGATACAAAAGCCTTCTCATATATCACAAGGCGAGGTCTTGGCTTCCAGTAATTTAATTTTCAATTAAAGAATTAAGCATTGATAAGAAGCTTTAAAAGACTTCATTTGTTTTAAATTAAGAATCTGTGGTCCATAGTGGGACTTGGGCCATTTCTATGTGGGATGGAGCCTACATAAAGACCACCCAGCACTCACTTGGCATTCAAGGAGACAGATTCAGTCAGGTAAAGTACCCTCTACCTTTCTATAGAAGAAGTTCCTATTTCTTTTAAGTACTGCCATCAGAGCAGAACCCTAATCTTCTCACTTATTTAGAATTATGAAATATTGGTATTTAAAGAGGAAACATGTAAGTAAAGAAATTGGGGACCAGAAGGGACTTATTCAAAGCCATATACTAGTTAATGGCCAAACCAAGGCCAATAGAGTTTGAGGTCTCACCTGGATGCACCACGTTAACTTCAATTTTATTTCTTTTCAATAATAAGAAACTAAAACTAGAAGATGAAAAAATGTTGATGGCTTATATTGTGTTCTGATCTCATTATTCTATCAGGGTCAGAATAATCTTCACATTCTGATTAATTTCACTATAGTCCTACAATAAAAGCATATTTAATCTCCTCCGTGAGAATGTCCACATTCTAATATCCAGGTCTATTATAAGGTTAACAGAGGCATGATCACTTAGGAAAGAGTATGTGTTGTACACTTCATTACTTCAACTTCTAAGGAATTGGACCAAAATGAAAATCTCTCCTTGGATTAGATTGAGACCAATAAAATTTTACTGCTTTCTTTTATTGTGTTTGATGATTTTAAATATATTCTAATCCTGAACATTTTTCCACATAGAGATGAATAACTTTATGAAATACAATTAAATTAATTAAAATGAGTATATTATCCAGAGAAGTAAACAATCTTTTCATTCCTGAAATACTGACTTTCTGTGTTACTAATGTAAGTGCAGTTCCAAACAAGCCTTTCACTCTCTGTTACATGTTCATGATATTTCATATTCAGACTCTTATTTGGCATCACAGAGGTATATTTTTAAATGATATTAAATAAAATCTGCACCTATTATTTGTTTAGCTTGCATTTAGCACCATCTCCTTCTCACCAGCAGTCTGTCTCTAGATGATCCCAAATGTTCATCTTGTTCTAGAAGAAAGTGAGTTTTTGCATAATGACTATGTTTAGCGCTCTCTCCATTCCCCCTCCCTTTTCAATCCATTAGAATTGTGAATGTGACTTTTAGTTTGTATAAAGTAAACTTTTAGTGTGGCTAATGGCATAACATGGAATGTTTTATAAGTGTGCAACTTTTTTAAAAGGTAGGTAAACCTGGAATCTAGAATTACCTCTTCTATTCCAGTACAGTTGAATTTAACTCCAAGACCACATAGCAAAAGGGACAAAGAAATGGGCTGTCACTTATAAGTCAGAAAAGAAAGTACATAGAAAACTCAAACTAAAACATCCAGGAACAAATAGTTAGATATGTGTTTACTCTGCAGGAAGCCAAGTTGTAAGAACTGTTAGAGAAATTCACATGTATAAAAACAGATATAGCTCAAAACATCTGGAGGCACTGTGGGTAGAAAGAGGGAAAAAAAACCAAAAAACAATATCTGGCTTGGAATATGATCTACTCGTTTCAGAATTAAATGTTGAGCCATGACCGGTGTGGCTCAGTTGGCTGGAGCCTCATCCTGTGCACTGGAAGTTCGCAGATTTGATTCCCATTGATTCCCAGTCAGAACAGGGTCCTGGTTTTGGGCTCCATTTCTGGTCGGGGCGTGTATGTGAGGTAATCAATCAATCGATGTTTCTCTCTCACCTCTCTCTCTCTCTCTCTCTCTCTCTCTCTCTCTCTCTCTCTCTCTCTCTCTCCTCTCTCCCTCCCTCTCTAAAAAAATTCAATAATTAAAAAATGTTGTTTAAAAAAATTAATTGTTGAATGTTTGGCCTTTCAGGCACTATGCTAAGAGGCTTTTCAGCCCTTGGCGAAAAGCTAGAGCAAAAATACAAATAACTACAGTCTGCGACAGAACTGAGAATTATATAAAGAGGGGTTCAAAGGAGAAAGAAATAAACTCAGATGAAAGGAAACAACAAAGAAACCCTGAAGGAAATAGCATCTGGGTTGAACTTTAAGGAGTAGGATCTCCACAAGCAGATACAACGGGAGGGCGTTTCAGTCAGAACAGCATGAGCCACTTCATGAGGTGTATGATGTCTAAATTGCTACATTGTACACCTGAAACTAACATAATATAATATGGTATGTCAACTGTCATTGAAAAATAAATTTTACTTTATTTTTAAAGATGTTTTATTGATCTTGAGAGAGTGAGGAAGAGAGAGGGAGAAAGAGAGAAACAGGATGTGAGAGCATAACATTGATCAGCTGCCTCCTGCATACCCCCTACCTGTGATTGAGCCAGAAACCCAGGCATGTGCCCTGACGAGGAATCAACTGTCCACCTTTTGGTGCACGGAATGATGCCCAACCAACTGAGCCACACCAGTCAGAGTGAAAAATAAATTTTAAACAATTAAATTAATAAAAAAAAGAACAGCATGAGCCAAAGCATGCAGGTGATACAGTCCAGATAACAATGTTCAGAAAATAAAGAATCCACTGTTGCCTGAACATGGAGTCCTGACAGGAGAAAACACTGAAAGACAGGTAGAGACTATGTTGTAATGTTCAGAAAAATTTAATTTGATAGTCAGTGTAAAAGCACGATTTTTTTGTCTTTTTTCTTTATTGATTAAGGTATTAATATGTGTCCTTATCGCCCCATTACCCCCCCACCCCACCCCCACTCATGCCCTCACCCCCCTGGTGTCTGTGTCCATTGGTTAGGCTTATATGCATGCATACAAGTCCTTTGGTTGATCTCTCCCCCTTCCCCCCACCCTCCTCTACCTTCCCTCAAAAGCACTAATTTTTAAAGGAGGAAAGTGATGCAATGGAACCATCTTTTGGGAATATTAGTCCAGAATAGCTTTTAGTCTAAGACACAGTCTTTCTCTCTGTTCTTTAGTTCATGAAACTACTGCTATCAGATAATTTGAATAAAACAGACTGATTTCAGTATTTCTTGTCCCACTTTCCAACTGGAGAGAGTGGCAAACACACATCTCTAAAGGTCCAAAGGGAAGGGATTATGCAAAATCATGCCATAGAGTGACAGGATGGAGAGAAGGGCTTGGAGAGAGAGGCAGGCAAAGAGCAGACCCTGGGTCTGTGAGAAGGTCCCCAAGACTGGAAAAGTGCCTGTGCTTTTTGTGGTTCCCAAACAACTGGGACATCTGCGTTTAAGCCCTGGGAATTGGTGAGGAAGAGCTGGCACCTCAGGTAAGTACCAGCCAGAGAGTGAATGTTCTAGCCCTTCCATCCCAGCCCCAAACTCTATGTCCAAGCAGGTCAGAGAAGAAGCAGTACCACCCCTGCTGCCCACAGTGGGAAGTGAAGCCTTGGCTAATAAGCACATCAGCGGGGACCTTTGTGGACCAAGTCACTGAGAAATTTTCTCAAATCTGGATTGCAAAGAACCCCCATGACCTTCCACAGCCCTGGGAAGTGGGAAGGAAGACCAATAACAAATGATATTAAATCCTTCCTAGGGCCCCCATGAAAGGGACTGCAGGTCAGATTTAAATCAGAGAATAATTGATATGTTTCTTACATCCACAGTTTAGGATAGAGTGACATTAATACCTGATACACTAGCAAGAAAGCGCTTCTGGTTTTGATCTAGAAATTCTGAGTCTTAACAGGTGGCATTAAGTTCCTTAATACAGAGCACTTCGTTATTTTACTATGACAGTAAATTACACTGATACCTGCAGACTTTGCTGAGTGTAATGAACCCTTCAAGACGTTTAAAAAAGATTTTAAAATTTGTATTGATTTTAAAGAGAGAGGAAGGGAGAGTGAGAGGGAAACATTGATTTGTTGTTCCACTTATTTATGCATTCATTGGTTGATTCTTGTATGTGCCCTGACCAGGGATCGAACCCGAAACCTTGGCATATGAAGAGGACACTAACCAACTGAGATACCATTTTTTAAAATAATGATAAACTTTAATAATTCCACTCTCACAATAGCAGGTACATATAAGAAAACATCTCCTTTTCTGACAGAAGAAATAGAGGATTCTACCCAGTTGACAGTTTTCCCTCTAAATGTGTCAGAAGAAACTCTATAAAATTATCCTTGTCTCATCTTACATAAGTTAAAACTTCTATTTCCAGTTATTCCAGAATTTTCACATATTCCCATTCCTTCCACACTTGCATGTAGTGACCACTACTAAAGGAAAGCATACATAACAGATACACACACTCACGCTACACACACACACACACACACACACACACACACACACACACACACATTTTGAAGGATTCCTATGTCTCATACTTGACTTCATGGGGGAAACTGCTTCCCTATCATTTCAGCATTGGCAAGAAGCCAATCGTTAGCTCAGCCCTACAGCATCCCTAGGTTCCTTGGTTAATGAAAATTACCAGCAAGTTTGTAACTATGGGCAGGAATTGAAAAGCCTTGGGTCAACAGTTTTAGCCCAGTTTCAAAACTACTTTTCGGTGCCAAATGACTAGATTAGCCTAAGAACCGTCTATGGGTCTGCAGTATTCTCTGATGTATAGAAACTAATATCTTGCTTATATAGCGAATGTACTCTCTCTTAACACTTCTCTCTTCCCAACCTCTATATGCCCTTTTAAAAAATCTCCCTTTTTATATCCCTGTCTATCTTACCAAAGCCCCAAGTCCCAAATGCAAACTTTTCTCCCAGATTACATATTCATCATCGCCAGTGCTCTCCATCGCCTAATACAATAAAATCAATGCAACAATGGCACTTGTCAGTCTCTTTGTGCATGAGATAAAACGACGCCACCTGTGAGACCAAGAAATGTGGGGTAATGAGTCATCTCCGACTCCTGTGAAATAGCCTACTCAGGCTGGGCCTGCAGAGAAAATGATGAAGAGAGGGCAATCAGAGAATCAGTGCACTAGTGATTCATTTCTTAATTTATAGAAATGTGAAGTTCTTTTAAGCTGATATGAGCATATCCACTGACAAACCTGCTAAGCACATCTGCACTTTTATTATACTTTTATTATACCTGCTAAGCACACCTGCATTTTTATGATAGAGCTTGCCCGAGGCCGTCGGAGCAGCAGGGCCAGGAATACATTAGTAAAATTAGAAGAAATATCATCGGGCAACTTCAGTGCGCATGTAAACAATGAACAGCTCACTGAGGAGAATTTCACTTTTGTGGGAGCTTATCCTTGCCTTGGCCAAACTGAAGCTGGCTGATGAATGGAGGCCTCCCCTGCGAGGGTCAAGAGAGCATTGAAGGCTATGGCAATGCCTGCCTCCGAGTTATTTTTGTACAATCCTCACTGTGCACTATATCGTCTATTGAGTTATCCATATTTATTATGGCAGCCCAACCAGGAAAAATTTATCTTTCTAAATTCTTTTCACAGTCCTGCTTCTGTAATACCCCTATCTCATTCTGCAGTATAAGTTAAATATACTGGATTAATCAGACATATTTTAGCCTCTGCAAAGGGTTTTAGCAGAAGGGTTAGTAATAAAATTGAGAAGCAAAAGGGCTGGCAAAGCAGTAAACTGGCTGCATAGTAAAAGCAACTTACATCCCCCCATAAAAAGATAATGATGGTGAAAATTTTTCAAACCCATCACCACAGTCACAATCAAGTTTAGATTCAGCAACATCACAATCTGCTTAATACATTCACTGAAGACATTCAGGCTTTATTTGGCATTTTAAAGCTTCACTCCAAAACCAATAATTAATTGGACTTGACTCTCTAATGCAAAGTTTGCTTATTTTCTAAATATCTTTTCTAAACACTTTGATTTCTAGATCTCTAATTCAGCTTCAAATGCATACTTTCAAATTGAGCCTATAGTTGAAAAGAATGGAGCTTACAGAATTTCATTCTACAATAAAATCATACCATCTGAGATGCTGAAAAATCAGAACATAATTGAGGTAAAGAGGGCTAGTGGGGCTGAACTCCTGCTGAAAATCACCGGCCTGGGGAGAGCATTTGAGCCTGTGCTAGACGTAGTAGGATGTGCTTAGTCATCCAGCTAATACTTATTGAACCCACACTGTGTGCCAAGCAGTGGGCTAGACATACAGGCCTGGGTCACATGAGTTTCTGCTGTCCAGGAACTCACATTCTACTTGGGGACACAGATGTGTAATAGACTAGTTACACTGACATTCGGTAAGTGTCATAAATTAAGTATGACTTGAGTCTTGTAAGGGCCCAAACAAAGAAACAGCCTCTTGAGGGTCATGCCATCGAGGCCTAGAGCAGCATCTGGCTGGTGTCCCTCGTTTTAACAGAGAAAACAGGAACACAAAGGACACACACCCTGACCCCGTTATTCTCTCATAGCCCCTTGTTCTTTTCTCTTGGAACAGTTAGGTCAATGAGTAGTTATCCAGACAATTATTACATTAATGTCTATCTCTCTGTCTAGACGATGAGGACCTTGAAAAAAGAGACTTGTCTGTTTTTGCCACTATCACCAGGGCCTATTATGGTGCTGACATAGCCAAGATGGCCAGCTATTATTTGGTGAATAATGAATAAATGAATACATGTTTTCAAGCTATAAGAAGAGATTTATTATGGGAAGCTTCACACAATATCAGTACCTAGAACTTGGCCCTTTTGAGAAACTACTTATTAGGTTTTCATTCCAGTAGCTCACCCATCCCAATAGAGCCAGCCCTTCTCTGGCTGAAGTAGATGAAACTCACCTGCGCACTGCACACACACCTCCACCACACAGGATACACAACATGCATCAGAAGCACCGTATACCATGTCACTACATGCAACACAGTTTATCTTCTGAGCACCACACATGCTAGCATAGTGCACGTACCTCATAAGCACACAGCTTATCTCATAAGTACATGAATGTGTCCTACGTCTCCTGTCCCATGTGCTACTTTCTTTCCTTAGTCCTTTTCACTCCCAGCCTGGGAGAGTCCTGTAGGACCCAGTGAGAAGGAGGCTAATCCGCCAGCAAGAGGACTCTCACCAGACACCAAACTGGCTGGCTCCTTGATCTTGGATTTCCTAGCCTACATAATGGGGAGAAAGAAGATGTCAGTTGTCTAAACCACCCAGTCTATGGCATTTTGTTAAAGCAACTGGAGCAGACCAAGACCGGGACCTCTCTCCACCCAGAGAGTCTCTGATCTGTAATGTGCATTGTCTTCCCAACTAGCAGACAAGTTCCTCAAAGATCTAGACTCACATCACTATATATTCTTGGCATCTAGCTCTGGATCTTAAACATAGTAGGTGCTCATTATTTAATCAAAACAGACCATAAGATATACACTGGAATAGAATTGTGAATGTTTGAGACAAATTTTAGGAGAAAGTAACTACATTAACACTATGATTTAAATCTACACACTTTGAATATTTTATACCACACATCATCCTATCAAATAATAGACAAACATGGTAATTAACTGTGCCTCTGACACACTTCCCATTGGCTAATCAGGGTAATATGCTAATTAACTGCCAACCAAGATGGCGGCCGGCAGCCAGGCAGCTGAAGCAAACAGGAGGCTTGCTTGCTCCAGTGAAGGAGGAAGCCAAGGCTCCCCATCTGCTGCTGCTGGGCTCTGAGCTTTCACTCTAAGAAACTATGTTGCAATTATACAAGCTAAACAAACCCCATGCTTTCAGCCAGCTGGGCCTCAGAGCTGGAGTTGCAGCTGGAGTTTCGATTGTAGAACCCAAACAAACACAGATACCTGCTTTCAGCAGCCGAGGCCTCAGAGCTAAAGCCGGCTCTCAGTTCCAGTGACAGCCATAGAAGGTAAATAAATCCCAGAATTAAAAAAAAAGAAAAAGAAAAAAAGGCGGGGTTGGGAGCTTCAGTTACCCGCCAGCCTGAAAACGGCCCTCAGCCCCTCACCCAGACTGGCCAGGCACCCCAGTGGGGACCCCCACCCTGAAGGGTGTGTGACCAGCTGCAAACAGCCATCAGCCCCTCATCCAGGCTGTCCAGGCACCCAAGCAGGACCCCCACCCTGAGCCAGGACACCCTTCAGGGCAAACCAGCCGGCCCCCACCCATGCACCAGGCCTCTATCCTATATAGTAAAAGGGTAATATGCCTCCAAGCACTGGGATCAGTGGAGCCGCGAGGCCTCCTGGCCCCTGGAGCAGAGTGACAGGGGGCAGCGCCCAAACCCCCTGATCGCCCTGCAGCTCTGTGTGTGACAAGGGGCGGGGCCACAACCTCCCTATCCGCCCTGCTCTGTTCATGACAGGGGAAGGCGCTCCAACCCCCTGATCGGCCCTGCTCTGTGTGTGACAGGGTGCGGTGCCCCAACCCCCCCATGGGTCCTGCTCTGTGTGTGAAGGGGTGGAGCCACAACCTACCCATTGGCCCTACCCTGAGTGTGACGGGGGGGAGTGCCCCAACCCCCTGATCCGCCCTGCTCTGTGTGTGACAGGGAGCAGTGCCCCAACTCCCCTATCGGCCCTACTCTGTGCGTGACAGGGGGGAGCTCCCCAACCCCCTGATCAGCCCTGCTCTGTGCGTGACAGGGGGGAGCTCCCCAACCCCCTGATCGGCCCTGCTCTGTGTGTGACAGGGTACGGAGCCCCAACCCCCCTGATGGGCCCTGCTCTGTGCATGACCGGGGCAGGGCCCCAACTCCCCTATCAGCCCTACTCTGTGCGTGACAGGGGGGAGCTCCCCAACCCCCTGATCAGCCCTGCTCTGTGCATGACAGGGGAGAGCTCCCCAACCCCCTGATGGGCCCTGCTCTGTGCATGACAGGGGGTGGCGCTGCAACCTCCCCATGGACCCTGCCTTGAGTGTGACAGGGGGCATTGCCCCAACCCCCCAATCGGCCCTACCCTGAGTGTGACTGAGGGTTGCATCGCAACCTCCCGATCTGCCCTGCTCTGTGCATGACAGGGGGCGGTGCCCCAACTCCCCAATCGGCCCTGCTCTGAGCCTGACCAGGGGCTGCACCTAGGGATTGGGCCTGCCCTCTGCCACCTGGGAGCAGGCCTAAGCCAGCAGGTTATTATCTCCCGAGGGGTCCCAGACTGTGAGAGGGCACAAGTGGGGCTGAGGGACACCTCCCCCACCAGTGCACAAATTTTTGTGCACTGGGCCTCTAGTTATTAATAATAACAGCATATTAATAGTAATGTTCATGATTAGTAATAAGGCAATAGCAATTGCATTAGTATTGATAATGTTAGTGATGTTTACAATAGTGATTCTACCAGAAAGGCAATCAAAAATAAACTGAAACTGAGTGAGTTCTCTGTGTGACTAGTTCTATGTGTGATTTGAAAATGAAAAATGCAACTTAGAAAATAGAATAAATGTAAGAGAAGCTTTAACACAACTTAGAAATAAGTTAAAAAAAAAGCTAAGAAAAATAAGTCTCATTCTGGACCTAATGAATACTCAGCTGATGGTATTTCAGAACCATCCACTGAGGGTGAGATGTCAGAACATCAGTGAAGAAATTAAACATTCAATCTTGATTAAGATAAAAGCACAGTTTTAACTCAGCACATCTTGATGTGAAAAGGGTACCTGTGAACTAACCCTGGATCGCATAAAATATACCCGAGGAAATGGACCTCCTGGGAAATAAAGCCCCAGCAGGCAAGGCTGAAATTCCCTCTCTAAGACTTCCTGCCTGCTGAGTGTGTCATTCTAGTTTAATATAATCAGAGGGTGCATGAGGGAATAATTTTGTGTATGTGCAGGAGATTTTGTGTGAGGATCTATGTGTGCAACCCAAGACTGAAATATTTGACTAATAAATCTGTTAAAATGTATTCCACTTATTGGAAGGTCTAAAGCAATCTGGTTCTTTCTCTAAGTACTGGGGTAAACGCAAAGACCGTCACAGGATTAGCCTGAATTAGAAATGGAGTGCTGTAATTGCAAGGCAGTTTAGAGAACTTAGCTGGAGGGAGAATTCCAATTTGTGTGTGTGTGTGTGTGTGTGTGTGTGTGTGTGTGTGTGTGTGTGTGTGTCTATAACCATGAAAATAAGAATGTGATGAAGTCCAAGAGGTTATCCATTGCTAAGAGAAGAACAAAAATGATATCACAATCTGATAGTGATGCAATCCTGGCAAGTGGCTCTGGACAAAAGATGGGAATGCTGAAATGATAATGATGTCCCATTTTTCTTCTCTGTCAGTTCATGGCCCACGAGGCAGCTCTTGCAGGTAAAGGAGCTGCAAAGGACCAGGAATACACAAGCTTGAGACTTCCCATAGCCATATATGCTAGCTGTTTCATGTGACACCTCTTTCCTTCCAATCTATTTTATATGCTAGACCAGGGGTGGGCAAACTTTTTGACTCGAGGGCCACAATGGGTTCTTAAACTGGACCGGAGGGCCGGAACAAAAGCATGGATGGAGTGTTTGTGTGAACTAATATAAATTCAAAGTCAACATAATTACATAAAAGGATACAGTCTTTTCTTTTTTTAGTTTTATTCATTTCAAACGGGCCGGATCCGGCCCGCGGGCTGTAATTTGCCCACTGCTGTTAGACCATCAATCTAATGGTAATAATACAATGACTAATATTTACTGAATTCCTCCCATGTGCCAGGTGCTTTACAAACATTTTGCTTTTGAATCCTCACAATTTTTAGCCCAATTTTACAAATGGTGAAATCCAAGAGTAAAGTAACCAGAAACGTGAAGTAACTTACTCAAATAAATTAGTTGAGCTACGTTTGTTGGTTTGTTTTGTTTTGCCTGCACTCTCTTCACTCGAACCTCGCTAAGGAGACATTCGGAGTCTGCACTGGAGCATTCCCAGGTGCTTCACATGCACATGAAATTGGAGAAACACTGCATTAGGCTACACATCATGCTGCTTTCCTTCTGTTTGTCTCAGTCCCAAGGCAAGCGCACACACACGGGAAGGGGGGTGGGGAAGAGAAAGTGGTGTAAGTAATTACTAAAAAGGTTAGAAGTCGCAATACACCTTCTTCTCTAACAACCTATGCAAATATTGAATTCATTGGTAAACAGGGCTCTTTGAAATAGCTTATATATCATATCACCTATTAGGATTCTTAAATGTTCACTGAATAAAATATCTTGGACAAAAATGAAACATATTACATTGGATAACAGCTTATAAGAGAGCATAAGAAGAGAGAGAACACAGGCGTGAGTCATATGAAAAAAAAAACGAAGTCTGGCCCTGTCTTGATGGCTAAGTGGTTAGAGTGTTGGCCTGTGCACCAGAGGGTCTCGGGTTCGATTCCCAGTCAAGGGCATGTTTCTAGGTTGCAGGTTCCCTCCCTGCCCCGGGTCGGGGGCCATGCAGGAGGCAACCTATAGATGTGTCTTTCTCACATTGATGTTTCTCTCTCCTCTCTCTCTCCTCCCCCCATCTCTTCCACTCTTTCTAAATATCAATGCGAAAAAATATTCTCAGGTGAAGATTAAAAGCAAACTGACAAACAACAACCACAAAAACAGGAGTCTAGCCTTGCTGTGCTTCACACTTTGGTAATAAGTACATTAGCAATTACAGATAATTCTTGAATGGCTGAGGCCTTAGAAAAGCCACCAGCTGTAATAATTATAATGTAAGCTTTTGTGCAGCAATGTCCCAGGAGACTGCTGAATGGAGGGCACTGTGGGAATTCCTGCCACTTACATAAGTTTACCGTCACTTCGGTTGCCAGCAAACTTTCTGTGCAGGGGCTGGACCACTGCAGTCCAAAGTGAAAGAAAAGCAAATGAGAAGTAATCTGCATTCCCTCTCATCTTCGTCCTTAAGAAATGTTCTCCACGATAGCCTCTCTGATTTCCTGCACCTAATTCTCTCTATGCACAGGTAAACACTTCAATGAAATCAGTTGGCCCAATTTGAAATTCTGTTTTCATTAGAATTTGTCTGAATGCAATACCTGTTACAAGAATTTAACATACTTAGCAGAGGTAACTCTTTTTCCTGAAACTAATGAGACTGATGTACTACTTCAATGCTGCTCCAAGTTTTTGTGTGCACAGCATCCTCTGGGAATCTTGTAAAGCTGCAGATTCTGATTCAGTAGGTGTAGGTGTTGTAATAGACCCCGCGAATCACACTAGGACGCCTCAAGAAGTCGAATTAAGGAGTCACATTTATTGCAAATCCGGGACTACGAGGGGGCATTTTGCTCTCTCAGATCTCGTAGTAATTACCTAACCCCAACACCAGATTTATATAGGCAAAAATCACAAAGGTCTTGATTACATCTCAGGGTTTGGAATGAGGTACCTGGTTTTCATAAAAGCAATTTACAGAAACAGAATTGAGCATGTTAGTTAAATTATAGTTTTGGGTCTCCAGATCACTGAACCAACGGAAACACATTGCCTGGAGCCATGGGTCTTGGGACCACTGAGTTGACAGAAACACGTTATCTGTAGCCACTGAGGCAATTTAGGGTAATTGTGCTGTCCTGGTTCCAGGTACAGAAGAATGTGCTTCTAAAACCAGTGAGATCACAATCAATGGGATATTCAAACCACCAACAATGGGATATTCAATCGATTGGGATAGCATACATAAGTTCAGAAAATCAAGTAACTTTTCTATTGTTAAACAAAGCAAATAAGTACAGAAGCCAAACAGCAGGGTTAAAGTTAAACTACAGTTTCTACCTGAGATGATTGCCACTGTACCTCATAGGCTGCCTGTCTAACATCCTATGTGATGACGTCACTGCTAGTCTAAGCACACACTACACTCCTGAAGGCACTGCCCCTAATTTAGCAGTGAAATGTCTACCTTTTCAGTCTCTTTTTTCATTAAGACTAATCCATCTTTTGAAATTATAAAAGTAAATACTTTGTCATACATTCTTACATTAGATAACTTGGAAAATTAGAAAATAAGAAAGATGAGATTAACAATCTCACCAGCCAGGCATAACTATTATTCAAATCTGGCTATATTTCCTTCCAGTCTTTTTTCAATGTACATACATCTAGTTTTGCAAAAACGCCTATCTTACCCTCCATTTCATTTTGATTTAACAGCCATATCTAAATCATCTCACATTATTGCACACGCAGTTTTCGATCAAATCTCCAAATGTATTTTCATCACACATATCCATGATGCAGAACTTTGAGTACAATATTAGCTATCAGCCACACAGCAAACTCACAGATGGTTATCTACACACTGCAAAGGCAGAACAGTGATAATTCTATAAAACCTTGAGACATGGTGCACCATCAATATTATACTGATGTCATAGTTACATAGAGGCAGGACCTCCTCTACTCAGAAATATATTCCATTTCTTCAGAGTGTTGCATTTCTTTTTAAACCTGATATCCAGTCATCTCTTGGGCCTTTTTACAGTCTTTCTCTCATATCCTGTGGGACTAGCTTATTTAGAGAGCCATAAGCTGCATCCTGTTTTTATTTTTTTCTCTCTGCAAAGCTTGCCTGCCCTTCTTGACCTTTTCTTGGCAGGCTGTAGATCACAGCTGTTTCAACTGATGGGGCAAGACTCTGAGACTCCGCTCTGCCCAGGTGTTCCTTTTCATTAACACTGGGTTTATTCAGGCTGTCAGACGTGCTGTTATGCGCGTGACAACTAAACAGTTGGTAGACAACAGATGCAGGTGGGCTACCAGTCAGTTGCATATGATTTGGAAGGGCTACACTTGTCACTCATCTGTAATGGTAAATGCTATGATAGAAATGGGTGATGTGCAATATTCTATGCTATTTAATGATGGTGAGGTGCATGTGATAAATGGGAAAAACAAAAATTGGACTTTAAATTAAAATTTAAATAAAAGTACTCTGCTGAAATGTAAACATGACAATAAATGTGTTTTCTTTTAAAAAATATATGTTTTTATTGATATTTAGAGAGAGAATAAGGGAGAAGGAGAGATAGAAACATCCACCAGCTGCCTCCCACATGCCCCCTACCAGATATCGAGCCCACAACCCAGACATGTGCCCTGACAGGGAATTGAACTGATGACCTTTTGGTTCATGGAGAGCACCCAACCACTGAGCAACACCGGCCAGGCAATAAATGTGTTTTCTTATGAAAGCACTGACATGATACAAAATAATTTTTTATGAATTTCAAGATTTGGAAAACTGAGTGAAATCCTCTAGTGTTGGCAACATGACAAACCCATGTCTGGTAAACTAATAATCCTACACACACACACACACACACACACACACACACACACACACTTAATTTTTTAACAGAGAAAGTTGGAGCCACTGTGGGCACACTGTACCACTTTGTCTCTAAATATTTCAGTATACTGGTAACTACAATGCACTATGCCAGTTGTCTCAGTCTGGGGACAATTTGCACATTTACATATTTATATCTATTTTTTTCTGGTTTGGGATCCAATCAAGGCCAAACATTGCATCTACTTGTCATAAATCCTTTAGTCTAGAACAGCCCCACAGTTTGTCTTATTCTTTATTGTCTTTGACCTTTTTTAACAGTATGGGACAATTATTTTGTAGATGTTCCTAGATTTGGGTGTATCAGATGGGTCCCCAGGAACAACTTTGGCAGGAATACCGCACAGGGTAATACCCTTCTCGGTGCATCCGATCAGCAGGTACAAGATGCTGAAATGCCCCACCACTGATGATATTAACTTTCATCCCTGAGTAAAGGTAATAAATGCCAAGTTTCTCCACTGAACAGTCACTTTTCTTTCACTTACAATGAATGAATAATTTGTGGAGAGATGTGTTGAAATTAGGCAGATATCCTGTTCCTTATCAAACTTTTGCCCCCAAATGTTTAGCGTTTATTGATGATTTTCTCACTTGGTCATTACTTCTAATGAGTTGGCATTCTATAGAGTGTCCCAAAAAATGTATACACACACTTTGAATAATTATAAAGGCAGTGTTTTTAAAAGTACATTTTATTTTCAAAATTGAGCTATCAGCTGTTCAAGTGTATAGGCATTCCTTTGGGACACCCAGTATTGTAATAAAGAGCATTTCTAACTTGTTTATTGATTATTGATATTTATCAGTATTGATTCAGAGATTTTTATTTTACTCAGTGGGTTAGAAACTAGTAACCTCAGTATTAGGTTTGATTTTCAAATCATTCTGGATTTGGTCAGTGAAACATGTTTCCACCTAGCTCCTGTGTCATTTTGATTGGTCTCTATCATTCGCTGGGTACTTACTTCATGAAACAATGAGATATTCCAGGCTCATCTGTGCCTCCCTCCAGGAATCAGCCATTCTCGAAGGAATCCTGGTCATTTAAATAGAGAATGGTATTTATAGAGGAAGACTTGGTCCTAGTTGTGCTCGTTGCTGTTGGGGTAGAATTGATTCCAGGCCTACAAAGGTAACCGGCATGCATAGACGCACTACCTCCAAACCCAATCCCCAAACCACAAGCTATATTCTAGTATTAATATTTTGCCTTTGCATATGTGCCACCCCTTTATGGCCACACCTACCCTCTTGTCCCTAATATTTATTTTCCAATTGTTTTATACTACTCTTGAAAATCTACTCACTGGCTCAAGTCTCAAATATACCACTGAGCCATGCAAACTTACTAACTATATAATCTAATAGTTATTTTGGTGCATGCACACCCATGTATGTAAAATTTATACCTATGTAACCCAAACCCCTGTGAGGATAAAGCATATTTCTATCACCCCAGAGAGTTTGTTCAGGCCACTTTGCAGTCAACTGCACGTCACTTCACCTAGAGGCAACCATATATCATTTTTACTGTATTTTTCACCTGTGTCAGAGCACGCAGCAGGAGCTCTGCACCAGCTCTGGTGCTCTGAGCTGCTCTGAGTCTGGGCAGAGCTTGGCAGAGGGTCTTGGGAGACAGAAAAGGAGATGGAGAAATTGTGGGTGTGTATAAGAATGAGTCTTTATTGCTGACGCCAGGGGCCTTATAGCCATCAGACAAGAACAGTCCTCACAGCAAAGTCCACACAGGCAGGCAGCCGGACACCGGCTGGTGAACATACATCTTCCCCATAAAGCAGCATCAGTCTCTGTACCCACAGCTATTACCTGAGCAGTCACATGCTGCCTCCTAGACTCACCACCTCACATCATAGCAGTACCTGAGCTCTCCAGCTCAGCAGCTTCTCCTGTCTCTCCTGCCCAGCTGCTCTCTCCAGCAGACTTCTTCTCACTCCCGCTTCAACCTACTCCAGCCAACTAGCTGGTCAGTAACTTACTGTTGTAGCATTTAGACAAAGAAGGCTTCGTGCCAATAGTGACATCAATCATATTGGCTACTGAAGGGCACAGTGTACTGTGTGACCTTGTACCCGCTCATGATATATTGGCTTAGGATTCCCAGGCTCAGAGTCCTTGAACATCCTGCTTACGCACATGCTCAGAGCAGCCTTTGGCCATTCTGATGTATTGATAACAAGACCTCTGTGCTCCCACCGGCCTTGACTATCCAGGGACCTGGCATGGTTCCCACACACCTGTTATAGAACCACATATGAATCAAATAGTATGTACACTTTTGTGTTCAGCTTTTCCCTCAATATGTTATGTATGAGACTCATTGATGTAGTTGCAGGTATCACTAGTTCGTTTCTTTTTATTGCTGTGTTTATTTCACTATAAGAATATACCACAATCTCTTTCTTTATTCTTCTAATGATGGATACTTGAGTTGTTTCCAATTTTTAGCTATTGTTAATGAAGCTGCTATGAACATTCTTGAAGAACAATTCTTTCTGTGAACAACATATTTTTGTAGCTATAGATTTACAGAAAGTTTCAAACAAATGCATACTCCTATATACACTTCCCATTTCCCCCCAATAAGAACATCTTGTATAAGTACAGCACAATAATATCCAAACCAGGAAATTGACATTGGTATAGTACATACAGAGCACACTAGTATTAAGATTTCACTAGTTTTATATATATATATATATATATATATATATATATATATATATATATATTTGTATTTTGATTTGTATGCTGTGACATTGCTAGTTTCACTTCATTTCAGTATCCATAGGATTTTAAAGAACATTCATCTGAATTTTGGAAATGGACAAAGGAGATTACTAGGTTTCTTTTCAATGTAGTTTGTGCAATGTCCAGTTCAGGAATTAGCACATTTTTTTCTGTAAAAGATCAGATAGTAAATATTTTAAGTTTTGTGGGACATACAATCTCTGTAACAAATACTAAACTCTGTCACTGTAGTACAAAAGCAGCTATGATCAATAAAAGAGTGTGGCTGTATTCCAATAAAACTTTATTTATAAAAACAGACAATGAACTAGATTTGGCCAAAGGACTGGAGTTTGCGGATTCCTGGTCTAGCAGAATCTCTGATGATGTTTATCTGTGGATTTACCTTTGTCTGATTCTATTGATTAGATTATTTTATATCTCTATAGAGGTAAAAGTTAACTTGCAGAAAACTAATAACAATGAAAATAAGTATTGTCTGAGAACAATGCAAATGAACATAATTTTTATCTAGTCAGATGCAATTGATTTATTTTTTTATTTTTTATTTTTTATCTCATCATTTTGGTTTCCTGTTTGGGTTTGTGACTATGTATAAGGTTGATCTGCTTCGCTTCTCAATATCTAGTGCAGGACAGTGTCAAATGCTGTTTCTGACTAATTAGATCAGGCAAAGACTCAAGGCCTCCAGAGACCGCCTTGGCCTACAGACTGATAGGATTCCATCTTGAATTTCCCTCAGGCAATCATTCACAGGTGTGTCGCAAGTTTTTTTTTTCAAATGAGTGGAGCAATTGCTTCTGCCTGGAGGCTGTTATTCTTAGTCTCTTAAATGGCCTTAGGAACTCTGCAGCATGGGGCAAGGTGTTTTCCAATAGGGTGGGTCACTGTCTTCCCATCCCGCCCCCCCCCCAGGCAAAACCGCCTGTATAACATATGTCTTTGTGAAAAAGATGACTTTCACAGCATGAGGGAATGACTTAGCACAGGAAACCAGGGTGTCTGCCTTCTGAGCTCTTAACCTAGAGCCCCTGATTCTGACTTCTGCTCACACAGCTGGAGTCCTCTCTGCCAGGCATAAGATGAGTGGCTTCATAGGGAATTTTGTGCATTGGCCCTTTAAGAGGGTGCCTGAATTTCCAACCATTTCTCCCTGTCAGATAGCAACCCACCACTTTTCACAGTCAAATGTTATGTGGGTAACCTCAGCTCTGGTGCTCTCTGCTAGGGGTACCAGCTTAGGGATTAGACCCCAGATTTCTCAGTAGCAACCCCCACAGCTGAGATATCTCTCCAGAACTTCAGTTGCTGTCTGTGGGAGTTTGGCCAGCCCTTTTGTTCCCCCTCCTACTAGTCTCTATGCAACCTCTACTTTCTGTCCTCGGTTATCAGGGTTCTTCCCAGCAAGTCTTACATTGATTATTCAGGAAGTTTTTCTGTATTTTACTTGTAATTCCAGTTTGTCTGGGAATGTGTCCATGTAGCATCCACTTACTCTGGCACTATATTTATTCTCCTATTTTTTATTTTTTAGATGCAATTGATTTCTGTTAGTAGAAAAGTTAAACAAAAAATGTTACAGTTTACACAAAATGTTAGTTTACTTTTATGTAGGATATTAACTAGTTTTGCATTTATTAGAAAATTTGTTTCAGAAACACTTTGGCTGTCTATATAAATCTTCACTCCTCAAATTTCCCTTTGCACCACTGTTAACATATTACTGGATACCTCTTCAATTCATGAGTTGAATAAAATGTTTAACTTATATTTATTTATTATTTACATGAGTCCTGTTTTTAAGTTTAAACATTATATGTTACTAGTAGTAGGAACTTTTACATAAAATGTGTGTCAATAAAGACAGTTTTACTTTTTCCTTTCACATCATTATGGTTTTTAATACCTTTTTCTTGCCTTATTATACTGGCTTGGGCCTTTAATACAAATAAATGTTGTTCCTCCCTATTTTCTTCCAGCACTTTTTAAAAAATATATTTTTATTGAATTCAGAAAGGGAAGTAGAGGGAGAGAGAGATAGAAGCATCAATGATGAGAAAGAATCATTGATTGGCTGCCTCTTGCACGTCCCACACTGGGGATCAGAGCCGGCAACCCAGGCATGTGCCCTGACCAGGAATTGAACTGTGACTTCCTGGTTCATTGGTCAATGCTTCCTGGTTCATTGGTTGGGCCTTCCAGCACTTTTTGAATGTGCTGAGGTATTGGAGCTGCATATATTCAGGTCAAATATGACATTTTGTTTAAAAAATTTTAAATTAATGATTGATTTTAGAGAAAGAGAGGAAGAAAGGGAGAAGATGGAAGGGGGAGAGAAATGCTGTTCCATTTACTTATACATTCATTGGTTGAGTCTTTTATGTGTTCTGACTGGTTATCAAACCCATAACCTTGGCATGACAGGACAATGCTCCACCAACAAATCTACCTTGCCAATTTTTTAAACTTCACAATTGGCCCTTTTAGTTGAAACTTAAGCCACCCCTGCCCCAGATTCTTCCTCCCACAATAACCTGAGAGTTTTGAGACACAGAGAAATATATTTCTGTGCATTGCAGAACAGAAATTTGGATTACCTGGAAGTTGAAAGTGAAATTCCAAAAAAATCAGAGGAGTAGTAAAAAAAAAAAAAATGAGGTAAGAGATGACTCTGGGGGTTCTAACAAAATGTCAGCAAACCTGTATAAGAACAGTTGCAACACATTTCCAAATGGCAGGAAACTGTTGATAAAACTTTTGAAACAATATCTAACTTTCATTAGAAATTTTCTCTTCTCAGCCAAAATTACCTATCATTTTCTCAAATCATTCCATACATTCTATCAGATACACCAGCCTTTAGATAGACTTGTTTTGACGAATAAAGAGAAAAGATTATTTTCCATAATCATAATGATGTACAACAGAAATAGTAAAATTTACAGGAAGTAAAATGATACCAGAAATATAGAAACAATTTGTGACCAATAATTTGGAGAGAGAGGTAACAGCAGAACTCTTCTCATACCTAAACCTCACACACATACACACGCTTCTCAAGAATCCTTAGAAATATTGTAGAGCTTGATGATACTCCAACAATACAGGAAATGTGGAAATAACGTCAATTTGTCTGAACATTAAAGGAAAGAAAAAGGCAAATCCAAAAAGTTGAAGAAACTGTAGACATTTACGTTATGCATATATTATCTCATACAGCATTGATATAAGCTTTTAAGTAAGATATTATTGCCCTAAATTTCATAGTTATAAAATCTGTGTAATGGGAATCTCATAGGATAGGAAATACCAATAGCCAAGAAACATACACTCAATCTCACTATTAATGATATGAATGCAAATTAAGATACCATATTATACTTCTCAAATTCATAAAAATTAAATGCAAAATACCAAATATTGGAGATGTTTTAGAAGAAGAGAAATTAATTTACTATTCTCCTGGGAATATAAATTGTATACCCTTTGGGGTATAAATTTGGGAATATTTAGTATATTTAAAAATATGCATAGTCTGTGACTCTGCAAGTGTACTTTTAGAGTGTCTAACCTACAGAAATATCACAAATATGAACAATTATCATTGTAACATTGTTTGTAATAATGACAGACAGGAAACAACTTGAATGTTGATCAATAGGTTGAATAAACAACAGCATAGTCTTATAATGGAATACTATAAAACAATAAAAAATGGATGAACCAGATCTATATGTTTTAGATGGATAAATATAAAAAACATAATGTGTTTAAAAAGCTAGTTTCAGAAGAATATCTGTTTGTGTGTATATATAAGATACCATTATGTAAAATGCAAAATTACAAAGTAATACTAAATGTGTTCATATACATGTACATATCAAAAATATATAAACACAAATGATATCAGCAAAATGGTAGATTAGGAAGCTGCAGACTTTACAACCTTTACAGACATTACTACATAAAGCCATGGAAATGAAAAAAAGACCATAAGGGACTAGTATTAGCAATTATATGGCAACAAATTGGACAACCTACAAGAAATAAATTTTCACACACATACAACCTATCAACACTGAATCAAGAAGAAATAGAAAGTATGAACAGACCAATAATAAATAAGAAGAGTGAACCAGTAATAAAAAAACACTGAACAAAGAAAGGCTCAGGACCAGATGCCTTCACTTGTGACTCCTACCAAACATTTTAAATGAATTAATACCAATCCTCCTCAAACAAGTCCACACAATAGAAGAGAGAATACTTCAAAACCCATGTAATGAGGCAAGTACTGTCCTGATATCAAAGGCAAAGGCACTACAAGAACTGAACACTACAGGCCAATAACCCTGATAAACATGGATGCCAAAATCTTCAACAGAATACTAACAGCCCTGGCCAGGTATCTTAGTTGGTTAGAGTGTCGTCTCCATACTCCAAGGTTGTGGGTTTGGTCCCTGGTCCAGGCACATGTAAGAGGCAACCAATGAAGGCATAAACAAGTGGAACAACATATCAATGTTTCTCTCTCTTTAAAATCAATAAATTTAAAAAAATAAAAAGAATACTAGCAAACCAAATTGAAAAGCACATTAAAAGGATCATACACCATGAACAAATGGAATTTATCCCTGGGTGTCAACGATGTTTCAACATACACAAATCAATCCATATGATACACCACATTAACAGAATGAAGGATAAAATTCACATGATTATCACAATAGATGAAGAAAAAACATTTGATAAAATTCAACATCCTGTCATGATAAAAACTCTCAATAAATTTAATTTAGAAAAAACGTATCCCACTACGATAAAGGCCATATAGGAAAAGCCCAAAGTTAACATCATCAGTGGTGAAAAACTGAAAGATTTTCTTTTAACATCTGGAACAAGGCAAGGATGTCTACAGTTGCCATTTTTGTTGAACATGGTACTACTAGTAATAGTCCTAGTCAGAGCAATTAGACAAGACATGAAATAAAAGGCATCCAAACCTGAAATGAAGAAGTAAAATTATCCTTGTTTGCAGATGACATGATCTTACATATTTGAAAACTGTAGCCTCCCTCAAAAAACAGAACTAATAAACAAATTCAGCAAAGTTGCAGGATATAAAATCAACATATGCAAATCAGTTATGTTTCTACACATTATCAATAAACTACCCAAAAAAGGAAACAAAATACACAACTCTAAAAAGGAGACATATGTAATACCCTCTGTAATACTTTAAGCAATAAAAAAAATAAATAAAAAATATACACAACTCCATTCACAATAGCATAACAAAGAATAAAATACTTAAGAATAAATATGACATGCCAAACCAGTTTGGCTCAGTGGATAGAGCGTCGGCCTGAAGACTGAAGGGTCTGGGGTTCGATTCCGGTCAAGGGCATGTACCTTGGTTGTGGGCACATCCCCAGTAGGAGGTGTGCAGGAGGCAGCTGGTCTATGTTTCTCTCTCATCGATGTTTCTGAATCTCTATCCCTCTCCCTTCCTCTTTGTAAAAAATCAATAAAATATATTTTTTATAAAAGAATAAATATGACCAAGGAGGTAAAAGACTTTTACAGTGAAAATTACAAAGCACTGCTGTAAAAAATTAAGTATGACAAAAATAAATATAAAGATATCTTCTGTTCATGGTTTGGAAAAAATAATAATATTAAAAGTCCATACATTCCAAAGTGAACTACAGATTCAATACAATCCCCATCACCATCCCAATGGCATTTTTATAGACGTTTTTAAAATCCCCAATTTAATAGGGAATCTCCAAGGACTCCAAATAGCCAAGATAATTTGAAAAAGAATAACACAGTTAGAAAACTCAAATTTCCTGATTTCAAAATATATTACTAAGCAATATTAATCAAAATAGTGCAGTACAAATAAATAGACCAATGGAATCGAATAGAAAGTTCAGATATAAACCCTAACTTATATGGTCAAATGATCATCATCAAGAATGTCAAACGAAACCACTCAACAGGAAAAGAACAGTCTCTTCAACAAATGATGCTGCGAAAAGTTGATATCCACATGCAAAAGTATGAAGTGGGACCCTTATAACATATACAAAAAATAACTCAAAATGGATTGAAGTTCTAAACATAAGACCTAAAACTACAAAATTGCTAGAAGAAAACAGAGGGTTGAAAACTTCATGACATTTTACTTGCCAATGATTATTTGGTTATGACATCAAAAATAGAGATAATAGAAGCAAAAGTAGATAAACAGGACTATAGAAAATTTTAAAATATTTGTGCATTAAAGAGCACAATCAACAGAATGAAAAGGCATCCAATGGAACAGGATAAAATATTTACAAATCACATATTTGATTAGGAGATAGTATCTGGAATATGTAAAGAATGCCTATAACTCATCAAAAATCATCTAATTTGATTTAAATAATGGGAAAAATACTTGAATAGACATTTCTACAAAGATGATGTACACATGACCAATAATCATATAAAAAGATGCTTAACATCTTAATAATCAGAGAAATGAAAATCAAAACCACAATGAGATATCACCTATTAGGATGGTTATTATTTTAAAAAATTGAAAACTAGGAGTGTTGGTGAGGTTATGGATAAACTGAAACCCTTATACATTGTTAGTAGGATTGTAAAATGGTGCAACCACATGGAACAGAGTATGAGATCTCTGATATCACTCATTTATGGAATATAATGAACAACATAAACTGATAAACAAAAACAGATCCAGAGACAGAGAAGCATCGATCAGACCTTCAAACCTCAGAGGGAAAGTAGGGGAGGGTGGGGGTAAGGGGGGGAGGTCAACCAAAGGACTTGTATGCATGCATATAAGCCTAACCAATGGACACAGACACCAGGGGGGTGGGGGGATGGGGGAGTAATGGGGGGGATAAAGACACATATGTAATAACTTAATCAATAAAGAAATTTTAGAAAAAGATATCTCTCAAAATATTAAAAATACAACTACCACCAGGCTGCTGTGGCTTAAGGGTTGAGCATCAACCTGGGAACCAAGTGGTCACTGGTTTGATTCCTAGTCAGGGCACATGCAGGGGTTGTAGGCTGGATCCGCAGTGGGGGACTTGCAGGAGGCAGCCAATTGATGATGTTCCTCTCTCATCGATGTTTCTATCTATCACTCTCCCTTTCTCTGTCTCTAAAAATCAATAAAAAACATTTATAAAAATACAATTACTATCTGATGAAGCAATCCCACTCTAGGGCATATATCCCAAAGAACTGAAAGAAGGGTCTCAAAGAGATATTTGCACACCATATTTTTAGTAATACTATTTAGACAGCCAAGAGGTAGAAGCAACACAAATATTCATGGACAGATGAATAAAAAAGCAAAATATTATATATATATATATATATATACACACATATATATATGAATATTATTCAGCCTTAAAAAGAAAATAAATCTTGTCACTTGATTACATGAATGAACCTTGAAGACATTATGCTTGATAAAGTCAACCAGTGACAAAAAGACAAATACTGTACGGCTCCACTTACAGTAGGTACCTAAAGTAGTCAATTCCTAAAAACAGAAAGTATAATGCTGGTTACCAGTGGCTGGAGGAAAGGGGAAAAAAATACTTGCTTTTTTAAAATGGATATAGAGATTCAGATTTGCAAGATAAAAATTCTAGAGATCTATTTCATAACAATGTGAATATACTAATACTACTGAATGGTACACTTTAAAATTGTTATGTGTTTTTATTACAATAAAAATATTGCATAAAAACATCCATGGGATAGATACACACCAACCCCAGGGCAGTAATTATTTCTGTAGTGGACAGGACATGAATGGGATTAAGGTGGGGTAAAATTTTATTTATTATCAATAAATATGAATCAAATATCAAAAAACATGGATAGAGAGTACATGGATGTTTGCTGTATTATATTTTGTACTTTTGTATTAGAAATATTTTCTAATTTACATGTGTTCTATTTAAATCCCAACATTTATAAAATGTATTGTTTGAGGCTTCAGAAGTAATAAAGGGAGAGAAAAGGGATTTCAATGTAGGTCTACCAAATTCTAAATTCCTTAAGAGATACCCTTATTTATATAACTAATGGTTATATAAATTTTGACTTAAATGACTGAGAGCACCCACAGTGGTCACCTGATTTTTCTTCTCTTCTCTTCTAATGTGGCCAGCACTTAAAAGGGCGCCTCTGACTTAGAGAGTTGATAACCAGCTAAATGATTGTGTTTGTTGAATATCATCAGTGTTTCCAGACTAATTTCTTCCTAGTTCCTACTCGCATATGCTATATCATTGTTATCCATGCTTTAAACCTATTATTAACCTACCTACTAAGAAATCCTAAATGCCTATAAAGTTTCCCTTATATTCTCCATTCCCTAAATCTGTATCCTTACATATCTCAAACTTAATTGAAAATGTACACAGAATACTCAAGTTAGACAGTAATGCTGTCATAGAAACAATCCAAGTTGGAGTAAAAGCCATTCTCCATCTTTTGCACTATGTAAAAAGGTGGCACAATTATAACCACTGAGTGCAATAGACTATGAAGCAAGCTTCAGAGCTCCAGTGGGTATAGGAACTGTTTAGTAGTCCTAACCAGGGGGATATTTTTTTCATATGTAAATGTATGTGTGTGTGATATAAAGGGCCAGAGTCGCTATGAACAACATACACTGTGTTGAGCACTTGCCAATTAACTCAAATGTAGTTAACTGCTCTGTAGCTCAATTTTCTTGTCTCTAAAATTGGTTGTTGAAATATCCACTAAGGTCTCCTCCATTTATGACCTTATTTGACTTGGTATGAAAAAAACAAAATTTTCCAATATTCCCATGTATCTTTTCTACACCTATTTAAAAATTCTTGAACAAAATATTATAAACTTCAGAAAATATTGAAAACATTTAATATGAGGTTTGAATTTCCATAGATTAAATGGCATGAAGATACCCTATCATTTAATACACAGTTTTAGCAAGTTCTAAATTTCATTTCACCTAGAGATTATCTGCAAACAAATACTTTCTTCCAAATATTTGGAAAGGTTGTAGAGTAGCTCACTGTTCAGAGACAGCTTTGATTTTGGTACCTAATGATCTACTTTTACGTACAGATTTTTTTTTTGAAGGAGTGGACATTATTCCTAGATTTTATTGATTATTACTTAACATTGGCCATACTATTATATCAAATATTTAACAATCAAGCTAAGGTCATTACCTACACAGTCTTGATTTAATTATTTTATTAAATATTTAATAAATCCCTTTTTATAGACAAAAATTCAAATTTTCAAAGTAATTTGTTTTTATATACTAAAGAAGGGAATTCTATTTGGCTCTTTTGACCTAAATAAATCTAATACAAACCTCATCTAACAGTGGACTGACCACCTTAAAATCCCACCTTAACATGCCATGGTCTATGGTCAATGAGGGGGAAAAAAGGAGACATATGTACTACTATTTGTACTTTAAACAATAAAATAACATTTAAAAAAAAATAAAAGATAAGAAGCTAAAAAAAATGCCATGTCTATAACTGGAAATTATTTTTTGCTGGTAAAGAACATTAGTATTTCTAAGAAACTGATTCTATATCTGTCATTATAGTTAATAATTATCTTCCAAGTTCAATTGTGTTAAAACTCCCTAAGTGTTATTGAGACTTTCACCGAGATCCTGTACTGTCCTTATAGTATACTAGGTGTACTGGTTACTCATGCGGATTTTTTTCAATAGGTGGAGTTACACATATGTTGATATGTATGCGATTTGATATGTATGCTATTTTGTTGTATTAACAACAAGTTTTAAAACTTCATGTATCAAATTTGCTGAAGGTATTAACATCATAGATATTTTTACACTTAAAAATGTCGAATTCCGTGCCAAAAAAAAAAGCATTTACAGGAAGTTTTAATTCATTCCTTTATTTTGAAGAAAAGTGCTGCTGAAAGTTATCGTATACTTCAGGAAGCTTATGGTGAACATGCTCCATCTCAAGATACTTGTGAACGCTGGTTTAAATGCTTTAAAAGTGATGATTTTGATGTGAAAGACAAAGACGTCCAGGTTAATCTGAACCAGGCTTTGATCGTGAAATGACCAGAATGGGCCAGAAGACACGGCAAAGTAATTTTGCTTCATGATAACGCACCATCACACACTTCAAAACCAGTTAAAGACACGTTAAAAGCTTTTGCCTGGGAAGTATTAACCCACCCACTGTATTCACCAGACCTCGCTCCTTCAGATTACCCCTTGTTCTGATCGATGGCACACGCACTTTCTGAGCAGCACTTCAAAATGTACGAAGAAGTGGAAAACTAGGCCTCTGAATGGTTTGCCTCAAAACAAGAAAAGTTCTCTTGGGACGGTATCCACAAATTACCTGAAAGATGGGGAAATGTGTACCTAGCGATGGACGTTACTTTGAATAAAGCACTTTTGATGTTTCTCTTGAAATTATCGTGTTTTCTTTGATTACAAAATCTGCATTATTAACCAGTACACCTATATATATTGAGGATGAAGTCTGGGTAAGATTTATAGTAGATTTTCATTCTGTTATATCATTTTAATATTTTGTATGACTTCAAATAAAAATTATCTATGTCTTAATTTTCTTATTAATTTGTTCGGCATCTATTTCCTACTTATTATAGAAGATAATTTCTCATTTTTGTGATTAATGTTTCCTGAGTTTATTAGTGTATGAATATTCTTTTTTTGAGATTCAGATGTACCAAATAAGTGTGTGTTTTCTCAATCTTACAGCATTTCAGATTTTCTAGAATATGTATCTTCATTGTCTCCTATGCTACTATAATACATTAATTTGGAAACATACTCATTGATATGATATACTTCAGTTTGGTGGCAAGACTTCATTACTGTTTAACAAGTAGAAGATTTGAGTGAAGTTGCTGTCTTATGCTTAGTTACTGCTATTTCTGTGTATAACTGGGATGGTAGGTATTGGAACAGATTACATTATATTTTAAATAAACATTCTTAATAGGTAAGGGCAATATCATCAAACATAAAATGAAATATTTATGCAAAATTAGACAAGAGTCTTCAAAATCAAAAATTAAGTGTAAAGGAAGTTAGCTGAAAAAGTAATGCAAACAAACTAACAAACAACCCCCCACCCCCACACACACACCCCAAGCTTTTCATGGTTAAATATCTGCAATATGTATTTTTTGGATAAATTGCTATGAAAGAACAAGTGCATACCAGTGAGAAGATGGGTGGGAGTAAAAAAGGGGAAAAAGAGGGCAGAGACCTTCATTGGAAGTAAAAATAATTAGGTATAAATTAGTCCAATTAGATGGACAACTCAGGCAAAAAACAACAACAACAACTTTCTCTTGATTCATTCAAATAGTTCAGGCAGAAGTTCACTGCTTGGGGTTGTGTTGTTTGAATTATCTTGAATTTCACCTAAATTCCCAATCTCATTTTCACATATGGTTTTAAGAGATGCTAGAACAGACATAGGGGCTCATTCTGGAAATGAACTTGTATCTGTGTACAGCAGGTCCCAGTGTCCTCAGAGCCCTATTCTTTGACCAGGGTCCATCCACAAAAGTCAAATTATAACACAGATTTCAAGGAAAATATATAATTGTCTTCTGTTATGCTGGCTTGGCCTTGACAAGTAGCTGGAGTATTGGGAAAGAAAGAAGAGGTCAGAAGTAAGCTATTAAGAGAACAAAACCAGGCATATACGGAAAAGCCACATGCACTAAATCTAATTTAGAAGAGGGGGCACTGCAGGCGTGAGCATGTGCAGCACTCAATACTTTTTCTTTCAAATGGACTCTTCACACCCTCTCCAGTTATTCTAAATCCTGGCATTCATGCAGTTTCCTCATTGGTCTCTATGGATGGGATTTTGTTTTGACATGTTGCAGTCTGGAGAAAAATGCGTTCCCATGACACGGGTGTTGACTGCAGCTGTTTGATGTTTGCCACAAGTCATCCCAATGTTCGCTCACACATGTCTGTGATGCTGCCAGCTCGGCAGCACTGGTGTTCCATATACCCGGTTGGTGTTTAAAATGTTCCTCCATCTGACATTGCAGCGCTGATGAAATGTGTTAGAAATGGTGAGTACCCTGCCAACTCTTTGTCAGATTTCTCTGCGAAACCTCTGGTGCCTTCATCAAGTTGAAGAGGTGTGGGTTTCTGACAGCACGATGATCCGGAGCAGGTTTCTTCTGACTAGAGAAGAAGCCCCTCCAATAGAGAGAAGCCAGACATTCTGTTGAATGAGGCCAAATCAGCAGTGGAGGAGGCAAGAATATAATGTGTAAAGAGCTCTTAGGGACTTGTCCCAGCTTTGACACCTAGTTATCCTAAAGCGAACGGTACCCAAAGTTCTTAAATTAACAAGAAAACAAGTAAACAAAATAATGGTTTTTGTTTTCAGATATTATTCTGATATATGTATTTCAAATAAAATGGATTTTATCCCTCATATCACAAAACCTTATTCAGAAAACCTCCTTTCCACTGACATTTCACAAAACATGCTTTTGTATACAGGCTCTGTGTGCAGGCACGCACATGTAGGCTTCAGATGTAAGCCTTTTTCAAACAGATGGTTCTTGCTTTAAACGCGTATAAATTATAGCCTTGACAAAGAAGAGCATTTAGAAATGCTGCAGTAGGAACGAACCAAATCTTTGGAAAATGAACAAAAATGAGGCAGAAATTAACCTTTTTCATTAAATATTAAATCTAAATGTTCAGACGCTGGTCACCTTAGCAAGAACCATGTCGGAAAACACAGCGAGATCTCTTATCTTTGCGTCCTGGCTTTAAGTTAGCAAAGCCCATGTTTCTGAGTTTTAATTGTCCATCAACGATATGTTTCCAAATTTAATCTACTTCTTGGCAGTGGAATCAGCAAAACATTTGTTCCCTTTCTTCTGGCTACAGCTGCGATCAATTGGATGCACAGATAGCATGAAGGATGCTACCGGGAATCTCTGCCCCTTCATGAAATGGAACAGAAATTTGGATGATGGTAGTTTTTACACAATCAAAACAAAACAGAGCAAAAAAGATAATCCAGCCAATACTTCTGAGTATACAATTGGAAAGGCTTCTTTCCCCTTAATTCTTAATGCTTTCAATATTCTCATATATTCATAAACTCTGTTTAAGGCCATGCCAAAGGAAAAGTCGCTGGTGTTATGACAATTGATGAAATGAGCAGGGGAACAGGAGCACACAGAGGGTTTTTACGTGGTCATTTATCCATTAAGCACATACACAAAATCTACAAGCCATTAGGATGGTAGCTCAGTACAAATACTGAGAGAGTAATTTTGCTTAAGATTCATATATGTGTAGTCCTGTGAAAATTCAGACTTATTAAATATCTCAATTACTGTTAGTCATTCATCCCTGGCACCAGGGTAAAACTTAAAATACGTAATCTTTACTACGTAACACAATTTCCTTTATTAAATTAAAAGGAAGTACCTCATGATCAGGAAATAGAAGAGTCACTTATTTTATGACTCTGGGTATGAAATTAAAAAATTTCTAAGTTGTTCTTTTTTTTCCCCCAAGTTGGGTTTAAATGGTCAATACCAAACCAAATTTCACTTGACCTGGCTGGTCAATTAAAACAGGTAAATAAATGTTTTATACCAAATTCTTTAGAGTGATTGAGAAAGAATGAAAAGTGAGAAGACAAGCAGATAAAACAAATAAATCAGAAATCGTTCCTAGAAAAGTAATGACAACTGGAAAATTCTGAGATTTCTTAAATTAAATTGCAGCAGGCTGCAGGGTGGAAGGAAAGGGTAAGAGTTTAATCAATTAACAGAGAGCATGGGCTGAAACCAAGAAAAGACTGCTCACATTCCTGAACAGATGTTAGAACTCTGAATCAACTTCCAGGTGGCTATCCAAAAAAAAAAAAAAAAAAAAAAAAAGCTGACCTCCAGACACCACCACATCCTGCTTTATGCGTGAACTTTCCAAACTGTTGCCCACAACCCATCCAGAGGCATTAAATACTTCTTCTTAAGGACTATGCTCCTATCCGAGAACTTTCTCTGCTTTATCTTCTCCTGACCACCCAACCCCACCTCTCATCTACCCAATGTAAATTCCTTCAAAACAACGTTCATCTTTCGTCCTCATACCCATTGGATAAAGAGGCCCCTTAACTCCAGGACAACGGACATGTTCACCTCCCTCACCTCGTCCTGCTGCTGGTGCTTTAGGCTGCATACTCAAGCACCCGGTCCTTTTTTCTGGTTAGACTATAGCTCAGTAAACTCTCTTTTAGGACAACTTTGGCCTTTAACGTTTTTGTGTAACAGTAAGTATTTTGTATAATTAGAAGAGGAACTCAGTAGCTACAGATAAAGAATAATGCAAACAATCAAAGCTGGGAAGTAATTGGATATCTAAATGTGAGAAGTAAAACAATGATCATAATCAAATGAGATTATCTTCATGACGTTAGGGTGGGAGAGTATTTCTTAAGCAGGAATCATAAACCATAGCCTTAAAGGGTAAGATGAATAAATTACATTACATTACAATTAAGAATTTTTTAGATTGAGAAAGAATGAAAAGTGAGAAGACAAGCAGATAAAACAAGTAAATCAGAAATCATTCCTAGAAAAGTAATGACAATTGAAAAATTTCTACTCATCAAAAGACACCATTCAGAGAGCTTAAACCAACATTTGGAAAAGTTATTTGCAACACATAATGACTAACAAGGGTCTCATGTTCAGGATACATAAAAACACAAATAAGAAAAAGGCAAACAACAGAAAAATGGGTAAGAGTCTTGAATGGGCAATTTTCAAGAGAGGACATCTGAATGACCAATAAACATTTGAAAAGGTGCTCAACCTTGTTAGTTATCAAGGGAATACAAATTTCAACCACAATATCAAGCCCTAATGAACGCACTTGCTTGGCAAAATTACAAAGATCCAGTATTCCAAGCGGTGTTGTGGAATTTTAACATTCTGTTCATGGTAGTAGAAAAACCATTTAGAGTCTAGTTTGGCATTATCTATTAACGTTGAAAACATTTCCTGTGGACCATCAGTGTCCCTCCTGAAACAGGTACATGTACCATAAAGTTAAGAGCAGCATTGTTTGAAACAGTAAAAAATTGAAAACTATTCAAATGTCCATAAACAGTAAATACTCTGTGGAGTATTCATCCAAAAGAGCACATATGATGGCTTTCATATAACATTTAAAACAAACAAAACTAAAATATAAATTTTAGGGACACACATATTAATAGAAAATTTATAAAGAGAAGCAAAGAAATAATTCTCGGACAAGCCATAATAATTATTAGTTCTTATATAAGGAAGGGAGTTGAATCAGCACAGGACACAGGGGAATTTGGGGAGGAGGGGGCTGGCACTGTTCTATTTCCTGACATTGATGGTAGTTACTTTGAAATTCATTTTATGATTATTCGTCTAACTATGCATTGATGGTTTGTGTTCTATCAATAAGTGTCATATTTCCCAATAAAATGTTTTTAAAAGCTAAAAGGCAATTCAATTAAGTAGAAAATTGTGGAGATTACAAATATATACCTACAAGATTACTTTTAATTGTGTTTATATTATGAAAATGGTACTTGTGCTTTGGAAAAAATTGATAGCAACATTCACAATTCAGAAAGCAGTTTCTCAAACTACTTGTACAGAAGAGAAGAAGTTTTCTGAAGGACGTTATTAAATTGCTCAAAAGGCAGCTCTAATGATGGCAATGACTAGTGCCAAAGATGCATGTGAAGGATTATAATTACACTAGAGGCTTGGCTCACAAAATTTGTGTGCAGGTATGGTCCCTAGGCCTGACCTGTGACCAGGGCTATCTTCCCCAGCTGCCTGCAGCCGGCCCCACCCCCCGCTGCCACCCACCCCTGGTTCCTCATTCACCATTGGGGAAGGAACTGAGAGGTTAGCTGTTCCCTCCCACTTGAGGCCCCATCCCCACTGCGGGTGGTCATCAGGTGATCAGCACCTGCCAGCTGGGGAAAGGGACCAAGAGGTGGTCAGTACGCCTCATAATGACTGGTCCAGCAGTCGTTCTGGTTGCTCTGCCATTAGGGTCAATTTGCATATTACCCTTTTATTATATAGGATAGAGGCCTGGTGTATGGGTGGGGGCCAGCTGGCCTGCCCTGAAGGGGGCCCTGGATAGGAGTGGGGGGTCCCCGCTGGAGTCGGGGCTATCATGGGGGAGGGGCCATGGGCAGGTTTTATGCTATCCATGCCCCCAATCAGAGTGTGAGTCCCAGCTGGGGGGCGGAGCCAGCCTGGGTGAGGGGCCACAGGTGGTTTGCAGGTCAGCCACACCCCTGGATTTTTCAGGAAGGACATCTGAAATGACATCTGGAAGATGTCCGGTCTATCTAGTGTAATTAGTACATTACCCTTTTATTAGTGTAGATTATTTCATGAAGTAGAAAAGGGACATTTTAATATATTACTTGTAACATATGTGATTAAACCACTATATGTAACCAAATTAATAAATTAATTTGCAAAAAAAAATCAACAACCAAAGAAGTTAGAAGCCAGGGAGCCCAGCTCTATTTTTTGCCAATCGTTCTCTCTAATCTGATCAGAATTCACTGCAGTAAAAGCCACCTGCTCTTGTTTCATCTTATTCTATCACTACTCTTAAGTTTTCCTCCTGGAAATCACCCCCCCACACACTTTCTAACTTCAGCCCAATTAAAAACCTACACCCTCTACTTACTAATTTTGGAGATAGATTATATATATATATATATATATATATATATATATATATATATATATATATATCTTTATATTCAGTACAAACTCTATCAACAGCTAGGTTGTAAGATTTTTTTTACATAATTTACTCATTATTCTTCATGCCCTACAGAAGTTATGTTCAACTCAGGTACAGACAAGAAAAAAGCACCTGGGGAATTGTATGTTTGTTTAAAGTACAGATCCACGTGCAACACCCAGATTTTCTAGTTCAGGAAGTCTAAAGTGGGGCTGAGGAATCTGCTGTTCTAAAATAGTTCACCAATGATTCTGAAATGCAGCCAAGATTGAGAAAGACACCATGGTTCCTAGCAGGTAGATGGAATAAACCATTATATAGGAGGCTCTAAATGAGTGGTTCTCAACCTTCTGGCCCTTTAAATACAGTTCCTCATGTTGTGACCCAACCATAAAGTTATTTTCGTTGCTACTTCATAACTGTAATGTTGCTACTGTTATGAATCATAATGTAAATATCTGATATGCAGGATGGTCTTAGGCGACCCCTGTGAAAGAAAGGGTCATTAGACCGCCAAAGAGGTCATGACCCACAGGTTGAGAACTGCTGCTCTAAATAAATGTGGATCTTGAATGATGAAAGGGAGAATATAATATGTGGAAGTTTTCTTCCTAATCAAATACGTTCATAGAGGGAATTTATATTTCATCTTACAGATGAGAAAACTAAGGCATGAAAGGTAACTTGTCCAAGGTCATATAATTAGTGAATGAGTGTCTATATGGACAATAAATTACTTTCTTAGTATTGGTTAAGTGTTTTTTCTACCATATTAGAGTCCCAATGCCAATGGCAGAATCCCAATAAAATACTGCACACAATATTTAATTAATTCAAGAGATTCAAGAATCTCATTTAAAAGCTCCATCACCAATCAGGCACATCAAATGTTGCTGCATTTGGTTAGAATAGTCTGTTAATTCCCTTACCTCTGCTATCTATTGAACATTTTTGCTATAATTTTATGAGACTTTGCCCTTGTACAAACTTAATGATTAAAATACATCTTAGAATCTTCCTACATTTGTTATAGAGTACCAGATAAGTAAAATAAATTATAATTATACCAAATGCTTCAGCATTTCATATAGATTTGATAAAGTTTAAAGAATACTTAAAATAACACTTGTATTTTATGGTTCAAGCCTTTCTATCTTACTGAGTTCTAAATAAAGAGAAATTGTGAATAGGGAATTTTTATTTCTTTATTCATTATTTCTAATTGCCCTAATACTTTTGCAATCATACTCTATTTCCTATTCAAGACACTCATTAATATACAAACTTGCTATTCTGATATAACCATTCTTCAACGGAAGATAATACCATAAAGATCATAACCTGAAAAAAATTATACACCATTTTATAAATGGAAGATAAACCTCTCACCCTTTACCTTCTCTCTTTTTTTCAACTCATCCCCCACTTTTAAATTCATGCCTCTTAAAATCATCACCTTCACCCTAACCGGTTTGGCTCAGTGGATAGAGCATCAGCCTGCGGACTCAAGGGTCCCAGGTTTGATTCTGGTCAAGGGCATGTACCTTGATTGTGGGCACATCCCCAGTAGGGAGTGTGCAGGAGGCAGCTGATCGATGTTTCTCATCGATGTTTCTAACTCTCTGTCCCTCTCCTTTCCTCTCCGTAAAAAATCAATAAAATACATTTAAAAAAAATCATCACCTTCAATAAACACTCCCCTCGCCTACTTTATAATAACCAACAAGTTGGCCTTGTCCCTAAATTGCCAAGAGAAAAAAAGAAATGCCAGAATATTTGGGGCATAATTTCTAATATTTCCTGGACACTAAAAATGTAATCAACTGAATAAAAACAAAAATAAATGCTTACCTAATATAGATAAACATACTCAACCATATTTTCATTGCATGAAAGAAAAACTATATATAAATTGGGATTTTGATTTTAAGACATTTAATTTGGTTAAATTTACCTAGGTGGCAGAAAACTACAAAACACACAACTTACTACACTTAAGAAATTTGGATGAGAACAGTTGAATAACAGATTCTTTACAGACTGAACTTCACTCTCAATTCATTCAGCAGCACATGTTTAATGAATTTTAAAATCAAGTGGATTGATTTTATGTTAAGAATAAATAGTAGATTAATATATGAAAAGAAGTAATCAATTAGTATGTACAAGGTAGTATGCTAAGTATTATGAGGGACTGAAACGTAACCACTTGTCTCCAGTGGCTATGTAACTAAGGGAACAATAAGGAATGTATAATGGGATAGCTGCTAAGTAATTTTTATAATGATGCAACCTTATTTACATCTAGGACAGTGGTTCTCCATCAGAGCAATTTTGACCCTGAGGGGACATCTGGCAATATCTGGACACATTTTTTGGGCCAGGGTGGCTGCTAAACATTATAGAACCCACAAGACAGCTTCCCCTCCAACAAAGAATTATCGAGTACAAAATGTCAATGGTGTCAAGGTTGAGAAACCCTGGTCTAGAGGTAAAGACAGAAAATCATTTCAGAATCATATTTTGGTTATTGAGGGGAAATTCAGTTGAGTTACCTCACTTAGTCACATAAATATAAGGCCAGTAGGTAGACCAGTAGGCTGAGTGTACCACATTGCTCTATCTGGAATTCTCTTTCGACCTAGTCACCACTGTAGAATGACATGCTTTGGGAACAATGACAAAGCACAAATGAAAGGCTAAAAGAGATGTTACCTTGGATAATGAGAAAGGGCACACAACAGTGCTAGCAAGCAATACGACTGAGCAAGGACATCATTGCAGTAGTGAATATTCCATCATTGGGTTCTGTAGAACCAGTGGACTGTGCAGTTTGATAATATGTAGACTGTACTAAACAGTAAGGCTGGTAAAAGTTCCAGTTCTATCTATGTGGCTTTTGGAAGTAAGAGCCTTTTGATCAATTCATAGTGTTTGTAAATGAGTCACTAGCAAAAAGAGTCCTCTGGTGGGAGATAAACATTTTATAAATGAAATGAGCAATCGACTATAAAAATGAAAGTTGAGAGATGCTGTATTGATACACCAATAGTGAAGCACATCATACATTATTGCAAATGTTGTTATTGCACCATTCAGATACCTTTCACCTGGCCAATGTACCCATTTCGCCAGATGCTGTGAATGTTAACTACTAATAGCTCTAGCTGCCTCTATTCTTGGAAGAATTGTCCTTGGCTGATAAGAGCTGCTTCACCTGGGAGGTTATGCACTCTATCCCAATATCCTTATGACTGATGGAGGTAAAAACTCTAGTCCCCTTGTCTCAAAGTCAGACCATTCTATGATTTGATTTATGTTCCAGACATCCCTCTCCTACCCCTTCTACTGAGGATCAAGTCAGAGCTAGACTTGACCTGAGAACACAGCCTTGCTCAGTTTTTTCCCCCTATCCCTATCTGCTTCCCCTTCTTCCTTAAGGTTATTTTCCTTAAGAGCATTCACTCAATAAATTATTTTCATGCTGAATTCCTGTTTGAGACTTTTAGAGAACCCAACCTACCCCATACATGAAATTAAGAAACTAAAATAGACTGCAGAGCATGATGATATGCAAAGAATGACATGTTGCATCATCCACGCAGGGACAGCAGACAGGGCAGGGGCCCATGACAGAAAGTTAAGAGTGAAATATTTGAAAAAACTGGGACCCTTTAGAACAGGGGTCCTCAAACTACGGCCCACGGGCCACATGCGGCCCACCAAAAACAATTATCTGGCCCGCCGGGTGTTTTTGCCACCGCTGTGTGCATAGGAATTTGTTCGTAGTTTTTTTTTAAACTATAGTCCGGCCCTCCAACTGTCTGAGGGACAGTGAACTGGCCCCCTGTTTAAAAAGTTTGAGGACCCCTGCTTTAGAAGGCTTCATCCTCAGAGAAGAGTGTAATAGTAAATCCTCAGTTAACATTGTTGGTAGATTCTGCAACTTTAAGAGAAATTATCTTACCTAATAATAGACAAACATGTAAATTAATCGTCCCTCCTCTATGCTCACCAGCCAATCAGGAGAGTATGCAAATTAACCTAACAAAGATGGCGGTTAATTTGCATATGTAGGGGTGAAGCAGAACAGGGAAGGCTGAAGGCTCCGTCCAGAGCTAAGGCCTGGGTCCCAGGTGCCAGAGGAAAATTGGTGCCGGCAGCCAGGGGAAGGGAAGGCCTATTGCACGAATCTCTTCGTGCAACGGGCCTCTAGTGTATAATAAAGCCAGTTTTACCATCAGCTAACTGAAATAAACAAGTTAAGTTCCTACAATATCTCAACAACATTTTAACCAAAACAATATTGAATGAAATTACGTTAATCAGAGACCCGTAATACTAGAAAAACCCTACCTGCCAAAAGAGGGAGGTAGCAGGAAGCCTAGGCTTTGGATAACAGCAACCAAAAAGTATATACAGACAAATCAAAACACCTAGGATTTTACCTTATTTAGATTTAGAATCCTAACTTATACTACCTGCATAGCCCAGGGACTTATTAGCTGAAAAATCAACATAACCTTGGATTGGGATGATACATGGCTGATATAAATGCATAAAATCCTCTGAAGCACTATCCCCATGATGTTCCTACAGAAGAAATAAGTCCAAATAATGTGTTCATTATGAAATGAAGAATAAGAAGAGGAGAAGGAAAAGGGAATCACCTCTCCAGGTATCCAGACATATAAAGATTTATAAATGTATATTTTTTAGTGATGGCCCAGAGATAGAAAAATAGAACAAAGTAGCATAATAATAAAGAAACAGACACAAGGAGTCCAGCTCAAGGCAAAAAAATCCTAAGTGTGATTATTCAGTCCAACTGAAAGGAGTTAAAGCAGAACAAGGTAGATAGGGTAAGGGGTGGAAGAAGGAGGAATCCTGGAGCTAGCTGAAACAAACAAACAAGAAAATGTTTTGCAGAAAAACAGTTTAGCAGAAAAACAGGATGGGTAGCAGAAAAACAAGGTGTTTTGAAACAAGGATGTTTTCCTTGCAAGTGCAAAACAAAATGTTGCAAAAAGGACAGGAAGCAATCAGAGAGCGGCACAGATAGATAAAGAGCTGGCCTTTAGCAAATATAGGGGGAAGGGCAGAATGCTTCAGGGCAACCCATTTAGATCCCTTCCCTGAGTGGGGAGCCTGTGTTTGTTTGCAATAAACTCCTGCCTTGTTTGAACTCCTCTGGTCTGCAGCCTCATTCTTTGATTCCATGAGACACAACCCCCGGGAAGAATTCCTGCTCACTGGTTTCCCTATCACAACCATAGGCGGCTGTGCCTGGCAAGCCTCATGGAGTAAAGCTGTCTTCCCCGCCCCCAGACTTAGTGCACAGCCAGTCCCTCATTGAAGGCACTTAGATGGCAGTCAGTGAACTCAGGACCCCTGGCCTGACATCCCCCTACACATACCTGCATTCTCAGCAGGGATGCCTTTATTCTAAAGCCTGTTTCTGGAAAACCTTCAGAAAAGGCCTTCCTCAGGTGTCTTTGCCAAAACCTCTTGATGGGGTTGGAAGCACTTTTTCTCTCCTCTGACTCAATATTCAGTTCTTTTCAACCCCTGGCCCTTTCCTCTCGACCTCCCATGGTCCCCAGGTCCAGAAAGCTGCAGGAGCTTTTTGTTCAGGGTTCCATTGACAGTGAGATGCTCCCCACATCTGTGCTGATCCACTTGACCCTCAACCTGTGTGCCATTCATAGGGGAAAACAGAACAAAGCCATTGGCACTTTCTCTGATTTAACCTCTTGCTTATACTGTCAGAGGAAGTTATTAAAGTCTTGACTGCTACTTTGCCCAGCCAGTGTGGCTCAGTGGTTGAGTTGACCTATGAACCAAGAGGTCACCAGTTTGATTCCAGGTCAGGGCACTAGCCCAGGCTTGCGGGCTAGATCCCCAGTAGGGGGCATGCAGGAGGCAGCAGATCAATGATTTTCCCTCATCGTTGATGTATCTATCTCCCCCTCTCCCTTCCTCACTCTCTAAAATAAATAAAAACATTTCAAAATAATAAATCTTGACTGTTACTTTCATTTTGGCTTGTTTTTATTTGGCTACTCCAACGCCTAGCAACTTAGCTCTTTTCAGCTCAGCCAAAGTGACAGTTTTGGTAAATAACTGAGGTGGTATTACAAGTCAATGAATTATTCATTAAATGATACTATGACAACTGGTTCTCCATATGGAAAATAAGACAAAATTTGATCCCTAATTCAAGTGGTGTGACAGGAAATGTTTAACAACCCATATTCTGGGGGTGAGAAGAAGGGACCTGATTTTTAGCTCTTGCCAATTTCTGTGGTGTAAAGACTTCCACAGGGGCAATCCAGCTACTGCTGTGATGTCATGAAAAGTAGAATTGGGAAGAGGTGCACTCAATCACTCTTGCAAGCTGATTCAAGCACAACGCTGCGACCCCACACAATACACAAAATACTAATTTCAGAGAGAGTGTAGATCTAAATGTGAAAAGTTAAACCTTAACACTTACAGAAAAAAGAGATAAGATCATATGACAAGTGGATGAGAAAGAATTTCATAGTAAGACCAAAATAAGTACAAACTTTTTCCACACTATTAAGGCACATCGGTAATAGTGAATATTTACTTGTGTTTTCCAACTTTGAGTATTCTATGTTATTTTAAATCACCAAGGCAAAATCCTAGCACTTAAAATTATATAACAACATGAATGAATGAAGAGATATATTTTTAATGCACACCTTTAGCTTCACACTTAGAACAGATAGGTGTAGGCTAGTGTTTAGAAGATAGTCTTCAAAAGCCAGGAAAACCACCTCACTATAACAGCCTTATTCTTGCTGCATTTCATCATTTCCTCAAGCTCATTTTCCATTACATTCTCAATTCACACCCATCCTTCAATCAGTAAATGTAATTCTTAATTTTCAAATAATGGGGAAAGTACATAAAATGAGCCCAAAAAACAAATAAACAGCTTCTGTAACTAATGAAATGATAATGCTAGTGCAGGGTGGTAACAAGATTGTAAGAATTATTTCAATAATTATCAAATTTTATTCATTAAAAAGCGTTATGTGTGAATGCATTTTATCATCACATTAGGGACTTTCATTAATAACTAAAACAAAAGGTGAGATGTATTAATAATTAATCACAAACATTGATCATAATAAACAACAAATAATTACAGTAACTGATAAATGTTGTACTCCCTCTGAATAAAATAGTTGAATTCTGAACTTCCTCAAAAAGGCCTTTTCTTTTATTTTACTTACTATAAGCACATTAAATGTGGTATTTAATGATGAAATTACCATACATAAAGTGTATCATGGTAAGACATTTAGTAGTATCAAAAGTAAGTTCTTGAATGAATGAAGAAAAGAGTTGACATTCCTATAAGAGGGAATAGAAAGTTATAAAGAAGGCCATCATTTTAGATGAACTCTCTTTTTTGGTTCTGTTTGATTCTCCCCTCACAGCTATGTCGAGCAAAGCCATAAATGGGAGAAAATACTTTATTCAGTCTCTTCATTCTTGAATGGGAAAGAAAATCATTGAAATGGAACCAATACCCTCTGCAAGTTCACCAGCTAGGACACTATTCTGCCTCCCTCTTGCAGTCACATACTAAATGCATATCAGAAGACCAGGGTCAATATACAGTTCACCACTGTGGTTCACAAACATGTCTGTGCATAAATATCTTGGGGTTGCTGGGCCTCATACAAAGGACATTGATTTAGCATATAGTATCCAGAAATCTATATTTTCTTTCTTTTTAAAAATTTTATCTTTATTGTTGAAAGTATTACAGATGTCCACTTTGGTGTTTTTTGTGTGTATGTGTGTTGTTTTTCCCCATTGACCCCCTCCTCCCTGCACCCACCCCTCCCAAGCCTTTGACACACTATTGTCCATGGGCTATCCATATATGCATATACGTTCTCTGGTTAATATCTCCTGCCCACACCCCTACCCACACCTTGCCTCTGAAATTGATCAGTCTATCATGGTTCCATTTCTCCAGATCTATTTTGTTCATCAGTTTATTTTGTTTATTAGATTCCCACATATGAGTGAGATCATGTGATACTTATGTTTCTCTGACTGGCTCATTTCGCTTAGCATAATGCTCTCCAGGTCCATCCATGATGTTACAAATGGTAACAGTTTCTTCTTTTTTACCACTGTATAGTATTCCATTGTGTAGATGTACCACAGATTTTTATCCACTCATCTACTGATGGGCACTTAGGCTGTTTCAAAATCTTAGCTATTGTAAATTGTGCTGCTATGAACATAGGGGTGCATATATTCTTTTTGATTGGTGTTTTCAGGTTTCTTAGGGTATATTCCTAGAAGTTGGATCACTGGGTCAAATGGAAGTTCCAGTTTTAATTTTTTAAGGAAACTCCATACTGGTTTCCATAATGGCTACACAAGTCTGCATTCTTACCAGTAGTGTACTAGGGTTCCCTTTTCTCCACATCCTTGCCAACTTTTATCGTTTGTTTGTTGATTTGTTGATGATAGCCATTCTGACGGGTGTGAAATGATACCTTATAATCATTTTAATTTGTTTCTCTAAGATGATTAATGGCTTTGAGCATGTTTTCATGCCTCTTGGCCTTCTCTATGTCCACTTTGGAGAAGTGTCTGTTTAGGTGCTTTGCCTATATTTTAAAAATGAATCTATTGTTGAGATTATTACAGAGGTCTCTCTTTCTGCCACCACCCCCATAGCTCCCCTCCACCTGGTTCCCATCCTGCCCCAGGCCCTTGCCAACCTATTGTCTGTGTCCATAGGTAATGCATACATGTATATAAGATTTTTGTCTAATCTCTTCCCACACCCCGCACACCTTTTCCCCTCAGAGAATTGTCAGTCTGTTCCATTTCCATGTTCCTCGTTCTATTCCATTCACCAGTTTATTCTGTTCATCAGATTTTTTATTCATTTGATTTTTAGATTCAATTGTTGACAGATATGTATTTGTTGCTACTCTGTTGTTCATATTTGTTGAAAGTATTTTTACCTGTTTTATCTTTACCTTTTTCTTCTTCTTCCTCTTCTTAAAGAATACCCTTCAGCATTTCATATAATACTAGTTTGGTGGTGATGAACTTTTTTAGCTTTTTCTTGTCTGTGAAGCTCTTTATCTGACCTTCAATTCTAAATGATAGCTTTGCTGGGTAGAGTAATCTTGGTTGTAGGTTCTTGCTATTCATCACTTTGAATATTTCTTGCCACTCCCTTCTGGCCTGCATAGTTTCTGTTGATAAATCAGCTGACAGTCGTATGGGTACTCCCTTATAAGTAACTAACTGATTTTCTCTTGCTGCTTTTAAGATTCTCTCTTTGTCTTTTGCCCTTGGATTTTAATCATGTGTCTTGGTGTGGGCTTCTTTGGGTTCCTCTTGTTTGGGGTTCTCCATGCTTCCTGGACTTGTAAGTCTATTTCTTTCATGAAGTAGGGGAAGTTTTTTGACATAATTTCTTCAAATAGGTTTTCAATATCTTGCACTCTCTCATCTTCTGGCATCCCCATAATGTACGCTTGAAGTTGTCCCAGGGGCTCTTTACACTATCTTCATATTTTTGAATTCTTTTTTCTTTTTGCTCTTCTGGTTGGGTGTTTTTTGCTTCCTCATATTTCAAATCATTGGTTTGATTCTTAGGATCCTCTAGTCTACTGTTGAATCCCTCTATATTATTCTTTATTTCAGCCAGTGTATGCTTAATTTCTGACTGGCCCTTTTTCATTTTTATTTTTATTTTTTTGCATTCTCACTAAGATCCTTGAAAGTTTCACTAAGTCCCTTGTAGGTTTCTAAAAGATTCTTGAGTAACCTTATAACTGTAGTTTTGAACTCTATATTCAGTAGTTTGCTTTCTTCCAGTTCTTCCATTTGTGACAAGTTTCTTTGTCTCTGCATTTTGGCTACTTCCCTGTTTGTTTCTATGTATTTGGTAGAGCTGCTAAGTCTCCTTGAATTGATAGAGTGGCCTTGTGTAGTAGGTGTCCTATAGGGACCAGTGGCTCAGCCTCCCTAATTACCTGAGGTGGACACTCTTGGTGCACCCCTTTGTGGGCTGTGTGCACAGTCTTGTTGTAGCTGAGCCTTGGTTGCTGTTGGTGTCACTGGGAGGAATTGACCTCCAGGTCAATTGGCTGTGGAGACCAGCTGAGACTATAGTGGGAGAGCTACTGTGCAGCAGACACCCTTATGGGGCAGGACTTGCTTCAGTGGGGCTTTGGTGCTCACTGAGTCTTCTCCTTGAGTGTGTCATTTATGGATGTGAAGAGTTGTAATCTGGTATGGCCTCACACAGACCACTGGGTACACTAGCTCTTGGGTCTCCAGGGAGGTGCAAAGTTAGCCACTGCCTGGGGCCACCCATCAGGAGCTACAGAGAGATATGCAGATTCATCCTCTTTGTATCGAGTTTGGAAGTGCCCAGATGAGGCCTAGCTGTGAAGCAAGGCAGGCTGGTGCTGGTGCTGGGTCTTGGGCCTTTTATTGGTAGGTTTGGGGCTCCCTGACCCAGCTGCAGCTTGTTTGACAGTTTTTAGCCTGAGAAAGAACAGGCCATTCATATGCAAAAGCCACTGCACACAGTTTGGGTGGGGTTATAAATTGGATGGGGTGGGGTCTCAGGGAATCACCAGGGCGGAGCAAACAGAAATGGCTGCCTGTCAGTCCTGCAACCCGGGAGGTACCAGCATGGGAACAATGACCAGCTGCGAGCACCTCCATCTGAAAGAAAGCCACCCCTGAGTTCCTGCCCCAATGCCAGATAATCCACTTTCTCCTCATATGTGTATGGGTCCCCCAGAGCCTCGCCTGGCACTGGGGCTCAGAGGAAGCAGGAGCATGTAAATTTACTTCGTGGTGCCAGCCTTTTAAGAGGAGCAGCTGGGTATCCAGCAGCCTGTTTGTCACTGAGCCCCAATTCTCACTGGTTTTCACAGCCGCTAGTTCTTATTGCCTGTAGAGACTTCTTTTCCCAGCTCTGGGACCCTGGGCTGGGGGTCTGGTGTGGGGCTGGGACCCCTTACTCCTCCAGGTGGCCTCTGCAGAGGCGACCTCCCTCCTAATTAACAAAGCAGCCCACATGGGTGCCGGACCAGCTCGTTCCATACCTCTGCCCCTCCTACCAGTCTGAGTGTGCTTTCTTCTTTACTTCTCTATTTGTAGTACTTTCATTCAACCCGCTTTCCAGTGGTTCTGGATGATGTTGATCTGTATTTTAGTTGTAATTTTGATGTGGTTGTGGGAGGCAGTGAATATAGGCATTTGCCTACACAGCCATCTTGGTTCTCCTCCTTTGCCCATTTTTAATTAGACTGTTTGTCTTCATTTTTCTAAGTTATATGAATTCCTTATATATTTTGGAAATTAACCCCTTACTGTCTGTATCATTGGCAAATATGCTCTCCCATGCTCTCTTTTCACTTTGTTGATGGTTTCTTTTGCTGTACAGAAGCTTTTTTTTTTCTGTTGGATTGGATGGTTTAATAGTATATAAATAGCAATTTTTCTCAAATTAATCTTTACTCATACCATCTATTCAAAAGCTACTCTAAAATTTATATGGAGAAATAAAATTCTATAAATAGCTGAGTCAATTTTACATTGAAATCAGCATATTTTATATTGCATATTATGCACTATGTCACCCTTAAAAAAATAACATACGGAGTTTTACTCTACCAGATATTAAACAATACTAAAGAGCCATAGTAAAAGTAAAATGGTGGTTGCCAGGGGCTGGGGGTGGAGAAAGGGGGAGATGGCCAAAAGGTAAAAGTTTTCAGCTATCTATATAATAAAAACCAAGTGGTCATAACACCGTAACGACCAAAGACCAGTCACAAGGAGGCTGAGTGCGCAGCAAGGCGTGTGTGGGTGGGCGGGGCCACACAATTTCATGTGCTGGGCTTCTAGTATGATAAATAAGTTTTAAGGATCTAATGTACAGCATGGTAATAATAGTTAATAAGTAATACTATATTGTATACTTGAAATTTGCTGAGAGTAAATCTTAAGCATTATTATCACAAGAAAAAAAATATATGAAGTGATAAATATGTTAATTAGTTTAATTATGGTAATATTTCATAATGTATATGTACATCAAATCATGACATTGTATACTTTAATTACATAAAATTGTTTTTGGTCAATTATTCCCCAGTAGAGCTGGGGAAAGATTATTTTAAAAAGCCATAGTAACAAAAACAATTGGTTTTGGTGCAAGAATAGGCAACTAGGCCAATAAAACAGAGTTCAGTTCAGAGACAATCCCATGCATGTATGAGAATTTAGTTGTAGAGCACAATTCATAAATCAAAGGGCAAAGGATGAATTACTTACTAGATGGAGTTGGGTCACCTTGTGGAAGAAAATCAAGCTAAATTCCTATTTAATCCCATATACATAATTGGATTCTAGATAAATTAAAAACCTTAGTTTGAATGGTAGTGTTTGAAAATTAATAGAAAAAATATAATAGAATATTTTTGACCTAGAGTTAAGGAAAGACTTCTTAAATAAATCATAAAAATCACAAATCCTAAGACAAAAAAATCCAATAAATTATATCATCTTACCATAGAGGATTTCTGTTTAATAAAAGGCCCAATGATAAAATTAATAGATAGCCAACAGAAGAGAAAAAGGTACTACTTGCAATGTCTAAAGCAAACCAAAGATGAATATATAGAATGTACAATGAATTCCTACAAAATCAACAAGGGAAAGACAGCTACTTCCACAGGAAAAGAACATGATCAGAATTATGTTCATTTTGTATATGGGGGAAGTGGGGCTCCAACAAGTTGCTCAAGCATGAATGTTCCTACTTCCCCTTGCTCCTCAATGTAGCAGACAGAAGCACAATGTTGGTGGCACTGAAGTAATGATGAAGGTGCTAGCATTACACTCTCCTTCTCTGGGCCTCAGTTTCCTAAAGTGTAAAGTATAAAATATGGACTAAATACTCTCCAAGATTCTTTGGAGGGTATATTTTGAAGGCAGAGACAACAGGATTTGCTGATGCATGCAAATGTAAGGTCTGAAAGAAGCAAAGGCATTAGGGATTACTTCAAAGTTTCAAGCCCAGTGACTGGAAGGATGGATTTCCATGAGATTTGCACGAAAGGCTGCAGGTGTGAGTGGAGGAAGATCAGGTGTTATCTGGGACATGTTGAGTTTGTCATTTAACACTGAGCAAGCCACTTAATTACTCTGTGGCGAGCCAGCACGGCCATGGCATACTCAGCCCCACATTGGGTGCCTTATGTGCCGCGCCAGCTCTGCCAGGTTCAGTGAGCCTGAGAGGGGGCGGTGAAGGATTGAGAAAAGACAGACAAGAGAATGAAAGCTGGATCTAGGTGGGACGATGTCCTCTCTGATGGACAGCTAGCAACAGGACTGCGGACTACAAGCTGTGTCTTTATTTTATAGCCAGATTTCACAAGGCAAAGTAAGGCGTGGTCAAGATGTTCACAACATTCTCATGGGTTTTGATCCTACTCAATTACATGCACCTGAACTCTATCAAGCCCACATCATTCAGGCATGTGTAGTCCCATTTGTTTATTTTCCCCTTACTTTCCATTGTCCTAGGAGATGTATTGGTAAACATATTGCTACAAGAGATGTCTGAGATGTTGCTGCCTATGGTTTCTTCTAAGATTTTTATGGTTTTACAACTTACATTTAGGTCTTTTATCCATTTTGAGTTTTTTCTTGTGCATGGTGTAAGAAAGTGGTCTAGTTTTATTTTATTTTGCATGTAGCTGTCCAGGTTTCCCAACACCATTTCTTGAAGAGACTATCTTGACTCCATTGTATGTTCTTGCCTCCTTTGTCAGATATTAATTGAGCATAATGGCTTGTTTTAATTTCTGGGGTCTCTCTTATGTTCCATTCATCTATATGCCTGTTCTTATGCCAGTACCAGGCTGTTTTGAGTACAGTGACTTTGTAGTATAACTTGATATCTGGTATTGTGATTCTTCCAACATTGTTCTTCTTTCTCAAGATTGCTGTGGCTATTTGGGGTCTTTTTTTGTTTCATATAAATTTTTAGAGTATTTGTTCTAGATCTGTGAAATATGCCATTGATATTTTAATAGGGATTGAATTAAATCTGTAGATTCCTTTGGGTAGTATGGACATTTTAATGATGTTGATTCTACCAATCCATGAACACAGTATATTCTTCCACTTGTTTATATCTTCCTCTATCTCTTTTTTCAATGGCTTGTAGTTTTCTGAGTACGGGATTTTTCTTACCTCCTTAGTTAAATTTATTTTTAAGTGTCTTAATTTGTTGTTGTAATGGTAAATGGCATTTTTTAAGTTTCTCTTTCTAAGAGCTCTTTATTGGTGTATAAAAATGCCATTGATTTCTGGGGGTTAATTTTCTATCCTTCTATGTTGCTGAATTCCATTATTAAATCTAAGTTTTTTGGTGGAGTCTTTAGGGTTTTCTATGTACAATATCATGTCATCTGCAAATAATTATAGTTTTACTTCTTTTCCTATTTGGATGCCTTTTATTTCTTCTTCTTATCTGATTGCTGAGGCTAGTACTTCCAGTACTATATTGAATAACAGTTCCTAAGAACAGGTTTTAGTTTTTGCCCATTGAGTATGATGTTCACTGTAGGTTTGTCATATATGGCCTTTATTATGTTGAGGTATGATCTCTATTCTCACTTTACTGAGAGTTTTTATCAAAAAAGGGCATTGGATTTTGTTGGATGCTTTTTCTGCATCAATTGATATGATCATGTGATTTTTGTCAGAAATCAGCATTTTTAGTACATGCTTTCCTTCGAAATATTTCTGAATCAGCCCATCTGTAAATAGACTAGCATTTGAAACCCAATGCTAAAGTTTTTTGTGCTCTATTCGTGTGTACTGGGTAGAGGATTTAGGGCAGAATGCGTTTGTGTATTCACATTAAGAAGTGGGAGCAAAAGAATATATGGTATATATCCTTTATTTTCTTGTATGGCTTGTTTCTTTGTTGCCCTATATGGTAGATATCCTTTGCTTATATGGTGTATATCCTATGTTTTCTTGTAATTAGCTTTATGGACCAAAGAACAAAATAAAAGATAAATATGCTTTGTGATTATAGCATTCCATCTACCATTGTCCAAGTGGATGTTTTAACATTCCATTCATTCAACCATCTATTTTACCTTCTAAGTAAACTCTTAAATCTGTCTACTTATCTGAATTTTCACTCCCAGTATTCCAGTCCAGACTGCTCTCAATTCCTGTCTGGACTCCTGCAACAACCTCACAACTGATCTCCCTTCTCCTAGACTTCCTTCCTTCCAATATAGTCTCCACATTCCTGCCATAGTATAAATTCCCCACCCCCTTTTTTTTAACAAGATCCTTAAAGAGTGGGTTCAATTTACCTCTCCAACATCTCTTCTTCATACCCTCTCTTTGTTCTCCATGTTTAGCTTTCTGCAACTCTTCCAGTGTTACAACTCTGCTATGAAAACTCTCCTGAATTCACATTCTTATGTATCTATTCACCTGGTGAACTCTACTTATCCTTCAGGTCAACTTTTCAAGTGTGTTCTGATATTTGCATATCTTGTATTCCAAAACTTCTACATGAGGGTTTTAGCTTTTAACATTTTAATGTAAATGACAGGTTGACAAATAAATAGTTCTGTAAAAAAAAAAGCAGAAAAGTTCAGAAACAGCAGGCTTGGTGCTAATGCCAATTATTCATGTCCCAAACTCCTGTCAAAGGAGTGGTCCTGATAATACCTAAGTCAGTTAAAAAAAATTCATATTCTTAATAACTTGTCAACGTATATACACATGTCAAAAACACATCTTGAGCCCTGGCCAGTGTGGCTCAGTTGGTTGAGCGTTGTCCTGTACACCAAGAGTTCACAGGTTCGATTCCAGGGTTGGGGCATATGCCCGGTTTGCAGGCTGGATCCTCAGTAGGGGGCTTGCAGGAGACAGCAGATGGATGTTTCTCTCTTGTCGATGTTTTCTTCTCTGTTCATCTCCCTTCCTATCTCTTTAAAATCAATAAAAACATTTAAAAAACATACATTTCTTACAAGTGAAAATATTCTTTTAAAAAAATCATGAAAGACCAAATTATATTCTTACTGACTACTTCATGCTGGCACATCTATAAAATGTCTTCTCTATAATATGGAGTACTCCCAAAGGAGTAAATATACACCTCTATGGTACTTTCTTATTTCTTAAGACTGCATTTTTTTGTTTGTTTTTTGGTGATCAGAAAAAAGTAGGCTAAATTATTTATCTAAAACAGTTTGAAATTTGCCAACCCATCTGTTCCAGTAGAAATTTCAACACAGCTATTTTTAAATAAAGGCAATCTATAAAATGACTTATACCTTAAATCAAAACAGAAAATTTGAACATCCAATATAGGTATATTGGCATCATGCAAAATCAGAATAAAAAGAAGAAAATATAAGTACTATGAAAATCATTGTAGAAAATTATCATCACTCTGTTGAAATATTGCACTGTGTGGTGTGATTGATACAGATTATCGATTGGAAACAGAGTTGCTGCTCCTCAAAACAGAAGATGTTTGGAAACCAAAGGATTTTATAGAGTGACGCTTAGTACTCCCATACAGCGGTCTAATTTTGTAAGATATCAAAAAAAGAAAGAAAGAAAGAGAAAGAAAGAAAGAAAGAAAGAAAGAAAGAAAGAAAGAAAGAAAGAAAGAAAGAAAGGAAGAAAGAAACCAATACCGGCAGTGCCACTAAGAGCTGAGACTCCTCTGGAATAAATTCTTAGCTTGCTTCACCACCAAGTAACCATGGCCAGCAAAAGATTTTGTCGACAGCATATGGATATGAAATGGGTAATAAAGAAATGAAGTTCTAAATTAAACTATGAGTTGTGGAAATGAATACTGCAGTAGACATAAAGTCTGTGGTGTTGTGTTGTTATTTTGTTTTGGTTTATTTTTATCTCTTTCCTTCTATTATATGAAGTATTAGTGTTTGTTTTTTATATTTTTATTGATTTCAGAGAGGAAGGGAGAGGAAGAGAGAGATAGAAACATGAATGACAAGAGAGAATCATGGATCAGCTGCTTCCTGCAGGTCCCCCACTGGGGATGAAGCCCGCAACCTGGGCATGTGCCCTGACAGGAACCAAACTGTGATCTGCTGGTTTATCAGTTGATGCTCAATCATTGAACAACACCGGCTGGACAGTGGTTGGTTTTTAACCTTACGGTTTAGTCTTAAGGCTGACGGATATAGAAAGTGGCATGTGGCTACACTGGAAAAGGCATTAAGACCCTCCAGAGATGGGTATAGTGACTGATAGGACTTCAGATCTCCCTTTGTTTGTATGAGGGATACCCGCAATAGGTTAGGTGGAATAGATGTTTGCTATTGTTGATGCTTAGAAGTTTAAACAGAAACTTGTACATGGATGTTATTTGCCAAAGGAGAGGTCTGTGATCAATATTGTATGCTAACTTTTGGCAACCTTTATATCAGCCTTTCTATGCTAGCCCCTCCATTGAAACATTGGAATGGCATTTCCCAGATTACTAGACATCCATCCTTTTCTATATTATATAGTTTATAAATTATATGCTTTCACATGAGGTATGGAAGAGGGCAGCAAAAGCCATGTTCTTCCACTGACAGCAGTGGGAGGCAGATGTTTGCACTTCCCTGATTTGAGTTGCTTGAAGACGTTTCTGTGTTGTCCTGCTATTCGTCTTTCTCAGGATTGAAGAGGAGCTGTGAAATCTCCAAAGGATTCCTTCAGTTCCCTAATTCCGTATGGTAGTATCTCTCTGATTCTCTGTGGCAGTGAGCCTGAAAGCACATTACCTGTGACATTCAGTCCTCCACCTTTCCATTGATTTTGTCATTCCTTGGGAAAAATCTTTCTCCCTGGTATAACTAATGTGATTTCCTGTTTTTCAAATTGAATACTGACTCATTTTGATTTTAAGTTCCCTACTGTTTAGAGCCAAAGAACAAGTTACAGGAGACAAAATATATTATATAAATAGATGCTGGAAACATACTTTAAGTGAAATAAATGAACATCTTAATAGATTATAGTTAAGAGCTCATCAACAAGAAAGCACAAAATGATAGGCAATGTTTGACATTTAATGTCACCAACTTAATGAAAAGTGAATGATGAAAATAGCAAAGCTGAGATTACAACATCTTTTTTCTGGAAATAGTCAACTAAAATATGTTGAAACTTTCTGGTTCCATAATGACCTCATAAGTAAAAATAAAAATGGTTCCCAAGAAAAATCTATTTTATACACTATGGATTTTCAACAGTCATATAATGACTAGATACAAGCACTGTCTCTTATATATGAGTTTCTCTTTTCCTTCCACTAGATTTGAATTAATATTATGATCTTGTACATAGTCCTCTTGAGCCCCAAGTTCTTATGTTCAGAAAGCTCATAAACCTTCAGGGTGCTTCAGAGATGCCGGACAGATAGCAATGGCATTAAAAAAACGTTGAAAATAATTCAAGAACATCACACTGAGCATAATATTCTTTAGTTCTCATTCAATTTGTTTGCAAATTATTAGGGATGAGGTGAAAAGTTATTGTAGCATAATATTTCTTTGGTCTAGTACTATACTTCTACTTAATCATTTAATTTTTTAATTAAGGTTCTCTAGGGTATAATTATATAGTGAATGATAGATATAACATACCATTCAATAGATTAGAATAAATCTAACCATATAACTTTACCTGGAATCTTTAGACCTTATTGTACTGATGCTTACACTATTGTTTAATTGATCATTGCCATATTCACAGTCTTATTATTTAATTAAGTGTGAGTAATGCTGTATCTTGTCAACAACATGCACATAATGCACAACAACTATGACCTTTTCCCTTATTTTCTTTCTCAGATAATTTCTGTTTCAGGATAAATATAAGTCATAGCAGGCAGTAGATTTATAAACATCACCATGCTACTTTCAGGAGCTTTGAGGCACTGAGCCTTTACATTTTCTTCCACTGACAACCTAGCTGGGGTGCCAAGAACTAAACCGATTGGTCTATCTTTGCTACACTGAGTCTCTCCAAATTGGTAATTTTCATAACCATACTAACACAAAAACACTATTTTATATGTAGTTTTAAATTATATATAAACAAATTAAATAGGGAATTCAATAACTACAATTTACTACCTTCTACTTTATACAAAATTCGGTAGTGTCTTATACGCCCTTATTATCATACTTATTACTCACAAAAGAGTTTGGAAAAGGCATAATGATTTACACTTTATAAATAAAGAAGCTGAGGTGGGATCAACTTAAATTACTGTTTCACTGATCAGGTTTAGAATCTAGGTCTATCTTAAGTCAAATCCCTGCACTTGATACTGCTTTAAAATGCCAGTTTAGGCGGGGCCAGTGTGGATCAGTTTGTTGAGCATCATCCCATTCACCAAAGGGTCGCTGGTTCGATTCCCAGTCAGGGCACATACTCAAGTTGTGGGATGGATTTGCAGTGTGTGGAGGGGTGGGAGAGGGGGGAGGGGCATACAGGAGACCGACAAGCGATGTTACTCTCTCACATTGATGTTTCTCCCTCTCCCTTCCTCTTGCTCTAAAATCAGTAAAAACATTTTAAAAATAGTGTCAGTTTATAGTAGTATAAGCCATACTGATGGAATCAAGTTCTAGTATAGCCAGCTGCACAAATGATTTAAATGAGGATATAAATGACAACTTCATATCATCCTAGATAATAAAGAGGTAATATGCAAATTAACCCTCATACCCTCACAGGATGGCTGCCTACAACCAGGCAGGCAGGGGAGTTAGTCAGGGGCAACCAAACAACTGAACAAGCAGGCTGCATGGGGTGACCAGGATGGCAGGGGGGTTAGTGAGAGACGACCGAATGACTGAACAGCAGGCTGCATGGGGCAACCAGGCAGGTGGGGGGGTGTAGTGAGGGATGACCAAACAACTGAACAGCAGGCTGCATGGGGCAACCAGGCTGGTGGGAGGGGGGGGCTGTGAGGGGTGACCAGGTTAACAGGCTGGCAGAGGGGGGCAGTTAGGGGCAACCATGCCAGCAGGTGGTAGGTGCAGTTGGGAGTGACCAGGTAGGCAGGGGGAGCAGTTGGGGGCGATTAGGCTGGAAGGGAGGGGACAGTTGGTGGTGACTTGCCCAACAGCGAGGGGCAGTTAAGGGCAACCAGGAAGGCAGGCAGGTGAGCGATTAGCAGCCAGCAGTCTAGGACTGTGAGGAGGATGTCTGACTGCCAGTTTAGGCCTGAGGAGTCCCGAATTGGAGAGGGTGCAGGCTGGGCTGAGGGGACCAACCCTAGGGCACGAATTTTGAATACCAGGCCTCTAGTTACTGTATATAAAACTAGAGGCCCAGTGCACAAAAATTTGTGCACTCAGGGGGAATGGGGGGGTCCCTCAGCCTGGCCTGTGCCCTCTTGCAGTCTGGGACCCCTCAGGGGATGATCACGTGCTGGCTTAGGCCCGCTCCCCAGGGGATTGGGCCTAAGATGGCAATCAGACATCCCTCTGGCAGCCCTCAGGGGGTGTCCACTTGCCAGTGGGGAGCAGGCCTAAACTGCAGTCGGACATCCTTAGTGCTGCTGAGGAGGCAGGAGAGGCTCCCACCACCACCACTGTACTGGCAGCCATCAGCCTGGCTTGTGGCTGAGCAGAGCTCCCTGCTGTGAGAGCAACTGACCACCAGAGGGCAGCTCCTGCATTGAGTGTCTGCCCCCTGGTTGTCAGTGTGTGTCATAGTGACCAGTCATTCCCAGTCCTTCTGCTATTAGGGTCAGTTTGCATATTACCCTTTTACTATATAAGATAGAGGCCTGGTGCATGGATGGGGGCCGGCTGGTTTGCCCTGAAGGGTGTCCTGGGTCAGGGTGGGGGTCCCGCTTGGGTGCCTGGCCAGCCTGGATGAGGAGATGATGGCTGGTTGCAGCTGGTCACACCCCCTTCAGGGTGGGGGTCCCCACTGGGGTGCCTGGCCAGTCTGGGTGAGGGGCTGAGGGCCTTTTTCAGGCTGGGAGGTGACTGAAGCTCCCAACCTCTCCTTTTTATCTTTTTTTTTTATTCTGGGATTTATTTACCTTCTATGGCTGTCACTGGAGCTGAGAGCCGGCTTTAGCTCTGAGGCTCAGCTCCAGCTCTGAAACCTCGGCTGCTGAAAGCAGGTATCTGGGCTTTATTTAGCTTCTATAATTGAAACACTGTTGCAACTCCAGCTCTGAGGCCTGGCTGGCTGAAAGCAGGTTTCTGGGGATTGTTTAGCTTCTATAATTGCAACATAGTTTCTTAGAGTGCAGCTCAGAGCTGGGCGGCGGTGCTGGAAGCCAGTCCGTCCTTGCTGCTTGACACAGTCGCTGCAGGGAAGAAACATCTGCACAGCATAAGTTTCAAGGGACCTGGCGTATATGGCATACTGTTCTTAATATGTTTGCTCACCTTCTTGGTGCTATGTGTTTTAACCAAGGTCACCTCTCTGAGAAAGGTTGTTTCCCCAGGTAGGGATTTTTCCCTGAAGTTAGGGAGGCAATAAAACCCCTTACCTAAATGCCAGGCAGGTAGTTAATCACTTTAACTATGAACAATTTACCCTTAAGCTACATAATCTTTACTCTCTGGAATGGAGATAAGAAATACCCTAACCTTTGGAATAGAAATTGATAAGATTAAAATCAACTGGTATAAATACAGATGTAATAAGACAATAAAAAACAGAATCTGGCTGGAGATCCTGGCTAGAACCTGGCTAGAGAACCTCGCTATGCTGATCAACTGAACGCTGCCTCCGTGTCATTCCTTCTTCGCCAACTCCCTCCACACCTTGGGGAACCCCTGGACCTGATGGGGTTGGACCCCAGCACTGGGGCAGGTGGGGAACCTTGGCTTCCTCCATCACTGGAGCAAGCTAGCCTCCTGTTCGCTTCAGCTGCCTGGCTGCCAGCTGCCATCTTGGTTGGCAGTTAATTTGCATATCGCCCTGATTAGCCAATGGGAAGTGTGTCGGAGGTATGGTTAATTACCATGTTTGTCTATTATTAGATAGGATACTATATTATTAGAAGAAATACTTTCTGGTTTGGGGACTCTAAATCCATGAAAATTTATAGGAAATAGTAGCTGACTTCCCTTAAGTCAGTTTTTTTCCAAATGTGAAATAACTACTTGTTTCAGACTTCCCTAGTTGTGAGGCCTGGTATTTTAAAAGCTCCATAAGTGATTCTTATGAGTTTGAAAACCCCTGCTCAAGGCTTATATTTTGCTCCTTAAATGCCATTTCTAAGTGCCTTCAGATATTTGTTAAAATACCTTATAATGACTTGTTGTTGTTTAATCCTTAAGAGATAGAAGTAAAAAGACTAAAAGTAAAGTCCATCAAGAGGATGTGGCAGTAACTGACAACTGTAGTATAGGGGCACAAAAAGGTGATACTTTCTTAAGGGGGGGGGGCAGACAATTCTCACATTTAAATCTGACTTTCATGATTCAAAAGTATTTCTAGTGCTTTGTTCCTCTTTTTCCACCTAATTAATCCCTCCATTCATTTGTGGTAATGGTGGTGCTGCTTTGAAGATGTGCAAATGACCCCAGAGTACTTCTTTATGAAATGATGCAGTTTTTCTGATAACTGGACTTCCATTCACTTCAGTCCTTCCCATATCCAATCTTCAGAAAATCATCATTCACCAACTTCTGCATCAGTTGGGACTTTTAATGCTGTAAGTAACAGAGAACATAATTCAAACTCTTTAAACAAACAAGGGGATTTATTTCTTCATATAACTGCAAGTCCAAAGGGAGGAGAGTCTTGAGGTGTGATTTGATCAGCATTTCTCTCAGGCTCTGTCCTTTGCAGCCTGCCAACTTTCTGACTTCATGGTGGTAAAATGGCTATGACAACCCCAGGCTTCACAATGCAGAGTATTTTCCAAACAAAAAATGATTCTTGTGTCACAGCATTTCCCCTTGATTGAGTCAGCTTAGGTTACATGCCCTGAACCAAATAATGTGGACAGAAGGTATACAATTCTCATTGGTCTAAACCGAAAATGAGATTGTAAAGATTTCATGGGGGAGGAGTTTTATACCAGAAATCTGGATTTTTAGTCTTTTTAAAATATATTTTTATTGATTTCAGAGAGGAAGAGAGAGATAGAAAAATCAATGATGAAAGGGTATCATTGATCAGCTGCCTCCTGCATGTCCCCACTGGGGACTGAGCCACAACCCAGGCATGTGCCCTTGACCGGAATTGAACCTGGGACCCTTGATTCCATAGACTGATGTTCTATCCACTGAGCAAAACCGGCTAGGGCTGGATTATTAGTCTTGTTTTACTGATTCAAATTGGGTGTCTCTGTATTTACTGGTAATATGTTCAACTATATGCTTGAGTTGTCTGGCATCAAAATCAACCTCACATAAAATGCTAGTTTCACATAATTTTCTCTTCTTCATTCCATCCATATCCAGGTCCTTGGTCTTTGGCAATAACCTACTAGGTCTGTACTTGGATCTAACCTCTATTGTAATGATCTGTCACAAAAACCCAAATTCTGCTATCCCCAACTGAGAAATTAAAGTCAAGACTTCAATTTTTGTTCCTAGAAGCAATTGTTCTCTGGATTCTTTCTGCAATACCAATGTCAAAAAAACACGGTTTCCATATTTGCTTCACAAATGACATGAAAGATAGCTTTCATGAGACTGCATTGTGAGAACACTGCCTTTCTATTTATTTTAAATAACATTTTCTGTTTTTACTTAATTTTAACCATAGATTTATCTTCCATGATCAGCATTATGTAAATAAGATAATATGCATCTACAACCTTCTTTTTAACTACAATATTAGAATCCATTTGAAAACTGGGTCTTTAAAAAAAGTATCTAAAAATTGATTATAGTATAGGCAGCAAGATAATCTAATGTAAATTCAACACTCTAGTTTAGGGGTATGGAATGAAGAATTTCCATTATACAAGGGGTCTTAAAGAATAACTAGCAAGGATGAAAATGCACAAGAAGGATAAGTAAACAAGAGCATTATTATGCAGACATTTATGAGCCATTAAGCATAATCATAGCTAGGGAAATAGCTTTCTGTTCTCTAGTGATAACCACTCTAAACTCTGATACATAATACTCTCAATGACAAATACAAGAATGTTTATATTACAAGCAGGATGAAATATCTTTGCACAATATGATATGCGAAGCAAAAGAATAACAATGTCCATTACTAATGTACTTCTGATCTATCAAAGGAAAAATGATTGAGTAATACTCATTACATTAAGATGTACAAGGTAAAAGATATTTGAAAACTGTAGTTTTTATTGAAAATTTTCTTTTAATGTCACTATTGCTGTATACTTCAGAAGAAAAAGTCTAAGATTCCAGTTGAATCAAATTATCAAAGTTTTATAGGCTGTGGTCATTTCATACACCAAACAACCACTGACTTCAATCAGAAGCATCATGGGCAAGATCACAGCAAGATATGCCCCTCATTCTTTTTTCCCCCTCGACACTAAATTTAATGACTATCAATTCAAAGGCAATAAACAATCACACTTTTATGTAGTTGCATTATATAGACAATTTATGGAGATATTTCAACTTTAAAATGAATTTGTATCTTTTCTTTTAATCTCTATCCATAAGAATGTGCAAATACTTTAAAAATTCAACATTAAATCAACTGTATGTTGATTTATTTTCTGAAGCTGCAAGGGCCTCAATAGCACCCTTTAAGAGAATAACTTACTAAAAGAACTATATTCAGATTCAAAATTTAATGAGTAGAAGCAAGTTACATTTTTGTTTTTTGATAGGTAATGAGCTATTTCTAGTCAATAAAGAATTTTTATAATATTTCTTACTTAAAATTCTTCCCAACAAGATCATCCTAAAAAAATATACAGTAAATGTTTCCTTTAATTCATGGGAATGTAACCAAGTAAATGACAAAGTGTAACCCATTGCTCAGAAGTGGAATTGTAATTCAAGCTCACAGAAAAGTACATAATGATAATATCCACTCTTACCTCCTAGCCTACCACACAAATGAGAACACATAAAAAGGTAGTCGCCATGTTGATTTAGTGCCAGAGAAATATTGCCATTTTTCAAATATGAATTACATCTGTTTCAGGCAAAATGGCGTGTACCAACACAAATAAAGCTTTTGAATTGATTAACCTGCCTATGTTTTACCAGTACATTTTTCAAATATATAGTCTCACCAGAGAAAGAGTCTGAGATTATTTTTAGGATACCTTTAGTTTACCGCACCTTAAAAATTTCATTGTTCTAAAAAGTAAATATTAACCTGATAGAAGGCAGAATGCTCACAAGAATTTCTAATATGAGGCAACAACCTAAAATGGACTCTTACATCCAGAGGCAATATTAAGCCCAATCATCTACGGATGGTATTTCTGGAGTAATTGATAGCCACCAGGTGGCATTAATGATATAGAACGCTCATCATCATCATTGTCATCATCATAGTACCTAACAGTCATTGAATTCTTATGTATACAAGCACTGTATACACAAGTTAAGGTTTTTTGTTATTGTTGTTATTTATGCTTGTTTTTTCTTATTTCATTTAATCCTCACGAACACCTTATGATCTAGGCATTAGTATTATCACCTTTTATGCATATGTAGAAGAAAATCAAGGCTTAGAATGATTAAGTAACTTGTTCAAGGCCATATAGTAAGTGCTAAAGCCTGAATTTAAATCAAGGAAATTGGTTTCTAAAACATAACCTTTTAACCACTGAACTACAGCTGCTTACTATCAAGGATCCTACAATATTTATGAAAAGACAGTATAGACATATACTCAGTTGCTTGAATTAAAAGCCTTGCAGTTAACATTTTCCTTTTCTCTCCTATAACACATCCACTTCCTAAGCACAGTTGCTGCTACCTGGAAATATATCTCAAATCTGCCTGTTTCTCTGTATCTCCACTACCATCACCCTGACTAGGTGACTTCTACGTAGTCTACTGCCACAGACTTGTAACTAGTCTCCTTGCTTCCACCTGTGATTTTTTAGCCCCAAAACCAGCATCTTATTTAATAGGGAAACATTATAACCATTTTTACTAAAATCAACAATAATGCAAAGATTGCAAAGATGCCCACTACATCTTCTACTATTCAGCATTGTACAGAGGTGTTACTCAATGCAATTAGAAAAAAAAGCAATGAATTAGAAGTAATAAGAATTGAAATATAAGAAGAAAAATATACCTGTATTTGCAGATGACATGGTAGCATATCTGGAAAAGTCTAGGGGTGGGCAATGTAGCTTTACAATTCTTCATATGAAAAAAAGACATTAATAAAGAAATAATAAGACAAGAATGACAAATTGTTTCGGGTACTTACAACTGTAAACCTACCTTTGCCCACTCCTATATATTTCTTAAACACATGAAAAGATGTTCAAACTTACTCATCATAATAGAAATGCAAACTGGAAGTACATTGGGATACAGCAGGCCCTTGAATAATGTAATTTTATTCAATGTTCCATTTTGATATTCATGAGATGCCTTAGGAGCTTAAATCTTGTTAACATCAATTAGCCCATGGTAAAATTAGTTTCATTATACATTGTTCTGCTTAAAGTTGCAGAGCCTATTGACAGTGTTAAGTGAGGACTTACTGTACTATAATTTCATCTATCAGGTTGTCAAAAATTATTACAATGCATTATGTTGGTGAAGCTGTAGGAAACCTGTCACTCTCATTGTGGGAATGCAAACTCATGGGACAGTTAATAGTGGGGCATTTGATAATATCTAACAAACACTACGAATGCATGTCCCTTTGGACCCAGCAAGCCAAACTTCTAGGGCTTTACCCTAAAGATAAAATTCCAAAAATAGGAAAATACATAAGCATGAGGTTATTCATTTCAGTGTGGTATGCAACTGCAAAATAGTAGAAGCAATCTAAATGCTCATTCATAAGAAAGTGACTGAATAAACTATGTAAAGTATAATGAGTATCTATAGCATGCTAACTTTTATATAAGGGAAAAGGGGAACTAAAACAATATATATTCATTTACTCAATTATGTAAAAAAGAAACACAGGAAAGATAAGTTAGAAACAAATGATATTTTTTACCTCCAGGGAGTGCATAGATATGCGGTGAAAAGGATTGGTAGTGATAATGCAAATAGGGTCTGGAGTAACACTTCTCTTACTACACATTTTTCTTCATAGTTTTAGAATCGCCAATATTTACAAAAGTAAAATTAATCAGAATAGAGAAATTAAAAACTAAAGCAGAGAATAAATGGGAAAAACCAAATTTAATAGTATTGCAAATAAATAACATCTCAACACTGAAGGGGATGGAGGAGAATGACTAACCCAACTAACTCATTAGTACAGTATTTTTACTGTACACCCTCAGGCTACAGTCCAAAAATCCCACTCTAAGAAAACACTGAATTTTAGGTAGAAGGTGTGTTTTTTCCAGTGCTATGGGCTAGCAATTCTGAAACACTTGTGCATGTGTGTATAGTAGGTTTAAACAATGAGTGTAGCATATTGTAGAGAAAGGGAGACAGATTTCTTACTTTTTGAGGAGGGAGTGACAAATGTGGAAACAGTGGAGGTTGAAATTAGTTTTGTGGTTTTATATCAAAATCAGAATTGGAGTTAACAGTTTGAGCTCATGGCTTGTCAGATAGATGACAAGTATATTGATGGGTTTTAGTTAGATATGTATATACAGTATGTGTGTGTATGTGGACTTATACACATATATGTATTGCATATATGTATATATCTTCTATATATATAAAAGCCTAAGTGACCGAATGATAGAACGACCAGTCTACTTGGTTGCTATGTCACACACTGACCACCAGGGGGAAGATGCTCAATACAGGAGCTGCCCCCTGATGGTCAGTGTGCTCCCACAGTGAGAGCACCGCTCAGCTAACTGACAGGCGGAGACCGTAGCGGAGCGGCAGCGAGCCTACCAAGCAGCGGTGGCGGCAGGTGAAGCAGGGCTGGGATAAACAGGAGCAGCAGGCAGGAGTGGCAGGTGGCATTGAACTGCTGGTTTGGGCCTGATCTCTGCAGGCCACACCAAGGAACCCCACCGATGCATGAATCTGTGCGCCGGGCCTCTGGTATATATAGATATATGAATACATACGTATACATATGCACATGTATACACACATACAAACACACACACATACACATTCTAGTTTTTTCTACTGAAAAGAACTCAAGTAATGACATCTCAGCCCTAGCCGGTTTGGCTCAGTGGATAGAGAGTCAGCCTACAGACCAAAGGATCCTGGGTTTGATTCCGGTCAAAGACACATACTTTGGTTTCAGGCTCCTCCCCGGCCCATGCCCTGGTCGGGGCTTGTGCAGGAGGCAACCAATCCATGTGTTCCTCTCACATGGATGTTTCTCTCTGCCTTTCCCTCTCTCTTCCATTCTGCCTAAAAATCAATGGAAAAATATCCTCAGGTGAGGATTAACAACAACAAAATAAAAATAAATAAAAAAATAAAGTAATGGCATCCCAAAAGTAATGAGCACCTAGTATCCAAATCTTGGTCTCTACATATTAATCTCCATTGGAAGTACCACGGACTTCTAGAGAAATCACTGTTTGCAGGTCTGCTACAAGGAAAGTACAAGATTATCCTGGAACAATACCTTGTTGTGTCAGAAAGGAATGATGAGGTCATCTCAAAATGACACAGAAGGTAGCTTAAAGGGGTTCCCAATGGCCAAATCTCGGACAATTTGAGCATCAAATAAATAAAATGGTTAATAAACCACTGAATAAAATGAAAATGCATAAGTACATACTGCTATACATATGAATAAAAAGAGGAGGAAAAGCTATTATTTATAGTAAAATGTCAACTACTAAACATAAAAGGAATTATCCTATCTAATAAAAGGGAATATGCTAATTGACCCTCAACTGTCACAAAGATGGTAGCACCCACAGCCAATAAGGTGGGAATATGCTAATTGACTGTCACGCTCTCAAAGATGGCAGCACCCACAGCCACAAGATGGTGGTGCCCAGTCCCCAGCAAGGCCAGGCTTGCCTCCAGCTTGCCTCTGGAGTCCCCCAGTCCCCTCACCATCCCAGCTGCCCAGGGCTGGCCCATGGCACAGGCAAGCCTCGATGGCAACTGCCCAGCCACCCAGGGCCCCCAAGGCTCAGGTAACCAGGGCTGGCTGAGGCTTGCTCTGCTGGTAGTGGCAGCAGCAGAGGTGTGATGGGGGCATTGCCTTCCCCTGATCATCGGGTCACCTCCCACCCCTGAGGGCTCCCAGACTGTGAGAAGGGGCAGGCTGGGCTGAGGGACCCACCCTCCAGTTCATAAGTTTTCATGCACTGGGCCTCTAGTAGAATTATAAAACCACCATTTGTTAACTATCATAGGAAGTAATGATTCAGGCAAGAATCATGAATGGATATCAATCTAGGGGTGCAAACTTGATGAAAAAAATGACATTAAATAATTTCAAAAAGTATCTCTCCAAAATATGCCTATTATTACAAAAGAAAAGATAGCAACTGTCGAATTGGGAAAACCTAACTGATACCATTTTAATGCTATCAGTTAACCAAAGTTAACATTGCTCCTATGGTACCTTCTGATAGGCTGCATTGAAAAAGACAAAATATCTCTTCTGTAGTTTTCCTGCCAAAGATGCATAAGCTGAATATTATCATGAGGAAACATCCAAAATTGAAACTGAGGGACAAAACTCAGAAAATATGAAAGTCATGAAAATCTAAAACAAAAAGTCTTTTTACAAATGCCAAGATTTGAACACAGCCCAAATGTCCATCAGAAGATGAGGAATACTGGGCTATGATAAGAAAGAAAATTTTATCATTTGTGATAGCATGGTTGGATCTAGAAAACATTAGGCTAAGTGAAATAAGCCAGTCAGAAAAAGACAAATACCATATGATTTCACCCATATATAGAATTTAGTGAACAAACTAAACTAAAAGCTGAGAAGCCAAGCCTTGCTGCTGTGGCTCCAGCGGAGAAGCCAAGCCTCGCTTCTGCGGCCGGATCAAAGGCCTGGGTCCCCGGTGCTGGAGGAAAACCAGTGCCGGAAGCCAGGGGAAGGAAGGCCTATTGCACGAATCTTTGTGCAATGGGCCTCTAGTTAAAAATAATCATCAAAGAAACTCAATGAGCCCTGACCCATTTGGCTCAGTGGATAGAGCGTCGGCCTGAGGACTGAAGGGTCCCAGGTTCGATTCCAGTCAAGGGCATGTACCTTGGTTGCGGGCACATCCCCAGTGGAGGGTGTGCGGGAGGCAGCTCATCGATGTTTCTCTCTCATCAATGTTTCTAACTCTCTATCCCTCTCCCTTCCTCTCTGTAAAATATCAATAAAATATATTTATATATAAAAAAGAAACTCAATGAAATGCAAGAATTAACATACAGAGGACTAACAAAATCAGGAAAATAATGCATGAACAAAATGAGAATTTTAATTAAAAAAAAAACTTAAAGAATCAAACAGGTCCTGGCCAGTGTGGTTCAGTTGGTTGAGCATCATCCCTTGCACTAAGAGATTCCTGGTCAGGACATGTGCCTGGGTTGTGGATTTGATCCCTAGTAGTGGGTGTGCAGGAGGCAGCCAGTCAATGTTTCTCTCTCACATAGATGTTTCTCTCTTTCTGCCTTTCTTCCTCTCCCTTCTTCTCCTTCTCCTCTCTCTCTAAAATCAATTAAAATATTTATTTTTTAAAGAATCAAACAGAAATCCTAGAGCTGAAAATATAATCACAGAACTAAAAAAGTTCAATAGAGAGTTTCAAAAACAGACTTTATAATACAGAAGACTCAGCAAACTCAAAGAGAGATCATTTGAAATTAACCAGTTAGAGAAACAAAAAGAAAAAAGAATGAAAAAGAGTGAATAAAGCCTACATGAATTATGGAACACCATCAGGCAAACTAATATTTGCATCATGAGAGTCCCAGAAATAAAAGAGAGAATGAAACAGAAAGCATAATTAAATCAATAATAGCTGAAAACTTCCCAAATCTGGGGAGAGAGATGAGTATCCAGTTACAAGAAGCTCAAAGGACATCAAGTAAGACCAACCCAAAGAAGATTACTATAAGATACATTATAATCAAAAAGTTAAAAGTCCAATACAAAGAAAATTTAGAAAGAAGTAAGGAATAATGACTCACTGCATCAAGATAATTCCTCCAACCCCCCATACACCTATTAGTGGATTTCTCTGCGGAAACCTTACAGGCTACGAGGGAATAGAATGATATATTCAAAGTGATGAAATAGAAAAAAAAAACCCTGCCAACTAATAATACTACATTCAGCAAAACTGTCCAGAAATGAAGAAGAGATAAAGCCATTCCCAGTCAAACAAAAGCTAAAGGAGTTCCTGACCACTCGGCATGACTTATTAGAAATGCTAAAGGGAGTTCTTCAGGTTGAAATGAAAGAACACTAAGAAACAACATAAACATACATAAAAGTATAAAACTCACTGATAAAGGTAAGAGCATAGTCAAATTCACAATAATCTAATACTGTAATGACGCTGTATAATTCACTTTCACTTCTAATACAAAACTCTAAAAACAATATGAAAAATAACAATAGCTACAATAATTTCTTAGATGCACAATATAAAAAGATGTAAAGTGTGACATCAATAGCATAAAATGTGTGTGGGAGGGAGAGTAAAAGTCAAGAGTTTATACACACTATTGAAGGTAAGTCGTTATCAAATTAAAGTTGTTATGTGTTATGCAAGATTCCTGGTAACCACAAAGCAAAAATCTATAGCAGACACACAAAGCATAAAGAGATAGAAATTAAATTATACCACTACAATAAGTAAATCACAAAGGAAGATAGAGAGAGAGAGAGAGAGAGAGAGAGAGAGAGAGAGAGGCCTCCATTTTGGAAAAACAGTTATGTCTATCAACTTATCCATTCATTAATCCACTCATTCATCCTTCTATGCTTTCATATCTATTCTTCCATGTAGATGTATATCTTTTTCTTTATTTTTCAATCTGCATAAATGCATAAATGTGATGTACATCTGCAATATTTTCCATCAGCTATTAATAATAGTTTTTGATAGATGATGGGGCTTTGCAAAAAATGGTTACATTTCCTTCTTCATACCCTTCTGTATTGCTTGAATTTTAAAATAATTGCCAAGCATCATTTTTCTAAAAAAAAAGCCATTATTAGGTTTCAAAATAACCAATTTATGCCATAATGTCATAGCACTTTTCAGGTAGTTTGAAATCCAACTTTAAATCTTACTCTTAATTCCACGATGGCTTCCATCCAAACTCATAAAATAAAGGCACGGGCTCTTTGGAACAAAGCAATATACCGTTATAATAACCTTAATTTAAAGAATCTAAAATGTTGAGTGTAATATATTTAACTATACAATTGTAATGAAGTTTAATTAGAATTTCTGAATTTGCTACTCATGGGTTATGCCAAATTATTAGCTCGGAGAACTGAAGCATTTCCCTATCATAAACAATTCCTTTCCAGAAAAGTTAAGTGAAAACGGGACAGGGGTGAAAGAGTCTTTTAATTATCAGGAAGAGCTCCAGTTAAGTCTACTTTGCTACAAATTCAGTGATTCAGCAAGCTAGGACTAGAATCATTAATGAGGAAGCACTCTAAACAGACAGCACCACTAGGTGAGAGGAAATAATCTCAAACACAGCAGCAGGAGAGGGAAGCAAAAATCAAGTCCCTGAGGATACATGTAAAAAGTGCATATCTGATACTACAAGTACTATGTTAAGGTAAAAAAGTCAAGCTTTTACTTATTCAGAATTCAAACAATACACTAACATTTTGGGGTAAAAAAAAAAGTGTGATGAACATGGATGACATGAAGTCTGTCATTTGAAATAGTAAACAAGAAGTTTATTACCTCCAAATTACATTATTCATGGATGTTTCAATAAGCTTACATATTTGACATCCCAGCCACTATCATAGTGGCCTAGAATAGATTGAATGGAATATGGTAATGGAATCATAGGCCATTATGTAAAGTCATTTAAATTACACTAAAGAAAACAAAGAATGCATGGAAATATTTGCTCAATGTCTCAAACCAATAAAATGTTATTGAAATGAATATATCAATTTCCAGCAAACATTAGATAACAATTTTCAAGATTATTGTGCATTAGCTCAAAAGCTTGATAAAAATTATATAGATTCATAATAAAGGATAAAAATCAATGTTGGTATAAGCATACGTGTCTTTACTTAAAATGTCTTTCCTTTATTATTTTATCCTATCTGTGCACTCCCCCATTTTATTTTTATTCTCCTAGTAGTTACCTGTTCTTTCATTGCATCTTATACTTACCAGATCATGCATTTGTTCAGATCTGATACATATCACATAAACATTTGCTATTTTAACCTGAAACTATTAGTTAACCTGTATTTCTCTCTTCTGTGGTAAAATGTGAAATTCACTTGCTATTTCATTCTCTTAAAGCTCCTATCAACCAGATTCAATTTATGTTAGAAAACTGGGGATTTTTCATCTTTTTAAGTATTATTATCATTGATATTATTAATACTTGCTTTTGCAAATTACACTTTTATTTCCATGAAACGATATTCATAAAAAAGTTTATATTGTATTTATTTTCAGTGCTTCCCACTCATTCTATTACACAATGACTTCCTCTTCGTGGAGATACTTATGTTTATTCATCTTGTTTTTTCCCCGTGGTCTCTAAATAAAAATTTGTATGTGTTGTCTTTTCTACAACAGTTTTCTTTTTAAATCCTGATTTTGAATGAGATAATAATCCAGTCTCTTTGTTCTGCTTAGATCCTATTTTGAATTTTTGTTAACATTACAAGTTTATAGTTTGTGATACAACTCTTTCAATTGAATCAATGGGTTTTTTTAGACCAACAAGTAGGCCATGCTAAACTTTTGGTACTAAATTGACTATATGCACTTAAAATATACTTCTGACCCAATTTTAAGTCCAGTAAAAATAAGCTCCCACCAAATTTGCTTTATATTTTGGCACCATCTTGTTGCTGTATTTGACTATTTCATTTTTTCTCCCGTATACCATCTGTACTTTCCCGCTTAAAAGGTGGAGAGAGCCCTGGCCAAGTGGTTCAGTTGGTTGGAGTGTCATCCTGTACAACAAAAAGGTTTCAGGTTTGATACCCAGGAGGGGCGCGTATGGAAGGTAACCAATCAAAGTTTCTCTTTCACTTCGGTCTCTCTCTCTCTCTCTCTCTCTCTCTCTCTCTCTCTCTCTCTCTCTCATCAATAAACATACCCTCAGGTGAGAATAAAAAAATAAAGGTGGAAGGAGCATAAACTCGTAACTCTCATTGACAGTTTACCTCTTCTGTATGCAGAATTAAAATATACATGGTGGAAATATTTGAGGACATTCATAAGCTAAGTCACGAAATTGATTTTTTAAAAAAAATAATGAGGGTCATCTATTCTCAGTCCTCTTTTCAACAACAGCCTTTTTTCTGGGAATAGGTCAGAAACAATTTAATGTACTTTTTGGATCAATTTTATGTAAGTCTTTCTTTACAGGAAGAGGAAATGAGATGTAATTCTTTAAGTTCACCTAAGATTTAATACTATAGTTTTGTCTGGAATATTAATTGCTTTTCCTTGAGACTTTCAGAGGTTGAATATGCTAACCCAAGAGTTCTAGCCAATAGTAAAAAAATAAAATTTTCAATTTAAATAATTAGTGTAGATTCACATTTAAATAATTAATTACAAAACACATTGCCTCTTAATATATACAGGATTTTAATAATTAAACAGGACAATATTTCTGAAAAGAGCAACATTGAGAAACATTAGATATGACACAACAAAATGTGGTCAATTGTAAATGTATCAATTATCATATTAAAATAACAAAGAACGCCCTAGCTGGTTTGGCTCAGAGGCTAGAGCATCTGCCTGCGGACTGAAGGGTCCCAGGTTCGATTCCAGTCAAGGGCACATGCCCGGGTTGCGAGCTCGATCCCTAGCTGGGGGCATGCAGAGGCAGTTGATCAATGATTCTCTCTCATCATTGATGTTTCTATCTCTCTCTCCCTCTCTGAAATCAATAAAAATATATTTTAAAAAATAAAATAAAATAACAAAGTAGTACACATGACTATATTTCTGTAATAAAATGTCCAGTGAGGTTGAATCATAAATATCAGGAAAAAGTAATAACCAATACCAAAACACAGAAAGCAGCTCCTGTCTCCAGAAGGCCCTCCACAGGCATTCATCACACTCACATATATTTCTAGTGAATATACTTACAAATGCATCCGAATAAAATAAGAATACAGCATCACCATAGTTGCCTTGATTCCCAAATAGAAATTTTATGATAAAAATAATTTTGTTGATGATTATTTTTTGAAGTTTGAGCTTATCTTAAAAATGGATGATAATTGTTAACCTCTATCTATATGGAGTATTTACCTTGAGTTAGGGACTCTTTTAAGCACCTAGTATGGAGTGCATTATTGAGTGATCACAATAATCACCTAGTAGCAGGCATATAGTCAAAATACTGTGTTCAAAGCAGATTAGGATTATCCCCATATTACTGATGTGGAAATGAAGGTCCAATTAAATAACTTACACAAGGTAAAATAGCTAAGAAGTGATCTATCAGGAATATAACACAAGTAGACTGGTTTGATTTCATATTCTTATATTCTTAAGCATACAAGCACTGCCTTACAGTTTATTAAAATGTTTTTCAAAACTCATTCTAAATTCTTTCAAAAAGGAGATAAATCTTTCTTAACTTCTAATTTGTGCCTACAAAGATACTAAGCTCTCATTTTTTTCTTACTCCATAAGAGAATGAGAAATACCATAAACTATATATAACATCTATGTCTGAAAATATCTTCTTTCCCCCTGTATCTAAATGCTAGTTTATCTAGGTATAGAATTCTAATTTCAAAATCAATTGCTTCAGAACTGAAATACATTCTTTCATTCTCTTCTACCATCCAGTGTAACTAATGAGAATTCTGATGTTAATTGTATTTACATTCCTTCATAAATGATATATTTTTATCTTGGCATATATTTAGGATATTCTCTTCATTCTTGATGTTTGAATCTTATCCTTGCCTTGCTGTCCTCTTTAACCTGCTAATTTAGATGTTGCTTTAATTCTAGGACCATTTCTTCTAGACATTTTTTCTTCTATTTTTAATTTGATTGTTACCCCTTATTTATATTAGCTGTTTTCTGTAGAATTCCAAATAAATGTTGGAACACTTGCACTGATTTTCTAACTTTTCTCTCATATTTTCCATCTCTGATATTTTTTCCACTTTTCTGTGCCTCAAATTTTCTTCTATTGTATATATATTTTTTATTTTGACAATTAAAAATTTTAATTTCTAAGACATCCCTGTTTTGTATTTGATCCTTTTTAATAGCAACGTGATCTTATTTTATGGGTTGTATTATATCTCAAATAGTTCTGAGGACAGAAATATTTGTTACTTAGATTTTATGTGATTCCTCTAAGATCAATTATTCCATTCATTCATGTTCATTCTACCAAAAAATGGAAAAAGGTTTTTCTCAAATACTTACTGATTCTTAGTTGTTCATTTATATTTGTGAATGGAAGACCAGGCAGCCTAAATTTCCTGTGTTTCTATGTCTGTTTCCCCAACAGTTTTTTCCTTTGAGCGATAGAGGTCACTATCAGCTCTATGTATGCAGGGAGAATATATAACTGGGCAGACTGCTTTTAGTTTGTGGCTGAACAGTGAGCAAGCACTCCTACTCCCGGTTACAAAATTAGGAAGGCTTTCCTGTGAGTTCTAATATCCATGTTAAGAGAACTAGATATTTTCTTATTTTTTATAATTTAGATCTGTGATTTTAGCTCAAGGTTAAATTTTTTAACCTCACATATGGAGGGCATGACTAGTTTAAGTGTACCAAAATAATCAATTTAATAACCACCTCACTTGTCACTCCTTGTACCTACTTATCCTGAATTTGTAGACTTTTTAATAACACTGACATCTATTCTGTAGCTTTCTCCTGGGTTTATACTGGGCAGTAGCTCTTGATGTAGTTTATACATCAGTAAGATTTACCTGTCTTCCATAATCTATAAATGCACATACATTTCAAATGTATTAATGCCTTATCCTCTCCTTGGTGCTATTATAAATTTATTCCATTTTGTACTCCTTTACTGACATTTCCAATGAGGCATTTGAATGAAGGGGAGAAAACTACATATGCTCAATAAAAATAGTATTTTAAAAAATCAATTCCTTCTCTGTTCACTGACATATCAAGATATAAGGAAAAGCCAGCAGTCTATAACCCAGTAGAGGACCCTCACCAAGACCTGACCATGCTAGCACCCTGATCTCAGACTTCCAGCCTCAGAATTGTGAGAAATAAAATTTTAATCTATAATAATAAAAGTGTAATATGCGAGGAGGGAAAATGGCGGCGGTATAAACGGACGTGTCCTGTGCCTTGTCCTGGAGCAGATAAGGGTGAGCAGCTGAAACGGGTAACATGCAGCCCGAATAGGCAGAGGATTTTCAGCTGAGAGACTGTCTGCAGCTAGGAAAGACCGAGAACCCCCAGGGAAAAAAAGGACGGTTGGAGATTGCGGCTGAAGCCTCTCATGGTGCGCCAGCTAAGCAGCGGAGACTGCGCCATCTTGGGTGGTTGTTGCTGGCATCCAGAGACCAGCTACTAACCTGGAAACAAGGGATCTCAAGCAGCGTGACTGCCTGAACTCAGACGAGCACTGCTTCTTCTCATGGAAAGGTTGGACACCCCCTAAAGGTGCGGTTTGCAGTTCGGGTTGGAGGAAGGACCGAGCTCACGCGCGCGGGGCGGAATCTGCGCCCCACAGAGTCTGCAGCCGTTGGGACCAGCGTGACCCGCGAGTGGGGAAGGGGACCCACAGGGCTGCTGGCAGAAGGGAACGCGAAAAATGAGCTCATAGCTGGACTGGATGTAAAGGAGCAGCCTTGGACTTTGCCAATCTGCTGGCTGCTTGGTGCCAGGGGCGAGTGGGCGCGCGGAGACTGCGCGCGGAGACTGTGCGCAGACCTGGAAGGTGGAGGCTTGCGAATTTGCACAACTATCAGGCTCTTTTTACAGTTCCCCTTAGATCCGTGCATTTGATTATTAAACCCAGTGCATGGGATTCCCCAGTTGGGGTCATTCGCAGAGCCTGTAGGGGAAAGTTCTTTTTGGGGAGCCTGGGAAACAGCGGGCAGTGGCAAGGAACCAGCTCTGGGCAGTGGTCTTTCCCGAATCAGTTCCAAATACCATAGAGGGAAAAAAAAAACAAAACCTTACTGATAGAGAGGACTTATAGCCTCGGAGGTCAATCCAGACACACTGCCACCCAGAGGCAGAGCCACGAACTGTCTCTTCTGCGATCACAAATAAAGGCAGTCTGGTAAACAAATACAAGCTGCCTTAAAATCAGGTCTGTGGTTTACTGCACGGAGGGACAGTGTATCGCAGGGAAGTTCAACACTCCCCTGAATGCCTGGCAGGACTGAGGCGTGCCAAAAAGAAGAGTGGAAGATCTGAAGCACCTTCACTTCCGAATATTTTCATATATATATTTTTTTTTAATTCTTTTTTCACCATTTCATTAAGAACCTATTTTATTTTTTTATTTTATTTTTTATTTTTTTCATCACTTGATTTTACCTTTTTAATTACTACATTTTTTAACCAGTATTATTGCTATCCTTTTACCATTTTTTCAAGTGTCATTTTATTTTTTATTATTTTTTTTTATTTTTCTTTATTTTATTTTGGGATTAGTGTTATACACACTATTTTCATCGTTCCTTTAGCATCATTTCTCTCTAGCTCACATTTACCCTTAAGCCAAAACTCTCTTCCTCACTTTTCCCCTTTTGTTGTCCTGTTTCTCTTACCCTATTCCTGCTTTGGATTTTACCTATTCCTTCTTTCTACCCACTGTCTAAATTTCACCCTACTTATATATCTAATCTCCAATCCCTCGCTCTCCCCATACAAATAGCGTCTTCCCCACCTCTATTTCATTCTCTTACTTTTTTTTTTTTTTGTCTTTTTGTTTTTTTCTTCTCTCCCTTTTCCCAATCTCATTTCGGCACTCCTTTTTGTTTTTTATTTTTCTCTTTAATCTTTTTCTCTTTTTTCTTCTTTATCCCCTAATTCTCTTCACTCGGGGGGTCACCTTTATTTGGGGTTATTAATATCGTGAATGCATTTAGTTTGTTGCCTTGTACGTTGTGCCTTGTTGTGTTGTATTTTGTGCCTTTGAATCAGCGCAGCAGAGAGAGAACTACATAACCAAACACCTTGAGAAGAGAAATCATGGTGAAACAAAGAATCAACCCAAATATGAAAGAAAAACAGGCATCATCAGAAAAGGAAGTAAATGAAATGGAGGCAATGGAGGCAAGCAACCTGTCAGAGAAAGAATTCAGAGTAATGGCCATAAGGTGGATGAAAAGAATGGAAGACCAATTCAACAATATGTGTAGGAACCAAGAGGAAATGAAGAAGAACCAAGAGGAAATGAAGAGAAACCAAGAAGAAATGAAAAACGACATCACTGCCATAAAGAACTCAATAGAAAGCATCAACAGTAGACTAGAAGAAGCAGAGGACCGCATCAGCGAGCTACAAGACAAGGTAGGAAAAAATACCCAAACAGAACAGCTTCTAGAAAAAAAAATTAAAAAGCAGGAGGAGAGCCTAAGAGAACTATGGGACAATGCTAAACGAAACAACATCCGAATAATAGGGGTGCCAGAAGGAGAAGAAACTGAGCAAGGAATAGAAAACCTGTTTGAAAAAATAGTAACAGAAAATTTCCCTGATATAGGGAGGAAAAAACTCACACAAATCCAAGAAGCTCACAGAGTCCCAAACAAAATGAACCCGAAAAGACCGACACCAAGGCACATAATAATTAAATTGCAAACACCAACGACAAAGCAAGAATCTTAAAAGCAGCCAGAGAGAGACAGAAAGTTACCTACAAAGGATCCCCCATCAGACTAGCGACCAATTTCTCAACAGAAACACATCAAGCAAGAAGGGAATGGAATGAAATATACAAAGTCATGCAAAGGAAGGGTCTGAATCCAAGAATACTATACCCAGCGAGGCTATCAATCAAAATTGAGGGTCAAATCAGGAGCTTCACAGACAAAAACGGTCTACGGGAGTTTATTACAACCAAACCAGCAATGCAAGAAATGCTAAAAGGTCTGCTGTAAATAGAAAAAACAGGAAACAAAGAAGGAACGCAGCGGTAAAGAACAAAAATGGCGACTAACAAGTTTCTATCAATAATAACTTTAAATGTAAATGGATTAAATTCCCCAGTCAAAAGGCATAGGGTAAATGAGTGGATAAGAAAACATGACCCATATATCTGCTGTCTACAGGAAACCCACCTCAGAAAAAAAGACGCACACAGACTGATGGTGAAGGGATGGAAAAAGGTTTTTCAGGCCAATAGAAGTGAAAAAAAAGCCGGGGTAGCAATACTTATATCTGACAAATTAGATCTCAAAGTGAAGGACATAAAAAGAGATCAAGAAGGCCACTTCATAATACTAAAGGGAGCAGTCCAACAAGAAGAAATAACTCTGGTAAATATATATGCACCCAATATAGGAGCACCCAAATACGTAAGAAATCTTCTGGAGAAGATCAAGGGAGAGATTGACAGCAATACAATCATAGTAGGGGATCTTAACACCCCATTATCTCCACTGGACAAATCCTCTAAACAGAAACTCGGCAAAGAAACATCAATCCTAAATGACTCACTAGATCAGATGGAATTAATTGACATCTTCAGAACATTTCACCCCAAAGTCACAGAATATACATTCTCCTCGGGTGCACATTTGTCATCTTCAAAGATAGACCATATATTGGGTCACAGACAAAGTCTCTTCAAATTCAAGAAAATTGAAATCATATCAAGTATCTTCTCAGACCACAAAGGCATAAAACTGGAAATCAACTACAACAAAAACAATCCAAAAAAATCAAACACATGGAGACTAAATAGCATGCTATTAAACAACGACTGGGTCACCAGTGAGATCAAAGAAGAAATAAAAAACATCATGGCAACAAATGACAATGAAAACACAACAATCCAAAACCTATGGGACACAGCAAAAGCAGTCTTGAGAGGGAAGTTCATAGCTCTACAAGCCTACTGCAAGAAACAAGAAACAATGAGAATAAATGACCTAACTCTACAACTCGAAGAATTAGAAAGAGAGCAACAAAAAAAGCCCACTGTAAGCAGAAGGAAGGAAATAACAAAGATCAGAGCGGAGATAAACGACATAGAGACCAAAAAAAAATACAAAAGATCAACAAAACCAAGAGCTGGTTCTTTGAAAGGATAAACAAGATTGATACACCTCTAGCCAGGCTCACCAAGAAACAAAGAGAGAGGACCCAAATAAACAAAATCAGAAATGAAAGAGGAGAAATAACAACAGACCCCATAGAAATACAAAGGATTGTTAGAAAATACTATGAACAACTCTACTCCAACACACTAGACAACCTGGAGGAAATGGACATATTCCTAGATAAATACAACCTTCCAAAACTTAACCAGGAAGAATCTAAAAATCTCAATAGGCCAATAACTATGGAGGAAATCGAAGCAGTAATCAAAAAGCTTCCAGCAAACAAAAGCCCGGGGCCAGATGGCTTCACAGGGGAGTTTTACCAAACATTCAAGGAAGACCTAAAACCTATCCTCCTCAGACTATGTCAAAAGATCCAAGAGGAAGGAGCACTTCCCAGCTCATTCTATGAAGCCAACATCACCCTAATCCCAAAACCAGATAAAGACAATACAATGAAAGAGAATTGCAGGCCAATATCCCTCATGAACATAGATGCCAAAATCCTCAACAAAATCCTAGCAAATCGGATCCAGCAGTACATCAAAAAGATCATACACCATGACCAAGTAGGATTTATCCCAGGGATGCAAGGATGGTACAATATCCGCAAATCAATAAATGTGATACATCACATAAACAAATTGAGAGAGAAAAACCACATAGTCATATCAATTGATGCGGAAAAAGCATTTGACAAAATCCAACACCCTTTCTTGATAAAAACTCTTAGCAAGATAGGAATTGAGGGATCATACCTCAACATAATAAAAGCCATATATGACAAACCCACAGCCAACATCATAATCAATGGGCAAAAACTAAAACCATTCCCCCTAAAAACAGGAACAAGACAGGGATGCCCCCTCTCACCACTCCTGTTCAACATAGTACTGGAAGTACTAGCCATTGCGATCAGACACGAAGAAGAAATAAAAGGCATCCAGATTGGAAAAGAAGAAGTAAAACTGTCCTTATTTGCAGATGACATGATACTGTACATACAGAACCCTAAAGACTCCATCAAAAAATTATTAGACTTAATAAATGAATTCGGCAATGTAGCAGGATACAAAATTAATGCTAAGAAATCCATGGCATTTCTTTACACCAATAGTGAACTTACAGAAAGTGAAACTACAGAAGCAATCCCATTTACCATTGCACCAAAAAAATTAAAATACCTAGGAATAAACTTAACTAAGGAGGTAAAAGACTTATATGCCAAAAACTACATGACACTGAAAAAAGAGATACAGGAAGACATAAACAGATGGAAGAATATACCGTGTTCATGGATTGGTAGAATCAACATCATCAAAATGTCCATACTACCCAAAGCAATTTATAGATTCAATGCAATCCCCATTAAATTACCAACAGCATATTTCACAGATCTAGAACGAACGTTCCAAAAATTCATCTGGAATAAAAAAAGACCCCGAATAGCTGCAGCAATCCTGAGAAAGAACAAAGGAGGTGGGATCTCAATACCAGATATCAAACTGTATTACAAAGCCACTGTTCTTAAAACAGCTTGGTACTGGCACAAGAACAGACATATAGATCAATGGAATAGAATAGAGACACCAGAAATCAACCCAAACCACTATGCCCAATTAATATTCGACAAAGGAGGCAAGAGCATACAATGGAGTCAAGACAGTCTTTTCAATAAATGGTGTTGGGAAAATTGGACAGATACATGCAAAAGGATGAAACTAGATCACCAACTCACACCATACACAAAAATAAACTCAAAATGGATAAAAGACTTAAACATAAGACGGGAAACCATAAAAATACTAGAGGAATCCACAGGCAGCGAAATCACAAACATATGCCGAAGAAATTTCTTCTCTGATAATGCTCCTAGGGCAATGGAAACTAAAGAGAAAATAAACAAATGGGACTACATCAAAATAAAAAGCTTTTGCACAGCAAAGGAAACCATCAACAAAACAACAAGAAGACCCACTACATGGGAGAACATATTTGCCAATGATACCACCGATAACGGTTTAATTTCCAACATTTACAGGGATCTCATGAAACTTAACAAAAGGAAGATAAACAATCCAATAAAAAAATGGGCAAAGGACCTAGATAGACACTTTTTGAAAGAGGACATACAGAAGGCCGAAAGACATATGAAAACCTGCTCAAAGTCACTAATTATATGAGAGATGCAAATCAAAACGACAATGCGTTATCATCTCACACCTGTCAGAATGGCTATCATCAACAAATCAACAAACAACAAGTGTTGGAGAGGATGTGGAGAAAAAGGAACCCTTCTGCACTGCTGGTGGGAATGCAGACTGGTGCAGCCACTGTGGAGAACAGTATGGAGCTACCTCAGAAGACTAAAAATGGAACTCCCATTTGACCCAGTGATCCCACTACTAGGAATATATCCCAAGAAACCAGAAACGCCAATCAGAAAGGATATATGTACCCCTATGTTCATAGCAGCACAATTCACCATAGCTAAGATTTGGAAACAGCCTAGGTGCCCATCAGCAGATGAGTGGATTAGAAAACTGTGGTACATATACACAATGGAATACTATGCTGTGGTAAAAAAAAAAAAAGGAACTCTTGCCTTTTGCAACAGCATGGATGGAACTGGAGAGCATTATGCTAAGTGAAATAAGCCAGTCAGAGAAAGATAAATACCACATGATCTCACTCATTTGTGGATTATAGAGAACAACATAGACTGATGAAAAGGGACAGACCCAAAGACTGAGAAACAGCGATCAGGCTATCAATCCCCAGACGGAAAGTAGGGGAGGGCGGGGGTAAGGGGAAGAGATCAACCGAAGGACTTGTATACATGTATATAAGCCAAACCAATGGACACGGACAACAGGGGGATGGGAGCATGAGTTTGTGTGTGGGGGGGAGGTTGGGGGTTAATGGGGGGGATGAGGACACATTTGTAATACCTTAACTAATAAAAAAACAAACAAACAAACAAACAAAAAAATCAATTCCTAGTTATCTATTAATTTCCATAGAAAACCTAGGGCCTGCTGGGTACTGGTTATGACTGCTGGTAAGTCCATTGAAAGATGACTGACATCTCAAGAAGCAATACAAAAGCAGCCCTAGCTGGTTTGGCTCAGTGGATAGTGTGTCGGCTGCAGACCGAAGGGTCCTGGGTTCGATTCCAGCCCAACTGATGCATTTCTCTTACATCAATGTTTCTCTCTGTCTTTCCCTCTCTCTAAAAATCAATTAAAAATATCCTCGAGCCAAGACCGGCTTGGCTCAGTGGATGGAGCGTCGGCCTTCGGACTGAAGGGTCCCAGGTTCGATTCTGGTCAAGGGCATGTACCGTGGTTCCGGGCCCATCCCCAGTAGGGGGTGTGCAGGAGGCAGCTGGTCGATGTTTCTCTCTCATTGATGTTTCTGACTCTCTATCTCTCTCCCTTCCTCTCTGTAAAAAATCAATAAATATATATTTAAAAAAAATATCCTCGAGTGAGGATTAACAAAACAAAAAGAGACAAAAGCAACCAAGTTGGTAGATATTTTATTATTCTACCTTGCACATGTATGTGTAATTTTATACTCCTATAAAAAAGCAAAGATAAATATCTCTATAGTTGGACTATATATTTTATTAATATGAACTAAGTGTAACTGTCTCTCCATATCTACAGGCTAGCTACATTGCTACGATTGACAATCTTGCTTTTGGAAACCCTGTTGTCTATTTTGCTCATTGTAGCCAATATCCATGCACTTATTCACTCAACAAATGTTTATTCACTATCTATAATGTGGCATCATTATATTATGTGCTAAGGATACAAAAGTAAATAAGAGAGATCTCTGATCTTATGGAATTTACAAGCCAATATAGAAATACACAATAAACAAAGCCAACAAATTACTAAATAATAAATTTTATTTTGTTCTTACTGTTTTAAGAAAAAAATGGTCCCATTTCCTACAACCCATGATAGTAGAAATTGAGGAATTGAGCCCTAGCTGGGTTGGTTCAATGGGTAGAGTGCCAGCCTAGGGTTCAATTGGATTGGTCGTGAGGGAAGCAACCAATCGATGTGTCTTTCTCACACACGTGTTTCTCTCTATGTCTCTCCCCCTCTATTCCACTCTCTCTAAAAATCGATGGGAAAATAGCCTCAGGTGAGGATTAACAAAAAAAGAAAGAACGAAATTGAGGAATTGAAAAATATTACGAAAAGGACCTTTTCTACTCTCTAGAAATTGCTGGTCAAACTTCATGTACCTGGCTTTGTGTGCCGGTTGCAGCTCAACATGACATTTAAAAAGTTGCTAATATTACATCATTATTTATCCTGAATCTAACATTAAATCTATATACCTTTCATAAAAATAAATATATCAACAGCGGTGAATAAAACAATTTTCACTTACCAAAAATGTGCCAGATCAAATGATGGAAGGAAGGAGAGAGCCTGCAGAAGTATATTAGTATAGAGATGTTAATGAGCTTTAAAATGATGCATTGTGAGCTTATCCTGTGAAACTGGCTGTTTGCCAGTCATGATAATAATACCCTGTGTACCAAATAGCATATTTGAGGGTCAGAACAAAGTTTATTTTAAAACTGTCAATATTTCATTATTACTTTTGCTTTTATCCCTTAATTTTTCAAAGTTTTTCTTAAGCATGTTCTCATCGATCAGACTTAAGGTGTCTTGCTAGAATGTGTAAAGACAGCAGACCGATCATAAATTACAATTCTATAACACTAACTGCCTGGCTGTGAAACATTCTCAGCCTAAATGCAAATTCGGTACCAATTCATTCCTCCCTCTGCCTCTTCCCCAGCCCTTCCTCCCTCTCCCATCCCTACACTCTTTGATGCTAACTCTGTAGCTCTAACACTGGAGATTTTACAGGAGCACACAGAGACTCTCATGTATTTTAAAACTATGAAGTAAACAGATTTTGATCCTTTCTTTACCTATATTGTCTTTCATGACTTTTACATGTCTTGACTGAGAAAAGGGTCAATTTGTTTCTTCATAAAGCTATCTACTCAGAAGGAAAATCTCTGAAAATGTAAAGTTTGAAGTAGCTTTGTGATCATCATTTTAAAGTAGTCACATTTTTTACCATGCAAGAAGCAAGGAGAGGTGGGAAAGCGATGAATAAATTGAACTTTTCATTAATTTTTTTATTGTTTAAAGTATTACAAATAGTAGAACATGTCTCCTTTTTCCCTCTATTGACCTCCTCCCAGCGGCCCCCATCCCCGCGGCACATACCCTCACCCACTAGTGTCTGTGTCGATTGGTTATGCTTATATGCATTCATACAAATCATTTGGCTGATCTCTTACCTCCCCCCAACCCTCCCCTGCTTTCCCGCTGAAGTTTGACAGTCTGGTAGATGCTTCTTTGTCTCTGGATCTATTTTTGTTCATCAGCTTATGATGTTCTTTATATCCCACAAATGAGTGAGATCATGTGATGTTTATGTTTCCCTGACTGGCTTATTTCACTCAGCATAATGCTCTCCAGTTTTTATTAGATCGTTTATCTTCCTTTTGTTATTCATGTTGCGGCAAATGGTAAGAATTCCTTTTTTTACAGTAGCGTAGTATTCCATTGTGTAAATGTACCAGTTTTCTAATCCACTCATCTGCTGATAGGCACATAGGTTGTTTCCAATACTTAGCTGTTATAAATTATGCTGCTATGAACATACGGGTGCATATGTCCTTTCCGATTGGTATTTCTGTTTCCTTGGGATATATTCCGAGAAGTGGGATCACTGGGTCAAATGGAAGTTCCATTTTTAATTTTTTGAAGAAACTCCATACTGTTCTCCACAGTGGCTGCACCAGTCTGCATTCCCACCAGCAGTGCACAAGTGTTCCTTTTTCTCCACATCCTCTCCAGCACTTGTCCTTTGTTGATTTGTTGATGATAGCCAGTCTGACAGGTGTGAGAGGTACCTCATTGTTGTTTTGATTTGCATCTCTCGGATGATTAGTGATTTTGAGCATGTTGTCATATGTCTCTTGGCCTTCTCTATGTCCTCTTTCAAAAAGTGTCTATTTAGGTCCTTTGCCCATTTTTTTTATTGGATTGTTTATCTTCCTTTTGTTAAGTTGTATGAGTTCCCTATAAATTTTGGAGATTCAGCCCTTATCAGAGATAACATTGGCAAATATGTTCTCCCATGCAGTGGGCTTTCTTGTTGTTTTGTTGATGGTTTCTTTTGCTGTGTGGAAGCTTTTTATTTTGATGTAGTCCCATTTGTTTATTTTCTCCTTAGTTTCCATTGCCCCAGGAGCTGTATAGGTAAAGATATTGCTACAACCTATGTCCGCTATTTTGCTGCCTATGGCTTCTTCTAAGATTTTTATGGTTTCTCGTCTTATGTTTAAGTCCTTTATCCATTTTGAGTTTATTCATGTGTATGGTGTAAGTTGGTGGTCTAGTTTCATTTTTTTCATGTACCTGACCAATTTTCCCAACACCAGTTATTGAAGAAACTGTCCGGACTCCACTGTATGTTCTTGCCTCCTTTGTCAAATATTGATTGAGCATAGTGGCTTGGGGCGATTTCTGGGTTCTCTGTTCTGTTCCATTGGTCTATGTCTGTTCTTGTGCCAGTACCAGGCAGTTTTGAGAACAGTGGCTTTGTAATATAGCTTGATATCTGGTATTGTGATCCCTCCTACTTTGTTCTTCTTTCTCAGGATCGCTGTGGCTATTCGGTGTCTTTTTTTATTCCAGATGAATTTTTGGACAGTTTGTTCTAGGTCTTTGAAATATGCCATTGGTATTTTAATGGGGATTGCATTGAATCTGGACACAAATTCTTGAATTGTGTTAGAGTTTTGATGTGTGTTTTATCTGATTCTCTTTTAAATTTCACATTATTATAAAAATGCCTTAAAATGGTTGCATTAAAATTGGACTCTAGTACATTATTTTTTTATGTAAACAAGCTTCTTGTTTTATTTTTCCAGTTGACATGAAATATTAATTTGTTAAAATTGTAATATATATTTATCCTACATATGTGCTAAATATTATCCATTCAAGGCACACTAAAAATTCTATTTATAATTGTATTTTGTCTAACAGATGCAAAATTTACATTGTTTAAATAGAAAAGAAGCACATATGCAATAGAGAACGTGATGTCTAACAGCAAAAATTTATCCTTGCTGTGGTCTCATTTAAACAAACATTTACAAAGCTTTTTATTTTTATACTATCAGTCTACAAACAAAAATAAAAACTCCGTCATATAAGGTCATAAAAGTTACACTCAAAACTCTGCTTGTTCAAATATTTTTTGGAATCTGAGACATCCTGCTCAGTAAATCTGCATCTGGGAATTTTTCCTTTAAACACAACTCTTATATGTTTAACAAATACTAAATCAGTTTATACCTGAATTAAATTTAAGTACCAAAACTATATGTCATGTCAACATAAGAGATGAAGAAAATTGTGCTCTAGGATATCTAAAAAATTAGAGGCTGTGATTCCTAGAGGTTACCAGTGCAATTGTCTTCATTCATTTTTGTTTTAGAAAATTTGCCAGAAATATTATTTATAACCTGGAACCTGGTTTTCAAACCATTGGCTATGAATATAAGATTACTTGATTTGTTCCCCTTTGTTAAATGTGAATAATTTTAGTAATATTTCCGGCATGAGAATGAAAATGGCTAAAATGATTTCTATGAGTGACCCCTATTTGTTTCACCAAGACTGGACTTGAGGGTTTTCACAGAGCTGTTCTTCAATAGTTATACCCTAACACAATCAGCTGGAGTCCGCCATGCTTTGACTTCCTACGTGGTGGGATCTAGCGATGGTAATAATAATAGAGATACTTTCTACCCAAGCCTTGCTCAGACACTGCCGTATTTACATTTTAATTCCCATAAGAAAGTTTTGTATTAAACACATTATGTGCTATTAGAAATTGAATTAAGTCAATCAAAACAATAGAACATGGGGCAATGAATAAAAGTGCTTAAAAATTAGCCTTAGAAGGAGACTGATCTAGTTTTTTATAATATTCGAGAACTCCTTAACTCTGTGAATTTAGGTAAATTGCTTGAGTTTTCACTTGCCTCATCTCTAAAATGGGCATTATAATCTCAGTGTCACCAGTTAATTGTGAGAATTAAATAAAATAATGAATCCCTGGCCTGTTAGCTCAGTTGGTTAAAGCGTCATCTCAGTGTGCCAAGGTTGTGGGTTTGATCCTCAGGGCACATAAAAGAAACAACCAATGAATGTGTAAATGAGTGGAACAACAAATCTGTTTCTCTCTCTCTCTCTCTCTCTCTCTCTCTCTCTCTCTCTCTCTCTCTCGTTCTTCCTTCCTTTCTTTCTCTCTCCCCCTCCTCTCTCTCTTGAAAATCAATAACAATAAATAAAGGATGTAAAGTACTTAAAATAATGTCTGCTACATAGTAAATTCTTGATAAATTATAAATATTAGTAGCTAACTAATAAAAGCATATCATTCTATAATGTGGCAGTAGTTTAAAATGTGGAGTATTGAATCAGAAAAATTCTGCTCTGCCAGTTACTAGCTTGGTGATCTTGGGCAATTCACTGAAATTATCTGTGCCTCAGTATCTTCATGCACAAAATGGAAATTATAATACTAATTATCTCATAAGGTTGCTATGAAGAATTAAATGAGATAAGAATCCATGTAAACTGTTTAACCAGCAGCTGGTATATAGTAAACCCTCAATAATTTTTTCCTGTGGTTTTTTAAATTCTTAGTCTTTTGGACTCTATAGAGCCAATTAACATTGAAAAACCTTCATTGTAATGAATCAAACTGTTAAAATTTTTAAGAAAAATAAAAGTGTGTGTACCTTATAGAGATTATTTTCTATGATAAGTCTTCCAGTGAAAGTTTAATGAGTGAAAAAAGAATAAACAAAAAAACAAGATCAAAGAGCACTGACATTTGCCCTGTTTTAACATCTTTATTAGTAGAATCCTTGGGATATATTTTTTTAAAAATGTATTTTTATTGATTTCAGAGAGAAATGGAAAGGGAGAGGTAGAAACATCAATAATGAGAGATATAAACATTATTGACTGGCTGCCTCCTGCACACCCCACACTGGGGATTAAGCATGAAACCTGGGCATGTGCCCTGACTGGGAATGAACCGTGACCTCCTGGTTCACGGTCGATGCTCAACCACTGAGCCATACCGGCTGGGCCTTGGGATACATTTTAATAGTCTGATTTCACTTGCAAGTCCAAATGATTTTTAATATCACTTCATTAAAAATTACAAATGCATATATCCAGATGCAACACTAAACTTGGCAATGTATGTATACAGTGCTGTAGCATCAAAGGCTCCGACAAAGTTCTTCCACAAGAAACACCCCGCTATTCACACCCGTCCACCAAAAGTTCATCCACTCTTAAAGGCCCAGATCAAAAGCCAATTCCTCATTGATGCCTTCCCAGATTCCTTCACAAAAATGTCATCTCTATAAATTGTCATGACTCTTTTAATGTTCATATTTTAATCACTCATAGTCTCTGCCTCTTACCATAAGTTTGCATATATCAGTATGTTTCTCTTATTTCCAGTACTAAATTATATCAGAACTAGAAATTGCCATAAGTAATCATATAATTCTAAAAACTAAAATTCCAATTATGAAACTATAGAAAACAAAATCAGCTTTTTTTTAATCCTGATGAACACAGAAACTCTATTCAAGTTAATTTTTTCTTTTTGTATCATAGACTCAGTTTTCACCATCTGAGAAATTATGGTATTTTGGTTTGAAAATGCCTATATACATTGTTCTACCTAAGTTTTAATTCAGTCTTGACAAATGCTTCCTTTTTCACTTTCATTGTTGACTACATTTATGCATTTTTATTTCCAAGTGGTCTCACCAAAAGTTGTGCAGATAAATCTTAATGCATAGGCTTAAGCTTCAGCTTTGAAAGACGGTATGTTGTTTTGTTTTTTCCATAGCAAGGAGCTCTAACACAAGCCAAAGCTTAGGAGAAATATCTGGTTGTAGCCATGATGGAACAACAAGAACCACACTTGCCCTCCTCACATAAACAGCTAGAAAACTAGACAATAAATATGAAACCACAATATTTAGGAATTGGTCAAAGGGCAGCACAGGACTAGGATCCAAGAGATAAAAGAAACAAAAGAGATGATACCTAATAATCATTCTGGCTCTATCCGGAGAGGCACTTTCCAAACCAGGGTATATGAAAGGAAAACCTAAGTACAATGTAACAGAAATTCATGGCAGGGATTCAATGAATTGAGAAGACAGAAATAGGAGTTAGGCAGATTGCTGGGGCTAAAATGCATAGGGCTCTGAACTGGAAAGGTGGCAGGTTCACAGAAAAGAACTCCAAATTTCTGCATTAGGGACCTACTTGTGTCTGTTGCTAACTATTAAGCCACATATGAATAGACTGAAACAACATAAGGGGAGGCAAAAACAACTGAGAAGCTTTAAACTGAGGGTCTCACACAGATTAGGGAAAATTTCAAATTTTGACCAGCAAGATTGGATAGTACTAATTGAATAGCCAGGACGTTCAGTAGAGACCAAGGGAATGCCCTACTCTAGTAGGATGGCTAAACTAGCAGTAAAAGCTATGTAGAAGCACTCTAAAAAGACTTAGGATAAAAACTCTAGCGGAAACCGGTTTGGCTCAGCGGATAGAGCGTTGGCCTGTGGACTGAAGGGTCCCAGGTTCAATTCCGGTCAAGGGCATGTACCTGGGTTGCGGGCACATCCCCAGTGGGAGATGTGCAGGAGGCAGCTGATCGGTGTTTCTCTCTCATTGATGTTTCTGACTCTCTGTCTCTCTCCCTTCCTCTCTGTAGGAAATCAATGGGATATATTTAAAAAAAAACAAAAACAACTCTAAAGGATTAAGTTGTTAAGGCAAGTAACTTAATTGCCGGCCATAAAAAGTCAAACATTTTTAAGATAACATAAAAGCCACCAAAAAGTAAAATTACAGTGACCAACACCCCATCAAAATTAACAGACAGGTGAAGAAAAAGAAAAAAAAAGATCCATAAGTTGGAGAAGGACTAGTCAACAACAAAAGAAGCTGAAATCACATACATGATGGCATACAAGTGTAAAAAAACAGCCACAATTAGGGGAGAACTGGAAGACAGAAAAAGAACCAAGTAGGACTTTTAGAGGTTAAAACTACAATTTCTAAAAATGAAGATACACTGAATGGGCTTAAATCAGACGCTGTAGAAGAAAAGTTCCGTGAATCTGAAAACATGGCAACAGAAATTTTCTAACTTGAAGGACAGAAAGAAAAAAACACCGAAAACACAAAAAGAACTGAGCCTTAGTGACACATGAAATAATATCCATGAATCTAACCAACATGTAATCAAAACATGCTTTGATATTTTTAAAAATTATCATTTATTAAATTTATTGGGGTGGCATTGGTCAACGTAATCATATAGGTTCCGGGTATGGGTTATGTTACAAGATCTGTATATTGCGGCATGTGGCCACCACCAGAAGTCAAATCTTCTCCTGTCACCATATTTGCATTGATATTCTTGTAGTTAAGATCTACCCAGAGGCACAAAGGTCAGAGTTAATGTCAGACTTTTGATCAGAATCTTAACAATCAGAAGACAGTGAATGATAACAAAGCACTAAAAAATAGAAAACTGTTAAAGAAGAAGTCTATATCCAGTAAAAATAGCCTTCAAATATTTAGGCAAAGTACCTTTTCAGGCAAAAATACACTGCTATAATCTATAGTAACCAAATGACTACTAAAATTTTGCAAAATTTTCAAAGAGAAGAAAATGATACCTAATAGAAAACTGTTTTCTATAGTAAGAAATGAAGAAGAGCTATAGAAGTTGTAAATACATAGGTAAATGTAAGACTCTTATGTTTGTATTTCTTTAGTTTAAAGGATAACTTATTGTTTAAAGTAAAAATAATATCAAACTATTGTGCTTTTTATAACATGTGTTGAAATGGGAAACATACTTTCATAAATGTTTTTAATTCTCACCGGAACATATGCCTTTATTGATGAGAGAGAGAGAGAGAGAGAGAGAGAGAGAGAGAGAGAGAGAGACATCAATCTGTTGCCTCCCGTATGAGCCCCGACCAGGGTACCCGTAGCCCAGGTATGTGCCTTGACCAGGAATAGAGCTGGCAACCTTTTGGTGTATGGGTGACACTCCAACCAACTGAGCCACCCTGCCAGGGTGGGAAACATACTTTTATAGAGATCTCATATTATACATTAAGTGGTATAATAGTAGTATTTGAAGGTATACTCCAAAAATGTAAAGTATATATTGTAAACTACAGAACAAAATATATGGGATATGTGCCGGGGTCCTGCCCCAGCAGGTCCAGGGGTCCCCAAAGGCGTAGACGGAGTCGGCGAAGAAGGAATGACACGAAGACAGCGTTCAGTTGATCAGCAGCCTAGCCAGGATCTCCAGCCAGGATCTCCAGCCAAGTTCTGGTCTGGATCTCCAGAGAGGTTCTGCTTAGGATCGCCAGCGAAGTTCTGGTTAGGATCTCCAGCCAGGTTCTGTCTAGGTTCTCCAACCAAGTTCTGTAGCCAGGTTCTGTCCAGGTTCTCCAGCCAGGTTCAGTCACCAGGTTCTAGTCAGGTTCTCTTGACAATTTCTGTAGTCAGGTTCAGTCCAGGATCTTTTGCCATGTTCTCTCGCTAGGTTCTGTCTCTAGGTTCTGAAGCCAGTTTCTGTCCAGGATCTTTTGCCATGTTCTCTCCAGCGAAGTTCTTCTGTCTCTAGAGAACGTTCTGTGTAGGTTCTGTCTCTCCTGGTTCTGTCTTCTTACATCTGTATTTATACCAGTTGATTCCAATCCTATCAATCTCTATTTCAAAGGTTAGGGAATTTCTTATCTCCATTCCAGGGAGTAAAGATTATGTAGCTTAAGCATGATTGTTCGTAGTTAAAGTGATTAATTACCCACCTGGCACTTAGTTAAGAGGTTTTATTCCCTCCCTAACTTCAGGGGAAAATCCCTACCTGGGGAAACAACCTTTCTCAGAGACCTTGGTTAAAACACATAGTGCCAAGAAGATGAGCAAACATATTAAGAACAGTATGCCATATATGCCAGGTCCCTTGAAACAGCAAGCATGGACCGGCTCCCGGCAGATATGTATTAAAAAAACCCACAATGGTAGTTTTAAAGCCCAAGTATATTACTAATTGCATTAAAGATAAATTGTCTAAATATTCCAGTTAAAAGATGGAGATGGAATGGATTAAAAAGGACAATTGGTATGACCTACAACATGCACTTCAAAGATAAAAACAAACAATTTCAATGTAAAATAATGAAGACAGATAACACCATGAAAACTATTCATAACATAAATGGAGTGGCTTTATCAGACAAATTTGACTTCAAAGCAAAAAATATTGATAATGAAAAAATCATTTCCTAATAATAATAAGTCAATTCATCTAGAGAATATAACAATCCTACATGTGCATGCACCTAATTATAGAGCTTTAAAATACACAATAGAGTGAAATGGAGAAATAGAATAGCCCAAATTGTGGTTGGAGATTTAAAAATTCCATGGGGGGGGGTGGTAATCAATAGAACAAGTAGACAGAAAATCAGGATGATATACATAAGAAGGTCTGAACAACACAAAACCCCTTGCACATGGCAATTTTATAGAATACTTACCCAACAAGGGAAGAACACAGATTTGGGGTTTTTTGTTTTTAAATATTTTTATTGATTTCAGAAAGGAAGGGAGAGGGAGAAAGATATAAACATCAATGATGAGAGAGAATCATTGATCGGTTGCCTCCTGCACATCCTGTACTGAGGATCGAACCTGCAACCTAAGCATGTGCCCTGACTGAGAATCAAACCCGTGACCTCCTAGTTCATAGGTTGATGCTCTACCACTGAGTCACTCTAGCTGGGCAGATTTGTTTTAAGTTCACATATAATAGGCATAAATTGAGCCTCAAAAATCTCAATTACAAAGCAGTGAAATCATAAAGACAATGTTACCTAGCCACAATAGAATTAAATTATAGCTCAGTAACAGAAAGCTATTTACAGTCATGTGTAACTCCAGTGACAGAAAGCTAAAGCTTTATGGGCTTCATGTTAGCGGACACAGCTGGAGGCCAGCAGAGCAGTTTGAAATTAGGAGTCAATCCTAAAAGCAAGGAAATCAAAGAAAGAGTAAGCTAAAATTGCCCAAATCATTAACTAACTACACAATTATCCATGTACAGGGAAGAATGTGTAGGGCCAAGCTTAAAAGAAGCAATTATGGGAGATCTTAAGAATGGAACAGAGATAATGCAAGTGAGGTAAAGAGGTGCTATGTATAGAGTTGAAAGACTTGGTACTGTTAAGAGGCCAATCAGCACAGTATGCTATACAACTAAGACTAGATATAAAGATCAATGAAACAGCTCTGAGAATCCAGAAATAGATCCACACTAATAAGGTCAGCAGATTTTTGCCAAAGGTTCCAAGGTAATTCACTGAGGAAATCCTAGTCTTTTCAAACTACAGTTGCTGAAATAATTTAAATATACATATAAGGAAAATAAAGAATATTACCATTTGCAACAACATGGATGGAATTAGAGGGTATTATGCTAAGTGAAATAAGTCAGACAGAGAAAGACAAATACTGCATGATTTCACTTATATATGGAATCTAAAAAGCAAAACAAACAAAAAGACCAAATTCATAGATAAAGAACAAATTGATAGTCACCAGGTGGGAAGGAAATTAGGATTAGGGGGCTGTGTGCGAAAGGTGAAAAGAATTAAAAAGTACAAATTGGCAGTTATTAAAATGGTCATAGAGGTGTAAAATGCAGCATAGGGAATATAATCCTATCTAATAAAAGAGAGCCAAAACCGGTTTGGCTCAGTGGATAGAGCGTCGGCCTGCGGACTGAAAGGTCCCAGGTTCGATTCCGGTCAAGGGCATGTACTTGGGTTGCGGGCACATCCCCAGTGGGAGATGTGCAGGAGGCAGCTGATCGATGTTTCTCTCTCATCGATGTTTCTAACTCTCTCTCTCTCTCCCTTCCTATCTGTAAAAAATCAATAAAATATATTTAAAAAAAAAAAAAAGAGAAACATGGTAATCGGCGTATGACCGCAACCCTTCCCATTGGCTAATCAGCGAGATATGCAAATTAACTGCCAGCCAAGATGGCGGCCGGCAGCCAGGCAGCTTGAAACTAACATGAGGCTTGCTTGCTTCAGTGATGGAGGAAACCAACGTTCCCCGCCTGCCTTGCCGGCCTCTGAGCCTGCAGTTTAAGAAACATTGTAACGAATATAGAAGCTAAACAAAACCCCAGAAACCTGCTTTCAGCGAGCCCGGGATCTTAGAGCTGGAGTTGATACAGAGTTTCGATTATAGAACCAAAACAAACCAGATACCTGCTTTCAGGAGCGGAGGCCTAAGAGCTGGAGCCTCAGAGCTAAAGCTGGCCCAGAATAAAAAGAGAAAAAGACAAAAAGGAGCGGTTGGGAGCTTCCGTCACCCGCCAGCCTGAAAACAGCCCTCAGCCCCTCACCCAGACTGGCCAGGCACCCCAGTGGGGACCCCCACCCAGAAGGGTGTGTGACCAGCTGCAAACAGCCATCATCCCCTCATCCAGGCTGGCCAGGCACCCCAGTGGGGACCCCCACCCTGAAGGGTGTGTGACCAGCTGCAAACAGCCATCATCCCCTCACCCAGGCTGGCCAGGCACCCCAGTGGGGACCCCCACCCTGAAGGGTGTGTGACCAGCTGCAAACAGCCATCATCCCCTCACCCAGGCTGGACAGGCACCCCAGTGGGGACCCCCACCCTGAAGGGTGTGTGACCAGCTGCAAACAGCCCTCAGCCCCTCACCCAGGCTGGACAGGCACCCCAGTGGGGACCCCCACCCTGATCCAGGACACCCTTCAGGGCAAACCAGCAGGCCCCCACACATGCACCAGGCCTCTATCCTATATAGTAAAAGGGTAATATGCCTCCCAGCACCGGGATCAGCGTGACAGGGGGCAGCGCCCAAACCCCCTGATTGCCCTGCGGCACTGTGTGTGACAGGGGGCGGGGCCACAACCTCCCTATCCACCCTGCTCTGTTCTTGACAGGGGAAGGCGCCCCAACCTCCTGATCAGCCCTGCTCTGTGCCTGATACGGGGGAGCTCCCCAACCTCCTGATCGCCCTGCGGCTCTGTGTGTGACAGGGTGCGGTGCCCCAACCCCCTGATCGGCCCTGCTCTTGCGTGACAGGGGGTGGCGCCACAACCTCCCTATCGACCCTGCCTTGAGTGTGACAGGGGGCGGTGCCCCAACCCCCCAATCGGCCGTACCCTGAGCATGACTGAGGATGGCATCGCAACCTCCCGATCTGCCCTGCTCTGTGCATGACAGGGGGCGGTGCCCCAACTCCCCAATCGGCCCTCCTCTGAGCCCGACCAGGGGCTGCACCTAGGGATTGGGCCTCCCCCCTGCCACTCGGGAGCGGGCCTAAGCCAGCAGGTCGTTATCTCCCAAGGGGTCCCAGACTGCAAGAGGGCACAGGCCGGGCTGAGGAACCCCCTCTTCCCCCCGAGTGCACAAATTTTTGTGCACTGGGCCTCTATTCAATAATATTATAATAGCTATGCATGGTGTCAGGTCAGTATTGGACTTACGGGGTGATCACTTCATAAGGTATACAAATGTGTAATCACCATGTTGTACGCCTGAAATGAATTTAATGTTGCATGTCAATTGTAGTTGAAAAATAAATTTAAAAAAGAAAAGACATGAGTATCAACTGTTATCTAACACCAAATACAAAAATTAGTTTTGAAATGGATCGTGGGCCATAACATTAAAGCTACAACTATAAATCTTTATGAGTAGAAGTAAGCCAAACCATGGCCATGGACCATGTTTGATATACAGTCTGTTTTGGCACTGCACTCAAATTATCCTAGTGCCAAGGATAATTTTTTTTACATTTTTATAGGAGAGGAAGGAAGGAGGAGGAAAAAATATGCAACACAGACCATATGTAGTTCTCAAAGCCTAAAATATCTGCTCTCTGACCTTTTTAGTGAAAAGTTTTCTGACCACATTATGAAAGGCAAAAAAGGAGGACTTCTTTGCAACTTAGAAGTAGGCAAAGAGCTCTTATACAGTACATAAAAAGCACATATCATAAAAGAAAACTCCAATAAATTGTACTTCATAAAAATTTAAAATTTCAACTCTTTGAAATGCTGTTAAGAAAATGAGAAAGCATGCCAGAGATTGGAAGAAAAGACTCACAATTCACATTATCTGTGAAGGATTTATATCTGGAATATATAAATACTTCTTTTTTTTTTTTTAAAATATATGTTGTTGGTTTGTTACCGAGAGGAAAGGAGAGGGATAGAGAGTTAGAAACATGGATGAGAGTGAAACATTGATCAGCTGCCTCCTGCACACCCCCTACTGGGGATGTGCCCGCAACCAAGTTACATGCCCTTGACCGGAATCGAACCTGGGACCTTTCAGCCCTCAGGCCGACACTCCATCCACTGAGCCAAACCAGTCAGGGATGTAAGTATTTCTTACAATTTAATAATAAAAAGACAATCAACAGCACAATAAATAAATTGGGAAGAGTTCTGAGAAGATACTTCATAATAGAAGATATGTGCATGAACAATCAGCCCATGAAAAGATGAAAACAATCATTAGTCATCCAGGATATGAAAATTAAACATATAATGATGACATTTATAATGCCTAAAATTTGCTTGTTTCACACTACTTTATTTAGGGGAGAGGGAGGGTTCCATTTTCACTCCTCAATGATTTTATGTATTTCTCATATGCTTCTTCCCTCGTTCATTCATCTAGTTCTGAGGGGTTACTCAGTGTCACCTTGATCAGCCAACCATCTTCATAACAAGCCTGTTGACAAGTCCTGGATTTTCTGTAAGAGCCTCATTAGTTTCAGTTACTTCTCCTGACAGGAGAACAGAGTTCACTAGCAGCTTTCACGCTTTCCAAAGCACCAAACTCACCTTGTTTGTTCAATTTTGTCCCAACTTCTGGCAAACTACAGTAAACAACATCCTCCAAAGCTTCCTGTACGAAATTGCTGATTTGTGGGAAACCGCCTATTGTCATCACTAGGCAGAGAGGTGTGGACAAGGAGCCTGGAATGCTGGTGACCCTTGAGCCCTGGCAAAGGTCAGAGTTCTGCATCCACTGTTTAGTCCAGACAATGGTAGCTGAAGCAACTATAGATAGTCATGTAAATCCTTACTGATTAACTAGCCTGTCTGTTACTGGAACTTGCCTGTCTAAGGGCTATAGGTGTATCCCAAACTGAATAAAAGGATGGCAAGGCCTGAGCCCAAGCGGATTCCATCTTCTTGCATTGGACTCTCGCCTGGCCCCCCAATTTCCAAATTATTATTTCTTGTCTGGTCTCTTTCATTTGTGTGCAGCCCTTCTCCAGATCCCGAACCCTGAACCACGCGGGATGTGGGGGGACATTCACACTGATTCCCACTGTTCCAATACCATTTCTGTTGTTATTCATTCATGTTTCTCTGTGAATTTACCCACCGACAGCAGACTGGGGCCTGTGTCCAGTGTCCCCACGGCGCCCGCCCTCAGGACCAGACTCTCTGCCTATTACCATGTTTGCAGCTCTAGAACTTTAAAAAGGTTGACAATACCAGGTGTTGAAAATGTGGAACAATTGTAATGCTTGTACATTGCTGTTGGGAATGTAAAATGGTATAACTTTGGATAACAATCTGAAAGGTTTACATAAGGTTAAACACAGCATAAAACACAGCAATCCCACTCCTAAATTAGATAAGTTACAGGAAACATCATGGCAACACAAAGATTTACAAATTAATGTTCCTAGTAGCATCACTACTAATAGTTAAGACCTGGAAACAATTAAAATATTCATCAATAGGTAAATGGATAAACAAAATGTCCTATGGCTGTAAATTGGAATACAAGTCATAATAAAAAAGAACAAACTACAAATGTAAACAACATGGATGAATCAAAAAAATATGCTTAGTGAAATAAGTCAGATACAAAATAATAAATACTATATGATTTATATGAAATTCTAGGAAAAATTATGAACCTATAGTTACAGAAAGAAGGGGATCAGATGCTTGTGGCCAGACTTAGAAAGAACTCAATAGAAAAGAAGCTTAAGAGAATGTTTTGTTTGAGTTATGGAAATGTTGTATATTTTCATTACCGTGATCAGTACACAGGCATACACATGTGTCAAAAATCATTAAATGGGCAGTTAAAATGGGTGTACATTATTTCATGTAAATTGTATCTCAAAGTTTTTTTTTTATTAGATGCATATGAGCAATACAAGTCAAGTAATATGGATGACATAAAGACAAAATTTCAGGGCCCTGTTTTAGGCCTACTTTCAAAAGTAATATAGGAAATTCTCAAAGAAAACTCCATTGTCAAAGAATAAGTGAACAGGCTGCCAGGAATATCCTCATGGAAGTTTCTCAGGAAGAAGCCTAGAGGGAGGTTACAGTTCCCAGGTAGAGCAGACACTATTGATAGTCTCCCTAGCAGTCCTCCCTCCTTACTTGCTGCTGGAACCACAATATGATACAGGAATCCTACCCCTCCACCATGTGATTCAGGGCTAAGCACTGCGTGTTTTATCTAATTATTATTGACTCTTGAACAATTGGTGAATAGCGGTGTTGTCCCCTTTCACAGTCAAAAATCCACGTATAACTTTTGACTCCCCAAAGCTTAACTACTAATAGCCTACTGTTGACTGGAAGCCTTAACAGTCGATTAACATATATTTTGTTTGTTATATGTATTGTGAACTGTATTCTTACAATAAAGTAAGCTACAGAACAGAAAACATTATTAAGAAAATCATAAGTGCTGGGGTCCAACCCCAGCAGGTCCAGGGGTCCCCAAAGATGTGGACGGAGTCAGCGAAGACTATCCACCCTCTTCCTACGGTGGAGTCCTATCCGTCCCGAGTGCAGGGGGTCTTACCTAAGGGGTCCCTGTTCGGGCACCAAATGCTGGGGTCCAACCCCAGCAGGTCCAGGGGTCCCCAAAGGTGTGGAAGGAGTCTGTGAAGAAGGAATGACATGGAGGCAGCGTTCAGGTGATCATCATAGCCAGGTTCTCTAGCCAGGTTCTATCCAGGTTCTCTAGCCAGGATCTCCAGCCAGGATCTCCAGCCAAGTTCTTTCTAGGATCTCCAGCCAGGTTCTGCAGCCAGGTTCTTCTGCCAGGTTCGGTCGCCAGGTTCTGGCCAGGTTCTCTTGCCATGTTCTCTTGCTAGGTTTTCCAGCCAGGTTCTGTTGCCAGGTTCTGTCCAGGTTCTCCTGCCATGTTCTGTCTAGGTTCTCCAGCCAATTTCTGTAGCCATGTTCTCTCGCTAGGTTCTCCAGCCAGGTTCGGTAGCCAGGTTCTGTAGCCAAGTTCTGTAGCCAGGTTCTGTCCAGGATCTTTTGCCATGTTCTCTTGCTAGGTTGTCTCTAGGTTCTGTGTGTTGTTGCCTTGTTACATCTGTATTTATACCAGTTGATTCCAATCCTATCAATCTCTATTCCAAAGGTTAGGGTGTTTCTTATCTCCATTCCAGGGAGTAAAGATTATGTAGCTTAAGCATGATTGTTCGTAGTTAAAGTGGTTAACTACCCGCCTGGCACTTAGTTAAGGGGTTTTATTCCCTCCCTAACTTCAGGGGAAAGTCCCTACCTGGGGAAACAACCTTTCTCAGAGAGGTGACCTTGGTTAAAACACATAGCGCCAAGAAGGTGAGTAAACATATTAAGAACAGTATGCCATATACGCCAGTTCCCTGAAACATATGCTGTGCAGATGTTTCTTCCCTGCAGCGACTGTCTCAAGCAGCAAGGATGGACCGGCTCCCAGCAGTTCATCAGCTCATTTTGTTCATTATATTGCACAAATGAGTGAGATCCTGTGATATTTATCTTTCTCTGACTGGCTTATTTCACTTAGCATAATGCTCTTCAGGTCCCTTCATGCTACCTCAAAGGGACCTGGAGAGCTACATAGTATTCCATGGTATAATGGAATCTTTTTTATCTACTCATCTTCTGATGGGCACTTGTGCTGTTCTAAATTTTAACTATTGTAAATTGCACTGCTATGAACATAGAAGTGCATATATTCTTTCTGATCATTGTTTCTGATTTCTTGGGATATATTCCTAGAAGTGAGATTACTGGGTCAAGTTGAAGTTGCATTTTAAAGTTTTTGAGGAAACTCGATACTATTTTCCACAGTGGCTGCACCAGTCTGCATTCCCACCAGCAGTGCATGAAATGTATTTTACTAAACACTGCCTTTATAATTCTCCAAAGTGTGTTTATACATTTTTGAGACACCCTATATATGTTTTAGGTAAGAATAGAAGATAGTCCTATGCCATTTCTGGCATGTTTCTAAGATATTTACTAACCACTTCAGGAATCATGGAACTAGTATAGCAGCACCAATATTCCAGTGCTAATATGTACACATACACACTCGCAGGGACCTGTGCATTTTTCATGCATGAGGATGGATATCTGAAATGCATCTGAATAACTTCTCTGCAAGATAGATTTCGTTTAGGTTATTTTCAATACAAATAGTATAGAGGGTTAAAAGGTCATTTTTAAAGTTCATATAATGATGCTCTTCTAAAATCTGTAGTACTATCAGAGGTTGTTAGGCCTGATGCTAGCTGCCCCGTATACAGTAACCTGTGAGAGCTGTCTCAAACTCCTTTGTCCCACTGGCTGCAATTCAGAATTTGAATTCTCACCTGTAATTGGAGTTACTCTTTCAGACTCCTGGGGGAGCACTGGTGCCCTAGCCCTGCATAGTATGTTACCATTTCAAAGTGCTTTTACGTACATCATCTCATCAGATCTTCACAACAACTCTAGGTTGAAGGTACTGTTATACAGCTTTTGTAGCTTAGAGAAAGCCAATTCTCAGTGAGGTTAATTTACTCACCTAAGGGCATGTGAGTCTCAAAAAGGCTGAAACTTGAACAGTGCACTTTCCATGGCATCCAAGCTTCTTTAAAAATTGAGCACATCCAGAAGCATCTATTCAAATGGGACTGCAATTGGGGAACAGAGATCAGGGGAGAAGTAACATAGTATCCTATTAGCACTGGAGAACCAGAGAAAGAATTGCTTTCTCAGACTCACGAGCTGTCATCCAGGGCAGAGCAGACCCTGAGTTATGGAAATTTTTATGTGAGAGGAAGGAAACAGGGCTTGAAGAGCAGATTCAAGTTTAAAAAAACAACAAACAGTTGTCAACTCATAATGGAAAAGAAACATTAGGAAATATATGCTCATTAAATATAGCCAGTATTCCTACGATATTTCACTCACACAGAAAATAACTTTTAATTAGAAATAGACACTTCATTTCTTTTATTTTATTCTTCTCTGTTTCCGTCATTTAGATGAGCATCAGCTATATATAAACACTAGAGGCCCAATGCACGAAATTCGTGCATGGAGGGGGAGGTTACCTCAGCCCAACCTGCACCCTCTCCAATCTGGGAGCCCTCAGGGGATGTCCTAGGCCCACTCCCTGTGGCTCTCTACTCTCTGCAGGACCTGCCTGCTCAATGCCAGGGTGATGGGCAACCAGGTCCTGCTGTCTGCTGTCTGCGGGGCCCGCTTGCCAGCTCTCTGTTGGTGGGACTGAAAGGACTGGAGGACTCCTGAGGGTGGGCCCGTCTGTGCTGATGGCCTGCCGCTCCCCCGGCAGGGCTGAGGGGACTAGGTGCTGCCATCTTTGTGATATAGTGATGGTCAATTTGCATATTCCTTCTTTATTAGATAGGATGTTAGAAAGATGTACTCTGTGAGTGTGTGTATGGATCTTGGATTGCGTGTTTTGTTTTTGGAATTATAGTTAGAATATTAGAGGGGGTTATAGTAAATTTTACATGTGCTGTTTTCTTGGAAAGAGCTCTAAATTTCTCTGTCTGGCCTATCCTTACCACAGAGAGTTTATGCCTTTGAATTCTTTACTTTTGATTAAACTTTGCTTTTAATTGCATTTCCTTTTTTATTTCTCCTACAAAATAACTCTGCAGTGTGGCTCTGTAACATCTTTTTTATCCATTTTTGCAAATGAAATTCATTTCCCATAGGTCCCACATAAATAAGTCAAATGTAATTGTTTAATTACGAATTGTAACTTCTCCTTATCCCAGGTGCTTATGTAGCCCATTGCTTTGGAATAACTTTCTTTCCTCTTATTCTTTTTCAATGTATTGTTCAAGGAACACCTCAGTGTTGAAAGACTGACACTCAACCAGTTCATTTCCCACCACTGAAGAAGCATAATGCCTCCTGCTTATTTTGGCCTCATTTCTTTTCTTTGGAGATATGTGTTAGAAAACAACCTGCTGTATTTTTCACAGTTGCAGATAAACTAACCCTGTTTTCAATATATTTCATGTTGTCATTTTATTTCTCTTCTGGAAAGAAATGAGATTTTGTATTCTTGTTAAAAGAACAGAAGATCAGTCTGTGCCTGAATTCTGATTCTAATTATGTTTCCAATTCCATCTGGTCATTTCTATGAAATACTTCAGAGTGGGTGACTTGATTTTTTTTTTAACCTTCTCCACTTCTCAACTTGCAAAGTAGGTAGAATAATGTTACCCTATATGCATCTCAGTGGTATATGAAAAATAGTGATAATTACTATTAGTTAGCATAACTAAAATTTCCTACATATTAGAGGAGGTCCATATTGTTTATATTACTTACTAGGGGCCCTCGGCCTGGCCTATGCCTTCTCCCAATCCAGGACCCCTCAGGGGATATTGGACTGCCTGTTTCAGCCCGATCCCCACAGACCAGCGTGAGGGACCCCACCAGGCATGCCTCTAGTATGCATATAAGATCTTTGGTTAATCTCTTCCCACCCTCGCCCCTCCCCACTTCCCTCTGAGATTCATCAGTCTGTTCCATGTTTCCATGCCTGTGCACTGAGCATCTGCCCCCTGGTGGTGCGCATCATAGCTCCAAGCTGAACGGTCCAATGGTTGCTTAGGCAATATATATATATATATATATATATATATATATATATATATATATTAGAGGCCTGTTGCATGAAAATTTATGCAAGAGTAGGCCTTCTTTCCCCCGGCTTCTGGCACCCGGGACCCAGGCTGGCTTCCCTATGCACCCCCCCCCCCCCCCCGCCACAGGCACTCAGGCCCCGGGCTGATTTCCCTTGGGCCCCGGCTTCATCAGGAAGGAAGTCCGGAATGATGTCTGGAAGTTGTCCAGTCTAATTAGCATATTACCCTTTTATTATTATAGATAATTGAAGTTGAAATTTTCATCTACATGTGCAAAATCAAGTGAATTAATAAGTCCAATTAAATACCTCATAAAGTTCAATGTAGCATTTTGTAGTTAAGAAATCACTTTCACATTTATTATATTTTAAAATAATTTCATTAACTTAGGCATTTCACACGAACACATATCCTTGCCCTCCAAACATATTCATGTACAACTCACAGATTTGTACAACTCAGAGATTTTTTCCTTAATAGGCTCAGGTAATTAAAGCAAAGGTGAATTGTTTGGATAATATCTTCATTTTTCCATTTCAGATTGCATGAGGGCACACAGACTTAAAGCACTGTTTTTCTTTTCATTTAAGCTATACTTTTGTCAAATGCAGCCTACTTAAATTCAGTCTACTTTGCATCTTTATAGTAGTTTACCTTCCATCCTTAATTTGATGTGAATCAATTAATTTTTTGGTTAATCCTCACCCAAATACATTGTTTCCATTGATTTTAGAGAGAGTGGAAGGGAGGAGGGAAAGAGAGAGAGAGAGAGAGAGAGAGAGAGAGAGAGAGAGAGAGAGAGAGAGAGAGAGAGAAACATCTATGTGAGAGAGACATCAATTGGTTGCCTCCCGCACACACACTCTGACCAGAGCCAGGGGTTAAACCTGAAATCCAGGTACATGCCCTTGACTGGGAATCAAATCTAAAACCCTTTGGTGTGTGGGCTGATACTCTAGCCATTGAGCAATACTGGCCAGGACAGAGTTATTTGCTGTATGGAAATTTTCCAGTCACTGGTTTCCTGGTTTTTCCTTAGCAAGATCCTTCCCAAAGCTGCAATAGCAGTGCAATGGTCAGTTAGAATGCCTTCAGCTTTAAGTAACAGAAAACCTAGACAAAAGTGGGATAAGCAATGAGGACATTTATTCGCCTATTAAAAAAAGTTCAGAGTAGACATGTCCTCCGTAGGTCATTACATTGCCTCAGTGACATCATCAAGGACTCAGGATCTTTCCATTACTTTGTTCTAGCCTAGTCTTTGGGCTATTTTTCTTCATGGCCACAAGATGGTTATCCCAAAACACTCGATGTCTAGTGGAATATGAGGCAGGTTATTTTTTTTCCTTATAACTCTTTTTAAGAAGAAAAATTTCTTTATCATATGCCTCCATCCGATCTTTGTTTATGTTTCATTAGGCAAAAATGAATCACACGCCCGCCTATAAATCTAACACTGACCAGTTAGATCACTGCACAGTTGACTCTTGAACAACACAGGTTCCAACTGCGCAGGTCCACTTATACAAGGATTTTTAAAAATAAGTACTGTAAGTGTATTTTCTCTTCCTTATGTTTTTTTAAAATATTGTTTTATTGATTTCAGAGAGGAAAGGAGAGGTAGAGAGAGATAGAAACATCAAAGATGAGAGAGAATCACTGATCGATTGCCTCCTGCATACCCCACACTGGGGATCAAGCCCGCAACCCAGGCATGTGCCCTAACTGGGAATCACACCATGACCTCCTGGTTCATAGGTCAGCGCTCAACCACTGAGCCACGCCAGCCGGGCCCTTATGTGCTGGGAGCCGGTCCATCCTTGCTGCTTGAGACAGTCGCTGCAGGGAAGAAACATCTGCACAGCATATGTTTCAGGGAACTGGCGTATATGGCATACTGTTCTTAATATGTTTACTCACCTTCTTGGCGCTATGTGTTTTAACCAAGGTCACCTCTCTGAGAAAGGTTGTTTCCCCAGGTAGGGACTTTCCCCTGAAGTTAGGGAGGGAATAAAACCCCTTAACTAAGTGCCAGGCGGGTAGTTAACCACTTTAACTACGAACAATCATGCTTAAGCTACATAATCTTTACTCCCTGGAATGGAGATAAGAAACACCCTAACCTTTGGAATAGAGATTGATAGGATTGGAATCAACTGGTATAAATACAGATGTAACAAGGCAACAACACACAGAACCTAGAGACAACCTAGCAAGAGAACATGGCAAAAGATCCTGGACAGAACCTGGCTACAGAACTTGGCTGGAGAACCTAGACAGAACATGGCTACAGAACCTGGCGACCAAACCTGGCTGGAGAACCTAGTGAGAGAACATGGCTACAGAAACTGGCTGGAGTACCTAGACAGAACATGGCAGGAGAACATGGACAGAACCTGGCAACAGAACCTGGCTGGAAAACCTAGCAAGAGAACATAGCAATAGAACCTGGACAGAACCTGGCGACCGAACTTGGCAGAAGAACCTGGCTACAGAACCTGGCGACCAAACCTGGCTGGAGAACCTGGCTGGAAAACCTGGTTGGAGAACCTAGCAAGAGAACATGGCTACAGAACCTGGCTGGAGATCCTGGCTAGAGATCCTAGCTACAGAACCTGGATAGAACCTGGCTAGAGAACCTGGCTATGATGATCACCTGAACGCTGCCTCCATGTCATTCCTTCTTCACAGACTCCTTCCACACCTTTGGGGACCCCTGGACCTGCTGGGGTTGGACCCCAGCAATGAACAAAATAGATCCAGAGACACAGAAGCATGGAACAGACTGATGAATTTCAAGGGAAGGTGGGGTGGGAGTGGGGGGGGAGAGATTAACTAGGGAACTTGTATGCATATATGCATAGCCCATGGACACAGACAATAGGGTGTTGAAGGCCTGGCGGGGGGGAAGGTGCAGAGTGGAGAGGGTCAATGAGGAAAAAGGGGGACATCTGTAATACTTTCAACAATAAAGATAAATTTTAAAAATACATTTTATTTTCAAAATTGAGCTATCAGCTGTTAAAGTATGTATACATTTTGGGGACGCCCTGTATTTTCCAGGTCTTATTAGCTTTATATTTTTAATTTTAGTGAATAAATGTTTTTGTCACTAATTATTAGCCTTCAGTTGGAATGTTTTATTCCCAAATTTGACTTCATTACTGATAAACATCCTCTGAAATCAACACAGTCCAGCTTTTTAGAAGTTTTGTTTACATATAATTTGAATGCTTTTAATTCAGTGGTTTTTAGTATACTCACAGAGTTGTGCAATTATCACCACAATCTAATTGGAGAATATGTTCATCTCCCCAAAAGAAACCCCATACCTTTTAGCAGACACTCTCCACTCCCTCACACCACCCAGTCAACAACCTAGTATTTGTTTCTAGGTTGCCTACTCTGGACATTTCATATAAATGGAATCATTTAATATGTGCAACTTTGTGACTGGCTTCTTTCAGTTAGCATAATGTTTCCTGGGTCTTCAATGTTGTTTCATATATTATTACTTCATTCATTTTTGGAGCTATTATGAGTAATATTGCGATGAACGTTTATGTGCACATTTTTGTGTGGACATATGTTTTCATTTCTCTTTCAACTCACATACCTAGAAAGGAAATTGCTGGATCAAATAATACTTCTATGTTACTTTTGTGAGGAACTGACAAACTGTTTTTCACAGTGGTTATACCATTTCACACTCCCACCAGCAATGTATGAGGGTTTCAATGTATCCACATCCTCATCAACACTTGTTGCTGTCTTTCTTTTTTATTATAAACATTCTAGTGGGTGTGGTGTGGTCTCATTGTGATTTGGATTTCGAATTGATTGCATTTCCTGATTACTAATTATTTTGAACATCTTTTCTTGTGCTTATTGTCCATTTGTATATCTATAGAGACATGTCTATTCAGATCTTTTGTCCATTTTTTTCAATTGGGTTATTTATCTTTTTATCATTTATTTGCAAGATTTCTTTATATATTCTAGAGTTTTTACAAATACATGATTTACAAACACTTTCTCCCATTCTGTGTGTTTTCTTTTCATTTTCTTGATGGTGTCTTTTTACAAACATTTTAATTTTAGATTATGATCAATTTATCTATTTTTTATTCTATTGCTTATACTTAAATATCATATCTAAGAATCCACTGACTAATCCCATATCACAGCCACTCATTTCGCCTAATTAAACCTGTTTTTAAACACAATGGCTTCATTGATATAATTCACATAGCATAAATTCACAATTTAAAGTGTGCAATTCAGTGGTTTCTAGCATATTCAATCCTTTGCCCATTTTTAAACTAGTTTGTTTGTTCTAGGGTTGTAAGAGTTCTCTCTCTCTCTCTCTCTCTCTCTCTCTCTCTCTCTCTCTCTCTCTCTCTCTCTCTCTCCTCCCCCCTCTCCTAGCTACTTATCAGATATATGATTTATAAACATTTGTTCTTATTTAGTAGGTTGTCTTTTAACTTCCGTGATAATATCCCTTTTCACAAAAGTTTTTTAATTTTGATGAAGTCCAAATTCTCATCTATGTATCTAAATCAGTCATGGGTGAACTTCTGGGTATGGCCTGAGGCAAAATTCTTCTCCATCTGTAAACCTGTAAAGCAATTTATCTACTTCCAAAATGCAGTGGTGAGACAAGCATAGGATAGACACTCCCATTCCAAAAGGGAAAACTAGGAAGGAAAAAATGGGTCAAAGGTTCCAAGCAAGCCCAAACCCAGCAGGAAAAATTCTGTTAGATTTCAAGGGCTGAGAAGCTCTGTCCTTTGCACTCATGGCTCTGCCCTCAGAGTCATTTTTCTTTCATTTTGTTCCTCTGTCCCTTTCAATCCAGGCTGGCAGCATTTTTGGTGATAAAACTTTTTCAAAAAACTTGCTGGTCTCCCACCCAATTTATAGAGACCCAAGCCATTAGACAAAATGGTTCCCCACAGATACTTTCTAGATATCCCCATCTCTGTCCCTGGCTTCTGCTGAGATGGTTGACTGAACATAAGTCACATGCCTAATCTCTCAGCAAGTTGTTGTCCAGCCACACGCTTGGCCGGGTTTCCAGAGCACACTCTCCGGGGAAGCAGAGAACCTTCTAAATCAAAACCATCAGCCTGGTGCCATTGTGTTTAAGTTTAGTCCTTATTTTATCTTCATCTTAGGGAGCAAAGAGCAACCAGGCCGAACCTTCCACACGTTGCTTCATCGGTTAAATATCTAAGCTCATTGCTTACAAATTCCACTTTCCTCCCAAAGATAGAACATAATTCAGCCAAAAATCTACCACTTTATTACAAGAATCATGTCTCCTCTGGTGCCCAAAAACCACGATTATCATTTCCACCTAAGGACTCACCATAAGTACATTTAATGTTCATATTTCTACCAACCATCAAGGCAATCAGTGATTTTTCTATCAAGGACCTCAAATTTCCTCCAGTTTTTACGCATTACTCAATAAAGCCAACTCCATGTTCTTACACATATGTTACAGCAACTCCTCACTCCCTGATACTACGATCTGTATTAGATTCTTAAGTCTGCAATAACAAATTACCGCTAACTGGATGGCTCAGAACAACCAAAATGCATTCTCTCATACTTCAGGAGTCTAGAAATCTGAAACCAGGCTGTTGGCTGGACTATGCTCTCTCAAAAGGCTCTATGGGAGAGTCCATCCTTGTCTCTTCCAGATTTCTGCAGTCCTGACAATCTTTGGCATTCCTTAGCTTGTACATGTGTGTCCAATCTATGTGTTCACCATCACATGGCATTCCCCTTTTGTGTGTCTGTCTCTTCACCTCTTCTTAAAGGACACCAGTCATATTGGATTAAAAGGCAACCCTACCTTGGTATGACCTCATCTTAATCATTATATTTGCAGCAGCCTTATTTCCCACAAATAATGTCACATCCTGTGGTACTGGGGGTATCTCAAACTTATACCTATCTATTTGGTGGACAAAATTCAAAACATGATAAAGTGGGTTGGATTTTCTTTTTGTATGGTCCTTGGGGTTTTCTAAATATAAGATTATGTTACCTGCCCATAGAAATAGTTTTTACTTCTTTTCCAATTTTGGACCCTTTTGTTTCTTTGGGTTGGACTAATCGCTCTGGGTAGGACTTCCAGTCCAAAGCTGCATAGCAGTGGTGCAAGCACGCATGTCCATGTCTTGTTCCGGATCTTCAGGGGAAAGCTTTCAGGCTTTCACAAGGGATTACAATGTTATCTGTGGGTTTTCCACAGATGACCTTTATCATGTTTTGTGTGTGTCTTTTAACAAGTGGGGAAAACAATACAGAAAATATACTACAGCTTCTGTAGAAACTGTGGTTTAAAGAGCCCAAGGGACCAAATTGATTATTTTTTCCTAAATTGTGAGTAAACTATAAAAATCCCCTTTGTGCAGACAGAGAGTCTATGCATTATACTTAAGTTCTAAAACCCATTGCAAATCACGATATTCGGGGAATTGCTGACATGACTTGAACTATACGGGCATCAATGCACATTGTGATACACATTCCTTTCATTTGCTTCATATATGGATGGCTCAGTTTCACTGTCTTCCTCCTCTCACTTTTGTCTGTACCACTTTCATCCTAACTGACATTTAAGCAATTCTGCCCCTTTTATCCATTTTGATATTGAACTTATTTCTAAATTATTTTTATTCTGAGAAATCTTTTCCCTTTACTTTTTCATTTTAAAGAGCTTCTGGTTTATATCAATCTGATGAAATAGAGCTCAATCTTTTGGTTTCAATTATAAAAGTTCTCATGGCTATCTTATTAAAACACTGCTTCTCCACTACAAGGAAGACATTTTATGAGAAAAAAATGGTGATAAAGAGAACAAGAACTCAGGCAAAGTAACTACTCTATTATATCAAATTTTTATCAAATTTGGGTCCTCTGACATTCTACTTTTTACCTGCAAGTGCTTTTAGCATTTTGTTGGTAGTAAAGTCTGTTCATGCAACATATATTACACTCACATATGTTGTTTTTGGATTTTTGCTTCAGCCTTACATTTTTTTTTTTTTTTTTTTGCTACAGAAATCAGCTTTTATTGAATGTGTTACAAAAGAGCTAGTTTAGTCAAAAAGACCAAAGCCCATGTCATATCAGACTCCTCAGATGCTTCTTTCTTTGCTTCCACTTTCTTCTCCTCAGCTGGGGCAGCAGTGGTGAAGGGGGAAGGACCTCCTGCTGGTGCAGCACTAGCTGCTGGGGCAGGTCCACCAGCCCCTACATGGCAGATGAGACTCCCAATGTTGACATTGGCCAGAGCCTTTGCAAACAAGCCTGGCCAGAAAGGTTCACCATTTACAGCAGTTGCTTTTTTTAAAAAAATTTGTTTTATTGCTTAAAATATTACAAAGAATAGTACATATGTCTCCTTTTTTTTCTCCCTTGAGCTTCCCCCAGCATCCCCTACCCCCCAGTGTTTTGTGTCCATTGGTTATGCTTATATGCATGCATACAAGTCCTTCGGTTGATCTATTACCCCTCCTTCCAACCCTCCCTGGCCCTCATGCTGTAGTTTGACAGTCTGTCTGATGCTGCTCTGCCTTTGTATCTATTTTTGTTTATCAGTTTATTGCCAGGAGCCAGTCCATCCTTGCTGTTTCAAGGGGCCTGGCATATATGGCATACTGTTCTTAATATGTTTGCTCACCTTCATGGCACTATGTGTTTTAACCAAGGTCACCTCTCTGAGAAAGGTTGTTTCCCCAGGTAGGGACTTTCCCCTGAAGTTAGGGAGGGAATAAAACCCCTTAACTAAGTGCCAGGCGGGTAGTTAATCACTTTAACTACGAACAATCACACTTAAGCTACATAATCTTTACTCCCTGGAATGGAGATTAGAAACGCCCTAACCTTTGGAATAGAGATTGATAGGATTGGAATCAACTGGTATAAATACAGATGTAACAAGACAACAGGACACACAGAAACTGGAGAACAGAACCTAGACAGAACCTAGACACAGAACCTAGACACAGAACCTACACAGAACCTAGACACAGAACCTACACAGAACCTAGAGACAGAAGAACTTCGCTGGAGAGAACATGGCAAAAGATCCTGGACAGAAACTGGCAACAGAACCTAGTGAGAGAACCTGGCTGAAGATCCTAGAGACAGAACCTGGCTACAGAACCTGGATAGAACATGGCAAGAGAACCTGACTAGAACCTGGTGACTGAACCTGGCTGGAGAACCTGGACAGAACCTGGCTGGAGAACCTAGCGAGGGAACATGGCTACAGAACCTGGCTACAGAACCTGGAGAACCTAGCAAGAGAACATGGACACAGAACCTGGCTGGAGACCCTAACCAGAACTTCGCTGGAGATTCTGAACAGAACTTGGCTGGAGATCCTGGCTAGAGATCCTGGCTAGGCTGCTGATCAACTGAACGCTGTCTCTGTGTCATTCCTTCTTCGCCGACTCCGTCCACACCTTTGGTGACCCCTGGACCTGCTGGGGTTGGACCCCAGCAGTTTATAATGGTCTTTATTATCCATAAATGAGTAAGAGCATGTGGTATGGTATTTTTCTTTCATTGACTGGCTTATTTCACTTAGCATAATGCTCTCCAGTTCCATCTATGCTGTTACAAATGGTAAGAATTCCTTCTTTTTTACAGCAGCATAGTATTCCATTGTGTATATGTACCACAGTTTTCTAATCCATTCATCTTTGATGGGCATTTAGGCTGTTTCCAAATCTTAGCTATGGTAAATTGTGCTGCTATGAACATAGGGATGCATATATCCTTTCTGATTGGTGTTTCTGGTTTCTTGGGATATATTCCTAGAAGTGGGATCACTGGGTCAAATGGGAGTTCCATTTTCAGTTTTTTGAGGAAACTCCATACTGTCTTCCACAGTGGCTGCACCAGTCTGCATTCCCACCAGCAGTGCATGAGTGTTCCTGTTTCTCCACATCCTCTCCAGCACTTGTCGTTTGTTCATTTGTTGATGATAGCCATTCTGACAAGTGTGAGATGGCACCTCATTGTTGTTTTGATTTGCATCTCTCAGGTGGTTAGTGACTTTGAGCATGTTTTCATATGTCTCTTGGCTTTCTGAATGTCCTCTTTTGAAAAGTGTCTATTTAGGTCCTTTGCCCATTTTTTATTGGATTGTTTATCTTCCTTTTGTTAAGTTGTATGAGTTCCCTATAAATGTTGGAGATTAAACCCTTATAGGTTATAACATTGGCAAATATGTTCTCCCATGCAGTGGGGTTTCTTGCTGTTTTGTTGATGGTTTCTTTTATTGTGCAGAAGCTTTTTATTTTGATGTAGTCCCATTTGTTTATTTTCTCTTTAGTTTCCATTGTCCTAGGAGCTGTATTGGTGAAGAAATTGCTTCAGCATATGTCTGAGATTTTGTTGCCTTTGGATTCCTCTAGTATTTTTATGGTTTTCCATCTTACATTTAAGTCCTTTATCCATTTCGAGTTTATTTTTGTGTATGGTGTAAGTTGGTGGTCTAGTTTCATTTTCTTGCATATATCTGTCCAATTTTCCCAACACCATTTATTGAAGAGACTTTCTTGACTCCATTGTATGTTTTTGCTTCCTTTGTCAAATATTAATTGAGCATACTGGTTCGGGTGGATTTCTGGGTTCTCTATTCTATTCCCTTGATCTATATGTCTGTTCTTGTGCCAGTACCAGGCAGTTTTGAGAACAGTGGCTTTGTAATACAGCTTGATATCTGGTGTTGAGATCCCACCTACTTTGTTCTTCTTTCTCAGGGTCGCTGCATCTATTCGGGGTCTTTTTTTATTCCAGATGAATTTTTGGAGAGTTCATTCTAGGTCTGTGAAATATGCCATTGGTATTTTAATGGGGAGTGCGTTGAATTTATAGATTGCTTTGGGTAGTATGGACATTTTAATGATGTTTATTCTACCAATCCATGAACATGGTATGTGCTTTAATGAGGGCATTGATCTTATCCTCCGTCACTTCATCCTCACACAGGATAAGGGCCGAGTAGATGCAGGCGAGCTCTGAGACTGAGGCCGTGGTGAGGCTGAGTTCTGGGCGAGCGCTGCCTGGAGCGGTGCTAGTCCCCGGATGAATTGAGGGCCTCACCCCAACATGGCCTTAGCTTCCTCGGAAGAACCAAGCACCTTATCGGCAGCTGGGAAAGGGCAGCCTTACATTTTTTTAATTGTTTCTTTTATTTCTTATTCATTGCAATCTACATGCACTTAGTGCAGTGATGGCGAACCTTTTGAGCTCGGCGTGTCAGCATTTTGAAAAACCCTAACTTAACTCTGGTGCCGTGTCACATATAGAAATTTTTTGATCTTTGCAACCATAGTAAAACAAAGACTTATATTTTTGATATTTATTTTATATATTTAAATGCCATTTAACAAAGAAAAATCAACCAAAAAATGAGTTCACGTGTCACCTCTGACACACGTGTCATAGGTTCGCCATCACTGACTTAGTGAAAACCTAAAACTTGACTACCTTTTGTTTGTCTCTCCCTTTCTATTTCTTCTTAGAATAACCCACTTTCATTATAAGTTGACCAAGATGAAGATGATCTCTTTTCTGACCATTTTTCTGACCTTATAAAAGATTGGATTGAAGAGCGGTTGAGGGGCTGAGTGAAAAAGGGGCAGAAATTAAGAAGGACAAATTGGTAGCCTGGCCAGTGTGGCTCAATTGGTTGGAGCATCCTCCCTGCACTGAGTGGTCTCTGGTTCCATTCCTGGCCAGCTCACATGCCCGGGTTGCGGGTTCAATCCCTGGTTGGGGTGGGCTGGGAAGGCGACTGATCAATGTTTTTCTCTTGCATAGATGTTTCTCTCTCTCTCTTCCTCTCCCGTCCTGTCTCTCACTCCAAAAAAAAGTAGAAATTTCCAGTTATAAAAACAGTCATGGGGATGTAAAGTACATATAGGAAATGTAGTCAATAATACTGTAATAACTATGCATGGTGTCTGGGATGGGTATCTGACTTATTGAGGTGATTACTTCATAAATGCCTAATCACTATGTTGTACACCCGAAACTAATATAATATTTTATGTCAATTGTAACTGAAAAATAAAAACAACTTAAAATACTGGAATGCTTGTTTTTGACTGATATTCTACATTTTAATTCATTCATCATTGTTTTTTTTTATACTGATGCTAACCACTGTTTCAAACTTTTAATAGGGATTTTCTTCCATTAAGCAAATTCTTTTATTTTTAAATCCTCACCTGAAGATATTTTTCCATTGATTTTTAGAGAGAGTAGAAGAGGGAGGAAAAGACAGAGAGAAACATTGATATGAGAGAAACACATCTATTGGTTGCCTCCCGCAAGCGCCCCGACCAGGGCCCGGGCTAGGGAGGAACCTGCAACCGAGTTCAGAATAAAACCAAGGACCCTTTAGTCTGCAGGCCGACACTCTATCCACTGAGCCAACCTGAATAAGGCTAAGAAAATTTTTTTTTTTTTGCTGATAATACTCTTGGTGCTCCATGACTTGAAGGGCATATTTCATTTAATTTCTTTTATTTTTTTTATATCTTTGTTACTCTAGAATTATATTCCACTCACCATTTGCTTCCTTATTTATCATCAATAGCAATAATTTTAATTTTATTTTCTGTAGAGTACATACTGCATTTTCAGGCTTCAGGAACTTACATTGATTGACTTTAGAAATGACACATCTTGAACAGAAAATAGATGAAGCCAGAAAGTGCTAGTACGTATTAGTATTAGCATTAACTAATCAGCATGTTAATTTTGATTAAATTTGTCTAGGCAGCAGCACTTATATTAAATCCTTCTCCAAAAGGTACCAGAAGGAACCTAACCTTTATATTATATCCATCAATGTATGAGTGTATACGTGGGCCTTTTGTGCCTTATCAAAACTGTTTCATACAAACTGTACACAGTGGAAGTTATTATTTGGAATATCTATTGCCTAAACTGGCATAGCCTCAAAATCTATGGGATCTAGCAATATGCAAAGAAAAATAAGCTAATCAATATATTGTAAAATGTGTCAAATACCCAACTCTTTGGAGACACCCATATGCTTAGAACTGTGGTAAAAAGACCCTATTAATTGACCATAAACTTCTCTTTCCATCAAAATGCATAATGTGAAGACACACGTAGCAGGCTAATGTATGGTCAGTGTGACACTCCTTTGTGTGCATGCACAATCTGATACCCATGTTTGACTCCAGCCCTCTTCTAAGAGCAAGACAACTCATATGTTGACTGCTACACACTTCACCTGTCTGTTGCTGCTCTTTCTCAGACAATGGTAGCCATACTTCACTGTTGCAAGTTATACTCCAGGAAATCCATGTTCCTGTAGCCTCTCTTGCTTTTTGTTGCCAGCTTCAGCTGCGAGCTAGCCTCTGAAATTCATTCACGGTCACGACTAGACCTATGGAGTTTCAAGAAACATCATAAAGCTTCTGTGCCCATCTCCAAGCATTTGGAAATCTTCAGCTGCAAAGGAAGTCCAAGTGAAAGTGCAAGATAGTTTTCTACAGTGTGCTCATGTACTTTTGAGGAGATCACCTTTTCATACTGTTTTCCCCCCTCTATCTTCCTAAAAGATGTAGGATCCTCCTCGTTTAGGCAGAATCAGGTCACATCTAAGCCTTGTCCTTTCCTGATTATTCAGGAATAAATCATTCTCAAACTAAAGGAAAAAGTCACACAGTCTTGCTACAGCATTAAATTTATAATCACACAAGACAAGTCATGAAATTCCGGATTACAGTTCCCACAGTAACCTTGCTCTTCCCCTACAGTGTATGCCCTACAACACCGTCTTTATATTTAAAATACTTTCCTTACACTGTATTCCACCTCTCGTATTAGCATCTTGCAAAAGCTGTCTAATTAGGTATTATTCATTCATCTTACCATATGAACAATGATTTCTTAACTTCTGAAATCAAACTATAATTAAATAAATCAAAATAGCTAATGAGCATTCTAGCTAGAACAGAAAATCAGCTTCATGTTGTGAGCAATTCCATAAATAAAACTTGTATTTCCTAATTTAGCCATTAGTTGTCATCTACTTTTTTAAAAAATCTATTATTGAAAGTATTACATATGTCCCCTTTCTCCCCTATTGACCTCCTCTACCCTGCCCCCCACCCGTACCCCAGGCCTTTACCACCCTATTGTCTGTGTCCATGGGTTATGCATATATGCATACAAGTTCTTTGGTTGGTCTCTTCCCACCACCCACCCCCTCCTTCCCTCTGAGATTTCACAGTCTGTTCCATGCTTATCCTGAGGGGGGAGCAAACTTATAACCCAATGAAAGTGGATTCTCTTTTATGTTTGAAGTATTTTGTGACATCAGAAAATAGCTATTCGGTGTTTAGAATTTTTCCAGAAGACTACATGTGTAGCATATTGCAATTTTAGTTTTGGTTGTAAACAATTGCACCTAACCTGATCATATTAACTGAACTGTTAAATATGAGGTATGATCTTAATTCAGATGGGAGTATGACTATATAATAATATCTGGTTGTTAGGTATTTGATAGAAAGCTAACTGATCTCTAGTTTTCTGGATTGTTACCTGGAAAAATGTTTAAGTTTTGCTAATCTCATTAAGCCTTCTTCAACTTCCGGGACTCAATCTTGTCTCTGTTCTGATTAACTTATGCAACCTGTTTTCTCATCAAAATTGAACCCAAATCCCTGAGTTTCTAGCCTTAGTCTTTTATAATGACCTTTGCTTTGTTACTTGTAACTTCTATGCAAGACACTTGGGATGTCTCCATCAACCCCTCCCAGGTAAGCAATCACCACATTTTGAATCTCTTCCACAGTGGGGGTGGATGTGGCCCTTTCTCCACAGTCACCACTCCCCTTAATGCTCTCGTCACCGCATACCTAGATTACCACAAGATCTCCATAAAGAGAAGTTTTCCTGTCTACGGACAGTTAAAGTCCACCCCGAGTATGATTACCTGATAAAATACAAGATGTCCAGTTAAATTTAAATTTCAGATAAACATCAAATAATTCTTGTCTAAGAATGTCCCAACTACTGCATGAGATGTATTTATACTAAAAATTGTTCATTATATGAAATTCAAATTTGCACTGGAGTCATGTATTTATATTTGCTAAACCTGGCAAATCAATGAGCCTGGAATTCGTCCCTATTGTACCACAAATGGTAAGGATCTTTACTCTCCACAGAAATCCAGATGTAGTAATAACTTAAGGGGTGAGCAGAGGAGACAGGAGTCTCTGAAGTGATGTGAAAACTATCCACTACCTCATGACCTTTGCATCTGGCAAGGAAGTGCTGATAGCACCATAAAGCTAGACTGCCCACAGGGTAGGGAAGTATGTCATTATCTACCTTTTTGCAATTCGAGGAGCTTTTAGAAATCTTACCTACACAGTATGTTCCCAGTCTCCTCTCCACACATCCTCTTTGACAATGCAAATATTTCTGGGAGAGTTATACCTGAAAGAATATACTTCTGAGGGGGAGAACATAACATTTAGAGCAGTGGTTCTCAACCTGTGGGTCGCGACCCTTTTGGGGGTCGAAGGACCCTTTCACAGGGGTCGCCTAAGACCATCGGAAAACACATATATAATTACATATTGTTTTTGTGATTAATCATCATGCTTTAATTATGTTCAATTTGTAACAATGAAATTGGGGGTCACCACAACATGAGGAACTGTATTAAAGGGTCGCGGCATTAGGAAGGTTGAGAACCACTGATTTAGAGGATACTTTTTATCATGTGCTTCCTTGTTAGGACAAAAGTGCAAGGAAGCAGTACAGCATGGGACACTAGAGGTTAGGAGGCAGGGTAGCTGTGGAAAGTACGAAAGGGAAGAGTGAGTTAAGCCACACAAAAACTTCACCTGCTCACAAATAGGCCTAAGCTCTGGTCCTGTCATAAAGTCATGTCAAAAAATACAGAAGGTTATCTTATGAAAGGCAGTACTGCATAGCAGTAAAGGGTGCAGACACTAGAACCACCCTGCTTGGGATTCAATCTCAAATCTGCCTCTTAAAATGAGGACATCAGTACCTATGTCACGGGGTTTTCTGAGTGTTCATGACATGAGAAATGTAAAGTAATTATAAGAGTTCCTGGAACATAGAAAGTGTGATATATGTTGGTAGCTGTGTTGCTATTGTCATTACCAAGAAACTTTTGAAAACTCATTGCATTTATCCTTGGTATCTATTTTTTCTAATTATTGATTTCATGAGGATACACATTCCTCTAATTTATGTAACAGACTAAAAGACCTTGTAATCACTTTGCTGTGCAAAAAGAATAGTGTCAGGGAAGTGATTTACCTCCAGTATCACCGTCAGAGCATTTCATTCCCCTCACCAACCACCCTGACCATGGCAGAGGTAGACTTGTGAACACTTGTGCTGGCACAGTCTCCCAAGCTAGTCCCTTTTCTATAATTAAAAGCCAGTGTGTTGGCATGACTGTTATAAAACTATAATGAAAAGACTGTGAAGGAATCCATTGGAAAGCATCTCCTTTAGGTATAAAGAGGAGATAATGAAAAGTCAGAGCTCCTTATCTATAGTCTCTGCAGCAAGCAAAGGCACATACTCTGGCTCCCTTTGTTATCAAAAGCCTGCTTCCCTTCCTGCAATATATTCTGGCCCTGCCCTCAATGCACAGCATCTCCTCCCCTGGCCATTGTGTTCCCCTCTCCTGTCTTTGCTGTTAAACTTGCACCGGCATCCGCCTCCAGGAAACACATTCAAAGTCACTGCACAAACATGGATATATATGAAAATGAAATGCAAAGACAAGAAAGGAAAGACAAATATATCATTATGTGTTCTTTTGATTATAGCCTTACTCAGTAAAGTGGTCACGGTTTATGTTCATGGCTGTATGAGATGATGCTCAATGCTTTAAAAGGGGAGAGAGAGAGAGAGAGAGAGAGAGAGAGAGAGAGAGAGAGAGAGAGAGAGAGAGAGAAACAGGATAGCAGATTTTTAAATTTTTAAAACACTTGCTTTAGAACCATATCAGCATTTTCTTTGGGGTCATCTTGATATATTGATCTTTAGGATAGAAGTTCAGATGCTAAAGCATAGTTACAATATGCACCACTGATATTTTTTCTTAGGAAAGAAAGATTATGTCAGAAAACACGAATCCTTTGGAGAAATAGTAAAGAATTCAGATGAACATTTGCTGTTCTAGAGTGTAGCTGCACTATGCAGAAGGCACACCAAGCAGCATGCTCTTTAAAATCACCGTGCTTGTCTGCACTGTCATTGACATGGCAACAGTCCATGAAGAGCTCCCGGAAAAATATAAATTTAATATCTTAACCTGCCACTATCTCAGGACTAGGGCCCTGGGAGTGACAGCTGTAATATTTCAGGAAAAATACTCATCAGATTTTACTTCCGAATTCCATCCTGCTTCTATATTGAATCTCCTATTTGGGATAGAACTGTCTCTGGTTAAATCAAGAGTTGAGAGGCCAGGCTCCAATTTATTTTCTGCTCAATGCATGTCTTCTTGTACATCTTTGGTCTACTTATATAGCTTCACCATATTTTATCAGTCTACAGATCCATAAAGAAGCCATAACAGTGCCTATTCCTCAGTTGTATTTGGAGGTTAATTTCCTGGGGTGCTTGTGCAAAAAAAAAAAATGGTATTATGATTTCCATCTTCACTAGTCCCAAACTATACAATGACACTTTCTGGTATGCTGTCGACTCTCCAATTCAGTCATGATAATATGTCTCCCAAGTTGGCACTAGAGAGAGATGAAAATTGAAAAGGACTCCAAATCACAACACATACCCTGCTCACATGAAACATAATTTCTTCTTATTTTATAACCTACCTATCTTTCATCTCAGCCTTATTATCCTTCCTTTCCCCAAAGACTGGATATTCTATATCCTATCTCCATGCTGCACTGGTCATTCTGCCTACCAAAATACAAGGCAGGTTGTAAATTTCTTCTGTAATTCCACACTGTATGGTACCTACAGGTCTCTTCAACTTCACCTCGTATGTATGGTTTCCACCTGCTGCTCCTTCTTAAACTTTGATTGCTACAATGCAATAGGACCGTGGTTCTCAACCTTGGCTGCACATTAGAATCACCTGGGAATCTTTTTAAAATCCTGATTTCTGGGCCTCATCCTCCAGAAATTCTGTTTCTTTGTTACTAATGTTGTGGCCCCACCCCATAACAAAGAAACAGAATTTCTGAAGGATGGGGCCCAGAAATCAGGATTTTAAAAAGATTCCCAGGTGATTCTAATGTGCAGCCAAGGTTGAGAACCACTACAATAGGACCTCAAAGCTCCATCAACAAAGATCTAAGATTTTTCAGGTTTCAGGGTCTAGAAATCCCCTATCCCGTAAACCCCGTTTCAGTAAAGAAGCCTATCTGCACAGCTTGCTCATTGAAAGTCAATGATGTATTTATTAAACATATACTTTCTGAACACTGTGTTGCCTGAAAGGCACTCATAAAGCTTTTGCAAGAGAATAAGTGACAGTCATAACTGCCCAGGCTAATGAGTGATTATAAGTTTCATATGCATTGTAATAAAATTATGTTAATATATTCACATGTATATCACGTGTATTTTAAGGTATTAAAGACTTTTTGAAAAATATAGATGTTCTACTCCAGAACTGTTGCCTAAAAAGGAACAAAAGTGAGTTTCTTAGGAATCTGGGATCTTACTGCTTATCCAGACTTTCAACCGATCTTGTTTCTACTTAAAAACCAAAACCAGCCAATCTGCCTCTAGAGTTATCTGCTGCCTTTAGTTCCTGAGCCTTCCTGGTGTGTTATATAAGTTTACGTCTTCCTTCTGCAAATATTTAAGTTTTATCTCTTCGTACTCTGTTACATAAGTTACTACTCACACATTTACTTTCTATCTTCCAAAATCTGTCGATCTGTCTAGTCTTCAGGATTTCCTCCCATCCTCTTTGTCCCTGTGGTTTTATACCTTCTCAGTTGCTTTCACTATCAATGGTTTATAGGCTTCAAGAAGTGGTCGGATCATCACATGTGTTTATCTAGAAGTCTCATTGAAGCGCTTTAGTTAGGGGAGTAGCATGATCCGATATACATTCCATTAAATAACTCAGGCAATATTGTAGACAGAAGAGTTTAGAGGAAGCCAAGACTGGAAACAATCAGAAGAGCTAGAAGAGCTGAATAGAGACTGAACTCACTGAAGAGCCAGAAGAGGTGCAGTGTAAGTGCTAAAAAGGTAGTATTATTAGCATGTGGTTTCAACTTGAATGTAAAAGTCTATATTTCTACCACAGGTGGAACTAGCAAAGGAAAAACAAGTTAGGACAGAGAAACACATGATTCCCATGTTATACATGTTGATATGAGGGACCAATGGGATATGCAGGTAGACAGTTGACTATACAGAACTGACATTCTGTGGAGAGGTCTAGGCTGGAAATATAGATTTGAGAGCCACCAAGATAAATGTGCTTTAACTTGTCAAAAACACAATTTCTCCATATTAATATTAAAATGTGTTATTCAGTAGAGATGATGATATCTTTGTTCTATTTCGGTGACTTTAGATCTTTCTGCAGTGTGAATATATGTATATAAAACATGCACATTCCCATCATTTTAGGAAAGCATTCTCAGATGCACATAACATCATTATGCAAACCACATGCGATTTTGTATATGAATAACATTCACCTAATAACACTGTCTTATTTTATAATCAGATGGGATCAAATGGAATCTGACCTTCACTGCATTGATCACTAGGGCTGATTCTGGACATCTCGCTGGTTAGGGAGGTGTCTACCTCCCTCCTCACTTCACTATATGTGTCTCTCCCAAAGATATGTGTTCATTCAAGTAAATAGTCAGGTTGAAGTTTAATTATAGAGATTATATGTTCACTTTTTATGGCAGCAAAATAATTTCATATCCTTACTAGTCTTTGTTCTAATATTGTTTAGAAAAAGTATGAGAAAGATGTATAGTTTATGCTGTATAAATTCTGATTTCTCTCATGCTTATAAAAATATTTTTTCCTTAAGGCAGAAACAATAAGCAAGTTGCATATTTTTCAGGGGGTGGACTTTTCTGTTTAATTTTTATTGCTATAAAGCACTTTCATGAGCTCAAAGGAATTTTATTTTGTTATAAATAATATTATGTCTTTGAGAGTGGAGAAGTATAAATTATACTATTAACAGAAAGTGTAGAACTTCCATTAATCTCTGAATTGCAAATTTTTATCTTGGAACAGAAATCACCTTCTGGCAACATTCAATAAAATTCATTCATCTCCTATTGCTGCCTTTAGTTTCCCAAATATTCTTTTTAAAAGTTCTTTTACTATATAGTGGTTTAGTTAAATTCAATTTAAGTCCTGATAAAGAGAAGTATGCTTATTCATTTCTGATGACACTAGTAGCTAGGTTTTTGTGTAGGTGCTTCTGTTTGGAGAGCTCACTAACTGGCAAGAGGCCTCTAACTCCAGCTGTGCCACAAGCAGCTTCAGTGCTCCTGTCTCCCACTGAGACCCTATGCGGTGCAGAGAACTAATGGTAACTCATTAGCTTTTGAGACATATCAAAATCTTGGATTCTTGCCGAAACTGGTTTGGCTCAGTGGATAGAGCGTCGGCCTGTGGACTGAATGGTCCCAGGTTCGATTCCAGTCAAGGGCATATACCTGGGTTGTGGGCACATCCCCAGTAGGAGATGTGCAGGGGGCAGCTGATCGATGTTTCTCTCTCATCGATGTTTCTAACTATCTCTCTCCCTCCCTCTCTGTAAAAAATCAATAAAATATATTTTAAAAAAAAAAATCTTGGATTCTTGCCTCCCTGTTAACCTTCCATGACAATGAGGGTGATACTGTTTCTACAGGTTTAGGATCAAAGTTCTCTCCTGGTGATCAGTATTTTCCTGTATATTTTGACCTCAAAAACATCATTTCCCCAAATTTCAGCATAGTAAGACAGGAAAGTAAGGGGCTGTTCATACATTCAATTCCCCAAAGTGTTTTGATTTAAATGATACATTTTCATCCCTTTGGCGTCATGTGCTCTTTTGTCAAAGCATATACTTCAAAGATGACACCTATCCAGTGGTTCTCAACCTTCTGGCCCTCTAAATACAATTCCTCATGTTGTGACCCAACCATAAAATTATTTTCGTTGCTACTTCATAACTGTAATGTTGCTACTGTTATGAATCGTAGTGTAAATATCTGATATGCAGGATGGTCTTAGGCGACCCCTGTGAAAGGGTCGTTTGACCGCCAAAGGGGTCGCGACCCACAGGTTGAGCACCACTGTATTACACCCAACTGGGAGGAACTTTTTTCCCTTTCACGTCTTTCTTTCCTCTTCCTTTTCACTTCACAGTCTGGCTATTTGTAATGTTCTATTTGTTCAGTTAGAGATTTTAATTGTACAAGAGTACAATTTCGACAATGATTTCCAATTAAAATTATGAATTTCACACTACTTATGATCAACTAAGTCCATTAAGCTGATTTATTTGAAAACAAATGATTAAAATCCTTTCCAAATGGTGCTATGCCTGTCATACATAATTGTATTTGATTGAAATGAATTTGATGGCATATGCAATTCTTGACATCAGCGTACTTACTTCCCTAACCCCCTATTCATTTAAGAACAACATAATGTTCATTGAACAACAGAACAGAAAGTTCTGCTGCTGATGGGCACAGATTTATTTTTTCAAGTGTCAAACTGGTGTCATAGTTATGAGTGCACACAGCCAATGTGTTCTGTATAATTGTACACCTTACTGTATTTGCCGGATAGGCTTTCTATCAGCTCATATATGCAGACCCTAATGAATCCAGAGGCGTGGCTATGTGAGCTTATAGTAAACCAGCACCACACATCACAGAAAAGGTGCAGGTGACAACACGGCCCAGGAGGCTGAAATTCTGAAGCTTAAGTCCCACTTGCATGAATTTAAAACTAAATCCTTCTCCTTAGTTATTTTTATTTACTGGGGTGTTATGCTCTAGAACAGTGGTTTTCAACCCTCTGGCCCTTTAAATACAGTTCCTCATGTTGTGACCCAACCATAAAATTATTTTCGTTGCTACTTCATAACTGTAATGTTGCTACTGTTATGAATCGTAGTGTAAATATCTGATATGCAGGATGGTCTTAGGCGACCCCTGTGAAAGGGTCGTTTGACCGCCAAAGGGGTCGCGACCCACAGGTTGAGCACCACTGTATTACACCCAACTGGGAGGAACTTTTTTCCCTTTCACGTCTTTCTTTCCTCTTCCTTTTCACTTCACAGTCTGGCTATTTGTAATGTTCTATTTGTTCAGTTAGAGATTTTAATTGTACAAGAGTACAATTTCGACAATGATTTCCAATTAAAATTATGAATTTCACACTACTTATGATCAACTAAGTCCATTAAGCTGATTTATTTGAAAACAAATGATTAAAATCCTTTCCAAATGGTGCTATGCCTGTCATACATAATTGTATTTGATTGAAATGAATTTGATGGCATATGCAATTCTTGACATCAGCGTACTTACTTCCCTAGCCCCCTATTCATTTAAGAACAACATAATGTTCATTGAACAACAGAACAGAAAGTTCTGCTGCTGATGGGCACAGATTTATTTTTTCAAGTGTCAAACTGGTGTCATAGTTATGAGTGCACACAGCCAATGTGTTCTGTATAATTGTACACCTTACTGTATTTGCCGGATAGGCTTTCTATCAGCTCATATATGCAGACCCTAATGAATCCAGAGGCGTGGCTATGTGAGCTTATAGTAAACCAGCACCACACATCACAGAAAAGGTGCAGGTGACAACACGGCCCAGGAGGCTGAAATTCTGAAGCTTAAGTCCCACTTGCATGAATTTAAAACTAAATCCTTCTCCTTAGTTATTTTTATTTACTGGGGTGTTATGCTCTAGAACAGTGGTTTTCAACCCTCTGGCCCTTTAAATACAGTTCCTCATGTTGTGACCCAACCATAAAATTATTTTCGTTGCTACTTCATAACTGTAATGTTGCTACTGTTATGAATCGTAGTGTAAATATCTGATATGCAGGATGGTCTTAGGCGACCCCTGTGAAAGGGTCGTTCGACCGCCAAAGGGGTCGCGACCCACAGGTTGAGAACAACTGCTCTAGAGAAAAATGAAATAAAATGGAAATCACTTGTTCTGAGTGCAGTGTCTACCATTAAAGCACTAAGGTTAAAAGAAATCTTGACCCACAAGGAGGTTTGCCAGTTGTCCAATTTACACGATCGAGCATTCCTCTCTTGTGTCCCTAACACCAAATGCACAAGCACAGCTTGAAAGAGCAGGAGTGGTATTTCTGCTATAAGGACTCATTACTGAACCTGAATATTCACTGAAATATATGCCTAGGCTGGAATGCAGCATCCAAAATTATCTCCATAACTTTGCACATAAGGCAGGAGGATGTGAAGAGTTTGAAAGACCCTTTTAAAATAGCCAGAAAAAGTCCAGCTGGTATGGCCCAGTGGATTGAGTGTCGTCCCATGCACCAACGTCACTGGTTTGATTCCCGGTCAGGGCACATGCCCTGGTTGTGGGCTTGAGGTAGCCGACTGATGTTTCTCTTTCTCTCCCCCTCTCCCTTCCTTCCTCTCTCTCTAAAAAATTCAATAAAAACGTAAATATAAATAAAAGTAAAATAGCCAGAAAAAATTACAGTGCAATACTTCCCTTTCATCATGCTACCACTGATCAAATATTGTTTAATTCCTTTCCTGATAAAAAGCTACTGGTGTACATTAAGGAATGTTCTTTTACTTTTTACTGGTGCTTACACTTGAAAAGTCAAATATAAGAAATTGAATCAAAACTCACAGATATAGATAAACAGCTCTAATATATGCATAGCTAGCCCCAGGCAAAATTGTGAAGTAATTAGTGCTTAACTTCAGTACATACGGCAAAAATGAAGTGTGTGTCTCACCCAATGCCAGGCACATTGTAATCTCTTGCTAAATTTCCCCCCTGAACCTTTATTCCTCCTCTTTCAGATTTTTTCCTACTCCCAGATAATTTTGCACCATCATCCAGGTATCCCCACAGTGTCTTTGTGCTGCATGCCCCATCACTCTCTAATCAAATTCACTCCCAGCAGATAATTTCCTATATTCCTTCTTGGAAAACCTCTTTTCAATAGATTATTTCCTTGGAAAGGATCTGATCAATTAATTCTCACTTAAGGTTTAACAACACTTCATAACTTAATATATTATCCCTCCTAAAGCTATTAGCACTTTAACGGGGACCATCAAAACCTCAAGTCAAAAGAGTGATTAATGATTACTGCAGGCACCAGGAGGGAGTGACTTGGGGGTGTAATTCTGTTATTTATTGTAAGGAGCACCATTTCAAGTTCCCTCTATCTACACCAGGAACATTGGTATATTCCAGGGGCCCCTTCTAACATTATCTTAGGATGTAATAAAAAAAATTGGACTAATACTGTATAGGTGTTTTCATTCAATTAATGAAATATGTCATATGTTCCTTCCCCCTTCTCCTTTGCGGATAGCAGTAGTCATGATTAAGTGGTTCTATTTCCCAATGCTCTCCTCTGCCCCCTCCTGGAAGTATTGATAATGGCAATGCTGTTTATAGCAGGTTCTGTAGTCAATAGGCTTCCTTATTTGGTATATGTTAAAAAAAATTTGAAAACTTCATGGTTGGAGGAAGGCTCTGAAAGTTGCAGTGACTAAAATTTCCATTGACCCCGCTGAGACTTGAAACCTGCTAGTTTCACACCACTCTAATTAACACCCACACCATTTCCTGACAAAACTGAGTGTACTTCCAACTTAATCAGGCTTCTGGCAATAGGAATGGTAAACATAAAAAGTAATGTCCGGAAGCTGATTTTAAAAGAGCCTTTTCCTTTTTCTTGGAATTTGCCTGCATGAAATAGAGATTGTTTGCAACTCTTGGGGGTTTTTTTGTTTGTTTTTTCTTTTCTAAATCTTTTCTAATAGGCTCCCTTTTATTGCACCATTATTCCTTTGCTTGTGTTCTTCCTTCCACTTGCAAGGCTTCCCCTCTCTCCACCACTTAGTCCATTCAGCCTGTCAAGGCTCCTTATAACCCTGGGCATGACTGCTGCCTGCACTGGCATCTTTCATAGCCCACAGATCTGTGTTCTAAGATAAACTGAAGTGGCGTTTGTTTTAATGCTTACTACATCCCATTCACGTCATTTCTTTCTGACAGAAACCTGTGAGTTAGGTAAAATCCTCATTTTACATAGATAAGACTCAAAGAGGTTAAGTTAGATAACCCAAGATCATATGACAAGCCGAGCCTAGATTCAAACCATGACTATACCATCTATACAAATGGACTTCAACCCACCACTTGAATCCCCCTATTGTTTTCCCATCTGTGCAGATGCATCCACCTTTCTCAAATACAGTGGGGCCTTGACTTACGAGTGTCCCGACTAACAAGTTTTTTGAGATACCAGCTGTCTCTCCGCCGATTTTTTGCATTGAGTTGATAGAGTAATTTAAGTTAAGGAGCTCCTTAACGAGCTCGGTCTCGGAAGGAATTAAGCTCTTAAGTCAAGGCCCCACTGTATTCTCATTCATTTAAATTAACCCAATTCTGACCCAGCAGGATTCAGAGATGACATAATGTTTTCTTTCCTCATTGCCCCAAGGAGACTTGTACAGTGTTTGGGAGAAGCACACACCAGAGGGACGCCAAAAGTTCTTGTGACAAGCATCCTCAGCCCTTTGCTCCTTTGCTAAGGTAGGAAATAGAAGTGATGTCAATAAGGCCAACTGGCACCCCAGTCCTGCAGCAGCCTCAGCGGCTGGGAGGAGCAGGGTATGGAAGGCAGTGGAGCATGACCCGGGTACGATCAAATAGAAGGATTTGGTGTTACATGGGCCAAACACTGGGTAATGGAGAAGAATTTTAACTTCTTATGCATGTAATTTAGTATCACATGGATGTGTCCCTACACTGGACAAATTGATGTGTAAGGGGAAAATCTACTTTTTTGAAAGGGAAAAGGTATTATCTCAGAAATGTTCATGTTAATGAATAAAGTAGGAATCGTCTTGATCACTGGCCATAAGAGAAAGGGTTCTTCTCATTACCACTCTTTCCTTTTGTTCTTTCTTTTGCCAGGTATGCCTTATCTAAATTTCTGAAGATTATGCTGAATTCAACAATTATCACACACAGAACATGCTGCTATTTTTAGAGCACATTCCCAGGAAAGCTGTGCAACGCTGCTGTGGTGTCTGTGATGACTGACACATTCACTCTGAGAAGGACCACTCAGCGGCATTGTCTTCATGAACATCTGAAGGTAATTTTTCACCAAGTTAGGCTTTAGTCATTATGGAGTATCCCATATGCAGACTATCTGCCCAAATATAGAAAAAAACAACCTTAACTTTCTCCACCATTGAAAATCTTCTATATTGTTCACTCTTCATATAAAATGTGTTCAAGTAAGAAAGGCGAAGTAGTAGAAGCCCAAGAAGCATGAAGTCAGAATAGGTCATTCTAACAGTCTGTTGGCCTCTGTACTTGTCTCCAGGCCTCCAGGATTGTCACCTGATACCAGAGGCCCAGCGTCCAGTTGCAGCCCTTATGTAGAGCACCACATCTGCTTTTTACTGAACATCAGCTCAGAAGTGGGGTCACGGGTCCTCAAAGCTCATAAAAGGAGGCAAAAGTCTAAAGAGCATAGGAACAGAGGGAAAGCGCCCATTCAATAGAGTTGCTCTCTAGTCTGACATCCATAGTGAACACTATTTTGTCCCTTGATTGACTTGTTACTTTTCTTTTGGATCAGAACTCTACTTCCTCATTTCCCGGTCTGGGTATTTGGTCAGTGTCTCCTATTGGCCAGCTCTTGATTCGGACCCATTCTTTTCTATCAAAACATTAGGACCTGGCCTGAGTGTTAGATTTTCTCCTTCCACCAAAAAATTTTAAAAGTGGGTAGAGTATATTATTCAGCATCAATAATGAAAAGAGAACTAAAGTGAGTGGTTGGAGGATATGGGTAGATGTGGGGGCAGGTGAAGGGAGTCATGGAAAATTGCAATCGTTTGTGCTCTCGGCATGCAACCATTTTGGAAAGAGAAAGAAAAGGAAATCCTGTTGGTCTTTTAAAAATTAATGTCCTTATCCCCCCCATTGCCCCACCAACCCCCCACCCGCTCTTGCCCTCACCCCCTTGGTGTCTGTGTCCATTGGTTATGCTTATATGCATGCATACAAGCCCTTTGATTGATCTCTCCCCCTTACCCCACCTTCCCCTACCTTCCCTCTGAGGTTTGAGAAATGGGGAGGATAAGGACACATATGTAATACCTTAATCAATAAAGAAAGAAAGAAATTAATGTCATGGCCAAATTTGTAGGAGCCTTAATAAAAGGATTTCCTTCAACTATTTCAGTCATCATCATTGGATTTGCTTGTGTGCAGTTGTCTTCACAGGCTATCTTTTCAGCTCCAAGTGAAAATGCAAGATCTTTTTTACCTAGAGATGTCTTTGCCTCAGGAGATTTATATTAATAACAAACAATAGATACATGCTGTCTTATTGGAGAGCATTTTAATACAATAAGCGTTTACTGACTATTTGTATAATAGGCCCTGTGCTATAGGCACCTTCATTTCACCACATACACCAGTTGGATATAGATAATTTTGAGACACCATTTGCATTCATAACCCAGAGTCAGCTATATGTGTATGGCTCAAAAGATGGAAGCAGAGTGGCATATTGACTCTATGTTAATATATACTTTTATAACAATTATATTGCAAATATCCCAGGAGAATCATTATTAAAGTACTATAGCTACCTTGCTTTACCATGTACAGAATAAGATGATGAGTTTGTAAGATAAAAACTTTAAAAAGCAGATGTTCACAGATGTTAAGAGACTTGGACAAGGTCATATAACCTGCACAAGGTCATGAGAAAAGCTTGACAGAATGAAAATTAGGGAAGTTACATGCTTCTCACACATCCTAAAACATGTCTAGAAGGTCTTGAAAGTGCTGTCATCACAACAGCAATTTAGTTATCTTTTTCTAACTACTTTGTTTTCTGGGAAACATGTTTTTTAAACTTTGGACAAATGATTTAAGAGGTTAGTTTTATTAAGTGCAAACATAAATTAATGAGATTTTCTAAATGAAAACCAATGTAATATATTATTCTTTAATTTAATTTAAAATCATAATTCAGTTTTACTATAATATTTAATGGAAATGATTAAACACAATAGCAGATCCATTTATCATGGGCTGCATTGGAAAATATTTAGCTGTAGTGGAGATCTGTAGAGGCAATTAAAATGCCCCACAAACAGATGGTAAGAGAGAAAGGTACACCAAAAGATAAGTACCAGTAATAAGACCTCCAGCGGGATAAATATTAAGTGGAAGATGGATCCAGCAAATCCTGATATAAATATTAAAAATATATTCCCACTCAAGAAAATTAATTGTACCCTGGCCGGGTAGTACAGTTGGTTAGAGCATCCTCCAGATACTCAAAGGTTGTGGGTTTGATACCCGGTCGGGGCACATACAAGAATCAACCAAGGAATGCATAAATAAGTGGAACAACAAATCAATCTCTCAAAGAAAGAAAGAAAGAAAGAAAGAAAGAAAGAAAGAAAGAAAGAAAGAAAGAAAGAAAGAAAGAAAGAAAGAAAGAGAGAAAGAAAGAAGGAAGGAAGGAAGGAAGGAAGGAAGGAAGGAAGGAAGAGAAAAAGAAAGAAAGAAGAGGGAGAGAAAGAAAGAAGAAAATTATTTTCATTACATTGATCATATATGCACCAGGCTCTGATATTCTGGCCTACTTTTTCTTTTCTTCAAGCAAAAATTAAAAGCCAAGCAATTTTGAAATTCAATTCATATATTATGGATAATGAATCTACTTTATCATTATACAAGAGCATTACATTTGAGGCCACTAAAACCCCATGAAAAATTTGCAAACATTCTTACTGAGCTGAATCAGTGTTGTCTACCTACTTCAAATATCTTCATATATATATCCAAATATTACTTAGTTTCTTGGAATAAAAATAAGAAAATTAAGGGAGATGCCAGAGTAATTTGGAGAAGTAAGCTAAAGTAAACTTGAAAAACAGAGAAATGAAAACTAGTTACATAGCTCCTATATATTGAATACTGTTATGCCCAGATTTCAAGACCTCCCAAAGATCCACCAGGGAGCGCCAAATCCAATGCAAAAGCAGAGAGTCTTTTATTCAAGCCAGCTTGGTCCTCCTCTGCCTCCATTACTGGATGAGAGAGAGCCCCGAGTCCCAAGAGATCAAAGGTTATATAGGGCTAGTCATTTGGGTGGGCTTAGGTAAGTGACGTGAGTTACAGAGATTGGTCACTCTGGTCAGGGTTTTTCAGCACAAAGGTCAGGAAGTGACCAACACATTCTGAGGTTCGAGCAGTCCCCCACTATAGCCTTATTAGGACCTTAGCTGCGTTCCTGGAGCTTCATTGGTCCACTCAAGTGGTGGCTGGGGGAGTTAGGATATTACTGGCATTCCTGTGGTCACTCTCAGAAAGGGGAGAGGGTTTAGGCTGAGGGCCCAGCCCTACAAGATAAAGTGGAGGAGAGTTCGTTTCTGCTTTGTCCTTTCAATACTATATAATCCAATGTAGCATATACCATTTGATATAAATTATAATACCGCTGCCATGATGGAGAAGAAACGACAGAATAAAATTAAACTCAGCTAAATATAGGCTGCATCTATATATCACCAAACATTCTAAATATCATTATAGGTAATGAAGTAAATAGTAATGTAGGGATTCACTATGTGCTTCTGGAACTTGATTTGCAGTTATTCGGTTTAATTCAGCAAATGACTAGGTAGTGAGTATCATTATGAGCATAGATATTGTGATGGATACTACTAAAAATGAATCAATTGGTCTCTGCTGTGGAGCCGCATCCTTTTGTGGCTAGGGTTCAGGATCTGTAGAAGGCGCCTTGCACAAATGAAAACACTAGACAAGAAATATGAATTTAGAAGTCATGGAGGCCAGATAGAAAACTTCCCTCCAGTGGGGAAGCTCCCTGAAAACTCGGTCTGTCTGCTTTTATTCACTTGAATAAACATTTGCCCTTTAAGAATAAGTACAGGCATATCAAAGGTAAAGTTTTGTAAACAGTAAAAGAATTATCAGGTTAGGGAAATGCCTTGAGCCATTTGGCCAACAGCAGGGCAATATTATGCTGATTTTCACCCCTGCTGAATATCGAATTAATATGCTAACTACCTTTGGTCTTAGCCTTTGGCACTCTGCTTTCAAAAATATCTTAGAGTCAAAGTGAAAGATAAGACATGAACACAAATAGTTACATTCTTAAACAAACCAGGATAAACAGCCAAGAATAGCTACAAAATACCTTTGCAAATTAGTAAATAAATAAAATGCGTTGACATCCTGTCATACATTAAAATATATTATTAAATTGGTTAGTTATTGCTAAATAATAAACAACCACACAAAAAACTTACTGACATTTATTTAGCTCAGGTGTTTGTGAATCACTTAGGGACTGGCTGATCTAGTATAGTCCAGGATATTTAGCTTTATGGATATTGACTAGGATTTTTTCAACATCTGGAGGTTGACTAAGGGCTAGGTAACCTAGACTGAGGCAGTTCCTCTCTATGTCTTTCATCCTCCTCCTCTGTCTAGCAGAATAACCTAGGTATGTCCTGCATGGTAGTCCTAGAACTGAAAGAAAACAAGCCAAATGCTGGAAACACTTTTTAAGTGTCTCACATTTCCTAAAATCACAATGGCAAAATCAAGTCACATGGCCAAGCCAAGAATCAGAGTGGGAGGGCACTTCAAATTTCATAGCAAAAGATGTGAATAATCTTATTGCTGGGGATGCAATAAAGATTTAGAACAATAAAATCTACCCCAAATATAAAGTTTTGAAATGAAGGTGCATAGGTGAAGGAATTGGCTGGCATACTATTAGAATATAATTTATAGGCCAGACTAAAACACTGGAATATCAATTTAATTTATGATAAAAGGAATTATTCACAATCATTTAGTAAAATGAAGGCTACTAAACAGAAGGTGTTGGGAACTTTAGCTCACAATTTAAAAAGAAATCAGGTTAGATCCTTACCATACATCATATATCCAAATATTTTCCACATGGTTTACAAAATGCAATATGAAAAATGAAATCATAGCATTTAGAAAAAAATGTAGGTTATTAAGTAACTGATCTTGAAAAAGGGGAAGGACTTTTTAATTATCAAAGAAAAAAATCAATGTATTTCAAAACATATATACAATATATATTAGTAACAACAAAATTAAAGGGCAAATAGAAAAATAGTTCAAACAAAGGCTCAATGCCCTTTATGTATTGAGCTTTTAAAAATTCATAACAAACTTACAATCAAATAAAAAATGGACACAAAAAACAATTCATGAGTGATGTGAGGAAAGATGGTAGAGTAGGATATTCCAGGAATCCATCCTGTCACAGAAACAACAAATGAACTGGCAGGAACTGTCTAAAGCTATTATTTTGGAACTCTGAATCTATTATAACACTTGCAACATCCAGGGAAGAGCTTGATGAAGAAGATGGTAAATTTCAGGCAATTTTAGCCTTTACTTGCCAGGGTCCAACCCCAGCAGGTCCAGGGGTCCCCAAAGGTGTGGACGGAGCCGGCGAAGAAGGAATGACACAGAGACAGCGTTCAGTTGATCAGCAGCCTAGCCAGGATCTCTAGTCAAGTTCTGGTCAGGATCTCCAGCGAAGTTCTGGTTAGGATCTCCAGCCAAGTTCTGTGTCCATGTTCTCTTGCTAGGTTCTCCAGGTTCTCCAGCCAGGTTCTGTAGCCATGTTCCCTCGCTAGGTTCTCCAGCCAGGTTCTGTCCAGGTTCTCCAGCCAGGTTCAGTCACCAGGTTCTAGTCAGGTTCTCTTGCCATGTTCTATCCAGGTTCTGTAGCCAGGTTCTGTCTCTAGGTTCTTCAGCCAGGTTCTCTTGCTAGGTTCTGTCTCTAGGTTCTGTGTGTTGTTGTTTTGTTACATCTGTATTTATACCAGTTGATTCCAATCCTATCAATCTCTATTCCAAAGGTTAGGGCGTTTCTTATCTCCATTCCAGGAGGTAAAGATTATGTAGCTTAAGCATGATTGTTCGTAGTTAAAGTGATTAACTACCCGCCTGGCACTTAGTTAAGCAGTTTTATTCCCTCCCTAACTTCAGGGGAAAATCCCTAACTGGGGAAACAACCTTTCTCGGAGAGGTGACCTTGGTTAAAACACATAGTGCCAAGAAGGTGAGTAAACATGTTAAGAACAGTATGCCATATACGCCAGGTCCCTTGAAACATATGCTGTGCAGATGTTTCTTTCCTGCAGTGACTGTGTCAAGCAGCAAGGATGGACCAGCTCCCAGCATTTACTGGTACCAGCTACCATCCTCCCTCCAATCCTCTACCAATACCACTGAAGGCAGCTGTGCAATTGCAGCCCATGTTCTTGATACAACCTGCTAGAGTCAGGATGGGCAATGAAAACATTGCCCACCAGAGATATGAATTTTGTAATTTGATTGCTGATTGCTGCTTTAATCACGGAGGCTCTGGTATAGAAGTCAACCATTATTTCAATACCAAAGGGCTAATGCACTTTCCAGCTACAAAGGAATTTAAAGACACAAGAACCCTTTTTCAACCCTATTGGAAGCCAGACATATGAAGAAACTTTTGTCAGATCACTGCAAAGACAATGAAAGAGAAACTTCAATGACCACAGACAGCAAAGATACACACTTTGCAAAAATATTTCAAAAAATAATTAAAGGATGGTTCTAGCCCTCAACAAACAAAAACCCCAGCAATCTGTTAGAAGTAAGATAATTACAATGAGAGAATTTCCAGAGTTACCACAAGATAATACACAGAATGTCCTGGTCTCAACAAAAATTCACAAAGCAGACAAAGAAACATGAAAGAATGGCCCATTTACAGGGAAAAAATAATTTGACAGAAACCATCGCCCCCACGGATATCCAGACATTGAAAATATTAGTCAAAGATGCTAAATCAACTGTCTTAAATATGTTTTGTGAACTAAACAAAACTATTAAAAGAACTAAATGAAATCAGGAAAACAATGTCTGAACAAAATGAGATGTACAGGGACAGTGTCTTTATAGTATTGAAATCAGGGTGGTATTATTCAAACTAGTTTGTTCCAAATTTCAGTTGCTACTTGTAGCCCCCAAGGTAACCACTAGGAGAATAACTAAAAATATACAGAAAAGGAGGAAAAGGAAATCAAAATGGTACACTATTAAAAATAAATTAAATACCAAGAAAGTCAGTAATGGAGAAACTGAAGAACAAAAACATATAAGACAAATAAAAAAAACAACATTAAATTACAGAAATAAATACTACTTTATCATTAATCAAATTAAATCTAAATGCATTTGCTGGAAGCTGATCCACCCTTGCTGCTTAACACAGTCGCTGTAGGGAAGAAACATCTGCACAGCATATGTTTCAAGGGACCTGGCGTATATGGCATACTGTTCTTAATATGTTTGCTCCCCTTCTTAGCGCTATGTGTTTTAACCAAGGTCACCTCTCCGAGAAGGGTTGTTTCCCTAGGTGGGGATTTTTCCCTGGAGTTAGGGAGGGAATGAAACCCCTTAACTAAGTGCCAGGCGGGTAATTAATCACTTTAACTACAAACAATCACGCTTAAGCTACATAATCTTTACTTAGGACAATCTCCTTCAGTTACTTCCTTGTGGCTTAATAGAACAATAGAGTAACCTTGGAATGGAGACAAGAAACGCCCTAACCTTTGGAATAGAATGGATAAGATTAAAATCAACTGGTATAACTACAGATGTAACAAGACAATAAAGACAGAACTTGGCTGGAGATCCTGGCTAGAGAACCTGGCTAGGCTGCTGATCAACTGAACACTGTCTCCGTGTCATTCCTTCTTCGCCGACTCGATCCACACCTTTGGGAACCCCTGGACCTGCTGGGGTTGGACCCCAACATGCATTAAACTCTCCTATTAAAACACAGAGACTGGCAGAATGGATTAATAAATAGGATCTATCCTTATTCTATCTACCAGAGACTCATTTCAGATATAAGGAAACAAAGAGGTTGAAAGTAAAAAGGTAGAAAAAGGTATTCCATTCAAATAGTAACCAAAAGACAACTAGTAAGACAAAATAAACATTAAATCAGACAAGATTAAAAGACAAAAAAAGGCATTATATATGTACAACAAATTATCCAAAAATTATGAATATGTACAACCTAACAAAGAAGCCCCAAAATATAGGAAGCAAAAATTGACAGAATTGAAGGGGAAAACAGACAATTCTGCAATAATAATTTGAAATTTTAATAACTTACTTTCAATATTGGATAAAACAACCAGGCAGAAGATCAATAATTATATAGAGAACTTGAACAGTATTAGAAAAAACACATGGAGAACATTCTTATTAAGTATGCATGAAAAATTCCCCAGGGTAGACAATATGTTAGGCCACAACACAGACTCTGTAAATGTTAAGTGTTTGAAATAATACAAAGTATATTTTCTGATCATAACGGAATAAAACTAGAAATCAACAACAGAAAAGAAACTTGAAAATCCACAAATATGAGGAAATTAAAGAACATACTCAGAAACAACCAATGGGTCAAAGAGGAAATCATAACGGAAATTATAAAATACCTTGAGACAAATAAAAATAAAAACACAACATATAAAAACTTATGAGTTCTGTGAAAGCAGTGCCAAGAGAGAAATCTATAGCTTTAAATGCATATATTTAAAAAGAAGAAAGAGCTCAAATTAACAACCTAACTATACATAACCTAAATAACTAGAAAAAAAGTAAACTAAATCCAAAGCTAGAAGAAGGGAAAACATAATAAAATTTAGAGTGGGGATAAATGAAATAGAGAATAGAAAAACAATAAAGAAATGCAACAAAACTTAAGGTGGTTCTTTGAAAAGATCAACAAAATTGGCAAAACATTCATTAGTTTTACTAAGAAAAAAAAAACCCTCAAATTACTAAAATCAGAAATATATTACTAATAAGTTTACAACAATAACATGTTATAAGAGAATACTACAAATAATTGTATGCCAAAAATTAGATAACAAATTTTTACAAACTACCAAAACCAACTCAAGAACCAATAGAACTCTGAGTAGACCTATAACAAATAAGAATATTGGACCCATAATCCAAACCTTCAAACACAAAATAGCCTCAGACCAGCTGGCTTCCCTGGTGAATTTTCTAAAACCTTTAAAAACAAATTAATACCATGTTTCCCCAAAATTCTTTCAAAAAATCAAGGAAGCAAAACAGTATCTAATTAATTTTATGAGGTCAGCATTATCCTGTGCTGGAAGCCAGTCCATCCTTGCTGCTTGACACAGTCACTGCAGGAAAGAAACATCTGCACAGCATATGTTTCAAGGGATCTGGCGTATATGGCATACTGTTCTTAATATGTTTACTCACCTTCTTGGCGCTATGTGTTTTAACCAAGGTCACCTCTCTGAGAAAGGTTGTTTCCCCAGGTAGGGACTTTCCCCTGAAGTTAGGGAGGGAATAAAACTGCTTAACTAAGTGCCAGGTGGGTAGTTATTCACTTTAACTACGAACAATCATGCTTAAGCTACATAATCTTTACCCCCTGGAATGGAGATAAGAAACGCCCTAACCTTTGGAATAGAGATTGATAGGATTGGAATCAACTGGTATAAATACAGATGTAACAAGACAACAGGACACAGAACCTAGAGACAGAACCTAGACAGAACATGGCGGGAGAACCTGGATAGAACCTGGTCACAGAACCTGGCTACAGAACCTGGCGACTGAACCTGGCTGGAGAACCTAGCGAGAGAGCATGGCAGGAGAACCTGGACAGAACCTGGCAACAGAACCTGGCGACAGAACCTGGCTGGAGAACCTAGCAAGAGAACATGGCAGGAGAACCTGGACAGAACCTGGCGACAGAACCTGGCTGGAGAACCTAGCGAGAGAACATGGCAAGAGAACCCGGACAGAACCTGGCTGGAGATCCTGATAGAACCAGGCGAGAGAACCCAACTATGCTGATGAACTGAACGCTGCCTCCATGTCATTCCTTCTTTGCCGACTCCGTCCACACCTTTAGGGACCCTTGGACCTGCTGGGGCTGGACCCCAGCAATCCTGATACCTAAATCAGACACAAAAACTACAAGAAAACCAGAGACCAATATTTCATGTACATATTGATGTAAAACGTCTCAATTAAACATTAGCAAATTAATTAAGAAGAATATTAAAAGGATTATATATCATGATCAGGGGAAAACAATTCTTTAAATACAAAGATGATTCAACCCACAAAAATCAATCATTCTAGTATCCTGCATTGAGAGAATTAAGGAAAAGAATCAGATGATTATCTCTAGAGGATATAACTCTGGTAAATATATATGCACCCAATACAGGAGTACCCAAATACATAAAAAAAAACTTCTGGAAGATATCAAGAGAGAGATCAACAGCAATACAATCATTGTAGGGGACTTTAATACCCCACTGACACCACTGGATAAATCCTCTAATTGAAAAATCAGCTAAGAAACAGCAATCCTAAATGATTCAGTAGATCAGATGGAATTAATTGACAACTTCAGAACATTTCACCCCAAAACTACAGACTATGCATTCTTCTCAAGTGCACATGGGACATTTTCAAAGATAGACCCTATATTGGAACACAGGCAAAGTCTCTTCAAATTCAAGAAGATAGAAATCATGTCAAGCATCTTCTCAGATCACAATGGCATAAAATTAGAAAACGATTACAAGAAAAACAATGAAAAAAAATCAAACACTTGGAGGCTAAATAGTATACTATTAAACAATGATTGAATTACCAAAGAGATCAAAGAAGAAATAAAAAGCATCCTGGAAACAAATGACAATGAAAACACAACAATCCAAAATCTACGGTACACAGTGAAAGCAGTCCTGAGAGGGAAGTTCATAGCTCTACAGGCCTACCTAAAAAAAAAAAAAAAAAAAAAAAAAGGAATAAATGATCTAGCCCTACAACTTAAAGAATTAGAAAGACAACAATAAAAGCCCAGAGTGAGCAGAAGAAAGGAAATAATAAAGATCAGAGCAGAAATAAACGACATAGAGACAAAAAAATACAAAAGATCAATAAAACCAAGAGCTGGTTGTTTGAAAGGATAAAGAAAATTGATGAACCTCTAGCCAGGCTCACCAAGAAACAAAGAGAGAGGACCCAGTAAACAAAATCAGAAATGAAAGAGGAAAAGTAACAACCAACCCCACAGACATACAAAGGATCATAAAAAAATACTATGAACAACTCTACTCCAACAAATTGGACAACCTAGATGAAATGGACACATTTCTAGCAACATACAATCTTCCAAAACTCAATCAGGAAATATATAAAAAAAAACCTGAATAGGCCAATAACTACCAATAAAATGAAGCAGTAATAAAAAATCTGCCAGCAAACAAAAGCCCTGATCTAAATGGCTTTACAGGGGAGTTATACCAAACATTCAAAGAACTAACCCTATCCTCCTCAGACTATTCCAAAAAATTCAAGAGGAAGGCACACTTCCAAGTTCTTTCTATAAAGCCAGCATTACCCTAATCCTAAAACCAGATAAAGACACCATAAAGAAAGAGAATGACAGGCCAATACCCCTGATGAACATAGATGCTAAAATCCTCAACAAAATTCTAGCAAATCAGATCCAGTATTACATTAGAAAGATCATACACCATGACCAAGGGGGATTTATTCTGGGGATGCAAGGCTGGTACAATATCCGCGAATAAATAAATGTGATACATCACATAAACAAATTGAGAGACAAAAATCACATAATCATATCAATTCATGCAGAGAAAGCATTTGACAAGTCCAACACCCTTTCTCAGCAAAGTGGGAATAGAGGGATCATACTTCAACATAATAAAAGCCATATATGAAAAACCTACAGCCAACCTTATACTCAATTGGCAAAACTAAAGCCATTTCCCCTAAGAACAGGAACAAGACAGGGATGCCCACGTTCACCACTCCTGTTCGACATTGTACTGGAAATGCTATCCATAGCGATTGGACAAGAAGAAGAAATAAAAGGCATCAAAATTGGAAAAGAAGTAAAACTGTCATTATTCGCAGATGACATGATATTGTACATAGAAAAACCCTAAAGAATCCATAAAAAAACTACTAGACCTAATAAATGAATTTGGCAATGTAGCAAAATACAAAATTAACACCCAGAAATCTATGGCTTTTTTATACACCAATAATGAACCCACAGAAAGAGAAACTAAAAAAAAAAATCCCATTTACCATTTCAACAAAAAAAAATTAAGGTACCTAGGAATAAAATTAACTAAGAAGGTAAAAGGCCCATACTCAGAAAACTACAGGCCATTGAAAAAAGAGATAGAGGAAGACATAAAAAAAAAAAAGGAAGAATATCCCGTGTTCACGGGTTGGTAGATTCAACATCATTAAAATATCCATACAACCAAAAGCAATCTACAGAGTCAATGCACTCCCCATTAAAATACCAATGACATATTTCACAGACCTAGAACAAACTCTCCAAAAATTCATCTGGAATAAAAAAAGAACCTGACTAGCCACAGCAATCCTGAGAAAGAAGACCAAAGTTGGAGGGATCACAATACCAGACATCAAGCTATACTACAAAGCCACAGTTCTCAAAACTTCTTGGTACTTGCACAAGAACAGACATATAGACCAATGGAATGTAACAGAGAACTCAGAAATTGACCGAAGCCATTATATTCAATTAATACTTGACAAAGGAGGCAAGAACATACAATGGAGTCAAAATAGTCTCTTCAATAAAGGGTGCTGGGAAAATTGGTCATATACATGCAAACAAATGAAACTAGACCACCAACTTACACCATACACAAAAATAAATTCAAAATGGATAAAGGACTTAAACATAAGACGAGAAACCATAAAAATCTTAGAAGAATCCATAGGCAGCAAAATATCAGACATTTGTCTTAGCAATATCTTTACTGATACAGCTCCTAGGACAATTGAAACTAAGGAGAAGATAAACAAATAGGACTACATCAAAATAAAAAGCTTTTGCACAGCAAAAGAAACCATCAACAAAACAACAGGAAAGCCCACTGCATGGGAGAACACATTTGCCAATGTTATATCCGATAAGGATTTAATCTCCAACATTTACAGGGAACTCATACAGCTTAACAAAAGGAAGATAAACAATCCAATAAAAAATGGCCAAAGGACCTAAATAGACATTTTTTAAAGAGGACATAGAGAAGGCCAAGAGACATATGAAAACATGCTCAAAATGACTAATCATCTGAGAGATGCAAATCAAAATGACAATGTGGTACCATCTCACACCTGTCAGAATGACTATCATCAACAAATCAACAAACAACAAGTGCTGGCAAGGATGTGGAGAAAAAGGAACCTTTGTGCACTGCTGGTGGGAATGCAGACTGGTGCAGCCATTGTGGAAAACAGTATGGAGTTTCCTCAAAAAGTTAAAAATGGAACTCCCATTTGACCCAGTGATCTCACTTTTAGGACTATAACCCAAGAAATCAGAAGCACCAATCAGAAAGGATATATGATTGCAGCTGGTCACACCACTGGGATGCCTGGCCAGCCTGGATGAGGGGCTTATGGCTGATTGTTTTAAATTTAAAACCTTCAATAAATTTAAAACCTTCAAAAAAATTGCCCTATGTTCATAGCAGTACAATTTACAACAGCTAATATTTGGAAACTACCTAAGTGCCCATCAGTAGATGAGTGGATTAGAAAACTGTGGTACATCTACACAATGGAATACTACACTGCTGTAAGAAAGAAAGAACTCCTACCATTCTCAACAGCATGGATGGACCTGGAGAGCATTATGCTAAGTGAAATAAGCCAGTTGGAGATAGATAAATATCACATGATCTCACTCATTTGTGGAATATAATGAATAGAAATAGATCCAGAGACACAGAAGCACTGAACAGACTGTCAAATCTCAGAGATAAGGCAGGGGAGGGTGGGTGTGTAAGAGATCAACCAACGGACTTGTATGACTGCGTATAAGTATAACCAATGGACACAGACACTAGGAGTGTGAGGGCATTTGCTGGGGGTGGGAGTGGCTGGGGAGAGGTCAATGGGGGAAAAGGAGACATATGTAATATTTTAAACAATAAAGAATTTAAATTAAAAAAGAATCATATTATCATCTCAATTGATGCAGAAAAATCATTTAACAGAATACAATACCAATTTCTGATTTTTTAAAAGCCAATAAAATTAGAAATATAACTTCCTCAACATGAAAAAGGCCACATATTAAGAACTCACCACTATGATAATATTCAAAGTTGAAAGACAGAAAACTTTTCCTCTAAAATCAGGAGCAAGACAAAGATGACCACTTTTCCCATTTCTGTTCAACATAGTGATGAATCTTCTAGCCATAGCAATTAGGCAAGAAAAGAAATGAAAGTCATTCATATTGGATAGAAAAAAAGGAAGATTGTCTCTCTTTGCAGATGACATGCTCTTACATGTAAAAAATCCCTAAAGATTATGCACACACATGCACAAACATGCACACACACATGCACCTATTAGAACTAATTTAAAAATTCAGCAGTTACAAGTTACAAAATCAAAAAACAAATATCAATTGCATTTCTTATAGTAACAATAAAAAACCTGAAAAATAATATTTTTATAACTTACAATAGAATCAAATGAATAAAACATTTTAAAATAAAATTAATCAAGGGTGCGGAAGAGTTATACACTGAAAACTACAAAATATTGCTGAAAGAAATTTAAAAATATCAAAATAAAAAGCAATACAACCCATGTTGATGATTTGGACAACTTATTTTTAAGATAAAAATACTAATCAAAGTAATCAATGCTGAGGCCATTCCAAAGGGAGGAAGATCCTAAAAGAGACAAATCCTTTTTCTAAGGGGGAAAAAAACAAAATAAAATCACTGGGGGGAAATGGAAGCCTATGTTTCAATCACACATCAGCTGTATATTTTAAGTTATAATTGTGCAGGTGTTTCCTTAGCTGTAGATTAGGACTGTCCTTCTACAGGTTATTGTTTTTCTCCTTATGTCTAGCTAAGGGACAGTTCAGAATTACCTCCTATGCAAGATTAGGATGTTATCTCAATCTAAATTGACTTTATATTAATTCCTGTTGGTAAGTGGACACATGGACTTCTTCACTATATTGACAAAATAAATGATATTCTACCCATTCTTGTATTTGTATTTGTCAATGTTTAGACCAATTATCTACATAATTGGATCAACTACTTTTGTTGTTGTTAATCTTCACCTGAGGATACTTTTCGATTGATTTTTAGAGATAGTGGAAGGGAGGGGGAGAGGCAGAGAGAGAGAAACATCCATGTGAGAGAGACACATCGATTGGTTGCCTCCCACACGCAAACCGACCAAGGCCAGGAATTGAGCCTGCAACCTAGGTAAGTGCCCTTGACTGGAATAGAACCCAGGACCCTTCAGTCCCCAGGCCAATGCTCTATCCATTAAGCCAAATTAACTAGGGCCCCCCTTCCTTTTAATCAGCACACTGTACAGGCTTGAGTATAAACACTGACGACTCTCTGTTTTCTTTTTTTTTTAACATATTTTATTGATTTTTTACAGAGAGGCAAGATGAGGGATAGAGAGTTAGAAACATCAATGAGAAAGAAATATCAATCAGCTGCCTCCTGCACACCCCCTACTGGGGATGTGCCCACAACCAAGGTACATGCCCTTGACTGGAATCGAACCTGGGACCTTTCAGTCCGCAGGCCGATGCTCTATCCACTGAGCCAAACTGGTTACGGCAACTCCCTGTTTTCTAACTGCTCATCTTCATGAAGTCTGAGATATGAAAGTAGTTTTTATAGCTACTAGAAGAGAAAACAAAAAATATAGAGAATTAAGAAAACCAAAATCTGGTTCTTAAAATAAAGAAAGATAAAAGAGTTTAACAAGATTAATCAAAGAGGACAAATTTCATTCATAAATAATACTAGAGGCCCAGTGCACAAAAATTTGTGCACTTGGTGGGAAGTCCCTCAGCCCGGCCTGTGCCCTCTTGCAGTCTGGGACCCCTCGGGGGATGACCACCTGCTGGCTTAGGCCTGCTCCCCGGGGGATTGGGCCTAAGATGGCAATCAGACATCCCTCTGGCAGCCCGGAAGCCCTCGGGGGATGTCCACTTGCCAGCGGGGAGCAGACCTAAACTGCAGTCGGACATCATTAGTGCTGCTGAGGAGGCAGGAGAGGCTCCCACCACCACCGCTGTACTGGCAGCCATCAGCCAGGCTTGTGGCTGAGCAGAGCTCCCCCATGTGTTAGCGCACTGACCACCAGGGGGAAGCTCCTGCATTGAGTGTCTGCCCCCTGGTGGTCAGTGTGTGTCATAGTGACCAGTCATTCCCAGTCCTTCTGCTGTTAGGGTCAGTTTGCATATTACCCTTTTACTATATAGGATAGAGGCCTGGTGCACGGATGGGGGCCGGCTGGTTTGCCCTGAAGAGGGTCCTGGATCAGGGTAGGGGTTCCGCTTGGGTGCCTGGTCAGCCTGGGTGAGGGGATGATGGCTGTTTGCAGCTGGTCACACCCCCTTCAGAGTGGGGGTCCCCACTGGGGTGCCTGGACAGCCTGGATGAAGGGCTTATGGCTGTTTTCAGGCTGGCCACACCCCCTTTAGGGTGGGGGTCCCCACTTGGGTGCCTGGCCAGTCTGGGTGAGGGGCTGAGGGCCATTTTCAAGCTGGCTGGCGACTGAAGCTCCCAGCCTCTCCTTTTTTTCTTTTTTTAATTCTGGGATTTATTTACCTTCTATAATTGAAACTTTGTTGCCGTCACTGGAGCTGAGAGCTGGCTCCAGCTCTGAGGCCAGGGCCTGCTGAAAGCAGGTATCTGGGGTTTGTTTAGCTTCTATAATTGAAACTTTGTTGCTTTCGGAGCTCAGAGCCAGGCTGCGGCAGGTGGGGAACCTTGACTTCCTCCATCACTGGAGCAAGCAAGCCTCCTGCTTGCTTCAGCTGCATGGCTGCCGGCCGCCATCTTGGTTGGCGGTTAATTTGCATATCACCCCAATTAGCTAATGGGAAGTGTAGCGAAGGTATGATCAATTACCTTTTTTGTCTTTTATTAGATAGGATTAGAAACCAAAAAGGGAAATCAACTACAGAGAAAATAGAGTTAAACAATCATAAAGAAATATGATACACACTATTATACCAATAAATTTAAAACCTTCAATAAAATGAAAAATTGCCTAGAAAATATCATTTACCAAAATTAATCAATGAAAAATAGAAAGCCTGAGTAAATCAATAACCATTAAATAAATTAAATCATCAATAAAAAAAATCTCCCCTCAAAAAATTTAACCTAGACTCTGATGATTTTAACTGGTGACTTTTATCAAAAATTCAAGGAAACAAGAATCCCTATTTTACGTTTAGAGAACAAAGAAGCAAAGTAAACCTTAAGCCACCACTTGTTGGTAAACGTGTAGCGATGGAACACTCATACATGGGAATGAAATAACTGTATGCACATTATTTGGACAGTAATTTGGCAATATTTAGTGAATTTGAAGATATCCTTTGATCCAACTATAGAGAAACTCACACATTTGTGCGAGAATACTCCTACAATATTTTTTCTTTATCTTGTAGAGTTGTAATACCCGAAAAACATTAAAAAATCAAATGTAAAAGGGCATCAATAAGAAAAAAGACAAACTGTGGAATATTCAAACAATGCAATAGTATGTAGCAATTAAAATTCAAGAAATAGAGCTATTTGTACCAATATGGATTTAAGCTCAAAAACATACGATTGAGAAAAAAAATTATGTTGCAGAATGATATAGTTAGAATGACACTATTTATATGCAATTTATGTACAATTTTAAAACATGCAAATCAATCTCATAAATTAGCATAGATACATGCATATGTATGAAAATATATCAAATGAAAGTTGTTGATCACCTTAAGGGGTAAGTGAAGGTAACAGGAACAGGAAAGGTATCTCTAATATTTTTTTAAATATCTAAATGAAATATTGAAAAACAGTAAAACTTAGTGGTAAGTACGAAAATGTTTTAGTTATTATCTATTCCTCTCTAACAGCTTGATATATATCAGAATTTTTATAAAGAGAGGAAAACACTATGTTATTAATAGGAGCAGTATGTAGGTCAAAACAAGGTGCTTGGCACTTAGATGTACTTGATATATTTGAAAAATGACTGACTGACTGATTAACTGAATGACTGACTGGCTGAATGAATGAATGAGTGAACCTACAAAACTCAGCCATATAAGTAGAACTTCTTCCTCTTGTTTTATCTTCATCACCATAAAGATCCTTAACTTTAGGTCCTCCCAATGCCAGCTTGCATAAACAGTATCTTTCGGAGGCACTCTAATTTAGGGGATCTGGAAACAAAAGTAAGAAAGAAAAATGAATTATTTGGATTTGTACATTGAGTAACAGTAACTGGCATGTCTGTCACAGCTCCCTTCCTTTAGAACAGGGATTTCCTTTTTTAAAAAAAATTCCCTCTGGGTTGTTCTAAAGATTCCTCTGATTCTAATTCATTAAACATGAGAACTATTGTCTAGAACACATTTTAAACCTGTCTCCCGAAGAGGGGCAACAAAACTGGATGATCTTTATTGAAGGACATTAATGCATCACAGGTAAGAAGATTAACTCATACAAACAATGAACTTCTCTTTTGTCAATAAATTCTGTCAGCTTATTTATTACTGCACTGCTAAACAGCTGCCAGTTAAAAGAAAATATGGATATTATCATACTTCAATGTTGATTTGTTTCTCAAGATGACAAAAAAGAACAGGGGACTTCAAAATGGCTGCTATAATTCTGTAAATAAATTGAAAACATTTTTCTGAAGAGGTTGAAAAATAGTGCCTCATAATAAATGTTATTGTCTGGTAAAGGTAGTCTTAAAACAATACATCACGGATATTTAGAGATAAAAGGGAACATAAAGAATCTAAATCTCTTGTTTTCCAAAGTTAATATGGGGCCCTGTGAAGGGAAGTGGCTTGCCTTAAACCATTCATCTAGTTAGTGGCAAAGCCAGGATCTGAGTATTAGCCTCCCCATCCCTGGTTTAGTGCGCTGTTCACAAACATCTTATTCATACTTACAACCATTCGTTATTATTTTGAAAATTCAGGGAGCAAAGAGGGAAGCAGCAAGCATGCACTGTTGGAAGTAGAACACTGAAGTGCATACGTTTAGCTTCAATATGATGCAGCACACAGAACAGTCTGAGCATCCGCATAAACTACTGTAACCAGTCAGCTCCCAGAGTACTGGACACGAACCCGGGCAGGTTTCCTGGCCTTTCGTCAGGGAAAAAGTTCATTGAGACTTCCCGGAAGAATGGGAATTTTGACTCATTTCATATCTTTAGAAGTATAACCCATGGTTCGTTTCTTTAGGCACTGTCTAATTATTTTAATGTATAAGGTACGCATCATGTTCCAGAGCAAGAACCCTGAGCATTCTCCTGGATCCCAGCAGGACAGCTCCTTAGAATTACTTGCACAGGTTCTGGGTCCTCTGCACATTTACTGAATCAGAATCTGGGAATCTGTGTTTTTAAAATGTGCCCCCGTGATTTGACCCTGGTTCATATCAGGCTGATGTTACCATTGGTTTTGTTCATTTCTGTCTCCAGGTATAAATTCAGGCAGATAGAGTGTCCCCTCCCTTTATCGTTTTAGCTTAATTAATTAATTAATTAATTAACTAATTAATTTTTAATTCTTTATTGTTGAAAATATCACATATGTCCCCTCCATGGTTCATTTTTTAACTATGTGCTTACTATTTCTTTATAGTACAAAATCTAATTTAAGAATATAAAGGTCCTTTTATTCTTCTCAAGCCTGGAAACACACACATGCACACACATACACATTTTTCCTATCAATTGTCTGACCTTATGCTGGTAAGGATCAGGGAGATATAGCTAAATATTCATGCTACTAGAAAGCAGCTTTTTACCAGATTGTACTTAATAGGATAAGTGTATTACTTGCAAGGGGGCAAGTATTATACCCAAAAGAGGTGACGGGGTGAATGGGATCTTCACAGCAATGGCATTTGCCTACGATAAAAGCTGGAGAGGAAAAGTAATGGTTGCCCCTTAACATCAGTGCATCAGAGCCTGGGTTGCTTTGTCTGGCACTGAGATGAGAGGAACCACATACTCATGCAATTATTTCATGCAGCAACTTCTGATTAGGGAAAACCAAATAAGGTTCAGTGATCAAAACAGCAGCCCCCTGCATGTAGCTTATGGGATCCAGGCACATGCCTAATGCAGAAATCCAAGACTTTTTCACAAAAAGATTTTCTAGAGAGAAAGCGTACAGATTATTATTTTTTTAAACAAAATAGGAATGCGAGTGACATCAGCGTAGAAAGGCAAGAGGTGTTTTAATGGCTAAAACTAAATAATGATTTAGTGGCCCTGGCTGGGTAGCTCGGTTGATTGGTTCGATCCCCGCTCAGGGCACATATGAGAGTCAATCAAGGAATGCATGAATAAGTGAAATAACCAATCGATGTTTCTCTCTCTCTCTGTTTCTTTCTCTCCTATCCTCTCTCTCTAAAACCAATCAATCAATCATTCAACCCATCACTAAAATTTAAATAATGATTTAGTGGAACAAGACTGAGTGTGAATTTTTATACTAAGGTTTCCTCAATGTGATGAGATTTTTTCTAGGTCCAAAATAAATGTAAAATTAATTGGTTAATTCAAAAATCTAGCAAGTATTTCACCAGTGAAAATATCATGAGGGCATATGTAAAGGTAAAATAGAAGCTGTGAAACTGAAATTTGGGCAAACAGGTAAATTTTTCAAGAGCAAATCCTCTGGTGCACATAGATGTAAGCTACCATAAGTACATAGAAATAAGGCACTTTCTTCTTTAACATTTAAATAGATGACCATGTTTCTAGCCATCCGAGCCAAGACCTAAGCAAACCACATGCACTAGCAAGCCACATGAGATGCAGTTCATTGTTTTACTGTGAATACTTCACTCTAGGATTACCACTACTTTTCGTATGCTTTGATAGTATTGTAAAATTACAAAGTCAAAGGAAACTCATTGATATATTACGGCATTGCTGAATAAATGTTTTGGCTGATTTGGTTGGCAAGATACACAGGGATGAAGGGGAAAAAAAGAGCACAAACAAAACTAACAGACTATTTCATTGATGCCTATTCATCAAGCTTTTGTTTTCATTGTTTTTCAGTTAACCCAAAGGGATCCATTACCATCTGCACAGTTCTTAAAAACCCCATCACGTTCAGTAACTCACATTTCTGTCACTGCTTTGAGGAGCTTTTACCATTACTCAGTCTCAACCAAAGTATCACACTGTCCTGGATTTTCTCACCTTTTATATGACTAGCCACAAACTGGGTATTAGATTTCAGTGTAGAAGACACTTTGGTTAATCAAATATCCTCATATATGTTACCCATTTGCTGGCTGTATGTCCCATCTCACAGTAATGGAACCATTATAACTGATGGCGTTACAAGGTATTGTTTTTCTTCTTAAATGGCAAACAATCTTCAAAGGAGCTGTCCACTAGATTTAACAAGAATTTGGTGCATACAGCAAACACATTGTTTTAGCATTGGGCTTGTGTAAGAAGCCTTAGAGTTTTTAAGACCTGTATTAAGGACTGGCAAGTAAATTCTTAGGTAAATTGGACATATGAAAGGTAGTAAAATCATTCTCTTTAACAGGGCTACTTGGTGTAGAACTGTGTGTGTAGTGACATAGTTATAACAAAAATATTTTGTGTTCCTAACATTGCTATTAACAAATGATGCCTTCAAATACAAAGATGTGAATTGTTCCACATATTTTCTAGGTAGATGGAGATCCAGCACACAGGAATTATTTTTATTTCTTCTTTAGCATACCATTCCTCCCTAATCTCTTTTAATAATAAACCCAAAACCTCCATTTCATTCCATATTTGCATAAAAATAAAGATATAAATTCTATTACATAGATCAATGCAGTTCCTCTAAAATTATACTTTTAGTAGAATTTCATGCACTGGGGGGAGGGAGTCCCTCAGCCTGGCCTTCACCCTCTCGCAGTCCGGGACCCCTCACTCCGTACAGCCCACCTGCTTGCTGCTCCTTCTTTAGCGCTGCTGAGGAGGCTGGAGAGGCTCCCGCCACCTTTGCTGCGCTCACCAGAGGTGAGCCCAGCTTCTGGCTGAGCAGCGCTCCCCCTGTGGGAGTGCACTGACCACCAGGGGGCAGCTCCTGCATTGAGCATCTACCCCCAGGTGGTCAGTGTGCATCATAGGGACATAGTTCCGCTGGTCTTTCCACCATTTGGTCAATTTGCATATTAGGGTTTTATTATATAGGGTAGCTCCTGATCTTCCTCAGGTAGCAGTGAGGACCACAACATGGGGATCCAGGGTAGGCTTCAGAGGGTCCATCATTTCATAGAAACTATATGTCAAGTTGTATGTGTGTGTGCATGCACACACATATTTGTTGTTTCTCAACAGCAGATTCATATATTTCATCAAATTCCCAAAAAGATACAGGGCACAGACTTAAAAACAGTTCAGAGACCCAGGCTTATAAAATCATATGGTTTCCATGTGGTTGTCATTTTGGAACGTATGCAATTCAAAAGTTACGAGCCTATGCTATAGAGTCAGAAGAACCTAGTACAAAGTTCCACTTCACCACTATGTGGGACCAGGCAAGTTACTTTATCTTTCTGAGCCTTGGCTTCCTACACTCAATGTGCAGATAATAAATGCACTTATGTCATAAATTACTTGGAGGGTTAAATGAGATAAAGTACCTGTGGGCCACATATGTAGTAAGTGCTAAATAAAGAATTGGTATCATTCGGAAGGCGTGAAAACATCACTGAGAAACTTTCATATGTCGAAAAACAGTGGGCATATTGTCATGAATTCAAAGATCAAAATTAAAACTGCCAAACTTTGCCTTAGTTGATCGGGGTTCCTGGATTCCTTCTATACCTGTCATAAAATCAGATTTAAATGAAGAATCCAGATATAATGCAGAGAGAGGGAGAACCAAAATGGCGGCATAGGTTAACGCCGGAGTTTGCTGCCTTGAACAACTACTTCAAAAGTGAAACTAAAAAACGGAACGGACATCACCCAGAACCACAGGAACGCTGGCTGAGTGGAAGTCCTACAACTAGGAGGAAAGAGAAACGCATACGGACACTCAGAGGAGGCGCAGTGCTGAAGTCAAATTCTGAGGTGCAGAGTGCGCGGAGCGGGCTGGCGGCGGAGGGCGCGGTTGGCGTTTTCAATCTGGAGGGAGTCGCAGACTCTGAGCTCCAGAAACAGGCGAGTCTTTAAGGACCCAGACTCAAACGGGAGAAGCGGGGCTGTCTGGCTTCGGTCAGAGCGAGTGCAGCTTTCTCTCCGAGGTTTGCAGCGGGTGCTGGGACTCAGAGAGGCAGAACCCCTGGGGACAGGACTGAGAGCCGCCATAAATGAAGAATCCAATCTGATATAAGCCATAGTCTCTGAAATATATATATGCTATCTAATAAAAAAGTAATATGCAAATTGACCATCACTCCAACACATAAGATGGCCGCCCCATGTGGACACAAGATGGCCACCACAAGATGGCTGGCAGGAGAGGGCAGTTGGGGTGACCAGGCCTGTAGGGGAGGGCAGTTGGGGTGGACCAGCCCTGTAGGGGAGGGCAGTTGGGGGGAAACCAGGCCAGCAGGGGAGGGCAGTTGTGGGGAGGGGGACCAGGCCTGCAGGGGAGGGCAGTTAGGGGCAACCAGGCCTTCAGGGGAGGGCAGTTAGGGGCAACCAGGTCTTCAGGGGAGGGCAGTTGGGGGGAACCAGGCCAGCAGGGGAGGACAGTAAGGGGTGACCAGGCTGGCAGGGGAGTGGTTAGGGGGTGATCAGGCTGGCAGGCAGAAGCAGTTAGGGGCAATCAGGCAGACAGGCAGGCGAGTGGCTGGGAGCCAGCAGTCCTGGGATGTCCAACTGCCTGTTCAGGCCTAAACAGGCAGTCGGACATCCCTTGAAGGGGTCCCAGATTGGAGAGGGTGCAAGCTGGGCTGAGGGACACACACCCCAGTGCACGAATTTTGTGCACCAGGCCTCTAGTATGTGTGTGTGTGTGTGTGTGTGTGTGTGTGTGTGTGTGTATGTGTGTATATATGTATTTTTTTCCATTAATAATTTGATAAAAAATCAACAATGTACTGTGGTACATATCATAAGTCATAGACATACATGGCTTCAAAAATGCAAATAATTACATGATTTTCTGTTTTATGGATTATTTCTTCCTATAATTTGCCCATTTTTCTCTTGAATTTTTTTACTTTTACTTTTTAAAAAAAATGAAGGTCTGTGTTCATTAGGGATAGCAATATGCTAAAAGTATTCCAAATCTTTTCTCAGTTTGTTGTCTCTCAACATCATTCATGGCTTTTTTAAAAAAATTATCTTCATTGTTGAAAGTATTAGAGATGTCCCCCTTTTTGCCCCCATGACCCCCTCCACCCTTCTGTCCCCTCACCCCAGGCCTTCACCACACTATTGTCTGAGTCCATGGGTTATTCATATATGCATGTAAGTTCTTTGGTTAATGTCATTCATGGTTTTTATTTTACTTTATTTTGAGAGGATATGTTTTAATTGTTTACCTAGGAAAATGTGTGAAAATTTCATTAATGACATCTGTAGTTCCTCTCTTGCTTAAAGATAAAAAATAAACACTAAACTTTTTTCTAATAATATATTTTATATCATCATTCCATTTTGAATTAATTTTTATATATATTGTGAAATAGGGATATATATTTATTTTTCCCCATATGGATAGCAAATCATGCCAATACCATTAATTTAGAAAATCATCATTTCCAGGCAGAATCTATAATAATAAAAAGGTAATATGCTAATTAGACTGGACGCCTTCTGGACGTCCTTCCTGATGAAGCCGGGCCGGAGGGAAGCCAGCCCAAGTCCTGGATGCCTACGGGTGGCCTGAGGAAGGAGGGAAGCAGCCCAGATCCCAGGTGCCTGCCGGTGGCTGGAGCGGGGAGGCCTGGGTTCCAGGTGCCAGAGGGAAGCTGGTGCTGGCAGCCGGGGGAAGGAAGGCCTACTCTTGCACAAATTTTTGTGCATTGGGCCTCTGGTTAAAAGATAATATTTGTCAAATATGAAGTTCCAACATATATACACTCAGTTGTGTTTCTGGACTTGACAATGGCCTCGGGTTTATACTGTTGAAGAAAACCAGAGCCTGACAGTGGTTAAAGCAGTAAAAGTAGATTTTTAATCAGGACTATTGCAATAAGAGAATAGAACCCTCAGAGAACTCAGCTCAGTTGCTAATACACCAAAGACTAGTGGAGATTTACAATCAAGGAACAGGCTGGAGGTGGGGGCAGTAGTGGATGGAAAATTACCAAAAGGAGGTGTCAAGGATGGGGGAAGTCTTGCTATACTGACCTAATAGGATTGTTGCTGAAAGCAGGCCAGGGTGATCAGATTACACATGGGGGATGGTGGAGAATGAGGAATTTAACCAGATACCAAGGGTGATCAGATATCAAGGGTGGCAGATTCTCTCTAAAATGACAGCAGGATTCATACTAAAACTGAGCGGTGCAGGCTGGCTAAAAAACAGCACTGAAACCCAAAGTCAAGGCTTCATTGAGAAGAGGGCTTGGAGGAGCCTCACTAAAGTTTGGTCAAGGAGAACATCTAAACAGACAATATCTATCATCTGTCCTTATCTTCTGATGGGTTTATAAGTCTAGTCTTAATATCTGGCAAAACTAATCCCCATGAGGCATTTCTGTTTTCATAGGTTTCTTAAATGTTCTCTCTCAGGAATTAATGCTTCCATTTGAACTCAAACAGTTTCATCTGGTTTCAATAAAAGTGTGTTTGTGTTTGCGTGTTTGTGTTTTAGTCGTATTGCATTCGTATGGGAAATTGGAATGAATTGACAATTTTTAATACTTTTTTTTATACAGAAACATAGTACAGGTCTCCATTTTGAGAGATTTACTTTAAATCTTCAAGAAATGTTACAGCTATGTTTATATAACGCCTATATTTTCATTATAGATTTAATTTTAGGTATTTCAAATTTTTGTACTTATGGGTATGATATATTTTCCATTTGGCTTTCTAACTGTTTATTTTTAGTATAAAGAGCTATTCATTTTTATAGTTACATTTTATGCTTTTATTTTATAAAATTATCTTGTAAACACTTCTATTTTTTTATAGTTTCTTGGATTTTAGGTAATACAATTGCATGACATGGTTGTATATGACTTTTACCCCCGAACTTCCATCAGTTCTTTGCTGTCACACTGCATTAGCCATATCTTCAAAATAATATATATTATTGATTAAAATGATCATCCCCAACTTGAACCTGACTTTAATGAGAATTTAATAAGTTTAATATATCTCACTTTACAATAATGTTTCTATAGTTTGTGATAAGTAGTTTTATCATGATAACGTATTTCTAGTCCAAATATACTCAGAGATGTTCCTAGAACTGCTGGCTGAATTTTAGTAAATAACATTTATCTATCTATTCATATGGTCTTTCTCCTTCAATTTTTCAGAGTAATGAATTACGTTGGTAAATTTGCTCACGTTGAAGCATTGCTATATTCCTAGAATAAACTTTATGCAATTATGGGGTTTTATTCTTTGAAGAACTACTTGCTTTAACTTGTTAGTATTTCATTTAGAATCTGGCATTATATGAATAAGAAACATTGGTCTGTAGTATATTAGAAACATAAACTCTAGGCCATACCTAAAAAAAAAAATCAAAAATTCTTGCATGGGGCCTAGTCATGAGTATTTTTCAAAAGCTCCCAAAATGATTACCTATTTGTCCATGTATGAAACACTATCTGTTTTCTAAAATAGTTAGACTGAAAATTGAGGGGCATCTTATACACAGAAGTCAGCCGAGGAGAGAGCCATGTGGGTGCCTAGCTGCCCATACCTTGTCAAAAAGGCTTCCTCCAATCATGAGCCTTATTGTTACTGATGCTGTAATTAGAGGTGGGAGTGGAGAGTGAGCAAATGCAACAGGGACCTGAGCATTCTGAGCCCATAAAGATGTCAAAAAATAAAAAGATAAATACTGGTGATTGTCTTACTCTACAAAAGTCAAACTGAGTGTAATCAGCTGTGCAAAAGAGCATGGAAATAGAGCTGCAGAGAGACAATTTTTATTTATTTATTTATTCTTTTAAATTTTTAAAAAAATTTTATTCTTCGACACAAGGGTTTGTCTCCGCTCTCTCGCAGCCTCGCTTTCCTTCCCGCAAGGGGGACAGAAAAGGGGCCCAGGGTGGGGGAGCCACACACGCGGCCTGGCGACTATCGCTGCCTCTCCCTGAACCCCACCAGGGCCACCAGGCCTCGGGCTGGGACAGGGAAGCAGGGGTGGATGGCGGCTGACGCGCCCCTTTCCCAGGGGGGCCAAGGGCCTGCTCCCTACCCATTTTTTTAAAAAAAAAGAAAATTTTTTTTTATTGTTTAAGGTATTACAAATAGTAATACATATGTCTCTTCCCCCCCCCCCCCCACTGACCTCCCCCTGGCCTCCCCTATCCCACTGGCACTTGCCCTCGTTCCCCCCGCCCCCAGTGTCTTGCATCTGTTGGTTATGCTTATATGCATGACTACAAGTCCTTTGGTTGATCTCTTACCTACCTTCCCACTGTAGTTTGACAGTCTGTTTGATGCTTCTTTGCCTCTGTCTATTTTTGTTCAAAAGTTTGTAATGTTCTTTATTATCCATAAATGAGTGAGATCATGTGATATTTCTCTTTCTCTGACTGGCTTATTTCACTTAGCATAATGCTCTCCAGATCTATCCATGCTGTTGCAAATGGTAAGAATTCCTTCTTTCTTTATAGCAGCATAGTATTCCATTGTGTAGATGTACCACAGTTTTCTAATCCACTCATCTGCTGATGGGCACTTAGGCTGATTCCAAATATTAGCTATTTGGACCTCCTCCCACTGAGTGTATGATCAGACAGTGGAGAAAACAGGAAGAACAACTCCTTAAGGTGCCAAAAAAGAAGGAGGTCTTAAGAGGAAAACCAGCAAAATGGGCAAACTCAGAGCAGAGGCTTAAAACTTGGATTATGGAGCAGCACCAGTGTCAACCAAGCTTATTCAATGTCAGGCAAGAATGTTTGCAAGCGAAATGAACATTGTTGATTTTACAGGAAAAGCAAAATGGGGCTTCACTTTCATGAGAGAAGGGTTGGCCATGAGAACACGAATAAAGTTAGCTCAGAAAATGCCACCAGTTTATGAGGATGATCTCATATATATAGACAGTGACCCAGAAGACAGAAGTGATACAAGAGAAGCTGAAGAAATTGCAATGTCTGGAACTAACAGTGATGAATAAGAGAGCAGTGATGCATCAGAGGCTGAATAAGTGATATGCTGCATAATATCATAGGACTGGTATGTAAACATTACCTGCGGTAATTACTAAATAAAAATGTGTTCTGTTTTATGTTTAAAATATTGATTTCTTAATTTTGGGTTGGAAAAGTGGGGGGCATCTTATACATGGGGGCATTTTATACACCGAAAAATACAGTATATTATGCATCCAGGACTAAAAACCACTGACATACTTTTCTTCTTTTGTGTTTATCAGTTTTGATGGAATGGTTATGTTATCTGAATAAAATGAGTTGGGGAAAGTTTACCTTTTGAAGTAACAGGGATTATTTGTAAAATGAAAATTTCTACAGTTTGGAATTACTTGTAAAAACCATGTGGACCTGTTGCCTTTTGAAGAGAAATTCAAATTGATCAAATTGGTCAATTAACATATAAAAAACTGCTCAACTTCACTCATTCAAAAAGTGCAAATCAAAACAATGGTATATCATTCCCACCATGCACCTTATTGAGAAACATTATAAAGATTAATAATTTTCAGTGAAGTTAAAGTATAGAGAAATAGGAACTCATACCTTTCTGATGGGAAAAAGAATTGCTAAACATTGTAGAAAATACTCTGGCCAGATCTGTTTAACAGGTTATGTGTGTCTGGCTGGAGTGGTTCAGTGGTTAGAGTGTTGGTGCTCACACTGAAGGGTCGAAGTTCAATTTCAGGTCAAGGCACATATCTGGGTTGCAGGTTTCATTCCTGCCCTGGTCGGGGTGTACAGGAGGCAACTAATTGATGTGTCTCTCTCACATTGATGTTTGTCTCTCTCTCTCTCTCTCTCTCTCTCTCTCTCTCTCTCTCTCTCTCTCTCTCTCTCCTTCTCCCTCCTTCCCTTTCACTCTCTCTAAAACTTTAAAAATAAATGGAAAAACTATCCTTAGGCAAGGATTAAGAACAACAAAAACGGTTATGTGTAAAAACTTTGATCCAGCAATCCCATGGTTGGCTATCCTGTTTATTGTATGGAATATACATATTTGGGGAGTGGTAAAAGAAATTATACTATGGAATATTATGCAGCTATGAAAATCTAGTTGTTAAAATTATATGTAAGGATCAATCAGGTATAAAAGTGAAAATAACAATTTTCAAAGTAATCTGAGTAGTAAAACATATTTTCCAAAAGAAAACTTCCATTTATGCATGTATATGTTTGCATCTTACCTAATAATAGACAAACATGTAAATTGACTGTCCCTCTGCTACACTCGCCAGCCAATCAGGAGAGTATGCAAATTAACCCAACAACGATGGCGGTTAGTTTGCATATGTATGGGCAAAGGGGCAGAGTGAAGACTGAAGGCTCTGTCTGGAGCGAAGGCCTGGGTCCCAGGTGCTGGAGGATAACTGGTGCCGGCAGCCAGGGGAAGGGAAGACCTATTGCATGAATCTCTTCTTGCAACGGGCCTCTAGTGAATATATAAGATGTGAAATGTACACACTAAACTCTTCACATTGGTTATCTAGAATGGGAACAGGGAAATAATCACAGCAGGAAGAGATTATTAATGTTCTTCACTTTATATACTTATGTATAAGCATGTATTATTTTTATACTTCTAATAAAAATAAAGTTAAGGATAAAGTGAAACAATTAAAAAAACACTCTGATGAAATGAGTAGAATATAAAAGTCCCCTTGCCCATAAAAATCACTCTTGTCTTCCACCCATGAATGTAATGCCTTCTCCATTCTTCAAAAATTTTTTTTACATAACTGCAAATATATATTGTGACATGGTGAGTGAGGGCAAATTTAACAATGTGATGTGGGGTAAATTAAGAAAAAGGTTTTAGTGGGGAAGTGAGTAAGTGTCAGCAAGAGGACTCATGAGGTTTCTCTTTCATTGGCATCCAACAGAGAAGCTCAGGGTCTTTTGGAAATATCACAACTGTGCCCCAGAAGAGAGACCATGTCCACTGCCACTCCCAATTTTTTAGAGGGTAAGCAAAAAAAAAAAAAAGGCCTTAGTAGAGAGGACAAAAATATATGAATTTCAACATTGAAGGGCATGAATGCCAACTGTTTAAGAAGTGCTGGGAAACACCAGATACCCAACACCTGGAGGGCTTGAAACCCATGGGAAGGCACAAACCCTCCTGTTAGTGAGTAGCTCTTAGTCTGGTAGGAATTTGCATTGTGGAATTGCCCTTGTACTTTGGCTAAAAGTGGTCTCAGGTAGCCCACCAAGCCAAAAAAACTTCCTGGGTGGGGCACTGTTGGGCCAGCCACTACCCAAATAGTATCACACTGTGCTGTGACTTATTGTTTTCATTTAATAATATATAATCCCATTTTTTTACTTCTGCATTTATATTAACACTGGAGGCCCGTTGCATGAAGAGATTTGTGCAATAGGCCTTCCCTTCCCCTGCTGCTGGCACCGGTTTTCCTCTGGTACCCGGGACCCAGGCCTTTGCTCCAGACAGAGCCTTCAGTCTTCGCTCCACCCGCTTCGCCCCTACGTATGCAAATTAACCACCATCTTTGTTGGGTTAATTTGCATACTCCCCTGATTGGCTGGTGAGCCTAGTGGAGGGACAGTCAATTTACATGTTTTTCTATTAATAGGTAAGATACCATAATTTATTTAACCAATTCCCTATTGATGGGCACTTAAGTTTTTCAGTTTATTATTACTTCAGATAATGCTGCAATGAATATCCTTTTGGGCATATTTTGGCTCACTTTTATGAGTATATCATTTAGTTAAATTCTTAATAGTGAAATGAAGGAATTCAAGTAATTTTGAATTTTTGTATTGCAAAATTGCTTTCTAAAAATGCTGTCCCAATTTATACTACTATCATTAGTACACAGAGTGTCTGCTTCCTATACCTCTCCAAAAATATATTTTTTTAACTATTATTTTTATTAATCTTTTTAATCTGATATATGAGCTATGGAATTCTGTTGTTTTACTTTGCATTTCATTAGTTAGGAACAAAGTTGAGAATCATTCCCTATGTCTCTTCTAAACTTATATTTTCTTTGATGTAAGCAGCCTACTTATACACATAGCTGATTTTACTACAGTAGTTCCCCCTTATCTGGAGGAAATATGTTCCAAGACCCCCAGTAGATGAGTAAAACCAGGGATACTACCGAACTGTACATATACCATGTTTTATCCTATGAGAAAGTTTAATTTACAGATTAGCAGAGTAAGAGATTAACAATCATAATAATAAAATAGAACAATTATAACAATTTACTGTAATATAGGTTATGTGAATGTGCTCTCCCTTTTCCTCTCTCTCTCTCTATCTTTTTGTACTGTATTTACCTTTCTTCTTGTAATGATGTGAGATGATAAAATTCTGAACTTACTCCTGAACCTGTGAACCATCCCTTACTTGCAGTCAATGCTTGGTGTCCCGTGTTTCAGGGAATCCCTTCCTGAAGTCTTCCTATAGACCAGTGATGGCGAACCTATGACACGCATGAACTCATTTTTTGGTTGATTTTTCTTTGTTAAATGACATTTAAATATATAAAATAAATGTCAAAAATATAAGTCTTTGTTTTACTATGGTTGCAAATATCAAAAAATTTCTATATGTGACACAGCACCAGAGTTAAGTTAGGGTTTTTCAAAATGCTGACACGCCGAGCTCAAAAGGTTCGCTATTACTGCTATAGACTCAGTGCTTTCTGGCACAACACATTGTCAATCGAAACACGTTTTCTGTTCATGTCTTCCACCCATGAATGTGATGCCGTCTCCATCTTAACTAAGCACTTATCATTCACTGTGGCCATAACTTCTGCAGGTTGAGGTGTGACAGCAAAACTAGCACAGATTTCTTTTTCCTTCATAATTTTATACACAGAAGTGTCATTCTTACTATAGTTCTCAGCAAACTCAGCATACATTTTTTTTTCTTTCTGTATTTAGTTAAGAATTTTCACCTCTTTGCACAAAGGAAGCACTTTATGGCTTCTATGTGTCATATCTGAATTGCCAGCATCACTACTCTTGAACTTTGGGGCCATCATTGAGTAAAGTAAGGATCACTTGATCACAATAACTGCCATACTGCGACAATCAGCCTGATAACCAAACTAATGCTAAGTGACTAGTTGGAGGGTGCCATATACAGTGTGGCTGTGCTGGTCAAAGGTGTGATTCATGTCCTGACTAGGACAGGGTGGGATGTAGCAAAATTTCATCACACTACTCAGAATAAAGTTCAATTTAAAGCTTATGAATTGTTTATTTCTGGAATTTTCTATTTAATATTTTCGGACCTTTGTTTACTGAGGGTAACTGAAACTGCACACAGTGAAACTGCAGATAAGGAGGGACTACTATATTTTTCCCTGTCCAGATAGCTCATTTGGTTAAAGCGTTGTCCCAATACGCCAAGGTTGCCTGTTTATTCCTGGGTCAGGGCACACACAAGAATCAACCAATGAAAAAAAAAAAATATATATATATATATATATATATATATATATATATAGAGAGAGAGAGAGAGAGAGAGAGAGAGAGAGAACGCTAAGCAACCTTCCGACTGTCCAACTGGTAACTATGATGCGCACCGACCACCAGGGGACAGACACTCAACTCAGGAGTTGCTGAGCTGCAGTGACTAGGCAGCAGCGGTTCTCAGGTGATGCACCCTAGAACCAGAGAGGAGGGAGACCAATTCCAGGGTGTGTCACCCGAGAACCACCCTCTCGCAATCCGGGACCCCTTGGGGGATGTCAGAGAGCCGGTTTTGGCCCAATCCCCGTAGACCAGGCTGAGGGACCCCACCTGCTGAGGGATCCCACTCACTCTGCAGATGCTTTGAGCCAAGGTGCTGCCCCAGGTGCTGCCAGCCGGGGAGGGACTGCAGGAGGTTGGCTCCAGGGCATGTCCAGCCCATCTTGCCCAGTCCTGCCCCGCCGGCCACCTTCTAATTAATTTCCTTTCAATGTGCATGAATCTGTGTACCGGGGCACTAGTGTATAAATAAATGGAACAACAAATTGTTTCTGTTGCTCTCTGTCTCCCTTCCTCTCTAAAATCAATCAACATTTTATTTTTTTAAAAAAGGAGGGACTACTGCATTTTGTTTTCCATCATTTTGCTCATTGGTAAATAAGAGTATTTGTAAATTTAAAAAATTGTCCTATATCATATGTATACCAATTATTTTGCTAGTTTGCCTTTTAGACTTTGTTCACTTTTCACTACAGCATATTTTAGTTCTTATATTGTCAAATACATGGCTTTGCAGTTGTATGTCCTAGTTATAAAGATCTACCAAACTTCAAGATTACATATAAATTCACTTGGGTTTTTCCTTTTATTTTAGTACTTTCATGATTTATCTTATGTTTACATATTTGACACACCTGAAATTTGTTTTGGTGCAAACTGAGAGGTGGGAATCCATGTTTACTTCTTTTTCTGTTGTCTCAAAACCATTTATTCTTTCCCTATTGCTGACAAATGACAGCTTTAACATATATCAAATTTCCATATGTTATTTTGGTTTATTTATAGACTCTTTATTGTAGTCCATTCACTTCTTGCTTAGTTCTTCTCCAGTACCAAGCTGTGTTAATTATTGTGGCTTCCAAATATATATTAACTAAAGGCCCAGTGCACGAAATTCATGCATGGGTAGGGTCCCTAGGCCTGGTTGGCAATCAGGGCCAATCAGGTTTCCCATCTCCCTGCCTCCCTGCCTCCTCCTTCCCTCTCTCCCTCAGTGCCCCAATGCTGCCGCTGGTCACCCACCATCTTCCGCGCTGCCCCCTGGTGGTCAGCACATGTCATAGTGAGCAATAGAACTCCTGGTCTCCTGGTGGAACTCCCACAGGGACAATTTGCATATTTGCCTTTTATTATATACTAGAGGCCCAGTGCACAAAAATTTGTGCACTCGGGGGGAAGGGGGGGTCCCTCAGCCCGGCCTGTACCCTCTCACAGTCTGGGACCCCTCGGGAGATAACAACCTGCTGGCTTAGGCCTGCTCCCGGGTGGCAGAGGGAAGGCCCAATCCATAGGTGCAGCCCCTGGTCGGGCTCAGAGCAGGGCCGATTGGGGAGTTGGGGCGTGGCCCCTGTCATGCACAGAGCAGGGCGGATCGAGAGGTTGCGATGCCACCCTCAGTCAAGCTCAGGGTAGGGCCGATTTGGGGGTTGGGACACCGCCCCCTGTCACACTCAAGGCAGGGTCAATGGGCAGGTTGCGGTGCCACCCCCTGTCATGCACAATGCAGGGCCCATCAGGGAGTTGGGGCGCTGCCCCCTGTCATGCACAGAGCAGGGCACATCAGGGCGGTTGGGGTGCCACACCCTGTCACACACAGAGCCGCAGGGCGATCAGGGGGTTTGGGCGCTCCCCCCTGTCACGCTGATCCCGGTGCTGGGAGGCATATTACCCTTTTACTATATAGAATAGAGGCCTGGTGCATGGGTGGGGGCTGGCTGGTTTGCCCTGAAGGGTGTCCTGGATCAGGGTGGGGGTCCCCACTGGGGTGCCTGGCCAGCCGGGATGAGGGGATAATGGGTGTTTGCAGCTGGTCACACACCCTTCAGGGTGGGGGTCCCCACTGGGGTTCCTGGCCAGCCTGGGTGAGGGGCTGAGGGCTGTTTTCAGGCTGGGACTGCAGCTCCCAACTGCTCCTTTTTTTATTTTTTTATTTTTTTTTATTCTGGGCCAGCTTTAGCTCTGGCTCCAGCTCTGAGGCCTCTGCTGCTGAAACCAGGTATCTGGTTTGTTTTGGTTCTATAATCGAAACTCTGTATCAACTCCAGCTCTAAGATCCCGGGCTCGCTGAAAGCAGATTTCTGGGGTTTTGATTAGCTTCTATATTCGTTACAATGTTTCTTAAACTGCAGGCTCAGAGGCCGGCAAGGCAGGCGGGGAACTTTGGTTTCCTCCGTCACTGAAGCAAGCAAGCCTCATGGTAGTTTCAAGCTGCCTGGCTGCCGGCCGCCATCTTGGCTGGCAGTTAATTTGCATATCTCGCTGATGAGCCAATGGTAAGGGTAGCGGTCATACGCCAATTACCATGTTTCTCTTTTATTAGATAGGATGATATGTATTAGGAATTCTCATGTCTACACATATCTACTGCAGAAATTCAATTTTCTGAATATTTAATGCAAAGAAACAAGTTTTATTTATTTTTTTAAAAAAATCTTTATTGTTGAAAGTATTACATATGTCCCCTTACTTCCCCCATTGACCTCTTCTAAGCTGCCTCCACCCCCTGCCTCAGGCCTTCACCACCCTATTATCTGGGTCCATGGGTTATGCATATATGCATACAAGTTCTTTGGTTGATCTATTCACACCCACCCATCCTCCCCCACCTTCCCTCTGAGATTCCACAGTCTGTTCCACGCTTCTATGTCTCTGCATTTATTTTGTTCATCAGTTTATTTTGTTCATTAGATTCCACATATGAGTTAGATCATGTGATTCTCATCTTTCTCTGACTGGCTTATTTCGCTTAGCATAATACTCTCCTTGTCCCTTCATGCTGTCTCAAAGGGTAAGCGATCCTTCTTTTGTACTGCTGCATAGTGTTACATGGTGTAAATGTACCACGCCGTTTTATCCACTCATCTTCTGATGGGCACTTGGGCTGTTTCCAGATCTTAGCCATTGCAATTTGTGCTGCTATGAACATAAGGGTGCATATATGGTTTACAGTATGACAAGTAATTTGTTTAATTTTTTATTTATATGTTTTACTTTTTTGTGTGTGTGTGTGTGTGTTTAAATTTTGTTTTATTGCTTAAAATATTACAAAGAGTAGTACATATATCTCCTTTTTATTTTCCCCCTTGACCTTCCCCCGGCCTCCCCTACCCCCCAGTTTCTTGTGTCCATTGGTTATGCTTATATGCATGCATACAAGTCCTAAATGGTTGGTATATGTTTTACTTTTTAACCAATTGTTTTGTTTAATATTACAACAACTAATATCCTCAAGTACACTGCTTCATTATAAAATCTGCATATACAACTTAGCATCTTCTAATCTCAACATTCATTTCATTTTTATTATGTTTTACTTGTGTAAAGCCCTCTGACATACAGCCTTACTTACTTATGTAGAGCCAAAATGCAAAGACCAGCAATTTCCTTTATATCAACTACTATAAAGCAATTTTCAATTTCAATCGTCAGGTGTCCTGGAAGGAAAATTAACCTCTAGCTATGATGTGTGTGTTTGCCTGTTAAGTTTATATAATAATCTAGTTAAATACAAGGAATGCCAATCCCTTAAATATTTTCATTCATCCAGAACGGACCAGTTAAATCCTTCATCAAAAATACCAGTATTAATTATTTTGTTTTCATACACTGCAAATAGTTTTTATTTTTACAGTACATAGACTCATTTCATTTTTTAAAGCTCACACTACTAATGTCATTGACTCTTACCTGTTAGGCTCATTTAGACAAAATGACTTTCATTTCTTAGTGCGTTTTATTTCCCAACAACTAACATCAGGGTAGAGCATAATCTTCTTGATTTAATTTTTCTAAATTAAATAATCATCCATATAATAAAACTTAAAACACTGCCAAGGCAATCCAAGCTCTGATGAGCATACATAAGGAATTATTTTTATGAATACACTACAGGCAAGAATAAATAAGGAGCAATACAGCAATTCATATTTTATTGTGCAAGGAACCTAGATTTAGCTATTCATAACCAAATTGGGCAATTAAAGCAGTTCTTAGTCAACAGAAAGAGAAAATAAAAGAATGGTTTTATATAACCTTAATATTATGTTTCCTTAAATATCCTTCTAATGAATTGTATACTTAATTAGAGAGAGTATTGGCATGGTGTTTCCTTTCTCCCTTTTTTCCGTCCTTTTACCGAACCTGCTCCAATTCAATATGTGTTTTTGTCAATGAGACACATTAAAATGTTGCACTAGTCTTCTGTATACACAAAGGGAGGACTCTGAACAATTCCTCCTTGGGGTGTTGTATTCAGATAGAACTAGAAACTGACCTAAGTTATAGATATCAGTCTCACATATATCATTTATGATGTCTTCTCTGGAACTCAAATCAACTGTCCACCTAAGGTCACAGAGTCACAAAATGCATGCCATTTCCATTATACTCTACCATCCTAAAATATTAATAATAAAAAATTGGCAATTTAGTTTTTCAATTATATTTTGGTCTGACTACTTAGCAATATATATGATAAGATGTTTGGTACATACCCTATTTTACTCCATTTGATCACTAATACTTTAAGCTTCTTAAGAGCACACTCATCTAAAAGAAAGCACAGTGTGTAGAAGAAAGCCAAACCCTCCTTGGTGACAATATCACAACAGTTTTACATTACCCTCTTTTTAGGGTGTTACGGAAGGTAGAAAAGATTAGTAAGTATGCAAGTCATCAAACCCTGCCATGGACTTCCCACCAACACAATTGCCATATCTAACCTTGTATAATGGAAAGCACAAGAGGATGAGGCTCTGACCTTCAAGTTAAACAGCATATCTATTTGACACCAAAGGGGTCAGGTTTACTGAATTTTGTATTGAACTGTTATTGTTGTAATTAGCTTATTAATATTAATAATAAGAAGAGAGCTAAGGGGAGGCCAGACAGTATAATCATGGTCATCTGGGAAGCTTCACCAGGAAACCACCGGTCCATTCCCTGCAGATCACTGGGGGAAGAGATCAAACAAAGGGGGAGATGGGCACAGGCGCAAGGAATTGGGCTGATGTAGAGAAGGTGCTTGCTTGTCAGTCTAGCCTGGGGAACAATGGGTTGGCTAGGGAGTGAACCCCATCAGAAGCCCACGAAATATTGGAAAGTTAAAACCCTCAAAGAGTTCATTCTCTCATGTGCTGTTGTCCGTGCTTGCTCTCTCTTGCTCTGTGACTCATACTCACCTGTGCACTCGTCTGTTCTCTCTCCATAGCCATGTGGCCTTAAGCATCCACAGGCAGGATGCTGGGCTGGACTGGACTTGAATATGGAGCAGAAACAATGGACACTGGTTTTTACTCTGGCCCTGCTGCAGACAAGATTGGCCTTCTTCCATGGCAAGATGGGCAGAAATGGAGCTTGGAGGAGAGTTCCCTTAGTTTTACATAATAAATAAAGCTTTCCACGAAACCCCATCCTCCAATGGGAGCCTAAGGAAATTATTTTCCTTGCGGCACCCCAAGAACTCAACTTCCATCAATAACAGGACTACCTAAATAATTTGGTACCAAGTAAATTCACTCAAAGGGATTGAATCACTAGTGTTTCTAAAAGTTCTTTACCCAAAACCTTGTATCAGCCCTGGCAAATAGCTCAGTTGGTTGGAGTGTCATCCCCATATGCCAAGGCTGTGGGTTTGATCTCCAATCAGGGCACATTCAAGAATCAACCAATGAATGCATAAATAAGTGGAACAATAAATTGATTTCTCTCGCGCGCGCTCTCTCTCTTTCTCTCTCTATCTCTCCATTCTCCCTTCCAAAAAACAACAACAAAAAAAGACACACAAAACACCCACACACCCTGTAGAGCTACTATAGAGCTATCTTGATATTTCCCATTCAGGTAAAGATTGTTTCTATCTCTGGCTCCAGAATTCTATTTTCAATAACTCCCAATCACAGCATCAGAATCACATTAATAATTCCAACCATGACTATAAAAAAAGAAATATTTAGTAGATGTTAACTTGCAAGTTAAGAGGAGAAGGTATTTAATACCCCAGAAACTCTGCATTATTGAAACTGGTCCCTAACACAAACAGGGTGGCTCCTGAGGGGCCTAACACTGAACCCAGAGGCTAATAGTTTGTCTCTCTAGATTTTGTTTTGTTTTGTTTTGTTTTAGTATTTTTCAGTAGATATCACCAGACCTCCTCACAGTGCTCTAGAGACCGCCAGACTAAACTGGGTCAAACTGGTCCCAGAGGCTTGAGCAGGCACAGTTAGCAGCCACCTGACCCTAAGCTGACCTCAGGAGCACAGCAGATCTAAGATTCACAGAATTCAAGTAACAGAGGAGCTGCTGTTTACCTCTGGGACCTTTTAAAAAAGTCTGTCAATAAGCAAGACCTGGTGCCCAGACCAAATATGGACACACATAGGACTGACCAATCAAACTCTGCCAGACTGGCATTAGTTTGTTCCCTTTAGCCCTCTTTCACATTCCTACCTCAGATGGTTTAGTTCCAAGACTATCCAGTTAGACCCCCTGAATTAGAATGAATGAATATGTATATCCTCTCCTCACCTTATTCTTTTTTAAAAAATATATTTTATTGATTTTTTTACAGAGAGGAAGGGAGAGGGATAGAGAGTTAGAAACATCGATGAGAGAGAAACATCGATCAGCTGCCTCCTGCACACACACCCCCCCCCCACTGGGGATGTGCCCGCAACCAAGGTACATGCCCTTGACTGGAATCGAACCCGAGACCCTTCAGTCCGCAGGCCGACGCTCTATCCACTGGGCCAAACTGGCCAGGGCTCACCTTATTCTTTACATTTGCTTCAAATCTTTATTCGGTGGTATTAATTAGAGCTTTGTCTCTATCTCCTTCTTAGGCTGCCTCCCGAATAATGAAAAAACAACATCACCCTTTTCTCTGAAAAAAAATAAATAAATAAATAAAAATCTGTTGCCTCATAATTTGGCTTTTTTGTACACATTCGGAAAACGACCCACCAATTTTGGTGGGTAACATTATCATTGATTTCCTTCACGTCTACCCCCTCCCCCAACCTCTGTGCCTGAAATATGCCCCATGCTTCCCTTTCTTCACTTAACTCTCTTCTCCGATGCCTTTGAATTGGCTCATCGTGTTTTTAACTTTTTGACAGTTCAAGATACTTGGTTAAAAACAATGGCTTTGGTGGCAGGCAGATTTAGTTTTGAATCTCACCGATACCAATTTTTAGTGATGGAATTTGGGGCAAATTATTTCACCACTCTCACCCAATTTTATTACCTGTAAAATTTTTAAAAATAAGACAAAGTGAAAATAAATGAGATGATATGTTCAGGACTTAGGAAAATGCCTCAGTAAATGGTAGATATTGTTCCCTCAATGGTCATTCTTGTTTTTATCCCCAAGCTTATTGGCTGATGCCTAGAAACTCCCCGTGTTTAATTTGCTGTGACCTTTCTGATTTTGAACTCCTCCCTGATTCTGGCCTCTTCCTCTGACAACAATGTGGTAAGAAAAGTCCTTATGGCATATTGGATGGTAACAAAGTGTGATTACTTCAAAATACAAGTACCGAACTCAAGATGGATTTAACCAGCTCATTGAGATATACAGCTAATTTATCCAGCTAATCCATGCTAACAAATAACTAGACTAGGACCTCAAGTCAGGGATGCTTTTATATCTCTATGGATCAGTGGCCTTCCCAAAAGATAACAATTCAAGATTCAGAAGAGTTTTCATGCCATGTAGTATAGTAAATGCTCTGAAACTGCAGGGCTCTCAACACAAAGTGCATGATTCTGTTATGTGTGCATAGTTGCCCTGCTGCTAGTGTCTTCTTGAGATAAGACTGGCTTCGAAGGTATTTCTAAACCTAGGCATAGAGTTCCTTCACTAAACTGAGTTCCCTGAGAGAAGGAAATGGGTCTTTTCATGTTCACCCTCAGGATTTGGCTTTGCTTAGTAAACAATTAATTCATTGAATTTGTTTATAGAATTCTGGCTCAACTTGGAGATTGATTTTTAAGATATTTGCATCAAAAAGTGACAATAATTCAGAGGATATTTTTCCAGCAGGCTGCGACAAAGATCTCGGAATAATCCCTAGCAGCTAAGCTGAGATTGTTTGCTTGTTTTCCTTTTCTTCATTAAAATAAGATGGGGAATAATTTTATTATAAAGACCTTTATAATTTTGACTTATTTTTGCCAGAAAAAAGTGCAGATGAAGCCCTAATAAAAATGTATGGTTTTCTTTATGTTTCTGGTTCTAATCTTATAATTGCATTGTCAAGCTTTTTCAATAGTTTTTTGTTGTTGTTGTTAATCACATTGCTTTTTTGGTCTTTTTTAAATATATTTTTTATTGATTAAGATATTACATATGTGTCCTTATCCCCATGTTACCCCCTACCCCCCACCCCCCGCTCATGCCCTCACCCCCCGTTGTCGGTGTCCATTGGTTAGGCCTATATGCTTGCATATAAGTCCTTTGGTTGATCTTGCCCCCTTACCCCCACCCTCCCCTACCTTCCCTCCAAGGCCCGACAGTCCAATCAATGCCTCTCCATCTCTGGATCAGTCCTTGTTCATCAGTTTATGTTGTTCATTATATTCCACAAATGAGTGAGATCATGTAGTATTTATCCTCCTCTGACTGGCTTATTTCACTTAACATAATGCTCTCCAGTTCCATCCATGCTGTGGCAAATGGTAAGAGTTCCTTTTTCTTCTTCCTCTTCTTAAAGAATACCTTTCAGCATTTCATATAATGCTGGTTTGGTGGTGATGAACTCCTTTAGCTTTTTCTTATCTGTGAAGCTCTTTATCTGACCTTCTGTTCTGAATGATAGCTTTACTGGATAAAGTAATCTTGGTTGTAGGTTCTTGCTATTCATCACTTTGAATATTTCTTGCCACTCTTTTCTTGCCTGCATGGTTTATGTTGAGAAATCAGCTGACAGTCGTATGGGTACTCCCTTGTAGGTAACTGACTTTTTTTCTCTTGCTGCTTTTAAGATTCTCTCTTTGTCTTTTGCTCTTGGCATTTTAATTATGATCTGTCTTGGTGTGGTCCTCTTTGGGTTCCTTTTGTTTGGGGTTCTCTGCGCTTCCTGGACTTGTAAGTCTGCTTCTTTCACCAGGTAGGGGAAGTTTTCTGTCATTATTTCTTCAAATAGGTTTTCAATATCTTCCCCTCTCTCTTCTTCTGGTACCCCTATAATTCTGATGTTGGTACGCTTGAAGTTGTCCCAGAGGCTCCTTACACTATCTTCATATTTTTGGAATCTTTTTTCTTTTTTCTTTTTTGATTGGGTATTTTTTGTTTCTTCATATTTCAAATCTTTGACTTGATTCTTGGGATCCTCTTGTCTGCTGTTGGATCTCTGTATATTATTCTTTATTTCAGCCAGTGTATGCTTAATTTCTAGTTGGTCTTTTTTCATATCCTCCAGGGTCTCACTAAATTTATCGGCGGTTTCCATAAAATTCTTGAAAAACCTTATAAACGTGGTTTTGAACTCTATATCCAGTTGTTTGCTTTCCTCCATTTCTGTCATTTGTGACCTGTTTCTTTGTCTCCATATTTTTTATGCTTCCCTGTGTTGGTAGAGCGGTTTTGTGTGCTAGGTGTCCTGTAGGGCCCAGTGGCTCAGCCTCCCCCGTTACCTGAGGTGGACACTCTTGGTGCACCCCCTTGTGGGCTTTGTGCACAGTCTTGTTGTAGTTATGCCTTGATTGTTGTAGGATCACTGGGAGGAATTGACCTCCAGGCCAATTGGCAGTGAGAATAAGCTGTGTCTGCAGTGGGAGAACTTCTGTGCTGAAGACACCCTTCTGGGGCAAGACTTGCTTCAGTGGGGCTTTGGTGCTCACTTAGTCTTCCCCCTGAGTGTGTCCCTTATGGATCTGAGGAGTTGTAATCTGGATGGTCCCACTCTGACCACTGGGTACACTGGCTCTTGGATCTAAGGAGGTGCTAATTTAGCCTCTGCCTGAGGTTACCCAGCAGGAGCTACAAAGAGAACTGCAGATTCCCCTTCCTTTTTTTGGAGTTTGGAGGTGCCCAGATGAGGCCCAGCTGTGAAGCAATGCAAGCTGCTGTAGGGCCTTGGGCCTTCTCTTGGAAGTTCTGGGTCTGTCTGGCCCAGCTGCAATATGTTAGGTAATTTTCAGGTTGCAAAGGGCCAGGGCATTCATATGCAAAAGCCTCTGCTGCAGCCTGGGTGGGGCGGGGCCTCAGGGAATCAAAGGGGGCGGAGCAAGCAGCTATGGCTGATCTTCAGCCCTGCCCTAAGGGGCCACGCGTCTCAGTGTCCTGGTAATCGCTGCAAGCACATCTGAGGGAAAGCCGCCCTCAAGTTCCGAGTTCTGCCTGCTGCCAGACAGTCCAGTTTCTCCCCGTATGAGTCCTGGGTCCCAAGAGACTTCCCGGAACCGGAGGTCAGAGCAGTCGGGAGCTTGTGATTCCCTCCAGATTCAAAAAGACAGCTGCGTCCTCAGGTGCCAGCCCCTTTCCGTGAGCGCTCGAGCCTCTGAACCTCTGCACTTTACTTCTGCAGCTCCTCTGGGTCTCAGGGTGCTTTTCTCTTTCTTTCTTGTTGTAGAATTTCCACTCAGCCAGCCTTCCTGTAGTTCTGGATGATGTCTGTTTTGTCTTTTCATTGTATTTTTGAAGTTGTTGTGGCAGGCAGCACTTTCCTGTGTTTACCTATGCCGCCATCTTGGTTCCCCTCCTTCAATAGTTTTTTGATAAATGAATTTTTTCATATTAGGAATGTTTTCTGTTTTGTTTTTTAATCTTCACCAGGGGATAATTTTCCATTGATTTTCAGAGAGAGTGGAAAGGATGGGGAAAGACACAGAGAGAGAAACGTTGATGTGAGAGAGGCACATTGATTGGTTGCCTCCTGCACACGTCCCAACCAGGGTTGGGGATTGAGCTTGCAACTGAGTCACATGCCCTTGACCAAAATCAAATATGCAACCCTTCAGTCTTGAGGCTGACACTCCATCCACTGAGCCTATACGGCTCAGGCTGGAATGTATTTTTTTAAAAATCAAATTCTTTATATTCTTGCTATTGACAGAAATGTTTAGAGAGGTTAGTTATCAAGTATCTTGGGATCCGATATAAGCTTTAAACTACAATAGTCTCCTTTGACATAGATCAATATCTGAAGCATAGTGGCCATGAATTTGACTCTGATATAGTGATGGAGAGCCCTCCATGTTGTATGAAACCAGCCCACTCATTCCCAATGATGCCTCTTTCCTGGTCCATATCTGAATCCTGCCACATTTTTTTTTCCTGTTTGTTTGTTTGCTTTTTAGTCTTGAAAATCTCGTGGTTCCTAGTGTTTTCTCTCAGTCTACACTAATCAATGACATCTAATGCAACTGTATATTAATAATCCAGTAAGAGGATATTTTAGTTGTTCAGGGAGTCTAATGGCACTCCAAGTCATTTTCATCCCATTCTCATTGGTCTATACCACCAGTATATCAAATGCCCTGAAAGAAACTCATCTTCCATCCCAAACTTGCTCCTCCCATATTTTCCTTATACTTACCTACATCTTCTCATTATCAAGGCTGAAAATATCAGGGATCATATTTGGCCTTTTTCTTTCCTTTATCTATTCATCCAATCAGTTGATAAACCCTGCTGATTTTACTCCTTTTGTATCCAATTACAATTTACTTCAAATTTCTAATGCTACTGAATTTCACTCAATTAATGTATTTATTAATTATGTAATATTTATTAGGCATGTACTTGTGTCAGGCACCTTGGTAAGGATTGAGGATACAAGGATGAAAATAGACTACTCTCTACTCTCCATCATCTTCAAGTGCTGTGGATATTGGTATAGAAGTCTGAGAGTGAAGTGAGGCATCCCTGAAGGGATGTTCAATTTGCCCTGGGGTTGGTGAGAAAAGTCTTCATAGAGGACCTACAAATAAAACTAAATGTGTATATTATTATTCAATTAAGTTTAAATATAGAACTGAAGGTGGGGAACGGTATTCACCACAGAGAAAATATGTTTAAAGAATAACGTACAACAGAAGGGCAAGTCAGTAGAGATAAAGCTAGAGAGGTAGGCAGGATACAGATCATGGAAGGCCTTGAAGTCATGCCAAGAAGACTTTCCTTCATCCAAGTAGTAATATGGAGTCATTGAAGAATTTTAAGTAAGATAGCACTGCTTTCAGAAATAAACAGATTCTGTTTCAGAAACATAACTGTGGTGACAGGTAAGCAAATGAATTAGACATGTGGCAAGATTTGAAGTAGATACATTAGAAGATTATGGAAGCAGTGTGCAAGAATGATGATTAGGATTTAAATTAAAACAGGAATAGTGAAGATTAAGAAGAAGGGACAGATAAAGTTCAAGGGGTGGTAAAGTTTATAATTCAGTTCTTGTGTCTGGTCTGGGTCATATTCACTGAGGTTGGAAATATAGAAAAGGAATTGTTATTAAAAAATCATTTCATCCCGAATGGATCAGAAAACTGTGGTACATCTACACGATGGAATACTATGCTGCTCTAAAAAGGAAGGAACTCTTACCATTTGCAACGTCATGGATGGAACTGGAGAGCATTATGCTAAGTGAAATAAGCCAGTCAATGAAGGAAAAATACCACATGATCTCACTCATTCATGGATAATAGAGACCATTATAAACTTTTGAACAATAATAGATACAGAGGCAGAGCTGCCTCAAACAGATTGTCAAACTGCAGCAGGAAGGCCGGGGAGGGTTGCGGGGCAGGAGGTAGGGGGGTAAGAGATCAACTAAAGGACTTGTATGCATGCATATAAGCATAACCAGTGGACATAAGACATTGGGGGATAGGGGAGGCTAGGGGACTGTCTAGGGCGGGGGGATAAAATGAACACATATGTAATACCCTTTGTAATACTTTAAGCAAAAAAAAAAAAAAAATTAAAAAAAAAATCATTTCATCTTTAAACATGCTGAATATGAGACGTGCTTGGGCATACCTGTGGATAAATTCAGCAGTAAATCCCTAATCTCCTGAAGTTCAAGAAAAAGACAGAGATCTAAATTTGGGGATCATTGATACATAAGTAATATTCTAAGTCATAAAAATGAAGGAGAAGGTTTGGCTAAAAGTGACAGAAAATCCAAAATAAGGATAGCTTAAATATAAAGAGGTTTATTTCTCTACCCAAAGGCCAGCAGAGTGGCTTCTCAAAGTCATGAGGAATATAGGCTCCTTCCATGAGCTGCTCCATCATTCTCCAGCTATGGCCTTTACTTCATGGCCCAAGATAATCGCTTGAGCTCCAGTCATCATACCTGCATTCCAGCAAACATGAAGAACAAAGAAGGAATACCCCTTTCCTCTAAGAGTGTTTTCTGAAAGTTGCATATAACATTTCCACCTAATTTCCATTAGCCATGCAGTTTCAATGGAGTCATGAGTAAGGGAGTCAGGTTGCAGGGAGTTGAAAAGTAAATTACAAGTCGGGGGTGATGGAGACAGCAAGTCAGCAAGAGAATGATACTCTTGGTAAATTTACCTTTTAAATAAAAGAAATTAAAAGCCATAATATAAGAATTAGTTTTATTTTTACATTGGGAGAGGTTTATGTGTGTAAAGGACTAAAGATGAGCCATTAGAAACAAAGAAACAGGAGGGTTAGTTTAGCTAATAGAATAAGGTCATCATTTCAGAGAAAACAGAAAGAAATGGGAAGACAATGCCAGGTGGAAAAAAAACCAAAGTTGAAGAGAAGAAACTGCTCTTTCTAGGATTGAAGGGAGTTCAGGTCTGACATTTCAGAGGTTGAAAGACATTTAGACCATTTTCAACGTATGAGTTCTGGCATATTTTAAAAATAAAAAATGACAGCCCTAGCTGGTTTGGCTCAGTGGATAGAGTGTCTGCCTGCGGACTGAAGGGTCCCAGGTTTGATTCCGGTCAAGGGCACACGCCTGGGTTGCGGGCTCGATCCCCAGTAGGGAATGTGGAGGAGGCAGCCGATCAATGATTCTCTCTCATCATTGATGTTTCTATCTCTCTCTCCCCTCTCCCTTCCTCTCTGAAATCAATAATAATATATTTTTTAAAAAAAAAGAAATGACAAAACATGGTTGCAAAAACAGTAAGGCTTATTTTCAACACTAAATGATTTTGTAGTAGGACTACCTTACCTTATTTTTAGTTACTGTTTGCAGTATATACACGGACTCCTCATTTCTATCCCTTTGTTCACATTGCTCCCCATCTGGTTGTGCCTCAACACTCACTCAAAGTCCAAAATAAAAAAACTCAAGTGTCATTTCCTGTATGCCCTCTGTTCCCTTAACTAGAAATTATTTCTTCATCCTCTGAACTTCTTGAGCATTTACATACACCTTTCTTTTATCACATATTTTCAGTGTTGATTTATAGTTAATTACATATAGTTTCTATCTTCTTTTATATGAATTGCTTTGTCAAATTTGGATCCTCGTTAAATTCATTCATCTCCCACACTACTAGAACAGCTCTGTACCACAAAACTGATAATTAAAAATATTTATCCCTGGCTGGGTATCTCAGTTGGTTGGAGCATCATCCCATACACCAAAAGGGTGTGGGTTTGATTGCCAGTCAGGGCACATAGCTAGGTTGAAGTTTGATCCCTGGTTGGGGCATGTACAGGAGGCAGCCAATTCATGCTTCTCACATTGATGTTTCTCTCTCACATTTCTCTCTCTCTCTCTCTCTCTCTCTCTCTCTCTCTCTCTCTCTCTCTCTCTCTCTCTCCTTGGGTGAGGATTAAAAAAATGTATACTGTTCATGGAAGGATCCAAGGTGCTTCCTTTATGACTCATGATCATCAGGTTCTCCCAAATACTGTGCCAGTCCCTACGCTTCCCAAGTAAATCACTAAGTCAAAAACCCAAAGTAATATATGTATTCTCTTTGCCTAAACACCAACAGCATTTTCTTGAAACAAACGCAAGTCAGAAGTCAAAAGCATGGACAATTTTAAGCAAAAGGAGTCCAATCTCATTACCAAACTGTTTGCTGAAAGGGTGGCCCACCCCAGCAGCAGCACAAACACCAAGAACCCCTTCATGTCCCAACTCAAGCAATACGATGCTGTAGTGTAGCCAATAGACAGGAAACAGCCCAGCCATTGCGGCTGTAGGAAGATCATACTATAATGTGACATTCTCAGACATAGTGGCTCAGTGTGAATTCACAAGTTCAGGCATCTGTGGAGCCAAAAAGGAAACTAAGAACACAGTGCTTTAAGTGACACCAAATAAAAAATCAAGGTAAAGCTCTTCAGATATAAAGAAAAGGTCTGTGGGTCATAAATGGATCATGTCCATCACTCCCATCCTCATAAAATATGAAAGCCACATGTATGTACCAGAAATCAGGTAATATTTTACCCCTTTTTTTTGTACCATGGAAGTCTGGCAAATTTTAACCATTTTATACCCCCACACAGTCAGTCAGGGGAAAACATCTTAGAAAATGCTACTATTTCTTTTCCAGTCTGAGGTGAGAAAAAAGAAAACTTACAAGAAATACACTGTGGTATTAAAAGCTCTGCTCTTAGCAATGTGCTTATACCTAATATTGGGCTTTATTATAATCGGATATTTAAAAATGATCACCTAATAAATCCAACAGAAAAAGCTAATGTGCGCTAGAATCAAGACAGCCCTTGCAGAAGGAGAAAGCTGAAATAACTTAATTAATTTCCATTCCCCTGATTAAAAATAAATTAATTAAGGTAGGAGTCTAAGCAACTAATATAAATATAATAACTCATTTTCCCTTCTGAAATAAAATATAATTGAAAACTATAAAGCCAAAATCAGGAAATAATTTAGTAATTCCTTTTTAATGTCTGTATCTATAAAAAACACTTGTACAGTTGCAGAATTTTAGAGATTTAATGATTTGATTAATCAGTTGCTCTATTCATCTCAATTCCTTACATACTCTGGCATTCCATAAATGTTTGTTGAATGAATGAATGAATGAATGAATTTATGATAAAAGGAATCTAATCAATACTACCATTTTTTGTATAAGAAAAAAATCCTGCCGAAACCGGTTTGGCTCAGTGGCTAGAGCGTCGGCCTGCGGACTGAAGGGTCCCAGGTTCGATTCCGGTCAAGGGCATGTACCTGGGTTGCGGGCACATCCCCAGTGGGAGATGTGCAGGAGGCAGGCAGCTGATCGATGTTTCTCTCTCATCGATGTTTCTAACTATCTCTCTCCCTTCCTCTCCGTAAAAAATCAATAAAATATATTTTAAAAAAGAAAAGAAAAAAATCCTTTTTCTGAACCCTCGTTCACGTTAAGGCTTGACCAAAATCATGCAGCTAGTGGGGAATACAGAGCTAGAAACAAGGTTTCCTGCAGTTTTATTCCGTAAGAGCATAAGGAGAGGTGATAGTAATACTTTGGCACCTGTCAGGGCACCACTATAACTATCTTTGGAGATGCGAGAGGCTGTGCATAAGGAGAAAGTAGGCAAACACTCTAGATTACCTCATTTACATTTACTGTTACCATGCTGCTGCTTTTATATGTCCTTTCTTAAACAATTATTAAATTCTTGAACAATCTAGTTGGAAAGGACATTAGTCATTCAACAAATGTTTATTGAGCATCTACATGGTGCCAGTCACTGTTCTAGGTGCTGGAGATGCATGAGAGGACAAGAGACAACATTTTTTGCCTTCATGGAATTTACATTCTAGTGATTTTAGAGTTGAAAAGTCCCTCACTTAAAAAAAAAAAATCGATTTTAGAGAGAGGAAGGGAGAGAAAGACATCTATTTGTTGTCCCCCTTATTTATGCATTCATAAAACCTTGGTGTATCAGGACGATGCTCTAACCCACTGAGCTACCCAGCCAGGACAGTCCCTCGTTTTTTGTAGAGGAGGAAACTAAACCCTAGGCAGGTGCAGTGACTTGCCGGCATTATCGTAGTGAGCTTACAATAGGGCTGAACTTAGAACTCAGGTTTCCCAGCGCACTTCATTTTCTACTATGACATACTGCCTTCCAGCTTTCGAGAAAATTCTCATTCTCTTTCTCTTGCCCTTCTCCCCTTTCTCTGCTTCCTCCTTCCCCTCCCTTCTACCCCCACCCCCTCCTCATCATCATCCCAGGCCACTTGGATCACCATTACACTGGCAACCAAATTACCAAGGTTTTAAACCATTTTATAGCAATAATAGAAAAAATATAATTAATGTAATTATCGCATCTAGCCACTTTTAAGACTATATCCCTTCATTTCCTTAAATCCAGAGCAGGGAAAGTGAATGAAATAAAAGAAGGAAGAAAAGAAGAAAAGGAGAGGGTTAGGAAGGAGGGAGGAATAGGGGAGGAAAATCAAGCAAGCAATGCCTTAAAAATGCACACCAACTGCAAATCATGTTTCACACTCTGCCAAAATGATGATTGCTGTAGTTTAAAGAGGAAAATTACAGTCAGATACGAATTTCCCACATCCAACTTGAGAACGAATAGCAGTTGAAATTGTAGAGACACTTTCAAAAACAAAACACTCTTTACCATTTGGATGCTCAGTGATTTTCCTGTGCTTCTCAACTAAAATATTTAGAAAAACAGAGCATGAATGATACATACAGGGACCGGCTGTAGAGCATCAATGTATATTATATGGTATCATATCATTCACAAATAGACACTGTAAATAGCAGAGCTGAAAACTGGTTCTTTGAACCTAAATCTGTTGCTCACTGGTTTCATTTGGCTGCATTTCTTTCCTTTTTTTGAATCCTCATTCAAGAATATGTTTTTATGGATTTTTCAGGGGGAGGTGAAAAGAAGGGAGGGAGAAAGAGAGAGAGAGAGAGAGAGAGAGAGAGAGAGAGAGAGAGAGAGAGAGAGAGCTGTGAGAGAGAAACATCAGTCAGTTCCCTCCTGTAGGCGAGACCTGGGATGGAACCTGCAACCTAGGCATGTGCCCTGATCAGGAATTGAACCTCCAAGCTTATGGTGTAGGCATAACACTCCAACCAACTGAGCCACATGGCCAGGACCTGGCTACATTTCCTATGTTTGAAAATATTAATTTTCCTACATAAAAATGAAAGGAATTATATTTTTAAAAGGGAAAATGTGTACAAAACTTAAAACACCTTTTGAAATGTGAAAAGAACACTACAATTTCATCTGGGGTCATAGAATTGGACAAAAGCCAACTGCACTGATATGACAAAGAGCCATTAAACCAAACAGGCATTTAGAATACTATATATTACAAAGTGTTGACTAAATTCAATAAATTTGTTTCTGTTTTTGTCTTGCTTTGCTTTTTATACTGTATGTATTAAAAAATCATTTTGTGCTTAAGCAAGTGTGAATGATTGCACTGCTTTTAAAATTTTACTGAAAGTTTTAAATTATTTTTCGTTTGTAAAAATGAGCAATTAACAAAGCATAAGATTCTTTAAAATACTGACCACTAGGCTTAATGCTTTAATTATATAAAAAGAATGGAAAACATGTTATTAAATCCAACCCATATTTCTTAATTTGAAAAAAGATCATAAGTAGACATAATTTTTGTCATACAAAAAAGCTCAACACTCTTTTATAAAATGTTTTTCACATTTTATTCAGGATTCCAAATCTAGGGATGGCTCACTTAAATCATTTCCCTAAAAACAATTATGCTCTAGGCTACCTAATTAAAATTTCCACATAATTAAAATTTAGCCTAAAAGGTTAAATATTAAAATAGTGTTAAATTTCAGCCCATTTAAAGACAGGAGTAAGAAAGAAATGCCCATTCTCATTACTAAAAGTTAATATTTTTTTTCTTAGAATACTAGTCAATTAAATAAGATAAAAAGAAAAGAGAAAATAAATTGTCTTACAGAGTCAAGTTTACTATAATTCATAGATAGTATTGTCTACTTAGAATATTCATGAGAATCAGTTGGATAAAACTCCTAAAATGAATACGAGAGTTAAGGCAAGTGACTAGTGAGAGTAATAATATATAAAATATATATACTGAATAAAACATAATGGAAGGAAATACTCCATTTAAAACAGGAACAACAAGATGTAAAATACTTAATGTTGAACCTATGAAATGTCCAGGAAGAAAAATTCAATATTCTACTATCAGATATAAAAGAATATGTGCACAGATGCAAGGATTTATTTATCTCCTTAATATATAAGGCACTTTCATGATGCAGTAAAGAAAAAAAAACAGGAGTTCAAAAATGGAGAAAAGACATAAATAGGAAAGTGAAAAGGAGCTATTCAAATACCAATAGACATCTGAAAACAGTTCACTTGTAATGGAAATAAAACATATCTTAGTTTTTAAATTACAAATATAAAATCACATTAACACTTACGATGCTGAGGCCTCACAGCTGCAGTATACAGATGACTGCATCTTTCTGACCAGAACTTGGGCGGTAGAAGACAAAGTTCTTAAAACTGTCCAATCCCTTTTATCCAAACATTCTACTTTTAAGAGTGTCAAGGAAATAACCTTATGTATTTAGATTTGTTAATAAGTAGTTCTTTCCAACATTACTTGTAATTATAAAATATTGGAAGACATATGAACATTAAATCATATACGATTAGCTAAATAAATCACTCACGTATTTGCTGAATACTATACAGACATTAAAAAGTGACAGAAAGTGTTCATTATAATAATAATTCTGTTTTTGTTTATATATACACACACTGCACTAAATTATGTTGAACATGTGTTTATATTTTCTCAATGTTTCAATCATTTTCTATTAACTCACCAAGCATTAATCATTAGTAAGCTATATATTAATTAATGTATTGCTTATAAATAATTAATTAATAATTTATTAAGTATTACACTGGTCCATAATAACTGTACTCTAGGTGACCTTAGAGATTACAAAAGGGTGTGAACTTATATGACCTCTCACTAGATGACATCAGTTTCCAAGATGAAATTCAAAATGTTTCATCTTGGAAACAAGCAAAATCAATATGTCATGCAAACGATCCAAGTTCAAACAGGGAGAGAAATTCTGAGCATAAAATCAACACAATGGCAACTGTGGAGTAAACATTTAAAGCAAAGGGTTGGAATCAGTCTAATATAATTTCATAAGCTAACTATTTGCAGCTGCGTTGGGGATTTTCACAGCTTCTGCGTCTAGAGATGGGAAATAAACTATGACCTAAAGTGTTCAACACAAAAGCACACGTCTACTGCTTTGCTTTCGAAGTCGTTGGATTTTATAATTACATTTTTCTCTGTTCTTTTCCACTGTAACCTCCACTTATGCTGTCAGTGTGTCTTCCTTTTTATTTAATGAACACCTTCCATTATAATTACATTGATGATTATCTGCTATGGGCTGGAAAATCATATAGCTAAGTATGTCTAAATGCCTTCAGTATATAAACAAAAGTGATGATAAAAATGATGGAGTTAGAAAAGCAACATTTTGTAACCATCACACTAATAATTTTTTCTGAGAATCAGCAGGTACTAAACTACTGGATCATCTATGAGGAACAATATAATGTATAAAGTATCAAAACATTTTTATACAAATTACATAATAATTACAAACTTTGCAGTGGTGCAAACTGGCAGACATCATATTAAAAGCAAAGTTAACATCATTGGTGATAAGAAATGTGATGTACCTTAAAGAACTTTTCCTGCTAAAAATGCATGACCTGAATATCAGCATGAGGAAACATCAAATGAATATAAACTGAAGTACATTCTACAAAATAAAAGGCCTATAATCTTCAAAAATATCAATATCATAAAAAAAAGGCTGAGGTAACATTCTAATTGAAGGAGACTAAAGTCACATGAAAACTGAATGCAATGTGTGATCCTGCAATGCTAGAAAAAAAGGACATTATTGAAACATTATTGGGTCAACTGGCAAATTTGAATACATACCATATGCTACTAGATAATACAATTGTGACTATTATCTATGAGAAAGGACGATAAAGGACAGTGACAACTGGTGAATATGTGTGAAGGATAATGAGAATTCTTTGTACAATTCCTACAATGATTCTGTAAGTTTGAAATTATTTCAAATTCAAATTTAAAAACAGATAATGAAGCCCTGGCTGGTGTGGCTCGGTTGGTCATCCTCCCGTGCACCACCAGTTCGATTCCTGGTGGTGTGTGCCCAATTTGGGGGCTCGATCCTCAGTAGGGGGCGTGCAGGAGGCATCTTATCAATGATTCTCTCGCATCTTTGATGCTTCTCTGTCTCTCTCCATCTCCTTTCCTTTCTCTCTAAAATCAATAAAAACTTATTTTAAAAAATAGATAATGAAAAAGGGACTACTTTTATTTTCCTAGAAGCAAAGCACGTGCGCTTGACTGATACATATTTTGTCTACTCAGATACCTTCTTGACTATATACTCTTTTGTAATTAAAACAAATACACAGGCCCTAGACTGTTTGGCTCCGTGGATAGAGCGTCAGCCTGCGGACTGAAGGGTCCGAGGTTCGATTCCTGGTCAGGGCACATGCCCAGGTTGTGGGCTCGATCCCCAGAGGGGGGGGGGCATGCAGGAGGCAGCTAATAAGTGATTTTCTCTCATCATTGATGTTTCTATCTCTCTTTCCCTCTCCCTTCCTCTCTGAAATCAATACAAACATATTTAAAAAAACAAATACACAGAAATTAAATGTTAATTTATAAATTCTTTACTCTTATGCACTGAGTTGAAAGCATTTATTTTATTGGTACTAAATCACACTTGTAAATTCTTTTCAATCGTAAGTCTATACCTTTGCACCATTCATGATTACTTACCAGTAATGAACTAAAAATTACCTGGATAAAAGGAAAAATTTACCGACTGTATAGAAACTCATCAAAATATCATAGCTTAGGGCTTTCTATACGTGCTTTTAGCATTTGAATGGAATTATACGTTATAGTCACAATCAGAAGTTGATACCTTTCCATATGTGCTGCCACAACAGTTGTATTGTCTAATGGTGGGAAGCAAGCAGGAATACATAATTCAATAATATCATAAAGAATAACTATGAACGTTATTTATCCAAAAATAAAAGGCTTGACTTCAACAAATCATCAGCATTTTTACTGACAACTTAGAGCTACCAGTAGTTTTAGAAACAGCCAATCCAAACTCAAGCTAAATAAGAAGTGGCTGTCGTGTTCTCCATCTCTACTATTGAACAATGTTTCTCCAACATGAAGGAGAGACAGTGCATGAATCCATCTTTGTTGTTATTCTGACAGAAAACACCCAACCTAACTGGACTGGAGAAAATGTGGCCCAAGTGGACATGCTGTTAATAGACAGAAATCCTCCAGTCTGAATGAAGGATTAACTAAATATGTTGAGACTGAAATAGTCCTCTTGATTTGATGTGGTAGCAAAAACCTATCATGTGAATAGAAGTGCTTTTGTGATTTTATTCCCAAGACTGGCTATTTTGTTAATGTAAAATAATTATTATATCAATTAATCTGTATACTTGAATATCTGTTTTAAGTATGCAATAAACATAACAATATTACTTTTGCTGACCAGACCACAATCCTAATTATTCTTTCCTTCAACTATAATTTTCTACAGTACTTTAATCATCTATATTTAGAATAATACTACTAGTAGTAATGCAAATATAACAATTACTATTACCAGTTGATCACCTACTATTGCTACAGCTATTAGGAAAAATTTATATACTTCTTATGTGCTTGACACTGCTCAGAGAATTTTACATATAATTAAATTAATAAGTCTAACAACCATGTGAGGTAGGTAATATCATTCACTCCATTTTAAAAATGAGAAAAGTGAAATTAAATTACTTGCCTAAGAGAAGATGCCTAGTAGATGGTGCATCTGGAGTTTGAATTTAAAAGCCTCACTATAATTCCATTCTTTTAACCATACACTAGACTTCCTCGATCACTCTGTTCATATACTGTGCTAAGCACTCAACAAATTTCTCTGTTTTGGCTGCTAGTATTAGAAAACATTTAAACTCACTTAAACAATAAAGAAATGAGTAGAATTCACATAATACTTAGCTCAAAAATGAGATAAATTCAGGAGTGGTTTATTCAGTCTTTTACTGACATCATTGAGAGACCAGATCCTTCCCATTTTTCCACTGCTGCCCCGTATGGCAGCTTCATCCTATAGCTTGTTCTCCTTCGCTCTGGGAAGGCTTCCAATAGCAGCTTGAATTACATGCTTCTATATTCACGTCTGTATCAGTTTGGCGCCTCTGAGAAACAGAAAGCAAGATGCAAGAGATTTATTAGAGGAATGCCTGTGAAAAAATACAGGGGAGCATCCTTCAGCTACATGTACCTCTGGAGGATACCTAAACAACTGCTGTCAGGAACATGGAATAGAGAACAGATGACAGATAGGCTACAACAAATACCCACTACATACCCTGACAATCTATGTAGTTTGGTGTTCTGGGAACTGCTGAATAGGACTTAAAAGCAAGGTAAAGAGGGCAACCTTTGCCCTAGCCAGTTTGGCTCAGTGGATAGAGCTTCAGCTTGCGGACTGAAGGGTCCCAGGTTTGATTCTGGTCAAGAGCATATGTCTGGGTTGTGGGCTTGATCCCCAGTGTGGGGCATGCAGGAGGCAGCTAATCAATGAGTCTCTCTCATTATTGATGTTTCTATCTCTCTCTCTCTCTTCCTCTCTGAAATCAATAAAAATATACTTTAAAAAGTGGGCAGCCTTTCACTGAAGTCATGAACTTGTAACTTCTTTCACTGAAAATTATTTCTCAGGAAAAAGAGCCAAATTATTCATTTTAACAGTGATCACACCAGTACAATGAAAAGTCTAAAAATCTGAAGTCAACGTTTTTTTTCTGGTTTCTAGCAACAGATGGCAGTAGAGTTTATAGTAGAATTCAAGAGAATGCCTGTTCTGAGGGCACTCATTCTCAGGGTGCTAAATAAATTGATTAACAGTTCTTATATAATCCATTTTCATAACTGTAAATTCTATGGCATTCTTTAGCCTACATATATAAATACTTCCAAAAATATTTCCCTAAGATGCCACAATAATTTTGAATTTTCTGAGAAAGGGATGAGTAGGTCTCCTGTGATTGAAACATATAAACTTGGAGTCTGAAGTCCTGGACTCAGGCCATGTTCTCACCCTGTCCTGTGGTAAGCCTTGTCACCTCTCTTAGCTCAGTGTCTCCATCTTAGGAATGGGAATCAATGCTTACCTACTCTGTTCATGGCAAGGACTTACTGTATTAATCAATTCTAAAGCAACTTACAAACTATAAAGTATAAATAATCTAGAATTTTATATAAGTATCAACTAATCAATGATAGACTATATTATACCAACAGAAATACTGTCATACTACAAAGCTTTAAGACAATAAGGCTGAGTGTGTGCTCATGATATAAACTGGAAAACCTGAGGTTAAGTAACTAACCACAATACTCTTCCTGTGTGCGGGAGAAAATGGGTTCTGGAATTTCTGGATTAGTTGTCCAGTCTGATCAACTAGTTGATTTTTTAAATTTCTCACTTTAACAGAAGCTTTGTGGGTAAAGTGATAAAGGCTACATCATGGTCTCTACAAAGCCTGTCTTTCCATGGTATATAGTAAGCTCCATCAATTTATGTCACTACTAGAGGCCCGGTGCATGAATTAATGCATGTGTGGGGTCTGGCCTGCCCTCCCCCATTGGGGCTGATTGAGCCAGGCCTGCCTGGGGGAGGAGACACAGGAGGTTGGCTGGCCAGCCCTGCCCCTTATTGGGGAGGGGGGGGCTGATCAAGGGTGGGGCCAGCTGGGGGAAGGGCCCCAAGTTGTTGGCGGGCTGGCCGCGCCCCCGGTTGAACTCCCAGTGGAGGGGACAATTTGCATATTTCCCTTTTATTATATAGGATAGGAGCAGTGCACAAACTATTACAATTATACAATACTAGAGGCCCGGTGCACAAAAATTTGTGCACTCAAGGGGGAGAGGGGGTCCTTCAGCCCAGCCTGTGCCATCTCGCAGTCTGGGACCCCTCGGGAGATAACGACCTGCAGGCTTAGGCCTGCTCCCGGGTGGCGGAGGGCAGGCCCAATCCCTAGGTGCAGTCCCTGGTCGGGCTCAGAGCAGGGCTGATTGGGGAGTTGGGGCGCTGCCCCCTGTCATGCACAGAGCAGGGCAGATTGGGAGGTTGTGATGCCACCCTCAGTCATGCTCAGGGTAGGGCCGATTTGGGGGTTGGGGCGCCGCCCCCTGTCACACTCAAGGCAGGGTCGATAGGGAAGTTGCGGGGCCACCCCCTGTCACGCACAGAGCAGGGCGGATCAGGGGGTTGGGGCACTGCCCCTTTTCATGCACAGAGCAGGGCCCATCAGGGGGTTGGGGCTCTGTACCCTGTCACACACAGAGCAGGGTCGATCGGGGGGTTGGGGAGCTCCCCCCTGTCATGCACAGAGCAGGGCCGATCAGGGGGTTGAGGAGCTCCCCCCTGTCATGCACAGAGGAGGGCCATTAGGGGAGTTGGGGCACTGCCCCCTGTCACACACAGAGCAGGGCCGATCAGGGGGTTGAGGAGCTCCCCACTGTCATTCACAGAGCAGGGTCCATCAGGGGGGTTGGGGTACCACCCCACATCACCCACAGAGCAGGGCCGATCAGGGGGTTGGGGCGCCCCCACTGTCACACTCAGGGCAGGGCCAATGGGGAGGTTATGGCTCTACCCCATCACACACAGAGCAGGGCCCGTGGGGGGGTGTGTTGGGGTGCCGCCCTCTATCACCCACAGAGCAGGACCGATCAGGGGGTTTGGGCACTGCCCCCTGTCATGCTGATCCCGGTGCCTGGAGGCATATTACCCTTTTACTATATAGAATAGAGGCCTGGTGCACGGATGGGGGCTGGTTGGTTTTCCCTGAAGGGTGTCCTGGATCAGGGTGGGGGTCCCCACTGGGGTGCCTGGCCAGCCTGGATGAGGGGATGATGGCTGTTTGCAGCTGGTCACACACCCTTCAGGGTGGGGGTCCCCACTGGGGTGCCTGTCCAGTCTGTCTGAGGGGCTGAGGGCCGTTTTCAGGCTGACGGGTGACTGAAGCTCCCAACTGCTCCTTTTGTGCTTTTTTTTTTTTATTCTGGGCCAGCTTTAGCTCTGAGGCCTCGGCTGCTGAAAACAGGTTTCTGGCCTTTGTTTACCGTCTGTATTTGATACAATGTTGTGGTCTGGCTGGCTGAAGCCCGGCTGAGTAAAGCAGGTTTCTGGGGTTTTGTTTAGCTTCTATATTTGCAACATAGTTGCTTAGAGTTGCAGCTGAGAGGCCGGCAAGTCAGGCGGGGAACGTTGGAGTCCTCCGTCACTGAAGGAAGCAAGCCTCCCTGTTCACATCAGCTGCCTGGCTGCTGGCCGCCATCTTGGCTGGCAGTTAATTTGCATATCTCCCTGATTAGCCAATGGGAAGGGTAGTGGAGTGACAACAATTTGCATGTTTCTCTTTTATTAGTGTAGATGTTAGAATACTTAGAACAGTGTCTCATTAAATCTGGAAATCTTCAAAAGAATTGTCTCTATGCTGTTATTCCTTTCACAAACATCAATTTGCCCATTTAGTCTACTGAATTTTTAATATCCACCTTTTTATTAATGCTCAAACAAGGTCTTCTGGATCAGAGACGAATTTCTTCCTAAATAAGTACCTTATGGTCAATAGTAAGCTCATCCCTCCTTGTAACCCCCAACCTTACCCCTGAGGTCACACAATGAGAGCCCTGTCAAATATTCTACTCAAGTAGCAGATATTTTATAGGCAATGATGGAGAACAATCAATTTTCTCTGTTTATATACAGAAGAAAGATGTCATTCCCCTTTTCTCATGAAAGGAAAGGCTGGACAAAAAAAACCAGAATCCTTTGAGATGGAATGCAAATGAGCCTAGATTCTCACCTTAACCTTTAGGAATATAAATATATATTTTCAAGAGTTATATAAACCTCAAGTGTCTCCAGTTTTTAAGCTCTAAATGTGTCTCCAAAGGAAACCTCTAGGGCAGTGGTTCTCAACCTTCCTAGTGCCACGACCCTTTAATACAGTTCCTCATGTTGTGGTGACCCCCAACCATAAAATTATTTTCGTTGCTACTTCATAACTGTAATGTTGCTACTGTTCTGAATCGTAATGTAAATATCTGATATGCAGGATGTATTTTCATTGTTACAAATTGAACATAATTAAAGCATAGTGATTAATCACAAAAACAATATGTAATTATATACGTGTTTTCCGATGGTCTTAGGTGACCCCTGTGAAAGAGTCGTTCGACCCCCAAAGGGTCGCGACCCACAGGTTGAGAACCGCTGTTCTAGGGAATGCCTAGGGAGATAGAGCTTCAGGCTTCTTGGCACCTTGGAGCTTCACTTATGAACTTCATTTGAGCCGTAACCATTTGTCCCTCTTGGATCAGAACAATTAACTCCACAAGTGGCTATAGATTCTAATTTTTGTGGAATGTGAACAGTAAAATGTTCCTAGCGGAAGTGAAAGCAAACATCCGGAATCTTTATATGGATTACATGTCTTTGTGTTGGAAGGCTAGATATTTTTACACGAGCAATGAGAAATTCAAGGCAGTTTTATTTTCCCACGAGTTATTTATTTAAAATATAAATGAGCCTACCTATGCATTCTGTTCTTAAAGGGCATGACTTTCTGGAACATATTCGTGTATGATGATGATATTTAGCAGAAAAAGGAGATGGTTTAGGAAATTTGCATCAACAATTCAATAAACAATTTGTAAAGGGTGTTCCTCTTTCTACAGGAGGAAATGGAGTTGATATACATGCAAACATACATAAATATAAAAGCTACATTTATGCATCATTTTCATAATTGTTGTTCCTTGTTATTCACTGTACAAGGCTGCGTAAATCCTGTAGTCCACTGCTATTACTGGAGCCATTACGAAAACTGCCCTGTTCATTTTCATTGCCTGGAAAGATAGACTTTTATTCCAATGATTTTTTGTCAGAGAGAGTGATGGCTTAGCAAAATGAGAGTCATGTTGCTTGAATTAACTACATAAGTGGCCAGGGACTTCTGAATACCTTCAAGCCTTTTATAATAATAATACATTTTCATCCTAGTTGCTGGTGAGTGAATGCCCTTCGTTATTTTATTTCACTCACTATATATCAATAAAGTACAGTAATCAAAACAGTAGTTAGCACAGTATAGAGCTCTCTATAGACAGAAGATGGCACTATAAGAAACGCTAAAGTGGTATGCCCAAAGGCTTTTCCTAGGAATGCTCCCTCCCACATAGGCTATTCTCTGACAAGCTCCCTGAAAGGCTTAAGGGGCGAGGTTGACCTCATCTCTTTACATTCACTCCAATAGACTGCATTTCTGCTTCCCTAGCTTCAGTTTCACCTGAACACAGAGAATCTGCATCTCACCCTCCCCATTCATTTTTACTCCCTTGATTCTGATTGTCCACAAAATCTCTTCATTGAATTATCTTCTGTGACTTAACATTAGACTGTGGTCAGAATGCTTCCACAACACCCCAATTCCTCATCGCTCTCAGCATTACTGCTGCTACTGACTGGTTCCCTGGAAATTATTTTGAAACCTCTGTAATACCTCTGTGACTTCCTTCAGTTTACATTTTCACAGACATGGCTCTAATCTAAACCCTAATTTATCCATTCTGAGGTTAATGCAACATCCTCCTTTGTTCTGACTTCTCCCCATCAGTCTGCTCTACCTGTGTAATGTTTCTCTAGTTCTTCTTTTTGCTAATATTTTACATTTTCTCTTATTGTCTCCAATTTTAAGGAGAAGGCCGTGTAACTCAAATAGCAAAAAGTGTACATTATCATTAAATGGACATCTTCCATTCTCTCTCCTTTCAGTGATCCCAATGCTGGACAAACCTGAAGTATTTATATAGCCTGAGATGAATTCAAGATGAATTTCACAGCTGAATGTGTTCCTGTGATCACCTTGCTGAGAATCATTTTATTATTTTCCAAAATTTGTGAATTCTCTTTTTCCATGGTCCCAGGCAGCAGAAGATAACACAAGGAAATTAGCATAATAACAGATCTATCCAAACATATCTATCAGTGGAGAAACCAGAAAGGTGTTGAACCAAATGCTTTCACTAATCTGCATCATGCTTCACAGTAACAAAGAAGCAATAAGACTGGAAGTTGAATCACTGCATGGTAGATATGCAAATTTCGTTTTAAAACATCATACTCATTGACGAGACCTTGTTAACAGAATGTTGGAAATTAGCCTCCCATTAAATACGGCATGAGACGACTGCTAAGGATTTTACCAAAATTAAAATCAGAGCATTTCACAGCCAAGATGGAAACCTGCCATATGCCCTCTAATAAGCATAAGGCGAATTAAAATATTAATTCAAGTGGATGCCCATTGTGTTGAGGCATTTTGAAACTGCTGATTGGTAAATACAACGCATTTCTTCATCTGACTTACAAATAATTGAGACCTTTCCCTGTGCACTGCCCAGTAGCTTTTTCAAAGTTGCTAGAAATTCTCAAAGGCTTTTTGCTCCATAAAGAATGTATTTTTTACATTTCAGCATACTGTATTTCTTACACTGAAAAATCAGTCTTCGTGAAGAATAAAAATATTAGGGATATTTTATAAAGAGACTAATTAAGAGAGGAGTTTTCTTTATCTCCAAAGGTAATTGGTAGACCTTCATCTGTTGTGCTAATTGCACACACTGAGCATTAATTAAAGCACACATTAGAGCTTTCTTCTTTTTGGACGTGTTAGAAGGTTTGATGATCTTTGTTAATTTTAGCTTTGGGACAAAAGGCTGGCATTGATTTTGCAGGCATTCATTTTTTGCCTCAGACAGCTCCCAAAGATGTATTATTGTCAGGAGCTCTTTTAAAGATTTGCAAAGTATTATTAAAGTACTTGATCTGTTCTCATCACAGAAGATATTTCACATAATTTACTTGTTTCTCTGTTCAATAGACATAGCTCAAACTATAAATAAGAACATTTTATTTTTTGAATCTGACTTATTTCCTGTCATGACCAGTGTTTTCAAGTAACATGCAAATATGTCTACAGGATCAATGATCCTATTTTTAAAAATCTCACCTTGTCATAGGTACTGGGTGGGAGCAGCATGAGATTTTGTGAATTCCAACCTTTCAATGTGTGACAGCAACTTCAAAACAAACTTGCCAGGAAAAGCTCCGCCATCGTGGATTACAAAACCCGTAGCCCATGTCTTCTAATAAAAAAGTATATCCAATCTTTAAAATCTGAACTATTATCATAAGATCGCCAAAGCAAGTACATTACCCAGTCAACATTACACCCTACTTGTAGGTATCCTCCACATTCCCAGGTTCTTTCTTTTGATTTTTAGGTAACAGATCACTTCTACACAGAATTTTTTTTCTTGTTCCTTTGAACAGTCTCTGAAGGCAAGATATTAACAAATGGTGTGGCTATGCATCACTGAAGGTGACCGGAGAAATATTAACACCTTGAAGATATTGAGTTTACTCAGCCATATAATAATTATACCTGGGCAGTGGGATAGCCTCACAGTGTCATGAAAAACTGCAAAGAACATGTGGTTATCCAGTTTTTGGTGTTGACTCCAATCTGAAACAACCGTAAGAATTCCAAAGTGTATGCTGACTCCTTCCTTTCCCTCTTGAGGGCACTTCTGCCACCAATGGATAGCAAGAGATGTCTGTTTAGTCGTTCACTTTCTTTACATGTCTACATCTTTCGGTACAAATCACCTACTGCCATGGCTTCAAGCATTACCTCTTTTTTGAAGACTCACCAGGTTTTCATCTCTTCATCCAACACTGAACTCCAGTTTGTAAATTTGAACTGGCCTTTCTACCTGGATTACCTGTCACCACCTCAAATGCTATGTATCAAAACTGGAATGTCTTTTTCCTTCCCAAGCCAAATGTACCTTATAGCATGCCTATTTCTTTCATCCAGTTCCCAACCAAGGCTTAGAAACTCTTCTGGGCTTATCACTTACCAATTACAAGTTCCCTTAATTATTTTGTTTTGGTTTTGGCACTCATGACTTCCTTTGCATTCCTACGACCATTCTTTTTCAAACTCTTATCACGTATGACTTATTACAATAGCCTCCTAACTAGTCTCCCAAATTTCAGTCTTTATTTTATACAAAGCACACTGTACTCTATTAGATTAAACTTTTTTAAAAAAGTACAGACATTTGGTCATTTAAACTTCTACTAAAAACCATTTTAACATTTTCAATTGCCTGATGTCATAATTCTCATCTGTTTTGCAAAAATCATGCTGCCCCCACTTTGACAAAGGCCAGTGGGGATGGGGAGGACATTGGGAACATGTAAGGACTGAGCTAGGGCATGGTTCTAAAACTTTAGCATGTCTCATAAGCAGGACTGACTATATAATTTGTGGAGCCCAGTGCAAGATGAAAATGCAGAGCACCTTGTTAAAAGTTATTGAGAATCTCAACAGGACAACAGCAGAGCATTAAACCAATGCAGGGCCCTTCTGTGTGTGGGACCTTATGTGATTAGAGTCCGCAAGCGCATGAAGCTGACTCTGTGTAAGACTCAACTGGTTCACTTGTTTTAAATGTGGATACCTACATAGCACCCCTTAAGACACTGAGCTCCAACATGTCTGGATGCAACCTGAGAATCTGCAGGTTTCACATGCATCCTAGATTTGGAAGTTATTATCAGTAGACTATACTTTGAGTAACACTGGCCTACGGAAATATCACATAGTGCTAAAGTTGCTCCGCAGAGAAAGATCAACAGTTCAAATTATAATGTTGAAGGGTTCATGACAAATTTTGGCTAATCTGTGGCAGGGGGAGCATAATGGGAAGGATCTGAAGCAATAATGGTACCTTAAAACAGGACCAACTCAAGCAGAAGTCATGTCAATTATTACAGGATTAAGTGCACCTCATTATCCTAAATCTCAAAGGCTGCCATCATGAAGCGTTGAATGTTGAGGCTTACTCTATGATGACAGTGCTTATGCTGCCTTCGCTTCCAGGTACCAACTCCTTTTGCTCTACCTTTCATTACCCAATTTCACTTGGGAATTACATAGTACAACGCTCTTGTCTATAGATGAAATCAAGGCTCAGGAATTTAATTATTTATTTTAAATTAGAGTCAGTGGGAAAACAAAGATGAGAACCACAAGCCTCCTTCTTGATTCCCAAACCAATGCTCCTGCCACTGCACCACACTATTCCCTCTCTTCTCAAATCCTATTCATATGTTCATTCGTTCATTTGCTTATTCATGCACTACACATTTATTAGACCTATTATTCTCCAGGCAATAAGGTAGAAACTAGAAAAGGAAGAAATGGGTATGGGCCCTGCTATTATAATGCCATTATCTTTTCCACTTATTGTACACACTTCATCAGTGTCTTATACCACATACTTCACATATGTAAGTACATACTCCAGTAAGACAATGATTTTGTTTTAATGTGCTTGTTCTCCACAGTCCCTAGAAAATGCGTGGGACCATCCTATGAACTGAAGGCTGTTTAATAGCTTTAGCTCCCTTCCACAAAATGCCAATAGCATCCTAGCCATTGTGATCATTGAAACTTTCCTCATGAATTTCTAAAGACCCAGTTGGACAGAATCACCCCAATGTAAGCAGAACTATCCTAACTTGAGAAACACTGTCCTAGTACCATGTTTTGCACATAATATTCATAAAATATTTTTTAGATAACACTGCTATAGGAACTCCAAAGAAGTCTCATAGATGATATAAGAACTCACAGAATGAAGTGTGGACTAAAAATTGAACCTCATGAAAAATAACTGAAGGTAAAAACAATTTGCTATAGGCTATTGTTAGCAATACAAGATATGAATAATGACATCTCCACATTTGTTCTAGCTCATTAAAAATAATTTGTTTGTAGTTTAAGTTTGAAGTTTACCTATTTTGAATTTTTAAAAACTGAATATTCTGTAATTATACCCTTCAAGTTTCTTCTTCAAATTTTCCCTTTATCTTCCTCTCTCCTGTTTTGGAGGAAATTATGTCTCAACCCATTTTCAAAGAAACCTACATCTACTATACCCTTAAACCTATCCTCTGGAAAATTCCAAAGAAAAAATAAATCAACATTAATGATCACTTATCACAGTTGTACCCTCTAATATGGGATGTATACTCATTTCTAACTGCACTTCAGCAAAAATTATTTTATTTTATTTTTATACCAATTACATGAAATTTGTATTGTAAATGTGTGGTTATTCTGACTTTACAGATGAGGAATATTTGGACCACAAAGTGGTAAATGATTTGCTTTTAAACATAAATCTGGAAAATGGCAGAACCAGCATATAAACCACTAGTTTCTTGAATATAAATTCAGCAATATTTCCACCTACAACACATTTTTCTATCATAGCTCCTCTCCCTTTTGAATTTTCAATATTTTCTACAGCACTGGTAACTTCTCTATCCTAAAATAATAGTCAAATGTTACTATTAAGAAAACAAACCAAACAAAAACCAACCAACCAAACAACCCCACTACACTCTACCTCTCTTTCCCTTAAACTCCCCCTTTTTTCTCTTCATTATAAACTAATAAAAGACAAATCTATTACTTCTCACCTTTCAGTCATTCCTAAATTTATTATAGTCTATCCTCTGCCCCATAACTCTATGGAAGCTGCTTCAATAAGGTCACCAATGATTTCCTTTTTTAAAATATATATTTTATTGATTTTTTACAGAGAAGAAGGGAGAGGGATAGAGAGTTAGAAACATCAATGAGATCGATCAGCTGCCTCCTGCACGCCCCCTACTGGGGCTGTGCTCGCAACCAAGGTACATGCCCTTGACCGGAATCGAACCTGGGACCCTTGAGTCCGCAGGCCAACGCTCTATCCGCTGGGCCAAACCGGTTAGGGCCACCAATGATTTCTTAATCGTCAAGTTCTATGGACTCTGCACAGTTCTCTTAACAACCAACCTCTCTACAGCAGTTTAGGCCACCACACCTTTTCCCTTATTCAAACAGTCTCCTCCCTGGGCCTTCTTGAAACTACACTCTACAGTGTTCCTTATACATCTTTTTACATTAAGTTTAGTTTCTTTAACTCTCTCCTCTTCTTTCCCCTATTCTCTAAACACAGACAGAACCGCAGGCACTGTCTTTCTTCACAATTGCCATTCTTCCCCTTTAGATACTCACCTCTTCTCACATGGCTGCCATCAACCTTTCCCCACAAAAGGCAGACATTTATTGGCAGTTTACCTCCAAATATATGCTTCATACCATTCCATGAATAGTTAAAAATGAAACTGCATTTTTTCTTGTTCCTTTCCTGTTTGAATCTGACTTGCTTCCTGTCAGATTCCCAAATTCACCTTTTGCTCATCTAAAATCTGCTCCTTGTGATGCCTATCTAAGTTAATATTAAGTTTATTTCACAATGGTTTCTAAGACCTAACTATCTTACCTCTGCAGTTTTCTCATATCTATCAAAAAATCTGCACTCCCACAGCTTTAGTCTATGCCCTTAACAAATCTGAACTGTACCGTCCCTAAGAAAGGCAAAATATTACCCCTCTCACATGACTACTGTTGGGTCAAACTAAGTGACACATGTGAAAGATCACTGAACTTGTTGAGTATATGCCAACATAATTCATCGATTTTAACGTTCACTTTGAAATTTCCCATATTTTTTAATTTAAAATGATGATGGACAGAGACTTGACTTGGGGTGGTGAACACACAATACAGTGTGCAGATGATGTGTTGTAGAATTGTGCAGCTGAAACATGTATAATTTTATTAACCAGTCACCCCAATGAAAAGGAAAACAATAAAATAAATTTTAATAAAAGCATTGTAATTGGTGATCTTGTTGAGGCATGAATTTGAATCAAGTATCCTTAGAGAATGAACCCAGCAGCCTGTCCACCATCTACTTCAATATAGTTTTCCTGCTCACACTGTTACCTTTCATTAAGTGATTAAAAATTTCATTACTTCCTGGGGAAAAAATAAAGTTTCTAAAGGATATTATTCCATTATATGCAAAGTTCAAAAACAAAGGTTACATTACATTATTTAAGTAATTTGCATATTTAAGTAAAAAGATATTTTATAATTGATTTTATAGAGGGAGAGAGAGAGAGAGAGAGAGAGAGAGAGAGAGAGAGAGAGAGAGAGAGACATCGATTTGTTGTTCCCTTTTTTAATGCATTTATTGCTTGATTCTTGTATGTGCTCTGATCAGGGATCCAACCTGCGGCCTTGGTGTATGGGGTTGATGCTCTAACCAGCTGAGCTACCTTGCCAAGGCCAAGATGTTCTTTAAAATTCATATATTTGAAAACAATCATCAATTTGATTAGCATAAAATTTATAATAGTCTATTTTAATGTCAGTAGGATATGCAGTGACAGCTACTCTTTCATACTCAATATTTGTTATTCATACCTTCTTTTCTTTTTTTAATTAAATTTATTGAGGTGCCATTGGTTCACAAAACCATACAGGTCCCAAGTGAAGATTTTAAATAAATAAACACAAATCATACATATCGATCTATCTATATGGATATATACTCATAGATCTATATACATATACATATACATAAAATCATGCTAGTGGTCACATCTAGAGGGCAGAGAGGGGACCGTGATAAAGAATAACAGAGGGCTACTGGAGTTGGTAGCTGTTGGTAGTTTTCAATTTTTTGACCTGAACAGTGGTTATTCATGAAACTGGATATTTATGCTTTTACAGTCTTTGAGATATATATATATATATATATATATATATATATATATATATATATATATATACCAAAAACAGAAGAAGAAAGCCTCAGAATTAATTAGACAAGCATACAACTTATGATGTTAGAAAAGAAACATCAAAATAAATCAAAAGAAAATAGAAGGGAGGAAATAAAGCCAAAATCAGGAATTAGTAAAATATAAGACAAAATAGAGGTGACAACTAATGTCAAAATGTGGTTCTTAGAAAAGACTCAAAGAAGAAGACAAAACTTTGGCAAAATTAATTACAAAGAAAAAGGACATAAGCACTAAACTAGGAATGAAAAGGTGGATATGAATCAGGTATAACAGAAATTAAACAGATAAAAAGAACACACAAACAATGTTATGTCAATAAATCTGAAGACACAGATGAAATGAATAAATTCTTAGAAGCATATAAGCACCAAAAAAATAATTCAGAAGAACCAAAAACCTAAATAGTCCTATACCTTTTAAAGAAATTAAATTAGTAGTTTTAAAATACTGGTATTTGATCAAACAAGAATCCAGGCCCAGGTGACTTTATATGAATGGTAAGAATCATTGCCTTCTAATTTCCTCCCTGCCTCCAATTTTTACTCTTCTAGTCTGTTCTTCCTACTACTCCCAGATTGGCTTCAAAAACAGTTACTTGATTATACTTCTGTTCTCAAACTTCCCATGGCTTCTTAGTATTCTTCTAGAATTTGGGGGGGGGGGACCTCAGGCAGATCTTGACACTTCTGTCCTTTTGTAAAGAAAACAGTATAGTTAATTAGGGTGCAGTTTTCTTTAGTTACAAATTCAGTCTAAAGATATACCCTGATCACCTTGATTAGGCTGAGAGAAACTGGGAAGCTGTTGATTAGACTACTGTATTTTCTAAGACTCTTTAGCAACACAGGTATCTGTAGATCAAGTCTATAAATAGCTCTGTCAATATGTGCTGATTTGAACTGGTTTCCTTCTCAATTGGTAAGCTTTTCCTGACCTTTCCCTAAAACTCTCAGGAAACTTTACTACTTTTCTTGACTGTGACCACCAGCATCCCAGTTTACTTTTAAAATCAAATTCTCCTAAGAGAATGTTCTAGTACTACCAAATTCATGTCATTGTCCCCTAAACAAGCCATTCCCACTTCTATGACATAGCTTGTTTATTCTCTTGAAATGGCACACTTTCTTCCATCCTTTCTACCCATCAAACTCTCAAAAACAATCTCCCATCCTACCTTCAGTTTCAAGAAGGGAAATTGTTGCTGAGTGAGACTAGACTCTTGGGTGATGAGTGGTTATTCTCCAGTTTGTACATCGCCAGCTATGGGTTTTTCTTAATTATAAGATAGTCCTAGTGATGTGGGAGTGCGAAGGAAGGAAGGAAGGAAGGAAGGAAGGAAGGAAGGAAGGAAGGAAAGGATGCTTGCATTTATTTAATCTCTTAGTAACTGTATTAAAATTTTTCCTCTTCTCATCCTTGCTTTGCTATGTGCTTCATTCAGCCTTCCTGCAATGCCTCCGCTGACTGTGAGAATGCCACTTTTTAGGTCTAAAGGAGTTTTGGAAGCCAGAGCTTGTTCCACTGGAGTAATCCTCCCCTATTCAGGAAGAGGTTCAGTTCTTTTAGAAATTTAGTGCAACATTGACCTCAACAGTAAGCTCTCACAAAGCTGCATTAGACCCTCTCTTCCAACTGTCTGCTCACTATCCTGCATCTAAATAAGAATAAATAAGAATTCAAAGCCTTCTTTAGTGAGCCTTCAAATCCACTGCCCTCAAAGCCCACCAGTACTACTTTTGAAATCATCAATGTGTAGGAGTCTACCAATGTCTCTTTCTTGAGCGCAAAGTAATATATTAATATATTCTGATGCTCCTGGTTCATGAAGGACCATAAAATAGTGTGTCTCTGGTCCATGTGCCTAAACAGTTTTATTCTACTACTCTGATGCCATAATAAGATGGGGTGAGAAAATGGAATCTCGGGCCTTGATCCATGAGCATTATTCACTTAAGGGCAAAATATGACCCTGCCATAGGTGATCAATAACAAAATATTGCTATTGTTCATTTCTACTACACTATCACAGATAGCATATGGTTTTAACTACCTTTATAATATAAGCAATGGCTTAATTCAAATTGGTCCCCATTTTTTTCTGTTTCTCCTTGTAGCCAAAGGTTTGCATGTAGTCACCCACAGTTAGGGCCAATGCAGATTATCTTCGAGTAGACCAATATTCAATTGCCTACACAGGAATCAAACCAAATGCTTAACCACAAATATTATTTATACAGAAATAATATTTACCCAAATGACTACTTTAAAAATAGAATATTTGAAGCACTTTGCTATGCATAGCACCTATACAAAAATACTCTAAGGTTGAGGAAAAAGACAATTGTATGAGAAAACTACATGGAGGTTAATTAATTACTGTAATCCATCATTATATTTAACTGTGAGATTCCTAATAGTCAAGGAAAAAATGTAAATATGATCAATTATGTAGTGGTTATTGTTTGATTAAAAATACCAATTCATCTGTATACAGATTTTTTTTTTTGCTTTTGCCTGAAATTAAATCATTAGAGGAATTTTTCCTGAACCCCTTTATATAAGAAACATTGAACCTGAGAGGCAATGTTCTCACAGAAGAATTTTTCCACTGGCTATTTTTAAAATATATCCTCAATAAAAGCTAGGTATAATACTAAATTATAATTTTATTAAGACATTTCTACAAAGACATTAATAACAGCCAGGTAAGTGTGACCTAACTTGATTCAGAGTTCTTAGTTCATACTAACCAACCATTTCTCTATATTTTTTTCTTTCAACTATTAAGGGCATCAACCTTATACTTAAATCATTATGTTAATGTGAGAAGTTACTATTATCGGTTTGTCCATTTTCCCTTGGACTTACAAAACTTGTGCATACATCATCTCATTTTTCTTCACAACACAAAAACACAGTGACTTGCCTAAAAGCCACGGCTTTGATTGATGTAGAGCGCAGATTAGACTACAGGGTTGCCTTGCTTCCAGCCTGATGCTCTTTCCATTATATCCCTGCACAGATAAAATGTATACTAGACAAATGTCCACATAACTTGGGAATAAAACATTCCCAATAAGATCACAGGCATAATGTATCTACCCAGTATTACTTATAATAAATTTTCTCTATTGACAGGGGTCAAATACCTACAAGGTAGTTAACTTCCTTAGCTTTTAAGCCAAGAAATTATATAATTTTTCAAAACCTTAATGTTCAGCATAGACCTATAAACAATGCAGCCAAGAGCTTTCAAAATGAATAAATATTCTGACAGAAAAGTGCTCAAAAAAGACAGAAAGGACCCAGGCATCCCGACTCAGTAACTTCCTGCAGCACATTGGCTGTCCTCTGCCTTTTCTTAGTATTATTTCAGGAAAACATATGAAAAGTGCCCATTCAATAAATGCAATTCCATGCCATCCCTCCACCCCCAGTCAAGATTCATTCTCTTATTTTAAGACCAGATGTTTACTCTGTAATCCTAGGAAGCAATACAGAAAGGAGGAGAAAAGCAAACTTTTAGCACACAGGGTATGGGAAGGATGTACACTCTCTTATCAGAGCCTAACAGACCCTAGGTTGAGGATGCTGTGGTCCATACCCTTTCTGTCTGCTGCCACTTTCTCAAACAAAGCAACAGTTCCCTCCCTCTGTGCACGCCTGGAGGCTCACTTGCCTTTTCGAACTAATGTCATGCATTTTTCTAGCTCTTGTAGATTAGAAAAGGTTCCCCAAAAATGCAGATGGGAAGTATTCTGTCTGTAACAATCTTTCTCTGCTGTGTCATGCTATGGCTGAAGGAAAAGGAAATAGAATTTAAATGTGTTCATACCAAGTAAATGCCAAGCACTTGAATAAGGTCCTTTCATCTAGATTTTCTGGTTTAATCCTCAGAGAAAATCAAAAAAGTAAATATTATTGTTTCCATTCTGCAGATGCGAAAACTGTGGCAGAAATATTAACTAATGTTAATACCTTCATAGAACTCAAGTCTACCTGACTTCTCCCATGTTTTCTCAGGACCACAGCCATCATTGTGTTGTAAAAGACTTCTCAATTCTCTAGGATTAATTCGCATTGAATGGAGTAAAAGAACCCACATGTCAGTTAAGGTTTGGCCTTCAATTTGCCCTGACCTGAGATCAAGGATGGAAGGAATGGCAACAGAGCATTGCAGTGGTTGCAACAAATCTTCAAAAGGAAATGAGTACAAGAGACCAAAGAGACGCTTACTTTCAAGGGTAGTGTCAGAGTCTTTTAGAGCCTATACCCTATACAGCTGGAGGGGGGAGTGATTTAAGGAAAATAATACTAAATTACAAGTACAAACTGAAGTATGGGATCTTGGAAGGGCCAGTGCAAGTAAGGAGCCCTGTAGCTTAAGCTTCTCTAGCTTCAAAGTAAATGTGTCTCTGCTTACAGTATTTAGCAAACATAAAGTTTAGAACAAAGGTGGTCAGGAAGATGTGCACAGAGGTAATGTGATATTGGGTTATATGCTTCTGGAGTAAATGAGATTGCTCTGCTTCTAGCTTTCCACTTCAAAACGCACACACACACACACACACACACACACACACACACACACACACACACACAACTTAGCAAGAAATTAAACTCTGCCAAGCAAAAGGGATGAGCAGAAATGGCCAAAGTACCTCTTCTCATTCTGGTGTCCAGTCACTATTCCTCAGTAACAAAGATATCTTCACTTGAGATAACCCTCCAATCACCCACCACCCAATATACAAAATGTCTCTAAAAATTACCAGCTTGTATAGAACTTTACACAAGATGACAGAAGAGAAATAGAATGTGTATACAATAATAAATAGGGAAGGATGAGTAGAGAAAAAAGATTAGGCACACTTGGGGGAAGAGCAGTATTTACATGAAGATGCCATTATGTTTATGTGTAATAATATCAAGCCATTCTACAGATCAATGTAAAAGTCATCTCTAAATATGAGGACTAATATCACAGTAATGGAGCCATTGATCTAAATCCATCAAAATGGCTGAAAATACCATCTCTGTTGGTTTTCATTCCAATGCTTTCATCATATAGGTAAAGCTAGTGTGTGGATGAAAAACCAGAGGGCCTTGGGAAAATAAAGACAGACTTGGAAGTATCTACACTAATAAAAGACAAACATGCCAATTGACCGTACCTTTTTTTTTAATTAAATCTTTATTGTTCAGATTATTACATTTGTTCCTCTTTTTTCCCCCCCATAACTCCCCTCCTCCCAGTTCCCGCCCCACCCTCCGCCCTCACTCCCCACCCACTGTCCTTATCCATAGGTGCACGATTTTTGTCCAGTCTCTTCCCGCATCTCCCACACCCCTTTTCCCCCCAAGAATGGTCAGTCCATTCCCTTTCTATGTCCCTGATTCTATTATAATCACCAGTTCATTCTGTTCATCAGATTATTTATTCACTTGATTCTTAGATTCACTTGTTGATAGATGCATATTTGTTGTTCATAATTTGTATCTTTACCTTTTTCTTCCTCTTCCTCTTCTTAAAGGATACCTTTCAGCATTTCATATAATCCTGGTTTGGTGGTGATGAACTCCTTTAGCTTTTCCTTATCTGTGAAGCTCTTTATCTGACCTTCAATTCTGAATGATAGCTTTGCTGGATAAAGTAATCTTGGTTGTAGGTTCTTGGTATTCATCACTTTGAATATTTCTTGCCACTCCCTTCTGGCCTGCAAAGTTTCTGTTGAGAAATCAGCTGACAGTCGTATGGGTATTCCCTTGTAGGTAACTGAGTTTCTTTCTCTTGCTGTTTTTAAGATTCTCTCTTTATCTTTTGCTCTTGGCATTTTAATTATGATGTGTCTTGGTGTGGTCCTCTTTGGATTCCTTTTGTTTGGGGTTCTCCATGCTTCTTGGACCTGTAAGTCCATTTCTTTCACCAGGTGGGGGAAGTTTTCTGTCATTATTTCTTCAAATAGGTTTTCAATATCTTGCTCTCTCTCATCTTCTGGCACCCCTATAATTCTGATGTTGGTACGCTTGAAGCTGTCCCAGAGGGTCCTTACACTATCCTCGCATTTTTGGATTCTTTTTTCATTTTGCTTTTCCGGTTGGGTGTTTTTTGCTTCCTCGCATTTCAAATCATTGACTTGATTCTTGCGCTCCTCTGGTCTGCTGTCGGGAGTCTGTATAATATTCGTTATTTCAGTCCGTGTATGCTTAATTTCTAGTTGGTTCCCCAATATAACATCGAGGGTCTCATTAGTTTTCTTGTAGATCTCATTAAGTTTATCGGCGGCTTCTAAACAGTTCTTGAGAGACTTTAAAAGTGTGGTTCTGAACTCTATATCTTCCATTCACAATTTTGTCCTGTTTCTTTGTCTCCACATTTTGTTATGCTTCCTTGGTGCACCCCCTAGTGGTCTTTGTTCGCAGTCTTATAGTTAAACCTTGATTGTTGTAGCTAATACCAGGGAGGGTTTGACCTCCGGGCCAAGTGGCTATGAGAATCAGCTGTGTCTGCAGTGAGAGAACTTCTGTCCTCTAGGGAGGTGCTAATCTAGCCTTTGCCTGAGGCTATCCGGCAAATGCCTGTGTGCAGGGCTTGGGCGGGGCGGGTCGCACAGGATCAACAGGGTGGGGGGGGGAGAGCAGTTATGGCGGCTCTCAGTCCTGTCCCCAGGGGCTCTGCCCCTCTGAGTCCCAGAACCCGCTGCAAACCTCGGAGAGAAAGCTGCACTCGCTCTGACCGAAGCCAGACAGTCCCGCTTCTCCCGTTTGAGTCTGGGTCCTTAAAGATTCGTCCGGATCTGGAGCTCAGAGTCTGCGACTCCCTCCAGATTGAAAACGCCAACCGTGCCCTCCGCCGCCAGCCCGCTCCGCGCACTCCGCACCTCAGAATTTGACTTCAGCACTGCGCCTCCTCTGAGTGTCCGTATGCGTTTCTCTTTCCTCCTAGTTGTAGGACTTCCACTCAGCCAGCATTCCTGTGGTTCTGGGTGATGTCCGTTCCGTTTTTTAGTTTCACTTTTGAAGTAGTTATTCAAGGCAGCAAACTCCGGCGTTAACCTATGCCGCCATCTTGGTTCTCCTCCTAAACAACTCCAATTGACCGTACCTTTGCTATGCCTTAAGCAACGCCCATGAGCCATCAGAGCAACTATATGCAAATTAACCCATCCAAGATGGCGGCCGGCAGCCACGGAGCTGGAGCAAACAGGAGGCTTGGTTGCCCCACTGATGGAGGAAGCCTAGCTTCCTGCCTGCCGCAGCCAGCTCTGAGCTCCACTCAAGGCTACAAAGTTTCAATTATAGAAGGTAAATAAATCCCAGAACTAAAAAAAAAGACAAAAAGGAGAGGCTGGGAGCTTCTGTCGCCAGGGGCCTTGGCCAGCCTGAAAATGGCCCTCAGCCCTTCACCCAGGCTGGCCAGGCACCCCAGTGGGGACCCCTCACCCTAAAAGGGGTGTGGCCAGCCTGCAAACAGCCATCAGCCCCTCACCCAGGCTGGCCAAATCTCCATGGTGTGAGGGTCGCCACTGGGCGGGGGCTTTACCAGCCTGCAAACTGCTATCAGCCCCTCACCCAGGCTGGCCAGGCACTCCAGTGGGACCCCCCCACCCTGATCTGGGACACCATTCAGGGCAAACCAGCCAGCCCCCACCCGTGCACCAGGCCTCTATCCTATATAATAAAAGGAAAATATGCAAATTGACCCTAAAAGCAGAATGACTGGGAATGACTGGTCACTATGACACACACTGACCACCAGGAGGCAGATGCTCAATGCAGGAGCTGTCCCCTGGTGGTCAGTGCACTCCCACAGGGGGAGCTCTGCTCAGCCACAAGCCAGGCTGATGGCTGCCAGCACAGCGGTGGTGGCGGTAGTCTGTCCCGCCTCCTCAGCAGCACTAAGGATGTCTGACTGCCAGCTTGGGCCTGATGCCCCAGGGAGTGGGCCTAAACCAGCACGTGGACATCCTTCAAGGGGTCCCAGACTGCAAGAGGGCATAGGCCGGGCTGAGGGACCCCCCCGAGTGCACAAATTTTTGTGCACAGGGCCTCTAGTTATGATATAACAAGATATCCACGTTGTGACTATGACTCTTGGGATCAATTTTCCCATAAACATAACAGAATTGAGACAATCAAATGAGCATTGCTCTTTGAATGGTCACACACTTATTTTAACAATGTTACCACATAAACATTTCTAGTATTACTCAGTGGGATTAGGTAGAGCATCTGAGTGAGACACACTGTCGTGACTATCCTCGCTGAGAGAAAATCTTGGTCCTCTGGGGGAAGATTAGATTTTCTAAAACAGCTAAAAGTCATTCAGAGTCAGATCTCATGAATAGGGTGAGCGATCAAACTGCTAACAGCATTTGGGTCAAAAATGAAGTTTGACTATAAAGTGATGAAACTGATCATCTGATGTAACTGACAATGTGATTGTGAGTGCAATTCCATAGGAGGAGTTTAGAGGTAACTATTTGCTGGGTCGCTTCTCTCTGACACTGTCGTTTCTAGTTTTCCCTGTTAGCAAATATCCATCTGAGATTATTAGTTGTGTTGAGTGAGGGACAACGCTTGTCAAGACCTAGCTGATTAAGGCCTGTTTGCTTTATGCAAAGGGAAAAACAATCTCTTCCATATTCACAGACCTCACCCTGACACAACTTCATAAATATGTTGCAGATAACAAGAATGAACAAGAATAACTGGCGGAAAACCCACCCCCAAGTCTGAAGGGATTATAAGAATGAAGAAGAGAAAGGTGACTAAATGTATCCATTATAGGAACTTTTTAGAACTTGTACTGGGCCATCTGCAAAGAATCATGCTAGATATGCACTTGGTACTTTAAATACCATTTTACCCTTTGATATAAGCCTTGTTACATAGCATACATAATTTATCTATTTATTTTTAATAATCCTCACCCAAAGACATGCTTAGAGAGAGGGAGAGAGAGAGAGAGAGAGAGAGAGAGAGAGAGAGAGAGAGAGAGATTGATTGGTTGCTTTCCGTATGCACAGAATCTGCAACCCAGGCATGTGCCCTGACCGGGAATCGAATTGACAATCTTTTGGTGCACAGGACAAAGCTCAACCAACTGAGACACACCAACTGGGCATAGCATATATAATTTAATACGCTGCCAAAACATTACAATAAATCTAAGCCATATGCATCATTATTCCCGTGTGTAATAGAGCTAAGGCACAGAGCTACTGAGTAGCATGTTGAAGGTCTCACAGCACATAAGTGGCAGAACCAGTAAAGAAACCCCTGGCTGGCTAACTGAAAAGCCAGTGCTCCTTACAGGACACTGTGATGCACAGGTTCTCTTACTGTGAGCATTTGCAGGTCAGCTACCTCATTCATTTATTCAACAAATATTCATTTGGCACCTATTATGCCCTGGCACAATTCTAGATGCTAGAGATACAGCAAGAACAGGACAAAGCCTTAATACTCATGGAATTTATGTATCAGTGGAAGAACAAAGGGAATAATGAGATAAGCAAAGCAAATAGTGTATTACATAATCATAAGTACCATGTTGAAAAAATAAAGGGTGGGGGGAGAGAGAGAAAGAGAAAGAGAGAGAGAGAGAGAGAGAGAGAGAGAGAGAGAGAGAGAGAGATTCACTATTATATAGATCGAGAAGTTGTCATTTGAATAAAGCTTTGAAGGAGGTGACATAAAGCTATGAAGATACCTGAGGAATGAGGAATGTAGGGAGAGAGAGAGGAAACAAGTATGTGTGGCTGGGTTCATGGTATGGGAGGCGATCAGAAGGGTCAGCCTTTGGATGGTATACACAACACAATTTGCTGGTGGAATAGATTTGAGATGAGAGAAAGTGAGGAATTCGATGATTTCAAATTTGTATTTGTTTCTTTCAAAACTGAGTTTGGATCACAGAACAACAGTCTCATAATATTTTCTATTTAAAAAATCCTGTGATCAAGAAAGTTTGGGAAATTGTAAATACTGTTGTATATCATCCTCTTGAATAGTAATAATACAATTAGCATCCTCTAGACTCCTGGAATATTGATGTAAAAATAGATGAATGAATGGATGAATGAATGAATAAACAAACAGAATTTTCTCAATTAATTTGACCACAGAACCCACTTTTTCTTGCACAGTGGGGTTGAGGAGGCACTTATATCTTGGAACTACTGTCCTGAAAAAGGACATAGGATAATACAATAACACAAAAGATTATTTATGATCTTGAGCTGAAGTTTTTTCAAGATACCACTCTGAGTGCAGGAATCCCTCTCCAGTGGCAAAACACACAGTCTGAGGTTTCTGCAGGTGTAGTGGCATCTGTTAATATGGTGCTGTAGTTATGATCTGTGGGGCAAAGTCCTCAAGTGGGAACAAACTGTGAGTTGTTAACAAAGGAATTAGCACGTCTTCTCTACAAGCAAAGGTCAGGAGTTACAAGGTGTTAATAAGCAAACAGAATATGAGGAGCAGACCGAGAAAGCCCCTTTTTAACTTCTAAAACGCATTTGTGTTGTTTTTTTGGATCGGAAATTTCCACCACAGATATTCAAAACAGATTCCTTCTGTCACCCTGGAGGAATTCCTGTATGCCTTTCTTCTCTCTGGCTCCTCGGGAACATTTTAGTATCATGGAAACTCCGAGATGAAAAAGACTTTTAAATTTCTACCCAGCATAAGAATCTCTTTTATAGTGTCCCCGAAAGACTCATCTAACCCCCATTTGAGCAGCTATGTGCTCTGTGAAGTAATCCATCCATTCCATTTGGGGGCTGTTCTAATTGTTAGAAGAATTTTCTTCATATTCAATATAGATTAACCGCCCTTCCTTAACTCTCACAATCAGTCTTAATGCTGTTCTCTGTAGCTAAATAGAATGAGCTTCCACCTTAAATAACTTTAACTATTTGGAAATAGCTATCACCTTCCATTAGTTCTTTTTTAAAAATTTATCTTTACTGTTGAAAGTATTACAGATGTCCCCCATCCACCTCCCCCACCTCCATTGGTTCTTAGGTGAAAGAAGATGTGCTTGAGGAGCTAATTCAAGCTCTCCATTACCTCCCTGAACCTACCCGGATTCCAGGATGCAGCATAACCTTTGGAAGGTAACACACATCTATTTGCTTGAAAAAAGTTCTCACAACCAAAGAGTTATAGAGAGGGACTTTCTCTTTTAGAAATATTCCAACTAATGAATGAAAAAGGAATGAGAGCAAGTAACCATTTTTGCAACCCCTACTGGAAAACAACACAACCTAGGTAATGCTTATTAGAGGCTGCTAATATTTTTTTAAAAAGAGAAATATAGCCCTAGCCAGGTGGCTCAGTTGGTTGGAGCATCTTCCCATACACCAGAAGGTTGCTGGTTCGATTCCTGGTCAGGTCACATACCTAAGTTGCAGGTTCCACCCTTGGTCAGGAAGCATGTGGGAGGCAATCGATTTATATTTTTCTCTCCTCTCTCCTCTCTCCTCTCTCCTCCCTCCTCCCTCCTCCCTCCTCCCTCCTCCCTCCTCTCTCTCTCTCTCTCTCTCTCTCTCTCTCTCTCTCTCTCTCTCTCTCTCTCTCTCCTCCTTCCTCTATCTGTGAAAAATCAATAGAAACATATCCTCAGGAGAGAATTACATTTTTTTTTTTAAAAAAAGAGAGAAATATAACCAGAAATGAAGTGTCTCTTGACTGAATAAATAAACATTGCCTATGAAACATTCTTTTGGAAAAAATTTAAACCTAATCTAACCAGTTCCCAAGATCCAGTTACTAATTCATAGGAAATACAAAGGTCAGAGGGGGGAAAAACTTCACCACAAGAAATCAAGCCACAAAATCCATATTCTGAAAAAATCTACAGGACACATTATTAATAAGTAACATGGATCAAAAAAGAAAAGGACAAATGGAATGAAAAGGTAGATCAACCAATTACAGTGTATAGATTTATTTAGATAATAATTCAAAGAAACTCCAAAATAGTTTGTGAGACCTATATGGAAATTTGTATAATAACTGGTTATTTAATAAGTTACTGTTGATTTTATAAGAGTGTTCATGGTATTCTAGTTATATTTTTTTAAAATCCTTATATTTTAAAGATACATAGCAACATATTTATGGATGAAATGACATAATTTTGAAATTCCTTCCACATAATCCAGTCAGGAGGATAACTGTGCAGCTGTGTGATCGGTATTTGAGAGAACATTATACTAGTCTTTCTGTTTTTGTATCTGTTTCAAATAACCCATGATTAGCAGCTTAGGGGAAAACACATTGTCTTCTACCAATCCCATCCCATAAGTCTTACTAGTATTTCCTCTAGCAGAATGATTTTAATTATTTTATTGATTATTATTAATTACTAGAGGCCGGGTGCACAAAAATTTGTGCACTGGGGGGGGCGGGGGTCCCTCAGCCCGGCCTGTGCCCTCTCGCAGTCTGGGACCCCTCGGGAGATAACGACCTGCTGGCTTAGGCCTGCTCCCGGGTGGCAGAGGGCATGCCTAATCCCTAGGTGCAGCCCCTGGTCGGGCTCAGAGCAGGGCTGATTGGGGAGTTGGGGCACCGCCCCTGTCGTGCACAGAACAGGGCGGATCGAGAGGTTGTGATGCCACCCTCAGTCACGCTCAGGGTAGGGCCGATTGGGGGATTGGGGCGCCGCCCCCTGTCACACTCAAGGCAGGGTCGATGGGCAGGTTGCGGCGCCACCCCCTGTCACCCACAGAGCAGGGCCAATCAGGGGGTTTGGGCTCTGTCCCCTGTCACTCACAGAGCAGGGCCCATCAGGGAGGTTGGGGCTCCGTACCCTGTCACGCACAGAGCAGGGTCGATCAGGGGGTTGGGGAGCTCCCCCCTGTCATGCACACAGCAGGGTCGATCAGGGGGATGGGGAGCTCCCCCTTGTCACTCCCAGAGTAGGGCCGAAAGGGGAGTTGGGGCACTGCCCCCTGTCACACACAGAGCAGGGCGGATCAGGGGGTTGGGGCGCTGCACCCTGTCACACTCAGGGCAGGGCCGATGGGGAGGTTATGGCTCTATCCCATCACACACAGAGCAGGACCTGTGGGGGGCGGATGGGGCGTCACCCTCTATCACCCACAGAGCAGGACTGATCAGGGGGTTGGGGCACCGCCACTGTCACACTCAGGGCAGGGCCAATGGGGAGGTTATGGCTCTACCCCATCACATACAGTGCAGGGCCCCTTGGGGGGGGGGGTTGGGGCGCCACACCCTGTCACACACAGAGCTGCAGGGTGATCAGGGGGTTGGGGAGCTCCCCCTATCAGGCACAGAGCAGGGCTGATCAGGGGGTTGGGGCTCCTTCCCCTGTCATGAACAGAGCAGGGTGGATAGGGAGGTTGTGGCCCTGCCCCCTGTCACACACAGAGCCGCAGGGCGATCAGAGGGTTTGGGTGCTGCCCCCTGTCACGCTGATCCCGGTGCCGGGAGGCATATTACCCTTTTACTATATAGGATAGAGGCCTGGTGCACGGGTGGGGATTGGCTGGTTTTCCCTGAAGGGTGTCCTGGATCAGGGTGGGGGTCCCCACTGGGGTGCCTGGCCAGCCTGGATGAGGGATGATGGCTGTTTGCAGCTGGTCACACACCCTTCAGGGTGAGGGTACCCACTGGGGTGTCTGGCCAGTCTGGGTGAGGTGCTGAGGGCTGTTTTCAGGCTGGCGGGTGACTGAAGCTCCCAACCGCTCCTTTTTTTCTTTTTCTTTTTATTCTGGGCCAGCTTTAGCTCTGAGGCTTGGCTCCAGCTCTTAGGCCTCCGCTGCTGAAAGCAGGTTTCTGGCCTTTGTTTACCTTCTGTATTTGAAACAATGTTGCGATCCTGCTGGCTGAAGCCCGGCGGACTAAAGCAGGTTTCTGGGGTTTTGTTTAGCTTCTATATTTGTAACATAGTTGCTTAGAGTTGCAGCTCAGAGGCAGGCAGTGGCACGCGGGGAACATTGGAGTCCTCCATCACTGAAGCAAGCAAGCCTCATGTTCACTTTAAGCTGCCTGGCTGCCGGCCGCCATCTTGGCTGGCAGTTAATTTGCATATCACCCTGATTAGCCAGTGGGAAGGGTAGCGGATGTACAGCTAATTACCATGTTTCTCTTTTATTAGATAGGATGTCATTTCTCCTGTGACATGGATTTTTGACTCTTCGCCATCACTGTTACCCTCCTCTGGGAAAATCAAAGTCTGCCTTGACCACGGCAGACTAAATACTACAGAGGGAATATTATCTCCCTTAATCAAAATAATATCATTCTACTGAAAACCTGGACCACATTAGCTGGCTTGTTATTCACGTCAAATGTTTGACTCAGTCTAAGCTTACAGTCAACTATCAAGTTCCATTCCCACAAGATGCATTCCCACTTTATAAGGATGTCCTCTTAGAAATCTTTGATAAAATTTGTTTATCAGAACATGGCTAAGAACAGAGCATAGGGAATCAATAGAGGAAACCACCTGGTACTGATTGAATAATCAATGTACTTTGTTTCGGATTAGTCAGCCAGTTATAAAACTTATTTAACTTTATTTTCACCCAGCCCGCATATCTCTATCTGTTCGAAATAAATAATGTGCTAAAGATCGTTAATGTTTGCTAGAAACAAGAGACAGCTTCCTATCTATCAAACTAGTAACACAACAAAAAATCAAATGAGGTTATTTTAGATGACTTATTCCTAGAGGAAACCATCTGCTTCCTGGTGATTACCATTTTCTTTTCCTAGTGTGCGTAAGACATTTATTTCACAATCTAGTCTAGAATCTTGCCAGGGAAACATGCCTAGATTATAGTTCTGTATTGTCAGGAATCTATCTTTTTCTCTCTTTTATGTTTATATTTTTAAACTAAATTTATTGGGGCAATATTGGTTAATAAGAGTACATAGGTTTCATTGTACATTTCTATGATATGTGATCTGTATATTGCACTGTGTACCCACCACCCAAAGTCAAATCTTCCATCACCATATATTTGACCCCCTTCACTCTTTACCACTCCCTCCCAACCCTTTCCCCTCTGGTAATCACTATACTGTTGTCTGTGTCTATGAGTTTTTGTTCATTTTTTTTCTTGTTTATTCATTTGTTGCTTTCAGTTTTATACCTACATGAGTGGAATCATATGGTTCTTAACTTTTTCTGACTGACATTTCACTTAGCATGATATTCTCAAGGTCCATTCATTGTCACAAATGTTGCACTCATGCCTATCTCCTGCCCAATAAGGTATCAAAACTTCTAAAATGATTCTAAAATCACATTTTCATATTTCATCACCCTAAGATATAATTTTACTGTCCCTGAAAACTTTCCTCTACGGAGAGTTTGCAGCCTGGTTGATTTAAAACTACATATAATATTTATCCACAAGGTGTAATTATTGTAAATGCAATTCATAATATGGGGCTTTAGAAATGGCAGAAAGGAGTCAATGTGGACTGACGTACAGAGGACGAACTTTGTAGGGAGGTGATACTGGGAAGAATGTTGAGAAATGTTTAGAAGATATAAAATGCGAATTGACTGATTTCCTTTTTCGATTGTCGTCTGTCCCCATTTTTCAGTTCTTGCTCCATATATAGATTTTTAAAGCACTTTATTGTCCATAGCATCTTAGAATTTTTCATATAACAACTGTTATTTCATCCCTTATTATTCTACCTCTCCCCCCAGGCAAACAGTGCCCAGGGCCTCTTCTGGAGATAAGAGTTCTGGGAGTCAGGTGTAGGTGGAGAGGCTGCCGGGCCAGCATGCAGCTGTGCAGTACACCTTCTGGGCTAAAGCGGTTCAGGAACTAAGGGCCAGGCCAACGTGGAAAATGCAAAGGAGGCGGACAAACACAAGAAATGAGCCAAAAGGTGTACACCAGTGCCAGGCATGATCTAGAAAGCAGGTTTGAGTGGCACAGACAGGGGTCTCTTGAGAGAACAGTAAATACCAAAGGAAGAAAGCTTGTTCTATAAGCAAGAGAGAGTGTTAGAGTCACCTTAAAACTGACTTGAACAGTCTTATACCATTCTTCAGGGTATAAATGATGTTTCTAACATTTAGCATCTTAAAGTCTTTAAAGAAGGAATGGTCATTTATAAAATCTACTACCAGAATATTATTAATCTGCTTGAATAATAGTCTTGCTTAAATAGTAAAATTACACTGGTAGCTCAGTCAGTCAGCATACATTTCCTGTAACCTACAATGTATAAGAAATAGCAATGCACCTTTGATTTTAAAAAAAAAAATACAGGAAAAACAATATGATAAGAATATTTAAGATACAATCCTGAGAAGCAGATGAGATATGAATACTGAAATATTTGACTAATGATATGAGGCTGCACATAATGGTAGAATGAGTGATGTGAACAATATTTTACAAGTGTTCAGAGAAGGGAGAGAATTCGAAATCGGAATAATTAGATGAGGCTCACAAACCCAGTCTCAAAGATTCTGATCGGAGGAAAATGGGTAGAAAGAGCATTTCTCTAAATTCCTTACAGGCAATGTGACCACAAATGTCTCCTTCTAGATCATACTTGACTAGCCAGATTGAATTCTACACAATCCCTTCTTCATTTTGCATGCCAACATTTGCTGTTTCCTTTATGTCCCACAGCCAAAATTGGGAGATGTTGAATGAGTGGCTTCAGAGTTACAGATGCCTTAGGGAACATTTTGTAAATGAAGGAAAAAACATGATCACCCCGAGGCTCCACAATGGTAATCACTACTAACTACAATTTTTTCCATCTGTCCTTTGGGAATCTCTTTCAACCTAAAGAAAGCAAACTTCCAAAGCTAAGGTTATAATAAACCCTTTTGTAGTGTACTACAAAAAATGAAAGGGCTTTTCAACGGCTTCGTATCTGCTTTTGTTTGTAAGTCACAGAACAGCTGCTTTCTGGCTTGTTAATAAGTTTCAGTGGGTGTCTTCTGCCTTTTACAGTCCATCAGCGTTTCTGGGAAAACATTAGAGTAAATCATGTAGTCAAGAGCCTGGAGTTATATATGCTTTGGTGTTCATTCCCTACATTACAGTTAATGGGGACAATAGATGCCAAAAAGCCACACAGTTTGTTTACTTCATTTTGGAGACTCTTCTCTCAGTGGAACATAGTGGAATTTTACCTCAGTAAAGGTTGGGACAACTTTCAGGATTAGTTACTGTCATATTTAGGATTGAATAGGCAACCATTTAGGAACAAGAAGTGATATATCATGATTTACAAGGACTCTTAATTGACTTTTAAGTCAATAATGCAGTAGGCTGTCTTCCCAAAGAGTGCTGCAGTAAGACACATTTTTAAACCCAAAGTAAGTTGGAAAAGGTCATGAAACTTGAGAATCTATGAAAATCTCCTCGGAATTAATGTTAACCACTTGGGATTTCTTGTAAAACTCTTTGAGTTCCAATGACAAGACCAAAATAAGTGTGAATTTCCAGTTTTGCACATGAAATATTATATAATCCCTTAAAGCAACACCAAGTAAATAAGTGCATTTTATGTCAAGTAAGATACCTGTTTGAGCAGAAGCTTAGAAAAAGCTCTACTACAACAAAGGCTAAAACAGAATCAAGTCTGCTGTTTCTCTTTTTTATTCATTCATTTATTTATTTATTCATTCATTCATTCAAAGGCACTTATTAAATCATTATGTGAGTTTTCTGAGATGAACAATGTTTCTTCCTCTCCAGAAACTTACAACATAGTCAGAGACAAAATATGAACTGCGACAAATACAAAAAAAAAGAAATAAATGCTAAAATAGAAGTACAGGTGAAGTATTTTCTAAGTACATAGAAAAAATAATAATAAATGAGTACTTGCCGTGAACTAGGCCTGTGCTGGGTACAATTACATATATTACTTTAAATGTTCCCCACAACTCAGTGATCTGCGTATTATTTCACACATTTTACAGATGACAAATCTGAAGCTCATAAGGGATGGGTAATTTCCTCAAGGTCATGCAGCTAGCAAGTGGTGGGGCTGCAATGTAAACAGAGCAATGCTTTACTCCAAAGCTTGCACTTACAGTGCTATACATGGCAGGCGAGCAGGAGTTCCCAAAGGCTGCTGAAGCACACAGTACAATAAGCGCTGTTTATATGCCTGAAAGAGTGTAAGCATATCAGCATTTTGCAGGATGGTAATGTGATAATGTCAACCTGATTATATACAATCAGATGGTGATGGCAACCCAAGTTGCATTAGGAAAGCAGCAGAAGCCCCAAAGAAGTAATTTGGGTACTACTTTAATCATATATTCAACAAATATATGAGTATCTGAGTTCGGTTTGTTTTTTCAATATGTTTTTATTGATTTGAGAGAGAGAGAAAGAGATACATTGATGAGAGAGAAACATTGATTGGCTGCCTCCTGCACGGCCCCTACCGGGCATGGAGTCCACAACCTTGGCATGTGCCCTGACCGGGAATCAAACCAGTGACCTCTTTGTGCATGGGACGATGCCCAATTCACTAAGCCACACCGGCCAGGCCTGAGTTCGGATTTGAACATTTGAGACTGAGGTGTTTGAGAGACATATACATGGACTTAAAGAGAAGCTGGATTTGCAGGTCTGTATGGCATCTGAAATGTCTCAATTGGAAATATTGGGGTGGGGGGAGGCATGTACAGTATAACTGAGGCCACAGGTATGAATAAGGTTATCTCCAGAGAAACTATAGAATCTAAAGAGGCCTTGGAACCAATATTTAATAAAAATGACATTTCCATTACTTTGTGCAGTGCTGTCAAAAGCTGATGTTAAACTGTTGGCAATGCTGTGGGAATGGGCTCAGAGAGGACTTCATGGAGACTTGGATGAGACGTTGGCGCCAAGCTCTGAAGGATGCATATTACTGCCCTCGCTTGTGAAGGCAGGCTGGGCAACTCACTCCTGAGGAAAGCACGAGCAAAGGCACAGCAGCATAAAATGAAATGGTCTGTTTGGAGAATAGCAAGCCAATCTTTTATTGCAGAGTGTAAGGACTAGCAGGGGGGAAAGGCCACAGAGAACCCGAGACCAAGTGTGTGAAAAGTTAATCTATACACAATGGGGATTTGTTGAAGGTTTTAAGAAAAGTAGTATCCATATTTATATTTCAGGGAAAGAACTCTGATATAATTGAGAGGGACTGACTGAAAATAACATTGAGGTTTTTATCCCTATGTGATGAGATGATATATCAAGAGATGAAACTAAGTTTCCTGTATTTTCCTAGTTCTTTTCAATTTCCCTTCTACCCAATTCATACAGTACCTCTCCCTGCTTTGGGGAACAGTGAAAGATTCAAATCATAGCTTTTGAATTTTAAAAACAATTTGAGTTACAGAAATATGGGATGTTGAGCTTCCAAAGCCTCAATCTTGAAAAACTTGAAACTTTAAAAGTTTATGCCCCAAACAGTAGATCTGGAGTAAGAGCCAGTCTTCCTACCCCAAACTAAAGATCCCACAATCTGGGGGAGCAAGTCAGCAGGGAAGCAAGAGAGTGAGATGATAATGGGTCCTAGAGACATGGTCCTGAGCAATACTTTCCACTAGATGAAATTTGATGGTTTAGGGCCATGGTCGGCAAACTGCGGCTTGCAAGCCACCTGCGGCTCTTTGGCCCCTTGATTGTGGCTCTTCCACAAAATACCACGTGAGGGCGCGCAGGTACAGTGTGATTGAAACTTCGTGGCCCATGTGCAGAAGTCGGTTTTCGGCCTGGGCGAGTCTATTTTGAAGAAGTACTATTGATATTTGGCTCTGTTGACTAATGAGTTTGCGGACCACTGGTTTAGGGAGATGAAACTCCAGAAAAGTTTGAAGAATAGAAGAGCAGAAATGTCCAGTATGTCCCTTTCTGGGATGTCTGTCTTTCCATGTCCTCTCCCCCTAGCAGGAAATAAGAGCAGAAAATCGAGATGGCTACATTCAAAGTCTAGAAAATATGTTTCCATCAGCCTCAAAGTTCTCCATTTTTCTAAAAGCTATGGGGAGGGGCCATATGTTGTCCAGGTTTTCAAGAAGAAAAGGAAAGTAACTAGATGAAAAATTCCATGTAATAAGAATGAGAAAGACTTTACAGTGATCTTCATAGACCAAAGCCTGACAGGGATGGAGACATATCAACATGGATAAATGATGATACTGAAAAACAGATGACTCACCAAAAATAAAAAATAAAAATTAAGGAGAGAGATAGGGATTTTGCAATGACTGAGATTATTGTAGTGTTGAGGTTATTCCTACAACCCATCTTATTAGGACCAGAGATCAGAATTTAAGTTCAAATGTAGGAAAAATATTGACTCACCAAAGTTTATAAACTCAGAACTTTTACCCACTACGTCTCTGTCTCAAATATCCAAACCAGGGCCCAGAATATTAAACAACACTCATAAATTTTTACAACTTATACAACACCTGTATTTGAAAAATACAGCAATGCAGAAAAAATTAGAAAGGAACCATAATTCCCTTATTCACATATAGCCACTATCAACATTTTGTTATATTTCATTCTAGTCCATTACTTTTCATAAAACAGATACTATAGAAAATATTTTACATTTCAACATTATATTGTCAACATCTTCCTAGGATGCTAAATCCTATATAATAAAAGCCTAATATGTTAAGTGTCCAGTTGACCGGTCAGCCGTTCAACCAATCAAAGTGTAATATGCTAATGATATGGTAAGGCTGCTCAACAGCTCACTATGACATGCACTGACCAGCAGGGGGCAGACACTTCAACCAGTAGGTTAGCTTACTGCTGGGGTCCAACCCATGGGGACTGAGCAGATGGGCCGGACATGCCCTGGAACCCTCCCCCAGTCCCTCCCCAGCTGGCCAACTTTCTGTGTCCCTCCCAGGCCCCAATTATGCACTGGTGGGGTCCCTTGGCCTGGCCTACGCCCTCTTGCCATCCAGGACCCCACAGGGGATGTCGGAGAGCCGGTTTCGGCCCGATCCCGCATGCCAGGCTGAGGGACCCCACTGATGCACAAATTCGGGCACTGGGCCTCTAGTATTCCATAAAATATCACTTGGCCTCTGTCAGAAGCAACTAACACATGAAACCTGTAAATATTTTCAACCAATGTCCCCTGTGAAGCAGTTTTAGCACTAGGCCAATTCTGAATTAAGGGGAAATAAAGAGAAGACTTTGGAGACACGGTCTTTTAGGGAGTCGCCAGACAGGTCAGAACAAATAATCAGTTACAGTTCTTCTGAGTAAGGTCTGTTCTGCTCCCTCAAATATTCAAAATGTGGGCTGTATTTCCACAGCTACTGCTCAGCTGGGGAGCAATGAATGGGGCTAGGGGTAAGTGAAAACTCCACCATGTTTATTGTCCTTAAAATCCACTGTTTTTTTGTGTGTGATTTCATTGGCCATAATTTTTTATAATTATTTCTTTTATTGATTTTTAGGGAAAATGGGGGGGAGAGAGAGAGAGAGAGAGAGAGAGAGAGAGAATGATGTGAGAGAGACACATTGATTGGCTGCCAGTACATGCGCCCTGACTGGGGATCAAGCCCACACCTGGGTATGTGCCCTGACCGGGATTAGAACCTGTGCACGGAACAATGCTCCAACCAATTGAGCCACACTGGCCAGGGCCCACCATTTTTCTTAAATCAGTGTTCACTATATTGTTGCAAATGTTGGTAAATTTCCACAGCTCTGTAAAAGTTGTTTCTGACAAATTTTGCCCATTTATTCCATGTCTTTTATAGAGGAGCAGAATCAGCTGTTCATCTTGCAATATTTGTTTACACTACTCCATCTTTTTGTATTAATACAGCATTTTTTGTAATAGCCAGGTCAAAACAACTTTTTCCTAGTTTAATTGCATGACATGTTAAGTGTTTGCATGATGGCAGGGGGGAGCGAATCTTTAAAACAAGGGCATAGAATATGAAGCTGCTCTTGTTTGAATATTATGTTACTATTAATGATGTCCTCTATATATCAGATAAGTGCTTTAGAGTGAAATATGAAAGATATACTTCACAGTATAGTTCAATAAATTTCCTGATCATCACCATTATCTTTATACAGATAATTTAGAAAATACCTGTCTAATCCAATATAAAATAGGTAAAATAGATTTATTATATCTAAGATTTAACAGTATAAGCCATATAAGGCCATGTATGTGATGAAAAACACTGCCATAAAAATGAAATTTAAATCAAAATATTAATGTAAAATAGTAATAATGATGCTAGTGAGACACGAAATTTTCCAGAAATAGCTGTTGGCCAAATGTAGGGGAAATGGAGGGGAGACAATGATAGACATTCTCCAACTCAAAAATAATCACTTCACTTGTTGTAAGATTAGCAAGTATCAAGGACATTAATCAAACATATACCTTTAAAAATATGAAATGTACATGTGAAATACAATAGTAAAAAATGTCTATTTAGTAAAGTGCTATGGTCAAAGGATTTATTCATTTATTCTTACCATTTCAAAATAACTTCCTGGACTTACTGACTTCTTTTGGTGACAGAATGTAAAGAACTTAGGAAGTCAGCAGGCTGTTTGCTGAAGAGGAGTGAAATATTTCAGATAAAGATGACAACTCGGTAGAATTGACACTGAATTTGCAGGAGGAAAGAGGGGAGATGGATGACAAAACCACTGGAGAAGCAGGACCTCCAAAGCACTGAATGAAGGACAACTCTGTGATATAAGTTCCCAAATGATCACAACCTTGAGAGTTTGAGAATTCAAAACAGACCCTAAATGCCAATTTTTTTCACAATATTTGCTTATTAAAAATTATATATAATGCTTCCTTCTTTTTGTTTTTGTACATCACTGCTACAACTACTTACCTGTATGTTTCAATTCCGAGATAAATAAAATTTATGCCTACTATGAAAAAGTATTAACTCCGACTGCTATAACAAAATACCACAGTGTTGGTGGCTTAAACAACAGAAAATTATTTTCTCACAGTTCTGGGGCTAGAAGTCCATGATGAAGGCACTAGCATGGTTGGGTTCTAATAAGAGCTTTTTTCCTGGCTTATGCACAGCCACCTTGTCAATGTGTCCTCACATAGCAGAAAAGGGAAGGAAAAGGGGAGAGAGAGACTACATGCAAGCTCTCTGGTGTCTCTTTTTATAAGGACACTAATCCCTTATTAGCGCCCCACCCTCATGATCTCATCTAAACCTAATGATCACTCAAAGGCCCTATCTCGAAATACCATCGCATTGGGGATTAAGGGTTCAATATATGAATTTTGAGAGTACATAATTTAGTGCATAGCAGAAAAAAGTCATCATTTCTAGTTCATTCTTCTAAGTCATCTATTATTATAAATATTAAATAACAATTACATGTATACTAGAGGCCTGGTGCACAAAATTCATGCATGGAAAGGGTATCCCTCAGCTCGGCCTGCACCCTCTCCAATAGGGACCCCTTGGGGTATGTCCGATTGCTGGTTTAGGGGGTATATCCTAAACTGGCAGTCAGACATCCCTCTCACAATCCAGGACCACTGGCTCCTAACCACTCACCTGCCTGCCTGCCTAATGCCCCCAACTGCCCTCCCCTGCTGGCCTGGTCATTCCCAACTGCCCTCCCCTACCAGCCTGGTTGCCCACACTGCCCTTCCCTGCTGGCCTGGTCATTCCCAACTGCCGTCCCCTGCTGGCCTGGTCGCCCCAATGGCCCTCCCTTGCAGGCCTGGTTGCCCCCAACTGCCCTCTCCTGCTGGCCTGATCACCCCTAACCCCCTGCCAGCCTGATCTCACCCCTAACTGCTCTCCCCTGCCAGCCTGATTGCCCTTAATTGCCTCTACCTCAACCCTCATCACCATGGCTTTGTCTGGAAGGAAGTCGAATGTCTGGAAGATGGCCGGTCAACCCGGTCTAATTAGCATATTACCCTTTTATTATTATAGATAGATTATACAGGATAGGATTGCTTAAATGGGGGGGGGGAGCCTTTTTTAGTAGGAGGAGATGCTCTTGGCAGACAAAAATACATAACCCCCTATATCTAGAGTCTAATAGCCAGCCATATGCACTATACTGCCAAAATGTTTATTAAAAAAATTAACCACTTTCTTACACCTTACACCAAATAGTGTTGCCCTTAAAACCCCTCCTCAGCCCCCACCTTAGGTTCTGCCTTCACAGTTCACCCAGATTAGGTTCTGATTGGTCAGTTTCTATGCCAGTCAGTGTCAAAAGCTCCGCCTCCTAGGCTATCATTGGCTCCTTGCAGTTCACCTAGATTTGGTTCTGATTGGTTTCTATGCCAGTCAGTGTCACAAGCTCTGCCTCCTAAGCAGCCATTGGCTCCTCTGGGAAATCCAGAATGACCTTGCTTTCACGTTGGCACCAGCCCTTCAGTCATGCCCCCAGTCCACTACTGGGTATATCTCTGGCAGCTCTGAGAAGCAGCGCCTCAAGTCTGTGCTGGTGGCAATTTTGAATTCTCATCCCTGACCTAACCTTCTTACAGTGCAATCTCCATGAAGGCAAGCATTTGTCTTGCTCGTTCTTAGTTCACTCGTAGACTTTACCTGTGTCTATGCATCTGTGCTAGCATCACATGGTGACCTGTCAAACGGTTGTTTTGGTTGTCACAGTCACTGCCTTTTTTATAATATATGTGTGTGTGTGTGTGTGTGTGTGTGTGTATCTTCATGTCAGCTTAATTTAAAGATAAAGTTAAGACAGACAGTTGTTAATTAAGTGAAACACAAGAATACCAAAGACTTAAGAGATTATATGTATTGTCATCTGAGGAAATTCTTCTCTGAGACGTAGGTAACAGCAAAAATCAAGTTTTCTGACATGGCTAGAGAAGATATTGTCAGTGAAGCCATTCAAATAGTGCTCCTCTGAGCAGGTTTACTGATCCATCTTTGGTCAGCTGGACTGTATTGCGAGGTTTATTGAAGCATTGTGATCTCTTCAGATGGCAATTTTAATGAGCCAGCCATTTCATTTTTATTTTAATTCAGTGGCTTAATTCACTTACTAATTATTCTAGTATAATGATCATTGAAAAGCCAAAGGATTCTGTGATCTACAAAGCTTTTGGCATATGCATACTTTTTCATCATCGAAATTTCTCTTACTTCCAACTTGGGTGCTGCCAAAAACATCTTTTAAGAACAGAATTATAAATATAAAACTAATTAGGTCAAGATTATCATTCTCAGTATCTCAGGGTGATAGTCTCATTTTGTAATTAAAATTTATTTGGTAAAGATTAAATATCTACAGACTTTGTTAACCCTGAGGTTGAAATGCTTAATTCAAAGAAACTTTGATCCCTTAATTATTCTCATCATAATGTACGTTGAAGGAAATTATACTTATCATTATCCAAAAAAATTAATCTAGTAAAACTACTGATGTGAATCCTGATTATGATAGGTTTGAAGAAATTTTTTTTCTGGGTTTATTAAATGTCTATCTCTAAAAACAAATGAGCCCAGCCAGTGTTGCTCAGTGGTTGAACTGTCAACCATGAACCAAGAGGTCAGTTTGATTTCCGGTCAGGGCACATGCCTAGGTTTCTGGCTCGATCTCCAGAAAGGGGTTTGCAGGAGGCAGACAATCAATGATTCTCTCTCGTCATTGATGTTTCTATCTCTCTCTCCCCTCCCTTCTCTCTGAAATCAATAAAAACATATTTAAAAATAAAAACAAATGAATTGATTAGTAAGTATGTGGAAAGCAAATATTTCTAAAGATGGTTTCATACTAGGGAGGGCTGTCCTCTCAAGGATTACTTAATTTGGAAAGAGGCATGAAGACCTGGCTAATGCCTCTAGTAAGATAGATTTCATTTGTGGAAAGTCATTGTGTAATAGTAGGGAGGTTCTAGGGTTCTTTGACACTTATAAATAGACTAGAGGCCCAGTGCACAGATTCATGCACATTGAAAGTAAATTAATTAGAAGGTGGCCGGCGGGGTGGGACTGGGCAAGACAGGCTGGACATACCCTGGAACCAACCTCCCATGGTCCCTCTCTGGCCGGCCACACCTGAGGCAGCGCTGGGACTCTAAGGGTGTCTGCAGAGTGAGTGGAGTTCCTCTGGCAGGTGGGGTCCCTCGGTCTGGCCTGCAGGGATCAGGCCGCAACCAGCTCTCCAACATCCCCCGAGGGGTCCTGGAAGAACGAGAGAGCACTCTGCAAAGTTGCTGTCACTCTGCAGCTCCTGTGTTGAGCGTCTGCCCCCTGGTGGTCAGTGAGCATCATAGCTACCAGTTGGTTGGCCAGTCAGCCAGTCAGCTAATCGCTTAGTCTTTTATATATATACTAGAGGCCCGGTGCACGAAATTCGTGCACTGGGGATGGGTGGGGGGTCCCTTAGCACAGTATGTGCCCTCTCGCAGTCCGGGACCCCTCCCTCCTTACTGCCCACCTGCTTGCTGCTTCCTACCGCTCGGCTTGCTGCTCCTTAGCGCTGCCTTGAAGGCCTTGGGTCTGCTGGGTGCCGGGCCTGTGGGTTTGTGTCTCTGATACCCCCAGCAGCCCCAGCACCTTGATGGCGGCCCCAGCAGCCCCAGCACCAAGGTGGTGGGCCTTGGGGCTGCTGGGTACAGGCCCCCCGCTGCATGTTTGTGTCTTCTATCAGGCCCCCAGCAGCCCCAGCAGCCCCAGCACCGCCTAAATAACTTAAGGGAAACTTTATTTAGTCTTCTTTTAAAAGCAATCTAGTTTAAAAATGAGTTGCAGTTAAGAGAGAACAAAGAACATGGTACCTAAGAGTGAGACAGACAGACAGAGGAGAGGCTGGGCACTGGTCAGGGGCTTACATGCCAACTGTTCTCCACCTGGGAAATGATGTAAAATCGGTTTCTTTAGTTTTCTGCTCAATGGTCTTCTCCAGCGAGTGGAGTGGCATCTGCTCGCTTCTCCCTGGGGCCTGGCTTGGTGGTCGCCTTGGGGTCTGGCTGCGCTCCAGCGGACTCCGCACAGGCCTGCCTGCTCCTCCTGGCCCTGTCCACACATTGCTTCCTCCGAGTCTTCCTTGAGCACAGCCCCGGTCCATCACCTCCTCCTGTGTGTCGCACTGCTTCCACAGGGCCGAGAAAGAGGCCCACACGGAGTTCAGGTCTGCAAGGAGCTGGTCCTCTGCTTTCAGAAACTTCAGGATCTCCACTTGCAATTGTTCCCTTCCATGACCTTCCTTCCCTACCTCCGGAATCTTTCTGGAGCACCACATGCCTGCCCTCCAGTAGAAGGTTGCCTTTGTGTGACTTTCAGGGCAGCCTTCAGGGCCTGGTGGCCGCACTGCGGCCCTTCCACCTTGGGCACTGGGCCTGAGGCCCGGCCGGGAAGGCGGGCGGCTCCCCAGCAAGTCCCGCTGCACCAGGCGCACGTGCGCCCACCCCGGACCGCGCCCTCCAGGCATGGCGACTCCACACTGTGCTCAGGGCCTGGGAGTTAAGCAGCAGGGTGGTCCTGATGCACCGGTGGCTGTGCAGCCAAGCAGAGTTCCCACAGGCTGTGGCTGGGGGCTGGGAGCGCCCCCTGCCAGCAGCTGCAGGAGGCTGGTCTCAGATTTGGACTTGAGCAGGTGGGACAGGGGGGGCAGCAGCTGGACAGGGGGGCGGCGGCTGAGGCGGGGCAAGGGTGGGGGTGAAGGGGCCTGTGGTAAATCTAGGGGCCCTGGCGCTGGCTCCACCACATGGGCTGGGGTCGCAAAGTCTTGCAAGGAGGTGGAGGAGAGGGTGCTGTAGGCGGAGTCCATGGAGCAGGAGCTGCCCTCCCCGGGGCCCAGGGCCAGCAGCTCGCTGGTCGGTGTGACAGATGAGGCGGTGGTACTGAGGGGCATCTCCTCCGATTGGGAGCTGAAGGGGCCGCCCTCGAACTCGGTAGAGGAGAGCGTCTCCCTGGGCTCCGGCACCACCATGGCCAGGGTCTCCGCGGAGCTGTCTGAGGCGCAGTGCTGGGTGTCCAGGCTGTTGCTGCTTTTGCGCAGGATGGTGGGGAAGCTGTCGGCGGAAGTACTACTCTCCCCACCCTCCTCTTCATCCTCATCTTCCTCCTCATCCTCCTGCTCCTCCTCCTCCTCCAGGCTCTGTAGGGGCTGCTGGCTGCCTGCGTGCTCCTGCACATGCAGCTGCTACAACTGGTTCTGGGCATTGTAAATGGAGTCCACCCAGCCCCAGCACAGAGCCTGCCCGCTGGCCTGGAACGTGTAGGCCCCCACGGCGCTGTGGAACTGTTCAGGTAGATGAGGAGGAAGGAGCCAGGGTCCCGCAGCTCCCGGCACACGATCTTGTCCACCAGCAGAGGTGGCCTGATGACCCTGGTCCCCTCAGCCTTCTTCACTGCCTTGGTCACTAAGAGTAGGTCCGTGAAGAGGAAGCAGTGCACATCCATCTTGCTGTCCTTTCCCTCCTTCATCCTCAGGCTGCCCTCCAACAGCAGCTGGCGCGTCTCCTCCGGGGAGTCACAGGGATGGGCGCGGTCAGGTCCAGGTGCAGAAATTCCTTCAGGAGCTTGTCCACCTCATTGTTGCTACCCTCCACCACCTCGTAGGCGTCCATGCGGCTCACCATGGCGGCCAGCTGCTGATGCTCCTGTCGCTGCCGCATGCACACGTTCACGTGGTGGATGAAGCGCTCCACGGAGCTGATCATGGTGATGACGGCCTCCTTGGCACGCGGCTCGTCTGTCTTCCTCAGCATCGACTTGAGCAGCAGCGGGTACTTGGTGAGCCGCCGGTGGGGCTTGGCGAGCATGTCGCTCAGCTTCAGCCGCTGGCACTGCTGCTGCTTCTCGGCCCACGTCACCTAGGTCGGGAAGAGGTTGTAGTCTCGCAGCAGGCTGCACATGTACTCCATGCAGCCCTCCTCCTCCATGCCGTACCGGATGTAGGGCTTGAAGAGGGAGCCGAACATCTCGAAGCCTTTGAGGAGGTCCCGGGCTGCAGCAGCCCCCGCGTGAGCAGCGCCTTCTCCACCATCGGCGCCATCACGCTGCCCGACAGCCCACAGTGCAGACGCGGGATCTTGGGGATGTTGCTGAACAGGAGCGGGTCTTGGAGGTGTTGGGACTCCTTCCCAGGGCGACACTTTGCCCGGGAGTCCCCACCACTCCATTCACCCCCTCGGCCAGCGGGGAGCGCCCTCGGTAGGTCCACTGCTCTGGGCGCTGGGGAGGAGGAGAACGCAGAGGGCGAGGCCCTGAAGCAGGAGGATGCCCCGGAAGGCAGGTGGCTCCACAGCACATCCTGCTGCACCAGGCACATGTGCCCGGCCCCCACCCGTGCCCTCCAGGCCTGCGCCGCTCCAAGCTGCACTCAGGGCTGGCAGTGCTCCAGGAGCGGGGCATGGAGGTGTCGAGACTCCTCCCCAGGGCGACCCTTCACCTGGGAGTACCCACCTCTCCATTCACCCCCTCGTCCAGCAGGGAGCGCCCTCGGTGGGTCCTCTGCTCTGGGAGCTGGGGAGGAGGAGGCTGGTGGAGGGAGAAGCCTTAAAGCAGGAGGAAGCCACAGAAGGCAGGCGAGGAACCCAGGACTCAAGGCACCCCCACCACCACCCCGCGTCCCGCTGGGGCCTGCACCCAGGAGTGCCATGGCTGCGGGAGGGCCACCGGCTGGGCTTGGAAGTGAGTCCTCCAAGAACAGTCCCAGCAGCCAGCCTGGTGTAGGTGGGGGTTTCGGGTCACCTTGAGGGAGGCTCCGGCCTTTCTCTGCTCCTCTCCTGGTGGAGCAGTGGGACTCCAGCACTGAGGTCAGAGGAGTCACGTTCCAGCCCCCAGGCTGCTTCTCGGAGTCAGAAGTTTCGCCATTGGCCTCTGCCTAGGACTGGACCTCTGCACCCCCAGGGTGCATAAACACACAGGGCTTCCATCAGGCTCTGCTGATCCCCAGCCGGGAGGTCTCTGGGCTCCGCTGATCCTGGGGTCCTGAGGCCTCCCAGCTCTGCTGATCCCTGTGCAGTGAGGCCTCTCTGCTCTTCGGCTTCAGGGCTGTTTGGCTTCGCTCCACCGCTTGGAGCCTGAGTATGCAAATTAACCACCATCTTTTAGCTTCTATAATTGAAACATTTTATCTTTTTGAGCTGTTGCTTCAGCAGCTCAGAGCCCCGCAGCCGCAGGCGGGGAACCTTGGCTTCCTCCATCGCTGGGGCAACCAAGCCTCCTGTTCTCAGCTGCCTGGTTGACGGCCGCCATCTTGTTTCACAGTTACTTTGCATATCTCGCTGATTAGCCAATGGGAAAGGTAGTGGATGTACGGCTAATTACCATGTTTCTCTTTTATTAGATAGGACTAGAGGCCCGGTGCACGAAATTTGTGCACTGGGAGGTGGGGGTTCCCTCAGCCCAGCCTGCCCCTCTCACAGTCCAGGAGCCCTCAGTGGATGTCCTACTGATGGCCACAGTCTGGCAGCAGAGGCTCGGAGCAGGCGTCCCATGTGTGTGTGTGTGTGTGTGTGTGTGTGTGTGTGTGTGTGTCTGCTGGGGCCTGCCCCCAGCTGCATCACGTAGGCTCGAAGCAGTTGCCGTGTGTGTGTGTGTGTGTGTGTCCCCACTGAGGGTCTGCCCCCAGCCACATTGGAGGCTCAGAACAGGCACTGTGTGTGTGTGTGTGTGTGTGTGTGTGTGTGTGTGTGTCTGCTGGGGGCCTGCCCCCAGCCACACCATGGAGGCTTGGAGCAGGAGCCCCTCTGTGTTGATGTCTCAGGCTCCTGGCCTCCACTGCATGTTGTACTCTCCCTTGAGCTATGTCCAGGATGGGGGTGCTGTTTGCAAGCCAGGCTTTCCTGCTCCAGGATCGCCATGGTGACAGGGGAGCAGGCCCAGCTTGAAGCTGCCCGCAGGCCGGGCTTGCTCTCCTGCTCCCGGATCCCCATGTTGACCGGGGAGCAGGCCCAGCTGGGGGCTGCCTGCAGGCTGGGCTTTCCTACTCCCTGATCAGGCGCAGCTGGGGGGTGCCTACAGGCCACACTTTTCTACTTACCGATGGCCGGATCACCACAGTGACCCAGGGCCCAGCGGCACTTTCCTGCTCTCCAATATTCATAGGGTCCTGGCTGGGGGCGGGGCTTAGCAGTGCGGGGCTTAGGCAGCACGGGGGTCCCGGCTGGGGGCTGGGGGCTCAGGTGGCACATAGGGGTCCAGGCTGGGGGCGGGGCTTATGCCCCGCTGCCCAGGGCTGCACATGGGGCCTGGATGGCAGCTCGCACTGTCCCACCCTGCCTGTAGTATAGGATAGAGGCCTGGTGCATGGGTGGGGGCCAGCTGGTTTGCCCTGAAGGGTGTCCCAGATCAGGGTGGGGGTCCCGCTTGGGTGCCTGGCCAGTCTGGGTGAGGGGATGATGGCTGTTTTTAGGCTGCCCGCACCCCCTTTAGGGTGGGGGTCTCCACTGGGGTGCCTGGCCAGTCTGGATGAGGGACTGAGGGCCGTTTTCAGGCTGGCAGGTGACTAAAGCTCCCAGCCTCTCCTTTTCTTCTTTTTTTTTTTTATTCTGGGATTTATTTACTTTCTATGGCTGTCACTGGAGCTGAGAGCCAGCTTTAGCTCTGAGGCCAGCTCCAGCTTAAGGCCTTGGCTGCTGAAAGCAGATATCTGGGCTTTGTTTAGCTTCTATAATTGAAACTCTGTTGCCATCACTGCCGCTCTAAGCTCTGAGCCCACTGCAGCAGCTATCTGGAGCTTGTTTAGCTTCTATAATTGCAACTTTGTTGCATCTGGAGCTCAGAGCTGGGCTGCCGCAGGCCGGGAACCTTGGCTTCCTCCTTCACTGGAGCAAGCAAGCCTCCTGTTCGCTTCAGCACCTGGCTGCTGGCTGCCATCTTGGTTGGCAGTTAATTTGCATATCCTGCTGATTAGCCAATGGGAAGCGTTCGGGGGTATGGTCAATTTGCATGTTTCTCTTTTATTAGATAGGATATATAGACTAAAGGCCCAGCGCATGATTAAATCGTGAGGGGTTAAGATCCCTAAGCCTAGCTGCAATCACGGCCATGTCTGCCACCCAGCATCGCTTCTCCACCTCTGTGGCCCCTGCCCCATGAACCACCATGCTCACAGCCCCCGCCTAGCAAGGCTCCTTGGCCTCAGCCACCCAAGCCCCGGGACACTTCTCCATCTCCCCACAAAGCTCCACACTAACAGCCCCCTCCCTGTAAGGCTCCTCGGCCTCAGTGTGTGTGTGTGTGTGTGTGTGTGTGTGTGTGTGTGTGTGAATATTATTATTAAAACCATTGCCCTCTCTACTTCTTTTCCAAAATTGAATAGCTAAAGAAGAGAAATGCTGATTACTCTATATTTCCCCCACTCTCATACATAGTATTAAAATTTTCAATTATCCTTAAGACACCTGGATTTTTTATAAGGAAAATATCTTAGTTCAGTTCAAATTTCAGACTAAATAACACCACGAAAACAATCCTGCTGTCAACATCTCTATGCTGATCCAACATTCCACAGTTCTTCCAAAGTCATGTTTCTGTACCTCAGTGGAATAATATGGGTGGGAATCGATCCTCTTTATTATCATATGGGTAGGAAGAGCATTGTCCTCATAGCATTGTGCTTCTATGTGTACCATAAAGCCAGAGAATTGAGCCTAGCATTCTGAACAAACTAAACAAAAAGCACACAGACAAAATCTTGTCTACTTAATAGTTCAGTTGGGTAGAATACCTAAAATTCTGTTTTGGGGGCTAAGCCTCAAAAAGTGTCTCTTTAAGCTAGGGGTGGGGGATATCCGGCCAAGGGCCATATGAGGCCCACAAAATCATTTGGTCTGGCCCTGCCAAGGCATTAGGGGTGAGTTAATTAAATGTTTGACCAAATACAGCAGGCTAATTTTTAAGCTGATAATTTTCTATGGCCCTTGAATGATGTTGCAAATATCCAAATGGCCCTTGGCATCCCTGCTAGTAAGCCCTGGTTGGGTAGCTCAGTTGGTTAGAACATCATCCCAATAGAGTAAGTTTGCAGGTTTGATCTCCTGTCAGAGCACATACAAGAATCAACCAATGAATGCATAAACAACAAACCAGTTTCTCTCTCTCTCTCTCTCTCTCTCTCTCTCTCTCTCTCTCTCTCTCTCCCTCTCTCTCTAAAATAAATTTAAATTTTTAGGGTCTCTTTACGACCTCAATTAGACAATGAGTTAGTGCAACCTGGGCAAATTCATTAGAAGATAATTCCAATATTCACAGATTTTCTCTTCCTATCCCCATCACTTAAATCACCTCACACATTATATCCATACACATTTTAGATGACCATAAAGGGTCTTCTAGTTCTGAGTTTGGCTTATTGATAAGTACCTAAAGCAAATTGACTTTTCTTTGTAAATATATAGAGCCATCACTAATTCCTCTGCTCTCACAGGGTGGGGCAAAAGTAGGTTTATAGATGTGAGTATGCAAAACAGTTTATTCTTGTAATGTTATTTATTATTTATGGTATTACTTTCCATACAAACAACTGTAAGCCTACTTTTGCCTCACCCTGTATATCTAACTTAGAATCTGCTTTCTCAAAATTCTATCTGCTACATTACATCAAATTTCCCTAGTGTCAGATTCTTGAGTTAACAAACAGTTCTTATGTTCTAACTATTAACATCTCTCAGCATAAGATGCTACAATAAACTCACAGGACTTTCCTTTATCTTTCAATTTTTCATGCTAAAATAAATTATTCCAAGAAACCTAAATCCTTATCCTAATTATATTATAAATCCTGGTCTAATTAACCATTATCCTCTAAAATAGGTAAACAGTGGCTTTAATCAGGATTAATAAGCATGAGAGAATACATTTCTACAATAGATGATGAATATCACATTGTATGTGGGGAAATTAGTAATTTCCGATACAGAGGCCTACAGGGAACATTTGGAATGTTGAGAGATCTACATTAAACAGATGACTCAGACTCCTGGCTTGCAACATGTCAGTTCAATCTGATCCAACAAATTTTTGTTCACTTGGTCTGCATGACATAAATAACCACATGCTGGTACCAACCTCGTAATTACTACATGAGAACGTGAGTCCCCAATGGAAACTATAACTTGATTATTATCAACTACACTATAAATGAGATGAGATTTCTTCTAAATTTTCAGAATACTTATTAGGTAGTACAGAATATCAAAATGGAGAGAAAAGGTCCTAGATTTAAGATCCTGAGAAACTTTGCTCCTTTTGTGCAATGCCTCTCTTGTTTAGCATAGCAAAAGAAATGCAGTGAGATATACAAAATATAGTAAATTGACTAATTTGTTCTTTGTGTAGTACTTAGTCAATCCCTAAATTTCCTGTAGCAATTAACAAAATGCAAGTATAAAAGAGATGGAGGAAGGAAAGAAGGAACTAAAATCATATTTAATATTAAACCTTAATTCTATTGTGTATCTGTTCACATTCTTTAATATAGTCCCTGACTAAAGAACTAATAAATATAATTTTATCAAATGTTAAAACTTGTGATGAAATAATTTTATCTGTGCTGGCTAAGATTACAGTTGGAAAATTAAGCCAATAATTATAATACTCGACATTTTTCTAAAGAGAGTTATAATAAATTGCTGAGTGATAAAATAAAAGTAATTCTGTTCATGACTGGATTTTTATTATCTGAAAAGAGTTTCAAAATTGTCAGTTATTGTTCCTCTAACTATTTTGGACTGAAGATGATCTAATGTGAAAGTTAGACTTTATTTAAGAACCAAATGAGTCAGAATCTGTGATTAAAGCTTCACAACTACTAATTGAGACTAAACCTTCCCAATAAAAAAACTTTCATCTCAAGTTTTTAAAATGATTTTGCATATGGTCTATAATCCATACATAGAATTGTTTTATTCATTATAATGTAAAAAAATTGTGAAATGAAGACTAGATGCTATGAACACTAGAAATTTTACTCATAAATTGTAGTAAAATTCTGTTTTCCTTATGGTCCAAAATTGTCTTATAAAATTAAATTCTACTTAAATATTGAAAATAATCATTCACACTACTTTAGTTCATTTAGTAATGATAAGATACTTGGAATCACTGACTTCTTTTTTTTAATGTTTTTATTGACTTTAGTGAGAGAAGAAGAGAGAGGGAGAGAGAAACATCCATGTGAGAGAGAAACATTGATCGACTGCCTCCTGCAGGCCCCTTACTGGGGATCTAGCCTGCAACTAGGGCATGTGCCCTGACTGGGAATGGAACTGGAAAGCTTTTGGTGTATAGGATGGTGCTCAGCCAGCTGAACCACACTGACCAAGGTTGGAAACATTCACTGCTAGTTATGAATATCCACACCCCTGAATTTGAAGTGAAAGAATGAAAAAAGGCACATGATGTTAAATCTTATGCCAATTGAATTATATTATTTTCTGATTTTTTTCCATAATAGATGAACATGATAAAGAAGGCAGAGATATATACCTCCTGTAGAGATGATTATGAGGCTCAGTTAATTGCATGTTTAAGTCAACTTATTAAAGGTTACTCTGGCTTCTATTGTGTCAGCATATTCCTCAAAGCAGAGAGCCTGTGACATGAAGGTTCCTCCAGTTTTCAATAGCTTCCTATTTCTAATCACCTTCATCTACATTTTAGTTCACTCACCACTCCACAGGCACCCCCTAGACTTGTTATCTCCTGGAACTCCCAAGCCCTGAAATATATTGAAATACCACATTCTGTATACAGGTGTGGGCAAAATGTCCACTTCATAGTGATAAATGCCTATATTAAGAAAAAAACAAAGACCTCAAATAAATAACCTAACTTTCTATATCAAGAAACTAGAGGCCTAGGTGGTTTGGCTCAGTGGATAGAGTGTCTGCCTGAGGACTGAAGGGTCCTGGGTTCGATTCCGGTCAAGGGCACATGCCCAGGTTGTGGGCTCAATCTCCAGTAAGGGGCGTGCAGATGGCAGCCGATTGATGGTTCTCTCTCATTGATGTTTCTATCTCTCTCTGCCTCTCCTTTCCTTTCTGAAATAAATTAAAATATATTTAAAAAAGGAAACTAGAAAAAAAAGAACAAACTAAGCCTAAAGTTAATAGAAGGAAGAAAATAACAAAGATCAGAGTGGAAATAAATGAAATCATAACTAAAAAGACAAAAGAAAAGATCAATGAAACTAAGAGCTGTTTTTTTTTTAAAAAAAAAAAAAAAAAAAAAAGACAAACCTTTCTACAGATTCACCAAAAAAAAAGAAGAGAGAAGACTCAAATAAAATCAGAAATGAAAGAAGTGATGTTATAACTGATACTACAGAAATACAAACGAAATAAGAGACTACTATGAACAATCATACACCAAGAGCTTGTACAATCTAGAAGAAATGGATAAATTCCTAGAAACATATAACTTACCAAGATTGAATCAAGAAGAAATAGAAAATATGAACAGATAAATTACTAGTACTGATACTGATCGATAATAAAAAAAAAAGTCCTAACAAACAAAAGTCTAGGATCAGATGGCTTCAGTGGTGAATTCTACCAAAAAATTTAAAAAAACAAACCAGCATTAATCCTTCTCAAACTCTTCCAACAAAATAGAAGAGGGAATATTTCTAAACTAATTTTATAAAGCCAAAATTACCCTGATATAAAAATCACACAAAGATCCCACAAGAAAAAAAAATTACCAGCCAATATCTCTGAGTAACATAGAAGCAAAAATTCTCAACAAAATATTAGCAAACTAAATTCAACAACACCTTAAATATACCATACACCATAATCAAGTGGTATTTATTCTAGGGACACAAGGATCAGTCAACATCTGCAAGTCAATGTGATTCACCACATTAACAAAATTAAGGATGAAATTTATATGGTCATCTCAATAGATGCAGAAAAAGCATTTGAAAAATTCAATATCTATCCATGATAAAAAATCTCAACAAAGTAGGTATAGAGAAACATACCTCAACATAATAAAGGCCATATATAACAAATCTACAGCCAACCTCATACTCAACAGTGAAAGGATAAAAACTTTTCCTCTAAGATCAGGAACAAGATAAGAATACCCACTCTCACCACTTTTATTCATCATAGTATTGGAAGTCCTAGACAGCACAATTAGGCAAGAAAGAGAGAAAAAGGCATTCAAATCAGAAAGAAAGAAGCAAAACTATCACTGTTTGCAAATGACATATTATATATAAAAAAAACTAAAGATTCCACCAAACACTATTAGAACTAAAAACAAATTCAGCAAAGTTGCAGGATACAAAATCAATATACAAAAATTGGTTGCATTTCTGTATACTAATAACAAACTGTCAGAAATAGGAATGTAAAAAACAACCCTATTTGTAATAACATCAAAAGAATTAAATGCATAGCAATATTTAATCAAGGAGGTAAAAGACCTATACCAGTATACTAAAAACCAGAAGTCACTGATAAAAAAAAATTGAAGAAAACTGAAATAAATAGAAAGATACTCCATGCTTATGAATTGGAGAATTAATATTTTAAATGTCCATATTACCCAAAGCAATCTACAAATTCAATGTAATCCCTATCAAAAGTCCAATCATAGTTTTCACAGAACTAGAACAAACAATCCTAAAATTTGTATGAAACCACAAATCACACTAATTAGCCACAGGAATCTTGAGAAACAAGAACAAAGTGGGGGGCATATATTTCATTATTTCAAACTATGTTACAAAATTATAGTATTCAAAACAGTATGGACTTGGCATAAAACAGACTCTTAGATAAATGGAAAAGAATAGAGAATCCAGAAATAAACACACACTTAAAAAAATCACACAAATGGATGCTCAACATCACTAATCATCAGGAAAATGCAAATCAAAACTATAATAGGATGTCACCTTATGCCTGTTAGAATGGCTACTATAAAAAAGACAAGAGATGTGTTGTGGGGATGGGAAAAAAAGGAAGCTTTGTACACTGTTGGTGGAAATGTAAATTGGTGTAACCACTATGGAAAACAATATGGAGGTTCTTTAAAAATAAAACTACCATATGACCCAGCAATTCCACTTCTGCATATTTATACAAAAGAAATAAAATCACTATCTCAAAAAGATATGTTCACCCCTGTGTTCATTGCAGCATTATAGGTAATAGCCAAAACATGAAACCAACCCATGCATCCATTGATGGATGAATGGATAAGGAAAATGTGGATATTATTAAGCCAGGAAAAAGAAAAAAATCCCTTCCATTTGTGACAACATAGATGAACCTTTAGGGCATTATGTTAAGTGAAATAAGTGAGACAAAGAAAGACAAATACTGTATGATATCACTTATTATGTGAAATCTAAACAACAACAACAACAAAACCACACCTCATAGATGCAAAGAATGGATTGGTGGGTACCAGAGGTGTGGGGTAGGATTGGGTGAAATGGATAAAGGGGGTCAAAAGGTACAAACTTCCATTCAGAAGATAACTAAATCCTGAAAATGCAGTGTACAGCATGGTGACTGCTGTTAACAATACTGTATTGTATAATTGAAAGTTGATGAGAGATCTTAAAAGTTGTCATCACAAGAAAAAAAGTACCAATGTATGGTGATATATGTAAACTTGCCGGGGTTCTTGTCCCAGCATCAAGAAGGGTTCAGGAATCTGGAGAAGGGGCTGTGCGTACATGACATAGGAATCCAGAGACTAATAAAGACTCCAAAGACGAGATATAATTTTGAAAGGCATTGGGGGTCAGAAGACCTTCAGCTAAAGGAATTGAAGACTCCCTCCTTGTCTAGGACCCTTTTATTAACACAATTTGTCCTAAGGCAAGGTGGAGATAATAATACACTTCAAAGGGTAAGGTTTCAAAGGGTACAGAAGCATTGTTAGTTTGGGGAATAGCCTATGGCTGTTCAGGTGTTTGGCCAGTAGGAGGCAATAACATGTAGATTAAGATGCCCTTTGTCTGGCAGCCACAATCAGTTTCCTATTCAGGTTTGGGGAAATGCCTTTAGCCATTCCCAATAGGTGGCTACATGTGTGTGACTCAACCCTGTTGAGTCCCCAAGTCTCATCAACCTTTTGATGAAACTCTTGAAATTATGACATGCTGGAATTGGTTCCCAGCATAAACTTATTGTGGTAATCATTTTGCAATATATATATAGATCAGATTATTAATTTGTAAACCTAAAAACAAATACATTGTTGTATGTCAATTACATCTCAATTTTTAAAAATGTAATAGAGTGAAAAATATATTTTACATGGCAATCTTAATTTTTAACTATTATAGGTCAGACCCAGTTTCAAATATTTTAACTCAGTTTCCCTGTATGTATATTCAACACTTTATCAGACCACGTCTTCTGACTGTGGATTTGAAAAATAGGATCACTATTCTCATAAAGTTTCTAGTTCATAAACTAAAGTCACCTGGAACTTATGGGGGAAGGTAATGTAGCATGGGCTTTAAAATCTAGTTAAGTTTTTGTTAAGGTAACACATACTTGCTACATAAAATTTAACAATACAAAAAGGTATAAATTGAAAAATGAAGGTCCTACTCACTAGACAACTACTATTGTTTCTTGTGGCTCCTTATAAATATTTTCTACACACATTTAAACATCTTTCCATCTAACCCCCTTTCCCAAAAATGGTGTTGTTCAGTATTTTGCATTTGTCAGTTAATATAGCTTAAATATATTTTCATGTCATGACTATGCCAATGATCCAGATGCAGAATAAAGGTATCAATCCATCTACATTTGCCAGGTGGACAACATAAATTAGAGAAATGGATTGGAAAGAAGAAAAATAATTCTGGATAAAAATAATAAAAGACAAACAAAAACTTTTGGTCATCAAAGGTCATTATCAAGAAAGTGAAAAGATAGCCTACAGAGGGGAAAAAGTACTTGCAAATAATATCCTATCTAATAAAGAGGCAATATGCTAATTGACCCTCACACCATCACAAAGATGGTGGCACCCACAGCCAATAAGGAGGGAATATGCTAATTGACTGTCACGCCCTCAAAGATGGTGGCACCCGCAGCCACAAGATGGCCGGCAGGGAAGGGCAGTTGTGGGTTATCAGGCCAGCAAGGGAGGGCAGTTAGGGATGACCAGGCCAGCAGGGGAGTTGTTGGGGAGTGATTAGGCTGGCAGGCAGAAGTGGTTAGGGGCAATCAGGGAGGTGAGTGTTTGGGAGCCAGCAGTCCTGGATTGTGAGAGGGATGTGGGATCAGGCCTAAACCAGCAGTCAGCATCCCTCTCACAATCCTGTACTGCTGGCTCCTAATCACTCACCTGCCTGCCTGCCTGGTTGCTCCTAACTGCCCCCGTTCTGGCCTGATCACCCCTCACTGCCTCTGCATGCTGGCCTGATCACCGCTAACTGCCAACTCTGCTGGCCAGGTCTCCTCTAACTGCCCCCCACTGCCGGCCAGGTTGCCTCTAACTTCCCCCTCCCTGCTGGCCTGGTTGCTCCTAACTGTCCCCCCCAGTCAGCCTGGTCACCCCTTACTCCCCCCCTGCTGGCCTGGTTGCTCCTAAATTCCCCCTGCTGGCCTGGTCACCCCCAACTTCCCCCCCTCGTCAGCCTGGTCACCCCTCATGGCCCCCCTGCGGGCCTGGTTGCCCCATGCAGCCTGCTTGTTCAGTCGTTTAGTCGTCCCTCACTAACCCCCTGCCGGCCTGGTCACCCCATGCAGCCTGCATGTTCAGTCTTTTGGTCGTCCTTCACTAACCCCCCTGCTGGCCTGGTCATAGGCAGCCATCTTGTGAGGGTGTGAGGGTTAATTTGCATATCACCTCTTTATTATATAGGATGTGCTCTATACGCAAATCCATAGAGACAGAAAGCAGATTATTCATTGCCAGTGAAGAGGAAGTGGAGAACAATTACTTAAAGGGAACAGGGTAATTGTTCTGCTGGGTGATAAGAAAGTTTTCACACTAGAGAGGTGGTGAATACAACATTGTGAATGCACCAAGTACCACTGAATTGTACTCTTTAAAATGATCAATTGCATGTTACATAATTTTTACCTCAGTGTAAAAAAAAAGGAGAGATTGCAAAGAGAGTTTTTAATTTGCTCAAGAGAACCACTGTCCTCAAGGACTCCAATCCATTAGCTTTTGTCCAGCTAAGGACAAGTGAGTTTTCTATATTCATTCAAGGAGACTTGGGTTTTGGCTTGAGGGGGAGTGACCTAACTGGAGAAGAAATAGCACTGGACTCAGGAGGAATGTTCTTGATTACTTGCTGTAAATTTTGAAAAATAATGAAATAGTCATTTCTTTAAGAAAGAAAAGAGAAAAATGCAGGTGCTTATTTAAAAATTGATCTGACAGTATTTTCAAAGAGAATAGTAAGAATTATTTTTTTAGTGATAAAAAATAGTTACATCGAACATATAATAAGAAACAAGATGGGACCATGTAAATTCCCCCCTTCCAGTACTTTTAAAAGCTTTGATCCACACTGTTTATTTTTTAAATGGTCTTCATGTGGAAGAGGCTTTCAAATTATGCTGAAGAGTCACATCATCACAAATGGCACAGCTCACCCAGCTGGAATGTGCATATCCTCGGGTGAGGATTAACAATAATAATAATGACAAAAAATGGCACAGCTCAAAAGCAAACAGCCTGGAAAGAATTTCTACCTTCTCACTCGTCTCCATCCTTCAGCCTGACAGAGGTTTCATTGTGGATGTAATTTTCTATTCCCATGCTGTGCTTGTCCCAGATGCTGAGCCCATTACCTAGAGCTGTTGAATTTTACATTGTGTTGGGGGTAGCGGAGGAATGGACGCATTGAACACCTTGACATAGAGCACCATCAGCAACAGGTTATCTCCTCTCCCATTGCTTGACAATACTCGTAGCTACATTGATGGATCTCACAAAGGAACAAAGAAAAAATGTGTTTTGTGTTCTGTTTCCATAATGATTTCCCCCATGGAGTGTTGCCAGGTAAGTCAATTTTGTTTTCTCAAAGTAAATTCAAATAAAATCTCTAATTTGGTTGGGTATGTACCACCAATTTGTCATTGGTGTTTGAACCAAAAACATTTGAGTGTGTCTATGTTTCATTTAATATGATCACAACTGTTCAATTTCCCCCCTTCCCCACTTCTCTGTGTTAGGTAAAGCCACCAGCACTGGCCTCCTGTATATCAACCACACACACACACACACACACACACACACACGTAAAAGAAGGAAAAGTTTTTCCCAATATATGCTGTCAAATCGCATGCAAGAGGAATGGCTCACCAACCTGCCTCCCCTAAATAAACACAGCACCTCATAAATGCAAGGCCTAAGCCATTAACACAGGAACTGTTACTAGGAAACCCCCAGTTGGGCTCGGGCTGCCTGTAGCTGCATCCAATAAGGAAGGCAGGGTTGAATCATATGAGGCGTTTACTGAGAAGTCTAGCCAACCAAAAAGACAAGGCGCTTACAAGCATCAAATCCTTTCTCCCAGCAAGATGCAGGGGAAAGGATTATAAAGGGGAAGGGGCTAGGGTGAGGAATGCAGCTATGTGCAGGCCTGGGGGTCCACAGATGTCAGCTATTGTAATTAGTCAGCAGGCCATGTAATGACGTTGATGAGATGATGTTTGAACTCCTGGTGGGTCGGTGGGACCATGCTTATCAGTTCTGCTTGCTGGATTCACAGCTGACTGACCTCCTCAGCCACTTCTAACTGGACTTGAAAAGGAAACTTTAAGAAAAACTTAACTTCCTATTCATACATAAGAAACTTAACCCCCTATTCACATATAAGAAATTGAACTCCCTATTCACATAAGTATATGTGTTCTAACATTTAAAATAATATGATTACTTTTCAGATTAATTCAGGTGCTCTATCAGATTATAGGTCCCCCTATCAAAACCACGGACATACAGATGTTTATCAATAGTCTTACTCCCACCCCTCAACTGTGTATTAGAGAGTGCTGACAGACCCTCATTGATGTAACTAAATATTTTTGTAAATCCTAAGAAACTCCTGATAATCATCCCAGAGAAAGAAAAAAAGGTATCAGCTCTGACAGAAGCAAGATGTGACTTAAGGAAAAGTTATAATTAGAAGTCCATGGATGTTTATTGTTTCATTTTAATGTTTTAGTGAAATCAGCATCCCTACTATGTAAATTTCAGTTGAGCATAGGTGGGCTACATATAATTTTGTGTCATGTCTTATGTTCTTCATCTGTCCATGTGTAGGCAATTATACAAAAACATTGGAACAGACATCAGATCTTGATGTCAGATTCTGTCCTATGACTGTATGTAGATGCTTCCTAATTCCAACCTGAAATTTTTTATTTTTTATTTTGTTAATCCTCACCAGAGGATATTTTTTTCCATTGATTTTAAGAGAGAGTGGAAAGGAGGAGGAGGGGGAGTGAGAGAAAGAGAGGAGAGAGATCGATGTAAGACACATCAATTGGTTGTCCCCACACCCACCCTGATTGGGCCAAGGATCAAATCTGAAACGTAGGTATGTGCTCTTGACCAGGAATCAAACACGAGACCCTCCAGTCTGTGGGTGGACAATCTAACCACTGAACAACACCAACCAGGGCCAACCTGAAATTTTTATTAGGTTTTATTGTAAATATGTGACCACATTTTATTATTCTGTATTTACATTTGTCCAATAAACACTCTACCAGAATGTATAAATTGCATAGATTTGCACACATATTCTCATCTCTTCTTGTCCTTCAGTCTGAAATAAATCACAACTTCCTTCAAGAGGTCTAGATCCACAAACACACAATGACCTTATTAGTATAGTCAATTTTTTAGTCATGGTGCAAATTTGAGTCTGTTGAGTTTTCTTCGCCTTACTTATGTAGCCATGCCACACTGCAGGGAAATAGCAAAATAATCCCACAACTGTGCAATTGCACTGTTTGCCTAAACCAGCAAAACAAGAGGACCACATCAAATTTACTGTGGACATACAAAGATGCAGTTTCCAGAGTTATTCTTTTTTTTTTTAAATTAAAAGTTTATTGTTGAATGTATTACGTATGTCCCCTTCCCCCCGCCCCATTAACCCCTTCTAGTCCACCCCCATCCACCACCTCAGGACTCTACCACCCTATTGTCTGTGCCCATGGGTTACGCATATATGCATACAAGTTCTTTGGTTGATCTCTTCCCATGCACCCAACCACCTCCACCTTCCCTCTGAGATTCCACAGTCTGTTCAAGTTTCTGGATCCATTTTGTTCATCAGTTTATTTTGTTCATTAGATTCCACATAAGTGACATCGTGTGACACTTGTCTTTCTCTGACTGGATTATTTTGCTTAGCACAATACTCTCCAGGTCCCTCCATGCTGCCTCAAAGAGTAAGAGATCTTTCTTTTTCACTGCTGCATAGTATTCCATGGTGTAAATGTACCACAGCTTTTTTATCCACTCATCTACTGATAGGCACTTGGGCTGTTTCCAGATCTTAGCTATTGTACATTGCACTGCTATGAACATAGGGGTGCATACATTCTTTCTGATTGGTGTTTCTAGTTTATTGGGATATATTCCTAGAAGTGGGATCACTGGGTCAAATGGCAGTGGAATATTTAATTTTTTGAGGAAACTCCATACTGTTTTCCACAGTGGCTGCACCAGTCTGCATTTCCACCAGCAGTGCACTAGGGTTCCCTTTTCTGCACATCCACGCCGACACTTGTCATTTGTTGATTTGTTTGAGGATACGTTTTAGTTCTTCTTTGAATGTTTGGTAAAAGTTGTTCTGAAGTTATCCCACCAAGGCTTTTGTTTGCTGGGAGTTTTTTTATTATTGCTCCTATTTCATCAGTTGTTATTGGCCTATTCAGGTTTTCTGATTCTTCCTGATTCAGTTTTGGAAGATTATATTTTTCTAGGAATTTGTCCATTTCATACACCTTGTCCAGCTTGTTGGAATATCATTATTCATAGTATTTTCTTACAACCATTTGTATTTCTTTTTCACTTCCATTTTCATGGAAAAAAATTTTCCCATCCCTTCACTCTCATCCTGTGTGAGTTTTTGTTCTGAGGTGGGTCTCTTGTAGACAGCAAAAATTGGGTCATGTTTTTGTATCCATTCAGCTACCCTATGTCTTTTGATTGGATCATTTAATTCATTTACATTTAAGGTTATTATTGATAGGTATTTATTTATTGCCATTTTAATTCTTTATGCCTATATTTCTTATCATTACAGCAGTCCCTTTAGCATTTCTTGTGATGCTTGTTTGGCGGTGATAAACTCCTTTAGCCTTTCTTTATTAGTCTGGGAAGCTCTTTATTTCACCATCTACTTTGAATGATAACCTTGCTGGATATAGTAATCTTGTTTTTAGATCCTTGCTTTCCATTACCTTGAATACTTCATGCCATTTTTTCCCTTTTGGCCTGTAGAGTTTCTGATGAGAAATCAGCTGACAGCCTTATGGGAGTTCCTTTTTAGGTAACAAATTGCTTTCCTCTTGCTGCCTTTAAGATTCTCTCTTGTCTTTAATTTTTGGCATTTTAATTATGATGTGTCTTGGCATGGGCCTGTTTGGGTTCTTCTTCCTGGGACTCCCTGCACCTCCTGAACTTGTGTGACTATCCTTTACCAGGTTAGGGAAGTTTTCTGCCATTATTTCTTCAAATGCGTTCTCTATCTTTTGCTCGCTTTCTTCTCCTTCTGGCGCACCAATTATGGGGATATTGTTGTTTCATGTTTTTCCCTCAGCTCTCTTAAGCTGTTCTCCTGTTTTCTTAACTGTTTTTTTTTCTTTTTGGTTCTCTGATCAAGTGATTTTTTCCTACCCTGTCTTCTAATTCACTGATCCGATCTTTGGCTTCCCCTAATCTGCTGTGTATTTCTTCCACTGTGTTCTTCATTAGTGTTATGTCATTCTTCATAGTTAGTACATCTTTTCTCATGCTGTGGAGCATCTTTGCTATCCTTATTCTGAACTCTATGTCTGACAAGTTTCTTATCTCCATTTCATTTAGCTCTTGTTCATTCATTTGGAACTTTTTTTCTCTCCTCATTTTGGCTGCCTGTTTGGGTTTGTGTCTGTGTATTAGGTAGCTTTTCTATGACTCCCAATCTCTAGTGCAGGACAATGTCAGAAACTGTTTGTGACTGGCCCTGAGTACCCTGTTTGGAGCTATCAGCAATCCACAGCTTGTGGCTCCCTCTGCTGGGGCTGGGTGCCTTTGGAAAGGATCTAAATGTGCAACAGGGTCTGCTTTTCTTAGCTCCAGTCCCAGGATTAGATCAGGCTCAAAGTCTCCAGAGACCGCCTCTGCCTGCAGTCCCATTGACACTCAGGCTTGAGTAGCCTCAGGCTATCAACCACAGGGTGGGGAGAGAGTTCTTCCAACAGGGTGGGGCAATGGCCTTCCCTCCAAGCAAAAACCTGGGTGGCACAGGAGAAAGATTTCCTCTACAGTGTGAGGGAATGACTCAGCACAGGAAACCGGGATGCCTGGCCTCCAAGCTCCAACCCCAGAGCCCCCAGTACTGGCTTCTGCTCACACAGCTCCAGTCCACTCTGCCCTCCCTCTGCTGGAGCCCAAAGTGAGTGGCTGCACACAAAATTTTGTGCTTTGGTCCTTTAAGAGGGTGCCTCATTTCCAGCATTCTCTCACTGGCAGAGAGCAACCCTGCTGCTTTCCTCAGCCAGATGTAATGTGGGCACCTTTCTCAGTTCTGGTGCTCTGGGATGGGGAGCCCAGCTTGGGGTTTAAGACCCCAGAGTTCCCAGTGGGAACTCCCAGCAGCTAAGATATCTCTCAAGAACTTCAGCTTCTGTCTGTGGGAGCCCACCCAGCCCTTCCATGCCTCTGCACTTCCTATCAGTCTCTATGTGGCCTCCATTTTCCATCCTTGGTTATCAGGGTTCTTTCCAGTTAGTCTTAAGTTGATTTTTCAGGGTAGATCTTCTGTATTTTAGTTGTATTTCCAGTTTGGTCTTGGGAGAGTGTGTAGCTTCCACTTATTCCACCACCATTTTCAAATCCTTCCACAGTTATTCTTGAAAGTGAAAGTGTTTTAATTTATGATGTATATATTCCTTCCTTCTCTGATTTTCTAGATTTGAGGATATAAATACAGTAAATCTAATTAATTCATATTCCACTCCTTTATAATTTTTGTATTTCAGGAAAGAGCCAGGTATGTTGTTTAAACTTTGCAATATGTCTCTTTTTAGCATTTATTTAAATAAGGAACTGCTTTCAACTAACATCTAACATTTTATACCTTTTATATACAAATATTTGATATAGTAATGGTAAATATTTTTTAAAAAATCTCCTGAGGTCCTTAATTAGATTCAACTTTGATATGCTTTAATAAGTGATACTTGAAATTATTTCAATGGCATTTCAAAAGGATTTTCAATGATCTGAAGTTTTCAGTAACTGAGGCTGGCTTTCCAGTTAGTCTGAGTCAGTAAGGCTGAATTAATATTAATTTTCTTTGGGGAATCTGTAAGGCAGGGGTGAGGAATGTCTGACCCTTGAGCTGTATAAAGCCTGTGAAATCCTTTGGTCTGGCCCTGCCAAGGCATTAATGCTGAGTTAATTAAATGTTTGACCAAATATAGCAGGCTAATTTTTAAGTCGATAATTTTGTATGGCCCTCAAATTATGTTATAAATATCCAAATGGTTCTTGGCAGAAAAAAGGTCCCCCACACCTGCGTAAGGGATCAGAATTCAGTCTGGAGTCCAGACATCTGGGGCAAACCCTGGCTTGTCAACTATAAGTTCTGTGACTTCTTTGATAAGTGACTTCACACCGCTTTGTTTCAACTTCCCCATCTGTAAAATAGGAATAATAACTATCTACTCCATAAACCTGCCACTATTAAATGGGTTAACATTTTAAAGTGCCTAGCATATAATACACATGCTTTTCAATTTCATATTAACAATTAAAACTAACTTATTGGGCTTGCTTTCATTAACTTTAAGGCCTGCATGAAATTAAATACACAAGGCTTACCTGTACCCACCATTCAAGCCTCTTGCAGTACTCCTATGGTGTAGCAATAGTTATGGTTTTAGGGAGGTTCTGTTTCACTTTTATGTCCATTGTTATGTATTATGTGTCAAGTATGTATTCCATGTATTGTTAGAAAAAAAAACCATAAAATTTGCTCATTTAAAGAGGGGTGGTGGCAGCGAATGTCCAAGTTTATATACTATAGACGCTCACCTGGAGGAAAAGACCAGTGTAAATAATCTCAGATCTCCAGGTCACATGAACAGGATGTTCCCCTGAGCCACGCAGATCCTAAGGACCCTACTGTCATTGGACCCTATTGTCATGAGGCAGACTCAGCCTGTTGTAGGGATGTGAGCATTGAGGCTCCTAACGCATGGGGGTCACATGGATCCTGCAGCCATGCAGACCACACTACCATATGGCAGGCCCAGGCGTATAGGCCACATGAACATGGGAGCTCCTAAGCCATAAAAGTATGTGATCCCTACCTTCAAGTTTCAGTCCTCTGGTCCCCATTCTCCCCATCAGGCCCACTCTCCCATAAAGTGAGCATTGTTGGCTCCAAGGGCTGTGGCTCATGTGGATCTTGCAATCATGTGGATGATACAGCTATGAGGTAGGCCCAGACCTACTGATCAGATCAACACTATGGGCTCTTGAAACCCTAGGTCATGTGGTCTCTCTGATGGACAACTCTTATCATGTGGTAGGCTCAGCTCTTCCAGTTACATGAACATCAGGGGCTCTTGAATCCAGCAGGTCACATGGATCTTGCTATCATGTGGCCCTTAGCCTCATGAGGTAGGTTCAACCCTCTTGGTCCTGTGAACACTGCAGGGACTGTTATTGGTGAATTATAAGAACACGTACTTCCTAGGGTCACATGGAAGACTCAGCCCTCTCAGTCAGGTGAAGACTGTGGGCTCCTGGATCCTACAGGTCATGTGACTCTCCAATGGTCATGTGGCAGACCCAGCCCTTTAAGTCTGTTGGAATTCTCCTGAACTGTAGCTGAGCTCAGCCTTCTGTAGATTCAGATACTGAAGACCTTTAGAACTGTGGTCCACACTGACTCAGGCCAAACTTTGATGAGCCTGGGAATTTTCCCACCAATTTTTACATTCTGCTGATAGGTATTATTCTAGCAGTAGGGTCACTGGCCAGTACTGGAAGTTTTCACAGAGAACTGTGTGCTGAGGGACAGCCAAGCAACCTGATCCCTGGTCAAACAGCAGATGGTCTAAAAGAGGGTTAGGTAGAAGTAGGGGGATTTCTGAATGGAGCCAATATTTTGTGCACCTGGCAAAGGAAGTATGTGGATGTGTGCAACCTGATTCTGGAATCACAGGAGCACAAGCAAAGCAGAGGAGAGGAGGAGAGAAAGAAAAATCTTTATATATATATATAATTGATTTCAGAAAGGAAAGGAGAGAGAGAGAGAGATAGAAACATCAAAGATGAGAGAGAATCATTGACCAGCTGCTTCCTGCATTCCCCCTACTGGAAATCAAGCCCACAACCTGGGCATGTGCCTTAACAGGGAATTGTGGGTGACCTCCTGGTTCATAAGTCAATGCTCAACCACTGAGCATACCAGCTGGGTAAGAAATATCTTTTTTTTCTTTAATTTTCATATCTCAATAAAAGTGTCTAAAAGAAGCCAGCATGCAATGATTCAGAATGTCTTTCTCATACTTATTTTACAGTTTGGTAGTTTTACAAAGTACATATTGTGGGGGGAGAGAGGGTAATAATATTTTTGTGCCTAGGATCTCTAAATTGCTTAACTAGTTGAACCAGATACTATTATTTCCTGGTTTCCCCCTAATTTTATAGCCATTGTTTCTTAGACTCCATAGTCTCTTTCCTTTTGAGAAAAATATAATGAACTGGTTTAAGAAAAGTATAGGAAAACCTGTAATCATGTATTCTGTATACATGAAATAATAGGACACTGCCACTCATAATTCATTGGCCAGCACTATTCAGTGGTCCCTCCCAAGCTAAAGGTGTCAAGAAGTACAGTTCTACCAAGTGCTTGGAACACGAGAGAAATGAAAAATACTTGGCAAACAGCACTACTGACTACCATATGAAGTAATTGAGGCTCAGAGAAATTAAGTACTTGCCTAAAACCCCATAAGCAGCAAATGACAGAGACACAGTCCAGATATATATATAATTTCAAAGTCCATGTATCTACTCTTACTCTTTTCTACATTGTATGCTATTCTCTTAGTGAAATTTATGTCATAGAAATCATTTTAGCTCAATGTTGTAATTCCATCTCCCTCAATGATCTAGAATTAAATAGACATGATGATATTGGTTAAAATCCCAGACTGCAAATCATTACCAAAAATACAAATATATTTTGTATTTTTAATATCCATTATTTAATGATAAACTTGAAAAATAAACCCTAATTACATTAACTATTTACTAATAAAAATAATAGCACAAATGAATGCTAACAGATGCAAAAGAGTTTATTAATAATGCTAGCTGTTGATACTTTGAAAAGATAATAAAAACTCCTCTGGTACAACTGATCAAGAAAATAAAAGTGCAGGAAAAAACAAACAACATTAGGGATAAAAAGGATGTCATTATTGCAGTTCCTGTAAAGATTTAAAATAAGATAGTGTGAAAAATTACACAAATAATTTTAAAATTGAGATGAAATTAATATATTACTGAAAAATATTAATTTTGCCAAATGAGTCAAGAAGAAACAGAAAATGTTAAAATTATAATTACTTGTAGAGATCAGTTAAAATTTTTTGCACAGAAAAATGGTCAAGCACAGATAGTTTTACAAATAAAGTTTGGTAGGCAGGATTTTAGGCCTTCATGATCTTTGCCCCTGGTGTAATGCCTGTGAATATATTGTATTACAAATACAGAGACCCTACTGATGGAATTAAGGTTGCTAATCAACTTATTAAAGGAAATAGAAACATTAGTCCTACCGTTGCATAGAACTGAATTCTCACCACAATCTGATGAGCTTCAAAGCAGATTCTACTCTGGAAGCTCCAGAAGGGAACACAACCCTGCTGAGACCTTGAATTCAGCCTGTAAAACTCAAAGCAGAGAAAGCAACCATGCACCCGACTTCTGACTTACAGAACTATGGATGATAAATGGACCCTGTTAAGCGGCTGAATTTTTGGTAATTATTTATCACAGCAAGAGCAAACTAATATAGAACTTTCCCCTAACACAAAGGAACAGATGAATCAATCTTACAGAATATATTTCAAGGAAGAAAAATAGAGAGGTCACACCCAAACTTAATTTATGAGACTGATATAACCTTGATACATAAACTAGGCAAGAAAAAAAAAAGATGAGAACACAAAATCATGAGCCAAAATATGTAAATAAAATAGTAGCAAACTAAATCCAGCAATCAATAAAAAGGCTAATAGAACATGATGAAGTTGTGTTTATCTCAAGAATGCAAGGTTGGCTTCACATTACAAAAGCTATAATGTAATTTACCATGTTGGGTCACAAGCAAAGTATCCCCAAATTCAAGAAAATTGAAATCATAAAAAGCGTCTTCGCAGACCACGATGGCATAATATTAGAAATAAACTACAATAAAAACAACCCAAAATACTCAAACACCTGGAAGCTGAATAGCATGCTATTAAATATTGATTGGGTTACCAATGAAATCAAAGAAGAAATTCGAAACATCCTGGAAACTAATGACAATGAAAACACAACAATCCAAAACCTATGGGACACAATGAAAGCAGTCCTGAGAGGGAAGTTTATAGCTCTACAGGCCTATCTCAACAAACAAGAAAAAATGGTAGTAAATCATCTAACTCTACAACTCAAAGAATTAGAAAGAGAGCAACAAGAAAACCCCAGAGTGAGCAGAAGGAAGGAGATAATAAAGATTAGAGCAGAAATAAATGACATAGAGACCAAAAAAACAATACAGAAAATCAATGAAACCAAGAGCTGGTTCTTTGAAAGGATAAACAAGATTGACAAACCTCTAGCCAGACTCACCAAGAAGCAAAGAGAGAGGACCCAAATAAACAAAATCAGAAACGATAGAGGCGAAATAACAACAGACCCCACAGAAATACAAATGATTGTTAAAAAATACTATGGACAGCTCTACTCCAACAAACTAGACAACCTGGAGGAAATGGACAAATTCCTAGAAAAATACAACATTCCAAAACTCAATCAGGAAGAATCTAAAAATCTCAACAGGCCAATAACTATGGAAGAAATTGAAGCAGTCATCAAAAAGCTTCCAGCAAACAAAAGCCCAGGACCAGACGGCTTCACAGGGGAGTTTTACCAAACATTCAAGGAAGAACTAAAACCTATCCTCCTCAGACTACTACAAAAAATTCAAGAGGAAGGAACACTTCCAAGCTCATTCTATGAAGCCAGCATCACACTAATACCAAAACCAGGTAAAGACAACACAATGAAAGAGAATTACAGGCCAATATCCCTCATGAACATAGATGCCAAAATCCTCAACAAAATCTTAGCAAATCGGATCCAGCAGTACATCAGAAAGATCATACACCATGACCAAGTAGGATTTATCCCAGGGATGCAAGGATAGTACAATATCCGCAAATCAATAAACGTGATACATCACATAAACAAATTGAAAGAAAAAAAACCACATGGTCATATCAATTGATGCAGAAAAAGCATTTGACAAAATTCAACACCCATTTTTGATAAAAGCTCTCAGCAAGGTGGGAGTAGAAGGATCATACCTCAACATAATAAAAGCCATATATGACAGGCCCACAGCCAACATCATACTCAATGGACAAAAACTAACACCATTTCCCCTAAGAACAGGAACAAGACAGGGATGCCCCCTCTCACCACTCCTGTTCAACATAGTACTGGAAGTGTTAGCCATTGCAATTCGGCAAGAAGAAGAAATAAAAGGCATCCAAATTGGAAAAGAGGAAGTAAAACTGTCCTTATTTGCAGACGACATGATATTATACATACAAAACCCTAGAGACTCCAACAAAAAGCTACTGGACTTAATACATGAATTTGGCAATGTAGCAGGATACAAAATTAACCCCAAGAAATCCGAGGCATTTCTATACACCAATAGTGAACTTTCAGAAAGAGAGATTATAAAAACAATCCCGTTTACCATCGCACCAAAAAAATTAAGCTACCTAGGAATAAACTTAACTAAAGAGGTAAAAGACCTCTACTCAGAAAACTACAGGACGTTGAAAAAAGATATAGAGGAAGACATAAACAGATGGAAGAACATACCGTGTTCATGGATTGGTAGAATCAACATCATTAAAATGTCCATACTACCCAAAGCAATCTATAAATTCAATGCACTTCCCATTAAAATACCAACGGCATACTTCAGAGATCTAGAACGAACTCTCCAAAAATTCATCTGGAATAAAAAAAGACCTTGAATAGCTGCAGCAATCCTGAAAAAGACCAAAGTAGGGGGGATCTCAATACCAGATATCAAGATGTATTACAAAGCCACTGTTCTCAAAACTGCCTGGTACTGGCACAAGAATAGGCATATAGATCAATGGAATAGAATAGAGAGCCCAGAAATCGGCCCGAACCAATATGCTCAATTAATATTTGACAAAGGAGGCAAGAACATACAATGGAGCCAAGATAGTCTCTTCAATAAATGGTGTTGGGAAAATTGGGCAGAAAAAAAAAAAAAAAAAAAGAATGCAAGGTTGGCTTCACATTACAAAAGCTATAATGTAATTTACCATGTTAGCAGAAAAAACAGAAAAGAGTGATCTCAAAAGATCCAGGAAAAGAGAGACCTAATCAAATTAGTAATCATGTAGACATCTATACTAATAAAAGGGTAATATGCTAATTAGACTGGACATCTTCCAGACATCCTTCCAGAGGTCCTTCCAGACAAAGCCATGATGGCGGGGGCTGAGACAGAGGCAGTTAGGGGTGATCAGGCTGGCAGGGGAGAGCAGTTAGGGGCAACCAGGCTGGCAGGGGAGAATGGTTAGGGGAAACCAGGCAGGCAGGAGAGAGCGGTTAGGGGCAGTCAGGCAGGCAGGCAGAGTGTTTAGGGGCGATCAGGCAGGTAGACAGGTGAATGGTTAGGAGCCAGTGGTCCCGGATTGCGATAGAGATGTCTGACTGCCAGTTTAAGCAGGTATTGGGCCTAAACCAGCAGTCAGACATCCCCTGAGGGGCCTGTATTGGAGAGGGTGCAGACTGGGCTGAGGGACCCCCCCACACTCGTGCACTAGTTTCATGCACCGGGCCTCTAGTAAAACAATAACAAGAAATCTAAGCAAACCAGGAGAGAAGGACATTTTTTAAAAAAATAAGACTGATGCAGACTGGACACAAGAATCTACTTTCACTTCCTGCTGAAATCTCACTGAAACAGCATCAAAGATCAACAAATGATGGTCTGTCCATAAAATTAGAGGATAAACATGGAGTAATGTAAAAAACATTACACTGAGTGAAAGAAGACAAAGAAGTACATATTGTATTGCTCTATTTATATGAAGTTTTAGAATAGGCAAAACTATTTTGTAGTAATAGAAAGAAGATGAAGTTTTGCCTGGAGCCAGGGAAACAGGGAGAGGATTAATTGGAAATCGTTTACAGTGTTGTTAATGTCTTAAATCTTGATTACAGTGGTGATTCAGGGAATCAATATCTTAGGATTCTTTTTAATTCACTTTTAATGTACATAAATGTTTTTATTTTTAGGACGGTTATATTTTTGAAGGGTTTCTGTATAAAACTATTTTTGCAAGTCCATTAATAAAATAAAACCAATTTGTTGGTCAATAAATAAATAAATATTTCCAATTATTATTTAACTATTTTTAGAATATTCTTTCACTCTCAAGCATATTTCAGTTTAAATAATAAATTATATGGTTCACCTTATAATTACCACTTCGGAACATAGGCCTACAGAGGTTAAGAAACTTGTCCAACTGGTGCAGCTAGGATACAAATACAGGTTTGTTCCTTCCCATAGTCCTCACTGTCCCACACAATGGCAGTGACCACTCTGCCTAGTACTCAGAAATAAATAACTGATACATTATGGTACATGTGTTTATGGAGATGTGAACAAATGCTGGGAAGGACAAAAATGCCAGTTATTTTTCCTGGAGATCACAGCAGGCTATACAGAGGCCACGATACGTCTAGTTAGACTAGTGGAAGAAGTTTACCAGCTAGAGAGGGAAATGCAGTAGAGAAAAAGGAAAGAGGACAGCCAAAGGCAGAGAGACTCAGAAAAATGTGTATGAAAATGGGAGGGGTCTTAAGTAAAAAGGATGCAACATCATAGAAGCAGATCAGATAAAGGAAGATACAGAAAAAGAGAGACAAAGACATCCTGAAAGAGACTATGATGCTGAGAGAAATCTGGTAGTGATATAGTGATACCAGGAAAGGAAAATCCGTTAGCTTTATCCACAAGGAGAGGGAGAAATATATGGGGATGAGGAAGAGGGGCCTTGGGAGAGAGAGAGAGAGAGAGAGAGAGAGAGAGAGAGAGAGAGAGAGAGAGTTTCTACTATGAGAGAAATGTGGGGCAGTGTGAAGAAAAGGAAGAAAGGTGGGGGAAAATTGGAGGAATATGAAGGACAAGAGACTGGTGACTGGTGTGGAAAAGGAGTGAGAGAAATCATAGAGATATATGGACTTTAGAAAGGTGAACATAAAAACAGAAAGTGAAAAGGGGGAGAAAAAAAGAAAAGAAAGAAATGCAAAGGGGAACTGAAAGAGAGGTGAACTATAAAGAAGAAAAAAACCAGACCTGGCCTGTATGGCTGTTTGATTGAGCATCATCCGTACACAGAAAGGTGGTTAGATTCCCAGTTAGGGCACATACCCAGGGTGCAAGTTTGATCCCTGATCGAGACACGTACAGGAGGCAATGAATCGATGTTTCTCTCTTACATCAATATTTCTCTCTGTCTCTTTCTCTCTCCCTTCCTCTCTCTAATATCAATGAAAAGCATATCCTTGGGCAAGGACTTTAAAAAACACACATATGGGGGATTGAAAGATTATGCATCTACACAATTATATAAGTGTACATATACATGTCTATATATATATATATATAGTGCATATGTATATGTGAGTGGGGGTGTATGTGTGTGTGAAGGAAGAGAAAAGAGATAGCAGGATAAAAAAAATTATTAAGCAATAAATATTTAAAAGAGATAAATGAAGAGAAAGACGATATCCATAAAATTATCTATCTAGAATATATAATAGGATTTTTATATATTTTTAGGAGAAATTATTTAAAACCATATAATTGGGCCCTGGCCAGTGTGGCTCAGTTGCTTGAGCATCACCCCATGCACTATAAGGTCACCAGTTTGATTCCAGGTCAGGACACATGCCTGAGTTGCAGGCTCAATCCCAAGTAGCGAGTATGCAGGAGGCAGCCGATTGATGTTTCTCTCTCATCAAATGTTTCTGTCTCTCTCTTCCTCTCCCTTCATCTGTCTTTAAAATCAATAAAAAAAAATTTTTAAAACCCACATATATAATTGGATTATTCTAATATATTATAAAATTGTTCATTTCCATCATTCTTATATTCACTCAATTATTTATTGAACCTAACTATGTACCAGACAGTGATTCAAAAAGTGCCTGTTACAATCTTCTCATACATATAGAGTTTAAAAACCCCACTATATCCTAGAATTTTAGAATAGCAAATACAAGAAATTAGCACTCTAGTTAAAATATTAACTTAGAGACCTAGTTCTCCACCAAAAGCTTTATAATTTCAAACTACTCTCCTTCCTCCACATTTCCCTGGGAGGCAGCTGCAAAAACAGCAGGTCAAAGAGACTGAAGGAAATGTCACTCTCTAAGAGATAAAAGAGGTGAGGGGGAGCAAGGCCCAGATGATTACAAGGCTGTGGGCTATCAGTGCAGAATCATGGCCGCTAGGTTTTCACAATCCCTGAGTACCTTGCCCTGCTGAGTCCCCCGGAGACTATGAGATGTGTGGCCTCTGGAAATGTATCTTACAAGGGCACACACCAGGCTGACACATTCATTTCTTCATAATTGGAAAAGCCAAAGCTCCGACTTGCATTTTGATCTGTAGTCCTCGGGAGTCTTCCCACAGAGACTTTATAAATAATCAACTTTGATTCTTTCCCAAACATGTGACTCTGCCTTCCTAACGGTTGGTAGCAAACAAATACACAGAAGTTCATAGGAACTCAGTAATGTCATTATCTTTCCTTATATCAGATCATTAAAAGTTTGTCAAAATGTATATTAAGTGTATTTGAAATATCTGAAATACTGAATGAGGTTAAAATTATTTTAAACACCAACCTGTTGCATTTCAGGACAATCCATAGATTCACAGAAGCTTCATAAATTTGAGTTGCCTATCATCTTAAAGGTCTTTTCAGTACAAGCAACTGGAATCTCTAATTCTTTCCTACTGCTCTTTTTTTTTTCTTTTATATCTGCATGTCCTTCTCTTCCCACTCACTAGCAAAAAAAGTGACTAGGCCTCTGGTTTCCAAGAATTACCTGAACAGTGTTATTTAAAACTATCCAATAGAGCTTTTGGTTTCACCATCATCCTAAATGCCAATATTTTAAGACCAAATCTGGCATCTCCATAGATTCCCCAAGACCAGATGATTACACTTGCTTTTTAAGAACCCTTTAAGATAACTATCTAATGCATTTTACAAAGTTAGAGTAAAAAAATCTATTTAAGCCGAAACCGGTTTGGCTCAGTGGATAGAGCGTCAGCTTGCGGACTGAAAGGTCCCAGGTTCGATTCCGGTCAAGGGCATGTACCTGGGCTGCGGGCACATCCCCAGTAGGGATGTGCAGGAGGCAGCTGATCGATGTTTCTCTCTCATCGATGTTTCTAACTCTCTATCTCTCTCCCTTCCTCTCTGTAAAAAAATCAATAAAATATATTTTAAAAAAATCTATTTAAAAAACAAAATCCAACTGAGTAAATTTGAAGATCTAATTGGTTTTATTAAGCAATTCCTGATTCAGGTAGCACCCCACCTGGCAACCAGAAGGTCTCTCTGAGGAGCTATACACAATGGAAGATATTTATAGGAGTGTGGGACAAGGAAGCTATCAACAAAAGAAAAGAAGGAATTTTGGGGATGCGGGGGCCTGGACAACTTTTTTGAGGGGTGGAATGGGGGTGAAGAAAACAGGAAGGCTTTTAAAAATATATGTTTTTGTTGATTTTTTGAGAGAGGGGAAGGGAGTGAGATAGAGAAATGTCGATTGGTTACCTCCCTTAGGCACCCTGACTGGGGATCAAACCTGCAACCTGGGCATTTGCCCTCACAGGAATTGAACCAGTGACCTTTCAGTGCACAGGAGGAAGCTCAGCCAACTGAGTCACAATGACCAGGGTAGGAAGTGTTTTTATCATGCAGATTGCCTCTTTTTTTATGGGTAATAGAGAAGGCCTAAGTGACAGATTACCTCATTGGTGTCTCTCAGAGAATTCTGTAAGAGTTTCTGGGACAGGTTAAAACTGCAGTTAACTCAAGTGTTAAATCTAGGTTTGGTGTCATGGGCTTTTAGTACGATTGATGCCATTTTGGGCCCATGGTTTTCTCTTCAACACCTCCTAATAAATCCTGATGATTATAGTTCAAAAGAGATTAATTTCACTTCTGAACAGAAATATAAGACCCTGAATAAAATGCTGGCAAAGAAAATGCAATAATAAAAAAACTACTCACCATGATCAAGTAAGGTTTATCTTACAAACGCAAGGAAGATACTCTACTAGGAAATCTATCAATATAATAGATCACCAATAGGTCAAATAAGCCATTTATTTTTTTGACAGACACTCATAATAGAAGCCAAACAACATTCACTATACATTCCTTATTTTTTTTAAATATATATATAACCACTACAAACCTATTAGAAAGATAAAATCAAAGAGACTGATAATACCAAGTGGTGGAGATGATGAAAAGTATTTGAGATTCTCCTCTCATTAACTACAGTGGTCAGTCCAAGGATGGATATGCAAGCAAGCTAGGATCTCCAAATCCTTTCCCTGAGACATGGAGTTGCTTAATTGCTTACGGCCATAGTCTCTGCCATTTGGAGAATACCTGTCTGCAGTGGAAGATAATGAAGCCAAAAAGAGATAATCAGAGTTGAAAAATGGTGACAGAGATAGATGATAGATAGATAGATAGATAGATAGATAGATAGATAGATAGATATAGATAGGTAGATAGATAGATAGATAGATAGATAGATAGATAGATAGCTAGATAGATGATAGATAGATAGATAGATAGATAGATAGATAGATAGATAGATAGATAGATGATAGATAGATAGATAGATAGATAGATAAGATAGATGATAGATAGATAGATAGATAGATAGATAGATAGATAGATAGATAGATAGATGAGATAGATAGATAGATAGATAGAGATAGATAGATAGATAGATAGATAGATAGATAGATAGATAGATAGATAGATATAGATAGATAGATAGATAGATGATAGATAGTAGATGATAGATGATGATAGATAGATGATAGATAGATAGATAGATAGATAGATAGATAGATAGATAGATAGATATACTGAGTGGCCAGACTATTATGACTACCTGATGTTTGTAGGCAAATTAGCTATAATTTCACGCTGAAGTTGCTAGAGGGCCAGACTACTATAAATAAGGAAGCAGGTTGTTTACCACGACAGTGGAAGTGATTTTTTTTTCCTGAAGATATGGGTAAACAATGCTGTTTAACAGCCTTTGAACATGGGATGTATATTATTATGAGTGGCCACATTATTATGACCACCTGACATTTGTAGGCAAATTAGCCGTTCACTGCGTTGTATGGGATATGGAAGCCGAAGGCCTGTTCGAACACCTTTGCTGTCTGCAGTTACCAAGATAAAACGTCTCCAATTCACACAGGCACACAAGGATTGGACAGTTGAGCATTGGAAAAAAGTCATGTGGTCCGATGAATCACGTTTCCAGTTGCATCATGTAGATGGCAGAGTGAGAATTTGGCGGAAACAGCATGAAAGCATGCACCCCACATGCATCAGTACAACCCTTCAAGCTGGTGGGGGCAGTGTTATGGTTTGGGGCATGTTTTCCTGGCATGATTTGGGCCCTTTAATTCATGTGGAACAACGTCTGAATAGCACAACGTACCTAAGTATCGTTGCTGATCAAGTTCATCCTATCATGTTGATTGGCATATCCCAATGGAGATGGCTTCTTCCAACAAGACAATGCACCATGCCACGGTGTTCCTATTGTGCAGGAGTGGTTTCAAGAACATGAGGGAGACTTTACTTTACTTAGGTGGCCCCCACAATCACCAGATCTCAATCCAATTGAGCATTTGTGGGACTAAGTCAAAAGAGCCATCAGGCAGCTGGTTCCACAACCATCAAATCTCACATAACTGGACAGTGCTATTCATCAGACATGGTGTCAGATTCCTCACATCACCTTTCAACATCTCATTGAGTCAATGCCAAGAAGAATCGCTGCAGTACTGAAGGCAAAAGGTGGCCCAACAAAGTACTGATAAGGTGGTCATAATAATCGGGCCACTCATCATAATATACCCCACGTTCAAAGGCTGTTAAATCGCATTGTTTACCCATATCTTCAGAAAAAAATCACTTCTACTGTCGTGGTAAACAATCTGCTTCCCTATTTATAATGGTCTGGCCCTCTAGCAACTTCAGCTTGAAATTATAGCTAATTTGCCTACAAACGTCAGGTGGTCATAATAATCTGGCCACTCAGTGTGTGTGTGTGTGTGTGTGTGTGTGTGTGTGTGTATACACATTTATATACTATATATACACATATAGAGATATAAATATATGTGACATATATATTTATTGACTTGACTAAGGGATGCCCAGATACATTATTTCTGGGTGTGTCCATGAGAGTTTTTCTAGAAGAGATTAGCATTTGAATATGACTGAGTAAAAAGGTCTGCTCTCACCAGTCTGGGTGGGCAATACCCAATCCCTTGAGGGCCTGAATCGATTAAATGGAGAAGGGTGAATCTGTTCTTTGCTTGAGCTTGGACATCCATCCTTCTTCTCCTTCCCTCAGACATCAGCACTCCTAGTTCTTGGGCCTTAAAAGCAGACTGTGGGATTTCTTGTCTTCCTAACAGCATGAGCCAATTCCCATAATCTCTCTCTCTCTCTCTCTCTCTCTCTCTCTCTCTCTCTCTCTCTCTCCTCTCCTCTCTCTCTCCCTCTCCCTCTCTCTCTCTCTCTCTCTCTCTCTGTATTTTACTAATCCTGCTTTCTGGAGAACCCTGATTCATACTCTTACTGGAGGAAGTGGGGGGTAAGAGGTCCTCATCTGCACCTGTTGCTAGTGGGGGTGGATTTCTTGCGATATCCTGAGAAAATGAATTTTCTGAGACTCCCACAGGAGGTATTGTAGAACTATGGAATTACACCCCTGGGTTTACAAGTTCCCCTTTCCCTCAGTCCTGCCATAGAAGAAGTATAGCTGTGGCTTTAATAAGGCTAGAATCAGAGCCCGTGTCCAATTTCCTTTCCATGTTTGCATGGTCCAATTCAGCATCAGGCTAGCTGTAGTCCATCAATCCATTGTGTGTGGGGTTTTCAAGGTCATGGGCCATATGGGTGAACGCAAGGAAGCAAATAGAAGAGAGCCCACGAGCTAAGAACAACAAGAGAGAGAGAACTAACTCCTTCATTCAGGAGATTATGTAGTCACAAATTTTCGCAGACTTGCAGTGGCCACAGCCATTCTGGTCAATGATCTCTGTTTCCAGGTGTGACTGACCGACACCTTCCCTAGTCACCACAACTGCACTGCACATGCATCTAGTTCCTTTTTGTTGGATACCTTCCCCCAGTCATCTGTGGGGACTCAGTTGGTGGTTCCCTGGGGAGTGCAAAGTTGCAGTTTCCTGGTGAAGCTGCCCAAATGACATACCTATAAAGCCTGGCCTTTCCTTTGCTCCCTTCCTACTATTAATAACTAGCTAATACAATGGTATCAATATAATATATGAGAGATGACCCTGCAATATTGATTCCCAGACCAGTATTATCTGAACACAGACTCATCTTTGCAATTTTCACTATGGATGAAAAAAAGGGTGTTCTATGGATAGTAACCTCACAGGTGATCTGATCATAAATTTCTCCCTGGGCAGGTCATGGTGGGTAGTCATGCTCCAGACATATAACTTTCTAGTAAAAGGTTTACCTTTGTCTTACCAAGCCCTATCCATTGTCTCTGTGCATATAGGTTAACACACCTTTAAAATAAGCCATAGCCTCCCTCAAGAGAGCACAGACTCTTGTTAATCCGATTCCTGCCTTGTTTTCCCCCACCTCCATGTAATTTTCCTTCCATGCCCTCCTTAATTTCAAATGCATAAAAAGAGCTGAAAAACTGTTATTCTTGAGAACATTTGAATTCTTGCTCCTTGGCATATGTCATCAGTTTGACTCAAATAAACTCTCACAAAAATTCTCCACAGGTTTGAGCATTTCTTACATTGACACATTAATATAAGACCAAAAATTTCCATTTATTCACAGGCTCATTTGAATTGTTTCTCTTACTGTCAACATAAGAAATGTCCAAGCATGAAGAGAATTTTTAATAATAGTGTATTTGAGCCAAATAGAGGACACGCCTGTAGCAAGGTCTCAACAGATTGAGAAAATGCTCCAGAGAAGGACAGTTTGCAGTTTCTTTTATACATTTGGAATTAAGGAGGGAATGTAAGATTACATGGAGGTGGGAGAAAGCAAGGCGGCAGATAGTTAACAAATTAGGTGCTCCCTTGAGGTTCTTGAGGGTAGTTACACCTTCCAGAGTTCTAAAAAGGAGGATTACTCTGGCATTTCAAAGGTATGCTAACCTAGGTGCACAAGGACCCTGGGCAGTGAAAGGTTCAAGTCGGTGATGTAGAGGCAGGCTAAATAGCCATCTCAGCTGGTGATTAGTGAAAAGTTTATTTAAGGAAAAGAGGAGGGGGGGATGGGAATATCCAAAGGGAAGGGCTACACAGCACCTAGCCAAGGGGGTATTGGGTCGATGATGGCAGCAAGAATATACTTAGGGCAGAGAAACAAGGAAAGGCACAGAAGCAGCAACAGGTGAGCCTAGGCGGGCTGCTCTGGCTCATTGGGAAGTCAGAGAAAAGGGGGCCTTGGAGACAGGTTCAGGGGGTGAGCCTAGGAGGAGCTGCCACTACCCATTGCTCCCCTGGTTGCAGTCTCATGGGGTCTCTTAGAGGTTAGGGGACATGTGCCTGTGAGGGAAGGAGGGGCTAGGGAATGGCATTGGCGTGCTCCTTGGAGGGAGAGCACACACTGCGTCCTTCATCCTGAGTGTATTCATCTCTCTTTTATATATATATTTTTATTGAATTTTTACAGAGAGGAAGGGAGAGGGATAGAGAGTTAGAAACATCGATGAGAGAGAAACATTGGTCAGCTGCCTCCTGCACACCCCCCACTGGGGATGTGCCCGCAACCAAGGTACATGCCCTTGACCGGAATCGAACCCGGGACCCTTGAGTCCACAGGCTGACGCTCTATCCACTAGGCCAAACCGGTTCTGGCAATATTCATCTCCCTTGCAGGTGGCAATCTTAGGGGAGATCTCAGGAGAAGGTCTCAATAGAATATTCATCAGCTTTCCAGGTGTGCCCTTTCAGGGTCCTGGTCTCCACTGATTGGTTGGTGCCAGGGCAGGGGGTCATTAGTCAATGTAGCTGATCCTGAGGCCCCTCCCCCCCTCCCCCGCCCCAGTGTCATTTGTCTGGTTTTGCTGCTTTTCTGGGCCTGGAGCTGAAATACAACTGAGGCCTGGATGTTGTCTTTAGAGGAAAAGGTCAGGGGCTCTAAACCGCCTGACCAACGATATGAAAGATTCAGGGTCCAAATCGCATGAGCAGTGATATGCTAGGGGAGGATGGGTTACCCTGGGGGCGAGGCTCTTGTTTTCCCAGTTTTGCCCCTTGCCAGGCATCCAGGGCTTTCTGTCCTGGTGAGGTTCTGTACCTGGCCCGTCGTCCTTGCTCTGCTCATGTCTGTCTAACAGAGACGGTTTGCTTAGGGCAAAGATAAACCTTTTTTTTTTTTTTTCAGTTCATATGGTTTATTTTTTTCAGAGAGGGGTTAATCCTCATGATTTTTTGCTTTGACTGTTTTATTGTTGTTTAGCTTTTTCTTCATAAAAAGAGCAGGTTATATTTTTTCACTCTTTTTTTATTGATTAAGGTATTATATGTGTCCTTATCCCCCCATTGCCCCCCCCCACTCATGCCCTCACCCCCCTGGTGTCTGTGTCCATTGGTTAGGCTTATATGCATGCGTACAAGTCCTTTGGTTGATCTCTCCCCCTTACCTCCACCCTCCCCTGCCTTCCCTCTGAGGTTTGACAGTCTGATCGATGCTTCTCTGTCTCTGGGTCTGTTTTTGTTCATCAGTTTATGTTGTTCATTATATTCCATAAATGAGTGAGATCATGTGATATTTATCTTTCTCTGACGCGTATTTCCCTTAGCATAATGCTCCCCAGGCCCATCCATGCTGTTGCAAATGGTAGGAGTTCCTTCTTTTTTACCGCAGCATAAGATAAACCTTTTACTGAAGAAGTTATATGCCTGGGGTGTGATGACCCACCATGAGCTGCCCAGTTAGGAATTTATGATCAGATCACCCTGTACGGTTACTTTCAGTCCTATTAGTTACAGAGCCCCTTTTTCATCCACATTACTTGCAAGACAGTTCTCACCAATGGAGAAGTAATTTTACATTGGATGTAGACTACATACGTTGAGCACCTATTATGAACAAAAAGCTATACACGATAAATATAACAAAGCTTGTGCCCTCAATGTTAGTTGATGATTAATCCAAGTATACTAAAAAGACTGATAATATCCAGTGTGAACTGAGTTTCAAAGCAATGCTTCAGAACATGTGATTTCATCTAGTAATGACAATTTGTAAGACCCTTCCTTAAAGGGATAGGAACAATTGTATTAATTATTGAAAGCTTTATTACTGATATACAGTACCCAGTATTAAAAGATAAGGTTGTATCTTCATGCACCAAACACATGTCTGAAAAGTGACATATCACTCACTTAACCAGTCAGTTTGTAACTTTTATATTTTTAAAAATTGAATTATCTGATTGGTTTGGAATAATGACACAATCCTGATGATATTTCTTTGCAATAATCAAGGAAAGAGAGATTTATACGGGATAAGAAATGTCTTAAATCTCCAGAGATTTATTGTTCTCCTGCCCATATCATTACCTTTAGAATCTGAACACTTAACTTCCAAACATGTTCATATACTGTTAATATTGTACTGGAGATATATATATATATATATATATATATATATATATATATATATAAAATTTTCATTTTACATATCTAGGACTATATTAAAATTCCTATCAAGGTTTACGTTTTTGGATGCATGTTCTTATTTAATGAATAGGATGATTTTATTGTATAAGATGATTAATACAATAAAATTTCCGAAGTCCCATGTAGCTACTTTGATTCCTTAATTTCTATCACCTCTGAGTAGCACACTTGCATAATTCTACTAGAGTCACATCATGAGCCATTCATAACTGACAGTTCATGCAGCTGGAGAGCAGTCACAATCCCATTAGTTTTACTTCTGGGGAAGCCTAATTACTGCACAGTTTCTAGGGAAGCATATTGACAAGTTGAATGAAATGAATGGTTCTCATATTAAATTCTCCTAGAAAGAGAAAGCAAGGTGATTCCTCTTTAATTTTCATAATGTGTCTTATCCTATCCAAAATAATGGAAGTTTCAGCATTTATAATGGTGAAATATGTCCTAAAGGTCTTTCAAATTGAGGTGTTGAAACTGGACAAAATGGGTCCGAGGCTGCCTGTCACTACTTGAGCCAAATTAAGCAGAGACAGGGTTGAATCGTGTATGAGTGCTTATACCAGTGATGCTGGCGGCATGGGAGAACAGCAGGTCATCCTGTAAATTCTGCTCTAATCTCTCCTGTTAGTCTGCTGATTATATAGGGACTAGAGGCCTGGTGCACGACATTTGTGCACTGGGGCGGGGAGGGTGTCCCTCAGCCCAGCCTGCGCCCTCTTGCAGTCCTGGACCCCTCGCTTCTTACTGCCTGCCTGCAGCAGAGGTGGGAGAGACCCCTGGCACCACTGCTGTGCTTGCCAGCATGAGCCCGGCTTCTGGCTGAGCGGCGCTCCCCCTGTGGGAGCACACTGACCACCAGGGGGCAGCTCCTGCATTGAGCGTCTGCCCCCTGGTGATCAGTGTGCGTCATAGAGACCGGTTGTTCCACCATTCAGTCTATTTACATATTAGGGTTTTATTATATAGGATAAGGAAGAAAGGCTACATGCAAGAGGGGAGAGGGACAGGATAAGCAGCTGCAGGCTCCATGGTCTGTGTATCTTCTTCCAGGATCTTGAAGTCTGATAACAAGGTAGTTACATTTCTATCATGTTAAACACAGCTCTGGCCATTCCTGGGATCGAGAATTGTCAGTGTTCCTGAGGCAAACTCCCGGAGGGGGTCAGAGTCCAGGCACAGCCACCAAATCAAAGTGTCTCCTGTTCCTTGTTTGTTCTCAAAATGTATTTTCTGAGCAATGGACCCATCTAGGCCCAAGGCATCTCATCGTTTTACAGCCCTGTTTTTCTACTTGCAGCACGTCCTCCAGTCTCCCAGGGTCTGTAGGAAAACCTCTTATCTATAGTTAGTGAAGTGAATAATCTTTAAACAACTGTGTTCCTATTCTTATTGTGTGCCCTTCCCCCTATCAGTATGAACTATTTTTTAAAGAAGAATTTGTTACAAGAAAACTTAAAAAGCAACAGCTAACAACTAGGAAATGAAAGGTGGACTAAGAAGAAACAAAACTCCAAACTTTTGAGCAACTCAAGCTCTTAACCCTCTATGGAAAACAACAATAAAGAAACCTGACTTATACATAACATGATTAAGGTTTTGAAAGCACTTTCATATCAACAACTTCATTTTATACCACTGAGTTGTAACAAAGAAATGGGTGCTACCAATGTGGTTCGGTGGTTGAGCATCAACCTATGAACCAGGAGGTCATGGTTTGATTCCAGTCAGGGCACATGCCCTGGTTGCTGGCTTGATCCCCAGTAGGAGATGTACAGGAGGCAGCCGATCAATGATTCTCTCTCATCATTGATGTTTCTGTCTCTCTCTCTCCCTTTCTCTCTGAAATCAATAAAAAAATATATTTTAAAAAAGGAAGGAAGGAAGGAAGGAAGGAAGGAAGGAAGGAAGGAAGGAAGGAATTAAGGGAGGAAAGAAGGAAGGAAGTAAAGGAAGGATTGGGATCAAGCCCTTCTGTCAGGTGAGCAGAGGGGCACAACATTTAAGTAATCAAAGCCACATCCACAAATAGCCACACATGAAAGGTGAACATGGTGGTACACGGGCAGACTAAATAGCCATCTCAGCCTGTGGATAAAGAAAAGTTGAATTTATTTAGGGAAAGGGGATGAGGATGGGATACCCAAAGGGAAGGGCTGCACAGCACCGAGCCACCGAGACATTGGGTCCGTGATGGCAGGACCCAGGAGCTGGAACTTCATCCTTATATGCAGTCGCTGGTGGGAAACTTTTGTCATCAGTGGGTCTGGGGCTGAGCTGGTGGGCTTGTGATGGGGACGGAATGCAGGTGTGCGATCAGGTGCCTTCAGGGCAGTTTCCATTCCTTATATGGTCTTACTCCTGGTGTCCATCAAGTTTTTCCTGGTGTTTGTTCTCCTGTGGCAAGAAGCTTACAAATGGCCGCTAGGGATTGTATTGCCCTGTAGTTCTAACAATACATGTGTCCATTCATTCATCCATTTAGCAACGATTGAAAGATCACCGTGTGCCAGACACTGTGCTAGATGGTAATGGGGCTTTTAAGAGGCCTTCAGGGCTCGCAGACTACTCTAAACAGGGTGACAAACAAAGCAGAAGTTCGGCCTGATGAAATAAATGCGAGAAGGTGTTTTAGTTACTGGGGAACACCGCCTTTAAATTGGAGTGGCATATCAAACTAAACTTTCTTGAATCTCACAGACGACAGGTTCAGGAAAAAAAATATCAATTTTTGTACGCGTACAGAATCACAGAATGTTAGGGCTGCGAAGGACCTTAGACATTATTATTCCAACAATTCCCAGTTTTGATAGATGAGGAAACTAAAACCTAGAGACGACATGATTTTCCAAAGATAATGAAACTAGGAATTAGTGAAACCGAAGTTTGTTAAGCCCATGAAAACAATTTCCAAACTACCTCAACATACACACAGTCAAAAAGGAGAGAAACTGTACAATAACTACATGTATTTAGTGTGGGATGATGGATTTTGCCACTATCCTTAAAGTTTTCAAAATGTTGAAAAACAAAGGGCACTTTTGGAGTAATGCTATTATTTTATAATTTTGCAATGACAAAATAATTTTAAAATTCAATGATCAAACATTATTCAAAAGACAAAACGGATAATGGATAAATTATACTTTACATTATTTTCAAGTTCATTGTTGGCTTCTCTCTGAATAAACAAACATCACCATGACAACTGCTAAGTGGTTTATATGCTCAGTACAGGGGCTAGACAGTGGATACTGCATTGCATAGGAATATACAATCCCCAGTCTGTGGCCATTATTAGTCTACCTTTAGGAGTTCAAATAGAAACACGCTTTATTATACAAACCCACAATTCCTATGCATGAATATCTATCACTATAGTTCTTTCCAATAACACCTTGAACCTTTTACAATGTGGAGTTTTTGAGGAAAAGGCTATGTCACATTGGTTTTTGAAATTTCCCAAAATAATGTAGCTTGCCAGTCTCACTGACTTTTTAGACTGAATTATATTCACATTACCTCTCTTCTGGTTCACTTGGCTATTTCTGGTAGAATGGCTCTGCCTACACGAGTAAAATTTTATTACACTCTTATCCTTCATTGTTGGCTCTACCTTGGCAGTCAAGTTTAATCACGCCAGATGTTGTTTTTGCAAAGCTCAATCCTTCCTCACAGATAATAGCCAGCCTGACCAATTCTTCCCCTCAGAGTACCGCCCTCTCTCAGAAAAGTGCTCTGTTCGGGGGATAATGCCTGACAATGACGCCAACTAACCTGCTATCAATCAATCTGTGGGTTGCTATTTTACTAAAAAGATTTGATCTTCGTACTCTAAGTGGTAATTTTTTAACCGGGCTGGTCTGCAATGTTCTTAGTTTACTTTCTTTGTCTTATTATATGTGTCTTTAAGTACAAAATCTCATATACAGAATATAAATATGAATGGTTATTATACAGCAATGAAACACATTTTCCATGTGAAACTTATAAAATCGATCACATTGCTTTTTTCTATCAGCTTTATCTGTATTGATTTTTTTTGTCTCTTCATATACGGAAAATAAGTAATTATTAACACCTCCAATGATTCAGCTCCCTCCACTTGGGGCTGGATTCATAAAGAAATTATATTCCAAACAAGTGTATGTACCTTACTCTTAGATTTCCTTCTTTCTTCTGTTTCTCTGCTTCTGCACATAAATGTAACCCTTTCCAAAATAGGCTTGTAGAGCTACATGCCACTTACCCAAAGAACAGACTTCTAATCATTTCAACCATCACATAAATAAATGCCACAAACCTTTATAAAAGGGAAAAAGACTTCTGAGAATCCAGGTGTCAGAAAACACATACTTATTTCATAAGAATAAAATTAAAAATGAGCTATCTTTCCCGAGTTCCCATAGCTTATTATCTGTTCTTTTCTCATGGCACTTAACAATTTCTCCTTATTATTCTAGTTATTTATGTAAATGCACTATCTCCCTTACCAACCTGGAAGATCTTTGCTGGCAGGATCCATGTCTAATATCTTATTCCACACAATGCCAATGCCTTAATTTATGTTCTATAAGGAACCATTTCTCCATCCTTTAAAACCTCATGAAGGCTGTGGAAAGGTCAAGGTAATGAGGACTATGAAAAGGCTATTTGATTTGTTTAGTTTTCACCAGTGTCTGACACTCATCACATGCTTTATTATAGAATTTGTATGCATGCCTTAGATTCCCAAGTACTCTAACTGAAAAGGAAGCTTTATAAGCTCCTTGAGAGAAAGTTCCATATGTTGCTCATCTTTGTATCCATCAAAGCTTTTAAATAGAACCTTGCACATAATAGGCAAGATATATAAATGAATGAACATAAATCAGATTATAAGGATAAATAGCAGATATTCATAAGATATGACAGCTAGTAACAAAGATAGGCACTAGAATATTTAAAAGGCATTTTTATTCATTAAACATTTATTAAGTGCCTATTATATACAAAGAACTGTGTTATGTACTAAAAGTAATAAGAAATATAATTTCCCTCAGAGAATTTCTGGTTTAGTGGGGAAATCAGAAATGAGGTCAATACTTATAAACCAAAATTATAAGAGATTATGCCCTATTAATACATCCATTCCCTGAGTCCTGCCCAGTGCACTTTATATTGGAAAAAGATTTTTTAAATGAAAAAAGAGTTTAAACCAGTAAAAATTTGAGAGCTAAAATAGATAAGATTACAATAATGGGAATACTTCATGTTAGATAAATGAGACATTACTTACTATATTGCCACCATATCTTAAATACTTATAATCTAAATTACATTGTTTTCCCAGTATTCTCTTTGTGCCACATCCAAAACAATCATATATATGAATACATTTACATGGATTATCATATTTTAATAGATATTTAAAAATACACCTAAGCAAGTGTTAATATTATTAATAATATTAAGCATTTAAAATTTCTCCTCTATTTTCTTTCTTTTAAAAGCAAAATTTCTCTAAGTGTCTTATATAATTTCCCCAAACCTTATCAGGTATTTCATTCAAGCACAGAAAATTTCCAATAGCTCATGAACTATAAGGGGCTACCCCAATATTTGATACATTATAAAGGAGTACTAGCTAGTTATTAAAATACTCAAGCATAGCCTTTGAGAATAATTTTACTCAACTTTGAAGACTCAGCAATTTAGTCCACTATCATCTTCTTTTCTCTGGAAATAACTGAGGCCCTAACTGAATACCAAGTAAATTTCCTTTCACATGGAAAATTAAAAGGTAGAATGTCTCTGAAAGGAAAAATTTTACCACTATGTAGCCTTAAAGTGTTAACGGATTCAAGGCATTTAGCAGCATTATTCAAGCAAAAGAAGATGCACAATGAGAAAATGGGCATGATTTAGGTGCCCTATATACAGTGCTGAATTGTGTAATAGTCCAGCCAGCCATCTTCTATTACAGCTGGCTGTCTGAAAGATAACAGTAAATGGCAATGTGTTGCAGGGTATTGCGCCACTACAGATTTACTAGAGAAGGATTATAATAACATTTGAGAAGCAGGGTTTTTCTCTGCTTAAAAGAAATATGCATTCATTACAGAAAATTTGGAATATCAGAAAAGAACCAATCTATAATAATAACAAAGCATAAAAGCGTAATATGCTAATTAGACCGGACATCCTTCCAGACAAAGCCGAGGCTGTGAGGGAAGCCCAGGTCCTGAGTAATTTCGTGCATCAGGCCTCTAGTACCACTATAAAAACTATTCATTATATATTAAGGCAGAAATTACAAGTATCAACATATTTGTGTATTACTACCAGTATGTGTACATTGTTGTATGTGTGTGTGGGGGGGGGAGGGGGCGTGCATGGGTGTGCAGGAGTGTTCATGCTTTATAAGGTATATTCATGGATTCAAAATGTTTTTTGTCCACTTCAGACTATATTATGAAAATTTTCCCAGTCTTTAGTTATAATTCTAATTTGAAATAGTTAAGTAGAATTCCATAGTATAAATGAACCATAAGTTATTTAAGCAACGGCCTATTGTAAGAAATTTAAGCCATTTCTAATGTTTCATCATTATAACTAACTGTATAATAAAAATGTCTTTTCATACATCAGTGGTTTTCATTTTTTTGTTTTTATAAATTACTAGAAGAGGAATTAGGTAAACAGTATAAACATTTTGAAGTCTCTTGATATAAATATTGCTAAATTGCTTTCAGGAGAGGTTTTACATTATCCTTAGCAGTGTATGTGTTTTCCTAACACTGAATTAAATAGATTGGTAGGTGGTTGGATGGATAGATAGATAGATAGATATATAGATAGAGACATACATGCATGCATACATGCACTAGTGAAATATTCATTTTATGTGAATAGTAGTTACTTATATTTCTGATTTTCTTACATTTTTCTCAAATATTTGCCCATTTTTCCATTGACTACAGAGTGTATCTCATTTTCCTAATGAACTGTAAGTGCTATCTGAATATACAATATTGAAACATTATTTGCCAATCAGGGTTGTAATTTTATTATGAAAATATATAAAAAAATAATCAGAACACAACAAGTATAATTATCCACCTTTCAGAACAAGCATCAACACTATCATAATTGTCAAGCAGCTTTCCTTTTTCTGAAAATAAAAAATTACAGATAAAGCTGAAGTCCATTTGTTTTTTAAATATATTTTTATTGAGTTCAGAGAGGAAGGGAGAGGAAAAGAAAGATAGAAACATCAGTGATGATCATTGATCGCCTGCCTCCTGCATGCCCTCTACTGGGGATTGAGCCCCAAGCAAGGCATGTGCCCTGACTGGGAATCGGACCATGACTTCCTGGTTCATAGGTTGACGCTCAACCACTGAGCCATGCCAGGCCGGCTGGGCAACTGAAGCCCACTTGTATCCCTCTTTACCCAGAATCATCGACAATCATGAATTTTATGTGTACCTATCATGTTATTACACGTTACAACTGTTTTCATGAAAAATTGTGCAGTATTGTTTGGACTGCCTTTAAAAAAGTTAAATGTCATACACATCATTCTGCATTTTACTTTTTTTAGTTAACATTGTTTTTTGAATTCTATCCGTCTTGACATATAAAGATCTAGCTCATTAATTTATACCAATTTATCCATGTGATTTCTATCATGTTCATTCATTTTAACTACTATATAATATTCCATCTCATTGAGATTTCATCACTTATCCATTCACTATGATAAACATTTGAGTTGTTTCCTGTATTTGGTATTGTAAAAATTGATTTAGCAACCAACCTTGTACATATGGTACAAATATCTCTATGTTATATACCTAAATATGAATTACTGAACCAAGAAATTGGTATTAAATTGAATACTGAATTACTGAATCACTTTCAACATTATTAGATAGTCATATTTCTCTCAGTTTTCTAATGCTTTATTTAGAATTTTTGTATTTATGTTCAGAAAAGAGACTGGACTATAATTTTTGTTATACTTTGTCTATTTTTCAGTAAGAAGTTAATAATTTATTTAATAAAGTAAGCTGGGGAGCATGTCCTTATTTTATAGACTTTGAAAAACATTTGTGTAATAAGGATTATCTTTTCCATGAAGGTATGATAAAAATCACATGTAGCTGGGCCTGATACTTTTAGAATGGAGTAGGAGTGAGGGCTATATATATATATATATATATATATATATATATATATATATATTTACTTTTAGTTCTTTTTTTTAAATGTATTTTATTGATTTTTTACAGAAAGGAAGGGAGAGGGATAGAGAGTTAGAAACATCGATGAGAGAGAAACATCGACCAGCTGCCTCCTGCACACCTCCCACTGGGGATGTGCCCACAACCAAGGTACATGCCCTTCACTGGAACCAAACCTGGGACCCTTCAGTTCGCAGGCCAACGCTCTATCCACTGAGCCAAACCGGTTTGGCAAGTTTTCTTAATGATAATCAGTTTATTCAGGTTTTCTAATTCTTCTTGTTACATTCTGATAATATTTATTTGTTTGGAAATTTTAGCAATTGTTTAAGCCTTGGATTATTTCTTATATGGGGAAGCTTGAGATAAGAGCTTGTGTACAGATCATGTATTTTGGGAGCATGATTCCAGGGAATGGGTAGGTGGGACTGGAGAGCAGTGAAAAAAGGAAAAAAAGTTTATTCAGCAGCCATATGTCCATTGCAACATTATTTACAATAGCCAGGATATGAAAGCAGCCTAAGTGTCCACTGACAGATGAGTGAATAAAGAAGATGTGGTACATATATACAATGGAATATTACTCAGCCATAGAAAAGAATGAAACCTTGCTATTTGTAACAAAATGGATGGACCTACAGGGCATTATACTAACTGAAATAGGTCAGACAAAGAAAAACAAATACCATATGATTTCACTTATATATAGAATATAGAAAAACAAAATAAGTGAACAAACAAAACAGAAACAAACTCACTGATACAGAGAACAAACTGATGATCACCAGGTAGGAGGGGAGGGGGGCATTGAGAGGATGGGAGAAAAAGGTGAAAGGGATTAGGAAGTACAAATTGCCAGTTAGAAAAATAGTCATAGAGATATAAAGTACAGCATAGGGAATATAGTCAATAATCCTATCTAATAATAGACAAACATGGTAATTAACCATACCTCCGACACGTTTCCCATTGGCTAATCAGGGTGATATGCAAATTAACTGCCAACCAAGATGGCGGCTAATTTGCATACTGCAGGCAGGGAGGGCCAGCGGGAGCTGCCATCCAGCTCCATGTGCCGTGTGCCGCCTAAGCCCCAACGCCAGCTGGGACCCCTGTGTGCGGCCATGAGCGGGTCGGACCTCTGCAGCTGCAGTGTTCGGACTCAGGCCCCCAGCCTGCCCTGGGCTCTGCTCAAGGAGGGGCTGGGGGCCTGGGGTTTACTAAACTTTACTGGAGCTGCTCCCCACACCCCAGCCCCTGCCCCAGAACCACATTGCCTGCAGCAAGGCGCCTGGCAGCATCCTGACAGGTGGGCAGCAGGAGAGCTGAGTAGAGCAGTGGCTGCATGGAGCCATGGAAGGACGGGGCCGCAGGAGACAAGCTCCCGGGGGTCTGAGGAGAGAGCCTGAAGGTAGAGGAACCTTTGGCAAAGCGGCTGCCAGGAGCCATGGCCATGGGTTCTGCAGGCGCGCGGACAGGGCTCCGCCTGATGGGTGATCCTGGGCAAGCACCATGGCTTCGGGGAAGCGGCTGGCCAGGAGGCAGGCGGCCCAAGGGGTGCAGAGTGGCGCCAAGGCGGGGTGCACTGGAGGGGGCTCAGGCCTGGGCAGGGTGCTGGTGGGCAAGGATCTGCCTCACCCACAGAGAGCAAGGTTCTGTAGTGGCCCCAATAGGCGGGAAACAAGAGGCGATGACGGCAGGCGTGGAAGGACGCCTGGGCGGAGGGGCGCGGACTCGCAGCCCTGAGGTGCGGGTGGAGGGGCGGCGCCACCTCAGTGGAGGAGGGCCCCACTGCTGGGTACCCCACTGCTGCGGTTTGGTGAAGCTCCTGGGGCTGACCGGGCCTGCCCGCGGCCTGCACACTTGAGAGGCCAGGACTCCTGCTCCCGCGTTGGCCCCAAAACAAGCCTGCGCCCGCCCCGCCCCCAGTTCTCGCCCCGCCCCACGGGGGTGCACACCTGCACAGTGAGTGCAAGCCTACCACCTGCTCCCCAGAAGAGGGGCAGTAAAGAATGGGGTGGGGCGGAGGAGAGGAAAGAAAGTGGAGCATCCGTGATGAAGAGGAGCTGGAGAATGAGGCTTGGAAGCCTCACGGGGAGGTTTGTTCTGTTTGCCCGCAGCTGTCCCTTAGGAAAGGTGGAGAGCCTGCTGTGAGGGCTCCTGCGCGAGTCCAGTTCCATAGCCAACTGGAATTGGCCTCAGTTTCCTGCTCTGTAAAATGTGTTAAGCGTGTCCCAGTGCCTTCACTGAGCTTTGAGGGCCAATTGAGATACTATATAAAGAAAATGAGGGAAGACATGAGAAAGAAAAGGAAGGGCGGGCAACACAAAAGGAAGATTGGAAGGAAACTGTAAACCTATTGTCACTTAAATAGGGAATAGCGTTTCCTTTGTGATGTGTGGGAACCCTTAGCACTCATATACAACCCATAAGAGATTTCATAGGCCATGGGGCCGTCATTGACCAATGAGGAGTAGGAGCCATTGGGTGACCAGTGAACAATTCTAAGGTGCTTTTTATACAACTCCTCACAGGGTCACTAGAGGAATCTAGCCCTAGTCAGCCACAGTAGTGATCAGCTCAATGACACAACCTTGCATTGAGCATTACATACAGTGTTGTAATGACGGTATGAAGCCAGGCGGGTACTGGAAATATCAGGGAACACTTTGTAAAGTATATGGTTGCCTAACCACTATTCTGTAGCTAATAAACCTGAAACTAATACAAAATAATATTGAATGTAAATAAATGAAAATAGGAGTGAAATTTTTCTAAATTTCAAAGTTTAAATAAAGGCTGTAAAGGAAGGAAGGGGGAGAATAAAAATAGTTTTTCATTTTACCACTTTATTGTCTTTTCAGTATATGTAAAAGACAGTTGTCTTTATATGGTGCTTTTATGCTTTTCTAAGTCATTATCTCATTTGATGTTCAGGGCAACGTAAAGCAAGATAATTATTCCCTCCACTATTCAAAGAAAGGAAATCTTGGTGCCTGGCCCCAATGATTCAATCGTCAATCCCCTATTGTAAAGCAGGGTTAGTGAAATTTTCTGTGAAGGGTCATATCTATACTAATAAAAGCCTTGGGGATGATCTGGCCAGCAGGGGAGGGCAGTTGGGGATGATCAGGCCGGCAGGGGAGCTGTTAGGGGGCGATCAGGCTGGCAGGCTGAAGCAGTTAGGGGCAATCAGGCAGGCACGCAGGCGAGTGGTTGGGAGCCAGCAGTCCTGGATTGTGAGAGGGATGTCCGACTACTGGTTTAGGCCCAATCCCGGCAGTCAGACATCCTGGGATCAGGCCTAAACCAGCAGTAGACATCCCCCAAAGGGTCCGAGATTGGAGAGGGTGCAGGCTGGGCTGAGGGACACCCTCCTCCCATGCACAAATTTAGTGCACCCGGCCACTAGTATTATAATAATTATGTAAGGTGCCAGATAGATACTAGACTTACCGGGTGATTACTTCTCAAGGTATATAAATGTCTAGTCACCATGTTGTACACCTGAAACTAATATAATGTTGTATAGCAACTATAATTGAAAAATAAAAATTTTAAAACTGCTATAATAAAAAATAAATGTGATGCTAATAAAATAGTAATATATAAAAAGTTAAAAATAAAAAAGCCTTTTCAAGGTTGTGTCATTGAGCTGATCACTACTGTGGCTGACTAGGGCTAGATTCCACTAGTGACCCTGTGAGGAGTTGTATAAAAAGCACCTTAGAATTATTCACTGGTCACCCAATGGCTCCTACTCCTCATTGGTCAATGACGGCCCCATGGCCTATGAAATCTCTTACGTGTTGTATATGAGTGCTAAGGGTTCCCACACATCACAAAGGCAAAGTGGCTGTCAACTATTAGGTCACAACTGTGTAAATCTGCCACGTCGATGACTAGAGTAAAAAGTGGGTTGACTGCATATGAGGTGGAACACAGGTATCCAATACATTTTATCTTAAGTTTCAAAAGTATTTAGTCTCTTATGATTTCTTGTGTCTATTCTTATGCTCCCTTTTTATTTCCAATATTATTTGGACATTTTTTTTCCCCTGATTCCTCTGCTTTTTCCTGTGGGGAACCCATGCCATGTAGTTCAGGTCCATCTTGCCATGACTTGAGCCACATGTGTGGGACCAGGACAAGGCTTGGTCAAAGGACTCCAACTCCTTGCCCTCAAAGATAGTTCAGGAATGGGCACATAGCCTAAACAGAGCTACTTTATTCCCCCACTACTGCTAATGTGGATGCTGGGTAGACAGGAACTCTCATACGTGAGTACTTTCAACTATAAAATTATGTCAATTGAATGAATTCATCATATATAAGATGTTTGGTAGAGCACATGCAATTTAGGACACACCAATATCTGTTAGTATCCTTTCTCCTGCCTCTCTGGTGATTATATATAGTGTGTGCAGGCTAACAATCTATAAAGGAAAAACAGCCCACTCACTGCTTACAATCTTGAATATAGAGTGATGGTAGTGGCATTACATCTCCCCAGAGTATTCATGGTCTAACTAACATTGAAATTTTCTAAAGAAATTGTGATCATTATTGGTGATATTCAAGGCACTGCATTGTTTTTTTTACTATATTTGGAATATTCTAAGTCATCTAGATGACCAAGTTGCTTTAAGGCTGACTCTGGCTGCTGTGGTAAATGAGGCAGGTTAACCTAAGAGAATATTTTCTGAATTGCCCATGTATTTTCAGCCCATTCAGACAAACACTGCCATCAAGAAATGGCTATGCAACGTAAAAGTAGTAAATCTGCAAGCATTTCTCAAGCAAGATGATTGGTCATAAAATGCATCTGTGCCCATCTGTCCAAGGGCAGTTCCGAGCACAAGCAAAGTTTGGGTTTGCTTCTCTGTAATTCAGAAATGCAGGCCACGCAGTAGCCAATATGTCGATTCTCAAAGGTCAAAAACAAGGATCTGATAAAGTTTTGAATTCTATATGAGTCTCATCTTTGTGCAGGAGGAGTCAAGGAGAAATCTATACTATTTTTTTAAGCTTCTTTGGGGAACAAAATATAGCAAGCATAAAATTATTCACAGAGTCGTAACTGTTCAAAGCTGAGGTGCGAATGGCCTCACCACATTACAGTGACAACGATCCAAAACTTTACGTTCTTGCCAAATCATAGTAACAAAAACTTGATTTGGAGTGTTTGTGGTAAAATGTATGGACATTCAATGATGGATTGATTAACTATTTGTATATCAACAATATAAATCCTCTATATGGCATTAGAAAGGAGTACTGACTGATTTCTTTGAAGGATCACTGGGGACCCATTGAAAGCATGATAGGAGGTCAATACTTAGCAATCAATTTGGCCTCAAGTTTCTAGATTTAGCCCATATTACCCAGTGTTTGTACTTATTTGAGCTAAATTAAAACCATTAGACCTATACACAGTACAAAATTTTACTATTCAAGAATCAGTCACCTGGAGGCTCAGGTTCAGCCACCTGATTTGCATGGCCTTTCATGATTGGGCCACAGTTTCGTCAAGGAGGTAGCACATGTGTCTATTTTTCTCTCAGGGCAGTTAGGAGGATAGTTGAGTCAGGGAATGGTTTAAACTTCTGGCCCTAAGGTACAACAGAAGTTCAACTAAGAGAATAAACACAAACCTAAGAAGATATTTAATAAACAGTCACTTTCTCCGAAGTTTACCTGCTGTGATTTTTCGGGGAGAAGGAAGTACAAGCTTCATACCTCTGGGATGGGCAGTCTGGTTTGAACACTTGCCTCAAGACTTATTAGCAGTGTGGCATTTTCATGTTGATTGCATTTTCCAAGCCTCAGTCCCCTGTCTAAAACTGGGCATAAGAACTGGGTTGTTATAAGAATTAACTTTTTTGGTTATGTTTTAATACTTCTTTACCCAATAAATGGCATGTTATAAACACTCAACATATGTTTAATTATACTATTTTAATGGTATATTAGTGAGAGTTCTCCAGAGAAATAGAACCAATAGGATGTATATATCTTTTGAAAGAGATTTATTATAAGGAATTGGCTCATGCAATTATGAAGGCTGACAAGTCCCAAGTTCTGCAGGCTGATTTGGCAAGCTAGAGACAAGGAGAGCCGATGCTTCAGTTCAAGCCCAAATACAGAAAGAAAAAAAGAAAGCCAATGTGTTAGTCTGAAAGGTAGGCAGGAAGAATTATTTTTCTGTTTGTAAATAGCTTTGTTGCAGTATAACTGATATACATAGTACCTATAGTTAACAATTCAGTACTGTACACTTAAAAATTTGTTAAAAAAAGAGCGTAGACCACATGTTAAGTATCTAACCAGGATGCGCGCGCGCGCGCGCGCGCGCACACACACACACACACACACACACACACACACACACACACGGGCTGTCAGGCAGGAAGAATTCTTCTGACTGACTCAGCCTTTTTGTTCTATTCAAGTCTTCAATTTATTGGATGAGGCCCACCCATGTTAGGGAAGGCAATCTGCTTACTCAGTTTAACAACTTAAATGTTAATCTCAACAAGAAAACACCCTCATGGGAACACCCAGAATGTTTGACCAAATATCTGGGCAACCCGTGGCTCAGTCAACTTGACACATAAAATTAACCAACACAAATGGATGTTAGTAAAATCATATACTATGCATATACAATGCTACCATAATTCATTAAAACTACAAAATGCATTCAAATGTTTTATGTCTTTACATAATATCAAAAAACTGATTTGAGCAAGGATTTTGTGTGCGAGAGTTCAGTTTAGTATTGTTGTGCTTTGTTGTTGTTTTTTTTAACAAAGTGCACAGTTGTTTCACTAAATTAATTGGTCATTCCCTTCTAAATAGTCAGATGTGGCTACAGTCAAATTAAGTGGAATTTTTACAGCCTAGTAATTTTTGAAAAGGGACAAAGCTCCCCAACATAGAAGTTCATCACTATATAGTCTTAGGTTTCAAAACCTATGAGCAATCTTTCCCACCATTAATCCTTAGGTTGGAGTAAAGAGCATTATTGAGTGTGTATCAGATAAATAGAGCGATGAAGTGAAACCAATATAAAATGTTATTATATTTTTTCATCAGCTCAAGTCAATGATTTAAAGGGAGAATTAAATGCATTAAAGGGAAAATAATTTGTAGAATAAAAAGTAGGCTACAATTTTCATAGAAGTAGCAAGGGTGGCGAGGAACGCATGACACAAAAATCACATTTAAATTTTCTAAGCTTTAATTGCAATTAATATTGCCCAGTAGACCAAAGCTGCATTCAAATCATTTTCATTTGACCACATTGTGCCTTCTTACAAATTTTTCAACAAGTAGTCATGAAGCTTTAAATTTTGTACAGATGGTTGATTATACTATAATGCCTAAAACATGGTATTAAAGGGACATTTTTAAACCAAGTGTAGTATTGAACAAAACTAAGAAAAATTATATACCTTTAAATCTAGAAAGTTGTATAGATGACAAAACACAATCTATTGTTTTTCCCTTGCTCTCAGTGCATTTGTTTGATAAATGAACATTTAATTGAAAATAAAGGGTTAAGCAAATACCCAGAGAAAGCCTCTATTCCTGAGAGAGTCTAAAATTGAATACTGTTGGAAAAAAAAAATCTAGTTTTTAACTGTGCTAGCCTTTAATGGAGAGATAACTTCTGGAAAGACATCAAATGCATAGGTAATATTTTGAAACAAATATCAAAATCAGAGGACTTAAAATATGTAATCTATATAAATAAACAAATAATGGCTATCATTTATTGAGGTTTTATTATGTGGCAGGCACTTTAGCAATATTATCTCTAATTGTCACATTCACAACATTCCTCCAAGATAGCTATCAGCTCTCCACCCCTAATCTCCACCCCTCCCCCCACTACAAATGAGGAATCTGAAACTCTGGAATATAAGGGCTAAGGCTTAAGGATCTGAAATGAGTTTCATGCAGCAACAGGGCTCATTATGCCATTCTACCTCTAAAGAAACATTCAAGTCCAGAGCCACAAGTCCAGAGCCACATATATTGTTATATATACTGAAGGGGCTCAGAATAGACCTCCCCAAGATGTGCCATTTTGGCATGTGGATTATTTTGAGCAGAAGGCAATTCTTTTCCAAGCATTTCTTTTCCAAGCAGTGCAGCAATTTTCTCTTTGAAAAAAAACACACAAATCATTGATTTGTTTCTAATTATAAGTATTATATCTTGGTGTGGGATTTTGTTTGTTTTTGTTTTGTTTTGTTTTTGGTAGAACATATAAAAGGCAAAAAAAAAGAAATAGAAATAATTAGTAATTACATCAGTACATTGCGTCACACCTCATGAATGCTATGTTGTGCCACCCAGGTACCCCTTTCAGGACAAAACAATTTATCCCCCAAAGTGATGGAAAGGTTGTGGCTGTCAGCTTTCAGTCCTCATCAGGAATATCCTTGGCTGAGGAGAGGCACCTACAGTGACTTATTGCTGTGTGGTTTTTTAAACGCTCCCCTTTTCCTCTGCTTTATCCCCTTCCTTCTTGCAGGACAACTAGGAACAGCCATCGCCATGAGCTGAGATGACTGCTTGCTGTGGCCACACCACAGACCAACTTCCCCCTCTGCCCAGTCGGGTTTCCTGCCTTTCCCAAAGACAGAGGTGGAACCTAAAGTACTCCATAATAAACTTCCTTCGTGCTAATATGTTTCAAAATCTGCTGGTAAATTATAGGGCAATCGTGTACCTCTACATTGTAATCGGCTTTCATTTTCACTTAAACATACACAATAAACATCTTTCACACTCAAAACATTCTTTTACATTATTTTAAATGACTATTTTTTTTTTTTACTGTATATTGTTATATATACTGAAGGGGTTCAGAATAGACCTCCCCAAGATGTGCCATTTTGGCATGTGGATTATTTTGAGCAGAAGGCACCCCAACTGGGCATGGAACCTGCAACACAGGTATGTGCCACTGATACATACCATTGTAATTAGCTAGTTACTAATAGTGGGAAAGGAGAAAAGGGAAGGCCAGACACTATAGGTACGCCATTTGGGCAGCTTCACCTGGAAACTGCAACTTCACACTCCCCAAGGAAAAACCGGCCTATTTCCTGCAAAACACTGGGGGAAAGGATCCAACAAAGGGAAGGAAGACACAAGTCCAGTAAAGTTGGGGTGACACAGGGAAGGTACTTGTCTCTCTGTCACACCTGGGAACAAAGATCATTGGCCAGAATGGGTGTGGCCACTGCAAGCATGGGAAAATTTGGGAATACAACGGAGCTCTTGGGCTCTTGGCTTGCTCTCGCCTTCCTTGCATTCGCCCATGTTTCCTCCAGAGCCATGTGTCCCTGTGGAGCCCTCATGCAATGGCCTGAGGGGCTGCAGCGGGGAACACAAATTAAGCCAGCCTGATGCTGGACTGGCCTGTGCAGACATGAATGGAAACTCTGGACACTGGTTCTGATTTTAGCTCCACCAAAGCCCCAGCTACACTTCTATGGTGGGACAAAGGGAAATGAAACTTTGGAAATTCAGTGGTTTGATTCCACAGAAATAAAGCTTTCAGCATTATTGCATTCTCCCATGCAAGTCTCAGAAAAATATTTTTCTCTGGATATTGCAAGAAATCCACCCCACCCCCCACAAGCAACTGGGAGAGATGAGGACCTCTCCCCTCTGTTAACACCTGGACTTGGAATCCAATCAGCAACCTTTTGGTTTACAGGACAATGCTCCAACCAACTGAGCCACACCAGCTAGGGCCAGAAATAAGTTTTTATGACCTATCTATAGGACAGGGCAAACTTCTAATTACCTAACATCTGCTCTTCTTATCTTCCTCCCCTCTGAAGCCCCAAGGTGCCTTACCTCATCCTTAGCTTAGAATGCCATATATACCCCATTTTTCTTTTCTATTTCTGAACCTCTCATTTATGTGGGGTCTCTGACTCTCTCATGCATATAAGGTTACCCAGAGACACATATGCAATTAAATTTGGTTATTTTCTCATTAATCTGCCTCAAGTAAATTTAATTATTAGACCGGCCAAAAGAACCTTGGTAGGTAAAGGAACTTTTCTTTCCCCCTACAACGCCGTAATTTATCTACCCAGTCTCCAGTATTAAAGCGTCTCCAACTGTCAGTTCTAAACAAGTTATTTACACAGTCTCAAAGTGTATCCCCATAAAATGCTTGTTAGTTACTTCAGAGTGGAGAAACCTTGCAGACACCACCTTCGCAAAATGATGCAAGTGAACATTGTTAGTAACGGGACTAAGCAGCAGCATGTGCCCTCCTGAAATTATATCCTAAGAATTCAGAATTGCTTCTGTGGTATTTCTGCCAAAAATGCTTAACCGGAAACAATAATGGGAAACAGCAGATAAGCCCAAATTGAGGGGCAGTCTACAAAATTACAGGTTTGTACACTTCAAAAATGTCAATGTGAATACAAATAGGAGGTTAGGAAATTTTCCAGATAAAAGAAGACCAAAGAAACATTATAATTGAGCACACCACATAATGTTACATTTTCTTTTGCTACAAAGAAATATTATTAAGACAACTGTCAAAATTTCAATGTCTGTATATTAGATAATGTATATTAGATAATGTCAAGTTACTAATTTTGATAAGTGTGCTTAGATTATGTAAGACAATTCCTTATTTTTAGGAAATCTATGTATTTAGAGGTAAAGAAGAATTGGGCTTGCAAGCCACACTCTAACAGTTCAAAAAAAATAGGAGTGTGTGTGTGTGTGTGTGTGTGTGTGTGTGTACACACAGAGAGACAGAGGAAGGAAGAAAGAAAATGAACTTGGGTGGAGAGTGGATGGAGAAGGCAAGGAGTGAGAATAAAGCAAATAAACAAATACAGAAAATATTAACATTTAGGGTATTTGGGTGAAGGATATACAGGAATTCTATGTATTATTATTATTGGAGCTTTTCTGTAGGACGGGAATTATATTTTTACAAAGAATTATTAATCCCATATCATATATGTTGTAATTTTTCCCATTATGTGATTTGTATTTTTTATCTATAGTAGTTATTAATATATGAAGTTTACTTTTTTTGTAGTAAATCTACCAGTGGTTTCCCATAAAGTATCTGGCTTTGGTGTCTGCTCAGGAAGACTTTCTCCAACCTCTGATTATATAAATATTCACTTATATTTTCTTCTAGCACATTTGTATTGTTCTATTTGAATATATACTTGACCTTGAATTTATTCTCGTGTGATGCAAGGACTTAATTTTTTTTAATAGAGAAAGTGAGGAAAGAAGAGGGAGACAGAGAAACATTGATGAGAAAGAACCATCAAAACATGGATTGGCTGCCTCCTGCACACCCCCTCTGGGGGGTACAACCAGGGAATTGAACCAGTGACCCCTCAGTACATGGGACAATGCTCAATGAACTGAGCCACACTGGGTAGGGCCTTAATTTAATTTTTATTAGAGTCAGCAGTTGTCCCAATACCATATATTGATGAATCTATCTTTTTCCCATTAGTTTGAATTATCACATATATTACATTCCAATTTCTTATAGAGCTCTGTTTCTAGGCTTTCTGTTCAATTCATGACACTATTGATTCTCATGTCACATTTAAAAAAATACTTTACCTAATACATTTTTTACATTTTGCAATATTAGTTTGTGTATTACCCTTAAAAAAAAATCTTTAGTATTCTAACGCAAAACCAGCTCCTCAGTATCCTGTTTCTAACAAGGTACTGAGTTGCTTTTCAGGATCAAGAGAGCAAATCCGCAAGTCATGCAGACCAAGCATGTGCAGAGGGGAGAACTCTGACCTCCACCTGCACCTGGAATCGAAACCTTGCTGACTCCCACTCACCCCCACCCCAAACCCAAGGACCAAGACATGACCAGAACTTGAACACCCAGAACCAATCAAACTCCGCGAGACTGAAATGACTCCTACCTCTTTCATGTTCCTTACCTTAGATGGCTATACAATCAGATCACCTGAATTAGAATTAATGACTAAACATAACTCCTCCTGAATTAGAATTAATTAATATGTATAACCCCTCCTCACCTTATTCTTTAAAGGTGCTTCAGGCCTTTGTTTGGAGAGATGGATTTGGGTAGGATTTGGGCTTTCTCCCTGTCTTCTTGTCTGGTTGCCTCTCAAAAATAAACTCTTATTGCCCACTTGATGCTTTAGTGATGGGTCTTACTGCACATGGAGCATATGGCTATAGTATCTGCGGATGTATTACTGTTCTCATTACTAATTTCGCAAATTTTCATGTTACTTCTTTTTAAATTAAAATAACTAGAAATTTCTCTTTTCAAAGAATTACCTCTTGGGGTAGCTGTTGCCGGCGTCCAGAGATCAGCTTCTAACCTGAAAACAGGGGATCTCAAGCAGCGTGACTGCGTGAACTCAGACAAGCACTGCTTCTTCTCACTGAAAGGTTAGACTTCCCCTAAAGGTGCAGTTTGCAGTTCGGGTTGGAGAGAGGACCAAGCTCACGCGTGCGCGGGACGAAATCTGCACCCCACAGAGTCCGCAGCCATTGGGACAAGCGTGACCCGCGACTGGGGAAGGGGCCCCACAGGGCTGCTGGCAGAAGGGAATGCTAAAAATAAGCCCATAGCTGGACTGGATGTAAAAAAGCAGCCTTGGTCTTTGCCAGTGTCCCGGCTGCTTGGTGCCAGGGGCGAGTGGGCGCTCGGAGACGGTGCGCAGACCTGGAAGGTGGAGGCTTGCGAATTCACACAGAGTATCAGGCTCTTGTTACAGTTCCCCTTAGATCCGCGCATTTGATTATTAAACCCAGCGCATGGGATTCCCCAGTTGGGGTCATTCGCAGAGCCTGTAGGGGAAAGTTCTTTTTGGGGAGCCTGGGAAACAGAGCGGGCAGTAACCATTAAAGAAACAGCTCTGGGCAGTGGACTTTCCCAAATCAGTTTCAAGTACCATAGAGAAGAGAAAAAAAAAACCCTACTGATAGAGAGGACTTATAGGCTCGGAGGTCAATCCAGACACACTGCCACCCAGAGGCAGAGCCACGAACTGTCTCTTCTGTGATCACAAATAAAGGTAGTCTGGTAAACAAATACAAGCTGCCTTAAAATCAGGTCTGTGGTTTACTGCACGGAGGGACAGTGTATCGCAGGGAAGTTCAACACTCCCCTGAATGCCTGGCAGGACTGAGGCGTGCCAAAAAGAAGAGTGGAAGATCTGAAGCACCTTCACTTCCGAATATTTTTATATTTTTTTAATTCTTTTTTCACCATTTCATTAAGAACCTATTTTATTATTTTTTTATTTTTTTTCATCACTTGATTTTACCTTTTTAATTACCACATTTTTTAACCAGTATTATTGCTATCATTTTACCATTTTTTCAAGTGTCATTTTATTTTTTATTTTTTTTATTTTTCTTTATTTTATTTTGGGATTAGTGTTCTACACTCTATTTTCATCGTTCCCTTAGCATCATTTCTCTCTATCTCACATTTACCCTTAAGCCAAAACTCTCTTCCTCACTTTTCCCCTTCTGCTGTCCTGTTTCTCTTACCCTATTCCTGCTTTATATTTTCCCTATTCCTTCTTTTTACCCACTGTCTAAATTTCACCCTACTTATATATCTAATTTCCAATCCCTTGCTCTAAATCCATATACACCTCTCTCTTATCTTTCTTCACTATCCAATTTTTTTTCTCTCTCTCTCTGTCGTTTTGCTAGTGTTTGCTTGATTTTTAATATATTAGGTTTTTTTATGCTTGTTTGGGAGATTGTTTTGTTTTTCATTTTCATTTTTCTGTTTTGCTTATTTTTTATTTCTCTGGTTATTTTTGTGTTTCTGTTTTCCCTTGCCTTGCTTGATATTAGTAGTTGTTTGTAGTTTGCATTAATCTCCAGGGATTTGCTGCTGGAATTCATTGAGATTAGTTGCGGTTCTCTTAGAGTTTTCTCCCCATACAAATAGCCTCTTCACCACCTCTATTTCATTCTCCCTCTTACTTTTGTTTTTGTTTTTGTTTTTGTTTGTTTGTTTTTTGTTTGTTTGTTTTTTGTCTGTTTGTTTTTTTCTTCTCTCCCTTTTCCCAATATCATTTTGGCACTCCTTTTTGTTTTCTCCTTTTCTCTTTAATCTTTTTCTCTTTTTTCTTTTTTATCCCCTAATTCTCTTTGCTCGGGTGGTCACCTTTATTTGGGGTTATTAATATCATGAATACATTTTGTTCAGTGCCTTGTACGTTGTGCCTTGTTGTGTTGTATTTTGTGCCTTTAAATCAACGCAGCAGAGAGAGAACTACATAACCAAACACCTGGAGAAGAGAGATCATGGTGAAACAAAGAACCAACCCACATATGAAAGAAAAACAGGCATCATCAGAAAAGGAAGTAAACGAAATGGAGGCAATGGAGGCAAGCAACCTGTCAGAGAAAGAATTCAGAGAAATGGCCATAAGGTGGATGAAAAAAATGGAAGACAATTTCAACAATATATGTAGGAACCAAGAGGAAATGAAGAAGAACCAAGAGGAAATGAAGAGAAACCAAGAAGAAATGAAAAATGACATCACTGCTATAAAGAACTCAATAGAAAGCATCAACAGTAGACTAGAAGAAACAGAGGACCGCATCAGCAAGCTAGAAGACAAGGCAGGAAAAAATACCCAAACAGAACAGCTTCTAGAAAAAAAATTAAAAAGCAGGAGGAGAGCCTAAGAGAACTCTGGGACAACGCTAAACGAAACAACATCCGAATAATAGGGGTGCCAGAAGGAGAGGAAACTGAGCAAGGAATAGAAAACCTGTTTGAAAAAATAGTAACAGAAAATTTCCCTGATATAGGGAAGAAAAAACTCACACAAATCCAAGAAGCTCACAGAGTCCCAAACAAAATGAACCTGAAAAGACCGATGCCAAGGCACATAATAATTAAATTGGCAAACACCAACGACAAAGCAAGAATCTTAAAAGCAGCCAGAGAGAGACAGAAAGTTACCTACAAAGGATCCCCCATCAGACTAGCAACCGATTTCTCAACAGAAACACATCAGGCAAGAAGGGAATGGAATGAAATATACAAAGTCATGCAAAGGAAGGGTCTGAATCCAAGAATACTGTACCCAGCGAGGTTATCAATCAAAATTGAGGGTCAAGTCAGGAGCTTCACAGACAAAAACGGTCTACAGGAGTTTATTACAACCAAGCCAGCAATGCAAGAAATGCTAAAGGGTCTGCTGTAAATAGAAAAAATAGGAAACAAAGAAGGAACGCAGCGGTAAAGAACAAAAATGGCGACTAACAAGTTTCTATCAATAATAACTTTAAATGTAAATGGATTAAATTCCCCAGTCAAAAGGCATAGGGTAAATGAGTGGATAAGAAAACATGACCCATATATCTGCTGTCTACAGGAAACCCACCTCAGAAAAAAAGACGCACACAGACTGATGGTGAAGGGATGGAAAAAGGTTTTTCAGGACAATGGAAGTGAAAAAAAAAGCCGGGGTAGCAATACTTATATCTGACAAATTAGATTTCAAAGTGAAGGACATAAAAAGAGATAAAGAAGGCCACTTCATAATACTAAAGGGAGGAGTCCAACAAGAAGAAATAACTCTGGTAAATATATATGCACCCAATATAGGAGCACCCAAATACGTAAGAAATCTTCTGGAGGTGATCAAGGGAAAGATTGACAGCAATACAATCATAGTAGGGGACCTTAACACCCCATTATCACCACTGGACAAATCCTCTAAACAGAAACTCAGCAAAGAAACATCAATCCTAAATGACTCACTAGATCAGTTGGAATTAATTGACATCTTCAGAACATTTCACCCCAAAGCCACAGAATATACATTCTCCTCAAGTGCACATTTGTCATCTTCAAAGATAGACCATATATTGGGTCACAGACAAAGTCTCTTCAAATTCAAGAAAATTGAAATCATATCAAGCATCTTCTCAGACCACAAAGGCATAAAACTGGAAATCAACTACAACAAAAACAATCCAGAAAAATCAAACACATGGAGACTAAATAGCACGCTATTAAACAACGACTGGGTTACCAGTGAGATCAAAGAAGAAATAAAAAGCATCATGGCAACAAATGACAATGAAAACACAACAATCCAAAACCTATGGGACACAGCAAAAGCAGTCTTGAGAGGGAAGTTCATAGCTCTACAAGCCTACTGCAAGAAACAAGAAACAATGAGAATAAATGACCTAACTCTACAACTCGAAGAGTTAGAAAGAGAGCAACAAAAAAAGCCCACTTTAAGCAGAAGGAAGGAAATAACAAAGATCAGAGCAGAGATAAACGACAGAGAGACCAAAAAAACAATACAAAAGATCAACAAAACCAAGAGCTGGTTCTTTGAAAGGATAAACAAGATTGATACACCTCTAGCCAGGCTCACCAAGAAACAAAGAGAGAGGACCCAAATAAACAAAATCAGAAATGAAAGAGGAGAAATAACAACAGACCCCATAGAAATACAAAGGATTGTTAGAAAATACTATGAACAACTCTACTCCAACACACTAGACAACCTGGAGGAAATGGACATATTCCTAGAAAAATACAACCTTCCAAAACTTAACCAGGAAGAATCTAAAAATCTCAATAGGCCAATAACTATGGAGGAAATCGAAGCAGTAATCAAAAAGCTTCCAGCAAACAAAAGCCCGGGGCCAGATGGCTTCACAGGGGAGTTTTACCAAACATTCAAGGAAGACCTAAAACCTATCCTCCTCAGACTATGTCAAAAGATCCAAGAGGAAGGAACACTTCCCAGCTCATTCTATGAAGCCAACATCACCCTAATCCCAAAACCAGATAAAGACAATACAATGAAAGAGAATTATAGGCCAATATCCCTCATGAACATAGATGCCAAAATCCTCAACAAAATCCTAGCAAATCGGATCCAGCAGTACATCAAAAAGATCATACATCATGACCAAGTAGGATTTATCCCAGGGATGCAAGGATGGTACAATATCCGCAAATCAATAAACGTGATACATCACATAAACAAATTGAGAGAAAAAAACCACATAGTCATATCAATTGATGTGGAGAAAGCATTTGACAAAATCCAACACCCTTTCTTGATGAAAACTCTCAGCAAGATAGGAATTGAGGGATCATACCTCAACATAATAAAAGCCATATATGACAAACCCACAGCCAACATCATACTCAATGGGCAAAAACTAAAACCATTCCCCCTAAAAACAGGAACAAGACAGGGATGCCCCCTCTCACCACTCCTGTTCAACATATTACTGGAAGTACTAGCCGTTGCAATCAGACAAGAAGAAGAAATAAAAGGCATCCAGATTGGAAAAGAAGAAGTAAAACTGTCCTTATTTGCAGATGACATGATACTGTACATACAGAACCCTAAAGACTCCATCAAAAAATTATTAGACTTAATAAATGAATTCGGCAATGTAGCAGGATACAAAATTAATGCTAAGAAATCCATGGCATTTCTTTACACCAATAGTGAACTTACAGAAAGTGAAACTACAGAAGCAATCCCATTTACCATTGCACCAAAAGAATTAAAATACCTAGGAATAAACTTAACTAAGGAGGTAAAAGACTTATATGCCAAAAACTACAGGACACTGAAAAAAGAGATACAGGAAGACATAAACAGATGGAAGAATATACCGTGTTCATGGATTGGTAGAATCAACATCATCAAAATGTCCATACTACCCAAAGCAATTTAGAGATTCAATGCAATCCCCATTAAATTACCAACGGGATATTTCACAAATCTAGAACGAACGTTCCAAAAATTCATCTGGAATAAAAAAAGGCCCCGAATAGCTGCAGCAATCCTGAGAAAGAACAAAGTAGGTGGGATCTCAATACCAGATATCAAACTGTATTACAAAGCCACTGTTCTTAAAACAGCTTGGTACTGGCACAAGAACAGACATATAGATCAATGGAATAGAATAGAGACCCCAGAAATCGACCCAAACCACTATGTCCAATTAATATTCAACAAAGGAGGCAAGAGCATACAATGGAGTCAAGACAGTCTCTTCAATAAATGGTGTTGGGAAAATTGGACAGATACATGCAAAAAGATGAAACTAGATCACCAACTCACACCATACACAAAAATAAACTCAAAATGGATAAAAGACTTAAACGTAAGAAGGGAAACCATAAAAATACTAGAGGAATCCACAGTCAGCGAAATCGCAAACATAAGCCGAAGGAATTTCTTCTCTGATAATGCTCCTAGGGCAATGGAAACTAAAGAGAAAACAATCAAATGGGACTACATCAAAATAAAAAGCTTTTTCACAACAAAGGAAACCATCAACAAAACAACAAGAAGACCCACTACATGGGAGAACATATTTGCCAATGATACCACCGATAAGGGTTTAATTTCCAACATTTACAGGGATCTCATGAAACTTAACAAAAGGAAGATAAACAATCCAATAAAAAAAATGGGCAACAGACCTAGATAGACACTTTTTGAAAGAGGGCATACAGAAGGCCGAAAGACATATGAAAACATGCTCAAAGTCACTAACTATACGAGAGATGCAAATCAAAATGACAATGCGGTACCATCTCACACCTGTCAGAATGGCTATCATCAACAAATCAACAAACAACAATTGTTGGAGAGGATGTGGAGAAAAAGGAACTCTTCTGCACTGCTGGTGGGAATGCAGACTGGTGCAGCCACTGTGGAGAACAGTATGGAGCTACCTCAAAAAACTAAAAATGGAACTCCCATTTGACCCAGTGATCCCACTACTAGGAATATATCCCAAGAAACCAGAAACGCCAATCAGAAAGGATATATGCACCCCTATGTTCATAGCAGCACAATTCACCATAGCTAAGATTTGGAAACAGCCTAAGTGCCCATCAGCAGATGAATGGATTAGAAAACTGTGGTACATATACACAATGGAATACTATGCTGCAGTAAAAAAAAAGGAACTCTTGCCTTTTGCAACAGCATGGATGGAACTGGAGAGCATTATGCTAAGTGAAATAAGCCAGTCAGAGAAAGATAAATACCACATGATCTCACTCATTTGTGGATTATAGAGAACAACATAGACTGATGAAAAGGGACAGACCCAAAGACTGAGAAACAGCGATCAGGCAATCAATCCCCAGAAGGAAAGTAGGGGAGGGCGGGGGTAAGGGGAAGCGATCAACCGAAGGACTTGTATACATGTGTATAAGCCAAACCAATGGACATGGACAGCAGGGGGATGGGAGCATGAGTGTGCGGGGCGGGGGGGGGGGGGAGGTTAGGGGTTAATAGGGGGGATGAGGACACATTTGTAATACCTTAACTAATAATAATAATAAAAAAAATACCTCTTGGATTTATTTCCTAAACCTATAGTTTTCTAATTCATTCAGTTGTGGCTTCCATCTGTATTAATTTTTTCATTCTGCTTTACTTTGGTTATTTTGTTACTTTTCTTAGAGACTGCTAAGTTATGCTTAACTTATGCTAAACTTAGAGAATGCTTGGTGTGTTTTTATTCTTTGTCATTTAACAAGAAAATATTTTACTGCTAAGAATTTTCATGAGTACAGCTTTGACTACTTCCCATTAAATTTTTACAAGTAAAGTTGTCTTTATTGTTGCTTTCTAAATAGTCTGGAATTCTAGTTTTCATTTCTTCTTTACCCCAACCACTATGCATAGAATATAGTTTAATTTCCAAGTAGTTAGATATTTTCATTGCTTATCTTTTTTGTATTCATATCTGGCTTTACTGTATTGAGATCATAGAATATTAATTGTGTAATTCCTACTCTGGAATTTACTGAAGTTTTCTTTATCACCAAATAGGCAATCACTGTATTTAAAATAATAGATAGCTGAAAATAACATGGATATCTTTAAGGATATACATTATATTCTTTATTTGTTTTTTCTAATGAACTGAAAGGTGTCTCTTCCACTATGACTTTTGTTTTGTAACAATTTATCCCTGAGGTTTTAACAATATTTACTTTAAATAGTTTAATATAATATGTGGTGCATAAAAGTTCATAAAGTTTCATCTTTACTGCAAATCATGCCCTTCTCAATATAAAATATATCCCAGAAACTGTGACTACACCCATAAGATATTTTAATTCTACATATGTTCATATTCTATATATTCAGATAGAAACATAAATACTTCCTCTTGAAGAAACAACCCTTTCTTGTAATAGGTTTTTAGTGGCTATTTGAAATTAAAATGCAGTTATCAGTGTTGTTTGCAAATTTCAAAGCTTCTTTTCTGCCTTCTTTTGTAGGTTCCAATTGTAAATACAAATTTACCTAGAAGATATTTTTCTTAACATAAGATTTATACCGAAATCTTAGCGAAATTTAAGACAGCCTCTTATAAATGTTATTTTTTTGTCACTGCTTTAATCATAGAGGGGTAACACCACCATAAGTCAAGAACAGAAAATATCTATCTAAGTGGGAAATTCTTAACTAAAATGCAAAACAGCACCTGGGGGAGTGAAGAAAGCAGGAGTTCCAAGAAGGAGACATGGAAGCAGTAATGACGATGGTAATAATAACAGTAATGCCCTAACCAGTTTGGCTCAGTGGATAGAGCATCGGCCTGCAGACTCAAGGGTCCCGGGTTCGATTCCAGTCAAGGGCATGTACCTTGGTTGCCGGCACACCCCCACTGGGGAGTGTGCAGGAGGCAGCTGATCAATGTTTCTCTTTCATCGATGTTTCTAACTCTCTATCCCTCTCCCTTCCTCTCTGTAAAAAATCAATAAAATATATTTTAAAAAAATAACAGTAATAATAAAGGAGGGGGAAGAGGAAGAGGAAAAACTGATGCTAGCATTCACTAGAAGCTTGCTGTCTCTGCCAGGCACTGTTCCAAATGCTTTACGTATAATATCTGCCTTTATCCTAGCCATGATCCTATGAGGTAGACACTATTGTATCTCCATGTTGTCAATGAAGGAACTCAGGCACAGAAAAGCTAAGTGATGAGCCAAATACTAGTCTGGGGTTTAAGCAGGGATCGACAATAGCCAGAGCTGGCACTCTTACCACCATCTACAAAGACTCATTAAAAGGGGAAATGGGGGCAGATGGAAACTAGACTTTTGGTGGTGAACACGCTATAGTGAATACAGATAGAGAGTTAGAATGTTCTGTACCTAAAATGTACATAATGTTATTAACCAATGTTTTGGGTTTTTTTGTTAATTCTCACCTGAGGATAAGGTGAGAGTAAAAGGGAGGGAAAGAGACACACAGAGAGAGAAAACATCCATGCGAGAGAGAGACATCGATTGGTTGTCTCCTGCATGGCAACGGAGGTAAGTGCCCTGGAGCGGAATCGAACCCGAACCCTTCAGTCCGCATGCCGATGCTCTATCCACTGAGCCAAAGCAGCTGGGGCTAAAATTATTTTTTTTAAATAATGTGGGCGAAAAAGGGAAAATGGAAAAGAAAACTGTATCTACTTTGAAAACATTGCATAGAGGTTAAAAACACAGGTTTTGGAGCTGTATATACTGAGCCTGAAGATCCATTGCACCACTCACTAGGCCTGTGATGTAGGGCAATTTATCTAAAGCCTCTGTGCTTCAATTTCCTTATCCATAACATGAGAATATTAATGACTCCCCAGAGTTGTGAAAATACCAAAAAATGCATAAAAAGTATTCAAGACAGTGCGTGCCCCTTAAACCTTACCTAATGCTATTATATATAACAATATTACATATTGTTCAATCAGATACCAATAATAAGTAGATTAAGGCTTATAACATGAAGTTATGGTGTGCTGCCTAAATCTCTCAAGAACATACTTTCATGCATTTTTAAAATGAAAATTAAATTTATTTTAAAATTTACTAAATATGTTTTTAAAATACAGGGATGGGTAAAAGTAGGCTTACAGTTATAATACAAATAAATAATACAATAATTAATAATAATAATACAAGAATAAACTGTGTTTCACATACTCACAACTATAAACCTACTTTTGCCCACCCCTGTATGTAATATCACTATACAAAAGTTTCCTTCAAAAACAAAATTCTGACCTCTAAATATATCCCAATTCTTCTAAATGTCTTCGAAGAATATCTGACTTTCAAATATGCAAAAATGCCAAGATATAATGATGTTCATTAAAACTTTGTTTCTTTATCCTAAGGCATTTTCTTTTGAGCTGGAAAGAAACTACAGCATAACAACTGCTAACAGGATGTTCATGATATAGTTTAACATCCATATCCACGAAAAATCAGGAAAAAAACTAGTATCTCATAGTCTTTTTACTTATTTCATTTTATAACATGTTGATTTTCTATTTTATCAGATATAGCCTTTTTACCACCAGATATATAAATGAACAATTACTCAGAAATTATTCTTATATTCTGACTATAGATAAGAGGACAAGAAGACTTTTCCAAAAGAATGAGATTTTATGGTCTCAACTAAATGATTGTGTGATTTATAGAATCTGTAAAATTTTTAGAATTCACTTTCAACCTTATTGTTTTTCTTATCATTATAATAGATTGATTAGATTAAGCAATGAAGAAATGGTTCTACCTCTCCCCTAATGCTAATATACTACATTAGTAAACATTCCACTGGATTTTCACATTCATGTAATAGTAATTCTATTTTTAGGTAAACCTTTTCCCTCACTTGCATTTTATGCTTTTGAGCAACATTATATAATTTTAAAAATGCAATTTAGAGATAGACCACCTGGGTTCAATATTACTTCTGATTCTTTACCTGTTCTTTGCCTTTGGTTAAGTCATATAACCTCTCAGAACCTTAAATTAAACACAAGTAGCACCTCATAGGGTTGATATGCAGTTTTAGTACAAACATATATAAAATGACTTATACACTATAAAGATTTATAGGGATACAAAGTGGCTTTATGACTGCATTTGGAATATTTGCTTCAATGATATAATAGCTTATTTTTGTTGAAACACAAAATGTAAATTTATAGATAACCACATACAAATTTAATTTATATTTAAACATATGAGAAGGAATTGATTCTCTCATGTAAAGGAATATTTAGGTAGTTAGGTTTGTGAAAAGTTTACATAAGTGGAGCCATTTTAAAATAGAGCCAGAGCAGCCATTCCAGGGGAAGGACTTGTACATCTTACTCCTTGAACCTTTGGAATGTTTGAAGGGGGCAAAATAGCCTTTGAACTGGACAAAAATACATTGTCTTACAAAAACAAACAAACAAACAACAAAAAACAACTGTTGACAAAGCTAACAGGAAAGCAGACATTCTGATCACAGGGACTGATGATTATGGGTATTCTTTTTTTAAAAAAACATATTTTATTGATTTTTTACAGAGAGGAAGGGAGAGGGATAGAGAGTTAGAAACATCGATCAGCTGCCTCTTGCACACCCCCTACTGGGGATGTGCTCGCAACCAAGGTACATGCCCTTGAGGGGAATCAAACCTGGGACCCTTCAGTCTGCAGGTCAATGCTCTATCCACTGAGCCAAACCGGTCAGGGCAGATTATGGGTATTCCTGAGAGTGATTAACCAGCCATGCATAGCTGAAGAGGAACCCAGCTTGTTTATACCAATCGAAATTCCTTTCTTCTATTTATGCAATTATTTCCCTTCCTTTTCTCATTAAAACCCTTTGCTGTACCCCATAATCAGGACACGATTTGGGTTTCTGCCTGAATCTGTGTCTCCAGATTGCAATTCTGTGATCTCAAATAAACGCTTTTTGCCTCTTACTTTGGTTTTTTATTTTTAAGTTAACAGGTTGATCAACTCAAAGTCTAAACTCAAACTTTATGTTCAAGGAGGCTTAATTTACCCTTTCTTCAATTTGTAGTCTAAAAAGCATTTCTGTTTGTTCTCTTCCCACTCCATCCATCCCCCAGACCTACTACCTCTGAGTTTAAAATGAATTTAGATAGAAAAAAAATGTTTTCTATGTCATAAAAGCAGTTGTATTTCAACCATCAAGGCTTAATACTCTTCTGTCCCTATAAAAACTTATTTTTAGATTTGAGGGAAAACTAGTGTAGATAAATCTATACTTTTGATACTTGATTTTGCCCATAAGCACCTCCATTACTGCTTTTACACTTGAAGCAATGGATTTGCAAAGGGGAGAATGCCTGCCCTTTTTCTTTCTCAAGTGTAGAGAAAGGAAAATAAATTCTTCTATCAACCTCTGCCCCATTAATTCACATAAAGTGATCTTTTATGTTTTGAGGCAGCTGGACTTCTAATCCACAGGTCAGGCATTAAGCTAAAGAACAGACAAATAATTCATGACACATTCATATTGGCTCACTCATGTCATAACTCTAAGGTTTGTTTATTTTGGGAGACTCAATCATATCAGAACCCAGGGTTCAAGTTCAATAGAATGTGAGCTCTATTTGTCCATATTGAGCCATTTCAACACTCATCAGAACTTTCAGCAAATATGTGGTATGAAATCATTTTAAATCATTTCATAAGTTCTCATTTGTGCTGAATATTCCTATTGTCACATACATATACGAGCATACTCATGTACACAAAAAATTAAGCTAATTTCATCAAATACCAAATAATTTCATTTCATTTAACACAACCTCATGTCCTTCTCTTAATCTTCTTCCTGGCCTACTTTTTTATGATCCCATGCACTTATGAATGACACTTTAAGCTATCTGCTGAGCCTGGCCATGTCTAATTAGCATCACTAGATTTAATGGTCCTCTCACATTTGGATAAGGAAACCCAAGAAGTATCCCAACTACCTCAGGAGCTTGACATGTAAGCCTATGGCTTTGTCATCCACATAGAGATGGGTAGCAACCTAATTGATAGTAACACTGAAAGACTCAAACCATGCTTCCATCTCCAAAATGATTCCTTTTTTTTGCCCCCTGCCACTTTTAAGGCGTGAATAATTAATAACTTTAGCATTGGAAAAAGGTAAAGTATCTACATTTGAAAAGAAAAGCTCAGGCCCAGCCCGGGTGGTTCAGTGGTTGAGCATTGACCTATAAGCCATGAGATCATGGTTTGCTTCCTTGGTCAGGGCACACGCCCAGGTTGTGGGCTCAATTCCTAGTAGGGGTGTGCAGGAGGCAGCCAATCAATGATTCTCTCTCATCATTGATGTTTCTATCACTCCCTTTCCCTTCCTTTCTGAAATTGCATATATATATATATATATATATATATATATATATATATATATATATATATATATATATACTAGAGGCCTGGTGCACAAAAATTTGTGCACTCGGGGGGGAGGGGGGTCCCTCAGCCCGGCCTGTGCCCTCTGGCAGTCTGGGAACCCTCGGGAGATAATGACCTGCTGGCTTAGGCCCGCTCCCGGGTGGCAGAGGGAAGGCCCAATCCCTAGGTGCAGCCCCTGGTCGGGCTCAGAGCAGGGGCGATTGGGGAGTTGGGGCGTCGCCCCCTGTCATGCACAGAGCAGGGCGGATCAGGAGATTGCGATGCCGCCCTCAGTCACGCTCAGGGTAGGGCTGATTGGGGGGTTGGGGCACCGCCCCCTGTCACACTCAAGGCAGGGTCGATGGGGAGGTTACAGCGCCACCCCCTGTCATGCACAGAGCAGGGCCCATCAGGGGGGTTGAGGCTCCGTACCCTGTCACGCACAGAGCAAGGCCCATCAGGGGGTTGGGGAGCTCCCTCCTGTCATGCACAGAGCAGGGCAGATCAGGGGGTTAGGGCGCCGCACTCTATCACACACAGAGCAGGGCCGATCAAGGGGGTTGGGGCACTGCCACTGTCACACTCCAGGCAAGGCCGATGGGGAGGTTATGGCTCTACCCCATCACACACAGAGCAGGGCCCATGGGGGGGGGGGGTTGGGGCGCCGCACCCTGTCACACACAGAGCAGGGCTGATCAGGGGGTTGGGGAGGTCCCCCCTATCAGGCACAGAGCAGGGCTGATCAGGGGGTTGGGGCGCCTTCCCCTGACCCAAACAGAGCAGGGCAAATAGGGAGGTTGTGGCCCCGCCCCTGTCACACACACAGCCGCAGGGCGATCAGAGGGTTTGGGCACTGCCCCCTGTCACACTGATCTGGGTGCCGGGAGGCCTCGGGGCACCGCTGATCCCAGTGCTGGGAGGCATGTTACCCTTTTACTATATAGGATAGAGGCCTGGTGCACGGGTGGGAGCCGGCTGGTTTGCCCTGAAGGGTGTCCTGGATCAGGGTGGGGGTACTGGGTGCCTGGCAAGCCTGGGTGAGGGGATGATGGCTGTTTGCAGCTGGTCACACACCCTTCAGGGTGGGGGTCCCCACTGGGGTGCCTGGCCAGTCTGGGTGAGGGCCTGAGGGCTGTTTTCAGGCCAACTGAAGCTTCCAACTGCTCCTTTTTTCTTTTTTTTATTTTATTCTGGGCCAGCTTTAGCTCTGGCTCCAGCTCTGAGGCCTCTGCTGCTGAAAGCAGGTATCTGGTTTGTTTGGGTTCTATTATCAAAACACTCTATCAACTCCAGCTCTGAGATCCCGGCTCACTGAAAGCAGGTTTCTGGGGTTTTGTTTAGCTTCTATATTTGTAACTATGTTTCAAACTGCAAGTTCAGAGGCCAGCAAGGCAGGCGGGGAGCGTTGGAGTCCTCCATCACTGAAGCAAGCAAGCCTCATGTTAGTTTCAAGCTGCCTGGCTGCCGGCCGCCAACTTGGCTGGCAGTTAATTTGCATATCGCCCTGATTAGCCAATGGGAAGGGTAGCGGACTTATGCTAATTACCATGTTTCTCTTTTATTGCATAGGATATATGTGTATATATATATATATATATATATATATATATATATATATATATCCTATCCAATAAAAGACAAAAAGGGTAATTGACCGTACCTTCGCTACGCTTCCCATTGGCTAATCAGGGAGATATGCAAATTAACCGCCAACAAAGATGGTGGCTAATTTGCATATGTAGGCGCCACGTGACAGAGCAAATCCGTCTAGCCCCAGGCAGGAGCAGTGAGCGAAAGCTGGTGTGGCAAGCGAAGAGCAAAGAGGGAAGCCCACTATGCCGGCCTCGCCCCCGGGGCCCGCACAGCAAGCGAAGAGCTAAGCACTAAGCAGTAAGCCTTGTCCCCGGGGCTGGAGCAGCCATCGAAAAGCAAAGAGCAAAGCCCGCCACGCCGGCCCCTCCTGGCAAAGAGCGAAGGCCTGGGTTCCGGGCACCAGAGGAAAACTGATGCCAGCAGCCAGGGGAAGGGCCCCTCAAGGGGCCTCAGACTGCGAGAGGGCACAGGCCAGGCTGAGGGACCCACCCGAGTACACAAATTTTTGTGCACTGGGCCTCTAGTATTTATATATTACTAGAGACCTGGTGTACAAAATTTGTGCATGGGTTGGGGGGAAGGGTCCCTCAGCCTGGCCTGCACCTTCTCACAATCCAGGATCTTTTGGGGGATGTCTGACTGCTGAGTTAGGCCGGATCCCAAGGGATCCCTGCGGATCAGGCTTACACTGGCAGTTGGACATCCCTCTCGCAATCCTGGACTGCTGGCTCCTAACTGCTCGCCTACCTGCCTGGTTGCCCCTAACCACTCGCCTGCCTGCCTGATCACCCCTAAACACTCTTCCTGCCTGCATGATTGCCCCTAACCACTTGCCTGCCTGTCTAATCGCCCCTAACTGCCTCTGTCTACCTGTATGATTGCCCCTAACCGCTCTGCCTGCCTGCCTGATCCTCCCTAACTGCTCGCCTGCCTGCCTGGTCACCCATAACCGCTCACTGGGGGTGGGGCCAGCTGGGGCAAGGGGCATGGTCTCTGGTCATTTTGGTCACTGGGCTTTTATTATATAGAAAATATATATATATATATATATATATATATATATATATATATATATTCCTGGACTCTGGCCTGGTAGTTCAGTTAGAGCATTGTCCTGATACACCAAGGTTGTGGGTTCAATTCTCAGTTAGGACACATACAAGAAGCAACCAAAGAATGGATAAATAAGTGGACAATAAATCTCTCTCTCTCTTTCTCTCACTCTCAAGTCAATATATAAAATATTTCAAAAATAGAAAAGAAAAGCTTCTCCTTCAAAATTAACTCTTATCTAATCTGAGTCGGGGGGGGGGGTTAACATGACCTCCCACAATTATCTTTCCTTTTTTCCTTCCTCTCTTTTACAATAAAACCTACTAGAATAAGTAATATTTAGACAAAGAGTGAGCTAGCACACCACTTTTCGAGTAATGAATTCTTAAGTAATTATCCTGAAAGGTTAAGGGTGTTTTTAGATTCCTTTTGGATTGTAATCCTTAGTGACTAGATCCACAGGTTACATTTTACTAAACTGACTGACTCTAAAAAAAAGTATCTATTTTATATTTTAAAAAACTCTACTAAAATTACTGTGAAAAATCTCTGTAGTATGGAAGTAAATTAGATAAGAAGTAAATTACTTAAGAGAATAGAAAATCATAAGAAATGCTAGGCCATCCAGGATTCTGTGTCAAGGCACTCAGAGACAATTTGTGAAAACTATGGCAGGGATGCACCCAATTTTCTCCAATACCTTCATAGGTTACTAGGTTTTCATGAATTAATCTAAATTAACAAGTGGTTCTTAATTGGAGCTTGAGGATACAACCCTCTGGAGAATCTGACAATGCCTCTAATCTAGTTCTTCACTCATTGGACATTGAAAATATAAGGAAAGCAACAAACTTTATAGAAAAATGTGCATATGAATGTGTGTGCATGAATACACACACACACACACACACACACACACTACTGATAAAGAATTCTGTACGTAAGTTCATAGAGTTCATGGACCCAATTTAAAAATACTCTGTAGAGAATCATATCAGGATGGCCCCACTCTGTTACAGAATGAAAATTAATAAACACATTCAATTTTTAAGGTACTAACAAAAATATGTTTGCTAGCATCACATTTAAAGTGATACATTATTAGAAGAATAAACTATGTAGGCTATGTATTTTGCTCATAAACAAGACGAATAAAAGCATGGTCTTTGAAAATCACCATAAACTAGATATACTTAGCCGTGAGAGATGCAGGAAGCTCTAATAGTATGTGATAAGGATAAGGCTGGAGATATAAGATTGGAACTGATCTAGCTTGGGCTGGCCTACAAAATGGTTTAAATCAGTCTCTGAGAGTGGAAGTCTGGTTTGACAGAAGAAACACAGAAGCTTCTATGCTGTTTCCATGCATGTATATATGTTAATGTCTATAGTTTTCCTTTTTTAAAAAAGTTTTTTCTTTAATTCTGATTTCAAGGTTAGGTTAACCTCTTAAAGTGAATTTGGAAGATTTCGCTTTTTATGTATGCTCTGGAATAACGTAAGTCACTGAGTTCACTAACAACGAACATATGTAACATAATGATCTGCTTTTTGTGGGTTTTTTGCTTTGTTTTTATTTTGTTAATCCTTGCCCTAGGATATTTTTCCATTGATTTTTAGGGAGAGTGGAAGGGAGAAGGAAAGACAGAGAAAACCATCGATGTGAGACAAACACATCTATTGGTTGCCTCTGTACAAGCCCTGACAAGGGCCAGGGAAGGGGAGGGGCCTGCAACCAAGGTACGTGCCCTTGACTGAAATGAATCTGGGACCCTTTGGTCTGCAGGCCGACACTCTATCCATTGAGCCAAACCAACTAGGGCTGATCTGATTATTCATAGTTTAATAAAACTTCTCTGGTGCCTTTTGAGCTGTAGATTGTTTGAGAAGCATATATTACTTTTAAAATCAGGAAAAAAATTAAATATATTCCCTTTAAGAATTTAATAAAAGCTATGGACACTTTCCTTACTGTTCAAACCAATCAGAAACAAACACCTAAGTGGTTTTACAATTCCAATCCCTTGTTCTCCCATCTACACTAATAAAAGACAAACATGCAAATTGACTGTACCTTCACTATGCCTTAAGCCACGCCCACCAGCCCATCAGAGTGACCATATGCAAATTAAGCCAACCAAGATGGTGGCCGGCAGCCATGGAGCTGGAGCAAGCAGGAGGCTTGGTTGCCCCAGTGATGGAGGAAGCCAAGCTTTCTGCCTGCTGCAGCCGGCTCTGAGCTCCACTCAAGGCAACAAAGTTTCAATTATACAAGATAAATAAACCCCAGATACCTGCTTTCAGCCTGCCGTGGCCACTAAGCTGGAGCGAGCAGGAGGCTTGGTTGCCCCAGTGATGGAGGAAGCCAAGCTTCTGGCCTGCCGCAGCAGGCTCTGAGCTCCACTCAAGGCTACAAAGTTTCAATTATAGAAGGTAAATAAATCCCAGAATAAAAAAAAAGAGAGAAAAAGGAGAGGCTGGGAGCTTCCATCACCGGGGGGCTTGGCCAGCCTGAAAATGGCCCTCAGCCCCTCACCCAGACTGGTCAGGCACCCCAGTGGGGACCCCCCCACCCTAAGGGGGTGTGGCCAGCCTAAAAACAGCCATCAGCCCCTCACCCAGGCTGGCCAAACTTCCATGGGGTGAGGGTCCCCCCTCGGGGGGGGGGAGGCTTGACCAGCCTGCAAACAGCCATCAGCCCCTCACCCAGGTTGGCCAGGCACCCCAGCGGGACCCCCACCCTGATCCGGGACACCCTTAAGGGCAAACCAGCCAGCACCCACCCGTGCACCAGGCCTCTATTCTATATAATAAAAGGGTAATATACAAACTGACCCTAGCAGCAGAAAGACTGGGAATAACAGGTCACTGTGACACACCAGGGGGCAGTTGCTCAATGCAGGGGCTGTCCCCTGGTAGTCAGTGCGCTCCCACAGGGGGAGCTCTGCTCAGCCACAAGCCAGGCTGATGGCTGCCAGCACAGTGGTGGTGGCGGGAGCCTCTCTCACCTCCTCAGCAGCACTAAGGATATCCGACTGCAGTTTAGGCCTGCTCCCTGCTGGTAAGTGGACATCCCCCAAGGGCTGCTGAGCTGCCAGAGGGATGTCTGACTGCCAGCTTGGGCCTGATCCCCCAGGGAGTGGACCTAAGCTGGCAGATGGACATCCTCCGAGGGGTCCCAGACTGCAAGAGGGCATAGGCCGGGCTGAGGGACTCCCCCCACCAAGTGCACAAATTTTTGTGCACCAGGCCTCTAGTGGAAACATTAAAAAAAAAAACACAGAAAAAAATGGCCAATATAACTTTATAAGAGCTCTGCTGGAAATAAGGAACACAAAAGACATAAGCCATACCAAATAAAAAAAGTAACAAAATGGCAAATGCCAGCCCATTTTATCAGTAATTAAATGGATTAAACTGCTCAATCAAAAGACATAGATTGGCAAAATGGATTAAAAACAAAACAAATGATTTAACTAATTGCTGTCCAGAAGAGACTAACTTTAGATCTAAGGACACAAATAGGTTGAAGATAAAGGATATAAAAATAATTCAATACTAGTAGTAACCAAAAGGGCTGATATGGCTATACTAGTATCAGACAAAATAGGCCTAAAATAAAAAACTATTACAACAGACAAAAAAAGCATATTGTATTGGTAAAGGAGTCAATTCACTATTTATACATCAAACATGGGACCTCCAAAATACATTACACAAACATTGACAGGATTAAAGGAAGAAATAGACATATATACAATAATTATTGGAAACTTCAATACTCCACTTTCAACAATGGGTAGATAAACCAGACAGAAGATCAACAAGGACACAGAGGACTTGAAGAATATAAATCAAATGAGTTCAACAGACATATACAGAATACTTTACCCGATAGCACCAGAATACACATTTTTCTCAAGTGCACACAGAACATTCTCCGGGATAGACCAAATGTTAGGCTACAGAATAAGTCTTAAAACTGAAATCATACCAAGTGTCTTTTCCAATTCCATTGGAATGAAACTAGCAATCAATAGGTGGAAAGTCAGAAAATTCACAAATACATGGAAATAAAACAATTCACACTCTCTTTTTTAATTTAATTTTATTTTTTTATTGCTTAAAGTATTACAAAGGGTATTACATATGTCTCCTTTTTCCCCCCACCCTTGACAATCCCCTGGCCTCCCCTACCCCCCAGTGTCTTATGTCCATTGGTTATGCTTATATGCATGCATACAAGTCCTTCAGTTGATCTCTTACCGCCCCCCCTTCTGCACCCCTGACCTCCCTGGCCTTTCTGCTACAGTTTGACAGTCTGTTTGAGGCAGCTCTGCCTCTGTATCTATTTTTGTTCATCCTATATAATAAAAGAGAAACATGGTAATTGGCGTACAACCGCTACCCTTCCCATTGGCTAATCAGTGAGATATGCAAATTAACTGCCAGCCAAGATGGCGGCCGGCAGCCAGGCAGCTTGAAACTAACATGAGGCTTGCTTGCTTCAGTGACGGAGGAAACCAACGTTCCCCGCCTGCCTTGCTGGTCTCTGAGCTTGCAGTTTAAGAAACATTGTAACAGATATAGAAGCTAAACAAAACCCCAGAAACCTGCTTTCAGCGAGCCCGGGAGCTCAGAGCTGGAGTTATACATTGTTTCGATTATAGAACCGAAACAAACCAGATACCTTCTTTCAGCAGCAGAGGCCTCAGAGCTGGAGCCAGAGCTAAAGCTGACCCAGAATAAAAAAAGAAAAAAGAAAAAAAGGAGCAGTTGGAAGCTTCAGTTGGCCTGAAAACATCCCACAGCCCCTCACCCAGACTGGCCAGGTACCCCAGTGGGGACCCCCACCCTGAAGGGTGTGTGACCAGCTGCAAACAGCCATCATCCCCTAACCCAGGCTGGCCAGGCACCCCAGTGGGGACCCCCACCCTGAAGGGGGTGTGACCAGCTGCAAACAGCCATCATCCCCTCACCCAGGCTGGCCAAGCACCCCAGTGGGGACCCCTACCCTGATCCAGGACACCCTTCAGGGCAAACCAGCCTGCCCCCACCTGCCCCCACCTGTGCCCCCACCTGTGCACCAGGCCTCTATTCTATATAGTAAAAGGGTAATATGCCTCCCAGCACTGGGATCAGCGGAGCCCAGAGGCCTCCTGGCACCGGGATCAGCGTGACAGAGGGCAGGGCCCAAACCCCCTGATCACCCTGCGGCTCTGTGTGTGACAGGGGGCGGGGCCACAACCTCCCTATTTGCCCTGCTCTGTTTGGGTCAGGGGAAGGCGCCCCAACCCCCTGATCAGCCCTGCTCTGTGCCTGATAGGGGGGAGCTCCCCAACCCCCTGATCACCCTGCGCCTCTGTCTATGACAGGGTGCGGCACCTCAACCCCCTGATTGGCCCTGCTCTGTGTGTGACAGGGTGCGGCGCCCCAACCCCCCCCCCAACCCCCCATGGTCCCTGCTTTGTGTATGATGGGGTAGAGCCATAACCTCCCCATTGGCCTTGCCCTGAGTGTGAGAGTGGCGGCGCCCCAACCACCTGATCGGCCCTGCTCTGTGGGTGATAGAGGGCAGCGCCCCAACCCACCCCCCCCAGGGGCCCTGCTCTGTGTGTGATGGGGTAGAGCCATAACCTCCCCATTGGCCTTGCCCTGAGTGTGAGAGTGGCGGTGCCCCAACCCCCTGATCCGCCCTGCCCTGAGTGTGACAGGGGGCGGTGCCCAACTCCCCTATCGGCCCTGCTCTGTGCATGACACGGGGGAGCTCCCTAACCCCCTGATTGATCCTGCTCTGTGCGTGACAGGGTACGGAGCCCCAACTACCCAATCAGCCCTGCTCTGAGCCCGACCAGGGGCTGCACCTAGGGATTGGGCCTGCCCTCTGCCACCTGGGAGCAGGCCTAAGCCAGCAGGTCATTATCTTCCGAGGGGTCCCAGACTGTGAGAGGGCACAGGCCAGGCTGAGGGACCCCCCTCCCCCCTGAGTGCACAATTTTTTGTGCACCAGGCCTCTAGTAAGTTTATAATGGTCTTTATTATCCATGAATGAGTGAGATCATGTGGTATTTTTCCTTCATTGACTGGCTTATTTCACTTAGCATAATGCTCTCCAGTTCCATCCATGCCGTTGCAAATGGTAAGAGTTCCTTCTTTTTTACAGCAGAATAGTATTCCATTGTGTAGATGTACCACAGTTTTCTAATCCACTCATCTACTGATGGGCACTTGGGCTGTTTCCAGATCTTAGCTATGGTGAATTGTGCTGCTATGAACATAGGGGTGCATATATCCTTTCTGATTGGTGTTTCTGGTTTCTTGGGATATATTCCTAGAAGTGGGATCACAGGGTCAAATGGGAGTTCCATTTTTAGTTTTTTGAGGAAGCTCCATACTGTCTTCCATTACACACTCTCTTTTTTAATCCTTCCACAAAGACATGCTTAGAGAGAGGAAGAGAGAGAGAGAGAGAGAGAGAGAGAGAGAGAGAGAGAGAAACATCCATGTGAGAGAAAAACATCAGGTGACTGGGGATGGAAGCTGCAAACTGGCAAATTGGTGTGTGCCCTGACTGGGAGTCAAAACGGCAATCCTTTGGTGCACAGGACAACGCTTAACCAACTGAGCCACTCCAGTCAGGCAAAAACATGCTTTTAAACAACCAGCAGGTCAAAGAAGAAATCAGAAGGGAAGTTAGAAAATACCTTAAGACAAATGAAAATAAAAATACAATAAACCAAAACATATGGGATGCAGCAAAAGCAGTGCTAAGTGGGAAATTTATAGCTGTAAATGTTTACATTAAAAAAGGAAACATCTTAAATCAACAACCTAACTTTACACTATAAGGAACTAGAAAAAAAATTAAACCTAAAGCAAGCAGAAGGAAAGTAATCATAAAGATTAGAGTGTAGAAAAACAAAACAGAGAATAGAAAAACAACAGAGAAAAACCACAAAAACCCAAAGTGGCTTTTTAAAAAAGATCATTAAAATATAGAAATCTTCACCTTGGTTGACTAAGAAAAAGAAAGACTCAAATGAGCAAAGTCGAAAATGAAAGTGGGGGTATTCCTACCAATTTTACAGAAACAAAAATAGATCATAAAAAGAGTATTATGAACAATTGTATGTCAAGAAATTGGATAACCTAGAATCAGCGGTTCTCAACCTGTGGGTTGTGACCCCTTTGGCGGTCGAATGACCCTTTCACAGGGGTCGCCTAAGACCATCCTGCATATGAGATATTTACATTATGATTCATAACAGTAGCAACATTACAGTTATGAAGTAGCAACAAAAATAATTTTATGGTTGAGTCACAACATGAGGAACTGTATTTAAAGGGCCAGAAGGTTGAGAACCACTGACCTAGATGAAATGCACAAGTTCCTAAAAATAAATAACCTACTAAGCCTGAATCTTGAAGAAATAGAAAATCTGAATAGAACTATAAGTAGTAAAAAGACTGAATCACTCAAAACCTCCCAACTAAGAAAAGCTCTGGGCCAGATGGCTTAACTGGTGATTTCTACCAAATATTTAAAATAGAATTGATGCCAGTCCTTCTCAAACTCTTCCAAAATATTGACGAGAAGGGAACACTTCCTAACACATTTCATGAGCCCCAGCATCACCTTGATCCCATAGCCAGACAGAAACAAGTCAAGAAAATCACAGATCAATATCCCTTGTGAATACTGACCCAGAAACCTTCAACTAAATACTAGCAAACTGAATTCAGTAGCATATTGAAAGGATTATACACCTGGAACAAGTAGGATTTATTCTTGGAATGAATGAGAGGACATTTCAACACCGAAAATCAATGTAATACACCAATGTAATACACCTAAATGTCAGTGCTAATACTATAAATCTCTAGGAGAAAATAGAGGGAAAAGTTTCATGACATTGGAGTTGGCAATTTCTTAAATATGAAACCATAAAAGTGGTCAGCAAAAGAGAACAGATAAATGGTGTTTATAAAAACTAAAAACTTTTGCCCTGGCTGGTGTGGCTCAGTTGGTTGGGCATCATCCCGTGCACGGAAAGGTTGCCAGTTTGATTCCAGCCAGGGCACATGCTGGGTTGCAGGCTCCATTCCTGGTAGGGGGCATGCAGAAGGCAACTGATTGATGTTTCTCTTTCTCCCTCTCCTTTCCTCTCTCTCTAAAAAATTAATTTAAAAAATTAAAAACTTTTATATATCAATGGACAGACTCTCTGAAGAGAGTGAAAAGGCAACTAATAGAATGGGAGAAAACATTGGCAAATCATATATTTGCTAAGGGGTTAATTATTCAGAATATATAGAGAACTCCTGCAACTCAACAACAAATAAACAATTCAATTGAAAAATGATGTTCATCATCACTGATCATTAGGGAAATGCAAATCAAAGCCACATGATGTTACTTCACACCTATTAGCAGGGCTATTGTGTGTGGATTTTTTTTAATTTAAATTCTTTATTGTTTAAAGTATTACATAACCCCCCCCCCATTGACCACTTCCCACACCCCAGCACATGCCCTCACTCCCCACCCCCCCATCTGTGTCCATTGGTTATGCTCATACGCATGCATACAAGTCCTTTGGTTGATCTCTTACCCCCTCACCTCCGCCCCCCCCCCCCGCCTTCCTTCATAGGTTGGACAGTCTGATCAATGCTTCTATGTCTCTGGTTCTATTTTTGTTCATCAGTTTATGTTGTTCATTATATTCCACAAATGAGTGAGAGCATGTGATATTTTTTTAAAAAACAACAGAAAATAAATATTAGTGAGTATGTGGAGAAACTGGAACCCTGTTCATTGCTGGTGGGAATGTAGAATGATGCAGGTGCTATGAAGAACACGCAATACAGAGCCTTCAATAACGTAAACATAGATTTACCATATGTCCAGCAATTCTGCTTCTGGGTGTATATCCAAAAGAAATGGAAGTAGGGGCCAACCATGTATTTGTATACCAATATTCATTCACAATAGCCCAAAGGTGAAAATAACACTAATGTTCATTGATGGATAAATGGGATAAACAAAATTTAGTATATCCATACAACAGAATATCATTCAACCTTAAAAAGGAAAGAACTTCTAATACATGATACAACTGAGATGAATCTTGAAAACATTATACTAAGTGAAAAAGCCACATACACAAAAGAACAAATATTGTATGATTCTACTTATATGAGGTGCCTAAAATATAAAACTCATAAAGATAGAAAGTAGAATAGTAGTTACCAGGGACTAGAGGGAAATGAGTATGGGGAGTTATTACTTAAAGCAGCTGTTCTCAACCTGTGGGTCGTGACCCCTTTGGGAGCCAAATGACCCTTTCACAGGGGTCGCCTAAGACCATCGGAAAACACATATATAATTACATATTGTTTTTGTGATTAATCACTATGCTTTAATTATGTTCAATTTGTAACAATGAAATTGGGGGTCACCACAACATGAGGAACTGTATTAAAGGGTCGCAGCATTAGGAAGGTTGAGAACCACTGACTTAACGGGAAGTTCTTGTTTAATGTTTGGAACATTAAAAATAAATTCTGGAGATGGATAGTAGCAATGACTGCACAATAATGTAAATGTACTTAACACCACTGAATTGTACAGTTAAATTGTTAAAAGGGTTAATTTTATGTTATGTATAATTTATTTATTTTTAAAATGTATATTTTTATTGATTTCAGAGAGGAAGAGAGAGATAGAAACATCAATGATGAGAGAGAATCACTGATGGACTGCCCCCTGCACATCCCACAATGGGGATTGAGCCTACGCCCTGGGAATGGTACTATTACCTACTGGTTCATAGGTTGACACTCAACTACTGAGCCATGCTGGCTGGCCATGCTATGTATATTTAACTACAATAAAAAAATTATTTTAGACTCATTCATGGACTCCAGAAAAAAAACCCACTAAATCTATGCAAGACATGACATGAAAGAAGTTGGGGAAAGTACCTGTTTTGTTGGTTCTTTACATAAATGTTGTCATACTTGAATAGCATTTTTACATTTACATGAATGCCTGTACTAGTAAATGCCTTTGTAGTAGGCTCAACCACAGAGAAAGAAGACAGAAAATAAATCTCAGGAGCCTGGATAGCCTAGTGACAAATACTTGGTCTGGGTGGTTTTTGTTGTTATGTTTGGTTTTGCTTGAATTTTGACATACACAAATAATTCACTATTTGTGTTAATATTAAAAAGAGAAAAATATTAAAAAACAACTCAATTTTTGATCTACAATGTTGTTGCTTTTATCTCATTTCAAGTCTTCTCAAACACACAGAGCAATGATCTAATTATTCTATCATTCCTCGATACCTTTCTTTTCATTGGTAACCTCCCCCTGTTTGGATATGCGATTAGCAGAATTTGCATGGATATAATTTGCTCTATTACAGAGGGAAATAATTCTGTCAGTTTTCCCCAAAGATTACACTGTGCCTCCCCTTTTTTATTTTAAAGCCTCTTAATATTACATATGTCTTGAAATCTCCAGTATGGTACCAATATCAGATACGTTGTTCTCTTAACACTATAATATATTTCTAAAGATCAAAATCCTCAAGTCACTATTCAGAGTACAAAGTGTGTATTCATATGACATACACTCCTTAACAATAGTGAGTTACTAGATTTTGAATGCTTAGTATGTTAACCATGTCAGGTGCTCTGCATGAACTGCTATTTCATTCTCCCAACATCCCTAGGAGTTGATAGTATCTCTGCCATTTAATAGATGAAGAAATTGAGATCAACTAATTAGCTTGGCTAAGGTCACACACCTGGTAAGGGGTATAACCACGTACCATGACTCCATAGCTGGTGCTTTTTCTGCGACCTCAGATCAGAGGTTCATGGCTCTGGTTAATTGACACACGTGAAAACGCAGACCGTGTTTAAGTAGTGCCACTTTAAAAACACAGACTACTATTTAAGTAGTGCTACATATTTGACTAGTTGTTATGCTGTGCTAGTGTCTGAATGTTTATACCCCTCAAAATGACTATGTTGAAATCCTAATGCCCAATGTGATATGTTAGTAGATGGGGCCTTGCGGGGTGAGGAGGTCATGAAGGTGGGGCCCTCATGAATGGGATCAATGCCCAATAAAAGAAGCCCTAGAGAGTCCCTCCCCCTTCTGCCATGTGAGGCTACAATGAGAAGTCTGCAACTTGTAGCGGGGCCCTGGCCTGACCACACCAAGTCTGATCTCAGAATTCCAGCCTCCTGAACTGTGAGAAATGAATGGTGATTGTTTATAAGCCACCCAGTCTGTGGTATTTTGTTATCGCAGCCCAAATGAACTAAGACACATTCTGAAAAAAAAAAGGAAGCCAGTAAGTTTTATGGTAGGATCATTCTTACACAATAAAAACATTAGGCACCTCTGTTCCTTGTCTCTAAATGAGTACTGATTTGTCGCACACAATTCCAAAGACTGACTGGGGAAACCGTTACTAAAGAACTCCCATATTTGAAGTACAAATCATCAGAAATGCAAATACAAACACAGAGCAAGATATCCTGAATACTCAAGCTTATACTTTGAAATGGGATTGACAAGAAAAAGCTTGCTGTTGAAAATGGCTCAGTTATAATCAGTTGCTGAAGTTATTCTGGCAGTCAGGTACAATACAGAAGGGCAGACATTCTCAGGAAAGGTTAAGGTTTCCTTGGCAACTATCAGATGCATTGTTAATATTCCCTAGGAAGTTTTTGGTCAATAATGACTGAAGTAATAGAAAACTATTTTTAAACTATCTTTTGAGTTAATTATATTCTCTTTTCAAAATTTTTTTCCCTCGAATTTAATTGCTTAATTAATGGTTATTTGGTGAAGGTTACTGAACAATCTGTTGAAGGAAAGGTTTTGACTCCTTCTGTCAAATAGAATTAAAGATATCAATGAACAGGGAGCTGTTTTGAAAAAAATCTGAGCAAACTCCAATATAAAAGAGGCGTCAACCCATGAAATATTCATCCAAAGTTACAATTACAAGTGTCTATCTACACTTATTATTAATATCTATTATAGAACTTCCATATTTGCAAACTTCTTAGTAATTCATTTGTATTGGTTGTTCCACATATAGATCTAATACCTTCAGTGTCTATCCTTATTCTAAGGTTGAACTATTTGAGGCCAGTTATAGATAGTCAGGGTTTTTTTTACCAATCATTAACACATACTGATCAGAATCAGAAGAGTTGAAATCATTATTTTTATCACTACAATTGGTATATTATATAACTTGCCATTGTATCAAGTAATACTTATAGAATTATTGGTATTAAAAGATTATAATGGTGAACAAGCTAAAATAAATCAAATCACAGACTAAAGACATGTTAGAATATTTAGAGAGGCCCTGATATTAAAATAATTAATGGCAACTTTATTCCTTGTTACCTTCAGTTGTTACCTTTGGTGTTTGTGGAGTCTGTTCTCAGCTCTATCAGAAATGGGCACTTATATTAAATGATATCCTTCAATAAATATACTTTACCCAAATGCTTTTCTTATTGGTTGGGGAACATTAAAAGTATGCCCCCAATACTTATTTTTACTAAGCAGAACAATTGTTTATTAACAGGAGTTGTAATATTAATTAACTGTTACAAAGATATTGCCTAGAACACTCTATTGATTTTTAAAACTCTCTAGTACAAAGGTAATTATCTTAGAAAGGTAATTGAGAAAGCAACTTCGATAATGCAATTCCAGGCTTGTATCTATGTCTAGTGACAGGCACCATAATATAGGAGAAAGAAAAATAGACAGATAGAAATAAACCTGTAAGTGAATTGTGTGGTTGTTTCAGAATAGCCTTGAGACAGATATTGCTTTACTTATAAATGGTCTTACCTCTATATCTATCTCCCTCTCTCCCTCTTTTTATTTTGTCTTACAAATCAGCATGATAATAACTATCTGCTTCCTGGGTTGGAGCTTTTATCTTATTTTCTAAAAGTAACTTTTCTTCAACTGTTTCTGTGTCTGAAAAATTAGCCCTTATAGCACTACAAGCAATTTTTTAAAATTGCAAGATTGGATGTTTTAATTACTTCAAAATATAACTCCTCTAGAAAGAACATGTTTTCAGCACCTGGCATATTCAGGATGCAAATAGAAACTGAACAATCAGAGAAGGTAGCAAGGAAAATAACCATGCTAAAGATATTTACCTTAATTTCTTTTCCTCTTCTTCATTTTTTAAAAACAGGAATGAAAAGTTCGGTGTTCAAAGTGAGTGGGAAAGGGGCTAAAACAATATAATAATAACAAAATCGCGGAATATATTTTGACTGCTCTTAAGGAAAACGAATCCCATTTATAACAGCACTACAAACACACACACACACACACACACACACACACACACACATACAAAACTACTTCATCAACATAATCATCTAAAATCACTTTTAAATGCCTAGTACGGACACTTTTTCACACACACACACAAAAACTGGATAGACATGATGGCTGCCTACAATGGTGCTATTTTCCTAGTGCATAAAGCACTTGGTACAATGCGTAGCACATAGTAGTTACTTAATAAATGTTAGTTCTTCCTCCACCTACTAGTGCACCTGTAAAAACTTCCAGTGGTTGGCCACACATCTCTCTTTGCCATGTTTTGACCAAAAGAATAGGGGTAATCATGATCGGGGTAGAGAAAATGAAAACCGTGGTGTGACAGTTAATCATGGTAGTAGAAAGGAAGTAGGATCTGGGTAAGAAGACTGTTACTTGTGGAGGGCTAGTTGGCCCAGTAAAAATGTTTGGAAAATGGAAGAGAAAGCAATAGTAGAGGAAAAAGAAGAAATCATGACATCATCTCAAGTATGAGTACTTCTAAAGGTCAAGAAGAAGGTCATATGCCTCCAATTCACATTTCCTGATCTGCCAATGTACTAAATAAGCCATGGCACTCTGGTATTCTAAAGCACCTGTTATGTGTAGCTATCTTCTGTATGAAACATGTGGAAGAAGTGCCTGTGAGCAAACCTCCAGGCACTGCAACCTTGGCCGCACTGATTGAACAGGTTAGGCACCTGACCCAAAGGCAGCTGGACTTGAGGAGAGAACAGATGTTACGGTAAAGTGGCAAGAGAGTGTGGCCCATCAATGGACTTTTGTGTTCGATGACGGTACCATCTCAGTTATGAAGACAGGTTCATACTGGAGATGAGGTCATTATCTTACCTGGGGATTTGAAACTACAAACACCATGGAAAGGGCCAAGAGACACAGGCAGTAGAGTGGAGCAGAAGCTGAAAGGCACCTACTGAAAAGGAAGAAAGCAGAATCCACAGGCAGTGGAAAGCCATGAATTGAGAACTGAGAGTATTTGGCAGCAATAGAAACAGGCAGAATCATGGTAGGAAGAAGTAGAAGCCAAAGAGGGAACCCGAATCATGAGAGTTGTTTACTACGTAGTTGCTCTCAGTGCACTAAGATTGTATAGTATTCTAACTGTGAACTTCCAGTCAACTGTGAGGATGGATTACCCGAGGAATGAAATGGTTTCTTGTATTTCCTTTCTTGCTTTTCTTCACAAGAGTCCCATCGACCAAGGAAAATTAAAATTGCTGCTGTTCCTTGCAACCTGAAGTTACCAAAAAAAAACACAGCAACGCATAGGAGAGCAACCATCCAGTCATGGTCAGAGCCTCCTCATCGCTGAGCTAGTGCCATCTATTAGAGAAGGAGAGACACCCCAATGTGAGTCAAGAGACACAGGAGCTGTATCAGTTAGACTATCTGGTTGCAAGTAACAGAGAATCCTGCATTAAACAGACTTTAAAATAAGTCCTAAATCTCACATACAAAGACATCCATAGGCAAGGTAGACACTAGTATTGTACGTCAAGACTCTGTCTCTCCTTCTCTGAGGAGCCCTGTAATTGATCGTTCTCTGTCTCTGGACCTCTCCCTCAGGCGTGTAGTATGATGCTGGCAACAGTTCTCAGGTGCAGAATAAAGAAACATTTTCCAGAAGCCTTTCCAGATGTATGTCATGTACTGGTACCTATACTGATCAATCTTTGGCAAGTAGAAAAGGACTAGCAAGACTAATATCTTAGATCAATTAGGAGCCATCTCCTCTCAGCCTCATCAAGTGGCATTGGTACCTGGACAAAATCTGGGCTTTGTTAGAAAGAGGAAGGGAAGCAGGGAGCACATGCTGGCTGAGCCATTAACAGTCTCTGTGTCACACTGCGCTTGATGGCAAAAAAAAGGAGAACACTGGATATCTTGTCTGACATTCTGAAGTGTATAAACTTTACCTTCTATCAGTAACAACAACATTTCTGATGGCAAAGTCTGTAATGAGAACACTTCTTCCTTATTCTGTTGGCAGGATTCAAATTACAGTATATACATTTTCAGTGATCCATCAACTATTCCCATTTTGTTAACTTACAGCATTTAAAGTTAGCAGGCCAGTAACCAATTTATTAATCAAATATTGGTTGAGTGCCTACTATATTCCAGAACCTACTCATGGTTGATACTTAATTATTGAAAGGATAAAAAATATAAGGGAATAGTGAGTAAAGAGGATAAGGAACCAAAAGACTAATCCTGTTACTATAAAGTAATGAGACTGGTTTTATGGTGTGTTTTTTGTGTTGCTGGCAAACTAACTATCTGTGAAAGCAATTTAACAAAGGTTTAAGAAATGTTTGAACTATGGTAATAGCATTTTAAATGTTTATCTTGGCCCAATGCGATTACTTTTAAGGAAAATATGCATTTGAATGTAGAAGTTATGGCACATTTGTCACAAAAAAGTATCATTATGTTATTCAAACCTTAGAATTGTTTCTAAAAAAGAAAAACAGTACTGTAGTGACAGTTGCAATCTATCACTAAATGACAACATGCAGAACTTGTGCCTGAGATGGAAAAACTTGTTTTTGTGGATTTGGGATCAAGTTCAGCACTGTGTGCCTATAAAGTTGGCCAAACCAAGGCTTTGAGGCTTTTTGACAGTGAGAAGCAGGAACACAGTAAGGGATCAAAGGATGAAAACTTGAGTGCAAATCAAGTTTTACTCATCAGAGGTCTGCCCTTGCATAGCATCAGGGTATGAATGGACGGCTGGTACTGATGGCAGCTCAACTTAGCCTTTCCGTTTGAAGGCAGCAAAAGGGACAAAAAATTGTTTGCTACATGTCAATTTTCATTAGTGAAAAAAGCAGACATATCTACAATAATTTCAAAAGAAATCATCAAATGGCCCTAGGTACCCCTCAAAACACTCTTTCAAAATCTCCAAGGCAGGACACTGAATGAACCAATTCTAATGAAGGTATTATTTCCAATTCTAATTTGCTTTGTCATAAAAATAAAGTGGAAATTATGGAGAATAAGCTAAGAGCTATAATTGTATCAGTAAATGCAATTTTCTGTATTATCGTGACTAATCAGTTTACATTCACTTTTTAAAACTATAATATGCAGGTGTAGGGGAGGAAAAAATCCTTTCCCTTTGCCCCCTATTTCTCAGCTGGGGCCCCTGTAACAAAAGACAGATTAATTAGGAGAAAAACAAACATTAGTTCATTAATATGTGTGTCTCATATACTCATGGGAGAAACCCAGGGAAATTGACTAACTCAAAGAGATGGTCTAGACCAGGGGTGGGAAACCTTTTTTTTGCCAAGGGCCATTTAGATATTTGTAATATCATTCGCAGGCCATGCAAAATTATCAACTTAAAAATTAACTTGCTATATTTGGTCAACACTTAATTACCTCACCCCACTACCTCTGGCAGGGCCAGATTAAATGATTTGGCCGGTCTTATACAGCCTGCAGGCCAGACGTTCCCCACCTCTGGCCTAGACTTAGAACTTAGTGTGCTCAGCTAAATGGAAGAAGAGTGTGGGGGAGGCAAATTATGGGAAGGTGACCAGAAAAAGTAAGACAAACAAGAGTAAAGTTTGCTGTGCAGATTTAAGTCCCCACCTTCTCGATTAATAAGATTCTCTTGTGATTTTGAGTCATCCTTCTCTTCCTGGTACTACTCAAGGCACCTGGCCTACAACAATGAACATGACAGAGAAAAATCCCTACCATCATCAAACTTACATTCTAGCTGGAGATACAGTTAATAAATAAAAAACCAATATTTTATATTCTACATAGTGATATATGCTAAGAAAAGAAAAACAAAGCAGAAAAAGAGATGTGGTGTGTGCGCGCACACGTGCATGTGTGTCAGTTGAAAATTTAAATAAAATGTTCTCCAAGGCCTTAGTGTAAAGGTGATATCATTGTAGAGAATTCATATAAGAGTTTATTTGAGTCATATTGATGACATGTGCTGAGGAGCAAGATATCAAATGCTCCGGAGAATAGCAGTTTTGCAGCTTCTTTTATGCACTGAGGTGGGAAAAACCAAGGTGGGGATTGGATTATAACCCAATAGTTAATAGTTAACAAGATTCTGTGGTCTCCTGAGGGTGTTTTTGGTTTATTTCAAAGATGTGTTATCCTAGATACACAGAAACAATGGATAAGACTTGCTTAAAGCAAAGATAAGTGTTTTACTAAAAAGTTACAGGCCTGGGGCATGACTACTCACCATGAACTTCCCAGTTAGAAATTTATGATCAGAGTGTTATTTTCATAATTAACTAGATAATATTAATAATAGGAAAAGAGCAAAGAGGAAGCAAGATATTATAAGCATGGTCATCTGGGCAGCTTCACCAGTAGCTGCAGCTTCACACTCTCCAGAAAACCACTGGTCCATTCCCTGCAGATCCCTGGGGGAAGGGACTGAACACAGGGGAGATAGGCACATGCATAGTGAAGTTGGGGTGACATAGAGGAGGTGTTTTCATGTCAGTGTAGCCTGGGGAACAATGGAATGGCTAGGGGGGTGGACCCCAATGCAAGCCCACAAAACTTTGGGAATACATAATCCCCAGGCAGAGAGTCCTCCCTCTCTGGTTCTGCTCTGGTGCTCTGACACTCTTGCCCCTCGACCCGCACTCGCCTGCCATGTGGCCTTAAGCAGCCGCACAGCCTATGGTCATGCGGACCCCACATGCCATGGACTGCAGCTGGGACTACAAGCTAAGCTAATCAGATGCTAGACTGGACTGGACTATGATATGCAGCAGAAATTCTGGCCACTGGCCTTGTTCTAGCCCTGCTGAAGATAAGCTTGGGCTTTTTCCATGGCAAGATGAAGAGAAATGGGACACTGGAAACCTAAGGGTTTATTTCCACAAAAATAATGATCACTCATCCTCTCATTCGAGTCTCTGGAAATTATTTTCCTTGTGCACTTCCATTCATAACAAGATCACCCTGTGAGGTTACTTTCCATAGAACCTCATTTTTAGTCCACAGTGACATGTGAGGAAACATATGGAGGGAAAAAGAAAGCCAAACAATTCTCAGAAAAGCTTTACAAGAAGACAAAAGATCAAGTTATGGCACATTCTAAGGAAAAGTCCTTGCTCTGAAATATGAGGGCTGTGATTGCAATACACAGAGGCATTAACTAGCAAGTAGTAAGATATTCCCCTACGTCTTCAGGGATTCAGGCCTCTCCAAACTCCTTCCAGAGTTATCATCTCTCCTTAAAGTCTGTATCAAAGGGAATCATCCTTGCCTCCCTCTTCCCCAGAAACACCCACACAGACAAGCACTGAGACTTCCTACCTACTGAAGAGGAGCAGGAAATGCCACCCCAAAATATGCTTCTTTGGTATAAGGATTATTTTGAGCTGATTTTTTAAAGAAACAGCAGACAGGAGGAACCAAGATGGCAGCATAAGGTACAAACCCGTACGTGCTGCCCCCCACAACAACATTAAAACCACAACTATAAGACAAAACAGCTATCATCCAGAACCACGGGAAAGCTGACCTAGTGGAAGTTCTACAACTAGAAGGAACGAAAAAAGCTCATTGAGACCGAGTAGGAGGTGCAGAGGAGCTAAGAACAGAGGTACGGAGGCGTGCACGAGACGGCTGCACCTAGGTGCGCAGTTTTTTTCAATCGGAAGGGGATACAAGCTCTCAAATGCACTGAACTCATTTACAGTGAGACTCTGGGGTCCCAGACTCCTACAGGGAGAAACTGGACTGTTTTGCAGCGAGTCAGAAAGTGAGGGTGACTTTCTCACAGAGCTGCTTGCAGGGATCATTGTTGCTGTGGGGGCGCAGGACTCGGGACGCAGAGATGCGGAGTCTGCGGAGATGGCTGACGACAGCCATTGCTGTTTGCTCCGCCCTGGTGATTCTCTGAGATCCCGCCCCACTCAATTTACATCCCCACCCAAGCGGTGCACAGCGGCGCAAAGCAATCACCTGCACTTTTGCAGCCTAACAAACTGCAGCTGGGTCAGAGAGCTCCAAAACTTCCAAACTCCAAACAAAGAGGAGAAATCTGCTGATATTGCTGTAGCTCCTGCTGGGTGGACTCACAGAGTGGTTGACTTGGAGATCCAGGAGCCAGGGTACTCCTGGTCAGATACTAGATTTCAACTCCTCACATCCATAAGGGACACACTCAAGAAGCAGACTCAGTGAGCACCAAAGCCCCACTGGAGCAAGTCCTATCCTATAAGGGTGTCTCCAGCACAGCAGTTCTTCCACTGTAGACACAGTGGGTCCTCGCAGCCAGCCAAAAATGCGGAGACAAAGAAACATGTCAAAAATGGAAGAAATGGAGGAAAGCAAACTAATGAAGGACATAGAGTTCAAAACCACAGTTATAAGGCTACTCAAGAATCTTCTACGAACCTCCAAGGAACTTAGTGAGACCTTCAAGGATCTTAATGAGAATGCCAAAAAAATGGAAAAGGACCAGTCAGAAATTAAACATACACTGACTGAAATTAAAAATAATATACAGGGATCCAACAGCAGACTAGAGGATCCTAAGAATCAAGCCAAAGATTTGAAGTATGAAGAAGCAAAAAACACCCACCCAGAAAAGCAAAATGAAAAAAGAATCCAAAAATATGAAGATAGTGTAAGGAGCCTCTGGGACAACTTCAAACGTACCAACATCCGAATTATCGGGGTGCCAGAAGAAGAGAGAGAGCAAGATACTGAAAGCCTATTAGAAGAAATCATGACAGAAAACTTCCCCTACCTGATGAAAGAAATAGACTTACAAGTCCAGGAAGCGAAGAGAACCCCAAATAAGAGGAATCCAAAGAGGACCACACCAAGACACATCATAATTAAAATGCCAAGGGCTAAAGATTAAGAGAGAATCTTAAAAGCAGCAAGAGAAAAACAGTTAGTTACCTACAAGGGAGTACCCATATGACTGTCAGCTGATTTCTCAACAGAAACCATGCAGGCCAGAAGGGAGTGGCAAAGAAATATTCAAAGTGATGAATAGCAAGAACCTACAACCAAGATTACTCTACCCTGCAAAGCTATCATGTAGAATTGAAGGTCGGATAAAGAGCTTCACAGACAAGAAAAAGCTAAAGGAGCTCATCACCACCAAACCAGGATTATATGAAATGCTGAAGGATATTCTTTAAGAGGAGGAAGAAGAAGAAAAGGTAAAGATAAAAACTATGAACAACAAAGTGACAACAAATAAATATCTATCAAAAAGTGAACCTAAAAATTAAGTCAGAATAAACTGGTGAATATGATAGAATCAGGGGCATAGAAAGGGAGTGGACTGACAATTCTTGGGGGGAAGGAGGTGTGGGAGGTGCGGGAAGAGACTGGACAAAAATCTTACACCTATGGATGAGGACAGTGGCAGGGGGTAAGGGCATGGGGTGGGGTGGGAACCAGGTGGAGGGGAACTATGGGGGGAAAAAAGAGGAACATCTGTAATAACCTGAACAATAAAGATTAATTTAAAAAAAAGAAAGAAACAGCAGACATAGAAGCTCTGTAAACCATTTTTAAAAGAAATCTGTTTATAAGGATGTGTCCCCCTCAGTAGCAGGAAGATAAGGATGACTGGAAATCTCATTTTCAATGGAGAAGGCACCCAACTTAAATCTACATAACAGCCTTACCCTTGCTTATGGTGCTTCAACCAGCTTCCCTCCCCTGCCTTTCCACCCCCCCCCCCTCCGGCCCCGTCATCTCCTTTTGTCTTTAGCTGGAGGTGGTATTTAAAGTGGTGGTTTGGGTCATTTCATGGAGTTACTCAGTTTTCCTGTGTATTTCCCAAGTACACATGTCATTAAACTTCTTTTTGTTCTTCTGTTAATCTATCCTTTATTACAGGGGAGTCTCAGCCAAGAACTTAGAAGGGTAGAAGTAAAATTATTTGTTCTCCCCTACAGTTCCATTCCATATTAACTGTTAGTTTTCAGGTAGTATTTTTCAGTCTGAAATTTACTCTATCACCTATAGGCTATGTGCTAGACACAGTTGTCAATTAGACAAGACTCTGACTTACCATTTGTCCAAAGATGGGAGTAAGAATCCAGGTCAGCAGACTTGTCTACTCTGATAAGAACTAATTACTGTTGGGCCAGAAAGTCCTCCCCAGATACAAGATAACCCAGAAGTCCCTCAAACACAACTTGACAAAATACTCTATTGTGTGGTTATAGCTTAGTCATTAACACAAACTAACAATGGTACATATGCTTACACGTATTCTTTGTTAACCTAGTTGTCAACACACTGAAAAGTGTGCACACAAGAAAAATGTCAAGTATTTATCACATATGGGCATCAGAGCAAATGATACATTTATAAGGGAGTAAAGAGTAAATATCCCTTACTCCCCCATTGTTCTAAAAAAAAGCTTCAGGATTAAAGAGGTTCACCTAATTATGAGGTCTGCCCCCCCAAAAGAAAAACCACAAAAAAGCCCACTTGTCTGCTTTGTATTATTTTTCTCCAGTAAATATCTATATATATAAAACCCTAATATGCAAATAGACTGAACGGTGGAACAACTGAACAACCAGTCGTTATGACATGCAGTGGCCACCAGGGGGTGCATGTGGAACATGGCGGTCATCGGCAGCAGGTGGCAGAGCACAGAACATGGAAGGGGCGGCCACAGATGGATGGTGGAGCAGGTGAGCAGGGGCACCAGACCAAGGCGGGGCACCAGTCACTATCATTAGGGTGAGCCTCTAGTGCAGCGGTTCTCAACCTGTGGGTCGCGACCCCTTTGGGGGTCAAACGACCCTTTCACAGGGGTCGCCTAAGACCATCAGAAAACACATATATAATTACATGTTGTTTTTGTGGTTAATCATTATGCTTTAATTATGTTCAATTTGTAACAATGAAATTGGGGGTCACCACAACATGAGGAACTGTATTAAAGGGTCGAGGCATTAGGAAGGTTGAGAACCACTGCTCTAGTGGTTACTGAAATTCTTTGCTCTCATGCACTGCGGTCTGCCTGGTGCTCACACCTGCTGCCGGTGCTCACTTCTAGTGTCTGATCTCAGGGCCGGCGCCATCAGTGCATGGGTGCGGTGGTGGTGGGTGCGGGGCTGCTGGCAGACAAGGGACCAGCGCCACAGCGGGAGAGGCCGGGCAGGGGCACAGAGGATGGACTGAGACCTGCCCTTGTGTCCACCACAGCCTAGCAGCCCACAGTTCCTTTCACAGTGCAGAAATTCGTGCACTGGGCCCCTAGTGTGTGTATAATAATCTGTAACAAAATTTTTAAACTGTTGTGTTCCCACCTACCACAGAACTTCAATCTTTAGTTATCTCATGGTAATCAAATGTGAAATCGGTAGATTAAATGAAGAGGAGAATACATATTTAACTCCTAGGTAAATTTAGCAATGTAAAATCCAATCCCACATAATTACCTAAGAAGAGTAGAAAATTAAATCATATAGCTTGTCCAAGATCACCTTGACAAAGCAGAAAATATCTAGAAGAGTGAAGTTCCAGTTAACTGAGCCAACCATACATTGACAGTTTTGAGTCTTACCGTAGGATTTTATATTGTTTCCAAGTAGGGAGACTATAGTTCAAACCTAGAACTGCTTCTCTAATGGTAAACACTGCACAGGAATAAACTGGTTTGCTTCAAACCTATGTCATGCCTCAAAAGGTGCTCTGTTGTCTCTTCAAAGGCACTGAAATAAAATGAAAACACAAATATATTCCAAGTCACGTAGTTGCAAAGGGATGAAATGAAACCATGGCTGCACTAGTATATGAATTAACGTTGCCTTTTGCTGTCAATTCCAGCAAACACTACATCAAATTCATAGCAGAGCTGATTCATGTTGTAACACTCGCTCTCAGATTTTTGTCTCTAAAACGCCTATTCCACAGTTTATGAAGCTGGGTAGGCAAGAGTTATGCATAACCTCAGAAAAGCTAAGGGGCATCATAGTTATTGGTTTGGATCAGTGGTCAAAGAGTTAATTATTTACTTCACCACAAAGAAAGAAGAGTGTTTTTTTCTTTCCATTTGAAGATTTATCCCATATATAGTAGATTTGGGGAATGTGCAGTACTATACATCAGATGGTTTAAAAAAAACACAAAAAAACATCAACAAAACTGTTGCAATCAACCTCTTGAAAGCAAACTTTGCAAAGATTTATTACATTATTTTTGATATGTAGAAAATTCTACAAAAGAACAGATACAGTTAAGAAGAAATTCAAAATCCTAGGCGTATGAATCATTTAACATGCATACATAATACCCAGACAGCCCCTCAAAAGATTGTGATTAAAGAGAAGAGGCTGTGATTTCTGTAGAAAAATGTGAAAATCAAAAACACTTTCTTTTATCTGAAGTATGGAGTACCAGAAACATAAGCTTAAGGGATTCTTAAGCAGCTTAAATCAGTCAGGCTGACTGAAACCAGCTGACCTACCTGCCAGGACCAAAGCTGAAAGTACTGCCCGGGTCTAAGGGGGAAAGGCAGGCGACCAGAAGGGCCAGAGGCATGCTGCCGGGACCATGTGGTTCCTTTGCTGGGCTGCAATGCAGGGTGGAGCTCAGGGAGCTGGGGAAAGACGTTTGTTGCTTACTCCACTTAAGTTCGAAGAAGTAGCCAAATAGCTCTCTTAGCACTATGCCTGGCTCCATGCCAACAAGGAATGTCCAGGTTTATATCAGTATTCGCTGATTAAATCTCCCCCCTCAAATAATCCAAGTCTCTTCTAACAGAAGCTCAATAGACCTTTTAGAAACTGAGGACACAGTTATAATCTAAAGAAAGTTTAAAATTTTGCAAATAAGTAATTCCTAAAGGATTTGTGTTAAGTTTGGTGGTGGTTCCTGTTTCTGACAGTACTGGTACAAGGAATACTGTAGCCAAGAGATTTTGCTACCTTCCCACTAGGGGGAGCTAAAGGAACAAGATTGAAAATGCCAGTGCTCTGGTTGTCAGGCTATAGTTTATGGAAAGCGTTTCTTCTAATTTGCTCAAGTAGGCTGGTTAGCATTATTTTGGGGTCTCGCTAATACACTCCAAGTGATTTTAACTAATGTCCTTTGAGCACCCACTATGAATAAGGCCCATGGCTAGATGCAATGAGGGGCATAGAGATAAATGACACAACCTCTGCTCTCAAGTGACTTATAAATTAGTGGCTGTTGGGGAGGGGAGAAGAGGAGGGACAGGTGGATAAAGCATGTTTAGAACCATTATATTAGAGCAAACAGTGCGATAAATTACACAAAAACTGTGAAAATAAGTTGATATTCTACTGATAGGGGGTATGAGTCATACTTGGGTTGGGAGAGAAACAGAAATTAGCAAAAAGTCTTACAAACAACCTCCGCACTGTGACTGATGGGAAGCACGTCAGCCCTCACTGTCATTTTAGGGGCAAAAATCACTCAGGAGTTTGGGACTGGACCTATTTGTGGGAGGTTTCTGAATAGCCAGAGGAGCAGATGGCCTCTGCCAACTAGCAAAAGCTTCCATATGCCACGCCCATGACTCCAGTGGGTGCCACCGGAGGCTGACTGCCCCACCCAGAGCTGGTCCCCCACAATGGGGAAGGAAAGGCTGTGATGGTTCATTTTAGGTGTCACTTTGGAGGCTATTTTTGAATAAGATTAATAGTTAAAATAATCAACTCAAAGGAAAGCAGGATGCCCTCCATAACGGAGTGGGCCCCATGCAAACAGTTGCAGGCCCAACGAGAACAAATGATGGGAGTCCCTGAGGAAGAGGGGTTCTCCAGAAGTTTGCCCCGGAACTTCGTCTGCACCATCGGCTCTCCTGGGTCTCCAGCCCACCCTGCAGATTTGAACTTGACAGACTCTGTAACTGTAATCACATGAGCCAATTCATTATCATTAATCTCTTTCTATACACAGTAGTTCTTCACTTAACGTCATCAATAGGTTCTTAGAAAATGAAACTTTCTAAGTGAAGTCACCTATAAGGAAGCCAGTTTCGCCACAGGTTAATTGATGCAAACGAGAGTTATTTAATAAGGTCCTAGAGATAGTTCTGGTCACAAAAACATCACCAAACTTCTAAATAACGACCCCAAGCACTTGTAATATTGAAATAAATATGAGCTATACCTACATTTAAGAAAGATGAATAAAAACAAATAAGATCATTAGTTTCCCACCCGCTTATTCCAATTCAGGGTCCTGGGTGGCCCAGAGACTGGATGTGGGAGGGAACCGGAGTCCCAGAGAAAACCCACACGGGCATGAGGACAATGTGCAAACTCTTCGCACACAGTGGCCCCAGCTGCATATTAAACTTTTTTCTTGTTAACGTTATAACAAAATGACATTGAACGAAACAATGTTATTCAACCACCTTCTGTATATACACATCCTACTGGTTCTGTTTCTCTGGAGAATCCTAACTAATATAGTGACTCTTTGTAGCATGCAGCCCAGGTTTGTATAAGAGGAGCATATGACAATAGAATCCAATAACACTGTTTCTTATCAAATGTGGCTCTCACTAAGATACCAAACAGTATTTTTTTTATTAATCCTCACCCAAGGATATTTTTACTATTGATTTTTTAGAGAGAGTGGAAGGGAGGGGAGAAATAGAGAGAGAGAAACATAGATGTGAGAGAGACACATCGATTGGTTGCCTCCCACATGCACCCTGACTGGAACCGGGGATTGAGTCTGCATCTGAGGTCCGTACCCTTGACCAGAATTGAACCCAGGACCCTTCAGTCTGAAGGTCTGTGCTCTAACCCTTGATAAAAATTGGCTACGGCCAGGATTTTTCTTAAGCATAATCATTTGACAACTGGAAGAAATTCAGTCACAGCAGAAGCAAGCACATTCACCTACAGTGAACTTTGGGACTCAGACAAATATGAGTTCACATCCTCCTAGTTCAACTATGTATTATCTGTGTGTATTTAGGCAGGTTTTTGTGATGTTAAATGTCCACATCTGTTATAGGACACTATTAACACCTACATCACGTAAATAAGATAATGTATTTGATATACTTGGTGTTTGAAAGGCATGTCCTAATTTTTCAATTGCCCATATAACCCACCACCAACATTCTACAATGCACATTTCTTATGTTGTTTTCTCATACCCATCCAACTTTTCAAAAAATTTTTAAATTGATTTCAGAGATGAAGGGAGAAAGAGAGAGAGATAGAAGCACCAATGATAAGAGAGAATCATTGATCAGCTGCCTCCTACATGCCCCACTCTGGGGATTGAGCCCGAAACCCAGGCATATGACTTGACCAGGAATCAAACCATGACCTCCTAGTTCGTAGGTCAAAGTTCAACCACTGAGCCATGCTGGTTGGGCCCCATCCAACTTTTAATAGTTATAATTCAGGGGCAAATAACTATGAAATGCTTGCTGTCCCCAAATGTTAGGAACGTTTCCTAACAGCCCTATTGATTCAGTTTCTGAGAATGGGAGCGACATTTTAAGCCCTAAGTTAGCCACATTTTTCTTCTATCTCTCTTCCTGCTCGAACATTCATCAGCTCCCCTTTGCACACAGGCATAGGACCCCCTTTGCAGAGAGCAATGTCAGAGATCCCCCCTACTCACGAAATTTTCTAAGAAAGGTGGATACCATATAACAGCATATAGGTCCTTTCAAAAAAAAGATGCTTCTTTATGAGAAAAGCTGTATTTCTTGTTGTTTTGTCCTGGATATGCAAAATAGATGCAATAAGTAAATTCACTCAGTTGAGTCATTTTGTGGCTTATGTTCATTTCATGGACATTGGAGAGAAATTGTTAATTGGGTGCAGAGAATAGGACATGAAGGAGCCATATGTGGTAATGGCAATTGTGGCTGTGACTAGTCTAGAGCTATGAGTACCATTGCCTTATTTCAGAGTTGTCTTTGGTCTCCTCCTACATTCTCATTTCCCTGGAAGGCAAGGTCCTACTCCTTCCCTCTGGTGCCTATTCTGTGTTCTACTTTTTGGACAATATTTCTCAGACTTTCCTGGGCTCCAAGGTTCCAGAGCTCCCACTCAGATGTACTAAAACTGAATCTGCAAGAGTGGGCCTTGCGAATCTACAATTGTAAGGAACCACTCACATGTTTCTAAGGCAGCCTAAAGTTTGATCCTCACTACTCTAGACCAGAGGTAGATTTACTATGAAGCTAATGAAGCTTTAGGGCCCCTAACTTGCCTGGATCTCTTCTAAGATGTTTTACTTTTTTTTTTCTTTTTAATTAGTAAATGTCTATTCTTTTTTTCTTAAAGGGCCCTCCTCTAAACTGTATAAGTTTCAGAGCCCACAACACCTGGATGCATCCCTGTTCCGGAGCCTACTTATAAAGAAAGTCTAACGCAAATCAGTTAAACCATTTACATGAGAAGAAACCTTAGCCTACCCCTCTTCTCGGGGTCTTTGCATTTTAGGAAAGATCTTTGAGAGACTAAAATCTTCAAGATCCAAAGGAATAGCTTCCCCAACAGAGGAAATGCTGGTACTTTGCCAAGCACTAGAAGGAGTAGAGGCCCTTATCAGCACACCTGAAATCAAACTGGATTAGCAGCAGACCTTCTGCCTTCTTGTGAGGCTGACCATGGACCCCCCTGGATATAGCACCTGTTCAAGGAAGCTCATTAACATTGAGCTATTCGTACCTGCTATCTCTTCTTCCACCCAGCAAAATGCTAAGGAAACAATGAAATGAGATTCTCAACTGGTAAGTTTGCCTGCAGCCAACTCTGACTTCCCGCAAAGGAAAAGTAGAAGCCATACCTGGCAGTATAAATTAACTGGATGAGAGGGTGACCCGTGCTCTGAACAGATGTCTGAGCACATGAAGGCACACTGACATGAAATCAGACAATTGCAACACACCACCTCACAAGTTCAACTCTTAATTAAGGGGAATTTTGTCCTTGAAAGGTGACTAGAGAGAAGTGAAAAAGACCGCGACATTTGTAAAATCTCCCAGGAAAAGGGACCTCCAGACCTATTGGTGTGAGGCATGTAAACAGGACTTTGAAGAGGTGCATTTTCATGTAAACAGATGATTTATTTTTTGTGCTGGAAAAATGGAATCGATGAGACAGACATGAGTACAAAAAGAACATTTTGGAATTTAAAATAAGGTTTTATGGTACTTCCAGGAAAAGAATTGCATTAAACTTAGGAAGTCAATTGAATGGCAAGTCACTGCTATTACTGAAGCTTCGTTTGAAATGAGATTTACACTGATGTAGATCATGCCACGGTGACCAGGGTGCCCAAAAGGTCTCCCTTTCACTCTCACCACCATCCTAGCACCCTGTTCTCTGAAATTTGCTGGAAAGGTGCAAATCCCACCACTTCAGTTTTGGTATGTCATATTCATGTGCCTTATCACCTCATAGACCTTAACAAATTAAATTACCTGATTTCTGTTCTGTTCATTCTAAAGCAAATCTACTTATCTACATTCAAAAAGAAACTGTTTGAAAGGTTAGCAGAGCTTGTTTTAAATTTCATTTCTATTAAAGCAGGATTCTCCAAACTGTGTTCCATCGAACACTAGTGTCTGGCAAGATACTTCCCCACCACACACACAAATATTCAGAGTCCATAATCAGATAAATTTGGGGAAAAAGGCATAACCTAAGAGAGTCACATTTCACATTCTCATATGAAATACTCTGATAAGCTATGCAGAAAAGAACTCTATTTCATTTCACTGAACCTGGGCCTTCTTGCTCGAATGTCACACTGACACATCGCTAAGTTTGCCCCTTGACGTTGAGAGGGTTTGGCGTTCATCCATTGGCACATCATATCACAGCAGCAGCCGGGAGATGCTCTCAGCGCCTGCTCCCAGGCCTCTGGAGCTCAGCGGGGCCCTCCTCAGCTTCCGGGTCAGAGGAGTGATCACGCATTTCCATAGACTCCCCTGATGCCCAACATCACATCCACATGACAGCTGGAGGCTGTTATTTGAACAGCCTGTAGACACAAAACAGATTGTTTTCTGAGGGAAGAAAAACCCATAGGAGAGGGTTTAAGAAAAGGTAAACTGTTTCATTTGTATTAGGAAAACTAGAAAATGTAGGTTTGAGAATTATGGATTAGGAGATGGATTTTTCCAGTCCGAACACCTGTTATCCTGTTTCCTATGATATAACCAAAGCCAAGCTATGGCTTTCCGTTATGAAAAGGAGAACAAACTAACTTTCCAGTTTCTAATCAGAGATGAGAAGTATATTTTGGGAGACCAAATGGAGAACACTTCTGGCAAGCCAATTAGCCCGTCCCCGTTTATTAAAAACAAACAGCCAAATGTGGATCAACTTCAAAAGCAGTCAAATAAAGAGCAGTATCATACTTGCTCCATGTTCTTAACTGCAGCCTTTTCCAAATGCAACTCTGGAACATTTGACTCAGCCATCCTGACATTGATTCTACCTGTGGACTTGGTATTTATTTGTGATTTTCTCAATGTTTAAATTCCAGCTTATCCTCTGCAGAGCTGTACTTGGCTCTCCAATCCTGTTCTTCTCAAGTCATTTTCTCTTGGGCAAGAAATGTCCTGGTTCATCTCACAACACACAGACCCCAGCCCTCACCATTTCCCACTAGTCAGCGACCACCTGGGCCAGACTTCCCATTGCCATCTCCCATAGCAAGCTTAAGAAAGAAGCAGAAGAAGGCAGCCCATAACACTGTTCATTATTACTGCCATTTTCTTTCTTTCTTTCTTTTTCTTTTTTTATTGTTTAAATAAAGAACATTATAAACTGATGAATAAAAATAGATACAGAGCAGAGAAGCATCAAACAGACTGTCAAACGACAGTGGGAAGGCTGGGTAGGGTTGGGAGGCAGGGGGAGGTAAGAGATCAGAAGGACTTGTATGCATGCATATAAGCATAACCAATGGACGCAAGACAATGGGAGGGGGGTGAGGGCATGTGCTGGGGGGTAGGGGAGGCTGGGAGAAGGTCAATTGGGGGGGGAAAAAGGAGACATACTACTGCCATTTTAGTAACAGCCCTATAACTTCCAGGTGCAGATTTGGAGAGAGAGTTCCATGAACCACTTTGAGAATTAAATCAACAAAAGGAAGGAGGTGATCATTTAATGGTGTCAAGCTGGAAACCAGTGGCTCCCGCCCTGAGTAGCAGAGATAGTGAATCAGTCCTTACCAATAGTTTGTCAATCTATGTGCACATTAATCTAATAACTGAATAGCATGTGCTACTATTTTTTAATATGTGCATAAGTTTTGATGGTTATGAATGAAAGGAACATTCATTAAAATGGTAGTGAATTAATAGAAGTTAGACAGCATCATAAGAGAAAAATAGAAAAGAATAGCTATTTTCATGGAGACAAGGGTCAAGGAGGTATAATCCCCAAAACTATTGTGATACATTCAGGAAATCCTCATTCTTGAAAATTTGGAAACCTCTGCTCTAATCCATTAAAATGATGGCAAAATCAACTCTTTAACAAATGCATTATCTGACAGACTTATATAAACAATCTATTATGCACAATGTGATAAAATGTACTTTGGCCTTAGAATAATGAAAAAGATAACTGAAATGTAATTTTGTTTTGAAGAAACTGAGGACATAAGGCCCCTATGTAATGCTTGGTAAAAATTGTTAAAGGCCTTCTATAATTGCATAATGGAAATTCATTTCAAAAAACAAATGTATTCAAGTTGCTATGACAACCCAAATCCTAAATTTGCGATTTAGGCAAGAAAAATCAATATATTTTTAATTAATACTTTCTAAATATTATTTATCCCTATAAACACAATTTATATATAACTACTCTATTTCTACTGTTAGTTTTTGAGAACTACACTATCATTCTGATTAAAGACTTTCTCGTTAACCTTGTCTCTTACGATTTAGTATACTTTTTTCCTTGGCATGAAGCCAACCACAATCAAAATGGTGGGCTCTCATATATAAACTTGAAAATCTCTGAGTCTAAATTTCTGTTTCAAACCCTCGCCTTTCTCTTATGAGCTTGGCTTCTTTTAATGAAAAATTAAAAGGAAAAGGGGGAAAAAAAACACCCTGAATCTACAAGATGAATAAACAGAAGTGAGAAAACGCAAAAGAATAAAGGACCTGTCAAAAGAATAAATTTGAGTAAATGAAAGATCTTTTCACTCCACAATCACACAAGCACACAATTCAATAATGATAAGAGAGGAGAAGCCAGAAAGTGAAAGGACCTTGCATAGCAGTAGGGATTTTTAAAGTATGTTCAAGTGTGCATATTAAGTATACACATATAGATAGTAGTTACCATTGTAATTCATACTGTGCATAAAAGTTAAATAGTGGAGCACAGCTTTCTAGAACTTACACTTATTTTACCTGAAAACAAATCTCTTCAGGTGTTTCATTACAACACACTTTAGATTCATATGAAAATACTAGCTCCATAAAAAAAGCAATATATATTACAGGCACTCCACTAGAAGGCAGTACAGTTATTTTTCTCCCAGGGATGTGTTTTCCTCTGTGAAACCTTTGTTGTTAAAGAGAATGTAGACCAAAAATAAAGTTTGTGAAGAAAGGAAGCCAACTGGTTTTGTAAGCTATAGAGGTTAAAATGCGTTTATGAAACATTCTCCCTAGAAGCTTTGTAAGCAACACATTTCTCCAAAATTTTTATGACAGCTGGTACAACATGAAAACCATATGCCTTTTTATATCTCTTAAATAAAAATGACTAATTTGACTTATTAACACTGATTCTCTGGAGACAGAGCTACTAGTAAGAGTTCCTGAAGATTTATCTGGTTCTTATTATATTTTAACAACGTCTGCTTTTACACCAAAAACAATTATGCTGGCCATCTGTGTGCAAATATTTGGGAAGAAAATGACAAACTCTACCTTTCTGTACTTCAGCCATCCTTTCAAAACCAGGCCTTTGGGGTGACTCATATCACAAAACTCTTCAGAGTTGTATGGTATTACCTGCTAGAGAGAGGACAGACATCACCACAGTGGGTTTCCGGGAACAGAATCAGCAAATGTCAGTGCTAGAATGACCCTCAGAGACCTCTACTGTCATTTTGAACCTGAGGCCCAAAAGGTTAAACAATTCGGCCATGCTATTTTCCAACAGAGGCAGCACTAGAAGCCAAGTTTTCTGAGGTGCCCAGTGATACTTGCATTCACTTCACCCTCCCATAGGAGCCCCTCCTCTCTAGAGAGACCCACCTTAGAACTATAGCTGATGATGCCCGGAAGTTTAAATCAGGTCTGAAGGTTCATTAAGAAGGTCAGGACTCCAGCTCAAATAGCATAGGTATGATGACAGAGGGTTCTAGCCACCTCTATCGGGGTAACTGCTCACTAGATATTCCCAGCAGGAATTGGGCTACAGAATAGGCCCTGTCTATCATGAGAGTCTGGTGTCAATTTTATTCAGAGACCAGAAAGAACACACTCGAGTTTAACAAGTTGGGCTCTTTACTGGTTGCAGTGAGGGAGAACAAACATGAAGGGAACTTCTTAAGAACAGGGTGTTAAAAAGAACCTATTATAGGCTCTAGCTGGTTTGGCTCAGGGGATAGAGTGTAGGCCCGACTGAAGGCTCCTAGGTTTGATTCTGATCAAGGGCACATGCCCGGGTTGCAACTCGATCCCCAGTAGGGGGTGTGCAGGAGGCAGCTGATCAATGATTTTCTCTCATTATTGATGTTTCTATCTCTCTCTCCCTCTCCCTTCCTCTTTGAAATATATATATATATATATATATATATATATATATATATATACACACATATATATATATCACCTATTATATGATTGGGAATTGTGTTGTATAATTTTGGGGAGGGTATAAGAAAGCAGAGATTCCTTCTAGATTGGGAGGAGCATTAGAAAGCAGGAGCAATTCTATGACCGGGTATCACATTCAATCTTACATATAAGGCTAGATGAGGTTAAGGCTGTAATTGGTAGGTAAACAAGTAACAATCATTCAATTTAGCTGAGACAGAGGGAGGTGTTTGGTGTTGTGTGGGTGCACTGTGCCCTGGTTTTGTTCTCACTCCATGACAGTCTCAGAGTGACCGTGCCTGGTGTTGTGGTTCTGTGATGCTCTCCACCAGAAGAACCAGGCCTCATTGTTAGTGACAGTCCAGCAGGAAGTAGCATGTGTGAGACTTAGTTGTGAGCATCAGGTCAGCTCCTGAATATCCACAGAGTCAGTGGATGGGGCAGATGAATAGATCTATAATTCCTAGGTGCCAATCTTGCCTAGCCCTCAAGTGGAATGCCCGAGTCACTATAAAAACAACAACAACTTGGAAATCCTCCTTTACAAAACCACACAATCAGAGCAAAGCAGCACAAAGCAGCATTTACTATCTACCAGTGCCATACTGACTGTAAATTGGAAAGCAAGATGAATTTGACACCTGAAAGAATTAGGTTTGAGTCCTGGCACTGCTTCTTGATAGCTAAGTGACTTGATAGATATGTGACTCTGACACTCTCGAAGCTACAGGGATTGAATAAGATAATGTAATTTGTGTCAAGAGACTCACCATCGGGCCACCCCAAACTGCTGTCTCTTGCTCAGTTCTGCAGCCCTAATGAATGTTTCCCTTTGCAAGTCTCCCTGGCTATAACCAGGGAGCACTTACCACCACAAATTCCAGGGGCTCGGATCACAGCTTATGTCCCATCTTGACCCCTAACATAGAATAGTTAGATTAACCCTTTCAGCCATGCTAAAACACTACCTTTACTTCAGGTTCGTGCTGAAAGATTTCTGGCTGTCAAAAATTAAAAGATTGATTGATAAGGAAAAAATCTTGTCGTGAAGAGAGTGACATGAACAAAGATAATACTGGAATTAGCAATTGTGCATGAGAAAGTTAAAGGAGAAAATGTTCAAATTTATTGAGCTAATTCTAAAATACCGAGCCCAGAAATAAAGTGAATTTTAATAGCGATGACAGATGAAATAGTTGAAACTTATCATTAAAGTCAACACTTTGAAATGCCTGTGATCTATAAAACTCTTTTTGACTAGATCCAAATTAGTTCTCTGACCCGATAGAGCTAACAAACAAAACAAACAAAAGTGATGATCACTGAAGTGGATAACACAGAGACAAAGAGCGTGTTTCAAGTTCTAAGAATTCTAAAACCTCTTGTTACGGAAGGTTATGAAGAAGCCTGTAGCCAGAAAGCAGGAAGGAAATGGCATTTCTGGCAACAATGACTTAAAACAAAGGAACAGTCACTGCCCTCTTGGATTGCCTCCCATCATTTGGCTACCTTGAGGCTCAAGGGAAATTGGAAAAGTTCACAAATATCTCTTGGCATTGTCACTGAGTGGAATCTTGTTTACCTTTCTAATATGGTTACAAGGTTCCTACTAAACAGACTGGGCAATCTTCTCCAGCTGCTTAACTATTAGTATCCTCAAACCTCAATTTTCCATCCACACATTTGAGGGGTCCACCCAGATAGTTAAAGCAAAATGTCAATCTTCTGCAGGAAATTCGTTGTTAGCAATTACAATAGCAAGTTCCTGAAATACACACGTCAATACAACATGAGAAGCATGGACCTGGAACAGAGTTTGAGAAAAATTCTATAAAATGAGGGCATCAGAGTTGCTTTGTAAGGACCATTCTGGCTCTCCCACCATTTGGCTTACTAATTACTTCAATGAAATATAAAGTAGGAGAAGAAAAACATGTCAAGAAAAAAATAATGTCAAAAGCCTCATAAGCTCAGTTGCCTAGAATCCAGTGTTAATGACACGTAAAGCATAGGGTCCAGGGCGTGGTGGTTTCCTGGGTGAGTGGGCTGTGAAAGACCTTCCCAGGACTCCATCTAGCCCTCTCACAAATCCTCCCTATGGGTGGTGGGGAAACGGCATGGATGAATCTGTAAAATGACTCCCCACTGGAAGAAATGGGTAGAAATCTACATTATCCATTTGACTAAGGAACTGTCCTTCAGACAAAAGAAACAATATGAAATATAGCACTTGCCTAACTCACCTCCATGCCCATGATCTACTGGATGCACATGACCAGGAGATACACATGGTGGAGGGTGCCCGGGCCATTCTGCTCCCACCAGTTCAATTACATGTTGGCTAAGAGCCAGTTGTGATTATTCACAAGTATACTGATGCCAGCTCTACTTTGTATATGAATAAAATGATGATGGTGAAGTATATGTGCAAAAAAAAAAGATTCAGCCCAGCCAGTGTGGCTCAGTGGTTGAACATTGCCCATAAACCAGGAGGTCACAGTTTGATTCGGTTTGATTCCCAGTCAGGGCACATACCAGGGTTGCGGGCTCCATCCCCAGTCAGTTCCTCTCTCTAAAAATCAATAAAATATATTTTAAAAATAGATTCAATTTCATGAAAAGTAATTATAACTCAATCAAGACAAATTCCTTTAAAAAAAGATGTGACATTAGATACGGGTGAAATAACCATAACAGCTTGGTTGGGTACAGGAGTCATAGACAGACACCCAGGAGGACTCCACACTCAAAATTTCCTAACAAGTGTTTCTCAGTTGGTCTTCAACTTCAAAGAAACCAAAATTGGAAACCATGGAAAACACATTATGCTGCGGTTTCTGAGAAAGACAAAACCAATCGTGTGCTGAAGCCAGCTTACACTGGCTCACGGGAACACTTAGCAAGCTTCCAAGGATTCTGCAAGCTGATTGTATGCACTGCCATCATTGAAATGCCATAGACTTACAATTAAATAGGTCACATTTAAAAAGAAAGTTATTCATATATAATACTTTCAACAATGAAGAATTTTTTATAAAAGAAAGTTATTGAATATTAAAGGCTCATCCCTTCCTAAATATTTTACATTTATAATTATGTACACTTTGGAAGTTATTTACATTTACTCGATCTCTCTCTATATATATGCATATATATATATATCCTATCTAATAAAAGAGAAACATGATAATTAACGTACAACCACTACCCTTCCCATTGGCTAATCAGGGCAATATGTAAATTAACTGCCAGCCAAGATGGCGGCTGGCAGCCAGGCAGCTTGAAACTAACATGAGGCTTGCTTGCTTCAGTGACGGAGGACTCCAACGTTCCCCGCCTGCCGCTGCAGACCTCTGAGCTGCAACTCTAAGCAACTATGTTTCAAATATAGAAGCTAAACAAAACCCCAGACACCTGCTTTAGTTGCCAGGCTTCAGCCAGCAGGATCCCAACATTGTTTCAAATACAGAAGGTAAATGAAGGCCAGAAACCTGCTTTCAGCAGCAGAGGCCTAAGAGCTGGAGCCAAGCCTCGAAGCTAAAGCTGGCCCAGAATAAAAAAAAGAAAAAGAAAAAAAGGAGCGGTTGGGAGCTTCAGTCACCCGCCAGCCTGAAAACAGCCCTCAGCCCCTCACCCAGACTGGCCAGGCACCCCAGGGGGGACCCCCACCCTGATCCAGGACATCCTTCAGGGCAAACCAGCTGGCACCCACCTGTGCACCAGGCCTCTACCCTATATAGTAAAAGGGTAATATGCCTGCCGGCACCGGGATCAGTGTGACGGGGGCAGCGCCCAAACCCCCTAATCGCCCTGCAGATCTGTGTGTGACAGGGGGCAGGGCCACAACCTCCCTATCCGCCCTGCTCTGTTTGTGACAAGAGAAGGCGCCCCAACCCCCTGATCGGTCCTGCTCTGTGGGTGATAGAGGGCAGCGCCCAAACCCCCTGATCGCCCTACTCTGTGAGTGACGGGGAGAGCTTCTCAACCACCTGATCGGCCCTGCTCTGTGCATGACAGGGGGGAGCTCCCAACCCCCTCATGGGCCCTGCTCTGTGCGTGACAGGGTATGGAACCCCAACCCCCCTGATGGGCCCTGCTCTGTGCGTGACAGGGCGTGGCGCCGCAACCTCCCCATCGACCCTGCCTTGAGTGTGACAGGGGGCCGTGCCCCAACCCCCCAATTGGCCCTACCCTGAGTGTGACTGAGGGTGGCATCGCAACCTCCCAATCTGCCCTGCTCTGTGCATGACAGGGGGCAGCGCCCCAACTCCCCAATTGGCCCTGCTCTGAGCCCGACCAGGGGTTGCACCTAGGGATTGGGCCTGCCCTCTGCCACCCAGGAGCAGGCCTAAGCCAGCAGGTTGTTATCTCCCGAGGGGTCCCAGACTGGGAGAGGGCACAGGCCGGGCTGAGGGAGCCCCCCTCCCCCCCGAGTGCACAAATTTTTGTGCACCGGGCCTCTAGTATATATATAATAGGAATATAACAAGAACAGCTACACATTTCTTTCCAATCCCACATTCAGTGCCATGTTGGTAGCTTAAAAACAGCCATGGTGGGAGTGTTTACACCACAGAAATGATCAAATGCAACAATCAGGACTATTTTTTTCCAGGAAGTGGGCTGTTCAATGTTGATCAGCACACCACGAAACAGAAGCCAAATGGAGTCAGTGGGATCAGATTCAAAGGGAAGTCCTTGGCCATACGGCAGAAGGCTAGCAAATGAACATACATGTACTTATAAGCTTTAAATTAAAATGCTAAATATGTGTAAAAATATACATACAGCTTATCCTCTAGTTTATTTTTTTTCAGTTAATCAACAACATTTGGTTTTGATTCCAACTAGGGCTTCTACCAGACAGGGGAAACATTGAACAAATTTTTGTAACTTTCTAGAAAGTAGTTTGGCAACATTTATTAGGAGATTAGAAACTCATACCACTTTACTAAGAACTTCACTTCTTTTGCTTTATTTTAAGAAAATCATAAAGGATATAGTCAAATATGCATCAAAATGTTCATCATATTGTTTAAAATAACTACATACATATATAAACAACCTATACGTGCAGCAGTAGGAAATGATTAAATAAATCATAATATATCTACATAATAAAATATGGTATCACAAGTAAAATCATGTTTTCAAAGAATGTTTAATGACTAAGAAGAAATCCACCAAATATAAATGTGGTTATCACTGGATGGTGGCACTTAAACTGGTTCAATGTTTTATACAAATAATGCACATGCATTATTTCTAATGTTAGAAAATAGACTTAAATAAAAATAAGAAATGAATGATCCTAATTTCACTAAACAGAAATAGCTATTTCATATCTTCTGTTGTTTTTCTTATCATTTTTTACCTGTAAGAACACACACACACACACACACACACACACACATTTTAAGCCAAAGTACTAACTATTTTTTCATAGTAAATCTTAGGCTATTTCTGTATAATTTTTACTTTAATTTCTTATTTACAATGTTCTGTATTTTCCAATTTAAAAAAAAGAGCATAGAGCAGCTTATCTCCAAAGATAATCCCCAGTGAACTATGCCTGTGAATCTTGGCTGGCTCCGTGACTTTTCCTTAACCAAAGAATGAGGTAGTGACGATAGTGTGTGAGTTAGAAAGCCTAAGACTTAAGAAGGCCTGGGAGCTTCCATTTTTGTGCTTTTGGGAGCCCTGAACCACCATGTAAGATGTTCAGTTACCCTTAGGGAGAAACTGAGTGGGGAGGTCACGTGGAGAGCCTTGCCAGTGTCCAAGCTGAGCCCAGCATGCCCACCAAGGCATGGGAATGAAGCCACCCTGGATTCCCCAACCTGCTCAAGCCCTGAGTGACTTCAGCCCAGCCAACAGCACATGGAACAGAAGAACCATTCATTTGAAACCAAGTCATCCATTAAAAAAGAGGATAAAATAATAACATGTTGCTGTTTAAGGTACAAAGCTTTGGTGATTAGTTAAGCAGCAGTAACCAAAACAGAACATGCATTATTTATATAATATGAAAAACAACATTATTTTTAAAGGCATTATAACACACCTGTGTGTGCACTTTTGCATACACACACACACACACCTTATTTCCTGCTTGAATGCCTAACTACTATTGTCCTGCACATACCTATTCTATACAATGTGCACCTAATTTCACAGTTCAGATTCAATCTGTGTGGAGGAAAGATAAATTGCTGACACTGTAAATTACTTATTGAATGCCAATCTTAAAACCACACAAACTGTTGTATATAATTCTTTTAAAAGGAAACTGAAACTCACAGAGAGGAAGTGACTAGACCAAGGTTACCAAAGTCACATTACTAAGTTAGTGTTTGAGTTAGCACTGGTTCCAAGGTCAATGCCCCTTCCTCTATACTCCATTCTCTCTTTTAAAAATATGCCACCTTGTTTCAGATGACTCATCTACCAGAAGATAGATGCAGTCCCTACTTGACTAAAAATGAGAAGAATCATAAATCTTACAGAATAGCCTGCTCTTCAGGGATTTCTAGTCTGATAAACTTGGGCAAGCCAGAGAGGTTCAGATATGTAGCAAGAATCTCTGGATAAGAACTGAAAATATTATTGCGTGGAGTGGAGGCCAGTACTAGTCATTTAAATTAATGAGCCTGCCATTCTCATCTGCCCACAGCTGGAGGTGGCATGAGGAAAGACCAAAACTGAGAATGAGTGGCCGAAGAGAGTGGTAAGAGAAAACAAGAAAAACAAGACAATTGAAAAAAATTAAATTATATATGGGCAAAATTAGGTTTACAGTTGTTCGCAGGGAAAGATAGTAGGTTTTCATTATTACAATAGCTTTTTTAAACTGTTTCGTGTACTCACAACTGTTAACCTACTTTTGCCTACCGCTGTAGAATGAACTAATCACTACTTCTTCTGGTCCTGTGAACCATGAAACACCAAAGAAATACTTCTAAGGAAAGGGAATCTGATTCACCAGCAGGTAACCCATGAACCGTGACACACCAAGACAGCCTCTTTCATCTTTCAGCCTCTCATGCTAACCTCGGGAGGCACTCCTGAGCTGGGAGGAACTCAATTTCAACTTTCCTTTTGCTTTTCTTCCCCTGGGCAATAGCTAATGTTAATGTGTTAAATAAGCAATATACCCTTTCCAGGACACGACCAGAGAAAAAAGCCATTCCCATGTTATCAGCCTTTCTGTAATGGGAAATCTAGTCATTTCACATGTAGGTCCAGGAAGGTCAAAAGATGCACTGCATGGTAAGAATTCTTTCCCTCTGTCCTCAAAACGAGATTGTCACCACAAGCACTGATAGAGACAGCCAGGAAGCAGGGGCTAAGAGTACCAGAGCGTTTACAAAATGTTTAGAACAGAAGAGAATTCTCTGGCTTCCCAAAGCCGTCAAAGTTGAATACCAACCTTGAGACACACGTGCACGCCTCGCTGATACCAAGGTACCGACTCCATCACAGCTAGCTTTCCTTACTGCAGTAACTGCTTGGTACCAATAACATAGGGCCCGCAGGGTTTCCAAAATAAGCTAAGAAACACACTACATTAGTTTCATCTCCTTCTTATCGCATAGAAATAAAAGATACTTTAAATATGTAAGCATATTAGGTAATGCTATTACTTATGTCTCCCTTAACATAATTTAAGTTGTAACTATGTCATTGGAAACATTTTAAAAGCAATCTATATTCACACTGCCTATATTATGTCTTTTAAAGTTTGTGTACATCAGATGTAGACTGAGTGGCCAGATTATTATGACCACCTGACGTTTATAGGCAAATTAGCTATAATTTCGCGCTGAAGTTGCTAGAGGGCCAGACCATTATAGAAAGCTCTGTATGCGAAGGAACCGCTGAGCTAAAGCCAGCCCCAGACCATTATAAATAGGGAAGCAGGTTGTTTACCACAGTAGAAGTGATTTTTTTTCTGAAGATATAGGTAAACAACAAGATTTAACAGCCTTTGAACATGGGAGATATACACACGCACACACACACACACACACACACACACACACACACACACACTGAGTGGCCAGATTATTATGACCACGCCATCAATACTTCATTGGGCCACATTTTGCCTTCAATACCATGGCGATTCTTCTTGGCATTGACTCCACGAGATGTTGAAAGGTGATGCGAGGAATCTGACGCCATGCCTAATGAATAGCACTGTCCAGTTCTGTGAGATTTGATGGTTGTGGAACCAGCTGCCTGATGGCTCTTTTAACTTCATCCCACAAATGCTCAATTGGATTGAGATCTGGTGATTGTGGGGGCCACCTAAGCAAGGTAAAGTCTCCCTCATGTTCTTGAAACCACTCCTGCACATTATGAGCACCGTGGCATAGCGCATTGTCTTGTTGGAAGAAGCCATCTCCATTGGGATACGCCATCAACATGATAGGATGAACTTGATCAGCAATGATACTTAGGTATGTTGTGCTATTCGGACGTTGTTCCACATGAATTAAAGGGCCCAAATCATGCCAGGAAAACATGCCCCAAACCATAACACTGCCCCCACCAGCTTGAAGGGTTGTACTGATGCATGTGGGGTGCATGCTTTCATGCTGTTTCCCCCAAATTCTCACTCTGCCATCTGCAGGATGCAACTGGAAACATGATTCATCGGACCACATGACTTTTTTCCAATGCTCAACTGTCCAATACTTGTGTTCCTTTGCAAATTGGAGACGTTTTATCTTGGTAACTGCAGACAGCAAAGGTGTTCGAACAGGCCTTTGGCTTCCATATCCCATATGATCAGTGTACGGCTAATTTGCCTACAAATGTCAGGTGGTCATAATAATCTGGCCACTCAGTGTATATTTTTTGTTTGTCATAAGCCACTATTGTAATATTTTTGGCATTTAGTTTATAAAGATTTTCTTTTTTTCAATATGTTTTTATTGATTCAGAGAGGATAGGAAAGGGAGAGAGAGATTAAAAAAAAACACACCAACAATGAGAGAGAATCATCACTTGGATGCCTCCTGCACGCCCTCTACTGAGGATCCAGCCGCAACCCAGGCATGGGCCCTGACCGGGAGTCAAACCCTGACCTCCGGGTTCCACTGAGCCATGCCGGCCAGGCCAAAAAGATTTCCTTGAAGGAGTGGTAACTTGTCAAAAATTGGAAAGAAAACATTTTTACATTTGAAATCTTAAAAAAAGATAGAGAGATTCAAGTTATTTGCCTTCATTTTCTTAGTACAAGGTATCAATTAAACTGCCTCACACCATCAAGTAAAAGCATGTAACACAAATGCACACCCTTGTTAGACCACCTAGGGAGCAAGTCTAAGCTTCCTTTGGCGGAGTGCTGATAACCAAGTGGTGGGTGCAACCTGTAGATTTCCCACCTTTCCTGGCCTCCCCTTGTGCGCTGAATTTGCGTGGGAGCTCCAGCATAAGCTTCAGTAGATGGCACTTCTGTTGGCCACTATCTTCTGGTGTCCCATGTTTTCAGACTTCTCAGAGCAAAGTCCTCCTAAGCTCGCCTGTTTGTACAGGGTGCCTACTGAAGGGAAGTTGCACCTAACCTGAGAGTTCCATGTCTGGGACACAGTGAGGTGAATTTATTATACCAACGGTTAATTGAAATCAATGACATCTAGCTTCCTTTCAGAAAAAAAAGAAAACAATCATTTGAATATGGTATGCTGCACCTCCTCTTCAGAAAATATTCTGTGTATTATCTTTACGGGTTGCTTATTTTGATGGAAATCCTTGAGTTTCTTACTCTTTCCCTTAAAAAAAGAAGGCAAGTTTTCTAAGAGCTTTCTGAATAATATCAGAAAAATCCACAAACGGTTTGCATGTGTCAAATCCTCTCGCACACACATAAACTAGCATGGGAAAACTAGGCTTGTCCTCAAGAAAGGAGGCACTTCCCACAAAGAGTACAGTATTCAAGGCACAAAATCTGCTGCGTGAACATCCTTTAGTGAGAATACAAAGTTTTAAAATTCACATTATTTGCTAATACTGCAAGAGGAGCAGTTATGGGAAGTTATACTGTCATACTCTCACTTTCTAGAAGAGCAGGTGAAAGTAATCAGACTTTGCCCTGGCCAGGTGGCTCAGTTGGTTGGAGCTTCATCCCGTGCACTGAAAGGTCGCTGGTTCAATTTCCTGTCAGGGCACATACTTAGGTTGCGGGTTCTATCCCTGGTGGGGCACCTACAGAAGGCAATCAATTGCGCTCTCTCTCTCTCTCTCTCTCTCTCTCTCTCTCTCTCTCTCTCTCTCTCTTTCTCTCTCTCTCCCCACCCCCTAAAATCAATAAGGATATCCTCGGGTGAGGATTAAAAAAAAATAAGTAATCAGACTGTGCACTCTCTATGCCATTTTCAAGGGACTCAGTTTCTTCCTTCAGAAAAGGAAATGATCCTTTTCCTTTAGCCCAGAGCAAGAATGTAATCATAAAAAAAAATCACAGAATTTAGAGTTAGAAGATCCATTAGGGCCTCTAAGTACAGATAAAACTTTATAAACCCTTTCCCAAAATCCTCTTAAAAAAACAATTTGCTGTTTTCATCATTTCTTTGAAAAATTACATGACGATCTGAGGGACCCGCAATGACAACCCTAGAAGTGCAAAAATGCTATTTACACATAGAACACATAGAAAAGTATCACAAGAAATAAAATAATACAAACACCCTTGCAGTATACTTTAGTGATGACCTGGAGGGTTGCATTTATGAGAAAGGGCAATAATATATGTACTACATTATAAAAATGAGTCCATCATCAAAGGCTTCAAGGTGGGTGTATTCGCAAAACACTAAAGGAGGGGAGGTGTCAGCGACTTTAAAAGGAACATGTAAGGCTTAATTCCAAACATAAAAAGCACCGGATCTACATTTTCAGAGAAACAAAGAGGGAGAACACATCCCTGGTTTTTTAGAGCCATTCTCTACCATGGGGTTATGACACATCATTGTGACACTGATAGATTTTCAGATATGCTGCAAGTAACACGTTTTTAATAATATTTTTAAAAACAAAAGTCTGTAAGTGGTTTATTTATTGGGCCAATTTGTAGTTATTCTCACTCACTTGCATTCCAATGTGCTTTCTTGACTGGAAGAGAAAATTTGGATGAGCTTACTTCTTCCCAGAGAGTCTCCCCATGTACATATGAATGAAGTCCTTTATTCATTCATGTAATCAATCAGTGCTTTCTAAGTTTCTAGAATGTTCCAGGCATTATGGCAGGTGCTATAAATACAAAGATGATTTAAACAAGGCCCTTGCCCTTTGGAGAAGCCATAGGTCTAGTGTGGGAGACAGACACGTTAAAAAAAAAAAAAAAAGTGCAACCCAAAGGGATGAATACTCATACAAGTAAATGCAAGGTGATGAGGAAATACTGGAAAGAAAATAATTTTTTTCTGGATTAGTCAAGGAAGACTGCACACAATTAGCTTAGTTGAGCTATTTCAAACAGGATTACTGGGAGTTCCGGCAGATGGAGAAAGAGGGAGGGACTTTATAATTTACTCTCTAGGAAGTGCAAAGACATTGGAGTTATTCTTTTTGTTGTTGCTTGTGGCTTTTTTAAAAGAAGGAGAGCAGCATGACCAGATTCGTTTTTCAGAAAGCTAATCTTGGTGATAATAGGGAGGACGTCTGGGAGAGGAGAGAAACTGGAAGCAGGAATTCCCGTTAGAAGGTTATTGTAAGTGTCAACGCCTGAGAAGTGAGGGCCTGAACTAAGCAGTACCAGTAGAAATGAAAAGGCTAAAACAGAATCAAGTGATATTTAAGCGACAGGATAATCAGTAAGACTCGATGACTGATTGGATTCAGGAGCTGAGGGAGAGATAAATTAGTCAAAAAAATGACTCCGAGTTTTCTAGCGTGGGTGATTTAATAGATATTGATATTATTAATCAAAGAAAGAGAATGCAGCCAGCACAATAGGTTTCCTGCATGAAAGATAATGAGCTTTGTTTGGGACATTTTATGTTGGGGAGCACAAGAGACTTGGTTGGAAAGTTATAAGGAGGACATTCTGATAAAAGGGAAGTCTGTGTTTATGGGAATTCCGGTTTAGGGGAGACTTAGGGGAGTGTCTAAGGTGGCGCCCCTAATTATTCCTTGACCTTTCCGCACAAATATGTGCATGTGCAGACCCCCGGGTGTTTACTGGAATCCTTATGCTTAATCCCTGGAGGCCCTTGCCTAGAGGACAATGCAAACATGTGTCCTCCCAAGATTACTCACCCTACTGATTGCATCTAAAGAGAAAAATTCCAATAAAGGCCTAACGAGGAATAGCAGCTGCCCTGGCTACTAAAGCTGGCGGGGGGGAGGGGGGGGGGGCTTTTAGCCTCTCTCGCACAAACTGTGTCTGAGTGATCTGTTCATCCGTCGTTCAGAGGCTGCTGGTCAACCCTGGCAATTTTAGCTTTGAGATGGGTCATTCAAGTAGAGCTGTTCAGTAAAGAGACACATGCAATCAGATTTCAAGAAAGAAATCTGAGTACCAATACAGATCAAGAGTCAGAAACATATAAGGTTGTGGCTAAAGTGTAGAACGGGATGAGATCACCCAAGAAAGGTGACAACAGAAAGGAATCTAGGCCAGAACTCCGAGGAACATCAAGCCTTTGATGGGGGGGGTGGGAGACAGGGGCAAGGAAAGCTGCGAAAATGGCAATATGTACTAAAAGACAGAAGAGAGAGAGAGAGAGAGAGAGAGAGAGAGAGAGAGAGAGAGAGAGAGAGAGAGAGGAATTTTAAGGAGAAAATTGGTGCCATTACTACATGCCCAAGAAAATTAGAATGCATATGCAAAAGGAGACACTGAGTTTTTAGCAAACAGAGGGTTATGAAATGATCCTAGCTAAACGCAGTGATGGTGAACCTATGACACGCGTGTCAGAGGTGACACGCGAACTCATTTTTTTGGTTGATTTTTCTTTGCTAAATGACATTTAAATATGTAAAATAAATATCAAAAATATAAGTCTTTGTTTTACTATGGTTGCAAATATCAAAAAATGTCTATATGTGACACGGCACCAGAGTTAAGTTAGGGTTTTTCAAAATGCTGACACGCTGAGCTCAAAAGGTTCGCCATCACTGTGAGCCTCCTCAATAGGGTGGTGGAAGCAGAAGTCAGGAGGCATAAGGATAGCTTCCGAGGTTCACGAAAGAGGATTTAAAAGATAAGCTACTACCCACTAGGCTTAAATTTTAAAAAGAAAAAGAAAAAGGTAGCACACACCTCCCATGGAAATAATGGTTCCTCCCATGATTAAGTCTCCAGGCCGGTTACCAATACATCAACCGCGGGGGAGGCTCAGGAGAGGGAAAAAAACCCGTCTTTTCAGTAAGATCCTGTTTGCCAGTTTTTAAGGTGCAGATATTTAGTCCTTGTCTGTTGCATTCACCTTTACGTTCTACTTCGTGGTGATGCCTTAAGACCCGAGGCTGCGACTCTGCAAATTATTTTTCCAGCGGGTTCCGTTGCCTCAGGTTCCCTTCGGCTTCATGGCTAGGGGCGCTCCCGGGAATGGCGAGGCTGGAGCGGGGAGACCGTGTTCCTTCCTGCTTCCTTCCTAGGCCCGTATGCAAACCATCCCAGCACAGGCTCTTCCCCGGGGCGAGGCATGGGTTCCGGTGTCCAGATCCAGCCAGGCTGTGTCCCCAAGAGGCCGCAGCAGCAGCAGCTGGCCCGCGCCCTCTCCCTGAGAATCCGGATCCAGCTCTATGTGGACCCGGCTCCACACGCCTAGGTTCTGGTAACCCCAATCTCGTCCTGTTCTTCTCTGAGGCCAAAGAGGGAAAACTGCTTTCCAAGATGGGGAAGAGAAGAGAAGGGCCGCATTCGGAGGGGCAAGCGCCAGCGTTCTGTTTTGGATATGATTATTCGATGCCTTGGAGATTAATATCCTGTTTACAACGCTGAGCACTTTTTATCCCTCATGTATTCAATTGACGGGGGGTGGGGGGGATTATATATCTCCCATCATGAATGGGAAGCTACTGGCTGTGCTACATTTTGTTTTCCCGTTGGAGACAGCGCTGGACTGAAGGAGCACACTGGCGCTGGTGTTTGTACCGTTTCTGATTGGTTATCTGACCTTCAACAAGTCATCTCTTCCTCCTCTCAGACTTAGTTTTCATGTTTTTCAAAGGAGGACGTTCATTATACTTTGATGGTCGCTCAAAAAATGTCATTGCTGTTTGTGGCGGGAGGTAGAGAACGGGCTGAAGACGTGAACTATCAATAGGTAAGTGGTGGTGGTGGGGGGGGGGGGGTAGGAACTGGGGAGGAGCACTTCTAAGAGTTCAAGTTGGTATCTTGTAGAAACCGGCACTGTGCTGAGATTTTAAGGCACTTTTTGTGTGCGAGGTAGGCTGGTGCAGTGGTTAAGAACACCGATTTAAATGTCAAACAGACTTGTCTGATTTGTTCAGACCTGCTTTTATTTTTTTAAAGCTTTATTGTTGAAGGTATTACATATGTCCCCCATCTTACCCCCATTGACCCCTTCTAACCCGCCTCTGCTCCCCTGTCCCAGGCCTTCACCACCCTATCGTCTGTGTCCATGGGTTATGCACTTATGCATACAAGTTCTTTGGTTGATTACCTCGAACCCACCCACCCCTCCCTTCCCTCTGAGATTGGACAGGTTATGACCTACTTCTAAATCCTGTGTCAGCTACCTCCTGGCTCTGGGATGATAAGTCATTTAAGCTTTCTGATTCTCAGCTTCGTCATCATTAACATCAGTCTACCTCTTTTGTAAAATAGAAGTCGAAGGTGGTTGGATATGAAGCAGTAAGAAAAACAGCTGCATTCAGCATTCGGATATTTATCTGTTTATTGAAACTGCTTTTAAATGCTACACTTCCATGGCCCGGTGTGGAAAGATATGTTTCAGCCCCCATCTGAACAGGGGCCCCCAAACACACACTATTATATTTGATATTCTAGTAATGAGGAATAGCAGAACCTTCTCCTTCTACTCATTGGTGGGTTCATTTGGAAAGAATGAAATGTTCCAGGATTTCATCAAATTACTTAGGCAAAAAGCATAGATCCTTGTGAATGCTGAGTTAATATATTTGCTTTCCTTACTGTTGTATTAAGAAAAAGGCACCTTAAGAATTTTTTTTCTTGACTCGCTAAGGTATACTCCTCAGTTGTCAAGAAAAAAAAAAGGATGTGGTACATTGGGATCTAGACGGAATATAAGAAACTATATTCATAGACATATGAGTGATGGTTTTTCCATTACAGGATTCATTTGCATAGAATACTGTGGCACACAGACCAATTTTCCCCTCGAAGATACTGCATTTCTTAGCATTTCTAGCCAGTGAAAAGTGATAGAAAAAAAATAAGAGCAAGACCATCATCTTTCTGACATAAAGAAAACGATTGTTTAAACTCCCTATGCTTACTTTCTAAATATTATTCTGCTGTGCTAGCTTATCTCTTGGTCTTAAAATAGAATCTTGCAAGCACCATTTACATCCTTATGTCAGTCCTTTACCACAAAACAAGTGAAAATTAAATATTCAGTCCCTGGGTTCAAAAACTTCAGGATAGATTTCTAAGCCCAAAAGTAGGATGATAGTTCACCTCCTTAGGTGAATGTACATTTGGGTAGATTAACAGGTTCTGCACTCATCCCACACCTACATACCCACACTCACAGGCACACTTCTCCCTATAACTGAGGCATATGTAAGCAATGCAGCCGAGTCTAGGTCCTGAAGGTGCCAGAATAGAAATCAGCCTTCTTTTGCAGTTGCGTTAGCATTTTCAGATCACACAGATTAGTATTTAAGTGTCTGGTTCATTGAATGTAATATGATATATTAGGAAAGAGGTGGGAGAAAAAAGGTGGTAGAGATAGTATTTGAACCAATTTGCAAAAACATCTCCTTTGAATGACTAATGCGATGTTCCAAGGTTGAATTTTGCCATTTCTTAAATGTTTTGCTCTAGCAGCATATTTACAACCTATGCTCAGAATGAAAAGTTGAATATGTGGAGGATATGAGACAGCAACAAAATTTTATTTCAAAACTTTTCTGCCAGCTTTTAAGAACCAGCCTTGAAATTAAATGTTAGCTCTTGCATATTCTAGGTGGGATAATAAGCAGGTTTTCATGTTCTTTGCTTTAAAAAAAAATCTGTGATTTTAGTCATCAAAGAGACATCCTATGGTGAGATATTTAACTATAATGTAATGGTTTGGGCACAGTCTTTTGCTTTTCCAGTGTCTATATTGGTTGACTGAATAATGTTTCTTTGTTTTTAAAGAGAACCCAATCATAGCAAACAATATGGGGCTGTGTTGTTTTTCTGCTTGAATGAAAGACACTAATGCCTATCATTTTTTAACAAACATTTATAGTTGTCAAAAAGCTCTCACTTACATTTCATATATATGTGAGCCTCCTAATATTTACTGCGTGAAAAATAAGAGGGGAGTCTCCCCCTTTTATAGATGATCTGAGCCTCAAAGAGACTGTGAATGACTTGTCCAGAGTCATGTCGTATATCTGTTTAGTGTTATTTGATTACAAGCAAAATAAACTCCATTCAAATTGACTTAGGGAATAAACAAGTTGTTCATTGGCTCATATAACTAAAAGTCTGCAGGGGTAGGGGATGGAGTAGGAAGGGGTGACTTCCTTCACTTCTGGCTAGATTCACAGGTGGAATGATGTCATCATTCTCTCTGTCGTGGTCACTCAGATCTGCTCTTCTCTGCATTGTCTTTGTTCTCAGAGAGGCTTAATCCTGGTTGTAGAGAGATGACAGCCAGCAGCTTCAGTCTTACACCCCATCCTCTCAACAGAGCGCATTCATTTTCCCAGTTGAGGCTCATCAGCCTGGCTTCAGCCAGAGATATGGAATGTGCTGATGGGCCAGACCTCGGTGCCACACCTCCAGCTCCATGGATTAATCATGGGAAATTAGTAATTTATAATACTAGTAACAAGGAAGAAATTAATAACAGAAAATAAATAATTCCCCAAAAGGAAAATCAGTCCAAAATTACCAAAAGAAGAGGGAAGAGATATTGGGCAGGCAACAACATTACATATAGCTATTAAGCAGGACAGCAAGGATGCAAAGATAGTCTGCTGGAGTTCACAACATTCCCTCCTTATACTTTATTATGCTGCCTCTGTATATCAGATGGCAAATACTATGCGGTTTTACTCAGTACACTTATAAGTCAAAAATGATCGTAAGATCTATTGGTACCACAGTAGGAAGGAAATTGCTGCACTGGGTAGAAATAATCATAATGAGAATTACTAGCATGTGTAAAAAATTAAAATTCAATCTCCCCAAGGCAGAACACTGAGCGAACCAATTCTAATGAATGTATCATTTCCAATTCTAATTTGTTTTGTCATTAACATTAAAGATCCCTGTTTCACAGAGACCAGGACAGAGGCCGAGGTGTCTCTTATTGGCAACACCTTCCACAGATGCCTCCCTAGCTGCACCAACCCACTTAGTTATCATTCTGCATCAGTCCATGTCAAGAACTGTTTATGCTGGGTTCTGAAGGGGATAAGAGATGAGCAGTATCCGGATCTGTCAGCAAGTAATTTGAAATTTAGTGGGAATTTGAAGATGAGATTGGGAATTAGGTGGCCTTATAAATAACTACAATGGAAGGTACATTATAAATTTGTGTGAGTCCCTAAGTACTATGGAAATGAATAGAAGACAGAAAATCCCCCTTGTGGGAAGGAGCAGGAAAGACTTTATGGAGAAAGTGCTGGCATTTAAACGAGGTCTGCAAAGAGGGGGTAAGGTTTTGACACAGATCTGAGGTGGAGCTAATACCGTGAGCAGAGGAATGGAGGTTAGGAAGCACAAAGCATGATCAAGAAACAGTTCCTCGTCAAATTGGCAAGAGTATGTGGTATGTACGTGATAAAATTGGAAACAAGCCTGGAAATGTTTGGAACCCTACTGTGAATTCCCTTTAGTGCTAGGCCTCTGAGTCCATATATTAATTGTGTAGGCACTAGGGAACCATTGAATATTTTTGAGCAAGGGAGTAACATAATTATTTCTTTACCTTAGAAAAATGAATCTGGAAATGATTACAGAATGGAATTTCCTGGTTTTCATGCCAAATTAGCCTGAAATGCCTAATTTCACTTTTAATTTGGGAGGATGTGGGCCAAAACAAAAGACTCCTAAACTTCCAGTCTTCTGACACAAGTTCGAGTCCCTTTCTTACTTTGATCCTTCTGTTTCCAAATCTCAACACATTCTTGAATAGCCTCCTGCGAATTTTCTACCATATTTCCTACATTGGTCAGATATTTCCAATTCACCATGAGGTCACTATCCAACCCTGATATAGAAGATGCCCAGCTTTAGTTTATTGCAAAATCTGCACTTAAATCCTAGACAAGCATTAAGGCCCAGATAACGAGTCAGCTCCTCTATGAAGCATTAATCTACAGGCACACTCCCTTTTAAATCCCACAGCATTTATTAGCAATATCACTCTTTTGGAAATTACCATATATTGTTACTCGGTTGTTCCCAATTGCAAATGCCTTGAGAATAGAGCTGTCAAACAACCAGCCTATGTTAACTGAGCACCTCCCATGTATCAGATGCCATTTGATACTAATGGGAATGTTAAAAACAAACAAGGTAACCGAAGGTTTCTTCTCTTAAAGAGGCTTTATTTTACTGAATCTAATTACAGGGTGGGGCAAAAGTAAATTTACAGTCGTTCATATGGAGAGTAAGACAATAATTAATAAATAATACAAGAATAAACTCTGTTTTGAGTACTCATAAATGTGCTAGTAGACCTAATTTTGCCTCACTCTGAATTACTTCAGTGTGTGTTCTAAATTTTGATGGATTGAAAAGTCAATGTCAACGCCAAGGACTTCCTAAATTTCTGCTACTTCACTTCAAAGTTTCTCTGTTGCTCTGTCTGCTCTCTCGCCCTTCTCTCCAGCCTCAGAGGAAATGGAACACTAGCACTTGTGATCTTGGCCACATCTCATTCAATATGCTCCAGGTTCTTCACCTTTAGGTCATAGCCTGGTATTTCAAGCATTTTTCAAACATTTTCAGATTCTCCTTTCACCTTTCCTACCACCCCTCCACTTCTCCTACCCCACACTCAAGTGCAAACGCCCACAGGTCTTCACTAGTCTGAAAAGACCTTTGCTTGAACTTGCTACTTCTTCTACCCGTCACTATACTCCATCCTTCCATCAAGGAATACATTTTTATAAGTGTGGTCTCTACCCACTTCTACACCTGCATTATTCTCTATGGATGCTACTCTTTCAAACTGGTTTCCTATTCACAAATATGTAGGCTTTTTTTTCTCAGACTTCATTCCTCCCTGTGATCTTTTCAGCATGTAGCAATTGTTAACGTAAAAAGCCATTGAAACTTGTAAAAAATTTTTTAGTTTATTTGAACCAAACTGTGGGCATATGCCGGGAAGCAGAACCTCAATGAATTGAGATAATGCTCTGGAGAATGGCCGGTTACATCTGTATTTATACATTGCAATCAAAGGAAAGGGACTTAGGTGGGTTACATGAAATCCATTGGTGATAGATTAAGGAGGTGGGATAGAGCAAAGCGGGGAAACCTCTGGGATAGGGTAAAAAGTGAAATGACGGACATGTGCTTCTTTTACACAGATATCCTTTTACAGGATAGTTTAACATAATTAACAGTTAACAATTAACTTGATAACAATAACAATGAGGACATGTCCAGGTGCCATTTGTTGTGCCCAGAGGGGTCCGGAAAAGGGGGAAGTTACAAGTTACCCAGACATTTCGCAGATATGTTATCTTAGAGCAGCGGTTCTCAACCTGTGGGTCTCGACCTCTTTGGGGGTCGAACGACCCTTTGACGGGGGTCGCCTAAATACATCCTGCATATCAGATATTTACATGACGATTCATAACAGTAGCAACATTACAGTTATGAAGTAGCAACGAAAATAATTTTATGGTTGGGGGGTCACCACAACATGAGGAACTGCATTAAAGGGTCGCGGCATTAGGAAGGTTGAGAACCACTGTCTTAGAGGCAAAAAGACAAATGGGCTCAGTAAAGATCTAAGTTGATCTTTGTTAGGGAAAATACTGGCCTAGGACATGCCTACCCACTATAACCTGTTTGTAGTTAAATATTTAATTTCAGACCATCTTTTGTGGTTACTTTAGGTCTCTGAGTTTGCAAGACCGCTGTGCAGGCCTCCCCTGAGCTTGTCAGGTTAGCATGTGGCCCCTTTCGTCCACACAAGGTTGACCAAAGTCTCTTGAGAAACACTCTTACAGGGAATTTCATGGCAGTTTCCCTACTCCTCTGAACAGTCCCTTTTTCCTCTTTGCTGGCTCCTCTCTCCCCCAGTGATGAGCATTTCTTACCACTCAGCCCTCACCTTATTTCTGTGTTTATATGCTCTTCTGAGAATGCATCTGTTTTCAATGCTTTAGCATCTGTTCAAAGGAAGCTAAAAGGCAAATTGGATCATTTTATTGTCCCCAGTTAACACCTTTCAATAATTTCCTATTTCAAGAAGAATAAAATTTCAGGGTTTTTTTGTTTTGTTTTGTTTTTGTTGTTGTTGTTTTATATGGCTTTCAAGGCCCTGCATGATCTGGCTTCTGCCTTCCTCTCCTTCCACACTGGCTTTCTTTCTATTCCTGCAGCACGTCCAGTCCTGCCTGTCCCCTCTGCCTAGAATTCTCTTTCTTCAGCTTTGCCTGGCTTGTTCTGTCTTACAGATAGATCAATTCTAACATTAAGTAGCACTTCCTCAGAGGCTTTCTTTGACTACCTTATCTAAAGTAGACTGCTCTTCGTAGCACTTATCATGATTTATAATTACACTAGAGGCTTGGTGCATGAAATGTGTGCACGGGTAGGGTCCCTAGGCCTGATTGGCAATCAGGGCCAATCTGGGCCTTCTGGCTGCCAGCTGGGGCCTTCCTTCATTCCACGCTGCCCCCTGGTGGTCAGCACATGTCATAGTGAGCAATAAAACTCTCAGTCTCCTGGTGGAACCCTCGAGGGGACAATTTGCATATTAGCCTTTTATATATTGATGCGAACTTTTTCTTGTTTATTGTCTGTCTCTCCCCCTCGACTATAAGCATCCTGAGGGTGGGTGTGATATCTGTCTTTTCCCAATTGTAAACTGCCCAGTGTCTAGCACCAAGTAGGTGTTCACAAACATTTGATGAATGAGTAATGAGAATGGTTCTCAAATTTCAACTCCTACCCAGATTTCTTCCTGAGTTTCCATATATCTCCAGTTCCCTATTGGTCAATTACTTTTGGATGTCCCTTTTCTAATTTGTTATGTATATCTTACCTCAAAAAACTGCTTTATTCTCCTCATAACCTTATATGTCAGTGTAATAATAACCTCACCCACGCTTGAAATCTAGAAGTCATCTTTAATTCTTTTTTTCCATTGACACCCCCCAATCCAAAAAAAAACAAAAACCTTTTAATCCTTCTGGTAGGATATCACTTGAAGATATCCTAGTCACCATCCTTGTTCAGAATGTTGTTACCTCTAGTCTATTTCACTAAGTGATCTCCAATTTTTAAAAAATCCTCACCCAAGGATATATGCTTTTTCATTGATTCTAGAGAAAAAGGAAGGGAGAAGGAGAGAGACAGAGAGAGAGAGAGTAATATCGATGTGAGAGAGAAATATTGATCAGTTGTCTCCTGTATGTGCCCCAACTGGGGATTGAACCCTTCAACCCTTCAGTGTGCAGGATGATGCTTCCACCACTGAACCACACCAGCCAGGGTGATCTCCAATTTTTTGATTCTCTACCTCACCCAGCTTATTAATAAACTAGAGGCCCAGTGCATGAAAATTCATGCAATGGAAGGGGGGGGGTCCCTCAGCTTGGCCTGCCTCTCACAGTCCGGGAGCCCTCAGGGGACGGAGGTGACCCGGCGATCAGGGAATGGCGATGCCCCCATCATACTTGTGCTGCTGCCACTGCCAGCAGCACAAGTATCAGCCAGCCCTGGTTGCCTGAGCCTCAGGTGGCCCTGAGCAGCTGGGCAGCTGACATCTGAGGCTTGCCTGTGCCTCGGGCTGGCCCTTGGTGGCTGGACAGCCAACAAGTGAGGCTTGCCTGTGCCCATGGACACTGGGGGCGTCTGGAGGCAGGCGCAGGCATCTTGTGGCTGTGGGCACTGCCATCTTTGAGAGTGGGGCAGCCAATTAGCATGTTCCCTCCTTATTGGCTGTGGGTGCCACCATCTTTGAGGGTGGAGCAGTCAATTAGCATATTCTCTCCTTATTGACTTTGGGTGCTGCCATTTTGCGACGGTGTGAGGGTCAATTAGCATATTCCCTCTTTATTAGATAGAATGAGCATCCACCTTCTATATAGTGTTTATACATTAGATACATGTAATCCTGTATAATAAAGAGCTAATAAGCTAATTAGACCAGACAGCGGAATAACCTTCCAGAATGACCTTCCGGAACTACCAGTTGGTGGGGGCAGGGCTGTGAGGCAGCAGAGGCTGCAAGGGCTGAGCCCCTTGCACGAATTTTGTGCATTGGGCTTCTAGTCCAATAATAATATACTACTCCTTCTTCTACTCTACTCTCTCTACTTCGGCAATCCAGATATACAGAGTGGGACAAATGTGGGTTTACAGTTTTGAGTACATGAAACAGAGTTTATTCTTGCATTATTATGTATTAATTATTGTATTGTTTCCCATACAAACAATTCTAAACTGCCCTATATTTTGTAATTCCTCGAACATATCAAGAAAGGTACACCTCTGCACCTAGTTCTTTCTGAAATAATTTGTATAAACAACTATTAGCAAGTAGAAGGCTGGATTATAGATATCTACTGTGTTTATTTCTTCCTCTGGACCACAGGTCTCCAAGCACACACAACTAGCAGCGAAAATGTTTAAGCACCTGGGAAGGTGCTTAAACATTTTCATATATATATATAAAATTACATTACTATATATTATATCACTCTCCATATTATATATATGTGTGTTATATATTATAGCATTATATATTATGCCATATAAATTACTATAATATGTACACTATAAAATATTAAAACCAAAGTTGAAAAAGGATGAGCTAAAACATAAAAATGATTAGAAGTTCTGTCATTTCCCTCCTCACAATACATTATTTTGAAAACACCCCTGAGGTGTACCCAATCATTTCTGGAGGTTTGTGGTTTACTCTACACTATTGGAGTAGCCTCCAACCTATAGTAATCTCTCTCACTGATCAGCCCCTGTAGCACTCAATTGGGACTTTTAGAACTTCTTGTACAACTATCTAATTTGGAATTAACAATAACCTTAGATGATTATTTTTCATACAACAGTATTTACTGAATGACCAGTGTAGGATGGAAAAATAACTTTCTTCCCATCTTTCTAAATTCTTCTGTCTGGACTAATCCAAGTAACATGAGACAGATGAACAGGAGAAAATCCCCAAATGTATTACGTGTGTACACACGAGGATTCCATAAGAATATGGGAGCCAAGGATAGATGGGGCAGCTGAGGCTTATATGCCATCTTGAGCAGAAGGAGAAAAGGGGATTGGGGTTGTGGTTTGGGACTTCAAAGGGCCGGGAGGCCATTCACATGGACACTAAAAAGCAAATCTTTGGTAAATAAATATTTGCTGGGCCTTCTTTAACAATGGGACACAAAGTGGACTTTGATCAAAGAGCCTTGCTAGGTTCCTCGCTGTCTATGATGTAGTAGTTTATATTAAACTATAATTATCTATGATGATATCTCCCTTCCTGGAGCAGATCCTCTAAATTCTTTTAGGCAGTTAGGGGAAAGGGCAAAGGTTTTCCCTTAGTCTTTTGTTTCTTAAATAGCTGGCTTAAAATAATTGATATCCCAGAGGGCATATTTTTTGGTGGCAAACACTGCTTCCCCTTACCAGAATATACCAGAAACTATTCTGGGCCCCGGGGTCACAGCAGTGAACAAGGAAGGCAAGGTCTCTGTTCTTGTGAAGCTTGCATGCTGGGATCAGGAGAGATAAAAATAAACAAAATAATTTTATTATATAGTTGTAAGCAGCTCGAGGATCTGCAGTCTATTACATTTAGTGAGAAAATAAGAGGCTTTAGAATGAGGCTTTAGAATGAGTTTCCAAGTCAGGGTTGACCACACACAAGGTCTGTGACTTAGGCACAGAATTGTAATCGCTTTGAGTTTGTTTTGTCATCTGTAAAATAAGATTAATAATTCTCTTCTCAAAAGGGTGCTTGTGAGAATAAATAATGTATAACATTTCTAGCATAAACATGTGACTGATGATACCTTTAAATATATTTTGCAAAATCTTCATAGCTAAAACAGCATATATGTTACAATATGGCTCTATTTAAAAACAGTTACAGTAATTCTAGAAACAGGATATGAGAATTCTTTACTCAATTCACCTTCAATGGATAGATTTGAGGGCAGATTTGAATGTGAGAGGCGTATACTTTGGAAAATGCTAAGGAAGGGTTGTTCAGAGCTAATTATCTGCTTAAGATAAGAAAAATAATTGCTGTTGACAGTTTACTTACCTGACAACTTTCCTGGAAGCTAAAGAATTAGCAGTTCATCTTTACTGAATATTTGCTACTCTTGAGGCAGCCTTGAACTCCACAGATTAGAATGGAGTAGATAGAAGCAAATATAAAAGGAGAACAAAAGGAACCCTCAATTTCTTGGCCAGTATGGCTTAGGAGTTGAGTGTCGACCCATGCACCCAGAGGTTACTGGTAAGATTCCCTGTCAGGGCACATGCCTGCGTTGTGGGCTCGATTACCCAGTGGGGGGGGGGGGTGCAGGAGGCAGCCAATTGATGATTCTCTTTCATCACTAATGTTTCTATCTCTCCCTCTCTCTTCCTGTCTCTGAAATCAATAAAAACATATAGTTTTTAAAAAGGAACCCCAAATTGTCTTTCATGTTCAATCCCCTACTTCCTATATAAAATGGTCTCAGCCTACAGAGTTAAGATAGTTGCTATTTGCTTCCTATGAGTTTTCCATTTGAAAGCTGTACATCAGAGGTCCTCAAACTTTTTAAACAGGGGGCCAGTTCACTGTCCCTCAGACCGTTGGAGGGCCAGACTATAGTTAAAAAAAAAACTATGAACAAATTCCTATGCACACTGCACATATCTTATTTTGAAGTAAAAAAAACAAAACTTCAAAAAAAAGGCCCTACTAACTGCAAAATAAAATAAAAAAATAGACCTCCTAACTTCAAAAAAAAATAAATCCTAACTTGGTCTTACCTCGGTCCTCAGGCAGCAGCAGGCTCTGCACAGACAAGCTCGTGACTCGTCCGATCACACCCGAGACAGAGAGAAGGAGGGGAGGTGGAGAGTGTGGCGCACATTCCATACATGCACACTGCAGGCCTGGGACGAGTCGGCTGCTAAGCAACAGGCAGAGGCAGCAAAAACACCAGACGGGCCAGATAAATGTTTTCGGAGGGCCGCATGTGGCCCCAGGGCCGTAGTTTGAGGACCCCTGCTGTACATGAATAAAGCAAAGCCTAACAGCCTCTGTTCCCAAACTGTGAAGTGGATAATCACAAGGACAGATAAAACCTAAATACCAGCAGCAGGGGCATTAAAAGGCTATGATTCCTAAGTTCAATTAAGCAAGTAGTAGTGACAGATATGGAGGGGTTATAAGTTTTAATATGACTTCTGAGAATATATTAATACTTGATGAAGAGTAATAAAAATTGTGAATATGCACATTTTCATGACAAAAACAAATTAAAGGGGGCATATGTTGCTGTTTGTTTAAAATCTTGCTTATAGGCAATGTTTCATTTGCTTAGTTACGTGATTTTTATTAAAACATTTTATTTTCTAATAGTAATTGAATCAGAACTGATATGCCTATCTTATTACCTTAATTAATGCCTTTTGGATGTCTTATAAAAATACCTAGGCAACAAATGCACTGTTTTTTCCCCCTCTCTCATTTCATTTCCTAATTGTTTTTCCAAAAGCCTGAGACAAAATATAAATAAATAAAAATTGCAACAATGAGCAAACCAGAATTTTTCTAAGTCGTATCTGACTTTTTCTGATGATTTGTGTATTTTAAATTCTGGCTTCTTTTTACTCGGCTATAAGAAAATAATTGATACAAATTTACATCTGCCAAAGAGCTCTTTAAAGTTTTAATATTCATAAGCCTTAACCTTTATGGCTAATGTCTTGTCACCTAGATAACTCTATCTGTGCATTAAACTTCATAAATATTAGACCTGTCCTTTGAAGTTCAGTCTCTCTAGGTCTATCATTGATCAACACCAGAAAATAGAAACAGAAGCTAAAAACTGCCCTTTCATACTCCAAGGATGATGACTTACCTGGTAACTCATACAGCGTTGGAAGAATATTACCAGTATAGTCAGCAATTCATTCCCACTGCTAAGGTAACTGGGTTCACCCAAAACATGAAACAACAAATGGAAGGTCTACCTTTATTTTCATTCATGAATGCAAGAGAATCAGGTTAAGTTCAAATATAGCAAAGGAAGACTTTAGTTATGATATAGAGTTGAAAGAGAGTGCAATTCATGCACAGACATTTAATTTGAAGTCTCTGTTGATATATTTTGACCACATCTCAACAGTATACTTTAAATGAATCATGGTTTAATGTAACAGAAAACAAAAATATAGAAAAGTAATTAGTTAACCAGAAAACAAAGGAGAGAAAATAAACCATTAGCAATTGTGCTTTCAGTCTCACTGTAGAAGTGAGTTTTGACTCGGCACTTCCTAATGTTAAACTTTATTAGTCATTTGAATACAAGTCATCCATATTCCAAAATGTTTGGTATGCATTAGTTAAATTAATTAACAGAATGCTTTCCTCTTTTTCCTCTCCACTGCCCTACTGCTGCCTCTCTCTTTAACTCTCATGGATAATCACGATAGCCCCCTTGCCTTATCATCATGTCTCTAGTTACTCACAAGGCTAGTCCAGAGTTATTATCACTATCAGAGTATTAATAATAACAATTGTTATACGTGAATAAGTACATATGATGTGCCAGTTGTATAGTATGGACTTTTAATTTGATTGTCACAACTCTACAAGGTCAGTACTATTATTATCCATTATCCCCTTTTACACATGAGGACATTGAGGCTGAGATAATGTTAATTCATTCAAGGTCAAATAAGTAGAAAACAAAAGACCTTGAGCAAGTTTTACCTGCTCTACCTTTAAAACTATCCTGAGTACTCCAATTTCATCTGCATCTCCTACAAAGCCTCCACAGATCAGCCAGAGCCAACTTGTTTTTTTTTTAATATAAATCATATCACATCAAACTTTGCTTAAAACCTCTTCTTATGGCTTCCCATTACAATTAGAATAAAAAACAAAATCTTTACTCTGGTCTACAAACACAAATGTAATCAGACTTCTGCCTCTGTCTAGATCAGGGTTGGGGTACATTCAGCCTTTAGGCCATATGAGGCCCTCAAAATCATTTGTCTGGCCCTGCCAAGGCATTAGGGGTGGTTAATTAAATATTTGACCAAATATAGCAGGCTAATTTTTAAGTTGATATGTGGCCCGCGAATGATGTAAATAACCAAATGGCCCTTGGCAGAAAAATAATCTCGTGCAGGTGTCCCCTTTATTAGTTCAGTCCAGCCACACTGGCCTTCTGTCTGTTTCTGGAACACATCAAAGTCATTCCCATGTAAGGGCCTTTAAATCTGCTAGTCCCTTTGATTGGAAGACTTTGCCTCAGTGGAACCTCATCTGGTTTCTCCTACCATTTCATTCAAGTCTCAACTCAATTTCACCTCATCGGTGAGGCCTTCTTTAACCACCAAATCTAAAGTAGTTTTCTTGCCCCCAACCAGTCATTATCATATTGCCCTATTTCATTTTCTTCACCACACTTACCAGTATCTGAAATGATCTGGGAGATGTCTTTTTTGTGTTATTTGTCTCTCCTGCCCATAGTGGAAAAGCAAGTACCTCGAGAGCAGTGGCCTTGCCAATTGCAGAGCCACTACTATGTCTCCAATGACTACAATAATCCCTGGCATGTAGGAGCTCAGTAAACATTCATTGATTGAATCCAGTTTTGTCCGACGGTCAGAGCACCAGTTCTTAACCACTAAGCTCAACCACTTCCTGAAGGATGCATTTCTCTAAAAATCATCAGTATCACCATTGTCTACAAAATAAAGTTCCAGCTGCTCAGTTTTGTTTTCAAAGACCTTCACATCCAGCATGTCTTTCTGTCGGCCCTCCTCCTACATCCTTATGCGAGATGATTGAAGCGCTCAGGGGATCTGAATGCACCCTGCACCTCCCTGCACCCCCAACTTTCCCACCACCACCATCTCCACCTGTAAAATATTAGCTACATCTTTCACAGTCAAGCTCAGATCGCACCTCCTATACAAAACTGTCCTAACCCCTCTGCGGTATTGTGGTTTATAAGAAATATGTATTTGGTCATTGAGATGATCAAAATATATTTCTCCCATATATTTGGTTTTTGTCCACAGTGCCTGGATCCCAGCTTCCCAAATTCTTGGAATTTCCCAAGCAGTATGAGCAATGGGAGCATTTTTCATCATAATATTTGGTCTCTAGCCCTTAGTTCCTGAAATTGCTTCAGAGCCATAGGGGACATGGGTATCTTGTTATCAAGCACCTTTCCAGCACAATTAATTGGCTTTGTGTTAATGAAGGTGACTTTTCAAAACACCTTACATATGGAGGCGGGGGGGGGGGGGGTGTTGCCAGGGAAACCAACCAAGAACAGGGGGTTGGAACCTTCAGTTGCATCCCCTAATTTCCCGGGAAGGAAGAGGGGCTGGCGGTTGAACCAATTACCGATGTTGATGATTTAATCAACCGTGCCTATGTAATGAAGATTTCAGAAAAATCCAAGAGGAGGGGGCTGGGAGAGATTCCGGGTGGGTGAGCACCTTGGGGTGCAAGGAGTGGCATGTTGGAGAGAGTGCGAAGCCCTGTGCCCTTTCCCCATACCTTATCCTGTGCATCTTTTCCATCTGGCTGTTCCTGAGTTACATCCTTTTAAAATAAACAAGTAATTTAGTCAGTAAAATGTTCTCCTGAGTTCTGTGAGCTGCTCTAGCAAGGAGGGGGCACTTGGAACTTCCTATCCATTTAAAAGCAGATTGCTCAGAAGCACAGTTGACTACCTGGCTGGCAATTGGCATCTGAAAGGAGGGAAAGTGACAATCTTGTAGGACTAAACCCCTCACGGTTTAGAATCTGCTGCTGCTATCTGTGCGGAGAGAGTGGCAGAATTGAGTTGAATTGTTAGGACACCCAGCTTGTGTCTGAACATTGTTGGTTAATGTGGGGAACCCCTCCCCACATTGGAATTGGGTACGCTGCACTTACCTCCTCACTCATAATTAATGTTTCCTCCGTGGTACTTTGTAGATCTTAAAACACTAAGCACACTGCACCTCATAATGAAGTTATCACTCCTTTGTCTGTCTCCAGCATACAGATTGTTACTGCTTATTTTCCATCGCATTTTGGATACACATTCTAGAACATAATGTCTGTTCACATGATGAACTTGTTACAGAAGAGCAAAGAAATAATATGCACGCTTCCTAGAGAAAGGGAGGAACCCATTTATTAACACTAGTGACTAGTGGACTCGGGGACTTATTTCCAAATCAGAGCGAAGTAACATACAGAGGCTTCTCTTTTTATAATCTTCTGGGGTCTTTGTCTTGCAGATATGGTTCCGCCCCCTTGTGGGCTTACAGGAAGGCCCCCAGGTGTTGGGGGTTCCCAGGTCATATCAGATGATCTGTCCTGGGGGCAGCGATAACGAACACCCCCACAGGGCAGTGCTATGCCGGGGTTCTTGTCCCAGCATCAAGAAGGGTTCAGGAATCTGGAAAAGGGGCTATATGTAGATGACATCGGAATCCAGAGACTAATAAAGAGTCTGGAGATGAGATATAATTTTGAAAGGCATTGGGGGTCAGAGGACCTTCAGCTAAAGGAACTGAAGACTCCCTCCTCGTCTAAGACCTTTGCTTTTATTAACACAATTTGTCCTAAGGCAAGGTGGAGATAATACACTTCAAAGGCTAAGGTTTCAAAGGTACAGAAGCATTGTCAGTTTGGGGAATAGCCTAGGCTGTTCAGGTGTTTGGCCAGTAGGAGGCAATGACATGTAGATTAAGACGCCCTTTAACTGTCTGGCAGCCACAAGCAGTTTCCTATTCAGGTTTGGGGAAATGCCTTTAGCCATTCCCAACAGGTGACGACATGTGTAACTCAACCCTGTTGAGTCCCCAAGTTTCATCAACCTTTTGATGAAACTCTTGAAATTATGACATGCTGGAATTGGTTGCCTGCACAGTGCATTGTTCAGTTTTTATGGCCTGACACGCCTTGCAAGACCAGTTTCCTCCTCAAACTAAATTAAATATTTGTGGGGTCTCTTATCCCTGTCAACACTCATATGTACTATTTACATTGTGTTTTTTTTTTAATCTTTTTTTGCCGGTTGTTTTTTGAATTGTTTTAATTTATTGGATTTGAGAATATAACTTTCCCCCAGATAGATTTAAGGTAGCGAAGGCTTCTGTTTCTTTAAGTTTATATTCCTTGCCTTTTCTCTTGTCAACACTCTCCAGCCCACTCTTGTCCCCCCATTACTGCTCCTTTACACTTAACATGTTGCTGAATGTATAGCAAGTATATTCTGTATAAACAGTGAGTGAAGACTAAACAAATAAATAAATAAATATGCTTCCACTGGGTTTAGTCTCTGAAGGTGAAAAAATGGCATGAGGGTAGTCCAACTAAGATTTTCCCTCTCTCTTTCAAGTGGAACAATAGCCAGTGGGGGAGGGGAGGGGATGTGGTAGCCCTGGGCTGCTGGCCAGCAGCAAGAACAGGGAATTAGAATCCCTTGGGTCATAATTTTTGGCAGATAGGCACAGAGATTTAAGAGCAAAGGTAGGATCAAGCAGACAAAGCAGGGTTAAGATATTACTTGCCTTCTCTTTCCTCCATACTCCCCACACCCCCAAAACAGAAACATGAACAGCTTTGGTACAAGTAAATGCACAATTTGATTTTTTTCTAGGATTATATTTTATCTTTTTATATGTTTTTTCTTGATTTCAGAGAGAGAAAGGGAGAGGGAGAGAGATAGAAACATCAATCTGTTGCCTCCTTTGCTCCCCCTACTGGGGGTCGACCTGGAAACCTCGGCATGTGCCCTGACCAGGAATCAAACCAGCGACCTCCCGGTGTATGGGAAAACGCTCAAGCAACTGTCCTGGCAGGGCCCTAGCATTATTTTTTCAAGTAACTAGGTGAGGCATAAAAATGGCTACTTGTCAAGAGTAACCATTTGTTAGGCAAATAGCAAAAAGCTATTGTGTTTGTAAACTTTATGCATAGCCCTGGAAGGGAAGATGACTATCAAAATATTACTGGATTGGTCAATATTTATTGGTCAATTAAGAGGTTGCAGTGGCCATGCTTATTTGTTTTCTAAACATAAAATGTAGTCTGGACAGGCATCAATACTTAAGACATTTTCTCTTTTTTTGCCCAAGATGGTTTATGACACAGTCTGGATGAGTCAGATCAAACAAATGTCTCTTGTGTTTTTCCAGGGTAAACATTTCCCAAAGGCAGAACTCTGCCCTCAGCCCTGCCTGTAAAAGTACAGGGCTGCTTGAGCTTTTGGTATAAACATAAAAAAGAGGAAAAGAGAAACATGAGGCAAAGTTTCTTAATGAATAAATTAAACATAGAGCCTCTTGAGGAAAACCAGCAGGTTTGAGTGATTGCTTTTGTGTTTGGTGAGTTGTATGTTTGTTTTAGAAAAACCTCGCCAGCCATAGACACACAATAAACAAACAAACAAACAAAACCCACCACCACCAGCAATTGGAGAGGCGGCTCGGCCTCTGAAGACTATCTAGGACAACTATACACTGATTAAGCTCTAGTCAGGTGACCCTTTGACAAGTAAGAAAAACAAAAAAAGAAAAGACAAAAACACATTGCCATCATCAGGATGCCCAAGCATGTGCAGTAGAGTCTCCAAGGGGACTTTCCTGGATCCAGACTGGAAAGCAGAGGAAGCAAAGGAATGATGAATAATGAACAGTGAAGCATATCAATTCTCTGGTAGCTAAAGACAGCAATTCTACCCTGGGAATCAAGAAGAATCTCTTGACAACTTTGTATAATTATACCATCAGCCAGCAACCATAGAGAATATTTTTATTGAAACAGGTATTTAATATACCAGAAAGGTCTTCATAGGAGAAACTGTTTACGATACAGTAAATAACAGCAGCACTTTAAAAAGTCTGTCTTTTTGGTTTTAAAAACAAAATTCCCCTCCTAACACAATCACTTCCTGTGAGTAGGCTGGGATCTGTTCCTTTTTTCATACAATGGATAAATTGAGATTCCTTTTAAAAAATTTCTGACATATTTTACTTCAACTCCACGTATGTAATAGTTTAAGACAGCAGTTTTCAACTGGTGTGCCACAAGAATTTTTTAAATGTGCAATACCTGACTATTTAGTCAGGGGCACTGACCTCTTTTCCCTTAGATTGTCAAATAAAAAAATGACAACAGCCAACACAACAATAGCTGTCTGGTGTGAAGGAATCAAAATTATACCTATTTTTTGTGAGATTGGCAAAAATAGAATACATTTTTTGGTGTGCTACAGAATTTTAGTAATTAGTTTATGTGTGCCATGGGATGAAAAAGTTTGGAAATCGCTGGTTTAAGATAATAGACTCGTGGATGGAACTTGAGAGCGGATAAATACCACAGGATCTCACTCATTTGTGGAATATAATGAACAACATAAGCTGATGAACAAGGACTGATCCAGAGACGGAGAGGCATTGATTGGACTGTCGGGACTTGGAGGGAAGGTAGGGGAGGGTGGGGGTAAGGGGGAAAGATCAACCAAAGGACTTATATGCAAGCATATAGGCCTAACCAATGGACATGGACAACGGGGGGGGTGAGGGCATGAGCGGGGGTGGGGGGGTGGGGGGTAGAGGGTAACGTGGGGACAAGGACACATATGTAATATCTTAATCAATAAAAAATATATTAAAAAAAAAAGATAATAGACTCCTATAATCTATAACTGGCAACTAAAATACACAATGTAATAACCCACTTCTTGAAGTATCTTTGATTCTCATGCTACAAATCCTGCCTTATTTACCTGTAATATTTTTCTCTGCATGGAAGAAAAAGTCATTTTTTGTATATAACTTGCAAAATCCTCTTTAAAGCAAACAGTGAAATGGTCGCTGATCAGAAAGTAAGTCCCATGAAGTGTAATGAGTCGGGAATGGTTAAGCCACTTGAGCAAACTGATGTCAAGGCTGTTCGGAGAGGAGACACACAAACACCCTCTCAGTTAGAAATTTGGTGAAAGAATGGATTACACTTGTGTGTTACAAAGTAAGCGATATTAATTAGAAGACTGAAATCCATCAAACTCAAAAGCTTCCCTAGAACTACGTGAAATAATGTATTAAAAGATCTGAAGGGTGTACATCTAATCCATTTAGTTCTTGCAATTTCTGAATTCTACGAAGGAACAGCACTTGCTGTCCGACCAAGAAGGTGGAACTTAAGGATGTGGTTTAGAGAGGCTGTTATTCAAAGCACAGTAAGTGGGCCGCGTGCATCAGAATTACACAGGGTATTTAGTATGAAGACCAAACCCAGGTTCCACCATGCCAGGCATTCCAAAGTACATTTATTTTCTAAAGTTGAGGGAATTTGGAATCTCTCATTACAATAAACCCCTTATGTTATCCTAGTATCATTAACTTTTGAGAAATACTTAGGCATTGATTCTGGGTGAAAGGTCACTAATATGCTAAAACGATGTGTCTCGCTGTTCCCAAATGATAGCAACAAGCAAGGTCTTTATGGGATTTAAAGCAGAGCCCCACTTTCTCAAAAGGACTTTTTGTACTTTGCTAACCCCAATATCCATTGCCCCCCTTTACTTATGTAAAGGCCAAGTTCCCTTTTGGGAACTTCAATCAAAAGTATTTGTTAAGACACAGAGTGGTAAAGTCTTGATAAAATTTTAAGATATAATTTCCTAGAGGGTAGAGAATGTTTAACTGAACCATGAACATGTGTGAAAATGTTTAAAAAGACAAATAAACTTTTTTGATGATGACGATTCACAAAAATAGGAAAGTGCAGTTTAATATTTACTCAGTAGAATATGAGAAACACTCAGTGAATGTTTATTTATACCAGACACATACATACAAAAGTCAGTTAACAGTTTTTGCTGAGCAGTAAAAAAAAAAAAAAAAAAAAAAAAAAAAAAAGCCTGCTAGATCTTCTGATTTAGACATTGCAGTCAACAAAATCTGCACAGGGTAGTAGCTTACAATAAGCTCCATAATTTTCCAGGTCTTTCTGGTGAACTTAATTATCACAGTGTCTTTTAAACCCCATATGGCCAATTTCTATTGATTATAATGCTGCCTACTGCTGAGAGCAAAACTGATCCACTGCCTACTGCAGAGTGGGCGAGCCTTGCTGGCAGGTCACTCGCGCCTCCCAAGGTTTCCTTTTAACACAATTAATGATGATGATGGTGGTGGTGATAATCATCATCATCCCTAATGCTTACTCAACACATTCTATTAAGATAACTGGGAAATTAAACAGGTTCACAGAATGTCATTTTCTTGACAGTGAAACATAGGTGGCATATTCTAAAGGCCCAATTACATTTTGATGGTAGTTTGAGATTTTATTCAGAAACTTGATCCTAAGACATCTTTGAATTAAAAAGAGACTCAAAACACATTTAATGAACATGTATAAGACAACTATAGGTTTACTGCAGTTATATCCTATAGGTGGCATATTCTAAAGGCCCAGTGAGATTTTGCTTTCCATTTTCCATAACTCATTATCAAAATAGTTCCCAAAGGATATGTATGTGGCAGGTGACTTCTGCTTAGTAAAGGGGGGAAATAACATAATGGTTCTTAAGAGTTTTGCAAAATATACCTCCTTACTATTCTGAAGAATAAAAGGAGCTCTGTTGGTTAGAGCATTGTCTGATACGCCAAAGCTGTGGGTTAGATCCCTGGTCAGGGCACCTACAGAATCAACCAATGAATGCATAATAAGTGGAACAAGAAATCCATGTCTCTCTCTCACTCACTCTCTTTCTCCTCCTTCCTCTCTCTTTATAACATTAATAAAATTTTATTTTAAAGAAAGAAATAAAAGGAATATACTCCCCCCCCCAACAGCCCTACCAATATCAGATTTGCTAATGCATCATTATAACCTTAGTATACTCAAGAGTAAAGAAAAGGTGAGGCAGAATGTATTTTCTGAGCTCCAGTGCTAGGTGGGCCCAAAGTTGAATGAAATTTCTCTTTAAGAAGATATATAGAAAGCCTTTACCTAGTAATCTCTACATGCTTTTTGTCTATTTCTTTCCTTTAATTTTATTTTTTAAATATATGTATATATATTTTTTATTTCAGAGAGGAAAGGAGAGAGTTAGAAATATCAATGATGAGAGAGAATCATCATTGGCTGCCTCCTGCATGCCCCCTAATGGGGACTGAGCCAGCAACCAGAGCATGTGCCCTGACTGGGAACTGATCCAAGACCTCCTGGTTCATAGGTCTGATGCTCAACCACTGAGCCACACTAGCTAGACTCTTTTCTTTATTTTTATTTTTTTAAATATATTTTTATTGATTTCAGAGAGGAAGGGAGAGGGAGAGATATAGAAACATCAATGATGAGAGAGAATCATTGATTGGCTGCCCCCCACTGAGGCTCGAGCCCACAACCCGGGCATGTGCCCTGACCAGGAATCGAACCATGACCTTCTGGTTCATAGGTCATTGCTCAACCATTGAGACACACTGGCTGGGCACTTTTCTTTATTTTTTAAAGTTCCACTTGCATCACTGTTTTTCAAAATGTCATTTGGTAATGAAGCTGTAGTTATTCTTTCATTCATCCTTATATTCTTGGGGAAGTAAAATGAAAGGGCTGGACAATCTTACTTTTGTGATCTCTTCTGTAAGTGTATGATTATGACAATGTTAGATAGGACAAGGGTCTCAAGGTCAGGGCCATTCTTATTAAATGTTATTTCTTGCTAAATGTTAAAATGTAGCATAGTATTTTGTTGATGCAGCTGTAAACAGGATGATCTGACAGGAACTCAACCAGATGTAATTAGCCAACTACAAAGAAGGAATCAACATGTAATTGACCAAATAGCGTGTATAAGCAATGGCTAGGCCTCCCTTAAGGTAGGCAGAGCTTTGGATATGAATCTCTGTCTCCTTTACTTGCTGCAAGTAAATAAACTACCTTGGGACATTCATGCCTCATTTTTGAATAGAGCACCCCAAGCGGGGAATACCTTGAGCTTAGTAACAGAATGATCATTAAAGAACTACTTAATTGCCTTCTTTACCTGGATGGAAAATGCAGGCTGAGAGGAGGTGCCTGTACCTCCTGTTTGAATGGAAATATTTCAAATGCACTGGCACCAAGCAGTTTCTTATGAAACAACATTTTTTTCCAATTTTTAAAAATTGATTGATTTTTTAGAAAGGGATGGGTGAGAAACATCAATTTGTTGTTCCACTTACTGATGCATTCATTGGTTGTTTCTTGTATGTGTCCTGACTGGGGATCAAACCTGCAACCTTGGCGTATCAGGACAATGCTCTAACCAACTGAGCTATCTGGCCAGGACCTACAAAATATATTGTAAGTTACTTTTAATTGTTTGGAACCCTTATATGGATCATTATTTTCTGTATAAGGTAGTATCATTACAGAAGGAGGACCCCACCAAAACCAGTGAAAGCCTTGATACCATCATTATCTTCATCATTCAAAACAACACAGGGTTTAGAACTATCATGGTCTTAATCAGCTCAGGCTGCCATAACAAAGTACCATAGACTGTATGGCTTAAACAACAGAAATTTATTTATCACAGTTCTGGAGGCTGGAAAGTCCAAGATCAATGTGATGGCAAGGTAGATTTCATTCTGAGGCCTCTTCTCTTGGCTTGTAGGTGGCCACTATCTCTCTGTGTCCTCGCATGATATCATCTTTGTGTGTGTACAGGGAAAATGAGAAAGCAAGCTTCTGGCATCTCTTCTTGTAAGGGCACTAATCCCATCATAAAGGTTCCACCCTTAAGACCTTACCTATTCCTAATTACCTCTCAAGGGCCCATCTGCAAATACTATCACATCAGAGGTTAGGGCTTCAACATACGACTTTGGGGGTACACCAACTTTCAGTCTGTAACAGTCATGTTACATGTCACTATAAACTTTTGTCATCTTTGCTGAGACACAGTTTTAAGGGATAATGCTTCAGTGCATTGAATGCAATACAAAGCAAGAATTGAACAATACAAGCATCCAACCTGAATAATTCCTTACTGTGAAAAGAAGGTACCACCTCAACCCCACCCCTGCCAATAACCTTAAGTTTTGCCTGGACAGGCTATTTAAATGCCCTATTTTTTTTACTTCACCTTGTCTATTTATACATTAATCATTCCCATGGTGAAATAAATATAATTGGCTGAGAAGGTGATTTTTTCCAAGTTAGCTTCAATGTATAAAGCCCTCCCTTAAAAAAGGAAAATGTAGTGTTCAGAGGGCCTCTTTCATCACTAGCTAGGACTTACTCTACCCAGTTAGTAGTGTGACTTCCACTGTGCTGGGCTGCATATCTGGCGCTTCGGCCAGACGGGTCATGCTGTGCTGTATGTTCCTAAAACACAGAGATAGGAAGGTACTGACATCAGGCCAAGCCTTGAGATATGGTCTCATGGCCCCTTCCCAGCATGCAGGCCTTCTTTCTCAGAAGGCCCGGAAGTCTCATTCCAAATTTGGGAGACAAAGGACTAGAAAAAGTATAAATAAAGAGAGTTTCCTCCATATTGGGTGGCCCAGAATTTGAAAGACACATTTTTCTCTGGGCCTCCACAAAATTTAATAATAAAATGTAACTCTTGCAGTCAGCGCTGCAGTTCAGCCTCTGCTTTGGCAGGGTGCTGTAACTGTAGTCGCTGGCCATGGAAGCCAGCACTGCAGTTTAGCCTTTGCTTCGGCAGGGTGCTGTAACTATAGTCAGCTGGCCAGCTTAATAAAGACTCTTAAATTTAAATTCTGAGTCCGTGGTCTATCTCGCTGAGTGAACCCATAACACCACCTTAACTAAAGGTCCATATTTGGCAATACAGTTTGGGAACAGTAAACGAAGGCACAATTTTGTCCTTACTCATCATAACTGTGCATCTGTTTTTCCACTTTAAGAAGCTACCAACTCTCAGAACGAGGGGAAGTATAGCTGCTATGGTCTGAATGTTTGTGTCCCTCCCCAAATGTATGGTGATGGTATTAGTAGATGAGGCCTGGGGGAGGTATTTAGGTCATGAGGGCAGAGTCCTTGTGAAAGACATTAGTGTTCCCATGCAAGAGGCCCCAGAAAGATCCCTCACCCATTCCACCAAGTGAGGACACAAGAAATCTGTGGAGGGTGGGGGTGAAGGGATTGAGGGAAAAAAAAGAAGAAGAAGAATTCCCTGGAAAAGAGCCCTCACCCCACCATGCTAGCATCCTGGTCTTGGACTTCCAGTCTCCGGAACTGTATGAAATAAGCCACCCAGTCTGTGGTATTTGTTACAGCAGCCCAGACTACAACAGTATTTCATTTAAGAAACACTCCACAAAGGTCAGATTTCACAGAGCAAAAAGGTGTGGTTCAGTGGTTGAGTATCAACCTATGAACCAGAAGATCACGGTTCGATTCCCAGGCTGGGCACATGCCTAGGTTGCAGGCTCCATTCCCAGTAAGGAGTGTGCTGGAGACAGCTGATCAATGAATCTTTCTAAAAATCGATGTTTCTATCTCTCTCTCCCGCTCCCTTCTTCTCTGAAATAAAAAAACAAACAAAAACAAAACAGCTCTAAGATAGTAATACTGGGTATCTGATTTTCTTAATAATTCTAACTAAAATTCAACACATGATTTTGGAGTCTGGTCATCTAAATATATATATTTCTTGTTTTTGTTTACGAAACCACTGAGCCACTGCTGACTGCAGCGTTTTGCATGATTTGGTCTCAAAAAGCTTTGTTTGTTACATTCTTGAATGGTTAATTCAATTATCTCTGTCTCTAGTGGTATCCAAGAAGTTCTATAATAAAACAGAATGGAATTCTTTTTTCTCTTTTCAGTTATTTGAATCCCTGCAGTAATCACCAGTGGCTCCTTTCTCTAATCATACATTATAAATTCACATGTATTTGAACACTGGAGCTACTTTGAGATAAGCTGATTTCAAATTAATTCATGCCTACGGATTTTGAGATTTGAGTTGATGATTCTTAGTTCTGTGTCACTTCATGGACATGACAATCATAATCAGTTTCTACACACAGAGTAGAGGAAATTTAGAGGTCTAAAATTTGTGTGAGCAATTATTTAAATGAGTACTACATGAGAAAGAGATTAATCAGGTCATAGAAATGGCTATAGTGTCCCAATTCTAAGTTCTCACTTATTTTCTTATCCATTAACTAGAGGCCCAGTGCACGAATTCCTGCATGGGTAGGGTCCCTCAGCCTGGCTGGTGATCAGGGGCCAATAGGGGCCAGTTGGCTGGGGGCAGGGAGTGCAGGAGTTGACCGGCTGCAGGAGGTTGGCTGAGGCAGCTCCTGCATTGAGCATTTACCCCCTGGTGGTCAGGCCGGTCATCCACTTATCAGGTTGTAACCATGCTTAGGCATTTATATATATCCTAGAGGCCCGGTGCACAAAAATTTGTGCACTCAGGGAGGTCCCTCAGCCCAGCCTGTGCCCTCTCGCAGTTTGGGACCCTTCGGGAGATGACCACCTGCTGGCTTAGGACCGCTCCCTGGGGGATTGGGCCTAAGCTGGCAGTTAGACATCCCTCTGGCAGCCTGGCAGCCCTCGGGGGATGTACACTTGCCAGCGGGGAGCAGGCTTAAGTTGCAGTCGGACATCCTTAGTGCTGCTGAGGAAGCAGGAGAGGCTCCCACCACCACCGCTGTACTGGCAGCCATCATCCTGGCTTCCTGCTGAGCAGAGCTCCCCCTGTGGGAGCGCACCGACCACCAGGGGGCAGCTCCCTGGTGGTCAGTGTGTGTCAGAGTGACCAGTCATTCCCAGTCATTCTGCTGTTATGGTCAATTTGCATATTAACCTTTTATTATATAGGAGTGCCTGGCCAGCCTGAGTGAGGGGCTGATGGTTGTTTGCAGGATGGCCATAGCCCCTTCAGGGTAGAGGTCCCCCCTGGGGTGCCTGGCCAGCCTGGGTGAGGGGATGATAGCTGTTTGCAGGCTGGCCACAGCCCCTTCAGGGTAGAGGTCCCCCCTGGGGTGCCTGGCCAGCCTGGGTGAGGGGCTGAGGGCTGTTTTCAGGCTGGCCACAGCCCCTTCAGGGTGGGAGGTCCTGCTGGGGTGCCTGGCCAGTCTGGGTGAGGGGCTAAAGGCCATTTTCAGGCTGGGTAAAGCCCCCAGTGGGGACCCTCACCCCATGAGGGTGTGGCCAGCCTGGGTGAGGGGCTTATGGCTGTTTGCAGGCTGGCCACAACCCCCAGCCACCCAAGCTCCCAGTGGAGGCTGGCTGGAAGCAGGTATCTGGGATGTATTTAGCTTCTATAATTGAAACTTTGTTGCCTTTTGAGGAGACCACAGCCGACTCAGGGCCGGCGGGAAGCTTGGCTTCCTCCATCGCCCTGGCAACCAAGCCTCCTGCTTGCTCCAGCTCCATGTCTTCCGGCCACCATCTTGGTTGGGTTAATTTGCATATAGTCGCTCTCATTGGCTGGTGGGCGTGGCTTAGGGCATAGGGAAGGTATGGTCAATTAGCATCTTTGTCTTTTATGAGTGTAGATAGATAATCTGACCAAAAGTACAACAAATTTCACTGAGTGAACTTGTTTTTGTTTTAGATACACAAGGATCTGGCATCTATACCTGAATTTAAGTGTTTTGTCCATTTTCTGACTAAAGATTTTTTTCAAAAAGAATGGCCAATACTGTTTAACATACAGTGGAGAATTATTTAATATTGTTGATCAACAGGAACATGAACTAGATAACTTTATGTCTTGCTAACGATATGTTTAATTACTTGGTTTATGGCTTCTACATACTAACCCTTGCTATAAGTCCTTTTAGTCAAAGAAAGTTGGAGCAATTTTGAAGGTTACAATTTAGTTTCAACTATTTTTACAAAACAGAAAACTCATTAAAATGTTTATCTGTCCAAAAATATAAGGAAAATATCTAAACACAACCCCAGAAGCATATATATCATTTATATGTAAATTCTACTTTCATTCTTTTTAATAGTGCATTATAAAATAGAATGGCCTTTATTAACAAAGTTAACTAACTGAATTTTGAGTGGGTGTTGGTTTCTGGCTTTATAATATTCTAACATTTATTAACTTCTAAATGTTTTCTTATAATATCTGTAATTACATGTAAAAACATTATAAAATGCATTTTGGAATTGTAAACCCAATACCTTGTAGTGGTCATGTTTTCAATACTTACTTGATGAGTTAATCAAGCAGATTTCCTCTTCACATTCCAGGGAAGATTGCCAGTACTTTGTGGGGGAAATGGTTATAGCTCATATTCTCCACTATTACATCAATTTCTAAGTCTATATAAGGCTTTTATCTACATCTCAGGAAAGAAATATAAATCTTTCCATAGTTTCCATCAAGAAAGCCATGGTCCGCATGCATATAAGTATAACCAATGGACGCAAGATACTGGCGGGTAGCGGAGACTGGGGGAAGGTCAATGGGGAAAAAAAGGAGACATATGTACTTCTCTTTGTAATACTTTAAGCAATAAAATAAAATTTAAAAAAAAGAAAGAAAGCCAAGGTCCAGTGAGGCAGCAGGAAAACGGTATCCCAGAAAACTTTAATTGGATTGTAAAAGGAGGATTTCAGGCTCAGGTTTGGAAGATCACCAGTAGGTATTGGGGGGTTAGGGGCAATGCTAGCTAGGATCACAGAGCCTGTTCCTAAATAGCAAATATTTTCAAGCCTCAACACTGTAACCTTCCACTTCCCTTTAAAAATATTGCCACCCTGGCAGGCATGGCTCAGTTGGTTGAATGTTGTCAATCAATGCACCAAAAGGTGGCTGGTTTGATTCTCAATTGGGGCATATGCCCAGGTTGTTTGTTTGATCCCCTGTCGGGGTGCATATGGGAGTTGACCAATTGATTGATGTTTCTCTCTCACACATTGATATTTCTCTCTCCCTCTCCCTTCCTCTCTCTTTAAAATCAATTAAAAATATATTTTTTTAAATTGTCATCTGATGGTTGCCAGAGGGGAGGTGGGTTGGAGGACTGGGTGAAAAAGTGAAGGGATTAAGAAGTACAGATTGGTAGTTACAGAATAGCCATGAGGATATAAAGTACAGCACAGGGAATATAGTCAATAATAGTGTAATAACTATGTATGGTGCCAGGTGGGTACTGGAAATACCAGAGGGAAAACTTTGTAAAGTATACGATTATCTATAACCCCTGTGCTGTACACCTGAAACTAAAGCTAGATAATATTGAAAGTAAACTGTAATTGAAAAATAAAATATTTAAAATTACCTTCAAGATACTCAGAGACTCCAAGCATAAATATTACATTGTTAATGCATTTGACATTATTATACAAATTTGGGAGAAACCAAAAAGTCAGTCACAATTTAATATAGGGTGTTTGCAGAACACAACTGTACATGACCAAGCATGTTATCACAACAGTCTGCATTTAGCTTTCTGGTGCCTAAGGCAGATTTCAGATCTAAAATGTGCTTCATCTCCAGAAAACCCGTTTCATGATCCTTTATCATGTCATCGCTCTTATGACTGCTTGATAACACCCCAACACACATACTCAAATAGGCTTTGGATATTTGGAATCTAGTCAAATGGGGCCTTGACTGTTCTTTGGCGGGCTTTAATTTCATTCTACTAATTCTGAGTGAATGAAAAACATTTAGAACAATTCTTGCATGTTTCATTTTTGTGGTTTTCTTATTTATCCTATAAATTTCTTTTAAAAAAATATTTTTATTGATTTCAGAGAGGAAGGGAGACGGAGAGAGACAGAAACATCATGACAAGAGAGAATCATTAATTGGCTGCCTCCTGCACGTCCCCTGTTGGGGATCAAGCCCACAACCCAGGCATGTGCCCTTGACTAGAATGGAACCTGGGACCCTTTAGTCCGCAGGCCAATGCTCTATCCACTGAACCAAACAGGCTAGGGCTCTCCTATAAATTTCTTGACTCCCACCTTTTGTTTGTTTGTTTGTCTGTAGCAAACAAGAGATTCATTTAAAGTGAAGAAAGTAAATAGTGAGAGAAAGACCATTTCTGCCTCAATTTGTATATTTTTATTGATTTTTTACAGAGGGGAGGGGAGAGGGATAGAGAGTTAGAAACATCTATGAGAGAGAAACATCAATCAGCTGCCTCCTGCACACCCCCTACTGAGGATGTGCCCGCAACCAAGGTACATGCCTTTGACCAGAATCGAACCTGGGACTCTTCAGTCCGCAGGCCAACGTTCTATCCACTGAGCCAAACTGGTTAGGGCTCTGCCTCAATTTGAACTTCTGGGTCAGGTATACTACCCTATGACCCACCACTTTAACACTAATTTATGCGTTAGCTTCCTAGTGAATAGCTAATTTGTATTTCATTCAAACACTCTCTCTTCCTCCAAGAGATAAACTGTGCTATGAAGTTCTCAGCTACCAGTGCTTTGGAGAGAGGACATGGCCCAGAACAGGCTCCTGCGTACTCAAAAAACAGGCTGCACATAAATACCTTGTGTTTACTTCCTAATATTTGCAGAGTACTCTGATATCCTTTTATCTCATAGGGCCATCTTAGCACTGACATTCTTCCTTACCACCTCCTGATCACTGTTTGTATGTCACCTTTTAAAAATATATTTAAATGGATATTTATTGTTTAAAGTATTACAGATGTCCCCTTTTTCTCCCCCATTGAAACCCCTCCTCCCTACTCCCCTTTTGTATAGAACCATCCCTCCTAGCACTTCTGGAAATGTCCACTAGATAGCACAAGATGTGCTATGCCCTCTTACCCAGCAAACACTTTTATTACAAAATTTTTAAAATGACAATTACCAGGAAATATGTGTGGCAAATAATATAGTGTTAACTAAAAGGCAGAAAGCCTGTGAAGGGCCTCAGGTTTGATTCCCATTAAGGGCACATATCTTGATTGTAGGCTCCATCCTTGGCCCTGGTTGGAGGCAACCAATTGATGTGTCTCTCTAACATTTGTGTTCCTCTTTCTCTATCTCTCCCACTCCTTCCACTCTGAAAATCAATGGGAAAAATATATCCTTGGGTGAGGATTAACCAAAAAAATAAAAATAAAAAATAAAAAAATGAAAACACTCACAAAAACGGGAATGTCCCCAGCAAACCAGTATGGCTAGTCACCCGAAGACCAACTTAATGTAGTAGATAGTGCTACTGTCGAGAAAATCAAGGCCTCTTGTCTGCTTTCTGCTGGAATGCTCCTTTATCATTAAACTTGATGTCACTGATGAGCTCCTCTCTTTTATGATAATACTAGGGGCCCAGTGCAAGAATTCGTGCACGTTGAAAGGAACTGTGGGCTGCGAGGCTGCGGTGGGCACAGGGGTGGGTCTCAGCCCATCCTCCACACCCCCGCCTGGCCCCTTCTGCTGTGGCCCCCAGTCCCTTCTGCTGACAGCCCTGGTCCCGCTGCCACTGCTCCCACGCACTGATGGCGCTGACCCCGCTTGCACCTACTGATGGTGCAGACCAATTGGAACCGGCGCCAGCAGCAGGTGTGAGCAGTGGGTCCGGCGCCATCTGCGGGTACAAGTGGGCCTGTTGCTGGCAGTGGGTGCGAGAGTTGGCTGCTGGCCCCAATTGCCCCTCATGAGCAGGGGAAGGTGGAGAAGCCCTCAGGAGCAATCGGGGCTGGCGCCGGCAGCAGGTGTGCGTGCCAGGCAGGACTGCAGCTCGCAGGAGCAAAGAATTTTCAGTAACCACCAGAGGCTCACCCTGATGACAGCAACCGGCGCCCCACCTTGGTCTGGCACTCCCAGTCACCTGCTCCACTATCCCTCCGCTGCCAATGCCCACTATGTTCTGCACATGCCCCCTGGTGGTCAGCACACGTCATAGCGACTGGTTGCTTGGTTGGTCCACTGTTCAGTCTATTTGCATATTAGCCTTTTATTATATAGGACTAGGGGCCTAGTGCATGAATTCGTGCACCTTGAAAGGAACTGAGGGCCACGAGGCTGTGGTGGGCACAGGGGCGGGTCTTGGCCCATCCTCTGCACCCCACCTGGCCCCTCCCAGCATGACACCTGTCCCCTGTCTGCTGGCAACCCCACTTCCACCATCGCTGCCGCTCCCATACGCTGATGGTGCCGGCCCCGCTTGCACCCGCTGATGGCGTGGAGCAATTGGGGTCAGTTGGTGCAAGCAGCAGCTGCTGCCCCGATCACCCCTTAGGAGCAGGGGGAAGTGGCGAAGCCCTCAGGGGCAATCGGGGCTGGCAGCTGCCTCTCGCGCCTGCTGACAACACCAAGCAATCAGGACTGGCACTGGGCACCAGCAGTGGGTGCAAGCAGCGGCTCCACCACGAGCTGCAGGTGTGAGTGGCGCCATTGTCAGTAGCAGGTGCAAGCGGCAGCTGCCGGCCCAGATCGCCCCTCAGGAACAGGGGGAGGTAGAGAAGCCCTAAGGGGCAATCGGGGCTGGCAGCTGCCACTTGCACCCGCTGACGGTGCCGAGCAATCAGGGCTGGCAGTGGGTGCAAGCACTGGGTGGGTTCGTGGGGCAGATGAGCAAAGAATTTTCAGTAACCACCAGAGGCTCGCCCCAATGACAGCGACTGGCACCCTGCCTTGGTCTGGCACCCCCTCTCACCTGCTCCACTGCTGGGGTACAGCCCCAGCAGGTCCAGGGGTCCCCAAAGGTGTGGACGGAGTCGGCAAAGAAGGAATGACATGGAGGCAGCGTTCAGTTGATCAGCAGCCTAGCCAGGATCTCCAGCCAGGATCTCCAGCCAAGTTCTGGTCTGGATCTCCAGAGAGGTTCTGCTTCAGATCTCCAGCCAGGTTCTGTGTCCATGTTCTCTTGCTAGGTTCTCCAGCCAGGTTCAGTCCAGGTTCTCCAGCCAGATTCAGTCACCAGGTTCTAGTCAGGTTCTCTTGCCCATTTCTGTAGTCAGGTTCAGTCCAGGATCTTTTGCCATGTTCTCTCCAGCGAAGTTCTTCTGTCTCTAGTTCTGTGTAGGTTCTGTATTCTAAGTTCTGTGTTCTAAGTTCTGTGTCTTGCTGTCTAGTTACAACTGTATTTATACCAGTTGATTCAATCCTGTCAATCTCTATTACAAAGGTTAGGGCGTTTCTTATCTCCATTCCAGGGAGTAAAGATTATGTAGCTTAAGCATGATAGTTCGTAGTTAAAGTGATTAATTACCCGCCTGGCACTTAGTTAAGAGGTTTTATTCCCTCCCTAACTTCAGGGGAAAATCCCTACCTGGGGAAACAACCTTTCTCAGAGACCTTGGTTAAAACACATAGTGCCAAGAAGGTGAGCAAACATATTAAGAACAGTATGCCATATATGCCAGGTCCCTTGAAACAGCAAGCATGGACCGGCTCCCGGCAAATTCCCCCTTTTTTATTTTTTAAAAGCGGGCATTAAAAAGAAAACCCCGAAATGCTCTCTTGTATCCATTTTAAGAGTAGGATTGGCGCTTTCCACTATTACCTGAGTCCTGATCTATCACCCCAGGGAGAGCTTGCCAATCCTGCACTTTCCCGGGGTGGAAAGGCTGCAGTGGGGTTAAGGATAGGGCTCCTTGAGCCTACCTCCTCCCATGCCTTTACATTTACCTTTCCTTCCTCAGAAAAGTATGGACATACTTCTTGTATAAAACATTCTGTCTGACTGGGAGTAACCTTAATTCCTCTGCTAGCAAGCATATGAGTTAAGAGATCAATACAGAATCTTATTTCTTTAGACTCAGTATGGCACATCTTCTTAATCTAAAGATCAATACAGAGTCTTCTTTCTTTGGACTCAGTATGGCACATCTTCTCAATCTAAGTTCTGTACTATCCACCTTCTTACCCTACTTATCCTTTATAGGGGGGTCTGCAGTACCCTGGTGGAGTCCTATCCGTCCCGAGTGTGGGGGTTTTCAATGGGGGGGCGGGGGCTTACCTAGGGGAATCCTGTTCCAGGGGTTCCCAAAGGTGTGGACGGAGTCGGCGAAGACTATCCACCCTCTTCCTACAGTGGAGTCCTATCCATCCCGAGAGTGGGGCGCTTACCTAGGGGTCCCTGTTCGGGCGCCATTTGCTGGGGTACAACCCCAGCAGGTCCAGGGGTCCCCAAAGGTGTGGACGGAGTCAGCAAAGAAGGAATGACATGGAGGCAGCGTTCAGTTGATCAGCAGCCTAGCCAGGATCTCCAGCCAGGATCTCCAGCCAAGTTCTGGTCTGGATCTCCAGAGAGGTTCTGCTTCAGATCTCCAGCCAGGTTCTGTGTCCATGTTCTCTTGCTAGGTTCTCCAGCCAGGTTCAGTCCAGGTTCTCCAGCCAGATTCAGTCACCAGGTTCTAGTCAGGTTCTCTTGCCCATTTCTGTAGTCAGGTTCAGTCCAGGATCTTTTGCCATGTTCTCTCCAGCGAAGTTCTTCTGTCTCTAGTTCTGTGTAGGTTCTGTATTCTAAGTTCTGTGTTCTAAGTTCTGTGTCTTGCTGTCTAGTTACAACTGTATTTATACCAGTTGATTCAATCCTGTCAATCTCTATTACAAAGGTTAGGGCGTTTCTTATCTCCATTCCAGGGAGTAAAGATTATGTAGCTTAAGCATGATAGTTCGTAGTTAAAGTGATTAATTACCCGCCTGGCACTTAGTTAGGAGGTTTTATTCCCTCCCTAACTTCAGGGGAAAATCCCTACCTGGGGAAACAACCTTTCTCAGAGACCTTGGTTAAAACACATAGTGCCAAGAAGGTGAGCAAACATATTAAGAACAGTATGCCATATATGCCAGGTCCCTTGAAACAGCAAGCATGGACCGGCTCCCGGCACTCCACCATCCTGCCATGGCCGATGCCCGCCATGTTCCACACTCTGCTCCCTGCTGCCGATGCCCACCATGTTCTTTGCGTGGCCCCTGGTGGTCAGCGCATGTCATAGCAACCGGTTGTTCGGTTGTTTGGTTGTTCAGTTTTCGGTTGTTCTGCCGTTTGGTCTATTTGCATATTAGGGATATAGATATGCATTATTTTCTACTTGGTGCAACCATCTGCTTCCCTACAAAGCCAATATTTTGTGTCCTTTAGTTTTCTTCTTATTGTGATTGCTGTTTCTACCCAAAAGATACTAATTTCTTTTGAAATTGTCACTCTAAAGACTCTCCCTGAACTTTTTAAAAAATATATTTTATTGATTTTAGAGAGGAAGGGAGAGAGAGATAGAAACATCAATGACGAGAATCATTGATTGGCTGCCTCCTGCACGCCCCCTACTGGGGATCGAGCCTGCAGCCCAGGCATGTGCCCTTAGCTGGAATAGAACCTGGGACCCTTCAGTCCACAGGCTGACGCTCTATCCATTGAGCCAAACCAGCTAGGGCTCCCTGAACTATTTTATCTTATGATTTTAAAAATAGATATGTGGTCCTGCCCGGCCGGTGTGGCTCTGTGGTTGAGCATTGACCTATGAACCAAGAAATCATGGCTGAATTCCCAGTCAGGGCACATGCCCCTGTTGCCAGCTCGATTCCAAGTGCAGGGCATGCAGGAGGCAGCCAATCAATGATTCTCTCTCATTATTAATGTTTCTCTCCCTCCCTCCCTCCCTCTCCCTTCCTCTCTGAAATCAATAAAAATTATATAGAGATAGAGAGAGGACTAGGGCTAGGGATAGAGATAGAGATGATAGAGATAGAGATAGAGATAGAGATAGAGATAGAGATAGAGATAGAGATAGAGACGCATTCCATGATAATTTCTACCATTGTGCTACCATTATTTCATTTCCCATTGCTTCATATCAGCAATGGAAGTAGATGGGATTTTGCTGACACTTGCACATGCCTTACATTTACCTTACCATCACAATAACAATATTGTTCCCATTTTCCTGATGAGAAAATCGAGAGTAGGTGGATTCAGGTGACTAGCATAGATTATAGTGCTAGTTACAGGATGAGCCTACTGCCTATCATGGCCTTGGCTTTTCATATTAATAATGACTCTCCATTTTCTAGCCTATCTATCAAATATCCTTCACATCTCTGAGCACAGAAGAAATGTGACCTAAAGCTTGTAGATCAAAAGACCTGCTGGAAAGCATTTCCCAGCCCTGTCTTGTGTGCAGCTTAGATATGGCTTCATGGTTGACTTTTCTAATTGCTCTCCTGAGACCATAAAATCTAACTCTCTGACAGACTGCTATTGAGTTGCTTTCCTTTCTTTTTATCTTGGATGTGCCATTTGTGTTTTAAGTGTTTATGGTAAACATTACTCAGAAAGTAGATTCTCATAATATTTTGAAAACAAAACCATATTAAAGAGCCTGAAAATTGACGGGGGGAGGGGGGGAACAGCAGTCCTGATTTTTTTTTTTTCTCAAAGTATCCATGATAGAAGATTGAATTTCAGAGCATCCGACCAAACAATTTTTCTTCAAAATTGAAGGTAAAATCCTCTTTATTTCTGCTTCCTATTTACTATGCAAGAAAAAATATGTGCCAGTAACCCATCATTCACTTTAGTGGAACAAATTTCTTGGGAATTATATTCTAGAAATGGCTGTAATCTGGCAGTTCTAGAATTTATAATAAAGAAGTCATTTCAAGGGAGTTTTCCAAATAAAACCTTTTCATTTTGAAGGATAGCTCTGCTTTAGTCAAATTCACATAATAAAGGGAAAATAAAAGCCTACAGTCAATTCTGTAGGAGTACAGGGATACATGCAAGCTCTGATACCAATTCATGGCATCAAATCAAGTCACAAACTTGAACAGTTTATTGTGCAAAATATCTGCAAAGTCAAAATATACACAGAGGCAGTAGCTATGAATGTGAAGGAAAGTATAGAACAAAGATCACTGAAAGGCAGACTTACTTCAGCTTTAACTGCCTACAGGGAAGTTTTTATTTGAATTTGGCTCATCCTAGAAGATTCCAAAATGAGAGTTCACTGAACCTTAACTTACACAGAGAGCTAATAGCCAGTCAGGTCTATTTCGCCTCAGTCCGTCAGCTGATGTTGCCTTCCTGGACTTAGGTACTCCTGGGAATGGGTATATCTGTCTATATACATCCGTCTAACCCTAAATGTAGGAAAGTGAGTATAAATAATATAGACTTGGAATCTGCAGGTGTGATGTATAAATTCCTAACAACCTTAACCCCTAAATTTTATTTCCTATACATGCGTGGCTCAGGTTTACGTAACAGAACTCTCCAACTTCTGTTGCAAAAAACATTCATGCTCCTGCTGCGCTGGCCCGCGTGGCTCAGTTGGTTCAGCATCATTCCCTGCACTGAAGGGTCGCCATTGGATTCCTGGCCAGGGCACATGCCCGGGTTGCAGGCTCCATCCCAGGTCGGGAGCATGCAGGAGACAACCGATTGATGCTTCTCTCTCACATCAATGTCTATCTCTCTCTCTAAAAGTCAATTAAAAAATCTTAAGAGAAAAACATGAGTGTTCTTAACAGTTCTCATAATGTGCCTCTTTATTTAACATGGTTGCTTTAAGATTTAAAAACTATGTATTGTGCAAACTGGTGTGCTATTAAACTGTCATTTTAAAAGTACAACAAAACAAACTTATCATCACTTATAAACCAATGGTTACCATTTGTGTGGACAGTGCTTGGTAAACTGCATAAGGTAAATAGGTGTTTAAATATCTACCTTAACGTCTCTGGTATAGTCTCTGAGTGGTTTAGGAGGGAATGATAGCACAATCACTTGAAACCATGTCATCAAATCATGAAAGCCATTAGGCTCTCACGTCCCTAGAAAAACCGCCTTGTTAAAATAGATGCATGAGCTACACTGTGTCATGAGCCTGGATAGCCCCATTCTACATTTAATTTAAGATCTCCAAAAACATCAAAAGACATTCAAATGAAATACATACATACTTTCCACTTGATTTTTATAGTGATCTATCACACTGAAATCATAATGCAGTGATTTTTGTTTCTTTGTTTTTTAATCAAAGCATGGTTCCTGCTCTACTTCAAAGACCAAAGTGGAGACAGTAAAATGCCTTTCATGTTTCACGTGTATTCCCTGTCACCCACTAGGAACGTCTATTTTTATAGGTTTATATCTTTGGGGTACAAAAGAGCAAAGCTGTATTATGAAAGTTGTATAAGTGTAAGAATTAACAATTTTAGCACAATACTAAGAACTACTTCTTGGTTCTTTTTAAAATGATTCTTACCCCTGGCCCTGGCCTGTGTGACTCATTGGCTGAGCATTGTTCCATGCACACAGAGGTCCAGGGTTGATTCCCAGAGCCCTGGTTGCAAGCTCCAACCCCAGGAGGGGGCATGCAGGAGGCAGCAGGTTGATGATTCTCTCCCTCTCCCTTTCTGTCTCTCTAAAATCAATAAAAAACATACTTTTAAAATAAATTATTTTTATTCTTTTTCAAGTGTTAATGATGTGTACTGAACTATTTACAAATAAAATATGATGGATTTTCTTTAAAATACTCCAGGCAAAAAAAAACACACACAAACGGGTGGGATAGCCCTGCCCAGTTTGGCTCAGTGGATAGAGCATCGGCCTGCAGACTGAAGGGTCCCAGGTTCGATTCCGGTCAAGGGCACATGCCTGGGTTGCAGGCTCCATCCCCAGTAGGGGGTGTGCAGGAGGCAGCCGATCAATGATTCTTTCTTATCATTGATGTTTCTATCTCTCTCTTCCTCTCCCTTCCTCTCTGAAATCAATATAAATATATATTTTTTAAAAGGGTGGGATAGATGAAACAGGATTGGAAAAGTGTTAATAATTGTGGAAGTTGGGTGGTAATTACATGGAGTTGATTATGTCTCTCATTTTTCTCTTTTTTATGTTCTCTACATTTGTATGTATGTGAACATTTTATGTAACAAAATTAAAAACCTTTTTAAAAATCAGTTCATCCTATCTTCATGAGATTAACTCTAGTGAATGTGGTTTAGTGATGTATATGAACTTTATGTAAAAACACATGTTTTATTCTTTGCTGAATTCAAACATGAAAGAAAATTGATCAATAAATGATATTGTCACAAATACAGAACTGCTAAAAAATAGTCTAAAATCAGCAAGATTATTTTTTAGTCCTCACCTGAGGATATGTTTTTGTTTATTATTGATTTTGAGAGAGAGAAAGATCGACATGAGAAATGTCGGGGATTGAGCCTACAACCCAGGTATGTGCCCTGACCAGGAATCAAACCCACAATCTTTTAGCTTTTGGTGTATAGGACGACGCTCCAGCCAGCTAAGCCACCTGGCCAGAACTAAAATCAGCAAGATTTTATGAGACCTATCCTTGAAGCGACTTAACTGATGGCTTTATGTCTCAAAATTAGTGGAAAAATCTAAGGATCAAATTTAGGCATCAGCTCCCTGATCTGAATCAATCAACTGTTTAGTTAGAAACACAGTAAAGGCAGTGAAACATACAATAAAATAGACAAGACATTGACCCAACTGTCAAAAACTTTTCAGATCAGCAGAGGAGTCAACAATAACACACACCAAACAGCGAATAGTAGAAAGCTGATATGCATGGTCTAGGTAGTAATTATAAAGGAATTTACCAAAGAATTTTGTGAAAGGCTCACATAAATTAGCATTGAAATGGTCTTTCAAATATAGATAAAATTCGGGAAAGCAGGAAAAGGTACCATGTTGCATGTAGAGAGTTCAGCACAGGCAAGATTATAAAGAGAAATGTCAGCATTGTATGGAGATATTAATGAGAGCATGAAGACTAGAGCAAAGGACACGTGTTAAGGAACAATGCTAATGACAGCAGTAATAATAAGAATAGCAAACATTCTGTGTAAGGCACTGTTCTCAGTATTTGATGTATACTTATTCCTGTGAGTTATATATATTAATAGCCCTGTTTTGCAAATGAGGAAACTGAGGCACAGTGAAATTAAGTAATGCGCCCAAGGTCACAGTGTTTATAATAATAGAACAAGGCTTTGAACCCAGAGAGTCTAGTTTAGAAAGCATGTACTGACTCCCATGTCATACTGCCCAATGGGAAATAAGACTTGGTAGTTTGGGAGCTGATAATGAAAGTGAGAGAGGACTTTCTGCTTAATGTTGGCCATATCGGTTCCTGACAGACAAATAACGTGGGAAAAGAATGGTGACTATACCACGCATTCATAGAACTCATTTCTGATACTAAAGTTGACTGCCGGAGTCCATTCATTGTCTTCACTAGCTGAGTTTAGACAGAGACCCCCCAAAAGCTAGTAGCCCTTGAAAGTCCTAATAAAGGTCAGGGCTTGAAAGTCCTAGCAAAGGTCAGGGCTGTGCACCACCCAGTTAATCTAGGAACCACTCAGTTAATTTAGGTAATAATAGTTGAAGCATCCCCACCTTAGTTCCCTTAATTCCTTAGATACTTATGTAGATCCTTGTTGATTATTGTTAATCAGATACACCCGGAAATCTATTGATGAGCTAATCAGTTACTCTGCCTACACTCGGAAATCTATTGATGAGCTAATCAGATACTTTGTCTATTCCTGGAAATTGTTTGCTGATCTGTGTGTCATTGAAACCTCCTTACCCTAAGGGCTACTCCAGATCAATAAAAGATTGGAGCAGCCTGAGCACAGAGGAAGTCCTTAGGGACTTGCCGCCTGGTCCCCCAATATTGCAAAATTATCTCGTGTCTTTTTCTCTCATTTGTTGTGCGGCTCCTCTTTCAGATACCGAACCCTACTCCACGCAGAACGTGGAGGGAGTCTTACTACACAGTTGATCTCTTCCATCTTCATTTCTATCTTCAATACCATGACTTGTATGTGTTGGGGTCCAGCCCCAGCAGGTCCAGGGGTTCCCAAAGGTGTGGACGGAGACAGCGTTCAGTTGATCAGCAGCCTAGCCAGGTTCTCTAGCCAGGTTCTAGCCAGGTTCTCCAGCCAGGTTCTGTGTTTATTCTCCTGTTACATCTGTATTTATACCAGTTGATTTTAATCCTATCCATTCTATTCCAAAGGTTAGGGCATTTGTTATCTTCATTCCAAGGTCACTACTCTATTGTTCTGTTAAGCTACAAGGAAGTAACTGAAGGAGATTATCCTAAGTAAAGATTATGTAGCTTAAGAGTGATTGTTCATAGTTAAAGTGATTAATTACCCGCCTGGCACTTAGTTAAGAGGTTTTATTCCCTCCCTAACTTCAGGGAAAAATCCCTACCTGGGGAAACAACCTTTCTCGGAGAGGTGATCTTGGTTAAAACACATAGCACTAAGAAGGGGAGCAAACATATTAAGAACAGTATGCCTGCCCTAGCTGGTTTGGCTCACTGGATAGAGTATCAGACTTTGGACTGAAGGGTCCCAGGTTCAATTCCAATCAAGGGCATGTACGTTGGTTGAGGGCACATCCCCAGTAGGGGGTGTGCAGGAGGCAGCTGATCAATGTTTCTCTCTCATCGATGTTTCTAACTCTCTATCCCTCTCCCTTCCTCTCTGTAAAAAATCAATAAAAAAAATATTTTTTTTTTTAAAAAAAGAACAGTATGCCATATATGCCAGGCCCTTGAAACATATGCTGTGCAGATGTTTCTTCCCTGCAGCGACTGTGTCAAGCAGCAAGGATGGACTGTCTTCCGGCATTTATAGACTGTCCAAAGTTGTCATTTCAAATACCACAGCTTATATGGACTGTCCAAAGTTGTTCGGCCTAGAAGTTGAGAGTTAACTTTTGCTGTCTCGGGTCAAAGAACCAGAAAACCATGGCAACTAAATTGAAGCAACTTGGCTGAGAACACAGCACTTTGTGTTAGATCAAGGAACTAAAAATCCAAAGGTTCTTAGTCTCAATCCTAAACTCTACACACAAATGTCCACTTCTCTCAGGCTATAGGATAAGATAATTCTGTTCACTGAAAGTGACAGTACATTTTATTGGATCCCAGCCGTCTGTCTCACATCTAAAGACACAATGTGGGGACTGTTACACAATCATTCACAGCCTGTTGCGTTTTACTGCACACCAAGCAGATAAAAGTAAGTTGTGCAAACATTTTTAATAACCCTTTCCATTATTGTTCTACTCAATACATGAGCCCTACTGTTTATTTACACCTGGAGTAAGTGCTAAGACCCAGAATAAAGTTATAGAATCTAAGATTATAATTATTAATATCTCTTCTCAAACTTGTTGTGGTACCTCTGACCTTGACACCTGACTCATTCCCAGGCCTGTCACTGACTGAATTCCGTAATTTTTCTTTATTTTATTGTATACTAGAAGTATTAAGTCATCTTCCTAACTCTACCACGTAAGTCCGGAACTAACTCTTGTGGAGGATAAAGCTTTTGCATTGTCATAGCAGAACAACTTTTCTGAACTTGGGTGACCAACCCTCTTGCTTTGCTGGTGACGTCCTGGTTTGGACAATGAACATCCTGCATTCAAGGAAAAGCCCTCCGTCCTGGGCAAACGCGGAGACTTGCTCACCCTAGTGTCTGGCACGCCTTCTAAAATGTTAGAGAAAAACACATGTGCCTGTCTCGTTCTGACTATTTGTGTATCTATGCATTGTTTGATGAAACAAAGTAAATATGTGCGGATGAAACAAAACAAAGAATAAAAAGTAAAACTCTCCCTCAGCCTTCCGGAGAGGCATTGAATCAGCATGAGAACTCCTACTCTGAACAGAAGTGAACTTGTTCCCTCAACCTGATATGATCTGTTGTTAATTACCTAGGACAAAGGTAAAAAACATTTCCCAGTCACTCCTCAAAGTTGTAGTAATGCCGCTCACAAGCTGGGCTGCAGAAGTAGGATACCAATTTACCTGAAAAATCTAACTGGCTCTTAATTAAAACTAATTGTACAACACAGGATTTCTCTATTGTAGGGCACTGGCCTGTGACCCAGTTTTCAGGAACTACAACAGTTTTAGGAATGTTTTCTTTTATTGTGGCAGAAAACCCAGTATTAGCTTAAAACAAAACGGCTCACATTTATTGTTTAAGGTATTTTTTGCGAAAGCCATATTTACTGAAAGCAAAGAAGGGAATAAAGAGGAAGCTGAGCCCTAACCGGTTTGGCTCAGTGGATAGAGCATCGGCCTGTGGACTGAGGGGTCCCAGGTTCGATTCCGGTCAAGGGCACATACCTTGGTTGTGGGCACATTCCCGGGGGGGGGGGGTGCAGGAGGCAGCTGATGGATGTTTCTCTCTCATCGATGTTTCTAACTCTCTATCCCTCTCCCTTCCTCTCTGTAAAAAAATCAATAAAATATATTTTTTTAAAAAGAGGAAGCTGATATTTGAGTAAAATACTTCTCAAATCCTTACTAAGAATGTGGGCATTATTTCTAAACACACACTCTATTCTTAATAATACTTAAGAAAGGTTCTACAAGAGTTCCTCTCTCCAACTCTACTTTAAATTTAAAAAAAAATAGATGTCTTTATTGATTTTAGAGAGAGAGGAAGAAGGAAAGAGAGAAACATTGATTGGCTGCCTCCTGTATGTCCCTTACTGGGGATTGAGCCTGCAGCCCTGGCCTGTGTTCTGACCAGGAATCGAACCAGCAACCTTTCTGTGCGAGGGAGAATATCCAACCAACTGAGCCACACCAGTCAGAGCAAATTTTTTTTAAGAGTTTCCCTTCAGAAAAATTTAAAGGAACATACTTCCCTCTCATTGACACTATATCTGAGAGACAGCAAATGATGAAATTAATTCTATGTTAAAAACATCCAAAAAAAATTGAAGACATTTCTCTTTTCTTCAAATAGAAGTTGTTTGAGGGGGCTGATAATAAATGGGAAGTGTATTTTAAAAATACATCTCATTTATAAAATATTTCATTACAATGTCTTATTAATTCTCTAAAGTAGCTTGAATGAGTCTAAGGAAAATAAAAACTCTTGCCAATCAAAACTGGATTTGAAATAAAAATTTCATTCCCCTGCCACTTGACTGCTTGCTCCCCCCCTTTCCAGGTACCTAGCATGTCCAGGCATGGAGGTGTAAAGACCCTTGGAAGTTTATTTGCTCACTATAATAAAAGGAAAATGACAAGCGCAGGTAGTATATTTATAAAGAAAATCAAGCTGAGGTAGTACATGGCATCATTACAGAGTTTTGTTATAGAACAAACACATTTGAGATTAAAAACTTAAATTATATGTCACAGCTTTGCAAACACAAAACAGAAGGCATAGACAGAAAAACGGATGGCCTTCAGATTTAAATGTCAAAACAGAGAATTTATGTTTAATATTGCTGAGACTCTGTGATAAGGCTTAAGCTCAGAGAGCAAGGGTGAAAATCATATACAGAAAATCAACTTCTGTACATGCTTTTGGCAGAATTTCACTATGTGTTAAATGAGAAAAGCAGTTAAAAACAAAACCAAGCAAACAAACAAACAGAAAAGCTAGGATACAATACAGCGCAGGGCGAAAAAAATTACTTTGCCTTTTTTTTTAATCTTTTATTTTTAAATTTTTTTCTTTTTTATCTTTTATTTTATTTATTTATTTTAAATTTAAGTTCTCTATTGTTTAATGTATTACATAAGTCTCCTCTTCCCCCCATTGACCTCTCTCCCGCCGTCCCCAACCCCCAGCACATGCCCTTACCCCCTTTCCTCTCCTCCCCGCTCTCGTCTGTGTCCATTAGTTACTTTGCTTTGATGTGTTTCTGTTTTCATGTATTTGACAATGAAAGATATTACTAATAGATTCTAATGTTCCCTTCTTAGTCTGACAAATTTATGTTCAATTCTTTAATATAAAGAACTCACTCCTCTTAGTAGTTCTCCAGCTTGTCACCTTGTTTTAGTTTCTTCATATCAATTATCTATTCTATAAACATATCATTTATTCACAAATGTATTCACTTGCCTATCTCCTTCCTTTATAGAATGTAAGCTCCTTGAGTTTGGAGATTTTTGTAACAACTCTGTCTCAAACACCTAAGAGTTCCAAGAATATAGGTGGGGAAAAAACACATTTTCCTCTACCCCCAAGGTTCTTCTGGCTGGTCTAATAATCAAATGTGAGACAAATTAGCAAGAGAAAACAGCCCAATTTCATACATACATATGTATGGGAGCCCCACATACATGAGGGAGTCAGAGACGCACATGTAGCAGAGGTTTGGCGTTAGAAAGAGGGATTGAGGTGTATTAGGCATCCTGAGCTGGGGAGAGGTAATACACTTGGGGGCTTAAAAGAGGCATTGCAGGATGATAAGAAGAGCAGATGTTTAGTAAATAAATGTTTGCCCTGACATGTGGGTGGGTCAAAAAGTCATGACTGATACTCTCATATGGGCAAGGCCTTTCATTTAAATTCTCCTAGGCCAGCGGTTCTCAACCTGTGGGTCGCGACCCCTTTGGCGGTCAAACGACCCTTTCACAGGGGTCGCCTAAGACCATCCTGCATATCAGATATTTACATTATGATTCATAACAGTAGCAACATTGTAGTTATGAAGTAGCAATGAAAATAATTTTATGGTTGGGTCACATGAGGAACTGTATTTAAAGGGCCAGAAGGTTGAGAACCACTGTTGGCCGTTAAGAGTGGGGAGCAAAAGTTTCTCTTGAGCCTGTGGCTAAAGTGGCCTTTGGCTCAAAGCAGTCTGCATACCACAGAGGCATATGTTGGGTAACTCGTTCTGAGCCCCTAAAAATTGTTAGCGTTCAATAAATATTTATCAAATGAAGAAATAAACCAGAAAGAGCCATTGTCATCAGACCCCATTTTAGTGTTCCATCCAGAGTGAAAAGCTCTGTAGCGAGGATGCCTACTAACCTCGCGGGGGGCCAGCTTTCCTTCAGGAATGATATCATTTCGTCCTCTCTACTCCTCGGGGTGCACAGACTCTGAAAGGAAAGAATGTTCCACAAGAGCAGTGTTGTTCTGTACTATTTATCTAAATATAAACCAACTCATTTCTTAGAGTGACCTAAAATAAAAGCTATGCAGGATTAGGCTAGTTGCACAGCTACTTAAGCCAAGAACAGAATGTTACAATGACTAGAGCTAGTTCTTTGCACTAAAGTAAACAAAACTAGTTCACTATGTGAACTCTTCTTGAACAGTAACGCTGCTGACGGATTTGGTTGGTAACAAGCATGCAGTGTACATCCACATGCATCAAAGGGCAGACAGAGCCCTGGGCCCGCTGGGGAGCGTGTGGAATGGTTCTCGTGGTCAAACAGTTGGGAAACACTGCATACTCCAGCTTCCTCTTAAAGATTCACAAAGCACATGGGAACAGAATCAAGTCCTACAGTCACAAGCCTTTGAATTTGTTTAATCCATGTCTCCCACATTTTGACTGATCCCTGGGAGCAAAACACACCGTGGGAAAAAGCAACTTGGTTATTGATTTGTTTGCTTTGTTTTGATTAGAGTGAGTGACAAACTCCTGGTGGGACAGCTAAGTAGTACACAAGTTCATTAAGAATGCCGGATATGGACCTTCACTGAATGAGCAATGGCTGGTTCATTTCCCAAGATACTTAGCAGCATTCAGGTTTCTAGAATAATCTTCTACCTCTTTAGCCTCCCCTAATTGCCTAGGGACTTAATGTGGTTGAAATTCCTTCATACTTAGTTTGCAGCTCTTCGATCAAAGCCATCAGATACAAGAAGTTGTTTTGAAAATATCGGCTCATTTGGCAGAGCTTTCGGAGAGAAATGCGTGGAACAGTGAAAAAGAAGGCAACACTCCCGCAGTCAGCCAAATCAGCCGGGTGCTGACTGAGGTCAGTGGGTGACAGACACTGCTGGCAGATCACCCACAGGAGGAGATCATTTGGCCGCTGTCCCCCACCCCCAGACAGTCTTCTAAGGAACCCACAAATGACCAACTTCATGGAGTTTTCTTTTCAGAGAGGAATATGGTTTTCCTGTAAAGAATGCCAAAAGAATTAGTCTTTTGTCGCTTGTGTTTATTTCTCAAGAGGCTTTTAGCCCTTGCTGGTCTATGGCACAGCGTGACAATACTGTGGAATGCATTTATTTATTTATTTCAAGGGGAAGTCAGTCTTCAAAACAGTGACATCCTGGATATGTTCCAGAGAGAGAGAGATTGCACCATTCACACCTGGGGCACTAACTGACATTGATTACCCTCTGGCGGTGGCCTGCCAACTTCACAAATCAACAGGGAGGGGAGCTCTTCAGCCTTTATACACTTGGCCAGGGCAGGCGCTTTCAAATGGGGAGTCCAGAATAGCTAAATAATACCTTTCATCAGAGGGAGCTAGCTAAAGCCTCGGACTATTGTAAAGATTACTTTGAGTATTGCTGGCACCTGAGGCTTTAGTTCTGGGAGTTATGCAAATTCTGCTTGAAGCTATAAGAGAGTCTCTTATCTCTGGTCTGCCAGGGTGGTTAGACCAGGGGTGGGCAAACTTTTTGACTCGAGGGCCACAATGGGTTCTTAAACTGGACTCAGAAGAAGGAGCTGCGGCCGTGTTTCCCGACGTTGCCATGTTAACACTGCTGCTGGTGAAGGAGCGGAGGGGAGAGCAAGAGAACCCTCCACTCTTTCGGCTCCGCGGGCCGGATAGAACAGCCAAACGGGCCGGATCCAGCCCGCGGGCCGTAGTTTGCCCACGGCTGGGTTAGACTGATGCATCTCAGGCTCGGTTTCAGGCAGAGTCCCAGCTAAACCGCTGACTTGGTCACTCCTTCAAATGGCTCAGGGGATGACATTCTGTGCTTTGCCAACTTTATTCATTCTGAGACTTAACACCTTGTTCAGAGCTATTGTTTCAAATGATGTTTTTCCATATGTAATTACATCTCTGATCATCTAAGTCACCGGGTTCCTTAGTTTATGGAAACAAAGGTTGGACCTTACTTCCCTTAACCAAAAAATGGTGGATACCTAAATCTAATTCAGATAGGAAGGTTCTGAGATCCAGTGGTGGACATCAGAGTTCATTCCCATCATTCCACAAAGGATTATTGACAATCAGCACATACAAGAAAGACTGTTCCCCACAGTGTTATGGGATTACTAGAGGCCTAGTGCATGGATTCATGTGCCGGTGGGGTTCCTCCACCTGACCTGTGGGGATCTGGCTGAAACCAGCTCTCTGACATCCCCAGAGGGTTTCCAGATTGCAAGAGGGTGCAGGCCAGGCTGAGGGATGCCACGGGTGCACGAATCCGTGCACCAGGCCTCTAGTATGCATATAAGATCTTTGGTTAATATCTTCCCGCCCTTCCCTCTCCCCCCTTCCCTCTGAGATTCATCAGTCTGTTCCATGGTTTTATTCCTGTGGTTTCTGCTCCTGCGTTGAGGATCTGCCCCCCGGTGGTCAGTGTGTGTCATAGCTACTTGTCAGACAGTCAAACAGTTGGCTGGTCCACCTGTCACTTAAGCTTTTATATATATAGATAAGGAAGGTTCAAGATGAAAAACTAATATAAATGGATGAGGTAAGACTGTGGAACAAGGAGCATTTAAATTGGGCCTCAAAATATAGGTGGAAATGAGGGATTGACTGTCCAGGTAGAGAGTACTGCAAGAGCAGAAGAGGTGGCAGTGGGAAAGGACAGACAGGAAGTGTGTGTGTGTGTGTGTGTGTGTGTGTGTGTGTGCGCGTGTGTGTGTGTGACATAAGTTCATCGACAGTGTCAGGAAAAGCTAGAAAGACTAATAGATGAATTGGAGCTGAATCATGGAAGACCTTGAATACCAGACTGAGAGATTCAGCAGATGAGGAGAGGCTGAGAGTTTTGTAGGAAGAGAATGATATTATTTTATTTGTTTAATGAATTTAAAGATGCATCTGGTCGTGATGTGGAAGATAACTGAAGTTTCATAAAACACTGATACAGAAAGACTAGCTAGGTGGTTATTGCAGGGAAAAGTAGAGATAAATTGAAATGTAACTCCACAGCAATTAAAATATAACCTGAATACTTATATGCCACATGTCATAATTGCCTCCTCCTGCTCAGCACCTTCTATGTAGATGACTTAGGAAGACCTAAAGCAATAACATAATGCTTTGTAAAGTTCTCCTTTAAAATACAAAATCTGCCCAACCAATGCATAAAAAGCATGATTTTATTTCATAAATTTTACTGCTGGGAACATTGATAACAGAAGGCATATAAAGAAGTAAAGTTGAGCTTTACTGTGCTATGTAAAAGATGCATGTGGTATCTTCCAAACATTAAAAAAAATTTAAGCCTTTTTTTTTCCCCAAAAAAAATCAAAACTAGCATTTTTATGTGACCCAGGTCATGAATAAAAAAACATAAAAATAGTTCTAAGTACTGCTGTCCCACTTTATTTGATGGAGAAATTTTAGTTTAACTCTAAAGCTTGCTCTTGAATCAAAAAAAGAAAAAGAAAGAAGAAAGGCAGGAAATGTGTTCCCATTGTTGTGCAGCAAAGCAGCTACACAATGCCAAAGGGAAAAAAAGAATGACTTTAATATAAAAGTCTTGGATTCTGGCAAGCTTTGGGTTATTCATACTGTTTGCTTTTGAGGGTCATAGAGTGAACCATATGTCAGTAGCAGCATGCTGAACGCCATTTTTTCAAGCCTAAACAAAAATCTCCAAAATAATTACTTTGCAGTTTTCTTGTCCCTGTTCCCTTTGGCTCTTCAGCTGTCTTTTCTTTCTTTCTTTCTTTCTTTCTTTCTTTCTTTCTTTCTTTCTTTCTTTCTTTCTTTCTTTCTTTCTTTCAATTAGGTAAATATGAAGTATATGATTAGTCTAGTCAACAGAATGTATTGCCAGAATGTTGTTCTTAGAAGTGATCATGAAGAAGGCAACATGGTATATACAAATAAAGTCAGAAGAGGAAAATAAGCATCGTTTTTAAAAGTCTGGCATCTTTGTGTGTTTATTTAACAGCATGCACTTTAAGAATAAAGTGTGATCATTGTCTTTTGCTTTCCTGTTATGGTTTTCAGCTCAATAAATTCCTGCTTCCTGATTTTGTCATACTAGGAATTCTGCTGCACTCACTCATCAGCTCTATTTTCAGCCTCTGTATCCTGTCTCCATCTCTAAGGGCTTATTATCAAATTCTTAAAACTGACTCAGGGTGTCTGGAGACTTCTCAGAGAGTTGGGCAACTCAATAGGACATTTAACCACTCCAGTAACTACACCATAGCAAAACAAATTGTATGTATCCTTATGTTCTGTCTGAAGGTTAGCATTACCATCTTATTGTGTCTATATTTCCTTCCAAGGATGTTTAACTATATTTTCAATGTTGGTTAGATCCTTCCCTCCAAATTATTCAATCCTCAGGGACTAATGTTCTTTTTAAATGAAAAAGTGACATATGCTTCATAAAGGAGCTGGTGCTACTGGCCCTCCGACAGCAAGCCCTACCCTTTGATCGGGTTGCCCAGTAGTGGGAATGAATTGTACTGAGTGTTCCTACATGTCCCTGCACATACATCCAGATGCTAAAACATGAGCTCTCACCCAAACAGAACTACAGCTTCATTTATTGGTTTTATTCATAGAAATTTCTTCAACAAACATTTGTTGAGCAACTACTGTAAAAACAGACTGATTGATCTACATGCTGTAGAGAGGATACAGTGATGAGTGGGGCATGGCCCCTGTCCATAGGAAGATTCTAGTGGTTAGGGCATGAAGGGGATGGTAATATAAGCTAAGCATACAAAGCACTGTAATACAAGGTAGAATATGATAAGAACAATAAAGGAAATGTTCTAGGGGGTCAGATTATAAATGGTGGCTGGATCAGGGGAAGATTTGGGAAGAAGTAGCAGTGGAGCTGTAAAATTTATTAGAGGGGTTCTGAGCAGGCAGAGATGAGAGAGGAATAAATCCGGGCAGAGGTAACAGCATGCAGAGTCCTGGAGGCAGGAAAACACATGGCCAGTTTAGAGAAAGGCAGGTAGGCCAGTATGATGGACCATAGAGTTGACCATCCTTAGAGAATAGACAATAAAACTGCAAAAGCGGGTTGAGGCCACATCATGGAGGGTGCCATCTGGATGGAGAAGGTCAGAGGTTACTTAGTGCACAGGGGTAGGCACCAGCGCCTCTGAGAAGGAGAATGATTTGCTGTATTTACTTATGCATCTGTTTTTTTTTCACCTTTCCACATTCCGAAAAGAAGTCGAGGCAACCAGCCACAATAAGTACAATGTAATAGGATAAAAATCTGTAAAAAGACGAAGACAAAGTGCTAAAATAATGATAAAATAGTCAAATGACACAAGCAGTTAATGCACAAAAATGCATAAAGAAGATCCTGCGCAAATTATTTTTTTAAAAATATGTTTTTATTGATGGAGAAATTTCAGAGAGAGGAAGGGAGAGGGAGAGAGAGATAGAAACATCAATGATGAGAGAGAATCATTGATCAGCTGCCTCCTGCATGCCTCTACTGGGGATTGAGCCGGTAACCCAGGCATGTACCCTGACTGGAAATCGAACCATGACCTCCTGGTTCATGGGTCGACACTCAACCACTGAGCAACACCGGCTGGGTGATCTTATTCAATTATTAACAGTGGGCTCACAGTCGGCCCTGTTTTTCTAAGTTGCCAAAGCAATGGCAGGGGTGTATCATGTGGGCCAATGACAGGATCGATGATGTACTTCATAAAGGCCACTCTAGCAGTGGCAGGAACGATGGATGGGAGTGTGGACAATGTAGGGAGAGGGGCGACTGGCTAGGAAGTTATTACAATGGCAAAGACCTCAACAAGGTGATAACAAGAGACTTTCTTCTGGAATTTAGGTTCCTTAATAGAAATCTGAGCAAGAGGGTAAACTATTGCTCTGGTATCGCTACCGCCCAAAACATTGCAAATGACAACCCCAAAGACCCATGAAGCTAATTTGGTGCTATATCCTGTCTGCTGCAGGTGCTTTCCTTCGGGTGCGAAGGTTGCACTATTAATTTCTTTCAAGAGCTTCTTCCCGAAGTGTCCCCAGGTAGTCTGCAGGTCAAAGTCCTCCGTGTCATCTGCGGGCAACAATGACATCTTAACTGTTAGCCTGTGTGGTGCCTTTCAGAGTGGACTACCCTTTAGCAGTCTGAACACCAGTAAGCCATTTAAGAATAAATGTTCAGTTAATAACTGGTTCCTTTCAAAATAAATAAAGACTATGCTTTTTCCCCCTTTGTGTGAGTGTTCACTTTCAATATGATGGTATGTGATGCTAGCAGCAGGGAAAAGAGATGGCTTGCAAAGGCAACTGCAGCTCCTAAATAAAAAAATAAAAAAAAAGGGAGGGGAGGAGGCGGGGAGCCAGGGTAGTGATGATACAGATTCCTTTCTTTTAGAATGTCTGGCCACAGCAGCAAGATCTATTTGAATAACAGCAGTTGTGTCCTGTGGTGAGAGTAAGTTCTTCCCTGCTGGGGCTAAATTATTCAGAAGCAGGGGTAAGTAGAGAGGAGGAGTAATTATCTCTACCAATGGGACTTGCTAACCTTTCCAAGCAAGATATCATTCTAAAGCTGGCGTGCGCGGACACACACACACACACACACACACACACACACACCACGTACGTGCACGCGCACAACACACCATATATGCATATACTTCGATGTGTACTCTATATTTTCAACTATTCTTTTAAGAATCTTCTCTTATCTCACCTTCATCTTCCTCCTGAATAACTCTGAGGCTCCATTCTTTCCCTTTCCTTTCTTCCTCCCAATTGTCCTCTGACTGCTCAGGTGTTTCGTTTTATTTTGTATTATGAAATATGAGAGAGAAAGAGAAAGAATGAGCGAGAAGCTTACATGTCATACATGTTAGTTATGAAGCATAACACTACAGCAGTGCTTCTCAGATTTCAGCATACATCAGAATCACCTGGAGAGCTTGTTGCAACACGGATTGCTGGATGCACCCCCCCAGTTTCTGATTCACTAGGCCTGGGTAGACCCCAAAAGGTGACTTTCTTTTTTTTCTTTTTTTTTAAAAAATATTTTATTGATTTTTCACAGAAAGGAAGGGAGAGAGATAGAGAGCTAGAAACATCGATTAGAGAGAAACATCGATCAGCTGCCTCCTGCACACCCCAGATGATGCTGATGCTGGCAGCTTGATATCATACATTTGCAGGGGTGGGGAATGTCCACCGGTGGGCCACATAAGGCCCGCAAAATCATTTGGTCTGGCCCAGCTAAGGAATTAGGCATGAGTTAATTAAATGTTTGACCAAATATAGCAGGCTAAATTTTAAGTTGATAATTTTGTATGGCCCATGAATGATGTTATAGATATCGAAATGGCCCTTGGCAGAAAGATGGTTCCCCACCCCTGATTTAAAGAATCACTGCAACAAAATATTACTGCTAGTGTTAAAGCTGCCTGGGGGCTTCTGTTTAATCCCAAATCCCTATATCCCCTTAAGATGCCATTACTATGCCAATGTTTAAAAATCACTTGCTTGCTTTTTAAAAAGACTCTAATTTTGTTACATATACATATACCCTTAAATTACAATAAACATTGGTATATCCAGATAAAGGAATATTATGCAGCAGTGTAAAGGAATGAACTATAGTTACATAGTAACATGATGCATCTTAGAAACATAATTCCAGGTTGCAAATAAACAAGTTATTGAAAATTACATGTAATAATTTAGCATTAAATGTTTCAGTGCTTTTCATTCCCAATTCTGGTTGATGGTGTCTCCATAAAAGCCTTTATATTTTTCACAGGTAATATAGCGAATGTGCCACACCACTTCCCTCCCAGGATCTCTAAGCAAGTCGCACTTGCTTATTTAATCTAAAATTTGTGAGGTGGGTAGGAAAAGACATATCGTTTTATATTATAACAAATAAGAAATGTGAAGAACAGAAAGGAATCATGTATAATATGGTTTTAGGAGAAATAAAGCCCAAAAGTCTATATTCTGGGAGACTTCTATTAAAGGGCAATTGATTTTAGATCTGCAAGCAGTGGGACGGTATCATCAAGAATGTTCTGGCTAGGGAATAGGAGAACGTAGAGTCTAGTCCTGACTCTACTCCCGACAAGTTCATTCATCCTCTGGGTCTGTTCCCTCATTTACAAAATGATGAGATCAATGATTTTGAAACTGTGCTCAAAGGGATTCCTCAGAGATGCTCCCTTTGACCCTGCTTCTCAGGTCACTCTGAGCTCCATGCTGTGCAGTCTGTGGAATACTTCATCCCAAGCACACATGCTCAGAGCAGGCTCCAGGCCCACAGCATGCTGGCTCCTGGTTTGTTCACAAGTGATGAGGGGAGTAGATCCAAGGAGCTGTGTTTCTTCTCATTCCCCAAGTTGTCCCTAGGTGACATTATCCTCTCTCATGATTTCAACTACCACCTGTGTGCTAATCACTTTCAGTCTTCTTACTTCAGATTCAGGTTCCTGTACCCCAGGATCTTTGACTAGTAAGCTCCAACTCATAAATTACAGCCTAAGTGGTTACTATATTGATATGATAAACAAAAGGCACTGCATGTCCTTCCTTTCAGGGTAACTGTCAGTGAATTTCTCTAAACATAAGCTTTGGACACCTACTCTCCCCCCAAAATAAGAACTGAGACCCTATATGATATGACTAGAGGCCTGATGCACAAAATTTATGCAAGGGGCTCAGCCCTCGCAGCCCCAGCTGCCCCGAGGCCTAGCCCACTGGTGGTTCAGGAAGGTCAGTCAGCCACTGGTCTAATTAGCATATTAGCTCTTTATTATCCTACATAATAAAAGCCTAGGTGGTGTCACGTGGGACGTCTTCACAAGATGGCCTCCACAAGATGGCTGCCCTCACATTGTCACAAGATGGCCACCACTAGATGGCCAGCAGGGGAGGGCAGTTGTGGGTGATCGGGCCAACAGGGGAGGGCAATTGGGGCAATCAGGCTGTCAGGGGAGCAGTTGGGCATTAATCAGGACAGCAGGGGAGTGGTTAGGGGGTATCAGGCTGGCAGGCAGGTGAGTGGTTGGGAGCCAGCAGTCCTGGATTGTGCGAGGGATGTCCGACTGCTGGTTTAGGCCCCATCCCTGTGGGTCCCAAGGGGTCCCAGATTGGAGAGGGTGCAGGCCGGGCTGAGGAACAACTACCCCCCACCCCCGTGCATGAATTTCATGTACCAGGCCTCTAGTATAGGATAATATCCTGGATCAATGTCACAGTTCCTTTGCTCCCAGCCCTCCACTACCACTGATTTTTTAATGTAACAAATATTTAATGAGTACCTAAAGTGTGCTGGGTACTGTTCTGGGCATGAAAGACACAGCAGTGAGCCAAACAATACACCCATGCTATTTATTGTTTCCTTCACAGGATGCATTCTCCACCCTCCTCTGTTCCCCAAGAGGCTGACCTCTAAGATTGGCTTCACCTGGGCTCCTTGACAGCTGGCTGCTGCTCGGGTTTTAACAATAGGAGCATTGATGAGAGAGCGAATACAGGGAAAGACAAGTGTTTGTAATTTCTTCTCCTGCTCCTGACAACCCGGACGGTGTCTCTCTATGTCAGTAGTTGAGTTCCTCCAAGACTGCATCTTTTTTCAGGCAATACCTGCTTCCCAGAGCCAGCTCTCACTTCTCTCTTTCTCTTGACCTTTTATGTCTAGTTTTAATGTACCTTGTTTATTCCCGTAACCCTGCCCAGACTGCTGGAAGTAACCCTTCTTTGAAGTCTTTATTTGTACCATCTGCAAGGGTTTCTTTTTTCTTCTTCCAGAAATTAACATGCTATTTTAAATATTATTAACAAGGCTACAAATTGTTATGTCAGATAACCAATCAGAATTACAGACTATGAAAGTTATTTTCACAGAATATAGCAACACTGAGATCCATTTGTGGATTTTTAACTTGTTATATATATGGTAGGATTTTTAGGGATTTGTTTTCTTTTTTAACTTTATTTTTATTGTAGACACTATTACAGATGTCCCCATTATCTCCCCTTTGCCCATCTCCACTCCATCCTCTTCCCCGCTTCCCTCTGGCCAACACCACACCCTGTCCTGTGCTTATGGGTTATGCACATGTGGTCTCTGGCTACTCCCTTCACCTTCTTTCATCCAGTCCTCCCCTCACCCCTCCCCTCTGACAGCTGTCAGTCTGTTACCATCTGTAAGGATTTCTGTTTCCTGATGAGACCCTGGAGTGATTCAGTTCCAGGGCTTATGGGCCTCACATTCTATAGAGGCAGTGGATCAGGGAGAGGAAAGAGAGGCAAAACATTAAACACATAATGATATAATAAAATGTTATAGTGTGCTATGAAGAAAAAGTGAAGCAGGGTAAGAGTGAGTGGGGTAGTTGGAAGTAGCCTGTTTTAATAGACTGTAGGGGGAAAACATAAAATGATGGAATGATCCTCCTGGGTATCTAGAGCATTCAGAACAGAGGAAACAGCAAGTACAAAGGCCCTGAGGTGGGAAATTAATTAGCAGTTTGAAGAACAGCTAGAAGGTCAGCGTGGCTCATTGTACTACTTTCATTTGTATTCATTCCTAATAAAAATATTCATTGATGATCTATTATGTGTTTAAGCACTGTGCTGGGGAATGGAGATCAAAGCCACAGTCTCTGCCTTCCTGGAGTTAACAGAAACGGTAAAGAAGTATTTTCTTCTACTTAAATTAGAAAAAAAGTATCCTATAGCATTTGGATTCCTATAAGGCAGAAGATCAGCCAGACACTTCCATAAACCTTGTACTAATGTTCACAGGTCAAATTCAAGATACACTCATTCATTAACTTATACATTACATATTCTCACAGGTAGTCACAGTCTATTAAAATGTTTAAAGACAGATGCCAAAAAGAAAATACAAATAAGCAATCTTATTTTAAAATAAAATTGCTACCATGTGTTAGGTAGCAAAGCATGCAGCATTTGAAAGGATATGGAGAAATTGAAGGAAGTGTTTTAGAGACCTAATTGTGTGTGTGTGTGTGTGTGTGTGTGTGTGTGTGTGTGTGATGAAGTACAAACATAGTAAAAAAGATAGAATGAAGTTCAGAACAAGAAAAAATAAGAGAAAATGCTATTGGAAGGAAGATACTGGGAGAACCACTTCATGTTGAGAGTGACAAATATTAGTAGAACAGGCCATAGAAGCCCCCATCTCCTGATTTCTTTAAAAAAAGACAACTATCTGTCTTGAAATAGACACTGAGGTGCATGAAAAAAACACATATTCACCAGGCTATTCAATCAGGCAACAGCATTTATCAAATACATAGCATGTGCATGCCACTTTGCACAACCTATAGGGAATACAAAAGATAAGACAGTTCTGCTCTCAGTCCTGAAAGTGTTTATAAGGAGATAAGACAAATACACAAAAAGAATTAACAGATGCAAGAAAAAAAATCAGCCTAAAAAGAAATGATTCTAAGTTGTCTAGCTCTTAACACATTTTTACTTAGATGGCAACCATGATTTAAGGACATTCCATTAAGGCTGCACTTTGTAAAGATTAATAAATGTATCAAGGAGGGGGTTACAGTCAGCATCATGCTACCCAGTCATTCCATATGAAATCCCCCATGGGTTAGCTTTCGCTTTACTTAGAATGTATTCCATACAGAGTCCAGAACAGAGAAGTCACTAACACACACTTTCAGGACTTTTCAATCTATCAGTATTGTTGCATTCATTCTGATGACCTGTTTTCTACATGTTGTTCAGCAACTGATGAAACAGATTGAAAATATGCAGTGTTTCATAGGGTCGAAAATCTGTCTGGCCAATATCTATAGTAAGAGTGCCGGGCTGACCAGCAGCCCCTGAACAGTGGATGAACAGATTACCCTGACACAGTTTCACTGTGAAAAAGGGGCTAAGGGACGGCCCGGCTATAGGAGCCAGGCAGTCTCTATTGCCTGCCTCATTAGGCCTTTATTGGAATTTTTATCTTTAGATGCAATCAGTAGGGTGAGTAATCTTGGGAGGACACGTGTGTTTACATTGTCCTCTAGGCCAGGGCATCCAGGGATTAAGCATAGGATTCCAGTAAACACCCGGGGGTCTGCACATGCACAGACTTGTTTGGAAAGGTCAAGGAGTAATTAGGGGCGCTGCCTTTGGCACTCCCCTAAGTCTCCCCTAAGTCAGAATTCCCATAAACAGGGCAGGCACCTTCCACACACTTCCCTTTTCTCAGAATGTCCTCCTTACAACTTTCCAACCAAGTCTTGTGTGCTCCCCAACATAAGTGTGAGTAACGTTCACTGTTCTTCACAAAGAATTACCAATTAGCTGACTCAACTGAATTCTGCAGGTGCATGCAAATAAGGCAAAAGCAGTTCTACATGAGCTCATGAGCACATTTGCCCACAACCTGGAATCTACTATGTTATAGGGATGTGTTTTGTTTTTCATTCCATGCAGCTATTTCTCCAGAAATTTACCTTGCTGGTTATATTTTATTGAATCTACATATCAAACTAAGTGGAAGCTTCCAAAGACTATAACATTGATAGAGGGAAGAGGTGAAAGACTGGGTAACAAGGAAAAGCTAGCCAGTTATGAAATTTAAAATACATCCTGGGGTGTGAATTATCTATGTGTACATAGATAATCAGAAGCTGACTGTATCCTCCTAAATTCCTTTCATTCCTGGGCTTAAGTAGCAGCTGTATATTTCTGTATCCTCCTCTACTCTTTTTTAAAAAGATTTTTTACAGATTTTTAGAGAGAGGAAGGGAGAGGGAGAGAAACAATGATGTGAGGAAAACATCGATCAGGTGCCTCCTGCATGCCTCCCACAGGGGATTGAGCCCACACCCCAGCATGTGACCTGACTGGGAACCAAACCAGCAACCCTTTGATGTACGGGACGGCGTCCAACCAATTAAGCCACATCAGCCAGCCTTCTCTACTCTGTACTACCAACCATGATTCACCAAAGCAGCAGTGATAGACCGTCACATATCAGCAGACACCATCACCAATTAGCAAAAAAATCTGGAGCCAGTTTGATCAAAACCTCTGAAGTTAGAGATTGATTATGTTCCACATTTAGGATATGATCCTTTAAGAAATAATATCTTAAAGTTTGAAGCCTTCATTGATGCATTTTCAAGGTTATTTAAAAAGGAATTCTTTAAGCCCGGCCAATGTGGCTCAGTGGTTGAGCATCGACCTATGAACCAGGAGGTCATGGTTCCATTCCTGGTCAGGGCATATGCCTGGGTTTCCTGCTGATCCCCAGCATAGGGTGTGCAGGAGTGTTACAGTTATGATTGTATTAGTATGTAGTGACCCTCGTATTTCAATATTAAGGTGTAACCCTGTCTGAGGCCCACAAAACCCGAATGTACTTTCCCAAATGAGTGAACGCCCAGAACTTGTACCTCATATCGCAGCAGTGCAGCACACCACAGCCGCAGCCACCGGTAAGGACCGTCGTGTTTACTCGACCACAGAAAAACTCCGGACTTTTGACACTCAGTGTCTCCTGCCCCGAGAGAGGAGGACTCCAGGTCGCTCTCCGAGACGACCCGAGGCGCTCCGCCTAGACCGAGCCGGAGCCGCAGCCGCTCCCGTCTTTGTATTGGTCCTTGTCGGTGTGCATCGCAGGGTGGCCATGCTGGTGCTAGGATCCACTAGGAACTGGTAATAAAGCCCTGTGTGATGGCAGACTAGCGTCTGTCTCTGTGTGTTGATGTTTATGACTTGGCTCGGTTGCCTTAGGCCTTAAAGATCCGAGGGGGACGTTGTTATCCTGACCCTCAGACACCTGCGCTTGTCCCCACCAGGCTAAGGCAGAATAAGTAAGAATTTGGGGTCAACTGGGACAAGGAGGCAGCCCATTCACGGCTCTCTCTTATCATTGATGTTTCTATCTCTCTCTCCCTCTCCCTTCCTCTCTGAAATCAATAAAAAAATATTTTTTTAAAAAGAAGGAATTCTTTGAAACCTAGATAATTTAATTAAGGAATGTCAGCCCGCCCTAGCTGGTTTGGCTCAGTGGATGGAGCATCGGCCTGCGGACTGAAGTGTCCCAGGTTTGATTCCAGTCAAGGGTACATGCCTGGGTTGAGGACTTGATCCCCTGTAGGGGATGTGCAGGAGGCAGCCAATCAATGATTCTCTCTCATCATTGATGTTTCTACCTCTCTTTCCTTCTCCCTTCCCCCTCTGAAATCAATAAAGATATATTTAAAAAAAGATGTCAACCTAACAAATTTAATTTTTTAAAAAAGTAAAAAAAAAGAAAATAAAAAGGAATTTTTATCTTTATGTATCAATCTACCATTTTCAACCTATGATCTACATAATAAGCAATACCAAAGTATACAAGTCACAGAGCACCTATATAATGTCTCTACCAAAGGAAAATAACAAAAAGGACTTCCACACTTTATACTGGATGCTAAAATAGATAGCTTTTCAAGTACCCTTTGCCAATATAGAGGTTACCCAAGGACTTTTATGAACATTTTATACTAATTATTTCTATTAGGTTCCTATAGTGTGCATGGAAGTTTTCTAGACGCTATACAAGATGTAAAACTTAAAAGAGAGATAATTCTTGGCTTGCACAAATTTATTTAGAATGAGGTCTAGGATAGGCACATGTAAAAAAAAATAATAAAAATAAGTCTGGCCTTGGCCGCCTGGGTCAGTTGATTGTATGGTCATACCATACACCAAAAGGTTGGCGATTCAATCCCTGGACAGGGCACATGCAAGAGGCAACCAATAGATGTTTCTCTCCCTCCCTTCCTCTCTCTAAAATCAATAAAAACATCCTCAGGTGAGGATTTAAAAAAATGAGTCTGACAATGCATTCAAATTACATAGAAGATGTTAAAGAATGCAAATAAAGGGAAAAATCAACTGAGATAAATACATTAGGGCAAACCCCTTGACTCTTGAACTGACTTTTTCTTTAGTTGAGAAAATCCGGCCGATCCGTTTCTCCAAAAATATCAACTTTCAGTTTGATGTGGATTGGAAACTGGGTGCAAACTACTGAGTCTTTTCTAAGAGCAAAGTGGGGCAGAAGAGATCCATCGCCTCTGAAAGGGGGAAGGAAAACCATGCTTCATCTTTAGGTCCCAGCACCCCTTTGCTCCAGAATATGATTCAAATCTTTGGCCACGGAATAGCCTGCTTGGCTGGGCATTGTTCTAATGAACGATGAAGGAAGATGATAAAGCATTTCATCTGAGGATGCAAAACAGTGACAGATACATTGAGGTTATTGGGATACAAATGTGATTGCTCAGGGCACCCTTTTCAGGAAAAGAAAACTGATGATCTTTTTACATTTCTTGTAGAAAGCAGCAATTTTGAACACATAAGTCTTCTCCCACTCTAGTCAAAAGACACAGGGCCCCATTATTTAGGAAAAAAAGGTTTCTTGCCCAGTTCTTTTGGGGTCTATTAACAAAGAAGACTTATCACTAGCCTCGGCACACTGCTCCTCTCTGAAGGTCTTTGAACAATGATTTTTCGAGATATCCGTGACTTTTCAGAGAGGAAAAAGTCATGTAGCTGATTCAACCAACTGCCTAAGAATTAGAGCTGATTAGCTAGTCACTGTAAGATATGATTAGTTACCTTTCTGACAAACAGTGACAATCTGTATGAATTTAAAATCAGAGATGTAGCTCTGTAGTCCTTGGCATTATTTTTCTTTGTTCCATCTTAATCCAGAGCCAGATTTCCCAAATTTAGAGAGAAGCTTAGACTCTGAGCCAAAATATTGTTTTTGAATTGCCAGAAGCCTGTTAATTTTCCCCATGTTCTTATAAATTCAATTAAAACCTGAAGCTTAGATCAAATTAAACTGACTTGCTTCATTATCAAACTTCCAGCCATCCAGCTGTTCACAATATTAACGTTAATACATTTCATGTACAATAGTATTGCGCTAATGTTCTCTGTAGGTTCCCTCATGTCTGTAGTCAATTAATTACTTGTTATGTATGTGCTTATGGCAGCCTGGCTTCCTGTTTCCACTGCCTCTTCCACTCCCACAAAGCCCTTAAAACACTTAAGTCCTGACATTCATGAATCATAACTAAATGCAATATCCTTTCTTTTCTTTGTTCCGGAAGCAGGTCTCACACTAGAAAGGAGTAAAGTCTAACATCTCTAAAAAACTTAAATAGAATTCTTCTCCATTATCAAACAGCATGACCACAATCCACCCTCCAATATATGTCTATCGTGGCAGATATTTGACATCTTGACAAAAATTGTGGCACCAAATGCGAATAAGGAAGCTGGCCAGATAGGCTGCTTCCTTTAGCTGAAGATTAAAAAGAAGTCGTGACAATTGAAATAATGGAGGAGCATCATATTCATTTATATTTTCAGAATGATTAAGAAGAAGTGCCTTGACTGAAATCCCAGGCGGTATGTCTACCTGGTAGAAAGAGCCACCCCATTCAGTCAGGAACCAGTCATCATTACTAATGCACAGTAAAGCGCTGTTGCTGAGTCAGACCCAGGCAGGTGTGGAAATTAATCAAAAAGGAATGACATGATTGCCAGCAAACAAGCAAACCAGATTCAATGATTAGCAGAATTCAATGAGGTGAAAAAGAGCATCTTGGAAACGGAATACAACTTCAATTGCTTCTCTTCCTCATACTAATCCCGCCCTGAATTGCTATATATCCTAGCTTCCCGAATCACCCGAGTCCTTCTGAAGCTGCCTGGAATGGTAGCTACCGTTAGTGCTGCTTCAGACGAACAGATACTATTCCTGTCCCGACAGCTACACACCCATACGTATTTTACCGGCTTTAATTGTTACCTGTTTAGCTACATAAGTTGCCTGTTATGCCTATTGCAAACCAGCTATACATATTCATACTCAATTCATACTCAAGAGAACACATTAGTCAGGGTAAGAAATAGGGGAAAGGGCCATTTCAGACACAGGACATAGCATGAGCAGAGGCATGAAGCAGAAAGCCCTATGCTGTGTGGAGAGAGCTACAATCTTTGCTGGAAGGGGAAGTACAAGTTGACATTCGTGGAGGCATCTTCATTGCTTTCGGTTATGGGCCATTTGCTCAAAAGTGCAGATTACACAAATATAGGGTGTTCCCAAAAATGTATACACACACTTTGAATAATTATAAAGGCAGTGTTTATCAGCTCTAAAAGTGTGTATACCTTTTGGGGGGACACCCTGTATTTTAAGGCACTAATGAGTCAATGAGTGCTTGCTTGGCATATGAGTATTACAGATACTAATATATAAGTCCAGTGACGGCAGAATCTTTATCTGTACCTAGCTGGCCTATTGTCATGAAACTTTCATAATGTCCCAGTTTCAACATGTTGATATCAGTGTTATGACACTTTCTGTTTCAGAAATATATAATTTCCCTGGCCACATAATTCAATTGGTTAGAGCATCATCCCATACACCAAGGTCTGGGTTCGATTCCCAGTCAGGGCACATACAAGAATCAATCAATGACTGCATACTAGTAAATAGGTGGAACAACAAACTGAAGTGTCTCTCTCTCTCTCTCTCTCTCTCTCTCTCTCTCTCTCTCTCTCCCCCTTACTCTCTCTTTCTCCCTTCCATTCTCTCTAAAATCAATTAACAAAAAATTAAATTTAAAAAGTATATAATTAATTACCTCCATCTTTTCTTATTTATTAGTTGACCCAAGCTTTCTAATACAGTGTCTCTCAAAGTACGGACTATACGCAGTGATGGCGAACCTTTTGAACTCGGCGTGTCAGCATTTTGAAAAACCCTAACTTAACTCTGGTGCCGTGTCACATATAGAAATTTTTTGATATTTGCAACCATAGTAAAACAAAGACTTATATTTTTGATATTTATATTATATATTTAAATGCCATTTAACAAAGAAAAATCAACCAAAAAAATGAGTTTGCGTGTCACCTCTGACACACGTGTCATAGGTTCGCCATCACTGGACTATAGCCACCTGCATCGGAAACCTCACTTGGTGCTTGATGACATGTGGATTCCTGGAACTCAGGCTAAATCTGCTGAATCAGAGTAGAGCCAGGAATCTGAATGTTGACAATCACCTTCAGCTGATTCTTGTGCACAATGAAATCTAACCACATTACTGGCTGTGACACCCATGTGTGGTGAGTTAGACAAGAATAACTGTGGATGTGCTGACGGAAGGTTAGTACATACTGGCTTGTGTCTGCTGAATGCTGTGTCAGTCTTTGTCAAGGAATATTTCTCAGAGTCCTGCTGGCTGGAGATGCTCTAGAAAAAGATTTCTGTGTTCAAATAGATTTGTGATATCACCAAATTATATATTCCTCTTAGATTCCCAGTGAATATTAATATATCAAAGGTTCTGAGAAGTCCTGCATTAAAAGAAAAACTAGTTTAACCCAGCATTTGACCAGGAAACCCTTTATTACCATAAGCCTATTGACATATACTCTAAAATGAGTATGCTAATATGAGCATATTTAGAAAATAATGTTTTACTGTTAAATATGTTGTTGGTGGCCCGGCTGGTGTGGCACAGTGGTTGAGCATTGAGCCATGCACCAAGAGGTCACTGGTTCGATTCCACGTCAGGGCACATGCCTGGGTTAAAGGCTCATGATCCCCAGTTGGGGGGTGTGCAGGAGGCAGCCGATCAATGACTCTCATCATTGATGTTTCTATCTCTCTCACCCTTCCTCTCTGAAATAAATAAAACATATTTTAAAATGTTATGATTTGTGATCTAAATATGTTTGTAATAAGAAATCCATCAATAGCCCTAACCGGTTTGGCTCAGTGGATAGAGCATTGGCCTGCGGACTCAAGGGTCCCAGGTTCGATTCCGGTCAAGGGCATGGTTGTGGGCACAGCCCCAGTGGGGGGTGTGCAGGAGGCAGCTGATCAATGTTTCTCTCTCATAGATGTTTCTGACTCTCTATCCCTCTCCCTTCCTCTCTGTAAAAAATCAATGAAATATATTTTAAAAAAAGAAAGAAATCCATCAATAAACTTAGTTGACAATTTGTGAGTGATAAAACAGTAAAATACTGCTCAGTTCTCCTGTTAGAATATTAAAAACATCTTGTTTGAGGGGAAAAGGAGACATATGTAATACTATATGTAAGACTTTAAACAATAAAAAAATCTTATTTGATAACAGACATAATTTGGGGACACTAGCAGATCAAATGTGACTTATAAAGCAACATTTAGTAGTTATAGTTCAGATGCTATTTTCAGTGATTTCCTCATTCATGTCACATCCCCCTTCTTGTCACACATATAGTAAGTCACTCTCCATTATCTGGCAGTGGGTTCACTATTGTGGGAATTTAGTTGTGAGATTCTGAGCACATCTTTGTCACCTCACACGAAACTGCTCAGCAGCCCCCCATCCCAGGACAGTGGAAACAAACTAAGAACATCTGGAACTACTCAAATTTTACCCAAGCGGCCTTCCTTTCTCCTATTTCTACAAATTACAGCCAAGAGAACCAGCTTTCACCTTTATAATGTTTCCAGAAGGTACAGTTTACTTATGTATCAACTCACTTGACCCTACCGATCCCACTCTTACCTGTTTCTCCATCATAACTTCCTTATTACCTGGGGAACCTCCAGCTTTAAATAAAATCAAACCCATTTAGGAAAGTATAGACGTAGAGTCTTTTTAAAGCTGGGAACGAGTATGATACAAGCAGTAATAATACACGGTAGAAATCATATGCTTTAAAGACTGTATCAAATATTATAGGATGTCCCATTGTGAACAGCAGTTTAGCACAAAATTAGCAATCAAGGCTTTCTGCCAGCCTCCTAGCAGCTGTTACAACGTGTTTGGAACCTTAGCCTGAGAAAGGCTGCAGCAACTGTAAACGATAGTGGTTCATCTGAAATACATTTATGATTATGAAAAGCACAGAAAAACATCTGCAAAGGAAAGAAAGCACTAGGGGGTTAGAAGGGCAAGTTAGTAAAGCTTCCCAGAATTATCCCAGGGCCTGCCAGGGAAGGTTAAAAAGGTTTCCCCAGCAGCTGCCAGACACAGAAATGAAGCTGCCAAGAGTTAAAGGAAGCAAACAAAGGGTGGAGAGACCAAAGGGCCCTCTCTCTCTCTCTCTCTCTCTCTCTCTCTCTCTCTCTCTCTCTCTCTCTTAGGCTCAGAGTGAGGACATGGAGATAGACAAGCACTAACCTCTGAAGAAGAGGAATATAGGAAGAAATAGAATGGGTTGAACCTTCTATGATCAACACAGTCTGTACACAAGCAAGAAGATATATTCTATGGTGTGTGACGTACTCATTACAATGAATCCAAAGAGTAGCTTCTCAACTGCTACTTTAGATGAGATAAAACTAAATTCCCACAAGTTCTAAGAAATGGGGAGCTTGATCAGAAAGGTTCAAAATGCATTGCAACAGAAAATAGACTATATATATATATATAGTCAAAGAAGGCAGCATGGAGAATTCCAAGTAATTAATATTATTTAAGATTGAAAGGATTTGAGTCAAGTTCACAATAAATTCAGAAAAGTGCATTCAGGAATTTAAGAAGACATCAACAATTACCATTGTGTTACTTTTGCCTCAATTTACACTAGCCAAGTGACTTATCTTCTCTCATTCCTCTTTCTTATAATCCCCCAAGTCATTCATAGGCCAAACATATGTTAAGTAGAACTCTACAGAGATTTACGTTAAAAATTTTCACAATAAAACGTAAATTTGTGTTGATTATCTTTCCATCATTAAGTGTTCAGTAGTAACTTTAGACATAGTGTAGAAATAATATATAGAAAGTTCAATGCATTTTCTCTGAGGAGATATAAATCGAAGACTGCAGCGGATAGCTGCCACTGTCTTCTAATGTATTACAAGGCAGTGTTAGTAAGTGGTATGTATTTTAAAGATTGTTTTGTTATAAGAAAAGCTAGGTAGCTGAATATTAGCAAGCTTACTTAAAGCCTCTGAAGGGAACCAAAAGTTTTGCCTTTGGGGATGCCGATTTTTAACCTGGTCATTAAGAAAAGACTTGACCTGGCTGGTGTGGCTCAGTGGTTAAGCATCGACCTATGAACCAGGAGGTCAGGGTTTGATTCCCGGTCAGGGCACATGCCTGGGTTGTGGGCTCCATCCCCAGTAGGGGGTGTGTAGGAGGCAATCAGTTGATGATTCTCTCTAATCATTGATGTTTCTCTCCCTCTCCCTTCCTCTTAGAAATCAATAAAAATATATTAAAAAATAAAAGACTTGGAAAAAAATCTCTGACCCTTTTCCTGCCTAAGAGATTCAGAAGGAAGAACCTGCTTCAGGAAGGGAACCTTCGCACAGTCACCTTAACATTAGACAGAGGACTCCTAGCAGGAGTCTGTTGACCAAATCCTATGTCCCCCCACCCCTGGAGCTCATTGTTTCTGGAATGCCTAACAAAATGTACCTGCCATGTGTGTTCCACTACTCCTCAGCCACCTGCAAATCGTCCATTCTCACCTTTGAAATCTCAGACCCCTACCCCACTGTTTTCTTTTATCCAAAACAACATATATACCCAAATTTCAGAGCACTGTTTTTGGAATTTTCATACTTATGTGAATTCCTTATGTGTACACATTAAAACTTGATTTTCTCTTGTTAATCTATCTCTGTTAATTTGATTATTAGCTCAGATAGAAGAACTTAGAAGGTGGAAGGAAAAGTATATTTTAGCCCCAACACTACACTCCCAGAAGTTAATAAAACATAGAGATATCTTTAAATTCCAATATAGTTCATATTAATTTCTACATCTTAATGTTAGATATGTTTGGGCTCTAAATTACAAAATAAATTGAGTGATAATAGGGTGATGATGACATGTTAACGTTAGGATATTTATCCAAGAAGTCAGAAAACAATAAATTGTGTGTTTATGAAGATAATTTCTTAAGGATGTTCATCTTATATCGATATAACAGTTTCCCTTAACTTTTGGACGCCATCTTAGGTCAATCTGCTAGCACCAGGTCAAATTCTTCCATCCCAGGTCAATCTGCTAACATCAACTAAACTTCTCATCATCAATGCTGTCTCTGCACCTTCACACATGAGGTCTCCCTACTTCAACTATTCTCACAGTGCCTCCCAGATCAATCCCCAAGGCATCACCTAGGCGCTTGTTAGAAATGCAGACTCTCAGGTCCCACCTTAGACCTACTAGAGCCGTGGTCGGCAAACTGCGGCTCGTGAGCCACATGTGGCTCTTTGGCCCCTTGAGTGTGGCTCTTCCTAAGCCTTAGGAGTACCCTAATTAATAACAATGTACCTAGCTATATAGTTTAAGTTTAAAAAATTTGGCTATCAAAAGAAATTTCAATCGTTGTACTGTTGATATTTGGCTCTGTTGACTAATGAGTTTGCCGACCACTGTACTAGAGTAACTAGACTATAGATTAAAGATGGCCAGAGGGAAGGGGAGTGTGGGGGCTGGGTAGAGGTGGGGAAAAGGAGGGAAAATGGGGATATCTGTTAATAGTGTCAACAATAAAAATAAAGCTTTTAAGAAAACACATCCTAGCAATGCACTCAGCGCCCCCTGATCTGTCTCTTGCTTCAACAGGGTTTGAATGGGACAGACCCAGGGACACCCCTTCTTCCAGCCTATAACCACCCTCCAGCCTCTTCTCCAGTCACCACCTTCAGAACCACCTCGGCCATCCTCAGCCTCCAAGACAAGCCAACTGTTTTTTCACCTAAACTTTTTTTTTTTTAATGTTTTATTGATTTTCTACAGAAAGGAAGGGAGAGGTATAGAGTTAGAAACATCGATGAGAGAGAAACATCGATCAGCCGCCTCCTGCACGCCCCCCACTGGGGATGTGCCCGCAACCAAGGTACATGCCCTTGACCGGAATCGAACCTGGGGCCCGTGAGTCTGCAGGCCAACGCTCTATCCACTGAGCCTAACCGGTTCTGGCTCACCTTAACTTCTTATTGTCCAACAACCACGAGCTCCCAAATTCGTCAGAATGATTCCACCAAAGTGGAGGCTGCCGTCAACTGCCTGGCCAACCTGCATCTGCGGCCTCCTACACTTACCTCTCCCTGGGCTTCTATTGCCACCCTGACGATGCGTCTCTGGAGGGCGTGGGCCACTTCTTTCTTGAGTTGGCCCAGAAGAAGAACAAGGGCACTGAGCATCTCTTAAAAGATGCAAAACCAGCCTGGTGGTTGCATTCTCTTCCAGGACGTACTGAAGCCTCCCCAAGATGAGTGGGCAAGACTCAGGACACTGTGGAAGCCACCGTGGCCTTGGAGGAGAACCTGAACCAGGCCCTTTTGAATCTGCAAAAGGGTTCTACTCGTGCAGACCCTCATCTCTGTGACTTCCCAGAGAACCACTTCCTAGGTGAGCAGGTGAAACTCATCAAGAAGATGCTTGACCACCAGACTACCTCCCCAAGCTGGGCTGGGCGAATATATCTTCCTGGGGCTCACCCACAAGCATGACTAGGAGCCTTTGGAGCCCAGAGGCCTTTGAGGGGTCCTCTGCATCCCCCTGATGTCTGGTTTTTGTCTGAGCCTCTCTCTGCAACCTCTAGCCCAGGGGTGGGTAAACTTTTTGACTCGAGGGCCACAATGGGTTCTTAAACTGGACCAGAGGGCCGGAACAAAAGCATGGATGGAGTGTTTGTGTGAACTAATATAAATTCAAAGTAAACATCATCACATAAACAGGTACGGTCTTTTGTTTTTTTAGTTTTTTTTTAAATATATTTTTTTATTGATTAAGATATTACATATGTGTCCTTATCCCCACGTTACCCTCTACCCCCGCCCCCCCGCTCATGCCCTCACCCCCCCATTGTCCGTGTCCACCGGTTAGGCCTATATGCTTGCATATAAGTCCTTTGGTTGATCTTTCCCCCTTACCCCCACCCTCCCCTACCTTCCCTCCAAGGCCCGACAGTCCAATCAATGCCTCTCCGTCTCTGAATCAGTCCTTGTTCATCAGTTTATGTTGTTCATTATATTCCACAAATGAGTGAGATCATGTGGTATTTATCCGCTCTCCAGTTCCATCCATGCTGTGGCAAATGGTAAGAGTTCCTTTTTCTTCTTCCTCTTCTTAAAGAATACCTTTCAGCATTTCATATAATGCTGGTTTGGTGGTAATGAACTCCTTTAGCTTTTTCTTATCCGTGAAGCTCTTTATCTGACCTTCTATTCTGAATGATAGCTTTGCTGGATAAAGTAATCTTGGTTGCAGGTTCTTGCTATTCATCACTTTGAATATTTCTTGCCACTCCCTTCTGGCCTGCATGGTTTCTGTTTAGAAATCAGCTGACAGTCGTATGGGTACTCCCTTGTAGGTAACTGACTTTCTTTCTCTTGCTGCTTTTAAGATTCTCTCTTTGTCTTTTGCTCTTGGCATTTTAATTATGATGTGTCTTGGTGTGGTCCTCTTTGGGTTCCTTTTGTTTGGGGTTCTCTGCACTTCCTGGACTTGTAAGTCTATTTCTTTCACCAGGTAGGGGAAGTTTTCTGTCATTTCTTCAAATAGGTTTTCAATATCTTGCCCTCTCTCTTCTTCTGGTATCCCTATAATTCTGATGTTGGTACGCTTGAAGTTGTCCCAGAGGCTCCTTACACTATCTTCATATTTTTGGAATCTTTTTTCTTTTTTCTTTTTCAGTTGGGTATTTTTTGTTTCTTTGTATTTCAAATCTTTGACTTGATTCTTGGGATCCTCTTGTCTGCTGTTGGATCTCTGTATATTATTCTTTATTTCAGTCAGTGTATGCTTAATTTCTAGTTGGTCCTTTTTCATATCCTCGAGGGTCTCACTAGATTTCTTGAGGGTCTCACTAAATTTATCGGCGGTTTCCATAAAATTCTTGAAAAACCTTATAAACGTGGTTTTGAACTCTATATCCAGTTGTTTAATTTCCTCCATTTCTGTCATTTGTGACCTGTTTCTTTGTCTCCGCATTTTTTATGCTTCCCTGTGTTGGTAGAGTGGTTTTGTGTGCTAGGTGTCCTGTAGGGCCCAGTGGCTCAGCCTCCCCCGTTACCTGAGGTGGACACTCTTGGTGCACCCCCTTGTGGGCTTTGTGCACGGTCTTGTTGTAATTATGCCTTCATTGTTGTAGGATCACTGGGAGGAATTGACCTCCAGGCCAATTGGCAGTGAGAATCGGCTGTGTCTGCAGTGGGAGAACTTCTGTGCTGAAGACACCCTTCTGGGGCAAGACTTGCTTCAGTGGGGCTTTGGTGCTCACTGAGTCGGCCCCCTGGGTGTGTCCCTTATGGATCTGAGGAGTTGTAATCCAGATGGTCCCCCTCTGACCACTGGGTACACTGGCTCTTGGAGATTACCCAGCAGGAGCTATGAAGAGAACTGCAGATTCCCCTTCCTTTTTTGGAGTTTGGAGGTGCCCTGATGAGGCCCAGCTGTGAAGCAATGCAAGCTGCTGTGGGGCCTTGGGCCTTCTCTTGGAAGTTCTGGGTCTGTGGCCCAGCTGCAGTTTGTTAGGTAATTTTCAGGTTGCAAAGGACCAGGGCATTCATATGCAAAAGCCTCTGCTGCAGCCTGGGTGGGGCGGGGTCTCAGGGAATCAAAGGGCGGAGCAAGGAACTATGGCGGATTCTCAGCCCTGCCCTAAGGGGCCGCGCGCATCTCAGTGTCCTGATAATTTAATTGCTGCAAGCACCTCTGAGGGAAAGCTGCCCTCGAGTTCCGAGTTCTGCCCGCTGCCAGACAGTCCAGTTTCTCCCCATATGAGTCCTGAGTCCCCAGAGACTTCCCGGAACCGGAGTTCAGAGCAGTCGGGAGCTTGTGACTCCCTCCCAATTCAAAAAAACAGCCTCGTCCTCAGGTGCCAGACCCTTTCCGTGCGACCTCGAGCCTCCGTACCTTTGCACTTTACTTCTGCAGCTCCTGACCCTCAATGTGCTTTTCTCTTTCCTTCTAGTTGTAGAATTTCCACTCTGCCAGCCTTCCTGTAAGTTCTGGATGATGTCCTTTTTGTCTTTTTATTGTGTTTTGAAGTTGTTGTAGGAGGCAGCAATTTCGGTGTTTCCCTATGCCGCCATCTTAGTTTCTCAGCAATATTTTTCTTTTTTTTTAGTTTTATTCATTTCAAATGGGCCTAGCCATGGCTGCTCTAGCCATTCTTTCAGCCCCCCGGAGCCCTCTCCCCTACGTTGGACCAAATGGAAACAATAAAGCTTTTTACAGGGAAAAAATCCTAATTTCCTCCTATTAAAAAATAAAGTCTACATTTTAAAAGATCTCCCAGATGATCTGTACAAACAGTAAAGTGTGAGAGGATTATGAGATTATGAGGATTAAAGTGTCCTGGATTATGAGATTTTTTAAAAAAATATATTTTATTGATCTTTTTCAGAGAGGAAGGGAGAGGAATAGAGAGTTAGAAACACCGATGAGAGAGAAACATCGATCAGCTGCCTCCTGCACACTCCCCACTGGGGATGTGCCCACAACCAAGGTACATGCCCTTGATCGGAATCGAACCTGGGACCCTTGAGTCCACAGGCCGATGCTCTATCCACTGAGCCAAACTGGTTAGGGTGAGAGATTTTTGAGGACAGAGAGAATGGTATTCACCGGATATCTCCTAGCATCTATTAATGAGCCTAGGGCAGGGGTGGGCAACCCCTGGCATGTGTGCCAAACATGGCACGCCAGTAACTTTTGCTGGCATGCAAAACCCTCTCTTATAATCTTCCATTTACAATTTTTTCTTGATATCGACTTTTTTATTTTTCAGATAAATTCAGTGTACATGCATCTTACATAACAAGTTATCTTAAAGACCGTAGACATGGATTGACAAGAGAGGGGAAGAGCAATTTCTATGCCTCTACCTTAACTCTCCCTGCCTTCCTAGATCCGACCAGTGTTTTGGTTTCATCCACATACGCTTGTGAATCTTCGTTCTCAGTGATGAATTTTGTTAAGTCTCATAATAAGAGTAGCCTGACAGATGAAAGTAGTAGCTCGTGCATATCTCTGAAGGTCACGAAATATAAACCTGATGTAAAATCTCTGTCATCAGTGATGCAGCAGCAAAAGTCCCACTGATAATATCAACCGGAGTCATAAAGTTTTCTGTCGGACTATCAGTGTACATGTATACATTAAAAAATAAATGTATTTTTCATCATCATATACTGTGTTTTTGTCGCTCGAATGAATTTTATTATTTCTTCAAGGTTCTTCACATACGTACACCTTAAGAGATATCAAGTAGGCATAACATGTTCTCAAAAAATTAGGGTTGGCACGCAGAAGAATTTTGAGTCAGAGATTTTGCTGGTTTTGGCACACACTCACAAAAAGGTTGCTCACCCCTGACCTAGGGCATAGAAGGCATTCAATAATTTGTCTATGGCAGGGGTGGGGAACCTTTTTTCTGCCAAGGGACATTTGGATATATATTTTTTTAATATATTTTATTGACTTTTTACAGAGAGGAAGGGAGAGAGATAGAGAGTTAGAAACATCGATGAGAGAGAAACACCAATCAGCTGCCTCCTGCACATCTCCCACTGGGGATATGCCCGCAACCCAGGTACATGCCCTTGACCAGAATCGAACCTGGAACCTTTCAGTCCGCAGGCGGACGCTCTATCCACTGAGCCAAACCGGTTTCGGCAAACATTTGGATATTTTTAACATCATTCAAGGGCCATAGAAAATTATCAACTTAAAAATTAGCCTGCTATATTTGGTCAAACATCTAATTAACTCACCCCTAATGCCTTGGCAGGGCCAGGCCAAGTGATTTCTGATGCTTTACGGGGCCCTAGGGTCGGATGTTCCCCACCCTTCTACTAAAGGATGAATGAAAGTGTTAAAAAAGGGGGGGGGGGCCTAAGATTGATTGTTTCTCTGGTCCTTTCCAAGGCTAATCCTCTGCAATTGTAGGCCAAGCTTACACTGGTTGATTTTCACATAGGCAAAGTGGGACTTCAAACTAAATCCTGCTTGAGGCCTAATGGCTCTGACCTATTTTTCCATCTGTTAAATAATAAATTACATGCCAACTCATAGCACAGTATTCTCAATCAAATTAGAGGAAAAACACTAAAATGTGTGTGTGTGTGTGTGTGTGTGTGTGTGTGTGTGTGTGTGTTCCCGTTATAATCAATTTTTGTACACACTCACTGAGATCCTGGATCTTGACAATAAAAATCTTCAAGTTTTTAGTAGTAGAAAGAAGTTGTCCTGGCCAGCTGTTTTTATAGCTCCTGCCTACTAGCTGGCTTTAAATAATAACAACAGAAAGAGAATGTGTACCATTATTTACAGATACTGTCAAACTGTGTGCACTGAATTTCTTGCCCTGCTTCCACTACTTGTCTCTTGCTTTCAGAGAGTTTAAATAATCTCCTACACACTCCTGGGCTTCTGACTGTCCCAACCCACTTGGCTTCCCACTTTTCTCTAAATATAAATTGCATGAGCTCATATTTTCTCTAACAAGACTCAGTTATTACTGTAACATTCTAAGTGAAAACAAAAATGCAGAAATGTTCGTATTGCAATAACATCTTCTAATATGATTCTTCCATTACAGTTTGAAAATAAGGTTTTGTTTTCCAAATACCCATAATGCTGAACAGAAAATATCTGTATCTGGGAACACTGGGTTTCAGATTTGCAAGCGTCCAAAATGCATAGAGGTTTTATTTTATTTCTGCAAAATCTTACTAACTTGTCTACTTTAATTCTGAGTTGGATTTGTTGAATAAATTGATTCCCTACAAAAGTGAATGTTAAATGTGCCACTTGCATAATTTCTACGACTAATTATGGTGTCTTTCGGAAAATCTCCAGCAAATTCTCACCCCCTGACTTTCTGAACATTAATTCATTTCCGAATGAGTGGACTGCCCACCTGTGTGGAATTGTGGAAACACCTGGTGTTGTGAGCATGATGGAGGGGGGAAGCAGGGTGATGAAAATGCACACACACACAAAAGCCCCCTAAGTGTTCTACACCAAAACATTGCTACTTCAGAACATAAGGCTGAAAGTTAGAATATGACAAGGAGATACTATTTCTGTAGAACGAGGCTTTATATTTCTGTCTCTTTGTGTGTGCCAATAAAGCAGAATTATGAGATTAACTACCACATTTCCTTCTCCTATCCTAAGCCGTCTTAACATTTGCAATACAAGCACCTCAATTGTTAATCCCTAATGCTATTATGAACACTCCCGTAACTGACCTTTCTAAAAGAATGGTGAGCAATTGATCACTGATATTAGCCTGCTAATAAATCTATCATGGATGAAAATAATGTTGCTTATTTATTACCACTGAGATTTGAGCAGAATCTATCCTAGAATGTATAATAGCTAATAGTTAAACACTTTGCTGGGGGAAGATGTAACCCAGATGGTCACAAATGGATTCAAACCTGGCTAAAAGGCAGACCATCTACTAATTCCACACATAGCATTATTCCCACATTTTGAATTGTTTAATAATGAACATAATCAAAATGATTGGAAAGTCTAAATCTCCTCTTTTGACATGAAATATTTGAGAGATACATAAACAAGAAACTAAAACAAAAACCCAAACAAAAAAGCTAAGAACAGTGGCTCCAAAACCCATCATTCACTCAGGAAACATTATTAGGTGCCCTGAGTTATTTGAGTAGAGTTTTCTTATATTTCATTTTGTGTGGTAGCTTAGGTCTCTGTGGCATCCACACTCCCAAAGTCAAAACCCCAAACTCAACAGTAGTCAAGGATCTTAATAACTGCCTGGCATGCAGAAGGGTGGGGTTTGGGGGACTGTGTGAAAGAGGTGAAGGAACTGAGAAATAAGGTTGGTAGTTACAAAAATAGTCACGGGAATATAAAGTACAGCATAGGAAAATAGTCAATAATATTGTGATAATTATGTATGGTGCCAGGTGGGTACTGGAAATATCAGGGGGAATACTCTGTAAAATATATGATTGTCTAACCACTATGCTGTAGATCTGAAACTAATCCAAAATAATAGTGTATGTAAACTGTAATTGAAAAAAAAAAATTAATGTAAAAGAAAAACAATACAAAACCAGCCCAGCATGGTCTAAAATTTAATTGACCCCATTTAAGTACAGTGCATTCATTTCCACGGGCTGCTACTAAAAAAAAAAAAAAAAAAAAAAGTACCACTGCTCTGGCCACAGTGCCTCAGTGACTGAGCTTCATCCCATGCACCGAGAGGTCACCGGTTCAAAGTCCTCGTCAGGGTACATCCCCAGGTTTCAGGTTCGATTCCTAGTAGGAAGCATGCAAGAGGCAGCCGATCAATATTTTTCTCTTCATCGATATTTCTCTCTCTCTTTCTCTCTTTTCCCTCTCCTTTCCGTTCTCTCTAAAATCAATAAAACATCTTTTATAAAAACTATCACTAGTTGGGTGAGAAAATTACAGAATCTTTTTTCCTCTTAATGTATTTTTTCAATACAGTTGACATACAATATTACATTAATTTCAGGTGTACAATATATAGTGATTAGACATTTATATAACTTACATGTTCCCCCCAATATTTCCAGTACCCAGCTGGCACTGTACATGGTTATTAGAATATTATTGACTATATTCCCTGTGCTGTATTTTACATCCCCATGACTATTCTCTAACTACAAAGTTGTATTTCTTAATTCCTCCACCTTTTCCCCCCAGCCCCTCAACACCCCCTCCCACCTGGCGACCAATTTGTTTTCTTTATCTGTCAGTTTGTTTCAGATTTGTTCATTTACTTTGTTTTGTTTTTTAGATTCCACATTAAGTTAAATTATATGGTATTTGTCTTTCTCTGACAGACTTACTTCACTTAGCATAATAACCTCTAGGTTCAACCATGTTGTCACAAATGGCAATATTTCATTATTTCTTATGGCCGAGTAATATTTCATTGTATATATGTACATCTTCTTTATCCAATAGTCTATTAATGGACACTTAGGTTGCTTCCATAGCTGGCTATTACAAATAATGCTGCAGTGAACATAGGGCTGCATAGATCTTTTTTGCACTAGTGTTTTGCATTTCTTCTGATAAATACCTAGAAGTGGAAGTGCTGGGTCATATGTCAAACCACAGAATCTTATTCTTTCACAGTGCTGGTGACTAGAAGTCTGAAATCAAGGTGCTGGCAGGGTCATGCTCCCTCTGCAGCCTTTATGAGTCCTTCCTTACTTCTTCCAATTTCTGGCAGCTCAGGCTTTCCTTGCCTTGTGGTGGCATAATTCCAATCTCTGCCTCTGCCTTTACATGGCTGTCTTCCTTGTGTCTGCTTGTGTCCAAATTGTCCTCTTATCAGACACTAGTCACACTGCATTAGGCCCACCCTCATTCATTCTGACCTCATCTTAACTTTATTACATCAGCAAAGACCCTATTTCCAAATAAGGTCATGCTCACAGGTACCAGGGGTTAGCTTTCAACATATCTTTGATGCGGGTGCAAGTCAACCCCTAACACTGGGAAAATGGTGTCTGGATGCTCCTTCAAGGTCTATCTTTCCTTAACTCTTTTAGCCAAATGTTGAACAAGAAATCAAATTACATTTTGTATTACAAATTGTTATATAAATCTGACTAAATCTGAAACACAGTAAATGCAAGCACAGAGGTTCAATTTACTTTTCTTTTTTAAAAATAGCACTTTTTAAGTATCTTCCAGATCCCACACTGCATTAATATACATCTCGGAACTAGAATCAAGTACACAGTCATCACAGACCAAAAGCCACAGATGTCACAGGCTCCACGTGGTCAATGCCTTGAAGCAGAAAGTCTGCCACAATCTGTACTGACAGACACTTCCAGGTGGTGGACAAATGAAGCCCCAGGGAAGCTACATTGCTTCAAACTAGCCACAGGGTGGCATCTATCACAGAAATCAACTTTGGGTTTTTGGGTTGTCTTTTTTTTTAAATATGTTTTTATTGATTTCAGAGAGAGGAAAAGAGGGGGAGAGAGAGAGAGTGAGAAACATCAATGATGAGAAAGAATCATCAATCAACTGCCTCCTCCGCACCCCCTACTGGGGACAGAGCCTGCAACCCGGGCATGTGCCCTGACCAAGAATCAAACAGGTAACCTCTTGGCTCATGGGTGGATGCTCTATCACTGAGCCACACTTGCTGGGCTTTTGTTATCTTTTTAAAAAATTTGCCCATTAGGTGATTCTTAATTGCCTTCCTTCTTCTCCTTAAATTTTTCCTGAGGAAAAATGATTTCTGTCATTTGGTGAGACTCTAATACTTATGTGGATACTGAGGGTAGATGAAACCACTACCCTTACTGCAGAATGACAGTCAGTCACAGTGTCAGGATTGTATAGGGGTGTTTTAAGGAAAGCACAATAGCTAGGACATGTTCCATTATAGGCTAGTGATGGACTCTTGTAAAAGGAAATGAGTCGATTCAATGCTGCCAGAAAATGCTTTTCCTGAATAATTTGTGGAATATTTTGCTACTAGACCTGATTAACTTAAATGCAAAACAGAATAAGCAGGTGGCAGGGACATTTGCTATCCTATAAGGATGAATAGTACATCATGTCCCTTGCACCTAAGTCTTTCTGAGTCTTTTTACTCTCGAACATAGGTTTAAAGCTACACCAAACTCAGAGATCAATTATGCTCGTAGGCAGGAGAAAGACCGGGGGCGCCAGGCCACCTGGCAGCTTCCCTGCTCAAAATCAAGCTGCCTTGCAGGTGTCCCTGTGCTGACGTGTATGCTGGTTCTCACCCCGTTTTTGTGTATCTGATTCTAATAAGTGGCCTCATTCCTGTAACTAGAACTTGGTCTTCTGCCTGAGTACTTAAGGCTCTGCCTAGTTTCTACATCATTCCTCCAACTCTAGGATCATGGCTGATCGCTGAGCCCTGGTAGAGCCTCAGTTCCATCCTTGATCCCAGTTCCTAGTGAGGCCTACTGACTGCCAACCTGGGGCAAATTGGCTGCTATTCCTGTCAGTATTGTTTGTCAAAATTAGTGGCAGAGACCCTTCGACCTCATCTTATACTCTCATACCCCGTATTCCTGTCCTGCCCTTCCAGTAATCAGTCAGATATGGGATCCAGTCAACCTTGGGTTGACACATTCTAATACTTCATGATTTGGGTTAGTAGTTTGTTAAAGGTGATAACTCCAAATAAGCACTCAAACTATAAGCACCCCATAAAAATAAAAAGAATGGTCACCTATTAATCTGCTTCAGAGATTAATTGGGATACTTCTGACAGTGCCTGCTATTACTTTCATTGTATACTTTGAAGGTTAAAAACTTCTATTTTCCTCTAGGTAATTTAGGTGCCTATTAATTCCTTCTTTCTTTCCTGTTTCTTTTCTTCTATCAATGGATATAGGATCAAGTCTGTGTTTACCTGTTTCTTCATTTCAAAAAAGGTTTCAAGTTGAAATCTTCATGGGGTGTCTCTGGTTTTATACAGGGTTTCGTATAGATGTTGGAAACTTTTTAAATGTAATTACAGCTCAGCTCTAGCAGGTAAAGGTGCATTTGTCTACTAGGAAGCCCCCTGTTGTGGACTGAATTGTGTCCCTCCAAGTTTCACATGTTGAAGTCCTAACCCCTAGCACCTCAGAATGTGGCTATATTTGGAAATAAGCCTGGAAAGAGGTTAAGGTTCGTGAGGTTACACAGGTGGAGCCCTAATCCAATTGGATTGGTGTCATTTTAAGAAGAGAAAGAGACACCAGGGATCAGCAGTCACAGAGAAAAGGCCATGTGAGGACACAAGAAGAAGACAGCCATCTAGAAGACAAGAAACGAGGCCTTAGGAGAACAAATCCTGCTGACACCTTGATCTTGGACTTCTAGACACCAGAACTGCGAGAAAGTAGATATCTGCTGGTTATGCCACACCCAGTTTGTGGTAAGTTATGACAGATAGCCTTAGCAACAAACACACACCCTTTAAGGTCACAATCCTCAAGTCAAGAACTAAGAGAAAAAATGATCTTTGATATTTTGGTAATATCTTGTTGTTATTTTTTCTTTTTCTTTCTTAAATGATTGTTAGAGAGAGAGGAAGTAAGAGGGAGAAACATTGATCAGCTGCCTCCTGCATATTCCCCACTGGGGGATGGAGGTCAAAACCCGGGGTGTGCCCTGACCCAGGAATTGAACTGGAAACCTTTTGGTGCACAGGATGATGCCCAACCAACTGAACCACACTGGCCAGAGCTTAATATCTTGTTCTTGAATTTGATACTTTCCTAGAAAATAAGCCATGAGTTGCTACAATTTGTATTAAGAATAATATATTCTGACAATTATTTTCAAGTACTAGTTGAAGCTGGCAGTTTTAGAAGTCAACTAACAGTCCAGAAACCTGATTATAACCTATCTAAATAACTTACCAGTCGTGAAACTTTGTGCAGTTCACAACCCCTCTGAACCTTGATTTATTTATCTAGGAAAAGGTGTTAACAACCTCTGTCTTGATCACCACAAGAAGTGTTAGGATACTCAAAAGTGAGAGGATGTGAAAGTACTTTGAGGTTGCAGAGCTCTATAAAAACGTAAGGTCTTCATTTTAGTAAAATTCAAAGATTGCCAAACATTCATAAAGAGCCTTTTTTGCCTCCCACCCCCTGCCATATTCATCACATGTTGAAGAATAATTGTAAGATAACCATTATATACCCAACAAAAAATGCATGGAGAAGAGACCTACGAAGCCCACAGTCTTGTGATATACTTTGATAGTTAAAGTACCAGCTTCAGCCTAGAAAAAACTGAGTTTAAGCTCTGCCACTTTCTCTCTGACTAATGCAACTCTCTCTTTAAAAAAAAAAAGTTTCTATTGATTTCAGAGAGAGGAAGGGTGAGGGAGAGGGAGAGATGAGACACATTGATTGGCTGCTTCCTGCATGCCCTGCCCTGGGGATTGAGCCCACAACTCAGGCATGTACCTTGACCTGGAATTGAACTAGTGACTTCCTGGTACACCAGATGATGCCCAACCAACTGACCCACACTGGCCAGAGTTAATGCAACTCTTTAAGCCTTAGTTTCTTCATCTATAAAATGGAGTAAATAAATTTACCACAGAGATTATTTATCACAGTAATTCTATATAATAAAAGCCTAATATGCAAATTGTCCCCTGGACTGGGAGTTCCACCGGGAGTTTGACTGCTTACTATGATGTGCACTGACCACCAGGGGGTGGCGCAGAACATGGCGGATGTGGGCGGCACAGCGCTGGCAGCGGGTGGCAGTGGCGGTGCTGCTGGCCCCTATGGGCCCCAAGGAGAGCGGGACCTCAGCAGGATGGTGGGGCAGATGAGCAGGTGGTGCCAGGCCAAGGTGGATGCGAATGGGGCCCGATCACCCCACTGATTCCCCGCAGATGGTGACCAGCGACAGCAGCTGGGGCTGGGGCTGCCACCCAGCTCCTAGGCTCTGAGGGAGCCAGGTGGGAGCCTGATGACTCAGGTGGAGGGGGCACGCAGGGGCCCAGAGGTTCAGGGACCCAGGTGCTTCCCAGGGCCCAGAGGTCAGCTGGAACCTGCCCTTCCATGCCAGACACTCATGCTTCAATAGCTGACCAGGCCTAGAGACCACACCCATTCCCTAATTTCGTGCACTGGGCATCTAGTTGCAATAATAATGACTGTAAAGGCCATAATACAACATTAGCGCAATATGTTGTAAGCACTCAGTAAATGTTGGTTATCATAATTGTTGATATTATTCTTGCTACTAAGAACCTAGACATTATTCAGGAGGCTGTGAATGCTCTCACACTTTCCCAAACCACAATGGCACTATGTCTTAACACCCTCAGCCATCACAGGTAAGCCTTGCAGAACAACTAAAGAAATGCACAACCTAGAATGTGATCAGGACAAAGAAGCTGGTTCTGGTTCAAAAGGGGAAAAAAAGAATGTGGTTTCATTTTTCTGAAAGTCTGAGTTTCTAGTGTTGGGCCAAACTGAGTGACACAACCCAACTTTGAATTCTCCATTAGTGAGGTCAGGTGGCCAGGCATAAATGTGGTGAATTTGATCAGATGGTCACAGGTCAGTGTTTGAGTGTTGAGGTTCAAACTCAGTTTAAATAATGAAGCAGCAGAATTGAGACCAGGATGCTGGGGTCCAACCCCAGCAGGTCCAGGGGTCCCCAAAGGTGTGGATGGAGTCAGCGAAGAAGGAATGACACAGAGACAGCGTTCAGTTGATCAGCAGCCTAGCCAGGATCTCTAGCCAAGTTATGGTTAGGTTCTCCAGCCAGGTTCTGTCACCAGGTTCTGTCCAGGATCTTTTGCCATGTTCTCTCGCTAGGTTCTGTCTCTAGGTTCTGTGTCCTGTTGCCTTGTTACATCTGTATTTATACCAGTTGATTCCAATCCTATCAATCTCTATTCCAAAGGTTAGGGCATTTCTTATCTCCATTCCAGGGAGTAAAGATTATGTAGTTTAAGCATGATTGTTCGTAGTTAAAGTGATTAACTACCTGCCTGGCACTTAGTTAAGGGGTTTTATTCCCTCCCTAACTTCAGGGGAAAATCCCTACCTGGGGAAACAACCTTTCTCAGAGAGGTGACCTTGGTTAAAACACATAGCGCCAATAAGGTGAGCAAACATATTAAGAACAGTATGCCATATACACCAGGTCCCTTGAAACATATGCTGTGCAGATGTTTCTTCCCTGCAGCGACTGTGTCAAGCAGCAAGGATGGACCGGCTCCCAGCACCAGGAGATGAGGAAAAGAAGAACAGATGGGGTGGTTCACACAGAAGTATAGCTGGGGTAGGGCACAGAAGGTGCCTGTCTGATGGCCTGCTTTCTGTGCTGATTCAAACATCCTTGTGAGTCTAAGTCAGCCATGGGCAAACTACGGCCCACGGGCCGGATCCAGCCTGTTTGAAATGAATAAAACTATTGAAAAAAAAGACCGTACCCTTTTATGTAATGATGTTTACTTTGAATCTATATTAGTTCACACAAACACTCCATCCATGCTTTTCTTCCAGCCCTCCGGTCCAGTTTAAGAACCCATTGTGGCCCTCGAGTCAAAAAGTTTGCCCACCCCTGGAAGTGATTAAAGATGAGCAGGAGTATGCAGCATTGGTGACTGAGGCAGCATTGACTAGGTACCCGTGACTATACAGAGGGTCTTGGTCAATAGGGAATCCTAAACATTCTAACCCCTCTCCCTTAGCTATTTTTGCATGTGTATGTGAGCCTGAAAAATTAACTTGTAGATACCTAGACAGTGTGTTGATCAGGCACAACAGTAGGAACTGACCTGAGGTTCTGGATTATCTGCACTTTGATCTTGGTTCATAATATATATACTACCTATACCCATCATGTATTTTATAGATAGTCTTTTCTATGGCTGGGGGAGAGGACATGCTGGGAAGGAAAAGAGGGCTCTTGATGAAATAATGAGTAACATATAGAGTGTTTGTCACATGGTGTTCTGAACGCTTTACACATGATGCTCTCATTTAATTTTCCCAACATTCCTGTAAGGCAGGTATTATTGTTGTCCTTATTTCCCAGATGGTAACCCAAGACACTAGAAAGTAGTGAATTTAGGATTCAAAACTAAGTAGTAGATTCTCCAACTTCCCTAGCACCAATATTAGGCGTCTATTAGTGCCTCAGTAAATGTTTGCTTGCAGGGTCGGTGTGGCTCGGTGGTTTAGCGTCGACTTATGAACCAGGAGGACACAGTTCAATTCTGGGTCAGGGCACATGTCCGGGTTGCAAACTTGTCCCCAGTAGGGAGTGTGAGGGAGGCAGCCAATTAATGATTCTTTCTCATCACTGATGTTTCTTTCTTTTTTAAAAATTATTTTATTGATTTCAGAGAGGAAGGGAGAGAGAAAGAGAGATATAAACATCAAGGATGAGATAGAATCATTGATCGGCTACCGGCTGCACACCCCACACTGGGGACCGAGCCCGCAACCCAGGAATGTGCCCTTGACTGGAATCAAACCTGGGACCCTTCAGTCTGTAGGCCCATGCTCTATCCACTGAGCCAAACCGGCTAGGGCTTCACTGATGTTTCTATCGCTCTCCCTCTCCCTTCTTCTCTCTGAAAGCAATAAAAACATTTTTTTAAAAAATAAATGTTTCTTGCCGAAACCAGTTTGGCTCAGTGGATAGAGCGTCGGCTTGCGGACTGAAGGGTCCCAGGTTCGATTCCGGTCAGGGGCATGTGCCTGGGTTGCGGGTGCATCCCCAGTGGGAGGTGTGCAGGAGGCAGCTGATCGATGTTTCTCTTTCATCGATGTTTCTAACTCTCTATCTCCCTTCCTCTCTGTAAAAAAATCAATAAAATATATTTAAAAAAATAAAAAAAATAAATGTTTCCTTAATCAATGAGTAAACAAATGTTAAATGTTAGGAAAGGTTGTAATTGTATGTGTGCACCCTGATCGTCTTGCTTGCAAGCACCCTGTCTATAAAGACATGTTTTCTATAGTTCTTGTACCTCCTACTTCCTCGCCCATAGTCAGTGCTTACAGATCACTGATAGTGATGATGAAAACCAGAATTAGATTCCATGTCTAACAGACAATTCACACCATGTCCACAGCAGCATTCTGTTTTATTCCCCAAACCTGTCCCAACATCCGTCTTTCTGCTCTCGATTAATCCTGTTGGCTTTATTTTCAAATCCGACCACCTCTCTCTACTCCCACTGCCACCCCCAGTGATTGTCTGGGTTAATGCAATGACTGGTCTCCCTGCTTCTGCCCTGGCCTCTTTTCAGCAGCCAGTTATGCCTTTCGTGATCTGAGTCAGATCATGTCATTCCCCGGTTCACTTCAATAGCTCCCGTCTCACTCTGAGGAAAAGACGACCTTACAAATGGCCCCAAAGGCTCTGCAGGGTTGTCTCCCTGACCACATCCTCTAAGTCGCTATCACTCCCCATCGCCCGGCTTCTGTGCTGCTCCTCTAACTCATGAGGAATGCTCTCTATATAAGATCTGTTTTTCTGCCTGAACTTTTCCTTCCCCTGTACCTATAAGGCTCATTCCTCACCTCCTTTGAGCCTTTTCTTGGATGTCGCCACAGCGACGTGTATCCTGACCACCCCAATTAAAATCACGCCTTCGCCCTACACGTCAGATCCCCTTACCCTGCTTTATTTTTTTCTAAAGCCCTTAGCTTTAGAACATAGCACAACATTTGTTGATATGATCTGTTTACTGTCTGCTTCCACCAACATGTTAACTCCACAAAAGCAAGTCTTTTTGTCTGGTTTGTACACTGATATATCCCAAGAAGAAAGCTGGACACAGACTTAAGGCTCTGTATATGTTTTTTTGAATTAGATAGGAGATTCTCATGTGGAGATTCTCACTTGAATAAGCCACAAGTTAAAGAAAATCTATGTGGTTATCTTAAAGAAATATTTCAAGATAATTCAAGTGCATGTTAAATTGTTCAAGCAGGCAAAACCCACCCTCCCAAACCCCACCTAGTTTGTTCTAAGCTAGTATCTGTATATTCAAACTTACTGGTATTTTCTGTTTATATCCAACAAGCCTATGGTATGCACAAAACAAAACCACCATCCAGGACAAAATGTAAACCAGCACAGAAAAATGTCAAAATAAAATAGTACGCCTGAAAGTCTGCTCATGAAAATGGCCTGTTCCAAATGTAAACAGTAAAACTGATAAACTTTTGAAAGCCAATGCATTGGCTAAAGTCATCCAAACATCTTTAATGCGAGGTTTTGTGTTTATTTTTTCATTGCTGGTACAAAACTAAATCATGTCCTTTAGACGGTGAGTGGCTAGAAAAAACTGGTATATGCAGACAATGGAATATTATTCAGCACTTAAAAATAAAGAGCTATCAAGCCATTAAAAGACATGGAGCAAACTGAAATGCATATAACTAAGTGAAATAAGCCAAACTGAAAAGGCTGTATACAGAATGATTTCAACCATATGACATTCTGGAGAAGGTAATACAGTAGTATGGAGACAATAAAAAGATAAATGGTTGCCAGGGGCTAGTGGGAGGGGATGGAATAACAGGAGGAGCACCCAGGATTTTTAGGGCAGTGAGAATACGCTCTGGTACTATAATGATGGATACATGTCATTATACAAATCATAGAATGTACAACACCAAGAGTGAACCCTAGGGTAAACCATTGACTTTGGGTGATAATGATATGTCAATGCAGCTTTATAATGTTAACAAATGTACCACTCTGGTGCGGGTGTCAATAATAGGGGAGAGTACATATATGGGAGCAGAGGATATATGGGAAATATCCGTACCTTCTCCTCAATTGTGTTGTAAACCTAAAAGTTCTCTAAAAATACAGTCTGAAGAAGAAGAAGAGGAAGGAGGAGGAGGAGGAGGAGGAGGAGGAGGAGGAGGAGGAGGAGGAGGAGGAGGAGAAGATGAAGATTTGAGATCTTGCTTCCCGGCATATGTTGTCAGTTTTGGCTCAAATTCTTATAAAATTTATTTACAGCCCTAGGCCTACTCAGCTGAACTGGACCACACCCTCATGAAAGCAGACAGAACAATGCCATGGCTGACATCAGGACCTGGTGCAATGATCGCCCATGTTGAATGATTTTCCCCTACAGAACCCTCCCCAGGAAGCCACAGGGAGCCAGGCCTTCAACACTGGCTTACCTGTGACTCCGGGCTTGGCGCCGTTTCCTGAACTAACAAATCCTTACTTTCTTGGCTGCATAAAAACAAAACAAAACAAACAAATCACTAACAGCTAAGGGGCACATGTTCCATAATATTTCCATTTGTGATCAGTTAAAAAACATCATTTATTATTACTGAAGTAATATATGTGCATTACAGAAAATTACAATATATAAGTAAACAAAACTTGAAAACAAAGTCTTCACATTGCCTCTGCCAGAGATCCCCTATGTTAACTCTGTAGTGTGCCTGCTTAACTTTCCGTAAGCATGTGCATAAAACACAGGTTTTATATTCTTTATGAAAATAGCATTACACTGTTTAGCATTTGCTTTTCTCAAGTCAATGATCTTTATCTTCCCATTTCAGTAAGATCTGATCCCATCTAGTATCCAAACTGCAACCCAATTCCACCCCACCTAGTTTCATTTAAAGAAACACATTACAGCCAGGTTGTAGAAAACAGTTTCCAATCCAGGACAACGCAGTGAGAAATCACTTTGAAAGTAACATTAACCCAAACTTCTTTAATTATATTATTTTATTTTAAAAACATTTCCAACCCCAAACACTCCTTTGTCTGAAATTAGTCATTTTTATTGCTGCATTTATCTGGATGTGATTTAAACTTTGCTCAGTATAAAATTTATCAGTGAGTTGTTAAATAAAATTGTGGAATAGATACTAAAATGTAAAAGTATCTTCAAATATAAAATTAGGGAAAACTCATTTAATTATAAGAAAAAGCTTTAGATCATTTTAACTTCAAAAAATCCACAGGAGCACCGAACAACTCGCTGTTGCTGAATTTTTATTAGCGTGGTCCTCACTCATCTGACACTGATTTCTTAAAATTGCCTCTTCTCTTTTACTATATAATGAACTTCCCATGTTCTGTGACATTTTACTAAGCTTTTTAGTCAAAAATAGAATCTTATTTTTGTTACTCTTAGTAATAACAAAGGGTCAGGTGATAAAATGGCAAAGACCCTAGAATTAATGGAAAATAGAAATCGCTTGTATTCAACAACTTTTTTTCTTCAGTACCCCTGAAATTTCAGTATACAGGGTGAAAGAGTAGGTTTACCATTGTGAGTGCGCAAAACACAGAGTTTACTATTATATTATAATGTGTTAATTAGTGTATTATTTTCTGTATGAATAACTATAAACCTACTTTTGCCCCACCCTGTATATTGTCCTTAAACAATGAATGAAAGACTTACTATGGGGTTTCTGAGTGAATCTTCATTTTAAACATAAAGTACAAGCACATAACATTTAGATAATTAATAAATCCATTCATCCATATAGGCTCTAAACCAGTGGTTCTCAACCTTCTGGCCCTTTAAATACCGTTCCTCATGTTGTGACCCAACCATAAAATTATTTTCATTGCTACTTCATAACTGTAATGTTGCTACTGTTATGAATCATAATGTAAATATCTGATATGCAAGATGGTCTTAGGTGACCCCTGTGAAAGGATCGTTCAACCGCCAAAGGGGTCGTGACCCACAGGTTAAGAACCGCTGAGTCTAAACTGTCCTTGTGTGCTTAAAATTTGGATATTATGTGAAGAAAACTGAAGACTCTCAAGTTACTCCCTGCAGAATGTTTTTTGTGTTTGTTTGTTTTAATTCTGGATATATGGTCTTGACATCTTTGTCAAAACTACAGAGTTGTTATGCCCTGGCCGAGTGGTTCAGTTGATTGGAACATCATCCTGTGCACCAGAAGGTTTTGGGTTTGATCCCTAATCAGGCAGTGTGTGGGAGGCAACCGATCGATGTTTCTCTCTCACATCGATCTCTCTCTGTCACTCTCTCTATGTCTCTCTCTCTCTCTCTCTCTCTCTCTCTCTGAAAAAAAAAATCAAACAAACAAAAACTACAGAGTTATCCCCAAAGATAAAACTAACATGTGGTCAATTTAAAGTGTTATTTACTGGGAAAGAGTATGGCAGTTTCTTACAAAACTAAAAATGTAACTATCATACAACCCAGCAATCACACTCTTTGGCATTTATCCCACAGAACTGAAAGCTTATTTTCACAGAAAAAAAACGTACATATTAACTTCATAGCTTAATTTATAACCCCAAAGTGGAAACCACCCAAATGTTCTTCAGTGGATGACTAGATAAACAAAGTTTGGCTCATCCATGTGGTAGAATATTATCAGCAATAAGAAGGAGCAAACTCTGGTGCCCTGGCCAGTTTGTCTCAGATGGTTGGGCATCATGCCGCACACCAAAAGGTTGCTGGTTCCATTTCAGGTCTGAGCACATGCCTGGGTTCGATCCCTGGTAGGGGGCGTCCAGGAGACAGCTGATTGAGGTCTTGCTCTCACATTGATGTTTCTCTCTCTCTCTCTCTCTCTCTCTCTCTCTCTCTCTCTCTCTCTCAAGAAAAGGAAGAAGAAGAAGAAGGAAGAGGAGGAGGAGGAGGAGGAGGAGGAGGAGGAGGAGGAGGAGGAGGAGGAGGAGGAGGAGGAGGAGGAGGAGGAGAAGGAGAAGGAGAAGGAGAAGGAGAAGGAGAAGGAGAAGGAGAAGGAGAAGGAGAAGGAGAAGGAGAAGGAGAAGGAGAAGGAGAAGGAGAAGGAGAAGGAGAAGGAGAAGGAGAAGGAGAAGGAGAAGGAGAAGGAGAAGAAGAAGAAGAAGAAGAAGAAGAAGAAGAAGAAGAAGAAGAAGAAGAAGAAGAAGAAAACTATGGAGTTACCAAACAACCAGCATGAATCTCCAGAGAATTATACTGAGTGGAAGTAGTCAGTCCTAAGAGGTTATATACTGCATGATTCTTTTATACAATATTCTTGAAATGACAAAATTTTAGAAAAGTAAATAATAAGAAAGCAAATTAGTGGTTGACAGGGTTTAGGGGTGGGGGAAAGTAAGACTCGTTATAAACATGAGGGATCCATGAGGCAATGAAACTGTTTTGTAACTTGTCTGTGGTTGTGGAAACAGGAACCTATCCATGGTATACAATTATAGAAATAAATACACACGTGCAAATGAGTACCGGTGAAACTGGGGAAATTTGAGTAACACCAGTGGAATATATCATGCTGAAATTCTGATTGTGATATCATATTATAATGCAAGATATACTATTGGGAGAAAGTGAGTAAAATGTATGTGAAATCTCTCTGTACTGTCTTACAACTCCATTACATTCTACACAAACAACTATATTCATTCCCTCAACCTCAAAGAATATATGAAAATGGAAACATTTTTTAAATGACAGTAATAAAGTCAGCCTTGTTTTTATTTTTATCTTCTTTAGAAATATTGGGAGTTACACATTCCTTGAAATACAATTATTCAACTTACTCTTTTCATATAGACATTGTTTAGATAATCAGAGCTGAACCCACTTAGGGCTTATGGATCAAGGAGAAACCAGAGTAGAAATAATTAGTCCCAGTTAATGTCGGTTGAGGGAAAAACAAAGTGAGCTCCTTCTCCTGGATGATTCTGCAAGGGGGAGGGAATAAGGAAAGAGCAGTCTAAGAAAAACTAAGTTTAAATTTAAGTAGGATAATCGAGCCAATCCCACCTCTTGGCCTTTACTTCTGGAAAGTTCTGTCTCATAACCACCCTATATCAGAACTGATGTAAGCTGAGGTTGTGGATACAGGAACCAATCCATGAGATACAATTGTGTAGAAATAAATACACACATGCAAATGAGTGCCTGTGGAACTGGGGAAATTTGAATAACACCAGGGGACTATAGCATGCCAAAATTCTGATTGTGATATTGTACTACAATGCAAGATATACTATTCAGGGAAACTGAGCTTAGATCAGTTCTCCTTTAACTAATCATGCTTAGATCTCCTTCCAGACCTTTAGGTTACCTAGTTTCTATTTTCATTCCCCTCATCTCCACCATCAAGAAAACCCTAGTGGACACAGCTTATTTCTTCTAGAAGGTTCTGTTCTCATACTTTCTCACTTTATCAGAAATACCTGGGGAACCAACCAACCATGTTACAAACTGCTCCCAGACATTCACTTTTCTCAGAATATTCTGTCCTTTTTCCAGCCCCCACACAGAAAACTCCTGTGAAGTGGGCTATGTTATTGTTATCTAATCATGTGCTAAACTGATTCAATTACCTTTACTTCTGCCAGATAGTTTTGTCATTACCCTCCCCAACCCCAACCCGAAACACACACAGAAACTCCAGGAGAGGGAACATAGTTGATTAAACTAATCACAGTCTATCCCCATGGGTTGACCTTACATTTTCAGGAAACTTCTGTCCTCTACCCTTACTCTATCAGAAACACCCAGGGTAGTGACCTTAATTTAATTCTTCTTCAAGTAATCACATTTGGATCTGCTACCAGACTTTTACTTCTTCTAGGAAGATATGTTCCTCCTTCCCTCCTCACAAACTCACCCTTGATAAACCCCATATGGGAGGAATTTTAGTTCATTTCTCCTTCACCAAATTCTTGATCATACCTCCTGACCTTGATTTCTTCCAGAAAGTGCTGTTCTCCTAACTTTACTATATCAGAAATCCCCAGGGGAAGGACCTTAGTTCAGTTTTCCTTCAACCAATCATGTTCTGACTCCCTCCCATACTTTAATTTTCCCCAGAATGCTCTATCCTCATTCTCTCCACTCTGAAAGTTTCTGTGAGGATGGGTGGATGAGGACACAACATTATAGAAAAACTAGGGATCCAGTGCACGAATTTGTGGACCTTGAAAGGCACTATAGGCCGTGAGGCTGCGGTGGGCACAGGGGTAGGTCTCGGCCCATCCCTGTGCCCCCACTCGGCCCCTCTCACCGCAGCCCCCACCCCCTCCCCTGTCTGCCAGCAACCCTGCTCCCATGTGCTGACAGTGACAGCCCCACTTGCACACGCTGATGGCACAGAGCGATTGGGGCCGGTGCCAGCAGCAGGTGTGAATAAGGCCAGCACCATCAGTGGGTGCCAGCAGAGGCTGCTGGCCCTGATCACCCCTCAGGAGCAGGGGGAGGTGGAGAAGCCCTGAGGGGCGATCACTGACAGTGCCAAGTGATTGGGGCCAGCACCAGGCGCCAGAAGCGGGTGCAAGTGGCGGCTCCAGCGCCGGCAGCAGTGTGAGTAGGGCTAGCACCGGCAGTAGGTGTGAGTGCTTGGCAGGACTGTGGTGCATGGGAGCAAAGAATTTTCAGTAACCACCAGAGGCTCCCACTGATGACAGTGACCCGTGCCCCACCTTGGTCTGGTGCCCCTGCTCACCTGCTCCACCATCCTGCAGTGGCTGATGTCTGCCATGTTCATCTGCTGCTGATGTCTGCCATGCTCTGCATGCACACCCTGGTGGTCAACGCATGTCATAGCAACCGGTTGTTTGGTTGTTCTGCTGTTTGGTATATTTGCATATTAGGGTTTTATATATATACTAGAGGCCCGGTGCACAAAAAATGTGTGCACTCAGGGGGAAGGGGGGGGGTCCCTCAGCCCAGCCTGTGCCCTCTCACAGTCTGGGACCCCTCGGGAGATAACGACCTGCTGGCTTAGGCCTGCTCCCGGGTGGCAGAGGGCAGGCCCAATCCCTAGGTGCAGCCCCTGGTCGGGCTCAGAGCAGGGCTGATTGGGGAGTTGGGGCGCCGCCCCTGTCATGCACAGAGCAGGGTGGATCAGGAGGTTGCGATGCCACCCTCAGTCACGCTCAGGGTAGGGCTGATTGGGGGGTTGGGGCACCGCCCCCTGTCACACTCAAGGTAGGGTCGATGGGCAGGTTGCGGCGCCACCCCCTGTCATGCACAGAGCAGGGCCCATCAGGGGGTTGGGGAGCTCCCCCCTGTCACTCACAGAGTAGGGCCGATAGGGGAGTTGGGGCACCGCCCTCTGTTACACACAGAGCAGGGCAGATCAGGGGGTTGGGGCGCCACACCCTGTCACACTCAGGGCAGGGCCAATGTGGAGGTTATGGCTCTACCCCATCACACACAGAGCAGGGCCCATGGCAGGGGGTGTGTGTGTTGGGGTGCTGCACCCTGTCACACACAGAGCAGGGCCGATCAGGGGGTTGGGAAGCTCCCCCCTATCAGGCACAGAGCAGGGCTGATCAGGGGGTTGGGGTGCCTTCCCCTTCATGAACAGAGCAGGGCGGATAGGGAGGTTGTGGCCCCGCCCCCTGTCACACACAGAGCCGCAGGGAGATCAGGGGGTTTGGGCGCTGCCCCCTGTCACACTGATCCCGGTGCTGGGAGGCATATTACCCTTTTACTATATAGGATAAAGGCCTGGTGCATGGGTGGGGGCCAGCTGGTTTGCCCTGAAGGGTGTCCTGGATCAGGGTGGGGGTCCCCACTGGGGTGCCTGGCCAGTCTGGATGAGGGGCTGAGGGCTGTTTTCAGGCTGGCGGGTGACTGAAGCTCCCAACTGCTCCTTTTTTCTTTTTTTCTTTTTTTTATTCTGGGCCAGCTTTAGCTCTGAGGCTCCAGCTCTTAGGCCTCCGCTGCTGAAAGCAGGTTTCTGGCCTTTGTTTACCTTCTGTATTTGAAACAATGTTGGGATCCTGCTGGCTGAAGCCCAGTGACTAAAGCAGGTTTCTGGGGTTTTGTTTAGCTTCTATATTTGTAACGTAGTTGCTTAGAGTTGCAGCTCAGAGGCCGGCAGCGGCAGGCGGGGAATGTTGTAGTCCTCTGTCACTGAAGCAAGCAAGCTGCCTGGCTGCTGGCCGCCATCTTGGCTGGCAGTTAATTTGCATATTGCCCTGATTAGCCAATGGGAAGGGTAGCAGTCGTACGCTAATTACCATGTTTCTCTTTTATTAGATAAGACTAGTGGCCCAGTACACAAAATTTGTGCATGAGGGAAGGGGTGTTCCTCAGCCCGGCCTGCAACCTCTCCAATCTGGGACCCCTTGAAGGATGTCCTACTACCAGTTTACAGGGATCAGGCCTAAACTGGCAGTCGGACATCCCTCTCACAATCTGGGACTGCTGGCTCCTAACCGCTCACCTGCCTGCCTGCCTGATTGACCCTAACCCCTCTGCCTGCCAGCCTGCTTGCCCCCAACTGCCCCTGCCACCGGCCTGCTTGCCCCCAAATGCCCCCCCTCCAGCCTGATCACCCCCAACTGCCCCCCATGCCAGTGTGCTCATCCCCAACTGCCTCCCCTGTCAGCCTGCTTACCCCCAACTGCCCCCCCCGCTGGCCTGCTTGCCCCCACTTTCCCTCCCCACTGGCCTACTCGCCCCCAACTGCCCCCCACCAGCCTGATCACCCACAACTGCCCTCCCCTCTTGGCCTGTAACCACCTCTGCCTTAGCTCTGCCACCATGGCTTTGTCCAAAAGAATGCCCAGAAGGTCTCCTGGAAGGTCTCCCAGTCTAATTAGCATATTACCCTTTTATTAGTATAGATAGAGGCCTGGTGCATGGGTGGGGGCTGGCTGGTTTTCCCTGAAGGGTGTCCCAGATCAGGATGGGGGTTCCCTTGGGTCATGGGGCAGCCTGGGCAAGGAGCCTGTGGTGGTTTGCAGGCCTGCCACACCCCCATGGGGTGAGGGTCCCTACTGGGGGGGGGGGCATAGCCAGCCTGGGTGAGAGGCTGAGGGCTGTTTTCAGGCTGGCCACACCCCCTTCAGGGTGCAGGTCCCCACTGGGGTGCCTGGCCAACCTGGGTGGGGGGCTGATGCTGTTTGCAGGCTGGCCATGCCCCCCAGAAGGGACTCTTACTCCATGGGGGGGTGGCCAGCCTGGGTAAGGGGCTGATAGCTATTTGCAGGCTGGCCACGGCCCCTGGTGACCCAAGCTTCCAACCCCTCCTTGCTGGCTGGAAGCAGGTATCTAGGATTTATTTATCTTCTATAATTGAAACTTTGTAGCCTTGAGCAAAGGCCAGGGCAGGAGGGAAGCTTGGCTGCCTCCATTTCCAGGGGCAACCCAAGCCTCCTGCTCACTCCAGCTCCGTGGCCGCACCATCTTGGTTGGGTTAATTTTGCATACTCACTCCTGATTAGCTGGTGGGAGTGACTTGTGGGTGTAGCAGAGTGATGGTTAATTTGCATGTTTCTCTTTTATTAGATAGGACTAGAGGTCCAGTGCATGAAATTCATGCATGGGTAGGGTCCCTAGACCTGACCAGCAATCAGGGCCAATATCTGGGGTGACCGGAAGGGTGATCAGGTGGCCCCCACCTTGGCTGACCTGGGGTCTGAGGGCTGGGGGCAGCTCCTGTGTTGAGCGTCTGCCCCCTGGTGGTCAGTGCATGTCATAGCGACCAGTCATTCTGCCAGTCGGTCAATTTGCATATTAGGCTTTTATTATATAGGAGATTACAGGTCTGGGATGCTGTCTGAACATGACTGCTTGAAGGCTAACTGAACTAATTTTCCAGCTTTTGGGGTTTCTAGGAATGTGTCTGTATGAAGAGTTGGGGTGGGGGTGGGCTAGGACAGGGGGAGAACTTTCTGGAAATATTAAAGGTCAGGAGGAGGGATCAGAACATAACTGGATAAGGGAGGACTAAATAAGTCACCACTCCTGAGGTTTCTTTTAGTTTGGATACATGAGGAGTGAGCATTCTGGCACATGTATAGATCTGGAAGCAGATCAGAACCCGATTGGTTGAAGGAGAACTGAACTAAGATTTCTACCCAGGTGACATAGTGACGGTATAAGGACAGAATTTGATGGTGTCAGAAATTGATTGATAGGAGTACTGAACTATGTTCCCTCTCATGGGATTTCTATTAGGATTCATATTAGAATGAAGAGTAAAGACAGAACTTTTCGGAGAAAGTAAAGTTTAAGAGGTAGGCTCATAAAATTAATATTTGTGGAAGAACTGGACAATTATTTAACACTGAATCCTAGACAAATTAGTCATGGGGTCTGATCCACATAAGTAAATACCTCTCTGAAGATCAAAGGATAAAGTGTCGCCAGCAAGATTAATCCCAGTGATGTTGGATTCTGAGCAAGTTAGACATGGGGTCTGATCAAACAAGTGAATGCGTATCTGTTGAAGGAGGGGCCAACTACTATCACCAAATTAATTCCAGAGATATTAGATTCCAGGTGAGTTGGTCTTGGAGTCTAGTCTGAATAAGTACTCAGATCACTGAAGGAGGAGGGGTCAAGTCACCCCCAACAGTAAATCCAAAGACAAATTGGTTTCTGGACTAGGCAGTTTATTTTCTGATCCATATACACATATGTAAGTGTGTCTCTGAAGGAGCACAGGGAAAAAAACATATATTTATTGAAAAGACTATGTGGACATGACTGGCACTGGTTTTTGTCCTAAAGTGCAATTGTGGTGAAGAAAAAGTGTAGGAGTGTGAGTCTCCTATTGTGAAGAAAATACCAGGACATGGTAGAAGCAAGTTGTAATAGACAGATGTAGTACAAGTCTTGTCTCGGAGTGGACAGGAAACTGCAGAATAATGGCTAACAAACCAGTTATTCTGGGTCAGAGTGAAAAAGAAAGTGGGCAACTAAAGTGGGTAGAAAAATCCAAATCCAGTGCTTAGTGACCAAGGAATCTGTGGAGAAATCGTACATTTCAACTATGCTAGAGAGCAAACCACTGTCTTAGTGGAAAGGAAAATGAACAACTGCCCAGCCAGGGAATCTAGATCAAGGATAAGCAACTAGAAACCTCACAGTGGAAAGGAATGAGGGCAGCTAGGAGAGAGCAGGGAATTCTAGGTAGTTGGAAGTTATTTGAAAGGTCTTGAAGTGGACAGAAATAAGTGTAGAAAGTGGCCAGCCAACCATAATCTGCAAGGTCTGCGGTATAGAGGCAGAGTTCTTGAAGACTGGACAAGTGCCAGTGAGTTCCAGAACTTCTAACCCCACCCCCAGGTGCAAGCAGCACTAGAAGGATTAGAAGCTGAATTGGAAGCAAAGACTTCCTGCAGATGATTAAGGAATCAAAATGAAAGTTGAATGTATTACAATGGTCTTGGTGAGTATTTGGAGGGAGTCAGGAATGACATTTCATTGTTCTGAGCAGCGTGCTCCCATAAGATGGCAGTTGCAGTGCACTAAAGGGGAGAGGTCACTGCTCGCTCAGTCATACCAGGCTCTAGGCTTCTCTCATAGTGATAGGAGAATGGGGTTTGGAACATTGATATTGCAGACTAATGGTTAGTAAGCATTTTCAATCCAGAGAATATTTTTCTACTAGGAAGCATCTTGCGTTCAATCATTTTTTAGAAACGACATGGCTGAGCATGCATTGAGTATAAACATTGTTATTTCCTAAGATGCCTGGTTAAGACCAAGGTAAAAACCTGGCTTTGAAATTTATCTAGAAGTGAATTCTGGTTTAACACACTTCCTGGTTGAACATTTCATTATAAAGCAAGCCAGTGCTTTTTCAGCTCTTTGGGGAGCAATTTCTGGTTGCATTTACATATGTACGCTGGAAAAATATCTCACAAATAGTGGATTCTTGGAATAGCAATGCTTGTATATGTAGTTAAAATTTATATATTAAAGAATTTCTCAAAGTGCTACTTTATTTTAACTATTCTTAGAGCATTTTTTCAGCTACAGTTAACTCTTTGTGAATAGCACTTGCTTCATCTTCTAACTCCCACAAGAGATAGAGCTACTAAAAGTCAGCTAAAGACTCAGAGGTTCAGAGCTTGAAGAAAATGGGGCTATGGCTCTCATCCTCTGAGCGAACAGGTTAAGTGATTTGCTTAAGGACATAGTAAATTAGCAGAGCTGGAACTAACCCAGATCTCACTTCCAGCTCAATTCTCTTTCCAGTATCCATGTGAATTGAACTTTCAAGGACAACTATCATGTTGCAAAGTAAGATAGTAAGAACTTTCTGGATAGCGTGGTGGGTTTTTATTGGCTTTAGTATGGGCGATAACTGGTAGTATATGTTTAACATCAAAGTTGGAAACTTAAACTTTAGCAAGATGGTAGACAATTTCTGGATAGAGGTGCAGGATTTTGTTGGCTTTGCTCTCCTATAGGCACTGGTGTTAACTAGCAGTATTTGGCTAAGTTTTTGTGCATTGCTATTTTCTTCCAGAGTTCTCTGTTGAAAGTATTTTTGGGATGACAATCACATAATGCCTAGGATTTTATTCAAAATAATCCCATGAGAAGGGGAATTGTACATACAGGGGTGGGTAAAAGTAGGTTAACAATTGTGAGCATGTGAGTTTATTCTTGTATTATTATTTATTAATGATTGTATTTTTTCCATACAAACAACTATAAACCTACTTTTGCCCCACCCTGTATGTATAAATAAAACAAAATTGGCAATGTGTCGATCATTATCAAGGCTACATGAAGAGTTCATGGAGGTTCATTATACTACTATATTTACTTCTGTATATACCTGAAAATTTTCCATTACCAAATGTTAAAAAATTAATGTCTTATTTATATTATAAAAGAAAAACCTGATGGGTAGTAGGAGCTATCTAGTAATAAAAGTATTGAAGCTAAGGGCAAGCAGTACATTTGATAGATTTTACTTTCTTCTAAATTATCTTTTTTTAAATTTTAGCACATGTGGACACAGTCAAACATATACTGGGTGACCTAATTTTATGTGAGATTGAAGAAATAGTGATGAATATAAAAGGCGCCTTTCTGAGCTGAGTTAAAGTGAGAGGGAATTGCAGATTTTATGTAGAAGTGCCAATTTTCACCAGGGTGCTCCATCTATGAGTATAAAATTAATGTTTTTGTTATTCACAACTTTGATTACAAGAAGGAAACCACATTTATGAAAGAAATAATAGATATGATGAGACTTGCAGTGGACAAAAGCAGAGGAATGTGTTTTTATGACTTTTTTTTTTTTTTTGCTGCAGAATACTGAATAATTTCCCAGTTGTCATTTATTTTCTAAGCAATTAGGCCATCCTGATTCTGCTCTCTGTGTCCCTGCTGCAAAATTATGTGTATTATGTGTATTCAGACTGGATATTAATGCTGTAAAATAAAAAAAATAACTGAAATGAAACAACATATAATGTTTCTTTTTCAAACTTTTTAATTATAAAATATAACAGATACAGAGAACTGCCTAAAACAAACGTAGAGCTGAAGGAATTATTATGAAGCAAACACCCTTGTAACCAACCATCTAGGTTACAATTTAGGTTACAAACCTAGAATTTTGCCTTCCACCTCATAGAGCCATCCTACTCACAACCCTCTCCATTTCCTCCAAAGTAACCTCTCTCCTGACTGTTCTGGAAATCAGTTCATTTGCTTTATACGTTTATCACCCAGATGTTTATTCATAAACACTAGTTTAGTTATACCTCCCCATGATAATTTCTAAATCTCTTTTAATCTGTTGTTTCTACTCCATCCCCTGCATCCCCATTTTTTAAATCACAATTTATTTGTTGAAAAAACCATGTCTTTTATCCTCTAGAGCAGTGATGGCGAACCTTTTGAGCTCGGCGTGTCAGCATTTTGAAAAACCCTAACTTAACTCTGGTGCCGTGTCACATATAGAAATTTTTTGATATTGGCAACCATAGTAAATCAAAGACTTATATTTTTGATATTTATTTTATATATTTAAATGCCATTTAACAAAGAAAAATCAACCAAAAAAATGAGTTCATGTGTCACCTCTGACACGCGTGTCATAGGTTCGCCATCACTGCCCTAGAGTTTTCCACAGTCTTGATTTTTCTCTGTCCTGCATGCCTTGTAATTGGTATTTGATTCTGTAGGCTCGATCAGATTTTGGTTGGTTGTTTTTTTCTTTTGGTTTGCTAGGTGGTGGTGCACACACTCTTATCTAGTGGTACCAAAGCTTTAGCTGCCTCTCTTATCTATGGTGTTGACTGCTTTCAGTGGTCAATGCCATTAGGTTTTAGGTTGAGGATCTCTCCAGATATTTTAATTGTCAGAGCTCATTTTTAAAAATGAAAACGGCCTCATGGAAATGATATTCTCTGAGTTCTTGCATGTCTGTAAATTTGTTTGCATTTTTTATTTGAACATCAGGTTGGATATAAAATTTTGGGCTCACATTTTCTTTCTTTGGCTCCATTAAGTATTGTGGGGGCCCTGACCAGAGTACACCGGATATTCAAGGCCCATTTGCCGTGTGCAAGCACAAAGGCAATGACTCAGCAGTAGCACTGTATGTACTGCACAGGCGCACCCTTATATAACCTACCTATGTTACTGTAGCACAGCTGTCACTAGTTGGCACGAGGCTTCTTCTGTTTGAGTGAGTATAAAAGGTGCAACTAACCAGCCAGTTGTTGGCTGCTTTGCTTGCAATAAAGCGGGACCCATCTACCTGCAGACGCTAGTATCTTTTTCCAATTCCTGGCATCCAAAGAGGTCAGATCCCTGGCAGAGGAACTTGGACCCAACAATTGGTGTAGTCATTGGCAGGATTCTGGGGTAAGTACCCCATCTGCCCCGCTGGAGGCCATGTGGTGGTATCCGGTAGCGGTGGTCCTGATGTCTTGAACCCCCCTCCCCCAGAGTATTGGGAGCAGGTCGAGTAACCACGGTGGCGTTAGAAAAGGCATTGTCGTCCCCTGGACCAGATTTCCAAAGACCAGAAAAAGGGTGCCTGGAAGGTAAGCTGGTTGCTCCTAAGCCTTGAAGCAGTAACACTGCCATATGCTGGCTCAGGAAGCTGAGATACACGATTACAGCAACTGGAGGAGGTCTTGGAGGCCCGGGTAAGCGTGCTGGAGCCGGAGATAGCCTCCCTGGGACAGGAGGGATGGGGAGCACTAGAGCCACAAGACAGCTTAGAGGACAGTGTTACCAATGGTGTAGCGGCCAGGCCTTACCGGTGCGACTGATAGTGAAAAGGCATCTGGAGCACAATCAGCCTGTGGTCCCAGGAGGTGGGGCTCAAGGGCTGCACTCGGTTACTGAATTAACTACATATACCTCCTATGCCCCTACAGAACTGAGAGAATTAGGAAAACAAAGCCGGCAGAGGCCCAGGGAGCCGATTCGAACGTGGCTCCTAAGGTTGTGGGATGATGGTGAAGATAGCTTGCAGCTACCTCCACAACGACACATCCCTCTTTGCAGCAGCGACTGCAGATCAGGCGCCATTTGGGAGCCGACAGGGAGACCACTCCCTGATGGATTATGGATTAGTTACTACTGGCGTCTCGAAGCATTTGGCAGGATGCCAGAAAATTGCCAGAAACCGTGAGTAAATGGACTACGTATGTAGATTTAGTGCAAGGGATATGGGACATGGGCATGAGACAAGCCATGTTTAACTTGAATACTCGTGGTCCTGATGATGAGTGTTTACAATGTGTATAAAAAATTTGATTCTTGCGCAGCCCCTCTGGCAACATTTGGCTCTCAGGCAGCCATTTGACCGCTTTCATAGACCATTGTCTATAAGTCACCATGGCCATGGCCGGCTTGGGGGATGTGGAAGTCAAGCAGCAAGAGAAGGGGGTGGCGAGACCCATGGCTGTGCAGAAACCATGGTCTCTGCACCAAGGCACGTAAGGCGATGTCTAAGACAACAGGCCTGGGCTCCGGAAAAGCAGCAGGGACAGAGCCTGTGAAAATCTCCCGCACCCAAATGTGGGAAGAAGACCTGCTGGCTTCAGGGGTTAAGAAAGAGAAAATAGATGAGCAGCCCAATGACGTGCTGCTGGCCCTGTGGAGGCAATTACCGGTAAGACAGCGTTTCCAGAAGCTACCGAAGGAAGGCAGTTCCCCTAACCCGGTCCACCTCCAGGACTATTTAGACTCCCCTGAGGAGGAGTTTAATCTCTTAGGCTGAGGAACAGGCCGAGGCCACTGGTGGGGGGGGGGGGCAGAGGACTGGAGGCCACATGTTGAACTCACTATATATTGGTCCCCCCCTCAATGTGCAACGTGTGTTGGCGTTGGTGGATACCAGTGCGAACTGGTTTGCTCTTTGGTAACCCAGACAGATATACAGGCCTGGTTGCTCATATAGACAGGCATGGAGGCCGCACTGTTCGTGTGTAGCAGGCAACTTTGACACTGAGTATTGGCCGCCTTCCCCCCCAAAGGCATATACAGTGTATATTTCTCCCATACCAGAATACATCTTGGGAATGGATGTGGTGAAAGAGTTAAGGATTGCAACAACCCAATGTGAATTTCGCCTGCTGGTGCATGTGGTAAAGCCCATCACTAGGGGGCACCCGCATCACGAGGCCGTGCAACTGCCTAACCCCACCCCCACTCCCCCACCCCACCCCCAGGTGGTACGGGTGCAACACTATCGCTCCCAGGAGGCCATGAAGAAATTGGACGGACAATATTGCAGCTGGAAAAGGCGAAGATCATCTGGCCCACGCACAGCCCCAACAATTCTCCAGTATGGTGAATGACTGTGGATTATAGGGAACTGAACAAAGACTCCCAGGTTACACTCTGTGGTGCCGGCTATAACGGATCTTATGGATCGCCTTACACTGACGTTGGGGCGGTGCCACTATGTAGTGCAAACGTGTCAAACTCACAGCCCATGGGCCGCATGCCTCGTGAGTTTGACATGCTTGATGTAGTGGATTTGGTTAATGCTTCCTTTTCCATAGACATAGCCCTGGAGAGTCAGGAACAGTTTGCTTTTACATGGGAAGGTCGACAGTGGACTTTTGTTGTTCTCCCTCAAGGATATTTGCACAACCCTACCATCTACCATGGTCTGGTGGCTCAAGATTTAGCCATTGGGGAAAGCCTCCCACAGCGACAATGTTCCATTATATTGACGATATGATGCTAACCTCTGATTTTCTTGAAGATTTGAACACAGCTGCCAGTAGTCTGTGGCAGGCATTGGACTCATGGGGATGGCGGTAAATGACTGCACGGTCCAGGGACCTGGCTTATCTGTCAAATTCTTGGGAGTTGTCTGGTCGGGTAAGATCAAGGTGATACCTGAAGCAGTCATTGACCAAGTGCAGGCTTTTCCGCAACCTACAACAGTGAAACAGCTACAGGCCTATGTTGGTCTTGTGGGGTATTGGCGAGTGTTCATTCCCCATCTGGTGCAGTTGCTGCGACCATTGTATCAGTTGTCCCAAAAGGGGATGACGTGGGACTGGACTCCAGAAGTGGAGGAGGCCTTTCTAGCTGCCAAGAGGGCAGTTGCCCAAGCCCAAACCTTGCAGATTATAGACCTGACACAACCATTCCAGTTGGGCATAATTGTTACTCCATTGGGGTTTGGTTGGGGTCTCTGGCAACAGTATGGGCGGAGAAGGGTACCCACTGGGTTCTGGTCCTATTTGTGGAAGGGGACCAGAGTCGGTACTCTGAGAGGGAGTACTGAGAGTCGGTACTCCCTCATTGAGAAACACTTGGCAGCCACTTATGTGGCCTTGTGGGCCTGTGAAGCTATCACAGCACAAAGGAAGGTGCTTGTAAAGACAGCTTATCCTATAGCCAATTGGCTTAGGTCCTGGGTAACAACGCCCAATCGGGAGTGGCCCAAACCTCAACTTTAGCAAAGTGGGGGGCCTATTTGGAACAGAGGGCAGTGGTGAGTACCAGCCCTCTGCCACAGGAATTGCAAACCCTGTTGGGACCTGTGACTTAGAGACCTCGTCAAAAATAAAACCCCTGTGGAGGAGGTACTCCCTTGTCTGTTCTGAGAGGGTACGCCACCCCTCCCGGAGACCATGTAGCACACCAAGCATGTCAAACTCAAAGGTTAACATGGGCCAAATAAACAAGGTTTAAGTTTATGTGGGCCGCAAAAAAACAAAAGCTTCAATTTTCATGGAAACATAGGTTTATTTCGATAGAGACATGCTGAATACAAGGGGCTGAAATAAATAAATAATCGTTAACATAAAATAATAGAACGTTAATAAAAATTAATATTTTTTCTTAAACATTAACTTACCAGACACTGAATAATTGCACAAATTAATAAACGTAACACAAATAAACCTATTTTTCGTGTTCTCCAAAAGCGAAATATTTCCTGTTGCGCACACCAAACAAGTCAGTCCAAGACTAATGACATGGCAATTGGCTGCTAAAATACTAGCTGCTAGTATTAGTGGAGAGAAATGGTGCGCCTGTGGTAAGGCACATAAGGATATGAATGCGACAAGATTATAGTAATCAGTCATTAGTGAACATTGTAGTTAGTTATTAATAACTAGTGGCCTGGTGCATAAAAGTTGTGCACATTAAAGGGGAATTAATTAGAGGAAATATTTTAATATTGCTATTTGCCCTTTCTCTATAATAAAACTGTCAGAGATGAAAGAAAATTAGTAAAATATATATGAAAATCTCCCTCCTGTCAGAGTCGGGGGCGTGCTGCAGGACCTAGAGTCAGGTGCCCGCCCACCACCCTCACGTGCTTCGAAAATGCAGGAGACCGAGACCCAGCCGGCCCCACCCACATTGGGTGAGACCCAGACCTGGCTGGCTCCACCCCCATCAAGCCCCTCTGGGCATGGGGCACAGTCTCAGATCCCCCTGCCTGGCGCCAGGGTGGGGGGCACAGCCTGAGGTTCCCCCAGTCCAGTGCTGTGGCGGGCGGTGAGGCCTGAGGTCTCCCAGCCCAGTGCTGGGGTGGGAGGCATGGCCTGAGGTCCCCTATCAAACCCTTCCAGGCAGGGGGCGCAGCCTGGGGTCCTCCATCAAGCCCCACTGGGCTAGGGGTGCGGCCTGAGGTCCCCCGTCAAGCCCCGCAGGGCGGGGGGGCGCAGCCTGAGGCCCCTCACCTTGGCCAGGTGCCATGCAGCCTCAGGTCCCTGCTGTTCGGTGGTGACATTACGGCATCCTGGCTAATTTGCGTATTTCTCTATTATATAGATAGATTATGCATAACAGGATATTGTAAAAATTAAGTTATGAAATTTTTATTAAAACGTTTCTTACATACTGTTATATTGGGCTGGGCTGCAAAAATATTCCTTGTGGGCCGCATGTAGCCTGTGCGCTGCTAGTTTGACATTTTTGTGGTACACGGATGGGTCTAGTAGAGGGAACCTTGCTAAATGGACAGCAGTAGCTGTCCGTTTGGATACAGACGAACTGTGGTTTGATTCTGGTACTGGGAAAAGTAGCCAATGGGCTGTATTGCAAGCAGTCTGGATGGTTTTGACAAAAGAGCCTGGCCCTGTGGCCATTGGAACAGACAGCTGGGCTGTCTTTAAAGGCTTGACTTTGTGGTTGCTGCAATGGCACAAGCAGTGGGTGATGGGACATCACCCCATGTGGGGACAGGAAATGTGGAAGGAGATATGGAAGTAAGGACTTTCAAAGAGGCAGCAACACACCATTTGAGTGGCCATTGACCATTGTTAGCCCCTAAGAATGATGAGGCAGATTCCTTGGCAAGGGTGCTAGAGGTAGTACCTGCCTCCAAAGATTGGGCTTGGGGGCTCCATCAGAAATTGGGGCACATGGGACCATGGACAATGATGCAGGTGGCTAAGTAGTTGGGCCTGGCCCTATCCATGGGGGAAGCTCTCACTGCAGTACGAGAATGTCCCTGCTGAGCTCAGGCACACCCCCATGGATATGGCCTCTAGGGGAAGAAGGGCCATGTCCTCAGAGGAGGCGCCCCCCTGCAACATTGGCCTCTCCCTCTAGACCAGGGTTTAAGTATGCCCTTACTGCTGTGGATACTGCCACTGGCCTCCTCTCTGCTTACTCTGTGAGGGATACTGCCCAATGGACAGTTGTCTAAGGATTGGAACACCTGGGGGCCACCTATGGGTGACCCTTAGCATAGCAAGTGATAATGGAACCTCTTTCATAGGGAAAGAGGTTCACAGCTCGGCCAAGGCCCAGGACTTAGCTTGTCAGTTTCATGTTCCATATCATCCCCAAGCTGCTGGAATGATTGAACGCTATGACAGCTTGTTAAAAGACAAGCTCTGCCTAGGGGCGGACTCACCTAGCCCAAAAGGTTGGGCTAGATGATTGGATACAGCCGTCAGACTACTGAATGAATAATAGCCCAGGAAGACAGTGTCTCCCCCTTAGATTTAACGATGCAGAGGTATCCTCAGACACTGGATGTGCAGGTGAAAACAACAGATGAACTGTTGCGATCCAACAAGTATGCTACTGTTTTTCTGCTGGTGTAAAGCTTTGCTGTAAAAGTCTGATTATAATCTGACTTTCCTTTATGAGTGATGTTGAGCCTTTTAATTGAAAGTTGTTTTTTCTTTGAAATCCAGTGATTTTACTAGAATATGTCTCTCTGTTGGTTGATCCAGGGCAATTTCCTGAGGTATGTGGTTGTGCTCTTTTAATATGCATAATTAAGTACCATATTAGGAAAGTTTACTTGCATTATACTTTTTAGAAATTTTTTTATTTTGTTTGGACAATTTTCTTCTTTGGGCATTGAGAGCCTGGAAAGTAAAAAAGACTTCGAACAGCTGCTGGGGGCATCATCTTAGGGATGAATGAAGAATTGCCAAGTAGTATTGAAGGCCCAATTGAGATTAAATGGCATAAATTTGTAGTCAAGCCAATTGGCTCTATTCTCAAACTTTCTGTAGAACTCAATACAAGCAATCAAAACAGATGTTTGGGTTTATCCAGTGCTGTATATTGGCAGGGCAGATGAGTGAGGTCAAGGGAATAAGGGATTCTAGAGATTCTAGGTGTTAGTTGAAAAAGTTATCAAACTGTTAATTGTACAAATGAGAATTTCTAGGACAGCTCCAATTGTACCTTGTTTTATTTTCAGTAAAGGGAATTCATGACTAAAAATAGTTTAATTCTTATTCTTCTGTAAGAACGTTCACAGCACATTAACAAATCAAAAAAAACAAAATGTTGAGTCCAGCTGGTGTGGCTCAGTGGTTGAACATCAACCTGTGAATCAGGAGTTTGTGGTTCAATTCCCAGTCAAGGGCACATGCCTGGGTTGTGTGCTTGGTCCCTGATGGGGGGGCATGCAGGAGGTAGCCATCAATGATTCTCTCATCATTGATGTTTCAATTTCTCTCCCCTCTCCCTTCCTCTCTAAAATTAATAAAAATATACATATTTAAAAACCATAATGTTGATAAGCAATTTGTCCCAATTTTTAATTTGGATATATTCCATCTATGTGTCTTTGGCCAGGCCATAAAAAAACACACATGAATTGTATTATGTGACAATAATGTCAATGAAAACAATGGTTGAGAAAAAACACTCTTTAATTTGAATTAAATGAATCAGTCATGGAAAGCAGTGTTAGAATGTTTCAGAGCCTTACTAATATTATTTCTGCTAAATTCTACGCTTGTGGAACTGAAGATTCCACCAAGCTAGAAAATGAGCAAAGTTGATATTTGCCCATAGACCCCCTTTCTGAAATGAAAATCTACCAACTTTCCTGAATATTTTCTGTGTTTATACCCAGCTAAAGGCAATACTAGACAGCATTTTAATGATGATAAGCATATCATTTTCTTGGTCTCTCTTTCCTCATAGTAGTGGAAAAAGTGCCCCTTGGCCAAATCTCTCCTTATTCTCCTTTAAGTTTCCAGTGTCCCCTGCCCTTTCCCTATGATCCTGTCATATCTGACACCATTTATGCTTATTGGTTGGTTGGCTTTCTTGATCACTTTCTGTTATCTTCCTGTTAACCAGGGGCAATGTATGGATTTAATGTTTATCTTCACACTAGAGGCCCAGTGCACGAAATTCGTGCATGGGAGTGGGTTCCCTCAGCCCAGCCTGCACCCTCTCTAATCCAGGACCCCTCAGGGGATGTCCAACTGCCAGTTTAGGCCCAATCCTGGGCCACTGGCTCCTAATCGCTCACCTGCCTGCTTGCCTGGTCACCCCTAACTGCCACACCTCCTCCCCCAGCCTGATCGCCCCTCACTCCCTCTGTGTGTTGGCTTGATCACCCCCAACTGCCCCCTCCCTGCTGGCCTGGTCACTCCTAACTGCCCCCCCACCAGCTTGCTCACCCCCAACTGCACCCCTCTGGTCACCCCTAACTGGTCACCCCTAACTGCCCCCCCACTGGCCTGGTTTCCCCCAACTATACCCCCTGCTGGCCTAGTCACCCCTCACTGCCCCCCACCAGCCTATTCTCCCTGAACTGCCCTCCCTGCCAGCCTGGTCACCCCAACTGTCCCCTCTGCTGTCCTGGTCTCCCCGTATGGCCCCCATGCTGGCCTGGTTGCCCCATGCATGTTGAGTGTGTTTCCTTCCACGACTCGCGTGGAGTAGGGTTCGGTATCTGAAAGAGGAGCCGCACAGCAAATGAGAGAAAAAGACACGAGATAATTTTGCAATATTGGGGGACCAGGCGGCAAGTCCCGAAGGACTTCTCTTCTCGTGCTCAGGCCTCACCAAGCTTTGTATTCATCTGGGATGCCCCTATAGCATAGCCCTAGGCAGGTGACCCCCTGCAACAGGCAGACTAGCCCATCAGCAAGGATTTACATAATAATAAATGGGGGAGCAGTTTCAGCTACCACTGTCTGGACAAACAGAGGTGGCGCCTATCTCCGGGCTTTGCTAGGGCTTCAAAGGCACCCAGCCTTCGGGGGGGTTTCGGGGAGTGCTCTGTCTATGCTTATCAGATAGTGAAGGCAATAAACAGTTTCCCACATCTCCCCCTTATTTTTTCTTTAAAAAATAATCAAGTCCCAATTTCAATGTCCAAAAGTTCTGAGTCCATGTTTCAATGTCCGACAGTTCATGTGTACACGCCAGCAATGAAATGTTGGTTCTGGATGGTGGAAAATGCAGGTCCGGTCCTTTCTGGTCTGGTCCTGGGCAACCTGCAGCGACGCACAGCTGCTGTCTGCTAGCATGGCAAGGCGTCTTCCACCATCTCCATCTCTGAACTGTCTCTTCTGTCTTTGTGGCTGGCTTTCTGTGATCCGTTGTTACAGGAATCCACATGGTCTTGGAGTTGTTCTCTGAAAGTATACAAACATATTCTCGACCAAAGGTTAATAATTGAAATTTTACTTGGGGAATCCTTTTTATATTTGCCCAAATGATTTTCCTATGGCTTATTTTGACACCACATATGTTTTTCATGGGTGTCTTGCTGTTAGCATTACAAAATGAAAAAAGAAATTTTTCTAGATGTAATTTAGTTACAGGATATTTTTCCTTACATGGTATTCTTCCACTATCCCCCTTTTTTGATTTAATTAGGAGGCTTATGGAAAATTTTTTAATGTAGTCTAGATAACTTTAAATATTAATTTTTTGTACAAAAATATGACTGCTTTAGGTTCATTGCATGTTAAGCAATTTTACCATGAAATGAAAATTTTGGTTAATACTATATGAATAATTACTTATTTCAAATTAGCCAAATTTAATTAATTTGAAAACTTGACAACTATTTTACTGTCAAATTTAATATCTTAACAATAATCTTAATTTATACTGTAAATATTAATTGAAAGGATCACTTTACATCTTTGTGAAGGCTCTGAGCATTCCTGTTGTTAGACTAGATTTAGACATAGTGTCTGTTAGCCAAGCCTCAGTTTTTCTGGGTTCTGATTTCAGCTGGACCAAATCTCTTCTGTTATTTGGTTCCTGATCTGGGCTGGGCATGGGAAGCAAGAAGCAGCCATGGGGACAGGAGACCTCCCTCAGAAGGGCCGAGTGTTCAAGCCCGTGCACCATGGGGAGGGGGGGTGAGGATCTGTGCCCCACCTTTTTCTGTCTCCTTGATAGCCTATGTCCCTCTGGCCTCCATACCCAGCAACTGCCTTTGGGTCCCCTCGCCTGCTGGCGGGGCCCTGGCATTGATCATAGAGAACCCAGGTTTCTTCTCCAGAGAGGGCCCAACTTACGCCATTGGGCCAGAGACAGATCCATGGTACCAGCTTTTCATGATCCCAGCTTGAACAGAGCGCTCAGATAACAGCTGTAGGCAATTGGATTCCTCTTGGCAAAAAAAGTCAAGAGAGGTCAATACAGAATGCTTAAGTGCCTTCCCCAGGAGGCCCTCCACACAGTGGAAAGGAATAAATCCCTTCATGTAAAGCATTCAAATTCATTTGTAAATTTGTTTGGGATAAATGCACAATATACTGTTATAAAGCATCAAAAATTATTAATGAAACTTGTAGAATAATACCATGTAGGAATATTCTTTGCTCTAGGTCATGACAACTTAATTTTAAACTCAAGGTTTGGAATGAGGAACATAGTTAGCAAAAAAAAGCAATTTACAGAAGCAGAGACAGTATGCTATCTAAATTACAGTTTTGGGTCTCCAGAGCACTGAGTTGACACACTAACTGGATCCTTATACTGTCCTTCCCAGGTAAAGGAAAAATGTGCCTTCTAAGAGATATGAAACTTACAGTTTTTACCTGAATGAACTGTTACCATATTTCACTTTACCATGCCCCAGGTGGTCTCTGGGCTGTTGGTTGTCTGGCTTGTCTTCCTCCTGCTGGATTACACTTTGAGAACTTTAATTTAAAAAAGAAAAATCTTTCTTTTTTACACGAGGTAACTTATAGAGTTACTTCTTGGATGTTGACTGATAGTGCTGTAAGGCCATGTATTCCAAGTCATTAAACATTTATGGTGACTGTACTTATTTTCAGATTTGTATTTTAACAGCAAATCATTAGATTATCCTGTAAATATTAGTGGAAGATATTTCAAAATATTAAACTTTCTCCTTTTTATTAAATTTAAAATAATGTTTTTAAACAGCATTCCCTTTTGGCTTATTTGCATATACAGAGGGATCATGGGAAGCCTTCAGTAACTTTTTAGAAGAATTTTACTTTACTAGGATTCAATTGCTTACAAGGATTAGTAAATTCAGTAAAGTTTTATGTCTGATACACGCGGTGCAAACGCTGCTACACTTCCAGCCTAATTTAAAATGCAGCGGTGAGGAGCTTTTAAATAAAAGACATTGCTAGCTTAAATAAAGACTTTGCTACTAATAAATCAATTCTTTCTTTTATTTGGCAGAAATTCCTTATGCAACCAAGTATATTATATTTTGAAATATTGCACTCGGGAAAAACTTCCAAATACATATCTAATTAAAACATTTTCAACACTTAAAAACAGTTTTCAACATAATAGGATCTAGTCTTGACCATGGAATCAATTACTCTTAATTAGTTTATGATATATGTATAACTGTGGTTCTACTGAGAATTTTAGATATCTTTGAAAAATGTATCTATCTACAAGCCTTTTAAGAAATACGAGTTCTATTGTCGGCCCTTATAAAGCCAACTGCTTAAAACATTGGTCTATCATGCCACTGAAATTATATTAAGACCATGATTGCTAATTTATTAAGCATTAAAAATATCTTCTTAAAAATAGTATTAAATAAATCTGGGAGGCAAGCACACTTTCTGCCCCATCCGCATTTCCGCAGTAAAACTCCGCCTTAAAACTCCACCCCTGAAATCCCATCCTGCCTCAGTGAGCAGACATTCCTTCTGTGATTAGCTAAGTCGGAGGGCGGGGCTGTTCCAAGATGGCGGCCCCCAGGGGAGCAGCAGGCCATGCGGCCAACATGGCGGCTGCCAAGTCAGGCAGCTCAACATTGAGGCTGTCTACACTGTTCTCTGACAGAAAAGATGATTTCCTCATTCTCACAATAAACAAGGGAAGAGCAAACCAAAATCCCTAAAAGATAGATGGCCAACATTATATTGTAGACAAACAGAAATCTCATTAGCTGTTTATACCCTTTATAATTATCTTAATATTAATTACATTTAAACTGGTTTTTGTATTAAAAATTTCAGTTGAGATCTTAAAAATTAATCCTCTTTTTAAAATCAGACCAAGAAGTAACATATTTTGAATTCCTAATCATTTAAGAGAAACACATTCTATTTTTTCAAAAACATGTTATACATTAGATATTTAATTAATTTCTCCCGATTCAATTTGCACTTTAAACTTTCAGAGCTTTAAATCTTAGACATTTCAAATAAAATATAAGGCATTTTCAACTAATAGATTAACTTCTATCTTCTAGACTTCATAATAGGCATACTCAGATCAACATTTCAGTATTATAAATTTCAATACTTTTAGATGATTTGAACTTAAAAGCTTTAAGTTTCCAGCCAATAAGCCTGGCATAGCTGCTAAAATGGTCACAATTTTCCTGTTGGGGAAGTCAAGAAACAAACCCATAGGTATTCACAAGTAAACTTGACTATCAACTTCCTGGTGGTACTTGCCTCAGGGCGGGAAATTTCAAAAGCTACTTTAAATCGCTTTGGGAAACCAGTCTGCATTTCTTTCTTAGGTTCAACTTCGCCATTTTTAAAGCCAAAACAGTCTCGGGTTTTTATTCTGTACACATCAAAAGGTCAAGTTCAGCTCAAAACTATGCGCACTCGTTTTTAAACTGGCTTTTTCCCTTTACATGTGCACAGAAATCCCAGATGCATTTATAAATTTGTAAAAGCTTTTCAATTAAGAGAAGGAGACTTTAAATTAGAGGAGGCGTCCATATTGGATCGCCATGTGCTCCCTTTTCCTTTCCACCACATCCTGCTTTGAGGGAAGTTTCAGCAAATGACTCAGATGGTGTATTTTTCCCAAAGTCATGCTTAATTGAAAAAGACATTTTAAGTTTTTCCCTATTTCGCTTTCTAAAGTCATGGCTAGCACCCAAGGTTATCTTAGCCAAAGTTTGGTTGTCATAAGATGTTCTCCGGTAATTTTTAAACAAAACATTAAGTAATCTCATTGCGGGAGAGCTTATAGCTCTGCCTTTTCCTGCCACCTTTGAATCTCTCCGCACCAGAGAGAGATTCGGCAGTGGGGTTTCATTTCTTATTACAGATTTTAGATTCCAAATACAAATTAAGATTTTAATTTGGACAAGAAACCACATTAAGATGACCATGGCACTCTTTTTTCAGCTTGATTTAAAGGAGTACCTTTTAATATTCCAATTTCTTTATAATTTGGCCTTTTTGCACAGGTGATTCTATTCATGGCAAATTAAACATATTAGGATTAGGACATGGAGGTGGAGGGAGCCATGAAGGCCATTCCTCCCATTTTTTTTTTTATTTTTTATTTTTTATTTATTTATTTTTTCTTTCTGTTCCTCTTAAGGAGCGGAGGGTGCAAGGGGGAGGAGATCCATCCTCCTTGACCTCTCCTAAAGCCTCTAGGAAATGAAATGCCGTGTTCCACAAGGGGAAACAATTTTTGGCAAGTTCTGATTAACTTTTTGGCAAACTTTTAAGATCTACTGTACCTTTTTCAAGAAACCAAGGGTTATGTTCTATAATAACATGCAAAAACTGTAAAAGATTACCTTCTAAAATTTTACTTCCAGATTACCCGTTGGGCGCCAGATGTTGAGTGTGTTTCCTTCCACGACTCGCGTGGAGTAGGGTTCGGTATCTGAAAGAGGAGCCGCACAGCAAATGAGAGAAAAAGACACGAGATAATTTTGCAATATTGGGGGACCAGGCGGCAAGTCCCGAAGGACTTCTCTTCTCGTGCTCAGGCCTCACCAAGCTTTGTATTCATCTGGGATGCCCCTATAGCATAGCCCTAGGCAGGTGACCCCCTGCAACAGGCAGACTAGCCCATCAGCAAGGATTTACATAATAATAAATGGGGGAGCAGTTTCAGCTACCACTGTCTGGACAAACAGAGGTGGCGCCTATCTCCGGGCTTTGCTAGGGCTTCAAAGGCACCCAGCCTTCGGGGGGGTTTCGGGGAGTGCTCTGTCTATGCTTATCAGATAGTGAAGGCAATAAACAGTTTCCCACACATGCAGCCTGTTTTTTCAGTCATTTGGTCATCCCTCACTAATGCCCCTGCCCGCCTGGTCATGTTGTGAGGGTGTGATGGTCAATTTGCATATTACCTCTTTATTATATAGGGTGGTGGTGGTCTCAAGGCCAAGAAAGCTAGATATGCAAGTCCCATTCACAAATTTGAAGAAACTCTGTAATCAACTTTAGAACTCCTATGAGGTTTTATTTACTTCTAATTAACCTCTTCTTGCTCTTCCTGTCACTACAAAGCCATATTTCTTTCTTGCAATCATCAAGTCAATAGTCATTTTATCATCTTTTCCCCATGTTTGTTTGCCCTAATATGATGAAATGTAGTTGGGATGTGCTGGGATCAACTAATCAGGATCTTAATGTGCAGTTCTTGACTATTTGCCCATCCTTCAGCCCTTATAACAATTTCCTTCTATAAGATCTCAGCCATTTTTCTATCCCTAACTACCTCCAAGACATCTGCTGCTGCTCTCCACAGATGGCTTGAGGATGCTAATGCTTTCGCTAACTACACCAATGCCTAAAGTCTGTGCTGGACCAAGGCAGTGTTACAGATGCTGAGTCTCCCCTTGTGACAATGCTACAGATGCCTACATCGAAACAGCTGATTGCAATGTGTTGCATAATATCCACTCCCCACAATTTGTGTCCATTCAGAATCTCTGAATGTAATCTTATTTTGAAATAAGGTATTTGAAGATGTAATTAAATTAAGGGTTGATATGAGATCACAGTGGGATTGGGGTTGAGTTCTAAATCCAATGAAAGAGTCTTTATAAGAGATAGACAAGGACACAGAAACACACAGAGGAGAAGGCCATGAGAAAAAGGAGGCAGAAGTCAGAGTTAGGCTACCACAAACAGGAAGCTGGAAGAGCCTCCAAGTTTGTGGTAGTTTGTTATGGTAGCACTAGGAAACTAATACATTAATACTGCGCCAAAGATACCACATCATATCACTGCCAAAACTCTTATCACCAATGCTGTGGATTCTTTGGCTTTGGATATCTCAAGGGCATTTACTCTTTTAACAGTACAGTCGCCCCCCCTTATGTGAGGGGGGCATGTTCCAAGACCGATAGTGGATGTCTGAAACTGTGGGTTATCGTGAACCTTCTGCATATTGTTTTGTCCTATACTCACATACCTATGATAAAGTTTAATTTATAAATTAGGCACAGCAAGAGCTTAACAACAATAATAAAAAGAACAATTATAACTATATACTGTAATAAAAGTTACATGAATGTGGCATTATTAAGTAAAATATGGGTCACTTGAAATCAAGTACTCATGTACCAGGACAGTTGATGTGAAAACTGAGCTGGCTACTAAGTGAGTAAGCGGGGTTAGCATATACAGTGAGGAAATGGACAAAAGGATGATTCACATCTCTGGACAGGCTGAGCAGAATGGTGAAGTATTTAATCATGTTATTCAAAAAGGCATGCAATTTAGAACTTATGAATTGTCACCATGTCTGGTGTTGCTCAGTGGTTAGAGCGGGGGGGTGGGCAAACTTTTTGACTCGAGGGCCACAATGGGTTCTTAAACTGGACCGGAGGGCAGGAACAAAAGCGTGGATGGAGTATTTGCGTGAACTAATATAAATTCAAAGTAAACATCATTACATAAAAGGGTACGGTCTTTTTTTTTTTTAGTTTTATTCATTTCAAACGGGCCGAATCCGGCCCGCAGGCCGTAGTTTGCCCACGGCTGGGTTAGCGCATCACCCAGTACACCAAAGAGTCATGGGCTTGTTTCTCAGTAAAGGGCAAGGACCTGGGTTGTAGGTTTGGTCACTGGGGAGCATGCTGGGGGTGAGGGGGATGGTCAACCAATTGATGTGCCTCTCTTACATTTCTCTCTCTCTGCCCTCCCTCCCTCGCTCTGTTCCACCCTCTCTAAAATTCAATGGAAAAATATCCTCTAGTGAGGATAAACAGTAAAATAAAATTTTAAAAATTAAAAGAAATAAAACTTGAGAATTATTTATTTCTGATATTTTTCCATTTAATATTTTTGGCTCATGATGTAACAAACCATGGAAAATGAAACCATGGATAAGGGGGGATTACTGTAGCCTCCTTACTAAAGAATTCAAACTTAACTTGGGCATAGCCTAGAATACAGTCTGATATATACCACGCTATACTTAGAATCTGCTTCCACTCTGTCCTCAAACACTGGTCTACTCCAGAGTTGAGCCTCATCTTGATTGCTCTCCTACAATTCTTTCTCAGAAGAATCCTTAGACCAGTGGTTCTCAACCTGTGGGTCCCGACCCCTTGGGGGGTCGAAAGACCCTTTCGCAGGGGTCGCCTGAATATATCCTGCATATCAGATATTTACATTACGATTCATAACAGTAGCAACATTACAGTTATGAAGTAGCACCGAAAATAATTTTATGGTTGGGGGTCACCATAGCATGAGGAACTGTATTAAAGGGACGTGACATTAGGAAGGTTGAGAACCACTGCCTTAGACCCTAGTGCAATATAAATAAATGGATCGTGCAGAAGGCAGCTGATCCATGTTTCTCATTGATGTTTCTATCTCTGTATCCCTCTTCCTCTCTCTCAAAATCAATTTTAAAAAGAATCGACAAATGCATGCATAAATAAGTGGAACAACAAATCAATGTTTCTCTCTCTCCTTTCCTCTCTCCCTAAAAAAAAAAAAAAAAAAAAAAAAAAATCAATTAAAAAAAAAAAAGATTCTACCTCTACTCAATAATAAGCACTTCTTAGAAAGATGGAGAAATTGTCATTCTTTCAGGTAAGTCTTACACAATACCAGAGCATGGGGAAAAGGAAAAGGTGTAGCCATCTGGTTTTCGCCTATCAGTTCACATAAGTCACCTCTGTTAGTTGCTACTGTCGCTGTCTGGTGGCCCATGGTAGCCCATGCAATTTAGAGAGAGCTGCTTGCTGTTCAGTTACTACTTAGGTCATGATAATCCTTTCTGTTGCTTCTTTGCCTCATTTGGGGCCTGAGTATAATTTATGAGGTTGCCTATGCTTCCATGTTAGACAACAAGTATCACAGTCATTTCCCATCTGTAGTCATGAGACCTCACCATCCTCACTACAAAGCATCCTGTCTCCTTTGTTCTTATGACCTAGTAAGTCTCATTTTTCATTTCTTCTCTCTCCAAGCTAAGAAGAATATCAAGTGTGTAGGGAATGACTTTCTCCCCACCACTGGCTTACTCCTATGAATTCACCTAATTCAACATACTTCTCCCATATAACTCGGCTGGGGAGCACATGGGGGTGTGGTTAACAGAACCAGTTTAAATATTTGTTAGAAAGTCTTAGACGGACTTAGTGTGGCCTTGCAGCTATTTGTCATTTTCTTTATAATGGGCTGGGTGAGAAGCTTTGCACTATCTTCTGTTTCAGGATGTTAACCAAAATTGTAATTAAAAAGTTCCCTTTGAAGTAAGGCAAAATTCCACCATTAAATGCAGTCTCCCCCTAAATATAGCAAAAGTGCACTGCTCTATCTCCTATTTGTTGCCTTTGGAACTTTGATTCCAGGGCTGGGGAGGGATCTTTCTAGCTGCTGAAATACAGGCCTTCTGTGGTCTTGATAGGTAGTGTGATGGGACAGACACAAGGGAAGTACTGGGCAGAATATTGAGTCATGAGAAACCTATAAAAGGAGGGGGTGGTGTTTTAGTTATTGTATAATACAACAAACCAAGGCTATGTGCTTAAGTTTCTCCCATTTTTGTAGACATCAGTCCGTGCAAATAAATCAAGTGTTAGCACAGAATTCCAGAACAGAAATTACAGCTCCTGTGGCCCAGGGATAAAAATACGTACTTACGGATATTGCTAAGGTTACATAAAAAAGGACAGGAGCCCTGGCTGGATTGGTTCAGTTGGTTGGAGCATCCTCCCATACACCAACAGGTGCTGGGTTCCATTCCCTGTCAGGGCTCACACCCAGGTTGACAGAGACAACCGATCAATGTTTCTCTCTCTCTCTCTCTCTCTCTCTCTCTCTCTCTCTCTCTCTCTCTCTCTCTCTCTCTCTTTCACACACACACACACACACACACACACACACACACATTTTTTTTTAAGTATAAGGGCAGGAAATTGGCACCATTCAAGGTAATATAGTCCTTTGAAGGCGGTCTGTTGCCAGCTGGCTGCCCTATTCTTTTGAGGGAGTAGAGCAGCCTATGTATGGAAGTGATTTCCAATAAGATTCAAGAAAACAAATGCAGTCTGATTTCAAAACAAGCCTGGGACACTGGGTTAAGTAATCATCTCCCATTAATACATTGGAACCCCAAAGGCATAGCTATCCATTCTGCTTCTGGGTGGGGAGGGAAGTGCTGCCATTAATATTTTGTTAGAGAATGACGAAGTTGGCAGGACTGTCCTGTGTTATAACATGCAGCAATCACAAAATTCACATCTGGATTTAACACTTACATATATTAAGCTAAAAGGGAGGCTTATACTAGTTCTCTTACTTTGTAAGAAGTGTCCAAGGAATACGAGGTATAGAACAAGCTGTTTATGTTGAGGCTTCAGTAAAACAAACCCAGGCTCACATGTGTCCCGGCCTCTACAGTAAGAAAAGGCAGAGACCAAAGTTCTATCTCAAGACAAAGTACATTTCCCTTGAATTTCTTCTGTGTATACATCCTTTGTGATTCTCATGAGTCAGATAAGATAATATGCCTTTCATAAATTTAGGATGATAAAACACTGGCTTCCTATCAAACAGTGCAAAGCACTTTACATTGGGGGGTTCTGTGTAGCCTTAGCCTATAGGTTAAAAGCAGATTAACCCACATGTGTTGAAATCCTAGTAGATTTCTTACTACTAGGATTACAGACATATCCACAGTGGGATTCGGTAATGATCTTATTCCCCAAGAGTTCTTTGATTTTGCTTCTCTCACACAGCATTCCTCCCAGGTTATTCATAATGGCTTTGAGTCATTCCACTTTATAATATGCCGCTCCTCTTGCGTTCCCTCCACCTCCTATGCAAACAGAGAAACACCTTGGTCTTCGCTGTCAATTTCCTCTTCAGCCCTTCCTTCTACCCTCAACTCTGGAAAGTCTCCCCAATGAAAGTTGTTTTGATTATTCACATTTTGGGATTTCTTGGAATGATCACCAGGGGAAAGAAATTGGAATTGGGGGTTACTTTCTTATTTGTGTGTACCTTCTTATAAATTTTTATGAAATGTGTATAGATAGTGCCAGTAAGTAGCAATTCCCAGCCTGCTGCAGGTATTCATGTGCCAAGTGTTAAAGTGGCTAGAGATAATGCCAAATAATGCCCACTTCCTCCACATCTGTCAAATCAGAATCCTTTCAGTAGCCAGTTCACTTCTTTAATTTCTACAATGTCTGTCTTATAGCAAATCTAACCTGACAGTTAAGATTCTGGTTGCCCATTGAGGGGGGAGGGAGGTGGGAGAGGGCAATGGGGAGAAAAGGGGACATATGTAATACTTTCAAAAATAAGGTTTATAAATAAAATTTAAAAAAATGATACGGGTTATCCACCTACAACCTATTCTCTCCACTTTTCTTGCTGAATAATAGTACTTGATTTTTTTTTCAGGAAGGAGACAGAGATCCCTTAATCTCGGTGTAGATAGATCCCTAACCTCGTCCTAGGGGATAAATTAATTGCTCTAGTCATTTGAATTCTGTTTTCTTCCATACAAGTGATTTGTCTAGGATTGGACCCCTAACTGAGCGAGTTCTGACCACTAACATATAAACGGGAGTCCGGTGGGCTGTTACTAGGAACTATTTTGCATGCTGGTAAAGGGGACAGGGCATATGAGGAGGGCATGCTGCCACGGTCCCTTGCCCCTTCTTCCAGCCTGGAACTAAAAAGAGAAGCCTGGCGCTCTGTCAGCCATCATACAACCATGAGATGACAATCATGAGGCTAAAAAGCCAATAAGACAGGCATGAAAATACAGAACCTGGCAGAGAAAGATGAATACTGTATATTCTGCCCTATATAGATATGTAATATCTCAAAAAACAAACAAAAAAAAACTGAACTCACAAAAACAGAGTGGAATGGTGTTTACCAGGGGCAGGGCCGAGGGGGGGTGTTGAGCAATGGGAGAGATGTTATTTAAGGATACACACTTGCAACCATAGATAAATAGAACCTTTACAAATATACTCACTATTTAGGAATGTTAACATCTTTGTTTTGATAAATGTGTGATAGTTATGTCAGATGTAATATGAGGGGAAGCTGGATGAAGGGGATATACAAACTCTTTATCTCTATGACCCTTCTATAAGTCTAAAATTATTTCAAAGTTGAAAGCTTAAAAAGTTATTGAGGACCCCCCAAAAGCTTGCACTTATGTGAAATATATCTATTGATATTTACCGTATTATAAATAAAAATGAAGAGATTTAAAGCGTATTTTATTTATTAATTCATTTAAACATGAAAAAAAAATACCTATCACATGTTAACATGTGAGAAATGCTCACCTGTCCAAATTCAAATTATGGACTCAGAGACAGAAGTAGGGCAAAAATGAGACCTTTAATACGTTCTCGAGAGCGGGGGTCAGACACAGGCACATCCAGGGCAGCGAGCACAGCCCATTTATCCAGTCCCTCCCCCGCTTCCTCTTGGCTGAGTACTATGGGGTCACCTGCTTCCTCCTACATCGCCTAGGTCTTATTGTCTCCCATTGGGCCATTTAAAAAGTTGGGCTGAGGCCCTTTCTAGTTGCCTTCACCTTCCCCTGTCTAGCTGAGGCAGGCACCTCAGGGGTGTCCACCATGACGCTGGCCCACGTCCACAGTTCCTTGCTCTGACATCCTCTTCCTCCTCCCTACATTCTGTTGTCCCTGGGGAAATTCAGCAACCTTTTCCATCAAAAACTGACATGCTGGAGGTGGATCACAGAAGCCCATTTCCTACAAGCATAGTAACATTTTCATGAACATTATGTTTTCCAAAACAAAAGTAAATTTAGTGACAAGAGTAGCAATGTCTTACATTTCTGCTTTTTTTTTAATGTCTGGCATGGTAGAAGACAACTAGAGTCCCATCTCCTGCATTCAGTCTGTTGTGATATGTAGTTGTGGTTTGATTACAGGAAGAAAATCTAGCCTCACCCAGGTATTTCAGTAGAAACAGAAGTATTTCAATGGCCTTTCCAGATAACTGTAGACATTCCTTTTTGATAGTTCACTGAAATTCAAGAAGTGGTAGCTAAAGAAAGTTAATTGCAACATGGCCTAGAAAACCGTATCAATGAATTTTTCAAGCTCTGGCATATTAAAATCATTTGTCTACCTTGCATTTTGAATGGACCTTTACCCACTCATGATTTTGCAACATGTTGTATTCATTTGTCATTAGAGAAATACTGGTTCACTGAGTTTTATACAGGACTTCCAAATGGTGACACATTTCATTATAAAATATGAAAAAAATCACATTTTTTGTTAATACCACCATTGATCTTATCAGAAAAGTCTTTACTCTAGGAAGCTGACAAGATAATGGTAGCAGATATAAGTTTCCCAAAACTTGAATTTTCACTTGAAAGCACAAATGTTATTATTGATAACAAATACTTTGAGTTGTTTTCCTTAAAATGACAGGCTCACTTTGTTCATTTTCAAGAAAATATCTGCCAAATACTCAAATCTTGTAACTATAGTTTGCCTGTCAGTCATTTTTTTCAAGTAAAAATTATGCTTCTTGACAAAAGCAGGCAATTCAGCTTGTTACTCAGTTGCACAAGCTCCTTTTTTGGAGACAACCATTAAACTCCAGTTCATAGCAGAAGCACTTTATGCAAACTCCCCATTTCATCCCATAGAATATTAACAAGATGTATACTCAAGTGTTGAGATTTAATGAAATTCAAATTTTTTTACTGTTTCTTCAGGAGCCTCTTAAAGTGGAACTGGGTCCCCCCATCAAGTACATGGCAATGAAGGCTACACTGATGACTACTAGTACTGTTCGGTGCCACTCTTGTTGATTCCTTTTAGCATATGTTGCTTTAGCACCAACACTACAAATGTCAACAGAGTGAAAAAGACAAATAATATCTTAGAATTATTACTAAAATAGTTTTGGTCTTGCAGGATCCTGGAAAAATCTCAAGCACCCACAAGGGTTCATGGACCACACTTAGAGACCCTGGTGAAGCATCCATCTTATATAAAAACTGCTGTTTGAAATTTTAACCCTGTTATTTCTGGCTTCTGTAGATGCTTGCTGGCTTAAAGAATAAGGAAAATAAGACTACTCCCATTTCAGAGAGGCCATTAAACCTTCTCCAGACGAAGTTATCAGTGTTGGCAACAGGCCAAGCTTTTGGTCGAGGCCTCAAGGCACCAGCACATAGGGCCCTTTAAGAACTTGCAAAGGGAACCACAAAAAACCCATATTGGGGAGACAAAGAGGGTAAGATAGTATAAATACAGGAAACTTCCTGTGTGATTGCACCCAGAATTTGAGAGACATTTTCCTCTGGGCCCGCGCGTAATAAATGTAACTCCATATAAGCGTTTTGGTTCTTCTCCGGTTTTTCTGTAACACTGGTTTGCTTAATCCACTCATAATCAGGTTTTCTGTTATCTGCAAATAAAAGCATTCCTGATGCAGTCAACATAACATACTCTTGGGTATTCCTTAGTATTCAGAACATCCAAGCTCCCACTTCTGCTTGAGGCAAAGGTCTGGTTACCTGTTTGACTTGCTTCTTCTTCTGTGGAGCCAGAGATAACACACTCCCTCCCAATCCTGTGGTTTTTACTGACTGGTCCATGAACAAAGCTAAGGAACTCTCATACTGCATGTGAGCAATCAGCTTTGAAATATTTCCTATGACCTAATTTTTGGACTAGGAATCTTAAATGATTAGGTTACCCAGCAGTAATTCTATTCATTTCTATAGGTGTATTTCTTTAGAAAGTCGTCCTTAGCATTATTGCTGCTTCAAGCTAAAGAAGCTGCTGTCAAGGGAGCTGCGTCAGAATCTAGCACAAACCATTGCAAAAGGCGTGGCACTAGTGATCTTGATCTCAAGGTACATGACACATTTAAAGGTGAAGGAGAAAGAGAAAAAACAAGGGAATAAGATGAGCTTCTCCTTGCTTGTATTTTGGGGCATATTGCAGCAACAATGTTGGCTCTATTCTAACTTACAGTTTGCTAGTGGGAAAGAAAGTCACTCAGTATTCCAAAGCTACCTTCACTGCAAAAACTAATTATAACATTTCACATTTGAATACATGCTGTATTTAATAAAACCAGTAGGTAATATGGTGGAGTGGGAGGATTGAGAGATTTGGGGACAGAAAAATAAATCTGACCATAGTTTAGCCACAGGGTAATGGTTAGGGAAAAAAAATGACTAGAGGATTCCTATGCTCTGAAATGTTAACCAGAAAAATGAAACTTTAGAAATGGAGAACCTGTGTTTTAAATGCCTAAATTGAATAGCAGATATTTTGATTTAAAAGATATAATTTCTTAAGCCAGACACAGAAAGAAAAATACTGCATGTTTCCAATTGTATGGAGTATCTAAAATAGGCGAATTCGTGGAATCAAAGAATAGAATGGTGGTTGCCAGAGGCTGGTGGGAGGGGAATGGGGAGTTACTAATCAACAGGCATAAAATTTCAATTAAGCAACCTGAGTAAGCCCCAGAGATCTGTTGTACAACATTATATCTACAGCCAACAGTAATGTATCGTACACTTAAAAATGGTAAATGGTACATCTCATGTTAAGTGTTCTTACTACAGTAAAATAAACATTTTAAATAAATAAGAGACAGTATTTCTTATTAGGAATACAGGAGAACTTCCATGAACTGATAAAGGACATCTATGAAAAACTCACAGCTAACATCATATTTAACATTAAAAGACTGAATGCTTTTGCCCTAAGGTCAAGAATAAGACAATGTTGCCGCTCTTGCCACCTTACTTGACATTTTACTGGAGGTTCTAGCCAGGGCAATAGAATCAGAAAAAGAAATAAAAGGCATCAATATTGGAAAAGGAGAAGTAAAACCATGTTTATTCATATATGACATTATTTTGCAGATAAAAAATCCTAAGGAATCCATTAAAAGACTATTAGAAATAATAAAGAAGGTCAACAAGGATGCAGGACATAAAGTCAACATACAAAAATAAATTGTATTTCTATACACTTGCAAAGGAAAATCTGAAATGAAATGAAAACAATTCAATTTCCAATAGCATCAAAAATAATAAAATACTTAGGAATAAATTTAAAACTTACACTCTAAAAACTACAAAACACTGTTGAAAGAAGCCGAATAATACGTAAATAAATTGAAAAACGTCTCTTGTTCATAGATCAGAAGACTTGTTATTGATTTACATATCATTCTATGTAATCCCTATCAGATTCCCATCTGGCCTCTTTGTAGAAATTCATAAACTGATTCTAAAATTCATGTGGAATTGCAAGACACTCAGAATAGCCAAAACAATCTTGAAAAAGAAGAACAAAAGGCGGAGGACTTACACTTCCCGATTTCAAAACTTGCTACAAAACAACATTAATCAAAACATTGCAATACTGGCATAAGGATAGATATTTAGATCAATGGAATGAAATTGAGAGTCTAGAAATGAACTTAAGTGTCTATGGTTAACTTATTTTATTTTTTAAATTAAATGTATTGGAGTGACATTGGTTAATATGATCATATAGGTTTCAGGTGTGGGTTTCTATGCTTTAACTTATTTTCAACAAGGGAGACAAGACCATTCAATAGGGAAAAATAGTCTTTTCAACAAATTGTGCTGGTACAATGGGTAGCCACATGCAAAAGAATTAAGTCATATTCCTATTGCATACCATATATAAAAATTAATTCAAAGTGGATCAGCAACCTAAACATAAGATCGAAAACCATAAAACTCTTAGGTGTATTTAGAAGAAAATATAGGAGTAAATATTGGTGATCTTGGATTTGGCAATGGGTTATTAGATATGACTGAAGAACAAACAAGCAAATAAAAAAATAGATAAACCAGACTTCATCAAAATTAAAAACTTTTCTGCATCACAGGACATTATCAAGAACGCAAAAAGACATCCTACAGAAGGGGAGAGAGTATTTGCAAATTGCATACTGTGGTGATGATTGCATATATCTGCCACTATAATAAAAAAGATTAGCATGCATGTTTTTGAAAGGGTGAAATATATAGTATGAGAATTATGCCTCAATAATGCTATGAAATTTAAAATATATATACTTTCTTAGCAAAATATAAAAATGAGTTTAGATTCATATACATTTTCTATTTCCTTAATGTCTTTCAAGCAAAACAGATTGTTTTTGTTTTTTGTTAATCCTCACTGGAGGATATATTTTCCATTGAGTTTTTTTTAGAGAGCATAGAAAGGACAGAGGGAGGAAGAGAGAGAGAGAGAGAGAGAGAGAGAGAGAGAGAGAGAGAGAGAGAGAGAGAGAGAGAGAGAAAGACATCCACGTGAGACAGATCAATTGGTTGCCTCCTGCTGAGGAGGAAACTGGTCTTGCAAGGCCATAAAAACTGAACAATGCACTGCCCTGGGGGGGGGGGGCGGGAATGTCCTTATCACTGGCCCCAGGAAGATCATCTGATATGACCTGGGAACCCCAACACCTGGGGGCCTTCCTGTAAGCCCACAAGGGGGCGGAACCATATCTGCAAGACCAAGACCCCATAGATCATAAAAAGCAAAGCCTCTGTATGTTACTCACTCTCTGATTTGGAAATTACTTCCCGGAGTCCACTAGTCACTAGTGTTAATAAATGGGTCCCTCCCTTTCTCTAGGAAGCGTGCTTGGTTTTTCTTGCTCTTCTGTAACACTGCGGGTGCCCCAACCAGAGTTGGGAATCAAACCTGCAACCCAGGTACTTGTTCTTGACCAGTAATTGAACCCAAAACCTTTTGGTGTGCTGGCCCACGCTTTAACCACTGAGCAACACAGTCCATGGCATCAAGCAAAACAGATTTTTCATCACCATATTTCAGGACCATTTCTCTAAAAATTCTTGTCAGCCTGCTTGTGCTTACATCCTAACATGGAAAGGTGAGAAGCTGGGCATAGGCCTGGGAAAACTGCTCATGAAAAGAGCACCTGGCAATCCAAAAAGTATTTGAATTTGGGACAGAGTTGACAGTGCAGGATAATTAAAATACAGTAGGATAGGTGCTATGATGGTTGTATCTAGTAAGATAGAAGCTAGATAGGTAAGTTGAGACAAAGACATTGAGGATCACTATGAGTCAGGGTCATAGAGGGCAAATATCAAAGTTTATATGGGAAGATTTCAGAGAGCTGCCATAGACTGAGTTCACTCAAGCCCTTTGGGTTGGGTGGGTGGGGAGGGAGGGGGTCAGTGTATATGAAGTAAGAGAAAGAGCCAAGATAATAGAGGACGAGAATCACTAGGTGATCTAATTGCACAAGTGATTTTCTCTCTTTCAGTGGATCTTACACTTGCCAGGTCTTACATCAAAGCATCTTGAAGATGCTGCTTGTCATTTGAAAGTAAAATTTTGGCCGTCCCAATTTGGGGCTATGTATGTCACAAAGGAAGGCACATTAGGCACGCTGGTCAAATAAATCTGATAAAAGTGTACCAGTTCCGAGGAGCCTCTTGGAAGCACTCCTCCTGACAGAAAAGGGATCTGGGAGTACAGTCTTAGTCCTCGTAGGGGTGCAGTGACATTGAGTACAGCATGGTGACTATCACTTTTTTTCTATTAATCTCTTGATCCCAGCCCCAACTTGACACATGGTTAAGTCCTAAACGCTTATGTTATTGGGAGTATAGGCATCACTCGCATGGATTTGCCTATTAACAGAGAGTAGCACTTGAGACAAGTAAGAGCAAGGACTAGCAGGAGGTGGTTTGGGGGGAGCACTGCTGCACCCACGGGAAGCGAACTCCAGGAATATGCAAGAGGGGTCTCTTTCAACCTCCCAGAAGCACTTAGGGATGGTGGCAGGCAGTTAGACACACAGGAGCAGAGCAAGGAGGATGGGCCAGATACAGAGGCCACCAGGGCGGAAAGCCCCAGGTGCCCAGCAAAGGACAACTTTAGGGTGAGACCTCGCCCCCAGGGTGACCGTTCTTCCCCTAGCATATCACTGGTCTTACAGATTGGACCTCCTGGAGTTAACATCTGGCCTCAGTTGTATTTCAGTTCCAGGCCTAGAAAAGCAGCAAAACCAGACCAGGGACCCCATGGCTGACCTCAGGACCAGCTGCATTGGATAATGCCCGCCTACCCTGGTGCTGACCAATCAGTGGAGGCCTAGACCCTAAAAGGACACGCCTGGAAAGCTGCTGACTATTCTATTGAGATCTTCCCCTGGACCTCCTTGAAAATCTCCACCCATAAAAACCCTTGGGAGTGAGGACTCAGAGTGCTCTTCCTACAGCAAACCTGTGCCGTCCTCTCCTTCTTCCCCTCCCCCCTCCCTCCAGGCATGTCACCTGTACCTTCCTCACTTCTAAGCTCCAAGGGCCCTTCCTTTCCCCCTATAACTTGTTCCCTGAGCCCATTTCTTCTACAGATTACTTCTTCCACCTCTGTGATTTTCTAAATAAATGTTCTCTTATAGTTGGAGTCTTGGCTCTGAATTCTTTCCTAGCCAGAACTCAAGTACTGAGGTTGGTGAACCCCGGTCCGGTCTGCCTCCGCCTGTCTAACACCTGGTGTCGTTCTACCTCCCACAACAAGAGGACCTTTGAAGAAGCCTGAAGTTGTGTGTCATACAGATGAGGACATGAACGAATTGTCACAGGTATAACTATGTCATCCCCACAGGTTGGTGAGGCCTGAAGGAATGGGGAGACATGGACAAACTTCCTAATCCTTCTGGAACAGCCAAACATGATTTCGTGGTGGAAGTTAACCTTTGAAGGAATACAAGGTGTTTACTACACTGAGAGAGGGTGTGTAGGGCACTTCAGATTGGAGCAGAGAGGACGCACACACACACAGGTGTTCTCTATGCCTACTTATGAAGAATAGTTTGTGTGGACCAAGTGGTTTCCATTTTGTGTGGCTACACATGTGCATACTTAATGGGGATCCTGCCATTTGACCACAGTGGCAGTGAGAGCAGCTCAACTATTTCTTATAACCGTCAGAATTATTAAAATATTAGAACTGAAAGGAACCACAGATGCCATCTACTCCCACTCCCTCTTCCCAAGTGCAAGGGATAATTGCAAAGCTATTAGCAAACTCCAAGGCTGATAAACACTGTGCTTCTCTTTGACATCTGCTTTGTCATGTTAATTTAGAGGAGCTAAAAATTGCTGTAAGATTTAGAAGTCAGAAGGAATGCTGAAACTCTGTCAACAGGTCATAAGTGTTTCTTTTGTTAACCCAATGATCTAGTAATTCAACATACAATGAGAGCATCAGGTAACCTCTATAATTCCCTGAGGTACAGATAGCATTTATACTTATGACACAAAAGAAAATGGCTTTTGAGGGTGTTATTGCTTAATTGTTAGTGGATCACATTGTTTAACTCTAGCATCTAAATATCAGGATAGTGCTTACAAGCCGAACATGGTGATTATAATTTATATTATTTTTGTGTCACCTTACAGCAGTGGCTCTCAGCCTTCCTAATGCCATGACCCTTTAATACAGTTCCTCATGTTGTGGTGACCCCCAACCATAAAATTATTTTCGTTGCTACTTCATAACTGTAATGTTGCTACTGTTATGAATCATAATGTAAATATCTGATATGCAGGATGTATTTTCATTGTTACAAATTGAACATAATTAAAGCATAGTGATTAATCACAAAAAACAATATGTAATTATATATGTGTTTTCCGGTGGTCTTAGGCGACCCCTGTGAAAGGGTCGGTCGACCCCCAAAGGGGTCACGACCCACAGGTTGAAAACTGCTGCCTTACAGCATTTTTTTTTCTTTCACACTGTCTCAAATAATTTCATCAGAAATTATGCAAAGTACAATTCACTATACATAGAAAAGTAAGATGACACTGTGACAGTAAGCACTGAATGAAGTACCAAATGGGGTTTCTCTGAAAGCCGATTTAAAAAAGCAACTCAAATTCAGTAAACAGATTAAAATGGAAACAATAGTCCAGTGGCTTTTTCTTTCCAATACAATTTGACTATGGCTGTTTTTCAAAAAGTAAAAATGAAAATGTTACTGGAGAATTATGTGGACTGCCCTTCTCCGTTACTAGTGGGGTATCCACTGGTGGAAGTGGTGTTCTTGGGGGTGCCGCTGGAATAAACACTTCTGGAGGCCCCCACGAGAGAATGAGATGTAGCAAAAAAGTTTTATTTTTGTGAAATTATGTCCTTTTGATACGGAATTTTTGGACTGGAACCTGGATTCTTTGTCCGCTGGAATCGAAGAAGGAATCCACAGACAGAAAGTGGTACAGCAAAGGTGGAGATTTATAGAAGAACAAGTACAGACTCCCACGTGGGGAGGGGCAAAGGGTCCCACTAAGTTCCTTTTCCCTACTTATAAAGGCTGCAGATCCTGACGCCTTGACATCCCCTCTGATTGGTCACCATTCCCTTACACTGGTTACTACAGTAACTCCTGGGCTCAAAGGTTGGACCATGAGGTTCTCCCCCGCACCTTCCTTATTGTTTTTCTATTCCCTTTGGGCTTTCTTCTTCTCCTGGATGAAGGGCTTCCTTCTCTTTATTTTGTAAATATACACCTTTTGCTGTTCTCCCAGCTCCTCATTATATGGAAATGTACCTGTTGCAGCTTTCCAGCTTCCCTATTCTATGGAAATATACCTTCTGCTGCTCTGCAGCCCTGTGCTTCCTCCATGGTCCCCCTAAATTCCAAAATTTCTAATATTTCCTAAACCTGTCCTATTTTACCCTCAAATTCCTGTTTCACTTTGGTTTCCAAAACCTCATTTCCCTAAACCAGTTCTAGAAAAGGTGCAGCTAGGACCCAGTAGAGCTAAAAGCAATGGCAGTGTCCAGAGTTTCCGTTCCCTGGTGAAGCTGCGTCCAGTGTAGCATCAGGCTAGCCAGTGCAGAGCGGGAGGGCACACCCCCTGCAACAAGAGGGCCAAGAGCAGGACCTCCCTTTGTTCAGGAGCTTATATATCTCAGATCTGAGTCCTTGCAGTGGCCACGCCTATTCTGGCCCATACCCCTGTTCCAGGTGTGACTGATAAGTAGTAATAGGCCCATTCCGACCTCATTGGTCATGGGTCTATTCCAGCCATGGGCAAACTACGGCTGTTTGAAATGAATAAAACTAAAAAAAAAAAAAAAAAAAAAAAAGACCGTACCCTTTTATGTAATGATGTTTACTTTGAATTTATATTAGTTCACACAAACACTCCATCCATGCTTTTGTTCCGGCCCTCCGGTCCAGTTTAAGAACCCATTGTGGCCCTCGAGTCAAAAAGTTTGCCCACCCCTGGCTCTGCCCAGTCCCTTTCCCCAGGATCTGTGGGAACAGGCCTGGCAAGTGTTAAACTGCAGCTTTTTGGCAAAGCTGTACAAATGGCATGCCTAGATTATCTGGCCTTCCCTTTGCTCCTTTCCTGTTAATTAATAACTGGATTAATTACAGTGGTATCAAAACATTGGTAACAGAAAACCTTTAAGAATACTTATATAGGAAGGCCTTCCCATTGGAAATAATCAAAACAACATTGCTATCAAAATTAAACACCAAAAGAAAATCTTATGCCAAAGCTAAAGTAGTCACTCATATTTCATTTTTATTGCTTTTAATTTTAAACAATTCTTAGGTTCATAGAGTCCTATTACCCAGGCACTCTTTCATTATTGTCAAGCGTGACAAGCAGTAAAATTACTTGAAATAAAATCTGTGTGTTATGCACATTGCAGTAAAACTCTAAATTAGCACCACCTACACACAGAATTGTTGGAGATGTAAAATGTAAGGCCTTCTCTTGGAAGGATTTATGATGAGACACACACGAAATGTTCAGTATATGACATTAACACTGTATCAAATGAGTGTGACAGCCAATTACAGCTGTAGGAATTTAGAGGGGGGCCTGACATTCTGCTGTACCTATGCCTTTGCAAGGCTAGAATGTCTAGAGTTTTCTTTATGCTGGGCAGTTAGGCTGTAATTAAAGTAGAGCTGTTATTGGTTAGAAAATAATGTAATTACTTATTATCTTCTAACCCTGGGATGAATAATTATATCAATTGCAGTTGTTTCATGTTTTATCAAAAGATTTAACTATATAAATTTCCAATGACCATATTTTTTTAAAAACAATAACACATTTGGAGCAAAGTTTAAAGAAATTAAAATACATAAATATTGAAAGGAATTTTGGGGGGTGAAATAGGACGGTTTAGGAAATTTTAAAAAATTAAGAGGTCCATGGAAAAAAAACAGCGCTACAGAGTTGCAAAAAGGTACATTTCCATAAGACAAGGGAGCTGGGAGTAGCAAAAGGTACACATTTACAAAATAAAGGGAAGGGGGAAGAAAAGCTCAGAGAGAATAAGAAAACAATAAGGGAGAATGAGGGAACTTCACATACTTCACACCTCACATGAGACTTGAGCTCAGGAGTTGCTATAGTGACCAAATCAAAGGGGAATAGTGACCAATCAGAGGGGATATTGAGGTACAAAAAACTGTTGCCTTTATAAACCAGGGAAAAGGGACTCAGTGGGACTCTTCCCCCTCCCCACGTGGCAGTCTGTGCTGGGGAACTCTTTCCCCCTCCCCATGTGGGAGTCTGTGCTGTGAGATTCTTTCCCCCTCCCCATGTGTGAGTCTGTACTTGTTCTTCAATAAATTTCCACCTTTGCTATACCACCTTCCATCTGTGGTTTCATTCTTTGACTCCAAGGGACAAAGAGCCCAGGAACCATCCTGCCCAGGGGAACACTGCAGGTTCCAGCCCAACTTTCCCGTTTCAATATCATACTGTCTTAATATTTTAATAAAAGTAAAAATCAAGTTTTGTTTGTTTCAAAAACTCAAATAGTACCCCCTGACTTCCAGGTTTTTCCTATGGTGTAGATTTTAACTACAAAAACAAAAATGTACTTTCTTTGAAAAACTGGCTTTCTTTTAGTACTGTACCGTCCAACAATTCACTGTTTCACTAACCAGTCTCTCTCAGTCTCCTTGCTTATAGAAAAAGTTGCCTGCTATAGAACAAATGTGACTTGCCAGACAGCATAAGAGAGATGATAGCCATATACAATCTGTCTACGTAAGAAATGTCCAAACCTGTAGAGAATTTTTGTAAGAGTTTATTTGAGCCAAACTGATGACAATTTCTGGGAAGCAAGATCTCAAATACTCCTGAGAATGACAGTTCTGCAGTTTCTTCTAAGCATTTTGAATAAGGGAGGAACTAAGGAAGATTACATGGAGGTGAAAGAAAGCCAGGCGGGATTGGACTACAGGATAGTTAACAAGGTTATGTGCTTTATGAGGGTGGTAATCCCTCCCAGTGGTCTGAAAAGGAGGATTACTCTGACATTCCAAAGGCGAGTTAACCTAGAGCAGTGGTTCTCAACCTTCCTAGTGCCGTGACCCTTTAATACAGTTCCTCATGTTGTGACCCAACCATAAAATTATTTTCGATGCTACTTCATAACTGTAATTTTGCTACTGTTATGAATCGTAATGTAAATATCTGATATGCAGGATGTATTTTCATTGTTACAAATTGAACATAATTAAAGCATAGTGGTTAATCACAAAAACAATATGTAATTATATATGTGTTTTCTGATGGTCTTAGGCAACCCCTGTCAAAGGGTCGTTCGACCCTTTCAAAGGGGTCGCGACCCACAGGTTGAGAACCACTGACCTAGATGGACAAGAACAATGGACAGGGTTTGCTTAAGACAATGATAAACCTTTCACTAAAAAAGTGATATGCTGCCTCGGCCAGTGTGATTCAGTGGTTGAGCATCAACCTATGAACCCGGAGGTCACGTTTTATTCCCTGTCAGGGCACATGCCCAGATTGCAGGCTCGATCCCCAGTGTGGGGTGTGCAGGAGGCAGCCCGTCAGTGATTCTCTCTCATCACTGATGTTTCTATCTCTTTCTCCCTCCCCCTTCCTCTCTCTGAAATCAATAAAAAATATATTTCAAAAAAAGAAGTTCTATGCCTCGTGTGTGACTACTCACCATGACCTGCCCAGATATGAATTTATGATCAGATCACTCTGTGAGGTTACTTTCTGTCAGCGGACTTCTCATATGTATCACAGAGTCCCTTTCGCTTTATCTGTGTTGTTGAAAGTATTACAGATGTCCCATTTTCCCCCCATTGACCCCCTTGCCCATTCTCACCCCCCACCCAGGCCTTCACTGCACTATTGTCTGTGTCCATGGGTTGCGCATATATGCATATAAGTTCTTATCTCTGTTTTCTGTAATTACATTGTTCTTCCAATCATGTTAAAGTCATTTTTCCTTTACTGCACTAATTCAAAAAGAATTTATAGAGCACTTACTATGTACGTGGCACTATGTAAGTGTAGAGGTACAAAAATATTTTTCCTCTTACTTTGATAAGTTTTTCTGGCTGGGCTAATAATCAAATTAACATGATCCCTGGTCAGGTAGCTCAGTTGGTTAGAACATCATCTCAATATGCCAAGGTTACAGGTTCAATCCCCAGTTAGGGCACATACAAGAATCAACCAATGAATGCATAAGTGAAACAGCAAATCAATGTTTCTCTCTCAAAACAATCCTATATAATAAAAGGGTAATATGCAAATTGACTGAACGGCAGAATGACCGGTTGCTATGACGTGCCCTGACCACCAGGGGGCAGACGCTCAATGCAAGAGCTGCCCCCCTGGTGGTCAATGTGCTCCCACGAGGGAGTGCCGCTCAGCCAGAAGCCTAGAAGCCAGTTTCACAGCTGGCAAACGCAGCAGTGGCAGGAGCCTCTCCTGCCTCCACCACAGCGCTAAGGATATCCGACTGCCGGCTAAGCCATCAGTTGGACATCCCCCCAAGGGCTCCTGGACTACGAGAGTATGCAGGCCAGGCTAAGGGACCCCCCTCCACCGAGTGCACGAATCTCGTGCACCAGGCCTCTAGTAAATAAATAAAATTAGTGAGACAGATTAATAGAAGAAAATGTCCAAATGTATTACATATGTACATGTGGGCTTGCCATAAGAATGAAACCTGAGACCGTATTGGGCATGAGGCATATATGCCATTCTGGACTAAGGACAGGGGAGCAGGTGTCTAGAACTTCAAAGGGAAATTAGGCAATTCACAGGTAGATGAGAAAGAGCAAATATATGCTAACTTAATTCTTGCTGGACCATCCAGAAACCAGGGGAGTCCAACAAACTGGCTTAGCTAGATTTCTCCCTGTCTGCCACATTTAGTTTATACAGTGGAGCCTTGACTTATGAGTGTCCCAACTAACGAGTTTTTTGAGATATGAGCCATCTCTCGGCCGATTTTTTGCTTTGAGTTGCGAGCTAAAATTCGGGTTACCAGCCAGCTTCAGATATCCCACCGCTAGTTGGCACAGTGAACGTCACAGTGAACGCCACAACATCAGCCCAGCATTCAATTCATTGTAATGGTGAAAATTGATTTGACATATGAGCAATTTGAGTTACAAGCTCGGTCACGGAACGAATTAAACTCATAAGTCAAGGCCCCACTGTATTATTATCCTAAGTAGGTTTTCCATCTGAATTCTATCAGGCAAGTAAGGGGGAGGGTCAGAGGTTCTAGCTGAATCTTTTGTTTCTTAATAACTAACTTAAAATCTATATCCCAAAAGACACATTTTGGGGTGGCAAACTCCGGTTGCCCTTACTAGATATCAAGGATACAAAACTGAAAGGGGAAAAAAAGCTTCATGATCATGTATACAAAGAATTGCAAGAGAATGGAATAAGCAAAAGAAAGGTGTTCCAAAACTGTAGCATGGCCTCTAAGATCCTTGCTTACCTTTCTAATCTTATTTTAGCCACTATCTTCCTGCCTCACTGGCCATCTCTGCACTCAGCTCCCTTTTACCTCAGGCCTTTGCACTTATTTTCTCCTCCTGCAATGTTCTTCCTTACATTCTTCAACTGGCCGAGTCCTATTTACCTTCAGTAATCAATGTAAATATCATTTCTTCAGAAAAACCTTAACTATCCGCTCGGATTAGATTTTCTTCCTGTCGTATATTCTCATTGTCTCCCATGATTTTCAGTTTTAGCCCTAATCTAAATTGCCATTAAATCCATTCAATTGTTTGTTGACTGTATTTCCCACTAGACTAGACTATAAAATCAATGAAGGCAGGCCTACATCAGTATTGTTCACTAGTACATCTCCCATGGCCAACAAGAGGCCTGGCACATAGTAGTTGCTTAATAAACATCTGTGGAAGGAAAGGCGATCAAAGGAGAGTGGAAGTGGGGAAGAGAGGGAAGGAGGAAGGAGGGAAGGATGAAAAAAAGGAAAGAATAAAGGAAGGAAGGAAAAAAGGAAGATTGTATGTGCATAAAGAAGAGAGTAGCCAGCCAGCTGGCATGGCTCAGTGGCTGAGTGTCGGTCGACCTATGAACCTATGAGGCAGCCAATCAATGATTCTCTCTTATCATTGATGTTTCTATCTTTCTCTCCCTCTCCCTTCCTCTCTGAAGTCAATAAAAATACATTTTTTTTTTTAAAAAAAAGAAGAGAGTGGCTTATCCCTATTTATGGGAATCAGAGGTGCTGTTTTTTAAGATTTATCTCTGTATCAGAGTTACTTACTCTTTGTCACCTTCTTTCTGTCTACTAACTTCTATCCTTGGATCTTAGACCCAGGAATGAGAAGATGTGCTAGCATCAACCACTTTTTGACAATGACTCTACCACTAGCATGAAGTTTGAAAGTGACTGAAATACAACAACCCCTGTGGTTTTAATATCGGACCTACTGAATGGGGAGTTCCATACTCATACCAAACTCTGAAGTTTCCCCTATTTCCTTCTTTAATTAAATCTCTTGTACTATGTCTGCACTTCTATGTTGGGGATGGAGAAAGTAGAAAGGAAACATCAAAGTTAGATCCTTGAGGACATTTGTAAATGCACTTTTTCACTCAACCTGCCTTCTATTCCCATAGGTAATTACAAGTTGCTTGTATAAAGTGATTGTCATCAGTCTTAGAAAGATTGATACAAGCAAAACTAACAGTTTTCTTCTCTTCTAGTTAATGCTTGAAATCAGGTTTCTACATTTATATAAAAGAGAAAGGAGACAAGACAAAATCAGTCATCTTAGAAGTGCCAACAGCAACCTAGTCTCTTTTAAATATCAAATAGCAACTCCCCTCTTCATCCTTCAAAAGATTAATATAGCATTTGAAATTATCTTTTCATTCTACTTTTATTGTAATGCTCCAATTTAAGTTACTATAGTAACCATTTTGGATTTGAGTGAAGGCTCCATTATTATCACTTTAATTGTTTGGTTTTGTTTTCTACCTAGCTATATTGGAGTTTAAAAAATGAAAAGTGGATTAATCTTTTACTATTCTCTAAATATTATGGAACACAAAGACAATTCAGACAATGATTCTGTATAACTATTATTGGAAATATCTGTTTATATACCAATCATAGATATCTATTTTAGAAACACCAGACATTATATTAAAGCAGACCATTGTTCTGTATAATTAAATATCAGAGTGCTAGTAGCTAATCTTCAACACTCTGCTGAAAAGCATATAACAATGCAACTACTTCTGTGATACATAATTATTGAAGAACATTTGTTTTACTTTTTATAGAGAAATATAAAGATGGTGATCATGATATTTACATCATTACACAATTTGTGCATTAAAAGACAGGACACCATAATGGATTTGTGTGATTTTATCACAATACTAGAGGCCCGGTGCACGAAATACTAGAGGCCCAGTCCCTCATCCTGGCCTGTGCCCTCTCGCAGTCTGGGAGCCCTCGGGGGATGTCCCACATCCTTAGCACTGCTGTGTAGGTGGGAGAGGCTCCTGCCACTGCTGCAGCACTTGGCAGCCTTGAGCCCGGCTTCCGACTGGGCAGAGCACTGACCACCGGGGGCAGCTCCTGTGCTGAGTGTCTGCCCCCTGGTGGTCAGTGTGCGTCATAGCTACTGGTCGTTCTGCCATTCGGCCAATTTGCATATTAGCCTTTTAGAAGATAGGATTCATCACAAGTACCAATTAATGTATTTAAGTTGTCCAGATCTGATATTTTTTTAAAAAAAAATTCCTAAGTGTCTGATTATTTTCAACTGTTTTGCTGATTATTGCCCTTAAAAAAATTATTTGTGGAGATTCCCTGAGGATTATAATAAGTGTACTTTACTCTCTCTGGCTGCCTTTTAGGGGCACAAATTAGAGACCACTTCAAACCAAATTCAATGCCCATCTATGCTTTATGTTCCTGGGGTATACAGTCTGTGTGAGGGCAGGTCTGTGACCACATCTTCTTGGGAGTAATTTACCCCCTTCCTTCTCCTGCTCTTTTTAAGTCAAGAGTAGCCTTCTTTCCGGGCGTGTTGGGTGGGAGAGGATCAGGAGCTGACAGTTTATTTCTGGTTCATTCTAATCCTGAGAGGGTGACCCTTGGGGACTCCTGTAAGAGTCTTTACTCCTCCAATGTCTTCAAGCCAAAAGCAACTTTGGCACTCAACACCCTAGTCCAGTGGTCAGCAAACTGCGGCTCACAAGCCACATGCAGCTCTTTGGCCCCTTGAGTGTGGCTCTTCCACAAAATACCACATGCGGGCGCACACGTACAGTGCGATTGAAACTTCGTGGCCCATGCACAGAAGTCGGTTTTCAGAAAGGAGATAGATGAAACAAGTATACAAGACGAGTGTGGATGGGAGAGTTGGAAGGGGTCGACCTCAGCAAACGTACCTCAATCAGATTGAAGACATTTCTAGCAAAGGCCAGCTTAGGAGTACCCTAATTGTTAATAACAATGTACCTACATATTTAGTTTAAGTTTAAAAAATTTGACTCTCAAAAGAAATTTCAATCGTTGTACTGTTGATATTTGGCTCTGTTGACTAATGAGTTTGCCGACCACTGGACTAGTCTCTTTGGATATGAGTTTCCCTCAGTTCGTTTGGCATAGCTGCACTATCTTTTTAATTTCTCAGTACTTTTTTAAAAAATATGTTTTTATTGATTTCAAAGGGGAAGGGAGAAGGAGAGAGAGATATAAACATCAATGATGAGAGAGAATCATAGATCGGCTGCCTCCTGCATGCCCCTACTTGGGGTTGAGCCTGCAACCTGGGCATATGTCCTGACTAGGAATTGAACCATGACCTCCTGGTTCCTGGGTCAACACTCAACCACTGAGCCACACTGGCCAGGCAACTCTTCAGTACTTTTAAGGTGACTTATTTATAGTTGTTTTCAACCAGTGGGTTTGATCCAAATAACCAACTACCTAACCTGCCCTTATGGGAAACTGTTATTACATTTTTATTGTATAAAAGTATGCATTTGTGTTTAACAACTATGATATTTGCCTTTTGGAACTTTATAATGCAAAAAGATCAAGGGAATGTAGGCCTACAAGTTCTTATTTGTTCTAAGACATTAGCAACCATATGCAAGACTTATCTGGTGTAGATATTTTTGGGGAAAAGGTCTGAATCTTTTGATAGATTGTCCCATTAACATTATGAGATTGAAGAACCCATCTTTCTTGACACCATTTTCCTCAAGGAGTAACTTCAATTGACCAATAAGCTGTATCCTTCCCTTGAAAAAATAACCACCAAAGCAAAACCACCCTTAGTTGGTTTCCCAACCACCTCCTCCTGGTCCTGAGCTGCCCTGTAGTGGTCAAGGTTCACTCTCTTCAAGTTAGAGGCAGCTGTGATGACAGCTGGCTATGATTCAGACTGCAGAGACAGCATTAGCAGCCTCTTCTCTCATGCCCTGATGCCTTAGCACTCCAACATGTGTCTGTAACAAAGGCAGATTCCTGACTCAAGCCATGGTTAAGTGTGAATAAGTTTGGGCCACGTTTGTGACCTTGTAACTTTTTAATAACAGCTACATTCATGGCTCAGTCCCTAACTAGTGAAAACAATAGATTTGATTCTGAGAGGACAAATCAGTAACACCAGGCACCACAGCTTGGTAGGATTATGGTCAAAGCGGTGTTTTAGATTTTACAGAGGAAAAACACCTCTACATTCACTAAAGACACAGTTTAGGTATTAACATGCTTCCTACTATACACTTAAAACTTGTTAAATTATCCAAGATTCATCAAAAGTATAGAAAAGCATTGAAAAATTAAAAAAAAATCTAATTTAACATCACAAGGTTATATTAAGCATATTAAAATAGAGGTCATCTGTAATTCATTGAGTATTATTTCATTGTTTTTACTTGTGCATAAATAGCACATTTTGCCTAAGATATTTGACTTTAAAAAAATAAATAGTCCATTAAAATTAGTTCAGTACCTTTAGAAATAAATAGACTGAAATACTCCTCCAATGTCTGCAAGCCAAAAGCAACTCTGGCACTCAAATAACACCCTAGTCTCTTTGGATTCAGGTCTATTTAACCATGAATTAATTGAACCACGATTTAAATGTATTTATTAGTAAAACAAAATTGCTAATCTTCTATAAAATAATTTGTATTTATATTTGTACAATATTCCATGGTTTATAAAGTACTTACACACCCAACATTTTATTTAATTGTTTTAACAGCTCTGTGAGGTAAGCATTACCATCATTTCACAGATTAAAAAACAAACTCAAGGCTCATTTAGAGTACAGGCCTTCCTAAGGTCACAGAGCTAATCAGTGGCAACTAAGTCTCAAATTCAGTTATCTGACTTACAATCAAGTGCTTCTCCTGCTAAGTTTACAATTTACACTGTTCTCATCATTGTAGAATCATTACTAAGGCCATTCTAGGAAAGACTATATGGGCAGATGAACAATGAAAAAGGCAAGTTCTATGTACTTTCAGTTCAGGTTTGTCAACCAAAGGATAAAACTACAGACAGAAACACTCCCCCATGATGAACTCAGAGCAATGCCTAGAAAATACTCTCTAAGTCTAAATGAACAATGTTTCAACCGTTTAATAAGGGGATTTCATCTTCTAACAAAAAAATTTTTTTCCCTCCTTACAAATGGAGTTAAATCCTAACAAGGTCAAGGCTAAATAAACTGTTAAATTATTTTTCTCATCCTTCAGTCTAGAAGTTGTTTTTCTTAGCTAAATTCACAGAGGCAGTCTACATATTTTAAGAATTTTCATTTATTGCTACATCGACTTTCACCTTTACTTTATGGCTGAAACTTTGAACAAGCGCCAATAAATCATGACTGAGATGAAATTGAGCAAGATCTTAGAAGCAGAATAATCAAGACTTAATATGCATTTGAGAGACCTGTAAAGTATGAATGAATGTTACCTGCCCTATCAATTCTGTTTGTATTAAATTTATATTCATTCTGCCTAAAATTATTTAAGACTTGCTTTTGATATAATTCCTAAGTCATTAGTGCTTAAGATATCATACCATTTTTGAGGAAATATGTAAACATTATGTAAATATTGATCTATAAATGAAATATATTTGTACAAACTGTCTCAATACAGTTAATAATTCTGTCAAATCAAAACATTTGTTTTTTTTCTATAAACTATAGCTTTCACAAATGATTTGTTCTCTATTTCAATATATTCATTTAATAATTAGAGACCGTTGTAAATTAAAAGTTAACAATACAATATATATCCAAGTAGCAGGCCAAAAAACCTCTTTTTTTTTCTAATTGACATTGAAACAAATCATTAGCATGCAACAGTACCTGTCTAACTCTTTTATATTCATTAATTATTCAAGATTAATTCTGTGAAAATACAGAGAATGCTTATGATGATGAGTCTTTAAGATATACAACTGTTCTAGGAGATAAGAAATGTTCATGAATTTATCATGTATTGAAATACACTATAAAGAGCTTCACTGCCAGAAATATCTCCTACCTTGTAAAAAATATAATTACTAAATATTGGTGCAGAATGTACATTACCATTTGCCCATTAAAACTCAATTACAATTTTCTAAACTATTAAGATTTATTAACCTTGTGCAAGGTTATATACAAATTATTCTAATGCTTTTTATTTTTGAAGTACTTTGTATAGATGACCTATTTGACATGCATTGCCTCATCTGGTCCTCTCAATGATCCTGAGAGATGGGCGGAGCCCTCATTGAGCCCATGCTTAGAAGCTCAGCAGAGGAAGTGCAAGCATTTTCCAAGTACAGTACTAGATGCTGAGGATATAATGAACAAGCACATAATCGGGAAGCTTATGATCTAACCAGAAAGACAAACAAGCATTACGAGTGAGCTGTGGTGAGTACTCTGATGGGGAAATCAAGGATGCTACGGAAGCTCACAATAGGGCAAACTAACTAGTCTTAGAGAAGTCAGGGAAAAGTGTCCTTGAAAGAAGAGATGTTTAGCAAGCACAAAATTGGGAACTTCCTTGCAAGACATGCTCAGTGTTATATTTGATTTCAGAGATGAAGGGAGAGGGAAAGAGAGATAGAAACATCAATAATGAGAGAGAATCATTGATCAGCTGCCTCCTGCACACCCCCTTCTGGGGATCGAGCCCCAACCAGGGCATGTGCCCTGACTGGGAATGGAACCATGATCTCTAGGTTCATAGGTTGATGCTCAACCACTGAGCCACGCTGGCTGGACAGTGATTCTTATTTTATTGTGAAGGCTGTAAAAGCTGTAGAGGGGGAAAAGAGGAGAAATTCTAGAAACATAGGTCTGGAATAGACAAAAAGTTTTACTAAAATTACACTAGTATTCATTAGCCACTTAATGGAGACGAAGAATTGTGGTGAATGTATTTCTGCAATCTGTATTTCATTTAATCCTCACATCAACCCTAGGACTTAGTTACTAATGGCATTTACATTGATATAAGTGTTGTTATTATTATTACTACTACTAGTAGTAATGGTAGTGTTTGACTTAAATTTGTAAATAGCTGATGAGCTACTTAAATACATTATAACAGATCACTAAACAACAACATGGTAATATCCTTTTTTCTATAAAGTGATGAAAAATATATCAGGATCTGAAAGACATACATCTGTGTGCTAACAGTTACCGCTTCTGGATAGGATAATTATGAGTGCTTTCTGAGTTCTATTTGCTTGTGTATATGCATGTATATGTACATATGTATGCATGTGTGTGTATGTATGCAGTGAACATGTATTGTTTTTATAATAAGAAAATATAATGAACTAATTACAAATAAGGAATCAATACAGAGAAACAATGAAAAAAATCAAACCCAAGTATATGGTGACAGAAGGAGACTAGACTAGAATTGTACACCAGAAATCTGTATAATGTCATTAATGTCACCCCAATAAATTTAATTTTTTGAAATTTAAATTCTTTATTGTTTAAACTACTACATATGTCTCCTTTTTCCCCCATTGACCTCTCCTCAGCCACTCCCACCCCCCCAGCACATGCCCTCACCCCAATTGGTTATGCTTATATGCATGCATACAAGTCCTTTGGTTGATCTCTCATCCCTCCTCCCCCTGCCTTCCCTCTGAGGTTTGACAGTCTGATAGATGCTTCTCTGTCTCTGGTTCTATTTTTGTTCATCAGTTTATGTTGTTTATTATATTCCATAAATGAGTGAGATCATGTGATACTTATCTTTCTCTGACTGGCTTATTTCGCTTAGCATAATGCTCTCCAGTTCCATCCATGTTGTTGCAAATGGTAAGAACTCCTTCTTTTTTACCGCAGCGTAGTATTCCATTGAGTAGATGTACCACAGTTTTTTAATTCACTCATCTGCTGATGGGCTCTTAGGCTGTTTCCAAATCTTAGCTATTGTAAATTGTGCTGCTATGAACATAGGAGTGCATATGTCCTTTCTGACTGGTGTTTCTGATTTCTTGGGATATATTCCTAGAAGTGGGATTATTGGGTCAAATGGAAATTTAATTTTTTACATAGGGAAAAGAATGCTTAAAGATGTATAGAGCATTTTGAAAAATCCAATGTTGCACCCAGATGTCCAATTTCCAAAAAAGTAATTATGGTGATTGCTATGGATTGAATTGTGTTTCTCCCAAATTCATGTGTTGAAGCCCTAACCACCAATGAGACTGTATTTGCAGATGGGCCCTTTAAGTAGGTAATTAAGGTTAAATGAGGTCCTAAGGGCAGAGCCCTAATCCAATTTACCTGGTGTCCTTAGAAAAAGAGGGAGAGACACCGGGGACACATACACACATAGAAAAGGCCATGTGAGGACATACCCAGAAGACAGCCACTGACAGCCCAAGGAGAGGCCTCACAAAGAAACCAAACTTGCTGGCATCTGGCATCTTGATTTTGATTATATAGGCTCCAGAACTGTGAGAAAATAAGTTTCTATTTTTTAAGCCACCCAGTCTATGGTATTTTGTTACAGTGGCATGAGCACAGTAATACTATTATCTATTTTCAACCAAATCATCATCATGACCAACTTGTGTTCAGACAAAAGAAAACGCATACAAAGCACTGCTATCATTTGGGGGGGAAGTTTTGCTTATTTGTTTGCTTTGGGTTTTGTATTTTCTAGTGGGAGGAGGGTGGATATTCTGCCAGAGGCTTTAGCAGAGTGTGATCCCACTGGTGCAGGTGCGGGAGTAAAGGGAACTAAACTTATGTTCAAAGTAAAAGAGCATATTAAAGCAAGAGACTGTCAGATCCTGGCTGGTACCAGGGTGGAGGATGGACAGTTGGTCATTGGAAGAATCAGATCTGAGTCACATACAGGAGGAGGCACAGGATGAAGGGGGAATGCTGGGAAGGTGAAGCTTGGTGAGATCACCTGAGCAACAGCCTGCATATGGGACATTTTATAAAGAATCAACTGTGGAGTCTGTGTTGAGCTAGTAGAGACCTTTAAAAAAGAAAAAGTCTGGCCAAAAATATGAGGGAGGGAGGGAGGGAGGGAGGGAGGGAGGGAGCGAGGAAGGGAGGAAGGAAGGAAAGGTTATTGAGATAACACATTTGAATTATATTCCCATAATTACTAGCTATCTACTGATATATGGAGAATAACTAAGATGGTTACTCTCTATTTCACATTCTGACCCAAGCTGCCACAAACAATATTTAAGATAACTTCATTTGACTGCACATTCATCTGACCAAAATGCCCCTAGATCTCAGACTCATCTCCAATTATACAATACTAGTGGCCCGGTGTCCCTCAGCCCAACCTGCACCCTCTCCAATCTGGGACCCCTCGGGGGATGTCCAACTGCTGGTTTAGGCAGTCAGACATTCCTCTCACAATCCAGGACTGCTGGCTCCTAACCACTTGCCTGCCTGCCTGCCTGCCTGCCTGCCTGCCTGCCTGCCTAATTGTTCCTAACCGCTTCTGCCTGCCATCCTGATCACTTCCTAACCGCTCACCTGCTGGCCTGATTGACGCCTAACTGCCCTCCCCTGCCGGCCCGATTGCCCACAACTGCCCTTCCCTGCTGGACTGATTGCCCCCAATTGCCCTGCCCTGCCCTGCCGGCCCAATCACCCCCAAGTGCCCCCCCCCCACTGGCCCTGCCCTGCCGGGAGCCGGTCCATGCTTGCTGTTTCAAGGGACCTGGCATATATGGCATACTGTTCTTAATATGTTTGCTCACCTTCTTGGCACTATGTGTTTTAACCAAGGTCTCTGAGAAAGGTTGTTTCCCCAGGTAGGGATTTTCCCCTGAAGTTAGGGAGGGAATAAAACCTCTTAACTAGTGCCAGGTGGGTAATTAATCACTTTAACTACGAACAATCATGCTTAAGCTACATAATCTTTACTCCCTGGAATGGAGATAAGAAACGCCCTAACCTTTGTCATAGAGATTGATAGGATTGAATCAACTGGTATAAATACAGATGTAATAAGACAGCAAAAGTCAGAACTTAGAATACAGAGCTTAGAACACAGAACCTACAGACAGAAGAACTTCGCTGGAGAGAACATGGCAAAAGATCCTGGACTGAACCTGACTACAGAAATTGGCAAGAGAACCTGACTAGAACCTGGTGACTGAACCTGGCTGGAGAACCTGGCTGGAGAACCTAGCAAGAGAACATGGCTACAGAACCTGGCTGGAGATCCTAACCAGAACCTCTCTGGAGATCCAGACCAGAACTTGGCTGGAGATCCTGGCTAGGCTGCTGATCAACTGAACACTGTCTCCGTGTCCTTCCTTCTTCGCCGACTCCGTCCACACCTTTGGGGACCCCCTGGACCCGCTGGCGTTGGACCCCGGCACTGCCCCGTACTGGCCCGGTCACTCCCAACTGCCATCCCCTGTCGTGACCCGCCTCCTCCACCAGGACCTCCCTCCTCCACATGAGGCAGTGGAGGTGCTGGGACCAGCCACCTCCATGCTGTGTGGAGCTGCGGGAACTCCAGGCCTCACCACGCGGAGTGGCCACTGGGTACCACCTCCACTGTGCGTGTGTGTCCATCTTGTGGTGGCCATCTTGTGGTGACCATTTTGTGACATCATGTGTGAGGGTCACCTAGGCTTTTATTAGTATAGATGGTTACATCATGGGTCTTGATTTTTGTTGTTGTTATTGTTTTATTTTGTGATAATAGGGGCATAAGTATGCAGATTAAGAACCCAGGATGTGGAGCCAAACTACCTGGATTCAGGTCTACCTTGTACTAGATGTGTTACCTTGGGAAAGTTAAAGTCTCTGTGCTTCAGTTTCTGGGCAAAGGTTTCTGTGTGTTGGGGATGACCAGCAGCCACTAAATGACAGATGAACAGATCACTCAGACACAGTTTGACTGTGCAAGAGAGGGTTAAGGGGCCTCTGGCTTTAGTAGCCAGGGCAGCCTCTATTGCCTGCCTTGTTAGGCCTTTATTGGAATTTTTATCTTTAGATGCAATCATTAGGGTGACTAATCTTGGGAGGATACATATTTACATTGTCCTCTAGGCCAGGGCATCCAGGGCTTAAGCATAAGGATTCCAGTAAACACCCGGGGGCCTGCACATGCACAGGCTTGTGTGGAAAGGTCAAAGAATGATTAGGGGCACCACCTTCAGCACTCCCCTAAGTTGGAATTCTGATAAACAGGGCAGGCAGCCTTCCACACACTTCCTTTTTATCAGAATGTCCTCCTCACAAACTTTCCAACCAAGTCTCATGCTTCCCAACAGCTGTGAGGTTTAAATGAGCTAAAACATATAAAACACTTAATTCATGCCAGGAACATGATAATTGTTCATTCTAACATTAAACTGAGAATTTATCAAAGGAAGATGCCTTTCCTGAACTGCATTTCATTGTACTAGTATGTGGGATTTTTTTCAGTGATATAACATAATCTAGTATTTGTTTCTGTTTTTTTCATTTTTGATAATATAATGAACATTTCATTCTAATTATAAAGTAAAAAATATATATATAAATATAAATATCTAATGTAAAATTATACCACATTTTGAACTACTATAAATAACAAATAAAATAATGAATAGTTTCTATACTCAAAATAACTATATTTTTTAAGTTTCTATGAATTCTTCAATCTATTATAGAACATTTAAATAATAAAATAGATGTATGTTTTTTTTTTACTTCACAGACTAATAGGAAATTTTTCCTATCATAAAATAACATTTGTGAATATAATTTGAATTATTAAATGATATTCTATTGAATAAATGTACCACAATTTATTTAGCCATTCATGTTTTTAGACACTTTGGTTACATTCTTTTCATCCTTCTTCCTTCTTTTTCTTATTTACTGTTGTAATTAACACTTAGATATGCATCCTGGTATCAAAATATAAAAGAATATTAAATAAATGAGAGGATACAAAGATAGACAGAGCTGCTTGAACATATTTAACACCAATATTTGTTATCATCTCTGATTATTACCTTAAGGAGAATTCCTAGAAGTAAAATTACTGGATCAAAAGTCCTTTAAAATTTCATTTTATTTTATTGAATTAATACAGTAACATTGGTTAATAAATTATATAAGTTTCAAGTGTACGATTCTATGAAACTTCATGTGTATATTGCATTGCATGCTCACACCCAAATTTAAGTCTCCTTCTATTACTATATATTTGATCCCTTATACTCTCTTCAACCTCCTCCCAGCCCCCTTCTCCTCTGGTAACCACCGTTCTGTGGTCTGTGTCTATGAGTTTTTTTATTTGTTCATTTGTTGCTTTTCTGGTTTATATCCTACATGAGTGAAATCATACAGTTCTTATCTTTTTTCATCTGACTTAGTTCACTTAGCATGATACTCTCAAGATCCATCTGTGTTGTTATAAATGGCAATATTTCATATTTTTAATGACTGAGTAGTATTCCATTATATATATGCACCACATCTTTATCCAAGCATCCATTGAAGGACACAGGTTGTTTCCATATCTTGGCTGCTATGAACAATGCTGTAGTGAACATATGGGTACATATATCTTTACAAATAAGTGTTTTCAAATTTTTTTAGATAGATACTCATAAGAGGGATAGCTAGGTCATATGAGAGCTCTAAATTTTTTGAGGATCCTCCATACTATTTTTGATAGTGGCTGCACTAATTTGTGTTCGCACCAGCAGTGTATAAGGATTCCTTTATCTCCACAACCTCTCCAACACTTGTTATTTCTTGTCTCATTGATAAGAGCGATCCTAACAGGTATGTGGTGGTATCTCATTGTATTTGTATTTCCCTTATAGCTACTTGCCAGGAGCCGGTCCATACTTGCTGCTTGACACAGTCGCTGCAGGGAAGAAACATCTGCACAGCATATGTTTCAAGGGACCTGGCGTATATGGCATACTGTTCTTAATATGTTTGCTCACCTTATTGGCGCTATGTGTTTTAACCAAGGTCACCTCTCTGAGAAAGGTTGTTTTCCCAGGTAGGGATTTTCCCCTGAAGTTAGGGAGGGAATAAAACCCCTTAACTAAATGCCAGGTGGGTAGTTAATCACTTTAACTATGAACAATCACGCTTAAGCTACATAATCTTTACTCCCTGGAATGGAGATAAGAAACGCCCTAACTTTTGGAATAGAGATTGATAGGATTAAAATCAACTGATATAAATACAGATGTAACAAGACAACAGAACACAGAACCTAGAGACAGAACCTAGAGACAGAACCTGGATAGAACATGGCAAGAGAACCTGACTAGAACCTGGTGACTGAACCTGGCTGGAGAACCTAGCAAGGGAACATGGCTACAGAACCTGGCTGGAGAACCTGGAGAACCTAGCAAGAGAACATGGACACAGAACCTGGCTGGAGATCCTGACCAGAACTTGGCTAGAGATCCTTTCTAGGCTGCTGATCAACTGAACACTGTCTCTATGTCATTCCTTCTTCGCCGATTCCATCCAAACTTTTGGGGACCCCTGGACCTGCTGGGGTTGGACCCCAGCAGCTACTGAAGTTGAGAGCGTCTTTTCATATATCTGTTGGCCATTAGGGATCAAAAGTCTTAATATTATATTGTCATTTCCCTCAAATTGGATGGACTAAATAAACATTCACTCACAACATATAAGGGCTCCCATTCCCCTCCTTTACTATTTACATTGTATATTTCACTTCGTCTTTGCTGGGCAAAAATCATTGTTCTCTTAATTTTTTTTTAATGGCTAGTAAAATTTAAATATATGCCTTGATCATGAATATCTATTTTATAGACTGTTTTTTAATAACATTAGATAACTTTTCATTTATTTGTTATATTTTATATGCACACTCACAAATTCAAGTTTATATAAGGCATAAACATAACCATATCACACACAGATGGAATTTTAGTGATGTTTTCCTCATTTTTCTTCTTTCTCCTTTTGTTTGACATATTTCTATATCATATTCAGCCCCATAACCTATGTTAATAACTTAGCATGTATCCCTACAGAGCTTTCCTCATACTCATATAATGAAGCACAATAAAAGATCCAAAAGGCCAAACAAAATGTGTGTGAGGTGTGTGTGTGTGTGTGTGTGTGTGTGTGTGTGTGTGTGTGACTGTGTGTGTGTGCATGTGTGTGCGTGTAGGAGTGAGAGAGGGGAGAGGAATAAAGGAGAGGGAGAAAGAGAATGGTTAAGAACATGAGCACCCTGGAGCCAAATGTCTATGTTGAAATCATATATCTGCCATTTACTAGCTTGTGAACTCGGACAAGTGACTTTACCTCTATACCTCAGTTCCCTCATTTGTAAAGTAGGCTTCATAACACCTACCTAACTGAATTAATAAATGTAAATTCATTAATAGAGATATGACACATTGTATATGTTATATAAATGTTAATTATCATTATATAGGAGAGTTTGAGGTCATGATTTGTTTTACAAAAATAGTATAATGTACAAATCTTTCTGGAAGGAGGATCTTGTTTTCCTGATAGGTGATATATAATGCTGTATTTCATTAAATCTTAAAATGCCTCTGATTGTAAGCTGCATTATTATTTTATGTACCACTAAGAAAAAGTACTACCAGTTAAATATCACACAATGCTTTCTTATCACTTAGAATCATTTTATTACTAGAGGCCCTGTGCACGAAATTTGTGCATGGGTAAACCCTAATATGCAAATAGACCAAATGGTGGAACAACCAACCAAACATCTGAACAACCAGTCACTATGACATGTGCCAACCACCAGGGGGCGTGAGTGGTACATGGTGGGTGTTGGCAGCAGGCAATAGAGAATGGAACATGGCAGGCATCGGCCATGGTGGGATGGTGGAGCAGGAAAGTGGGGGTGCCAGACCAAGGCAGGGCGCTGGTCGCTGTCATTGGGACAAGCCTCTGATGGTTACTGAAAATTCTTTGCTCCCGTGCACTGCGGTCCCACCTGGTGCTTGCACCTGCTGCTGGCGCCAGCCCCGCTTGCACCCACTGCCAGCAACAGAGCCACTGCTGGCACCTGCTGCTGGCGCCAGCCCCACTTGCACCCACTGCCAGCAACAGAGCCACTGCTGGCACCTGCTGCTGGAGCCTGGCACCGGGACCAATCACTCAGTGCCATCAGCAGGTGCAAGCGGCGGCTGCCAGCCCCGATCTCCCCTGAGAGTTTCTCCACCTCTCCCTGCTCCTGAGGGGCAATCAGAGCAGCAGCTGCTGCTCACACCCACTGCTGGCGCTGGCCCCAATTGCTCCCTGCCATCAGTGGGTGTGAGCAGGGCTGGCACCATCAACATGTGGGAGCGATGGCAAACAAGGGACCTGGGGCTGTGGCGGGAGGGTTGGGTGGGGGTGCAGAGGATGGACCAAGACCGGCCCCTGTGCCCACCGCAGTCTCATGGCCCACAGTTCCTTTCAAGGTGCACGAATTTGTGTACTGGGCCCCTAGTCTTTTTAATAACTAGGTAAGATCTGATATTTGGCCTCTTGTGTGCTTGAACTGCTGGCCCTTGGATGGAATGTAGGGTTTGGTGGGGCTGTGAGGGGTACCTGGGGCCTTGCTGAAATGCCTGTATACCTCACCGCCATTGTGAGGACCAGAAAGCAAGGTGGTGCTTGGAAGGGAGTCCAGGGCCAGCTGGTCAAAGGTGAGGATCTTGCCCCCAGCCTTGAGGATGCGGCTCCGGGTGTGGCTGCAGCTCCGGGTGTGGCTGCTCACACAAAGTAACACATATTCTATTTTTAGAAATGAAAAGCAGAGAAAAAGATGTTTTTGAACTAATGAAAGATGGTAACACATTATTTTGATTTAAAAGAAATTTCCTGACAGTGAGCCTAGCATATTTACATTTTTGAGGGATCATTTATTCTTTTGTCATTTGCTTTTATATATCTATCCTTTTCACTTTTCTATTGAGGCATTTTCTCTTTCTTCTTATTGTATAATAGTTCTTATGTATAACAGATAATAATTCTTTGTTATCTTCAGTACCAGGATTTTCCCAAATTTATAATTTGTTGACTTATTGGGTCTTTTCCTATGCCAAATACTTTTATTTTTATATAGTAAAGTATGTTTACTTTTTAAATATAACTTCAAGTTCTCCTGCTTTGCTGATCTCTTCTGTTCCTAAACTGTAAATATAGTCTCCTTATTTTTCTTTCAGGATTTTTATTTGTATTTGTTTACACTTAATGTTTAACCCATCTGTTTTTCTAGTGTTTTGTCTTTTTTTAATAATGTGGGATAGAAGTCCAACTTTATTTTCCTCCATATGGATAAGCAGTTGTCCCAGAACCATATATTAAATATTTAATCTTTTCCCACTGAATTTGAAATAGTCTTTGTGGTATATTAACTTCTCATATATGCTGGGGTCTATTACTTGATACATTTTATTCTTCAATTTATCCAGAATTTATTTTTGTGCAAATGGTTATCCATTTATTTAGAGTTGTTTATTGGACTGATATTCTAGTCATCTTTCAATTTTGGCACCAGCATCACTCCTGTCAATTTCTGCTGCTCTGTAATACGTTTTTATATCTGGTAGACAAGTCACCCTCTGACAATCTTTAACTCTTTATCAGAATTTATTTGGTTATCTTTTCATGTTTATTCTTTCAGATGAACTCTAAGATTCTCTGGTCACGTCACATCTCTCTCCCCTTACACATAGATACTAAACAAATAATAAATAAAATATACTGTGATGTGGGTTTTTTGGGTGGGGGTCAGGAAATGTATTTATTTTATTTTTCAATTACAGTTTGCATTCAGCACTATATGGTAATAGAAATAATGGGTTGGACTGAGAGTGTGTTGCATGTATAGATTGATCTCTCCATAAATATATGTTTCCTATAATATATTTCTCCATTTACTGAAATCTTATTTTATGTCTTTAATTCTTTAATAGAGTTTTGTAGTTATCTTAATTTAGTCATGCACATTTTTGTTAATTCCAATATTTTATATTTTTCTTCATATTGTAGTTTTTCATTTTATTATCAAGTGAATTATTGTTAAAATGTAAAAATACATCAATTTTAGTATATTAATGCCATAGTTTTATACATCCCAATAAACCCATTATAAGTTGAAAATATCATTAAGTCGAAAATGCATTTATTTACCTAATCTACTGAACATCATAGCTTAGGCTAACCTAACTTAAACATATGCAGAACATTACATGAGCCTACCGTTGGGCACAATCATCTAACCAAAATCCCATTTTATAATAAAGTGTTGAATTCTTCATGTAATTTATATAATTATGACTTGCCGCCTTCATGCTGGGCAATTATCTTGAGTTTCATCTCAAGAGTAATTGCCTTCCTCTTCTTCTCACCAGAAGCAGGAGACACAGATGGGCATTTTGTAGGATGTGAAAACACAATATTCAAAAAACACTGGCAATCCAGGAAGCTGTAGAGTATAGGTTGTTTACCATTGTGAGAGAGTATTGTACCGCATATAACTAGCCTGGGAAAAGATCAAAATTCAAAATTTGAAGTATAGTTTCTACTTCAAATAGACATGTGTATTGTTTCACACCATTGTAAAGTAAAAAAAAAAATTGTAACTGGAACCACCATAAGTCCAGGACTGTCTGTACTTCATTCTCTAGGGGTTGGCAGATAGAAAATTACACCACTTACACATAATACAATTTTCCTATTTTTAAAATATTTGTTTATATGTTTATATTTTATAAACTCATTGACAAACACATCCATAGTATGTTAAATAATAGAAATAATGGTATCCAATCTCATTCTAAATTTTAATGGAATATTTCTAGCCTTTCTTAATTAAGTATGATGCCAGTTTTAAATTTTAATCATGTGAAGAAATTATCTTTTAATTTCTATTTTGCGAGAAGCTTTCTGTACAAGTGCCTGTTGAATTTTCTCTCCAAAAAAAAGACATTTAAATGTGTTGAAATATTTTTGTCTTTTGATATGTTAGAATGAATTATTATGTTTCTTAATATTAAGCCATCTGTGCATTAATGTTATAACATTTAATCAGCAAATATTATTCTTTGACTATGTTACTGGATTCAATTTGCTTTGTCATTTAAAATTTTTTGTATCAATTTATACAATTGGCGCTAGACAGTTGTTTTTTATTTTCGTACTGTCAAATTTTGGCAAGAGATTTATACTAGCTTTGAAAAATAATTTATGGCAGCTTTCTCTCTTTCTCTATGATCTGTTATTTGGATGTTTGAAATAACTTATTATAAAGTTATCTTGGCAGATGGTTTCTACAAGGTGTTTTTTTGTTACAATTCTCAATTATAATCAAGTTTTCTACCTCTACTTGAGTTAATTTTAGTAATTAGTATTTCCCCAAATGCTCACCTGATATATTTGGCCTTAATTTTGGCATGCTACTTGATGCTTCAGTACTTAATATGTCCAGATTTAATGTGCCATTGCCTTTTAAATCTGTTTCCTCATTTCTCCAGTTTTCCTTATGTTCACTTTCTGTCTTTCACTTTTTAATTTATTGGCATGAAAGTTGCATATGATAGTATTATTATGAGATTTTCTACTAAATTGGTCATTCCCAAAGGCTGTGGTTTGTAGTGTTTTTGTGGTGTTTACCAGTTACTGATTTGGGTGGTATAAATACTCTGACCATGGCCAATTTCAAGTTACCAACATGATATAACTGATTGCAGAGGTAGCCCTAGCATACCACTGGGTTTATTCTACAAATCCTTATGTTTATATTTTAAAAGTTGATAATCTATCCCACAAACATAAAAAATATGTGTCAATTACTCTCCTCTATATAGGATGAGAGACTTATATGCTTTTGTTCTTTGCTACTACTAATCTCCACTGATCCTCATGTTTTATTGAAATAACCTGATTTATTAAACTGAGATCATTACATCTTTTTATTATATAATTTATTCTTTAGAAATTATTTTGAAATTAATTTTACAACCACATCAATAATAATAATTTACATTTTAGGTATATGGTTCTCTGATGAAAGCACTCAACAATATTTTATGATATTCATGGGGAATTATTCAAATAATATTCAGTTCTCTCACTTTTCTGGATATTTTAAATTCTACTCTTGTATTAAGCTTGACCATCTGGATGGTATGTCTATGGCCTATACTACCTTAGACCTTCAGAAATAAACTTCATCAAGCCAAATGTGTGTTAACATCAGGGTAATTTTCAAAGGACAACAGAAGAAACAATAAAAATTTCACTATAGACTTTGCTGTAGATTGAAATGATTGTTCATTATATCACTCAGTATTCTTAATAGGAAGCTCCATGTGTGGAATTTCCTTTAGGATCCAATTGGTACTTGAAAAGCTTCCTTGAGGATCATTAAAATGACTATGTTTCTTTTCTCCTTTGTTTTCCAGGAATCTTCTAGTTCAGTGGTTCTCAGCCTTCCTAATGCCGCGACCCTTTAATACAGTTCCTCATGTTGTGGTGACCCCAACCATAAAATTATTTTCGTTGCTTCTTCATAACTGTAATTTTGCTACTGTTATGAATCGTAATGTAAATATCTGATATGCATAGATCATGTATATGTATTTTCATTGTTACAAATTGAACATAATTAAAGCATAGTGATTAATCACAAAAACAATATGTAATTATATATGTGTTTTCCGATGATCTTAGGCGACCCCTGTGAAAGGGGTCGCGACCCACAGGTTGAGAACCGCTGTTCTAGCTAAATCTGAAGCTCAACTTCAGGATTTAGCAAACTCTTGTGCCCCGATTTTCCCTGATCTTGACTTTCTGCTCATAATTTTATTTTGGCTTGCCCTGCTAATTCCTAGTTACACCTCAAAAGGCTGCTTTACACACAAAGAGAGGAAAAAGTTAAATACAGAAACTCTATAGAAAATCATACAACTTAACAAAAGGAAGATAAACAATCCAATCAAAAAATGGGCAAAGGACCTAAATAGACACCTTTCAAAAGAGGACATTCAGAAAGCCAAGAGACATATGAAAACATGCTCAAAGTCACTAATCATCCGAGAGATGCAAATCAAAACAACAATGAGGTACCATCTCACACCTGTCAGACTGGCTATCATCAACAAATCAACAAACGACAAGTGCTGGAGAGGATGTGGAGAAAAAGGAACACTTGTGCACTGCTGGTGGGAATGCAGACTGGTGCAGCCACTATGGAAGACAGTATGGAGTTTCCTCAAAAAACCACAAATGGAACTCCCATTTGACCCTGTGATCCCACTTCTAGGAATATATCCCAGGAAACCAGAAACACCAATCAGAAAGGATATATGCACCCATATGTTCATAGCAGCACAATTCACCATAGCTAAGATCTGGAAACAGCCTAAGTGCCCATCAGTAGATGAACGGATTAGAAAACTGTGGTACATCTACACGATGGAATACTATGCTGCTGTAAAAAAGAAGGAACTCTTACCATTTGCAACGGCATGGATGGAACTGGAGAGCATTATGCTAAGTGAAATAAGCCAGTCAATGAAGGAAAAAATACCACATGATCTCACTCATTCATGGATAATAGAGACCATTATAAACTTTTGAACAATAATAGATACAGAGGCAGAGCTGCCTCAAACAGATTGTCAAACTGCAGTGGGAAGGCCGGGGAGGGTTGGGGGGCAGGAGGGAGGGGGGTAAGAGATCAACCAAAGGACTTGTATGCATGCATATAAGCATAACCAATGGACATAAGATACTGGGGGATAGGGGAGGCTAGGGGACTGTCATGGGCGGGGGGGAAAAAAGGACACATATGTAATATCCTTTGTAATACTTTAAGCAATAAAAAATAAATAAATAAATAAATAAATAAATAAATAAATAAATAAAATTCTATAATTTTGCTTTTTGGTTCCTGGTTATTAAAATGGAATTTAATGCTGTTTATATTTGTCTAAGGTCCTTACATAAGACACAAGCTACAGTTGTCGTGTGTGTGTATATTTTTTTAGTTTATGAGAATTTATGTATTTGTCCATCAACTAATATCTTCATGTCAGTGGTCAACAAGAGACAAAATAGACTCTCCATCCCTTATATAATGTGTTCTTTGACTGTCTCAAATAAAGTTGAAATTCAAATTAATTTTGTTTTTGTTTTCAGACTGATGGTATAGTAGTTTGCCTCATAAAGTGCACTGAATTTAATAAAAACCTCATGGGTGATACTGAGGATGTCTTATTGTTAGTGATGTGAGGAGTGGTACAATGTGTTAGAAGATCCCTGAAATAAGAGGCGGGCATATTGTTTCCAGTTCTGGTTAAGGCTGAGCTGCAAATTCACCTTTTGATTTGTGGGTAAATCATTACTTGTCTGAGTCTTTAAAAGGAAGGATAAAATGATATGCATTTTAAGGTCTCATCCAGTTCTAACGTCTTATTATTTGAATTATGAAAAAAAATAGCTAGTGAATAATTATTGATAAAATATGTTCCTTACACCCTCATCGTATCTACCATATTGCACCTTTGGTCATGCCTTCAATTTATACGAGTAAGAGCACTTATTAATATAGTTAAAATAAGAAGCAATAAAGTAACAGCTATCTTATTTATGCATACATAATTCTTATTCTGTTGACATTTTAGAAACCCATGGTATTACTACTAGCATTCTTTTTCCTGTTTCCATAATGGCAAAATAATATTAATAGTGCATGCCTGGAATATTAACTATGTTGTGCTAATGAGAACTTTAATAGCCCAAATAACTCTAACATATAACTCATGATTTTGTTTTCTGAGTAGTTCATTCACTTTTGGTGCTGAGATCATCCCTGAAATGCCATGGGATCCTAATGATGTGACTCCTACGTGTAACATTATTCTTCCTGGGAACACCTCGGAGGAAGACAGGCTTTACATTTGGAAGGGTCCTTAGAGGTTATTGTCTCTTATTCCAAAGACGGATGCCTCCTTTCACTAAGTACAGTGTCAGAAATATTCAGATGACAAGAAGTACTTCCTACCATATATAAAATGTGAATTTGAAAACAGAGGTTTCCATTAATACTGTCATGTCAGTCCCCTATCCTGGAGCCTAACACAAGGAAAGAAATAACATTGTAAGATCAGTGATAGAATGATAAATCCATTCATTCTGGTTTACTGCCAATTTAAGTAACCAACCACCAAAGTACTCCCCAATGATGCTCACCTTCTAGTATTCATGCTCCCCTCCCAGATTGTACCAGAGCTGGTTTGTGTGACCAATATTACTAGGATATGGCATAACTGATGGAATGTAACTTTTAAGATTAGATAACAAGCCCTGGCTGGTTTGGCTCAGTGGATAGAGCATCAACCTGCAGACTGAAGGGTCCCAGGATAGATGGTCAAAGGTACATACTGGGGTTGAGGGCTACATCTTCGGTAGGGGTCCTGCAGGAGGCAGCCAATCAATGATTCTCTCATCATGGATGTTTCCATCTCTCTCTCCCTCTCCCTTCCTCTCTGAAATCAATTAAAATATATTTTAAAAAAGATTAGATAACCAAGCACATGAGGATTCATTATACTAATATGTCTAACTTTTCTATTTGAAAATTTCCATAATAAAAAGTTTTTGGTTTTACTTACTTATTTATGAATCAGCATTTGCTTTTATTTATTTTATGTTTATTTGTTTAAATCTTTATTGTTGAAACTATTACAGATGTTCCCCCCCCCATTGACCCCTTCTAGCCCATACCTCCCCTTGCCCCCTCTCATTCCCACCACCCGCCCCAGGCCTTCACCACACTATTGTCTGTGCCCATGGGTTATGCATATATGCATACAAGTTCTTTGGTTGATCTCTTCCCACTCACCCACCACCTCCCTTTCCCTCTGAGATTTGACAGTCTGTTCCATGCTTCTCTATCTCTGGATTTATTCTTAAACACTTTAAAAAATACAGAGCATCATATACTTTAAAGAAATATGGGAATATGAAATTTTATTGTTTATTATTGAAAATAATAACACATTTCCAAAAATATCTTTTAATGAAAACCTTATTTTAAAGTATTTCAAGGGTGAACAATTTTACAATGGTTATCCAAAATTCAAAAAATTTTCTTTTACACCCTAAATAATTGAATTCATTTATTTGGGGGGGAAAAAAGTGTAATTACAAATAGTCAAAAAAATAAAAAGCTTAAGGTGATATGGCATAGGAAGGTCACAATTTTGTGTTATGTCCCCTGTCCCAAACACATTGCAATTCTAGATAAAATATATAAAGATAAAAATAAGAAGACAACTAAGCTCAAAAGTAAGAAAAGTGTCTCTGTGGATCCAAAATTAAATAGAAATAAAATTGATAGGGAGTCTTAGAGCCACTGGCCTGGTACTTCTAGGTCTTAGAAACAAAGTAGGAATGATCAAGAGGGTAACATGGCCAAAAAGAGTTACAGAAATAAGAAGGGAAATGAGCAAGCTTAATTGCTTAAAGCCAAGCTTTGGGGTGGGTTTATCATGCTCTAGAAGAGCTGCTCAACAAACAAACAGAAAAACTGCCCACAGCTATAGCTCAAAGAAACCACAGATCTAGAGAGGTGAGAGGCCAATGTGCAGACTCTTTCTGTTTGTTTATACAAAAGACTTTTTCTTTTCATCCAGTAATTTTAGAGACTAGTCTGACAATGATTTCGAGTATGTTTAGAACACTAAAAAAAAGAGAACCTTATTAAAAACAGTAAATTAGGGACTAAAACCGAGCAGAACTGAAATATGAATAGGCAAATGTGTAAAAAGATCAATCAGAAATTCTAGAAATGAACCGTCTAATCTTTAAAAAAATAAAGATAAGTCAATAGATAGGCTAAATAGTAGGATCAATTAACGCATTAGAAAGTGATATGGAAAAATTCACCTGGTATGAAGCACAAAGATACAAAGAGAAGAAAAAGATGGCCAAGATATGGAGGATAGATTGCGAGACCACAATATTCCTTTAATAGAAGTCCCAGGGGAAAAAGTAGAGAATTGTGTAGAATCAATATTTGTACAGTTTATGACTGAAGTTTTTCCAAAATATAAAGACACAAATATTTAGATGGAAAGTAAACTCTGAGTACTGAATAAGTAAGACAAGAATAAATAAATCTACATCTAGACAAATAGTAATTAAAAAGCATAGCATCAAATATAAAAGTAAAGTAATAAAAGTTATCAATAAAAAAGACTTATTACCTTAAATAGGAACAAAATTTAGGTGGCGCAGTTTTTTCCTTAGCAATAATAAATACCAGGAAACAAAGTAATATTTTAATGTGATAAGAGTAAAAAGTGTTCTTCCCACTTAAATTATCATTTATGAGGAGTAGCCAAGGACTGAAGGAAGGGAGGAAGGGAGGGAGGGAGGGGGGAAGAAAACACAGCATGGAAGGAAAGCATTATATAGAAAAACACAAGGCTGAACAAAGAAGTTGTCAGTAAAATGAATTAACATTTTATTATAAGAATAAAATATTAACTGTTTTTGAACTTTAGAAAAACACTTCATACAACAATAGCAAAAATGGGTTAATATGTATTAAGGTCCTTGTCATTAAGAGAAAGAGAAAACCTGAATTGCTTGTCAGAAAAAAATATTGAAAAATTTAAGGTTTGACTTACATTTCTACAAACGTGGCAGACAGACTAGATAACCTGAAAATCCCTCAACCACTAATCAGCTAGGAATGCCAGATAAAACAGAGCAGCCACCCTTTTAAAAACATAGCTGTGCTCCAATGAAAGGAAGGGAACTCACCAGTGCCAAAGAATGAAGAGAAAACTGACAGCCAGAGAAATCAGCTTCGGAGCTGATGCTGCAGGAGTGTTGAGGAATGTTGCAGGTCGCCACAATATAGAAGTTGTGGTTTTCATTTACATTACCTGTTTGATCAATTTTAAGGAATTGATTCACATGATTATGGAAGATGGCAAATCGAAAATTTCCAGAGAGATCTGGTAGACTGGAGACTCAGTGAAAAACTGATGCTGCAATTCAAGTCCAAAGCTCAATAGGCTGAAGACCCAGAAGAGGGGCAATGTTACAATTCAAGTATGGGGGCCGTCTGCTGCAGAATTCCCTCTTGCTCAGGGGAGGTCAGTGTTTGTTCTAGTCAGGACTTCAACTGATAAGATAAGGCCCACCCGCCTTATGGAGAGCAATCTGCCTTACTCAAAGTCCACTAATGTAAGTGTTAATCTCATCTAAAAACATTCAGAATGTTTGACCACATATTTGGGCACTGTGGTCCAGCCAAATTGGCACATAAAATTAACCATTACAGTTGGCTAACTCAATAGCCATTTCCAGCTCTGTTCTCCTTTGCCTCTTATCCACAAATATTAGAGAAACAAAGTGTTTGCTTTTCCAGTGTTTAGGAATGGTTATATGACCTAAATATGGTCACTAAGGCTTAACCAGAAGTTGGCTGGGGCCAAGGGTATGGTTTCTTAAAGAGTTTTCTTTTTTCTTTTTTTAATAACAAAAAGACATGGCTATTGTTGCCTGTCTCCTCTTTTATCTGCCTTTAGTGTCAACATGATGCCTGGAGCTGTAGCAAATATCTTGCAACCATGAATTTGCTACTTACAAAGGATAGCCTACTTATAGGCATGTTGTGACATGAGATTGTTTTTATTACTTAAGCCACTCTTATAACCAGATACTTTGATACTTGCAACCAAACTTTCTTAACTAATACAGTTTTGAAGATATATTTGAGATAAGAGGTAATTATTCATTGAAAATGAAAATGTATTTGACCTCACTAGCAGGCAGAGCAAAGTCACAGCATTCAGTGTTGAGAATGTCTTTGGAAATGGGCATACACCATTATTACTGATGAAAATGAAAATTTCTGCAACTTTTTAAAGAAGTAATCTGGCAATATCCACTTAAATATATATGCATTAGAGGCCTGGTGCATGAATTCGTGCATAGGTGGGGTCCCTCAGCTTGGCCAGCAATCGAGGCCTATTGGGGGGCCAGCCAGCTAGGGGGAGGGGCCACGGGAGGTTGGCTGTGGGAGGGCACTGACCACCAGGGGGAAGCTCCTGCATTGAGCATCTTCCCCCTGATGGTCAGTGTGTGTCATAGTGACTGGTCAACCGGTAATTCCGGTCATAATGGTTGCTTAGGCTTTTATATAGATAGATAGATGATAGATAGATAGATAGATAGATAGATAGATAGATAGATAGATATAGATATGTACATGTATCATTTAACTAAGGGATTTCACTCTGGGGAATACAGCCTAGGAAATGAAAATTAACTGTATGTAGGTGTTGGGAGGAATAATCCTCCCTGGATCTCTTATAACCCTGACCTCTTGCTCCGTATGCTAAAAACATAAGGGCCTAATTGCTCTTTACTTGGTTCCATTCTTCAGGTTATGTTTGTAGTAAGCAACGTTGAGGGATGGAGTACTGACAGTCTTCCTCCAGTAGAAAGAGCAGGCTTGCTTACTGTTTGTTGCAGAATTGGTGGATTCTCTAAGCTCATTGCTCCTCAGGTGTGACATGCCCACTGCACGAAAGCGTCCATCAGGGCCCATATCACAGCTCCCTGTGGAACCTGGGGCAAGAGGGAATGACACAAATACGCTGGTGCTCATGCTGCTTGCAGTGTCATGACTAATAAAGGCCTTGTCTTTGACCTGAAGTATTGTGTCTTTGTCAGCATTCATGAAGTCATGTTAGTCGAATTTGTTAGCTTGTAACTTGTAAGCAGGGTAAAATCAAATCCCAGACTGTTGTAGAAAGAACATGTAAATTGTTGTTTTGCAATATTGACTTTAGTGGCAAATCAAAAAAATTAAAGGAAATAATATAAATTTTCATTGAAAGATAAACAAATAAAACAGTGGATCAACACAACACTTTGGAATTATAAGACTATCAGAAATGTGTTATATGTATATGTATTTATTTATTTATTTTGAATACATTTTTATTGATTTCAGAGAGGAAGGGAGAGGAATAGAGAGATAGAAACATCAATGATTAGAGGGAATCATTGGTTGGCTGCCTCCTGCATTCCCCCAACTGGGGACTGAGCTCACAACATGGGCATGTGGCCTTGACCGGAATCGAACCTGGGACCTTTTAGTCCACAGGCTGATGCTCTATCTACTGAGCCAAACCAGCTAGGGCTATATGTATTGATTTAGAAAGACAAATATATATACACATTTGAATGAACATAGAGAAAAGTGTGGCAGGAGACTTAACTTTGATTACCTTGGGAATGGGTTGGAAAAAATTAGATAGAGAGATATTGATATAGGTTGATATAGTTTGTATTTTTAAATAAACATATTTTCAATTAAAATATAATGAACCGCTAAAACTATATTAGAACTAATAAATGAGTTCAGCAAGGTTATAGAATACAAGATCAAATGTATATAAAATCAATTGTATTTCCATATATATTTGCAATGAGCAATCCAAAAATTATATTAGGAAAACAATTTATTCAAAAATAATAAAATACTTAGGAATAAACTTAGGTGTAAGACTTATACTGAAACTACAAAACACTTGAAAAAACGAAAGAGCTAAATAAATGGAAAGATATCACATGTTTATAGACCATTAAACTTAGTATTGTTAAGATCACAATTCTTCCCCAAATTATCTACAAATTCAATGTAATCTCTATCAGAATCCCAAATGAATTCTTGGTAGAAACTGACAAGCTGATTCTAAAATTCATATAGAAACTCAAGAGACCCATAATAGTCAAAATAATCTTTAAAAAGAACAAAGAAGACTCACACTTTTCAATTGTAAAACTTAATACAAAGCAACAGTAATCAAGACAGTGTGGTACTGGCATAAGGATAGACATATATAGATCAATGCAATAGAATTGAGAGTTCAAAGAAAACCTCATTATATCTATGGTCAATTAATGTTCAACAAGGGTGCCAAGACCATTCAATAGTAAAAGATTAATCTCTTCGACAAATGGTGCTGGGACAATTCTATCTCCATATACAAAAGAATGAAGTTGGATCTCTATGACATACCATACACAAAATTAACTCAAAAATGGGTCAATGACCTAAACATAAGATCTATAACCACACAATTCTTAGAAGAAAACATAGGGGTAAATCTTGATGACTTTATATTTGGCAATGAATTCTTAGATATAATATCAAAATAAAAAATATATAGCCCTAGCTGGGTAGTTCAGTAGGTTATAGTGTAGACCCAATTTCCCCAGGTTGTGGGTCCGATCCCCGTCAGGGCACATGCACGAATCAATGAATGCATGAATGGGTGGAACGGCAGATCAATGTTTCTCTCTCTCTCTCTACTTTCTTCTCTCTCTCTAAAATCAATAAATAAAACTTTTTAAAAAAATCAACAAATTGAACTTCACCAGAATTAAAAATCTTTATGCTTCAAAGTACACCATCAAGAAAGTAAAAAAACAACCTATGGAATGGAAGAAAATACTTGCAGATCATATATATAATAAGGGAGTTGCATCTAAAACATGTAACTAATTTTTACAACTCTACAATAAAACCAAAAATAACTCAAATAAAAAATGGGCAAAATATCTGGATATTTCTCAAAAGAAGTTATACAAATGTCCAATAAACACATGACAATATGCTTAACATCAGTGGTCATCAGTGGGATTCCAATCAAAATGATATATCTCTTATACCCACTAAGATGACTATAATAAAACAGTCAAATAACAATGTATTGGCAAGAATGTGGCGAAAATGAAACCATCATGCACTGCTGGTGTGAATGTAAACAGGTGCGGCCTCTTTGGAAAACAATCTGGCAGCTCCTCAAAAACTTAAACAAAGAGTTATCATTTGACCCAGCAAATCTACCCTTAGGAATATACCCAAAAGAAATGAAAGTACATGTCCACACAGAAATCTTACATAATAAAAGCTTAATATGCTAAGTGTCCGGTTGTCCAGTTGGCCATTCAACCAATCAAAGCATAATATGCTAATGATATGCTAAGGCCACTCAACTGCTCGCTATGATGTGCACTGACCACCAGGGGGCAGACAGTTGACTGGTTAACCAATCGCTATGATGCACACTGACCACCAGGGTGCAGACGCTCCAACCGGTAGGTTAGCTTGCTGCTGGGGTCTGGCTGATTGGGACTGAGTGAGACAGGCTAGACATGCCCTGGAGCCTTCTCGCAGTCCCTCCATGGCTAGCCAACTCCCCACGCCCCTCCCTGGCCCCGATCATGCACTGGTGGGATCCCTTAGCCTGTCCTGCACCCTCTCACAATCTGGGACCTCTCAGGAGATGTCAGAGAGCCAGTTTTGGCCTGATGGAGGAACAACCAGTCGCTATGATGTGCACTGACCTCCAGGGGGCAGACACTCAATGCAGGAACTGCCCCCTGGTGGTCAGTGCACTCCCACAGGGGGAGCGCCGCTCAGCCAGAAGCTGGGCTCACAGCTGGCGAGCACAGCAGTGGTGGCGGGAGCCTCTCCCGCCTCCATGGCAGCTCCAAGGATGTCCGACTGACAGGCCCACTCCCCCTGGACACATCCCCATGGGGAGCAGGCCTAAGCCATCAGTCAGACATCCTCTGAGGGCTCCCAGACTGCTAGAGGGCACAGGCTGGGCTGAGGGAGCCCCGCCGCCCCCCCCCAGTGCATGAATTGTGTGCACCGGGTGTCTAGTTTGTAAATAAAAGCTTATAGCAGCATTACTCACAATAGTCAAATGATGGAGAAAATGAAAATGTCCACCAACTGATGAATGAATAAACAAAGTATAATGTACCCTTACAATATTATTCAGTCATAAAAATGAATGAAGTACTGATTTATGCTACAACATGGGTGAACCTTGAACATATGTTCATTGAAGAAGGCAGACAAAAAATGTCACATTTTATTATTCTTTTTTATATGAAATATCCAGAATAGGCAAATCTATAGAGGCAGAGAATAGATTACTGGTCACCTAGGGCTGGAAGGGACAGGAGGGATGACTAGAATGTGATAGCTAAAAGGTATGGATTTGCCCTTGTCTGATGGCTCAGTTGGTTGGAGTGTTGTCCCATACACCCAAAGGTTGTTGGTCCATTCCCAGTCAGGGCACATACCTAGGTTGTGGGTTTGATTCCCACCTCGAGCCACTTACGGGAGTCATCAATATCTCTCTATCTATCTATCTATCTCTCAAATCAATAAAAAAAAAGTATCCTTGGGTGAGGACTGAAAAATAAATAAAAAATAAAGGATATGGATTTCTTTGGGGGGGATGATAAATGTGGTGTAAAATTTATTGTGGTGATGGTTACAGAACTCAGTAAGTGGCTTTTGTACTCTAAAACATTGAATGGCACACTTTAGGTGAATTGTATAATATCTGAATTATATCTCAATAAAGCTGTCACCAAAAATATATATTATGAATGAAAAATATTTGTTTCTTGACATCATTTCCACCTTTTTTTCACACGCTGATAAAAGTACAAAATTCCCACTCCTTAAAAGCAAAAAAAAAAAAAAAAAAAAGTAAAAGTCATCTCTGCCAACTCCATACAGATTCCTAAGAGAGCAAAAATCCAATTTTTTTCAGTTTTCTATGTGGTAGTGAATACCTGGCCACCAGGCCATACTATGCATCAGATTTGATTGCCTTGGGTTTTTTTTTTTGTTTTTTTTTTGGTTGTTTTACACTTTGCGGCCTATCTCCCAGCTAAAATAATCTCTGATACTATTACCAATATGCTTGGCAAGTAACTTGCTCTTAGAACAAAGAAAATCCTCATTATTAAAAAAAGAAAAAGAAGGGCCAATAGGCAAAAGGAAAGAAAGCCCCCTACCTTTGCCTTTCATTTTGGCAAATATATATTAGTAAGATAAGGCTACTTCAATCTGTGTGTAACTTCCAAAGATAGCAGAAATGGACAATGCAATTTTAAAGATAACAAAATAGACTTCAGAGAAAATTCAGACTGGCCACATTGTGCTCTGCTTGAAGAGTTGCTAAAAGCTCAGTTATGATAGGCAGGTCCCCAGTGATATTCACCTCTTGGTACTCAAACCTACTGTAATTTTCCTCCTCTTGGGTGTCAGGTGGACGTACTGACTTTCTTTCAACATATAAAATACGCCGGAAGTAATGAGATGCAACTTCTGAGATAAGGTTACAAAAGACAGTGGCTTCCATCTTGGGCTCCCTCTTTCACTCTTTTGCTCCAAGGGAAGCCAGCTGCCATGCTGTGAGCGGCACCACGCAGAGGCCCACATGGTTAGGAAAGGATGTCCCCACGCAAAACCCAAGCAAGGACCTGGGCCTGGCAACAGCCATGTGGCTGAGCTTAGAAATGGGCTCTCTCCCAATTGAGCCTTGAGGTGATGGCAGCCCAAGCAGACACTTGGTGGGAGCCTTAAGAGAAACCTGAGCCAGAGACATGCAGGTGAGCTGCACACCAATTTTTGACTCACAGACACTGAGATAATAAGATAACATACGTTTGCTGTAAGGCTTTGAGGGTTGGGGTGATTTGATAAGTAGCAAGAGATGACTAATATAGCATGAAAAAGAAATAACACCACCCACACAATTAGCTACAAAATAAACTATTAGGATCCTTTTTTTTTTTTTTTACAATATACAAAATAAATATATTAGCAGATTGTAGATACAAAATAATTAGCCATTTACATGCAATAAACATTAATATTTTAAGAAAAACTATTTTAAATATAATATTACATGCACAAAACATTATTTCAAGGAAAAATATTTTAAATATACTAATATTACCAAAACTATACTAACATAGTATAATATCACAAAAGTTGTAAGAAATATTAAAAATCTGCAAATAACAGAATTACTTCTATTATATTCTAAATTTTTTTTCCCTCTGGCTCTATTTTTGTTCACCAGTTTATGTTGTTCATTATATCCCACAAATGAGTGAGATCATGTGGTATTTATCTTTCTCTGACTGGCTTATTTCACTTAGCATAATGCTCTCCAGTTCCATCCATGCTGTTGCAAAGGGTAAGAGTTCCTTCTTTTTTACAGCAGTGTAATATTCCATTCTGTAGATGTACCAGTTTTCTAATTCAGTGGTCGCCAACCTTTCAGACTTCACGGACCACCGGTTGGCAACCAATGCTCCAAAAGTTTCCTTAAACCAGTGTTTGCCAATCTTTTGGACCTCATGGACCACAAGTGGGCCGCAGACCACAGGTTGGTGATTACTGATCCACTCATCTGCTGATGGGCACTTAGGCTGTTTCCAAATCTTAGCTATGGTGAATTGTGCTGCTATGAACATAGGGGTGCATATATCCTTTCTGATTGGTGTTTCTGATTTCTTGGGATATATTTCCATAAGTGGGATCACTGGGTCAAATGGAAGTTCCATTTTTAATTTTTTTGTGGAAACTCCATACTGTTCTCCACAGTGGTTGCATCAGTCTGCATTCCCACCAGCAGTACATGAGGGTTCTTTTTTCTCCGCATCCTCTCCAGCACTTGTCATTTGTTGATTTGTTGATGATAGCCATTCTGACAGGTGTGAGATGGTACCTCATTGTCATTTTTATTTGCATCTCAGATTATTAGTGACTTTGAGCATGTTTTCATATGTCCCTTGACCTTCTGTATGTCCTCTTTCTAAAAGTGTCTATTTAGGTCCTTTGCCCATTTTTTTATTTGATTATCTTCCTTTTGTTAAGTGGTATGAGTTCCCTGTAAATTTTGAAGATTAAATGCTTATCTGAGATAACATTGGCAAATACGTTCTCCCATGAAGTGGGCTTTCTTGATGTTTTGTTGATGGTTTCTTTTGCTGTACAGAAGCTTTTTATTTTGATGTAGTCCCATTTGTTTATTTTCTCCTTAGTTTCCATTGCCCTAGGAGCTGCATCCATAAAGATATTGCTATGACATATGTCTGCCATTTTTTAAATATTTGTATTGATTTCAGAGAGGAAGGACGAGGGATAGAGAGATAGAAACATCAATGATGAGAGAGAACCACTGATTGGCTGCCTCCTACACATCCCCAACTGGGGACTGGGCCTGCAACTCGAGCATGTGCCCTTGACTGGAATTGAACTTGGGACCCTTCAGTCCACAGGCCGACGCTCTATCCATTGAGCCAATCCAGCTAGGACTATGTTTGCCATTTTGCTGCCTATGGATTCTTCTAAGATTTTTATGGTTATTCTATCTTACATTTAAGTCCTTTACCCATTTTGAGTTTATTTTTGTGTATGGTGTAAGTTGGTGGACTAGTTTCAATTTTTTTGCATGTATCTGTCCAATTTTCCCAACACCATTTATTGAAGAGACTGTGTTGACTGCATTGTATGCTCTTGCCTCCTTTGTCGAATATTAATTGAGCATAGTGGTTTGGGTCAATTTCTGGGTTTTCTCTTCAATTCCATTGGTCTGTATGTCTGTTCTTGTGCCAGTACCAGGAAGTTTTGAGATCAGTGGCTTTGTAATACAGCTTGATATCTGGTATTGTGTAGGTCCCTTACTTTTAAAGGTGAACTAGCACAATGGGAGAGAGAGACAGAGAGAGAGAGAGACAGAGAGAGAGAGACAGAGAATGGGAACTAATTAACTTTGAGGATTTGGGAGACATGCTCTTACTTTCTGAACAACTATAATTCTTCAGAAACAGATCAGGAGAGAGGAGTTTGGCTCAGTCCTTATTTCTCTCTTCCAGTTTTGGGGGTGATCATCAGCCATTATGAGCCCCTTGTTGACTAAAGATTGAAATATCCAGTACTAGCCTTATTTAATGATAATATTAATTTTCTCCTTTTATTAGAACTAATCAGTCACATTACAGGGACTGCCCTAGAAAATACCAGCACTTTATTTTGCCAGTTTCCATCCCTTTAAACAGAGGTGGTACAAAGCTGAGCCACAGTTTCCTTACTGTTGTCATGACAACACTTTTCCTTTTCAATACTTTATACTCTATAAAGCCATTTATGTAATGTACAATGTGCTTAGGGTTAAGCACTTTTGAACATCATGTACACAGATCCCAACCTTCCATAAAGGGTGTTTGAACCTATGTATATATACATGTTAAAATTTCACTATATAGTGATAACTAGAAAAAAATGCCACGTGTTGTGGTCAAAAAGACCACATTTTAAAGTATTTTTCAAAATACATGTTTTCTACCTTCAAACATATCAAATGATAGTACATATCATGCAAAATTGACCATAATCAACTACAATACATAACAGTGCATCATAAATATTGGCATTCAGTTTCAGACCAAGAATGATTCCTTTTATATGCTTTACGTTTTTTTGTTTCTTTGTGTTTGTTTGTTTGTTTTTAATCCTCACCGAAGGGTATTTTTCCATTGATTTTTAGATAGAGTGGAAGGGAGGGAGGGAAGGATAGAGAGAGAGAGAAACATCGATGTTAGAAAGACACCCTGATTGGTTGCCTCCCACATGCTTCCCGACGGGGGAGGGGGGAGGGGGGAATCGAACCTGCAACCCAGGTTCGTGCCCTTGACTGGGAATTGAACCCAGGACCCTTTGGTGCACCAACCAGTGCTTTACCACTGAGCAACACTGGCCAGTGCAGCTTTAAGTTTTTGATACCAGATAGACTACTGAATTCTGGCTACCCTTAACTTCAGTCACACCTTAAAGTTATAAGTGGAAGAAATTTTGATTTTTTTCCTCAATAAAAATTATGCTGAGCCCAAATTATTATGAAGTTTACATTTTAAGGGATGTTTCCTTAAATGTGCTCTGCAAGGGCTCACACACCAACTGATTGTGCTAAGTTCATCTGCTTTCCTTTTTTCCTTAATGTCAGTCGGTCTATGAAAAGGAAGCAAATGAGTGGAAGCACCTAAATTAATGCAGACTCTGCGTAGCAGCAAATAAGCAGGCAGGGTACAAAGTCCAGGCAGAAAGCTTGGTCTGGCTCATGTAAAGACGTGACTACCAGGTGTACCGGCTAATAATTGGGATTTTGTAATCAAAGAAAACACGATAATTTCAAGAGAAACACCAAAAGTACTTTATTCAAAGTAATGTCCATCGCTAGCTACACATTTCCCCATCTTTCAGGTAATTTGTGGATACCGTCCCAAGAGAACTTTTCTTGTTTTGAGGCAAACCATTCAGAGACCCAATTTTCCACTTCTTCATATGTTTTGAAGTGCTGCTCAGAAAGTGCGTGTGCCATGGATCTGAACAAGGGGTAATCTGAAGGAGCAAGGTCTGGTGAATACAGCGGGTGGGTTAATACTTCCCAGGCAAGAGCTTTTAATGTGTCTTTAACTGGTTTTGAAGTGTGTGATGGTGCGTTATCATGAAGCAAAATTACTTTGCCATGTCTTCTGGCACATTCTGGTCGTTATTACGATCAAAGCGTGGTTCAAATTGATTATTTGTTGTCAGTAGCGATCAGTATTAACGGTTTCACCTGCTCTTAGAAGCTCATAATACACCACACCTTCCTGATCCCACCAAACGCAGAGCACTGTCTTCTTTCTGAAGTGATTTGGCCTTGCAGTCGATGTTGATGGTTGACCTGGATCAACCCATGATTTTGTGCATTTGGGATTCTCAAAATAAATCCACTTTTCATCGCCAGTCACAATTCGATGCAGAAAAAGACTTTTTTTTTCGTGCCATTGAAGCATCATTTTCCTGATGACTTTTCAGTTTTCCATTTGTTTTTTGTTCAGTTGATGTGGCACCCATTTTCCTTCCTTTAAAATATTTCCCATTGCTTGTAAATGAGCGGAAATTGTTTGCTGAACAATGTTTAATCTTCCTGCAAGTTGTTTGACTTTGACACGCATCTTCATCCAATAATGCTTGTAATTGTTGGTCTTCAAACTTTTTCGGTTGACCTGGGCATTCTTTGTCTTTCACGTCGAAATCATCACTTTTAAAGCATTTAAACCAACGTTCACAAGTATCTTGAGATGGAGCATGTTCACCATAAACTTCCCGAAGTACACGATAACTTTCAGCAGCACTTTTCTTCAAAATAATGAATTAAAACTTCCCGCAAATGCTCTTTTTTTGGCATGAAATTCGACATTTTTAAGTGTAAAAATATCTATGATGTTAACACCTTCAGAAAATTTGACATATGAAGTTTTGAAGCTTGCTGTCAATACAACAAAATAGCATACATATCAAATCGCATACATATCAACGAATGTGTAACTCCATCTATTGAAAAAATTCCGCATTAGTAACTGGTGCACCTTAGCGCATGTTGAACAAGTCCTTTCACAGTGCGTGTGTGATAGTTAGAGTTCTGTAGCAGGCAGCGATGCATTGTAACTTGTTGGTGGATCCAGATACAGACACCATGTCATTTACCATGTGCACCAGTCCCCTTTACAATCCTTTCCAAACCTATCCCTGATGGGAGCAGAACGGCGACCTTTCTCCCTTAGTTTTACACAAGTTCTGTGTTCTTATTCAGCATGGCTGTTTCACCGTCTCACTCTATTTGACATGCGTACAATTTAAGGCAGTGATTTTTCCATTATTAAGAATTATATATAAACGGATTTTTTTTGGTATTGCAGATACTCCTAGTGAATTATGCATGGGTCTGCCAAGGAAGTTATAGTTATAATTCTGTCATCCCAAATACACTGTTCAACCAGGAGACCTGGACTGATTTGAAAATATGCTGTGACTGTAAACCACTTTGGGATCCTTTGGGATGAAACACAATGTTTAATAATGTTACATCATATGAGAACAGGTCAGAGCAGGAATGATAACATATGAGGTGTTAATCATTCGATATTATTTCTAAATTATTCAAAGTGATTCCCAAGATAAATGTTATCTTCATTTTGATACCAAATCCATGGAGAATTGACAAGTGGAAAGCATCCTGCGGCTTTATAGTTCCCTGACTTTTTTCTTCAGGTTCATAAGTCAATAGGAAGTTGGCTTGCTTCTTTACAAAAGACAGAATGACATCAGTAGATGTCACCCATGATATAAAACTTGGAACGTACCCCAGGGAAACAGATCCCCACCCCCACCCCCAGATACTCTTAAAATCCCCATAGTGGTCAACACACTGTTCTACCCTCTCTGTCTTTTACATGGACAGGAATTGCTTTCTTTCTTTAATTCAATGGAGATTTGGCGTTTTCTAAGGCAGCCCTCTGGGCCATTCTGAAAGCTTTCTCAAGATTGTATCATTTATTTGTTGGCCACAAAGAAATGCAAGCAAAAAGCCAAGCTGTAGGTAACAGCTACATATTATATCGGGAGGGCCCTGCCCTCTGCTCAGCTCAGAGCCTGGCTGTTTAGTTTTCATCTAGAGAATAAGCTGCTGTTACTCTTTGTTGGAGGGAAGCAAACTGAGGGAAAGGGGAGCAACTCTTTCAGGAAAGAGAAGAGAAAGATCAGTGAAACTCAGTTGTCTGCCTTCACCAGTTGGAGAGCAGGCTTTTATCTTCCCCTTCAAGGACACATATAGGAGTGTTCATCTTTTCTTTCAATCAAGTCAATGAAAATGTTCCTTGTTTTGCTAATGAGAATTCTGAAGACACAGCCAAATGAATTTGGCCATCATTTTGATGGTTAAAAGAAATATGCTTAAATGAAAGTAGGGGAGAGTGCAGCAAAAATAATCAAAACAAAATTTAGCATTTCAGCTTAGGAGGTAGCTCATATCGGTGGATTAAAGACTATTTTTAAAGTCCCGCCTATTATAAAAACTACCAACTTCTATGAAAGGTTTATTTCAAATGCTCAGTGAGGCTTCAAAGAACATAGCATCCAGCACAACATAGGCAGTACACCTTACTGGATGCCTCAATCAATTAAGACACCAGATTTTAGTGTTTCACCAATACATTAAGTGATACTTTGCCTCAAACATGTGTATAAATCTGTGTCTATCTGCAAACTAATATACACTAATGGCATGTCTGTACAATTGAATTATATATGAACCATAGATAATTCTTCTCTTTACAACTGTACATGCTTCCAGGAAAACTCCACTTCTTTCTCTATTTGTCTTCCTTTTCAAAGACTATCCATCCTCATGCTCTTCTTCCTTACGGTTTTATAGACTGATCTGTATGTATGTATGTTCTGTAGGAGAGAAACACTGGTCCCTTCTTCACTTCCAGGTTCTTTGACAGGCCTAATAATTAAATTGACAAAAGATAGATTAACAGGAGGAAAACAAATTTAATTTTGTAGGAGAAACCAAGATGGCAGCATAGGTAAACACAGGAGTTTGCTGCCTTGAACAACCACTTCAAAAATACAACTAAAAGATGGAACGGACATCATCCAGAACCACAGGAAGGCTGGCTGAGTGGAAGTTCTACAACTAGGAGGAAAGAGAAAAAACATACCAAGACTCAGAGGAGGCACAGTGCTAAAGTAAAATAGTAAAGTGCGGAGTGCATGTGGAGCGGGCTGGCGGCTGAGGGAGCGGTTGTCATTTTCAATCAGGAGGGAGTCTCAGGCTCTGAGTTTCAGTTCCAGGTGAGTCTCTAGGGACCCAGACTCATACGGGAGAAGCGGGACTCTGGCATCGCTCAGAACCCTAGGGCAGCTTTCTCTCTGTGGGGCTTGCAGCGATTACTGGGACACTGAGAAGCAGAGCCTCTGAGGGTAAGACTGAGAGCAGCCATAATTGCTAACCCCGCCCTGTTGATCCCGTGGGACCCACCCCTCCCAAGCCCTGCAGGGAGACTTTTCCTGGATAGCCTCAGGCAAAGGCTAGATTAGCACCTCCTTAGAGATCCAGGAGCCAGGAAGCCCAGAGGTCAGAGTGGGACCATACAGTTTGCAGCTCCATGGAACCATAAAAGACACACTCAGGGGGCAGACTCAGTGAGCACCAAAGCCCAATCGAAGCAAGTCTAGCCCCAGAGGGGTGTCTCCAGCACAGAAGTTCTCCCACTGCAGACACAGCTGATTCTCACAGCCAATTGGCCTGGAGGTCAATTCCTCACAGTGATAACTACAACAATCAAGGCTTAACTACAACAAGACTGTGCACAAAGCCCACAAGGGGGTGCACCAAGAGTGTCTACCTCAGGTAATTGGGACACTTAGCACAGAAAGGCACTCTATCGACACAGCAAAGCATAAAAAATGCCGAGACAAAGAAATAGGACACAAACAACAGAATTGGAGGAAAGCAAACTGTTGGGTATAGAGTTCAAAACCACACTTTTAAGGTCTTTAGAGAACTGTCTAGAAGCCGCCGATAAATTTAATAAGGCCCTCAAAAAGACTGGTGAGACCGCCGATAAATGTAGTGAGATCCTCAAGAAATCTAATGAGACCCTCAATGTTGTGATAACCAACTAGAAATTAAGCATACACTGACTGAAATAAAGAATATTATACAGACTCCCAACAGCAGACCAGAGGATCGCAAGAATCAAGTCAAAGATTTGAAATACGAAGAAGCAAAAAACGCCCAACCGGAAAAGCAAAATGAAAAAAGAATCCAAAAATATGAAGATAGTGTAAGGAGCCTCTGGGACAGCTTCAAGCGTACCAACATCCGAATTATAGGGGTGCCAGAAGATGAGAGAGAGCAAGATATTGAAAACCTATTTGAAGAAATAATGACAGAAAACTTCCCCTACCTGGTGAAAGAAATAGACTTACAAGTCCAGGAAGCACAGAGAACCCCAAACAAAAGGAATCCAAAGAGGACCACACCAAGACACATCATAATTAAAATGCCAAGAGCAAAAGACAAAGAGAGAATCCTAAAAGCAGCAAGAGAAAGAAAATCAGTTACCTACAAGGGAATACCCATACGAATGTCAGCTGATTTCTCAACAGAAACTTTGCAGGCCAGAAGGGAGTGGCAAGAAATATTCAAAGTGATGAATACCAAGAACTTACAACCAAGACTACTTTATCCAGCAAAGCTATCATTCAGAATAGAAGGTCAGATAAAGAGCTTCACAGATAAGGAAAAGCTAAAGGAGTTCATCACCACCAAACCAGTATTATATGAAATGCTGAAAGGTAACCTTTAAGAAGAGGAAGAAGAAGAAAAAGGTAAAGATACAAATTATGAACAACAAATACACATCTATCAACAAGTGAATCTAAAAATCAAGTGAATAAATAATCTGATGAACAGTATGAACTGGTGATTGTAATAGAATCAGGGACATAGAAAGGGAATGGACTGACTATTCTTGGGGGGCGAAGGGTGTGGGGGTGAGGGAAGAGATTGGACAATAATCGTGCACCTATGGATGAGGACAGCGGGTGGGGAGTGAGGGCCGAGGGGGGGGTGGGAACTGGATGGAGGGGAGTTATGGTGGGAAAAAAGAGTAACTAATGTAATAATCTGAACAATAAAGATTTAATTGAAAAAAAAAAAAAAAAAAAAAAATAAACAAACAAATAAATAAATAAATATTAAACTCCTCAACAACCTTTCATTAAAAAAAAAAATTAATTTTGTATGTATGGGAGCTCATAGAAATATGAGACTCAAGGAAGTGACCAAAGCAGGCAACTTTTATACCATTTAGACAAAGAAACAATAATTTGTGAAGAATTGACAAGATAAGGGGGTTGGGCTTAGAGTAATAAACTGATGAAAAAGTAGCAAAATTTGTTTGTACAGCCTTCTTGACCCTAAATACCCTATCTTTGGTGATAAGAATGCCTTTTACCCTTTTAGTACAGGGCAGTTACCTTTCACATGGGAAACTTACGTCCTGTTTCCAGGGAGACAAAAGAGGGTAAGAGTGTTTTTTTGTTTTGTTTTGTGTGTGTGTGTGTGTGTGTGTGTGTGTGTGTGTGTGTGTGTGTGTTTTGCACTGGCTATTTCTTAAGTAACGTTAATTCACAATAATCAATATGCCAAAGTGGCATATTTTGCTCCCACTCAATGTCTCCCACTATACTAGAAACTTTTTAAAAGAAAGGGTACATTTTATTTTGCTTTCTATTCTTATCACTTCTGCTTTAGCATAACACCCTGTGTTTAACTCTATTATTCTGTATTTTGTTTGTTTTTTAAATTGTTGTTGTTGTTTTTGTTTTTGTGTTTTTTAAGAGAAACACCGATTTGTTATTCCGCTTACGCATGCGTCATTGGTCATTGGTTGGTTCTTGTATGTGCCCTGACTGGGGATCTAACCCACAACCTTGGTGTACCGGGATGATGCTCTAATCAACTGAGCTACTCAGCCAGGACCTCATTCTGTCTTTCAATTGCTCATTTGCTTAGAGAGGGACAGCATTCTTATGATTTGAACCTTTAAATTCAACCTTTTTGGATCATCTTCATTATGTGAGTCAATAAATACAAACAAGTTGGAATTGAGTTTTCTGTCCCTTGCAACACAAATACTCTTCATAAACTTGATATTGATATCTAGAAGAGCGATATTGGAAAGTAACAGATCCCAAAAGTAGAATTGCTGATTGCAATTGGAATGTGGGACACTAGATTCTTCTGCCTCCAGCTGTGGAATTGGCAAGCTCGATTTTACTAATACAGTAGCTTATTAAACAGCCCATATTGCATCTTAGGATTCAGATATTGGGCTGACCAAAGTTTAGGAACTTGATATAACTACTTCAGGATATTGGATTTCACTGACGACTGCTTTTGACCTTGAATAACTACCTATCAGGAGAATAAATGCTGTGGTCCAAGCTGATGTGTCTGAAAGCAGACCTGGAAGAAAATAGAGATACTTTCTGCTTTTAGCCAGCAAAACAAAAGTTGACAGGCAGATAATCATGAATCTTCCCAGGTTGGAAGTGCTGTATACTCTGCTCCAAGCTAAACATTATAAATAAACTTGGGAGGACAGCAGATATAAAAGGAGGTAAAACTGGTGCTCATACCCTAGTTCCCCACTAAGGACCGTATCCTGTGTATTCCCTGTGTGACAAAGGGCACAATTACCTGCATTTTAAATAACATTCCATTAGAATTCTGCCTCGGGCAGGGGGCAGATTAACTGTATCTCCACCACACCCCATCCGACTTGAGCAGCCCCCCCTTATCCATGAGGTATCTATGTCCCAAGATCCCAGTGGATGCCTGGAATTGCAGGTAGTACCAAACCCTATATATACTATGTTTTTTCCTATACATACATACCTATGATAAATGTTAATTTATAAATTAGCACAGTATGAAATTAACAACAATAACTAATAATAAAATAGAACAATGATAACAATATCTCTCTATATATAAACCCTAATATGCAAATAGGCCAAACAGTGGAACAACCGAACAACCGGTCGCTATGACAAGCACTGACCATCAGGGGGTGTGCGTGGAACATGGCGGGTGTCTACAGCAGGTGGCAGAGTGCAGAACATGGTGGGTGTTGGCTGTGGCGGGATGATGAGCGAGGGTGCCAGACCAAGGCGGGAGGCGATCGCTGTCATTGGGGTGAGCCTCTGGTGGTTACTGAAAATTATTTGCTCCTGCACACCTGCTGCCAACACCAGCCCCACTCCCACCCACTGCTGGCACTGGAGCCACAGCTCACACCTGCTGCTGGCACCGGCCCCAATCGCTCTGCGCAGTCAACAGATGCGAGTGGGGCCTACACTGTCAGTGCTTGGGAGCAGCAGCGGCGGGAGTGGGGCTGCTGGCAGACAGGGGACCTGGGGCTGTGGTGGGAGGGGCTGGGCGGGGACGTGGAGGATGGGCCAAGACCTGCCCCTATGCCCACTGCAGCCTCACAGCCTATAGTTCCTTTTGAGGGGCATGAATTCGTGCACTGGGTCCCTAGTACTGTAATGAAAGTTACGTGAATGTGGTCTGTCTCTCTGAAAGCATCTTATTGCACTATACTCAACCTTTTCACTTAAAGGAAGCACTTTACAGCTTCTCTTTGGCAAATCTGAATTGCCAGCATCACTATTCTTGTGCTTTGGGGCTTTTATTAAGTAAAATAAGGGTTACTTGAACACAAATACTGTGATACCTCAACATTCAATCTGATAACCCAGATGGCTACTAAGTGACTAACTGGAGGGGAGGGTATACAGCAGTGATGGCGAGCCTTTTGAGCTCGGCATGTCAGCATTTTGAAAAACCCTAACTTAACTCTGGTGCCGTGTCACATATAGAAATTTTTGATATTTGCAACCATAGTAAAACAAAGATGTATATTTTTGATATTTACTTTATATATTCAAATGCCATTTAACAAAGAAAAATCAACCAAAAAAATGAGTTCGCATGTCACCTCTGACACACGTGTCATAGGTTCGCCATCACTGGTATACAGTGTGGATTCATTTGGCAAAGGAATGAATCCACAGAGCAGGACGCACAGAGCAGGAAGGCACTAGATTTCATCACACTACTCAGACGTGCAATGTAAAACTTATGAATTGTTTATTTCTAGATTTTCCGTGTAATATTTTTTAACTATGGTTGACTGTGGGTAACTGAAACTGTGGAAAGTGAAACTGTGGATAAGGATGGCCTATTAGATTACTTGTATTGTCCCAAGAAATAGCAAGATGGAGATGCCATTTAACATCTGGGCTGGGGCAATGGGCAGAGCAGCTTGGTCTGTTGCTTAAAGGCAGAGACTTTGCAGCCCAGATTCAAGGACTGTGACTCAAAGAAATATGTATCTTTAGTTACCAGCCTATAAAACTGACCAAATGTAAATTGGCAAAAAGCCAATTAAGATTTTAAAAGGAATGGATGGATAGTCTGCCTGAAAATTAGCCAAAACAGTGCAAAGCAGCGCCAAGGGATAAAAAGACATCTGAATAGCATTGATGGAACCCCTTAGATTTTCCCTTTAAATGAATGAACATATTCCTTTTTTTAAAAAAAAAAATGTTTGATGTAGATTTCCATCACTTGAAAGTATGAGTCCTGATTAACGCAAGGCTAAGGGGAATGGGAAGGAAATGAAACTGTATTGAGAACTTACGATATGCCAGACACTGTGCTAGGTGCTTTCCACTATATTCTTTTTTATCCTCACCCAAAGCATGAGGATATATTCCATTGATTTTTAAAGTGAGAGAAGGGAAGGAGGGGGAGGGAGAGAGAGAGAGAGAGAGAGAGAGAGAGAGAGAGAGAGAGAGAGAGATGATAGAGACACATCGATTGGTTGCCTCCTACATACTCCCTGATGGGGGTGGGGTGGGGATTGGGAGATTGGGATGGAACTCAGGTACATGCCCTTGATGGGGACTCGAACCCACGGCCCTCTAGTACACAGGCTGGTGCTCTAACCACTGAGCATGCTGGCCAGGGAGCTTTCCAATATTCTTAATGTTCCCAATAACCCTGTGAGGTATAATATCTCCCCTCATTTTGTTTAAAAGAAATTGAGGTTCAGAGACATAAGTATACATTAAGTGCCCATGTCCACATGGTTACTAAGTGGTAGATTAAATATTTAACCCTTCTGTTTGATGCTAAAACCAATACTATTTTTATTATGCCATACTCTTCTTCAATAGAATGGGTATTATAATAGTGCTTGCTTCATAGGATTCTTGCAAATGCTGGGTACATAGTAAGTGCTAAATAGGTAAATGAAATACAAAAGGATAAAATAAATGAATAGACAAATGGTGGAGCGAGGGGTCCCTCCTTAACATGAGAATTTAATATAATCTATGAATGATGTGCTGTTTGATCCTGGCAAATCCTCTGATGCCTAATGACCTCCATTATTTAAAATCCGTAATCAGAAGATGGCTATATTCACTCAATAGCTTAAAAGTGCTTACAATTGTTGTAAACATTTAAAATATAAAAGCTACAGATAGAGTAGATTCATTTGCCTTTTCCTCAGCAAGGCTAAAAAAATTATGTGTATTATGAAAAAACATTATTTGGACATTGTAATTATTTTACAGTCCCCAGCTGAGAATTTTTAGCCTGAATATTATAAACTAAGAAACATTAAGTACATGACTTTTGTAATGAGATTTCTCACTTAATGTACAGTAGCTCCCCCTTATCCACAAGGGATACCTTTCAAGATCCCCAATGAATGCCTAAATCTACAGATAGTACCAAACCCTATGTATACCATGTTTTTTTCCTATACATACACAGCTGTGATAAAGTTTAACAGCAATGGCTAATAATAAAATAGAACTATAATAATATACTATGATAACACTTATGTAAATACGCTCTCTCTATCTCTCTCCCTCCTTCTCTCTATCTCTCTCTAGTAATTTTTATATTTTTCGGTCCAAACTTTCTCCTGAACCTGTGAGCCATCCCGTGCAGTCAGTGCTCGGTGTCACGGGTTTCAGGGCAGCCCTCCTGAAGTCTCCCTACAGGCTCAGTGCTTTCTGGTGCAACACGTTGCCGTCACCCAGCACACGTTTTCTGTCCATGCCTTCCACCCCCGATGTAACGCGTCTCCACCTACTAGTAAACTAAGCACTTAGCGTGCACAGTGGCCGGAACTTTGGCAGTTTAAGGTGCGACACCAAAACTAGTATAGATTTCTTTTTCCTTCATCATTTCGTGGATACGCTGGATGAAGGGAAGGTTCAAGTCCCGGGAGGGGCCGAGCAGAACTGTGAGATGTCATCACGCTACTCAGAACGGCATGCGATTTAAAAAGTGTGAATTGTCTATTTCTGGAATTTTCCATCTGATATTTTTGGACCATGGTTGACTACAAGTAATTAAGACCATGAAAAACAAAATCCTGGAGATCCGACTCCTGTGTGACTCTAGGCATTTGACTTGAACTTGCTGCAGTCTCAACTGGAATCTGTTTGAAAATGTAAGCGACATTAACTGTGCTTTGCAGTTTCAAGCTAAAAAATAAATTATTCAGAATGAGTTAATTATTATCTCAGTGTACCATCATTCCTATTTTAAAATGATATTCAAAAGATTAAATACCCAGAAATTTAATCATAATTTGCATACACTAGTTTTGAAATTAAGCAACAGTCTCTTGATCAATGCAAAATTACAAAATCCTCCAGATGAAAGATAACCTTGAACCACGATACAGATAGAAAAACAATTTCCCTCTTTAAAAAAGCTAACGACCACTCCCGGTTGCTTGAGGACATTTTACAATTTATTTCAATAAATTGCCTCGCATTCCCTTTTCCTATGAAAAGAGGAAAAAATATGGCTCTAATTCCACGTGGGCCTTTGATTTTGAGCACATGAAGGATTGAGTTTAAATAATTGTCTGAGTTCAGGCCTCTGCTCTCTTTCCCCTCAATATATAGGTGCTTGCTACTCACTCAACCTTCCAGACACAAAACAGTGACTGATGTGCCGTGCCCCCCTCCAAATTACTCAGACGGGCACAGACAGGAAACTCCCAGATCATCACAGTAATTATGTCCTCCCTGAAGCCAGTGTGAAACATAATGGCTTAACAGCCTACTATGAACTCAGGCATCTCTGTTTCCTCCAGTCTCCAAAGCAAGCCTCTGTGATAACCAAGACTTCAGATGCAAACCAAGAAGCAAGGACCAGACTTTACAAGTAGGAGATACAACAGCCCTTTCACCATGAAAACAAGGAATATATATAGAGTGACCCCCTCAAAATGTTTGCACACTTTAACAGCTGATAGCTCAATTTTGAAAATGAAATGTATTTTAATAAACACTGCCTTTATAATTATTCAAAGTGTGTGTATACATTTTTGGGATACCCTACATATAATGTTATGTAATATTTAATATATTATGACAATACAATATTCAAAGTGCGTATATACAATTTTGGGGGACACCCTATATATTGATGTAAAAACTATGTGATTTCTCATATTTAGTTTAGGAAACAGATTATATTTTACTCTCATACTTCTTCCTGCACAGAAATACACATAACGATAACATATTGAGAAATTATATAAAATTAAACCATTTAATTTTGCAAGTATATTTTTTTATTCCTTGGTTGAACATGTGACAGATCACAATCAAGCCTACCTATTGTAATTTATCACTTAACACAAGAAATGTATTTAACCAAAATATATTACAAATGCAAAGTGTTAGTGTCCAAAGACTAATATTTTCCTATTAACATTTTATACTTTATCTTAGCGTTGACAAAATATCCCATACTACTTTTTTCAAAAACAAAACATGTTTGCTGTGATTCTAAGCAAATAGTGTCTAGACATCAAAAGAAAAGTTTTTTCCTAATCTTTCCACTTTTTAAAAGACTCAGAGAATTTACTGGAGAGGAAGAGAAGACTAGATGAAACTTTTAACATTTTTAAAGCTATATGTTCCCATTTCTTGACAGATAAAGTGACAATAAATAAGATCTGCATCCTGTGATCAATAGAAATATAGAGGTTAGAGTTTTACTATTTTTCTCTTGCCTTTAAAAAATAAATAGAGCTTGCCAATGACTTCATTACACACAGCCTTTCAAGGTAAGCGTAATAGAATTCTAGTTTCCTGGCACACTGCGATGGCACGTTAGGTAAGTAAAAGATGACACTGAATTAAAGAATTTATTCCTTTACAGGAACTCAATTATAGTCTTCTCTGGTATTTTCCTAAATCAAATCCAGTGCTACATCTTGAGTTAAAATTCTCATACACTCCCTTGGCACAGAGGTACAAAAGGGTTTCTCCACCCTCCTCTTTGATTTTCCTCTTCATCCAGAACAAAATCCAACCCAAGATTTTTCACAAGAGCTATATAAAAAACACACAAAAAAACAATCGCTAGAATACTCAAATATTGCCAAGTCCTCCAGTATTCTAAGGCCACTCTTTCATTTAATATCCAACTATAAAATGACTTGAATCACCATTGTTCATGCAATAATAAGTCCAGCACCCTCCCTAAAATCTAAGGATTCCTAGGATGGGGTTGGTGGCTAGAGAGTGAAATCTCATCCCAAAATACACCCCCCCCCCAAATGATTTCTCAGTCCCCTTATGATCCTAGGTCTGAAAGCTGCTGACCTCTGATCTCCCCGCTTTGCAAGCCCTCTATCTCTCCCATATAGCACTTCCTCCTTGATTCGCCAAAGTGACACTGATACGTGCGGTATGGAGTTCAAGAAAGTTTGCTGAATCAAACCAAGCTAACATGAGAAGGGGAATTTAAAAAAGTCAAACCGGAGAAATGTCAAACCAGAAGCCTAAAAAAAGTGACAATGAAGACAGAGGCGCAGCTCAGAAGGTGTAAGAGAGATGTTCTTTGCCTTCAAGCAGTATCTATATAGCGTATTAGGACATTTGGAAACATACCTGAGCACACTTAGGCTCAAGCCGGGACCTTTGTTATATATTTTATGTCTTTTCAGGATGGTGTTTTTCCCTTTAATAAACCCAGTGATCAGAGATCTGTCAAAGTAAATAGGAAACCAGAGAGTAACCAGGTAGCATGTGTTGTGCTTCATACCTGGCCAGGTGATTGAAGACCTGTCTGCAGGGAAGAACTGAACCGGAAGTGGACAGGGAGGGATAATATTTTCAGAAGGTCTGACTGAGGGGGAGCTGTATGTTCCTATTGTCTAGCGAGATGTCCAATATCTGCCAATCATTACACATGAATCAGTAAGAAGAAAGATTGGTCAGCCAGATCAATGCACCTGTGTGATGATAATATTCTGATTTCTGATCAGAATTCTCTTGCTCTACAAGAAGCCATTTTCAAATGAAGTGTTACTATTTTGTCTTCCTGATTTTATTCCTTGTTCCTTAGAGTCAAAGAAGTGCTTGCTACAAGGGTAAAATTTTCTTAAATATTCAGTTAACTGAGAATTCAAACAACTGCCGGATCCTAATTGTAAATAGAAAAAGTGGCAAAGAAAGGACATCTTAACATTGGAAAGTAGAAATATGTAACCAGAGTTAGGAAAACAGATATAGAAATAGGCAAGACTCAAAAAAAGAATATTTCAGGCACCCTTGTAATCTACTTAGATATTTCAGTGTTTGACCTTGAAGCAATTTCTGGCAAGTTAAATGGCATAATTTCCTAGAATATCATAGTGGATAGATCCATTAGCCTGATGACCCTCACTTGGCATTTTCAAAGAAATTTACTGCTGGTAGTGATAAGGTTGTGAACACTGAAAGTTGCCTGGCTGATGAAAATCCTATTTGAAAAAAAAATCTAGGCAGATTTCACTTAGGAGTTACACCAAATACACTCACACACCCATACTGTTAAAATGTATACCTTTTAAAAATATGCATTAAGGTCTGAGGATATAATGGGCATTATAAATTCTATTTCATCTATGAAATTACTTTCGATCCATCAGAAATATTTTGAGACCTACTATGTGCAAGCCATATGCTAGATACTTAGGGAAACACAAAGATGACTAAGAGAGTCTCTCCTTCTGTCTTATAACAGAAATAAGACAATTAGGCAAATAACTATAGCTGAATAAGTAAGTACTAAATCAAGTTACAAATACCCAATTGGAAGAGTACAGGAAAAGAAGGGATTGATTATGACTAACAAGGATTTTTTTGGGGGGGAGGGGGGCCTTAATTGAGGTGAGAATTGACTCATAGAAACCAAATTAAGCCACACCCTTTCTGGAATCAAAGAAGAATCCTCATCCTTTAGCTCAGTGGTTCTCAACCTTGGCTGCATATTAGAATCACCTGGGAATCTTTTTAAAATCCTGATTTCTGGGCCTCATCCTCTGGAAATTCTGTTTCTTTGTTACTAATGTTGTGGCCCCACCCCATAACAAAGAAACAGAATTTCCGGAGGATGAGGCCCAGAAATCAGGATTTAAAAAAGATTCCCAGGTGATTCTAATGTGCAGCCAAGGTTGAGAACCACTGCTTTAGCTGGATTTAATACACAATGGGAAATCTGCTCAGAGACTCTGCATTCTATAAAGGGAGAACTGCTACTAATGAAACAAAAGAGCTTTTGGCCATGTCATCATGTATCATACAACCTAAAATGCTATTAGTGAATAATATCTGTTCTCATGGGAATTGCAACATTACAAAAGCATGAAATGGCATTCAAGATGAATGATGCCATGGCTCTTCGTTGTAGAAAAATAACATTCGAGCACTGTTTAGAGGAGATAAATATTCTATTCCTAGAGAGATGTCCTATTGCGTGGAACAGGAATACTTTGCTTGGCTCAAACATAACTGAAATGCACCCTTCCCCCAAGACTACCAATTATTTTGCTCTTATTCCATAATTCCTAGTAACCTTTTGATTACTAATGTAATCATTTAGCCTAATACGGGAAAGAAAATTATTTTAAGAATAATCTTTGAACTTCTTGGGGGCAGGGACCATACATTGGTTAGTATAGATCAATAGTGCTTGATAACTGGCAAAATTGCAAATTCACAAAACTTTCAAAATCACAGTTCTAAGTACCAGCAAGGTAACACTGACCCTTGTTAGTGAACTCTTACGCATCTGACCAGACTCGCAACTTTACCTATTATATTCTTATTTTCCAAAATAAAAGAAAGCCAGTAAAAAATTATGGAAGAAACCGCATAAATAATCTGATATATATCATGGGCCTATCTTTGCATTTGGCCACAGGTATTTGATACCAAAGTGAAGTAGAAGGCTAGAGGGTCAGGGATATATTTCAATGAAAGAAATTATATCAGGTCTATTTTAAGAATAAATATGATGAAAGAATGTAGAATATTTTTTCAAGCACATCAAAACTAGAGCACCCAGGGTTCACCTACCTGGTAGATGCGAAGAGACCGTACTCAACCCTCTTTTCCCTGAGAAGTTAGGTAGCCGGGAAGAGATGACCAAGACAGGCACCGTCCCTGTCTTTTTGAAGCCAATTTATTCATTAGGCATGATAAACACAGTGCCTATTTCCCACAATATATTTTAGGGCTCCATAAAAAATGTTTTAATTTTTTTAAATGAGAAAGAAAAAAATGAATATAGTCCTGGTTCAATTTTATTAGTCTTTATATCAATGCAGTCTAAAATGTAATTTTAATATTTTCATGGAGAAAGAGGCCCATGAAGACAAATATTGCTAGGGTTCATTAAAAAATAATGTGGCCCAGCCGGTGTAGCTCAGTGGTTGAGCTACGAGCCAGGAACCAAGAGGCCACTGGTTCGATTCCTGGTCTGGGCACATGCCAGGGTTGCAGGCTTGATCCCCTGAGGGGGGTGTGCAGGAGGCAGCCAATCAAGGATGTTTCTCTCTCATCGATGTTTCTATCTCTCTATCCCTCTTCCTTCCTCTCTCTAAAAAATCAATAAAATATATTTTTAAAAGAGATAATGTGGGCCTATTTGTTTACCTTCTATTAGAAAAGACTGGCAAATAATTAAAGAAAATGTAACACAGTTTAAAAGTACCGAGATCAGGTAAGTGCAGGGTGCTCCATCCTGAGAGGTCATGCAGGGTTTCTCAAAAGCCTCAGAAGAAACAGGAAGGAGGAAAATCACTAGAGCAAGAATGCGCACAGATCTAAAAGCACCTGAGGCCAGGATGAGTGGGGAAACGGCCACGGACCTTCAGACCCTTGGAGCAGTGGTTCTCAACTCAAGGAGATTTTTGCCTCCCAGAGGACAAGTGGCAATGCCCAGAGCACTTTTAGTTGTCACAAACAGAAAGGAATGCTACCACATCTAGTGGGTGGAGGCCGGAATGCTGCTAAATATCCTACAAAGCATTGGCCAGCCCCCCACCCAGGAATTATCCTGCCCCAAATATCAACCGTGCTAAGGCTGAGAAACCTGCATTAGAGAACTAGAATCAGATATTTTTAATTTTGAGCCTTTTCCAATTTGATAGCTTGTTGCTTAGATTTACATTTCTAAGCAGCTTAAACATTTAAATATACTTATTAACTCTTACAGTTCTTTTTATTAACTAGTATATGTTCTATTTATATCCTTTGGTGATTTTTCAACTTGTAATTGATCTGATGCTTGGTGTCCTAGAAGAAATCTTTACATATTATCGATAGAAAACCTGTGTGTCATATATGTTGCAAATATTTCCCTTACTTTATCATTTTCCTGGATGTTTTATTTTTTCTTTCTGTGCAGTTTCTAACTTTCATGTAATCAATAGTATTCTCATTTTTCACATTTTCTGCCTTTATATTATAAAAGCTGTTTTCAACCCAAATTGCGTAAACAGATTGTTTTACTACAATGTGATAAACAGTATAGTACAACAGCATGCCCCATGTCAACAGTGTGGAGGCACAAAAAAGTGGGCATTTAAAATGGCAGAAGAGGAAGAATTAATTTTTTTATTGTCCTATGTATTCTAAGTACCTAGAAAAGTGACTGACACATAAAAGGCTACCAATAAATATTCATTAAATGTTGAATGAATAAATAAGTGGCATTGAATTGGCCATGTAATTGCAGTTTATGAAATAGCATAAAATATTTATACTTGCAAACGTCCTTTGCAGAAATTGGATAATGAGTAGAAGAGATCATAGAGTTTTGTATTTCTCCTAGTTTATCCACTTCAAAGCTATATCTGAATCTAAGGCTCCCAGCGCTCAAAATCATCCTAGGAATGTGCATCAGGCTTAGGACTGATCCAGATGACCTTGGAGATAGCTATGAATCTCCAGATCCTCTTCTCAACCCAAATTGAATTGTATTTTTGTTTTGCAAAGAAAAGAGTATTCTCATTTCCCCCTAGATACACACACATGCCCATATGCATTTAAAGTAAAAAGGGAAAGCTCTTCTAGCCCCCACCCTACTTCCCAGGGGCTTGATGTATCTATCCTTCCATTTTTTAAAATATTTTTTTATTAACTTTAGAGAGGAAGGGAAAGGGAGAGATAGATAGAAACATCAATGATGAGAGAGAATCATTGATTAGCTGCCTCTTGCATGCCCCCCACTGGGTATCTGAGCCTGCAACCCAGGCATATGCTCTTGACCAGAATCCAACCCGGGACCCTTTAGTCCATAGGCCTATGCTCTACCCACTGAGCAAAACCATCTAGGGCTATCCTTCCATTTTTAAAATGGATTTGTGATAGGTATGAATCTGTTCCCAATTGCTTGGGTACAAGAAATACCACATTTTTCTCTTTTTGGTTTTTTTTAAATTAAATTCAACTTGGTTCTGAGTATTCACATTGTTAGCTGACAGGACACTTACTACCAGTAGTTATTAGAGCTTCCTTCTCTATCAGATCCTATAGGAACCTCAGAGCTTACTAAGTCACAGGAAAATGAGAGAGAAGGGGCTAACTCTTAGCTGGTAGTTGCCATCATTACTGATGATTCTGCTACCCAATAATGCCATTGAATTCTGGTTTTCTGCCATCTACCAGGTGCCAACGCTTTGTAGGGTATATGGCAGGAAGCAGGGTGATGCATCTATTTACCCCAGGAGATCCTCACTGGTCCTCTAAAGGCAAGACACTGGTCATTTTTATCAGTCCCTGGTATATACCTCCCCCAACAGTAGTACTGCCACCTGCCCAACTACAGATTCAAGGTAACGCTTCCTCTGCAGCAATACTCACTCACCAATTTGACAGCAAGTGTAAACCTTTATCCGCCCTTGCCTTCTAGGGCAACTCCAGACTTTCCCAATAAAGACCTGGATAGGTGTTACTGCTTGTTTGCTTTAGGAGTGGTTTTAATTTATGAATTTTTCTTCTAGGGCTGCTCCTATTATAGAAAGAAAAGGAGGGGGGGAAGAAATGAGAGAGAGAGAGAGGGAGGGAGAGAGAGAGAGGGAGAGAGAGAGAGAGAGAGAGAGAGAGAGAGAGAGAGAGAGAAAGGAAGGAAGGGGAAAGGGAGGGAGAGAGAGGAAGGAAAGAAACAAGGAAGGAAGGATAGATGAATGGAAGAATGAATGGAATGAAGAAAGAAAATGCTGTTAATTTTATTTACCCTTCCACTTCCCATCTCTAAGACAGCAATTCATTCTTAGAAATGAATTGGCTTCAGGCCAAGCAAGATAAGTTTAGCTCTCAAGGAGTCGTACTCATCAATAGATCAAACAAAAACTACAAGTGTTGGTGATGATGTGGAGAGAAGGGAATCCTCACACACTGTTGGTGGGATCGATAATTGGTGCAGCCACTATGGAAAATAGTACAGAGGTTCCTCAAAAAATTAAAAATATAACTGCCTTATAACCCAGAAATTCCACTTCTGGATATTTATTCAAAGAAATAGAAAATACCAATTTGAAAAGATATGCACCCCTAGGTTCATTACAGCATTATTTACAATAGCCAAGGTATGGGAGCAACGTGTGTCCATCAATCGGCCAATGAATAAAGAAAATGTGGTACATATACACAACGGAATACTACTCAGCCATCAAAAGAGTGGACTCTTGCCCTGGCTGGCTTGACTCAGTGGATAGAGCGTCAGCCTGCGGACTGAATGGTCCCAGGTTTGATTCCAGCCAAGGGCACATGCTGGGGTTGCGGGCTTGATCCCCAGTAGGGCGCGTGCAGGAGACAGCCAATCAATGATTCTCTCATCATTGATGTTTCTCTCCCCTCTCCCTTCCTCTCTGAAATCAATAAAGAAATATAAAATATATATATATATATATATATATATATATAATATGTTTTAAAAAAAGAGTGGACTCTTCCCAATAGTTGCAACGTGGGTGGGCCTGGGGAGTATTATGCTCAGTGAAGGAAGTCAGTCAGAGAAAGACAAATACCACATGATCTCACTTAGATGTGGAGCCTGAAAAACAACATGAACCAACAAATAAACCGAAACAAACTGATAGGTGCAGAGAATAAGCTGATAGTCACCAGATGGGAGGGGGATCATCAGGGCTGGGTGGAAAATGTGAAGAGAATTAAGAATTACAAACTGGCAGTTACAAAATAGTTACAGGGATATAAAGTACAGCATAGGGAATATCATCAATAACCTTGTAATAACTACCTATGGTGTCAGGTGGGTACTAGTCTTATCAAGATGGTCAATTCATAAGGTATGTAAATGTCTAATCACTATGCTGTATACCTGAAGCTGATACAGTATTGTATGTCAACTGTAATTGAAAAATAATTTTTGTAAAAGTACAATCTATAATAATAAAAGGGTAATATGTTAATTAGGCTGGACATTATTGCAGACGTCCTTCCAGATGAAGCCGGCGGCTAGAGGGAAACCCGGGTTCCAGGGTGCTGGAGAGAAGCCGGTGCCAGCAGCTGGCAGAAGGAAGGCCTACTCTTGCACAAATTTCATGCATCGGGCCTCTAGTATATTATAATTCACAAAAAAAATCCTCATGTATGTATTTAAAATCTATTCAAAGAAAAGAGCTCAGAAGGTAACAAAATGTTTCCATCTATTTGCCAGGTCCTCTAGATATAATGCTCACTAATTTTGACAGGCCATTGCAATCATTTCTCTTTTCTCTCTCATGTTGGCAATGACCCAAATGCTTTTTGATTGCTGAAAAGGATAAGATCATGTGACCTGCTAGGAGATTTTCAATCAATGAAAAAAGAACAGCAGGCACAAATGTCTGGAGTTTATCAAACACTGGAGCAGCAACTTAAGATTTGATTAGAGTGGATTTCCACTTAAAATGACAACATCAAGCTACTGTATTATTGGAAAACCATTACAAGTAAGGATGAAGCAAAGCATGAACTACTTTAGGAGGAGAATACTTTAGAATCCTTTAGCAAAAAAAAAAAATCCTTTAGCAATAAATGGAAAAAGTTATTTTATGAAGTCTTCCCAAGGCTTTGCTTTTCTGAAAATACTCAGAGTTCCAGTAACTTTAACATGAATTAAAATATTTTTTCAATGATGTTCTGATGCTAATGTTGCATCAAACTTATTGACATAGTTTTTCAATCCCAGAGTATTAGCTCTATGATCCCTTTGTCATTTAGACTGTCGAGTTTGGATTAATTGCACTGAAAGTTATGATTGGAAAAGGTGTGGTAAGTATTCTGTCATTTTAAAGGAGAAAAGGCCCCATTTCAAGGAAATGAATCAAGTATCTTATTTAGATTAGTTGGTGCATTACAGAGATTGTGGGGAAATGTTATTAAACATTTGATGATATATAAACAATCAGTCCTCACATCTTTGAAGTAGCTAAATGAATCTACACACACACACACACACACACACACACACACACACACACATACACACTCAAAAATATCTTTGAGGAGAAAGTACTTGCCAATACCCATAGGCAATCATAGCAACTTCCTTTTTTCTGTTTAGGAGTCAGAGAAGACCTCCTCATGACCTATTCTTAAGAATTACTGACTCAGAGGTAAGCTAATAGTCTTAGTAACAAGTTAATTTTAGTAAGTTAATTCATCGCTCTAGATCATTGTCTTCTCGTCTATAAAATGGGGATAATAATAAACTACCTATCTACTAGTCCTTGAAAGCTCATGAAAGGCTGAGATGAGATGGGGTATGTAACACTTATTCGCCAAATATAAAGCTATTTTTTCATCTATTCCATATTTGTTTAGCCAAGAAATGTACTCGGTGCTCAAGATATACAAATGAGTTTAACAGTCATTGTTCTCATGGGTCAATAACAAGGTGTTAAGTCATTTGGCTGACCCATTTGAGCACCTAATATTATGGCAGTCACTGTGGGAAGTGAGGAGATTATAAAGATGAAAGATTGGGTCCTTACTCTCAAGAAGCACACAGTCAAAGCAAGAGGGATGCCCATAAACCAACAACCACAAAATAGTGCAATAAATGCCGTAGTACAGAAGAGGAAAGGCTTACATGCATTTCTGTTCATTTGTAATGTGCTCACCTGTAATTAGATGGCCACTGTCATCGGAGCAGACTTGAATATGCTCTTTGGACTTGAACTGTTATGTTCCCCATATGTGTGGTTAATTGAGAAAGAAATGAGCATACTTTACACTCAACTATCCATTTTATGATTAAAAAACAGAAATCTTTGTTAAAATAGGTTAAGCACCGACATTAAAGAGTAAAACAGCCGAAACCGGTTTGGCTCAGTGGATAGAGCGTCGGCCTGCGGACTGAAAGGTCCCAGGTTCGATTCCGGTCAAGGGCATGTACCTGGGTTGCGGGCACATCCCCAGTAGGAGATGTGCAGGAGGCAGCTGATCGATGTTTCTCTCTCATCGATGTTTCTGGCTCTCTATCTCTCTCCCTTTCTCTCTGTAAAAAATCAATAAAATATATTTAAAAAAAAAAAAAAAAAAAAAAGAGTAAAACAGATAGTCATCCCAGGCAAGTTTGTAAAAAGACATTAACTCCTAAGTACAATTTGTTATCTCTCTCACTAATGGGTACAAGTGGTGTTTAGGGCAGAGCCACAATTTTTGCACTGTAGTCCTCATGACCAAAATATCTTTTTCTTGTTGGAAAACATCTTAAGTAGAACTGCTCTTATTAATTACATACTTTAATCTTCCTTGAAATATTTAAAGCAAAATAAATTTAAAACTCCAACTAGAAACATATAAGGTTCATCAAGGAAACTTCTACCCTAAGCACTTTAACTGACATGAGATATTGTTGTGCGTGAGCTCTTTTTTTAAAAATAAAGTATTAAGTTTTCCCAAGATAGCATCCCATGGGAGCTGGGAAATTTATTTTTAAAGGCTATAATTTTTTTTCTTTAATGTGCTGCTATAATTCTAGGACAGCAGTGTCTCTCGGGGCGGGGGGGGGGGGGGGGGGAGAAATAGCATTCAAGTGGCTGCCATCTGTATAGCCCCATCCCAAATGATAGGAACAAGCTGGTTCGGAGGCTGAATGACAAATATTATGAATTTCAAACCAATCTAAACCTGCCATCCTTTTCAGCACGGATGCTCAAGAAATCATTTAAAACATTTGATAACCATGTCATTGCACACCTTGAGAGGTGGATGATTTCAGGGATTACAATGACCTGAAAAACACAGAACCATTTGCCTCACAGAAGCTATTTCGATTTGAAGACCTCTTCATCACAACCCTGAAAGTTCATCTTACATCATTTATCTCCTTATGCTTGGAGCTGCCATGAGAGCTGCCGCGCGGCCATTACCTCGGCCTGTTGTACTGACAGGTCATGCAGGAGCATTAGTATGATCAGCTGTGGCATATACGGAAACTTTTGAGAAGAGAGGTTAAATCCTATAGGGAGCAGGGTTTGGGGAACAAATGACTTAGCAACAGGAAGAAATCAGTTAGCTAGCAAAGCAGCAGGACTGAATAGGTATTTAACTCTTCAGGGAAACATCCAGCTATGTATCAAGGTCAAGAAAAAGCAGATCAATTAGAGTAGATATTTAAAGGCACTTAATATTTCATGATGCTGATATTTAAAGAGAAAGGACAAAGAATTCATCTTTTCTGTGTGCCATTAATTTATAAATATTCTGCAATTAAAATAAAGTTTTTCAGAGAATTAACGTCCTTTTATCATCTTTCTTTTTTGTAGCATATTTCTTATTTGATTTGTTTTTAATAATTGAAGTACATTAGAGCACACCATTTAAAATGCTTCTTCATTTAACCCCAAAGTAATTAAATCAGCAATAGGCATGTATTATGGATAACTTTATCAATCAATGTCAGCATTTCAAATGTTTGAAATTGTGCAGTAATATCCAAGATAATGATTTCAGAAATACAGGAGAGACATCGTGATTTTTAATGTGTATTATGACATTTATGAAATGTTAAGGAGAAAAAAAATGAGAAAGAAAAAAATGGAAAATGAGCTATTAAAGGTATGCATGTCAATTTTATGAAGTGGTTCAAGATTAGTGTTTTATTCAGAATAATAATTTTATTATTATTTTATAATCCTCCGACCAATAGACCAGACTCCACTTCAGAGCATTCAGATAACATTTTTCTAATTTAAGGTTTCTCTCTGCTTAGAGTTTACTTATCTGAAAAATAAGACTTGTAACAATTGCAAGTTTTATCTATTTTTACCTCACCAGCAATAGCCTTCAAAGATTTCTTGCCTTCAGGGGCTTGATTGTTTCTTCCAAGACTTGAGTTATCAAAGTTTCAAATTGTTCCCTGGGATATGAGGGGATAATTAGATTACTGCACTCAAAATTTGCATTCAATGGCAATGATTTTATTTCAAGTTTTAAAAGAAGTAAAACAGCAGTTATCTCATTAGAAGTTCATTGGATATGACTTTATCAAAAAGCGAGTTGTTTCAGGGGTCATTTTATTTTTTATGAGAAGCCTGATTCATTCTAAAATCCAAAAGGCATAAATCTATACTTGTCCAAATTCTCAAGTATATTTGTAAGAAAAAAAAAGTTTTTTGTGTGTGTTGAATTGGTTTCAACATAAGAATTATTGTTTTAGAAAATTCTGCCTCCGTCTTTTATATACAATTATATTTTAGAAAGATGATATGTGTAGTCATCTTTGTATATATCTGTATATCATCTTTCTATACAATGTGTTATTATTATAAACTTAGGATGTCAAGGATATTTTCACTCTTTAAAGCATTTTGTTGATCTCTTGAATAATAAAGTGAAACTGAAGTTTATATTATTTCATCACCACCCCCTTTTTTTCTATTTCTGTACTCAACATGAATCATTTATTCAATAGCCATTTTTGCTAAACATTGTGTAACACCAAAGAAGTGTAATGCATAATCTTTGCCCTCAAAGACACACACACTCTCTAGAAAGTCAAGACACATATACCATTAGGAGAAAACAAATGATTAAGTGCCAACATGCATAATATGGCAGGTGTTAGAACAGAACATTTTTTTAAAAACAATGAGATTCATGTTTACTGAAATGTATGTAGAAGATTTCACAGAAGTGATGGGACTTGACGGGGTCTAAGGGATGTTGGATGAACCTAAAATGAGGGGAGAAGTTCTGCACAAAGAAGAGTAAAGAAACAAAAGAATGAACATGATCAAGAGAGTGAATGGAGACTGGTTTACATTGTGGAATGACCTTGATGGGCAGCAGGGAAAGATAAAGTTGGAAATGAATTGGGTTCCAATTATGGAAGAACTCAAATAATAAAGGGGAGAGTTTAGAGCTGATATTATTTGGTTTGGACTAGGCTAACAGTGGACGTGGGATAAAAAATTTGAGTATATTGCCGAGACCGGTTTGGCTCAGTGGATAGAGCGTCGGCCTGCGGACTGAAAGGTCCTGGGTTCGATTCCAGTCAAGGGCATGTACTTGGGTTGCGGGCACATCCCTGGTGGGAGATGTGCAGGAGGCAGCTGATCGATGTTTCTCTCTCAGCGATGTTTCTAGCTCTCTATCTCTCTCCCTTCCTCTCTGTAAAAAAATCAATAAAATATATTAAAAAAAAAAAGTTTGAATATAAGAAGCCTAGGGGAGGAAGCATCAGTGGGGCCTTTATCCATTTGTTTTAGCAAGCATTTGTAGAGCATCGTGCATTTGGTGAAATATTCTGAGGAGCAAAGGATTTTAAGATGGCTTTAGGCTTTGAGATTTCAGAAAGGAATGTGTTTATATTAACAGAAATTTTACTGTACCTTCTGGGCCCTTTAGAAATAAGACTCAAACTCCCAAATTGAGCCAAATAAGAAGTATGGTGAAAGAGGTTAACCAAATTTGTGTAATTAGTTCCTGAACTGGCGTTCAATTCCATTGTGCTTTCCGTTGCCTTTGAATAATTCAGTTTCCAAACCTTTTTGTTTCCAGCTCCTTTCCTGCCTCATCTCTCCAACCTCCCAGACTTCAGCTGGTTACTTTCTTTCCAGATGCTGTTCCCTCTTGGACATTTAGATCACCTTAGGCAAAGCCTAAATCATCTTTCTTTTTCTGACTTGCACTGGGGCGGGGGTAGGGTGGGGTGGGAATTGACTTGGAGAAAAATTAGGAGGTTTAGAAAGAACAACAATTGGGGTAGAGGAAAGGTGATCAATTTGACTGTGATTATATTGATTTTGTAATGATAGTGGGATTCATGGTCATATGCATGATTCCCAATAGACAGTTGGAAATAGCAAATGAGAAATTAAGGTGGGAGACAAGGTTGGAATGCAGATTTGGGAGTCTTCACCAATGGCAAGTGAAGGTCTCTCAGAGGCACTGAAGAGTGCTCCCCTCTCCTTACCCCACATGGGCATCAGTGGCAAGGAGAGAGCTCTAAGTATCATTCAAGGTCAAGTAATAATATTTTGTCTTATTTCATTAAGTCCTTGTAACAAGTCTATGAGGTAGGAAGGTGAGGCAGATTGCATATAATTTCTCATTAGGATTTTTTTCTCATTGGATCATGAATTTGATTCGCATTAATATTTATATATATTTATCCTAGACTGATTTCTTCTAAGGACCCATTATTTTCATGACTGGTCAGATTATTCCTAAAATCAGCTGATTCTGCTGTCTTTCCTATCAGCATGCACAGTCTTGCTCTCACAAATAACTGTGATTAGAAAAACTGCATATGTTAAAAAAAGAAGTCCAGATTGAAGAAATGTGCTCTACAACACATAGATCCTCTATTCAGCTAAAAATAAAGCAAATACGTAAGGGAAAGCATGAAGGAGAAAAAGGCTTGTTATTCTTTGAGGGATATGTTTTGAAACCATTGGTAACTGTGCCTGGAAAAACAACAGACTGTGAAAGAAATCTACCTTTTTATTCTTTATATACTAATTTTCTACTGAACAAACACATTGTATTTGAGTTCTTAAATTTTAAAAAAAAATTATTTTGTAGGCCCTGGCCAGATAGCTCAGTTGGTTAGAGTGTCATCTCGATGCACCAAGGGTGCAGGTTCTTTCTCTGGTCAGGACACATACAAGAATCAACCAATGGATGCATAAATAAGTGGAACAACATCTCTCTCTCTCTCTCTCTCTCTCTCTCTCTCTCTCTCTCTCTCTCTCTCTCCCCCTCTCTCTCTCTATCACCCTCTCTCTCTCTTTCTCTCTCAAATCAATCAATAAAAAAATTTTAATCATTTTGTTATATATCATCAAGCAGAGCCATAAATATAAATTCCAAAGGATGGCAGAACATTCAGTAACTATAAGGCATTGATGGAGAATTGGAAACAGAGAACTCGTATTCACTCCTGTGGATTACCGGATCATAGAATTGAAAGGGATTTGAAAAAATCATGTAGTTGAGGCACTTTTGTTTTAAAGAAGAAACTGCAACTCTGAGAGATTCTGAAAAGTTTAAGGTCATATAGCAAGTAGCTAGTGGAGCTCAGTTTTGAATCAAGTTCACCTGACTTCCAGTTCGGTGCTCATTCCACTGCTTGTAATCCCCTACCGTGACTGACTGAATGAATCCAAAAGTAATTGAGTTCTTTTTTTTTTTTTTTTTTTTTAATTAAATCTTTATTGTTCAGATTATTACATTTGTTGCTCTTTTTTTCCCCCCATAACTCCCCTCCTCCCAGTTCCCGCCCCACCCTCCGCCCTCACTCCCCACCCACTGTCCTCATCCATAGGTGCACGATTTTTGTCCAGTCTCTTCCCGCATCTCCCACACCCCTTTCCCCCCCAGGAATAGTCAGTCCATTCCCTTTCTATGTCCCTGATTCTATTATAATCAACAGTTCATTCTGTTCATCAGATTATTTATTCACTTGATTCTTAGATTCACTTGTTGATAGACGCATATTTGTTGTTCATAATTTGTATCTTTACCTTTTTCTTCCTCTTCCTCTTCTTAAAGGATACCTTTCAGCATTTCATATAATCCTGGTTTGGTGGTGATGAACTCCTTTAGCTTTTCCTTATCTGTGAAGCTCTTTATCTGACCTTCAATTCTGAATGATAGCTTTGCTGGATAAAGTAATCTTGGTTGTAGGTTCTTGGTATTCATCACTTTGAATATTTCTTGCCACTCCCTTCTGGCCTGCAAAGTTTCTGTTGAGAAATCAGCTGACAGTCGTATGGGTATTCCCTTGTAGGTAACTGAGTTTCTTTCTCTTGCTGTTTTTAAGATTCTCTCTTTATCTTTTGCTCTTGGCATTTTAATGATGATGTGTCTTGGTGTGGTCCTCTTTGGATTCCTTTTGTTTGGGGTTCTCCGCGCTTCTTGGACCTGTAAGTCCATTTCTTTCACCAGGTGGGGGAAGTTTTCTGTCATTATTTCTTCAAATAGGTTTTCAATATCTTGGTCTCTCTCATCTTCTGGCACCCCTATAATTCTGATGTTGGTACGCTTGAAGCTGTCCCAGAGGCTCCTTACACTATCCTCGCATTTTTGGATTCTTTTTTCATTTTGCTTTTCCGGTTGGGTGTTTTTTGCTTCCTCGCATTTCAAATCATTGACTTGATTCTTGCGCTCCTCTGGTCTGCTGTCGGGAGTCTGTATAATATTCGTTATTTCAGTCCGTGTATGCTTAATTTCTAGTTGGTTCCCCAATATAAGATCGAGGGTCTCATTAGATTTCTTGAGGATCTCACTACATTTATCGGCGGCTTCTAGACAGTTCTTAAGAGACCTTAAAAGTGTGGTTCTGAACTCTATATCTTCCATTGACAATTTTGTCCTGTTTCTTTGTCTCCGCATTTTGTTATGCTTCCTTGGTGCACCTCCTAGTGGTCTTTGTTTGCAGTCTTATAGTTAAATCTTGATTGTTGTAGCTAATTCCAGGGAGGGTTTGACCTCTAGGCCAAGTGGCTATGAGAATCAGCTGTGTCAGTAGTGAGCGAACTTCTGTCCTCTAGGGAGGTGCTAATCTAGCCTTTGCCTGAGGCTATCCGGCAAATGCCTGTGTGCAGGGCTTGGGCGGGGCGGGTCGCACAGGATCAACAGGGTGGGCCGGAGAGAGCAGTTATGGCGGCTCTCAGTCCTGTCCCCAGGGGCTCTGCCTCTCTGAGTCCCAGCACCCGCTGCAAAGCTCAGAGAGAAAGCTGCACTCGCTCTGACCGAAGCCAGACAGTCCCGCTTCTCCCGTTTGAGTCTGGGTCCCTAAAGACTCGCCCGGATCTGGAGCTCAGAGTCTGCGACTCCCTCCCGATTGAAAACGCCAACCGCGCCCTCCGCCGCCAGCCCGCTCCGCGCACTCCGCACCTCAGAATTTGACTTCAGCACTGCGCCTCCTCTGAGTGTCCGTATGCGTTTCTCTTTCCTCCTAGTTGTAGGACTTCCACTCAGCCAGCGTTCCTGTGGTTCTGGGTGATGTCCCTTCCGTTTTTTGGTTTCACTTTTGAAGTAGTTGTTCAAAGCAGCAAACTCCGGCGTTAACCTATGCCGCCATCTTGGTTCCAGTAATTGAGTTCTTACTATGCGTTTACCAATGTGGCATGTGTTAAAGGGGAAGCTAAAGTTTTTTTTAAAAAAAACATGGTTTTAAAAATTTAAGATATTGACCCTGTTGCCAGGACCTTTAAAATTGATGTGAAGGTAGCCTACAAGGAGAAGTTAAAAGGGAGGAGTATCAAGTGTTTGATGGCAGCAGGGCGTGACTAGGCAAGATAAAAGGGTACGTCAGAGGAATTTGCTCCAACGCTACCAGACACGGCTGTGCCTAGCCATTCTTTGACAAGGCCTGTGTCATCACCGATATACCAGGAGGAAAAGGACACTCTATATTCACTTTCCTCACAGGGTACATAGAGAGTTAAAGTTTGCTAAGGAATTTTCAATCCTGTCTCCCAAAATAGGCTGTGTTTACTCTTGCTGTGAATTTATTAAAATTCCTGCCAAAGTATTAAAAAGTAGTTTGCTCAGCTTTAAGATCTTAGATCTCACCAACATAGGATAAATATTATAGTCTCCTTTTTATAGGAAACAGCATGTAACGCCAGAAAAATGTCAAGTGAATTTTGAACAGAAGTCCTCACTGAGGCGGAAGTATTTAGTGCCCAAATCACTTTAAATTAATAGTTAATTTAAAAATAAAAATATGGGCAAGTTTGATTTATAATTATTTAAAATAAAGTAATTGTGTTGCAGATATTAAACCTAAAAATGTATATAACCTGTTTCAAGAAAAAATTATACCATCTATTGAGGAATTTTTTGTTGTTGTTAATTCTCACCTAAGGATATTTTTTTCATTGACTTTTAAAATTTTGAGTGAGTGAAAGGGAGGGAGGGGGAGAAAGAGAGAGAAACATTGATGTGAGACACATCAATTGGTTTTGCTCCACACGTGCCCCAACCGGACCGGGGATCGAACCTGCAACCCAGGTATGTATGTGCCCTTAACCAGGAATCAAACTTGCAACCCTTCAGTGCACAGGCTGATGCAACCAGTGAGCAACACCAGCCAGGGCTATTGAGGAATTTTAAAATGCATGTTTCCATTGCCTTTTTTTGTCTTTACTTTTTCCATATGTTTTGTTCACGGCTGTTTCCCTAGGGCCTACAACTATTCTGGCACATAGTAGGCACTCCATAAATATTAGTTTAATTTTTCCATATCAGGCTCTTTTCTCTCACTAACTATATTAACATTTTATCTTGATTGTTGCTTAGGCCACAAGGGCTACACAAAGAGACTAACAGCAATTTGAAAACATACTTTCAAAGTCATTGCATAAACAATGCTAAAATTAGATATAGTCCTGTGGAAAAATAAAGGCATTTCTCTTCCTCATGTGGAAAAATTAGGAATTAAAACTGGCGAGACCTTTCAGAGCCTCAGTGTGAATGAGAATAACCAAAAAAAAAAAGTCCCCATGAAACAGACTAAGAGGATCAAGAACCACTTTTATCACTAGCTCCCAGAAAAACAAGTGAATAAACAGAACCAAAAAAAAACGGTAAATGCTGTTCCCCAACAACAGAAAACTGAAATTGTGAGGTGGCTCCCCGCTGACATCCCTTACCTGCTTGGCTTAAAACAAATTAGAGGCAAAGCAATTGAGTTAAGAGCGCTAGTGTTGGAGTCAGACCAGGATATGCGTTCCAGTTCTGTACCCTCCCAGGTGTGAGAATTTCAGGGTCACTGTGACATTGGAGACAATGTCAATAAATAGCAGCTTTCAGTAAGTATAGCTTTTTCAGCTTCTTAAGTTATAATTAGATTGTAGACATGCAAATTTAGATTGTAGACAACTGTGCTGTATTTAGTCCCAATAAGGCATTTTTTCTGCCTAAAGCAAATATCCACACCACAGGTGACATAAATGTGTCAGTAAAACTTGTTAGAAGATTTTTAAGCAAAACTTTTATCACACCAATAATATTCTTCAAGTCCATGCAAACAAACATTGCTAAAGTCCAATCAATTGTTCAAAAAGTAAATATGAAATGAATGCCTACTATGTGCCAGATGCTTTGTAAGACACTAAGGATACCACAATGAGTGAGGTTTGATCCTTGTCCTAAGCAGCTAATAGTTTGGTGGGAGATGACTCATAAACATTTATAAAGGGGTAATAAGGAGGTGCACTATTTTAAACTCAATGTGTCATTTGCCAGAAAAGAACTTGAGGTAAGAAATGGGTCTAAGTACCCTTGGTCCCACTTCTCGTAGCCCTACTAACCACAGTTGAAGATGTCAAGTAGGTCACCACTAAAATGCAGACTGTCTAAAGTCCCTGAAACAATCACATTTAGAAAACAGAACAGAGTCCAACTAATGAATTCACTTACTCCTTAAAAGATTAAAAGTAAGAGCTAACATAAAATGAAAATTTCTATAGAGTGTATAATTTACAAAGGGCCTTACTTTATATAACCTCATTTGCTTCTCTAAATCCATGAGTTAAGCAGGCATTGGTACATTTATAGGTAAGGAAACAGGTTTTAAAAAGTGAGTGAGGTGGCCGGTGTGGCTCAGAGGTTAAGCATTGGACTATGAACCAGGAGGTCATGGTTCAGTTCCCGGTCAGGGCACATGCCCAGGTTGTGGGCTGGATCCCCAGTGTGGGGCATGCAGGGAGCAGCCAATCAATGATTCTCTCTCATCGTTAATGTTTCCACCTCTCTCTCTCCCTCTGCCTTCCTCTCTAAAATGAATAAAAATGTATTTTTATAAAAAGTGAATGAGGCAATTGACTAGTTATGACACACTAGGAAATAAGAGCAGGTGCACTTGAGGATTGGAAAAATAAATGCCCAAAAGATAGAAGTCAGATGGGATCAAATTAAAGAAAAAAAAACTGGAAGGAAAGATGGGAGGGAGGGAGGGAGGGAGGGAGGGAGGGAGGAGGGAGGAGGGGGAGGGGAGGGGGAGGGGGAGGGGAGGGGGAGGGGAGAGGGAGAGGGAGAGGGAGAGGGAGAGGGAGAGGGAGAGGGAGAGGGAGAGGGAGAGGGAGAGGGAGAGTGATGCACAGGAGAGGCTCCTGGTGAATAGGGCCTCAGGAGCGCTTCTAGCACAAAGATTGCAGAGCATGAGCTACCAAATGATAACAGACTTGAGCCCTGCAGAATGAGCAGCCAGGACATTTGACCACCATGCAATGCCCCTACCATGACCGGAGAGAGGGCTCTGTAAACATTATAAGCACTGAGACACTGGGAAATGGAGTCAGAGCTGTCATCCCAGAGGAGCTACTTGCATGTCTCAAACTGTAGAAAAGTTAAAACAGGGTAAAATGACCTTTGGACTGAGCCTAAAACAACCTTGAGTCTTGAAGAACTGTTCGCAAGGATAACAAGCAAGTAGATATGACTACTGCACTGAAAATTAAAAACATTGTTGAGAATTATAATCACAGCTAGCTATCTGCACCAATAGAAATGCCTTCCTTCTATTGATGTCACTCTTACCACTTCCATTTCTCATAAATACCCCTTGCTTTTGTCTCCAAATTGGAACACCATTTGGGCTTCTGCCTGAATCAGTGTTTCCAGAATAGCAATTCTTTTTTATCTCAAATAAATACTTGTTGCCTCTCAGTTTGGTCTTTTATTTTTAGGTTAACAGCTCTCACCCAACCATGCTGGCACTCTGGTCTCAGACTTTCAGTCTCCAGAATTGTGAGAAATAAATTTCTGTTGTATTTTAGCCACCCCGTCTGTGGTATTTTGTTATAGCAGACAACCTATTAGAACAGTGGTTCTCAACCTTCCTAATGCCGCGACCCTTTAATACAGTTCCTCATGTTGTGGTGACTCCCAATTTCATTGTTACAAATTGAACATAATTAAAGCATAGTGATTAATCACAAAACAATATGTAATTATATATGTGTTTTCCGATGGTCTTAGGCGACCCCTGTGAAAGGGTCGTTCGACCCCCAAAGGGGTTGCGACCCACAGGTTGACAACCGCTGTATTAGAAGGATTGAACACAATAATTGAAATCCCTTCCTGCATACCTAAGAGACAGCTCAAACTCAACCTGTTTGAACCCAAACTCTTGATCTCCCCAGACCTACTCTATCTACAGCCTGCTTCATTTCAGCAGATGGCAATTTCATCTTTTTCAGACCCTAAAACTTTTCAAGTTATTATTTTTTAAAATTTTTTTATTGAAATAAGTGCATATATCAGAAGTATAATGCTTCAAGAATTTTTCACAAATTGAACAAATGCCCAAGATCAAGAAACAGAAATTTAACAATACCCCAGACACCTTCCTTAGACTGTCCACTTCTAGTCACTAGCTCCCCCTCAGTAAAACTAATGTGTGCCTCAGAATGCAATGCAGGAGAACAACAAGGAAGAAAGGATGGGAGATAGAGTATATATATCTGGAAATTACAGCATTCATCTACTCTCAGGGCCAAATGAAAAAGAAGAGATAGAAAGAATAGTTAGGAAGGAATAGACAAAGCAATAATAAAAGAACATTTCCCAGAACTAAAGAAAGACATTAGATTTAAAAGGCCCATCAGGTGTCAAGCAGGATGTATGAATAAAGACCCATACCCAGTCACATTGTGGTGAAATTTCAGAACACAATAGAGAAAAAAAACTCTCAACAGCTTCCAGAAAGTAAAACATTGAGCTAACGGAACAAGAATCAATGACATCTGAATCAATGATACCAGTGACATCTGAATCAATGCAACCTGAATTGTCATAGGTAATATTGTGTAGGAAGAAGATGGAATAATATTAAAAATAAGAAAATAAGATCTTCTTGAAGGTTCTTGATCATGTTTATATTTGTATACATTATAGAAAAATATATTAAAATGGCTGTATCCAAAACAAGAATTGTCCATAATCCCATCAGCTAACCAAGTCAATATTTTCACTTAGCCAGGTTTCTTTCTAGTCATTGTCTATTTTATATTTATTTATTTATTAATTATTTTTATTGATTTCAGAGAGGATTGGAGAGGGAGAGAGAGAAACATCAATGATGGGAGAGAATCATTGATTGGCTGCCTCCTGCATACCCCCCACTGGGGATTGAGCCTGCAACCCAGGAATGTGCCCTTGAGAAGAATTGAAGCCAGGACCCTTCAGTCCACAGGCTGACACTCTATCCACTGAACCAAACAACCCAGGGCAACAGTCATTGTTTATATGCATATTCAAATTTTACATATTTGTAATAGCACTAAAGGTAAAAATTATATTCTACAGATTTGCTTTATAATATATATCATGAGAATTGCTTGATTTGGTAGCCTTTCTATATTTCTTCTCTGCCCCTATCATCTCTTCCCCAATATCTTCCTCCACTACTCATGGTAACAGTATCATTCCTTCTGTTTTTATTATTTTTCCCCCCCAAATTTCTCAACTCTTCTCGCTTATGTTCTCTACCTCTTAAAAAATTGCAATCAGTCTGTCAAACTCCATCACACATTTCCGGTGGGCTTTAACTGAAACTACATAGGACTTAGAGATTAATTTAATGAGAACTGCCATCATTAGAAAATTGAGACTTTCCATCTAGGACCATGGCATGTATCTCCATTTATTCAAGTTGTCTTTTGTGTAGAGAAACTACTAGTTTCGCTGTTACAGACACTTGTGAAGACAATTTGGCCATGTCTATTACAGTAAAAATGCATGCATCCTATGGATCAGCAGTTCCTTCTCAACAACTCTGGAGAAATAGGCATATTCAAACATGTCCTACAGTATCCTCTATAGTAGCAAAAAAAAAAAAAAAAAAAAAAAAAGAAAAAAGAAAGAAAATAACCTAAATGTTCATCAATAGGGAGATGAACAAAGAACATATTACCTGACAACCTGCTAAATGGAAGAAGATGTTTGCAAATTATATATTCAATAAGGGGTTAATATCCAATATATATATTAAAAAATCATGCAACTCAACACACACACACAAATCTGATTTTAAAATGGACAGATTTGTAATACTTTCAACAGCAAAGAATTTAATTTAAAAAAATAAAACACTACTTTGGAATTCTCAACTAGAAAATAAGTAAATAAATAGGCAGATGACCTCAACAAACATATATATGGCATAGTGATTAAGGCTCCGAAGGCACAGGTTTGAATCCTGCCTTTGCTACTCACCAGCTTCACCGTCTTGAACACACCTGATACTCAGCTTCATTGTTATTTTTCTGATTTGTATAATTTGAATAGGATTGTAGGGAGGTTTAAATGAATTAACTGGTGCCAAGTCCTTAAAGCAGTGCTTGGTAAAGAGTAATTGCCCTCTATGTTAGCTATTATTGTTATGAATATTATTAGTCTTAGTTCAATTCAACAAATATTCATTAACTAGCCACCATGAGGCAGAGGTTCTGCTAACCTTTGTAATCCAGAAATGACTGAGAATTAGTTCCCACCTGAAAAAGCTTACATAATGTACAATAGTCCACATGCCAATACCACGTAGAAATAAGTGCTTTGAAAGGATAATCGTAGGGTGCTGAGAACATACTGAGGAGGCTCACTCAACACAGTCTTGGGAACAGAAGGATGGGAGAGTAGGACATTCTGACATGGGGGAACTAAGAACTTTCTCTCCATTCCCTTTTTTTCTTTAAAGGGGAGAAAGTCCTTGGTAGATTATTTATTTCTCTGCAAACTTAAAGGTGGCCCACCAAAAATTGTTACCACAAAATTTTCTGCTTACAGCTCAAGGTTGGCAACCAAGAGTAACCACTGAGACATGACAAGGCTGTTCCGCAGATTGAGTTGTGAAAAAAATTCAAATCTTGCTGTAAACCTCACAGGGAATCAACTCTGTTCCACAGGGTGCCAGCCCTTCATAACATAGTTTCCACATTCAGAGAGTATTTCATGGTAAGTTTCCAAAGATTGTTTCACAACAAACATCTCAATCCCCACGAAGGATTCAAGATCATATAGTCTCAAGATAAACATGAGTCACCACGGCATCTCTATTTAAAAAAAATGAAAAAGGCATGACAATGGCTTGTATGAACTAGAGTAAATTACCTAGGAACTATTAGTTAGGCTGCCTTCTAACTGTAGTTCACAATCTTACAAGGTTCAGATTGAATATTCAAAAAAGAAAGAGAAAATCTGATACCGGTTAAAACACCAACCTGTAAGACTGCAATGGATTAAAGGAATAAGGAATGCTTTCCGACTAATTCAGTAAGAACTGCCCTCTCCAGGGCAAGCAAAAGAGATTTCCTGCCCATAAGAGCTCACAGTTTAGTCAGAAAAACAAAGAGCATGCACAGTAAATAGAATGCTATCAGGTCTTAAACAATATAAGTTTAAGTATAGCTTTGAGCAAGTGGAATTTTAGCTGGATTTTGAACAAGGATTACATATCCCTTATGAACAACTTGTAATGGCTTCTCATTGTTGACAGAATAAAGCTGTTCTTCTCACTTTAACCCACATACCATATCCCAACCGTAATCCTCTTGTCCAGCCTGAATGGCTTAAGCAGCATGCCTCAACTTTCCCATCTGGAATACTTTTCTGTACAAATCCTAACCATAGGTAATGAGATTAATCCCATCTCTTCCATGAAACCTCCCAGTTATGGCACCTATGCCTTCTTCCTCCACCTATTTTGCAGTCTACATTCTGATATTTCTTGGCAACCTCTATCTCTACCACATGAACTTGGTCACGAATGAGGAAAATTTACCAACAGATCAGAACAGAAATATGCAAAGTCACCTTATATGGTCAAAATGACTCACAGGCTTCCAAGTGTTGACTGAATGCTAATTGAATAAGGAAAGCAAGGCTTGAGCAAAAAGGGGCTAAGAAATCTCAAAGGCTAAACTGACTTTGTCCAAATAGCACTTTCCCGGGGAGGGGGAAGCTTGAGCTCTGGACTTGAATATTTCTATTTCCTAAGGCAAGGCATGGTTCACGTGGAGACACTGCAGGTGCTTGCAGCCAACAGACTTCACATATTTCTAGCCCCACAGGTGCCAGCACTCTCCGCCCACTGAATGAGAAATTCCAGTGAAAGGTGCCCTATAATTTGCATTGTTTAAAATCAGCTTTATTCTGGGATAATTTCTATACTGTAAAAATGCCTCCTTTTGAGGGCATAGTTCTAGGAGTTTTGACAAATACATATGGTTGTATAACCACCACCACAATCACAATATAGAATAAGACAACTTCTTATGTAAGTTTGATGACAAAGGGGAAAATGCACTGTTCATTAAGACATGCCTGTAACAATTATTTTTCACTAAGAAAAATAAAATAAAATACTGTCCTGTTAGCTTGGCTAGAATGAGTCTATTTTTAATTTGTTAAAAATAAGAGAAAGAAAATTGCCTATTCAGACCTAAATTATACCAACACAATGTATCAGATCAGAAATACAAAAAGTTACCTTAAAGAGATACAGGCCAGGAAGTGTTATTGACCATGACCTAATTGCAAATTTTGTATTAATTTAGTGTGTCAAACAAAAGAGTTTGGTTTAGTCAGACATTTACTCAAAGTATAATCCTTAAACTGGTGCCCTTATGTGAATGGTTTGTTATGGGTCCATGATGAGATACACACTAAAACTAAAAGTAAGCAACTAGGATATATACATATATATATATATGAAATGGCTAAATTTTTAAAAATATGTTTTTATTGATTTCAGAGAGAGGAAGGAAATGGGAAAGAGAGATAGAAACATCAATGATAGAAAATCATTGATTGGCTGCCTCCTGCAGGCACCCTACTGGGGATTGAGCATGCAAATGGGGCATGTGCCCTGATGGGGACTTGAACAGTGACCTCCTGGTTCATAGGTCAATGCTCAACCACTGAGCCACACTGGCCCCGGACACAACTAAGATCTTTTATTGGAACTTGATAAAGTAATTTTATATTGGTTGAACTAATGCTAAAACCATTTGGCTATATTTTGTATATCTTTGTTTCATTTTTTAGTGATACATTTTTATTGTATTTTTAAAAGGTATTGGTCCAGGATGGATTGGTGGCAAAAACAAACAAACAAACAAACAAAAAACCCTGGCCTTTCCTTACACAGAATGAGAAGCACTGTTTAGTGCAGGCCTCTACTACTTCCTGCTTGTAGCTAGTAAATTTTGACCACTCAATTAACCTTTAATCATTTACTGCCTTAAATCAAAGGTCAGAAAACTGTTTCCATGAAGGGTCAGATTCTAAAAATTTTTGTCTTTGCAGGTCTTACGGTTTCAATCACAACTCCTCTAATCTGCTGTTGTAGACCAAAAGTAGCCATTGAAAAATATAGGGTGTCCCCCAAATATGTGTACACACACTTTGAATAATTATAAAGGCAGTTTTTATTAAAATACATTTCATTTCCAAAATTGAGCTATCAGCTGTCAAAATGTGTATACTTTTTTGGGGGGCACTATGCAAATGAATGAGCTTGACTGTGTTCCAATAAAACTTTATTATAATGGAGACAGGCTGGATTTGGGCCATGGATTGTGGTTTGCCAATCCTTACCTTATTTTATTATTTAATTTTTGTCATATTAGACTGCAAACTCTTCATCAAGAATTTTTCAAATATTTTATTTCAAGCAGTGACTACAAATGCTAATAACCACTTTGGAATAAATGAAAAAATGGTGAATAATAAACTGGAAGCATGGAAGAGAGTTTTCTAGGCAGTGAGGACAGAAAAAGCAAGGCAGAGAGTTAGGAATACAAGTAAAGGTAAACCCACTAAAGCCAAGAAGATTGAAGATAATTTCAATGCTTCCAATCAACGATATAAAGGAACCTGGACATTTCCCTTTTCTATCGTCACTGACTATAAACAAGAGGAAACAAATTGGCATTTTCTCAGAAAGTTTTTACATGACACATAAAGACCTTCTGGTAAACTTTAGACTAGGTTACCGAAGGAACTTGCTCAGCAGGGGAATTTCTCAACACAATATTAACACAAACTGGTCTGAACTGTTTGAAGAGATTATGGTGAGTGTCTAAGAAATATCCTAGATAATTCCTCAAGGTTACTTTCAAGCCTATGAATTCACCAGATGACTCATTTTTCCCCCAGCTGTAAGCTCCATGCTTCTACTAAAGAAGTTCTAGCCCAGTTGGTGGTGTTCAGTCGTTGAGTGTCGACCTATGAACCAGGAGGTCATGGTTGATTCTTGGTCAGGGCTCCATTCCCAGTAAGGGAGTGTGCGGAAAGCAGCCAATCAATGATTCTCTCTCATCATTGATGTTTCTATTTCTCTCTCACTTCTTCTCCCTGAAATCAACTTTAAAAATTAAAGAAAAAGAAGTTATAAAAGAGAAGCATGGTATTTTGTTTAAAAATAATTGATACTTCAAATTATATGATATATAATAATTATATTTTTGTGCTCAGTAAAAACACATTTTCTAAAATAAAGATTTTAAGAAAATTATTCACTGTAACAGATGACTAATATTTAATCCAAATTTGATGGCTTTAGAGTTAGGTCATATAAATTTCCATTTGGGCATTAATACTTAAAGAGTTAGAGGAAGGAGAATAGGTTATAAATATTGCAGAGGTGAAATATGAAGAATACTAAATAAGTGAATTGTCAGTTTTCATTACAGCAGCAAAACTGTCATGTAATGGCACATTCATTTAGTCAGTATTTATTGAATACCAACTGTGCCAAGAATTGTGATGAATCAAACATGACCTTGTCTTCAAAAAGCATATACTCTAGGTAGAGTGTGAAATATGAATGAAATAGTATGACTGGTAAGTCAAATTTTACTGAAATTTGACAGACTATATTGGTGTTTGCCCAAAACTGTCAAAAATGTCCTTCAAAAATTACTCAAGTAACATTTTTTAAAAATCTGTTTTTATTTATTTTAGAGAGAGAGGAAGGGAGAGGGAGATAGAGAGACATCATTGTGAGAGCGACACATGGATCTACTTCCTCTTGCACTCCTCCTATTCGTGATCAATTCCACAACCCCAGCACGAACTTACCTCAGAGTCAAACCTGCGGCCCCCAGTGCACAGTATGATACTCAACTAACTGAGCCACACAGGCCCATCAATGTTTTTATTATTACTACTAGTGGCCCGGTGCATGAAATTTGTGCACATTAAAAGGGAATTAATTAGAGGAAATATTTTAATATTGCTATTTGCCCTTTCTCTATAATAGAAGTGTCAGAGAGGAAAGGAAATTAGTAAAATGTATATGAAAATAATATATACATTTATTAATAAGTAAACAATCACAACATGATATAACAACAACAAAGACAATATATAAAAACAAAAACATGGTATGAAAACAACAAAAAAGTGATACAAAAACATGATATAAAAACAACAGTGATGCAAACAATGACTGATATATTGACTAAACTTACTCTAATATCTCCCTGTATACCACATTAAGAGTGAAAACACTTTCAGAGTGCTTGACTAATTTCCCTTGTGATGAAGTATTTACAACTTTAACTGTAACGTCCCATGCTCTTTGAACTTGTGAGAAAGCAACATATAACTAACCATGTCCATAAACAGGTTCAGGTAGAAATAGTCCTACTCTGCCTAGAGTTTGTCCTTGTGATTTGTTAATAGTCATTGCAAATGCTGGCATCACAGGAAACTGTCGTCGAATCAATTTAAATCAGAAGCCAGTGTCAGATGGGGACAAATCAATTCTTGGAATCAGAACAACCTCTTCCTCTGCAGATACTGTTAATACTTCAGCTTCAATAATGTTAGGTCGTAATCTTTTGATAATAAATCTAGTACCGTTACAAAGACCCCATTTACTATTCAGATTTCTCAGTAGCATGATGATTGCACCCACTTTCAATTTTAATTTATGACACGGCATTCCAAAAGGAGTAATAGTATTAAGAAATTCGATGGGAAAAATTTCCTTTTCAGCATCATCTGTTGAATCAATGGAGTTGGTCTTGGGCAGGCCTGCGTACTTCCACTGGGGGCAGAAGTTCTCACCCCATGCCTACCCACCAGCTCCTTTGTGCATGCAGCCTGTTGACCAGTCATGACTGGGATACCATTACGACCAATTAGCATATTACCTCTTTATATATATAGATATCTTCCCAGAGTAGAAGAGCTGCTGTCTTTGCAAAAGAAAAAAAGAAACATAGCCTTTTTGGAGCAATGGAAAGTTAATTAAGCTAATGTGATTGCCTAAAAAGCATGTCTAGTGGAAGAAATGTAACGGAGAGAAAATAAAATAGTTTCAGACCTAAGAAACTCATTCCAGCGTCTTCTGATCTATACTTAACATGGAATCAGTCAGTCTACAGTTATTAAAAAACTTGTTTAAGATTCATAAAAGTCACACTACTCATAGCAAAATTCTTGGCAGTTGAAATATTTACAAACGTAAAGTGTGTCATGTTGTGAAAGAACTATCTCCAGCTTCCTTAATTAAATCAATTGTACATTGATTTATACATTAAAGCTAAAATGTAATGTATATAAGGTTACTCCTTCAGGGTACTTAATGGCTTTATTAACCATGAAAATCATCATTAAAAAGAGCCTTCTAAAGGCAATTTAATATGACAATTTTCATTTTTTTTTAAACCACATGTTGCATTATGCTCAGCTTTCACAAATAGGAGCACTCAGGTCTGATTCTTACACAGCAACGCTGAATGCAAATGTGCTCCACCTGGTGCAGCAGCCGATTGCACCTGCCAGCTCTCTAGGTCTAACTCAGTCACTAAGAGTCTCCCTGGCGCAATGCTGAGGCTCAGAAACCAGGCCTAATACATCTTGTGCACATGCTCACTCCAGAGCTGGTCTATTCCTTAAATTAGATTTTGCCACCATAATGCTACCTTTTTGAGATATTTATTTTAAACTGTTAAGAAACAAAAGTCCAACTGGTGTGACTCAGTGGTTGAGTGTCCACCTATAGAACTGGGAGGTCACGGTTCCATTCCTGGTCAGGGAACATGCCCAGGTTTCGGGCTCAATCCCCAGTGGGGTGCATGCAGGAGGCAGCTGATCAATGATTCTCTCTCATCACTGATGTTTCTCGCCTTCTTCCATCCTCTCTGAAATCAATAAAAATATTTTTTAAAAAGAACAAAACAAAAGACTCAGAAGGAAGCTTTGACTGTCCCCTCTTTCCTGCCCCAGAGATGCAGACAGAAAACCTGCTTCAGTTAGAAGATTTTAGGATGCTGCCTTAGCCTAATCTGAATTAAGTATGGTAAACAAGAGGGCTTCTGGCAGGGGCCGTTAGCTAGAAACCCGCTGAGGCCCATTGTTTCTGAGTTGCCCAGCAAGGATTATCCTGCCAAGTATGTTCTGCTCTTCCTCAACTACCTGTAAATTGCCCGTTCTCATTCTGAAATCGAAGACCCTGTCCTCCCTGCTTTCTCCTTTGTCCAAAAATGTCTTATACACAAAACGTTGCCTCACTGTTTTTAGAATTTTCATGGATTTATCATGTCTATGTGAATTCCTCATGCACATGTATTAAACTTTGATTTTTTTCCTGTTAATCTGTCTCTGTTAATTTGGATATTAAACAAGTCTAGACTCTAGAAGAATTTAGAAGGTGGGAGAAAAAGTATTAACTTTTTCTTGTCTCTGTGTTTTGGTACTCACAGTTTTAATCTTGCTCAGATTAAATTTTTACTCTGGTTTATGATCTTGGCTTTTTTATTCTATGGCCATAGTATACCTGGTATTCATCCCATGTCCTGGGTCTTAATCATATCATATTGTGTTTCTTTTTTACCTTGTCTTGCCTAATACTTAAATTCTAGTAAATTACTTTGCTTCTCTAACCTGAACTGCTGGGTTACTACGTAAGTTCCAATTTCTGCTGGGTGGTGCACTGGTCAGCATATTAATAATGAAATTTATATCCATGTGTTCATTTAACAAACATGTACTTATCTGTGCAAAGCACTCTCTTCGCTTTGGTGATACAGCGATGAATGAGACAGAATCTTCAAGGAGCTTACAGTGTAGTGGAGGCTACAGAGAAGTTAATCAACAACTATAATAGAAGGTGTAATGTAAGTATTACATCAAGGGAGTCATGCAAACACAAAGGGGGTATTCAAGAAGGCTTCCTGGAGGAGGTGATACTTAAGCTGAGTCTTGAAGGTCAGATAGGAATTCATAAAGCAGAAGAAATGAATAAGTAGGAAGGCAGGAAGGGTATTCCAAGAACAGGGAACATCATAGGTAAGCAAGAGATAGCATGGCAGATTAGAGAGACTGTAACTGGACAAACAATGGGTCCATGCTGCCTGTCACTACTCGAGCCAATTAAGCAGAGACAGGGTTGAATCATATATGAGCGTTTATTCCAGTACTGCCAGCAGCATGGGAAAGCAGCAGGTCATCCACAAATATCTGCTCTGCAACTCACCATAAGCCAGTTGCTTATATAGCAAGACCACAAAGGAAAAGTAGGCAAAAGGGCAGTTTACAGATATGCAAATGGACTAGGAGCCTTCAAAGGGCTTAGTGATATGCAAGGCCTGGAGTTACATGGGGAAATAGCCAAAGGGAGTGCCAGATGGGCAGTTAGCCAGTGAGCAGGCTGGAGGTCTGCAAAGGCCTGCAGTTATGCAAAAAGGACTGGGGACCTTCAAAGGCCTGGCGATTCTGGGTTTTTCAGCAAAATTGTTAATCTTTCCATGATAATAGGCAGCTCCAAACAGAGAGGAAGGGCTGCATCTCCAGGTCAGCTCCAGACAGGGTAGAATGTGCCTTCTTTGAACAGAATAAACCAGTGGTTCTCAACCTTCCTAATGCCACGACCCTTTAATACAGTTCCTCATGTTGTGGTGACCCCAACCATAAAATTATTTTCGTTGCTATTTCATAACTGTAATTTTGCTACTGTTATGTATCGTAATGTAAATATCTGGTATGCAGGATGTATTTTCAGGGGTCGTGACCCACAGAGCAATCATGGTGAACAGAGCATGATTAATATTTCTTACAATACTAGCTGGTTCCCACATTCTTTTTCTGCCCCTTTCAAAACTACAACTACTTTAGTATGGCCGAAACATATTTGCAGCAAAGTGGTGAAATATGAGGCCGATTGGAGCCAGATTATGAAAAGCCTTGTACTATGTTCTAACTACTAGTAGGCAATAGGAAAATGCTGAAGGGGATTAATCCTGTAGTTTCATATCTGAGGTGTTAGGAAAAGAAATTGTAGTTGAAAGTTTGATGCAGAAAATGATGAGTTCTTTAATGATGCTGAATGTGCAGTGTATACAGGGTGAGGCAAAAGTAGATTTACAGTTGTTCATAAGGAAAATAATACAATAATAAATAATAATTCAAGAATAAACTCTGTGTTTCAAGTACTGGCAACTGTAAACCTACTTTTGCCCTACTTTGTAAAAGCATCCAGCAGAGATGATCCACAGGCATATGAGAACCCCATTCTGTAGCTCAAGGGAAAAGTTATGGCTGGGATCGATTTGAGGGTTGTCTGCATGGAGGTGATAGCTTATAGGAATGAATACATAGCAAAATCTGGACAGGTTTTTAGATGAAAAATGAAAATCTAGATAACACTAGAATTTCCAGTAAGTTTGGCATTGTTGATATACAGCTTGGACACTGTCACAAGAAAGTCATTATCTTTTCTTTTCTAAAAAGTTCCAACTAATTCTTTTCAAAGTACTTCCTCTTAGTGTGACCCTCTTTACAGGGGTCACTTTTCTGTGACCCTCTGTACAGTGCCCACAGGAAGAAAGGAGAGACCTCAGGATTGCTGACTTCATGTCTAGAGCTCTTAGTACTGCATTTTATGATGAACTTTCCAGGAATCCACCAATTTCACAAAGCAAAGCAGAGAACACTGGTAATCTTAAATTTGAGCCGGCCAGTGCAGCTCAGTGGTTGAGCATCAGCCCATGCATATAAGAGGTCACTTGTTCAGTTTCCTGTCAGGGCACATGCCCAGGTTATGGGCTCAATCCCCAGTATGGGGTGTGCAGAAGGCAGCCAATCAATGTTCTCCCTCATCATTGATGTTTCTATCTCTCTCTCCCTCTCCCTTCCTCTTTATCTAAAATAAATTTTAAAATACTTCAAAAATAAATTTGATTATACATGTATAGTTATACCAACTTATTAATTATATGCACATGAGCAAAAGATGGAAATTCTTAAACATGTCATAACTAATATTTATTTTCATTTTTTATAAGCTATGTTTTACTCTCCACTTGAAATCAGTTTCCATCTGGAAGTTTTTTCTCTTCCTCTAAGTAGAAAAATATGGTGAAGCTCCTAGCATTCAAGACTTAAAATTTTCTATTAGTGTCATAGTATACTCTAAAAATAGCCAGAGGGTTTTCACAAACACACAAAAAGCAAAAACTACAAAAGAGAGAACTCATGTCTAAAAAATAATGAGGTAAGGTTTTTGCATACTGTATAAAGTACATGGGAGAAAGAGGGAAGTGTGTATAGCCAAGAGTAAGTTACCTCCTAAAAACTTGAACATTGTTTTATCCTCTAAGAGTTAAAACTATAAAATCAAGGCCTAAGGGACCATTATAGATAGGCAAACATAAGCTACAAAAAGAGAATGGTCCCCAGGCCAAATCAAGACAAACAAAATATCCTATCTAATAAAGAGGGAATATGCAAATTGACCATCACACTGTAATGGTCAAGATGGCTGCTCCCACAGCAGAGACAGGGATTCTGTTATACAAGATGGCTTACTCAGCAGAGGCCGAGTTCCTGTAATGAGCAATCAGCAGGGACCTGAGGCTGCGCCCACATGCCTTGTGGGGCTTGAAAGGGGACCTCAGGCCGCGTCCCCCCACCCTGGCACCAGGCTGGAGGACCTCAGGCTGCATCTCCCGCCCAGCAGAGCTTGACGGGGTACCTCAGGCCGTGCCCCCTGCCCTGGTGCCAGGCCAGGCGACCTGAGGCCGTGTCCCCCATTCAGTGGGGCTTGACAGGGGTGGGGCCGGCCAGGTCTGGATCTAGCCCAATAGGGGTGGGGCTGGCTCCAATTGGTCTCGTGTGATTTCAAGGCCCACATGGGTAGGCGGGGACTTGACTCTGGTTCCCATGGCGCACCCCAGACTCTGACAGGAGGAAGGTTTTCATATACATTTTACATATTTTCTTTCATCTCTGACACTTCTATTATAGAGAAAGGGCAAATAGCAATATTAAAATATTTCCTCTAATTAATTCCCTCTTAATGTGCACAAATTTCATGCACCGGGTCACTAATATTACCATATTTAAAGAAAGAGTTGGTCCATGCAAGAGCATGTTGGCAGACAGGAATTTAGGAGAATGACAAAGGCCTTGGCAATACTCATCCTAGCATTGCCCTGGGGAGAGAGTGTGAAGGCCATAGAGCACTTTAGGCCCTTTAGCAATTCAATATGCCTGTTCCAGAAATAAACACATTGGTCTTTCAGAGTTAGTTGTCATTACACATAAATTTCATCCCACTAATATTCTTTGCTTGCTCCTCAAGCTATCCTCTGGGGAGAGAACACTTTGGTCATATCAACATGAGTATTCCATCCACTATGAGAGTTTTATTTTGTATTGTCAATCAATATTTTGGTATTCTGAAATGTTGCTTGTGGATTTAGTCAATATGATTTTAACTTTGGGCCACAGAGCTAACTCCAGATGCACACAAATCACGTTTCAGAGGCTACCCTGTTATGTTTACCAACATCAACCTTGGAAAGTGCCATTTACTCACCGTTGAAGGGGAAGAGATGTACATAATCAATGCCTTAGGAATCATTCTATGGTCTACTTGAAAAGTCTGGGTCAGTAGTACAATGTCTGTGTGCCGTTGACAGAAAGCTGGTGCTAAGAAGCGAGAATGGTTTTTAGATGGTAAGTTTTAAAAAAAAAAAATCAGTATTCAGATATAATTGTGTCTTTGGGCTGAGTCCAATTCCTACATGTAGTACTTTACCTCAGATATACATGCACTGACTATACAATCCCAAGTATACATATGTAGCACTGTACGGATTACATAGGTGCACACGTTCTCCTTTTCTCCTCCTCTGCTTTCTGAAAAGTAGGTTAGTGAAACAAACAGAATTTTGCAGGTAGAAACATCTGGGTTTGAATTTCACTTCCTTTACTTTTCAGTTTCTTATTTTCTCTGGGCCTCAGCTTCTTTATCTCTAAAATATAGGTAATGATAAGTATCTCATAGAATTGTTGTGGAAATTAAATGAAATAATATGTACAGGTCCTTAAATTTTGGTTCTATTCTTGTTCCTTTCCATGCATTGTCCTCTTCAATTTAGACACACACACACACACACACACACACACACACACACACACACACTCCACATGACTGTAAGCCTCATGAGCAGAGACCACAGCTGATTTTTGTTTACCACTCTAACTCTAGTGTATGGCTTTTTAAAGGGATTCTCAAAACTATTTTGAATTATAAAACCGGATTGGTTAAGTTGAGGTTTTGTTTAACTGAATTTTCCAATCAGTTTAGGGACTCTCTTAGTTAAACTACCATAAGGCCATATCACGTGTCACTTCTATATAGTCTGTTTTATGATTGCTGATTAATCAATATAATGTCTATTTAAGTGACTTTTTATGGTATTTGTTTTTGTGAAACTTCAGATAGGCAACTGTATTAATTTGGTAAGGCTGCTGTAACAAAGTACCACAAACTGAGTTGCTTGAACAAGAGAAGTTGTGTCACACACAGTTCTGGAGACTAGAAATTCAAGGTCAAGGTGTCAGCAGGGTTGGTTCCTTCTGAGTGCTGTGAGTGAAGGATCTGTTCCAGGGCTGTCCCCTGGCTCACAGATGACTGTCTTCTCCCTGTGTGTCTTCACGTTGTCTTCCCTCTGTGCATGTCTGTCTCTGTGTCCAAATTTCCCCTTTTTATAAGGACACAGTCATACTGGATTAGGGCCCATCTACTGGCCTCATCCTCACTAATCCTAACTGCAAGCCAATGACCCTACTTCCAATAAGGCCACATTCTGAGGTCCTGTGAGTTAAGGCTTCAGCATGTGAATTATTGGGGGTACATAATTCAACCCATAATGACAACTTTGAAGTGATTATCTTTAAAGCTTCCTGGCAAAGCCTATTCCTGAACTGCTTTTTTCCTGACTGCATATAGAGAAAAACTCTTGACATTTACTGAATTACATTTTAGGATGTCTTGACTAATCTTAAAATGCCCATAGTAGCATGAGCTATGAAACTTGTGAGGGTATCTAGGTATCTGCAAGCAACTGTATCTTTAATTGACTTTGTTGCTTTCTACTCTTGAGAACATTTTGTATGTTAAATGGGAAGGACAGGAGGGATGGCCCTCAAGCTAGGAAAAAAAAATTAGTGTGTTTTGAAAAGCCAGTATATGAGGATATGTCAAGGAAATAGAAATATGATTCAAGATAAATAAAAAGAACTGTAAAAACATGAAAACATGTTGATGAACTTGGGAACAGATGAATTTCAGAGGACTATCAAGGACCTTCCGGACATAGGACAAGATTAAGCCTCAGTCATGATTATGTATTACCACTAAAATGAATCAAAGTGGAGTTGTTCCAGTCATGTTGTCATCTTCCCAGTGGATTTGGATGCAGGTGAGTTGATCCAAATATTGATCTTTAAAATGGTTAAAGTAATTGCTTTTAGAAAGCTACCAAAGAATTTCATTGACTAAAATTTAAAGTTTCATTGAACACGTGTTCTGTTCCCCATCAGATAAGGAAAGTGTTTGCTTTGCTTGATTTGGGAGGACAGGGCAGGAATTGATGCAATGGCCTTATGAAGGATAGATTTTTTTTTAATAATCATGCCTCATTGCCCATCAGTGTAAGGGGAGTACTTTGTGTTTGGCATTCTGGAAATTGTCATCTTTATGCTTAACTTGACTTCTAAAAATCTGGAGTGCTGTGTAAAGTTGCACTTTTGTCTCAAATGTGAAGCAATATGTTACAGGGGAATGAGTGTTGGATCAGGAGAGAGAAAAGTCTAGATTCCAGTCCAAACTCTGCCTGTGGCCTTGGCAAAATCACACAGAGTTTGTGCTCTGTCTCAGCAAGCTAAAGGGTTCAACCTGATGATCTTCAAGGTCCCCTTCAACTCAGAGGTCTATAATTCTATTATATAAAATTATCATATCTCTAATACAATATGTTCACTCAGATGCTGAGTATATCAACATAAAAGAGGACTTTTTGCTCTGCTGGGTGTAGGCTGTAGAAATGGAGGCTATTTCATTTGAGAACTCCCATCAGTTTTTCATCTCATTTTCATATCGCACTTCATAAGGTCTACCCACATAAAGTGCTACATGCTTTTGAATATGTTTGTCTTTTACTCCAAAAAATTAAACTCCCTTTGTTATGTCAACATTACTGCAGCTAGACGCCATGTAATTTTGTTTCACATAGATCTTGGCAGACATTACCTTGATGCTTTTGTCTTGGCTAAGAACCAGGTACATTTGTACTGAGTATATCCCAACTGCTTCTTTTATTTTAAAACTTTACACACGTCCTATGTAATTGATTTTCCCACCTATCTAATTAGCCTTGATGATATTATAATTCTTTTAAATAATTAAATGGGCTATGACTAATTTCAATACTGATAACAAAATTTTAACTCGATCCTGCAATTTTAATATTGGCAAAGCAATACCTGGACTGTAAATGCGTTTAGCCCACATTCCAAGTGTTTCATTTGTGACATTTATATTGAATAATATGTGTTCAGTATAATGTAACATTTATAAATCTAACCCTTTCATAAAGATGGGGCTGTATATTGATTAGTTTATGAGCAGAGTGTAATTTTTGAAATACAATATTTAAAACTGAAGATTAAATTTTTATAATTTAATTCATAAAGAACTGTGGTCTGTTACTATAGATTTTATTGTATTTTAATTTGATAACCAAAATGAAATACTTTCCTTTCATTTTCTTTGTTGTGTAGTATGATAGCCAATGACCTCTTTGAAATGGAATTTTATTTTCATTTCTTAATGTGTTTCTCTTATATTCCCTGTTTGTTTTAGTGGCACTCAAATATTTTGTTCATATTTTATAATACTCATTGGATGGGTTTAGTTTATTATAACATTTTCTCCAATTCAATTTACTTGAAACCACATGAATTCAATCCATTTCCCACAATTTTAAACTATATGAAATCTGTGCAACTTTCTTCATCATGGCATGCAATAATGGCCAAAAACATAACTTTGTATATTTGGGAAAGAGTTTTTGGGAGCAGGAAGTAAACTAAAGAGGGAAAGCTGTAATATGGACAGGATTAGAGGAGAAAGAACAAGGCCGGGACTTCAGCAGCAGGAGCCAGTGGAGGGTGAAGGGGACAGTAGGACACTTTCTCAGGTCTCTCTCTTGCACGTGCTTTAATATAGATCCAGGAGCATCTTCTCCAGAAAGTCTTTCCTAATCATCATCCAGGCTGTTTGAGCCATTCCTCTGTGCTCCTATACTTTGTGCTGATCTAGAACACATACTGTAATTATTCAGCCATTCATTCAATGTTTATTGTGCACCCACTGTACACCAGACATTCTATTAGGAGTGGGGAATACAATGGTGAACAAAACAAAGTCCCTGCCCTTATGGAGCTTACATTCTAATGAAGGGAAAGGATACAGAAAATAAAAAATAAACAGGTAAATATAGAGTATGCCATGTGGCAAGTAGTATTAAAGAAAATAATGCAGGATAATGTGGGTAGAAAGTGGGGGGAAATTGCTACTTTTATGTAATCTCCTTTCTAAAGTTAGTTTCACCTTGTCAATAAATACAGTTATTTCTCTAAAATGTTATTTTTATGCTTGCATATATATTCTCTTATATGGGTGTATGCTCCGTACCTACATAAGTCTTCCCTTCTTGTTGGGCATTTCGCTTTTCTTTCTCTATAGTAAACAACATTGAGAAGAACATACTGAAAGTTATCCCTTGGGGCACATTCTTGATTATTTCCATAGGATAAGTTCCTAGAAATGGAAGGGTTGCTACTCAGCTGCTGCCATGCTGAGTAAGTCAGAGCCATCTCCAGTCCTTTGGACTCTGGTATTGGCATCGACAGCCACTTCCTGTAGGAGTCAAGGCCAGAGCTTGGTCCCTGGTCCTGCCCTCACCCATTCACCTTTCTCTTTCTTTCCCCAGTGACCCACTAAAATGACATCAAGAAAGTTAGTGGTGGAAGTTATGAAGGTTATGACACTACTATCAGATGAAATTTCCCAGAAATTTAGGCAACTGTCTAAATCTAAAGGTATTGGTGTTTTAAATCCTAACATTTTTATTGCAGATATACATAGTGTCAACATTAAAGCTCACTGTAAAAGTCTCCAGCTTTCTGTCAGTTCCATCTTCAGCCCCATGCAGAGCAAATTGAGGTTTTGAATATATTTCTTGACCTTCACCTCCCAGAATCTGTGACTTCCCTTTCTCCTTATTCTTATGAGACCTCAACCTTCCTCAGTTCTAGTTTCCTGGCTGACATCTAGCTCTGGTCTCTAGGCCAGTGATGGCGAACCTATGACACGCGTGTCAGAGGTAACATGCGAACTCATTTTTTTGGTTGATTTTTCTTTGTTAAATAGCATTTAAAGATATAAAATAAATATTAAAAATATAAATCTTTGTTTTACTATGGTTGCAAATATCAAAAAATATCTATATGTGACACGGCACCAGAGTTAAGTTAGGGTTTCTCAAAATGCTGACACGCCGAGCTCAAAAGGTTCGCCATCACTGCCCTAGGCTCTACTTTGACCACACTTTCTTTTTTATTTACCATTAACCGGCGAACAACCTAGATACTGTCCCAGTAGTGATGGATGGTATTGGGAACCCAGAATAAGATAACATGCCATTCCCCCTTTTCTCTTTACTCACCACCACCTCCTCCTTATTGGTCACAATTGTGCTGAAGACCTTTAGGGCATTCAGGTCATCTGGCCACACTATGTGTAGAAGGTCCCCTAAAGCTCAAAGAAATGGCTCGGAATTGGTGTGCAGACTAAAGAATATAATTATTAGTCAGTTTAGCTATTTATCAGCAACTTTTTAAAGAACAAACAACTTGATGGTTAAGGAGGTCTAGCTGATGATTAAAATAATTTGAGGACAGAGTTTGTGTTTTTCATTTGTCCATGACTTCACTTTCTCTTATAATGATTCAATGATTAAAAATTGTCTCTAACTAAACTATTCTATTTTTCTAACAGAGTTTGAGTAACCTTAACTTAGGCTTTTGGAGAACTATCAGTCACATTAGCATAAAAAACTATTTAAAAGGAAATATAAAGAGAAGTCAAGGGAAAATCATTATTAATTGGATTTTAAACATATAGACCCTCTGCACAGACTGGTTCATTTTTATCAACTCAGCTTTAAGAGATAGAGCTTATGAAGTCACACCAGAAATGCAAGATCATTTAGGCACAAGAACTTTAGCAGCCTGGAGTAAATATGTCTACCTTAGAAAAACATATTCACTTTTCTTATTCTGACTTTTCAGTAGGTGATGCTACTATTTTATTTTTCTCATTGGAATGAAAGAATACACAAAACTACCCACCTTCAATTGCTTTTCTCAAGGTGATAATGGGCAAATTGGAAGCCACAGATGTGGCTTTTCTACTTGTTTGTGTATCTGCTCCCTTCATCACTGCTTTCATCAGGTGATGTTCTTCAAATGATCACACCATGCTGGGCACAACAAGCTCACATTTTCACTTTCAACCTCCCATATTGAGGACAAAAGTTACTGGCCCATGAGTTATCTGTGAGCATCTTTTATTATTTTCCTACTTTCATGGATACACACAAGAAAGAAACAACTTCAATATGAATGTGAGATTTTCCTGACCTGGAAAACAATATACTACACAACATGAGCAAAGCCAATAGGTATAACAGATCTTTCTAGAGATGATAAGTGGTGTCTTCCCACCTATAAATCATAGGTCACACTCTCCAATCTCCTCTATTCCTTGAATGGTGAATTTCACAGAGTGTTGTCCATCATATGATCTATACATTACTATTTCTTTCACTTTCACCTGAAAATGGAGCTGGCAAGACCATCTAAATTTGGGACTGGAAAAAGTGGATGTAGAAAACATGCTGAGAGAATCAAGTTGCTGCATTCACATTAGTTGGGAAGCATTTTAGAGTCTGCCTTGAAGTGATTGTCATATACTCACTCTAACCTTGATCAAGTGTGACAGGTTTCTGTTGAAAGCAAGACAGACCAAATTGGAGTTGACCAAGGATCAGGAGACAGGACTGATTCATGAGGAAATAACAGAGATCCAAAAAGCAAGCCACAGAAGGGACTGCAGATACATGGACAGGTAATGTCAGGAAGAGCTAGCGGCTAATAATAAATAAGATCCCTGAAAACACAAGAAGTATGACATTAGGAATATATGAATTAGGAATTATATTCTGCTATTAGTATTACAGGCCTAAAACTATTGGCTTACATGAGGGTTGTTTTTTTCTTTTATGTAATTAAACATATGGAGATTTTTACACCAGGGCTTGTATGACAACTTTCTATGTCATCAGGGGACCAGTCTCCCTTATTGCCTTCATTTAGCATGCCTAGGATGAGTGGCCTTCATCTGCGTGGTTTCATAATGGTTGCTGAAACTCTAGCCATTACATCTGCCTTTGCAAAGGAAGAAAAGATAAAGTGAGGAAGGACACAGCAAACTCTTTAAAAGAGACTTTCAAAAAGTCCTGGCTACTTCTGCTTACATGTCTGCTTATAGCCATTCGACCTGTAAAGCATGCCAGAGACTAGAATCTATACTATTTTTATCTTAACACACTGACATCCTCAAGTGTCTAGAAATTCTGTTTGTAAGGATGAAGGAGAGAACAGATATTGAGTAGAAAACGAGCAGTCTCTACAACAGTCCAAGGCAGTATTTGCGGGGAGGCCTTTCATTCAGGGATTCAAGGGCGCAGGTTCTTTCCTTCTTACAAGCTATTTTCAACACATGGCTTCAGTGGTCATCACCGCAGGGGTAAGATAAGGTAGAGAACCCATATGCTGGTCAACAGAAAGCAGGAACCCCACCAGGTTCAAAGGGCAGGACACTCCTCCATGAAAGGACCAGAGGAGAGCTTTCACAGCTTGGCTGCAAATTAGAATTATTAGACACATAAGGGAGTTTAACACATGTTGATGCCCAGGCCCGAGCCAAATGCAGTGGGAATAGGTAGGCATCAGTGCCTTTTAATGTCTCCTCAAATGATTCTCATGTTCATCTACAGTTGAGAACCATGTTCCTGGAAGATAACTGGACCGCAGACCTAGAAGGACTAAATTTTGGACAAAGATTGAAGATAGAGACTTAGTTAATTTATCTCATATACAAATTCATGGAACCATGCAGCAAAACAAACTTGATACTTAATTCTGAGAACTTGCGCCTTGGTCTCCTTAGACAGTTTCGTTCAAATGCCTGAGGTGATGCTAATATAAATAGGGGCTACATGGTCCCAGCAGTGAAGTTTAGAGGACTCACGGCCAGGAAGCCAATCACCCCACCAAACAGACAAAACAAACAAACAAACAATAAATAATCAACCTCCTGGAGTTTTTGGAGTATATGCTACCCAAAGGATAGACTTCAACAATTTCATTTATTAGGATATTCCCAGTGCCTAGAACAGACCTTGACACAGAGCCCCAACAAATATATATATATATATATATACATACATTTGGGTTAATCTTTATCCAAGGATATTTTTCCATTGACTTTTAGAGAGTAGAAGAGTGGGGGAGAGACAGAGAGAAACATCAATGTGAGAGAGACGCATTGATTGATTACCTACTACACGTGCCCCCAACCAGGGCCTGGGATTGAGCCTGCAACTGAGGAACATGCACTTGACCAGAATCGAACCCAGGACCCTTCAGTCCGCGGGCTGATGCTCTAACCACTGAGCACCTGACTAGGGCAGCAAATATTTTTTTTAAATTGACAAACTAACAAGTATTTTGAGAAACTATTCCATGTACTCAGAGAGTTATTATGTAGAAAATGAAGAGATATAGAAAAATACAAAAACATTAATTTCCCTCACATGACAAGATTAGACAGACAGATAGCTAGATGATAGATTGAGGGAGGAGAGTCGAGATTTACCGTAACACACAGTGCCAGAAATCAGACAACGTGCCAGAAATCAGACAAATGGTTGCCTGCTGGGGTTCAGATTGATGGTAAAGGAGCAGGAGGGAATTGGGGACATGATATTAATGCTCTATATCTTCATTGTGGAGTTTAAGTTTGTAGAAACTGAAAATGGGTGCATTTCATTATATGTAAAGTGTATCTTCTATTAGTCTTCTAATGCTACACAACAATATAGTGGCTGAAAACAACATTGATTTATGAGGTCACAGTTCTGTAGGTCATAAATCGGTACCACATGGCTGAGTTCTGCGCACAGGGTCTTCACAGGCTGAAATCATGGTGTCAGCTGGGCTCTGTTCTCCTCTGCATCTCAGGGTCCTCTTCCAGCTTCACACGATTGTGGCATAACTCACTTCCTTGTGGCTGTATGACTGAAATCCCAGTTTCCTTACCTGCTGAAAACCAGGGCAAGCTCTGTTAGAGCTCACGTCGCTGGCTGCATGGATCTTTCAATTCAGCAATGGCTGAACCTTTCTTCATCAAATCCGTGTCAGGCTTCAAAATTTTTTTTCTGTATGTAGAGTCCAGTTCCTTTTAGGAGCTCCTGACCTCAGTCATTTACATCTGCAAAATCCCCTTTACTGCAGATTATGACATAATAACGGGAGCGATGTCACACCTTCACAGGTTCCATCCAGACTTAAGGGGAGGAGATTGTAAAGGAGTTAGTCATTGTGCTCATCTTAGAATTCTGCTTACCACATACCCGATCATGTTTATTACAAAAGTAGATTAATACATAGGAAGTTAAGGATACATAGGAAGTTAAGGATACATAGGAAGTTAAGGATACTTGTATGTTGACTTTTAGCCACTCACTCCCATGCTCACATCTTGGAGCAGATCATCATCCAGAATTGCTCCCCTTTTGAAATCTTAGCGTCTGAGAGGAATGCACATAGGCATTCTACTTGTCAATAGAAATGGAACAACAACATGATCGGCAGGGCCAGGTGACAGAAAGGCTGAGCTACTCCTTCAAGCATTAATTTTACTATCATTACAGTTGACACATGTGCTTCTTTTTCATCCTACTGGGTTCACATTCCAGTTGTCAGAAGAGAGTGTGTGGGAAGTGAGATTTACCAGCACTCCCTAACTACCTCTTACTTCTGCCACCAGTGACTATCACTGGTGAATTCTTTTCAGTTGTTAAGAAATTCTCCCTCTTTGTATGCATGTGCACACGCGCCGATTGCAAAAAGATGCATTTCTGGATTTATGACCCAGTGCTAATGCAGATCCCGCTTTTTCTGGCAGGGGAAATAAATTCTATATAATATTTATTGTATAGTCACGGATTCTAAAAATCAACATTTGGGAAAATTATCTAGCACTGTGATTGTCACTCAGCTATTTTTAATTTATGCTTAGCAAACACTATACAAAAGAAGGTACTATATTATTTCATGGACGTTATCAGGGAACACGGGTTACAGATCTCATTCACTTCACAATAGTTGTCTGTTTTAGGGAAGTGATTGCCTGTTATATTTAGATCCATGAAAGATTAATTGCATTTCAGTATTTTTATTAGAACGAATGATAAAACCATAAGCACACTTGAATTTTCACAACTTAAAAACTCCAAATTCATCAGTAACCATTTTTAAACCCTCAGAAATATTTTTCTCTCAAAATACTTGATGATGAGCTCATTCTAAATGCTTTAGGTTAAATTACAGTAGTATTTATATTTAGTAAATTACATGGCAGCTTGTGATGCTATCATAATTTAAGAAATGAATCTTGATAAGTGATTTGTGCTTTTTATATACCCCTACATTTTATTAAACATAATTAGACTGTGTTCAAATATGAATATGATATTAAGACTCGGGATAAGTGACATGCCTTTCCCATTAGCATATTATTCAAATGATATAGGGCCTACCGCTTTTCTGGTCAGAATGATAGATAATGAGTTTGTACAAGCTAATTTGAAATTGGATCCTTAATTTTCATTCATTTAATTACAAAGCAGCATTATAAAATCCCTACTAAAATAGTTCACATAGCAGTCTGCAATGAGGAAGAAGCTGTTATGTGAAAGCACATTGTATAAACTTGGTCAGTCGCCAGAAGTGGTAGGATTGTGCTGAGCAAGTCATGGCATTATTAGAGGATGCTGGCATAAACAGAAATGCAGATCAGTAAATGAAATGGAGGATAGAAAGAAACCAATAAAGATGGTGTATTAAAAAAGTTGAATGTAGCTTATTGGAATCTGCGTTTTAATAGTTCAGTGTGAGTAAAGACCTGAGGAAATGACCTTTCATTTCAGTATAAAAGAAATGTAATTATAATTTATTCCAACTGCGCTCTTTTACAATAATATAGGATCATTTAGACTTGCCCGTGAAAATGGTTTTATTGATAGGCTGGTGCTAATGATAAATTAACTCTTCATAGTACACAACATGTTGACTGATAGAGAACTTATAGAAATGAAGAGGAGACTTTTAAGAAAAGCCGCATCCTCGGGATAATAAAACAATGAATGAATTATACTTGTAAAAATAATCCAGCTTTTTATGATAGTTATACCTATTGCAAAACTCAGGCTTTGTAACAGAAATAGGATGACAGTCAAAATTTCTATTAAAAGATAAAATGAGCCCTGGCCAGTGTGGCTCAGTTGGTTGGAGAGTTGTCCCATATACAGGTCTCAGGTTTGAATCCCAATCAGGGCACATACCCAGATTGCTGGTTCCATCCTGGGTGGGATGCCTATGAGAGGCAATCGATCAGTGTTTCTCTCTCACATTGATGTTTCCCTCTCTCTCCCTCTTCCTTCCCCTCTCTCTAAAGTTAATAAAACCATGTCCTCAGGTGAGAATTTTTTAAAGAAAAAGATGAAATGAATCTTACAAACAACTTACCTGTTCAATTAATATAGTGGTATTTCATTTTCTAAAATAATTAAGGTATTATAATTAGATACTTTGCATGAAACAGGCTTCATCCCTATATAATTGAGTATGCATATGTCATGTATGTTAGTCATAACACTGATGGGAAGAGATGACTGGGGTCCCAAATCTTCAAATATTCAGATTCTGTCAGGCAACGTGCTCCTTTATAAGGTTCCTGAGGAGTATATGGAACACACAGGAGATAATGGACAAACACACACTTCATAGCTAGAGCTATGGCCTCAGATCTTTAAGTGGTCTCAGGTTAAACTGGGCGGGACCATAAGTGAATGAAGGTGACTATCTACCCGACTCCCATCCTAACCAAGGGCCTAGACTAGAAGTCAAAAGAGTGGCTTCCTAGCTCTTTTTCCAGGAACCACTCCCTGGCTTGGCCCCCGCCTTTCCCTCCACTTTCAGGTCTTACACTCTGATAATGAGAGGAAGGACAAAGAGAAAATCTTCCTAGAAAAACATGGAGTAAAACTTGCTTAAACTACTTTCTGTGAGCCAGACACTGACCTTACACTCACTTGGCTTTACATAAAAAAGAGTATGAGGGGGGTCACAACATGGAGAACGCTCATCGTACCACAACTCCCACATGTGAGCACACCTGAAGCTTGAACTTTTTGGTTATTGTTGTTAATCCTCACCTGAGGATATTTTTACATTGATTTTTAGAGAGAGTGGAAGGGGGAGGGAGAGACAGAGAGATAGAAACATCTATGTGTGAGAGACACATCATTTGGTTGCCTCCCACAAGCCCCAACCAGCGCCAGGGATGGAGCTTGCAACTGAGGTAGGTGCCCTTGACCAGAATCGAATCTGGGACGCTTCAGTCCACAAGCCAACATTCTATCCATTGAGCCAAACCGGCCAGGACTGAAGCTTGAAATTTTACTTTTTTGTTTCTCACACCAAAAACTCAAATTATGAGTTCCTTACCCTTGTTTGAGTTGATTCTTCTACAAGATGGAGTTGTTGGGGGCAATACTGGACCTTTCCCAGCAGTTAGAATGTGCCACTAACAATAATTAGGACAAAAAGTAAACAACAATTAGACACTTCTTGTTGGAGTTAATCTTCTTAATTCAGGGATACAAATCCTACCCTAACACTACATTGACTTGGTGCATATAAAGTAGTAGGAACTGAATCGTTTTAGTTCTGTCTCCATTCCCATCACCTAATTCTTTATAATAAAAACCTAATATGCTAAGTGTCCAGTCATCCGGTTGTCTGTTCAATCAATCAAAGCGTAATATGTTAATGATATGCTAAGGCAGCTCAACCACTCACTATGATGTGCACTGACTACCAGGGGACAGACAGTCGACCGGTAGGTTAACTTGCTGCTGGGGTCTGGTTTATCGGGACTGAGTGAGACTGGCCGGACACTCCCTGGAGTCCTCCTGCAGTCCCTGCCCAACTGGCCAGCCTCCTGCATCCCTCCCCGGCCCTGATTGTGCACCAGTGGGGGTCCCTTGGCCTGGCCTGCACCCTCTCACAATCTGGGACCCCTCAGGGGATATTGGAGAGCCGGTTTCGTCCTGAACCCGCAGGCCTGGCCGAGGGACCCCACAGGTACATGAATTCGTGCACCGGGCCTCTAGTCATTTCTATAAAAATCATCAATCTATTTTTTCAATATAAGCATATACACATGAGAATACATGTTTGGAAAAATATTCATTTATTAATTGGTTTGTTCAGCTTTTAAAGAACTAGTTCTGCTGATAATCTAGTATTCAAAATAAACACATTAAAGAAAAATCAAATAAAAAATACTATGATAAATATTGTAAGAGATATAGACAGGATATGAAATACATGTTAAAAAGAGGAGCTGCTATTCTGAGGGAGAAGGAATTGCTATATGGAAGAGGTACGATTTAAGGAGAAACTTGAAATATATGTAATCTTTCATCAGTTGAAATCACAAATATAGTTTAATCCAGTAATTTTCAATATGTGGTTTGGGGACCAGCAATATCAGAATCACCTGGGAATTTGTTAGAAATGCAAATTATCAAGCCCACCCAAACTTAATAAATTATAAACTCTAGGGATAGGGCACAGCAATCTATGATTTAACAACCCTCCATGTGATTCTGATGCATGCTAGAGCTTGAAGACCACTGGACTAATCCTATATAATAAAAGCCTAATATGCAAATTGTCCCCTGGGGCGGTCATTCTATCACTCACTATGACGTGGGGCTGTGACCTCTCGCCAGCTACCTGGGGGTGGGGTGATGGGGATGGAGGTGAGGTGAGAATGTGGGATTTCCACTGAGCTCACTCTCACTCCCCCTGCTACCCTCCCCTGGGACACCAGGGCTAGCGTGCCAGGGAAGCACCTTCTCTGAGGTGCCAGGCACCCACGAGGAGCTCACCCCCCCATCTGAGCAGCCTCTTCCAGGTGAGCTGGGCTGCAGTTGCTGAGACTGCAGGGGCCAGTCAGGTTCCCTGTGGGTTCGTGCAGGAGCCGGTCTGCAAGGCCAGCCAGGAGAGAGTGCGCTGCCTGCCTGGCTTCCATGCAGTGCCGTTGGGCAGCCCAGAGGCCCAAGCTGCACCTAGCCTGCTGCCTCCAGCCGTGCTCACCATGTCTCTGCCTGGGGACTTGGGTGCCGTGACTCAGGCAGAGGGGGGCGTGCGGAGGCCTGAGGGCCCAGGTGCTGTCCAGGGCCCAGAGATCAGCTGGGACCTGCCCTTCCACGCCAGATGCTTTGATCACTGGCTAGGCCTAGGGACCACACCCATGCAAGAATTTCATGCACAAGGCCTCTAGACCTATATAATAAAAGTGTAATATGCTAAGTGTCCAACCTATCGGTCGACCTCTCAACCAGTCGCTATTATGCACACTGACCACCAGGGGGCAGACTCTCCGACTGGTAGGTTAGCTTGCTGCTAGGGTCCTGCTGATCAGGACTGGGTGAGAGGGCCAGACATGCCCTGGAGCCCTCCCACGGTCCCTCCCCAGTCAGCAGGCCCCCATCGGCCCCCATCAGGACTGGGCGGGACAGCCCCGATTGGCCCCAATTGCCAGCCAGGCCAAGGGATCTCACCCACTCACGAATTCATGCACTGGGCCTCTAGTTAATCAATAAGCCTATATTTATTGATTGACTTATGTGCAAAGTGCTAAATAGGCACTCGGGGAATAGAAATAATTATAAAATACAGATCTTATCATTTAAAATGTTCCAATTGATTTAGAATAGTCATCATAACAGAAATGGTATAAAAGAAACCTAAAGCCCAGCCAAAGTGGCTCAGTAGTTGAGCTTCAATCATGAACCTAGACGTCGCAGGTTCAATTCCCTGTCCAGCCATATGCCTGGGTTGAGGGTTCGATTCCCAGTAGGGGGCATACAGGAGGCAGCTGATAGATGTTTCTCTCTCATAGATGTTTCTGTCTCTCTATCCCTCTCCTTTCCCATCTCTCTAAAATAAGTAAAAACATTAAAAAAAAAAAGAAACCTAAAACACAGAGTTGTTGATAGGGCCCAAAAAATTCACAATGACAGGTAGAGACTGCAAAGAAATCCCTAGTAGTAGAAAGTTCTAAGGTATACAAAGGGGGCAGATTATAGTAATATACACCTAGTAGAAAATTCCAAGGTATACAAATGGGGGGGGGCGTTATAGTAACATACACCTCCTCCATTTTGTCAACACAGGCATTATCACTCCCTTGGTGCAGATGGCAATCAGTCAAACAAGCTAAAATAGAGCTACAGCCCAGCTGGTGTGGCTCAGTGGTTGAGCATTGACCCATGAACCAGGAGGTCACGGTTCCATTCCAGGTCAGGGCACATGCCCAGGTTTTGGGCTTGATCCCCAGCGAGGAAGGGGGGTGTGCAGGAGGCAGCTTATCGATAATTCTCTTTCATTATTGGTGTTTCTATCTTTCTCTCCCTCTCCCTTCCTCTCTCTGAAATCAATAAAAATATATTTTAAAAAAACAAACAAATACAGTTCAGTTCATAAGTCAGGATTTAGGGACCAATAAAACAAATAGACACAAATGGCCACTTTATCCTGTTTTGAGATTCTTGAGCTTCTTGAATGTGTAAATCTATAGTTTTCATCAATTTTTGAAAATGTTTGGCCCTAACCGGTTTGGCTCAGTGGATAGAGTGTCGGCCTGTGGACTGAAAGGTTTCCCGGTTCGATTCCGGTCAAGGGCATGTACCTTGGTTGCGGGCACATCCCCAGTAGGGGGTGTGCAGGAGGCAGCTGATCAATGTTTCTCTTTCATTGATGTTTCTAACTCTCTATCCCTCTCCCTTCCTCTCTGTAAAAAATCAATAAAATGTATTTTAAAAAAAGAAAATGTTTGGCCATTGTTTCTTCAAAAAAATGTATTCTTCCCCCTTCGCCCATTTAGGACTCCAATTACAAGTATTCTAGACTGCTTGATATTGTCACTACTTGACATGGTCACTGAGACCTTTTTCACTTCTTTTAGTCTTTTTTCTCTCTATGCTTCAGTTTGCATAGTTTCTATTACTATATCTTCAAGTTTACTGATCTTGTTTTTCTGAAATATCTAATGCTGTTAATTCCACCCTATGAAATTTCATTTCAGATATTGTATTTTTAATCTCTAGAAGTTTCATTTGGTCTTTTTTACATCTTCCATTTCTCTTTTCATTATGTTCATTTTTTCCTTTATGTCCTTAAGTGTATGGAACATAAATATTATAGATGCTTCAACGTCCTTGTTTGCAAATTCCATCATCTCTCATTTCAGCATCTGTTTTCCTTCTGCTTATGGGTCACATTTTCCTGCTTCCTCACATGTCTAGTAATTATTTTACTGAATGCTGGACATTTTTAATTTCAGGTTGTTGAGTTATGATTTTGTAGTATTCCATTATAGAGCATAGGACTTTATTCTGTTAGGCAGTTCAGCAACATGAAGATAATTTTTAATGAATTTGAAGCTTGTTTTTATGCTTCTTTTAGCTCTACTATAAGGTATGAGCTTCTGAGAGCACCACTAAATACCCTGGACATTCAACAATGTCTCTCCATTCTGGTCAGTTAGAACGAAAATGATGCCAGGCCCTATAGTAACTCTTGAAACTGCTTGGCTTACAATAATTGTTCTTTCCCTAAGTTTTTCTTTGCCTAACCGGATGGAATTTCACCCTACATATTCATAGACTGGTTTTAGCCAAAGATTTAAGGAGACGCCTATGTAGCTTTCTGGAGCTATTTCTCCAAGTGGCTCCCTGGACAGTACTCAGAAATTCTAGTTGTATTGGCCTCCCTGAATTCTGACCTCCTCAGCTCAGTGAGATTCCCTTTCCTTGTTCTACTGTCTAAAAAGTGTCTTCACCATAAAGTCAAGGTCATTGTAGGGCTCACTTCATTTATTTCCCTCTTTTCAGGGATCAAAATACCGCACAGCCTATTGCCCAATATTTGAAAACAGTTCTTTCATATATTTTGTGCTTCTTTCTAGTTGTTTATGGGAGGAAGGCAAGTCCCACAGGAGATATCCTTCATGGGTGGATGCAGAAGTCCTCAAAATGCCTTCCATAAAAACACGTAAAATAAACAGAGCCATAAACAAAAAGGTCTTAAGGATGGGGAGCTGAGAAAGATGTACTAAAATATATTTGGTAAACATCTTTTGGCATACATAGTTTCCCACTGGACCCTGGCTAGTTGTTTTTGTTTTTTGTTTTTTGTTTATTTATTTCTTTATTGAATTCAGACAGGAAGGGAGAAAGGGGGAGAGATAGAAACATCAATGATGAGAGAGGATCATTGATGGGCTGCCTTCTGCATGCCCCCTACTGGGGATCGAGCCTGCAACCCAGGAATGTGCCCTTGGCTGGAATCGAACCTGGGACCCTTCAGTCCACAGGCTAATGCTCTATCCACTGATCCAAGCAGGCTAGGGCCTCTGGCTAGTTTTTAAGGTGCCCTGACCCCAAGTAACTGGACATTCCATATGCACGAACATTAATAAATAGTTGATGTACATACAAAGTGATTTGAAGGATTGGCTAATTTATTTTCCTTATCAAGTCAACATTTGCATTATCTGTAGATTTTTCTGTTCTTTTTGAGAATGGCCTTTTCAGTATATGAATAAGGTATACGTATAAAGAATTTCAAAACAATTCAGAAATATAGTGGGGGGAAAAGGAATAAAAACAAAATCTCTCCACTCTCTTTTTTGATAAATTTCTTTATTGGTTAAGGTATTCCACTCTCTCTTATTAACTGTTAACTGTTTGGCATATATATATATATATATATATATATATATATATATATATATATCCATTTCACAAAAGTAGATTTCTCTACCACTGTCCAGTCCCACTGAAGAACCAGTGAGAGGAGTTTCCCTACTATACCACCATCACCCCTCTGTTTTGAGGGACTTACCAGAGTCGCGTGCTATTGCCAAAGAGAAGTATTTACAAGGCACAGTTTGGATGGGACCCAAAAGCTCAGAGCCTATTCCTGCTGGATGAGCAGCAGTAAGGACCACTGGCAGATCTTAAAGGAAAGTTGTACCTCACAGTTAAAAGATGACATGGCTTCTTGACATGGTTATATGCTCTCTTGACTGGTGATTAATGTTTTCTGGTATCAATTTAACCTTCATTCGGCTCCTGGATGGAGGCTACCAATAAAGTTCTACTTCGCCCTCGATGCCAATTCCTTGCTGTCATCTATAGCCCCCTAGGTCTGGTCTTTCTGTCTCTAGCTTATGACCACCTTCAAGGACTTTTCCTTTACTCCCTGCAAACACACTCATTCCTACACTGTAATCGAATCTCTTCCCAGGACTGGGGTGGAGTGGGTAAAGAGGGTCCTTTCTTCTAATATTTTTTTGTAAGTTTTGACCATCACCAACTCTATATTCCATTTTCCAGAGGGCCTTCCCTTTTGTTTCTCCACATACTTGTTTGGAAGCAAAAACAAAATGAAATAAAACAACAAAGAGTGTATATTAATTTTTTCCCTTTTCATTCTTACAATAACTATGCTTATTTATCTCCAAGCTAGGCAGGTGACTGTGACTGATAAGGGCAAGGGTCAGAAAGTGCAGAAAGTAAAAGAAAGAAAGAAAAATCACAAGAATAAAGTTCAAGGTTATATTCTGCATCTTTGCAAGCCACTGCATGCATGTAGGAATGCTGCATAATATTAACATATTATTATACTGTGTAAATTACTATAATATAGTGAAGCAGTCTCTTACTGATGCACACAATGAAAGAAAACCACCTTGAATCTGCTCAAGCTTTAAATAGCACTTACTTATTTATTTCTGTAGGAAAAATTTCTGAAAGTAGAAATGCTGGATCAAAGGGTATGTATTATTTAAATTTCAAAGAAAATATCAAATTGCCTTCCATAAAGATTGTGCCAATCTATACTTTTATAACAGTATATGAGATTGTCAACACTAGATATTAATAATTATATCAATATTTGCCAATGGAATAGGTCTAAATTAGATTAAAATATCTACTTTATAAAAACTCTATTTTTACAATTAACAGGTTGAAGATATTTTCATATGTAGATAAATTCATTGTACTTCTTCCATGAATTGTCTGTTCATATCCTTTGTGCATACTTGATTTGGATGTTATTCTTTTACTTATTAATATGTAGCAGCTGTATATACCAAATGTATTGTACAAATATCAACCCTTTAGATGTTATGTGTAGCCTATATATTGCACATTTTTTTCTAGTTTGATATTTGCATTTTAGCATTATTTACAAAGTGTTTTAGGGTTTGATTGTTTGTTTGTTTGTTTGTTTGTTTTGCTATGCAGAGATTAATCCATTCAACAAATATGTATGGCGATCCTACTATGTGCCAACCACTAGTCTGAGTTAGAGGGACATGGAGGTGATTAAGACAGACAATGTCCGTGCATGCAGGGTGCTTATATCCTAATGGAGAAGCAGGAAAATAAGCAAACAAGAGATGTACAGTTGTATGATAATGAAAATAAACAGGGTGACAATAAGTAAATGGGAAAGAATGGTCAGTTAATGTTTTTGCGAAGAGATGGCATTTGGGTAAAACCTGAAAGATGAAAATGAGACAAATAAAGCACCTGGGCAATGGAGGGGGACGCTGGGGTTGGGGAAAGTCTGTGTGTGGGAGGAACAGCCATCCAAATGAGCAATGGCAGGAGAGGATTTAGGGTGCTCAAGCACAAAAAGAAAAGCATGGTCACAGCCTAGTGAGGAGCAGGGAACTTGATGTGAATGGGGTTGTAGAGCCGGGTGGGGCCAGATGAGACAAGATCTTGTTTTATTCTAAGAGCAACAGATGGCCACTGGAGAGATTTAGGATGGAGTGGCATGATTTGATTTATGTTCTTAAAGCTCATTTATTTTAGTTATGCAAAGAATAAATTGGAAAGGGGAAAATGTATAAACAGAAAGAAGGCAACACTTGCACTAGTCTAGACCAGAGGTTATAGTGCCTTAGCTTATGGTGGTGGCCATAGAAAATAAAGTGGGAAGGGCAATTTTTAGACGATTCAATTTGCTTTTCTATCCCCTCTTCCCACACATAATATATCTTCATCTTTATCTATTCTTCTCTCATCTTTTGTAGTGTTAAGGAATAAGGTGTCCCATCTCTTTTTTAAGACCAACCTCTCAAGACACAGCAAAAATCACCTATTCAAGAAGTTTTTCTTGAAACTTTGACTGTGCTAAGAGTCACTAATGTATGCAAACCTCTACCAAAGCATTTAACATTATATTTTAATTATGTTCATTTGTCTTTCTTTTAATTAGACCATAGGCTCCAGAAGTAGGTGATTATATCCTATTCATCTATATAACACAGTGCCTGGATCAGTATCGGGTACATAGTAGGCACTTCATTATTAACTATCCTTGAATTGAAGAAGTGGGTATTAAATTTTACCTAAAACACATGTGGAGATACTAATTTATTTCAGCCTATTGATGTTGCATGTAAATAGCTTATCTTGAAATAAGCCCTGTATAACTATGATAGATTGTTATTTCCATGTAATACCAAATCTGATCTACCAATATTTTATATAGTTATTTTTCATCTATATTTTGAATTTGATATATTTTGTTCACATTTTGGGACCAGAATTATGTTGACTATAAAATAGGTTGAGTAGTTGTACAGTTAGGGGGTCTTAATTTCAAACAGCAGAAAATGACACTGGTTAATATAAACAAACGTGGAGGTCAGTGGAAGAATGCTGGATATTCACAGAATTCATAGGAAGGTTGAAGGCCTCAGATCAGTATGAAGTGGGAACCACAGAGTCAGCACTATAGTTGACATCATGCCATTGGAACAGTCTGGTAAACACCCCGCTGGCCTTGCTATCATTGGATACTGGATATTGCAGCCAACAGCCCCTGCCAGATGTCTGCTCTGTCCCTGCTTCTTTGGCTTTGCTTCCTCATTCCGGTAGGAGAAGCTGATGGGTTTAGCCTAGGACCTAGGTCCTGCATCTATAAGTTAGGGTTTAGTGGTAGAGATAGTGTATATGTGGCCTTTTAGTTTCTGTAATAGAAGGCAAGCACATCCTTCCTTCCTTCTCTCAATACTCTGAGGAATTCCTCAAACCTAAAAAGGAGGTCAGATGTTGGGAAGCCACAAAACATGCAAGAAACTCACCCCCCAAAAGCAAAACAAAAACTTTAGTTCACTCCAGAAGATTTTAATTATTTTTGATTATCTGACTACGTTGTATGGGAGATGGCCTGTCAACCTGCCAAGACCCAGACAATTTCCTGGGAAAATTTCTTGGATAGTTGTTTTTGTTTTGTCTATGGTTATTGCTCTGCTCAAGTTGTCTATAATTTTAAAATTTATCTTCTCAATATACAAAAATAAAACACAAGCACACATATGTAAAATGAAAACTATTTAGATATGGAGAGAGTAAAAAAAGAACAGTTTTTTGTTTCCTCTTCCTGAGGTAACCACTTTTGTTTGTTTTTATATATTTTTTATTTTTTTAAATATATTTTTATTGATTTCAGAGAGGAAAGGAGAGGGAGAGAGACAAACATCAATGATAAGAGAGAATCACTGGTCAGCTGTCTCCTGCACACCCCACACGAGGGATCAAGCCCGCAACCTGAGCATATACCCTGACTGGAATCAAACCGTGACCTCCTGGTTCATAGGTCAATGATCAACCACTGAGCCATGGTGGCTGGGCTGAGGTAACCACTTTTGACAGTCATTTTGCTATGCATCTACATAGAGAATGTGTACATACATACATTATATGTAGTTTTGACTTTTAAAAAAAGTAGCATTATCCTAAACATATTACTATGATTTCTTTTCACTTGATAATATAACGTGATCATCTTTTTATACCATTTTATAGAGACACCATATTTGTAAAGGGTTTTATTATGGTCCATTGTAGATATTAGCAAATAATACTTAGCCAATAGTCTCTTGAAGGACATTTAGGTTCCCAATTTCTTGATATTACATATTATAATACAACGAATATTCTTGTACCCCATATTTTCATATTTGTAATCTACTTTATAGTTAGAGGCTAATGATGGTATGTCAAGCTTTTCTAATTCTGTTTCTGTACACTTCTCTTTTTATGTATGACATCATCATCATATGTTTAATGAATTTTGATATTGCCTTTTTGATGTGTAAAATTCATTTTAGATGTTTTAAATGAATATAAACTTATTTTGCCCTGCTAAATTTTTTTTTAATTGCCTTTTATCTGACAACAATATTAACATCAGTTTTCCTTTTGGATGTGATTGTCTACATATATTCACTCATCCATTTACTTTTGACATTTCTAAGTGGCTGAGTTTTAGGAGTCTCTCTGATAAGCAGCACGTGGTTGGGTGGGGGCATTCCCGTCAGTTTTCAGGATCAGAATTTTCATCCTCCATGATCTTGTCTCCCTGAAGTTGGAAGAGAGGATCAGCTCCGTAAAACAGCCCCATTCTAAAAGAAGTCTGTACGGCATAGACTTCCCACTTCTTGTTATTTAAATGAGCCAAAATAGAACACTTTTTTTAAAGTAATTTTTAAAAAATATATTTTATTGATTTTTTACAGAGAGGAAGGGAGAGAGATAGAAAGTTAGAAACACCAATGAGAGAGAAACATCGATCAGCTGCCTCCTGCACTCTCCCCACTGGGGATGTGCCCGCAACCAAGGTACATGTCCTTGACCAGAATCGAACCTGGGACCCTTGAGTCTGCAGGCCGATGCTCTATCTGCTGAGCCAAACCGGTTAGGGCCAAAATATAACACTTTTAAAACCAGTTGGCCAAATGGCAGGAAATCATAGTAACATAGATTGAATTGGATCAGGCTTGTTTTAGTAACTCCTTTCCTACCCCAGATGAGGTCTGAGATGCTGCACAAAAGGTTGCAGCCTCTGTATCCTAACACATAAAGATGAGATTTCCGGGAACCTTTTCCATATCCTGTCTGTCAGCATGCTTCCTCCTCTTGTCAGCCTTCTGATTGCATCACATTGCTTAATTCCTGCTTAAAAAAAAAACTACTTTAAAGAACACACACAAAAAAAACAACAAAAACCTCTCTTCCCTGCTCCTTTGACTAAGCTCGCTGTGTGAATTTGATTCTCCCTGCCAGCTTTGCTCCCATGGCTTCATGTTCTGTAGGCCAGAGGCCACATCTAAACATCCGCCATGCCCAGACACAGCTTAATAAGGGCTCCTTGGATCTATGATCTTCAGCATGAAGCTTACCCGAGACAGCAACATTTCTGAAGTTTATAAGTATGAAAGAGACTTGGAAAATGAAGTAACCATTTGTCTCTCTTGCTCTCCAATTCAGGCAGGAATTCTACTGAATATGCAACTAGATTGGAATATAAAGATGGCCCCTCCACTAACTTGGGACCTAGAATATGAGAAATTTTAGGTCCATCCATTACTCAGTACTATTCCTGAACTTTTCCATTTTTTGGATGCCATTTCGTATTTTGTGGGTATGTCTGGCTCCTTTACTAGGCTGAAAGCGCCTTTGTCTTATGGACCTTTTTGCATTCTCCACCTGGCCTAGTAGAGTACTGTACGTGAATAGGCATTCACTAAGTGTGAAAAATAAAGAAGGAAAGAATAAAAAAAGAGAAGAAAATCAATAATGAAGGGAAACAAGACTAAGAATTGTGTTTACATAAAATTGGAATGTGATCAATTGAATGAGGATTTGTCTAGATTGGTTTGGGTAGTGATAGAGAAATAATTGTAAATATCTATAACCTGTGTGTCACCTTAGTTTCTTTAGACTCTGTAATGAAACTGGGGAGAAGAATGCCCAACAGTAAAATTCTATCAATCTCTCAGCCTCCAATAGCTACATCTAGGGAATCCATTTCCACTTCTAATTCAAGGGGGTGGAGCAGGATCAAGGAGTGGCTCACATGGTTTATGATTATGGTGATGGTTTTCCTCCTCTTTATGGCATTTGTCATCTCGGCCTCTGCTGCTCCAGACCCGTTCCCTAGTGGAAACTACTGCTTCTGTCATACTTCTGGATGTCAGCCACAGTGCTATAACCCTAGTTGCTTTTCCATTCCATTCCAACAGTCATTTCTGCCCTTACTTGTACATCAGTGTATTACTAAGCCACAAATAGCACTGCCTTGTGCTTTCAAGTTCTTACAATGACTCTAAGGCTGGGACTTTTTGATTTGACCTGTTATCTGACGGAGCCAGCACCACCCCTCAACCCTGAGCCGGCAGCACAGCACAGATCCATGTGTGTTTCACTCAACCACCCCTTCCCCCCAACACAGACCATTTCTTTTCCTGATCACATCAGTTTACCGCCAACAATAACTCCCCTCGAAGATGGTTCTTCCCCAGCTATTAAACTGAATTCTTGTTCAAAAGTGGGTTTTTATTCTCCCAAAAACTCAAGGAGGAGTCTTAGTGCTTGGGGCAGATATCAATTTCAACTTTCCCAGTTATAACTCTAGGACTCCTGCCACACTTGAGAAGCTTTTATAATTAAAAAATAACAAGTAAACTTCTGAGAACAAGATGAGAGCAAGCATGTGAAAGAGCTTTACAAATGCAATGTATTATAATTAGTTCCTTATTGTTTGTTTGTTTAATAGAAATCTATGTCCATGGGGGAACTGAAGGCATCAAATAGGGAAGGTTAAAAAAAGACAAGAATGATTAATTGAGGTAGAAATCAAGTTGATAAGCACATGGGTAGTAATTCAAAATTTATGTACTAAATAGAATTTCTGTGAGCCTATTTGAATGCAATAGACACTTGGCAAATGAACAGAGATGGAAGTTGAAAGATGATCCCGGAGTACCTAAATTTGCAGTCATACGCAGCCTTACATACTTTAGGGAACAGAAACCTAAGTGAAGCCATCTAGCCCCGGGAATTACCAGAGCTCAATTACTTGGGTTTAAATCTGAGCCCTACCACTTATGAACTCTAAGTGAATTTTGACAAATTACTTAATCTTAGTTTTCCATCTGTAATAAATTAGAGATATAATAGTACCATCTCCCCCATGGGTTTTTGCAAGCATTCCATGAGTCAATACATATAAAGCACTTATTATCACATCAGACACATAGCAAGTGCTCAATATAAATCAATTTTACAATTCAGCCACTCATGCCATCGTACTTCACAAAAGTAAATTGGGCTAGAGTTCACGCAAATTTTCAGTAAAACACAAATTTAGAGACTTGTGTTTTTTAGTTAGGTAGAATTTGGTGAATGTTACCTGTAATTAAATTGAAAAGTATTTCTTTAGTTTTAAGCAAAGTTAGGCAATAGTCTAGAATATTCAAGTGGCTTAAACAACTCACGTTGTATGACTCTAGTTCATTGGCCCTTTTGCTCACAATATGGGCAAAGAGACATACAATCATAGGACAAAATCAAGAAATAACAGTTGATATTAAAATGATTAAAAATCTCATTTACTCAAAATGACTGCTATAAATGGAGATTACTCTCAAAATTGCTATAGAAAATAAAATTAATATTCATGTGCAGATAGTTTTATTTACAAATATCTCATAGTTTACAGTGTACTTTGTTTTAAACTACTGCCATAAATGGAAATCACTTTCACTACCAATATAGAGAGCTATATGAATAATCACATGGAGATATAGTTGAAGCTCAGAATAGTAGTGTGTATCAAGTGATTTGTCCTAAAGTACAGTCTTATAAAAGAAAATTACTTCATAACCATTTGAGAGTTTAATTACTAATCAAACACAGATACAGTTTTAGTTACAAATATTAGGGTTTATTCTGTAATACTTGAAAATAATTGCACTCTAAAACATTTATTTTCAACAATTCTTGAAAATCAAATGCTTAACATAAACCACAAAATGTTCACCATAACAATACTTTCAAAATGCTGTTTACTAAAACATGAATTTGAAGCAATAATAAAAAAAAATGATGTGGATACCGGCAGTGGTTATATTCTCTCCCAGAAAGGCATGGGAGTGAGTCAATAACATCCCCATTGGTCTAACAGCAAGGCTGCCTGCCAGAGTCCTGACTCACAAGCAGCCTGTTGGCCATATTTAGCAAAGGAGCCTGCAGTTGATTAGCTGTGCTCTGACAATAAATATCCTATCACCACCACCAATGAAAATCACCACAGTATAGAGAATTTCTAAGATGATACCATAATTCATGTTAACCAAGATAGACAATGCATACATGGAAACCCTTCATATGAAGATCTGGTTCCCTGACATATCCTCATGGCATTTAGTTAGCAGATATTTAATAGCTGATCCTCACTGCAGTCAACTCAACCATTTTGAGGCTGATTACCCAGTGTCCGGCTAGCCATGTCTTGCTTTTTCTCCTACCGTTTCCTCTGGCTGACAGCCTTTTGACCATTTCACTCTTCATTAGCACCTGTAAAGAATAACTGAAAGCAGATGAACTCAAACCACTTAATTATGCTTCTCATTAGCAGCTCTACGGAAGGGTTCTCTCCAGGAGGTGGTTGCAACTATCAGGTAAAATTAGGTTTCTGGATTATCAGTGGATTTTCATTATCCCCATTGTTTCTGTCCCTCAGGACCCTGCATCATCCAGCGTTGGCCATATAGGCATTATTTGCCTTGCCATATGGAGAAAAACATGGGTCTTTATTGGGAAAATTAGATACTGGCTATATGTTCTCCTGTTTCTATTGAGAATTTTCTCCCTAGTCCTTTTCAGTATAGCGAACTAAAAAGCACATAAGGGTCTGTGAGAATTCATACTAATTGCTATTTGTTTAAAATGTTACTGTAATTGGTAAAACCCTGAAAGTGTGGGTATGTAGCCACACTGCTCACATTTGAAGGGCTCTTTGCAAGTGTTTTAAATACTTCATTTGGCAACGCATTACTTATACTAACCTCAGTTAGAAACACTGAAAGCCAGGGAGTGCCAGGAATAATATGCTCTTAAAGGTTTATCCTATGATGCATGAGTATGGGTGTGTCTCCAAAAAAATATGACTCGTGCATATTTCTAAAACACAAAATACTGTAGCCTGTTGTAATCTTTGTTGTTCCATGCATTTGAACAATTTTATTATAAAAGTATCACAGGTTTCTTTTAGAAATAGAAATATCCATAAATACTGCCCATAATCCAACCAGTGATAACCAGTTACTATTTTGTAGTATACACTTGCAGAATTTTTCTGTTCATAAATAGATTAATCCACCACCCTTCAAGTGGGAAGATATATAATATTGTTTTCTAACTTTTTTTCCCACTTAACATGTCAGGCAGGTTTTTCTGTGCCAAATACACTTGAACAACATTCTTTGAATGGGCTGCATAGTAATCCATTTTATGGGTGTGCATAATTTATTTAGATACTCTAGATTTGGATATTTAAATGGTCTTCAATTTTTGTTATTATAAAAAAGCCATAAGAAACACCCTGGAGTGTAAATCTTTGTGCACATTCTAATTTCTCAAGAGAAATTAGTAGAAGTGGAATTCTGGATCAAAGGATATGGGTGTATCTCCATTATTTTATTTTTTTGCTTAACAAATGTTTTAATATTAGTCATACAGAGCTTGTACATATTTTTCACAAGAGCAAAATCAGTAATATACAGCGTAGAATTTAACATTCAGAAAACAGTGTAACTTCTGAGGTGTGTGTATAACTTGTTTTATTGATTTTTTTTTTTGAGAGAGAGAGAAATATTGATGTGAGAGAGAAAAATCTATTAGTTGCTTCCCATACGTGCCCTGATCAGAAATAAAACCTGCAACCTTTTGGTGTATGAGATGACATTCCAACCAACCAAGCCAGCAGGCTTAGCCTGTGTAACCAGTTTTAGTTTAATATGGTGTGGCTGACTGTTCCCCTGATCTTGTTTTGACTACTGGTTCCCCCTTGTGCACACACACACTTGATCCTATAATTTACTGGTTTCAATCAACTTAAGAGGACAAATGAGCACCAAAATTACATAATTTCTCTTGGTTAATTATCACAATAAAATACCGAATGGACTTATTTCAATGTATTCATCAATCTACTGCAATAAAAACCTATTTCTTCCTTGATAGATATTCTGAATATTCTTTGTCCTGCATCATATTTAATCTCAGAAGTAAAAACAAACCAACAAACAAAAACAACAACCCCGAATTCCTACCTACAGCTTTGTTTACTTGACTAAATAACCAACAGTGACATGACTACCATATACCACTACCACCACCCTGCCCCCTAAAAGAAACATATAATCTGAAAACATATTGAAATATCCAACATATTTTTTAACATCCCCAATCTTCCAACCTACCAAGTCTTTTCCATCTCAGTAAATGGAGCTCCATCCCTCCATTTGCTCAGGCCAAAAACATTGGCGTCATCCTTGGCACATTCTTCTCTCATGTGCCATATCCAACCCATCAAGATCCCATTGGCTATGCTTTCAGAATATAGCCTCAATCAGTCCAGTTCTCAAAGTCTCCAGTTCTCAGGCCCAAGCCACCATCATCTACGTTTTGAATTACTGGTCTTAACTGGTCTCCGGCCTTTGGTCTTTTTACTCGTACGTTTACTCTTCATACAACGTCCCATGATTCTGTTAATATATATCAGATAAAATCACTGCTTTCCTCAAAACCTTTCAATATCATCCCATCTCACTTTGAGTCAAAGCCAACATACTTACAATAGACAACATGGCCCCACCGAATATATCATCCCTAGCCCTTCAGCATTCTCTTTGAAACCCTTTCCTGTTGCTCTCCCCCTTTCTCACTTCACTTCAGCTACACTGGTCTCTACTCTGTTTGCCTAATAAGCAGCAGCCGTAGAGAACTGGTACTTTAAGAGTTTCTATGTGGCTGTAGAAGCAGTAGCCAATTCACTGCAATGATATCAGTGGGCTTTGTATCCTCCTCATCCACTCTGGAACATTCCTTATGCATTTCTTAAACCTCACACACCTCACTCATTCAGTCAGCAAATATTTATAGGGAGCCTATTTTGTTCCAGATACTGCTGTATATGTTAAGTTTACTTTAATAAACAAAAGACAAAACTTCCTACCTTAGTAGTTTCCATTCTATAGGGAGAGAGTACATAATAAGTCAATTGTGATGTATGTTAGAAAGTGATAATGCAATACAAAACATATAAAACAGAGATGTGGGTTTAGGAGTGTGTGCATGTATGTCTGTGTAAGTTGGTGTGTGTGTGTGTGTGTGTGTAGTTGTACTGTTGATCCTTACCACAATGTCATACTTGGATTCCACATATTTCTTGGGTTGTGTTCTGTATAGGTCATAGAGTTTCTATATCAATATCCTGGTTTCTGACATGGTTTCCCCATAAATTCGCTATTATATGTGGTGATCTACCTGTATTTTCCAGCATAACCTGCTCCTTGAATTTATTCTTACTCATTCTATTGTGTTAACAGCTAGTGCATTTATCTCCCTGCCCTCTAGGCCATTGGTAGAAATTATGGCTGACGTCTTAAGAATGTGTTATCGTCTTCCCTTCTATTTGGCTTTCTCTTTTGTTTATGCTTCAGGCCCTGCCAGTGGCAGCCAGTGGCATCCACATGCATGCCCTAACCCTGAAAGCTTGATCGAAACTGCCATAGTCAGAAATGAATTATTGACCTGCAAGGAATTAGACATGGTGAGTCAACTGGTTATTTTCTTAGCAATCTGTCCGATTGTAGTGAGAACCAGTGTATTTCGGTTTATATCAGTCCATCATTGATCCTGAAGATGTACGAATAACCTGTAGGTCTGGGCGTCCTTGATTTCTCAGTTCGGGCATTTGGCTGTCTGTGGGACAATGTTTGGGGTTATCCCTAAGGGTTTCAGGCAAAACTGTTTTTCTTCTTCTTTTTTTTAAAACTGACTTTCTTAATCTATTGAACTGCCTGACTGTTCAGATAAGAGGAATTGAATTGATGTCTATTTAGGAGATTCTGCCTGGAGATGAGCTATGGAAAAATATAACTCCATTAGAAACTTTGTACCTTTCACTCTTCAAAACTCTGATTTTCTTCTAGTCCAGCCATGCTCACAGGGGTTTTAAGTGGATTAATTAGTGCTTGAAAAGCACCTTTATAAATGAAAAGTAGCTAAGTACTAATATAATCTTTTAAACTCTGGATGTTTGCCTTTTTAATTCATATTACAGTTCTAATTTCATACTTTTCTATAGTGTCACCAGATTGTAGGTAAGCTCCCAAAATAGACAGTTACTAGGGCTAAAAACTGTTATATGACCCAATATGCCAAATAGCTCTGGGAAAGGAAGGCTGCAATTGACTTGATTGTAGCAATGGCCCATTCTTTTAAAAGGATTTTTGTTTATTCAATGTCATCACAAATAGTTTTTCAGGGTTTTGGAAATGAGAGCATTTTGTATTTGGCGTATTACAAAAAAAAAAAGCTATTTATGTAGTCATTGAAGATTAGCTATAATGCCATAGAAAGTTTGTTTCCAAACTCAGACTTGGAATTTGAATTTAGCAATAGGTCAGATTAATTTTCGTGAAAATCTGGTTATTGTAAGTCTCTCTTCCTCCTTCCTTAAACTTGTCATTACATTTTCACAAATAAAGCTTAACAGGTTGTGATGAGATATTTCTCTTCCAAGACTGATTAAAAAATAGTCGTTTGGATTTATAGCTGTCTATGAGAGAAACAAGTCAAAATATTAAACCTATAGGCAATGCAGAAATACCATTAAATTGTAATGATTTTGTATCCAACTTCACCTTTCCCAAGTATCTTGCAGGGAAAAAAAAGGGTGAAATCTAACAATGGGAGCTGAAGCTACCCAGGCACGTTACTGAAAGGTGGCTGAGAGAGTATGTGGGTGTAGCATTGTTTCTAACTTTGAACAAGTTTCAACTCTGGCAGCTCCTCTATAATTAGTACCTAGACTTTATAATAAAGAAAGGTTTGTTAGTTTGTTGCATCTACCTGAACAGAAAGAGGACCTACTGTTCTCCATAAGACAGATAATGATCACTCTATGCATTACAATGTTAAGGTCACCAAAACTTTAACCACCCTGTCATATTAATTCATTATTTTTGTAAACCTTTGGTTAGGAAATAATGCTTTATTTGTTTTTGTATTTTTAGGAATGCCGTAGTATAGTCTCCGAGAAATTAAGTGAAGAAAAGTGGTATGTTATATTACAAACAAAGATGTATACTTTAAATTATGATCTAGTTTTCTAAACTATTGCTACCTGAAAAAAAATGAGTCAAACATTTATACCATAAAGTGCAATATGAATACTTCTTCAACCATGAATATGTCAGATACATTCAGTCAGTTAAAGCAACAATAGCAAATACATAAGCATAGCTGGAATACTGGACAAACTATTTTTAATGGAAAAAGTCAGAGCATTATCACATATGATATTTTAGTAGATAAATAAATGGCTAACCTCTAGGGGAGAAAAGTGTTTGCATCTATGAAAACAATACTATTCTCACATCCTTTGGTGCCTACATATTAAATTTAGTAATGAAAGGGTGAACATGAGTTCCTTTACATATGGATTATAAAGTGTTTAAGAGGTAGAAAGCTAATCGTAAGAATGAATGACCAAATTTCAGTGTGTATGAAAGCTAATAGGGAGGTGCCACAGCCCTTTGTATGGCCAGTGGGGTTGCAGTTTTATCAATTTATTAAGAACCAGAAGAAGGATGAACTTAGAACTATTCAGGATGAGGGGGGAATTATAAAACACTCCTGGGGAACTAAGCAAATGTTATCATTGGGTAACAGATGAACAGTGACAGATACAATTTAATATCTCTGCATACAACTCAATGCACATTGAAGAAAATTAAACTGCTTGCATACACTGAAAGATTCTAAATTAGTTATTACCTCTTGAGAGGGAAAGGAAAAATAAAACCCTTACATGTCCAACATGGACAGTTCAGTGAGATTGTCTGCTCAGTATTCAGCTGTGGTTAAATGCTGAGCAAAGTATTAAAAGTGTTTTGAAACAAGTGAAGAATTACTCAAAAGATATAATGATATACCAAATAACATATACCTAAGCTTTGTGCTCACAATGCATACACAAAATAATATACACATACATACACACAAATCTTTTCAACTTTTAGAGCAAACAAATGTTTTTCAACATTATTTTGGTATCATGAAATACAATTAAGGATATACTTAGTATTTCACTGTCCCTTCATGTCTAAAAGAAAAATACAGAACCACGGATGTTTAGCAAAAGTAGGTAAGGAAGAGAATATCCTATATAATAAAAGCCTAATATGCTAAGTGTCCAGTCATCCAATCAATCTAAGCATAATATGCTAATGATATGCTAAGGCCATTCAATCGCTCGCTATGACGCACACTGACCACCAAGGGCAGACTCTCCAACCCATAGGTTAGCTTGCTGCTGGGGTCCGGCTGATCAGGACAGAGCCCTGGAGCTCTCCCATGGTCCCTCCCTGGCCCTGATCATGCACCGGTGGGGTTTCTTGGCCTGGCCTGTGCCCTCTTGCAATCCGGGACTCCTCAGTGCATGTCATAGTGACTGGTCGACTGGTCAACTGTCTGCCCCCTGGCGGTCAGTGCACATCATAGCGAGTGTTTGAGTAGCCTTAGCATATCATTAGCATACTACACTTTGATTGGTTGAATGGATGATCAGACGACTGGACACTTAGCATATTAGGCTTTTATTATATAGGACTAAAGGCCCGGTGCACAAAAATTTGTGCACTCCAGGGGAAGAAGGGGGTCCCTCAGCGCGGCCTGTGCCTTCTTGCAGTCTGGGACCCCTCGGGAGATAACGACCTGCTGGCTTAGGCCTGCTCCCCGGTGGCAGAGGGCAGGCCCAATCCCTAGGTGCAGCCCCTGGTCGGGCTCAGAGCAGGGCTGATTGGGGAGTTGGGGCGCTGACCCCTGTCATGCACAGAGCAGGGCCAATCAGGGGGTTGGGGCGCTTCCCCCTGTCATGCACAGAGCAGGGCCCATCAGGGGGTTGGGGAGCTCCCCCCTGTCACACACAGAGCAGGGCCGATCAGGGGGTTGAGGAGCTCCCCCTGTCACTGACAGAGTAGGGCTGATAGGGGAGTTGGGGCACCGCCCCCTGTCACACACAGAGCAGGGTGGATCAGGGGGTTGGGGCGCTGCCCTCTATCACACACAGAGCAGGGCCGATCAGGGGGTTGGGGCGCCGCCACTCTCACACTCAGGGCAGAGCCGAAGGGGAGGTTATGGCTCTACCCCTTCACACACAGAGCAGGGCCCGTGGGTGGGGGAGTTTGGAGCGCCGCACCCTGTCACACACACAGCCACAGGGTGATCAGGGTGTTTGGGCGCTGCCCCCTGTCATGCTGATCCCAGTGCTGGGAGGCCTCGTGGTTCCGCTGATTCTGGTGCTGGGAGGCATATTACCCTTTTACTATATAGGATAGAGGCCTGGTGCACGAGTGGGGGCCGGCTGGTTTGCCCTGAAGGGTGTCCTGGGTCAGGGTGGGGGTCCCGCTTGGGTGCCTGGCCAGCCTGGGTGAGGGGATGATGGCTGTTTGCAGCTGGTCACACCCCCTTCAGGATAGGGGTCCCCACTGGGGTGCCTGGCCAGTCTGGGTGAGGGGCTGAGGGCTGTTTTCAGGCTGGTGGGTGACTGAAGCTCCCAACCACTCCTTTTTTTCTTTTTCTTTTTATTCTGGGCCAGCTTTAGCTTTGAGGCTTGGCTCCAGCTCTGAGGCCTCGGCTGCTGAAAGCAGGTATCTGGTTTGTTTGGGTTCTATAATCGAAACACTGTTTCAACTCCAGCTCTGAGATCCCGACTGGCTGAAAGCAGGGATCTGCGTTTGTTGTATAATTGAAACAATGTTGCAGTCCTGCTAGCTGAAGCCCAGCTGGCTGAAAGCAGATTTCTGGGGTTTTGTTTAGCTTCTATATTTGTAACAATGTTTCAAACTGCAAGCTCAGAGGCCGGCAGCAGCAGGCGGGGAACATTGGCTTCCTCCGTCACTGAAGCAAGCAAGCTTCCTGTTCGCTTCAAGCTGCCTGACTGCTGGCCGCCATCTTGGCTGGCAGTTAATTTGCATATCGCCCTGATTAGCCAATGGGAAGGGTAGCGGAGTGACACCAATTTGCATGTTTCTTTTTTATTAGTGTAGATGACATTCTGAAAAAGGTAAAACTATGGAAAGAGTAAAGAGATCAGCAGTTGCCTGGGGGTAGGGAAAGGGAGAGATGTAGGAGGAACACAGAGGATTTTTACAGCAGTGAAACTATTCTGTATGAAACTACAATGGGTAATACATGACATTATACTTTTGTCTAAATCCACAGAATGTACAATACCCAGAGTGAATCCTAAGGTACACTATGGACTTTGGGTGATAATGATGTGTCAATGTCAGGCCATCAGCTGTAACAAATGTACTACTCTGGCACAGGATGTTGATAGTAGGGGAGACTATGCATGTGTGGGGGCAGGGGGTAGATGGGAAAACTCTGTACATCCCACTCAATAGTTCTAAAAACTTAAGTCTATCAAAAAATGTAAGGCAACAGCTAATGGTTCCTGGGGATTATACTAAGGAAGTAGCCATTAATGGGGTTTGTCATAAGAATATTGAAAGGCCAAGCATTGCAGGAATTTTAAAAAGCATGCAAGCTTTTATTCAGACCTATCAACTTCTCAATTAAAATTATACTTTATTGACTTCATTATCTAAGAATGGAGGGGGAAAACTGGGAATATATTTCTAGGTCTCTATTTATTTTCTACTGTGTGAGGTAGGGTCTTTAAGTAGATAGTCACCTATATGGTAGGATATGAGAAATGCTTAAAGACTACATTTGTCCCAAAATCTCACCTATTCCTCTGTCATAGTGTCTCCTTCTTTTTCTCCTAGATTGAAATATATCTTGTCTGCTTCTCATTAAAAAAATTATTTATTGATTTGAGAGAGAAAGGGAGAAATATCAAATTGCTGTTCCACTTATTTATGCATTCATTAGTTGATTCTTGTATGTGCTCTGACCAGGGATCAAACTTGCAACCTTGGCATATTGGGATAATTCTCCAACCAACTGAGCCACCCGACCAGGGCCTGTTTCTCATTTTTAATGTGTCTAGTAAGTAGCCCATCACCAAATGACACATACAAGGTGTTCAATCATTGCTTGTCAAATAAGTTAATGATTGATTCTGATTTTTTCTTTTTTATTGAATTTACTAGAGGCCTGTTGCAGGAAGATTCCTGCAAGAATAGGGCTTCCTCAGGCCTATTCCTGCAAGAATAGGGCTTCTCTGCTGCCTCGCTCCCTCCTGTCTCCACTGCCTCGGCTCTGATCCCGTGTCCACTGCCTCGGCTCCCTCCCTTCTCCGCCACTTTGCTCCCTTCTGCAGTGCTTGGCTTCCTTCTAAACTGTCCTCAGGATTCGCTCCACACCTGCATATGCAAATTAACCGCCATATTTGTTGGGTTAATTTGCATACTAATCCTGATTGGCTGGTGGGTGTAGCAGAGTGGCACCAATTTGCATGTTTCTCTTTTATAAGTGTAGATTGGGGTGACATTGGTTAACAAAATTATACAGGTTTCAGATATACAATTCTATAATGCATCCCCCATCCTATCTAATAAAAGAGAAACATGGTAATTGGCGTATGACCGCTACCCTTCCCATTGGCTAATCAGCGAGATATGCAAATTAACTGCCAGCCAAGATGGCGGCCGGCAGCCAGGCAGCTTGAAGCTAACATGAGGCTTGCTTGCTTCAGTGACGGAGGACTCCAACGTTCCCCGATTGCCGCTGCAGGCCTCTGAGCTGCAACTCTAAGCAACTATGTAACAAATATAGAAGCTAAACAAAACCCCAGAAACCTGCTTTAGTCACAGGGCTTCAGCCAGCAGGATCACAACATTGTAAGCAAAGGCAAGAAACCTACTTTCAGCAGTGGAGGCCTAAGAGCTGGAGCCAAGCCTCAAAGCTAAAGCTGGCCCAGAATAAAAAAGAAAAGAAAAGAAAAAAAGGAGTGGTTGGGAGCTTCAGTCACCCCCAGCCTGAAAACAGCCCTCAGCCCCTCACCCAGACTGGCCAGGCACCCCAGTGGGGACCACCACCCTGAAGGATGTGTGACCAGCTGCAAACAGCCATCATCCCCTCACCCAGGCTGGCCAGGCACCCCAGTGGGGACCCCCACCCTGATCCAGGACACCCTTCAGGGCAAACCAGCTGGCCTCCACCCATGCACCAGGCCTCTACCCTATATAGTAAAAGGGTAATATGCCTCCCAGCACCGGGTTCAGCGGAGCCACGAGGCCTCCCGGCACCAGGATCAGTGTGACAGGGGCAGCGCCCAAACCCCCTGATCGCCCTGCGGCTCTGTGTGTGACAGGGTGCGGCACCCCAAACCCTCCCCCCCCCACGGGCCCTGCTCTGTGTGGGATGGGGTAGAGCCATAACCTCCCCATCGGCCCTGCCCTGAGTGTGACAGTGGCGGCGCCCCAACCCCCTGATCGGCCCTGCTCTGTGCATGACAGGGGGCTGCGCCCCAACCCCCTGATTGGCCCTGCTCTGTGCGTGACAGGGTACAGTGCCCCAACCCCCCTGATGGGCCCTGCTCTGTGAGTGACAGGGGGCACTGCCCCAACCCCCTGATTGGCCCTGCTCTGTGCGTGACAGGGGGTGGCGCTGCAACCTCCCCATCAACCCTGCCTTGAGTGTGACAGGGGATGGTGCCCCAACCCCCCAATCGGCCCTACCCTGAGTGTGACTGAGGGTGGAATCACAACCTCCCGATTGCCCTGCTCTGTGTATGACAGGAGGCTGCGCCCCAACTCCCCAATCGGCCCTGCTCTGAGCCCAACCAGGGGCTGCACCTAGGGATTGGGCCTGCCCTCTGCCACTCGGGAGCAGGCCTAAGCCAGCAGGTCGTTATCTCCCGAGGGGTCCCAGACTGCGAGAGGGCACAGGCCGGGCTGAGGGACCCCACCACCCTCCCCCGGAGTGCACAAATTTTTGTGCACCGGGCCTCTAGTATATTATATTTTGTTTTCACCACCCAAGTCAAGTTTCCTTCCATCAGATTCTAATTTTTTTTAAAATATATTTTATTGATTTTTTACAGAGAGGAAGGGAGAGGGATACAGAGTGAGAAACATCGATGAGAGAGAAACATCGATCAGCTGCCTCCTGCACACCCCTTATTGGGGATGTGCCCGCAACCAAGGTACATGCCCTTGACCAGAATCAAACCCGGGACCCTTCAGTCCGCAGGCCGACACTCTATCCACTGAGCCAAACCAGTCAGGGCAGATTCTAATTTTTTTAAAAATAGAATAAACACCTCCTATGCACACAATATAAAAAAAGTTTAATACTCTCTTTTATCTCTTGAACTTGTCAAATTCTTAAAGCTTGAATATCTCACAACTTTCTTTTTAAACTACTTTGGTTGTTTTTCTTCTTACAAGGACAAAAAACATGACTTTGAAACAAATAGACTCTTTCAAAGTGGGTTGACAGTCCAGTTGATCCTGAAGTTGTAGGCATGCTCATTCGCAAATGGGCTGATTTCCATATTTGAGGTATAAAGTGTACAAATAAATTAAAATTATTCATATTTTTTATTTACTGTTTCTTCTGGTAGACATATCAGATGACACTCTGGAGCCTTTAAATATAGTGAACAGCAAATTACAGGCTATTTCTATGAGTTCAGCTTCATTTCTTATTCTTTTCCTTTCTGTTATATTCCTCTTAAGGCATTACTGCTTCTCCCTGTACTTCCTGCTTCCATACAAAGTGTCAAGAGTGTGCATCTTCTGTCATTATGGCCACTACCTTACCACCTGGTCTGGCCCCAAATCACTGTAATGCCTTCATAGACAAACACCAACTTCATTCCCACCTTTCTGAATGGTGAGCCTTTGATTCTGTACTGATCTACAACTAGCCTGCTTTGGCATTAAAATAGTTTGGGATTCTACAAAGTACTCTAGGAAGTGACAGGTAGAAACAATAATTGAGGTAAATCAAATAAAGATCATATATTTGTATGAAAACCATCTGTGATGAGGTTGTGGTAGGGAAAGAGAAAAGTTCGAAGCGAATGAGCCCTTGTCTTTCTGGATATAAGATGAATGTAATGTGGGATCAGGGAAAATCCCCTTAGAGTGTTTTATTATCCAATCCCAGAGTGTGGGATTCATGCTTCCCCACACTGCTGAACACTGTGGCAGAAAGATGTGAATTAAGCAGATAACTAAAAATACATTTGATGCCTAAGTCTCTAGGCCATGACACGATAATTTAGCAAATACTATCCTAGTGTCTGACTTTACTTCGAAGACTGTTTTACAAACTTACTTACAAGCACGGCCTCCAAAAAAATAAATTTTGTAAAGCAATCCTTTATTTTTCAGTTTTTCCTTTGAAATACTGATACAGCTCCTGACCAGTCAACAACTTCCTACTCCACATTTTTTATCTCATAAGAACCTAGTTATTCCACAAATATCTGTTTTTTTCTCCCATTACACCAGTATCCTCTCATGTATTAGAAGCAGTCTTCTACTATTTAAGAATAGCAACAATACACCTATGACAACAGCAGCTTTTCTTTTTTTTTTCCTTTCTCTCTTTTTGTGTTTGTGTGTATTTTTTTTTTTTAATCCTCACTGGAGGATATTTTTCCATTGATTTTTAGAGAGAGTGGAAGGGAGTGGGGGAGACAGAGAGAGAAACATCAATGTGAGAGAGACACATCAATTGATTGATTCCTGCACACACCCTGACCAGGGCTGAGGATTGAGCCTACAACCGAGGTACATGCCATTGACCAGTAATTGAACCTGGGACCCTTCAGTCCACAGGCCAATGCTCTATCCACTGAGCCAAACCAGCTAGGGCAACAGCAGCTTTTAAGTGTCCCTCTTTAAATCCATTTCATTCAGGAGATAGTAGCAATACGTCAGATCCTACCAAGATGGAATGAATGATTACTGTTCTTTAGTTACTTTGTCCAAACATGGGCTCCTGGTTTATGCAATCAAGTGCAGGAGTTCAAGTGCCACCAACCCTTTCCAGTCATGTTTAGTTGACTTTGGACATCAATTATTACCTGTTAGATGGGTTCATGGGCTAATAACAAGTGCCAGCTCACCCTGACCTTTATCCAGACTTGGCCAAGCTAAAGAGAGGGCATTAAGATGAGAAAGAATGGGGGTAGTTTTGATTCCCTTTGCTACTGCTATGGCTTTTAGGTGCGTACTCTTCAGGCTGGATTGAAAGAGTACAGACTTTGTGTAAAGAACTTAATAGAAGTATCAAGTAAAACTCAAAATTGTATCATTACTTAGCAGTGTCTGGAGCACGCATCTCCGTGCCGCCATTATCACAATAAACTCATAAAGGTGTAAAACTATGCAGAGCTATGTCAGACACATTAAAATAACATCTGTTAAATGTCTCTGATGGCACATTTATTTCTTCTGATTCTTTTCTGTTCATCGTTTTCTCCTTACCGAGTTTTGAACTGGACTGAAATAGGAAACAAAGAGACAAACAAAACATTACTATGGTTCCTATAGTGTAGCTGTTTTGATGCTGTTTTATATATATATATATATATATATATATATATATATATATATATATATTTTTTTTTTTTTTTTTCTAACTGTGTTCTAAAAAATATTAAAGGACAGAATAAACATAGTATTGTGTCCATTGGTTAGGCTTATATCCATGCATACAAGTTCTTTGGTTGATCTCTCCTTCTTACCCCCACCTTCCCTTACTATCCCTCTGAGGTTGGACGGTCTGATAGATGCTTCTCTGTCTCTGGATCTGTTTTTGTTCATCAGTTTATGTTGTTCATTATATTCCACAAATGAGTGAGATCATGTGATACTTATCCTTCTCTGACTGGCTTATTACACTTAGCATAATGCTCTCCAGTTCCATCCACGCTGTGGCAAATGGTAAGAACTCCTTCTTTTTTACCACAGTGTAGTATTCCATTGTGTAGATGTACCACGGTTTTTTAATCCACTCATCTGCTGATGGGCACTTCGGCTGTTTCAAATCTTACCTATGGTGAATTGTGCTGCTATGAACATAGGGGTGCATATATCCTTTCTGATTGCTGTTTCTAGTTTCTTGGGTTATATTCCTAGAAGTGGGATCACTGGGTCAAATGGAAGTTCCATTTTTAGTTTTTTGAGGAAACTCCATACTGTTCTCCACAGTGGCTGCACCAGTCTGCATTCCCACCAGCAGTGCACGAGGGTTCCTTTTTCTCCGTATCCTCACCAGCACTTGTGCTTTGTTAATTTGTTGGTGATAGCCATTCTGACAGGTGTGAGATGGTACCGCATTGTCGTTTTGATTTGCATCTCTCAAATGATTACTGCCTTTGAGCATGTTTTCATATGTCTCTTGGCCTTCCTTATGTCTTCTTTCAAAAAGTATCTATTTAGGTCCATTGCCTGTTTTTTGATTGAGTGTTGGGGTCCAACCCCAGCAGGTCCAAGGGTTGCCAAAGGTGTAGACGGAGTTGACGAAGAAAGAATGACACGGAGACAGCATTCAGTTGATCAGCAGCCTAGCCAGGATCTCTAGCCAGGATCTCCAGCCAAGTTCTGGTCTGGATCTCCAGCGAAGTTCTGGTTAGGATCTCCAGCCAGGTTCTGTGTCCATGTTCTCTTGCTAGGTTCTCCAGCCAGGTTCTCCAGGTTCTCCAGCCAGGTTCTCTAGCCATGTTCCCTTGCTAGGTTCTCCAGCCAGGTTCAGTCACCAGGTTCTAGTCAGGTTCTCTTGCCATGTTCTATCCAGGTTCTGTAGCCAGGCTCTGTCTCTAGGTTCTTCAACCAGGTTCTCTCGCTAGGTTCTGTCTCTAGGTTCTGTGACCAGTTTCTGTCCAGGGTCTTTTGCCATGTTCTCTCCAACGAAGTTCTTCTGTCTTTAGGTTCTGTGTAGGTTCTGTGTCTAGGTTCTGTGTCCTGTTGTCTTGTTACATCTGTATTTATACCAGTTGATTCCAATCCTATCAATCTCTATTCCAAAGGTTAGGGCGTTTCTTATCTCCATTCCAGGGAGTAAAGATTATGTAGCTTAAGCATGATTGTTCGTAGTTAAAGTGATTAATTACCCGCCTGGCACTTAGTTAAGGGGTTTTATTCCCTCCCTAACTTCAGGGGAAAATCCCTACCTGGGGAAACAACCTTTCTCAGAGAGGTGACCTTGTTTAAAACACATAGTGCCAAGAAGGTGAGCAAACATATTAAGAACAGTATGCCATATATGCCAGGTCCCTTGAAACAGCAAGGATGGACCAGCTCCCGGCGATTGAGTTGTTTATCTTTCTTTTGTTAAGTTGTATGAGTTCCCTGTAAGTGTTGGATATTAAACCCTTATCAGTGATAACATTTCCCCTAAGAACAGGAACAAGACAGGGATGCCCATTTTCACCACTCCTGTTTGACATAGTACTGGAAGTACTAGCCATTGTGATCAGACAAGAAGAAGAAATAAAAGGCATCCAAATTGGAAAAGAAGTAAAACTGTCCTTATTTGCAGATGACATGATACTGTACATAGAAAACCCTAAAGACTCCATCAAAAAATTATTAGACTTAATAAATGAATTCAGCAATGTAGCAAAATACAAAATTAATGCCAAGAAATCTATGGCATTTCTATACACCAATAATGAACTTACAGAAAGAGAGACTAAAAAGCAATCCCATTTACCATCGCACCAAAAAACTTAAGATACCTAGGAATAAACTTAACTAAGGAGGTAAAAGACCTATACAAGGAAAACTACAGGACACTGAAAAAAGAGATAGAAGAAGACATAAACAGATGGAAGAACATACCGTGTTCATGTATTGGTAGAATCAACAGCATCAAAATGTCCATACTACCCAAAGCAATCTATAGACTCAATGCACACCCCATTAAAATACCAATGGCATATTTCACAGACCTAGAATAAACTTTCCAAAAATTCATCTGGAATAAAAACAGACCCCGAATAGCTGCAGCAATCCTGAGAAAGAAGAACAAAGTAGGTGGGATCTCAATACCAGATATCAAGCTGTATTACAAAGCCACTGTTCTCAAAACTGCCTGGTCCTGGCACAAGAACAGACATATAGACCAATGGAATAGAATAGAGAACCCAGAAATAGACCCAAACCACTATGCTCAATTAATATTCGACAAAAGAGGCATGAACATACAATGGAGTCAAGACAGTCTCTTCAATAAATGGTGTTGGGAAAATTGGATAGATACATGCAAAAAAGTGAAATTAGACCACCAACTTACACCATACACAAAAATAAACTCAAAATGGATAAAGGACTTAAACATAAGATGGGAAACCATAAAAATACTAGAGGAATCCACAGGCAGCAAAATCTCAGACATATGCTGAAGCAATTTCTTCACCGATACAGCTCCTAGGGCAATAAAAACTAAAGAGAAAATAAACAAATGGGACTACATCAAAATAAAAAGCTTTTGCACAGCAAAAGAAACCATCAACAAAACAACAAGAAAGCCCACTTCATGGGAGAACATATTTGCCAATGTTATCACCTGTCCAATTTCTTAGTCCTCCACCCATTTTGCTAACAATGATTCAGCTATAATCAACTCTAAAAATCACAGCTTTAAGGGTGCAGAATATAAATAGCATGTACCTGGGCAGATTTGCCAAAATCATGCCATCCCTACCCTATGTTGCTCTATGACTCAGAAAACAGCCAACTAAGCACAGTGGAGTAGACCTGTGCAAGCTTTTCATTCCTCGCACATCAGTTAAATACTTATTGAGAGCCTGCTATATGTACCATCCTGTACTAGATAGAGGACTATAAAAAAGCCTGAGATAATGCATCTGCCCACAGGAAACTTATCAAGTTGACTGGAAGAGGAGACAATACTCTCAGTAATAATTAATAGTCAAAGGCTTAAACATTCAAGGAAGAACTAAAACTATCCTTCTCAGACTATTCCAAAAGATTCAAGAGGACGGAACACTTCCAAGCTCACACTATGAAGCCAGCATTACCCTAATTCCAAAACCAGATAAAGACAACACAATGAAAGAGAATTACAGGCCAATATCCCTCATGAACATAGATGCCAAACTCCTCAACAAAATTCTAGCAAATCAAATACAGCGTTACATCAGAAAGATCATACAACATGACCAAGTAGGATTTATCCCGGGGATGCAAGGATGGTACAATATCTGCCAATCAATAAATGTGATACATCACATAAACAAATTGAGAGATAAAAATCACATAGTCATATCAATTGATGCAGAAAAAGCATTTGACAAAATCAAACACCCATTCTAGATAAAAGCCCTCAGCAAAATGGGAATAGAGGGATCATACCTCAACATAATAAAAGCCTTATATGACAAACCTACAGCCAACATCATACTCAATGGGCAAAAACTAAAACCATTTCACCTAAGAACAGGAACAAGACAGGGATGCCCATTTTCACCACTCCTGTTCGACATAGTTCTGGAAGTGCTAGCCATTGTGATCAGATAAGAAGAAGAAATAAAAGGCATCCAAATTGGAAAAGGAAATGTAAAATTGTCATTATTTGCAGATGACATGATACTGTACATAGAAAACCCTAAAGACTCCATCAAAAAATTATTAGACTTAATAAATGAATTCAGCAATGTAGCAAAATACAAAATTAATGCCAAGAAATCTATGGCATTTTTATACACCAATAATGAACTTACAGAATGAGAGACTAAAAAAAACAATCCCATTTACCATAGCACCAAAAAAATTAAGATACCTAGGAACAAACTTAACTAAGGAGGTAAAAAACCTGTACTAAGAAAACTACAGGACACTAAAAAAATAAAAGAGATAGAGGAAGACATAAACAGATGGGAGAATATACCATGTTTATGGATTGGTAGAATCAACATCATCAAAATGTCCATACTATCCAAAGCAATCTGCAGATTCAATTCACTCCCTATTAAAATGCCAATGGCATATTTTACAGACCTAGAATGAACCCTCCAAAAATTCATCTGGAATAAAAAAAAGACCCCAAATAGCTGCAGCAATCCTTAGAAAGAAGAACAACGTAGGAGGGATCTCAATACCAGATATCAAGCCACTGTTCTTAAAACAGCCTGGTACTGGCACAAGAACAGACATATAGACAAAAGGAATAGAATAGAGACCCCAGAAATAGACCCAAACCACTATGCTCAATTCATATTTGACAAAGGAGGCAATAACATACAATGGAGTCAAGATAGTCTCTTCAATAAATGGTGCTGGGAAAATTGGACAGATACATGTAAAAAAATGAAACTAGACCACCAACTTACACCATACACAAAAATAAACTCAAAATGGATAAAGGACTTAAACACTGCTGGAAGCCATTCCATCCTTGCTGCTTGACACAGTTACTGCAGGGAAGAAACATCTGCACAGCATATGTTCCAAGGGACCTGGTGTATATGGCATACTGTTCTTAATATGTTTGCTTCCCCTTCTTAGTGCTATGTGTTCTTACCAGGGCCACCTCCCTGGGAAAGGTTGTTTCCCCAGCTGGGAATGTTTCCCTAGAGTTAGGGATCAATGGGACTAGGGAAGGGAATAAATCGGTAAAACCCCCTAGTGTTACAGAAATACCATGTACCACTTATGAGGAACTCAGACTAAGACTGTTAGCAATAAATTTAGGACTTGCTAGGCCCACATCCCCAGGGGTCTACCCACCAGAGAAAGTACCAAAGCCTATACCCCTAAAAACCCACGACCACCAGTAAGGCTAAAAGGACAACTATCAAACAGTTAAAGAAATACTGCTGCAAACAATGCAGGCAGGCTCCTTATTTAAAAATCTTATGTGAGCTATGCAAGCAGAAAGACTTAAAAAAAGTGCCAGGCAGGTAGTTAATCACCATAGCTAAGAACAATCACGCTTAAGCTACATAACCTTTACTTAGGCCATAGAATAGGAAAACCTCCTTCAGTTTTTTCCTTATAGTTTAACAGTAGAGCAATAGAATAGTAACCTTAGAATAGAAATAACAAACTAGCCCTTATAATGAAACACAGAGACTAACCTTTAGAATAGAATGTGGAAACATAGACAATAGATAAGATTAAAATCAGCAGAGCTAAATAGAAATAAAATTTTTAGCAAAGGTCGGGTAAGAAACTGTAAACATAAAACAAGAAACTGTAAAAGGTCAAAGGAGGACCCAAAACATACCACGATGTAACTATAGAGGCATGCTTATAGAATCAAATAGTACAAGTACAGTTGTAACAGGGCAATAAAAAAGAACCTGACTATGCTGATCATCTGAACGCTGTCTCCATGTCCTTCATTCTTCGCTGACTCTGTCCACACCTTTGGGAACCCCTGGAACGCTGGGGCTGGACACCGGCAAAACATAAGGTGGGAAACCATAAAAATACTAGAGGAATCCACAGGCAGCAAAATCTCAGACATATGCCAAAGCAATGTCTTCACTGATACAGCTCCTAGGGCAATGAAAACTAAAGAGAAAATAAACAAATGGGACTACATCAAAATAAAAAGCTTCTGTACAGCAAAAGAAACCATCAACAAAACAACAAGAAAGCCCACTTCATGGGAGAACATATTTGCCTATGTTATCACTGATAAGGGTTGAATCTTGAACATTTACAAGGAACTCATACAACTTAACAAAAGGAAGATAAAGAATTCAATCAAAAAATGGGCAACAAACCTAAATAGATACTTTTCAAAAGAGGACATAAGGAAGGCCAAGAGATATATGAAAACATGCCCAAAGTCAGTAATCATTTGAGAGATGCAAATCAAAATGACAATGAGGTACCATCTCACACCTGTCAGAATGGCTATCATCAACAAATCAACAAATGACAAGTGCTGGCAAGGATGTGGAGAAAAAGGAACACTTGTGCACTGCTGGTGGGAATGCAGACTGGTGCAGCCACTGTGGAGAACAGTATGGAGTTTCCTCAAAAAACTAAAAATGGAACTTCCATTTGACCCAGTGACCCACTTCTAGGAATATAACCCAAGAAACTAGAAACAGCAATCAGAAAGGATATATGCACCCCTATGTTCATAGCAGCACAATTCACCATAGGTAAGATTTGAAACAGCCGAAGTGCCCATCAGCAGATGAGTGGATTAAAAAACCGTGGTACATCTACACAATGGAATACTACACTGTGGTAAAAAAGAAGGAATTCTTACCATTTGCAACAGTATGGATGGACCTGGAGAGCATTATGCTAAGTGAAATAAGCCAGTCAGAGAAAGATAAATATCACATGATCTCACTCATTTGTGGAATATAATGAACAACATAAACTGATGAACAAAAACAGATCCAGAGACAGAAGCATCTATCAGACCATCAAACCTCTTAGGCAGCGGTTCTCAACCTGTGGGTCGCAACCCCTTTGGCGGTTGAACGACCCTTTCACAGGGGTCGCCTAAGACCATCCTTCATATTAGATATTTACATTACGATTCATAACAGTAGCAACATTACAGTTATGAAGTAGCAATGAATATAATTTCATGGTTGGGTCACAACATGAGGAACTGTATTTAAAGGGCCAGAAGGTTGAGAACCACTGCTTAGGGAAGGCAGGGGAGGGTGGGGGTAAGGGAGAGAGATCAACCAAAGAACTTGTATGTATGCATATAAGCCTAACCAATGGACACAGACACCATGCGAGTGAGGCATGAGTGGAGGGGTGGGGGGCAATAGGGAGATAAGGACACATATGTAATACCTTAACCAATAAAGAAAAAAATAGTCAAAGGCTTAAATAACAACAGAAAACTACAATGAGTGGGAAATCTCAAACTCGGTTTATACTGCCAATAGGAGCTATGCCCGCTGGCTACCCCATTAACAAAAAAGCAACCAGCCCTGACTTATATGGCTTTTCTCAGTTGAAGGACAGTTACTATAAAATAATGACATGGTTTCTCAAAATACACAGTATGACAAATATAAACATTTCCTTCATTTTTCCACTGTCACTGAAAAAATATTCCTCCCTCACTTAAAAATAGCTTAAGTACCTTTTCAAACAGTGTCTACATCATACACCTTGTTCTCGCATTTCAAATGCATTCCTAACATAATTTAAGGGTGAATAATATCCAGGAGTCCATTCTGATACTGTTACAGAGGAAACTACTTAAGCCCAGAGAGAAATAAACAAGAAGAGGGGTTTGAGAAGTCAAAGGGAAAGTACTTATATTTCAGATCTTTCCTATTCCTCCCTTCCATATCGCCAACTAAAAAAAGAACTTGTGCGGGCTCGTTGGTGGCCTGACCTTAGACCAAGTTTAATTAATTAGCAGTCTTCTCCAGCTGCCATCTGGCCTCATTTGCCTAGACTGTAACCACAGCTAAGTACATTACTGTCGCTGAGACTCCAACCATGACCTTTTTGGTCCACTGAACTGCAGTGAACAGCTGATCAAATCTACCTCCTCTTTCCACAGTGCCCCAAACCGAGTCCCTCCTGCCAACAGAGGCGAACTTTAACTTCCCAGACTTTGATCAGTGTTTCTCAAAGTGTGGTTTATGCATTAGCGCACTGCAAATAACTGTGTTTATAAAACTGCAGATTCCAGGCCCCTGTTCTGAGAGATTCTGGTAGAGTAGCTATGGGATAGAACCTGAGAATATGCACATTAACATGTTACTCTTTGTCAATCCCATGCTCACTAAAATGACTGATGATGCTAATACAATTACGGAATAAGACCTAAGGCTGTAGGATCTAACTGTTATTCAGTTAGATTCTAACAAGATGGGAATAACTCAACTTGCTGGTAACATACTTAATATGAATAAGAATCACTCAGGATTCTTGTTAAACATACAAGGGTCCCACCTTTAGTCCTGCTCCCCAAACCAAAGGAATTATAAAGGGGGCCTAAGTGTCTGTATGCTTGAAAAGCTCTCCTAGGTCCTAGGTCATTCGGTTATATTTTAACAGTTGAGATTCACCGCGCCAGATCAACTGCTTCAAGGTATCCAGCAATCTGCAGAGTGAAAGAGGTTATTTGCGGAAGATTCAGCCACCTGTTCCCCATTATTGGAGTCTACAGGTTTCAAAGAACAACGCTACACATATTTTTTAAGTGCATAAGGGATACTTTACACTGAATGTGCTTGGGGTAAACACTCTACAGGTCTCAGGGACAGAGAGAAGCAAAGGTTTGCAATACTGTGGAAGAGAGGAAGAGAGAATGAAACGATACCATGGTGAAAAACAGGTGATGACAGGTGCTGAGATAGGCAAGTGTTTCTGTATCTGGCCTCCCCCCCTCCCCAACCCCCTCTCCCCCCAGCCCCAGATTATGAAGGGCTGAGGACTAAAGAAGAAGCAAATATCCATGTGGAGACAGTAGGGTTCTGTCCTCAGTCATTTTAAGTAGTCCTATCTGTTCTGTAAAAATCACCAGAATACTCCCTGGTCAAGTGGCTCAGTTGGTTGGAGCGTCATCCTGTACACCAAAAGGTCTCGGGTTCGATTCCTGGTCAGGGCTCATACCCAGGTTGTGGGTTCAATCCCCAGTTGGGGCACGTATGGGAGGTAGCCAATGTATGTTTCTCTCTCACATTGATGTTTCTCTCATGCGCTTTCTCTCTCTCTCTCTCTCAAAATCAATGAAATAAAACCAACAACAGCCGAAACCGGTTTGGCTCAGTGGATAGAGCGTCGGCCTGCGGACCGAAGGGTCCCGGGTTCGATTCCGGTCAAGGGCATGTACCTGGGTTGCGGGCACATCCCCAGTGGGAGATGTGCAGGAGGCAGCTGATCGATGTTTCTCTCTCATCGATGTTTCTAACTCTCTCTCTCCCTTCCTCTCTGTAAAAAATCAATAAAATATATTAAAAAAAAAAACACAACAAAACCAACAACAACATATCCTCAGGTGAGATATTTTTAAAAAATCATCAGAATACCCTCTTCCTAGCTGCAAGAGCAAAGTAGGACAGCATGAACAGACACAGCCATCTCAATTGCCACACGTATTCTCACACCATCTACTAATTATTCTGTGCTCATCAGCTGGAGTAACCCATCCAGGCAGGGAGGCGCCACGCTCTCCTGGAAAAAGAGAACACTTCATTGCATGCCACTGCCTAGATCTCATGACTGCCTCTTCCCCCTCCCTTTTCCCTCTGGGTCTGGGAGGGTGTTTTAGCGGTGGAAGTGACAGTCACCTAGAAGGGCGAAGCTAATTTCAATCTACTACTGAGAATCATGACATCTTAACACCTGGTTCCAGAGGCTAAGTAAAAAAGAACTTAAGGTTAAAAGTGCTCTTCCCACAGAGCCCTGAAATGTCAATCTCCTGGAGCACATCAAAATTCACTTCCAGGCTTTACAGCACCAAACTCTCTCCAAATGTCTAGATGCACAATGCAATCACCTCCTGGACATCATTGAAATGTTGCACTAGCATCTCTAAAACTACATATCAGAAACTAAACCTATCTCCTCCACACCAGTTTCTGCTGATGACATCACCATCCTCCCAATTAGAAACCTACAGGCTGTCTTCAAGTTCCCCCTTGAATTTATCCTCTACCTTTAATCAAGACTTTAGACCAGTGGTTCTCAACCTTCCTAATGCCGCGACCCTTTAATACAGTTCCTCATGTTGTGGTGACCCCCAATTTCATTGTTACAAATTGAACATAATTAAAGCATAGTGATTAATCACAAAAACAATATGTAATTATATATGTGTTTTCCGATGGTCTTAGGCGACCCCTGTGAAAGGGTCGTTCAACCCCCAAAGGGGTCGCGACCCACAGGTTGAGAACCGCTGCTTTAGACTCTTACTGATCTGAGCAGTAGTGACCAGGACACTGGGGGGCAGAGAGGAAGAGATGCTCAGGAGACAGTTGATAGGACTCACCTGAAACAGTCTCCTTCACATCTTCACTTCCAGGTTTTAACCCCCCTCCTCTGAATTCTTCCCACCCATAAACTTGTTCCTCCCTCATCCCAAAACGCTCACTTGCCCTCCAGGCTTAGCTTCAGCCACTCCTCTTGCACACAAAATGATTTAACTTTCTCCCACCATTCCCCCACTTATAACCTAACTCTCAGCCAAATTCTACCATTCCTTCTTTCCTGAACACTCGCCTTGTTTCCCTTGCTCAAAGTTTTTGCTAATGCCCTTCCTATTGTTTGAAAATTTCTCCCCCTTCCTTCTGTTAAATCCTATTCATCCTTCAGCTCCAGCTCCAATGCGACAACCCCCCCACTCCCAGCCTCCAGCTGAATACATTCTTTCCTTCCCTGGACTAAGAAGCACTTTGCATTTTTAATGACCCTTGCCAGGTTCTGTTCTATCACACTTCCTCCGCCTAGGGGACTAGGGGAGGAGGGCTTGTACTTCCACACAAGGCCTAGCAGTACCTTTTCCATAGCAATTACTTTAAAATTGTGTTGAATGAATGGATTTCCCCTTTCTCAACTTTTGGGGAAATTCCCTAAACCAGCCGTGGGCAAACTACACCCCGTGGGCCAGATCCAGCCCGTTTGAAATGAATAAGACTAAAAAAAAAAAAAAAAAAAGACCATACCCTTTTATGCAATGATGTTTACTTTGAATTTATATTAGTTCACACAAACACTCCATATATGCTTTTGTTCCGGCCCTCCGGTCCAGTTTAAGAACCCCTTGTGGCCCTCGAGTCAAAAAGTTTGCCCACCCCTGCCCTAAACTAACCCTACTTTTATTAATGAAGAAGCTTTCATCTTAACACTTGTCTTGGTCTCTCTATGTTTCTGTTTTTGCTTGTCTTTCTCTATCTCTATGTCTAGCTCTTTCCATAGCTTTCTCAATCTTTCTCTTTCTCTGTGTCTCCTTGCCATTCTCCTTCCTCTATCTGGCACCATCTATCTTTCTGTCCCTTTTATCACCACCTTTTCTTTTTTATTGTCAGGATGCCTTTGACATTTGCCCTGCATTGCCTTCCTCTATCCATTTCTGTTTCTCTGACACTCTGCCCGTTCTTACCTGAAAGTCAATCGCTAAAGCTCTTTTGAACCTTTGCTTTATCTCGAAGTAGAGTGTTATTGGGCCTTTTCAAGTTAGAACTCAGAAGGCTACAGTCGGAAAACCCTGTAACTCTGAAGAAAAATCAACTTTCCAGGGACAGGTGACATCAGTGCCTATAGTGAAGGGTTTGAATGGCAATCCTCAGATACTCCATATTCTTGATTTCCAAAAATGTAAGGCATACGGGTATAAAAGATGACTCATGACAGCTAATCATAATAACAATGCTAATTTCTCTAACTCTGGCTTCAAAGATAAGAATATATTAGAAAGTGAACAAAAGTTCTATAAAACCATTAATCATTTGGCACCTTGCCCAGGAGACTCTAAGGAATTCATATATAAGTATAAATGAATTGAAACTAAAGACATGTAATAATAACACCAACTGTCTTTTCAGTGCCTACAGTGAGACAAATGTCTTGTACACATAAATATATTTAATCCCCAAACATTTGATGGAGATGGAAACCGAGGTCGAAGGTGGTTAATTAACTTCAGGATCAGTCATCCCTAAGTGCGGGGGGGAGTGGGTGGACGGGGGGTGTTATGATTGAACCCAGGTGTTTTCTGATTCCAAAGCCTGGGCTCCTGAGCTCTCCAGCTTTTTTCAAACATGTCAGCTCATAAGAATTCCCTGGATGCTGATGGATCCTTCAGATTCCTTAACTCCACCCTAAAGTACCAAATTCCTGGGAGCCTGTTTTGTTTAACAAATGACCCAGGTGATTCTTTTCTTTTTTCTTTCTTTCTTTCTTTCTTTCTTTCTTTCTTTCTTTCTTTCTTTCTTTCTTTCTTCCTTTCTTTCAAGATTTCTCAAAACAATCAATGGTTTTCATTGAGTAAATTTTTTTAATTTTTTAACAGTGAAATTCTATTTTTTCAATTACAGTCTACATTCAATATTATTTTGCATTAGTTTCAGGTGTACAGCATAGTGGTTAGACAATCATATACTTTACAAAGTATATTTCCCCTGAATATTCCAGTACCTACCTGGCACCATACAGAGTTATTACAATATTATTGACTATATTTCCTATGCTGTAACTACAACAACTTTAACTACCATTCTGTACTTCTCAATCCCTTCAACTTTTTTCTCTCAGTCTACTTACCTTCTACTAACCATCAGTCTGTTCTTTATCTATGAGCCAGTTTCAATTTTGTTAGTTTATTTTGTTCTTTAGATTCCACATATAAGTGAATTCATATATTATTTGTCTTTCTCTTAGTTATTTCACCTAGCATAATACCCTCTAGGTCCATCCTTGCCATCACAATGTAAGATTTCATTCTTTTTTATGGCCAAGTAATGTTCCATTCTATATTTGTATGATCCAGGTGATTCTTATCAGCAGGCCTGTTGGGGAAATTGCACTTCATTAACTTCCCTAGCCATGACAGAAAGGAGGGGAGAGTTCTGTTTCCCTGTAGTTACTATTCTTGCCTCACTCTCCTCCATTCAGTGGCTTTCCTAGTCTTTCCTTCCCAGAGAATCAAAGTCAGCCTTAGATTCTTCATTCAATATGTTGTTGAAATGTACAAAAATATCCGCCCTGACAACCCTGAACTGTGACTTAAATTTACACCAAATTCAATAAAGAAATGAGCTTTATTGGTGGAATGAAAGTGGATAGAAGAATGCACTGTAGCCCTGGCCGGTTTGGCTCAGTGGATAGAGCATCGGCCTGCGAACTGAAGGGTCCCAGGTTCGATTCCGGTCAAGGGCATGTACCTTGGTTGTGGGCACATCCCCAGTGGGGGGTGTGCAGGAGGCAGCTGATTGATGTTTCTGGCTCTCTGTCCCTCTTCCTTCCTCTCTGTAAAAAAATCAGTAAAATATATATATTTTTAAAAAGCGTACACTGTATTTATGTAGGGAGAGGGAGAATGAGGAGGTTGGAATCATCCTGATACTCTTAAAATCATACCACGTAGGTGATCAACTATTTCAGCTTTTTAAAACTCAGCCCTTATTATGAATAATGATTTTATTTTAATTAACAGAATGGACCTGATACCAATGATAGAAAACACTCAGAAATCATACAGACTGAAAATTCAAACTAATCATGAGTTATTATGTATTGATTGTCAGGTTCTATGCTAAATGATTTACATGAATCCTCTCATTGAATACTCACAATAAATTTCTGAAGAACTACTTTAGTTATCTGCATTTTACAGATGGCAAGAATGAGGTTCAGAAAAATTACTTGTCCGAGATCTAAGATTCCAACCCAGGTTTGTTTGAATGCAGTTTGTGCCCTTAACACTGTGCTGCGCAGCCTTCACTACAAATAGGTCAAAGCAAGATTTAGGAAAATTGCCCAGCCAATGTGGCTCAGTGGTTGAGCCTCGACCTATGAACCAGGAGGTCACAGTTCAATTCCCAGTCAGAACACATGCCCGGGTTGAGGGCTCTATCTCCAGTAGGGGATGTGTAGGAGGCAGCTGATCTATAATTCTCTCATCATTGGTGTTTCTGTCTCTCTCCCCCTCTCCCTTCCTCTCTGAAATCAATAAAAATATATTTTTAAAAAAGATTTAGGAAAATTCACTGATTGCCAATCACTAATGACACAAGAAAGGATATTTTAGGATATTCAGGCTGTTTTGAAACATACTTTGAGGATATTATTTTGGAGGAAAGCACAGCATTCTTCCACCCAAATATTCCTTGGTATCTTGGAGTCACTGATTTGATTCAATATGGCATTTCTTATGTTCCTCCCTTCTTCGATTTATCAGCAACCAATTTCTTTAGTCGTTTAGGGTACTATTTGGAGCAATTCTCTCAAATGTACTATGAATTCAGAACCCTTTTTCTGAATCTTCAGAATCTCAAGTTTCTCAAATTTATAGACTTTAAGACTTTTTAAAAAAATTTCTCTTATGGTGGCCAAAGTTTTCCCCAAAGTACAGTAATACGGAGAGTAAGTATAAAGATATTATTTTCCCTTTTTTGAATTCTTTCCTGTTCTGAAATTTTTCTCCCCATTATGCAAGGAAGGAAAAGAATAATATAGAATATACTAAAAATACTCCTCAACTAGAAGTACAAGATATTTGATATATATGTATAAGGGACTTGTCAACAATTCTTTTCATCTCATAAAGCCTTACCAAAATTATACATCTTAAGTAAAAGCCTAACAGCTTTCAAGCATCTGAGTACTTATAATCTCTAAATTTAGAATTCTTTTCTTCTACCAAAATTGTAAAAGTATGAATAAATCAGAATTTTAAAAAAACTTCAGCTTTCAAAAATCAAGTGATTATTAAAATGGCTAAATTTACTGCATGAATCATTAACAGATTTATATAACTCAGTAACTTCACATAATGGAAGAACACTTTTTTACTTATGCCTAATGTTGGATTTCTGCAAAATTGTTTTTATTTTTAACAGAGCAATGCAGAAGCTGGGTACAAATTTAATAAGAGTGGCTGACCCTTTTTGCCACAGTTTCATTGCCAGTAGGCAACGACTTTTAAATATATTTAGTTCTTTTGTTAACTCATATGCTAAACTAATAACATGCTTTCTATAATAAATCTCAAATCCCATCATTCAGCTATTTGCATTATGAACATTTTGCCTATATTACTTCATCTAGAACTCATGTCCATCTTTTTCCTAGAGTTTCTTTTTGTTTCAGGTTTTATCTCACTAGCTAATCAGTCTTGGGGCAGGGCATTGTAACCTTTAGCTTCAATGTCCAGCTCCTAAACCTTGCTCAATGCCTGGAAATGCTATGCCTTTGCTCTGTTGGTTATGAAGGAAACAATTTGGATTCCACAGAACACAGGCGATAAGGTGGATTCCGCAGAACACAGGCGGTAAGGTGGATAATGATGGGCAACTTTATTTCATAAATGGCATTTATTGGTTTTATAATTTTTGTATAATTGATACAATGAGTTGCACATATTTAAAGTGTACAATTTGACAATTTTTTGTTGTTGTTGTTAATCCTCACCCGAGGATATTTTTCCATTGATCTTTTAGAGAGAGTTGAAGAGAGAGGGACAGAGAGAAACATTGATGTGAGAGAATCACAACGGTTGGTTGCTTCTTTCACAGGCCCCGGCCAGGGCCTGGGCCAGGGAGAAGCCTGAAACCAAGGTATGTGCCCTTGACTGGAATCAAACCTGGGACCCTTTGTTCCGCAGGCCGATGCTCTATCCACTGAGCCAAACCGGCTAGGGCGACAAGTTTTAAAATATGCATACTCCTTGGAAGCCATCACCACAAAGTCATAAACATATCCCTTACCCCAAAATGTTTTCTCATATCCTCCTGCCTCTCCCCACACCCTTTCCCTAATACAGAAACCACACATCTGCTTTTGACACTATAGATTTGTTGACATCCTCTAGTATTTTAAATAAATGGAATCATACAACATGTACTCCTTTGGCTTGGCTTCCTTCACTCAGTATAATTATTTTGAGATTTATCCATATGGTGTGGATCCATAGTTCTTTCATTTTAGTTGATGAGTAGTTGTCCATGGAATGCATATACAACAATCAGTTTATTCATTCACCTCTTGATGGACATTTGGATTGTTTCTGGTTTTTAGCTATCACAAATAAAGCTGTTATGAACATTCACCTATAAGTTTTCTTTTCTCCTGGGTAAATACCTAGGAGTGGAGTGGTTAAATTGTATGAGAGGTGTCTGTATAACTTTTGAAGAAACTACCAAACTGTTTTTCCAAAGTGACTGTACCATTTTATATTTATACATGAAGTCTATGAGATTTTCAATTCCTCTACATTCTTGCATTTGGTATAATCAATCTTTTTAATTTTAGTCATTATGGTGGGTAAATATACTATCTCAGTGTGGTTTATTTTGCATTTACCAGATGACTAATGCTATGAAGCAGCTTTTCGTGTACTTATTAGCCACCCTTATATCTTCTTTGGTGACATTTCTGGTTAAATTATTTTCCTATTGTGTCAAGGGTCTCAAGACCACCCTCAAGTTTGCTAATTCACTAGAAGGAGTCACAAGAATCAAAATAGGTTTTACACATGGCTAACATTTGTTACAGAAAAAGTATAAAGAGCAAGAGAAACAGGAACAAGTTATCCATTGGGTGGATTCCAGAGTCATTGGACACAGGTTTCCATGTCCTTTGCCATCTGGAGTCACACAGGATATATATGTTTTTTTTTCTGACTGTGAACTGCAGGGATATATACGTAGTCTCTGTGTATAGCCTGTTCAAGTCTCAGAGTCTAAGGTTTTTATGGAGGGATGGGCATGTAGGCATATTGTACTAGACAACCAGCTATGGCAACCCAAACTCAGGACCCCAACAATGTAATCAGCTGCATATCACCAATCCTGATTTTTGTGCAAAGTACTTCTGGCAAGATAGTATAGCATGGTCTATTATTCCAGGTGTACACAATAAAATCCTTAATCCTTAATGTAAAGAACTATCCAAGCACCTCATTTTCAGAAGTTGTCCAAATGATCAATAATGGCTCCAAGTCTTGGAGATGTATGATGAGTAAGTAATGAGACCTGTTGTGTTAACTCTTTTCTCACACTCATTTTATTATCAAACGAGAGGCCCGATGCACGAAATTCATGCAAGAGTAGGTCTTCCTTCCCCTGGCTGCCAGCACCAGCTTCCCTATGGCAACCGGGACCTGGGCTTCCCTCTGGCCACCAGCAAGCACCCAGGACCCAGGCTTCCCTTGCAGCTGTGGCTTCATCCAGAAGGTCGTCTGGAAGAACGTCTGGAAGGATGCCCAGTCTAATTACCATATTATGCTTTTATTATTATAGATTGTTTTTTTACTTATTACTGAATTTTAGGAGTTTTTTATAAATTCTGTATAGAATCCTTTATTAAATATATGCTTTGCAAAAATTTCCCCCCCAGTCCTTGGTTTGCCCTTTTACTTTCCTAAAAGTATCTTTTGAATAGGAGAAATTTTTAATGTGGATGAAGTCCAAATTATTGATTTGTTATTTTATGTATTCTGTTTTAGGTATCATGTCTTAAAAAATTCTTTGCCAAACCTGATTTTAAATAACTTTCCTATGTTTTCTTCTAGCACTTTTATGGTTTTAGGTTTTTACATTTAGGCCTATGATCCATTTTTCTATGTGGTTTGACCTGGGGTATTTTAAAGTAAATCTTTGACATCAAATCTTTTTACTCATAAATACTTAGGTATATATCTCTGTCAGATGAGAATAATTTTAAAAACATAATCCAAATACACTTATAATAATTATTTAATAGCATCTAGTACCAAATCTGTGTACAAATTTCCCCAGAGTATCTTTAAAAAACACACACTTGAATTAGGCTCCAAACAAAATCAGCATATTGAATTATGATGAAATTGTTTCTTAAGTCTCTAGTAAACTATAACATTCTCCTTATCTCATTTTCTGATGCCATTTATTTATTTATTTTAATAATTCAGGTCACTTGTGCCAAAGAATTTCCCACATTCTGGATTTGGCTGGTTGTATCTTTGTGGTATTTTTAATATGTTTTCTCTGCCATTTCCTGATTTATTGAACTTAGACATTATAGATTTATTCTATGCTGTGAAAGATGAAGATCTGGCTAACATACTATTTTCTACTTCCCTCTAATTATCTCTTCAACATTTTTAAGAATTGAATAAACCTGGAAGATTTTTGAAGAATCAATACATATAATTATTTGCCGTTTACCAAGTAATACCTTTATTTATACTTGGATCTGCCATAAAGTAGCATATATTATAATAAACTAGCTTTTATACAATGCAATAGCAGTGGAAGAGTAGAGAACAGAGATTTGAGAAATAGCACAGAATATCTGATAGTATCAAATGAGGGAGGAATGTAGAATGACTGCTCAGTTTCTGGTTTCAACAACTGACTACATGGCAGTGACATTTAGAAGAAAAGAAAAGAAGGAGCAGGTTTAGGAGAGGGTTTGGCGATATAGGAAGAAAATAAGTTCAGTTTTTGACACTGAGACACGGATATCCTATCGACTATTGGATGTGGAGATTAGGAGAGACATGTGGGCTAGAGTTACACATTTGAAAGTCATCAGTTTTACGAGTGATAGTTGAAGCCATGGGTATGGATGACATTGCTCAGGAAATATGTAAAGAATAAGGAAAGAGAATGACAAACAACAAAAGCCCAAGAAACACCAACATTTAATGAGACAGAAGCAATCAAAACAATGTGTGATAAATACCATAAAAAAGACATGCATGAGGTGGATTCCCTAGTCATTCAAAATAAGATTGATTGGGGGGGAAAAGGAGACATATGTAATACTCTTTGTAATACTTTAAGCAATAAAAAAAATTAATTACTTAATTAATTTAAAAATTTAAAAAAACAAAATAAGATTGATCAACTGGTTGTAGAGAAGTTATAAAAGGTTTTACCTTGGTTTTGATACTGAAGGATGGGCAGAAGTGTGCCAGTGGAATGAAGGGTTGGAAAGCAGAAAATTCACCTATTTTACAAGAATAGAAGACTTCAAATGAGAGCACTCTCAACCATGTCCCACCTGGTACACTTGGTTTACAGCAGTGTTCCTTAAAGTGTGGCAAAATTCACTTGCGTGAGAATCACAAAGGGGGCTTATAAAATTGAATATTATTGAGTTCTACCTTAAATCTGTTGAATCAGAATAACTGTCAGGGTGGGGACCTGAGAAATCCTCATTTTAAACAAGTTTTCTGATTCTGAAGCCGATGGTTTGTGAGTTAAGTTTTGTACAAACTAAAGCCTGATCATGGGAACATTCAGCTAAAATGTATCTATACTAACAAAAGCGTGATATGTTCATTAGAGCAGACATCTTCCGGATGTCCATCCAGACAAAGCCACAGCGGCTGCAAGGCCTGGGGTTCAGGCAGCCATAGACTCAGGCAGCCATGAGCCCTGGCAGCTGTGAGGCCTGGGGTTCAGGCCTTGCAGCCCCAGCAGCCCGCAGTGACAGCAGCAGCTGGGGTCATGGGGGTGGTGCCTTCTCCTGATCAGCCCATTGCCTCCTGCAGAGGGAGGCCAGACTGTGCCTAAGACATCAGTAGGACATCCCCTGAGGGTTCCCGGACTGTGAGAGGGGGCAGGTCAGGCTGAGGGTCGCCCCCCTCCTCCAGTGCACATATTCTCATGCACCAGGCCTCTAGTTTGAGATAAAAGGCTTTGGGATTGATTAATTCAAACAATTGTGATCTTCAAGTTGCCACTTTCTTCTTGCCAGTTTTAGAAAGAAGGCCTATGGGAAAATGGGGAGCAGGGGGTTTGCAAGAGATCATTTACTCCATCTGTTTCCCCTCATTAGAAAGGAAAAATGAACCAGGTAAGCCTAACAGCAGAGCAGTCTTCCTCTGAGCTGGATCCAAGCCAACCAGGAAGTATATACAGGCACCATGATGAAAAAGAAATTGATTCGGTTCATTGATTGTGGTTGTTAACACAATAACAACACCACTGATTTTATATTATCTGGCATTTTATACTCAGATCTTTCTAGTGAATGCATGTTACCTGAAGTGACCAAATGTTTAGTCTTTCACTTGCTCAATAATTTCAGGGATAAAAATTTCTATGTTTATCATAATTTTTATCCTAAAATGAGAAAACTCTCAAATCAAGTCATTGTCTATCATTCAGTCAGAAAATGTTTCTATGTATTCACACACACAAAAAAACTACATGTTTGGGAATACATTACTTGAAGTTCATTGTGTAATACATTACTTTTGAGAATTAATTCATTTGTGTATTTATGGAATCACAGTGATGTATTCTTAAGCCAAATTTTATGGCATATGAATATTTTGCTATGGCTATAAATATTCTTCTGAGAAATCAGCTAATGTGTTTTGTTATTTTGTCAAAACAACTCTGTACATGGCTCTCCAGAATTGGGTTTATGGTGCTAGAAATATGCTAACTTCAAAAGATTGGAACATATTACTTCATTTTGAAAATAGTTGTGAATATTTTTATTCATTCCTTGTAATTTTCCCAGAAAAATCATATTATAAAAACCATTGTCTCCTTTGTAAAGACTACTATATTAGGCCCTTTCCTGTGATAAAATTGTCAATTCTGATTACAAAATTAAACTTCAAGAATAACAAGATTTCATAAGAGAACTAACTCTTCTTTGTGTATTCACTATTTCCGTCTATCATTCATAGTTTTCTAAGACATGGTTCTGGCTCACATCTTGTGCTAGTAAGTCAGTAACACGTGAGAAGTAGATGATAGCCCCTGGTTACACAGAAGTTAGAAGGTTCTTTAGAAAGTATAAGAGGTGTGATGGGGAAATAAACTGTCACTTCTACTGTGATTCCACCCAGGAGCTATGGGATTATGTTGGAAAAAAAGAACTATGGACCTAGCTAGCTGATTTGGCTCAGTGAATAGAGTATTTGCCCGTGGACTGCAGGTTTGATTCTGGTTAAGGGAAGGTACTTCGGTTGCAGGCTCAATATCTGGCCCTGCTCTGGGTGTGTGCAGGAGGCAACCAATCAATGTGTCTCTCTCACATCGATATTTCTCTCTGTCTTTTCCTCTCTCTTCCACTCTCTCTAAAAATCAATGGAAAAAAATATCCTCAGGTGAGGATTAACAACAACAAAAAAAGAACTATGAAACCTGAGAGGAGAGCTAGAGAATAAAGAATTGTCAGTGCGTGTGCAAAATTGTGTAAAAAACACTAGAGAAAAATAAATACTGGGTCACTCTGAAGTTACATATTTTATGGTGGAGGGGAGGCTCTAATGGAGTGTGTGTAAATATTCCCACAGGAACAGGAGGTTTCCTTTTTAAATGTCATATTTACCAAAACAATGTTTTAGCTACTGTATTATCTGCCAGCTGCTATATGAGTGGCTAAGGTTGCCACAGAATGGGTGGCTTAACTGTCTCACAGTTCTGGAGGGTAGAAGTCTGAGATCAAAGTAGCAGGGTTGGTTGGTTTCTTCTCAAGCTTCTCTTCTCAGCTTGCAGATGGCCGTCTTCTCTCTGTATCTTCACATGGTCTTCTGTGTGTCCCTGTCCTAGTTTCTTTTTGTAAGAGCAGGGATCATTGGATCAGGGCCTACACTAATGACCTCATTTTAACTAAATTATCTCTTTAATGGCCCTATCTTCAAATAGTCACATTCTGAGATGCTGTGGGTTAGGGTTTCAATATATAAATTTTGTGGGGATACAATTCAGAGCATAACAGTTATTATTTAGGGCTGTGGATACATTAATCCAAAGAAAGTCCCTGTAAATATATATCATCTAATATAAATTTAAAAGTTGAATTTTGCCAAAATCTACTTGACTGTGAGTTCCCTTTCTAAAGGTCTGATCTGTCTGGGGAATCAACATTTATTTCCAAATATTTACTAATACTCTGTTCCAAGCGCTAGTATAGGGCCTGAAAGACAAAGGAAACACATTTCTTATCCTGAGGAGTTTGCAGTTTGGAGGAGGGGAAACAATATAAACAAGTACAATAAAATGTGCTAACATTATTACAGAGGAAATGAAATGTTGAAGGAGCAAATTCAGCCAGACCCATGGTGACCCAACCAAGATAAAGGAATATATTAAGCCCTAGAATATTGCCTAATTAATAAAACTGCAAAAAGTATTAGAGTTTATTATTTTTGACTTAATTTATTCATCTATTTAGATTTTTTTTTGCCTAAAGTCTTAAAACCCATTTCACATATAATTAAAAAAAACTTTATAAAATGCTGCTTATAGGAAAAAGTCAGCAGAAATGTTATTTTTTTGTCATGATATGATGCCCATGACCTTGCAGAGTGTGTTATGCAAATTAAAAATCTGTCTTGATAGGATACTGTAAGATAAGCCATCATTGAACACAAGGCTATATATAAGAACTCTGAAACCCAAGGACAGTTAAAAAAATCAAACTATACATGTATTGTTTGCCAAGAACTAGAACAATCCCTAATGATATATAAGAACCAGGGTACCAAAGTAGTGAGATAACCAAACTCATTATTAAGTACTGTATCACTTAGCAGATATATATCTTATAAAAGTTATCCTGAAATTATGATACACTTCAAGGTGCATTCTAAATTATTCTTCATAAGATCACCATTTTTCTGATAATCAATGATAAATTGATCACAAATATCTATATACAGCAGTAATCTTCATTACAGTTCTCTTTCGTCCTTCAAAGATGTCATTAGGAGTGAAAAAAAAGAAAGTTTTAGGTCAGCAAATATCACGAAGAAAAAGTCAGAGAATACTCTTTGGAATTGCATATTTAAAATGGTACTCTAATATGGGTATAACACAAAACAAGAAATATGGCATGACAAATGCTAACAACTTAAGGACAAACTTGTCAAGGTTTGATAAACCCATTCCATAAATAAACCAATTTTTACTTCCTATTGATTTTTTCTTCCAAGGCTTTCCCGAAATGAAATACATGGATATGTGATTTAGCTTTGAAATATGTAAAATGGGAAAGTTGAATTAAATTTTATGGCCATTGTAAATGAAGAATCTAATATTTTGCCTTATGTACAAGTTAACAAGTTAGCCAGTCACAATGTCATAGATGGTGGCAAAAGACACAAGACTGCAGGGTCATAGACAAAATACAGTTTATTAATATCATCAGGAGCAGTTACTAGAGTGTTAGCATTTGTACCAGTTGCCTGAGCCCCAGTTCCCACAGGGTGATGCAAGGAGGCCTAGAAGACCTGCCTGTGCAGTAGGGAGCATTGTAAAAGAGGAATTCTGAATTTATTATTTATAATGGGCAGTAATCTCTGGAAGGAAACACTATCTCTGCTTTCCATAGCTCTTCATTATACAAAAAGTCTTTTTATAAGTTGAGATATAATTCACATGCCATAACCTTTTTAAAGTATACAATTCAGTGTTTATGAGTATATTTACACAATTGTGCAACCATCACCACTCTATAATTCCAGAATGTTTCCATCATCTGAAAGATAAACCTCATATCAATAAAAATAAAGTTAAAAAATAATACCAGTACTGAAAAGATAACAATACATACATACATACATACATACATACATACATACACCTCATACCCACTACTCTCCATCCTCCTTCCCCCAAGCCCCTGGGAATCACTAATCTCCTTTTATCTCTGTATTTGTTTATTCTGGACACTTCATGTAAATGGAATCATATATGTGACTTTTTTTTAAGGTTTGTAACTATTTTATTACAAGTATACATTTAACACAATGAAATGAACACTGATATATGGAAGCCTAGTTAATAGTAGCATAACAATATGCATCTTTGATGATTACATTATTTTAAACATCAAACTACACTTAAAAATTAATGCCTATGAAATTCTAGGTAATAATATTATTGAGAAATACAATATATAAATTGAAAATATGAATACTTAAAATTTGTTGTTAATCCTCACCTGAGGATATTATTCCATTGGTTTTTAGGGAGAGTGTGAGAGAGAGGGAAAGACAGAGAGAAACATCGATGCGAGAGAAACACATCCATTGGTTGCCTTCTGCAGGAGCCTGGACCAGGGCCCAGGCAGGGGAGGAGCCTGCAACCATGGTACATGCTCTTGACCAGGATCAAACACGGGACCCTTCCGTCCGCAGGCGGGACCCTTCTATCCACTGAGCCAAACTGGCCAGGGCCAATTACTTAAAATTGAAAGTGGAAGTGAACTCAGGTGGACAGAGTCAGAGTTCAACATAATCTGAAAGGGGGGCAGGTGGGAAAAAGCTCTGATCCAAAAAAATCTTTCAGGTTAACAGAAGAAAATATGAAGCATAGCTTATCTTCCAGGATGACGGGCAATTTGCGTCTGCAGGCAAGCCGGGTCCCAGTGTCCTCAGGTCCTGCAGTGGAATTACATCACTGAGCAAGAAGACTTTCCTGGGGAAGCAGCCCCATCAATGTTTTTCTGCCTCCAAAATTATCCTTCAGAAAACATCAACAGCAGTTTGATTCTCTTTAGCAGAAGATTCCAAAAAAGCTGCCTTTTAAGATTCTGCTAACGCCATCCCTTCTTCGTAACTGATCACCTTTTCCATTAGTAGGTCTTTCTTATTCTCAACCAGCACAACAGGTATTTGCACTTTCCCCACCATGTCCAACAATTTGCCATGGATAACTTTAATCACCTCAAAACTTTTGATCGATGCAACAGAATACACAAGAATATAACATTAATATCTATGGAGTACGTCTGAGGAAAAATGGGATATTCATCTTGCCCAGCTATCTCTACAAGTTGGAGATCATATTCTTGTCCATTTACTGTGATCAATTTTGTTAAAGTGTTCTTTATGGTTGGATGGTAGGAGTCAACAAATTGGCCTTCAACAAACTGAGCTGTCAATGAGGATTTCCCCACAGACCAGTAGCCCAGGATAGTGATGTTGGACTCCGGCATGTTGGCAGCCTCCTCAGCCCCAGGCCAACCACATCCACCTGTAGAGGCGGCTCCTGTGCTGTGATCCACAATGGCCACACCAGGGAAGACTGTGACTTTCCTTTGACAGGCTTCTTTCACTTAGCATAGTGTTTTTAAGGTTCATCCATGTGGTAACATGAATGAGTTGTTCATTTATTTTGGCTGAATAATATCCATTATCCAATGTGTGTGGATATAACACATTTTGTTTATCCATTCATAATTTGATGAACATTTGGGTTATTTTAATCTTTTGACTATTCTATATAATAAAAGGCTAATATGCAAATTGACCGAACAGGCAGAACAACTGGTTGCTATGACGTGCACTGACCACCAGGGGGAAGATGCTCAATGCAGAAGCTGCCCCCTGGTTGTCAGTGGGCTCCTACAGGGGGAGCGCTGCTCAGCCAGAAGCCAGGCTCATGGCTGGCCAATGCAGGGGTGGTGGCAGGAGCCTCTCCTGCCTCCACGCCAGCGCTAAGGATGCCCAACTGCCTACTGCGGGGAGCAGGCCTAAGCCATCAGTCAGACATCCCCTGAGGGCTCCTAGACTGTGAGAGGGCACAGGCTGGGCTGAGGGACACTGCCCCCCCAAGTGCATGAATTCTGTGCACCAGTTCTCTAGTTAAGAATAATGGTGGCATGAATACTTGCATAAAAGGTTTCGTGGGGGCATATGTTTTCTGTTCTCTTGTGTATATAAGAGTGAAATTGCCAAAAAAAAAAAAAAAAGTGAAATTGCTGAGTCATATGGAAACTCTATGTTTAAGTTTTTGAAAAACTGTCAAACTGTTTTGTAAAGCATCTGCACCAGTTTACATTCTTACCAGCTCTGTATGAGAATTCCAATTTCTCCACATCCTTGCCAACATTTGTTATTTCCTGTTTTCTCAATTATAGCCATCATAGTGAGTGTAAAATAATATCTCATTGTGGTTTTGATTTGTATTTCCTTAATGGCTAATGATACTGAGCATCTTTTCATGTTCTTATTGCCCATTTCCATATCTTCTTTTGAGAAATGTTTATTAAAATCCTTCATCCCTTTTTTTTTTTACATTGGATTGTTTGTCTTTTTATTGTTGAGTTCTAAGAGCTCTTTATATATTCTAAAGAATAATCCCTTATCAGATATATGATTTGCAAATCTTTTCTGTTGGTTATCTTTTCACTTTTTGATGGTGTTATTTGAAACACAAAAATATTTAATTTTAATGAAGTTTAATTAATTAATTAATTAATTTATTTATTTATTTATTTCTTGGTTGCTTATTCTTTTGGTATTATACATAAGAAACCATAGTCAGAAATATTTACAGCTATGTTTACTTCTAAGAGTTTTATACATTTAGTTTTTCCACTTAGGTGTTTGATCCATTTTGAGTTAATTTTTATATATGGTGTGAGGTAGGGAACCAACTTCATTCTTCTTCATGTGTATACCCAGTTGACTCAGTAACACTTGTTGAAAATACTATATGCCATTGAATAGCTTCCTTGTCCAAAATCAATTGACAATAAGTGATTGGTGTATTTCTGGTTTATTTTTATGAGAGTTCCAGAAAGTCTTGGTTACTATAGCTTGCTACTAAATTTTGAACTCAAAGTTAACAAAATCCAACACTCTAGCCACTTTTATTCAACATTATTACTAGTAGTCCTAGCTTGTGCTATCCATAATGATAAAGAAATTAAATACATACAGATGGCAAAGGATTAGGTAAAGCTGTCATTATTTGCTGAAGACATCATTGTCTGTATGGAAAAACCAGTTGAATCCAAAACTATAACATTTCTGAAAGGAAACATAGCAGAAAAATTTTGTGAACTTGAGATAGTCACAGATTTCTTAGATAGCATACCTAGTATACAGTCCATAAAATAAAAATTAGTAAATTGGAATTCTTCAAAGTTAAAAATCTGCTTTTCAAAAGACACTGCTAAGAGAATGAGAAAACAAGTCACAGGTTAGAAGAAAATATTTGCAAAGCATATATCTAATAAAGGACTTGCATTCATAATACAATAATGAGAAAACCATCAATCCAATTAAAAATTAATATTTGAGCAGATGCTTCCAAAAGATATTTAAATAGGAAATAAACATGTGAAAAGATGCTCAACATCATTACTCATTAGGGAAATATAAGTTAAAACCATGAGATACCAGAGTAGCTAAAATTTTAAAAGAATGGCCTTAACAAGTATTGTCAAGAATGTAGAACAACTGGAACTTTTCTAAATTGCTGTTGGGAATATGATCTGATATATCTTATTGGAAAACAGTTTGACAAGTTTTTTTTGATATCTACAAAATATTTTAATTGATGACATTTTTTAACAGCTCTATTGAGGCATTGTTGACAGATAATAAATTGTACATATCTAGAAAGGGTCAATGGGGGAAAAGAGGGACATATATAATACTTTCAACAATAAAGATTTTTAAAAATATCTTATATATATAAAAGGCTAAGTGACTGATCATGTGCCGCCCGACCGCCCAACCGACTGCACTGGCAATTTAAAAATAAACGTTGACTCATGCATGGGAGATACATATAAAGCTCTCACTGGTGCCAATCACACGTGTGTTTCAATTTTATAATACTATATTATATATACTATTTTGACATGTAATTTTTTGCAGTAATGTAATTACCTCTCGAATCTTTCTTCTAATTAATTTCCTTTCAATGTGCATGAATCCGTGCACTAGGCCACTAGTAAATAAATAAACGTACAATTTGATACCTATGATATAGTCACATACTTGTGAAACTATCCCCACAATCAAGATAAGTAACATACACCTCAGCCCTAGCAGATCCCCCCGCCCCCATCCCTCTTTAATCGCTCCCTCTAACCCAGAGTCTCCCTTCACTGATAACAAGGCATTCACTGATTCCTATCTGTCACTGCAGATTATTTTGTATTCTCAAGAATATTATAAAAATGGAACAATATAATATGTAATATTTCCTGTCAGATTTGTTCACTCAGTTTAACTATTTGAAGGTTTATTTATGCTTTTTTGCATATTAATTATTCAACCATTACTTAGTGGTTCTATTATATGGATGCACCATAATTTTGGTAGTTTCTTAAGTTAAATATACATCTACCTATGGCCCAGTCACTTCCAATCCTAGGTAGTCTCTCAAAAAAACCAAAAGCCTATGTATACACAAAGACTTATACTTTAGTACACAAACTGCGGTAAATTCATACAATGGACTACTCAGCAATAAAAGTACAACAGCATAGACTAATCTCAAAATAAGTATTCTGAATAAAATAAGCCAAATAAAATAGTACATACCATATGATTCCATTTATATAAAACTGTATAAAATAGAAACTAATCTACAGTGACAGAAAGTGGATCAGTGTTTGCTTGGGGACAAAGCTGGGGTAGGAGGAAGGAACTACACAGTAGCAAAAGGAACTTTTTGGGGCTGGTGGATATGTTCGTTTTCTTGATTTAAGTGATAGCTGTACAAGGTTATATACATATGTATTTTTTAAATATTATTTTATTTTAGTAAGAACACTTAACATGAAATCCACCCTCCCAACAAATTTTTAAGTGGACAATACACTATTATCCATAGGTATGATATTGTATAGCAGATCTCTAGAACCTATTAATCTTTCATTTTTTGCATAGGAGTCAAAATGATTTACTCAAATTTGTTAAAATCAGAACTGAAATGACATGTATAAAAGAATAAAGTGGTTCTTCCATTATAGTCCATTGTATCATTAATGTTCCATCCCCTGCTCCCAACTGATCAGGACATGCGAACTCAACAGAGCAGTTACATGGACTCAAAATCATCTCAACTGGAATGACTCTCCATTTCAATGTTCTTATTCATCTCGCATAACTGAAATTGTATACCTCTGATTAGTAACTCCCCTTTCCCACCTTCTTCTAGCCCCTGGCATCCACCAGTCTATTCTTTGCTTCTTTGAATTTGACTATTTTGGATACAGATTTTATCAAATTGTATATTTAAATATATGTAGTTTATTATATGTCAATTATACCTCAATAAAATGTTCAGGGAATTACACATACATTGAAGAATAATAATTGTAGTTAATATTTATTGATTATTTACTATGTGCCAGGCACTGTAGTAAGCATCTTATATGCATTAATTAATCTCATTCTCAAAGCAACCGATGATGGAAGTATTATTCTTAATTCAATTTTGTTTATGAGGAAACTAATGCATAGTAAAGTTACTTGGCTAAGGTCACGAAGTCTTGTAAAAGGTGAGTAAACATATGTGTGCTTCCCCTCACAATAATAGCTCAACTGTATTCAGCACTTTCTGGGGCAGGCCCTGAGTTCATCATTTGGCATATGCCATCTCATTCAATCCTCATATCAGCACCAGGAAGTAGGTACTATTTTAAAGATGAGGCACAGTGAAATTAAGCAACATGTTCCAAATTATATAGTGAGTAGAGATTTGAAGATGAGCAGAGATTTGAACAGAGGATCTTCATCCATCAGGTGAGTTTCCCTGGAAAGCAGGTTCAGAACTGCTTCTCTGTTGGGCCTGTGGTATGGGCTCATGGATCTGACTTTCCTGATGCTGAACATAGACATTTGTCGCATGGCCCCCTCACTGCTGTGGCCCACCTTCCCGACTAGATACTCAGACACCGACTACAGCTTGCGTTGCGGTGGAGTCTGCCAAGCCTTCCTACTTTATTGACCACCTCCTTGCCACTCCCCACAACTCCAAGCCACACTGTTGCAGATGAGTTGGTTCCTCCAGGTCCTTGACCTTAAATACTGTCTCTACCAGTCCTAGTTTCCTCTCCTTACAGACTTTGTGTTACTGATAACCACACAGTCTTTTAGCAGAGTAGATCCAAATTCAGATGAAGTCTAGTTCACAAACCTTCTTACTCAGATTTAAATATAGCACCTTTCTTATACCTTCATGCATTTATGTTGGCTTTAGAAATTCCATGAAGAGTTGAGGGCTGTGAATGTGGAATAAGCCATACTCCCTGCTGAAATCTCAAGTGCCTGGTTTACAGGAAATGTCTTGTTTCTTTCAAGCACCCACTCAGATAATTTTGAAACATAAATGTATCCCCTCCCCTTAATCTTATCTCTCCTTGGGGCTGCTTGTTCTTCTCTCTGGTAGTACAGAAATAAGTGGCAGATGCCTCAAGTTTCCCTAATACCACCAGAAGCAACCAATTCACCTCTTTTGCTAGGTCCACAGAGCCAAGTTGAAGCTAAGAGACAGTATTCGGAATGTACCAGACAGTAGACCGACTGCCATGATTTTATTTGTATGCTGGAAGCCTGCTCTAATGCTAGAGGTTTATAACATGCAAATTACAGTAAGTAAAGGATTACCTAGCTATATCCTTACATATTAAAATGCATACACAAAGCACGCAAATAGATACACACATAGATAATTCTTTCTAAAAAAATATATTTTGTTATTGATTTCAGAGAGGAAGGAAGAAGGAGAGATAGAAACATCCATGATAAGAGAGAATCATGGATCAGCTGCCTCCTGCAAGTCCCCCACTGGGGATCAAGCCCACAACCTGGGCATGTGCCCTTGACAGGAATCAAACCTGGGACCTTTCAGTTTTCAGGCAGATGCTCTAACCACTGAGCAAAACTGGCTAAGGCCATACATAATTCTTAATTTAACATGTTAATGTATATACATACAAGCATGTCCATGAATACTGTATTGTTCACCTAGCCTCAGCACCATGGCCTGGACATAGTTACTACTCAAAATTTGTGAATATAATATTAACTCAAATTATATGTGTAAGTTCTAATATGGTAGCTACAATATAATCTAATTACTTTATAGTCCTCCATGATATTTAATCATTGAAAAGGAAAAAAAGCACTCCTCTAGCAATCCTATATAATAAAGATAGGATTACTGCATATGTGTAAGTTCTAATATGCAAATGGTTGTCACACCCTCACATCCTTGCGCCTGAACTGCTCAGACACTCAACACTGGGGAGAGAGGAATGGGGACCAGCCAGGCACAAATGAGCTCATGAGAGAGGAATGGGTACCAGCCAGGCACAATTGAGCTCGCGAGAGAGGAATGGGGACCAGCCAGCCTGCAGCCTGGGAGAGGGATACGCCGCCTGCCCTGCAGTCCCGGGCGCCTGCAGCTGCGGCCCAGGTGAAGCTGCCTGTCCATGGTCCCCTGCGGCTACAGCTGGCCTGGGTGAAGCCGACTCAGGTCCTCGGTGCCTTTGGTTGGCCAGAGGGTAGGAAGCCCAGGTCCCAGGTGCCTGCAACGGGCTGGAGGAGGGAATCCTGGGTCCTGGGTGCGGGGCGATGCAGAGGCAGTAGGGGAGCAACTAGGGGCGATCAGGCAGGCAGGCAGAGGTGGTTGGGGCGATCAGGCAGGCAGAGGTGGTTAGGGGTGATCAGGCAGGCTGGCAGGCAGGCTAGCAGTTTTGAGCCAGTGGTTTTGAGCCAGCAGTCCCAGATTGTGAGAGGAAGTTGGACATCCCCTGAGGGGTTCCGGATTGGAGAGGGTGCAGGCTGGGCTGAGGGACCCAATAATGCATGACTTTCATGCACCGGGCCTCTAGTCTACTTATATAAAAACCCTGGGTGTAACATCATGGCCAGAAGCATGATCAACCAGAAGCAAGTCAGTCCTGCAGGGGTCATCTTGGAAACGGCTGCACCCTCCGCAAGCTGTTTCCTGGAGGGTGAGGTTTCAGGCAGGAACCTGCCCTTGGAGCGGAGTGTGGAAGTGAAATAATTTGTAATGGATCTATTATTGAAGCTACCTTTGGAAATACTATATCTATAGATCAGTGGTTCTCAACCTTGGCTACACATTAGAATCACCTGGGAATCTTTTTAAAATCCTGATTTCTGGGCCTCATCCTCCGGAAATTCTGTTTCTTTGTTACTAATGTTGTGGCCGCACCCCATAACAAAGAAACAATTTCTGGAGGATGAGGCCCAGGTATCAGGATTTAAAAAAGATTCCCAGGTGATTCTAATGTGCAGCCAAGGTTGAGAACCACAGCTATAGACAATATTAAAAATATATCTAAACATGCAAGTCTTTGTCCAAAAAATGAGCATGTTCAAAAATTAAATGAAGAAAATTTGGATATACTCGATGGTGATTTTCACACATATTTGAGTGATGATCCCATTGATTCCACAGATGATGCTGAAAAGGAAAATTTTCCCATCGAATTTCTTAATAGTATTACTCCTTTGGGAATGCCATGTCATAAATTAAAATTGAAAGTGGGTGCAATCATCATGCTATTGAGAAATCTCAATAGTAAATGGGGTCTTTGTAATGGTACCAGATTTATTATCAAAAGATTACGACCTAACAATATCAAAGCTGAAGTATTAACAGGATCTGCAGAGGGAGAGGTTGTTCTGATTCCAAGAATTAATTTGTCCCCATCTGACACTGGCCTCCCATTTAAATTGATTCGACGACAGTTTCCCGTGATGCCAGCATTTGTAATGACTATTAATAAATCACAAGGAAAAACTCTAGACAGAGTAGGCATATTCTTACCTCAACCCGTTTTTGCACATGGTCAGTTATATGTTGCTTTCTCTCAAGTTTGAAGAGCATGTGATGTTACAGTTAAAGTTCTAAATACTTCATCACAAGGGAAATTAGTCAAGCACTCTGAAAGTGTTTTCACTCATAATGTGTTGTACAGGGAGATATTAGAATAAGTTTAATCACTTTATCAGTCATTGTTTGCATCACTGTGTTTTTATATCATGTTTTTGTTGTTTTCATATCATGTTTTTGTCGTTTTTATATCATGCCTCTGTTGTTGTTATATCCTTTTGTTACTGTTTATTTATTAATAAATTTATATATTATTTTCATTTACATTTTACTAATTTCCTTTCATCTCTCACACTTCTATTATAGAGAAAGGACAAATAGCAATATTAAAATATCTCCTCTAATTAATTCCCTTTTTAAAAAAATATATTTTACTGATTTTTTACAGAGAGGAAGGGAGAGAGATAGAGAGTTAGAAACATCGATGAGAGAGAAACATCGATCAGCTGCCTCCTGCACACTCCCCACTGGGGATGTGCCTGCAACCAAGATACATGCCCTTGACCAGAATCGAACCTGGGACCCTTGAGTCCACAGGCCGATGCTCTATCCCCTGAGCCAAACTGGTTAGGGCAATTAATTCCCTTTTAATGTGCGCGAATTTTGTGCACCGGGCTACTAGTAGTTATATAATCATCATAGAGCCATACAATGGGGCTGTGCCTGCAGTGGAAAAGCTTTATTCTATACATTTGTGATTAACCTCAGCCCTGTGTATCTTTGACTTTGGATGCCAATGAAGCCAAAGCAGCATGGGGAACGTCTCATCCGCAGGCCATATAAGACCCATGAAATCATTTGGTCTGGCCCTGCAAAGGCATTAGGGGTGGGTTAATTAAATGTTTGATCAAATGTAGCAGGCTAATTTTTAAGTTGATAATTTTGCATGGCCCATGAATAATGTTATAAATATCCAAATGGCCCTTGGCAGAAAAAAGGTTCCCCGCCCCTGGTGTGAAGCAACAACACCGTTAGGGATTAAAGGATGAACATTTTCATGCAAATCAGGGTTAGTTCATAGTGTTTAAAGGCAGGTCTGCCTTTGTATAATAACAGGTGTGAGATAAAGCTGCCAGTACTGAGGAGGTGAAAGCTTACCTTAGCCTTTATGTTTTGAAGGCAGCAGGAGGCCCATGTTACAGAGCTATTTGAAAAAACAAGTAAAATAAAATTAAATACTGAGTCTCTGTCAGCCCTAGTGACCAAAAGTCTTTCCCAAAAAGTTTCTTAAAAATTAATCCGCAGCCCTGGCCCTGTGGCTCAGTTGGTTGAAGAGTCATTCTGTATACCAAAAAGGTTTCAGGTTCCATTCCTGGTCGGGCACATGCCTGGGTTGTGGGTTCAATCCCTGGTTGGGGTGAATACAGGAAGCACCCGATCTGTGTTTCTCTTTCATATGGATGTTTCTCTTCTCTCCCTTCCTCTCTCTCTAAAATCAATAAAAAACATTCTCTCACTTCCTTTCTCTCTAAAATCAAAAAAAAACACAAAACCCCAGACTGTCAAACTGCAGCGGGAAGGCCAGGGAGGGTAGGGGGCAGAAGGGGGGGGGTAAGAGATCAACCAAAAGACTTGTATGCATGCATATAAGCATAACCAATGGACATAAGATACTTGGGGGAAGGGGAGGCCAGGGGATTGTCAAGGGCGGGGGAAAAAAGGAGACATATGTAATACCCTCTGTAATACTTTAAGCAATAAAACAATTAAAAAAAATATCCTAGGGTAAGGCTTAAAAGAAAAATAGAAAAAAATCCATGTGCAAATCTCAAAGGCCTTCTGAAATAATCTGACACCAATGTAGATGAATATTTTAGCTTCTAATAATGTTGGAATGGAAGACTTAAAACTAAGACAAGACCTATATATTCTCTGCTACTGTATTAGGTAAAATGTAATATAATTAGTTTCTGTGTTGACCTAATTAATTGGTATAAACTTCCAAAGTTCTGGTACATAATGTATACTTGGTTTAATATGGTGGTTGTGGTTATTTCCACAAAGCATCAGATATCAGGCCTGGGTCAGAAAGAAATTCCTCTATTATATTATTGTATAGAAAAATCAAACCCTAAAATCTCCTAGTTTTGCCAGGAGAGGAGGGACAAGATTGGAGTTCACATGAAAAGATCAACTTTTTGCAATTGTAAGTAGGTATATGTTTGTCACTGTGTAGGTAGCTTAAACAACTGACTTGTGTCCAAGAAATAAATAGGTAATAATAAATAAATAAAAATTGATGTGGGATGGATGAAACTTGAAAATATTATTCTGAGTAAAAATAGCCAGTGACAAAACACCATATATTGTATGATTCCATTTAAGTGAAATGTCCAGAATGGGTAAATCTACAGAGACATGAAGTGGATTAATGGTTGCCTACAGCTGGGGAAGGGGTGATGGCTATGGAAGGGATTCTTTTTGGTGTGAGGAAATATTCTAAAATTGATTGCAGTGATGGTTGTACAACTCTGTGAATATACAAAATAACTGCTGAATTGTACACTTTAAAAGGTGAATTGTATTATATGTGAATTATATCTCAATAAAGCCATTAGAACTTATAAGGGAGATTACATATAATACAAATAAACTTATTTCTAAAACTTGCCTCACTACTTTTTAAAAATACACTTTTATTGATTTCATAGAGGAAGGGAAAAGGAGAGATAGAAACATCAATGATGAGAGAGAATCATTGATCAGCTGCCTTTTGCACACCCCTCATGGGGGATCGAGCCCACAACCCAGGCATGTGCCCTGACCGGGAATTGAACCCTGACCTCCGGGTTCATAGCTCGATGCTCAACCACTGAGTCACACCAGCCTGGTTTGCCTAACTATTGATGACCAGATATGAAAACCTGTTTTTATTTTTTGCAGATGTCAAACACATGTTCCTTAATTGTCATGTAATTAATTATATTTTGTAAAGGTCAGAAAACAAACACAAACCACAAAGTACAAGCGACAATAGATTTTAATTGCATAATTGTAGTCCACTTTTGAACTGTACTCATCTTCAAAGAGACTGCTTATACTGATTATAAAAACCCTCAACTTCATAAAATAAATAGCATCCCTATAAACACCCGTGTGTGTTTCTTTGATCCACATACTTTAACAAGCAAATTAAAAATGTTTCTCTCACTGTTTATTACTGCACCTATGTCTTGGTAATGTATAGATTGGACAATTACCATTTATAATATGTTAAATCACTCTTGAAAATCACTTTGGGGCTTTGATTAATGTAGAACAAGGAAGGCTGTTCTTTGTTAGAAGCATATTTTCCAGATAAAATTGAAAGCTTTGGTTGTCAATATACTGTATAAAACTATAGGAGGCATGAACATGGCAGTTCTTGGTCTCTATCAGTCTCAACACTTTCACCAAAAGGATAAATGGGCATTACTGTCTCTCGGGCTAATTTTTGTAGGGTTGTGTTTTAGCTGCTTGGCAGCCTGCTTCCCAAACCCTGTAATTGTCACAACTGAACATATTAACTTTTACCTGCAGGTAAGTAAGCATTATTGTGTTTCCTTGTTGTTCACTTTTCCCCACTGGGACCAGTCCTGCTCCTAATCAGTGAGGATTTAAGAAGCAGTATTTTGGTATTTCAGTGGCTTAGTCAGCATCACATGGGTCTATTGCTTCTGGTTCTACTCTGTGTGTCTTGAGTACCATTTTTCTTCGCGCTGGTCTGCCTCTCTTCATGGACTTCATTTGATAGGCTGATTCCTTTAGGCCTGGTGTCCTGCCTTGTTTATCACTGTCTTGCCAGATCTCTTATAGCAGTGGTTCTCAACCTTGGCCGTACATTAGAATCACCTGGGAATCTTTTTAAAATCCTGATTTCTGGGCCTCATCCTCCGGAAATTCTGTTTCTTTGTTACTAATGTTGTGGCCCCACCCCATAACAAAAAACAAACAAACAGAATTTCCGGAGGATGAGGCCCAGAAATCAGGATTTTAAAAAGATTCCCAGGTGATTCTAATGTGCAGCCAAGGTTGAGAACTACTGTCTTGCAGGATTGCTAATTGGCTTCTTAATCCCAAACCCAAGAGTAGATTCCCGTTATATACTGCTTGCTTCAACCTCTGCCTATTGTTTGCCAGCAGACTGTCTGGATTCTGTTCTATGCCTGCCTGCTAGGACATCCATTGCTGCACTTCAGAGGTTAGCTATCTGTCTGCCCATTGTCTACTGTTCCTCAACTCCTTCTGTTTTACCTGCCTATCCGGATTTGTCCTGTTGGTGACTACAGAAGCCTTCTTAGCTTCCTTGTTCTGCCGTAATTAGTGTCTTTACTTTCTGGGTACCAGGCTCCTTGGTCTGACTGCCTGCCAATGACAAGCACCTGTTGAGATAATATCTCCCAGTTTACCACTAGGTTTTAATTTCCTTGGGCCAACATTTTAGTAATTCTTTTTCTTTTAGTAATTCTCTCTCCCGCTTTGTTTCCTGGATATAAATAACTCTGTGTGTGTGTGTGTCTGTGTGTGTGTGTGTGTGTGTGTGTGTGTGTGTGTGTGTGTTTTCACAAATCTCTTGGATTCATTTCTTTTACCTCATTTCTTTTGGGGTCACTCTAGTTCCAATCCTCATGACCTGTCCAGTGGGACTTTATCTAGTTTTAGCTCGAGTTCAGCAGTGGGGCCTCAAAGGCTCACCTCAGAGGATGAGAAAGAAGCTCAGGGGACATGAGCGGGGCTATGGTCTCTGCTCCATGCTAATTTCAAACAGGTCAGCTTGATTTGTATCTGCTGTGTATATTGGGATTCTATGAAGAGTTTGATTTAGAAAAAAATAACCTGTACTAAGGAAGAATAAGTTTGACAATCTTCTGCAGAGATGAGTTATTCTGCCAGACCAGCTCCTTAAAATAACTTCTTTATTTTATAACATTCCTGCTAAAGATCCTTATCAGTGACTACTGCTGTATCTTACATTCAAATCTGATTACATAGCAGGAAAATGCTATGGGGATAACCATGTTTCCTACTATTATTCAACATCTATGTTCTCACCATTCTAGTCAAGCCCTGGAGCCTCGCAGCATTACCCTTCAGTATTGTCTCCAGGCCATTCCATGTGTTGTCTTTTTCTTACTTCCTTTCTTTGCTTTGCCCCTTCAAGTCTGATTTCTGCTTCAGAGCTCATGAACTCAAGTTTTACTTCCTCCATGAAAACTTCATTTGTTCTAGGCCCAACTAATCTCACCCCTTCCCTATATTATGTTGAATTTAGAGTCAGTACCTCTGAGTGAGGCAACTAATTCCCTCTTACTGTTCCCCACATTTGTTTTCCGGACCAGATTTGGTGCCTATGAATGGCAGAGATGTTACATTTTACAGTCTGCCCCACTATAAGTGTTTATGTACCGCGAATAGCACATTCGCGATTGGTAAATAGAAGAACGATGTCAAAATAAGGTAGAAGTTCAGCTGGTTGGTTCATGGATGAACTTTCTTAGCATTTTTAGTTTTGCCGTGATCAGGAACAAGCTTTCTCACAATTAAGGAGAAATCTTAGCAATATATGAAGACTTTTCGAAAAAGAGAAGAATTCTGCATAAAGACTCTGCCCCTTTAGTGTGACTGGGTTAGTGGCTTCAACAACTGAATTTTCCACATTAGACTATCTGATGAAGCTATGAGTATTGATAATGAAGCTGTGAAGACTTTACACTGTGCGTTTTGAAAAAGTTGGGTCCTCCTCGATTAGATTGTAATTTCTGATGAAAACAACATCTATTCAAAGTGACTGCCTTTGAGGACCCACATTGGGAAAGAGGAAGCATGAAGACTACTGAGCACTGATGACGGTGATGGTGGGTACAAGAGCCAGTGGAGATGTAATCTCGTGAGTGTGTTTATTAGGTTAGTTATTGTTTTCATTAGTGCTCCGATTACAAAGTTGCATTGGATTTAAGTCCTGTTATTTTTAGTGTGCAATTTTGCTGAACAAGAGATTTTTTAGGAAGACACATGTGACAGTATCGCAGAATGCCTGCTACTTTTTTTTATCTGCTGGACATCTAGTGTGGTGCTGGCTATATAGTACATGCTTAATAAATACTTGTTGACTTTAGGCAACCTTTAATTCATAAATATTTTTCCATGTCCTTGAAGGTGGTTACTTCTCATATTTGTTTAATCTCTATTTCCTTTAATTTCTCTATTAATGGCTCAGATTGTTTAGATGAGAACAGGCAGCAGAAGGGAGACACAGAAAGCCAGGGGAAGATTATAAGGATCATCAGAAACCTCTGGGTTAATGGATGGTTCTAAGATTAATTTGAAAATAACTAGAGCCTAGCAGCCTTTTATCCTTCTTTTCTCCCAAGGCTAGCTTTCTAGTGCTCACTGGGTGCTAGACTCATGAGAGGCCAGACAGAGAGACCAAAAGATCAGTGGCTCTAACATACACGTTTGATATCCCAACTGATGGTGGTAACCTCCTTTCTTCAGCATCTGAGAAAAGTTGTCTCTCCATCCACGAGCTTACTTGTGCCTCAGAAAGGGAAAAATCAAGAAATGCAGCTGCAGTCAGATCAGCTTCGGGGGTGCACTTGGTGCGGTGCCTGGTTCGTAATCAGTGGACAAAGTGTTCTTGCAGGAGAGCAGTGGCTCCTTTGTGTGTCAACTTCCAAGAGAGGCCAAGGACCCTGATGCCTGAAGGAAGAGTGTTTGTAATTAACTAGAGCAAAATTCTGAACAACAAACATCAAGAATTCAGACGGGGCTGAGATAACCACCATAAAGTCAAGTGTAAGCCATCTCAGGGACAGTTTCTCACTTGCCCAATGTAGATTACGCATGTTTTACATGTACCTTTAACTTGATTTTAAATGTTGCTCTGCCTGGCCCGAGTGAGGGTGGTGAAGCCCAATCTTACATTCAAAATACTGGCAATCCATTTTTTAGTCTATTTACACCCTCCAAATGGAAGTCTTTGTATTGCAACGCCTTCCCCCCCTTTTAAAACCACACCAATGAGACCTACACGTAGGGAACTTCATGATCTGGAAGCTGCTTATGTGCTTTGCTTCTCTTGCTAACAGCAGCCCCCGCCCCAGGCCCCCAATTTCTTAACCACGGGGTCTCTGCACATGCTATTGCTATTTTGTTTGCCTAGAACCGTGGTTGGCAAACTGCGGCTCACGAGCCACATGCGGCTTTTTGGCCCCTTGAGTGTGGCTCTTCCTAAGCCTTAGGCGTACCCTAACTAAGTTAATAACAATGTACCTACCTATATAGTGTAAGTTTAAAAAATGTGGCTCTCAAAGGAAATTTCAATCGTTGTACTGTTGATATTTGGCTCTGTTGACTACTGAGTTTGCCGACCACTGGCCTAGAATGTTCTTCACTCACCTTCTTTGCTTCGTGATCACTCAATATATTTTTGCTTAATACCCTTCCCAATAGCCGGACAGTTCCATAAGAGCAAACTACATCTGTTTTGTTCACCAGCATACCCACAAAACCTCGAACAATACCTAACACTCAGTAGGCTGTCAAGAAATACTGACTCTACACCTTTAAGACTCAGCTCAAACATCATCCTCTTTGGGAAGGTGATCCAGAGCCTCTGACATTCCAGTGGGTACTTCCCTCCTGTGCTCCTGGGCTCCCAGTTCATATCGGTTGTGCTGAAGTGTGGCTCTGTAACCGTCTGCCTCTCCCAGTAGACTATAAGGTATTAAGTCAGTGATGGCGAACCTTTTGAGCTTGGCGTGTCAGCATTTTGAAAAACCCTAACTTAACTCTGGTGCCGTGTCACATATAGAAATGTTTTGATATTTGCAACCATAGTAAAACAAAGACATATTTTTGATATTTATTTTATATATTTAAATGCCATTTAACAAAGAAAAATCAACCAAAAAAATGAGTTCACATGTCACCTCTGACACGCGTGTCATAGGTTCGCCATCTCTGTTCTAAGTGGCAGAAACAATGTCTGCTTCATCTGTATAACCCACTGCACTCTTTATATCACCTGGTGTACTCTAAGGAGTTCAGTAAAGGTCTTACTGAGTAGATTATTGAGCATCTTTTCTTTTGTTTTATTAATCTCACCCAAGGATACTTTCCCATTGATTTTTAGAGAGAATGGAAGAGAGGGGGAGAGACAGAGAGAAACATGGATGTGAGAGAGACGCATCAATTGGTTGCTTTGCACACATGCCCCAGCCAGGCAGGGCCAGGTATCAAGCCTGCCACTGAGGTATGTGCCCCTGACCGGAATCAAACCTGCAACCCTTCAGTCCAAGGGCCAATGCTCTATCCACTGAGAAAACTGGCCCAGGTGAGCAACATTTGAGTTTGAAAACCCCCCAGCAGTGACCTATATCTATATCTCTCAACCAGGAATTATGTGAAAGCATTGGACAAACAGGTCACATCTTTTTGCAGCATCCATTTTCATGCAACTTTTCAGTGGGGGAGACATTTAAGAAATTTAAATCATGTGTGTGCATGCACGCACATGTGTAGCGAGTCAAATTCAAAATATACATCAAAATTTAAGTCAAAGAGGAACGTCAACAAAGCAAATTTACCATAGGGCTCCCTGTCCACCCTCTTTGGGAGCTTGCATACCCTCTTCTCTGCTGGCCCTGGGTAGTTTATCATCAGCATGATTAAGAAGATAGTTAATGGCAGTGCAGGGATTAAAACTGTTGATATCTAACTTTCTTTTCACTCTACTGTCCAAGTTAATTGCCTCATCATGCCTATAGCATAGTCCAATTTATTCTAACGCACTCAATAAATATGTTCATAAACAAAATAGATTCAGCAGAGTTGAATTTAGGTGGAAGGGGAGAAGGGCAAAAGGAGTCATAGCCTGAAGGTATCTGAGTAACAGGCATATGGACATGTTTAGACTTGGTATCTGAACTTACATTTCATGGAGCTTCTCTAGCATATAAGCTTTTATTTTATGACGGTGGTTCATTCAAAGCCTGCTCTGCCCCTTGAATGTTCTCAGTGCAAACATTATTTTTATTAAAGGGCCCTGTTAATAAAGGATGGAAAAATATTGCGTGGGCCTCTTCCTGACAACTCAAGGTTTAATGACTAACAATACTGGCAGTGCCCTGCTGCTGCTGCTGCAGACACCGAGCCTTTGTCTAGAGCAGTGGTTCTCAACCTTCCTAGTGCCGCGACCCTTTAATGCAGTTCCTCATGTTGTGGTGACCCCCAACCAGGAAATTATTTTTGTTGCTACTTCATAACTGTACTTTTGCTACTGTTATGAATCGTAAATATCTGATATATGCAGGATGTATTTTCATTGTTACAAATTGAACATAATTAAAGCATAGTGATTAATCACAAAAACAATATGTAATTATATATGTGTTTTCTGATGGTCTTGGGCGACCCCTGTGAAAGGGTCGTTCGACCCCCAAAGGGGTCACGACCCACAGGTTGAGAACCACTGGTCTAGGGGTTTACATTTTAAACAAAGTTTGTACACACGTGATTGTTTTCACTCCCCACAACAACCCTACACCCAAAGTAGTTCGGGAAACTGGGAATAGCACTCAATCCAATTGTTCGCTCTCTCTAGGTGCTGTGGTTAAAAAGCCTTACATCCACTTGGGGGTTAAATGGCAGGTGCCTGCTGCTTCTACAACCCAGCAGCATGGGAATAAAGAAAGACTATTTCTTTGGCGCTATGCAATCATGGCAACAAAAAGCACCCCCTCTTTCCACTTTGACCCACAGGGCTAGGCAATTCATCAACGCTCTAAGGGATGCCAGCTGCCTTGCCAATCAACCCCTCCCACAGGGCGTAGCAGGACACCCCCCAGCAAGGCCGCCTCCTGGGAAGGTGCTCTGGCCTACACCCGTGAAAGCTGCTACTCAGGTAGCTTCTGCAGTGAAACTCACACGTGAATCCTCCCAGCCCTCAGTTTCCCCATCTCTACAATGGGCTACACCTCCTCATTCTAGGGACTAGTTCCCTCCCATTCACGCAAGGCCCCTTGGACGTGAAATCAGTGCTTAACCACCGCTTCAAGTCCTCTCCTTGGGTTGCGGTCACCGCGCCGGGCATGCTCAGTGGCAGTGGCCCTGCCGGCGGCACGGCGGCACGGGAGTAGGAAGCAGTTCTCGGCGCCCAGGCGCTGGCTGCGGGCACTTTGATGAATCACGTGTGTGGAGGCCTCTTAAAGAGATAGGCACGCACTTTCTCCACCCTAAACACCGCCCTGAGGGCGGCGGCGGCGGTAGTGGTAATTGCAGCTGCTCAGGGGCAGGGCTTGCCCCGGCGCCGAGTAGTGGCAACGGCGTGTGGCGTCAGGGGTGCCTGGGCTCCCGGAGTCCCGAGGGCCTGAAAGCTGCTGCTCCCTAGACAGACACACGCCCTCCCAGGGAGCGGTGCTCCCGAATCAGCGCGGGGCCGCGGGACCACCCCGAGGGGCTTCCTCAGTGGCGGAGAGGTGGGGTGACAGGGCACAGGTGACAGGGCCGGAGAAAGATGGAGCAGCCCGGGGCGGCGGCGTCGGGAGCGGGAGGCGGCAGCGAGGAACCCAGTGGGGGCCGGAGCAACAAGCGGAGCGTGGGGAGCCGGGCCGCCAACGAAGAGGAAACGAAAAACAAACCCAAATTGGTGAGTGCTCCCGCAGCCCCCGCCGGCCTTGGGGACAGCGAGAGCCCCGGGATCCTCCTGCCGTTGAGCGCGGGGGCACCCGGGGCCCCCTCCCAAGGGTGACCGCGACCTCGCTGTGCAACTCGGGGAGCCGCTCCGAGCGGCCACGCCGAGGCGCGGAGACGGCGTGGGGGCGGAAGAGCACCCCCTTCTCCACTTAACCCCTTTCTCACTCGTGTCAGCCTGGGAAGGAGAAAGGCCCCACCCCAACTTGGGGAGACCCCGAGTACTGGGCAGGGTCCGTTGTTTTGTCCAACTTGTGGGCGCAAACCTTCTTTGCGCGATTCCCTTCCCTTCCCACCCCTGTCAGCTGCTGGGTTTCGCCTCTTTAACGCTTTTAGGGTCCGGGCTGGGAAACCGCGCTTCCCTGCAGTCCAAGTACTTGGGAGCCCACCCACAGGCTTCCAAAATGAAAAAATCCCATGAAACAAAACACACACAACGTAGCGCCCCCCCCCCCCCCCCCGCCCCAGTCTTCCCACTTTACCAGAAATCTAAGAGACGCCTACGTGCGCCTTCCCCCTTGCCTCTCCATGTGCTCTCCCAAGAAACGTTTCTTGGGAAGAGTGGGGGGAGCGTGGGAGCTGGAGGCTGGGTGAGGTACCACCAACTGTCGTGTGTGAATAGGCGGAGGCAGCCAGCGCTCCCACTTAGTTGATTGAGAACTCTCCCAGGCAGCCTGACTGCACCAGCCCCACCGTCCTGAGTGTGGGAAGCAGTGGTGGCAGTCCATTTCCTGCCACTGACTCCATGTGCAGAGGAATGAAATCGATGGGCCCGGTATTGCATTGGGAAATACTGGAGTTCCCTCTACTCATCAGTAAAAAGGGTTCCTCTTTTTTTTTTTGGTAAACTTTCTAATTCGGGTGGCAGGAAGGGAAACGGTTTGCCTGCACAAAGTCAGCAGATACTCCTGTCTTAACGTTCGTCTAGCTCGGAAGCACAAGCCACATGTTGCTCAGCTAGTTTTCAGTTTTAACCAGCAACTTGATTATAATTAGGAAGGAGAGGGTGACTTAACTGAAGCCTTTCTTATGGCATCTGGCCAATTTGGTGTGTACCTGCTATAACTTCTCTTGCCGCCTATTTGCCTTTCATATTGGAAAACAGTGGTCAAAGTGTTACAGTTTCAGGAAATACACAGCCTTCCATTATGTGGGAAAGGACCCAGTTGGGTAGAAAAAAATGACAACTTGAAAGTCTCATCAATTCCACCCTAACTTGAGGCAAATTGAGAATTTACTTACTTGATGTGTCTTGTTACCCCAGTAACTACAAGTGAGGAAACTGAGGCACAAGGTCTTTGTGAATTGTCTATGCTGGACTTAATGGGTGCCCTCACCATCATGAAAGTTAGAAAAGTTTTGTGAGTGTATCACCAAAGTTTAATGTACTTAAAAATTTGGATGTTGTGATTTTGAAATTTATCAGTTTGTGGTAAAAGAGTGGTCATATTTCCTTTTAATTTTGACCCAGCACAAAACTGTGGTTTAAACAGTGATTAAAAGTTTAAGCAAAAATAAAAGTGAGTTGATAGTTTCCACGAATAGTTTGGTGCAACCAGCAAGAACCTTTCAGTTTTAGGAAGTATTCTCCCAAGAGAAAGCAATTATCTCTGCCTGTTGGTAAATAACACCTTGATTACATTCTTCTCTTCCCTTTGGCCATTTGTCCTGTTTTATCTTTTATGTTTTACTTGCTTCCACAAGGTAACTAGATAGTTATGAGGTGGTGTCACTTTCAGTTCCTAGCTGACACTGTTGGGGGATGAACATAGCTTGATGTAGTTACTATTTGTAGTAGGACAAGTATTTAAATCCAAGTGTTTGTTAATATCAGTGGGAATTTCTTTCTTTTTTTGCTCAAATACAACCTTTGGGCCTTACCTGATTTTACGAGCGGATGTGTCAGAGTTAAGAAATACAAATTTAGGAAGATATTTCAGCACTATTTTGAGACAAGCAAGTTGACCAAACAACAAGACTTGGTAAACTTCTTTTGATAAATGCCTTACTCCTTATTTTGAGTTGTCTTATTGAAGTGCTCAACATTTTCTTCAAAGGCCTTTTAGATAAAAGTTCATCTGGAATTCTTAACTTAAAATATTGCTAGTAAAATAAAGCTTTATCTAGACTAAATGTTATTATTTTGGGTATTATGTTATTAATCAGTATAATAGTCCTTAATTGTGTGCATGTGTTCGTCTGCGTGTGGGATTATAAAAGAGAGCCATATGGTAATAGAAATTATTTGTGTAGGTGATTGTGAGGGACAGCAGTTCTTAAACTCCTGAAATTGTATGAAAAAATTTGAGTGTAGGTAGGTAGGTACATGCAGTTTTCTGGGCCCCAAGGCCTTCATCAGTTTCTCAAAGGCATCTGTCACCTATAGAAATTGGGTTACCAGATGGCGGGGAGGGGAGAGAGAGAGAGAGAAAGAGAAAGAAGGAAACAGAAAACACCAGTTGATTCCACCTGAAGTTACTGGGAAATAGCACTGACTACAGGACTGATTGATATTGAAGATAATTCACCTGGGGATAAAAAGAAATTAATTACACAATGTCAATATAGCATTAGCTAAGGTGAAAGTTTCCACTAAGTAGAAAAATTAACTCAATAGCTATCGTATAGTGGGTTCATAAAGTTTAAGGATTACGATTCTGTTGTTTTCATTTTAGTTCCTCACTGTTCTAGAACACTGGAGTAGGCAGGCATGTTTTCTATACTGAAGAACTATGCTTTTCTTTATATCAGTGGTTCTCAACCTTGGCTGCACATTAGAGTCACCTGGGAATCTTTTTTAAAAACCTGATTTCTGGGCCTCGTCCTCAGGAAATTCTGCTTCTTTGTTATGGGGTGGGGCCATGACATTAGTAACAAAGAAACAGAATTTCCGGAGGATGAGGCCCAGAAATCAGGATTTTAAAAAGATTCCCAGGTGATTCTAATGTGCAGCCAAAGTTGAGAACCACTGCTTTATATCCTCAGCTTTTGATGGGTATTAGTGAGAATTTTTTCAAAGATACATTTCAGGACTTTTTTTTTTTTTTTTTAATTTTTTTTCTTTTTTTTCTTCTTTTTTTTTTATTATTAGTTAAGGTATTACAAATGTGTCCTCATCCCCCCCATTAACCCCCAACCTCCCCCCCACACACACTCATGCTCCCATCCCCCTGTTGTCCATGTCCATTGGTATGGCTTATATACATGTATACAAGTCCTTCGGTTGATCTCTTCCCCTTACCCCCGCCCTCCCCTACTTTCCTTCTGGGGATTGATAGCCTGATTGCTGTTTCTCAGTCTTTGAGTCTGTCCCTTTTCATCAGTCTATGTTGTTCTCTATAATCCACAACATTTCAGGACTTTAACGACTTCTGTTTAAGATTAATTCAGTCAAAATTTAACAAAATTCATATGTATCTGTGCCTCCTTATAATGATCCTTTTATTTTGATTCTTTTTAATGAAGGCAACCTTATTTGGGAATTCATCATATATTAAATAATGCATTAGTAGTAGAGCTTTGTATTTCATGTAACTATCTGGTGAGGCCCAGATTGTAGCATCTCGTCAAATAGCATGAGTCTTAGATTAATTAGTGTCTTGATGTCAACCATGGAATGTATTTTGTCAAATCGAGAATTAGAGAGAGCTCTAGAGGTGGTATGATTGAATCCCACATGTTTAAGGCAGCGACCTAACCATTAAGAGAGGCTAGTGTTAAGGTAGAACTAACACCCCTCATACACACACAGTGGTGTAGAGTGGCTTATCATTCTGTCGTGTTTTTGTGTTTTGACTTTGTGTTTCTGTATGATTCCTGAAGCCTTTGGTTCCTTCGATAGTAGAGTTAAATTAGTAACTTGAAGTAACAGAAGTTAATTTTGTGGTTATTAAATAACTTTCTGAGTATTTGGTTATTGGTTTTTAATTGGCTAAATTCTGTTTGATATTAATTGATAAAGTTTGAACTTTATTATTTCATTTATGTAACAAACATTTACTGAGCATATACGGTGTGCTAGACATTATTCTTAGGGCTGGTGATATAAGGGGAGGGAGAGTAACGAAGACAGAGAAGTTAATTAATAGACTAAAGAGCTGTGTGATAAGGAATGATTGGAATATGCATAGGAGGACGATGTAAAATCATCATGGAGAGGCATCTAAATCTAAATGGATGCTGGAGTGTGGTAAGGAAAGGCTAATATTGTAGGTGATATTTGCCCCAAGGCTTGAAGAATAGGCCATTAATTGAAGAAGGCAAGGGAAAACATTTTAAGTTGAAAGAACAACGTATGCAAACAGAGAGAAATAGTAGCATGTCCAATAAAGGAATGGTGGGCAGGTGTTAATGGCTGAAACAAAGGGTACACATGGTTGACCTACTAGAAAAGAGACGGAGTACAGACAATGATGCGTATTTGTATGTCATGTTAGAGGTTCAACTTTTTTTGTGAAAGCCATAGCAAGTCATTGAAGAGATTTAAGCAGGAGATTGATTCGATCAGAATTGTGTTTCAGAAGGAAACACTACAGTGGAGAATTTCTTGGAGAGGCGTACTGGAATGGAGGCAAGAAGACCTATTAGGAAGAGCAGAATGGTGTAGAAGAGTTGGATGTTTGTAGTTGGAGACCTGGATTCCAATCGCAGCTCATCCTTTTATTCTGCAAGTTTTTCTGCATCTCAGTCTCCTCCTGTCACTTCATGGCCTCTCTTTCCTGCCACCCACCCTGAACATGTTCAGCACATCTGAAATGCTCACTCCGGTCCTCCTTTAGAAATCTCACCTGTGGTTCACACAGCCCAGCTCCTGCCTCAAAATGCTCTCATTCTTCCACTAAACATTCACTGATTACTTCACCTTACTGAAGGTTTTCTTTATTTTGAGGTCCTAGCTATTTTGAGTCTGAATGTTATATGCTGATCTTGCATCTGCAAAGATTTTAAAGTGCTTCTGGGCCAGGGTCCTGCTATATGCCTTTTCTTGAATACTTTGCAGGACAGCACTTGGGGGTAAAACTACTCAGTAAATTATTATTTGTTGGGAATTCTTTCTCTGTAGGCCAGACATTTTGAGAGTGTAAATTGTTGAAAAGAGGCTTTTAAAAAAATAAACGTTTACTTTTATATGCTTTTTTTTTTAACTTAGTGCACGTACTCCATCAAATGAACTTGTTCTGTACACTGTTTTGTTTCATTTCTCTAATTTTGAAATTCAAGAAACTTCTTGCTGGTAGAACTCCCTTACTCCCTTGTTTGTTTGGACTATTCTGATATCAGAGCCGGAACTTCCACACAGACAAACAGTATCAAAATGGATGATGATCCAAGTAAGATTTTATTGTTATTAGTAGGAGACTTCATATTATTGGCAGAGTACTGAATGGAGGGCCAAAGGACCTGAGCTCCAGTGTTTGTCAAGTCTTTTATTTGCTTGTGATCTCTGATGAGCCATTTAACACCAGAAGTTTGCACCTTTTGATTAATAGCTGCCAGTCCTGAGATAATGTCTGCCTGATTTGCTTCACAAAGTGGTTTAGCTAAATCACAGTAATTGAATGAGAAAGCATTAGGAAATTGTATATTGCTATGCAAATATATAGAGCATTATCGTTAACCCCTTATATTACCTGAGTGAAATATATTGTGGTTAGATGGCCAATGGATTTCTTGCAATATGATAGTTCTATCATTCCTATTATTATACTAGAGCCTGGTGCACAAATTCATGCACCAGTGGGGCCCCTCGGCCTGGCCTGAGGGATGGGGCCAAAACTGGTTCTCCGACATCCCCCAGGGGTCCCTGATTGCAAGAGGGAGCAGACCAGGCCGAGGGATCCCATCAATGCATGATCAGGGCCGAGGAGGAACGCAGGAGGTTGGCCAGCCGGGGAGGAACCGTGGGAGGGCTCCAGGGCATGTGTGGCCTGTATCGCTCAGTCTGATTGGCCTAGCCCCAGCAGCAAGCTCACCTACTGATCAGAGTGTCTTCCCAGTGCATGTCATAGCGACTGATTGACTGTCTGCCCCCTGGTGATCAGTGCACGTCATAGCGAGCTGTTGAGCGGCCTTAGCATATCATTAGCATATTATGCTTTGATTGGTTGAACAGCCAACTGGACACTTAGCATATTAGGCTTTTATTATCTATAATAATAAAAGGGTAATATACTAATTAGACCAGACGTCTTCTGGACCTCATTCTGGATGTCCTTCCTGACAAAGCTGGGGCCGGAAGGAAGCCAGCCTGGGTCCTGGGTACCTGTGGGTGGCCCAAGGGAAGCCAGCCCAAGGGCCTGTGGGCGGCCGGAGGAGGGAAGCAGCCTGGGTCCTGGGTGCCAGAGGGAAGCCGGTGCCGACAGCCGGGGGAAGGAAGGCCTACTATTGCATGCATTTTCGTGCATTGGGCCTCTAGCATAGGATAAAGTACCATAATATGGTTGGTTATACATTTATTGATTCCTTATTCTCTCCCCAATTATTTTGTCCATTTGGAGTATTACGCATTCTGTCCTTTTACTAATAATTTTTTCCATTGAATGAATATAAGATGTGAGTGTATTTTGTCATTGTACTTTTTATAAAGAACCAGGTTACTCTTTTCTTTGATTTGGAAGCATTTAAAAATTATATATTGCCCTAACCGATTTGGCTCAATGGATAGAGTGTCGGCCTACAGACTGAAAGATCCCAGGTTCGATTCCGGTCAAGGGCATGTACCTTGGTTGCGAGCACATCCCCAGTAAGAGGTGTGCAGGAGGCAGCTGATAGATGTTTCTCTCTCATTGATGATTCTAGCTCTCTATCCCTCTCCCTTCCTCTCTGTAAAAAATCAATAAAATAAAAAAATTATATATTTATGACACCTGTCTTGTCAGGAATCGTGCTGTTGTTGTACAAATAAGGAAACTGAGTCACTGATGTGTTAAGTGGTCTGATCTAGAGATAAGTTTAAAAACTAGCACTTTTATTGTCAAAGTTAGCAATACACTGAGTCATTATGTTTCAGGGACTCTGAAGGAGTAAAATTATTCAATCTCTCTTTTTTTTTGTTCCTTTTTGGAACAATTATAATTGTAATCCACCTAGCTCTCAGTAGTAACATGTCACTGAAGTGAAATCATATTCTTTTCCAACCTGGTCTCAAAGAACACTGTAAATAACAAGATGCTCTGAAAATAGTACATACATAACATACGCTAATTTACATGAACCAGCACATTTACCTAAATATTGCTGGTTATCTCTAGCACCACAGAGATTGTTATTGAAGACCCAACTTTCTCCTATTCCTAGATTCAGTCTGCCATGCAGAAGAGACCAGTTCCTTCTGTTAGATTTTGGCTGTTTGATACTTTTTTTTTGCCTCAAGCTTGAAGAAACTACCAGTGAGGTGATGGCCAGGTAACTTGAACTATGACTATGTATTTGCTATCCAAGTGGGCATCTTGTAGAAAACACCCATGTGGAAGATTACCCAAAAATGATGCATGCAAAGGAAGGTCCAGACATATTTTCACATAGCTGTTTGTTATTAATGTAAGTAATAGAAAGAAATCAACTCTTACTAACTAAAAACTTATTTACCTGATCAGGCTGCATCAGTTTCAGTCTAAAATGGTTTACTCTGGCTGTATTGGACAGACACTCAACCAAATCCCGATCCTTGCTTGCTTCCGTGAAGCGGCCTGGGGAAAAGGGTATTGGTGCTTTCTCATGAAAGAAATGTAGAAAATGAAATTCTTACTAATTACCACTTGCACAAACTTTGGCTTAATGAAGGTTTTTTTGTATTGCTTTAGGGAGAGGAAGCTACCTTGCTACTAAATACAGACCAGCGAATTGGCTGCCAGTTTCTCCTTCTGTTAGAGCTCTGACAGGTGTGATGCCTACTTCAAGTGACAAGCTTCTAGGTGGCTATTTAGGCAGCCTGGGTAGAATCCACGACTTCATTAGGATTGAATTGTTCCCCAAAGGCTACTGAGTCAGTCACCTGGCAATTCTGGTGTTCACCCAAGGGAAAAAAGACATTGGGCACAATCTTTTAAAAAAATTCTTATTTCTTGTACTGTGATAAATATACACAAGCGCTGCTTAAGGTCTGCTCAAAATTATGAGGAGTTTTTATCTGACCTTAACTTGTTAGTTGCTCTCACCCACCAAAAAATGAAAGAGACGCCGTAGCGGGTTTGGCTCAGTGGATAGAGCATTGGCCTGAGGACTGAAGGGTTCCGGCTTTGATTCTGGTCAAGGTCACATGCCCAGGTTTCAGGGTTTCAGGCTCTATCCTCAGTAGGGGGCGTGAAGGAGGCAGCCAATCAATGATTCTCTCTCATCATTGATGTTTCTATCTCTCTTTCCCTCTCCCTTCCTCTCTGAAATCAATAAAATATATATTTTTAAAAAGTAAAAGACAAAATTAAGTTTCTACTTTCTTTGTAATAAGGGCTGATTAAGACTATAAAACATGAAATTTCAAACATACTATAGAGTCAAGAGGATAGTCTAATGAACCACCACATATCCATTACCCACATATAGGATGGCGCAAAAGTAGGTATACAGTTGTACGTATGGAAAATAATACAATAATTAATAAATAACACAAGAAAAAACTCAGTTATCTCGATTTTCAACATTTGCTTCATCCATCCTTTATTTGTTTCTTGCTAAAGTATTTTAATGCAAATCCCAGATATTATGTCCTTTTACTCCTAGGTACTTAGTATGCATCTCTAAAAATTACTGACTTAAAAAAAATGTAACCACTATGTCACTGTTGCATCTTTAAAAATTAACATATTCCTTGGCATCACCTAACATTCAGTTCATAATCAAATATCTCCAATGGCCTAAAAAAATAATTAGATTTTAACCTAATGTGTGCCTAATTAATATACATGTCATTGAACTCCTTAAACAAATACAGCTTTAAATTAATGGTGAAGTCATAGTCAAAGTTATTCTACATGAAGGGCTACCATAAAGTATTACATCCAATTAAATACTCTTCTGTCTTTAATTCTGTAGAAGTGTCTGGAAAAGTTGACTATGTGAGTGTGGAGAGACTCCTTAGAATAGCTGCTATGTGCCCTAGGAAACAGAGCAGATTAAGACTTTTGGCTCCACTCACTGGTTGGGTAATCATACATTCTTCATTTGCAATTTGTCATGTGGGGTGGGGTTTATGTGTAAGAATTTTCCTCCCAGAGAAATGCTGTAGAATGTTGAAGGAAATGTGTCCTTGAGTTCTCTAGGTAAAGGGCTCCTCTAGCTTTTTGATACACACACACACACACAACTAAGTTTATGTTACCAGCTCTAGTTTTTATTTCAATACAAATGCCATTTTGGTACTTGAGGTGTCTTTGTTTTTAGCCCTTTTCATACACTCTAGGTTGCTGAATCTGGATAAGGAACTCTGAATTGTTAAAGTTCCTTATTTAAACATTTTTGGGGTTAAAACTGAAAACCAGGCTACACTAATGAGGCTGGGTATGGGTGGAGTGGGTAAGTGTGAGAATTAACTTGGGCAAGTGGCCTACTCTCCACACAGATTTACTAAAGAAATTGTGTAACCACTGTCTTCCAGAGAGTAATTTAGTGCTGGGAGGTGATAGGCTTATAATTTCACAACTTTTTAGTAATCCATCTCCACTCTGCAACTTCTAGGCTGCCCTTTTACTGACCCAATTTTCCTCCAAACAGGAGATGAGTGATAATTGTTGGGGCTGGAAAGATGGCCTTCCCTCCTTTTGTTTTGTCCAGGAGAGAGAAAGCTATGGAGGTGTTGTTTTATGTGTTTTGAAATCAGTCACTGATAATATGCTATTAAACATTAGAGATTTTATGGTTGCTGAAGCTGTTTAGGAAGATTGTATATATAGAGTGTAAGACTTTACGTAGACTTTACATTTATATTTTGAACTTTAATAAAGTATATGTGTTCTAGAGACCAGGGCCACTGTGTATGGTGGGGCCCAACTCAAGGATGAGATACCATAGAGGTCATATCACTTGTGCCCAGTCACAAGACTATGTTTTCAGGGGACCACATTTTCTAAAGCACACAAAGGTGCCAGTGGGCTTGCTACTGCACTTAAACCAGATGGATTTTGTTCTGAAACCTGATGGGGAATTTAGCAAGGCATGGGACAGAGTTTAAGTATCTCATTTAGAATAGGTATTTCCATTTGTCATGGATTCTAGGGAAAAAAAGGCATATATCTATGTAACATGTTGTCCTAAACCTGGTTACATGTGCTTTTAAATTATTGCAATCCTCAAATGTAGAGACCTGTGTCCGTGAGGACCTAGGCTACCGGTTCACTCTGTTCATTACTTAGTTAAGTCGCCTCACTTTCTGCACTCTTCCCAGTAATTTTCTTGACATTATTGTTCCGCGCGCTTCACATGGTTATAGACTGTGACGGATAAGACTGCATTTTTGGGAAGTTAGTGTCATAACTTCAATTTATTTTCATTTACATTGCCTGTGATATAAGGCCAGAACATATAGCAAGTTAAGATGGGTTAAAATAAATTTGGCAGAAGCATTTACTCTAATAATATGCTCTGCAGCTGCGTACCTCGCATTACAAAATCAATGTTTTCTAGAAGAGTCAGTGTGTACATAAAACATTTGTGAGTAGCAACAATCTTTTCTTAGGCTGACCTCACAGCTTGTTTTTCATTGGCAGTGCATTAGCTTACAGTTTTCCTCCCCTTTGGTTGAGTAGCTAATGGTCTTTAAACAAGCTATTAAAGGGAAGAATAATTTTACAATGCAGAAAAAAATTAAAATGGCCTGGATATTATATCCATGCTGGTGGTTTGGCTTTTCATATATTTGTTTTATCAAAGCAGGGCCAACCCATGTTCTCTAATCTCTAAATTCTTAGGCTTTCTCAGTAAAGCCTATACTTGCTTCATCAAATTGTTTTCAGATGGTCTTAAGAATTTCTGAGAGATCCAAGGGCTCCATTTTTATGTAAGTTGAGTAGGTCTGAGGCCAAATACTAAGTTTTTAAGTGTCTGTATCTCTGTATAAAATGGAATTGAGGCATTATTTATACTTTAAAGTCGGAATTGTGCAGGGCTCAGGGCCTGATTTTCCACACTCTTGTGCTAGCTCTGTTGTAGCTAACTGTGGATCAAGATATGTTATGCTACAAATTCCTGCTTTTGATCCCCTCCCTTTAAATATTGTTAGCATTTGTGTGTTGCTAACTCTAAAGATCATCTGATTCCTTGTGGTTTTTACTGGTTTCAGCAAATATTAATGGTGAATGCTATTGCCTGGCCACAGAAATAACATGCAGGATGGCCATTGGATGTGAAATCAATTACTGAATGTGATAGAGATTTATTTAAAAGCATCTTCCATCCATACCATCGCCAATCATGTTGCCAGAAACTAGTAGAAACTACATTTTGATCTTAGTACCATTACTTCACTTTTTCAAGTCTCCACATTTTATTTTATAGAGTCTAAGAGTATTTCATATGCTATATACAGAGTTGAAATAGGCCAAGTGGGATGTTTAACTGATCCTATTAAGTCTTTTTTTTTTTAAAGTTACTTTCTGGCAGTTTGAAGAGGTTATGTAGAGAGTAAGGTGACTACTTTGAAAATGTAACTCTAAGTAAGTCATTTATCTTCTTTCTGGGTGTCAGTTTGTTCTGTAAAACAAGGGGGTTGATATAAACAGTCTTCCAGTTTCCATTCAGTTCTAATGTACTGGGAATGAAAGGTTATTGAGAGCAGTAATGAATCTGCCCTAACATAAATACATGACATCTGGGTTTCAGTTAGACGGAAAGTTAACAAACATGAAAAATAACTGTTTAATACTGAATGCTAATGGGTGAAAATGCAAGTTCACGTTACTGTCCTGTTTCGGGAGTCTGAGTTAGCCCAGTTCAGTGAAGTTCACATCCATGTTTTAACCATGCTCTATATGAAGGACCCTAGAGAATGCTGGCTCTGCCCTAGGTCAGTCTAATCTAGTGGTTCTCAACCTTCTGGCCCTTTAAATACAGTTCCTCATGTTGTGACCCAACCATAAAATTATTTTCGTTGCTACTTCATAACTGTAATGTTGCTACTGTTATGAATCGTAATGTAAATGTCTGATATGCAGGATGGTCTTAGGTGACCCCTTTGAAAGGGTCGTTTGACCACCAAAGGGGTCGCGACCCACAGGTTGAGAACCGCTGGATCCCTCAGTGGTTTACCTTGATTCACTGACCAAGTACAGTACTCAAGCCTGCTCAGAGGTGATTCTCAATGAACAACCTCATGTGTACTGGTTGCCATTCTTAGTGCCTTGCATATATTTGTCAAGAATTATGTATGGTCTGGGTTTTAATCCTGCTTACCCACCTGTTGCTGTTTTCTGGATGGTTGCAGAAGACACAGGACTCCTGGATCAGGGACAAAACACAGTTTATTATTCATTGCAAAAGCAATAGCCAGAATGTCACCATGACACAATGGTGCACTATGGTCTTAAGTCCCATGAAATGGACCAGGATGGATCCCTACACAGATAGTGAGTTGCATTCCAGGAGAGGAACACTGAGCTTAGAGGATTTATCTCTTGTTCAAAAAAATATATTTTTATTGATTTCAGAGAGGAAAGGAGAGGGAGAAAGAGAAACATCAGTGATGAGAGAGAATTATTGATTGGCTGCCTCCTGCACGCGCCCCCCCCCCCCCCCCACTGGGGATCGATCCCACAACCCGGGCATGTGCCCTGTCCGGGAATTGAACCGTGACTTCCTGGGTCATAGGTTGATGCTCAACCACTGAGCCACACCGGCGAGACAGATTTATCACTTTTATAGTAATCAGACGCAAGCCTGCTCTATGTCTGGGGAGGGGAGATATTATTACTTCATCCAGGGTTTCTTGCTACAAACAAACCCTGAGAAATGGGAAAAGTGTTGTCAGGGACTTCCCGTTTTGGCATCCCCAACAAGAATGTGCAGGATGCTCAGGAATGATGGTAGACATTGTCCTCCTTCGATAGTAACTCATTTGATTTTCACAACTGTTATTTTTGTAGGTAAGGAGAAAGGCTCAGAGCACATACGTAAGTTGCCTGAGGAAATACAGTGGTGAATTTGGAGTTCAAGACCAGTGTGACTGTAAAATTCCTTGTTTTAAACCATGATTTTCTATAGCACCTAAGACCCTGAACTTCAGAGTAGCTTTAATTTGACCTGAAGACCTAGTGGTTCTCTAGCCTGGTGATGGTTGGACCTGGCCTACCTTTTGCAGTATGCTTATGTATAATTTAGAAGACAGAGTTCAGGACAATTCATTTTAGTGCCACTGATAATCAAAAGTTAAAATTCTTTGAATCACTGCCAGAAAGCAGTGGGTCAGATATATAACCATTGTTAGCAAAGAGCCACGAGGATAAAAGTGATATGGCTGTGGATTTTAAGGATGCACGAATTTAATTCTTAAAAATACCAGTCTGGCCTAGCCAGTATGCTTAGTGGTTGAGTGTCGACCTATGAAGCAGGAGGTCGGGATTCAATTTCCTGTCAGGGCACATGCTCGGGTTATGGGCTTGATCCCCAGTGTGGGATGTGCAGAAAGCAGCCAATCAATGATTCTCTCTCATCATGGATGCTTCTCTCTCGCTCTCCCTCTCTGAAATAAATAAAAAACATATTTAAAAATATTAAAAAAAATACCAGAATGGCAGTTTGGCCTCTGTTAAATACTTTCATGGACAACACAAGGCCTATTATTACTGTTGCATCTTACATGCAATTATTTGTTGTTTTTTCTATGTTAGCCATGAAGAGAGTCGCTTTTGAACATTGCAAGTCATGCTGCCTGCTTCAATTTTTAGTTTCTCTCTTCCCCTCCCCATTCCCCTTCTGTTTGTTTGTGAAATTTTGTGTGAAGTAAAACTGCTTTGGAAAAACTAATGCCAATCTCCCATTATACAAGTACACAATATGCATTATTTCTTGTTTAGGGGAGTGCCAAGAACCACCTACCTTCTCCTGCTGCTTCCTGTGCCTGCTTTGCCTAAAGATTGGCTGCAATAAAAGTGTGACATATTCAGCCAAGCGCTATCTTTTTTAATTAGGCTGCTGAAAGTGTTGTGACAAACTCTTTTTGCGTTGATGTGTGACGAGTAATAGAGCCCTAAACTGTAGGCTTAAGTGCCAAGTAATACGGAAATGCATTAATGTGATTTGAGTTCTAGTCCCTCAGCCTTAACCATCCAGCCCCCACAAAAGGAAAAGAGGGACTTTAACTTTAGAAAATGTGATGAGTAAAGGAGACCATGAATACACCAGTATATGCCTGGAATCCGGTGATTTCACACTTATGATTACTAATCTTAATGAGTTAAAATTTGTTGGTTCTTTTCATTGAACTATGTACAATAAATATGAAATAAGGTAAAGGCTATCTTAAGCTTACATAATGATATAAACATAATTGGGGCCCTAGCTGGTATGGCTCAGTTGGTTGAGTGTTGTCCCGTGCATCTAAAGGTCACCGGTTCGATTCCTGGTAGGGCACATACCCAGGTTGCAGGTTTGATCCCTGGTCAGGGCTTGTGTGGGAGGCAACCGAGTGATGGTTCCCTCTCTCTCTGCCTCTCCCTTCTTACTGTCTCTCTAAAACCAATAAAAACATAATAAAAAAATTACAAATAACTGAAAAAGCTGATAATTAAGGTATTTTTAAAAATGTCTATTTTTTAAGTATCTCTCACCTATTCTTACAGATTCATATTGTCTCCAAATATGATTCTGGTTATTGATGTCCTTCTTTAGTTTTTTACCCCATATAACCCAAAGAGCTTTGTGTTTTGGACACATATATATAAAGGAGAATGTAGTATTCCTCTGACCCCAAAATATGTTCTTCTTTTCTTTATAGCAGTGGTTCTCTTTGGAGGACAGTTTAACCTCCTAGGGGACATTTGATAATGTCTGGAGACATGTTTGGTTGTCAGAAGTGGGGAAGAGTGCTACTGGTATCTAGTGAGTAGAGGGCAGGGATGCTGCTGAACATCCTACAGTGTGCAAGACAGTCCCCCATGACCAAGAATTATTTCATTCCAAATGTCAGTAGTGCCAAGGTTTTGAAACCTTGCCTGGGATCCTGTGACTTTTTGTTTTAGGATGAAAAATTCCTATGGCTCCTTAACCATTCTTTATTCTCCATTCTATTCTTTCCTCTATATTAAGATGGAGCCAGATCATCCCTGTCTTCAAGGAAACATTGTTTATTTCATTGACTCCCACCAATGTTATTTTCATTCCCTTTCTTCCCTCAATAGGAAATCTGCTGGAAGGTACTGTTTACAATTTTGTAGTTGTAAACTATACATTTTATCACTTATCTCATTTCTGCCCTCTAAAAAAAGTCTCTTCCTAATGCCTTTTAAAAGGCTATTTTTCCATCTGCTGATTCCATGATACCTCAACAAGTTTAGATACTAGTCACTTTTAACTCATCTGTACAGATTTTAGATTCCACGGTAGAGAATTCTCTGGCAACTTTTGCCTCTTGATTGGTTGACTGCCCAAAGTAACAGCTTCCTTGCTTCCCATCTCAAAAAATTCTCTCTTTATCTCCTCTTCTCCACATACAATTGTAGGCAATCATAAGCCTCTTCAAATGCTACCTGAATGCAGTTGAAGCCAAACCTTTCCAGTTACTTTGACATCTAAATTCTATACAGTATCATTGTTTGCTGAAACACATCTCTAAACTATGATGCAGTTCTATTAAAAAACAGCAAAAAGTTGATTCATTTCTCTTAGATCCATCCGAAACCTGGAATTCTTTATGGAATTCTTTATGGAATTCTATTATGTTTTAATAATCTTTCTTTTTTCAGGGAAAATAAAAATTATCTTGATGTCACTCCCTGAACACACACACACACACACACACACACACACACACACACACTAAGTGAGACACACACACACACACACACACACACAGTATTTATAGTTTACTTTTTCAAGATAAGGTTTACTCTTGCCTCACGTATCACCAGACTATATTACTATAATATTAGTCACTGACTGACCTTTATGATTTCTGGTTCAGTTGAATCAAGGTTAACTTCCCTGTTTGACCAGTTAAAGTCAGTGACTACTTCTCACTCAATTTGACAGGATCAAATTTATTTTTTACATTTAGGGTTACTGTTAGGCTACCTAATTTTAACTTCTTTTCTTCTTTCTGTTTGCCCTTTATTTAAGTGAAGATATTAGCTGCATTGCCCCTTCTGCCTGAAATAACCTCATCCTTTTTTTCTCCTCTTAGTGAATTCTAAGTACTTACCTTCTATTTCTTTATATAACTTCTTAAAATCTATATTACCTGATTGAAAGTGACATGATCAACTCATTCCCCTTCTAAGAGCCAGTTCATTTTGTGGCATGTATGGCCATGTTCCCAGTTATTCTTATTATAAATGTTCTTTACAGTGTGCAATCATTCCACACGCCAAATCCTCATTATGAATGAGGCATCATGCTGAAGGTGCAAGTACAACTATACATAGGTCTTACTCTCTAGGACAGTGGTTCTCAACCTTCCTAATGCCGCAACCCTTTAATACAGTTCCTCATGTTGTGGTGACCCCTAATTTCATTGTTACAAATTGAACATAATTAAAGCATAGTGATTAATCACAAAAACAACATGTAATTATATATGTGTTTTCCGATGGTCTTAGGCGAACCCTGTGAAAGGGTCATTCGACCCCCAAAGAGGTCGCGACCTATAGGTTGAGAACCGCTGCTCTAGGAGTTCGTGGCCTAGCGAGAAAAGGACATATGAGTCTAAAGTAAAGTCCCATAATAATAGGTGTCAGCAGAGTGCTCTTGAAATGCCACATACTGTGCTGAGTATGGAGAGGAGAGACTTAACAGAGGTCACATTTGCCTCTGGGTCTTAGAGAATGAAGAATAGTTTAATAAGGTTACAAGGGAAGACATCCTCAGTAGAGGGATCATCATGTATACAAGTTGAGAGCTAGGTAAAGGTATGTATATTTTTTAAGTGTCATTGATTGAAAAATGTCATGTCTTGGAGGGAAGGCTATGACTGAATTTGCTTTGTAACAGAATATGGGTGATCATATGAAGCATCTTTCACTAACTCAAAAGTGAAGTAAAGAGAGAGAACTAACATTTATTGAGTGCCTACAATGTTTCAGGCATTTTTCTGGGAGTTTTACATCACTATCTTAATTTTTATCATAAATGTGTGCAGTAAGTATAGTTATTTCCCTCATTTTACAGATAAGGAGAATGACTCTCAGAGAGCTTAACTTGTTCTGATTCCAAAATACATGCTATTTTATAGTAGCATGCTACCTTCTTGGGAGTAACAGACTATATTTAAAAATTTAAAATGAACTATACTGGTTTTCTGTTATGTTAAAATATGCTTCATATTTTATATTTTTCTTCCTATCACAAACCTTATCCAGTGTCTAATAAATGCATTCTAACACATTTCATCATTGTTGGATTAAGTTAGTTGAGAAATAATAGAGCTTGAGAAGTTGGCTGGGAGTTGTCCACAAACATCTAATTTAGAGCTCTATACAGTTAGTTTACTTCTGACACACTATTCAGCTGGAAAAGTTCTAGCTCTGAAATTCTTCTTGTTCAGTACTTGATCTCATTTAATAAACGTTTTGGAGAAACCCATCCCAGGACTGTACTACGCATTACTAGGGTATTCAAATAAACAGACCCTGCCCCCTAGAAACACAGCGTTGGAGACTCTGATGTGTACAACACTCTGGTGTAAGGTGGAATGTGGTAAGTGCTACTTGAGAGGTAAAAAGTGCTGGGAGTGCTAGGGCTGACTTCTTGGAAAGATTGGCAATAGAAGAGAGTCTTAAAGTGCTGGGAGTTTTCCTTAAACAAACAGCGCTAGAGAGAGAAAGGGGTAATTCCTTATAGTGAGAACAGTATGCCAACTGCCAGGGGCTAGGAAGTTAGGGCAAGTTTGAGGAATGAAGAGCTTCTTAATCCCTTCTTAATCCCTTCCCCTTTCCCACCCATCTCTCCAACCCCCATCTCATCTGGCAACATTCAAATTTGTTCTTTATATCCATGGTTTGTTTCTGTTTTGTTTGTTCATTTATTTTGCTTTTTTAAGATTTCACATATAAGTGAAATCATATGATATTTGTCTTTCTATGTCTGACTTATTTCACTCAGGGCAATACCCTCTAGGCCCATCCATGTTGTGGCAAATGGCAAGACTTCATTCTTTTTTATGACTGAGTAATATTCAAATATATATATATATATATATATATATATATATATATATGCCACTTCTTTATCCATTTATCTCTTGATGGACACTTAGATTGATTCTAGTTATAAAAACAGTTACCATGGTACATAGTACAGCATAGGGAATATACTCAATAATCCTATATAATAAAAGGCTAATATGCAAATTGACCAAATGGCAGAATGACTGGTTGCTATGATGCACACTGACCACAAGGGGGAAGACGTTCAATGCAGGAGCTGCCCCCTGGTGGTCAGTGCGCTCCCACAGGGGGAGCGCCGCTCAGCCAGAAGCCTCTCCCCCCTCCTCGGCAGTGCTAAGGATGTCCGACTGATGGCTTAGGCCTGCTCCTTGTAGGGACATCCCCCGAGGGCTCCCAGACTGCAAGAGGGCACAGGCCAGGCTGAGGGACACCCCCCCCCCCAGTGCACAAATTTTGTGCACCGGGCCTCTAGTATTGTAATAACTATGTGTGGTGTCAGATAGATACTGGGCTTATCAAGAGGATTGCTTCATAAGTTATTTTAATGTCTAATCACTATATTGTACACTTGAAGCTAATCTAATATGTCAACTGTAATCAAAAAATTAAAAAAGAAGAGCTAGCCTAGTGAGGCCCTGATGTACATGCGATAGCTGTGGAGTTCAGTCTGGAAGGAGATTGCGGCTCCATCATGGTGAGCACTGAATGCGTCTCTATACAGTTTGGAATTCGTTCTGCAACCCAGCTAGAGTATCTGAGCAGGGAGTGATATCAGACCTTACTCTAGACCAGTGGTTGGCAAACTGTGGCTCACAAGCCACATGCAGCTCTTGAGTGTGGCTCTTCCACAAAATACCACGTGCAGGCGCGCACTTACGGTGCGATTGAAACTTCATGGCCCATGCACAGAAGTCGGTATTTTGTGGAAGAGCCACACTCAAGGGGCCAAAGAGCCGCATGTGGCTCGCGAGCCGCAGTTTGCTGACCACTGCTCTAGACTTTTTGTAATTGGAAATATGTAGTTTAAAATCTTTTGTCAAAACTTCGTGGTAATTGGCCTATTGTAGTGTAAATATAAAGGCATGTATTAATTCTGATACCTTTTGGCATGCTTTAATTTGATAGCTTTGAACTTGTGAAATTAAACATGTACTGTAAATAGCATGTGCTTTGCTAACTTAGTTTTGCAGTGACTTAATTGGCCCTTGCTCCCAACTACTCTTCTGTAGATCTGTGCCTCTAAGTCTAAAATTTTTGCCTCACCCCCGCCCCCGCCAAAAAAAAATAACTTCTCTAAAGGTCAGGTAGCTTACTTAGCATACAAGGCCTCTACTGTCAAACTGAATGTGTTGTGTCTAGACTGAATTACAGTCCCCAGAATATTCCCAGAGAAGCGGCAAGATTTATAATATATAAAACTAGGTAAAATTATCCTCACTAAAGTGTTGTCATGATTTGGTTGTTTCCATTTTCATGCATGAACCTCCTGTGACAAAGTAAGAGCGATACATTGCTCACAGCCATGGCAAAGTAGACTAGGGTTATAATTTGAACTTGAGTTTCCTACTTACAATAATTCACTTAAGTGAACTTTGTATTAAGAGATACTGTCAACTTAGTTTTATTGCTACAGCTTATAAAGCTTTTGTTACTACAGGGGTCCAAATGAATTCAAGATAAGAGCTAGAGAAATGAAAATTTGTCCATATACAAAGGATTTCACATATCCAGCATATGAAAGAATTGTGTTTAAATCTAGTTTTTACACAAAATCTGATTTGTAATGTGAATGAAATAATATCTGTTATTGTTATTATTAATGATTATATTTATTTGAATGTAAAACTTTAAAAATACATACAGGGTTTAAGGTTTAGCTGCCCCCGTAAAAGTAAAAGTAAAAGTAAACTGCCTTTCTGTTATGGTACGCAACTGTTATTCAGTGTTTGGTTTGGTCGAGGACAAAGATAATTTGTCCAAACTTGAATGTTTCCTTATTATTTCTTGAGAGAGGTATTACCTATCATGTGCTTTATTGAAAGTGAATTATTCTTTTTTTTATGCAGTGGTTTGTAGCTATAGAAATGGGACACCATTTTGCAAGGTACAGGCTGGGAAAGTTTTCAAGCTCCTTGTTGGATTGCACAATTATTCCAAAAACACATAGGTCTTTAGGACATGAATCATCCTTTGCTAGACAACTTTCTCATGAGAGATTTGTGATTCTTGCAAAATTCCTTTTGAGCCCTCAAAACATGAATAGTATTACTACCAAAGCGGAGGACAGGAACTCTGTGGGTTATAAATACATGGCCATAGCAAAGGCCAGCGGCTGCCCTGCTGTGTTAGAGCCAAAAATATTGCCTGGCCTTTTCCTTTTACACTGATGGTGCCTTGGGACTTGGCAGCCCAATCACGAGTGGAGTAGTGTCTGGTTTTTTTTTTTTTTTTCTCAGTGACCTCCATAAATGTGATGGTACTGGAAACAATTCACTTCTCCAGTCTCTCTCCCACTTGCCCTTCCCTCTGACTTCATTGCCAAAACGTTGGGGTTGATGATGGCCATCAACTTTCCCTGCTGCTACTGGCCCCTCCTCCTTTTTGCTTTATAGTAAAATACTGGGACACATTTTCCCATAGACATTATTCCTTTATTTGGTACATATTGTAGTGCAGTTCAATTTCCTAATATTCTATTTAGGGCTGAATAATAAAGAGTTATGGAATATAAGTGCTTGGTATGAAAGGAATTTACAATATTATAAGAAAATTAAGCCTTGTATACGCATCATTATTGAGTTAGTGTCATACAAATGACTGGGGTTTAGAGACAGGAGAGATTAATAATTTGGGTTAAAATAGGCTAGGAACTGAGTAACTACTTCTTCCCTCCCTTCCCCTCCCCTCCCCTCCCCAACTTCCACCATGGGGAAGTGCATTCAGAATTCAAAACAGAAGAGTTAACTATGAATTCATGGGTTGTAGAATGCTCAGTTTCAGCATTTCTATATAGGTTAGGTCAATTAAATTATTATAAAAATACACTTTAAGTAGATTTTTTTAGTAAACAAAATGTTCCTGATTTTTTAGAACACCACCATATATACATATATGCTCTGGCAGGGGCATATTATATATATGTTTTTATTGATTTCAGAGAGAGGAAGGGAGAGAGGGAGGGAGGGAGGGAGAGAGAGAGAGAGAGAGAGAGAGAGAGAGAGAGAGAGAGAGAGAGAGATGACTTCCTGGAGGAGTCTATACCCCCCCCCACCCCCCGCCGGTGTATGTGCTTAGAGTGAAAAACATATTCCAAAAGCTACCTGCTTTTCTAATGCAAGCTGAAATAAAAACCTACAAAATTATGACTGGCAGGAATAGACAGAAAATAGCATGTCCTCACGTTAATCTAACCAGGGTAGAGGCACACACAGAATCCCTGGGCAAGCTGTAACAGAACCCTTGGAGTACCTGAGATTATTATTTAAAGGAGTCAAAGGTTAGCAAAGGTTGACACTTTGCTGTAGCATATCACAATGACACAGTGATTTAATGACAACCACTTCTTTCTTGCAAATGGTCACTTTGGTTCTTTCTCTCTTTATGTCTTCTATATTTAAATTTTTGCTCTGAGTATTCTTTATTACTATGAATACCAGGAACATGCTGTATTTCAAAAAGTGTTTGTCAAACATTTCTTTCTTTTTTATATCTCTGAGAACATTGTTTCTTTGGGAACATGCTATATAAGGAGGTTAGGTGCAGGGGTAGCTCCCCTTTTTTCATACTCGATGTACATTGTAGATGAGTGGTTTTATTAATAGTATGAGGCTGGGCTCTGGGAGCAGTCACATGTCATGTAGTACAGGAACAATGAAGAGAGAGTTCCTTCCTCTTTTCTAGGTACAGGGCTGATCCTAGGCAATATTTTGAAATTGGTAAATTTTATCTTTGGGATTCCCCAAATTCCTTTCCGTACTACCCCTTTTCCATATAAAGGTGCCCTCCCTTCAGGCGACACCCCTCCCTCTGTAGCCCTCCTTCCAAATCTTCCCTCTTCCTCACTGTTCCAAAGTTACCTACCTCCTCTCCCCTCTTCTCTTACTCCTTCTGTCATACAACTTCTCTCTCCTAAGTACCAGATGAACTACGGTGTGCTAAAATAATGTCTGGATTTATCGTTGTTTTCAAAAGATGGTTGCTAACAGCAATTAATAGCTTGGTAAAATATCTAACACAGTGATTCTCAACCTTCCTGATGCCGCGACCCTTTAATACAGTTCCTCATGTTGTGGTGACCCCCAACCATAAAATTATTTTCGTTGTTACTTCATAACTGTAATTTTGCTACTGTTATGAATCGTAATGTAAATATCTGATATGCAGGTTGTATTTTCATTGTTACAAATTGAACATAATTAAAGCATAGTGATTAATCAAAAAAAAAATGTAATTATATATGTGTTTTCCGATGGTCTTAGGCAACCCCCGTGAAAGGGTCGTTTGACCCCCAAAGGAGTCGCAACCCACAGGTTGAGAACCGCTGATCTCAGATAGCACAGGAAAGTGGCTAAAGCAGACAGTGAGAGGAGAGGGTTTGGGGGAGAGGGTAATCATATAAGCAGCCCTGATTTAAGGTTTACCTTGGGAATAATGGGCACTAAACTGTTTCTATGCTCCAAGTCTTGCCTTTATTCACTCATGAACCCATCTCTCTCACATCTCTACTCATGACTGCTTTCAAGACAGTGCAGAGAGGCTTCTGGAGTTGAGGATAGGCACATAGGATAGGGAGAGTGGATTTCTTAAGTTTGGGACTGCTTATATGGCCTTTTGAGTGAAGGGTATATTCCAAAAGGACTTAATATGACAGTAATTAATAAAAAGTCCTTTAATATTTATTACCCATAAATGGTGACATATAATTTCTAAGTTTAGACAGTTTACTCATTGAGGCAAATGATGACTATCATTAAAAGCATTAGTTTCTAATAATTTATAAACTACCTTCTGTTCCTGTGTGTTGAGTTGTGATCTTACCGAAGAGTCCATTGTATTTGTTCCCAAACCTGTAATCCTCGCTATAATTGCCATTGTGATGACATGATTTAATTAAACATCATGAAATTGATGAAATGTGAGTGTGAGGAGAATAAGATCCTTCTTTGAAAATTAAATAGAAGTCTTTTTCATGAGTTGATAAAGCAGCTAAAAAGACTGCCATTGAATTGAGTCTAGGTGTGACAGCTAAAACCTAGGAAAAATATTAGTAACACAAATCTAGAAGGATCTCTGTCTATGGCTTTGCAGGTATCTTTAGATTCTTTCTTTTAAAGAAAATGCAAGCCATAGAGAATGCATTAAGGGTGTGGTTTATGAAAGGAAGACTGCTCTGAACTTCAGCTAAGGAGCCTGTATTAAAAGAAAAGGCCTTAGCTCTACATCAAAAGATTGATGAATGAATGTATATTTCTATGTTGTAAGTGATAATAACATGTTGAAGGTAATTTTTACTTGTAATGATTCCTCATTTTAATAAACTTTTACAAAGTAACCATCTACTGGACCTTATGAGATCTGTTCACTATTGTACCATAAAAGCTCATTTTCCATGCTGTGAGATGGAGTTCTAGCTAGCAGGTCTCTGCCATTTCTAGGCATAGAGAGGGACCAATATGTCTTCAAATTGTCCATTGAATGACCATGCTCATTAAGCAGATTGTATTCTCATTCTTTAAAATGTATGAATCCCAGGTTAATTTTTTATTGTAATATTCTGCCCATGACACGTGAAGGCATTTATTCAATGTGGAAATTTTATTTTGTGGAAATGATAAAGTAGGAATTATTTTAATATATAGTGACTAAATTTATCCAAGGATGTACTTTCTGAAACATTTGTGGTCTGCCGGGCCAGTGGCCGGCAAACTGCGGCTCGCGAGCCACATGCGGCTCTTTGGCCCATTGAGTGTGGCTCTTCCTAAACCTTAGGAGTACCCTAATTAAGTTAATAGCAATGTACCTACCTATATAGTTTAAGTTTAAAAAATTTGGCTCTCAAAAGAAATTACAATCGTTGTACTGTTGATATTTGGCTCTGTTGACTAATGAGTTTGCCGACCACTGGCTAGGCAATCTTGAGGAATTCTATATATTTGTACCTTGACATTGTTTTAGTATTCATCATTTTTAGTAGGATTTTTTAGTAGGAATGTTGCTAAGTATCATTTACAAGTGAAGTCTGATCAGGGTGTTCTGGAACCATTCTCATATTACAATAGTTCTTTTAAATGCAGATGAACTGTCATTCAGCTTCCTAAACTTACTCTGATCTGGCTCAGCCTTCAGGGTAGGATGAATAAAGCAGTTTTGTCCCCAAGGAGTTTGCTGGATTGACTTTTTGTCCCTGCTGTATTGAAAAAACATACTTCGCTACTGACCCTTTATGTATTTTCAATGATCATATGGATGATAGTCAAGTGGTTAGAATTCATATGCAGAGGGGTATGCCATATCACAATTTATATTCCAAATCGCTGTTTCACTGTCCTGTCAGCCACATTCTTCCTGGTGATTTAAAATTTGAGTTGATTGCTTTTAATGAACACAAAAAGATTTTTCCATTTTTCTCTTGTTCTTTTGAGTGGATTAGTACCCTGAATTGGTAGGAATAGTGCCAGTTAATCTTTGGATAACATATATAATACCCCCCATGACCCTTCTCATCAACCTTCCACTTTAGGATAAGAGAGAAAATTAACAACTGGTTAGGATAGTTTGAGAATTTGTGTATGAGGTAAGTATTTTTCTGATGCAATCTCTGCTAGCTGTATATTTAAATGGGTGAAATATAAGAGAAAGTATATGAGATAGAGGAGAATGTGTCCCATTTTTCAAAATTCCCTTTTTCCTCCTTTCAGAAATAACTTGCTTTTTCTTTTTGTTCCACTACTGCTGTGTTGATCTAGATTAGTTTTAGATGTAATGATCTATTCAAATGTCATCATAATATTTGCTAGCATTTTCTGTTCTTGCACATAATCAAGGTAGACTTCCTATTAGAAAATAGGTCTGCTCAAACCTCAGAGGGAAGGTAGGGGAGGGTGGGGTAAGGGGGAGAGATCAACCAAAGGACTTGTATGCATGCATATAAGCCTAACCAATGGACACAGACACCAGGGGATGAGGGCATGGGGAGATAAGGACACATATGTAACACCTTAATCAATAAAAAAAAAGTTATTTGAAGAAAAAAATAGGTCTGTAGTAAAAACAAAACAAAATTCAAAACCCAAAACTTTTAAATGAACAACATCCTTGACAAACTGAAGTAATTCCCTGGCTAAATATTGAATTCTTAGAATCTGGAATTCTGCTAAATAAGCAGGTTTATTACAAAGAAATTATAAAAGGTAGAGCTGGGTACTAATCTTGACTTGACTGTGAGCTTTGGCATATTACTTCACTGCTCTGGTTCTCCTTTGTTTTCCATATCTGTTATCTTCTCTATAATTATCATATTTTGTTTGTTTCATTTGATGTCCTCAATCCTATTAACCCCCTTTCCCAGATACTGCCTTTCCTGTCTCTAAACTCCTACCAATCATGTTCCTAACTTTGATTTTCAGATGTTTTATTCTGTTTATTATTGTTGTTTCTTTTGTGGATATTATTCATAATTGTTTCATCCTTTCTTTCCAGAACTCTGACAGCTTGGTTTTTCCTTCTTCCTCTTCTTTCATCATTTTCTTTTCTTTTCTTTTTTTTTTAGTTTCTTTTTTTTTTTTATTGCTTAAAATATTACAAAGGGTATTACATATGTGTCCATTTTATCCCCCCGCCCTAGACAGTCCCTAGCCTCCCCTATCCCCCAGTGTCTTATGTCCATTGGTTATGCTTATATGCATCATTTTCTTAAGTGGATCTTAATTTGTATCAAAATGCTATCTATAATAATAAAAACGTAATCTGCTAATTAGACTGGGCAGCCGGATGATCTTGCGGACGACCTTCCGGATGAAGCCGCGGCTGCGAGGGCCGAGGCAAGCCACCATGGCTGCGAGGGCCGAGCCCCTTGCATGAATTTTGTGCATCAGGCCTCTAGTATATACATAATTAAAGGGCTTGTTATAAGTAGTTACCATCTCATTCCCCATCTCTATCCTTAGTGTTGTTTACCAGTGGCAACCCCTTTTAACTATTTTAATTGTTTTGTCTGGTAGTTTTCTCCTTATCTATAAATACTAGTAATATACTATTGTGTATCACCTTATCAATTTTAGATATTATCTATTGACTTCCTGCTAGGATAGAAGAGGGCTCTTGCCATCCCTCACCATCCTATCTTTATCATCACAATACTGTTATCACTCTTTTTAGTTTCTGCGGTTCTAAGAGTACACATTTTTTGTTCTCCTTTTACATGATTACATATAACTTACTTGAGAAAACATCTGAAGTCCATCTAGATTTTTTGCAATTTTTATAGATTCTCTGTTGGTTCCTATCTGATCATTTATGTTTGAATTGGTCAGGCGACCCACTGTGGAGAGTGGTATAATGTATGTGTGTGTGTGTGTGTGTGTGTGTGTGTGTGCAAGTTTGTGAGTTCACAGGTTTGTTCATGTGTGTACACGCATACCCTATGTGTGCACAAGCATATTTCCAAGCTCATACATGCAACAGGAGATGATAGAGACGAGCCAGTCATCCATGGACTGAACTTGAGTTTATTTCCTTACATACATTCTCTCCTAATTTTATTTTTATTTCCTTTACCCTGAGAGCATGTCTTTCTCAGATTTTGCAGTCAGTGGTCTTTGCAGCAATGTCAAACTTGCTCCTTCCTTAAGGATTGTGTATCTGTGTGTTTATTTTATTTTTACATAGACTTTAATTTTTTAGAGCCATTTTAGGTTCACAGCAAAATTGAACAGAAAGTACAGAGAGTTCCCATGTATCCTCTACCACCACACATACACAGCCTCCCCTTGTCAACATCCTGCATCAGGTGGCATATTCATTACAAATGAGGACTCTGAATTGACACATCATTATCACCCAGTCCATACTTTACATTAGCTTCACTCTTGGCATTGTACATTCTATGGGTTTTGACAAATTTGTAATGACATGTACTAGTATTCACCATTCCAGTATCATCCAGAATAGTTTCACTGGCCTAAAAATCCTCTGTTCTCTCTCTATACCTCTCTTCCAACACCGTAACACCTAGCAACCACTGATCATTTTACTGTCTCCATAGTTTTGCCGTTTCCAGAATGTCATTGAGTTGGAATCATACAGTATGCAGTCTTTTCAGATTGGCTTCTTTCACTTGGTAATGTACATTTAAGGTTCCTTCTGTCTTTTCATTGGCTCATTTCATTTTAGTGCTGAAAATATTTCATTGTCTGGACATAACACAAGTTTGTTTATCCGTTCACCTACTAAAGGAGATCTTGGTTGCTTTAAAATTTTGGCAATTATGAATAAAACTTGTATAAACATCTGTGTGCAGCTTTTTGTATGAACATAAGTTTCAACTCCTTTGGGTAAACACCAAAGAGTGGTAAGAGTATGTTTAGTTGTGTTTAGTTTTGTAAGAAACTGCCAAACTATCTTCTAAAGTGATTGTATCAAGAATTTTGCCTGGGCTCTTCCTATGGTCCCCCACTTTTTTCTACTCTCCCTTACTACTCAGCTCAGTTCTCCCACTACCTCACTGACTCAGTAATTTGGGATTCCCTAAATTCCTTTCCGTACTATGAATGCTCAGTTTCAGCATTGCCTTCCCCCCTCAAAATGCTCCCCAAATTCCTTCCCGAACTATGATTGATTGATTTGAATGATTTCATAGCAGATGTACCTCTCCTTCATAGAATTTGTCATAAGTTTTTGTATGTGATTCTTTAGTGTCTATCTTCCCCACTAGTTCATAAGCTGTATGGAAGCATGGATCATGTTTGATTTTTTTGTTTACCATTTTATCTCTAGCACCTAGCACACAGTATCTGGCATTTTGACAAGTATTTACTATATATAGTATTTACACACACACACGCACACACACACACACACACACAGTGAATGAATGAGTGAATAAATAAATTGCATTAATGTTCTTTTTCCATTGATAATTATGTTTTGATTTGGCAAGTTTACTTTGCTTGAAGAATTTTGCCTAGAATTCTGCAGTAAAACTAGGCAAAGCCATTTGAAACTTCATGTCAGAAGGGCTGAGCCACAAGTGTTCTCTAAACTCAGAAGTCTGTGTGTATCTCTCTGTACACATATGTACCCAGTTTGTGTATGTTTATATTTAGTAATTTAAAATAGTGTGTTTTCAAGTGATTTAATCAATTTGTGATAACCACTAACCTAACAAAGAAAATACGAGGCAGCTCTTTTAGAAAAATGTGTTGTTATCAGGTAGCTTGGCCAGTGTGCTCAGTGATTGAGTGTCCGCCTATGAACCAGGAGGTCAAGGTTTGATTCTTGGTCAGGGCACATGCCCAGGTTGCAGGCTCAATCCTCAGTGGGGAACATGCATCAGTGATTCCCTCTCATAATTGATGTTTCTATCTCTCCCCCTCCTTTCCTCTCTGAAATTAATAAAAGTATATATTTTTTAAAAATAAAATAACAGATAATTACTGATGTCTCTTAAAGTGAATGGTTTCATCATGAAGTGGACAGTTCTGTGTGCTTTAAAAAAATTATTAAATTAAGACTTTGCTTGCATTCTTAAAGCATTAATGTGTACTGCACAGTAAAAAATACATATGTAATTTAAATTCTAAGTCTTGTCTGTAGTTTATTTCTGATTATCATTTGATTACTCATTAATCTGAAGAAAAAAAGATCTAGGGATCAAAGCATTCATTCAGATCATTCATTTTTATGCAACACAATAGCCTTGAACTTGAAAGTGAATTTCAGAACAAGATTTTAAACTCAGGGCAACAATTATTGACTAATGATGCAAGTTATTAATGGAGCCAAATCTCATTGAAAGTCACACTCTAGGGACACTTACTGCAGTACTTTCCTTGTTATGGCTGGATTATATATGCTTTCACATGGCAATATTGATTAAACAGTGAAGATTTATTCTGTCATCATTAGAGTTAAGTAGTCATGGTTAAGAGGAAGTGAGGTACACACAAGCTGTAAAGTGATGCTTTGCCTCGTGTTTATTTCTTTTAAGCTTCACTGACCTAAACTAGAGTATTTTGCAAGAAATTGTACACATAATTAAGAATGAGTGTCTTGTTTGGTTATTGGTGAAAAGGATTAGGTTTGAAGGAGTGGCTGCTACTCAGGTGTATTTAACCATAGTCGAAAGTAGGAGTTGTATTAGGAAGTTCTTTCATAAACATAAGAGGATGAGAATAAGATGCCTCCATTGTCTTCTTTACTTTTGGATTAGTATATATATATATTTTTTGTTGGTCTTGTGCTACGTCTCCAAAACAAAAGACATAACCTAGACCCTTTTATGTATTTTGGGTAAGTTTCCTCTGATCTGGGTCACGTGTACAACTCTCTCAGTTATCTGGTTAGGGTGTAAAACCTATTTTGCACAGTGTTAAAATAATCGCAGATAACAGATGGTAAACTAACTAAATAAGCCCAGAAATCCTTGTAAATATGTTTAGTTGTTGTCCCTTAGTATAGTCACCCTGGGTGCTAGGGGTTTCGTATTTACTTTATAATGATGCTGCTACCATTTCTCAAAATGCCTTTTGGAATGTTTGGGAATTCTATTCAGAACTAGTTTCTAAGAGACACGAGAAAGCCACTTTTAAGGTCACATTTTGCTTTGAGTCTAGCATACATTTGAGTGTCTGCAGTGGTAATCAACGTTTAATGTTGAAGGGAAACAAATGATTTGAATATGCACTTTCTAGTATATTAAACAAATTCAGGTGTTATTTTTGTTTCATATCTTGTAAGTGGAGATAAGTTGGTTGTTGGTATGTAGTCATTTATCTATCTGTCTATTCTATCAGTCTATTTAAACAGCTTTATTGAAGTATAATTGAGGTACAACAAACCATGCATATTTAAGTTGTACAGCTTGTTAAATTTTGCATATGAGCACACTTATGAAACCATCACCACAATCAAGACAGTGAACATATCCACACACCCTCAAAGGGGTTATGCCCCTTGAGAATTTCTCTCTACTCTCCTCATCCCAACCCCAAACCAAGAATCAGTTTGCATTTTCTTCAGTTTTCTGAAAATATCTCTGTAGAGTTGATTTTGGTAGAATACACAAGTGAAGCCATAGTGTTGGGTCCCCCCCCCACTTTCCCTCCCTTCCTCCCCCTTCTCCTCTCCCTCTCTGTCTCTGTCTCCCACCTCCTACTTAAGGAAACAACTTTAGGTTTTATTGATTTTTCTGTACTATTTTTCTATTTCATTGATTTCCATTTTGACTTTTATGATTTCCTTTTGCTTGCTTTGGATTTAATTTTCTCTTTTTTACTTAAGGTGGCATCTAAGGTCACTAATTTGAGAACTCTCTTATTTTCTAATTTGACAGTCTGTTCTAAAATTTCCCCTAATTACTGCTTTTGTGGCTTAAATTCTGATATGTTGGAATCTTATTTTCATTTGGTTCACAATACTTTCTAATTTCTCTTTTGCTTTCTTCTTTGACTCAACTGTTATTTAGAAGCGTATTTGTTTCTAAATATTTTGAGAATTTCCACAAATCTTTTGGTTTTGATTTCTAAGGTAATTGTGGTCAGGAAATATACTTTGTATGACTGGAATACTTTTAAATTTATTGAGATTTTGTTTTGTGGTATATGTACCACAAGCACTTGAGAAGAATGTGTATTCTGCTGTTGGGTAGAATGTTCTAAAAATGTCAATCCGATCAGGTTGATTGATAGTGTTGTTCAAGTCTTCCATATTCCTGCTGATTTTCTGTCTGCTTGTTCCATCAATTATTGAGAGAGGGGCAGTGAAATCTCTGACTATAATTGTGGATTTGTCTGTTTCTTCTTGCAGTTCTATCACTTTCTGCTTCATGTATTTTGTAGCTCTGTTATTACAGGCATAAACATTTTGAATTGTTATATCCTCCTGATTAATTAATTGATCCCCTTATCATTATGAAATGATCTTTTGTAATCCCTGGTAATATATTTTTGCTGTGAAATGCACTTTATCTGATATTTGAGGCCCGTTGCATGACATTCGTGCTCTGGGGGGCAGGGATCCTTAGCGCTACTACGGAGGCAGCAGAGGCTCTTGCCACCGCTGCCACCACTGCTGTGCTCACCAGCCTTGAGCCCAACTCAGGGCTTCTGGCTGAGCAGTGCTCGCCCTGTGGGAGCTCACTGACCACCATGGGGCAGCCCCTGCATTGAGTGTCTGCCCCCTGGTGGTCAGTGCACATCATAGCGACCAGTCGTTCCCACATTCAGTTGATTTGCATATGACTCTTTTATTATATAGAATTAATGTAGCCACTATAACCTTCTCTTTACTTGTGCTAGTATGGTTTATCTCCTTTTACATTACATATCTCCCCCCTCCCCCCCGCCTCCCCCTGCCTCTCCCCCCGCCTCCTTCCCCCCCACCCCCCCTGCTGCTTTTAACATTTTCTCTTAATCACTAGTTTTGAATAATTTGATTAAGATGTGCTTTGGTGTTGCTTTCTTCATGTTTCTTGTGCTGGGTCTCATTGGGGTATTTGGATCAGTAGGTTTATAATGTATTTTTAAAATTTATTTTTTCATTACAGTTAGCATTCAACTTTTTTTGTGTTAGTTTCAGTGGACAGCACAGCAGATAGAGACATTCATGTAGGTTATAAAGTGTTCCCTCCAATAATTCAAGTGCCCACCTTACACCAGACATAGTTACTACAGTATTATTAAATATATTTCCTATGCTGTACATTACATCCCCATGCCTATTTTGCAACTACCAATTAGTACTTCTTAATCTCTTCACCTTTTTCATCCATCCCCCCAAATATCTCTCCACTCTGGCCTCCATCAGATCTCTGTATTTATAAGTGTGTTTCTATTAGTTTGTTTGTTTGTTTGTTGTTGTTTTTTTTGGGATTCCACATATAAGAAAAATCATATGGCACTTGTCTGTCTGACTGGCTTATTTCACTTAGCATAACACCCTCTAGGTCATCCATGCTGTCACAAAAGGTAAGATTTCCTTCTTTGTACAGCTGAGTAGTATTCCATTGTGTAAATGTACCACAGCTTTTTTATCCACTCAAGTACTGATGGGCACTTGGGCTGCTTCCAAATCTTAGCTATTGTAAATAACGCTGCAGTGAACATTGGAGTGCATAAATTCTTTTGAGTTAGTGTTTTGGGTTTCTTTGGATATATACTCAGAAGTTGAATCACTGGGTCATAAGACAGTTTCATTTTTAATTTTTTATGGAAACTCCATGCTGTTTTCCATAGTGGTTGCACCAATCTATTCCAACAGTGCCCTGGGGTTACATTTTCTTTACAAATTTATGATATATTTGGCCATTATATCTTTACTAGAGGCCTGGTGCACAAAATTCGTGCATAGGGTGGGGTTCCTCAGCCAGGCCTGCACCCTCTCCAATCTGGGACTGCTGGCTCCTAACCGCTCACCTGCCTGCTAGCCTGATTGCCCCTAACTCCTCTGCCTGCCTGCCTGATTGCTCCTAACTACTCCCCTGCTGGCCTGATCACCCCTATCTGCCTTTGTCTCGGCCCCCGCCACCATGGCTTTGTCCGGAAGGAGGACCAGATGACCAGAAGATGTCCCATCTACCCAGTCTAATTAGCATATTACCCTTTTATTAGTATAGATTTGTTATTCCCTACTCTCTTTTTCTTTGGGACATCAATTACACATATATTTGGTCAATTGAAAATTTCCTCCATATTACTGAGGCTATTTTCATTTGTTTTTTTTTCTCTGTTTCCTTTTGGATAGTTTCTACAGCATATATCTTCAAGTGCACTAATCTTTCCTACTGTAATATCTAATTTGCCATTAATTTTATCAAGTGAATTTCTCTGCTTATCTATATAAATAAAAGGCTAATATGCTAAGTATCTGTCTGACCAGTTGCTAAGATGTGCACTGACCACCAGGGGGCAGACGCTTAATGCAGGAACTGCCATGATGTGCACTGGCCATTTACAGAGAAATGACATTGTGGACCTGGTGCCCACAAAGCAGCACTTGGCTTCTCCCAAGTGGAAAATAGGCCCTGCCACCACCCTGGAGCGACACCCCACCAAATCACAGCCAACTGCCCATGGCACAAAATGCGGCCCCCAGCCCAGCCTGGAAATGGTGGCTGTGGGCGCTGGGTAATGACGTCACATAGCAACACCTGGCTTCCTCTCCCTAGCGACCCTCTTTGCAGTTTCTTCTGCCCAGGAACACAACTTGCTTTATAGCCAGGTGGAAACATTTTACACTTTAACCAAATGTCTGTGAAGTGTTTTCCTGTGCTTCATCTCATTTGATCCTCACAGAAGTCCTGGAGTAGGTAGAGAGGAGACTCGGTGGAATCCTGTTTTCTTTTCATTAGCCGGAAAATGGAGATTTAGAAAGCTTAGAAACTGGCCTGACTGAAAAGAAGTAAGAAATGGTGGACCTTGAAAATTACTTCAAGTTTTCTCACTGTGCAAAATATAGTCAAACACTGCTGCAGTTAAATATTTTACCTTTTGTTCTCCCTGTGTAATCTACAATAATAATCTGCTTTGTGTTGATATTTACTGCTGTGTTTCTGGCAATTACCTGAAAGAGAAGTTGGGGTGTTTCACTGGGCTGGAAAAAGTTTATCTAAATCAGAAAGCAGGTCTAGTTAAGCAAGTGTATTCTACATCTATAAAAGGCTGAGTTGACTCATGCATGCACGATACATATAAAGCTCTTGCTGGCACCAATCGCACGCATGTGTTTCGATCTGTCATTGTTGATCGTGAATTCGGTTGACACTTCTATTATAAAGAAAGGGCGAATAGCGATATTAAAATATTTCTTCTAATTAATTTCCTTTCAATGTGCACAAATTCATGCACCAGGCCACTAGTATATTATAATTTTCATCTCCAGAAGTTCAATTTGGGCCTTTTTGTTTCTGTCATATCTCTACTTAACTTTTTAATTATATAGAATACAAGTAAAAATGGCTTTAATGCCTTTGTCTGATAATTTAAACAATCTGGACCAGTTCTGGATCAGTTTTGATTAGTTTTCTTTTTCTCTTCATTAAGTGTCATATATTCCTGCTTTTTTGCATGCCTGGCGAATTTTGGGTGCCAGATTTTGTGAATTGTTGGGTGGCAGGTATTTTTGTAGTGCTGTAATTAGTGTAGAGCATTGTTTTGGGATGCAGTTCCGTTACTTGGAAACAGGTTGATCCTTTTGGGTCTTGCTTTGCAGATTTGTTTGGCAAGATCAGAACAAGGTTTAGTCTAAGTCTAATCATCTCTTTACTACTGAGGCAAGAACCTTCTGAGAGCTCTACCCAAAGCCTCATTCATTATAAGGTTTTCTAGTTTAGCTGGTAGAAATAGGTTGTATTCCCAGTTCTGTATGAGCACCAGGCAGTGTCTTCTCTCTCAGCCTCTTGGATGGTTCTTTCTTCCCCATCCTCAGGTAGTTTATAGACATGTTCCAATGAGCACTCTGCTGAATTTACAGTTTGGACCTCCACAAGTCTCCTGAGTTCTCTCTCTGGGTAGCTTTTTTCTTTCTGGAACTGTGCCTTGTGAACTCTGGCCGCCTGGTCTCGGATCCTCAGCTCCTCAACTCTAGCAGGCTGCAGAGCTCTGCCTGGGTCCTCTCCCTGAGCAGCCACCTGGACACTCTTTCAAGGCAGTGTGAGGGCAACCAGAGCTTGCCTCATCTGTTTACCATGTTTCAGTGATCACTGGACTTTGTAACCTGCTATCCAGTGTCTTGAAAACCATTCTTTGAAATACTTGTACTTTTTTTCTGTTTGGTTTGGGCTGTTTGGTAAATCTGGGCACAAGTGGAAATCTTAGACACATTTTAAAAAAGCACACATCTGGTGTGACATAGCTAATTGAAATGAGATTTTCATGGTTCTCATTTGCTACCTCTTCCCCCCCCTCCTCTACCTCAGCATCTGGTCACTGTTGACTGAATGTTAACCAACACCTTGCAACTTTAAATTTAGTTTCCAGGTATAATCTCTTGGATTTAGGTAAAAATTGCCCATTTAACAATTATCTTAACCTCAATCTGCAAGTCTCCCTTTATTTTAGTCAATAATTTTTTGGCAGTTCCTTCCTTTCCTGAACTTGGTTAGTTCATAAATATTGTGTACATATGGCTCCTCCCAGTTTCCAAACAGATTTTATCTTAACTGTTTTCCTCCTTGTCATGTGATACATCTATTTCTTTCTATTTGTTTATTACAATGCCCTTTCCAGCCTTGGTCAAAATTTAATCCTTTAAAAAAAATTTTTTATTGATTTTTTACAGAGAGGAAGGGAGGGGGATAGAGAGTTAGAAACATCGATGAGAGAGAAACATTGATCAGCTGCCTCCTGCACACCTCCCACTGGGGATGTGCCTGCAACCAAGGTACGTGCCCTTGACCGGAATCGAACCTGGGACCCTTCAGTCAGCAGGCCGATGCTCTATCCACTGAGCCAAACGGGCCAGGGCTAATCCTTTTTTTAAGTGAGATTCTTTTTTTTTTTAATGTTTAGAGAGCGAGGAAGGGAGAGGGGTAGGGAGATAGAAACATTGATTACGGAGGAACATCATCGATCAGCTGCCTCCTGCAAGGCCCCCACCAGGGATCAAGCCCGCAACCTGGGCACATGCCCTGACTGGGAATCAAACTGGCAACCTCTTGGTTCCTGGGTTGAAGCTCAACTGCTGAGCCACACCAGCTGGGCCAACCTTTTGACTTCGTATATCAAAGTCTCCAGCTCAAGCACATATATTTTTACTAGAAATATAGCACAGAAACAGAATTTTATTGCTAATGAGAACCTTACTGTTTACCACCTACACTTTAAAAGTTTTAGAGCCTACTTTTCGGTTAGGCTCTCTTCAGTAAGCACACATCTAGTTTTTGCCTTGTCATACAATATTTAAGATATTTATCTTCAGCCTTGATTATTGTAAGAATTCAGATAAAGCCTTTTTAGAATATTTTAAATACATAATATAATTTAGGGATTATTCAATTAGTATAACCTCACATATTCTTTAAGCTGGAACATTCTCATTGGTCTTAGTGGCAGGGAGAGGGGAAGGCAGAAGAAAACTCAAGTCACTATCACTAAGAACAAATGTTATGTTGGTGCTGTACGGTCACATCAACACCACTTTTGGCAGGAAACTTCCCATCAATTTGACAGATTTTATTTGTGATAAATGTACTTCTAGAGGGCTTGCAACAAACCACTCAGCTATCAATGGATATTTCTGAAGTAATCTTTTCTGATTTGTTTTCAGTTCCAGGCCTCCCAACCCCTTTTGAAACTGTACCCTATGATTTAGTTAAAATGTATTGGATGCAGAGACTAGTAGCATATTATACACATGACCTCATTTTATACTGGTTTCCTTCCTCCTGACTCCATTTAGTAAGACTGTTAAGTCTGTGGTTCTACCTTCTTTCTGGAATTCAAGGGGAACTTCTGTTTGACAAAGCTAGGTCAGAAGGAATGAATTCTTCATTGCGGGCTGTCGCCAAAGCTTATGTCGAAGTCATCAAGTTTTTGAGGGATTAAGTTAATATACTCACTTGTGTATGTTACTGGAGATAAACTTAGGTAGGTGAAAGCAGAAACTGGGAAGGTTTTTAATCTTTGTTGTAGGATTTATTATGTAAGATGGGAATAACTCAGTTTTGCATGTAACTTAAGTAAAGAGAATAAACATTTTTAACTCAAATCCAAATAGAACCCATCTTACAGAGGTCATAAACATTTATTGCATGATGTTTTCCTTTTATATTTTTAAAATGCAAATACCATAGGGGAATCTTCCAGTATATGTTCATGAAGTGCATTTTGATGCTTACTGAGTATTTTGTATTTTACAGTTGGTCAGTCAAGTGCTGACTGATGAATGCCTGAAAAGGTCTGTGTTATTGGTGTCAGAAAATAATAGCTTTTATACACAAGCTAAGTCATACAAGCTAAGTTCATGTGAGTGATCTGGGAGGCATATGACCTTTGAGCTCTTGCTAGAATTCTGAAAGTAAACTATGCAAATGATCTGAGATGTCAGCTGAAAAATTTTCTTTGGGTTTCACCCAGGGGAACTATTGAATATTTTGCGATGCCTCCATCTGCACTATGATGGATCACACAGTACCGCAGTTCTATCTGTTTGCTAATTCCTTTGTGAAGATGTAGTATTAATCGGCATGGTGATACTGCATAAAGGTCAGAAAAATACTATAAGGTAGTTCTGTTTAACCTCTGTGGGCCTCAGTTTTCTAATCAGTAACATGGGGATAATAATACCTACATGACAGGTTTGTTGTGTGGTTTAATTAATTAAACCAAAGCACTAAGAACAGTGCCTGGCATATAGTAGATGCTTAGTGACTCTTAATTAGTAGACTAATAGTAGTGATGATCTCTCTTTAGGTCTAGCTTTGTTGTTGCTGTTTTCCCCCCTCTTTTTTAGTATACAAACCATTATTTAACACCATTTCTTATTAGGTATCCACCTCTAGAATTTGGCAAGTTAAGAGATTATTATTCATTTATTTTCTTCCTCTTCCTCCTTGCCCTTTTCCTTCTGTCTTCCTTTCTCCCTCTCTTCCTCCGTCCAGTCCTCCCTTCCTCTCTTCATTGTCTTTCTTGGACTTGTTGCTGTCTATCTGGAACAGTAATGGGCTCAGGATATAAGTGTTGCTCTAGGAATTGTGGTGATTTGATTAGGAGATAGAATTTGAAGCCATATATTCCAGAAGAGGAAAAGAGACCCAGACATCTCTTTTGTTTCTAATTTGTGTGTGTGTGTGTGTTTTAAATTCAGATTAAATTTTATAGTTCAAGTGTATTTAAACATTGATTTTAAAATAAGCTTTCTCATATGCATGCATACAAGTCCGTTGGTTGATCTCTTACTCCCCCGCCTTCCCTCATAGGTTGGACAGACACAGACGGGGGGGGGGGGGGGGGGTTTGGTGAGGGCATGTGCTGAGGGGTGGGGGTGGCCCGGGGAGTGGTCAATGGGGGAAAAAGGAAACATATGTGATACTTTAAACAATAAAGAATTTAAATTAAAAATAAAATAAAATAAACTTTCGGATATTTCTTATAATATATTTAGGTAAATGTTATGACTGTGTTTTGAAGGGTAACTGTTAATTTCACTTTTTTAGGGTGATATTCTTTGCTAATCTGGATTTTTCTCTGTAGATTTATTTTCTTGGTTTTAAAATTCTTCTATATTATTCTTGTTTATTACCGACTTTCTCACTTCACCCCCTTTCCCTCTAGCTGAATTAGCTGTGGTATCCCTAAATGCCTATTATAAGCTCTTTTCTAAGATCAGTCATTTTTGTTTTGTTGTTTTTGAGCTGCTGATATTTCTTGAGATGTCATTGAGTTCTTGGTTACTCTTACTTCTTTGATACAGCATATTGTTTAAGGATATTATTGGCTTTGGAGAATAACAAACCTGGATTATTTTGCTTTAATCTTTTTTTTGTTGTTGTTGTTAATCCTCACCAGAGCATATTTTTCCATTGACTTTTAGAGAGAGTGGAACAAGCGAGAGTGAAAGTGAGATCAAGAGAGGGAGAATGCGTGAGAGAGAGAGAGAGAGAGAGAGAGAGAGAGAGGGAAAATGAGAAAGAGAGAGGGAGGGATATTGAGATCCATGTGAGAGAGACACATTGATTGGTTGCCTCCTGCACCCACCCTGACCGGGGCCAGGGATCAAACCTGCAGCCCAGGTATGTGCCCTTAACCAGGAATGGAACCTGAGACCCTTTGGTGTATGGACCAACACTCTAACCACTGAGCACACCGGCCAGGGCATCTTGCTTCCATCTTTTAACAACTATGGGCCATGATTAAGTTACATTGTATCTATGAGCCGCAGGTTCCTTATTTGTAGACTGGAGATAAGTAATGGAATATACTTCAAGGGTCGTTGCATAAATTAAATCTTAAAACATATTTAAAAGTGCTTCGTATGGTACCAGGAATGTAGCTAACCTTCAATAAATTATACTTTTGTTGTTGGCATCCATATTATGGCTACCTATTCCTTCTCCTCTCTTACCATTTCAACTTTGTGTCCACTAATGTTCTGTCCTGCAGGTTCTTTGTGATGCACAGCTCTAGTGGTAGGAAGGGTTCTCTTATCACACCTGATAGAGATCCTGTTTAAATTCAGAAATTACCAGATTTCAGTAGTTCATTCAAAAAATATATGGTTGCTCCAAGGGCCATTAGCAAGGTATTGTATACTGAGTGAGTTTGAGAGCTTTGGGGCTGATCAAAGGAAAAAGAGGCCCAGGAGATGACAGTAGTATGCAATGAGGTTTATTTGAGTGATGCTTTAACAGATTTGCATGTAGGGGAAGCCCCTCAGAGCCTGAGTCCTTCCAGAGACAATAGTAGGGGGTAGGGGGGAGCATTACCCAGAGGGGAGGAGGGCAGGGGAACTCATGAGGGACATACAGGGTGGAGCAAACGTAGGTTTGCCATTGTTCATATGGAAAATAATACAATAATTAATAATACAAGAGTAAACTTTTGTGTACTTATAACTGTAAACTTATTTTTGCCCCACCCTGTATATGTCTTGATGTCACCCAGCAGCACAATGGAGAGTCTTTGGGTCAGAGAGCTCCTAAGGGCAGTAGCTATTGGGGTCTTTTGTAGCTGTTCCATTTATTTTATGTTTGGCTGGCAGATGTTAGGTGGAGTTTTACATTGTATACAAAGTAGGCTGGCTCTCAATGGCTGGAAATGTGCTTACCTGAGCTATATTTAAAGCCATTGAGTGGGTAAAAACTGGAGTTTGGCATCTGTAGGCTTTTAACGGGTCTTAGCTATTATGAAGAAATAAATAACAAAGGGCCAATATACAGAGGCCATCTTTTACCCATTTATAACCATATCCAAAGCTATTTCAGACCCAGTCCCTACCTCAGGAAATTCATACTCTCCAGTGGGAAATTATATACGATGATAAATGGTATAATCAAGGTTTGAACTAAGAGGGACATCAGGGAAGATACCCTCTGGGAATTTTTTAAAAAAGCCACTTTTGTGGTGTCCCAGGTTCTGTAAAGCATACTCTAGCTGAGGAAAACATTCAACCTTGTTGGCTACTGCTGACTGACACCATGCTTCATTACTTTTTTTTTTTAACTCTTGGAAATATGTTTATTTTGCAATTAACAAAAGGTAAGAAGAAAATGAATTTCCTGGATTTTCCCCGTCATGAGCACTTATTTTTTTTTTTTTACACTTTGCATTCAACATTATTTTGCATTAATTTCAGGTGTCATTACATTTTAAGTTTTAAAAAACTTTGTCACCCCATTGTTTATATGTTCATGTTTAGTCACTGTCTGCAGCTTTGGGCCTACATAGAGTTTCATTTCTGCATTTCATGTGAAAGAAAATGCCTCTCAGCATATTTTATTATGGTTTTACTAGAGAGGAAGAGGTCATTCTAGTACATTCCTAAAATAAATGGTCACCATTTAAAAACTCAAATAGAAAGGTGCTTGTGTATAGTTTGTGAAATTTGAGATATTTAGAACTCAATAGCTATCTGAAAATGGAGAGACTTTTCAACTTGGTCGAGCAAACTTGTACTAAAACTCCTTTTTAAAAATATTTATTATTAAAAATTTTTTTGCTCTTTATGGTATTAAAACTCTTGAACAAATTCACTGTAGGAAATGGGGCTTGGAAACCCAGGGATGTAATACCGCGCAAATAAAACCCACTCATCCTCTCGTGCGAGTCTCAGAAAATTCTTTTTCTCAAGATATTGTAAGGACTTCATCCACAGCACCCAGTGGGGAAAGGGATACCCCAAGTCCCCTGATAACGTAAGTACTAGAGGCAGTCTTTATGAAGAGATTTAGATCCCAGGACAAATGTTTTCTTGTTTTTTTTCATGGAAGGGGTGTTATTTTCAGTTACCCCAGCTAAGACTCCACAGGAGCTTGATCTCCTCCTGCGTTAGTTTTCGAACCCTTGTACTGAAATAGGAGGCCTGTTATTTCTCTTATGTCTCCTTATGTACCACTGCTAGTGTCGCCAGCCTTACCTACAGAAAGGAAAATACCGGGTTTTTGACATACTGAGTTCGAATGTATATTTTCTACAGAAAGTGTTTCAAACGAGGATGCAGTTGGAATACCACTGCTAGTGCTGTTCTGAAGGTGCGCTATACATTAGAGTTTGTAAGCTGATTTGGGGATTCAACCATTGTTGAGAACATTGTCTCTGTGGCCAAGTACAGTAACAGTACTGAGCCTATGAGTTGATGAGGGCTATAAAGGCCTATGTGTGTCCAAGCTTCAATAATATTGATTGTGGCCATTAAATAAGTAATTTTGTTTGAAATAAGTAGAATATTCTTAGCAAATAGAATGGTGCTTGAAGAGAACTCAATTTAGGAATATTGTGAATAACCTGGCTATGATTCTGGTGCTGGCTCATTAATTTGGAGCTAGAACTCATGACAGCACAGTAAAAGAAATTCTATAAATGTTTAAGCACATCTATATTTGTATTTCAATGATCTACTGATTATAAATTTTTCTGTCAGTTGCGTAGTAACATTTTTCAAACTTTCTAATCCTTAATTGGCTAAACTGTTATAAAACCAAATTACTCAGCAGTGAGGAAAATAGAAATTTGGCCAAATTGCTATTAAAATAAGCTCAGAACTTCTCAAATTTAGCCCACATAACTTTGACTTGTTTTATCAAAGAGCACCTGCCATACGTAGTCTGAGTGTCACTGGCCAGTTTACGATGTGCAGAGATATGTCTGTATTTCTCATTGGTTTTTGGGAAACCCCATGACAGGACTTGATTTTGCTGGTCAGCCACATTTATTGCAGAAGAGGTTGCTAGCCCCTTCATATTTTTTGGCTTTATGCAAAGTACGATCTATATATTCATGTATAGGAGACATGTTGTCTTAAAGTCTGGTTGGAAAGGAAAAAAACATGTTTTCTGTATCAAAATCTGAACTATTGCTGTGATTTTGCAATATTAAGAAAAAAAAAAGAATCATCTTGAGTTGCCTGTAAATTTTCAGGCAAAGGGACATACAGTTAATCATTTTTATGTTGTAAATGGTATAGTGATCACACACTATATAGAAGGCCTCACGGGCTAAGTATAGTTGCTGACTTATTTGTGATTCTTCCTCCATCTCAGCTAATTCAAATACATGAAGAGTCCATTGTGGACAAAGCAATGTTAGAGTCTAAGAAATTCTAGTTCTGTCACAAAAAATACTAGTACAATATTTGCTTTGTTTAAAATAAAATATCAAAAATTTAAAACTATTTGTTAATTTATTATAGTGTTTGTAAAACACAGTGACATAAATGAAATGTTTTTGCAATGTGTTCTTTATTTTACTTTGACAGAATTTGTCACTATATTTAGATAAAATCCCTTATCCAAATTAAAGCTAACTAAATAACTATTTAAGGAACACTATGGGACAAAAGCTTTAAATGGTGTTATCACTGCTCAGCATAGGCTTGTAAGCCAGTGAGGGGAAAAATGAAGGTTACAAAATTTAAATTCTTTTTTATTCCTAAATCCTTTCGAAGATCCTTTTTAAGCTTTCTGAAATTTTACATCACTTTTGTGTACCTTATAGTCGTCATGTTTTGCTTAAGTTTTTAAGTGTTAAATATTTGTTATAATGTTTAGTTATTTAAAAAGTTCTTGTTATGAGTCTAAATAAGCAGTGTTTGTTTTCCATGGGGAGAGGGCTATCTACTTTCACTTTGGAAACCACTTTTATTAGGTTGTATCTTTGAAAACGTGTTCCAGGAGCTAAATGACTGCCATACAAATGAACTTTTAGAACACAACCTGTTCCTGAATTGGAAATTATCTACAAATTCAAGAATATCAGTTAAAAGTACTAATAGTGAAATTAACTTAAATTATTGGTTGGTTTACGTATCTTTCCCCACCAAAAGTATGTTATAATAATACCTTATTCACAACTCAGGTATAATTTTCTGGTTTAGGCGATTCATACTCTTGAATCTTTAAAGGAGTGAATCATTTTGTTTTGTCAGATTAATTTTGCAGCTACATCAGAAAACTAAATGATGTGGTTATTTATAAAAGCTACTTGAAGTAGATACATCACCTCACAATGATTTGCCATGTATCTCCAGAGTGATAATCATAGCCATTTAGAGGTTATTTGTGTGTTATAAAGATGGTAATCATAACCACAGATATTAAATTACTCTATTTAATACAAACAACAATCATATGTCTGGGTACATTGCTTCAATAACAAGTGTAATTTTAAACAAAATTATATATAGTAACTGCCTTCTCTATTTCTGTTGCTACCATCCTGGTCTAAGCTCTTATCAGCTTACAACTGGATCTCTCTCTCCTCTCCCCCAAACCCCCTCTCAATTCAGCAAGTCATGAAAGCTTTGAATGCTAAACATGTGCTAGAAACTAAAAAACTAAGGACACAGTTGGGACCAAGAGAGACCTAGTACTTACTACACTGAGTTGGCAGTGTAGCAAGGAAGACAACATTGATACGGAATTGTAGTTTGATAACCATGATGTGTTACAAAAGCAGAAGTCAGGAACCATAAGATGATAACAGGACCAATTGTAACCTCAGCTAATATCAGAAAGGATGAGTAGGAAATGGCCGGGTGAAGAGGGAGGGGGCCGTGGGCTGAGAGCTGTAAGCAGAGCAGAGTTTTAGTACACAGAATAGAAAGGCCAAGGTTGAAAAAGATCTTGAGCTCTAATCAATATTGTTATACTGATGAAGACTCTTTTGCAGAATTCAGAATGTGGATGGAGGTTATAGAGTTTGGATTCTACTCAGATTAAAATGCTAATCCTAATGTAAATGTTAATCCCAACTGTGCAGTTTATTAACTTTGTGACTTTAGGCAAATGACTTAATGACAGCAAATTCCTTTATCACAAGATTGCTGTGAGGATTTAACTGAGGCACTGAATGTAAAACTCTTAGCATAGTGCCTGCACATAATAAATGCTCAGAAAATGGTAGCTAGTATTTAGGTAGAATTGACCACATTGCTGATCTCTACAAGCTGCCTTTTAATCCTTAGATTCCTTTTGCCATCTATCCTGAATATTACGGCCTACAACCCTTCTCTGAAATTCTAAAATCTGAAAGCTCTGAACACAGCCTTTCATCATTTTGCCACAAAATGTTTGAGCAGCTATTAAGTGCCAGCTACTGTTCTATTAGAAATCCAAAAATGAATAAGACAGGGAAATTAAGGGCTTTGCTGTTAGGGAACTTGTTTTCTTGAATCTATAACATAAGTAAATAAGTGAACAAGATAATTTCAGATAGTGGTCAATGTTGTGAAAATAGTAAGACAGGTCATGTGACAGGGCCTAGGGAGGAGCTACATACCTCAGAATCTCATAGTTGAGCATTTAATTATTTGTTTTTATGTGATTAGTTTTCATTCCCCAGTTATATTGTAGATTCCTTAAGGGCAGAATCCTTTCTTAAGCATCTATGTGCCATAAAGTGCTGGGCATATAATGGATACTCAGACATATTAATGTTTAGTTGAGACATTTGTCTTTTATTAAAACAGAAGGTACACATTTATTTTTTAAATATTGAGTCTCACTTGGCTAACTTATTGATCTAAGAGCATCTGTTGTATACAAGGTACTGGGCTGGGTTTTGAAACATTCGTATTTGTATAAAGCTAGCTTTGTTTCCATTCCTGTTGTTTTTATAGACTAAGAAAGAACTTTCATGTCCAAACAATTTTCCCATTTGAAATGGTTTATTACAAAGCAAATAAACATGATTTCTATACCAGCAGAAGAAGTTATTACTCTTAAAAACCTGGATGATTCTTGCAGTTGTTTCTGATTAATTCAGTACTAAGTGACTTCCTCCAATTCATTAGTGTTCACTTTTTTAAGACCTGAGCGGCAAACATACATTTCCTGATTGCTTGGCCCTTAGCCCTCAAGCTGAGCATGTGTGTTACTCCAGAGAGACTGCTGGAGTCCCATATTATAGTCACCTGTCTTGGAAGTTCAAGCTTGAAGTTCATGTCGAGACAATTAATTTAAGATTGAGCATATCTTGTTATGACAGATTAATGAAATTTATCCAGTGCAGTGACATGGTCCTTTGGATCAGGAAGAAAACTGAAGCCCTATGCGGTGATGTCATACAGTGGGGCCTTGACTTACGAGTTTAATTCGTTCTGTGACGGAGCTCGTAACTCAAATTACTCGTATGTCAAATCAAAAAGTGAACGAGTGAGACACGTGATGCTGGGCTGATGTTGTGGTGTTCACTGTGACATTCGCTGTGCCAACTAGCGGTGGGGTATCTGAAGCTGGCTCATAACTCGAATTTTAGCTAGAAACTCAAAGCAAAAAATCAGCCAAGAGATGGCTCATATCTCGAAAAACTCGTTAGTCGAGACACTCGTAAGTCAAGGCCCCACTGTATTTGATTTCTGATAGATACAGATTTTGTGTGTTAAAAGTTTAAAGAGCATCTTGAGAAGAAAATCCTAAAAGGAATTTTTTTCTTGTCATAAAAATGGTGGAAAGAATTTTGATTCGTAATAGCTAAAATCTGTGGGGGGTTAAAATTTGAGGCTTTGGCTCTAGCCAGTTTGGCTCAGTGGATAGAGTGTTGGCCTGTGGACTGAAGCATCCCGGGTTCGATTCTGGTAAGGAGCACATGCCCCGGTTGTGGGCTCGATCCCCAGTAGGGGGGCATGCAGGAGGTAGCCTATCAGTGATTCTCTCTCATCATTGATGTTTCTATCTCTCCCTCTCCATTCCTCTCTGAAATAAATAAAAATATATTTTAAAAAATTTTGAGGTTTTGACTTGACAGTACTTCTGAAATGATGTCTTTATAGTTACAAAAATATAAAAGTATTGCTTTGTTAAAGTGATAAAATGAACAGGTTTCAATACTAATAACAGCATAGTAAAGAGGAGATAGGAGCATAATGCCTATAACCTCATCTTCTCAACTATTAGGTTTTGCCTTCTGGGGGTGGAACCATGTCTCTTTAAATCCCAGTGCCTAGCACACTGCTCATTGATCTATCTTCTATTATCTGTGCTATGATGATGGAAGACAGCAATGCCTAAGACTAATGTGGGTGCCTAAAAATGATCTTCACTGTTATAAAGGAAATGAAAGAATGTTTTGGAGTGATTTTAAATATAGGTGGTAATAGTTTAATGATTTTGTAAACCAAAATTTGTTTTCCTCTTGTCTTCTTAGAATCAAACTTCTATATTGATCTTACTTCTAAAAATCAGACTATATATAACTCTCTTGGTAAAATAAATACAACTGACAGGTACTCAACTAAAAAAAAAAAATCCTTTAATAAAGCAGTTGAATGCCTGAACAGAATGTTCGGCTTGGTTACCAGGGGATTAAATGGCTAGATTGGTTTTACTGGTTTATAAAGTTCAGGGTTCGTACAGGATCTGGAAAGTTGGAAGGCAGGCCACTGAAGAGTAACTACTTCCTTCTGTTACTGCTGCTGATTTGAAGAGGTATTGGGTCAGGCATGTTGTCTAGAAATCACACCCTGGGTCCGTGGTTGATACGGGTGGCCTTACTTACGGGCCCTTCTAACATGGAAATTATATGGAGGTTGTGTTAGGTACTATCCTATCAAGAGCTCTCAGAATTTCTCTATTGTGATTTGTTCTTTCATTCATCTTATGTTCAAGTGAACTGCAACCTCCTAAAAGGAAGAGCACATACTTATTTTGTTTATGATTGTATTCTTAGTGCCCAGCACTGCACAGATGAATAGTAGATGCTCAGGTATTTGTTCTTGCACATGGTTTTCTGTGTCATATTGCCCTGTCCTTCTTAGAGAGTAGGAAACTTAAAGCTGGGTAAATAATTGACCCTTCATCTTTATTGTGTTGGCTAACATTTATTTTCTCTAAAACTTGGTGGTGAGACTTTTGAATTGTATGCAATTTAGTTGTCTAATTTCTGTGTTACTAGAGTAATTGTGCGCTGTTTATAAAACATTGTATTACCATGTAACATTAGCCATAAGAGAGTTGCATCTTTACATCTTGCTGTTTTTGTTAATTTCTGCCTGATTGAGAAAATTAAAACTTAATTTTCTTGCAATAATGACTCTTGCATTTCAATCAGAACTTTAGCATTAGAGTTTATAAGTAAATCAACCATTTCTCCTATTCTTAAGGGGTTGAGACTTTGGAGTGATACTTTCATAATTATACCATACTCATATAATACTGTACTAAGTTATATTTAATATAACTGATTATAAAGGAAGTTTAATAAACTCTGATTGCTTTACTAATGCACAAGCTTACTGCTTTTCCAGAGTTGATTTTAATGAAAATATATGGTCACTATACTTATTGGTGGAATATGCCCTCATCTTAATGACCATTATCGTTAGATTTGTGCAATAAAAACTTACTAAAATGACTTTAATCAGTGCTTTTAAATCAGGGGTGTGACTCAAGTTTTTTTGGTCATTTTTTAGAACTCCATTGTAAATCTATAGCTTATATATAGGGATAAAATCCATAATGTCTGCTTGCATGTGATGTGAGAGACAGATGCATGCACATTTATAAATAACCTTCAGATAAAATTTGAGAGCTTATCCCTGTAGAACATCATTATAAATGAGACTGTATTTTATTACAACCATGTAAAAATATGTTTTAAAAGTCACTTTACGTAAAAATGACTGATATATTTTTATCAAAGAAACAGCTCTTTACAGTTCTCTAAACTTTGTCTTTTTGCTGTTGGTTTCTGTCATTGTTCTTAATTCCTTTTGTACCTTCATTTTTTTTTTAAAGGCTCACCTGAGGATATGCACTCATTGATTTTAAAGAAAGAGGAAGGGGGAAGAGATGAGAGAGAGAGAGACAGAGAGACAGAGAGAGAGAGAAACATTGATATGAGAGGGAAATATCCATCAACTGCCTCCTGTATGTACCTGGACTAGGGATCAAACCTACAACCTTTTGTGTAGGGCATGATGCTCCAACCAATGGAACCACCTGGCGAGGGTGTACCTTTCTTTTTTGACTGCTATAGAAAGGCAGTTGTGTGGCAGAAATAATTTATTTTCTATGTTAGATAATTTAATTGTAACTGATACAATAATTTCAGTGTATTTTTCCATGTATAGTGGCCAAAAATCATCCCTTCTGAAGCTGAAAACTCTTCACATCTGCTTAAAGACTTTCCTTTTTAATAGACCACATTTTTTCTTATTTTCTGAACATTTATAAAGAAGAGCCGTAAACAATGGCATCAAGAAGATAAGAAAATATCCATATTAGCCAAATGTGCATAATTATACAAGATATATACTCTGTAGTTGAATGAAACTTATAAATCAAGAAATCACAAGCAGAGTGTTTTTCTGTATGGTTCTCTATCACAAGTAATTGCAATAATTTTTTACATGACTATAATTTCCTATGTGCCTTCGCATGCTCTGTTATTCCTGAAGATGTCTGTTAAAAAACAACTGTAAGAAAACACTAAAACAGCATAAACCTTCTCTGGTATTATTTTTGACTTTTGATTTATCAGTAATCAAACATTAAACTCAAAAGTAGCTCTAGAAAGAGAAATTTATCTAGCTAGATGGGCATTTCAGGTATAGCGAGCAGTGGGCGCACTATCAGGATGTACTGGGCCATACATGTGGGAAAAGGATTTCCGGATTTCCATTTTGTTTTCTGTAGCATATGGATCATGAGCAAAGAGAATAAGTAGAAGAAATAGAACTAGGGCTGAACAATACAGGACTTTTAATGCCATATTAAGGCTATTAGTCTTTTTTTTAAATAATATTTTTTATTTTTCAATTACAGTTAACATACAATATTATATTAGTGTTAGGTGTACAACTCAGTGATTAGACATGTATATCACTGTAATCACCATGGTAAACCTAGTACCCATCTGACACCATATATAATTATTACAATGTTGTTGACTATATTCTCTATGTGGTACTTTACATCCCCATGACTATTCTGTAACTACCAATTTGTACTTCTTTTTTTTAAAAAAAATTAAATCTTTATTGTTCAGGTTATTACAGTTGTTCTTCTTTTTTTCCCTCATAGCTCCCCTCCACCTGGTTCCCACCCCACCCTCTGCCCTTACCTCCCCCACTGTCCTCATCCATAGGTGTACGATTTTTGTCCAGTCTCTTTCTGCACCCCCCACACCCCTTTCCCCCCAAGAATTGTCAGTCCACTCCCTTTCTATGCCCCTGATTCTATTATATTCACCAGTTTATTCTGTTCATCAGATTTTGTATTCACTTGATTTTTAGATTCACTTGTTGATACATAAGTACTTGTTCATAATTTGTATCTTTACCTTTTTCTTCTTCTTCCTCTTCTTAAAGAATACCTTTCAGCATTTCATATAATACTGGTTTGGTGGTGATGAACTCCTTTAGCTTTTCCTTATCTGTGAAGCTCTTTATCTCACCTTCAGTTCTGAATGATAGCTTTGCTGGGTAAAGTAATCTTGGTTGTAGGTTCTTGGTATTCATAACTTTGAATATTTCTTGCCACTCCCTTCTGGCCTGCATAGTTTCTGTTGAGAAATAAGCTGACAATCTTATGGGTACTCCCTTGTAGGTAACTGTTTTTCTCTTGCTGCTTTTAGGATTCTCTCTTTGTCTTTTGCTCTTGGCATTTTAATTATGATGTGTCTTGGTGTGGTCCTCTTTGGATTCCTTTTGTTTGGGGTTCTCTGTGCTTCCTGGACTTGTAAGTCTATTTCTTTCACCAGGTAGGGGAAGTTTTCTGTCATTATTTCTTCAAATAGGTTTTCAATATCTTGCTCTCTCTCTTCTTCTGGTGCCCCTATAATTCGGATGTTGGTACATTTGAAGTTGTCCCAGAGGCTCCTTACACTATCTTCATATTTTTGGATTATTTTTTCTTTTCCAGTTGGGTGTTTTTTACTTCTTCGTATTTCAAATCTTTGACTTGATTCTTGTGATCCTCTAGTCTGCTGTTAGATCTCTGTATAATATTCTTTTTTTTTAGTCAGTGTATGCTTAATTTCTATTTGGTCCTTTTTCATATCCTTGAGGGTCTCACTACATTTATTGAGGGTCTCACTAAATTTATCGGCGGTTTCTAGAAAATTCTTGAAAAACCTTATAAGTTTGGTTTTGAACTCTATATCCAGTAGTTTGCTTTCCTCCATTTCTGTCATTTGTGACCTGTTTCTTTGTCTCTGCATTTTGGCTGCTTCCCTGTGTTGATAGGGTGGCTTTCTCTGTTAGGTGTCCTATAGGGCCCAGTAGTTTAGCCTTCCCAGTTACCTGAGGTGGACACTCTTGGTGCACCCCTTTGTGGGCTGTGTGCACATTCTTGTTGTAGTTAAGCCTTACTGTAGTTGGTATCACTGGGAGGAATTGACCTCCAGGCCAATCAGCTGTGAGAATCAGCTGTGTCTATGGTGGGAGAACTTCTGTGCTGGAGACACCCTTCTGGGGCAAGACTTGCTTCAGTGGGGCTTTGGTGCTCACTGAGACTGCCCCCTGAGTGTGTCCCTTATGGATCTGAGGAGTTGTAGTTTGGATGGACCCACTCTGACCACTGGGTACACTGGCACTTGGATCTCTAAGGAGGTGCTAATTTAGCCTCTGCCTGAGGCTACCCAGCAGGAGCTATGGAGAGATCTGTAGATTCCTCTTCTTTGTTTGGGATTTGGAGGTGCCCAGATGAGGCCCAGCTGTGAAGCAATGCAAGCTGCTGTGGGGCCTTGGGCCTTCTTTTGGAAGTTCTGGGTCTCTTTGACCCAGCTGCAGTTTGTTAGGTAATTTTAGATTGCAAAGGGCCAGGTCATTCATATGCAAAAGCCTCTGCGCACAGCTTGGGTGGGGCAGGGTCTCAGGGAATCAACAGGGCAGAGCAAACAGCTATGGCTGATCCTCAGTCCTACCCTAAGAGGTCCCGAGTCTCAGTGTCCAGGTAATTGCTGCAAGCACCTCTGAGAGAAAACTGCCCTTGAGTTCCACTCACTGCCAGACAGTCCAGCTTCGACAGTCCAGTTTCTCCCCGTATGAGTCTGGGTCCCCAGAGACTAGCCCGGAACTGGAGTTCAGAGTGGGAGCATGTGTCTCCCTCCCGATTGAAAAAGACAACCGTGTCCTCAGTTGCCAGCCCTTTCCGCGTGCGCCTTGGTACCTCTGCACTTTACTTCCGCACCCCCTCTGAGTCTCAGTGTGCTTTTCTCTTTCCTTCTAGTTGTAGAATTTCTACTCAGCCAGCCTTCCTGTGGTTCTGGATGGCGTCTGTTTTGTCTTTTAGTTGTATTTTTGAAGTGGTGGTGCGAGGCAGCAATTTCCGGTGTTTACCTATGCCGCCATCTTGGTTTCTCCAAGGCTATTAGTCTTTATCCTGTATTAGAAGCCATTGACTATGAACAGGTGTGTGACAGTCATAATTTTTAGTGTGCCTTTGCCAAGCAATGCTCTAGGCATTAGGGGTGCATCTCTGAATCAAACAGATGAATATCTCTATTCTCATGGAGCCTACAGACAAAAAAAGGTATAGACCAATGATGGCGAAACTTTTGAGCTTGGCGTGTCAGCATTTTGAAAAACCCTAACTTAACTCTGGTGCCATGTCACATATAGAAATTTTTTGATATTTGCAACCATAATAAAACACTTATATTTTTGATATTTATTTTATATATTTAAATGCTATTTAACAAAGAAAAATCAACCAAAAAAATGAGTTTGCGTGTCACCTCTGACACGCATGTCATAGGTTCGCCATCACTGGTATAGACCATATTAAAATGTGATAAGTCCTACTGAAGCAAGGAAAAGTAGAGCACAGTAAGGAAAGTTAGGCATACCCAGAGGAGGTGTTTCCATTTAAACAGGATCGATAGAGTAGAGCTTACTGAGCAAAAACTTGGAAGAGGGATGGTGGTGGTGATGGAGTGAGCTATATGGATAATGGAAAAGAGCAGTCTAGGCAGAGGAAGGAGCTAGTGCATGAGGCTTTGATGTTAACAGTATCACTTCAGTCTGTTCAAAATTAACTGTAGGAGGTTGAAAATGTAAGTAGGGAGACAGATTAGGAGGCTACAGTGGGGCCTTGACTAACGAGTTTAATTCATTCCATGACGGAGCTCATAACTCAAATTACTCGTATGTCAAATCAAAAAGTGAACGAGTGAGACACGTGATGCTGGGCTGATGTTGTGGTATTCACTGTGACATTCGCTGTGTCAACTAGTGGTGGGGTATCTAAAGCTGGCTCGTAACCCGAATTTTAGCTCGCAACTCAAAGCAAAATTTGGCCGAGAGACGGCTCATATCTCGAAAAACTCATTAGTTGGGTCACTCGTAAGTCAAGGCCCCACTCTATTCCAGAAATCTAGGTAGGAGGTGATGGTGGTTGGAACCAGATCTCTGCTTTAAGAAGAGGACCTTGGCAGTGAGAAAAGAGTGGAAGCAGAGGTAATTATTACGAGAGTTGCCTTGCTGGTGATTAGAATCTAAAGTAGGATGTTTTGAGTGAGGATGAAGAGGGAACTGCAGGAAGATTACCATGGAACTTGACAGCTGCTTGACTATAGGGAATGAAGGAAAGGTGGCATGGGAATCTTAAGCCTGGATAAATGGAATGCAGATCTAACCATTAATAAGTGTTACCCTCCTTTGTGAAAGTCTGTCTGACCCTCTGAGACATTTTGCCCACTTCCTGCTCATGTAGTGCTCATTGGGTTATTAATTGTATACTCATTTTTCCCTCTTGCCACCCACCTAGAAGTGGTCTGACTTTTAGAATTGTGGCAGTATTAAGGAATAATTAGGAATGTAAAATTTAAGAATTCTGAATAATCTAAATTAGCATATAGCTTGTATATGGAGAATAACTAGCTGATTAGCACTCAAAGAGCATAAAGTATATTGGTCAAATTGAGTTTAGTAGATGACATGTAAAATGTGTTGGGGAAGGACTATGGGTGCCAGGGGAATGCTCTTTGCAATGATGCTTGAGCCCTGGGTAATGGTGGCAAAAGGGCAGTTACCCACAAAGGGGTATCTCTGAACATGAGATTATCATGGACTGTTTCAATTCAGTAATTCAGTCCTAATGTCCTAGAGCTTAATTATACTCACTGAAAAGGTCACATGTTGACTAAGATTTAGTACCAAGTAGTAACCAGATCTGTGGTCCTTTGGGAATTTACTCATCGTCTTCAAGCTTCAGTTTCGTCACTTGTAAAATGAGAGGTTTTGACTAGATGCTCTCAAATTCCATCTAACTTTAATAGTCTCTAACTCTTTAATGTGTGATTTAATATGGACAAAAATATGTTAACTTAAAAAAGAGAAAAACACTCAAGTTTCTTCCCATAGACAAGGTGATAATATTGCTAGCATTACTTTTTTTCTTCTGTCCTCCTATTAAACTGTCAACATTATATTAAAAACCGAGATATAGATTTAAAGCATTCCACACGTATGTGTACCTTACCATAGAGAATTTGACAAAATAAAATTATATTTTCCCCCAATTTACATTCTAACGTTGAAGATACAGATTTGTTTCTAGTCTTGAGTTTATAACCCCACAGAATGGGAAGAGAAGAAAAGCAGGCGTTGCTTGAAGAACTATATAATCTGGCTAATAATAAGGTGGACAGATACATATCCAGATGGTAACAGGGTAGTTGAGGCACCTTTGAAGCTTTGACATTTTGCACTCTGATTTTATATTACAGGAGATCATGAAGTTTGTCATTGTGCATAAAACAGTTTCTGGTAATCCACGGGGAAAATTAAAGAGAAAATACCAGCTGGAGATAGTCTTAGGGAGTTCTCTCTTAAAATAGCTTCCTTTCTGATGTAACTAATCCCCCCTCTTTTATTTTCCTCAGGCAATAAAGATTGATTGGGAATTGTGTCAGCAGGATATAGTGAAGGCATTGTATAAAGATGTAGAAGTGTAGATCCCTGAGGGAATCGATGGATTGAGAGTAGAAAATGAAATGTGCAGATAATAGTGCGTTTGTCCCAGCTGATTGAGAGGAGGGTGATCTTTACAGCATTTTGTTGGTGCTATTTGAAGACAATTTCATGAGATCCTGAGACCAAATAATTCTCACTTCCTTAAAACTCATAATGGACTTCTCCCCATCAGTGAGAAGACCGTATTTCGCTTAGTAAAAAGGGATGTGAGCACGCATGACCAAGTTGATGTATATCATTAGTTTATGTTGTAGGAAATAAATGTACATGATGTAGCAGAAGGGTTAATTTCAATTCCTAACAGGCAATTTAAACAAAACTTGTTCTTCCCTAATCTTGTCACTTGGTTGGCAGTTCAAAACATTTATAATATAATAACTGCCCTTCATGCTAATTGTATGTTATTATAAGATCTTGAAGTATCTTCTGAATCATGAAGATTACTAAATTATTAGATGTTACTTTGCTTACTTTAGTATTGCTTTATTACTTTAGTATTATTGTATTCTGATTCTTCAAATCATGGTGCCTATGTATGTTATGTGGTAGTGTTTATTAACCACTGTATTTTATTAACTAGAATACACCATTTCCAATGATTTTCAGAATTAGAAGTAGAGAGCTACATCCAAAAAAAGTGTTGGAGTTTTTGAGAAATGGGCATATACTAAAAGAATCACTAAGTTCAGTTTTATCTAGACTATTTATAAAGATGTCCTTTAAACACCCATCAGATATAACAGAGTTCTAGACTGAGCTGTTGTGTTATATTTTATTACTATTAAATATGACATTTTTCTTCTTATTTATATATATTTTTAAATTTATCTATTGTAAAAACATGATCATTCATTCTAAAACTTTGAAAAAACTTGAAAGGGGCTTATGACTTCACTGTATGTTTTCTTATGTTTGAGCACTGTGGCCATGATGTCTGATCCAAATGTGACTTCGGGACCTTGGGCACCATCTTTAAAAACAAATAGACATCCCCACCCCACCCTTTATTTTAAATTTTTAAAAAGTTGTTTTTTTTTCCTTTTGTAAAAAATGTGCTTGTTAATATATTTAAACTGTCTGATTATTTTTGACAAGTTATACTTGATAAAATAAAAATGAGAATTATTCAATTATTGTTTTATCTATGAGTTTCTCTTATTGACAGGTGTTTCTTTTTTTCTTTTGGTTTTAATAGAACATTCAAATAAAAACTTTGGCAGATGATGTGGTAAGGTGGTCTTTAATAGCATGTTATTGCATTACTTATGCATGTTGCTTTTATATTAAAGTGAGTGGACATTACAGCATTGATATATGTAAGATATAGAATGTTTGGATGTTTACAAAGTACAGTAGAATGGAAGAATTTTCAATAGAATAACTTCTTTGTTTGAATTTTAACATAAAACAATTATATGAAATCTCAACAAAATTTTGATATTATCATCTTGGTATATACCTTAACCAAATTAAAAAAAATCTCTCTGTAAATATCACTCTGGAAAATCCAGATGTTTCCTTTATTGATAGCTTAAGAAAATTGACTGTGAATATGTTAACTAGTAATATGAATATTGGAAGAAATTAATGTAACATAGAAAGGAGGTTAAGTTCATTATGTTAGTCAGATATTTAAAATCCTTAAATATTTTTGAGCTGAATCTATCACAGTAAACCTTATTAAAAGTTATGGGCTTTAAAATTTAAATGTGCCCTTTTATAGCTAAACTTTAAAGAAACAGTATTGTAAGCAATGCCAATTTTTACTTGGTGAAATTACCTATCTACAAATAATGTAAAATACTGTTAGTAATTTAAGGAGGTGAAAGTATTCAGATTAACTTCATTTTCTTATCAAGATATAGCTGAAAGCAAAAGCCAGTTATCTAGATAGAAATGAAGGGCATAGTGGAAGATCAAATATATATGTAAATAATGCTACTCAGTAGAAAAGCCAGCTCGGCAAAAGTAAATATTAAATGATATGAAGGGACAGGAACAGAGGTATGTTGATTTAACGGTTGATTGCATATTTGAATGCTTTTATGTCCACCATATCTTTTAGTGAAATTTGACTGTTGAATATGTACTCAGCTTATTTGGGATTGCTTAATATTTTTTTCTTCAGTTGTTCAAAGATATACTACATATTTAAACCAACTTAATTTTTCTCAGAGTTTAAAGAAAATTTGAAAATATTGTTAAAGATGATTTTAAAAAAATGAACCTTACAGTGAACACTGGGATAGAAACCAGAGACTCGTGAATTTAGCAAGTCACTTTTTCTGTGAAATGAGAGAGTTGGTTTGGATTATTTTTCAAGTTTCTTCCCAGCTCTAGAATATTATGATTTATATAATCTCTTTGTAAGCAACCACATACTAAAATCATTTTTGTAATCCTAAATAAGCTGTTTAAAACTACTCATATTTATTTCAAAGCACACCTTTTAAGAAAAAAGTGTTCTTTGAATCAATATGAAAGGTCTGTTTGTTTTTTTACTGGGGGTCAACAGAAACTTACATAAGTTGCAGTAATGACTTCTTGATGCTTTTTGTATTGTTGAAGTAATGTATAAGGACTTGGTAACCTGGCAGTGAAGACACGCAGTCCTTGCATCTGCGCTGTGTCTGCTTGTTTGTTTAACGTGAGCTGACAGTGTGCATGTGCTTCCTAACAGAAACAGAATAAAACCAAGCTGCATTCAGTTTTATGGTCCTTACTAATTTTTGATGTCTAATGTTTTGTGGTTTAAAACAGAATGGCCTGTTTACGTGCAACTGGAGTCGTTAACCCACTTTATGTGAAATAGAAAGCTAATTATTAGAGATTGTACATGGAATCAATGGTTCAGAGTCAATATCCATTAAATAGCAAGTTCTTCATAATAGTGTTTGTAGGATTAAGATATTTCTGTTTATGTTGTGTTTCCAGTAAATAGAAAAGGTGATGTCTTGTTGGTTCTACTTTTTAGGGCAGAAAAAAAAGGTAGAGGAAATAATAGTAATAGTAAGAACAACAATAATAAATAGCAGCTAAATGCATTAGGCATATCAATTTATTTTATTGCACAATAACCCTATGGTGTAAGTAATATCATTATTTACTTATATGACATGTTAAATCATTGTGCTATATTACTTTTTATTTTTATATTTTTTTATTTATTTCAGAGAGGAAGGGAGAGGGAGGGAGAGATAGAAATATCAGTAATGAGAGAAAAATCACTGATCGGCTGCTCCTGCACACCCCCCACTGGGGATTGAGCCTGCAACCCAGTCTTGTGCTCTTGGCCAAAATCAAACCTGGGACCCTTCAGTCTGCAGGCCGATGCTATATCCATTAAGCCAAACTGGCTAGGGCTCATTGTGCTGTTTTGGAGATGAGGAAACAGAGACTATCTAATTTGCACAGGCAAACTGAGCAAGTAAAAGGCAGATTCATACTCAGGTAGTCTGCCTTCAGAATTTGTGCTCTTAACCACGATACTCTACTGCTACACTGAGCAAGTACTCACAGATACTTGTCACAATTTTTGGCACCTTGAAGAAGACAAACATTACTATAACATCCCCTTAGAACTGGATATCGGAAGCTCTTTTTATTTTCTTTCTCTCTTTCTCATGATTTGAAAGTTGCCAACAAAGACACATTCTCCCTGAAACAACCCACATGACTTTGATGCAGGTCTTTTTGTTTACCTACTTCCTGTGCAAAACTGAAATGACGGAGAACTGAGTTTTACTTTTTAAGGAATACTTTTCAGCCCCCAGACCGCTGAGGCTGGAGAGCTACTTCAGGGTTTCAAAATAGTACAATCTCTAACAGGAGCTTGCTGCTTAAAATAACATTTTGTCAAAAGGCAATAATGTTGTGTGTCATACTAAGTGCCATTTTGATGTTTCAGTTCCTTTTTTTGTGTGATTCCCAATCTCCTTTTTAGGGCTTATTTGTTGTTGTTTTCTCTTTGCAGCGTGACCGAATTACAAGTTTTAGAAAATCTACTGTCAAAAAAGAAAAACATCTTATTCAACATCCTATTGATTCTCAAGTTGCGATGAATGAATTTCCAGCACCTCAGCCATTATATGATGAACGATCTTTGAATTTGTCAGAAAAGGAAGTACTGGATCTCTTTGAAAAAATGATGGTAAGGTGGACCCCTACTTTTGTTGTAATTTAAAAATGCGTGTGCCTGGAATAACACTGGGTTTTAAGTAGGTATGTTTGTATGGACTGGACTGTGTTTATGTCACATAAAGGACGGACCAGAAACTTGGCCGATACAGCAGAACTATTTTCAAAAGTATCTGTTTTTTGAGCTAACATTCCTACTTATCTCTTCCAGTTTGAGCTCCTAAAAGCAGAGGCTGTCTTACTTACTTTTGATCTGTAGCATTTTGTAGTCTCTGGCACATCAAATCAAATTTTCAGGTAACTAATTTGTGTTCCTGTTTCTATAAAGCGAAACAGGCCTAAGTCCTCTTTGCTGCACAAGGTATCTTGTTCGGTATATGAAACAGAATTGGGAGGGAAGAAGTGATAAAACCATTATTGGGGGCAGAGATATTAATTCCTCCAAGTTTGTTCTATAGCAATAGTCACACAACCAACATTTCCTAGCATGTTGCTTATATTTTATAGCTTGTGGCATACGTTATTTCTTATATTAGACTAGAGGCCTGGTGCACAAAAATTTGTGCACTCGGGGGGGAGGGGGGGTCCCTCTACCCGGCCTGTGCCCTCTCGCAGTCTGGGACCCCTCGGGAGATAACGCCCTGCTGGCTTAGGCCTGCTCCCGGGTGGCAGAGGGCAGGCCCAATCCCTAGGTGCAGCCCCTGGTCGGGCTCAGAGCAGGGCCGATTGGGGAGTTGGGGCGCTGCCCCCTGTCATGCACAGAGCAGGGCAGATTGGGAGGTTGCGATGCCACCCTCAGTCACGCTCAGGGCAGGGCCGATTGGGGGGTTGGGGCACCGCCTCCTGTCACACTCAAGGCAGGGTTGATGGGGAGGTTGCGGCGCCACCCTTTGTCACGCACAGAGCAGGGCTAATCAGGGGGGTTGGGGCTCCGTACCCTGTCACGCACAGAGCAGGGTCGATCAGGGGGTTGGGGAGCTCCCCCGTGTCATGCACAGAGCAGGGCCCATCAGGGGGTTTGGGGAGCTCCCCCCGTCACGCACAGAGCAGGGTCGATCAGGGGGTTGGGGCTCCGCCACTCTCACACTCAGGGCAGGGCCGATGGGGAGGTTATGGCTCTACCCTGTCACACACAGAGCGGGGCCCATGGGGGCGGGGGGTGTTGGGGCACCGCATCCTGTCACACACAGAGCAGGGCCCGTGGGGGGGGGGGGTTGGGGCACCGCACCCTGTCACACACAGAGCCGCAGGGCGATCAGGGGGTTGGGGAGCTCCCCCCGTATCAGGCACAAAGCAGGGCTGATCAGGAGGTTGGGGCGCCTTCCCCTGTCACGAACAGAGCAGGGCGGATAGGGAGGTTGTGGCCCCACCCCCTGTCACACACAGAGCCGCAGGGCTATCAGGGGGTTTGGGCACTGCCCCCTGTCATGCTGATCCCGGTGCCGGGAGGCCTCTTGGCTCCGCTGATCCCTGTGCTGGGAGGCATATTACCCTTTTACTATATAGGATAGAGGCCTGGTGCATGGGTGGGGCTGGCTGGTTTTCCCTGAAGGGTGTCCTGGATCAGGGTGGGGGTCCCCACTGGGGTGCCTGGCCAGCCTGGATGAGGGGATGATGGCTGTTTGCAGCTGGTCAAACACACTTTAGGGTGGGTGTCTCCACTGGGGTGCCTGGCCAGTCTGGGTGAGGGGCTGAGAGCTGTTTTCAGGCTGGCGGGTGACTGAAGCTCCCAACTGCTCCTTTTTTTCTTTTTTTTTTTATTCTGGGCCAGCTTTAGCTCTGGCTCCAGCTCTGAGGCCTCTGCTGCTGAAAGCAAGTATCTGGTTTGTTTGTGTTCTATAATCGAAACAATGTATAACTCCACCTCTGAGATCCCTGCGGGCTGAAAGCAGGTTTCTGGGGTTTTGTTTAGCTTCTATATTTGTTACAATGTTTCAAACTGCAAGCTCAGAGGCCGGCAAGGCAGGCGGGGAACGTTGGAGTCCTCCATCACTGAAGCAAGCAAGCCTCATGTCCGCTTCCAGCTGCCTGGCTGCCGGCGGCCATCTTGGCTGGCAGTTAATTTGCATATCGCCCTGATTAGCCAATGGGAACGGTAGTGGTCGTACACTAATTACCATGTTTCTCTTTTATTAGATAGGATAATAAATATCATGTTTTGAGTATTCACTAGTTTATGGTAGGAGAGGAGAGAGATGAGGTTTGGGCCGTGTTACACTTGCTTGCTTGACCAGAAGAGAAGTGGAGATCCTGACTCATGATTTCTTTATTCTCTCCCACTTAGCATTCTAATATTTTTAGGTGGATGTCTATTTATCTGGAGTTAGAGTTCACAGGAGTTCCCAAGGTCCCTTCACCCACACCAAAATAAAAGGTTACGAATCACTGAAAATCCAGACCTTCTACTCTGCTCATTATGGAACAGCTTGTCACCACCCATCCCACCCCCACTGTTTCCCTCCTGTGCCTAGAAGAGGAGGTAATAGGCCTTCAATAAATATCAGTTGAAAGTTGTTGAATGAAGACAAACCTAATTCCCTTTATCTTTAAACTTTTCCTTGACTATTCCTTCTATCTCGCCACTGTTCCTTCTACCTGGCTTGTCCCCGACACAAGTCCTGCCATTTGTGCCCTCTTCAGCCCTGCATGCCGTTTTCTACCTGCTCCTTCCATGCCATCTTTGAACCATCGTTCAGCAACCCTTTCTCTTGTGAAGCCTGTTATCTGCTGACCTTCCTTGATGATAAAAGCACCTGGCTATCCTTTTGACTTTTCCCTTGATTTTGGTGATTTCAACTATTGTGTTGACAGCCCCATGCTTTTTTTGCTCTTACTTCTTTGATTTCCTAAACTCTCACTTCTGCACTTATACATTTAGCTAATTATTGGCACGAGTATGCCTTGGTTGGACTGTGATATTCTTTGGAATGATTCCACCTAAGTAAGATCTTTAACTCTGAAATTCTCCTAAATAACCTATGCTCTCTCTCCCACGCTTCTAATTTTACAAAGTGTGTATTGTGTAGTGGTTATGAACAAGGCCTTTGGGGTCATTCCGACTTGGATTTGAATTCTGGCTTCGCCATTAATCGCATTAACTTGCAAAGGTTATATAAACATCTGTACACTTTGTTTTCCTTAACTGTAACAAAGATATAAAAGGATCTACCTCATATGCTTATCTTAAAGGATTAAAGGAGATGATATTCATAGAATAGTGCCTGGCATATAAGCTCTCTGCATAAGTAATTTCATAACTGTGTTCCATTATCTTTCTTTATCAAATAAAGTTCTTTCTTTAGTTGCCAATATTCTAGATCACCTAGATTGCCCCTCAATTTACCACTTGGTTGCCTTATCTTAATAACTCCAAAGCAGTGATGATAACAACAGAAGCAGAAACATTCCTTGATTAACACTTTTAATTCTTTAAATAGTTTTTTTTTTAATTTGTCTCTTTTCTCTCTTTTTTTTAAATACATTTTATTGATTTTTTACAGAGGGGAAGGGAGAGGGATAGAGAGTTAGAAACATCGATGAGAGAGAAACATTGATTAGCTGCCTCCTGCACACCCCACATTGGGGATGTGCTGGCAACCAAGGTACATGCCCTTGAATGGAATCGAACCCGGGACCCTTCAGTCCACAGGCCTATGCTCTATCCACTGAGCCAAACCAGTCAGGGCAATATATATATATTTTTTTACTTCTCTTCACTCAAGCCTCACTCAAATTATACTTACTGCTTTAATCTCCCAACTGGTTACTAATTTGTACAGTATTGAAATAGTTCTTTGAGTTTATCAGTGGCATTGCCCTACTCTAGTTTACTTAAGATTGACACTTCCGGGTGATCTTCTACTCCATTGGTGTTCTCAGTCACTTCCAGTTGCTTTCCAAATCATACTGGCTTGGCTTTTGCAATGACTTTTACATCTGTTTCCTCAAATGTCCTCTAGATGCTCTTGCCCTAGTTTCGACAATATCCCTCTCTAGTTGTTTCTTGTAGGATACTAAAATAGCCTGCTAACTGGTCTTCCTCCTGTCCTTTAGGTTTTGCCTGTTCTAGTCCAATAATGCCCTATTAATGATCAGAAACATTCCTTTTCCAAAGCACCAAATAGGCCCTGATGTTTTCAGACAATTATTTTATACATTTCAACTCCAGTCCCTCAGCTGTGCTCCTAGAAGACTATTTCACACCTGTACTTTGATGTTCAATCCTCAGAACTCTTACTTATCTTTATACTCTGCTGATGACCTTGCTGCTTAATTTACTGAAGCAATCAGAAGAAAACTTCCACCACCATATATATCTACCCAACTTTTAGTACCTGCACTCACATAGTTTATCTTGCTACCTGTCACCGTAGGTGAACTTTTTATGTTCCAAATCCCTCCATTTGTGTATAAGGTTCCATTCCTTTTCAACTACTCAGGGACATTGCCCCAATAATTTTTCTCCTCTGTCTTCTGCCATTCCAAGCAGCATACAACCTGTCTCATTTTACAAAACCTTTTCTTGACCTTATCTCCCTTGCCAGCTACTGCTTTATTTTTACTCTCCTTTGAAGCAAAACACCTCGCTTAATTTTGTTTATATTGATTGCTTCTGATTTCTCACCTCTCACTTTCTCTCCTAAACTTACTCTAGCCAGGCTTCCACCTCACCATTCCATCAAAACTGTTACCAAGGTCACCAAAGATCTTCATGCTGCTGAATCCCATGCTCAGTTCTCAGTCTCATCTTGATTGACTTATCAGCAGCATTTGATGCAGTTGATCATTCTCTTCAATTTAAAATGTTCCCCTCTCCACCCCTCAACATTGATTTTATTTCCTCTCCTGTCTTTGAAATGCGTGACAAGAAATAAGTTACTTTAACATTGCCGATACAATTATTTGGAATTTCTGGGTAATGATATATTTTGGTGAAACTTGGTGAAAGCTTAAATAATGAGAGGCAATCCTATCTAATAAAAGAGTAATATGCAAATTAACCCTCACTCTGTCACAAAGATGGCGGAAGCCACGGAGCTGGAGTGAGCAGGAGGCTTGGTTGCCCCCTGCAATGGAGGAAACCAAGCTTCCCACCTGCCCTGGCCAGCACTGAGCTCCGCTCAAGGCTACAAAATTTCAATTATAGAAGATAAATAAATCCCAGATACCTGCTTCCAACTGGCCTGTCCTCTGCTCAAGGAGGGGCTGGGAACATGGGTTGCCAGGGGCAACCCAGGCTTCAGTGGGACCAAGGCTACAAAGTTTCAATTATAGCAGTTAAATAAATCCCAGATACCTGCTTCCAGCCCGTGGCCGTGGCCAGCCTGAAAACAGACATCAGCCCCTCACCCAGGCTGACCAGGCACCCCAGTAGGGCCCCCCACCCTGAAGGGGGTGTGGCCAGCCTGAAAATGGCCCTCAGCCCCTCACCCAGGCTGGCCAGGCACCCTAGTAGGGCCCCTCATCCCGTAGGGGCTGTGGCCAGCCTAAAAACAGCCCTCAGCCCCTCACCCAGGCTGGCCACACCCCCATGGGGTGAGGGTCCCCACTGGGGGGCTTGACCAGCGTACAAACAGCCATTAGCCCCTCACCCAGGCTGGCCAGGCACCCTAGTGGGACCCCAACTGTGATCTGGGACACCCTTCAGGGCAAACCAGCTGGCCCCCACCCATGCACCAGGCCTCTATCCTATATAATAAAAGGGTAATATGCAAACTGAACCTAACAGCAGAAACACTGGGAATGATTGGTCACTATGACACACACTGACCACCAGGGGGGCAGACGCTCAATGCAGGAGATGCCCCTTGGTGGTCAGTGCACTCCCACAGGGGGAGCTCTGCTCAGCCACAAGCCAGGCTGATGGCTGCCAGCACAGCAGTGGTGGCGGGAGCCTCTCCTGCCTCCTCAGCAGCACTAAGGATGTCTGACTGCAGCTTAGGCCTGCTCCCCGCTGGCAAGTGGACATCCCCTGAGGGCTCCCGGGCTGCCAGAGGGATGTCTGTCTGCTGGTTTAGGCCCGCTCCCCTGGGGAGCGGGCCTAAACCAGCAGATGGACAACCCCCGAGGGGTCCCAGACTGTGAGAGGGCACAGGCCAGGGTGAGGGACACCCCTGAGTGCACAAATTTTTGTCCACTGGGCCTCTAGTATTCAACTATAAGCCTATCTTACTCTGATCATTGAAACTTGTTATGCCTGAGGTTCATGTCTATAACAGTATTTCTCATTGTACAGACTTGTAGATGTAGATATCAGGGATATTCAGCTAAAACTTTAGTTATTGCAGGACATGGTTTTTTTTTAAGTATTGACTTTTATTTGATTATAAGAAGTCTTATTTAGTTACTAATAATTAATTTAAAAATTCGCTTGGCTCTTTAGAGCTAAGTAAAATCATGAAATGAGTCTAACTAAAAGATCTGAGTGGTTAGGTTTTACTTTACTAGCGTATATTAGCAGATTACGAATGTTTCATTGAATGTCATCTATGCATTGTATGTCATCTTTTATATTGTGGATACTCAATGAAACAATAATGGACATATCTTCTGAGCAATGGTATCAGTGGCTATTGCTGACAGATTTAAAGCTCCAAATTTGAAACTTTTAGGTGATTGCTCATTTTATAGAGCACAAGCAATTTATTAGCTGTGTGTCTTCAGTAGTTTGTAAAAGTGAATTTTGTTTTTAGAGTATGGTCACTGACTATTAATTGAAAATTAGGAAGTATTTATTTTTTTATTTGTTTGTTTGTTTTAAATTTATCTTTATTGTTGAAAGTATTAAAGATGTTCCCCTTTTTCCCCCTTGCACTCCTCCAAGGAGGTGTTTCTTTGATTAAAACTTTCGATAATAAAAACAGCCACTTGTTTTTATATGATTTTTATCATTACCTGCATGGGGTAAATTATAATTGCTCTTTAAGATTCCTCTTCCCCTGCTCGCCCAAAGTCATGTTTTCAAATCTTACACAAATGGGTAAAAGTAGTGGAACCAAAACAACAATACTGCTTCCACATTTTAGGGGGATAACTTTAAAGGATGACTGGACTATATAGTAGTAGTACATATCATCTCTAACCCAAATTCAAATTTGAATAAGGTTCATATTAGTAGCATTTCTCATGTTAATCAGAGGCATTTTTAATTTTCTTTAAGTAGTGTTGGTGAAATATCTCCTCCCTGACACTTTAAATGTAAGGAAATCAAAAATGCTATACTTGAGCAACTACTCAACATTTTAAGCTTACTGAGACTAACTAAACTGGTTTTTGTACATTGAGTATACTGGTTAAGGACTGTTAAATATTTAATAGTGATGATTTATTTTTATCCAAATTGAATTAATGCAGTTAGAACAAGGAATAAATATGTTGTAACATTCGCATTTGCTTTTGAATATTGTTGCTCTTTTGTATGCAGTTGTTCTTTTTAGGGGGAGCTAGAGGAGGTGGTAGGGGATTTCCATTTTAAGCTTAAAAATAAACATTGAGTCTTCAAGTTGGAATTTAATTTCCATTAGCTAGCACAAGGATCTACTGAGTGGAGATCCAGCTTGCACTGGTGACATTGGATTCATATAAATATGTCAATAAGGACTTCATTCTAATAAAGGTAATTAAGTAGTTTGGTTATATGCAAAAGATGAGACTATGATGATTTATTATTAATTTCTAGACACAGTTCATTTCAAATTTATTTATAATAACAATGTTTAACATATGATTCCATGTGCAAATTTGATGTTTTATACTTTGTTGCTATTCAGCAATTTATATTAATGTATTTTGCATTTTGTCATAATTTAATAAGAATATAGTTATACGCAACAAATGCTAAGGTATCTGTTCCATATCCCATCTGATATAACTCTGATAAATAATACTACAGTTTTTAATTTTGTTCTCTCACTTTTGCCTTTCATTAGTTAAGAGAATAGCTGAACCGTAGGCGGTGTACTTTAGCCCAAGTGTGCTTATTCACCGCTGACTACTATCATGGGCTTCTTTCTCACTCAACACCTGTTTTGTAGGAGTTGGTTAGCTTGGGTGAGACCCTTTTAGTGCTCTCAACATAAATAATGTTAATTAATGGTTAAGATAGATTAAAACAAATTATTGGTAAAGTAGATCCTAAAATGTATAATAAGCCATGGAAATAGTTTTCAGAAGTGATTAGATCCCTAGAAATTGTCTAGATAGCTTAATTTCCATTGGCTACATTTTCATTTCAGCATCCTTACTCTATATCATTAGATTGAGAAAACTCCAGCATCATTTCTAGTCAACACAGACTCTTAAGAAAAGCTTAGGAAGGAGGAGCAAAATTTACCCAATAAACAGGTCTAAAAGATAACTAAATGTGGCTCACTTTTTAATTTCCTTTCCAAGTATAATTCTCACCAAAGGTTTTACAACTGACAGAATAGTAGGCTAGGAGTCCCATGAAGAGAAGTTAAAGGAACTAGGTTTGCAAATTTGTTCTGATTGTAACTGGTAAACTCCACAGTTCACTGCTTCTTTTCTTGGTTTGTTCATAGAAATGTTTTCCAAAATATTTTTACTGTTTGAAAGGTTCTATTAGTATCGATTGCCAATGCATTTTCACAACCATTTATTTATATGGGCAATATGCCAGGTCCTATGCTACATGCTGGTGGTACAAAGATGAATGCAACACCTCCTTTCCCCCCACAGAGCTCAGAGTTTAGTCAGGGACACAAGCAAGTAAAAAGCCAATTTCCATGGTATTGGAACATTTTGGAGTGGACTACTGTGGATACTTAAAACCAGTGCCAGGGGCTCAGGGAGGAAACATTCAAGACCTGAATATGCTATGAAACCCAGTGCCACTTCTGAATTTTCAGTCTTTATTTCTTAAAGCATTAAAGCATTCTCAAGTTTGAACGATTTAGTTCATTGAAGCTCAATGCCTTTTATGTGCCAGGCAGTGTTCTAAGCTCTGGGGAGAGAGAGCAGAGAACGACATACAGAAAATCCCTCCAGTTAGCTTATGTTCTAATAGGGGTGACATAGCAGAACACAAGGTGTACTTGTGAGGAAAAAAAAGCAAAGACAAATGTGTGTCATGGAGAACTTTGACAACTCTCTATTGAAAGCCAGATATTTTATTAAGTACAGGGAATAGAAAGATGAAAAGATGCCAGCCTTGCCTGTAGGATTTCATTTTGTATGACTCACAGGGTAAGAATTGTTTTTATATATTTAACAATTTTTGAAATAGGTTTTTATTGATTTTAGAGAGAGAGGCAGGGAGAGATAGAAATACTGATGAGAGAGAAACATCGATCAGCTGCCTCCTGCACACCCTCTACTAAGGATCGAGCCTAGAACCCAGGCATGTGCCCTGACGTGGATTCCAGCTGGCAACCTTTCAGTGTATGTGATGACACCCAACCAACTGGGCCATGCCAGCCAGGGCTTTTTTTATATTTTTAAATGGTTGGGGGGGGAAATCAAAGACGATGTTTTCAGGTCAGATGAAAATTATATGAAATTCAGTGTTCACAAATAAAGTTTTATTGGACCCAGTCATGGCCATTTGTTTACATATTGTCCATGGCTCCCTTTGTGCTACAACTGCAGAGTTGAGTAGCTGTGACAAAGACCCTCTGACCTTCAGAGCCTAAACATTTACTGTCTGCTCCTTTATAGAAAAACTTTCTCAACTTCTGGACTAGTGTAGTAGTCTCTAACTTCATATCCTGTGGGGAAGGGGGCAAAAGTAGGTCAATAATAATAATCTATAATAATAAAAGCATAATATGCTTATTAGACCGGACAGCTGAATGACCTTCTGGACGTCATTCCGGCTGGATGCAGCCATGGTGGTGGGGACCGAGGCAGATGTGGTTAAGGGCAACCAGGCAAGCAGGTAGGCAGTTAGAGGTGATCAGGCAGGCAGTCAGGCAGAGAGGTTAGGGGCGATCAGGAAAGCAGGCAGGTGAGCAGTTAGGAGCCAGTGCTCCCAGATTGTGAGAGGGTGCAGGAGGGGCTGAGGGAAACCCCTCTCCTGTGCCTGAATTTTGTGTACTGGGCCTCTATTAATATGTAATACAATAATAAATAAATAACAATAATATACGAATAAACTGGGTTTTGTGTACTCACAACCATAAACCTACTTTTGCCCATGTTTGAGCAAGTAACCCCAATATATTTTACTTAATAATTATATACATATATGCCTGTACTAATACTATGTACATTATAAAATACATAGTAAAGAATGAGAAAAGCATGACATGAACACGATCTTTCCATGATTTAAAATGAGTTTATTTTATTTATTAATGGCACAAAAGCTTTTTCTGTCATGGTTAATAACTTTTTAGTGAGAACAATGACAATGCCATTTTTTATGTCTTGTTAAAAAAAGACAGTAATTAGAAGGTTTAGTTCCAAGATCATTTTATTTTGATATTTGGTTTGATGTCTGTTGTAGTTGAAACATAAGTCTGACAAAGATATGTAGGTCCAAGTGGAACAAGAACATCATTAGCAGCACTTATTAAATCATAGTACTAACTCTTCTCAGTCCGGTCTATGAATCAAGCAAGATTTCCTGCTGAACCATGGCTAGTAAATTTCCATCTTCCTTGATGACAGTCAGTTGTTCTTGCAACTAATCCAGAGTGTTACATTTTTATATAAATGGGTTCAAAATTGGCTTTAAAAATGGCTTTGCCAGATGTCATCAGGGACTTGGGCTCTTTGCAAATTTCCTTCTTTATTCTTAATGAGGAGACCCTCATCCCCATTTTTGTCTACTCATGTCCGCTCCAGACATTGCTCTAATGCCAGGAAGAGGGAGGAAGAAGTGAACCATACAGGGGTCAAGGAGATGGACCTGGAAATTGCGTCTGCTAATGTGTGTTTTTTTCCAATGCCATTTCTTTTAAATAGTTACTTTTTTTTTTTTAACTAATTGTTAAACTATCAAGGGATCACTTGTCTTTTTGTGAGTGAAAAATGCCTAACTCATGTTAAATTTCAGCAGTTTTTAAATGCTTTGTCTTGAGATAACCAGAGCTATCTCTGTAAAGTACAACACATTTTCATGCTTATTTCCTATCTCATTTCAAAATATTGTAACTATCCTATTTTATTTGAAAAATTGAACTTTTATAAAAAAATAGCTACATTCTTGACTCTGTGTGGCACTCTCTGTCCTTTGGTTTCAACTTCTTTCTTGCAATAGCTTGAATTTTGCACATGGGGTAACCTTACTCAGTAATCATTCCCACTTAGTTTTTTTTTTTTTATAAAGCATCTTTTTATTAAGTAAATCATTTATTTTTGTAACATGTTTTCTCTATTAGATTGCTCCATTAGTGACTCAAAAAGTAGTTTCTATATTTTGTTATTGAAGCAATCTAGAAAATAATATAAGCTGAGTTGTTTAAAAACAGCTGTATTTTCATTTATATGATAAACCTTTTACACTAAGTAATTTTTCTAATACTTGTTTTAGCAAATTTCCAGCAGTGATTTCTAAGTGTCTCTAATAGTATTTGCTGACAGAGGCATTTGTTCTAGTTTACTGTCATGTTTTTCTGCCTGTATTATTTCAGCTGTTTCTACCAAGTGTTTACCGAACGTCACAGACCTTTTGTCTTTTGCTATTCAATTGATTTTAAATGGTCTGTTAAGTTGAGGTGGCTTAAAGTGGGAGTCATCACTGACAATTGATATCCACCCATATTTCAAAGCTACCTTAATAAATTTTAATCTTGTGGTATCCACTTCTTATTAGCTTTAGATTTTCATTATGTTTACCATATTCTATGACTGATGAATGGCTCAAACATAGAGTAGGAGATAATAAAAGTCTGGCATTTTCTTGTTCCCTTGTGTTTGCATTACTGGTATTATGTTATTATCCTCAATCTGTTGTCTTTGCAGGAAACTTTTAAAACCACTTTTCCATTTTTTAGTGTGATTTGGTTAAAATTAGATAAAACAAACTACAAATCCACTTAACCAGGTACATGTAAACTGCAGTATTTGCAGTGCAGTGCACTGACAGTGAACAAATAGACATTGCCAATACCCCAGCTTTCCCCTAAGATACCTCAGGTACCATTTGGACCTATGGATCCAGTGAGGGCTCCAATGTTAAACTCATGTTAAATATTAAAGCTTATTTTCTTGTAGTTTCTGAATACAAATAAATGTCTCACAAACTGCAGTGGATCCTTTATGTAATCTCTTGACTCTGGAAACCACTGGTTGAACGTTAAACTCAGGATTAAGGATTTGGGGGAAGTGAAAATAATATTTTTGTTTTCTAATATCTAAATATATGTTCTAAATTTACCCTCATGATGGTAAAGAGGTATATGTAAGTATTTAAAGTTGGATCCCTCTAACAGGAGCTGGAAGCAGAATTAGATGAAGAGTTTTTGTGCCATACTCGGTAACATTCACCTAAGATCATGCTTTTGTTTCCATAATATTTGTAGACATAATGCATTTCAACAATTTTTTCTTTAACTTTGTTTTCCATCTGAGCTTCTAAATGTTATGTGGCTACAGTCTATATAGGTAAAGTTAACTGGATTTTTTTTTAACACATCAGGTAGTTATTTAATGCCAGGTAGAATTGTTCAATTATTTAATTATGTAGAAAATCCCTAATATTTTTATTGGAATTTTAGAAAGAAACATTATTTCTTTTCTGGTTCACAGAAGCTAGAAGAATTAAGGAACTTATCTTTAGAAAAGAATAAATTAAACAAGTGCTGTAAAAGTTTGTTAATTTATAACCTTAGAATAATTAAACATAACTATAACCACTGTTCATGCTAGGACAGATTTTTAGGTACTAGGGTATTATTGGTTCATTCAGGTCCCCTAAACATTGAAGTTAAAAACATACTTGAAAAATTACTGTTGAGAAGCAGAAGGCACAGGGCAAACATTTGATGGTGAAGTCCACTTCAGATTTTAAAACAGGTGGAAAATCAGCCTTAAACTGGGATCAAGACATGTTGCAGAAACAAACAATTTATAGAAAATATAGAAATTTATATAAAGAAGGAACAAGTACCACTGCTCTCTTATAGGGAAGGAAGAGTTATAAAAATGTAATTTATCTCTCATAAAGCAAAACAGAAAAACAGTGGAAGATTTAGAGTATGATGTTAGAAGATGAGGAGAAAGTTCTAAAAATTATATTGTCATCTATTTAAAGATATATGGGGTGAGAGAGGGAAAATGAGAGAGAGAATGAGAATGAATGAATGAATGAGAATACTAATGAATGAATAGGCAACTAGTTCAACTTTTAATCTCCGTTGACTCTAATAAGGCTTCTTAGTGATAACTTCAAGAATATAGTATTTGCTGAAGAAGTGAAAGAATTTGCTTATAATGGGAAATATAATGGGAAAGTTACATCATGACATACGTGGAAGGAGAAAAATGGTTTAATGTTTACAAGTATGGCTTTAAAAATATAAATGGTCAATTACTTAGACTTCAAACAACATTTTGAAAGACTACAAAATACGAATTTCTTCTCATGTATTATAGAACTGCTAACTAAATCTTAAACATACTAAAACTTTACTTTTGTGTTTTGAGTACTATCAGAACTCAGTATGTTTAGAAGTAGTTTTATATTTATATTGTTTAGAATTAATATTGAATTATGAGTGCTCTATTTAGTTTTATGATTATATTATAAAGCTAGAGTTAATGGATTGGAAGTATTAGCTGCCTAATTAGTAGTATATTTCTTATTTCTATAAAAATAAAATGAGTCATTATTATGGTCTTTCTGTTCATTTGAATGGTACCTATTCCAAGTCAACCTATGCAGCAGAGTTATAGGTATAGACCATCTTGATGGCTATAAAGCAAATTAAAGTATTTAGAGAGAAGGTCCTAAATATCACATTGGATCAACAAATATTTATTAACTGCTTAGTGCATTCCAGAAGCTCTGCTCTTTGCTGGGAATACAAAAATATAAAAGACCCAGTTTCTGCCCTCAGTTACCTTTTAGGTTAGGGGACATAGACTTATCAGGTAGTTTCAATTTAAGTGCTGCAATATCAGAATTAATATGAAGAATAGAATGAAGATAGTTATTTCTAAATGAGGTAATTTGGGAAAAATATGAAGAATTAGTGTACGTGTGAGTCATTCATAGATGGATCTGGGTGGGGTGAGTGGGATGAGATGAGATGTGGTTAAAAGAGGGAGAGGGTGGTGAAGATGCAACATTGCGGGCAGAGAGAACAGCATCATGTGTAAAGTAATGGAAGGGTGTACCAGCATAGTGCATGCAGGAAAACTACAAACAACCTTGCATTATTAAAACAAAGGGTAAGATCAAATGTGGTATAAAAAATGAGACTGAGGAGGCAATACTGACACTAATAGCTAGCATTTTTGAAGGCTAGTTAATGTAAAGGGTGGGGCAAAAGTAGGTTTACAGCTGTTCATATGGAAAATAATACACTAATAAGTAATGATACCAGAATAAACTCTGTTTTCAGTACTCACAACTGTAAACCTACTTTTGCCCACCCCTGTGCACAGGGCTTGAGGAGCATGATCATGCTTCATCTTGACAACAGCCCTCTGAGGTCTGTAATCTCATATTCCTCTTATTGCCCTGCCTACCTCCATGCAAAATGTTTCTACTCTGATGGCGTGATTTTAGCCATTACAACTTGAATGGAGGTTCATTGTAATGTAGAAATGCCACTGGAAGGGGGGAACAAATTCTCTGCCTAGAGACTGCCACCGGTGGCACTACCACACTCTTAGGCCTGGCGGTAAAGTTCACAAATCTAGACACACAATCTTGTTAGTGTCCGGAGTGGATTTAACTTGGGCTATGCAGACTTGTGCTAACCTCATTGCAGGAGACGAATTTAGTCAGAATGTTCTGAGGCAGTAGAGAGATGGCCTAGCATATGTGAGCAGTACTTGGGGTTTTGATGGAAACAAACACAATGTGAGTCAGTAGAACAATGTGCTTGCCAATAAGGTAATAATATCAGATGCTGAATTAATAGAGATATGGTATTTCAAGATGAAGGAGGTGGAAGTCCTTGCTTGTATTTGTCAAACCACAGAATATTTGAGAGAGAGCAATATGGATGCTAAGCCCTGTCACATAAAGATAAGTTGAAGCTGGTAGGTGTACTTTATCCTGAAGGAGAGAAGGCTGCCTTCAAATCAGATTTACATGGTTGTTGAGTTTATTTCCTCTGTCCTATCTGACTGCCATCTCTCTTAGTTCAGACTCTTACTAGTATTATTAGTCAGTTGAATTACTTTAATAGCCCAAATTATGGAATATAAGAGAATCCACTAAACTCCGGCTAGTTTAAATAGAAAAAAAAATGCTATTAAGATATATTAGTTAGCTCTCTTAAACAAGATAGGTTGCAGAAACAGGATCCAGATATCATTATAGGAATAAATTCCAGAACCACACAACTGAAATACAGTCCGAACAAGGAGCTGTTGCTACCCCAAATACACTTGATCAAAGTGTCATGATGCAAAAGATGTGGCTGCTGCCGTCAGTTTCATAACAACATCCCCTCTCTTGCCATCCACGCCAGCAAAATGGATGGCTTACTAGTGGCCTACTTCCTTACTTAGTTCACTTCTGAATCTACACCTCCTATAATTGCCTTTCATTGGTGGAAACTCAGCCACATGACTGTACCCTAGTTATAAGTGAGACTGGCAAAATGTAGTTTCTATAGATTCTTCCTTGGCGAGGTGGGACTGACACTGTGAGGTGTAATAAAGGTAGTGGGCATGTGCAAATACTGTTGGGCAGCCACACATGACAGCAGACCACTCTCGTCTCCTTGCCTTCTCTCAGATTTTCCTAATCCTTTAAGACCTGAATTCTGGTGAAGACTTCTCTGACTATTCCATCTGTCCTCTGTTTCCCAAGCATCATATACATTCCTCTATTATAATTATTTCTTAACATATCCATTTTCCAAACTTGACCATGGGTTATTATTTTTATTTAAGAAAGATGGCATTGTCCCAAGTGCTTCATAAATAAATAACCCATTTAATTTGTGGGTACAAACAGACTTTCAAATTTGCACTCCCCTAGACCTAGCAAAGCTCTGGGTGCATGGTATGTGTCCAGTAAATAAGTGGTTCACAAATTAGAAAGTACATATTTCACATCCAGGCGTCTAAAGGAAACCTTAGCAAAAATCACAATACCCTAAGTTAGGGTGGGCGGCCTGCTGAGGTAGTGAGTTCCCTGTTAGTTGAAGTTGACACAGAACATAGATGAGTATCTGTGGACTACATCAAAAGTGCTATCCGACTTCGTGTTTGTGATTTTTGATTCAACTGTGTTAAATCTAGCCTATGAGAGAGAAAGAGAGAAGAAAAATGTGTTCTGCCTTCAAGTAAGTCATTAACAAGTATGACATACAAATGAGAAATAAGATGATAAGACAGGAAATGTAGAGGTAGAGGCAGTGATAAAGGTGATAGGAGGAGCGATCATGTATATATACACTAGATTTATAAGAATTGTCATAGGAGTCACTGCAGTGGGTACAAATACAGGTCGTGAGATTCTGGCTGACACTGCAGTTACTATTTAAGAGATAAGTGTAGTTTGATTACTTTTCATGGATCCTTTGTGGGTTTTTTTTCCTCCCACATTGTCACATATCTCTCTGTTAAATAACTTCAGTATTTTTCTTTGACCATTAGTTTACTTGATTAAAAAAACAGTAATGGCCAGAATTACTAAGAGAATAAAAGGATAAAAAATCAATTAAAATTGAGGTACAATTTACATATCATTAAGTCTGCCCTCTAAAAGTGTTCAATGTGTTTTTTAAGTGTATTCAAAGACTTGTATAACCATCACAACAGTGCTTAGAATATTTATATCACCTGAGAAAGAATCGCTGTACACATTAGCAGTCATACCCCAATCTGCCCATCCCCTCCTCCCCGGGCCTTGGCAACCGCTAATCCACTTTCTGTCTCTATAGAATTGCCTCTTCTGGACATTTAATATAAATGGAATCATATAACATGTGTGTTTTGTGACTGGCTTCTTTCACTTAGCATAATGTGATTTCTTGGTTCATGAATGTAAGAGTATTTCATTCCTGTTCATGGCTACATAACATTCACTTGTATGGACATATTACATTTGTTTATCCATTCATCTTACTTGATGGACATTTGGATTGTCTCCACTCATTGGTGATGCTACACTGAACATTCCTGTACACATTTTTGGTGTGGATATGTTTTTATTTCTTTTGGGTATAACCTGGGTCATGTGATAACTCTATGTGTAACTTTTTGAGGAACTACTAGACTGTTTTCCAAAGTAGCTGCATCATATCACATTCTCAACTTCTCCACATACAAACCAACATTTACTGAACCTCGAACAATGTGTTCTTATAAGTGAACATTTTCCCCTCCAATGAGGGATTTTTGTTATCCCATTATAGGTAATTATATTTCTACCTCTTTTTTTTCCCCAAATCCAGTAACTTCTTATGAATTAACAGGAGATATATATATAAATTAAGTAATATATATATTAAGTAATATATATATGTTAAGTAATATATAAATTACTTTTAATTTACTGTTAATTTATACATAATAGATTTACTGTTTATTTATAAACCATATTTGCTCCTCTAAATAGTAGTGATCCTAGGAGAGCATATAGAAAATAATAAAGTATGTGTTTGGTAGTTATTATATTTATTTTTTAATTGGGGCAAATAAATAGCTTTGCTAAGGCTGTATGATGTATATCTATGCTATAAACTGCCAATTTATTCTGTGGGATAGTTAAAATTGTTCCTTTCTGCTCATTATTTGACTAGGTAGAAATATGAGCCATGAATATATGGTAGATTTTATATAAGATTACAGTATCTAGAGTGGAAAATAATAGCAAAGGATCCACAAAAATAATAAATATTAATATTTATTCATCACTTTTGAAACTCTTAAGCAGAAATTTGCTAATGCTCTCCAAAATGTTCTTTCTAACAGGAGGACATGAACCTCAATGAAGAACGGAAAGCTCCTTTACGAAACAAAGATTTTACCACCAAGCACGAGATGGTTGTCCAGTATATTTCTGCTACAGCCAAATCTGTAAGTAGTGAGTCCTGGCACCAACATAATAAGCTTAGCCTTATCTGCTTAAAAATAAACCGCAGATCTTCAAGTTCTTGCCTCACTGTACTCATATAGCCTATTTGGGAAAAAATTATACAAGTGTTTTTATGCATTTAATATATATATATATATATGTATATATATATATTGAAGTGTTCAAAATTAGAGCGAATTCCATTATAAACAAGACAAACTAAAGATAGAAGGCTCTGAGTTAAACCAGTGAGTCTTGGGATGGAGGTTTTGTGTGCTTACTAAAAACTGACAACAATTTGCAGGTATTCCATTTAATATACAGTTTGTTACATGAACATTTTAGATTTTGAGGTTGAAGACACAAATATAGCCTAATCATAAGCTTTGACTAAGTTTACGCTAATGCTACATGCCTGGGTCTGCTTGCATGAATATTTTAAAAATATTTTTAATAGGCAATTTTGTTTCTTCATTATTTTACATGATACTATGTAAACTACCTTGTAATTGTTATTGTACAGCTTTATTTGATAAAGAAGGTTGCTTAATAGGAACTTTAATAAGATCTGTGTGAGTTTCAAAATATTTGAAAGTGGGGTTCATTTGCAAAGACTTATCAGAAGGAAAAACACAATTTTTTGATGGAATATGTTGCTTTCTTCACATCTTAAGGTGCTTCCAAAAGTAGTCTCCAGGGTAGTGTGTGTTTTTTTTAATAAAAAAAAGTTTTTTTGAAATGGGGAAATGCATTGTTTATGTACCTATAAAGAAAACCCTTTTCTCATTTAGATATCATAAAATCACTGTGTATGTATATATTACATATATGGGTGTATGCACACACACAAACACACAGTGATTTTAGGTATGGCATGTATATTATATATATATATATATATATATATGCATTTACATGCATATTTTAAATTTATAAAGCTGACCAGAGAAGAAAAGAGTTCTTCATTGGAAAAGTATATTCTAAAATTATTTGGCTCTCCTATTAATGCTATTTCAGTATAGTAATTGCAGTGGCAATTGCTGATGCATTTTGCCCTGAATTCCACGATCATATTGATTCCATATTATACTTTAAGCAAGCTAAATCCGAATGCCGAACTATTTAAACATAACGCATTGCAGCTCTGCCAGAGCAGAACAACAGCATGTTTTTTAATTTGCTTCTGGTATCCAAGGGCAGAAATATGTTTCGAGTGATAAGTGAAATTTGCCATGAGCGTTGTTTTCAATAGAATTAGGTGATGCATAGGGTTTTACTTTGAAATTCTGATGAATCTCTTCTCATTTTGCACTCAAGTTATTGTTCACAGTAAAATGCTTTAGGAAGATGCAGGGTGTACATTCAGTGTTATTTTTCAAATACCTAAAGGCAAATACAGGAGTAAATCTATATAACCAAATCTGAGTGCAAAGTATGGATAATAATATATGAATAATCATGCCATATTTTTAATGAGATGATTTCGTTAGTGTTTCTGGTTCATTTATTGTTTTGGTTGTGTAAGTGGGGCTGAATATAATGAAGATTATATGAAGCTCTTCTTCACCTTTTGATTTTCACTCTGTCGCTATGTAGAACTTGTCATTTTTTCTCATATTGTTTCCTTTTCAAATGACCAAAGAAATGCACAATTTAAGTCATACACTCATTTTTCAGATTAAAATGCTAAAATTTGGGGAAATGTGCAATGAGCTCTCTTGAATTGCTTTATTCAAAAAATGGAAATTGAATATTTCTCAAAAGTCATTGAAAATTCTATGTTTAAGCCAGGCGTTCACCTCAAAGTCAGTACTGTAACTCTTTATTATATGACCTTTGTTTCATTCAACATACATATGAGCACCTGACACATGTCCAGCACTTTCATTAGAGTTCCAAGATTATACGTTTTATTTGCTAATATTTTTCAAGGAGCAAATATTATGGTGAAAGAAAGCCTGTTGATAAGCATGTTTTAAAGCTCCCTCACCTTGGGGAACCATTAATTAGTACTGTGTTTTCTGTTGTTAAAACAAAGAAAATTGCTTATGTAATTTCTTTATGAAGATGAGAGGAATGCCATTCAGTGACAAACAATTCTCTTACCTTTTGACCTCTTCATGATTATGACAATAAAATTTCCATAAATTATAACCTATGGCTGTTTACCTATGTGTAATCAAGGTTTCCATCCTGCTTGCATATCTTATACATTGTTATGCTTACTTTTTCATTATATTGATACACTGCTTAAAAATGTTTTCTCTTGTAAAATAAGCAGGATTCTAACCACTTCTTTATGAAAATTATTTATAAGTAGTCAAAACTTTCATCTTGAAGTAAAAATAAGTTAAGGGCTAGAGTCCCTGGTGGAAAAATGTTTTGTAGTCACATGTAAAACATGTGAGAATTGCAGGTAAATTGAGACATAAATTGTGCATTTCCCCCTTTAACACCTGCATTAGTCATTTTCTATGGCATTGAACACAAACAACATGTGAGCTCAATAGGAAATGTCCATCATCCTCCTGGGTGCCTGTAAGGACAGTAAAGCAAAATGAAACTGTACATAGGTATGTGCTCAAAACCTGTTTCTAAAGCAAACCAGAGACTATTGTTTAATTAACGGGGCTAAAATTGGCATGGAATCAGAGAATATAAAGGAAATTAAAAGATAATAATGAAAACTATTGCTTAGTTTTTCCCCTTTCAAGTCCCACAATAGAGAATGTTGCATTGTGTGAATATTAAAGGAAGAAGTAGCTTGAGTAACTGTCAGAGATGAATGAACTTTAAATCAGGGAGCAGAGAAGAGCATTTCCTCTGCACCAGCCCGGCTGGCTTGCTTATTGTAGCCTGCGCAGTTCTGGACCTGACCTCAGATAGCTGGTACACATAGGTCATTTGGCCGCAAATAAACTGGAAGAGTCTATATTTTAAACACCAACATATGTTTTCAGAACTGGAAAACCAAGCTTTGTGAACATTGCAAATGTAGTCATACCAATTCATAATCCTGAAGCAGGGCAGAATACATCGGTGGTTTGGAGGGCATCTTGCATGTTATATCAGAACAGCTTATTTTGGCAGTTATGAGGAAAAATTAGTCACTGAAATCCTAACCTTAGCTCGCCACATGTCAGTGTCCATATTATAATATTAAGAAGCAAGTTTATTTCTAACTTAAATCACAATCTTTAAAGTTGATATTTTAAAATATGTAAAATTATATTTTTGAAGACACGTGAGCCCTTGACAGGTATCATTGGAAAAAAAGATCTCAATAGGAAATAATTTCAAATAGTGATACCAAATACATCTATAGATTTTTTTAGATTGACCTGTATAATAAGCAGTTAAAGTTTCAGTATAGCTGTGTGTGTGTGTGTGTGTGTGTGTGTGTGTTTGTATACATGTATTATGGCTTTGCTCTTGCCATTATAGATATTTTCTTTCTCAGGTCTTCTTTTCCAGGCATGATCTGGATTTGGTGAAACACCTGAACCCAAACATGACCAAACCAGTTTTTCTTAGTTTTCCTCTGCCAATCTTAACTGTTCGCTTCAGCTAAATGCAGTCGTTTTTCAATCTGAGTGAATCATTAAATGGGCCATACCCTGGTCATTTCCCTGGGTATAGACCTACCTTAATTGTTAAGACAGGCTGGCATTCTTTTTAAGTTTCATGTCTGTGCTAAATAAACAAGGGACAAATACATAAGACTTCTGTCTTTTTGGAGGGAGGAAATAATTTAGGTCAATAGCATATCTTTCAATTCAGAGGACTGTTAATGGCACCAAAGAGGCTTTTATTCAACTAAATGATCACTGCCTGTAAATAGTCTGTTGAGTGAATATTTAAGAAAGCTGCTTCTCTCTCTGGAGATTCATGGATTCCTCTAAAATTATTTACTTGGAAACTGTCATTATTGTTTTGTATCTTGTGGTATCCTATTCAATTTAGGATTCCTACTGGAATTTCAATTATATTTGATTTTTTTAAGTACTATCTGAAAAATAGAACACATATTGATAACAACTTCTATCAGATTAATGGTTTTAGATTGTGGGTTAGCATTTTTTGGACATTGCTTGATATTTATGTGTAGAATTCTGATAACAGTGGTTTGATTTATGTTTGGATTTTGGCATTAAATTATGTTTAAGACTTTTTTTTCCCCCCTTTATTTGCATTTTTTTTTATTATTAGTTAAGGTATTACAAATGTGTCCTCATCCCCCCCATTAACCCCCAACCTCCCCCCCACACACACTCATGCTACCATCCCCCTGTTGATGTTTAAGACTTTGATTTTACTTCTTTTTAAAACACAATTCTGCCTCTCAGAAATTCTCTTGTCTCTTATGCATTAGGAAAAGCTCAGTCCAACTTACAATTTTGAACTGTTCCTTCCTTATGAATATCTGCATGTTTAGATATAAAATGCTTCTTTGTCTTCATATGATATGGAGAAATCTGATCTTAGAAATGCTAAGATGACCTAGAAAACTAAAATCATAAGCAATCTCTCTTCTTTGTAATTTTCAAGTATAATACTAAATATTATAAACTTTAAATTTATAATAATATAAAATATTCCAGTTTTCAACCTAACTTTCATTTCTTAACTTAGTACACGATGTTGAATGCAACATTTATATTCTAAAATACCCTATTTCAACATTAAGGTTATAACAGGGGAAGGGAAAAAAACAAGCAATATTTGGGAAAAAGTAATTTTCTATTGATAAGTTTTGGAGGAGCTGTGGGCTGGTAAAATATCTGATGCCTAATTACACTTAATCTTGCATTACTTGGTGTTTTGATTGCACTATATGAGAATCCCATCACAGTACATTTAAAATAAAACACACCTCAAATTGTAATAATTTTTTTGGGGGAAACCTTATTCCACAGACTTTACACATTTTTGAAATGTGGTAGAAATTTTTAGATTGTAGAACTAAAGTATTAAAAGCATACATAGGGTTAGCTATTTACTAATTTACTAAACACTTAACTTTTGTAAAAAGCTTCTAATTACTAATACTGTTGCTGTTTGTTTTTGTTTTTTGTTTTACACCATAACCACTCTTCATCGACCACTGCATGCAGATAGTTGGAAGTAAAGTTACGGTGAGTACAAAAGATGTGTTTTACCCTTAGATGTGAATTTGTGCTTTTTGGAATTGAGTGACTTTTGCTTATTGTATTTTATATGCTTGGTTTTTCTTTTGGTGTATATTTTACCAAAGCAGTGAGATGAATATTATGATTGGGTGGTTAAAATTTAGCTATGATAAGTATTTTTTCTGTGGTCTTGGAAAATGTTTTAGAACTAGAACACACTTGTATATTTTGTCTTAGAAAGTTTTACTTTTTTTTTAGAATTGTGCTTGTGCCAGTCTTTATGATTCTGATAAAATTGCATGTTGTATCTCAGTCTCTCAGGATGGCAGGGGAAGGACTCCTAAAATGTTGGTTTATGTGACCCGGAATTCTTATTAAAATGCCTCGCTGTGATTTAATATCACTGAGCACATAGCGTAATGAAAACAATCCTTGATGTTCAGTCAGGAGGTCTAGGTGCCTGTCTTTGTTGGATGCTACTCATGGGCTCTGTGACTTTGGGCAAGTCATATAATTTCACTGTGACTCAGGTATTAAATAGATAAATTGAAGTGATTGGCTTATCTTATCTTTTTAAAAAATAGTTTATTGGTTTTTAGAGAGAGAGAAAGGGGTGAGAGAGAGAGGAAACATTAATGTGAGACCGTAACATCCATCAGTTGCCTCCTGCATGCCCCCTACTGCAGGGGATCTAGCTGCAACCCTGGCATGTGCCCTGGCCAGGAATGGGACCAGCAACCTTTTGGTGCACTGGACGATGCCCAACCAACTGAGCCACACTGAATAGGGCATATTATCTTTAAAGACTCTGTTGCTGTCTTTTAAAAGTGTTCTATTCAAAGCACTGTATTTCAATGTTATAATTACGCTAGAGGCCTGGTGCATGACATTCGTGCACAGGGGGTGTGGGGGTCCCTCAGCCTGACCTGCACCCTCTCCAATCTGGGAGCCCTCAGGGGAGCCCTCTCCAATCCGGGAGTTTCTGTCTGTCTTTGAAATCATATGAGTGAATTGTCTGAGACCCCAACTCAGTTTGGTTTGTTGCTCACAGAATAATAGAGGCATTTTTTTTTTCTTTGCTTCATTGGTGGAGATGTCCTGGAACTTTTAGGATATCTTCCCTTTAATTTTTCCTAGACACTCTGATTTTACTTATGTGTCTCACCTTTGCTTTCCCTCCATCCCCCACCACAACAGTAACTTGCTCCAGGCTCACTTTGCTCTAGTATCTAGGAGATCCATCTGCCACCAGAACTACGATTCCCAGAATTCCTGGTGCTCCCTGCGCTCTGGGCTTCAGCTTCCGGTCCTGGGGCTGCCACCAGAACTACTATTCCCAGAATTCCTGATGCTCCCCATGCTCTTGGTTTTCCCTTCCTGCTCTGTCTCTGTCCCATGGCCTCCCACTCTGCCAAGTCCTCCAGGCTGCTGCCACTCCAGCTCTGCTCTCTGCCCGGTAGCTTGGGGGGGCATGGGTCCCTCGGTCGCTGGGAGCAACTGAGGGAGCCACATCCCCCCAAACCTCTGGCTCTCCTGCTCTGCTCTCAACCTGTGGCTTGGGGAGAGCAACCGATGGAGCCACGTCCCCCCAATCTGCCAGATCTCCCGTTCTGCTCTCCAACTGGCGCCTCTGTATGCAAATTAACCCACCATTTTTGCCGGGTTAATTTGCATACTCACTCCTGATTGGCTGGTGACCGTAGTGGAGGGTCAGTCAATTTACATATGTCTCTTTTATTATATAGGATGATACACTATTGCATAATACACCAAAATGCCCTGTATTGTAATTGAGAGCTGTCTGTAATCACCTTGCCTTCATGACTAAGCAGTCTGTAGGAGGAAACATCTTTAACATCACCATGTACCATGGTATCTAGAATAGTGAATGTGTCTGATATTTGCTTTGCTTTAAAATTTTGCTTTCTTCTTTTCCCTTTTGTAATTCAAAGTGACATCTAGGGGGAAAAAGCCATCAATCTTTCAGGATGATTGAAGAAATCAGCACATATTTCATTAGTGCTTGTTATGTGCCAAGAACTGTGCTAGGTGCATTGATGACTGGAAAATAAGAATGAGATAAGACCTTTTAGTTTCAATAATATATGTTGAAATAATTAAACCTTCCATTGAGCATGCTGATTGTAGATGTACAGCATGTCCTCGAGTAACGTTGTTTTGTTCAGCATCGTTTCATTATGACATTGATGAGATACTGTAGGAACTTAACTCTTGTTTATATCAATTAGTCTGTGTTAAAATTGTTTTCATTATATGTCATCTCACTTAAAATTAAAGCTTCCAAGAACCTATGGATGATGTTAAATGAGGACTTATTGTAATAGAAATTCATATGCAGGAGAGAGAAGTAGGGTTAGAGTAATTAGAGAAAATTCCTTGAAAATTTCTGAACTTAAATTGATGGCTGGGAGTGGACTAGGGAGGGGAGACTATGGAAGCTACCAGATTAGGATAGTACTATTCAATGCAAAAGTTTAGAGGAAGAACCAAATCGTGTTGGGGGTTGGGGCAGGGAAGGGGAAAGCAAGAGATGAGGCTGAGTTTGCTAGAACAAAGAATGTATATTGCAAAGAATAAAAAATCAATTTGAAAGAGGATCTCAAAGTCCTGGCAGAATAATAGAAATTAGTTTGAGCTAAATTCAGCAGGGTTTAAGAAAAATAAGTTTGATAGTAGGTAGGCTGGATTAGGCAAATGGTTCTCAAACTTGAAAGTGTAACAAACTGCAGTTTTTGTCCTTTATGGGGATACAAGAACTCTGCATTTCGTACCAAGCACCACAGGCAGTTCTGTTAAGGTAGGCTGAGGAGCACACTTTGAGAAATGCTGGATTATGATGGAGAGAGATTTTTTCGGGGGGCTACCCAGGAGATGTGTGTGTGAGTCAGTGAGAACCTGTATTGTACTGCAGGGTAGATTTAGATGGGTGGGGTTAAATCATGGAGTTTTGTGTGATAAAGGAATCTTGAACTTATTTGAATGTGAGCAGGAGCCAGCCTATATTTCTGATCTTGGCACCATAAACAATCCAATGGCCTATGCTAGAAACCAGTGAAATACTACAGATTCCACCACATCCAATTACCAACTTCTATGACTATTTTCTCTAAGTAACTCTTAACTCTCTCCCCTAATAACCTACACCACACCCCCTTAGTTCAGAGTCATCATTTCCCACACCAATAACTGCCCTGCCTAGTGGGTAGTCTCCCAGTCTTTGTTCTCTCATTGGGCTCCTGCATGTTCTACACTGTGACCAGAGATCGTGTTTCCCTCTTAAAACTTTCAGATGGCTCCCTCTTGGCCTTTGTGACCTTATCCCTGCATCCTTTCTAATTTCATCTCCAGCTGCATAGTACATGTGCCTGCCACCTGGCTATATAGCAGCTCTTAGAAATTCCTTAACATCCTATTCTTTAATACTTTTAAATCAAGCATGTTCTATTTCTTTGAGCTGGAATGCCCTTTTCTTTTCTAACTTGCCCAGCAAGCTCCTAAATATCTATTCAAATTAAGTTTCATGTCAGTCTTCAGAGAAGCTGTCCTAGATAACTCCTTCCTTCCCATAGCACTGTGTATATAACTGTATTATAATATTGAACATATTTTAATAAATCATTTATATGTCTTCCCCAATGAACATTGCTCCTGCTCTCAAAACGCTAGGTCTAATGGGGAAGACAGACAGGTAAACACAATAAAGGCAGGGTCTGAAGATGCAATGTAATAAAAGTTGCAAAGTGGCAGGCCAATAGGCTGTATATGGTTCATGGAAAAGTTTCATTTTGTCTGAGAATGTTTAGAAAGACAGTATGAGATGGGTGTTATGATTGATCTGCAATATAAACTGTTTCATATCCATTGTCTATGACCTGCTTCTCACACTGGAGTTTGCAAACCCTGCGATAAAGGAAACCATAGGAATCAGCTTCCAGAGGAAGTGATGAGGGGTTAGTTCTACAAGTTTAGATGGGAGGCGTCCCTAAAGGGAGACGTTTTTGTTGTTGTCTTAAGACTAGAGAGAGGAGTGGACAAATAGTATTTACAACCACTCTGGTGAAAATCAGGTACAAATGGCCTTAATTTTCATGGTCTCATTAATTTTCAAAAGAGGAGAATGTTTGTTCATTGATAAAATGGGCAGGTTAGAATTTCATAGAACTGTTGCAGAGAGAAGAATTTCTAGAATAACCACTTTAAGAATCATAGTTACCTAGAAATTACATACTTTGGTCAAAAAAGTGAGTGATAGAGAAGCCAGAATGAAATTGAAAAGGTGGAATATGTAATTAACGGGTCGCCCTGACCCTGTCTTTCTTTTGTCTCTTCGGTGTTGATCAGGAGCAGAAATGGAGGCATTTGAGGCCCTCCTGATCTTGAACTACTGCCACTTGTGCTTTTCACTCTTCCCCTTTATCAATTTTACTTTAAAAATCAGGCTGAAAAACTGCCTGTTACCTTAACATAACCAACCTCTCAGCCTCATGCAGTCTTGCTTCTGACTTTGCTCATCTGATTTTTTTGTTTTATTTTGTTTTGTGTGTTTGGGTTTTTTTTCCATGGAACGTTTCCCTTCGTTTGTCCACATTCTGCCCCTCCTCTATGGCTCTTCCATGAAGCCTAGCCTGAGTCCCACCTCCATCCCCTGCTCCCGATTTCTACCTAACAATTTCTCTGAAATTTTATAGCACTTTCTTTTCTTCTATCTCTTACGGAATCACTTTCTACCTCATCTTATACTTTCTATTACATTTTATGTTCCTTAAGGGCTTCTCTTATAATACTCCTATTTTACTTTATAGCAGTGATTTTCAACATTTTATGTATTATGGCAAACATAAAGTAATTACTAAAATTCTGCTGCACACCAAAAAATATATTTTTGCCAGTCTGACAAAAAAAATAGGTGTAGTTTTGATTCATTCATGTCAGATGGCTATTGTTGTGTTGGATGTTGTCATTTTTAAATTTGACAATCCTAGGGAAAAGAGGTCAGTGCCCCCGACTAAATAGTCAGGCACTGCATGTTTTATTTTATTTATTTATTTATTTTTAAATATATTTTATTGATTTTTTACAGAGAGGAAGGAAGAGGGATAGAGGGTTAGAAACATCGATGAGAGAGAAACATTGATCAGCTTCCTCCTGCACACTCCCAACTGGGGATGTGTCCACAACCAAGGTACATGCTCTTGACCGGAATCAAACCCGGGAACCTTGAGTCCGCAGGCTGATGCTCTATCCACTGAGCCAAACCGGTTAGGGCGATACTGTATGTTTTAAAAATTCTCAAGGCACACCAGTGTGCTATGGCACACTGGTTGAAATCACTGCTTTATAGTAATATATGCCTTGAATAATACTGTCACTCTATGGGTCTGTCTTTTTATTATTGTAGTATAGACTCTGTGAAGGGATGCATGGGTTTACAGGCAAATAGACCTGGGTTCAGATTCCCATTCTATTATATACTAGCTATGTGACCCTAGATAATTTACTTAACCTCTCTGAATCTCAGTGTTCCCTTCCATAAAGTGAGGATAATAGTACTAAATTCAGGATGGTTTTGGATCTTACTGCTTATATTTAACATATAAAGAAGCTTGCAAATAGTAGGTCTAAATTATATTTTTTGTTAAGTATATTTGATTCTTCAAAAAACTTGGTATGGAAAACATAAAAACAGGAAGAGGACACAATACTATTAGATAAATATTAGATGAGCTGCCTTTTTTATTGGTGAAGTATTCAAGGTGTGTGCTATTTGATAGCACTTATTTTGGACCAAGAATGGTGAGGAGGGTTAGCTGGATGGATAAGGGAGAATGCTTCACCTGCTTATTGGAAGCTATGTGTTATGTGGTGTAGATTATTGTTGAGCTTTGAGAAAAAATTCACATGTGGTCTCAAGATAATATTCAGAAAGTTATTTTAAACATTTAGTAAAATAGTTGAATACTTGTTATGGATACGATCTCTGCAGGGAAATGATAAAATATCTTCCTGTAGATATCTTAAAGTGGCAAAAGAGAATTTGGAATAGAAAGAACTGAATGGCTTTTTTAATAGCTTCTAATTCTAAATAACTGTTGTACAACTTTTTGAACCAAAATATATTGTTTTTATTATTTAGTAACACATTGCATAAAACAGATTTAGAAAACAGTGAAAATGGTTGATTTGATTTCACTGCAAGCTAAGAAAAATTTATCCACAGATTGAAAAATCCCTATTCATCTGTGGGGGGAAAAAGAAAGAATTGACATGATTACACACAGTAATTGGAAAATAGAATTATAGTGACCAGACCTTACAATGTTAAATATAAGGTAATTTAATGACATAAATAATTGAGTGCCTACTGCTGCAGTAGGATGTTTTTTGGGATAGTGTTTGTTTTGGCATTAGAAAGACCTGAATTTGAATCTCTGATTCAGCACTCATTCATTCCCTGTGATCTTGTTAACCTCTCTGGCCACAGTTGGCATTCTTTTCTGAACAAAGAGTTACTGGTTATCTATTATATGCCAGATACTATTCTAGGTGCTCATATGATGAACCATAATGGCAAATAAAATGATTCCAATATTTCAGGTTTCTGAGTAAGTATAGGATCAATAGTATAACCCTTGTCCTACGTGAAGATACAGGCAGATAAAAAATATGAAGGCTCCATTAGCATGAAGGTAGTGAAGGATTCAGCCATAATTTACATCTCGAAAAATGTGAGTAACAGAATTTAAAGTGAAATTGCTCATGGAGTTTACATTCTAGCTAGGAAGATGGACAGTAAGACACATATCAAATATGATGGCAGGTAGTGGTAAGTGCTACAAAGGAGGGGGGGAAGCAAGGTGAGAAAGCTGTGATCAGGGCTGTGTTATTATTTTAGACTAGGGGCCCAGTGCACGAATTCATGCACCTTGAAAGGAACTGTGGGCCATGAGGCTGAAGTGGGCACAGGGGCGGGACTCGGCCCCTCCTCCACGCCTCTGCCAGACCCCTCCCGCTATGGCCCCTGGTCCTCTGTGTGCCGTCAGCCCCACTCCTGCCACCACTGCTTCCATGTGATGACAATGCTGGCCCCACTCGCACCTGCTGACGGCACCCAGTGATTGGGACTAGCACCAGGCGCTGGCAGCAGGTGTGAGCAGCAGCTCCAGCGCTGGTTGTGGGTGAAAGTGGGGCTGGCGCCAGCAGTGAGTGCAAGCTCTGGGCAGGACTGTGGCATGTGGGAGCAAAGAATTTTCAGTAACCACAGTAGGCTCACCTTGATGACAATGACTGGCGCCTCACTTTGGTCTGGCACCCCTGCTCACCTCCACCATCCCACCACGGCTGACGCCCTCCATGTTGCACGCTCTGCCACTTGCTGCCAATGCCAGCCATGTTTCGCATGCGCCGCCTGATGGTCAGCGCATGTCATAGCAACCGGTTGTTCGGTTGTTCTGCTGTTTGGTCTATTTGCACATTAGGGTTTTATATATACACTAGAGGGGGAAGGGGGGGTCCCTCAGCCTGGCCTGTGCCCTCTTGCAGTCTGGGACCCCTCGGGAGATAACGACATGCTGGCTTAGGCCTGCTCACGGGTGGCAGAGGGCAGGCCTAATCCCTAGGTGCAGCCCCTGGTCGGGCTCAGAGCAGGGCCGATTTGGGAATTGGGGCGCTGCCCCCTGTAATGCACAGAGCAGGGCGGATCGGGAGGTTGCGATGCCACCCTCAGTCATGCTCAGGGTAGGGCCGATTGGGGGGTTGGGGCACCGCCCCCTGTCACACTCAAGGCAGGGTCTATGGGGAGGTTGCGGCGCCACCCCCTGTCATGCACAGAGCAGGGCCGATCAGGGGGTTGGGGCGCTGCCCCCTGTCACGCACAGAGCAGGGCTGATCAGGGGGTTGGGGAGCTCCCCCCTGTCACGCACAGAGCAGGGCCCATGAGGGGGTTGGGGAGCTCCCCCCTGTCATGCACAGAGCAGGGCCCATCAGGGGGCTGGGGAGTTCCCCCCTGTCACACACAGAGCAGGGCGGATCAGGGGGTTAGGGCTCCGCCCTCTATCACCCACAGAGCAGGGCCGATCAGGGGGTTGGGGCACCGCCACTCTCACACTCAGGGCAGGGCCAATGGGGAGGTTATGGCTCTACCCCGTCACACACAGAGCAGGGCCCGTGGGGTGGGGTGGTTCGGGTGCCGCACCCTGTCACACACAGAGCCGCAGGGCGATCAGGAAGTTGGGGAGCTCCCCCCTATCAGGCACAGAGCAGGGCCGATCAGGGGGTTGGGCGCCTTCCCCTGTCAGGAACAGATCAGGGCCAATAGGGAGGTTGGGGCCCCACCCCCTGTCACACACAGAGCCGCAGGGCGATCAGGGGGTTTTGGCGCTGCCCCCTGTCATGCTGATCCCGGTGCTGGGAGACCTCGCGGCTCCGCTGATCTCCGTGCTGGGAGGCATATTACCCTTTTACTATATAGAATAGAGGCCTGGTGCATGGGTGGGGGCTGGCTGGTTTGCCCCGAAGGGTGTCCCGGATCAGGGTGGGGGTCCCCACTGGGGTGCCTGGCCAGTCTGGCTGAGGGGCTGAGGGCTGTTTTCAGGCTGGGACTGAAGCTCCCAACTGCTCCTTTCTTTCTTTCTTTTTTTTTTTTTTATTCTGAGCCAGCTTTAGCTCTGAGGCTCTAGCTCTTAGGCCTCCGCTCCTGAAAGCAGGTATCTGGTTTGTTTAGGTTCTACAATCGAAACTCTGTATCAACTCCAGGTCTGAGATCCCGGCTAGCTGAAAGCTGGTTTCTGGGGTTTTGTTTAGCTTCTATTTTTATAACTATGTTTCAAACTGCCAGCTCAGAGGCCTGCAGCGGCAGGCGGGGAACGTTGGAGTCCTCCGTCACTGAAGCAAGCAAGCCTCACGTTAGTTTCAAGCTGTCTGGCTGCCGGCCGCCATCTTGGCTGGCAGTTAATTTGCATATCTTGCTGATTAGCCAATGGGAAGGGTAGCAGTCGTACGCCAATTACCATGTTTCTCTTTTATTAGATAGGATAGGTAGGTGAGTTCTCTTAGCAAATGGCATTGAAACAGACAGGAATGAAATTGGAGAGAGCCATGAAAATATCTCAGGAAGAGCTTTACAGGCCGAGAAAATGTTAAGCGCCACAGCTTTGAATCAGGAGTGTATCTTGAGTAGTTGAAGAATAGCAAAGAGGTGGCCATGTCTGGAGTGGGGTCAACCATGGGAAGTACGGGGGTATTCATTAACCAACCTGAGAGTTAGTGAAGGTGACTAAAAACACAGGTTAATCATAGTAATGGGTAGTAAACTTGGAAAGGTGGGTTCAGATCATTAGAAGGGATATGCCAAGGAGTTGTGAGGAATCCCAGAAGGTTCTGAGCAGTGGAATGACAAAATCTGACCTGTATTTGGGGAAGTTTAATGGAGGAGTGGAAATTGGAAAGGTTAGGGAGCCCAAGCTGGGTGTTGTTGAAGTAGCTTAAATAATAAGACCCTGAACTGGAGAGTGCTTAGGAAGAACTTAATGGAGGGTATGGATGAGAGAGAGGGAGGTTGTGGAAGTGGAATATCTTAGCCTCAGCAAATGATTAAGAAGGGCAGAGGAGATGTGTGATTCAGCAGTGACTGAAATTTCAAGCATGAGTGACTGGAATGATGGTGACTTGAGCATTCATAGAGAAGTCAGGAGCAATACTAAGTTTGGAAGAAAAGAAGACGAGTTCAGGTAGACATGCCAATCAGGGAGAAAGTAGTAAAAGAAAAAAATAGGAATCAAGTTATCACCATGCAAAAACATTTTATTAGCACTTATACCATTAAGAGTAGAATTTTATAGTTAGATTCTCTGTTTCAGACTCTGACTTTTACTATTTAAAATATGCTGTCTGCACATTGCTGCTGAACATAATGTTGTTTATCATCCTAATGCCATTTAACTGTTTATAAACCGAAACTTAAGTATCCGTACCAGACAACGTAGGCGATGTGTATTTCAGTTGGCTCAATGGACCCTGATAGAAAAGAGCTAATTATTTTGTTTTCTTACCACATAAGCAATTTAGATAATTGAGATGTCACATTTGTATCTTTTGCTGTGTTTCTAAATAACCTGAATTAGGAGGACAACCGCATTATGGGTGAAGGTTAGATACAGATGTGTGTTTCTTGGTCCTAATTCGGGCATGGGAATCATGGGCACTGATTGAATGAATATTGCAGAACCTTTTCCTCAAAACAGAGCCAAATGAATCTGTTTCCCAGGCTGATGAAGGTCATACTGAAAGAAAGTTCCTGGTAAAAGTATCAGTTTATGGCCAAGCTCAAAGTAATAAATTAAAAATGCTACTGATGTTTTCCTTATTATAAGCCACTAGTAATCATAATATTCATAAAATACCACCAAGTGTGACAGTATGTATTTGTGGGTTGAGCTGCTATTACATTATTAAATTAAAGTTTTATTAGTTTATTGATCAAATAGTGTCATAATGATTTCTTCATGTAATGTTACATTTGTGTCAGGCCAATTATTTGGATAATCCTGTGACAAAAGATAAAATCTTCTTTGCCTTAAAATTATATATATATATATATATATATATATATATATATATATATATATATATATGGTCCAGAAGGGGGAGACAAAACACTGGTTATTGAAGCTTGAAGTAGCTGCTGCTTCATGATAAAACATGGCTTTCTTGCTCTCCAATTTGATTGTTTTTTCTTGTGAGTTTAGAAATTGTAGGATAGCTGTTACTGTAAAATATTTAGTTTTATGGAAGTAACAATTTTGTTAAAAATCTAAATTCAATCAGAGTAAAATAATCAAGGCAATTATTTTTAACTATTATATATAAAGTAGAAAAACTCATTTGGTAATCAGATGAAAATAAGACCTCAGACTGTCTAATGATGGTATATTATAAGTGATCTTTTAAAAATAGCACAGGCACTATTAAAGTTCCAATTTCGGTCTTTTCTAATTTCACATTCATTATGTGCAAGGAGAAGCTACCTCCCCATTTCCTTATGTTTTAATACTGCAAACCAGCTCGTATATTGTATTTGTTTTGGATAGGAGCATCTGCCTGTGTTTTGAAAGGTTTTATTATTTAACTCTCCATTCATTCTTAGAACAGTTTCTTACCATTCTCTCTTTCCAGTGCATTGTCATAAATTACATTATTTAATCATGACAGATTAAATTCATTGTTTAAGGAATGCTAAGATAGTGCAGATTATAAAATATTAGCAAGTCATCTTACCTTGGGCATTTGGAAACCTCTGAAAGACAGTCTGAATGTTGAATTCCTGTTTAGACATATATTTTGTAAATTGATTGTATTAATATTTATGGGTATGGGGTAGTTATGTTTTATAATATATCCTGATATTAAAAACAAAAAAAAATAGACTTGTCATGTAGGATTCTGCACTGCAAGTTTATTTTCTGTATACTTTGTGATCATGTTAGAAATTTCTATTGATGATATTTCTCTGTGTGCATCATCAGGTAAATGAATACATTTAAAATCTGATGCTTGATTTAAGACATTTAAAATGAATATAGCCATTATTTAGTATTGCATCAGTTTTTAAAAAATTTTTCAACTATGGCAGAAATTTAATTGGCCATATAGCACGAGATAATTATATACAAGTGGTTTTTTTTGAGTGTGTGTTTGCTTTTGTTGTTAAGTAATATAGTCTCTAAGCTATGTGTCCTTTAAAAGCTTTGCAAAATTTGCTATTGCCATTAGAAAACTTAAGTGGCATACATGCCACAGGGAGATTTTTTTATGAGGCAATGCTTTCTTGATCCAGGTAGTCTTGTCCAGCATTGGAAAGAGTGAAAATAAAATTAGGATCACTATTAAAGGATCACTATCTTACCTTACTCTGTATCAGACTTTGAGCTTTTTCTTACATATTTGATTCCATTTCCCATTTTAGTTAATCAAGTTTCTTTTATCAGCTTATTGATTAGGACAGGACTGTTAGCTCCATTGAATGGGATAAGGGCAGAGTAGGATCATCTTTAAAATGCCACCTTAGATTTATAAAGTGCTTTAGAGTTTTTAAAGTCCCATCATGTATTTTCTCATTTGAGCTACATATCACATGTATTTCTGTAGGTTTGTGCATCAATTGTTCAGAAAGACATTGCCTCCATTTCCATATTCCTGGGGTCTGGCCTTATCCCATGGAATTTTTTTGAGTGGTATATACTGGTCAAGGTATTTCCCACCAGTGGTCAACAGGTATTCATAACGAATTAGTATCCAATTTATATGCTTGTATGAAATGTGTTGTGGGCTTGCATCTCTAAATAATGGTCATGTGACTAAGTAACATTTAAGTTTTTTTGTGGGTTTTTTTTTTTCCCTGTGGTCTCCATAATTCAGATACCAGGAGTACTACATTGATTACATATGCTATTATAGTTGCAACACAATTACCTATCAGAACAATAAAGAAAACAAAAGCATCAATCAGACACCAAAAGCTTTCTGAGTTTAATTATTGTCCTGATCTGTTTGTAAATTTTTACTAACCTGTCATGGTTCCTTTTTTCAATGCATTTGTGGTCTAAGAAGAAAATAATTGTTGTGCAGTGTGATTCTTGTGCTCTGGCTAGAGTAACTACTTTGTAAGCTTTAGGTAAACCATTTATTTTCATTGATGATGATGCTTTTTTGGCAGGGTGGTTTTGTAGTCAAAGAGCTGTTTTGCAAAGTGTGATTGGCAACTGTATCCTAGATTTTTTTTTTTTGGCGTGTATATCTATTCATCTGTCTATCCTCTCAAAGTTAAATGAACTTAATGTAGGTTCCTCTATGTTTGAAAAGTGAGAAATCTTAAGAGAGCTGAGACTTTTTCTCAAGATTAAATTTTTCTTATTATGTGGAAACCTTTTGGTTAGAATGAGAGGAGGCATGTTATGGGTTGAATTGTGCCCCCCAAAATGCATATGTTGAAGCCCTAACTCCCAATACCTCAGCATGTGACTGTCTTTGAAGGTAGGGCGTTTAAGTGGTAAAGTTAAAATGATGCTGTTCGGGTATGCTTTAATCCAATTTAACTGTATCCTTTTAATAAGAGGAAATTTGGACAAAGAAACACCAGGGGTAGATAGACCATTTGAAGACACAGTTGATGTTACCTGTTTGGGAATGTGTGCTATGAGAGCACACAGACCATGTCTGCTCAGTCATTTTTGTCCCACAGAGCAACATGTGACAGAGCGGCTTTCCCACAGGCGGGCTCCCTCTATGTTGAGGGTATGTCTATTAGCATGTCCATCTGGTGGAGAAGCAATCAGTGAAGGACAAAATAATAACAATGTTAGAAAAGATAAGCACCCATGGTGATGATCATTATCCACAACAGCCTGGAAGCCACTCAGTTCTCGGGTTTTGGTTAAGAGGCCAAGCTCTGAATTCAGTCTGACTATCCTCTCAAAGTTAAATGAACTTAATGTAGGTTCCTCTATGTTTGAAAAGTGAGAACTCTTAAGAGAGCTGAGACTTTTTCTCAAGATTAAATTTTACTTTTAAGGCTAAGGAGAGAGGCTTCAGAGGAAGACAACACTGCCGATGCCTTGACCTTGGACTTCTAGCCTCCAGAACTGTGAAGAAAGAAATCTTGGTTGTTTAAGTCCAGCCGTGGGCAAACTACGGCCGCGGGCCGGATTCGGCCCGCTTGAAATGAATAAAACTAAAAAAAAAAGACTGTACCTTTTTATGTAATGATGTTTACTTTGAATTTATATTAGTTCACACAAACACTCCATCCATGCTTTTGTTCCGGCCCTCTGGTCCAGTTTAAGAACCCATTGTGGCCCTCGAGTCAAAAAGTTTGCCCACCCCTGTTTAAGTCACATCCTCTGTGTTTTTTGGTTTGTTTTTGTTATGGCAGACATAGCAAACTAATGCAATATATAATATTCATTCTATTGTAATTGATACTTCATGATAGCTAACTTCTATAGTTAACTTAGTGTAACGCTAAGTGCCAAGAACTGTGCTCAGCAAATTCCACGTAAAAAGTAACTTAATCTTCATAACAGTTATCACCCCCATTTTATAGATGAGGAAAGTGAGGCTTAGATAAGCAAGTGCATTGTCCTGGGTTGCACAGTAAGTAAGTGGGGGAGCCAGGACTCGAATCCAGTCAGACTGACTTCCGAGCTTGGCCTCTTAACCAAAACCCGAGAACTGAGTGGCTTCCAGGCTGTTGTGGATAATGATCATCACCATGGGTGCTTATCTTTTCTAACATTGTTATTATTTTGTCCTTCACTGATTGCTTCTCCACCAGATGGACATGCTAATAGTCATACCCTCAACATAGAGGGAGCCCGCCTGTGGGAAAGCCGCTCTGTCACATGTTGCTCTGTGGGACAAAAATGACTGAGCAGACATGGTCTGTGTGCTCTCATAGCACACATTCCCAAACAGGTAACATCAACTCAGATAGCATACTGAACAGCTTAAATGTGAGGAAAGGGATACTGCTGCTTTATGACCCAACATAAGTATTAAAAATAATCCAATTTTTAGCAATGGCCTTTACTTACTTTTAAGCCATTTTCCCTGTTTCTAAAATCGATTAAACATTGTGCCTCTTCAAGTTTTATATCACTGCTGTTCACCTTTCTTGTGCACGCTTTCCTTTTATAATTAATTTCAGTTAAATATTAGTTTTGTTTAATTAATATTGTATAATTAAAATGCATATAAGCTCTCAAAGATCAAGGACTATGTCTTCATATACCTTAGACATTTAAAAATACACTAGGCTTGCCTGGCCGATGTGGCTCAGTGCCTGGCTGGCATGGCTCAGTGGTTGAGCTTTGACTTATGTACCAGGAGGTCATGGTTCAATTTCCAGTCAGGGCATATGCCCGGGTTGTGGGCTTGATTCCCAGAGTGGGGCGTGCAGGAGGCAGCTGATCGGTGATTCTCTCATTATTGATGTTTCTATCTTTTTCTCCTTCTCTCTTCCTCTCTGAAATCAATAAAAATATTTTTTAAGAAATAAAAATACACTAGGCTATAACAGTAATAAAATAATTGAACATCCTTTTGTTTAGTCTCTACCTATTCACAGTTCCTCTGATGGTGAACCGTACATAAACTGAAATCTGAAAGCTGCTTTTATAAAGCTTGTCAAGAACAGAAGTCCTCTTCTGTTGGCAATGCAATCCAGCATCTTAAAATCATATTTCTGTCAAGAATAAACTAAATTTCTCCCATGACAGTTCAGGTCCCTTTCCTCTTGAGACGTTTCCTACTTTCACTGAGAATGATTGGCCATCATCACCCATGCAATCTCTCTTAGATTGAAGTGGCCCTTCAGCTTCTTCTCCCACTTGCTTTAACTTTTCCATATAGTCCTGCATTCTTTTCAATTGGTGGAGGACTGTACACTTTGGGGCCTCAGATCTTTAAGTGCTACTTAATGATACACCCAATCTATACTCTCTTATTCTCATTTTACTCAGTGTGTGTGTGTGTGTGTGTGCGCGCGCGCGCGCGCGCGGGGGCCATCTAAGTTCCTTAGTTGTAGTGGTGACACTGTTATAGATAGTGATTGTGATTTTTCTGTATAGATGTTGAAAAATACTGAAAAATACTGAGAAGCCCTCTCCCCCTCTCATTTCCCCCCATTATCCAGGAAACTCCAAAAGCTAGACAGATTCTGGATGTTCACCTGGAGTTTTTCTCCACTTGTTTTTGCTCACAGCTTGGTGTGCAGAGTGAATCATACCCATAGGGCAGCCACCACATGAAATGGTTGTTTATAGCATAAATTATCACATAGTGAAAATTACAGTGTTTGGCCTCAGAAGACCTGGGGTTTGGCTCATGACTCTCTTTCTTAATGGCTGAGTGATTTAGGGATAAAACACCCAACATTTTGTGAGTCCAAGTCTCTATTTTTTCCTACTCTGCCATCCTAATAGAGTTATGAAGCACTTTGTAAACTGAAAAGCACACTATACATTGAAATGATTGTCATTGTAGTTCCTAATATATATTTTTTTGGAAGAAAATGCTGAACCACAACTACCACCAGCTTATAGTGCCACATGCGTGCATGTGTTCCTTCCTTCATCACTCAGTGTCAGTTTAGAAGCCATTTAGAGGTGTAGCCTTTGTAAAAACTCAGGTCTTCTCAGAAGACTGCATTTAAAGCTACATCTTTATGAGATACACAAGCAGCCATGAGGATTAGCCTTAATCCTCTATCTAGATATTAAAATATCTGTACTTTAAACGGCACAGCCACGGTATCCTTTTCTCATTTTATTTGAACTCTTTTCTTCATCTGAATATTGTATATGATTTACAAATTATATACAATAACTACTTCCAAACTAAGGTCACACACATTCAGGAATGGGGAAGTTTCTGGAGTAGTATTTTAAGATTTGTGATAGTAGGAATTTGGCCTTTTTTTTTTTTAAAGGTAGTACTAAATGTTTAAGTCAAAAGGCCATGTTTCTTTGAAATATATGTTTTAAATTAAATATACGATTTAAAGCAAACCCATTTCAACTTTGTTATTGTCATTCTAAGAGTATACAGTACATTTCAGAAAATTTGATAATGCAGCTAAGGAGAGAGTATTAAAAAAAACCCCACAAAAAAACACAACACCTTCCTATACCCCTATAACCCTGACATAAGCCACTGTTAGGAATTTGGTACTGATATCCACTCACCTCTCTGCTGCATAGTTATATTTTTACCATGGTTCCTACCGCTTTTCATAGCTATACTTCCCCCTCAGAATTGCATCCATATTTTATGATGAGGCAAACTGATACAGATAATTTTTGGTAGATTACAGCTTCTAATAGCAAAGTAGTATTTCAATCAATCCTGGTACCCTTACATCATTTCATTACAGTCTGGTTACTATAAACTCAATATCTAGAAGCATTCGATGCCTCAAATAGTTCTGGCATGATTTTATCTTTAGTAATGTTTGAGTATGTGAACAGTTATAGGCCATTTTTATGCTTAAAAAGTCTAATGGAAAGTGTTCATGATCTATTTCATTATTGGATGAACATAATACACAAATTGCTATCAAGATATGAAACCAATAAATGCTTGCTGTCTCCATAGGTATTTATATATAACTATAGGCTTAGTGCATGAAATTCGTGCACTGGAGGGGGGGGTGGTGCCTCAGCCTGGCCTGCGCCCTCTCACAGTCTGGGAGCCCTCAGGGGATGTCCCAGGGGGAGCAGGTCTAAGCCATAGTCTGGCCTCCCGCTGTGGGAGGCAACCAGGCTGGCCGATCAGGGGAAGGTGCTGCCCCCATCACCCCGCTGCTGCCGCCACCACCAGCCTTCCTCTGCAAGAGGCGACTGGGCAGCTGATCAGGGGATGGCACCGGCTGTTTCGGCCCCACCCTTCCCCCATTGCCCGTCCGCCACCACTGGTCGCTGCCACCTCCCCCCCACCCCTATTGCCATCCCCTCCCTCTGCCCGCTGGCACATGCCTTGGCTGGCCTGGCACTGCCTGCTCACCGGTCCTGCCCCCCGCCAACTGGTCGTTCAACCTTTAGGTTGATTTGCATATTATGCTTTTATTATATAGGATGATTCATTTTTATATTTATGAGACATGAATAATTTGAAGAACAATCTAGAGGTGATGAATGGAAACAAACTAGCAGGAAAATGTGTCAATAATTCATGATTTGTAAGCCTCAATTTTCATTACTTTTGGAGGGTGCTGTTGAATTACTGTTGTGCATGAAGCAAGATCTTCATTTGGAAAAATTATTTGTATTAAACAGATGACTAGGTTGGAATAGCTGCTAAATAATTTCATGTTTTTGTTTTTATTGTATGTAGTCCAATTATAAAATATCACATCAGATTATTTATAAGTATACAAATGCACAATTTTAGTTTTATTTGAGTTTTCACATTTTAGAGAAGCTGATTAAAATCACACAAAAATATCAGTGTTTTTTGTTGTTGTTTGTTCGTTTTCTTTTGTGAATCCTTACCTGAGGATATATTTTTTCCATTGCTTTTCAGAGACAGTGGAAGGGAGGGAGGGGTAGAGAGACAGAGAAATATCAATGTGAGAGAGACACATTGATTGCATGTGCCCCTATGGAGGGTGGGGAAGGTTTTATTATACAACAGTTTAACCATTTGAATTGAGTTAAAGCAAGATTGGAATTTTTGCAGTTAATACCTTTATTAAAGGAAGTGATCAATTATTCTGTAGTTAACCATTTTGTCCTTTTTATTGTTGAAGGTATAAGGAACTCATTACCACATTTTATTATTTGTTCTAATTTCTTCTTTTTAAAAAATATATTTTTATTGATATCAGAGAGGAAGAGAGAGATGGAAACATCAATGATGAGAATCATTGATCGGTTGCCTCCCCCTACTGGGGATCCAGCCTGCATCCCCGGCATATGCCCTTGACTGGAATTGAACCCGGGACCCTTCAGTCCACAGGCTGATGCTCTATCCACTAAGCCAAACCAACTAGGGCTGCTCTAATTTCTTATTTTGAGAAATTTCAAACTTACAGAATCATTATAAGAATATTACAGTGAGCCCTGGACAGTGCGGCTCAATTGATTGGCTATCATCCTGTGCACCAAAAGGTGTCCAGTTGGATTCCCAGTCAGGGCACATACCCGAGTTGTGGGTTTGATCCCCAGTTGGGGTGCGTACAGGAGGCAACCAATCCATGTTTTTCTCTCTCTTCCTCTCCTTTCTTCTCTTTCTAAAAAACACACAATAAAAACACATTTTTTTAAAAACAAATATTACAGTGAATACCCAAATCCCTCATCTAGATGTTCTAATTATTAACATTGTGATATTTGCTGTCTCCTCTCTTTTTCTTTTTTATTTCTCCTTTTTTTTCTCTTTTCTGAGTCTTAATTGATGATTTGTAACACTTCTCCTCTAAACACTGGGTATCTTTTAAGAACAAGGACCTTCTTTTATATAAGCACAGTATAATTTTAAAACTCAGAATTTATCACTGATACAACAGTATCACATTTCCCCCACTATTATTTCAATAATGTCCTTTATAATTTCTTTTCTCTATGGTCCAATGAAGGATCATGTGTTACATTTGTCATATCTTTCAATCCTTGTCTTTAATCTAGAATAGAACCACCCTAGCCTTAAAATTTTTTATTTCATTAACATTTTGATGAGACCAAACCAGTTATTATACAGAGTGTGCCTAAATCTGCATTTGTCTGTTTTGTTTCCCCCTAATTAGATTTAGGGTAAACATTTTTGTCAAGGATGCTATGTAAGTGATGTTTGCCCTTAGTGCATCACATCCTGAGGTGTATGGATATCAGTTTGCCCCATTATTGGTGATGCTAAATGTGATCATTTGGTCTAGATCTAGAAGGTCTCTTCCATATTTGTTTTTGTAATTAATAGGTAAAATGTGAGGTTGTACTCTGAGATCATATAAATAAATTGTTCCCCAGCAACATTTCACATGATTTTAACATCTCTTGATGATTCTTGCCAGAATCAATTATAACCGAGGTTTTATAAAATGGTGATTTCTAATTTCATCGTTTTCCTACATTTATCATCTGGTGTTGTTCTCTAATGTCGAACTTTCCTTTATTTCTCCTTTCTCTTAAATTTTTAAAAAATACTAGTATGGACTAATGGATTCTCTATTTAAATTTAGTTCACTGCCATAGTTTATTGATAAAAACTGTATTAAAGCCTTTCAATTACTTACTGAAAATAACAAAGAAATCAAACCATTAACATCTGTTAGGTTTGAACTTAATGAGGTAATTACACTCATACTAATTTATTAACTCTCATCCAGTAGTAGTTTTCCCCCACCCCCGAAAAAAAACACAACACATTAAACAGATATAGTAGAATTTGAAGTAATGAAATGTCTGACGTGATACATTTATTCACTGCAGTTGTTATATTTGGGCCTTATTTACATTCATTACTGCATAGCTCTTTTGAATATTCTAAACATTAAAATCTACTTTGGTATCTTACAAGACATAAGAAATCTTATATCAGATTGCTGTTTGAAATAGAAGCCTTTAGACATCTTTATTTCCAGAGTTCTATTCTTACAAAGTCATGGCAGTTTATCTTTAACTGTTATCAAGTATGAATATATAAATAGCCACAAATGTGTTTTCTGAAAAAAAAACATTGCATTTGCATATAGAAATGCACGTTGCCATAGTGTTTGATCATCCAGAGCTTGTCTTCCCTGCACACCCTTCACTGAGCCTTTTGTGGAGGTGCTTCATGAGTTCTGCAATCTCCCTGCCCCCAGTTCTGCTCAAATAGAGTGCTTTACTTGTTTTGAAAGATTACAAAAATAACACCCATATTCAGAGAAACCCAGGTTAGTAGTAATTTATAAGACCAGATCAGTTCATTTTTGTGCACATCTCAGAATGTAGCCTCGCTTAGTGTCTTTGGTAAGCTATTATAAGATTGCAAGAGTTGCTATTTTAAAATCCTTAACATTTATAGGTACCTATTTGTGAAAATCTGGGTTTTCTTCATACAATGCAACTAAATCGAATGTGTAATTCATCTGTATGCTTTAATAGGACTGTAGCTCTTTCATAAAATGCCTGCTGTTAGATGTTTCTGTTTATCCAAATCGTCTTATTGTTCTTCTTGATTGACTTATAAAACCAATTCCCACTAATGGAATACTTCTTTAATATACTTGAAAAAAATGGTGAGTCTTTGGAAAAAAGTTCTTAAATTGCTAATCTTAGAGAAAATATCCATTTCAATATGTAAATTTAATACGCCCATTTGTATTTAAAGTGTGTGTGTGTGTGTGTGTGTGTGTGTGTGTGTGTGTGTGTAAATTTTAAATGTATTTCCTTTCATTGGACATTGAATCAGGACTTTAAAATTAGCTTTCTCTACATTTAGTATAATGAGATAAAGGATGGAAATCAGGAATTTTTGTTGCGCTTAAGTAAAAACAAGAATAATTTTAGTGGTCTGGGTTGAAGTATCATGAAAAGCAGCAGCTACACTTAGCTGTAAATCTGTGCAGCTGAAAAATAGATTGTGGCAAAGTGGCCAAGGAGCCATGAGGTGGGCAGCAATATCATGGCATTAGGTATCGCAGAGCTGACTTTGCATGATCTATAAGAGTTTGCATAGTCTATAATATCAAGCTAAAGTTTAGCCAAAAGTTTTATGGCCCTTCATAATCCATTTCCTCCATGCTGATGGAACATTAGCCTTCCAGCATAAAGATTTCCCTTCTGATGGAAGGTTCTCCTTATTACCTCTACCACATTCAGCTGTCCATTTTAGATGTGTATCTTGATTTCTGCCCATCTAAGTAGTCTACTTGAATAATTAGGAGAAAGCTGTCCTGAAGTTTCATTACATAAGCATTACTTGCTGCCTCTTAGGAAAAAAATGAATTTTCCAGTCACATTTTCCTAATTGCCAAAATTATCTTTAGTTCTACACTCAAACTGCTTTCCTAGAAATATTATATCATATAAATTAAACAAAAAAGACTACCTAAATATAGATGAACATTTTAATGATGAAGGTAGAGCATGAGATCATTTCCTTATGTAAAGAATAACTATTAATAAATTCATTATTTATAATCCTGTTTATATAGCTCTCTTATGCAAGGAGAACAGCTTAGGTAAAACAGTATACCTGGAAAACTATTATGTGGAAATGATGAGAGATACAGCTAACACTAAAATGTGGTAAAACACATACATCTATAAACCTAGGCATCTTCTCTTGCTTATAGATGTCAATTTTAAGAAATAAAACCAATACTATTGAAAGTGGAGGTATGAAAATGATCCTATTGTGCTTTTTAATATACAGAAATTTTCCCAGATTTAAAGGCATAAAATCTCTATTAATGAGTTTTCTACTGCTATTTAATGCTATGAAAACCCCACTCTTCATTCTCAATATTTATTATATTATTTATTTATTTAAAAATGTTTATTGAAGATGTCTTGAATAAGCCAGGTATTTTTCTAGATGCTGATGGGGAAAAAAGTAATAGGGGGAAAAAGCCAGATGGAGCTTAAAGTCTAGTTGGGCTAGTATTAGAGTAGACGATTGATAAAATATATTTGTTTTGTAAGCCTCAATTCCTTCATTGTAAGGGGAATGGGGGTCACATTTTCTAGGGTGTAAATTGATCATTTGATCAAATTTCAGTTGTATTAATATCTCATAAACTATTTTGTTTCTCTGCAATGGCTTATTTAGTATTAACTCTCCAGTGCATAAAATGAGACTACAGTGACTTCTTAGTAGTAAGTCAAGGATAAATCTTTTGATACTCGTAAAACAACCAGAACAGATAGCATTCTACAAGTCAGGGGTGGGGTGGAGTGGGGATCAACTGTGGTGGTGAGAAAAGCTCTGAATATCTGAGTTATGACTAAAATGGAAAGGAGGGAGGGAAGAGAGGGAGAGAAGGAAAGAGGGAGGGAGGGAAGGAGAGAGGGAGGGAGGGAGGGAGGGAGAGAGAGAGAGAGAGAGAGAGAGAGAGAGAGAGAGAGAGAGAGAGGAGAGAGAGAGGAGGGAAGAGAAGGAGAGAGGGAGAGAGGGGGAGAGAGAGAGAGAGAGAGAGAGAGAGAGAGAGAGAGAGAGAGAGAGAGAGAGAGAGCGCAAGCATAAGAGCAGTGTTCTAGTCAGAGCTGGAGCCAAAGAAGACTTGGGGATTACATTTTACACATTAAGTCATTGGTTTGATGACAGGGGAGAAAGGCATGTTCTGGCTGGTAACTGTCTTGAAAAGCCTAGCCTTCTTACACAGAAGCTTAAAAAAAACTAATAAGGGAGAAGAGAGTGGAGATGCTCACTGACAGCCTGCACATCACTGGCTTGCAGATATTAAAACCATCAGTGACAGATGCAAACCAGAGATGGTGGTAACAGTTTTCTAGTGGAATTTAGAAATAGTGATTGAGGTGGCTGGATGGTGAGAAATGTAATGAAGACATAATGGAAGAGCTCTGTGGAGCAGCAGGCAAAGCCACAAGGCCTCTGTGGCACTTCTCAAGAACAGATGAGGAATGTCAACAGTGTGAGAAGTCTGGTTCTCCTCCGCCCACCCTTGATTCTGAGGATGGACACTTGCAACTGGAAAAAGGCCCCTCCCTTGCCCCAGTGGGAGTCACTCGTCTATTCTGTGTGTTTTCTGTCTGTGCAAAGAAATCTGGTACTACAATAACTTCTAAGGATATTGTGTGAATGTGGAGCCTGTGGCAAACCTTAGTCAATGATTTGGCTTTAGGTACCATCCATCTGCATCTGAATATCCCAGTTTTACCTGTAGCATATTGTAACATGTTCATGTCACTGGGGAGTATAATAGTCATCATAGACAGACAGAGACGCATTTCAACCAAAACACTTAAAATAGATGCATTGGAGTGGAAACTTTCATGTCATTGGAATATTTTTTCCTAGAATGTCTCATTCCCTACTGATACTAGGTCAGGAGGTATTTTGCTTTATTGATCCCCTTTCTGGCTATTTGGGATTTTAATAATCACATAGGTGCGCCAGTTTTCTTTGTGAATGACACAGCCAGATTACATAATTACAGGTATAGAATTCTCTCATGTTGTTAAAAATCATACTGGGACAGGATGAGTGTGTGTACAATCTTAATGAATAAGACATTTTTATTAAAATATTAAGATTCATATTAAGAACTCATTTAATTTATTTGTTCATTGTTGGTTTGAATCAAGAAACCAATTCTGGCCTTTGATTTCTTATAGTTATAGATATATGCAACTGGCTATATTGACTGAAATATAATCCAGTCCTTTTAATTCTGGTACTTTGGGAGAAGGTTCCTCCATATTCTAAAAAAAAATTCTCAAATATATGTAAAAACCAGAATGTGAATATAAGCATCAGCAATTAAATTAAACTCATGCATTTGGCTGTCAGGGTTTAAAAAAAGGTGTGCAGTTTCAAAAAATTAGTATGGGGGTGGTCACATAGCCAAACAACTTAAACATAACCCTCCTACCTAACAAACCTGCATTCTGTATTGGACTTGCTTAATTAGAGAGAGAAAGTTGTAATGGGTTATGGTTCATGAGTTTAAAGAGCAGTGAGTAGCATTAGGGCCTGGATGGTAAAGTTGGACTTCAGTGGGGTCTGGATACTGGATTATCATGTAGGAAATCATCAATGCAGAATGGAGACCTTGCCATGTTGAGTGCGTTTTGGAGAATAGCCATTTTCATAAGGTTGGCTAAATCATGGTTAGATTATCTCAGATATGGTGAACCACAGTGGTTAAGAAGACAACTTCTGGAGTCAGTCGGTCTGAGTTTGAATCCTGGCAGACTATAATGTTGATTTTCTCATCTGGAAACTGGAATGACAACATATAGCATCTACTTCCAAGCTAGGCTGTGAGGATTAAATGTTAGCCACTGCTATCGTTGTTGTTCCTCGGGGAGCAAATCGGATTTGGTTTTGCACCCAAAAAATCAACTTGGTTTGCAGAAGTAGTCAACTATAAGGGAAAAGCTCAATAGAAATTAGGTGAAAGGGGAGAGCAAAGTTATTATTTTGTGAGTCCTCATATAGGAGCCATAATCCATATTTAGAAAATTTGGGGCTCCCAAGCGGGAGAGAGTGGGTAGAAAAGAGTAGAGGGACAAAGACAAGGGAACGCTCATGTTTAGAGAATGGAAGGATGAACTGGAGCTAATGGTGCAGAAAAGAAAGCAGAGGAGAATGTCCTTGAGGAATAGAGAGAGCAGGGAGGTGAGCAAAGTCAAGTGAGACTTTCACAAGGTTGAGGAAACCTGTTTGTGTTTGAAGAAACCAAGGGAGTTAATCCAAAATATGATTGTACCCACAGGCCCTTTTCCACAGAAAGGTACTAAAAGTACCCTGTTGCCATCAGTGAAACTTTACACTATTGCATAGTAAAAAAAGTTATTTAGTGCAGTAGTAATCAAGAATTTGGCAGCTGAAATCAACTAAATGGCCCCTTGATAACTTCCGAAGAAGTTAGTATCCTACTGTAAGTGCTCACCTGATTCCAGGGAGTAATTAAGGGACTGTGGAGAATGGGGCTTCAGGTAATTAGAACTTGGAATTAGTCCTGTCTGTTGTGAATGGCTGAGATTGTAAGCAGATTTTGTGAGAGTATCAAGCAGACTGGTAACAAATATAATCTAGTTATCCTAAATGTAATTTCTACTACAGAAAAGATAACAGATGTACTTAGATTAGTTCCTGTTTGTGTTTTAAAAAACCCCATAAACTATTGATTTCAATTTGATGAGTATTGACAGTGTTACTTGCATAGCTGTTTAACAGAGGAAAGAAATAATTATAGAAAACAAATGCTTTATTTTCAGTGATGATTATACTAATTCTTTTACTTTACTCCAATAATAATTTAGTGTTTTGTTTTGTGGACTAAACTCCTTAGAATATTAGGAAGAATTCAAAAGGTAAATGAGATACCTGGTCAATACTGTATATGTTATTGCTAGTAAATTTTCTTTCAATATAGCCAGTGCCAAATTTCAGAAAATGTAATAATTGAAGCTGGTGTGTAAGCAGTACCTTCTGTAATAAAATAATTTTATATTATGTACCATGATGTAAACCTTATTGCTTGTTTTGATTTATATGCAAATATTTCTCTTTCTTATAGCTTATACTGCTTTCAGCTGCTATCTTAGTTTTTGTGCCCTAGACTATCTCCATTTTTCCCATGATTACCGTAATAAAATAGGCAAGCAGGAAAAATTATGGCTACTTCTTGTCTCATTTTGTGTATTTGTTTCAGTAGCAGTACCAATCTTTTAGGCAACCAGTGTTGTCAATGTCATGAATTTACAGTAAACCTGTGGAATTTACATATATAAAACATAGATGTCATGCTGGTGAATTCAACTTACAAGCCATGGAACAGAACTCTTGCAGTGAGGCTATTAGTTTCAGGTAATTTAAATCTCAGTGGGAAGCAAGAAATGGATTTTGAACTAATATATTTTTCAAGTCTTCAAAGATAGGAGATTGTAATATTATGTGTAGAGAAAAAAAGTTGTTGATTTTTTTAAGGTAAAGAGGTTTAAATTTAATGAAGTGATTAAAAGTAATTTTGAGATTTATTTCCCATTTATAAAAATAGTTTTTCATTGGTTTAAAGAAAATTGTTTAAAAACTTAGGTTCTTTTTCAACATAATGCCTAATGGAACTAGATATACCTTTCAATGTTGGGAACTTTTGCTGATGAAAGGAATGCAAAATTGTATGTTTGTGGATACTTGCACAGAGCCAGATGTAATTTATTCACCAATACCATTGTAGACATCATTCTTGAGGGATATGTTACTAGTTTCTGTGTCAGGTAAAATTATATCTTGATAACATGTTTTTCTAATTTTAGAACTCAAAGGAAAATGTATAACTATTTTAAAGTATAGGTAGTAGTAATCTTATAATTAATGTTAAGACTCTGCCACTCAGGTGTTATCATTGTTAGCTCCTCTTCACACATTTGTTTTCTAAGAATAATGGTGTCTAATGGTAGAGATAATTAGTTATGCTCCGCATCTGCATTTGTCATATCACTTTCTGCAAACCTCTCACACTTGTAACCTGGAATTCTAACAGTTTAATTACTTACTTCTTTGTCTCTTTCAGGAGACTGTGAGATCCTAAAGGCTGTTTTTATATTTCTGTTTCAAGCAAATCTAGTCTAATGCTTGATAGCTGATCAATTTTAGAAAGGCTCCAGTAACAAATGTTTAAATGGTCTGGCAAGACTTTGGGCCCGCCATCCTGTGCTTTTGAAATATTTTGAAGAAAATTAACTACCACTCCTAATAATACCCAAAGAATCATGGAAGTAAAATTATAGGGCAGAGAAAAGAGGAATGTCCATAATGGAATAATTAACATCTTTCTGTTTCAAATATTTCAGGCAATGTCATTTCCAAGAGGGCCATTTGTTACTGCATGTTGGTTATGTTAGTTCTGTGAGCCCCTTAATACGAAGACTGTGTTTCATTTTCCTGCTATGCCTATTACCTACTGTCGGCAGGAATACAATAGATGCTCATTAAAATTCCTCCCCCCATTTTTAAAAAGAAAAAAAAATATTTTTAATGATTTCAGAGAGGAAGTTGGAGAGAGATAGAAACATTAATGATGAGAATCATTGATTGGCTGCCTCTTGCATGCCCCCTACTAGGGATCAAGGCCGAAACCCCGGCATGTACCCTGACTCGGAATGGAACCGTGACCTCCTAGTTCATATGTCTGTATTCAACCACTGAACCACACCAGCCAGGCTCATTAAAATTTTGAATGATCAGTGTTTACTGGTTTATTGCCAGCATACCCTCCCCAAACTCCTAATAGATGATAAACAATTTGAGGGTGGGACCCAAGTATTAGTCATTTAAAAATTCTCCCACATTCAAAAGAATTCTACATGTGTCGTTGGAGGTTCCCAAGACCACTCGCATTCAGAGATTTACTAGAAGGACTCACAGGACTCAGAATATAGTACTAATAGCTGAGATTTATCACAGTGACAAAGTAAGAATACAGACCCAGATCACCAGGGGAAAAGCACAGGCAGATTCCAGAGGAATCCACGGGCAGGTTTCCTTCTGCTGTCTCCCTCCCAGGAGGGGTCACAAGACAGTGCTGTCTTTCTCTCAGCAGTGCTAGTGCAGCAGTATATCTGCCACCTGCAGTGTTCCTGCCTGGGGAAGCCCATTGGAGAGTCAGTCTCAAGGTTTTCCTTGGGGGCTGGTCATGTAGACACTTTGTTTAGCAGGTACCCCAAAAGCAAAGCAGGTGTGCAGTATAATCCACATTACTTGTAGAAGCAGACACAGAAGGGCATCCTTATCATTTAGGGAGCAGTCGGAGCACTTCCAAAACCTAGTTCCCAGACGCCAGCCAGGGCTCATCCTTGCTAGTGAGCCTTAGTCTTAGACCTGCTATGTTAATCCTTTTCTGCCCAGCATGGATTTGGATGAATGCCACTTTTGGTAGGGAAAGGAAACTGGATGGCATTTCTTTTAGTACTTCCGACTAGTCTCATTCTTAATTTGTTAGATAGGGAGATTAAGGTTCCTGTTCTTTATTAGGGTGTCTCTAATGCCTTGGTAGTTTAAATGCCTGTTCATCGACTTGTATTGTTGCTAAATTCCCTTCTTGACTTGTATGAAGGTATCAAACATTCTTGTTCTCCCCCACAACACAGATCTTGAAAGCTTGCTACAAGCACAGTTGCTCCTATTCCATGTGCCCTTGCTAGTAGGGTCAACTAGGCCATACTCTCTGTAGATTCCTGTCTATAGGTAGTTGTTATAGACGCACAGAATATTATATTGGCTTGTATTCAGAGTGCTTAATTTTCTTTATTTTGGTTAGTGGGTTGTGGTATTTGTGGGATAGGAGTTAAGAAAAAAAATAAAACAAATAAGTGTGGATTCCAGAAAATCTGAACATATTGTTATAATATCACATGTCCTAAAATATTCAAAGCTTAATTTCTGAGCTATTTAGATGAATCCCTGATTGTTAGCATCTCCAGGGTGATTGATAGAAAATCACCTTTGATTACTGCTTCATGTAGTTTTCTGTTTTCCAATTTTAAAGGTTTTCATCAATTGGGTTTTACCATCTTGCTTTTAAAAATATAATTATGGCAGTTTTGTATCCAGCAATGGTCCCATATCAAGAACTCAGTATTCTGACTGATCTTAACTATTTGTCTGATTGCCCACATTTCTGCAAATTAAGGTAAAAAAAGACTTTTGTGTGTCTTAGAGAATCTTGGGTGTCAACTCAGGCTCTCACCCAGTTAATCTTGTGTTTTGAAAAGAAAAAAAGAAAGAAAGGTGCTATTGACAGTGAGATGTGACAGGTAATAGCAGAAGGAGGAACTATAAAAATATAGTAGTCTTCAGTTAGTTCACAGAGAGAAAAACAGCTCTACGCTCTTCAGTGGTTTTGGAGAGCATCGCTGTATTATTGCATAGAATAGAAATTAATTTTGATGAGGAGTTATCAAGGGAAGATTCATTGTACTCATCATCATTGCAGTCTAGGCATAATATATTTTCTAAAAGTTTCCGTCACTAATGGTTAGCTTCTTTCTCCCCTTTTTAGTTGTTATATTTAAAGAAGTATCTTTCAAGTACCCAGCACGCATTCATAGATCACTGATTATGCTGCACGAAGGACTCATATTTAGCTTTCCTGATGAAAGCTCGTGGGGAAAAATGGGTAATTCAACACTTAATATAATTAAAAATCTTATGGGCGTAACTACAGAAGAACTGCTCCAAATGAAAGAGGGAAGTTTCCAGAAACATTTGGTAAAATTTGGAATGCATTCTGCATGTTCCCCCCTTGCCTCACATCAAATTTCTTGAGAGATTGATTTCCATAGAAAATAACTGATCACAAATAAAATATATTGTTTTTAAAAGATGTTTCTGGTTCTTGATGAGGCAACTAAGTGTTAACACTTTGGGGGGAGGGGGAAGGCAATTAAAAAAAACTTGAACTCCGGTGCCATCTCATGGGGAGGAAAAAAAACTCCTGTATTTTTTCAGATTTTAGGAATGCAGTTCTTTGGAAGCTGGCAGTTTTACTTATCAACTGAGGGAGGAATTAGGCCAGTTATGTTATGAAAAGGCCCACCCCTCTCTCTCCCAGAATCTTTTCTAGGTAACTGTCCAATAACATTTATTGGCCACTTACATGTGTGACAGGCACTGTGATAAGTGTTTTCCATGGATGACCACATGTAATCCTCATTCTAACCCTATGGGGTTCTCGTTATTTTTACCTGCAGTTTGGGAGGAGGCTGACATTCAGAGAAGTTAACTAACTTGCCCAAGGTTAGTTGTGCCTGATGATAAACTCTGATCTCTCAACTGCTGTGCTGTGTTGCTTCCTACCCAAATGCTCTCCCTGGTGCCATCATGTGACATCCAGTAGGTTTCCCTCAGTCACTGTAGGACAGCAGGGATCATTATAGAAGCAAGAATATGCAGCAAATGGAAAATAGTTCCTTATTCTTCTAGGAGTCTCTATTTAACTTATGATAAACGAAATGCAGACCTATCCTCCCTTAGTTTTAAGTTCAGAATTGTAAAGGAATGCTTTGTTTCATGATACTTAGTGGCTCTATGTGGTTTTATTCAGTTAGTTTCCAATAATTGTTTTGATATTTTCTTATGAGAAGTGCTTGATTACTCATTTTGCACATAATTTATTTACCTTTTGAACTTGGGTGCTGGGACCCCATAATGCCAGAACTCTCTTTCGCGCTTTTTGGCTCGTGCTGCTGCCAAAGCTGGGGTAGTGCACCTCTCCTCCCCAGCCAGCCTCTCTCTTCTCAGGGCTTCCTCTTGACCCCACCCCTCCCTGCCACCAGTTGCAAGGGATTTCAGAGTTTAGAACTTCTATTATTATGATAGCGCATTGTTTTATGGGTTAACTGTATTGTTCAGAATAAACTTTGCTCGTAAGCATTTTATTTAAACTTCTTTATTTTTAAATTAAATATGTCCCAGCATTGTCTGCCAATCAGTTTATAAACAGACTTTAGAATACAGTAGTGCCTGCCTTAGTGGCAGTTATACCTCCCTTGTTTTCAGTTATTTGCAGTCAACCATGGTCAGAAAGTATTAAATGAAAAATTCCAGAAATAAACAATTCGTAAGTTTTGAATTAGGAACCTCCTGAGTAGCTTGAAGAAACCTTGAGCTGTCCCACTCCATCCTGCCCAGGAGGTGAACTATCTCTTAGTTCCGTGTATTCAAGGTATGGATGCCCCCATTCTGCTAGTCACCCAGTAGCCTTCTTGGTTACCAGATGACTGTGGCACATCTTAGTGCTTGTGTGCAAGGAACCCTTGTTTCACTTAATGATGCCGAGAGAGCACAAGAGTAGAGATGCTGGCAATGCAATATGCCAAAGAGAAGCTGTAAATTGTATGCATGTATAGGAAAAACCACAGTATGTATAGGGTTTGGCATTATCTGTGTTTTCAGGCATCCACTGTGGTTCTTGAAACATACCCCTGCGGATAAGGGGGGGCCCTTGTACAACCCACTTGTAAATCGGGACTGCTTGTATAACACATGTAGAGTTGGGGATACTTTTTCTATCAGATTAGATTGAATATTCGTGTTAATTCAAGTCCCGTGATATCCATGAAATTGTGTATGCTGCAGTTAATTTAACACCTCAGTTGCTATAAACGTGTAATTTCAATAGTATGTAAATTTAATGTAACTTTGGAAATTTAGATTTGGTTTGTTCATTTCAATGTTAATTTATTTAAATTTTAGATATTTAAAAATAGGTTTGTTTGTGTAGGCCAGTAATGTTTTTTTATTTCAATATTATTACATTTTGAAATGAAAGATACTTAAAATAGGCTCCAAGGAGGTGTTAAATTATTAGTAATGAGTTTGGTTGCCTTTCTTTAGTTAATAGACTTTTGAATGAGTATTCATATTTTTCTTGGGTATTTCATTTTAAAAGTAATCTTTCTTAATTCAAGGACAAAAATTATATATATACACACATATATATAACCATGAAGTAATCCTATAAGTTTAGTCAGTCATACAGACTTCTTTGTGGGTTGTTTTTTAAATTCCTATATGTATAAGAGACATGCACATGCTGAATTTGTATGTAGTCTGTTTCAACTAATGAAAATCATTACAATTGTGACCTACTTTTTTTCCATTGCATTTTATTCACTAATAGCCAAGTGTTTTTATAGAGTATAAAGCAACATTTATTAGTTTCTCAAATCCCTTGCTATGCTCTTTTGCAGAATGGAATTTTTTTACTATTTATGTCATAGTGCAGAATATAGAATATGAAAATATAATTGTCCACTCCTCTTAACTGCAATTATAATTTGAATAGTCTCTCAACATGCATTTCTTTTTCCCTAGACATAAGTGAAGCCTTTTTTGAGTTCAGAGCTTAAAATTAAGGACTATTTTAGATTGCGTCCCCAGGACACTCAGTTTTTCATTCTAGGTAGCCCTATCTCATTTTTACATTTCCTGTGTTGTCTCTGTAGATGGTTAGAAAAGCAATACTTCATCACAGCGATGGGTTACTGCCAGCTCCCCTCTGTGAGATGGTTATTAAAAGCATGTCCTTTCCTCTCCAATTCAGAGCACAGGGTTTTCACTGATGTTATATATTCGAGCTCCTCTGACACAAGGAGAGGAGAGCTAAAACAGCTCTCAACGCTGGGCTTATGGCCTTCGGTACCATTTGGTATTGCAGTGAACTAGGTGAGGCGGTCCTTAATCTTTCTCTACCTCTCTGTCATTAACATGGTTGATCGTCAGTGAGAGCTGCAGTCAAACAAAAATGGAAACTTTGTAATTTATGGATAGCCTTAAAAAGGCAAAGAAATGAAGGATTATTGCAGTTGGTGCAGTCGCTGATACAATTAATATAAAATGCATATAAATCCTATTACAGATCTGTCATGGGTGAAAAAGGAATATGAAAAATGCGTGACCTATCTTTATTAGATTCAGTTAGAGAGAGACCATACGGAGCGAAGGAGCTTTCCGAACTGCATATTAATCATAACCAGTCTTCTGAGATAAACCTATTTCTTGTAACTTATCAAAGCTGTACAGTAGATTAGTCATTCCCTTTGGTAAAGGAATGTTTTACATATTGTTCTGAGTTTTGAACAGTGCAGCTTTAAAAACTGATTAACAGATATTTTAATACTAAAATATATCTCATTGAATTATATAGCTTAGGCACTTATTATCCTGTAATGCCATCCCAATAGGAAGATGGGCTCTGTCAAAACCTCTACATCATTGTTTTGTTGTGTATTGAATAAGACACTCTAGGGAGTTGTATTAGAGACCAGACAAAAGAACTATCTTGCAGCAAGCAATCATTAAATCATGCAGAAATGTTTCTTTCTTAAATCTTTAAGTAACAATTGGTAGATGCCAGCACCGTTTTTTTAATGTCACTTTCAATTCCTGAAGTCTTTTATCTCTTTTTGAAAAGGAGGAGAATTAGCTCAAGGGGCCGGTTAAGACCATCATGCTAATGTACAGCATTACTAAAGATAGGGGATGTATAACAGCTATAATCTGACAAAGACAATTAAGATCCTATTTTAAAAACGTGTGAGAAGGTTTCACAAAATATGACACTTTTAGATAAAACATGAAGAGTAATAGGTATAAAATGTATTTTGTGTCGTTGGTTAATAAAACCTAGAGATGGTGAGTGATTTAAGCGTTTAGTTTCCAACCTCCTGTTGCCACTTGAGTGCCTACAATATATTAGGTCCCGTCAATAAAACAGAGCACTATAGCGTGGTGAAGATATTATATGTATATAATTTTATTACTTTGTTTTTATATTTCTAAAATAGGATTTCAAAAAGTTAAAGAAATATAAAAGTATATACATTAAAAATAAAACCTCTCATTCTTCCCATCCTACAATCTAGGGGCAACTACTATTAATAATTTGGTATATGATCCTTTTAAATATATTTTAAAAACTCATTTATGGAAGGAATACACAGAAAAAATGCACAAATCATAAGCATATAACTCAGATGAATTGTCTCAAAGTGAATTAGAACATTACCGGTTCCCCCCAATTCCTGTTGCCTCCCCCTTCACCAGAGAGAACCACTCATTTGACTGGGAGCGATAGACAGTAGTGTAGATGCTCCTAAGTTTACATTTTGACCCAGGCTTCTCAACTACTTCCTCTTCTTATATCTCCAGATACCTAGAAGGTATCACTATTTTACCTCATTTTCTCAAATTTAAATATCTAAAATGAAGCTCAAAATATTCACCTTTATTCTCTCTTCTTTTTATTTTCCCCAAAGTCCCAATCTTCCTCTTACTCATTTAGCAAAGATAGATAGTAGGAAGAAGTGTTTCATCAAACATTGTTAAGTAGCAAGGAACAGAATCATTTCTCTTGTGGAGAATATGAAAGGGAGGGGAAGGAATGGCACATTTCATAAAACTCTTATTAGGAAAGAAATTTGTAGCTGTATTCAAAATAATATGAAGTATTGTTGATTTTAATATTTGTTCTCTAAATATAAATCATTTTACAGGCATAAATTGGGATGGTTTGGGATGTTCATTTAGGAAAATAGTACAAAAGTAGTGCTTCATCATTCTAGTTGAAAAATGAGCATAGTTCAGTTCTTTCTAGTATTCCAAAAATAAAGTTATAAATATATGCTAAAATTTAAAAATAATTTATTCAGCATAAATAAGTGATAACTATCATTTTGAAAAAGGAATTTCTTCTGGGTAGTAAGAAAAAGCATGTCTTTCCAGTGAGGCACTAATATCCCCTGATTCTAAATGGAGTTAGTTTCAAACTTTTGAGGAAAGCATATAATTTATCAGAATGTCATTTCCAAATGTGGGAGCCCTCAATCTCATATGGAATGAGGCGAATCACTGAGATTCCTTAATGTCTCAGACATACCGCCAAGATGTATGGTAACACTGAGGCAAATTCCCTGATGATAACCCTGGCAACCTATTAGAGTTTACTATAGGTAAGATGACATATATTTGGGTACCAAGTGTGTTCCAGGCATTGTTGTAGCAGCTTATGAGTAAATGATAGTGAGCACAGAGGAAAAAATGCACATGTATATACATATTTATGTATGTACACACACATATAGATAAGTAGGTAGGTAGATAATATCCCTGGTGTAAATGTTCTGGTGGAAAACACTGAAAAGACAGGAGGATAGACAGTATCAGAGGTGAGGTCAGGATAGGCCTTGAAGTGATATTCCAGCAAAGATAGAAACAAGGTAAGGGAGTGAGCAGATAATCACCTGGCTTGGTGTTTATTTAATAGGTTTTTATTCAGTTCTTGCTTCATTCCTAAAAGGATTCATTCAGTGCCTAGACTATTTATTAGTTCAAAACTAAAGAAAAACATGATGCATTGACTTTTTCTGCCTTTGATAACATAAGGAAACCATGCAGGGAAAACTTAGTCCACTCTGGGGAAGTTCTGCCTGGCTTTTGTTTTACTGTCAGTTCCCTCCTTGGGGTTCCATGCTGCCTGCAGTCACTCAGGGTCAAGTATTTCACTGTAATGTTTCCACACTGAATAAAATTGAATTAGATTAAAAATATCCCATCATAGCCCTGGCTGGTGTGGCTGTTGGTTGGAGCATTGTCCTATGCACTGAAGGGTCACAGGTTCAATTCCCGATTAGGGCACATATCTAGGTTGTGGGTTCTGTCACCAATGGGGGCATGTGCAGGAGGCAACCAATTGATGTTTCTCTCTCACATGATGTTTCTCTCTTTGACAAAAATTCTTCTAATATTATCTTTCAAGTGGAATAATGGTGAGTATTTCTGGCTAGGTAAATGTGAAGGCAGATAAGACTTTAGAGTGGTCCTCAAATCACACAGTAGAGGAAATTACCCATGCCAATTATGTGGCATCTGCCCAGGGGCAGACTTTCCCCATTAATTCACCATCACTATAATTGGGAAACCTGGAAAACCTAGGGCACTCTTTGTTAGCTATGTTACTGCTACATATCATTGGAATAAATGCAAGTGCAGTCTTATAGGATGTTAGGTGATTATTCCACACAGACACCTAATACATGGTTGTATCATGAATTTCTCCCTCAGTGTTTAGAATTCTGTAATTCGCTGGGGGATTTTTTTTTTTTGCTTTTATGTAATTTTAAAGATATTTAGTTTTTCAATATAGCAACGTATCATTGATACTCAAGTGAGAACACACAGGTTTTGTAATTTGAAAAACTAGAGATTAGAAATTACATTTTATAGGTTCTAACTACATATGGTCCAATGAACTTTTGCTTAGTTTCCTGGCATCTGGTGTCTGTTAACCTGGACCATGCTACTTTAATAGTAAACACGTTTGTATGTTTGGTCAGCCAGTTGTACATGTTTTACTCTGGCCCCAAGAAAGGAAAGGTATAGATATCCTGGACTCATTGGTGAAGGAACCAGGCCAATAAAAAGGCAAGTGCGCCAGTGGCCAACTTTAAGTAGGGCAGGGAATATAGGTAAATGATGTCATTGGTACATGCACGTAGGTTTCAGTGTTGAAGAGGAATCATTAATAGTCTAGGAAATTGAGAAACAGAGTCCAGGACCCAGGAACAGGGTCTGGGCTAAGGAAAAATCCTCAATAGAGGACAGAGATTCGAGGCAGCAGAAAATAGGAGCCAGGAATTAATAAAACTTGATATGGAACTAAAAATGTTATAGACCAGGGGCTTTCCTGGTGAAAAGCATATTAGTGCAGAAAGGACACTGATCTGTGAAGCTCTGATTGAGGAAGAGAGTGCTCTTACATCTACTATCTACCAAAGATGAGACTCAGTGCCGTACAAAAATAGCAATAAAATCTGTGGATCTTAAAATATATGTGAGCCCTTTCGAGGTCCATTTTTCATATTAATTAAAAATAACAAATTAAGCCCAGAGTAAGTAGAAGGAAGGAAATAAAGATCAGAGTGAAAATAAATGACATAGAGACTAAAAAAACCAATATAAATGATCTACGAAATCAAGAGCTGGTTCTTTGAAAAGATAAACAGGATTGATGAACACTTAACCAGTCTCATCAAGAAACAAAGAGAGAGAACCCAAATAAATAAAATCAGAAACGAAAGTGTTGAAGTAACAACTGACACCACAGAAATACAAATGCATGTAAGAAAATACTGTGAACAACTATATACCAACAAGCTGGACAATGTGGAAAAAATGGACAAATTCCTAGAAAAATACAACCTCCTATAACCGAATCAGGAAGAATCAGAAAACCTGAATAGGCCAATAACAACTGATGAAATAGAAGCAGTAATCAAAAACCTCCCAGCAAATAAAAGCACTGGTCTGGATGGTTTCACAGGGAGTTTTACTAAGCCTTCAAAGAACAACCAACACCTATTCTCCTCAGACTATTGCAAAAATCCAAGAGGAAGGAACACTTCCAAGCTCTTTCCATGAAGCCACCATTATCCTAATTCCAAAACCAGATAAAGACACTACAAATAAAGAGAACCATAGGCCAATATTCCTGATGAACATAGATGCTAAAATCCTCAACAAAATATTAGCAAATTGGATCCAACAATATATTAAAAAGATCAGACACCAGGAACAAGTGGGATTCATTCCAGGGATGCTAGGCTGGTACAATATTTGCAAATCAATAAATGTGATACAGCACATAAACAAACTGAAAGACAGAAATCACATGATCATATCAATAGATGCAGAAAAAGCATTAGACAAAATCCAACACCCATTTTCAATAAAAGCTCTCAGCAAAGTGTAGAAGGATCATATCTCAACATAATAAAGGCCATATATGACAAACCTATAGCCAACATCATGCTCAATGGGCAAAAACTAAAACCATTTACCCTAAGAAAAGGAACAAGATGGGCTTGTCCGCTTTCACCACTTTTATTCAAAAACAAAATCCCATTTACCATTGTAACAAAAAAGTTAAGATACTTAGAAATAAACTTAACCAGGAGGTAAAAGACCTGTACTCAAAAACCTACAGAACATTGAAAAAAAAAAGATAGATGAAGAAATAAAAAAGTGGAAGAATATGCAGTCTTCATAGATTGGTAGAATTAACTTAATTAAAATGTCCACACTACCCAAAGCAATCTATAGATTCAGTGCAATCCCTATCAAAATACCGACAGCATATTTCAAAGATGTAGAACAGTACTTCAAAAATTTATATGGAACCAAAAAAAGACCCCGAATAGCTGCAGCAGTCTTGAGAAAGAATAAAGTTGGAGGGCTCACAATACCAGATATCAAGTTATAATACAAATCCACTGTAATCAAAACAGTCTGGTACTGGCACAAGAACAGGCATATAGATCAATGGAACAGAGCAGAGACCTCAGAAATCTACCTAAGCCATTAGGCTCAATTAATATTTGACAAAGGAGGCAAGAGCATAAATGGAATAAAGACAGTCTCTTTAAAAACTGGTGTTGGAATAATTGGATAGGTACATGAAAAACCCCCAAAAATGAAACAAAAACTAGGCCACCAACTTATACCATACACAAGAATAAACTCAGAATGGATAAAATACTTAATGTAAGTCATGAAACCATAAAAACCCTAGAAGAAAACAGGCCCCAAAATATCAGACATCTCATAGAGCAGAATTTTCATTGATAAAATACCTATCAAGAGAAACAAAGGAAAAAATAAAACAAATGGGACTACATCAAAATAAAAAGCTTCTGCACAGCAAAAGAAACCAGCATCAAAATGAAAAGGGAACCCACTGTATGGGAGGACATATTTGCCAATGATACATCTGGTAAGGGATTAATTTACAAAATATTTGAACTATTCATACAACACAACAAAAGGAAGACAAACAACCCAATGACAAATGGGCAGAGGACCTGAATAGACACTTCTCCAAAGAGGACATACAAATAGCCAAGGGACATGAAAAAATGCTCAGCGTCACTAATTATCAGAGAAGATGCAAATTAAAATGACAATGAGGTACCACCTCACACCTGCTAGAATGGCTACCACCAATAAATCGAGAAACAACATGTCCTGGCGAGGATGTGGAGAAAAGGGAGCCTTAGTACACTGCTGGGGGGAATGCAGGCTGGTACAGCTACTACAAAAACAGTGTGGAGTTTCCTCAAAAAATAAAAAAATGGAACTGCCATTTGACCCAGTGACCCCACTTCTAGGAATATATACTAAGAAGCCTGAAACAACAATCAGAAAGAATATATGCACCCCTATGTTCATAGCAGCATTAATTACAATTGCTAAGATTTGGAAACATCACAAGTGCCCATCAGTAGATGAGTGGATAAAAAAGCTTTGGTATGTTTACACCATGGAATACTATGCAGCTGTAAAAAAGAGGTATCTATTACCCTTTGATACAGCATACAGGGACCTGGAGAGTATTATGCTAAATGAAATACTAGGTGTACCAGTTGATAATGGTGGATTTTGTAATCAAAGAAAACACGATTATTTCAAGAGAAACATCAAAAGTGCTTTATTCAAAGAAATGTCCATCACTAGCTACATATTTCCCCCATCTTTCAGGTAATTTGTGGATACCGTCCCAATAAAACTTTTCTTGTTTTGAGGCAAACCATTTATAGACCCAGTTTGCCACCTCTTCGTATGTTTTGAAGTGCTGCTCAGAAAGTGCGTGTGCCATGGATCTGAACAAGGGGTAATCTGAAGGAGCAAGGTCTGGTGAATATGGCGGGTGGGTTAATACTTCCCAGGCAAGATCTTTTAATGTGTCTTTAACTGGTTTTGAAGTGTGCGATGGTGCATCATCATGAAGCAAAATTATATTGCCATGTCTTCTGGCCCATTCTGGTCATTTCACGATCAAAGTGTGGTTCAAATTGATTACAGTGGGGCCTTGACTTATGAGTGTCCCGACTAACGAGTTTTTTGAGATACCAGCTGTCCATTGAGTTGATAGAGTAATTTGAGTTAACAAGCTCCTTAACAAGTTCCTTAACGAGCTCGGTCTCGGAACGAATGAAACTCATAAGTTAAGGCCCCACTGTATTTGTTGTCGATAGTGATCAGTATTCACGGTTTCACTTGGTTTGAGAAGCTCATAATACACCACACCTTCCTGATCCCACCAAACACAGAGCATTGTCTTCTTTCTGAAGTGATTTGGCCTTGCAGTCGATGTTGGTGGTTGACCTGGATCGTCCCATGATGTTGTGCATTTGGGATTCTCAAAATAAATCCACGTTTCATCTCCAGTCACTATTCGATGCAAAAAACACTTTCTTTTGTGTGCCATTGAAGCAACATTTTACTGATGACTTTTCGGTTTTCCATTTGTCTTTCGTTCAGTTGATGTGGCACCCATTTTCCTTCCTTTAAAATCTTTCCCATTGCTTGTAAACGATCGGAAATTGTTTGCTGAGCAACGTTTAATCTTCCTGCAAGTTGTTTTTGAGTTTGACACGCATGTTCATCCAATAATGCTTGTAATTGTTGGTCTTCAAACTTTTTTGATTGACCTGGGTGTTGTCTTTCATATCAAAATCATCACTTTTAAAGCGTTTAAACCAGCGTTCACAAGTATCTTGAGATGGAGCATGTTCACCATAAGCTTCCCGAAGTACACGATAACTTTCAGCAGCACTTTTCTTCAAAATAAAGTAATGAATTAAAACTTACCGCAAATGTTCTTTCTTTGGCACGAAATTTGACATTTTTAAGCGTAAAAATATCTATGATGTTAACACCTTCAGAAAATTTGACATATGAAGTTTTGAAGCTTGCTGTCAATACAACAAAATAGCATACATATCAAATCGCATATATATCAACATATGTGTAGCTCCATCTATTGAAAAAATTCCGCATTATTAACCGGTACACCTAGTAAGCCAGAGAAAGACAAGTATCACATGATGTCACTTACATGTGGAATCTAATGAACAAAATTAACTGACCAACAAAATAGATCCAGAAACATAGGAGCATGGAACAGTGTAATGTATTTCCGAGGGAAGGGAGAGGGACCGGAAGAGTTTATGTAAAAAACTTACATGCATATATGCATAGTCCATGGATGGAGAATAGTGGGGGGGTGGGGAAAGGCCTGGGGAAGGAGTGGGAGTGGGGTAGAAGGGATCAATGGGGGAAAATACAGGATCTCTCTAATACTTGCAACAATAAAGATACATTAAAAAATAACTAATTATATCTCATTTGGTATAAAAATTTTGTCTTTTTTGGCCCACTTTTAATTGGGAAGATTTAGTTTCATGGCCCTTTTTATTACATACTAGAGGCCTGATGCACGAAATTCATGGAAGAGTAGGCCTTCCTTCACCCAGTTGCCGGCACCGGCTTCCCTCTGGCACCCGGGACCCGGACTTCCCTCGCAGCCCTGGCTTTGTCCAGAAGGTGGTCTGGAAGGATGTCTGTTCTAATTAGCATATTACACTTTTATTATTATAGATAACTCCAGTTCCTAGATACTTTAAGAAAGGTGCCTCAGGGGGAATACTTTGTAGAGTATATGATTGCCTGACCACTGTGATGTACACCTGAAACTAATACAAAATAATAGTGAATGTAAACTGTAATTGAAAAAAATAATTAAAATTATTTTTAAATAATCCCCGGTTTTAAAATATACTATAATTATAGAAGAAAAGAACAAAACAGAAGGTATCATCCTTCCCTTTGTGTCATGTCTTCATAATGGGGCTGATTTAGCAAATACTCAATAGGTAGACCAAATTTCATATAGCATTGATTGTTAACTCAAATGAGGCATAGATGTGGAGTTAATAAAGAGGATAATGATACAATTTACAAAATTCCATCACTTGCACTAGTACCTGTATCACTCTAAAGACTAGTTAGTATTCTGGAGTGATAGTGACAGAAGACTTTCTATTGGCAGAAGAAAAATGGTGTACTTCCTTTCTCCAGCCCAACTCTTATTTTGAATATATCTGCAAGGCTGGTTTAAATCTTGCTTGAAAGTTTACATTAAAAACTGTATGCACTTCACATAGATGTGCTGATGCTTAATTGTATATTAAAGAAGACATTTCACATTTTCAACATGAATGGTTTCCTACTCTAAACATTTTTATTAAGCCATTTATTCAACAAAGGAAGGCCGGCACAGCAAGTAATCGTGTAGATGTTTTTCAACTACTCTCCTGTCAGGAATGTACGTAGAGACACATTTGAAATACCATGTTGAGGAAAAAACCCTTTAATGGAAATCCAGATAACATCAAGAAATAATCATTACCATTGGACTGTAAGATTTATCTTGAGTTTGATTTTACGGCTTTTTAAGGATATCCACATTTAAGGATATCTCATTATTTTCTCTTAAGTTTTCTTCCATTGATGATTGTTTTAAATTATATGCTGCCAGAGATCTTTATCTTTATTCTCCACTCAAAAGTGGCTTCTTTTACTACCTTGAACAGTGCCTTGTATTTATGTATTTTAAGTGTTTTAAGATGTTCTCAGCATGTTATTAAATTCTTATGCATATTTCATTGACTGGCATATAAAATAGTAAATTGTGAAATTTTTGGACACCCAGTCACAGTTATTTCCTGATATTCCAGAGGGACTTTGAATGCTGCTCTATTGGGTCTTTGATGTAAACAAGATCTCTCTGTGTCTCCCCATTCCACTTTTTCTGGAGACTTCCTCTCTAGTCTAATAGTAGCTGGAACAGAATACTTCTTATTCCCAAAAAAGTAATCTCCCTATTTCAAAGTTGGAATGAATCGATATGTTTGCAGAGACCAACCCTGTTTTACATGCTTGTCTTAAAAAATTATTGTAGTAAAAGAAACACATAACATGAGATCTATCCTCTTAAAATTTTAAGTGTTTAGTACAGCATTGCTAACTACAAGCACAATGTTGTACAACAGATCTCTGAAACTTTTCATCTAGCATGAATGAAATTTTATGTCCATTTGCCTCTGACCTTAGCCCCTAGCAACCACCATTCTATCTCATGCTATTGACTACTATAAATACCTTATATAAGTGGAATCATGCAGTATTTATCCTTCTGTTACTGACTTATTTTACTTAGTATAATGTCTTTAAGGTTCATGCATGTTGTAGCATGTGACTGGATTTCCTTTGTTTTTATGGCTGATTAATATTCCATTATATGCGCATACCACATTTTTATCCATTCATTTGTTTGTGGACATTTAGGCTATTTTCACCTCTTGGCTATTGTGAATAATGCTGCAATGAACATAAGAATGTAGTTATGTCTTTGAGATCCTGATTTCATTTCTTTTGTATATATACCCAGAAGTGGGATTTGCTAGATCATATGGTAGTTCTATTTTTAATTATTTGAGGAATCTCCATACTATTTTCTACAGTGGCTGCACTACTTTACATTCCCATCATAAGTGCTCAAGAGGCCCAATTTTTCCACATCCTGGCCAACACTTATTATTTTTTATAATGGTCATCCTAACAGGTGTGAGGTGATCTTACTGAGATTTTGATTTGAATTTCCCTAGTAAGTGATGCTTAGCATCTTTTCATGTACCTGTTGGCAATTAGGATGCCTTTTTTGGAGAAATGTCTATTCAAGTTCTTTGTCCATTTTTAATGTCAAATAAAAGCCATAAAGTGTTTCCTTTCAGGGAAAAGGTATGTACGCATGGGAAAAACTTAGGATATATAGGGTTTGGAGTAGTATCTGTGGTTTTAGGCATTCACTGGGTGTCTTGGAATGTATCTCCTATGGATAAAGTGGCCTTCTGTATTCTTTGCTATTTTTCTTTTTGGCTAAACAGCAGAACCCATGGACTTTTTGCTTCATTCTAGATTTCAAACTCTGACTTTCTTGCATATGAGCACACAGAGGAAGCTGTGACAATCCTTGAGCCAGGGTGGTGGGGGCCAGGAGTATAGATAGAGCTTTTGAATTTATTGCATGAGTATTTGACCAATGATGACCACATCATGTCTCCCAGGTGACTGAATCAAACTATTTAACATTTTGAAGTTATGAAGAACAATTTGAATTAAAGTAGATTCTCTAAAGAATATACTGAAACTTTTCAAAATAATGATTTTTTTGTTGTTCTTTCAACTTAACTTTTTTGGCTGAAGTGCAAGTTTTCAGTCTTAAATCTGGCATTGGTCACCCTCCCATAGCTTTAAGACTGGAGTATTTATTTGGTTCTATTATATAGTTTTTATCTCCTTTGAAAGTGAGCGCCTGGATGGAACTCTGATAGTTTGCTGTCACAAATACTGATATTGAATCTGACTTTTACCTCTTAAAAAGGTTATTTTCACTTTGGAAACACTTTAAAGATGCATTGAACTTTTTCTAAAGCTCTATAATCCATTTGTATACATAAGACACAGCATAAGTCTCCCACATACAAGGCTCACAACAGGCAAAATTCTATATGTCTGCTTTAGATTTTGCTGTAGAATACATTGTTTTGGCTACTTCTAAAACATCAAAGACACACCTGCTATGTTGTGGGGTTTTGTTTTTTTTTTTGTCTTTTTGACTTTTGAAAGTTTATATATTACGCTTAGGTTACATATAGATTATAAAGTGCATTTAAAACTTGTGAACAATGAACTTTTAGACATTCTGAACATAAGAAACCATCAACTTCACATTAAACTATACTTCCTTGTATTATTAGTTTCAGTAATATAAAAATATTCATTATGCAATAATATAACATTAAAACAAAGGATTATTGTATTTAGTTTCCTGAATAATTCCTCTATTTTCTACCTTCCCAGTACCCACTGGCTTGCTATTAGATTGTGCATGAAATTGAAGGGAACTTGAATATATAAATGTGCCCTGGTGTTGTTTGAATGAAAGGGATCATTTTAATTCAAGGGTGGGTTTTGATGCCCTTGAGTACATATTGTAAAATGTTTAAACAGATATATAGGTGGCTAGTATTCACAAATGCTGTTACTGGTGTATTTCTGAGGATAAAATGTGTGAAATAGAGGGAGAATTATGACAGGAGAGTTTTTTAATTTTAGAAATTATATTAGAGATATTTCATACCAGTTGGGAAAAGTGTTGCTGAATCAATTGAAAAATTATTGAAGGGAAAATATAAATTGATTCCCTACCTCACACTGTACATCAGAATAAATTTCATAACAGTTAAAGAGTAGGTATAATGATATAGAAGGCATAAAAGGAAACATATTTTTGACTACACAAATTAGGAAGTTTTGTAAATGAAGAACATAGTATGTATTATTAAAAGACAAAGGATGAATTTAGAACAATTTTATAAAATATTTATAATGGATTAATACTTTTATATATATAACTATTTTATTCAGCAACAGGAAAAATAATTATCTTCATAGAAATAAGAGCAAATGTAATGATATAATATTCACATAGTGTAAATTATATAGATTATGTACATGGTATGTATGGTATGTATTGGTGGGCTTATTGGATGTGTATGGACAAGTATGGGTGTGCCCGTTGGTGCATATATTTAGCCTTACTAGTAAAAGAAATGCCTATTAAATGAATGGTGTAATTCACTAGGTAAACAAGATCTAAATTAATTATCTGTTTGGTGAGGGTGCCAGGAAGCATATATTTTCTTTTTTGTTGTTGTTGTTAATCCTCACCCAAGGATATTTTTCTATTGATTTTTAGATAGAATGGAAAGGAGGGGGAGAAACAGAGAGAGAGAAATATTGATGTGAGAGAGACACAACAATTGGTTGTCTACCATACATGCCCCAGCCTTGGCCAGGGATAGAGCCTGCAACTGAGGTACATGCCCTTGACTAAATTGAACCAGCGATCTTTTAGGACACAGGCTGACGCTCTATCTACTGAGCCAAACCAGCTAGGGCTGTATTTTCATTTTTTGATGGTTGATTTACAAAGTCTTTCTGGAAGGCAATTTAGCAGAATGAAACACAAGCAATAAAAATGTTTATACGGCTCAGATGGTGTGGTTTAGTGATTGTTGGCCTATGAAACAGTAGGTCATGGTTCAATTCCCGGTCATGGTTCAATTCTCAGTCATGGCACATGCCTGGGTTGCGGGCTCGATCTCCAGTGGGGTAGCAGCCGATCAGTGATTCTCTCTCATCATTGATGTTTCTAGCTCTCTCTCTCCCTTCCTCTCTGAAATCAATAAAAATATATTTTAAAAATTTATTACAGACATCCTATAATTCTATTTATAAAAAATTTCCTAATGAAACTAATGTATAAAAAAGGAATCTGCACATAGATATTCACTTCAGTATTTTTTTCTAATAGTGAAAATTAGAAATAGCACAGATACCCAATAATAACTGTTTGTTAAGTAATTATTAAATGATATTAAAACCAATCTATATTTAATAATATGAAAGATTTTCATGATATATTAAGCAGGATATGAATTTACATACAACATATAGTATGAGCACAATTTTGTTTAAGAATATACTGTCGTGGGGGGAAAAAAAGACTGTGCTAAAATATTAACAGTAGTCTTGCTTAATGAGAAATTATGGTGATTTTATTCTTCTTTTATATTAACTGCATTTTCCAAATTTTCCGCAGTGAGTTTGTCTTAGTGTTGGAATGAGACAAAAGGAAAAAAGGATCAGGAAGGAGAGGTTGAATTGATCACATAATCTTTATTCCCCTTTAGTGGTCACAGCCTGGCATTCATTGATAGAATTAATAAACTCTCCATATATGCCTTGTTTATTAACTCTCAGTTTAGTAAGAGGAAATTTTAAATTCAATTTGTTTGTAAAGGATACAAATGTATATTTATGCCCTTTCTCCCTCCCTCCCTTCCTTCCTTCCTTCCTTCCTTCCTTCCTTCCTTCCTTCCTTCCTTCCTTCCTTCCTTCCTTCCTTCCTTCCTTCATTTATTGTTGATACTATTACAGATGTCTCCCATCCCCCCTTCATCCCTTCATCCACTTCCCCCTCTGGCTATCATCACTACACTGTTGTCTGTGTCCTTGTGCTATGCATGTATGTTCTTTGGCTAATCTTTTTACCTTCTTTCATTCAATCCCCCTGACCCTCTCCCTTCTGACCTCTGTCAGTATGTTCCCTGTATCCATGCTTCTGCTTCTATTTTGTTTATCAGTTTCTTTTGTTCATTAGGTTCCACATATAAGTGAGAGCATGTGATTTTGTCTTTCTTTGACTAGCTTATTTTGCTTAGCATAATAGTCTCCATGTCCATTCATGCTGCAGAGGGTGAAGAAATCCACAGCAGTTCTTTTACCTACTTTTTCAGATATTAAAAAACACAAATATGTTACATATCTATTGATTTGACTAAGGGAAAACAAGAAAGTAGATGTATGAACATATCCACCTTTCCCTCCATACTCTGATCTCTTGTCACATGTGGATTTCAACTTTTGACAGGACAGCGTATTATTAAATTATTTTGACCATTTTGGAGGGCATATTTGGGGAGATTATAATGATAATAGATTTAATGGGAGTTAACATTTAGAAGTAGATTTATAGCCAGGTTTTGTGTTTTGTTAATAGTCTAGGAAGCTAAAAATAATGCCTTCTAAGGGAAAAAATTGCAAACAGATGAAATTTAACTGAGCACCAGACATTCAAAGTTGAAGAGCACACATGGGGGAAATTGTATGTCCTTAAATTATGTACTTATTGGAACTGAAATGCTCTGGTACAGATGTGAAGAGGAAAACAAAAACAAGGCTCATAGTTGGTAACATCTTCCCATCTGCTCTCTGTAGTACAAGTAGAAGGCCCACTGTCCATGCTCATGGTAGTCGGCACCCCAAAAAAAAATAAATGCGTCACGATTTCAGTTGTAGATAATGTATTCAGAAAGAGATGATAACATCATGCATAGTGGTAAGGGACAATATACTGCAGATGTTCATCAGGATGCTTTTCCCTCAAAGTGTTTTTGATTTTCTCAAAAGACCAATCTCCTGAGCTATTTAAGAAAATGCCAGTTGATTTGTATAAGTAAACAATTGGGTCCATGGACCATATGATTTTCTCCCTTAATTATTTATGTAAAGGTTTAAAATGAACATGCACCACATATCACAAACCTGTGCAGCATACTATCAATTGCTTTGCTTAGGTATTTCTGTTCAGGTGAGACACTGAATCCTTTTGAATGTGGTTGCTTATATGTAACTAAAATAACCTTTTCACTCTCTCACAAGTATTACATAATTTTCTAATCTGATAAAAACTTTTTGAAGAACTTTAAAATTTTGATGTAAATTACTTAATTATTACATTCATTTTTTTAATTTACCATTTTACTAAAGAATATTGTCAGTTATAAATTGGTACGATGTATATTTTAATGGAAATTTTAAAGTGTATTTGTGATGGGCCCTGTTTATGTGGGTAGAAAATTATACTAAATCATAAAGCTAGAAACATGAGCTAATTCTTTTTTTAATTTTTATATATATATATATATATATATATATATATATATATATATATATAATTGATTTTTTTTTTTTTTTACAGAGAGGAAGGGAGAGGGATAGAGAGCTAGAAACATTGATGTGAGAGAAACATCGATCAGCTGCCTCCTGCACACCTGCTACTGGGGATGTGCCCACAGCCAAGGTACATGTCCTTGACTGGAATTGAACCTGGGACCCTTCAGTCCGCAGGACAATGCTCTATCCACTGAGCCAAACAAGTCAGGGCAAGAGCTAATTCTTTTTTTTTTTTTTAATATATTTTATTGATTTTTTACAGAGAGGAAGAGAGAGAGAGAGTTAGAAACATCGATGAGAGAGAAACATTGATCAGCTGCCTTCTGCACATCCCTCACTGGGGAAGTGCCCGCAACCCAGGTACATGCCCTTGACCGGAATCGAACCCGGGACCTCTCAGTCCATAGGCTGACGCTCTATCCACTGAGCCAAACCGGTTTCGGCTAGAGCTAATTCTTGACATGTAAGCAGGTCTATTAGAAATCCAGATAGCTGTAGTATTCTCTTAGATTAGATTTATTTTATTAATTTGTTTTCTTGTTATACTAGTGGCCCAGTGCAAAAATTCTTGTACATTGAAAGGAAATTAATTAGAAGAAATATTTTAATGTCAGTGTTCGCCCTTTCTCTATAATAGAAGTGTCAACCAAATTCACAATTAACAATGACAGATTGAAACACATGTGTGTGATTAGTGTGTGCGATTGGCGCCAGTGAGAGCTTTATATGTATCATGCATGCGTGAGCCAACTTAGCCTTTTATAGATATAGAATCAACTTGCTTAATTAGACCTGCTTTCTGATTTAGCTAAACTTTTTCCAGCCCAGTGAAGCACCCCAACGTCTCTTTCAGGTAATTGTCAGCAACACAGCAGTAAATATCAACACGAAGCAGATTATTATTGTAGATCATGCAGGGAGAACAAAGGGTAAAATATTTAACTGCAGCAGTGTTGGACTATATTCTGCACAATGAGAAAACCTGAAGTCATTTTCAAGGTCCACCATTTCTTCTTTTCAGTCGGGTCAAGTTTCTAAGCTTTCTAAATCTCCATTTTCTGGCTAGTGAAAAGAAAATCTGATTCCACTGAGTCTCCTATCTACCTACTCCAGGACTTCTGTGAGGATCAAATGAGATGAGGCACGGGCAGACACATCTTAGATGTTTGGTTAAAGTGTTTCCACCTGACTATAAAGGAAGTCATGTTCCTGGGCTGAAGAAATTGCAAGAAGGCTAGTTGCTAGGGAGAGGAAGCCGGGTGTTGCTACGTGACATCATTACCTGGATGGACACTTAGCATATTAGCCTTTTATATATACAGATAAGAACATGTTATATTAGCTATCCTTTAAAGATGATTACTTTAAACTATATTGTAATATTCCAGTGTTACCTTATACTTAATATATCTAATATGAACTTCTTCATTTTTCCTTATTAGTCACTCTAGCCTCCCATCATCTGCTTTTTCTCTGTGATACCTGTCACTGTTAGTAACATCACCATTTGCTCTGCCACCCCCACCTGAGCTACCCCATACCCATTCCTCTCCCTGTGTTCTCCATAGTCAAGCACTTCTCAGACCTGTCAGTACCCCTCTGGTTCTTGTATTTTCACCTTCATGTTCTCCACCTCCACTATCTGATTAATCCTGCAAAAAACCTTCACCATTAATTTTTGTAAAGCTTAGTATTCTCTCTACCATTTATTTTACATATAGAATTATTTAAATTGTGTTCAGTACTTCTGAAAAGTTTACCATTTCTCAAAGTCCCTTTTCCCCCATATGGTTATTTGCTATTTATTTTAGTTGCAGTTATGTATTTAAATTCGCCTAAACTCCAAGTGAGTTTAAAATATGATGGTTTTAATAGTTAAAAGCCATTAAAAACATTGACGATGAAAGTGAATAACAATTATAATTAGAATAACATAGAAAGATGCACTGTACTATAAGGTACATATATATTAATGACTACCATTCTACATTATCTGTGAGAGTCAAATACTGCCATTAAGTTGCATATGTGCACACTTTGCCACGGGGAGGAATTCTGGCACTGACATAGCTTAATGGTAAGGTCATGCCTGATTTGCAACGTCAGAAATAGTTGGAACTAGAAGAGGTCATTTGGTCCAATACCCTTCTTTGAAAGCAGGAAAGGTAAGTGATTTACCCCAGGATAGGTAGCTGGTTATAGAGCTATATAGCTAGTAGTAGAGTAGTTGAACTTAGTTTGTGAAAGAGTTAAAATTTGGGTTATTTGGGGAAAATTATTACTTAAACATTTGAAATAGAATTATATGTAACGGAGTGACAAACATGTATTAATAAGTTTAAAATCTTTTGTAAAATACATTCCTTTACTTGGATATGCTTTCTTGGTTAAATATTATTGTAAAGTCTAGAATGATCCATTAAAATGAAATATTCTTAGGAAAGAAAACAAGGTAATAATCTATATCAACAATTGAAGATTGGTTAGATCATAATTTTAATTCATTCCTCTTATACTCCAAGCTCTATCTATTATCTGTTATTTATATAACACTTTTTAAAGGATCTGAATTTCTTTTTATAAAGGAAGGGAAAAGTATTAGCTAAAGATTTAAATCAAAAAAGCAAGTGTTTGAAAGGATTTCAGTGTTTCAGTGTTTGAAAGGATTCCCTGAATGGCAAATTGGCAGAGTTAAGGCAGCTATTGCATAGAAAAAAATATTATCTACTATTAAACCATAGTCCAGGTGAAGAGAGCACGTTAAGTTAAAAACAGAATTAACAACCCAAAAGATCTGGAGGACTGCTTTTCAAAAGATAACAAAACCAATTGTGTTAGAGGGACAAAGCCCACTTAGACCAATAAGTTAAAATGACTTTCACATTTTTTTGGTCTTTGGTCGCTTTACACTCTTAAAATCATTGCGGCTCCCAAAGAACTTTTAAAATAAGAATTATATATATTGCTATTTTCTGATAAGATTTAAGACTGAGGAAAACATTAAAATAGAAGAACATACAGAGACATACTTCATTTGCTATCCAAGTGAATATTTATCCAAAGTCATGTAGCCTCTGGAGTGTCTTAGTATTATTATGAGAGCAGTGTTGGCCTTGAATCCCCCCCTAAAAAGGTTTCTGTGACACACAGGAGTCCTTTGAGAACTGTTGTCTCTGTGTATGGGACTAGTATGGACAGGAGTAAAGCTCAAGATAATTGGAGATGAGAATGGTACTAAAATTTTGTCTTTTTGTCATCTTTTCTTCTCTCAGCGAGTCAGCCTAATTCCCACCTGCTGGGGACAGGCTCCTTGATTTGGTGGATGTTTTGGTTGTCAGCAGCAATAAGAGTGGTCAGATTAGCTGGACAGCTATCCCAGTGTTCATGTTTGAATGCCAGTGACCACTGAGATGCTATTTGTTTACGTGGATGTAGGAGGTGTCTTGGCCCAATAATCATGGGAAATTTTGCATACTGTACTTTCCTCCGCACTGGGAAGAATCACAGTGCACATTAATATAGCAGATAATCCAAAATGTCCTAGAGTGGAAAAAATAATTAAGCTTCTTAACTCATTGTTTCTATATCTCAGATGATTCCAGGGCATTCATTATCATCTCTTGGATACTAGTGTCTCACGAAAGACTTTGGGGAATCTTGATTTGTAGGGATATAAAATTTTGATTCCATTTTTACACTGTAGAGTTTACTATTCCAATTTTCATAACAGGGAAGCCTGTGTGGTTTATGTTAATAAGGAAGGAACCACAAAAGTTTATATGGATATGCATCACTATTTGGAAAGGTAGTACGTTGTTGCTAGGGAAAATTGTGCCTAAAGAATATGTTTAGATTTAGGGGGGAATATAAAAACCTGATGAATGTGTTCTACTGAGACTTTTAAAATACCACAGAAAGAAGAAAATATCTTAATATGTATTATCAAAATGTCTTTGATAAAATTCAGCATGCATTCTTATTTTTAAAATGTTTAATACAGTGGAAGTTACTTATTTTGTTAACATGATGAAAGTATATATCTCAAATCATATCTTACTGTTAGATTTAATGGTAAAATACTTGAAGCATTCCCATTAAAGTTAGGAACAATATAAGGATGTTCACAATCACTAGTAATTTTTAGCTCTTTATTCTTTCTTATTTTTGCAAGAGAGGAGGACAGTGTGTATTAAGCAATGCAATGAGACAACAGAATGAAATATAAAGATTAGAAAGGAATATGCAAAATTATTTGCACATTATATGAATACCTGGTAAAATAAATAATTAATGTTAATAGCATTACTATGTGCAAATAGAGTTAAATGGTAATTAATGGGGAAAAGTTCTATTTATTATAGCAATTACTGGTAGAAACATTCAGTGACATACCAATAAAAATTTTAAAAGTTTTTTTTAGAAATTGGTAATATAATGTTAAATTTTATTTTGCAGAATAAGGATGAGAATAGCTAAGAAAACACTGGGATAGTCATACAGGTGAAGGAGAACTAATCCCACAAAATAAGAAAAAAACGTTAAAGCTACAGTAATTAAAATAGTTTAATTCTGTTTTAGGAATAGCCAGATGGATTATTGGAATGGAACAGAGAGTCCAGGAATAGACCTTAATTTATATGGGAATTAATGTATGATGTAAGAGACACTTGAACTCAGTAAAGATTTGTTATTCAATTTCCAACCTTTATTTGATAAAAAGATCATAAACAAAATTAAATACTACATTACAGAATGAAAAAATATACTAGCAATACATGTGACTAAGGGCTCATACTCTCTTTTTTAAAAAAATCCTCACCCGAGGATATGTTTATTGACTTGAGAGAGAGGAAGGAGGGAGGAGAGAAACAGCAATATGGAAGAGAAACATCGATGTGGGAGAGAAACATTGATCAGTTGCCTCCTGTACATGCCTCAACTGGGGATCGAACCTTCTGGTGTAAGGGAAGATGCTCCAACAAACTCAGTCACTTGGTCAGGGCAGGACTCATATTCTTAATATACAACGACACTTTACAAAATAAATACAAGAAAATTAAAATTCCAGCCTAAAAATGGTAACACCCTTGAACAGTTTACAGTTAATACAAATTATAAATATATAAAAGATACTTCATACAGAATTTTTTTTAATATATTTTATTGATTTTTTACAGAGAGGAAGGGAGAGAGATAGAGAGTTAGAAACATCGATGAGAGAGAAACATCGATCAGCTGCCTCCTGCACATCTCCCACTGGGGATGTGCCCCCAACCCAGGCACATGCCCTTAACCGGAATCGAACCCGGGACCTTTCAGTCCGCAGGCCGACGCTCTATCCACTGAGCCAAACCGGTTTCGGCTATACAGAATTTTTAAAATGTGGATTAACCAGCAAATAACATAACATTTTTAAGTCTAACAGATTAGCAAAGGTTAAAGCACATGATAATAATGTAGAAAGGTTATGGGAAACAAGCACCAATTTTTCCTGTCATCTTTTTGGAGGTCAAATTTCATGTTATCTATTAAAATTTGGCCCAGCATTTCTAGGTGTTGGGAGTTATCCTACACTTAATCCTATGCAAACATGCAAAGGTGCACGTACAAGAATAGTGGATGCTTGTGTCTATTAGGGGAGGAGTGGTACAATAAATCTGCTTCCAAACACTCCAGCCTTCTGTTTCTTGAATATACCCAGTCATTTCTACTTTAGGGCCTCTTCACTAGCTATTTGCTTGGAAAGCTTTTTGCAAAGATTTTTTTTTTTTAATAGGACCTAATCTTGCCATTCAGGTCTCAGCTTAAGTATTACTCCTCAAAGAAGCCTTTCCTAATACTGACCATACAGTTGCTCCCACTTCCTATTGTATTCCTCTGTTTTATTTTCATCACAGTAACTATAAGTATTTGATATTTTCTTGCATGTTTATATATTATCTAATTCCCCATAACATGAAAAGGTAGTATGACTAGGTGATTAAAAGCATTGACTCTAAAGCTATAACTAGGTTCAAATTCTGTCTCTGTCAAATGCTATCTATGGGCACTTGAGGACAATTTTAACTTAATCTGTATATTTTTCACTCTCCTCATTTGTGAAACCATGGGTGAGAATAGACCCTATCTCACAGACTTGCTGTGGGAATAAGTGAACTTTAACATCTAAAGCACTTAAAGCAATAATTAAGGCATAGTATTCACTCACAGAATATGTGTTGATTAAGTGAATCAAATCATTCATCCATGCAGAAGAATGTTATGTAATCATTTCAGTGAATCAGGTGGATCTGTGTGTGCTGATATCAATCTACTTCAAGATGTAATATTAGTGAGGATAGGCTAATATGCACTGAGAATTTAATTAAGCTCCAAATCTCAATGTCTTTTTAAAAATATATATTTTTATTGATTTCAGAGAGGAAGGGAGAGGTAGAAACATCAATAATGAGAGAGAATCATTGTTTGACTGCCTCCTGCACGCTCCCCACTGGGGATTGAGCCTGCAATCCGGACATGTTCCCCCACCGAGAATCGAACCATGACTTCCTGATTCATAGGTCAATGCTCAATCACTGAGCCTCACTGTCTTTAAACAACAAAGGCTTATTTCTTATTTCTGCTTCATGTTCATATGTGTCAGTGAGGTCTCTGCCCCATGTTTTTCTCACTCAGGGTTCTTGGCTCCAACATATGACAAAAGGAAGTAGAAGTTACATAATGGCTTCTTAGATACTTCCATCTAACAGCGGTTCTCAACCTGTGGGTCGCGACCCCTTTGGGGGTCGAACGACCCTTTCACAGGGGGTGCCTAAGACCATCGGAAAACATATATAATTACATATTGTTTTGTGATTAATCACTATGCTTTAATTATGTTCAATTTGTTACAATGAAATTGGGGGTCACCACAACATGAGGAACTGTATTAAAGGGTCGCGGCATTAGGAAGGTTGAGAACCACTGGTCTACAAGTACCATCCTTCATCCTATTCAGATTGCATCAGCCAAAATAAGTCTCATAGCCACAGCTAATTTCAAAGGGTAGGAAAGTACAGTTCTTTCTTTTTCCTCTAAGGAGGAGAATCCAAAATATCAGTGAGTAATCATTATTAATGGGAGCATAATAATTGAGCAAAAGGGTACAAAAGAATAGGTATGGTAAAAACCTATCTTTTCAAAGATGTGTATGTGTGTGTATGAAGTACTTGGATTTATATTATAAAAATGTATGGAACAATCCACAAAACACTCAACAGTGGTCTGCTCTGGGGAGTGGGATGTTCACATTTTACAGTATATCTTTATGTACTGCTTGATATAGTTTGCAACATGAACATGTATTACTTTCATAACTAAAAAAAAGTCAACTTTCCCTCACATATACTTTGACAGTGTGCCGTGGCAAATACTATTAAAGTTGAGGCAATATGGAATGACTTATTGTATACATACAGAGATGGACACTGATTTAGCAGTGAAAAAAAAAGGGTAGGAATAAATAGATTATTTTCTGGATAGAGAAGTATAAAATGGGGTTCCTCAAGGACCAGTGGCAATACTAAAGTTCTATAAACTATCTGGTGGAGGGAGTTGCATGGTAAAATTTCCAAGCTTACTAGCTTTCCAAGCAAATAGCTAGTGAAGAGGCTCTAAAGTAGAAATGACTGGGTATATTCAAGAAACAGAAGGCTGGAGTGTTTGGAAGCAGATTTATTTTACCACTCCTCCCCTAATAGACACAAGCATCCACTATTCTTGTACGTGCACCTTTGCATGTTTGCATAGGATTAAGTGTAGGATAAATCCCAACACCTAGAAATACTGGGTCAAATTTTAAAATTTCCAAGCAAAATCTTCTGGTTAGTTAAATGCCAAGCAAGTAGGGACAGACCACACAAAGATTTTTATATCACTTTGCTCTTGAATAGAAAACATGATATTTCTGATCTCTTAAAGTTGCTGGCAATCATTCTAGGGCTTTTCACAGCTTGAAAATTCCCAATTTTCATCCTTATTCTTTAAAAGTAAGACATGAGAGGATACACTTGTGTATTATTTGCAAACAATGGGGGAAGCATGGACTTTAGGTAAAAATCACATTTTAGATTTTTGTTACTTGTAACAATTTGGATAGATACATATGCCTAATTATTCCCCTTGTTAGTCTTCTTTTTTTTTCTTCGTCTTTCTTAGAAATGCATACTTTTTGTGCGAGAGACATACTAGTAAATATGGGAAGTTCTGTAAGGAGTCACAGATTTAGCTATAGAGTATACGAAGTTGTAAATTGAAGGAATTTTGAAAATAAAAAATTACCAAATGATTTGCAAAGTAGTATGAGATTTGTATATAGAAAACACTGAATTTAAACGGAATTTTTCTATTCTCCTTAATTGCTCTTTGTAATATATTTTAAAAACTGGTATTATATATTTTATCTATATTTAAAGCTATAATTAAGGTAGCAAATTATGATTGAGTGTATTTTAAGTACATATTTGTGTTCCCTTTCCATAACCTTCTGTTAAAATCAGTAGTATAATACTTACACTTTACAGAGGAAGGCAAACACAGTCATATTCAAGACTGGTCAAATTTTTTAAAGGATAGGTTCAGGTATTACAAAAATCAATACTTTGCTATATGAGTGAGTCCAGAAAAATAAGATAGGTCCACGGGTCTTCCACTTACTCATCCAGGTGACTTTTCAAAGGGTTTTATTACCATGCAGAGATACACCTGAGAGCACTGCTTTGTGTACTTTCTATTCTTGTATGATCATACTGAAGACAATCGGATTTTTTCCAGATTACTGAGCACCTTATAAGTCAAGGAATGTTACAATTTCAGTATTGTTTCTTAAGGCCAGCTGCATTTAGATTGTGCTGTTCACCATATACTTCTTGGCCGGTGATCTGTGCCAACTAGTGAGAGTATTCCTGCTCAACAATTTGAGTTACATCTTGAAGTATTTTGAAATAGGTGTCATGTTCTCCTTTTACTTAAATTTATAATAATTCTAAGCTTTTCCTTTTCATAATTGCTCATGCATTATGAATGAGTTTTTAAAAATTACCAGATTTGGTATTCAAAATGTATATCAAAAGCAATGTGGTAAAAAAAGGAACATATAATATATAAGCTTTTAGATTTTTTATATAGCTAATACAAATGGAAGCCCTTATTTAAATTTTAGGTCTTACCTTAAATTTTAGTATGCTACATTAGGAAAAAATGGACATATTTGGTAAACATTATTTTTACCTTTGGGTCATACTTACAAAAAAATAATTCTTAATGGAAACTAAAAAATGTTTGGTCATAAATGGTCAACTTTTCTTGCATATTCAATTATAAAGCATACTAGCAAGAAACAAAGAAGACAGACCTACTATTCACTCCACAGTTATTTACTGCGCTCCTATTATTTACTTAGCACTATACTTAGGTATGGAGAATATAGGAAAAAGGATAAAATATCTTAATTTCAAGAAGTTAAAAATTCCCCATTTGATCTGCTGAGAGAGTTTAAATAATTTGTCCAAAGGGTTATAACTGGTCAGTGTCAGAGCTGAGAGAAATCCTTCGGATTCCAGAGGCATTTTTATTACTATGCTAAATTGCCTCTTCAACAGCAGGAAAAACATCATGTAGTAGATGACAGTTGAATTGGACTTTAAAGTATGTTACTATGAGATAAATGACAAAAATGGAATTTTAAAAATGGTAATGAGAAAACTGGCCCAATTTCAAAAGTAGGCAGGAGTTAGGAAGTAAGAAAATATTAATAATAATATAAAAATAGTAAGGGAAGCTAATATTAATTGGACACTTATTATGTGTCAAACACTGTTCCAAGTGCTTTTAATACACAAGGTAATTTCAACCTCACAGCAACATGAGGTACAATTACTATTTCCCTTTTACAAATGGGGAAACTGAAGTCCAGAGAGGTTCAGTAGCTTGCTCAGAGTTCCACATCTAGTAAGTGGTGGAGCCAGTGTGTGAAGCCTAGGGTAGTCTGGCTTTGGAGCTCATACAGTTTTATGCTGTGCTGCTACTGAATAGTTTAGTAAGGAGTGGTGAAACCAAGCCAGTGTAGCCGATCTGTGTAGTGAATCCACTAGGTGTTAAGAGCCTATGAGAATTGAGAGCAAGGGCTATGGCAAGGTCCCTTAGTTTCTGCTGTTACATGTAGCGAGGACATGGGCCTTATCTTCTTTTCATAAAATTTTTTTTTAATTTTTCAATTGTAATTGATGTACAGTATTACCCAAAACACTAAATTGAAAAGCCATATATATCCATGTATTCATTGCAGCATTATTTACAACTAGAGGCCCAGTGCATGAATTCGTGCACCAGCGTGGACCCTTGGCCTGGCCTGCAGGATTGGGCCAAAACCAGCTCTCTGACATCCCCCGAGGGGTCCCAGATTGTGATAGGGGGCATAGAGGGATGTGGGAGGTTGGCCAGCCTGGGAGGGACTGTGGAAGGGCTCCAGGGCGTGTCTGGCCTGTCTTGCTGAATCCTGATCAGCTGGACCCCAGCAGCAAGCTAACTTACCGATCAGAGCATCTGCCCTCTGGCGGTCAGTGCACGTCATAGTGAGTGGTTGAGTGACCTTAGTATATCATTAGCAAATTGCGCTTTGATTGGTTGAACAGACAACCAGATGACCGGACACTTAGCATATTAGGCTTATTATTATGTAGGATAGCCAAAGTATGGAAGCCACCTATGTGTCCATCAGTAGATGATGGATAAAGAAGTGGTGCATATATACAGTGGAATATGACTCAGCAATTAAAAAGAATGAAATCTTGCTATCTGCAACAACATGGATGGACCTAGAGGGTATTGTGCTGAGTAAAATAAGTCAGACAGAGAAAGACAAATGGGCCTGACCTACTATCCTCTACTAGCCCCCCTTCCAAGTAGAGAAGAAAGAGATCCTTTCCTTCCCTCATGGCCACCTTGGCTGACCCCAGGAGGGCATTAAAAGTACCTAAAGATTCCTGTGTTGAAAGGAAAATCGATGTTTGGCGATTTTAAAGACCTTTCTAAAAGAGAAGGGGCCAGCCCTAACCGGTTTGGCTTAGTGGATAGAGCATCAGCCTGCGGACTCAAGGTTCCCAGGTTCGATTCCGGTCAAGGGCATGCACCTTGGTTGCAGGCACATCCCCAGTAGGGAGTGTGCAGGAGGCCGCTGATCGATGTTTCTCTCTCATTGATGTTTCTAACTATCTCTCTCCCTTCCTCTTGGTAAAAGTTCAATAAAATATATTAAAAAAAATAAAATAAAAGAGAAGGGGCCAGGGGCATTTTCTAATCACCATTGACTCCCTCCCCTAACCCACCAGGCCAAATGCCAAAGCAGAAGATATTTTTATATTTTATGAATTTTAAACACTTGTTGCCTTCAAAGTATATTGTCTTATCAGGGTTTGTTTTAAATTTTATGTTTAAACGATTTTTAAAAATTTAGTAGATGTTTGCTTTTATTAAAAAAGAATGCTATCTATATATATAAAAGCCTAAGCAACCATTTGACCAGTAACTATGACATGCACTGACCACCAGGGGGAAGACACTCAACACACAGGCATGGAAACATGGAACAGACTGATGAATCTCAGAGGGAAGGGGGGAGCCAGAAAGGCAGGAAGAGATAAACCAAAGATCTTATATGCATACGGGTCCGTGCACTGGTGGGGTTCCTTGGCCTGGCCTGTGGGGATTGGGCTGAAACCAGCAGTCTGACATCCCCCGAGGGGTCTCGGATTGTGAGAGGGCACAGGCCATGCCAAGGGACCCCACCAGTGTATGAATCTGTGCACCAGGCCTCTAGTTTAGTTATAAATACAGTTATCTACTTGACTACACTAAAATAAGTTCTTTCCATTGTAGTGTGGTTTTGGGGTCAACCACTGTGGTTAAGAATGGAATATTAACTACAGTAGCATTAAGGGCCTCACAAGCTAGGCAAGAATTTATGTCCAGAGTCCTTGCCTTATAGGGTTATATAAACTAATGATTTAGAGAAGTTTTGTTACCTAGAGTTTAAGGTACTCATAAAATGCTGTTTTGTTATGGAATGAATTTTCTCTTGATAAATGACTGTTCTCAAAGGCATATTGATTTCCATATAATTATATAGCTAGTTATACTCTAGTTTATTAGCAAAACAGTCTTGGATTTTGCATAATTTAATGAATATAATTAATGACTAACTATTCTTCTTTCCTCTGATAGGCTAAATAATCAGGCTGACCTAACCCAATTATTTATACTCATTACAGAATAGAAAAAAAAATAGCTGCAAAATGTTTTGCATGATGGCTCTATTTTTCTCAACTTCAATCCTAGGCATTTGATTAATTTCATTTAAAGTGGTACAGGTGTGCGCTAGCCAGTTTGCTTAGTGGATAGAGCATCAGCCTACAGACTGAAGGGTCCCAGGTTCTATTCTGGTCAGGGACACAGGCCTGGGTTGTGAACTCGATCCCTAGTAGGGGGGCATGCAGGAGGCAGCCAATCAATGATTCTTATCATTGATGTTTCTATCTCTTTCTCTGTCTTCCTTCCTCTCTGAAGTCAATAAAAATATATTTAAAAAATAAAGTGGTACAGGTGTACTTAATATAAGGAATAGACACATTGTAGCCAAAATAGTCCTATATAATAAAAAGCTAATATGCAAATCGACCGAACAGTGGAATGACTGGTCACTATGATGCACACTGACCACCAGGGGGCAGACACTCAATGCAGGAGCTGTCCCCTGGTGGTCAGTGTGCTCCCACAGAAGGAGCGCCGCTAGGCCAGAAGCCAGGTTTATGGCTGGCGAGTGCAGCGGCGGGTGGCACAGCGCGAAGGATGTCCGACTGCTGTCAGTCAGACATTCCCTGAGGGCTCCCGGACTGCGAGAGGGTACAGGCTGGGCTGAGGGGCACCCCCTCCCCTGCCGTGCATGAATTTCACGCACTGGGCCTCTAGTATTAAAATAAAAGTCACAAGTAACATACTCCTTTTCTTGTGTTGTTTAAAATTATAATGATGTCGCTGAGAAGATAGGTACTGGTATTTTAGATATTATTATGCCATTTAATTATTAGGTAAGGGTGGTTTTGTTTTGTGAAGATGGATATAAAAATCTGAACTATAAGTCATGTTAGGTAATGGCAGGTTCCCAAAGGGACCTTATAAATAGTTTAATGGATGAATATGTTTACACCTTATTAGCAGCTTACTGTGTAAAAGTGTGTGTGTGTGTGTGTGTGTGTGTGTGTGTGTGTGTGTGTGTGTGTCTATAGCTGAGGGAGCATCCAATGCACTTCAAGGTGAAGCCTCCTGTTTGATCAAGTCAAAGTAAAGCAACTATTTAGTTAATTATACTTCTTAAGGCTAGAAACTTTCTTTTCTTTCCTTTTCCTACACTTATCTTTATTGTTGAACATATTACAGATGTCCCCTTTGTTTTTGTTTCACTCCCCCAAAGCCTCCCTTCCCCCCGCCCCCACCCCTCCCAGGCCTTCACATTCTATTGTCTATGTCCATGGGCTATGCAAATATGCATGTAAATTTCCTGGTTAATCAACTCCCCCTCACCCCTTTCTTCCCTCTGAAATTCCTCAGTCTGAAACTTTATTTTCCTTTTCTCCTTCAGTGCCTGGAAATACTAGGTTCTCAAAAATTTTGATTGTAGTATTGTAAGTAAAAAGGAGATTTGGAGTTTGGTTATAAAAATGTTTATGCTACTTTCAGGCATGTATATATTATGTCAAATAGGAGAATTCTGTAATTAAAATGGAGCAGGCCTTTTTGTACCACTGTCAACACATCTCTGCTAAGCTTTTTCATGTTTGGCTTCTAGAATTTATTTCCCACGGTGTAAATGCACTGTTTTCATCTATTGATCCCTTACTTCCTATTAGGCACCATGCTGGTGCTTTTTACAAATGTCATCTTATTTACCTTCCTTATATGTGTAAGAATAAATATTACAATCTTCATTTTTCAAGTTGGGGGATTCTGACGCGGTATTTAAGTACGCTGCCTGATAAGTTGCTTGTTGGTAAGCTCTGGGGCTTTTGTTTGAATTCAAGTGCTGCTTCTCCTGGATATTCTTGCTAGTAGTAAATCTTCATCTTCTGAGAATGGAAATAATCTTTGGAAATAGCCCAAATTTTGTGCCTTAAATTTGATGAATAAGATGGGTGACTAAATTGATCAAATCCTAGCCTTAAAATATAAAGCAATGAGACATGTTTTATTGTTTGGGTGGTAAACTGTCTCTGAAGGTAATTCCTTCTTCCAAAAAGAATGTTCCGGATGTTTTCAGCAGTGCAACATAATTATAGTGCTTATATAGCCCCTGAGATAACTGTGATAGACAATACACATTTGGAAGATTAAGTTGTGTTTGTTAAAGAACAAAACAGGATAGTTATTTTATAGTCACAGTTTGTGATGCCAAAGTAAATCACTTCCATGCCGTTAATTGTATGCATTGTTTTAAGAGATGTAAAGGAATATTAGAGTACAAAATTACACCATTTATGTCAGTGTGGAACATTTGATAATTTCTAAGGGAAAATTTCAAACTGTTTAGCTCACCTCAGTTTCTATAGTGCAGTCTCTAAAGTCTCATTTCTTTAACAGGGCCTTGTGGGTGTTCTGAAGGAATGATTGAAATGAAAAGAAATGAGGGAGTCAAACAGTGTACCGTAATAGATGAAATGGAAAGTAATTATGTTAATGTTGACTCATTATGAAGCTCCAACCATTTTTACCTGCTCATTTCTGTGTGGAAACCTGTGCAGCTGAGATGCTGAATAAGAAATTCTTGTATAAATGAGCCTAGAGGCATGTTTCTAATATTGGAGCTAAGCCTATGCAGGATTGTAATGAATTTCCCTCAGTCAGGATTTAAATGTGCTAGCGGAGAAGGTAGTTCTCCTGCCAGAAAATTTGGAGTCTAATGTTTATCATCAAAATGTTTAGCTATATATTTGAATCTTCATAGCTGCGTATAGTTCTCATTTGTTAACTATGGTGGAAGAAACCTAAATCCATACTATATGTACATCACGCATAGTGTAAGGTTTTTCAAGATATACTCATAGAGGAGAAGTATTTTTGAGAAATAGTAAGGAAGGGATCTATACGGAAAAAATGTTAGCAGGACCAAATGATGTAGATAAATACATCTTGGCAAATATGTGCTCAGGAATATTTTGTCAGGAAGCAGTTGTAGATTAATCTTTCAAAAAGTTTGGCTAAGAGATGAAGAGTGCATGTATGAGTTTACATACAAATTCATAGTCATGATCATAAACATATATGAAGATATACAAAATGCTTAAGAACATGGAATTTGGAGTCAGGCAGAATAGATTTAAACCAAGTCCATATGATTCCCAAACCAGAGCTTTTGTTCACAAAGAAATTGAAAAGTACTTTCCTCCCATTGCATATATCCTTTTTCCCATCTCGCTCATCCTTTAGTCATCATTAATGATCTTAACCTCCTAAAACTCAAATGCCCTGCCTGTATTCAGGAATGGAAATATTATATAAGGAAATATCCCTATGTTCAGTTGCTAGCTATGTTATAATTACTTCTTAGAAAAATGGTGTACTGTCACTTTTAATTTAAAGAGACTTAATTTTTTCCTATGCTAATGAACGACTTCTAAAACAATGTAATTCCTAAAACAATTAAATACCTAATTTTTGTCAAATTATGTTAAACATTAATTTAAGACTTTAATTAAAACAAAAGAATATTTTACCTTGGGCATGATTTTTTCCTTCCTATTGTCAGTGTGCTAATGCCTTTTAGTAATAAATTTACATTTCATATTCTTAAAATTAATGTTGTTCTCATCATGTTGTATTATATTTGATGGTATTTAGTGTAGGTTTGGTATTTTATGCCAGTCTTTTGTGTTTGGAACTTTTAAAAAATTTTTGTATGATTCACCACAAAGATGCAAGAACTAGTACTTTACCCTTTTAGCATGCCGTCATGAGAGCATAGAATTACTGCATCAGAAGAAATGTAAAAAATCATCTAGAGCAGAGCTGTCCAGAAGAAATAGAATGTGGGACACATAAGTCATTTAAATATTCTAGTAGCCACATTTAAAAAGTAAAAAGAAAAAGGTGACATTTATTCTAATAATATATTTATTTTAATCTAATACATTCAGAACATTATCATTTTAATATGTAATCAATTAAATTAGATATATTGCATTTTGGAGGAATTTTTTTTAAAATATATTTTATTGATTTTTTACAGAGAGGAAGGGAGAGGGATAGAGAGTTAGAAACATCGATGAAAGAGAAACATCGATCAGCTGCCTCCTGCACACCCCTAACTGGGGATGTGCCCACAACCAAGTACATACATGCCCTTAACCGGAATCGAACCTGGGACCCTTCAGTCCGCAGGCTGACGCTCTATCCACTGAGCCAAACCGGTTAGGGCCATTTTGGAGGAATTAACTCTTCAAAATCAGGTGTGCATTTTACATGAACAGTACATCTCAATTCTAACAAGCCATGTTTCAAGTGATGGGTTGCCAAACAGGACCAGTGGCTTTCATATTGGACAGTGCAAGTCTAGAGTCTTGATTTCTTTTCTACCCAAATGTTCCCGATGACATGGTACATGAGAATAGTGCTCAAGGCTCACCAAGTAGGACATTCCTCCCTGATAAGGCGTCATCAGATCATCCAGGTGAGAGGAGCTGTCCTCTGCAGTTTTTCTGCATGCCACGTGGTCCTGATGCGGCCCCCACCTGAGGTAGGGAGCTTGCCTGTCACAAATCTTATTTGACCTCCTATGTTACTCATGAGGAAACAAGGCCCAGATTCATTCCAGGGCCTCTGTTCTGCTATAAGGTTGGCAGACTCAGATTCCTTTCTACCTGCAGTTGCCTTTCCCCAGGTCTATTTGTTCATTTTTTGGTGTAAATCAATTTTCCTTCTGCTCCAGTCTGGGTATCTGATGGAATGGAGAGATCACAGCATTAATGATGATTTATTAATCTTATATTAATAAGATTTTTCTTATATTTCTTATTAAATATCCACTACCTCTATTCTCTTTGACTCTCTACCTGCCATTTAAGCCAAACCCTATTGTAGGCTCAACAAATGAGAACTGATTGTTTTGCATTTTGAAAATAAATTGCTGATCTATTGTCTGCATTGAAAAACATCTCCCCTCCCCCTTATTAATTGGTAATGCCTTTTTATTTCTTCTGAAAGTATATTTCCACTACACTATTACCACCAGATAAGTTATTGATTATATGCCCAGTGTTCTTTTAAGCCCTTTGCCTTAATCATCTCACATAATCTTTATAACAACCAAAGAAGATGGCTTGTGTTGTCTCTCTTTTTAAAATGAAGAACTTGAAGCTCAGAGAGCTTAAATGATTTGCTTAAATTCATATGGGCCCTTATTGGTAAGGCCAGGGGTCATATCCAGGAATCAGACTCCAGAGCCATACTTAACCTTCATTCTTTGCACAACCCCTTGTTCTTCATTCTTTCCCGTGCTTGGCATGCTGTATGGCAGGGATGGACCTATGTGTGGATGGATTATACTTCTCATGCTTTCTTCTTTTTCAGAGGGGAATGAGGTATGTTGCCTCTGCATGGTCCTTTGGTCTCTCCTAAGCATATGTACAGTCCTCTTCCCTTTACCTTCATGCTTGCAGTGCCCTCTTATTAAATGAGGTAATGTAAAGCCTATCATGTGAGTAGGAATTAAGAAATTTGGAATGGAGAAATGGAGGGCAAACAGAGAAAGATCTCAAGAGGTGAATGAAGCTGGCTCACTGTGTTCCATTCATCCATATTTTAAACTCTCCCCAGTGAAATGTCTCTTGAAATAATTGCCTTTTTCTTTCCATTCCCTTTCCATTTCCATATTTTTAGCCTTGGATTTTTAGGAGATAGTCCCCCTGGCCCCTTGAAAGTGTCTCCAGAGCTATCCTTCTGAAAAGAAATCTATTCATGTTGCTCTTCTTTGTCTAGCAATGGTCCAGGGCAGTGTCACCCTCAGGGCCCTTAGCAGGGTCCTGGCTTTCTATCTGCAGTACTTGTCATTCTCGTCCTGCCTGCTCCCCTTGCCCCTGCAGACTGGAGCATCCAGCACTCTACCCTGACCCTGTTATTCATAATTTCCCAGTGCACGACACACCCTCCTGCCTCTGCTCATGAGGTTCCTCATTCACAGAATGCCATTCTCCCTCAGCCACTCCAAAGGTCCAATGTTGTCAGTGTTTTTTGTAATGTCTCTCCCCTTCATTGGAATTACTCTTTGTATTCTAATACTAAATCTTTTTCACTCACAGGTTTCTTGCTTTCCATATTGTATGGGAGCTTTATGTTTTTTACTTGTTTGATAGTAAACTTGTCTGTCTGGAAACAAAAACAACTGACATTTATTGACCTTCCAGGTGTTAGGCCCTGTGCTAGCTATGTTTAATTTATATCTGCTACCTCAGCACTAGAGTAGAATATAGTAATGATGTGGTAAATATTTGTGGCGTTAATGTTGTTTACAGCCTTAAAATCCATTGGAACACCTTTGGGAAACCTAACTTAGGACCATATGGGGAGGAAACTTACATGCACTAAATGCCTACTAGGTGCTTTATGTACATAATTTCATTTAGTAACTAGAAGGCTGTTGCACGAAGATTCGTGCAATAGGCCTTCCTTCCCCTGGCTGCTGGCACCGGTTTTCCTCCGGCACCGGGACCCAGGCCTTTGGTCTGGCCGCAGCGGAGAAGCCAAGCTTTTTCAGTCTTCCGTCTTCACTCTGGCAGGACCCTTCGGTCATCGCTCCGTGCCTGCGTATGCAAATTAACTGCCATCTTTGTTGGGTTAATTTGCATAGTCGCTCTGATTGGCTGGTGGGTGCAGCGGAGTGACACCAATTTGCATGTTTCTCTTTTATTAGTGTAGATGCTGTGTGCTGTTGGTAGAGTTTCCACATGTTAGAAATAAAGCGAGCCCCCAAACCAGGAGTCCTGGCAGAACTCAGGAGCCAGGCAGCAAGGCACGTATCTTTACTCCTGCAGGAGGGTGTGCAGCACATGGTGTGAGAACACACCCACACTGAGCAGGCATCTGCTCCGGGCTTTTATTCGTGACCCACGTGACCTGTTCCTCACTCTTGATTGGAAGAGCTCAAGCTCACACTCTTGCACAATTGGCTAATTTAAAAGAGGGGAGGTTGACCTTTGCCATTTCAAAATGGTGGCCTCAGGGAAGCCGCAAGTCACTGAGCCAAAATGGTGGCTGCCTAAACTCCCTTCTTTGTCAGAAAAGATTATTTGTTTATTCTCACACACATTTTAAAGGTGAGGAACTTGAAGCTAGGTAAAGTCAACTAGTTACCCAAATCACTCACCTAGTAAATGCAGAGCTGTGATGTGAATCCAGGTATGGCCAAAGAATGTTTTGTTAGATTTGAAAGTACAGACTCAAAGTAAAGAAATCTACTTTGGTGGAGGTAAGAGGTACCGGTTTTGGCTAACTAGATCCACTGAATCAAAGATGACAACTATTATTAATACCCTGAATGGCAAGCTGGAACTTTAATTGCTGGTTGTTGTCCTATGAAGTTTGAAGAATAAAAATTCGAGGACAAAAGGATTTTAAGCAGAAGTGTGGAAATTTATGGCAAACATAGACAATCTCCCTCTGGGGAGGAAGTCCCAAAAGGGGAACCTCTGGGGAGGGGTCCCCAATATGGGAAAGAACTCCTTCCTTCTGTGAGTGTCTTTGTCTATGGGTTTATAAATGCTGGCAGCTTCTTTGTCTGTTCATGCCACTTTCTAATTGGACCCTTCCTCATTTCATATGCCCCGCGTTTTTTCTAATTGGCCAGTTTTCCCCTGTATCAGTTTCAGAGTTTCAAAGCTCACCTGGCACTTCTCCCCTTATCTTATAACAGTCTTCTGTCCTCTGTGTATGTAGGGGAAACAATCTGGAGGCTTGGAGCTATCTCCACAGGTCATGTATGCATTCCTCTCCCAGAGACCCTTCCCTAACTGCCTCTCCTGTCTCTAACTCCTTTCATTATGATGCTGGTGTTTCGATCTGATAACCCTTACTTCCTCAAGGTACTAGTTTAATCATGTTGCTTATGTTCTATTTCCGTACGTTGGTATATACTGAACTTTGGAAAGGTTATTATGTTGTGTACTTGCATGAAATGCGAGTTAGTAAAACATGACTAGGAGGAAAGGCTCTCCGAAATTAGTGAAAAGTCTGAATTCCAGATTTTTTCTTTGAAAGAAATACAATGGCTAGAACAGTGATGGCAAACCTTTTGAACTCGGCGTGTCAGCATTTTGAAAAACCCTAACTTAACTCTGGTGCCGTGTCACACATAGAAATTTTTTGATCTTTGCAACCATAGTAAAACAAAGATTTATATTTTTGATATTTATTTTATATATTTAAATGCCATTTAACAAAGAAAAATCAACCAAAAAATGAGTTAGCGTGTCACCTCTGACACGCGTGTCATAGGTTCGCCATCTCTGGACTAGAAGTAGGCTAACAGCATTGCCTAGTAAAGGGCCTTAGGAAACATGTTGTACTGAATGTATAGAAGCTCTTATAATTAGCATGTCAATTAGTTGTTAATAAGAAGGGACTTCAGAAGTATTTTGGGAAGGGGTAAAAACTAACATCAGCTGAGTAGCATAATTTATGAAATCCTCACATTGCCCTATGAGGTGGGTAACCAGAGATTTGTGAATTGAGACTTGAAGAGGTTAAATCACTTGCTTAAATGACAAAGCAAATAAGTGGTGGACTAACATGTACTAGTAAATACACCTTTTTTATACTCCCCCAAAGCACACACACTTTCAGATATGCTAGTAACTACTTTTCAATATTCTTTCTGTACTCTTTGTTACACCATTAATTTTATTAGCAAACATATTTCATAAGTAGTACAAAGATGAATTTCAAAACTGCCCTATCAATAGGTGCCGAAAATCCACATATATAATTCTTGACTACACATGCTAAATGAAAACATATTGTAACCATTTAAAATGCCATCAATCAATTCCCTCTTTCAGTTATGCATAAGCTCTACATAGGTAAAACGGCTTATTTTTCATTAAACCCACTTGCTTAAATGCACAACTTAAAGGCAATAGTCACTCTGTCACACCTTTTGAATGATATTAATATTCTTCACTAAGTAATTTATTTTAATTTTCCTTTCCTTCCAGGAAAGTAAAATTTTTGATTCAGCTTCAGTCAAAACAAGATAAAATAAATCCCATCTTTTTAGTGTAAATAGTAAAATTGTCATTGATTTATATATAAACTCCGAGGATCTAAATATTAACTTGTTTTTGGCAATCAAATTTCTTAGCCCACCATCGTACATGGTGATAGCTCAGTTTCATATGGTTTTGTGAGTAGTAGTAAACCCGAATGAGTCTGGGAAATTTATGTCGACACAGATTTTTCAGTGATATTTAGCATATTGCAGAGGAAGTGCTATTTCAAATCAATATACTAACCCTCTTTGAACCCCCCATTCATTGAAAACACTGAACACACCATTTATTACACAACCCAGAACTCTTAAAAGCTAGCAAGCTTTAACATTCTCCTTATAATTCAGTCGTGGTTATGAAATATGAAAAATAATGTTTTAAGATTTATTTAAAAACACTTTGGTAAGGAAAACACATTTCTTCTCAGCCCATCATTAATCTGGTTTTACATATGGGCTGGTCCCACTTATCCTGCAGGCAGTTAATCATTAAACATTTTTAGTGGCAAAAAACCTCTCCTTATAAAAAGATTTTTGTCTTCCTGTCATAAATTTCTCATTTTTCTTTCCAGACTTGTAAGTTAGAAATTGCCGTAAATATCTTAAGGTAGCATTGCAGTTTTTCCACCAAATTAAAATGATAGCTATCTGGCATAGCTTGTCCTCGGTTATAAGTGGCATATTGTTTATTGTTTGATGACTTGTCTCATCAGAGATACTTAGATACTAACCCTTTGCAAATATACACACATTACTTCTCACATAGACACTAGGTTGACCACCTGATTAAAATAACGTTAATCCTTCTAGCCAATCCAAGGCTAGCTGCTAGTGAAAAGAATAGGCTATCAATAAATTCAAAAACATTACCGTCTTGGTGGGCTTTCTTTTCGATTTACTGATGTGGCACCCTTTCTAAATTCAAAAGATAAGGATATGTTACCCTTTTCTTTAATGAGATGATTAATAATTTCCCCTGTTTCTGTCTCTGTTAAGCCTGATTAAGAAATAATTATTCCATGTAGGGAAGGAGGGAAACTGTGCATTTCCAATTATGTTTTATTTTGGGTGAATTTTATTCAATGAAGTTCTTGACACTGATTTGAATGTGGTAAGAATATTTTTGTGTTTCACCTTTAGACTTTCTAATTTCACTTAATATAAAGTATAAATTAAAGCAAAAGGACCATTTACAGTTGAAAAGTCTTAGTAGTGGTTGAAAGAGAAAGGTTTTACTTCAAGCAGTGTTTTTCTTTGGAGCACCCCAATAGCATTGTACTTTATATATTTTTATTTGAGTTCCCTCAATTATGAAACCTGCAATATTAGGCCGAGTTAAACTTTGAACTAAAGGAAATGTATAAATTTATCCAATTATATTCCTATTCACTTGGTCCAGTTCTCATTTGACACATTTAACAAAGCAAGCAATGATAAAATAGGGTTGTGTTTCATATTATGCTAGTAATTTGCATTTGAAACTGCAGAATTTCTGGCCGAATGAAGCAATAGTGCAAATATTGTTCTAATTATATATTTAGTGTTCTTTAATAGTATTTTGTGAAGTCTAAAGTGTTATGTAAAATACAGTCTTTATATTTAAAGGCAACCTGACAGGGATTTTCATCCCATGTTTCAAAGTATGGTATGAACTCTGCCTGAAATTTCAATGCTTTTGATATGTCTAATTTAAGTTCTGCATTGCTAGTGTCACTGTGACTGCTGGAATATTCAGGTCTAGTAGAATCAATACCTATGTTAATAAGTATTTCTTGAGAGAGGGAGGATTTCTTGGCTTAGGTGCATCCTTACATATGCATTGCCCCTGATTGCCTTATTGTTATTCTAATTGCTACCACTCCTTTGTCACCTTTTACATCCCCCTGGCCCTTCTCTTTTGCTGCCACCTCTGTGGGTGGAAAGACAAAATGTAAGCAAAAGCATGTGTGGGGTGGGGTGGGGTGGGAGTTTATAGTTATTTCCAGTATTTAAAGAAGTATGACGCAGAATTGTTTTCTGTAGGTCCAGAAAGAGTAAGTAGAAGTCAGGAATAAGTTACTCTGAGGCATGTTTTACATCAGTAAAATAACTGTTAACTCAGAATGCCCAGATCTGGCATGGCTGCCTTAAGAGATACTGAATGGGATACAGACAGGGCGGTGAAGTGTAATGGAAGGAATGTGTGTGAGCTCTGGAATCAGGCAGATCTGTATTCCAGTTTTAGCTCTATCTCTTAATAGCTATGTAGCCATAAGCAAAAGTGACTGAGTAATGGAAGCTTAGTTTATCTCTAATGTGGGGGACAATGCTTGCCTTGTAGGTTGGTGTAAATGTGTGTAAATGTCCTGAACACTGTAATAGATGCTCAATTGTTTTATTCATTTTATGAGTGATCATTTTATGAGTGATCAAAACTATATCTTTGGAAATTATGTAATTGGGTATACATGTTATTTTGGACAAAGGAGAAAGGGAGGGAATGGGATCTTAGATTTCAAAAGTTAGAATGGGCGATTTGAAGGTAATTTAAATTTGAAGAGCAGAACACATGGCAGAACAATTTTCCCTAGGTATCCCAGAAAAGAAATGGAACATGGAAGGAGGGGGGAAGGGCAATTAGTCTACAGGTTCCTGCTAGGAGTCCTCTGTCTAATGTTAAGGTGACTGTGCGAAGGTTCCCTTCCTGAACCAGGTTTTTCCTTCTGAATCTCTTAGGCAGGAAAAGGGGGAGGGTCAGAGGTTCTTTCTGAGTCTTTTTTCTTCTTCTTAATAACTGGCTTAAACATAACATGTGGTCCCCTTCACTAGCAATGCATGTTCCACAGCAAACAATAATAGCATATGTTTTTCTTGAATAAATGGGTACAGAGGTTGAGCTGTTTGGAATTTGATGCACTTTCAGCCTGTTGTAATGGAATTGACCATTTGCTCAAAACCAGTTCACATTAAGGTATTAAAGTAATTTTCATGTCTAGTGCTGATAATTTTTTTGGGAAAAAGTAGGAAATTGAGGATGGCAAATGGTAAAATGCATTAACTTTTATTTTACCTTTTTGAAGAGAATCATAAAGGGCACAAGCCTCTTCTTGGCTGAGAGATTTTTAAGAGATAAATGATAGTGACAGGAGTGGGGATGATTTTTTCCCATCAGAGTTTTGGGTATCAAGTTATGTCAGAGAGAATGATATCCTAAACCTGAGCTCCATTAAAAGCCAACAGAACTGTCATTTGTCTGTTCTTTGGCCATGAGAAGTATTATCTAGAATATTATCTACTTATGACTAAATGTTGGGATAAGGGATTTTGATTTTATGTAATACTAGAGGCCCGGTGCATGAAAATGCGTGCACTCAAGGGGATCCCTCAGCCTAGCCTTTGCCTTCTCACAGTCCGGGAGCCATCAGGGGATGTCCAACTGAAGGCTTAGGCCTGCTCCCTGCAGACATCCCTGTGGGAGTGTATTGACCACCAGGGGGCAGCTCTGGTCCCGTCCCCCACCACCCTGCTGCTGCTCTCAGTGGCCTCCCTCTGTGGGAGGCAATCAGCAGGGTGATTGGGGACAGCACCAGTCAGCGAGCAGCCAGCCCCACCCCCTGATTGCCTCTCCGCCACTGCTGGTTGCCACCCCACCCCCCCGATCGCCGTACCCTCCCTCTGCCCACTGGCACCAGGCACCACCCGCTCGCCACCCCTCACCCCCTGCCAACCAGTCATTCCGCCATTTGGTCAATTTGCATATTAAGCTTTTATTATATAGGATACTTCTTAGACATTGGGGTTTTCTTGTTGTTTCTTTCAATCTGGTATGTAAAGCACGGTCATTATTTTCAAACTTGCTCACTTTGAGGTGCTTCTTTCTCCAGGGATTCCTATTATTTAGGTATGGCTAAGACTTAATGATATTTATTTTCCTGATTAATATTCAAGATTTTTTTTTTTTTTTTTTGGTTACCTACTCTAATTTAAACATTGGTTGCTTTTACTGTCCTGTTACTTGTCAGGGGAATATACCTGGTAAAAAATCTTTCCTCATGAATGATGAAGTCACCAGAAACTTATAATACTTTTGGTATGAGAACAGTAATGTGGAAAAATATTGCAAAAAGGACTTTTGGCCCAGCTGATGTTGCTTAGTTGTTGAGTGTCAACCTATGAACTAGGAGGTCATGGTTTGATTCCTGGTCAGGGCACATGACCCGGTTACAAGCTCGATCCCCAGTAGGGGGCGTGCAGAAGGCAGCCAATCAATGATGTTTTTCTCTCATCATTGAAGTTTCTATTTCTCTATCCCTCTCCATTTCTCTCTGAAATCAATAATATAATATTTTTTAAAAGTACTTTTGAATGACTAACGAACTCATACTATTTCCATTCATTTAGAATAGGAGTGGGGAACATCCGGCCTGTGGGTTGTATAAGGCCCAAGAATTCATTTGGTCTGACCCTGCCAAAGCATTACGGGTGAGTTAGTTAAATGTTCGACTAAATATAGCAAGCTAATTTTAAGTTGGTAATTTTGTATGGCCTGAGAATGATGTTATAAATATCTAAATGGCCCTTGGCAGAAAAAAGGTTCCCCACCCCTGATTTAGAACATACCTAATACAGCTGTCCAGAAGAATGCAGTAACCTTTAGATAGCTTAATAGCTCAACCTTTTGTGCTTCTACAAATATAGAATGCTTCCTTAAGAAAGCATGGCAGAATAATCAGAAAGGCTGCTATTGTTTTTTTCAACTTAGTGCTGAAGGGACTCATATGTGACATATTCCCATTTTTCTCCCCACTTCTGTTCTTCCAGAAAAAAAACCACACACACACAACAAAAAACTAGATATCTTGAGATATTTCTGAACTTAGGGTTCATGTTGCACTATTTCAACAAGGTCCTTCTGATACAGTCAATTGTGTACCCCAGTGGACCAGATCCTTATAGCATTCCACAGTGTTTTTACATCAAATTGATCTCATATCTAAAAAAGCATTTCTCTTCATATTTCATACAGATGCAATCCAGAGATAGATTACCTGGTGAGATATAATAATAACAATATATAATTTTTGCTGAACAATGATGTGCCAAACATTGTTCTCAGTGTCTTAATTCACTTTTCACAACATCCCAATAAAATAAATAGTACTGAGAGGTTAAGTAACTTTCCCAAGATTCATAGCTAGTTAAGTGGATCTGTTATCGGCAAGTTGAGGCGCTTCCTTTCTCCACTGAGTGCTGTGCGTGGAGTCCTTATAATATTTTGACAAAAATAATTTTCTGAGACTGGCATGGGAGAATGAGTGATTTTGATTACATCTCTGTGTTTCTAAAGTCCCAGTTCCCTTAATCCAGTCCTGGAAGAAGTGTAGCTGGGGCTTCAGTAGAGCTGGAAGCAAAGCCAGTGTCCACAGTTTCCTTTCCATGTTGCAGTGGGGTCCAGTTCAGCATCAGGCTAGTTATAGTCCATTAACGGTAAAAATCTTTCCTCATGAATGATGAGGCCACCAGAAACTTATAATACTATTGATTTGAGAACAGTTATGTGGAAAAATATTGCAAAAAGTCCATTGTGTAGGCTCCACATGGTTGTGGGCTATGCAAGTGAATGCAGGGGAACCAAGAGAGTGCACCCCCTACAACAAGAGTCCCAAGGGCAGCCAAGAGCATAACAGAGACCAAAAGAATGAACTTCTTTGTTTAGGGGATTAAATATCCCAAATTTCACTTCCTTGCATTGGCCACGCCCATTCTGCCCAATGACCTGTCCCTAGGTGTGACTAACAAGCAAGTACCTTTCCCAGGTCACCCCAAGTTTACTGGGTGTGAGCCTCTCCCTCCCCCACCTCCACCCTCCAGTCCCTTCCCACAGGAATCTGTAGGGAATGGACTGGTGGTTCCCTGGGGAGTGTAAAGTTGCCACTCCCTGAAAAGCTGCCCAAATGACATGTTTGTAGTATTTGGCCTTTCCTTTGCTCCTTACCTGTTATTAATAACTAGGTTAATTATAACGGTATGGTATCAGATCCAACGCAGGTAATTTGACTCAATTATCTATTCTCTTAGCCATTGTTTGTTATAGCTGGTAGATACTTTAAGCTGCTACCATGTCTCCAGCTTTTTCCCTATTTCATGTTCAATGGCCCTTCATTCACAGGGAAAGCATAGAAGGTCCCCAGTTTCTGTTTAATACAGGTTCTCATCCCACAGTGGCTGCCTCTGTATGAACTGTCTGGGGTCAGTAAGAACCAGTATTATACCGTTTGTTTTTAATCACAGTAATTGCTTCCGTGTCTGAGGCACACAACATTTGAAGTAGTTTTCAAACATATTGATTTTCTACATTTACAAGTACTAGTTTAAATAGCAAATGAAATAGAAACTTTAATAAAGCAAATAATGTTTGGTTGGCATGGTGTCTCTATTTTGAGATTAGGTAATGAGATGCACAAAAATTTTGCCTAGATCTTATTTTTCTTCCCACTCTGCAGAGATAATTATTATTCATAATGATAACTCTGAGAAGGCACCAAGGTCTTTGTTCCCTAGAATATACTTACAGAAGCAGGAATGTAGAGGCTTCTTTTTTAGAAGTATTTTATTAACATGAGCTTAAACAATTTAAATAACCAAAAAAGGTAGTGTTAGTGTAGTCATGAAAAGTTTACAGTGAGAGTTAAATTTGCTACAATATACCATATTTCATGCCAACAGTCATTAAGGTTAATCAATATTTGGATTTTCAAAGCAAACTAATTATACATATGCTGTAGGAATTCCACCATAGATGAGTCACAGAGCAGATTGTTCATGTCTATTCAGATTCTTATTTAGTACTAAATGAGTTCAAAATATATATTACATATCTGTAAAACCCTCCTTATTTTAGAATGTCAGCTATCTAGCCCATTTCGTACTTTAAAGCTGAAATTTTAATTAAACCATAACAAGTTCAAGTAAAACAGACATCAGATTTATCTTTTATTTCATTCCAGTGCAGCCAAATGTCTTATGCATTCTCATAATGTGCCGGGCACTGAACATTTCAACAACCACTAGGAAATGGTTTCTGTGTTTCCAGGCTATTTCATGTGTGTAGTCAGTCAAATTGATCAAATTTGCAAATGTTGTCTTAAGAAACACTCTTCTTGAAATTACTAAATGACTGTATTTCGTTCTATTTTCCATTAATATATTTAGACTAGAGGCCTGGTGCATGAAATTCGTGCATTTGGGGGTTGGGGGTCCCTCAGCCCAGCCTGCACCCTCTTGCAGTTTGGGAGCCCTCTGGGGATGTCTGACTGATGGCTTAGGCCCGCTCCCTGCTCAGCCTTAGCGCTGCCGTGAAGGTGGAAGAGGCTCCCGCCAACGCTGCTGTGCTTGCCAGCCTTGAGCCTGGCTTCTGGCTGAGCGTCGCTCCCCCTGTGGGAGCGCACTGACCACCAGGGGGCAGCTCCTGCATTGAGCAACTGCCCCCTAGTGGTCAGTGTGCATCATAGTGACCAGTCATTCCACCGTTCTTTCAATTTGCATATTAGCCTTTTATTATATAGAACTAGGGGCCCAATGCACAAATTCGTGCACCTTGAAAGGAACTGTGGGCTGCGAGGCTGCGGTAGGCACAGGGGCGGGTATCGGCCCATCCTCTGTGCCCCCACCCGGCCAATCCCACTGTGGCCCCTGGTCCCCTGTCTGCCAGCAGCCCCTCTCCTGCCACTGCTGCTCCCATGCACTGACAGCACTGGCCCTGCTCACACCCACTGATGGTGCTGAGCAATTGGGACCAGCGCCAGCAGAGGGTGCAAGTGGGCCAGTGCTGCCAGCAGATGTGAGTGGCAGCTGCTGCCCTGATCACCCCTCAGGAGCAGGGGGAGGTGGAGAAGTGCTCATGGGTGATCAGGGCCGGCAGCTGCCACTCGCACGTGCTGATGGCACCAAGTGATCGAGACTGGTGCTGGGCATCGGCAGCGGGTGCGAGCAGTGGCTCCAGCACCAGCTGCGGGTGTGAGTGGGGCTAGCGCTGGCAGCAGGTGTGAGTGCTGGGAGGGACAGCGTTGCATGGGAGCAAAGAATTTTCAGTAACCAACAGAGGCTCGCCCTGATGACAACGACCAGCATCCTGCCTTTATCTGGCACCCCCGCTCACCTGCTCCACCATCCCGCTGCTGCCGACACCCACCATGTTCTGTGCACGCCCCCTGGTGGTCAGCACACGTTATAGCGACTGGTTGTTTCACCATTCGGCCTATTTGCATATTAGCCTTTTATTATATAGGATACATTAATTTCAAAGATAGTGTGAAATAGATTTACTGCTGTGTCTTTTTTTTAATATATATTTTACTGATTTTTTACAGAGAGGAAGGGAGAGGGATAGAGAGTTAGAAACATTGATGAGAGAGAAGCATCGATCAGCTGCCTCCTGCACACCCCCTACTGGGGATGTGCCTGCAACCAAGGTACATGTCCTTGACCCGAATTGAACCTGGGACCCTTGAGTCTGCAGGCTGATGCTCTATCCAGTGAGCCAAACCGGCTAGGGCCACTGCTGTGTCTTACTGTTTCCTATTTTAGAACTACTTTTCAGAAATAGCTGTAAACAATTATTGATTTCAGAGAGTAAGGGAGAGGGAGAGAGTGATAGAAACATCAATGATGAGCGAGCCCACAACCCTGGCATGTGCCCTGACCGGGAATTGAGCTATGACTTCCTGCATCATAGGTCGATACTCAATCACTGAGCCATACCAGCTGGGCTGTAACACTTTCTTAAGTATTATGAATATAATATTTCAGAATTCATCTGAAAACATTTACTATTTACTATATCTGTTATTAGTTATAGCTTCTAAATGAGTTAATTGTACGTCGAGACTATAGCAATTCATTGCTTTTACTTTTTTGCAAGCTGCTTTATGTTTCATAGTTTAATGGAGGATAAGTCACTAGTCACATGTGATATTGTGCATATGCTTCTAGATTTAAATGTTTAGTGCTTGCTTTGACAACTGAGTAAAGAAGATCTATATACTAGCACTAGATTTATTTTTGAAATTGAAAAATTGTGCTTTTAAAATTATTGTGAGTAGCTTCAGTTTGTATCATAGTATACCAGCACTAATACATTGCTGGTGTCACCTTATATGATGTATGGAAATATTAGGTACTACAATATTGGCAAAGTTCTATTCCCCCCGTGTTCTTATTCATTTTAATCCAAAGCTAAGTCTTTCTACTGGTACTACATATTTCCTTTACATCACAATGGGAGAGTCTAATAAAATTGTATAAAATTTATATTGAAACTAAGGAAAATACATATAGCCTCATTTATCTTTTCAGCAGTTAAAGGAAATGAACGAAATTGTGCAAAGTAGTGACATGCAGGATAAAAAAAAAAACACCCACACCCAAACCTTATTTTCTTTGCCTAGCCTAGCCTGCTGTTCTATTATGGGTTTTATATGAACATACTTTGAAATGAAATGACATTAGTGAAAAACAAAAAAAATAAGCCTTAAACAACCAAGTAGCAGGGTTAAAGCATAATCTTTGGTTCTTAGGTACCATCTCATGTGCATCTGAATTGACATTTCAGTTACTGAGTGAATATTTTATACCAGCTCTCTGTCTTTAAATTTAGGCTTCCTTCTTAACTCTAAAATTATTAACCTAATTTGTGCTATGTTCTACACTTTAAATTTCTTAATTTGTAAATTTTATATGTTATGATTGATTCATCTTTCTGTGGTTTAGACTATCTTTCTTAGGTAATTAGAACCTTATATCTTCTACTTTGGTTTTCTTTCAAATGTTGTTATAGTATTATGGTTTTTCTTCATTTAATCAATTAGAGAAACTATAGTATTAAATTCATGATTGAACATATTTTATACAAAGGAACTGAACCCTGAGGGTCTAGCTTGGGCATTAAAACCCAAATGTCCCTAACCCTTATTGTAATACCCTTCCAGTTAGGATTGGGTTTATCTTGTAGCTTATGAGAACAAGGGTTATAGCCATTTGTTTCTAATTAAATATGTTACATATTAAAAATGTTTTATTGTGTATTCATTTATTAAATACACATTTTTTGGTTGAATATTGTACAAGCATATTAAGCAGTAAATAAATATAGACTGGTACCTATGCACATGAAGACAGGGAGACCGATACAAAACCGACATTCATTTTAATTTTCCTAAGTGGTTAAAGGAGACATCCAGGATATTGGAGGAACTTTGGGAGGATAGGGAAGGCTTCCCTAAAGAATTGATATTTAAGTGGAATCTTTAATGATGAATAAGGATTAGATAAGCAAATAAAGTAGGAAGAACATTTTTCAATATGGGCCAGTTAGAGTTTAATTAAAAAAAAAACAAAAAAAAAACTTGAAAAGACTCTGAGATGGAAGAAAGTGAAAGTTTAAGAAGTCAAGGAGTTTCACCAATCAGAAAGGACATATGCACCCCTTTGTTCATAGCAGCACAATTTACAATAGCTAAGATTTGGAAACTGCCTAAGTGTCCATCAGCAGATGAGTGGATTAAAAACTGTGGTGCATCTACACAATGGAATACTACGCTGTTATAAAAAAGAAGGAACTTTTACCATTTGCAACACAATGAATGGACCTGGAGAGCATCATGCTAAGAGAAATAAGCCAGTTGGAGAAAGATAAATATCACATGATCTCACTCATGTGGGATATAATGAACAACATAAACTGATGAATAAAAATAGATCCAGAGACAAAGAAACAGTGCACAGACCGTCCAACCTCAGAGAGAAGGCAAGAGACGGGGGGTAAGGACTTGTATGCATGCATATTAGCATAACCAATGGACAGGGACACTGGGGCAGTGGGGGCTTGTCCTGGGGGCGAGAGTGGCGGGGGTAGGGTCAATCGGGGAGAAAAAGGAGACATATATAATATTTTAAACAAACAAACAAAAAAAGAGGTCAAGTAGTTTAAACATAGTAAGCTCTAGGTCAGTGGTGGCGAACCTTTTGAGCTTGGCGTGTCAGCATTTTGAAAAACCCTAACTTAACTCTGGCCGTGTCACATATAGAAATTTTTTGATATTTGCAACCATAATAAAACAAAGACTTATATTTTGGATATTTATATGCCATTTAACAAAGAAAAATCAACCAAACAAATGAGTTCACGTGTCACCTCTTACACGCGTGTCATAGGTTCACCATCACTATTATAGGTCATCATAGAAATAGCAAAATATAGCAGTTTTAGAACCTTGCTGAAGATTAATTTCAGTGAATCTATAATGTATTCTGAATGAAGTTTTGAAATGTACTTTAGTTCAATGGCCTGTAACTGGAGTATTGGGATGGAGATATGGCAACCAGCTAAATGTCAAGACCAGAATGTGGGAAAACAAATACTTAAGAAAACCAATCCATTTAATGTGTGTGTGTGTGGAGTGGGGGTGGGGAAGAATAAATCAAAACATGAAAGATGTTTCTAAGGAGCCACTTTGGTACTGGATTCTCCATGTCATTTAATAAGCAGACCAGCCATGATCAGGTGTCTGACCTGTTAACTCCAGTAATCATAATTGTAGTGTTTACTAGATAATTTTCATCCAACAACAAATTTCAGTGTATATTTATTCTAGGTAACTATATGCTTAGGCCCTCTTGGTGATAAAAAAATGTCTTATTAGCTGTCTTCAGACTCCCCAGTTCTCACAAAGTTAAATAAGTTGTGTGACTGCTAAATGAGTTAACAGAAGATTTAAAAATAGAATTGAAGCTTTTTTTCTTTCTGTGGTGACACTGTCTTTGCTTTAAAGTTTGTGTTGTTTCTCAGTAGCAGAGGTTCTAATTAGTTAGATTTGTATTCTTTTGAAGACTTGACTATGTGTCTTAATATTAAAATAAAAAAAAGAAAAACCTTGTTCAGAAGCATAGAGGAGAAAACCCATTGTGCCTTTCTGATAATTCAAAGCTGCCCGTATCTACCTATTCATTCACCTTTTCAGCAAGTATTTATTGCATATACCAGGTGTGTGATGTTGAAGGTATAGCTTTAAGAAAAAAACAAAACACTATAGAAAAACAACAACACATGGTCTCTTCACTTGAGGAGTTTTCAATATAACCAGTGAAATGAAAGATACGCACATTCTCACCAGACCATGAGATGGAAACAGCAAGTGTCTTTCTGAGTCCAGGGTTGGTTTTGTTTTGCCTTGTTTTTAAATTAGGAAGATATTGAAAATACTTGCCTTTGTGTTTTAGTCCTGATGTATTATACATGAACATAATGTGAATATTCCTTGAGTACACATGTTATAGCACTTGTTGAAACTTCTGCAAGTTTGTTTACATCCTCTGCAGGTATGTATTATTTCCATTTTTATTTGGAAGAGTAAAACAATACACTGAAGATTAATAGTTACCTGTTTTTGCCCTCGCTGGTTTGAGTCAGTGGATAGAGCATTGGCCTGTGACTGAATATTCCTGTGTACAATTCTGGTCAAGGGCACATGCTTGGGTTGTAGGCTCAAGCCCCAGTAGGGGACGTGCAGGAGGCAGCTGATCAATGATTCTCTCTCATCATTGATGTTTCTATCTCTGTCTTCCTCTCCCTTCCTCTCTGAAATAAAAAAATAAAAATAAAAAAATAGTTACCTGTTTTTAAAAAATGTTCGGAAATAGGAAATTATGACTTCAGCAATGAGTTAGCATAGGCTTATCATAGTGATGAGGGTTCCAAAATACTATTTCTAGAAATACTGTCTATATTTCAGAGAAACACTTTAAATCAATAAACAGACTTCTAAAGTTATTTTTAAAATATATTTTATTGAGAGAGAGAGAGAGAGAGAGAGAGAGGGAGAGAAACATTTGTGATGAGAGAAAATCAAGGATTGGCTGCCTCCTTCACGCCTCCTACTGGGGATCGAGCCCGCAACCCGGGCATGTGCCCTTACCTGGAATCGAACCTTGACCTCCTGATTCATGGGTTGACGTTCAACCACTGAGCAACACCAGCCAGGCAGATTTCTAAAGTTTTTCCTGCAACATATGTTAAATGTCTGTAGAAAAATCTATCTTTTAGGGGTATCACACCACGTAATCTTAAGTGTGTTTCAGACATTTATTGAAAATTATGCTAATTTTATTATGTAGTTAGAAGTTTTCCCATTCAAATAAGTAGATTTTTCTTTAGGGTTACAAAGGCTATTAGATAATATCGGAAACACTGAACCAAGAGTAACCAAAACACCTGGATTCCATTGCTTCAAATGGTATGTATGTAGGAGTTTCAGCAGCATACTCAAATTGCTTGGACCTTGTTTTCTTTTTTCTGTTCTTATCAGCCCTGAATGTCACACATGATTGTTATGAGGATTAAATAACATAATACATGTGAAAATGTTTGAGTTGTAACTTCCTATTTAATGTAAGTACACCTATTATATGGAAGCTCAGCTATAAGTATTTTTATCCAATAGTGGGAGTTAATCATATGCATGTTATAAAAACCAGATCTAATTTTTTTCTTCTATTAAAATGGTTCAATTTTATGTCAAAGTAAATTTTTGAGTCAAGGTATATGCATACAAAATTTTTTTATATTTTTGGTATACCCATGATAAAATCTTTGATGAACACAAAGGTATTTAATAGTACCAGGTATACTGGTTAATAATGCGGATTTTTTTCAATAGATGGAGTTACACATGTTGATATGTATGCGATTTGATATGTATGCTATTTTGTTGTATTGACAGCAAGCTTCAAAACTTCATGTGCCAAATTTTCTGAAGGTGTTAACATCATAGATATTTTTATGCTTAAAAATGTTGAATTTCGTGCCAAAAAAAGAGCATTTGCGGGAAGTTTTAATTCATTACTTTATTTTGAAGAAAAGTGCTGCTGAAAGTTATCTTGTACTTTGGGAAGCTTATGGTGAACATGCTCCATCTCAAGATACTTGTGAACGCTGGTTTAAACGCTTTAAAAGTGATGATTTTGATGTGAAAGACAAAGAACACCCACGTCAACTGAAAAAATTTGAAGACCAACAATTACAAGCATTATTGGATGAACATGCATGTCAAACTCAAAAACAACTTGCAGGAAGATTAAACGTTGCTCAGCAAACAATTTCCCATCCTTTACAAGCATTGGGAAAGATTTTAAAGGAAGGAATATGGGTGCCACATCAATTGAACAAAAGACAAATGGAAAAACCGGGAAGTCATCAGTAAAATGTTGCTTCAACGGCACGAAAGAAAGTGTTTTTTGCATCAAATTGTGACTGGAGATGAAATGTGGATTTATTTTGAGAATCCAAAATGCAGAAAATCATGGGTCGATCCAGGTTAGCCATCAACATCGACTGCAAGGCCAAATCACTTCAGAAAGAAGATAATGCTCTGCATTTGGTGGGATCAGGAAGGTGTGGTGTATTATGAGCTTCTAAAACCAGGTGAAACCATTAATACTGACAGCTACCAACAACAATTAATCAATTTGAACCACACTTTGATAGTGAAATAACCAGAATGGGCCAGAAGACATGGCAAAGTAATTTTGCTTCATGATGATGCACCATCACACACTTTAAAAGACACATTAAAAGCTCTTGCCTGGGAAGTGTTAACCCATCCACAGTATTCTCCAGACCTTGCTCCTTCAGATTACCCCTTGTTCTGATCGATGGCACACGCACTTTCTGAGCAGCACTTCAAAACCTATGAAGAAGTGGAAAATTGGGTCTCTGAATGGTTTGCCTCAAAACAAGAAAAGTTCTATTGGGGTGGTATCCACAACTTACCTGAAAGATGGGGAAATGTGTAGCTAGCAATGGACATTTCTTTGAATAAAGCACTTTTGATGTTTCTCTTGAAATTATCATGTTTTTTTAATTACAAAAGCCGCATTATTAACTGGTACAACTGGTATATTAAGCAAAATGGCAGTGTTATTTTGATTCCTTTGATGTACATATCTTAATAGCTTCAGTTTTGTATTCCAGAGTCCTGGAGAAAGTGACTCAAAGTGGCTACTGGTTATTTACATTACTAGAGGCCTGATGCACGAATTCATGCACCAGTGGGGTCCCTCGGCCTGGCCTGTGGGATTGGGCCAAAACCAGCTGACATCCCCCGAGGGGTCCTGGATTGTGAGAGGGCATAGGCCAGGCCAAGGGACCCCACTGGTGCATGATCGGGGCTGGGGAGGGATGCAGGAGGTTGACCAGCCATGGAGGGACAACGGGAGGGCTCCAGGGTGTATCCAGCCTGTCTTACTTAGTCCAGATCAGCCGGACCCCAGCAGCAAGCTAACTTACCAGTCAGAGCACCTGCCCCCTGGTGGTCAGTGTACGTCATAGTGAGCGGTTGAGTGGCCTTAGCATATCCTATCTAATAAAAGAGAAACATGGTAATTGGCGTACGACCGCTACCCTTCCCATTGGCTAATCAGGGAAATATGCAAATTAACTGCCAGCCAAGATGGCAGCCAGAAGCCAGGCAGCTTGAAACTAACATGAGGCTTGCTTGCTTCAGTGACGGAGGACTGCAATGTTCCCTGCCTGCTGCTGCAGACCTCTGAGCCTGCAGTTTAAGAAACATTGTAACAAATATAGAAGCTAAACAAAACCCCAGAAACCTCCTTTCAGCCCGATGGGATCTCAGAGCTGGAGTTATACATTGTTTCGATTATAGAACAGAAACAAACCAGATACCTGCTTTCAGGAGCGGAGGCCTAAGAGCTGGAGCCTCAGAGCTAAAGCTGGCCCAGAATAAAAAAAAAAAAAAAAAAAAAAAGGAGTGGTTGGGAGCTTCCGTCACCCGCCAGCCTGAAAACAGCCCTCAGGCCCTCACCCAGACTGGCCAGGCACCCAAGTGGTGACCCCCACCCTGAAGGCTGTGTGACCAGCTGCAAACAGCCATCATCCCCTCACCCAGGCTGGCCAGGCACCCCAGTGGGGACCCCCACCCTGATCCAGGACACCCTTCAGGGCAAACCAGCCGGCCCCCACACGTGCACCAGGCCTCTATCCTATATAGTAAAAGGGTAATATGCCTCCAGCACTGGGATCAGCGGAGCTGCGAGGCCTCCCGGCACCGGGATCAGCGTGACGGGGCAGCGCCCAAACCCCCTGATCACCCTGCAGCTCTGTGTGTGACAGGGTGCGGCGCCCCAACCCCCTGATCAGCCCTGCTCTGTGTGTGACAGAGTGCGGCGCCACAACCCTCCCCTCCACGGGCCCTGCTCTGTGTGTGACGGGGTAGAGCCATAACCTCCCGATCAGCCCTGCCCTGAGTGTGATAGTGGCGGCGCCCCAACCCCATGATTGGCCCTGCTCTGTGGGTGATAGAAGGTGACGGCCCAACTGCCCCCCACGGGCCCTGCTCTGTGTGTGACGGGGTAGAGCCGTAACCTCCCCATCGGCCCTGCCCTGAGTGTGACAGGGAGCGGCACCCCAACCCCCTGACCCGCCCTGCTCTGTGTGTGACAGGGGGCGGTTCCTCAATTCCCCTGTCGGCCCTACTCTGAGAGTGGCAGGGGGGAGCTCCCCAACCCCTGATGGGCCCTGCTCTGTGACAGGGGACAGTGCCCCAACCCCCTGATTGGCCCTGCTCTGTGTGTGACGGGGTGGCGCTGCAACCTCCCCATCGACTCTGCCTTGAGTGTGACAGGGGGCAGTGCCCCAACCCCCCAATCGGCCCTACCCCGAGCATGACTGAGGGTGGCATCGCAACCTCCCGATCCACCCTGCTCTGTGCATGACAGGGGCGGCGCCCCAACTCCCCAATTGGCCCTGCTCTGAGCCTGACCAGCGGCTGCACCTAGGGATTGGGCCTGCCCTCTGCCACCCTGGAGCAGGCCTAAGCCAGCAGGTCGTTATCTCCCGAGGGGTCCCAGACTGCGAGAGGGCACAGGCCAGGCTGAGGGACTCCCCCTTCCCCCCGAGTGCACAAATTTTTGTGCACCGGGCCTCTAGTCTATATATATAAAAGGCTAAGAGACTGGCTGGTAGATATGATGTGCACTGTTCACCAGGGGGCAACACTCAATGCAGGAGTTGCTGCTCGACAGCAACTTTGCAGAGTGCTTTCTTGCACTCCAGAACCCCTCAGGGGATATTGGACTGCCGTTTTCCACCTGATCCCCTGCAGGCTAGGCCGAGGGACTCCACTTGCTGGTGCCACCCCAGGTGCGGCCAGTCGGGGAGGGACTGAGGGAGGTTGGCTCCAGGGTGTGTCCAGCCCATCTCACCCAGTCCCACCCTGCTGATGACCTTCTAATTAATTTCCTTTCAATGTGCACAAATCTGTGCACCGGGCCTCTAGCCATTAGCATATTATGCTTTGATTGGTTGAATGGATGACTGGACAACTGGACACTTTGCATATTAGGCTTTTATTATATAGACTAGAGGCCTGGTGCACAAAAATTTGTGCACTCAGGGGGGAGGGGGGTCCCTCAGCCCGGCCTGTGCCCTCTCGCAGTCTGGGACCCCTTGGGAGATAACGACCTGCTGGCTTAGGCCTGCTCCCGGGTGGCAGAGGGCAGGCCCAATCCCTAGGTGCAGCCCCTGTTTGGGCTCAGAGCAGGGCCAATTGGGGAGTTTGGGCGCCTCCCCCTGTCATGCACAGAGCAGGGCGGATTGGGAGGTTGTGATGCCACCCTCAGTCACGCTCAGGGTAGGGCCGATTGGGGGGTTGGGGCACCGCCCCCTGTCACACTCAAGACAGAGTCGATGGGGAGGTTGTGGCGCCACCCCCTGTCACGCACAGAGCAGGGTCGATCAGGGGGTTGGGGAGCTCCCCCCTGTCATGCACAGAGCAGGGCCCATCAGGGGGTGGGGAGCTCCCCCTGTCACACACAGAGCAGGGCCCATTAGGGGGTTGAGGAGCTCCCCCCTGTCACTCATAGAGTAGGGCCGATAGGGGAGTTGGCACACCGCCCCCTGTCACACACACAGCAGGGCGGATCAGGGGTTTGGGGTGCCGCCCTCTATCATCCACAGAGCAGGGCCGATCAGGGGGTTGGGGTGCCGCCACTGTCACACTCAGGGCAGGGCCGATGGGGAGGTTATGGCTCTACCCCATCACACACAGAGCAGGGCCCGTGGGGGGGGGGGTTGGGGCACCGCCCTCTATCACCCACAGAACAGGGCCGATCAGGGGGTTGGGGCGCCTTCCCCTGTCATGAACAGAGCAGGGCGGATAGGGAGGTTGTGGCCCCACCCCCTGTCACACACAGAGCTGCAGGGTGATCAGGGGGTTTGGGCGCTGCCCCCTTTCACGCTGATCCTGGTGCCAGGAGGCCTCGCGGCTCCGCTGATTCTGGTGCTGGGAGGCATATTACCCTTTTACTATATAGAATAGAGGCCTGGTACATGGGTGGGGGCTGGCTGGTTTGCCCTGAAGGGTGTCCTGGATCAGGGTGGGGGTCCCCACTGGGGTGCCTGGCCAGCCTGGATGAGGGGATGATGGCTGTTTGCAGCTGGTCACACACCCTTCAGGGTGGGGGTCCCCACTGGGGTGCCTGGCCAGTCTGGCTGAGGGGCTGAGGGCTGTTTTCAGGCTGGGACTGAAGCTCCCAACTGCTCCTTTTTTTCTTTCTTTTTTTTTTTTTTATTCTGGGCCAGCTTTAGCTCTGAGGCTCCAGCTCTTAGGCCTCCGCTCCTGAAAGCAGGTATCTGGTTTGTTTCGGTTCTCGAAACTCTGTATCAACTCCAGCTCTGAGATCCCAGCTCTGAGATCCCATCGGGCTGAAAGCTGGTTTCTGGAGTTTTGTTTAGTGTCTGTATTTGTTACAATGTTTGAAACTGCCAGCTCAGAGGCCTGCAGCGGCAGGCGGGGAATGTTGGAGTCCTCCGTCACTGAAGCAAGCACGCCTCATGTTAGTTTCAAGCTGCCTGGCTTCTGGCTGCCATCTTGGCTGGCAGTTAATTAGCATATTGCCCTGATTAGCCAATGGGAAGGGTAGTGGTCATATGCCAATTACCATATTTCTCTTTTATTAGTGTAGATTATATAGACTATATTGAGCTGTTTCACCTTTCAAGCCTACTGTGACCACCTATGAATAGCCAGTGGTGAAAAGGGAATAAATTGACAGCCATGAGTCAGAGTTTTTGAACTTGGTTGAATTTCAAGTGGTTTGGCCATAGATGAAATCAAATTCACAGAGATGTGTGGAAGTGGCATTTTATCTGGCCTGTTGACATTATTCAATGAGTCTTCTGACCTGATCATTAGGATGCAGGTACTTGATCTTTAGACTGACTTTTGGTAGCATTATAGTTGCAGGTGATCAGTCTGGTTTAGAGCAAAAACTGCTGCCAAACTTCAGGATTCATAATATAAGATACTACTTTCAATTCCTAGGGGAAAATGTTAATATGATGACAAGTTAGCGAGGGTTCAGGGCAAGTTCCTGTCCCAGGAGGGGTCATTTACCTTAAGTATATTGGGCTCTGGACTTAGGACAGCAAAGCTAAATCTAGAGTCCACTTATAGGCAGTGATGAGAATCCTCAGTATTTCAGGTTCCCTGGTCATAACTGAACCTCCTGATTGAAGGTGTCATTGCTTGGAAGTAGCCATTTATAAATCTGATAGAACATGCTAGCAACATGAAACATGCTTGTATAATGTGTCAGATATCTCCACTTCTCTCTATAAATATGGACATTGATTTATACAACCAAGAAAAACTTGAACCTCTAAAGAGAATAACACCCTGGACTTAGAAATCAAAGAGACTGGAGTCACATGTGTTATTTTGTCTTATTTTCCAGTTGAAAAGTTGGAATTTTGAGAGTCAGGAGGATAAAGGAAGTCGTTTGCTGATTGTGTACCCAAATTTTAAATATTACTTTTTAAATTTTATATTTTACATTTAGTAAAGAATACAGTGAAATTTTTAAGATGGTATGCTTTTATGTTATGTGTATTTTACCATAATTAAAACACAATGAAAAAGTACATTCATGATATTAATAAAGTATAAGATGATTTGAATGAAGTTAATAGGGGATATATATAATCTACATAAATAATTCTGCATCACTTTGAGAGCTATAGGAAAAGACTAGAATAAATGGAAAGAGAATACGATTTTAATTGGGATGAATGAAGACCATAAAGATATAAAGTTTTTTCTTTTTTAACTTACACACTTACACACTTAACGTAATTATAATAAAATACAGAAAGGCATTTTAATGAAATTTATTGAATTTAACAAGATTATTATATATATGAAAAAGGAAACTGACAAGAATATAAAATACCATTTGGAGAACCAGGAGCAATATTTTGGTGGTAGCTGAGCTATTCTATTAGCACACACATTCATGTAAATAAGTGAAAGTAAAAAGAAAGTCCACTAATATGTGATGATATATTGATAAGTAGAAAGAATTAATATTTTGTAAGGATATAAAATAAGGGGTAGATATAAGTATTCCAATGTCATTTATTAATCTGCATATAAATCTGGGGGAAAAATAGGTCCATGACTCATATTCATATAGAAAGATTACAAGTAAATTTCTCTTTTTTAAATTAAATCTTTATTGTTCAGATTATTACAGGTGTTCCTCTTTTTTTACCCCAATAGCTCTCCTCCACCCAGTTCCCACCCCACACTCTGCCCTTACCCCTCCCACTGTCCTCATCCATAGGTGTACGGTTTTTGTCCAGTCTCTTCCTGCACTCCCACACCCCTTTCCCCCCAATAATTGTCAGTCCACTCCCTTTCCATGCCCCTGGTTCTATTATATTCACCAGTTTACTCTGTTCATCAGTTTTTTTATTCACTTGAGTTTTAGATTCACTTGTTGATAGATATGTATTTGCTGTTCATAATTTGTATCTTTACCTTTTTCTTCTTCCTCTTATTGAAGAATATCTTTCAGCATTTCATATAATGCTGGTTTGGTGGTGATGAACTCCTTTAGCTTTTTCTTATCTGTGAAGCTCTTTATCTGACCTTCAGTTCTGAATGATAGCTTTGCTGGATAAATTAATCTTGGTTGTAGGTTCTTGGTATTCATCACTTTGAATATTTTTTGCCACTCTCTTCTGGCCTGTATAGTTTCTGTTGAGAAATCAGCTGACAGTCGTATGGGTACTCCCTTGTAGGTAACTGAGTTTCTTTCTCTTCCTGCTTTTGGGATTCTCTTTTTGTCTTTTGCTCTTGGCATTTTAATTATGATGTGTCTTGGTGTGATCCTCTTTGGATTCCTTTTGTTTGGGGTTCTCTGTGCTTCCTGGACTTGTAAGTCTATTTCTTTCACCAGGTAGGGGAAGTTTTCTGTCATTTCTTCAAATAGGTTTTCAATATCTTGCGCTCTCTCTTCTTCTGGCACCCCTATAATTCTGATGTTGGTACGCTTGAAGTTGTCCCAGAGGCTCCTTACACTATTTTCATATTTTTGGATTCTTTTTTCTTTTTTCTTTTCCGGTTGGGTATTTTTTGTTTCTTCGTAGTTCAAATCTTTGACTTGATTCTTGGGATCCTCTTGTCTGCTGTTGAATCTCTGTATATTATTCTTTATTTCAGTAGTGTATGCTTAATTTCTAGTTGGTCTTTTTTCATATCCTCCAGGGTCTCACTAAATTTATCGGCGGTTTCCAGAAAATTCTTGAAAAACCTTAAAACCGTGGTTTTGAACTCTATATCCAGTCTTTTGCTTTCCTCCATTTCTGTCATTTGTGACCTATTTCTTTGTCTCTGCATTTTTTATGCTTCCCTGTGTTGGTAGAGTGGCTTTCTGTGCTAGGTGTCCTATAGGGCCCAGTGGCTCAGCCTCCCCAATTACCTGAGGTGGACACTCTTGGTGCACCACTTTGTGGGCTGTGTGCACAATCTTGTTGTAGTTAAGCCTTGATTGTAGTTGGTATCACTGGGAGGAATTGACCTCTAGGCCAATTGGCTGTGAGAATCAGCTGTGTCTGCAGTGGGAGAACTTCTGTCCTGGAGACCCCCTTCCAGGGCAAGACTTGCTTCAGTGGGGCTTTGGTGCTCACTGAGTCTGCCCCCTGAGTGTGTCCCTTATGGATCTGAGGAGTTGCATTCTGGATGGTCCCACTCTGACCACTGGGTACACTGGCTCTTGGATCTAAGGAGGTGCTAATTTAGCCTCTGCCTGAAGCTACCCAGCAGGAGCTATGAAGAGATCTACAGATTCCCCTTCCTTGTTTGGGGTTTGGAGGTGCCCAAATGAGGCCCAGCTGTGAAGGAATGAAAGCTGCTGTGGGGCCTTGGGCCTTCTCTTGGAAGTTTTGGGTCTGTGTGGCCCAGCTGCAGTTTGTTAGGTAATTCTCAGATTGCAAAGGGGCAGGTCATTCATATGCAAAAGCTTCTGCCACAGACTGGGTGGGGTGGGGTCTCGGAATCAAAGGGCAGAGCAAGCAGCTATGGCTGATCCTCAGCCCTGCCCTAAGGGGCCCTGCGTCTCAGTGTCCAGGTAATTGCTGCAAGCACCTCTGAGGGAAAGTCGCCCTCAAGTTCCGAGTTCTGCCCGCTGCCAGACAGTCCAGTTTCTCCCCATATGAGTCCTGCGTCCCCAGAGACTTTCTGGAACTGGAGTTCAGAGCAGTGGGGAGCTTGTGATTCCCTCCAGATTCAAAAAGACAGCTGCGTCCTCAGGTGCCAGCCCCTTTCCGCGAGCGCTCGAGCCTCTGAACCTCTGCACTTTACTTCTGCAGCTCCTCTGAGTCTCAGTGTGCTTTTCTCTTTCCTTCTAGTTGTAGAATTTCCACTCAGCCAGCCTTCCTGTAGCTCTGGGTGATGTCCATTTTGTCTTTTCATTGTATTTTTGAAGTTGTTGTGGGATCCGGTGTTTACCTATGCTGCCATCTTGGTTTCTCCTAAAAGTAAATTTCTAAGTGAAAACTTTATAAGCTTTGAAGTAACTGAAGTCAAAAAAGAAAGGATTTACTCCTTTGAATAAATAAAAACAAAACTGTTTGGAAAATATAAAAAATAAAACACTGAGAAAAATATCTACAAGTTTCTCACATGGGGGATTACTCTTGTTAGTATTGAGGCACTGCATAGAGCAGTGATTCTCAACCTTCCTAATGCCGCAACCCTATTAAACAGTTCCTCATGTTGCGGTGACCCCCAACCAGAAAATTATTTTCGGTGCTACTTCATAACTGTAAATTTGCTACTGTTATGAATTGTAATGTAAAAATCTGATATGCAGGATGTATTTTCATTGTTACAAATTGAACATAATTAAAGCATAGTGATTAATCACAAAACAATATGTAATTATATATGTGTTTTCCAATGGTCTTAGGCGACCCCTGTGAAAGGGTCGTTTGACCCCCAAAGGGGTCTCGACCCACAGGTTGAGAACCGCTGGCATAGAGTATGTGGAATCATTTTGGTTTGAACAGAAAAATGTGAAAGAAAACAAAACAGACAATACACATAAGTGGAAATAAATTCAGTAAAGTGGGGGGCAATTTAACATACCAGTTGATAAATGCAAATTAAAAAATATAATTTTCCATCTATTGAATTGGAAATAATTAAAGTGACATTACCTAATGTGATGAAATTTGTTCATTATAGTGCTGGTAAGCGTTAAATCTGTTTGAAAATCAATTTGACAGAATATGCAAAACGTTATACCCTTTGACCTCTGTTATATAGTACTTAGGAGATTTTATCCTAAGGAAATTATCCAAAAGAAACAAACAGTGATTCTTTGCTGGATTGGTTATACTAATGGAAAATTGGGGTGGATGGGAACCTTAATTCTGGGAAGAAGGGAATATCTAAATTTTGGGTCAGGTAGGCACTAAAATGATATGTAGGCTGTATAGAAAAATGAAAATAGTAATCTGATGCAATGGTCAAAAGGAATTACATGTGGTGCCATGAATGCTTTTAATTATGTAAAATATGAGCATGTAATAAAATATTAGGTAACAATGTAAAAATTAGTTTCTGGTGTGGTGGCATTTTTAATGATTTTTTAAAAACATTCTGCCCAGACTTATGAGAAAATGAGAATGGCAAAGACTTCTAAGAACAATGTTAGGAATGCTAAAGTATGCTGCTAATTAATAATAATAACAATTTCTATTGATTATGTTCTATGTACCAGGAACAACCTTAATTGTTTTGCATGTGTTCTTTCATTCTTGAAATGTTTGAAAGCTGAAAAGAGAGAAGGTTTAGGCAGGATATACTTGTCTCCAATCATTGAAGGGTTGTGATAGGAAAAAGCACAACCAGAATAGTCCTCTTTTGTTCCATTGGGATAATAAAACAAACAGGAACAGCTATTATCCACAGTGTCAAAAATTTTATCAAAAAATTACAATAAATCGGATTTTTACTTAATGCTAACAAAACAAAACAGTAACAGCATACATGTTCCTCCTTCTGTATTCTCCACCTGGGTAAATGGACATCACCATACAGCCAGATGTCTGAGCCAGAAACTTGGCCTTCATTATTGATTCCTAGCATGTCTTCATTCTCTACCTACAATCCATCACCGTACTCTGTTGATTTTAACTGCTAAAAGTATTTTTGAAACTCAGTTCTTTCCTCCTTATTCCCACTGTTCTTGCCCAGTTTGGGCTGCCATCCTCCTCACACTTTCTCTCACCTGTTAAACTTCATGTTTTCCTATTCTCTAATTCTGGCTTATCTTTTAGTTTTCATCGTAGATATTCTTTCTTCCGGGAAGCCTTTCTGGACATCTGCTTTGGATCCTCCTGTGTATTCTCATATACCGCTATGCCCCTGGTTGGCAAAATGCAGCTCGCGAGCCACCTGCAGCTCTTTGGCCCCTTGAGTGTGGCTCTTCCACAAAATACCACGTGCGGGCGCACACGTACAGTGCGATTGAAACTTCGTGGCCCATTGCGCAGAAGTCGGTTTTCGGCCTGGGCGAGTCTATTTTGAAGAAGTACTGTTGATATTTGGCTCTGTTGACTAAGGAGTTTGCCGACCACTGGCCATGCCATTCCCTTTCTACTTCTATTACTAGAAAAGAACCACCTCCTGAGTAGAGGCCATTGTCTTGGTTTGCTCTCACCTCCTCAGAGTCAGCAGATGTCTGGCACGTAGGAGATGTTCAATATGTATTCGCTGAATGAATCTCTGTAGTTTTGGCCTACCAGGAGTATTGTGAACCCCTTAAGATTTATATTTTCAACTTCCAATTTGAGCACCGTCCTCTTAATCATCAATTCATTAACACCAAGCACAAATGCCACACATAGTACATCTTCGGTAATGGTTTGAAATGAATGAATAACTCCGTATTTGAATGAATGAATCATTGTAATGGTGACACCTCACGGAGGTTAATAAGTATTCCTCCTCTCTTTAAGTTCCTTTAAGGCAAAGTCTGTCTCATTTGTCTCTGCTTTACCTGCGGTACCTAACATAGTGACTTATATATAGTAGACACTCAGTGAATAATTACTTTAAGTTCCCAAGACTGAATATTAGCTAGAGAGTTCTGACTAATGCTAGTGTTAATGAGGTGATCTTGACCATGTCTGGAGTTTGGGCTTTAGCTAGATTTCTCTGTATATTTATGAACGTGTGCATACATGCATGTTCATGTCAGCATCTATTATATAAAGGTAGAAGACTGGTTTTATATTGATTTATACTAATTAGTGACCATTAAAACGATGCTGTTACCTTATAGTCAAAATTTTCATATTTAGGTGGTTGATTTGTTTTACTGTGGCTGTTTCTGTGTTGATTATACAAAGATTTCTGGGTTGCTTTGCACCATTTAATAAAAACTCTAGAGCTCATCCCAATCATTCACTGTGTAATCAATGAGTGGGTATTAGGGCTTGGGAAAGAAATTTTATATATATATATATATATATATATATATATATATATATATGTATATTTTATTGATTTTTTACAGAGAGGAAGGGAGAGAGATAGAGAGTTAGAAACATCGATGGGAGAGAAACATAGACCAGCCGCCTCCTGCACATCTCCTACTGGGTATGTGCCTGCAACCCAGGTACATGCCCTTGACCGGAATCGAACCTGGGACCTTTCGGTCTGCAGGCTGACGCTCTATCCACTGAGCCAAACCGGTTTCGGCCGGAAAGAATTTTTAACTGAAGGGAATATATGTGGGAAACCCTTTATGGGAAAGGTCTTTTTCTTTTTTTTCTTTTCTGCTGGAGTGTAGAACTTCAGGTGATATGCAATCCACATTCCTTCAACATCCCTCCCCTCATCAGTATGTTTTACTTATAAGTATCTGTCAGTAAGGATGTGTCTGAAGCCTGTTTTAAGAAATACAAGGTGATACATATTTGAATAAGCATCCTCTTTGTGTTTGAAGTTGAAAGGGTACAAATCCTTTTTGGTCAAAGCAGGAGAGCTTGTACCTGCTTTGTTATGAAGGAAGGCTGCTCTTTTGTATCCTCATTATGTTTTATTCCTTTCTACATTTTCCCCTGAATTCTTTTGTCTCCTTTATCGTTAACTATTTATTTTATCCTTTTATCCCTTATAATATTTTATTCTTACCTTTCTTTTTTTTCAAGGCTAACGTTTACATATATGAATAAACTGGACCAAAACAAGGTAGAGAGCAATTGTGTGCTGTGTGTGTGTGTGTGTGTGTGTGTGTGTGTGTTTTCTTTTGCTCAGTGTACTTGCATTTTTGATTTAGGGTTATATGCATCTTACCTAACTGTAAGTAGTATATGCTTCACTTGTTATTTTGGATGAACTTTATTGATAGACACAGATTGTCAGCAAGTTCACAAATACACTAGAGAGAGTGAAGACACACATATGCATTTAAGAGAAGAAAAAGCCTTCCAGTAATCTAGTGGAATTTCACTGAATCCATGCCTTATTTTGGTTATCATAAGGCAGAGTAGCTCAATTCTTCCAGGTTCTGCCATTTTTAAACGTGTGCCTCTGGGTAAATTGCCTCATCACCCAAATGTTGCTGGGAGGATTAAGTGAGATGCAAAGGCAACTGTAAAAAAAAAAAGCTACACACATTTCAGGTGTGTGATGTTGAAGTTCATCTTGGCAGTCTCAGGTGATGATTTTTTGATTCCTCGGGATGATCTATGGGAGCTCACAGTCGGGTAGAAGCTTCCTCAGGTCAAGGAGGATATATATATATCTATCTACACTAATAAAAGAGAAAAATGGTAATTGGCGTACGGCGCTACCGTTTTCATTGGCTAATCAGGGCTATATGCAAATTAACTGCCAACTAAGATTGGCAGTTAACTGCCAACTAAGATTGGCAGTTAACTGCCAACTAAGATTGGCAGTTAACTGCCAACTAAGATTGGCAGTTAACTGCCAACTAAGATTGGCAGTTAACTGCCAACAAGATGGCGGCTAATTTGCATATGTAGGCACAATGCAGGGAGGCGAAAGGGAAAGCAGGAAGAAGCCCTCTGCCACTGACAGTGATTGGAAACCCAGGGGGAAGCTAAGAGCTGGGGGGGAGGGCTGCCTTTGCCCTGACCCCCAGCCATGAACGGAGAATCAGGCGCCTTTGCCGCCCTGGCCAGTGATAGCAGGAAGTAGGGGTGGAGCCCGTGATGGGAGCTGGGCACGGTCGAAGCTGGCAGTCCCGGGAGCTAGGGGTCCCTTGCCTGGGCCTAAAGCGGAGCCCACGATCTCGGGGCCGCTGCAGCTGCGGGTCCCCGCTGCCTGGGCCAGACGCCTAGGCCAGAGGTGTCCTGCAGGGGCAGGGGCGGAGCCCGCGCGGCGCCCCCCACTGCCACTGCAGGTCCCCACTGCTGGGCTGGAGGACTGCGTCAGCGGAGTGAGCGGGGAGAGGAAAGTAGAGAGCAGTGTGGCGGGACTCAGCATGAGGTGGTGTCCCTGGAGAGTCCTGGGACCAAGGCGCTGACCTGTCCCCCTGGGTGGCCGAGAGTCCTTGTGCGGCGCAGCCATCATGCCCTAGAGCAGTGATGGCGAACCTTTTGAGCTCGGCGTGTCAGCATTTTGAAAAACCCTAACTTAACTCTGGTGCCGTGTCACATATAGAAATTTTTTGATATTTGCAACCACAGTAAAACAAAGACTTATATTTTTGATATTTATTTTATATATTTAAATGCCATTTAACAAAGAAAAATCAACCCAAAAAATGAGTTCGTGTGTCACCTCTGACACGCGTGTCATAGGTTCACCATCACTGCCCTAGAGCTTTCTTTTTAAAATGATAGTGCAGCTTAATTACAAAAGTAATCTTCAATTTAGAAAATCTGGAAACAGGTTTTCAAGAGGAAAAAAACCCATGTAGATATGTAAAATTCAGTTACTCAGGGATAATTACCATTAACATTGCCACGGATTATCATTTAGATGATAGAAACATTTTTACATAATTGAAATCATACTGTACATAGTGTTGTATCTCATTGCACATAACATTGACTCAAAGATATCTTTCCATATCATGAGGACATTTTAATGGCTGCATAATATTCCATTTCAGTAGATGCCGTAGTTTACCTCTCTGTTTCCCTACATTTGGTCTCTGACAGTGTTTACAAGTTTCCTTACTAAAAAAATGATTTCATAAACATCTTAGCAAATAAATCTCGGTCTTTAATGCAAATTATTTTCTGCGGTGGTTCCCAGAAGTAGCATTTCTAGATCAAAGATAATTCATATATTTTTTAGGCCCTTGGTTTTTCTTCTCAGATGGATTTACAGACAGATTATGCCAAGCCTGAGTGTTATCAGCATTGGAAAAGAATTTCCCTCTCACTACGAGAGCAGGGCTTTTAGTTTCTTTACCTGTATTCTAAGTCAATAAGTGCACACTTTCTGTATAGCTGTGTATACTGCATTATCAAATTAATCCAGGAAACAAAGTATGTTACTTTATGTACATATTTGAATCTTAAACAGCTTATTTTGATGGCAGTGGGTACATGCTGCATTTTTTCTACACTGGGAATCTTTTTGTGGTGGTTAGTACTCTGATATTGCATTACTCTGTGAAATCCCAAACTAAAGCAATAATTTTTTTTGAAGGTTCTGTATCTTTGTGGCCTTGACAAGTGAGCCAGTACTTTGGAGAGTAAGTGATCCAAGACTGCATTTTAGGACAATGAGAAGTGCCAGAGGCATGAGAGAAAGACTAATGGATAGGACGGGGGACTGGAAATCAGATGCTGTAGGTTCTATTCCCAGCTCCATTTGTCATTGTAGATCATGGCCAAATTTGATTAAAGGACTTGCCCAATCTGTAAAACGGGGGTAATATGTCTCACCTTACAGGAATGCTAGAGGGATTAATGTGATATTTTTGAAAAATACATTTTGTCTTCTTCCAAAAGAATTCTCACTTTGAGACCAAAAACTAAAGTCAGTCTAAAATTTGAAAGTAGAAATTAACTTTTTTATGTTCAAACTTCTATATTCCCAGTTTATTAACTTAAAATCCTTTATTGGTTACTTATATGAAGTAAAGATTGACTACAGGATTTCTGCAAATGTAGGACAAAGTTACTTTAGATATATTCTTTTATATTTATGATACATGACATTAAAATGCAAGGAGAATCAATTCTTTAAAAATTCCACCATGAATTAACATGGTCAGTCTGAATCTAAAAACAGTGTGAAAGTATTTTTCTTTATAAATTTATGATATTTTCATTTAAGAAATAGGCTGTGAAGCAGGGGCATGAAAAAGAATTTCTTTATCCTCATTGCTTGAATCCATGCTTTTTTTCTGAATGTGGTAAAGTTTTGTCTATAAATTGATCTCACTTATTCTTATCTAGAATGAGTATTTTCTAAAAATAGCAGAAACCTTGGGATGAGTAAAAGAGGTGACAATCTTAAATAATCCCTAAGCCTCATTCAGACACTTTCATTAAAATTCTTCTGGTAAAGGAAATGCTATTAAATCTGACTTTGAACTCTTTGAAGACAGGGGCTATCTATGTCTTTAAACATTTTTGTGAACCCAGTGTTTAGCACATAGTAGGTGCTCAGTAAATGTTTACTGAAGAAAGTAACCTGCTGCTTGAGATAAGAAATAAAAGCAATGCATAAAGCTCATCTGTTTCCAAGAACACTAGTATACTGTAGAAACTGCAAGGGTCTTTGAAATAATATCTTAGTTAAAAAGAATATTTCACACATACACCACAATTTTCTAAGAGTTCAAGGCATTTACCACACTTTAAAATTAACATTTTCAGAGATTATACTGGGTGCAGATATTTCAGATTGGTTGTATTTTGACCACTAAGAGCTTGTGCTTTGCATAAAGCTGTACAAGTAATTATTTTCTTGGACAAGAGTAGAAGTTTTGCCCTTTAATTTTTATTTTATTTTTGCTTTCAGGGACTTAGCTAGATTGGTCATCGGTCTGTAGTGATTTTTAGTATTCTAAGAGAAACTCCCTGTTTTGAATGCTTTGGAATATCCTTAATGTTTCAAAATAGTTTTAATTTTTTTTTTGGGGGGGGCACATTTAGTGGTAATGGCATATACCATTTTGTTTGAATTGCTGAAAATAAGTTGTGAGATCTATGTCAATACATTTAGTAATGTATATGCTAGCTCTCATAAAAATGCTCCCCCTCATGCATATTTTTCTGTTTCAGTAAATGAAAAATATATCGGAGGAAAGGAGTTCCCTCTCCCAACCCTAGGATTTTGTAAAGTTCTAGTAATATAAAGTGTGTCACTCTCTGAACAATAGGTATATTCCTAAAGAATTATGTGAATCATTACAAAATAGTTACTGCCCTTCAGGAAGTCTGCTGAAAGAGTAAACGTTATGGTGGCTGTTGGGTGAAGTAAAAAGTTATCGAGAATAATGATGGAGCAGTGAGTAATCTCAGGAGCGAGCAATATGTTTACTCTGGTATCTATGCGGGGACAGAGAATCAATTGAAATTTTGGTAAGTCGTATGGGACTCAGGATCCACGGAATATTGCTTCTGGGGAGAGACTTATGTTCTCAGGGATATGTGTGCTTTGCCCCATTTTTAGTTTTGATAGTGGGTACTCTTTCTTAGAGGCCTCAGGAAGTATCTTTATTCCTTAATTTGTCACAGAACTGTGGAATCTTCAATCTGCAAGTGACCTTAGAGGTAGTCTTCTAGTCTAACACCTTATTTTCATAAGATAAGGAAACAGAATCACCCGAGAATCTGTGTATCTCATGGCAAAAAGCAAATTGTCACTGAGCAAGGCTTGAAATAAAAGTGCCATAAATTCTAGTCCAGTAAGTTTCTCTCTTGAGCACACTGCCTCCTTAGTATTACTACGGTTGTGTTTTAATCATCAATCTCGTCTAGCAAAATCCCTCACCACGCTCTGCTCATCTGAAATGACATGTAGGATGTTGACTGGTCAGGAGACCAGACGGATCAAATGAATTGATTTTTGGATCCCAGTGTGATGAACGAGGAGGCTTGATCTATAGGTTTGTTTAAGATCAGGATCCTAGTTTTCTTTTCAGGACTCATAGAGGGTGTAGGTCAGTGATGGCGAACCTATGACACACGTGTCAGAGGTGACACGTGAACTCATTTTTTTGGTTGATTTTTCTTTGTTAAATGGCATTTAAATATATAAAATAAATATCAAAAATATAATTCTTTGTTTTACTATGGTTTCAAATATCAAAAAATTTCTATATGTGACACGGCACCAGAGTTAAGTTAGGGTTTTTCAAAATGCTGACACGCTGAGCTCAGAAGGTTCGCCATCACTGGTGTAGGGTATAGCTTTCTAAAACTAAGGGAGTTTGAAGGTGAGAAGTTTGTTTTCATTGCAGGTTAGTGAGTGCATCTGATAGGCTATGTGGTATTTCAGGGAAATGTGCCACCAATTCTTCCTACCCTATTTGTGTCTGATGAAAACTCACTTGTAATTCATCTACTCCCCAAATATGCTGTGCATCTGTGTTTATGTGTACTAGTATGCGTATTTAAACAACTGAGTTAAAATCTCAGGTTGTATATCCATCCATCCATTCACCCAACAAATATTGAGAGTTATCTCCTGTGCTAGGCACTGTGCTCTGGACTGGGGATGCAGCTTGTGAGAGAGAGACAAAGGCTCTGCTGCCACAGGCAGGGCTTATATATCAGTGAAGGGGGACAGGTAATCAACATATAAGTAAACAAAGAAAATACTGAGCAGCCATGAGCCCCATAAAGACTAAAACTGAGGAGTGTGGGGTTTTTAGGATGCAGATTTAATGGTGAGCCACATCATATAAGATTCAGAGAAGGCCTCTGTGAGGAGGTGGTTATTTGAATAATGGGAAGGAAACAGCTATGCACAAATTCAGGAAAAGAGCCTTCAAAGCAGAGGGGAGAACCCATGCAAAGGTCCTAATGTGGGAATGGGCTTGGGGTGTTCAAGTGCCAGAAAATAGACCAGGGTGGCTATAGTAGGCCAGAGCAGTACATCGGGATAAGGGATGGAGTCAGATGAGATTGCAGAGGTAGTTAAGGGCAAAATTACACAGGGCTTTGTAGCTCCCCAGCATGGAGGTCAAACAGACCAGAGTTTTGATTACTATTGTGTGATCTCACATAAGTTTCTTAACTTTTGTGAGTTTCAGGTTTTATCATTTGTAAATTGGGAATAATTATTACTTTGCAGAGTTGTTTATAAGGATTAGGATAGAAATGTAAAGTGAATTTTTAGTGATGGGCAAATCACACTCAAGAAGTTGGATGTCAATGATATTGATAATTGATAAGAAAGGAAATAAATATCCATTGTATATTAACTATGTGTCAAGCATTATGCTAGGCATTTTGCACTTATTTATATTTAAAACTTCAAAACAATTCTATAAGAAACTCACAAAACTGTTACTTTTACAGTGAAAATAGTCCTAAGTAGCAGATACTGGATTCAAAACAAAATCTCCATGACACCGAAATCACTTTCCTCCTGTTGCATTACGGGAGTAAACCAATTATAATGTGTTGGTTGGTTTTGTATGTAAATATAATTTATGACTATACATGTTTTCAAAGAAGAGAACTGTCTTTGATATTATATCAGTACCTCTTGCCAGTCAGGAACTCGCATGCATGTCTATATTGCCCTCAACGCTTAGGATAATGTCTTATTCCTCTTAGATACTCTTACTACATTCTTTGACTGACTGGATCTGCACAACAATATTAATAATTGCCAATGACATGCCACGTCTTTTGAAGAAATCTAATGAGTCTTCAGGTTTTTGTGCTGTTTTTTTCAAAATTCCTGAATTTTTCCCGAAGACACACATCATATGGCAGCCTGTTCTTTTGAAAGTGTTTCACCCTTACTTGTACTAGTTGGAAATGTCACAATAGTGCATTAACCTCCTGAGCTCCAGATGGCTCTTTGTTGTTGTTTTTTCTTTTGTCTCGTTTTGTTTAAAGGAATGTAGAATTGGTTGCAGAGTCTTCTGACTGATGGCAGATTTGGGTAGTGTAAATTTTGTTTGTCAACATGTGCTGAAAAAAATCGCAAGCTGTGCTTTTTATTTTTTGCTTAACAAAACCCTCACTGAATATATATGATAAGTTGAAAGGCTCATTCATTTTGTGAGCAAGTTTATAAAGACATTACTGATAAACTTAATTGATGGAGATATGTAACATCAACATTTTTGTTGTTGTTAATCTTCACCCGAGGATATTTTTCAATTGACTTTTAGAGAGAGTGGAAGGGATGAGAAGAGACAGAAAGAGAGAAACATCAATGTGTGAGAGAGAGAGACATTGATTGGTTGCCTCCTGCATGCACCCTGACCAGGGCCAGGGATCAAGGCTGCAACTGAGGTACTCACCCTTGACTGAAATTGAACCCGGGACCCTTCAGGCTGCAGGCTGGTGCTCTATCCACTGAGCCCAAACAGTTAGGGTTAACATCAACATTTTACACTGGGTAGTAGAAAAAGGAAATAAAACCTTTTAGAGATGTGTTTGTGTATGTGTTGAAGTATTAGATAATAATTTTTTTCCTTGAGAAGTGACAGGCTAAAATAATCAATCATCAAATGTAGACCATGAATAATGTTGTTTTTAGAATAATTATTTTGGTGAAAGAGGAATGTGTGGTTTCTTATGTTTAAATTCACAGCTTAGGTCTTTAAGGGTAAGAATGTTACCAGCAGAAATAGTTAATCTCTGGAAGTAATGCCATCATATTGAGTAATATTATACTGTTGCTACTATTGGCATAACCTTTGACTGTAACATGATATATATCCCTTTTGAGCCAGAACATTGTTTGAACTTTTATTAAAAACCCTATGAAGACTACAGGCTCAAGTACTATGTGCTCAGTATTCTTATCAGGTTGTTCTTTCAAGTGAAGCTAGGGCTTTGAGCAAGCAGTATTTTGTGATACTTTTTTTGTATACTATTTGAGAGGTAGAATTGGTTCTCATGCTGCATAGGTGAATTATTTATCACAAAAAAGCTTGAATAACCTATAAATCCATCACTACTGTAGAAAATACAAACAAATGTTTGACTTTGTTAGTAAAAATCAGTTGACTGAAATGAAACAAAAAGATCAACTTCCAGGTATTCTTAGAGTTTATATATACTAACCTAAACAAATCATTTCTCTTTTCAACACTAACCAGAAGACTATCTTACTAGAATACTATTTGATCCCAAAGATGTCAGTTTCTTTAATAACACTGAATATTTATGGACTAGCTGATTTCACTATAAATAAATTGTCACTTTCAATGTCACAATAATTTTTTAGAGGTCAGATCCCATAAAGGGAAAATTGAGTGTTCAGTTGCATAAATACAGATTAAAATCTTATCCCCCTCATTGTTATCTATCTATAAAATATTCTATTTTGTACTTCCTGCTTCTAAATGTAAGCACTGCTCAGATTTTCTTACTTGGCCTTGTCTTCTCACTTTCTATATGCTCTGTGGAAATCTTGAACACAACTTGGAAGAAGTATTGCTCAGTGGTCAAGCACACAGGCTTCAGAGTCAGACTGATGTGGGATCAAATTCAGGCTCCACCACTTACTAGTAATGGGACCCTGCGCAAGTTTTGTAAGCCTCAGTTTCCTGATCTGTAACAATGCAGATAACATCATCACTTAGCTCAGAGAGGTTCCCTGAACCCGGGCAACTTCTTAGTTCCTCCATCTTACCTGTCCTAGCCCATTATCCTCCTTCACTTACTAGGTGAAATAAGCCTATGTTCTAAAAATCTCTCTCATCCAGTCTTGTCTTTCTAACTGCATTGTTAATGGCTAAGCATACCATCATATCCTTCTGTGATGATTTCAAAAGATGAAACCAACCTACTGCTTCCATTCTCTCCTCTAGGGACTTGTCTGCACACCTCCCTGTCCAAGCCATCATTTGCAATACAGATGTGTTTGTCATTCCACAGCCTAAGTCCTTCCGTGTCTTCCTCTTATCAATGGCAGTTTTTCAAATTTGAACAAAATATAGACCACCCCCTTTAATGGGAAAACTTTCTCAAAGGCCCCAGTGTTGGCTTAAAATAGTTTAATTATACCGTTTAAATATGTGACAACACAAAATGAGATATAAACTATGCCAGTAATTCTTATATAACTTTAAAAAAATCGGCATATTAAAAATATACAAAACCAATGTAAATAAACTTTATTATAAGGGATAAATGATGTTTTGCTGAACCTGAACTGCTGTTTGCAGTGTGAAGATTCTACAATGCCGGCATTTCGGAGTTCTCTGTGCATCTCTGTGCTAGATTGCTACAGGATGACCCAGTTTTCACTGTTTCATCTATGGCAGGGTTGGGGGACCTTTTTTCTGCCAAGGGCCATTTGGATATTTATAACATCATTCATGGGCCATACAAAATTATCAACTTAAATTTTTTCCTGCTATATTTGGTCACACATTTAATTAACTCAAGGCATTAACCCTTAATGCCTTGGCAGAGACCAAAGAAGGCCCACGGGCCGGACGAACCCCATCCCTGATTATGGTTTAATTTTGATTAGTACAGTATACTGAAATGTCAGTTGGTCTCTATTTGATAAAAATCCGTTGTTTTCATATTAAGGCCATCTCTGTTTTCATTAGCCTGTGTTAATGAAAGTCATACTTCCTACTAACAGTGTGATTTTAAATGCAAATGTGGATGCTGATATTTGATGGCATGACTTGATTATAACATGGTTATCCTGATAATCCAGTTTATGCCTAGCTTTAACCTATCATCTTAAGAAATGAAACTGCAGAATTTAAAAATTACTTTACACAATTCAGAGGCTATTAAGAATGTATTTGAGCCCTAGCCAGTTTGGCTCAGTGGATAGAGTGTCAGTCTGTGGACTGAAGGGTCCCTGGTTTGATACCAGTCAAGGGCACATGCCTGAGTTGTGGGGTCGATCCCCAGTAGGGGGCGTGCAGGAGGAAGCTGATCAATGATTCTCTCTCATTATTGATGTTTCTCTCTGTCTCTCCCCTTCCCTTCTGCTCTCTCTAAAAAAAATCAAAAAAATCAATGGAAAAATATCCTCGGGTGAGGATTAACCAAAAATAAATAAATACAACTTTGAAATTAAAATAAATATATATATATATATATATATATATATATATATATATATATATCCCTGCCACAGTGGCTCAGTGGTTGAGCATTGACCTATGAACCAGGAGGTCATGGTTAGATTTCTGGTCAGGGCACATGCCCGGGTTGTGGGCTCCATCCCTAGTAGGGGGCGTGCAGGAGGTAGCCAATAAATGATTCTCTTTCATCATTGATGTTTCTATCTCTCTCTCCCCCTCCCTTCCTCTCTCTGAAATTAATACAAATATTTTTTAAAAATAATATATTTGAGTATCCCAGTTTGAGGAACATTAGCCCTGATCTCTAGGTTTACTGATCCACTAACACATCCTCAAACATGGTGCCTCAATGTTTAATGTAACGTCTGACTAAAATGAACTTTCCTGCTTTGGTGCTTGCCTGACATTATTCCCCCAAATAGAATCAGACAGTCCATCCTGCAAACCTCCCCTTATCTACTTCTGTTATCGCTTATCACTGTTCATAGTCTGCTTATTGTCCCTCACACCCACCCCAGAGAGTAAGCTCTTTGATGGCAAGGGTATGTCTTGGCTTGCCTCTGTACTCCGTTACTGGAACTTCATGGGAACTCAATACATTTTGAGTGGGGATATTTCTAATAAGAAAAGGACACCGTATGCATAGTAAGAGATAGATGCCTTGTCTCTGCACTACTATTTTGTGGAGAAAGTGAAGTCTGACTAATCCATGTATGTGCAGAGATTATGGCAATGGAAATTTTACACTTTAAAAAAGGGAAGCTTCTGCTTTAGTATGTGAATGGTGGCGTATTCTCAATCATAGGTTCAAAAGGGCAGTACCTTTGAGATCATCTAGCTCAGTGGGTTTAACACTTTATTTAAAATCAAAGCAGCTTATCCCTAAGGAATCATATGTGGAATAGGAATGTAGAAAGCAGATGAACATGCAGATGTCTTCATTATTGGGGGAGGAGAGGATCTGGAGACTCCCCGATGATACTTACTTTTTGCACATCCCCTCCTCAGCCCCCACATAGCCCCGAAAACACCTTAAGGAACTTTCTGGACCCTCAGAATACAGTTTAAAAATAACCTAATCTACCTAAGGTAGAAATCCCTTCCTGAGCATCTCAGAAAGATAAGCAGCCTATCTCAGCACCACCTGATTCAGGTGACCAGAAACTAATCAATTCATAACACTGGCATTTCTTTCATTAGGCCATTTTGAAAGAAGGTACTCAATTAATGATAAAATAATATAAGATGGCAGCAAACATTAACTGAGTGCTTATTATTTACCAGGTATTGACTTTACCTGGACTCTTATTTCATCCTTTAAACAACCCTGAGGGTAGGTACTTTATTATTCCCATTTTGCACACAGGTAACCTGAGGCATAGGAGGTCAAGTGAAAATCTGATTAAATTCCCACAGCTGTTGAAGGTATAGAATATTTCTGAAACTTTTGCCCATTTTTCCTCTTTTTGTTATACTTCTACATTGGGAGCAAATTATGCCCATTTGAAGATAATTTTGCACTGTCTTCAGAAAAGAACTCTCTATTTAGGTTTTAGCCTGTTTCTGACATTTGCTAGTTATCTCATCTCAGACAAGTCATGACTCCTCCATGGCTCAATTTTCACACTGCAGAAAAGAAAACCGGTTTTAGTAATATCTTCCACTGCAGGTTAGATTCAGATGAAAACATATATAGGAAAAGTTGTGAAAGCCGTGCTATAGAAATGTAAGACATTTTTGATATCTAAATCTATGAATCTCATTCAGTGCTGAAGACATGCATCCATTTATTTACATGTCAGCTAATCGCAGATCTTTTACTTTTCCTTGTTTTCCTATCATTTGCATATTTTACTATTGATGTACTATTGAATCAGGTGAGCAAGAAATTGAATAGAAATCAGTGTTTGCATTTTGGCTGATAGCACTTATTAAAGTGTTTGGAAGGCTAGGGGTTTGAAAATAATAGGTAATTTTTTGTTTGGAAGATATGCTTTCTTATTTCGTTTACAATTTATAGCTTCATTACCTACTTAAAATACAGTTTCTATCTAAGCCATAGGAAACATTTATAATCTGCAAAAGTATTATTAAACTGGTTTTATTACAGTGTCTAAAATTATTCTCAGAATTGGATCTCAAAAATGGTAAAGCAGGGAGGGAAAACATTGTATTTATCTTCATTGTCTTTGCCTAAAATAACAAGTCCTGATAAAGTTTTCACTATTGTTTTCATCTTTAAGTGGTCCAGTGAAGAAATTGGCTATGTAAAATGTTAGACATTATCATTGATCAAATTCTGCCCTTTTTAAGTCATTATTTGCATAGATGACCTTTCTCTATCTAAAATGGTGGCATACGTTTTCTCCCTCATAGGGTAGCAGAGAGAGTAAATGTTGTGAGATCACAAAATAAAGGAAACAGGTCCTTAACTTGCTTTGTTCCATGGGCCCCTCTGTCAGTCTGGTGAACCTATGGGCACTTTGTCAGAATCATGTTTTAAAATCTATCTATAATAATAAAAGTGTAATATGCTAATTAGACCAGACAGCCGAACAACCTTCTAGATGCCATTCCAGATGTCCTTCAGGATGAAGCTGCTGTGGCGGGGGCCAAGGCAGAGGTGGTTAGGGGCATCCGGCAGGCAGGCAGTGGGGTAGGGGTGATCAGGCAGGCAAAAGGGTTAGGGGTGATCAGGCAGGCAGGCAGGCGAGTGGTTAGGGGCGATCAGGTAGGCAGGCAGGTGAGCGGTGAGGAGCCAGTAGTCCCAGATTGCGAGAGGGATATCCGACTGCCAGTTTAGGCCCAATCCCGGCCTAAGCTGGCAGTTGGACATCCCCCAAGGGGTCCTGGATTGCAAGAGGGTGCAGGCCGGGCTGAGGGACCTCCACCCCCATGCATGAATTTTGTGCACTGGGCCTCTAGTATATATATAAAAGCCTATGATACGCACTGACCATCAGGGGCCAGATGCTCAATGCAGGAGCTGCCCCCTGGTGGTTAATGTGCTCCCACAGTGGGAGTGCCATTTAGCTGCCCCACCTGTCCTGGTGGCCCACCAGCCGGATGGCAGCCACTCACTCCCTCAGTAGTACTGCAAGTCCAATCTCTGGAGAACGGGCCAGGCACTGATGGACTGACGCCGCTGGTCTCCTGGAAGTTGGCCTTGGGCACTGTGGCTGTTTCCCCTCCCTAGATGCTCTGCAAGGAAGAAACGATATAAAAGTGGCCACCAGGTGGCTCCTGAGAACCAGCGCAAACGTCAGCAGGACGGATCTAGTTCCCAGGCAGGCAAGGGTGTCCTGCTGCCTGCCCAGAGGGCCAGTTGTGTCCCGGCCCTCCCCACTCACCTTGGGTGGGCACCAGACGCAGGACTCACAGCTGGTGCACGCTGCTATGGCGGCATGAGCCTCTCCGGATCGGGATTGACTGGGTATGAGCCAGGCGCAGTGGGGCTGGATGAGCGGGAGTGGCAGGCAGAAGTTGGACTGTGGGTTTCGGCCTGATCCCCACAGGCCACCCTGAGGAACTCCACCCATGCACAAATTTGTGCACCGGGCCTCTAGTGTAAATAAAACATAAAATACATAGGATCAAAAAGGAAACCAATTATATTAAAATATATTCACTAAATTATTTTTAAAAATTATGACTCCTTTCAGAGAAACAGATACTTATATTTACACAAAAACCTGTACACGTGTTCATAGAAGTTTTATTCATAATAGATAAAAACTGGAAGCAATAATGTGCTCAACAGGTGAATGGTTCAATAACTGTGGTGTAACCATACCACGACATACGATTCAGCCATAAGCAGAAACAAACTAGTGATATTTGCAATAACCTGTATGATTTTCCAGGGCATCATTGCTGAGTGAAAACAGCCCATGCCAAAAGATTATTACTGCATGCTTTCCTACATATAACATTCTTGAGAAGACAAAATATATAGAAATGACGAATAGATTAGTGGTTGCCAGGGGAGGAGGGTTGAGGGAGGGATTTGAGTATGGTTACAAAAGGGCAACATGTGTCCATGGAACTGTTTGGTATTTTGATTTTGGTGATTGGATACATGAATCTACATGTGATCAAATTGCATAGAACTAAATACACACACACAAGTGCAAGTAAAACTAGGGAACTTGTAATCAAACAGGTGGGATTTCTCAATGTCAATATTTTAGTGGTGATATTGTGATGTAGTTTTAAGCAAGATGCTACCATTGTGGGAAACAAGATTTCTCTGCGTTTTTCTTACAACTGCATGTGTATTTATAATAATCTCCAAATAGAAGGTGTAATTAAAAATTTGAGGCAGTGATATGCTTCTTTACAATATTTGTTAAATAACAAGACAAAGTGGCAGCTTATATAGCTAGAGTAAGTCTGAAGAACTGGTGAGCCTACATGATATTTTGAAAAATTGCCACAAATGCGGTATCTGTGATATGATAGGAAATATCTGTGACTCTTATGAGTCACAGTGACTAGGTTTTAGGTACTGTTTATACTACTGTGGTCTGTTGTCTACATTCATAATGGGAAGAGATGCTGAATTTAAGTCAGTAGTTACTGAAAATAAAGATGTTATTTTTCCCCCTTTCAGGTTTACATACTTCCTGAATTGGGGCCCAGGGTTAAGAACCCCTGTGTTACTTTCTATCTGTTTGCATTTCATTATCTGGTATGTCTCAAGGGCCTCTATCAAATAAAAGATAAACATAATGTATAAACTTTCTTTTATCAAGTACTGTGGGTAGTGATAAGGGCAAAAAAAATTGCTAGTAATAACACTTTAAGTTTTAAAAGGCAGGTATGGGTAGATTTTAAGTATGGAACAGAGCACACATTGTGTTTGATATGAAAGAGAAACATATCAGATTGATTGCTTATACAGATTTATTAATTTTGAATATCATTAAATATTTTAATTAGCTTTCACTAGCAAATCACTTAATAGGGATTTAGCTTTTCGTTGTTATCATGTCTGAGAGTATGTAGATCAAGTGCAATTGTTTCACAAGAAGTGAAGTGTAATGTTTTGAAATCAACCTATTTATTAAAATACCATCATCCTTTTATTAATGTTAAAAATAAAGTTTATTGTGTATTTAATTATTTGATGGTATTATTTTCCTCCCATATTTTATAAATTATTTTTTCCACTTTATAAATTAATGTGTTTCATAATAAAAGAAATACCAATAGGGTGACAGAATTTAAATATATGTTTAGAGTTTCTTTGTGTACTTGATATTTCTAACAGTACATGTGCTAAAAGAATAATTTAAATATTCTTTCTGTGATGGTTTTAGAGTCTGTAACTTGGGGATGAAATGCTTAATTTGGTGTTTAATATTTAGATGTTTCGATTCAATAAGGAAACAATAAATGATTTTTAAAATATATTTTTGTTGATTTCAGAGAGGAAGGGAGAGGGAGGGAGAGCTAGAAACATCAGTGGTGAGAGAGAATCATTGATTGGCTGCCTCCTGCACGCTCCACACTGGGATTGAGCCTGCAACCCAGGTAGGTGCCCTTGACTGGAATCGAACCCAGGACCCTTCAGTCTACAGGCCAACGCTCTATCCACTGAGCCAAACTGGCCAAGGCAATAAATGATTTTTTGTAGAAAAATCTTATACTTGAAAACAACCACTTTAGCTAATCATATTTAAATAAATTTAGTCAAATCCTTTTGGGACAAGTGATCTGTATAATCTGAAGAATTATGATACATCTACATTGCTGTAAAATTTTTTCTGTCCTAGAATTTAGGATATGTTCTCTGATTTTGCATATTACTTTCAACTTCTGTTAAGTTCTTAATTAAAGACATTGTGTTCTGCAGTGGGAAACGACACTGCCTGAAGTTATCTCATGATAGTAATTTTCTGTGTAGGTTTCTTTCTTAGAGATCCTGAATTGATAATGTGTGGTGTTTGTGTGCTATATTTTTTAATGCAATTTAAAGAATTTTCACTGCAAATGGCATATATAATAATTTGAAATGTTGAAATATATTTATTTTAAAATACAATTTGTATTTTCTGGATAAATGAATTACGTAACTCTAATAATCTCCCTTTGTAAGATATTTTTATTACATAATTGAAGATAAGCCATTTAACGTTTAGCATTCAGAGTTGGATAGCCCACCAAAAAGCATCCCTAATAGAATAAGTAGGTAGGTAGACTTGGATCAGGTACTTGTTTTGTGTTTCCTTTTCCTACTGGACTCAAGGAACTGATGATGAGGAAAATGGCTTTTTGGTTTCCTACTTATGCTTTTAAAGTTTTAGGAGCCTCTTGAAGAACACTGTGACCTTTGTAGATATCATTCCAAATTTGTTAATCTCAGACATTGCTTTTTCAGAGAACTGCAGTGATAGATATGAAACTCAATTAAAGTAGCCAAATTAACCTGACTTCCATAGGGTTTATAAATCATGGTCAGTAAGAGCAACAATATTACTGTTTTCATGACAATATTGTATTTACTCCTTAAAGATGACACCACTGATAGCAATTTATCTATGTGCATGTTACAGTTGAAAAGATTTGTGTACAATCAATAGTTCCTCCTAGTGTCTGCAGCAAGATACCTTTACAGCTTAGAACTATGTATGAAGTTTGTCCTCAAATTATAAGTGAATATGTATTTATATTAAAGAGTGACAGATCATGCTCAAAGTAAGCCACTTAAAATCACAAGTGGTATCTCCACTGCAAACTTCAAGTGTTCCTTTTTAAATAATGCTTGTCTGGTGTTGACACTAACATTTCATATCAGGGGAGGAGGATGTGATTATTATACAGTCCCGAACTACTTTTTGGTTCTCTATGTAATGTCTTAGAATAATACAAGCACAGTGACACTGACAAGTGTGTCCCGTTCTAATGATTTTCAAATTAAGGAATGGCTTCAAATTAGGAAAGCTTCTTGTTCACCTAGCTTTGGAATAGCATGATGTATGCTAATTGCTAACTTTGTCTGCATTATTTTTTAAAGATCAAATGGGCACAGTGGTAATTTTCATTAATCTCATACAGAGCAGCTAATTAAAATTTCCATTATTATCCATCCATTATCTAGTCGTTTCCTTTGTTCGGTATCAGAGCAGGGTGTTACTAATAAGCCATTCTTGCATTACAGCACTATTAAATATAGTGAGAATTAGTTTAATCTATTGAACTGTTTTTTAGATGATTTCTTTAATATTATGTTACACCATATTGATATGCTGAAGATTCTTTGACATCTTGTAATAGATATTTCAGAATTAAATACTTGTTGCTTTAATTTTTTTCAGTTGTGGGAAAAAGTGACATATAGTAGAAAAAGAAGTAACCCGAGGACCAGGATATTACTGTTTCTTTCTTGTAACCTTCCTAATTATGTGAACTTGGGCAATCACCGTGATTCTCTATTTCTATAATGAGGGTATTAGAATAGCTGATGTTTAAGGGCCAGTCCAGTCTTCATATGTTTTCATAATTATCAAGTATGATTTTATGTTAAAATCCCTAAGTCTTCCTAAACTCGATAAAAGGCATTTGTTCTGCCCTAGCGAGTTTGGCTCAGTGGATAGAGCGTCGGTATGAGGATTGAATGGTCCCAGGTTTGATTCCAGTCAATGGCACATTCCTGGGTTGTGGACTCTATCCCCAGTAGGGGGTGTGCAGGAGGCAGCCAATCAATGATTCTCTCTCATCATTGATGTTTCTATTTCTCTCTCCCTCTCCCTTCCTCTCTGAAATTAATAAAAATATTTTTAAAAAAAGGCATTTGTTCTAAAAGGCTATATAATTTTTTCTTCCTCCATTAGATCGATTGCTTCCACTCCTTATAACTGTAGATTATCCTAAATTACATAATTTAAACTTGTTTCTAAGATGGGGGAAGGGTGAGTCCCAATGTGATGGGCTGGCCAAATTGCTCCATAAATAGTATCTCAGCCTACCCTAGACCATATGAAAGCAGGGAGCTATCATTTTCTGAGCAGCTTACTTTGTAAGACAACACATATGAAATGCCTGTTTCAGGCACTTCATATTCATTGTCTTAATCATCATAACAAATGTGAGGGGGTTAGGTGTTTATTACCCCTATACCATAGATGAGCAAATAGGTTTCTAGAGATTAGTTCAATAGCCTGCTCAAAGATTAGCTGGAAGGTAAGTGAGGGGGCAATGATTCAAACCCAGAAGCAGTTTGAGTGGTCCCCAGGATGCCATCATATGCTGTCTCCATTTATCTGTTCTATACTAGCATCTCTCAATATGTTGTACTGGAATGTCTCATGTAATATTCTGAAGTGAAATTTGGGAGCTTCTGCATGTTGAAACTCATCAGTCATTCACCCATTTGTTTATTCTCCATCCATCCATCCATCCATCCATCCATCCATCCATCCATTATCATTCAAGAACTATGTATTGAGTAATTACTATATGCCAAGCAGTGTTATGGTCTGGAGATGAGGTGGTGAAAAGGTAGGCAAGATTCCTGCCTCATAGAGCTTATGTTTTAATGAGGAAGACACAGTAAACAAAGAAAATGCTAAACAAGATTGACTTATATAAAATTAACACTATAAATGAGGTTTGCAGTGGTGTTGTGATGATAATTGGTGTGTGGAGGGGAGAAGACTGTTGGGCTGAAAATTGAATGATGAGAGCCAGCAATGGAGAGGTCAGGGGTCAAAGTCTACCAGGCCAAAAAAAAAAAACACCCAGTAAATTCTAAGGTCATTCTGCAGGCAGAGCTTTATATAAAAGTCTCCAGGGGATCAGTAGAGCCTGTTATCCATTAATTAAGAAAGAAAGTGTGAGGATCATATGAAAGTGGTGTATGGAAGTAAACTTGCACAATTTTATGCTATAAATGTTTAGTTGCGGAATTCCTTGTGGATTTGTAGCCTTAAGAGCTGGATAAATAAGCTATAGAAATGTGGAAATGATTTCACGATGATGGTTTTACTTACTGTGCTATATATATATTGATTTACTTAATAGACTTTTTGAACATCTGTATATCCTAACAAAGCAAGAAAAATCAGGTCAGTGGCCAACACATAAAATATGGGCACTAAAGTAGGAAATTGTATTCCTTGTTCTGTAATTGTTATGGAAAGATTCAATAACAGCATACTTTTGTTGAGGCTCACCAAATTCAGTCACTGTTAGGTACTTGGCATACATGGACTTCCCAGTCTAGAGAGACAGACACAAATAATGACCTCTGCCCCAACGTCTTAAGTGCTATAGGAGTGATGGCAGCACAGTGCTATAAGGAAATGGAGTTTCCATATATAAAACTTTGTCAGACTTTAATGTTTACTGGAATTTTAAAACATTAAGACATTAGGCATGATTGACAATTTCTATATTAAGAAGGTATTCTCAATAAAAAGCCAATAGTATGAAACCCTAGGGAATCCATTTCTCATTATTAATTTTTTAAAATTCTCTAATGATAGGACTTTTACCAAGTGGGAAACATGTTTCTTTCCTTATTATAGCTTAGATATTTAGCAGAAACTGAGTGTAATGTACTGAGCATAAACTGAGTGTAATTTGTATGAATTTAGAAAATGGGAATCAAGCTAGAGTTTTTATTCAGAGGGATATGCTTGTAATCTAGGAAAAGGGCAGTTATGGCCATGTTTGTCTAGAAAGTAAAACTATTAGTTATTGTTACAGTGAGTGTGTTGATGATGTTTTCTTCCCAGCCTTTCCCCAAACTACTTATATAATAGTTATGGCAAGGTGGTGAAGCTAAAGAGCAATGAAATGATACTGCGTTCTAGAAATAAAATAACACTATGTATATTGGAAATTAAGCTAAAAACTAGTCATGATCAGATAAATGCATTTAATGACTTTTTAAGATTCATCTATAACAGAGTAACAAAGTTAGAAAGAAATAGTTGGGAACTGAATATTTTTGACCAATTTGATTAACTACTGTGCTCATTGGAAACTATTGTTTAACATTTTAATTAAAGTAATGTTTGTTGAGATAAGCTGATACTGATATTTCAATAAACGTGGGTAATGTATAATGTCTTATATTAAATTTCATGCACTGTGTTTTGTGGAATCTATATAAAAGCCTAAGTGATCAAATGACAGAATGACTGGTCAACAAGTCACTATGACTCACACTGACCGCCAGGGGCAGATGCTCAACACAGGAGCTGCCCCCTGGTGGCCAGTGCACTCCCACAGCCAACCTCCCGTGGCCCTATTGGCCCTGATCGCTGGCCAAGCTGAGGGACCTATGCATGAATTTGTGCCCCAACCCTCCAGTAGAATATAAATATCTTAGTAAGGAAAATTAATAAGATGATTGCTAAATGTTCATCCTGTGGGTTAAGGATAAACTACTGTAATATTAATCCTAATGCCTGGATTGTAAATGTAAGGATTCCTGCCGGTGATGCTTTATGCAACTCAAGTCCATATTCTATCCAGGTCATGATCACCAGCAGTGTCATTTTCTTTTAAATGAGGCTGAGGAGAGTGTTGAGATATACACAACATGATTTTACCACATCAATTCTATGACCATGAATTTTTAAGTGCTAGCACTCTGCCACACATTTTAATACAGAAAAATCTAAACATATTCTATGCACTATTTTATTTGAAAACTTTTACAAAAAAACTGTTATTTTTTTTTTTCTTAAATGGTATCTTTTTTCCCCCATAGGGAGGGCTGAAAAACAGCAAACATGAATGCACTCTGTCTTCACAAGAATATGTTCATGAATTACGATCTGGCATTTCAGATGAGAAACTTCTTAACTGCCTAGAATCTCTGAGGGTTTCTTTAACCAGCAATCCTGTCAGGTAGGTGGTTCTTATTTGTTTTGAAATGATTCATACAAGTTGTACTGTATATAATTGTTGGGAATATAACCAGTAACTCATTTGAACCTCGCGATTTTCTGACTAGAAATCTAATGTTAGCTAATAAAACTGCAGTATCTGATTATGAGGTTATAAGCATTTAAATAATGTTATTAATATGATTACTAACAATTTGCAGTTTTAAGAATACATATATACTTAGGTGTTTGATTCCTCTTTGATTATACAAACATGGATCCAGAAGTTAACTTTGTAATTAGATAATGATTACTATATATTTATTTGTAAACCAAATTCAGTATATTGGCTCTATGATATTATTCCTTTTTTAACTTGAGAAGTATATATAATTTTACATTCTACAAGTTTTAAATATACTACTTACACATTTCTGTAATTTGGGATAGGAAAAATACAATTATTTAAACCAATAAAATAAATAAGTTACAAAGTATTAATAAACTCTTCAAAATTGTTAGAAGATTTTTAAACAAGTTTCTTGCTAATGGTATATTCCAGTAACTGATGTTCCTATTTTAACCATAAAAAGCCTTTAATGACATCAAAATTAATGTTTTTATAAGGAAACTAGATTTTCAGTATAATATGGAAATATTTTGGGATCTACTTACACAATTGTTGGACTCTTAAGTTCAGAAATTAATGCATAAGACTATATAGAAATTGTATTTTTATTTTATTCATATTTTTCTTAATATATAATGGGTTAAGATCTTTTTACTTCTCTGACTTAGCCATGGAGCCTTGAAAATAATTTAGAGCAGGGGTCCTCAAACTACGGCCCGCGGGCCACATGCAAATACAAATATTATATTTGTTCCCGTTTTGTTTTTTTACTTCAAAATAAGATATGTGCAGTGTGCGTAGGAATTTGTTCATAGTTTTTTTTTTAAGGTTGCGTTGGTGGTATAGTGGTGAGCATAGCTGCCTTCCATAGTTTTTTTTTAAACTACAGTCCGGCCCTCCAACGGTCTGAGGGACAGTGAACTGGCCCCGTTTAAAAAGTTTGAGGACCCCTGATTTAGAGCTTAGTCATTCTGTTTGGATTTATGTATAAATGGAAGTGTATCATACTACATTTGACCCTTAGACAACATGGGAGGTAGGAGTGCCCACCGCCACTCGAAAATCGGCTTATAACCTATGTTCGCCCTCTGCATCGCTGGAATCCCAGGGCCAGTTGACCGACCCTTATACAATGCAGCTTTGAACTGCGCGGGCATATGTGAGCCTGCGTTGTAATCTATATTTATTTTAATCTATAAGGCATTTGGCAGGAAAACTGGAAAATATGATTCTACAATAAAAATTTAAAAAGAAAAACGGTAGGATGTGACGTACATTTCAATATAATCATTCAAAGTGGCTATCTTGCTATTTCTACCAGAATGCTTCTGGTTTTAATGATTTGAACAGGATGTGAGTTTTTGAGAACAGTAACTAACCGTGGTGGTGATCCCCCACAACCCGCGTCAGCCCTGCCCCCCATTCAACGGCCTGAGCCGCCACTCGGCCCCTCCCCCAACCCCCACTTCCATGTCCTGCCTCCTTCCTCAGGTGACTACAGCGCTCTGCCATAGTGCACGTGTGTGTTCCGAAATTTCCTTTAAATGGTTAACTGACTGACTGAATAAATGATTCTTTAAGAAATGACTATAGAAGAAGTATGCTTCCAGTTTTAATGATTTGAACAAAGGATTGAGTTCTTTCAGAGGTTCTGCGGAGGTTAAGTCATTATGGTGGTGGCTTACCCCCTCGACACCCCCCTCCCGCTGCCCGCTCCCCGTCCCCCGCCCCTCGCCCCTCAGTGCCGCCTCACCGAGTCCTCGTCTCCTCGCGTAATGTACAGCACTCCGCCACAGTGCACGTGTGCATTTTGAAATTTCCTTTGAATGGCTGATTGAGTGAATAAATGACTCTTTAAGAAGTGACTGTGGAAGAAGTTGTGAAATTTAGGCATGAAGGGGTCGGGCGAAAGTAGCAAAAATGCCTTTTTTATGAGAAGGCAGGAAAGGCCTAAAATTATACGCGGGCCTTTTAAAAATATAGCCCAGCAAGCACCAGGCCACTGTGAGGAATGACGGGATCACGCACACAGCTGGCAGGTCCCGACTGGCTGGAGGCAGCGCTGCTCTACTATCTGCCCGCTGATTGGCCCCGTGGGCGACGTGGGGCTACATACTTGCGTGTCGTGTCGTGAGCCACGCATTCGGTGGCAGCTCTCCGTGGAGAGCGGCGCTCGCTTGAGGAACTCGCTGACTTCCTCGCTGACCAGTCCCTCCGACCTCGCTGACTCGAGGCAAGTGCCACTGACCCATCCGCCTGTCCCGTGTGTGCTGTGGTTACGATGAGTAACATGAGTAAGAGTGAATGTGGGAGCCATGGCGGCTTCTTTGCCGCGAGTGGGGCCAGTGGCAGCAATGAGGGGCCCTCGCAGGGTGGCACGGCTCCTTTTCTGAAGGCGCCAAGGTCCAGGGCTCGAATCGAGCCCATTATCCCGTGTTGTGTGAACCAGCTGCTCACTGCTTCTCTGGTCGACGATGTTTTCAAGGTCAGGGGCATAGTGGTTTCTCAGGTCTCTATCGTGGGGATCATCAGGAAGGCGGAGAGAGCGCCAAACTACATTCTCTACAAGATTGATGATATGACCACCAAGCCTATCGACGCCCGCCACTGGCTGGGCAGAAGCAAAGCAAAGCAGGAGCTGGCTCCCTGTCCCGTGGGAGTGTACGCTAAAGTGTTAGGTATCCTGAGAGGTTCTGCGGAGGTGAGGATCCTCGAGGTGTTGCAGATCCGCGTCCTGGAAGACATGAACGAGCTCACCGCACACATTCTGGAAACGGTCAACGCGCACATGATGCTGGCGAAAGGCCAGGAAGAGGCCTATGGGCAGAGCGCGCCCGCCACTCCGCCTGAGGCGGCGCAGGCTCCCGAGCCCCGCGAGGTCCGCCCGCAGGTTATTCAGGCAGATGTGCTGCGTTTGATTCGCGAGTGTCCTCACCAGGAAGGCAAGAGCGTCAGAGAGCTCCAGGCCGACCTTGGCAGCCTGAGCATCAAGGCCATCAAGGATGCCCTCGAATATCTGATGGTCGAGGGCCACATCTACCCCACTGTGGATGGCCAACATTTTAAGTCTGCTGATTAAGGCGGCGAGAAGAACTTTCAGTTTCTGGAGACCGCGGCCTTCGGCTGTGACTGAGTTTGACCTGTTGACTTTTAGGAAGTAGGTTTATTTTTCAACAAAACTCTTAACTGGCATCCCTTTGGAACCTCACTGCTTTTCCAACAGCTTTGAACTTTTCTGTTTTTCTAACTATATTTGAAGCTCAGAGGGAGATCGAGATGGATAAATGGGTTGGACTTTTGTAGGCTTTACCAGCAAGCAGGTGAAAACAGTCGGGTAAATTTGGGGGCGAAGAGGCACAGAAAGAGTTGAAAATTGTTATTTTTTTGTGGGGGAGCTTCTTTTTGAAATGTTTAGGTATTTGGAGAATATAGATGTAGTCACGGAGCCAGCTAAGAGACAAAAAAAAATGTTGTTTTTAGTTACTTATTTTTTGTTTGCATTTAGCTTATTATAGTCATTGTTATCTCTCACTAAATATAGTAGTTGATTAATTGAAATGTGCTAAAGATAGCAGTTAGTGAACTCAAATGCTCAATTCAAGTGTTTGTTGAATGATTTACTTTTATAACCATGGTTTATTTTCTGTTTAAACTGCAGGGTCATCTTTGAATGCTGTTTTTCTAAGTGACTGTTTAATGGATGTTTCAAATAAGATGTAGTGAAATTTGGATTAAATTACAGTATGTTGTAGTTTTATGGTACATGGGTGCCTGATTTTCTTATGTTTGATGTTCTAAAGTATTATTTTAGACTTAACTGCTCAGTTTTATATATAACAAGGTTTTATTCTTATAGGTTAGGTTAGGCAAACAAAGAATATGTAATTCTAGGTATATTAAGCTTAGTAAGTTTAACCAAAATTTTGTTTGAATGTTTTATTAAAATACTTTTGTAAAACATTTATTGTGTGATTTTTTTTCTAAATACACTTGAATAAACCTTTTGCTTTGTCTTTAAGGAATAATAATTTTACTTATCCAGAATAATTTTTCTTTTCTCTGTATAATACCAATAACATATAACTTGTTTTAATAATACATTTTAGTATAGGTTATATAACTGTGTGGGACTTTTAAAAAACAGAATGAAGTAAACCTTCAATTACACACTAAAGATGGTATCTTCCAAGTTACTAATTTTATTACATTAGAAAAAAATTAAAAGTACATATAGTTATTCTGACAGGTAGAAGAAGAAAGCATCATTTGTCTTAATTAGATTACAAAAAGAAGGTGCAAAAACAGAAAATCTCTTAAATGCACCATTGTCAGTAATGCATACTATCAGGAAAACTATCTGAATATGGTCTCTCATTGTCGGCCTTTACAAAGCATCACCAATTCTTACTTAAGCATTTTGGGGCACAAACTTCATCTTTTTTCCCCTCAAAAGCAGAGAAATCAGAAATGGCACGCTTTTGAAAAAAACACCAATGGTTAGCATACTATAAACTTGCTTTTATACTCTGTTGATAAAGGTTGCCTGTGTTGGGGAAAATCATACTGGGAGAGAGGCAATGAGGGGCATATTTCTTCCTCAGAATCTGAGTGCAGAAAGAAATATTCTAGGAGACATAATGTTCTTTTGTGATACTGCTTATAAAAATGCTGGAACCTGGAGATTAAAATCTGGTATTTTAATGACTGTATAGTCACTCTCAAAATGATCCAAGTTTATTCAATTGGCCACTGGATAGGTAGCCACTTTTTCCCTTACTTTAGAAATATATCTCTGGAACTAGGAAAACGGCATATGACAAAGGCTTTTTGGGGCTAGCCTTTGTCCTGGGAATTTACGTTGCGATATGTACACCTGAATTTAAGGCCCAGGATCACCCCCTCTGCCTCCCCATCCTCTGAGGGGAACTGTCCATCTGTGTTCCTGAGGATCTTACTGAGGTTTGTTAATTATCCCAGACCTCCCCGCCTCCCCCCCCCTTATTCTTTTGAATGGAAGCATGTACCTTAGTGAGATTCTGCTGTAGGTACGGGACTGCAGTGGAGAAATAATAAGTAGAGCTAACTATAATATGAGCTGAAATCAAGAAACATTTTTAGGCAGAATGTAATTGCTAGATTATCTTATACAGGCACATGTGGTGCATACTAGGGATACAAGAATGTACACTTTTTTTTTTCAGTTTTATTTAGATGGTGAATAACTTGGTCTATGCTCCCCTTCCTCTCCAGTCCTGTTCTGTATGTGAGCCAAACTGTTGAGGATAAGATACAAATGCTGGGGAAATACTACCAACTATTTTGGGGCAGGAACATTTAAGCCTAAGGAATCTGAAGATCTTAATTGGTGATTATAGTTTATTGGGGTTGTTTTTCTGTGGCTCATAGGCATATGAAATATATGCATTTATTTTTTATTCTAAATTAACTGAATTTGAAAATGTTTTCAAGTCAAAGCTGATATTAGTGTTGTCATAAGTGTTTAGTAGTTTATTACCTGTTAAATTTAGATTTTGAGTATAATCTGAGAAATATAAATTTTGTATATTTTAAAAATTTCAGTCTACATTTTATGATGAATCAAAAAAGGTAACCACCAAAAATTGTTTATATTCATTAAACCTTCAGTGAGCACCTACTATATGCTTTCATTTTAATAAGCTTAAATTAAAGTGACATATAAAGTCATTAAAATAAAAATAATTGGATAATATCAAAACAATTAGCGTTTTAACATTTATATAGTACTTATATGCTAGGCACTGTTTTAAGAGTATGAGTGTGTATGTGTGTGTGTGTGTATGTGTATGTGTCCATTTGTCCATTTACTCCTCCCTCTAATGCCTAAATTTATATTTCCAGCTCAAACCTCTCTTAAAATTAAAACTCTGTCTTCAAATGCCTTCCTGGATATTCTATAGACATCCTTAAAAACATTTAAAAAATAATAATGAACAGTATATAGCATTTACTATCCCCCAGGAAATGTTCTAAGAACTTGAAATATACACATCCAACCAGGTTATCTTTATTATTAGTATTAGTATTGTTCTCATTTTATAAATGAGAAAATTGAGGTTCAGAAATGTTGGTTAATTTTCTCCATTGCAATATTGCTTGGCTAGTAAGCATCAGAGCTAAGATTGCAACTCAGTGTGTCTCCAGAGCCTGGGCCCTTAACCACTTTTTTATATTGCCTCACAATAAGGAAAATCTTTCAAAATACCCTCCTTTTATTGTCACATACTAAATATTTTAACATTATTTCTTTCATTAAAATTTACCTAACTTCAGTTAAAAAACGGCCCCGATGAAATCTTTTAGCAAAAAAGTATGAAGAATGTTAAGTCAGCTGTGAACTCACCTACCAGTTTAATAAACAAAATTTTCATTATATAGAGAACATAGCCATATAACTCAGGTTAATTTTAATGATACTAGAATGCCTCTTGAGCTTGAATTTTCACTGAATAAAAAATCACCTGAAAGTCTCTATGTTTTATAAACCAGTGCATTTATTTTGTGAAGTGTAATAACGTAAGAATATATATTGCATTGAAAAGTCTCTTTTCCTGATGACCTCATAGTTCTGAAGAGGAGAAATTTGGGACTTATTTGCCCTGTCCATTAGGGACAACACCTGTAGTAATTCAAATGCCATCCATATTATATTTATTTCAAGTTATTACTGTATGATAAATTAAGAAAACATTGATTTGCTATTATTCTATTAAGAGTTAAGTTTCTTGGCAATATGTAGAATTGGAGTAGTTCAGTGAATTATGTGGGGTTTTTTTTACATAGCAGAGTGATATCCCATGAAGGAGTAACAAAAGAAATTATTATTTTCTACAGCTTACATTCTAGTAAGAGAAGTCAGATACATTTTTAAAAAATATACATAAAATATCAGGTTGTGATCTCTGCCTTCCTTTTGAGGTTCTGTAGTCTGTTGCATGCTTTTATGTCTCGATCTATTTCTAGGTGAGATTCTTAATGGGGTGACTCTAGTCCCCATTTGGTTCTGCTTGGGCAAACTTTCATGCCAAGTCACCTCAGTCTCCATACCATCTCTGATTGAGTCAGATTTGCCTTTGTTAAGGGAGAGGGTGGCAGGGTGATGTGGTCCAGAATTTGTCCACCTTGGACTGTTTCTGTAGAAAGTGACTTTGGGGAGTGTTCCGATAAGGAAGAGATATGAGCATGTCAGTCACTGGCCAGCACAGTAACTTTAATAAGATAAGAAGGAAAGTTATTGTATGGAGACATCCTGAAGGTCACGGGATATTTTATTCATCCTGAAGGTCGGGTAAATTTTATTCAGCATTTAGCTGAATATGCAGGTTGAATAATTCCTTGTGGCGTTACAAGTTGAGTGAATGAGAAAAAGTAATACGTAGAGGCACTGCTACTATGAAGTGCCTACAGTGTTCCTGTGTGTGCATGTGTCAGTGTTGGAAAGAGGAAAAAAACCCAAAACGAAACAAGGAGCACCAGTGTCCCTATTTTTCCTTTCCGTGTTGTGAGAATTCTTACTAAAATCTAGTAACCGCCGAAACCGGTTTGGCTCGGTGGATAGAGCGTCGGCCTGCGGACTGAAAGGTCCCAGGTTCGATTCCGGTCAAGGGCATGTACCTGGGTTGCGGGCACATCCCCAGTAGGAGATGTGCAGGAGGCAGCTGATCGATGTTTCTCTCTCATCGATGTTTCTAACTCTCTATCTCTCTCCCTTCCTCTCTGTAAAAAAATCAGTAAAATATATTTAAAAAAAAATCTAGTAACCAACTCCAAGCAGTTGTGTCTCCTTGGATTTTTATCTACCATTAGACTCTGGTCTAAAATCTTTCTTTCTGATAAGGGGATAGTCTCCTCAACCTACCCCTCAAAGAACCCCCCAAAATGATGGTGGTATGATTTGTTTCTACATCACATGGTTAATTAAGTTCTGGAAGTGCATTTTCCCTTCTTGGGGACTCTCAGTGAACATTAATAGCATTGTTGTTTTGAAGCTTTTAAAAGTCCTGCAGGAAAGAAACTTGTTTAATTTTATCAACCCAGTTTGCAAGTTAAAAACAAAACAAAACACTTGGCTCTGCCCCATGGCGAGCGGTCCGCAGTCCTCCGATTCAAGCTGGCAGAGCCAGACCGCACCCCCCCCCCCCCCCCCCGCCCCCGTCCCGACCCCTTTGTCTGGGCACCGCGTGGCCTGGAACCTCGGGCTCTCGGGGCAGGGGACACGCCTGTGGCGCGGCTCCCAGAGGAAGGAGGGGCGGTTGCGCCCGGACCTGCTTGCCCATGAGCTAGGACCGATGCCCCCGCAGCAGGGGGACCCTGCGTTCCATGGCCTCTGTGAGGCGCCGCCATTGCCTCCGCGCCAGGAGCTGGGGGGGGCAGGGGTGCGCGGGCAGCGCTGAGGGCCGCGGCATCAAGTGCGTGCTGGTCGGCGTGGCGCGGTGGGCAAGACCAGCCTGGTGGTGAGCTACACGACCAACGGGTACCCTACCGAGTGCATCCCCACCGCCTTCGACACCTTCTGGGCTGTGGTGTCTGTGGATGGGCGGCCCGTGAGACCACAGCTCTGTGACGGCGGGACAGGACGAGTTCGACAGGCGGCGGCCTCTGTGCTACACCAACGCGGACATCTTCCTGCTGTGCTTCTGCGTGGTCAGCCCTTCCTCCTTCCAGAACGTCACCGAGAAGTGGGTGCCCGAGAGCCAGCGCCACTGCCCCAAAGCCCCCATCATCCTCTTGGGCACGCAGTCGGACCTCCGGGAAGACGTCAAAGTCCCCCTCGAGCTGAACCAGTGCAAGGAGGAGCCGGTGCCCGAGGAGGCGGCCAAGCTGTGCGCCGAGGAGATCAAGGCCGCCTCCTAGGAGTGCTCGGCCTTGACTCAAGAACCTCAAAGAGGTCTGTGACGCGGCCATCGTGGCCGGCATCCAGTACTCGGACACGCAGCAGCAGCCAAAGAAACCCAAGAGCAGGCCTCCTGGCAAAATGAGGACCCTCTCCAAGTCCTGGTGCAAGAAGTGCTGCTGCTTCGTATGATGCTGGCGAGACCCTCGGAAGGACTTGAGATGAAATCGGTATTAGAAGCTCTGTTGGCTGCAAGGACTCCTTGGGCAGTGTGCCGCCGGCATCGGGAGCCGTGTGCCTACCCTAGGAGGCCTTCTCCCTCCCTGTACCCCTCCTGCCTTTCATTTTCCTCTTGCTCGTCTGAGCTTAGGGACGAGACTCGCCTGCAGCGTATTTTGGGAGTAACTTAAGCATTTTTTCATGCCTTTGGAAATGTAGAGCTCTAGCCCTTTGTGTTGATTTCTATCTAATATTAAAAAGACACCTCAGGGGAAAAAAACCCACTTCATTCCTTAGAAATGGTTTTAACCATATATTCTATAAACCACGCCTTCTTTTTCCATCAGATTTAAACCCACCAACAGCTCTACGATTTCGTTATCTAACCACCTCCTACTTTAAAATCTCCTTCACAGAAACCAAAATACAAGTAATCAAATCAACACAGCAAACAACTAAATGGTCTTCCTACTGTACAGAAACAAGCAAATAAGAGCAATGAAACAACAGCAACAAAATGAAACAACAACAAAAAAATCAGAAAAGGAGGGAACAAGTGTAAGAATACATGCGAGAATGAGAATAGTTTGTATAACAAGAAGGAAATTACACAGAAAACAAAGAAAAGAAAAATGGTTTTTAAAAGGTTAAATCACCTTGAATGCATAGTGTGTTATACTAGTATAACAGTAAATAATCCTTGCAAGTCAACAGAATTCATTTAATATTATTTTTTTAGTTTCCTAGTACTTCCATACAGTTACCAAAAACTGGGTAACTTAAAAACAAGAAATTTATTTTCTTACAGTTCTTTTAGTGTCTAGAAGTCTTATATGAAGGTTTTTCCTTCCTAAGGCTCTAGGGCAGTGATTCTCAACCTGTGAGTCACGACCCCTTTGGGGGTCGAATGACCCTTTCACAGGGGTTGCCTAAGACCATCGGAAAACACATATATAATTAAATATTGTTTTTGTGATTAATAACTATGCTTTAATTATGTTCAATTTGTAACAATGAAATTGGGGGTCACCACAACATGAGGAACTGTATTAAAGGGTTGTGGCATTAGGAAGGTTGAGAACCACTGCTCTAGGGGAAGAATCTTTCCTTGCTTCTTCCAGCTTTTGGCATTCCTTGGCTCATGGCAGTGTAACTAAACCTGTCTCACTTGTCATATCTCTTGTTCTATGTGTGTGTATCTTTTGCGGTGTCCAGCATAAGAATACTCTAATTGGATTTAGGGCCCACCCGTAATGCAATATGATGTTTTTTCACCCTTAATCACATCGGCAAATGCCCTATTTCCAAATAAGGTGTTATTCTGAGTTCTACATAGATAGTATTCAGTAACAACAACACTATAATCATGCAAAGGGAAATATCCTTAAAACCTTTGAAATAACAGAATTAAGCTAAATTCTGTCTAGGTAAAAACATTAGCTAGTTCAGGATATCCAAAAAAGTGGAACTAGGTACAACTTCTAGATCTCTTTTTATGTATAACTCTTCTTAATGAAATTAAATTTTGTTGGCCTCATACCCTTTATAAAGAAAAATTTTCTGTAGTACTAAATTCTGAGAGACAGCATGTTAGCACATAATCATATTAGAATGCCAGTTGTGAGATCTGATTTCTAGTCCTAGAGGCCTCGGTCTCTGTGACCTTAGTGCAGTCAGCCAGTTCCCTTTGGGCGGCAGTTTCACCACACGTACATGAGATTGGAGCCTTCTAGCTCTAAACTTTTATGTTTTATGTTGTTTGCTTAGGTCCACTTTATTACGTTTGCTATTGGAGCTACACTAATGTTTAGAAATGATTTTGAAGAATGAGAAAAACTTTCCTCCATAAGACTGAAAGATTTCTTAGCATTCCATTATTTTCTTGCCTTTATAAATATTTTATTTAACCAATGACACACACAGGTATTTATAATTTTCTTTAAAATATCAAAGATGCTGAAACCGGTTTGGCTCAGTGGATAGAGCGTCGGCTTGTGGACTGAAAGGTCCCAGGTTCGATTCCGGTCAAGGGCATGTACCTGGGTTGTGGGCACATCCCCAGTAGGAGATGTGCAGGAGGCAGCTGATCAATGTTTCTCTCTCATTGATGTTTCTAACTCTCTATCTCTCTCCCTTCCTCTCTGTAAAAAATCAATAAATATATTTTAAAAAACATAAAATATCAAAGAAATCATCATCCAGATGTGTTACATAGCTATTTTTCAAACTTGGTGCTTGTTAGAATCCGGGCATTTGCCCTCCCATGACTGGTTTCCTTCCCTACTATGGTTTTGACTGGCTTATTTTTGTTCAGGCCCTATTAAAATAATAAATAAATGTAAATACACAAACACACACTAATAGCTTTACTAAACATTCTCAAAGCACAGTCATTTCAGAATATTCAATGGAGTCATGAATTTTAAATTCATATGGTATTTAATCACTCAGATGATAAAGGCTCTAAGAAAGGCATTTAATTATATTATTTTATGCTAAAGGAAAATATTTTAAAATTGCTTTTATAAACCATTAACTGGCTATATCCCAAGTCACTCCCTTACTATAGGGGGAGTGCATTTTCCCTTCTTGGCGGGGAGGGACCGCGGGGGGGGGGGGGGGGGCAGGGGTGCTCTGGGCAGCGCCTAGGGCCAAGGGCCGCGGCATCAAGTGCCTGGTGGTCGGTGAAAGCGCGGTGGGCAAGACCAGCCTGGTGGTGAGCTACAGGACCAACGGGTACCCTACTGAGTGCATCCCCACCGCCTTCGACACCTTCTGGGCTGTGGTGTCTGTGGATGGGCGGCCCGTGAGACTATATCCCAAATCACTCCCTTACTATAGGGGGAGTGCATTTTCCCTTCTTGGGGACCCACAGTGAACATTAATAGCATTGTTGTTGTTTTGAAGCTTTTAAAAGTCCTGCAGGAAAGAAACTTGTTTAATTTTATCAACCCAGTTTGCAAGTTAAAAAACAACAACACTCAGGCCCTGCCCCATGGCGAGCGGTCCGCAGTCCTCTGATCAAACGGGCAGAGCCGGACCCCCCCCGCCCCCCCCCTCCGCCCCCGTCCGGTCCGCGCCAGCTTTTTGTCTGGGCGCCGCATGGCCTGGAACCTCGAGCTCTCAGGGCAGGGGACGCCCCTGTGGCGCGGCTCCCAGAGGATGGAGGGGCGGCATTTATTTTGTATTCTATATATTTACCTGTAACTGCTTATGCTTTATAATAGTTTCATGCATGTATGTCTGTTCTCTCATTTAGATTTTACACTCCTCTGGGGAAGGGGTATTCTTGCACTCATATTGTTTCATGATGTCAGGTATGGTGCAATTCGTATACAATAATGTGTGATTTGATGTGGATATTGGCCCACCATTAATAACAACCTCTTCTACTCCAGCAGTGAGAATGAATTTGCATTAATCAGGCATTATTTTGTGGCCCTGCATTTTTAGATGTAATCAGAGAAAACATGAAGCTAACTTCTCCCACATAGGAATGTAATTTGTTGGTTTGATTTGAACCATTGTCATAAGCTACAGACAACACAGCATGCTTTACATAGTGTTCTTTTTAACTGTTGCATGATGAATTAATGAAATTGAATGTTTACACTCTATTTAACACCCTAAAAATCCATGAATTTTGACTATAAAATAAATCTCAATCTGCTATCACAAAATGTGTTAGACTCTGCACATACCATGGTCCGTGTGTTTTAGAATGAGAATCGTGTTATTTATAGACTTTTGTTCATATTCCTTTACTAAAGTTTATGAAGGGAAACAGTGCCTGCTGAGAAATGACCAATGAGTTTGGAAAATTTTATTCCCAGCCAACCCATTACAGGATGTATAAGGACTTGGCAGTACATTTTATGAAGATCCAAAGAAATGTGTAGCAATAAATCATTGTGACTAAACTTTCTCAACACATGACAAAAACAACAAATACTGGTTTGTAGAATAGTATCAGAGAGTTGTGATTGTGTAGAATTCTTTGCAGAGTTGTTGCTGAAATTGCCTTACAGCTTGAGGGGTATTTTACTCCACTAGGAATTTTTTTCTTTTTTGCTTGGAATCTTAGTGATTGATCTGCCAAACTCATGGCATAGGGTGTATGTTCACTTACTCTGCTGATAGTTTCCTCAGCCAATGATTTTAAGCCGGTGAAAACAGATAAAATATCTTTTAGAGTTTATATGTGTGTCATTATTTGCATTACCTCTAGACCATTTGTTTTCATTGATATTTTCTGACTTTAGATTTTGTGTGTGTATTAATAAATGTGCATTTTAATATAAGCATCATAATGAAAATAGCTGACTCTTGACAGTAATACAATTTAGGAATAGAAAGCACTTTCTGAATTATGGTTGCTAATAACCATTTAAACAGCTTGTATTAAACTTATTAAAAACTTGGCAAAGGAGCCAACACTACTTAGAAAGTTAATATCAAGGTAGTTGCAGATCGATACTCTTAGAACATTTTTCATTGGTCTACCTATGGAAAACGGAAAAATGAGGACAATTTTTTTATGATGCAGAAATGTGAGAAAGACTGAAAATTGTGAGCACATCTCATAAAATAGTATTACTAAAGCAGGAATGTTTAATATTGGTTTTTAAATTTGTTTGCTTTAACTTTTAAATGCATAAATCATTATACAAGATCCTGGTACATTTTTACATAGAATAAAAAACAATAAATTTAGTGCAGTTATATTAAATTTTATGCTTTCTTTTAAAATCTTGGTCAATAATTTGAATTAACAGCAATCATATCCATGTTCATTTAGCTAAGGTACCATATATATTGACATTGAATTTTTAATTATATAATTTTAGCTTCAGAACACAACTTTAAGGCACATCCAATATTCTCATAGTAGAAGCAAACTACTAATTAAATGGATTCCTTAATAGAATGCTAATTTCTTGCATTTGAAAACATTTAATATACATTTTATTACATTTTCCTTATAGTCCTAATTTGTCTTGGGAAGAAAATGTTTATCAGTATGTGGCATTTGAAATATTATTTTTATAATATACTAGAGGCCCAGTGCATGAATTTGTGGGATCCCTCAGGGTGGCCTGCGGAGATTGTGCCCCAGCTTGTGCCCCCAGCCTCGCAGCCCCGCAGCCCTGTAGCCCCGCAGCCCTGTAGCCCCGCCTAGCACCCTGCCTTGGCCTGGTGCTGCCCCCTCACCTGCTCCACCATCCTGCCTGTGGGATGATCGGTTGGGGCCGGGACTCCTGCCCGGCTCCCTCAGTGCCTGAGAGCTGGGTGGTGGCTCCACCCTCTCCCCCCAACCCCTCCACTGCTGGTTTCTGTCTGCGGGGTGATCAGGCCCCTGTTTGCACCCGCCTTGGTCTGACACCACCTGCTCACCTGCTCCACCATTGTGCCTGCGGTCCCCCTCTTGTCGGGGCCCATTGGGGCCAGCAGCACCTCCACTGCCGCTGGTTGCCAGCGCCACATTGCCAATGTCTGCCATGTTTCGCGCCGCCCCCTGGTGGTCAGCGCATGTCATAGCGAGCGGTCGAACTCCAGGTCTCACATTCGAATGACTGCCCTAGGGGACAATTTGCATATTAGGCTTTTATTATATAGGATTTTATTTGATTTCAGAGAGGAAGGGATAGGGAGAAATAGAAACATCAATGATGAGAGAGAGAGTCATTGATTGGCTGCCTCCTGCAATCCCCCCACCAGGGATCAAGTCCACAATCTGGGCATATGCCCTGACTGGAAATCAAACTGTAACCTCCTGGTTCAAGGGTCAATGCTCAACCACTGTGCGACACTGGCCGGGCTGAAATATTATTTTTTATTTATTAATTTAACTAAAAGTCTTGGACACATACTAGAGTTTTACATACTTCTCTTATTATTATGGGGCAGTTACTAAAAGCACTTGGAGCTTGCAATAAGAGATGCAGGCATCCCATTACCATGAAGATGAGGGTCAAAATACAACTCCAAGTCAACAAGGAGGGAAGGTGGTACTTTTCAAAAAGCCTAGGACAATGCTAGGTAATGATTTGAGTATAAAATAGTTACAATTTTCCAGGTAGCCAAGGGGAGAAAAATGCAGAGTATTGGGAAACACAGCTGTCATCTGATGAATGGCAGTGCCTCTGTTTTTCAGGAAGAACATTCTTTCTAATTCTGAGCTCAGGTTATTTTGTGGTCTATAAATGAGGCATATTGCAGAAAACAGTACAATGGGTTTTTGATAGTTTTCCATACAGTACAGAAGATTTCTATGCATGATAATTTCATACATAGGGCCTTGAGTTAAAAAACAACAACAACCAAGGTCGTGATGTTTCTGTAAAGACCCTGAGTAATAGTGCTGGTATGCAGCTTCCAGTATTCCAATCCGCTACCAGGAGGTGCTTGAGAAATGTCCCTGAAGCTCTCCCCCTGGAATATCTATAATCCTCAGGTGGACTTTTGATAGGAGCTGGATAGCTGACAATTCACAATTAAGATGCCAGCTAGCACCTGGAGTGTAGGTACATGGGGTGACTGTGTGGTCAATTGAAAGATCCATGTGCACTAAGATAACAGTGTTTGCTCTATGACCCCAGCTGTTCAACTGGTGTTAGATAATGGGCAGCTAATTTGGGGAGATTTCCCACCTGGGCAGCAAAGCTATAGGTGTACAGCCTCTCACATCAGGCAGTTTAAACCTGAAAGTCTTCTGTTGAGATGGAATCCATGAAGGCAGAATATAGAAGGCATTATAACCTTATAGTGTAACTTGAAAAACAAAATCAGCTTCAAGTGAGATGCTTAGTGGTCTGCCATATGAACATGAATCTTAAGCCTTCATATACCCAGAATCAACCCACTCCTTTTTGTAAGGTCTGCTCTGCAGCATACAGTGTTACTGAAAATATGCAGATTGAAACCAATTCTGTGTATTTCGGAGGATACTGCCTGAGTAGAGTTATGTTCTGGATGTTTTATGGGGCAAGGCTATGGTACCAATACCACCCTTGATAACAGCTTTTAAAAGAGTTTTCTGGAAATAATTTCTTAAATTGGTGCATTCAGCATTCATCAAAAAATATTGAAGACCAAGTGCTAAAATGGATTTTTAAGCAGATTTTTTAAACATTTGGGTATCCTAAATTTTCATGTGAATTAGTATTTGTCAAAGAATAAGAATACCCTGAAATGGACCCAGCACTAAAACTATATGAAGCATTAATGAATTTTTTTAATATAGAAAATGCTTAAGAATTTTGTAGTGTCATTGAGGTCAGCACTATAAGAATCAATTAAAATGGGAAAATAACTTTATAATGTAAGTGGTATGGGACATCTACTTGCAGGTTTTCTCTGGCCTCATGACATATTTTGTACCGCAAAGAAAAACATTCCTGTCAGTTTATTTACTCATCATTTTCTCCCAGGAATAGAATGCAGTGTGTGCTGTGCCAAGTTGTTATTACATAAGATTTTTGTCAATTCTGGTTATTGTTTTTTTTTGTTGTTGATATAAATTACAATGATGTATTTACATGTTGAAATCATGTGTCTTAACTTGCTGATGACACTAGTCTTATGCAAGCATTCACCTTAATCCATTTTTCAACTCTTTCAAATAATTTTGGAAAATTGGAGTAATAAAAGCTCATAACAGACAGGTATAGAGCAATTAATTTTGAGGACTAAGAACAAATTATATACGTATATTTATTTTTCAAATATGTGTCTGGAGATTTCTGAAACTATTAATATGAGGAATTCTAGATAAATATGAATTATCAAATAGTCCTGGGGAGATGTAAGCAACATGCCGGATACATACTCTGGAGCTATATGTAACATGATACTAGACTTTTTAGTTTGTGAGCTCTCAACAGATTTGAGATTACATAATAGTAGTCAACTATTTTTGATGGTATATATTAGTCTTCATCTTAGAGAACTTACCCATCCATTCATGGTTTTGGTTCAGATCCCTGTGTGTATGATTCAGAGATTTAGAGTCATCTTTGACATACCTTGTTCATCACATTTGGCCATTTTCTTTTTTTTCCAGGGGGAGAAAATGTTTTATTTATATTTTTAGAAATTTGTAACAATAATTATTTGCTGTTTTAAAAATATTTTACTGAGAACAATGCATTTTTGAAATTCAGGTCACCAATATGTCTCTTGTTGCTGACATATGAATGGCCATGTTACATATATATAATATACTGGTGCAAGCATCGACTACTTAAATACTCTTGTATGGATAGTCATGTCCAAGCATTTAGACATAAACTAGTTATTATAGTCATATGTCAGAAATATTGCAAGTCTGATTCCAGACCAGTGCAATAAAGTGAATATTGCGATAAAGCAAGTCATACGAATTTTTTGGTTTCCCAGTGCATATGAACGTTATGCTATAAATGTCTATTAAAGTGTACAATAACGTCATGTCTAAAAATAATCTGGATACCTGAATTTAAAAATACTTCATTGCTATAAAAGACTAACCATCATATGAGCCTTCAGCGAGTGGTAATCTTTTCGCTGGTGGTGTCTTGTGTCCATGTTGATGAAAAAGGAATATCTTTGAGGTCCAATAAAGTGAAGCACAATAAAATGAGGTGTGCCTGTATTTAATTTTAACTTAGTTTTATCTTATTTCTCCTTTACATTGTGGTTAGAGTTATATATTGATTTTGTAATTGAATTTTTTTCAAACAAAAGAACAGTTCACTCATTTTTCCCACCCTCCACCCCCACCTCTGGTAACCACTAATTTGTTCTCTGTATCCAATAGCATAGGTTACCTATCTATCTATCTCTATATCTCTATATCTCTATATCTATATATTTCTATATCATCTATATCTATATCTTTCTATAGATTTACATGCCTATCTACTTATAGATATACATATCCTACATAATAAAGAGCTAATGTGCTAATTAGATCGAATAGCCGAACAACCTTCCAGACGAAGCCGGGACTGCAAGGGGCTGTAAGGGCTGGTGAGGGCTGCAGGGGCCGAGTCCCTTGCACAAATTTCATGCTTTGGGCCTCTAGTAGATATATATTTTAGATTCCACATAATAAGAGCAAGCATATGATATTTGTCCTCTGTCTCACAGTTCACTCAGCATAATACCCTCGATGTCCATCCATTTCTAATGGCAAGATTTTTTTTTATGCCTGAATAATATTTTAGTGCAAGCATGTCAAACTCAAAGGCTAACATGGGCCAAATAAACAAGGTTTAAGTTTATGTGGCTGCAAAAAAACAAAAGCTTCCATTTTCATAGAAACATAGGTTTATTTCAATAGAGACATGCTGAATACAAAGGGCTGAAATAAATTAGTAATCATTAACATAAAATAGTAGAACATTTTAATAAAAATTAATATTTTTTCTTAAACATTAACTTACCAGACACTGAATAACTACATAAATTAATAAGCATAACACAAATAAACCTATTTTTTACTGTTCTCTGAAAGCAAAATATTTCCTGTTGCGCACACCAAACAAGTCAGTCCAAGACTAATGACTTGGCAGTCAGCTGCTAAAATATTTGCTGCTAGTATTAGTGGAGAGAAATGGTGTGCCTGTGCGTAAGGCACATAAGGGAAATGAATGCAACACGATTATAGTAATCAGTCATTAGTGAACATTGTAGTTCATTATAATAATCCTATATAATACCCTAATATGCAAATTGACCGAACGGCGGAATGACTGGTTGCTAAATGCACACTGACCACCAGGGGGCAGATGCTCAATGCAGGGGGAGCGCCGTTCAGCCAGAAGCCGGGCTCATGGCTGGTGAGCACAGTGTCAGTGGTGGAAACCTCTCCCGTCACAGCAGCGCTAAGGAGCAGCAAGCTGAGTGGTGAGCAGCGAGCAGGCGGTTGGTAAGGAGCGAGGGGTTAAGGACTGCGAGAGTAGGCCTAAGCTGACAGGCAGATATCCCCCAAGGAGTCCCAGACTGCAAGAGGGTGCAGGCCAGGCTGAGGGACCCCCTTTCCCCGGGGCATGAATTTCATGCAGTGGGCCTCAAGTTATGTATTACAGGATATTATAAAAATTAAGTAAGGAAATTTTTATTAAAACGTTTCTTACATACCTTTATATTGGCTGGGCTGCAAAAATATTCATTGTGTTCCGCATGTGGCCCATGAGTTTGACATGCTTGTTTTAGTGTGTGTGTGTGTGTGTGTGTATCACAATTTCTTCATCCATTTATCTATCAATGGATACTTAGGTTTTTCCATGTCTTAGATATTGCAAATAAAGCTGCAGTTAATATGGGGTGCATATATCTTTCTGAATTAGTGTGATTTTCTTCAGATGAATACCCAGAAGTAGAATTGCTGGATAGAATGGTAATTCTATTTTTTTTATTTTTGAGGAACTGCCATACTGTTTTTCAAAGTGGCTGCACCAATTTATATTTCCACTAATAGTGCACAAGGGTTCTCTTTTCTCCATGTCCTTGACACCACTTGTTAGTTCCAGTCTTTTTCTTAATATCCAACCTAACAGTATGTAAAGTCATATCCAAGCACCTGTGAGTTGATACCTCATTGTGATTTTGATTTGCATTTCCCTCATGATCAATGATGTTGAGCATCTTTTCATGTACCTGTTGGTCCTCTGTATGTCTTCTTTGGAAAAATGTCTATTTAGATCTCCAATTTTTAAATTGTATTGGTTGTGTGTGTGTGTGTATGTGTGTGTGTGTATGTGTATTCAGTTGAATGAGTTCTTTATATATTTTGGATATTAGCCTATTATTAATATACTAGTGACCCGGTATGTGAAATCGTGCAAGATCCAGGACCTTGGGGCTCCTCGATGGATTACCCCAAAGAGGTAGACCAGAGCTGGGGGTCCTGACTCCACGGCGCAGCCCCTGGACCCCTAGTCCCCACCCACCTGCGCGTGCCCGCGGTGCATGCAACCTCCTTGTGATGGTGTGAGGGCATCACTGTGTGAGTGTGTGACAACCACGTAGGTCAGTGGTCAGCAAACTCATTAGTCAACAGAGCCAAATATCAGCAGTACAACGATTGAAATTTCTTTTGAGAGCCAAATTTTTTAAACTTAAACTATATAGGTAGGTACATTGTTATTAACTTAATTAGGGTACTCCTAAGCTGGCCTTTGCTAAAAACGTCCTTAATCTGATTGAGGTACATTTCCTGAGGTCGACCCCTTCCAACTCTCCCATCCACACTCGCCTTATATACTTGTTTCAGATAGATGAGTGTGGATGGGAGAATTTGAAGAGGTCGACCTTAGCAAACGTACCTCAAAATAATGTACCTCCCCCGTGCTGCGCATTCCGTGGCCCACCTGCGCCCTGTCTACCGTCGCCTGACCGACCGACAACCCCCCACTTCTTCTAATGCCACTTCTTCAAAACAGACTCGTCCAGGCCGAAAACTGACTTCTGCGCATGGGCCACGAAGTTTCAATCGCACTGTACATGCGCGCCCGCACGTGGTATTTTATGGAAGAGCCACACTCAAGGGGCCAAAGAGCCACATGTGGCTTGTAAACCCCGGTTTGCCGACCATTGACCTAGGCTATTATTAGTATAGATCCGTGGTCGGCAAACTGCGGCTCGCGAGCCACATGCGGCTCTTTGGCCCCTTGAGTGTGGCTCTTCCTAAGCCTTAGGAGTACCCTAATTAAGTTAATAACAATGTACCTACCTATATAGTTTAAGTTTAAAAAATTTGGCTCTCAAAAGAAATTACAATCATTGTACTGTTGATGTTTGGCTCTGTTGACTAATGAGTTTGCCGACCACTGGTATAGATGCTTTGTAAATACCTTCTTCCATTCAAGTTGCTTTTTCATTTTGTTGATGGTTTCCTTGGCTGTGCAGAAACTTTTTAGTTTGATGTAGTCCCACTGTTTATTTTTACCTTTATTACTTTTACCTTTGATATGTCTGTTTAAAACAAATCATTGTTAAGATCTATGTGTGTACAGGGGACCGGTCAGGGGCAAGCAGCCTGGGGGAGGGGCCATGGCTGGTTGACCAGACGGGCCCTGCCCCAGATGGGAGTGGGGGGCACTTGGGGGCGGAGCTGGCTGGGGGAGGGGCCACAGGCAGATCAGGGTGGTGGGGGCCCTTTGGGGGTTGGGCCAGCTGGGGAAAGGGTCCAGGCGGTTGGCCATCAGCCCTGCCCCTGATTGGGGTGGGGGGGTGATCTGGGGTGGGGTCGGGCAGGGGGACGGCTGCAGGAGGTTGGCCTGCTGGCCCCACCAGCTATTCAGGTTAGGAGCAATTGGGCGGGACCGGGTGGAGGGAGGGGCTTCGGGCTGATGGGGTGGTTGGGGCCCATTGGGGGTGGGGCCGGCCCGGGGAAGGGCCACGGGTGGGGGGGTTGGTTGGCCACCCCACCCTCGATTGGGCTGGTTCGCTGGCCACAATGGGCGTCATAGTGACTGGTCATTACAGCATTCCAGTCGCTGGCTTTTTATAGATACTTCATTGGTATGTCTTCAATCCATAGTAATGGATTACAGTATGATAGGACTCTGTATCTATGCTGAACAACTACCTATTCTATTTATTAGTATATGGGAAGCAGAAGGAAAGTATATTTTTAGACATCTGCAGAGTTTTTATTATCTACAGTTTCCCTTGCCTTGATGATGGAATCCATAATAAATAATTAAAAAAATATCTCCTTGGCATTTCTTTCACTTCTGAATTATACAAATTGGTGATATTTTTATAAATTGTATGCTTCATCCAATATTTCTTTATGAACAAAAAAATAACCAAAACACTTGTAACCACTAATTGATGATTTCTTTGTTAGTTGTTGATAATATAGTTGAAATGGAGATGTGTAAGGATTGAGGAGTGGTTTATTTCAATCATAGTTTTGTCATTAACAAACTGTATTATCTAAGACAAGTCACTAAAATTTTTTAGTTTATTTGTAAGATGAAAGAGTCAATATGGGTTCACTTACTTTGATTTCACAACCAGTAAAGCTACATTGTTCAATGCATGTTCTTTCAATGCAGTTTGTTTGTAAATGAAGACAAAACCATGTCTTCAATTTCAATGTTAGTGTTTGTTTTGGGTTTTAACTATTCTAATTGAAAAGGTCTTGTCATTTTGAAGAAGGCCAAAGATCCTTCAGCAATTAAAACATTATGCTTTCTTTAAAAAGCATTTATATGTTTTGGAAGACTTACCATGTATAAATATGCATCCTTTTTGGAGCTATGTTTCTAGATTTTTCAGGACCTGAGTACAAGCCAGTTGAATATAGTTGAGTGCTAATATCCCTTTCTTAGGAACTTTTTACTGCATTGTTGTCCTATAAAGGTTTTTTTCTATAAGTCCTGGACATGTTTATTATTGTTTTGTTGTTATTTTGCTTTAGATGGTTTTATATCACTGTACAAGAGAAAAATAATGAATGTTTGGCTTAATTTTTCTTAGGTAAGCCTTAACATTTCCCAAGTTGTTTAAAGATTTTGTGTGTTTTTCAAAGCAATAGTTCAATGATTATGTTTTGAAAAAAATTATTAAAGGTGAATTTATTAAGATATTTAACTATGATTAAGAGTGCATATATGTGCACACAAACACATACATAATTTCCATAGTATCTTTCTCAGTTTTAGGGGAAAGAGGCTTTAAAATTTTATATGAAAATAAACCAGAAAACAACAACAACAACACAGAACAATTACCATTACAGATCCCATTCTGAGACAGTAAAACATTTGGACTTGCTGAGATTTTTTTGACATCCACCATGAGGACCCAAATGGGCTTTTTGTTTTGGTTGCAGGGATCATGCTAAAAATATTTGTGAACAATACATTTCCTTGTATGTATCTTTCATATTCTATAATGAGTCTTTAATGATATGTTTTTGGAATTGCACCTGGTAGGTGAGAATAACTCTTACATTTGTGTTGTTTAGTCATCAAATTGTAATTACCCTTCAACTCTCCTTACCCCTGTTACCGTGAAAGAAAATTCATTTAGCTTCTCTGATGTCCACCAGAATCAGACAGTATAACATACAAAGTGGTGTAGGAAAAAGGGACATGGCATGGGTGGTATTCTCTAATGCCTCTCTGTTTTCCTCTTTGCATCTAAAGAACTTGTTACCTTCTTCACAACAGATAAACTTGATGTCAGCTCCTTTTCATATTTAGGGTTTACAGATTAGGAATTTGATTTCTTGGAGTTAAGTTCATTTTAACAAAATTCCACTAAACTAAAAGAAATTGAATGTCCTGCGGAGTGTGTGGTAGCTCAGGAAAATGAGCCAATACATTTTTCTTGTGGAAGTTAATATTTTATTATAAGTTCGACTAGTTATATTACTAAGAAGTCGATTTTAGTTAGTGTCCTACGTAATTATATTCATAATTTCAAACCTATGGAGAAAATTTTAAATAAGATTAGGACTGTCTCTTGAAACTTTCCTAACAATTTTTAAAGGAGCACAAGAGAGGAAAATATTTTTTCTGTAGCCTAGTGGGTATTTTAAAAGATTTGGACTTGAGCCATTTCGACTGTCTCCTAAGTAGTTTTGAGAGTTTAAGAAATTGATTTTAATAAATAAAGAACTGTATCCTTTGAGAGAGCATTTTTACTTAAACTACTTCCCTCAGGATATTTTTATATGTAACTCAGGCATTTACAGTTTGTTGTGAATATATAAGAGGAATTTATTTTCATATTATATGAGCAACTAGAAAAAACACACATTTCCTCTTTTGTGAGAAAATCTTAAAAACTGTGTGAATACTATAAAACAGAGCAGATATTTCCAGCAAGACATGATAGGGAGAATAAATCTAGCCAGATAAAACCCTCTTAAGGAAACAACGGAGTATAGAGAGAAAGATGAAATTTCTTCTTTGGTGTTTTCTAAGGACACTATAATCTATCTATCTCAACATTGAAGTCAAAACCACTAAGAAGACAGAGATGGAAAATTAGCATATTCAACCTTTTATAAATTGGGTGAAATAAATGGATAGTGAATGTTATGCTTCAATGAAATATATGCAAATGTTTGGAAATGGTATTATTACATCTAATGGGTACCTTTAATTGGTCAGAATTAGTTCATGCATCAATCTACTATGATCCATAGTTTCTAGGGACACTCAAATGCTATTGTGTTTACCTTCATGTAGACAAACCTGAATAGATATTGAAAGGTTCAGAGTAGGTTGGGGTTGCGCACCTATGACATGAGGCCATAATGTATCAAAAAAAAGCTTTTATTTCAGGCACCTGGGTGCAGGTGGGCTGAGTCTGACAAAGGAATCAGCAGAGACTGAAGAGGGAGGCAGACTTTTATTAACCTCTGCTGGCTGCAAACAGTTCTGCTGAAGTAAGGGTCCTGTCTGTCCTTGGCTCCTCCCGGTGCCAGGTGTCTAGTGGTTATCTAGGCCAGTGGTCGGCAAACTCATTAGTCAACAGAGCCAAATATCAACAGTACAACGATTGAAATTTCTTTTGAGGGCCAAATTTTTTAAACTTAAACTATATAGGTAGGTACATTGTTATTAACTTAATTAGGGTACTCCTAAATCTTAGGAAGAGCCACACTCAAGGGGCCAAAGACCCGCATGTAGTTCGCGAGCTGCAGTTTGCCGACCACGGATCTAGGCTATGCGGAGCTCAAGGCTGCAAGCTTTCTGCAAGATACCTGCTAAGCACGATAAGTTTCCTCTGCCCCGTTTTATTCTCTTTAACCCTTCCAGATATATATGTTTTTCTTGGACTAATACCAGAGCAGTCACAGCATGTACAAATCCACGTTGCTTTGTTTTTAACATTGTATTTTAATGGATGTATATATTGATAGTGGAATTATCTATGAAGTTGATTTAGCTGAGCAAATTATCTTTTCAAAGGCTGAAATACTAAGTTTTTCTTGGCTACTACTTAGAGATACTGATCCATGATCTGTATATATGATAATATTGGTGTTGGGTTGTACATGGGTTTTAATCACTTAGGACCACTTCTTTCCCCAGTGCATATAACTAAGGTTTGGCCTAACTGCGTTAAAAAACATGACATTGGCAACATTAGTATTAAAATTAGATGTTTTCCTGCTATTAAATAAAACATGTAAACACCATTTAAAGTCATCTTTAAGGTCTTCTGAACCCTTTGAATTAGTTGTTTCATGTCTTACAATTTTACCAAGTTTCTGATTCCCCCAAGAAACTCTGAACTATCATTCATTTTATTTGATGTTCCAGTGATTTGGGTTGCAGTACGAGATTTCACATGGGAATAGAACACCATTAGAGGGAAATAAAATCCTTTGTACAGAACACATAACCCTCTATACTAGCCTTTAGCGCTGCACAAACATTCATAAAGGGATGACATGACCAATTATTGGTCTCCTGCACCTGAGACCAATTGCCTTTACAGCTTATGGGACTCAGGATAAAACTTTCTAATTTTAGCTTTGTCCCTTTTGAAAGATAGTTGTGAATTCAGACTATCAAATAATAAATGTACGTGCAGTCACTACTTCCTGTTATGCTTATATTGTGTATAGTGTACTGAACTCATCACCCACTATTTCTTTGTTTTTAACTTACATGAACTGTGACTGAATAATTCAGAGTCTAAATCTCCAATTTTGGATGAAAGGTTGACATTGTGGGAAACGGTGAAGGGTTTTCCTTTACATGTATATGTGAGGGAGCGGAATCTCATCCCCTTATTCAATAGGAACATTTATAGTTTCCCTTACTTTGTTTCCCCAGAGAACTAGAGAGGAGAGAATATTGTTTTTCATAGAATCCTCTGGTACTTTAATTAAACATACGATTTTCTTTCCTTTGATTATGGTTATCAGTATAAGTGGGCCTTATAAAAATATTGACCTCCTCTTTGAGAAAGTCAAGGTCACAACTGCAGCGTAATCCATCCCACCCACTCATGCTCCTGCGTCACAGCTGTTCCTTCTCCCAGAGGAACAAATGAAGTCAGGAAGCCAAATCACAGCCATGGCTTTTAAGAATACCGGAAAGACACTTTGTGGAGCCATAGGTGGTGACTCACCAAATTAGGATTGCTCTAACCCAGGGGTGGGCAAACTTTTTGACTCGAGGGCCACAATGGGTTCTTAAACTGGACCGGAGGGCCAGAACAAATGCATGGATCGAGTGTTTGTGTGAACTAATATAAATTCAAAGTAAACATCATTACATAAAAGGGTACGGTCTTTTTTTTTTTTTTTAGTTTTATTCATTACAAACGGGCTGGATCCGGCCCGCAGGCCGTAGTTTGCCCACGGCTGCTCTAACCTGTCTCAATGGAAAGACTTTGGAGAAGGTGTGTGCTGAGTAGAACAGAGGTACAAAGGAAAAGAATCTCAATGTGAAAGGAACAGTTTGGATACCTACCAAGACTCTGAAAATCACTACAAGGAAAGCTTTCTGTGGGGAGGGTTCTAACACTTGGGATCGGTTTCACATGAGGATCCACAGGTGACTCATTTACTTGCAGTGTCCAAAGATTGTTAAGCAAATTACTCCCATCAGTATTGAGCCAGGAATCAAGGTTGAAGTCACCATTGCAGATGCTTAAATCAACCTTTTTTAAATAAATTGACTATCAGTTAAAAAAATCACCTTGGAGGTTCTGAAAGCTCAGGATAGATTTATATTTTAAAACCTAAATTTTTAGATAATTGTTTAAAAAGATGCTTTGATTGGTTTTAGAGAGAGGGAATGGGAAAGGGAGAGAGAGAAACATCAATGTGAGAGAACATTAATTGGTTGACTCCTGCACATCCCCCACCCTTATTCCTGGGGATAGAGCCTGCAACCTGGGCATGTGCCGTGACCAGGAATTGAACTGATGACCTTTTGGTGCACCGGACAGTGCTCAACCAACTGAGGCCTGTTTGCCAGGGATATCCTAATATATAAAAGCCCAGGGTTGTAACGACCAATCACAACCGAAGGCTGACCAACCTGGAAGTCCTTCAGGCAGCACTGGGTTGCCATGGCGACCCAGTACTGATTGCCCAGGGGGCTGAGACCCAGAGAGAGAGGCAGGATCTGATCCGCTGCCTCAATGGCAGCTGTTGATCTGTACTTGCCTCTCTCTTTCTCTCGCTCTTTTTTCAGGGCTTTGCCAGCAGTGGAGCCTTTCTTTCTCTCCCGGCCTCTGAAGGGGCTGCTGTTCAGCCCTGCCTCTCTGATTGGGCTTGGAGATAGGTCCGGAGATACTGACTGGCATAGGAACCGACCAAACAGAACCAAATGTGGATGCTGTGAAGAACCAACGGCTGCCTAGGAGGTGGAGCTTCTGGCGTTGACTGGCATAGAAACCAACCAGTCAGAAACAAATCTGGGTGCTGTGGGGATCTAGTTGCTGCCTTGGAGGTGGAGCATTTGACTCTGACTGGCATAAAAACCAATCAATCAGAACCAAATGTGGGTGCTGTGGGGAGCCAGTGGCTGCCTAGGTGGTGGGGCTTTTGACGCTGACTGGCATAGAAACCTACCAATCAGAACTGAATTGGCCAGCAGAGGAGGGCAGTTGGGGGCAACCAGGCTGGGAGGGGAAGGCAGTTTTGGACAAGATCAGGCTGGCAGGGGAGGGCCATTGGGGGCATATCAGGCCTGCAGGGGAAGGCAGTTGGTGGTGATCAGGCAGGCAGGCAGGTAAGCAGTTAGGAGCCAGTGGTCCTAGATTGCGAGAGGGATGTCCAACTGTCAGACATCCCCAAGGGGTCCCCAATTAGAGAAGGTGCAGGCTGGGCTGACGGAACTCCCCCCTCCGTGCATGAATTTCATGCACTGGGCCTCTAGTTTTATATAATTTTGATATTTTTTGTCAAGATTAGTCATGAGCTATCAATAGACTCTCTCCCTGTACAGCCTTCCCCCATTGTAACTTCTATATCTGCTAGAGACTCAGTGCACGAAATTTGTGCACTCGGAGGAAGGAGTCCCTCAGCCCAGCCTGAGCCCTCTCACAATCTGGGAGCTCTTGAGGGCTTACTGGTAAGCTGTCAGTTGGACATCCTTAGCGCTGCTGCGAGGTGGGAGAGACTCCCGCCACCGCAGCTGCACTCACTAGCCTTGAGCCCTATTCAGGGGTACTGGCCGAGTGGCACTCCCCCTGTGGGAGCACACTGACCACCAGGGGGCAGCTCCTGTGTTGAGTATCTGCCCGCTGGTGGTCAGTGCATTTCATAACGACCAGTCGTTCCACCATTTGGTCAATTTGCATATTGGCCTTTTATAATATAGGGTTCCAATGTCAATTGGCAAGTGCTAAAATAGTGGAAAATAAATATATACAAAGTTAAAGAAAACACAAAAGGTAATATGAGTACCAGACATACAAATTATCTAGCATCTATTTAGATTCTAATGCATATTTCATATTAATTAAAATACTTTTTAATAAATGAATGATAAAATGTTAATATTATTAAAAAGTAGTCTTTATGCCTAAAATTCATACTGAATTTTGGACTAGAAGATTAAAAGAACATTTACATTTTTTATTTTTAATATTTTCACAAATATTTTAGTGCAAGCTTCACTGTGCTATTTTACAAGCATTATTTTATTTAGTAGTCACAAAGACCTTATGGGGTATAGGTACTATTCTCATCCCTATTTTGAAGATGAGAAAATGAGCTTAGAGAGTTTAAGTAACTGATAAAAAATAACACAGGTTGACTATGGTAGAGATCGGATTGGAACCTGGATCTGTCTTCTTCTAAAGCACATGCACTTAACTACGCCACTGTGTGGCCTCACAGCATATTTCATTGATAGATGGAGTGATATTTTTGTGACCTTTGAGTAAACTTGGGAAAGGTCTTTAATTTTTAACTTCTTTAGCAATGTGACAAATGTTGGACTGCCTGATATACGTAAGCCATTTATACCTAAGTTCAGAAACACTATCTCATTGTGGGTCAGTTCCTCTTATTCCCTAGATCATCTTCTTGGCTTCTTTTTCAGTCTTCAGTTCTAACCGTGGCTTCTTGCTCACTCATACATTAATCATCCTGACTCATCTTCGTATTTGTTTTGTTTCGGTGGCTTATTTATTCCACTTGGTCTCCTGACAAGTGATGGCTACAAATATCACCATGCATGTGTATCATGTCAAGATACCTCATTAAAATTTTTTTAATATGTTGATTTCAGATAGAAGAAGGGAGAGGGAAAGAGATATAGGGACATGAATGAGAGAGAATCATAGATCAGCTGCCTCCAACATGTCCCCTAATGGGGACCGAGCCTGGCAAACTAGATAATCGAACCATGACCTCCTGATTCATGGGTCAGTGCTCAACCACTGAGCCACACTGGCCAGGCAAGGCAACTGTTTAACTTCGGTAACATGATGGCATAAAATCACCAGTATGTTAATACCTAAAAACGAAACTGTGGATTATACAGCCTATTAAAAAAAAAAAAAAAGCATAAGCTCTATTCTGGCTCTATTCTAATAAGCTGCCTTACCTAAACCTTGATTGGAAATTTTAGTTGGAGTTTCCAGATATCTTTTCTTAACATTATTTGGTAGATTTCTTATGAAGCTAGGGCTTTAAATATAATAGAAACAGGGATTGAAAGGTACTTATCACACCTAAATGAACGAAGTAAACTGTCCAATAATACAAACCATATATTTGTGTGTCTAGACATAGACATAGTTATAAGTTCAATGCAGTTCTAAACAACCAGTGATTCTTCTTCAGTGAGTTATTGGCGGAGCCATTAGCCAGATATTGTTTTAGAAAATTGCACACTGGTCCTGTTATTAATTTTTAATGGTATGTTTCAAATACGCATGAGCTTTGGAGTCAGATCTGGGTTTGAGTCCTAGAAATCATACTTGTTGAGTGATGTTTGGCAAATTACTTGACTACTTTGCTTCTCAGTTTCTGTGTCTGAAAATAGTGTTCAGAATGGCTGAAGTTGAAAAGATTGACAGTATGAAGTGCCTGGAAGGATTTGGAGCAATTGGAACTGTTACACTTTGCTGAAGGAATTCCACTTTGGAAAGTAGCTTTGTAAAAAAGTTAAACATACATTTACCATAAGAGCCAGCAATTCAACTCCTAATTATTTTCCCAAGCAAATGAAAACATATGCTTACACAAAAAACTTACATGTGAATATTTGTAGTAGCTTTATTCATCATCACCAAAACCTGGAAACAGTTTAGATGCTCGGAAACTGATGAATGTATAAAATAAATTGTGGCATAACCAAAAAAGGAGTAGACTGCTGATTCATGCATCTAATTGTTGAATATAATAACATTTATGCCAAGTTAAAGAAGCCAGACACAGAATCCTGCACATTGTGTGATTCCATTTCTAAAGATATTCTTGAAACAGCAAAACTATAGGGACACAAATCAGATAGGTGGTTGCCAGGGACCTGGGAGTAGGGAAAAGGGATTGACTGCAAAGGAAAAAGGAGAAAATATTTTGAAGTGATGGAAATGTTGCATATCTTGTTTGTGTTGGAGATTGCATGACTATACCTTTGTCAAAATGATGAATTTTTCTGTATGTAAATCATATATTAGAAAAAAACAACTTGTGTTTTAGAGTGGTTATGAAAATTATGAGAGATCAATCTCCTTCCCCATTTTTTCTCCTGTTTGGTTGTTCATCATCCCTGGCTGCTTCTATGCCTCTTATAAATTTAGGGACCGTGATAAATTGCAATTTCTTGTTTCAGAGTTGAGATATAATAGAAAATTTGTGTTTATCTGTCCTTATTTGCAGTCTTGGAATCAGATTTTAAATCAAGTCATCAACTGTATTTTTATTTATTTTTTTATTGATTTCAGAGAGGAAGGGAGAAGGAGAGAGAAACATCAATGATGAGAGAAAAATCATTGATTGGCTGCCTCCTGCATGCCCCCTATTGGGGATCGAGCGAGCAACCCAGGCATGTGCCCTTGACTGGAATCAAATCTGGGATCCTTCAGTCTGCAGGCCAATGCTCTATCCACTGAGCCAAACCAGCTAGAGCCCTATTTTTATATTTTTAGATATTCCAATTAGTACTGAATAACTCAGAGCTGGAACTTGCATACTCTGTAAAATATACCAAATATACTTGCTTTGACTGGATTCTGTATCTCTGTTCTGTGGCAGTGGGAGTGTTCAGTATGGTTGGCAGGGTGTATAAAGCAATCTTGAGTTTTGAGCCTCAGTGCTTCCTGAGAAAGGCTCTTCCACTTGTTAGCGAACCATGTTTCTATATCACTGGTTCCCAAACCTGAGCAAGCATCAGAATCACCTGGAGCAGTTAAAACCCACATTGCTTGGCCCCACCCCCAGAGTTACTCATTCCATACGTCTAGGTTGGGGTCCAAGAATTTGCATTTCTAATGAGTTCCTAGATGATATTGATGCTACTGGTTTGGGACACACACCTTGAGAACCACTGATTTATGCTTACTTCTTGTGTTACAGTGTCAAAATTCCTGCTTAAATATCATAGCCAGCATTTTTTAAAAATATATTTTATATTGATTTTTTACAGAGAGGAAGGGAGAGGGATAGAGAGAAACGTCGATGAGAGAGAAACATGGATCAGCTGCCTCCTGCACACTCCCCACTGAGGATGTGTCTGCAACCAAGGTACATGCCCTTGACCGGAATCGAACCCGGGACCCTTGAGACCACAGGCCAATGCTCTATCCGCTGAGCCAAACCAGTTAGGACAGCATTTTGTTTTTAAACTGCTTATGAGTCATGGGGAGAGGGAGAGAGTGGGAGAAAATAGTGTTTGGCTAGAGGCCACAAAGTGTCCAGTGCCTAAAAGCAGGGAAATGATGCTGGCAAGAGAAAAAGGTAAAAAAAAGGGATGTCTAGTTGCCCCCTTTCTTTTATCCTTCTCATGCTGCATCATTATCGTTTTATCCCCTTAGCAACAGGCTCCCTTTGGACTCTTATTCTCTGTCAAAGTTCTGAGGATTCTTACTAGGCCTCCTCTGCCCATTGGCCTAAGATATTCTTGGTTAAGACTTTTCATGGCTTAGTTTGTTACAAATAGGCCCACCTCCTCACACTTAAGTTTTGTGATTGTGTCCTATTTTTTCCAGACCAATAGTAATTTGCACTAAATGAAATCAAAGTACCATAAAACTGCTCAATTTGAAGCAGTCTGGGGTGTGTAGGGTGGGTGACTGATTTCAAGTGAACAGATATAAATCATGCCCTTGTATCAAACAATTTCCTAGCCCCAGGAAGAAATCACCCTAATAATATTAATAGTACTAGGTGTAAAAAGAGTATGAGTAAAATTTAGAATCTTAAAAATAATTTGTATGCGTTAAATGTGAGGAATTCAGAGATCATTTTATCCTTCCCAAATGCCAAAGGAGATCTGAAATTTGGTCAGAACTATTATTTTAAGATTGCTGTAGGGTATGTTGTCCTGTAATGATATCTGCTGATTTCTCTCTGTGATGGATTAAATATAATTTATTATGCTTAGAGCTGGTGTCCTTTTATCCTTCCACCACTGCCCAGCTGATTATCAAGAGTCTTTAGAGAAAATTGCTCATTGTGCTGGTTGATTACATGCCTCAATTGAATAGTAGCTTGCTGCCAATTATCATTACAATGCCATATTGATTTTTTTCATTTCCACTGTGAAAATTAAAGCGGAATTTGTTTAAAATGATATTGTGGATGTGATTGGTTTTGAATATTTGAGCTATTTTTTAAAATATCTTTTCAGTGATCTGACGATTCTTACTGATATTTTCTTATAAATTTAGCTATTTTGTTGATAAGCTTTACCTTAGAAGACATGAAATGTAGTTTAAAGACTGAAATAGAAATATAGTCATTGTTTAAATATGTATAGATTTTAATTTTTGCTTTACAGGAGTCTGTTATATATTAATTTACATTTGTGAAGTTCTTGGGCAATATGAGACTACTGATTCTCTTAATCACACAAGTTAGTAAGTTTATTTAAATTTGAATTAGCAAATATTTACTTAGTGTTGACTATATATAAGCTAGCCTGCTAAGTATTATTGAAGACAGAAAGGTAAATGAGATAATATAACTGTCTTCACAGAATTTTTAATACAGAAATGTATGTAAGACATGTGTGACAAGAACGGCATAATAAAACAATAAGAAATAAAGATACATGGGTGTTCAAAGGAACAGTAACTCCTATTTGGATGGAAGGCTTATGGGGAAAAACACTAATGGAGGAATTGACAGTCAACTTGAGCCCTGAAGGATTTGGAGAGATGGAGTTGGGGTTGCCTTATGGAAAGAAACATAAATTAAGAAATGCAGGGAAGTGCAGGGAGGACTCCAGGAAGGACAGTGTCTGACTTTCACTAGAACATGTGGTATAAGGCCCGAGGCGTAAAGGTCGGTTGATGCTAGATCAGAGTCAGGATTTGAAATGTGTTAGGTAGTCCAGAGGAAAACTTTGGACAAAAGACTAGTTAAGTTCAATCAAGTGTGGTATTTTGTAAAATGAATAAAAGAACAAATGAAGCTGCAGAGAACCTGGTTGGGAGGTTCCTGGCTTGTTAAGGTGACTAGGGCTACACTAGAATGTTAGCAGAGACAATGGAAAGGAGGGCCAGCGCATGTGTGGGAGACCTTCTAGAAGTAGCATATTCAGGACTGGATAATAATAAGTCAAAGGAAGCTCTACCTGATTAGTCTCCAGCCTTCTAGCACACATGGGACTTCATCTCCTGCTGCTCACCCAGGCCCCGTTATTCAGCTCTAGCCACTCAGGTTTCCTCACAGCTCCTGGAATTTCCAAGTGCACTAGCTACCACCTCAGTACCCAGTTGCACTTATTCCCCCTCCTGGGAAAGTCCTTATTTTCTTCAAGGCTCTACACAAATGCCACCTTATCGAGAATTTGTCCCCGACCACTCCTGTTCCATTTAGCAATGTTTATTTTTGTTCATTGCACCAAAGCAGTGACATTTTATTATGTGTTTATCTGGTTATCATCTGTCTCCCTCTTTGAGACGATAACCTATATGAGGGTGAGGGCTTACTTTTGATGCCTGTTATATATCTATCACCTAGATAGAACATGCTGGTACAACATATATGCACTCAATAAATATTGATGAGGGGCCCTAGCTGGTTTGGCTCGGTGGGTAGATCATTGGACTGTAGACTGGAAGGTCCCAAGTTCGATTCCGATGGGGGCACGTGCTCGGGTTGTGGGCTCGATCCCCAATAGGGGGTGTGCAGGAGGCAGCCGATCAATGATACTCTCTCATCATTGATGTTTCTGTCTCTCCCTCTCCCATCATCTCTGAAATCAATAAAAATATATTTTAAAAATATTGATGAGGGGGTCACAGATTATGCAAGTATTTCAAGTCTGAATGATTAAAAGTATAGTGGTATAATTAACGACATGGAAGAATGGAAGAGGATTTGATTTTGGGAAGCAGGAGCACAGAGGAAGATAAATTCGGCTTATAAGTTTAGGTTTAAGTATTTGTTGCTGGAGAAACAACCAAGGCAGGGCTGTGGAGTGGGCAATCTAAAATGTGAAGAGAATTGTGACATTGAGGTAAAGATCTTGAGTCATCCTCACAGAGGATGCTTGAAGCAGTTGGAGTAGAAGAAAGAATGATGAGTAATATAAAGATAGGATTATCATATTTGAAAATCAAAATTTCATTGTAGATACTTCATGTTTTCAATATACAAACTGATTTATGCATTTTTTTTGTTTGTTCATTTCCTAGCTGGGTTAACAACTTTGGCCATGAAGGTCTTGGACTCTTACTGGATGTGCTGGAAAAGCTTCTGGACAAGAAACAGTAAGAATAAACATGAAAAAATCACCGAAGGGGAAATGTTTAGGCACAGTATAATAGGTTTTTCTTTTCTTTTATTCAGGCAAGAAAATATTGACAAGAAGAATCAGCATAAACTTATTCAGTGCCTCAAAGCATTTATGAATAATAAGGTAAGTGTTTATTTCTGCCTCTGTCACAAAGGGTGAGAACTTACTCAACAGTATGAAAGTATGAAACATACACAATAGTTTGTGCTTATTCAGTTTACAGAAAGGTCTTTCTGGCGCAAATCATCATGGTTTATTTAAATAGTATTTAAAATATATTTTCCTTCACAAAATATTTATTGGTAAGTTTTTATAATCATGCAAACACATAAGTCTTATTCCCAAATTAGATAATGCCTTTTTTTCTTTTATAGTGGAGAAAAATTTAGATGTCAAATATTGAATAGAATTTTCTTAGTGTTTTTATTCCTTTGAAAAGGAAAATTCAAAGCCATAGTTTGACTTGTTTGCTAAGAACACTATAAGGTTAAGATTTCTCTTTCTTTTATGTTCAATTAATGTCAGTTAACATACGTAAAAGACATTTCTGGAAAATAGTGTGGGTTTTTCTTGCATTATGAGGGACTCAACGAAATAATCCATACCAGGGTTGTTTTTTTTTTCCCTAAAAGTAGTCTGTGCTAAGGTTATGAAGTTAAAGTTGTTTTTTTTTAATTTATCTTTATAGTTGAAAGTATCACAGATGTCCATTTGTTTTTTCCCCCATTGATCCCATCTACCCTTCACCACACTATTGCCTGTATCCATGGGCTATGCATATATGTTCCCAGTTTAATCTCACCCCCCTCCCCCAACTCCCACCCACACCTTCCCTCTGAGTTTTGTCAGTCTGTTCCATGGTTCCATGTCTCTGGATATATTTTGTTCATCAGTTTATTTTGTTCTTAGATTCCACATATGAGTGAGATCATGTGATACTTGTCTTTCTCCAACTGGCTTATTTCACTTAGCATAATGCTCTCCAGGTCCATTCATGCTGTTGCAAATGTTGAGTTCCTTAAAATTATTTTTTTTCTATAAACTATTTTGTTACTGTCTTAGAAATGATTTGCTTTATATTTCCATAAGTAAAATACCACTGCTTAATTTACTAATTACTTAATTTCCTTTAGATGGTGTTTTAAGAATCTCAAATATTAATAGACATAAATAATTATAACAATAATCAAAAGCTTGCCAAATGTGAAATATAACTATTAATAATCAGTGCAATAAGATAGTCTAAGTAATCTTCAAAGGCTTTCTTAATTATATGGGATTACATGTAAGTGTGTATATACAGGGTGGGACAAAAGTAGGCTTACAGTTGTGAATATGCAAAACACAGTGTTTATTCTTGTAGTATTATTAATTAATTATTGTATTTTCCATACAAACATAATGGTTTGACTTAGATTGTTCTAAACTAAGGTTAAGATAGGGCATGTTAATATCTTGCACATAGAGGCTCAGAACATGAATACATGGTGGATATTTTAAATTATAGGCATATGAAATAATAGGCGAAAGTATGCATTAAAAATAAAAATATATAGTGATAAGTCCACTTCGTGTTGGAATAAATTGTCCTAATCAAAGAATCAAAGTTTCATCTGAAATGACTTAAACATCAAATTTGTTGGCCCTAAGGAGTTTATGTTACCTACTTCAAAAATTATTTTTCCTTATACAGTGCATGTCAGAATAGGATCATAAAAAGCTATCAATTTCTTCTTAACTTCCTTTGCTGTAATATTGCTCTGAGGTTTAGATTTATGTTTTTTTCATTATTACTCATACCTTCATTTTTATTATCAGTATATCCCTACATATTATAAAATACTTTTAAACAATAAATAGAAATTTGAAAATATAAATGATTTCACTCTTAGTATGATTTTTTTTCTTTTTTTTAATCTTTATTGTTGAAAATATTACGTGTCCCCTTTTTCTCCCCTTCCCCCACCACAAGCCTTCACCCTCCTATTGTCTGTGTCTTGTCTGTGTCTATTGGTTATGCTAACATGCATGCAAGTTCATTGGTTGATCTGCAAGTTCATTGATTAGGTCAGTCACAATTATGAGGACTGCTGCACACAGCATATATGTCAAACAATAAAATAATGCCCCTCAAAGACATTGATCTGTACCCCTTCTCCCACCCTCCCCTGCTTTCCCTTTGAGATTTGACAGTCAGTTCAATGCTTCTTTGTCTTTGGATCTATTTTTTTTATCATACTTTTTAAAAAAATTTTGTTTTATTGCTTAAAGTATTACAAAGAGTATTATATATGTCTCCTTTTTCCCCCTTCTTGACATTTCCCTGGCTTCCCCTATTCCCCAGTGTCTTATGTCCATTGGTTATGCTTATATGCATGCATACAAGTCCTTCAGTTGAAAATTTAAATGATTTCACTCTCAGTATGATTTTTAAAGTTGTTATTTTAAGTTTGGTAATTATGTGGTAATCATCTGTCAGTTTTACACCTGTGTTTTTCACTTATTTTTTTTTTACTATTTATTATCCACTGGCCACCTTTATGCATACATACATATTCCTTCTGTTTTCTTTGCTGCTTTTATATTTTGTCACTTCCATTTCCTTTTATGTTTTTTCTTTTATTTCCTTATTTATTTTGACCTCTGCTAAAGTTACATTTAAGAGCTTTAGTTATTTCCCCATGAATTCTTTAGAAGTTAAATTAGTAACCATGAAAGTCTTCATATGCTTGGTACTTAACTAAAGGTTAGCTTGAAATGGCCATTTTACTCTGATGAAATGTTGTCAGATTTCACCATCAGACTATAAAAAAAACAAACCTGTTTCATCAGAAATCTGAGAAATACTTTGTGGGACAAAGATCAAAGAATATATTACCTTAATGTAATGAAAACCCACATTTTGGGCTTTCTTTAAAATGTCTATACCTATTCATTTTTATAATGCGCACTTGCGCACACGTACTCTGGACTGGAAAATAAATGAAAGGGGTGTCTTCTCTGCCCAGTTGAATGTGACACTTATAGAAATCCAGGTGCCATTTCTTTGGGTTCATAGCTTTCAGAATGCAGCACAGCTGCCTGAAGGGGGAGGATAACAGAGAAGGTACAGGACAGTGATGGCGAACATATGACACGCGTGTCAGAGGTGACACGCGAACTCATTTTTTTGGTTGATTTTTCTTTGTTAAATGGCATTTAAATATATAAAATAAATATCAAAAATATAAGTCTTTGCTTTACTATGGTTGCAAATATCCAAAAATTTCTATATGTGACACGGCACCAGAGCTAAGCTAGGGTTTTTCAAAATGCTGACACGCCGAGCTCAAAAGGTTCGCCATCACTGGTCTAGGACAATCTGTACAGAGTCTTCTTGCTTTACCTGGAATATAGCATACAGAGAGCTTTTCAACATTTCACCCTTCTTGTTCAACTTAATGTTTTATACAAACATATTGGAGAATTTAACCATGAATTGCAGATATCTCCAGGGAGACCCAGTGACATAAGTGGAATTACTTTGGAAAATCATATCAGTATGTGCTTTACATGTTCTTCTTTGTTGAAGAAATACTGATTGTTCCCATATTTCTCCCAGATCTTTATGGAATTTTAGACAGGCTAATGGAGATCATATTTGATCAAGGGCTAAAAACTCCAAGATGCAGTCATTTCAAATAAAAAACAAAGACAAATAACTGCTTGTTTAAAGAACGTTCATATAATAGGTAGAACCTTATTGTGGAGGTATGGGTATTTAGAAAATCATTTTAAGTTGTATTTCTTAAATTAAAGATATATTCCAAAGACATTGTGAATGAAAGTTCTTTTTTTCTTAAGTTTGGATTGCAAAGGATTCTAGGAGATGAAAGAAGTCTTTTACTATTGGCAAGAGCTATTGACCCCAAACAACCCAACATGATGACTGAAATAGTAAAAATACTTTCTGCTATTTGCATTGTCGGAGAAGATAACATGTAAGTATTGCTATGTTATATTAATTGCATAAAAATGGCACTTGAGAAATTAATAAGTCCTACTCGTATGCTATTTCTTTAGATAACTTGCATAAAAATAATGTGAAATTTTAGGAAAAAATTAGTAGCATTTTTATCTTATCTATTTACATTTTAGCTTTGTTTGATTCTTTGAAAAATAGGTTTAAAGAGATAGAATCCTAATGGGGAATTCTTCAAAGTTGGATTCAAAGTGAATGAATAGAATTTTGTCTTGCTGACGGTAAAGCAATTACTAGAAATATAGGATAATAATCACAGTAATTTTGGCTACACACACACACACACACACACACACACACACACACACACTCGCGCGCCCAACCCTACTCCTGTACCCCCGCCCCCCACGTGCACATTACAAAATTGGGCTACTTGAACTAATTAAATTAACTAGATTCTTTTATTTTGTACTATTATTTTATAGAAGTATTCTATCTGCCTATGGTAAGTGAAAAGATAAAGCAATCATCCATAGAATGAAATAAACTAATCTGTTAAAAAGAAAGAACAGAACGTCTGGGTAATTTTTTAGAAAGTCTGTGGTAAAAGTGCCAGTTTCAGCAAGCCGTTGCCGACCCTGCATTAGATAATTTCTTCTTATGGAAATAATATTGAATCAGAAGCAAAATTTCAAATTTAATGTCATTAATATATCTAGTTAATAAGAAACAATTGTGATAAATAATGAAATACCTGCTAAGGACATGAACTAAAATGTTTCCTCTACACACTTTGCGAGCCAGCAGTAATTTCCATTTGAATCTGAACAGGGCTATGCAAAGAGTTAGGAATATTCTAATGCGTTGACTTTTTCATACCTGCTAGAATAAAATGAGATGTTGGTTAGTGCTGGCTAATGTGTCCTTAGAAACCAAAAGACAAACAAACAAAAGTATTATCGTATGGCATTAAATCTTATCTCAGTGAGAACAAACTATAAATGAGGTAACATATGCAAAACTGAGGCTTCAGTACTTAATTTATATAATACATCCTACCCTGCTATATTTGATATGCTTTAAATATAATTTCAGATATAATTTTATAAGGGTAGTAGACTACATAAAATTGAATTTGATTCAGACGCTGTACAAGAGATAGTCTTTATTATCTTGTTCAGGTAACTGAGTTTCTTGTGCTAGGTGATTATAGATGCTTCTCTAATTGCCTAGGCATTCTCTTTCAGGCATTGTTTATTTGTTCCATTTTCAAAGAATGTTAATGTTTTTAAGTTCTTTTTAAGATTTTTTACTCTTTAGCACTTTATTATAAAATTTCATTCGGGAGAGCATTTGAGATCTTATAAAAATTCAAAATAAATAAATAAATACAATTACAGTCAGGTTACACTTGAATAAACTTAATATTTGTAGGTACCCTTTGGGGTTGCAGAGATATTAATTAATATATGTTACACAAAATATCAATACCTGAAATTTTAAATTTCAGTGTTTATCAGTTAAGTATCTTTTGAAAACTGTCACCCAGAAAAAAATGTCCTCAAGATTTTTAAATTGAATTTTCTTGTTGATGCCCTAAAATTATTTAATGTTATCAATATTTGATGTGTTGAAATATGCAGACAGAAACACAATTCTTTAATTGTGGTGATCTATCTACTGGTCAAGCACCAAAAAGAAAGCAGGAAAATCTGATAGAGAAAACCCCATATTCACAATGTGTGTGTGAGATACGTTTCATTCCTTTTCTGTTTTTCTCTCTCTAGTCTAGAGAAACTTTTAGGGGCTATAACTACAGCGGCAGAAAGATATAACAGAGAACGATTTTCACCAATCGTTGAAGGGCTAGAAAATCATGAAGCTTTGCAATTACAGGTGAGTCTAGTTTTGTCTTAAATTGCTTCTAGAATTATATTTAGATGACTCATTTTGTGTGATGCCATTTGTGCTAACACTTAAATTGAATGGAACATAAAAATGAAATTTTTCCTGTTGTTTGATTGTTCATAAAAACTAGAAGTTTTGTCTGTGAGAATAACAAATGGTTTAAAATTAGAAAAAGCACTTTGGATTATTACAGATATGATTATTAGGATTATCATTAATATTTGGGTAGAAATTTAGTAATTGATGCAATAAACTGCAGAAATTAAAGCCTTAGCAATAATCAGGGCAACAGCACAAACAATCCAGCCAATGTCATTATCTTAAAAAGGGTTAACGATGTCTGTGGGCTTCTAGAAATTTAAAAAAAAAACAAAGTGCATCTCTCTTTGTGCCATATCCAGCATTCAGAAGCCTGACTCACCAGAATCGTGGTGATTGAATTGCAACTCTTAGGACAGTGTTTACCTGACAACCTGTATAGACCCAGCCTAAATGTTTTCTTTAGAAAATGACAAAACTCAGTATCTTTTCTTAGATAATTTCAGGAAATGACCTATTTTATGAATGATAACTTTGTTCTTGACTGGTGAGAATGCATATTTATTAACCATACTTATAGTGTGAGATCCGGGGCTAAACAATTTGTGTGTATTATCTGATTTAATTCTCACAACAACCCAGCTATGTAGGTACTATTATTTAGCAGTGAGTGTTTAAATATTAAAATGTCTTACCTGATATAAAGTAAGCATTTTCTTTTTCTCTTTTTTATCTTATTATCAATTGTTGGTTCTTTTTTTCACCAGCATTTGAAGCTATAGCAGATAGATAAATTGGCTTGTCCAAAGAGAATACTGTAGTGTTACAAAGCTATAATCACTCCAGATATTTAAGGAAATTTGTTCATTGTTAGTTCTGCTCCAACTATAATGAGCAGTTTGGATAATCTGTTATGGTGTGCCATTTATGTCCAGGATATTACATTTTTTTAAATAATTGGGATATTTACTTCCAGTTATTTTTTTTTCTTTTTAAATTATATTTTTATTTATTTCAGAGAGGGAGGAAGTGATAGAAACATCTGAGAAACAATCACTGATCGGCTGCCTCCTGCACGCCCTTACTGGGGATTGAGCCCGCAGCCCAGGCATGTGCCCTGACTGGGAATCCTACCATGACCTCCTGGTTCTTAGGTCCATGCCCAACCATTGAGCCACACCAGATGGGCTCAGTTTTTTGTTTTTTTTTACAATACACTTTTTATTATAAAATGTGTCTAAATAAAATTTAATATCTCTACTGAAAAGTATGAAAACTATCTTGTTAGATGATTTCTTGAAATTTTTGTCCTTGTTCCTTCGGCTTACCCAGCTAAATTTCTTTGACTGTCAGTCATATGTAGGAGTTTGTACTTGTCTTGCAATGTTTGTTTAGGAGTAATTAGGTGTTTTAGATATAGTGAATGTTTTCATTACGTAGCTCACTCAAAATTGCATAGCTGTTGAGGGGTAGAGCTTTGATTTGAAGCCAGGTCTTTGTGATGTCAACATTAATATATTGAATTGTCTGACCTTTAAAATGACACCTCTGTCATAGAGTAGTTCACCCAAAATGATGAGAAGGGAATGACATTTTCCAGTCTTCAGGAACCTGGGCTGAATGGAGTGATAAAATGGCAAGTTGTTAACAAGTAAACATATTGAAGAATTATAGACATCTTGTTGGGTATTCAAGAAATTGTTGAATACTTGCTACAGATGCAAACACCTGCAAATCAAAAAATTGAAATTTCCTATTCTAATGAGCTATAAAAATTAATAATTTTGTTATATACAGAGCCTATTACTCGCCCAGAATTGTGGGTTTATTTATTTGGACTATTTCATGTGAATGAAAAAATATCTAAAAGCTCAAAAATATATTCAGAATGCAGAATGAAAAGTAAGTTTAAATTTGTTGTTTAAAAAATATAGTTAGTGTTGTATTTTAACAGAATGACTTTTCTATTTCGGTAGTATCCAGAGACTTCTCAAAATGTTATTAAAGTCTCAGGAAGTAATTCTGTTAAAATACAGGACTAATTATATTTTTAAATAACAACTATATACCTTTTTTCTTTTTTTGTGTTTTAAAACAGATTACTAACTTCACACAGAAGTTTTCTAGCTCATCTTTAAAGTGAACTTTTATATCTGAGATAGCATTTTCATTATCTTCAGTACTTCAAAACATAGATAAGACAGTAAATCACATACATTCATATACTCTCTCTTCATTGACTTCCCTTCAGCTCAGTAGCATTCTCAAGTTTCCCTCATACTACAACACCTTCTTTTGATCCTACTTACCTTTGAACTAGCCTCTCATCTTCCTTTTACATTTTATAGTTTAAATCTCTAAAAGAATCATCGATACTTGTTTTCTCTGTTTCCTAAATTACCTTTCACAGCTCAGCTTTTTCACAGTTCACAAAAAGGTCAACAGTGATCTTCTAATTTCAAAATCCAATGGCCTATTTCCAATCCTGATCACTTGGCACTATTGATCCCCTCCCTCCTTGAAAATTTTTCTGCCTTTGGCTTTTCAGGCACCATTCTCTCCTTGTTCTTTAACTACCTTTAATTGCTCTTTATCTTCTTCATGTTGTTTCTCTTCTTGGGTATTTTGTTCTCTAAGTTCTGTCCTTGGTCTTTTTCTATTATCATTTTTGTATATACATACATGTGGATTATATACAGACATCCTATCTAATAAAAGAGAAACATGGTAATTAGCCGTACATCTGCTACCCTTCCCATTGGCTAATCAGGGCGATATGCAAATTAACTGCCAGCCAAGATGGCGGCCAGCAGCCAGGCAGCTTAAAGCGAACATGAGGCTCGCTTGCTTCAGTGACGGAGGACTCCAATGTTCCCCACCTGCCGCTGCCGGCCTCTGAGCTTGCAGTTTGAAACATTGTTATGAATATAGAAGCTAAACTAAACCCCAGAAATCAGCTTTCAGCGAGCCGGGTTCTCAGAGCTGGAGTTAAAACAGTGGTTTCGATTATAGAACCCAAACAAACCAGATACCTGCTTTCAGCAGCAGAGGCCTAAGAGCTGGAGCCAAGCCTCAGAGCTAAAGCTGGCCCAGAATAAAAAAACAAATAAACAGAAAAAAAGGAGCAGTTGGGAGCTTCAGTCACCCACCAGCCTGAAAACAGCCCTCAGCCCCTCACCCAGACTGGCCAGGCACCCCAGTGGGGACACCTACCCTGAAGGGTGTGTGACCAGCTTCAAACAGTCATCATCCCCTCATCCAGGTTGGCTAGGTGCCCCAGTGGGGACCCCCACCCTGATCCAGGACACCCTTCAGGGAAAACCAGCCGGCCCCCACCCATGCACCAGGCCTCTATCCTATATAGTAAAAGGGTAATATGCCTCCCAGCACCGGGATCAGCAGAGCCGCGAGGCCTCCCGGCACCGGGATCAGCGTGATAGGGGGCAGCGCCCAAAACCCCTGATCGCCCTGTGGCTCTGTGTGTGACAGGGGGCGGGGCCACAACCTCCCTATTCGCCCTGCTCTCTTCATGACAGGGGAAGGCGCCGCAACCCCCTGATCAGCCCTGCTCTGTGCCTGATAGGGGGGAGCTCCCCAACCCCATGATCGCCCTGCGGCTCTGTGTGTGACAGACTGTGGTGCTCCAACCCCCTGATCGGCCCTGCTCTGTGTGTGACAGTGTGCGGCGCCCCCCCCCACCCCCTGGGCCCTGCTCTGTGTGTGATGGGGTAGAGCCATAACCTCCCCATCGGCCCTGCCCTGAGTGTGACAGTGGCGGCGCCCCAACCCCCTGATGGGCCCTGCTCTGTGGGTGATAGAGGGCGATGCCCCAACCGCCCCCCACAGGCCCTGCTCTGTGAGTGACAGGGGGGAGCTCCCCAACCCCCTGATCGGCCCTGCTCTGTGCGTGACAGGGGGTGGCGCCGCAACCTCCCCATCGACCCTGCCTTGAGTGTGACAGGGGGAGGTGCCCCAATCCCCCAATCGGCCCTGCCCCAAGCGTGACTGAGGGTGGCATCGCAACCTCCCAATCCACCCTGCTCTGTGCATGACAGGGGGCGGTGCCCCAACTCCCCAATCAGCACTGCTATGAGCCCGACCAGGGGCTGCACCTAGGGATTGGGCCTGCCCTCTGCCACCCGGGAGTGGGCCTAAGCCAGCAGGTCGTTATCTCCCAAGGCATCCCAGACTGCAAGAGGGCATAGGCCGGGCCGGGCTGAGGGACCCCCCTCCCCCCCGAGTGCACAAATTTTTGTGCACCGGGCCTCTAGTGTATATATATATATATATATATATATATATATATATATATATATACAAATAAAATACAAAAAATAGCTTTTCTAAGTCATGTGCCAATGTTCTAAATATTTTACATATATCACCTCATTTTTAAACCTCACAGCAATTCCATGAGAGGTAGTAGTAGTATTCCTATTTTATAGATGAGTAAACTGAGGCTCACAGAGGTTACATAACTTGCTCAGGGTCACAAAGTGAATAGGTAGCAAAGCTCAGATTAGACACTAGGGTGTCTGGCTCCAGAGCACATGCTTTTTTAAAAAATTTAAATTCTTTGTTGTTTAAAGTATTACATAAGTCTCTTATTCCCCCATTGACCTCTCCCCGGCCGTCCACACCCCCAGTACCTGCCCTCCCCCTCCCCCGTCTGTGTCCATTGGTTTTGCTCATATGCATGCATACAAGTCCTGGTTGATCTCTTATCCCAGTGGTTCTCAACCTTCTGGCCCTTTAAATACAGTTCCTCATGTTGTGACCCAACCATAAAATTATTTTCGTTGCTACTTCATAACTGTAATGTTGCTACTGTTATGAATCGTAATGTAAATATCTGATATGCAAGGTGGTCTTAGGCGACCCCTGTGAAAGGGTCGTTCGACTGCCAAATGGGTTGCAACCCACAGGTTGAGAACCGCTGTCTTACCCCCTCACCTCATAGGTTGGGCAGTCTGTTCCATGCTTCTAGTTCTATTTTGGTTCCTCAGTTTATGTTGTTCATCATATTCCACAAATGAGTGAGATCATGTGATATTTATCTTTGTTTGACTGGCTTATTTCGCTTAGCATAGTGGTTCGCAACCTTCTGGCCCTTTAAATACAGTTCCTCATGTTGTGACCCAACCATAAAATTATTTTCATTGCTACTTCATAACTGTAATGTTGCTACTGTTATGAATTGTAATGTAAATATCTGATATGCATGATGGTCTTAGGCGATCCCTGTGAAAGAGTCATTCGACCGCCAAAGGGGTCATGACCCACAGGTTGAGAACCGCTGGCTTAGCATAATGCTCTCCAGTTCCATCTATGATGTTGCAAATGGTAAGAATTCCTTCTTTTTACAGCAGTGTAGAATTCCATTGTGCAGATGTACCACAGTTTTCTAATCCACTCATCTGCTGATGGGCACTTAGGCTGTTTCCAAATCTTAACTATTGTAAATTGTGCTGCTTTGAAGGGGTGCATATATCCTTTCTGATTGGTGTTTCTGTTTTCTTGGGTTATATTCCTAGAAGTGGGATTACTGAGTCAAATGGGAGTTCCATTTTTAGTTTTTTGAGGAAATGCCATACTGTCTTCCACAGTGGCTGCACCAGTCTGCATTCCCACCAGCAGTGCACAAGTGTTCCTTTTTCTCCACATCCTCTCCAGCACTTGTCGTTTGTTGATTTGTTGATGATAGCCAGGCTGACAGGTGTGAGATGGTACCTCATTGTTGTTTTGATTTGCATTTGTCAGATGATTAGTGACTTGGAACATGTTTTCATATGTCTCTCAGCCTTCTGTATGTCTTCTTTCGAAAAGTGTCTATTTAGGTCCTTTGCCCATTTTCTTGATTGGATTAGAGTACATGCTCTTAACACAGTAACTCCTGAGCTCACTCTCTCTTCCCCTTAACCTGACTCCCCCCAAAAGAAGTCCACTCTTCTTTCTGTCTTTCTCATTTTAGATTATAGAGTTATCATTATCTACGTAATCTCCAACGTTCCTCCAGACTTCATTATTCTTTGTCCTTGCATCTAATCCATTATCAAGTCTTAAAGAACAGACTATGAATCCATCCCTATCTCTCTATCCCCATTGCCTTTATCTTCTTCCACCAATATTATTTCAACAATTTTTTAAATTAGTACCCTATACTGATACATTCTTCTCATCATACAAATGTTCTGTACTGTTGTCAGTTATCCTTAAAAATATAAATCCAGTTATAACATAGCAGCATTCCTAGAAAGCTATGCTGATGACCATTTGCTATCTTGATAAAGGTGAAGTGCCTAATCATGATGTATGACATCTATTAGTGTGACCCCAGCTTTGAGCCTGTTACTCTCCCGATTGTACCATAGTTTTAGCCATACTAAATCTGGTGTTGCTCAAATATGCTGTAGACTTTTAAATGCCCTCAAATATTTTATAATATAGAACACTTTGCTTGAAATACCAACCCTCCCACACCCGTATCCCTTTCCTCCTGGAAAGATTTAATGAGAGCACAAAGGCACATTGAGGTATATCCTGCATAAATCTAGGAAGGCTTCAGTGAGGAGGTGATGCTTTAAGTAGGTCTTGAAGGATAAATAGGAACCGGTATTATGTTAGGATGGGAGACAGGAAAAGGAATTCCAGTAGGCAGATTGAGGCCAGAGTAGTCTGCTAGTCACTTCACAAAAGAAGACAGAGTGAAATAATATCAACATACATTTGAAACTGATTTCTGCACAGCCCAGCAGGAAGAACTAGGGTACACTAAACATTTATAATAGTTGTTTATGGAAAGAGAAAGCAGTATAGTAAGCTTCCAATGATGTATTATAAAAAGAGGCAGTCTTTAAAGACTATTACTCTGAAAGGTGCCATGTCTTAACGTCACTCAGGAGCTCTGAGCAGAAATGCCTTTAGCATGACTTAATACATTTTAAAAATGTTTTCTAACGTGCCAAAAATAATAATAAAATATTTGTTCGTGTGGTCATTAGATATGTACACAAACACACAGTAGTAAATATACACTTCGCTGATGTGTAATAGGTTCACTTTTCCTGACTTTACCTGTTGGAGAGATTGATCATGTTTTGAGAGCCAAAGAAGAAATAAAACCAAATAATCTGAGCAACCTACAAAATGTCATCGAATCCATCAAGCCTTGTGATGACAAAAACCTTTTGGCCTTTAATCAGAACCTGTTAACTCCTTCTCTCTACGGTGCCTCAATAAGCCCAATGAACTGCGTTCTGTCCACAGCAGACTAGCACAGCTTGGGAAGTCGGAAGAGGGTTTATTTCAGACAGGTTCACTAAAATGATCAAGAAGTGACAACTGACAGACTAAAATCAAGGGAGGAGGAGATAGAAACCATTAAAGATTGGAACTAGAGTGCGAATATTACAACATTTGGTTTTGTTTAGTGTCAGAGCAAATGACTCTAAACACCTCAATAGCCCCTGAGGGTATTTCTGTGTTACACACAGCTCACATATTCAATCATGTCCCTGAGTGAGCAATAAAATAATAAGTTATATTTAGGATATTTTGTTTAAGAATGTAGCAGCACTAACTGGGTGGCTCAGTTGGTTGGAGCATCGTCCCATACACCAGTAAGGTTGTGGGTTCAATCCCAGTCAAGGCATATACCCAGGCTACAGGTTTGATTCCGGGTAAGGGCATGTATGAGAGGCAACAGAACAGTGTTGCTCTCTCATATCAATGTCTCCATTTCCCTAACTCCCTCCCCCTCCCCCTTCCCCCGCTTGTCCTTCTCCCTCTTTCTCCACAATCAATAAATATATCCTCAGGTGAGGATTAAAAATGTGGCAGTTATATAATTTATTTTTAAAAGAGTTTTATGCAAAAAACACATGTTGCTTAAATGGACAAACCATCAGATACATGTATTGGTCCTCTGTAGCTCAATTCTTTCCACAGTAGTTCTCATGTGTTGAGATTTCACTCCCAGCATACTTGTAAATTAGTTATTAGTGTACTCATACCATCACATAAGAGGAAGTAGCTTTGCATAAATCATTTATCATGTGTCAGTGGAGGTACATTTATAATAAAACATGACACAGCAGCATATGAATAAGGAGAACACTTGGGAAAAATAATACATATATTAAATATTGTGTTGAATGAATGCCTGATATTACTTAAGAAACTTGTTCTACTTATTCACAGTTGTATATTATATAAGAGTAGAATTAGTACAATAGGGGGAATTATGTCAGATGTTTGTACAATGCAGTCACTTTTCAAGTTATTCTATTGGCTTCTCCAGTACCATTTGACACTATTTCATCACTCCTTTTTCATAGTTCTCTTCTCCCTCGACTTCTATGATAACTAAGCTCTCCTAGGTTTTCTTTTACTTTATGTTGCATTTAAAATCTTTGCTCTCTATGCTTGATCTTTAAACATACTGATTCCTAGAGCTTGGTCCTAAGTCCTTGGTTCCTTTGCTTTGCTCATTCTGTACATTGTTCTTAGGCAGCCACATCCATCCTTAGAACTTTAACTGACACTTCTGTGTGATGGATCTCTTTATTCCAAATTCCTCCTGACTCACAGACCCCTTATGTGCAGCTGCCTCTTGACTGCGTTTAAATTCAGTATTGTCCTTCATGGTACAAACCTTCCTTTTCTTCATCTTTCCTCCTCCAATCTCTTCTCTAACCTTAACATGCATTTCTCTTGTGTTCCCAACCCTGGTTAACCTTAGCATAATCCACCAAGTAGCATAAACCAGAAATGTAATAATCATCTTCAAATCTACTCCTATTTTGTCCACTATTTCCTCAATCACCAAATCCTACCAGTCCCTTCCTTGGTATGGTTGACCTCTTCCTCTACCCCTGCTTCCATTTCTTTTATTCAGGGCACTATTTTATCATTTACCCAGACTCTTGAATATCATTTACCCCTCATTCTTGCCCCTTTTAAATCATTTTCCACAAGGTTATACTTCTGAAGTATAGTTCTCATGATATCACTGCTTAAGGGTAGGATTAAAGTCTAGTCCTTGACCAAACAAACTACTTCATCGTCTGACTGTTGCTTTCTCTCTAACCTCATATTCCACTAATTTTTGGTCTAGTCCAGGTGTGGGGAACATCTGGCCCGCAGGCTGTATAAGGCCCGCAAAATCATTTGGTCTGGCCCTGCCAAGGCATTAGGGGTGAGTTAATTGTTTGACCAAATATAGCAGGTGAATTTTTTTTATTGCTAATTTCTTTTTTTATTATTATTATTAGTTAAGGTATTACAAACGTGTCCTCATCCCCCCCATTAACCCCCAACCTCCCTCCCCCCCCCCCGCCCCGCACACTCATGCTCCCATCCCCCTGTTGTCCATGTCCATTGGTTTGGCTTATATACATGTATACAAGTCCTTCGGTTGATCTCTTCCCCTTACCCCTGCCCTCCCCTACTTTCCTTCTGGGGATTGATAGCCTGATCGCTGTTTCTCAGTCTTTGGGTCTGTCTCTTTTCATCAGTCTATGTTGTTATCTATAATCCACAAATGAGTGAGATCATGTGTTATTTATCTTTCTCTGACTGGCTTATTTCACTTAGCATAATGCTCTCCAGTTCCATCCATGCTGTTGCAAAAGGCAAGAGTTCCTTTTTTTTTTTTTTTTTTTACCGCAGCATAGCATTCCATTGTGTATATGTACCACAGTTTTCTAATCCATTCATCTGCTGATGGGCACTTAGGCTGTTTCCAAATCTTAGCTATGGTGAATTGTGCTGCTATGAACATAGGGGTGCATATATCCTTTCTGATTGGCGTTTCTGGTTTCTTGGGATATATTCCTAGTAGTGGGATCCCTGGGTCAAATGGGAGTTCCATTTTTAGTTTTTTGAGGTAGCTCCATACTGTTCTCCACAGTGGCTGCACCAGTCTGCATTCCCACCAGCAGTGCAGAAGGGTTCCTTTTTCTCCACATCCTCTCCAACACTTGTTGTTTGTTGATTTGTTGATGATAGCCATTCTGACAGGTGTGAGGTTATACCGCATTGTCGTTTTGATTTGCATCTCTCGTATAATTAGTGACTTTGAGCATGTTTTCATATGTCTTTCGGCCTTCTGTATGTCCTCTTTCGAAAAGTGTCTATCTAGGTCCGTTGCCCATTTTTTGATTGGATTGTTTATCTTCCTTTTGTTAAGTTTCATGAGATCCCTGTAAATGTTGGAAATTAAACCCTTATCGGTGGTATCATTGGCAAATATGTTCTCCCATGTAGTGGGTCTTCTTGTTGTTTTGTTGATGGTTTCCTTTGCTGTGCAAAAGCTTTTTATTTTGATGTAGTTCCATTTGTTTATTTTCTCTTTAGTTTAGCAGGTGAATTTTTAAGTTGATAATTTTATATGACTTGTGAATGATGTTGTAAATATCCAAATGGCTCTTGGCAGAAAAAAGGTTCCCCACCCCTGGTCTAGTCATACTGTGCTCAGTTTCCTGAATATTTCTTGCTATTTTGCACCTCTACCTCCATACCTTTCTACATAGTTTAGTCCTGCCTGTAATCTTTCTCCATTTCTTGACTTAATTAACTTGCTCTGTACATTTGTATCTTTCTTGGTTGGTACTTATTTTGACTTAAACCATCTTTTTTTTTCTAACTCCTGCTGGGCTAGGATAAAGAAAGACCTTGTTAATGTCTACAGAGTACTTAATAAGGTCAAATGTGTGACAGTGTCAATAACATTTTAAAAGCATAATTTGTCACAGCTAATGGCAATATGGAGACTCTGTCTGAGAATGCCCTGGAGTTGGCAATTATTGTACTCCATTGCTCTATGAATTGTGGTCAAACTGGTAGATGTTTGTATAGTTTTAAGAGCTGAAAAGTTAAAATAAATAATAAGTTTTAGCATTTACCCAGTAATTTTGTGAAGCTTCTTCATGTTTAAAATTTCCCCTCTCTATGACTTAGGTAAGAAATGGAATGCAATTTCTTTTTGTAATATGTCTCATGACAATAACATTTGAAATATTTAAATACTATTCACTCATTATATTGTAACCAATTTATTGGGGCCAATTAGGGGTTATGCAGAAAACCATAAACAAATGAAGAGCCTTGTCTTTAGAAAGTTTAGTCTATTTTGTGATATTCCATTCTCTATACCATACCCATACCCTAGGACAGTGATGGCGAACCTATGACACATGTGTCAGAGGTGACACGCGAACTCATTTTTTTTGGTTGATTTTTCTTTGTTAAATGGCATTTAAATATATAAAATAAATATCAAAAATATAAATATTTTTTATACTGTGGTTGCAAATATCAAAAAATTTCTATATGTGACACGGCACCAGAGTTAAGTTAGGGATTTTCAAAATGTTGACACGCTGTGCTCAAAAGGTTCGCCATCACTGCCCTAGGATGAAAATAATAGCATCCTGTGGTTAAAGAATGCAGGTGATTATTGTAGAAAGATAATATACTATTAGAGGAATGGCAGGATCATAACTGGTAGAACTGATAGGAATAAAGTTTAGTATATAATTCTTCATGGCACAAATTATTGGATGTTTTATCTCATCCACAAAGTTGGCGCTTTTTATCTATATATGCTTATGCATTCATTCAATAGCTAATATAGATATCATATAGAAATCTCCTTATGATGTAAGGAGATCTATATAATAAAAGCCTAAGCAACCATTACGGTGGAACGATCAGAACGACTGGTTGTTATGATGCGCACTGACCACCAGGGGGCAGATGCTTAATGCAGGAGCTGCCCCGTGGTTGTCAGTGTGCTCCCACAGGAGGAGCGCTGCTCAGCCAGAAGCCAGGCTCATGGCTGCCTTTGCCGGTGGTGGGAGCCTCTCCCACATCCGCAGCAGCTTTAAGGAGCAGCGAGTCAAGCAGTAAGGAGCAGTGAGCAGGCAGGTGGTAAGGAGTGAGGGGTCCCAGACTGCGAGAGGGATGTTTGCAGAGTGCTAAGGATTTCCTGGACTGTGAGAGGGCGCAGGCCGGACTGAGGGACCCCTACCCATCGAATTTCGTGCACTGGGCCTCTGGCTTCTGAGTAAAAATGGAAATACACAAGCTCCTTGTTCTTACTGGTTTAAAATCAGAATTGTGGTCCTAGCCTAGCATATATATTAATAATGGAGAAAATGTGTGTGTGTGTGTGTGTGTGTGTGTGTGTGTGTGTGTGTGTGTGTTTGCATTCACATGTGTGCTAAGTAGGGAGTGAGGTGGCAGTAAGTAAAGGAGAGTGCAAGATCATTATTTGGGATGATGGGATGCTGCCCATACTTCACTGTTTAAGATATATATATAGAAAGTGGAATGTAACATATTTCAGGAACTATTTTCTACCTTAAAATTTTGCATTCCATTATATATTATGATAACTATTTAATTTTTATTGAGTTATATTAGACATATAAGATAACCATTTTATGTACTAAATAACAGCTTGTTAAAATAATTGTATGTTTTTCTAATTAACCTATAATTCCAAAGCTAGATATTCTCAGTGCATTAAACATGATGCACTAGTTAAATTTTATTCTCTTACCTATCCTTAAAATCTTTTGTTGTATGAATCTATGAATGGAGTTTATGAGGCATCTTGTACGTGCTGGAAGTTATTCTGTATTTGTAGTGAAGTGATATGGTTTGGAATCATGAATTTCCTTCTTGCTGTATGACCTTGTGTAAGTTATTTATCTGCTTTGAGCTTCACCTTCATCATCTGTGGAATAAGGCTAATAGCAACACTTATTTTGTATGATTTTTATAAGGATTAAATTAGATGGTGAGTTATATAAAGCACCTAATATTGTCTGGCAACTAATAATAATGATATAAATAATGATAATTATAATAGTTTGGGGTTTTGTATTTATCTTTAAATTCAGAATCCACACAATGAGTATTTCATGTTTATAATATTTTCTAATTACATTTTAAAGTTTATCTAATTACATTTTTTAAAAAAATATGTTTTGATTGATTTCAGAGGGAAGGGGGGGAGAGAAAGATAGAAATATCAATGAGGAGAGAGATAACAAAAAAAAATGATGAGAGAGAATCATTGATCGGCTGCCTCCTGCACACCCCCCACTGGGAATGGAGCCCACAACCCGGGCATGTGCCCTGACCAGGAATCAAACCATGACCTGGTTTATAGGTCAATGCTCAATCACTGAGCCACAGTAGCCGGGCTATCTGATTACAATTTTTAAGTTTAATTTTGTAGTTATAAATTGTGATAATTATTCTAATTTTCTTCTCATCCTGTGAAAAGGGCAATAATTGTGTAGTAGTTTAAAGGAATAGAGACTATTAAGATGACTATTATTCTCCACATTTTTACAATATAAATATTTCTCTGAAAGAGCATTGCTCTAGCAGATTGTGTTGTAAAGTGACATGATAGTATGACTACTTATCATATGTTATTTGTAATTATTTAGCTATCTATTAGAATTTTATAAACAATAAACAGTACATTTGGTAAACCATTGCTGTTAACCTGTTTAATTACTGAATTCATTGTCTTATACTTGTTTATACTATAGTCGATAAATGCAACTTCTTTTTTATTTAGTTATATATTTATAATAATATATATTCTTAATGCTATTAAAGTGTTTAATAGCATTGCAACATTTATTAAATTTGAAGTTATTTTGTAATTGATACATTCATTAATTTCATTAACTTTTACTATGTTTATCATCTCCTGATCTAAATACTTTTTTTTTTTGTATAAAGGTACAATTCTAAAAATCATTAAGCTGTTTCTTATGGAAATGCTCTCTTTACTTGTAGGGTATTAATACAAGCCATTAAGCTTGAATTTCTTCTGGCAAAAACAATCCTAGCAGATGGCAACTTTTCTCTCTATTAATTTTGGATTGGACATGTACTTTGGCTTGTTGAGTCATGTCATATTTGTAACATAACAAGGATCATTCAAGCAAATACAATAATGTAGTGATGGTCATGTAGAATATGCAGACTTATATCACACAAATAGATAATGTAGCGATGGTTGTGTAGAATATGCAGTCTCATAACTATGAAGATGTCAACGTTTTCTTATTGTAAATATGAGGGTTATGTAATCTGTTAAGGCATAAGCTTAATTTATCTGATAGATCTTTTAAAGTAATGCTACTTATATGGCAAATATTTAGTCAATTTTATAAGTGTTTTCGTTTGACATTTGAACACTTGTAGGAAATAGACTATATTTTTCAATTTTTATTTAGCTATATAGTAATGTTAGAAACAACCCGTCATCACCTGTAAAGCATGCAACTTTTGATTTTTGAATCTGGATATGTGGTAAATGGGCTAATCTCCCAAAGAAACATCTTAAATACATGATATAAATATAAAAATAAAAACAGTATACCTTTTTAAAAAATTGATCTTAGAGAGAGAGAAGGCAAGAGAGAGAGAGAGAGGGAGAGAGAGAGAGAGAGAAAGAAACATGCCAAATGCGTCCGGAGCAGGGATTGAACCCACCACCTGAGTACATGCCCTGACCGGGAATCTAGCCCACCACCTTTTGGTGTACCAGACAACACACCAACCAACTGAGCCACACCGGCCAGGGCACAATATACCTTTTAATCTTTTCTTTCTATTTGAAAAAATAATTATAATAATAGGTCTGGACAAGTGAAATCAAAATACATTTGAAATATGTTTTTTTGTTGTTATTTTTTATATGATGTTTGTGATTCAATAAAACTTTATTGGCACAAGCAGGCAGCTCGCCACATTAGAACTGTGGGCTGCGGCTGGCCTGTGGTCTGTAGTTTGCCAACCCCTAGACTCTATGCTTATTTCATCTTGGCAGCCTCAGGAGCTTGGTTCTCCCTCTGAGAAGGAAAGATGGCTTGAGGATTTAGGGGGGTTACCTGGTCAGTCTGGCATCCCTGTGGGACATCCAGGAGCTGGTATATTCAGGGACAGCTCTGTTTGTAAGTGGGGAATCAAAGAGGGTAGAAGACAGACATCAGCCTACCACCCAGAAGAGTCCCCAGGGTCTTGGGTACACTATGCAGATAGAGTTGAGCCCATACTAACTATTGATTTATGGGTGCTCCCTTCTATAAATACTTGGCATCTTTACTAAATCTGGTATTTTCCAGGAGTCCTCTTGCAGTCAGCTCTTTGAGCACTCGCTCCACCACTCATTGCATACTTTAAAAATAATCGATTTAAATGTGTGGTTTTCACTTAAACCAGCAGTTTTCAACCTGTGGGTAGCGACCCCTTTGGGGGTCGAACGACCCTTTCACAGGGGTCGCCTAAGACCATCGGAAAACACATTTATAATTACATATTGTTTTTGTGATTAATCACTATGCTTTAATTATGTTCAATTTGTAACAATGAAATTGGGGGTCACCACAACATGAGGAACTTTATTAAAGGGTCACAGCGTTAGGAAGGTTGAGAACCACTGACTTAAACTATTAGCCAGTTGCCTTAGACTTGAGCAGCATTTTTAAAAAATGCTATTCAGGAATAATGTATGGAACACCTGGCAATTAGCATTTTGTTAATTCCCTTTTAGCTTGCAATTACCAGAAAATAATTCCCCTTTTATAGTAGAGAGCCTCAATATCAGAAGGTAAGAAAAGCAAAACCCATTTTCCAGTGTCAATATAATTAATGAATCACCTTCATTGGAAAAGAAGCCCTTATATTTACTTTATCAGGCATGCACATTAGTATTGGCATCACAGTACCTTCTAGTTGATCTTAATTCACTTTTATACATAACAAATTAATTCATCTTAATCATATATTTTAATACTCTGAATTTTGTGCAAATCCATTCCAATAATAGAATAGAGAGAATATAAATCAGTGTAATTGTTTCTCTTATTTATCACTGTTTCCTGATTAATATTATGGAACTTTTATAACTTTTTTTTAATTTATTTTGGAAAAGTATTTATAACCATATAGGATTGAGGCTAGTTTACCTGAGGATACCTGGATATGCAAGATACATTTCACGATCTTTCTAAAGTGCTTTCTATGCATACTTTTAGAGCTTTGAGTTTCTCAAGAGAGAGTTCAATATTTATTCATATTGGTCAGCAAAGCATAGAAGTACTTGACCATCCATCATATCTTCATTAGAATTATTCTGCACATTAGAAAATTTATTCATTTTGTTGCTTATACTTTAAAATAATAATCATCCTTAAACTTTTATAAATATTTGCATTTTTCTTATTTTTATATGTATGTATACCTTTAGTAAATGGAAAAATAATGGTCTGAATGCATTATTTATTTAATTAAAAACATTAAAATAAGGTTTGCTTTCTAATTGCAGGTGGCTTGCATGCAGTTTATAAATGCCCTTGTCACTTTTCCTTATGAGCTTGATTTTCGAATACATTTAAGGAATGAGTTCCTCCGTTCTGGACTAAAGACAATATTACCAGTAAGTTGAGTGTACACATTTATTATGCTGATGAACTTTAACACTTTCCATTTTTAGACTTGCAACAGAGTAAGTACTTGTGCCTTGCTATTTTCTCTTGTAAAGCTTTAAACATTTTGTAAGCTTTATTAATTGCAGTAATATCAGTCTTTATATGCAGCTGACAATTTAGAATGCATCTGGTGCTGTGTGCAGAAGTGGCTTTTCCCTTCTTGAAGCCAAATGGAACTTCTTTTCTTTGGATGTAAATACTGAAAACATAAAAGACTACACTTTTTTTTGTAGTTTCAATTTTCATTTAAACATTTTTTCCTTTTTTCTTTGATAACTTACATTGATTTCATTTCTATTCAGCATAAGTATGCATATAATTTTGATTAGTATACTCTGGACACATTGCTTAAGTTTGGTATTCTTATTACAGAGCCATGTGAACTTTTTTAAAGAAAAAACAATTTTATGTGAACATTTGCTCTAATTATAATACTGTTAAAAACATTTTTGAAATAACTTTATAGGTTTGATCTCAGATTAATGAACACACTTATTCTTTGAATACAAATGCAACAACTATGACTTTATATTTTATTTAATGTTAATTGAAGAATGATTTTTTTTCCAGACTATAGCAATGTTAAAGGAGACAAAATTTCTCACTAGTCTCTTCATTTAAGCTACTCAGGTCACACCCGAGAAGCAAGAAGTAAAAGTAAAAAAGAATGGAGGGAAGAAAAAAAAAACAAATGTCAGTGAGCATGTATATAAGATTTAGGGTGCGCTAGAAATACCAAAATAAGGGGTGTTTCCTGGTGAGGAACAAGAGTGGAGTATGCATCAATTGCTTGTGCTGTGACAATCTTAACTGAAAGTAGTTTAAGCACATCATCATAAAATGGACGATTGGGTCTATTGAAACCAGTTTTCATCAGGTGTATGGTTGGCTCTATTTTAGAAATTTCTACATTACTTTCACATCCAATGGTTCTTTAACCCCTGAATTTAAAAACCAAGGAATTGGTTGTGGTTAATCAAAGCAATATTTTCAGTGACCCGTAGAGAGGTTTCAGTACACAGTTAACAGACACATTATATAACAGTTCTAGTGTGTGCAACACATTTATTCTCGTTTTGTCACAAATCTGTCTTCATGAAAAGTCTTTGGCCTTCAGTAGCTAGAGAGAATGTTATAGTCTTGCTTCTAGTTTGCTTTTGAGTTGCCTACTCACTGGTTTTCATGCTTGTCCTCCCTGAGTTAGTCCTCTGGTTCTGGGAGAGGAATAATGCTTGTGGGCACTTGTTAGCTACAGGGTCTCCTTAACATCATCTGCTCATTTACTAATATGCCGTGTTTTCTGCCTTAGTTGTTGTTATTACCCTTCCATCTTTTATTCCCCTATGTCTATTTATAATTGAACACCATTTTTGCCTTATATTACTGAATAGCTGGTCAAGAAAACTGTGGCTCTTGATTTATTTAAGTCTTCATTTTTTCAGAAAGAGTATGTACCGTAGCTCTTGCACTTACCTTTTGCACTTTTGTCTGGGTGTCTTAATTTCTGCTGGGTTCAGTGGTCCCATGGTAGGTTCTTTATTTGATTACAGTGACAGCTAAGATTTTGCATCAGTGGTTTTAAACTACACTTTCCCATTGGCCCTATAGCCATATAAAAAGCTTCTTGTGGCACCATGTGCTTCTTAATATCTGTATTCTTAAAATATTCCTCCAGGTACATTTTTCTTTAAGTATCACATCTCTTTAAAATGCCCTGCTTCTCAGATCTCAGTGATTCTAAAGCAGGAGAAATGTGGAAAGTGTCATGTTTCTGTTTCCTAAAGTTTTGAAATAGAACCTACAAGGACTCTCAATTTTCTTTTCGTCCTAAAACAATGGAGTGAAATATGGCCACAAATGGTTCTGGTTCTCAGCCATGACCTTGGTTACGTTCCCCTCAGAAGAGACTATCAAGATCTTACTGAGGGTGGGGAAGAGATGGTCTGTTTAAAGAAAAATTATTCCCAGGTATTTCTGATGAAGAAGATAAGAACTTGGATTCAGTCAGACCCCTGAGATTAGAGATTCTAGAATATAGCAGCCAATTAGACATGGCCATGGCTAATATTAGTAGTTGGTATATGGATAAAAAATTATTACTATCTGGAATCATTAAGTGATAGGGAAGAATAGTTCTTAGTACTTCAGTAGCCCCTGAGACCACCATAATGTTATAATAGAGTAAAACATTTTTTCATATAATTATCAGACTCCTCAAGGACAATTATTTTAATATAATCTGTAAAAATTTAATTTCAAAATTCCCCCATCTCTATGGATAAATTATAGAGTTTAAAGGGAGTTTATATTTCATTTATGTGGAAATTCACTTTTCATAAATTTGCTTTAGTAATTTGGGATAAATGAATCACTATACAGTGATTTTTAAAATGGTATTTGCTCTATAGTTAACTTACATTGATTTCTTGTGAAGTCCCCATTGGCCTTTTATTTAGTTAAATAAAATAGGAAAATATTAGGTAAATCAGATGTGAGAAGGAACATGAAAATAAGAAGTTGTGTCTGTAGACAGCAGGCATTCTTAATCTCTTTTAGAAGACTGACAAGCCCTTCCTTATTCTTTTGAAGAATCCTTATTCTTTTGCATTCCAGTATTTAAATATATTTTTGTTGATTTCCGAAAGGAAGGGAGAGTGAGAGAGAGATAGAAACAGCAATGATAAGAGAGAATCATTGATCGGCTGACTCCTGTGTTCCCCACACTGGGGATGGAGCGCACAACCCAGGCTTGTGCCCTGACCAGGAATCGAACTAAGACCTTCTGTTTCATAGGTTGATGCTCAACCACTGAGCCATACCGACTGGGCAGAAGTAAATTATAGAGAATTATATGTTTCAGAGAATCTGCCTAAAATGGTCCATATCTATATACCTAGTCTGTTTAAAAAAAAAAATAACTGAAACATGTTTACAATATTTCACATAATTATTAATAGTGTAATTCAGTAATTTTACAATATACATTAAAATAATTTTTTAATTTAATTTATTGAGGGACACTGGTTAACAAAATTATACTGGTTTCATGTGTATAATTCTACAACACATCATCTGACATGTTACATTTTTAAACATAAAACTAGTTATGGATTTTCATTTACTTTTATAGGATATCTGTAACAATTGTGATATGTAAAAATATTATTAATTTATTAAGTGGTTATTTTTATCAGTATTTATATATATATCTTTCTTAAGGTTGGCTATTTGACTAAAAGGAAGTTATATACAGGGTGTCCCAAAAATATGCATACACACTTTGAATGATTATAAAGTCAGTGTTTATTAACATACAGTTCATTTTCAAAATTTAAAAGAATCTACAGAAATGAATAGTATTTTGTCAATGCCTGTTCTCAAACTGATGGCCATTCTGGTCCAGGCACTGCTGATAAATATCAGGAAGCATTGGAATCACAAACATCAAGAATCATTTCGTTCGGTATTTGTGTGCCCTCAATTTGTTGACTGTTGCCGGTTTTGTTCCGTAAACTTTATCTTTTATGTATCCCTATAAAAACAGTCTAATGTCACTTTTTGATAAATTTTCTTTGTTCAAAGCTTAGACTGGCTTCACCCATTATTTTAAATCAGTTAAACCTAAAAGGAGTTAAAATTAAGTGAGTTATCAGCTATTAAAATGTGCATACATTTTTTGAGGACACTGTGTGTGTGTGTGTGTGTGTGTGTGTGTGTGTGTGTGTGAATATGTATTTATTTTAATGGGACATTATTACTAAACAACATAAGGTATTGCATTTGTACATGTTCATATTTGTATATTGTGCTGTATATGTTCACATACTATATATTATATAAATAATGTATTGTTCTAATTTAAAACTAAATTAAAGTATTTCACCAGTTATTTTTACTGAAAATATTTTTATCTTATTTATTTTTAATTAAATTTATTGGAGTGACATTGGTTATCTATTGAAAATATTTAAGCATGTATATTGGTTCCATGTTTTATAAAGTTCTGATGCTAATTAAATGACAGTATTTAACTTGAAATTTTCAAACATATTTGAATATGTTCAAGTTTTATAGTGAACATATAAGAAAAACTGGAATGTGACATAAGAATAATGAAGGGTTTATATTCTAAAATGTGTTAAAGGTTGTTTGTGCAGTGACCAGCATACTGAGTGTGTCTGGCTTCTGCTGTTTTCTGAACAGAGTTCAGAAATCACCTGTGAATATGACCCACCAATTTTACAATTTTGCATTCCAGTAAATGACTTAATTCCCCTTCAAAGTGGAAAACAAGACCTAAAGCAAGTTATTACTAAAGAGGACACTAGTATAAATACATTTATTTGTTATATATTTATATGAAATTATATAGATATATATTAACAAGTATTTTATATGCTATTTAGGTAAATTTTCAGTTGATTATTATGTTTAAGGATGTTAGAAAAATACATCTAGAAATTGCATAAATTTGTGTTTGGCTTTAGTACTTGCCATTACATCTCCATTTATAATTGTTCTATTGAATAAAAATAGAAACAAGAAATGCACCCTATTTTGTTTTAGTGACCTAATTTGAAGTACACCATGCTTACATTTCCTTTCAGAGTTCAAGCTCAGCTCTGAAAATCCTAGTCCCACTTTTGGTATCACTCTGAGCATCCACAGTTGTGATTATCCATTTGGGTTTTGAAAGCTGCAACTTAATGGACACATATTAAAAGCTATCCCAGGTGATATATATTAAGCCCAACAATCTCTAGTGTGGCATGCTTCCAAATTTTTCATTTATATTATTATTTTGAAAATTATCAGAGGTGTGTAATGCATGTGCTTATAATGTATTACAAAAACAAATCTTTGATGCCCAAGTTGGTATTTTGTGATTAGGCTAAGCAAAAATGAAATGGGGGAGGAGGCTAGATAAGCAGCCTGATACAAAGTCCTTCTTGCTTCAAATCACAAAATATCATTTAAAATAAACCTGTTTATTTCACTTTTCACGCCATACTTGGGACTGTTGTGCTTGAGTATATCCTCGTATTTGTTCTTTATTAATACAGTTGATCCATATTTGCATTTTTGCCAGAGGCATATGCGAATGTTCTGTCTGCATGAGTTCTTTTGCCATCTTTGATTAGTATGTTTAGTCAAAACGACAGCATTTAATTTGGGTTGTTAGCAATTACTTTTTTTCCCCTTTGTAAAAGTGATTGTTAATTTTTTAATGTGAATAATCAAAATCTGGGGCATGAAAAGAAAATGCAATGAATGCAATGAGGTTCTTTTATTTTAAAACAGAAAAACGATGCACATTTTACTTTCTCTCAGAAAACCAAGTGCGTGGGTCAATATTTGAATTGCTTCTGTGTACATAATTGAATAATAGTGTCTGGCCTTTATTACCAAAATATGATGTTGTCAAACTGTTATTCATCTGTTAAGTTTTATGTTTAAATGTTAGGATCTGAAAGAAAAAGAGAATGATGAGCTTGATATTCAGTTGAGAGTATTCGATGAAAACAAAGAGGACGACCTAACTGAGTTATCACATCGTCTCAACGACATTCGAGCAGAAATGGAATATCCTTTTGACAAGCCAGAAAAATCATTTTGCATGCATTGTGAAAAAAGGATGTGTGTGTGATATTGTGAATCATTATTAGAATTCTTATCTGCAAGCCCAATTTACATCCATTTATTTATATTAGAACCTCACTGTGATGCTGTCCTGGAGACTCATGTGGAGGAACTGGCTGACTGTCCGGATGATTTACACAGGTTACATTGAAATCTGCACAGTGGCGGCATATTCTGCTCCATGGTCTTGAAAAGAAAGAGCCTAAGGAAATATACCTCATGCATAAAAATTTAGGGGAGGGAGACTCACTGAGTTCATATGTGGCTATATGTAATATACTTTTTCAGTTTATTAAATGGTACTCAGTGGTTTAGAGATATAATTCAATTCAGATCAATGTCCTATTCTCCAAATATTTTGGTTCCTTAGCAAAACAAAGAAATGTTTAGATGTAATAGTATCTGACTATAGTAAGGCTGTGTGATGGAAACATTCGAGTCAAATACAACTGGTGTAAAACCTTGCTATGGCATTGATTTAATATGAAATGATTTTATATTTAAAGATGTCTGTCACAGCATTGGTTGCCATTTGTTTCATACCCATTCCTGTCCTTCCTTATGGATCCTAGGGAAATTGGGACATACTTCAGCACCAAAATGACCCTGAGCTGGATTTTTTCTCTGTGATGTCTTCTTTCCTCTTCCTCCTCTCCCCTCAAAATAACTGGAAGTAGTATTCCTCTTCTTGAAACTCCCAGAATACTTTGTTTGTATCTGTCTTATTTATGTACACTTCTATGCCCCTTGAGATTGGGGTCAGAAATGTTGTATTTCATCTTTTTCCTCCAATGCTCCTATTGAAGTGTCTTACCCATAAGTACTGGATGAACAGGTATGCAACAAATAACAATTTTATTATTATAGGAGATAATTTCTCATAATTTTTAATCTGTCATTAGTGTCTCTAGTCTACAGCGTTTCCATAATATTAAATGTTTTTATGTCAGCTAGTAAATATATTGCTTTCTTGCTTTATATAGATTTTTCTTATAATCAAACTTCACCAGACAGCTATTTTTTGATCCATTTTGTAATCACTTAAAGGACCTTATGAGACTTTAACACAGTACTCTTACATGGAGTCTGAGGAATGATCTAGCATACACTTAATTCTACTTCACTGAAAATGTTGACATTTCAGGTTATTTTTAGGATGTTGGATTACATCTCCTCTCCTACCTTTCTATTGTATTGATTTTCCTGATGCATTTTGGAAATATGTTTTCTAGTTTATTAAAAGCACTTGAACTTCAACCATTCATTTTATTTCCTTAGAAAAATGTTCCAAGTTTCATTCTTTATTATCCATGCTTTATTAAATAATGAAATACAAAGGAATGCAAATAATAATAATTTCGGATTTCCTTAAGTATTTCATCTGTATAAAAAAACTGGTTTTGTGATCTTTTATCAATCCACAGAATGCTCGTTTATCTTTCTATCTTATGTCACAGTAAAAATAGAGGATTAGTGGCTTTCGTGAACAATATAATATAGGCCCTCCCTCCATCACAACTACAGAAAGCTCAAGAGAAAACCATTTCCATTAATGGCGTTGCTATTCCAACAGTACCAGCTTTAATCTGGAGTTTAAAATATAATGAGTAACTGATTACTTAAGGTTTTGATGGTAAAATGGTCTTAGAAATACTCTTTAAGTCTATCTCTCTTGTGAAAATATTAACATGATTTCATAGATTATATTTTTTTAATATAAACATTGCAATACAGGAGCATAGAATTGAAGGTTTAGAAACAGTAATAAAAACGAAATGATACATCAGTGAATTTAAGTTTCATAAAAAATATTTTATTTTTTTTCCTTGACTTACTTTTCACTGATATGAATGAAGTATACCATCTTCTGTATAATTTGTTGAAGGACACAGCTGCTGAAAATTACTTATTATCCATTCTACAACATTTTTTGCTTATCAGAAATGATTATTATATCAGGTAAGAAGCAGTTCTCAAAGTACTACCTGTATAACTTAAATTAGATCTAAAGGAAAATTAACAATGTAGTATGCCTGGGTAGTCTATGCATGTATGCATCCAGAAAGTGTAAGAGCTCGATGACTTAAGGTAACATTTTGTAAATGGTATTAATTTCTTTTTATTTTTTGGGGGGCAGAATAATTTATTTATAAAAATGGGGTACCCAAGTGACAGGACTTTTAATAGCAATGAATCCAAAGATTTTGTTGACCCTATGATGAATTTTCTTTGCTAGATGATTGTAACACAGAGTCAACACTATAGAATCTATGGTAGAACTTTTAAGTTCTTATTTTTAATATGTAAGGTTTTACTATTATTTCTAGTTTATAGTATTTTTCTAGTAATAGATGTGTTATTATCTAAGAAAATAATGCTAAATTTCAGCTTTTTATTCACTAATATAATTCTTCAAAATAAATGATTATGAGACTAATCCATAAGGTTATAAATGTTATAGTCTAATAACTAGGAATATATTTGAAAGCCAGAAAGGTTTCTGAGTGACTGAAACTATCCATCAGGTGATGACCATCATCTTATATTTAACTGTTTCAGAGACTCTTAGTTGTTCTTCATAGTCAATATGCATGACATTCTGGCAACCTATGCTTTCTGATTTCTCAAAACTTGCTTGATTAGTGCAGAAAGGAAGGCTACTATGGGGCCAGGTATAATTGCAACAAAAATGACAGTTCTAAAGCCACATAGAAAACTATTATAGTTCAGACCAGTACAATAACTGATGGACATCATGAGGTTACAGAGATATAGAAAAATGTTTAAAATATTAAATTTTATGTTTTTTTAAAAAGTAGGAATGATGGTAATACACTTGGAATGGTTGTTGTTTCTTAAAAATAAGTTCTGGTGATTAAAGGGGTACTGTGGCTGTGTGATGCAGTTACCTGGGGAAATTGTGCAAAGCCATCCATTTCTCAGTAACTGATTAAATGAGAACTTGCTATAATATGACATCCTTTTCATCCCAAGAACATCCATGTGAGGTAGAATTGTGAGCACTTATATACTACTTATATAAAGAGTCATTGACTAGATTGACTATAATCTGATATCAATTAACCTAGGCCTTATGATGATTTGAAAGAACCTCAGATCTGTAATATACAGGGTGGGCAAAAGTATGTTTACAGTTGTGAGTACATGAAAAGATTTATTCTTGTATTATTATTTATATTACAACTGTAAATCTACTTTTGCCTGTCCCTGTATATTACTATTTATTTTTATTCTTGATTCTAGCCCTATGACAAAGGACATGTAAGAATAATTTGAATCTGGCTTCATTGACAAACTTTTAGTAGGTTGGCTAGTTATTAGCACACAATTTTAGGGATGTTTATTTAATTTGTGTATAGTAATATCTCTTTCTGATTTTTCTCTGTTGAATTTATCCACCACTGATCAATACTCACTTTTCCCCAAATATTAATGTAAAAAGTGCCTTTAAAAATTTTGAAGTATGCAAGTGGTCATTTTTAAGATCAGAATTACCTTGGTAGATTACAGAATTAGGATATGTTTTAAAACCTTAGACACTTTGAACAAATTGAGTCTCTAGCCATGCATATTAAGTGTGTAGGCGACTATAAAATGGAACTTTTAAAATATGTGCATAAGTAGATCTTTGAAATAGTCTGTAGCATAAGTGGCTCAGTCCAGTTTTGTAAGCTATTACAGCTAATCTTGAGTAAAAGTATTGGAGTAAATTCAAGACATTGCTTGCCACCGAATGCCAAGATACCCATCCCTTATTGAAATTGAGAACATGTAGAGGCCTAGGACTATTTCCATGGATGTGGGACTAACAGGTCATTTGTTTTCATTAACTTTAGGAACAACAGCTTAAGTTTAAGTACATAAGGTTGATAAGTATCTTTGTACACAGGCATGGACCCTTGCAAGCTAGAGTATTAAGTCACTGAGTGTTCACAGTTGATTATTTCACAATGGGTTTTGCACTATAACGTCCAGACCATCTTTAAATGTAGGCATATTTCTTCTAAAGGAGTCTAATGACTGGGAAGATATTTTTTTTAAAAACAGTGCTAGAGAAAGACATGGTTATTTTATCACAGTGAGTCAACTCTTAAGAATATTGATTTGTGTAGGTAGAAAAGGTATTTAAGAATACTTTCTCTTTTTTTCAGGCCACAGTATTACAAAATAATTGAGGAGTGTGTTTCACAGATAGTGCTGCACTGCAGTGGTATGGATCCAGATTTCAAGTATAGACAAAGATTAGACATTGACTTAACTCATCTGATAGGTATGTAATATAATCCTCAATGTCCTTTGATTGTATTATACTCTCTTCTGTTTAATAAGCACTTTTTAAAAGTATATCTCTTACTGAACTTCCTTTATTAATATCTGATAAGTCATTGTGTCTATGGGTAGTCAATCACTATAACTGTTAATTATTATGATCATGAGAGTTCTGCCTGTGTGACTGAAAATATGAACCTATTTCACAGGTTTCAACTCTCTTGAATTCAGATTAAAATTAATACCCCACAAAAATACATTGTATTATTATACATAAATGCCTTGCTGTTTAGAAACATGGCTCTGAAATCATTTGATTCAGTTTATACTGATACCTTAATGGTTTTATAGAAATCACATGTACAATAGGGTCTAATTAATAATATAGCTATGCTATTTATGTTCAAGTTTGAGGAAAGAAACACAAGGTTATTTAGTAGCTTAAGACCTTTTAATTCTATCAAAGTAGAAAAATTATATTTCATAGACTGAGCTAAAAAATAATTTCAGAAGTTTGTGTTCATCTACTTGGATTGTTGAGGAAATGCCCTTATATCATCCTATACTCATAATTAGCTATACTTTCTGGAACAATCTCTAGATGATGTGAAACCTCTCTTGTGAAATATGCTGTGCTATCTGACCTTACAGTTAAGCAGTTTTATTTATACCTAGTCAAAATCACTATTGCTAAGATTCAAGCATGAATTAATTTGTCTTGTCTATGAAAGAAGAAAAAAACAGCTGTTGAATGCCAATTATATATTCTTCACGCCATAGCACAGAGAAGACTCACAGTGATATTCAGAGATGAATTCTTTATTATTATTTATCACTAGAGGCCCGGTGCACGGATTTGTGCACCAGTGGGGTCCCTCGGCTTGGCCTGTGGGGATTGAGCCAAAACCAGTTCGTACACTGGTAGAGTCCTTCGGCCTGGCCTGCAGGGATTGGGCAGAAACTGGCTCTCTGACATCCTCCAAGGGGTCTTGGATTGCGAGAGGGCATAGGCCAAGCTGAGGGACCCCACTGGTGCACGATCAGGGCCGGGGAGGGACCGTGTCTGGCCTGTCTCATCCAGTCCCGATTGACCTGACCCCAGCAGCAAGCTAACCTACCGGTCAGAGCGTCTACCCCCTGGTGGTCAGTGCACATCATATGGATTGGTCAAACGGTCAAACAGTTGGACACTTAGCATATTAGGCTTTTATTATGTAGGATATATTTTTTAAAAAATTATTGGAGAGAGAGGAAGGGAGGGAGTGAAACAGAGAGGGAAAGGAAGAGGGGGGAGGGAGGGAAATAGAGAGAGAGAAACCTTGACTTTGTTGTCCCACTTATCTATATAGTTGTTTCTGGTATGTGCAGTGACTGGATATTGAACCCAAAATCTTGTTGTATTGGAAAGATGCTCTAGCCAGCCATGGCTATTCTTTGCTGGTATTAAAACTCCTGCTCCCTTATTCTAGGCAATCTAGAGACTTATGTAATGGAATAAAGCACCAACGTCACTTCTCAGCTCACTACATTTTCTCTCTCTCTCTCTCTCTCTTTCTCTCTCTCTCTCTCTCGAATTTTCATGGAGCATTTGTATTACAATAATTTTTTTATACAAACCTTTAAAATGGGACTTCGAACGTCTCTTTAACATTCCATTTTATGGAATGCCATATCATATTGATTAGTTCCTTCTTATTGTACATCTAGATTATTTACAGGTTTTCACAATTAAAACTGAATCTTGTGTGAACATTCTTTGTATAAATGTTTGGATTTTTCTCATTATTTCCTTAGGATTGATTTCTGTAAGCGAGGGTATGAATTTTTAAGACAAAATGCTTTTTACCTTGCCCAGCAATTAATGTGAATGCTGGTGTCATTGCATATTTTTCATTGTGCTTGATAAACTCAGTAATTTATTTCATATTTTGTTTAGAAAATTATAAGGGACCATTTCTAAATATTTGTATTGGCTTGTAATCTCTTATAGACTATAATTGGCACACATACTCTGCTATTGAGTTTGGCTAGCTCATTCAGTGTTCACAGACATTTGTTTTGTGTTCTGTGTGCCAGGTATTTATAATTGTGTAATGTTAACCAAAAGTACTGGGGCGAGGAGAGATGAAGGGACCAAGTGAGAGAGGATAGTCAGCATCATAGACTCGTTATTACTGGAACAATTTACTGAACTTCTCTAGGCTTCAGTTTCCTCAACCTCCAAATTCATATAAGCCAAATATATGTGTGCTTATTAATATTTTATGGTCAGAAGCCTATTGCAGTAGCTGATGAATGCTGTGGAACTTTCATTAGAACATGTACACACACAGACATGCGTGTCCACACACACACATGCACATGTGCATTCACATAAAGTTTCAGGTGCTTGAAGAACTTATAGGAAATTTATGGATCTCTGTTTTAAGATCACCTGGACTTAAGGAGAATAGAGTCTCTTCTGATTTCATAATTTTGTAAGTCTTGTATTTTTTTTATAAATCATATCCTATTCCTTCCTAATTTCTGATACCTTCCGATTGAGATTTAAATCAAGATTATTACCAATCATTGCCAGCACAACACAGGTCTGGCCCCTCTTTGATCTCTTCATTTACCAATTTTCTTATTAGTTGCATTGCTCCAGCCATACAGTTCTTTAATAAATTAAAAGAAAAAGAAAAAGAAAAGCTATATTGAGGTATTCTGGACATGAGAAAAACTACCCAACTTTAAAGTACGCGATTTGATAAAATTTTGATATTTAGTTATATTTAACACCACTATCACAGTCAAGATAATAACATGTCTATCACCCCGGAAAGTTAAAACTTCTATGACATTCATATGCAAGTCTGGGTATAGACATATGTTTTTATTTCTTGGGGATAAATAAATAGGTGTTATATGGCTAAGTACAGAAGAGACTGTATGTATAATAATAAGAATATTATCCAAAAGAAGTTCTTCACTTATTTATATTCTGAAGTGTTTGATAGATGTGAGAAGTTAAATGTTTATTTCCTTATTTACATAATATATTCTGCCCCCATTAGAATTTACTTAAATGAAGTCTTTCTTTAGGAAACCTGAATTAATGAATGCTCTTGTATCTCTACCTCTAGCCTTATTTTAAGGACCATTTTGAGTTTTAATAATCTTAAGCATAGATTTTTTGGGACCTATCTACCCATAATAAACTACAAAACAATTTTTAAAGAATTCTATAATTGTGAAAGTTGCAAAATAATTAAAACAATGATAATTTAGTCAAATATATATTTGGATGTTTGGTTTTTTGCCTCAACGATACTATCATTGAATTCAGTTAGTATGCAAAAGAAAGGCAATTTATGATGGTTTACGTTTCCTGTGGTCTAGGTCAATTTCTCTTTAACAGCAATGGGCATATAGATGATTGTCTACACAGTAGAGTTACAGGCTGGCAGCCATATTTTGCCTAGAGATCTATGCAATAATTTCTAATAGTTTTTTTGGTTAATTTTAATAGATTCTTGTGTGAACAAGGCAAAAGTTGAAGAAAGTGAACAAAAAGCTGCGGAATTTTCAAAGAAGGTAAGTCTTATGAAATATTAGCCATAATTATTAAATTAATAATTTAATCACAGTATATATTCCACCTCATTCCTTTATGTGAGGCTTTATAAATGTCGTTTCAGTTATGTAGTACTTTATGTTTCTGGATTCAAACATAACTAGAGGATATTGATTTCTTTCATGATAAGATAAGGTTGCTACTGTTTCCTCCTCATCACCTTTAATCCATTATGGAAGAAAAACACTAGCCCTAGTCTACTAAAGTGATAAATGAAGGTTATAGTTAAAAGCGATCAACCAAAATGTATTTCTCCATTGCTTTCCTGCAGCTCTCACTTACAATAGGTATCTCCTTGGAGAACTGTGAGATGTTTAGCTAGTCTTATCTGTTATACTCTAAAGTCATTGCTATTAATAGCAACAGAATGATGCAGTGTTTTCTCTCTGTGTATGGGTTTCTCGCTGCTTAAACTTACTTTCTTTGAATTTTATAATAATCATTTTTAAATGATGCTGCTGCTTCATGCAGTCTTGGTGTAATCTGAGGTTCCCCTTATGTAAATGTCAGCTTTTTAAATATTTTAATTTCATTTAGATCTTAGATTGTCTTTTCCTTGTTTTCTGAAAGCATAGTTACAATTTTATTAGCCTGTACCAAAGGTTGCATTTTTTTGTTGTTGTTCTATCTAGAGTCTAGACCCTATGAAGTGTTAGGATGGTATTTCTCTGCTTCTGGTGGCAGGGCCAGGGACTGAAGCACAAGTCTAAAGGCTCTCCAGTTTTCAGCCTCTGACAGCAAGATAAAGTGCTTACATATTGCTGTCTCTTCAAAGTTATGTCTTACCTTGGAGATTAGATAATCACTTTTGCTATCACTCTAGAAATTATAGAGTATTACTGAAGTTACTTCAGGGCATCTGAAGAAATGTCTTTGCTCTTTCAGTTACTAGAATAGATTTTTAAGAGCTTGAGCATAAAATGTTTGTGTGAAGATGTCATTTTTATTGGTGAAAGAAAATGTATGCTTTTGATTAATAGACATTTATGTTTCTAATGTTCTTGTTTTAAGTAGCACATTTAAAATTCCCTCTGAAAAATCTTAGAATCTCCTTAATTTTTCCCTGGAACTGTGATTAGAGACCATAAGACTGGAGAAAATTGTGACAATCTCTCCAGTAAAATTTTCTGTAAGCATATGTTATGGGAAAAGGAGTCCTGAAATAACAAAAAAGAAATTTCAGTGTTTGGTGCTTTATTCTCATCACCAACATTTAGAAGAAACATATATAATTTTCCAGGGATTGTCTGCATGCTTTCTCTTATTCTAGGTGATTTTAAGAGGCAGTATAAAACAGTTAAAAAAAGAGAGAATGAGGGGCACTAGAATGAAAAGCAGTAGTTATAAGATCTGATCTCAGCTTTGCCACTAATTAGCTATGACTTTAGGTAAGCCACTTACTCTCCTTGGATCATAGTTTCTTTGTCATTAAAAGGAGTGGATACATTTAGTGGATTTATAAGAAGTGTCCCAGCTCACACATCTCAGACTTCTCTGATTCCTTCTGTAAGTTTACAGATTAAGATCATTTCCGGCAGAAACACTGTGTGCCTCTCTTCAAAAGTACTAACAAACAAACCATTTGTAGAGGAAAACTATACAGTGTGCTTATGTAGACACCACGCTTGACAAGCACACAGGAGAAGCTAACTTTGGGAGGAGGAAGGGAGTATAGAATCAGATAAATCTTTTTTTTAGATTGAGGTAACATTGGTTAATAAAATTTTACAGGTTTCAAGTGTGCAGTTCCATAACACATCATTTGTGTATTGTATTGTGTGTTTACCACCCCAAGTCAAGTCTCCTTCCATCACCATTCATCCCCCCGCCCCTTTACCCTCTTCAATAGGGATAGTAGTGAAGTATCTTCTATGTGAACTAGGAAACAAGGTCATTTGCTGACTGAAGGATCTGGGGTGGGTTTGAAATTTGAAGTTATTAGAAAGGCTTTGGACCAACCTCTGTGGGACATTTTCCTAGGACTCAAGTACACATGAATAAATGAGTTAACCAAGTAGTATTTCAGGTTTGGCCAAAAAACACTGTGATTATCCAATTTGCTCACCCACTCTTTCTTCAGACTGGGATCTGAGTGGCATTTTATAACTTCTAAAGGTCAAATCTACTGTGAGGATGAATATGTCTTAGTGTAGTGAACATACTTTTTATGTTTTACAATCTCTAAAGACAATTTTATACAGTAAAAGATCAAAACAGAAATAAAATCATTGGAATAATGTATAGACTTCTAGAAGTGACTGGAAGTGATACTGACAATAAAGGGCAAATGTTCTATAGCTGGGTATAAGCAGTATTCACTCCAAGTATGCAGGCTTGTTTGGGCCTGCTTACAGCCCTGACTGGGGTGTGAGCTGGGCAGGATGCAGTAAATGGGAACTCACCATTCAGATGGTCTGTTTGGTTTAGCACACATTAACCTCTTATTTCCCCTCTTGTAACATTTAGACAAGTGTTTTGGTTAACCACGTAGAGGAGAATGCCATTATGGCATATATCACTCTACTGTCAAGGGGCACTACGTTTTGGATGCTAGACAACTAAGATTATAATATAAATATTCTCATTTGTATTAATGCACATCCATTTGAGTGTTCTAAAAGGTGCGATCTCTTTTCAAGGTTAAATATAATTAAGGAGTTGAACTGCTTGATGGCTAATTTTTAGGTTTCATTCTCCTAATTGAATAAATTTGAAAGTATGGGATGAAACATTAAAAAACAAGAATAATTCTAAAACCTAACTTTCAATAACAGAAAAGAAAGATCCATTACATATGAAGAGAGACTTCTCAGTTCACCCTTTTAAAACTGTGTTTTGTATTTTTAATTGATTTTTAGAGAGAGAGGAAGGAAGAGGGAGAGAGAGAAACATCGATGAGAAAGGAACATCATCGATTGGCTCTCTCCTACACGCACGCCCATTGAGGATTGAGCCCACAACTCAGGCACATGGCCTGACCAGAAATTGAACTGGTGACCTCTTGGTTCCTGGGTCAGCCATTGAGCCACACCAGCAGGACTGTTTTGTATTTTTTTTCCAGAAGTGAAAATGGGGTTTGTTTTTCTTGGGTTGGGGGCATATTTCTTCTTTACTACTACCACAGTAATACTCTATTCCCACTTAATTGTCATGAAAATAATGGAGCTCTGATTTTTTTAGTGACCTAGGAATTCAGCAAAGCAAGACACCTTACTTAATACCTAATGTTGTTTAAAAATTTCTCATAACTGTATTATGAAGTGTACATTTATGGTGGTGATCATTGCAGTTTGATGAAGAATTCACAGCTCGGCAGGAAGCACAAGCTGAGCTTCAGAAAAGAGAAGAAAAAATCAAGGAGCTTGAAACAGAAATCCAGCAACTTCGAACCCAGGTAATGAAACAAGATATAGACTTTGTGTCATGTCACAGTGAGGTTGATGGTAGAAATTATCTTGTTAGATGAAGGAAAAATACGACCAGAAGCAGACTTTTGGCAGTTTCACATTTTCGTTGAAATAACTATAGATTTGATTTTCTAGGACAATAAATCATTTTAATGTTTGGATAACAATAAGGCATTAGTCACTTGATCTGCCCTGAATATCCTTAATGGAATATATTATACAAGCAAAACTGTCTCTGAGATGAAATTTTCATCATGATTTGAAAAATTAGGTGCATACTCTTTTCTTTTAAAAGTAACATGAAAATGCTCCTTAATTTTAATTATCCCAAAACTTTTTGTGATCTCTTTAAATCTCGAATACCATCATTTCAAAACTTATAAATTTTGCATTTGCACTTACATTTTCTATGATGAAAAGAGTATACACACTTAAAATATAGACTTAAAATCTTAAATATACTGTCTAAACTTAAGAACTCATTAAATACTCAACACATTTTATGTTTTCAGTGTATATAAAAAATGTAAGATAATTTCTTAACATTGTGGATGCTGAGGTATTGGTTGATTGATTAGTTCTGTTGCCATCAGTCTACTGAAAAATGACTTCAAAGTCACCCAAGAACTCCCAGTTACCCATTGCAGTAGCCTTTTCCTTCCCTTAGCCTGTTTCATTCATTTCATTTCTTTTTACTGAATATTTTTCTCTTTTTTGCTATCATCTGACTTCTCTTTTTACATCTCTGAGAGCTCAGTTTTTATTTCTGTTTTCGACTACCAAATGGTGACATTCACCAATGTCTCTGCTCTTTTTTCCTCTGTATGTCCTTAAAGTAATATCCATTCAATATTATAATTCAAATATCACCTTTTAGTAGGTGTCAGGTCTCCTGAGTTTGTCTTATATTTCCAGCTCTTGATTACCTTTCCACATGGATGTTGAAATCAAACCCATTATCTGTGGTCACCTCTATTTTCTCAAACCAGCTTGATCTCCATTCTCACTTGTTTAAATTTTACCACAAGTTGTTTTGATCATGAAGCCAGGGGCCCTTCCCTGACAAATTAAGCTGGCTACTGTTTTATGTCAGTTCTTTCTCCAACTCTTTTCACTTGCATCAAAACCCAGAATCACTCAGGGTCACTCTCATTACTTCCTGCCTGGATACTACAATTGTTTCTTAACTTTCCTCCCTGCCTATAGTCTCTTCCTCCTCAGATTCATCCTTTTTTGTCAGTGGCAAATTAATCTTCCTAAAACACTGCCCTGATTATTGTCACTCTGGCTTTAGTATGTCCAATGGCTGCCTGTTGCATTCAGGATTAAATAAAAATCTCCTTACCAGGAATGTGAAGGCCTTCTATCATGGGCTTCCTTATCTCCCCTTTGCAGCCAGTCTGACTGCTCCCCTAACTGCAGCCTCTGTTGCAGCTAAGTCACCTTTCCTCCCTTCACATTTAGAATTTACTGTCTCCACACTTCCTTCTGCCAGCATTTCCCAGACATTAGTTACAGAGATGCTAATAGGTTTTTCATGAGGAAAGCATGCCATAGTCCAATAAATTTGGTACACTTGAAATTCTCCTCTTAGAGAGTCAGAATACTCATTAGCATATTAAAGGGTTTGAGATGTCCTACATTGAAGAAACCTGTCCACTTCTTTTACATAGAGCTTTCCCAAACTCATTCAAGCATAGAATCCTTTATCTCAGACCACCTATTAACATCTCCTGCAAAATAGTGTTTTTATGAAACTTAGTCAAGAAATGCCGATTTTAATGATTCTCTGCCAGAAATGCTCTCCCTTGTTCATCTGTGCCTGCAAAACATATTCTTTAAGGATAAGCTCAGTAAAATATCCTTTGGAAAGCTTCACAAAAACTCCATTAAGGAATTTCTGTGGACTTCTGTATCACCTTTGTAAACCACTCATGCTGTATTTGTTTGCATGCCTGTTTTGTTTCTTCTCCTGGAGCATAAACACCTTGAGGACAGTTTCTTATTATTCTTACTCAAGGCCCTACTGCACCTGGCACAAGGCCTTACCATTTAGTGAGTAGTGAGCTGATTTATTAAATGAACTAATTTGTAAAAGTGCAGAGTCACACAATGCTTTCTAGTGCACCTAAAATTGTGTCAAATATGATTCACTGGTAATATTTAATTCTCGATACTCTATTGTAGCCTAATTTAATTGTTCCATTCTTAATTGTTCATTGGAGGGAATAAAAGGGCTGATATGATTTGATGTTTAAAGGCTGGTAGCATTTAATATAAACATTTGAGATTTTTTATTAAATTTGAAAAACATGTATTTAACCTGAGTAAAATCCTATTTTAAAATCGTTGTGGTTGCTCACATTTTATATCATAAATATGACCTAATAGAGGCAAAATTTTATATTTAAAAATATGTATTACTTTAATTTTTCTGTTTTGATATAAAAATGGGATACACATTTTTACCTTTCAAATTATTTAACAAATCAATTTATGCACAATTTGTAGGGTAATTTACTAATTCCCCAAATTTTTCAGAAAAATTATTTTAATTTTCTCCAGTATTTCTTTGCTCTCAATTAAGATTGTAAAAATCAGGCTGTTTTCCATAATTTTGCCATATTAAAAATAAAATTAAAAGAATATTAAATATGTAATTCTACCTTTGATTTTTTCCTAATCTCTGGGGAAGATTGCATATCACTACAGGATTATCATTTGTTAGGTGTATGAACACCTTGATTGTATATATATAGATACACACATAAAGATTCATATATGTGAATAAAACATATGGATAATGCACATCAAATAATATGAGAAACATTTTTGTGATCCTATCTACCCATGATTGTTAATTTACAATCTTATAAATAGATCAGTCCTTTAAGTTGATTATTCCAAAAATATGCATCAACATATTTATTTTGTAAAGATATTTTTAAGTTTAATTAGCACAATTAGGGAGTCCAAGTAAGAAATTCATATTATTAATGAAGATAAGAAATCTTGCTCTCCAAGTAAAATTATCACTATACCACACTATACCAAGAAATTTCACTAGTTTTAAACCTTTTATTCAGTTAATCTAATGTCATACTTTGATTACAAAAGATGTCTGTTCATTGATAGGAGTTTCTTAGGAATGTTTATAATGAACAACTTCCCTTCTATATCCATTTATTTTAGAAAGTGAACCATTGTGATCAGTAATTGTTTAAAGAATCAGATACAAATTAATCATCAAAAAAGCAGACAATATGGAATGCTATGTTCTCTTTCATCTGTCATCCTTCATGTTAGCGAATGAGTTTGAAGTTACTTCCTGGTAGTAGAAAGAAGCTATACTCTTCTTATAATGTAATCTGTGTGAATTAATTTTCCTCATGGCAATGACACCCATCCATGAGGAGGCAGTCTGCTATTGTGGAATGAGGACTGTATTAGGTATGAGAAGAACCACATTCCAATCTTAATCACATTTCATACTGTGTGACTTTGATTAGTCATTTAACATTTTTGCAGTTACTGTTTGCTCATCTATAAGCAGTGAGATAATGATGAAATAAAAATGCCCTACCTACATTCCAGGGTTATAATAAGAATGAAAAGAAATAATAGGTTTAAAAGCATTGATAACTGAATATTAATATGCAAAGGGATGTTACTTAGTATTAATTATTGGTACTAGAAAACAGCTGAGTTACTGGTGCTCTGAGATAGACACTGTGTAAAGCTAGTTGGCCCCAAGGAAATCAAATCAATGAGCTTTTAAGTATTAACTTTCTCACGTTTAAACCAACTAGTCTAACAGGCCCAAGCCATATAACAGTGATGGTGAACCTATGACACGCATCAGAGGTGACACGTGAACTCATTTTTTTGGTTGATTTTTCTTTGTTAAATAACATTTAAATATATAAAATAAATATCAAAAATATAAGTCTTTGTTTTACTGTGGTTGAAAATATCAAAAAATTTCTATATGTGACACGGCACCAGAGTTAAGTTAGGGTTTTTCAAAATGCTGACATGCCGAGCTCAAAAGATTCGCCATCACTGCCATATAATATACTTCCTCTTTGTATATAGTTATAATGAAAGGTAAATTTTTTCATTATCTTGGGAGAGTGTTTCACAAAATCTTTGAGGATGCCAACTTTCCTAGCATTAGTGTGTTAGCAAAAGTAATCAATGTCCAGAGTTTATAATGCTTATCAAATATCTATGCATGCCTTTTCCATGTGCTGTTAAGCCCTTAGGTTGTTGCTCAGTTAAATAAAAGTGCATGTAATCTTAAGCCAAGCACAAATGTTTCCTGATACGTTTTCTTTGCTGCTATATTTTACTGTAAGTATTGAAACATTGGGTTATTTATGTTTCAGGGCCATGGAGTCTCAGGTGCATCAGGAATTCCAGGCCCTCCTCCACCACCTCCACTGCCAGGCGGTGGGCCTCCCCCACCTCCACCTCCACCTCTACCCATCGGAGTCCCCCCTCCTCCTCCTCCTCCTTTGCCAGGAGGTATACCACCACCACCACCACCTTTGTTTGGGGGACCTCCTCCACCACCTCCCCTTGGAGGAATTCCTCCTCCCCCAGGAGCACCAATTGATCTGCCTTATGGAATGAAGCAGAAAAAAATATATAAACCAGAAGTGTCCATGAAGAGAATCAATTGGTCAAAGGTAATACTACAACTAGAATTTTTTGGCTTTGTCTAGCCTTAGTTCATCAATAATATGTGAGTGACCGTATTGCTACGTATGAGTATTGTATCATATTTGAGGACCATCTTCATCTTTCCTAGTACAAATTTTACTGCTTAACTGAGCAAATAATTTGAAATTAACATAGAAGGCAAAAGGAAAATCAAAGTGAAAGTGATAGAAACTAATATATGAAATATATCACCAAATGAAAAATAATTTTGATTCTTACACCATTATTAACTTTCAGTACTGTAACAGCAAATACACTCTTTTTTTTAATTGAACCTCTATATCTTAGCTATTTTTGTTCTTAGGGAATGATTGTTATTATTTTTTTAGTTTTTAGATAGTTTGAGATAGGTGACAGTAGTCAGTAGTGAATAACCCAGTTGTTTTTTGATATGATGTATGAATGTTTCTTTCCTTCCATAATATTTTGCTGTATTATTAACACATAATATGTCTTGTAAAAAGCTTATTATTGAGATTGGCACAGTCCCCATTCACTAGGAACTAATCTTCTAATGAAAATACAGTTACCCAGACTACCAGGTGGGGAAATGACTCATCTAAAAATATACAGTGATATTTGACAATATCTACATAGAAAATTGGTTCGACCAGAATAATGGTAAATCAGTTTTAAAGTTATTTATATACTTATGCTTTGCTCAGAAAGTAAATGTATAAATGGTTTTAGGAAGTAGATTTTTAAAAATCAGGTACAATCTACCAAACTATAGGATCCCTAAGCTGTTGGTTCAGTTATTTTTGTGTGTAAATGTAATGGTATGTTAATTTAGCATGCAGTATAATGGTACTAGGGATCACGAAGCATCATGATGCCCTGGAAAATGCACAATTCTTAATTTGGGTTTCAGTTTAGCAACTAAGAACACAGTTCCAGGAGCTGTACTGCCTAATGTTAAGTCCCATCTTTGCTATTTACTGCCTTGGGCAGCCACTTAAGCTTTCTGAAGTTCAGTTTCCTCATCTTTCACATGGAAATAATAATAGGTCTCGCCTCAAAGAATTAAATGAGTTGATGTATGAAAATCACTTTAAACAGTACTGGACACATGGTTGGAGGCATGTATCAACTATTATTATGGTTATTGACTTCAGCTTAATCAGTGAACATGAGGAATTCACATTTCTGAATCTCAGTTCCCCCATTTTAAAAAATCCAGGAGCAAAAAGAATGTATGTGAGTTGGGGAAGGATTTGCTAAATTATTTTTAAGATTCCTTCCAGTAGAAGATTTTTATTTCAGTGGAAGATTTTTTTTAAATGTAATTTGCAATAAGACCTATTGATATCATGTGCCTTTTTTATTTACTAATGGAATTCTGTGCCTTTCCCAATAAATATTTACTTCAACAGTATTATTTTGATGGGTCCTAAAGTTGATTTAGTAGGTAAATGAATAAAGGAACTATCATTCAACTGTGGTGAAAGTGAATTCTTGAAAAATTAAATATAATGTTTTAGAAACATGTGTTTGTTATTTTTGTTTCAGATTGAACCCAAAGAATTATCTGAGAACTGTTTCTGGTTAAAGGTTAAGGAGGACAAGTTTGAAAATCCAGATCTCTTTGCAAAATTGGCACTGAATTTTGCTACCCAGATGAAAGGTACATTGTTTTTTATATAAATCCTTTATTCTGATATATTGAATCAGTAGCTTTGCTAAAGTTTCTACTAACACATGTGTCATATTTCCACACTGGACAGAGTCAAACATGAGTAGATTAATACATTAACTGCATGGACCTAACAACTTAAGAAGGTAGCTCTTTTGCCTTTTAATTTTATTTTGCATAAATGTTATTCATCTGAAAATCTAAGTTTTATTTTTTTTGTTTAATGTGTTATTCCTTCTCTATTATAAAGTTGTCATTTTTACTGAGAAGCAGAGATGAGTTTGTTGATTTACCATATAAGATAAAATAATGCAATAATACTGGTGGCTTAAAGTTTTCATGATATTGGAATAAGATTGATACCCTAGTGCCGAGACCGGTTTGGCTCAGTGGATAGAGTGTCGGCCTGCGGACTGAGGGGTCCCAGGTTCGATTCCGGTCAAGGGCATGTACCTGGGTTGCGGGCACATCCCCAGTGGGAGATGTGCAGGAGGCAGCTGATCGATGTTTCTCTCTCATCGATGTTTCTAACTCTCTATCTCTCTCCCTTCCTCTCTGTGAAAAATCAATAAAATATATTTAAAAAAAAAAAAAAAGATTGATACCCTAGTGCTCAAGTAGTTTTTCCTCTTACATTTGTACTACTTATCAATTTGGTTTCCTAGGAAATTTTATAGTTTCTTTCTATAAGCAGATTTTGTGGAATGATATCAAAGTCTGGTATCTAGTAAGTTTTTTTTTTTACTGATTTGATAATAGAGTGCCTTGTTTATGATTAGATGCTTAGGCTCTTGTGAATATCCCACATAATTTTGGTGCTATAGAGGTAGCTTCTCAATCTTATAAGTAAATGTTGTAGTTTGTGAATTTTTAATAGTTTATATTAACATTTACTATTTTACTTATCATTGTATAATTGATAGTTTAGTTCAGTGGTCGGCAAACTGCGGCTCGTGAGCCACATGCGGCTCTTTGGCCCCTTGAGTGTGGCTCTGCCACAAAATACCACGTGCAGGCGCGCACGTACAGTGCGATTGAAACTTCGTGGTCCATGCGCAGAAGTCGGTTTTAGGCCTGGGCGAGTCTATTTTGAAAAAGTGGCGTTAGAAGAAGTGGGCGGTGTCGGTGGATCGGGCAACAGGAGATGCGGCGCAGGGAAGGCATGCACGATTCATGCAAGAGTTGAGGATGGGAGAGTTGGAAGGGGATGACCTCAGCAAATGTACCTCAATCAGATTGAGGACATTTTTAGCAAAGGCCAGCTTAGGAGTACCCTAATGAAGTTAATAACAATGTACCTACCTATATAGTTTAAGTTTAAAAAATTTGGCTCTCAAAAGAAATTTCAATCGTTGTACTGTTGATATTTGGCTCTGTTGACTAATGATTTTGCCTACCACTGGTTTAGTTAAACAGGATTTTTTTCAGTCTGAGTCTTTACAACTAAGAAATTGATGTATTTCATAGTCTCATGCCCATAGAATTAGCACCTTTATCATTCATTTGTCACAACATGCAAAAATATGACTTTTGGGGGAGAGAGAGAGAGAGAGATATTATTCCCTTTCAGCCCTTCTATCAAATCTTGCATACTGGAACTAATGTAGCTTGTGCTATATTTGTTGTTCCTTGTAAATTGAAGTTTGCACACACAGAAATCTGGGGGATTACAGTATTTTGTAGAATTCTGACATTTTACAAAATTCCTCTCATTAGGTCTTTTTTCCCTTCTTCTTTGCTGTAGTAGACCTTACATTTGAATGGTTCTTCAATGACTCCATAGACTACTATTTATTATAAACATTTTTTCTAAATTGAAAAAGTAAAATATGCTTATATTAAGGTATGCATATACTTAAAAAAGAAAGAAAAGACACATGGTAACATCTCCTTCAATCCCAGACTTATAGCTTCTTCTCCAGAGAAAACCACTCTTACTAATTTCTCACATTGCCTATGAGAAGTAGTCGATGCCTTTAGAACAATGGTTCTCAACCTTCCTAATGCCGCGACCCTTTCATAAAATTCCTCATGTTGTGGTGACCCCCAATTTCATTGTTACAAATTGAACATAAAGCATAGTGATCAATCACAAAAACAATATGTAATTATATATGTGTTTTCCGATGGTCTTAGGCGACCCCTGTGAAAGGGTCGTTCGATCCCCAAAGGGGCCGTGACCCACAGGTTGAGAAGCACTGCTATAGAAGCATATGAATATTTACCTTTTTTGTTTTTTGTTACTTCCTACTGTTTTCACTTTTGTCCTTGGATATTATTCCATAATAGATTATGTTTATTTCCTGTGTTCTTTTTATATAATGCATAGAATTTTGCGCTCTGGGCTCATTTGAATTTATGTAACCAGTCCCCTAGTAATGGCTATTTAGGTTAATTCCAGTCTTTTGCTATTTCAAGCAATGCTTCAGTGAACTTGTACTTACATATATCTTTGTGCACATGGCATCTATCTAAAGGATACATTCTAGAAGTGAAATTCCTGTCTAAAATGCTGTGTACATATATAATTTTGATGGATATTGCCAAATGGTCTTCCAAAGAGTTTGTGTCCATTTGTAGTGCCACCTAAAACATATGAGTATCTGTTCCCATCGCAGAGGTGAAAATGGTAAATCATCCATGTTATAATTTTTACTTCTTAAATTATGAGTGTGGTTGAGCAGCTTTTCTTCTACTCATAGGCAATTTTAATTTCTTATTTCCATGAACTTTTCTTAACAGTTCTTTGCACACTTCGTATGGAGCACTTGCTCTTTTACTTACTGATGTATTTGGATTGAGTCCCACAAGAATCATAGATTTCATAAAATTTTAGTGTTAGTATGAACCTTAGAAGTGATTCTTTATTTTACCAATGAAGAAAATGAAGTTTGAAACATAGAGGTAACTAGAAAACCCATTGGAGAGTTTCTACAAGTAGTGAGGCATAGTGGGGAAAGACAGGAAATGGAGTTACCCATATTTGCATTCCAGCTGTGATGCCTGTAACCTCTGAGACTGAATTTTCTCATCCATAAAATGAGTAGACTAATGTTTACCTAGTAGTATTGTGAGAATTAAATAAGGTTATATATTTAAAGCACCCAGCACAGTGCTTAGCATAGCAGGCACTCAATACATATTAATCCCCCCTTACCTTTCATTTAACATGGTGCGTGTGCTTTGTTTTAGTTATTGACATTTAATATAACTGTTAATTCAGCAAGAGAATTTCCTGCTCTTCAGAGTAGCACTTGGTAGAGCCAATCAGTTACAATAGAAGCAATTCTTATTGTGACTGCTAAAATCTAATCAAACCAAAGTAAAACTAAACAAAAATCACATAAAGGCTCTCATGTGCCCTAGCCTGTTTGGCTCAGTGGATAGAGCATCGTCCCACAGACTGAAGGGTCCTGGACTCGATTCCAGTCAAGGGCATGTACCTTGGTTGCAGGTTGGATCAACCAGCTGTGGTCAGGGTGCATGTGGAGGCAATCAATCGATGTGTCTCTCTCACCTTTGTTCTTTCTCTTTATCTCCCCCTCTCACTTCTATTCTCTCTAAAAATCAATGGAAAAATATCCTTGGGCAAGGATTAAAAAAAAAGGCTCTCATGTACTCATTGCTGAGAACATTGCATTTTCAGTCCTCTTAACTCCGAGTCTTGGAATTTTCTAAGCAGTGTTGCTTCTATTTCTTTCCTAATTTTGAGTATTTGAGTACAAATCAGGTCAGGCACACCTTTAAGTACTATGACTTTTACTAAGATTTATTTCTGATGGGACATTCAACGGAACAATTAAGCATCATAGCATATTCCAGACAAGTATAATATCGGCAAAACACATTTTCATCATATACAGCTGCCATTTATTTTAATACCACTTAATAACTATCGATTGATCTTACTGTAATAGCTGAAGTTCTTTGCCTTTCACAGGGTCTTGATTTATAATTTGGTCAGTAGGTGGCAGGATCTGTAAGAAATGAATCCGGGGCTCTGGCTCCAGTGACCCACACAGCCCTGGAGTTCCTGGAGTTCAGAGCTCCAGGGCATCGCTTTCTTCCCCATTCAGCTGCAGTTTGCCTGTCACTCAAATGCAATCAGGAAGCAGCCACACACTCATTGTTTCTAAGAACTATTTCCAAAGCTCTTAGGCCCACTGTTCTAAAACCTCTGAGAATTTCCTCCTACTGCAAGGGGTTTGGAGAGCTCAAAAATCCGTTTCCTAAATTCATTGGAAAGCTTTACCGGTCTGTTTTAAGAAAAGGTTTAATCTAGGTATTTAAAGTTGCTTTGGATTGCTAAATAGAAGTTCTAAAATATACTAGTTCTGATAACTATAATATTTAAATGTGTAAATATTTAATATAGGAAAGTACCATTAAATTAAACTTTCTAGTTGAAGTACTTATCTTAGAGTTGTAGAGAAATTTATTTTTAATTTTCTATTATAAACCAAATTATTTTTATTTTAAGAGAGACTGGATCTCTCATTTTAGTCAGTTTCTATTTGTAGAGTCCCCACCATGTGCAAGGTACATGGGAGGGAGAGAGAAGAATAGGCTTATTCCTGTACTAGGGAACTCATCATCTAGAGAAGGGGAGAGGAAGAGGAGCACTACATTTATTCAAGTTGTAATAAATATCAGCATAGATATTCTTAAAATGCCATAACAGCACAAAATGGAAATAGTTAATTTTGTCTAGATCAAATGGGGATCCCAGAGGTGGTATCATTTGAATTGGGCCTTGTGTTTTGGTAGCATTTCATTAGGGGAAGTAGAAGAGAAGGCATTCTAGGCCAAGAACACCATTAGCAAAGTAATGGGGTGGGGGAAGGTGAAACCCATAGTGTGTTGAAAGCACATCCTGTTGGGTTGGGACTTGGGGGTGAAGGTGGTAAAGTGAACTTCACATTGAGGAAATGGGGTTTTGTTTTTTAAGCATGGGGGGCCCAATAATTTGATGATTCATCACTGAGCAGGTGTTTGGCATACACATAGGTGATGAGAATTCACAGATAGATGATGGAACATTGCTTGTGAATAAATACCCTTAGGCTCAGCAAAATATGGTGATATCCTGACTAGTAGGAATTCTTTATCGCTATTGTGTATTCTCATTCCTAAATCCTTTGTCTCCACACTTATAATATTTAGGTTCTTCTTACAAGCCATAATGATGCTGTATGACAAAATATATCTCAAAATGATCTCTGGATTAGTGAAAAAATTATATATCTCTATGTATTAGAGACAACTTGAAAAGGCCCTGTTAGTACTTGTGAATATATGTCATATATGCAACTGTTGGAATTTGCATTTGTGTTCTAGTTTTATTATTGATTTGATGATATTTGGCAGCATAGAAACATTAAGGGATTAATAATAGTGTCATTTTCCTTAAAATTTATAGTAATTATAGATAATAGTGATATTGTATAAGAATTAACGTAATGATGGCTAATATTAACTAAGCTTGAAATAATAATAAAATATGTAGGTTATAACTGCTAATTCTAATTAGAATTTCTAGGGTTCTCTAGAGGCCTCAGGAAGAACAAAGATTGTGTGGAAGTTGTAAGCAGTTTCTTGGTTTTAATGTTGCTTCGAGGAAATATAAGAAATAAACACGAGAGGTTAATAAAATTTAGCTTCTTCAATAATATATTTCTGTAGTACAATTTAGCTTTAATAATAACAGAAAATTGAGCTATTTATATAAAAGCACTTTTCCTCTAGGATCATATTCTAAATTGTGTTTCTTAGTCTTGGAATCAGCTGGCTGCTTTTGAAGATACCTGCTTTTTTGTTTGCTTTAATACAGTCTTCTATATTTAGTAAAGCAATCCAAAACCAAAAGAGTAGTAAAATCTAATTCGTCTCTGTCTTCATAATATAGGAATTCTTGGAATTGGCTTGAAAATAATGAGATGTCAGTCTCAGAGTTCACACCCCCTATAACAGTGATGGTGAACCTTTTGAGCTCGGCATGTCAGCATTTTGAAAAACCCTAACTTAACTCTGGTGCCGTGTCGCATATAGAAAATTTTTGATATTTGCAACCATAGTAAAACAAAGACTTATATTTTTGATATTTATTTTATATATTTAAATGCCATTTAACAAAGAAAAATCAACCAAAAAAATGAGTTTGCATGTCACCTCTGACACGCATGTCATAGGTTCGCCATCACTGCCCTATAAGAAGGCGCTAAAATGTCCTAAGAGGCCTGGTGTCCTAATAAATAACTTGTCATCTTAATGATACATAATACATGCTCTATAATGTAAGCTTTAATACAGAGAGAACAAACCAAGAAGACTTAATTCTTTTAGGCAGCCAACTAAAAAGCATACATACCTATATATAATTGAATTATTTTATTATGTCCAAGTTCTTTGGATTTCTATATATAAACTAACTGATTAGCTTTGTCTATCAGTTTGTCTTACTAAAATTGTTAAAATTAGGAACATTTTAAGTGTTTTAATTTATGCTGACACATACATTCCTTTCTAATTATCTTGTTCTAATATTGATCAACCACTTTCTGCCTGTAGAAGAGGGTACAAGGAATTTTTGAGCCAGAGATACATGCCATTGTTTAATTCTAAGAGTCAGTGATTTTAGAGAGAAGTTGAAGCAATGTATCTTCAGCCTTTTAAATGAGTAGGCTGAAAACTGGCTCTATTTTTACATGTTGGTGATGGTGTGGTGGTTGTGCTGCTTCTACTAATACCATCACTATTGATAACAATTATAGCAATCATAATAAGAATAATAATAGCACATTTATTAAGCACTTACTCTGTCCCAAGTGCCAGGGTAAGCATTTTAAATCTATATCTCATTTATTCCTCACACCAACCCTAGATGCTATTAATAATATTTTATAGGTGAAGAAACTGAGGCTGTGGGAGATTAAGCAGTATATCTTATTTATAATAGCTGGTAAGTGGCAAAGCTGAGATTTGAACCCAGGTTTGTTTTTAATCACTTACTTCCCTATGTTGTAACATTGGCTTTTATGCCTTAGTAATTTGGGCATTTTGCTGCACAGTTTAACTGATTCCTTTTTAACGCTATAGTTTCACTTATATTATCTTATGAAATGTATAATCCTGATATCCTGGAACTAAAGATAGTTCTTTAGAGCATAAGCCACAGCTAGGAAGTTGTATGTTCATGGAAAGGGATATGGTTATTTTTTGCCATGATTATGATTTTTTAAGGCATTTTCTTCATAGAATCTATTAACTGTAGAGCATGGCTATGATTTGGGGTCTGTCTCTTTTAATAATGAATGAAGGAATGTGGTCTTCATGCCATTAGGTATTTGGTAAGGATATTTTAATATATATGGAGTGCATAAAGTAATTAAATCAATTTTTCATGAGGTTAGCTTTCTAACACTATAGACACCTTGTATTATTTTAATTTGCCAATTTTTAGCTGTGAGTTAGTGAGAATGTCTCTCCTGTTTCAGTAATTTTTACGAATAAGCATTGTATCCATTTGGCACAATCACAGGTGTTTGGTTGGTAGCATTTACAATTCACACAGACACTCATTTACATTTAGAATTATTATTCTCCTAGATTAGTTTTATTTTGGCAAATTGAAACCATTGACATTGAAATGCAATGGACATTTCTAACACAGCTATGTAGAAGCACAAAGCAGTGTGCTTTGTTCCAATTGCAGACTGCTGGCACTTAAACCAGGTCCAGACTGTATCTTGCATGATAAAAGAAGCAAAAACAAGAGGTTTCTCTGATTTGTTAAAAAAATAAATTCAATTTAGAGAAGTTTAAATCTGGTAGGTTTTTCTGAGGCATCGTATAGAAGTAATTCCTTTAATCAATTAAAGGTGAGAATAAATTTGTTCTTTTAATAAGTTATTCAGTAATATCTGATTTTTATTTAATTTTCCCTAATTTTAAACTATGCTTTTTGCTATTATTATATTATTATAATTATTTTCATTATTATAATTTTTATTTGTGCCATTACTTTTGTTTTTTTATTATTTCTTCCAGTGTTATCATTATATAATTGACATATAAAGTTATATAAATTTAGGCTGTATAACAATGATTTTACATATTGATTACCACAATAAGTTTAGTGACTATCCCTTACCTCACATAATTACAAATTTTTGTTCTTGTGATAGGAACTTTTAAGGTTTACAACATCTTTCCAATACATAATACAGTATTGTTAACTGTAGTCATCGTGCTGTACATTATATCACCAGAACTTATTTATCTTATAATTGGAAATTTATACCGTTTGACCACTTTCACCCAAGTCTCCTACCCCATAACCCCTGCCTCTGGCAACCATAAATCTTAGATCTGTTTCTATGAGCATATCATTATTTTATAACAATGATTAACATCTTGTAAGGTAGGTATGCCAATTGAGTGAGATCAATTTTATTAGGTTCCCTCCAGATACTGTATGGGAAATGACCCAAGAAATTCAAAATTATAACTTAAAAATATCAGTTCCAGCTTGGCCAGTGTAGCTCAGTGGTTTAGTGTCAACCTATGAACCAGGAGGTCAAGGTTCAATTCCTGGTCAGGGCACATGCTCAATCTCCAGTGTGGGGCATGCAGGAGGCAGCCTATCAGTGATTCTCTTGCATCACTGATATTTCTTTCTCTGTCCCTCTCCCTTCCTATCTGAAATTAATAAAATATATTTAAAAAATATTAGTTCCATTTAAACAATTACTGGTAAAATTATTAATATTTGTTGTGCACTTACTATATGCCAGCTACTTTTATAAGTGTTTTACATGAGTTATTTAATTTTTTAATCTATGCTGTAGGTACTATTATTATAACCATTTTGAAAATGAGCAAAGTGGAACTGGAAATCAAGCTCAAGCAGAATGATTGCACAGCCTGAGAGCTTCACCACCTTGCTATGATTACTATGTGAACAAAGGCTGGGAAGTAGGGTGCGTTAGAGCAAGCATGAATCTGCAGCCTGTCGTTTTGACAGAACTGAATGAATCAGTTTGCTCACTAAGTAATTGTTTAGAGTGTGCTGCAAAACATATCTCCCCATATAAAATCCATCTAGAAAGAGTAAAATATATTGAAGCTGTTAGCAACCCTTGGCTAAGTTCTCTACATTCATGCGTTATGCCTTTGGTTCATCCGTGGCCAAATATTAAGATGAGTCTGATTTCTCCCTGCCTCCCCAGCATCATTTCTTCCTGTTCATTGTCATCTGTTGATAGTATAGGATTATACTTTTTTTGTTTTGTTTTGTTAATCCTCACTGGAGGAGATTTTTCCATTGATTTTTGAGAGAGTGGAAGGGAGGGGGAGAAAAACATCGATGTAAGAGAGACATTGATTGGTTGCCTCCCGCATGTACTCCTACCAGGGCTGGGGATTGAGCCTGCAACCCAGGTACATGCCCTTGACCAGAGTGGAACCTGGGACCCTTCAGCCTGTGGGCCAATGCTCTATCCACTGAGCAAAACTAGCTAGAGCAAGGGTTATACTTTTAATTTGAATTAATTTTATAGGAACCTAAATAGACTATGTGTTGCATTCAAATGGCAAATATAACTATTGTGAAATATCAATATTCCCTGCATTTGAATGGCTTACTGAGAGTTGACTGTGTCTGGCTTCATATGATAAGAACAGACTGATAACATGCTCCTGGCAATGAGTGAGCAATGTGCTTGTCCTAGCATGTAATTGTTTTTAATAGAAGGCAACAAAAGTGACTACTCTGTCACATGTGATGCTACTAGGATATTTGTAATTGTCTTTGAAAAGAGAAGCTGGTGTGATTAGGTACCTTTTGTTCCATTAATAGAAATAATAAAGATTCTATCACTGCTCTCCTAGCTTTTACTTTACTATTTGTTTATACAGTACCAATCATATCACATTCTTGTTAATTATTGGCATTTTTATTCTTTCTCACATGCTTTTGTTTTCTTACTGCTGAGAATTTAAGTCTTAACAGTTTAGTGTATTATCGAATGTTAATAAATTTATCTATGTGATAGATCCGAATGTGGTTCTAAAATCCTTGTATCATAATTTATAGATCTTCATTTTATTAAGAATATTATCACTTGGCATTACACAGTTTCTTAATCCATTTCAGGGCATATACTGACCACATATAAAGGCAAAATCTTAGAAAGTTAATTTCTTGGATTTGAAACAGGATTTGGGGACACAAGTCTAGTCCTTTTTGAGTATTTAAGACTAAGACATAACTTAGCTAAGGGATTCCTTTAGAATTTATAATTTCTTAAAATTTTAGAATTCTTTACCCTTTTCTAAGATGGCTTCTGATCAGCCATGTTCTTTTTCATGTTCACTTATATATAACCTATGAAAGCAGTGAGATTTTTTCGTATTTTCTTTTTGAAATTTATTTGGTCTACTGATGTCTGTCATCCTTACATAAAGACTAGAGGCCTAGTGCATGAATTCGTGCATGGTTGGGGTCTGGCCGGCTTGGACCCAATTTGGGTGGATTGGGGCTGGGCCTGTTGGGAGGATGAGATGGTGGGAGGTTGGCCGGCAGGCCTGCCCTGATTGGGGCCAATCAAGGCTGGCGGGCTGGGGGAAGGGGCCGCAGGCAATTGGCTGGTGGACCCCGCCCCCAATTGGGGTTGGGGGGCCGATTAAGGGTAGGGCCGGCCATAGGGAGGGGCTGTGGGTGGTGGGCTGTATGGCCCTGCCCCCTATTGGGGTTGGGGGGTGATCAGGGGCATGGCCATCCGGGGGAGGGATTGTGGGCCAATCAGGGTGATGGGGGCCCATAGGGGCTGGGGCTGGCCAGGTGGAGGAGCTGCAGGAGGTTGTCTGGCTGGCCCTACCCCCTTTTGTGTGTGTGTGGGGGGGTGATCAGGAGTGGGGCCAGCCAGGGGGAGGAGCTGTGGGCGGATCAAGGTGGTGGGGGCCCATCGGGGGTGGGGCTGGCCAGAGGAAGGGGATAGGGTGTTTGGCCAGCCAGCCCCGCCCTTGATCGGAGTGGGAGTGTCCGGTATTGGGCAGTACTTATTAAAGGATATTTTTGAGAACAGTAAGTAGGAAGAATGGGAAAAGAGTAGGTTTGAGCAAAGGAATAAGTAAAGCTGCAAAGCTGGCCAGGGATCAGCCTCAGCTAACTACATAGAGCTGGGTCAATGGGGAAAAAAGGAGACATATATACCTGATCAGGCCAGTTCGCTGGCCACAGTAGGCATCATAGCTGGTCGTTACGGTGTTATGGTCACTGGCTTTTTATATAGATAGATGATATTACCCACCATAATTAATAGGGTATGATACTGTTTTGATTTCCAGTGGTAGTAATTTTTTAAACTTATCATTTTATCTGTTTTTGCCTAATGCTTTTTGTGACAAATTATACACATTTTTGATGACAGTGGGTTAGGTGTAGAGTATTTGTCCTTGGTACAGAACCTAGGTATCTGACGCAGTAAGAACTGAACTCATGACCTTGGCATGGTGTTTAAACCAATGTAAACAATTGGCCACAGGTAGATGTATATAATGACAAAGGTAACTGTCAGCTATTTATAACAGCCTTTGCTGTAGTAGATATAACCTTGATAATATTTGCTTTCTGTAATAGTAGTGCCTAAGAACAGCTTTATACTGTAGGGCTCCAAATTTCTTAATATTTGAGACTTTTAAAAGAACTTTTTAAATTTAATATTGTACCAGATGAGGATATACCAGTATATTATTAATTTTATAGAACAAAATGGCAAGTCAACAAATTCTTTTCAGGGACATACCTGAATATATTTTAATTAAGCTTTATTGAGAGAAATAGTCACATGTATAAAACCACTTCATCATTATCCTAGTACTAGTAGCCTGGTGCACAAAATTCATGCATATTATAAGGGAATTAATTAGTGGAAATATTTTAATATTGCTATTTGCTCTTTCTCTATAATAGAAGTGTGAGAAATGAAAGGAAATTAGTAAAATGTATATGAAAATAATAATTAAATTTATTAATAAATAAACAGTAACAAAAGGCTATAACAACAACAGAGGCATGATACGAAAACAACAAAAACATGATATGAGAACAACAGTGATGCAAACAAGGACTGATAAAGTGATTAAACTTATTCTATTATCTCCCTGTACACCACATTAAGAGTGAAAACACTTTCAGAGTGCTTGACTAATTTCCCTTGTGCTGAAGTACTTAGAACTTTAACTGTAACATCACAAGCTCTTCAAACTTGAGAGAAAGCAACATATAACTGACCATGTGCGAAAATGGGTTCAGTAGGAATATGCCTACTCTATCTAGAGTTTGTCCTTGTGATTTATTAATAGTCATCACAAATGCTGGCATCACGGGAAACTGTTGTTGAATCAATTTAAATGGGAGGCCAGTGTCAGATGGGGACAAATTAATTCTTGGAATCAGAACAACCGCTCCCTCTGCAGATCCTGTTCATACTTCAGCTTCAGTAATGTTAGGTCATAATCTTTTGATAATAAATCTGGTACCATTACAAAGACCCCATTTACTATTAAGATTTCTCAATAGCATGATGATTGCACCCACTTTCAATTTTAATTTATGACACAGCATTTCCAAAGGAGTAATACTATGAAGAAATTCGATGGGAAAATTTTCCTTTTCAGCATCATCTGTGGAATCAATGGAATCATCACTCAAATATTTGTGAAAATCTCCATCGAGTATATCCAAAATTTCTTCATTTAATTTTTGAACATGCTCATTTTTTGGACAAAGAATTGCACGTTTAGATATATTTTTAATATTATCTATAGATATAGTATTTCCAAAGGTAGCTTCAATAATAGATCCATTACAGATAATTTCACAGGGGATTTCAATAATATCCATTCCTAAATGAAAACTGCTATCAAGTTTGCCATCCCCAAGTTTTATTAACCATTCACTATAAGCAGAATCCTCTGATCTCATATTTGTTGTAAGAGACAACTTTCTGAAACATCCCCAAACATTGTAGTACTTTAAACTTGTTTGTACTATGGCCGATTGCATAGCATGTGGTACAATACTGAGACATTGTCAAAAATCCCCTCCAAGAAGTAGAACTTTCCCACCAAATACAACATTCAAATTCATAATTTCTCTTAGTAATCTGTCTATGGAGTTTATAGCATGACTGGATGCCATGGTGCATTCGTCAATGAGAAGTTGGGCCTTTTTAATAGTTTTAGCAACTTCACTGTTTATATCGAGTCTAGAAATTGAAGTTTCATTTAATGGAATCGGTAATTTATATTGGGAATGAAAGGTGCTTCCACTGAGAAGTAAATTTGCAGCAATTCCTGTAGACACTGTGGGTAAAACAGTACCACCATGACCTCTAATACAATGTGTTAAAACTTTATCCAGATATGCAGGTGAATAGGATTCCTAGCTGGCAGGCCCCTGACAGCAAGCTGGCCACCTGTGGATTCCATGAGGAATGGGGCTCCCTCCTCCTCTCAGGGTCTGGGGTGCAGGAGAATGGGGTTCCTGGCTGGCAGGCCACTGACAGAAAGCTATCCAACAGCAGATTCTGTGAGGAATGGGGCTGCCTCCTCCCTACTGTCAGGGTCTGGTTTGAAGGCTGGCCACGCTCCCTGTTGGGCCAGACCCAGTGTTCTACCTGGGCCTCCGCCTCAGCAACCCAGGACTGACTGCTGCTGGGTGCTCCTGGCGATCCAAGGGTGGGTTCTTCCCTCATGCCTCCCGGGAAACAGCTCCGGAGGGCACAGCCCTTGGCAAGGCAACCCAGGACTCAGTATTTCCATGCTCCGAGGGCGGGTTCCTGACCGAAACCTCGCCCTCTGGGAAACAGCTGGGAGAGGGTGCAGCCATTTCTAAGATGACCCCTGCAGAACTAACTTCCTTCTGTTTGGTCGAGCTTCGGATGTTACGTTGCACCCAAGGTTTTTATATAAATAGATAATGGTATTATTTTCTCTTTGTTTCAATGATAGTCTACATTTATTCATACACAACTTCAGAGACATTGAAGCATTTAATTATTATCAGCTCTCTCAGATTTAATGCTTTTCAAAATATCATTGTCAGTTTTCTTGGTGGGCAGGTGACATTTGTGCTTCAACATTTATATATTGTATCCCATTTGCTTGAAAGTTATTAACAATAAATAAGTTTAATTAATTAGGCTGGACTCTAGTTAGGACTTAATAAAGAAGTAGTCTTAAGAGCTTGCTCTGATTTTTATGCACATTACAAGTGGCTATATGGGTAATATTTTCTTATAATTTAGTATTTATGTGATGTATATAGCAGCTCTCAGTTATTTGCTTTAGTAGAGTGGAATGAATGTATGGAACATTTGGGGATATATGTGGAAAACAAAGACAATTACAGTAGTCCCATTTTATCTATGGTTTCCTGTTCTACCGTTGTAGTTACCCTCGGTCAAACATGTTCTGAAAATATTAAGTGGAAAATTCCAGAAATAAACACTTTAGATGTGTTCAAATGTGTGCCATTCTTAGTAGCATGATGAAATCTCATGCTTTGTGCTATGTCCTGCTTTGTCCAGCTCTGTCTCACCCTGGACATGAATCACCCCTTTGTACAACTTGACCCTCCCTTTAGAGGCTGAGTAGTCTTCTCAGTTACCAGATCGGCTGTTAATGGCATCAGAATACTTATGTACAAGTGACCCTTATTTAATAATATCACATTCCCATAACTTTTATTACAGCATATTATTAAAATTTTTCTGTTACAATAATAATAATCCTGCCAATGTTGCTCAGAGGTTGAGGAGCATTGACCTATGAATGAGGAGGTCATGGTTCCATTCCAAGTTAGAGCATGTGCCCTGTCTGTGGTCTCAATCCCTAGTGTGCCATGTGCAGAAGGCAGTCAATCTATGATTCTCTCTCATCATTTATGCTTCTCTCTCTCTCTCTCTCTCTCTCTCTCTCTCTCTCTCTCTCTCTCCCTCCCTCCCTCCCTCCCTCCCTCCTTCCCTCCCTCCCTCCTTCTCCCTTCTTCTTTGAAATCAATAAAAACATATTTTTAAAAAATTGCTCTACTTCATTATTAGTTACTAGGGGCCCGCTGCACGGATTTGTGCACCAGTGGGATCCCTCAGCCTGGCCTGTGGTGATCGGGCCAAAACCCGCTCTCTGACATCCCCCAAGGGGTCCCGGATTGTGAGGGGGCAGTTCTCAGGTGACCCACCTGGACCTGGAATTGGGCTCCCTCCTTTCTGGTTCTGGGTGTGTCATCCAAGCACCGCAGCTGCCGAATTACCACAGCTTGGCAGCTCCTAGTGGTCATTGCGCATCATAGCTACCGGTTGAATGGTCGAACGGTCACTTAGGCTTTTAAATATATATATTGTTGTTGTTAATCTTTTACTCTGCCTAATTAATAAATTAAATGTTATCATAGGTATGTGTGCCTAGTAAAAATCATAGTGTATGTAGGGGTTAGTACTATCTCCGTTTCAGGCGTTCACTGGGACTCTTGGAATGTATCCAAAACGAATGTGGAGGGATTACTCTAAATGTTTTCATAGTAGCCTTTTTTTTTTGTATTTCATTTTCTTTAGCTATATTTGTTTTCTCTTGGACCATGAATAAGAAGCAAATAAGTAATGAAAAGAACCTTTGTATAGCCAGTTCTAGTAGGACTTAATTATTTTTTTCAAAGATGATCTTAAACATTTGTTAGCAGAGAAAATGGTCTCTTGGCCTTTAGGAAATGTGCTATATAGGTACACTGTCATGCTTCCAGATTCTCCTTGGCCATACATTATAGAAAATCCAGTACCAACCATTGAATTCCTTCATGTTCATAGGAATTACAATGGGCTTATGCTGTTTGGAGTATTACTTTAAGTTGTAAGACTCTCTTTTTGTAGATTCTCTTAATTCCCCTATCTCCATATTTTGTCTCTTGCAGCAACAGTAATCTTATTGGTAAAAGTCCAACAAACACCTCAGGATTGATGTAGTTGGAGTTTCAATAAACATGAACTCCTTCATGAACTGTGCTAGATTCAATTTGGTCTGTGAGCATTCTGTTGGCTGGTTGCTGAGGGTACTCTACATTCCTTAGCCACTAAGCCAGCAATTTGCAACCTTTTTCATTTCATGCCACACATAAACTGATTACTAAGATTCTGTGGTACGCCCCCCCCCCCCCCCCCGCAAAAAAAGTGTGTGTGTTTGTGTGTGTATTTTATTTTTTTACTGATATGACAAAAAATAGGTATAATTTTTTTAAAATGTATATTTATTGTTGAAAGTATTACAGATATCCCCTTTTTTCCTCCCATTGACCCCCCTCAACCCCATCCCCACTCCCAGGCCTTCACCACACTATTGTCTGTGTCCCTGGGTTATGCATATATGCATATATGCTCTTTGGTTAATCTCTCCCCATCCCTCCACCCTTGCCCTTTTTGATTCATTCACACTAGAGGACTATTTTTGTGTTGGCTGTTGTCATTATTTATTTGACAATCTAAGTGAAAAGAGATCAGTGCCCCTGACTAAATAGGCAGGTAATTGCATGTTTTACAATTTCTTGTGACACACAGGTTGAAAATCACTGCACTAGGCAGTTGATCACCTGGAATGTATATATGAACTGGAAATTGAGCATTTATATACTAGATAATGGACACAGAGACAGAAAAGAGTTGACTCATAAAGCATATGTTACCACACATTTTCTGAACTGTTTACATATATTAAATAATTTAATACTCATGATAGAAAACATGAGCTAATGCTATTATCTCCATTTTTTAAACATTAGATAACTGGGTCACATGGAGATAAGTGACTTATCCATAGGTCAAAAGGGTAGTAAGATAGCAAAGCTGAGTTTAACCTAGTACTTTTAATTGCTATACAAACAGCTAGTTTTCAGTTCATTTGTCAAGAGTGGGGAACCTTTTTTCTGCCAAGGACCATTTGGATATTTATAATATCATTCATGGGCCATACAAAATTATCAACTTAAAAATTATCTGCTATATTTGGTCAAACATTTAATTAACTCACCCCTAATGCCATGGCAGGGCCAGACCAAATGATTCCGTGGTCCTTATGTGGCCCATGGGCCGAGCATTCCCCACCTGATACATGGTGTCAGTTATATAGTTGGTAATCAAGGTTCCTTTTACATATTTATGAAGTATATGTCATAAAAACCGCAGTCCTATTCCTCTGGCCTAAAACATGCCCAGGCAGGCAGGTCTGGGGTTTATCTGGAAGCCAGAATGGGTGTGACAGCCGGGAAGAGAATTAGTCTGGTTTGGTGATATACGCTGGCTGAACGAGAATTTCCAGACTATCCACATTTCTTTCTGAGTTGCTTCTGAGTCTGAACAGTATTACTCATTCTTGGCACCTAAGTGTACTTATTTTAGAATCAAATCTTTAAGGTGACACTTGCAATTTGGGAAGGACATGAAAAACTCTAACAGAAGTTCCCCTTGTTTTAAAACCTCCAGTTGTGTATTAATTTTTACCAAAAAGTCTTTCCTGGAAACTGCTTTCAGAATTGTTTCAGAATTATTTTATAAGGAAATGCTGCAGGATATTTTGCAAGTTTATTTCCCTATTATATTAAAGCAGAGGATTCTAAGCTGATATCACAATGTATTGCTATATATACAACATATGTAGCATATTTTATATATATCTACTAGAGGCCCAGTGCATGACATTTGTACACTGGGGGGGGGGAGGGTCCCTCAGCCAGGCCTGTGCCCTCTTGCAGTCCGGGACCGCTTGGCGGATGTCTGCGTGCCGGCTTAAGCCTGATCCCCCTTGCAGTCAGACATCCCTCTCACAGTCCAGGGTTTCGCAGTCCAGGACCCCTTGCTCCTTACCACCTGCCTGCAGTGGAGGCGGGAGAGGCCGCCATTGCTGCACTCGCCAGCTGTGAGCCTGGCTTCTGGCTGAGTGGCGCTCCCCCTGTGGGAGTGCAAGGACCACCAGGGAGCAGCTTGTGCATTGAGCGTCTGCCCCCTGGTGGTCAGTGCGCGTCATAGCGACCAGTCTTTCCGCTGTTCAGTCGATTTGCATATTAGGGTTTTATTATCTAGGATATATATAAAAGCCTAAGCAACCATTATGGCCGACCGACTGAACCATCGGTCACTATGATACACAATGACCACTAGGGGGCAGACATTCAACACAGGAGCTGCCTCCTGGTGGTCAGTGGGTTCCCACAGCCAACCTCCTATGGCCAGCCAACCTCCTGTGGTCCCTCTCCCTGGCTGGCCAACCTCCCACGGTTCCTCCCCCTGGCTGGCTGACCCCAATCACTGGCCAGGCCAAAAAAAAGGACTGAATTCATGCACTGGGACTCTCTCTATATAAAAGCCTAAGGGACTGTTACCACTGAACGACTGGAATGACTGGTCAACCAATCGCTATGACATGCACTGACCATCAGCTCAACGCAGGAGCTGCCCCCTGGTGGTCAGTGCACTCACACAGCCAACCTCCCATGGCCCCTCCTCCTTCCTGGCTAGCCAACCTCCCGTGGCCCCTCCCCCCTGCTGGCCAACCTCCTGTGGTCCCTCCCCCCAGCTGGCTAACTTCCCGCGGTCCCTCCCCTGAGCCGGCCTGCCCCCCGAAAGGCCAGCCAATGTCCCATGGTGCCTCCCCCCTGCTGGCCAGCCCCCCCAATAGGTCCTGATTGGGGGGCCGGCCAGCCAACCTCATGGGGTCCCTCACCCCGGCCCACCAGCCCCCGATAGGTCTCAGTCACTGGCCAGGCCGAGGGACTCCACCCGTGCACGAATTCATGCACTGGGCCTCTAGTATATACATATATATTATGCCTTATCCCCTGCCATCCACCCTTACTAAACCACATGGGGTTAGATTCTGTCAGACGTGTATCTCTGCCTTCTTGAAGTCATCTAATTTATGTGACGTCTACAAATGCTGAATCTAAGTGCCTAAATTACTTTTCGTACTTGTAATTCAAATATTAATGCTTTCTTAATAGTGTGGGGTTTTGAGATCCAAGGTCATTTTAAATGTCTGCCGGGAGGTGACTGTGTGTAGCAGTTACAGGCAGTACAGCATGCTTGTTTGACTGAAAGGAATCAATATGTCAACTTATCAACATACACTTTTTAATACTGTTTCAAATAGATTGCTGAAAAAAGTTATTAAACTAGATTAATCACTTAAAATGTTAAGGAAAGCTTAATTTTCTAACAATTATTATCAAGTTAGTTATTAAACAGAAATCATGTTATGTCATTTTGATTTTTTTTTTATGAGAAGTACCTCTTCTTTTATAAGAATCATTGTATTTAATGCACATTAGTACTAGCTCACTGAAATGTTTGGTGTCCATAGGCATTCCCTTTACATGTTCTGCACTTTCCAATTTTGAATTGAGTTCAGGTAAGAGGGTTTACATAAATACTTTAGATTTGAGTCATCAAAAGAGGTTATATAAATGAGCTTTGATTATTGTTGATATTAATAATATGTGCATTTGAAATATATTAATGGTTACACAGTATAAATAATTAAATCTATCATAATTTCCCAGAATGAGGTTGCCTTAAATATTTCTGAACAAATTTTAGTTTGAATACATCCATTAAGGAAATTTACTGCGGAATCAAGCAACTTTCCATGTAGAAAGCAACAGCGTTGCTAGGACATTGGTGTCTGTGGAATGACTGCTTATTGAAAATCAGTATTTTACTTATCATATTAAAGTCATCATTGTGATATTTGGGGAGGAAACGAAAATATACCCCATTTTATTATTTATATTAAATATATCTGCATCATAGAAATACAAAAATAGAAATACAAATGGATCTACTAATAATGCCTTAGCTCTTAAAGATGCATACCCTGAAATTTATAGAACACAACCTATTTCCCTTACCTTGTCGAAGTAGGCCACTGGGGCAAGTGTAATATTAGACATTTCTTTGCCAATCAAAATAGACAGTATTTTGATGCACTAATAACTTTTAGTGAAGCCACCACATATAAGTTAAATAAACCACCTAATAGGCTTAATATATTAATATGGTAACCGCTATAGAGAATTTGCTGTTGTAGACAATACATTTCTCAAGAGATGTTCAGTACTAATCTCCATTACTAACTAGTGATTGAAGATTTTTTTTGAGACTAAATTTTAATGAAAGAGGATATAACTTTTTTAATAAACCTTGCAGGTACTATCATAAATCTAAATTTCATATAAGTGAACTTTGTAAAATAGTCCTCCTTCCTCCTGTTTCCTTCAGACATCTCCCTTCCTTCAGTGGACCCAGTACCTGCTTTATCAACATAGTGACACATTCACATTTCACAGATTTTAAATCAACTGATGCTCTGGTTTTGGGAGCTACATTTCCGTGTATACGTATTAATAAGTAATGGTGGCCTACATAGAGACTAATTTACTGTGGAACTGAGGTGGCAGCATTTTTCTAGCAATGCTTCCAAACTGCCATTCAGGCTGTCCTCCTTGTCTCATTTGCTCATTCAACAAATATGTATTGAATTTCTATCAGATGCTACACACTACTTGTTTTCACAGATTGCTTATTGCCCCATTAGGCCTGTGACCCACGGAATGAGTTAGTGTGAATGCTCGCCGTGGAGAGGGATTTGTTTATCTTGTTTTGCTCTGACAGCATCCCTGTACTTCGGTACTTTAGGCCCTTACTTACACTCAAGATAACTATTTCTTCTACTACCTTCAAGAATTTCCTAGGATCCCAATTATTTTGTTGTTAGTTAGACCTGCTTGTGTGTTAACTGAGCCACTATATATAGTATGAATAATATTTTCAGAAACCTTCTGCTTAGCTATTCTCTTATTTCTGCCCCATTTTTATCACAGTGCTCTTGTCCCTTAATAGTAATCAGTAAATTTATTTTCTATGAGTTCTTATATTTACAAATATAAATATCTTTCTTATAAAAAACCAGTGGCCCTAATGCCGTAACTACCAAAGACCAGTTGCCAGGAGGCTGCGTGTGCAGCGAGGCACACGCAGGTGGGCAGGGACTTGACTCTGGGTCTGGGGTCCCGGGTCTTGCACGATTTCCCGCGGGTCTGGGTCTCATGCGATTTCACGCTCCGGGTCACTAGTCAGCATATATTAAGCTTATATATGTACTAGAGGCCCAATGCACGCAATTCATGCAAGGGTCTTGGCCCTTGCAGCCCTGTCTGCCTCAGCCCTCGCAGCCCTGGCTTCATCCGGAAGGTTGTCCAGACAGTTGTTCTGCTGTTCAGTCGAATTAGCATATTAACTCTTTATTATATAGGATATTAAGCATATGTTCTGTGCTAGATGCTAGTCTAGGCCTTGAGTGGGGGAATATATAGTGGTAATTAAGGCAGATGTGGTCTTGATTCTCTTAGAACTTATAGTCTAACAGAAAAGATGTAGTAATAACATAATTAAATTAATATGAATTTCAGATAGCATTAAGTATTCTAAAGAAGATAAAATACAGTAATATGATAGAGAATTATTTAGGTGGAGGATTAAGTGTGATGGTTATTGAAAGTAATTTTAAAAGCATATGATCTGGAGGGATTTAAAATATGTCTTTAGAAGCAGAGGCCAATTGGACTTAATGGGCTGAGTGCAGGGATAAGAAAAAGGTGGGGAAGCAATGGGAGGATATGGACACATATGTAATACCTTAATCAATAAAAAAAATTGAAAAACCACAAGGAAATCAGGGATCACTTGTAGATTTGAGTCTTGAGCAAATAAAGTACTGTCCAGTAAATATCCTCTCCTAAGCACTGAATCAGAAAAGGCTGAGAGCAATAGTGTTGATGGGAAAAATGATCAGAGGCTTAAAACAATGTGATAATCAAGATAAAACCATCTTTGGCTGCACTATGCTAGTATTTCCAAAGGTAGGAAGTACAGTGCAGTTTGAATTAGTTCAGTATTCATTATAAACTGCTGAACAAAATAGGTCCAGAGACATAGAAGCATGGAGCATGCTGATGAATCTCAGGGGGGCGGGGTGAAGGGGTGGGGGTTGGGATGAGATTAGCCAAAACCTTATATGCATATATGCTTAACTCATGGACACAGACAATAGTGCAGTGAAGGCCTGAGTGCTGTAGGGTGGAGGAGATCATTGGGGAAAACAACGGGACATCTGTAATGTTTAAACAATACAATAAATTTAGAAAAGTAGTTCAGTGTTGATGCATGGAAAAAAGGATGTATTGCTTTAGCATTAACCTTTGCTTCAATTCTAGAGGTTTGTGCCTTTTTTCTCTGTTTAACTATTTGCACCTCATTTGACCAGTGTTTCTTTTGATTTATGCTAAGCTGAGGTCACACTGTGTACTAGGTGTGAATTAATTATGAAGTGACCAATTTTGTTCTGGTGAAGAGAGAATTTTATTCTCATTCCACCTAACTCTGTGATCTAAGATCTTTCCAATCTTTGTGTGCCTGAGAGGCACTGAAAGTGGACCGATAAAAACCCCGTGAAGTTCAGAAAGAAGTGTAGGTCATTTCTTTTGGATTGTCCACTAAATGGCTTGAAGCACTATATGCCAAAGTCCCCTTTCCAGATAGAAATAATAAACTCTCTCCAGGAAATTTTTAAAGGTTATTCATTATCTTGTCCTAGGAGTCAAGCATAAATTTAGCATTTGTTAATTATTAGGAAATAGCCAAAATGGATTATACATATGTGACAGATGTTCATGTAAATTTTGAAGTATATTATTATTGTGGCTGCATTATTATTTGTGATAGATATCAAAGGACCCTCTCACTCATGTCTTGGTGTTCTATGTGTACGCAATCATTTCTCTGATAATGTAGTCCTAAGAAATGAGTGGAATTAGTAAAGCAAGTCTGATTGTGGATTATTTCCTTATTCTTTTTTTTTTTATTTTTTTATTTTTTTTATTGATTTTTTACAGAGAGGAAGGGAGAGAGATAGAGAGTTAGAAACATCGATGAGAGAGAAACATCGATCAGCCGCCTCCTGCACATCTCCTACTGGGGATGTGTCCGCAACCCAGGTACATGCCCTTGACCGGAATCGAACCTGGGACCTTTCAGTCCGCAGGCCGACGCTCTATCCACTGAGCCAAACCGGTTTCGGCTCCTTATTCTTTATAGCCTAGAAAACTGAGCTCCAAATCTGAATCCTCTGTGGGTTGGTTGAGATTTCTAAAGTTATTAATGACCACTGATATAGCTTCAGTTCTAATATTTTATTTCAATACAGTTTAGTAGGGAGGTATTTTAGCACCAGCATTAACAACTTCATTGGTGTAAAGTATTGGAGATTTGCATTCAAGGAGACAATGTAGCCTAGCTGGCATGGCTCAGTGGTTGAGCTTTGACCTATGAACCAGGAAGTCATGGTTCCATTCTCCATCAGGGCACATGCCCTGGTTGCAGTCTCAATCCCCAATGGGGGGCATGCAGGATGCAGCCAATCAATGATTCTATCTCATCATTGATGTTTCTATCTCTCTTCCTCTCCCTTCTTCTCCCTCTCTGAAATAAAAAAAAATATATATATATATATTTTTTTTTTTAAAAAGAAGACAATGTAACTTCTCTGTATTGATAATTTTTTCTAACAGCATTCTAGAACATGTGGAAAGTATATTGCAGTTTAGATATGCTAACTTGCATCTAAGAAAACTTAGGTCATTTTATTAGTGAATTCCATAGAATTTATTTTGGAAGGCCTCTGGTAAGTATATAAGAAAGTGTTCGGTCAACTCTTTTAGGTAACTGTTCTCTTTTCTATTTCCAGCGTTTGTTTATCACTTGCTATTTTTAATTAATAATGTATAAAAAGAATCACACAAGGAGTTGTGTTTTTTTGGGTCTTTTAGAAATGGTGTCATAATGGAGATTTTAAAACATCTTACTAATAAAAGCCTAGGTGGTTGTCACGCCGTGATGCCCTCATGCCGTCACAAGATGGCTGTGCACACAGAGGGTGCGTGCAGGTGGGTGGGGCTGGGCTTGATGCTGCGTGCACGAGGGCGCTGGAGGGAATTTGATCAGGAGGTGCATCTGGGGAGTCCTGTGGGGCACGGCCATGGGGCAGCACTCGGGGGAGTCGCCCCGTGGGGCTGTGGGACTCTGTGACTCGGGGGAAATGAGATTCAGCTCCAGTGTCAGGATAAACCTGGGGTAGTGGGAGCTGCCCACACTCCACGTCCACCTTCCAACCTTGATCTGGGGTATGAACATGACAGAAAACCTCCCTATTCACTGCCTGGTCCCTGCCTAGTCCCCTAACTTGAACTTCTCCCCACACAAGAGCAGTGATTTCATTTCCTGATAAGAACAGTGATCTCACTTCCTGACGATGGAGCCCAACAGAATGTGGAACCCTGGTAGCCAGGCAGCCACGTTCTAAAACAGCCCATACCCAGCTCATTTGATAGAGACATTCCCACCAAGGCATGTTCTGCTCTTTGCCGCAGTCCCACCACCGTGATAGGCAAAGTGCCAACCATGACAGCTTCTTCCACCACTGCCGCTTCTGGCTCTGCACTCAGCCCTGACGCCTCTGGCCCTTTTCACTGGAGAACCCAGAGGTAACCCAGGGAGGCCCAGGGTGGTTTTCTTAGAACTAGGCCACCACTCTCATCCCCCTCACCAGCCCCATGTCCCCTGGGGCGCTGGCCCCATGGGTGCTGTCATAGACTCTGACAGGAGGGTGGAGGGAGCTGGATACCTGCACCCAGGACTTGGCAAATAGTGATATTAAAATATTTCTTCTAATGAATTCCCTTTCAATGTGCATGAATTTGTGAACCAGGCCACAATTATTTATATATATATATATATATATGCATGTGTGTATGTATTTGGAAGAGTAATTGACATTTTTGTTTGTTTGTGTTTGTGTGTGTTTTAATCCTTACCTGAGAATATGATTTTTTTTTTTTAAGAGAGAGAGAGAGAGTGGAAGAGAGGGAGGTGGTTGGAAAGAGGAACATCGATGTGGGAGAGTTATATCAATTGGTTACCTCCTTCATGTGCCCTGACAACTTGCAGCCCAGTTGACACACTTTATTGTGTTATGTAGGTTGTGCACACAAACACATCCTTAAATTTATATTGCTTGTCTACATGTCTGCATAAAATCTCAGTTGTTTGTGCATACCTTAAAGTGGATCCTGATCTGCTCAGTAATTCTTCCCTCATGCTGGGACTTTAACAAAGGGAAAAGGCCACGCTCAACCGAGGGAAAGTAGAAGCTAAGCAGTAGAAAAAGTGATTCATAGCAGTCTTGGAAGACCCCAGTCTTTCCATTTCTACATTCCAAACAAGCTCCTGCTAGGGGCATGGTACTGTGAAGGTCCAAGGCTTCTCTTATGGTTGTTCTTTGCGTGAGGATGCCCTGCTGAGCGTTTGACGAGGGCCTACAATTTGGCACAGACTCTATTTGACAAACTGTATACCCACAGGTCTGCATCCTACCAGAGATTGCCCTTCTCCAGTTTGCACAATAGTGTCATAGCTCCAGAGACAGCCCAGGCAGGCTAGACAATAGGCAGCCACTGCACACAACTCTACTGGCCTTCACTCCTCATACTACTGTTTTCTGTAGTGCTTTCTAGTCTGTGCTGCTTCATTCTTTCCTTTTCTCTACCTGTCCTTTGCTAGCAGGAAGCTAATTCCACTAAGGTTGCTTAATTATTTCTCTTTGTTGGGAAGAAGGCAAATGTTACCCTGGAGAGTTATATTTGTTATAATGACTATGTCAATATCATTGGGATCTGGAATATATCTCAGCATTTGCTTTCTTTTCTCAATATCCCCTTATGTCAAAATGCAGCATCTTTAGTTGCAATTTGCATACCTCCTAACCTCTAGGGAATGATCATAGTCTTGTACATTAAGATGAAAATCCAATTTAGATAAATAAACTTACAAATGGAGGTTGGGAAAGAAGTGATAATAATAATGGCTCACACTTACATGGCATTTACTTTCTGCCGAGTATTGTTACAATTGTCTTACATGCATGAGCTCATTATATCTTCTCAGTAACTCTTCGGGTTGCTATTACTTAGTCCTATTTTACATATGAGGAAAATAAGGAACATGAAGGTTACATAACTTGCCCAAGATAACACAGATAATAAATGGAGGAATGATTATTCAAACAAAGGCATTCTGTTTCATGGCCTTTTTTTTTTTTTTACTATACTATAATTTATGCATTTGCTAATTACCTTGATATCATTTTTCCTTTAACATTTCATCAAGCTCTGCATTAAATCATCACTTATTTTTTCTTGCTATTCACTGGGGAGAAAGTAGCATCATAGCAGTAGTTATAAGAGGTTTTCTGTTTAATCAATGTAGTGCTTTTAGAAGTTAGTACATTGTAAAAACTCCATTTCCATAATGGATGACTGGAAGAAACAACTTATTGTATATATGTGAACACATACATAACCAACAGTTTGTTTTCTGTTTCTAATGTAGTAGGGTGGTATAAACCTCAATGTACCTTAAGTGCAGTTACTGTGCTTCAACTTATAAGCATTTCTTTAGAAAGAAGAAATACTGCAATTTACTTAGAGTGCGCAAGGGAGTAATGAAAATCCAGGCCTGAGATGTCTTTTCAAAGAGTTGCCCTCACTGTCTTTCCCCCCTGGAATGAATATTATATATATATATATTGGCATCTCCAGGTGGTCAAGCACATTAAGACCTATATCCTAACTACATTTTCATAATTCCTGAGGTTTGCAATGGTAATTGAAAGTTCATAGGTATATTTCACAAGTATAGGGTAATATCCTGGTGTGCATGCTGCTATCCCACTTTAGCCTGAAATTTTACATAATAGTATAGGGATGTTGGATCCATTTGAACTTATCAAACAAGGGCAATTTTTGATGACGAGAGGCCTGGTGCACGGATTCGTGCACTGGTGGGGTCCCTTGGTCTGGCCTGCGCCCTCTCTCAATCCTGGATCCCTCAGGGGATGTTGGATAGCCGGTTTCAGCCTGATCCCCACTGGCCTGATCCAGACACGAGGGAGCCCGATCCCCACAGGTTGAAATTAGTTGGTAAAGGACATTTTTACTATGACCTATGGTTAACCTTTAATGGATTTTTAATTAGGTTTTTTTGATGGTATGATCAAATTATATTTTAGAATGGAAAGTATAAGATTGATGAGAGAGCATTTGGCAGGTTTTTTTGTTTTATTTTTCTGTTTTTTTTTAATTTATTGGGGTGACATTGGTTAATAAGATTATATATATTTCAGGTGTACATTTCCATAATACAGCATCTGTATATTGTATTGTGTGTTCACCACCCCAAGTCAAGTCTCCTTCCATCACCATTTAGCCCCCCTTTACCTTTCCTACTTCTCCCACCCCCTTTCCCTCTTGTGATCACAAAACTGTTGTCTAGGAGATGTTTTTTCATGCTTAATCCTTTCACGTTTTTCATTCAGCCCCCCAAACCTCCTACCCTCTGACAGCTGTCAGTCTGTTCTCAGTATCTATGAGTTTGTTTCTATATTGTTTGTTAGTTTATTTTGTTCATTAGATTCCAAATATTAGTGAAATCATGTGGTACTTGTCTTTCTCTGACTGGCTTATTTCACTTAGCATGATAGTCTTCAGGTCCATCCATGCCATCTCATAAGGTAAGATTTCCTTCTTTTTTGCAGCTGCATAGTAATCGATTGTGTAAATGTACCACAGCTTTTTTGTCCATGCATCTACTAATGATGGGCACGTTAGCTGCTTTCATATCTTAACTATTGTAAATAACCCTGCCATGAACATAGGGGTGCATATACTCTTTAGCATTATTGTTTCAGACTTCTTTGTATATATTCCCAGAAGTGGAATCGCTGGATCATAATGGCAGTTCCATTTTTAATTTTTTGAGGAAACTCCAAAATGTTTTCCATAGTGGTTGCACCAGTCTGCATTCCCACCAACAGTGCTGAGAGTTCTCTTTTCTCCATATCCTCTCCAAAGGAGGTTTTTAAATACTAGTCTAATTGAGGAATTCTAATGACTTGAACTAAAGCACTGGCAGTGGGGATGTAAAGGAGGGAGCTAAATATTTAGAAAATGAAATTAACACTTATAATGATATTAAGCTTGAGGAGGTGAGAGACAGGGAAGAAGGTGGAAAAGTAGGTGTAATATTGAGGTGGTGGATAATAGTGCTATTCACTGAGAGAGGGAAGAACAGGAAAAACAACTGTAGGGTTTCAGACCCACTAAGTTTGCGGTATAAGATAGTTAAGTGGCTCTGTCCTATGGGCACTTGTATGTGGATAATTGGGGCTCATAAGAATACCTGGGTTTGAGAGAGAAACTCATTTACATGTATATGGAATTTAATACCATGAGAATGGGTGAAATTACTGAAGGGGAGCAAAGTTTTGATACCGTAAAACTGCTCTTTGCGATATGATTTGAGAAAACAAACAACTGAGAAAGAAACACTGAGCCTCCCCTTTCCTACATAAGAGATTCAGATGGAAAGGCCTACCTACACCAGGAAGGAAATGTTAGCACATTCAGCTTAGCCTGGTTTGAATTGAGTACTCTGGATGGGGGTGCTCCAGGCAGGGAGGGGCCTGGTGGCTGGATTGCTCTTCTATCCCATTGTTTCTGAGTCACCTAGTGGGAATTTTTTTGCCATTCTCTGAACTACTATAACTAGCCCATTTTAAGTCGAGTCCCAGTTCCCCCCATTTTTTCCTTTGTCCAAAATATTGTATATACCCAGTTTTACCTTACTCTCTCTGGAATTTTTGTGCTTACGTGAATTCCCCATGCATGTGTATTAAAATTGGATTTTTCTCTTGTTAATTTGCTATCTGTTGTTTGAATTATTAGTTCAGCTAGAAGAACGTAGAAGGTGGGAGGAAAAGTATTTTTTAGTTTCCACATTACCTAAAGAAGAATTGTATAGACAGAAGAAAGAGGCCTGGAATTAATCCCTGGAGAAGACCAACATTTCCAGGGCCAGTGGAAGAGGAGAGCCAGCAAATGGAGAGCCTTCAGTAAAAATTATATAAATTTGCCAGTAAAGGAAGTGGCAAAACAAAGGAAATGTGTCATCACAAAGCTAAGGGAGGAAAATATTTCAGGAAGAAAGAAGACACTGGTTTAATCATGTAAAATATTGCTGAGAAGTTAGATGAAGACGGCAGAAAATCTTTTAGATTTGGTAGCATGGAGAATGTTCGAGATCTTTAACATAAGCACTTTCTAAGGGTTGGTGTGGATGGAAGCCAGATTGGAATTCTTTGGAGTTTAGGACCTTTGGAGGTATCTGGGCTGCAAGTCATTGAGATAATACAGAAGAAATACAAGGTTCGGTGGGAGAAAGAAAGAATGAACTGTGGATCCTGTTGAGTATGATACTCAGGTAGAGATGTTCAGCAACCAGAAAAGCATATGGTCTGGAACTCACAGAGCAGTCTGGTCTGAACATAAGGATTTGGGAGGTTTTTCACTAGTTGAACCCTCACTGGGTATTCTCAGCCACATTTTGAAATATAATTCATGATGGCCAGTTGACAAGTTTTATTAATGTAGAACACGATTATAGCTATGCATATGTACATCATAATTTGCAGAGGCCACAACTGACAAATGTGTTAGCTTAGCCTTCTCCAAAGACGAATTATTTGAATGTGATCTTATATTGGTTAAGCCAATTAATACCTGACGAATACATTTTCTGAATCTAGAACCTTAATGAAAAATTTTGTAAAAATCAGGCATCTCATAAATCCAAACCTAATCTAAACTGACGGTCCTATTTAAGTAACCTTGAAAAAAGAGAAAGGCTCAAAAAATTCATTAATTTGTTTACGTTGTACTTATAGCCTAGATTTATATAAAGTGCCATCTTAAGTTATATGGTTATTTATCTCTACTAGTCACCTAGCGATAAAAATACAGTCAGACAAATATCTGAGAAACTGAAATTCAAAGTAGTTCTTTTGGAAGTTAATTCTTCAGTAAAAGATCCATCCTTAGACTACTTTATTCACAATTGAATATAATGGTCAGAAATGTTGAAATGACCATTTTTGATTTAAATTATTTTTGTCACATAGTTTTTGTTGCTAGTAAAGAAAACATTGAATATGATTGACCTTATTAATTTTAATTTTATACAATTTAATAAAAGTTATGTTAGTGATTTTACAGAATGAAACCTTTATCCATTTATGTTTCTGAAAAATGACCTTGTTAAATGTCAAAATTGCTGTTGTATGCCTTTGAAAAATACTTAATGATTTGTGCTTGATGCATTTAAACTCTTTATTGAAGGTCAAGGATTCTATTAGGGCATTTTTGTCAGTAAAATGTTGACAGAAATTAGGTGGTTGAATTCTCACTGACAATACTGTCATATTTTTTAAGAAATTGTCTAATGATAAGGCCAGATTTTCCTCATTATTTTTCTTAGTAACAACCACTAGTTCATTAAATATTGCCTTAATTAGAGTGTGTAAGTGTCAAAACTTAGTGGTCACAGTCACAGTTCTTATTTAATAGCTATTTAGTTTAAATTGCTATAGTTACGTCATCCTCAATGACCATATATATATATATATATATATATATATATATATATATACACACATATACACACACAAACACACACACACACACATATGCCATGTGTTTTGATGAGATATAACTGTATAGATATTCCAGAGCATTGGTAATTATTGAACTTAATGTATTTTTGATATATGATGTTGAATTTAGGCATCTACAATTTTATTTATAAAGTCACACTCTAAACTAGCAAAGTCTCAAAACAAAGGCAATAAAGAAAAGCTGGAGAATGTGTGTGTGTGTGTGTGTGTGTGTGTGTGTGTGTGTGTATCTGTCTGTCTATCTAGATATATTTATATGTATGTGTATCTATATGTATCTATATATTTTAATCATCACCTGAGAATATATTTTTGAATTGATTTTTAGAGAGGAAGGGAGAGAGCGAGAGCAACATTGATCCATTGCCTTCTGTGCACACATCTACTGGAAATTGAAACTGCAACCTAGGCATGTGCCCTGATCAGGAATCGAACCTGCAACCTTTTGTTGTATGGTACGATGCTCTAACCAATTGAGCCACCTGGCTAGGGCTGGAATGTATATTTATTTTCTTAAAATTTCCCTGTCACTTCCTTACTGTAGTATATTTTGTCACCAACCAGATTTGTTACCTACCACCTAACCAAGAGTTACTGTTATGTGGCCATGATTTTTTTTTCCACCCTGGCCCTCTTTAAGGAGATGGTTATAATAAACACTAGTGGCCCAGTGCACGAAATTCATGCACTTGAGCCAGTGGGAGGGGTCCCCCACCATGGCCTGTGCCCTCTCACAGTGCGGGAGCCCCACGATTCATCACCCCAAAGAGGTAGGCCCCGCCCTCCCATCTGGGGCTCCTCAATGGATTGCCCCAAAGAGGTAGGCCGGAGCCAGGGGAAGTTTGCAGACCCCTGGGCTGGGCCACGGCGGAGGCCTGTGGACTTCCACGTGCCTGCGGACATCTGGGCCAGTGCAGGGGGATGGGGATGTGAGTCTTACATCCATAGGCCCATTGCCGGGGTCGGAAATGTGAGCCTCAAGTCCCTGGGGCTGGTGCAGGGGGCGAGGATGTGAGCTTCATGTCTCTGGGCTAGCGCAGGGGGCAGGGATACGAGTCTCACATCCTGGGGCCTGTTGCCAGGGTTGGGGATGCGAGCATCATGTCCTTGGGCCTATTGTTGGGGTCCGGGATGTAAGCCTCATGTCTCTGGGCCGGCACAGGCGGCGGGGATGCGAGCCTCACATCCCAGGCTTGTTGCTGGTGATGGGGATGTGAGCCTCACATCCCAGGCCCATTGCTGGGGGCAAGGACTTGAGCCTCATGTCTCCAGTCTGGTGTATGGATGCAGCCTGCTGATCAGTCGTTACGTGATGGCGTCCTGGCAAATTTGCACATTACCCTATTATTAGCTTGATAATAGCTTCAAAAGGTCTAATATCTACGCTAATAAAACAGAAACATGCAAATTAGTGTCACTCTGCTACGCCCACCAGCCAATCAGAGCAACTATGCAAATTAACCCAACAAAGATGGTGGTTAATTTGCATATGCAGGCGAGGAGCGAAGACTGACGGCTCTGGCCAGAGTGAAGACTGAAGACTGAAGAGGCTTGGTTTCGCCACTGTCGCAGCGGAGAAGCCAAGCCTCGCTGTGGCCGCAGCGGAGAAGCCAAGCCTTGCTGTGGCTGCAGCGGAAAAGCCAAGCCTCGCTGCAGCCAGACCAAAGGCCTCGGTCCCGGGTGCCAGAGGAAAACCGGTGCCAGCAGCCAGGGGAAGGAAGGCCTATTGTGCGAATCTTCGTGCAATGGGCTTCTAGTTGAAATATAATAAGTATATGGTGTAAGGGAGGAAAAATAAATTTACCTCTACCCTTCTAGGTTCTTCTTGGCTGAGACACTCTATAATAAAAGGCAGATTAACAAAAGAAAAACAAACAGACGTTTATTAAACTGGATACCTCACATTTACCTAGAGAGTTATCCCCAAGATGGCCTAAGATACCACTGTGAATGCCATCTTCAACTAAAGACAAAGATGTTGGGGGAGGGGATGGTTGGGGGAGGTGATCAGGAAAAGTAATGATAAGAATTATTGTACAGATTGAATTAGGTGCTTTTCTTCATTGATAAGAGTTTCTTTTTATTTAGAATCATCCTTTTCCTGGTACAGAGAGCTAGACAACCTAACAACTGGAAGTTTCCCTTGTAACTATAAATGTCTTACAAAAGGGTAACTTTTACGCAGTTTTATGCAGCTTCTGTGTCTGGTTGTTTCTCAAAATAATCTGCCTAGAATATCTTTATGCTGTTGAAGAGGAAAAATAATTTTTTTCTATTCTATTTTATTGGCTGAGAAACTCCCTCCCATAATAAGACATATTAACATGAGAAAAACATGTATACTTCCTGTATATTTCAGAGATACCCAATAAAACTGAGTAACTCTCCCAAATGACCTAAACTATCACCTTAAATGCCATTTCCAGCTAAAGACAAAAGATGTTGAGGGGGTGGGGAGCCAGTGGGAGGTTACCAGGAAATGTGCTGTATATGAGGGTAAGGTTTTTATGCAAATTTAAGCCTTAGCCTTCTCCTTTGATAAGAGTTTCTAGAGTTTTAGTCATCCTCCTTTTCCTGGTACAGAGAGGCAGACATGCTTACAAATGGAGTTTTCTCTGAGAAATGTACATTTGTCTTACAAAAGGTTTTATGCCTGCAGTTCTAAAAAAATAACAGCCTGAAATAACCAATATTCCAGAGAGGCATATTGTGGGGTTGCTTCTTTTCTTTATATCAGTAAATTACTTGAATAGAAAATTCTTAGGTTAATCTGTACAAAGATCACTTTTTCTGTAGGAGTTTGTCCATAATTTTGTGAGTATATGTCCTGTACCATATAGAGAAATATTTTAAGGTCATGCTTTTGGACATGCTATGATTGTGGTGCTATTGGTCGGGAGAGGTCCACATCCCCATCTGTTGCTCATGGGAGTGGAATTTTTGTGATATCCTGAGAAAAAGAAGTTGCTGAGAGTCGCACATGAGGATGGGTGATTTTTATATGTCTGGAATTAAATCCCCGAGTTTCCAAAGTCCCATTCCCCTAGTCCAATCATAGAAGTGTAGCTAGGGCTTCAATAGGGCTAAAACAGAGCCAGTGTCCAAAGTTTTGGTTCCATATTAGGGCATCATAGTTCAATCCAGAATCAGGCTAGCTTAGTGAGTGTTTCCTGCTGCAGTCAATCAGTCCATTGTGTGTGGGGTCCTCAGGGCCACATGTCTCTGAAGGAAACATGGGAAAATGCAAGGAAGCCAAGAACGAGGTACAACCCAAGAGTCCTAGGAGAGCAAACTCCTTTATTTAGGGAATTCTGTATTCCCAATTTTTTGTGGGCTAGCATTGGCTCCACCCATTATGGTGAATCCATGGTTCCCTGGGCTTGATTGGCCGGCAAGTACCTTCCCAGTCACCCTAACTTCACTGGGCATGTGTCTGTCTCTCCTTTATTGGACCCTTTCTCCCAGGAAATGGGCCAGTGGTTCTCTGGGGAATGCAAAGTTGCAGCTTCCTGGTGAAGCTGCCCTTTGCTCCTGTCCTATTATTATTTTTTTTTTGTTAATCCTACCCAGGGACATTTTTTCCATTGATTCTTAGAGAGAGTGGAAGGGACGGGGAGAGACACAGAGAGAGAAATATCAATGGAGAGGGACATATCAGCTGGTTGCCTGCTGTGCCCTGACTGGCACCAGAGATTGAGCCTGCAACCGAGGTACGTGCCCTTGACTGGAATTGACCCCAAGACCCTTCAGTCCACAAGCCAATGCTCTAACCATTGACCCAAACTGGCGGGGGCTCCTTTCCTATTATTAATAACTAGCTCATTACAACAGAATCAGTGGTACCTAGCCGTTATGTAAGTATTTTGAAACTATCCCTCAGAATTCTTTGTTCTCAGTGTGTGAGAGAGGCTTAGATGGTATGTATGACATCTTATTTCCTCATCCCTGCAGTTCCATGGTATAAATGACCTTTTAACTTAAGGTTTGGTTGCATACCCTGTGGTTCCCCCATACATTTGGTTTTCCTTCAAGATCTTCATTGAAGTATTTAATCCTATTAAACTTTGTATGACAGGTAGGACATTTAGACTCTTTTGATTACTAATGGTTATTGATAGGTCTCAGTTTACAAAGCTCTGAATACAGCTATTCTCCATTTTCTGAGAGTTTGCAAGTTTCATGGGTCTTTAGAAAACCTTGAGCCATCATTGCCCTTTTTCTAGGCAAGGCTGTATTTATACCCCCACTTTGGTATCATCTCCATTTTCTTAGCAATCTTCAATGTCTTATGTACTTTGTTGGATTTTCTCATTTCACCTGATGATTGCGATCATTTCGATTATATTAAATGTCATGCTTTTAATATTCCTGCTCTGAACAGATACTTCAATAGATAGCATAAACATTAAAGGTAAGATGGTGAATTTAGTGCTGAAATGTTTAAGGTAGGCAACAACTATCATTTATGTAATTCATGCTTTTATGGCAAATGTCATTGTCCACTAAGGCTGGCTTAGTTTTTATCTGATTAAATTGTGGGAAGCTGTATTTATAGTTAAATAACAGCACTTTACAGAGGAAGCAAATGCTTTTTCCTTAAAGGACATTCTTAGCTTCTGGTTTTTGTGATTAAAGCTGTGTATCTTGCAAGTGAATAAAGATAGTTATGCTCTAAAAAAAAGTTTTATACTGTACCTCAATAAAGTTAGTAATTAATATATGTTAGTCTTTAACCCCTGTAATATTTCTGTTTAGAATATGTGAATATTTAATCATAAAAGAAAAAAAAACACAAGTATATTTTATGCAGGTTTTTCACCATAGTTGACAGAATATGTTTGATTTTGGGGGGAAATACAGTATACTAGAGAGAACCAACTCATTTTAATGATTCCCCATAAACAAAGAAATGCTCAATTTATGGAGGACACATTAATCATTCCTGGTTTGAAAATCTAGACCCCTTTGTAATAGTTTTTGTTGTTGAATAAAGCCAAACTTTTATATTAATTTTCTAATTATCTTTAATGATAAAAATGAAATATTGAATAAATGCATTTCTCTGGCAAAGGTAGCCCTTTATTATAGAATAAAAACTAGTGAACTTTACTTGTTTTTTTGTGTTTTTTTTTGTACTTTATGCTCATCAGGAGATGGTCATGGTAAAAAGTGAAGCAAAGGCCCACTATCAAGTAGGACTAGGTTGGTTAGAGAAGCAGAATTAGGAAAGCAGGCTCTAGAGCCAGACTCCTTGTCTTATCAGAGGGGAGAGTCCCTTGTCTGTACCAGTTGCGTATGGGGGTGGAGTTCTTGTGATATCCGAGGAAAAGAATTTCTGAGGCTCTCACAGGGGGATGAGATGGTGTAGAAAGCTTTATTTCTGTGGAATTACACCTCTGACTTTCCAAATTCCCATTTCTCTATCCCAGTCATAGAAGAAGTGTAGCTGGGGCTTCAGCAGAGCTAAAATAAGAGCCAGTTTCCAGAGTTTCCTTTCTATGGTGGAGCCAAGTCCAGTCCAGCATCTGGCTACCTTAGCTCGTGTTCCCTCCTGTAGCCCATCAGATCATTGCATGTGGAGTCCTCATGGCTGTGGGCCATATGGGAGAATGCAAGAGTCAAGAGTCACAAGAGAGAGAGAATTCCTTTTGTTTAGGGGATTATGTATTCCCAAATTTTTGTGGGCTTGCAGTGTCCATACCCACTCTGGCTAATTATCTCTGTCCCCAGGTTTGACAGGCAAGTACCTTCCCTACATCCCCCCAACTTCACAGAACATGTGTCTGTCTCTCCTTTGTTGGGCCCCTTTACCCAGTGTTCTGCAGGAAATGGGACGGTGGTTCCCTGGGGTGGGTGAAATTGCCGCTTCCTGGTGAAGCTGCTGAGATGACATGCCTATAATGTCTGGTCTTTCCTTTGCTCTTTTCCTATCTATAATAATAAAAGTGTAATATGCTGCCCTAGCCAGTTTGGCTCAGTGGATAGAGCATTGGTCTGTGGACTGAAAGGTCCTGGGTTCGATTCTGGTCAAGGGCACATGCCTGGGTTGCGGGCTTGATTCCCAGTAGGGGGCGTTCAGGAGGCAGCCAGTCAATGATTCTCCCTCATTATTGATGTTTCCATCTCTCTCCCTTCCTCTCTGAAATCAATAAAAATATGTATTTAAAAAAATAATAAAAGTGTAATATGCTAATTAGACCAGATGTCCTTCCAGACAAAGCTGGGGCTGTGAGGGAAGCCTGGATCCCGGGTGCCTGCAGGCAGCCAGAGGGAAGCCCAAGTCCTGGGTGCCTGGGGAAGCAAGGCCTACTCTTGCACGAATTTCATGCATTGGGCCTCTAGTTATTAATAACTGGCTAATTACAGTAGTATCACTTGGGTTCAAAACCCACTTCTACCACTTTGTACCTGGTGTGATCTTGGGAAAGGTACTTAATATGTCAATCTCTTCATCTCTAAAATGAATATAATTATGTATCTATCCCTTAGGCTTATGGTGCCAGTTGAGTTAATATTGTACAGTATTTGAAATAGTACTTGCCACATGGGAGACATGACAGTTCTTGTGATCATTTTTATCTCTGTCAATAACATTTGCTTATTATAGCAGCAGCCATTTTTTTTTTTTTTTTTGACATGTTATATAGGCTTTTGTTGTCCTTTTTTTTTTAATCCAGGGGTGCAGGCAATTCTTTTTCATCTGTTTGCAAAGAATATTGTCCACACCGTGGACACCATTACTACCTGATCAACATCCCTGCAGAGTCTGATACCTGGCTAGCACTTAGTACAGCCATCTTATTTTGTAGGAAAAGAAACTGTGGGCCAGAAAATGATTTTGCCTGTTGCTCTTCTAATGGATTATTTAATACTATTTGTTTTTCATGGCTTAAGTTTGTATTTTTCTTTATTTTTGAATAATGAATTCCTTCAATCTAAGCAACATGTAGTAAATGTATGAAATATTAGTGTGGGTATCAGTTGTTTTGGTTTTCCCAGGAAAAATGTGAACTTTGAAATGTGATAAATGGAATTATCTTTCTGTTGATGCCTGTTATGAAACTGTATATAAGTGCCCTAATATGTGATAAAAGGTATACTAGAAAATAATGAGGGATAAGGTTAATGGCAAATTACAAAAGAAAATGCCTCAGGGATTGGCTTTGACCAGTAGAAGACGTAGGCTATAAAAGAATTCAGTGATAGCAATATAATATTTTCAGAGTCCACTTTCAAAATAAAGATAGAATATAATATTTCCAAATTGTCCACTTTCAAAGTAAAGATCTGACAACTGTGGAATGGAAAATTCATTTTCAGTAAACAGAGATTTCTAAAAGTTTCAAGATTATTCAACCCTGCAACTTTTAGCTGAATATTATAGATTATTCTCTCTCAGCTCTTAATTTAGAGGGTCAGGTCTCCAGAAACATACACTTCCATAAAGTATTTAAAATATATGCCTATTTTATGCATTTTGTGAAATTAAAATATTTGTTTTAAGTGAAAATAACTGTTACACTGTGGATTATGACAAAAAAATATTTCCTCATGTGTTTCTGTTATCTGTCATTGTTACCTCTAAGTTCACTTAACTGACCCCCATTGTTTTCAAAGTCAGTGTTTATTGCGTTTCAACTGTACTCTTACTTTAGTCAAGCCAGTCTGATTGTTTTCACTGGTGCATAGAGTTACGTGGTCTATTTATGTGCCTGTCACATACTACTTCCCCAGATTAAATACCTGATGCCTCTGACTCAACTAATCACAGCACTTACCTCCTTCACAATCTTGTTTACCTGTTCTAATTATTCCTGATACCAGCTTTAAGAACACTGAAGAGAGCTAACGTGCCTGAGTGGAGCCTTTCATTTTCTTAATATGCATTCTATTAAGGTGTGCATTTTGCTTTCTAAATGTTCTTGAGTTACTTTTAAATGTCCTCTTTGGTGTCCTCAACCTGTTTCTAGCTTCCTGAGGGTAAGAAACAGGTAATATATTTGTTTTGTTTCCTTGACAACAGTGGTTGGGTGTTGGTTCAAGCTATTTCATGACTAATTTCCTCAGTGGGGAAATGCTCAAGGTGTAAGGATTTATTTTAAATCAGCTTGAAAAATACAAAAGTAAGTAAATGCAGGAGTTGGGGAGATTTATGATCTCTTTAAAGGTCCCAAGCCAAATGTGTTCGTTATTAGTATGGCGTATGTCATTGTTGAACTCTACCTTCGCCTATTCCTTATTTTTGACCCTCAAAATGGGAGCAGGTCCTACAAAGTTTAGGCAATGAAGATTGTATCTGTAGTCTTGATTCTGCAGCCCCGCCCCGCCCCGCTCCATGGCAAAGGTAGGCCTATTTGGCTATGTGTTTAAGTAGTTCTGCATTTGGAAGAATGTTGATTTTCCCAGTTTAGTTCAATATTTTATGCATGTTATATTTTTCTTGAAATCAGAATGAACATTCCAAGATCAGAGAGAGAAATACTTCATAGCTATAATTAGCTTTTCTGTAAAAGGAAAGGCTGATGAACAAATACTGTCATGATAATTCAAGTCGTTAATCCATGAATGTGTATGAGTCTCACTGGCTGAGAGTCTGTTGTCACTCAGTAGGTCAAATCTAATCCATGTATCTATAGTCTTAACTGCTCATTTGCACATTGGCTTAACTCTGTGTATTTAAGCATTACGTGTTTTTATAGATCTAAGCTTGTGTGTTATTAAAAGTTTTATCCATTTTCTTTCCTTCCAATGAAAAGAAGTGATAACTTGTAATGAATACATGTACATTTGCATCATAGTGATGTGGCCCACCCCTCTGCAGACTGTATCAAGGACAATCAAAATATCAGGGAGAGAAGATATAGTTTCATTTGCTCAAGTTGTAACTCCTTATGTGAGTAAAACCAATAGATAAAACTGACATTTCCCTAAAGCATGACTACATTTATTCCATTGAAGAGTTTTTAAAATGTTTTTTATTGATTTCAGAGAGAGGAATGGAGAGGGAGATAGAAACATCAGTGATTAGAGAGAAACATTGATCAGCTGCCTCTTGCACACCCCCTACTGGGGATGGAGCCTGTAAACCAGGCATGTGCCCTGACTGAGAATCGAATGAGTGACCTCTTTCTTCTCAAAATACCCTGCTCTATAATATAGTAGTCACAACAATTCATATATGGTGACCTGAAGCCTAGTTAGTTCATAATACTTCAAATTCCATTGAACAAGTACACTATGTATTGTTTAGTCCCTGCTTGCTTCATTTGTTCATCAGTCATTCCAAACAAGCAGTTCTTGAAGTTCTGCCATATGTTCTGTTAAGCTTGGACTTGGCCTAAAACGATGAATAACATGGGATTTCTGACATGGAAGAGTTCACAGTCTAGTTAGAGAAACAAGTGTGTAAGTGAATAATACTACAGTGTGGTAAGTAGTATAGTCAAGGTGTGAAAAAACTGCTCTGGGAATTGTTACTGCCTGAGATAGTTGAGAAGGCCTCACATTGGAAGCAGTAATTTATTTCTGAAGAATGAATGGGGATTATTGAGGTAGAGGAGATAGTCAAGGATATTCCAGGCAAAGGGGTTTCTGTGTGCACAGAAGGCACAGTTAGATGATGGTGTTAGGGATGCTTCTTGCAGTGTAGGAGATAGACATTAAAACCAGACATTTTGTGTAGAAATAATGGGCTTCAGATATGGTAGGAGCACGGGGGAAAGATTCCTAAATGTGCCTCATCTGGGAAGGCTCTACAGGACAGACGGGCATAGTGCCAAAGGGAATCCTTCTTGAGGTGAATGACCCCAATGATAATAACAGTCACTAACGTTTATGAAAAGGTTATTTTGTACTAGCCACAGTGCTAATTAAGAAGCACGTCACATGCACTCTCATTTAATCTTCACAACCCTCAGAGGTAGATACTACTATTGAAGTCTAAATTTAAAAAACCCAAAAAGGTAATGCTCCCATTGGTTAAATAACTCCCCTAAAATCTCATGGAAATGGTAGAACTAGGGTTTGAGCCCAGTCATCTTGACTCTAGATCAGGGGTGGGCAAACTTTTTGACTCGAGGGCCACAATGGGTTCTTAAACTGGACTCAGAAGAAGGAGCTGCGGAAGTGTTTCCCGACGTTGCCATGTTAACACTGCTGCTGGTGAAGGAGCGGAGGGGAGAGCAAGAGAACCCTCCGCTCTTCGCGGAGCCGGATAGAACAGCCGAACGATCCGGCCCGCGGGCCGTAGTTTGCCCACGGCTGCTCTAGATCCTTTGTCCACATCTACATTCCATGCAATGGGCCATCTCATATATTATAGTGGAAATGAAAATATAAATGTTAAATTTGACACCTCCTCTCTCATCGAGGATTTCACACTATAGGACTTGTGCAAGACATCTTATCAATCATTACAGAGTGAGATAGTTTTATGCATGCTCTGTTGGAGAGACATTTGAGGCCCCGGGGGTTAGGTTAATTGTGAGGAAACCACTGCCAGATTTAGTGCCAAAGATACAGGTTTACACCCTGCTTTTGTTACTTATTACCTATGTAACTTCAGCAAATTATCTCGGTTCTTTGATGCTCAAGATTGTTTAAATTAATAATACCTGTCCTATAGGGCTGTTATGAGTAGTAAATACAACAAAGGAAATGAGTTATGCAAAGCACAAGTGACTGTTGAATCGAATATCTTCAAATAATAATAAATAGAAGTTCTTTGAGAAACCTATTGTTGGTGTTAATGTGTTGGTCTCAGCCTCTGCATAGTGATGCTATTGGAAAGAAATGCCTTTCGGCACACACCTGGGCCCTGCAGTGAGGCCCCCCTCCCCAAGACATTCCCCTTTAGGAGCCAGTGTTGTGGCTGGACCAGCCCTTGTGGTTAATATTATGACTGGAAGAATCATCTCAGCAACAACCATCAGGGAACTTTGAAAAAAACAAGGTTTATTACTCGTAAGTCCTGGAGGTTATACCCTTGAGGCCTACACAACAAGGTGGGGAGGGGCAGGACCTGGGATTCTGCCTTTATTGGGGTCGAGGGTAGGGTACCTAGGGTTTTAGAAGTTCCTTCTTTATTGGTGAATTTAAAACATAAGAGTAGGAATTAAAGTTCAGGAAGGGAAAATCAAGAGATCCAGGGGTCCTCAAACTTTTTAAACAGGGCGCCAGTTCACTGTCCCTCAGACCGTTGGAGGGCCAGACTATAGTTTAAAAAAAAAAATCTATGAACAAATTCCTTATGCACGCTGCACATATCTTATTTTGAAGTAAAAAAACAAAACGGGAACAAATATAATATTTGTATTTGCATGTGCCCGCGGGCCATAGTTTGAGGACCCCTGGATCAAACAGTAATCTACGTCAATCAGACCTCTTTAAAAAGGGAACTTCCTGGGTGGCGTGACCTGCCTCTTCCTCTAGTCCTGCGGCTGGCAATGTGGGCTGGCAATGTGTTTATGGGAGATGGGTGTCTTTGAAGTGGATGCCTGAGCAATCAAAAGCTTAATGTCAGGCCTTACATTGCCATTAAGAAAGTTAATTGTCAGGAGCTTACACTACAGCCGGAAAGAACATGGCATTTGAAGTGAGACAAAACAAAACATACTGACCTTGGAAGCCTGGAGTCATAGTTGCCTCAGCTATAAAACATGGAAAACACCACCAGCTTCTTGGGTTGCCTGTTCATTTCATGATACTCAGTCTTCAGGGAAAGCATCAGAGGTAGCCCTGGGCCTTGAAGAATGAGTAAAAGTTCACCGCAGCACAATAGTTTGAAAGAACAGAATGACGCCTTAAGAAGCCTCCTGAGGAAAACACGTGAACTTCGTTAACAGAGTTGCTGATTGCTGAGCATTGCCATGGTCTGTTATGTGGGCATCTTTACAAGCAAGAGGAGGCGGTCATGAGCTAAAACAGAGAAAGCTAAAGGGACTAAGAACATGTGTTCCTTGAGCAGAAAACAGTCCGGCAGAGAAGGGGGTGGACAGCTGCTGTGTTTGTGCTAGTCAATTTTCCCTCGGAGGGGAATGCACAGAGGGAATAACAGGAGAGGCTCATGCTCCCAGTCCTCTGTCATGTAATAGTTTTCGTGTCTGCTTTTTATAGGTATTTTGTCTTCTTCTTGCTGTCAGCTGTCACTTTGTGCACTTGTCAGTGTGACTGCCATGCCTCAGTAGTCAGGACCCAAGAGCTGGCTTTAGAGAAATTAAAGTCCACAACACCTTTTGCTTCTAAGTTACCGAATTTGCCTGGATGTAGGAAGCTTCCAAAATCTGTAGGTAGACAGCAGCTACAGGGTGGAAGAGGCATGCCTGAGATCAGAGAGTCAAGGAGATTACCTGTTGTTTTCAGATGGGTTGAAAGAGAGGGGCTATAACAGTGGTCTGCAAACTACGGCTTGCGAGCCACATGCAGCTCTTTGGCCCCTTGAGTGTGGCTCTTCCACAAGATACCACGTGTGGGCGCGCACGTACAGTGCGATTGAAACTTCGTGGCCCATGCGCAGAAGTAGGTTTTCGGCCTGGGCAAGTCTATTTTGAAGAAGTACTGTTGATATTTGGCTCTGTTGATTAATGGGTTTGCCGACCACTGGCTATGCCAAGGAAAAGACTTAGGAAAGGTAATTGGCATAAACTTTGGACTTGGCATCTGCTGTGTGAATGTGGACAAATGTTTTAATGTCACTATTTGTTCTGAGGTATAAAATTATTTAATCATACTTGCTTTGCAGTATTGTGCTGAAGACTAATCTAGCATAGTTCCTTTGTTTTCGTAGACATTCAATCGGTGTGACACGTTCTATCCCACACCCCGATAAAGAAATCTGTATGGTTAACTATTGAAAATACCCAAGATCTTGATATTTTTACCCAAGGTCTTAATATTTTAAGTTGTTTACTATTGAAAGCACAGAGGTAAGGAGTCCACAAAAATTATATTGGATAGGAGTGTATAATTTAGTCACTTTGTGAGGATTAGGAAATGCTCATCGAGGAAGAGTGACAGAAGCATTTAAGGGGGTTGCAAGTGGGAATGAGGATGGGAGAACAGTTCACATTGTTCTTCGAAAATAAATTCTGGAGGTTAAGGTTGTATCCAGCCAGCACCGGGAGCCTTAGTGCAGTGGTCGGCAAACTGCGGCCCCTTGAGTGTGGCTCTTCCACAAAATACCACCTGCGGGCAAGCACGTACAGTGCGATTGAAACTTTGTGGCCACACTCAAGGGGCCAAAAAGCCGCATGTGGCTCGTGAGCCGCAGTTTGCCGACCACTGCCTTAGTGGATCTCGCAGGGTGATGTTTAGGTTGAGCTGATCTGGTAGCTGGACACAGACACTGGAAAGGGAGAAGCTCTGGGCAGGGGTGTGAGCTATGCAACTGTTTTAGCCATCAAGGGGCAGGTGATGAAAGCTTCAAAGCTGTGCTAATAGCAGTGGACATAGAAAGGAAGAGGCACATCCTAAAGCAGTGATGGCGAACCTTTTGAGCTCGGCGTGTCAGCATTTTGAAAAACCCTAACTTAACTCTGGTGCCATGTCACATATAGAAATTTTTTTGATATTTGCAGCCATAGTAAAACAAAGACTTATATTTTTGATATTTATTTTATATATTTAAGTGCCATTTAACAAAGAAAAATCAACCAAAAAAATGAGTTTGCGTGTCACCTCTGACACGCATGTCATAGGTTCGCCATCACTGTCCTAAAGGATGAGTGAGCAATGATTTTGGATGGAGCCAGAGGATCCACTGGCTAATTAACCTAAGGAAGTAGAATATGGCTCGATGATGGAAAAATTGGAAGGAGCCTTTTTGTGATGCAGTGTACTGTTTATATTTTTTTTCTGTGTTTACTTTGATGACACATTGGGATGTGTAATTAGAGATGAAGTTGAGGCAATTAAAATATATATGTGGAAAGGCAAGCTTTCCAAGATTGTCAATGAGGAGGGGAAACCAGAAATTCAGTATGGAGTCATGGGAAGTAGCCATGATTAATGGCAAAGAGAGAAAAAGAGCTAGAAAAGCGAAGATAATGATTAGTGGTTGAGTTAGATAATAAATAGGTCAGGAAGAGAATGGAAAAGAATTTCGGGGAAAATAAGGGGCAAAACTGGCAGCTACGCTGACGTAGTTTTTCTGAGAACCAGTTTGTTGGGAATTATAGAGTGTGATGTGTTTCTTAGCTTTGCTTCTTAGAGTAATTTTATTTTTTAAAATAAACTGTACTATTTTTTAAAGATTTTCAGGCTTATTACTTTTTCTGTGTACTTTTCTTTGCCTCCACTTCTCCCCACATTTATTTCCTACTCTTTCTCATGAAAAATATATTTTATCTTTTGTTTTTCCTGATCCTGTTATACATCCTGAGCATCCATCTTTTCAGTAACTTGAACCTGATCAATTCCACTGCTTTGCTTCTCTGAAAACTAGTTGTAGCTATTTGTCAGGTAACAACTGCTTGCTAACTCTAGCCGATTTGGCTCAGTGGAGAGAGCCAATTTACTTTTGTAAATTAGTAATCAGCACATGAAACCTATATGTTCATGTTGACTAATGTCACCCCAATAAAATAAATAAAATAAACATTTCAGGAAGAATAGGGATAAGTAGCACTTTACCTAAAAATTATATAAGTAACATGGAATTTACACAGAAATTAGGCTATATATACTGTCTTTGAATCATCAAAGTTACTATATTTAGCTTAAACTATTTTCTAATACAACTTTTATATGTGAGCCAATGGTCATTTTTAATAAACATTATTTTTAAAAGGGCCCTTTGATATGTCATTTTTTTATTGTGTAAATGCCCTACCCTACACAAATCCTCTAGTGTTTTTTTCATTTTAGGGGCAGGCGGCCTCATTTTGATTTTCATGAAGGCACAATAAAAAGGGACTGAATTCAGTAATTTCCACAGGGTCTTTCCTATCTGCATTCACTCTTGGTTCTTTAAGTGACCTGGCTTCTGGCAAACCTTCCAAGCTTCATACAGTAACAAATATCATCTGGTATGCTGACCTTATGTCAACTTTACTTTTTTTTTTTCTTTCTATTTAAATTTTTAAACAATCCACGCTTCATGACTCACATGCAAATATGTGTCTATGTACATGTTAACATGGCATTTTTTAAAAATATATTTTATTGATTTCTCACAGAGAGGAAGGGAGAGAGACAGAGAGTTAGAAACATCGATGAGAGAGAAACATCGATCAGATGCCTCCTGCACATCCCCCACTGGGGATATGCCCGCAACCCAGGCACATGCCCTTGACCGGAATCGAACCTGGGACCCTTCAGTCCGCAGGCCGACGCTCTATCTACTGAGCCAAACCGGTTTCGGCAACATGGCATTTTTAAATATGTGGTAGCTTTGTAACATCTTTCTCAGTTAAAGCAAATACTGACTCAAAAAAATCTCTTTTATAACCTCTTCATCTAGTAAGTTGGCAGCAGATTATCTGTGTAAGAAAATTAATAGCTTTAGATGTAGTCGTCTAACCAGATGTATACACTGAAACTGTGTATTTATCAATTTATTTTGATCTGAGCAAATTATATTTAAATAGTTCTGTTGCTAGGGATGTCTTTAAAAGCTAGTCAGCCTTTGTGTTAAAGTAAGTAAAACAATTATATCACGTCCTTCTATTAACTTGGTGCAGTAAGACTCTTATCCTCAGACTAGAACACTGGAAAAAGGTATGTCTTGACACAAATCACAAGCTGTCAATATGTTGGCGATGAATTTCTTGTTTTCATTCGGATCAGTAGGTGGGGCAGTTCACCAAGTGTGAAATCGACATTTAATTTTTCTTTTTATGAAATGCAAACCCACCAGTAGCTAATTTCATGAAAAATTGATGCTCAGCTTTTCTTAAGGTTAAGTTGTTCTCATTTGTCTTGAAGAACATCTCAGCTTATGAATTTATATAATTTGGCAGAAAGTGAAAATGTATTAAAATTAACTCATTCTTGACCTTTTATTTTGGAATGGTAATTTTAGTGTCATTAGCATGTCTTTATGAAAAATCAAAATGAGAAGAAAGAGATAATCAGCTTTCATTATAATGATAGATGTGCTGTATATCATGGGTTACCTATCTTTACTGTGTAAGGAATTGGTCGTATTCATGGCTTTGATTCTCTAAGCAGGGTTATTCTTAAAGATTAGGATATGGACATCCTTTTTTTTCCTTTCTTAATATTTTGAAACTACAGCCACTGTTTATAGGATGGGGAGCTATGTATATCTTTGACAAGTTGCTTCCATCTCTTCCCAAAGAAAATTGTTCAAAAGGAGCCATGCCCAGTTGTTAGCTGCGACATATTTCAATGTTTTCACTGCTTCTGTTGTTTCCAAGCTGTGCAGCACAATGGAATCTGCTTTAATCTCTTAACATGTAGCATTGCTTAATCGTTGCATCCATCTACTTTGTTTATAGTTGTCTGGGCTTCCAACACAGGTCTTCAGGGTTGTGAGGTGAGCAGGAGATAATATATTGGTTTCTAGGCAAAAATGTGTCGGTGATCTAGTCTTACTGGTTAATGTTAAATGTGATTTTTGTATTTGGTGAGAATGGGAGTCTGTGGGGTCTGTCAGCTGCTCCCATCATGCAGCTGGGTATGAAGTTGTGCACCTCTTCTGCTTCTAACATTTTTCTTGGAGCTGCCAGAGATCAATTGCAGGCACTTTTTAGGTACGGCTATTGGAACATACTTAAATTTAAGATTTGTCAAACACAATTTCCATAAAACCATAAGATGTGTCCCTCAATACAAACTTGGTAATTACTAAATATTAATAAGATAGCCTTTGAGGAAGGATTATAAACAGTTACCATTAATCTTTTCATTTCCCTCTAGGAATTTTACTTACTGGACACTGGCAATTTAGAACTTTGTGTTTCTTTTGGTTGATGGTGGTGAGGAAAGAAAACCCATTTTTCAAAGATTATAACTAGTATATTAAGTCAAAGGTCATACATATAATAAAACTCAGATAAAACACCAAATAACCTGAATTCTGATTTAATTCAAATGGGGTAGGAAGGGTTACAAAGTGTCTCTCAGGTTAATATGGGATCTTAGTTCATTTTACAGTCATGTATGTTCAAGGTAAGGTTCACTGGATTTGTTTTTGTACTTTTTTGAGGCAGTAGAGATGGATTGAAATATATGGTTTTTAATTAAGTTCATGCTAACATGACCCTCCATTTAATGTAATCTATTTTTAACCTTACCTGTGAGCTGATGCTGCAGCTTGATGGGAGTTGGAGGTGCAAGTAGTTCCTAGTAATGAGATCCTTTAGCTTTTCCTTTTCAAGTGTTTCATTGATGATGAGATAAAAGAAATAGAAAGTTACAGTGCTGTGACTTAAAATTACATGACTGCCTCTTCTCTAGATTACTGGTAGGTTTTTATGAAACCGAAATAAACTTAATGTATACAGGAAGAGCCATGTGAGTGCATCTGATGAGCTACAAATTAATCGTACTTAGCACTTTGTGCTAAAATGACATGCCCTGAGAGACAGGAGTGGAGAAAAACACATTAACTGTAGCAGAATGTTAGTTGCCTAGGAAGTAGGAGCAAGAAAACTGCTACGTGCAAAACATGTTGGAAGTTATTAGTTAGATGACTGAACATTTGCATTTTTTTAATCTGACATGCATTTATGGTATGTTTCTAGATTTTGAACACAAGACCAGATCTAGAGGAGGCTAAATGCCCTAAGTTTTCCTATCACCAACATCATATGCTCACATGTTTTCACTTGATTAACAGTTTTAAAGTATAGCTGCCTTGCCATGTTAATAAGCCTCTAATTTTATTCACCTACTCATATGTGAATCAGGAGAGGCCAACGACTTAGAACTTTAGAGTAAAAGTTTGTATATATGTATATATATATTTATGTTATGAAGTTTTGCAGTCATTTTAAACAATGTATCATTTATTCAAAGTTAGGTGGTAAAACAAGATTCAATTAGTATTGGTTCTTAGTTTTTATTTTTAGGAGAAGCACTGTATTTACTTTGCTGCTATTTTGACCACAGCACCAATATACCAACATATTTCATATATTATACTTTTGCATTATGCAAAACATACACTGGCTTTAATAGAGAAAAAGTAATCATATATTATAAACCTATGTGGTTAATTAGGCATTCATAAATGGCTGGTGCTGTTTTTATTGTTTTAATTAATAGGCAATTTTTCAGAGTAGTTTTGGCTTTACACACAATTGAGCTGAAAGTACAGAGTTCCCATGCATGCCTTCACTCTGCCCCAGTTTCCCATATTATTAACATCTTTCATTAGTGAGGTCCATTTTTTTACAATTGATGTACCAATTTTTTTAAAAAAAATATTTTTATTGATTTCAGAGAGGAAGGGAGAGGGAGAGAGAGCTAGAAACATCAATGTTGAGAGAGAATCATTGATGGCTGCCTCCTACACACCGCACAATGGGGATCTGGCTTGCAACCAGGCCATATGCCCTGACTGGGAATGAAACCATGACCTCCTGGTTCATAGGTCAATGCTCAACCACTGAGCCACGCCGGCTGGGCTGATGTACCAATATTGATACGTTATTGTCAACTACAGTCCTTAGTTTACCTTAGGGTTACCGCTTTGTGTTGTACAGTCTGTGCTTTTTCACAAATTTATAATGGCATCTTTCCACCATTGCAGTACCTTAGAGAATGGTTTCACTGCCTCAAACATCCCCTGCTCTACCTATTCACCCTCCCCTCCTTATTCCCCCAAACCCCTGGGAACCACTGAACATTTTACTGTCTCCATAGTTTTGTCTAAACTTTTCTGGTTGACTTCTTACACTCAGCAATATTCATTTAAAGATTGCTCAATGTATTTTAATGACTTGGTAGCTTATTCTTTTCATTACTGACTACTGTTCTCTTATATGGATGTGCCAGAATTTGTTTGTCCCTTCATCTATTCAGGGACAGCTTGATTGCTTCCAAGATTTGGCAAATATGAATGAAGCTGTGTAAACAATTGTGCGCAGGTTTGTTTTGTAGCTATAACTTGTCAAATAATTTGAGTAACTACCAAGGAACATGATTGATAGATCATATGGTAATAATGTGTTTAGTTTTCTATGGCTGGTGCTATTTTATTCCCCCAGTACACAAAATTGTATTAATCACAATCCCTTAGTGCATAATCCCCTCATCATTTATTTGTGGGTGACTCACTTTTAATTTACTAATTTATTACATTAATAAGTTGTTTTTGAAAAAAAAAATAAGTTGGTTTTGATAGTAAAGTAAGTTCCTCTGACCTCACCATCCAAAACAAAATCTATTGCCTTGATAATAACCTATGGTTTAACTATGTGCATCCATTTCCCAATTCATCACTTGCCTCTCCCAAACTGTGGCTCGTGCTATTTTAGTATTAGATTTAACAATGGTTCACTGTGTGTTTTTATCATTTAAAAGTTAATTGGTTATTTAGGACACACTTCTCAGGAATAATCAGCCAGATGATTTCAACCAGTTTTATCCCTCCGAATATATAATAGTCCTTATTGATTTTTACTTGAACCATCTTACATTAATTTTATCCATTTTGAAGCTGTTATAAGTATTAATACTACATTTTCCTTTGACAACATAAAAAGAGTTTTCTGCTAAAAAACTAAGACCATTAGTGATGTTATAAAAATCAGGAATGACTGGCATTGTCACATCATTATGTGGAACAGACCCTTGGAGGAACTCGTCAAATTGTTAATGCCAGGACTCCAGGATTTTAAATCTACCTGTTCCCTAAAGCTAATGTGAATGATGCCAGTTCAACTGAACCATCTACTGGGTGAAGTGAAATCCTAAAGAATAAGGAAAATTTAAGCTTTGGGCTTGTGGTGCTATGGTTGTCCCATCCACCTCTGTTCAGGGAATCTAGTTAACACGATCTTCAATATCAACACATTTTAACAAGGTATGGTTAATGCTACTGCATGAAACACTTTCTAGTGAGAGTCTACCTGAAGCATACTTTAAATAATCCCTTGTTTGAGCTTATTTGGGAACACAATTCCTAATTTACTTAGTGTTTTCTGAATGTATGTGTGTATGGAGCTGCAACATATGGGGTTACCTAATTAACAGTAGTTAACTTTAGGATGTATATTTGTAGTAGCAAACAATTTTCAGATGTACCTATTATCACAACCTAAAAAATGTTATTACACATAAGATTACTTGAGCCATCAAAATGGAAGTTGCATATATGATGAGTGTAACTCCTGCTTTCTTATGATGTCCTGAATTCTGACAATCAAATTTTTAAAAAATATATTTTTATTGATTTCAGAGAGGAAGGAACAGGGGGAGAGAGATAGAAATATCAGTGATGAGAGAGAATCATTGATTGGTTGCCTCCTGCATGCCCCTACTGGGGATCGAGCCTGCAACCCAGGCATGTGCCCTGACTGGGAATGGAATCATGATTTCCTGGTTCATAGGATGATGCATAACCACTGACCCACACTGAGGGGCTCACATTGTTTTGTCTTTCTCCCAAAAAGTTAAATCTTCATGGGTGGGGATCATCTTTTATTCCTCTTAGTGTTCTCTGGCACTTGTGCAAAAAAAGTCTTAAAAATTATCTGTATATATAAAAGCCTAAGTGATTGTTTGACCATTCAACCATTTGACTGGTAGCTATGATGCACATTGACCACCAGGGGCAGACGCTCAATGCACAGGCATGAAAACATGGAACAGACTGATGAATCTCAGAGGGAAGGGGGAGGGGAGAGGGCAGAAAGAGTTTCACCAAAGATCTTATATGCATACTAGAGGCCCGGTGCACATATTCATGTACTGGTGGGCTCTCTTGGCCTGGCCTGTGGGTATCGGGCCGAAACCAGCAGTCCGACATCCCCTGAGTGGTCCTGGATTGTGAGAGGGTGCAGGCCAGGCCGAGGGACTCACTGGTGCATGAGTCCATGCACCGGGCCTCTAGTTGTTATATAAATGGATTTGAGAGCCCTATGTACTGTGTTTAGAGTAAAGGTTATATAGGAATCTCTCAAGGACCAAAGACTATGTTTCAAACAGTGTTAAGGTCTAAAAATAAAATTAATAATGTTCAATAATATTGAAACACAACAAATAAGTAGAATCTGAATTGATTAGGCTAATAGTTAATAGGTAATTAGCTGCTACTTTGTCAGTACTGAGGTTGGGTGAGTAGAATATATTACATGCATTTCATTCAGAAAATATTGACTAAGAGCTTCCTTTGTGTAGAGTACTTTCCCTTGTTTTGGAGGAACCAAGATGAAATGACATAATTACTATGATCAGGGAGTTTATAACATAGTGGGGAAAGAGGCTTGTAAACAAACAGCTATAGTATAGTAATAGTAAGATAGTTGTTCTAATGGAGACATGCACTGAGTAATGGAAAAAATTGGGAAAGAAAACATAAGTTGGCCTGATGAGTTAGGACTTGCAATTAGATAGCTAAAGGCTATGGATTACATGGAATATGATAGAAAATAGAATCTATTACTGGATTGGGAAGGAGAAGACCCAGCATGGATATGGTCCCAGCTGTGTACATTTCTAGCCCGGACATCAAGTGAGTAAATTTACGTGTCTGAATCTGTTTCCTGCAATGTAAAGTAAGGACAATGATACCAAATCTACCTAGTTTTAGGTTTATTTTAAGGGTAATGAGTAACTGTGGAAATGGTTCTCCTATAAATGCTGTATGCATTTTCACATGCTTTGTTTTCACTGTTGACATTGTGTGGTGGTGTCCATCCCGAACACCTTTGTCTGGAGTATGTGTGATACTGTTTTCTTTCTGTTAGATGGGACAGGAAACGTTCAGTGAGGGGGCTTTTTAGGTGAGTTTTGGCTGAAGATAACCTCTATGTATATGCTCTAGGGCAGTGATGGCAAACCTTTTGAGCTCGGCGTGTCAGCATTTTGAAAAACCCTAACTTAACTCTGGTGCCGTGTCACATATAGAAATTTTTTTGATATTTGTAACCATAGTAAAACAAAGACTTATATTTTTGATATTTATTTTATATATTTAAATGCCATTTAACAGAGAGAAATCAGCCAAAAATGAGTTCTCGTGTCACCTCTGACATGCGTGTCATAGGTTCGCCATCACTGCTCTAGGGAGATGTTTATAGATATGTGATTTTGAAAAATTGCAGTTGTTTACAATAGGTTAGCATTTTCTCTGAAAATAATGTTTTTAAAACTATTTTTAAAATACATTTTTATTGATTTCAGAGAGGAAGGGAGAGGAAGAGAGAGAGCTAGAAACATCAATGATGAGAGAGAATCATTGATTGGTTGCTTCCTGCACGCCCCTGCTGGGGATCGAGCCCGCAATCCAGGGCATGTGCCCTTGATCAGAATGGAACACGGGACCTTTCAATCTTAAGGCTGATGCTCTATCCACTGAGCCAAACCAGCTAGGGCTTTAAAACTATTGAAGAGCAACTCATTGTCAGTAAAATTATTTTTATAAAATTTATGTCTGTGGAAAATCTGGAAAACTATTGACAAATTTAAAAATATATTTAAAATGTTATCTGGAATTTTGGCATTTCAAGATAATGATTTTTATCTTTTATTTTTTTTAATATACTTTTATTTATTTCAGAGAGGAATGGAGAGGGAGAGAGAGAGAAACATCAATGATAAGAGAGAATCATTGATAGGCTACCTCCTGCACGCCCCCTACAGGGGATTGAGCCCACAACCCGGGCATGTGCCCTCGCCCAGAAATGAACCTGGGACCCTTCAGTCCACAGGCTGACACTCTATCCACTGAGCCAAACCAGCCAGGGCTGATTTTTATCTTTTAAATAATATTCTCAAAAATTGATCTTTTCAGACAAATACATATATTTCTTAAACATTACATCTGTGTATGTGTGCTATAGGGATATATTAGGTATTTGACAATAACAAATTTCATTCAGATTGAGTATACTATTTGCCACATTTTTATTATTTTATAATTTGGGTTTTGATTCACACTTATTAGTTTGAAATTATTCATAGTACTGTGTTGCTATTGGGAATGATACAGATTTTATTTACAGATTTTAATTGCTTTATGTTAAATATTAGACTTGCTATTCTTCTTATTCTTTCATTGTTTCCAATATTGTCTTTCTATTTAATTTTGTTGAAAATGTCATGGTTTTAGTATTGTTCTGTATACCTGCTAATTGATTTAGATTATTCTAAAGGCTTAACAGTAGCAGGCAGCACTTATCTTCCACTTGCTATATGCCTAACATTGCTCTACACATATCGACACATTTAATTCTCACAATAACCCAATGAAAGCTGATTATATCTTCATTTTATAAATGAGAAAAGTGAAGCACAAAGAGATTAAATAAATAAGCCGAGGTCACATAACCAGTAAGTGAGAGAGCTGGAGTTGGAACCCAACTATCTGGCTCCATGATTCATAATGTTAACTCCTTCATCATCTGAACTTCTGGGACATTTTATCAAGTGAAAAGAATTACCAGTGCAGACAATTCATTTTCTGTTTTGTATTGTTATTACATGACAAAAATATCTATGCATTTTAGCCTCTATAATACTAAATGTATTTGAGGATGACATATATTGGAAGCATTTTCGGATTGGTGGGTATCAAATTAAGAATGTAATCATTAAGAGAAAAGGTTATACCTTGCTTGTATAGGTAAGATTTTTCATTCAATATTTTATTCACAGTTTACTTTTTACCTGATAAATTAGCAGTTTAAATTTCTTATCTTGGCAGTGACACTACACATAAAACATTTTCCACTAAAACATGGCTAAAGATGATAAATCTACTTCAGTAGTATCAAAAGGAAGTCAGAGGTCAGTTGGAATGAGCACCAATCAATAAGCCGGCATTTAAAAATAGGCATACATTATTTATTCTTGTATGTTATATTCTATTTAAAAATGTATAAGTACCAGTCTAGGAGGAAATATTAGCCATCGGCAATACAATAAGATCTAGGGGTTTTCTTATGTCTCTACTCACGTGAAATGATAGACATTATTTCTGTAGATCATAAGGGCTAAGTGATTAGAAATATTTACACTCTAATTTCTATTTAGGCTATGTTACCTGGGAAAATATTGCTGTTTTATGCATAGATTTTGCTAAAAATGTGATATGGCCCTTAATGTTAAAATTGTCAAACTCTTTGACAATATTATTGGACTTCATATTTCTGGACTTCAAACTGCAGGTGGCTCTCTTGATCTTGTTAGTTCTAAGTTTAGGTTAAGAACCACTGCTGTACCTTTTTCCTGACCCCTAACTTTGAGATGGAGAGATTTATAAGATCCTTGGGTGTCTGTGAAACTTTTGGTAATTATCTTCAAATAAACACCCAAGAATTGTAATTCATATTTGTGCAGATTCCAGAGTCAGTGTCTATAAAAGACATACATGTTCAGGTTGTTCCCATATCAGAGAGGCAAGTTTTGGTCTGTGTGTGTGTCAGTCCTTTCCACTCCTTCCCTCAAATGAAGCCCTGCTCTGTCTCCCCTTACACTGTTATTGCTGGGGGGGGGGGGATTGTGCTCAAACATAAATTCACCAAAGCTATATTCGGTAAATTTACCCCAGGCTTGGATATTTTCACTTATATTTCCATTTATTTCTCCGGAGTATGATCTGATGAGAAGAGGTAAAGAAATGAAGCAACCAGCCAGTATGAAAGCTGGACAATCAGTTTCTGGACCAGATCCGATTATTCTTGATTTCTGTCTCAAAACAGCTGATTCATTTCTCAAGTTGGAAATGACCTGATCTGTTAAAGATGGGTCAGCTCTTCAAGTCTGACCACTCCTTCTTTAACAAGCCAATAGACTCCTGTTGACTCTATTTCCTGCATTTTATTTCTCTAACATCCTGAGAAAGCTGACATATGCTTATATGGGGAACTTTGGTTGTGGTGGCAACAGTCTAGATGTTGTCTAGGTTTTATGAGCTGTTGGCAGATTCAGCTCTTAGCCTATTCTCCTTGACTAAATGTTGATGTCGTTAGACTATAGAATCTAGCAGGGACTTAGTTGCACATACCAGTATTATTACCTCATAATACTCCATACAGGTTCATAATGGCCTGTGCTCTTACCTGACAACTTTATATATGTTAACTGGGATACATTTATTTGAGGGCGTATTTGATATGAGTCATGAGGACATTCTGTATGGTACCCAACTAGAGATAGAGGGAATAAAAGCATTTGAGAATCCATATGAGAACATGGAAAGTTCACTTTAAAAAGACATAGTAAATTTGTGTTTTGATAGTGTCCCCCCAACTTGAAGGTAATTCTTAACAGGACTATTATGGTTGCATAGATGATAGGAAAATATCCCTTATTATACAAATCCAGTTACCACTTATTGAGGAAATAAAAAGTAACTAATGTAGTAGGTGCTAAATAAATATGTCTGAAGTACTTGTTGAATACATTAAACATACAATTGTAAATTTTAGAAAAAGGGTTTGGATTGATAGTATTATATAATTTAAAATGTGATTTTTTTAAAATAACATATCTGGGTTCTGCTGTGTTGTGCTTTTCTAACCAAGTCAAACTTAATCAGATACTTTGCAGGTATCATTCTCAGAATCAATGCTTTTAAGTTGAAGGTTGGGGAAATTTTCATATTTCTGGACTTCAAAGTGCAGGTGGCTCTCTTGATCTTGTTAGTTCTAAGTTTAGGTTAAGAACTACTGCTGTACCTTTTTCCTGCCCCCTAACTTCTTAGAGAAATATTTTTTCCCAGATTATCAGACTTTCTTGAAACTTCTGATAATTGTCTTGTTATTGGATTGTAAGCAACATAGCTTTGCTTTCTTACTGTAGAAGATGCCTTTTTCATTTTTCAATTACAGTTGACATTCAATATTATTTTGTATTAGTTTCATGTGTACAGCATAGTGGTTAGACAGTCATATACTTTACAAAGTGGTCCCCCCAATAATTCTAGTACCCACCCAGCCAGTGCTACATAGTTATTACAATATTATTAACTATGTTCCCTGTGCTGTATTTTACATCCCCATGACTATTTTATAACTACCAATTTGTACTTCTCAATCTCCTCACCTTTTTTGCCCAGCCTTCCAATCCCACTGCCTTCTTGGCGATGTGTGTGTTTTTTTTTTTAACAAATTGCTTAGTCTTTTTAAAGAATACATATGATTTTCCTTTGCATGTCTTATATGAAGATTTGGTAAATATTAGTGTTGATAATGCTTCTAAAAACTATACCAGTATTCTAGCATTATTTTTAAAAAGTCTATTCATTTTTATTCTTCTCAGTTTCAGGGTAGCAGTGTTCTTTTATGTCATAATTTATTTTGGACACACCTAATACTAGGAATTTTATAAGCACTAAAATAAATAGATATAAAAACCTGTTATTACAACTTCAGATGGGAACATAAGCCTCATCTGTCCCTTTAGTCATTCTAATGTTTATTTTAACAACATTGAGATGTTGGAGATACAAACATTGATGCAAATTATGTGCAGAAGTAAATCAGAAATAACATAGCCCTTAGTGTGGATTGTTGAATTATCATTAATAATAACATCACTTTACATTTTTACAAGCTGCAAATCTAATTTCCCTTTTGCAAAGTAGGTAAATACATGCAATGGTTACTTTTTTAAGATAATAGATTAGTCTAAAATATGATAGGTGATAGAGAAAGTGCTATAAAGATATTTCTTGCCAGCATTTAATTGTGTAAAGCTGTAAGCACCAACAGCCAAATGGTTGTTTGCAATAAAAGTCTTATACCACGACATTCATCAAGTAGTGAAATATAACCCCAAATGTCAAATTCTGCATGATGTGTGTGCATTATAAGTGAGCTTGTAGGAATGCTGGAGAAAAAGGCATCGATACCAAACTGACCTGAAGAACGACACATGTGGCATTACTGCAGCTGGGCTGTTGTCTAGGAGATTCACAGAGGAAGCCTCCCAGGAATTATTTGTATGTTCCCTTTGTGTAAAGTTTTTGTCCAGGAAGTCACTGTGCAAACAAAAGCTGTTCCGTAGCACCTGCTTCTGTTCAGGGAGAGTGAGTCTTTTATTTAGAGAGCATCAGTAGCCATTTCATTCATCACTGCACAAAGAACCTACATAAAGAGCAGCATTCCAGTGACACCAAAAGAAACCAGTTGCCAGCAGGCGTGGCGCTTGTAAACACTGAGTCTGCCTGTCTCTTTTTTACTTTTCATGCAATTACATCCACGTCTTTATAGCGAGGAAAAAATAATTGATTCAGAACAATACTGGGAAAAGTTCTAAAATGCAAATTTAAATTTAAAAAGCTCTATTATGTATGAAGCTGTGGCAATGACATATATAAGCTTGGTCATTTGCATAAATATTACTTTAATCTTCTTAAGGTATTAGGAAATTAGTTGTATTATAGAAGTAACAATGCCAAGATATTCCATAGAATATCTTTGAAAAATGTTTATGGAATTGTTTTCAATGCCCCTATTGTCCCAGCATCTAAATGGTCTTTTTGTATATCTTTCATGGCTAATCATCTTTAATAATGATGTCTACCCCACTACTTCCCAGCGCTTTCCCTGGCTCCTGGCAGTATGCTGACTGTGTTTGCTACTCTGTTAAAACTACCCTCTCTCTGGCCTCTAGTTACCACCTCCCAACCTTCTCTGATAGCTATTACTTATCATTCTTTTTTTAAAAAAAATATTTTTATTGATTTCAGAGAGGAAAGGAGAGGGAGATATAGATAGCAACATCACTGATGAGAGAGAATCATTGATTGGCTGCCTCCTGCATACCACCTACTGGAGTTGAGCCCTAAGAAATAGAACCATGACCTCTTGGCTCATATGTCTAAACTCAACCACAGAGCCAACCCAGCCCGGGCAATTTCTTACCATTCTTCATCATTATATTGTGCTTGACAGGGTCTTCTTGATGCATACTCTCTCGTGGTTGGTTTGTTTGTGTGTGTGTGTGTGTGTGTGTGTGTGTGTGTGTGTGTGTGTGTGCTAACAATTCAGTGGTTTTAGTATATACACAGAGTTGTCCAGCTATCACCACAATCTGATCTTACAACTTTTTCATCACCCAGTCATTCCTTGCCTCCAGTCCTCACTCCTCTGTCCTCATAATTGCTAATCTACTTTTTGTGTGAATTTGCCTATTCTGGACATTTCATAAAAATAGAATCATACATGGTGACCTATTGTGTCTGGCTTTGTTCACTTAGGATATGTATTCAAGGTTCATCCATGTTGTAGTATATATCAATAATTTTTATTTTCTTTATAGTGTCTTTTGAAACACAAAAGTTTTTAACTTTGATAAAGGCCAATTCATTTTTTTCTTTTGTTGATTATGCTTTTTGGTTTATATCATTTATGATACCATTGCTGATCCAAGGTCACAACTATTGCACCTGTTTCCTTATAAGAATTTGACTGTTTTAGCTGATTTTATTCTTTTTCTTGTGATTATCCAGTTGTCCCAGCACCATTTGTTGAGACTATTCTATCCCATAATTTTCTTGGTAGCGTTGTCCAAAATCCATTGACCATAAATATAAATAATTATTTCTGAATTCCCAGTTTTATTCCTGTGATCACTATCTTTATGCAAGTGCATCATTGTCTTGATTTCTATAGCTTTGTAGTAAGTTTTGAAATTGGTAATTGTGAGTCCTCCTTTGTTTCTTTCCTTTGATATATAGTGTCTTAACCTTCTTCTCTATTTTTAAAATTTTATTTTTCAATTGCAGTTTACCTCCAACATTATTTTGTATTAGTTTCAGGTATACAGTATAGTGGTTAGACTCTTTTTTGATGAATCAGCTTTTCTTCCCATGTTTGTGACCACTCACTATTTTCTTTATCATTCTTTATCATTCATCAGTGGCCCCCATCACACCAAACACCTACCATTTTCTCTTCCTCTGCTGCTTTTTATATGATTCCATTTTCTTCACTTAGGCAAATATTCATCAAGTCACAAATCCTGCCTTGATTAAATATTTTCTATGGACTGAGGAGTAGGAGATAGAGGAGGAAGACAAATATCTCAATACAGTGGGGCCTTGACTTACGAGTTTAATTCGTTCGGAGACTGAGCTCGTTAAGGAGCTCGTTAACTCAAATTACTCTATCAACTCAATGCAAAAAATCCGCTGAGAGACAGCTGGTATCTCAAACAACTCGTTAGTCGGGACACTCGTAAGTCAAGGCCCCACTGTACAATATTTAACCACCTCTGGATTGCCGAATTAACTAAGACCTGAAGGGAATCATACAGGAAGAGGCTAAGTTGGAAGGAAAGGAGAGAAGTTATTGAGAAATTCTTATAGGTTAGAATGAACAAGACTATCACTGGTAGAGGAATAATTGAATATTTGAGAGAGAATGGAAAAACAAGTTTTGCAATATATTAACAAAAATCATAATCACTATTTTCTCTTTTTCTTCCAGTAATCTGATACTTAGTTACATTTGAGTGCAATATGACAATGTTGTTTCAGTGTAAAGTGCTAAAGTATAAAACAAATTTGGGCTTTGTTATGCTTACTAGTAATTTAATATTGCAATGTTATGCTATATGTATCATGCATACCCAGAAGATACAAACTATATTTGGCGGCATGGAGAAATACACAAATCACAGGAAGAAAGAGCTCATATTTTCACATTCAGTTTTATTTTTACAGTGACTTTAGTGTTTCCCTTCCTGTTTTCCATGTGTGTTTGAAATCGCCATATTCATTTTTGCTACACCTGATTCAGATATAATGTAGTGTATATATAATACCTCCAATTTAGTTTTTCAGGAGAAAATTACATTATCCCCTTTTGATGTTTAATGAAATGTTTTTTCATGGCACCATAGAGACACAGTAGTGTCATTTGTACCATGATTATATAGCTAATGATTCTAAATCGACTCATGGCTTAAATGTTAGTGAGTAGGGAGACATATACTTAAAATCATTTTATTATATGAAAATATACTTTAGAGACTTCTTACCTTTATTTGCCATATTTTTGAGCATTGATTTTATTTCCTATGCCCTGAGCTATTTGTCGAGCTCAGTAGTTGTTACTTCTTTACTCCTCTTTATATTTCCACCTTGAATTTTTCGGGATTCTTAGGGCCCACTGATGAGCCACCCCTGGGTGCATTATCAGCTTTAGTGTGTGAGTTTGAATCCTCCTGCATAGGAGAATGTTAGTTATTTGCTGCAGGCGATATGTCCGAAGGTTACCTCAGGGGAAGCATTTGTGTTTGGAGGTCATTGACTTTTGGAGCCCCACAAGAGGTTTTCTTTTTTAGTTTTCACCACAACGTGAAATGATAACAATTTTGAAGGATGACCTTATGATGTTTTCATTACAGCCAATGGGGGAGAAGAAAACCAGAACTCTGACCATGCTATACAGAAAGTTAAAGAAATAATGAAAAAGAAACCCAACCAAAAACCAACAACAAACATCTGTCTATATAAAGGGCTAACATGCTAAGTGTCCTTCCCTCCGTCCGGGTAATGACGTCAAGTAGCAGTGCCCGGCTTCCTCTCCCTAGTGACTAGCCTCCTTGCAGTTTCTTCAGCCCAAGAACATGACTTGCTTTATAGCCAGGTGGAAATAGTTTACACTTTAACCAAATGTCTGTGAAGCGTTTTCCTGTGCCTTATCTCATTTGATCCTCACAGAAGTCCTGGAGTAGGTAGATAGGAGACTTGGTGGAATCCTATTTTCTTTTCATTAGCCAGAAAATGGAGATTTAGAAAGTTTAGAAACTTGACCCAACTGAAAAGAAGTAAGAAATGGTGGACCTTGAAAATGACTTCAGGTTTTCTCACTGCGCAGAATATAGTCAAACACTGCTGCAGTTAAATATTTTACCCTTTGTTCTCCCTGCATGATCTCCAATAATAATCTGCTTCGTGTTGGTATTTACTGCTGTGTTGCTGACAGTTACCTGAAAGAAAAGTTGGGGTGCTTCACTGGGCTGGAAAAAGTTTAGGTACATCAGAAAGCAGGTCTAATTAAGCAAGTTTATTCTATATCTATAAAAGGCTAAGTTGACTCGTGCATGCATGATACATATAAACTTCTTGCTGGTGCTAATCGCACGTGTGTTTCCATCTGTCATTGTGGATCATGAATTTGGTTGACACTTCTATTATAGAGAAAGAGCGAATAGCGATATTAAAATATTTATTCTAATTAATTTCCTTTCAATGTGCATGCATTCGTGCACCAGGCCACTAGTAATTTCATAAACCTTATAGCTTATCTCCCCAAAGGATGCTTTTAATACCATAATGTGTTCCTATCTTTTTGTTCCAGCATCATTCTCTTTGGGGGCAGCCTTCCTGTATCCAGTGGTGTTACTAGGATTTTTACTGCAAATGCTACTTGTGCTTCTCTGCTTTTTTAAGTAAATACACATTTATTAACTACATACTGTTTTCTAGGCACTGTGCTGAATTCTGGGGATACAGAAATATGACTCTATGTCCTTAGGAAATTCTAGTGGAGATGATAAGACAGGTAAACAGATTATTATCATAACATGTGATCAACCCCAGAATAGAGATGAGCAGGGAATTGCAGGACTGCAGAAGCGGGAGGACCACTGAACTCACATGAAGGGAAGTCAGCACAGATTCCTAGTGGACATTGATGTCAGGTCTGAGTTTCAAAGGCTTAATAAAATAAGTATTAGCCAAAGAAAAATCGAAATTGTAGTAGGAAGGAATTCTAGACAGAGTGCAAGTACACACTGAAGCATGTGTTAAGGTATGAGAAATCGTTGAGTACTTAGGAAACTTGGAGTTGTTTGTTATAGCTGGTAGGTAGTGTACTTATAGGGAAAATGGTAAGAAATGAATGTATAGAGGCAAGAAGGGACCAACTCATTAATGGCCTACTATGAAATATTTAGGAGTTTGGATCTTTATCATAAAGGCAACATTGAATATGAATTTATAGCAGAGACATGACATTTTCAGATTCAAACATTTGAAAGATCACTCTGATTATAGTATGAGAGATGATTGGGACATGGTTGATGATGTGGTGGGGACATTTGAACTGGAGTCACATAGGCATGTCTGGAGCCCATTGCAAAAGAAATCTAGGCAAGACATTGCATGTGTCTAAATAAAATTGTGGGAATAAAGACTGGTACAGATTCAAGGATGTAGAAAGTATAACATTTAATCCCTACAGCTTGATAAGGGCTATTATATTATATAACTCAATTTACTAAATTACAGTTCTTTTTCCTGAGGTTATCCCTATCATCTTGATTTGAATGTTGAGTGGTGGTCGGGCAATTTAGTGTACAAGTATTTGAACTAATCCTTAGATTTATGCCACTAAATAGCTAATAATAGCTATTATGTATAGTTTTTCTTTTACTAGACTTATTTCCTTAATTTTTAAGCTCATGGAAGCTGGTGGGTTATCTCACTCTTGTCCCCTTTTACATCTCCTATTACTGGCATATTACTCTTAAACAGAGCACTCACATCCACAAATTTTAGTGTGAGAAAAATGATTTAGAAGAGATTATCTCAATTACCACAAGGACTTGCATACATTTCCAAGAACATTTTGAAAAGCATATATTATACAACTTTATTTGTGCCCTTTCAGTTTCTCCTAAAGGATGGACTCCTATTTAAAGAATCTGACATGCATGAGACTGTTAAGAAAAACTGAACACTGAGTGGATGTTAGATGATATTCAGGAACCACTGTTGATTTTGTTGAATGTGATAATGGTATTGTGGTTTTATTTTTAAAATTCTTTTCTGGCCTGGCCAGTGTTGCTCAGTGGTTGAGCAGTAACCCATGAACCAGGAGGTCATGAGTCAATTCCTGGTCAGGGCACAAACCTGGGTTGTGGGCTCAATCCCCAGTAGCAGTTGACCAATGTTTCTCTGTCATTGATGTTTCTATCTCTATCCCTCTCCCTTCCTCTCTCTATAAAAAATCAATGAAAAAACATTTTAAAAATAAGTAAAATCCTTTTCTGTTAGATAATAAGCTGAAATATCTATGAGTAAAATATGCCTGGACTTTTAAAAAATGAGAGAGAGAGAGAGAGAGAGAGAGAGAGAGAGAGAGAGAGAGAGAGAAAGAAAGGAGAAGAAGAAGAAGAAGAAGAAGAAGAAGAAGAAGAAGAAGAAGACGACGACGACAGAGAGGAGAAGGGAGAGGGAATGAGATGGGAGAAAGGAGAGCAAAAGATAATGACAGACAAACAAGATTGGCAAAGGGCTAATAAATGTTCGAAATTAGTGATATCTCATTATTTCAGTCTCTTTACTTTTATGTATGTTGATATTTTCCATAATAAAAGCATTTAATGAGTGGGTCAAACTAGAATGACTGTTAATATTCCTTCCAGTTCTAAATTTTAGGATTATATGTTCACTTTTCTAAAATATATCCACTGCATGATTGAGAGTACATATATGTACCAAAATATCAAGAATATTTCTTTAAAATATTATACACAAATCACAGTGATTACTCAATGATAAGTGTTATCTAGGAGAAAAAGGCCTACAAATTGGGCTATATTTTTCTGTAGAAAAGATAAAGAAGAATCTAATAAATACTTCTCAACACATAAAAAATATATAAAAGAGTCTGAATTATATGACTAACTAGAGGCCCAGTGCATGAAATTATGCGTGGGTAGGGTCCCTAGACCTAGGTTGTGATCAGGGCCATCTTCTGCCTGCTCGCCAGTCCCCAGTTCCGCCCTGCTGCTGCTCACCCCGGTTCCCCGTGGTTTCCCATTCGCCATCTAGCCATCAGAACCTGTGAGCCGGTGGGGAGGGACCAAGAGGTCTGCCTTCTGCCTACTCGCCAGTCCCCAGTTCTGCCCCATTGCCACCCATCCCGGTTCCCCGTGGTTCCCTGTTGACCATCCAGCGATCGGAGCCTGCGGGCTAGGGGGAGGGACTGAGAGGTGGTCAATGTACCTCATAGCAACTGGTTGAGTGGTCATTCCGGTTGTTATGCCGTTATGGTCGCTGGACTTTTATTATATAGGATTAGTTTGGTTGTCTTGTGATTTTCCTGAAAGAATTCAGTAAATTTATTCTTGGTCAGAATAATTTAATTTCACTTGCTAATATCTCTGTTGGCATGATTGATTGTTATGTCACACAACCATTTACTGAAGGCCTACCCTATTTAAAAGGCTGTAATACTGCATGAGAAACTGTGATGCTCTTAAGGTACATGTGTAAACCATTGTCTGGTTTCCTTCCTAAAGGTCCTGGATTCTGTATTTTGAAAGTATACTTTTTTTTTTCTAATATAAAAACAATTACTAGTATCATATTAAAAATCTGTTGTAAATAGTTGATCTTCAGATATAGTTATGTTTCAATTGACACATCTAGATTGGACATCACTTCTTTGTTAATAAATAAAAATGTGAGATCATTATGAGCAGGATTAGCAAACAATTAAAACCAGTTAGCAACTTCAAATATTTAGATCCTCACATTGAAAATGTACTTATTTTCCAAAGTAAGATAATAGCATTGGACCAGATAACTAGCCCAGAAAGATGCCAGATCTTATAAACTGAATAAGTTCGATTAGAGTGCTAGTAAATGTCTTTTGAAAGGTCATCTCCATTAGTTACTCTGTTACTATCCTTGTGTGTCCCCCGCCTCACTCTCCTTTTTGTTTCTTTTTAAAATGATCAGTAATGTACCATAACGTACTTTTAACTAAATAGGGAACTTTATTAATGATTTAAATCCTTTGTATTTAAGCTAAATAAAGTAACAGAGAATGTCTAAATAGTGTAACAACATAAGTAACACATGCTTTTTTCAAAGATGTTTAAAAGAAAAGAGTTGGAAAGCTAAAGTCACTGTCACAAGGATTAGCAAATTCCCTTCGAGTCAGTTTCCTTTGTGAAACATTCGGGTATTTTATTTTTAAGAGTTGGTGGTTCAGCCCCGGCTGTGTTGCTCAGTGGTTGAGCCTTGACCTATGAACCAGGAGGTCAAGGTTCGATTTTTGGTTAGGGCACTTGCCCGGGTTGTTGGCTCCATCCCCAGTGTGGGGAGTGCAGGAGGCAGCTGACCCATGATTTTCTCTCATCACTGATGTTTCTATCCCCTTTCCCTCTCCCTCTCTGAAATCAATAAAAATATATTTTTTTAAAAAGGGTTGATGGATCAAGTTAACTTTTGATAATTATGAAGTTATAAGTAGGTATTAAACACAAGGACACAATACCCCCCCCCCAACACCAATAGAAAATACACACTAGTTTAAAGGGCCAAAATGATTTAAGTTGCTATTTTGATAATAGTTTATGTCTTATATCTACACTAGGGGCCCAGTGCATGAATTCGTGTACCTTGAAAGACACTGTGGGCCACAAAGCTGTGGTGGGCACAGGCGCGGGTCTCAACCCTCATCCGTGTCCCCACCCAGCCCCTCCCGCTGCGGCCCCTGGTCCCCTGTCTGCTGGCAGACCCACTCCCCCCGCTGCCGCTCCCACACCCTGATTACACTGGTCCCACTCACACCTGCTGATGGCACAGAGCGATTGGGACTGGTGCCAGCACTGGGTGCAAGCAGGGCTGGCACTGTCAGCGGTTGTGACCAGTGGCTGCTGCCATGATTGCCCCTCAGGAGCAGGGGAGGTGGAGAAGCCCTCAAGGGCAATCGGGGCTGGCAGCTGCCACTCACACCTGCTGACAGTGCCAAGCGATCAGGACAGGTGCCGGGAACCAGCAGTGGGTGCGAGTGGGGCTGGTGCTGGCAGTGGGTGTGAGCAGCGGCTCCGGTGCCAGCTGCGGGTGTAAGCAGGGCCAGCGCTAGCAGTGATTGTGAGCTATGGCTCTGGTGCCAGCAGCAGGTGCAAGTGGGTCCAGCGCCGGAAGCAGGTGTGAGCGCTGGGCAGAACTGTGGTGTGGTAGCAAAGAATTTTCAGTAACTACCAGAGGCTCGCCTAGATGACAGCAACCAACGCCTGACTTGGTCTGGCACCCCCACTAACCTGCTCCACCATCCCCCTGTAGCTGACGTCCACCATGTTCTACACTCTGCCGCCTGCTGCTGCACCTGCCATGTTCCACACGTGCCCCCTGGTTGTCAGTGCACGTGATAGCAACCAGTTGTTCAGTTGTTCTGCAGTTTGGTCTATTTGCATATTAGCCTTTTATTATATAGCAGTGGTTCTCAACCTTCTGGCCCTTTAAATACAGTTCCTCATGTTGTGACCCAACCATAAAATTATTTTCATTGCTACTTCATAATTGTAATGTTGCTACTGTTATGAATTGTAATGTAAATATCTGATATGCAGGATGGTCTTAGGTGACCCCTGTGAAAGGGTCATTCGACCGCCAAAGGGGTTGCGACCCACAAGTTGAGAACCTCTGTTATATAGGATTGCTCTAGTAATTATCCGGAAGGGAACTGCTCTTCCAGCTGGAAATCTCTTCCTACTGGGACTGCATTTAAAAAATATATATATATTGAATTTATTGGGGTGACATTGATAATTAAAATTATATAGGGTTCAGGTGTACAATTCTATAATACATCATCTGTATATTGAATTCTGTGTTCATCACCACAAGTCTCCTCTCCTTTCATCACTTCTCTCTTTTACCTTCCCCCACCCCTATTTCCCTCTGGGATCACTATACTGTTGTATAAAAGTTATTTTTTCCTTGCTTAAACCGTTCACCTTTTTCACCCAGCCACCCAACCCTCCTCCCCTCTGACAGCTGTCAGTCTGTTATCTATCCACGAGTCTGTTTCCACTCTGTAAGTTTATTGTGTTCATTAGATTCCACATACGTGTGAAATCATATGGTACTTGTCTTTCTCTGACTGGATTATTTTACTTAGCACAATACTCTCCAGGTCCATCTATGCTGTTGAAAAAGGTATGATTTTCTTTCTTTTTTTAATGGACAAGTAATATTTCATGGTGTAAATGTACCACAGCTTTTTTTATCCACTCATCTATTGGTGGGTACTTGAGTTGTTTCTATATCTTGGCTATTGTAAATGAGCCTGCAGTTAACATAGGGTGCATATATTCTTTGGAATTATTATTTTGGATTACTTCAGATATAATCCTAGAAATAAAATCACTGGGTCAAAAAGCAGTTCTATTTTTAATTTTTTGAGGAAACTCCATGTTGCTTTTCACAGTGGCTGCACCAGTCTGCATTCCCACCCACAGTGCACAAGGGTTCCCTTTCCTCCACATTATCATCAACACTTGTTATTTGTTTACTTATTAATGACTAGAGGCCCAGTGCACAGATTTGTGCACATTAAAAGGAAATTAATTGGAAGAAATATTTTTTCATTATTTTTAATATATATTTTTATTGATTTCAGAGAGGAAGAGAGAGAGAGACAGAGAGAAACATCAATGATGAGAGAGACTCATTGATCGGCTGCCTCCTGCATGCCCCCCACTGGGGATCAAGCCCGCAACCTAGGCATATGCCTTTGACTGGAATCGAACCCAGGACCCTTCAGCCCACAGGCCAACGCTCTATCCAACTGAGCCAAACCTGCTAGGGCTAGAAGAAATATTTTAGAGGCCGGGGAGGAACCACGGGAGATTGGCTCCAGCGTGTGTCCAGCCTATCTCGCCCAGTCCCGATCAGCTGGACCCCAGCAGCAAGCTAACCTACCAGTCAGAGCGTCTGCCCCCTTGTGATCAGTGCACATCATAGCGAATGGTTGAATGTTTGGACATTTAGCATATTAGGCTTTTATATATATAGACTAGAGGCCCAGTGCACAAAAATTTGTGCACTCGGGGGGGAGGGGGGTCCCTCAGCCTGGCCTGTGCCCTCTCGCAGTCTGGGACCCCTCGGGAGATAACGCCCTGCTGGCTTAGGCCTGCTCCCGGGTGGCAGAGGGCAGGCCCAATCCCTAGGTGCAGCCCCTGGTCGGGCTCAGAGCAGGGACGATTGGGGAGGTTATGGCTCTACCCCGTCACACACAGAGCAGGGCCCGTGGGGTGGGGGGGTTGGGGCGCCGCACCCTGTCACACACAGAACAGCAGGGTGAGCAGGGGGTTGGGGAGCTCCCCCCTATCAGGCACAGAGCAGGGCCGATCAGGGGGTTGGGGCGCCTTCCCCTGTCACGAACAGAGCAGGGCCGAAAGGGAGGTTGTGGCCCCGCCCCCTATCACACACAGAGCCGCAGGGTGATCAGGGGGTTTGGGCGCTGCCCCCTGTCACGCTGATCCCGGTGCTGGGAGGCATATTACCCTTTTACTATATAGGATAGAGGCCTGGTGCATGGGTGGGGCTGGCTGGTTTGTCCTGAAGGGTGTCCTGGATCAGGGTGGGGGTCCCTACTGGGGTGCCTGGCCAGCCTGGATGAGGGGATGATGGCTGTTTGCAGCTGGTCACACAGCCTTCAGGGTGGGGGTCCCCACTGGGGTGCCTGGCCAGTCTGGGTGAGGGGCTGAGGGCTGTTTTCAGGCTGGGACTGAAGCTCCCAGCTCCTCCTTTTTTTCTTTTTTCTTTTTTTTTTTTTTTTTAATTCTGGGCCAGCTTTAGCTCTGAGGCTTCTGAAAGCAGGTATCTGGTTTGTTTAGGTTCTATAATCGAAACTCTGTATCAACTCCAGCTCTGAGATCCCAGCCGGCTGAAAGCTGGTTTCTGGGGTTTTGTTTAGCTTCTATATTTGTTACAATGTTTCTTAAACTGCAAGCTCAGAGGCCGGCAAGGCAGGTGGGGAATGTTGCAGTCCTCTGTCACTGAAGCAAGCAAGCCTCATGTTCAGTTTAAGCTGCCTGGCTGCCGGCCACCATCTTGGCTGGCAGTTAATTTGCATATCGCCCTGATTAGCCAATGGGAAGGGTAGCGGTCATATGCCAATTACCATCTTTCTCTTTTATTAGATAGGATATCCATTCTGACAGTTGTGACATGATATGTTATTGTAGTTTTAATTCACATTTCTCTGATGATTAGTGACTTTGAGTGTGTTTTTATGTCTGTTGGCCATCTTTATGTCCTCTTTTGATGTGTTTATTAAGGTCCTTTGCCTAATTTTAATTGGATTGTTTGGGGGGTTTTTGGTGTTAAGTTGTATAAGTTCTTTATAAATTTTGGATATTCAGTCCTTACCAGATATATCATTGGTGAAGATGTTCTCCCATTCATTGGGTTGTCTTTCCATTTTGTTGATGTTTCCTTTGCTGTGCAAAACTTTTTAGTTTGATGTAGTACCATTGTTTATTTGTTCTTCTGTTTCCCTTGCCTGAGGCAATATATCAGAAAAAATATTTCTATGAGAAATGTTTGTGATTTTACTGCCTATGTTTTCTTCTAGGATCATTATAGTTTTGAGTCTAACATTTAAGTGTTTAATGTATTCTGAGTTGATTCTTGTTTATGGTGTAAAAAGATGGTCTAATTCATTATTTTTTGCATGTATCTGTCCAAGTTCTCTCAACACCATTTATTGAATAGACTTTCTTTACGCCATTGTATATTTTTGCCTTCTTTGTCAAATGCTAATTGACTATAAAGTCATAGGTTTATTTCTGGGCTCTCTGTTTTATTCTATTGACCTATATGTCTGTTTTTATGGCAGTACCATGCTGATTTGATTACTATGGCCTTATAGCTTGATATTAGGTAGGGTGATTCCTCCAACTTCATTCTTCTTTTTCAAGATTGCTTTGTCTATTTGGAATCTGTTTTGGTTCCATATAAACTTTTGGAAAATTTGTTCTAGTTCTGTGAAATATTCCATTGGTATCTTGATAGGAATTATGTTGAATCTTTAGATTGCTTTGGGTAGGATAGACATTTTAACGGTGTTAATTCTTCCTATCTATGAACCCGGTATATGCTTCCACTTACTTGTATCTTCTTCAGTTTCTTCCTTCAGTGTCTTATAATTTTCTAAGTACATGTGTTTTATATCCTTGGTTAACTTTATTCCCTGGCTTTTATTTTTATGTTTTGATGCACTTGTTAGTGGGATTGTTTTATTAGTTTCCCTTTCTGATAGTTCATTATTGGTGTATAAAAATGCAACTCATTTCTGAATATTTATTTTTTATCCTGCTACTTTACTGAATTCATTATGCAGTTCTAGTAGTTTTTTGGTCGGATCTTTAGAGTTCTCTATATATAGTATTATGTCGTCTGCAAATAATGATAGTTTAACTTCTTCTTTTCCAATTGGATACCTTTTACTTTGTCTTCTTGTCTGATTGCTGTGGCTAGGACTTCCAGTACTATGTTGAACAAGAGTGGTGAAAGTGGATATTCCTGTCTTGTTCCCCATCTTAAAGGAAATGCTTGTTTTTGCCCATTTAGTATGAATCTATCTGTGGGTTTGTCATATGTGGCCTTTATTTATTTGGTTCCTCTTTTTTTCTTGATGGGTTTGGTTAAAGGTTCATCAATCTTATCTTTTCAGAGAATGAGTTCTTGGTTTCCTGGATCTTTTTTAAATTATATTTTTATTGATATCAGAGAGGAAGAAAGAGGGAGAGAGAGATAAAGTACATCATTGATGAGAGAGGTTCATCAATCAACTGCCTCCTGCATGCCCCCTACTGGGGATGGAGCCTGTGCTATGACCAGAACCGAACAGTGACCTCCTGGTTCATAGGGCAACACTCAATCACTGAGACACACTAGCCAAGCTCCTTGATCTTTTGTAGTTTTTTAGACTTTTTAAAAAAATTTCTACTCTGATATCTATTATTTCCATTCTTCTACTCACTTTGGGCTTTCTTTGTTGTTCATTATTTTCAGTTCCTTTAAGTGTAAGTTAGATTGTTTATTTGAGATTTTTCTTGATTATTGAGGTAGGCCTGAAATGCTATGAATTTCCTTGTCAGGACTGCTTACGCTGTGTCCCATAGATTTTTGGTGGTTGTGTTCTCATTTTCATTTGTTTCAAGGTATCTTTCGATTTCTTCCTTGACCTCATTGTTAACTCATTATTGTTTAGTAACATGTTATTTAGCCTCCATGTATTTGTATGTTTTTCAGTTTTCATTATAATTAACTTCTAGTTTCATACAATTATAGTTAGAAAATATGCTTCATATGATTTGTCTTGTTAAATTTATTGAGACTTGTTATGTTTCCTAACATGTGTTCTCTCCTAGAAAATGTTCCATGTGCACTTTAAAAGAATGTATATTCTTCTCCTTTGGGGTGAAATGCTCTGAATGTATCAATTAAATCCATCCGATTAATTGTATCATTTAAAGTCATTGTGTCCTTGTTGATTTTCTCTCTGAAGGATTTATCCATTGATGTCAATGAGTTGTTAAAATCCTGCTATGATTGTATTACTCTCAATCTCTTCCTTTATGTCCATCAGGATTTGTTTTACATATTTAGGTACTCTATGTTGGGTGCATAAATGTTTACAAGGGTATGTTCTCTTGTTGGGTTGCACCCATTATCATTATGCATTATCCTTCTTTGTCTCTTGCTATAGTCTTTGTTTTAAAGTTTATTTTGTCATATGTAAGTATTGCTACCTCAGCAGGGAATGTTTTAAGTTGACTTTTTACTGCCTCCTATTAAGTGTTATCAATAACTTAATAGGGATTTCAAATTTAAATTACACAAAGTCTGAAGTCATTACTTCTATAGAGTAGGCATTTTTAGTAGGGTAGGCATTTTTAGTGTATGCATTTCTTAGATTGTAATACTATTTTGTGAATTAAACTCAATGCCACATACTTTTATTACTGCTAGAAATGTAAAATAAAAGGGTACAGATATTGCCAGATAAATTTGGTCAGCATTTTTTGTATATAGAAATTATAATTTTAAAATATATTTAAAAATAGAATATAATTATTCTAATAACCATTGCAGTTTACTTTTGTTATCTATATATAGATAATTAAGTTACAAACATGTTCTGTGTAGAAACCCATACGTGATATAGATTTGTCTGTAAAATAATCTCTATGGTATATTCTAGAAAGAATTTTTTTACTGTTGTTAGCCTACAGTTCAAAAAAATAGGAGAGTGAAAATCAATGTGGAATTGTCAAGTCTGCAAAATATCTTACCTTGGGATTGTACAGAGCTGTTTCTGAAACAAAAGTCAAAAATCTCATCCTCTAGCAGTGTTCTTTCGTAACGTAGGAGTGGGAAAAAAGTAGAAATCAAACTACCACCATGTAACGATTTAAAAATTAATCCATACTTGAGACCCTGCACCACTGTGTTATGTTAAAATAACCTCCTTCTGTCACTTATAAAGAACTAGATTCAGAACATTATAGTTCAGGCAAGAGGAATATATTGCCCTTGTAACCACTGAACATTCTCTCTGTTATTTAATTAGAGAGGAGGGGGCTGGATCTACAGTAATCTAGGGGGAGTCTCTGTGTAACAATGAGTATGGTATTTTTCTAGACATTGTTGTTCTCAGAGGTCCCCATTAAAAAGAATAAGGATTGCTACTTCTCAAACCTTGTCACATACTGGGCATATTACCTACCTGCACAGTGGAGGTATTGAAGATAGCAGTCTACCTTTGTGATAACCTTCTTTATACACTTACAGAACATATTTACTACTGTATGCAGTACTTCTACAACACTACCAGGGCTTTGCTTGTAAGATTTTGTAAGAAATACACAAGAGAAACGAATCATAGACCTTAGACTCTGAATTGTCTAATATAGTCACAGTGATGCAGTGCTGAAATGAACTATAGCAGATTTAATGAGCAATCTAGGACAGAGACACATGTACTGGACACACCAGGGAAAGCGATTATGTGTATAGGGACTAATTAGCATGAAATATGAATACATTCATATAAGTAGTCTTGATCTATGGGACTCCTTCATTATTGAGAATGATTTTAGCATGAAGTTAATGAAGAGAAATTCAGGAGTTATGCTGTATAGAGAATTTTAAAATAGTATTTTAACTTTTTGATTCTGCAAAGTCTCAATGTCTAGAGTAAAAAAATGAAATTGCATATAATGAAATTGTATGATCAAATGAAATGGATATATTTTTTACAAAGTCTCAAATGTACAAGTTGGAAAGCAGTAGCTACCCTTCATATAACCAATTAATTTAATTAACAAGTAGTTTGATTTTAATTTCTTGAATTCGAGATGAATTGATATTGACTTTTCATCTTAATATTTTAAACATGGTGGTCTAGGCACATTATGTTCCAGAATATGTACCAATAGCCAGGGAGTTGAAAAGCTCGCTTGAATCCTTTGGGGGTTCTGAGATGTCTTTACCAAAGAAATTATCAAAGGATTTAGAGAGAGAATGGGATTAATTTGCTTTAAGGTTGTTTAGGCCCTTGAGAAAGAGCAGAATAAGTTGTAGAGGAACAATATTCCAAAGTAGATTAAACTCCAGGTGAAAAAGACAGGAATATATTTTTATTTAAACTGTATTTTTATTCTATTCTATTCTATTCTATTCTATTCTATTCTATTTATTTATTTATTTATTTATTTATTTATTTATTATTGCTTAAAGTATTACAAAAAGTATTACATATGTCTCCTTTTTTTTCCCCCCTGCCCTTGACAATCCCCTGGCCTCCCCTACCCCCCAGTGTCTTATGTCCATTGGTTATGCTTATACACATGCATACAAGTCCTTTGGTTGATCTCTTACCCACCCCCCTCCTGCCCTCCCACCCTCCCCGGCCTTCCTGCTGTAGTTTGACAGTCTGTTCGAGGCAGCTCTGCCTCTGTATCTATTTTTGTTCATAATTTTATAATGGTCTTTATTATCCAGAAATGAGTGACATCATGTGGTATTTTTCCTTCATTGACTGGCTTATTTCACTTAGCATAATGCTCTCCAGTTCCATCCATGCTGTTGCAAATGGTAAGAGTTCCTTCTTTTTTACAGCAGCATAGTATTCCATCGTGTAGATGTACCACAGTTTTCTAATCCATTCATCTACAGATGGGCACTTAGGCTGTTTCCAGATCTTAGCTATGGTGAATTGTGCTGCTATGAACATAGGGGTGCGTATATCCCTTCTGATTGGAGTTTCTGGTTTCCTGGGATATATTCCTAGAAGTGGGATCACAGTGTCAAATTGGAGTTCCATTTGTAGTTTTTTGAGGAAACTCCATACTGTCTTCCATAGTGGCTGCACCAGTCTGCATTCCCACCAGCAGTGCAGAAGTGTTCCTTTTTCTCGACATCCTCTCCAGCACTTGTCGTTTGTTGATTTGTTGATGATAGCCAGTCTGACAGGTGTGAGATGGTACCTCATTGTTGTTTTGATTTGCATCTCTCGGATGATTAGTGACTTTGAGCATGTTTTCATATGTCTCTTGGCTTTCTGAATGTCCTCTTTTGAAAGGTGTCTATTTAGATCCTTTGCCCATTTTTTGATTGGATTGTTTATCTTCCTTTTGTTAAGTTGTATGAGTTCCCTATAAATTTTGGAGATTAGGCCCTTATCAGATATGACATTGGCAAGTATGTTTTCCCATTTTTATTCTTAATTTAAGGTTTAAAGTTTAGTATATGAACACTTAGAATTTAAAACGACTTTTGATAATAAAACATTCTAAGTTTGAGAAGTGAAGCTGATTTTCACCATATCCACTTCCTTCAAAACAGCTCTACATTAGATTGCTTAGTTAAATATATGGCTGGATTTTATGTAAAATTCCCAATGTTAATATTTTATTTTATATCTGACTTCAATAACCTTTTCATGTGCAAACATCTCAGAAACTGCCATAGAAGTCAATATTCTTGAAGGAAAGTCAGTGTTTTTAAGATGTGAAATTTAAACAAAAACTGCTAAAAGAGTCTATACATTTATTGTACAGAATACTTGTAAGAAACAGTATTTGTATGTAGGGCCATAGGTCTGTGTGCTATCTAGCAGAAAAATAGGCTCTGTATGGTGCTTACCATGTTCAATGCTCTCATGGTTGCTCCAAATATTAACTCATACCTTTTAACACATGTACTTTGTATAAATGGATCAGGGGGTTGGTGATAAAAATAGAATTTAAATAGAGATAAACTTATAAATAGCCATATTTCTATCTGTCCCAGCTTTGAACAAGTCAAAAAGCACATGACTTGTTCATTATTAGGGCACGTTTGAGGAGAGAGTTAACTGACCAAAGGTGGGTCATGAGTCAGACTAATTCTTTGTGGAACTGCTCTTTATTTATTGGAACATATTTAACTTTAAGGACACTAACTTTAGGGATGTGCAGTAGATATATGACAATCTTCAAAACAGCAAGAGGGCACTTGCTGAGTGTCAAACATTTAGATTTTGCTACTAATGTGTTCAATGAGTTTACCTCATTACATTGAATGCTAGCAGATTCCTTGTGAGTTAAAAGTAGTATTTTTAATCTCAAATTGGCAGTTGAAGAAACAGAAGTTTAAAGAGTTAAGTGTTTGGCTTTGTTTGGGTTAAAGTTAAACTATTAAGTATATATCTGGAATTCAAATCCAAGTTGTATACCTCACTTTTTTTTTAGTTTATAATAGACTATAATTAAACATTGATATGAACAAAAATTTCTCTTGAATCAACTTTTTATTTAGCTGTGCAATAGCTGACCTTGTTCCACCTTTTGTGTATTATACTAAATTACTGCTGTTAGGAAGTCATACTGTGCTTTCTGCTGCTTAGATCTCAGGCATGTATATGTATCCCTGCTGCTGCTCCAGTCACCTTTTGCTCTTGCAAATACTTATAATCGGGTCTGTCTTGACATTGTAGTTGCTACAACATAGGGTCACTTTCCTCCAAGAGTTAGTAACGTTGGGGGATAGTTTCACATTTTCCTTCATGTCCATTTCTATTATATACTAGTGGACCGGTGCACAAAATTCATGCACATTAAAAGGGGATTAATTAGAGGAAATATTTTAATATTGCTATTTGCCCTTTGTCTATAATAGAACTGTCAGAGATGAAAGAAAATTAGTAAAATGTATATGAAAATCTCCCTCCTGTCTAGGGCACACCAACGGACCCAGAGTCAAGTTCCCACCCACCCACGTACACCTCAAAATTGCACAAGACCCTAACCCGGGTGCTCCCCACCCCATTGGGTTAGATCCAGACCTGGCGGGTCCCACCCTTGTCAAGCCTCACTGAGCAAGGGGTGCAGCCTCAGGTCCCCTGGCCTGGTGACGGGGCGGGGGGTATGGCCTGAGGCCCCTCAGCCTGGGTCAGGGTGGGAGGACCCCTGACTCAGCACCAGGGCGGGGGGCACACCTTGAGGTCCCCTGTCAAGCCCCGCCAGGTGGGGTCATGGCCTCAGGTCCCCTGGCCTGGTGCCAGGGCAGGGGGCATGGCCTGAGGTCTCCCCTCAAGCCCTGCTGGGTGGGGTGTGCAGCCTGAGGTCCCTCGGCCTGGCACCAAGGCGGGAGGCATGGCCTGAGGTCCCCCATCAAGCCCCATGGGGATTGGGGTCGCAACCTCAGGTCCCTGCTGATTGCTCATTACGGGAACTCGGCCTCTGCTGTGGGTGCAGCCATCTTGTGTTACGGAAACCCTGTTTCCGCTATGGGCACCACCATCTTTGTGGCGGAGTGATGGTAAATTTGCATATTCTCTCTTTATTATATAGGACTAGTAGCCCAGTGCATGAAATTCATACGGGGGGGGGGGGGAGGAGTGTCCCTCAGCCAGGCCTGCACCCTCTCCAATCTGGGATCCCTCTTGAAATCTGGGACTACTGGCTCCTAACCACTTACCTGCCTTCCTGCCTGCCTGCCTGATTGCCCCTAACTACTCTACCTGCCTGCCTGCTCTCCCCCAACTGCCCCCCCCCGCTAGCCTGCTTGCCCCCAACTGTCCCCCCGGCCAGCCTCCTTGACCCCATCTGCCCTCCCCGCCAGCCTGCTTGTCCCCAACTGCCACCCTGCCGGCCTGCTCACCCCCAACTGCCCCCCTGGCCAGCCTGATTGCCCCCAACTGACTGGCCCCCACTGGTGGCCTTCTTGCCCCCAACTGGCCCTCCCTACTGGCCTGCTCACCCCCAACTTCCCCCTCCGCTGACCTGATCACCCCCAATGGCCCCCCCACCCCCAATGGCCTGATCACCCACAACTGCTGTCCCATTCTGGCCTGATCACCAACAACTGCCCTGCCCTCTTGGCCCCTAACCGCCTCTACCTTGGCCCCGTCACCATGGCTTTGTCCAGAAAAATGTCCGGAAGGTCTCCTGGAAGCTCTCCCAGTCTAATTAGCATATTACCCTTTTATTAGTATAGATAGAGGCCTGTAGCATGGGTCGGGGCTGTCTGGTTTGCCCTAAAGGGTGTCCTGGATCAGGGTGGAAGTTCCCTTGGGGAGCAGGGTGGCCTGGGCAAGGGGCCTATGGTGGTTTGCAGGCCGACCATGCCCCCATTGGGCTGGGGGTCCCCACTGGGGATGGTGCCAGCCTGGGAGAGTGGAAGGGGCAGTTTGCAGGCCAGCCACGCCCCCTTCAGGGTGGGATTCCCCACTCTGGGGCTGTGGCCAGCCTGGGTGAGGGGCTTAGGGCCGTTTGCAGGGTGGCCACACACCTTTCAGGTTAGGGGTCCCTGCTAGAGTGCCTGGCCAGCTTGGTGAGGGGCTGATGGCTGTTTGAAGGCTGGTCACGCCCCCCCATCGGGACCCTCCCCCCATGGGGGCATGGCCAGCCTGGGTAAAAGGCTGAGGGCCGTATTCAGACTGGCCACAGCCTCTACAGGGTGGAGGTCCTTGCTGTGGTGCTTGGCCAGCCTGGGTGATGGGCTGAGGGTTATTTGCAGGCCCCTCCCTCGGCAGCCGGCCTGGGTGATCCAAGCCTCCTGTGCGCTCAGGCTGTCTCTGTGGCCACCGCCCACAGGCCCCTCCTTTGGCTGCTGGCCCAGGAGGGCGGGAAGCTTGATTTCCTCCATTGCCGGGGACGACCCAAGCCTTCTGCCCGCTCCAGCTGGCTCTGTGGCTGCAGCCATCTTTGTCCCACTAATTTGCATACCCCCCCTGATTGGTTGTAGGGCATCATGGAGGTATGGTCAATTTACATATTTGTCTATTATTAGTGTGTAGATGTTGATTTTATACCACTTAGAAAGTATACCAGAGACCTTTATAAAAAAATCTCTTGAAATTATATCACTTGATTGTGATAGCCAATTTACCATTTTGTTATATATTCTCTCAGTGATGTTGCTGTGCTTTTTAAAAAAAATCTGTGTTTATATCCTTATTTATTTATTTTTTTTACAAAATAGTATCTTACTGTATATATAGTGTATGGTACATCCTACTTTTTTGGACCTAATATATTCTTGGCATATAAACTAATATTTTGCAAATACATGATTTTAATGAATGTATAATATGCTTAAAAGGCTATACCATGGTCTAGTTAAATGTTCCCCTATTTTTCAATATTTAGATCATTTCCAGTTATTTGATCTAGCTATACCATGTGGAATAGTCTTTATATATTAATTTTCCTGTAAATCTCTTAGTGAAATTACTAATGGAAAGGTATGAGTTATTTTAAACTCTTGTTATGTGTTCCTAATTGTTTGTGGAAAGGGTATTTAAATTTTCATTCCTACCAACCATAAATGAGTAGCAAGCAAATATTTAGAACTATGACTAGCACTAAATATTATAATTTAAAAATATTTGCCAAATTGAGTGAAAAACTGGGTTTATTTGCTTATTAATTATGTAAAACAGTTTTAATACATATTGACCTTTTGTTTTCCTTTGTCTTTATTTTGTTCATAGTTTTTACTCAATTTTTATATTATAGGCATAGTATTTTTGTTATTTTCTTCAAAGATCTTTACATTAACCCTTTGTCAACTTTGTTATAGTTTGCAGTTTTTTCCCCAGAGTTTCCAATTACTTTTTAATTTTGTTTTGATATATATCAAGATGAGCTAAAGTTTTTTCGTTTATTTGTCTTTATGGAAAGTGGGTGGAACATTTTAAAGTAGAATTTCCCATTAGATAGAAAAATTTTACTTTAGTTACTCCAGAGACGCAGAAGAAAGTATAATAATTGTAATATACACTCAAGAGAAATTATACAACTAGTGCTATTCATTATCCCTGGCTTCCATTCAAATGGAGCTAGCTTTGTTATTTTCATATTCTGCTTCCTGAGTCTCCATATGTGACAGTCTCTTGGCAAGATTTCAATGCGCTTTTATCTTTTATATTTGTGGTTGGAACTGATCCAGCTTCTCCTGCTTTCTGGGGAGAGTTCCCTGTCATTGTACATGCATTGGCTTGGAGCTCTTATAGTGGTGGAGCAGTTAAGTACATGCCCACGTGTAGGACATTCAAGTTTCCTAAGACTCAAGTGTGTCATATCCATGTCATCAAACCAAAGCATATTAAATCTGAAAGTGACCTTAAAGATCATGGTCTAAAAACCTCACTGTGCAGATAAGTCAAATCTCACTTTCTTGCTCAGGCACACAGACTGTTGAAGAATGATGAACTTGGTTGATTCTCTGACAGTCCCATTATGTTGTATAGACTTTGTTGGTATTGATCTCATCACACATTTACTTTCTGCTCTATATAGGGTGTATAATATTTTCTTGATCTAATAAACCAGGCTATAATAGTGCATGATTCTTTCTTTGTCATAAATTTTGTAGGATGAGACTTGGCAAAACACCTAGCCATCTGGGGTTTTTCCAGAATGTGTTGCCTGTGATGATGTTCTGTTTTCACCATTATTATGAAAACATTTATTAAACACTAGAGGCCTGGTGCACGGATTCGTTCACTGGTGGGGTCCTTCGGTCTGGCCTGCGCACTCTCACAATCCGGGACCCCTCGGGAGATGTCGGATAGCTGGTTTCAGCCCAATTCCCGCAGGCCCTATCCAGACAGGAGGGAGCCCAATCCTCTGCATTGAGTGTCTGCCCCCGGTGGTCAGTGTGCGTCATAGCGACTGGTCAACTGGCCGTTCGGTTGTTCGGTCACTTAGGCTTTTATTTGTATACTAGAGGCCTGGCACACGAAATTTGTGTGCAGGTACAGTCCTTAGGCCTGGCCTGTGATCAGGGCCATCTTCCCCGGCTGCCAGCAGCTGGCCCCGCCCCCTGCTGCCCCCCCCCCCCCAGTTCACTATCAGGGGATCAGAGCTTGCAGGCCAGGGGGAGGGACCGAGAGGTGGTCAGTGCGCCTCATAGGAATTGGTCGAGCAGTCGTTCTGGTTGTTCTGCTATTTGGTCAATTTGCATATTACTCTTTTATATACACTGAGTGGCCAGATTATTACCACCACCTGACGTTTGTAGGCAAATTAGCTATACTTTCCCACTGAAGTTGCTAGAGGGCCAGATCATTATGAATGTCTGAATAGCAGAATATACCTAAGTATTGTTGCTGATCAGGTTCATCCTATCATGTTGATGGCGTATCCCAATGGAAATGGCTTCTTCCAACAAGACAATATGCCATGCCACAGTGCTCGTATTGTGCAGGAGTGCTTTCAAGAACATGAGGGAGACTTTACCTTGCTTAGCTGGCCCCCACAATCACTAGATCTCAATCCAATTGAGCATTTGTGGGACGAAGTTAAAAGAGCCATCACGCAGCTGGTTCCACAATCATCAAATCTCACAGAACTGAACAGTGCTATTCATCAGGCATGGTGTCAGATTCTTCGCATCACCTTTTAACATCTCGTGGAGTCAATGCCAAGAAGAATCACCACAGTATTGAAGGCAAAAGGTGGACCAATGAAGTACTGATGGGGTGGTCATAATTATCTGGCCACTCAGTGTATATAGATATAGATGTTATATGTTTGCTAATATACTGAGATAAAAGAAACTGTTTTCACAGTTTACATAGCTTAACAAACTTAACATAGTCCTACTACTGTGCTACTGAACTTACAGGTCTCCCCGCAGCTTGGACTAGCCATCATTTCCCAGTTTGGCATGTTGCAGATGTTGTAGCTAGAAATATGTTAGGCCCTCAGATGAAATATATTATTCCCTCCTGACCTGACAGGACTATATAGCTCATATCATCAGGTGTCAGGGCTTTAAGCAAGCTTGCCTCTGGGTGGTTTATCTTTTCCAGTGATTTGAGACATGTACTTATATTGAATGTGCTCAAATTTCCTGTATATCTCTGCTTTATTAGTCTCTATTTGGGTTGTTTTGAAGGGTTTTCATTTTACTATGTAGATTGACACATTTTTATACTGTTGCTGGAGGTGCTTTCACACTGCTACACTTTAGAAATCAAAATAATAAATAATACATATGGTTTTCATTGTTTTTTTTTTCTCTTTGCAGTCTTATTTTTTATGACTATAACCTTTCATTGGAAGTGTTAGTGACATTGTTTCACTTTTTCTCTTCTTGCTTTTTTTTTTTTGTCTTAAGATAATAATAGGATAGCTTTTCAGACAGGCCTGACATTTCCTAATTTGAAAATATATACTGTACATTTTTAATAGACTGTCCTTTTTAGAGAAGGTTTATACTTATAGAAAATTAAGAAAGTTCAGAATTCTCATTCCTGTACAGAATTTCCCCTTTTATTAACATCTTGCATTAATGTGGTATATTTGTCACAAATGATGAAACAGTATTGATATCCTATTTTTAACTGAAGTCCATAGTTTACATTAGGGTTCATCCATTTGTTGTGCAGTTCTGTGGGTTTTGATAAATGAATAATGTCCTGTATAGCATAAACTGAAATTTGACTTATCCTTTGATGATGGTACTTCCATTCTTGGTTCATTCATTCATTCACCCATTTTGATCATATCTTTCTCTAGTGTCTATTTATTGAGTGCTCTCTATGTTAAGACACTGACAAATGCTGCAGGAAGTTGCCTAGCTATGTATCTCCAGTGATGAAATGAGGTCTTGTGTGAGAAAGGCTTTGAAAGGGAAGACCCTTTGCTGACAGGATGTTGTAATAACTAAATGATCACTGATTTCAGATTTCTGCTCACGAAGTATTTTCCTAAGTTAAAACAGGTATGCCATGTTCCATTTATGTTTTAGACATTTATTTGCAAGGGAGTGGGGACTGTTTTAACTATGGCTATTCTGTACATTCCCCTGTTTGTGTTGGATATTTATTTCTTCATATCTTCCCTATTAGAAGCTAGTGAGGCATTATAAAAGGCAGCATTTTTCTTTGGAACTAATTATTTATTGATTCTGGGAAAGTGTAAATTAGTGCTAAATTTTGACTTCAGTAAATGAATTTCCCTTTATAAATTTTCTGGAATAAACCTATTGATTATTGAGAAAAATTTATAATATGTACATTCCCTGGGTGGGTCAACATGAATGGGTGGATCATTTTTGTTATTGGAACAAAGCATTCCAAATAAATAAATGATTATGAACAGAAATAAATAATATAAATATAGACTTTTTTGAGTCAATTCACCGTCTTTTAGTACTGTCATTCCTTTTCTCTTTAGTTGTAAGGTTGACTAGTTGGCCATGATGCCCCTGGGCTAGGTGTTAACACAATTTCTTGGTAAATTCTTATATAATCTGCTGGCTATTGCTCTTATAGAGGTTGTTATTGTTTTACAAGAGTTTAATTGAGAGTGTATGATTTGAAATCAGAAAATCTGAGTTTAAATCTTAGGTGCTAAGCATCCATGGGCAAATACCTTAACCTCTCTGAATCTCAATTTATTCTGAATTATGATACTACCATTCTCATATGGTTGTTAGTGTGATTAAATCAAATTATGTACATAAAAACATTGCCATTAATCACTACTTATAATTTATTGTGACAATGACTATTATATATATATCTACACTAATAAAAGAGAAACATGGTAATTGGCGTATGACCGCTACCCTTCCCATTGGCTAATCAGGGCAATATGCAAATTAACTGTCAGCCAAGATGGCGGCTGGCAGCCAGGCAGCTTGAAACTAACATGAGGCTTGCTTGCTTCAGTGACAGAGGACTCCAACGTCCCCCGCCTGCCGCTGCAGGCCTCTGAGCCTGCAGTTTCAAACATTGTAACAAATACAGACGCTAAACAAAACTCCAGAAACCAGCTTTCAGCCGGCTGGGATCTCAGAGCTGGAGTTGATATAGAGTTTTGAGAACCGAAACAAACCAGATACCTGCTTTCAGGAGCAGAGGCCTAAGAGCTGGAGCCTCAGAGCTAAAGCTGGCCCAGAATAAAAAAAAAAAAAAAAGAGAGAAAAAGGAGCAGTTGGGAGCTTCAGTCACCCGCCAGCCTGAAAACAGCCCTCAGCCCCTCACCCAGACTGGCCAGGCACCCCAGTGGGGACCCCCACCTTGAAGGGGGTGTGACCAGCTGCAAACAGCCATCATCCCCTCATCCAGGCTGGCCAGGCACCCCAGTGGGGACCCCCACCCTGATCCAGGACACCCTTCAGGGCAAACCAGCCTGCCCCCACCCATGCACCAGGCCTCTATCCTATATAGTAAAAGGATAATATGCCTCCCAGCACCGGGATCAGCGGAGCCGCGAGGCCTCCCGGCACCGGGATCAGCGTGACAGGGGGCAGCGCCCAAACCCCCTGATTGCCCTGCGGCTCTGTGTGTGACAGGGGGTGGGGCCACAACCTCCCTATCCGCCCTGCTCTGTTCAAGACAGGGGAAGGCGCCCCAACCCCCTGATTGGCCCTGCTCTGTGGGTGATAGAGGGCGGTGCCCCAACCCCCTGATCCGCCCTGCTCTGTGTGTGACAGGGGGCGGTGTGCCAACTCCCCTATCAGCCCTACTCTGTGAGTGACAGGGGGAGCTCCTCAACCCCCTGATGGGCCCTGCTCTGTGCGTGACAGGGGTGGCGCCACAACCTTCCCATCGACTCTGCCTTTAGTGTGACAGGGGACGGTGCCCCAACCCCCCAATCGGCCCTACCCTGAGCGTGACTGAGGTTGGCATCGCAACCTCCCAATACGCCCTGCTCTGTGCATTACAGGGGGCGGCGCCCCAACTCCCCAATAGGCCCTGCTCTGAGCCCGACCAGGGGCTGCACCTAGGGATTGGGCCTGCCCTCTGCCACCCGGGAGCAGGCCTAAGCCAGCAGGGCATTATCTCCTGAGGGGTCCCAGACTGTGAGAGGGCACAGGCCGGGCTGAGGGACACCCCCCCCCCCCGAGTGCACAAATTTTTGTGCACCGGGCCTCTAGTATATATATATATTTATTAATTTGAGAGAGAGGGAGGAAGGGATGGACGTAGAAAGAAAGAGAGGGAGAGAAGGAGAGACAAGGAGAGAGAAGGGGACAGAGAGAGAGAGGAGAGAGAGAGAGAGAGAGAGAGAGAGAGAGAGAGAGAGAGAGAGGAGAGAGAGAGAGAGAGAGAGAGAGAGAGAGAGAGAGAGAGAGAGAAGAGATCAAACCCATTAACCTTTGCGTATTGGGACAATGTTCTAACCAACTGACCTACCTGGCCAGGGTTTGACTTTTATATTGTAATATACTAGGTTGGTGTTCTTTTTGATCCATGAATACATTTCTAATGTTTATTTGATTAATTTATTGAATATGGAAGAGCTTTCTTTTCAGACTAATGGCTGTGCTTTGGAAAATATCCAATGAAATGTAGAACTACGGTCCTCTTTCTGTGTGAATTGGGAAGCTAGTACTTTATTTTCTCTCTCTCAAGCTTTTGATTTATATATTTTCATTGAGTTAATATGGGATGATTGCTAATGTCATAAAATAAAATCCCAAAAATAGACAAGTCAGTCATTGAAAATAAAGTCTACTCAAAATTCCTTCAATCATATTACATCTATATATATAAAAGCCTAATATGCAAAGTGTCCCTTCAGGAGTTTGACCCACTGGGAGTTTGATTGCTTGTTATGATGTGTGCTAACCACCAGGGGGCAGCGCAGAACAAAGGAAGGCCCCATCTGGCAGCCGGCAGCCAGGGGAGGGAGGCCCCAGCCGGCAGCTAGCAGCTGCTAGGGACCCTACCTGTGCACGAATTTTATGCACTGGGCCTCTAGTTTTAAAATAAGAATGCTTGGTCTTTGAGTTGTACTGTCATAATACCAACTTTTATTTGTGTGTACGTTTACTTTAAGTGAAAATGACTGAAGCACTATTTTTGATTTCTGTTTTGTGAGGTCAATTCAACTTTAATAGTCTCATAAGAATAAAAGAAATGGAACAATTATTATCACGAAACTGGAGAAACTATTGCTTCTTACCATCTTGTTTGTTTTGTTTGCTACTTAAATTGACATTGAGGCAAAATTTAAGTGAGCTTATATTAAAAAACACAGCTGAAATTTGTAATTCCTTATAGTCAGTTAAAATATATCAAAAATAGCCCTGGCCTGTATATTCAATGGTTAGAGTGTTGGCCTGAGCACTGAAGGGTCATGGGTTCGATTCCTGGTCAAGGGCATATACCAAGGTTGCTGGTTTGACCCCCAGCCCAGGTCAGGGCTAGTGTGGGAGGCAACGAATAGATCTCTCTCTCTCTCTCTCTCTCTCTCGCTCGCTCTCTCTCTCTCTCTCTCTTTCTTTTTCCCTTCCTACCTTCCTCTCCTCCCTCTCCCACCTCCCTTCCTCCCTTCCACTTTATCTAAAAACCAGTGGTTACAAAAAAAGTATTCATAGAAACAAATCAATTGTTAATCAGCTAATTCTAAGTAGGAATACAATCCTTCAAGATACTTTTATTTTTTGAAACGAACTTAAATTTTGGATTTTTAAAGCATACTTGTCTGCCAGTATCTATAGATTAAAATGCATGGACATTAGTTTTGATAGTTCAGATGTACTTATTTACATGTTTAAAGGAGATTTATTTTGTTTTATCTGAGTAAAAGCTGGTAAAACCAAGTGGACATTGTTTGTTTTTATAATGAAGTTTTCAAATTTATGGCTACAAATATTACTGGGATTAGAACTGCTGTCCCTGTTGGTTGTTTTTCAAATGAGTGAATATGCTTTGTGTGTGTGTGTGTGTGTGTGAATGTGAACAACCTTCACCAATTTTAGCATTTCAATTTTAGGGAACCTAAGATGAGTCATTTTTCACAAAAGTCTTTATCTCTTTGAACTCATTTACTATCTTTGCTTGACAGAGAGAAAGGATTTGGTGCTTTTTTTAAAACTCCCTCCTTAGCCCCATAGTGTTTTAGTTGCTCTGTAATAAAAATGGTGCAGAGAATTGAAAGGCCAAAGCAGATGTTTGAAGTTTCATGAATTTATTTTGTATTTCAATATTGGGTTGGGGGAGGAGGAGAATGAAGTAAATTCTGATATTATTCATTTTTCCTGTTGGGATAGTTGTTCAGAATATCAGTTTACTTCTCTATATAAAAACTAGAGGCCCAGTGCAAGAATTCGTGCACCATGGGGTCCCTTAGCCTAGCCTGTGAGATCGGGCTGAAACTGGCTCTCTGAAATCCCCTGAGGGGTCCCGGATTGCGAGAGGGCAGCAGGCCAGGCCGAGGGACTCAACCAGTGCACCATCGGGGCCGGGGAGGGACGCAGGAGGTTGGCCAGCCAGGGAGGGATGGGCTCCAGGGCGTGTCCAGCCCGTCTCACTCAGTTCTAATGGGCCGGACCCCAGCGGCAAGCTAACCTACCAGTCAGAGCATCTGCCCCCTGGTGGTCAGTGTACATCATAGTAACTGGTCGACTGCCCCCTGTGTTCAGTGCATGTCATAGTGAGCGGTTGAGCTGCCTTAGTGTATCATTAGCATATTATGCTTTGATTGGTTGTATGGCCAACTGATTGACCAGACACTTAGCATATTAGGCTTTTATTACATAGGATAGTAGTATTTTGCCTTTTTGAGAAGATGATTTTAATTCTACATTGCAGATATTTAGTAGGAGAGAATTATAGGCATGCTTTTTAATATTTATAAAGTATTTTTAAGGGCCATGCATGAAGGCTGTATGTAAATATACTACTAATAAAATAACACCACTAATACAATTGAGCTATTATAAAAAGAAAAAAATCTACTTACCATCTAGTGAGCAGAGACTGTCTTTCCCTAATTTGCATTTAGAAAGCTCTAAATTAAAATGCTAAAAGGAAGGCAAACAATTTCAGCCAGTGCTGCTGGTATTGTAAATATAACTTGCTTACTTGATATAATTTTAAATAAATACTCTTGGCATTAAGACATCATGCTTTCTGATCATGTAATGGTAAACCACAGAATAATAGAAGCATGTTTGAAATGGGCCTCATTTTTACCACAGTGCATTATTAATTGCATGCTTCAATATCTTCAAATTAATTTGTGACATCCCTATACAGAAATAGACTTGTATAAAGAAAAACTAATAACTTATTTTTCTACAAGAATGTCATTTCTTTTGTGAGCCATTATAAGACTTTTCTATTTGGGCATACAACAAAGAACTTATGTAATGCTATTTTATCTTCCAAAAATACTTTGCTGTATAATAAGAAATTGTAATTTTGCAATAAAAGAAAAATATATATGTATGTGTGTATGTGTACATCCTACCTATGACCAAATAGATAGTATTGTCTTATAAATTTCCTAGCATATTCTCTTTAACATGGCTAATTCATACCTTTTCTCTTCAGCTTTTTCATTCTGTGCTCCTTGATCCTCAATCCATACACCACACAGACACAGAGACACACAGGCATACACACACACCAATGATCTGCCTCATAATTCATTGACAAATGTATAAGCACTCAATTAGGAATCCCTTCAATTTTGTCTGTACAGTCTATCAAATTACCCTGCCTAATTCTCTATGTTTCCTATTACTGTGGATAAAGAGTCCCTGCACCTATGGAAGAACAACCTGTCCACTTGGGCAATGGTTCCCACCCCTCCATTTATTTTCTTTCCCCATGCTATATTTATATTTTCTTTACAATACTTCATTTTCAGCAGCACACTGACATGCTGAACTGTCTCCTCTCTTGAAAAGAACCACTCTCGATCTCATAGCTCTCTATAACTATTCCCCATTTCTCTGCTTTCCAGAGCCAAAACCTCTTGAAAGACTTCTCCATTAGTCATTGTCTTTACATTCTCATCTCACTCTTTCTTCAGCCAATTACGAATAAACTTATATCCCCATTACTCCACAGAGTTTGTTATTCTGAAGATCACCGGTGACCTTCAATGTTTGCTTCTCAATTATTGTTTTAACCTCTCAGCAGCATTTGCTACAGTTGACCAATCCTTCTATTGTAGAGGAAATTTTGTTGGTTTGCATGACTCCACAGTTTCCTGGGTTTTCTCCTTCTTTGCCAGCTCACTCTTATTCGCTTTTCTTTGTTCACTGCTTTGGTGGCTTTTGAGATATGTTTTGGGGATGGAGTTAACAAAACTTGCTGATGAATTGGGTGTGTGAGATAAAAGACAGAAAGGAATCAAGAAAGGCTCCTAATTGTTTGGCTGGAGCAACTGGATGATGGTGACATTTATTGAGAAGAGGAAGACTTGGGTAATGGTAGGGGCAGAGTGAGGAATAAAGAGTTTTTCTTTGGCTATGATACATTTAAGATACCTGTTAAACAGATATCATAGTGAAGATGTCAGGTAAATCGTTGGATTGTGAGTCTGGAATTCCAGACATTGGTCATAGCTAAAGATATTAATTTGAGATCGTTGTCACATAGATGACATTAAAATCATGTGTCTGGATGAAGTCATTTTATGAAAGTGTTTACATGGAGAAGAGGAAGAAGTATGGGACCAAGCCCTGGTGTATTCTATCAGAGATTGTAGAAAGGAAGAAGATTTAGCAAAGCAAATTGAGGAAAGTATGAGTAGGAAAAGTGAAACAGTGTAGTGTCATAGAACCACTAAGACAGAGGATATGATGATCTGAGAGATTAAATAGGAAGACTATAACATATTGGTTGGCAACATTGAGGCCATGATACCCTTATGAAGTTTTAGAAGAGAGTTTGACCTAGATGCTAAGTTGGATGTGGCTAACGAAGTCAGTGAAAACAACAGAAGTTAGAGTGCACAAAAAGATGGAATCAGTTGCTCAAGTCCTCAGTAAATGCGTGGGAGTGACTAAGAGATCTGAAGATGAAATGGGAAAAAGTGGTGTAGCTGCATTATGCTAGCTGTGCTACCTATTTATCTCACAAATGTAGTATGAAAATTAAATATTGGCAAACCAATTACCTTATAAACCGATGACTGAATGAAAATCACTTCACACATTGTTAGGTGTAGCCAAATGAAGATGGATTCCATTGTGTTTATCTAGTTCAGATGGTATATTTAATGAGGACAGTTTGCATGGAATTAATGATGGCTAGCTACGATTATAATGAAAATTTGAAGCATAATCATTTAGACTTACGTAATACCCTTTATTTTAAAAAAACATGTAAAGAAATGTATAATTACAAAACCATTTTAAAATAAACACTTCAAATTTTTAACAGATATAATAATCTCCTTGATAAAATGTGCTTCCTACTCTGTTTCATTGGAAGAGTATATAAAGCATTTACTTGAAACATTTCAGATTGTTCAAGTTCACTAAGGATATATATTTTGGAAGGCACCAAGGCTCAAGAGGAACTTGGTATTTTAATTTTGGTTCTCTGTGACCATGTGACCTCAGTTCCAGACACAGAAAAATGAGGAGAGAGTGTGTTAACATATTTTTAAAAGATCCTCTGATTCTGTTGTGTGATAAATTAGAAATATTTCAAATATTTGTATTTTGGCTTTTAGTGTAGACAAAAATATATGCTATGTGTATTTCTGCATGCCCTCTGATGCAGGATTCCAAGCTATTTGTCATGGTGTGATTTAATGCTTCTGGTTTTCTTTTTAATCTGTAATACAATTTAAGCAGTCATTCAAATAATTTTCTTTAAAGTGAGACCAGGAAAATGCATAGCATAGTAAACTAAGAAAAGACATGTAATATTTTAAGGTTTTTTTTTTTTTGGGGGGGGTGGGAATAATTTCACTTATAAAAATTGCAATGATAAGTATACTACAGAGAACACTTGTATACATCCTTTATCCAAATTCACCTATCATTGACACCATTCATTCTCATTCATCCTCTCTCTCTTCTTCCTCCCTCCATGTGCATGCATTCATGCTCGTTCTCGCTCTCTCTGTCTCTTTCTGTCTTCCTCTGTCTCCAAGCTTCCCTCCTCCCCACCCCCATCTCCATCTCTGGCTCATTTCATCTTCTTCAGCCTTCTTTAATCTGGAACATTTTCCCAGTCATTCTTTGTCTTTTATGACATTGATATTTTTGAACAACATAAATCTCATTTTTAATAGAATGTTTTTCATTTTGTGTAGGTCTAATGTCTTCTCATGATTAGAATCAGGATATGCATTCTTGGCCAAGATTATGCATAGGTGATGCTGTGTCAGACATCACATCTGGAGGCACACATATCTGTCTGTGCCTCATTGGTGATGTTGATTTTGATCACTTGGTCAAGGTATTATATAATTTTTCCAGTGTGAAATTATTATTTTCTCTTTGAAATTAATATGCAGTCTGTGGGGAGACATTCTAAGGCCATACAGATATCCTGTTCATCATCAAAATGTTCCCCCAGGCTATCTAATCTATATATATAAAAGCCTAATATGCAAACTGTCCCCTCAGCAGTTTGATGGACCCAGAGATCAATCGCTCACTATGACATGCGCTGACCACCAGGGGGCGGTGTGGATCAAAGGAAGGCCCTGGCCAGCAGCTGGCAGCTGCTAGGGACCCTACCCGTCCATGAATTTCATGCACTGGGCCTCTAGTACTTACTGTAATAGTTGTAAAATGGTTTTCCATTTCCAGTCTTCCCTTGACACAGTTGGCACTCAGCATTCTACTGTAAGCAAGACCTCTCCTTTCTCATTGATTGATTGATTGATCTATCGACTTATTGATTGATATATTATCAATATGGACTCATACATTTATATATATTTTCCAGTGGTTCATAATTCATTACTGTACTGAATTATTTTGGTGCTCAGTTTTTACCAGATTTGGCCAGAGAACCCCCTCAAGCTATTCTTGTGACATGCCTCCCCTTCCTTATCTTTTTTTTAGCATTACCTTATGTTTCTATAGAATAACATTTTAGTTTCATCTTTTACCTACCTTTCTATAGCCCTGCGATCAGCTATGTTTCTAAGGAACCTGGTTTCTTTTAGTGGGAAATTGTATGACAGATCAATACCTAGATGCTAGATGTGTACTCATTGTTACTGGAATGCAAGAAAAGACAAGTTACTTTTCAATTAAAGGAGACATATGTACTACTATTTGTAATACTTTAAACAATAAAAAAATAGAGTACAAATTGTTGAAAATGTCATTAGAATATGTAATTTGCCAAATCATGGCATTTCACTTTTACATATGTCCCATTTGTGTGATAGAGGTGTGAAATGATTTCAAACCCACATGTGGTACCCTAATTACAATGAATAAGTTTAATTTTAAAAATAAGAGTGTGTAAGGCAAGAACATTGCAAATATTTATCTGTACTAACATAAAGAAAATACTAACATATGTAATTGCCATATATTTATACTCTCTTTGAGTTGCTTCTGTGACTCAGTTAATTAAATAAGAAATTAAAATGTCAAACAGAATTGGAGCAGAGATTTTAGTGAGAAAACAGAATCTACTTCTACTTCAAAAAGTTATAGTTAAACAATAGCTTTAATAATGCACTATGGGATACTATAAATGGACAAAACTCTTCTTGAATTTTTTTTATACTTCAACTTTAAAAATTTCTTAGAATATGTGGTTACATAGAGTTTGTTCTATGTATAAATATTTCTTTGATTTTTTAATATATATTTATTGTAATTGGAAAATAACATATGATGAAACAAACTCCTACACATTCATTGAATTGAATAATTCAAATTAAAATTCAGTTTAAAACTCCTACATTTAATGTTCTACTTCATTTTATGAAATCGCTGTTTATTTTTATTCCTTTTCTCTTAAGCTTCTAAATTTTTTTCTTTCGCTTTTGCATTGCTTGATAATTGACCTTTCTAGAATCAGCATAATCTTAGCTACAGCAACAGAATCCTAGCTAACACACTTAGGTGCTTTTTATTACATTCAAGATGTTAATTGATTGCTTACTACGTGCAAGGTACTGTCCAGGGAACTAATTTTTTTTTAAAGGTGTTTGAATTACTGGTGTTTCCAATGAAGTTAGTAGTAGAATCTGCTCCCTCCCTAGCAAATTGCATTAGACCAGCTTGTCAGATGCATTACTCATTAGGTTGCTAAGGCATAAATAAGGCCTGAACTTGAGGTTTATAACATAATGACATTTGATGTTTTTCTTCTGTTTGTTATCAGTGCCATATCTGGTACTGAAAAGAGATATACTCCTTATCTCTCTTTTCTCAAAATATATTTTTTCCTAAAAACCCCATATTTTTAAATCTAATAAGTTTTCTTGAAAACATATCTTGGAATTGATAGTGTACTGTCTCCCTTTTACTATGGTAGTGATAATCAAATGCTTGCTTTTCGAAACATTTTCCTGACATGTCTGAACTGAGTATTTTATTTTTTTACCCACAGCTGCTTTTTCATTCTTCTTTTCCTTTTATTGCCTCTTGCTTTATGAATACTCATGTATTCTCACTTGGTTCATTAAGTAGTAATTGTATAATTATGAGAGTATATTAAATGGATTTCTTTTAGATTGATTCAATCTATATGAGACGTCAACAGCTTACATAAATTGAACCATGTTTGTTTGGGTTTTACCCTCTCTGGAAAGGAATTACTCTTATTAACATTGAAACTAGAGTCATAGGACGTTATTCAAATGTGTCAGTTTTGTGAAACCATACAAAGATGTTCACTTCGCTTAAGGGAACAGAAGAACTTTGTTATGCTCTTTGAGTGTTACATTAAACTAGATCATTGCCTCAGGATCCTATTTAAAATGTCCATCTGATTTATGATTTTTTTGTAGTCCTTTTTTTTTTTGATTTGTCTAGTCTTTGGAAAACTTGGCACTTATTTCTGTTTTATTTTTAACACTGCCTGGATGATTACCTGTGCATTCATTACTTTCAGTAGTGTTATATCCTGAATATAAATCAGATTATGTAGAATATTGTATTTCCACTTTACAATCATGTGTCATGTGACATGAAGAAGGAAACATGGTTTGTAGGTGTGCAGAATGATTTATTTAAAAGTATCAATTTCCATAAATTCTTAAAACACTAGTTTTGGATCTTATGTAATACCTAGAACAATATGAATGTTAAATACATGTTCATTCTTATTTTTATTATTGATTTAAAGAGACTTTAATTTTTACAGCAAATCACATTTCTCACTTTCTGGCCATCTATCATATAATTAAGATGATATCAAAAACTGATTAGACTATTTAAGTCATTAAGATTTTAATTCTTAATTATACAATCTCCCTTGGCAGGGTTGTTAACATTTATGATATGGGCCAGGTGGGGGTGGGGTAGAAAATCAGCAGAGACATTTATTTATTTCCTTTTACAAACAAGTCTGTAGAATTTGCATTTTTCCAGGTGGTATTGGGAATATGTTAATAGATCACACAGCTGCTGGCTTAGTAGGTTGGGGGGATATATTTAGCAGATGCTTGTGGAATCTGGAATTTCAAGTATTTTCAACATATCTACAGGCACAGATATCTGTTCTCTGATTTAACATTTCATATAATGTCTGTATCTTTGGTGTCTTGGTGGTATTTATCTGTCTTGCTTTGTTTTTGTGTTTTTCTTTTCCTACCCTTCTATAGCCCTGGGATTTTAATGGCTTAGGGGCTATATGTACCATAACCTTTTGATTAGATGGACATTCCTAATAAATAGCTGAATATATTTTTAGGATGAAGTGGGGTTTCTATGATTGGCTGTATAGTTTACCAACAAGAAGGAAAATGAAAACTGCAGCCAGCCTCATTTCCATGGCACTTTTCTAAAGTAGAATCACCTGTGGAAGTGCCGTTTTTCCCATGTCATCTGCCATGAGATGGCCTGAGAACTTGGGTCAACCTGATTTTTTTTTTTTTTTTATCATTTAGCTCATTAGCTGCTTTGATTAAAAAGAAAAACCAAAAAGGATTTTGGAGGCTCATGATTCAGTTTATAGGCTTTCAATATAGCAATTACTGAATATGTGCTTAATTAAAGCCAAATTATTTGTTAATTTAAATGATATTTTGAGCTACATGAAAGCTATCTTACTAAATATTATGAGGTTTACAAAGATGGCTTAGTTAGCTTTGGATCCTTATAACTAGTAGCTTAATATTCAAGATTAAGACATGCATACAACTAATGAGATTATTCTAATAATATAAAAGTCCTGTAGGTGACATTGAGATGAAGTGGTGCTGGTTTTAAGGAGATAAGGGAAGGGGAGGAAAGGAGAGTAAAATGAAGACATTAGAAGACATCATGAGAGTGGAGGCAATTCGGCTGGGCTTTTAAGGGTGGGTGACATTCAGGCATTTAGTAATGTGAATGGGGGGCGGAGAGGTTTTCAGCAGAACTAATTGGATTTTGAGAAACCTGGAGCTTATAATGTCAGTTTCCCTAGACAACAGCAGGTATGTAGCATGTGGCTGGACTGCAGAATTCATATTTGAGATGGAAGGGAGCGACTTCAGAGGAAATGACAGACGTTGGTATTAGAAAGGTGTGTTCAAACTGGATTTTGAGGGCCTTTCAATGCTAGAACAAGAAATGCAGACTTCAGTTGATAAGAAATTTGGATTCACCGAAGACTCTTAGAAGACTTACATGAGCAAAACTTTTTTCTTTTTTTGGCGGGGGGTGGGGGGACATTGATGTTATCTTTTATTTAAAATTAGAAAAAATATTTTTAGTTACAGTTGATGTACAATATTATATTAGTTTCAGGTGTATAAGGTAGTGAGCTGATATTTATATAACTTATGAAGTGATCAGCACAACATTTCAACATTTCCACTACCCACCTAACACCATACATAGTTATTAGAATATTACTGACTATATTCCCTATGCCAGAGATGGCGAACCTATGACACGCGTGTCAGAGGTGACACACGAACTCATTTTTTTGGGTTGATTTTTCTTTGTTAAATGGCATTTAGATATATAAAATAAATATCAAAAATATAAATCTTTGTTTTACTATGGTTGCAAATATAAAAAAAAATTTCTATATGTGACACGGCACCAGAGTTAAGTTAGGGTTTTTCAAAATGATGACACGCCGAGCTCAAAAGGTTCACCATCTCTGCCCTATCTGTACTTTATTTATATCCCCATGACTATTCTGTAACTACCCATGTGTATTTCTTATTTCCTCCACCTTTTCCACCCAGGCCCCCAATGCCTCCTCCCATCTGGCAACTGTGAAAATATTCTCTATTAGTTTGTTACTGTTTTGTCTTTCCATTTATTTTGTTTTTTAGTTCCATGTATAAGTGAGCTCATTTGACATTTGTCTTTCTCTGTCTGACGTTTTCACTCAGCCAAATACCCTCAAGGTCCATCCCTGTTGTTGCAGATAGCAAGGTTTTGTTTCTTCTTTTGAAAGAGCCCATGGAACCATTTTTATTGAAACGTAGATCAATTGCTTCTATCAGACTATCTTTCCTGATATTTCTTTCTTTAAAATTGAATTTATTGGGGTGACTGATTCACAAAATCATACAGGTTTCAAGTGTACAACTCAATAAGTCATCATCTGCATGTTGTATCATGCCCATCGTCGCAAGCAAAGTCTCTTTCCATCCTCATTTCCCTGCCCTTGGCCCACCTCCACTACCCCCCACGCCTTTTCCCTCTGGCTATCACTGCACTGTTGTCTGTGTCTTTGTGTTTTGTATATGTGTGTTTTGCCATAATTCCTTCACCTTCTTTCATCCAGCCTCCCAGTCCCCCTCCCCTCTGACATTCAGCGGTCTGTTCCATGTATCCATGCCTGTTTCCATTTTTGGGGGGAATCCTCACCCAGGATATTTTTCCAAAGATTTTTAGAGATAGTAGGAGGGAGAGAGACACATTGATTGGTTACCTCTTGCACGCATCCCGACCAGGGCCATGGATGGGATCGAGTTTGCAACCGAAGTGCATGCCCTTGACCTGAATGAAATCTGGGACCCTTCAGTCTGCAGTCCAGTACTCTAGCCACTGAACAAAACTGGCTGGGCTCTGTTCCCATTTTGTTCCTCAGTTTATTTTGTTCATTAGATTCCACATGTAAGTGACTGAAATCATATGGTATTTGTGTTTCTCTGACTGGCCTATTTTGCTTAGCATATTGTTCTCCAAGTCCATCCATGCTGTAGCAAAAGGTAAGACTTCCTTCTTTTTTTACAACCGAGTAGTATTCAATTGTGTAAATGTACCACAACTTTTTTGTCCACTCATCTACTGATGGGCACTTGGGCTGTTTCCAGATTTAGGCTATTGTAAATAATGCTGCAATGAAGAAAGGGGTACATATATTCTTTCAAATTAGTGTTTCGGGTTTCTTTGGACATATTTCCAGAAATTGGATTGCTGAGTCATAAGGCAGTTCCATTTTCAATTTTTTGAGGTAACTCCATACTGTTTCCCACAGTGACTGCACCAGTTTGCATTCCTACCAGCTGTGTACTAAGTTCCAGCACTTGTTGTTTATTGATTTATTCATGATAGCCATTCTGACAGGCATGAAGTGATATCTCATTGTGGTTTTAATTTGCATTTCTCTGATGATTAGTGATGTAGGCTGAGCATATGTTATTTTTTTACTGATGAGAGAGAGAAAGAGAGAGAGAGAGAGAGAAAGAGAGAGAGAGAGAGAGAGAGAGAGAGAGAGAGAGAGAGAGAGAGAGAGAGACAGACAGACATCAATTGGTTGCCTTCCCTATGTGCCCCGACTGGGGATCAAACCCACAACCTGGGTATGTATGTGCTCTGACTTGGAATTGAACCAGTAACCCTTTGGTGCAGAGGAGGACACTCCATCCAACTGAGCCACACTGGCCAGGGCTGAGTGCTTTTTCTTTATGCCTCATGATCATCTGTATGTCCTCTTTGGAAAAGTGTCCATTCATGTCCTTTGCTTATTTCTTTTTTTTTTTAAATATATTTTATTGATTTTTTACAGAGAGGAAGGGAGAGAGATAGTTAGAAACATCGATGAGAGAGAAACATTGATCAGCTGCCTCCTGCACACCTCCCACTGGGGATGTGCCCACAACCCAGGTACATGCCCTTGACCGGAATCGAACCCGGGACCCTTCAGTCCGCAGGCGGACGCTCTATCCACTGAGCCAAACCGGTTTCGGCCTTTGCTTATTTCTTAATTGGGTTGTTTGTCATCTTGGTGTTGAATTTTATGTTCTTTATAAGTTTTGAATATTAACACCTTATCAGATGTATCATTGGCAAATATATTCTCCCATACAATTGGTTCCCTTTTCATTTTGTTGATGGTGGTTGTTTTTTTTCTGTGCTAAAGTTTTTTAGTATGCTGTAGTCCCATTTGTTTTGTTTTTTCCTTTGTTATCCTTGCCTGAGGAGATATATTGGCAAAAATATTGCTACAAGAAATGTCTGAAATATTACTACCTGTGCTTTCTTCTAGGATTGTTATGGTGTCAGCATTTACATTTAAGCCTTTTTAAGTTTATTCCTGTGTATGTGTAAGTTGGTGGTCTAGTTTCATTTTTTTGCATGTATCTGTCCACTTTTCCCAACACCATTTATTGCAGACTATCTTTACCCCATTGTGTGTTATTGTCTAATTCAGTGGTTATCAACCTTCCTAATGCCTCGACCCTTTAATACAGTACCTCATGTTGTGGTGACCCCCAACCATAAAATTATTTTTGTTGCTACTTCATAACTGTAATTTTGCTACTGTTATGAATCGTGATGTAAATATCTGATATGCAGGATATGTTTTCAGGGGTCGCGACCCACAGGTTGAGAACCGCTGGTAATTGAACATAAATGCATGGGACCTGTATTCTATCCCATTCTGTCTGTTCTTGTGCCAGTACCATATTGTTTTTATTACTATGGCCTTTTAATATAATTTGATATCCAATATTGTGATCCCTCCAACTTGGTTCTTCTTTCTAAAGATTGCTGAAGCTATTTGGGGTCTTTTTTGGTCCTATATAAATTTTTGGACTATTTGTTCTAGATCTGTGGGATATGCTATTGGTATTTTAATAGTAATTTCATTGGAATTTCAAAGAATCTGTAGATTGCTTTTGGTTGTATGGACATTTCAGTTATGTTAATTGGTATATGCTTCCACTTATTTTTATCTTCCTCAGTTTTTTTCTTCAGTAATTTATAATTTTCTGAATAGAGGTCTTTTACCTCCTTGGTTAACTTTATTCTTAGGTACCTTATTTTTTGTTGTTGCAGTTATAAATGAGAATGTTTCCTTAGTTTCTCTGATAGTTCATTATTGGTATATAAAAATGCCATTGATTTCTGAATATTAGTTTTGTATCCTGCTACTTTGCCGACTTCATTTATTAGATCTAGTAGTTTTTGGTGGAGTCTTTAGGGATTTTTATATACAATATCATGTCATCTGCAAATAATGACAGTTTTACTTCCTCCTTTCCAATTTGGATGTTGTTTGTTTCTTCTTTTTTTTCTTTATTATTAAGGTGTCCTTATACCTCCATTGCACCCCCCTCCACCCCCGCACTCATGCCCTCACCCTCCTGGTGTCTGTATCCATTGGTTAGGCTTATATGCATTCATACAAGTACTTTGGTTGATCTCTCCCCCTTACCCCACCCTCCCCTGCCTTCCCTCTGAGGTTTGACGGTCTGATCGATGCTTCTCTGCCTCTGGATCTGTTTTTGTTCATTAGTTTATGTTGTTCATTATATTCCACAAATGAGTGATATCATGTGATATTTATCTTTCTCTGACTGGCTTATTTCGCTTAGCATAATGCTCTCCAGTTCTATCCATGCTGTTGCAAATGGTAAGAATTCCTTATTTTTTACCGCAGCATAGTATTCCATTGTGTAGATGTACCACAGTTTTTTAATCCACTCATCTGCTGATGGGCACTTAGGCTGTTTCCAGATCTTAGCTATGGTGAATTGTGCTGCTATGAACATAGGGGTGCATATATCCTTTCTGATTGGTGATTCTGGTTTCTTGGGATATAGCCCTACTTTGTTTCTTCTTCTTGTCTGATTGCTGTGGTTAGGACTTCCAGTACTATGTTGAATAAGAGTGGTGAAAGCAAACATCCCTGTCTTGTTCCCAATTTTAAGGGAAATGCTTTTGGTTTTTCCTCATTGAATATGATGTTGGCAGTGGTTTTTCTATGGCCTTTATTATGTTGAGGTATGATGCCTCTATTCCCCCTTTGCTGAGAGTTTTTATCATAAATGGGTGCTGGATTTTATTGAATGCTTTTTCTCCATCTGTTGATACGATCATGCTATTTTTGTCCTTCATTTTGTTTATGTGATGTATCATGTTTATCGATCTGAAAATATTGTACCAACCTGCATCCCCAGAATAAATCCCACTTTATCATGGCGTATTATCCTTTTAATGTTTTGCTGGATCCAGTTTGCTAATATTTTGTTGAGGATTTTAGCATCTACGTTCATCAGCGACATTGGCTTATAATTATCTTTGTTCTGTTCTTGTCTGGTTTTGAAATTAGGATAATCCTTGCCTTAAAAAACAGCTTGGGAGTCTTTCCTCCTCTTGAAATTTTTGGAATAGTTTGAGGAGAATAGGTGTTAGTCCTTCTTTGAATATTTGATAAAATTTGCCTGTGAAGCCATCTAGTCCAGGACTTTTGTTTAATGGGAGATTTTTGATTACTGCTTTGATTTCTGTAGTTTCCATTGCTTATTCCTGTTTTCTGATTCTTCCTGATTTAATTTTTGAAGATTGTGTGTTTCTAGGGACATACATTTTGCCCAGGTTGCCCAATTTGTTGCACAGAGTTATTCCAAATACTTTCTTACAATCCTTTGTATTTTTGTAGTGTCAGTTGTTACTTCTCTTTCATTTCTTCATGAGTGTGGTTAAAGGCTGGTGAATCTTGTTTATCTTTTCAAAGAATCAGCTCTTGGTTTAGTTGATTATTTTTTTCTCTATGTCATTTACTTTGGCTCTAATCTTTATTATTTTCTTCCCTCTAATTACTCTTGGCTCTGTTTTTTGTTCCTTTCCTATTTCCTTAAGGTGTACAGTTAGATTGTTTACTTGAAATTTTTCTTGCTTCTTGAGGTAGGCCTGTAGTGCTATGAACTTTCCTTTCTGAGCTGCTTTTGCTGTGTCCCATACATTTGGGGTTGTTGTGTTCATTTCCGTTTGTTTCCAGGTAACTTTTGATTTATCCCTTGATCTCATTGTTAACCCATTTATTGTTTAATAACATGGTATTTAGCCTCAATGTGTTTGAATTTTTTCAGTTTTTTTATTGTTATTGATTTTTAGCTTCATGCCATTATAGTCAGAGAAGATACTTGATATAAATTCAGTCTTCTTGAATTTATTGAGACTTGTTTTGTGTCCTAACAGGTGGTCTAGTCTAGAGAATGTTTCATGTGCACTTGAGAAGAATGTATATTCTGCTGCTTTGGGATGAAACTTTCTGTAAATATCAATTAAATTCATCTGATACAGTGTGTCCTTTAAGGTTGCTGTTTCCTTGTTAATTTTTTGTCTGGAAGATCTATCCAGTGATGTCAATTGGGTGTTAAAATTCTACTATGACTGTATTGCTGTTGATCTTTTGTCCACCAAGATTTTCTTTATATATTTAGGTGCTCTTATGTTGGGTCTATATATATTTATGGGGTTATGTCCTCTTGTTGGAGCGATCCTTTTAATATTAAGTGGTGACATTCTTTGTCTTTTGTTATGGACTTTGTTTGAAGTTTATTTTGTCTGATAAAAGTATTGCTGCCCCAGGTTTGTTTTTCATCTCTATTTGCATGGAACATTTTTTTCCATCCCTTCACTTTCAGTCTGTGTGTGTGCGTGTGTGTGTGTGTGTGTGTGTGTGTGTGTTGTTTTGAGGTGAGTCTCTTGTAGTTAGCATATGCATGGGTCTTTTTTTTTAAATCTAGTCTTTTGATTGGAGCATTTAATCAATTTACTTTTAAAATAATTATTGATAGATATGTAGTTACTGCCATTTAATTGTTCATATTTTTACCTTTATTTTATTTCTTCTTCTTAAAGAAGTGTCTTTCACATTTCTTGTAATACTGGTTTGATGGCGAGGAACTTTTTTTCTTGTCTGGGAAGCTATTTATCTGTTCTTTGATTCTAAATGATAGCTTTTCTGGGTAGAGTAATCTTGGTTGTAGGTCCTTGCTTTTCATCACTTTGAGTATTTTGTGCCAATCCCTTGTGGCCTGAAAGGTGTGTGTGTGGGGAGACCGAGTAAAAAATTGATGCAGTCTACACAAAGCGGTATCTTATTAATGGGCCCTTAATAGTGAATGCATGAGTGCTTCTGTATGTATGTGTGTGGTTTCTGATTTATCAGCTCAGGACTGGAGGGCATGCTGCCCGCATAAAGTTGCTCCAGGTTCTAGAAGCAATCACAGAGGCTCTGCTTATCATGTAGAGTGACTTGACACTAGGATTTTGCCATAGGAAAATCTCTTAGTTGTTATCTGCCACCAATAATGGGTTTTAACAGAGAAGCACATATGCCAGCTGCTAAGTTCCATGTTAGAAATTGAAATAGAAAACATAAATCAAATACAGAATCACAATTATTAAGTGCAGTATGCAGCAATGAATGACTGTGGCATCTTTAATGCAATTTAATTATGGATATAAGGGTTGATGTCCAATAACTATGAAAAGGTGGCTTTGTGTTTTTAATTAGAATGCATTGTAATGTCTAACGCATAGAATTTTAAGAATTTTTATAGTTTGGCAAAATAGTATTTTTATTCAATTAAGCAAAAAAAAAATGAATGTGCATTATGTACCAAATTGGTACTTATTTCTGGTGCTACAAATATGGTCAGTATATGGCTGATGACCTTAAGAAGCTCACACCTAATTGGGGAGCTGGATATCTAAACTAATGGAAATTCAGTATATTAACTTCTATGTTCATGCTAGGAACAAAAAGCTGTAGAGACCCAGAGGAGGAAGTAATGAATACTGCTTGGAAGAGTTTAGAAAGGCATCCCAGTGGAGGTGGTATTTTAGCCCTGCCAAATGTTTTCAGGCTGAGGAGTGGGATATAAAGAGCTTTCAGCAAAGACATACAGGCTTGGAATTTCCTGTCTTTTTTTCAGGAATGGTGAGTACTCTGATGTGGCTGCAGCACTGGGATACCTACTTTAATTTCTAGCCAGGTTTTGAAAGGCCCGGAATGCCATGCTTATCACTTCAGCTTTGTCCTATAGATAGTGAACAAATTATGTATAAATCAAACATCACAATATTTTTAAAGAGTTACCCCAGTAATGAATATGTAGAAGAAATTAGAGTAGTTAGAGTAAAAATAATGCAAAACAAAAATCCAGGAGACTACTGTAAACTCATAGCTCTCTCATACACCTTAATACATTGTTGGAGTCATTCAACTGTTTCCTCTCAAGAGAGAGGTTCTGCTTTAATCATTTTTGTATCCACATTGCCTACCATAGTGCATAGCTATAGAATTAATGAATGAATTGCCTAAGCAATTATTGTTGAAGGCTCTAAAGAAGGCAATAGAAATGGAGGCAGATTTTGCAGAGGGCAGGCAGGCTCAGGGAGAGGAGTCAACAATGACTTGATGGCTTCTTACTTCTATGATATATATTGGGTTATGATGCCTTTAACCCAATATAAGTAGACAGACCACCTTTCATGTGACTGGATGTGAGTTCATTTTGGATCATCTTTATTCGAAGAGGTAAGAAATTGGATTTATGAATCTGGAGCTCAGTGGGAAGGCCTGTCTGTAGCAGTACTTTCTTATATTGTGCATAATATGGACATAGATGCAATACACATATGTTAATATAGATTTGGAATCTAGTGCTTAATAATTTCAGATTAAAGCAATAAAACATTTTCTAGGAATGAGTATGGAGAATAAAGACCACACAGTCCTTAATTCATCTAGCAGAATGTTGCTCTCATTTTTCAAGTGATCTGCTTGAAGTGGTTTTTTTTTTCATTATGTGTGTTTATGCATTTTAGTTTCATTGATTACATGCTTTAAAAGGTTTTAATGTGGCCAAGTATTGAGGATGTAGCTATAAGAGCCTTTATGTGGTGGTAAACTCCAGCATTTAATAACTGCTGAAAATGCACTGTCTTCTCTCTTATTGTATTTGACAGGTGTTTTGTTATTATTTTGATACTCTCTATTTTGCCAAGAGGTAACTCATTCCCAAAGGTATTTTATGCCAGGGAAATTTTATTTTACTTTGTATGGAAGGCGAGGTTTTATATTATCTTTGAGTGTGTGTTTTTACTGTGGATTATAAATTACTGGAATTATTTAAGCAAAGTTCATACTGAGATTCTTTATTTTTAATCTGATAATGACCATATGCATTAGAAATTTAGTCCAGAAAACTGCCAGCAAATAATCATCCTTACGTTTGGGGAATAGTTAAGTCAGTACAGCATGCTTCAATTACCATTAAATATATCAGTGGATATACTCATTGATTAATTTCTGTTCTTTTTGTTAAACAGGATTTTTCCTTTATCATATTTAGCAATGGAATTTGGCATGTCTGGTATGCTTACCTGTATCTTTGCAGCACCCCATTTCTTTATATAACTCACTTGGTTAGACTGTATATGTACAGCATCTGTATAATGATTATTGGGAGACATGGCCTAGGAATTGACATTTATTGAGGTTCCCAAGTGCCAGCCACTCTGCTTCATGTTTCACACATGATAATTCATTTAGTGGAATGATAGGCAGACACACTGAGTGGGGCAGCCTGCTGAAGTGGAAGGAATATGGACTGGAAAGCTCTACTGCTTTGGGTTTGAACCCTGGATTTATTGCTTGTTAGATGGACAGAGCTATTTCACGGCCCTGAGCCTGTTTTTGTGTGATAAAAAATGGGCTATTTACTTTGAAGAGTTATTATGGAATTAAGAGATGGAGATATATAATCTTAGGCACTCATTAAATAGATAATAGAATAATTAACATCATTAATAATAACTGATATTAGGAAGGAAGTTAAATGTTTGATTTTCTTTGGATGTTATTATTAAATGATAATTCAAGCATGGCATGCAGAGACATAGGATGATATAAGCAATCACCTTTTACAGGCAACTTAAAACAAAAATGTAATTGAAATGTTAATTTGGCAATCATGTTGGATACCATCACTTTCTTCAGGCATCAAGTATTTCTTAGAACTTGTTCACTTCCTAGGGTAACACCTTGTCCCCTACAAAGAATTTAAGTATTTCTTTAATTATGTTGCATTGAAATTGTTTGAACTAGCATGCATTTGTTACTAAATTGACCTAGCAAATGTTATTCTGTCCTTGAATATTTTCTCTTAAGAAGACTACAAATGCAGTCAGTAAATTGAGAAAGCTACCTGTTGTCTTGTTGGTGGGCCACCTAGCTATTCCATCTGTACTTGGTGTAGAGCAGCGGTTCTCAACCTGTGAGTCACGACCCCTTTGGCGGTCGAACAACCCTTTCACAGGGGTCACCTAAGACCATACTGCATATCAGATATTTACATTACGATTCATAACAGTAGCGACATTACAGTTATGAAGTAGCAACGGAAATAATTTTATGGTTGGGTCACAACACGAAGAACTGTATTTAAAGGGCCAGGAGGTTGAGAACCACTGGTGTAGAGGGAAGCTTTAATAACTACCATTAGGTTTGCATATGGTCAGATTTCACACCTTCAGGATACCATGGGTAATTGTGTGACAGCCAGTTTATTTCCTTCAGCTAATGTTGTAGGTAAACACTTCATATTTTTGTTTAGCCCTGATAGGACAGAATTAAGTAGGGCTCTGATATTCATTCAGTAACTTTTGTAATTCAATGGAAATGGCAAAGGCTGATGCTTGTGGAGCATTTTCCATTGAACATACCAATTTTATTATTTGTTGACTCATATAGATGGAATTGTGTGTTTTTGCCATAAATATCATCAGGACCTTATGGGCCATGCTTGTTTTATACACATTTAGTTCTCTAAACAATAATTTTGAGCCTACTTTGATTAGTATTGTTACATACTACTTTTCTATTCCTGTAACACTGGAAAATGCTATTTTGTCATCAGTAAAAAGAGGGTGTGGTACTTACTTACTTACTATGTGGACTTTGTTTTCCTGGTTGATTTCGTTAAGGAGCAATTCCGGGAAGCTTTGGGCCATTGTATCACCTTGTCTCATTCCATTATAGATATTGATGCAACATGGATCACTGAACAGTATAATCTCTTTTGCACAGTTTCTATTGATCTTGTCCAGTAAGTCATTGTATGCTGGGTTTGTTCTGAAATCATTTTGGGAATAAAAGCTGTTGTTGAATTTGACAATCAGGTACTTTCTTGTAATAGGTAAACTTATATAAACCTGGGATTGAATCACATTGTTTCTGTCTCCTTCATACTATAAAGTTGTTTTTCCTACTAAACTTCTCCAGTGAGTGGTCTTTACTCACTGTTTCCTTTCACTTCTTCCTCACATCCTGTAATATGGCTTCTGTTGTCATTGCTCTCTTGAAATTGCTCTGTATTCCGAAATGGCCTATTTTCTTCTGGTCTTTTTTTCCAGGACAGAGGCTATGCTTGACCTTCCTTCTGTGTTTGACACTGTTGATGACTTTCTCTTATTGAAACATTTTTCTGTCTCACTGTGGGGACAATGTGCTCCCCTGTTTCTCACACCTTTTTGATTGTTCTTTTTGTCCTCTTAATTGGCTGCTCATTCTTCTCTGTGTCCATAACTTCGGGCATCCTCCAGGGTCTAATCTTCTGTCAGTTGGATTCTTTTTCACTGACTGTTCAGTCACTGCTTAAGCTTTAGTTACATTTGAAGACAGGAGATCATCAAATTCTCCTTTCTCTTTCTGTACCCTCATCATTTTTCTATTCCAATATTTCACATTTTATTCACATAATATTTCTTGAATAGAAACTTCGTTGTTTTCCCTGTGAACTTGTAACTTAGGGAAGGCAATATGATGCATACATAAACCTTAATGAAGTCGAGCATGTGGAAAATACCTTATCAGTGATGTCCCTAGCAAAGAATGTACTGGTAATTGGAGAAGGTTCATAGAGAAAGTGGTACTTTATTTGGTTCTTAATAGATAGATCCAGGCTTGACAGCAAAGATGTGAAGGGAAGCGAGCTTCAAGTATTCTGCAGTTCCTTAGTAGTCCTGTCATACCTTTTCTATCTTTAGGTGAACTTACCCTAGGTAGACAATAGGCAAAAATCACTTAAAATTAGAACCTGTAATCTTTTCATCTGTATTAAGCACACAGAATCACTGTATGCATAATAATTCATGTCATACCTATAATATTTTAAAATGTAAATATTTTGGATGCAAAACTTCAAGGGTGCTTTTAAAAAGGTAAAACCATTATTTTCTGTATTCACTTATTCCTATTGTATCTCGTATGCCTAGTTTTAAAAAAAAATACTGCACCAGATATCACATTTAATCTCTGCCCTTTTAAATGTCTTATCAGATTTATTTCCATAAGATCTAAGTGGAAAGCTGCTTCACGGATTGTCACACTCAACTTTGCTGTTCATGTTTTGTACCTGCTATTTTAATATGATTTTCCCATAGGAAATAGGAATCTATCCTTTCTGATGAGCCAATTTGAAGCTTTTAATATGATTATATTTCTTTATGATGCTTCTGTTCCCGCTTTTATGTATTGACTTCCTGCTCTCTCTCTCTGTAGTTATAACCAGTGCTCAAAAGTTCAGATTCTAAGCATGCTAGGCTGCAGGCAGAGGTGCACTTCGGTGGCAGCCCTGAGGAAAGCAACTGAGCCCCCACAGAGATGGGACTGAAGTGGCCGGGGTGAAGTAAAGGCCAGCCTAATGGCGCGCACAGCAGGCCTGAAATAGTTTGCTAGGAAAAGGAGTCAGCAGGTTGCTGTCCTGATCCAGTAAAATTTATTTGCTGTCTGAGACTATTAGCAGCTGCTTCTTACTTGGGTTATTACTTTCTCTTTTAAGTTTCCAGTAAAACCTTCAGTTTGAGGGAGTTTCTCATTTCTTTTTTATATAACGCAGGTTTTATTATAATCTTTGAGATGTGTTTTACTTTGTATGGTAATAGCTCTATCTCATTCTACAGATTTCAGAGAATCAGAAAGCTGTACATTGAGGCTACAATGTACAGTTCAGTTTTGTTTTGCCCTGAGATTTAGTGTTTAATTTTACACATTGCTTTTTAGCTTATATATGCCTTTATAGACAATACAGGATGCTCTGTTATGTACCTTTTGAGCTCAAAAATTAATAAAAGGTACACAATAGGTAATTACCAATTATTCTACAATAAATGACTAGGCTTATGTTCCTGTTTTATAGTATATTTTTGCAGTATATTAAAAATGCTCTACACCACTGAAGATAATATTATTAAATTATAGTTCTTATAGGAGACAGAGTATTTCATAGCTAGGCCTTCATCCAAGAACATTTTTGAAAGTTCTTAAAAGCTTTCAACCTAAACTGTTTCTGGCATGTGTAGAATAAAGCACCTCATGGAAGCTCATTGTTAAACAGAAGCCACCTAACTATGATATATTTAATCACACACACACACACACACACGTTTTACTTATCAATGATTCAACATCAAACTAAGTGCAACCATTGAATAGGTTTCATGGAAGTTGACTTACTTTACTTTGATAAATAGCTTACATGTTGAACTCAGGTTATTCTTATTCTCATTGTTGGGAGCATAACTTAAATTGACCTTGTCATAAACAGAGTATTCTATTTAGACATATGTACTTTCACTAGAATTCGGTCCTTGAGACCTATTGTTCTAAGGTATACCAGCTTTACAATAGTTACATGGTGTCTAAAAGCAATGAAACGAAGCTATGGTGTGCTTGCTTATTAGCATTTTGTCTAGCTTAACTATGGATTTTGGTTAGACTGAATTTTTCCTTGTTTGTAGACTCCAGTTTTTATTGAAAATTATTTTGTCGTTTCCTATTTCGCATCTTCCACATCCTTACCTGCTTGGGTATTTTCAGTGACTTGGTCAAATAGGAGCATGTTTACATCCAACAAAGATCAATCCATCTTCGACTAACTTTGGCTTTCCTTTTCAATGGCAAATCTTTGTGTCTTTCTTTCTCTTTTCTTCTAGCATTGTGATAACTGCATCTATAAAAGGGGGGAAAGACAATGATATCTGTTATTAATTTTAGTATTATATGCATATATATTTCTTAATTAATGCATTTCCAATATAGTAGCAAATGTTGCTTACTCCTTTGCTTTCTCTTAAAATTACCTTACTCGTGGCTAATATGAGCCCAGTTGTTGACCAAGATTTTCCTTCAGTGTTAGATTCTGACCTTCAGCAGAAGTTATATGCAGGACTTCCATTGCTTATTGTTGATGTTATTTGCATTTTTAATTTGAGGAGGATTTATCCAGCTATCAGAATGTTGTGTTATGTGCCTTAGAGCAGTTGTTCCAAACCTTCCTAAAATTCATGATTACCGAGGGAGTTTTTAAGAGACACTACAGGTATTGTGACATTCTGATTCCATAGTTATGGGTGGGTTCAAGTCCAGATTACAAGAGGATGAGAGAATAGGGAAGGACAGGGATGTGATGTCAGGCATTCTACATTCTAGGTAGTGTAACAGAAAGGTGATAGGTTAGGAAGGAAGAGGGTCATGAGTCTGTCCAAAAAACAGGATAACTTGGAGCTTATTCAAATACTGTTCTTTTCACGTTTGCAAAATAGTCTCAAACCTTGCTTACTGCTTTCAAATTGAAAGTCCCCCCAAAATAAGTAAGCTTGGCTTAAAAGAAAGAAAGAAATGAAAACTTCAGGTACGTCCTCTCCTACCCCTCTCAGTTTTTCTAATGCTTCGATTTCCTTCAACAGAATACAGATGTAGTTTTGTGAGCTAAAGAAAATTACTGCTGAAAGATAAAATTGAAACCAGTTGGATTCCAAAAGAGAAAACAGAGACAATGTAACTATGGTTGTTTCCCATTGAGCTCAGCCAGCAACAAACCAAATTGAAATACTCAGTGATATTTGTATGTACATAAAGGAAGAGAACTGTATTACACAAAATGCAAAGGTCTGATTTAGGTTTGTTTTTATAGAACTCAGATTTTCATCTTATCATAAAGCAGCATTACCAAATATTGTAGCTCCTGATGAGCTCTCATTATACCCAGATATTGATGGGGTGGTAGAACCTAATTTTATAATGGCTGATTTGTTTTTACAGTCATTTTATATATAGACATATGACAAAGTCATATGAGAATATATGGGGGATAAGTAGGAGATGGTTATGGTTTGGGATAAAATCATTGGTCCCTGTAGGATTGACACATTTAAAAACGTGGGAGTATAAATGTGTTGATTATGTGAACACTTTGCAAAACAGAATTTTCAATCAACAGTTATCATAAGGCACTTCTAAATGCTATGTTGTAAGGAAAAGTTTGAATGTTTTCTTTTTAAAATATATTTTTATTGACTTTGGAGAGGAAGAGGGGAAGGAGGGAGGGAGGGAGGGAGGGAGGGAGGGAGGGAGGGAGAGAGAGAGAGAGAGAGAGAGAGAGAGAGAGAGAGAGAGAGAGAGAGAGGAAGAAAGAAAGAGAAAGAAACTTCATTGATGAGAAACAATCATTGATTGACTGCCTCCTGCACGCTCCACACTGGGGATTGAACCTGCCACCCTGGCAGTTGCCCTGACTAGGAATTGAACCATGCCCTCGTGGTTCGTAGGTCAATGCTCAACCACTGAGCCATGCTGGTCAAGCTGACCTCAGTTTTAAAAAGAAGTAGATAAGGGACCACACAGTTATTGAGCACCTGTGATATCAGGGATTGGCAAACTACAAAGGCTAGCCTGCCACCAATTTTTTAATATAAGTTGTTATTGGATTGCTTCCATGCTCATTTATTACTTATTGATAATGGTTGCCTTCATGTGACAACACCAGAGTTACAGTTGCAAAGTATGACCTGCAAAACCTAAAGTATTGACCATCTGGCCCAATCTAGAACTCTCACTTACACAATTGCTAGAATTTGCCTCAGCTGCATTTCAAAGGATATCCTGGTTCCTTCCAGGGGACTCTGGGGTGGAGGTGATCACCACTCTTCTGCTAATGTTCTTTGGCTTGGGCTTCCTCACCAAGCCTATGCCTTTATAAGCATATTCATGCACAACCACTTCTTTAAAGACCTGGTGACTTCTCTGAGCCCTTATGTCCCTGACATAATCTCTAGTTTTTCATCCATAATTTACACAAAAATTAGTTTACAAGACTGGACCAGGTAGAAACACATACCCCAAGCCAGTGTTCCATTTCTAGTCCTCTTCTTCCCCTTCCCCCTGTCAAACAGTAAAAAATAAATACCACCCAGCACCTCCTCTAGCAGGGGTGGGGAACATCCTGTCCCAGGGCCATATAAGGCCTGTGACATCATTTGGTCTGGCCCTGCCAAGGCATTAGGGGTTAATTAAATGTTTGATCAAATATAGCAGGCTAATTTTTAAGTTGATAATTTTGTGTGGCCCACAAATGATGTTATAAATATCTCAATGGCCCTTGGCAGGAAAAAAAAAAAAAAAAAAGGTTCCCCAACCCTGTCCTATCCTATAGGGATCACTGACCACTGAACTCAGAATTCCAGTTTGGGCAAGTGAGGATGCCAAGCCATGCCATCTCCACTGAGTCCTCTTATCTTGAGATAGATATATATATATATATATATATATATATATATATATATATATATATATATATAGAGAGAGAGAGAGAGAGAGAGAGAGAGAGAGAGAGAGAGAGAGAGAGAGAGAGAGAGAGAGCGAGCTAATATGCTAAGTGTCCAACTATCTGACAAGTCGCTATGATGCACACTGACCACCAGGGGGCAGACAATCAATGCAGGAGCTGCCGAGCTGCAGTGATTTGGCAACAGTGGTTCTCAGGTGATACACTCCAAAACCAGAGAGGAGGAAGCCCAATTCCTCGTGGGGCTGCACCTTCAACCATGGATTATGTTGTTTCTGGGGCACTGTTGTCCCCGAATCTGGTTTACTGCACACTTGGCATTTGTGTTCTACACCCTGTACGACAGGAACTTTGTAGAGTGCCCTCTTGCACCCTAGGACCCCTCAGGGGATGTCAGAGAACCAGTTTCAGCCCGATCACTGCAGGCCAGGCCAAGGGACCCCACCTGCCAGAGGGACCCTTGCTCACTCTGCAGATGCCAGGGAGGAGACTGCGGGAGGTTGGCTCCAGGGCATGTCCGGCCTGTCTCACCCAGTCCCACCCTGCCAGCCACCTTCTAATTAATTTTCTTTCAATGTTCACAAATCCATGCACTAGTTTAGTAATAAGTTATGGGAGGCAACTGTGAATCCTCTGTATCCATGGAGAATGGCGGAGCCTTGTAGCAACATCATGGACTTTGGGGTTAGACAGCCTGGGATTGAATCCCAGATCTACCATTTAACTTTTCTCTCAGATCTTTCACAAGTTTCTGGGGACCTTGGTTTCCTTATGGACTGAATGAATGTATCTTCCCAAAATGTGTATATTGAAGCCCTAAACCACATTGTGGCTACATTTGGATATGGGCCTCTAAGGATGTAATTAAGGTTAACTGAGGGGAAAAAACATGGGCCCTGATCCAATAGAATCAGTGTCCTTATAAGAAGAGACACCAGAGAGCTGGCTCATGCTCTTTTCCTAGGCACGCACCAAGGAAAGGCCATGTGATTACAAAGCGAGATTGTAGCCGCCTATAAGCCAAGAGAGTAGGCCTCTGAATGAAACCTACCTTGCCAGCACTTTGATCTTGAACTTTCCAGGCTTTGGATGGGTGTAAAATTTCTGTTGTTTGTTTAAGCCACCCTATCTGTGGTATTTTGTCATGGTATTCCTGAGCAGACTAATTCAAGCATCTACCTTGAACAGTTACTAGGAAAATCCATCTAGTGCAGTGCCTGGTGATGGTTATATGTAGAGTAGAGAGGCCCAGTGCACAAAATTTGTGCATTTGGGGGGAGGGCCTTGAGCCCGGCCTGTGCCCTCTTGCGGTCCAGGAGCCCTCATGGGATGTCCGTCTGATGGCTTAGGCCCACTCCTGGCGGTCAGACATCCTTAGCACTGCTGCGGAGGTGGGAGCGGTCCCGCCACCGCTGCTGCACTTGCCAGCCATGAGTCCGGCTTCTGGCTAAGCGGCGCTTCCCCTGTGGGAGTGCACTGACCACCAGGGGGCAGCTCCTACATTGAGCGTATGCCCCCTAGAGGCAGTGTGCATCATAGCAACTGGTTTTTCCGACGTTGGGCTGAAACCGGCTCTCTGACATCCCCCAAGGGGTCCTAGGTTGCGAGAGGGTGCAGGCCAGGCTGAGGGACCCCACCGGTGCACGACTGGGGCCCGGGAGGGGCACGGGAGGTTGGTCAGCTGGGGAGGGACCGTGGGAGTGCTCCAGGGTGTGTCTGGCCCATTTCACTCAGTCCTGATCACCTGAATGGAACACCAAGCTAACCTACTGATCGGAGCGTATGCCCCCTAGTGGTCAGTGCAGGTCATAGCGACTGGTCGACTGTCTTCCCCCTGGTGGTCAGTGCTCATCATGGCGAGCAGTTGAGCAGCCTTAGCATATCATTAGCTTATTATGCTTTGATTGGTTGAATAGCTGACTGGACGCTTAGCATATTAGGTTTTTATTATATAGGATTCTTTTTTTTTTTTTCTAATCCTCACCTGAGGATATTTTTTTTATTGATTTTTGGAGAGTGGAAGGAAGGGAGGGAGGGAGTTAGGGAGGAGAAGGAGAGAGAGGGAGAGGGAGGGAGGGAGGGAGGGAGAGAGAGAGAGAGAGAGAGAGAGAGAGAGAGAGAGAGAGAGAGAGACATTGGATACATTGATTATTTGCCTCCTGCATACACCCCAACCAGGGCTGGGGATTGGTCCTGCAACCCAGGTATGTGCCCTTGACCGGGACTCAAACCTGCAATCCTTTGTTGCACGGACTGATGCTTTAACTACTGGCCACACCAGCCAGGGCAGTTGTATGTAGTAGATTCTTAATCATTATGTACATCTCATATTTTCCCCGGTCATAATAGTCTGGGGATAAAAATAAAATGACAGAAACTATTGTGTGAGTAATGTACCTGAATTTGTCTTCCAGGAACTAGTCTTCTCCAGTTCCTCCCAATTGGTTTAGGAATTCTCCAGGGGAGGCCTACTTGTTTCTATAATGTCTAGGTTGCCCTTGGCTTTTCTATGTTTAACCTTCAGAATATCATTTTCAGGTATTATAATTCATTGAAACTCTTAAATTGCCTTTTATACAATGCATTCAGGTATTTTCACGGACATGATAGTGCTGTATACCAACCAATATTCTGTGTTTGTAGTATTGCTGTTTTTTCCTGTACAGGAAACATTTGTGCAGGTACTTTAATATTTTGTTGCATATAATAATTGACTTCCTTTGATAAATAATAAGTGGTGAATAAGAAAATGAATGTATTGATACTAGTGATAAGAAATATGGGTATCAGACATAATACAATTGTGGAGAAGATGGAATTCATTAGGCATATTGAAAGCAGTGGCTCTTTAAGCCCCCACCTCTACTGCACCACACATAACATATAGGTGTGCTGTTAAAATCATTTCATTTGAATTTCACTTTTACATTACAGTGTGCCTCTATGGCTAGGCCACCATTTGGTGTGTGTCACTTGGTTCCTGCTCTGACTGTTGATCATGCTATGTGAAGTCCAGGCTACATGCCCATGCCACAATTTGAAGTGCACACATTACTTTTCTAGTAACTTGTGCCATAGAGCATTCCTTTGCATTCATGTATCAGAAACTTTTAGCGGTGACATCCTTTTGTTTCTTTCTTATTTTGTTTTCCTATTCATTTTTTAATTGATAATGTATTTACATGGTTTAAAATTCAAGAGGCACATGCCCTGGCTGGTTTGGCTCAGTGGATGGAGCGTCGGCCTGCAGACTGAAGGGTCCCAGGTTCGATTCCAGTCAAGGGCATGTACCTTGGTTGCAAACACATCCCCAGTAGGGGGTGTGTGGGAGGCAGCTGATCGATGTCTCTCTCTCATCGATGTTTCTAACTCTCTATCCCTCTCCCTTCTTCTCTGTAAAAAATCAATAAAATATATTAAAAACAAAGAAAAAAAATTTAAGAGGCACAAAGACAGCCTAGAGTGAAATGTCTTCCTCCCACTTCTCTCTGTCACTCAGTTTCCTCCCTAGAATGAACTAATGTAATACATTTTCTATAAATCTTCCCAGAAACATTTTCTGCATATATCAGCAAATACATATAAATATTCTTCCCTTTTTCCCATAAATGTACTGTAGAGTCTTGAATAGCTTATTTGCTTCATTTAACAATATTTACTAAAGATCACTCCATATCATTCTATAAAGAGCTTCCCTGATCATGAATATAACAACTGAGTATTCCATTGAGTGGGCATATTATAGTTTAATCAAGCAGTTTTCTAATGATGAGCTTTTGGGTCATTTTAAATCTTTTGCTCTTATAAATAATGCACAATATACTGTAATTTATTCAATTTACTTCTGGTTAATGAACATTTATAATATTTTTTACTATTAATAATACTGGAATACATAATCTTATACATCAATCATTGTGCACAAATGAGTATATGTAGGATGAATGCCAAAATAATTGGAGCGCCTGTTCCTTTCCAGGTACAATTCTAGATACTAGTACATAACAGTGAACAAAACAATCACAAATCCTTACTTTTAACAGAGCTTACATTGAAGTGGGAGGTATAGACCGTAAATAAATAAGAGGGATATTTTGTCAGGTGATAATTGCTATGGAGGAAAATGAAGCAGGCAAAAGGAAAAAGGAGTGGCAAGGGGGAGTTGTGATTTTCAACCAACATCATCAGGAAAGTCTCTATGAAATGGGAAAATTAAAACAAGACCTGAAAGAAGTGAGGGAAGATCAGGGGATGGTATAACATCAAGTGCAGAGGTGCTCATGTGGGAGATGTTCTGGTATATTTGAAAACACCCAGGCAGCTAGTGTGGCTGGAATAGAGTGAATGAGAGGAAAGATGTAAGATATGAAGTCAAAGGAGACGACATTAAATATGAAGCAGGATATTCCAGGTTATTGTAAAGACTTTGGTTTTTACCCTGAATAAGACAGAAAACCATTGGAGGGTTTTGTAGAATGGAGGGAAGAATAGCAAAGGCTAGAAGTCATGATGGTTTGAAATCCTTAGGCAGAAGTGGCGTTGATAAAATACCGGATTTGCCCAAGAGTGGGATGTGGCCTGTGAGAAAGAAAAGTGAATGCTGATTTCTCTCTCTCTGTCTTTTTTTTTTTTTTTCTTGAACTGTTAGGATTGAGTTGCCATTTGATGGGAAGGAGAAAACTAAAAAGCTGATTGGGAGTAAGATAAGGAATTTGGATTGGGATGTGCTAAATCTGAGACACTTATTAGACATCATGTGGAAATATCCAGAATTTGAGAACTTGTTTTTAGGAGACACGGGTTCCCAGTGACCTTTCATTTGAAAAGAATATTTGATGGGATTGACAACACTGACTTTATTCCAGACATGCTCAGGTATATTTGTAACCAGGACTGAACAGTCCTACATTGTTGAGACCCTGGCTACAAATACTTGGTGTACTGGTTAATAATGCGGATTTTTTTTCAATAGATGGAGTTACACATATGTTGATATATATGCGATTTGATATGTATGCTATTTTGTTGTATTGACAACACACTTCAAAACTTCATATGTCAAATTTTCTGAAGGTGTTAACATCGTAGATATTTTTACGCTTAAAAATGTCAAATTTCATGCCAAAAAAAGAGCATTTGCAGGAAGTTTTAAGTCATTATTTTGAAGAACAGTGCTGCTGAATACTTCGAGAAGCTTATGGTGAATATGCTCCATCTCAAGATACTTGTGAACTCTGGTTTAAATGCTTTAAAAGTGATGATTTTGATGTGAAAGACAAAGAGGTCCAGGTCAACCGAAAAAATTTGAAGACCAACAATTGTAAGCATTATTGGATGAAGATGCGTGTCAAACTCAAAAACAACTTGAGAAAGATTAAATGTTGCTCAGCAAACAATTTCTGATCATTTACAAGCAATGGGGAAGATTTTAAAGGAAGGAAAATGCGTGCCACATCAACTGAATGAAAGACAAATGGAAAACCAAAAAAGTCATCAGTAAAATGTTGCATGGAATTGTGACTAGCGATGAAAAGTGGGTTTATTTTGAGAATCCCAAATGCACAAAATCATGGGTTGATCCAGGTCAACCATCAACATCGACTGCAAGGCCAAATCGCTTTGGAAAGAAGACAGTACTCTGCGTTTGGTGGTATCAGGAAGGTGTAGTGTATTATGAGCTTCTAAAACCAGGTGAAAACATTAATACTTATCGCTACTGACAACAAATGATCAATTTGAACCACGCTTTGATCATGAAACCACCATAATGTACCAGAGGACACTGCAAAGTAATTTTGCTTCATGATGATGCACCATCACGCACTTCAAAACCAGTTAAAGACCCTGGCCTGGGAAGTATTAACCTACCTGCTGTATTCACCGGACCTTGCTCCTTCAGATTACCACTTGTTCTGTTCCATGGCACACACACTTTCTGAGCAGCACTTCAAAACGTACAAAGAAGTGGAACATTGTGTCTCTGAATGGTTTGCCTCAATGAATGGTTTGCCTCAAAACAAGAAAAGTTCTATTGGGACGGTATCCACAAATTACCTGAAAGATGGGGAAATGTGTAGTTAGCGATGGACATTACTTTGAATAAAACACTTTTGATGTTTATCTAGAACTTATGGTGTTTTCTTTTATTATAAAATCCACTATTATTAACCAGTACACCTAGTATTTTGGGCTGTTATTTTGTTCAGTCTTGTCAAGTAAGGTTAAACTAAATTGTGTGCAGAATTGTATCAGTCTGAGATGGACCACATTGAATAGAAAAGCCTAAATATGAATATCTGAACTGTATTCTCAGCAAGAAATTCCCCATCAGCCTGGTGCTACTAGGTATTATCATACTAATTTCTACTGGTGTGTTTTTCTTAGTACTACTCTTGACATACATAGCCCTTAGGGCAGTGGTTCTCAACCTGTGGGTTGCGACCCCTTTGGCGGTCAAACAACCCTTTCACAGGGGTCGCCTAAGACCATCCTGCATATCAGATATTTACATTATGATTCATAACAGCAGCAACATTACAGTTATGAAGTAGCAACGAAAATAATTTTATGGGTGGGTCACAACATGAGGAACTGTATTTAAAGGGCCAGAAGGTTGAGAACCACTGCCTTAGGGTTTGTTGCTGGACTTACTGGTTTTTGACATCAATTCGGACATTTAGCATAATGAGAGGTTCTCTGAGTGCATGAGATGGCCAGAAAAACATCATACTTATAAAGCCAGAGCCAACCTGCCTGTAAAGGGATTATTTATAGCCTGAGTAAGGTACTTCACATAGGTTCAAGATTACAGGAATTCTCACAACCTCATTTGTCAAATACCAGGTTGAGGTTAACATCATACTTCAGTTTTGGTATTTAAATCATCTCTTCATACAAGGGAAATTCTGCCTAAAACCTGAAAGTTAACTTTATTTGTCCTTCCTAAGATATACATTACCTGCTGAGCTATTGAGACCCAATTGAAAATATACATTAGCTATTACACGTTGTTAAACATCTTGTTCTGGTGACATTTAGCGATGTTCAGTAATTGGCTTAATGAACAGGTGTGCAAGTATATTAGTTATGCAGATGTTAATTTGCAGTTACATGTGCTGCCTGATTTGGGGGGTTCTTGTCTAAACTACAACCAGTAAGATTTGTTCCTTAATTAGGAAATCATTACAAAGTATATGTGTGTGATTCCCGCCATTATAACCATTACTCTTGTTTAATGTGCTCTAAACTTCCGGAACACCCCTGGTAATGCCATTCCTATGGCTTCAGGTACTATGCAGGTGTCAGAATGAAATCTACGTTTCTGTGGGACGCCTGAGTTAGTGCACAGCTGTAGGCAACAGAGAGGGGACGCTTCACAGCTGTGCTGTGCGACATGTAAAGGGAGTCAGAAACGCAGTCTCCTACTCCATACTGCATCAGCTTTTCCTCCCAAGATTTGGTAAACAAATGTGTTATTTCTCACAAAATGGATCCAAAAACAGTTTAAAAGAAATTGTGCTTGCTTACCATGCTGACTAATTTTTACCTGTATTTTTTTTTATTATTCTCTTCCTTATTGTTTCTGATTGCTAGCTACACTTGGTCTTTGGGATTGCCAAAGCTAACAGTTTCTACACTATAAAAAGGGATGGGTATATTTATGTAATTTAGTCATATCCTTTTCATTTTTATGTTGCAAAAATGGACATTGGCAAGCTAATATAGCTAACACCCATGTATCAGCCTCCCAGGGTGAGCAAATATTAACATTTTGTCATATGTACTATAGGTCTTTGGTTTTAAAGAAATAAAACATTAGAGATAAAGTAGATATTTCTAGGGTGCTACTTATTCCAATGTCACCTTGCTCCCCCAAGACAAGCACAGTAAATAATCTGCTGAGTATCTGTTCCATGTTTTTATAATTTTACTAGAGGCCTGATGCATGAAATTAATGCAGGGGGCTTGGCCCTTGCAGCCCTGGCTAGCCCTTGTAGCCCTGGCTTCATCCTGAAGGTCATCTGGATGGTCGTCCAGTGTTCGTTCTGCTGTTCAGTCTAATTAGCATATTAGTTCTTTATTATATAGGATAATAAGCTTACATACTCATTTATAAGCAATATAAGATTAGTCTGCATTTTATTTTTTATTTAGATCAGTGGTTCTCAACCTTCCTAATGCCACGACCCTTTAATACAGTTCCTCATGTTGTGGTGACCCCCAATTTCATTGTTACAAATCGAACATAATTAAAGCATAGTGATTAATCACAAAAACAACATGTAATTATATATGTGTTTTCCAATGGTCTTAGGCGACCCCTGTGAAAGGGTCGTTCGACCCCCAAAGGGGTCGCGACCCACAGGTTGAGAACCGCTGATTTAGATTAATGCAATTGCATCATTTTCTACCACTTTTATTTTTCCATTCAGCATCATATTTGGGATCTATCTCTGCTGAAATATTTGGCTGTAATACAGTCACTGTAAATGCAGATTCTTATTTCATTATATAGTAATGCCTCCATTGTGGACCTCTATTTAACAGAGTTTGGATTTAACGGACAAAATTTCCAGTCCATATGCATATGTGAAAATTAGCACCCTGTTCATGTAAAGATGCTTTTAAACCAATATTTGCTTATAATTAAATTAATAGGTTGGTTTTTGTTATTAATTCACTTATTTTAAACAGATTTTAGCGAATAGGCCAGATGTTGGAAAAAACACTATAGTAATTTCACCGACATAAATAAATATTACATATCTACATTTATAGTCTATATATTTAAATCCAAGAGTCGCTTCTCATAAACAATGTTCGGGAATGATCAGCACATGATCACACTGCATTGCTGATGGTAATTGATTCTGTTGAGTGGAGTGAATTTCTGAAGCAGTTTTAATGGGTGCTGGCTGATGTTCCCACGTGTGCTAATCCATGCTCCAGCTGCATGCATTTGTTTACTTGAGATGACTGGTGAAGGCACACATTTACTAGACCTATTCATTGTAAATTTAAAGTTGCAGTAATTCATATGAAAAACTTTTCAGTGAAATTAACTTTCCATACATACTTAATTTTAATTACACAAGCGTGTCTACATAAGTAAAAATAGGTAAACTAATTTGTCAATTTTTTAACATATGCATTTGGAAAATCTGCTTTATTATATAATAGACTTTCAGAATTAATAGATAGCTGCTCACCTGAGTTACTGGTAGTCTGTTTTATCGAATATTCCACAATTTATCCATTTCATAACCTCTGACATGTGGGTTGTTTTTAGTTTTGTACTGTTGTAAGCATTGTGACAGTGAACATCTTGTCTCCTTGACCTTTTGGCATACAAGTGGAAGGATTGGGTTATAATTATGAACGGCACAACTTAAATATATTAGATGTTAATAAATGTGTATTTTAAGGTTGTTGGTCTGATTTTTACTGCTCCTGTTGGCACAATCAATACTCTGCCTCCTCATCCATACATGCATTTATGAGATGTTTTTGTTATTTCCAATTTGATGTCTGTGAAATAGTATTTCATTGGTTGTTTTCATTTGCATTTCCCTGATTACTGGTAAAATTGAGCATTTTTCTGTTACTTGCTATATGACCTTGGGCAAATGAGTTAATTTTCCTGTTCTATAGTTTTCTCCTTTGTGAAATGACAATGCTAATACCAATTGTATAAGGTGATATAAAATTAAATTAGTGCCAGGCACAGAGCATATATTTCTGGCCCCAGCGCACTTCTGTTGCGCTACTCTACAGAGCATATCCTATATAACAAAAGCCTAATATGCTAAGTGTCTGGTCGGCCATTCACCCAATCAAAGCGTAATATGCTAATGATATGCTAAAGCCACTCAACTGCTCGCTATGACGTACACTGACCACCAGGGGGGGCTGACAGCCAACGTGTTGACCAGTTGCTATGATGTGCACTGACCACCAGGTGGCAGATGCTCCGACTGGTAGGTTAGCTTGCTGCTGGGGTTCGACTTATCAGGACTGAGCGAGATGGGCCAGACACGCCCTGGAGCCCTCCCATGTCCCTCCCCATCCCCGATCGTGCACTGGTGGGGTCCCTCAGCCTGGCCTGTGCCCTCTTGCAATCTGGGCTGAGGAACCCTCCCCATGAGTGCACAAATTTCATGCATTGGGCCTCTAGTATTTAATAAAAGTTGATTTAGGTGGTGGTTGTGACGATTGTGGTTATGGTTACTACTACTAGTACTACTGCCACTATTATTATTGTTATACAGTGGGGCCTTGACTTACGAGTTTAATTCGTTCTGAGACCGAGCTTGTTAAGGAGCTTGTTAACTCAAATTACTCTATCAACTCAATGCAAAAAATCGGCCGAGAGACAGCTGGTATCTCAAAAAACTCATTAGTCGGGACACTCGTAAGTCAAGGCCCCACTGTAGTTATTATCATTACTATTACAACTTCTTCTTTTGTGTGTTGCATATATGTGTATTATACATATGTCTTTATAATATGTATGTGTATAGATATGTATATGTAATCGTTTGCTTATTTTCAGTGGTTTGTATGATATTTCCAGAAATGCAAGGGTAAAGAAGATTTTTTAAAAAGGGTGGAAAATAACAATTAAATTTTAAAAAATTATTGTAGCTATTGCACATAGAAATTATAGATTTCCCCTGCCAGCTGTTATCATATTTGCACTCATTTTAACATTGACTTATTAATTGAGTTAAAATAACACCTATTTCAACTCATACAGGAAAACAATATTAGAGTATAGAATATAATTAGAATCACTTCTGGAATTGTATACATATGGATAAAATATGTATTTATGCAGGGAGATCACAATCCCTATATTTATGTGATATATGTAAAACAGCAGTTGGGCATTTACTTATTGATTATAGATATATATGTACATGAACTTACATATATTTTTAGTATGGTTTTGACACTACTGTTAGCATTATTTACCCTGGCTTTATATATAGTACACTTAATAGAAAGTGCCACTTCTCCACATAATCCTTATAATATGATGTGACACATCAGATGATGCTGATTAAGAGATGCAATATTCTCTAATGTGGAACTGTGGCTATCAACAGCAAGAAGAAATTTTATTAGTGATATGTATGTATTAATTTAAGCTATATTGTTATTGATAAGAAAACTATGAATGCTAAATATCTTTTGGAGATACTGCCATAATTAGTAGTTTACATATAACCATGTATTTAAGAGTATGAGTAGATATTTCAGTCTTGTGTACAATTGTACACTCATGCTAGGCTAACACATTGTGAAGGTGACAAGTATTTGCTGGTGAAGGAATGAATAAATGAAAGAATGACTAGTATGCTGACTTTAGCAATCAATCTTTCTTACTGGAATTTTTAAATAAATTAAAATAGTTATAAAATTTGTATTATGATTTACGATTAGTTATCACTGTGCAAATCATTCAATGTTGCCCATTTCTAATATCTTAATATTTGCTACAAATTATACATTTTTGTCACATGTTCTATGTATCCACTGGGATAGTGGAAATTAATAGGAAATTTCAGAACATTGCCTAAATTTGATTGGGGAAAGAATATAATCATGTTTACTTTATTTATGCTGATGAAAATCCCTCAGTTGTAAAGGAGTAAATTTATACTACAGTTGCATGTAAAAATCCATGAATTAAAGGAAATATAATAATGCTCAGTGGGCATTTTACCTTAGATAATGAGTATCTTGATGTTAGCATATCTTTAATAATAATACAAATGCTTTATTATTATATCATTATCTTCCTACAGACAGTATTTTATAATGTTTCAGTATTGTTGGTCAGTTAGCTGTGCCAATTTATGAACCCAAATTAATTCAATCCATTGGATTCAAACATAATGGCTATATGGCTTTTCTTATGCTCAGTGAGAGATTGCATTTGACTGGAGGTCTCATTTTGGGCCTGCAGACCATAGAGCCATTGATGACTAAATCAGTTCTTGAGTTTATGTGTTAAAGTTTAAAATCTCTTCAGTCACATCAAAATAATTTCAAATAATTATAGAATCTCTATAATTTATTTTAAGTTTTTAAATAATTTATATTTTATTGTTATATGCACATTTAATCAGAGGTATACCTTCTTAACAATTTTTAAGTGCACAGTATAGTATTGTAGACTGTAGATACAATATTGTGCTGCAGATCTCTAGAACTTATTCATCTTATATAACTGAAACTTTATTCCATTTGAACAGCAGCTCTCTATTTCTCCATCCTCCAACCCCTGGCAACCACCATTCTACTCTTTATTTTCATGAGTTTTACATTTTAGATTGCTAATATAAGTAATTTAAAGCATTTACATAGAGCATTTAGATTACTTATATAAGCATTGATCCTTTTGTGGTTCACTTATTACAGTTAACATGTATTCTAGGTTCATAGGTGGGATTTCCTTATTCATAAAGGCCAAATAATATTCCATTTTGTGTGTGTGTGTGTCACCTTTTCTTTATTCATTCATTCCTTAATGGACATATAGGTTGTTTCCATATCTTGGCTATTGTGAATAATGCTGCAGTAAACATGGGAATGCAGATATTTCTTTGAGATCCTGATTTCAGTTTTTTTGGATATGTACCCAGAATTGATTGCTGGGTCATATGGTACCACTATCTTTCATTATTTGAGGAATTGTCATACTTTTTTCTAGAAAGGCTGCACCATTTTATATTCCTACCAACAATGTGCACAGGTTTCAATTTCTCCGCATCCTCACTAACACATCTATTTTTAAATAATAGCCATCCTAATAGATGTGAGGTGATATTGTAATTTTGATTTGCATTTTCCTCATGATTAGTGATGTTGAACATATTTTCCTATATCTAATGGGGGTTTGTATATCTTCTTTGGAGAAATAACCATTCAAATTTTAATCAAGTTATGTAATTGTTCATTTTTTAATCAAGTTATGGGATATTAAAGTTTTGTGAGCATTAGAAACATATATGGAATAAAAGCCTATTAGGACAAATGGCATTTTGTAGTCATTATGAAAGCAGGAAAATTTTAATATATGAAGCCTTTAATACTTAGTTAGGTAAATTTTATGTATCATTGCCTCTCTTCAAATTCTCTACCAAGCCTGTGGTTGTGATTGCTAAGGATGCTTTTAGAGACAAGAAAGCAAAGGGCAGTAACAGCCACTGGGCAATATCTACTGATCACGAACCATTATTGTTTGTGAAAGTCTGTCTAATTAAGAGACTATTTTAAACTAGCTTTTCTCTAGTAATTCTCAGAACAGTAGCACCCACTCATGGAATTCTTACCATTTCTTGAACCCAGGATGAAGCCAAATTGCATACATAATACAAGAGATATATAGTAGGATTCAAAAAACAAAACTGTGAACTCTAGATATTTGAGACATCTAATCTTAATTTTAAATAACTTGTTCATTTAAAGAGGAGAGAGGTTGAAGTCTATTTTAATGAAAAATGCAAAAATGAGGCATACGAAATGAGCATTATGTATGTCTAGGATAATCAGGAGGCTGTTAGTTTGCAGGATAATCTTAATGTATCCTTCATGCTACAGTATTTTTATCCTATATATACTTGCTTAATCAGTCTCCTGTAATGGGGTTTAAAACATATCGAGAAATTAGGACAGTTGTCTTGGCTATTACTTTGCGTTAAAACTAATGAATGATTTTAGAAGTAATTTCAGTGTGATTCAGATAATTTTTTTATTGACAAAGGGAATGACTCTTGGACTGTCATTTCTTTATATAGTTGTCTTAAGCTGGGGGGTGGCTTGAAAATTGAATCAACTAAATTGCTGATGATTGCATAGGAAAGACTGTGCTCTTAGAAAGATCATTTGAGGAACATATGTGATGATTTTAAAAGAAATACATTAAAAGTCATTTTTCTTGCCCTCACTGGTTTGGCTCAGTGGATAGAGCATCAGGCTGTGGACTGAAGGGTCCCGGGTTTGATTCTGGTCGAGGGCATGTACCTTGGTTGCAGGCTTGATCCCCAGTAGGGGGCGTGCAGGAGGCAGCTGATCAATGTTTCTCTCTCATTGATGTTTCTAACTCTCTATTCCTCTCGCTTCCTCTCTGTAAAAAATCAATAAAAATATTTTTATAAAAAGTCATTTTTCTTCCAGCACTAGCAATAACTATTGTGTTGAGTAAAGATGGCAAATTACTTGTCATCTCTGAAAAAGATTATGATTTTTAAGTGTAATTACTATCTAGTCTCCTTAGACTCTGAGTCATTTTAGGTTGGTGATACTAGTAAAGTTTAGAACTGTTAGGACTTTAGTTATTCAGATAATTTATTTTATAGTAAGTTATTTGATTTTCATGTATTTTGCACCATGAAAATAAAGTTGGTCTTAATGGACCTATAGTATTTTGATACCTTCTGTAATATGTCTAGAATGTTTTCCAGATGCTAACATCTGTGAACACATAGCTAAGCAAAATGTACTGTGGTTGTGTTGATTTTTCCTCTAATGAAAATCAGTAACTCCTTTGTGATCTCTGTACTAAAGTCAGATAACTTAAAATACTAAAGATAATTATTGCCTCAAAATTTAAAGTAATAAAGAGCAGGATTATGACTATATAATTGAGTGATGAAATTTAGGAACATGAGTTTGGGGGCAAGAGTATATCACTTCACTTGATCGAACAAAAATGTTGGCTTTACTTTACTCACATTTTTTATGGCCCCATTACCTAAAAACTTATTTTTATATTATAAGTAAACTGGTAACACATGAATGAATACAATGGTAGCTGTTGAATTTCTGTATTGGACGGTTTAGGGATTTGCCTGCCATAAAGCTTCATTTTCATAGCAGCCAGCCAGCCAGGTTACTTTTTACTTTGGTTTTTGGGATGGCTTATTTGGGGGAGGGCTGACGGAGGTAATCGGGAGCTAAAGCCACTCCTTGGAACTGCCACTCCACAGTTTCAGGTCATTTAAATTCTTTATGAACTACAGGATTACATTTTGAATACAGCATAAATATATGTTCTGTCCTAAGAAAGCAAACAGTACTAAAAAAATGGTGAGGGAGACAGAGCTAACTTACTCAAAAGACCTGTCTCTGAGGTTTGTTAATTATGTTTAAGCAAATGGGTGCTACTGTTGTGCAAGTTGCAAATGGTTCATATCTATTCTTCAGAGCAGTCTCAGCAGGAATTTTTATATGGCAACCTGGTTAGCAGTTAAGTTACCTTAGGTATTTCAAAGCAATTTCACTGAATTAAAGGGATGCCTAAATTTTAGCATGTTAGGATAAATGCATGTCTTTTTCCTCAATTAGTCCAAATTAGGGAGATTTTACTATATATTTAATTCCAGTGCTGCTTCTAGGTACCTGGTAAAGGAGTAATTAATGTTGCACATTAGTTAAGAAGCAGCAATTGATTTTTGGTTCTATTTGGCTTATCTTTTCTGCTTAAGTGCTGATATTTAATTTGTTGGGAAACCTCTAAACAAGTCTATATTTTTATGTTTATCCTCTTCCTTGAACTAATGAAATAAACACATTTATTGATTTTCGCATGCACTTTATTAATGTAGTTAATATGCCTTACTATGTTATTCTGTGCATTTGTATTAGTGCCATTATTGTTTATGAATCAACATTTTTCTTTCAGTTCAAAAGAATGCAGAAGCTTTGGAGGAGAAGCCCCAACCTACCAAGAAGAAGGTGAAAGAGCTGAGAGTTTTGGATCCCAAAACGGCCCAGAATCTGTGTATGTGCTATTTCGTGTATAGGATGGTGGTGAGAGGGTGGTTATTGAATGGATTTAAACAAAGTTGTAACTTCTTCGAACAGGCATGTTTAGCATCTACCAGAAACACAATTCTATGTAAACATGATTTGGTTTTCCTTTTTGTGGTTCAGCCAGAATAGGAGGCCATCATAATTTAGTCTTCCTCAGGTTTGATGAAATGTATGAATAATAAAGTTTTGGAAAGTGCTGATAACTCGACCTTGTCAGAGGACCAGTGAGACCTATGGCAGAGCTGTACAGGGTTTTGTTTTCCTTCTGCCTCGGCTTGGCAGTGACAGGTTTAGCGTATTCACTAGTCCCATTGGGCAAATCCTTTTCTGATCCTCCTTTACGTTTGAAGTAATCGTGATGGGAGCTAGATAAATGGTTAACCACTGCACTTTAAAACTGGTTACTAAACCTTCAAACCTTTAACAAACCAGTCAGCCCTTAAGTATACTTTCATTAAAGCAGCCGGACAGTTAAAGCCGTCTTCATTTAAGTAGGCCTTATGTTTTACTTTGACAAATTTCCCCCTCTATATTGAATTTAGCATTCTTTGTCACCACAGTAGACTGTGTTTATATTCTGAGAATACTAAAACACTCTGCATGAGAAATTTCAACACATCAAGCATTTCTAATTGCGCACAGAAATGCCATAGGAGTTTCTTTTGTTAAAGAACGTGCTATAGGGAATCCGATTGAAATAAACAGCTCATCATTCTCCTGTCAGCCGGAATGTTGCTGTCAGAAAAGCAGTCTCCAAATAGCTGTTGTGAATGTGTATGCTGCTTATCTGATGGTACATTTTTTTTCCTAAATATGTTTTCATTGATTTTTTTAAGAGAGAGAGGAAGGGAGCAGGGAGGAAGGGAGTGAAGGAGAGAGAGAGGGAGAGAGAGAGAGAGAGAGAGAGAGAGAGAGAGAGAGAGAGAGAGAGAGAGAAACATCGATCACCTGCCTCCTGAAACACACCCTACTGGGAATCCAACCCATAACCTGGGCATGTGCCCTGACCAGGAATTTAACAATTGACCTCTTGGTGCACAGATCAGTGCTCACCAATTGAGACACACCTGCCAGTAGTACATTTTCTTTATAAAGTGGATGTTTAGTGTTGTGTGTTTTTTAAAAAACAGTATTATCTTAATTGCTAGTTGATATCTGTCAACATTATTAATTTTGATTATGGAGATCCCACTTGGTGTTTACATCTAGGTAATAATGTACCTAGACAGTACGGATTTTTTTTAAGTGCCAGAGAAGTCATAGGGACCTTTACATGAAAAAAAATTCTTAGGAATATATTCCTGTTCTGGTGATAAGAACAAACAAATGTTCTTTCAAAGGTATGTGTAGTGGAGGCTAAAGTATAATGTATTATTGAAAAATACTTTCTGAGTAAGCATAAGCTTTTCTGGGTATAATTTATTGAATTATTTCAATATGACATAATATGTACTAATTAAGAAGATGTTGACAAGGGAAATCGTGATTCAACATATAAAGCAACTAATAGTATAGCATGTGAATGTCAGCAGGAATGCAGAGATCAATGATGTTCAGACCCTTTAATTTTTTCCTATATGGGAGAAATGCTATATAACTTGATATGCTTTTCTTGTATTTGGCTACTTTATTGTCATTCCTGAGAAGTACTGTGTTGGATGCATCTGACAATCTCCACACTAAATTCTACTTTGAATTAAAAGGCCCACCTGAAATCAGATCTCTAACTTTTCATGGGTCATTTCGTATCAGCTCAATCTAAAATGCCTAAACATGTAGTTGTCACTATTAGTATGAATTTTATTTTGTATATAAATATGTTAGCTGTAAACATTAGATCCTGTGATAATAGGCCATTTTACCTATTACTTGTAGAAGCTCAACTGGTGTTCCAGTTTGGAGACAAAGGCAATGAGTGTTTATGAGTGTAGTAGTGTAGTACTTTGAATGGGAGGTACTTTTGTTTGTTCATAACTCTGTAAATTAATATTAGTTAGAGAATTTTTGTGTTGCAAGTCTATGAAATGGGAATCAGGTATTTATTAGGATGTTAAAAATTTTATGCTGTTCTGTTTTTAATAAACTCAAATTTATTTTAGCTATCTTCCTTGGATCATATCGTATGCCATATGAAGATATAAAAAACATTATTTTGGAGGTCAATGAAGACTTGTTGACTGAAGCCTTAATTCAGGTAACTTGCATATTTTCCTTTTATAATTCATTCTCACAGGTATTCCTACGTTGCTGTCTTCTAGTTGTAAGGAAATATTCGTCTATGTTTGGATTATACAATCAGCAATATCTAGCTGTGTTGATAGTCAGAGGACTTAACATAGAAGATCTAGGTTCTGTTTCTATTTCTTCCATTTATTAAACGTGTGTGTGTGTTTTTAAGTTTATGCATATGTAGATATACCATTCCCTATTATTCACTGTACAGAAAATTGCATGTATGTCATCATCATAGTGACTCTGTTAATTAGATATCGTTATTATCATTTTATGGATGTAAAAGAGAAGAGGCCAACAGGTTAAATAGCTTGCTCAGGATCAGTGGGTAAGTGGTAAAGTTATCCTTTGTTCGGCACTGAACGTATGCTGGGCATTGTGCCAAGCATTTGATATATTTCATTTCATTGACTCCTACAGCAATCTTATGAGATCAGTACTAACATCCTCATTTTCCAAATAAGAAAACTGAGGCTTAGAGAGATTGCCACATGTCACATAGCTGGTAAGGGGCAAAATAGCAGAGCTGGGCTTCAGAACAATGTCTGTCTGTCATGACTCTAAAACCATTGCTCTTTCTAGTCTATTATTCTGCCTCCTGTGGGCAGACAGGTTTGGCTTGCTTTATCTCTGCATCGTCATCTGAGATCACAGGGCCACTGTGATGATTTCATCCAAAAAGTGCTCTATTCTAGAAATCTAACATATTATTAGAATTCTTGGTATGTCTGCTCCTATCTGTTTTAATTTCTAGGAAGAAACACTGCAGAGATTTGCTGTAGAAAGGCAGTCATTGTAGTTTTTTGTTTGTTGTTGAGCCATGCCATTTGCTTTGATTTTAAGAAGACTGGTAGTTTATGCTGTCATAATTGTGCCATTTCTTCCTCAGACTGTCTCTAAATCTCAGAGAACCAGTGTTTGTCATTTGAGCAGGTTGTGTCTATATGGAATTTCTGTTAACCTAAAAGTAAAAGACCTTTCAAAGTGAGAGGCAAACAAGTATTTATTTGAGATCACTAAGAATAGCTATTCTGGAAACACTGATTCAGGCAGAAGCTAAACTGGTGTTCCAGTTTGGAGACAAAGGCAATGAGTGTTTATGAGAAAAGGGAAGGGGAATAATTGCATTAGTAGAGGAAGGCATTTCTATTGATACAGATAACAAACAAACATAGTGGTGTTAATTCTAAACAGTGTTTTTTGTTGTTTTTGTTGTTTTGGCTATTTTGTTAATCCAGTAGTCATCAGTCCAGTAGTCATAATAATTGCTTTCTTATTATCTTTGCAAACAGGTCTTTTTCAAGGCACAAGGTTGCTTAAGCCAGTCCAAAGGTTATTTTGCCCTGTTTTAACATCCTGAAGATTTAAGGCATGAGGTGTACAAGCCAGTTTCTCTGACATGGCAGCTCTGGTTCTGTTTTAAAGTGGCTCTGTTTATGTTATTGTTTACCATTCCTTCATTTCGTAGTGGAGGCTTGCATTACAGTTTACCTTATGTATATGTTTTAGATATGTTCACTTTCTATAGGACTAAGGTTTAGTCAGTTGATATAAGCTCTTCATTATCATGACACGCTCAGTATATTATTCTCAGTAAAAATCCCCTTGTGGTAAACTTTTTAGAAAAATGTTTTTCTCTGTGCAACTAGCAAGTCAATAGTTCTGTGAGTGGAAATGCAGAGCTGAGCACATGTCTCCTGTCCTCCTTAGTCCCATGATTCTCTGTGCACTAGTCAGAATGAGGACAGCATTAAGCCAAAATGTGACTTAGTTCTCTCTTTTTTTTCAATTGGAAGTTTAAATTTAAATTATAAAAAATCACACAAATATCTGACTCCTACTTAATAATTGAAGCTTTCTAGTTTTTTTCTGTATAACCCAAGTATAGTAGAATAGAACCATATTTTGAAGAATTAATCAATGTAGTCATTTATTCTACCCATTAAAACTGTGTAGTTTTTCCTTCATATTCCTTGGTAAATAAATAATGTAAATATTCAGAATGCTACTGAGGTATTTATTTCCTGGCAACATTAAAAACTTTAAGTCATGTTTTCACCTCTTTAGGGAATGTAAGAAGAGAAAGATTATCGCTATAAGTGTCCCTTTACTATGCAACAAGTTTTTAACATGTGTCTATAGGAATGTATTACCTGGAATTTTTGTAGCATAAATAATATAAAGTTGTTTCTCTCTTTAAATTGGGTAATCCTGGTCTGGTTGGGAGGAATGAATTGCTTGTAATTTAGAGATGGTAGTAAATTATGTCTAAATTGTTGAATTTGTGGGCTTAATCTTATCCATCATGACAAAACAACTGCTTAAGAAATCACATTATTATTAGATTGTGCTCTGGGAAGGTGAGTGAAGGAGAATCACCGAGTGCTGACCCTGCCAGGCTCCTTTTGTGCATGTAACACCCTGTGCTTCCATGCATTTCCCGTTTGCTGTATGTGGCTTCCTCTGAGCCTGTCTTGTCTCTTCCTCTTTTCGAGATCTCCCTTCCCTTTTCTAAGCTTCTCTTACTGGTTTTCACATATTTGTATGTTTTACCCCTTGCATCCTTTGCCCCACCAATTTTGTGCCTGCTTTTTGTTGAGGCTTTTTTCTTTCCCCACCCCAGACTGCTTTCTTTCTCAGTCAATGCCAGATACGCTATAATTTTCTCTCATTTCTTCGCCTTCTCAATCAAAACTCATTTTCTTAGTTATGATTGTAGTAGAAAACAATTTAACATACAATTTACTAGTATGCATGATTGGAATTGCGCTGCTTGGATACATACAAGGCACAACTGGTGAGTAACTCACCTGGGTTATTGAAGTTAATGTTGCGTTTATCCAGACCAATCAAATGTCTCAGTATCTGCCAGTAAGCAGGAAGTTCCTGGGTTGAAACAATTATTTGTTTCCAGCACCTAAAAGAGTGCTCGCACCCTCCGGAAGAAGAAAGATTATAATCACCAGTGTCTCCTTCTCCATCCCATCCCAGAAACATTGGCTTCAGTGATGCAAAAGTAACATCAATTTGCCATTCATCGGAGCTGTTTGCTATTTATGCCTAATTACCATGTAGCACATCGATAATGCACAACATTAAATATGTATCATCAGATTAACTTTGTTGTAAGCTCTAGTTGATTACAGTGCTCAGCTCCATCCATGCATAAATGTAGTTTGTTGCTCATGCGGCGTGGTTGTCTCCTCATAACAACAAAACAACAAAAAACAATTAAGGACACATTACTTTCCAGGGACTGGAATTAACACCAGTATTCTCTCTCCTAGTGTGGGTCAATAGGCTTTTCCTGCCAGATAACTAAACTCTATTAGTTGTCTGGCAGGATAAATGTCTTAGTAAAATAAAATAAAAATTAGCAAGATCAAGCTCAAGTTTTAAGGTTATTAATAAATAAAAATACTAATATCTCTTCTGTTTAAAAATATCTAAGTCTAAATTAGAAACTGAGTTTACAATGTGGAAGAAGTTGAAATGTCCGAAACTACTTACAGCACATAGAAACACTTAAAAGTAATCATATCCTGAAATTATTGAGGAGCTTTTAATAGATGCAGTTATGAATTAGTTCCAAATAATGTGCACTAAATTTAGGTGATTTGTAGGGTCACTTCATCTTTGAAAATCTGCTTCAGGATAATTTAATTTGATCTATTGAGAGAAAAATCTAAGACCAGTTAGTGTTTTTAGGATATCAGTGGTAAAAATTAAATATTTGTAGACATACTTACATATAGAACATTGACAAAGAAATGAAACTAAGAGTTTCAAAAAGTTAATTAAAACCTTAAGGGAAAAATAAAAGTATGCTCTATTTTGGAACATTAGTGCTTATAAATGATTCTTAAATGCTGTGGAAATTCATGTTGGTAGGGAGTTTGTGGTCATATTCACAAAGTATATGCAGAAAAAATATGGTTAACAGAGACGGTAGTATAATAATGTTGCAGAGTAACTTGCAAAGATACTTGTAAAGCAGGGATTGCTAACCAGGGGTTCACAGCCCCCTTTGGGGACTCGTTGGGAAAATTCCAGGGCTCCTGAATTTGGATGTGAACAATACTGCATCTTATTTTCTTTAACTTGTAACTGATATTTCACATTTCATTTGATTAACAATGTGGGCAATATGCCAAAGAAATATTAACAGTATCTCTAACTTTGTCACTAATAGAAATAATAAATATTTTCATATCACATAAATTTGTGGTAGATATCTTGAAATATTGTTTGTAGTCATTACTACTTCAAAATTATACTAGTTATTAAAGCTGCCACTAGATCTTATTTTTGAATGCTTTAATCAAGGAGCACATCCATGATTATCACAACTTATTTTTTAATATGTTGATATATATTTCAGTATAATTGTTTTTTATTTCTATATATTTATTCTCTATGGAAAATGGACCTATAAACTGGTATAACGGGTTCATGGCACAAACAAAAAGGTTAGAAATTAGAACAGGAAAGTTTCCCAATCAAGATGGTAGGGATGAGTCATTCTCAACTTCAGTTCGCCCTCACAACTATCCATAGAAAGGACACCATTATAAAAATCCCAGACCTAGGGTTGATTCAAATGCACCCTCTTAAACTAGAGAGACCAAGAAGGACTGCATTAGAAGGGTAAGAGGTTCAGCTACATTCTGACCATATTGCCCCTCCCCAATCTGGCAGAGTGCTGCACCAGGAGGGCCTTCATGGGCCTATGGCTTCTCCAGTGGAAAGAGAGAACCCTAGGTGGACATCCAACTAGACCAACATTAGGAGATTCTTCCTGGAAGACCCACTCAGGTCTCACCTCATGGACATTCATTGGCAGAAACTGTGGAGCCTGACCATTGAGGATCAGAAATAGATGGAGAAAAGGGGATGGGGCATAGAGAAACCATCACTAAGATATTGGCTGACCACATTACTGCTTTCAGGACTGCTTGAGAAGAGATCCCAGCCTATAGCTCTGCCCATCCTCAGAGCTACTTTGATGACCCCATCTAGCCAGGGAGCTCGGTTGGCAGTTCTACCTGATTCAAGTCCCCAGTCAATGGCTGTACCAGCCATGGAGCCTGTTCTACTGTCATCCCCAGACAGGGAGCTAATTTATAGTCCTTCACAAATGCTGACCGTAGCCTGTAGTCTCAACTGGTCAAGAAGCCTGGCCAGAGAACCCAAGTAGGTATGAAGTCCATCCTACAACCCTGCCCAACTGTTGAGCATGCACTTTGGTCCTGCATAACCAAGAATCATGAACAGTGATTCTGGGCAGCCTCAGAGCCCAACCTACACTAACACCAAGACACAGAGTCCAGCCTATAGCATTTCCCAGGCAGTGAGCACAACCAGTTTTATGCCCAACTATGGACTATACCCTGTGGCTCTACCTGGGTACAGATGGAGGCCCCTCTTGACCAGAGAGCTCATCAGTGTTCTTGCCCAACCATGGAGCACATTCAGTGGCTTACCTGATTGTGAAGCCCAGTCAGAGGGCCAACCCAACATCAGGGAAAAGCCTCTGGCCCCAACTGAACATGGTCCAGCCAGCAGCACCATTCATTCAAGGAGCACAGCCTAAGGCCCACGCTGACCAAGAGAAATTATAGAACCCAGACCATACCCTGCCTAATGGCAGAGTCCAACCTGTGGTACTGCCTGGGAACACAGCCTGTGACCTTACCTGACCAGAGGTGATTATAGAACCCACCTAGTAGCCTTGTCTTGACCAAGGAACACAGCCAGTAGCCCCCAATGGCCTTGGGGGTCTACCCAGTGGCCCTGTTAGAATGCGGAACCCAGCCAGCAGGCCCAGGCTAGAATGCGGAACCCACCCTGTCTGACCTCAGATAATAGGCAATGACCTCGTCATGAAAATAATTCCTTCTTGTCCCCAGACACTACCAGTTGACACAGCCAGTACCCCAAGGTGAGTTGACAAGTGGAGGTCTTTACATGCTGAAGCAAACATGTAAAATCTAGAAGAGTGAAACCACTTAATCAAATGTGCAGATACTATTTTAAGGAGTCAAAAGTCACAAAGAATCAGGTAAAAATGGTACAACCAAGAAAAATAATAAAGACTAACACCTGACCCTAAAAATATGGAGATTTATGAATTTTCTGAAATAGAATTCAGAATACTCTTCTTAAAGAAGTTCGGTGAACTACAGGAACACACAGACAGCTAAACACAAATGGGAAAACAATGGATGAACAAAATGAGTTCAACAAAGATATTGTAGCCATAAAGAAAAAAAGCGAAACAGAAATCCTAAAGTTGACTGAACTGAAGAATTCAATAGAGAGATTTAATATCACACTCTGTTAAGCGGAAGAATGTCTGAATGAACTGAGTGATAGGTCTTTTTAAATTATCCAGTAAAATAAATAAAGAATGAAAAAGTGAAGAAAGCCTTGAGGACCATCAACAAATTTCTCTCTCAAGAGAATAGTGCAGGCAAGGAGATTATGAGATGATATATAAAAATATTAAGAAAATAAAAAACACCTGTCAACCAAGTCTACTACACATGGAAAAGCTGTCCTTCAAAAATGAAGAAAAGGTAAAGATTTTCTCAAAGAAAAGAAAGATTACCAGGAGACCTATAGTACAAGAAAATTTACAAAGTATTGTTCACGCTGAAATGAAGAGACCACCAACTTACACCATACACAAAAATAAACTGAAAATGGATAAAGGACTTAAACATAATATGGGAAACCATAAAAATATTAGAGGAATCCACAGGCAGCAAAATCTCAGACAGAAGCCAAAGCAATTTCTTCACCAACACAGCTTCGAAGGCAATAGAAACTAAAGAGAAAATAAACAAATGGAACTACATCAAAATAAAAATCTTCTGCACAGCAAAAGAAACCATCAACAAAACAAGAAAGCCCACTGCATGGGAGAACATACTTGCCAATATTATCACTTATAAGGGTTTAATCTCCAACATTTGCAAGGAACTCATACAACTTAACAAAAGGAAGATAACCCAATAAAAAAATGGACAATGGACCTAAATAGATACTTTTTAAAACAGGACATAAGGCCAAGAGACATATGAAAACATGCTCGAAGTCACTAATCATACAAGAAATGCAAATCAAAACGGCAATAGGTACCATCTCACACCTGTTAGAATGGCTATCATCAACAAATCAATAAATGACAAATGCTGGCAAGGAAGTGGCGAAAAAGGAACCCTCCTGCACTGCTGGTGGAAATGCAGACTGGTGCAGCCACTGTGGAGAACAGTATGGAGTTTCCTCAAAAAACTAAAAATGGAATTTCCATTTGACCCAGTGATCCCACTTCTAGGAATGTATCCCAAGAAACTAGAAACACCAATCAGAAAGTATATATGCACCCCTGTGTTCATAGCAGCACAATTCACCATAGCTAAGATTTGGAAACAGCCTAAGTGCCCATCAGCAAATGAGTGGATTAAAAAACTGTGGTACATCTACACAATGGAATACTACACTGTGGTAAAAAAGAAGGAATTCTTACCATTTGCAACAGCATGATGGAACTGGAGAGCATTATGCTAAGCGAAATAAGCCAGTCAGAGAAAGATAAATATCACATGATCTCAGTCATTTGTGAATTATAATGAACAACATAAATTGATGAACAAAAACAGATCCAGAGACAGAGAAGCATCAATCAGACTGTCAAACCTCAGAGGGAAGGCAGGGGAGGGTGGGGGGTAAGGAGGAGAGATCAACCAAAGGACTTGTACGCATGCATATAAGCATAACCAATGGACACAGACACCAGGAGGGTGAGGGTATGAGTGGGAAGTGGGGTGGCAATGGGGGGATAAGGACACATATGCAATACCTTAATAAAAAAAAAATCATAACAACCTATGAATGTGTAAAACTTACTAGTAATGATAAATACCAGTATATATTCAAATTGAAATTTATTAATATTGTAATGATGTTTAATTCACTTACAGCTCTAGTTTAAAAGTAAAAAAAAAAAATATTAAAATTAACCATAACTACAACATTCTGTTATTAGGCCAGAGTATAAAAATGATGTAAATTATAATATCAATAGCCAAAAATAACTTAAATTATGAGATGGGGGAGTAAAATTATAATGTGTTTATATACTATTGAAGTTGTTTATCAATTTAAAATAGGATATTATAGCCCAACCGGTGTGGCTAAGTGGTTGAGCATCAACCTATGAACTAGTCAGGGCACATGCCAGGGTTGCAGGCTCAGTCCCCATTGGGGGACGTGCAGGAGGCAGCCCATCGATGATTCTCTCTCATCATTGATGTTCCTATCTCTCTCTCCCTCTCCTTTCCTTTCTGAAATAAATAAAAAATATATTTTAAAAAAGAAGATGCTGTAAATATATTTTATGTATGCCTTAGGGTAAGTGTAAAAGAAAAACATGTAAATTATGATATAGGAGTTAAAGCATACTGTCACAAAAAGTATTCAAATCACAAAGGATAAGAGTAATAGGAGAAGCAAGAAACAAAGAATCTACAAAACAGTCAGCAATTAACAAAAGGCATTAAGAAATTTGTACCGTATTTTCTCATTTATAAGACTATTCCTAAAATTGTTAGACTGAAAATCGAGGGGCGTCTTATACCGGGAATCAGGCAAAGAGGGAGCCACGTGTGTGCATAGCTGCCCATACCTTGTTGAATAGACTTCCTCCAATCATGAGCCTTATTGTTACTGACGTCAGCTGATGCCGTAATTGGAGGAGGAGGTGGAGAGTGCGCAATTCTAACAGAGAAGTTTACAGGAATACATACATCAAGGGGAAAATATATCTCAAATAAATAAGCAACCTCACTTTATATCTCAAGGAAGGAGAAAAAGAAGAAAAAAACTAAACCCGAAGTTAGTAGAGGACAGGACTAATAAAAATTAGAGCAGAAATAAATGAAATAGAGAACAGAGAAACAATAGAAAAGATGAACAAAACTTATAGTTGTTTTTTTCAAAAGATTAAATTGACAAGCCTTTAGCTACAATAACCAAGACAGAAAAGAGAGAGGACCCACATAAATAATATTATAAATGAAGAAGGGGACATTACAACTGATGCCACAGAAGTACAAAGGATCATAAGAGACTAGTATGAAACATTATATGCAAAATTATTAGACAACCTAAAAGAAATGGATAAATTTATTGCAACATACAACCTACCAAGACTAAATCATTAGAAAATACAAAATATGAACAGATCAGTAATGACTAGGAGATTGAAGCATTAATGAAAAAACTTTCAACAAAGGAATGTCTAGGGTCAGATGGTTTCACTGGTGAATTATATCAAACATTTTAAAAAAGAATAAACACCAATCCATCTGAAACACTCCCAAAAAATTGAAGAGTAAGGAATACTCCCAAACTCATTATGAGGTCAGCCTTACCAACACCAGATAAATACAAGAAAGAAAATTGCAGGCTATTATACTGGATGAATATAGATGCAAAATCCATCAACAACAACTAGAAAATTGAATTCAAGATTTTATTAAAAGGGTGATACACCACGATCAAATGACATTAATCTCTGATGGTTCAACATACATAAGTCAATAAATGGGATACATCACGGTAATAGAACGAAAGCTAAAACTCATATGATCATTGCAATAGATGCAGAAAAAGCCTTTGACAAAATTCAGCATCCATTCATGATAAAAGCTGAGTATAGAAGGATATATCTCAACATATCAGTGGCCACATACGATAAACCCACAGCTAACATTATGCACATGCTAAAGAGTGGAAAGCTTTTCCTCTGAGGCAGTGGTTCTCAACCTTGGCTGCATATTAGAATCACCTGGGAATCTGTTTCTTTGTTATGGGGTGGGGCCACAACATTAGTAACAAAGAAACAGAATTTCCGGAGGATGAGGCCCAGAAATCAGGATTTTAAAAAGATTCCCAGGTGATTCTCATGTGCAGCCAAGGTTGAGAACCACTGCAAAGATGAGGAGCAATAAATGGTGGCTACTGTTACCATCCTATTCAAACTAGTAGAAGTCCTACCCAGAGTATTCACGAAAGGAAAAGAAATAAAAGGCATCTGAATTAGAAAGGAAAAAATAAATTTTTCTCTGTTTGTAGATGACATGATTTATTATATAGAAAATCTAGATTTCATTGTATCACTGTTAGAACTAGTAAATTCCTAAAGTTATAGGATACAAGAATAAATATAAAAAATCTGTGTTTCTGTACACTAACAACAAAATATCTATAAAAGAAATAAGGAAAACAGTTTCACAATAGCATAAAGAACAATAAAATACTTAGTAATAAATTTAATTATGGAGGTGAAATATCTGCACACTGTAAACTTTAAGATATTGTTGACAGGAATTGAAGAAGACAAAAATAAATGGAAAGATATTTCATATTTATGAATTTGAAGAATTACTTTGTTAAAATGTTCATACTACTTAGAACCATCTATAGATTCCAGACAAACTGTATCAAGATTCCACTGGCATTTTTTACAGAAATAGGGAAAATAATCCTAAAAGTCAGATGGAACTACAAAGAACCATGAAAAGCCAAAACAATTTCAAGAGAGAACGAAAATGGAGTCATCATACTTCTTTATATCAAACTATATTTTAAAAACCTCTAGTAATTAAAGCAGTATTGTGCATAGAGCAAAGGAAAAGAATCAAGAGCCCAGAAATAAATCCACACATGTATGGTCTACTACTATTTCACAAAGGAGACAAGCGTCCTGAATGGCAAAAAGGATAGTCTCTTCAATAAATGGTGTTGGGAAACTGTATATTCAAATGAAAACAATGAAACTGGACCCCTGTCTTACACCACTTACAGAAATTAACTTGAAATGGATTGAAGATTTAAAAGACCAGGAACCCTAAAATTCCTAGAAGGACTTGTATGCATGCATATAAGCCTAACCAATGGACACAGACAATAGGGGGTGAGGGCATGAGTGGGGGGGTAAGAACACATATGTAATACCTTAATCAATAAAGAAATTAAAAGTTAAAAAAAATTCCTAGAAGGAAATACGGAAAAAGTTCCTTGACATTGGTCTTAGCAATGTGTTGTGTGTGTGTGTGTGTGTGTGTGTGTGTGTGTAATATGACACCAAAATAACAAGCAACAAAAGCAAAAGTAAACTACTGGGACTACATTAAACTGAAAGCCTTCTTTACAGCACGGGACATAACTATAACCAACAGAGTGAATAGGCAACCTACAGTATGGGAGAAAATATTTGCAAACTACTTATCTGTTAATCAGTTAATATCTAAAATATATAAGCAACTCATACAACTCAAGAGCAGAAAACCAAATAATCTGATTTAAAAATGGGCAAAGGACTTGAATAGACATTTTTCCAAAGAAGATATGCCAGTGCCCAACAGGTACATGAAAAGGTGCTTGATATCACTCAGAGAAATGCAAATCTAAACTACAATGTGGTACCATTTTATATCTATTAGAATGGCTATTATAAAAAAGATGAGATAAGTGGTGACAAGGATGTGGAGAGAAGGAATCCTTGTATAATTGGTGGGACTGTAAATTGGTACAGCTACTATAGAAAACAATATGGCAATTTCTAAAAAAATTTAAATAGAACTACCATATGATCCTGGAATTCCACTTCTGGATGTATTTCTGAAGGAAATAAAATCACTATATCAAAGAATTATCTACATGCTAATATTCATTGTAGCATTTTCTTACAGCAGCCAAGACATGGTAACAACAAATGGATAAAGAAGTGGTGTATACACACACACACACACAATGCAACATGGAGCCATATAAAAGAATGAAACCCTGTCATTTGTGATAACATGGATAAACCCTGAAGGCATTATTTTAAGTGAAAAATGTCAGAGAATGTCAATGTATGATCTCATTTATATGTGGAATTAAAAATACAAATGAACTTATAAGAACAGAAAGTAGATTGATGGTTTGCAAGGGTGGGGGAAAGTGGGGAGAGAATACTATATGAAAGTGGTTCAAGGATACAGCTTCCAGCTATATGATGTATAAGTTCTGGGATGTAACATACAACATGGTGACTGGAGTTAATAGTGCAGCATTGCATATTTGAAAGATTCTAAGAATAAATCTTAAAAGTCCTCACTAGAATAAAGAAAACAATTATATGACTGTGTGAGGTGATGAATGTGTAAACTAACGTTATGGTGGTAATCATTTTGCAATATATAAATTTATTAAGTCATCACATTGTATATCATAAACTTACACAATGTTATATATTGTTATATATGAATGAAACTGGAGAACATTTTTTAAAAAGAAAAGTTTCCCAGTTAAATGACTTAGAAGATTCATTTGAAAGGATCGGTGCTTGCCAGTAGTTAGTGGGGAGGGCGGGATGAATACTAGTAGGCAGAGCAGAGATAATTTTTAGGGCAGTGAAACTATTCTGTATGATATTAGAATGGTGGATATATGTTCATACACTCTACAACAAGAAGAGTGAACCCTAATGTAAAACTATGGTCATTGGGCAATATTGACATGTCAGTGTAGGTTCATTAATTGTTAACCAATCTACCACTCTCTAGTTGGGGATGTTGAGAGATGCTATCCATGTATCGGGGCAGGAGATATATGGGAACTCTTTGTACTTGCTGCTCAATTTTGCTATGAACTGAATACTGCTCTAAAAAAATAAAGGCTAGGGTAGGCTGTGGTTAGGTTGTCTTCCTGGAACAAGTAGAACTTGAGCTGGACTTTGAAGCACTATTAAGATTCAGTTAGAGATGAGTAGGAACAGGGACCAATGGGGAAAGGCAGGGGCATGTAAAAGAAAATATTCGTATTCTGGAATAGCTCAGAAGTCATGTAGAGTGGCACTAATGAGAAAGCATATAAAAATTGATTGGGGTCATATTGTAGAGGCATAGAAATCACAAATTAATGAACCATAATATGTTTTCTTTGGCCTTTGTAGTGCTTAAATGGTGGAATTTAAATGTCATATACTGTCCCGTTTGCCACAGGCCCTGCCGTCCCCCAGGGCATTTTACCCACTCTGAATCATTCCTAGCCCCTATAAGCATCATACTTGCTGATCCCCAATGGACAACTTGGACACCAAGTGGCTGAGTTTGAACATGGACAAACATGCATTTAGGAAGATTACTGTAGCTGCAGTATGCCAGTTGGCTTGGTGAAAAGAGATTGGAGATAGGGAGATAATTGTAATTTCAAGTATAATTATAATGAAGCATTAAAATATATTTGGGGATAGAGGAAACAAGTGAAGGTGGGTGAATGAGAGCTTAAAAACGACTAATTGAAAAATCTTGGCGATATATTGAATGGTTGTACTATTCACAAAAAGTGGCAAATCAGGTGGGAGAGAAAATCATTACTGAGCAGAGGAGAAATATTTTATGGATACATTATCTTAGGGTATGTATTGGAAGTGATAATAGAAAGTAGGAGTGAAAATAAGGATATTTGGAGTCATTTGCAAATAAGTGATTGTTGGAGTATAAAGACCAAAGAAATTCTTGAGGTTGATTGTGAAAAAAGTAACAGATGGAAGGTGGACTACATCACTGGAGACCACACAGCTTGAGGGGCTGGGTGGTGGCAGACAAATCAGAATAAAGGAGCCAACTTCAGGGAGGTGCCAGATACAGGTATGTCACAAAAGCCAGCGCAGAGGTTTTAGGAGGGATGAATGAGAGAATGAGATCAGGGTAAATGCTACTTTTCATATTCTGAATTACAGTGAGTTAGTTTAAATAGTTATTTTTATGTAGTTCTTTTTAAAAAGAAACTATGCAACATGCCAGACACCTGTATTCCTTAAGCAAATATTCTATTTATTGTTTTTGGTATCTGTGTCCCTTTTTTAAAAAATATGTTTTTAATTGATTTTTAAAATATGTGTTTTTTAATTGATTTTTATTGAGAGAGAGAGAAACATAGATGAGAGAGAAACATTGATTGGCTGCCTCCTGCACACCCTCTCCTGGAGATCGAGCCAGCAACCTGGGCATGTGCCTTGACCGGTAATTGAACCAGCACCTTCTGGGTGCATGGGATGCCCAACCAACAGAGCCACACTGGCCAGGGCTGTCTCCCTTATTTTTAAGAGACAGCTGCATCTACTGGTCATGTAACTGTCTAGTGCCCTATTTTCTGCTCCCCCTCAATCTTCTTCAGTTTTTCTGACCTTTCCTTTCTCCTTGTCTCCCTCCCTCCCTCTCTCTCATCCCTCCTTCCTTTTTTAAAAACAATTTTGTTAACTTCCCTTTTTTCCTTTCTCTCATTTTAAATAATTTTTAAATAAAAGACACTAATCTTTCTTAATAATAACACCTTGGTGAAATACAGCTCTAGGACAGTGGTTCTCAACCTTCCTAATGCCGCGACCCTTTAATACCATTCCTCATGTTGTGGTGACCCCCGATTTCATTGTTACAAATTGCACATAATTAAAGCATAGTGATTAATCACAAAAACAATATGTAATTATATATGTGTTTTCCGATGGTCTTAGGCGACCCCTGTGAAAGGGTCGTTCGACCCCCAAAGGGGTCGCGACCCACAGGTTGAGAACCGCTGCAGTCTAGGGCATTTCCCTCATAGCTGGACACCACAGAAATAGCTCCATAGATGTGTTTCTGCAATACCTGCCTGGGAATTGTCCAGCTTGCGTTCCTCCACCCTGTTAATTTCCACTTACAGTGGCGCTATTACTTTTCTGAAACACTTTCAAGTATTCAGCACTGAACCCAATGTGTGTGGTCTGCCAGTAGCCACAGCATTATATTTTTCGAAATGTTATTTTACATCTCAAAATAGATTTATATGATCTCTATAATTTATTACTGGGTTCTGACAAAATGATGAGAATGAAGCAAAGGTCATTGAATCCATTCCCTTGATTCCAGACAAGGCTACTCCTAAGTCATCAAAGATAGATGGGTATCTATTGATTCTGCAGGGAAAAAAGATTCTTCAACTTCCCTCAATTAACCAGTTCTAGAGTATAATTATTCTTATAGTCAGGAAGTTCATGCATGTGTAATAGTAGAGCTCGTTTTTGTCTCCTCTATCCATCTTTGTAATCATTGATCTATTTGCGCGGCTATCGACCATCTGTATTTTATGCAGGCTGTGAGTCTGCATGTGTTCATGCACTAGAAGAATACAAGTATATCAATTAAGGCTATAATGGCATTAGTATTGTAGAATTTGGAAACATTTTTTCTCTTAAATAACTCATATTCACGACGCTCATTTTCATAATTCTCTAGGGAACATGAAACATTAGCAATGACAGCAGCAATCATAAAACATTTCTTGCCCATTTCTCATCATGATGGAATAAATAGTTATTTTGTGGCAAGCGTACTGCTGTCTAAAAGTACTTTTATCCATGAGCTGCTGTTCTTTTTCATCTTTTGCTTCTAACTGGTTGAGTGATTTTTATTTTTCTGTGACTTTTCTGCACTGAAGTTTTCTTTCACCCGTGTTTGCTACTTTCAGTCTGTTGTTCAGATCAGACCTGTTCCAAGCAAATGTGATGGCTGCTTATTTTTATCCCCTCTGTTTTTTGTGGATTTGTACTATTTTATTTGTCACCATCACTGTTTGTGGTGTTGTCCACCATAATACCACACGTTTAACAAAGACAGGAAAGGCAGTTTTGAACAATACATTTTTCTTGTACTAATGGGGTTATTAAAAACATTTTAAAAATTACCAACTTGCACTTTGAACAAAACATAAGTCTTATTAGTAGTTGTGCAAGATGTGCCCTCAGAAGATCATATTTTATACCATCTGATAGACTTTAAGCCATGGTAATACTTCATTAAAATTCTGGTTCTTTCATACTGTACAGATTTATTGGGTCCATTGAAGAGAGGTGATGTTTTGGGTAGACCAGGAATTCCTTTGCAATTATATAACTTTGAAAGTGCCCTCATTTTCCTCACATAGACTTCCAGAACCCTGAACTAGGAAATTAAAAGCAAGGTTAGACTCAAACTCCGACTCTAACTTGTAGTTGTGTTACTACCTCTGGACAAAATGCAGCAGTCCCTGAGCCCCCCAAAATAGGCTCCAACTCCCTCAATGAAACAAACTGAGATGGAGAACAACTACATCGTCTTTTTCTACTATCTTCCTACTCTTTTTTTCTATTATATAAATTTGATTTGAATCTAAAGATCATTGGTTAGTCATGTAAATTATAAGTTCTTTGTAATTTATTATATCTGTAAAACCACTTCCTCTCCGATATGTACTAGTCAGGGAGTAAACTAATAAAAATGTTCCTTTCTATATACAAGGAATAAGTATTTACTTACCATATGGTTTTTACAAAGTTCCATTATAATTCTAGATCTCCTGTGTCAAGTAGAAATGTGCCTAGTCTCAAATCTATTAAAGTCATATGATACTTACAGTATTATTTAACATAAGATACTATAGTTAACATGCTATGGCATATTTTAACACAGTATAATATAGATATAACATGATGGATTTTTTAAAAAGTGCGTTTTTATTAATTTTAGAAAGAAAGAGAGAGGGGGAGAGAAACATTAATGATGAGAGAGAATCATTGATTGGCTGCCTCCTGCATGCCCCCTACTGGAGATCGAGCCTGCAACCCTGGTATGTGTCCTGACTAGGAATCAAATGGGCGACCTCTTGGTGCATGGGTCTACACTCAACCACTGTGCAACACTGGCTGGGCACATGATAGATATCTTACCTAATTTCTTTAAAACATATTTTAGAGAAGCAATCAGGAAGGAATGCACAAGGGAGTTTGATACTTTTTATTTATTAAGCTCAGTAGTAGGCACATAGAGTCATTGTCTTATGTATATAGTTTTGTATGTCTTAAATATTACACAATATATAAATTTTATAAAGTATTTGACAGGTACTTAAGGCAGGGTTCCTCATCTTTGGCAGGATTGACATTTTGGAACCAGTAATACTTTTTTTGTGGAGTGCTGTCCTGTTCATTGCAGGGTGTTTAGCAGTATCCTTGGCCTCTACCCACTAGATGCCAGTAGCAGCCTCTCATAACCAATTGTGACAACCCAAAATGCCTTCAGACAGTGACAAATGTTCCCTCGCAGGCAAAAGTGTCCCTGGCTGATTACCACTGGCTTCAGAATTACTTTTATTTCTGAAATATAAGTAGTAAAGTTTCAGAATCTAATAAGATTCCAAGCATTTGCTTTTATTTTCTGTGTTAGAAACTTCGGGACAGAGGTTTTGGACATTTGATTAATATAGGCAAAAACAAGACAAAATGATTCCATGTGTTTACAAAATTTCTTTCCCAGAAACATAAAGTAGTTAAGTTTAAATTGCAAATACCCCTCGTCAAGCATTATTGAAAATATAGACCATAATTATTTTTCAATTGGGAATACAGACAGTCAGTAGTGTGAGTTGATTTTTTCCTTAATCATATAGTAGGTGGTTTTCTTTATATAAACAATTTAGTAATGTTCATCAATTTACTTTATGTCATTTTAAGAACCTTATGTTTATTATTTTTGATATGTCATTTAGGTAAGTCAAGTAATATAGGGAGAACTTCCAGTTTGGGTTCAGAAAGCTGGGTCTGAGTCCCAGCTCTGCCATTTACTAACCATGTAAACCTCTAGCACGGTGTTAGTCACACGGTAGGCACAAAACAAATGTCTCTGGGAATGAGTGAGATCCATTCAGTTAGGGCTGGTATTTTTTAGATATTTTCTTTGAAACTTTTAGTTGAATAGTCAGCACTCAGTTTTCTATGTTAATGGAAAGCATTATCAACAGGGCGACAATTCTCTTGGGGCTTCTTCCTTTCTCTACACTGTCTAGAATCCCAGAAATAGAGATATCAAGTAGGGACAAAGGAATAGTAGAACAGTCTAGGAATAGTCTCCTGTTTTTGAGATGATAATTCAGAAACCTCTCTTCTACCTCTGTGGCACTTTATATCGCATCCCTTATTTTGTATTTCTGTTCATTTGCATGCTGCAAAGGGAAATGTATCATCTTCCAAGTGGGCAAATATACTTGAATTACCACAAAAGTAGTCAGTGGAGGTGACTTTGGGGGATTTGATAGGTGAGAATGAGGACTCTCCAATGTTACTAAAACCTTTTAATATTTTTAGTGTTTTGTATGTTTTTAATATTCCACTTGAATAAGTGAAATAGAACATTACCCACCAATTGTTTTCCACAATTTTTAATGTGTTATTGAATTTGTTATAAGTTACTCATGTCTTCTTTTTAGTGTTGTGAAATTTAGTTTTTAATGTTTATACTATTACTAAGCATGAAATAAGGCTATCATAATTTGAGGTTCTTTTTTGGGGAAAGTGTTTAAATTTTTATTGTTGAAAGTATTACATAGGTCTCCTTTCCCCCCATCATAATTTGAGGTTCTTAGAAAAAATGATCAGAAAATATTTCAGGTAGATAACTGATATTTCTATATTTTATTTGTTTAGGATTGTTTTATTTTAGTATGTTTAATATTAGTGTCATATATTTTACATTTAAATCATTTAGAATATGTGAAATCATGGATTTATAAAATTATTAACATCTATTATGAATGAAATTGATATTTTAGTTTGAGTATTAGTAAATAGTATTTTGTCCAAATCAAAATACTGAGAATAAGGACGTGACTTTGTCTAAAGTCTTGGTGTTAGGTGAGCTTGTCATATTAAAGAGTTAATCAGAAATGGTGTGATCCATTCTGACTAATTAGTTATAATATCTACATTGGGTATTTGTTCTAAAGGCTCACAAAAGATAATTAGTACGTAGGGGCTAATAAACTTATCTGACAGTGCTAAAGTGTGGCTTCAGCAGTGTTTATGATTGGCCAGAAATAGGAAGATGGGTTTGCTGTATGACATGCAGGAATGGGGACACTTGTGAGATGGGTGTAACCTGTAGAGGTCTGGATTTACATGAAAGATTGCAAGCAGGATAACCTCTTAGAAATGGTAGAAAGAAGCCCTGGCTGGTTTGGCTCTGTGGATAGAGTATTGGCCTGCGGACTGAAGGGTCCCAGGTTCAATTTCGGCCAAGTGCACATGCCTGGGTTGCAGGCTTGATCCCCAGTAGGAGGTGTGCAGGAGGCAGCCTATCAATGATTCTCTCTCATCATTGATGTTTCAATCTCTCCCTTCCTCTACCTTCCTCTCTGAAATCAATAAAAAAAGTATTAAAAAAAAGAAATGGAAGAAAACATATGGATGAGAGCAGATATGATTCCTGTTAGAATACTTAAAAGATCTTTTCCTTTGTCTTCCATTCATGGGAACCTGTTGTCTCTATGAGGTATTTGCTAAGGTATGACCATTCTCTTCCAAACTGCTCACTGTACTCAAATTTAATTTTGTCTTTGTATCTTGATCATAGAATTAGAGACCATCAAAAGTTAAGGCTGAAATAAAATGTATAAATTATATTATTCATTTTCCTTATTTCATGGAAAGAGAAACTGGCTTAAAGAAGTTTCTGTCACACAGCCAACATGGGATCACAACTCGGTCCATATAAAGCCCAGTTCGTGGATTTCTTTTTTTACCCCTATTGTTTGACTTCTGTTTTCTCTGATGTAGTATGCAGCTGGTGACTAGGTTCTGGATTTCCCTGTTGGACAGGAATAAAAAAGTGGCCACAGAGTGTTTCCTAATTAAACAACGTATAAAATGTCTATCATCGGAAATCATAGTAGAAATTAAATTATCCTTTTGAAATATCTTCTTCCAGTATTAGAAGACATTATAAATGTCTTTCTTGACATTCATTATTGTTTGTGTTGTGAAATATATAATTAGGTGCCAAGAAATAGACTTAATTTTACTTAATGCAATACAAGGGCCATTGGATTCCATCTCTGAATTAATAAGTAGCACTTTAGTAAAATGAAAGTGTAGTTCAAATAGTAATAAGACTATCATTTGTTTTATCCACTATGAAGGATGGAGAGTGATAGGTCTTTTTAATGAAATTAAGTCGTACAGCTTTGTGAGAAAAACAAGAGAAAATATTTTGGGCTTCATTTTATAATTTCTCTTTAATGCTTATAGCCGAACAGAGTTGGAAGATTAGTTGCTTCTCAGGAAAAGCAAATAATGTATCTGCTTTCTTCTTGAGAGCTATGAGTAATTGCTACATCATCTCTTTAGAGTTTCTACTCTTCAGTGTGTGTGTGTGTGTGTGTGTGTGTGTGTGTGTGTGTGTTGTTGTTGTTGTTGTTTTTTCTCTTAAAATACCATTAGCATTGTGTTTGGATTTCAGATTGTGTGGTTTGGGGAAGTCACTTGTCTTAGCCTTAAATTTCTTGCCTATAAAAGTGGTGGGGTAGCCCTGGCCAGTGCGGCTCAGTTGATTGGGTATTGTACCTTGCACCAGAAGGTTGCAGTCATTTGATTCTCAGTCAGGACACATGTTTGGATTGCGGGCTTGATTCCCTGTAGGGGATGTACAGGAGTCAGCTGATCCATGCTTTGTTCTCACATTGATGTTTCTCTCTCTCCCTCTCCCTTTCACTCTGTCTAAAAATCAATTTTATATACTGTAGGGGATCACTAGTTAACCTCAAAGGTTTGGTGAATTTCTGCAAGTTTTGAATAATCTGTACCTGACTTCCCTTTGCTTTTCTCCACGGCTTTGCACATGTCCTTCCATCCTGTAGGTGTTGTTAATTTCCTTCTAAACGCAAAGCTCACTACTTTCTATACCATCCTGAAATACTCCTTGAAATATTCCCTACTTTCTATACCATCGTGATGATTGTCTCTGCTCTTTATCTATTCATATGTACTATGTTGTTCATAGCTTTTTGGAATAGTTTTTGAAAATAGATCTTTGCATATGATGCTGACATTTTGATCTGTACATAAGTGTTCTGTTCTAGTTATTTTATTATAAAGCATTTTTTTGAAGTAGGAAAGGAGATAATTTTTTAAAATATATGTTTTTGTTGATTTTTAGGGGGGGAAGTGAAAGGGATAGAGATAGAAACATTGATGAGAGAGAAACATCAATTGGCTGCCTCCTGCATGTCCCCCATTGGGGATTGAGCCCACAACCCAGTTGTGTGCCCTGACGGGGAATTGAATCATGACTTCTTGGTTCATAGATCAATGCTCAGCCACTGAACCACACTGGTTGGGCTGTTTTAGTCATTTCTTAAGTTCTTTCAGAACCAGTCAGATACATGTTATAATGTTCTATTTGAGAAATATTATATCATACTAGAGGCCCGGTACACGGATTCGTGCTCCAGTGGGGTCTCTCGGTGTGGCCTACGGGGATCAGCCAAAACTGGCAGTCCAGCGCCGCCTACTGCTCTTGCCTGCTGCTCCTGCTCATCGTGGCTCTGCTGCACCTGTCGCCACTGCCACTTGGTAGGCTCACTGCCGCTCTGCTATGGTCTCTGGGCTGAGGTGGCCAGCTGTGAGTCCTGCGTCTGGTGCCCGTTGGTCAGCTGAGTGGCACTCCCGCTGTGGGAGCATACTGACCACCAGGGGGAATCTCCTGCATTGAGCGTCTGCCCCCTGGTGGTCAGTGCGCATCATAGCTACCGGTTGACGGCTTGACCAGTCACTTAGGTTTTTATATATAGATGATTTGGTGGTATTTTAAACTAGAGATTGTGAAATTGTTAGACTGACCCTTTCTGTAGGCTGTATTGAGGGGTGAGCAGTCCATGCTAAGCTTAATGTCAAATTTATGGATTACCCCTTCTTGACTGTTTATGTCTGTGTTATCTCTCAAGGAACTCTGAAAATTACTAGAGCCACCCCAATCTCCTTTAGTGAACTACAAGTCTTTATGAAAATAAGCACAGTGATTCCACACAGTATCAAAACAATGCTTATATAGAGTCATTATTAGTGGTAAGTATTTCTGCTGGCCCTAAACATTCCTGTCATAGATTATTCTGCTCTGAAAGATCTTTAGCACCAGGAGGAGAAAACTATACAGTTTCCCTGAGCCTCAACTGCCTATTTTGGGGAGTGTGTTTCCGCCACCGGAATATTGGTGGTCTCTATTAGCCAAGGTGCATGCAAGCAGTGTTTTTGACACACTGGATCCAAAGGGAGCAGCCACTAGGTTCAGTTTATGTATGTTTTATGTTGCATATAATTTTTAAAATCAAAATTGTGACTACCTCTAGATGAAGATAGTTTCTGTTGGTGATGAACAGTATCACACATAGGGAAGCTTTTGTTATTGGTTCCTGTAAATCCATGAAAATCATCTGAACTCATATAAAGACAGCAGATACTGCATGGGATATATATGATGGGAAGGTATGCTTCCCCATTGGACAGGGGACATACCAAAGGTCTCGAGAAGGCTTTAACTTATCTAACAGGAGTTTGGGAATGTTTCCCAAATATCTTCCTTAGATCCTGCACATATGGATTCCCCTTATCTGATCTTATGCCCAGGTTTCCTCAGAAGGATAAACAGGTCAGGTGTCAATAACAGGGCCAATCTCAGAGGATAGGCCATTAGTTGATGATGGAGTGAGTAGCCATATAGGGGTGATTCGTTGGAGTGGGGCTGCATCTTCAGTGAAGCCAAGATTCCCCAAAGTGATAAATTCTTTCTAAGCAACAAAACACAAGTCATGGGATGACAAATGTATTTGGTTACCCAATAATGATATATTGTCTTATATATATGATAATTAAAACTCATTTTATTTTTTTGGAACTTGGCATTGGTGTATATTTCAGATTCTGTCTGCATCTAATCTAATTCATTGCTCTTATTTGATGGTAGAGTAGTTGCAAAATTTGTTCAATGAATGTTTATAAATAAACATTAACACATGTCGCTAGTTGGGAAAACAATCAATTTTTGAGGATTGCAGGGAAACTGTTATGGCTTTATATCTGTTAGAAACTTGGTGCCCCAGGCCAAATGTACATTATGAGCTATTTTCATAGATAACTTGAATACTGCTTTGAGGGGGAAATATTTCAAACAAAATTTGTGATTTGTTGTAGGATTTATTCAATTTTTGTTTGACTAATTATTTTTAGTTTATGGTACAAATGAATATGTAAGACTGTGTCTTACCTCATCTGTTTAAACTAAATTGACAATTCTTTATGGGATATTTGAAAAGGGGCCACAAAACATTAACAATTATTTTTTCTTAAAAAAAAGTCTGAAATAGTTGAGTTTAAGCATTGGGGATTATTGCTTAGCCTGTAGAGGAAAAGGAAACAGAAGAGTATGTCTAGACATTGCAAATGTGAAGGGTCATTATCTCGATGATGATGACCAGGTGAAAAATGGCCCTGACTGGCTCAACAGAAGAAATCAATATTGAATTGAATCAGATGAATAGAAGACTAAGTCCAAACTATAAAGTTTTAAGGCAACAATGTGAACTCTTCCAGGATGATCAAGAATACCTGAGGGCAAAAGAATGCATTCTGTTTTACAAAGAGATCATTTGGGATACTTCACTAATATGTGGCTGTATGTGTATAGTTCAAAATATAGCATTAGTAAAATGTAACCATGTATGCCCACATCCCCAATGTCTATAAAGCCTATTGTTTACCCTTTCTGCCAAGAAGAAACCACTATTCTGAATCTTGGGCTCATCATCCCCATGCTTTGCTTTATAATTTTATCACATATGGATATATACCTAAAATATATATTTAGCTTTTGCCTCTTTTTAAATTCTGTATGAGTGGAATCATATTGCATACATGTTCTATTATTAAATTATTCACTATTTTGGAGATTAATTTATTTTCATGTATGTAGGTCCCCCCCCCCATTATTGCTGTAGTAGAGTGTTCTATAGTATGAATATTTCATGATTTATTTACCCCAGAAGTGAGATTGCTAGATCATATAGCAGTTATATTTGTAATTTTTTGAGGAACTTCCATGCTGTCTCACATGGTGGCTTATATAGTGCCATTTTATATTCCTACCTACAATGTATGTGATTTCAAATTTCCCCACATTCTTGCCAATGCTTTTTTTTTATAATAGCTATCTTAACAGGTGTGAGGTGATATTTCATTGTAGGTTTAATTTGCATGTCCCTGATCAATTAGTAATATTGAGCACCTTTTTATGTACCTGTTGGCCATTTGTATGTCTTCTTTGGAGAAATATCTATTCAAGTCCTTTGTTCATTTTTAAAACTGAGGTATTTGGCTTTTTACTGCTGCATTGTAGGAGTTTCTTATATGCAGGGTGGGGCAAAATTAGGCTTACAGTTGTTTGTATAGAAAATAATACAATAATTAATAAATAATAATACAATAATAAACTTGTGTTTTGCATACTCACAACTGTAAACCTACTTTTGCCCCACCCAGTATTTTTGAGAACAAGCCTTTATCAGATATATGGTTTGCAAATATTTTCTTTCATTCTGTTTTTTGTCTTTTCTGTTGACTGTTTTCTTGGCTGTGCAGAAGCTTTGTAGTTTGATGTAGTCCCACTTGTCTATATCTGCTTTTATTTCTTGTGCTTGTGGTGTTATATACATGAAATCATTGCCAAAACTAATATCATAAAGCTTTTCCCCTCTGTATTCTTCTTGTAGTTTTATAGTTTCATGTCTTATGCTTAAACCTTTAATCTCTTTTGGGTTGATTTTTGTGTATAATGTAGAGGGCCACTTTCTTTTTCTTTTTTTGTATGTGTACATGGATGTCTGGTTTTGCTAGCACCAGTTGTTAAAGAGACTATCATTTCTCCATCATGCATTCTTGAAGCCTGGACAAAATCAGTTGACCATATATGCATGGGTTTATTTCTGGCCTATCAATTCTGTTCCACTGTACTATTTAACCGTCTTTATGGTAATACCATACTGTTTTGATTGCTGTAGTTTTGTAATATTTTTTAAAATCAGGAAATGTGATGCCTTGACCTTTGTTCATTTTTCTCAAGATTACCTTTGATTATTCTGGTGCACTATTTTTAAAAAAGCTTCTTCAGTAATTTAATATGAAGATGGTATTGAAAACCAATGTTCTATACCCTGAACAATACTTGGTATTTTAAGTATTTTATATTTTTGCTGGTCTTGCAGATGTAAAAAAAAAAAAAAAGAATCTTAATTGTGTGTGGGTGTTTCTTTGTTGTTGTTTTTTTAAGTACTAATGAGCCCGTTTGGAGACATTTGGGACACTTATGGACCATTTGTATTTCCTCTTCTATTAAATGCATGATCCAGTCTTTTGTCCTTTTTTTAAAAAAAATGTGTTGCTTATATTTTTCATCTTGATTTGTATGAGCTCTTAGATGTATTTTAGACTAATAATATTTTGTGGCTTGTGTCTTGCAAATGGTTACACATTTTCTTGTCTTTTGTTTTTCTTCATGGGTGTCTTTTCATAAAAGTTATTGCTAATTTTAATTAATTTAATTTATTAGCCTTTTTTAATACTTTGTGTTTTTGTGTCTGATTTTAAAAATGTCTTTCTTATCTAAGGTCATATAGGTGTTATTTTATTTTTGTCTGAAAGTTTGAAAGAGGTTGTCATTTACTTTTAAGCCTTTAATCCACCTAGAATTGATTTGTGTGTATCCTAGGAGGAACAGAATCAATTTCATTTTTTCACATATGAATAACTATTTTTCCAGCATTATTAAAGCATTCATCTGTCCCCTAATTTTTATAATGTTGCTTATGTCATGTATCAGGATTATAAGAATGACTGTGTTTAGGAGTGCTTAAAGTCTGACCCATGGGCCTATTCATCTATCCCTATTCCAATATCATAAATTTATTAAAGATTATATAATTATATAGGATTTGATCTGTGACAGGAGAATGACATTCTGGTTGTTCATCAGGGATGTGTCAACAAATATTCTCTCTTTATTCAGCCACATAAATTTTATAATCAGCTTGTCAAGTTCCAACAACAAAAATTCTGTCAGTATTTGATTGGAGTTGCATAGGCAACCTGGACACATTTTGGTATATTGAGATCTTTATGATATTTGAGTTTTCCTCTCCTTAAAGATGACATGTTTGTCTTTTTATTTACATTCTTTATAAAGACTTCCAAAACCTTTTTTTGACAACCCCCTAATTTATCTGTTGTTTCATATTTTGGTTATTTTTTTAACTTAAGTTAGGCATTATTTTTTTTCTCTTTCAGGCATTTTTGCTTAGATTTACTTGCATATTTAAGTTATGCATATACCTTCCTTCTTCAATGAGAGAACTTCCTTCTAGAACTATTTTACTTCTTACTGAAATGCATCTTTTAAATGTACCTTTACTGCCTGTGGATTCCTCTAAGACAGTGGTTCTCAACCTGTGGGTCGAGACCCCTTTGGCGGTCGAACGACCCTTTTACAGGGGTCGCCTAAGACCATCCTGCATATCAGATATTTACCTTACAACTCATAACAGTAGCAATATTACAGTTATGAAGTAGCAACGAAAATAATTTTATGGTTGTGTCACAACATGAGGAACTGTATTTAAAGGGCCAGAAGGTTGAGAACCACTGCTCTAAGATTTGTATGGTTTCCCGTCTTACGTTTAAGTCCTTTATCCATTTTGAGTTTATTTTTGGGTATGGTTTAAGTTGGTGGTCTAGTTTCATGTTTTTGCATGTATCTGTCCAATTTTCCCAACACCGTTTATTGAAGAGACTGTCTTAACTCCATTGTATGCTCTTGCCTCCTTTGTCAGATATTAATTGAGCATAGTGTTTTGGGTCAATTTCTGGGTTCTCTATTCTATTCCATTGTTCTATATGTCTGTTCTTGTGCCAGTACCAGGCAGTTTTGAAAACAGTGGCTTTGTAATACAGCTTGATATCTGGTATTGAGATCCCTCCTACATTGCTCTTCTTTATCTGGATTTCTGCAGCTATTCGGGGTCTATTTTTATTCCAGATGAATTTTTGGATAGTTCATTCTAGGCCTGTGAAATATGCTGTTTGTATTTTAATGGGGAATGCATTGAATCTATAGATTGCTTTGGGTAGTATGGACATTTTAATGATGTTGATTCTACCAATCCATGAACATGGTATGGTCTTCCATCTGTTTATGTCTTCCTCTATCGCTTTTTCAGTGTCCTGTAGTTTTCTGAGGACAGGCCTTTTACCTCCTTAGTTAAGTTTCTTCCCATGTATCTTAATTTTTTGGGTGCCATGGTAAATGGGTTTGTTTTTTAATCTCACTTTCTGTAAGTTCACTATTGGTGTATAAAAATGCCATAGATTTCTGGGCATTAATTGTGTATCCTGCTACATTGCCGAATCATTTATTAATTCTAATAATTTTTTGATGGTGTCTTTAGGGTTTTCTATGTACAGTATCATGTCATCTGTGAATAATGACACTTTCATGTGTTCTTTTCCAATTGGGATACCTTTTATTTCTTCTTCATGTCTAATTGCTATGGCTAGCACTTCCAGTACTATGTCGAACAGGAGTGGTGAAAGTGAGCATCTCTGTCTTGTTCCTGTTCTTAGGTGAAATGGTTTTAGTTTTTGTCCATTGAGTATGATACTGGCTGTGGGTTTGTCATATAAGGCTTTTATTATGTAGAGGTATGATCCCTCTATGCCCACTTTGCTGAGGGTTTTTATCATGAAAGAGTGTTGGATTTTGTCAAATGCTTTCTCTGCATCAATTGATTTGACTATGTGGTTTTTTTCTTTCAATTTGTTTATGTGATATATCGCGTTTAGTGATTTGCGGATATTGTACCATTCTTGCGTCCCTGGGATAAATCCTACTTGGTCATGGTGTATGATCTTTCTGATGTAATGCTGGATCCGATTTGCTAGAATTTTGTAGAGGATTTTGACATCTATGTTCATGAGGGATATTGGCCTGTAACTCTCCTTCTTTGTGTTGTCTTTGTCTGGTTTTGGTATTAGGGTATTGTTGGCTTTATAGAATGAGCTTGGAAGTGTTCCTTCCTCTTGAATTTTTTGGAATAGTCTGAGGAGGATAGGTTTTAGTTCTTCTTTGAATGTTTGGTAATACTCCCCTGTGAAGCCATCTGGCCCCGAGCTTTTGTTTGCTGGAAGCTTTTTTATGACTGCTTCAATTTCCTCCATAGTTATCAGCCTATTGAGGTTTTTAGATTCTTCCTGATGGAGTTTTGGAAGGTTGCAATCCACAGGCAGCAAAATCTCAGACATATGCTGAAGGAACATCTTCACCGATACAGCTCCTAGGGCAATACAAACTAAAGAGAAAATAAACAAATGGGACTACATCAAAATAAAAAGCTTCTGCACAGCAAAAGAAACCATTAGCAAAACAAGAAAGCCCACTGCATGGGAGAACATATTTGCCAATGTTACATTCAATAAGGGTTTACCCTCCAACATTTACAGGGAACTCATACAACTTAACAAAAAATGGGCAAGGGATCTTAATAGATACTTTTTAATAGAGGACATACAGAAGGCCAAGAGACATATGCTCAAAGTCACTAATCATTTGAGAGATGCAAATAAAAACGATAATGATGTACCATCTCACACGTGTCAGAATGGCTATCACCAACAAATCAACAAATGACAAGTGCTGATGAGGATGCTGAGAGAAAAAGAAACCTTGGTGCACTCCTGGTGGGAATGCAGACTGGTGCAGCCACTGTAGAAGACAGTATGGCGTTTCCTCAAAAAACTAAAAATGGAACTCCCATTTGACCCAGTGATCCCACTTCTAGGAATATATCCCAAGAAACTAGAAACACCAATCAGAAAGGATATATGCACCCCTATGTTCACAACAGCAAAATTTACTATAGCTAAGATTTGGATACAGCCTAAGTGCCCATCAGCAGATGAGTGGATTAGAAAACTGTGGTACATCTACACAATAGAATACTACGTTGCTATAAAAATACTTTATTTTTTAGTTTTTAATTTATTTTTTCTTTTCATTGAATTTATCGGAGTGATATTATTATAATTGTATGGGTTTCTGTTATACAATTCTATAATACATCATCTGTATATTGTACTGTGTTAACCACCTCAAGTCAAGTTTCCATCCATCACCATTTATATCTTCTTTACTGTCCTCCTCCTGCCAATTACCACACTGTTGTCCATGTCCATGAGTTTTTTTTTCTTTCTCCCCACCCCCCCCAAAATCCATCCACTGACAGCCTGCTCTCTAGCTATGAGTTTCTCACTATTTTGCTTGTTAGTTCATTTTGTTCAGGTAGGGCTCAGCTTTGAAAACATCTGTATATAATATTTTATAGTAATGCATCTTTGCATTTGTTTGTGGCAGTTAGCATGGTCATAATAAAGTGATATTTAAAGAAAGCAGAGTATAACATAAACAGAATATTGTACACTTATTACCTCTTTTAGCTAATACAAATCTAAGATGTATCTGAGAATATCCATTTGGCCTCTTATAATGAAAATATGCTTTATGTTTTACTTGAAATATGTTAATTTAAAATACAAGAAAGATATATAATTTTTAAAATAATATTAATAATGCAGGTATTATACTTAGGAATGATATATTACATTTAGACATGGGCATACACATCTCATATGCTATTCAATATTCATGGTGAGTTATTCACTCTATATGTTCTATGTTTTTTTAATTCTTTAATCATATTAGGGTTAATATGATTTCTGATTTTTATTTTTGAGTATAAAGTGGGACAAACAAAATTGAAGATAATTAGCATCCAGGGAATGCTTTCAATAATTATCTTTACATTAACTGTAAATCATATAAATTACTTCAGTAAGCAATACATTTTTTCTGCAAATAGGATCATGACTTTAAATGGGAGTCAAATTTTTTATGTATAAAGTGGTCACAATTTTTTTTTCCTTTCATAATTATAAAAGTTGTAAATATGTCTGCAATTGCCATTAGTCTACTACAGAGCTGGAACACTTTGAATAATTTAATTGAATTTAAAGTAAGAAATGTTTTGATACCATGTGATTTCCCTCACCAAGATTTTTGGCTGTAGAATTTCAAAGAAGGGTTCACCCCAATAGATTTTGCTGGAAAGAATCATCAAACTTGAGTGATCGCTGCCAGTTTGAAAGCTTAGAAAATGGATAGGATGCCAGTCCTATGAGCAGAGTGGGGCCATTAGAAAAAGCTGATAAGAGGGAGGAGACAGAGTGAGGATGAATTTGCCTTTAGATTTGTTCGATTTGAGTTAGTGATGGGACATCTAGGTGCGACTTTCAATTAGAAATATGGAAGTTGAAGGTGGGTAAGAGTGGTGAGGGCTGGAGCTGTTCATTTGACATTATTAGCACTGAGGTGATACTGATCTTTGGAGAGTCGATGAACTTACTAGGGAACTGAGTTAATGTTAAGACTCAGAATGTAGTATAATTTCTTTAGGAAAAGTGTTTTTTTTTTACCTGGGCCAAGTTGAAGATTAAATAGGTAGGAAGGCTTTCTAAAAGGCAGCCTCTTTGCAACACACAATTGTTATATTCCAAGTTGATTCTTCTCATCCAGGTTTTCAATGCTTGTTTTTTCATATTTATTTATTTTAGATAGAGAAAGAGAGAGAGAGAGAGAGAGAGAGAGAGAGAGAGAGAGAGAGAGAGAGAACAGAGAACATCAACTTGTTGTTCCACTTATTTATTTATTTATTTATTTTTTTAATATATTTTTATTAAGATATTACATATGTGTCCTTGTCCCCACGTTACCCTCTACCCCCCACCCCCCCCACCCCCGCTCATGCCCTCACCCCCCCGTTGTCCATGTCCATTGGTTAGGCCTATATGCTTGCATATAAGTCCTTTGGTTGATCTTTCCCCCTTACCCCCACCCTCCCCTACCTTCCCTCCAAGTCCCGACAGTCCAATCAATGCCTCTCCGTCTCTGGATTAGTCCTTGTTCATCAGCTTATGTTGTTCATTATATTCCACAAATGAGTGAGGTCCTGTGGTATTTATCCGCTCTCAAGTTCCATCCATGCTGTGGCAAATGGTAAGAGTTCCTTTTTCTTCTTCCTCTTCTTAAAGAATACCTTTCAGCATTTCATATAATGCTGGTTTGGTGGTGATGAACTCCTTTAGCTTTTTCTTATCCGTGAAGCTCTTTATCTGACCTTCTATTCTGAATGATAGCTTTGCTGGATAAAGTAATCTTGGTTGCAGGTTCTTGCTATTCATCACTTTGAATATTTCTTGCCAGTCTCTTCTGGCCTGCATGGTTTCTGTTGAGAAATCAGCTGACAGTTGTATGGGTACTCCCTTGTAGGTAACTGACTGTCTTTCTCTTGCTGCTTTTAAGATTCTCTCTTTATCTTTTGCTCTTGGCATTTTAATTATGATGTGTCTTGGTGTGGTCCTCCTTGGATTCCTTTTGTTTGGGGTTCTCTGCGCTTCCTGGACTTGTAAGTCCATTTCTTTCACCAGGTAGGGGAAGTTTTCTGTAATTATTTCTTCAAAAAGGTTTTCAATATCTTGCCCTCTCTCTCCTTCTGGTACCCCTATAATTCTGATGTTGGTACGCTTGAAGTTGTCCCAGAGGTTCCTTACACTATCTTCATATTTTTGGAATCTCTTTTCTTTTTTCTTTTTCGGTTGGGTATTTTTGTTTCTTTGTATTTCAAATCTTTGACTTGATTCTTGGGATCCTCTTTTCTGCTGCTGGATCTCTGTAAATTATTCTTTATTTCAGTCAGTGTATGCTTAATTTCTAGTTGGTCCTTTTTCATGTCCTCCATGGTCTCCCTATACTTATTGAGGGATTCATTAAATTTATCGGCGGTTTCCATAAAATTCTTGAAAAACCTTATAACCGTGGCCTTAAACTCTATATCCAATCGTTTGCTTTCCTCCATTTCTGCCATTTGTGACCTGTTTCTTTGTCTCCGCATTTTGGCAGCTTCCCTGTGTTGATAGAGTGGCCCTGCGCGCCAGGTGTCCTGTAGGGCCCAGTAGCTCAGCCTCCCCAGTTACCTGGGGTGGACACTCTTGGTGCACTCTTGGTGCCTTGGTTGTTGTAGAATCACTGGGAGGAATTGACCTCCAGGCCAATTGGCTGTGAGAATCAGCTGTGTCTAAAGTGGGAGAACTTCTGTGCTGAAGACACCCTTCTGGGGCAAGACTTGCTTCAGTGGGGCTTTGGTGCTCACTGAGTCTGCTCCCTGAGTGCGTCCCTTATGGATCTGAGGAGTTGCAGTCTGGATGGATCCCCTCTGACCACTGGGTACAGTGGCTCCTGGATCTAAGGAGGTGCTAATTCAGCCTCTGCCTGAGGCCACACAGCAGGAGCCACGAAGAGGCTCAGCTGTGAAGCAATGCGAGCCGCTGCGGGGCCTTGGGCCTTCTCTTGGAAGTTCCAGGTCTGCCTGGTTCGGCTGCAGTTAGGTACATTCACATGCAAAAGCCTCTGCAGCAGCCTGGGTGGGGCGGGGTCTCAGGGAGTCAGAGGGCGGAGAAAGCGGCCATGGCCGATTCTCCGCCCGGAGTCGCGCGTCTCAGTGTTCCGGTAACGGCTGCAAGCACCTCTGAGGGAAAGCCGCCCTCAAGTTCGCTCGCTGCCGGACAGACCAGCTTCTCCCCGTGTGAGACCTGGGTCCCCAGAGACTTCCCGGAACCGGAGTTCAGAGCCGTCGGGAGTTTGTGATTCAAAAAGACAGCCGCGTCCTCAGGCGCCACCCCCTTTCCTCGCGCGCGCCGCCGTACCTCTGCACTTCACCTCCGCAGCGCCTCTGGCTCTCAGCGTGCTTTTCTTTCCTTCTAGTTGTGGACTTTACACTCAGCCAGCCTTCCTGTTGTTCTGGATGATGTTTGCTCAGTCCTTTGGGGTAATTTTCAATTGTTGTGTGAGGCAATAATTTCCCGGTGTTTACCTATGCCGCCATCTTAGTTGCTCCGACCGTTCCACTTATTTATTGATCCTTATATGTGCCCTGACCAGGTATGGAATGTGTAACAGCGTATCAGAACAACACTCTAAGCAACTTAGCTACCCAGGCAGAGCTTGTGTGTATTCCTGTCAATTAATCTTTTTTTTTTTTTAAAGGAGTGGCTCTCTGAAGAGGCCTAGAAAATCTCCCCCTGATTTTTTTTGTCTAGCCAAGCAGCATTTTAACATACTCTTAGGGGCTCATGGAGTCTCTTTTAGGAGTTACAAAAATGTTAGGAGTTTCTAACCAAAAGGAGAGAATTGTAGCATGACCACCTTACAAGAAATACAATTTGGATAAACTGCAGCACAAATTACTTTCAGTCACACGTTGACTGGTTTCACAGTGTCAGCAGGTGCATACATGGCCCTTTTAACCTATCATCTGTGTGAGGGCAGGTTCTCCAGTGCTTAACGGGGTGATAATCACGTAGTTGGCAGCCAGTATATATTAGCTGGGTAGATGAAACACACAGAAAAGCATAGAACCAGGCCTGGCATCAAAGTTTTTACCATTAAACTCGAAGCAAAAAAACAAGAGCACATGAATGTGATATCAGAAAATTAAATATACTTAATTTAAGAAATATGCCTTAAGGAAGTGTTGAATAACAGTAGTTAAGGGGTTGAGTTTTTTGGCCAGGTTAAACGGTGGAGGTTAAGTTCACAGGTTTTTTTGCCAAGACTTTGGGGAAAGATTTCTTATCTGGATTTTTAGAAAAATAAAATACTTGTCAACATAAATAAAAATCATACTTTTTTATATGTCTGTTTATGTATCATATATAAAATTTGGTATATGTGCTATAATATATTTTTAAAGATTTTACTAAATAATAAATTTTTAAAAGAAATATTGGCCCCAATTCATATATGTGGGAGATGATAGACTTAATCATAGTGAGCCTAACTCTGCTCTCCTACTACTAAAAAGACTTAATGAGATATAAGATAAAAAAGAAAGGTTATGTTTTGGCAAGAAGGAAAGGGCATTATGGTTCAATACCTTCACTTAACTAACCTTTAACTATGCAATTAACATTTAAAGGAAATAAAGTTTTGGAAGTGTTATAGAGTAATTGAAGAAATGTAAAAAATAGTTAAAAGCCCATGGTCTTTTAGGAGAAATTCTTTAGATAACAGTGACAGTTATCAGAAAGTGAATTTGTGATGCATAAAAGGTGAAGAAAAATCTGCTCATTTGGTGACATAGTTACTTCTTTCCCCTTTGTTGTTTTCTTCGTGAATTTCAGCTCATTGACATTTTCAAGGATGAAACTTTCATACTGACCCAAGATTGATCTTGCAAACACAAATCTTGAAATATTTGAAAGAAACTGCTCAGTAGTAACCAGGAGCAGTGGGAGGGAGAAATGGAAGGGAATATTTGCCTATTAACTCTGTTAGAATCTAAGTTGTATTTCAAAAATTATAATTTCTAGCTTGAGCTCTTAGGAACAGCTTTTCCCTTACATTGTAGAGGGTATGTGGATTCATCTTTGCTATTTATTTAGGGAATATGTGTATATATGTAGTGATAATATCAGTAAGGTACCTAAAGTTAAAAGCTATTTAAAATTTTTGAAGTTCAGAGTCCTGTCCTGGCTGGTGTGGCTCAGTTGGTTGAGCATTGTCGCATGCACTGAGAGGTCGCTGGTTCGATTCCACGTCAGGGCATATGCCCAGGTTGTGAACTCAGTCCCTAGTAGGGTGCATGCAGGAGGCAGGCAATTGATGTTTCTCTCTTATTGATGTTACTCTCCCCCTCTCCCCTCTTCTCTGTCTCTCAAAAAAAAAATCAATAAAAAAAACATATTCTAAAGAAATAAAGTCCAGTTCACATCAGTTCACCTCTATTTTTCTTGCTCTTGCAGGACCTTAACTATTTTCAAAGCCCCTACAGTAGATGTTTCTAGATGTGTCAGGGAATAACTTACACATTCCATGATTTGTGTCAGCTTCCATGTAGTAGCTGTGGGTTGATTTCCCTCATCTTCTATTTTGAACCCTCTGCTGGAGCTAGTGTGGAGAGAGGGGAAGAGTTTCTTATTCGGCACAGCTGGTGTGTACTGCATCCCTCTAGGACAGGGGTGGGCAAACTTTTTGACTCGAGGGCCACAATGGGTTCTTAAACTGGACCGGAGGGCCGGAACAAAAGCATGGATGGAGTGTTTGTGTGAACTAATATAAATTCAAAGTAAACATCATTACATAAAAGGGTATGGTCTTTTTTTTTTTTAGTTTTATTCATTTCAAACGGGCTGGATCCGGCCATAGTTTGCCCACGGCTGCTCTAGGACCTAGAGTCTAGGTGCTACAGGTGTGGGGTGTTCTGTGGCAAAGTGTTGAAACGTGTTTCTCCCATCTTCTCCTTTTTAAGCACATTTGATTAGAAGATACCAAAGCAATACTCATCGCATAGTTTTCCTTTCCACAGCACCCAGACATGTGACTGTGTGGATAGACCAGGCCTGGAGACACATCCATGAAATAGATTTGCTGCACTCAGAAACACACAGTCCTTTTCAGAATGCAGGCCTTTTTACTGTCCCCATGCTGATCCTCTGATCCACACTGCCCTTCCCTTAGGCAGGCGGTTTCTCTCCTAGGAAGTCCCTTAGCCCCCTGTACAAATACACTTCCCCCTGATTCCTCAGATTGTCCACATTAGTCTCAAACTGTGCCTTGAACATCTACATTTTTTCATTTTCTCTCTTGACATGCTTTTGATTAGTAGCTGAAGGAGAGTAGAGGGAAATGAGTAGCACTATGTCTCTCTATATTGTCTTCTTTTTAATCCTCACCTGAGGATATTTTTTCCATTGACATTTAGAGAGAGTGGAAGGGAGGGAGGGGGAGAGAGGAAAGTGGGGGAAACATCATGTGAGAAAGACGCATTGATTGATTGCCGCCTGCAAGTGCCCTGACTAGGGAAGAACCAGAGATTGAACCTGCAACCCAGGTATGTGCCCTTTACTAGGAATTGAACCCATGAACCTTCAGTCCGAAGGCCGATGCTCTAACCACTGAGCACCCGGCCAGGGCTCCGTTGTCTTCTTAACCTTCCTCTTCTATTCAGGAATTTATGGGCATGAAAACATGTTAATGTCCAATCTTATACAACATCTTTGTCTATAAAGTCTAGTCTGTATGTAAACATTAGGTATATTTAAGCATTGGCTATGATGCCACTTGTAAGATGGGATTCTAGAGGTAGCTGATTCATTAAGCACTAAGTAGTGTAATAGTAGTTGGTGTCTGTTACACCTGTGAGATAATGAGTTTCTTTCCAATCCTATTTGCAAATACAGTGGGGCTTTGACTTACGAGTGTCCCGACTAACGGGTTTTTCGAGATAGGAGCGGTCTCTCGGCTGATTTTTTGCTTTGAGTTGCGAGCTAAAATTCGGGTTACGAGCCAGCTTCAGATACCCCACCGCTAGTTGGCGCAGCGAACGTCACAGTGAATTCCACAACATCAGCCCAGCATCACGTGTCTCACTCGTTCACTGTTGATTTGACATACGAGTAATTTGAGTTACGAGCTCCATCACGGAACAAATTAAACTCCTAAGTCAAGGCCCCACTGTAGAACCTTCTAAGCACTGGCAGTTATATAAGCTTGTGACTCAGTCACAAAATAGTATCCAGAATCACAATACATCTAAGCCCACTAAATGCATTAAATATTTCATAGAACTGAACAGAGAAAGAAAAGATGTTACCTACAGTGGAGCTTACATCCTGAAGATGAGTCAACAGGTTACCTATAGCTGGAAGAGATACAAAGTAACAACTTTCACATTCTGAGCTAAAATTTTATTTTCAGCTTGATTCATTCTATGATACAGTTAAAACTTAAAATTGAAACGGAACATTTAAAGTATACAGAATTGATAATTTTTTGTAATTTTAAATAATGTTCCTCATCTTCCTAAGTTAAGTTAACCAGTAGTAAAAATTAGGCAAGTTGCCAAACTGATTCTTTGTTTTTCTTAATAACATACTTCAGGGGAAAAAAAACATTAAAAGAGAACAATTTTACAAAACAAGTGAATAATTTACATGTATATTTACCTGTATCAAAAATATTCTGTAAAGATGGAAATAAAGTTTTATTCTATGCAAGATAATGATATTAGTGGTACAAAATGTTCTTAATTTTCTTGGATTAAATATATGCGTTATTATATCAATATCAGTATTTCTTTTAAGTCAGAGGACATGATATTTTAAATCTTTAGTCCCATTAGTTACAGAATGGGTGCATTGAAGGTCTAGAGCAGTGGTTCTCAACCTTGGCTACACATTAGAATCACCTGAGAATCTTTTTAAAATCCTGATTTCTGGGCCTCATCCTCCAGAAATTCTGTTTCTTTGTTATGGGGTGGGGCCACAACATTAGTAACAAAGAAACAGAATTTCCGGAGGATGAGGTCCATAAATCAGGATTTTAAAAAGATTCCCAGGTGATTCTAATGTGCAGCCAAGGTTGAGAACCACTGGGCTAGAGCTTAATGGAAATGCAACATTGAGTGGGAGGACATAAGGGATAAATGGAGAGAACAAAAAAGCACTTAGAGTAGAACATGATACCGTTGTTTCCCCTGGGACTCATGGTATATGCTGCCTATTCATTTTTTTTTTAATGTGGAAAAATCTATAACATAAAATTTACCATTTACTCATTTTTGACATCAAGTATATTTACATTGTTGTTCAACCATCATCACTATTTCCAGACCTTTTCATCACCCCAAACAGAAACAATATACTTGTTCAGCAGTTACTCCCAATTTCCCTCTGTCCCCAGGCCCTGGTAACCTCTATTCTACTCTAAGAATTTGTCTCTTTTAGATACCTTATGTATGTGGATTCATGCAATATTTGTCCTTTTGTTTCTACCATCCTTGGTTCATGCATGCTTTGGCATGTATCAAAACTTCATTTTTGGCTGGATAATATCTCTGTGGATATATACTACATTTGATTAATTTATATGTCATTTATATGTCAGTAGACAAACCTATTATTCTGGCTATTGAATAATGATGATGTGAACATTTGTGTACAAGTATCTGTTTGAGACCCACAGCAACTGTTTTCAGTTCTTTTTGGTATATACCTAGGGATGGAATTGTTTGGTCGTATGGTAATCGCTAGTTTGTTTTTTTTAATCTTGAGTGTTGAAAAGTAAGTAATTCTGTTTGATTTCTGAGAAACCACCAATATGTAAACACTCTGGTCTTATATATTTATGCCCCCTCCCCTTTGTACTATTGTTTTAATATATTAAATCTTTGTACATTGCATGCTCATCAACATAGATTTATAATTATTATTTTATGCGTTTGATTTCTAAATTATACAGAAAGAAGTACAGGAGTTATAAACCGAAAGTACAATAACATTGGATTTTATATTTACCTATGTAGTTACCTTTATAATCACTTTTTATTTCTTTTTATGTCTTTGATTTATTGTTTAGTGTTCTTTCATTTCTGCTTATAGGGCCTCCTTTAGTATTTCTTGCAGGACAGAATTGCTAGCAATAAATGATCTGTTTTTAGTTTTATTTTGTTAATTTGGGATCGTCGTAGTTTCTCCTTTATTTTTGAAGGACGGTGTATTTTCTGGATATGGAATTCTTGGTTGAAAGTTTTAATTTTTTTTTTTTTATTTTAGGACTTCAGATACATTGTTCCCCTACCTTTCGGCTCCCATGGAACAAATTAGATATTAATTTTATTGGCAATCCCTTGAATGTAACAATTTATTTCCCTCTTACTGCTTTAAAAATTATTTTTCTTTATTTCTGACCACTTGATTAGAAAGCATCTAGTGTGAACCTGTTGGATATTCTGCTTATAGTTGATGAGCTTCTTGGATGTGTATATTTAATGTTTCATCAGATTTGGGTATATTTTTTTCTGTCCCTTTCCTTTTTTCCTGGGAATCTTGTGATGCACATGTTCGTATGCTTGATGGTATCCCACTCATCCCTCAGGCTCTGTTTATTTTTCTTTATTCTTTTTTCTTTCTGCTCCTCAAACTGGATCTTTTTAATTTCCTTATCTTCACATCACTAATCCTTTCTTCTGTATGCTCCAATCTGCTGTTGAGTCCCTTAAGTTAATTTTTCATTTCAGTTACTGTATTTGTCACCTCCAGAATTTCTGTTTCATTTCTTTTTATGACTTCTGTCTTTATTGATATTCTCATTCCATTCACACATTATTTTCCTGATTTCTTTAATTATTTGTGCATAGTTTCTTTTAGCGCATTGAGTATATTCAATTTAAGACAGTTGATTTAATCTTTTTGACTAGTAACTCCAAAGTGTGAGCCTCTTCAGGGGGAGTTTCTGTCAAATCCTTTTTTCCTGAGCATAGGCAATTCTTTTCTGGTTGTTTTTTGGTTTTGTTTTGCATACTTTGTAATTTTTGTTGTTGTTGAGAACTGGCATTTGAGTCTATTATAACCTGGAAATCTGATTCTTTCACTCCTTACAGACAGCTTATTTTTATTTGCTAAGGTCTATAGACATTTGTGACTTTTCTAAATACTTTTTGCAAAGTGTACTTTCCTTGTGTGTGGTCACTGAAGTTTGGGTTTTATTATCACTGGTGTCAGCCAGTGATCTGATTCCAAATTGCAGGGGAATTGTTTCTGTCTATTCAGATCTGATTGATGCCAGTAGTGAAAGCTGCTACAACCCAAAAGGGTAGAAACCAAGGCAAACATTTTCACTGTTCCTTCAGGGAATTGCCAAGCCAACCAAAATGTATAGCTTCAAATTTTAGAGAACGAAGTCCTCCTGCCTACCCTGGCATCAGCCAGCTCCTACAGGAACTATCCTCACAGTGATGCTGAGGAATGGAAAATGGTACCTGTTTTGTACATGCCATTCTCGTAACAGAGAACAGCAGTGACTTTCTTCATGAAACACTTACCTTGTTGTAAATATGCAGTCAGGTGCCAGAGTTCTGAAATAGTTTATTTAAATCACTCTTTCTAGCTCAGTGGTGGCATTGCTGAAGGACGAATCCCTGGAACTTCCTTCTCTGCCAATCTGTGTCAATCCTTACCTTCTTAATTCTTTGTTTCTTACTTTTTTCCTTTTCATATGTCTTTTGAAATCCCACACAAGTTCCCAATAGGTTGGTTGCAGGCTAATGCAATAATAATTAGAATTGTACCAAAGTCCAAAATAAACCAGGTTGACAAGAATTAATCAATTGTGAGTCTCTTATGAGTCAGACTTTAGCATGCATCAGACTTCATCACTTTGATTGAGTCTTCATTAAAGTGGAATGCATTATGTATTTAAATATAGAATTGTGAATAATGGGAGATTATTTTTACAGGTTTACTGTGGGTTTATAAGACTGAAAATGATTCCAAATTTTGCCAGTTATGAAGAGTGCACTTGGTTTATTATTGTTGTTGCACATGATTTAATGTCTTCATAGTATTTTTGTTAATTATTATGATAGAAAATAAAGCTTAAAAGTCATGTTATAGATTTAAGACCCCGAAAGTTGCTCAATTTAATGCTATGTGATGTCATTTATTGTTATATGATCTTTTTATTTAATTTTTATATTTAGTTCATAGTAACTATATATATTCACATTAAATTATAGTTGTTGTTTTTTTGTTAAGTTATTTTAGGAAGAGGGGTAGAAACTGGTACTATAACAGAACCACAATCAGAAATGTATCTATTCTATTTTATCACTTTTTGAGTTGTTAGTGCATGTTTAATAATTCTAATAAAATACTAAACATTTATACTTTTATTTTTTTAGAACCTTGTTAAATATCTTCCAGAGCAGAAGGTTCTCAATGAATTAGCGCAGCTGAAGAATGAGTATGATGACCTTTGTGAGCCTGAACAATTTGGAGCTGTGGTACGTATCTAGCACAAGGGCTCACAAACTCAACTTGGAGGTAACACTTATCAGAAAGATTGAAAAGAAAGACAGTTCAATTGTGGACTTTTGTTTTACTATATAGCTATATAATTAATATAATATTGGCTATCAAGCAAAAAACAAACAAACAAACAACCAAAAAAACCCAAACAAACAACCCTCCTTGTTTGTTATTTGTCATGGCATTGAAAAATAAAGAAATTAATATTTATTTTCTTTAAACATTTAATTATTTTAATTGTTTCTAGAGAGAAGAAGGAAGAGAATGAGAGAGAGAAATGTAGATGTGATAGAAAAACACAGATCAGTTGCCTCCTATACGGAACCCAAGCAACCCAACCGGGGATCCGACCCACAGCCTGGTTATGTGCCCTGACTGGGAATCAAACCTGCAACCATTTGTCTATGGGACAATGCTCCAACCAACTGAGCCACACTGGACAGGAATTAATATTTATATCTTATAAAATATTTCAAAATGTCTCATAGGAACTACTCCATACCAGTTCTGCTATTTAATTAGTATATGAAAATAGTATATGTATAATTATATTGGATATTTTTTTTTCTATTTGGATCTTAATGATAGAATTTTGCAACCCCCCCAAATTTAGGCTAATAAAAGGGTACTAATTACATAATTAACAACATTCTGGAATTTTTTGTGGTGGTATATATTATGTCAAAAAAAGCACAAGAATTTTTAGATTTCCTATAGAGTGTCATTAATTCACTAAAGGTTTTAAATACACTGTTTCAAGTGGGAAAAGAATCTCCTAAATACACATCATGCTTTAGTGAGGTTAAATCACTATTGAAATGTATTATGTTTACTTATCCCTTCTTTATTTTAAGGGGTACAAATGATGGATAGGTATACATTATGTATTAAAGAATACAGTTATATGTTTTAAGTACTCCCCAAATATGCTATTCAAATAATTGCCACCAAAAAAAAGGTAGGAAAGAGGGCATAATGATTTATTTAATTTCTCAGAGGAAGAGCTGTTTTTGATTTAGATGCACAATACAAGTTTGTTGGCTATAGGATTAAGCAGTTCTAGTACAGCTGCCAGCTTTCCCCTGCTCCCTGAACAGTTTCCATCTGCCTGCGAAGACTTCAAATTACCATCAGATCTAATAGCCCAACACAGTGTCAGCTTCATCCAAAATATTTTATAACCCTTTTATAGTCATATATCTGAATTGATCCGATTTGGTACTTTGCAATTTAAAAATCCTGTTTAAAGTCTCAATGTGATAGATGGGACAGAGAATGTTTCTTTTGAACATGTGCATTAACTGCTTGCCCTTATTTAGAGTTTATTAATTCTCAGATATGGTATTGCATACACTGATCTAGGAGGATTCTTTCAAATCCTTGGAAAGCAAATCAGGACTGTATATTTGGGATGGGATAGAACATGTAAATGTGCCTGAGGAAGATATTTCTCTCATTTTTGATTTAGGTAAATTATTCTGACCTGGCTAAATATTATTTATTAAATAGCAGCACTTTAGTGCAGTATTAAATACGGAAGTTTTCTAGACCAAAGTTCATACTTAAAACCTAAGCTGCTTGAATTCTTATTGTAATTGAAGCTAGGCTGTGTACCATCTGAGAATTCAGCTGTGTCAGACGGTGATGAGTTTTACAGTAGGTACACCACACAATTTCTCTGAAGCCATTTTTTTTCTGAATGTAGTTTATCTTGGAAGATGTATTAGTTTTCCAAGCAAGTCCTTCAAGAGGCATATCCTTGGTACCACACTGCTAAAATGAAGTTTGGGGACATAAAAAGCAATATACCTTCTGAACTTAAAGCAAAATAGAAAATGGAAGAGATTTCTTGTTTATGCACTTAACCCAAATAATCATCGCGATGTGTACACGAAGTCACCTGGTCCTCTTATTTACTCTCCCCATGCATAGCTACATGTCTGGAGGGAAAAACGTCAAGGACATTACAAAGTAGTTTGTGCTATGGGAATTTTCTAAGGCAGTATCAATCAGTATTTGCCAAATAAAGTCTAGATCATCTATATATATGTAAAAAGTCAGTGACCCGAATGCCATAACGACCAGTTGCTATGACGCCCGCTGCGGCCAGCCAACCAGCCCTATCGGGGGTGGGGCCAACCCCTCGTGGCCTTTCCCCCAGCCATCCCTGCCCCTGATAGGCCCCCACCACCCTGATGGGCCCACAGCCCCTCCCTCCAGCTGGCTCCACCCCTGATTGCCCCCCTTACACCAATGGGGAGAGGACCAGCGGCAAACCTCCTGCAGCACCTCCTCTTGCCCGGCCCCACCCCAGATTGGCCCTCCCACCCCAATCAGGGGCAGGGTTGGCAGGCCAACTGCCTGAGGCCACTCCCCCTGGCCGGCACCATCCCCAATAGGCCCCACCACCCCATCAGCTGGTGGCCCCTCCCCCCAGCCATCTCTGCCCTCGGTCAGCCCCCCCTACACCAATCGGGAGTGGAGCTGGCTTGCCAACCTCCCATGGCTGCCGATCCCCAATAGACCCTCCCACCCCATTTGGGGGAGGGGCCGGCTGGCCCACCATGCATGAATTCGTGCACTGGGCCTCTAGTCTTATATATTGTAAAAGGTATTTGAGATAATATTATGCCTCAGTCTTTTAAGCATGTATGCTTGGCAGTGATTAGGACAAGTCTTATATACAATAGACAACTGATAAATGCTTATAAAATTGAATTATAGGACAATTATTAAACCCAAGTGGAAGCCTGAGATTGAAAATAGCATATTTTAGATCTATAAAATTGAAAATTATGTTAAAATATATCTCTCCTGGTCTGTGCTGAAATTCAATTCACTTCTGTGTGGCTATACCCAAATACCCTTTAACCATCCAATTTGATCAAAAAGCTACATTTAGGACAACTTTGGAAATGTGTAGAATCATCTGCACTAATGAGAAGAGAGGCTTTTGATCTCTTCCCCCATGAAAGCGATTAGCGTAGTCTTCTTAAACTCTCTAGTCATTTTACGACATCTGTATCAAAAACCTTCAGTGTCCCCCAGAATTTACAGAATAAAACCCACTCTCCTTAGCATTCTCATCCCACCTCTTACTCTCTGGCTTTATATCTCCCTGTTCTCTTTGGTGCACTCACTGAATTGGTGTCTTTATGACATTTTAGCTTTTACCTCAGCAGGGCTCTCATTGCCATTTCAGCAGTTATTTTACTTGTTTCTATTCAGTGGTCTTTCATTTTTTATAGCAGCTCTATCATTTCTTACCTGCCCTCCTCAAGTCTTCTCCCTCCCCTCCGCATTCTTTTCACTTACTACAGGCAACCTAATCTCTTCCATGCACTTTGGCTTCAGAGCCTCCAATATCTCTTCTCCCTACAATGTTATCTCTACCTATGATGTCTTTTATTGACTTACTAGAGGCCCAGTGCATGAAATTTGCACACAAGTAGGGTCCCTAGCAGATGCTGGCTGCTGGCTGGGGCTTCCCATCTCAGGCTGCCGGCTGCCAGCTGGGGCCTTCCTTCATCCTGTGCCGCCCCCTGGTGGTCAGCACAATGTCCTAGCGAGTGATCAAACTCCAGGTCGGTTGAACTCTGGAGGGGACACTTTGCATATTAGGCTTTTGTATATATAGATTCTCTATCAAACCTCAGAAAGAGGGATATTTTATTTACTGTGACTACTATTGTTGTTATTAGCGATAGAAACAAAATGTATTGAGGAATTAGTGTAAGAGACCACGCTAAGCAAATTTCGCATAGAATCTCACAACTTCCTCACAACCCTATGAGATTCGTACTATTATTAACTCCACATTATGGATGATGAAACAGGCCAAGTAAGGCTGCGAAGCTTGTCCAAGGTTACACAGTAAGTAGTAGATTCGTAATTCAAACCTAGGAATCCTGACTTCATAGACAGAGCTTTTAACCACTGTGCTGTACTGGTGTTTGTGTGTGTCATTTGTGCATGTGTGTGAGTTGCTCTGCTAAGTGCTAATTTCCTTATCTCTGCTTGGGACATTATTATCCCCTGACTACTTTAGTTCTCTTGTTCTGTTGCCTGTTCAGTTTTTCAGTTTCCACCCTACTTTTCTCTCCAGAAAAAAAAAAAATATTCTTCAGTCACTCAGAACCAGAAAATGAATGAATGGATAGCTGGATAGATGTTTGAATAAAAATCCTTCATTGGCCCCAACGGTCCCTGATACTTACTTCCCCCTCTCCATTTCCTAGCACCAGGTTTTTTTTTTTTTCAAAGTTTAGCTCCTTTGACTCTCTACTTCCTTACCTTCAATGAACAGCATCAGAATTCTGCCTTAAATAATGCACTGAAACAGATCTATGAGAGTTCCTTCATTGCCTCCTAATTTCATCAGATCCACTCACTTCTCTCTCTATCTGTGTAATAAATTTACCACTGTAGGCCAAGCCAGCATCATCATTACCTTTAACCATTATGATATACTTTTAGCCTGTTTTCCTGCTTGCAATTTTGCACTTCTCCAAATCAGTCTCAGCAAAGCTGTCGATGTGACATTTTTAGAATGCATTTTTGTTGTATCTTCATACTATTTATCTACTTAACGCGTCGGTGATTTGGATGGCACTCAGGCTACAATATGAACTCCTTATCCCAACTTACCACCTCTCCTACTTTTATCTCCTGCTGTTTGCTTTCTTGCTCATTATGCCTCAGCCACGTTGTATTTCTCACTTTTTAAAAAATATATTTTATTGATTTTTTACAGAGAGGAAGGGAGAGAGATAGAGAGTTAGAAACATCGATGAGAGAGAAACATCGATCCGCTGCCTCCTGCACATCTCCTACTGGGGATGTGCCCGCAACCCAGGTACATGCCCTTGACCGGAATCGAACCTGGGACCTTTCAGTCCGCAGGCCAACGCTCTATCCACTGAGCCAAACAGGTTTCGGCATTTCTCACTTTTTAAAACTTGCCTGCTCTTTCCTGCCTCTGGCCCAGTTATGCATGCTGCTCCCTGATACTCCCACTCCCTGCCTGCCTCTCTCCTGCTTATTCTTCGAGGGAGTCTCAGCTTAAATCTCATTCTCCAGGTGACACCTTCATTTGCCTATCAATTAAAATTAGGTCTCCCTATTAAATTCTCTCACAGCATGGGTTTTCTTTTCCTTTCTAGAAATTATGGTTTTTAATTAAATGTTTATTTGCAAAGTTTTTTAATTTAATGTCTATAAACCCCTACTAGATTGCAATTTCTACAAGTGCATGTGTCATGTTAATTTTATTCACATGATATGTACTTAAATGTTTCTTGAATGTATTAGTATGAAGGCAAATTCAAGTGGACTCCTTTCAGGCCTAATTCCTTATCCTGGTGGCCCTTCAGCCTCCTTGATTGTAAACTTTTCTTTCCTTGCATTTTCTAACAATAAATACTCTTTCTTGATTTTATTTATATAACCCTTGGCAGTGCCCTGTAGAGTTTGCATTTTTATATATTTTCCTGGGTGATAAAAACAGAATCTCATGAGTTACGAATATGCCAGAAGTGAGCTTACTCCTGCCAGATTCATAAAATCATTATCAAACAAACAAACAAAAACAAATAAAATTGGTAACACTGGGGGGAATCTGGTTTTGACTTTTTGAAAGAAATAAACATATCTGAGACAGGGACAGGGCTGCTAAGCTTTCTCTAAACTTTTTAGGATTTTCTTAGCGGCCACATCATTGGTTTTCTTGTATTCACATATATAAAGTTAAAAAGAAACCCCCAGAAAAGAGACAAAGAAAAAAGAAACAAAACAACCTAGGGACCTTTCCTCTGTCTAGAGGTAGACCTCCTGGTAAGAGGGCTATGCTAGTTCCCACACCTTCTATGATCAATAATTCTTTTCTTTAGGGGGCTAGATTGACTGCATAGCTCCCCACTGGTACATCACTGTAATTGTGCTGTACCTTTACTGGGGGAAAAAGCACAGATCTTTGAAAGCTCTGCCTGTTAGAACCCCCAGCAGGAGCTCTTAGACTCTTCGCAGTGTGTTTGCGGCTCAGCTGTTCTCCAACCTCAGAGCTATGGAAATTCCCACTTGTGTTGCACTGAGGATAGAGACCCATACTGTGTGTATCTATTAAACTAACACATCTTCTGAGAAAAAGAAGGCAATAATTAGTTCTCTTCGTAATCGGTATTTTGTTTCTCTGACTTCAAAATTACCCACATTTTTTCAATTAAAATATTGTAAAGCTATAATCTAACAAAAAGATGTTAAGATAGCCTTGTGCATAAAAGCATTTATAACAAAAGCACAGATTATGTGATATTGCTGACAGTGCACTTCATTTTCTTTTTTTCTCTTTCCACACAACTATATGAAGAAGGATGAGCGGATTTGTGCCTATAGATGGAAGTGCAACTATAAAGTCTCTGTGCTTTTTAATTTTTTTAAGCCCCATAAGAGCTTATGAGCTCTATTCAAGATAGCTTAACCAGGTGAAAAGGAAATTCTTAAAAGCTTTCTTTTCCTCCTGCATATCATCAAAAGCAATTATTTTAGATGGAAAATTGTAGCTCTTCTGTTCCACTAATATTAAATCATTATTCAGGTTTGCATATTCATTGGGAAAATCACGTTTTTCTTTATTTTATCTGCATGCATTCAGAGTGTTCAGCATTTTGATATGTAATGCCTTGATTGTTTCTATTTTCATTCTTTCTGTCAATGTGAATGCTTGCTCTTACTTCTAGATGTGCATTCATTTTATCTGAGAAAAAAGCTGGTTTAATAACTTTGAGATCAGGCGAAGAAAATTCGCTATGATTCATTCTCAAATCCATGCATTTATATTCTTGTTCATGTCATTAATTTCTCATAATAATCCATTTGTGACAGGATTAGCTTATTTCCATCAGCTTTTGCAATAAAAATAAAGTTAAAAAACATCTGAAAACTGAATATTCATATTAAGTCTATGGATGTCAATCAGTTTTGCTATTGATTGCATTTCATTAAATTGAAAAAAAATCAAATATTAACCCCTTCTTCCCTATGGCAGTAAGCCCTAATATGACAGCGTAGCAGCACAGTAGATGTGTGCATGGTCGTTCTTGGCCTTAAACAGCTGTTTTCAGAAGGATGTTTTGAAAGTTTTTGCTCAAATTCTTAATATGATTTTTCTGAGTTTACAGTGTCTTTTGGGATAGACATTGTTACTGTGTTCTGTTCCAGATCAGGCAAGTAGATGATTGTTGATGCATAATTTCCATATATCACTATCTTTGGGGAAAATATTCTTTATCAGCACATCATTATTTTTCTGGTATAGAGTCAGTTTTCAACACTCTATTTTTCCAAAGCCTCATTTTACAGATTAACTATTGCCCTTATCTCACTTGACATGTAATACACAGACATTTGCTGTTGACTCCAGAGAGCAGGCATGTTAGTATTAATTATTTTGTCCAGGCCAGGTGCTAGGTGTACTGCAGGGAGTGCAGCAAAGAGTAGAAGAAACCCTGCACTCGAGGAGGTGTTATTAAAAGAGGGTAAGAAAATTATTGAGCAGAGAATCACAGATGTCCCTGCTTTAATCACAGATGTCTCTGCTTTATTTCCGTACTAACAGGAAGAATTTTGCTCCGTCATTGAGTATGGATCTCACAACTTTTATAGGCAGTTCTGCCTGCTGTATAACTTAAGTCCACCCATCTATGTGACTTCATTTTCATCACCTTTATTATAGTCACTGGTACAAAATTATTTTGTATATTCAATGTGCAGTGGGTCTAATATTTAACTATTTGGGAAAAACACATGTAACAAATGTATATTTGCTACAAATATATCTGTCAATTCTAATGAAGTCTTAAACGTTATATTTTGAAGAGGCTAGAAGATCAGTTAGGCTCAGATACGACGGCAGTTGAGGTGTGTCTCTTAGCAGTGTAAAAGCAATAACAGAAATAACCTTAAACATAAGTGACACATGACTGCAGGAGTGGCTTGTAGCCATCTCCTCCCCCCTCACACATGACTTTTATACTTGGTGCCTCTTTTTTTTTTTTTAATATGAACAATAAAGTTTTAATTAAAAAAATAGTTTGCTCATTTCTTCCTAGGATTCTGACTGAGACATAGACAATATATGAACCTAAAGTAGTCTAACTCTGTTTACTCCCCTCCAACTTATATGTCATTTTATTTATTAGGTTTTTTTTTTTTATTGCTTAAAGTATTACAAAGGGTATTACATATGTAATACTTGGTGCCTCTTTACTTTCTCTCTGGATTCTTTTGGTCGTTTGGCAGTAGATCAATATTCAGCAGCTGTATAGGTAGTGAAGTGTATAAAATTCAAATTATATATAAACAAAACTGTGTCCAACTCTTTGGGGAAATAACCCACTTGTAGCAGCTCTCACTAAAGCTGTCAATGCACTTTTTTTAATATAGTGCAGATCAGATGAAGAAATGATAGCTGCTTGATGTGATTTGATAGACAAGTCCCTCATAACCCAAATAAATCCCTACATAATGCAACACCATGGTCAGCATCCCTCAGCACTTCAAGGGATGAATTATAAAACAAAGCAATGCTGTGAGGGACCACACCTAAAAACAAACATACATTTCAGCTGAGTTTTTTGTTTTATTTACTTATATCACTTAGGCCCACTCAAGTGCCTTTATGAGACATGAGCCTTTTAATAATTGTATCGGTGGCTGGGGATGTTGCTCAGTGCTTTCTATGATTTCTAACCTTAGTTATCCAAGACATTTCCTTACACACCTAAATCCTTTAATGGAGATCCAACTGTTGTCTATCAGTGACTGTTCATAAAAATTCACACTTTTGATTGTATCAAATTCTATTAGTACCATCAGTGTGTGCTGATTTGTTGCTTCTGTTAAGAGATGCACCCACCATAGTTTCACCTCCTTCATAGGGTCTTGATTTTATAATAACACAGTTTCAGTGATAACATTTCTAATAGAAAGTATATGTTTCAACTGGCTAAAGGGAGCAGAGCACAATATTTGCAGTGTATTCAATACGTAATGAGCACTGTTCTTCACCAAGCCTGAAAACACACATTCCTTATTTATTTCTCCAGCCATTTTGAATACTTACTAATAGTGTCTCTGCCTCTAATCTCTGTTCCATCTGCTCATGCATACTGTTCCCAATATGGCTTAGGAGGCAGTGTGGTGTAGTGGTTGAGAGTCTGGATTCTATGGCTTAACTGCCTCAGTTCAATTCTCTTGCTCCTCAGCATGTGATTTGACATTGTGCAAGTTACTTAGTATTTCTGTGCCTTACTTTCCTCATCTTTAGAATGAAGCTAATGCTAATCATCTTTTCCTAGTGTTGTTTTCAGAATCAAGTAACTACATATATAGAGAGTATGTATAACATATATATAACATATATAACATATATATAACATATCTATGTATATAAAAGCCTAAGCAACCAAACGACCAGTCGACTGGTTGCTATGATGCGCACTGACCACTTGGGGGCAGATGTTCAATGCAGGAGCTGCCCCCTGGTGGTCAGTGTGCTCCCATAGCTAACCTCCCGCTGTCAGCTGACCTCCCGCAGCCCCTCCCCTTGGACAGCCAGCCCCGATGGCCCCAATCAGAACCTCCCACAGCCCCTCCCCCTGGCCAATGTCCAGCAGCCCCAATCAGCCCCCATCGCCAGCCAGGCCAGGGGACCCAACCTGTGCACGAATTCATGCACCGGGCCTATAGTATATAATAAAATGCTATGTAAAAAAGCATCTTGCACAAAGTACTCAATAAATGTCAATCACTGTTATTATTGTTGGTACTATTATTATTAAAGTCCATTTTTGGTCATATTATTTCAGTTTGAAACCGATCAGATCCATGCTCTTTGGGTTTGTTAGGCCAAAGATTGAAATACAAAGCTCTGAATGGATGGAAGTATGGAAGAAGCCCTGGCTGGTGTGCTCAGTGGTTAGAGTATTGGCCCTTGCCTTGAAGGTTCATAGGTTCTATTCCTGGTCAAGGGCATGTGTCTGGGTTGCAGGTTCAATCCCCAGCCCCAGTCAGGGTGTGTGCATGAGGCAACCAATCGATGTGTCTCTCTCACATTAATGTTTCTCCTCTCCTCTTCTCTCTCCTCCCCTCCTCTCCTGTCTCCTCCTCTCCCCTCCCCTCTCCTCTTCTCTTTCCTTCCCTTCCCTTTCCTTCTCTTCTCTCTCTCTCCCTATCTCTCTCTCTCCCTACCTCTCTCTCCCTTCCTCTCTCTCTGAAAATCAATGGAAAAATTATCCTTGGGTGAGGATTAACAACAACAAAAATATGAATGAAGACAAGTGGTATTAGAACTGTAGTAAGACTAAAAATCTATGTCAGCCTCAGGTTTAAATTCCTTGTTGATTAGGGACCAAGGCCCTCCTGGTGAGCTGGGTCCCAATAGCCCTATAAAGCATGTCCAGAAGGGCAGGTAGGTACATGCTGACTAGCACATGGAAAAAGTAGATCTGACTTTTTTAACCATGAGGGACACTGAAAAACTACTCCCTAAATATCTAAAATGATACAAAACATGCTTCTGTGCTAATGATGGTCAGTTACCAGTGAAAGGAAAGGAAAAATACAGAGGAATTTGGAGGCAGTGGTAGAGGCCTAAGTAAAGGCAGAAAAAAAACATGGAAAAATTTAGGGAAATTCCCACAGAAATATGCATAAGGAGATTTACACTTCATATGGAGACATAGACTTTTATGTGGTTATCTTCTCATTTTGTGGCCTTTACATGGGCTCTTCAGGTACTTTTGTCTAAATTCTGCCCCTAGTCTTATGCCTCATATATACTTACCCTATCATAAACCTTTCTCACAACCATTCTTTCTACATCTTCCTTTTGGTCCCAGTTAGTTTGTTTGTGTTCTCTCTCTCTCTCTCTCTCTCTCTCTCTCTCTCTCTCTCTTTCTCTCTTTCTTTCTCTTGTTTGTTTATTATCCATTTGCATTCCTCTACTGTGAAACCTTCATTAAACATTGTAGTCATAAGAGCTTAAAATTTTCTATTCCTTCAGTGAACATCTTCAGCACTTAATTTCAGTTTACCCACCTAGAGCCATCTGCTGGTTTTATCACTAGCTGTAGTTTTCAAGTGACTGGATTATGAGTTTTAAGCTTTATTGGAACCTTTTTTGAGAAGATGGTATGTCTTATACCCAAAATCTGAGCACTAAAGAAACAGTGTGATGATTTATATAATATTACCTTGATCATATAAAAAGGCTAGTGATAAGTGATAAGACCTATATAAGTGTAGTAATAGGCAGATATTCCCAGCATACTTTGATACATCCTATCTAATAAAAGAGAAACATGGTAATTAGCATACGTCTGCTACCCTTCCCATTGGCTAATCGGGGCGATATGCAAATTAACTGCCAGCCAAGATGGCTGCTGGCAGCCAGGCAGCTTGAAACTAACATGAAGCTTGCTTGCTTCAGTGACGGAGGAAACCAACGTTCCCCGCCTGCCTTGCCGGCCTCTGAGCCTGCAGTTGGAAACATTGTAACAAATATAGAAGCTAAACAAAACCCCAGAAACCTGCTTTCAGCCCGCTGGGATCTCAGAGCTGGAGTTCATACAGTGTTTCAATTATAGAACACAAACAAACCAGATACCTGCTTTCAGCACCAGAGGCCTCAGAGCTGGAGCCAGAGCTAAAGCTGGCCCAGAATAAAAAGAAAAGAAAAAAAAGGAGCAGTTGAGAGCTTCAGTAACCCGCCAGCCTGAAAACAGCCCTCACCCCTCAACCAGACTGACCAGGCACCCCAGTGGGGTCCCCCACCCTGAAGGGTGTGTGATCAGCTGCAAACAGCCATCATCCCCTCACCCAGGCTGGCCAGGCACCCCAGTGGGAACCCCCACCCTGAAGGCTGTGTGACCAGCTGCAAACAGCCATCATCCCCTCACCCAGGCTGGCCAGGCACCCCAGTGGGGACCCCCACCCTGATGCAGGACACCCTTCAGGGCAAACCAGCCGGACCCCACCCATGCACCAGGCCTCTATCCTATATAGTAAAAGGGTAATATGCCTCCCAGCACCAGGATCAGCGGAGCCGCGAGGCCTCCTGGCACTGGGATCAGCGTGACAGGAGGCAGCGCCCAAACCCCCTGATTGCCCTGCGGCTCTGTGTGTGACAGGGGGTGGGGCCACAACCCCCTGATTTCCCTGCCCTGCTTTGTGTGTGATGGTGCGGCGCACCCCCCCACCCCCGCCCATGGGCCCTGCTCTGTGTGTGAGGGGGTAGAGCCATAACCTCCCCATTGGCCCTGCCTTGAGTGTTGACAGTGGCGGCGCCCCAACCCCCTGATCCGCCCTGCTCTGTGTGTGACAGGGAGCGGTGCCCCAACTCCCCTATCGGCCCTACTCTGTGAGTGACAGGGGGGAGCTCTCCAACCCCCTGATAACCCTGCTCTGTGCGTGACAGGGTACAGAACCTCAACCCCCTGATTGGCCCTGCTTTGTGCGTGACGGGGTGGCGCCGCAACCTCCCCATTGACCCTGCCTTGAGTGTGACAGGGGGCGGTGCCCCAACCCCCCAATCGGCCCTACCCTGAGCGTGATTGAGGGTGGCATCACAACCTCCCAATCCTCCCTGCTCTGCATGGCAGGGGGCGGCGCCCCAACTCCCCAATCAGCCCTGCTCTGAGCCCGACCAGGGGCTGCACCTAGGGATTGGGCCTGCCCTCTGCCACCCGGGAGCAGGCCTAAGCCAGCAGGTCGTTATCTCCCGAGGGGTCCCAGACTGCAAGAGGGCACATGCTGGGCTGAGGGACCCCCCTCTCCCCCGAGTGCACAAATTTTTGTGCACCGGGCCTCTAGTCTTATATAATAAAACCCTAATATACAAATCAACCGAATGGCAGAATGACCTATGGAATGACTGGTCGCTATGACAAGCACTGACCACCAAGGAGGCAGACGTTCAATGTAGGAACTGCCTCCTGGCGGTCAGTGTGTTCTCACACAGGGAGCACTGCTTCGCCAGAAGTCAGGCTTATGGCTGGCGAGCACAGCGGCAGTGGCAAGAGCCTCTCTCACCTCTGCTGCAGGTGGGTAGTAAGGAGTGAGGGGTCCCATTCTCCGAGAGCCCCAGACTGAGAGAGGGATGTCTGACTGCCTCTAAGCTGGCAGGTGGACATCCTCTGAGGGGTCCTGGGATGTGAAAGGGTGCAGGCAGGGCTGAGGGACCCCCAGTGCATGAATTTTGTGCACTGGGCCTCTAGTTTTTCTATAAAATCATGAAAGCATATAGGGGGATTGGTAGAAGGCAAAGGTTAATCTTTGGTGAGGCAGACACCATAGTTAATGGGCAAGTTTATTTCAAAGAAGAAAAATAATGGACTATGCCTTGCTTCCATATTAGAGCAGATGTGTCCTATTCAACAGCTCATTTGATGCTTTTGAAGGGTACTTTGTGGTTTAAGGACTTTTTATGTTGCGCATTTTTTTCCTGTTAGCTACAGATATCTTAGTGCCTAAACTGTGGCCAGGAATTTATATTCAGGAAACTAAGCTACATGTGCAGAAAATAAATATAATTAGGATTGTTAATAATTTACGTTCATTGTGTGTGTGCATGTGTATGTTCATGTGCATCTACTTTTCCCTCACCTCTCTCCCAGAATTTATTTGTGAGTGAAAACTAGTTAAATGACTTGGAGTTATAGGTAGTTAAAGACTAAAAGAAGTTATTATCATAGGAGCTATACCAAAGGGAATAGAGAATATGCACCAGTACTATGACACAAATAATTAAGACCTAACTGGGAACGTTTTGAAGAAAACCAATATAGAATTCTTAAATAATGTACTGAAAAGTAAGTTCATGTGATTTTACCAAAACATAATTATTTAAAATCAACATTCTGTGAAATTCTTTAGACCATATATCAATATTTAATATATTTTGTGAACAGAAATCATAGGTTTAAAAATTATTAAATGCTCTATCAGAGCTAGTCCTCTGATTTCAAACAGCATACTAATAGGTAATTTCTTAGGAAATGTGATTCCACTCATATTTTCTGTCATTATGTACATCTTTTATATGTGACCCAACTATTCACTCAACTCAATTTCATATTTGTAAGTTTTCATAGCTCACCTCAAGGACAGATTCTTGGCAGTTTAAATGCTATTGATAACTAATGATTATGCAATTAACATAAAGTTTAGCTTCAGTAATATTATCTTAATGCTCTGAGGATGATTTAATTTGTTTAAAACTGAACAACTACTTTTTAAACTTTAATACAAATATTCTTTTGGAATGTTTAAACCAAGCAAAAATAATATTTTTTAAACCTAGGGAGAATTCATTTTATGCAAAATTTTACAATATTGTCTATTTAATTATCCCCACTAGAGAGAGAAATAACAGACTATTTCTTATCTTACAGATTAGCTCAGTGAAAATGTTGCGGCCTCGTCTCAATAGCATTCTTTTCAAGCTCACTTTTGAAGAACATGTAAACAACATCAAACCAAGCATCATAGCAGTAACTCTTGCTTGTGAAGAACTGAAGAAAAGTGAAAGCTTTAACAGACTTTTAGAGTTAGTTCTTTTGGTTGGAAACTACATGAACTCAGGCTCAAGAAATGCCCAGTCCTTGGGTTTTAAGATCAACTTCCTTTGTAAGGTAAGATAACATTTTTATTTATTACACTTTATAATGCTAATTTACAAGTCTCCTCTATGAGGGGTCATTCTGAATAGCAGTAGTAAACAACCAAAACATGTATGTTTTAAAAAGGGTGAATTTTATGATATGTGAATTATATATCAATTAAAACAGATAAATAGCCCTCGCTGGTTTGGCTCAGTGGACAGAGTGTTGGCCTGCCCACTGAAGGGTCCCAGGTTTGATTCTGGTCTAGGGCACATGCCCGGGTTATGGGCTCGATCCCCATTAGGGGGTGTGCAGGAGGCAACCAATCTGTGATTCTCTCTCCTCATTGATGTTTCTATCTCTCCCTCTCCCTTCCTCTCTGAAATCAATAAAAATATAAGAAAACAAAACAAAAAACAGATAATCTGGCCAGTGTTGCTCAGTGGTTGAGCATTGACCTAAGAACCAGGAGATCATGGTTCGAATCCCAATCAGGGATCATGGGGGCTCAATCCCCAGTTGGGGGGCGTGCAGGAAGCAGTTGATTGGTGAATCTCTCTCATCATTGATATTTCTATCTATTTCTCCCTCTCCTCTCCTCTCTGAGATCAATAAATGTATATATATATATATATATATATATATATATGTATATGTATATGTATATATGTATATATATTTTAAAACACATAAATAAATTTTCAACTCCATTAAAATCTCAATGACTGTGCAAATTATTTTGTAAACTCTTTCTGATCAAATATTACTAGAGTTTGTAGATCAATAAAATTTGCTTTTGTAATATAGATGAAATCTTGAATTTCAATCTCTTTGTACGTATTTTATGCCTCTCCAAAAAGTATTTGAGGAATGAAATTCAGTGAATAGCCAGAAACATCTGAAATGTGCTTTACTTATTCTACTCTAAGAAAATAATACTCTTCATGGTTGAATAGTGTTGTGTTACTAAGCATATACTATGTATCTAGTGCATTTACAAAAAGTTTTAAGAAATCAAGTGATAATTGTCTTATTGTTTGGATTGGGCCATTACATAGTATTTTTGAGATTTTAATTCTTGTGAAAAGTAAACAAAGAAACAGAAGTGCAAAAGTGATTATGTATGTCCTTTTCTAGGCTAGAGCAAACCACCTTATTCAGAAAAGATCTGTCTGTTATAGAGAAAACTGAACAGACTGAGGTGAAGGCCTGTAGAAAGCTAGAGATGAAAATAAATCTGAAAACAAGCAATCTATCTTTGACATCTCACCGTTCTTTCACCTTTTTTTCCACTCACATCTGAAAACATTGCAGAATTTTGGTTAGTTCTTGAAGTATATTATAAGGAGAATCCTAGATCTAGGAATGGATATAAATTTCTTTTCTATTCATGCATTAAATAGATGTGCATTACATATATATGGACAAGCATTTTAATATGTATCAAAAATGATTTGCTTCTGGTAGTTCTAACTCAGACATAAAGAATAGCATTTGTAGATAATAGGATATATAATGGAAATCTATCTTTTTGCTCCTGATTTATTTTTGAGGGATATAAGGGAAGAAAGAAAGGAAGACACCCAGAATGTTAAATTTGTCAAAAAAGGTCTTATTCCTTCCTCTTGTGATATTTGGGGACATGTGAAATTATTTTATAATGCCAGAGAGACTAAGGCAGTGCTTCTAGTAAACTGGAATAAATCATAGCCAGATTTTTAGGACAAAAGTAAATATTTAAGGCTTTTTCATTGTATTGCATATCATATATTCATAATAAAATAATCTCTTTCCAAGATGCTACTTGTTTAGAGTACATGCTATATGTACAGTGAGTGAATCTTAAAGTGTTCTTGGTTGATGATTATAGAAATATTAGAAGTTAAAAAAATATCATTGGCAATTTGTATTATATACCTATTTCAAATTTAATTCATATAAAATATTTGAAACAAACTCGTAAAATGTACCTCTTTACGTGTCTTAATTTCACACTATTCAAATTAATTACATGAACAGATTTTTTTAAGCAAGAATGAATAAGTCATTTATACACAGGAACAAAAGATGATATTAATCTCACAGAAGGATTTTACAGTTGCATCTTATATTTCGGAGAGAGGCTTTTTCCTGTCATCTCCCTGTCAAATACAAGTTCTTCCTCACAACGCTGCTCTGACATCTATCACTAGAGGGATGCTCAAAGGATTCAGCACAGAGATATTTGCCAACTTCAAGTAAAATAAAAAATAATCTTGTGGGAAATACTATCATGTACTAATAGGTGTTCTAAAAGAGAAAGAGGTGAATGTTTTAAAATGCACCCCCTATTTTTCAGTAGGATTTTTATCTTGTCATTAAGAAAGAGAAATATCATATATATGCATGATATCATGATATTCCCATAATGTCTAGGAACGTTCCTTGAATACAAAGGATTCTCAATAGATGTAAATGTGTAAAATGACAGAAATTTACTGAAGTACATAGAAATAGCTTAAGTTTATAATCTGTTCAAAACTTAATTAACTAAGTACTGATGTGTGATTAGCTAGAATTGCTGTTAAATTCCAGTTTTATTATAAAATACTACTTGATTGATTTTTCTTAGTGTTATTTTTTTCTTAAAAAATAATGTAGGGAACTTTCTTTGTAGAGTACTGATTAGGCTTTAAATATACCATTCAACCACCTAAATTATTCTAATGGTAATTTTCTTTCTCAGTGAATTTAAAACTGCAATTCAACGTTTTTCACAAGAAGCTATAGAGTATGTTAAAATATTCACCTAGCTACAAAGGAGCCAGTTACACTTATTAGATGTATCTTGTAGTAAAGTCATATTAAAAATTCAGATGGCCACAGTTGGCTCCTGCAATATTTGGGAAGAGAAGGAAAACAGAGGGGTTAACCTAAATGTCAAATATCACTAAAGGGTATCATTACTCTAAGTACTACCCTCACCAGGAAATGTTTTGTTAATTTTCAGCAGTGAATTATCACTTTGTGAGTCACCAAACTAGGGGGCTGAATTGTAATAAAAATCATTTCCATGCAGATGAGGTCCCAGTGTTAGCTTGGCCTATGCTTGCCTGCTGGTTATTAACATTCTAACCAATAGCAATGTTGCACCAACATTGTTTATGTTTTCAGCTTATAATAACATATAATCTGCATAAAAACAGAACATTTAAAAATACTCAGCACTCCCTAGGCACTAAGCTTTGTGGGTACTATATCAGACAGGGTTCTTTCTTTGCAAGCAACAGAAAGTGACTCTGCCTAATATAAGCAAAAAAAAAAAAAAAAAAGGAATTTAATGGGAGGGTATAAGGTAGCTCAGTCAGAAACTGAACAAAGGGGGAAGAACTTGGCCTTTAAAAGAACAGAAACTATGGCAGCTTTGAGAATGCAAGGAGCAGGAATTAATCAAAAGTCTTTTCAGGAAGTTGTCTTTTGGGTGTATTAGCTCCAACCGTTTTTCTCCTCCTCTCCCTATGTTTGATTCCAATTCTAATTAGAAAGAGAAACTAATTAGCCTAGTGTGCAGAACAAGAACACCCCTTGTCCAAGGGAGGGCAAAGGACCTTGATTGACAGTGCTACCAAGACTACCTGTGATGGAAAATTGGTCATGCCCCAAGGCCCCTGTTAACAAAGATAGGAATATCAAAGGCTGGAGGCAGATGAAGAGATATCAGGCAGGCTTGAACAAAGGCAAAACAAAAGAGCTGGTTGGTGCTCCAGGGGGGTACTAAGGTACAGCAGAGGAGACCTCAAGAAGCTTGTGGCACAGTAGAATAGCCAGGAAATATACATAGAGAGTACTATGTAACGCCATAGAATACACTGTCAATGAATACAAAAATTAATGGGCAGTGAGATGACTCTGTGATTAGTGGGACTTCAGAGAAGGGAATAATTTTTTTTTTTTTTTGAAGAGGATGGAGATAGACAGTAAGGTAAGTTGGAAGAGAAGGATCTTGAAGAATAGGTAGAATTCGGTTATATGAAGAGAAGCCATACCCTTAAAATACAGGAGAACACTGGGCTCTAAACCTACATTTTTGCTTCCATTTTGCTAATTGCTAGGCAAGTGTTCAAGGCTAAATCACTTTCTCTAACCAAACCTCAGTTTCCTCATCTATAAATAAGGAAATACAGTGACCCTTATTTATTTTGATAGGGATGTTTCACAATCAAATAAAATGAACTTGGTCAGAGTTCTTTGAAAATTTTTAATATTAAATAAGTGCTGGTAGTTATTTTTAATGATAGTACACAGCTAGGAATAATCACGTATTTGAGGATGAATGAGAAAGCCACACTGCCTGGAATATTGGTGGTATGTGTGTATATTGGAAACAAATGATAACATTGGGAGGTAGGTTGTGAAAAGAGTTATTTACACTCTAGTTTAGATATCTTGCCTCCGTAATTATATAACTATATAACTATATAACTATATAACTATATATCTATATATCTATATATCTATATATCTATATCTATATATATGTATATAACTATATATATACATGTATACATATGTGTGTGTATATATATATATATATATATATATATATATGCATATCCTATCTAATAAAAGAGAAACATGGTAATTAGCGTACAACTGCTACCCTTCCCATTGGCTAATCAGGGCGATATGCAAATTAACTGCCAGCCAAGATGGCGGCCGCAACCAGGCAGCTTGAAAGTAACATGAGGCTTGCTTGCTTCAGTGATGGAGGAAACCAATGTTCCCCGCCTGCCTTGCCGGCCTCTGAGCCTGCAGTTTGAAACATTGTTACAAATATAGAAGCTAAACAAAACCCCAGAAACCTGCTTTCAGCCCGCTGGGATCTCAGAGCTGGAGTTATACATAGTTTCGATTATAGAACCCAAACAAACCAGATACCTGCTTTCAGCAGCAGAGGCCTCAGAGCTGGAGCCAGAGCTAAAGCTGGCCCAGAATAAAAAAAAAAAGAAAAAAAGGAGCGGTTGGGAGCTTCAGCCCTCAGCCCCTCACCCAGACTGGAGAGGCACCCCAGTGGGGACCCCCACCCTGAAGGGTGTGTGACCAGCTGCAAACAGCCATCATCCCCTCACCCAGGCTGGCCAGGCACCCCAGTGGGGAACCCCACCCTGATCCAGGACACCCTTTAGGGCCAACCAGCCAGCCCCACACATGCACCAGGCTTCTATCCTATATAGTAAAAGGGTAATATGCCTCCCAGCACCGGGATCAGCGAGACAGGGGGCAGCACCCAAACCTCCTGATAGCCCTGCGGCTCTGTGTGTGACACGGGCAGGGCCACAACCTCCCTATCCGCCCTGCTCTGTTCGTGACAGGGGAAGGCGCCCCAACCCCCTGATCGGCCCTGCTCTGTGTGTGACAGGCTGGTGCCCCAATTCCCCTGTCGGCCCTACTCTGTGAGTGACAGGGGGGAGCTCCTCAACCCCCTGATGGGCCCTGCTCTGTGCATGACAGGGGGGAGCTCCCCAACCCCCCTGATGGGCCCTGCTCTGTGCGTGAGAGGGGACAGTGCCCCAACCCCCTGATTGGCCCTGCTCTGTGCGTGACAGGGGGTAGCGCCGCAACCTCCCCATCGACCCTGCCTTGAGTGTGACAGGGGGCGGTGCCCCAACCCCCCAATCGGCCCTACCCTGAGCGTGACTGAGGGTGGCATCACAACCTCCCGATCCGCCCTGCTCTGTGCATGACAGGAGGTGGCACCCCAACTCCCTAATCGGCCCTGCTCTGAGCCCGTCCAGGGGCTGCACCTAGGGATTGGGCCTGCCCTCTGCCACCTGGGAGCAGGCCTAAGCCAGCAGGGCGTTATCTCCTGAGGGGTCCCAGACTGTGAGAGGGCACAGGACAGGCTGAGGGACCCCCTCTTCCCCCCGAGTGCACAAAAATTTGGGCCTCTAGTCTCCTAATAAAAGAGTAATATGCAAATTAACCATCACGTTGTGATAAAGATGGCGGTGCCCATAGTCAATAAGGAGGGAATATGCAAATTGATGTGACAAAGATGGCGGTGCTGGCCGGAGCCACAGAGCTCTCCTGCCAGGCTTGGCTTCCTGGGTCACTGGGGCCAGAGCCAGCAGACACACCCTGCATCCCTAGGTCCCCTCCTCTCATTTCCAGGAAATAAAATATCCGCTGTGCTCCCACCTTTTGGCACAACTCCTGCCTGCCGCGGGCACCCTCTCCCCCAGTAGGCAGTGCTGTGCGGCTCCCGGGCACCCGTCTTCCCATACCTTAGATGGACAAATACGTGCAAGCAAAGTCAGGAATTCAGGCCCCTGACATCAGCTTCCAGCTCTCAGGGCACTGCATAGGAGACTGAGGGGAGGGTGGGGGGACAGTGGGAAGGAAGGGGGGGGGCACCAACCAGCAGTTGCTTCAGCCCTGCCTAAGTTTCACTTTTTGTCTGTGGGTTCACTCCCAGGACCTATGCGAGCTTTCCTGAGATAAGTAGCTTTAGTGAGCAGGGGGACAGTTGGGTACTGCAAGGTAAGGGCTGGTTGCACGATCCGGGGCACAGGACATGCTTCGAGGCGCGGGTCCAGGCCTGTCGGGGGCTCAGGACAATGGGAAGGGGGATGCCTGGGCACCTTCTCCTATGCCTTAGCCTCCATCTCCAGCCACCACCACCACTGCCCCGGCTGCCTCCTCCCAGAGGTATTGTTGCAAATCCTCCTTCCTTGCCCCCCACCCTCTGCCCACAGGTGCCTCGGGAACCCCCAGCCTCCCCAGGCGTGAACACCTCTTGGGTGGCAGCAGCACGGGGTGTGGAGTGTGTGCCCTGCCTGGGCAGAAGGGCCTGTGGTGCAGAAGTGCCAGCCACGGTGCAATCACGGGGTACACACCACTGAAGGAAGACCCTGAGTTTTTCAGGAAGCTCAGATCGTGGTCTGGGCAGGGTTGGAGCCCTTCCCTGTGTGATCCCAGCCTGGGTCTTTCTGGGCACCCAGGGCGCGGGGCCACACCCAGCTGCTTAGAGCTTTTGCAGAATCCCAGTTGTCACTGTGGAAGGGGCCATGGAATCCAGTTATCCAAGCCCCCATTTTACAGTTGGGGCAACTGAGGTCCAGAGAGAGGGGCCTCCCCAGAAGTCAGTCACTAAAGGCTGAACTGTAATGAAAATAAATGTCTCCCAATTCCTAATTTCCATTCTCTAGCATTTTTCCAGCACTGACAGGCCAGCAGGGGGTGGGGGGGTGGGGAGGGCAGTTGGAGGTGATCAGGCTAGCAGTAGAGGGTGATCAGGCTGGCAGGCAGAGTGCTTAGGGGCGATCAGGCAGGCAGGCAGGCATGTGAGCAGTTAGGAGCCAGTGGTCCTGAATTGCGAGAGGGATGTCGACTGCTGGTGTAAGATTGGGGCTAAACCGGCAGTCTGACATCCCCCAAGGGGCCAGATTGGAGAGGGTGCAAGCCAGGCTGAGGGGACCCCCCCCCCGCCCCCCTGCACGAATTTCATGCACCAGGCCACTAGTATATATATGAAAATCATTCACAGCCAATTTCATAACTTATGAAGGCCCAAAACCTTTCTTCTTCTGACTTGAGTTAATATCCCCTTCACCTATCCTATGACTTTCTAGTCATTCTAGTTAGACAGAGAGACATAATAAATTATAATTCAGCAGGATGACATGCTTTTGTACAGATGTGAAATACGTCATACAAACAAACTGAAGAAAACATTTAGGTTTACTATAAAGCAAATTTTAGATATCTTTAGGTCTACTAGGGGTAATATGATAATGTAATTGTGTTACTTTTTCCAAGATTATCATTTATATGTAGTATATTTAACATATTAAAGGCCTCATTTCCTGGAGGCCATTACATGGTAGAAGTGGCAGAATATTACAAGGATAACTCTAGTATAAAAAAGAAAGCATCCATCTTCACCATAGATTTTGTAAGATGGAAGAGATGAAATAGCTTCACTTTCATTGTGATGTAGAAAATAATGTACCAGATTGTATCATTTGTAAGGAGAATGACTTTTTTTCTGTCAATGGAAACAAAATTTGGAAATATGTAATGCAAGAGAAAGTCTGCAAAAGATCTAAGAAAAAATCATATCTAAGCACTCTAAAATTTTCAGAACGTTTAATTGTTTTTAGCTGAAATCATGTGTTCATATAAACTTAGAATCTTAACATTAGTAGATATCTACTGCAGCCTCTTTAGTCCACAGGTGAGAAAACTGATGCTCAGAACAGTGAAATACACTTTGGATAGTGTATTGGTTAGCTCAGGTTGTCATAACAATACCACAGGTTGGTGGCTTAAAAACAGAAAGTTATTTTATCACAGTTTTGGAGGCTGGACGTCAAAGATCAAGATGCTAGTAGCGTAGGTGAGTTGCTCCCTGGCTTGCAGACAAATGCCTTCTCACTGAGTTCTCACATCACCTTTTTTTCTGGAGAGGGAGAAGGAGAGGGGGAGGGGAGGGGGGGGGAGAGGAAGAGGGGGAGGGAAAAATCTGGATCTCTTTTTATAAAGACACTAATTCTATCCTTTGCCACTCTTCTTCATCTAATTTTTGCCCTTCTTGGCTTTCCAGTGCACATTGTGAGTACAATTATTATAGAACTGTCCACACTATACTGTAATTATTTCATTTCTCTTTGTCTTCCAAGACTCAGAATTTGTGGAGTTTATTTTATTCTACATTATATCCCCAGAGTTGGTTGTATATGAAGTCTTCAATAAATTACCATTGAGTGAAAGCCAGAGAGTTTGATTAAATAAAGGATTTGTTGTGAATATTCAGAATAAGTTTAATTTTTTAAGTGAGAAAATTTAGTGCCTCTCAGATATAAAAGATATTTTTACCAGCAAAACTATTGAATATATAATTGTAATACTTTGCTACTTAATTATTTGTGAAAACATAAAAAATGTATTACTTGCTATAATTATGAACCAGCAAGTCACCCTCAAATATGATTTGATAAATAAATATTAATTTAATTAATATTTAATTAATATTAAATTAATTAATATTAATTTCAAACAAATATATATTTTAGAAAATAAGCACTATAGGATATATTGAAAGGCACCCTAGCAAAGATCAATCAGTAGTCCACACATTTGGTTGGTATGGTTTTACAATTTACTTCCTGGAATTCAAGGAGGTTAATTATTATTAACCCCATTTTTCAAATTAGAAAACTAAAACTCAGTGAGGTTATGTGATTTCTTTCAAAATTAGAAAGGTAGTAAATGTTCAAATTCAGGCTTAAATCTGGGCTTTCTGTGGCCAAATCTCTGCAGCAAACTGCCTCTCACTGCACTAGAACAGGATGCTTGGCTCTCTAGTAGCTCATTTCAGGAAGCATTGCAGAACCAACTGCTACTGGATGTGTTCTGAAAATGGGAAAAATCACAAGTGGATTTTCCTGACTCTGGTAGCTTGTAAAATCAGGAATCCCTCTCTCTCTTAATTCACATTGAATTGGAAGTAATTGTAGGCATGTTAATAGAAAGTTTTTCTTCCCTGAATAGATTTAAATGTATACAGGCAGTAGAGCCTATGTATTTGTAATTTTAAAAAGCACCTAATAATGTAAATAGTTGTAGAGCTTCCACTTGGCTTTGTACGTATAGGGTCCCAAAGTATATATGTTTTGTGTAGGCAGGATTGGCTGCCTACTCTCCAGAGAGATGGCTTACCCAGGATCAGTGTCAGAGGTGGAATCCAGCTTTTCCGGGGACTCAAAGTATTTCAGTGGCTCAAGCTATTTTTAGAATGTGATGGTCTCTTTTGGTTCACTGAAATATGTTTTTTCCTATTAGATAGTGTTTAGTATTATTTGAATTTGGAGGAGATATGGTTGATAATTGGCTGAGAAGAAAATTGCTTTAAGGGATATAATTTGTCTTGGAAAAATTCTGTGTAAGGGAAGGTTAGACTACCAAGTATGGGTTGGATGGAATGTTAGGTCCTCTTTCCAAACTTTCTTTATTCTCCCTGTGGGTCTTTTAAACTTCCCTCCCTATGGGGCTATTTGCAGGAGACTTTTCTGAGAGTAATCGCTCTGATTCACTGGTTTAATCAGTGATCTGAGATCCCATTCCACAGCAATACACAGGAGCTCATACGTGGTCCTTTGCATTTTAAAATGGCATCATATAACATAGTGACACTCCTTACCATTTGTTCATAATTCATGACCAGTAGACACAAACCTTTCAAGTTAAGGGTTTGTCTGTGCCTCATTATATTACATTGAAGCAAGAACATTCACCATTTTTTGACCTCTGCAATAACTAAGCACCAGAGAATGACATAAGGACAGGATATCATTCTTAATTTTAAATGGTTTCCTTTATTCAGCTTATTTGATGGTTGACCTTTATTTAAGACCATTGTGTTTTATTGTATTGTGCTTAATGGGCTCTCATCATGGAGAATCACTGAATAGTTTCTTGAGCTTAAAGATGAATGTTGCACCATTGTGGTACTATGCCAATGGTGACATTTTAGATTCACTTTCTATAATTGTGTGATGGGGTTATTGTTCCCCGCAGTTTCTCATGTAAATCAATATACCAAAATTTGTAATTTTCAAACAGCAAGCATCGATAGTACTTAAGTCAATAAGTCTAGGAGTTTTAAAATTTATAGAACACTAATTTTTAAAGAAACAATTTTCCGTAAAATATTTTAATCCCAATATGTTATTTGTTATGTATCCTAGAGTACATATTATTAATTAATGCATGTGGACTTGTACATATAGGCAAATGTTAGGCCTAAAATATTGCTTCAGCCATCTCATTTCTCCAGTAATCAAGATGCTTAGATACCAGCTTGGAAAGCCAATCCAAAGTTCTCACCTTCAGTGCCCTTCGTGTCATTTAAAACCTGAACAAAATACAGGCTTCTTTTGATTTTCTTTCCCTTGTTTAAAAGTGCAGCCATCTGTCTAATCAGGCTGAGAGCTCTGATGTGTCAGTGTGTGTGTGTGTGTGTGTGTGTGTGTGTGTGTGGAGGGGAGTGGATGTTGAGGGGGAAGGAGGGATTGAGGAAAAAAAAACATAGAGAATGCATGGACATTGACAACAGTGTGGTGATGGCAGGAAGGGGGTTGAAATGAAGAAGGGCATTGAGGGGATAAATGGTGATGGGAAAAAGAAAATAAAATGATTCTCAAAAATGTATTTTTATTGATTGTTAGAGAGAGAAGTGTTAGAAATAAGGTGAGCCTCCAAAACCAGGGGTCCTGGTAGAACACAAAGCATACTCGGGAGCCAGGCAGCAAGGCATATATCTTTCCTCCTATAGGTAAGTGCACAGCACGTGGTTTGGGAGCACACGCACACTGAGTGGGTATCCGCTTGGGCTTTTATTCCTGACCCACATGACCTGTCCCTCACTCTTGATTGGAAGAGCTTAGGCTAACACTCTTGCGCATTTGGGGGGTTGACCTTTACCATTTCAAAATGGTGGCCCCCAGGGGAACTGCAAGCCACCAGGCCAAGTCATGTGAGCCAAAATGGCGGCTGCCTAAACTGCCTTCTTTGACAGTAAAGGTTATTTGTCTACTAGAGGCCCAGTCCATGAATTTGTGCACATGTGGGGTCCCTTGGCCTGGCCGGTGATTGGAGCCATCTCACCCAATCCCAATCAGGGCCAGCCAGCCAGGAGAAGGGACGGCAGGAGGTTGGCTGGCCGTGGGAGGGTTGCTTTGGGAGCGCACTGACCACCAGGGGACAGATCCTGCATTGAAAATCTGCCCGCTGGTGGTCAGTGCACGTCATAGCAACCGGTTGACCGATTGTTGGGTCAACCGGTCGTAATGGTCACTTAAGCTTTTATATATAGACACTAGAGGCCTGGTGCACAAAAATTTGTGCACTCGGGGTGGGGGGGGAGGTGGGGTCCCTCAGCCCGGCCTGTGCCCTCTCGCAGTCTGGGACCCCTTGGGAGATAACGACCTGCTGGCTTAGGCCTGCTCCTGGGTGGCAGAGGGCAGGCCCAATCCCTAGGTGCAGCCCTTGGTCGGGCTCAGAGCAGGGCCGATTGGGGAGTTGGGGCGCCGCCCCCTGTCATGCACAGAGCAGGGCGGATTGGGAGGTTGCGATGTCACCCTCAGTCACGCTCAGGGTAGGGCCGATTGGGAGGTTGGGGCACCGCCCCCTGTCACACTCAAGGCAGGGTCAATGGGGAGGTTGCGGCGCCACCCCCTGTCACACACAGAGCAGGGGCAATCGGGGTTGGGGAGCTCCCCCCTGTCACTCACAGAGTAGGGCCGATAGGGGAGTTGGGCACCACCCTCTGTCACACACAGAGCAGGGCGGATCAGGGCGTTGGGGCGCCGCCCTCTATCACCCACAGAGCAGGGCCGATCAGGGGGTTGGTGTGCTGCCACTGTCACACTCAGGGCAGGGCCGATGGGGAGGTTATGGCTCTACCCTGTCACACACAGAGCAGGGCCCGTGGGGGGGGGGGGGTTGGGGCACCGTACCCTGTCACACACAGAGCAGGGCCCATTGGGTGGGGGTTGGGGCGCCGCACCCTGTCACACACAGAGCCGCAGGGTGATCAGCAGGTTAGGGAGCTCCCCCCATCAGGCACAGAGCAGGGCTGATCAGGAGGTTGGGGCGCCTTCCCCTGTCACAAACAGAACAGGGTGGATAGGGAGGTTGTGGCCCCGCCCCCTGTCACACACAGAGCCACAGGGCAATCGGGGTTTGGGCGCTGCCTCCTGCCACGCTGATCCCAGTGCCGGGAGGCCTCTCGGCTCCGCTGATCCTGGTGCTGGGAGGCATATTACCCTTTTACTATATAGGATAGAGGCCTGGTGCATGGGTGGGGTCTGGCTGGTTTGCCCTGAAGGGTGTCCTGGATTAGGGTGGGGGTCCCCACTGGGGCGCCTGGCCAACCTGGAGGAGGGGATGATGGCTGTTTGCATCTTGGTCACACATCCTTCGGGGGGGGGGTCCCCACTGGGGTGCCTGGCCAGTCTGGGTGAGGGGCTGAGGGCTGTTTTCTGGCTGGTGGGTGACTGAAACTCCCAACTGCTCCTTTTTTTCGTGGTTTTTTTTTTATTTATTTATTTTTTTTATTCTTGGCCAGCTTTAGCTCTGGCTCCAGCTCTGAGGCCTCTGGTGCTGAAAGCAGGTATCTGGTTTGTTTGGGTTCTATAATCGAAACACTGTATGAACTCTAGCTCTGAGATCCAGGCTGGCTGAAAGCACGTTTCTGGGGTTTTGTTTAGCTTCTATATTTTTAACAATGTTTCAAACTGCAAGCTCAGAGGCTGGCAAGGCAGGCGGGGAACGTTGGTTTCCTCCGTCACTGAAGCAAGGAAGCCTCATGTTAGCTTCAAGCTGCCTGGCTGCCGGCCACCATCTTGGCTGGCAGTTAATTTGCATATCGCCCTGATTAGCCAATGGGAAGGGTAGTGGATGTATGACTAATTACCATGTTTCTCTTTTATTAGATAGGATTCTTACAGAGAGAGGGAGAATAAGAAGGGAGAGAGTAATGGAAACAGCAATGAGAGATAAACACCCTGATTTTATAATCCTGTGAACACACTACCATGTGCTTTGTCCTTCAGTAGAAAATCAGCTCTTTTTCTACTACTAAGATGGAGGGTAACTGCCTCTTTATCTGTCTCTCCACTATAGTGATCTGCACATACATATTGGCTCCTTATGTAGAAAGAAAAATGAATGAAGGTAGTGTATGTTTTTGTCTGTTTGTTTATTCATTTATTCACTTATTTTTGTTAATTCTCATATGAGGATATTTTTCATTGTTTTTCAGAGAGTGTAAAGGTGGGGGGAGAGATAGACAGAGGGAAACACCAATGTGTGAGAGACACATTGATTTGTTGCCTCCCAGAGCCTGCAACTGAAGTACATGCCCTTGACCAGAATTGAACCTAGGACCCTTCAGTCCACAGACCGACGCTCTATCCACTGAGCCAAAATGGCTAGGTCTGTTTTTGTCTTTAGAAGTGCTTTCTTCCAAGGGAGTTCTCTCTATTTTTCCAAAAATGTTACTGTGAAGATGCATTATTTCTTGCTTTTCTTTTTCTTTCTTTCTTTTTTTTTTTTTTAGAGGGCAAGTTTTCTTTTTTTTTTTAATTGATTTTTACAGAGAGGGAGGGAGAGGGATAGAGAGTTACAAACATTGATGAGAGAGAAACATCGGTCAGCTGCCTCTTGTGCACCCCCTACTGGGGATGTGCGGGCAACCAAGGTACATGCCCTTGACCAGAATTGAACCTGGGACCCTTCAGTCTGCAGGCTGATGCTCTATCCACTGAGCCATACTGGTTAGGGCACATTATATCTTTCTTATTCTCCCTGTAGCCCACATTATGGAATTGAAATGGGAGAAAAAGCTAACTGGTGTGCCATCAGGGGTAAAACTGTATGATCATGATGTGCCCAGAAAGTAACCAGTTTTGTAGATGTAGTTCTTCAAATTGGTATAGTTATGAAAGAATATGTCTATCAGAATTCCTTTTTTGAAAACTTGAGTTCTGGTTAAAATAAACTAACTCACACCTTTACTCTCCCTATTTGGCTCTAAAAATTCAGACATCCCATGAGTATATTTAAAGATTTTTCTTTAAGTTGAAATATTCATTAATTTACATTCATTGGTGCAAATTAGTCAGTTAATACTTTAAATGTAACACTTGTTTGTTTTCTCAGAATTTGATTACATCTGTTTAGAAATTATCATATTTACAACACCATAGGTTGTGTGAAAACTTCATTATACACCCGCTTTTCAGTTTATTAAATTCTCTGGAGGATAGTAGTTTGTAAATGTAATTTGTCTGATGCAGACTTGATTAGTATTCCTTGTCAATACTGACTGCTTTGGAAACTTTTTTTGTTTCCTCTCAAAATTTTTTCTATTTTACTTACATATGTGAAAATGTTCTGTCCTCTAAACCAACACACATATAAACCCTATGCCCTTAATTGTGATTATTAATATTATAAAGTCTGTGCTGCTCTCCCTGGTATTAACTCTGTGTTATAGGTAAGTGTGCTTCCCATATGCCCAGAGAACTTGCTGTGAGTGGTAATATGAATATATATAGCACACACTTTCCTTGTGCACTGGCTATGCCTAGTTGTCCTCCCCTATGCAAGTACATGACCTCTTTGATATGGAAGACATTTGAGTTTTTTTTTAAAAGTTTTACATTAGGGAAAGGACCAAGGAAATGGAATTGAAAGCCAGACCAAGCCAAAAGGTATTTTGTGCGTGTGTGTGTGTGTGTTTGTGTCTGTGTAGGCAGTGGTTCTCAACCTTCCTAATGCTGCGACCCTTTAATACAGTTCTTTATGTTTTGGTGACCCCCAATTTCATTTTTACAAATTGAACATAATTAAAGCATAGTGATTAATCACAAAAACAATATGTCATTATATATGTGTTTTCCGATGCTCTTAGGCGAACCCCTGTGAAAGCGTCATTCGACCCCCAAAGGGGTTGCGACCCACAGGTTGAGAACCGCTGGTGTAGAGAGAGAGAAAGGGAGACAGAGACTGAGAGAAAGGGAATGAAAGAGTGAGAAATAATCAGGAATGATTTTCAGAATTTAGTGATCAGAGAGAAACAGGATTGAATTAAATATTTCTTCATATACATAAATTGACAGTCTCATATAAAGCACTTAAAAAAGCAAAGTAAGAGTGGCCAAATTATATTTCTTATCTTCTGACTATGATAATTATTAAAAACCCCATAATATATAATTGTTTATAAAACTATAGTGAAGGGTTGGTTTATGACTCATTAAATACAGTTGCATTTCAGAGAGATAAAAGGGTGAATACATCTGTGTTTTCTTCCATTAAAAAAAAATTATCCTCATACTGATATATAAAACACAACTTAAGCCCTGGCCTCTCAGTTGGTCAGCTGTTGTCCTGTGCACTGAAAGGTTGCAGGTCAGATTCCAGATCAGGGCACATGCCCAGGTTTCAGGCTCCATCCCCAGTAGGGGCGTGCAGTAGGCAGCTGATCCAGATTTCACTCTCACATCACTGTTTCTCTCCCTCTCCCTTCCTCTCTCTGTCTAAAAATCAATAAAAAATATTTTAAAAAACCAATACTGTGCCATAACTATACTTGTCGACATCATTGTGACTAAACAATGAATACTTCTTTTGGGTAGTATGGCTAGGAGAGATGAATAATTATCTAGTTTGCAAAAAACCTTTTTTGTTGTTCTTGATGAGTTCTCCATATATCAGGGGTAGCAATAAACAATTTCAGCTCTGGAGCAGGCGAAAAAAAATATGATTTATGGGACTAGCTGTAGGTCTTCCTTGGTTCGTCACAAAGACTATTTCCAGAGACGATTTAAATGAACCCAGCTGGCTTAGTATTCTGTGAATTGCTGTAGTCATTTTCTGAGTTTAATCTTATGGCTGATTTTGTAATTCTCACAGTAGGGGAAAGTTGACAACATGAACAGCATTTAGTGAATATAATTAGTAAGTTTGAAAACAAATGCCTTTTTACGCTATGAAAACTCTGTTTGAAGAGGATTTCGACCCTGTATGAAACTGTTGTTCAAAAAATGTGGCTACTGTGACTGAGTGTGACAGATCATCTTGGAAAATGATTTTTCTGTCACAGGAAGCCATACTAGTGAAGGCCTAGTATAACTTTAGGTAGGAAGGCTGATAGCCATGGGAAGGGGGTTTATAAAGCAGCAGCTAATATCCAAATAAAACTCTGAAATCCAGTTATTTCTGTGATAATATTCGGGAATCTAAGAACTCTTTATGTACAATTGACCCTTGAACAACATGGCGGTTGGTGGTGCAGATACTTTTGGCTCCAAAGTCAGCCATTAGCATCCGTGGATTCAACCAACCATGTTTCAAAACTGTATTATTGATCTCTGGTTGGGAAACCATGGTTTGGGCCAACAGTATTTACTGAAAAAAATCTGTGTCTAAGTGGACCTGCACAGTTCAAGGATCACCTGTACATATAAATAATTTTTAGCTAGTAATCGGGCAGCAAGTTGGCCATATTTATTGAGAACTTACTTTCTGTGGAACCCTGTGCTAGATACTTTGCAGGTATAAAGAGAAATAAAGTATAATCTCCATTCCTTGAGGGCCTCAGGTGTGATAAATTGTAATGAATGGAGACTTGATGGGCTGGTGAATGCGCAATGCAGTGTACAGATGATGTGGTGTAGGATTGTGCACCTGAAACCTGTATAATTTTGTTAACCAGTGTCTCCCCAAGATATTCAAGAAAAAAAATTGGCAAATAAGAAATGGGTTATGACAGTGTGTATATTAGTGAAGAATCTATGGCAAATAAATGCCTATAAAGAAGGTCAAGAAATGGTCTACAGTTTGACTATAATTTACTCAACTTCTGGGCCACAAAAACAAACAAAAAACCCACACAAAAAAGACAAGAGACAGGGAGGGAAATAGGTGAAGTGAGGCAGGGGTTAGGGGGTGTAGGGGTGGCTTTTATATAAATAGCATACTCAAAACCTAATCTGTGGTGCTGTATAAATACTGATTAATGACAAGATTATAGCACACTGTTCCATGACAGCTGGTAATGTAAGGCTGCCCCACATCTTTAGGAAGGAAAATCACAGCACCAGCCCCATTCATGTGTACCTTACTCCTGTCCCCCAGAACATCGCTTAGACTTTGCTTTTTCTGACTTCTGTCATGGGGAACAAAACACAAAGCCTTGATATTTTTTTATTTTTATTTTTTAGGTGTTTATTTATTTATTTGTTTTATTTTGTTTTCCATCACCATTTATCCCTTCTCTGCCCGCTTCCACCTCCACCCACCCCCTCTCCCCACACAATCACCACACTGTTATTTCTTTTAATATCTGCGTTCTCAGAATACTCTCTCCCCCTTTTCCTTTTTATTCTACAATAAAGTATCTTTCAAAATGCTTCTCATAAGTTCCTACATACTTTGTACTATAATTAAGTGTTGTTATTTTTAAAATCTGGGCAAAATAAGTGCCTATTCAAAAACAGTAAGATACTGATACTACTGTGTGACTGATGTATGTTTTGACCCTTCCTGATTCACTAATTGGGCAAAAAATAAAATCATATTTCCTTTAGTAAGAGAATGTCATGAGATTTTACAGAGAAGTTAAATAAGATGAAGAAAGTCAATATTTAATGCTATTTATGAGGGGTCACTCGAGGAGCCAGGCAACATGCTACAAGGAAATAGAAGCTACTCAGAGGCAGTTTAGAGAAAGGATGAATTCAGTTTTAAATTCAAGCAAATAGCTAGGTACTTATCTTAAAACAGAATATTTTACTTGGAAACCTGTGCTGAGGAAAGTGGAAAAGCATTTGGGAAGAGTTGTGGAAGCAAAATGACAAGTATTTTCCATCAATCACAGCCTGGTCCATTCAGATCCCTCTATGTTTCTAAATTCCAGGCTTCATGAAGTCAATGAGAGGCCAGGGTAGTCATCAACTTCTGAAAGCACCTCCTTAGGACTTTGTTGTGTTGTCATTCTTTCAGAAGCAAAGTATGTTCATGACTAAGAGAGATTTGAAATTAACCTGTAATTTTTAGAAGTGACTTTACCAAAGTGTAACTAACATAATCAGATTTACTTATTTTTAGGGATAAAGTTTGATGGATTTTATTATTTGTATACAATTGTGTAACCTTCACCACAATCAAGATACAAAACAGTTCCATCAACCTGTATAGTTTTCTCATGACCCTTTGCAATCAGTCCTCACTCCTAGCTCTAGGAAACTACTCATTTACTTTCTGTTAGTATACGTTTTGGCCTTTTTTCTAGAATTTCATATAAATGGAATCATCCAGTAATGCTGTCTCTTGTATTACTTTGTTTTTATTGCTGTATAACAGGGGTGGGGAATGTCCGTCCTTTGGGCCTTATAAGGCCTACAAGATCATTTGGTCTGGCCCTGCCAAGGCATTAGGGGTGAGTTAATTAAATCTTTGACCAAATATAGCAGGCTAATTTAGGTTTAATTTTAAAAGGTACTATTTTCCAAAGTGTCTATACCATTTCACATTCAGAACTATAATTAAATTGAACCACAATGAAATGTCATTTCATACCCATGAGAATGGCAAAATATTATTAATTTGACTAAGGGCCCAGTGCACGAATTCGTGCACCATGAAAGGAACTGTGGGTCCCTTGTGGTGGCCTGCAGAGATCGGGCCCCAGCTTGTGCTTCCAGGCTGGCATTCCCAGCTTGCACCCCCTGCCTCACAGTCCCAAAGCCCTGCCTGGCATACCGCCGTGGCCTGACACCGCCTCTCACGCGCTCCACCATCCCATCTGTGGTGTGATCATTTAGAACCGGGCCCCCCGCCAACTCCCTCAGGGCTTGGGAGCCAGGCTTCAGCCCCCCCGCCACCACCGCTGGTCTCTATCTGTGGGGTGATTGGTCGGGATCAGGCCCCCCGCCCGGCTCCCTCAGCGCCTCGGAGCCAGGTTGCGGCCCCATCTTCTGCTACCGCCACTGGTCACCGTCTATAGGGCAATCGGTGGGGTGATCGGGCCCCCACTCGCACCCACCTTGGCCTGGCACTGCCAGCTCACCTGCTCCACCATTCTGCTGTGGTCGGGGCCCATTGGGGCTGGCAGCGCCTCCACTGCCGCCCACTGCCAGCGCCACATTGCCAATGCTCGCCATGTTTCGCACCTCCCCCTGGTGGTCAGTGCATGTCATAGCGAGCGGTCAAACTTCCAGTTAAGCTCCCAGTCAACACCGCCTGAGGGAACAATTTGCATATTAGGCTTTTCTTATATAGGTTATTTTGCTATAATAAAAGAATGTTCACAGTATCATCCTATATAATAAATGCCTAATATGCTAAGTGTCCAGTCATCCGTTCAACCAATAAAACCATAATATGCTAATGATATGCTAAGGCTGCTCAACCGCTTGCTATGACATGCACTGACCACCAGGGGGTTGACACTCCGACCGGTAGGTTAGTTTGCTGCTGGGGTCTGGATCAGGGGTCCTCAAACTACGGCCCGTGGGCCACATGCGACCCACCGAAAACATTTATCCTGCCTGCCGGGTGTTTTTGCCTCCACTGCCTGTCCTGCTTAGCAGCCAACTTGTCCTGGGCCCGCAGTGCACATGTGTGGAATGTCTGAGGGACAGTGAACTGGCCCCCTGTTTAAAAAGTTTGAGGACCTCTGGTCTGGATGGTCAGGACGGAGTGAGATGGGCCAGGCACATCCTGGAGCCCTCCCGCAGTCCCTCCCAGGCTGGCCAACCTCCTGTATTCCTCCCTGGCCCCGATCGTGCACTGGTGGGGTCCCTCAGCCTGGCCTGTGCCCTCTCGCAACCCAGGACTCCTTGTGGGATGTCAAAGAGCTGGTTTCTGCCTGATCTTGCAGGCCAGACTGAGGGACCCCACTGGTGCATGAATTCGTGCACCAGGCCTCTAGTTATCGCTAATATCTGTAATGAACCCTCCAAATGGAAACCATATAATGGAAATGTTCAACAGGAGAATATAACTAAAGTTATTTATATTCATATGGTAGAATAGTATATAGTAGTACAAATGAACAAACAGAAATAGCTACAAACATCAGCATAGTTATGTAACTCACCCTGAATAGCTGCTTCTCAATTCTACATTGTAATTATGCTTTACCAAATACTACATGTCTAAGACCTTCAGAGTTCTTAAATAGCTGATACCACTTATGTTGAATCACCAAATGTGATTTACTTACAGTATATATACCTAGCAAAATCAGTTTTATACACCCTTTTGGTGGTGGTGATCATCTTTAAAGCTATACACAGAAAAAAAGAGTCAAAAAACACCAAAAACTATTCCACCCATTCTCAAACCTCATACATATAAAACAGTTTTGTTAAGTAAAATACTCATGACAATAAAAACAGTTTCAGTTAAAAGCTGAAACCATTTCTGAGAAGGAGCCACTTAACACCTTGGAGATATTCATTCTTGGAAACTATTTCTGTATTAATTTAAAATAATTTGATTTTTGTTAAAACTATTCTCAGAGGTATTTCTGTTTGGTACGCCTACTAGAGGCAGGTTGATTAAGGGCACTTCAAAGTAATAGTCCAGCTTTTTCTTTTAAAGTATAGGCATGCTTCCTCACCTCTCTCTGGCCTTTCCTAATGTAAGTACAAATAGTTGTTGATTTGCCACTGGGCCTGGCTATTTGAGGCAATGCATATTGCAGGACGTTCTCCTGGAATGAGCTAGAAGGAAAAATGCTGAGAGGTGAGCAGGAAGAGCAGGAAAGCAACATTTGTCTTCTCTGGGAAATTAACATCATGGATGCTCTGCTGGGCCTGAAGGTGACAATTAAGATGAATCCTTATGCTATTTAATGTTGTCATGGTTTCAAGTTTAAGCTCTCCTTTCACAGGTTGCTACCATAAATTAAGCAAACAGTGAAAAAATTTTAAATTGCTTGACTTTTACACAATTGATATCATCTGTTCCCTTTTTGTTGGAAATCCATTAATACCAACATCAGGAGTATAGATCCAGAGACATAGAAGCATGGAACAGACTATCAAATCTCAGTGGGAAGGTGGGGTGGGAATAGATCAACCAAAGAACTTGTATGGATATATGCATAACCCATGGACACAGACAATAGGGTGGTGAAGGCCTGGGGTGGGGAGGAGGGAGGATTGGAGGGGTCAATAGGGTTTTAAAAGGGGACATGTGTAATACTTTCAACAATAAAGATTTTTTTTAAAAAAAGAGTGTAAAACTGGGATGATCAAGCCTACATAGAGAATTAAGACATCTTCCACTGTAAATTATATTTGGCTGAATTAGTGTCAGCCCTGGTCATGTAGAGCCCAGAAAACCATTTTTGGTGACAGATTTAGAAATAAAACCAGGAAAGCATGTATTAAACCTGGCTGAACATAGCTTCAGAGCTAATGTCTTTATGGTAATTGCAATCCTTAAAAATGCATTATCTTTTTCAATGTTATTGCAGTGTGTGGCGGTGTTGAAGAAAGCAATAATTTGTAAACAACCCTTGGCAGAGAGCACAGAACTTCATTTTGTTTAAATAAAGGAGGCTAACATTAGAATTCATGCGCTGTATCAAGACTGGCAAGCAGTAGTCGTTGTTTTGATATATGCACTGGAGCATTCATGATTGCTTAAATATTAACTGTTCCATAAATATACAAATATAATAGGGAGAAAAGAAGCCTTGATTAGGGAAAAACTTTACTAAAAAGAAATGAAATTGAATTATCTGATTGTATTGCTAGTTTAGATGGGCTTATTCCAATCACTCAACCAGATTGCCTCACTGTGTTCCACTCTCTCCTTTCCTTCCAAGGACAATCCAATCTAAATATATTGCACAGTGTTGCTGTCTGTCAGATGCTTTCCTTGACACAGAGGGATTAGGCCATTCTGGATTTTCCTGAGTACAGGTTTTGTTGATAAGTTTGCTGAGTTTCATATGGCCATATGTATAAACACCAAAGGGTAAAATGTTGGGGGCGGGGGTTGGGGGGCTGGTCTAAGGCCTTCCTTCACATTCAATCTATGTATACCTAGACTTTTATCTCAAATTAAAATTTTCATACACTTTAAAGATGGACCTGCTTATAAATGTCCTGAAGTTTTTCCTTTAGTAATATCCACACTGCTTTGCTACTTCAATTCTTTAGTTCCATATATGCAAATCAGGTTAGTCTCTGATAAATACTTGCACTATAGCAATTCATGCAAGGATACCTGGTGTTCCTCCTGCACATTCTTGCCTCTTTCTGAAGGAGAACATTTCTCACAGCTGGCTGGTTATGTACTCCTTTACTCACGCTGATAATTCTCTGTGCACTCTGCAAGCTGGATGTAAGGATTCTTTAGGTGGGGGCACAAGGTCCCTGGCTTTGGTCCTCTATAATGTCTGGTAGGTAATGCATGAGCACATTCTCACTCTTGGCCTTGACCTCCAAATGGGGCTGCCAGCACAGGAAACACAATATCAGACACAGGGCCTGTGCCATGGACAGGGATGATGCTTTTTCTCCTTTTGCTGTCTTTTTCTTTACATCCATTCACCCACTGTGCTCTGTCTCTGCAGGTTCAGGTTTCTACAGGTTCATATGAATCAACTCTATGGCATGTGGCTTGAGGCATTTGTCTCCTTAAAGCCCCAGTCCACATTAGCCCTGAAGTTAGTAGTGGTGAAATACATTTGCATGCAAGATTTTTATGGAAAGCTTGCAACCTGATGTCTGCAACTAGAATTTTATATTCTCATTCAAAATTATTGAATAAATATTTAAGCAACAATTCATATTTTCCAATAAGAAGTGAGTCTGTAGCTTGAGTTAGAGTTGAAAAGCAAGAATGATCTGCTGGGTTATCTAGTTCATCACTCTGGTAATACACAGTAGACAGGACACCACAGCATCACTTTAAGTGTATTTTCAATACAGTCTTAGGTGAAAGAGGAGGGCTACTTGGAAGACTTATGAACAATGTATTTAGAATCTTCACAGCTTGGAGCATATTGTTTGGGTCATCTGCTCTTGGATAAGTAGATGGTCAATTATGATACAAATCAGTCTCATTTTCATGTAAATTAATTAAGAACATTCACAGTGATTCTGTCCTTCACATGCCACAAATTACTAGACAATTCCTCTCTAGTTTTAAATTGACACTAAGCTTTGAAATTATGTTGACACTTCAACTTGTTATATGTAAAGGTAATTAATTATGAGAGGGCCCAGGCAAGCTGTAGGCAATTGCCTGCATCTTTTTGCTTGGAAATTTTCTTTAAGGAAGTCATGTGGGTCTCAAAATTTAGCATGTATCAGAAATGCCTAGAGGTGATACCAGAATTTTTTCCAGTATATTTAAACACAGGTTGGTAAAGACTACCCTCAAAGTTTCTGATTTAGTGGATTTGGCCCCCAAATCTGCATTTCTCCCAAGTTCCCAGGTGATGCTGATACTGCTGGTTCAGGGACCATGGTGTGAGAAGCAGAGAGGTAGTCATTGCCCATCCATTCTCCTTTCTCATGATTTTTAATTCGTAGTTCTTGCATTGCTTCATCCCCTCAGGCCTAATTATGCTGAACTTATTCAGGAGAAATAATTATAATACCTTTTGTCACTGGCCTCACTATTTTCCAGCTGTTGTCTCTGCTGCCCCTTCTAACTATTACCTAGTTATTATCCACAGTCAATATTTTGAATACATTAACTTACACTTTACCTCCCCTTTCTGGCTATCCATTATTTTAATTTTGCACTCCGGCACTGTATTAAAACTGTGCTTTGAAGGTCACCAAAGATTTCTCTAATCATCAAATTGGTCCTAATTATCTTTGGCCTCTCTCAAACATTTATTCATTTAATGAACATTTACTGAACAGAATTGACATATTTCTCATTTTTAAGGAGTTCCCAATCTGATAGGTGATACTGATAGTGTAAACACAAATATATATTGTGGGACAAATGCTGTAACTGGATTATATATAAATCACCATGGGAAAACAAAATCAGCATTTATTAATTCTGCTCAGGGAAGTTGAGAAAGGCTCATTAGCACCACTCTCTAAAACCCTCCCCACTTCTGCCCCTCCTCACATCTTCTTCATTGACCATGACACTTAATTCAGTCCAGTATCTATTAAACCCCCAGCATACCTGTTACCATGCTGTGTTCTTGCACCAATTCTGATTAACTGTGTGACCTACGTTAAGCAACTTAAGTATTCCAAACCTAGCCCCTTATCTATAAAATGGGCATATTCAGAACTACTTCACAGTATTGTTTTGATAATTTAAAAAAAGTGATACAGCCCTAGTCAGTTTGGCTCAGTGGATAGAGCATCAGCCTGTGGACTGAAGGGTCCTGGATTTAATTCTGGTCAAGGGCATGTATCTTGTTTGCAGATTCCCCGGCTCTGGTCGGAGTGTGTGCAAGAGGCAACCAATCAATGTGTCTCTCTCACATCAATGTTCCTCTCTGTCTCTCCCTCTCCCTTCCACTGTCTCTAAAAACCACTGGGGAAATATCCTTGAGTGAGGATTAACAACAATAAAAAAAGGTGATACATAAAAAGCACTTATCAAAGTGCCTGGCCCATAGGCATATGATAGATGGGTAACAGATGTTGGTCCCCTCCCCCTTAACAGAGGAATAGGATACTACCACCTGATGATGGAAGAAGGGTATCTAAGGTGAGGAAGATCAAGGCAAATGGAGAGAAATCTTCACCCATTTGTGCATTCAACAAATATGTATTAAGGTATTAAGTACTGATTATGTGCCAGTCATTGTTTTGGATTCTGGGTATATAAACAGAGGCCTAGCTGATGTGATTCAGTTGGTTAGGGGTTGTTTAGTGCACTAGGAGGTTGCTGGTTTGATTCTCACTCAAGGGCACATGCCCGGCTTGCTGGCTCAATCCTGGGTAGGCCGTGTGTAGGAGGCAGCCAATCAATGTTGTGCTCTCACATCGATGTGTCTATCCCTTTCTCCCTCTCTAAAAAATCAACAAGCTATTAAAAGAAAAACTGAATGGAGAAGACAAAAAAAAAGCCCTGCACTTGTGTATCTGACATTCTAATGGAAAGAGTTGTTCAGTAAATAAGTAAATAAAATATATAGTATATTTGAGATATTGCTGTGAATAACAATAGAAGAAGGAGGTGGTAAGAGGTGTTAAGAGAGTGGATTTCAATTTTAGATAGAGTGGCTAGGAAAGACCATGGTGAGAGAGTGACTTTTAAGAATAGATCTTGACAGAGGGCAAAGATGCAGGTAAGTAAAAGCAAAACCTTCCAGGCAGAGAAAAAGCACTCATAACCACTCTGAGGGAGATGCATACCTGGTGGATTCAAGGAATAGCAGCTAGGAAGCCAGCACAGCTGAAGTGGGTGCTGAGGGCTAATAGCTAGAGCTAGACATATGGTCAAGGTGGTAACAGGGGCCCTGAGCACAGAGGGAATTTGAGGTTCTTCTAATGACTCTCTCTGTGGGAAGATGGGAAACTAAACCTGGCTCTCTTCACTTCTAATCTGGATAATGATCTGGTCATGATAAAGTATTATCTTATTCAATTGTGCAAGTGTGTGAACACAAGTATTATTTAATGCCCATTTTAGAGATGGGAAAGCTTAGACATATAGTGTTAAAGTAACTTGCCCAAGGTTGTACAACTAGTGAATGATAGAATCAAGGTTCAAAACCAATTCTGTCTGAATACAAAATCTGTGCTAATAACTACTCTGTTTAGAAATTTGAACTTTATGATTTTTTGAGGACCATTGGATTTTTTGAAGGAAGAGAGTAACATAGTCATTTGGATGTTTAAAAAACATAATTAGGTTAAATCATCTATATATCCTATATAATAAACAGCTAATATGCAAATGGTAGTCATACCCTCGTGCCCTCGTGCTGGGGCTGGGGGACCTGAGGCCGCACCCCCGCCCCAGTGGGGCTTGACAGGAGACCTGAGGCTGTGCCCCCTGCCTTGTGGGGCTTGACAGGGGTGGGGCCAGCCGGGTCTGGGTCTTGCATGATTTCGAGGTGCATGCGGTTGGGTGGGGACTTGATTCTGGGTCCAATGGCGCACCCTAGACTCTGACAGGAGGGAGATTTTCATATACATTTTACTAATTTTCTTTAATCTCTGACACTTCTATTATAGAGAAAGAGCAAATAGCAATATTAAAATATTTCCTCTAATTAATTCCCTTTTACTGGGCACGAATTTTGTGCACTGGGCCACTAGTATATATATATTAAAGCCTAAGTGACTGTTTGACTGTTTGACCAGTAGCTGTGATGCACAATGACCACCAGGGGACAGACGCCTGATGCACAGGCATGGAAACATGGAACAGACTGATGAATCTCAGAGGGAAGTGGGCAGGAGGAGGGGTGGGAAGGGATTAATCAAAGATCTTATATGCATACTAGAGGCCCAGTGCACAAAATTTGTGCACTCTTGGGGGGTGGGTGGACACCCTCAGCCTGGCCTGTGCCCTCTCACAGTCCGGAAGCCCTTGGAGGATGTCCATCTGATGGCAGTCAGATATCCTTAATGCTGCTGTGGAGGCATGAGAGGCTCCCATCGCCACTGCTGCGTTTGCCAGACATGAGCCTGGCTTCCAGCTGAGTGGTGCTGAGTTTCTGCCATTGAAAGAGCATATACTGACTGGAAAAAATTACCATGTTGAAAGGTATATAGTGAAGGGCATAGCAAATGTAGGTCATGTTTACTCCTGAAATAGAAATTCTTCAGAAAGGAAGTGGTAGTTGAATGGTCTTGAAACATGAGTAGGTATTCACCTGGTGGATAGAAAAAAAAGGGAGAAGGAAGGGAAATCTAGAAAGAGATGTGCAAAAGCACGGTGCTGTTTCACTGCATGGTCTGTCCAAGCAACTGTGATCAGACTGAAGAGAAATGTATGCAGCAGGGACAGGTTAGAAAGGTAGGAACGGCCAGATGGCAAAGGCCTTTTGAGCAAAACCAAGAAGTTTGTATGCTTTTCTAGTAGGTGATGGGAGCCTGTGCAAAAGAAACTTTGAATGGATTCTAATTATTCCAATCATGTATACTAGTATATTCTATAATATATAATATAAAATATTCTGTTCATATATATATTCTATGATGCATAAATTATACTTAAATTATAATTATAAAATTAATTTATAATTAAAATTAGTTAACTGTAAAAAGTTTTTTTAAATGTTTAATTTTTATCCTGACAAAATTAAACATTTGAAAACTAACTTGTTTGGAGAAGTTAAATGAACTGAAATTGTTTGGTTTAGAGGAGACCTACATGCCACAAGAAATTTTAAAACATGAAATACTAAGTATTAGGGCTACTGACCTCTTTTCCCTTAGATTGTAAAAAAAAAAAAAAAAAAGACAACAGTCAACACAACAATAGCTGTCTGGGGTGAATGAATAGAAATTATACATTTTTTGTCAGATCAACAAAAAATGTTTTTGGTGTGCTGCAGAATTTGAATAACTAGTTTATGTGTGCTGTGAGATGAAAAAGGTGAAAAATCACTGGTGTAGAGAATACGACACATGTGAAGGGAACTTTCACTCTGTGAGAGGTGGTTGTACAGAGTGTCCAGTGCTCTCCCACTGAGAACAGAGCAAGAAGAAATAGGCTTAAATCTCAGCAGAAGGGAAAATTACCTACAGAAGGGGTCCTTCAGAGAAAGATTGAGTGTGACTGACGTAGATGATTAAAATGTTGTTTTCTCAGGCTCTCTGGCTGTGTGCTGGTTTCTGTGTGCTCAAATCCCTAATTCAAAGACAGGACAAAGTTCACACATTTTGAAGCTTGAATAATAGCATTTGAAATAAAAAATAATATTTTATATGGCAATTAGTTGTTCATATTTTGCTATCTAAAATTTTGAAAATGTGTTTAACACATCAAATATAAATATTATCTTTCATAATGCAGCACCAATATTTATTAGGAAAAGGAGAAATGATCAGAATTTGCTATAGAAATAGGTGTTTTTCTGTTAAAGCTATTTTGTATTAATGTACCTTTTCAGGAAGTTATTATAGATTAGGTAGACGCAGTTAGTATAAATTCACTTATTAATCTTTATGTGTAACATTTATTGGTCAGATGATTACAATTAAAATCGCTATGTGGTTTATTAACTGATGGCACTTTATCAGTGAAGGTAGTAATTTACTCTATTTTACTTTTATTGTTATCATTCCTTGATAACTCGGCTCGTAAAATATTATAAAATGTTTTGAACTTTTTAAGAGACTTTCAATTTCTGGAACTGCTGTTTGTGTTTTTATTAATTGGAAATATGTACAAGACAGAGGATTGTAGGGTAACCATTTTGTTCATCCTTTTGCATCTTATAAAGAGAAGTCCTATATCCCTCACACTCCTGCCTCACTGTGGCTGCTAAGAGGGAGGGAAAGAGAGCAAGGACAGGAATGCAAAAAGGCACTTGGCTCCTGGCTGTAGAAAACGTTGAAGTGCTTCTCGTCACTGCTGAGCCTTAGGCCATCTGGACAACTATTATTGGAATATTTGATGTTAATTTAAGTTAACATAATTTCTAGTTAACCAGATATCAAAGAGAAATCAATTTTATTTATGAACTAGAGGCCTAGTGCACAAAAATTTGTGCAGTCGTGGGGGTCCCTCAGCCCAGCCTATGCCCTCTTACAGTCTGGGACCCCTTGGGGGATGTCCACCTGCTGGCTTAGGCCCGCTCCCTGGGGGATCAGGCCCAAGCTGGCAGTCAGACATCGCTCTGGCATCCCAGCAGCCCTCAGGGGATGTCCACTTACCAGCAGGGAGCAGACCTAAGCTGCAGTCGGACATCCTTAGTGCTGCTAAGGAGGCGGGAGAGGCTCCCACCACCATCGCTGTGCTGGCAGCCATCAGCCTGGCTTGTGGCTGAGCAGAGCTCCCCCTGTGGGAGCGCACTGGCCACCAGGGGGCAGCTCCTGCATTGAGCATCTGCCCCCTGGTGGTCAGTGTGTGTCATAGTGACCAGTCATTCCCAGTCGTTCTGCTTTTAGGGTCACTTTGCATATTACCCTTTTATTATATAGGATAGAGGCCTGGTGCCCGGGTGGGGGCCGGCTGGTTTGCCCTGAAGGGTGTCCCAGATCAGGGTGGGGGTCCCACTGGGGTGCCTGGCCAGCCTGGGTGAGGGGCTGGTGGCTGTTTGCAGGATGGTCACACCCCTTCAGGTTGGGGGTCCCCACTGGGGTGCCTGGCCAGCCTGGGTGAGGGGCTGGTGGCTGTTTGCAGGCTGGCCACACCCCCTTTAGGGTGGGGGGTCCCCACTGGGGTGCCTGGCCAGTCTGGGTGAGGGGCTGAGGGCAGTTTTCAGGCTTGCCAAGCCCCCCAGCAACAGAAGCTCCCAGCCTCTCCTTTTTTTCTTTTCTTTTTTTTTTAATTCTGGGATTTATTTACCTTCTATAATTGAAACTCTGTAGCCTTGAGTGGAGCTCAGAGCCAGCCAGGGCAGGTGGGAAGCTTGACTTCCTCCATTGCCAGGGGCAACCCAAGCCTCCTTGCTCCAGCTCCATGGCTACAGCCGGCTGTAAGCAGGTATCTGGGGTTTATTTATCTTCTATAATTGAAACTTTGTTGCCTTGAGTGGAGTTCAGAGCCAGCCGTGGCAGGCGGGAAGCTTTGCTTCCTCCATCACTGGGGCAACCAAGCCTCCTGCTCGTTCCAGCTCCATGGCTACCGGCCACCATCTTGGTTGGATTAATTTGCATATAGTCGCTCTGATTGGATGGTGGGTGTGGCTTAAGGCATAGTGACGATGTGGTCAATTTGCATGTTTGTCTTTTATTAGTGTAGATAAACTAACCCAAACTCAGATTAGGTTACTTTTATACTATCCCAAGGAATGTATATATCCAACTAGTACACTTGGAAGAGCAAATTATTGGATAATTACCACTAACCATTTGAATTAATGAAGGTGAATGTTCTTGCCTTCTGTGCTGATATTGAACAACAGTAGGTCCTGAGAGAGACAGTGGCTAATGTGTGAATGGTGTGTTTATGGTAAGAGAGACTGATGTTATGATAGAACAAAGTAAATATATTTTCATAAGTAAACATTCTTTCACCTTATATTTTAATATTTAAATTTTATTTTAAAATGATTGACCTAAGGTTCATATAAATAGAAAAAAACAAACAAACCAAGACAACATATTTCTCATGATTATTCCATTCTAGTTTGAAGCCTTAAAAAGGACTCTCTGTATGAAGTTATTTCAAAAATAAATCTTGCAGCCGAAACTGGTTTGGCTCTGTGGATAGAGCGTCGGCCTGCGGACTGAAAGGTCCCAGGTTCGATTCCGGTCAAGGGCATGTACCTGGGTTGCGAGCATATCCCCAGTAGGAGATGTGCAGGAGGCAGTGGATCGATGTTTCTCTCTCACCGATGTTTCTAACTCTCTATCTGTCTCCCTTCCTCTCTGTAAAATATCAATAAAATATATTTTAAAACAAACAAATAAATAAATAAATATTGCAATACAGATTTAGCAATTTGTCTCCTATACCAACCAAGGTATTTCTTAGCTTGATAAGACAGGCGCTTGGCTATGCTTGCCCATGCTTCAAAGGGAATATTACAATTCTGAGAAAAATACATGCAGCTCTGGCTGGTGTGGCTTTTTGTTGGGGCATAGTTTTGTGCACCAAAAGGTTGCGGGTTCGATTCCCAATCAGGGCATGTACCTGGGTTGTGGATTTGATCCCTAGTAGGTTGGGTGTGGAAGGCAACTGATCCATGTTTCTCTTTCCTCTATCTCTTTCTCTCTCCCTCTCCTTCTCTCCCCTCTCTAAAATCAGTAAAACATATCCTTGGGCAAGGATCTATATACCGGTATATAAAAGGCTAATATGCTAAGTGTCCCTCCAGTTAATGATGTTACGTAGCAATGCCCTGCTTCCTCTCCCTAGCGACTAGCCTCCTTTCAGTTTCTTCAGCCCAGGAACATGACTTGCTTTATAGCCAGGTGGAAATATTTTACACTTTAACCAGATGTTTGTGAAGCATTTTCCTATGCCTCATCTCATTTCATCCTCACAGAAGTCCTGGAGTAGGTAGATAGGAGACTCAGTAGAATCCTATTTTCTTTTCATTAGCCGGAACATGGAGATTTAGAAAGTTTAGAAACTTGACCCGACTGAAAAGAAGTAAGAAATGGTGGACCTTAAAAATGACTTCAGGTTTTCTCACTGTGCAGAATATAGTCAAACACTGCTGCAGTTAAATAATTTATCCTTTGTTCTCCATGTGTGATCTACAATAATAATCTGCTTGATGTTGATATTTACTGCTGTGTTGCTGACATTTACCTAAAAGAGAAGTTGTGGGGCTTCACTTGGCTGGAAAAAGTTTAGCTACATCAGAAAGCTGGTCTAATTAAGCAAGTTTATTCCATATCTATAAAAGGCTAAGTTGACTCGCTTATGTGTTATACATATAAAGCTTTTGCTGGCGCCACTCGCACGCATGTGTCTCGATCTGTCATTTTCTACTGTGAATTTGGTTGACACTTCTATTATAGAGAAAGGGCAAATAGCGATATTAAAATATTTCTTCTAATTAATTTCCTTTCAATGTGCATGGATCCATGCACTGGGCCAATAGTTAATACAATAAAATAAAATAAAAATAAAAAGTACATGCATATTCTGTCTACAACTCTTTCTGATTTTGACAAAGATACCAAGATATTTATTTAACTGAAATATTATGCTCTATCTTTTTAAAATATAACCATTGATTCTACTAAATTTCTTAACAGAAATAAAATTAATGGACCTGATTCTGAATGAATAGTTACCAATTAAAAAGTTTTTGAAAGTTAAGCATGTATAAGTATTCATGTCAGCAGCTGAAGTTTTCAGTCATCCATAAAATTGACATATGAGCGCAATGCTCTTTTTTTATTTTTATGTTTTACTTTCTAGTGTTGGCCATGTGCATTTAAAAAATATAATATACTTGTACAATTTGGTGTCCTGAAAAATTGGGTGGGTTTTTGTTGTTTTGCGTGTGTGTGTGTGTGTGTGTGTGTGTGTGTGTTTCATCACAAAATTCATAAAATATAGATTAATTTCCTTTCCCTTCGGAAGATGTACCTTCATTTTCTCTAACTTTTAGGATTTTAGGATTTAGGAATTCAGGTAATTTGTGTGAAAAAAGTAAATGCTAATTTTCTTATTAGTTGGAATATCCAGCATCCTCTGAAAATGATACACTTCGTGAACATGTAACACTATAATCCCAGGTAGAGACCTCTCCTTAGGAAAGAGAGCTTCCCATTGATTCCAATACAGCCACAAGCCTTACTTAAGACAGATTGCCCTTGAGGTTTTTGGTGCTTTTTGTTCTTATAGCTTGTCCTTGAATTGTGTCATTTCAACCTTGTGGTGCTTTAAAGTGTTTGGTGAATCAAACTAATAATGCCAAGTTTTACATATTTTACCTACCTGGGATAAGGTAATCCTAGAAATTATAAAAGAAATAATTGTGACCACTTGAAATTTCAACATCATGCCTCCTGTGACTGTTTCTTTTGAGCCTTGAGAGTAATATTTCTTTGAAGTTTTTTATGTCATTGGGCTGTAAACAGTTGTTTAAAATCTGTAGCACAAAAGAGATTCAATATGGACTGATTGTCCAAATGCAATTTTTTTTGGTCTAAGTCACTAAAACAGTAAGATGAAATTCCTCTGTAGTTAGCTAAATATCCCCCACAGCCTTTTTATAAACCTGTTTGTGAAGAATACTCTTTTATTTGAAACAGAGTAATCCTTAAAGCGAAAAACCCCGAATCAGTATGAACATCAGTAGACAAATCCATCATCTAAGGATTATAGAATTAAAACATCCAACAGAATGAGAAAACTTGATACTTTATGCCATATTTATCCTTTGTTTTTCAGTAAATCCTTGATTTCATTTGCAGCTTAGTCTAGTATGAGAGTTATATTAAGGAAAACACTTAGATTCTCATCATAGATTTTTTTATTTTATACTTTAAAGATTTTTATGATTCTAACTGTAGCATCTCTTTCCTAGTGTCTCTACAAAGGAAATATAATATGTAAGCATACAAATAAACTTTGTCATATTACCATGATTGCGTGCTCAGATTCTGTTTATAAATCTGCATAAGAAGTTGTCAGTTATTCTTTTTTGATGGCCCATGCAAGTAAAGGAGGGTAAAATGTGTTTACTCTTTTACATTAATTTGCATCAATGATGGCTAGAAATAAATATAACTCCACAAAGGAAACTTACTTTCCAGAATATATTTCTGTGATAAATCGAAGAACAGAATGCTGATAACATAAGCACACATTAACTTGGGTTTCTATTATTAATATTTGAATGAAAGTTGTTTTCTCATGAAAAGAATCATTCATTTTACCATGATAATTTATACACTTTAAAAATAGATTCACATTTAATTTTTCATTTTTTGTCATCTTTCTTGCTTTTAAAATGGGGGGAAGGTCATTTTAAAATTCAGAGCATTATTATTAGACCCTACTGGAACCTACCCCAAACTTATTTTTTAATTAGTCATGATGAATTGAGTTTATTCATTCCACTTATTTAAGAAAAAAATTTGTATTTGTTACTAAAAAAATACTAATATTTTTGTTTTTTTCATTCCAGATAAGAGATACTAAATCAGCAGATCAAAAAACAACCCTCTTGCATTTTATTGCTGAAATTTGTGAAGAAAAATACCGGGATATCCTGAAATTTCCTGAAGAACTGGAACATATAGAAAGTGCAAGCAAAGGTAATTGATTTTAACTGCGTTGAGACTACTCCTTGTTAAGTATTATATTTTAAATGATAGGATTAAATAATCTATAAACATTAACCTGCAACGGATGTACGTGCCCTCGACCAGAATCGAACCCAGGACCCTTTGGTCTGCAGGCCAATGCTCTATCCACTGAGCCAAACCTGCTAGAGCAGGAAACATTTTTGAAGGTGAGAGTATATATGTGGAGAAGTACATTGTCCCTCATAAATCGTATATTTCAAATTGCACTGTTGTAAATACATTTCTCTATAACTCTGAGGATTTTCAGTAAGGGAACAAAAGCATGTACATTTCCCAAGTTTATTACAATCCATATAAACCAGTTATTGTCATTTGAAGGGGGAAAACGTGTGTCTATAAAGCTCAAAATCTTTTTTGTGTAATATTATTCAATGGTCATCTCTGCTGGTCTGGTATTATCAATCAAACCCTCAACATATTTCTTTTTTTAACTTTTATTTTTAAAATTGCTTTAATTAATGTCTAATGTTGATTTTTTTATTCTTGTTAATCATCACTAGAAGATTTTTTTTCATTGATTTTTAGAGAGAGTAGACGGGAGGGAAGGATAGGAGAGAGAGAGAGAAACATTGATGTGAGACATGGATTGGTTGCCTCCTGCACACTTTCTGACCAAACCAGGGATCAAACCTGCAACTCAGGTGTGTGCCCTTGAGAAAGAAATGAACCCACAACCCTTCAGTGTGTGGGCTGATACCCTAACCACTGAGTACCTGGCCAGGGCAACATATTTCTTTAATCCACTGTGTTGCATTTTGTGGTCCAAGGAACAGAATAACACTAGGAGACAAATGATGACTCCATAGTACTATTTATTTGCTTTCCTTTTTATAAAAAAAAAACTTTATAATATGATGGAAAATTTTACTCACTACAACTTTAATAGCAACTTTCTGGAAATTGCTTTTCTAAAGAATTTCTATATCTTGGTCCTTGAATTTAAAAGCACACCTTTGTGCCCGACCCAAGTGGCTCAGTGGTTGGGTGTCAACCTATGAACTAGGAGATCATGCTTTGATTCCCAGTCAGGGTACATGCCTGGGATGCAGGCTCCATCCCCAATGTGGGGTGTGCAGGATACAGCCAATCAATGATTTTCTCTCATCATTAATGTTTCTATCTCTCCCTCTCCCTTTCTCTCTGAAATGAATAAAAATATTGTAAAAAACCTAAAAACACACCTTCGTAACTAGAGGCATATTTACTAACATATAACTAATGTAGAATAATATCAATATTTATAAAATTTATATTATAATTTGAAACATGAGAAATGTCATAAAAAAAGATCAATTCTGAAATTATATCATTTCAGGACTATTCTTAATTTTTATTGCCCTTTATCAGAATTTTTCCTAAATTTTATTCCTTTAACATGTAGATCAATTTCAGAAAGATTTTGGGAGGAAGCATATCAAGTATATTTTTAAATAAAATAAAATGATCTGTCAGTTTTACAATGGTGATTTTTAATTCTTACATTTAAGGACACTTTTCATGAATATAACTGATAAACATATCTTTATCCAAAATAATCTGTAACAACTCTAAAGAAATCTGATTGAGTTTATATCAGCTTTCATTGTTATATCTAAACTAGAGGCCCGGTGCACAAAAATTTGTGCACTGGCGGGGGTGGGGGGTGGGGGGTGTCCCTCAGCCCCACTTGTGCCCTCTCACAGTCTGGGATCCCTCAGGAGATAACCACCTGCTGGCTTAGACCCGCTCCCCGGGTGGCAGATGGCAGGCCGATTCCTAGGTGCCTGCCCCGCCAGGTCGTGCACAGGGCAGGGACAATCAGGGGGTTGGGGCACCGCCCCAGGTCCCGCACAGGGCAGGGCTGATCTGGGGGTTGGTGCGCCGCCCCCAGTTGTGCGCAGGGCAGGGCCAATTGGGGGGTTGTGGCGCCGCCCTGGGTCGCACACTCAGCAGGGCTGATCCAGGGGTTGGGGCCCCACCCCGGGTCGCACACTGGATGCCCGGTGGGCCGGCGGATCGCTGCTGCCCCATCTGGTCGCATACAGGACCCCCCCCCCCCACCAAGGATCTCAGATAGCAGGCCCAGATGGCGGCAGGGCAAGCGGGATGGTGCTGTCCCGCCCTGCCTGCAGTATGCAAATTTGCCGCCATCTTTGTTGGCGATTAATTTGCATATCATGCTGATTAGCCAATGGGAGGCATAGCAAAGGTACGGTCAATTACCATGTTTGTCTACTATTAGATAGGATACTTATTTATCTATATCTATGTCTATGTCTATATCATATCATACACACTTTTAGCAACTGCTATTGATGAAGGTACCCTAGAGAGCACAGCTTTTTGAGTTAGATTTTATAAAGTTCTACTCCTTGCTCTATCACTTATCAGTTCTGTAATGTTGAACTAGTAATTAAAACTTTCAAGTTTTTGTTTCCTCATCTATAAAATGGAAATGATAGTGACAATAAGATGAAATGAATTACCATGTTCAAAGTACGTACTGACAGGCTTGGCACATAGTAATTACCCAGTTGTTGCTATACCGCTATCTTTATTATAGTAATTAGTAGTAGTAGTGGTAGTAATTGATGTACTACTCTAAATATTATAGCCGTCGCCCTTGCCTTTTTAGAAGGGAATGATCATAATCATAAGGGTACCTATAGTTCCTCTATTCTCAGCTAAATATGTAGTATATTCAGTTCTATTTGTTTCTTGTGTCTGGGCTTTTGATAAATCTTTTCATATTTTTCTCTTACAATATAACCAACTTCTTTCTCACAATCCATTCCAAAAGCAAAATCTCTCTGTTGTATTTTGATTATTTCTGCTTTTATGTATTCTGCCTGCCAGTTTATTCAAAAGACTGTTACCAGAAAGCTTCTTCCTATCTCACTGTTTGGGCCGCAGCAATCCCCATTCTCAAGTTATTTTCACTAGTTCTTTTTCTTTCCCTATGAAATTCTGACTCAGAGTTCTCAACTCAAAAAGTTCTTAAGCGCATTCTGCCTGCTTGCATCCCTCTTTCATTTTCTCCTAGTTTTCATTTCAGTGTGCCCAGGCATATTTTCTCTGGAGCCGTTTTCATTCCCCTCTCTGTGTATGATTTCATGCTGCATCTCATGCCTGGAAATCTCAGCTGCCCAGTTCTCTAAGACAACTGACTATCATTTGTCATATCACTGTTCAGAATCTATTTCCTTTTATTTTCTTCTGAGTATTTTGCTACTAAAACCTTAGGAGAAAATACTTTTGAATTTAGTCTGCAGGGAAAACAAACAAACGAAAAAACCAAAACATGGTAAAAGGTCAAGCCAGTTCCCATTTATTTATAGTTAAATACATTTCCTTGGTATTTGAGTCTAATTTATCTTGTTTGCTTAATGCACATTTCAGTCCTGTCTGAATCTCATTCTCTTACTTTTAGTACTGTGTATAGCATATACTGTGTGTATATATATATATATATATTTTCACAGTCCACCAGCAAAAATAAAAAGAGATCAGTACTATATAGTTCATTTTATTCCATGATGGACTAATGATCATCTTCACAAACAAAACCAAAAACAGTATTTTTTTTAAAACTGAAGGGCTATAGATAAGATGAAACTAATTTAGTTAATGATTGAATTGTATAACTAATATGTGAAGAAAATTGCATGACGACTACTCTCTTATTTCTATGTTTTTGAATTATTAGAACCTGAGTTCTTATTTTGATAGAGTAAGGATCTTTCCTGTCTGGTATAGCAAATACTAGACATTTATTTCAGTTCAGTCCTAAAGGCATAGGCCTCAAATTAACTGGCAAAGAAAAAAAAATTACATGGAAGTAAAAGGAAAACTGAAGTAAAAATATGAGATCCATGGAAAAAGTGTATTTTATAATTGCCTTTATCCCTTATAAAGCTAAACATCTAAAGTTATGTGGGTCCTGGAAGATGCAAACCTGTGGTGTAAACTTAGTCTATTTTCCTAGAGCCCTGCAATGCAAAGATATTGGGGAAAACAAATAATTTTTACATTAAAACAGATCTATATTATGGAGTAGGATGCAAAATCCACATGAATTTTTAAAATAAAACAGATGACTTCAAAGAAACTTCAAACTAGCAGTAGATCCCTAGGGGCATGTGTTCAATCTTCTCTTCCATTAGGAATACTTGGGTGGGAAAATTTATGAAGCGTTGCTCAAAGAATTATAGAGTGGTTTTGTTTTGGTTTGATTTCACTTGTTTATTTATCTATTCAGTGATTATTTCAGGAAGAGGGGAAGCAAGCAGGCTGGGTGAGGGAGGAGAATGCCTAACTTTCTTCTAGATATTCTCATAGCCCTTATGAAGTTCAAAATAAAACACTACAATGTAATTTATTACCAGTGTAATTAATAAAATCATCTTGCTCTGGTCATTTTATCCTAGGTTAAATTATAAATCTGCAGGTCCTCTCATTCATGTTTGGCATACCAATGACTCTTAGAGAGGAAAAAAAAAACTGGTTGCTATAGAGACCCTGATGCCTTTAAATATTTAAAATATTTTTTATAAACCACAATTACCTTTTCCCCAATGATTACTATTTAATATTATGTATATGTCAATGTATATCATTGTATATGATAGATGTATAGATATATCTTGCATAAGGTATTGCTAGTTTACTAGACATTTTGTAAATCCTTTTTTGTCCTCCCACCCCTCATGGCTATCACTTTAACTTTCAGCTTTGAACATTTTTATGGTTTGATTTAAAACCTCTAGTGTTTTATAGGTCAGCTCCAGGGATTAAACCAAAGGGGTTAGTAAAGTTTAATTAAAACTATTCTACTCAACAGGGGAAAATTATATTAATATATTTGAAGGCACTATTAATCCTAAGGTTTTGCATAAATCCAAAATGGGTTTCATTTCAGTTAAATTAGTGCCATCCTACAAAATAAGAGCTGGTTAAATTTCTTATGAACAGTGTTAATTTCTTTTGAATCAAATCAATCTATTATACAATTTAATGACCAACTATATCTTTTGATATCTGCCATCTTTTCATGTCATAATAAGTAACTCTGATTACCTGTTTATCCACTCTGATTTATTCATAGGATTAATAATGATAAAAGTTCAGATTATAGGAAATATTGTAGAGGAAAAAAATCTATGAAATAAAGAAAAAGAAAAAAGTAATATAATAGCAGGGTAAAAAAGTTGGGGGAGTGATAAAACCCATACCAACTTTTTCTGAAACTCCAGAGCTTGCAGAAACTTTAGAAGTCACAGAGTCCTTGCAAAAAGGGACCAAGATGGCAGTTAGTCCAAGTTCATCATTTGACAGTTGAAGATACTGAGGCGTAGAATGATGAAGGAATCATAGTACTGGGTGGAGAGTCAATGAAAGTTTGCAGACCTTGTCTAGAGTTCTTTTTTAAAATACAGTTCAGCTCCATGTTTGCTTCCTTTGTGGTCTACAATATACAACAAATAATTTATGCTTACATATTGGGAAACATAGAAAGTAAATGCTGACCAAGTGAAAGGCTTACTGAAATGTTAATGCTATTTCCTCAATGTAGTGGTCCACATCCTCTCCCCATTTTGACAAAATTATCCTCTCCTTTCTTTCTGTCACAACAGTGTGTTAGCCTTATTTGTAACATAGCACATAGTATACTTGCATTTTTATTTCATTGTTTGCTTCTCTATGTACCTCATAGATTGAGTTCCTCAATGACAAGGAATATGCCCCACGTGTCCCTACAGTCTCAGTGCTAGTGCAGCATGTCAGGGAGAAGTAAATGCTCAATAAATGTTTATTAAGTTGAATCATTGCATATCCTTTTAGTACAGCAGACATATTTGAAAATAAAACATTGTGAGAAGTTCACACATAGAGAATAGCAACCTGAAAATTACTAGTACTGTTTGCTGTAAATACAACAGGAAAAACAAGATAATTCAGAATAAAGAGGACACCAGGACTTACCTGTATTTCCTGGTCCATGTTTTACTTCTTTCAAGGAGAAAGTTAAAAATGGAAACAATCAAGGTAATGTGGAGATACCTAAACTTATGGAGGCCACCAAACCATAAAGGTTTGTGATGAACAGTAAGGATTAAAAGTCTCATAGGAATGAATGGCAGCCGACTGGCTCAATGTAATATCTGCCTAACAGCTGAAACTTCTGTTATTCTAATTCCTGAAAAAATTAATTTCATATTGTCCACTGTTAGTTTTATTAAAAAATCTTTGAGTTATGGAATAAAATCCTACTGTTTCTGGAGCATTTAATGTACAGTGACTCACAGGACCCAATATATGAGAAAGTATTAAACTGTTGGATTTCCTAGCAGATTTAAACTTTGAGTTTTAGTTGAACTTTTTGGAAGCACATAATATACTGATGAAACAAAATATCAGTAGACTTGACCTTACTTAAATGTTACTAATCTGCCCTGGCTGATGTGGCTCAGTTGGTTGGGTGTCGTCCCATGTACTGAAAGGTGGTAGGTTTGATTCTAGGTCAGATGACTGGGTTGCAGGCTCAATCCCTAGTAGGAAGCATACAGGAGGCTGCTGATTGATGTTTCTCTCTCACATCAATGTTTCTCTCTTTCTAAAGATCAATTAAAAATCTTTTTAAAAAATGTTTGCCATCTGAGTTAAACTGCATATACATCATTACATCATTTTAATAAAAAATAAATTGTTTAGTTTCCTTTGGACTTTTCCATACATACTGTTTAAAATAATTTAGAATGTAATTCATTCACCAAGAAATATTTATCATATCAACACCATAAATATCTTATAAAATTTAAAGGAATATTAAGTTTTAGGGAATCAAAGTCATACATTTTCCAGTTTGTTATACTTCTTTCTTCCTTACCCTCACCAAATCAACCCTAATTTTTTTTTAACACAGTGCATTGTTTAAAATAGTAAAAAGAGTAAGAAGTCTAGAACATGTATAGAAAATGTCTTTTCAAACTGAAAAGTCAAAAGGACTTGGGAAAGAAAGTCATGTTTTCTTGGTGATTAGTAATCTAGTTATTACCAACCAGTGTTTTCAATTCATAAGTATAAAAACACTATAATTCACTTTCATTTCTAGAAGAAGCTGTTGAAAACACTAATACCTTCAGTTAACAGTGAAAGGAAGCAGAGACCATGGCCATTTGGATTTAAGAAAAATGTTTTAACATAAATAAACATTTTTTTTTACAGTATAAAGAACTTTTTTTCCTTCTAAACCATTTAAAAATCAGTTGCTGACATGATAGTCCATCACTCCTCTATACTTTAGTGTGTTTTTCCTACAAAGACATTTTCCTATACAACCACAATATAACCATCCAAATTAGGAACATAGCACTGATAAATCACTGCTATCTGATTACTACCATTTTGATTTACCAATTGTCCCCAAAATGATTGAATCCAATATCAAGGTTTATGTTTAGTTTTCGTATCACTTTAGTTTCTTCTGGAAATATCACAGAAGTTGTGTTGTGTTATTCTCATTATATCCTATCTGATGGCACATAATTTTAGTTTGTTCTGTTGCTTTGCTTGCTGGATTAAGGTGGAATTTGCCAGTCTCCTTCACTTTAGAGTTAATTCATTTTCTCTTTATAATGAAATAAATTAAACAGCTCCATTAAGATATATTGAATCAACAAATTTTTATAGGCTTCTATAGGCATTTGTCAGAGTACCGTAGCTTTTGCATCCCAGGATTTTTTCTGCTAGACATTTATATGCGTAGCTTATCTGTCTCAAACCATTGCCTTGCCTGTCTCAGCTTAGGCTTCTGCAGTTTTCCAAACTGAAATGCCACCCCCTTCCCTCAGCCCTTTTGAGCCCTAAGTATCTTTAAAATTAAATTTATTGAAGTGACATTGACTTATAAGATTATGTGTTTCAAGTGTACAGTTCTCTAATACTTCATCTGCATATTGCTTTGTCTTCATCACCCAGAGTCAAGTCTCCTTCCATCACCGTATATTTGACCTCCTTTACTTTCTTCTGTCTGCCCCCACCCACGTCCACCTTCGTCTCCACCATACTGTTGTCTGTGTATATGGGTGTTTTTTTCCTGTTTGTTTTTTTGGTTTGTTTGTTTGTTGCTTTCTGTTTTAAATCCCACATATGTATGAAATCATATGGTTCTTGTTTTTCTTCTGTCTGGCTTATTTTACTTAGCATGATATTCTCAGGATATATTCACGTTGTTGTAAATGGCAGTATTTCATCTTTTGTTATGGCTGAATAGTATTACTTTATATATAAGTACCACATTTTCTTTATTCAGTCATCCATTGAAGGATTGTTTATATGTGTTTTCCGCCATGAATAATGCTGCAGTGACTATAGTAGTATGTATATCTTTATGAATGAATGTTTTAAAAATTTGGGGGTAGATACCTAAAAAAGTGTTTGCTGGGTTATATGGTAGGTCTATTCTAAAATTTTTTAGGAACCTCCATAGTGTTTTCTGTAGTGTCTGTATTAATTTACATTCCCACCAGCAGTTATGAGGGTTCCTTTTTTGCCCAAATCTCTCCAACACTTGTTATTTCTTGTCTTTTTTATGATAGCCATTCTTACAGGTGTGAGGTGGTATCTCATTCTGGTTTTAATTTGAATTTCCCTTAAGCTAGTGAAGTTGAGCATCCTTTCATATATAAAAATATATATGTCCTTAAGTATCTTTTTGAAGTCCCAGCTTAAATCTTACCCCTCCATAATGACTTCCCAACTGTTTGGGCTTTACTTGGTCTCTCACTTCCTTCATCTTCCACGGTACTTACTTGAACATTTTAGTTTGGTACTTGAGCCTTCACTCACTTGCATTATACTCTAAGGCTTTCCATGTTTATGGCTGCATCCTGCCATGATGCTTTCTGAAATAATGTATAATGTGATTTGTCTCCTTTTTAGGGCAAAGTCTAACACAGGACATGGAGAGTAAATTTAGCTCAGTGAATGCTTATTGAACATCAGCCTCATTCTTGTCACTGTCTTTATTAAACCCCACAGTGGGCACTTAAATGAACTCACATATATTTGCAGATATTTAATTTCAACATCTTGAACATTAAGCAACTAATAGAAAACCAGATGTTCAAAAAGCATTATTTAAAACTAATGTATGGTGTTAGAAATCATTATAATGGCTACTCATGGGGTGGGTTGGTTACTGGGAGGATTATGGGGTACCTGGCATGTTCCGTTCTTGATGTGGATCCTGGTTTATGGGTGTGTTTAGTTTGTTGGTCACCTAAGTGCAGAATGTATATATGGTTCAACAAAGCATTTTTAAAAGCCAGTCGTTAAAATTTTTAAAATATGTAATGTCTGAAGAAAAGTGAGAAAGGTGCTGCATTTTAATTCAAAAGGTCTTCATGTGTTAACAGGTGCTTAGTTATGATGATCGCATTCATTGTATAAATATTCGCTGTTCGAGTTGATCTGATGTTATTGTAAATAATTATTATTTTTTAGCAAGTTATATGTCACTTAAGGATTTTGTCTGTGACTTAGAGTAAGAATAGATGGGAGCATTCTAGTATTAAAAAAAATGAGAAAAGAAAAAAAACAGAAACCTCCAAGCACGTTATATACCATGTAAACACTCAGGGTGATCTTTCCATAGTTATCATCAACATTGTGCTGTCTTGTATAGCATTGAATCCCAACATGTTCTGAGTACATCTGGAGTTAAAATTTTCACCAAGAGCCTGTCACTGCTGTCATTGTTATCACTGTGGCTTTGCTTCAATGTCAGGAAATGGGATATGTGGGAATATTGTTCAGTTTTATCTCATTGTGAATTCAAGCTCATTAGCTGAAAAGTGAATATTCATACATCAAATGCTATAATTCGATTGTCTCCTGAAGTTGTTATAATTTGATTGACTCCTAAAGTAAAACTCAGGGACATATTTGATGCAAAAGGTTAACTGACTGATGTTGAGTGGTAATGTCAAGGTGGAGAGGGGCAAGGGAAGAGGGAAGAGCAACAGAAATGAAGAAAGAATCAGCTGTCTGCTGTGACAGCAGTCATAAGAGGTGGCTCATGCTCTGAGGGGAGATTCCCTTGTACCCTAGAGAAAAATGGGTGGAATCTGGCTATCACCTTGGTTACCCTTGCTGCGGTTTTCATCACTACCAGTCCTTTTGCTGAAGTCATCAATAAGGATCAGCAAGGGCTAGGATACAGGGTTAGGGTTTTCAGGAGATTGTAAGAACGTTATCACAGCAACCTAAGCCATAGCTTCCACTCTCCACTTTTTACACATTTCTAACGTGGCTTGAACACAGGACCAAGTCAAAGAGGGTTACACTGCTTGAATTTAACTGGGTTCTCTTTCCAGAATTTGGATCCTGCAAGGCAATGAGGTAAATTAGTAAAAAGCAAGCATAATACTGACTTGTGTCAGTTTCATATGATTCAAACTGCTTAAATGGTATTTCATGTAAAACAGAGTGGAACTGGTATTTTTATTAGAAGATTTATTAAAATAATAAGGTGAAAAGACACTGAGTCCTATTGGAAGCTAATAGCTCCGTGGCAAAGGATTCTGGTATAGTCCTATCTGAAAGAAACACATGCTGGAAATAATATGTCCAAAGATGAGAATCATAACATATACATTCTAGTTCCAACTTTGTTACTACCTGCCTGTTGGATCATAGTTTGGCTATCTAAACTCTCAGTCCCTGTGTCTCATTTTCTACAATAGCATTTCTCATTTTCTACAAACTATATAATAAATAATGGTTTATTATTCAAGCTAACATGATATTAATTCCAGATGATTTTGGCATGGTTGTTTTTGTTTGTTCAGTCTCATTTTTTTTTTTTATTATTTTTTACAGAGAGGAAGGGAGGGGGATAGAGAGTTAGCAACATCGATGAGAGAGAAACATCGATCAGCTGCCTCCTGCACACTACCTATTGGGGATGTGCCCGCAACCAAGGTACATGCCCTTGACCGGAATCGAACCTGGGACCCTTGAGTCCACAGGCTGATGCTCTATCCACTGAGCCAAACCGGTTAGGGCTTTAGTCTCATTTTTAAAATGAATGCCAATGTTTACTTGATAAATCACAAAGCTCTCTGAAAGAATGTATGATGTTATTAATTTTGTTTCCTTTACATGTTCTTTTACTTTTTCCATCTTGTGGTCTTCTAGAAGTAAGACTCTAAAAACATGATCACAGAGGCTCATCTGATTTTGAGTGACATTTGTAAGCTTTGATGGAGGAATCAGTGTTCCACATTCAAGAGGTGATTGTAAAAGTTCCAGTATCTTATTTTTCTAGGTTATTATTGTCCTTAGTATGTATAAAAATGAAGAAAAAGCATGTAGTTTATAATAGAATATTCTAAGTAATTAATAGCCAATGATTGGGGAAAATAAAAAGGCATAATTTTTAAATATAATAATAACTAATGAAAATGACAATAAAGCATTTTTGATGTGCATGTTGAAGAAATGGACTTGGCTTGCATTTGTAGCAGAAAACCAAAGGCTAATGTTTATGCTAGCTATTGCTTATTCACTTAATTATGCATTTCCTTATACCTGATAGTGATAATCATAACCATTACCATTTATAAAGTGCTTAGTAATTGCCAGGCACTGTTCTAAGCATGATTTTATGGAACAGGAGACTGAGTCTCAGAAACAGTAAATGAAGTCCTCAAGGTTACACAGTTTATAAGAGCTAAGTTTTTGACTACTTCTCTATCCCCTTTGTTTTTCACTGTAGCAACATAGAAAGTAATATTAAAAGCAGAGTTGAAAAAGCTATAAAACATGAAAACTGTATTCATAAATTTAAGAAAAACTTAGAAAGCAATATAAACTTTAGTAAATTCTGTATTTTAATGGGAACATTAATTATTATAATTAGAAACACCCAGTGACACCATATAAATACAAACACTTACTGGTTTAGCCTAAACTACAGTAAACCACTAAATGTATGAAAATGGTATTGTTAGAATTAAGGGTTTTACTCAATTGATGTTTACTTCTACATGTCCACAGAAAATAGTAACAAACCCTGTGATGATGACCAAAGAATAAATATCTCCATTGCCCACCCTTCTTGAAGGGTATATGGTCATCAACTTAAAACAAGTTTATTTAACTCTAATAGGATAAGGACTTGCAGTCCCTGAGTTGTATATTTGTATCCCTTTTTTAATAATATGTCACTTTTCTTCAGTAACCTATTCCATGGAAGTATGGGTACGCTTCCAACTAACTTGTGCAGTTACTAGTATTCATGTATCTTTTGCTCTTAGAAACCACCCTGACTAGGTGTTATTCAAAGGAAAATGAGTTATTTCAAACATTTCTATGAATGCCTCAGTTTATATCCCAGCTTACTTAGAAACTCAATAGAAATGATTCTTAACACTTATGTGGGCAAATGGCACATGGACAGAACATTATCAGAAGGAAAGCATAACAAAAATGTTCAACCTCATCAGTAATGGAAGAAATGCACATCTATAATAATAAAAGCATAATATGCTAATTAGACCAGACAGCTGAATGACCTTCCAGACGTCCTTCTGGATGACCTTCCAGATAAAGCTGGGGCTGTGAGGGCCGAGACAAGCCTCCACTGCTGTGAGAGCCGAACCCCTTGCACAAATTTCGTGCATCAGGCCTCTAGTAAAATAATAAGATACAACTTTTCAGCTATTGAATTGGCAGAGGTTAAAAACAAACTATATCATATATTCAGTGCTGGTTCAGATGGTGCATGGGAGATGCTTAGGTATTAATGGTCCAAGTTCATGATGACTACAACTTTTTGGAAAGCAAAATGTATCAAGAACCTCAAATGTTTTGCAAACCTTTTATTTGTCTCAAAAATATGATCGGAAATGGGCACTAAGTTTTATACACAAGAATTTCATTGTGATATTTATAACATTGAATAGTTAGAGATAGTCCAAATAGGAATTAAAGGAAGTAATAAAATGAATTCTAATATACTTAACACTAATATTTGCTGTCAGTAATATTATTTTTTTTCCTGTGTAGTATATACAGTTGATTCTTGTCATTTGCAGTGCTTATGTTCTATAAAGCCACTGTGAACACTCAACTAGCAAATACTGAATCATTGTTTCTCGTTGAAGTGTAGGGTTATGTTCCTGCGCGTCACTGGTCTCAACATTTTCATCAACCAGTCAAAACATAGCCTTGTTTTATGTCTGTTTCTGTTTAAAGACACCTTGTTTAATATACATGGTTGATTCATTAACATTGAACTCACAGCCAGCAGCAGTATGACTCATTCCTGAATGAAGTCTATTTAACACACATCTTCTCTCTGGGAGGCACATCACACCCTTCTTACTCATAGAAACATTAGACAGCACTTCTTTATTATACTTGAGGGTCATTTTAAAAAACAAGATCACTCAAAAATGCACCCAAATAAGAAAAACATGGCATTAAATAGATCACAAAAGGCTAGCTGTTTATGTGAGCTAAAACAAGAAGTCAAAGTGTCACCTTGTTTGACCTCAGCTGGCAGCATTTGCCTGGAGCACCTCACATTTTTCACTACTATGCACATGTGTGTGTGTGAATGACCACAGAATTGCTGTGAGATTTTACCAGGGTTACAGGGAAAATTCAGCAAGTTGACAAATTCACAAATATGGAATCTTGTAATGAAGATCCACTGTGTATTTATATTTATAAATATAATTTAAGACATGACTCATCATGCAGTTCATTTATTTACTCACCTCCTGAATAAGTAATTATTGAGGACTTATCATATGTCTCGAACCTTTCTGTACACTTGGACTATAGTAGTGACTAAAACAAAGTTCTCATTTTCATGGGAGGATTCAGTTATAAGTGTTATAAAGAAAAAATAAAGCAAGGTAAGAAAATAGAGGATAATGGAGGGTGCTGTATTACATATAGTGATTACGGAGGCCTCTTTATGGAGGTGTTTGGTCAAAAATTTGATTGAATGCCTGGCCGGCATGGCTCAGTGGTTGAGAATCGATCTATGAACCAGGAGGTCATGGTTCGATTCCCGGTCAGGGCACATGCCCAGGTTTTGGAGTCGATCCCCAGTGTGGGGCCTGCAGCGGGTAGCCAATCAATAATTCTCTCTTACCATTGATGTTTCTATCTCTCTCTCCCTCTTCCTTCTTCTCTGAAATCAACAACAACAACAACAACAACAACAAATATATATATTTTAAATTAATTAAGCTGAAGTAACAAGCCATGTTTGTATCTCAGTAAAGGACATTTCAAGCAATGGAAACAGTGAATGCAGAAGACCCTGAGTCTTCTACCTGCATAATGTATTTGAGGGAACCAGTGGTCTAGACCCGTGCTCGGCAAACTGCGGCTCACGAGCCACATGCGGCTTTTTGGCCCCTTGAATGTGGCTCTTCCTAAGCCTTAGGAGTACCCTTATTAAGTTAATAACAGTGTACCTACCTATATAGTTTAAGTTTAAAAAATTTGGCTCTCAAAAGAAATTTCAATCTTTGTACTGTTTATATTTGGCTCTGTTCACTAATGAGTTTGCCGACCACTGGTAGACCAAAGTGAATGAGGGAGAGTGTGAAAGGAAAAGAGGTTGGAGATGTAGCCAGGGACAAGAGCATGTATGAAGGGTCTGGAATGGTCATTGGCTTATTCAGATTTTGATGGGAAACCATGAGCAGTTTGAGATTATGGGGATAATGAGATCTGACTTATATTTAAAAGAATCATTCAAGCTGCCATGTGGAAAAATGGATTGCAATAGGGCAAGAGTAGAGGAAGATCAGGAGATTATTGAAGTTGATCAAGTGAGGAAAGATGTTAGGGTAAATTAGGGTGATAGTAGTGGAGGTTATGAGAAGTACATTTACTATTTCTTTAAAGATAAAGCAGGCTGCATTTGCTGAGAAATAGGATAAGAAGTGTGACAATTTGACTTCTTCAACAAATACTCCAAAGGTTGTAATCAGAGCAACTGAAAAAAAGATGGATTAGTCATCAATTGAAGTAGGGCATACCACATAGACAGTGGTTCTCAACCTTCTGGCCCTTTAAATACAGTTCCTCATGTTGTGACCCAACCATAAAATTATTTTTGTTGCTACTTCATCACTGTAATGTTGCTACTGTTATGAATCGTAATGTAAATATGATATGCAGGATGGTCTTAGGCCAACCCTGTGAAAGGATCGTTCGACCGCCAAAGGGGTCACAACCCACAGGTTGAGAGCCGCTGCCATAGAAGGACCAGGTTTAGGAGTTGGGAATATCAGGAGTTCAGTTTTGTACATAAGTTTTACATGTTTATTATATGTAAAAATGGGGGTGTCAAACAAGCAGATGGATATGAGAGTCTGGAAGTTCAGGGGAGATTTGGGAGCTAGAGACAGACATTTGAAAATAATCAGCACATGGATAGTATTTAAATCCATGTGCGTGGATAAGAGCACCAAGAAAGTGAAAGCACTAGTATATAGGGAATGGAAGAGGCTGAAATACTGAAAATCCTAGGACTAGGGATCCAAGTAACCACTAGGCTATTTTTCAGTGAATTAGAATAACACCCATCTGAAAGAGCATAAAGAGCCCTGAGCCCTTCGTAGAAGAAGAATTGAATTTGATTGAAACTGTAAAGAATAATGATAACTACAACTTTTAGATATGCTCTATTAAACCAATGCATTAGATGTTCTGTTCTGCACATGGTATATCATTTATATTATCTATGAATAAATATCTATATTATCTATAAAGGAGCCTTTGTTTTAAGGAAAAAATACACATAAATACAGAAAATCACACACACATACACAGATATGTGTGTGTATGTATATATGTATGTGTATATATATGTGTATATATGTGTGTGTGTGTGTGTGTGTGTGTGTGTGTGTGTATCCTGAAAGTTAATACTTTCTATAAACTCTTAATGGCCATAAAATCTGTATATCTTTATTTTTGGAGGTTAACACACATTAAATATTATGTGCTATACTCAGATTGAGAGGATCTGTAAGTGTGCAAAGATTTGTCACCTACAAATAAATTTTAATAAATGATTATTTATTTTGTAAATCTTCTGTTCCAATATCTTCTAATCAGTAGTAGTATTTAAATCTATGTGAGTGGATAAGAGCACCAAGAAAGTGAAAGTATATAGGGAATGAAAGAGCATATTGAAATTCTTAAGAAAAATGCATTGAGGAAAACCGACACCATTTTTGTGGCTTTTAGACTCTACCACCATGTGCCCCTCACTATATATGTAAATATAGTCACTATGCTATTAGGTCTCCAGAACTTATTTATTTTATAACTGAAAGTTTGTATCCTTTTATCAGTGTCTCTCCTTTTTCTTTATCTTCTAGACTCTGATATTCTACAACCTTACTATGAGTTTAACTTTTTTTGAGTCCACATTTAAATAAGATCATGCAGTATTTGTCTTCTGTGTCTGGTTTATTTCATTTACCATGTCCTCTAGATTTGTCCATGTTGCAAATCACAGGATTTACTTATCTTTTAAGGATGAATAATATTCTGTTTTATATGTATTTTTTCATTTTTTAATTTTATTAATTTTAGATAGAGATAGGGAGGGGAAGAGAGAGAGAGAGAGAGAGAGAGAGAGAGAGAGAGAGAGAGACATCGGTTTCTTTTTCCATGTTTTTATGCATTCATTCCTTGATTCTTGTATGTGCCCTGACCAGGGATTGAACCCACAGCCTTGGCATATTTGGACAACGCTCTAACCAGTTGAGCTACCCAGCTAGGGCTATATAATTTTCTTTATCCACTAATCTATCAATGGACACTTAGATTCTTTCCATATCTTGTTACTGTGAATAATAAGCTAATGAAAATGGGGATGCAGATATCTCTATGAGGTGATTTCATTTTCTTCAGATGAATACCCAGAAGTGGGATTGTTGGCTTATATGGTAATTCTATTTTTAATTTTTTAAAGAATATACATGCTGTTTTTCCATAGTGGTTGTTCCAATTTACATTTCTACCAATAGTGTAAAAAGGTTCCCTTTTTCCATGTCCTTGGCAATACTTGCTATATTTTAATTTTTTATAATAGTATCTCAACAGGTGAAAGTTGGTATCTAATTGTGATTTGGTTTGTATTTCCTGATGATTAGTGATGTTAAGCACTTTTTCCTATACCAGTTGGCATTGCTTGTCTTCTTTGGAGGATTGTCTGCTTGGGTCCTTTGCTCATATTTAGTTGGATTGTTTGGGGTTTGTTGTTTTGTTTTTTTTGCTATTGAATTGTATGTGTTATTTATATATTTCTGATGTTAACCCCTTATCCAATGCTTCATTTGCAAGTACTTTCCCCTATTTCATAATTTGCCTCTCTTGTGCAGAAGCTTTTAAGTTTGATATAGTCCCACTTGTTTATTTTTACTTTTGTTGTCTGTGCTTTTGGTGTCAAATCTAAAATATCATTGCCAAGTCCAATGTCAGGAAGCTTTCCCCCTGTGTTTTCTTCTAAGAGTTTTATGGTTTTAACTCCTCACCATAATTTTAATATTAAAAGCCCTTTCAACATTCAGAATACCTACTGGTAACCAGCAGCTTTTCATAAAGGAAAGAATGATGAGTATGTTTGTATTTTGACTATATTTGTATGCATGAAATACTCTGATGGGAATTAAAATAGGTAATTTCTGGAAATGGATGCAGTTTCAACTTAGGCACAGATCATGTCAACAGTCAGCAAGGGTTTTGTGGTAATGATTGGTGTAACATCTAAAGCCTGACACCATTGCCATGTGGCAGAGAACAGCAAATTTTCGCACTGTTGCATTATTAACAATGAAGCTAGACAACTGTTCTTCTGGAAAACAGTGAGCCAAATGCATGCCCAGCTATTTCCTTTCTTTGAGAAATACTGTTTACCAAAAATAAACCCAGAAAAGTGAGGTTTCAGTATGTGCCTAGTAGACTCCATCTGGATATAGATACCAACGAATCTTGAATTACAGTTAGTCCATCACCAGAAATATTATATGGTTTATATTGTCCTCTCCTAGAGAGGATTAGATGGAAAGCGATCACTAACATTTAAATGTTTGTGTCTTTATGACTGTTTAACAAAAGTGCCAATGTAGGTTACAGAATGTTCCACATTACCATAGTAAATAAATAGACTTGGAACTAACACCCAGGCAGAAATATATTTCTTATCCTTGAAAATTAAAAAAAAAAGATTCACAAACACAATTTGAACTCTTTCATGATATAATCATATGTTATTTTATAATAATATCAAGTATTTCATGACCTGGATCTCTTTTTAGTAGCTGAAAAGCCATAGCAGTGAGACTGGAAAGGAAAGGGAGAAAATTTGGAAAAATTAAGGACTTAAATATTCATTGGATTCGGGGTGTGATGTGGGTGGGGGATGAGGAGACCACAATGGTTAAAGGCTGCAAAAACAGAAGGAATGTAAGTATGCAGATACTGCATCTAAACAATGTAATTATTGGGACCTGTTTTTGAAAACACACATGATTCCCTGAAAGATTTCTCTTCTAGCATTAGCAGTGTCATACCATTAACACTCCAAAGTAAATAAAAGTTCTAGAAAAAACTGGAATCTCAGATTTAATATCATCAATTAAGTTTGGAAGGAAATATAAAGAAATGTTTATTCTGCCTGATCAAATTTCAAAACAAATATATAGCAGGGTCAAACATTTAGCATATTTGTATTTTGTGTCCTATCTGCATTTCTTTACTCAAAACTAATTATTTATCTAAGATTTACTGTCATTTAAAGTAGTTAGCACATAAAAATATGTGCTGAGCCTTAATGTGATATTAAAGGCTTGTGATGTTCAAATATTTTGCAAAATATAATTTAATTTCCTATGGCTATTAATCACAGCAGAATCGTATCTCTCTAAACAGTCTTCTGCAAAGTAAATCACATTCACAATGTATTTCATATGAAAAGAAATGTAAATCGATAAACAGCCTTTTTTTCTCTTCTCTAACAAACATAATCAGTTAATCATCTTCATTCTATGCCTGCTCTGGTCTTCCGTGGAGTTAAAACAATGGGCAATGATTGTGATTAATGAAATACTTGGAAGATGTTGTTTAGGACCATATTCATGTTGAAATGTTATAATGTTTAAATTATAAGCCAATATCTCAGATTGGACGAAACAAAGACTCCATCTCCCATACGTAATTTCCAAATTCAGCTAGAAACAGTTAATGTAAGATAAATCAGTTTTACATCCTTCTCCAGGTTCTTGAAGTCCAAGTTTGTGCCAAGTGGACTTGAGGAATCATCTGCAGACAAGAGCAGTAACTCTGTCGCTTGTCAGCATTGTTCTCTTCGGCAGTGCTTACTGCCAGCTACCCAAGTGTGCCATGTGCTAGTGGCTGTGAGCGCTCAAGGACTGTAACACCTTAATTAAAAATAAATAGTGACTGTCACTGTTACTTTTGCTAGAGCTTTTTGTCTCATGCGTTTGATTTCCTCTGTATTTTTTTTATTATTTGCATGAAAGAAAAAAGAAATCACTCTTTTGACAGTGGGGGGGGGGTGTGCTAATTAAACTGTTGTGGAATAATATTATCATCTTTAGTTTAATACTGACAATTTTCATGCAGAGTCCCTTTAACAGGCTTTGCTAATCAGAATTTGCTGGGCCCTTTATTATTTCTCTGAATTCACGGAACAAGTCCATTCCCAGGGATATTGCAAATGCAAAGCAAGGCTGGACAAAAATAACATTTATTTTATGAAAGTTTCATTAGAGCTCACACTAGCCGAAGATAAAGGGGAAAAAAGTTTCACAGGGAGTCATATGAGATATTACTATATACAGATTTTTTAGAAACAAAACACAAGTCTGAAAAGCCATCAGGTGTTGCTTTGAAAGGAATACGGAATTATATGGATTTCGAATATGTTGAAAAATGGCTTAAGTGTACTGAGCTGTTGTTCACAGCCCTTGGCTTTTACTTTTTATGTGAGTTATATCTGAACAAGGATTTTATTATAGTCAGTGTTGTTCATGCTGCCATAGTTAAGGTTGTCAGCATTTCCATTATGACCCCACTATTTCAGTTGGGGTTCATAACTCAGCTTTAGAAGTCACCCTGGGCTAAAGGTTGGCATATGCATTTTCAACTTGCGGTGATAGTGATGGATATGAGCGTGATTAAATATGTAGTAAACATTCAAATTAGCATATACTACTTTTTATGCTATGAAATATCTTATTGGAATCATATATTATGGTTCCTTAATTATAGAAACTGCCTGACAAATGTTAGCTCTGTCAATATAACTGATTAACAGAGTTAAAGGAAAGTTTTTTCAATCTAATTAGTCCTTGTAGCCAAGAAACTCTGAGTTTGTCTTGGAGCTAAGAGCCAAAACATTTCCTGTTACCAGTTGAGTAATGGCTTCCAAAATCTCTCCGTAATATATCAATGATACAGCTGAACAACTGGTTAATTCCGTCCAAAAATTAGTGAGTGCCATGAGGATTGAAAGGTTAAACTAACAGTTTGAGATTTTACATATATCCATAGCCCTACAGGCTTTAAATGTATTTCTTTCAAATTTGTCTCATTTTTTCTGGCTATAAAATTTCCTGGTTATGAAAACTAAAATATTATAGAAGAGTTAGTAAATATAGAAAAATTAAAGACATAAAATAATAAATAATCTAAATTACCCTTAATCCCTCCAACCAGGCAAAACCACTGGTTACATGTTGGTATATATCCTTCCAAATTGTGTTATGCATACACAGATACCTATATAGATTGAGGAGTGGACAAGGGGGCAACTTATTACAAATAACATTCCTCTCTAAGTTTTTTTGTTTTGTTTGTTTTTGAGAGGCAAGGCATTCACCATAGGAATGGGATGTTATTTAATATTAAGAGTTATGGGGTGTGACCTTTAGGAGGACTAACCTGGACAGTGGGTCCAGCACAGAAAGAGTTTAGCATGTTCTAGAACCTGAAAAGTAAGTGTGGCTCAGATAACAGTGACAGGATGAGGCTTGAAAAGTACACATGAGCTACGTCATGGCAGAACTGAGTGCGCGGCAAAGTGCCTGGCAGACAGGAGACCCGCAGTAAATAGGCACATTGCCTTCTCTGTGGGCTTTAAATATGATGTCGTCTTGGCCAAGGTTTTGAGGGTCAGGTTATATGAAATTATAGGTCATGTAAATGTTTCCTCTCGGATTTGGATCATCATCAGGATGCGCCTGAATTAGCTCAGCCTCACTTCTGATTGTTGTGTAGGTGCCTCTTTTTCTGTCCTTTAACCTCCCTCCCTTACTCCTTCTAGTCCACACCCTTGCTTACTGAGCGGATACAGACCAGCTGCCTGTGCTGCTCAGCTTTTCTTGTGTTTTGTTTTGTTTTTGCCCTCTCACCAGCCCATTTGGACTATTTTCCTCCACCTGGATTTATCTTCTCTTTTTCTGATTCTTCTGCAGCTCATGATTAGAGCTTGTTGTGCAAATACTGCAAATCAGTGAGAGGTCAGAGAAACAGCAAGACGCACACGTAAAAATTTCTCAAGACAATGAATCTTTAAAGCTAAATCCTTCTCCCAGAAAGGTTACCTACTCTCCATGGAACTAATAAATAAGCCTTGTGCAGACTTATGCCAGTGAAAACAGGTCTATTAAAGTAACAAGCAGAATGCATGCCTGGGATACCTTTGTATTCAGTGAGAGAAAGGGGCACACATTTAACAGGATTATAACAAAAATAGCACTGGCATTAGTGAAAATTGGATTTCTTTAGGTTGAATAACAAAAGGAAAACAATATACAGCATAGACAGGAACTTTGTTGCCTGTAGTACAAGAATATGTGATTTTGAAACCGGACAACCAAGGGGTCTGGGCTGCCTGTCACTACTTGAGCCAATTAAGCAGAGACAGGGTTGAATTACGTATGAGCGTTTATTCCAATACTGTCAGCAGTATGGGAGAGCAGCAGGTCACCCACAAAAATCTGCTCTGCACCCTCCCCCTGATAAACCAGCTGCTTATATTGGGTAGAAGGACAAAGATAACATAGGAAAGTAGGAATTCCAGGCATGAGAAAGTGAGTGGGGTATAATGGTTACAGGTTACAGGCAGTGGAGGGGGGGGGGTCACCGAGGGCGGGTGCCTCCAGGTACTTCGAGGACCAGGTTACAGGCAGCAAGGTTGTTAATCCAGAAAAGGAGGATGGACTGCATCCCAGTGTTCACCCACATGTCCAGGGCATACAACTCTCAGCCAGATTAGATTGTGCTTTCTCTAATCTTCAGAACAGAACCATCATGGTTAACAGAGCATGATTAATATTTCTTATAACTATAACTAGTACCCACTATTCCATTTCTGCCCCTAACAATTTGGGCACATGTTCTATGCGTGTAGATATGAATGCTTGACTTCTGGCAGTGACTGATCCTAAAGTACCAATTTTGGTTGTCTTGTCTTAAATAGTTGCATCACTCGTCTTAAGTATTGTTTCAAATTGCTATCATCAGTAAGTTATATTTAATATGCAACTATTATGTTTAAAAAATTAAAAGTATACATTTTTAGTAATTGTTCATGTTTTCTTTAAATAGTCTATTGGATTTCTTTTTTTTTCTAGCATGAGAGATAGTTTAAAAATTAGTTAATAACATTTGCCATTGTAAAGTCTCCCTTGCCAAGCACTTTTTATTAAATGTACCTGCTATAGCAGTAATTTTTCAACTGGTGTGCCACAAGAATTTTGAGAACATGCAATACCTGACTATTTAGTCAGGAGCACTGACCTCTTTTCCCTTAGTAGATTTTTAAATAAAAAAATGACAACTGCCAACACAATAGTCGTCCAGTGTGAATGAATCAATGTTAGACCTATTTTTTGACAGATTGGCAAAAAATCTGTTTTTGGTGTGCCTCAGAATTTTAGTAATTTGTTTATGTGTACCATGAGATGAAAAAGGTTGAAAAATCATGGTTATAGTGAAGGAAAAAACATTTTTTTTCCGTTTGTCTTTCTAGGTTCACTGGGTGAGGCCTTATAAATTATACTGAAAAGAGAGATGAACAAGAGAAAAAAGAAACAAGTTTATTAATGCATGCATACACATGGGAGTACTTAGTGATGAGTAACTCAAGGGGGTTAGAAATTGGGCTTAGACAGCATCTTAACCAAAGAACAGTAAGTTTTGTAGAGAAGTGACAAGGCAAATAAAATGGTTTTTGAGCTTCTAGGGGCAGCAAATTGTGGAAAGGTAAATAAATGTATGAAGAAAATTAATGGTTGATAAGGGCTAGTTAGTAAGATTTGTTGTGTAGGCTCTGGTGCTGCCTCTGGGCTCATAAGAGTTTAGATTTGTCTCCAGGAATTAAGACTCATTCTGCCCTTACTTATAGAGAGGTGGAGGGGAGTTTTTCCTGTGTTTCCCTTTTAATTGCATTTGGCTCAAAAGAGTCCTTATATCAAAGTGGCATAATCTGGGGTGCATATTCTACTACCCTTCATTGTCATGTGTACTTAGCACATTATTGTGGAAGTGGGCAAAAAAGAGGCACACAGATCCCATCACTGTTTTATTTTAAGTAACCCTCCCATCTTTAACATCACCTATCATGTTTTAATACAAATATAATATGGAATTTAAAGACTGCCATTAAGAATGGTTTCCTGGGAGAAACCAAGATGGCAGCATAGGTAAATACCTGAAATTGCTGCCTCACCCAACCACTTCAAAAATACAACTAAAAGACGAAACGGACATCATCCAGAACCACAGGAAGGCTGGCTGAGTGGAAATTCTACAACTAGAAGGGAAGAGAAAAGTACACTGAGACTCAGAGGAGGTGCGGAAGTAAAGTGCAGAGGTACGGAGGTGCACATGGAAAGGGCTGGCAACTGAGGACGCGGTTGTCTTTTTCAATCAGGAGGGAGTCACAAGATCCCAAGATCACTCCAGTTACGGACGAGTCTCTGGGGACCCAGACTCATACGGGGAGAAACTGGACTGTCTGGCATCCGGCAGAACTCAAAGGTGGCTTTCTCTCAGAGGTTCTTGCAGCGATTACCATGGGACACTGAGACCCGGGGCCTCTTAGGGCAGGACTGAGGATCAGCCATAGCTGTTTGCTCCACCCTGCAGATTCCCTGAGACCCCGCCTCACCCAAGCTGTGAGCAGAGGCTTTTGCATACGAATGCCCTGGCCCTTTGCTATCTAAAATTACCTAACAAACTGAAGCTGGGTCAGAGAGACCCAGAACATCCAAAAGAAGGCCCAAGGCCCCACAGCAGCTTGCATTGCTTCACAGCTGGGCCTCATCTGGGCACTTCCAAATCCCAAACAAGGAAGAGAAATCTGCAGATCTCTCTGTAGCTCCTGCTGGGTAGCATCAGGCAGAGGCTAAATTAGCACCTCCTTAGAGATCCAAGAGCCAGTGTACCCAGTGGTCAGAGTGGGACCTTCCAGATTACAACTCCTCAGATCCATAAGAGACACACCAAAGCCCCACTGAAGCAAGTATTGCCCCAGAAGGGGGTCTCCAGCACAGAAGTTTTCCCACCGTAGACACAGATGATTCTCACTGCCAGTTGGCCTGGAGGTCAATTCCTCCCAGTGATACCAACAACAATCAAGGCTTAACTATAACAAGACTGTGCACACACCCCACAAAGGGGTGCACCAAGAGTGTCCACCTCAGGTAATTGGAGAGGCTGAGCCACTGGGCCCTATAGGACACTTAGCATAGAAAGCCACTCTATCAACACAGGGAAGCAGCCAAAATGCGAAGACAAAGAAACAGGTCACAAATGACAGAAATGGAGGAAAGCAAACTACTGGATATAGAGCTCAAAACCACAGTTATAAGGTTTTTCAAGAATTTTCTTGAAACCGCTGATAAATTTAGTGAGACGCTCGAGGATATGAAAAAGGACCAACTAGAAATTAAGCATACACTGACTGAAATAAAGAATAATATACAGAGATCCAACAGCAGACTAGAGGAGCGCAAGAATCAAGTCAAAGATTTGAAATGCGAAGAAGCAAAAAACACCCAATCAGAAAAGCAAAATGAAAAAAGAATCCAAAAATACAAAGATAGTGTAAGGAGCCTCTGGGACAGCTTCAAGCGTACCAACATCAGAATTATAGGGGTGCCAGAAGAAGAGAGAGCGCAAGATATTGAAAACCTATTTGAAGAAATAGTGACAGAAAACTTCCCCTACCTGGTGAAAGAAATAGACTTACAAGTCCAGGAAGTGCAGAGAGCCCCAAACAAAAGGAATCCAAAGAGGACCACACCAAGACATATCATAATTAAAATGCCAAGAGCAAAAGACAAAGGGAGAATCTTAAAAGCAGCAAGAGAAAAACAGTTAGTTACCTACAAGGGAGTACCCATACGACTGTCAGCTGATTTCTCAACAGAAACTATGCAGGCCAGAAGGGAGTGGCAAGAAATATTCAAAGTGATGAGTAGCAAGAACCTACAACCAAGATTACTTTATCCAGCAAAGCTATCATTCAGAATTGAAGGTCAGATAAAGAGCTTCACAGATAAGAAAAAGCTAAAGGAGTTCATTACCACCAAAGCAGTATTATATGAAATGCTGAAAGGTATTCTTTAAAAAGAGGAAGAAGAAGAAAAAAGTAAAGATAAAAACTATGAACAACAAAAACATATCTATCAACAAGTGAATCTAAAAATCAAGTGAATAAAAAATCTGATGAACAGAATAAACTGGTAAATATAATAGAATCAGGGGCATAGAAAAGGAGTAGACTGACAATTCTCAGGGGGAAAGGGGTGTGGGGGTGCAGGAAGAGACTGGACAAAAATCGTACACCTATGGATGAGGACAGTGGGGTGTGGGTAAGGGCAGAGGGTGGAGTGGGAACTGGGTGGAGGGGAGCTATGGGGAAAAAAGGAGGAACAACTGTAATAATCTGAACAATAAAGATTTAATTTTAAAAAAAGAATGGTTTATATGCACCCATATGTTCATAGCAGCACAATTCACCATAGCTAAGATCTGGAAACTGCCTAAGTGCCCATCAGTAGATGAATGGATTAGAAAACTGTGGTACATCTACACAATGGAATACTATGCTGCTGTAAAAAAGAAGGAACTCTTACCATTTGCAACAGAATGGATGGAACTGGAGACCATTATGCTAAGTGAAATAAGCCAGTCAATGAAGGAAAAATACCACATGATCTCACTCATTCATGGATAACAGAGACCATTATAAACTTTTGAACAGTAATAGATACAGAGGCAGAGCTGCCTCAAACAGATTGTCAAACTGCAGCGGGAAGGCTGGGGAGGGTTGGGGGGCAGGAGGGAGGGGGGCAAGTGATCAACCAAAGGACTTGTATGCATGCATATAAACATAACCAATGGACATAAGACACTGGGGAGTAGGGGAGGCCAGGGGATTGTCAAGGGCGGGGGGAAAAAAGGGACACATATGTAATACCCTTTGTAATACTTTGAGCAGTAAAAAAAAAAAAAAAAATAGAATGGTTTCCTGCCCTACCTGCTGTGGCTCAGTTGGTTGGGAATCGTCCAGTGCACTGAAAGGTTGCCAGTTTGATTTTCAGTAAGAACACATGCCTGGGTTGTGGGCTTGACCCCCGTAGTGGTGCAATCTGTGTTGCACTCTCACATCAATGTTTTTCTCTCTCTCTTTCTCTCTCTCAAAACCAATAAAAAATCTTAAAATAAAAAAATAGAATGGTTTCCTGATGAACAATTTTTCTTAATATTAGTAACATTAGAATATGGGCATAGAATATAATTCAGTTACATGAACAATGTATACTGTGTATAATTCTCTTTGCTAGATACTGTAAAGATTCGTGTGGAGCCTTTTTATTTGCCAAGGGCCATTTGGATATTTATAACATTACTAGAGGCCTGGTGCACAAAATTTGTGCACTGCGGGGGGTTGTCCCTCAGCCCAACCTGCATCCTCTCCAGTTTGGGACCCCTCCGGGGATGTCCAACTGTTGGTTTAGGCCTGATCCCTATGGGACATCCCTCTCGCAGTCTGGGACTGCTGGTTCCCAACCACTCGCCTGCCTACCTGCCTGATTGCTCCTAACCACTTCTGCCTGCCAGCCTGATCACCCCCTAATCACTCCTCTGCCAGCCTGATCGATGCCTGACTGGTCCCCTGCTGACCCAATCGCCCCCAACTGCCCTCCCCTGCTGGCCTGGTCACCCCCAACTGCCCTCCCCGGCCAGCCTGTTCATCCCCAACTGACCTCCCCTGCCAGCCATCTTGTGGTGGCCTTCTTGTGACCACATATGGGCGGCCATCTTTGGGTGAAGGTGTGATGGTCAATTTGCATATTACATCTTCATTATATAGGATTTGTGGGCCATACAAAATTATCAACTTAAAAATTAGACTACTATATTTGGTCCAACAGTGAATTAATTCATCCCTAATGCCTTTGCAGTGCCAGACTGAATGATATCATGGGCCTTAATACTGCCCTTGGACCCAGCCCTGCTTTAAGATAACACAAAGATGAATGAGGTTGGGTGTCTGCCCTTTGGGGACTCAATCTAGTATTTGAGGTAACTATGTTACCCCATCCCCCATATTAGAAGGAAGACACTAACAAGCTGTTATGGTAAATGTTTTGATTTGTTGTGGTTTTCTGTTTGTTAGTTTGTTTTTGCACATGTTGGGCTCTTTTAAAATTTACCACATTTATATGGATTCCCCCTCTTTTTCAGGAGGGGAACCAAACTGAGAAAGGTTAAAACATTTGCCTAAAAGTAACATAGGCACAGCGCAAAGTCCACACTGATTTTGTAAAACTACAAGAAATATGCAGAGTCCTATAATTATAGTTCCTTAAAATCATAATATTCTGTAACCAGGTTCTAAGGCCATAGGTTGCCAGAGCCACAGCACTAAACCTCAAGCCTTATTGTCCTGAAATCCATATTATTCATGTAATACTGATTGTAGAATTTTAGTTAAGGTAGCAATTATTGTGGGTTAGAATTGTCAGAGGAGATAAGTGAAACTGCTCTGTGGATGTAGGTATTCGGCAGCAGAGAGAAGTAAAGGCAAGAAAAACAGTGCTGTTAAATGCAGAGGCAGAAGAAACAGATTATCTGCACATGGCAGTGGCACAAATGGCTTGATTGACACATGACTGAGTCTAGTTATTTAGGTCCAGTTATGAGATAGAACTATGCATGTGGGAATTGAAAAGTTAAATTGAATTTACATTCTTGCATTAAGACTGGGTGGACATTTTGCAACCCTGAGCAGGAGAATGGTTTAGTAAAAGTGCTATTCTAGGAAAATTATTCCACCCTGGTACCAAAATATCTTTGAAACAGGAGCACTAACTGGGAGTGCATTTCATTCCAGTCTTTCTCTAGATTGATCATTATAAATAAAAACGCCTGTGTTGTTACTTCTATTTTAGTTAAGAAGCAGCTAAATCTTTAGCATCATGTATTTTTCAGTCTCGATGACTTCATTTTTTTTAACATTGTAGTCTCTTAATCTGAAATTCTTACATGATATATTTGCAAACTTCTTATTCTGTCCTCCAAGTTGACTATTCTTTCATAATATCTATCTCTTAGTATATCTTCTTAATATCCCTTTGTAATATATCCCTTTTTAAACTCTTCTTAGTTTTCTTCTTACTATTACTTCACAATTATAAATGACCTTGGATTTATCTTCCAACTCACCAATTCTCTCTTCAGCTGTATTTAGTAAACTTTTCAAGTCATCTGTTAAGAAGCAGTATAGTATGGTAGTTATAAGTGAAGACTTTGAAGGCAGAATTCCTAGATTTAAGATCTTTCCCTGCCACTCACTAGCTGGGTGATGTTGGGCTAGTTTCTTAACCTCTTTGTGCCACAGTTTTATTATTTGTAACATGGAGATAAGAATAGCATCTATTTTTACAGGTTTTGGTATTAAATGAGTGAATATATGGAATGAGCTTAGAACAGTACCAATATTAATTTTCATTATTGTGGTTTCATAATTATAATATCTATACCTCCCATTTTTGCTAGGCGTGTTTCTATTTTCTAATCTATTATTTTCCCCCTTATGGTGCCCATTTCTTGGACCATTTGAGCATATTTATTTTAAAACCTCTTTCTGATTATTCTGATATCTTTAGCTCCTAAGTTATGAATTTTACCCTTTGTTATTTTGCTATCTCATAGAAGTTTGTTTGTTCATAGGATTTGTAACTTCTTTACTTGGGAGCTCACCTTCAGCAGATTTTTATTTTTATTTTATAGAAATTCCAGATGCTCTGGGTTATGAGGTACCATATGGATTGGTTTGTGTTTTTCTGTCTCTGCTGAATTTTACAAGTTTTATTTTAATCTTTCAGTACAATTTTCCCACACAGATTGGTAGGGCATAACATCTCACTTTTCTACCCACAGCTTGACATGGTTAGCTTATCTCACTGTCATATCCCTCAACAGGTGGCTGAAGTTTTTCTAGACCATATTTCTAGGTGGGACCACCTTTCCAGGGTCCTAGCCTTACTCAGGGAGCTCATTTCCAGTTCTTCATGTGCAAGAAGCTTGTGACATAAACTCTTTCCCTTATGCAGATATTAAAACCCTAGTCTTTATGCCTGCATTTAGTTCCATATTTTTCTTGGCATAAACTTATGCTCCTTATCAGAGGTTTGGCTTTGAATTCCTTTTTGGTTTCTAGCCTCTAGGAATTTGCCAGTCAGTTTTGAGACTGGCCTTTTTTCTTAAATTTTATACAGAATAACTTGAATAGTATTAGTAGCCTTTCATATTAGCTTATGCTACCATTTTGTTTGGTAGAATACTGTCAGGCGTGACAATGCCAATTTACCAGTTATATTTCTTTAATAAATAAAGTGGTGCATTACTTGATTCCTCAGCTTTCCCCCCAGCCTTATTGAGATATTATTAACATATAACATATGTAAATTTAAGTTATACAGCCCTTGCCTGTGTTGCTAAGTGGTTAGAGCATCAACCTATTCACCGTAGGGTTACCAGTTAGATTTTTGGTCAAGCACATGTACTTGGTTTGCAGCTTAGATTCCTGGCCCCAGAGGCAACCAGTACCAGTGTCTCTCACATTGATGTTTCTCTCTCTCTCTCTCTCTCTCTCTCTCTCTCTCTCTCTCTCTCTCTCTCTCTCTCTCTTTCTCTCTCTCTCCCTCCCTCTCACCCTCCCTTTCTTTCGCTCTCTCTACAACTCTACAATCATTGGAAAAAATATCCTTGGGTGAGGGGTGAAGATTAACAACAATAATGAAGATTAAGGTATACAGTGCAATGATTTGGTACACTAAATACTGAAAAATGATTACCACAATAAGGTTAACACATCCATCTTCTCACATAATTACCCTTTTTAATGTATGTGTGATGATATTTACAATCTCTGATTTCAAGCAAACAAGATTCACTAAAATCAACAGTTTATTGAGAACTTACTTTATCGCATTTTTAAGGGTATTATTGTGTTAGTTCCAATTCAAATATGTTCTCAAAATTAGGGTACCTTTAGTTAAGTTAGAGTCAAGAAATAAATAAACGAAGCATAATGAAAAGCACTAGGTGACAGTGCAAAAACAGCCATTCCTTAATCCTGTAGATTAGACACACCTGGGCTGGAGTGCCTTTAAATAGTAGGTTATACAACCATACCGATACATGCCTAGGGCATGCTTATCTTTGTTACTTTCCAAAAAGAAATTGTATACAATGCCCCTCCCCCAGTTTTTATTGTTTGTTAGCAAAAGTGAGGCAGACTTATGGTTCTGAGTTTACACTACAGTTTTTTAATCAAAAAAGAGAGATCAGGTTGCCTTAGGTAAACTGAAATTGTCAACTCTGAGCCAAAGCAATGCATCAAATTTAGAAATATAATCCTTCTTTTTATGCATTGGCTTTCCTCTTTTGACATGAATGACTTTTAACTTTTAAGATAATGTGTACCTATTATTATTTTTCTTTTGCTAATTTTTATTGCATTCTTGACCATTAATTCTTAGAAGTTATTGTTACATTTTTGGACATTTAAGAATAAATTAAGCCCTGACCTGTGGTTCAGTTGGTGAGAGCATCGTCCTGTACACCAAAGGATTTCAGGTTAAATTCCAGGTCAAGACACATACCTAGATTGCAGGTTCTATTCCTGGTTGGGGCATGTATGGGAGGTAACTGTTTGATTTTTCTCTCTCACATCGAAGTTTCTCTCAATCTCTCTCTCTCCCTCCCACCTTACCTCCCTCTTACCCTTCTTCCCTCCCTCCCTCCTTCCCTTCCTGTCTCTCTAAAATCAGTAAACAGTCCTTGGGTGGGAATTTTCAAAAAAGAATAAATTAAGATTGTCTTCTTTATTCCTTCACCATTTATCTGAACATGAACGATGGGTTAGGATTGTATACAGTGATTGATATAGACGACAGTGTGGATATTTACATCATGGGATTTGTTGTATCGTTTTCTGTCAAATATCTTCGCTCATGATACCCCAAGGCATCATAAAAACAAAATGGAAGCTGCAACAGAGGGCCAAGAGAGAAATATGTTAGAATAAATAGTAAAGCAGGAGGAAGACACGTTACATATATTGTATTTCATTCTTTCAACAAACATGTATTGGATGCCGAATGCGTGCCAGGGATTGTATTAGACAGAGGCCATGGTGCTCAAGAAAGATGTGGTCACTGCCTTCCTGGTGCCTACAGTCTAACAGGTGAGACAGTCAATAGCAATAATATAATTATAGCCTTTGACATATGCTATTAATGAAACATACTTGGGGCATCAGGTGGACAATAATACTGTTGGGTCAATGCAATAGGAGGGCTACTTCTGATAGTATGTACAGAGATGGCTTTTCTGAAGAGTGGCCATTTAGATGGGGACCTAGATGCTGAAAAGAGATTGCTGTATTTTCTGTTAGCAGGGTTAACATTTCATGGGAGGCATACAATAGTTTATAAAGAAACATCATCAAAATAAGATTCTTTAAATTTTAACCTGTGCATTGTGCTTTATTTGTTTGTGAATATTTTATTTCACACCCATCCTTCATAAGTTGATGCAATTTCAGGACAAGTATAGGCAGCAAGCATAGGATAGTTTGCATATTAAAACTGTTACTACTGTATTGCATATTTGAATATTGCTAAGAGTAAATCTTGAAAGGTCTCATCACAAGAAAAAAAATCTGTAGATATGTATGGTGATGGATATTAATTAGGCTTACTGTGGTTATCATTTCACATTATATAAAAATGTGAAGTCGGTATGTTTTACACCTGAAACTGATATAGTGTTATATGACAATTATATCTCAATTTAAAAAAAGAAAAAAAACTGCAGCTCTCCCCTCCTCCTGCCCTCCCTCCTTTCTACCTTTAGGAATAATAAATCTGTTTCCATATTTATTGACTGTTCCTTTCTACAGTTTAAGAAATATCTTTGTACTATGAGTTATTTGAGAATAACTAAGAAGATGTTAAACATTATTCTTCATTGAATTCTAAATATTTTATTTTTTTCTTAACAAAACATTTGCCAAAAATCCTCTATATTGATTTAATTAATTAGCTATTGCCTTATGTATTGCATACTAAGTAATTATATAATGTAGAAACAAGGGCAAGGTATCTTTGCAGATGCTGTTTTATGGAAAAAAAGAGCCTTTGGCATAATGTAATACATATTGCTGCCTAGTCATGCCTTAAATGTAATTCTCTGATATATAATAATGTTAATAAAGTGGTCAATTATAATTGACAGTATTCTGATGCATTAAAGATGATGGAATAATTCAATATTTAGGAAAAACTGAGAGAAGTGAGTATCTCTTTTTTTGAAAGCAGGTTAGACTGTGATACAGAAATGAACAAATGAAAATTAAAACATAAACATTTAGTGCTACATGGCTATTGAATAGTATCTGACTTAACCCTCTTCCAGAAAGACTAGAAAAAAAAAAAACTAGGCAAATAATAGCTTTTAGATTTTTTAAATGTTAGTAAAGACATTTAAAAAACATTATAAAATATGTCATGTACACATACATATAACATGTAAATTACAAAGAATAATAATTTAAAAATCTATTAACTTACTGAACTGAAGAGATGAAACTGTCATCAGTGCCCTTGTAGGGCCTCCTGTGTTCTCCTAGACCCAGTCCTCCCCCTCCCACCCCAGAGCTAACCTCTGTCCTGAACCCTGTGTGTATCATCCCTGTTTTTCTTTATAGTTTTACCATGATATATCCCTAAACAATATATTGTCTACTTTTTCTCAGTTTTTAACCTATAACATAAAGGGAATCCTAAAATATGCATTATTCTGCAATTAGTTTTTTTATTTAACATTTTGTTTCCTACCTTTACCAATGTTAGTGTATGAACCTGAATTTCAGTTGCCTGCCATGTAGCTTTCCATTGGATGAACGCACCGCAGTTTACTTGTGAGATCGGCCGAAACCGGCTCTCTGACATTCCCCAAGGGGTCCCAGATTATGAGATGGCGCAGGCCAGGCCAAGGGACCCAGCTGGTGCACTATCGGGGCTGGAGAGAGACTGAGGGAGGGCTCCAGGGCATGTCTGGCCCCATCTCACACAGTCCCAATCGGGGCAGATCAGGGCTGGCAGCCCAGGGAGGGACATGGGAGCTTGGCCAGCCAGGGAGGGACTGTGGGAGGGCTCCAGGGCATCCATCCTGTCTGGCTCTCTCCTGATCAGCTGGACCCCAGCAGCAAGCTAACCTACCGGTCAGAGCGTCTGCCCCCTGGTGGTCAGTGTGCATCATAGTGAGTGGTTGAGCGGCCTTAGCATATTATTAGCATGTTATGCTTTGATTGGTTGACCGGTTGACCAGTCAACGGGATATTTAGCATATTAGGCTTTTATTATATAGGATAATTTTCACCTCAGGGACCTACCAAAGGGGCCTCAGAGACCCCTAGTCAAGTGTCTCTAGACCACACATTGAGAACTACTGCTCCGGTGTGAGTCTATGATTAGAATGATCAGGTCATTGGTGTATGTGCCTTTACACTTGCTATTTAAGTCCAAATATTTTTTCCAAAGCAGTTGTACCAATTTATACTTTTAATAATAAGGTATAAGTATTTCCTTTGCTAAACATTCTGTCTAGCTTTTAATATTGTCAAACTTTTTAATTTTTGTCAACCTAGTGGGTGTAAAATGGTGTCTTGCTGTGGTTTCAGATTGCATTTCTGTTATTGCTAATGAAGCTAAAGATTTTTATTGGCTATTGAAAAAAATTGTCTTCTTCCCATTTTCTTTTGGGTTATCTTTTTCATAAGTCTATTAATGAATTCTTTAAATATTGGAGATACTAATCCACTGTCAGTAATATGTGATGCAAATATCTGGTCACAGTTGAGGCTTTTATTTTTATTTTTTTTAATCTTATTTTTAATGAACAGAATTTTTAAAATATTAATATAATCAGTTTGTCTCAATCATTTCCTTTATGGCTTAGACTCTTTGTTTTTTGTTTAAGAAACTCTGCCCTGGCCAGTGTGGCTCAGTTGGTTGAAGAATCATACCATGCACTGGAAAGTCGCAGGTTCGATTCTGGTTCAGGGCACATACCTAGGTTGTGGGTTCAATCCCTGGTTGGGAAGGAGGCAACAGACTGATGTATATCTCTCACATGGGTGTTTCACTCTCAAAAAGAAAAAATCAATAAAAAACAAACTCTTTCTACCTGGGGTCATAAAGATATTCTGCTAAATTTATTATGTATATTCATTCATTTAAACAATGTTTATTAGTTGCCTGCTGTTGTCAGATTCTGTTCCAGATACTGTAAATATGGTAGTGAAAGAAAATATTTAAAAATCCGAGAATCCTGGAGTTTACATTCTGGAGGTGGGGGGAGGGCCAATGGACAAATGAGTAAGTAATGATTTCGTATAAGGATGGCTATAAACATTATGAAAGATCATAAAGGTAGGTGAGAGTGTGCATGGTCAGCAGTGAGGTTCTCTAGCCCGGAACAGCAAAGTGCAGAGTTCCTAGGAAGTTATGTGCTTGGGGGAGTTTGAGAAAAAGTAAGAAGACCAGGCGGCTACAATGGCAAGAGCAAGAGGAAGGGTACTCAGAGATGAGGTCTGGTTGATTAACAGGAGCCCAGAGCTGGTAGGTGCCTCTTAGGCCACTGGAAAGACTTGAGCTTTTACTTTGAGATGGGAAGGCACTGGAGAGTTTTGAGCAGAGAAATAACGTATTCTGATAACTCAGTTTTTTAAAAACACCCCTCTAGCTGCTGTTTTGAAAATAATCCATAGGCAGCAAGGGCGGAACACAGAACCATTAGGAGGCTTATTCAGTAATCAAGGCAGAAATGAAAGTGGCTTGCATCAGATGGTGTCAGTGCTGGAAAAAAAAAAAAAGATCAGATTCTTGATATATTTTGGGGCTAAAAATTTGGAAATTGATTAGACATAGTTTGCAAGAAAAATTGAGTCAAATGAGTAACTCCCCTTTTTTTTGGGGGGGGGGCATTTTTCTTGAGTAATTGGAAAGAGAAAGTTATCATTTAAAGAGATGAGGAAGACACAAGTAGAGCAAGTTTCAGCTCAGGTATAAGGACTTCCTTTTGGGTAAGTTACTGTTCTCATGCCCACCCATTTTCTGAATAGGGATGCCAAGAAGGCAGTTGGAAATATGTCTGGACTTATTGGGAGAGGTCTGCCTGGGTACATGAATCTGGGAGTCTTTAAGTTCATGAGGCTGGGTGTGATTCCCTTCCTCCCTCCTTCCTCTTGAAAATTAAACACACACACACACACACACACACACACACACACACACAATAACAAAAGAAAACTAAAATAAAAATAAAAGTGCTTAAAATAAAGAATTTAGGAAAGTCTTAAAAAGAAGAAAATTAGTATTTTCTATGATCCAAACATAACCACTGTTAATATTTTGGTTTGTAGCTCTTAGGTTTATTTTTTCTGTGCACTTTAATAAATTGGTTATCTAAACAAAAAAAGTAAAATACAGTGTTTATATATTTGCTGTGATTTTCTTGCATAACAATATGTCATGTTTATCATTCCCCTTCACTAAACATTTTCATGATTTTTAATGGTAGTGTAGCGAATGGTAGTGAATATATAAAAATAGGCCTTGACATAGTCTTAAAGATTCAGACTATTAATCCATTGGAATGTATCCAAAAGTGAACTACTCTGATGGTGGTAGGTCTGGGAACAATGTCATACAAATAGAGGGCTTAGCAGGAGTTGTTCCCATAGCAACAGTTGGAAGGGTTCCAGTGGAAAAGGAGAAGTGTCCAGCAGCAGATAGTAGTAGAGAGGAGGGCAGGAGAGGCCCCAATCATAGCAAAGATCTGGATAGAATTGCTGCAGTTGTTTTTGTAGCCATTTTTCAATCAGAAACTTTCCATGTTTCGCTGAATTATAGGTCACATATGTTTGTTATACTACATATCTTATGCATGCAAATATAAATTTTTTATGCACTCTACAAACACAGCTCCGTGTGTGTGTGTGTGTGTGTGTGTGTGTGTGTGTGTGTGTGTGTGTATTATAGTTGAGAAACTTTAGTTTCTATGTTATACTGGTAGTTTATGAAATACAAGCTTTGAATTAGATTTCTACTATTAAAATATTTTTAAATCTATTGGAGAGGATTCTTTTTTTCTGAAAACAAATTGTAACAAACATTTTCTCTTTCTTGACCTTGAACTACTTGAACTCTGTAGCTTTCCTGTTCATTCCCCATTTGAGAAATGTGATGGTCAATCAGAAGTCATTTTTTCTTTGTGAGGCTTCTGTTGTGAATTTCAGCAAAAGGGGCCATGCAGGCGGCATTTTACCTGATGTTGATGTTGCTTAGGAACAGAATCAGGAGTAGTCTCCACATTTACAAAAGGCCAAATAACTTGGCCGTCACTTCTGCTTACAGAAACATCTGCATCTCTCATCCTCCTTTTTGAACATTATATGGGCTAAAACATTAATAAGTCAGATATAATGTTCTTTTCACTTTATATAACCTCTTAATATTCCCTAGTAAGAATGTGTTGCTTGAAAAATCAGGAGAAAATAAAGTTGTTTTAAAATATTATTTTAGATGATGAAAAGAGGGATCAAATGAGTAGTTTAACAGATATGCCCGACAAGGACCCTTTTTTAAAATTGGATCTGTATAGGACTAATCATAGAGCTACTTAAGAATAAAAATACAAACACTGCGGTCTAGTTTCACATTGTGTCCTAAAACATCCCACTAAGGGCCATGTACTCCAGGAGAACTGAATTACTTTTTATTATTCTACTCCCGTTTGCATGCTATTCTCTCTACCTAGACTTCTTGGATCCAAGACTTTGAAAGTCTACATCCCATCCATAATTTTAGGCTAATTAAGTCGCCACCTCCTCCAAGTAGGCTTCCTTCAATACCATAAAACACAGTCTCTTTCATTGAACTTTAATTTATTTCTGTATCCCTAGAGACCATCCCAGTGCTGGAACATAGTTATGACCATATGGGATTTTTTTGTTTTGTTTTTTGTTCATCCTCACTCACGGATATGTTTTCCATGAATTTTTAGAGAGAGTGGAAGTGAAGCAGGGAAAGGGAGAGAAAAGCATCGATGTGAGAGAGACACTTCGATTGGTTGTCTCCTGCACAAGCCCTGATGGGCCAGGGATCAAACCTGCAACCCAAGTATGTGCCCTTGGCCAGGAATTGAACCCCAAACTCTTCAGTGCTCGGGCAGAGGCTCCAACCACTGAGCAACACCTGCCAGGGCCTTATGTGATTTTTATTTGCTTGGTTATACTATTATAATGCATGGCATATATAATAATCCCTTAAATGTAAGTTTTCCTTATGAAAATCTCTAGACTATTTAAATGTAGTTTGTATATCTTTTTGGCAACCATGAGAATGTTGGATTGAGTATACAAAACCCTAAGTATTCTTCTTAGAAGTATTCTTTTTAAAAAGCAAGAAAAGAAGTTTAATAGTAACTACAATAGCAGTGTTGAGCAGTAGAGTGATAGTAGCATTTATCAAGCATTTATTGCATGGCACATAAAAGTTTTTTATATGCATTTTCTCCTTTATGCTTCACACCCACACTTTCCAAGGTAAAATCCTATTATTTCACTCATTTTATAAATGAAGAAACTGGAACCTGGGGAGACTTGCATACATTCCCAGAGATAGTCAACGACAGTATAAAGTTTTGAAATGAAGTCTTAGGCCCCAGAAGGGTAAATGAGAGGAATGTCCCTGGGTGTTAGGATGGGATTCCCATGCGTGTCAGGAAGGAGGACAGTACCGTAAGAATTGTTGATGGGCACGTGCATTGCGACTTTGTCCTGGAAGGGCTCCTAACCATGGTAGGAGCTTAGATTAAAATACCTTTAGTTATCTTTGAAAATGGGGGGGGGGGATATTCGTAAACTCTTTCATAAAATAATGTGATTTCTCTATGCCTCTAAAGCTGTTTTCCCAGGAAACAGTAAGATGTTTAAAAATGATTTATGCTTGCCCTAGCCAGTTTGGCTCAGTGGATAGAGCGTCGGCCTGCGGACTCAGGGGCCCTGCATTCGATTCCGGTCAAGGGCATGTACCTTGGTTGCGGGCACATCCCCAGTGGGGAGTGTGCAGGAGGCAGCTGATCGATGTTTCTCTCTCATCGATGTTTCTAGTCTCTATCCCTCTCCCTTCCTCTCTGTAAAAAGTCAGTAAAATATATTTTTTAAAAAATGATTTATCCTAATGTATGAGTCTTCAGAATTTCTGGAGTTAGGTTTCTAAGAGTATGTGTCTGTTTAAAAGAACAATTAATAAAATTGCATATACTTTATTCCTTTGCATTGTTTTAATTATTTTAGACTGATTCTGTTTTTTAAGTTCCAAGTTAGAAGGACTTCTTTAGAACATTTATTAAGGACAAGTACCTGAACCAGGTTGACCTGGCATTTGCAGACACCATCTTTGGGCTGCCCCCTCCCCCTGCTAGAGAATAGTGACTTAGCGAGGACTATTCCAGTTAGGATATGCTGCTTGTTATACTAGCATGTTTTTCTGGGAGGGAGGGAGGAGTGGAAGGAGGGAGGGGACCTATTTTGAATATTCTGAAGAAGTCTAGCCAAGGGATGATAGTGACCATCATCACAGCTTTTGGCCACTTGGATGAAAGAATGTTATTAATACCCATAATCCTACTGTTACTCAAGATAGTCATGTGGACACACCTTATTATGAACCTATTTCCACAAGATTAAAAACAAGTTATAACACGCTTTGAGGCTTCTATTTTGTAATCACCTTTTACATCATTATGGAAGAGAATCATTTACATTTCCTTGAACACTAAATTTCTTGTTCTATTTCTCTGGTATCTAATGGGCTTTCATTTCATATCAACATTTAAGTAGTGTCACAATAGGTGGTGCCATAACTCTATACTGACTGACATTATAGGAAAACAGAACGTATTTTTGACCAGTGAAATCAAAAGGGAAGAAAAAAATATAAAAAATCTTCTGCCCTAGCTGATTTGGCTCAATGGATAGAGTGTCAGCCTGCGGATTAAAGGGTCCTGGGTTCGATTCTAGTTAAGGGCACGTACCTCAGTTGCAGGTTCTATCTCCAGCCTTGGTCGGCACTTGTGCAAAGGCAACCAATCAATGTCTGTCTGTCTGTCTGTCTCTCTCTCTCTCTCTTTCTCTTCCCCTCTCCTTCCCTCCCTCTCTCTCTAAAAATCAATGGAAAATATCTTTAGGGGATATATTTTAACATTCTTTCATCCAAGTGGCCAAAACAAAAGTCTTCTGAGCCCTGCTTTTAGGAAATTCATGAACAATGTTTTGAAGGATGCATTCTTCCATTCTCTGTTAGTAAAATCCCTTGACTGCCTTCTTAATTCTGCTGGCAGCTAGCATGGCAGTGTGCTGGGGCCTGCATGGCAAATGATATTATTTGTAACACTGGTGTCAACCTGCATGGAGATTAATTACTGTGTTTGTATTAAAGTACTGGTTGGTTTAGAATCACTGCCTTTTTCAACTTTCCCCCCAACTTTGGTCATTTCTACTGACGATTTACAGTAAAATAGCTGACAACTGCCTGTGATTAGTTTAGCCAGATGCTACTTGCTCTGGTAAATTCATTTTAAGCATTTGACAAGACTGCAAAGATTAGTGCCAGCTTAACTAAAAATATTTTTACAGACGGAAGATGCGTGAGAAATCAGTTACTTTCCAGGTATATGATGACTATGTAAATTAACTGACAACATATCTTCTTTGATGTTTATTTGTGAAACATTTGTCTACTTTATAGAACAATTGGCGGAGTGATCTTTCACAGGTATGTTCAGGAGGTGTCACCAAATGGAGTGCTTACTGGTGTCTGTATGTTATTCCTTTGCTCTATGAGTTACCTGCACCTCAAGACTTAGGGAGTTGCAAGGAAAAATTAGGAAACCCTGGATTAGAAAATGACCGTAAAAATGAGAGGTTCTTTCTGTAGGGATTCCTACCACTCAACACCAATGAAGAAGCTCTTTTCTTACTCTGAACACATTGTTCTTAAAAGGGCTTCCTTCCCTGTCATAGCTCCAGGTATCATGACCCACGATAACTACTTTATTGTTCGTTTCTAACTGTCCTTTCTTCAGAGTCCTTTCTCATCCATTTCCCCCTTTATCTTCAGTTTCTCTTTTACACTCTCCTTTCTCTTAGCATACATTTTACCACAGAAATGTCTCTTATTAGTGATTATTGTGTTAAATTGGGTTAGTTGAATAGAAGTGAATTTAGATTCTAGCACGGCCCAATACAGCTACTTTTAGAGGCTTCGGGCAGTTTCCAATTCTCCTTCAAAAAATCGGTTGTGACCCTGTCTATTGGAATCCTGTATCATATATGTACTATCTGTTCTGGAATTGGGCGGAGCTGCTGTGCTGTCCAAACTTATTTTACAAATGAGGAACCTGAGGCTTTGAGGTTTCAATAACTTGTCAATTATCACGTGTAGTTAAGTGGCTTGGGTAGGATTAGAACCTTGATCTCATCATATCCCAGTGTTCTGTCCACTTGTTTATGCTTCTTCCTGACTAGCTTGACTCTGTGTATTTGAATGTCTTTATATTTTACTGGCTTCAGTTTTCTCACCAAACTTACTGACTTATCTGACTTCAAAATTAATACTCAGAGCAAAACAGCTATAAGAAAGTATTCATTTGTACCCATTTTCTTCTCCTGTTTATTGACCAATTTTCCTGAAATGGTCTGGATATGTTTAGGGCTTTCTCAGAGAATGCTACACAGAAAGTATACAATGGTACTATTATGTTTTAAGATATGGGAAAGAAAGATGATTGTTTTGGTATTGATGGTTATCATTATTAATTTTTAAAGACTAGTATATTCATAGCTTTTCAGTATAATGATTTAGCAACCCTGTGACAGTACTGTATTTCTCTTTACCCTAATTTCACTTCACTCTGCTTTAGATTAACCCAGCTTCTACCAGGTACCTAGTGAAATGGTGTTAGTGGTGGTGGTGGGGTTACTTATGTATATGTGTTAAGTATTTATTGGTTTCATGGGAAGCTATAATTTTGTGGTGATTTCAAGCTCTGTGTGTGTGCTTTTAACAAAGGCCTTCCCTGCCATATTCTCATCCCAATCCTACTTTTAGTTACTATGACAATGGTAGTCTTTTACAAGTTTAAATATGTAAGTAGGTAACTACTTTTGCATTTTATGTAATATACAGATTGCTACCAATAATGTGCTGTAAATTTATTTTTATAAAAAGATCATGGTATGTTAATATGTAATATTCTGTAGAATAATTGTGGAACATTTATAAACATTCTTTTAAGGACGTGAGTCATCCACTTACCATTTGCTTTGCCTCTCACTATTTGCGGTCACTTGTCATTATCCTTAACAATAAAAATGGACCCTGAAATGCAGAACATAAAATACTTTGGGAGTTCAGAGAAGGTAGGAGCATATTCTAGCTGGGGGCCTTGGAAAGCTTCATGGAAGTGCTGGAATTCCTTGGTGGGACTCCAGCAGGTCTCGCTATAGCCTGTGGGGCTAGACAAGATAGGGGGGAGAAAAGAGGTTGGAATTCAAGATAGAAAGAACAAGTTATAATAACATGCAAGCTGAAGAACGTGCAGAGTATACTTGAGGAGTAGTCTATCTTGGCCAAGCATAGGACATGCTTAAAGTAATTAAAGAAATTCTGCTGGGAGGAAGTTTGAGACTGTATCAATAACATCCTTGAGTGCAATATTAAGACGTTTGATTTTATTTATAAGGCAGTAGAAGAGCCATTGAAGAATTTTAAGTAACAGTGGAATATTATCAGGGATGGTTTAGAGAAGACTGATCTGACAAATATGAATAAAATGGATGGGGGAGAAACTAAAGGAGGAACTATTTATTTGTTTATGGCAATAGTCTGGGCAAACAGAGCTTAATCCAGGAAGATGGTTCAACACACCTGATTTTTTTTTAATGGGGGAAGAAAAGATCAAAGATAATTCTGAGCTGGAATAACTTGCTGAATAGTGATGGCAGTTGTTGTTGTTGTTGTTTTTAAATAATAAAGTAGTGAGTTCATAGGAAGGATCCTGTTTGGGGAGAAATTGTTTGTGAATTTCTCTGATTTGAAGTATAGATCGAGTATATAGCTACAGTTGCCTAGTTAGGGAGAAGAACATATGTGGTTTGAATGGGTATCAATAATTACCTACTTTTTATAGGTACCCACACAAAGGAAATGATTAAAATTATGAGTTTAAAAGAGATCACTAGGGAAGAGTGTATAAGAAAGGAAGAAGGGCAAGGGGAGAACTTTGATGAACCCCTCACTTGAGTGCAGAAGTAATAGCTGCTAGAAGGAAGAGGTAGGGAAGCTGGGTAGGGGAATTATACTAAAGCAGTGTTTAGAAAGTCCACAGAGGAGTAACTTCAGGAAGAAGGGATTAATCAACAACCTAAATTTATAAAGAGAAAACAAGTGAGTTGGGGAGGAAAAAGTAGGTCTTTGGATTTCTTGGCCTTGGTCGTGTTGCTGATGCGGCAAGGACAATTGCAGGAGAGTGGAAAGGACAGAGATTGGATTATAAGGGCTTAAGTCCTGGGTGACAATAAAGTGAGGTCAAATTTGTGTAGATTGCAGTCTTTTCAAAAGGTGAACACTGCTTATTTTTGTTTTCATAATGTTAAACTGGATCTGTTATAAATTTTAATATCATATGCAAGAAGCATTTTTTATCATTTTATAGCAGATTTTTAAAGCCATAATTTCAGATTTTGAATGGATCAGCATGAGACAGATTCTCTTTAGCACCATTTTAGCTCTGGACAAATTTCAAGCTGGATATTACTGATTACTCTGAAATGCAAATAGTGCTATTTTGTTTTACAGCTATCATTTAAAAAGCCGTGTACTCATTAAGATAAATATGTGCTGCGTGAACAACAAAAAAATGAGAAAGAAAATGGACATTATTTGTATTTTGTAGGTTCTCCGGTATGGAACCAAATGCACTAATCTTCCAGTACTAATGAGAAGCAAAATATAATTTGCCAACGCACAATTAACTTCTTACTGGCTTCTGTTGATTTGTAGTGCTATAACCCCTTACCAGGTGAAAATTCCCAGCTTCAGAGATTTTATTTGACCAATATTTTTAATTGCAGCCAAATAATGAAATGATTATCGTGAAACAAGGTTATGTTGGAATAAATCATAATTCCATGGAGCTCAGATTACAGCCTCTCTGTTGCGTTGTCTGCCACCAGGGCCATGAGCTCTTATTTCCCTCTTTTCCCTTCTGCTCTTGTGTTTTGCCATCACTGACAAACAAGGGCTTTCCTCCCATTTTCCATTTGGAAACCTGCTAGTTGTAGACAATGTATTGTATCTCATATGGCTATTGTATCGCTTCTCTCTTTTTTTCCTTTATTCTCTTACTGTGTCATGTCACTTCTATATACTTGCACACATACATATTATATGTATATACACACATTCATGCATCCATATATATGCATCCATACATTCATATCACAGAGTAGTGGGAGAAAGCTTTTATTTGTTTTTGTTGTTTTGTTTTTATTGACTTCAGAGAGGACTGGAGAGGGAGAAAGAGGTAGAAACATCAATGATGAGAGAGTATCATTGATCGGCTGCCTCCTGCATGCCCCACACGGGGATCAAGCCCTCAACCTGGGCATGTGCCCTGACCGGAAATTGAACCATGACCTCCTGGTTCATAGATCAATGCTTAACCACTGAGCCATGCAGGCAGAGTGTGGGAGAATGCTTTTAAAGCAGCGAGTTTACCTATTTAGCTCATAGTCTAATGAGACAGGTTTTGTTCCTTAGCTCCACATGAGAAAAGCTCTACTCCACAATCCTAAACTGAAATTCTAAATCCACCTAGCCATTTTCCAAAGGGGCCTCTGGGACCAGGGAGATTGGGTTAAAGAATATAATGGCTCAGCGAGACCAATCATTATGATTGGCAAATGAACTCAAAACACTATATTACTAATGTTGAGGCAGTCAGGAATCTTATTTGCACAACATCCAAACTGTAATACTCTGAATGACTAATAGATTGAAAAATTGTAGAAAACTCTGAAGTTGTGATTCTCTTATGATTTGAGGTAACACTTGTTTCATAGAATAATGAAATCTTGTTTGTTGGCAGGGACCTTAGAGGATCATCTAATTTAATCTCTTTTTCGAATGCAGCAGTACTTTCTATAACACCCCTGAGAGATAAATGTTCAGTGACATAGAATTCTTTGCTTTCTGTAGGCTCCCGTTCCATTAACAGTATATTCTTCACACTGAATTGGGATGTCTTCCTGTGAACTCTCACTCAGTTCTGCCCTGAGGAGAGAATATGGAATCCCAGACTTACCTCTTTTTCCTAACAGTTAGGCAAATACTTGAAACTCTTTTTATTTTGTTCACTTTTCCATGGCACTTTCCTGTGATAAAGTACATAGTTTTATTGACCATTCCTTATTTATTGACCCCTCCAGAATGTTGGCTCCTCCCCTTCTCATTTATTGTAATTTGTCCGTGACCCTCCTAAAATGTCATTGTACATTATTTAAGCTAATAGTCCAAATGAGTCTGCTCTTTGCAGAATACAGTTGAACAATGCCTTATACATTATACGTTTAAAGGTCAAATCTTTATATTTGTATTTTTTTATGTACACACTTGTCTGAATATTGCCTTAGAATAAATATCAAAAAAAAGAAGATTGGTGCCTAAGAAAATGTACTTTTAAAATATTATTTGTATAATTTGTTGGATTGTTTTTGAGTAAGGGTGTATCTATGGAAACTATGATTAACTATCATAAGACAAGAACCAGTCATATCCTTGCAACACTGGTCACTGTATTGTCATTCTTTTACATCTTGCTGCTCTGACAAATATAAAGTTATATCTCCCTATTACTTTAATATGCTTTTCTTTTACTTTTTTCCACCCATCCATCAACCCCAAGGTCAAATTTTTAGAGTATATGTTCCCATTTTATAATATTGATGATGCTAAGATTTTTAGCTTTTATAGTAATTTTATCTTGCTGGGGGCACATGTGGATTTTGTGGTCCACTAGAATCCTCACTCTTTTATTTTTATTTTTATTACAAACCACAGTGAAGTTAAATTATCTCAAATCCTGTTTCCTGTGCAATTATTTTTTTAACTACCTATAAGATTTGTGTTTATTTCTGTTAAATTTAATTTTGTTTGGTTGCAATTTAGCACTGCTACCTGTTACAAAGACTTTGAATCTCAATTCTGTCATCTGTCATATTAGAATCCTTTCAGGTGTTGTGTCATTTGTACATTTAACAAGTATACTTCAAATATTTTCTGAGTCATTGATATGTTTAAAGGGACAGGAGTAAGAAAAAATGCCTGGGACTAAGTGCCAGAAATCTCCTGGTGGGTCAACAACAATATAATAATTAATAGACCTTTAAATTTAATTTTTCAGTCAAATTAAAACCTTATGCAATTGTATTGTTATCCCGCCCATATGCCTTTTTCTTTCTCACCGTGGTATGGAGAGAATTTTCCCAAAGTCATCATGAAATAAAAATATTTTATGTATGTACCTTTCAGTTGATTTTCTCTGAGAAACAATTGCCAGTAATTTGACATCAGTCCTTGAGCATCAACCCATGCACCAGGATGTCACTGGTTCGATTCTCAGTCAACTCTCATGCCTGGATTTCTGGCGCAGTCCCTGCTGGGGGCTGTGCAGATGTTGTTGCTTCTCTCTCATTGATGTTTCTATCTCTCTCTCTTCCTCTCCTTCCCTCTCTCTCTCTAAAATCAATGAAAAGATATTTTAAAAGAAATTTGGCATCAGTTATTTTACATAATCCATGCTACTTCTTGATTTTTAGCATGATGTTTTATAAGTTTGTGGAAATATTTTGTTTTCTATACCCAAGCATGAGGCAGGGCTGGGATGCTTCATTTTCTTTAACACAATTGAAGAACATTGATACTTTAATTGAAACGTTTTTTCAGGGAGAAACAGGGAAGGTATAAGAAATCCAAACCAACGGGCTTGCAAAGTATGGGATCCTAATACCCCTGTCCCTACGGACCCATTCCACCTGAATGAGAGGCTTTGCCTTGACTCCTCATATCCACTACTTTGGTCTGCTTGAATACAGACCAAAAGAAGCTACGACCTCTTGCCTGTCTACCTAAGGCCCACTCTGTTTCTGTTTCTGGAATGAAAGACATTCAAGGTGATTGTTACCAAGAATGACTTCATCCTGTCTGCGAGATCCCACTCTAATTGCATTTCTGTGGCTTTTCCCCACACAGATTTAATAGAATAGTAACTATGCAACATGATGAACTTGGCACCTTGGCATTTGTGGGGGCTAAAAAACAATTGATAGTTTTGTTTCTGGACTAAAGGTGTCCATTTGCCTGCACACATCAAAGGCCAATCAAACACCAAGAGGAGCTTATAGCAAAGAAAGGAAAGGTTAATTTTTAAGGAAATGGCACCAGGCCCCGAGTCACAGGTGTGCTTGTGCTTAAAGACTTGCTCTCCATTGGCTTCTAGGGAATGGGTAATACTGGGGGGAAATGCAATAATCATGGTGGAGTTAAGGTTGTGTTCTCTGTTGATTGGTCGACATTAGGGTAGGGGGTAGTTGGTCATTGCATTTGGTCCTGATGTCAGCCATGGCATCCCTTCATCTGGTTTCACAAGGGTGTGGTGGGTGGCGTCAGTTCACGTCTCTGCGTCTGGAGCTGAAACACAACTGAGGCTTAGACGTTATCTTTACTTTGATTAAACTGTGTCTGTGATCAATTGACCCAAGATCATTTCATGCTGACCAGGGCCTGGTAGTCCTGAGGGCTTAATGATTAAGGGAGTGGTCCTGCAAGAGAGAAGGAGGTAGGTGAGTCAGGTGCTGGATGGGGCCAGTTTGAAACAAAAGGAAAGAAAGTAGAAAGTCATATTAAAGAAATGAAGTTTCTGCATTATGGTCATACTTTTTCTCCCGCCTTCTAAGTTCTTCTGGCTGGGCTAATAATCAAATTAACAGAGATAGATTTAAAAGGAAATATCAAATATTGAATACATGTGCATTGGAAATTCACATACACATGAAAATTCCAAAGACAGTCAAGCAACACCGGGTACATATGACATTTTGGACAGAGCAGAAAGTGGAGGGAGAGCAGGCGTGGGGATATTCAGAAGTGAGAATGGGCGATTTTCAAGTATTTGAGGGAGAGCAGAACACACAAGGCAGGACAGTTGTTCTCAGACAACTCAGAGGCAGTGGGGCATAGGGTATCAAGCTAACTGGCCCCTGCCCCAAGCCCTCCTATTTACCATACTGAATTCAAATTAGGCTAAGGCAACATCCTAAAATTCTCTTCCAAAAGTAGGGAGAAATCTGAATCTCTTAGACAAGAATCTCTTAGACAAGAAGGGGAGGGTCAAAGGTATTTTCTGAGTCTTTTGTTTCAAAATAAACAGCTTAAAATCAATATCCCCCAAAGGCAACTCGGAGTGGTAAAGCTTTGGTTCACTTCACATTCATATAGTAGAGATTACCATTCTGTAATACCAGTGAGTAAGGTCATAAACTGTCATTTAATCTATCAGAGAAAGGGGTAGGGATTGAAGAACAGTTCAGTAGTTATTTTTTTTTAATATATTTTATTGATTTTTCACAGAGAGGAAGGGAGAGAGATAGAGAGAGTTAGAAACATCGATGAGAGAGAAACATCGATCAGCTGCCTCCTGCACATCCCCCACCGGGGATGTGCCCGCAACCCAGGTACATGCCCTTGACCAGAATCGAACCCGGGACCCCTCAGTCCGCAGGCTGACGCTCTATCCACTGAGCCAAACCGGCTTCGGCAGTTCAGTAGTTATTATTGCCTTCCACATGAGATGTGGTGTAGCAATGTGAAAAGTAAACAGACCAGTGGTAGAATGGGAAATTGGCAAAATATAAGTTAAGGAAAAGAGAATCAGATAATATGTAAAGGCTTCCATCCAATATAGTTGAAAGTTGATACTCATTTTGGAAACAAGGAGTTAGGAGTGATATCTGCTGGAGTAAGAGAGCAGAATGAAAATGATGGGTTTATAAGGGTGTTAACATACCCAGGGTGATTTTAAGCATACAGTTAGAAATTTTTGGTAGGTGTTGCCAAAAAGATAATAGGTGAAAACAAAGAAGAGTCTTTGGAGCAGAAGAGGAAGGGCTTGCAGATAAAATCTTGGGAGAATAATGCCTACCCTTAGGATGGGGATTGAAAAGAACTTGCCAAGAGAGTGTTAAGAAAAATGGTGGATAAACAAAACTCATGCTGTGACTCAGGAGCCAAAGCAAGAAAGTGTTTTTTAAGAACAGCAGGGAGTAAAACAATATCAACTTCCATAAGAAGTTGAAAAGTATACACTAAGGTCAGGCCTTCAAGTTTGGTGATGACATTTATTTTAGCCCTTCCATAGAATAGGTTTGGGAGCATATTAAAGGCAAATTGGAAGGGCTTACATTATATGAGCAAGAATGGAGGAAGCAGAAGCAATAGACTACTCGTCTGTACAGTAGAAATAGCTGGGAATGTCAGAAAAATGGCTTCTTCCTGTTTTATGGATGAAAGGGAAAGGGGGATTAGATTAACTCATATGTTGAAAAATTACTGGAAGTTTGCTTTACTGTTTAAACAGATTTTAACTTCAGACTGTTCAATGTGACTTCATAGTTTAACCACCACAGGAATGAAATTAATTGAGTTCTTTGCTCTGCATAACTTTAATAACAGACAGATGTTAGTTTTTCAGTAAAAGCAACCAAGGTTGTTCTCTCAATTACTTTGAATTTACAATGCTACAGAGCATTTTAATTACATTCATATGTGCATACTTTAAAAAATAATTTCAAAGTGTTTTATTATGGTAATAGAAGCACATTTATGGCACATCATGCAACATGGAAAGCATTCCCTCTGTAGAGTGGTATAAAATGATTGTAGCTTTTGCATTTTTGTGTTTCTTGTTTTGAAACTGCCACCAACATTTACATTTACTAGTAATCCAGTTTTGAATTCCATAGGCTGGACAGGGTGCCAGTGGAAAGCTACGTAAATTGAGAAAGGTAAATGGCAAGGTAGTTGGCAAGATTACTTTTTCTTTACTGTGCCTCAGCAGCTATTTTTTGGCTGGAAATAAGGAGGAAGGAATACACACTGATTTCAAATCAGGTAGCTCTAGAAAGAGAAAACTGGGCAAATAATTCAGGTATGTAAGCAAGTTCAAGAGATGCATGAAGACATTATCCTGACTGTTGGGGAAAGCAAGTCAAGAGAAAGGTTAACTAACAAAATGTCATATGTGAACCCAGAATCGTCAGTAACTGGGGTAGACTAGAGATCCTGTAGCAGTCGTATTTGGAAGAACATAAGAAAGAGGTGGCCCCCTGAGTCACATTAACCAGAGAGAAGGCTCTGAGAAACAAGACACAAAAGAGATGAAAAGAGATGGGTCTCTGAAAATGTTTTACTTTTGTCAAGATCTTGCCCTTAAGTGCTCTTTGTCTATCTGTATCTCTGTCTCTGTCTGTATCTTTATCTATCTCATCTATTTCCCTCCCACCCCCTCCCAATGTTAATAATGGCTGGATACTATAAAAGAACTGTGTACCCCCAGGTTTATGGGTAGAGAATTATAAATGATATTTTAAACTACCCATTGCTATTACTATATAGATAAAATTGTTTGGTTCATTAGAAATTGCCAGCTCTAAATGGCCAAAAATTCAAGCCTCAGGTAAGTGAAGAAAAAAATAAATAAGGGAAAGCAGCTAATAATGTGATGACGCCCTTTGCCTAGCCAAAAAAGAAAAAGAAAACAAAAAAAGTGAGTAGGATCTATTGTTAGAAAATGTAACCTTTAAAGCTATCATGCAGTCTTTTTCCTGCCTCTGTAGGGCAAGGCCCTTGAAGATGCTTAACTAGGCAGGTGTGGTGATTGCAGCATTCTTAGGGTAAGAGCAGAGGCCAGGATTGTCAACACGTGGACAGTAAAGACTGCCGGTGCAGACTCTGGGCACTGTTCCTTGTTTAGGTGTGTTCCCTGTGCATGGATGTTTTGGCCCAAGAGAAAAACTCCAGTGCTGTTAGAAAGCGCTGTTATCAAAATGGCTTTAGCAATCTTAAAGAAGTAGCAGGAACAGATTTAGGATTTAATCCCTTGTTCTGTAGTCACTTGCTTAGCTACTGATGACGTGATCTGTTTTTCAAGCAAATCTCATGCGTGTTCACAGTATTTGCAGCCCAGTTTTTGTGTCTGATGGCATTGGTCTCCAAAACACCCATATCTTAAGATATACAGGTAGTTAGCTCTGGTGGCATAATTCTTCACGAGGGGGATCGAGAGATTTGTGATTCTAGGGTGTTGTGCTAGCCCTGATTGGGACAGGATTTTAAGGTTTTTCTGTGGACCTTCTTTTGTTTTAGTAGAGTGGTGGGAATTCAAATATAAACACCCTAATGCTACCAATAGAGTTTAAAGTTTATAAATATATTGTGTAACTTTTAGAAAACTTTCATAGTTTCTGATGGATGGCATGGGGGTGAGCCTCACTGGGGATTCTTCTGTTGTAATGTCCCCATGAGTGACACACAGGACATAAGATCAAATCAATGAATCATTTAATCAATAAGACCGGCGACTGTGAGAGAGAAGCGGCTCCAAATCTTGCAGTGCCAAAATGTCCGAAACATCAGACTTATATAGGCAAATATCACAAAGGTATTGATTACATCTCTCGGTTTGGAATGAGGACCCTGGTTTGCAAAAAGCAGTTTGTTACAGAAGCTAGATTGAGCAGATTAGTTATTTACAAAGATTAATTACAGTTTCCTGTCTTGGGACCACTGAGTCAACGGAAACACATTATCTGGAGCCAGTGAGGCAATTTAAAGTAATCGTGCTGTCCTGGTTTCCAGGTACAGAGGAATGTGTTTTTTAAAACCAGTATGACCACAACCAATGGGGTATTCAAATTATAACCAATGGGGGTATTCCATCGAATGGGATGATTTATATAGTAAAGAAAATCAAAATAACTTTTCTATTATTTTAGCAAGTAAATAATTACAGAAGCCAAGCAAGCAGGGTTAAAATATTAAACATTTACCCAAACATGGTTGCTACCATGCTTCACTTCCTCATAAGAGAGCTACCATCAGAGGTGAGCTGAATGAGCTGGGTGAGCTGGAGCCTAGAATATGGATCATTGTGCATCCTCACCCCGTTCCATGACCTGAAGTCAAAAGGCAATGTTTTTTGTTCTAGTTTCACAAGATCCTCTTCTTTTATCTTCCTAATTCTCTGTGTGGCAGTGCCCTCTTTCTCATGCTGTGTGGACTTGGATCCCATGCACAGAGGTAAAAAGTTGCATGTTTGTTGGATTAGTTCCTTTAAGCAATTTGAGTGAAGTTCTTCCTTTCAACATCTCCTGCTGGGACAGGTACTGAGAAAGCACTCTCTATCTTCACAAGGAAGCAGGGCTAAGGAGCACAGAGGAGGATCCCAAAGGAGGCTATAGACTGGCTTGTTTCTCTTAATAGTGTCCTCGGGATTCATCCATAGTGGCACATATTGCAAAATTTCCTTCGTCTGTGTGTGTGTGTGGGTGTGTGTGGGTGTGTGTGCACGTGCGCGTGGTCCAGGTCCAGGTCCAGGTCAGAGCCTGCAACCGAAGTGCATGCCCGTGACTGGAATTGAACTCCGGAACCTTCATTCCCCAGGCCGGCGCTCTTTCTATTGTGCCAAACCAGATAGGGCAACACTTCCTTCTTTGAAAAGGCAGGATAGTGTTTCATTGTATGTATATACCATCTTTCTCTGTCCATTCATTTCAGTGGACACTTGTTTCCAGAACTTGGCTGCAGTGAACAGAGCTTCAGTGAACACAGGAGTGGAGATATCGCTTTAAGATCCTGATTTCAATTTTTATTTTTTTTTTTTACAAATACCCAGAAATGGGATAGCTGAATTATACAGTGAGGGAAAAAATATTATGCGATTCTACTTATTTGAGGTAGCTAAAATAGTCAAAGTCGTAGAATCAAAATGACAAATGGTAGTTGCTTGGGGTAGGGGGAAAAGGGGCGTTACAAATAAACAGACAAAATTTTGGTTATGCAAGATGAAGGAGTTCTAGAGATATGTACAACATTGTATCTGCAGTCAACAGTAATATATTGTACACTTACACATTTTGTTAAGAGGGTAGATCTTGTTAAGGTCTCTTACCATAGCAAAATAAATTTATTAAAAAAGGGTATATAGGCTATGGGCTGCTCACAGTGTAACTATATTTATGTTTGTATTAGCACACTAGCTCAATTTTTTACTAAGTATAGGAATAGCCTAAAGAAACCTACTGTTCATTCATAGTATTCTATGCTATATGATCCCAAGTGTCACACAAACAGGACACTTTTTAATACTTTTGAGGCCTCTCCCACTTTCCATTTTCATCATGTCATCTATCTATAAAAACATCTTACCAGTAGGTTGGTTTAGGAAGAGGGGAGAAAAGTGACGGTAGTATAAGCTTTGTTGCTTCCAAGTCAGTGTTGAAAAGATGACCATGAATCTACTCTCTATCTCAAAAGGAAGCAATGAAAAAACTAAAGATTAGTGTGTCCAATAAACCTTACAGGATAATGGCCACACAGCAAAAAAGAATGCAGCCCTGACCAGTTACCCAAGATTCACTCCTAGGAAATCATGGAATTGAAACTAGAACCTAAGTACCCATATTCCTAGTCAAGAGCTCTGAATAAAGCAATCAATCAGCTACCTATTCTTTTCCCTCAATAACATGTTTATATAGTTAAATTAACTTTAACTTTGTCACCTTTATTTTTCTCCTTTTACCAGATACTTACTCCCTTTATTTTGATGACAGTGCTGCATTTGGTCACCTATATTATGCAGTTGTTAGTCAAGCACTTTTTAGTTATTGATTTATCTCTTATTTTATTAAAGTGAATTAAAGGTACATTTGTCTTGTCAAAAATGGAAGGCTTTCATTGTCCTTGTTCTAGGATCAAGTTGTCTCCCCATTGGTATCATTTAAGAAAGACATCAATGGCATTGTATTTGGCAGCCTTCTGGTGCTAGAAAAGCTATTTCATCTTCTGGTGAAGTTTATGCTGATGAGTTGAGTGGAATGGGTACTGGTATAATGTACTTAATTATATGTTACATTCATTTATTTTATTTTGCTGTTTATCAAGCAGGATTTTAGTATCCTCACAAATTATTATCTGACCCAAGGAAATGCCTAGTTAGTTTGTTTTCTCTGCTGGGATTAGCCAGGATGTCAAGCCAGGTGGAAAATTTAAATCCATGTATGATGGGTTCTCCTTCCTGGTCTGTAAATAAGCTTGTATTGATCATAATAAGTTATATTTGTGAAATACTTTATACAATAAACATGTGTTGGTTTCTTTTGGGGTTTTAATGCATCTTTTACATTCATTATCAGATTGTTTTCTTTTTTAAAAATATAGTTTATTGATTTTACAGAGAAGAAGGGAGAGGGATAGAGAGTTAGAAACATCCATGAGAGAGAAACATCGATCAGCTGCCTCCTGCACACCTCCTACTGGGGATGTGTCCACAACCAAGGTACATGCCCTTGACCGAAATCAAACCTGGGACCCTTCAGTCTGCAGGCTGACACTCTATCCACTGAGCCAAACCAGTCAGGGCAGATTGTTTTTCTTAATAGCACTGAGGACATAGGTGCTGTTATTCCCATTTCATGGGTGATGTAACTGAAGTTCAGATATCTAAGTAATGCAAACTACACAACCAGCTAGTAAGTGGCAGAGTCAAGGACTAGAACCTGAGATCATATGACTCCAAGTCTTATATTTATTCCTCATCTTAGCTCCATGCTCATGCTTCTCTTTGTATATTATTCTTTTTTTTTAATATATTTTATTGATTTTTTACAGAGAGGAAGGTAGAGAGATAGAGAGTTAGAAACATCGATGAGAGAGAAACATCGATCAGCTGCCTCCTGCACATCTCCTACTGGGGATGTGCCCGCAACCCAGGTACATGCCCTTGACCGGAATCGAACCCGGGACCTTTCAGTCCACAGGCCGACACTCTATCCACTGAGCCAAACCGGTTAGGGCGTATATTATTCTTAAATATATCTTTCCTCTTCCCTCCCTGAAAGTGATACCATTCTTAGTCAAATATCCTATTCACATTGTAGTATCCTAGAAATGTTTTCCAATTGTTGAATTTGTTTTATTGGTTCCACCTTCTGGGGTAACTTATCTCAAACACCATGATGAGAGGGGAGGGAAGAGAATAAATAGTATTGTTATAGAGTTTAAGCCTGAATTAAGTATAAAATTGTAGACTCAATTAAATGTGATTAAATGAGCCATTTTATAGCTTACCACTATTCAGGAGCATATTAATGATGATAGCAAGAGAAAAATTCCACATCCAGGTTTTAAAAGCACATTTTTATTTTAGATATATCGAAATCACTTTCCAAAATGTATAGCTACCTTTCTCAAGGATGCATTACTTCATAAATTCCTACTGTATAGATTTTAAAGCAAAATTTAATAAAAATAAATTTTTAAAGAAAAGAAAACAAAACGTAGGTGATTATTATGTGACCTTAGGGTAGGGTGGAACTTGCTAAGCATGAAGCCTGAAGAGACAATCACAGGTAAAGTTTGCTAAATATAGTGTTTGTGTATTGCATGCCATTGAGTTGGCTACGATTCCGGGCAACCCTGTGAGTGAGTGATGTCCACATGCCCTGTCCTCAACAGCCCTGTTCAGCTCCTGTAGATTCATGTTTATACCATCTATTATGGAGTCAATCCATCTCATATTTGGTCTTCCTCTTTTCCTGCTGCCTTCTATTTTTCCCCAGCATTAATGTCTTTTCCAAAGAACCCTGCCTTCTCAGGATGTGCCTGAAGTAGGACAGCTTCAGTTTCATCATTTTTGCCTCCAGCAATGATTCAGGTCTAATCTGCCCTAGGACCCACTTGTTTATCTTTCTGGTGGTTCAGGGTATCTGTAGAGCTCTCCTCCAACATCGTATTTCAAATGAATCATTTTTTTCCTCATCAGTCTCATTCCCTGTCCAGCTTTCATATCCATACACAGTAATGGGGAATATGAGAGTGTGGATGATCTTTGCCTCGATCTCTTAATGACACACCTTTGTTCTTAGTGAGCTTTCCTAATTCTTCCATTGCTGCCTTTATGAGGCTCAGCCTTCAGTTGACTTCTTGGTTGCAATCTTCTTTTGAATTGATCCCTGGACCAAGGTAAGCAAAATCTTTAACAATTTCAGTATCTTCACTTGTCTGTGTTAAAGTTGTGCATTTCGTCGGTAGTCATGATTTCTGGCTCCTTTTTTTAAAAATATATTTTATTGATTTTTTACAGAGAGGAAGGGAGAGGGATAGAGAGTTAGAAACATCGATGAGAGAGAAACATCAGTGAGAGAAAAACATCGATCAGCTGCCTCCTGCAAACTCCCCACTGGGGATGTGCCCGCAACCAAGGTACATGCCCTTGACCGGAATCAAACCTGGGACCCTTGAGTCTGCAGGCCGATGTTCTATCCACTAAGCCAAACTGGTTAGGGCGATTTCTGGCTTCTTGATGTTTAAATGCAGTCCTGCTTTGGCACTTCTTCCACTTTCATCAGATGTCATTTCGAATCATTGTTACTTCTTGCCAGTAGGATGGGGTCACCTGCAAATCTTAAGTGACTGGTATTTCTTCCACCAGTTTGCACCCCTCCTTCCTCTGAGTCTAGCCCATTTTTTGTATGATATGTTCTGCATAAGATTAGACAAATAGGGAGATAACATGCACTCTTGTCTGACACCTCCGCTAATAGAAAACCATTCTGTCTACATATGTATCAATTAGAAATACTGAATCCCAAAAAAATGATTTAAACAAAATTAACAGGCAAATTATAGACTCTAGGAAATAGTTAAAACATATGTAATATCCAGATATGTTTAAACAGTTTATAAATAATGGGTGTCATAATAAATTTGTACTTTACTATTAAGCATAATGTAAGAGCAGCATAGTCCATAGTGTGTGTTTTGGATATTGAAATTCACTGGTCTCATTGGTAAACTGGGAAATGATTAAAAAAAAATAGGTTGATGATAAGTAGAAAGTAGTACAAACCCTAAGATAACCTACCATTTTGCCAATTCTTGTTGGAATATTATGATATATATATATATATGTATATATATATATATATATATAAATAGAAAGGAAGCTAATACATGATATTGTAAAAAAAGGAATAGGTATCATGGGGCGATTATTAACATGACTGCATGTTTATGGGAAGAAGAGTCTTTATCAGTAGCTGCCTAGTTAATTAAGAGGCAAATAGAAGATGCACATTTAAATAAAACACTATTGGACATGATGCCATTATTTTATTTTGGAATTTTATTTGGAGAAAACACACAAAGTAATCCTGGCAGGATTTGATTACATTTTATTAAAAACTGTGGGATAGAACATATGAAAGAATATGCCACTGATGTCTTAAGAAACTGTTAGTCACCTGAAACACATGGTGACAATTGCACAGGGCAGGAAAGCTTGGTGGCTACACTGGATCTGGAACTCAGAATTGGAGTAATAGGCATGCACATAGAGAAATCTGCACACACCCGCATGTCTGTGTGGGGGTGTGGAGCTTTGTCATATTGCAGTGCATGGAGAAAGAGCAATAAAAAGGGGATTTTCAGTATTACATTTCACCTTTTATTCAGTTCTGTGTTACTGCCATCTTATCTGTTTTGAAGCTAAGCAGGATATAACAGAAGATTGTAGGCATTAGGATATCATCAGATACTAACAGAAACTTGTTGAAAGAAACTATGGTTCTTCTGTTGTGAAATTCACAAAACTAATGCCTTCAAATGTTAATAAAGAGAGAAGTGGTAGAGCTATCAAGAAAGAAATAACATGAAATCCTTCAATTATGAGCTAGTATTGGACGTTTGTTACAGAAAAAAGGGAAAATGTTCACTATTCCCTTCACCAACAACTTCTTTCAAGATTAAAATATCAAAAATGGGCCAGATTTCACTATACAGTGATTCAAAAGGTGATTTCTATGTTGAGAATATGTTTCTGAAGCTGGTGCACACCTGATTTTCATTGAGGAAGTGCAAATGAAAAACTTTTTAATAAAATTGATCCATTCCATTGATTATAATGAATTAACTCCATTAATTCCATTATTTGATAATGAGGCAGATTGATGGATTATATCAGGATTGGACAAACTTTTTAGTGTAGCATTGCACATGGCAGGTATAAAGTATACTCTCTAATTTATGATTTGTCTACATGTATATATACATATGTATATGGATACACAAATAATATTACATCTTACTCAGAACATATCACATGGGAAATATACTATAATTTGTCCTCACTGTACACTTATAAATTAGGTAGTAAGCATATTTCTTCTGCACAGGAGAGGAAATAGAGGGAGCATGCAGGTATGGTGAGTAAAACAGTCAGGCAGCAGCCACTCAAGGAGTAGACTTCTATATAACTTCCATTTCATTTCCCTTCTCCAATTACATATTATTTTTTATATATGTATTTCTTCAAAACTCCCTAATACCCACCAAATGTATGTGCTTAAATCAATCAATCTATCTATCTATCTATCTATCTATCTATCTATCTATCTATCTATCTAAAAGCCCAGCGACCATTATGGTGAAACCAGAATAACTGGTCACTATGACCCGCACTGACCACCAGGGGGCAGATGCTCAACGCAGGAGCATTGAACGTTGGTGGTCAGTGTGCTCCCAAAGTGGAAGTGCCACTCAGCCAGAAGCCAGGCTTATGGCTGGTGAGTGCAGCGGCGGCAGGAGCCTCTCCTGTCTCTATGGAAGCACTAAGGAGTGGCAAGCCAAGCAGTAAGGAGCGAGCAGGCAGGCAGTTAGGAGCAAGGGGTCCCAGATTGTGAGAGGGCCCAGGCCGAACTGAGGGGACCCCCTTCCCCCGTGCACGAATTTCATGCATTGGGCCTCTGGTTTGTATATATGCCTCATTTTAAGAATGTGTCTGATTAGAATAATCTAGGTCCATAAAAAGGAGAAACATTTGGGTGTTTATTCATTCCTTATAAAGTTACAGTGTAAGTTATATTTATAAACTTTATGTATCTAGCAATTGATTCAATGTTTAAGAAATTTAAGTAGCCAACTTTTTTTCAAGAGAATTCTGTAGTAGAAAATGAGATATATCTACGTTTAAAATACATTTAAGGCATGTTACTATTGATGACATTGTTTCTGTTCTTTTGTTTACCAGGGGTAGGGGAAGATGATATTTATATATACGGATTACAGAATTAGTGGCTTCTACTTAATGATTGCTACCCTTCATTCAGCCACCTCCCTAAGTTAAATTTGATTTGATCAGGTCAATTTATGATCTTAACCACAATCAAGTTGACTGTCAAGGACTTGCTATTTCATTTACCAGGTTCTTTCAAAACTAATTTTAATTATTTTGTGTATTTCTAAGCCTTATGTGTTTCTAGTTGAATAAAAATAGAAAGGAAACAACTACTCAGTATTCTGAAGCAAGCCAGTTATGTTTGCATCACTTAGAGAGCTATAGGACTCAGACTGAGAGACTGTCAGATTAATGAGAATCAGCTGAACACCAGTTGTTTCCTCAAAAGACAATGGGAGCCAATGATGTTGGAGCATGTGTCATGAATGTTGAGAAGCTCATCTCATGGTTAAAAAAAGCACACCCACCGTTGGATGATTATATATGTATTAGAGGCCCATTGCACGAAGAGATTTGTGCAATAGGCCTTCCTTCACCTGGCTGCCAGCACCGGCTTTCCTTCGGCACCCAGAACCCAGGCTTTCGCTCTGGCCATAGCGGAGAAGCCAAGCCTCGAGGCTTCTCTGCTTCGACTGCAGCAGAGAAGCAAGCCTCTTCAGTTGTCTTCAGACTTTAGTTGTTTTCATTCTTTGCTTGGGCAGAGCCTTCAGTCTTTGCTCTGAGCCTGCATATGCAAATTAACTGCCATCTTTGTTGAGTTAATTTGCATATTCATCCTGATTGGCTGGTGGGCGTAGTGGAGTGACACCAATTTGCATGTTTCTCTTTTATTAGTGTGTGTGTGTGTGTGTGTGTGTGTGTATATATATATATATATATATATATATATATATATATATGAAACCTAAGGATACTATGTTTTACCAAAAATATCAAATCAGTGTGTGTGTGTACAATGTATGTGTGTGTATATAAAAATATAATATTTCAGTATCTCTTTTAAGCTAAAATGTCCAGTATTGTAAATGATCACAAAAGTCTTTCCCATAAAAAAGGTTATGAAGTTGGGGAGGGGTCAATCGGAAAAGGAGACATATGTAATACATTAAACAATAAAAAAGAAAAGGAAAAAAAAAAGGGTACAAAGCTATAACTTATTTAATTTGAATATGTATGTACATATATAGGCACATATGTATTTGAATTGACTTAATAGATTTGCATTTACAATTGATAAATGTCATCCTTATGTGAAACGTCCATACGAGTTTACAGAATTATCAACAATATCCTAACTATATTGTTTCTTGTGACCTTTTTTATTCTATGAAAATTATAAGTGCTTCAGGTAAACAGTACATATCAGCTACCACATTTTTATCTATTAGTGCAGTGCTGAGTACAGACAAGTGAGCATTTAATGGGTTTAATCAAGTATATTTAACTTTACCTACACAGTTTAAGCAATGTAGCCCAATTTTATCAGAAAGTTACAGTGATTTCCCAACACGTTCATTTGATATTTCCATCCCTGACAGGTCTGCTAAGAAAGGAAAGCAGGATATATTCTTTGTATTTTAAATATATTAGGTGGGCATGTGAGCTGTGGTCAAAATTTATTAAAGGTGAGGGGAAGCCAATGTAGAAAGAAGAATTAACAAGCATAGAATAAGGTGGCTGCGAGTGTGGCGTTGGGGTGGGCAGCAGGTGGGAGGAAAAGAGCCTTGTCATCAGCATGTTTCAGGTGCAAGGCAGTGCTCTGAGTTTCTTCCTTATCTAGTTTTTCAGTCTCCCCTTATAATAGGCAGCCACCCTTGATCTAAAGCATCACCCCATAGGGTTCTTTTGGGGGGTGATTAAATGTGTGTGTGTGCACAAAAGCTGATAATATAGTTTATAAAATAACTTGATTTCTCATGATATATCACTTAAATGGCTTTTATTCCTATACATGTGGATACCCTTTTTCTATAATAGAAGTGTCAACCAAATTCACGATCAACAATGACAGATCGAAACACATGCATGCGAATGGAACTAGCAAGAGCTTTATATGTATTGTGCATGCACAAGTCAACTTAGCCTTTTATAGATATAGAATAAACTTGCTGAATTAGACCTGCTTTCTGATTTAGCTAAACTTTTTCCAGCCCAGGGAAGCACCCCAACTTCTCTTTCAGGTAATTGTCAGCAACACAGCAGTATATATCAACATGAAGCACATTATTATTGTAGATTACACAGAAAGAACAAAGGGTAAAATATTTAACTGCAGCAGTGTTTGACTATATTCAGTGCAGAGAGAAAATCTGAAGTCATTTTCAAGGTCCACCAATTCTTCTTTTCAGTTGGGTCAAGTTTCTAAGCTTTCTAAATCTCCATTTTCCAGCTAATAAAAAGAAAATAGGATTCCACTGAGTCTCCTATCTACCTACCCCAGGACTTCTGTGAGGATCAAATGAGATGAGCCACATGAAAACGCTTCACAGACATTTGGCTACAGTATGAAATGTTTCCACCTGGCTATAAAGCAAGTCATGCTCCTGGGCTGAAGAAACTCCAAGGAGGCTAGTTGCTAGGGAGAGGAAGCTGGGCGTTGCTATGTGACATCATTACCAGGCACCCACAGCCACCGTTTCTGGGCTGGGCTGGGGTGTGGGCTGTATTTTGTGACATGGCAGTGTCGGCTGTGATTTGATGGTGTGTCCCACTTGGGGAAAGCCGAGTGTTGCTTTGTCAGTGCCAGGTCCACTCTGCCCTTTTTGTTGTAAATGGCCAGTGCGCATCACGGCAGCTCCTGTGTTGAGCATCTGTCCCCCGTGGTCAGTGCATGTCATAGCAACCGGTCGGACAGTGGGAGGGACACTTAGTATATTAGCCTTTTATATATATGGACTAGAGGCCCAGTGCACAAAAATTCGTGCACTTTGCGGGGGGGGGGAATGGGGTCCCTCAGCCCGGCCTGTGCCCTCTCGCAGTCTGGGACCCCTCGGGAGATAACGACCTGCTGGCTTAGGCCTGCTCCCGGGTGGCAGAGGGCAGGCCTAATCCCTAGGTGCAGCCCCTGGTTAGGCTCAGAGCAGGGCCGATTGGGTAGTTGGGGTGCCGCCCCCTGTCACACTCAAGGCAGGGTTGATGGGGAGGTTGTGGCGCCACCCCCTGTCATGCACAGAGCAGGGCCAATCAGGGGGTTGGGGCACTTCTCCCTGTCACTCACAGAGCAGGGCCCATCAGGGGGGTTGGGGCTCTGTACCCTGTCACGCACAGAGCAGGGCCCATCAGGGGGTTGGGGTGCTGCCCTCTATCACCCACAGAGCAGGGCCAATCAGGGGGTTGGGGCGCCGCTACTCTCACACTCAGGGCAGGGCCAATGGGGAGGTTATGGCTCTACCCCGTCACACACAGAGCAGGGCCCGTGGGGGGGGGGGGGGGTTGTGGCGCCACACCCTGTCACACAGAGCAGGGCCAATGAGGGGGTTGGGGCGCCGCACCCTGTCACACAGAGCTGCAGGGCAATCAGTGGGTTGGGGAGCTCCCCGCTATCAGGCACAGAGCAGGGCTGATCAGGGGTTTGGGGCGCCTTCCCCTATCACAAACAGAGCAGGGCCTATAGGGAGGTTGTGGCCCCGCCCCCTGTCACACACAGAGCTGCAGGGTGATCAGGGGGTTTGGGCGCTGCCCCCTGTCACACTGATCCCGGTGCTGGGAGGCATATTACCCTTTTACTATATAGGATAGAGGCCTGGTGCACGGGTGGGTGCCGGCTGGTTTGCCCTGAAGGGTGTCCTGGATCAGGGTGGGGGTCCCCCCTGGGGTGCCTGGCCAGCCTGGGTGAGGGGATGGTGGCTGTTTGCAGATGGTCACACACCCTTCAGGGTGGGGGTCCCCACTGGGGTGCCTGGCCAGTCTGGGTGAGGGGCTGAGGGCTGTTTTCAGGCTGGGGGTGACTGAAGCTCCCAACCGCTCCTTTTTTTCTTTTTTTATTCTGGGCCAGCTTTAGCTCTGAGGCTTGGCTCCAGATCTTTGGCCTCCGCTGCTGAAAGTAGGTTTCTGGCCTTTGCTTACAATGTTTCGATCCTGCTGGCTAAAGCTGGTTTCTGGGGTTTTGTTTAGCTTCTATATTTGTTACATAGTTGCTTAGAGTTGCAGCTCAGAGGCCTGCAGCAGCAGGTGGGGAACGTTGGTTTCCTCCGTCACTGAAGCAAGCAAGCCTCATGTTAGTTTCAAGCTGCCTGGCTGCCGGCCGCCATCTTGGCTGGCAGTTAATTTGCATATTGCCCTGATTAGCCAATGGGAAGGGTAGCGGTCGTACGCCAATTACCATGTTTCTCTTTTATTAGATAGGATACTAATATTCACTGGTGTCATAATTCTACATTCCAGTCTCCCATGCAAACATTTATGGAAAGCTTGTTCTAGGGATATTTCTTCCTTCACATCCTGCCCCTTGCCCCTTTATTGAAGCAGTGTCTATTTTTCCTTCTTCTTCTTCTTTTTTAATCTCCCAGAATGTTCTTGTTCATGTGAAATATTAGTCTTATCAGCACTGAAGCTGGGACCTTAGCATACCAACCACTGTTTCCAGGTCTGATGTGAACCAGGGCTGGGTGGGCCTGGGGAAGGAAGGCTTCTTTAGGCCATGCTGATATTAATAGCAGCTTAATGCTTTAGCTTTTACTCTGATTTCTATGGAATTGAATTCTTTGAAACTTTTTCAGCCATGAAGAAATCTGAATATATGGTCTCTTACATTTCTTTTCTTGACTTAAGTACTTTTTAAAGGTTACCTACTTTAAAAAGAGCTAGACCAGCTATAATAAAAGTATACACCACTTTATTGGCATTCTTCAACTCTGCCTCTTCTGGACTACTTCTGGAAATGAAATGTTATAAAAAGAGCAACCTATTTAAATATTGGAATGATTGTGAGCGTACTTATTATGGAGTCCTAAATGCTGTTTCATACTCACCGTGGAGTTTAATAGAAAAATGGATACTTACATCATGAAATCTTTTCTAAATAGGCACATTGAAAGCCTTGGATCATACATTAAAAAATGTATAGAGACATTTATAATGCATATATTCAAATACTTGCTTTAGAATATCCATATATCTTAGTCATATCTACTCTAATGCTGAGCAATAATTACACATTCACTTAGCATTTGACCCATGTTAAGCTCTACTGAGATTATGTTAAAACAAATTTTTAAAGATTAGTGATTTTAAGGTAGTATGTTTGACAAAGAAAAATCAAGAGAGTGATACCTTTGAAGGGTCAGGCAGTGCTTTTAAGATGCTATGAATCAGGCTTACTCAGCGTGATGGGTACTTGTGACATATTAAAAGCATCCTTGGCAGGAATGATACCATTTTGCAGTTATTTTACTGTCTCTGTTACCGATTACCTTGACTATGTTTTCTAAACATACTCTGTATTTTGGCTTTTGGCATGTCCTTCATTCTCATCTCAGTATCTCATAGTGACCTCCAGTTATCTTCATACTGTCTCCTTGTATTTACCACGATCAGTCTCTTGAGCCATGAATCAAAACTATTGTCATTGTTTTGATTTTGGCACTGCTCCTAACCAAACCTTTATCATGTCAGTAGTATCTTTGCTGGCGTTTTTGACAAAATTAGTAGCTGAACTGGACATTCACATGTTTAATTTAATCATTTTAAAGAAAATAGCAATATACAAAAATGCAATCAGTCAAATAGTATAGATACCATATAACTGTATACAAAGTTCAATTAAAATACTTTAACATTATAAACATAATATTAACCCAAGTTAGTTGAAAGCTACTCATTCAGAAAGCACTTGTGGGTATCTTTTAAGATCGTCTACTGGAAGTTTTAAAATAACAATAATAATGACAAAAAGTAGCAATGATGATAGGAGTTCATACTTATTGAACGCGTAGTATATGTCAGAGGTATTCCAAGTACTTTATATGAATGTATTTAATCCTTACAATAACCCCCCTTATGAGGTAAGAACCATTTTCATCCCATTTTATAGGTGAGAAAACTAAGAAGTAACATGCCCAAAGTTACAAAGCTAGGAAGTGTAAGATTAGCATTTGTCTATTTTTTCCACATATCCAATTGATATAGTAAGATTTGTCTTATCTTCTGCCTAGTATTTTGTTAATAAGCTTCAAGGAGATGCACAATGGCAATGCTTTCAGTGAGCATTGCCTCTCAGTCATTACCTGTATATTTAGTAGTCTAACCCATGTGCAACAGTGATTTTCCTACTGAAATTCTTGTTTTAATATATAAAAGGAAGAACTTTTTCAATTTGTATTCCTTAATCCCTCCCTCCTTGTCACTATCCCCCAAACCAACTCCAACTGGCAACCATCAAAAAACGTTCTCTCTATGGGTTTGTTTCTGTTTTCTTTTTTTTTTTTAATATATTTCATTGATTTTTTACAGAGAGGAAGGGAGAGAGATAGAGAGTTAGAAACATCGATGAGAGAGAAACATCGATCAGCTGCCTCATGCACATCTCCCACTGGGGATGTGCCCGCAACCCAGGTACATGCCCTTGACCGGAATCAAACCTGGGACCCTTCAGTCTGTAGGCCGATGCCCCATCCACCGAGCCAAACCGGTTTCGGCTGTTTTCTTTGTTTTTAATTATTTTTTCAATTACAGTTGACATACAATATTATATTAGTTTCAGGGTGAATCATCATGGAAATGAAAAAATTCTGGTGTCTTTTCCTAAATACAGTTTTTATATCCCATCCATCCATCTATCCACCCATAATTTACTATGTGATCAGTAATATAATAAGAGATAAGAATAGAATGGTAAACAAGGTATGGTCCTTGTTTTCAAAAACTTATTTGAGCTCAAAAAGAGAATAGAAACCCATTCATTTCTGTTGATTATATACTTTCCTGCCTGAAGGCAGATTAGCTCAAGGAATCCACCAGTTCTGTTATTAAGATTGTAAGTAAATTTTACTTTCAAATAGAATTTAATTTGCTTAATTTATTTCAGTCTGTTTTCATATTAGTTTGGATCAAATTAATACATTAGCTGCTATGAGATAAGGGTTGTTTTTCTCTTGTTTGCTTCTTTAGCCAAAAAGGTAATGTTTGACAGAGTTCTATATAAATACAATGAGCAAAGTTGTCTGCTTTCTGTGACAATATATATTTAGGGAGAACTGTGTAGAATTACCTGGTGTTTAAAAATAATAAAATATTCTAATGAATATTCTTACAAAAAAAAATATCTTTTGAGTAGGATGCTCATTTTGTTGGCCCAGAATTAAGTGGACTATTATATAAGCCTTTGCATTCTATTAATTTTTATTGTATATATATTTTAAATAACATTAAGGAAATGAAAAGTTGTTTTTAACTTTCCAACTCTCAAGAATCTAAGACATCAGTCAGTTTTTTCTTTCCATTTTTAATGTTTTTTTTCTAGTCTTTGTTCATAGAATTACTAGAGGTCCAGTGCATGAAATTCATGCACTCAGAGGGTCCCTCAGCCCAGCCTGCACCCTCTTACAGTCCAATAGCCCTCAGGGGATGTCCAACTGCCGGCTTAGGCCTGTTCCCCACAGGAAGCAGGCCTAAGCTGGCAGTCAGACATCCTTAGCGCTGCTGCAGAGGCGGGAGAGGCTTCCGCTGCTGCCACTGTGCTCGCCAGCAGTGACCCCACCGATGCATGATTGGGACTGGGGAGGGACGTGGGAGGTTGGCCAGCTGGGGAGGGACTGCGGGAGGGCTCCAGGGCCTGCCCAGCCCATCTCACTCAGTCCCGATTGGCCCTGGACCACAGCAGCAAGCTAACCTACTGCTCAGAGCATCTGCCCCCTGGTGGTGAGTGCACGTCATAGTAAGCAGTTGAGCGGCCTTAGCATATAATTAGCATATTACACTTTGATTGGTTGAATGGTCAACTGGACGACTGGACACTTAGCATATTAGGCTTTTATTATATAGGATATGGTCTTTATTTGCATTTATTACACTTAATATTTTTAAAGCATGATATTATTTCTGTCATACTATCTTTTCTTCATAATTATTTTTATTCCATGATCTTGATTCAAATTGCTGTGCCAAAGTTAATCAAATCAGTATTATGCTACAGGACACAAAAAACTCTAATCTTTTTAGAAAAATAATTTAAAATATTTTCAATTACAGCTGACGTACAATTTTATATTAGTTTCAAATGTACAACATAGTGATTAGACATTTGTATAACTTATATAGTGATCATGCCAATAAGTCTAGTACCCAGCCAGCACCAACTATTACAATATTATTCACTATATTTCCTATCTTGTACTTTATATCCTTGTTACTGTTTTTATAACTGGCAATTTGTACTTCTTAATCCCTTTCCCCTTTTCAACCATTCCCCCAAACCACCTTCTATCTGGCAACCATCAAAACGTTCTCTGTACCCATGAGTTTGTTTCTGTTTTGTTTGTTTAATTTGTTTTTTAGATTCCACATATAGTAAAATTTGTATATCTCTGACTGACTTATTTCACTTAATGTATCTTTTACTATTAAAAATAACTATATTTCCTCTTTTAAACTATATATATATACCTTTCTTTGATTTTATTATTTCCTTTAGTTGTGCCTATTTCTGCTCTTGAATATTCTAGAAAATTTGTCTTCCAGGATGATTGTATCAGTGTATACAATCATCAGGAATAAATATATATGTTTCACCACAACCTCAAAAACAACTAGTTTTTTATCTATTTATTTTATACCTACTTTCAAAGAAGGATTGAGACATCTGGTAGTGAAAATAAAGGAACACAAAGTCAATATAAGTGTAGAAATAAAAACAAGACTTTTAAAAAATTATGCCACTAAATATAGAGTGGTAATCTCTTTTGTTGTAATTTAAATTCCTTTGACTATGAGTATATTTTCCTATTTTTTAAAATTAACTTAATCACTTTTCTGCTTTGGTCATTAATTGAGGTCAAGTGTTTTGCTCTTTTTTTCCATGAATTCTTTTTTTGAATTATATTGAATATATTGTGGTGATATTGCTTAATAAAATTATATAGGTTTCAACTGTACAATTATAATACATCATCTGTATATTGTATTGCATTTGCAGTACCCCAAGTCTCCTTCCATTTCCATTTATCCCCTCTTTACCCTCTTCTACCTCCCCCCACTCCCTTTCCCTGTGAAAATCACCATACTGTTGTCTGTGTCTATGAGGGATTTTTTTCTTTCTTTACTTAATCTCTTCACCTTTTTCACCCAGATGCCCAACTCCCCTCCACTATGACACCTGTCAGTCTGTTCTCTGTAACTATGAGTCTGTTTCTATTTTGTTTCTTAGTTTATTTTGTTCATTGAATTCCGCATGTAAGTGAAATCATATGGCATTTGTCTTTCTCTGACTGCCTTTTCTCAGCACAATACTCTCAGGTCCATCCATGCTGTTGTGAAAGGTGAGATTTCCTTCTTTTTACAGCCGAGTACTACTCCATTGTGTAAATGTGCCATAGCTGTTTTACCCACTCATCTACTGATTGACACTTGGGCTGTTTCCAAATCTTGGTTATTGTAAATATCACTTCAAGGAACTTAGGGTTGTATATATTCTTTCAAATTAGTGTTTTGGATTTCTTTGGATATATTCCCAGAAGTGGAATTACATAAAGCAGTTCCATTTTTAATTTGTTGAGGTAATACCATATTGCTTTCTACAGTGGCTGCACCAATCTGTATCCTCACAATGCATGAGGGTTCCCTTTTCTCCACATCCTCACCAACATGTGTTGTTTGTTAATTGATGATAGCCATTCTGACATGTGTGAGGTGATATATCATTGTGGTTTTAATTCTCATCTCTCTGATGATTAGTGACATTGAGCATTTCTTCATTTGCCTATTGATCATCTGTACATCCTCTTAAGAGGAGTGTCTATTCAGATCCTTTGCTCATTTTTAATAGGTTTATTTGTTTGTTTTTGTGTTGTTTTATAAGTTCCTTATAACTTTTGCATATTAACCCTTTTGAGATGTATCATTGGCAAATATGTTCTTCCATACAGTGGGGTGTTTTTTCATTTATTGATGGTTTCCTTTAATGTGAAAAATCTTTCTAGTTTGAAGTAGTCCCATTTGATTATTTTTTTCTTTTGTTTCCCTTACCTGAGAAGATATATTAGAAAAATATAGCTATGAATTATATCTGAGATTTTATTGCCTATGTTTTATAGAATTTTTATGGTTTCAAGTGTAACATTAAGACTTTGATCCATTTTGACTTTACTCTTGTATATGGTATAGGAAGGTGACCTAGTTTTCATTTTTTTGCACATAATGTTCCAATTTTCCCAGTACCGTTTATTGAATAGACTATAAACCATTGTATGTTCTGGCCTCCTTTGATAAATACTAAATGACCATCAAGGTGTGGGTTTATTTCTGGGCTCTCTATTCTGTTCCTTGATCTATATATCTGTTTTTATGCCATTACCATGCTGTTTTGATTACTATAGCTTTATAATATAGTTTGATATCAGGTAGCATGATTCCTCCAACTTTGTTCTTCTTTCTCAAGATTGCTGTGGCTATTTGGGGTCTTTTGTGGTTCCATATAAAATTTTAAAATATTTGTTCTAGTTCTGTGAAATACACTGTTTGTATCCTATTAGGAATTACAGTGAGTCTATAGTTTTCTTTGGAGAATATGGACATTTAATGATGTTAATTCTTCTGTCCATGAACACGGCATATAGTTCCACTTAGTTGAATCATTTTCAGTTTTTCTCTTCAGTGTCTTATAAATTTCTGAGTACAGGTCTTTTACATCCTTGGTTAAACATATTTCTAGGTATTTTATTATTTTAGATGCAATTGTAAATAGGATTATTTTCTTAATTTCACTTCCTAATAGTTCATTATTGGTGTATTAAAATACAACTTATTTCTGGATATTTATTTTGTATCCTGCTACTTTACTGAATGCATTTATTAAATCTATTGATTTTTTTGGTTGAATCTTTAGGGTTTCTTATATATAATACATGCCATCTGTGAATAATGGGAGTTTTACTGCCTCCTTTCCAATTTGGATGCCTTCTATTTCTTCTTCTTATCTGATTGCTTGGGCTAGGACTTCCAGCACTATGTTGAATAAAAGAGGTTAAAGCAGACATCCCGTCTTGTTCCTGATCTTAAGGGAAATACTTTTAGTTTTTCCCCATCGAGTATGCTGTTGGCCATGGGTTTGTCATATATGGTCTTTATTTCGTTGCAGTATGTTCCCTCTATTCCTACTTTGCTGAGTTTTTATCATAAATGGGTGCTGGTTTTTATCAAAAGCTTTTTCCGTATCTGTTGATAAGCTCATATGTGATTTTTACGCTTCATTTTGTTTCTGTGATGTATCACGTTTATTGATTTGCAGATATTGTACCAACCTTGCTTCCCCAGAATGAATCCCACTTGATTGTGGTGCATGATCTTTTTAGTATATTGCTGGGTCTGGTTTGCTAATATGTATTTTTTAAATTTAAGTCATTTTCTTTTTTAACAATTACAATTGACTTACAATATTATATCAGCTCCAGTTGTACACACCAGTGATTAGACATTACATACCTTACTAACTGATCATCCAGATCACTTGTACCCATATGACACCATGCATAGTTAATAGAATATTATTGACTATATTCCAAATGCTGTACTTTACATCCCAATGACTATTCTGTAACTATCAATTTGTGTTTCTTAATCCCTTCCCCTTTGTTACTCAGCTTCCTAACTCCGTTGCCATCTGGCAACTCCCAAAATTTCTCTGCATCTATGAGTCTGTTTCTGTTCTCTGTCCACTTATTTTGTTTTCTTTAGATTCAATTATTGCTAGATATGTATTTATTTCCACTTTATTACTCATATTTAATGTATTTTTATTGATTTCAGAGAGAGGGAAAGAGATAGAAGCATCAATTATAAGAGAAAATTATTGATTGGCTGCCTCTTGTATGCCCCCCCCCCCACTGGGGACTGAGCCCACAACTTGGGCATGTGCCCAAACTGCAATCAAAACATGACATCCCGGTTCATAGGTCAACACTCAGCCACTGAGCCACACCAACTAGGCTATTATTCAATATTTTTTTTCTTCTTAAAGCAGACCCTTTAACATTTTTTGTTATACTTGTTTGGTGGTGATGAACTCCAAATTTTTGTTGTCTGGGTGGGAAACTTTTTATATGTCCTTTAATCTAAATGATAGCTTTACTTTGTAGAGTAATCTTGTTTGTAGGTCCTTGCTTTTCATCATTTTGATTATTTCTTGTCACTCTCTTCTGGCCTGCAAAATTTCTCTTGAGAAATCAGCTGATAGTTGTGTGGGCTTTTCCTTTTAGGTAATTAATTGCTTTTCCCTTGCTGCTTTTAAGATTCTGTCTTTAACCATTGGCATTTAAATTATGTGTCTTGGTGTGGCCTCTTTGGGTTCATATTGATGGGGCTTTCTGCGCTTCCTGGACTTGTATGTCTGTTTCCTTCTCCAGATTAGGGAAGTTTTCTGTCATTATTTCCAAATAGCTTCTCAATCCCTTGCTCTTTTTCCTCACCTTCTGGTTCCCCCATGAGGTTGTACCGAAGTTCCCTTAAACTATTCCATTAATTTATTTTTCTTTTTTGCTGCTCTGATTGGGTGTTTTTTGCTACTCTGTTTTCCAAATCATTGATTTAATCATCTGCTTCATCTGACCTACTGTTTATTCCTTCTAGTGTATTCTTCATTACTGGAATTCTATCCTGCATTTCTGACTGGTTCTTTTCTATGGTTTCTATGTCATTTTATGCTTTCCATCTCTTGGTTGCAATTCTCACTAAGTTCCTAGAGCATCTTTATAACCATTTTATTTGAACTATATATCTGAGAAGTTGCTTACGTGCACATCATTTAGCTTTTTTTTTCTGTAGATTTATCCTGCTCTTTCATTTGAGGAGTGTTTCTATGTCTCCCCATTTTGGCTCCTGTTTGTGTTTATTTCTATGCAGTAGATAGAAATACTATGACTCACAGTCTTAGTGGGGTGGCCTTATGTGGTATTTGTCCTGTGAGAGCCAGTGACATAGTCTCCTTGATCATCTGAGCTGAGTGTTATGTGGGCCATCCTGTTGTAATCGAGTCTTGATTTTTATTGGCCTGTTTGTGTGTGGTTTGATCCTCAGGCTATCTGACTGTGAGGATTGACACTGACCACAGTGTATGAGCTGCTTTGTAGGTGCTGGCCACACAAAGTAGAACTTGCCTCAGCAGGGTCTGGTGTCTACCAAGATCAACCTTTGAATATGCCACCAGTGTGCTAATTGGATGTTGCTCTGATATAGTGCAAAACTGACCACTGGGTATGTTGGTTCTGGGGCCTTTGGGGAAAGACTCTGGTGCAGGCCAATATCAGATGCTGCCTGTGACTGGCCCTGGGCAACCTGTTTGGACTGACAGTGCGATACACAGTTTGTGGCTACCTCTGCTGGGCCTCGCTATATGCAGGAAGGACCAAGATACTCATTAAAGCCAGCTTTTACCAACACTGGGTGCAGGGACCAGTTAGTAAAAGTACCAAGGCACCTTGAGATCTGCCTCTGCTTTTTTCCACCTATTGGCTGTCTGTTATGCTCAGTCACTGAAAGAGCACCTTGAGGATACTTGAATTACATGAGGTAAGTTCTCAGCGAGTCACCAGGTTGGGGTGAGTGCTATTCACCCAACTGATACAGGTTCAACTCGGTGTTAGTGCTGGGTCTCAGGCCGCTCAGCAAAAGTTCCAGAGTATATTAAGTCTAACTGCCACCTGCTGGGTGCTTGTATACCTTTGTGGAGGTGCAGGGTCTCAGAGTCATCAGGGTGAGGGCAGCAGAGTTTATCAGGCTCAAACAGACTAACATTTGACTGTGTGAAGGGAGAGCTCTGTACCTCTTGGGTGTGTGATGGAAATATGGCCCCTGTCTTAGAGCCACACAACTCAGTCTGTTCCAGATTCTGCCCAAACCTTGGCAGGACAGAGCCACTAGGAGTCAGGAGTGAGGGGCTTCCGGGAACCTGAAGACTGGGGCTAGTGGGGCTAGAGGGGGAAACACTAGTCAGATTCTTGGGAAAGTGGGAGGAATGGCCCCCTGCCTTAAAGCCACACAATTCATTCACGGATAGACATCTCTTGAGTCTGCCCAGACCTGTGCACCCTGGCCCAGGCAGCTGATTCCTCAGCAGGGTGCTAGCTCTGCAGGGTGGGGCTACAGGGAGTCTAGAGTGTGGGGATATTGGTTTCTCCAGGCTAATGCCTCATGGAGAGGAGTGATCCATTCAAGAAAGATTGTGTCTGGTCTTTGGGAGAATGTCTCAACACAGGGATCTTGGCAGTTGTCTCTTCAGCTCTTTTCCCAGAGCCCCAACCCTCAGTCTGTCTTCATGCAAATCTCATCCATTCCACCCTTTTTCCGCCAGAGCTCAGGGTGAGTGGCTGCAAAAGAAATTTTGTTCATTGGCCCTTTAAAAGAGTACCTGTGTCTCTATCCAACTCTTGTATTTCCTTGGTAGACAGAAATCCTCTGCTTTTCATAGCCAGATATTATATAGGCGCCTCTTTCCAGCTCTTGTGCTCTGGGTTGGGGAGCCTGGCTTAGGGTTGAGACCCCATGCTTCTCAGCAGGAACCTTTGCAGCTGAGGTATTCCTCCAAAATCTCAGCCACTGCCCATCAGAGTAGAGCCAGCCCTTTTTGTGTCTCTGCCCTTCCTACCATTCTTGATGTGGCTTCTTCTGTGAATCTTTGGTTATAAGACTTCTATTTAGCTAGTCTTCAGTTGTGTATTTAGGTTGATTGCTCTATGTTTTAGTTGTAATTCCAATTTGGTCCTGAGAGGAGGTGAGTGTAGCTTCTACCTACTCTGTTGCCATCTTGGATCTCTTCTTATGAATTCTTTAACACATATTTGCTCTAAATGTTTTCCTATTCTCTGTTCCATTATAGTTATATGATTATAATTTTCAAAAATCTAATTAAGAATCACAAGTATGACAGTATGTTTTTATTTGTAAAAAATTATTTCCTTTATTCTCACTTAATTTTTAAGTACAATTACTTATTGATTTGGAATCATAGATGCCAATCTATCAGAACTGTTAACTGCATCCTATTGTTAGGACCACTTATTACTCTTTTGGGTATGATTTGAACAGAAGTTTCTTCTTAACTAGAATAGTTCTTAGCACTTCTTTTAGACATGCCATATTTAACTGAATTTCATTTCTTTTATAGGGAAATTTTACTATTTTCTACTTTACTTTTCCAGCGTTGTATTTGTCCTGGCTTTGTTCTTTCTGGAGTTTCACAAATAGTGTTTGTTTTTATGTGGTAATGGAAAATATGAGAAACTGACTTATGGAATTAACATAGACATGTGCAAACTATTTTATGGTACTGACATAACAAGAAACCAGTTCTGGGCCATGACTGTGACCAGGAGCTACTGAGGTTCAACACTTTCTATTCCATAGAGTGCCATTTTGTCCCAAATGATTGATGACATTCTCCTGCCCTATTCTCCGCAGATTATAAGAACACTATTGCAATCTAGAGCTTCTGTAGATACCCGCTTCATTAAGCATGATCCCAAAATGTCATTTAATTTATTTCTTAGATTGAATGTCTCATTAAACTCTGATGAGGCCAGGAGCCACTTTGGGTTGGACTTGTTATGAAGCACTCTTGTCTTAAAATTTTGTTCTTTCCCTGTTGGCAAAGGAAATGGACAAGACAGTGAAATCAATGCACAGTGCACTTTGTCTTTGACAAACTGAAATATTATTTTGCTAAAATAGGCCCATGGGGTAGAGAGATTAAAATCAGACATAAAATAGATCAGCATAAAGTCCAAATCTACAAATTTATGCAATATGGGTATTATTTTATTTTGTTTAATCCTATTTTCTCTTGTTTGGACAAACAACATATTTGCTTAATTAAATAAGACACTGACCTCCACCTAGCTCTATTTAAAAAGTAATGTTCTTATTTTTTGAGTTACACAAAATGAGTTGAGTGAATGGGTAATATTTTGCCCATTTTCAATAAAAGGGATATCTCAGTGGTTGTTTTTATTACATTATGGAACAGATGTGTACCAGAACAAAACAACCTCATAACAATTGTATTTTCCTGTATTTTGCATTGTCAAATCAGGGGCATGGTCGTTGTTTGGTATGGGTGAGAAGTGGAGAAAGGCGGTGAATCCTTCAGTAGACCAAATTGAAAACACTTTGTGAGCAAGGAATTAATGTGTTGGCTACCTCTGGGTTATTCTGATCATTGGATGCAACTTCTGGATACTTCCTTAGGGTTGGGATTACCATCTTCATCAGAATAGTTGTCCTGACTCCTACATCCTACCACCAAGCCACTGCCATACTGCACACTCAAAACATGTGAATTCCAACCCCGTGTACCATTCCCCTAACACCAGAATTTGTAGAATTCTGTCTCTCCTCTGTGTTTACACAGCATATTAGAGAGCTTCTGTGCCATCTAACACTGTGCACATATGTAGTGTCATCTAGCAAAATGGGCACAGTTGCCTAAAGTGCATTGGGTACAAAGCTTTTTGCTTTGTAAATTGTGTTAGTTTGCTACCTAATCAAATTTAAAATTTTGAAAACTTGCCCTGTGTCCAGATAAAACTATCAGAAGATGAGTGAGCAGTGTGACAAATGAAAGTTATCACTCTGTATTTCCGGCATGTATTACAATAAATAATGTTCTTGATTCTCTATATTTTAGGTTATTCAAAAAAGGTATGTTAGAGCATTTAGTTTGGGTTTTTGCTTAAATCATTAGCTGCATGGCTAGGGAGGCTTGATTTTGATTTCATCTTGTTTAAATGACCTAGTCTATTTTTTTATATTAATTTTAAGGTTACCTCAAGCAAGATTCTATTTTCCCCCCCTCTCATTAAAAATAAATAAAGATAACCTGCGCCGTATTAAATAGTATGAATCTTTTTTTTCAAATGCGGGTTATTAATGAGGAAAGCAGTGTTGGGTAGGTGGGTGTGAGGTGAAGTATACAGGATTTAGAGTCATCGGACCTGACTCTGAGTCCCAGCTCTACAAGTGAATGGTTGTGTGATATTAGGCATGTTTATAACATCTCCCAATATAAGCCAACTCCTATAAAATACCTGTAATTGTCACATTTGCTTAATTGAAGTTGTCTCTAAAATTAAATGAGATAATCTACAGGAGCATGTAATATATGTAACTTGGGTATTTTCAACATTATACAACCATCATTATAATTAGTTTTGTGTGTATTCTGTACAGGAATGGTTGAAATGTGTAGCAAATGCAATTTTGGTTGATGTTTAGATTTTTTTTAAATTTGGAATTCACATGAAATTTGATAATAAATCAATGTTCTGTTCTCTATAGAAATTACCTTTACTATAGAGAAAGGAATTGCACAGGGTTTTCTGTTGTTGCAGTATGTGAACTTTAACAAGGCAACCTGAGACTAATTACTAAGATATGAAATGAGAATGTGTTAAAATAATGAAATAATGGACATATTTCAGGCTCTAGCTTTAGTTGAAAACATTGATCATATTTTGATTTCTCCAAAGGAGGGAAGATATTTTTTCCTTCTTCTTATGCCCTCTCCCCTTTCTATGCTACTCATCATACTCTCTTAAGAGTGCTTCTGTTTTCACTTGCTCTCAAAATTAAGAAATGCATTTTTATTGAAATGTTAAAATATGCGCACTGTTTGGCATTAAGGTGTTAATATCATCAAGACTAACAGCTAAGCCAGTTCTTTAATTTCCTATCAAATTGCTGTTAGTTACCAAAGCCATCTAAATACTATTATATGTCATATTTTAGAATTTTGCTTTGCATTAGCAGATGCTATGATGCAGCAAATATTGGTTTGCATCTTTAAAAAATGTCTCCAATAACTCTTAACTAAATTAAATATTAGTAAAGGGTTGAATGTACTTAGGCAATATGTAAATGTACTCTTCATTTACTGTAGAGAATCATTTTGTTAAAGTTGTTTTATTTTCATTTTAATTCATTCAATAAACAGTCATTAAACGTCTATATATCAGATACCTTAAGGATACAAAGATAAACACAGTGTAGTGTCTGCCATCCAGAATCCCATACTGTAGTGAGCAAAGCAAATATCTAAACAAGTACAATACAGCACAGCATGTTAACTCATATTGTCCCAATATCGGCCTCGAAGCTGCGGAGTACAGTGGACATTACAGCCCCCTCTGTCTGTTAAAGTCCAAGAGAGGTTTACCCAGGGCAGGCTTTTGATCTTGATCTTAGAGGACAAGTAATAGATTGCCCAGTAAAAGGGAAACAATATAAGTACCGAGAATTGCTTGTGCAGAGAAATGGAATCAGGAAAGGATCTAAAATCCATAGACTAGGGAATAGCTAGTTGTAGGAGCATGGAATGAAATCTATGCTAGTTTATAAGTAAAAGGCCAGTTTTCTATTTTGACATTCCATAGACCAAACTATAGTAATTGTAGAATTTGAATATAACATGTTTTCACTGAAAAGTGTGAACAAAAGTTTTTAGAGTGTGAGTGTGTGGTAAAATTGTAATGTCTTCCATATTCATGACTTTCCTAGAAACTTATTTTTTTAATCTTAAATTTTAAGCTGTATATATACACTTGGATATTGGGTTTCTGTTTTTCTTGAGTTTCTTAAATTTTTTTCTACACTAATAACCACAGTTTAGATAAAACATGCTTAATCTTGCTCAAATTTTTCAGACTCCAGCAATGAAAACGATGGAGTTGGTTTAGCCTTAAAAATGAATCTCCAATATTCAGTGTCTATGTACCACACCAACTGATGAATAGGTTTAGCTTGTGCACAAAGAAATATAATCTCATTAACTCCATCTCCTTCTAAGAGACAGGAGCCTACTGTTCTTCCTCTTAGGATGGTAGTAATATGGTTTTCTTGGATATTAGGTGGTTTTGTTTCATTGAATCTTAGCAGTTGGTTGCTTTAAAAACCTTTTAACTGAGTTGGGTCAACATCTCACATGAGATTTTTCTTCCCTAGTCATGTAAGAATTCAACTGTATTAACAGTGATATGAATCATTCATGTACACTAAGAGGGAAATAGGTTCTGGTTGTTTCAAAAACTATTAATTTCTAGTTCCAACCATAGGGAGCTCTGTGCAATGAATCATATCATTGTCTGTGGAAAAAAGAAATGGGAATAAAGTTATTAGCTCACCATTAGCCATGTTATCATTAAAGATGAATGCTAAAGAGAGAAATCCTCCACTGAGTCTTGTGTCATTTATCCAGTAGGCCTTCACGTGCCCTTTAGGCCATGAGATTGCACAGCAAGGGGCCATAAGGTAGTGTGTGAATTCCCATATTTTATATTAAAGTCTGTTAGATAAATAATGGGGATTTGGCCCCTTTAATGTGCTATTGTAGCTGCTACCCTCTGCTGCCTGCGTTAATTACATTCCCAGTGGGGGGAAAGTATATTTACTCTGCAGGTACACATGCATATATACATATGATTCATACACTTAAATAAAACACATATATCCAGTTGACAGTAAGGAAAATCTGTAGTTTATTTTCAATTATTTCATTTCACACACTTTACAGTGTTTTGTCTCTGAAGATATAAGTATGAAATTGATGCAGTAGGTTCAGCAATCAAACTTTGAGACCAAAGTTATATTATTTTCTGTTATTTGTGTGACGATTTACCCCTTTCTGATAGTGTGAGATCCTTATTCACCGGATTCATCTGTTGAAAGAATTTTTAACCAACAGCTGGATCAGTCTGAGAACCGGTAGTGTTTAATGTTTCTTATCAAGGCATGACATGACACCAACACAGGTACTATAAGCCCTCAATTAACAAATCTTCTTTTATTACTATTATTTTTTACTCTCCAATTTTTTTGTCTTTGTTAAGATACAGTTGGTATATATCATTATGTAAGTTTAAGGTATACAATATGTTAATTTGATCATTTACATGTTGCAATGTGATTACCACTATAGTGTAGTGAACACCTCCATCATGTCATATAATTACCAATTCTTTTTTGTAATGAAAACATTTCAGATCTACACTCTTAGCATTTTTCAATTATATAGTAGAATATTGTTAACTATAATCACAATGATGTGCATTAGATCTCCAGAACTTACTCATTTCCTCTAATTGGAAGTTTGTACCCTCTAACCAATATCTCCCCAATTCTCCCACCCCCCGCCTTGATAACCACCATTCTACTCTCTAGACTAGAGCACCACTTTGAAAATGCTGTTGCCTCCCATCTGCAGATCAAACCTGCAACCTGGGCTTGTGCCCTGACTGGGAATCAAACCAGTAACCATTTGGTGCTGGGGATGATGCTCAACCACAGAACGACACCAGCCAGGGCTGATAGGTCTTATAAGTGGTATTGTTGTCACTTTTTTTAATCGCATCTTAGAGCCATTTTTTATTCTTAGGGATTCACAGCTAAAATTACAATGAAATCCACTGAATAAATATGAGCAAATATACATATACTAGTTGTATAAGGTTTGTAAAAGAATATTAATAATACATAAATGGAAGTAGAGCTCTAAAGAGAAACTACCCTGGCCAAGGTATATGCTTACCCATAGCTGTAGCCTTATTATTATCCCAAGATAGACTTTATATTTCTGCACCATCATTTTTCATCTTGCTCACCAACTAAATATCCTTTATAGATGTCAGAATGATTAGATTTACCGTCTGCAAAATACTCATCGTTGAGAATTATAGACCACTTAGAAGATTGGCAAGGACAAGTTAAAACTGAAAATAGGTCTCTCAACAGGCATGCAAAACCATAGCAGTATTCAATAAATTCTCAGGAATATATTCCTTTCAGGGTAGTAGGAAGGGAGGGCAGTTTATATTTTGAGATTGTTTGCAGAATAAACACTGGGTGTAGAAAATTACACCCATATTTATTGTCAAGCCACATTTGTTATATAATGCATTTTCCTCCTACCCAGATGCAACTCACCTTCTGTCAAAATGTGATTTCCTGTGCTATCCTTTGTTATAAGTGGTTCAGCTCAGGCCTTACTCCTAGTATTCCTACACTTGTACTTCCCTGCTAGGCAAGTGGATGTTCTGTTTTGAGAAAACCTGAATGCATAGAAGCTTCATTCTGACAAGCCCTCTTTTTAGGCTAACCTTGACAGTGCTTACAAATTTTAGAAGGAAAAAAAAAGGAAATCTAAGATGACCTTTAATGTCATAACTTAACTTGTTTCTTGAGAGCAAATAGAGCAACAACCTGCAGATGTGGGTTTACTGATAACACTGCTGTTATTCTGTCTGCTCCCCCAGCACACTGATAGTGGAGTTCCAGTGGAGGGGGAAGGGGGCGGGGCTCAGGACAATGGGGATGAATTGAGGGCAGGGGAGGTGGTGTGGGAGCAGATGGTAGCTGGGAAGAGAGGTGCTCCATGGCACTGTTGGCATGGTTACAAACAGGTAGATGTGCTAACAAGCTGTGCCAATATCTGAATGATTCAAAACTCTACTTTGTGGCTTGTGGCCTCAAACAGTCATTTGCTGTCACCAGATAGCTTCCCTACCCTACTGCAAACAGTTTCTATAAAAGCATTATTTTCCTTACATTGTCTAAATGCTGTGTGTTTTGCAATTAATCTACTGATACACTGATACAGTGAAAAAAGTGTTCACTGTTCTTGGTCTCCAGGTAGCTAATAATTAGTACATGTAACAACTCTGATGATGATGATGATGATGATGATATATATATATATATATATATATATATATATATATATATATATAAAATAATAATGCATGTAACAACCCTGATACACACATACACATGCACATAATTATAAATAGCTTTGACATACAATCTATTTATATAGCAGAAGCAAATACTGTTAAAAATAAGTCCAGTGGATTTTATTTTCTTAGTTTAGTGGTAGGACTCATGTGAGCATTTGCTGGTCTCTTTAGTTGAAATTCTGGTTGCCATTAAAACAGAAAAAGGAAATGGCCTAATTTAAGTTGAAATAGGTCCTTTACTAAGGTCTTATTTTTCCGTGAAAACAAATCCATTGCAAATGTTACTGCCATTTCCAAAGCCTAAAGTGCCCTTAGAGGATATGCCTAGTGCATTGATTTGAGGTTTTCAGCCATATGGCATGGTTGAAGCAAACACATATTGTATTAGGTCAAACCATGTGCAATTGCTGATACTCAACCATTTTTGAACTATAAAATATCAATTCGGTATGATGATCAAAACGGTTTCATTTATGGACTGAGAACAATTCAGCCTCATCTATATATTTTTTATTCCTTATGTTGAGTTTAGGTAGAATAAATAATAAATTATAAACCTTGCGCATGTATATTCATCTCGCAGCTAAATAAAGATGAAATACAATTTCCCAAACATCCAGCTCAATTAAAAATACTGTTTGCACAGGTGTTGAGATTTGTCTCCATAGAAGTTCTCTGAGAGGGTTGGCTGGTATGTAATTTATTAACCAAAGTTTCGTTTGTTAAACATCTACTCACAGCTAACTCTGCTATACACAAAAATGTCTGATGCAACAGAGAGGCAGCTAAATAATGTGCATTTTGCTTTAAAGTAAAGGAATTAATTCTTAGGGTGGTCGCTGAAATTTCTCGTTCAAAATTTTGTCCCAAGTAGTATGAAACTTCTACCACAATTTAATAAAATGATTGTGCCTTTTCCCTTTCTGAGACAGTTTTTAGATTGTAATGAAATAACTATAAAATGCACAAATGGTTGCTATTAAATGCCCATGTCTTTATTTTTTAAATTTTTAGTTTATTTTAACTGAGATAAAAATTGAATTGGGCTTTGTACCAAAGAATGTATATTTAGAGAAAGTAATTCCAACAGTATCAAAGTGTTATTTACATTCCTGTAGCAAATCTCATATTATTACACTGAAGCGAACATCGTTTTTGAGAATCATCTGAACCACATCCAAGCCTGTTCCTTCACTTTTTGTTTGTTTGTTTGTTTTGGTACTTAAAAATAAAAGGAAAGCCTACTTTATTGAATATAAAAACATATGTTCATGAATGATAAAATGTTTCCAAAGAAAGTACATTAACCCATTTACAGAAATTAAAGTTGATTTTTGATGATAAGAATACATGTTAAATATGAATCACCTCTTGAATTCCTCCTAAATTCACATTAACATATTTAATATTGTGGAATAATATTTAAAAGGAAGGCGTAATAGTCATAATATCCTTCTTTATTCATTTACAAGCTTAAAATAAGCAGTTAGTATCATGTGACCCCTGAATTCTGAGAGAATTCTCTGGAGATTATACTTTGTTTTGTGGTTTTGTTTTGTTAAAGGGAAAAAGCAATCTTAGCTTTGCTCTTGCCCTTAATTTTTCTTTAGTTCTGGGTTCAAAGTGAATTTTTCTTCTTTTGTGTTTGCTATTTTAAATGAAGAAATTTTATTATTATACATATGACTAGTTTTCTACTCTAATTTCTAGATGGTTTAGCTCAGTGGCCTCTTGCTAGTTATATCATTTACAAGTCTTTTATCCTACATTTCAGCCCACTAGTGTTTCTCTTATTTTCTAATTATTAAAACATGTAGGGTAATTGATATTTATAAACTTTCACTGAGATGCAGACAAACCAATATTCCTACTGAATTAAATTAGTAGTGCCTAAGTACTTATGCACAACAACTTTAAGCCAGCACTCAACTTCTTACAGTTTAGTAGTTTGACCTTCAGGGTATGGATATAGGTATGGATAGAAGAATTTCAGCATCAGCAATTCAGGAAGCAGCAGCTATATGTTTCTGAAAGTTTTCGGTTTTGGGTTTTTGTTGTTGTTGTTCAGAAACAGATGGTGGGTTCATCTCAAAGTAAAGACAATTATTGGAGACTGTAACTGTTATCCTCTTTAGTTGAAGTGAAATAAAACCTTAAGGATAGATTAGTCTTGAATGTCAACTGGAATAGCATGTACTCATTTCCTGATCAAGTTAGACCATTATTAACAATAAAACCATAATGGTAGTTAATTTATTTGGATTGTACTCTTCCCTTAATAGTCAGTTGTCAGTTCCTGAAAATACCGGTTTTCAGCATTTCAAGGTTTTCAATTCAACTACAGTGGCAATTGCCAGTCTCGCTAATCACCACATAGTAAAATTATGATGTGGTCTTTCTTTAACTATCATCAGGTCACTTAGTATCGCCTTAATCTTTTTATGCTTTAATAAACTAAGGGAAAGATTGAGATCATTACATATCCAACTGTAATTTAGCACTGTCAAGATTAAGGAGGGGATTATGGTCATTAGAAGCAAAACGGTTTCATTTATGGACTGAGAACAATGAGGCCCATCCATAAACTGCCTCTAATGATCCTACTTCTCCCTAATTGTGTGCAAATCTAACAACAAACTCATTTTCTTCTTTCATTCTTGAGGGGAAGATTGTTAAGCAGGCATGCTTTGTTTATGCGTTGTTTTTACTCCCTTGAATTTTGGTTTGTGTTCATGAATGCAATAAATTATTTCCAGGTGAACTAGTATGTCTTTTAAGGGAAAGATGATGTGTTATCTCTTAGTTTTTTAATAAATATATTTGACAGAGGAATATATTTTCTAAGATTAGATAAGCTCCAGCATCAGCGGCATCTTAATCCTTATGTGAGACATTCTTTTAGAAGGATACCTGTCCTATAGTTCCCAGTTCAAAATATTTGAATATTCTGAGAATCGAAAATGATCTCAGTAAGGGCTTCCTGAGGGATGCATCTCTTTCTGTGTACTGGCATTCTCTCACCTTTATGGTAGAAATTCTCTTTACCTCATCGAAACCAAGTTACCTGAGAAATCAGTGCTGACACTTCACTGGACTTAAGGTGTTGACTGATGGTGGGGGCACTCTGACTGCTGCAGCTACTAGGCTGTTCTCAAGGACACCCTGGTGCTTCTGCTCTTAACATTTGAGATCTCGAATTTGCATGACTCTGTTGCGCTTATTTTCCAACTCTCCTGTATATGCCAGTTGTACTTGTTAGTGAAATTGTGTCCTTCAGTTATATATTGTGTGAACTACAAAATAGTGTTTAAAATAAAAGCATATGCCATTTTTAATGAAAACTCTGCTGAATACTTCAGAAATGCTTCATAAAGTCATTTTAAATGTGTCCTTCAGTCAAGTGTAGGCAAGCACTCTTAGACAATAGGATACAGATTCCAAAAGCTTTCCTCACTCAGTATGATTGTATTTAAGCTCTAGAAACTTAAATCTAGAAACCAATCTAGAGGTGATAGTGTATTTTGTGAGATGGTTATATGCAAACAAATCTTTGCTGAGAGCCAATCAGAGAATCCTAACTCAACCATAATATCTTAGCTCTACATGAAAAAGATTGGCAAAGGAATATTATTTATACTTTTTCGGTTAAAATATTTAAGATGTGCATCATGTTTTGTGAATACCTACTTTAACTGAACTCTGATTAATTGACCTTGCCTGATATTTTTAATTATCTTTTCTAATCATGTCTACTGTGTTAACTTTATTGCTGCTCTCTCATATTTATTACAAATGTTAACTTCATATTCTAAGTCCATCATTTTCTTCCCTTACTTAATACAGTAAAAATGGGCCATTGTGTGTTCTGCGTTGAACATGCCCCATCCCCCAAGACAAACTCAACTCCCATAGTCTGTTGTCTTTTTACCCAGTTAAGGTATAAATCAAACTAACCAACAAAACCTGAAGGCCTCTGTCTTGTTTCTCCTTATTCTGAATAGCATATGGCCAGTAGCCCACAGACTACCTGCAAAGGAGAATCTAATGGTGGACTGAGGATAATTTTAACGTCATCTCAATTCTAACATCAGAGATAAATAGAGCTTCCGGTGGGGTCAATGGTAGATCCTGTGAGAAAAATGTGATGTCTCTGCTCTAGAGGAACTTACATTCTTATTGAAGAGATGGGGTTTATAGATGAGAAACACTTAGCAAGAAAAGAGACTCATGCTTACAGGGTGCAGGGCAGATTATAAATTTTCTAGGAACTAAGAGATAGAAAAGCTCAAAGTGTAAGTATGGTACCAATCTCAGAATGTTTACTCATCCTATCTAATAAAAGAGAAACATGGTAATTAGCGTACGACCGCTACCCTTCCCATTGGCTAATCAGGGCCATAGGCAAATTAACTTCCATCCAAGATGGCGGCCGGCAGCCAGGCAGCTGTTAGTGAACATGAGGCTTGCTTGCTTCAGTGACGGAGGACTCCAACGTTCCCCGCCTGCCGCTGCCGGCCTCTGAGCTGCAACTCTAAGCAACTATGTTACAAATATAGAAGCTAAACAAAACCCCAGAAACCTGCTTTAGTCGCCAGGCTTCAGCCAGCAGGATTGCAACATTGTTTCAAATACAGAAGGTAAACAAAGGCCAGAAACCTGCTTTCAGCAGCGGATGCCTAAGAGCTGGAGCCTCAGAGCTAAAGCTGCCCCAGAATAAAAAAAGAAAAAAAAAAGAGAAAAAGGAGCGGTTGGGAGCTTCAGTGACCCGCCAGCCTGAAAACAGCCCTCAGCCCCTCACCCAGACTGGCCAGGCACCCCAGTGGGGACCCCCACCCTGATCCAGGACACCCTTCAGGGCAAACCAGCCGGCCCCACCCGTGCACCAAGCCTCTATCCTATATAGTAAAAGGGTAATATGCCTCCCGGCACCGGGATCAGTGTGACAGGGGGCAGCGCCCAAACACCCTGATCGCCCTGCGGCTCTGTGTGTGACAGGGGGCAGGGCCACAAACTCCCTATCCGCCCTGCTCTGTTTGTGACAGGGGAAGGCGCCCCAACCCCCTGATCAGCCCTTCTCTGTGCCTGATAGGGGGGAGTTCCCCACCCCCCTGATTGCCCTGTTGCTCTGTGTGTGACAGGCTGCGGTGCCCCAACCCCCTGATCGGCCCTGCTCTATGTGTGACAGGGTGTGGCACGCCCCCCCCCCCCCCGCCATGGGCCCTGCTCTGTGTGTGACAGGGTAGAGCCATAACCTCCCCATCGGCCCTGCCCTGAGTGTGACAGAGTGCGGTGCCCTAACCCCCTGATCCGCCCCGCTCTGTGAGTGATGGGGCGGTGCCCCAACTCCCCTATTGGCCCTACTCTGTGTGTGACAGGGGGAGCTCCCCAACCCCCTGATGGGCCCTGCTCTGTGCGTGATGGGGGGGAGCTCCCCAACCCCCTGATCGACCCTGCTCTGTGCGTGACAGGGTACGGAGCCCCAACCCCCCTGATGGGCCCTGCTCTGTGCATGACGGGGGCAGTGCCCCAACCCCCTGATTGGCCCTGCTCTGTTCGTGACAGGGGTTGGCGCCGCAACCTGCCCATCAACCCTGCCTTGAGTGTGACAGGGGGCGGTGCCCCAACCCCCCAATCGGCCCTACCCTGAGCGTGACTGAGGGTGGCATCGCAATCTCCCAATCCGTCCTGCTCTGTGCATGACAGGGGCGGCGCCCCAACTCCCCAATCAGCCCTGCTCTGAGCCCGACCAGGGGCTGCACCTAGGGATTGGGCCTGCCCTCTGCCACCTGGGAGCAGGCCTAAGCCAGCAGGTCGTTATCTCCCGAGGGGTCCCAGACTGCGGGAGGGCACAGGCCGGGCTGAGGGACCCCCCCCCCCCCGAGTGCACAAATTTTTGTGCACTGGGCCTTTAGTCTATATATAAAAGCCTTAGTGACTGGCCAACCTCCTGACGGGCTGACCAGCCAACCTGACCAGCCGGTAGCTATGGCATGCACTGACAACCAGGGGGCAGACACTCAATGTAGGAGTGGAAATCACAGGCATGGAAACATGGAACAGACTGATGAAGCTCAGAGGAAAAGGGCGGGAGGGGGCAGGGCAGGAAGAGATTAACCAAAGATCTTATATGCATACTAGAGGCCTGTTGCCTATGCACAGGTGGGATCCCTCGGCCTGGCCTGTGGGGATCAGGCCAAAACTGCCTCTCCAACATGTCCCCCGAGGGGTCCCGGATTGCAAGAGGGTGCAGGCCAGGCCGAAGGACCCCACTGGTGCACGGATGGCCTCTAGTGTCTAATCCTATATAATAAAACCCCAATATGCAAATCGACCAAACAGCAGAATGACCTGTGGAATGACCGGCTGCTATGACGCACACTGACCGCCAGGGGGCAGATGCTCAACTCAGGAACTGCCCCCTGATGGTCAGTGCACTCCCACAGGGGGAGCACCGCTCAGCCAGAAGCCAGGCTCATGGCTGGCGAGCACAGTGTCAGTGGCGGGAGCCTCTTCTGTCTTCTACAGGCAGGTGGTAAGGAGCAAGGGGTCCCAGACTGAAAGAGGGATGTCTGACTGCCGGCTGGGGATCGGGCCTAAGCTGGCAGGTGGACATCACCCAAGGGGTCCTGGACTGCGAGAGGGTGCAGGCCAGACTGAGGGGACCCCCCTCACCTCCCGCCCGAGTGCATGAATTTCGGGCCTCTAGTAATTGAATAAAAGAATGGCTCGATGACTTGGCAAGTCCATTGGTGTTATCAATAGAATGTTCTTTCCACCGTCAATTGGAAAATAGTTGATAAAATGTAAGACTATAAAAATAAATACTATGTTAGGAATTACATAATATAATTAGAAACATGCTAAGACTTGTTCCTGAAAGGTGAAAAATGAATGTATGTTTACAATCATGTAATGTAAATATTCAGGTAGTCAATGAAGTCAAAAGAATTCTGCATTTTAGGATAGGATTATAGCTTGTTCTATCATATATACCGTGGCATGGATATATTGACCTACAAAAATGGCAGTTTCATGTGGTTCAACCATTATGTTTATATTTAAAATTCCCTCAAGGATATCAATCCATAGAAATGGTCACATTTAATGTGTGCAATTATGCCACAAAAATATAGAAAATAATATGTTATAATAAAATGTATATCTTTTTAGTCACCTAATATGATCAGAATTAAAAAATACCTTAGGTATTTTTGGTACTGAAAGGTCCTAAGCACAGAACAAGGTTTACAAAATTACTGAGGCATTGTAGGAAACATGATACAGGAATAACTAAGGATATTTCCCCCACTCTGTTCATTTATTATTTGGGACTTGATGTAGTTTATTCTTTGATAACAAACAGGTAAGCTATCGGATGGTAATATGTTTGTTGATTTCACCCAATGTCTATTTAATCTTACTATGTGTGATGCATTTTGCCAGTCCCAGCAAGAAGTACCTTCAAGAAGTTGGCAGGAATATAATTTCTTTAATAAAATGATTGCAAAAGAATTAATCATGTTGACTCGAGCTAAGAGAAAGTTTTGAAAGACATTTCAAACAGGTCTTAGTTTATTCCAAATCTTAAAAAGTCAAAGTTACAGGTGATAGTGAATAATAAAGCAAATGAGGGAGATTCTTCAGATCCCTCAAGAAGAGGCCATAACCAAGAAGCCAAACCCATTGGTTACTTTCAGATGAGTTAATTATAAGGCATAATTAAATAAAAGTGACTGCAAAATTGAGATCCAGTTGTTAAATATAAAACTTATTTTGAGGCAAATGTTTAAATTCTTAAACTATTTAATTATTAACTCTTGCCCTGGAATTTTTATAAGAAAATTCAGCAAATGCATGGAACAAATCTTAGGGTGGGGAGAATGTTAATTTTCTTGCCTAATACTTAAACTTTGATTGTAAATAATATGAGGTCATGAGTCCTAAAATGATCGGGGTCATATCCTGGATTCTGTATTTATGGTGGAAAATTTGAAAATACTTTTTCTGTAAAGAGAGAACTCAGGTAGAAAATGAAATCTGCCGATGCATGGTAAGACAAATAAAAAGGAAGTATTTTGCAACTTTGCTTGTTGTTCTAGTACTACTCATTAGTGTTTGTTCACTTTTTTCTTTCTAAGATCATACCCTTTATTAGGCAGCAATATTCTGTTAATGGAGAAAAGAAAATGAGCAGTTTACAATTATGTAAATAAGACACAGTTTTTCTATTTTTGAAAAGTAATAGCGAGAACTTTTCCCCCTAAATGAATAAAATCTCAAATGAAATTAAAATCTCTGTACCTTGCTACTCATTAAAGGGTGACACTAGTAACAATTTGCAAAGAGGAAACTGTAGAAATACAATAAAACAAGATTATCTTGGGAAAATTGAGATTTCTCTCTTTATGTCATGCTAAAAATGTAGCTGAGAGCTGGTCTTTGCTAGATCAATGAGGGATATTGCGTGAAATGTGATTTGCATATTTAAAGAATTTATTTAAATCGTACCTTATAAACCTCACCACTGAGAGAAAGCAGTAACGTAACAGGTAAAATGGATGCACCATTGTCCATCTATGTATAGCAGAGCCTATGTGCTTACCCAAAGGGCACTGGTGCATTGTTAATTCCCAAAGACAATAAGGCTGTTGTATGAAGTTTACAAAAGCAATTTCATTTTATGTCCACCATGGAGATTATAACTATTTTTATATTTGAGATTGCACTGCAGCCTCCTATTAATTTGTATTACTTTAATGCATTCTATCCTAAAAATGTCTTGATTTGCGTTCAAGATATTAGTCATATTCATTAGTTTCTAATTGCATTCTGTAACCTATGGTAGCTTTTGGGACTTTGGATGTAATTGAAGGGTTTAATTTTAACTCATAGGATCAGAGAGTGATATGGTGACATCAGTTTTCTAAGAAGAATTTTTTTTTCTCCTGAAGGTTTTTGTGTGATAGAGTTAGTGTGTGACCAGATGTAACCTATAGGTGATGTGGCTTCAGAAAAGTGGCAGTTGCCATGGCAAGGCAAAGCGGATGCTAAAAGGCATTCTGAAAACGACTTTTGATGAGAATTGATGACTGGCAGGATGTGGTTAATAAGAGTAAAAACTATGTGGTTTTAAGCAATGCCAGCTGAAAGAACGGCACCATTGTTGAAAACGGAATAATGAGAAATGGATGTTGGTTTCTGGGGAAAGCGGTTGCTCAGGTTTGGATATGTTGCCTATGAAGACATGGGACACCCAATTGGATGTGTTTAATTAGCTTGTGTGAGAGAACAGAAGACTTTTGAAGAGGTTGGGACTTGGATATAGAGATCGGAGGATCCTCACCTTTGTATAACAAAAGTCTTGATGTAAAAACAGTGCATTAGGATAAAGAGTTTAGAGAAAAAAGCGGAGGGTCTTGGGAATGCTCCCATCCTGATGGTGAGAAGAAGCATAGAAGGCAGCAGATGAAGCAGAGGAAGAAGAGTATACAATGAAGAGATGTGTATTCGGAGTTGAAGCAGTGTGATAGAAAATAATTTTTCTCTAAGAGGTAGCCATTTCTTTTCAAATAAAAGATAGGAAATCTTCATAGATATCACAATAAAGGTACTTAGGAATTTTATATTACATACAGTGGGCCTAAAATTAACCATAATTATTGTTATGAGTTGATAGAACTTGAATACAAATATCCCAGCTGTAGAATAGAGGCATTCCTGAATAATTTTCCTATGAAAAATCTTGCCCATGTACTGTGCCTTGCTTTCTAAGTATGACCTTTATGCATAGAAACTTAAAACATATAGAGCTTTGGAGCTGCTTTGGCCCCATCCTTCTGTCCAGCACAATCTCCCTTTAACCACATTTTTAATACCATCAACTCAAGATTTTTTATTCAAAAACACTATTTATAACAAGTTTTCCCAACTCATGCTTATCTTTATATCCACCCTACGAGGTTAGCAAGGCAGCTGGATTATTCTTGTTCTCAGGTGAGAACATAGATACTCAAGGAGGGTTAAGCGTTCCGTCCTAAGTCATATGGAAAGTAAGTGGGACTCAGGACTTCTGATTCCAAGACAAACGTTCTTTTCGTTGTTATTGTGCCATCCCACACTTATTATACATTTCCTGAAGTCGCCTGTAAGGGAAACTTGCAGAATTTCATCAAAACAAATCCCAAAGGGACATGATGGATTTTCTCTCCGCTTTAACTGAGTAAAAATCCATTTCAAGAGTCTTACATACGATAGGTCAGAGGTCTAAAGTGACTGTTTACTGGGCTCTTTTGGACACATTTTGAGGCATACTAATTCTTCCCAGCTTTTTGAGTAAATTACTCTTGAAAGGGTTCTTATTGGTATTCTCCAGAGGCCAGGAGAGTTAATTGGCTTACAAAACATATGTGGATTGCACTAGGGAACTAGTTCACTCATCTCTTAACATCTGGATGTACTGGGTTTTTTTGGTGTGTGTGTGTGTGTGTGTGTGTGTTTTACCATTATGTATTCATGTCTGAAAACTGTGGCCATTTAAAAGTAAATATGGTAAGTAAACAGCATGTATATAATTAAGAATAATTTACCATAGCTCCATGAAACTTATAAAAATGTTTTAAAAAAAGAAAAAGCCTTCAATTTTATAGTGCTGTGTTAAAAACTAAAAATATGCTGGTGTCTCTAGGTAACATATAACTTCAATGTAATTTAAATAGCTAAAAAATATTTTTACAGGAACACTTCATTCTCATTTGGAAAGAACTACTAATTATTTTTATATTATGTACTTTGAAAATATGGGAAAATTGTTCAAAATGTTTGCATGCCTGTTACTCTGAACAAAAATGCAGGTTTTTTTTCAATCTGCATTCCTCCTGAGGATCATAAAATACTGCTCTGCTAAAATCTGACTTTCACCTTATGCTAATCATACCCTCTTCCTCAGACTTCTCCTCCTCCTCCCTTCTAAACATAACCGTTGATCAAAACAAGAAACAAAACAAAAACATCCTCCAAGGAAGAAAATTACAAAAAACACAAAAGCATTACAAAATCTGAGAAACAAATATGTTTATTTAGTAGAAAATGGGAGATGAATGTTAATAACTCCACCATTGAAAGTGAGTTCTATTCTACAGCTTGGCCTCGAGCTCCTTGGCCTCCGGTCCACCAGCATGAATTTTTCTCTCCATTAGAGCTCCCCTGTATGCATGTAAGAAATAGACATTGTCACCCTGATGGTGTGGGTCAGTGGTTGAGCATCGACCCATCAACCAGGAGGTCATGGTTCAATTCCTGGTCAGGGCACATACCCCGGTTGCTTGTGGGCACCATCCCCAGTGGGGGGCGTGCAGGAGGCTTTTTAGGTTACTTCACTGGATGTAAGATGTTGATTGATGCTGGGAGCACTCTGACAGGAGGCAGCTGATCAATGATTCTCTCTCATCATTGATGTTTCTTTCTCTCTTTCCCTCTCATTCTTTCGAAATCAATAAAAACATATTTTTCAAAAATAGACTTTGTCATCACATAGAATATGGATACCTCCAGGATTTCCAATGTGCCTTTCTCCCCACAGCCATCCTCACACAGCTCTTGCCTGTGGAGCCTGTTGGCCTCGTTCTAACTTAACTTTACCCTTTTCTTCCAACCCCTTAGTTCCCCTGCAGCTGCATTCACCATATCACCTGACCTGTACCTTTTAAGCACACACTATCTAGGTCTGTAGAATTCTCATTTCCTTGTGTTTCCTCAAGCCCTCCCTCCTTTAAACTCCTGTCATTCACACCCTTCTCTTCCTGATGTTCTATTCCAATTTCAAGTCCTACATAGATTACCAAAGTCACACAGTCCACCTGATGGGGTCCACTATCCCATGATTCTAAACTTAGCCTCCGAATCGAGTCAGGATAACTTTCCATTTAACTCTAATCCTCTCCTTTTCCCCACAAAAGCAATTCCGAACTGTTTGTTCTCCTTAAGCACCCAAGTCCATCCTCTGTTGGCTCAGATCATCTTTCCTCATTCATGACTGAGAAGATGGGAACTATGCTTCATTTACAGTCACTTTTCAAGGAATACCTTAAAGTTTAAGGCTTAAACCCTCTCCCCTTATAAATGCCCTTAATTCCTACTCACTCTTAGTGCGATAAAACCTGACTGATAACCCTTCTCAACTTATACATTCTTCTATGTGCTTTTTTTAAACCTCCCTACAAAATGACACGTTCCATGAGGGCCCGGACAGTGCTTTTCTTCTCTGGTGTGCCTTGTCCTTGGCTATTGTAATGTTGTGCCGTTAATAGGCTGGCATTAAAGAACTATGTGTTCAATTAAGGGCTTGAAAGAACTTCAGGTACCAGGTTCAGTTTGTGCTTCCCATGCTTGGAAATGCTGCTTAACTAAAACTTGCCTCTACTTATTCCTGAGAGACAGTAGAGCACATTGGTTAAGAAACACAGACCAGACTACATCACTTCAAAGACTAGCTCTGCCACTTACTAGGCATATGACCGTGAGGAAATGTATTCTTTCTTATATAAAATTGGGATAAAAACAGGATATATCTCATACAGTGGTTATGAGAATGAAATGAGTGTGTGTGTGTGTGTGTGTGTGTGTGTGTGTGACAGTGGGAAGTATATTTACAACTTCCTGGAATGTATTGGAGTAGTGTAATAAAGCCCATGTTAACTACAAATAGATCTATTATATAGGATATTTCTTTGTCAATTTTTAGAGCTTTAAAAAAACCCAGAAGGAAGTATAGGTGGGATACTGAAGAATTTGATTTGGAGCACTATGTGTCATTTTGAAAAGTGATAATTTGGCTATTAAGATTGAACTTCCTGTTGCTTTTATACTGGCTGATGTTTTTCTCTTACACTGACTAGCTTACAGAACCTGACTTTAAGTTTCTGCATATATCTGTTGCTTTTTTAATTTTATTTACTTAATTTTAAATTTATAAAAAAAATTTGCCAGGGCGCCTTGATCCTAACTGGTATTGTGCTAACTCTATAAAAAATGCTTGTTTTAGTTCTGTTAAATAATTATTCTATTGATGCCTTTGGCCGATAATTGTATAGTCAACTTCACCTTATGGAATTTACCATATACACCTTATCCCCAGAAGGGTATAAATAGTAATTTCAAAGAAACTCAGTTGCATTGTGATTATAGAGGAACCAGAAATCCAGAGACCTGATACATGGTCAATCAGTTTTGTTTTCTCTCCATTCCCATAGCCTCATGAGAAATCTAGACTAGGAAATTGCTGATGTCTCTCCCAAGAGAGTGTTTTTATTAATCTAGAAAAAGCAGTGGTTGCCCGAGGTTGGGGTGGGGAGTGGGTAAAATAAGTAAAGGCAGTCAAAAGGTGCAAACTTCCAGCTATAAGATAGGTAAGTCCTGGGGATGTGATGTACAGCACGGTGACTATGGTTTATAATAGTGCATCATGTAGTTGAAAGTTGCTAAGAGAGTAGATCTTAAAAGTTGTCATCACCCACAAGAAAAAATTGTAACTATATAAGGTGTTGGATATTAACTAAACTTATTGTGGTAATAATTTTTTGCAATATGTACATACAATTGACCCATAGAAAACACAGGTCTGAACTGTGTAAGTCTACTTAGAAGTGCACTTTTTCAGTAAATATGTAAATGTGTTTTCTATTCCTTATGATTTTCTTAATAACATTCTTCTCTCTTGCTTACTTTATTGTAAAAGTACAGTGTATAATACATATAATATATACAAAATTTATGTTAATGGACTGTTTATGTTTCAGTTTCAGCTCAACAGTATGCTATTAGTAAAGTTTTTTGGGGAGTAAAAAGTTATAAATGGATTTTTTTTTCCTTTTTCTTTTCTTTATAAATGGATTTCTACTGTGTGTAGGGATGGAAGAGTCAGTGTTCCTAACCCCTGTGTTGTTCAAGGGTCAACTGTATATCAAATCATTGTGTTGTACACCTTGAACTAATACAGTGATGTCATATGTCAGTTACAACTCAATAAAAAAAGATACAGAAAACAGGTCAGCAAACTTTTTCCACAAAGAGCCAGACATAAAGTATTTTAAGTGGTGCAGACCACCTAGAGTCCCTGTCACAGGACTGAGCTCTACCACTCTAGTGTAAAAGCAACCAAGAGCAATATGTAAATGATGGGGCCTGGCTGTGCTCCAATAAAACTTGACTTGTGGACACTGAAATTTGAATTTCATATAATTTTTGTGTGTCACAAAGTATTATTCTTTCTATCCTCCCTCCCCCCTTATAATTGTAAAGCACATTCTTACCTTGTACAGAAACAGGCCACGAGTCAGATCTGGCCTGTGTACAGTAGTTGGCCAACCCCTGATCTAGAATAGCCAGACATATACTTATTTAGTCAAGTATGTGTGTGTGTGTGTGTGTGTGTGTGTGTGTGTGTGTGTGTGTGTTTGAGAATATCTAGTATACAAGGTATTACCTCTTAGTATTGGTATTCGTAACCATTTATTTTAGCCAGAATAGTTCAGAGTCTCAGGGATTTTTATTCAGCTTTCCTTTGTCTCATGCTTTCCCACCATGTGTAGATGAATGAAACTTTTCACCAGCTTTTCTTTTCATGTCTTGGGAGACTAGTCACTATTTAAATGACACAAAAGTGTCCCTATCCCATCCTTGTGTGTTTGATGAGTTCCTTTTTGCCAGGGTGGAGGGAATTTCCAGGAACATATTTGAATAGACTGAGAATTTGAATAACACGAGTCAGATGTTTATTTGGGTCTTATGGAAGAAGATAGATTTAAAACAACCTGTGTGCCTCTTGGGTAGTTCATTTATTCAGAACTCTGAGCACATCCAATGATTTGTGTGCATGTGTGTGCGGGGGGCGGGGGGGAGGTGCTGCTTCAGAAAATCTCACTATATATATATAAAACAAAGAAGGTTCATTTCCTTCTTTGTTAGCTATTAGCTCACCATAAGTCCCAGCAATTATTCTCTATGAAATGCATAATGAGCATGTGAGTGATAATGGGGGTACCATTCAGAGTTAAGGAGTTGTTGTTGTTGTTTTTTTCATTTAGAGAGAGGTTATTAAAACAAAAGACATTACACAGTCAAGATCAAATTATATATAAACTTTCATGTGATGATTTTTCACTTAACATGAAAGAAGTCACAAGTATTTTTCTGTTATTAAAAAGTTATCATGAATTTCACATTCATGTCTATGTAATTATCATGCATATTGTTGCACTAAAGTTTTGAATCATTCCCTTTTCTCTGGTCATCCAGGTTATGTCATCTTTTTGCCACTTTATATAAGACTTTATGATTTTCTTTGGCCCCCAAACCCTTTCTCTTTCAGGCTTTCTCTTAAAGACAGTTTACAACAACTAGTATTACTACATCAAAGGTTATGAATATGTGTAAGCCTCTTTCTAATTCTTTTCTAGAGAAGTTGTGATTTCACCCCTATTAACATTGTTATGAGAGTTCCTGTAACTGTATTCTCAGTGGTACAAGTTAGTCTACACTTTAAAAACAGTGCTTGCTAATTGGATAAATGAGAGTAATGGTGTTTCAGTTCAAACAGAATTTGTTAAGCACTAACTGTATGGCAGGTTAGAGGCTGAGAATAGGAAGATATTTTTAAAGCCTCAGTCTGCTTTCAAGGAACTAAAATTCTCCTGAGAGAAGTAGCCATATAAACTATGAGAATGCAAAGAAAAAAAATTGTTAAAAAATTACTATGAGAGCATTGAGAATGGAGTTACTACATCTAGAAGTGTCATGAAAAGCTTCATAGAAGAACTGACCTCAAGAAGAATAGGAGTGCCAGGGAAATGGTGGAGGGCATGGTTACCAGGGGGTAGGGGAGGTGTGGGGTGGGGAAAATGCAGATATGGATCAAAGAGTCAAACTTCCAGTTCTGAGATCAAGAAGTTCTAGGGATCTCATGGTGACTATAGCTAATATTATATTTGAAAGTTGCTGAAAGGTAGATCTTAAATGTTGTCACCACAAAAATGAAATGGTCACTATGCAACAGGACGGAGGTGGTAGCTATCGCTAAGGTAGTAATTATTTTGCAATGTATATATATATGAAATTAACATGTATATCTCAATAAAACAAGGGGCATAGAAATCAAACTAAAATAAAATAAGAGCTAGTGACTTTAGCATTTTTAAAAACTATGGAGGGTAAATAGTTTTTGTTTTAATCAACTAAAGTAGGCAAGTGTCTCTGGTGAGTGGGGAATAGGGGTGGGAGTTAACAAGTGCTGTTTTCATAACCAGACTTATAGAATGATTTGGTTCTTTAAACGATATAGTGCATATATAACTAACATAAAAATAAAAACTATGTTTAAAACTTCCACAAAGAAATGATTAAAACTTGTTGTAATCTTTAAAAAGAAGGAAGAGGAGTAAGAAAAGGCCAGGGTAGTAGAAAAAGACATTCCAGGCAGAGGAAACGTGAACCAATGAGGGAGACATGAAAGAGCAGCTCAGCATGGTAATTCAGGAGCAGAAAGTACGGCAGAATGCCTTGCATGAGAATCAGTCAGGTGCTGAAGGGCCTACTTGTATTGATCCTACGGGTGACAAGAGCACACAAATAACTAACAAGTCTAGTTTTAATGTGCTAGGATATGATTAGAGCTTTGTATACATTATTCATGTCATCATCATGACAGCCTTCTGAGGTGAGAATTGGTTTCTCCATTTCACAGATCAGGAAAGTAAGGTTCACAAAGGTTAAGTAACTTGCCCAGAATCACACAGTAAGTAGTGAAAAAGGAATGTGAAGTAGGTATGTCTGACTCTGAAGGCCATTTTTTTTCTGCCATAACATAGACAACCACAGGCTTACTGAAAGATTTTAATCCTGGTGGTGGCTAAATCAGATGTTAGTTTTTAAAGGACAAGTCCGGCAGAGTGTGGAATCAGGTTTAATGGTGCCATTATTGACTCATTCATCAGTGTGTTTCTAGGAGGACTGTTTTGTAGGACATACTGCTCATTCGGATTCCAATTCTGGGTCAGCTGACATTTAGTCTTCACCTTCTATGTGTGTTCTGCTACGTGTGTTTCGCCATATTATCCAAATTAATGTTCATTGTGGTTAAATACAGTTTTCCAAATATCAAAACATGTTTATCATTTTTGGCTAGTTTGAGCTAATAGCAAAAATGTTTTGGAAGAACATATGTGATGTCCAGTGCTAAATCTATTTTGTCAGTATTACCAGCGTGACATTTGGCTGTGTGTCATGAATGGAACATCTGTGATCACATCTTTAAAAATGTTATTCTGCAACTTTGAAGCAGCCAACTATATTGAAATAGAATCAGTTTGAATTTGGTGGGAAAGTAATATATCTACTTAATGTTACTTTCTAGTTGTCCTAGGTTAAAAGTAATGAGCATTTGGGTAGATTTTTAATTTTGAGTTTTCTTTTTTTAAAAATACATTTTATTGATTTTTTTACAGAGAGGAAGGGAGAGAGATAGAGAGTTAGAAACATCGATGAGAGAGAAACATCGATCCGCTGCCTCCTGCACATCTCCCACTGGGGATGTGTCCGCAACCAAGGTACATGCCCTTGACCGGAATCGAACCTGGGACCTTTCAGTACGCAGGCCGACGCTCTATCCACTGAGCCAAACCGGTTTTGGCTAATTTTGAGTTTTCTTATCCATTTCCAGCTCCATAGGAAACATCCATATCCTTTATAAATTGGCACAATAATTTGGATAAAAGGACCATAATTGTTAAACCTTTATTTTAGAATACTAAAGGCTAGAGATTACAGTTGCAAATGTAACATGCTGACTAACTGGGAGGATGAAATTGATGGAAAGTTGATTCATTAAAAAAAAATTGGGGGGGTGGGAGGGAGCTTCTGTAGGGACTTCATCACATCCCAGGCAGAGCAGAATTACTGACTTGGGAACTAAAGCAGATGTGTGCAGCTTCCCATCCTCTCAGTACACTCAGAAGTGGTCATTATATTGGTCCATTCTAATGAAAATACAGATAAGCATTGCTGTTGGTCTTAAACGAATAGCTCCGTGATAAGAAGAACAGCAATTAATTACAATGATCATTAAAAGAAAAACAACCAACAGTGAAAACTAGAAATGTATATTTCCTAAAAGAAGATCGTAGAGCTACAGTTAGGAAGAAGACTTGGTTTACTATGAATGTCTCAAGTGGAACCAATGGGAGAAAGGGACCAAAGAAGGATGAAGCCAACATTATCTTGTTTAGGCTGAGCTACCCTAACTTCTTCCCCTCGCACCAGTGTTAGCGTGCCAATAATGTGCACTGTGAAGGAAAAACAATTGAGTGATATTTCTCCTTCTTTGGAGGAAATTCTGGCAGATATTTTCTTGGCTATGTGCTTTAAACCCCTGCAGCTTTTTGATTAGTTGTACTTCTCCCCACCTTTAAATGCAATTAGCTGTGTGGTTGTTATTGGCAACATTTGTTTTAAGAGAAGTATAACAGTACACTTGGAAAAAAAAATGTCTTAATAGGAATATCCTCGGTACTGTGAAAGTTTAGAGTAACTAACAGAAAATCATAATAAAGAGAAAAAAATAGGAATAAGTTATAAGCATAGCTCAGAGGAAAATGACCTTAAACCAACATCTAGAAATGCTTGTATTTGAAATGAGTCAGAGATGCAGGAATTGTTACTTAGATTTATACAGACAGAAAACTACCTGTAGACTAAATTATATTATAGCAATGTAATGAAACAGTGTAACTATTCTGAAGTGGGATCTGTATGAAAATGCCTTCTTTTTTCATGTGTCCAGCTCAGACTTCTCTTGTGAGCTCCGGATCCCTATATCCTCCTATTTGCGGTCTCAACTTGGATGTTTCATGTAATTGAAACATAGTGGGTCCAAATCTAAGCTCTTGATCTTTCCCCACAAATCTCCCTCCTAAACATCTCCATTGTCATTGTTCATGCCAGAAACCCAGGAGCCATTCTTAACAATTCCCTCTTATATTTTCATCCACCCCAAGTCAAGTGCTACCTCTAAAATTCATACTGCAGCTAATCCAAGCCACCTTCATCTCCTGGTCATAATAATTGTTTCCTAACTCTTCTCCCCTTTTCCATTCTTGACCCTCCCTTCCCACCATTTGCCATGTAGCTGCCAGAGTTATCTTTTTAAAAGTGTAAATTTCATCAATCTCATCTGCGTATAAGCCCATCAGCCTTTTCCGGCTACTCTTAGGATGAAACCTAGACTCCTTATCTAAAAGGCATTGCCTATGAACCTCATCCCCTCTTTTAAGGCATTGTTTGGGCTATTAGGCAAAAATACTTACGGTATATTAGATTTATGAGATGATAATGCCCAGATAAAGCCCTGCTTTTTTTTATGGATTGAATTCAGTGGTGAGGAACGTAGGTAATTATTGCAATTCCATCCTTGAATTACTTTAGTTTGCATTCCCAAATCTTTTATCTGTGGGTGTATAGTAATCCTGTTAACATCTACAGTCAGTTAATAAATAAGGAAAATATAACCATCAGGTTCTACACCATTCCAAGCATCTCTTATCTCTCTGGCCTGTAACCATTTTACCAAGCAGAGGAACTGCTCAGCCTGGCAGCAGGAATGTGGATTGGTCTCCGATGACTCCAGCATTGTGACCTCAGCACTGACATTAATCCCATGACAACCAGCATTCAATTTGGGTGAAAGCTGATGGTTTATGTATATATCTGTGGGCTTCACAGACTAGACTTGTTCTGGGAAAACCTGGTTAAGTGTAGGAATAACTAAGACCAATCATATAGTCCCATTAAGTTTTGGAATATAGTTCATGGAAATTTTGTCCACAGTCACAAAAGTCTCTCACTCAAGAAGGTTTAACATTCCTTTAATATAACGTTATAACAACACTACCTCCCTGTATTTAATTCTTGCTGGGTAGCATGTGAAAGAAAGTATTCAAATTGTTTATCAAGTATATAAGATTTCCACACCTTGTTAAGGATGTAATATGCCAGGAGTAAAGGCATGTTAATAAGGTTGCCAGTAAGTGATTGCCCAGATAAGTGAGTGCTTGTTCAAGAAGCAGGTCATTGTCTCAGTGTGAAATAAACTGTTAATCTCTCACATCTGGTTTTGAAGAACTTCAGCAAAGTTGTGTTTTCTCTCTTTGACTTAAAACATATGAATGACCATAGCTGAAAACTGAACACACATATAAACATATACTCAAAACTCCAAATTTTACAAATGTGTAATTTCAGAGTAAGATTAAATTAAGATTTTTGTCCTAGAAGTCTTAGTCAACAAATCTACCTTTTCCATAGCCCTTCTTTTTTTCATAATTGCGCTAATTTGTTTTTAAGGATCCCTATTGTAATATTAACCAGCCTCCTTTCACAAGGTCCCTTTTTTCCACTAGTGTTCTAATTCCAAGGTGAAAGAAGAATGCATCACATAGATTTGACAAGTGAAGACATTAGTATAGGATTGTTTGTCATAAAGAAGTTATTTAGCATTTGAAGGTTCCTGCTAGCTTTTTTGTTGAGGATAATACCTGCCCCAGCCATTTACATAATCTTCAGGGGAGGACAATTTTATAAAGTCCAACCTCAAGTCAATGAAAATTTGACTTGACCCAGTTCAATGTGTGGCTGAGTGAGGGTTCTTTTATTGCAAGGAAAACAAATGAGCTTGAATAAAAGATTCTTCATGATGAGAATAAAGTATTGTAACAAGCCTACCCAGCCAGCATGGCTTTACAGGAGCTTCAGCTTGCATATGTACTTCCCAATCCTGGCCTTGAGCTAAGACTGTCAACAAGAGTAGGAGATTTCAGTTTGTTTTTTAGCCTTTGATTTAAAAATTCCCACATAGTGTTTGCTGCAGGCAGAGTAGCAGTTGCAGGAGAGACAGCAGGTGAAAGAACTGTGGTTGTTCGTGGGGGGCTGGCTGGCCACTGCTGGTAGTTCCCTAGTCTGGCTACAGAATTTTTTTTTAGTGAAAATCCTTTTTCAGAGGATTCCAAACTCTGTCTTTTACCCCAGCTATCTGTTGTGCCATACTCTCCATAGTTATTAGTAAGTGTTTGGAAAAGAAGGCTCCATTTTCTGTCAGGGCCAGCCTGACAGGGTTGAGCCGGGCTGAGGCAGGGAGGTGGGAATTGAGAAAAGAAAGACAGGAAAGTGGGGTCGGGAGGACCCCAGTTCTCTCGATGAACTGAAGCAAGTTTATTAGTCATGCAATCTTATTTATACACAACACACTGAATAGGAGGTCTGTCAAGAGGAATGTATTCTTTGTTCCTCTTAATCTCTAAGGGAGAGACATAGCAGAAGGACAAGTTCTCAGTACAGCATATCTCAGTAAATAGTTACAGACTTCTTGGTAAGCTATGAAAGGCTGTTCTCATTCTACAAAAGTTGCTCTCATTCTACTGATAACCGCCATCCAAACAAGTTTGGGAAAACTGTGTGGGTAAGGGTCCCAGCCTTGCTAGCCCCTACAGTGCAAGGACCTTGCCAGCTTACATCTGGCCCCCAACACCATTTCTTTATTTTTTTTTAAAAAAAAGCTTTCAGAGTAAGGTTTTCAGGTTGAACACTTGTGCAATTGTGAACCCACACATTGAAATATGCTAGTGAAGCATTTATATCAGGGGTGGGGAATGTCAGGACCACGGGCCACGTAAGGCCCTTCAAGTCATTTGGCCTGGCCCTGCCAAGGCATCAGGGGTGAGTTAGTTAAATGTTTGACCAAATATAGCAGGCTAATTTTTAAGTTGATAATTTTCTATGGCCTGCAAATGTTATTATAAATATCCAAATGGCCCTTGGCAGAAAAATGGTCCCCACACCTGATTTGGAGTTAAACATTTCTATGGTTTATAAAGCACTTTTTCATGATTTCTAATGGAAATTCTTCTGCGCTCGGCATCAGTTCAAGCCATGTTATGAACTGTCCCTATCCCCAAGGGCGCAAGTTAGAGGGGCAAGTGATGGTGCTTGTGAATACATATTGCAGATGTATATTTTTAAATTTTATTTAATAACTCTTCTACTTAAATTGATTTTTTTAACAGTTTTCTTTTTCTTCCAAGAATGAGTCATTTTCTAAAAGATTTTTCTTTTCATTCTAGAAATTTCTTATTTGGGTGCCATTTCCACTTATTTTTTTCAAAGGCCTAAGAAGTCCACAGTGATGAGCTTTTGCTATTGTTGTTATATAAACACATTTGCTTCATTTCCATGCACAGCATTCATATAGAATGAAACTATTAACTTATAAATGCACTTGAGAAAGAATACAACTGTGCCTGTTGTTCAGGCTGCTTGTAATGTCCTTGTCTTTTTATATATGCTTTCTGCATGAGTCCCTTTAATGCTCTGCGCCTCAGCTGATAGTAATTCTTCAACTAAATATATTCAGTTAAAGAAAATTACAGGGTACTTATAATCATGTTTGGGCCTATTCACATACAGACTTGCCAGAGTAGATTTCTACTTGGCCTTTCTTAGAGCAAAGATGTAGGAAGTGCTCGGTTACTTTGTCAATGGGTAAAATTAATAGAAATATTTAATTCAGAGAAAAAGAATCCTCAAGTTCCTGGAAAAGCTTTTATATTTACATAAAATTACACACTCTGCACATGGTCTGGAAAATGTCATCAGAGTACTTCTTTTTTTCTCTTGAATGCATAACAGTTCTCTTATATACTATGTAATTGAGGAATCTTTCCATTTAAAAATCTTGTGTGTGTGTGTGTGTTTATTGATTTTTAGAAAAAGAGGAAGGGGGCAGAGAGAGAGAGAGAGAGAGAGAGAGAGAGAGAGAGATAGCTTGCCTCCCACATGCCCCCAGCTGGATGGAGCCCACAACCTGGGCATGTGCCCTGACTGGGAATCAAACTGACAACCTCTTGGTGTATGGGACAATGTTCAACCAACTGAGCTACACCAGCCAGGCTAAAATATTTTTCTTTTTAATTCTTACCCGAGGATATGTTTTTATTGATTTTTAAAGTGAGAGGAAGGGAGAGGAAGGGAGGGAGGGAGGGGGAGAGAGAGAGAAAAAGAGACATTAATGTGAGAGAGAAACATGGATTGGTTGCTTCCTGTGTGTGCCAATGGGGATCAAACCCACAAGTGCATGGGACAATGCTCCAAGCACCGGACCCACCCAGCCAGGGTATACCTTATACTTTAACTTCATTAAAATTATGAATTAGAGCAAGTCTGTCATTTAAAATCTTTTGGATGAGGGTCAGGCCACTGTCATATATATTCTTGAAACCAGGAAAAATCTAGAGTCAAACCTTGGTGTCATATGTCTCCCATCTGGAAAAATTCGGTTTTTGGCCAAGTTGTTCATGGGGGGAGGGATTCTGGATTGTTGAACAAAACTTTGATTCTGGACCTGACAGCCCTTTCATGCTCATACCTGTATGATCAGTCACACATCTATTGGGTGACAAAGGAGAGAATGCTCGAGTATGAGTCAGTTTACTGCTAAACCTCTCCTTGTTAACATTTCAGGAAGTTGTGCTATGAATTTTTTTTTTCTTTTGGGAGTCTGGAACAGATTCATTCAATTTAAATTATTTCTAATGAGAAAAAATGATTCGGTTTTCAAACAAATTGTGTGTTAGCCTCTCGGAACGAATTAAGTTAGAGAACGGAGGTTCCCCTGTATATGTATATTTTGCAACTGAAATAGGTGGATGAATAAGATTTGTGGGGAAAGTTTCTCCCTACATATAGCTCAAGAGTATACTGAACTTAAAAGGTTATTTATGAAGTACAGGGAAGAAAGCTATAATAAAGAACCTGATAGTTATAATTTAATTTTTAGTGTTATAATTTAGATTCAGTAATTCAGTAGCAGATGTAAAAAATGAAATGAGAGAAAAAAATTAAAGTGCCACCAGAATGACTAATCAGTCATTGAAAATGACTGTAGTGGGAATTTACTCAGATAGAAAATGTTTGCACTGTCATTAAATTCTCCCTAATTTATATTAGTGAACTAATAGAATGACAGGCACAGAAACATACCCTGAGGCTGATGCTATGTGATGCTATGCAGGAGACAAGCGTTTTTAACCCATCTGGTATTTAAATGTTCTTAAAACTCCATGTACCCTACATACCTCCCCCTCATAAATCAATCAATCTCTCTCTCTCTCTCTCTCTCTCTCTCTCTCTCTCTCTCTCTCTCTCTCTTTCTCTTACATACACACACAAACACACACACAATCAAGAAATATTAGAGGTAATATAGGTCAGGACCTAATTAAATAGTTAACTAATCAACATTGACTCCCCACTTGTAAGATTGAACCAAATATATTCAAGGTAAATATTCAGGCATGTCAATTCTTTTGTAAACCTTAAACAAATCTGCTATCTTTTAGACAAGTCTAGAAAGCCAAGTGACTAACTTTTAAATGTCTCTATAGAAATATATACTATAGGTTTTAAGTTCTAGAAAGCTTCTTTAAATATGGAACTTGCTAGTATCTCTAATAAATTGGCTGTTCATTAGTATAATTGTCACTGGTTCACAGACCTAAAATTCCATGTACCCTATAAAACGTACAAAGAGAACACAATCTAAGCTTAGTTCTCTTGATTAGAAAGAAGCCCAATATTAAATTAAATCAGGCCACAGAGGATAGCAAGTAGGGAATGACTGCTCGTTTGTTATTCCCGTGCATCTGAAGTGTTATTTAACTCTTCCTGGCACATGGACAGTAAGGATTTGTCTATTGTAAAGTAAGGTATGGGGAAATGATTGCGAAATATGAAAGGAATATTTATAGATTATCTATTATATACCAGTTATAACAATAGAACTTTGTTCATCAAATCATATAACTGGAATGACTGCCTTTTAAGGAAGGTATTATTCTTTTCATTTTTCAAACCAGGAAATGACAACCCAGATTGGCTAAATGACTGGCTCAAGGTAACCCAGTGAGTAGTTGGTATGGCAGAAATTAGAATCTGTGGGGGAGCATGAGACTTGATTGGAAAGTTGGTAAGGGAATGTCCTCCTTAAAACTTCAACCAAGTCTCATGCTTCCCCACAAGAATCAAGGTCAATATAAGTAATTTGCTTTGGTGCCAATGGGTACAGATTTTACTGTAACTGCCTAGCCTTCCAGGTATAAGAGATACTATCTTACATTTAAAATTTCCTGAGAAGACATCATGTGGCTCATATGGCACCCTTGCCTTAGAATAGTACATGCCTCATAGAGTTTTTGTGAGGATTAAATGAATTAACATATAAAACTACTTAGCCCAGCCATTGTGGTTCAGTGGTTGAGCATTGACCCATGAACCATGAGGTCAGGGTTCAATTCCTGGTCAGAGCACATGCCTGGGTTGCAGGCTCAATGGATCCCCAGTAGGGGATGTGCTGGAGGCAGCCTATCAATGATTCCCCCTCAACATTGATGTTTATATCTCTCCTCCCTTCCTCTCTCTGAAATCAATAAAAACATATATATATATTTAGAATAATGTCTAGCACAAAGTAAGTACTCAGTAACTGTTAGTTAATACTTAAGAGCCTATGTAATAACTAACCCTACCCTCAGAGAACTAGTTGAAAGAACTGAGTGTCTGTAGCCTGGGAAGATTAAGATGATGTTAATGACTCCTTTCCTGTAAAATAGGGAGTAGACTTAATCAGTGTGGCTACAAGGCAAAATGAGGTCTAATCTGATGGGTAAGAAAAATTCAATAGGGTGATATTGATTATAAGTGAACAAATTTTTTTAGTTATAGCAACTGTCAATATTTTCATTATATAATTTTAGGATAGAGTGAATCCCCTGTTGATCTCGTTTCTGCACCAGCTTAGGTTCACTGGGCACCCCTTCTGTGCCATTTCACCTCTAAGTCTGGGCCACTTTTCTTACTCCCCAGCCAGAGCCGGAAGTTAACACCCCTTGAAAGAGACTTTCGCCAATGAGAGAATAGGAAGTGGGGAGGAGCCAGCAGGTGCACTTCTCACCCCCTCTAACCAGCTCTTCCAAGTTGTAGTTGTTTCACTTTTCTTATTTGGAGACCAGAACTGACTGCATGGTTATTGTGTCCCAATGCAAAATGAAAATGAATGCAGGACCCCGTTTAATATAGTATTGAGAATTTAGAAATGGTAGCAACAAAGTATTAAACCAAGTACAGAGCCCTTGTAAGGGTGGGGGTGGGGGCTTTGCCACTGCACAGGTCACATGCCCATTAGTTTGGCCTTGAGGGAGACAACCTGGGATACTAAGCAACCAGCTGTGTTTTTTCTAAAGCTGTGGTCAGTTCAGTAAGTTACCCTCTTGTTTTCTTCCCCTTTCCATCAGGCATGTTTCCCTCGGATTGCAACACACTCTCACCCCCAATAAGGTCTTAATGTTATGAGAGAAATGTGTGGATTGTCTTTCTCCATTGCTAGTGGGAATGGGGTTCTTGGGCTGCTACTGGAATAAGCATTTCCAGAGGCCCCCACGGGAGGATGAAATGAGGTAGAAAGCTTTATTTTCATGGAATTACATCTCTCAGTTTCTAGAATCCCCTTTCCCTTAATCCAGTCCTGGAAGATGTGCAGCTGGGGATTCATCAGAGCTAGAAGCAGAGCCAGTGTGCAGAGTTGCTGTTGCATGGTGGAGCTGCATCTGGTATAGTACGAGGCTGGTTACAGTCCATCAGCCCATTGTGTGGGGTCCACATGGCTGTGGGCCATGTGGGCAAATATCAGGAGCATGAGACCCCAGCAAGTCAGGAGTCAAGTGTGAGCAAGAGGCAAGAAAACAAACTCCTTTGTTTAGGAGCTTAAGTATCTCAAATCTTCCTGTACTTGCAGTGGCCACACCTACTCTGGCCAATGTCCTGTTCCTACCTGTGACTGACAGACAAGTGCCTTCCCTATTGTCACTCAGACCTTACTGGGCCTGTGTCTATTCTCCCCTGTCCAGTCCCTTCCCCCAGGATCTGCAGGGAACGGGCCTGGGGAATGTTAAACTGCGGCTTCCTGGCAAAGCTGCACAGGTGGCGTGCCTGTGCTATTGGCCTTCCCTCTGCACCTTTCCAGTTAATTAATAACTAGGTTAGTTACAAAGGTATCATTAACATGCAAGCCATGTCTTGGACTCTTTTCTAGAAGCTTGGTGTGCGGACTAAGACAAATTAATACTTTTTCTCCAACCTTCTAAATTCTTCTGGCTGAGTTAATAATCAAATTAACAGAGACAGATTAACAGGAGAAAATCAAATGTTTAAGACATGAGCATGGGGAATTCACAGAGGCATGAAAATTCAAGGACAGTGAGGCAACATTGAATATATAAGGCATTTTGTACAAAGGAGAGGGGCTGGGGGTCTTAGATTTCAGAAGTGAGAATGGGAGATTTACAGGTAGTTGAGGATGAGCAGAACATACATGGCAGGAACATTCTTTCAAGGTAACTCAGAAGCAGGGAGACACAGGGCTACGTAGTTAACAGGTCCCTGTATGAAGTCCTCTTGTTTTTATTTTGTTTTGTTTTAGAGAGAGGAAGGGAGGAGGAGAGAAAGAGAGAGAGAAACATCCATGTGAGAGAGAAACATTAATCTGTTGTCTCATATGTACCCCGACCAACTAGGGATCGAACCCGCAACCTGGTATGTGCCCTGACCAGGAATCAAACCTTAAGCCCTTTGGTGTATAGAATGACACTCAACCAACTGAGCCATACTGGCCAGGGCTGAAGCCCTCTTGTGTACCGTACTTGATTCAGATTGGGCTAAAGCAACATCCTAAAGCAGATTTTACTGTCTGAATTGCTTGAGCAGAAAAAAGGGGAGGGTGAAAGGTTATTTCTGAGTGTTGTTTCTTAATAAACAGTTTAAAATTGGTGTCCCAAAAAGGCAGCTTCTGGGTGGTAAAACTAGTTCCCTTCAATAGACCATGACAACATGTAACCTGTGTTTTTAGAAAACTGGAGAGGCTGATCCAAATGCCCTTTAATGTCATTTCTACCTCTATGATACCAAAATTCCACCAATTTAAGGATGTACATTTTCTATAATGGTATTGCTGGCTTAATGCAGCCACAGATATGCATGTGGTGGGCTGAAATCCTTGGATTATTACAGCACCAGTATTTTATTCTTTTTTTCAACATAATATTAATAATTCATTAGAGGGAAAGAATAGCGCAGCCTAATAAAGAAAGATATTTCTTATCTCTCTTTCTTGTATCAGTTTCTCACTTTCATTTGTCTAAGCATCTCCTGCAACCCTGCCTCCTCTACATAGCATTAGACAGATGTCAACTTTCTGCTTCCTTTCCATACTCACATCATAGTTGGTAGGGTAGCTTTCAGTCATTGTGACTGTATCTAACCCCTGTGTGCACATTCAGTTGCAGAAATGGGCATAAATTTAAATCTGAACCAAAACGTGTTGAAATATGCATATTCATTCAACAAACATTTGTGGAGGACCATGCATTAAATAAGTACTGAGGGAAAAGCAAAAAATTAGATATGGATCTTACCATTAAGTAGCTTCAGGTTTTCTAGCAGAGACTGTGCTTATGTAGACGAAACAATAATTCCCGTTCAAAGCAGAAGGTAACATGTGGAAGATCACTTAAACAAACAAAAATGCCTATAGATGCTGGAGTATGTGGACTAGAGCTCTGGAGGGATTTATAGAGGACTAAGGATTTGACATATGAAATTAAGGAAGACAGGTGTCTGGAAAGTAGTGTTTTATTCAGAATTTAACTTTAAGGTGAAAAGTAATTTCTCTGGATTAAAAATATTGTCTCATTATTTGGGATATCTAGACTTTTGTGTGCATAGCAATGTGCTCAGACTGTCTGGACGGAACAATCAAAAGATGGATCCTCCTCTTCCTCCTCCCCTTTTTACTGCTCGGTCACTATTGCTTTTAGTAGGAGGATTACTATTGTGACCTCAGCCTGGCCTTTGGGCACATTTTGCTTATAGCAGAAAGTTATCATGAGTTTATTTCACCCATGCAATGTAAACGGCAAACAACTGGTCAATTTTATAGCTTCAGTTTTTCAGTCAAGCAAACGGGTTGGGAGAAACCTTTTGAGTGATTAGCAAGAATTAAGCAACAATTTTTAAAAAGTAAAGAAAATAATTCCGTTTTTAAAATTTTTTTAAAAAATACATTTTTATTGATTTCAGAGAGGAAGGGAGAGGGAGAGAGATAGAAACATCAATTATGAGAGAGAATCATTGATCGACTGCCTCCTGCACCCCCCTACTGGGGATTGAGCCTGTAACCCGGGCATGTGCCCTTGACCTGAATCAAACCAGGGTACCCTTCAGCCCATAGGCCGACGCTCTATCCACTGAACCAAACCAAATAGGGCAAAATAATTCAGTTTTAAAGTCAGAGAGAATGATTTCCTCCACAGAAAACTTATCCTTTAAATACAGCAAGCAATAATGGCTAAGCTATTAGCGAATTTTTGGCAAGACAAAACTCTTTTAGACTTCTTCAATAAAGAATAGTTTTCAAGCTTTTCGGATCTAAACAAATGGAAATAACTTGGACAGAGCTCTTTGAACTGACAGATTAATAAGACAAAAATTGTTTTTAGTATTGGTGCTTGATTTTTCAGTCTCTTGAACTTCCCTGTAAATTAAGTTAATTTCTTCTAATTGAGTCATAAAGGTATGCAGTCAGTGTGAGGATTTTGTATCAGGAGAGTTTGGCCAAAATTTGCCAGGGGATTGATTTTTGTTGGTATCATTGAATTTTTCATTGTAATTTCAATACACTTCAGAGTGAGCTGAAATTTACTTTAAAAAGAATTTTAATATTATTCTATTTCTCTTTCATAGTCCTTTAATGAAAAGAACAGTGTTTCAGAGGTCTGAGTTTAAGAACCATTTTCACAGGCTACCTATCAAATTCTTATACCTACCTTGTCTTTCCAATTAGAACCTTGCCAGATGCCATTGATATTGATAGAAACGTCTTTGTATATAATTGATCATCATGCAATAATAGAGTATCTATAAAATAACATTAGTTTAAAGAAAAGTCCCTCTGTGAAAAGAAGGTATCAGAGAGATCTGGAAAGTGTATTTTGGAACAGTTTGAATACAATACTTAAAATTATTGGTTGTCAACGAGGAGAGAAAAAAAGTGCAAAGAATGTTAGGAGTAATTAACGCAACTGATGATAGAGTTTGAAGGCTTGCTGAAGATTTGTGGGTATGTATGCACATATGTGTTTGATGGGTTTTGCTCTAAATTCTCCTTATGTATCAACAGTTATTTTTCACATCTCTGTGGGTATGAAAAAAGAATTTTTCGCATTCTCTATGAGAATGGAACTTTTACCATAGATGTTGGTTTGTAAAAACTAGGCTATTCCAACCAAAGAAAAATAGTTGATCCTTTTGTATAATTTAACCTTAAATCATTTATATAGCCAAGACACATTAATAAAATAAGATCTCTTTGAACCTTAGTTTCTCTTTAATCTACAAATTAGATTTTAAAGAATGAAATATTAGGAATTCCACCAATAAATTTAAATAGAAATAGATTCATTTGAACCAATGACTGAATAAAATGGTGACATTCTCATATTAAACCTGATGATTTGGTATATTATATTACACATTTTCTCTTATTTCATGGAGAGTGGAATTTTTATGAGCAGTATTTCAGAAAAATGTGAGTTGACTTCATGAAACTCTTTTCCATATTAAAAAAATACTTTAACTAATACTGTTTTCTTTTAATCTTTTTCTGGAATACCTGGCCAAATATTCTAAAGACTTTGCATATTTTTCTTCAGTTTCAGCTCAAATTCTCAAGAGCAACCTTGCGGCAATGGAACAACAGATTGTTAATCTGGAACGTGACATCAAGAAATTCCCCCAAACAGAAGATCAACATGATAAATTCGTGGAAAAGATGACTATATCCTTTCTTTAAGTATTTTGTTAGTGTGTGTGTGTGTGTGTGTGTGTGTGTGTGTGTGTCAGTGTCAATCGGTCTGTCTGTATATTTACTATTTGGTTCGTTCTAAACTTAGTCTTATTCACACTGTCTGGATGAATTTGTGTATAGGCTGTTTTTATATTAGCAGCATAAATTTTAGTTCAGGATATTTTGAGCCAGGTAGAGTAGCCAAGGGAACAATTATATAAGAAAACAGTGCCATTTCTCAAAGAAGAATTTCATTTGAAGGCCCACAACATATGCAAGGTAAGTCTTATGAGGCTTGATTAGACCTAAAACAAAACAAAGAATCTCCTTATGTAACCATGTGCTTAAAGGAAACGATCAACGGAGAAAAGTTATTTAGTCAGACCTTTTTTTTGTTTCTTTGTTACGTGTGCAGGATTTTTCAAGGGCAACCAGAGGATGACTAATATCAGTAGACTAAAAGGATTGTGAAGGATCAAATGGATACATGGATAGATGAATAGATGAATTGATCAGTAGATTATATATTTAAATAAATTATAGTAGCTATCCATGTAATTTTAAGCTTTCCTGATAAGTGGTTTTCAACTTCCATTTTACATATGTTATACTCATATAAATTACAGAAATATATGAACGGAGAACTTGAGAAATAGCATTTAGCTTGAATTGTTGAATGTTAAATCTGGTGTCTAAAGATAAACTACATTAGAGCTGTTTGTCTTCCTATTTTGGTTTTCAAAAGTTAAAGCCATATCCCCCTCCTCTGGGTTTAACTAAATATCTTGAACTGCAGATTGATTCACTATTTTATATCTCGAGAGGGAATAAATACTGTAAATTCTTTATCTGATAATAAGTAAATTCCTTCAACAACTATATGGCAGTTACCTTGTTTCAAGGTTAAATCTCTTGCCTTTCCTTCTCTGATAAGCATTCTTTCCTGCCCAATGTGTAAGTTATGGTACTGAACATGAATTACTTGAGAATGGCCATCAGATTTACATGAAAAACAATTTTTTTCATTCTCAGTTTTTTGGTTTGGGGATTAATACCGTGTTTTGTGTGGGCCTTTAGTGATGCTGAGTACGTTCATAAATAGGAATATTGTAAACATGTTTGTGAGTGACAAGGCAGGAAATCCTCAAAAATAACCTTGGATTATATAACTGTCCACATTGCAATACTTAATGTGCAAATTTAATTTTATTGCTGATTGGATTATTCCTTCAATATGTTAATATTGTCCTGTGGCTGAATACACCACCTACATTTTTCAAATTTTGAGTTTGGTTCTTGCATCATATATTTCAATTTAATTTCTGATCCCCCTGTTTTCAACATTTTCTTCTACAGTTGGCTTGTGGCCACATAACAGCTTGCACCATTGAGGAGTCTTTGTTGCTCATTTAGAAAAAGAAAAGTAATTTCAAACCCTCAAGAACTTGGCCTGGACTCTTTATTTTATTTCTCTCTTTATGCAGATAATTAAGCACTTTAAAATGAAAATCCAGAGCCTTCTGTATCTCTGTGTTACAGATGAATAGTTATTCTTCATTTAGGGGGCACTAGAGTGTGACTATTTGTCTACAAGGGGATTGAAAACTATATTAAAATGTATGGGGCTGTAACTTTGCATATCATATTTAAAATAACAAATAAAATATACAGCAATTTATTATAGAGAAAAAGTTCGTATATTGAGTTGAGCTGGTTAAAAACTCCAAATTAATGAATTACAATGATAGAACTATTACTCAAATAATTTGTTCTTCCCTTGGAAGACTATGGTCTATCATTGAAACTTTGGAACTTCTATAAAATGACAAACAAAATGCGTAATCATCATATGTATATATGTTATATAAATTCTGCTGCATACTTAATATTTTCTACTGTTCTGGCAGATTCAAAAGAGGATATTTTATGGTGGGATATTTGACTCTGTTTTAAAATTAGAACCATGATTCTAGTTCAAGTAAAGGATACTTTGTACTGAATGATCTTTCCATTGTTTCTATCCACTGCCAATAAATTGTGTGGCTTCAGGTCACTGGCCCTTTAAATTGAAAACTACAAGCACAAGTATGGGAGTAGCTTCCTTTGAAAGTAACCTTACCTACTTAAGCAGTAATCTCTTTATAAGCACTGTGAGTTCAAAAACTGAATAACACTGCCACGCCTGTGGGCTTTTAGAAAAGCTATAGTTAGCAGCAATGGCATGAGGGCCAGAGAACATATAGATTGAATATACAAATTGAATCTTCACCAAATCTCTAGATAGGGCTAAGTCCCATAGCCTGCTATGTTCACCGTTACTCTTTCAATAATATTGATCAAACACTTATAGTGTGCTAGGCATTGCCAGGCCATGAAAATAACATTGCACATTATAGGAAACTTGACCTCTAGCTGTTGACAGTCTTACATGTCCACACTTCTCTATCTTGCTGTCCCCAGGGCTGAGGTCATGTCTGGTGTGTTAATATCTGTGTGCCCCTCATACTGTGCAGCACGTAGTAATATGTAGACACTGAGTAAGTATGTGTTGAATCACAGAGTATTATAGCTAGAGACCGTGGAGATCATCTTGTCCAAACTCTTACTTTTACTTAGGATTTTAAAAGGGATATTGTTAAATAGAAGTTGTTTGTGCTTATAGTTATACATTTTTTCTTCATATAAATCTCAGGAACTTAAGTAACATTGAGTCACTTTTTTAGAGCATGCATGTAAATTGTAATCAGTTTTAGAAGGGATAATCTCACCTTTACAAAGTAAATGTCAAAAAATTGAACAACAATTACAAAAGAATGAAACGTCTCCTCTGAATGGAGCAACCCAGCCTATTTCCTGCCTCCAGAAGCATAACCAGTGGCTTTAGAAGGAAGCTCATCAGCTCTGTCTCCCTTGCTCTACCCATAGTTGGTTGCTTGTTCCTAATGTGGGGGAAGAAGAAATTGTACTCTACCCCTCTAGGTTCCCCCAGCTGGTCTAATAAATAAATTGACATAAGATAGATTAACAAGAGAAAAGGAACCATATTTAATTCTATATGTACATATGGGAACCCTACATATGTGAGAGATTTAGAGACTGAAAGAGTAATGAAGCATATATGGCATCTTGAGCCAAGGAATGAGGAACATGCCTTTCCAGAGCTTCAGAGGGGAGGAATGCCATTCATAGAATGATAATAAGAACAGGTGTTTAGTAATTAGAAGTTTGCTGCCTGGCTGGTATGGCTCAGAGGTTGAGTGTCCACTTATGAACCAGATTCCTGGTAAGGACACATGCCCGAGTTATGGGCTCGATCCCCAGTGGGAGGGGGCATGCAGGAGGCAGCTGATCCAGGATTATCTCTCATCATTGATGTTTTTTATCTCTTTCTCCCTTCCTCTCTGAAATCAATTATCAATTAAAATATATACTTTAAAAAAAGAAGTCTTATGTATGTCATAAAAAGTTATCTCTGGTGATTACTCTTATTGCACACCCCCAATTTAAATTTTTTAAGGGAGAAGTCAAAGTTTCCGTTGAGCCACAGGGTCTCGATTGCCTTTAGCTTAAAATAATCCACATGCCAAAGTGGTACATCTTGTGGAGGCCTGTTCTGAGCCTTTTAATGACTCAAAAAAATATATGGAAAGAGTAAAATAAGCAAAACTAATTGTATAAGACTACAAAACATGAAGAAATGGGGAAAATTCTCTTATACCTCATTATAGGATCAAGGGGGATGGTCTGTCATGGATATAATAGCCCTATATATTGAAATGCTAATTGTTCAAACATCTTGACAAAATTTGTGAGGAAATTATTGCTGTTTCTCTAATTTTTTTAAAGTCAAAATGCTTAGTATTCATGCTGATATGCTCATCATAATAGTATTGGAAGTTTTAGCTCTACTGTTTGTACGGTGGATTGAAATAGAATCTATATTCTTTTTTGTCAGTTGTAAAAATGATAATATTCACTCTCATTTATTGAATATTTATACTGTATATCACACATTGCCTAATTTTATATACTTGAGTTTTAAAAAATATTTGTTTATTATTTTCCATGTCTGATAATAAAATTGACCACAGTTGTTTCTGAGTCATTGTGAGCTCAGGTTGGGTCAGTATAATTTCAACAACTCAGTTATTTGCCATAGTCCTTTGTTTTTCATTCACTAATTTCTAGGGGTTATCTCATTTTATTTTATTTTTTTAAATAAACTTTTTAAAAATATATTTTTTTATTGATTTCAGAGAGGAAGGAAGAGGAGAGATAGAAACATCAATGATGAGAATCATCCATCGGCTGTCTCCTGTATGCCCCCTACAGGAGCCTGAAACCTGGGCATGTGCCCTGACCGGGAATCAAACCATGATCTGGTTTATAGGTCAATGCTCAACCACTGGGCCACACCGACCGGGCTCTTTTTATTTAAGTTACCAGGAATTACGTAGTGTGTGCTAGTGTTTAGCACAGATGGCAAATATTGGTAGGGTGAGGTTCAGAATCACATCTAGTTTCAGTTTTAAAAAATAACCCATGCTTAAGAGACCTGAGAGGGTCTATTTGAATGGACTATTTGCCTTGACAGTATATGTGGAGTTCAATTTTTACAGGTTTTGTCTTCTTGAGAGGTTTTCATTTCTTACTTCTAAATCAAAGCATAACTTTTACTTATTGCTCCTTCCTCTTTCTGACTGGAGAGGCCATTGTTAAAGGAGAGCTTCTTGGACTCCTAAATATTTGTCCTGATCTATTCTTCACATCCTCCACTGTCGAAAAAGCACATTAAACACAATGTTGACCTTACTGCTTATATCCTATTGACAAATTTCTTACCACATTTACTCACACAGATTTTGTCAATGGCAGGGCTGTCTATTGCACCACTCAGCTTAGCTTTTTGATTGACTGCTGGCTAAATCATTTCACCAACTGGAGGATAGGGAGTGACTGAGCAGCAGGGGCACCATTAACACATTGACAAGAAGAGCTGACAGAACTCTAATGACATTAACACCCTGTCAACTAATATCAACACCTGGGATTTACTCATAGTAGGAGGGAGAGTCATTTGAAGTGGTTAAAAATCTACTTACTGAGTAAGCACATTGTCCTTACCAGATAATTCAAAACAGATCAGGGGGTCTGCCCTGCACTGCAATTATGTTAATTTCCCCACTATTATTTATTAAGAGAATAATTTCTAAAAAGATGAAAAAATTCACATATTATTCAACCAGAGTAACATTAATCACCTTTGAGAGCATGACAGTAATAGATTTTAGTGAAATGATGAGCCATACTTTGTAATGTAAATGCCATATAAAATTGACCCCAAAAAAGAAGCCTCAAGAACAAAGCCTTCTTTTATATGAAAATAGTAAGTCAGGTTATTTTCTAGTTCTTTAAGAAAAATGGAGAGCTGTAGACTACATTGGAAGGAAGTTCACTGGCCCTGACTCTCGAGTTTTCTTACCATCAATTGCCTGCTGATGTCAAATAAATAATTGGGAAGTTCAAAGCAAAACTTTTGTAAATGAGACTGCTCATGGAGAGAGGGTTCAGGATTTAAAAAAAAAAAATCAAAAACTTAAAAAAGTACATGGTCAGTAATGGAGATAATGCATACATTGAAAAGCAAAATGTTCTAGAAAACCACATGGATAAAATACTGCTCTTTTAAAAATGATTCTTCACATTCTTTAAAATATACACTTCATAATGGTATTAGGAGAATTTTTAGTTCAATTACTTGTGCACTGATTTGAAATAGAAGGTATAATCAATTATAATAATATAAAAGTAAAAATGATAATAAAATAGTATTAATAACAACTGTTTAGTGAATGACATGTGCCAGTCACACTGCTAGGAATATATATGTCCATATATATATACATATATATAGCCTCTTTTCCTATCTCCCTAAATTGGATAACTTTTTTCTTTTTGAATGGCTTGTAAGTTAATTATATATATTATACACACTATACACACACACATACAGAGTTGGGCAAAAGTAAGTTTATAGTTGTAAGTACACGAAATGCAGAGTTTATTTGTGTATTATTATTTATTAGTTATTGTATTATTTTCCATATGAAAAGCTGTAAACCTACTTTTGACCCATCCAGTATATAAATGTATGTGTGTGTGTGTGTGTGTGTGTATGTGTATGTGTATGTGTGTATATATATATATATATATATATATATATATATATATATATATAATTTCTTGTGATTTTTAATGCAATTCTAACCCCATTTTTAATATGTGAATATTGAGGCTACAAAGCTTTATAGTTCAACCACATATGTAAGATCACATATGTAATAAGTCTGGTTAATGAGGGTGTAGTGGAGGAACAAATGTTCCTCTACTAGCCTCAGGGTTCCTTTGTCTGGTCTAATAATTAAATCTGTATGAGACGAATGAACAAAAGAAAATAACCAAAGTTAACACATGCACATGCATGGGAACCCCACATACTACAGAAGAGACAGAAAGGGAGAATGGAGTATGGTGGCATTCTGAGCTAAGGAGCACCTTGAGCTGCAAAGGGCAGGAAGGTCATTGCAGGACCATAGGAAGAACACACGCTGCCCAGCCAGTGTTGCTCAGTGGCGGAGCATCCACCTATGAACCAGGTGGATGGTTTGATTCCCAACCAGGGCACATGCCCCAGTTGCAGACTCGACCCCCAGTAGGGGGCGTGCAGGAAGCAGTTGATCAATGATTCTCATCATTGATGTTTCTCTCTCCCTCTCCCTTTCTCTCTGAAGTCATTAAAAAGAAAAAGAAAAAAGGAAGGAAGGGAGGGAGGGAGGAAGGGCGGGCAGGCACAGTAAGTAAATAGACATTTTCTGTACCCGATAGATATATCATAAAAAGTTATTACTGGTGATAATTCTTATTAGGAGCCAAGTCCCTAATTTAAATCCTTTAAGGGAGAGGTAAAAGTTCTCTTGAGTTTGCAGGGTCTTGACTACCTTCAACTCAAAATATCCACATGCCAAGGAGTCACATTTTGGGGAGGCCTGTGCTGAGCCCCTACAAGGGCCAGGATTGAAGTCTTGGTCTTTCAGACTCCAATCCTTATGCTTGTAACCATGGTATCATGCTGCTTATGTGGTCAGAAAGCTTTGTAAGTCTGAGATGAATTCCACATTTGTTCACTGTGAAAGTATGGCCTCCTTTCCAATCTCCTTAAATTGGATAAGTTTTTCTCTTTGAACAGTTTGTAAGCTAATTTTAAAATTAGCTGCTCACTTATACCATCTCCTCCAGAAAGCCTTTCTTAATCATAGCAATCAAAATTAATTTCCCTGTCCCCTGTGTTCTCATAATATTTTAATAATTTGATTATTGTACTTGCAGACTTGCCTGTACTCTGCTTCTATGAATGTCTGTTTTGCATACTGGGTTATAAAGTCTTTTGAGATACAGATCCTTATTCAACTCTAAGCACTCTACAACAAACAGCATAATGCTTTTTAGCAAGTTGTCTTAATACATGTTTATTTAAATAGGTTAGAGTTCATTGTATAATGATTAATGTTAACATTCTGGCAAGTAAAGAGAAAACATTAGCTATATGTTATCCTAGGCATCACTTCAGTTTGACAAAAAAAAAAAAAGGGATTAAACATTTTTCCAGTGTTATTCCTTTGTAACAATTTGATTTAAAATGTGGTATTTATTAAGAATTATCTCTTAAACTCTTTGCTGAAAATCACATTCTAAGAAACTGTCTGAATGGAGCACATATTTTTAGAATCAGTCAGCACAAAAATTTTCTATTTTCTGTTTGAACTTCGGTCTGAAATTACATAGACTGTGAGCTATATTTTTCTAACTCTGTTTAGGGAATTGATAGACATTTTGTACATGATGCTAATGATGAGAAGAGAATACATTACTCAGTTAAAGGGTGCATAAACCCTTTCAGGCCATGAGATTCTCATCTGGGAAATCATCTTTGTCAGAGAATAAAACGGGACAATTTGTTTGAAAGATGACAAGTCCTCATCTTTTCTACCAGAAGCTAACTTTTAAGTGATTAAAACATTTTTCTGGGGTTTATTTATATTGAATAGAAATGGTATTAAAAAAGAAGCTTGGAAAAAGTCAATGACCCAGTACGGTTATGTTTTTGTATATGCTTGTGTCCTGGAGAACATGTAGCACTTACCCATATCTGCATATAGATATAGACATAATTTGAAGCCCTTTTGCTATTCACAAGAGCACAAATTGAGTAACGTAGTAAGGAATCTATGAGTTTGTTTCCTTTTGCTTTAATTTGAAATTTACTCAAACTCTCTTTATTTTCAATTATGAAGGACATGCATGGTATGTTAAATACACAGTTTATAGGCAATGATAATGATGTTAGTATAATATTCAAGTAATATACTCTTGCAGCAAAATCTAAATCATGTACTATTTTCATAATGTAGAAAACAGATCAGTATCATTTTCTATAATAGAAGTCTGTTTAGTTATTTCTAGTTAGAATCTATTTGAGATATAGCTTATGAAAATTATAGCAAGTCAACAGCCTTCCATTGAATATTCCCTATTCTTCTGGCTTTATGCTTTAAGACATAGGAAGTGAATTAGCTTTATAAGGTGCAGACTGAAATTATCCAATTGAACTTAGATGGTGGATACACACACACACACACACACACACACACACACACACCTCTGCACCTCATAAGACAGACCTTTAGAATTATTGTCAGCTTGAGATGATTATATCTCAACTACTCATTTAAAGCTAAGGCACTCACCAATGGTGAGAATAGAAAATAAACGGGGAGTGGGGGGGAGAGATTGATTTTCATTTTATCTAACTTATTCTTTTTTAAAAATCTAAATTCTAAGTGTTCTTAAGACTGAAATGAAAAGGCACATTCTTTAAAATGTAGTAAATGCCTATGGAAGAAGCAGGATGCTTGCACCTCATTATTCCAGGAGTATCCAGATGTTTGGTATTAAACAAATCCCTGGCTTTTCACTTTAGTAGAAGAGAGGAAGAAACAACAAATGGAATTTGAAGAGAATTGTATACTCCATGAAAGCTGATATTGCGAGCACAAGGACACCTATAAAGTGAGATTAACATATGTTTCCTGCTTTCAAGAAGGAATGTCAAGGAGGTGAAACCCACAGAAAGAAGACAGCAACAAACCATACAAAATGATTTCAAAGCTAAATGAGTGTAGTGCAGGCTATAAATGCAATAGTCATTTTGACCACAGTTGGGAATTACCTTTGCAACTTCCTTATTTTGTTGGAAATATATTCTCAAACCAAGCAAGAGACCCAAATGAAAAGTTAAGTATGGAAATGCATTCCAGAGCCTAATGGAAATGACTTGTATATTAGCTGTTGTTTTGCATTAGCTATCTCCCTTAGCACAGATAATTAAAAACTGGCTGTCCCAACAGTTTCTCTAGGTTCAAAACTAAGTTTCTTTCCATGTTTGTATCAGTCAATCAGCATATATTTATTAAGCAGCTACTGCAGAACTTAGCCCTGTACTAGTTACCATGGGATTGAAGCATTAAAATGAAGCACAAAATATTCTCTTGCTTTAAAGATCCTTAGCATTTAATTAAGAGCATGCCTATGAGAAATAAATCACTGAAAGGATAGTGTTTAATAAGTTCAGTTGTGTGGCATTGGCTATAAAAGCATTAAGGGTTAGGTAAGCAGGGGAAGTGTTTTGGAGCATCTTCATGGAGGAGATAAGATTCACCTCTTGCTGAAACAGCACCGTCTCTGCGTGGAGGAGGTTTACTATGTTGGCTTTGTGGTGATCATCATTTTGTGCTCCCAGTGCCTGGCACATAGTCATGCTCAATATATGTCTGGTAAATGGATGAATGCATGATTTGCTCTCTGCTGACATTTTACTTCAAGGATATTGGAGTATTTAATAGAGATGGTAGTTAAATCTATTTTGTTACATCCTCTCACAGGTCATCCAAAATGTGATTCTGTCTGACTTTGAAATTCATTTAATGTCTTTATTTAAACAAACACTCCCAAAGCCCCTCACTAATTATGTCTGGTTAGAGAAATATTAAAATGATTTTGCATTTCAATAACTTGCCCAAACTGGGCTGTATGCATATATTCTAGGATTGGTTGAAGGAGAATCAGAATTTAAGATTTGAAGTGATCAACTAGGTTTTATCGGCTGTTTTATATTTACAAACAGGAATTTTGATTACTAAAGTTTATTTTGTTCAGTGATTCTCATTATAGAATTAAATAGCTTGACTTCACAGTGCATGTTAAAAATAAGTAATTGGTTATAGGCATTGAGATGCCATATTATGGGGCATATGTATTACATTATTTAACATATAAATCTAAAAACTCAGATATCAATACACATTTGACACAGTTTGCCCTCTGCTCTTGGTTGCATCTGCCCTTTGCCCACACATCTATTTAGTCATTCTTTTCATGTAGGAATGTGTGTTGTGAAGGAAGCATTGGGACTGGTTAACAAAAATGAGTAAGACATGGACCTTTCATTTTAGAAACATATAAGTTTGGAAACAGAGCCAACAAAATACCCAAATGATTACAAGGCAATATGGGTATAAATGCAATATAGATTGTGGAAAGTTCATTCTATAAAGTAATAAAACCTAGTACAGCCTTAGAGGTTTTGGGGCTGCATAGAGCATTCACATACACTGTCTTAGTAGTGGTTCAGAGCAGTGGAAGATCACTTCTGAGCGAAAGCTCAGGGGAAGGTTTTGGGGAGAGTTACAGAACAAACACCAAAACTCAATCAGTAAAGATAAAAAAAGGTGTTGAAAGAACATCAAGTACACCTGTTTGACTGGGATGATGAAAGTTATTACTAGGAAAGTGTAAAAAATCAAATTTCAAATATCAAGAATACTGGTCTACAGAGATTGGTGGGCTGTAAAGAGCTCTAAGGCAAATAATTCTTGTTCTCCTTCCTCTTCCTACTTCCAACTACTACATGGTGCTTACCTGACGGGGGTGATGCTTGCCAAGTATGAAATAAAGTTAGAATTGTTTACAACATTAAAAAGGCGTGTGTGTGTGTGTGTGTGCACGCACAGGCATTCACACGTGTGTTCACACATGCAAATGAGTGACTGATGGGGCAGATTGTTTTGCTTTGTGGTTTTTTTACTTGCAATAATGCTTTTAAAACTCTCCTATAGTTTGCATTTATAAAGGTATCATATGTGTATAGTACTTTTCAGTTTAAAAAACTCTTTTATCTTAGAACGTCTCCTCTGAAATGTTCCATAACAAAAGCTGTTATTTTAAGTCTTGAACCTAGTTTATTTTTTTTAGGATTCATTCATTCCACACATTGTATTTAGTGATTCTCTCTCTGTGCTGGGCGTTGTGTTAGGTACTTGGAATATAGTGGTGAGCAAAAAAAGACATGACATAATGCTTACCCTCAGAGAGGCTTTAGTCTGATGGCAGAGTTAGACATTAAACATCTCCACAAGTGGTCACGGCAAGTGACATGGAAGAGATTTATAATGCCATACCAGTGGGCGGCCTGGTTAAGCAGGGCTCTCTTGGGAAGGGAACACTTGAGCTGCCATGTGAAGGATGGATAAGAATTCAGGTAAGAGGGGCAGAAGAATCTGTTGATTTTGATTCCTGCGTTGAGCATCTGCCCCCTGGTGGTCAGTGCACATAATAGTGACTAGTCATTCCGCTGGTTGCTCCACTGTTCGGTCGATTTGCATATTAGGCTTTTATTATATAGGATGTGCAAGCACATGTGCACATGCCTTTGATGCCATGGGGGCAACCTGGTCAGGTGGTTACATACATTTTAGAGCAGTTCCCTGACTTCTGGGCTATGGTCCTCTTCAGCTCCTACCCTTCAGGAATTCAGGGATGGTCAACCTTACATTTCAAATGTTTCACAGTGTCGTACCTTGATGATGAAATGATGATGATATGGTTAGTTGCAAATCCAAAGCATAGTTTCTTGTCCAAGGCCTTACTGGATTTGGGCTTTTAGTGGAGGTTTTTTTTTTTTTAATATATTTTATTGATCTTTTACAGAGAGGAAGGGAGAGGGATAGAGAGTTAGAAACATCGATGAGAGAGTAACATTGATCAGCTGCCCACTGGGGATGTGCCCGCAACCAACGTACATGCCCTTGACTGGAATCGAACCTGAGACCCTTGAGTCTGCAGGCCCACGCTCTATTCGCTGAGCCAAACCATTTAGGTCTTTAGTGGAATTTTTAAAGTTAGAATTAGAAATCTCCAAAATTGAACCAAATACTGAAGACATTTTATGTTGCAAAAACTTTGTTAACTTTTTTCTCCCAAAGTGGCATTTACTATTGGCTAGGGATTGAATATGGGTGTTTTTAAAAGCTATGTCAGGTTCAGTTGAAAACCTAAAGTTCTACTAACCTTGTGGGAGCTGGAATTTTTCAGCTGAAGAGGTTCCAATAAATTTAGATATTTATCCAAACCGAACTTTCAAAGCATCAGAGATTTGCCCATTACTAGTTTACATAGAGCTTAACTACAGTGGTTTCCTCTTTCAACATTTACTTTTTTTTATTTGAACAGCTTAATCGAGAGCTATAAAAACACTGGATCAGTCTTTTCAAATAAAAATGCAATAGAGCTGCCATGGGTTAGTCCTACAGAAGAAAGCCTGCTGCCTGCAGGAAGTTTAGATGTTAAAATGATGGGTTTTTAAATACCAGAAGATCAAGTTTGGGATTGCAAAGTTATAGCTTTGAATTGCAAATTCATAAAAACCTAGCAATTCTTTTAATTTGCGTGTGTATGTGTGTGAAATGCCAAAAGAGTAATAAGATTAACATTATTGATATGTTAATTAAAGGAAGATTTCTGTAATTTTATTAACTCAATCACACTACACAGGGGACGTATGCCTCATTATTTGTTTTTCTGCACATATTTTATGTTGTTAGTTATTTTTTTCATAACATAAAATACCAAGATGTGCTTAGGATGATAATACTAATATTGATTCCAAACTCTTTGGACTTATGAATGTTACCTACTTTCCTCTTCTGTAGGTCATCACTTTCCATTTAAATCTCAATGTTATTAAAAATAAGCTGTGTTAATACTCATTCTGTCTAGAGGAAATAAAAGTCTTAGTTTTTAATAAATTAGCCTGAACCCTGAAATTCAGAGAAGTGAAATGATAATTCTAAATTATACAAATAAATATCTAAGTACAAAGGGATTGTATTAGGTAATCTTGCATGTCCCTTTCAGCTCTAAAAATTTCTTATATTTCTAATTTAGTGTAGTGTATCCATAGTTGTTCCACTAAAATGTTAAATGCATAAATGTTGAATTAATTTTTCCCTGATTCATCTTACCAGTATTGATAATATAATACTGTAACATTGTTTCTACTGGTTATTTTTACTCTGGTAACAAATTCATCTAATAATTTAGCAAACATTTATTAAATACCTATTATGTGCCAAGCCCTGTGTTTATCACTGGGGATTGCAACTTTACATATGTGTGTGTGTGTGTGTGTGTGTGCGTGTGTGTGTGTAAAAAGAAATGTGTGTGTGTATATATATATATATTTGAGTGTATAGTCTAGTGCAGTAGACAAAAAAAGTAGTATAATACCAGACAATGATAAATGACAAAAAAAAAAAAATAAAGATGAGCAAAGGATTGAGGATAGTAATGATGCTTTTAGAAAAAAGATAAATGAAATGGCTCAGGGAAGGACCTCTCTGAGGGAGTGACATTTAAACAGAGATTTGAATTGAGGACATGATTTGTGTGAATAACTGACTTAAAAGATTTCCATGTAGAGGAGACAATAGGGTAAAGTCTCTAAGGTATGAACATGAGCTGCTTGAAGGAATAGCAAAAGACCAGTGTCTTTGGTTTGCCATGAGGGAGGGAGAAAGTAAGAAGGAGAAACGGTGGCGAAGGTGAAATCATGGAAGACTTTGTTGTATGATGGGAAGCCTTTTGAAGATAGAAGAGAGGAGCATGGCAGTCACAGACATGAGGCAGACTGGATGAGGAAGGAGGTGCTGTGGCAGTGGTGAATCAGGTTTTTGTTTCAGATCGGCTAAGTCTGAGACATTAGGCTTCCAAGTAGAGATGTAGAGCCTAGTCTATTTGAATATTTGAGCCTATACTATAGGAAAGATCCAGACTAAAGATACAAATTTAGGAGCCATGAGCATGTAGATGACATTTGAAGCTATTAGAGTAGAAAAAGATTAATTACCCTGATAGAGAGTGTAGGCAGAGAAGAGAGGTCCAAGGACTAAGGTCTAGGGTACCCCAACATTTAGAAGCTAGGAAGATGATATACCTGAAACTAATACAAAATAATAGTGAATGTAAACTGTAATTGAAAAAATTAATTAAAAAGATAAACGTGGCCGGTTTTGCTCAGTGGTTGAGTGTCAACCTATGAACCAGGAGGCCATGGTTTGATTCCCATCAGGGCACATGCCTAGGTTGTGGGCTGGAGCCCCAGGGTGTCAGGAGGTGAGCCACTCCCTGGACAGTCCAGGGAAGTTCATGACTCACAGGCTCTGGGGGAAGCACACAGCAGGCCTCAAGGGGCCACTTAGGAGGTGAAGGCAGAGTGCGGAGAAAGAGAGAGCTGCAGGACAGAGGGCACATGCCTTTATTAGGTTTTGTGGATGGAGTGCTTTAAGGTTCCTGGGCCAGATTGGCGATTTCAAACCAAAAAGAGTGAGGCTTTGGTAAGCTCTCAGAGGTCTTATGTAAGGGTGCCCTAGAGGAAGGCCCTGGGAAGCAGGAGACTGTCGCTCAGGAGAGCTGCCGGGGAAGTCATATCAGGAATTTCTATTTGCTTGCAACTCTGGGCACTTATCTAGAGCATGCTTTTTGGGAGGGACTAGTGTCAGTTTAAGGCCCCTGTAGGCCACTGGACCACACAAAGTGGATGCTGAGGTAGCAATACACTGGAGTCCTTGGGCTAAACTCTGTGGCAGGTATTATGGGTAAGGCATTGAACACAGACAGCAGAGAGGAGCTTGCGTGACTTTAGAACACTCAGTATGTTATTGACAAAATGTAGACTCATATCATGCATTTCTTCTTTTACTTTGTGATTCCTTTGGATAGCACACATGGAGAGTTAAGTTAGATTCTTTTTCTTCTATTGTAGCTGACTCTATATTTCCAAATCAACCATTATGCCCCCATTAAGTTGTCAGTCAAATCACAAATAATTGCCATATGCCATTAATTTCATGTTTTCAGAATGCACTGAATTAAAGGCCATGAAATGCTTTGACCAAGTATTCAGTGGAATCTGTTATCTGGAATTCCATTAGTGTATCTATCTTTATGAATAACCAGGATTTCCCAAGTTTGAGCATTAACCATTTGAATGCTGGAGTCAATCTCAGCCCCTTTTTTAGGGAATAGCCTCTTGAAGTTCATTATAGTGAGCACCAGCCATGTGTTAGGTATTTTATTAAGCATGGCAACTATATACTCTTACCTGCCTTCATAAACAGAGTGTTCTGACCATAATTTAACCATCGCCTAATGATTTTGGATTGTCAATTGTTGTGAGGTGCTTTAGAACTATTTGTACTGCTGATGTTGTATTCTATTTCTCCATCCTCCCTTAGGTCTGCAACTTTATTTCATTTGTTGCTTTACCAATGTCTGTTGCTATTTGTGAGAGACAGATGATTGCTCCCTTTTGTGTGAACACATTCACATATGTCTGTGTCTTTCTTTTCCAGTCTATGTACATGTGTGTTTCATAGACATACAGAGAGAGAACATGTCACATTTAAAGGCACTATATTGAAGCAAAAGTGGCTTTTCATTTTCCTGCCTGCTTATGTACACACTACAGGCCTGGTGCACAAAATTTGTGCATTTGGGGGTGGGGTCCCTCAGCCCAGCCTGTGCCCTCTTGTCCAACTGCAGGGAGCGGGCCTAAGCCGGCAGTCGGACATCCCTCTTGCAGTCCAGGACCCCTCACTCCTTATCACCCGCCTGCTTGCTGCTCCTTACCTCTTGGCTCACTGCTCCTTAGCGCTACTGTGGAGGTGAGAGAGGATCCCACTACTGCCGCTGCACTCGTCAGCCGTGAGCCTGGCTTCTGGCTGAGCAGGGCTCCGGAGCATGCTGACTACCAGGAGGCAGCTCCTACATTGAGTGTCTGCCTCCTGGTGGTCAGTGTGCATCATAGTGACCAGTCATCCTGCTGGTTGCTCCACTGTTCAGTTGATTTGCATATTAGGCTTTTATTATATAGGATGTGCAAGCACATGTGCACATGCCTTTGATGCCATGGGGGCAACCTGGTCAGGTGGTTACATACATTTTAGAGCAGTTCCCTGACTTCTGGGCTATGGTCCTCCTCAGCTCCTACCCTTCAGGAATTCAGGGAGAGTCAACCTTCCATCTCCTGAGAAATGATTTTACTCTCTGTTGTACATATGTACTACCCGTGTTAGTGATCTTAATTTCTGCAAGTGCTATTCTACCATTATTTTTTAATATGTTTTTAATTGATTTTAGAGAGAGGGGAAAGAGAGAGAGAGAAAGAAATACTGAGGCAAGAGGAAAACATTGATTGGCTGCCTCCTCCGTGCCCTGACTGGGGATCAAGACAACAACCCGGGTATGTGCCCTGACCTTAAATGAAACTGCAGACTTTTTGGTGCACAAGATGACACGCAACCAACAGCCACACTGGCCAGGGCATTCTACCATTATTTTGTTCCAGTTTCTCATCAATCTACATCAGTTCAGAGTAAGAATATCAAAGCTGGAGGCAGCTGACAGTAGTGGAGGTGAGAGACACACTCCAAACTTGCTCCACTCACTTGGTAGAGACCTGGGGCATTGCGTGCCTCGAGAGGAGTGGTACTTTTTAATAAGATCCATCTGCCAATGGCATGCAGAGTGGCAAGAAAAGGGAGAGACTGAAGACAGGAATATCAGTTGAGAAAGTGAAATATTTCCTATGTGCCAGGCATTGTTCTGGGGCTTTCACGTAAAGAGATTAATGAGACAGACAAGGTTCCCATTTTCATGGAGCTTCAATTTTCATTGGGGTAGAGCTGGAGGGGGCACTGGGGATTCAGTGCTAGGTAGTGCCAAGTATTACTTGAAGGAAATAAAAGTTACATGATTGGGAGGGCAGACAGGGTCTTTTTGTCAAGGGGACATTTGAACTGAGGCCTAAAATATACAAAAATCCCAGACATGCAAATATCTGGGTAAAGGCATGTTGGACAGGGAGAATAGTGTGTTCAAAATTGTGAAAATGAACATAGCTTAATATGTTCAAGGAACAGAAAGAAGGCCAATATGGCTCGTTAACAAAGGGTAAATTAGTATAAGATGAAAACTTAAAAACAGGTAGGAAATCTATCATGGAGGTCCTTGTTGGCCAGGATGAGGAGTTTGCACATAACTGTACCAGTCTAGGTGCTGAGTAATATTATTGCCATTGAGTTTGGTTTTCACTAGCCAGCTCTCTAAATGAGTTAGTGTTTAAGATTAACCCTAGCTGGCGCTAGAGATCTCATGGAGAATAACCCATAGTACTTGCCTCAAAGGAGTTTACAATATAAATAATCTATTCTTTTGATTTAGAAAAATAGGAATTTTACCACGACTTTGGAAGAACAGATATTGCCTATTTTTGTTATTGTTGTTGTTCTATACAAGTGATTTTGTCTCCTAGGACTCTGTAGCTAGCATTTATTTTGCCAACGGACTTTGAGAGTGTGAGCTGCATTCGCTCTTAGCTTGGACGCTCTCAGTTTGTTAACTTTATGCACAGTGCCTGAGAATTATTGCAATGACTGTCATCATCGTCTTTATTGGAACAGGGCCAGGACATCTGGCCCAAAGTCTGACATAAAGCAGCTATGCTGTCTACCTCCCAACCAGTGCTCCTTTGGTGGTTGGAGATCTTGTAACTTCTTTGCTTATGTAATTGCTATAATCTCATTTGTAAAGTAGAGTGGGAGAAAAAGAGAAAATTTAGAAAGAAACTTAACACATCAACCCTTTATCCTGCTAAGCATTTCATGTCTCAATTTGTGTTGTTCCAGTAAAGTATAAAGCAAAAAAAAGTGTGTGTGTGTGTGTGATTATAAATATAGTTTTTATTCTTATTACTCTTGTATTCTTGGTAGGAATTATTTTCCCCATCAACACATGTTTTTAATTGGCAACTCGATTTTGGCTTTCCCTTTAAAGAAAAATCACTGCACTTTGTGTATTTGTCAGAAATGACAGGCTCATTCTTTGAGCCAAAACAGTGTACATGAAATGTGATTTTTGTTGATTTTGTGGAGTGTAGCACAACTTATTTTTTGAAATGTCCCTTGCTGTGGTTAAGATTTCCATGGCACAGAACAAACTGCTTATTTGGACGTTGCAAAGTACAGCTCATCTACAAGGATAAGCTTTCTAATATCTGCTATCAAACCAAGAAATGATGTGTTGCACCAAAAATGTGCACATATAAAAGAAATGATTCTCTTACACAGGATGCTGCCACTTGGACTGTACATAGAGTTGATTTGTAATATAAATTAACTCTCCAATTATCGATTGTTCCATCTGACTTTGTACAGATTAAGAATCTGCAAAGAGTTTCTGCATTATCAATAATAAGAATGCTGTGTATGAAATGTAATGGAGTGCGTCAGCTGGATCCGAGTGAGATATTGCAGTAAATGTTGCTCAGCTTTACCATCTGGCGCATATTCTTTTTTCATAATATTTTAATCCACTAAAATGTCTTTTTGTTCTTCTTTTAAAAAAACCTACTTAGGCTATAGCAAAAACCTTTAAGAACTAGTCTCTGACCACTAACCTTCCCAGTGTCTTAAGAATTTTTTAACATTGTTTGTGGTCTCTGTACCTTCATTAACATGAAGAATGGCAGTCTCTAGAAATAGAACAAGCCAGGCTCCCAGTTGCACTGCTAACAAGTAGTAAGTCCCATTAACTTCGTAACTTCTCAGGCAAGAACTAAATTTGGCCATGAAATATTGTTTCTGAAACGTCTTGTTCTCAGGAACAGTGATTGAATGAACTTAGGACTTGCTTTCACTAAGTGGAATGGAAAACTCATGTCACAGCATGTCAGTTCCTGCTTAGCGAATAAGATATTCGCCGGGGTATAAATTAGGCACTTTACATACATAACTCCTTTAGGGCACCTGGACCCCATTGATTTCCTTGTGACCTCAGTGTGCAGAATAGCACCCATGTGACTTAAAGGACTTAATGTACCATCGAGCTGTTCAACTTTGACCCCCAAAATAGTTTACTCACCTAAGAGGGTCTGACTGGAAATGGTCTCCTCCCTGGAATAAGAAAGTGAGCTCTTTGCACCCTGCTGGCCTGCTGCTCTCAGGCCACTGAATGAAAGGAACTTGCCTGTCATTTAGAGCCATTTACCAAATGAACCATTGTGGCCTGAAAAAGTTAAGCAGTTTGGGGCCTTGCAAGTTACCATAATTGAAGAGTTCCAGCAGCAAATGTACAGGTTCTCATTTCTACCCATTTGTGTTTGTGCAGTGTTGCTCTTGGCAGCTCCCGATGCTGTTTTGAGTAGCTCACTCTTCTCTTCCTCCCCTTGTTATTAGTTTGTAAAATGAAACAAATTATTGACCCTCGAATTGTGCTATTACATATGCTTGAGTAATTTCACTTCATTTACAAAGAACTTCATTTCATTTATTATTAACACTCTACCTGCTTCCAGAACAATGTGTACTGGTCTCTTTTTACATCATTCTAATTAAAATCAACTGAGTATTTTTCCAAGTCCTGTCCTGAAGAGGACTTATGTCACTGTCCATTATTTCACATTTACTGTGCTATGGTGATATGACAATTGTTACAGCATTTTCTGTCCACTTCAAAATGACTATACCAGTATTAACAAAACATCATGCCTAAGATTTAATTATCACTTCTTTTGAGGTGGTATGGTCTATTGGGAAAAAAATATGAAACTTAGGTGAGAGTTCTATGCCTACTTCTATCAACTATGTGACTTTAAGAAAGTCACTTGTTATTTCTTGCTCAAATTTACTGTTTTAAAAGTAGTGGTTAATGTTGATCCCCTCCCTCCAAACCTTAAGACAGTGGTTCTCAACCTGTGGGTCGAGACCCCTTTGGCGGTCGAATGACCCTTTCACAGGGGTCACCTAAGACCATCCTGCATATCAGATATTTACATTACGATTCATAACTTTAGCAACATTACAGTTATGAAGTAGCAACGAAAATAATTTTATGGTTGGGTCAGAAAATGAGGAACTGTATTTAAAGGGCCAGAAGGTTGAGAACCACTGCCTTAAAAGGTTATAGCAATCATTGCAATAGCTATTAATTACAGATAAAGTGTTCCAGTCCCATATTTCTCCCATTGTTAATAATAGGTAGAATAACCATCAGTTGGATTGAAATGATCAAGCACCTCCCATGTGTTCCCAGCAAACAGAGGAGAGAGATGGCAATCAGGAACTCACAAGCCCTTGACAATGATGATGACATTCCCAGTAGGACCTATGCCACAGGTGAGATACACAAACATATCATAGCTGCAGGAAGTTGAAGTAATGAACTCAGATCAGGGGTTTGGGGAATAGGTGAAAAATTAGGATAAAAGAAGATAATGTGTAGGAAATTCCTTCAAAAATTCTTTGTAGATATTCAGACAAAATCTTATCATCAATGTCGTTTATTTAACAGACATTTGTATGGTATTTGCTGTATGCCAGACACCATTGTAAATGTTTTACAATAATAAGCCATCTAATCCTGAGAGCAACCACAGAGAGCTAGATGTTATTCACTTCAGTTTACAGGAAAATATTGGTACAGAGGGTTACATAGCAACTAACTTACAGAGTTGATTCAGAACCCAAGCAGAGGGGCTCTAGAGGTGGCGCCCTTAATCAGGTTTGCTATGCTGCTTCTCCATTACCCGCCAACACAGAGGTTGACACCTTTGCTTGAATCCACTGCTAGAATTCCTTCTATGACATTTTGACAAGTGGTCATTTTGATCTCTGTTCGAGTACCTAGAGAAACGACAAGGACCTAACTAGCTCTTGAAATAGTTAGCTACATTTTTGGACAGCTGTAATTACCAGAAAGTTCTGAATTTGAGCCAAAATCTGCTTTTCCTGTAACTTCAACCCATTGATCCTATGTCTTTCGGACACTACAAAGACTGATTCTTCACCTTCTTCCACATGATCACTGTGAGGGGAATATCAGAAAACATTCCCCATGCCTCCCGCTTGAATTCTGCATGATCTTTTGCATTTCTTGGGCACCAATGTCTAAAGAAAAAGGTGGTATTTAATGAAAGTAATTAGCAAATCCCATTGTTTCATTGAGCATTTATCTATGGAGTTACTACTGTGCACAAAATGTTGTACCAGGTGTTACCAATTGGCAAGAGGAATGAATAGCAAAATATGTTCTCTGCACTGAGCTACTCAGTTTCTATCCAAGATGTTGCAATTATCATTTAATACACAAACTGATGAATAGGAATATTCTCTGAACTTATTGAAGTAAGGGTTTCAATAAGCAGTCTTTTGCTAGGTGCACCTGTACACATGCCTTAATTACCCCACAGGATTACAAACTTGTGGGCAGAAACTGCTAATCCACAATGCCTAGCACCAGGCCTTGTGTAGACTCAGTGAACAATAACCATTTTTGAGTAAACAAGTGAGTGAGAGACATGCAGTATTCTCTGTGCTCCAGAGAATTGTTCTTATGCTATTCTGTAATAACAAGGAAAGATGGTTTTACTTTGCTGTTTGAACTTCTTTAAAAATTTCATTTGCCAAGTTAAATAATAGTGCTAGGGAAGTAAATCTCCCCAGGAGAAATGTCTGAGCGAAATGTTGGAAAGACAGCAAGGTGATTCAGAAGCCAGAACTGTAGGACTTTAATAGTGTTGATCAGTCCTCAGCTCTATTTGAAGACTCGCTGTTATCATCTGAGAAGCTCTCTGTCACCAGGTGAGCCCAGCAGAGGCATTTTCTAGGTCGCCACCATGGGGTGCTCCTTTGGTGCCAGTCGTTCTGGCTAATATTGCTATCATAGTGGGGAATTCAGCAAAACCATAGAATCTGCACTCTGACCATTCGATTGGCATTTCTATAGAACATCACACAAGGCACGTCAACTGAACACAGTTAAGTTCAGGTCGGATTTGAACCCCAATACATTACTGTTTGCTATGCTTTCTGAGGAGGATGGGTGTCTGGAAATAGATATAGATTTTTTTTTCCATTGTAGTCTGTGGAAGCTTGTATGAGCGGCAGGATTCTGTAATAAATAATTAAATGATTCATGCCATGTTAAAAAGTTCAAGTGCCTATTTGTGAGCAAATTATTATCCTTTCTGCTGTCTCATTTGGCATAACCTTAACATCATGTATTTATTGGTGTTGCCTTACTGATAATTAACTTATAGAGAACTTTAATGTAGCATAATTTTAAATCATTTTATGAATAAATCAATATTTTATCAGACAGGACCTCTTTGGAATAACTCTAGGATGTAAATATAATGGGATAGGAGAGGTCCTTTCATTACATTAGAAATTCTGATAGTTCTAGACCTATAATTAATTAACATTTTCATTAATGATCTGTAAGGAGTACCAGTAAACAACAGTTTAATTAAGTTCATGGGTAATAAATTAATAGGTGCAGAAAATACCAATGAAGAGAAGAAAATAATTCAAATAGACTAGAGAATTTTTTTTTTCTTTTTATAATTCCATTGGCCACATGTAATCCCCTACTCCAAATAAAAGGCAATGTTTGCTATATTTGTTGGATACAGAAAATAGGAAAAAATAAAATAAGTATTGTTGTTAACAATATAACATGAGGAACTGTATTTAAAGGGCCAGAAGGTTGAGAACCACTGCCGTACACCAAAAGGTTGTGGGTTTGATTACAGGTTGGGGTACATACCTAGGTTGCAGGTTTGATCCCTGTTTGGGGTGTCTGTGGGAAGCAACTGGTCCCCCCCTTCCCCTCCCCCTTTTCCTCCCCCTTTCCTTCCCCTCAATAGAAACATATCCTTGGGTGAGGACAAAAAGAAAAGAAGCAACAGCTTTTGTTGATGAAGGATCTCTGAATATATTTCTACATATAAGTATTTTAGCTTTGTGCATCTTAGAAACAAACACAATAATTATATCATCTGAATGGCAGGGTTTGTTAAGAAGCTGACATTTGGTGTAACAAACTATTAGCCAGTCATTGTGTTTAGACACTTGAAATACATTGTTTTTTTGTTTTAAAAATCTGGTCACATTTTATAGGCTCAGAGACAGGAAAATTCCCAATATCTCATGTCCACTTAGTAGTAGAACTGGGTTTGAACCCAGATCTTTCTATGCTGTTTCCAATAATGATATGAAAAATTGTATAAAGTGTGTGTCTTTATGTGTTTGTGTGTAAAATAGGTTTGGAAACATTTATCATCAGCTAAATGATATACTATTCAGTGATACTCAGGTATTTTACAGGAAGCTTCTGTTTAAGGGGAAATTTTTACATTTAAATTGGCCTTAAAGGTCTGCTGACTAATTAGGCCACCGGGGGACCAGGATAATAGTGATTTTAGGTTTCCACTGAGTCAGTACCCTGTTTCACATGTAATTTGACATTGGTCATTTCAATGAATACTTGGGCCTTCAGAAACTTGATCCACTGTGGCAATAATTCCACATATTTACTCTTGGCCTTGACATCATTACCACAAGAAGTAGAAGTGGTCATCCTCAGTTTCCTTTTAATGACTTCAACCAAATGAAATCTTGAAATTTTCACAGCTAATAAAACCAGTGGTGTGTGTGTCTATGCGCGCGTGGAGAGAGAGAGATGGGGAGAGCGAGCGGGCCTAGGAACAAGTTGAAAGAAAGCTTGAGTGCATAGAGTGGCCTCAGCCAGGATAAGGATGCTCAGGGTGTATACCCAAAGACCCCGGCTAAGTTAAGAGCACCCACTACATCCACAATGTCCTCTCCCAACAGCACCCCCAATGGATTTTGGAGCTATCCTTATCCCTCCCATCTATTCCTACCCCTCAGGTTAAATGCTACTTGTCAGACAATTTGGTCTTATCTGTGGTTACCCCAATTGGGAAAGATTTGGAGAAATAACTTTAGCCGATTGAATAATTCCATTCCAAAAATATGGATTTAGGATCATGCTTCTATATTGTTATAAATCCTCATTCTAACTCAAAAGAAGAGGTTTTTAAGAACTACCCCCCCCCTTCTTTTACTAGTAGACTTTTATATTTTAGAGCAGTGTTAGGTTTACAGAAAATCTGAGCAAATAGTAGAGAATTCCCATTACCTCCTCCATCCCTCACTATTTCTCCTATAATTAACAGTTGCCATTAATGTGGTACTTCTGTTGCAATTGATGAACAAATATTGAGAAATTATTATTTTTAATATATTTATTTCAAAGAGGAAGGCAGAGGGAGAGAGAGGTAGAAACATCAATGGTGAGGGAGAATCATTGATTGGCTGCCTCTTGCACCAGGGATTGAGCCTGCAACCCAAGCATGTGCCCAACTTGGAATCAAACCATGACCTCCTGGTTCATAGGCCGATGCTCAACCACTGAGCCATACCGGCCAGGCTATTGATAAATTATTATTAACTAAAGTCTACAGTTTACATTAAGATTCATTCTTTGTTTTATACAATCTGTGGGTTTTGACAAATTTATAATGACATATATCCACCATTACTGTAGCCTACAGAATGGTTTTACTGACATAAGCATCTCCTGTGCTCCTCCTATTCCTCTCCCCTTCCTCCCCCAGAATCTCGGGCAACCACTGACTTTGTTATTATCTCTGTAATTTTGCTTTTTCTTACAGTTGCAATCAGACAGTACATAGCCTTGTCAGATTGGCTTCTTTCACTTAGTAATATGCATTCAAGGTTCCTCCATGTCTTTGCAAGGCTTGCTGGCTCATTTCATTTTATTGCTGAAAAATATTCCATTGTCTAGATGCCTAAAAATAGCCATGATTTTGGAAAATAGTTCCAAGGCATGTTCTTATTTGCCTTTGCCTCTGACACAAGTTGCCATATATCAGTGTGGCATATTCTATTGTCACAACCCTGGAGTGACAGCCACTGGGATGCGGAAGGGATCTGCAGCACTGGTTTGCTGGATAAACAGCATGTGTAGGAGAAATGAAAGACAGGCTTTCAGGCATCTGAAGTTCATGTTTGTGCGGTGTACTTTACCGAATGCCCTGACACAGCAGTTCGGCTCTCTGGACTTTGGTTTCCCGGTCTAGAAAACAAAGGAGGTACAAGATGAACGCTAAGGTTCCTCTACATTCTGAAATTTGATTATCTGGTCTCATTTTCTAGTTTGAAAGGTGAGAAAAGAAAGCACAAGGAAACTAATTCAAAGGAGATAATATAACAAATTGTTGGCACTGCTTGGGCTAGAAATTTAATCTCTGCATTTGGTCTGGCTTTTTTCCCTCTCGTTTCACACTTTGCTTTCAGATTTTTCATGTAAAAACCTGTCTTTCTTGTTTCAGTGCCACTGATTACATAAAGTAAATTGGTGGAAAAAATAAAAACATGTTCAAAGGAACTGAATCATTTTTCCTTGAGCTCTAACTATTGAAAATGTCCATCTTGCCCTGGCCGGTGTTGCTCAGTGGTTAGAATGCTGGCCCAAGGACTGAAGAGTCACGGGTTGGATTCCTAGTCAAGGGCACATACCTCGGTTGTACATTAGCTCTCTGGCCCCAGTCAGGGTACGTACAGGAGGCATCCAATCAATGTGTCTCTCTCACATTGATGTTTCCCTCTCTTTCTCTCTCCCTCCCTCCTTCACTTCTACTTTCTCTAAAAAATCAATGGAAAAATATCCTTTGGTAAGGATTAAAAAAAGAAAAAGAAAATGTCCACCTATACTTCTTTTCTAAAACATCTACGTATATAAAAGCCTATGTAACCATTATGACTGAACGACCGGAATGATTGGTCTACCAGTCACTATGATGCGCACTGACCACCAGGGGGCAGACACTCAATGCAGGAGCTGCCCCCTGGTGGTCAGTGTGCTCCCACACCCAACCTCCCGCGGCCCCTCCTCCACAGCCAGCCAACCTCATGGGGTTCTCCCTCCTGGCCAGCTGGCCCCCAATAGGCCCCGATCGCTGGCCAGGCTGAGGGACCCCACCTGTGCAGGGATTCGAGCACCGGGCCTCTAGTGTAATTTTATTATGTTCTGGAGGTACATAAGTTTTATAACATTTTCACCACTGGTGGTATTGTTCCTCCATATCATTCCAGATTTAAAAGGATAGTGAATGTTTATTTATATCCCTAATAGTATTACAGGAAGTAACTAGTGGAAATGAGGAAAAATACACTTCTCAGGGTGTCATTTCATTGTTCCCAGTCAGGCTGGGACACCTGTAGAGCTGTCATTACTCATGACCATGTTCACTAGCAAGAAGACAGATGAATGAATTAGCCTTTCTAATGACTTGGCTGTAAAGTAGGTGCCAAAATCACTTGTTTTCTATATCATCAATATATTGAGAGAGATGTAGATGTTGATGTATAGATTGGAATTTTTTCCTTCTTCCTGTTCTCACCCAGAATAAAATCCTGGAGTTTTATTTTCCTCTAATCATCCCAAGCTTTCTTAGTCTCAGTCCTTTTTAATGTTGAACCTGTTAGATCTGAGAGGTGAATAGATCTATACTGGACTGGAATTACATTACAGTGGCTAGAATAGAGAGAATTTTAATAGTAGATTTGCTAAAGCTGAAATTAAAGTGAACATTTTCAGTAATCAGTCACAGCTTAAATATTTGTTTAATATGATAGTCATTGAAAAAAATTTAAATATAAGCCCAGTCACTGAAACTGTTATGTTTTCAGGTTCCCTGGAAAAGGTGGTGATGAGCTAATGTTCCATCACTTCTCAACCTTGCAATCATAGAGTTTTGATTTAATTAACTTAGAAAGTCTGCATGTACAATAGGGGATAGAGTGTGGATTTTACTTCTTTAATAGTGTGACAAGCAGATTGCAACAAACAAGGCACTTGGAAGCTTGTTAGGATCCCAGAGGCCTTATAAATATGCAGTGCACTTCTCTGCATTTCCCCAGGTCCCCAAGGTGCAGATGTGATGAATAAAATTAAAACCAGAAGATGTTTTCATATAGCTTTCAGCTATCACTAATTTAAACCAAGTAATGACTGTTTTACAGGTATACCTTCAGTAGTTTAAAAAGCAAAGTAAGTGAAATGTACAAATGTGTTTTGACTTTGCATTAAGTTGTTCTTAAATGGAAAGATTTTCTACTTTTCTGTGTCATGATACATTGGTTTTAAACCACATTCTAAGAGTCAAACTCTTAGGATTGTTTTATATTTAACTAGAGGCCTGGTGCAATTCGTGCACCAGTGGGGTCCCTCAGCCTGGCCTGCGGGATCAAGCCAAAATTGGCTCTTCAACATCCCCCGAGGGGTCCCAGATTGCAAGAGTGTGCAGGACAGGCCGAGGGGCCCCATTGGTGCACGGTCAAGGCTGGGGAGGGATGCAGGAGGTTGGCCAGCCAGGGAGGGTCCGTGGGAGGTCTCTAAGGCATGTCCAGCTCACCTTGCTCAGTCCTGATTGGCCAGAACCCAGCAGCAAGCTAACTTACTGGTCAGAGCGTCTTCCTCCTGGTGGTCAGTGCATGTCATAACGACTGGTTGACCGGTCAACTGTCTGCCCCCTGGTGGTCAGTGCACATCACAGCAAGCAGTTGAGTGGCCTTAGCATATCATTAGCATATTACGCTTTGGTTGGTTGAATGGACAACCAGACACTTAGCATATTAGGCTTTTATTATATAGGATAATGCTGTTTAGATGCCTATGAGAAGTAGTATATATTTATGTATAAACACATCATTGGAATAGCATAATCCATCTGGAACAAGATCTTTGAAATTTGATTTTAATAGATTAACACCTTTACTACCCTTTCTATGTACTATATTTATAGGTATCCATGATGAACAGATCTCTCTGGTTCCTTTTTGAAAACTTCTGGACACTTGGAAAAGTTCATGGATAGATCATTTCAGGTTCTGGATGCCATTAATATATTACCTAGAAGTAGAATATTTTAGAAGACCTATGAAAAAGATTAAGGCAAAGCACAATTTATATACAGTGGGGCCTTGACTTACGAGTGTCCCGACTAATGAGTTTTTCGAGATACGAGCCGTCTCTTGGCCGATTTTTTGCTTTGAGTTGTGAGCTAAAATTCGGGTTACGAGCCAGCTTCAGATACCCCACCGCTAGTTGGCGCAGTGAACATCACAGTGAATGCCACAACATCAGCCCAGCATCACGTGTCTCACTCGTTCACTTTTGATTTGACATATGAGTAATTTGAGTTACGAGCTCCGTCACGGAACGAGTTAAACTCGTAAATCAAGGCCCCACTGTATATACTGAGTGGCCAGATTATTATGACCACCTGACGTTTGTAGGCAAATTAGCTATAATTTCGCACTGAAGTTGCTAGAAGGCCAGACCATTATAAATAGGGAAGCAGGTTGTTTACCAGGACAGTAGAAGTGATTTTTTTCTGAAGATATGGCCCTCTAGCAACTTCAGTGCGAAATTATAGCTAATTTGCCTACAAACGTCAGGTGGTCATAATAATCTGGCCACTCAGTGTGTGTGTGTGTGTGTGTGTGTGTGTGTGTGTGTGTGTGTATGTATATATATATATTTGCAACAAAATTCATGGAAGTGTGTGGGGAAAATCCTAGCGTGATATATAAAACCCCAACATGTAGATATTGCATTAATATTAAATATGCTAAGCAATATTGGCAGTGACTGGATATATATTGAAAGGCTAGCCTTTTCTAATGAGAACTGAGAAAAAGGGGAGTCTACTGAAAAACCACATTAGTATGTTTAAGGAAAAAAAAACTGATGAGGGAATGAAATTTTTACTTCCTAAGAACTCAGTTGTGTCAGTTGGGAAGTTTGGGGAGTGGGAAAACTAATTTGTCAAATTATGCCCTCAGAGTTCAACAATAAACTAGATGAAGTCTCCCGGGCCTATATGTAGAAGAAGGCATCTGTAATTTGTCTTAATGTGCCTGTGCCTTCACACTGCAACTGCTCACACCCAGAAGTATTAAATTGCAATTCCCAGTAGCCACTTCTAGTGCATGTTTAAAAGAATGCATCCAAATAACAGACCAATTGAATTAAGAAGAGCACATTCTTTTACTGAACTCATCTTTAATCCTTTCCTTTTATTGTCCTCTCGGTAGATGTACTTTATATATTTGCTTTTGACAATTTCAACCAGAGGCATGGTATATCTAAAATGAGGTGAGAAACAATTCTAACATGATAGTAGTAACTCTCTGAATTAATTTATGCTTGGAGTTTCATCTGTTTTGTTCTGCCTTCCCCAAAATGCTCTTTTCAGTATTACAGAACAAAATAAAGAAATAATGACTTGTCTCGTGATTTACACAGTAAACTTTATGTACTGTCATGTTCCACGTTCCATCACCTTCCTGGTATTTTTCCCCAATGGGATACTAGGATGTCATAGATAATTGGATGTCCAGACATAGATTTAGAAATGAAAGGTAGTCTAAATGGTGGCTGACAAATATATTTTAGATCCAATTTAAAGGGACTATGTTCCTAAGCCAGCTGTGTATTTTGCATGTGGTTACATAGCCAGTTGATAGCCAAATCAGGGATAGCACATGTGTGTTTGAATATCTATCTGTCATCTATCTACTTATTGATAGGGAAGGCTATATTTGTTTTATTTAAGTGATTTCCCTGTTATTTTGTGTTTATTTTTAAAACCCTATCATAAGGGGAACTATTCATGAATGGCCTGCCTGTCTGATCATGATCATGATGATGATGATGATATCAGCCGATGAGGTAGCCACTATTTTTAATTTTTGAAACTAAGGTTTAAAAGGGTACAGTAATTTGCCTAGGCTCACATAGACTATAGATTTGCAGAGCTAAGAGTTATACTGAATTCCATTTGACATTCAAAGACCTTACACTTCTAACAGCGGTTAATGCGTGTTTTAAAAGGAAGACTGCTCCTGCCCTGGTCATTGTAGCTCAGTTGGTTGAGCACCGTACCATGCATCAAAAGCTATTGGTTCACTTCCTGGTCAGGGAGGCAACTCTTCTCTCTCTCTCTCTCTCTCTCTCTCTCTCTCTCTCTCTCTCTCTCTCTCTCTCTCCCCCTCTCTCCCTTCCACCCTCCCTCCCTCTCCCTTCCTCTCTCTCTCTCAAATCAATTTTAAAAAATATATAAAAAGAAGACTGCTCCCTATTCATAAATGTCTTAAGACCTTACTCCCATTTCCATACATTTATACTGAAATGAGGATCTCATCTACTTGGCCAATTTTAACATTTCTTTGTACTCATGGGTAATATTTAAAATATTTAACAACTGATATGTCATAGGTACTGACCAATCAGAATGGATGAAGTCATAGTCTGGAATAGTATCCAGGAGGCCCATAATTTGCCAGGTTACCCTGTAGTTGCTTGATCATGAGTATATCCGGGAAATTATGGGGTGAACGGCTAGAGCAGCTAGGACAGCAGTTTGTACTAACTGGTATAAGAGTGTTTTTAAATATTTTCATAACCAGCATGGCCATTCCAGGCTATAATGGCTGAATGTCCATCAGCACAGTGTGATGTCCAACAGACCAAGATAATTGACACTGGTGGATGACACATATATAAGGACATCTCTTATTGATATTTCTGTTTCAATATATAAGAGTGATAAGATTCCTGGGAAGTGGGTGAGCATGCTCTAAGCCTTTGTGGTAAGGCAGACTGCATGCATCATCCCCATTCTTCTCTCATCAGACCCCAAGAAATTCTCAAACTGTGACTATTTGGAATCATAGAAAGAGAAAGTGGAGGGTGGGCAGGATTCTCAGTGTGCCATAGCTATCTTACTTGTGTATCTTTCTCCTGTCTAGTCCGTGAATATGTAGAGGTTAAGGACTCTCTACCTTACTCATCTCTATCACTACTGCCTAGCACAGGACGTGGCACAGAGCAGGTGTTCAGTTATTGAACAAATGAAAGCATTGAGCTCCACTAATGAGAAGCCATTCTATTGCTAAGCGAGAGGCATAAATTAAGGAAATAAGATCACTAGTCTTGCCAGAGTCATTAACTTAGCTGTAAGATCGCTTCTTTATCTCTAAAAGAGAAGAAAAGTACAATGTCCTCATTGCACAAAGTATGAAGGAAACTAGCAAATATTTATAACATTTATAACAATCAGATTGGCAGTGAAAGAACTCTGGAAGCAAACCCAGTTATTTAAATTAATTATTCTTCTTCCTCCTTTCTTATAATTCATGCATCATGACATGAACCTGTCAAATTCAGCTTTCTAGAGTGCCTGTAAAATTCACTCATGGTCAGGCTGACATTCTATATGATTGCTTCAAAGGAGATGTTGCACCATTTTGTAATACATCAAGATGTCAGGATAGATACTACAAGCCTGGTTATTACTTTCATCTTATAACTTGTAACCCATATGTTGAGCAAGGAAAACCCATAGAAAATGGTCAAAATGCAAGTGTGTGCCTCCTGTTACCTCCTTTAACATTTATTCCCTTGGGATTACCTTGCCCTGCACGTAGAGGAAAATTTAGGCAGTCCCCATGGCTTTTAGGTCTCTAAAGTCTCTTTAAATTGCAAATACAATCTCAATCCTGAAATTAGAAAGCTAGCCTCTAGCATGTTAGCAGTGCTTGCAATCTAAACTCACAGATTTAAAATTGAAATTAAAATCTTTTCTACTTCCCAGGCTGGGCTATTACAGTGCTTAGGGAGCAAGATGCTTCTCCTGTGTGGGAGCCTTCCCTACAACTCCCATGATGTGGGCAAATGTATTTCCTTCAACCTGCCACTTCCCCTTATCCTACTTATTTTTTTAATCCTCACCTGACGATATGTTTCTTTATTTTATTTTATTTTTTTACAGAGGCAAGAAGGGGGAGAGAATGAGAGAGAGAGAGAAACATCAATGTGTGAAAGAAACATTGATCGGTTGTTTCCTGTATACTCCCGACATGGATCTAACCTGCGACCTAGGTATGTGCCTTGACCTGGAATCGTATCCTCAGCCTATTGGTATCGGGACAACACTCCACCAACTCCAAGCTCCATGCCACAAACATTATAATAAGCATTCTCTGTCTGTGCATCCTCATTCTCTCAGATATTCCTCTTGGAGAGGACTCAAATATGGGCTCCAAACCATCTCAGGTGAGATTTTGCCTTGAAAATCCCTGAGTGTAGGTATTAAAGCCCAGCTGTCTTGATGCCACCAGCCTAGGACATTTTAGCTTGTGCAGAAATGAGTCAGGTGTCCCTCTACTTAGGGGTAACTTCAGGGGACATATTTCCATGCTCATACACATCCTCGGCAGATGTCTCATGTCATGGCAACAGCATTTTCCAAAGAGTCTCTGTACTTCGTGGCATCTGGTGCTATCACTCGCCACCACAGATGTGCAGGTTGCTACAATCAAAGAGGAGGTGACATAGTGCTCAGTGCGCAAAGTTAAGCTCTCCTCTTTTCAGGTTGCTATCTGACCTTTGTAAAAAGAGGTTCAAAAAGTCAATATACCTTCTGCCCTGGCCGGGTGGAGCATTGTCCTGTGCACCAAAAAGTTTGCGGGTTCTATTTCCGGTCAGAGCACATGCCTAGGTGATGGGTTTGATTCCCAGTGGGGGCACAGGTGGGAGACAACCGATTGATGTTTCTCCCCCGCTGCCATATCTCTCTAAAAATCAATAAACATATCCTCAGGTGAGGATTACAAAATAAAAGTCAGTATGCTTTCAAAAAGATGAACATCTTGTCTACAGAGAGGAAGACTTAATTTAGCATATCTAAAATGTCTGTCTGGCTGCAAGAGTATAGTTACGGGACTTTAGAAAGGTGGTTGGCTTGCAATATTAGCTGTGCAGAATAGGAGGAAACGCTAAACACATACAAACAAAAGTCGCTTACAGATCATGCTGAGGGCTTGGCTGAGATTGGAGATTATGAGTTTGTCTTGTTGCTACTTTGTAGTTCTGTGAATTTGTTTAACATCTTGCTGTCACCCTATAACAGCAGAGTTGGTACTTGTAGTGTTGGTCCAGCATTGGGGCCTATTTTTTTTTTTTCTTAGCAGTTAAAGGAAGCAGAAAGTAGACGGAAATTGACAAGGCTAGTGATTGCATAGTTTAAGTGATAAGCCAAGGGGCCATGTTGGGCTGTGAAGGAAGGGAGGCCAGGAGTCAGCTAATAGATGGCTTAACTAAAAGGATTTCTGCAGGTGAAGAGCGGGCGTACTGGGAATGAGAGGGATTAATTGCTGAGTGAATGTAATCACAAAATAGGACATTGTACTTGGAGACTTCAAGAGCAGTGCAGTTCTGAGTAGTCAGATAACACGCATGAATTTAATAGGGAATGAAAATTCTCTGTAAAACTAAATAAAGGATGTGGAGAATGAGCGTACATGAGGGTAGAAGGTCTTGAGACTGTCATGAGGGGGGTTGAGTTTAAGACTTCAGAGGTGGAATTGCTAGGTTATATGGCAGTCTGTTTTTAATTTTGGGGGGAACCTCCATACTGTTCTCCACAGCGGCTGCACCAGTCTGCATTCCCACCAGCAGTGCACGAGGGTTCTCTTTTGTCCATATCCTCACCAAAAGTTAGTTTGTTGGCTTTTTTATAATAGCCATTCTAACCGATGGGAGGTGATATCTCATTGTGGTTTTGATTCGCATTTTCCTGATGAGGGGATTAGTATACAGCACAGGGAATATAGTCAATAATATCATAATAACTTTGCACAGTAACAGTTTTTAGATTTATTGTGGTGATCACATTGTAAAGTATATAAATGTCCAATCATTGTGTTGTACATGTGACACTAATACAATATTGTATACCAGCTACACTTTAATAAAAAATTTCAGAGGTAGAATAAGCATTTATTTGTCATCCAGGTACCCATATATGGTGGGGAGAGAAAGGAGAGCTACTGAAGTAAAGCAGAATAATTTAGGTAGGATTTTCTGTGAAGAATGAGTCTGTGAGCCAAGCGCCAAAGACCTAAACAATGAAGCATGGTTGAATTTTCTGTAGATTGCATCAATGGAATGATAGTGCAGTGGTGATAGTTGAAGCACATGCCTGTAAGGAACAGTGATGTGAGTGGAGAGGTAAGAGAATGAAAGCGATACTGTGTGTGTGTGTGTGTGTGTGTGTGTGTGGTGGGGAGTACTAGCTTATTTATTGTCTACAATGGATTGGGTTCTTCACATTTATTTCTAATATTTACCCTAATCCAGCAAGATACGTAATATTTTAACTTGTTTATTATGGAAAACATTGAGCATACACAATAGTAGAGAAAATGACATGATGAATCCCCGTGTACCTGTCATTCAGCTTCAACAATCATTGAAGTTTTACCAATTAATCCCTTATTCAGAGGAGAAAAACTGAAATACCAAGTTTAAGCAATTTTCCCATGATCATGGCTAGTCTGTAAGTGACTAAGTCAACTCAACCCAAAGCAGTCTCACTCCAAAGCCTTTGTTCTTTCCAGGACACCATGCTGTTTCCCTATAAACTATGACAGTGATGGCGAACCTATGACACATGTGTCAGAGGTGACACGTGTCAGAGGTGACACGTGAACTCTTTTTTTGGTTGATTTTTCTTTGTTAAATGGCATTTAAATATATAAAATAAATATCAAAAATGTAAGTCTTTGTTTTACTCTGGTTGCAAAGATCAAAAATTTCTATATGTGACACGGCACCAGAGTTAAGTTAGGGTTTTTCAAAATGCTGACACGCCGAGCTCAAAAGGTTCGCCATCACCGAACTATAATTTTCTCTTTTTAGGAAAATGTTTCACTCTAGGAGCACTTTTTTGCAGCATTGGAAAGCCAACCAGTTGAAACTGGTTAATCTCTCTGTCCTCCATTACTTAGCACCCCCATGTACTTAATAAGTCATTTCCTCTAAGTCAATTATGAGCAGCATTTCTCCTTGTAATAACTTTATTATTTTATCTACTTGGTTAGCTAATGTTTTTATGTTGAAGGATTCTTCCAGATATTTTCTGAGCATACTGATTTTTTTTTTTTGTCCACGGTGCTGCATTTTGTCTCATGGTTATTTCATAGGTGAACGTATTACTTTTTGTACAAATGAATTGTGGAGTCTATCAGCCAAGTCCAGGATACATGCTGTAATGTCTCTAATCTTTTCAATTTGAATTGCTTTAAATGGTGGTCTGTTATGTCTTCATTTACATTGTCCATTTAATAGGCTTCCCCAGCAGTCCTGCTCTGGTCATTAGTTGGCTTATTTATACCTCAACACCTTGAGCTGCTACATCTCATTTAACTTATTGCTCTTTAAAGTTCTTGTAACTCAGTGGTCCTCAGCTCTGGATATACATTAGAATTACCTGGGGAACGTTTAAAAAATACTGACGCCTGGGCACCATCCCAGACCAATTAAATCAGAATCTCTGAGGACCGGAGCTCTGAGAACCATGGTGATAGTTCTTCTTTGACCAGTACCACTCTGAACACTCTGCTCAATGTGAGGTTGAGGCAATGAAAGCAACAACAGGCCAACTCGTTACCTCACCCCTTCTGCCTTCATATTTCTTCATTTAGCAATGTTTTTTTTTAAATATTATTAGATACTATCATACTCACGGACTATCAGAGTTTTGTATTTCTCTACCTGTCACAGATGTCATTGCTTAATGCAACAGGATTCTGGAAGTAAGATTGTATTTGTAGATTTTAAAGGAAATCCATTGCTTTGCTCTCATGTTATTGTGTTATACAGGGAGAAGGGCCAGCAGTGACAAACGAGGTGGAAAGAGCATGGAACATTTGGGGAGCTAACAGTTTCTATGACTGAGTCTCAGAATAACTGGTGATATAAGTCTGAGTCATTTTCTTAAGGATTTTGGATCTCATTTCAAGGGATTTAATTAGGACCAGCAACAGGCATACCTCAGAGATATTGTGAGTTGGGTTCTAGACCATTGCAAGAAAGCAAATCTCACATTAAAGCTAGTTGTGATCTTTTTTGCTGGTGGAGGGTCTTGCCTTCAATTTGTAAAAAAAAAAAAAAAAAAAAAAAAAAAAAAAAAAAAAAAATTTCTGTGAGGTGCAATAAAGTGAAAGCACAATAAAATGAGGCATGACTGTCCATAATTTATAGGGCCAGTGCAAAATGTCAATGTGGGGCACCTGTTCATAAATCAGCAAGTATTTCAAGATGGCAGCAGAAGAGCATTAGATCAAGCACAGAGCGCTAAGTGTGGGCCCCTGTGTGACTGCACAGATCGCATGCCCATGAAGCTGGCTCTGAGTTTAATTTTATCCTGAAGGTAATGGGGGATGGGAAAGATTTAGGCAAAGGAATTACTTAAGGTTTATTTTAAAGATAGTTGTGAACACTAGGTGGAAAAATGGATTGTTGTGTTGAGAGATAAGACACTACCAATGGTTTTTATGAAACCCGGTATCTAACTCCACATTTTTTTTTAAATCTTATGATCATTATAGTAGTGATGGTACTAGTAATAGCTTCCATTAGTATAGCACTTAACCCCTTTCATATATAATATTGTCATTTGATCCTTCAGCCATCTGGTTGTCAGGAAGGCATATGTTGTCATCCTTGGTTTATAGACCAGAAAACAGTAAGTGACTTGCCAAAAATTATGTGACTAATGATTGATGTATAAGGGATTTGAATCAGCCCTTCTGACATTTATACTACTATTTCTACTCTACTAAAACTGCTAGTTTTATTATTAATAGCTATTTATAGAAGCCATTTTAAAGCATCATTTGTACAGTATTACAGTGGATTTTACTAAATTATAGTTGAAGTCTTTGTCTACTGTGTTTTCAAAGCCCCTCATACAAAGATCCACATGATGGAGTTTTAGTTGAATGCCAGCAATATTTTTTTGTAGAAAAATGTGTTTCCTTTTGATCAGACATTAAAAAATGTTACCTGCCCCAATCTTTAGCCTGGCTGTTAGGGAACTTGTATTGAAATTCAACACCCAGCTTTAAAAATTAGCTTATCCAACCCCTTAACTCCCTTGAGATGACATCAACTGTTTTGATCCTTGATAATGCTATTTTCACATTATATTAAAAATGTATATATTAAATTTTATAAGTCACTTCAAATACGTTCAGAAGAGGTCATGATATAAATACTTAACAAATGAAATAAAAAACAATTTAGAAATTTCTGCAAAAGGAAGAAGTACACAAAGGAATATTTAAGGGGCTGAACAGCAGTGTAGTGGATTTCTCACTCAAGCTTGTTAAATTAGGAAGTAGCCCACAAGTCAGATAAACATTCCCTAATTAAATGAAAGAGGAGATTGAGTGATAACAGGAGAGGTAAAACGAAGGTATGAACCTACAAATGACTTAAGCCAGCAAATTTTCTACTCTTAGAGATTGTATACTGTCATTATAAATTCCAGTGGTTCCATGTCCTACCCAACATCTCTCAATGTTTTATAGTCTCTCATGCTCAGGGCTTAGAAATTTTATTTTTCTTTCTCCTTTGTTGACATTTCTTTCTGCCATTATTTTGTGTATATCATGACTAGAGATTCAGATACTAGAAAATCTACTCTTTCATAGTAGGTATAACAAGTAAATTTTGGAAATGTATGTTTTACAAATATTTGAGTATTTTTATAGAACCACAATGTGTGGATTGTTTTAGGTGTTTGTTTCTTTATTGTAATTTAAGCAGTTGGAGTTAACTACACCTCAGAGAAAAACAACATTCTTTTTATAGTCTTGGTTTCTTGATTTTCATGTCTTTTTTAGTTTGTTCCTAATTTGTATACAAATATTGATTATAGTTCACATTGGCTACTGCAAGAGATAATATTTGAATTTCAAAAGCTACTTTATTCTCTTTATGATAATAGCATGTTAAAAGTATATGAAGTAAAATTTTATCATCTGAGACCAAGTGAAATGCAAACTTCTGTGTATGGAGGAGATCCTATAAAAACAACTCAAAGGAAGCTCTTTAGCAGAATTTATTGGCTGGATCCGATCTGTAGTCTACTAATCCCCCTATACCTGAATGGACTCCTTGCTTCCTTATCCTTGGTAGGCGCACAGCTACCTTGCCACATAGCAGCCCTTGCTATCTATCCTGGACTTGACCTCTCGAGTCATAGACAGGTCCTCCCGTTGACCCATAGATTCTCTGATGACGACCTAGCCTGCCTCCTGTTTTTTTCACTATCCAGCGCCAGACTAAGCAACAAGATTTTTATGAAGATTATATCTTTATTTATTAGGAATGGAAAGTAATTTAGAAACATTTTAGTCCATGGGTCTTAATTTATGGATGAGGAAACGGACTCAGAAAGAAGAGGTGCCTTATGTCTGCATTGAGTAACATTTTGTGCCGGGGTCCAACCCCAGCGGGTCCAGGGGTTCCCAAAGGCGTAGACGGAGTCGGCGAAGAAGGAAGGACACGGAGACAGTGTTCAGTTGATCAGCAGCCTAGCCAGGATCTCCAGCCAAGTTCTGGTCTGGATCTCCAGAGAGGTTCTGGTTCAGGATCTCCAGCCAGGTTCTGTGTCCAGTTGTCTTGCTAGGTTCTCCAGGTTCTCCAGGCAGGTTCTGTAGCCATGTTCCCTCGCTAGGTTTTCCAGCCAGGTTCTGTCCAGGTTCTCCAGCCAGGTTCAGTCACCAGGTTCTAGTCAGGTTCTCTTGCCAATTTCTGTAGTCAGGTTCAGTCCAGGATCTTTTGCCATGTTCTCTCGCTAGTTTCTGTCTCTAGGTTCTGAGGCCAGTTTCTGTCCAGGATCTTTTGCCCTGTTCTCTCCAGCGAAGTTCTTCTGTCTCTAGAGAACGTTCTGTGTAGGTTCTGTGCCTCCTGGTTCTGTCTTCTGAGTTGTGTTCTAAGCTCTGTATTCTAAGTTCTGTCTCTTGCTGTCTTTTTACATCTGTATTTATACCAGTTGATTCAATCCTATCAATCTCTATTACAAAGGTTAGGGTGTTTCTTATCTCCATTCCAGGGAGTAAAGATTATGTAGCTTAAGCATGATTGTTCGTAGTTAAAGTGATTAATTACCCACCTGGCACTAGTTAAGAGGTTTTATTCCCTCCCTAACTTCAGGGGAAAATCCCTACCTGTGGAAACAACCTTTCTCAGAGACCTTGGTTAAAACACATAGTGCCAAGAAGGTGAGCAAACATATTAAGAACAGTATGCCATATATGCCAGGTCCCTTGAAACAGCAAGCATGGACCGGCTCCCGGCAATTTTGTAATCTTTTTATTGGAATCTGAAGATAGAGGTTATTTCTGTAGAGCTTTGTAGAGTTTTATATGGAATTATATTTTCCTTTGAGTTATTCAAGTTGTATATGTGCATATCTACACTAATAAAAGAGAAACATTGTAATTGGCGTACGACCGCTACCCTTTTCATTGGCTAATCAGCGAGATATGCAAATTAACTGCCAGCCAAGATGGCGGCCGGCAGCCAGGCAGCTTGAAACTAACATGAGGCTTGCTTGCCTCAGTGATGGAGGAAACCAACGTTCCCTGCCTGCGGCTGCAGGCCTCTGAGCGGGCAGTTTAAGAAACATTGTAACAAATATCACCGGACTTCAGCCAGCAGATTCGCAACATTGTAAGCAAAGGCCAGAAACCTACTTTCGGCCACACGGAGGCCTAAGAGCTGGAGCCAAGCCTCAAGGTAAAGCTGGCCCAGAATATAAAAAAAAAAAAAAAAAAAAAAAGGAGCGGTTGGGAACTTCAGTCACTCCCAGCCTGAAAACAGCCCTCAGCCCCTCACCCCAGTGGGGACCCCCACCTTGACCCAGGACACCCTTCAGGGCAAACCAGCCAGCCCCCACCCATGCACCAGGCCTCTACCCTATATAGTAAAAGGGTAATATGCCTCCCAGCACCGGGATCAGTGTGACAGGGGGCAGCGCCCAAACCCCCTGATCACCCTGTGGCTCTGTGTGTGACAGGTGGCGGGGCCCCAAACCCCTGAGCAGCCCTGCTCTGTGCCTGATAGGGGGGATCTCCCCAGCCCACCCCCCATGGGCCCTGCTCTGTGTGTGATGGGGTAGAGCCATAACCTCCCCATCGGCCCTGCCCTGAGTGTGAGAGTGGTGGCGCCCCAACCCCCTGATCGGCCCTACTCTGTGGGTGATAGAAGGCGGCGCCCCAACCCCCTGATTGGCCCTGCTCTGTGTGTGACAGGGGGTGGCGCCGAAACCTCCCCATTGACCCTGCCTTGAGTGTGACAGGGGACGGTGCCCCAACCCCCCAATTGGCCCTACCCTGAGCGTGACTGAGGGTGGCATCACAACCTCCCAATCTGCCCTGCTCTGTGCATGACGGGGCGGCGCCCCAACTCCCCAATCGGCCCTGCTCTGAGCCCGAACAGGGGCTGCACCTAGGGATTAGGCCTGCCCTCTGCCACCGGGGAGCAGGCCTAAGCCAGCAGGTCGTTATCTCCCGAGGGGTCCCAGACTGCGAGAGGGCACAGGCCGGGCTGAGGGACCCCCCCTCCCCCCGAGTGCACAAATTTTTGTGCACCGGGCCTCTAGTTAGTTATAAAAGGCAGACTAGTTTTTCCTTATGTTATTTCACATAGATAATTATAGGAATATAGAGCAACCAGAAAAAAATAATAATAGTACTTAACAATTTAGATATATCATTCTCTATTGAACCTTGAAACTATTTGTTATACCCTCTCATCATTATATTATTTCTCTAGGAAGTATGTAGGTCATAGAATTGAATTACAAAATTGAGAGTAGTTTTATGATTTAGGAAATTTTCAACTAATGTTTATGAAGTTCTAAGTAAATGACATTGTTTTATATTTTATTTACTCCATCAACATAGTAGATCTTACTTTTGGATCTGAAACACTTCACCTGCTTTTATAATTTCTCTGTCTTCCCTTTTTCTCTCAGCATCCCTTGGCAAGAGTTCCCAAGTCCCAGATCTTCAATCAGTCCTTCAATATCCATAACTATTAAGTTAATATCTTCTTTTTTTGCTCGCCATCCCACACACAGACTTAAATTTCTAATGATTAGCTGTATATTTTTACTTAGATATATATCCCCATCCCAAACTCGGTATAATTAATACTAAACTTGTTCACCTCCCTCTGGAAACTTTCATTGAATGTTACTACATCCTTCTTAAGTTATATGGGTTCAGTCACTAGTGGTATTCTTGACTCTTCTCTCTCCCTTGCCTGCACATCCATTTAATAATGATGATTGTGACATAGATTTAACACCATGTGCCAGGCCCTGCACCAAGTACTTAACGTTTCATTCTTGGAACAGTCTATGAATTGAGTTGTTATGATTCTCACTTTACAGTTGGAACAACCGTGTGTGGAGAAATGAGGTACCTTCCTTAGGTTAGAAATGGAAGAATTGTGATTCAAACTCATGAAATCTGGCTCTGTAATCTAGATACTTATTTACAGCATTAACCCCTTACTAATGTGATATGTGTTATCATTTCTACTTCTACAAGAGATTTGTATCTGTCTAGTCACCTTTTCTTATTACCTTAGTACATGCTCTCATTACCTCTTGCCGAGACCATTGCAGGAGTAGCCCAACCAGTTTCTTTCTTTTTTTCCCCGTTGTATATATTTTTTTTCAATTTACAAAATAAATCTATTACCAGATTGTACATACAAAATAATTAGCCATTTACATGCAATAAACATTATTATTTCAAGAAAAATTTTATATATAATAGTATTATATGTAATAAACGTTAACATTTCAAGAAAAAAAAAGATTTTAAATATGATTATGTTACCAAAACTGTACTAACATAGTATAATATCACAAAAGTTGTAGGAAATATTAAAAATCTGAAAATAACAGGATTATTTCTATTATAGTCTAAATTTTTTTTCCCTCTGGCTCTATTTTTGTTCATCACTTTATGTTGTTCATTATACTAGTATTCCACAAATGAATGAGATCATGTGATATTTATCTTTCTCCCACTGGCTTATTTCACTTAGCATAATGCTCTCCGGTTCCATCCACGCTCTTATAAGTGTTAAGAGTTTTTTTTTGTTTTGTTTTGTTTTTTAATAGCAGCGTAGTATTCCATTGTGTAGATGTACCACAGGTTTTTAATCCAGTCATCTGCTGATGGGCACTTGGGCTGTTTCCAAATCTTAGCTATGGTAAATTGTGCTGCTATGCACATAGGAGTGCATATATCCTTTCTGATTGGCGTTTCTGATTTTTTGGGATATATTCCTAGAAGGTGCTAACCAGTTTCTCCAGATGCTCTTTCCCTCCAGTCTATTTCATATACTGTCCTATATAATAAAGAGGTAATATTCAAATTAACCTCACACCCTCACAAGATGGCTGCCTACAACCAGGCTGGCAGGGGGTTTAATGAGGGTCAACCAAACGACTGAACAAGCAGGCTGCATGGGGCGACCAGGCCGGCAGGGGGGTTAGCGAGGGACGATCAAATGACTGAACAGCAGGCTGCATGGGGCGACCAGGCCGGCAGGGGGGTTAGTGAGGGATGATCAAATGACTGAACAGCAGGCTGCATGGGGCGACCAGGCCGGCAGGGGGGTTAGTGAGGGATGATCAAATGACTGAACATCAGGCTGCATGGGGCGACCAGGCCGGCAGGGGCGTTAGTGAGGGATGACCAAATGACTGAACATCAGGCTGCATGGGGCGACCAGGCCAGCAGGGGGGCCGTGAAGGGCAACCAGGCTGGCAGGGGGGACAGTTGGGGGGTGACCAGGCCAGCAGGGGGTTAGTGAGGGATGACCAAACGACTGAACAACAGGCTGCATGGGGCAACCAGGCCAGCGCGGGGCGGGGGGGAGTTGGGGGTGACCAGGCTGGTGGGGGGGCAGTTAGGGGTGACCAGGCCGGCAGGGGGGGCCATAAGAGGCGACCAGGCTGGTGGGGGTGGCAGTTAGGGGTGACCAGGCCAGTGGGAGGGGTCAGTTAGGAGCAACCAGGCCAGCAAGGAGAGGGCAGTTAGGGTGATCAGGCCGGCATGCAGAGGCAGTGAGGGGCGATCAGGCCAGCATGGGGCGGGGGCTAGTTAGGGGCGACCAGGCAGGCAGGTGAGTGATTAGGAGCCAGCGGTCCAGGATTGTGAGAGGGATGTCTGACTGGTGGTTTAGGCCCAATCCCCGGGACATCCCCAAGGGATCCCGGATTGGAGAGGGTGCAGGCTGGACTGAGGGGACCCCCACCCCAATGCATGAATTTTATGCACCGGGCCTCTAGTCATGAGATAAATCTCAACGCATGATGGCTAGGTACATTCACTGTCCCTCACCCAAAGAGAAATGGAGTTGCTCCAAATTCACTAGGCCTTATAGGAATTCTCCCTCTTCTCCTTTATTAATCCTGTACTGTTAGCAGACCTAATCACTTGCTGAAGTACCATTATCTTTAATTATTAATTTATGTATCTTTGAAGTTGTCAACGTTATATTCTCATTTATGTATAAGATTTTCTAATTATCCATATTATACATCATCCTTGGTACATATATTTCAGGATCATATAGCAGACATCACATATGTGATATCTCTCATACGTGAGCATGTTGTCAATGTATTCTGAAAATGTTTCCAATTTGTAGTTGACATGATTGTGGTTTTACAACATAATCCCCCAATGTTTATAGGAACATTATGGGGTTTTATCTGAAGAAGAATCTCTTTACTTGCTGCCCTTAGAACATGGCTTTGGGGCATTTACAGCCTCATTTAAATTTTCTCTGGTTCCTCTTTTTTCCAGTGACATGAATTCGCACCCTGGCTGTAGTACAGCAGGTACTTGCTACAGAATCTTTTTTGTTGTTGTTATTCTTTTTACAAAGCTAACTGGCTCATACAGGAATTCATGACCTTGGCCTCATTAACACCATGAGCTAACCAACTCTGACATATAGAAATTACACAAGCCAAAAATCATAAGAGAAAACAGAACTAACTACAAGATGGCCTGTTGGGAAATAATTTTCTTAAAGAGCGTATCCAAATAGAGACCTGCATTTAGCAGCTTGTGTCAGATTCTTGATCTGCAGAGTGGCTTGTTTTCAAAGTAAAAAGCAATATACCAATAGCAGTAGAGGTTGAAAGCAAGGAAGTTGTCCTGACATACTATTTTCTTTCTTGTATAATGCAGATTTATATAGAAATGGGGTCTCTAACTACCTGTCAGTAATATGTTTTTGTCAATTTTTCCTGCAGATTTTTATTCATGAAAACAGCACTGGTGGGAAATAAGAGCTAGTGAGTGAAAGTATCCTACACAATTCCCCAAACTACTCTGCCAGTTGATTTCAGTAATTTGTAGTGCAATGATTTTTTTCCTGCAGTGTTGGACTAAAGCAGAGAACAAGTGAAAATCACTATGGTTCTAGTGGTTTTGATAAATAGACAGGTGCCAAAGATTACCAGGGGAGTTACCCATCCCCCCAAGATAACTATTACCATCACCATTACTATTTTGTTCCCACCTTACAAAACATGGCATGGAATTTGATAGTTTTTATTGTGAAAACAAAGGCCTATTTCTGATTCTCTTCTGAATTATATGAGTTTGGGGAAATCCTATAGTTTCTATAACACAGTTACCCCCTCCATAATATAGAGATACTAAAATATTGAGTTTAATGTGAAAATTAAGTTTTTGATTCAATCTTCTTGACAAACAAAAATGAAGCACATTCACACAGCTATAGTCATCTCAGAGGTCTGGAGCAAGTATTAAATCCTGTATGTACTCCTTATAATTTTGAAGGCTTGGGACTTGTTTCTTCAATTATAACTAATGCTGTATTTCTTGACTCTTTCTGGTTGTTCCCCTAACTAAATTAATTTTATCCTCACCCATATGCTAGGCATTTGGAACTTAGTGAGTAGTTGAAGTTAGAATAAATAATGAACATGATAAAATGAATTTTCTTTTGAAATGGCTAAGATAGACCCATGGATTGAACATGATATCTGACAGTGTCACTACTATACTGATGAATAACAAGGAACAGTCAGCAGAGTCTTATTATGGTTTCCTTATTTTTGTCAATATGGAAGTAAAATCTATTATGATAAATACAACATGGTTTATCTAGCTCCAGTTACATTGAAAAGGAAATGAAAATTAAATGATAAGCTTTAAGAAGTCATGTTTGCAAAATCATTTGAATAAGTCAGAAGTGTAGAAATTCATCATCAGGCAAGCCAGGATGTAGACTTTGTTATTTAAATAATCTAGGAAATTGTAGATTTGATTAATGTTATTTTCACATTTTCTATCGAAGAACTCTCAGTTCTTTTATTCCCTCTTTCTGGGTTGTGCCTGCCATGTAAAATAGGAAGAATGTTAATTTGCTGACCTGCGTCCCTTGATCTATCACCATGCTTTTGAGGTAGGGCAGAAAAGGAGCTATAAAGAGGGAAAATGACAAGTACTAACTGAGAGGCTAAATGAGACAGATATAAATGTGGCACATACATAGTAATAACAATACCAATTATTATTGTTGATAGGGCCTTGAACAAAATTAGGCCAGGGGCCTTAAATTAATTATTAGCATTCATAATAGTTAATAACATTATAGTAATGGTGAGATTAATCTTACTAATACTATTTTTATGTTGTGGGTACAAGGGATACACATGAAAATATAATGATTCAGGCTGAAATAGAATGAAGTTGCCAGTGAGGGTTGCCATCCACCTCTCTGGATAAAGGGTTACATTTTGGAGAATGCTGGGAGCCAATTAGAAGGCTAAGCGAGAGGATCCCGTGTTACAGACTACATAGCTTGAACTTGATCTTGTAAAGTGCATTGATGGAAAACACTTTAGGAAGATCTAAGTCATGTGTTAGAATTTCAGGACTTGAAACATCACCGAGTGCCGTCCTCGTCACTTCCGAGATCCTGCGAGGTTTGGGTGATTTGTCCAGGTCAAACCGTTTATTAGCTGCCAAACAAGGTTGTGGACCTTGGACAGCTGACATGAAGTGCGTGTGCTTCTCCTTTCATTTAAACAACATGTCAACTTTGTTCAGAAAGGATATTGTAAATGTCACTTGAAAGCAAAATATTCTTTTGTATTTCAATTAGAGAATGAAGAGTTATGCATATACATGGCAGTTGATGCAACTATAGTGACAAAAAGACTTTTAAAATTTCAATTAAGATAGTTTCATCAAAGCTGCATAATAAATGCCATTTGTAGTTAATTCATTCCATATGACATACATTTAAAATGCATTCAAAATCAAATCTCGAGACTAAACTGTTTGCCAATTGAGAAAAAAAAAACATGGCAATTTTCTTTTTGTACTAGTTGAAATTTGTGTATTGCACTTCTTTCTTTTAGAACAATAGAAGTTTGGGAACTATGTTTGGTAATATAACAAGAATTCATGATCATAGATATACGCAATGTAAGAGATTCTACCCCAATTGTGTGTTGTCAGACTGACAAACATTGAATTAATATTGAATAGGTAACTTGCAATTCTGTATTGTTTGCAGAGATATGCTATTTTGCTGTCCTTAGGACCTTTCGTATGTTTATTTTCTGATATCTGAATGACTTTAAAAATGACAGAATGTCTTTTTAGTAATTCATGAAATAAATTATTCCTTGTTCTTTCCAGAGTAAATAACTGTCTACATTGTCTACATGGTGACATAGCTTCTTAGGGTGGTTAATGACTTATAAGATATAGACCAGGGGTCCTCAAACTACGGCCCGTGGGCCACATGCAGCTCGCCAAAAACATTTATCCGGCCAGGTGTTTTTGCCGCTGCTGCCTGTTGCTTAGCAGCCGACTCATCCCAGGCCCGCAGTGCACATGTGTGGAATGTGTGCTGCACTCTCCGACTCCCCTCCTTCTCTCTGTCTCTCGACTCCTCCTCTCAGTCTCGGGTGTGATCAGAAGAGTCACGAGCTTGCCTGTACAGAGCCTGCTGCTGCCTGAGGATCGAGGTAAGAACAAGTTAGGATTTATTTTTTTTTTTAAGTTAGGAGGTCTATCTTTTTTTTTAATTTAGCAGTTAGTAGGGCCTTTTTTTTTGAAGTTAGGAGAGCCTTTTTTTTTTTGAAGTTAGGAGAGCCTTTTTCCAGAATGAAACATCTGAAATCTCCAACCAGATCTAGACTAACTGATGCACACTTGCATCACTTGTTACGACTAGCAGTGACAAATATGGAACCGGACATTGACCATCTCATTAGCCAAAAGCAGGCCCATAGTTCCTACTGAAATACTGGTAAGTTTGTTGATTTAACTTTACTTGTTCTTCATTTTAAATATTGTATTTGTTCCCGTTTTGTTTTTTTACTTCAAAATAAGATATATGCAGTGTGCATAGGAATTTGTTCATAGTTTCTTTTTAAAACTATAGTCCGGCCCTCCAACGGTCTGAGGGACAGTGAACTGGCCCCCTGTTTAAAAAGTTTGAGGACCCCTGATATAGACTAAGAGATGTATTCAATAGTGAAGTATGCATTTGAATTTAGTAACAGGTTGTGATTGATAATGACCAATAGTGGAAAAGGTTTGAATGGCATCTTGATTTGTTTTCTGGTTGGCAAATGGTCACACTCCAGAACATAGAACTAAGATTTATGTTAGACATCTTGGTATTAGGATTTCTGATTTAAAAAAAAAAAAAGCTGTCAAGAGAATAAGAGATTGACACTTAGGGACTGGAAGAAGATACCTTATTCTACAAATCGTCCCCAGACCTATTCTGAAAATAAATTAGAGACGTCAGGCTTCAGCTCTTTTGCAGAAAGAAATAACATTTTCTTCTTTTGATATAGAATGCATACTATCAATAGTGAAATGCATACCTATAATAACTATAGATAGTTATATATAGAGAGAGAACAATTCAGTGAGACATGCCTACTTTACCAGGACCTGACGCCTGTACCATTCCAAGTCCAAAGTGACTGACTATACTAGGAACTGGTATGTAGTTTATTTTTTAATAAGGAAGGAGAGTCCTGGCCAGAGTGGCTCAGTGGTTGAGTGTCATCCCATGCACCAAAAGGTTGCTGGTTTGATTCTGGTCAGGGCACATGCCCAGGTTGCAGGTTTGATTCCCAGTAGGGGGTATGTAGGCCGCAGTGGATGGATGTCTCATCCATATTTCTTTCTTTCCTCGCTTCCTTTCCCTTCCTCTCTTTCTCAAATCAGTAAAAGTTTATTTAAAGATTTTTTAAATAAGCAAGAAAAATTACCCTATACTTATTGATACATAACAGTTGTAAAAATGTAAATAATTGGATAAGTAGCTTTTATATTAAATTAATGCACATATTAGATGTCCTCATGGTGTTCAGAGGGCTAAGATATTTACACAGTTAGATATGAGTTGTGCCTTCTATGAAGAGTTTAAACATTTAAATAAAGTATTTGTTATTTATGGTACCTTAAGGATATTACATTCTAAGTCTTATAATGAAAAGAAATCATTTTTATAACAATTTTAAAAAGCAAAGTCTTCAAAACTTCTTGGAGGAGATCTATGAAGGATTACCAGATTTTTTTTTTGTTTTGTTTTGTTTGTTTTTTTAATCCTCACCTGAGGATATGTCCTCATTGATTTTAGAGACAGAGGAAGGGAGAGGGAGAGAGAGAGAAACATGGATGTGAGACACAAACAATGATCTCTTGCCTCCCATTTGGGTCCCAGACCAGGGATTGAACCCGCAACCTGGTTATGTTCCCTGAACAGGAATCGAACCCATGACCATTGGGTATATGGGATGATGCTCTAACCAACTGAGCCACCTGGCCAGGGCTACCAGATTGTTCTTTATCATTTACTTTTACCTCTGACTCAGTCTAAAATTATTAACTTTCATGGAATAAGCACAAAGTGTGTTAGCAAAATCAAGGGCACTTTCGAAAGTTTTTGTTGAGATGCTTTCAAGTATCACACAAAAGTTTAAACCCAGAGATTTGTAGGAACAAAATGGTGAAATAGAAGAGAGAGAGTTCATTTCCTCAGAAAATCTTTATTACAGAGAGCTAACTTGACAGTGCCAGCCATGAATTACCTGTCCCCCATGTAAGGACAGCTGACTTATATTCTTGCACAGGTTCCTTATCTCATAGTGAATCCACCCTTTGAGTAGCATCATATTGCTCATCTGATTTGGTGAGGTCAATAGAGCTCAGCAAAGGACTATAGAACTGTGTGCCCCAGTCAATACATTAGATACTTATTCGACCTCTTATAAAAGTACTGGAAACTCAGTTTACTCATCTTCTGAGGAGTCAGTGAAACTGGGTGAGAAAACAAATCTCTCTCTTTTATATGTCCCTTTGGTGTAGCTCTGCTTTATGATGCACATGCTGATGGTGAGATCCACTATTAAATGAGGCTGGGGAAACACATGTGGACTCATACAATTAGCTGTCCCTAGAGTTCCTTGCATAACCAAATGATGTGAGGAAGATTTGCCTTCATTAATATCTCAGTTCAAGTTTGCTGTGGTGCTCTTGAAACTCTTAGTACTTGACTGAACTTTTTGGTTTTCAGATTTGCATGCCACTTTTATTTCTTTACTTTGTATAAATAAAAGGTTCTCTTACTGGTTTGTTACTTAGTGTCTTTGATCAGTAAAAAGAAATACAGAGTGGGGCAAAAGTAGGTTTTACAGTTGTATGTGAAACACAAGAGTTTGTTCTTGTATTATTTATTAATTATTGTATTATTTTCCATATGAACAACTGTAAACCTACTTTTGCCCCACCCTGTAATTTGGTTTGGCATCTAATGGGTTATGGATTTTTTCCCAATTGCTTTTACTTTTTAACTTCATCCAAAAGACTAGAATGCTCAATCATCTTGTTTTTGTTACCAACAGAGACACCCAACTATTGATTGCATATATCATAAGACATACCGAGAGGGTTGCAAATTCCCAATGTTGTCCTCTCTTTCTTAGTTCCATATTATTCAGAAAATGTTTCATAGCAGTCTTTTTTTTAAAATTTCTTTTTAATTTTCTGATTTTTAGGGAAAGGAAAGAACCCGGGAGGGTGAGGGAGGGAAGGGGGGGGGAGAGAGAGAGAGAGAGAGAGAGAGAGAGAGAGAGAGAGAGAGAAATCGATTCGTTTCACGTATTTATGCATTTATTAGTTGATTCTTGCATGTGCCCTGACCAAGGATCAAACCCAAAACCTTAGCATATCAGGACAATGCCCTAAACAACTGAGCTACCCAGCTAGGACTTTTTGTACCAGTCTTGATAAACTAGTATTCTCACGAAAGAAGGTTGTGCTATATTGTTGTTTTGAGATACTGAAATTATGTTACACTAGAGGCTCAGTGCATGAAATTCGTGCACAGATAGGGTCCCTATGCCTGGCCAGCTATCAGGGCTGATCAGGTTCCCTGCCTCACCACCACTCTGCCTCCCCGCCTCCTCCTTCCCTCACCACCCGCGTGCCGCCACTACACAGTTCCCCCTGGCTCCTTGCCTCCTCCTTCCTTCGCTATCTCAGCAACCTGCCACCACTGCTGGTCGCCCGCCATGTTCCACGCCACCCCGTGGTATCAACACACATCATAGCAAGCAATCAAACTTCCTGTCTCCCAGTCGAACTCCCGAGGGACACTTTGCATATTAGCCTTTTATATTTAGAGATTGTACATGGGAGATGTTATTTATTTATTGAGGTTGGTGTTCCCAAACTATATTCTACAGCATATTGTTCCAAGGGATGTTGAAATATCTATATATATAAAACCCTAATATGCAAATAGACTGAATGGCAGAACAACCGAACAACCAAACACCCGGTCGCTATGATGTGTGCTGACCACCAGGGGGTGCTTATTGAACATGGCGGGCATTGGCAGCAGGTGGTAGAGCACTGAACATGGCAGGCATTGGCCGTGGCGGGATGATGGAGCAGGTAAGCAGGGGTGCCAGACCAAGGTGGGGCACCAGTTGCTGTCATTGGGGCAAGCCTCTGGTGGCTACTGAAAATTATTTGCTCCTGTGTGCCGCAGTCCTGCCTGGCACTTGCATCTGCTGCTAGCGCCAGCCCCGCTCGCACCCACTGCCGGCACCAGAGCCACCACTCGCATCCTCTGCCGGCGCCCAGTGATGGCCCTGATTGCTCGGTGCCATCAGCAGGTGTGAGTGGTGCCTGCCGTCCCTGATCACCCCTGAGGACTTCTCCACCTCCCCCTGCTCCTAAGGGGCGATCTGGCAGCAGCCACCACTTACACCCACTGCTGGCGCTGGCCCCAGTCACTCCGCGCCATCAACGGGTACAAGCAGGCCTGGAGTTGTCAGTGCGTGGGAGTGTGGGAGCGGCAGCAGTGGGAGTGGGGCAGCCAGCAGACAGGGGACCTGGGGGCTGGGCGGGGCATGGAGGATGGACCGAGACCTGCCCCTGTGCCCACCACAGCCTCACAGCCCACAGTTCCCTTCAAGGTGCACAAATTTGTGCACTGAGCCCCTAGTTTAAAAATAAAAGTGTGTGGGTAGGTAGGCAGGGAGATTGCCTGTGGGAAATAAGTTGTGGATATGCAAAGTTAAACAAAGATCAGCAAGTCTATTTACTCCAGAATTTTTCCTGACTTAATATACTACCGTTATTGTAAATTTCTAAGAGGAGTTATGGTGTGAAATGTTTTCCAATTTAGCCATGCTTAGTGTATGTGTATGTACATGTGTGTGCATGTGTGTTTGTGTGCTTAATACCTTTTAACATCTCAAGTGCATGGTTGGGGGAAAAATAGTCTAACTATTTATTCTTGTATGAATAAGGCATAGGTAGAATAGGCACAGGACAAATTTGTTAAAATTTTCTTATCACAATACCTTAAATGCCCACATGCCTTATTAGCAAAGCTTCCTAATTGTAGGAAATCCCCATTGAATTGTTCAGGAGGAGGAAAAAACAATCAAATAGGATTACTTTAAAAAATGCATTGGCAATACCCTTGGTGTTGAATAGAGGAAAGAATAGAAGACTTTTAGATACTATATAAATAAACAATATGTGTTGTATCATACCTAGGTCTTCAGAACGTTTTAAAGCTACATATGAGTGCAAGCTTGATGATTGTTAATTAGTAAGAAAGATGTGGCTTTTAGAACACATGATCCATTTACACAAACATACCATAAACACTGTCCAAGGATTGTCTGTGCGTAAACCATATTATTTGCTGTGTGACTTACTTAGGGCATTAAAAAGGTATTTAACAGCAGAATTAGTTGATCCAAAATAAATCATTTGAATACTTATAAGAGCAATATTGGAATCCTGGGACTGCAATGAAGCTGTGCTCACAAATGGCCCTTGTGTTATAGGGTAACACCCTCTGTGAACCATTACCGAGAACAGAATAACACTGAAAACAAGCCCAGATAGATATGCTGCTGGAAACAGTTGCCCTAGTTCTGTAGTTTCAAATTGAAGTGGCAGCGTCTCCCATATGGGAAAAGCACTTGTACATGTCTCTGTGATGGTGTTCATCTCATGATGTTTGATTCCATTTTGATGGGTTTGTTGATAGCATGATTCCTGCTGTCAGTATGATTTGTGTTTATTATAGCTGTTTTCTTTTTAATAAAGGATGCTGTTGCATATAAACACTGACACGAAGCTGTCTTTTCAGAAATTGCATTCTGCATGCTGCTATAGTCATTGCACCATTGTAAAGTGAGGATTTTGCTATGAACTGAGTAGGATTATATTTTTTTAATGTATTGATTCCTGTGTTTTGTTGTTTCGTTATAAGAAAGGATCTATGGTTATTTTTATTTTCTATTTGCTTTTAAATGGTGTATATTTTCAAGGAGAAATAGCAAGGTAGGCAATGTGATGTAGCTGAAACATATGTTCATAGAAGAACTATGGAGAGTAGTTTGGAAAATGAGTGTGCAGAAGCAGAGGGCAGCAGCTTACCAGAGTCCAAGTCATGGGCAGAGAACATGCAAAGTCATCAGGCATCATCTCTCCTAAGGCGAGCTGAGGCTAATGTCATAGTCAAGAGTAGAAGCTAAGACATCCCAGGCTGAGAAAATAGCCAAAGAATAGGAGGCAAGAAGGCAGGGAGCTGTTACCAGGGCAGGGCAGCCAGTTGTACTGGGTAGTTTTTCTCACCTGGAGCTGCTTTTAACAACCTCATGCCCAGTGACATTTTAATGTTGCTGTCTGGCTCCAGGAAGGTTTGTCTGTAAAATAAATTGAACAAGATTGAATAGCCCCAACCAGTTTGGCTCAGTGGATAGAGTGTCAGCCTGGGAACTGAAGGGTCCAGGTTTGATTCCGGTCAAGGGCATGTACCTTGGTTGCGGGCACATCCCCAGCAGGGGGTGTGCAGGAGGCAGCTGATGGATGTTTCTCTCTAATCTATGTTTCTAAACTCTCTATCCCTCTCCTTTCCTCTATGTAAAAAATTAAGAAAATATATTTTTAAAAAGATTGAATAGAAAGTATATTTAAAAGAAGCTTCAAGGAACCTGGTGTAATTAATTTACAGTGTTCTAGCCAAGGGTCATTGAAGGAATTTCAGATTAGATACAGATTGGCAGTACTCAACTCCACTACTTCCCCTCACCTTCCCTCTCTTCCTCCCCCTCTCTTTCTTGAGTAAGAAAAAGTCCTCTAGTTAGTCAAGGATGCACCATGTTGTGGGAAGTGCAAGCTGAAGTACATACAGAAGTCAGCATACAGTGTTGCATAAGGGGAGAGCACCCTTGATGGTAGGTAGGGATTAAGCTGGCTGTCACCAGACCGGGAAAGTTCAAGTCTTGCACCACTGCTCTTCTCCACACACACCTATCATTACCTTTCATGCAGTATTTCCACAACATGTACTTTCTCATGTAACAGAATGTTTCCAAGCACTGGGCTTTCCTCCTCCCTGAACCACATTCAGCATGACCAACACCATGGGCTCAGTCTGGAGCGAGAAGAAAGTCAAGGCCAAGTACCCTGGGACAGCAGACCTTTTTCTACTTCCCTGAGTCAGCTTCCCACTCCCTGCCCCTTCTCTGTAGACATATACTCTGATTTTCTGCATGTTTTGAGAGGAGTACAGTCACAAATCTGTTACTCTGTATGTGCTTTTGTATTTATCAGCACAGCTTCTACCCCAGAGAAGCTGACTTTCAGCTCGGTAGCTGAAGTAGGAACGGAGATAAGACTTTCCATACCAGAGGGACAGTTAACAAAGGCTGACTTGTGGGACAATCTAACAGTTAAGGAGCAGTAGATTGTTCTACTTAATTGGATTATTGGTTAGATAATTCATCGTGACTGACATAGCGCAAGGTTGGAAGTGTCCATTGAGACCAGCCCCCTCGAAGACTTGAGTGCTTAAGGAAGAAGCTTTTATTGTTTGTGTAAATGAGGTTTTTGAGTAGGGCCTTACTGTGAGGGAGCAGACATGAAGAAAAAGCCAGTATGAATGACAAGAATGTTCTTGTCAGTTATAAGTCCCTTGCTATGGGAAGCTAGAAATTTATTCTTATAAGATAGAAATAGTCGTAGCTGACCAGAGAGAGAAAGAAAAGTGAAGACAGCATCTGTGCAAAAGCTGGGAGTGTTCCTCTGAATCTCAGGTTTCAACCTTCTGTCTTACTTGGCAAACCAGCTTTGCCCCAGGTCCAAAAGTCTTGCCTTTTATCATAAAGGGAATCACTTTTGTGAAACAATGATAGGAATCTTTTATGAGAATGGAATGATCAGTTGATTGGAAGAAGACTATCATTAAATGTGATTTCTAAGCAATAGATTTTGCCTGAGAAGATTTTGAAACCATGTAAAGGTTTTCTTTTGTTTATTTCTTAATACCGTATTAAGCTTTTATAGATTACCGATTCAGCCTAAAAAAGTAGAATAAGCATTAGTTGTATAAATGTTATTAGCACATTAGTTGTATAAATTGTATTGGCACACACTGTTAGTTGTAAGAATGCATCATCAAAGGCTAGGTTGGCAGGACTCAAGCTCGTTTATAGATTGATCATTTCTACCTGGTGTTTCTACTCCTGCCCTGCACAGACCTGGCTTTAGGGTGGTATTTGTGCTGCCCCAGGCAGCTTAAAAGTCAGATCATATAGATCCTCCAAACATAGTCTAATGAGTCTCAGAGATAATATTGTCATCTACCTTTCAATAAGTTTTTAATAGTAAAAGAAATCATTTCGAATAGTGTCACTGCTGTCTAAATACTAATTAGGCATACATTTTAGCATATTAGCAATGATAAAAAAAAAAGGCTGAGGTAGGGTTGGAAAGAAATAAAATGACCTAAGCCTGAATCAGATACCTTTCTAATTAAATGAACCATGATTTCATTACTGCTCAACCTCTTCTGGTCTTATAGACTGACCTTGCCTCACTTCCGGGTCAGAAGTCTTCCCACACTATGTTTATTACAGTCCACAATATTTGAAGTGACAGTGCTGCTCTAGTCCTCAAATCCTGCCACTTTGGTCTGCTCGCTAGACTTCATTTTCCCTTCGCTTCTGTACCACCTACAGTTCTTCTGGGTTCAAAAGCCTCTGCTAGCAGGTTTTTATTCAACATTTTCTTTAATTTGTGGCTCGCTCAATTTTACCTTTTTTAGACCCAGTTTTCATTGATGCATTCTCAAGGCTTAATGATGTGGCCCTGGCTTTATCAGGAAGATAACTTTGTCAGAAGAACCTAAAGGAACTGGAGTTACACTTTTGAAATGGTTCATTTTGCTAGTGTTGCTATAGAAAATGCCTTATAAATAACATTTCAAGAGCAATAGTTCTCTGCATCTCCTTACAGCTGTTAGAATGTTTCCCAGCAACTTTTCTAATGTCTACTGAGAAAGTGCTATGTTTAGATACTGGTCAGTTCCCAACCATTTTCGTATGACAGCATTAAGTATCATTTATACAAAACCACAAATAATCTGGCTAGGATTTCAGTTCCTCTCATGAAAGATCTTTGAATCTTTGAGATATAGAGCCATATGGGTGAGGAAACTGGGAAATCAGTTATAGGGCCCAAGGCATGGTGAATTCACAAACCTATTTTTTCTCTGCTAGTTCTAATCTTGATGTAATAAGAAAGTTGTTGGCCAAGCATTCATGATCTTACTAAAGTGAAAAAGGGGAAAGAAAAGGAAAGGAAATCCCAGCTGGTGTGGCTCCATGGTTGAGCATCAGCCCATGAACCAAGAGGTCCCCAGTTCAATTCCTGGTCAGGACACATGCCCAGGTTGCAGGCTTGACCCCCTGTGGGGGCATGCAGGTGGCAGCAGATGGATAATGTTTCTCTGTCATTGGTGTTTCTCTCTATCCCTCTCCCTTCCACTCTCTCTAAAAATCAATAAAAACATATTTTTAAGAAAAGAAAAGGAAAGCAAAGCTGCTGTTTTATCCCTAAAGAATGCCAGTGAGAAATTGAGAGATATCTGCACTATCCTGCTCCACCTGATCCACTCCTACATGTTCTCACTCTGAATTTGCAAAGAGACAAAATTGCCACCAAAGAATCAGCAGGATTGGGATTTGAAGAATAGAATAGAATAGAATAAAGGGTAATTACTCAACCGATCAGCTTAATTTTTAAAATTCATTCATTCACTCATTCAGCAAGAATTTACACTGAGTGCCTACTGTTGTGCTAGCCACTGTCCTAGGGCTCTGGGGACACCATAGTACATAGAACAGATACAATTTTCTGGAGCTTACATACTAGTAAGGAAAAACAGACAAACAGTTGTTTTTATTAAAAAATTACTAAGTATTTTAGAAGGTGATACCTGCCATGGGAAAAAGAAAGCAAAGAAGAGGGAGTGGGGTATTTTGGTATTGGGACCAGGGCAGTCAGTTAAAGCTTCATTGACTTGGTGACTCCTAATTAAGGCTCTACGGGAAGTAAGTCATGCGGATATCTGGGAAAAAAGCATTCCAGGAGCAATATATATTCCATAAAGGTGAAAGTAAAAATATTTTACAATGTATTTTCTTCAGGTAAGTTAAGATATGAGGCAAGTTCACCAGAGTAAAATATAGTATTATGGAAAATCTGAACTGCTAAGTTACATTTAAATCAGAAATTAGCACACATTGATAGCTATTTGTCAAGAGTGCTGATAATATACTTTTAAAAGGGGTCACAGTCTTTTTCTAGGACAAGTTAAAGATAAGGGCCTATCAGTTGGCCTGACGTTGTCTCTTTGCCTGACTAGCAGCCTCTATGAGGCATATCTTTGTCTACTATGGGGGCTGATTTCTGCTTCTGCATTTGAATTTAAAAGGGAAAAATTAGAATTGGACTGAAAAGGTGTTAGAGGATTTAGAGGAATACCTAATGCATCATTCAGCTTGTCCAGATTTAGAAACCACAAATGCTGTTTGTTCAAGCTACATTTGCAAAATAATATGCTGTGTATGGACACCAGTAGTGCCCTGAGTCCTTGGAAGGCAAGGTGGGTTTTGTTGCTGAAAAATGTTTCAGTTGAAGAATCCTTAGAAGCAAATTGGTCCATATCTTTAACATTTCCCTCCTTAGTCTCACCTGCGGTGAAACAGAAAGGGATGATGAGAAAAAACAGTCTGCCAGTATAATAGAAACACCTTTAATATATGGCTATTGACTGTATAGTTAGTCTTATTTATCACTCTTCTTTTTATTAGACTCATCCTTCACTCAGTAAGGGAAATAAGACAGGTATACAAAAAAACAAAAGCAGAAAATGTGAGGCATGATGTGTTGTAATAGAGATACATACGTTTCAAGTCCTATTTTTACTGTAGATTTACATGTGAGATGTGAATTTTATGGTTATAGCATCCAATGCAATCATTTCTCAAAGTTTGCTCCAAGGTACCCTAGATCCGGATTTCCCTCAAAATGTATCAAAGATTGTTGATGGGATGGGAATCTTATCCCCACCCCTACACTCATGCTCATACAAAGTCGCTCCATTTTCATCTGTTTTAGAAATTGGTTTTTGTGGCAGAATTTGTGAAAAGAAAGTGTTCTTTAGATTAAAAAAAAAATTATGAGCCACAGCTTTAGCAGAAAGCTTTGGAGTGAGAGTGTTCTGGGTTGAAATATCAGTTCTGCCCTTGGATAATGCTTACTCCATCCATCACCATGACCCCTCTACTTAAGTCTCTCACTTGTGAGGATAAGTGGGAGATATGTGTAGAGTGCCTATTGCTGCGGCTAGCCACACATTCCTATGGCATTAGAACAATGTGCATTGTAATTTGTATTGAATTAGAAGAAGGTGAATGGGAAGGTATTATTTTAATGCCTAGGAAAAAGCCGCTTCACATATTTATTAAGGTGATGATTATTGATTTTATGTCTATTCTAAGTTTCATCATGTAATTTTGCCTAAATAACCGTATTTGGCAACCATTAAATTATAAATATGTGTACTTGTTTTTGTTTTGTTTTTAATTTTTTTTATTGATTAAGTTATTACATATGTGCCCTTATCCCCATGTTACCCCCCATGTATTTGTTTTTGCTCCCCACAAAACATAAGCATTTCAATTACATTTTATTCTGTGGTGTTTTAGCCTCACTGCACTGAGATATCAGACCCCCGAGGCCTTGATGTGGCCGTGCCCTCTAGCCTGTTGCCTTAATTCATGAGCAACCTCATCTATTCACCTTGGGATTCCATACAAAGGTTATCAATTTTTATATGTACACTAGAGGCCTGGTGCACGAATTCTTGTAGCAGTGGGGTCCCTTGGCCTGGCCTGCAGGATTGGACCGAAACCAACTCTCCAACATCCCCTGAGGGGTCCCAGATTGCAAGAGAGTGCAGGCCAGGCTGAGGGACCCCACAAGTGCATGATCAGGGCCAGAGAGGGATGAGGGAGGTTGGCCAACCGGGGAGGGACTGCGGGAGGGCTCCAGGGCATGTCTGGCCCCTCTCGCTCAGTCCCAATTGGCCAGACCCCAGCAACAAGCTAACCTACTGGTTGGAGCATCTGCCCCCTAGTGGTCAGTGCACATCATAGTGACTGGTCAACCTGTCATCTGCCCCCTGGTGATGAGTGCATGTCACATGAGCAGTTGAGCAGCCTTAGCATATCATTAGCATATTGTGCTTTGATTGATTGAACAGATGACCAGACACTTAGTATATTAGGCTTTTATTATATAGGACTAGAGGCCCAGTTTATGAAATTCATGCTTCATGCACTGGGGGGGGGGGGGGGGGTGTCTGGGAAGGCTGTGTGTCCCTCAGCCCAGCCTGCACCCTCTCAAAACTGGGACCACTTGAGAGATGTCCAACTGCCTGTTTAGGCCTGATCTCACTGGGATCGGGCCTAAACGGGTAGTTGGACATCCCTTTCACAATGCAGGACTGCTGGCTCCCAACCACTCCCCTGGCAGCCTGATTGATGCCTAACTGTTCCCCTGCCGGGCCAATTTCCCCTAACTGCCCTCCTCTGAAGGCCTGGATCCCCCCCAACTGCCCTCTCCTGCAGGCCCAGTCGCCCCCAACTGTCCTCCGTTGCCATCTTGTGTCCACATGGGGGCAGCCATCTTGTGTGTTGGAGTGATGGTCAATTTGCATATTACTCTTTTATTAGATAGGATGGTATGTAGGTGCATAGAGAAGCATACATGGTCCTTCTCTTCTTTCCTTTTCTCATTTTCTTCTTTCTCTCTCTTTCTCATTTTTTCAGTTTCTTGTCATCAAACCCTCTGGTTTATAAACACCAAAGAAACAAGTAAACCAGGCGTAGGGAGCATTGGCAATTTGATGAAAAGAGACAGTCTTATTTCTGTATCCCAGGCCCTATTTAGAAAAACTTTATTTACACATTTAGAAAAAAAAAATGTTTTTACAAGTTGACTAGTCTCCCTCTGGTTTTCCATTTGCCTTGGGCAAAATTTGCAACAGTCTTGTGTGGATGGGGCAAATGCGTTTATGTACTGGGGTCCAAGCCAAATGAAAAAGTTAGATGTGCACTAGATTTCATAATAGGAACAGCACCAATTGAATCTGGAAAGTAATAGAAACCAGTGCGAGGTGTCTAGGCAAAATGAGAAAGCAAATTGCCTGGAATATGAATTGCATGATGACTATTGTAATGCTCCTATTATTTTCTGAAAATTCAGGATGACTTTATATTGAGCTTGAACCAGAGGATTACTATGTCCATTCTGGCTTCAATCTGTAAGAAATGAACTAAAGCAGGTGAACACTGAAAATGTTAAAACAGCATCATTTGTTTGATCGCCCAATCACCACTTTTCTGATTTCAACGTTCTCCAGTCTTATCCATTGTTTGTCACTAGTTCTTATGATTAACTTTTTGAAATTCAAACAACTTTGAAAAGAATGTTTTAAGAAATTTAAGAGCTTTTTTATTCCCCACCCTCTCTTGCCTAGGGAATGCAAGGCAGAATTCAGACTTTAAATATTATTTTCCTTTCTTATGAATTATTTGTTCATGGTTTATCAGAGGTCAGCAAACTCCTTCGTCAACAGAGCCAAATATCAATTATTAAAATTTCTTCTGAGAGCCAAATTTCTTCTGCGAGCCAAATTTTTTAAACTTAAACTATATAGGTAGGTACATTGTTATTAACTTAATTAGGGTACTCCTAAAGCTTAGGAAGAGCCACACTCAAGGGGCCAAAGAGCTGCATGTGGCTCGTGAGCCGCAGTTTGCCGACCATGGGTTTAGTTTATAAAGACATTGCTCTTATAGTTATTATTACCTGATGATACTTCAAGTTAAGTCAGCCAGATGTTAAAACTCATACATTGATTTGATGGAAGAAATATAAGTAACAACACCAACCTGTGTTGAACTTGATCCTAGAGATATGAGCCCCTTTGTGAGAGCATATTTTTGTGGAATATTACAGTTTGTATTTTCAAAAGAATGTGATAACGGCACTACTGTTCATGTAATTATCTCTCCTCCTTCCCTTTCCACTTTAACAACCGATATATTCTGACCTGTGTGTGGATATATTGTCAGTGTTGATAATTCTTCCACTGTAAGTTGATTACAGTTTTTAACATGTCAAATCATCATCAGTGTGTTAAGTAACACACACATTTGGAGAAAGGATAGTGGTAAAACTATAGAAACACTAAATATGCCGCACCAGCACAGCCAAGGGTGACCCTGAGTAGGGACGGTGAACGATTTAGAAAAGATAGACAAGAAAATGAAAGCTGGGTCCAAGTGGGACGCTGCCCTCTCTGATGGAGAGACAGCACCACGGACTACAAGCCGTATCTTTATTTTATAGCCAGATTCCACGAGGCAAAGTAAGGGCGTGGTCAAGATGTTTACAACATTCTTGTGGGTTTCGGTCCTACTCAATCACATGCACCTGAACTCTATCAAGCCCATATCACTCAGGCACGTGGGGCCACGTGTTCGGACCATAGGTTCAAGCTTACAACTACAGCTGTTGGCTATAATAGTGCTGGGAGGGCTCTGCACTCCAAGCTGGGACTTGCACGTGGCAATGAGAGGACTGTGCCCTCTCATTAGTCTGAGGCTTGAACCTGTCCAAACACTGTAGCCTCTCTCCACAACTAAACTTAAATAAAGCCCCCCAATTGTATTATTAATACACTCAGAAATATAGAATGTTTTCTCATAAGGTCTCAAACACAGAAGGATCTTTAACAAACAACAGTAAATGTATTTTTTTTTCTTTTTGAAGATCAGATTACAAATGTTGTATTTTGATACAGTCCTCAAAACAGTATTTTTCTTAATTATTTACACAGAATGTTACACATGACTTTTTCCATTCATAATCTTGAGAATTTTCTAAAATTGATGAGTAAACAGGTTAAATAGTAAGAAAAAAATGTACAGAAATTAATAAGGAGTTAGCTTATCTCTGCAGCTATCCCTAATGCTTTCTACTCCATTTCAACAAATAAGTTTGAGTCTATGTTCATTTTCCTCTCTGTGGCAATGTAGAGATTTTAAGGTATATTCACAGAAAAACAAATAATAAATCAAGTTTGAAAAATGATCATTTTCCTATTCTAATTGGAGGGATTTAACTCTTTTTATAGGGCACCAGAACTTTAAAGTATCTCTAATATAAAATTTTCAATATTGTTTCCAAAAAGAATTGGTGCCTACTGTAGCACTTGGTACTGAGTAGGGATTTGGGACATTATAAATGTTATTGATAATAAGTGTTTAAATATATTCTAAAGGTTATTATTATTATTTGCAAAGAGACACACTACTTCTAACCAAAAAACGCCTGTTGTTTTTGTGAACTGTTAAGACCATAAATTGTTAAACAGCCAATGGGACCAAGTGTTTGAGTATTACCTCTGAAGTAACCAGCCTTGCACATTTTGCAAAGCATCAAAGAGTTTCCCTGGACGCAGGATTCTCAGTGTTAAAACTGGGAAAGTCCCAGGCAAACTGGAACAAATTGATCACCCTCAGAATTATTTCTCAAGTTGAGGTTGCATTGCATGTAGGAAAATCTGAGCTTTTGGACAATTTCTGACATTAAAACCCAAAACTCAAACAAAGGATCTATCCTTTTACTTGAAATATATAACATTATATTCAGCATAGAAGGAATAAAAGGAAAAGTATAAAAATTATTATCATTAAAGGCTATATCTTTAATTGCAAATGATATCAGTAGAGATTTTATTACTAATTCATTTACTATTTATGAGTCCACCATAGTTGTCAGTTATTCTTTATGACATCATTTATAAGATGACTGAATAGGAGCACATTTTCTAAACTGAACTATTTAAATAGCGTTATGCAATTTTTTAATAGCTGGAAATTGGAAGCGAGAGTGCTGGTTGGACAATTAACCTCTGAATCACGTTATGTACTAGGAAATTAGGATTCCATTTGCCAGTGGTATGGAAACAAATTTAAGAATAAAGTGTTTAGTAGAACTTCATAACATGACTCATTTTGTATATGTCAGAGATCAAAGTTTTCCATGTGAAGCACAGCATTATGGTGCAATAAAAATTTGAAATAATGCAAGTAGCCTGAGATATAGACATTATCATAGCCCCTAGCACACAACCAAACATGTTCAACTATCATAAGCATAATTTTTCCCAAAGTTTTCCTTCCCTTTAGAATATTATCATTGCAAATTAAGAAGGAATATAAAGCAAATGAACTGAAATATAATTATGCTCACGTACATGTATGCCTGCATGTATATTACATGCATTCACAAACATACATGTTTTAAAAGGCCATTTGATAGATCTTTAAAGTTGCCTTCCAATCTCAGTTAAAAATCATACAGGAAATTGTTTTGAATTTAGGCATATTTAAACAAATGCCATGCTAATTTATATCTTTAGAAATATATATGCATGTGGTTTAATTTGGAAAGACACAATTTTGTTAAGGTATTTGGATAAAAAAATGTCAAATGCAAAAATCCACAGCAGGAGAGCTGAAATTTTAATTGTAACTAAATTTTAATGTATTCATCAAGTACATGTCCCAGTGTATTTAATAAAAATGCATTGTTTATACTTCTCACTTTGGAGACCCCTATGAAGATAGTAAAACCACACACTTTCAGGACAGAATAGCCTCCATGTAGTTTGTGATGTGCAGACAGTATTCTCCTGAGCTTATTCTTATTAGTTTTAATGCAATTAAAAATCAATATATTTTGAAGGCTAATCATATTATTCATGGCACATTTTTTTAAGTTTAAGAATATGATTCTTTGGGGGAGAGTACAAAAGAAATAAAATGTATTTTGTGAGTTAGAGGGGAAGCGGCACATAGGGTATAGGCAGGGCAATGCCAAAAGGAAAGGAAATGAGTGCAGTGAATGGCCATATTTTTAATTACTTCCAAAGGGCACTGGTATATGTTTTATAACTGTTCATCCCTGTTTTTATGAAGTGCTAACTCCTTGAAGCACAAAATTACATGTGTGAGCCTGCAGGCATATGGAAACAAAACACACCAGAAACCATGGCCGACTGTTAGCCACGGGTTTAATATGGACAGTGTTGGAGAGGTTTGGGAGTCCCACTGAATCTACTGATTTTGATTAGTTTTTCAAGAAGAAAAAAAAACACACGCCTTTTTAATTGAAAAGTGGTAGCACTCAAAATTGAAGTTAGATTAGAGATGGTGCTTTGAGATTTTCTTTCTGGCTAAAATATAGGTTGTTAATAGCAAAAGATCTTTTGCAACATTACTAGTTGCTGCAAACTATGATATATCTCTGCAAATAGAAATCTTTTAACATTGATTCTCAAGTTTTCCCCAGTCTTTAAAGAACAAGGACAGACAAAAAGAGGCTCTGTATAGGCCAAACCAAGTAACTGATGGGTCCTAACCCTAAAATGTGGCCTGCAGGTGTGTATTCAGAATCCAAATGCTATCATTTGTCTCCACTAATAACCAACTTTAAGGGAAACCATCACTATAAAACATATTTAAAGAGATAACTCATGTTTTACTGGTAATCCAAAGGCTTCTTGATATTCCCATTGGGAAACTGCATTCTCGAATGGTTCTGGCTGGCCTTCAGCAGGGGGTGATGTGGGACTCGTAGGAAGGGGCACATTGTTTACTTCTGTATAGAAAGTTGTACATAAGAAGCAAATAAACTGTCATTTCATATAGAATTCCTTTCATTAAGTGTAAAAAGCAGTGCCTGCCTGCCAGGCTTTGAATGCCCTTCTTTTCACTATGAAAGTAAACAGTAGAGAAATCACACACTTCTAGTGCTTTTTACGACAGATTTGCAAAAAAAAAAAAAAAGAAAGAAAAAGAAAGGAGAAACCCCTTTCTAGTTTACTTTATAGTTTTCTAAGATGTTATAAATAACATCTTAGAAAAGAATCCCTTAGTGATTGGAAGGCATCATAAGATCAGTAAAATGACAAAGCAGTCAACCCCCACGTTCACAGTAGATATAATCAACTCGTCAAATAATAAATTTTTAAAATCTGTCTTTTACAAAAACACTTTTTGCTTTTCATCTCTTGTGTTTTTTAATGATGGCATTTCAGTGTTTGTTCTTGTTGTTTTCCTGTGTGATCTAACAGACATGTTTTGATAGTGTGTACTCAAACACAAAGGTGCGTGAGATCTAGGAGGACTTCCATGCAGTGCATATAAAAGGCCCGTGCACCGAAAGATTCCAATTTAGCGATGTCCAGAGGAAAACCGCCCTGATCAGCTCTTTCTATATCCTCTCTTCAGGCAGTGATAACTGTCTATGTGAGACTGCTGGAAAACTATGAAAGTAAATTGTTTTTCTTAAACATTTATCTCTCATCTGCGAGTGTAAAGACAGTGGCCCTAGTGATGATGGCTGTGTGTGCGCATGGCTATGGATGGAGAGGTAAAGGGACAAGCTCCACCGTCCACTGCGCGCCTGTGAGCAGCCAGCAGGCTCTTCTGTGGTTGAGGACATGCCTCCTTAGTGCACAGTCTGCCTCTGCATCTCTGCCTCTTAGAGACGTGGTGTGCTTGATAGCATTGCTCAAGGAGAGAAAATACATGCACGCCTCTTCGGGAATATAGAAGCATCTGGTTAGAATTACTTTTAATGGCCATGTTGAATATTCGTAGTTGATTGTCAGCACAGAGAGCAGGAAGGATGTTATATTGTAATGCACAGCAGTGGTCCAGGCTGGGCAGTCACTTGGATATCTTAGGCAGGAATAAGTTTTCCATTGGTTAGGTTTTCTTCCTAATATTACTTTAGGTATTTGAGTCGTTTGCAGCATTGTTTTCTGTTCTTTAATTCACTCGAGGGAAAGGTAATTATTATACTCTTTGGAATTGAAAAGGCTTTGTGGATTTAATTGTACATTATATAGATGTCTAGTAAACAAAAGATTCCTTTTTAAATATGGTCAAATACAAATTGCAAGCAGCTACCATCTGTAGAAAATTTTTCGTAAGAATCATTGAAGGAACAAAAGCATGTCATTGTACATACCAACCTTTCTTTATGCATTATCCAATAAAATGACATTTCAGAAGATTCACAGTGGGTAGCATATGGAATACTCCATAAACACTGATTAGATTTAATAATGTTTGTATCACTGTTTGGGAACATGTACAAGGAGCGCGACAGCCATATATTATTAGCATCAAAATAACTCAGAAGAAAAGCTCCTAATTAAAGCAGGACTGATTTAGAAACTTAGCAAGAACTGCAGGCAGAAATAACCACCTACCCACCTGCCCGGGACTTGGGACTTTCTTTTATGCATGCAAAACAGACTTGCTTCCTGGGGCTGCGAGATGGCTGCTATGAAAATTATAATGAGCTGTGACAATACCATTTTCAGCTTGTCCACAACGGCACAAAACCTAGTCTCCGAAGGACAACATCGCTGCTAGAGTTAAGGTTTCAGCGAAGTGGCATCAAAGGAAAGCAAGATGTGGGCTGCGCGTGTGCCGACCTGCACTCGCGGCTCTCAGTGATTGATTAATACCCGCCCGCCTGGCAAATGTGCATATATTACGCTCAGCATCACAATAGCAGAGGTTCACTCACAGCCTCTGCCAGAGTAATTGATGCGCACCTGTCCTGGAGAGCAATGCAGGTCGTGCTTTTGTGTTCTCATAGAAGGGGTCTCTGCGGCATTTTTCCGTGGTCCTTCCTGGAAGAGAAAAACAGGAGCAGATTAAACAGAAGGAGGTTGTTTAATCGAGCAGTTTGAAAAACTAGTTGAGAACGATGCCCTACCACTTATAAACACTACTTATACTATAAACAATTTCTGTGCCTGCCGTCTAAAATATAAAGTGTTCAACAGGTTTTATTTTTATGGACAAGTATCTTCAGGCTTAGGAAATTTCTTTGTTAGGTATTTAATCCTTTTTCAAACTTGACCCTTTCCTAATACTTACATTGCCTTTTTCAATAGTAGTTTTCTTACCATTCCCTACAATCCACTTAGTTAATTCCTTCTTAATTCATCTAAAAGCAAAGATGCCCCTCCAGGAGCAATCCCTTTTATTTCCTGTTGTTGTTAGCTTGGGGCTCATGTGTATTTGTTTTGTAATAATATCAAAACATTTAGGTATATGGTATTTTGCAGTCTAGTTTCATCAAATTATTTTGCTCTAAAAATATACTATTAGGTCCTTAAGTATTAGGTTATCTTATTGTTTTTTCTAGACCTAGCATCTGTCATTGTTGTTTTTTACTTATCTCAGTTTCAACCTAATTTAAATAAAATGTCCTTCTTATTTGCTAAAAGTTCTAAATCAGTAGTAAATGTGCAAATATTTTAATTCTATTCCACATGTTCTTTTGAGATACATATCCTTCTTTTCTATTTGTATTTTATTTTCACTGGGAAAAATAGTTTATAAGCTGAATAATATGAAAATATATAAATATTCTATTAATTTGATTTTGAAAACTAGCTGAAGATACTTCTCATGTATATTATACTATATAGCCATATTCATCATTTTTCATTAATATATTAGTATTTTTACCTAAATTAATTTTTATCCACTACTGAATATTAGGAAGCACTGTACATCATTAAAACTCTTTATTCCTAGATTAAGTATTTCCCAAGATGTATTACTATATTAACATTTTTTCCACCATCCCCTTTCCATCAGAATATACCTTTAAGTCATCATGATAAAAATGATAATGTGTTTATAGAGACAGGATAAATCAGAAGCAGTAAAGATGAAAGAATCAGATTAGACATTCCATTTGCTTACTCAATATGGTGTCTCTTATGCTCAGGTTTCCATCTTTACAGAACTTATTGGGTATGTTTCACCCACACTGCAATCTAACTCGTTTTTTTTCTCTGCCATCTGCTGTTGAGTTAATATGTGTTTGGATGTGTATTTTATGCAAAATAACTAACAGCCTACCATTTTGGCACACTTTGCTCTTGTGTCTCAACAATGCCTGGGCATTTTGGGTAAAAGAGATATATTTTTGTTTGTACATACAGATGAGTGAAAATCACTCCCTCCAGCCACTCCCCCCACTAAAATGAGAATGCATTGAGATGCTGAAAGGAAAGTGCCCACTTAAAAAAAAACCCACAATAATCTTAGAGTGAGCCAAGTATTAATATACAATAGAAGCATACATTAACAATTGTTTGAGTGTTATGATTTGTGTGTTTTTGTAGACTATTTCACATAATCTGGGCACTGGTATATGTACCCTGTTGTATCACTTGTTTGCAGCTTATCTCTACATCTGACTTTTTAGATCAGCCAGTGATCGCTTTCAGTATTCTCAGGCAGCAACATACCTTCTAGGGCACCTGGGTGTTAGAAAGGGGAGAGCCCACAGGGGGGAGCTAGCCAGGTACTCTACTGATGGTCAGCGTAATCATAGAATGTTTCTATTGTCGCTGTAGCTCTAATTCTATTGCTGTTCCCTGGGTAACTCTGCTTATACTTAGAAGCCTTCTCTTGGCTTTGTCACAAAGCAGCTCTACAATGGACGTTTCAAAATCTATCTAGGCGCACCCACTGGCATTTTTCTGCCCTCCCTCCATTTACACACACACACACACACACACACACACTCACACTCACACTCACACTCACACTCACACACACTTCCTCTGGCCTCCTAAGCAAGGACTAAATTTTTCAAGGGAGCAGGGAGAAGGAGAAAATCACTAACCCCTCTACCTTGAACTTGCAAGAACCCTGAGACAAAAATAGTGTGTGTGTGTGTGTGTGTGTGTGTGTGTGTGTAGTGACCAAAAAGAAGTTTGCCTTTTTTAAAATCATGGTTAACACCCCCCACACACACACATAATATGAGATCGAAACAGATTTTTAAATGTATGTAATACAGTATTTTTAACTATAAGCATAGTGTAGTACCACAGATCTCTAGAACTTTTTCATCTTGTATGACTAAAATGATAGTCATTGAATAGCAACTCTCCAATTCCCGTCCCCACCAGCCCCTGGCAACCACCGCTCTGCTTTCTGCTTCTATGAGTTTGATTATTTTAGATATCTCATCTGAGTGGTATCATGAAGCATTTGTCCTTCTGTGTCTGGTTTGTTTCACTTAGCATAATATCTTTCAGGTTCATCCATGGTGTAGTGTGTGGCAGATTTCCTTTTTTTAAAAAGATATTTTTTTATTGATGTCGGGGAGGAAGGGAGAGGGAGAGAGAGATAGAAACATCAATGGTGAGAGATAATCATTGATTGGCTGCCTCCTGCACACCCCCTACTGGGCATCAAGGCTGCAGCGGGGCATGTGCCTTGACCCAGAAAGGAACCAGTGACCTTTTGGTTCATGGATTAATGCGTAACCATAGAGCCAAATCAGCCAGGCAGATTTCCTTCTTTTGAGCATATTCACCTGTGTGTATATACCACATTTTCTTTATCCATTCATCTGTCTATGGGCACTTAGATTTTTTCCCACCTCTTGGCTATTGTGAATGATGCCGTAATGAACATGGGAGTACAGATCTCTTTGAGATCCTGCCTTTTTCTTTCCTTTTGGTACAAGTGCTGGCTTTGAATAACACATTGACATTGAAACATATATGATTCCTAAGATCATGTAATTTTTCGAGATGTCAGAAACACCTAGAGACAGCAAACACATTAAAGATAGATTTGCAGTTCTAGTTTATATCCATGTCACAGACTGAACACTACTGAAGCTATTTTGTTATTGTTTGCTTTCCTCAAGCAGAAAAATTTCACAGGGCACATTTTTATCTTTCCAGCAAAGGAAAGAAAAGAAAAAGAGTGCTTTATTTGAAAGGAAAGGCACTGCATTCTAATGGCTTTTTCTACATAAAGCATCTAACAATGTCTTTTAGAATTAAATAATGCAATTTCATATTGAAGACATACATGAAATTGATACTGGAAAAAAAGCATTTATTAGTGACACAGTAAAATTAATAAATGCATACATATCTATACGTATGCATACACACATCATAGGTACATACATACATACATACATATAAATGCCTATCTGTTTAGAGAAACTTAAAAAATAGATGCGTTGCTAAAAAGCATAAGAAATGTCATGCAAAATAACAGATTTTTGTGAGAGAATTTCACTGTAGTAAGAGTAAAATTCTCCTAGTGGAAATTCTAGCCCAGGGTTGGTCCAGAATAGCTATTACTATATCTAATAAGTGCAGGGAAATGTTTGGCTGCCGTGAATAAGATATTAATGCTCTTTATATCCTGAAATGCATTTGTTTTCAACCTTACAAAAAGTTTTAGTAAGTGAGAAAGAGTTTAGTATTATGGTTAGGGTTACATGATCATCTGAAGAATGGATTCTGATAAGAAGACAGATCTTGAAAGCTTACAGAACTAGGAGTTGGAAACTTAATCTCAGAGTGGCCAATAGCCCAGATTGAAAGGAAATAAGAGTCCTCACTAAGCAATTGGGTTAGGAATATATACAGTGGGGCCTTGACTTACCAGTTTAATTCGTTCGGTGACCGAGCTTGTTAAGGAGCTCGTTAAGGAGCTCGTTAACTCAAATTACTCTATCAACTCAATGCAAAAAATCAGTCGAGAGACAGCTGGTATCTCAAAAAACTCGTTAGTCGGGACACTCGTAAGTCAAGGCCCCACTGTAGTTGTGTTTCAATGCTATTGTTTGTTTTATAGTAACATATCTATCTTAGAGATAGTTTATTGTGGGTTAAATTCAGGATGAGGTTGCTGTGTACTTACTAGGCCCTTAACCCTGTTTTATAGTGTATACAAAAACAATGCAAAATATATTTTACCTTCACCTTCTTTCAATCTAGAATAGGAAGACAATATAAACCTAAGTAACTAGCTTATAGAATCAAGTATATCTGTGAAAGAAATCCTAGCACCGTCATCACTGTTTCCCAAGACGTTAGTGCTTCCATTTAACCTGAATACATATAGAACCCAGTATTTTACAGCTGGAAGGAACCATATGGAATTTCCACTCTAGTTAGTCTATTTTCATTTCTCTGAGAAGTGAATCCTGCAGACCACCCTGTCCATGCAGAAAAGGGATTCAATCTCATGCCTCAGTTTATAGGTTACTAGAGGCCCAGTGATCCATGCACCAGCGAGGTCCCTCAGCCTGGTCTGCACTCTCTCACAATCCAGGACCCCTCAGGGGATGTTAGACTGCTGCTTCAGCCCAATTCCTGCGGGGATGGGCCTAAACTGGCAGTGTGACATCCCCCCAAGGGATGTAGCAGTGTGTGAAGCAGCAGGCGGCCAGGGAGGAGCCCAAGCCAGGGCCTGGCACCACGCCACTCCTGCTCATCGCAGCCCCATTGTGCCTGCCACTGCCACTAGGTAGTGCTGCTACGAAGGTGGGAGAGGCTCCTGCCCCCACCGCTGCGCTTGCTAGCCATGAGCCCAGCTTCTGGCTGAGCAGTGCTCCCTCTGTGGGAGTGCACTGACCACCAGGGGGCAGCTCCTACATTGAGTGTCTGCCCCCTGGTGGTCAGTGCACAGCATAGCAACTGGTTGACTGGTCGTAAAGATTGCTTAGGCTTTTCTATATTAAGATTCGAATGCAGAGTTGCCTCCTAGTTGTATGAGTCACCTTGGTTTGGAAGATTATTCCCTTTTTGTTGCCACTCTTTGTCTCAATGGTGATTTTAGTTAAGGAATGATGAGCCAGGAATAATAAAGCATTATCAGCTGAATTTGAAACAACTTCTTGAATTGAAAATGTATGATTGGAAACTCTCTATAATTCACTATAATAATCTCCAAACCTGAAATGGGCATTTGAAAACAAATGCAGGAAAACGAGCAAAATAAGATGCTCAAACAATATGGTGAATTATTTTACAGGAAACTATCAATCCCAAATACCTAGATATTTATCCCAAAACAGCAGACATAGCAGAAGTACCTGGTGTAGTAAAAATAAAAAATAAAGCACACAATGATGAGAAACAATGATTCTCAGATCCTCACCATCAGCATTTCTAACTAATTTCAGAACTATATACAGTTATTCTTGAATCTATAGTAATATATCTTAAACTCCTTCATACCCTACTTCCATCACTACCCAAAACAATAAAATGTAATTCCCCAGGGATATACCTTTGGCAAAATTCACACTGACTGCATATTTTGCTTCACTGACATTTGTAGTAAATGATCTTTTATGATCATTAGAAGCTGTTAGCACAGACTGCAAGATCTGATATTTTGTTCTCTTAGCTAAAGTTTGATTTCCAGAATATTCTATATTTGGGAGGAATGTATCAAGAACATACATATTCAGATGAAGGGCATGTTCATTGGAGCAATGAGTGTTAAGGTCGCATGGGTGTGGCCCTGTTCTGACCCAGAGCTGACTGGAGAAGAGGAAGCCTTTGCTCCATTTTCCTTGTCTTTGCAGTTCTCGCTGTTGCCGCCCACATGGATCTCCAAGGTACCACGGAGCCCACATATTTCCAACTGCCTGTTAGACATGACCACGCTTATGTTTCATAAATATCCTAAGCTCAGGGTGTTCAAAATTAGTTGTTATTCTCCCCCCCCCCCAATAATTTTTCCTATCTTGTCTCCTAAGTTTTATTAAAAACTAGAGGCCTGGTGCACAAAAATTTGTGCACTCGGGGGGGGGGGGGGAGAGGGGGGTCCCTCAGCCCGGCCTGTGCCCTCTCGAAGTCTGGGACCCCTCGGGAGATAACGACCTGCTGGCTTAGGCCTGCTCCTGGGTGGCAGAGGGCAGGCCTAATCCCTAGGTGCAGCCCCTGGTCGGGCTCAGAGCAAGGCCGATTGGGGAGTTGGGGCGCTGCCCCCTGTCATGCACAGAGCAGGGCAGATTGAGAGGTTGCGATGCCACCCCCAGTCACGCTCAGGGTAGGGCTGATTGGGGGGTTGGGGCACCGCCCCCTGTCACACTCAAGGCAGGGTCGATGGGGAGGTTGCGGCGCCACCCCCTGTCATGCACAGAGCAGGGCCAATCAGGGGGTTGGGGCGCTGCCCCCTGTCACTCACAGAGTAGGGCCCATCAGGGGGGTTGGGGCTCCGTACCCTGTCACGCACAGAGCAGGGTCGATCAGGGGGGTGGGGCGCTCCCCCCTGTCACGCAAAGAGCAGGGCCCATCAGGGGGTTGGGGAGCTCCCCCCTGTCATGCACAGAGCAGCGCCCATCAGGGGGTTGGGGAGCTCCCCCCTGTCACGCACAGAGCAGGGCCCATCAGGGGGTTGAGGAGCTCCCCCCTGTCACTCACAGAGTAGGGCCGATAGGGGAGTTGGGGCATCGCCCCCTGTCACACACAGAGAAGGGCGGATCAGGGGGTTAGGGCCCCGCCCTCTATCACGCACAGAGCAGGGCCGATCAGGAGGTTGGGGCACCGCCACTCTCACACTCAGGGCAGGGCCGATGGGGAGGTTATGGCTCTACCCCATCACACACAGAGCAGGGCCCGTGGGGTGGGGGGGGTTGGGGCACCACACCCTGTCACACACAGAGCTGCAGGGCGATCAGGGGTTGGGGAGCTCCCCCCTATCAGGCACAGAGCAGGGCCGATCAGGGGGTTGGGGCGCCTTCCCTTGTCAGGAACAGAGCAGGGTGGATAAGGAGGTTTTGGCCCCACCCCCTGTCACACACAGAGCTGCAGGGCGATCAGGGGGTTTGGGCGCTACCCCCTGTCACGCTGATCCCGGTGCCGGGAGGCCTCGCGGCTCCGCTGATCCCGGTGCTGGGAGGCATATTACCCTTTTACTATATAGGATAGAGTCCTGGTGCACGTGTGGGGGCAGGCTGGTTTGCCCTGAAGGGTGTCCTGGATCAGGGTGGGGGTCCCCACTGGGGTGCCTGGCCAGCCTGGGTGAGGGGATGATGGCTGTTTGCAGGTGGTCACACCCCCTTCAGGGTGGGGGTCCCCACTGGGGTGCCTGGCCAGTCTGGGTGAGGGGCTGAGGGTTGTTTTCAGGCTAGAACTGAAGCTCCCAACTGCTCCTTTTTTTCTTTTTTTATTCTGGGCCAGCTTTAGCTCTGAGGCTCCAGCTCTTAGGCATCCGCTGCTGAAAGCAGGTATCTGGTTTGTTTAGGTTCTATAATCAAAACTCTGTATCAATTCCAGCTCTGAGATCCCGGCTCGCTCAAAGCAGGTTTCTGGGGTTTTGTTTAGCTTCTATATTTGTTACAATGTTTCAAACTGCAAGCTCAGAGGCCCGCAAGGCAGGCGGGGAACGTTGGTTTCCTCCATCACTGAAGCAAGCAAGCCTCTTGTTAGTTTCAAGCTGCCTGGCTGCTGGCCGCCATCTTGGCTGGCAGTTAATTTGCATATCGCCCTGATTAGCCAATGGGAAGGGTAGCGGTCATATGCCAATTACCATGTTTCTCTTTTATTAGATAGGATAAAGTATACAGGAAACACTCTGCGTCACACAGGCTAGAAAGCTCAAGTGGCATCCTCAAATCCTTCCCTCTCTCTAACTGCTGATATCTAGTTAGTCGCCATGTCATGGACTCTACCTTCTCCATATGTCTTATATCTACCCCTTCCTTTTTGTTCACAGTGCTACTCTGTTAGCTTCCTATGTGTTCTCCCAGAGTTCATGGTCTCATTTCTCCAAACCACCCTTCCCAGTGTCGGCAGACTTAGATTCCTTAAGATCATATTATTTCTCTGTATAAAAATCATTGATTACTCATTGCCCACAAGCAGTGAGGTTTGAGAGTTCCTATACCATCTTAATAGGGGAAGATGAGAGGGGATGCAGGCCAATTAGAGGAGAGAGTAAATGATTTTAGAACAGATGAATGTGCTCTTAGAAGAATAGATGAAGACATGGTGGCGTGTGACAGTTTGTCCCAGGGAGGAGATTTATGACAATTGAGTTCCTGTTGGAGGATATGTCTTTAAGAAAATAAGTGGAATTCAGAGAAAGCCACTCCCTGCATTTGCTGTTTTCTCAAAGTGCCTTCAACTCAGAATAACCCTCATGCCCAAGAGCCATCTTCTAAGGTGGCCTGTTCTGCCACCATCACAGACTTGGGTATCCTCCTGAGTACCCAAACCATGTTATCCCAGAATAGTAAATGGTTCTTGATAACTCTAGATACATTTACACTTTGCTCACTCTATTCTCATTGCCTGAGGTGCCTTCTCTTTGGGTAGAAAAGTCCTTTTCATACTTCCAGATAGAAGTGGAAAATTACTTCCTTCTGAAACCTTTCCTAATAACCTCAGAGCCACTCGTTTCTGTGTTTCCACATATTTCTTGAATTCTTTTATGGAGCTTAGTTTACTTTACCACACACTTTTACTTATTTACCTTTTTGAACAGGAGATGCAGTGTAGCATGCGGGTTAAATGCATAGTTCTGTATGTGGGGGAGTGGGGAAGGGTACGCCAGTTCATATCCTGAATCCACCACTTACTATCGAGATGGCACTGAGATGTGACTTCCCTGAGGCTAATTTCATCATGTGTAAAATGGAGTTACTAATAGCATATATGCGTCATAGGACCATTGGGAGGGTTAAATAAGACAAGGCTTGTAAAGCATTTAGTTCCATGTCTGGTTCATTGTAAGAGTTCAGTAAACATTAGTTCCTGCTACTGCTGCTCTGCTATTATTTATCTGTCTCCCAGCACTAGTTTATAAATTTAGTGAGGGTTAGGAGCCATGTCTTATCACTTTACTTCCTTTTTCTCTACTTAGTCTCTCAGTTTCTTATACATTGTTGGCCCATGATAAATGATGCTGAGAGCTGAATGTGAGGTAGGGCTGGCAGAAGGACTTGATCTAATTAACGTCTGTGTGTGCATACCATGAATATTAAATAATAATGCTGACATTCCAAAATATACACATCAATCTCAAAATCTTATAATCATGATTCTTCTGGTACTCGAAACACTATTTATTTCTGAGCACAATTATTTATATGTCAATCACAGTAGTTATGTATTGCCTAATACCTGCTGGTTTTGTTTTACTGCCTTTGATTCTATATAACATTCTTAATAATTTATCAAATATACTTTAATTGGATATTTATATAATATATACTCTTCCCATCAGTAGTTAGGAACTAGCAAGTATTCTTACTGTCATTTGGATAGTATTCTACATTCCACTAGTCGTAGGGTGGTTTTTTGTTGTTATTAGTGTATGTTGTAGGTATGTATGTGTATTTTTTATTTATTTTATTTATTGTAATACTCACTTAAAGATATTTTTCATTGAATTTTTTTGAAAAACAGAAAGGGGGAGAGAGAGAGTGAAACATCAATGTGAGAGAGAAATGTCGATCAGTTGCCTCTTGTAAACACCCCGACTGGGAATCAAACCCTCTACCTAGGTATGTGCCCTGTCCAGGAATGGAACATACAACCTTTTGGTGTATGGGATGATGCTCCAACCACCTGAGTCACCCGGCCAGGCCTCTGTGTATTAATTTAAGCTAAAATGTTGATACCCTTGCGCAAAAGAAATCTGATCCTATTACTTCCCTATATAAAATTGTTCAATGACTTACATTTTTCTCATAAAAAATTTCAACATGCTCAGAAGACATATAGAATGTGGCCCCTCAGGAACCGTTTTCCTCCTGTCTCCCACTTACTCCACAGGCTCTAGAATTCCAGGCCTTTTTTCTCTTCTTTGGGTTCCTAGAATATTTAATATCCTTCATCACTCCCCTACCATTGCTCCTTCTCCTGGTTTCTCCCCTTTCAGGTCTCACTTTTTTTTTTTTTTTGTAACCCTCACCCAAGGATATGTTTTAGTGATTTTAGGGAGAGGAAGGGAGAGAGGGATCTGTTGTGAGAGAGAAACATCGACCGGTTGCCTTCCACATGTTCCCCAACCGGGTATTGAACTAAGCCAGCTATGTACACTTGTTAAAGGCATAAATAGAATGTATCGGGGACCGGCTACAATTAAAGAAATATTACTCATGCTCTGTTAACCTTGATAGTTCTGTTCTGATTAGAGAAAGCACATTCTAACCTGGCTGAGAGTTGTACCCCTGGGGACATGGGAGCTAACATTGGAGTGCTGTCTGTCCTCCTTCTGGGAACTGCCTACCATTATGGAAAGATTTACAACCTGGTGGCTGAAATAATCTAGTCCTGGAGGCACCCGCTCTTTACAACCCCCTGCCCCTATTACCTGTAATCTGGTCCTGGGGTTCCCAGGGCACCTGGAGGCACTTGCCCTCTGTAACTCCCCCCACCCCAGCCCACATGACTTGTAACCTGTAATGATTATCCTGTGCCCACTTTCCCATACCTATAATTCCTACTTCCCCATGTAATCTCGTCCTTCTTCCCAATATAAGCAGCTGGCTTTAGGGGGTGGGGGAGAGCAGATTTTTGTGGATGACCTGCTGCTCTCCCATACTGCAGGCAGTATTGGAATAAACGCTCATATATGATTCAGTCCTGTCTCTGCTTAATTAGCTGAAGTAATGACAGGCAGCACAGAACGCTTGGTTGTCTGGTTACACAATGATAGGCAATCAAACCACAACCTTTTGGTGTGCAGGATGATGTGCCAACCAGCCAGAGCATGTCTCACTTTTAATGTTTGATCCTTCAAGAGTCTTTACACCACTCATAGCCCACCACAGCCTCACAAGTCTAAGTTAGGTCTTCCAAATATATACTCTCTAACAACCTATTCTTTGCAATTAAATTTTTTGCATTTGTAATTTGAAAAAAAAAATTGATGTTTAATGCATGTTTTCCAACTAAGCTGTAATCTCCATGAAAGCAGTGACCTGTGTGAATATTCACTGCTATGTCTTCAGCACCTAAAAGATAACTGAAACATAGGCGCTTAATGAATATGTTTGAATGAATGAATGAGTGAATGTAAAAATTATTGAGTTGGGTATCTAAGAATGCAAAGATACAGTCTTCAATGGAAGGGTAAAAATAAATGTACACAGAAGACACATGGAGTGAATAATGAAAGGGTAGAGAAAAGTAGCAGTGTTGAGTGTACCTCTTACCTCTAATAACCATCACTTTGTGGCTTTAACTGGAAGCTGATTTAAAAGCATTTTCTTTATACCCAGCTGCCTCAGACCATCTGTAGAAAAGTGGGGTCATTACAAAATAGCTTCATCTCTCTGGTAATAGAATTGCCTCCTATATGTTAAAAACTGGAAACTTTGTCTTAAAATCATTATTGACTATGCTATCTTTGTTATATTATTTAAATGTCCTATGCCTAGATTTTGTAATCTGATTTTTAATATAATTGTATAGTCAATGTCCTGAACTACTTTAAAGCACCAGGTATACCGGTTAATAATAATACGGATTTTTTAATCAAAGAAAACACAATAATTTCAATAAAAACAGCAAAAGTGTTTTATTCAAAGTAATGTCCATCGCTAGTTAACATTTCCCCCATCTTTCAGGTAATTTGTGGATACCGTCCCAATAGAACTTTTCTTGTTTTGAGGCAAACCATTCAGAGGCCAAATTTTCCACTTCTTCGTACATTTTGAAGTGCTGCTCAGAAAGTGTGTGTGTGCTATCGATTGGAACAAGTGGTAATCTGAAGGAGTAAGGTCTGGTGAATACCGCAGATGGGTTAAAACTTCCCAGGCAAGATCTTTTAATGTGTCTTTAACGGGTTTTGAAGTGTGTGATGGTGCATTATCATGAAGCAAAATTACTTTGCCGTGTCTTCTGGCCCATTCTGGTCATTTTATGATCAAAAGCGTGGTTCAAATTGATTATTTGTTGTTGGGAGTGATCAGTATTAATGGTTTCACCTGGTTTTAGAAGCTCATAATATACCACACCTTCCTGATTCCACCAAACGCAGAGCATTGTCTTCTTTCCGAAGCGTTTTGGCCTTGCAGTCGATGTTGATGGTTGACCTGGATCAACCCATGATTTTGTGCATTTGGGATTCTCAAAATAAATCCACTTTTCATCGCCAGTAACAATTTGATGCAAAACAAAAACTTTCTTTCGTACCGTTGAAGGAACATTTTACTGATGACTTTTCCGTTTTCCATTTGTCTTTCATTCAGTTGATGTGGCACCCATTTTCCTTCCTTTAAAATCTTTCCCAATGCTTGTAAACTATCAGAAATTGTTTGCTGAGCAACGTTTAATCTTTCTGCAAGTTATTTTTGAGTTTGACACGCATGTTCATCCAATAATGCTTATAATTGTTGGTCTTCAAACTTTTTCGGTTGACCTGGACATTCTTTGTCTTTCATATTGAAATCATCACTTTTAAAGCGTTTAAACCAGCGTTCACAAGTACCTTGAGATGCAGCATGTTCACCATAAGCTTCCCAAAGTATACAATAACTTTCAGTAGCACTTTTCTTCAAAATAAAGTAATGAATTAAACTTTCCCATAAATGCTCTTTTTTTGACATGAAATTCGACATTTTTAAGCATAAAAATACCTATGACGTTAACACCTTCAGAAAATTTGACATATGAAGTTTTGAAGCTTGTTGTCAATACAACAAAATAGCATACATATCAAATCGCATATATATATCAACATATGTGTAACTCCATCTATTGAAAAAAATCCGCATCATTAACCGGTACACCTGGTATTGTGTTGAATCCAAATGCAAATCCTAATATATAAAAACCCTGGGTCCATCACATCTGCAACAGCCAGGAGGCTCAATCAACCGGAAGTCAGTCCTGCAGTCAGTGCTGTGTTGCCGTGGTTATCCAGTGCTTACTGCTATGGCTGCAGGCACAGTGACTGCTGAGGCGGCTGCGAATCAGGCCCAGAGAGAGGCCTGAAGAGAGAAGCAGGGTCTGATCCATAGCCTCTGTGGCAGCTATTGATCAGCACTTGCCTCTCTCTTTAGCTCCGGGCCTGTTCAGCGGCCACACCTCCATTTCTCTCCAGGCCTCCACTGGGGCTGCTGATCAGCCCCACCTTTCTGATCAGGCCTCATTGATAGGCCCAGAAACGCTGACTGGCATAGAAACCAACCAGTCAGAACCAAACCTGGGTCCACTTGAGGAGCCAATGGCTGCTTAGGAGGCGGAGCTTTTGATGCTGACTGGCATAGAAACTGACCAACCAAAACCAAATCTGGGTCAACTGTGAGGAGCCAGTGGCTGCCTAGGAGGCAAAGCTTTTGACGCTGACTGACATAGAAACCGACCAATCAGAACCAAATTGGCCAGCAGAAGAGAGCAGTTGGGGGAGAGATCAGGTCTGCAGGGAAGGGCAGTTGGGAGCAAGATCAGGCTGGCAGAGGAGGGCAGTTAGGGGTTATCAGTCAGGCAGAGGCAGTTGGGGGTGATCAGGCTGGCAGGGAAGGGCAGTTGGGGGCAAGATCAGGCTGGCAGAGGAGGGCAGTATCAGGCCTAAACCAGCAGTCGGACATCCCCCAAGGGGTCCCAGATTGGAGAGGGTGCAGGCTGGGCTGAGGGACACCTCCCCTAGTGCATGAATTTCGTGCACCAGGCCTCTAGTTAATATATGAAGTCGATATTGTCCTTGTTATTGTTTCACATTTTAAAATACTTGTCAACTCATACTCATAACATAATGTATGATTTGGAAGTAAATTTCAACTACTTCAATATGCCCTACTATTATTTTAAGGTAAATTTTTTGAAATATGAATAACTTTTTACTAAAATGACATTTACAACTTAAAAGGAAAATTTACTATTTTATTTTTAGCACTGAGAGAAATCTTTTCTGGGAGGTTATGGAAAGAGGAAATGCTATCTGTATTCTTTAATAAATTATATATTTGTGACTTCCTTTTATTTAAATGAATAATTATGCCATGTTGCTAACTAACGCTTGTGTGAAGGTTAAGTGGATCTCAAGTTGATTTTTCTTTCCATGTTCTTAATAATCCAGCAGTAATGATATTTAAAATTTCAAGTTTTTATTAAAGTCATAACTAATGTACTACCTACAAAGATGAGAAATTGTAAAACTGATCTCATTCAATTTGCTGTGAGATACATATAACAATTATCCTTTACATCAAAATGAAGTACAATGATAAAGTTTTCTCTGCCTAGTATTTGAAGTAATACTTTGTAGGAGAGGAAAAAGTTTTCCTCAACCCTCTTAGGATCCCTGGCTGGGCCAAAAAATTAACCAGACAAAGATAGATTAACAGGAGAAAAACATACAAATTTATTAAATATAACTTTCACGCAACATGGCAGTCTTTATTAGGAAATAAAGACCCAAAGAAATTGTTAAACCTGTGTATTTTTATGCTAGGACTGATAAAGAGTGGAAAGTCATAGAAAGATATGGTAGGTCAAAGAAGAGGAGGTAAGTGTAGTAAACTGGTGAGCACTTTGCAAGGTCTGTTCCTTTGGATTCTTCTGGGTGTCCCTCCAAAAGGGCATCAGGATGGTACTTTTCCCCCATACCAGGAAGCCGACTCTCAGATGAGGGAAGGGTCAAGAAAAGGTCAAGAGTGACTTTCCTGCTTCTTCCCTTTCCTCATACTCCTTCAGCTTAAAATATTCTGTATGCTACAGTGCCATATTTCAGGGTCGCACATTCTGAGCCCCATCAGCTATTTTACCAGTTAGAGGACAAGGGTTACACCTACCTTCAACCAATTTATGGACAGGCATGTACAGTTACCAAAAATAGTCAAAAACAATATATAATACACCTAAAAGGACAAACAAAATAATTAACCTTCTATTTGAGTATATGCCTCTGGATGAATTACAGCTACTTCAGATTGAATTTTTTAAAATTGAGATTAATTGACATATAACACTATATTAGTTTCAGGTGTACTATGTACTAATTCAACATTTGTATACACTGCAAAGCAATCACCATAAGTCCAGACACCATCTGTTATCATACAGAGTTACACATACTTTCTTGTTATGAGAACTTTTAAGATTTACTTTCTTAGCAACTTTCAAAGTTACAATATAGTATTATGGACTATAGTCACCATATTATACATTACATCCCCATGATCTATTTATATTATATATGGAAGTTTGTACCTCTTGATCCCCTTTACCCATTTCATCCAATCCCATCCCCCATCCCCTTGGTAACTACTAATCTGTCCTCTGTATCTGTGAGTTTTGTTTGTTCGTTTATTTTGTTTTTAGATTTCACATATAAGTGAAATCATACATTAATAGTCTTTCTCTAATTTCATTCTTCTTGATGACTGAGTAGTATTCTATTGCATGTACATATACATATATATACTATACATATATATACACTATATGTATACTATATATAAGACCACATCTCATATATGTATCACATTTTCTTTAGCCATTGATTCATCCTTTCTCTTGCTCCTACAGAAAGGGAGACACCCTGACAAATGGATGACAAATGGAGATTTCCTATATATATATATATATCTTCCTTTCAAAAGGATAACTTTTACTCTTTTTGGAAATTTTCCTGTCTCTGCTGTTTCTCTATCAGCTCAAAATACTCTATGCCAAAGAGGCATAATTTGATATGGTATATTCTACAACACTTCACTACATTCTAACTCTAGATGGGTGAGTGCTGTTTACCCAGTTTCCACAACGCTAAAATGTGAATAGTGGTATTTTTCTGCCTCTTTGATAAGGTTGTGCTGTCAGCAAAATGGCACCAAGTGTTAGACCGGACCTTGGTTCAGGAACCTTGGTACTTGAGTTCTGGCTAAGAAAGAATTCAGAGTCAAGACTCAAACTATAAGAGAAAGTTTATTTAGAAAGTCACAGAGGTAGAAGAAGTGAATCATAGAATAAATGGGCTCAGGAAACAAGTTATAGGGGCAAAGGAAGGTCCCTTGGAACTTAGGAGAAAAGGCAAGGAAACGGCCCTCCAGGGAGGTGGTGGGGAAAGGTCCTGTTGTGCTCCATAGAGAGAACCAAAGAGGTTCCTCCATCTTGAGGGTATTTATCTTGAAATCTCAAGGGAGGTTTCTAATAGAATATTCATCACCTTTCCTGGTGTCCTTTCAGGGTCATGGTCTCTACTGATTGGTTGGTGCCAGGGCAAGAGGTCAGTATTTAATGCAGTTGGTCCTGAGGCAGCCATAGTTGCTTGTTTGATTTTGCTGCTTTTCCAGGCTTGGAGCTGAAATACAACTGAGGCCTAGATGTATTAGATGCGGGCCAGAATCTCATTGTCCTGGGGACTTAATGCTTAAGGGCTATTCTCTGCCCCCCTCATTTGGTTCCCCTCTAACAGAGTCTAACTCTCATGACTAGTAATGTGCCAGGGGAGGAAAGGTCAGGGGAGGGTCTGAAGCCTATGACAAGAGATATGCTAGAGGAGGAAAGGTTACGCTGGAAAAGAGATCCTTGTTTTCCCAGTTTTGTCCGTTGCTAGGCACCTGGGGCTCTCTGCCCTGGTGACCTTCAGTACCTGGCCTGTTGTCCTTGCTCTGCTCATATCTGTCTGACTGCCTACCACTGTTGTTATCAAGAATATGGGACATAGCCCTAACCAGTTTGGCTCAGTGGATAGAGGGTCAGCCTGCGGACTGAAGGGTCCCAGGTTCGATTCCAATCCAGGGCATGTACCTTGGTTGCAGGCACATCCCCGGTAAAGGGTGTGCAGGAGGCAGCTGATCGATGTTTCTCTCTCATCAATGTTTCTAACTCTCTATCCCTCTCCCTTCCTCTCTATAAAAAATTAATAAAATATGTATTTTTAAAAATTATAAAAATATGGGACATAATGGAAGGAAAAATATATCTTAAATAATAAAGTCCTATACAAAAGCAAATTGTTGATGGTGGAATTATTTGCAATATTAGATTATAAACTACTTCAGAGTCTGGATTAGGCTTTAATGATCATTGTATCCATCATGATGCTTAGCATAGTACTAACCAGGATTTTGTATTTAGTAGCAGCTCAAAAATAAATAAATAAGTAAATAAATAAATAAATAAAACTTTCCTTACTGACATAAGGGATGAAAGGAATGGTATCTAGTTCTTTTTCCCCTCCTGTCCCAGGTAGGATGTGGTGACATAGTTGCAATTACAAATGATTTCCATACTGACTCATGTTGGTTCTCCCTTTTACTACTACAAAGTAATCAGTTTGAGGATAAGTAAAGGACTTGCAAATTGGGCTGTTTTCCATTTATTTATAAGACAAAGCATTCCTAGAATTTTTCAAATTGTCTCACTTTGGTTCACAGACAGAATTTCTGAAATCAGTTTTTGTTCTAGGAGAACAGATTTATGAAATTGTATATCACTACATAGATATATTTTAGCTGGTGAAAAATTATGTTATGATAAATGGGAAGCATGCACTATTTTGCCTTTTTTATCTTTTACTTGTGCTTGGTGTTGTACAGATGTTGAGCCTTCTGAAATATATAGTTTTGTACTTTGCATTGCAAATAGAGTACAAGTAAGTGACCTTTGCAAAGTGTTTCTGTGTAGAAAGTCTCTGGCGTGGGTCGATTTTATTTAGGGAAGAGAGACTGGAGAACAAGTATCTAACTTTCATTCTGTGCTAAGAAATGCAGAGTATTGTCTTATTTCTGCAACTCTTAAATAGTTTAATACTTTCTTAAAAATAAAAATATAAATATATGGTGATATTCTCAGAGGGGAAACCAGAATATGTATATAGCAGTACCTATAACCCTTTGTTGATAACACTTTTTTAAAAAAAAATTAGAATAAGTCAGAAATGTGTTAATTCTTTCAGGTCCATTGGACTTGAGGGTTAAAAGATTTAATGTCACTTAGCACAGATGAGGTTATTGAGTTGCCAATGTGAATGCTAATACTTAAGTAGCATAAGAAAGAACATGGGTAGGGGTCATCTCACTTTTTAAATCATGTTGTGTTCCCTAAGTGTCAGCTGCAAAGTAATTTACCAGAAATGGTCTGATTTCCCCATTGACTTCCATTGTACAACTAGAACTCTGTTCCCATGGAAAATAAATTTGGCCCCAGGTTATAATAAAACACACTGGAAATTTCAGAAAATCGTATAAAATCAAGTATTTCAAGACACAATTATCAGTATCTGATAACATAATACAAATACAAAATATTAATATACTGTGGTGGATCTTAAAATCACATGCCCCCAAACTGTGCTGTTCTTCTTTTACAATGCTAAGTCTGTTCCCTTTCTATTTAGAAACATCTTACTTCTGCTTCACTATTGATTTTTAACAGATTTAACTAGAATTTTAGAAGGTGGACTTGGTTTCCTATATTCTTCAGAGCTAGCGTGCTTACCTTTCTCTGAAGCATTCTTATCCGTTAACATTCAAAGGAGCCCTAAAAGGTTTGGCTCAGTGGATAGAGCGTAGGCCTGCGGACTCAAGGGTCCCAGGTTCGATTCCAGTCAAGGGCATGTACCTTGGTTGCGGGCACATCCCCAGTAGGGGGTGTGCAGGAGGCAGCTAATCAATGTTTCTAACTCTCTATCCCTCTCCCTTCCTCTCTGTAAAAAATCAATAAAATATATATATTAAAAAAAAAATTCAAAGGAAATGCTCCAACATGTTCACAGTATTTGCTTCTGTTTGTTGAAAATTTGCTTACTTATTTAAGCTTTTATATTTCTAAGTCTTCTAAAGAGAGAGTTTTCTATAAATATACCTACTACAATCAGGAAAATAGTATTATAATTTATTTTTATAAGTATAAATTTAAGTATAATGAGATACCTTTAGTTGGACACCTTTAAATATATGGTTTATTTAATGCTTTGATACTGGTGGTTGTTATTACCTTTTGATAACATTTGTAAAACAATGATGTAATTAATTTCTGAATAAGTAGCTTTTGTGGAGTGTACTGCTGAGAGTGTAATCCTGGACTGGCAGCCTCAGCGTCACCTGGGAACTTGTTAGAGATTATAATGCTCAGGCCCCTGGGCTCAGGCTCAGCAAACAGCAATCTGGCTTTTAATAAGCCCTTGGAGTGGTTAAGGTTATAGAGCTACAGCAGAATCTCTCTCACTGTCTCTCCCTTGCTCCCTGTCCCTCTCCCTTCCGCTCCTCATGAGGGACACACACACACACACACACACACACACACACGGTTACATATAACAATCTTATATAGAATTTGCTATCTATATGGAAATGTGCATTAAGAATGGTGAATCTATACTTTCTAAGTTTTTTGTTGTTGCTTATTTCTACTGTATGCTGTTCATAAAAAATATGACGTAGTTTGTGGATATGTATTTTGATTTAGCAAACATGTTCAGCACGGTTATACATTAAATATAATTTATAGTTTCAAAACTCATTAACCAATATAATGACAACAGCAACTGCTTATGGACTGAATTGGATCTGCCCAGAAATCATATGCTGAAGCCCTAACCCCCAGAACCTCAGAATGTGACTGTTTGGAGATAAGGTCTTTAAAGAGGAGATTTTGTTCAAATGACATTCTAAGGGGGTGCCCTAATCCCCTGTGACTGCTGTCCTCATAAGAAGAGGAGATTAGGACACAGACAACACAGAAGGACCACTGTGTGAGGACATAGCAAGAAGATCACCATCTACAACAAGCCAAGAAGTGAGGCCACAGAAGAAATCAAACTTGCCAACGCCTTGATATTGGACTTCCAGCCTCCAGAGATGTGAGAAAACAGATTTCTGTAGTTTATGCTGCCCAGACTGTGGCATTTTATCATGGCAACCCTAGCAAACTAATACATAAGTATTTATAGAAATGATGGTATAATTCAATCTTAACATCTAATGATTGCCTTTGAGGTACTATTGGATCATATTCCTTAACAGAAACCTACAGCTTTACAAAGATCGCCAGAGAACAGTATGACAAACTGTCCACCATGCACAGCAACATGGTCAAGCTCTATGAGAATCTTGGAGACTACTTTATTTTTGACTCTAAGACAGTGAGCATAGAAGAGTTTTTTGGTGATCTCAACAACTTCCGAACTTTGTTTCTGGTGAGTAATATATCTTGAAGCATTGCAAGGCCTGATGCTTTTGTTTTTAAATAATTTCTTCTATTGGCATTTCATATAACTATTGACCATATTGATTTCATGTTATAGCCCTTTAGCAGAAATTGACAGATATTTTATACCTGTGGCATAGATGAAAATTGTTGGCTGGCTTAATGTATAATGGAGAACTGCATGAATTATCTTAAACTTTAGGTATACATGGGAATTTTTCTCCTGAAATTTTATCTTATATAATAAAGGGATAATATGCAAATTGACCAAATGGTGGAACGACCAGTTGCTATGACACACACTGACCACCAGGGGGCAGACGCTCAACAGAGGAGCTGCCCCTGGTGGTCAGTGCACTCCAAAAGGGAGAGTGCTGCTCAGCCAGAAGCCAGGAGAGCGCAGCAGCGGTGGCAAGAGCCTCTCCCGCTTCCAAGGCAGCGCTAAGGAGCAGCGAACTGAGTGGTAAGGAGCAGCGATCAGGTGGGCGGCGAGGAGTGAGGGCTCACAGACTGCGAGAGGGATGTCCAACTGCCGGCTTGAGTGGGCCTAAGCTGGCAGGCAGACATCCCCAGAGGGGTCCTGGACTACAAGAGGGCGCAGGCTGGGCTGAGGGACGTCTCCCACCCCCCAAGTGCACAAATTTTCATGCACCGGGCCTCTAGTAGAAAATAAATGAATAGGTACGGAAATGACCCTGATTTTTATACGGCATAATATTATCATTTGATCTAGCTTAAAACTCATATCTAAAATAATCTTTCAGTTAATACATTAAAATGATGTAATTGATGAACAAGTTTCTTTTATAGTCTAGATGAGAGACTGATTCTAAATTGGACTGTGTAAATGACCTTGAATGCCTAAAGTTTCTTCCAGAATATGGGCTCTTGTTTCAAACTGTAATTCTTGGGTTAACAGTAAATATTAGCATTAATTGAAGGGGAGGCAATCAGGGTGCAGTTACAATGTTAGAGGAAAACGAAAGCTTTGCTGTATGAATGCTATGGAACTACTTCTCTGCATCCAGCCAAGGAGTAGAAGAATACAGACTGTGGTTATGATAGAAAAGAAAGTTATGCACAATAGTTGATATCAAACAGGCAAAGGTCCATCTATTTTAAAGAAGGAATTCTAGCAATTATCCCAGCATTAAGACCAATTAGCAAACTAATTATTGCAGTTCAAGATATGTTTCTATCTCCAAAGCAGTTATTTGCTAAATAAGGCTAGCTCTCTTAATTGATGGTGAAATCGTTTGATTTGAGTGTGTCTTGTACAACCTGTGAGATATATGTTTGTGGAAAGCATTTGCTTGCATCTACTGCCTTAAGGCATATGACCCAGGGCACACCCCACCTTTGGTAATGGAAACTAAACCAAAAACTTTTTTGTAAATCCTTACCCCTGGGACATTTTTTCCATTGATTTCTGGAAAGAGTGCAAGGGAGGGAGGATGGAAGAGAGAGAAACATTGATGTGAAAGAGACACATCTATTGGTTGCCTCCCACATGTGCCCTGACCCAAAAAATTTTTATAGATATGATAATTTGTCTTCTTTTTTGCTAAGAATATTAGCTTATTTTGACCTTTGGTCTTTGCCCCTTAATAGACACACTTATTTTTATTTTTTTTATTTTTATTTTTTTTTTACTTTTTAGCTGGCCAATAAGTAGTAAAATGTGTTCTACTGGTAATGAGTAATTAAACTATTTTCAAAACTTAAAAGTCATAAATTTGACATGGACATATGCACACCAAGGTTATATCTACCTAGATTATTTTCAAAAAGAAAAACAAAGCATGTTGAAAGGAATGGGGACTAGAAAAGTTGACACATTGAAAAGTCCAATGGATTGTTTTTATAGCATCAATGCCATGTGCCTTGTTTTAACATGGGTCTTAAAACAATGTCTGTGTGCCCCCTCCCCCCACACCTCTCCAATATACAGACACAGAGTAGAATTTGGGGTACTTCTCCCATGTTGCAGCATTTGATGAAGGACAATTTCTGTGTGATAGCCTGTTTAGTCCTATTAGAAAGATGCTTAGAAGACTTGCTAAGAATTATAGTTGTAGTACTTCTCAATCATAACTTTTTTAAAAAATGTAAGGATATCATTGTTAAGAAGACCTGATTCTGTGTCCTTATGCTGTAAGTAACAAGCTATGTGACTGTAGATTAGTCGTTTATCTTATCTAGCTATTTGTTTATTTATTTGTTTATTCATTTAGTATAAGAAGGGATTATACTACTGACCTCTAAGAACTTTATCTTCTTTATTAGTCTATGAGTCATGGTTGGAATTTCAGCGAGAGAGTCAAGTATGTATATGTACTGGCTTCACTTTGCATGCAGCTTGAGTACAAGGAAATAATTTGTCATAGATCATTCTCATTGTGAATAAGTTGACATTCTGAAGTCTGGTTTTGTGTGCATTTAACTTAAGAACCTGCTAAGATTGAGATTGAAGCTTTCAAAACAGGTAACCAACTGCTACCCTGTGTCCTGGCCAGCCATTGCCATCTCTCTGACAGAATACTACTGCTATCACTTCTGTCTACAAATATTTATCGACTGGCTCACATAAGAACTAGGCGTGCAGTTAATCAGCTGTTTTGAACTTGGGTTGGTCAGATAACCTCTCTGGGTATTGGTTTCCTCATCTGCAAAATATGGATGATAATTCCTGCCATGCCTTCCTCACCACTGTGTGAAAACACCGTGCAACCCATGCTATGCAGATGAAGAGTATTATTGGCCATTCTTTATCCATTCATTCGGTTATTATATATTGAGGACCAACTTGATTTTGGTAGTGCTTTAGTTTAGAGATAAAAAGAAGAGAATAGTCTCTCTACATAGAGGGAGACAGACAAGTAAATGCAATATAATTTGATAGGTGCTGCCATAGGAATATATCAGGGCACTATAATAATACTAAGGAGGAACTGCCTAACCTTGCCTGAGTTGGCCAGGGAAGCCTTCATAGAGAAAGTGACATTTGGGCAGAGTCTGGAAAAATCCATAGCAATTTGACAAGCAGACTTTGACAAGCAGACTTTGACAAGCAGATTTAAGGGTTTTACACCTGACCTATAAGCCGAACACTCCTAAATCAACATCACCAACTTCAGTCAATCATTTGTGCCCACCATGTTCCTGTTTCATAGTGAGCTTAAAGTGATTTCACTCTCCCAGTGGAGGGAAAACCCCTGAAAGAGAGACAAAAATTGTAATCGCCAGAAGTTCCCATTTTCTTAGTGCTTTGTGTGTTTGGCCTCAGGGGTCTTAGCGCTAAAAGCATATTGGACTATAGATGGAAGCAATAAAATACCGGTAGTGCTAAGAAGAAAATAATAAGCGTTCTGATTCATGTGCTACCAAAAATTACTTCCCAATGAGCTCAGAGTTTCATTTTAGAAGATCTATTTGGCATGTGTAACATAAACAAAATGCACATACAAAAACATCTTCCTCAAAGAGATATCCTTGAAAGGATGGGGGAAATGAAATTAAATAGTGGATTGACATTACAGATTAAGACCTTTTTCAAAATAATCACATTCAAATTAATGAAAGCAAGATTGGGTAATCTCCATGAGCTACTGCTCTATTCTTTATTCACATGATTAATATTATTCAACTAATGAGGATATGAAAGATATTCAAGATGAATGTCCCATATATTGGCATGAAGATATATGTAATTGGAAATATTTCTCAATTCAGAGTTAAGTCTCTCTTTCCAGTTAGCTTCTCTGAGATCATCAGAGTTGAAAGCACTACTTATAATATAAGCAAGATTAATTAAGAATCCCTAAATTTAGATTGAATATTTTGTGGAAGGAAATAAAATTCCATATTTATGTAATGTCTAGATATCTTTTTTGCTATTCTTCTTTATGCTTTAGTTATTCTACTAGTTCAAATAGTTGACTGCACAATCTTTCTTCTTTTGAGATATTTTGAATAGAATATTCGAATCAGTGAACCTTCTGTGTTTTGCCACCATGCAGTCTCTTTCTTAGGCATAAAAATTAATTTCAGCTTTTGAGATAGTGTTCAAGGCAAGTATTGTGTTTTAATAACTTTCATAGCTCCAAATAAATTATAGAAAATTTTTTTCTGTTTTAAATCCATCAGTTTCCTGCTGATTCTGTGTGTTTTTGTTTTGTATTTAAAGAACAATATGTTACCTAGGCACTCAATAAATATTTCTTGTGTGTATGTTCTCATTCTATATCTCATACACTAGAAATATAGGAAAAAGGCTTTATAGAATTAGATTCATTGACATAACTAAAGAAGAACATGTTATCATTACTATTAGTCATGCTTGAAGATTTCCCCTCAACTAAATAGGTATCTGCTACTGTTCACTTGATAAACTTTAATATTTTTTTAATCAGGACTTTTCTTTAACAATTTTTGAACAGCTCTTAGAGGACCATTAAAGTGACAGTGTTAGGAGACTAAGTGGTATCTATAAATCACGGCATTTTATTCCATTGTTCCAGTCTTGCTTCTTCTACCTCCTGAGTACCCTTTCAACCCATCCATTTCCTGCAAGCCACAGATGCGATTTTAGTTCTGGGCCTCCATCTCTTAGCTGGACTATTACAACAATGTTCTGACTGGTATCTGTGTCCACTTCTCTGACCATTTCTAATTTGGGATCCATTCACCACATTTTATAGTCAGAGTGAGATCAACCAAAGAACTTGTATGCATATATACATAGCCCATGGGCACAGTCAATAGAGAGGTGAAGGCCTGGGGTGGGGCAGGGGGCTGGGTAGAGGGGAGAAATGGGGGACATCTATAATATTCTAATAAATTTAAAACAATTAAAGAAAAAAACTGAAAAAATAGCCTTAATTCCATGACTTAAAATTCTTTAATGACTTCCCTGTGGCCTCAAGATAAAATCTAAACTGTTTAAAATTAAAGTAGTTTACAAAATCAAAAGAACTGTGGTTACTTAAAGGCCAGACCATCTGAGGTTGGCTGAATGAGCCATAATCACTTCGCATGGGCTCTCCTCCCAGACTGGGACAAGTCAGGTATGGAAAGTGGAAGCCACAGAACAACACGACAGCAAGTGCCCAAGAGGACTGGAGCCTCTTAGAATAGAGAGAAACTTTGGGAGTGCAGTATCAAAATTAAATGAAGTCTCCGAGGCAAATGTGTGATTGTCACTATGCCTTAACTGCTCCCCTAGCTAGTATGGCATGGGGAGTTATGACAAGCGAGGTCACTTTAATTCTCAGCGATGTGCTTCCTTCCATCTTAAGTAATTGTTCTTTTAAAATCGAAACTAGTCTGAGAGCTCCTTGTGTTGGCTTATGGAGATACTTAATTTTGAGACACTCGCATCTCCCTGTAGCCATCTTCCTCTTTATAAGGCCTCAATCATGTCCAAATCGAAACAATAATTGGAAAGCCAAAGTGAGCATCTGCGTTTAGTTAGACTCAAAAGACTAAAATGATAATATACAGAACATTTTCTTCATTCATTAAATGCAGTTTGCTTTTAAAGAAATTAGGATGAATTTTTGCATCAAAAGATTGCATATATAATTCCTGATCCAAGAAGACGAAGTTATTTTGACACATTTTAAACCTTCAATTCACAAAGCACTTAATATTTAAAGGAAACTTTAGTGCAATATTATAAAAAGTGTGGACACACATAAGAAACCAAATATATTCTTTAACAAAGAGACTTAACCAATCATATAAACTCTGTTATCTAGAATTCCATCATCCAAAATCTCTATTGATGCCTCATAAATGGACACATCTCTGTGTCGAGTGTTTCCTTCCACGACTCGCGTGGAGTAGGGTTCGGTATCTGAAAGAGGAGCCGCACAGCAAATGAGAGAAAAAGACACGAGATAATTTTGCAATATTGGGGGACCAGGCGGCAAGTCCCGAAGGACTTCTCTCTGTGCTCAGGCCTCACCAAGCTTTTATTGATCTGGGATGCCCCTATAGCATAGCCCTAGGCAGGTGACCCCCTGCAACAGGCAGACTAGCCCATCAGCAAGGATTTACATAATAATAAATGGGGGAGTAGTTTCAGCTACCACTGTCTGGACAAACAGAGGTGGACAAACAGAGGTGGCGCCTATCTCCGGGCTTTGCTAGGGCTTCAAAGGCACCCAGCCTTCGGGGGGTTTCGGGGAGTGCTCTGTCTATGCTTATCAGATAGTGAAGGCAATAAACAGTTTCCCACATCTCTGCTTTGCCAGTGAAATGGTAATATTATGACGATGCCCAGGAGAAACTGCAAAGACCCTACTGTGCCTCTTGAATAGTATAGTTTTATTTATAAGTTAAATGTCTCCAGGTCTCATCACCTGTGATAACAATAATCCAAATGTCCCAAATTATCTCTCCTCTACCCTCCCTGGCTGGACTCAAGCTCCTGCAAAGTGTCAACTCCCAGAAGTACATCTGAAGTCCTCTCCTGTGGGCTCCAAAGCGTGTCAACTATAAAAATATCAGTCACCTCCTGATATTTCCCCACAAGAATTTGAGTGCCTGCTGTTCTAGGGTGATGAGAATATAACATTGAACAAAAACAGACAAAGCCCTGCCTTCCTGTCCCTTCATTGCTCTGGCTCCCCTTTGCTGAATGCCTTTTGCCAACAAACTTGCTTGCTTGGCCCTCAGTGGAAGCAACCACACCTGGGCTGAGGTTGCAGCCTCCTACTGCTTCAATTTTGCCACCAACCCTCACAGTACATAATGGGGTTACACACAGTGCAGAAGGAGCCATGATTCACAGGACCCTTCATAAAAACAGTTCATCTCCCTTCTCCCTGATCCCTTTCTCCTGGGAGGCTTAAAAAATGTTCTTTTTTTCAAGTCCTAGAGACCTGAAGGGGATCCTAAGACCATAAACCCCACCACTGCTCCCCTTCCTCTAATTTGTTTAGGCACCGAGGCATGCATCTTCCTTTTCCTAGAAGCCAGGGATAAATAAAATACCAGCCTAAATCCTTTCATGCAAATAGAACCCCTAAGGGCCCACCAACTCCCTTTAATCACACACACACACACACACACACACACACACACACACACACACACACTTCCCTTTGAGCTCAACCGGGACCACCCAGGCTATATAGCCTTAGGTTTATTTTGATCTATTGCAACTCTTTGAAAAATAGGCAATCCATGAAAAATATAGGGTAAGTCTATTAAGCAGAATATTGGACCAGAATGCCTCATTCCCAAGCTGTGCCAGAGAACAGACTTTACTGTATTATATAGACATCATTGGATTCTTCTGGAGAAAAAGATGTCACCTATCAACTCTTGTATTCTGTTTACTTTGGGTCACAAGTAGATGTCCTATTTTTCTGACACTATTGTTCCTTGTCTAAAAAAGCTAAATATTGTAAGGAACTAAAAGAATACGTAATAATGGCATACATGGTTTAAAGAAAACCCAAATCGCCAATATGATAGGAATGCCTACTGGTATACTAGTAAAGAGTTTTTAACTATGTATACATTTTAGGTTAATATTATAAAATTGTAAAGTATCATAAATGTTTCTAAAAATAGATCTAAAAGTTGTCAGAATTGTTTATGGCAAGCTGAATATTGCTCTTTAAATATCTATACTAATAAAAGGGTAATATGCTAATTAGGCCGGGAGACCTTTCAGATGTCCTTCCGGACAAAGCCATGGTGGCAGGACCTAGGCAGAAGCAGTTAGGGGCAATCAGGCCAGGAGGGGAGGGCAGTTGGGGGCAAGCAGGCCAGTGGGGGGGGGCAGTTGGGGGCAATCAGGCTGGTGGGGGGGTGGGTAAGGTCAGGTAGGCAGTCATGTGAGCAGTTAGGAGCCAGTGGTCCCGGATTGTGAGAGAGACATCCCAGATTGGAGAGGGTGCAGGCCTAGTTGAGGGACACCCCCGCCCCCATGCATGAATTTCATGCACTGGGCCACTAGTATATGATAAAAAAATAAAAGAATGAAAATATACGACAATTTTGTGTTCAATAGTGAGGCACTAGATAATTTCCAGCAAACTACTTTCTTTTTAATTGGCCTGTACATTTCTAATATATAAAAGGCCAGGGTTGTAATAACCAATCACAACCAAAGGCTGACCAACCCAGAAGTCCTTCAGTCAGTGCTGGTTTGCCATGGTGACCCAGCACTGACTGCCCAGGGGTCTGAGACCCAGAGAGAGAGGCAGGGTCTGATCTGCAGCCTCAGTGGCAGCTGTTGATCAGAACTTGCCTCTCTCTTTCCCTCTTTCTTCCTGAGCTACACCAGCAGCAGGGCCTTTCTTTCTCTGCCCTCTCTGATCAGGCCCAGAGATAGGCCCGGAGATGCTGACTGGCATAGGAATCAACCAATCAGAACCAAATGTGGGTGCTGTGAAGAGCCAATGGCTGCCTAGGAGGCAGAGCTTTTGATGCTGACTGGCATAGACACTGACCAATCAGAACCAAATATGGGTGCTGTGAAGAACCAATGGCTGTCTAGGAGGCCGAACTTTTGACACTGACTGGCATGGGAACCAACCAATCAGAACCAAATGTGGGTGCTGTGAAGAACCAATGGCTGCCTAGAAGGTGGAGCTTTTGATGTTGACTGGCATAGGAGCTGACCAATCAGAACCAAATCTGGGTGCTGTGGGGAGTCAATGAGTGTCTAGGAGGTAGAGCTTTTGATGCATAGAAACCGACCAATCAGAACCAAATTGGCCAGCAGAGGTGGGCAGTTGGGGGTGAGATCAGGCCAGCAGGGGAGGGCAGTTAGGGGTGATCAGGCAGGCAGGCAGAGGAAGTTAGGGGCAACCAGGCTGGCAGGGGAGGGCAGTTAGGGGTGATCAGGCAGGCAGACAAGTGAGCCGTTAGGAGCCAGCAGTCCCAGATTGTGAAAGGAATGTCCAACAGGGATCAAGCCTAAACCAGCAGTCTGGGGTGTCCTCAAGGGGTCCCCAATTGGAGAGGGTGCAGGTTGGGCTGAGAGAATACCCCCCCCCCTCCGTGCACAAATTTTGTGCACCGGGCCTCTAGTTTAATATAATTGTCTGAAAGGTGTTTTCTAAATAAATAAATAAATAAATAGCTGGCAATGTAATAGTTAACACTGAAAATATTAACAAAATCACTTCAATGCCTGCTTTCTTATTAAAGTCTAGTAAGAACTGGAACCAGGAAACAAAATGCAATATCTTTAGTTCTAGCAACAATACCTTAGATAGGATTTTTCAAGGAAGGAAGTGTTCCCTATAAATAAGTTGTTATTGAATTATCTCCAAACCCCAGGAAGTTGGAAAATTAGAAGTTAAGCAGTAGGGTATACAAGCCAACCTTTCCCAGTGGCCTTGAGATTGGCCAAAGCTATTGATTTTTATCCAAACCTGCCTGTTACAACCTGAGCAGGGAGATCACAGAGACCAATGCTACCAGTACCACCCTCTCAGCTTGCTGAGATTTTCTTCATTCTGCTTCATCCTCATTTGTTTGTCCATTTGCTGATCAATCTTTTATCAGAAAAGATGCCCTACCTTAGTGATGGCGAACCTTTTGAGCTCGGTGTGTCAGCATTTTGAAAAACCCTAACTTAACTCTGGTGCCATGTCACATATAGAAATTTTTTGATATTTGCAACCATAGTAAAACAAAGATTTATATTTTTGATATTTATATGCCATTTAACAAAGAAAAGTCAACCAAAAAAATGAGTTCGCGTGTCACCTCTGACACACGTGTCATAGGTTCGCCATCACTGCCCTAACCCCTGTACAGGGTAGTAGGAGGCAGGACTCTCCTTGGAGCCCTACCCTGGGAGCTCCTTTTGCCTGCTGTGCCCACTGCCTCTCCCCTCACCCTCCCTTCTTCTCTAGTTGCTTTACCAACTTATTCAAGTCACTTCATCTAAGAAGCCCTCCCTAATGTCCCCATTTTGACCTAGAAACTTTTCTGCATGCGTTCGTACCTCCATCCTAGCACATTTTACCATGTAATGAGTTTATCTTCATATCCTCCGTGATCAACACTATAATTAGCCTATTCTGGGTCAAGCACAGTGCTAATCACTAAGGACATATAGGAATGACTTAATAAATTAATAAAACAGTGAATGAATTAAATGATCAAAGATGAAAAAATCAAAATGTTGGCCTCCAGAGCTCACATTCTTGTGGGAAAGGCCGTCAAAGGAACAAATACTGATACTGACATATGCTACATATATACAGAGAGCTTGTGAGCATGGAGGAAAGAGGCATTTATTCTTCTGGATTTAAGGAAGGCTTTAAAGAGGAAGTGGCATGTGAACTGGGTCCAGTCATTGTTTTTCTACTGTGGGCCTTTCACCTTTAAAGGAGTTCTTTCCTTTTTGTTCTTCCCCCACCTTATTTGGTTTTTATGTTTAGTGGTAAACATATGTTTCCTAGTTTTCCATGCTGAATTCAAAGTGGAGAAACAGCTTTTTCATTGCCAGGGAAGCAGCTTTCAGGTTATTATTATGATCTGAAGAGGGTCCACCATATGCTTGAATAAGCAGTATCTTAGCTTCAGTTACTTCTTATGACTGACAGCTGTCCTTCACAATAGGCCAATCCATGCAGATTATCTAGGGCAGTGGTTCTCAACCTTAGCTGCACATTAGAATCACCTGGGAATCTTTTTAAAATCCTGATTTCTGGGCCTCATCCTCCAGAAATTTTGTTTCTTTGTTATGGGGTGGGGCCACAACATTAGTAACAAAGGAACAGAATTTCCGGAGGATGAGGCCCAGAAATCAGGATTTTTAAAAAGATTCCCAGGTGATTCTAATGTGCAGCCAAGGTTGAGAACTGCTGATCTAGGGCAAAGTCAATTGCTTGCTTAGAGATTGACTTGTCTGGTGTTACTTTAGGCCACTGGTTCTAACCCAGGGGTGATTTTGCCCCCTAGGAGACATTGGGCAAGGTCTAGAGATATTTTTGGTTGTCAACAACCAATGAAGAGTTGCTACTAGTATCTAGTAGGTGAAGCCCGGGATGCTGCTAAACATATTACAGTGTACAGGACAGCTCTCCATAACAAAGAAATATATGGTCCAAAATGCCAAGATTGAGAAACCCTGCTTAGAGTTATCGGCTAAAGATTTTTTTAAATGCATTTGTAAACAATATGAGATGATTTTAATTAGCATGCAAAATTTATACTAGAGAAGTTAATGCATCTATGTCACATCAATTTAATATTATAATGATAATTTCAGTTATCAATTTGATCACTACAAGGTAATATTTTCTATATCATTGAAAGATGTCCTGGTTTGTAATGATGTATACAATTTTAAAATCATGCATATAAATTGTAGAAAAATTGAAAACCATAGGGGAAAAAATCAATGGAAATTCTATGAGACAGAGGTAATTAAAATTGATACCTTGGCATATGAACTACCAGGCATTTCTCTGTGTATATACATATGTAGTTAGATGGTAAATATGTTTTTCTTAAGAATAAAAGTCTTGTGAAAATTTAATCCCTAAGATATATATTTACCTGTAAAAATCCTTGTACCTTATACCTGTGTGGATATGACCAGCATTTAGTGTATAGTGCCACAGATTATGTCTTCAGTTGCTATTAAAATGTTAATTGACTTATTTTATGATGCCTTTTCTTGAATACCTGGTCTTTGGTACCACGCTAACCATAATTGCCTTCTTAAAAAAATCTTTATCATTGAAAGTATTACATATTTCCCCTTTATACTCCTATTGACCCCTTATAGCCCACATTCACTCCCCACCTCAGGCCTCCACCACCCTATTGCCTGTGTCCATGGGTTATACACAGACATGGAAACATGGAACAGACTGTCCAATCTCAGAGGGAAGTTGGGGGTGGATGGGTGGGAAGAGATCAACCATAATTGACTATTGGAAGCCACCTAAATAGACTAATGACATCGTGCCTTCTTTTTTTGTTTTCTTTACCAAACTTCCCTGTGGCAAGGGGCCTTAAATTGGTAATTGGTGAATTGCCGGTTGGTCCCACTCACACTCGTGTTTTATAAGCACTCTGCTATAAGCACTCTACTGTATACAGGGTGTCCCCCCAAAATGTATGCACACTTTAACAGCTGAGAACTCAATTTTGAAAATGAAATGTGTTTTAATAAATAGTGCCTTTATAAGTAATTATTCAAAGTGTGTGTATACATTTGGGTGGCACTCCCTACATTTTGATTTAAGAACCATTTACCTCAAATAGACTGTTTTTACCTTTACAATTGGAAACTGTCAATTATAGAAAAGTTTGTAATTTAATCACAAGAAGATTTAACAGGGAGGGGGTCAATTGGGGAAAAAGGAGACATATGTAAAACTTTAGACAATAAAAAAAGAAAAAAGAAGATTTAGCAAAGATAATAGTATTAGTTAAAAATCAGAGTCCTAAATATGTAGATATGTTTTTCTCTCTGTGAACCAAATTTCAAAGTTGTAGAATACAGTCTCTTAAATGTGTGTGTTTTTTCCTTAGCTCTGAAAGATGTTCTAATCCTGATAAAACAGTCCCTATTTTTCCTTATATATCTGTTTTGATTTTCTTTTTTTTAACTTTTTAATTGAATTTATTGGGATTGCATTGGTTAATAAAATAGGCTTCAGGTGCACAATTCTATAATACATCATCTGTATATTTTATTGTGTGTGCACTACCCCAAGTTGATTGCATTTCCTGCAAGTGTTTAGTCTCACAATAATCAGAATTTCCTGATATTCATAATGTGGTTTGTGGGCAAATCAGAGATTACACAGTATTCCTGAAAAGCCAGGGAAAAGAATGTACATCCATTCAAATGCTGGCATTTTGAAATGGAAGATCTTTGAAGCTCATTATTCTTCAAGATCTTATGAATTCTGTGTTCAAATTAATAGGTTACTCAATATGATGGTTTGCCTGAAATTATTTTTTAAATTTTACTAATAGTGCACAAAAGCACCAAACTTTTATATACTGGACATGGAATAGTTTGAGTAGCATATAATTTGTTTCTGCTCAATTGTCTTTAGTCTAGGAGTTAAAAACACCCAAAGTTTCATATACATTAGAGACATAAATGCAACAGTGATTAGGAAGAGCAAGACAGATGATTAACTAAAATGTGGGTAAAATAATAGATATAACTTGTAGGGACCAATAAAATCTGTAGATGGGAGATAAGGGTTTATGTCCCCAACCAATTGGAAACTTTATTTTGAAGGTTATCTTTAGTGTTAGAAGGCATCCTCCTTCATCAGATGGCATCTACCAGGAACTACTTGGCCATGTGTGTGTACCTTAGTTTAAAATACAAGATTTAGCCCTAGCTGTTTTGACTCAGTTGATAGAGCATCGGCCTGCAGACCAAAGAGTCCCGGGTTTGATTCAGGTCAAGGACACATACCTTGGTCGCAGGCTCCCCCCTGGCCCGGCCCTGGTCGGGGCTTATGCAGGAGGCAACTAGTCAATGTGTTTCTCTCACATGGATGTTTCTCTCTGTCTTTCCCTCTCTCTTCTACTCTCCCTAAAAATCAATGGAAAAATATCCTCGGGTGAGGATTAACAACAACAAAATAAGATTTATAGATAAAAAATCAATTTAAGATTGTCTCTTTAATATATCATAATCATGTGGTTGTTCACTCACACTACATTACAAGTCTAAAGCATATAATATTTTCATAGAAATATACTTATTTTTATATTTGAGAATAATTTAGGCAAAATATATTTTTAGATAACCCTTTAGGTAGCAGATTTTAATATATAGGCCAAATTAGCTTATAACTGTTACTATAGCTGTTTGTGTCTGTAGATATCGTTGTTCAGATATTTTTATGAGCCCCTGAAAATAATTGCTTTAACTTTGTTTTTAAGTACACTAGCATGTTTTGGCATATGCTCTTTCTCATAGTCTATCAGGATGCTTTTGGCTTCCAAGTCACAGAAAGTATAACCAAAATTAGCTTGAGAATATGGTTTTATTCTCCCGCATCGCAGGAAGTAAGGCAGTAACAGATTTGGTTAATTCGGTAGCTTAGTATGTTGGCATGTTGGCTCATGGTTGCAAAATGATTACAATTGTTCCAGGCATCACATGCAAATATAATGATATCTAACTAACAAAAGGTTTTTTTTATCAAGCAGAAAAATGTTTCCAGAAGCTCCTGGGCAGATATTTTCTTCAAATTCTGTTGTCCAGATTAGATCACATTCCCGTCTCCAAACTATCACAATCAAGGAGAATCTTAGACCAATCATGATTCACCGCTGGGGCTGGGCCTGGGCCTGGGGCTGGGGCTGGGGCTGGGCCCCTTCCCTGAGCATGTGACTGTGCAGAGTGAGCAGCCAACCAGTCTAGGGCTCTGCCAGCAATTGATATGAGATGGATTAAGGCAGGCAACTAACAGTTTCTGTAAAATAGATAGCACAAAAGTACATTGCTGCTTGGCATTGTTTGAATTGTCAAAAGTTCCAAATGAATTGGAAAATACAAATGAATTGGCAAAATACAAATGAATAAGATGTATCGTGAAATGCATACTGGTATTCATTTAGGTAGCTTAAAAAATCTTGGGGAATAGGAATGTAAATAAAAAACATTATTCGTTTATTTTCAAGTTATCCTTTCCTGTTTGTTTTCTGTCTTTAGCTGGAATGTACTTATCTAGGACAGCTCTGCTTTTCTAGTTTGCTTGCCTGCTTTTTCTCGTTAATTTATTCCACAAATATTTATTGAGTGCCGACTAAATTAGACCCTGTTCTAACCACTGGGACTGTTTAGTTTACTAAAATCTCTGTCCTCATAGAGCTTAATTTGTGATGGGGAAAGTGAGACAATAAACTATAAACATAATTAGGAAAATTATATTATATGTTCAAATGTGTCAAGCAGAATGAATGGCCATATGACAATGTCTGAAAGGTTTACTATTAATTATAAAGTTCCTTGTACAATCAGTATTTTAAGTTAAGCTTTAGATTTTGGCATTATAGCTTTTGCCTTAAATACATGAACCACTGAGTTTTCCTCTTTAGAAGATATCACTAATTACAGTGAGATGATCTGCACATAAACTCTTTCATAAGTTGTGTATCCTTATGTAGTAGAGAAATAAAAATGAACACTGTTCCCACTTGAGTGTCTTGCCAAGGGTTTTATCATTTCAGTGGAAACATTGTAATATTGTCTTCTGGCGTAAGGAGGGTATACAGAGATCTATACCTAGAGCCATGGCACATTGACTGCTCTTAGACACAGGTCAAATTCAAAACCTAGAAGAGGAAGCTCATGAGAAAATGGCTTCCTTTTCCCAGTATTATGTCTAAAGCCATGGCTCTTGTCCTTATTAATTAACACCGGTCCCTTTTCAAGAGAAGACAAACATGAGCAAAAGAGTACTTCAGACAAATACTAATTCAGCCTCAGTGCTTGCTTCTTCCCCAAGGATAACTCAGATGCCTTATTTTGGAAGATAGACATTAATATTCCAAAATGAGTTTCTAAACAGGAAGAGCTGATAAAAGATGGCATATATAACAAAGCATGTAGTGGAGAAAAGCCTATTTTTAGTGCCAAATATATGAAAAATAAGGAATTTACAAAGACAGTTCATCTTGGATTCCATTTGTCCTGGTCCTTGATCTCTGCTGGCTGTCATCTAGTTGATCTGATAAACTAATCAGTACTCGTGTGTCACTCACTCTGTGCTACATACATGCCCTGTAAATTCAGGATAATGCCTTCCAGCAGAGCAATTCTACTGACAAGAACTGCTTGCAGCGTGGCTAGCTGCTCGGGGAGATATTTGGGGGAAAGGCAGCCTTCTTTACCTCTGGAAGAGCATCCTGTGCTTGGCTGCCTACTCTTCCTGGGTCTAGAATATCTTTTTCCCATCAAGAACATTCCACAACTTAACCTGTATGTTGTGATCTCATAATCCAGCTTTATGATGTTGGCTTTTCGGATGGGCATCCTGTGGTAATGGCCTCCCCCATGAGAAAGGTCAGGGACCAGCCATCCTGTGACCCAGGGCCCACATCCAGCCTGCCCTCTGCCTTTGTAAATAAGTTGTATTGGCGCACAGCCGTGCTCATCTATTTATGCCTTGTCTGTGGCTGCTTTCACTCTAAAATAGCAGTGCTGAGTAGTTGAGACGGAGTCCATATGACCCATAACCGTAAAAATGTTCACCGTCTGGCCCTTTACAAAAAGAGCTTGCGGGCTTTTAACATAGAGCATGCAAACAAGGTGGCGAGGAGAGATTCTGACTGGGAAGTCATAGAAATCATACAGTCTCTTGCTTTTCAACTTTCCAGTGCAGCCTTTCCTTGAGAGGGTATAGCTTTGGAGAAGATGTAGCATCATCTTGGCTGTCGATTTCCCCTTTCCTTTCCAGGTGACAGTCACTTCTCTATGTATTATCCCTGAGGCAGAAATATTGCACTCCTCTGGCATGTTACACAGGATGCCTGCAGGGGCTGAACCCAGGCTTGGTGTGTGAAACCCAAGTCATGCTTAGCCAGTAGTCTTGACCTCAGTTATACATCCCTGGAGACAAAAAGACATGCAGTGCCTATATTATATTAGGAACACAGTGTATGCTTTATATTCCACATTTCTCCCCACTCTACCTTATAGTATGAGACACACACAGCCTCACCAGGGAACAATCCTTTGTCATAATGAGGCCAGGATTTCTTGGTTTTGATTTTCAGTAGAAATCTCTCTTCAGTCTATTTCTTTGGACCCTCATCCTTCCACCTTGAATGTGAGCATTACGAAGGGTCTACCCTTGGTCCAACAAAATCATTGCTGGGCAATTTATATCTGTTCGCATGGTTTCTACTCTTTTGTGAATTATGAGTTTATCCTTCAGTTCTAGACTTCAGTTTATTGTTTGTTGGATGCCTCTAACTAGATTTCCCACAACTGTGTCAAGCTCAGGCATATTCAAAATGGAAACCATTGCATCTTTTCCCAATTTCCTCCCATATTCCCTGTGTTGGTTAATGGCACAACTTGATATCTTCTTCTTCCTCCCTATTCACATCTGTTCAATCTCAAGTTCATGCTGATTCTGCCTGAAACAGCCTCACTTTGTCTGCCCGAGTTGGGGTATTTGCTGTCCTCCCTGGACTTCTGCAGTAATCTGTTCCATCATCTGATTTCAGGCTTAGCACCCTCCCAGCTGTCTTCCCACAACTGCCAGATATTTCTTTCCAAAGCACAGACCTCATTGGGAAACCTCCTTTCCCAGAGACCTTTTATGGCTTCCCATGAGTGACAATAAAGTCTAAACTAGCATTTGGAAACTGTTGCCACTCTTAACTACCCCCAACTACATTATTTTTTCTCTACTTTATATGCAATCATGCTCACAATCTTCCTTTTACTGAAGATATAACTTTCATCCTTTAAGACTCCATTCAGTGGCTACTTTCTGCATTGTGTCTTTCCTAATACCCCCTTCCCCAACTCCAGGGAGAAATAATTGCTCCCTATTTCATATGCTCATATTAAACATTATTAACATGGTGCTGTAACACACCACTCATTACAATTAGGGATGTGCAGACCTACTGGCTTGTTTAAGCGGCACATTCCTAGAGTATATGTATCTCACTTGTCTTTGAGTTTTTATCACACAGCAGAGTATGTGGCACATAGAAGTAGCCAGCAAACAGTTATTGATCAGTCACCATATTTGTAACTAGCAATCATTCCCCTCCTGTGCTGGAAATCTAAGAATAAATGGCCTTGTATTAAATGTTTCAAAACCCTCTGGCTGCTCTCTCCTCCTTTCCTACTCTCTCTGCCAGTTTTTCAAAAACCTTTCATTATTTTAATGACTCCTTTGACTTTTCATCAACATCGATTCAGCAAATATTTGACTAAAGTACTTAAACTTGTCTACATTCACCACATCAGTCTAAGTTGTGAAATCCCAAAATGAACTCTCTGTTCCAGGTGTAACTCTTAGGCAGTGCTTTCAGCGGGTACCGGAAGTCCCTGTGTTGTGCATTCCAGTACACAGCCTGCCATTTGTCAGCATCACTTTGTGATTTACTATTCCCTTGTGACTGACTATGACCCCTTAGATCTTCATTATTTATCCATAGCCAGCTATTCCCCTGCTTATATCTCTAGGATTTTTTTTCTCTTTATGATAAAAATCTTTAGAGAAGGACTCTTCAAACATATACCTGATCTTTCCACCTTCTCTAAGTCTTGCCATCTTCAAAGACCCTTTGAAGAGAGGGAAAAAGTTTCAATTTCTTTCTAGGGGAGCTACTGCAATTTATTTATTTATTTATTTATTTATTTATTTATTTATTTATTTTTATTAATCCTCACCTGAGGATGTTTTTCCATTGATTTTTAGAGAGAATAGAAGGGAGGGAGGGGGAGAGATAAAGAGAGAGGAAAAGTGAGAGAGACACATCGATTGGTTGTCTCCTGCACATAGTCCGACTGGTGCCATGGAGCAAACCTGCAACAGAAGTATGTGCCCTTGACCAGGAGTCGAATCCGTGACTCTTCAGTGTGTGGGCCAACACTCTAACCATCGAGCAACACTGGTCAGGGTGAGCTGCTGCACTTTAAAAGATGAGAAATAGTCATACATGGTGTAAAAGCTAGTCACATTAAATTTGTTAAGTACATTATTGCATCATCATTTACCTTTGTAAGTACTTAAGCATAAACACTTCAATATCCAGAAAGTAACATTGCATTGTACTTGAGAACCTATGAGTCAAAGAGACATTCTACAGAAGTTCACATTGAAAGAAGTCAAATCTAAAACATGGCGTTTATTATTGCAAAGTTTTGTACAGGAAATAAAATCTGGTGTGTCCATAAACTCCCTAAATCCCTTAGTAAGCTATTTGTCCAACATGTCAAACCTAATGGCAAAATCCCTCTATACCAATAAATAAGGCAACTTAAGTGGAAGATTCATGATGAAGCCAGAAAACTCCTCTATAAATAATGGCACAGTACCCAGGGAGGAAGGAGGTAAAGGAGAGGGCAGTAGATCATTAGCATAGTAAGAAAAGGATATTCCCATCAGTAAGTAAGCAATGGTATTTGACCAAATCTAGGTCATGATCAAGGATATAATCACAAGTGAGATGGGTTTTACATTGCGGAATGTAGCCACTGTGCTCACATACAGATGGAATGGCTTGCTTCCCAGAATGCAATCACCACTATATAATAACGTCCTTATTATTTCTAGTTTTGAAAAGGAGATCTTAAAGCAGAATATCTCATTTCCAACCTCCGTCCCATCCAAACCCAATTTTTCAGTGATCCACATTATAATATGGTAGTCAGATATTTTCACAGATCAACTCTTTCTGGCTATAGCAACCCAGATTTGTGATATTAAGAGAGACATGAAATTGTATATTCATTTTATTTATCCTGTTTTATAAATGAATGACTCAAATACATATCCTATACAGTCAAAATATCCCAGAATAGAAACGGAGAGTTGGAATTCACATGGATTTCTCACACAGCTCAGGTTCCTGGCATGTTTTCCCAACCTGTTAGCAGCTAACTAGCTAATCTTTCAACACATTTCTAGAGAAAGCACTTTCATAATTTCACTTGGTTCCACCTCTTTGCCATTCTTGCTATAAAGTTCTTTTTAATTCTCAGACTTTCTTTTCTTAGATTTCAGATTCAGGCACTATTATTCTGCCTTCTGGAAATATGGAACATACCTGATAAGCTTTATCCTTTAAATAAACATCCAGTTCATGTCCATGGATATAGTTATATCCCTTAGCCCCATGTTCCCTCAGGTTATTTATCCATATTCTGTTCATTGTTTGGCATTTCCCAAACTTTTAGCACTTCTTTTGTTCTTATCAGACTTCTTTTTCAGGTTTATATAAATCCCTTCAACAGAGGAGGATCCAGATTTGTGAGGCCTGCATTTATACATTTTGGGTGGAACCATTTTTTTTTTAAAGAATATAAAAATATCTTTCTATTAGAGGCCCAGTGCACAAAATTTGTGCACTGGTAGGGTCCCTAGGCCTGGCCAGCGATCAGGGCCCATCAGATTCCCCGCCTCCCCGCCTCCTTCCCTAGCTCCTTCAGTGCCCTGCAGCCACTGGTTTCCTGCCATGTTCCATGCCACCCCCTGGTGGTCAGTGCATGTCATAGCGAGCGATCGTACTCCAAGACTTCTGGTTGAACTCCCAAGGGGGCACTTTGCATATTAACTATATATATGTATATAGCAAAATTTATAAAGACATACGGCCAGGTGAGCACATTGCCAGTGCCCCTCCCATGCAAGTGAGAGGTCCTGATGTTTTGTTTTGTTAGCTTCATGGTAAATCTGTCTCTGCCACCAGAGGTGTTCTGCCTATAAATTAAACACAGCTCTTTTTAAAAAGGGCCAACCTGAGTAGACACTTCTCCAAAGTGAACATACAAATGGCCAATAGACATGTGAATAAATGCTCTAGGTCACTAATCATCTGAGACATGCAAATTAAAACCACAATGAAGTGTCACCTCACACCTGCCAGAATGGCTACCATCAATAAATCAACAAACAACAAGTGCTGGTGAGGGTGTGGAGAAAAGAATATCCTCATACACTGGTGGGAATGCAGACTGGCACAGCCACTGTGGGAAACAGTATGGAGTTTCTTCAAAAAATTAAAAATGGAACTCCCATTTGACCCAGCAATTCCAGTTCTGGAAATATATGCTAAGAAACCTGAAACACTAATTCGAAAGAATATATGCACCCCTATGTACATAGCAGCACAATTTATAATAGCTAAAATCTGGAAACAGCCCAAGTGCCCATCAGTAAATGATTGGATAAAAAGGCTGTGGCACATTTACACAATGGAGTACTATGCTCCTGTAAAAAAGAAGGAAATCTTACCTTTTGTGACAGAATGGATGGACCTGGAGAGTATTTCGCTAAGTGAAATAAGCCAGTCAGAGAAAGACAAATACCATATGATCTCACTTATATGTGGAATCTAATGAACAAAATAAATTAACAGCATAGAAACCGAGGCATGGAACAGACTGACAGCTGTCAGAGAGGAGAGGGTGGGGGGACTGGATGAAAGAAAGTGAAAAGATTAGCCAAAAATATATATGCATAACCCATAGACAGAGACAACAGTGTGGTTATGGCCAGAGGGAAGGGAGGACGGGAGCTGGTTGGAGATGGGCAAAGGGGGAGAAAATGGGGATACTGTAATAGTGTCAATAATAAAAATGAAGTTAAAAAAATAATAAAATTTTAAAAAGTCCAACTGTCAAAAAGGATAAATGCTATCACATGTGCAAAGCTAGTATTTACACTAAATTAATCTTCACTGCCTTCAATAATTAAGAAAGTTATTGCATGTCTCCTTTGTATAGGTGCTATATCCGTTTTATACTTAAGACCTCTTATCTGAATATAATACACTTACACACACACACACACACACACACACACACCAGACTAAAACCAACACAGTGCCTGCCCTTTCAGAGGCTGTTAAACTTAGCCAAGACTGAAGCAAAATGCATAAAGGAAATATATGGATGTCTGAATGCATGTTAAATATTTAACAGACATATAGAAAACTGGAGTGCATCTTGTAGCAGTGGTTAGTGAAGCAGTCCTTAGGGTCTCTAACTTAATCTCATGGAGGAGAGCTGTAAGGTGTGCTCTCTTTCTAACTAATGAAACTGACATTTCCCTTACCAACAATATGGCATGGACCACTGTGACCTCTAGGGGCTGTGTTGCCATTTTTTTTCCCCCATGTATCATCAATTCTTCCTTTTTTATTTGTATTGTTTGCCTTCTACTAGTTGTTTCACGTTATATGTATTTCTCTACATATGAGAATTACTCTGATTGTTCACACAACTTCAATAAAGGGAAAGGTGCTACCCCATAAGTACTGGAAAGACATCTTGCTGTCAATATCCTGGCAGGTAGGCTCACAACTCATCAAATAATCACTTTCTACTTAGAAGAGTGCAGAGTTCTGGCTGGCAATCAAGGTGGCTTTGTGAAAAGCAAATTGACCAAAACCATTTTAACTTCTATGAAAGAATTGGTGCCATCTAGTCCAAAATAAAGAAATCTCTCTTCGTTTGCTAAGATTTTTATTCCTTCCCATGTGACATTCATTCCTAATGATGATTTGTAAAAAACAGGATCTATATTCTAGACTAGAATATTATTTCAACTGACAGTAAGACAGTGCTCCAGGTGAGTGAGTGGAAAATTGACTAAAAGAGGACAAACACTGTAGTGCTTCTTTGGATGATTCCTAAGTGCCAGGAATGCAAAAGCCATGTCTGTAATGCTCCTTGTTGATCTCCCAGGAACTAGAACAGTATGTGACAATACATGGTATATACTCAACGAATGAATGAATGTTTCCTGGTTCTCAATAAAGGTACAGGTCACTGGATACAAATAGGGCTACATTTAGCTTAGCTTTTCTGCTTCCTTGGCCTCTTCCCTGTCTCTCCCATCACCTAGATCAGGGGTGGGGAACCTTTTTTTCTGCCAAGGGCCATTTGGATATTTATAACATAATTTGCAGGCTATACAAAATTATCAACTTAAAAATTAGCGTTCTACATTTGGTCAAATATTTAACTCACCCTAATGCCATGGCAGGGCCAGACCAAGTGATTTTGAGGGCCGTATACAGCCCGTGGGCCCAATGTTCCCCACCCCTGGCCTAGAGGAAGGAAAAAGTATCAATGGCCATATGTCCAGAAGGATGTATAACACTTCATTAAAAAAATTTTTCTTGCTGTAACCGGTTTGGCTCAGTGGATAAAGCATCGGCCTGCGGAATGAAGGGTCCCGGGTTTGATTCTGGTCAAGGGCATGTACCTTGGTTGTGGGCACATCCCCAGTGGGGGGTGTGCAGGAGGCAGCTGATCGATGTTTCTCTCTCATCGATGTTTCTAACTCTCTCTCTCTTTCCCTTCCTCTCTGTAAAAAAAAAAAAAAAAATCAAGAAAATATATTTAAAATTTTTTTTTTCTTTTGGGTATTCCCTCAGAAATAAAATCAAGTTCAGTTAGGAATTAGATCTTTTCAGGGGTACTAAATCTTGGCAATTTGAGAGTGGATTTGATTTTTGAAAACAGTTCAAAGTGACATTGAGCCAAGATTTATTAATAAGATGTACAACCAAAGTAACGAAATCTCTTGTCAAAAATATTGTGAATCTAGGCCAGCGGTTCTCAACCTGTGGGTCGCGACCCCTTTGGGGGTTGAATGACCCTTTCACAGGGGTCGCCTAAATACATCCTGCATATCAGATATTTACATTATGATTCATAACAGTAGCAAAATTACAGTTATGAAGTAGCAACAAAAATAATTTTATGGTTGGGGTCACAACATGAGGAACTGTATTTAAAGGGCCAGAAGGTTGAGAACCACTGGTCTAGGCCTAGCCAGATAGCTCCGTTGGTTAAAGCTGTGTTCTGATGTGCCAAGGAATCAACCGATGAATGGATACGTGGAACAACAAATTGATGTTTCTCTCTCTTCCTCTCTCTCTCACCAATAAATAAATTTTAAAAATATTGTGAATCTAAAATGAGACTGATTTCATTTGATTTAGATTTTAATTCTGAAAGAGCAGGTTCAATCACAGAGAAAGAGCCCTCAACAAAATAACTGTATGGCTTCCCAAGGTGGTTCTCTGAAGAACAGGATTCATGATTTCAACAGATAACTTGGAACCAATCTGAAAAGTTAAGCATTGCTCCTTAAAATGTTATAAAACAACTGCTATGATATGTTAGGAGAATTAGAGCCTGAAAAATTGGAAATATTCTTACATGGGATATTTGTTAGCCCATCTCTTAGGTTATCCTTTCCAGTTTTGTACAGTTTTTTTTTTCTGGGGGGGGGGAGGTGCATATGAGGATAAAGAAGCCAATCATTTAAAAAATAATGTCCAACAAGTAGAGATAAGAGCCAGAGGAAAACCTTAACATTATTAAAAGTTTAGAAGAAACTATGAGAGAGGAGAGAGTTCTAGAAAATGGTATTGCATGGCTTACTTAATGGGGTCCAACAGATTATCCTAAGGGCCTGTCTGACTGCCCCCTCCCCCGCCACACACATATACAACCTTTACCCTACAAACAAAGCAATTTACCTGCATTGCATTTGAGGATTAGTTTCACTTCTGTGGAACTCAAGTTGTCACAGGCACCACTTGTTCTGGTGACAACTTACACCTGTGTGAAAAAATATTAAGGAAGAAACTGACCAGGTTTTTATTTCACAACAACCAATAGACATGATATGGGCTTAAGGATCCGACAGCTTGTAGTTCAACATGAGGAAGTATTTTCTTGTAGAAGTGATTAACTATCAGCACAGGTTCCTGCAGGAGGTCAAGGAACCCTGTTTGCAGTCAGAAGATGATAGAGCCAGCATTTCTTGAGGGTCCTTCCTGTCTGACTTCGTATTTCTATTTGTCAAGGTCATTTCAAAGTATTTTCCAAGTCTCTGGGTGCTTTTCAACCCACCCAAACTGGCCTCATCAGAAACCTTATTGATTGTGCCGCCTCTTCCATCCTGTAAGGTGGTGACAGTACTGGTAGTACAGCAGCAAACCCAGCTCTCGGGCCTGTAAGATACCATTGCTTTGTCCTTTCCCCGCAACAGTATCTCTCCAAGACATTTTCCCATTTAAATATTGTATCAGTAACTTTAGCGTTTCATTTTCTTCCTTTGGATCAAGATAAAATTAATTTATAGGTTGACTTTCTATACGCACTCAAAGCACTTCATAGACTTGAACCAAGTAGAGGTCCATAAAGGCATGTGGATCTCAATTGCTTTTCTTTCCCAGGTACCTGCTAAGAAAAAAATGTGTCTGCAGGAACATGCAGCACTTGAAACCTCCATGCTACAGATTGTAGATTAGTTTCTAGCTCATCAGAGTTCAGCATTCTGATAGTCTGTGACGGGAAAGACAGTTTTTCCTCCAACTTCAGATCACATGTTTTTGCAGTTGGAAAGCAAATTTTAAAAGAAGGCCTTGGGGACCACAGCTAGCCTGCATTATCAGTGCACTACTCCTTTGTAACTAACTGCAGTTTAATATCAAGAAGATTTGCACATAGTCCTTTTTTCCTTCTCACTTTTAATAATTTACCTTTGTGATTCTCTTCACAACCATGCTGGCATGCAAAGATCTATTTGTCTGTCAAACCTCCAGATATGTACAGCATGTGAAAGACACATTAAATTTTTATTTGTTTCCTACAGAGGCTGAGCAGTGAGCACAACAGTAGGTTGTGCTGAATTCAAGAGGGCTGCTTCTATGAACATGTGCTGGCATTTACTTCACTGGCTCCTTCACCTGTAGCCCATCAGTTTCTTCTATGAGTCTCCCCTCTACCAGAGAGAGTCATTTATACAAATATACTCAAGGAACTTTTCATGTACTAGTAAACCTTCCCCCCGCCCCCAAACCTGAGACAGTTTTGTCTGAAACCAAAAGATCGCTGGGAAAGCTGTGTATTACTGATGTTTGTGGATCCTGAAAATATCTCACTCGAATCAAAGACTCATTTTCAAAATTGGGACACAACTTTCCTTTTCACCTTGGAGGTTCCTTGTCAGCACTAATCTCTGCAGAAGTGAATTTTCACTGCAGGGTTGAGCTCTGTCAGGATGGCAAATGGCATAGATATCAGGCCTCAGAAACATCAAGCATTGGCATTTTTAAGAAAATACCTAATTGTCAGGGAACCATAGCCTATGAATGATTAGGAAGAAACCACCATTCAAAGGTGGGTAATGCTTATTTCAAGGCCACTAATGTTTTTCACAATAAAGAAATAGGTGCGCAAGGAGCTATGGTACTATGTGTAGAGATGTTGTTGGTAATTTAATGTTTTTGAGAATCCCCAGGCTGAAAAGTGTTGTTACATAAATAAACTAGCCCTGGCTGCTAATTCTTAGAAAATGTGAAGAGTTTCTAAAGTGTCACTAGGTTTTGACCTTTTCTGTTATGAAGACCACAGTAGGGAGTTAGGGAGTTTATTTGGGGTTATTTTATGGAAAGTGGTCAGGGAGTGCATCACTATTAAGGGGGCATTTAAGCATAGACTTGATGGAGCTGGAGCAAAGGGAACACCAATGTAAAGGCACGGAGGGAAGGAGACCAGTGGGCTGGGACAGAATGATGAAGAAGATGGGGTCAGAGAAGCAGTGGGCCAGATCAAGTAAGGCCTTGAAGGGTGGGAGAGGGCAGTGTAGTCTAGAAAGAGAATGAGAGCGAGCAGTCTGGCCTATAGGTCTATAGGAAGTAAGGGACACAGTGTCTCAGCAATCTAAGATAGCAGAACATGTGTTCTTTTGTTTGATTTGGTTTATCATGTTACCTATGGTCCATCATACCATCTATATATGATTCATACCATCTATATATATAAAAGCCTAGCCCTAACTGGTTTGGCTCAGGATAGAGCGTCGGCCTGCAGACTGAAGGGTCCCAGGTTCGATTCCAGTCAAGGGCATGTACCTTGGTTGCGGGCACATCCCCAGTAGGGAGTGTGCAGGAGGCAGCTGATTGGTGTTTCTCTCTCATCGATGTTTCTAACTATCCCTCTCCCTTCCTCTCTGTAAAATATCAATAAAATATATATTTTTTAAAAAGCCTAAGCAACTGAATGACCGATCAGTTGACCAGTTGCTATGATGTGCACTGACCACCAGGGGGCAGATGCTCAATGCAGGAGCTGCCCCCTGGTGATCAGTGCATTCCCACAGGCAACGTCCCTCGGCCGGCCAACCTCCTGTGGTCCCTCCCCCGGTGGCTGGCCAACCTCCCACAGCCCCTCTCCCAGGCCGGCTGCCCTCCCCCCCCCATTGGCCCCAATTGCTGGCCAGGTCAAAGGACCCCACCCGTGCACGAATCCATGCACCAGGTCTCTCGTATTTACATATGACAATAAGCACAACTTTAATCCCCATCTAACTGCAGTATCAACACATGTGTTCAATGTCTGTTACATGAGCAAGTACTTGAGCAAGCTAATTAAGGTTTCAGTGACCTCACTGAGAAAGTTCTAATCGTAGTCGGTTGGTGAAATATTCATGAGATCTTGCGTAAGAGGAACCTGGGTCACTAGTACCATAAGAAGTGGAAATCTCTGGGAAAGAAAAGTTTAGCAGGATTAAAGTGCTGATCATTCTTCAGACATACTGATTCTCAGTGTAGTTGCTGCAGCTGCAAAGTCTTTGCCCCAAGCATTTGTCATGTCTCCTTCAATCCAATATGCCCTTTAAACACGGTGAACAATTATAGAAAAGGAATAGCCAATGTTGTTTGATGTTAATTAAAGTGGAGGATTCTTTCCTTTCTTTAATGGAAAGCCTTAATTCGTCCCTACTTGAAGGTGAAAAATCTAATGACTTATTGCCACCATCTTATGTAGGTTTTTCCTCTAATCATCTGGTTGTTTAATGCTGTGTTCAAATGCTGAAAAACTCATCTTGGCTCACATTTTCCCATTTGGAACCTGACATGATCATTCTGAAATGGGATTGAGAAAGATCAGGAAGAGTATATGAGTCCTGATTTACCTTTGGCATTCGTTAGGATTTCCATCCACTTATACTGACAAATAGGGGATTCCGCCCATGTTACACTTCAGTTAGTGTAACATAACATCAGGAGCTGCGTGTCTCAACAACTCTTATCCTTGGTTGCAGGCACATGCAGCAAATGGCCAATATGACACTAGCTGTCAAAACAACTCAAGCAAAGAATGTGTTAGGTATCTATCTATATGAAGCATAGTACAAGAGGAGGGAGAATTTTGTTAAAGAAATGTTTTGGTAAAATGATGAAAAGGTGTCATATGTACAATTGCCTTTTATGTTCATGGCCATGCTCAGGGCATCTCTGGGACAGGGAAAGGACAGGGTCTGGACAGACTTTCCAGCTCTATCTATTTTGCCTCCTGTTGTGCCTGGGATTAAATGAGAACCCCACCAACAAGCAAAAAGGTTTTACCATTCAGCTTATCTTGTATTTGAAATCCTTCAGTACAAGGTTTTCCAGCAAGACTAGCAGTCTCTTAAGGGTAAAGGTGGCAAAAGTGTATGAGAAAGCTCAGCCAGGCCTGGGGTAGAGGACGGTGTGTAGGCTCATTCTCCCGACTCCCCCGTAAACCTTTAGGCAGAACAAGTGAATACTGCGTTCTGAGATAAATACTCACAAAAGAAATAAAAGTAAACTCCTAATTTCCAAATCTAATGGCCTTTCTTTTTTAGTTTGTGCTTCATTTTCTCAGGGAGATGAGAGACCTAACTCCAGATGTTTAAAAACAAACAACGCAAAAACAAAACACTGCCTTCTTCCAGGAAACTTTATCCCCCCAGTGTATGCAAATAGTCCCCGAAGGTGTGTTGAACCTTAAGTAAGATGATGTGTGAATTTCATTATTGCTCCACAGAACAAGATATTCAGTGATGTTTTTTGTGTCTTAGATTTGTCCAATATGGTATATTAAAAAAAGAATGTTTCCCACAAACTTCTGTTGTTCATTCTCTCTCTGTCTTTGTTCTCGTGGCTTCAGGAAGGCAAGTCCTATTGTTTGTTCAAAGTTTGTAGGTATGAGAGAGAATGAGTGTGGTTTGTTCATATTTTTACCTGATTCTGCAAAATAGCCATAGCACGAAGGATTCTTCCTTCTCCCCAATAAGTATGTCCATACATGGCCATACTCCTAGGTTGAGTGAAATGGAATCCAGACCCTGAATTGCATAGAGCCATGGTCGGCAAACTGCAGCTCACGAGCCACATGCAGCTCTTTGGCCCCTTGACTGGCTCTTCCACAAAATACCACGTGCGGGCGTGCACATAGAGTGCGATTGAAACTTCATGGCCCATGTGCAGAAGTCGGTATTTTGTGGAAGAGCCACACTCAAGGGGCCAAAGAGCCGCATGTGGCTCGCAAGCCACAGTTTTCCAAGGCGCATTTTGCCAACCACTGGCATAGAGCATTGGTATTGACCAACTGTGGAATAATCTGATAATGAGTAGAGGCCCAGTGCATGAATTTGTGCATGGATGGGGTCCGCCCTGATTGGGGTTGAGGGGGGTGGTGTATCCGGGGTGGGGCCAGCCAGATGGAGGGGATGCGGTGGTTGGCAGGCCGGCCCCACCACCTGGTCGAACTCCGGTCAAACTCCTGATAGAGGGGACAATCTTCATATTACCCTTTTATTATATAGGATAACCCACCACCATTCATTGAACACAATACCAGGCACTGTGCTTAATGGCTTTATGTGCAACTTCTCATTAAATTGCAAAACAACTCTCAAGTCCAGGTATTTCATAGATCAGGAAAGGAGGCTTGGCTCAGTTAAGTAAATTGCCCAAGGGGATAAAACATGATTGTCACTAGACAGCCAGATTTAAACCATATCTCTCAGCCCTTAAAGGCCATCTTGTGTTCACAAAGGTGTGCGGTTCTACTTCGAAGGTTTGGATTATGGGCCCTCAATTAGAGGAACAAAATAAATAGGCCTCTTTCTCATCATTGTTTTTATCCTGGGCATAAAACTATAGGTCAGGAATCTTTAAAAGTCTTCTCAATAGGATGCATAAAAAATGAAGCTATAGAATCATCATACTTATCTAGGAAAGATAGAGACTTACCAGGTCTGCAGTTCTTTCAGTTAAATTTGGTGTCCTATGGTATTTTCAAAAGAAATGATTAAAAGAAACATTTTAAAATTTCGAAGTGGTTAGCATGAAGCAAAAGAGTTAAAAAAAAAAAAAGAGCCCAGTTTGATTAAAGCTAAGAGAAAGTCGGATGCTAGGATAGTTCAAGGTAAAAGATGTGGAGAGAATTTCACCTGTTTCATTGAGCTTTCATGAAAAATAATATCTCGATGACACATGTTTAGTGTATAAAAAGATTTTCAATATAATATACACCAGGTTTCTTTATATTGTTGCCAAATGATTTGACTCAATATCATTTGTGAATCCTTCCAACATCCCTGATGGATGAAGAAACGCTCAGCAGTGCACTGTGTGCCTCTGGCACCGGAGTTATCAATTTGTTCACCAGGACATTTCCAATTTACATTCTTTTAAGGTTATGTGACTCTACTCTCATACAGCTTCTGATACTGCAATGAATTGCAAGGCTTTCCAAGTATATTCACACAGGTTCCCAGGATGATCCAAAACCCCAAAGAGAAGAAACTACATTTCTAGACTCTTATGAGGGTAGACTGTGTCAAGATGCTACATTTCTAGTCACAGATCACATCCTCCTGACTTCCAAACAAGAGGGAGGGGCTTGTGCCGAGTAAACCATTGAAAACACGTGGTCATTTGTGTTTAATGACCAAATTCTTGCTGTTCAAACTTTCAGATGTTCCTACTACACATGATAATCAGCACCACCGTGTGTGTAGTGAGCATTTCTTCTGTACCAGGCATTGTCTTCAGTGTTTTACATAAACACAACTTCCCTTAGTCTATTTAGCAACCAAGTGATTTGAGTATCTCCGTTCTGCACATGTGGAAGCCAAAGCTCAAAGTGATAAAGCAACTAACTTGTTCAAGGTCACACAGCTTTTAGGATAAATGACAGGAGCTTGGATTTGAAACCAAGTTTACTCGACTCCAGGATCCAATTTCCTTACTAATGTCTCCATTCCTCCATGCCTCAAAAGTACCTTTGGCTTCCAGTGAGATCATAGTGCTTGCTGAGTGCTTTTGTAGTCAGCCCTGGATAGTAAGCTATTGGAGACGATGGAAGGAAGAATGGTTTTGGTGGTGGTGGTTTTTGTTTTCATATATCTTGTTAAGATTGGAAGATGCTTCCTTTATGTAGACCTGCCATGAATGAGGCTGGCATTTGAGCCCCTTGGAATTTTTTGAAAGTTTCGTCCATTTCTTAAAGCTTAATTGTAATAAATGAGAGGTCTTAGAATTTACATAGGTGCTTTTTTTTTGCATATGGCATTTTTAGTCCATAGGTTTCATTTGTTAATTTTGTACAGCCAGGGAAATAAGATTTTTAATTTATTCATATTTTTAGTGAGGCAATAGAGATTTCAGTGAGAGATGTAAAATTATATATTTCACAATAAATCCTAGAGACATCTGTTATATTTTCCTCCTTTTGTACTTCTTACTGGCTTTTGAAAAATAGATGTACCAGTAAAACTGAGGCTTTGTTCTGTGACTATTTCTTATCTTATTTGAGGTTACTACCAAAACACTTTCTCAATTAGCATCCTTGTAACAGAATGCAGTCCTATACATTGACAGAATCTAATCAGTTGGCTTTCTCAGACCAATAAATAATAATTAATGCTTGAGGATGATAATACTCATACATTAGTGTTTTAAAATGTTTATGAGGGTCCTAGCTGGTTTTGCTCAGTGGATAGAGCGTCAGCCTGTGGACTGAAGGGTCCCAGCTAGGGTCCCAGGTTCAATTCCAGTCAAGGGCACATGCCTGGATTGCGAGCTCAATCCCCAGTTGGGGGCTTGCAGGAGGCAGCCCATCAGTGTTTCTCTCTCATCATTGATGTTTATATCTCTCCATCTCCTTTCCTCTCTGAAATGTAAAATACATAAATAAATGTATGTTTAGTGAGGCTCGGCAAATATAAAGTGTTGCTAAATCACAGCCAATTATTTAAGGTATTGTGTTGTTGTTTTTTTTAGCCTGGGCTTAAATTTGCTCCTGTTGCTTTTATTCTTTAAATTATTTGGGTTCTGTTAATAGGAATGAGGATGAAAAGAAAATATCTCATCCCTCAAGGGAATTCTCTCCCCATCAGATTTCACTTTTTTTTTTTTTTTGAAATGTGTTATCTTTCACTCTAGTAAAAGTCAAGATTGATGATATGGAACCATAGTTAAGATTTGCCTTTCTCTTTTAATATTTTTTCTTAAAGAGAGAGAATTAAACAGGCCTGTGTTTCCCACCCCTAAGTTGTTAAAGTCAGAGCTAAAGTATAAAAACATCAAGAGGAATAGGGGCTTCTTTTAAGCATGAGGCCGCTTCATGAAGACAGAACTGGTGGCATCAGGACCAGAATTATACTTCACAGTCTGTGTGGCTTGAAAAAATATATGTCTCTGTAGATGCTTCCATTCCTTTTCATTACTGCCAAACCACAGAAATTATTTTCCTCTTCTGTTTTGATCTCTTTAGAATCACACAGGCCATTTCAAAGCATGTGCTTGTTTTGTAGTTCAATCTATTTCTGAAACATTTAAGATGTAAACTAAAGGGCCTATTACTTGGTCTGTTTCATCATTGACTATATCTATATTTATGTTGTTTCTTAGTGCCAGTTGCAAGCCTCCATTTTTATAGAAATTTAATCTATTCACATCTGCCAGATTTCTTCATTAGCGAGTCTTTTGATGTTGTTGACTTATTTCCTTCTACCCCAATTGTATCAATTTAGATATAAACAATTTTTTAGTTTTACTCCATTTTCAAGAAATAAAAAGGAAAGGAGTATATGGAGAATGCTACAGAAATAGTATGATTCATGTCCATGAACCTTGGAATGCCTATCAGTAGTCTACATCAGTACTTCTGTTCTCAAAATATGGCTTAGATTTGGGATTTTGTATTTTTATAATGAGTCTACTGTTTTCATTAGAGGATCTTAGTCTGTGAAAGGATACCTATAAAAAAATCAACAGTCTTGGGAATAGAATTGCCAGATTTATCAAATAAAAATAGATGCCCATTTAAATTTGAATTTCAGATAAACCCTGAATATCTTCAGTACCAAGGTGTCCAAAATATTACATGATTGTTTTAGTATAAGTATATCCCAAATATTATATGCATAATGAATAATTTTCCTACCAATGAGTCCCAAACATTACATGAATTTTGTAAGTATAGCTTAAGTATAGTATGGAATATACTTAGACCACAAAGATAATTCATAGTTTACCTGAAAGTAAAATGTAATTGATTGTGCTGTATTTTATTTGGCAACTCTGCTTGGAAGGCATCATGGTAGTGTAAGTGAACACATGTGGTTTTGGTACTTAAGTAACTGGGTATCCTTGGGCATCTCACTTAACTCACCTGAACCTAAGTTTCATCATCTGTAAAATGAGAGAAAATAATAGATATTTGCAAATTTTCTATGAAGACTAGAAAATATTTATTTAAAACACCTGGAAAATAATAGAGTGTCATGAAAAAGTAGCTGTTATTATCAGAACAAGGAAGAAATACAAATGGAAGGTACCAGTTTTTTGTGTTGGTTTTTTTTTTAGTTTCATAATAAATAACAGCACTCAGCAGTTAAACAGCTCATTCAATTAATAATAGAAGAGTCCACCTAGACATTGGTGACTATATACCAGATCAGAGATTTGACCAATAATAAAATATACACAAGCATTAACCTTCCTCCGCTCCTCTATTACTTGCCTGTTATGCTACTTACCAAAGGTTGCATAACTTATTAGTATCAGCCTGAGTATACGTTGCCTTTTCACATTGTCTTTATTTTAACTAATTCACATTTTTATTTCAGTCCTGTCTTTCTCAAACATCAACTTTGTAAAATTTATTGAGATCTAATTTACATATAAAATGCAGCATTTTGAAGTATACAATTCAGTAGTTTTTATTATATTCACAAGGTTGTGCAACCAACACCACTGTCTAGTTCCAGAACATTGTCATTGACCCAAAAGAACCCATGCTCAGTAGTAGCTACTCCACATTTCCCCCTCTCCCAGCCTCTGGCAACCACTAATCTAATTTCTGTTTCTATGGCTTTAACTGTTCTGGATAGTACTTATAAATGGAATCATGCCACGTGTGGCCTTTTGTGTCTGACTTCTTTTACTTAGCATGATATTTTAAGGTTCATCAATGTTGCAGCATGTGCCAGCACTTCATTCTTTTTATGATTGAACTAGAGGCCTGGTGCATGAAATCCGTGCAAGGGTAGGATCCCTAGGCCTGGCCAATGATCAGGGCCGATCAGGGCCTTCCAGCTGCACGCCAAGGCCTTCCTTCCCTGGCTGCTGGCTGCTGGCTGCCAGCCAGGGCCTTTCTTCATTCTGCGCCACCCCCTGGTGGTCAGTGTGTGTCATAGCAAGCGATTGAACTCCCATTCTCCCCAGCCAAACTCCTGAGGGGACAATTTGCATATTTGCCTTTTATATATATAGACTAGAGGCCCGGTGCACAAAAATTTGTGCACTTGGGGGGGGGGTCCTTCAGCCCGTCCTGTGCCCTCTCACAGTCTGGGACCCCTCGGGAGATAACGACCTGCTGGCTTAGGCCTGCTCCCAGGTGGCAGAGGGCAGGCCCAATCTCTAGGTGCAGCCCCTGGTCGGGCTCAGAGCAGGGCCAATAGGGGAGTTGGGGCGCCGCCCCCTGTCATGCACAGAGCTGGGCGGATTGGGAGGTTGCGATGCCACCCTCAGTCACGCACAGGGTAGGGCTGATTGAGGGGTTGGGGCACCGCCCCCTGTCACACTCAAGGCAGGGTCGATGGGGAGGTTGCGGCGCCACCCCCTGTCACTCACAGATCATGGCCCATCAGGGGGTTGGGGCGCTGACACCTGTCACTCACAGAGCAGGGCCCATCAGGGGAGTTGGGGCTCCATACCCTGTCACACACAGAGCAGGGCCAATCAGGGGGTTGAGGAGCTCCCCGCTGTCACTCACAGAGTAGGGCCAATAGGGGAGTTGGGGCACTGCCTCCTGTCACACACAGAGCAGGGCGGATCAGGGGGTTGGGGCGCTGCACCCTGTCACACTCAGGGCAGGGCCGATGGGGAGGTTATGGCTCTACCCCATCACACACAGAGCAGGGCCCATTGGGGGGGGCAGGTTGGGGCACCACACCCTGTCACAGAGCCGCAGGGTGATCGGGGGTTGGGAAGCTCCCCCCTATCAGGCACAGAGCAGGGCTGATCAGGGGGTTGGGGGCGCCTTCCCCTGTCACGAACAGAGCAGGGCAGATAAGGAGGTTTTGGCCCCGCCCCCTGTCACACACAGAGCTGCAGGGCGATCAGGGGGTTTGGGCGCTGCCCCCTGTCATGCTGATCCTGGTGCCGGGAGGCCTCTCGGCTCTGCTGATCCTGGTGCTGGGAGGCATATTACCCTTTTACTATATACGATAGAGGCCTTGTGCATGGGTGGGGGCCAGCTGGTTTGCCCTGAAGGGTGTCCTGGATCAGGGTGGGGGTCCCCACTGGGGTGCCTGGCCAGTCTGGGTGAGGGGCTGAGGGCTGTTTTCAGGCTGGCGGGTGACTGAAGCTCCCAACTGCTCCTTTTTTTCATTTTTTTTTTTTTTTTTTTTTTTTATTCTGGGCCAGCTTTAGCTCTGGTTCCAGCTCTGAGGCCTCGGCTGCTGAAAGCAGGTATCTGGTTTGTTTGTGTTCTATAATCAAAACACTGTAGCAACTCCAGCTCTGAGATAACGGCTGGCTGAAAGCAGGTTTCTGGGGTTTTGTTTAGCTTCTATATTTGTAACAATGTTTCAAACTGCAAGCTCAGAGGCCGGCAGCGGCAGGCGGGGAACGTTGGTTTCCTCCGTCACTGAAGCAAGCAAGCCTCATGTTAACTTCAAGCTGCCTGGCTGCCGGCCACCATCTTGGCTGGCAGTTGATTTGCATATCACCCTGATTAGCCAATGAGAAGGGTAGCAGATGTACGGCTAATTACCATGTTTCTCTTTTATCAGATAGGATAATATTTCATTGTATGGCTATTTAACACATCTTCTTTATCCATTTATCAGTTGATGGACACGGGTTGTTTCCACTTAGTGACTCTTAGGAATAATGCTGTCATGAACATTCTTGTACAAGTTTTGGTATGATTATGTGTTTTGGTTTTGTTTTTTCCCCTTAGGTCTATATCTAAGAGTGGAATTGCTGGGATAGATTATAACTCTTTGTTTAACATTTTAAGCAACTGTTTTCCAAAATGACTCATTATTGTGCATTTATTCATTTCTCCACATCCTCACTTGCTATTATATTATTATTTCAGCTGTCCTAATGGGTGTGAAGTGGTATCTCATTGTGATTTTGATTTGCCATTTCCTAGTGATTAATTACCTCAAACACTTTTTCATGTACTTGTTGGCTGTATGTATATTTTCTTTCCAAAAAGATCTATTCAGATCCTTTGCCCATTTTTTTTTAATTTTTTTTTATCAGTATCGTCTTTATTGCAAATCAGTTAACAAAAAAAAGATGAAAAAAAATACATCATTTTATCACCTACAGTTTTGCATGTCGTTAACTTTCTTATTGGCTCTGAAAAGAGCCTTTGGGTTTTCGGTGAACTTTGGGTAACGGTTTACGCCCTCTCGCCGCGGATGCGGCTCGCGAGCTGGATGTCCTTGGGCATGATGGTGACGCGCTTGGCGTGGATGGCGCACAGGTTGGTGTCCTCGAACAGCCCCACCAGGTAGGCCTCGCACGCCTCCTGCAGCGCCATGAAGGCCGAGCTCTGGAAGCGCAGGTCGGTCTTGAAGTCCTGCGCGATCTCGCGCACCAGGCGCTGGAAGGGCAGCTTGCGGATCAGCAGCTCCGTGAACTTCTGGTAGCGGCGGATCTCGCGCAGGGCCACGGTGCCGGGCCGGTAGCGGTGCGGCTTCTTCACGCTGCCCGTGGCCGGCGCGCTCTTGCGGGCGGCCTTGGTGGCCAGCTGCTTGCGGGGCGCCTTCCCGCCCGTCGACTTGCGCGCCGTCTGCTTGGTTCGAGCCATTGCAAAGCAAGGAGAGGCGAAGCTGGGGATCCCTTTGCCCATTTTTAAGTGGGTTCTTTGTCTTCTTGTTGTTTGAGTTGTAAGAGTTTTTATATATTCTCATCAGAAAGATGATTTGCAAATATTTTCTCCCTTTCCGTGGGTTATCTTCACTTTCTGGACAGTGTCCTTTAATGGATGAAAATTTTTAGTTTTGATCAAGTCTTACCTATTTTTTCCTTTGGTTGCTTGTGCTTTTGGTATCATATCACATTATCTTTTCTTCCTTGAAGAATAAAACACACACTAAACTAGGAATAAAGAGACACGAGCTCTATTCTCACCTCTGCAATTACAGAAATGTGTGAGCTTAGGCAAGTGCTTAAACTCATTGGGAACTCAGTTCCACATCTGTGAGAAGAAGCTGGGTTCAGCAGAGCAGGCACTTTGTAACTTTTTGTGAGTATGTTATCTGTATGAAAACCCCTAGGTTAGTAGTTCTCAACCTGGATTACATGTGGCAGTCTCTGAAGACTTTTTTGGTTGTCACAGCTGGGGATGGTTGCTACTGGCATCTAGTGAGTAGAGGTCAGGGGTACCGTAAACATGCTACAATGCACAGGATGGCTCTTCCAACAAAGAATCATCCAGACCAAAATGACAGTAGTGCTGAGGTTGAGAAGCCCTGCTCTAAAATTCTATTTCTGTTATTCCAGCTTCTTTTCAGTGGGGATCTTTGAGGCTGTCTGCAGGAGCCAGAGCATTTTGTGCTCTTAACCTAATGTTAGAGGTCCCAGCCTTATGGGGGCAGTGGAAGGGAGAGGTACCAATAATTCTTGCAAGTCAGGAGATCTTTTTGAAAGTGTTTTCAGGGTTTTAAAAACTATTGTGCCTTCTAATATGAAGAGAAATATTTCGATACAGACACCTCCAGGCAAAGTCTTGTAGATGTGTTCTTGTTATTGAGTCCTTTTCTTTAGGGTTTCTGGAACAAAATAGTTTTTGTGAAATAGTTGGTACATACTATGAAGTATATTTAATCAATCATAATGGGAAAAAAGAAACAGAACAGCTTGATGGGAGAAACGTGCAGTTATATGTCTCTGTATTAGTGAATTCTTTGACTTCAAAGGAAGTTAATATTGTTATTCCAGCTGAGCAGTTCACTTCAACTTTATCCCATACTATCTACTGGAATGTCCTGATTCACCTGAGTTCCATAAATAATCTATCTAAAATAAAATAGACAGTATCTTGAAATATGCTGCAGCATTTATGAAGATATTGGCATGTAAAAAGCTATTAAACTTGCAGGTATTGCTTTCTTGTGATAATATGGCTGATTATTTCATGCTTTGCACCATTAGATATAATTGTTACCACCACAACCACCACCGCTGTTATCATCATAGACTCAGTATTCTAAGCACTGTATAAGTGTATCTCATTTTTTGTCACAAAAATCTTATGAGGTAGTTTTTTTTAATCCTCACTTTGCAGATAAGAGCATAAGGTGCAATAATGTTGTAAAATACTTGCTAAACCATTTCCATATTAAACATTTTCTTGTATACCAAAACTGTTTCTTATTTCAACAACAGAAAAAGTATGTTTATTATTAAATCTGTAAACATTCATGTCCTGAATTTTCTGGCACCCTAGGTAATGTTAATTAAAGCCTGAGTTATTTCTAATTTTTTTAATGTCTTGTGGTTATTGGTTCTTGTAGCTTATATACATACCCGGTGCACAAAAATTTGTGCACTCAGGAGGGTCCCTCAGTCCGTCCTGTGCCCTCTTGCAGTCTGGGACCCCTCGGAGGATGTCCACCTGCTGGCTTAGGCTCACTCCCTGAGGGATCGCAACTAAGCTGGTAGTCAGACATCCTTCTGGCAGCCCGGGAGCTCTCGGGGAATGTCCACTTGCCAGTGGGGAGCAGGCCTAAGGTGCAGTCGGTCATCCTTAGCTTTGCTGAGGAGGCGGGAGAGGCTCCCGCCACCACCGCTGTTCTGGCAGCCATCAGCCTGGCTTGTGGCTGAGCATAGCTCCCCCTGTGGGAGCACACTGACCACCAGGGGGCAGCTCCTGCATTGAGCGTCTGCCCCCTGGTGGTCAGTGTGTGTCATAGCAACCAGTCATTCCCAGTCGTTCTGCTGTTAGGGTCAATTTGCATATTGCTCTTTTATTATATAGGATGTAGCTTGAAGCTACTGTAATACTTTTCCATCTCCAGACACCCATGTGCATGTGTGAATATGTAATTATAAAATTGTAAAACTTCTCCAATATATATAAGTAATGAAAGGGTTTTTGTTTAACTTTTTTAAAATGTACAGGAAGCAGTAAAAGAAAACAACAAGAGAAAAGAAATGGAAGAGAAGACTAGGAGGGCAAAGCTTGCAAAAGAGAAAGCCGAACAAGAAAAGCTGGAACGCCAGAAGAAAAAGAAACAGCTCATTGATATAAACAAAGGTATGAAGTACTTCCATGTTTTAAATGATCTATAAAGTGCAAAATAATTGCACTTAATTAATTTTGGATTATGAAGTGAATTGTATTATTGGTAGAAAAATTCACAATATTATTAATTACTTGTGTTAAATTCTCTCATGAAATTATCTGCATTTCTTGTCACCCTACACTGAGCACTCAGGATTTTTGGCAACCAATTCAAGGTAATATGTTGTTGAAACAGTCTTTTTCTCTTTGTTATTTTATTTTTTTGCCAAATTATGTTCCAGATGAGGCAGTGGTGAGGGAAGAAGGGGGCAAGATGAAGAGTTTACTGGTATGGGGAGATGAGCCTTATAGCTCCAATTTTCATTTTGTTGACACAGAGCAGCAATAATTAACACTCTTCCTAGGGGGCTTGAACATTTCAAGTCATAATTGATACCGACAGCACTATTATAAACAGGAAAAACTACGGAGCAGCATCCTGCTCAGCTGTGAGCCTAGGAACAAAATGCTGGTATATCCACGTATTATAAAGTAGTTGTTTTGTTGGTTAGCAAGAACGACCATAGATTAAAGGTATTTTTTTTGTTTGGTTTTGTTTTCTTTCTACAGAAGAGAAGGTAAATAAAGTAATTGGCACCAGATAGCTTCCCCCTGAAAATATAAGAATGAAAAAGCATAGTCTTTGCCACTGAAGGTTAGAGAATTTAAAAACAAAGCAAAATCAGAGCAAGATACAAAACAATATGATCAATATGGACCCCCTATTTCTAAATACAGTGATAGTCAAAATCGTAAGCACTGTATAATGTTGAGCATGTGCCATGTGCTGTTCTCTTTCACATGTTTGAAGTAAATTAATCCTCATAACATCTCTATGAGGTAGGTATTATTATCTCACTTTCCAGATGAGGAAACTGAGGCTCATAGAAATTAAGGAACTTGCCCAAGGTCACACAAACAAATTATTAGCACCAAGATTAGAATCCAAGCAGTCTGGCTAGGGAATCTTTGCTCTTGTAAATGCATTGTCAAATAATAATAATAACCACAAACAAACAAAAAACATGTAGTGCTTGCTATGTACCAGGAACTTTCCTGGGAGATTTACATATGTGAACATATTTAAGTCTCATAAAATCTTATTAGGAAAGTGCTACTATCTCATTTTAAGATTAGAAAACTAGGCACAGAGAAGTTAAGTAGCTTGCTCAAGTTCACAAAGATAGTAAGAGATAGAACCAAAATCTGGACCTAGGCAGTCAATGGCCCAAGTTCATTAGTAATTATTATTATATATTTTATTATAATTATTAATCAGTATCAATTATTCTGTGGTAATATTTCTAAATGGCTAATCTGAAATAATATCTATACCCATTAAGCTTATCCTTCACAACATTAGAATGTACAAAAATGTTCAGGAATTGACTATAGTTTATGTTTTCTAACCATGAAATAAATATAACAATTTAAAGAACTAAAAAAGTAGACAGCTGAGGTAAAATAATAGTATCAACATCATTTAGCAATCTTCATAGAATATGGTCTTGTTCCCACACCACACCACACCCCCCTCCCCAAGTATTTATCAACTTTCCACTATTTTCCTAAAAACGTATCTATAAAGAAAAAAAGAAATAAAGGACCTATATTGATTGTGCCTATAATATATATTCTTGTTCACCAAGATTTTGTTAATTACCTCTTCAAAGAAAATTGAAGACATAGGATAAAGATCCAAATAACTTCTTAAGCACATGCTTGGCTGAGTGGTCTGAACATGAAAGACACACTTTAAAGATAGGATTTATCTTTGTGTGTTGTTACCTTATCTCTATTTACAGATCAAATAGCAAACTTCACCATGAAGTTCTTGATTTGTGGCCCATATGTTGCAAATACTTATTATTTTTATTTATTGTAATATTATTTTACACCACATATGTGTGTTAGTCCTTATAAATATTTTTCAACAGGAAAGCTTTTCATTGGAAGTGTATAATCTTTTTATTTAGATATTTCAATTTATTGTTTACATATTAGTCATAGTTGAAAAAGGAATTATAATCCCACTCTCTAGAACATGAGAAAACAATGGAAGGTACTGTTATACAAATGGAATATATGAACGTAAATGGTATATGTGATTTTCAACCACATTCATATTACACAGTTTTAAAATGATCTAATCTCTTACAATGACCAATTACTTATTTGAAAACATAGAGTTGATTGAGGATATATGCCACCTAAGTATCAGTTCAAAGACAAGACATAAACAATTTTATTGGTGGTACTTATTATGTGTGAAGAAAAGAACTGTTTACAATATATAACTATCATGTTTCAGGGGACATGATTTAACAGTTAACTTTTTATATTACAAAGCAAGTTTAAGTATTAATTATTTTAGAAATAAACCACTGAAACTGGAATGACATTTAACTATATTCAAAGAAGATGGTAAATTAGCTGACAAAATTTACCTACCTACTAGAGAAAATCTTAATCTGTTGAGATAGACAATGTAGGTAGGATTTAGCTTTTTGACACACAGAAAGCAACACCTGCTATTATGTGAACGTTAGTTTAAAAAAAAAAAAAAAAGCTTACTGCCACGAATACTTAGGTACTTGGCCAACTTCTGACCTAAGAGACATATGAAGCCACAACAAACAAACAGAACACCCCAGGAATAATAAAAACCTTCTTTCTTATCATAGCTTTATTTCTCTTCTGTTGTTTCAGTCTCCAAATACATCTGGCACAGCGCTGCATTAGGGCCGTATCTAAGCGCATCAGTCTCATCTCCCAACTCTGTTAACTGTTCCAGTGAACACACACAAGGATAATGGTCTTTTAACATATCTGGCAATTTAGAAGTCTTGTCTTGAAGACGTTGAAAATGTCTAGCTGGTGTCAGAAACTGTAGCTCTTTAAATGTAGAATTTGTTTTTTCCAATTGCATTTTCTTTTTTACATTTTGCAAGAATGGTGTAGTAGACACATTCTATTTAATTAAGCAACTCTCCCTAGTTTCTGCATTGAGGGTTTTAACATCATTGGTTATCTTGCTCTTTTTTGCAATCTTGAAATACCACATTTCTATGATGTTTATTTTCCATTTCAGGTTTTCCTGACTCTAGATTTGTTCTTCGGTTGAACAAGTCTCCTCAAAATTTTCTCCAAATGTAACTTTTTCTTGACTCTTCATTGTTAGAGTATCTCCAGTTGCATGTTGCATTTCTTCAGTAGGCCAAGCTCTTGCCAGAATGGCCTTCTCATAGATTGCGATAAGATTTCCAATAGAACTTGTAAGTGCTTCAACACGTGCATACCCAATATTTAGCAAGCTTTTTTTGGCATCTGAAATATTTTTAATCGGCTCATTCAGTGTGTCCAACATTTCTTCTTTGGGGCATCCCTCATTAATCAGCTTTAGGCCTTCACAAAATGTCCTGTTTACTTTTCCAGGAAATAGTCGGTGTTCATCTTCTGATGTGGTAGTCCAAAGGACCCAACTGATTTTTCATTTCCGGTTCAGGCTGGGGAACTACTGAGCGAGGAGGATTTTTAGCATTCTTCTTTTGCTAGCTCTCCACTCGCTCAGATGAGCTTTTCTTTCTTTGCAGTTTCTTTGGGATGAACCCATCTACATAATAGGTATCTCATCTGTCGATACTTGCTTTTGCTATAGTATGTCCACGTTGGTCTTTGGTTTTTGACTTTTCTATCAGTTTGGTGTTAGAAAATGAAGCAGGCCTGGCTGTGATTTCAGATGTGATGCTCCTTGATATTTTCTTATTTCTTTTTACTTCCTGAGAAGAGCTGGGTTTGACACTAAAGAAAACTATTTAATTGTAGTAATTCTTTCTCATGAGACCCTTTCCGAATTGTAACATTGGCAAAGGTTCTACTGATGCCTTGTTTCAGGGAGCCCAGGGTACTATGGGTATTATTGTGGTTTTCTATATGAATTGAACTCACATTGAACAATTTGGCCACAAGCACAGAGTTCTTGAGCATGTTAGCACCTTGCTTTAGTTTCCTGTGGTTACTTGTTTCTTTTTATTATTGTTTTAATGTGAAATGCTTGGATTAATGTCATACATTGACCTTGGGGCTCACCTTTAATTGGTAACAACTGCAGATTTTTATTATTATTGTCCAAATTATGTGTGTCAATTGCTATGGTCGAATTGGTTAATTCAGTAGAAGGTTTTAAAGGAATATACTTTTTTCCTGTTGTAATATTATTTTTGTGCCTTGTAGTTCTAAGGACATTTTCTTTATGAGACTTTTTTGTCTTAGGTTTCTTCTTGGACGTGATCCTCATGTGTCATCACTCTCTGGTTGCTACTGGATAATATCTGATTTTCCTGTTTACATGCAAAAAAAGTTTTTCTTTTGAACAGATGTTCCTTGAGTTTTTGTTTTCTTTGCTCTCCAAACATGAACTGGGCTCTCCGACTCAGAGGAAGCTGCGGGTCGTATGACACCGCTGGGGCGCTCATCTCAGTGCGAGGTCACATGTGGTCTTAATTAAGGTGAAAAGATGCTGAAAAGAAATAATAATTAGAACAGCATTGCGTGTCAAGAAGGAACTCAGTGTCAGTGAGCTTCTCAGACAGTGTCTCATAAAAAATGCTGTTGTTAACTAGGTGTAAGTCAATTACAGACATTCTGAGAACCTGGGAGGAAGCATGGTAGAGCTACACAAAATGTGACTCCATGGGAGCTGTGAGAATGACGTACAGTCAGAAAGTGATTTAGAGAACTTTAAATGTGTCCAATTAGAACAGTGTATTCCACTTGCCATTGCAGGAACATTGCAATCTTACTTTCCACTGAATGAGAGATGACAGAATATTTGACTGCCATTGTGAGATACCTATTTTGTAGAGCAGAGATTTTCAGTCTTTTTCATCTCATGGCACACAAAGTAATTACTAAAATTCCGTGGCACACCAAAAATATATATTTTTTGCTGATCTGACAAAAAAATAGGTATAATTTTGATTCATTCACACTGGACAGCTATTGTTATGTTCGCTGTTGTCGTTTTCTTTAATTTGACAGTCTAAGGAAAAAGAGGTCAGTGCCCCTGATTAAATTGTCAATCGTTGCATGTTTTAAAAATTCTTGTGGCACACTGGTTGAAAATCACCGATGTAGAGTGTAGACATACTTCAGAACATGTGACTAGAGATGCACATCATTGGAACCAAGGATCTTAACTAAAGCGAAGAGTCCCTTGGGTAAAGAAAATCACTTGAAAATTACAAACAATGTACTATTTCTGTAAATTTCAATTTCAGATCAACTTAGCAAACTGCAAACCTCTCTCTTTTAAAAAACATATCCTGTGACCCACATATAGCTAATAAGTAACAACAATAAGATATATTTACCTGGCATGCAAAATTATGTATATCATCAAGAAAAAAATATTTTAGAATTTACTTATTCAGAAGAACAGACTAAAGCAAACACAAAAGGGTATTTCTGTAATCTAGATGTGATCAGAATTAAGTAAAAGTATCATGAAAACCAAGCAGCCAGAGGATTATATCTTTTAGGTTAAATCTGTAAAAAAAAAACAACAAAAAAACCATGTTTAAGGCTCCATTTTGAGAGCATTGGGGATCAGGAGGCAGAGGCCAGGATAAGAAATAGTATATTTTAATAATGAAGGAAATAAAAGGCATGATTATATGTGAAATAGTCATTTTGTAAACATTAAGTAGTATGACTGAAAAGTTATTAAAGCCTGCATGTCAAAAAGTAGAGACCAGCCCTAGTTCTGCCACTTACTAGCCTTATGCTTGTTCTGGTCCTTCATCTCTTCATGCCTCAGTTCCTCATCTATAATGTAGGATAATGACATTTACCTCTATAACAGTTTTAGTGAAGAGTAAATGAGTTATTTAAGTACAGTATATAACATGGGGCCCAGAGTATATTTGTAGCTACTGATAATTAGTCATTTTGTGCAATTGAAAAATCTCAAAAAAAACAAATTTAAGACATAGTCCCCACCCTCCCGTGATTTACAGTTTTGTCAGAGAGAGAGAGAGAGAGATGTAGGGGCTGAAAACTCTTTTCCAGCAATCAAGCTTAGGTTCATTACCTGGGGTCCTGTGAATTAGACTGAAAAAAGATGGATTATCAAGAAAAACAACAACACCAGTTTATTGAATGCATGCATTACCCAAGGAGGTGGGAGCACTCGGTGATGAGCAACTCAAAGGGGTGGTTAGAACTTGGGCTTATATAACAGCTTCACAACAGAAAAATTCATTTTCAAAAAATTTTAAATAAAACAAGGGAAAAGGATTTTGAGTTTCTAGAGGGGCAAATTGTGAGAGGATAAATATATGGGGAACTAATGAAGGTGAGGGCTAGTTAATAACGTTTTGTCTGTAGTGCCTCTGGTGCTGTCTCTGAACTAATCAGGTATATCTAGAGTTGCTTCTGGTGATTAACTTCCGTCCTTCCTGGTACAGAGGAGAAGAGGGACACCTTTACAAATATATGTCCTGTTTTTAGGCAAGTAGGGGGAGGGTAGAGAGCTTATCTTGTATTTGTTGCTTCTTATTGCCTTCCTTTCGAAATAATCCTCCTGCCAAAGTGGCATATTTTGGGGTGACATAGTCTGCTATCCTTCAGGTGAAATAAATCTGAACCAGCAAAGTGTAAACTGTGTACTAATAGAAAACAGATTATTTAGAACTATCTAAAAGGGGAAATCCGCCCTAGCTGGTTTGGCTCCATGGATAGAGCATTGGCCCTCGGACTGAAGGGTCCTGGGTTCAATTCCGGTCAAGGGTATGTACCTCAGTTGCAGGCTCAATTCCAGGCTCTGGTCAGGGTGTGTGAGGGAGGCAACCAATCGATGTCTGTCTCTCACATCAGTGTTTTTCTCTCCGTCTCATCCTCTCCCATCCTCTCTCTAAAAATCAATATATCCTCAAGTGAGGATTAACAAAATAAAATAAAAGGGGAAATTAATGAAGTTTGATAAAATAATGTAAAGTTTCATGGAAAAGGCTAAGCATAGTCTCAGGGCATATCAGTAGAACTAAACACTGAAGGATGGGTAGTATTTGGCTAAGCAAAGGCGAAAGTGGTCAAGTAAAAGAGAATAGCGTCAGTAGTAGTGCACGTCAGCACGTAAGGCATCAGGCCTCATACAGGATATGTTTAATGGCCCATAGGAAAGTACATCAAAATGATTAAGAAGATAGCTCTTAAGTTCAAGTCCCACATCCACAAATGACTAGCCATATAATCTCAATTTACTCATCTATAAAATGGAATAATAGTGCCTTCCTTGTTATCGTGACAGCTAAATGAGATAACTCACAGAGACTCCTGTTATTTATACTATAGTCCAGGGGTCCTCAAACTTTCTAAACAGGGGGCCAGTTCACTGTCCCTCAGACCATTGGAGGGCCGGACTATAGTTTAAAAAAAAACTATGAATAAATTCCTATGCACACTGCACATATCTTATTTTGAAGTAAAAAAACAAAACGGGAACAAATACAATATTTGTATTTGCATGTGGCCCGTGGTCCATAGTTTGAGGACCCCTGCTATAGTCTGTCAATTATATGTTGACATCTTTGGTTTCTGATAAATAGTTCAATGTTCAGTAAATATTTTCTTATATTGTCATTGCAGGGAAGTGTTTAAATTGGAAAACTGTTAGAAAGGTAGGAAGACTGTTGGAAAGATTGTGAACAGCCTTCCAAGTCACATGGGAGTTGTTTTGTGATGAGGTTGGAGAGCCAAGGTGATTGTAGGATTTTGTTCAGAGATTCCCAGGACAGTGAGCCAGAAGCACAAGAAAGGAGAGGTGACTACAAGGTAGATGTAGTTGGAAAAGGACAGTGAAAGGTGAGAAGAAGAAAAAGAATTAGCTCATACCTTATTCTGTCTTCAAAGAAGGATTTTAAACCTGAGGCAGTTTAGGAAGGTGGTAACAGGAAGGAAATTTTCTTATAACAGGAGTTTCTAGCAACAGATTCACTAATAGCCAAGATTTTTTTTTCTTTTAAAGAGCAGCTTATTTTACCAATATATAATTATGCATTGATATTTTTGACATATTGGGTTATTTCATTCATTCAACCAACATTTATTGCACCATTTCCCAAATAATTATAATTAGAGCATGCACAGTAATACACTATTTATTTAAATGTAAAATTGAGAAACCTAATTTCATTGCAGCAAGAAATATGCTAAATCAATAAATGTACTCTAAAATGTGTAGTAGTATATAAACTATGCAAAGTACTTGGTATAATCTATGTTCTCCAACCTTTGATTATATTAGTATAGATTATAATTAACTTAGGGACCACTAAAAATAAATTAATTAATTCTGTAGGTAGAGTAAGGAGGCTTGTCAAATATTTGTAATATTTGTGAGTAAATCTCTTTTCATGTTTACCTCTTTTCAAATTGATTGCAAGGACTGAGAAGAAGCAATAAAAAGAAATGCATTTTTAAAAAAGGTTGTTTTGAGATTGGAAACTCCAATGTGTTTTGTATGCAAATATTATTTAATCAGGAACAGTGTTGTTCCTCCTTATATAAGATTATATGGAAATTAGAATTGCCTAGTTTCTTCTAGGATGATAATAAATAATGATCTACTTTAGTGAGATCTGATGATGTCAGTCTTCTGAGAGTGAATTAGCAAATTTTAAACAATAAACCTAAATATTTAAACTCTGTGATTAGTGGTGGATAGAAATTTTTTCTCTGTTTTCTAAGTTTTAAAATAATTACATCTTGTAAGTAAATGAGTTCATTTTACATTACATTATTTTAAGCTGCATAGGTCAAAACTGTATTTCCTAATGTCATACCCTTGACATTAAATTACAGTAACCAAAATTATATATTAGAATACCCATAATTAATGGAATTGATCCTGTTAGTATTAAAGCTCTCCTGAGAGTATAAATTATTGAGACAATATAGGTACCATCAATCTGGCATATTTCATAAATGCTTATGAATGGCTCATAGATGCAACTGCAAAAGCTAAACAAAGCTTGTAGACTTTGTGGGTCTAGAACAGGGGTGGGCAAACTTTTTGACTCGAGGGCCACAATGGGTTCTTAAACTGGACCGGAGGGCCAGAACAAAAGCGTGGATGGAGTGTTTGCGTGAACTAATATAAATTCAAAGTAAACATCATTACATAAAAGGGTACGGTCTTTTTTTTCAATAGTTTTATTCATTTCAAATGGGCCATAGTTTGCCCAAGGCTGGTCTAGAAAAAAAATCATTGACCTAATAAGCCTTATCTATGAAGGAAAAATAATATCTGACTGATATTTCACTTATTTAAATTTTCTTGCTCCCTACATTAGCAAACATTTCAAGAAATCTATGTTAATTCACTGTCAGAAATTTTCTGTGTTCTCTAGGTTTGTTTTTTCAGTGGAGATTTATGGGGCTATTTCACCAAAAAAAAAAAAAATATTCATCACAGTAAAAATTTGCACAGGTCTTTAGAGGTTTTAGCAAGCTAAGTTATTTAGTATAAATGTGGGGCTTTGTTATTTTAATGAAACATCCTTAGCCCGTTTTAGGTAACATCATGCCACACTACTGCAATTCATTCAATAAACACTCCTTGAATTTCTGAGTTCAAGTACTGGGTTAAGGCATTGAGGTATAAGAGGAGCTCCCACAGTAGCAACCATCCAATGATAAAGCACATCCTGTTGGCTGATTCTGATGACCCTGCGACATGTCATCTCAGACAGATCTTTCATTGGGTTAGCTTTCAGGCCAGATGAGTTCAACCTTTTCCCCCTTGGAGCCAAGCAAACCTGAGTTCAAATTCTGGCTCTGCACCCTAAACAATGTAACTTTGGGCAATTCACCTCTGTGATCCTCAGCTTCCTTGCCTATAAAAACAGGGGAAAGAAGGGCACCTGCCTCCTAGGAACTTCATAAGAATTAAATGGGAGAATACAAATCTCTTAGCACTTGCCTGGCACATGGTTAGCACTTAAATGTTAAATGTTGTTAGCCCATTCATAATAATAGCTATTTCAATGAACAGATCCAAGAAATCTATTAATGGCAATAATCACTACAATAAAATCTTGGTGACTAGAATGCCTGGGGAAGAGATGTTTTGATTAATTGGATTTTATAATTATGCTAGAGGCCTGGTGCATAAAATTTGTGCACTGGGGAGTTTGTCCCTTAGCCCGGCCTGCACCCTCTCCAATCTGGGACACCTTGGGGGATCCCTGTGGGATTGGGCCTAAACAGGCAGTCAGACATCCCTCTCACAATCCAGGACTGTTGGCTCCCAACCGCTCGCCTGCCTGCCTGCCTGATTGCCCCTAACTGCTTCTGCCTGCCAGCCTGATTGATGCCTAACTGCTCCCCTGCTGGACCAGTTGCCCCTAACTGCCCTCCTCTGCCAGCCTGATCGCCCCCAACTGCCCTCCCCTGCTGGCCATCTTGTGGTGGCCATCTTGTGTCCACATGGGGGCGGCGGCCATTTTGTGTGTTGGATTGATGGTCAATTTGCATATTACTCTTTATTATATAGGATAGAAAGCCATGTGTATATCTGTCTTTATTATCCATAATTTTTATGAACTCTATTAGTCTACAACCTTCCTCCCACCCTCCCAACCACCTCTCCACTCCCTCCCAGTATTTTTGGCTTTGCATTTTATACAGATGAATGTGCAGCATATAGTGCTTAAATATAATTTTGTACAGATAGGCAGCATGCAAGGTATAGACCACTGGTTGATCATTAGGACTTTGTTATCGTCTCTGGACCATTATCAGAGCATCAGGAATGGTTGCGTACAGGCATCAGAGACTTGGCTTCCTCTGTCCTATTCCAGAATACCCTCTAGCTTAACTGAAGGTGCTAGTTATTTTTTCCTGTAGCCAATTTGAGCCACTTACCGTGAGTAATCTTTTTCTGACCTCATACTAAAATAATTAAATTTCTGGCACCAGCTCACTGGATGTAACTGCTAATCTCTCATGCTATCTGCGTTAGCAGGAAAACATTTTTCTACATCTACTAAAAATATTCTTCTAAATAGGAGACAAAAATAAATATGTGAAACGAGATAGGTAATATACTTTAGATCTCATTAAGAGTTCTTACAGTCTAAATTCAGAAACTCGGATTTGCAAAAACTATCAGAGCTGTCTTCAGTGTGGTGAGCATTTAACAAGATTTCATCGGTTCTCAGGTGGAAGATGAGTAGTGCTGGCAGTTACAGACCAGCTTTCCTCTGCAGTGTGCGCTCTTTGCCATGCGCTCCTTATGTAACTCTGCTCGGCAGAAACCCATGAAAATCCTGGAGCGGGTGGGTAAAAACAATCAAATTGGCTGCCTGAGAAAGGACCAAAACACATTGTAGGTGGCCTAATCACTTCTTAGAAACATACTTTGGTTCCATATTTTAATATTCTTATTAGAGAAAAGTATCAAATGAATAACAGCTGTTATAGACCAACATCGCAATTAATTTGGTTCCGTTCTCAGTCAAATGCGTTTAGATTCATGTCAGTAATTACACCTAACAGACTCATAGAACCAACAAACTGCACTGAACCCAACTGAGTCTCTAATGACTTCTTTTTTTTAATTATATTTGTTCCACCCACATTGAATCCCTGAGCCCCTGGGCTGCTTCAGAATCAGGGTAAAATCTATTGTTACACTAAATATGCAAAAGGATTATTATGGATGCAAACCTTTCAGTGATTTTTAATTTAATTCTACAAGTATTTATTGAGTGCCTACAGCATGCTGAGCAGGGGTGACACACCCGAATCACGCTATTATTGTCTGACAACTCAGCACTATTAACCTGCTTAAGGGGTTGCTGTCAGCCTTTCCCTCTCTGTGTCTCTCTTCTGTGAGAAGTAACGGCTCTTGATGCATATGTATGCATGTGTGTATGTATCCACTCACATAGGACAATGGGTACCTTATAACATCTGTCTTTCACTTTTTCCCAAATGGTTTACATATGGAAACTTCTATTTTTATGTCTAGTCGATCCTCAGTTGCTCCTTTCATACATGAACGATCTATAACAGACTATCATCACTATTCAGTGGGAAAAAATGAGGGGAAAAAAAACCCATATCTTAGTTTAAGAAAACAATTATGCCTTTGTTATAATGCTATTAGAAAAACATTATAACCTAATCCTGGAATACTGATTGTCATCTAAATGAACAATGGGTTTCATATGCTCTTTCCTAATAGCTCAGAAAATGATGGTATGATTCATTTGGGAAGCAAAAATAATAATCCTTTTAAATGTGCAATTAACTATGGATGACATAATACTTCTATTTGTTTGAACCAGTGTTGGAATCTGCTTTAAGTGCACATTGTGTAAAAATAAAAAAATTCTCTTTTTATCAGAGGAGATATGTCAGAGCTCCTGAATTTGATTTAGCCTTTTCTGTTTGCCGAGCCCTGGACAGGGCTGTGTAGGAATTACTTGGAGCATCACTAAACAGGATGGAGGGGTATGGGTCCAGGGGGCCGCAGGACCAAGGTCCTAGGGCAGCAGTTCTCAACCTGTGGGTCACAACCCCTCTGGCGGTCGAACGACCCTTTCACAGGGGTCGCCTAAGACCATCCTGCACATCAGATATTTACATTATGATTCATAATAGTAGCGACATTACAGTTATGAAGTAGCAACAAAAATAATTTTATGGTTGGGTCACAACATGAAGAACTGTATTTAAAGGGCCAGAAGGTTGAGAACCACTGTCCTAGGCCATTTTAAGATCTATATGATTCAGTGTTAGAAGAACCACATTCTCACAGTATGGTGTGTTAGACTGTGTTGTAATCTAAAAGTCAAAATGCATTGTTTTGTTTGGTGTTTAGTCTCATTTTTATATCATAACCCCCATCTCAATTTTTAAGCTACTAATTTTATGTAGTTGAGTGAGGTTGAGGAAGTTTTTCAAATTTCCTGATTATCTCACCAATATATGTGCATTCCTGGTTTGAGTTGCTACCTCCTTTGATTTTCTCGAAAAGTATTTCTGCGAAAGGAAAATGTGTTCCCTCTAGTCCTCTTTTGTCAAAAACCCTTTGCACTTGCTTTCTTTTGCCAATTGAACCTTTTTTTGAAATGCATCAGTAGGGAGAGCTTGCCTAGCGTTTGCTAGACAGGAGTAGCTGTAGGTGCATTTAAACAATCCAACTGGAAAAGGGGATTTTTCTCTTTTTATTTGAAAACAATTGAAAATGAAAAGTGTGTGTCTCAGGATAGAGTGTTTAACCAACCTAGTTCTACTGAAATTCAGTGTGGTATATGAAACTGCCTCCCCTGTGTCTTCCCCCGTGTTTAAAAAGAAGCTTTCATTGTTTGAGGTAACGGGTTCTGAGTCAGAGCTCTCTCTGGCATAACCGGCATCCATTATGTTGTTAGGCCTTGTTGTACTTTTCTTTGCGTCTCTTTTTCTTCACTCAAAAAGTCAGTGCAGCTTTGTTCTAAGTGCTATCTGATCATGTTTTCTTTAAAATATGTTTTTTTTTATTGATTTGAGAGAGAGAGGAAAGGAAAGGGAGAGAGAGAAACATTGATAGGCTGCCTCCCACACTCTTCCTACTGGGGATCAAGCCTGCAACCTGGGCATGTGGCCTGCCTGATGGGGAATTGAACCAGGGTCCTCCTGGTGCACAGGATGATACCCAGCCTGCTGTGCCACACCGGCCCGGGCAATATCTGATCATATTTAGAGGAGAAATGGAGATCGCACTATATAAATGGACTATGATTACATTAGGCTTTAAGTGTAACCACAATCAATCCCCCACAGTATATACAGCCTGTAATTTCAAGTAATCTAGTGTAAACTATAGTCATTTTCACTTGAGTCACCATGACAGTTGAAATGAAACGCCCAAAAGGTACTTCTCTCCCCGCTGGTGGACAGGAGGGTGGTGGTAAGGGTTGCAGTGTGGTTCTCAGTCTATTTTCCCTGTCCCCTGTCTCATTTTAAAACCCCCGAGGAACAACATAAACATCTTTATAAGGAAATGTATGGGTTCTCTCTTTAAAAATCATAGATAATTATAACCTTAGGAGAAGATATCATGTGCCCTGGACTTCAGTAGTTAACACTTCTGAAGGATGTGGCTCGTAAGGACAGAACAACTACGAACTGATTGTACTTCTGTAGCAAAGGAAAACCACAAGTCTGTGTTCTTAAAAAAAAAAATTATTTATATATATATATATACACACACACACACATATATATATATATATATACATACATATATATTATTGGTTTCAGAGAAGAAGGGAGAGGGAGGGAGAGATAGAAACATCAATGATACGAAAGAATCATTGACCAGCTGCCTCTGGCATGCCCCCCACTGGGGATTAAGTCCACAACCTGGGCATGTGCCCTGACCAGGAATCGAGCCAGTGAACTCTTGTTTCATAGGTCAATGCTCAACCACTGAACCACACTGGCTGGACCACAAGTCTGTATTCTTGAGGCGCCATTGCAAACATTTACACAGACAGTAGTATCCTATATAATAAAGAACTAATATGCAAATGGTTGTCACACCCTCATGCCCTCATGCCCTCATGCCATCACAATCCATTACCAGGAGGCTGCATGAACAGCAGGCGCAAGCAGGTTGGCGGGACTGCGTGCACAACGAGGTGCACGCGGGTGGACGGGGACTTGACACTGCATGCGTGGCATGGAGACGGGCCCGGCAGCTTCACGCAGCGACACTGGGGGGGTCCCTCGGCTCTGCGTGGCGCGGAGGTGGGACCCCTGGCTCTGGCCTACCTCTTTGGGGCAATCCATCAAGAAGCCCTGAATGGGTGGGCGGGGCCTAACTCTTTGGGGCAATCGGTTGTGGGGCTCCCACACTGTGAGAGGGCACAGGCCAGGCTCAGGGATCCCCCACCCCGAGTGCACGAATTTTGTGCAACGGGCCTCTAGTGTCTTAAATAAAAATATATTATTTAAACAGAAATGAGGCCATATGTCAGGGTTTTGTTTTGCCTCATTTTGAGGGGAGAATAAGAAGCTACCGTAGTCGCTTGTCTCACAAACATGGCAGGGAAAGGCTTTTCTGGGGAAGCTGGCTATCTCAAAATCTCTGATTCAAAAAATACCAAGTTCTAGTTCACAAAGTGTAAGTCCTTTGTTATAAGATTTTTCCCCTGGCCTGTGGGCAGTTTCAGAAACTCATTTCTGATTGCCATGTAATGCTTTTCTGTGATTTTATCCATAAAACCGTTTGGATGTTTTGAGTTGATGATGCCTTTTCATCATTCTCCTGCACCTCCTTCCCTTCTTCAAGATTGTCGCGCTATCACACTCTTCCTGATGCATTGCTTCCCAGTGGGTGACATCATGGTTTGTGAGTGATCTGATATATAAATAAGGTGGTGAGACCTGCCTCAGCAATTCAGTTTCTATTTGAAAGGAATTAAGCAGCCTCTCTCTCTGTTCTCTTACATTTTCCTCTACTTTGTGTTTTCACAACTCTATTAGGCACTATAGGAGGGCCCCTTTTTGCTTTCACTTCATTTCTAAAAAAACATTTAGTTGATTCAAAAATCTACTTGGACCTGCAATGCACCATGTGTTATAATAGACCCTCCTACCGTATATGTTTTTGTCATGCCAGAATGTGCTTGCTGTTTGGAAATAGCTAATAACTACTAATTTTCTAGGAGCAGTCTAGGATTGCTTCAATCAGATGTCTTTATTTTCACTGAGAGTAAAGGAGTGTTAATCTAGGAAGAGTAATAGGAAAGAATGTATCAAACTTTGACCTTAATTCTTTACTATGTTGACATTGTGTATTCATAGGTGGGCTTTCATAGGTATGGAAATGTGTGTGAGATCAATAAAACTTCAATATGTTCAAAAGTGAATATGGATATGGTTTTACTAGATGAACTCATTAGTAAAGATGCCTTTTAAGGGTACAGTATACACACACAAACGTGTGTGTGTGTGTGTGTGTGGTGTGTGTGTGTGTGTGTATATATATATTAGGGGTGAGTTAATTAAATATATATATACTAGTTGCCCAGTGCATGAAATTCCTGCACGGGTAGGGTCCCTAGGCCTGGCTGGTGATCAGGGCTGTCCGGGTGTTGGCCGGGGCCTTCCTTTGTTCCGCACCACCCCCTGGTGGTCAGCGCACATCATAGCGAGTGGCCAAACTCCCAGTCGGTCAAACTCCTGAGGGGATAATTTGCATATTAGCCTTTTATTATATAGGATGCTGTGTGTACATGTGTGTGTATGTATGTGTGTGTATATTATTTCATAGACTCCCACAAGTAAATGACTATTTGTGTCTGTATAGTAATGTAATTGGTCATGATAACTCATTTTTTAACTTTTATTGAAGTGTTTAGCTGTGGTACATTTGCACCATGGAATACTATGCAACAGTAAAAAAGAAGGATCTCTTACCCTTTGAGACAGCATGGACGGACCTGGAGAGTACTATGCTAAGCGAAATAAGTCAGTCAGAGAAAGACAAATATTACATGATCTCACTTATATATGGAATCTAACAAACAAATAAACTGATGAACAAAATAGATCCAGAGACATAGAAGCATGGAACAGACTGATGAACCTCAGAGGGAAGGCGGGGGAGGGTGTGTGGGTGGGAAGAGATCAACCAAAGAACTTGTATGCATATGTGCATAACCCATGGACACAGATAGTAGTTTGGTGAAGGCCTGGAGTGGGCTAGAAGGAGTCGATGGGGAGAAAAAGGAGACATATGTAATGCTTTCAACAATAAAGATGTTTTTAAAAAACTAGTTAGAAAGTCATATAGTATTGATGTCAGGGTCTTGCATGATCCACCTTAGAACAAGACAGTCTGATAATTATTTTCAGTGTTCATTTACATGTACTCAGGTATTACATCTCAGATCATCCATCTGGAATTACTTTCTGCCAGAAATACATCATTTAGAATTTCCAGTGGGTGAAGGTATCAAACTATTGAGAACTCTTTATGAACTTTCTCAACCAAGAGAGAACCAAGCCTTGTCCCACCACCATCCCCAAGACATGGGATCTTTGAGCTTCATATTAACCTCACAGGAATTTTCATTCCTGGAGTTCCATCTCGCCAAGGTGTTCCACCTGTGGCCTTACGCATTGCTCTAAGTCAGGGGTGGGGGACATCTCGCCTGCGGGCCATATAAGGCTAGTGAAATCATTTGGTCTGGCCCTGCCAAGACATTAGGGGTGAGTTAATTAAATGTTTGACCAAATATAGCAGGCTAATGCTTAAGTTGATAAGTTTGGTCTGAAAATGATGTTATAAATATCCAAATGGCCCTTGGCAGAAAAAAGCTTCCCCACCCCTGATCTAGGTGGTTCCCATCCCTTACTTTATGGTCAGCCAATGTTTCATTAGTACCTTGTGTTCTACCCAGTTTTATTTTCTGATGTAAGGCTTTTTATTGTTGATAGTATTATAGATATCACCCACCCCCACCCCTCTTTCCCCATTTCCTTGCAGCCCCAGCTACCCCTCCTAGGTCTTCACTACCCTATTGCCCCTATCCATAGGCTATGCATATCCTATCTAATAAAAGAGAAACATGGTAATTAGCATATGACCGCTACCCTTCCCATTGGCTAATCAGGGCAATATGCAAATTAACTGCCAGCCAAGATGGTGGCCGGCAGCCAGGCAGCTTAAAGTGAACATGAGGCTTGCTTGCTTCAGTGACGGAGGACTCCAACTTCCCCTCCTGCCGCTGCAGGACTCTGAGCTGCAACTCTAAGCAACTCTGTTACAAATATAGAAGCTAAACAAAACCCCAGAAACCTGCTTTAGTCCCTCGGGCTTCAGCCAGCAGGATCACAACATTGTTTCAAATACAAAAGGTAAACAAAGGCCAGAAACCTGCTTTCAGCAGCGGAGGCCTAAGAGCTGGAGCCAAGCCTCAGAGCTAAAGCTGGCCCAGAATTAAAAAAAAAGAAAAAAAGGAGCGGTTGGGAGCTTCAGTCACTCACCAGCCTGAAAACAGCCCTCAGCCCCTCACCCAGACTGGCCAGGCACCCCAGTGGGGACCCCCACCCTGAAGGGTGTGTGACCAGCTGCAAACAGCCATCATCCCCTCACCCAGGCTGGCCAGGCACCTCAGTGGGGACCCCCACCCTGATCCAGGACACCCTTCAGTGCAAACCAGCTGGCCCCAACCCGTGCACCAGGCCTCTATCCTATATAGTAAAAGGGTAATATGCCTCCCAGCACCGGGATCAGCAGAGCCGAGAGGCCTCCCAGCACCGGGATGAGTGTGACAGGGGGCAGCGCCCAAACCCCCTGATCGTCCTGCGGCTCTGTGTGTGACAGGGGAAGGTGCCCCAACCCCCTGATCAGCCCTGCTCTGTGCCTGATAGGGGGAGCTACCCAAGCCCATGATCGCCCTGCGGCTCTGTGTGTGACAGGGTGTGGCGCCCCAACCCCCTGATTGGCCCTGCTCTGTGTGTAACAGGGTGCGGCGCCCCAACCCCCCCCCCACGGGCCCTGCTCTGTGTGTGACGGGGTAGAGCCATAACCTCCCCATCATCCCTGCCCTGAGTGTGAGAGTGGCGGTGCCCCAACCCCCTGATCCACCCTGCTCTGTGTGTGACAGGGGGCGGTGCCCCAACTCCCCTATCGGCCCTACTTTGTGAATGACAGGGGGGAGCTCCTCAACCTCCTGATCGGCCCTGCTCTGTGCATGACCGGGGGGAGCTCCCCAACCCCCTGATGGGCCCTGCTCTGTGCGTGACAGTGTACGGAGCCCCAACCCCCCTGATGGGCCCTGCTCTGCGTGTGACGGGGGTGGCGCCCCAACCCCCTGATTGGCCCTGCTCTATGTGTGACAGGGGGTGGCGCCGCAACCTGCCCATTTACCCTGCCTTGAGTGTGACAGGGGGCGGTGCCCCAACCCCCCAATCGGCCCTACCCTGAGCGTGACTGAGGGTGGCATCCCAACCTCCCGATCCGCCCTACTCTGTGCATGACAGGGGGCGGCGCCCCAACTCCCCAATCAGCCCTGTTCTGAGCCCGACCAGAGGCTGCACCTAGGGATTGGGCCTGCCCTCTGCCACCCGGGAGCAGGCCTAAGCCAGAGGTCGTTATCTCCCGAGGGGTCCCAGACTGTGAGAGGGCACAGGCTGGGCTGAGGGCCCCCCCTCCCCCCCGAGTGCACAAATTTTTGTGCACCGGGCCTCTAGTAAGTATATAAGTTTTTTGGTTTATCTCTTCTCATCGCCCCCCCACCCCCACCCCCACATCGAGGTATGCCAGTCTTATCCATGCCTCCAGGCTTTGGGTCTTATTTTATTGGTCAATTCATCTTGTTCTTTCAATTCCACAAATAAGTGAGATCATGTGATATTCATCTTTCTCAGATTGGCTTATTTCCCTTAGCATAATATTTTTCAGGTACATAGTCTTATTAGTCTCAGTTTTGGTCACAACTTTTTGATTTCCTCCTAGATCACCCACCCCTCTTTGCCCCCCACCCTGTTAATATTGCTACTTGCCAGGCTAATGCACAGCTTGAGTTTCTTCATTTGAAAGAGCACTGCTGTTTTCCGTTGATACCTTGTGACACTTTGGCAGGTGCCTCAGAAACCCTACCCCAGTGGTTCTCAGCCTTGGCTGCACATTAGAATCACCTGGGAATCTTTTGAAATTCCTGATTTCTGGGCCTCATCCTCCAGAAATTCTGTTTCTTTGTTATGGGGTGGGGCCAAGGGCATCAAGCTAAATAGTAGAGCCAGTGCAGCGCCTGTCTCCGCCCACTGCTCTTTCTACTATACTACCACATATTGCTAGTGCTTAAACTTGTTTTTAGTCATTTAAATTTTGTCATGACAGATTATAATGCATATGAAAATGAGTGGCTTATCCTCCAAGCTTTGCATTCCTATAATTTTTGAACTTACTACCAGTGACAAGATCAGTCAGAATCAAGTTCTTTTCAGTGATGAGGTGGGAGGGTGTCCTTGGCCTTGGAACTTTACTGGGAACTCAGCAGGGTCTTGGTGTTGTCCAGCATGGCTTTAATGGTGGACATTGCCTTGTTTTTGAAACTACAACATACCAAAGTGAACTCAAGAAACTGGTACTGAACTGAAATATGGAAAGGCTTCCTGAATAATAAACAGAAAACTCACAGCAGAGAACCCTGATACCCAAGGACCTAAGGTGGAGAACACATAGAGACTGATACCTGCCTTGCCTGGGAGGAAGACAGACTACACATCCTATTGGAAAACACCTTGCCCTGAGGCCACTTAAGAGATTAAAAGTAACAATTAGCCCCCAGGCAGAAGCAACTGCCCCACCCTGTTGAAAAAACTCTCGTTGGAAAAAATCCAAGTCGGAATCCTATTAGTCCGTAGACAGAGGTGGTCTCTGGAGGCTTTAAGTCTTTGTCTGATCCAATTAGTCAGAAATAGCCTTTAACACTGTCCTGCACTAGAGATTGAGAGGTGTAGAGAATCTACCTAAAACATAGTCACAAACCCAAACAGACAACCACAATGAGGAAACAAAGAAACGACCCCAAATGAAAGATCTAGCAAATTCTCCAGAAGAAGAGATAAATGAAGCAGAGATAAGAAATTTATCTGAAACAGAGTTCAGAGTAATAATGTTAAAAATGCTCAACAGTATGAAAAAAAAGATATAGTAACTATGAAAAAAAGAACAGTCTGAGATAAAGAATGACATAACACAAATAAAGAACATATTGGAAGAAATACATAGCAGTTTAGGGGAAGCTGAGTATCGAATCAGTTAATTAGAAGACAGAGTTGAAAATATCACTCAATTAGAGAACCAAAAAGAAAAAAAAACAATTAAAAAACAGGAGGACAGCTTAAGGGAGCTGTGGGATCATGTGAAACATAACAATCCTATATAATAAAAGCCCAGTGACCAAATGGCAGAACGACCAGAACCACCAGTTGATCAGTCGCTATGATGCGCACTGACCACCAGGGGGCAGATGCTCAACACAGGAGCTGACCCCTGGTGGTCAGTGCCCTCCCACAGTGGGAGCGCTGCTCTGATGACTGGGTTGAGCAGCACTTCCACAGTGGGAGCAGCTGCACAGAGGGGGGGGTCCACAGCCGCTCAGATGACCAGGATGAGCTGCTCTCCCACAGTGGGCAGAACCCCGCAGGTCACGCCCCCCACCAGTGCACAAGTCCCGTGCACTGGGCCTCCAGTATTAGAATAATAGGTGTTCCAAAAGAGGCAGAAAGGGAGAAAGGAATAGAGAAGGTTTCTGAAGAAATAATGGTAGAAAACTTCCCTAACCTGGTAAAGCAGTGGTTCTCAACCTTCCTAATGCTGCAACCCTTTAATACAGTTCAGTTCCTCATGTTGTGGTGACCCCCAATTTCATTGTTACAAATTCAACATAATTAAAGCATAGTGATTAATCACAAAAACAATATGTAATTACATATGTGTTTTCCGATGGTCTTAGGCGACCCCTATGAAAAGGTCGTTCGACCCCCAAAGGGGTCGTGACCCACAGGTTGAGAACTGCTGTGGTAAAGGAAAAAGTCACACAAGTGCAGGAGGCACAGAGAACCCCAAACAAGAAGAACCCAGACAGATCAACGCCCAGACACATCATAATTAAAATGCCAAAAATTAAAGACAAAGAGAGAATCTTAAAGGCAGCAAGAGAAAAGAAAACTGTTACCTACAAAGGAGTTCCCATAAGGCTGACACCTGATTTCTCTTCAGAAACTCTATAGGCCAGAAGGGAATGGCATGAAGTACTCAAGGTAATGGAAAGCAAGAATCTGAGACCAAGATTACTATATCCAGCAAGGCTATCATTCAAAATAGACAATCAAATACAGAACTTCCCAGACAAAAAAAGGCTAAAGGAGTTCATCACCACCAAGCCAACATTATAATAAATGCTAAAGGGATTGCTGTAAGGGATTGCTGAGAAGAAGAAACAGAGAAACCTAGCCATACAGAATTAAAATGGCTATAAATAAGTATCTCTCAATAATAACCCTAAATGTAAATGGATTAAATGCTCCAATCAAAAGGTGTAGGGTAGCTGAATGGATACAGAAACATGACCCAACTATATGCTGTCTACAAGAGACCCACCTCAAAACAAAAGACACACACAGGATGAAAGTGAGGGGATGGAAAAAAATTTCCATGCAAATAGAAAAGAAAAAAAAAAGCTGGAGTAGCAATACTCATATCCAACAAAATAGACTTTAAAAAACATCATGCTAAGTGAAATAAGCCAGTCAGCGAAAGATAAATATCATATGATCTCACTCATTTATAGAATATAATGAATAACATAAACTGATGAACAAAAATAGAGCCAGAGGGGGGAAAATATCCTAGAATATAGTAGAAGTAATCCTGTTATTTGCAGATTTTTAACATTTCCTACAACTTTTGTGATATCATACTATGTTAGTATAGTTTTGGTAATATTTTATTTAAAATCCTTTTATTCTTGATATATTAATTGCATGTAATATTATTATATGTAAGATCATTTTTCTTGAATAATTGGTATTTATTGCATGTAACATTATCATATTTAAAAAAATAAAGAAACTGGTACTAAGGCATGATCATTTGCATTCTCTGTGTATGTGAGTGTTTAGTTGGTAAAATGAATTACCAAAGAATTTAAGTAGCAATGCCCCTGGTATGTTAAAATAGAATTAATTGTGGAGAGGAGGTAGATAATGAATTACATGACTGTTTAGGAACACATCTATTGAAGAACAAGTTTACCTTGTATTAGTTATTAATTATTAGTATATTTGTTCTATAATTATCCTTATTTGAAAGGATACTCTCAAGGCCTTCTGTTTCCTCTGGAAGGATGTTCTCATATATTCTCCAGATAGTAAATAAACATGTCTGAGTTTTCATTTGTCTCAGTTTGACATCTTTGCCCCACATACCCTCATAGACCTGAACCTAGAGGAAAGGCCATCCAAAGCTACTATTTCAATATTTTTTCCGCTTTCAATTTTATTTTCCACAGCCAAACATTTCTTTCCAATGATAATTGGACCATTGAGATAATTATCTTACTAAATCATGCTTGAGTGGATTGAAAAAGGTAGTGCAGCCTCTAAAGGAAGTGACTTAACCACTGGGAAATTCTTCTTTGAGATGATTTTATGAATGTTAAAATAAAATAGCATTAAGAAATTATCAGGAATAGTAACTACTACATCATTTGAAAACCTTGTAATCTTTTTCAAAACTTGTGAGAAATGGGCAATCAAGACAGTTTATTATGTTGCAGATGGGATTTATTTTTACCAGCATTGGCTATGTAATTTGCAGGCCTCACTGAAAAATGAAAATATGGGCCTCTTGTTCAAAGATTGCTAATTTCAAGATGGCAGTAGCAGAGTATTAAACCAACTATGGGGCACTTCTAAGAAGGGGGCCCTGTGTGATTGCATGGGTCACAAGCCCAGGGAGCCCCTGTGTTTTGCTTAAGTGATACAGTTAATGAAAGAAGCAAAATCTGCACCCCTTTGTTCATGGAACAAAAGGAACATTTTAACTTCAATAAAAGTGAGAATCTTTTAACAAACATCCACTTCTAAAAAAAAACTCTTTCTGCCAGTGACCTCTTTTATTTATTTCAAAATGTCTATCTTTTCCCATCAATTCCAGCATGAACTCTGTAGCAAATAAAAAGGGGAGCTTTTCCCTTGCGAACTTCTGTCAAGAAACTATCTTATTCAGCCCTCTTCTGACATATTAAGAAATAGTTCTCATCTCTCTTAAAGTAGGTTTGAACATTTCTCTCTGATGAATACTTTACATACTCTGAGCAAACAGCTTCAAATGTCTCACATATTTTGTTGAAGAGATTCCTATTTTTCTTTTTTAATCCCCAGTAGCTTAAGGTATCATATCTACAGATAGTTTACATCACATTCTCTGTAAGTAATATAATAGGGCTTATAGTATTTCATTCTGCAGCATTATCTTTGGGTCTGTTTGCAATTGATGCTGGGTTCGCTTAGGGTTATAGCAATCCTTTGAAATTTGTTTTGTGTGATTTGGTTTTCATAAAACATCAGGATGCTCTGTAGATTATCCAGGCCAGTTCCCTGCCTCAAGGTATGCTCGCATGTAACTGTAAGACAAATGGTTAGACAGCATGTTTTTAAATGTCCCAGGAGAAGGAACGTGTGATAGCACCAATAACCCTTATATAGGGAGGGATGTTCAGGGAACCACCAACTGCACTTGTATCGCTCACAAGTCCTATTGTTGTTGCAATCATTATTCTTTTTTTATTTGAAATTGTTTGATGTATTTTATTTTTTTGACTTTGGGCAGAGTGTTTTATTTCTAAACCTAACTTTAATTACATTCTTGTCGAGAAAATACACAGCAGAAATATACTTTTCTAATCAGTATATTCCACCATGTAAAACTCTAGAAAACTGTCATCATGTTCCATTCATTTGTCAGTCCTTTTGATACATAGACATATCTTGGTTAATCATTATGACTGCATATGTTTCTCTTTGTTAATGAAAAACTATGGAATTATTCAGTTTTTCTTAAAAGTTCACTGATTTTTATATTTCAGATGCTTTTTGGTATTCAGTATATTCACAGCATGCTCAGAGTTTCCCTCACTGGTCCACTGGCTCTAAAATTTATTAGAATAATTTTATTTACCATATGTTTATGTCATATTGGAAATGTTAGGAGAAAAATTGAATTTTGAATGTGAAAGGTTCTTTCTTCTTTTATCAAAAGGAAAAAATGCATTCTCTGACATTAATAAAAGTCATGCTGCCGTTCGCTTTCAAGAAACTCACTAAAATGACAGAGCACAAAAAACACAATTAGATATTCAGTTGAAAGGAGTTGGTTTTCTTATCTGATAAATTCTAATACACAAAAATAAAATAACAATTAATAAGAAGTGCAAACCTGGCAGATATATTGATATTTGAAGCACCTGTCATTATTTCATGTGTTAAATAAATTTGACTTTTTTGCAAATATTGCTGCATTTTTCTCTGAAAAATACTATGATGAGTGGATGTGTTTATTCAGTTCCCAGTGAGGTACTGGCTGTATCAAGGTTTTGGAAAAACAAACATGAATTCTTTATCTCTAAGTATATTAACTAATCTATAAAGGCTTGACATTCAATGCTTAGCGAGGGAAAAAATGAGTTCTAGAGATTGCATTTTGCTCAGTACTGCATAACTTACTTTCACAAGTCCTACTTAAGCTTTGATTTCTAAATCTCTCCCCAGTGAAATCATACCTCAAAGATGTTTCATTAAAATGACAAGATAAGCTGCCTTGCATTCCTATGCTGGAGTAGGAGCAAGGGACAGAGTTCTGGGAGATCTTGCAAAACCATTCCTGAGCTTTAGGGAAAACAAGCACAAATTATTGACCTTAGTGAAAAATTGGCAGCATCTCCATCTTGAAGATAATAGGTGAGACGAAGTGCCAACTATGTGCCGAGCACTGGCTTGTCTTCATCTTGTGTTGATGACTCATACAGAGAACATGGAGGTTGGACCTGTGCATTGTAGGGACTGTGAGAACGACTGTGTCTTTTGTTATGCATGTTAGAAAATATTTCGAGTGCATATTTTCATTGTTACTGCTTTCTGCATTGTGCAGTCCTCCACTCCTGTCTACCCCTCTCCTATTTTTTTTTTAAATTTAGGTAACACTGGTTTATAATATTACTTAAAGTCTCAGGTGTACTACATTATAATTAGATTTGGGTATGTATGAAGAACCCCTCTTTTGAAATATTTTCTCAGAGAGTTGGTAATAGTTCACATGCCTTCATTATATTAGTTTAAACCATGTGAAATTGTTGCTCATTGACCATTTTTTAGCCTATAAAAATGGTAACTTCACAAGGTTCAATCTAATTAAAAATATATAATTCCCCAAACAGAAAGGTAATACCCTTAACCACTTTTTGTTGCCTATGAAACTCAAATTCGGCCTTAGTTGATCATTTACTGGCTGTTTGACATTTAAGAGAATTTTCTAGCAGATTATTTGCAGTTAAAAGAGATTTCAAATAGGAAACCTTGTCCCGGTTCATGCAGAGCTGCCCTGGGAAACAGGCCTTAATGAAGTCACCTAATCAGTAGCCTGGTCCCCTGTGGACACAGTTCTATTGGCAAGCACATCTTCAGAGAACGTGCAGTGTGGCTGTTTAATGTATCATTTTCTTTATTTTTGTTCTACTAGTAAATGAATATGCCCTGATCATTCTAATGATATTTAGAGACACTGTATCATATCTTGGATAGAGCTGCATATTGACAATTTTTCCAGAGCCATCGGCTTCCAAATCACCTCTTAAATGAAGATGATTAATCCATCCAGCACATGTTGACCTCTTCAGGTTTGGCTCTGAGGTGGAAGTGACCTCTTCCTCTGTTTACTCCCCATTTCAGGGTGCATTTAAATAGCTTCCTCTAGACTGGCTACAAAGAAGATTGCAGCAATGAATAGATTCTCTCAATATACTTTTCCTTTTTTATTAAACACAGTGCTAATGTGAGTACTTAGTTACCAAAACAAATATAATTATATTTTTAACGCCTCCCAAGGTAGGTAATTGCTTTAAGAAATGATGATGCATTCTTTTCTGGAAATAGAAAATTATAGTCCTATTGAACACCCGGATTCCCTATATCCTAAGAGCATAGGTAGTGTGTTCCTTCTACAGCAGGGGTGGGGAACCTTTTTTCTGCCAAGGGCCATTTGGATATTTATAACATCACTCGTGGGCCATACAAAATTTTCAACTTAAAAATTAGCCTGCTATGTTTGGTCAAATATTTAATTAATCCTCCCCCAATGCATTGGCAGGGCCAGACCAAATGATTTTGCGGGCCTTATAAGGCCCGCTGGCCAGATGTTCCCCACCCCTGGTCTAAAGGACAAGGATAAATTTCCCTTATACTGAAAATCACCAGCTGCCACAGAAGTAGAGTGAAAAATTGTCCTTACAGATTCTTTGTGGACTGCAGTTTCCCCCTGTTGATGCAGGCTATAAATAGGAAATAAACAGTTGAATGAAATCAGGTCATGCAAAGATTTCACTGGGACTTTAGGTGAGCAAATCGTAAAAAGAACAAAATATAACCAGGTCCTAAATCTTTGCCAAGACCATTTAGTAACCTCCTTACTCTCTACCCTTTTGGCAGGTACCACTTTTTAACCCCATTTTTGAAGAGTAACAGATATTTCATTTTGAGTATTTTTTTTACTAATCTTAAAGAGGAAAAATAAGAATATTAAAAAATATTACTGTTCAGTGGGCAAGCAAAATAACCACAGTCTTCAATATCCTTTATTTAATAAAAACCAGCAATTCCTCCTTTTATAACATACTTATCTGAGGTAATTTATCAGTATAAAGACTATAAAAATAACTTGTTTCTCTAAATGGAAGATTTTGGCTTCAGCAAATACTTGAGCCGTGCCCAAAGTATAAAATAAAAAGTAGGATGTTCTATTAAATTAGTGTTATAGGGGCCAAAAATCTGTAGTATTTTTCTCTCTGTTCTGAATGAATATTACCTATCAAACAAGTAGAGATTTTTAGAGAGTATTTCATTTTTACTTGGGTTGACCAGCAAAGCTCTTTATTAGCCAAAACTTCTCAATTTTCAAATAAGACCACATAGAGAAAGAAATACACAATTTACTTATTTGCAGCAATGTAACCTTAAGAGGATGCGTTGCCATTCTCAGTTTTGCACACAGCTATCCACCAAGCAATCTCCCAGTGGTTGTGTGTGAAAGCTTGAAGGAGTAAATTAAAAACTAAATAAGCAATGTGCTGAGGGAATGATTGAAGCAGTACTGATTAACTGTGTCTCGTCCTCCCTGCTTTTCCTTTCTGGAGCCTACTGTCCCAACAAGAGTCATGGGTGAACAAATTTGAAATTGTAAATCTTCTCTCCTTAAACCTAAGCAAGAAATTAGGTGCCTATTTACAAGTTTGTCTCTGACCACAGCTCTGTCCATTTCAATAAAAACATAACAATATTTACAAATAGTAGTTATGCAATAGTAGCTAGATAGCAACATAATTACTTCAAAAAATAATCCTATATAATAAAAGGCTAATATGCAAATAGATTGAATGGCAGAACCGAACAACGGGTCACTATGGCGTGCAATGGCCACCAGGGTGCGCACACGGAACATGGCAGGCATCAGCAGCAGGCAGCAGAGTGTGGAACATGGCGGGTGTCGGCCGCGGCGTGATGGTGGAGTAGGTGAGCTGGGACGCCAGACCAAGGTGGGGCGCCAGTCGCTGGCTGTCACTGGGGCGAGCCTTTCGTGGTTACTGAAAATTCTTTGCTCCCATGTGCTGTGGTCCCATCTGGCGCTCATACCTGCTGCCAGCGCCGACCCCACTCACACCCACTGCCAGTGCCAGAGCTGCCACTCACACTTGCTACTGGTGCCCGGCGCCAGCCCCAATAGCTTGGCGCCGTCAGCGGGTGCGAGAGGCGGCTGCCACTCGCACCCACTGCCAGAGCCACCACTCATACCCGCTGGTGGCACTGGCCCGCTCGCACCTGCAGCCAGTGCCAGAGCCACCATTTGCACCCACTGCCGGCACCTGACGCTGGTCCCAATCACCCCTGAGGGCTTCTCCACCTCCTCCTGCTCCTGAGGGGCGATCGGAGCAGCAGCCACTGCTCGCACCCGCTGCTGTCTCTGGCCCCAGTCTCTCCGCGCCATCAGCGTATGGGAGTGGCAGCGACGGGAGCAGGGCTGTTGGAAGACATGGGACCAGAGGCCTCAGCATAAGGGGCTGGGCAGGGGGGCAGAGGATGGGCCAAGACCCACCCCTGTGGCCACTGCAGTGTCACGGCCCACAGTTCCTTTCAAGGTTCACAAATTCGTGCACTGGGCCCCTAGTCTATCCTATCTAATAAAAGGGAAACATGGTAATTAGTGTACGACCACTAGCCTTCCCATTGGCTAATCAGGGCGATATGCAAATTAACTGCCAGCCAAGATGGCGGCCGGCAGCCAGGCAGCTGATGCGAACAGGGAGGCTTGCTTGCTTCAGTGACGGAGGAAGCCAAGCTTCCCCACCTGCCTTGCCGGCCTCTCAGCTGCACTCTAAGCAACACTGTAACAAATATAGAAGCTAAACAAAACCCCGGGCTTCAGCCAGCAGGACCGCAACATTGTTTCAAATATAGAAGATAAACCAGAAACCTGCTTTCAGCAGGGGAGGTAACATAGCTGGAGCCGAGCCTCAGAGCTAAAGCTGGCCCAGAATTTTAAAAAAAGGAAAAGAGGACAGGTTGGGAGATCAGTCACCTGCCAGCCTGAAAACAGCCCTCAGCCCCTCACCCAGGCTGGCCAGGCACCCAAGTGGGGTCCCCCACCCTAAAGGGTGTGTGACCAGATGCAAACAGCCATAATCCCTTCACCCAGGCTGGCCAGGCACCCAAGCGGGACCCCCACCCTGAAGGGGGGGGTGACCAGATGCAAACAGCCATCATCCCCTCACCCAGGCTGGCCAGGCACCCATGCGGGACCCCCACCCTGATCCAGGACACCCTTCAGGGCAAACCAGCCGGCTCCCACCCGTGCACCAGGCTTCTAACCTATATAGTAAAAGGGTAATATGCCTCCTGGCACCGGGATCAGCGGAGACACGAGGCCTCCCAGCACCGGGATCAGCGTGACAGAGGGCAGCGCCCAGACCTCCTGATCGCCCTGTGGCTCTGTGTGTTACAGGGGTCAGGGCCACAACCACCCTATCCGCCCAGCTCTGTTCCTGACAGGGGGGAGCTCCTTAACCCCCTGATCAGCCCTGCTCTGTGTGTGACAGGGGGGAGTTCCCCAAACCCCTGATCGCCCTGCGGCTCTGTGTGTGACAGGGTGCGGCGCCCCAACCCCCTGATTGGCCCTGCTCTGTGTGTGACAGGGGGGAGCTCCCCAACCCCCCGATCGCCCTGCGGCTCTGTGTGTGACAGGGGGCGGGGCCACAACCTCCCTATCCGCCCTGCTCTGTTCGTGACGGGGGAGCTCCTCAACCCCCTGATTGGCCTTGCTCTGTGCATGACATAGGGGAGCTCCCCAACCCCCTGATCTGCCCTGCGGCTCTGTGTGTGACAGGGTGCAGTGCCCCAACCCCCTGATCCGCCCTGCTCTGTGTGTGACAGGGGGCAGTGCCCCAACTCCCCTATCGGCCCTACTCTGTGAGTGACAGGGGGGAGCTCCCCAACCCCCTGATCGACCCTGCTCTGTGTGTGACAGGGTATGGAGCCCCAACCCCCCTGATGGGCCCTGCTCTGTGAGTGACAGGGGGCAGTGCCTCAACCCCCGATTGGCCCTGCTCTGTGCGAGACAGGGGGTTGCGCCACAACCTGCCCATTGACCCTGCCTTGAGTGTGACAGGGGGCAGTGCCCCAACCCCCCAATCGGCCCTACCCTGAGCGTGACTGAGGGTGGCATCGCAACCTCCCAATCCGCCCTGCTCTGTGCATGACAGGGGTGGCGCCCCAACTCCCCAATCAGCCCTGCTCTGAGCCCAACCAGGGGCTGCACCTAGGGATTGGGCCTGCCCTCTGCCACCCGGGAGCAGGCCTAAGCCAGCAGGTCGTTATCTCCCGAGGGGTCACAGACTGCGAGAGGGCACAGGCCGGGCTGAGGGACCCTCCCTTCCCCTTGAGTGCACAAATTTTTGTGCACCGGGCCTCTAGTATATATATAAAAGCCTAAGTGACCGTCCAACCATTCAACCATTAGCTATGACACACAATGATCACCAGGGGCCAGATGCTCCACACACAGGCATGAAAACATGGAGCAGACTGATGAATTGCAGAGGATAGGGGGAGGGGAGAGGGTGGGAAAAGATTAACCAAAGATCTTATATGCATATTAGAGACCCCGTGCACCAGTGGGGTCCCTCGACCTGGCCTGCAGGGATTGGGCCTCCAACATCTCCTGAGGGGTCCCAGATTGTGAGAGGGTGCAGGCCAAGCTGAGAAACCCCAACAGTGCATGAATGTGTACACTGGGCCTCTAGTATTTGATATAAATGATAGAAGTTTATTTTAATTATTTTTTTCCATCAACTTTAGTCCCTCTATGCCCTTTTCTACCACCGCCCTGCAATCACCACACTATTGTCCATGTTTGTGGGTTCTCTTTCTCTCCCTCTATTTTTCCTTTTTGCTCAATCCCTCTTTAAAAATAAAAATTGAAGAAATACAAAGATCAAGTAGAAAGATCAACTTGAAATAATGCACTTATGAAGTTAAATTTCTAAGAATGACAATCTTTAAATGCCAGTATTTTCTCTGGTTTTACCAGTTTTTAGCAGATTATTTAAGCATAATTATCATTCATCACTTTATATTAAAAGAACCAAATAACATTCACAAACTGACATAATTATATCTCTGAGATATTGGTGCCTAATGTTATAATTCTATAACATTTTCTACCAACTGGTCAACTCCCATGTAATTCAATGGCATCTATATTATTTATTCAGTAATCTGTAATTAGAGACTTCCTCTAATGAAGCATCCTATGCTTTATTGCCCTGTGTTCTTGGGAGCTTTGTGGGTTTCAATTTTAGAAAATTTGAACTTAGAAGAACTATTTTTTTTCCCCAGATGCATTTTATAAAGTAATGAAAAGGTTAATCACTGTTGCCTTGTTTGTTTGAAACACCAAAAGGCAATACCACCTAATATGCAATTACCATATTACTTTTAATATGTCTTCTTTTTTAATTTAAAGGTTGGATTCAATTAAATGGTAGCAGCAATTGGTTAAATTTAGTATGAGTATCTGCCTTAGGGAGTTATTTATTTATTTATTTTGAAATTACATTTTTCTATTGGAGACCAACTTCCTTTTATTTAATAAAACAGGTAATTAAGGTCTATCTAAATTTTAATTATTTAATAGAGCAGAATATTGTTAATATACATTTATATAAATTGTCTAAATTACTAGAATTTAGGTCGTTTATATTTCTGAAGCACTTACTTTAGGAATTTGACCTCTTGAATAGATCTGGTGAGCTAAAGTATATTCATATAATAATCTTTCCAAAGGCTATATCCATTTAAACTTGGATGTATACAGTATTTGACTTTTTTGGTTACTTTTTTATTTTAGAGTTTACATTAATCTTTTATTTGTTAATTAGGCACATGAGGGAAGATATAGAGGTGTGAGCACTCAGGAATTTTACAAAATGATAAAGAGAAGTAGCTTGACTGATGTGGTTGGAGGAGCCAAAGAAAAATCTAGAAATAATTAATGAGACCTTTGGAATTTGGATTGGATCTGATGAGCAAGGAATCTTGGAGAAGTGGGTAATTTGGCTAAAGTCACAGTTTAGTAATGTAGGAGACTAGAATCAGAGAATTCAACAATTGAGTCATGTAATGGCCATGTAGGTTAAGGGATGAGTGATAGCGTTGGGGAGGAAACTCTGGTTCTGTGACAGATGGCCTGGGAAGAAGTGGTGTAGCTTAGTCACTTTTTGAATTTGGAGACAAAGAAAAAATATCAGAGACCATTCAAAGGTTCCAAACCAGGGGGTACAATCAGGCATGGGAAAATTGTGATGAGAAGTCATTAGGGGTGTGGTTGGGTTGGGAAATCTGTGGATGAGTAAATTAGTCTTAGATACATTGAGATGACGTGAAATTTTGTAAATAATAGCATTCAGGAGTGGCTGATGATTTGGGGCCTGAAATGCGAATGGGAGTTAATAGCAGGGATGCAAATGAAGGCATCTCCATCATAGAAGAGAACTAGAAACCTTGAAAGTGAGATCACTTCCCAGAGTCCAAGAAAGAAAGGCCACAGAATGTCCAGTGACACTTTGGTCTGCTTTCTAAATAATCTTTCAGCAACTTGGTTCAATTTTATCAGGAGACAGCAGTGAGATGGCTAGGAGGACAAATCCATTCTAGTTGATGGAGAAAGAATCCAGGTATGTTCAGAGTCGAACTGGCTCTCTCCTGGAGCAGAGTATTGAACTCCTCTGAAGGAATTATTGAGGGATTTAGATCAAGGCTTAAAGGTAAATCCTTCCCTCTCCCATTTTGAAACATCAATGTAAATTACACTATTGAGTTATGATAATGCTTATCAGAAGTACATGCCTTCAGCTCCTTACCTGAGGCAAGTGGCAATAGACAGCCTCTTAAGCATTGCTGACCATGCTTTGTACCATGCTATCCCCCCCCCCCCCTTTCAAATTGGGCCAGAAATTGATTCTGTGGAGACAGCCATCTGTAGGCTGGTGTATTTTGTTAGAAATAGCCTGTCATGAACACAACTCCCAAAAGGCTGTCCTATACTTGTTGAATCAGTTTGCTTTCTTTCGGGGAGTTTGGGCTGAAAGACACAAAGAGGGATAATTAGTTTGCAAATGGCAGAAGAGAAAATAAAAACAGATACTAAGAGTAGGTGCACTTGGGTAGAGTGCATAGGTAGGTGAGAATGGACATCAAAGTATTAAAGTAATAACATCAATGGATGACTAGGGATGTTGTGGCTGGAGGGTAAGACTCATGGTTGTATCTTGAATGGTGTCTCCGTTCTTTATGAGGCCGCCCTTACAGCTGCTAAGACCTGGTTCCTATTCCTCCTTATGTCTGAGTGCATCCTTTCATTCAACCCCCACCTTTGTTTCTTGCAAATCATGTAACATGTTTATTAGCAGTGTGTCTTTTCTGGGCATTCAAAAAATAAGGTGGTCAGCCCTGGCAGGTTTGGCTCAGTTGGTTGGGTGTCATCCCATGCATAGAAAGGTCACTGGTTCAAATCCTGGTTAGGCCACATGTCTGGGTTTCAGGCTCTGTCCCCGGTCATGGTGCATACGGGAGACAATCAATCAATGTTTCTCTCTCTCTCTCTCTCTCTCTCTCTCTCTCTCTCTCCCTTCTTCTCTCTCTCAAATCAATAAAAACATATCCTCCAGTGAGGAATAAAAGAGTAAGTAAATAAGGTGGTCACACGCATACATGCATGTACACACACCAAGACTTTTTGCCTTTAAAAAATAGATAAACAACAGTTAAGTTCCTGTGCAACAAGTGGAGTTAGGTATTAGGGCCTGTCTGTAGTTGTACAGGAGCCTGGCTGGAGAGCTGACCTACTGTAGAAGCTGGTGAATGAAGGAAGAGTACTGATTGGTTGAAAAGCTGGGTTAACAACTGATGAATCATCCACTTGTTTCCTATACTCCAAGCATCAGTCAATTCAAAGTATCAATGTTACGATTTACAACACTTTTATACTTGGTGGTGGGCTGCCGTTTTTTCTGTGGTGTGTGACATTTGTTAAAACTGCCTGACTTCACTCTCATTTGGGCTGTTCTTTTTTTGTTGTTATTCTCGTTCTTGTTTTTTAAATTATTATTATTGTTTAAAGTATTACAAATAGTAGTACATATACCTCATTTTTTCTCCCCCATTGACCTCCCCAGGCCTCCCCCACCCCCTGACACATGCCCTCACCCCCCCCCTAGTGTCTGTGTCCATTGGTTATGCTTATATGCATGCATATAAGACCTTTGGTTGATCTCTTACCACCACCCCCCTCCAACCCTCCCCTGCCTTCCCACTGAAGTTTGACAGTCTGAAAAGCTACATCTATTCCCACACTTACCTCAGGCCTTTGCTGGGCACCAAGGAAGATGTAAGGACACATTTGACCTCATGGTGGTGCTGCAGAAGTTGAAACTATCCCTTTCCCTCTCCTCCACTAGGCTGTGCTTGTATTTCTTATGAAGATAGTAGGTTATGACTCATGGTATTATATTCTGATATGGCAGTCCAGTTCAAGTTCATAGGGAAAGAGCTAGGTCCATAAAGCCGCTGAATTTACTCCAAGGCAGTCAGAGGCTGCTTCTCAGACAGGAAATCAAAACTTGCAAAATAGGTCTCCCCTTGGCCTTTGAAAAAATCTTTTTTCCTTTTTTTTAATGTTTAAATGTGTGTTTTTTTAAATTGATTTCAGAAAGAAGAAGGGATATGGAGAGATAGAAACATCAGTGATGAGAGAGAATCATTGATCGGCTGCTTCCTGTACACCCCACACTGGGGATTGAGCCCACAACCCGGGCATGTGTTCTGACCGGGAATCGAACCATGACCTCCTGGTTCATGGGTCGATGCTCAACCACTGCGCCACTGCAGCCGGGCTCTGTTTGTAACTGTTCTTTAGGAACGAACTTCAAGGACTCCTAAATGCAAATCCAGATAGAAGTATGTATACAACCATTGCCTCCTCATTCTGGCTCATTCTTGGCTTTTCCCCTCTAAATGGAAGCATCTCCATTTTAAGTCAGCTTACACTGACTGCTCACATCCTTTCCCACCTTCCACTTGACGAGCCCTTGTTTGTCTGATACAGAGGTTGCCTGGCTCCGTCAGTACCTCAGAGGCAGATTGTGAGCTCACGTGGGTCTGTAGCTATGTGATGCTGATGTTGACAGTGTGTACTCTATCTAGATCAGGGGTCAGCAAACTTTTCCTTTAAAGGGTCAGATAGTAAGTTCTTAGGCCTCATAGGCAAAAAGGTCTGTCACCGCTCCTCAGCTCTGCTGTGGTAGCATGAAAGCAGCATAGACAGGACATAATGAATTGCATATGGCTCTGTTCCAATCAAGCTAGGTCTTCTGTAAAGGAGCCGAATTTATTCCATGGGCTGAAATTTGAATTTTGTGAAAGTTTTACGTAGCACGAAATATTCTTTTGATCTTTTAGAAACCGTTGGAAATGTGAAAAGCATTCTTAGCATGTAGGCTGTACAGAAGCAGGTAAGAGTCTGGATGTGACTGCTAGGACTCCAGTTTGCCAACCCCTGCTCTATAGACATGCCTCTTAGGTTCCAATGCTGGTCTGTCCTTTCCAACTACAACCTTGAGTGAGTTACTTCACCTAAATATGCCTCAGTTTCTGTACCTGGGAAATAGGTCCACGTGAGGATTCTCTTAGGGGAGGGCCTGCCATACACAGTATGCTCTCAATAAATGGTAGATATCATTAATATTCTTACTTGCAAGACATCTTTGTTTTATTTTTTGGACAGTAACTTAGATTTACTTTGGTGGATGGTTTGGAATTGAGTTAAATTTATTCTTTTTCCAAGTTTGTTTTTATGCAGTTTTCCCTTCACAAGTGTTCCATGCCCTCAGTAAATGATTGATTCTGATAAGACACAGAGTATTTCAAAGGTCTCTTTGAAATATTAATTACTTAAAATACTGAATGTGAGATATTTTACCAGAGGCATCAACAGTGGTTTTCTGGTAAGCGTTAACATTCAGGTTTATTGGGTGTTTTCTTATTTATAGAATGTGTGATTTTCTTTTCCCAATCTACTAGCATATAGGTAAACTGGGGAAAAATGAATGAAATGAATGCGCATTAGCATTATTTTTTAACTACCATTTATATCAAGCTGTCTTACTGTAGGCAAACTGCCAAAAAGGTGCCTCTGGCCATAAAAGTTTCTTCACTGAAACTCTACCTTTTAGAAATCCATTCATTTTGTTAACAAGCTCCTCTTTAAAGTGCAGGTACATCAGGGAAAGTTAACTCACCAATTCAGTTCCCCTGACAAACATTTATTAGGTAGTACCTATCATGTAGATATTTGGGGGGATATCACCTCATCCTTCACCATTCATCACTTTGGAGTGGAATATCCATTTATCTTATGACTCTAATATGGTACCTTTTCCATGACAAAATGCACCTAAAACATTAACCTTAAATTAAAATTATTAAGGAAGAGTACTATTCACTCTGAAGTTTATCAGGGATCTGATGATTTACCTCACTGTAGGAAACTGCTAATCACCTGTTCTGGCAAGGAGATAACAGAATGAATGAACTATCTAACCAACAGTTCCCTCTATAGTTTTAACTTTAATTGCTGAGAGATTAATTTTGCTTTTTGGTGTGCACCACTGTGCAAGGCCTCAACCTGGGAGCATAATGTTTTTTCCGTTTTGTTTTACAAATTTTCAACTGCTGCATAATGTAATTGCTACACTGCCCTTACCTCATCCTGTGGTTTCTGGTAATTTCTTCTAAGTTCCTGTGTCCTCTTTTCCCACTTGGAAGTTTTCCTCTTTTGAACAGGAGCATCTGCCTTCATTAGTTCCCTTAGAACTTTATACATTCTACTTATGCCCTCTATCACTTTGGAATATCTTGATTTTCTTAAACACTTTTCATGGTTGTAAATCACTTCACAAACTAGTATCCTGTTACCATCTTTTGATTACTAAGTCCATCTCCATTCTTCACTCATTTCTAATTAAACTTCAAACTAACAGAACCGTCCCATCAGGTAGAGGCTTTCTAGATACTCGCGGACTGCAGTACAAGGTGCTCCGGTTTCTGCCATGTCTGTTGATACCATGCTTTACCACCTGGGTTGATTTCGTTTATTTCTGTCTCATTTATGGTTTGTTATTACCCTTAGGTATTAAGGTCCTGCAGCACACTGTGTTATCTTCATCATATTATGGTAGCCTTTTGCTTAGTCTATTACCATTTGTTGTTTCATGTGGAATTATAAGAGCTTTTTTTTTTTTTTTCAGCTCCGTGCCTTTATTTTTATTAGATTCCTAGAGAAGGGATTTTGATTCCCTCTTCTTTGATAACTGAGCAGTCTTCTAGTTTTGTGTCATCTACAAATCCATACATCTTGAAGCATGGTCTTAATCTGGAGCATAATAGATAGTGTAGTAAAGATTGAATCTAACCCTGATTTTTCTTACACTCCACTTATCACTGCCTTCCTATGCTGTCAGCTTCCATTTACTGCTGCTCATGACCTTGCTCACAAAACCAATTTTACTTTTCTATTTCGTCTTCCACCATTAATGCCAAAATTAACCATTCTACTTTGCCCAGGGTTAGGCAGAATAATATTTGTCACTGTAAATTAAATTATGTTCTATGTATAATTCATTTTTCTCCCACTCTGGTCCATTTTGCATACTACTGTGATGCTGATCTTAAATGTCACCTTTATCACATCACTATCTTGCTGAAGATCTACCAATGACTTTTCAGAGTCACTTGAAGCATGTTCAAACTTCTTTCTTTGATATCTAAGTCACTTTAGGACTCTTCTCTGACCTTACCTATCCAACTATAACTCCTGTACTTTTCAATTCAGTTGCTGTCCTCATGGTTTATCACGCACACTACACATATTTAATTTCAGGTAGCTACACTGATTCAGAATGATCTCAACACATTTTACTCTCTTAAAATTATATGATATGAACAGGCAAAACTAATATATGGTGGTAGAAATCAGAGCAGAGGTTGCATCTGAATAGTGGGGGCAAGAGGGAACTTACTGGGGGTGATGGAAATGTTCAGTATCTTGATTATGGTGGTGATTATATGAGTGAAGCAACCTGTCAAAACTCACCAAACTGTACACTTAAGATCTGTGCATTACAATATTTGTAAATTTATACAGACACACGCACACACACACTGCAAGTGAGTGAATACATGTCCTTAAACCAGTCATTACCCAGCCTTTTTAATGTATTATTTTCAGATGCTTAAGTCCTAATTCAGGGGCCCTCAAACTTTTTAAACAGGGGGCCAGTTCACTGTCCCTCAGACCGTTGGAGGGCCGGACTATAGTTTAAAAAAAAAACTCTGAACAAATTTCTATGCACACTGCACATATCTTATTTTGAATTAAAAAAACAAAATGGGAACAAATACAATATTTGTATTTGCATGTGGCCCGCGGGCCGTAGTTTGAGGACTCCTGTACCTAATTCTTCCATGAGTCTTTCCCACAGAGAGCACAGCTTTAGTTTTAAAAATTACTTAATCTACATAAGTATTATCTTACATGGTAGGGTTCTACCATCAGCAAAAAGCCTTCGGCTTCTTTTGGGTCACTTTACACTGATTGGTTGATGGCAACTTCTTCAACTTTGAGCAGCTCAACTTTTCCAGAAGGCCTTAATTAAACAATAGAGATTTCAAGGAGGCTGTGTAATAGTGAATTAAAGCCATTATGACCAGGTTGTTAGAATCTTATGAAATGATTTTTATAGTATTGGCTTTAGTTTTGTCATTTTTGAGGAGTAATGAACTGGAGTTGGGTCTTAGTTAATGGAAAAGTCCAAGCACCAGGTGTTTAGGTTCCTAGAATAATAAGGGGTATTCTAATTAATAAGGCTTGAAAAGGAGGGATGGCTCAGAGTATTTTCAAAGACTGTATAGGGTCAGAAATGTTACCCTACTGACATGTTAAAAGTCAGTCTACCACAGTTTCAGGTATGTTGGCAGAAGACACGAAATCCAGGGTCAGAGACAAAGACCTCATGGTACAGCAAGCAGTGTGAGCTTCATGTTCACATTGCTTTCCCTGGCCTTCCAGCTCCCAAGGGGAGACACCAAGGTGGGACCAGGTGGACGCTATGCACACGGTTGTTTTGTGTCACAGCTGAGGAACCCAGGCTTCAGGAACCCAGCCTTTTATAATGGACTAAAAGAAAACCTGCCTGACATCTGCCCTACAGGGAAATATAATCTGTTTTGAAAGCAAACAAACCTGCCCTCTGCTCTGGAGGGAGACACTATGTCTTTCAAGGCTGTCCACTAAAAACATCCTTACAAATATAGTTTAAAACGAAGGCCATCAACTCCTGAAGTCACAAAATAAGCAGAAATTGAGAAACCCATAGAGAATAGCCACTAAATAAGTTTGTGCTAGCCATCGGGGAATCGCCTTACACAGAGGTGTAACAGAGATCATAAATTCACCCAGTGCTAATTTTACTCAGTAGCATCTCCAAACTCTTCTGAGGAAATTAAGTCAATACAATACAGGTAAATGTTGATGCTGAAAATTGAGAGCAGCAAGCATTCAGCACCCACTGAATGACCAACATTGTTGGAAACATGAAATACAAGGTACAACCCATACCTTTCGTTTTACCCAAAGATATGTAGCTCACACAGAGCCCACAGGACTGCATACAACCCACTCAGCTCCTCAATACTGTCTGTGATTTGGTTTCACAGACAGTGAAAGATTAGAAATTTGTCTCTGAATTGCTACTTCTCAGACATGCTCATATATTACCATTCTTGTGGCTAAAAAGCATTAACAATTTTCTCTGTGATAATTCTTTTGCTCAGTAAAATAGGTATTATAAATTATAAGAAAGCACATTTTTCTATGTAACTCAAAAAGTAAAAGCTATTTTCCTTTTCAAAAAGCCCCCCACAAACTTAAAAGATATTTTTCCTCAGTTTGATCACATAGACCAAAAATTTAAAAACAAATGAAAATCCCAGCTACTTACTGCTAATCACATGTAAGTAGAATGGATGATTCTATGAACTCGAAAATTCTAAGTGAACTGTCAACCTCACACAATTCAATGACATACCAAATTTCCCTGAAACTTATTTAAAATGAAAGATAACTTCTTTCAAATGAGCATGTTGGCTTCCATTTTGTTATAGGAAGACTAACTGGAATATAAACCAGTTCTATGACATATTCATATAACTTTCATTCTTTAGTGTCAGACATTTCATAAAAATCTCTCAGCTCCTTTGAAAGTTACCTTGAAGCAAATGAAAAAGTAATGGTGGACTGGAACCTACATTTCTTTCTTTTAATACATCAGCGATGTTCACAAAGACCTGGCCTTAAAAAAAAAAAAAAAAAAAAAAGAACCATTTAACACATGCCTTCTCGGCAGGGACAGTAGCACCCCTAAGGGAATGAATATTTTTTCTTGGGGAGGTGGGCAGAGAAAAATCTTAGATATTACAAGGTTTGTAGCCCTCCGAAGAGCCACAATGCATAAACAGATATGTAGTATATCTGTGGTATATTAAATTTTAATGATGGGAGATTAGGAATGTTGTATCTTTTAATTAGGAATTAAAAGATACAACAAATGGTTCCATGGGGGGAGGGGATGATAATGAAAAAAAAAGTTCAGAAACAATGGCCTAACATAATATTTTGATCAGTGTTGTCTGATGGCAACCACTAAATTAAGCAAAAGGATTTATTTTTTTAATTTCTGTCATACTTGTTTTCCATATTTTTTATCTGTATACAATATGATAGCATTAAATAATTTTATTGAAATGGTATCCATGATGTCATTATGTTATAATTTTTTTCAGTTTTGCGTATTACCTGTAAAATCATAAATGCATACTGTTTTGTATTCTGTTGTTTTCACTTATACATATATTCATCTTTCTACATGATCTTTATAATGACTACTTTTATAAGGACACTTCAATTCAGTTGTACTGTGGCTCTCTTCTGGTTGTGCTTCTATAACTCTAAAAATTCTTTCCATGTCTTCTTTGCAATTCTGCTTCTCCTGACTTCTTATTAAAAATTGGGGTCCTCAGGAATTGTATGCTATGCCCCCTCCTCGTTTCATACACTGTCTCAGGGTAATCTCATCCATCTTCCACCAGCACTCATATCTTTCAGTTCCAGCCCGGACTTCACTCCTGGGTTCCAGGCTCATATTTCCAACTTGTTACTGGATATCTCTACTGAGCTATTCCTTAAAAAATAATCTCAAAAAATCATCACATTTTCTCAACCCGTTTATCCCTGGTCATCTAGATTCCTTCCCTTCCTTCCCCTTGACCTCAGCAGCCCAGCTAGGTCCTATTGACAGTATTAATACCTTCACAATATCCACCCTCTCCATTCAACTCTGCTGTCCCCTTTGTTCAGTTCTTTCTCTCCTACTGAGACAATTAGCCTATACTCCTAAACATCTTCCTGCCTCCTGTCGCGCCATCTTGTCTTCCACCACAGTGCTGTTTGACAAGTCTTTCTAAAGCATATATCTGATTAAGGCACCTCCAATGGCTTATGGCTACATTGCAGTATACAGTAACCGGAGCCACATATAGCTATTGAGCACTTGAAATGTAGCTAATCTGGAGTAAAATGTGCTGAAATAAACACATTAGATTTTCAATACTTAGTCTTAGAAAATGAATGTAAAATATATAATTATTGTATATACTGAGTTAAATATTTACATAATATATTCAGATTAATTTCACCTGCTTTTTTAAAATATGGCTACTAGAAAAATTAAAACTATTTACATGGCTCACATTTGTGGCATGCATTATATATAACTATTGCACAGTGCTGGTTTATAGGATAATGCCCACACTAGATCATAAGATTATGATGTTTCATCATCTGGCCACCATAGGCGTAGTCCAGTGGTCGGCAAACTGGCCCCTTGAGTGTGGCTCTTCCACAAAATACCACGTGCAGGCGCGCAAGTACAGTGCGATTGAAACTTCGTGGCCAAAGAGCTGCATGTGGCTCACAAGCCATGGTTTGCCGACCACTGGCCTAGTCCATTCATCTCCTGCTGGCTGTCATGCAAAGAGGGCTGGCCTTGGTGGCAGGTGGATCTGGGTTCATTCCTAGACCCTTTCGCATGCCGGCAGTGTGATTTGGAGCAAGAAACTTAAACTCTCCAAGTTTTAGTATCCCCAGCTGCAAAACAGAGAATACCTATTTCACAGTGTTGTTGGGCAGATTAAAAGATACAACAAATGTCAAGTGCCTCCTGCATAAAATTTTTTTTTATAATTTTTTAAAATATATTTTATTGATTTTTCACAGAGAGGGAGAGAGATAGAAAGTTAGAAACATCGATGAGAGAGAAACATCGATCAGCTGCCTCTTGCACATCTCCCACTGGGGATGTGCCTGCAACCCAGGTACATGCCCTTGACCGGAATGGAACCCGGGACCTTTCAGTCCGCAGGCCGACACTCTATCCACTGAGCCAAACCGGTTTCGGCCCTCCTGCATAAAATTTAATTTTCCTAGATGCATTCCAGTCATACCCAACTATTCTCAGTTCCTCTTTTTTTTTTTTTTTTTCTATTGTAAAGAGCAGGTGTTTGTTTAAATATCTGCAGCCTTCCTAAAAGTGCACAATCCCCTTTTCCTCTTTGGTCACTAGGGCTCTCCTTTCCTTTTATTTTTCCTGTTTTCACCATATATTAGACCTGAGGACCTCTGTCTCCCTTTTTGTTTTCCATTCAATATCCTCTATTAGAGAATTCATTTTAGAATTAATGATCATAAAAGAAGTCTCAAGTCAAAGGAACAGCATATTCATGAAGATTTTAGCTTGTTCTTGCCCCATAAGAGAATATTTTCTTTCTGTCATCTGATACCCCTAGCCAATTCTTTCAACAAGTCAGACTTAAATTTAACTTGGGAATAGCATTAGAAACAATTTCTTCTTCCTCATTCCTCACTTTTACTTCTCTTAACCCTCCTACCAGTGCCCTCTACCCCAGACCCACACATTTAGCTGCCACGTACATTAACTATCTTGTGAGGGTCCTTTTCATTGCCTGTGCATTAGCCACAGTGCAGAAGAGAGTTTCTGGCAATTGACACCTTGAGACAAATGCTCTAACAAATCTTAAAGTGTTTTTGATGGCCAGAGTTGTCAAAGGTGGAATGTTCTACATACATTGCCATTAGGAATTTCCAGAAACATTTTTTGAGTACTCGCCCATGGATTCTTAACAGTTCTTTCCCATAGGAAAAGCTTTGAAACAGCAGCATTCTAAAAGGGATGAGGAGAATCTGGCTAATGTTTCTCAAATGTAAAATGTGGCCTTTCAGATGATGTGGTCACCTTTTTTCTTCTTCTTCTTTAACACTGTCAGCATTTTGAAATGGGGAAAGGATATGGATTAGGTAGGAATTGAATGCAAATGTGTTTTGCAAATAGTGTCTTTTGAGATAATCGCAGATGATGCTTGAATGCTGAAGGTATTAATACAATCAGTATTTAACCTTGTGTAACTCCGCTTCATCAAATCACACCCTGTGCATTGATTGCATTAAGCCGGGTCAGTGGTTTCTTGCTTAGGAATATCTTATAAGAATCTTAACAGCAAGGCAGCAGTAGCTGATCAGCTGCTGTTTATTTGCATACTGAGCGTATCATCAATAATACAAAAGACAAGGTCTTTAAGTTGAAAGAACAGTGGGATTGGCATGAATTTTGCTTAATGGTGCGTAATAAGCAAAGTAGTCAGTGGTGCCAGAAACTGACAGGATCCATTATGTTAAAACAGATATATGTCTTTAATTTAGGGGTATTATGTAAATCTGACAGGAGTTTTTCCCTTTATTTTCCTGTAGTTTAACTTTAATTGCTCCAAGATTAATTCCGATTTCTCCTTCCCTCCAGAGGGTGATGAGACTGGTGTGATGGATAATCTTCTAGAAGCCCTACAATCAGGCGCAGCATTCCGAGACCGCAGGAAGCGGATTCCCAGGAACCCAGGTGAGACCCCTCCGAGCGCACTGGGATTGTCAAATATAAATGTTCAGAGCCAAGGACCCTCCCCCGACAAAATAAATAAATAAATAAATAACAACAACAAACAACAAACAGAAAAACTTGGCCCTGGAAGATGTTTTTTAGCACTTGATCTCAGTTCTTCAAGTGTGAAGTCTCAGCAGGTTTTTCCATCTCCATGATTGCAAGTTTCAACCTGGTAAAAGTATCTTCAAATAACTGTAGACTTTGCAAAAAAACATTCTGAAACAAGAACTCCCACTGTGTTTAATATTAAATATTTTAATTGTTATTTTCTGAGCGCGTGGTTTGGGTGGAAGGTGTGCTTTAAAACCATAAATGTAATTAAATCATTAAAAGTAATTGGCCCTGTGGATGGCACATTAGCTATTTAAAGGTAAGGAAACAGAGATAATGTTTCTTTCTAGAGGCTGCTGTGGCTTTGCAGTACAATCTATTCTCCATGTTAGCAAAGAGAAGAGAGACACAGATGATCTAAGATCCCTGAAAGTTCCAAGCATTGAAACCCATGTTGTTTGTGTGTGTTAGTAACAAAGCCACACAAAGAAAGTTGATCTCAGGGGAATTAGAAACATGAAAACAACCTCCCTCACTTAAGTGTAACTAGAGAGTTGTCTACCTCCTCTGTTTACACCCTGTGGATGAGGTAAATAGGAGTTGCACTCAGTATAATCCAAATAGGCCGAGCTGGCCATCTCCTCTAAGTAAGTTCTTATATTTTTTTAGTTCATATCTTTCTTAAAGTAGAGAAGAAATTAAGTGTGCTAATTTGAAATGTCCTCTTCATAGACTATAAAAGCTATATAGAGAAGTAAATAAAAAGGAAAATTAATAGTAAATATGTAAACTCTACTTCATTTAGTGTTATAAGATTTGCCTTGAATAGCCTGCAGTTCAAAAAATATTCTGAATCTGGACTGGAAACTACCATATATCATTAGAATGCAAATTGGTGTCTCTCAAAACCATTGTAGTCCAACAAACCAGTGAAAGAAGTGGAGCCCAGTGCAGAGATATTCTGATAGCTTTTGGCAATGGCAGCAGACAGTATGAGTTATATTCATCTTTTTGAAGGTAAGATATGGTTGAGAGGAGAGAAGTGTTTTGGTTGGATTATAAGACTACTTTGTGTGTCTGACGGCATTGAAGATGGGCTACAAAAAGAGGGGAAGCTTGGAGGAAAGAAAATGAAAGTCCTTATTTATATGCTCATATTAACTTCTTAAGGTAATGCTCCATGGCACAATGTTAGGAGCACTACTGCTCTGTAATTATGAGGTGGCCATTCCATTTGCCTCAGTCTTTGTCTGTGAAATAAGAATGTTCTAGAATGCTATCGGGCCCCTTTCATATCTTAAGAAAACAGAAACCTTCACTGTTTTTTCTTGAACTGCCAGAACATTAATAGTCAGTGGAAAGCAAACTGAAATAATTTGTACATCAATTCAGTTCTCTGTTAAGCAGCTGGTAAGTAAAAGTTATTCTGTGCCTTAAAAGAACTGCCTTCGTCTCTCCAGTCTGTTTATTTTAAAAAATACATTTTCTGAGGCCCCTGTCTGATTAGTCTCACACCTCAAACTGACTCTAGAAAGACTACTGGGAGAGTGCGATCATTCTATGGGGTTTCTGTGAGTTTGGCACTCAAGGGAATATAGTGTTGTCAACTGTGAAACACCAAGAATATATTCAGAAATGGCATAAATTTATAGTACTGTTTCCAAGTAATCTAAATTGGGCTCTCCACTGGTTTGTAGCTGGAGTGCCTCCATGAGCACAGAGGGTCAAAAATATCAGCCTATTTAGCCCTGGCAGTCGTTCTAAGTGGCAGCAGCCAATGCAAATGTCCAGCGGTAAAAAGAAACTAGAAGGAAGGCAGCGGCAATGATTGATGAAGCATCTTGGACATCAGTGGAAGAGCTTGGAGAGAGGGAGAGCGAAAGGCAGGCACAGAAAGGACGAGTCTGCCAAAAACTCTCCTGTCTGCTTCCCCCTTTCTATAAGCAACAGAACCAGGGACTTTTCCAGATTTCCTCCTTCTTCCTGCCTTTTCCTAACTATACCATCTTTTCCTGCTGGCCCCTTTTTGTGTTGACTTTCTTAGGCACCTTATTTGGTTCCTTTCCAAGATCCCATTGATTTTGTATTGTTACAATTTCCTTATTCAACACCGACATCCTTGTTGCTTTCCAATGACCTCCACTTCAACATGGTGAGATACAAGCAGTAAAAGCAAATTATAAAAAATGGCTGTTTCCTCCAAGTAAAGTAAAATAAGAGGAAATAGGCAAAAATCTGAAATCAGAGTCCACCACAAACAGCAATGATGTTCTGCTCTGCTTTCCACCTTGTTGGCATCACTTACAGACAGAAATGACGGTATGTACACTACAGAGCTCTACAATTCTGCGTCTAATTGCAGTGTTTTCAATGCCATATTTACCCAAAATGAGGTGAGAGTCTGTATTCTCCATGAGAAAGTTAAGATGTTAATAACTGGCATAATTAGTTGCCTAAATTAGAGATCTTCCACGCTGAGCCTGGGGCCCCTCCCCAAGAGTATCCCCACATTGGGTGACTCTGAAGGCGCTCCCAAGCCTTGCCGCCAGCCACTTCAGCTGAGTGCGCTGTTTCTATTAAGGGCACCAAAAGACATTTTAAAGGAGACTGTCATATCAGGAGTGATATTTAAAATATTAATAACTGGTGTCGCACAGGTCCCAACCAGTCAGAATATACACAGGCAGTCAGTGGCCACTATGGTTGTATTCATTCCTGCTGGCTGAATATCATCCCAGATTACAGCTTTGCTGATGTCAAACTCTGAGATTAGGAAATGAGCCCCTAAACATTCATTAATTTATCGTACGTATGTTCTGTGAAAGGTACTATATTACAAATGATGGAAGATGCAGAACTAATTAAGATAAGATATCCTTAGTTATAAGACCCTTGTGTCTTGTAGGAAAGATAAGAAAGTATAGAAATACTGCAGAGTGAGGCAGATGATAATAGGTACTATACAAAAGGTGTTAATAGCATATTATGTGAGTTCAGAGAATGGAAATATCATGACTTAATGGATATATCAGAAAAAAAAACACAAAAAACACGGAGAAAAGGCCTGGAAGGATGAGAATGGAAATCAGCAGTAGGAGTTGGAGGTGGGGATAGTAAGCATTTCAGTTGAATGAAATGTCCTTAAGAAAAATAGAGGTAAGAAAACACAAGTATTTTGGGAGAATAGCAAATAGTACAGCTAATGGTTCTATAAAGTATAAAAGTTTGGAGATAATTCTGGAAAAGGAGGTTGGTGCCACATCCTAGAGTGCTTGAATAAGATGCTAAGGTGGCAGCATATAAATCTGTAGGCAATGACGATATACTGAAGGCTTTTAAGCAGTGGAGGAGCATGATCAAAGCTATATATTAAGACATGTCATCTATAGAAGTGTGAGCAATGAATGGGGATAATACTGTCATATTCTTAGTCAAAGGAAATAATGTAGAGGAAGATGAGTAACCACGAGTCCAGGATGAGTATAGGCTTTTGAGTGTGATTAGTTGGGAGGACAGGTGGGCTACAGGAGAAGACTGCTAGGATCAGGAAGATGGGTGCTGATGGAAGATGAATTCCTATTGGGGTAAGTGAAGCTATAGGAATAGATAGTATTCATTCAACAATGTGCAGTTCGGGTGACTGCCTCCTGGGTGTCATACACTGGGTTAGGTACTAAGGATGCAGCACCAAATAGGCCACTGCCTCAAGGAATTTGGATACTGCTTGGGAAAACATGAATGTAAGGCATGTGATACAGTTGCGACACAATCTAATTGCAACACAATGCGCGTAATGAGATAGGAATTGTATGCTTGGGCAGGAGTTAGAGTACCTGCCCCATTCCCTCACCTCTCAAGAGCCTCTGCAGCCTAGAATGTGGACTGTGCTTGCTGGAAACTTAGTGGGTAAAAGGATCATCTCAATTTTCCTTAATAACCTACTGTGGATGTATCATCTATGAATTTGCTAAATCTTTCTGTACCTTCTTTGTTACAGCCTTTGTTAGCACTTCAGGTACTAAGTTCCATGTGTTTACAATCGGCTTTGTAAAGTATTGCCCATCAGTATTTCTGACTTTGTCTTTATAAGATCAAAGGTAAGCTTTGGAGGGTAAAACACACACACACACACACACACACACACACACACACACACAGAAAAACCTTGCAGAAGTGAAAAGCACATTTAAATATCAATACACAATGTCGCCTCTGTTATATTACTGAACAGCTATCAGTACTTAGCACTTGCTTCCCCTGCTTTAACCAACTTGACTTCTTCATTTTTTGCCCACTGTAAGTATATATAAACAGCAATAGGTAGATGTCTAACTTAGCTATTCTAGCTGTGACTAGATTTTGATATATAGTTCTAGGCATTAAACAAACACACAAGAGAAGCATTAGAAAGAAATGAAACCAGGAAACAGAATAAATGTAATTTGGTTTTAGAACCACACAGGGCAACCAAGAAAACGAAATTTGAAAAACCGGAAGAAACTCAGGAGACACATGATCCTAGTTTTATGGATCAGCAAGATAACAGTATAAATGAGAAGGTGTAATTTACCATTTGAGGACAGATAGGGGACAAGAAACAATGGTATTCAACAGAGAACAAAAACAAACTCTAAGTATTAGGGAAAACATCTTTGCAGCAAAACAAAGCACACATTTTCCTAGGCCTCTCTATCTCGCAGCAATAACAAAACACAGATTGTCCTGGATCTTGTCTCCACGGACCTGTTCAGGACCTCAGCTGCCTATAGAGGGGTTCTCAGGGGGCATTTCACAAACACAGTTACCCACCCCTGTTCCTCCACCTTTGCCTATAATACCAGGCTTTTCCGCACCTGCTGTGAGCTGGCATGGTCATGCCTTCACAGTGCCAGAGCTTGACAGTGGTCAGTGGCAGAGTGGGGGGGAAATGCCGTTCTCTTCCTTCAGTGTCATTCCACCAGTGACCGAGCAGTATTATGTCTCAGAGTCTTACAGACATCCATAGAGAAACAGCCTTCAGGGTTTTTTGTTTGTTTGTTTGTTTGTTTGTTTGGTAGCATTTTTTCTTTTAAATATATGTGTATTGATTTCAGACAGGAAGGGAGAGAGATAGAAACATCAATGATATGGGATTCATAGCCAATGATGAGAGAGAATCATTGATTACTGCTTCCTGCGCGCCCCCCACTGGGGATCAAGCCCACAACCCAGGCATGTGTCCTGATCGGGAATCGCACCACAACCTCCTGGTTTATAGGTCAGTGCTCAACCACTGAGACACATCGGCTGGGCCAGCCTTCAGTTTTATTAGCCATCTTGATGGCCATAGTATTTGACCTCATATAGTACGGCCCAAGGACAAGGCCATGACAGATTGCAGGAAATACTAAGTATTATCTTTCCATGACCAAGGTCTGTTGGGGTCTTACGTTTATTTTTGTTTCATTATTGGTAGGCCAAGCTGATCATTCATTCCAAGCTTTTGACTTCTTTCTCCCTTAGGATGGGCTCTTTCCCGTGAGGTTCCTCAGTTTCTATTTTGTAAGTGTCAGGACCTTAGATTGGCCAACTAAATTCTATTTTGTCTATAGTGCAATTACTGTGTTTTTATGTGTAATTCAAATCTAATAAAAAATGATGTAATGTAAGCAAATCAAGAAAAAAATGGAATTCATCCAAATAATATTTCTTGGTCAAATAGCAGGGTCCAGGCAGCAGTGCTGGGGCCGTGGAGTGCAAAGAACTCAGAGTCTCATAGGGAAGAGAGGTATGTACACAATAGAATGATATACGTGTGCACAGAGTGCTAAAGAGCAGCTAACTGCCTAGACAATCCAAGAAAGATTTCATGATGAAAGTGGCATTTGAGGTGTGTTTGAAGGAAGAATAGTAGTTTTGTCTGGAGAATAACAGGGGGAATGGGCATTTCAGATACAGGAAATGGCAGATACATGCAACGGGGATGTGGAAGGGTACAGTGGCAATGCAGACAAAACTGTTGCAACAGCAAAGAGCCAGCAGCGGTTTTTAAGTAGCGGGTTACATAATTACACACACACACAAGCAAGAGAGGTTGAGGCTGGAGATAAGAGATTTGGGGGGCATATATATGACTATAGAAACCTTGGGATCACCCAGGAAGAGTATGTCCAATGAGAGGTGAAGAAGGCCAAGATTAGTGAGTATGGGGATTATAATGTTTAAGAGGCAGATGCAGGAATCAACCAAAGACCCAGGGAAAAAATGGTCAGAAAGGGAGAAGGAGAAGTAGCCAAAGTGATACCCAGAAGACTGGGGGTGGAGAAAATTTCAGAATGGAGCAAGTCAGCAGACTCACATCCTGCAGAAAGATAAGTAGAATGCCAACGGAAAGTAGACAAATGGGTTTGTCAACTAGCAGGTAACAGGGTAACAGTTGACCTTTCCCTGAGCAGTTTTAGTAGAACAGTGAGGGCCAAGAGCCAGGCTCTAATGGATTAAAGAATGAAGAATATCTTTTGTACCTTGAATACTGGGGTTTGAAGGGAAGAAAGGTAGTTAGAGAATAAAAGATAAATTGTGTCTCTTCCAGAGATTCTGACAGGAAATTTGAGACACTTTCAAGCGCCTTGAATGGAGTTGCCAATCACGTATTGTTATGCCTGGTTTTACTTACAAATGTGTGGCTTTTTTTCTCCTCTTAATTCTATTGTGTTTATTAAGCATATACTGTGTGATAGTTAAAATACTTTATCATGCCTAGTGCTTTACAGTTAACAAAGCACTTTCTCCTCTATTGTGTGATATGGGATTCATAGCCATCTAATGCTGAGTTCTATTCTCCTAAGTTAAAATGAAGGACATTTGTGGCTCAGACCAAGAAAGAATGGACTGGGGGTGGAGGAAAGATATTCTTGAGTTAATTGGGGAGAAGCAGGGGGAGAATTGGGAAAGGAGACAAAAAGAATGGGACCATTTACAGAAAATCTTTGTCAACTTTTGAATTATCCGGTCTGCAAGTGCTGAAAGTCAGGGGGAGGTGGGTCAGAGTATATGTGTGATTCCTCTGAGAGGCAGGAAGGAGGTGATTAGAAAGAAGCAAATCCTTAGGCCTCCACTGCGCTCAGTTAGCTTGGTTACCTCTGGGCAATAATTAGAGGGTGGATGCCAGGAATCTTGGAGAATTGATCATCATCATCATCATTCAGGTGACAGTTAAAAATACAAGAGTGGGTAAAATAATCTGGGGGAAATGAGTGGAGCAGTAAGCAAAGGAGAAAACAGACATTTGCGGCTCTCAGCCCTACCTACACATTGGTATCACTTTGCGGTACTGCTCCGAAGTACCTACATCTGATTCCTCTCTGAACCAACTGAATCCCAATCTGTGGAGTCAGAGCCTGGGCAATCATATATTTTAAAAATTAATTGAATCAGACACTTCAATTTATTGTCTGTAAATGATGCCAAATTCAAACAAAGTTAACATTTTTAAAAAGTGATTTAGGTGATTTTAATGTGCCACAAAAACTGAGAACCATTAGTTTATGGGGCTAGCCTGGGAGGCGGAGCACATGAACGGAAGAATGAAGGGCTTGGTTATGGAGGTGTGGGGGGAAAGAAAGGCTAGTGTGGTGTGATACCACAGAGGCCAAAGGAATAGCACTTTTCAAAGAGAAAGTGCTGAATAGCATTAGATGTAGCTGAGAGGACCAATAAAATCAGGATTGGAAAGAAGCCATTGGATTTAACTATTAAGAACTCACTGGTGACTTTAGCAAAGAAAAGTTTTAGGAGAGTGTTAGGAAGAGGGTAGAAGTCAGATTGCACTGAGTTCTCAAATGCGATGAATTTTTAAGACTGCTTTAATTTAGTGTCTCTTTGTCTTTCATCGCTTCATGTGACTCTTGCGATGAAGTGTGTGCCTATATTAGTTACATAATTTTTGTTTCATTTTTGTTGTATTTTTATTTATGGAAATTAAATTTTACTTTCAGGACAGACACATACATATATTGATTAATAAGATGTAGGTTGGCATTGGGGAAGCTAAAAGCAGAAGATTGCTATGTAGTCTGTCCTTGATTATTTTTTGACAACTAGAGAACAAATTGCACACAGACCATTTATGCCCTATTTATATGCAAAATTGTTCTAAGCAAGCACTGATGATGTGCTCTATAGAAATTTCAATCACTTTGGCTTGTCTGTTCTCCTACACAATATAATCAGCTCTGCTGCACATTTCTTCATTGGTGATCGCTGCAGGCCAGTAGGAGATAAGGTCAATTTCAGTTGATTTTTATAAGAATATGAATTGAGCAGGCTTCCTTCAGATATTGGAATATGGGAGAAGTTGGGACAAGCAATTATTATGCAGCAATAAATTCCTCTTGGTAGTTTTAATTCCATGTCAAACATTCACAGACATGCTAATGTTGGTAGCTAAGCTCACAACCACCTGCTTATTTACAAACCTTCAATTCAGGAATTAATGGCTGGGACCCTGTATGCCAGGTGCATGATACCACTCTAATATGAGCAGACACTCTGCATTTACAACGACATTAACTGACAAGGCATTTATCAGATTGTCCTAAGTACCTTACATTTCCTGGAGAACTTAATTACTTTCAAAACTAAAGAGAAATAATTGTTTGTGCTAATTGGTGGTCGTGATGGTAGGCATATATTTTTCTTGAATGGACTCAGTAGTATATTATTATTTCAGGGACAAGAAAGTATAAACTGCTTCCTCTTCAGCCAAATTTCATCTCCTTCCGCAGAGGCTGAAAACAGCTAGATTCACCTGGACATGAGTGTATTGCTTCCCTATCTCCCAATTTTTGTGAAATTTTTAGACACACCTGTGTATTACAATTTGAACCTTGCTCTTGGTAGTTCCTTTCCTTGTGTCAATTAAATTGAGAGGAGTGGAAGGTGCTGGAAAGAAGGAAAGGGGCAGTGGACATGTTCAGCTCCACAGTACCCTTTGGAGATTCAATTTCTTGTCTTACTTGTTGGTATTTTTTGCTTTTGCAAAAACATGAACCCAGATACCTTGCAGCTAATACAGTGCTTCACCTAACTCAGGAAGCCTTTTAAGGGTATGCTCAGTAAAAACTCTTCTAAACACAAAGATAATACAAACTGTTAAAATACTACAAAGCTTGTAACTGTGTTTCACTGTTAAAAGATTGTGATTTATATTTAGCACCTAGGACATAACTCAGTATAATATAGTATATGTTCTTGATAGCTGCTTGTTGGATAATTCCCAATTATCAAAAAAATTGAACCTACATAAAAGCCTTTTCAATATATTGTACCTACAGCTATTTCTCACGTTTGTAATTTGGGGGAGCATTCTACATCACTGTAAATGGAATTCCATGAAAGCTGAGTTCTTGCTATGGGCAAACTTGAATGTCCTATGCATGTTACCTTCACATGACATTTCTACACAGTAATACTTAGGCTTGACAGGTAGAGAAAAATGCCAAATTTATATAAAAAAACAAAATATAACTATATGCCATTACTCTTATTCATATGTCTATTGTGCTTGTATTTGACTGCTACCTCTTTGTCATTCTCAGCTCAAATTGCAATTTCTTCTACTCCTACCACTTAAAGTAAAGGGGAAAAATTCCTAAATACTGCTGCAGAAAGTACTGGAAAAAGAGAGAGGCAACAACAGCCTTTTGTTGAAGTTTTGCATATCTTCTCATCAGTCTTTGCAAATATGTTCTGTAAGACAGGGGACGTAGATAGGAGTTAGTGAATCTCTTCAGAATAACATTAAGTAATTAATTGTTTTGCCAGCTTTCTCACAGATTTACTCAGGAGAACAGCTCTTTCTGAAGTTTAAGGGCTTTTATCTCATACAGAGGAGTATTCTGAGGATTTGAACTGTTTGGTTGAGGGACTTCCAGAATCCAGGATGATATTTTCCCTTTCCACTTGGGAAGGTTTTAGCTTGAGATTTCTGGGTTTACTGGTCTGTTCTATTGTTTGTCTTGCATAGATGTACTGTACAGCAAGCAATACAGTTCTCCCTGGGCAATGAACAGATTTTTTTTAATTTCATACATTATTCACAACTCTGCAGTGGTTTCAGAAAGTCAATGTATATCCTGGACACAAATAAATGAAAAAAACACCAAAACAGGGATATGATTTTCATATTGTTGTTTGGAAATTTAATATTATTATTGTACATGGATTCATCTTTAGTGCCCAGTTGTAATAACTGTTAGATTTCTAGCAGCCTTAGAGCAATTAATCCAAAGTGTATATGTTTATCATATTTCACAGCAAACTGATAAATTATCTTCAAATATTTGGAGCTAACCAATGAGGGGAAGTTTATATCAGGGGGAATACACAGTATGACTTTATATGTTCATTTTAGTTATGTTTGTGACATTATCTCAGGTGTTTATGTTGATACTACTTTAAGTGACAGAGTTAATAAGAGGTGACTGTGCTTTGTACATATTTGTGGATTTCATTTTGTCATATCAACAGATAATTGAAATAAAACATTCTTAAACTGAAAAGAAAAAAGACTTAAAAAAACTTTTCTAGTATGTGGTTTTTATATTATGGTTCAAATTTAAATGAACTCCCGTGTGCCTATAGAGAACATTCAAACAACTTGAGTTAATAGTCCCAAAAAGCCCACAATCTGAAGCACCCAAAGGATGACCATTGTTAGTGACTCGGGTAATAGTCAGGGTAGAAGTAAATATAGAAATGACGTTCCAACATAATGAGTTTCTAGGAAATTATTAGAGGTTGTTTTAAATGTTGAATGCAGGTGGGATCAGATTGAGAAAGACAAGTGGGAAGGAAAATATGACATCTAGTAATTTAAATACTTTTTTCTGGTGCCAAAAATAGTATCGATCAGTTTGCATGGCTTATGTAGAACTGAAACTTCCTGGCAGAGGAAGATGCAAAGCACTGAGAAAGGATTACGGTCAGTTGAATGCTATGCACACAGATCTGTGCATCACAGGTATCCTATGCTTCCCATCTCCTCACTTTTTCCTACTTACCATGCTCTGTGGTCCAGGGCCCTTTGTGCACCACTTGCCTCTATTCCATGCTGCTCGTTCAGAAGAGCCCTCTTTTATCTGTTTATCTCCCTCACAACACTATGTCTCACTTCCACCATCCCAATCATATTCCTCACATTAACGGTGGGAAGAAAAAAAATAGGAAAATATAATTGTGTGAGCATTGCTTACACAGTGGTTCTCAACCTTCCTAATGCCGCGACCCTTTAATACAGTTCCTCATGTTGTGGTGACCCCCCACCATAAAATTATTTTCGTTGCTACTTCATAACTGTAACTTTGCCACTGTTATGAATCGTAATGTAAATATCTGATATGCAGGATGTATTGTCAGGGGTCGTGACTCACAGGTTGAGAACCGCTGGCTTAAAGTCTATTTTCTCTCAGCATTCTCTTTTAGGAAAACAAACAAAAAACAAGACTAACACTACTTACTGCTCCCAACAAAGCCTCTCTTACTTTAGGCAGAATTATTCTGGTCTTGTTGGCAGGCAGGGAGGGGGGAGGCAATTAAAGACATTTCAAAGGGACAGAGAAAAATTCCTGAATAGACCCTTGGCTCCCAGCCTTTTTGGAATTATGATGTTATCAGTGCTGGAATTTCTAAGTGCTCCTAACATAGAGTGAAGCAGCAAGTAGACGATTAACCTATTGTATAGCTACATAAATTACTTCATCAATTAGGAAAAACAGTTGTGAATATTTTTGCTCTCAAAAAGTATACACTCTAAAAAAGGGGGAAATGCCTTTTCATAAAAGTTCCTCAAACCACAACAGTTATTTACAGCTTGACAGGCGAGAACGTGTTCAATGGAAAGGAGAGTGTTCCAGACTCAATAGGTAGAGTAGTTTGACAGGTTTACCATTTTTAAATTTTTGTCTTTTTTAATTCATTCAAATAAAATATTAGGTCTTACTGGAATAGGTCATAATTAGGAGAGCTCTTTATTACTGAGGCATGTAAGATAATTTTTTTAAAGCACCTTTTTATAATCTAATGGATGTTAATTTTTCTTTAATATTTTGAAAACATATACCTCTGTCATTTCACCATTTTTAAATTTTATTTTAAAAACTGATTTTTTTATTTTTTATTTATTTTTGTTTTTTTGTTAATTATTTTTCCTCCTGAAATACTTCTTTTTTGTATTGGTTTCCGGTGTACAGCTTTGTGGTTAGACAGTCATATAATTTGCATAGTGCTCCCCTCAATATTTCCAGTACCCCAACTTGCAGGCTAACTCGAGTAAAAGTGAGACTGAAGTGTGTGAGCTTATCTGTTTACTTAAACTGAAATGTGGCCCTTGGAAAGCTGCATGTTTCATCAATAGTGATTTTTAAAAAATATTTTTATTGATTTCAGAGAGGAAGGGAAAAGGAGAGAGAGAGAAGCATCAATGATGAGAGAGAATCATTGATTGGCTGCCTCCTACACACCCCACACTGGGATGGAGCCCGCAACCTGGGCATGTGCCCTGACTAGGAATCAAACCGTGACCTCCTGGTTCATAGGTCAATGCTCAACCACTGAGCCACACCATGCAAAAACATTTTTATTATGCATCACTTTTTTTAAAATTATATTTTATTGATTTTTTACAGAGAGGAAGGGAGAGGAATAAAGAGTTAGAAACATTGATGAGAGAGAAGCATCGATCAGCTGCCTCCTGCACACCCTCTACTGGGGATGTGCCTGCAACCAAGATACATGCCCTTGACCGGAATCAAACCTGGGACCCTTCAGTCCAAAGGCTGACACTCTGTCCAGTGAGCCAAACCAGCTAGGGCTTATGCATCACTTTTTAAACTACTATTTAACTTCCATTTTTGACCATCAGATAGGTTTTGTTCTCCTGGTTGATTTGGCTATAAAAGTTAAATGTGGCGTTTTTGTAAATGGAAAAGTAGCTTAATTTTGAATTATGGCTTCCTTTGGCTTCTTCTCTGGGCTCTATAATATGTGGTACGTGTCCTGGCATAATTGAAGGTAAAAAGGGTAGTGGTTGGGTTGAATTCATCACAGAATTTCACTTCCTAATTGTGTGTCCAAAGCTGCTTTTGTACCAATTAGCAATGACCTTTTATTCTAGCCTTAGGGTATGAGATTATTAGAGGCGACTGTTTCTGAAATCTTTCCTTTCTAATATTAGTTTAAGCAAATCTCCTTGCAGTGCTGATTCTTCTTTCATGGCTGGGTTTCTGTTTTGTTTTGTTTTTCCGTGCTGCTTCTTTCCACTAAGCTGCTAAATCTTTGGCAGAGGAATTAAATGTAATGTTTCTAGAAACATGAATAGCTTGTGCCCTTTTCTGTGTGTCCTACTTCAGAAATATCGCAGCTGCAGTGGTATTGCATGCCCTTGTTTCTTCCTGCTTCTGCAGGGAAGTTCCTGCACCAAGGTAGACCCAAGCTCTTTTATTCCTGGCTTTTTCCTCTTTTAAATGATGTGAATGCTTCAGTCGTGTTTTTTAAAAGCACATTGTTTCTTTGTCAGCTTATTTCAAATTGGTTGACTGTGCAGCTTGTAAGAATAATGGGGACTGGGTAAGAGAGTATAAATGAATATTTACAAATCAATCTTTTCTATTAGGAAAACAACCCAAAGCAAGGAAAGCAAGGACTCTATGAATAGTCACAGGCGGTGATCTTTAGAGATTCATACCTGTGTATGTGATACAGGCAGGGAACACCTCCAGGGGTCATAAAACATCAAAAATGCAGCTAAAATGCAAACAAGCCACCGGTACATTTTTTATGGTGTTTTGGTTATCAGGATACATCGTTGCCAAATGAAAAGGTCTTATTGGACTTGCATTTGGGGCAGAGAAGGAAAGGATTTTGCTGAGGTTTGCCTTGGTAAGCCCCTCCCTCTGAAGCATTTAATGTATGTGATTCTTTCAGTTTCCTTCCCCATCCACTTGTCATTTGATTTGTTTCAACTTGAATATCACACTGTTTATGGAATGGCTACTGCTTTTGAAATTCATTTTGTAGCACCCTAAGTTTTATTGAGAAAAAACTAATTTTCTAAAAAAAAAGGGTTATCAAACAAATTAGTTAAATCCCATTCAACTAATAGAAGGCAAACTGGACTTATTCAACTTTGACATCTAATTTGAATCTTTTGCACATGCTGTCTAAAAGCTGCTACCACTTGTTACAGTTGAATAGGAGAGAACAAAACAGAGATAGTAGAATATTACTTCTTTTTCACTAGCTTTAAATTAATTTTAGATTACACAGAACCACATCTTCATTATTAAAGTGAGAAATTCAATATGCACTCCAAAGTTTTCTCCTCTTCTAACGCCTTAATACTGTCAAAATCCTGCATCAGAAGAGCAGGGAGATTGATATTTCGTTATGGTATAAATGTTCTCCTTTCTAAACTAACCAAGTTAAAAATTCTTTCTTCTTACATTTATGATTTTTCTTAAGCTAATTACAACAGAATCCACATAAGCAGTTTATATTCCTGACTACCTGCCACTTACACTGGAAGGAAAAATACATTTTTAAGACAAAAAGAAATAAGCCTGCTTTGAAAAGACTATATATCATTACTATCATTTTGGTAGTTTATATTTTCCTAAATAAGCTCATTTCGAAACATATAAATACATTAAGTTGGAAATGAATCTCACTTGTATGGTAGCACTGGTTATGATTCATGGTTAGCACTGGTGCAAGCTGGTAATTTAAACACCTCATAGATTTTTTTACTGCTTTTTGTACCCATTGGTGTCAGCTGTACAAATGATAAAATAATAATCAGAGGACTGATGGCTTAATATAATGGCTATTGTGCTCTAAATATTTTTTATGCTTTGACATTAAATGTCTCTTTTGCCTTGGTATCTACTTTTCAAAACTCCGCTACCCATTCCTGATATTCTTTTACTGGGATTATTAGTCCCTTGACAGTACTGCGTGCTATTGACAGTGTCTTTTAATTTGCTTAATTTCCTGACATTTACTATGTTAATTTTTTACTTTGGGATTTTTAAATGCCAGATTTGTGCTTAAAATAGAAGAACCCTCCACTAAGATTTAGTCATATCACCTAAGTACTACAGAGTTGTCCCAGATGTAATAGGGAGAGATAAAGAAGGGATCACAGATAATAAATTTGCCCTGCTTTCTCCACAAAGTTATTACTGCAGGCTTTAAGTCTCAGCTTTTATTGATAAATATAAATATGGGTTATGTAAGGAAAGCCTGTGCCTATTTATAATAGCATTCAAATCTAGTTTTAGTAATTGCTTTAGGCCATACTGCTCCATAAACAATCCCAAGGCAATTTGGAAACGGGTATTTGTTTCATAATCTGTTTTTATTGCAAATGCATTTTATTTTATGATTTTTGTAATTAATGTAATAAAACTAAATAATATTTCCTGGCTAAGTAGCAAGTAAACAACTTTACACAATATAAATGTATTTTATCTTATGAAACAACCGCTGGTCATTCAAAAGAAAGATGGTTGAGGAGGGGTGGGAGAAGGTGGTATTTTCATTTGGTTGCCAGGCTTTTAACAAAACAATTCCTATTATAATCCTAGAGAATTTCATCTGACTAAATCCCCACTGAAATGACAAGCGGGGAGTGAGAGCTATAGTCAAAGGAACAAAGGATGGGTGGATCAGTAACCCCATGGTGCCCTTTAGATGGACTCATTAAGCCATGGGGTTAGCACCTCTCTCCATTGCTTGTGAAAATGCTCCAAATTGTATGGTGCTATAAGGCTGACATTCTCCTTACTGAAATTACTTATACCATTTCAATTGGTGATGGTATTTCTCATGTTCTGTCTTAAGCATTATGTTAGCATGGTTAAGCCTCAAAGCAGCTGCCTTTTTTTTTTTAATGGATCAAGTGATTGGTATGTATTGTGTGAATATCAGTTCAAGTTTCTTGAGTACTGTAGCATCTAGATGAATGGTAGTAAATAAACATTAGGCTTTAAAAATACTTTTTATTTATTTTTATTCTAACATTTTTCTTTGTTCTCATTTTTTCCCATCACCATTTATCCCCTCTATGCCCTCTTCCACCTCTACCCACCTCCCTCTCCCTGCAATCAATTACCACACTGTTGTCCATGAATTCTCTCTCTTTTTTTTTTTCATTTTTGCCCAATCGCTTCACCACCTCCCCCAACATCCCCACCACCCTGGAACTGTCTGCCTGCTCTCTATCTATAAGTCTATCACTATTTTTCTTGGTGGTTCAGTTTGTTCATTAGATTCTGCATATGGTACCTGTCTTTGACTGGTTTATTTCACTTAGCATAATGTTCTCCAAGTCCATCCATGCTGATGCAAAGGGTCAAATTTTCTTCCTTTTTGCGGCAGAGTAATATTCCATTGTACAAATGTACCACAGCTTTTTCATCCACTCATCTAGTGATGAACAGTTGGGCTGCTTCCAAATCTTGGCTATTGTAAATAATGCTGCAATGAACATATGGATGCATATATTCTTTCAAAGTAGTGTTTTGGGTTTCTTGGGATAAATTCCCTGAAGTGGAAAAAAAAATAAACAATAAAAAAATAAATTTTAAAAAATACTTTTATGCTATTCTTCAAATTATACATTGCCTGGAAATAAATAGTGGCTATAGGACCCTTTTATTTCAATAAAATTTAGATATATACTTCCATTGGTGAGCACCTATAAATCTGTAATTTAATGTTAATGAAAGTTGTACATGGGTATCAAGAGGTAAGTCCTCAAAGATATTATGCAATCATGTGATATTGCTCAGTTTTTAAAATGGTTCTAACCAAAGGGGCATCCACATGTACCTTGAATGTATACAGTTTTTAACCAACAACATCCTTGAACTAACTTGGTTAGTTTCTTTTGAAGTATGTGGGATTGGAGATGATTAATTTTAAAATTATAAAAGCCTCTTTGAAAATCTGATTTGATAAAATGAGCTATGTAGTGTGTATGCCTACATAATATATGTAGCTCCTTTGGCGTCTGGTGAGAACTAAGTGCTATTCTAGCATTTTTGTCCACTTTCATCTCGGGCCATTGTTTTAGGTCTGAGACTTTCTCATTCTGCGGCCCTCACCTCCCCACAACTTTTCCTCTGATCCCTTCAACTGCATTGTCTCTTTTCTTCTCTTTCCATCTGGGAGCTCTCCCATAATTTACTGAAGTGCTGTAATTACAGCCTGTACTTTTATTAACATATCTCCATGCTGTGCTTTTCCGTGATAGTACAGACTATTAATGCGATTAGTACTGTACATGATGATGTACTGCCCATTTTGAGTGACAACCTTAAATCACAGGATAAGCTTCCTACACAGTAGTTTATCTTTTTTTTTTCTTTGAAGGAAGAAGGAAATTTTTGTAGTTTTTTAAAAAAGTAAAAACCTCTCAGAAAATCTACCATTGCTAATCTACTCCCCTTGCCCCCCCAAAAAAGAAAGTTTTGACATTGAAACTTAGGGAATCTTTGTGATAGCACATTTTCCACACTTTAGTAAGTTAATCCAAACGTTAATCACAAATGAAGCTAACTTGTTTATTTCCTACACTGGTTGTAAAGACTAAATGGGATATTTGATGTGAAAATTTGATGGAATTTTTTAAAAATTATCTTTATTGTTGAAAGTATTATAGATGTTCCCTTTCTTCTCCCATTAACCCCCTCCACCCCACGCCAACCCCCTCCCTAGACCTTCACCACACTATTGTCCATGCCCATGGGTTATGCATATATGCATACAAGTTCTTTGGTTAATCTCTTACCTCTGAAATATGTCATTCTGTTGCATGCTTCAATGTCTCTGGTTCTATTTTATTTGTCAGTTTATTTTGTTCATTAGATTCCGCATATGAGTGAGATCATGTGATGCTTGTCTTTCTCTGACTGGCTTATTTCACTTAGCATAAGGTACCTCCATGCTGTCTCAAAGGGTAAGAGATTCTTTTTACTGCTGCATAATATCCCATAGTGTAAACGTACCACAACTTTTTTATCCACTCATCTACTGATGACACTTGTTTCCAGATCTTAACTATTGTAAATCGGGCTGCTATAAACATAGGGGTGCATACATTCTTTCTGATTGGTGTTCTGAGTTTCTTAGGCTGTATTCCAAGAAGTAGGATCACTGAGTCAAATGGCAATTAATTCCATATTTAATTTTTTGAAAGTTGAACAAAACTTTAAATTGTTTAAAGATTATTGTCATTCTTAAACATATGAAGCCAGTGCCATTTATTTCAGTGGCTTCCCATTACTTCTAGGGAAATCCAAAATTTTTACAGTAGCTAAAAGGCTCTGTGTGATCCAACTTGTACCTATATTACCTCCCTCGTCTTGACTAGTTCAAGGCTGTGAGGAAATGTGGCTCTCAGCTACAGAACTGTTATATTAAAAAGAGAAGCATTGTTTTGGGTGCAGAAATATTCCAGTGTTCATTCCAGAAACTGGGTTTTTTCAGTAAAACGTGATGTTTCAGAAGATGTCATGACAGATATGTTTTATTGTGATTGTTTGGTCATTACTAGGAAAATAAGTAAAATGTTATTGGTTTCATATATAATTGATTGAGGTAACAAAACATTAAAATGTAAGCCATAATTTATGAGATATTAAGTAATACCAATAATATATTTTATTGAACTTTCAGTTGCATTGTCTCATGGACTCTTTCAATATAGAGTAAGTCATATTTTTCAAATGGAACAATTAGAATAAATCTTATTTTATAGTATCCATTTCCCCATATTCCAGGTTCTAAATAATTATAATAAAACCTAATGCTTCTATTACAAGTTGACAAAGCAATTAAAATATTGCCTGTACCCTGGGCTTTATAATTCAAATTTAGGCTTTTTTGGTTATAGCTATGCTATTGAAAATTGTTTTGTTTTTTTTTCTTACCAAAGTTATTCCAGTGCAGTAAAATTTTAGAAAGAAAAATTATTTTGGATTAAGGACAAGCAACTCCAGGAGTTAAAATATTAATTTTTAAAATTATCTTTTAATGTAGGAAAAAATTTAAATATATGGCACCAATATTTTGCTTTGGTAGATTGAAGATTTAAACATAGTAGTTATAAGTGAACTGCAAAAGTAATAGCTCTTTCTTAAGAAACCAATATAGTCGAATATACACCTAAGAAATACAACTTGTTCATACTTGTAATAGTGTCTCCATAAAGATTGTTATGTTGTTATTCTGATTTGTGTCCATTACTGGAGACAAATGTATATGTACTTAGGTCTCATGATCAAAGGGGCCATAGTCATCATAGCTCTCTCAGAAGCAGAAACATATTAATACTTTAGCTTTCCACTCGTTTTCCTGAAACGTATGGACAGAAGTTAGCATCTAGGGGTTGTCTTCAAGTTAAAAATTCAGCATGCCGTACAAGTGATACTCGGTTTCCTGCTGAGGTCATCCATTGTTTGGCCATCCTGAGAAATGGTGAGGGTGGATTCATATTCTCAAATGCTATAGGTTCTTGTTCTATTATATTTTATTGTAATGGTAAAGAATAGGACTGTGAAAAGGAACGATGCCACATGAAGAAGAATACCAGTTATAGAATTACAAATTGGTCAGTGTCCCCTTGCCAGTATTTCAGAATCATCTGACTAAAATGATATGGTTTGGTTCCATTTTCTAAAAGACAAAACACAATGGAAATGGACTTCTGCAGTATTCTGAGTCATTTATATGAAAAGTAATGGCTAAGATTGTTTATGTTCCTGGCACATAGTATGTTCTTAACAAAGATTTGTTGAATGAATGAATAAATTATCTAAATAAATATATGCTCTATTTAATTTATTTATTACATTTCCCTTTTGCCTTTCCTCTTTCCAAGCTTGAGCAAATAATATAAAAATGGTATCATCATATATTTTCTCTATTAAAATGTTTTACAGTATAAAAGATAATGTATAAAGACAAAGAAAAATTTCATCTACAGTCTCAATATCCAGAAGGAATCACGATTAACATTTTGCTATATTTCCTTCTATCTTGTATTTCTATGTATACTTTATATTATTCATATTACACATTATACAGAGATGTATCTCTTACTTTTTTACTTAACTTTCTAAGTATTTTCATATATTAACAAATCTCTTAATAATTCACCTTTTAAAAAATTTTTTTTATTGATTTTTAGACAGAGAGAGAGAGAGAGAAGAAAACATGTGAGAGCGAAACATCAGTCAGCTTCCTCCTGTACACCCCCTACCTGGGATCGAGCCTGCAACCTAGGCATGTGCCCTGACTGGGAATTAAGCTGGCAACTATTCAGTGCACGGGATGATGCTCTACCAACTGAGCCATAGCAGCCAGGGCAATAATTCACCTTTGTAATGGTTGCATATTAAAGTATCTGGATATATGATTATTCATTTCATCAATCCTTTAAATTGGACACTGAACTTGTTTCTGTGTTTTCACTGCTATAAATATTTGTAGTAAACATTTTCTACATATAGTGCATATACTTACAAATCACCACAATTTTATCCTTTAAGGGATTCAGAAAGTAAATGTAGAGGAGTGATGTCAGCAATGTTGTGGAATAGGGGGTCCTCTGCTTGTCTCCCCCCGTCAGTAACAATAATTTGGCATCTATCTACAGGCAGAATGCCCTTGTGGGAGCTTTGGATCCAGATAGAAGATTGTGAATCCCTGGTCCAGTCTAAGATCAAGGAAATCTGTTTTGAGAAGGCAGGCTTGCACCTAGATGGCTGACTCAAGGACTGTGGTCCTATTTGCAGACCCAGAAATAGCTCTGTACCCCAGAGGATTCAGCTACAGCCCCACAATGGCCTGGGTCTGCACCAACACTATGTGCCAAGAGATCTGGGTGGGTCACACTAACCCATACTTCAGGTAATAAGCCCACAGAGCTCAGTCCTGGCTATGGACCCTGAAATAGCCCATGAACTGACACTAATCCCTTTTAGCTGTGGTCCTGTAGCCTCTGGAGGTAAGGCTGCCAAACTCAATTTGACAGCAGATTATGAAATGGCCCTGTAACTGGGCTCCATCCCCTCCTAGCAGCAGTTCATGAACAATCCTGCCAGTCCAGGTATCCAATCACAGGCTCTCCCATCGGCACCTTTAGAGATCTTGAATCACCCTGTACTCGGCACCAGCCCTTCCCAACTGGGGCCAGGGAGCAGTCCAGCCTACCCAGGAACCTAGTGGGAGATATGCTCATCCATGTCTCCAGAGTCAGTTCTGCAGATTTTAATCCTGACAGTAGAACTTGAAGTAATCCTGGGACTCAGTTCTACCCCCTCTTGGCCATGGAACAGTGCCAGACTGGCCAACCTAGACACCCACGCTGTGACCTAGCAGAAACCTTCTCAGGGACCTAGTGGGAGTGACACCCACTCATACACCTGGTAACACACCTGATGTCTGAAGACCCAACTATGAACCCTGAAGCAAACCCTTATCCTAGCACCACCCTACTTAACAAGGTACTGTAGACTATCCCATATATCCAGGGGCCATACATGATCCGCACCTGCCATGACACTAGTAACAAGCACACCAACTGCAGACTCAGCATCAGCCTTGTGACCCAGCTCCAAAACAGCATAACTGCAATTTTGGGGTTAATCCCATGAGTATGGGGAACTGAAAGAGAAAGTATTTACCTATTGAAATCAGTCTGTAGAAACTGGAAAAGGTGTTTTTTCCCTTTAAATGCATAGATACCAATGCAAAGCTACATGGATCATGAAGAATCAGGCAAATATGACACTACCAAAGGAAACTAATTAAAACTCCAGTAACTGATGTCAAAGACATGGAGATCTATGAATTGCCTGATAAGAATTCAAAATAATCATTTTTAACATTTATTGATATGAGAGAAAAATAGTGATTTGTTGTTCCACTTATTTATGCATTCATTGGTTGTTTCTTGTATGTGCCCTAACCAAGGATTAAACCCACAATCTTGGCATATTGGGATGATACTCTAACCAACTGAGTTACCTGGCCAGGACCCAAAATAATCATTTTAAAGAAATATAATGAAATACAAGAGAACACAAATAATTAACTAAACAAATCAGTAAACCAATGCATGAACAAAATGAGAAAGTTTAATAAAGACATAGAAAACATAAAAGGACACAGGGTAACAATGGAAAAGATATCCTAATATATAAAAGGCCAGGGTTGTAACCACCAAAGCCTGACCAACCCAGAAGTCCTTCAGTTAGCCTGGGTTGCCATGGCGACCCAGCACTGACTGCCCCACTGCAGCCTGGCGACCCAGCACTGACTGGCCAGGGGGCTGAGACCCAGAGAGAGAGGCAGGGTCTGATCGGAAGCCTCAGTGGCTGCTGTTGATCAGTACTTGCCTCTCTCTTTCTCTCCCTCTTTCTTTCTGAGCTTTGCCAGCAGCCGGGCCTTTCTTTCTCTCCTGGCCTCAGAGGGGGCTTCTGTTCAGCCCTGCCTCTCTGATAAGGCCCAGAGATAGGCCTGGAGATGCTGACTGGCATAGGAACCAACCAATCAGAACCAAATGTGGGTGCTGTGAAGAACCAATGGCTGTCTAGGAGGGGGAGCTTTTGATGCTGACTGGCATAGGAATCGACCAATCAGAACCAAATGTGGGTGCTGTGAAGAACCAATAGCTGCCTAGGAGGTGGAGCTTTTGACTCTGACTGGCATAGACACTGACCAATCAGAACCAAATGTGGATGTTGTGGGAAGCCAATGGCTGCCTAGGAGGTGGAGCTTCTGACACTGACTGGCATAGAAACTGACCAATCAGAACCATATCTGGGAGCTGTGGGGAGCCAATGGCTGCCTAGCCAGCAGAGCTTTTGATTATGACTGGCATTGAAACTGACCAATCAGAACCAAATTGGCCAGCAGAGGAGGGCAGTTGGGGGTGAGATGAGGCCTGCAGGGGAGGGCAGTTGGGTTCAAGATCAGGCCGGCAGGGCAGGGCCATTGGGGGCGAGATCAGGCTGTCAGGGGAGGGCAGTTGGGGGCAACCATGCCAACAGGGGAGGGCAGTTAGGGGTGATCAGCCTGGCAGGCAGAGGCAGTTAGGGGCAATCAGGCAGGCAGACAGTTGGGCAGTTAGGAGCCAGTGGTCCCAGATTGTGAGAGGGATGTCCGGCTGCCAGTTTAGGCCCAATCCCACCAGGCCTCTAGTAGAATTATAAAACTCATTGGTAAAGGTAAATGCATAGTCAAATTCAGAATTCCCTCATACTGTCATGGTAGTACACAAATCACTTTTATCCCTAGTATAAAAATTAAAAGACAATAGTATTAAGAATTATGATAGCTACAACAGTTTGTTAATGAATGCACAATATACTAGTAAAAGATATAAAGTGTGAAATCAATAGCATACAATGCATGTGGGGGAGTAGAAGTGAACGTGTAGAGGATTTGTATGTATCTAAGATAAGTTATCAGTTTAAAATAGACTGTTATATTGATAAGAAGTTTTGTGTAAGCCTCATGGCAAACACAGAGAAGAAACCTATAATCGATACACAAAAGATAAAGAGAAAGGCATTAAAGCATACTTACTGCCGAAACCGGTTTGGCTCAGTGGATAGAGCGTCGGCCTGCGGACTGAAGGGTCCCGGGTTCGATTCCGGTCAAGGGCATGTACCTGGGTTGCGGGCACATCCCCAGTAGGAGGTGTGCAGGAGGCGGCTGATCGATGTTTCTCTCCCATCGATGTTTCTAACTCTCTATCTCTCTCTCCCTTCCTCTCTGTAAAAAATCAATAAAATATATTTAAAAAAAAAAAAAAAAAAACATACTTACTACAAAAAATAAATTAAAAAGACAGCAAGATAGGAAGAAAGGAATTAAAAAGTAGTCAGAAAGCAACAAAATGGTGGTAGTAAGGTCATACCTATCAATAATTACTTTAAATATAAGTGGATTAGATTATCCAGTTAAAAGATACAGAGTGAGACTCACTTTAGCTTTAAGGACACACATAGGCTAAAAGTGAAAGGATAAAGAGGTATTCCATGCAAATGAACTAAAAGAGAGCAAGAGTAACTATATTTATATCAGATAAAACAGACTTTTGATCAAATCAGTCACAAGAGGCAAAAAGGCTATAGTGATAAAAGGGTAAATTTATCAAGACGATATAACAATTATAAAAATATATGCATACAACATTAAGCATCTAAATATTTAAGGAAAACATTATCATAACTGAGGGGAGATTTAGGCAGCAATATAATAATAGTAGGGGCCTACAATATCCCACTTTCAACATTGACTAGATTTCCAGATAGGAAATCAATAAGGAAATAGTGGACTTGAATAACACTATAGAGCAAATGGAGGACATTATGCTAAGTGAAATAAGTCAGAGAAAGACAAATACTGTATGATCTCACTTATATGAGGAATATTAAAAAGCTGAACTCATATAAACAAAGAATAGATTGTTGTTTGCCAGGGTTGAGGGGCGGGGGTGCAGAAGTGAGGAAATATTGCTCAAAGAGTAAAAACTTTCAGTAGAAGATGAATAACTTATGGGAATCTAATGTACACATATTGATTATATAATAATATTCAATTGTATACTTGAAAGTTGTTGTTAAGAGACTAAATCTTAAATGTCACAAAAAATATAACTATATAAGTTGATGGATCATTTCACAATATATACATCTATCAAATCATCATGTACTCCTTAAACTTACACCATGTTATAGGTCAATTATCTATATATATAAAAGCCTAAGTGACCATCCGACCAGTAGCTATGACCTGCAATGACCACCAGGGGGCAGATGCTCTGACTGGTAGCTATGACACACACTGACCACCAGGGGGCAGACGCTCAACTCAGGAGCTGCAGAGCTGTGGTGACGGCAGCTGCTGTTCTTGGGTGATGTACCGGGGAACCAGAGAGGAGGGAGCCCGATTCTGGCATGCATCACCGGAGAACCGCCCTCTCACAATCCAGGACCCCTCAGAGGATGTCAGAGAGCTGGTTTTAGCCTGATCCCTGCAGGCCAGACCGAGGGACCCCACCAGTGCAGGATGCACCGGGCCTCTAATATCTCAATAAAGCTGAAAAATAGTTTATGAGAAGAACAGCTCCAGGCAACAGACAAGAAAACAATTAGAAGGATGAGTAAAGTTGAGCCACCACATTGTCTGAAAAAGCAAAAGAAAGCAAATGAAGTGAAATGAGAAATCTTTATTACTTACCACATCCAAAGCATTATTTACCTGGGTCAAATCAAATCTGTAATTGCTGATTTTGGGTAGATAGATAGATAGATAGATGATAGATAGATGAATAGATAGATAGGTAGATGATAGATAGATAGATGATAGATAGGTCTAGCTGTGTAAATCTAAATCTACATATTGTTCAACTTTTTAAACAAATAGTTTCTATATTTATTATAGCCAGACCCTGAGGGCACAAAGATGGACCTTCCCCCAAAGGTATTTACTATCTACTGTGGAAAAGAGAGACATATGAAATTAACTATTATGTTGAGCCATGTGAAAATTTCAATTTTTGACCTACAAAAATGTCAATTTAATATGCTCCCACCTAGTGTAATACAATATATTAAGGGCTAATATGGTAGTAGGTACATGATGGCTTGAGGACACAGATTTGTAAGCTATTCATTCTTCTGGCAAGTGACAATGCATATTGTTGCTACTTATTCAGCAAGAATGAATATAAGGGGGTGTCATTATTGTCTGTGTAGGTGTGTACTGGAAAGGTGCTAGGCCAGACCTATGCATCCAATTTATGGAATTTGGTAGCATTGTACAAGTAACACTTCACTTCTCTGAAAGTCAGCTATTCCAGCAATCACATCTACCTGGAAATGCCATCTACCTCTTCTAAATATGGCCATAGATCTGTTAAGTATGCAAAACCCAGAATATCTCTGAATATGCAAAAGGGGTGTGAAAGTCTCTAAACAACAGCTCATGGAATTCATCTGAAGAGAGCCTTTCCAGTCCCTCACTCAAATCTGTTTACTCTTCTATTAGACACAGTTCTATCACATTAGGTTTTCAATCCCCCTAACCCCACCCTAGCAAATGGGAAACAATGTATTGGTGTTGATAGGGGGGGATATGTTAAGACCCACTGGCAGCAATAAGAAGTGATATGGTTAATATGCTGCACCAGTGGAGATGAACTAATTCTCAAAGCAGGTATCATCTTACAGAGCAAAAGCACAAGATACAAAATGGGTTATAACAGATGTCAGCTATGTAAAATTATATGTATATAGTTGCTAAGAAATCAGAATGAAATGTTTCAAAATATTGATAGTCTTGGTGGCTATATACATGGTACTATGGACAGTTTTTATTTCCTACTTTTCCTAATTGTTTTTTGTGACCACATGCTGATTATATCATTAGAATAAATAGAATGATTGTTTAAACATAAATTATAAGGTGGAAAAGAACTTTAAACACAGACTAGTTCTGGTCTATTTAAAGAAGAAACAGACACACCTCAAATATGCCCTGAAGACCTCATTGGATTTAAAGCACAGCACAGTATTTGATGGGCATTATAATTATGTGAATCAGCAAAGATGTATTTTCAGTAGATTCTCTTTGTGAAGACAGCAAAGTGATAAGTACATCTTTGAAATATCCCTATACAAAGAGACTAAGATAAAAAATGTTGCTATTTATTTGAGCCCTGGCCAGATTGCTCAGTTGGTTGGAGTGTCAACCTTACACTAAAAGATTGCGGGTTGGATTCCCAGTCAGGGCACATACTTAGGTTGCAGGGTTGATCCCCAGTCAGATGTTTTCCTCATTTTTTTCCTCTCCCTTCCTGTCTAAAATCAATAAAAACATATCCTCAGGTGAGAATTAAAAATAAAAATAAAAATATCCTCACCTATCCAGATCAACTCATTCTCTGAGGTTTCTGGATAGCTGAGATCTCATTTTAGGTTTTTCTATTTTAAAATGAAATTGCTCTATAGCTATATGTCCTATGAAATAACACAATCTATATATATAAAAGCCTAAGCAACCAAACAACTGGTTGACCAGTTGTTATGACATGCACTGACCACCAGGGGGCAGACGCCCAATGCAGGAGCTTCCCCCTGGTGGTCAGTGCGCTCCCACAGCAGAAGTGCCACTCAGCTAACTTACCGAGTGACGGTGGCAGCAGGCACAGCAGGGCCAGGATGAACAGGAGTGTTGCAGCTTGGGCTCCTCCCCCAGCTGCCTGTCACTTCACACACTACTACATCCTTTGGAGGATGTCAGACTGCCGATTTCAGCCCAACATCCCCTGAGGGGTCCCAGATTGCGAGAGGGCACAGGTCAGGCTGAGGGACCCCACTGGTGCATGAATCTGTGCACCAGGCCTCTAGTATTATATTTAAGCTCCCTCTCCTAAGTGTCCGTAGCTATTCATTGAGGCATTATTTTCAGATGGCCATGGAAACAGTTGTTTAAGTGATTGTCTTTATTCTTTTGTTAATGGCCCAATTAGATGTTAAAATGTATCTTCTTTCTCCAATGTGAGGTTTTTACTGTTCGATGTTGCCTTTGTTGGTTGACCCTTGCTTTTGCAGACTTTCACAAAGTAAGAGAAGATATATTTACATATTTCCAAACTATTGCAAAGTATTAAAATCAAATCATAAATTATTCAAGCTATTTGGAAAGTTTCCTGAGAAAAAATATGCAACATAAAGAATATAGTATTTAGAATCCTATCTCCCAGTTAGTTGTGTTACAGTTGCTACTCAATCCTCTCCTCTTAAAAAAATCAAAATCAAACAATAACAACAAAACAAAATAAATACTTAAAATGAATTCATTGTCCTTGTGGAAGAATCTCAAATATCACCTTCATGTTTTATGTATGAAATGCACTTGTAGCATTAGCTGAGTCTTCATTACTGCTTAGCTATATCCTTACTCATTCACTGAATCGCATACCTTGGTGTTTGTTCCAGATTTGCTCTTCTGACCTCAGTCCCTCAAACTGAGTCTCACCCTCATCAATCTTAGTAGATGCCCTTATTTTCCAAGTCTCCTCAGTACCCTTTGCTGAAGCCCACATTGTGCTCCTCATCTCACTCTTTTTACCCCCTTCAGAATCATGCTTCTTCATCAAATATTCCTTGCTTCTTTCCTTCTTAATGTCTTGCTTTAAATTGATGTCTTTATCCTACAGAAATGCCTAGGTCCTCCTTGTACTTTAAAAGCAAACCTCAATGATAAATACCAAGCAGTAAATGAATAAAAAATATCCCCAAACTACTATCCTATGTCTGCTTGGGGAGAAACAACATGATCACACTAAAGAGGTAAGATATGTATAGATCTATATGTATGTACAATGTACAGTTTGTACAGTATGTATAATTTGTATGCACTTGCACCCACAGATGAATCTGTATGGCTATTGGAAACTCACCTCTCTTAATTGTATGGTTTAGCTGGAATTATTTCAGCTGATGTGCCTTGATAGTCAATCAGTTCCTTTTTCCCCCCCTTGTTCTTTATTTTTAAATTTTCAAGTACATACAAAATGGAATCTATATCTATAATAATAAAAGTGTAATATGCTAATTAGGAAAGCTGAACAACCTTTTGGACGTCCTTCCGGACATCCTTCTGGACAAAGCTGGGGCTGCAAGGGCCAAGTCAAGCCGCCATGCCACGGCTGTGAGGGCTGAGCCCCTTGCACGAATTTCATGCATCGGGCCTCTAGTATATATATAAAAGCCTAATATGCAAATTGTCCCCTTGGAGTTCGACCAGGAGAACCGGAGTTTGATTGCTTGCTTTGATGTACACTGACCACCAGGGGGAAGCACAGAACGAAGGAAGACCCTAGCCGGCAGCAGGCAGCCAAGGAAGGAAAGCACAGGCCAGCAGCCGGCAGCCAGGGAAGGGAGGCCCTGGTCAGCAGCCTGAAGGCCCCCATTGGCCCTGATTGCCAGCCAGGCTTAGGGACCCTACCCATGCACGAATTTCGTCCACCCCGCCTCTATTAGTAGAATAATGAACCCAACCTAGCTTCAACGATGATTAATTCTTGGTCAGTCTCGTTGCATCTATACTCCCATCCTTAGATATTTCCAAGCAAATTTTAAACATTTGCATTTTTAATCTGTAAATATTTCTATATGTATCCACAAAATATAAGAATTATTTCTAACAAAGTATATTATTATACTTTTTTTTAAAAAAGCTTCTTAACAAATATTCAGCATTCACATTTTCTTGATTATCTACTACTTCCCCTCCCACACCCCCCAGTTTAAATCAGGAGCTAAATAATTTATTATTTTTGTCCTCTTAAGTCGCTTTTAAACTAGATGATACATTTTGTATTAGTTATCAATTGCTTTATAACAAGTTACCCTCAAAGTTTAGTGGCCAAAAATTACAAGTATTTATTGAAGTTTCTGTGTGTTGGGGATTTAGCTGAGGGATTCTGTCTCATGTTTCATGAAGTGGCACTCAGCATGTCGGCCAGGCTGCAGTCGTCTGTGGGCTTGACTGAGGCTGGAGAATCTGTTTCCAAGCTCACTTCACCTTGTGGGTCTCTGTGTAGGGTTTCTCGAGTCTCTTCACAACATGGCAGCTGGCTTCCCCAAGACTGAGTAATTTAAGAGGGAGCACATAAAGGAAACTTGTCCTAGCCTTGGAAATGACAAAGCAACACACAGAACTTCTGACATATTGTATTGGTCACACAGACCAACCCAGAAACAATGTGAGAGAGAACTACACCAGAGCAGGAATAACAAGGGGTGGGGATAATTTGGGGGGTCATCTTGGAGGCATTGTGGATGCAACCAGGTCATTTGTTGACAGTTTGTATTTTGCTTATTGCACCTCGCTAGTATCATTGACATATATCTTTCCCTGTCTTCCCACCCCAGATATATGTGTGTCATCTTATAATAGTACACATAATGACTGGTTGACTCATATAATATTAGCAGCCACTGACTATCATTGCCTAGATCCCTTAATTCAAAAGAGTGAAATGATGATTTCCTCTTTTTATTATTTGGAATACTTCTATAAAGAGAACTGTCCCCTAAACAGCTTTTTGGTTACATTGAGGTATATTTCATAAACAGAAGGCTAGATGAGTGCTTGATTCTTTTTCTTTATTTACCAGTTTTCAAATTTATGTGTTGGCTCCCGATCATCCCCCAAAGATAAGTGATATGCTGAAGCAGAATCTGTAGGCATGAGAATTTTAAAAAGCTACCTAAGTGATTCTGATTTGTTCCGCTATTAACTTCTATTGGTCTCCATTCCCGGTAGATTTGGGGTGGGGTCCAGGATTCTGATTTTGTTTTTGTTTATTTTTTTAATCTCCAGATAATCCTCTTGAGTTTCAAGTTTGAGAAACACTACAGTAGCTATGCCTTTTCCTACTTACTGATATGCATCTGTTCTGTTTTCCTGTGACATGGATATCTCAAGTTTTCCTTCCTATAAAAACTATTACATTTAGAGTCTACCTAGCACAGACTCTATAATTAGACTGCTTGGGTTCAATTCTTGCTTCTGACACTTCTTGACTTTTGGAAGTTCATTATTTTTCTGTCTCCATTTTCTCATATATAAAATGGAAATGATAGTAGGATTCCCCTCATGGTTGTTTTGGGGACTAAATGAGTTAACATTGGTGAACTGCTAAGAACAGTCCTTGGTAAGGATTTCGTATACATATTATAAAGCATATCATCATTATATTAACTGTCATTATACCAACTGTCATTTATTGACTGCTTCATATAGGACAGGCATAGTGGATTACATATATTCTCTGGTTCACTTAATTATATCAATCCTACAAGATTAGCAATATTATTCTCATTTTATATACAAGAAACTGAGTCTCCAACAAGCTCAGTAAATTGCCCAAAGTAATTGAGGTAATAAGTGATGGTATAGGCATGACATATACTAAGGAGGCAGTGTGACTATTAGGAGTACAGAATTTGGAGTTAAGATTTCTGGGTTTAAATCCTGGCAGTGCTACTTAACCTCTCTGTATTTTCAGTTTTGTTATCTATAAGATAACAGCATAACAGTAATACCTACCTCATATATTATGATGAAGATTAAATGAATTAATACTTGCCAAGTGCCTAAAATGGTTCCTGGTACCTGATAGGCATTTCATATGTACTACCTAGTTGTTGTTACTGTTACCTATACTAATAAAGAGCTAATATGCTAATGGCCAGGACGCTGTTACAAGTAATGACTGGATCATTAGCATATTAGTTGTTTATTAGCTCCTATCAGCAGGAAGCTGCCTACTCATGCCACAGGGCATTGCTCTGGAGACGTTGGGGGGGGGAGGGGGGAGGCAGGGAGGCACCTGGAGAAGGCGGGACAAGCCCTAGGTGACTCGAGGGACTGAGAGCCAGGCTTGAAGCAGCCAGAGAAGGCCAGAGAGGTCAGGAGCTGGGCCAGGTGCGCTGGAGATATGCGTGGAGAGGTTCGGGTGTCAAGGCAGGGCAGCAGGTGGGTGGGCGGCACCACGCGATTTCACACGCTGGGCTCCTAGTTATTAATAATTATTAATTAGTTTTAATAGCTTGGATTTAAAGAAAAGGCAGCTGGTAAGAGGGAGTTATTGAAGGTGCTGGTGAGGAAAGGAGTGAAATAAAAGCTTTGGTCTTCAGGATAGGAGGAAAGGAGAGCTGTTTCTGCCAAAGAGTTGGACAGGATAGAAGGTAATCAATGTCTAGCCAAAGGCAGGTGGCAAAACTCGTGGGAGACACTCATTTCTACAACAAGATAGAAAGTAAGATCATTCTTTAGGAATGAGGAAAGGAAGATAGAATTGTACGTCTATGGAGGCAAGGGGAATTTGCATACTCGGGGAGTATGGCAGGGAACACACAAGACGGAGCCAAGTTGAGTTTTGTCAGTACTCAATCAGAGCTCGATTCTTTGAGGCTAAGAGAATTAATGTCTGGGGAGGGAGAGCCTAGGTATTGAAGGGGTAGCTCCGCAGCCAAGTAAGGCCGTCAAGTTCGGGCATGGTTGGGTGGGATGATTATGATGGTAAGTAGAGGTGAAGAAACAAGAGGGATCAGGAGGCTGAGATTCATTTTTCAACTCCACTATCACCAAGCTTGTATGACCCTCGAATAGGTCACTTGACCTTTGTATCTCAGTTAATTCCTTGTGAAATGAGAGAGCTACACCAGTTTATCTCTCTAACTTCCCTTCTAACTCCAGAATTTATGACCCTAAGGGCTGATTCTAGAGTCTAGCTACAGAAAAAAAAGGAATTGATTAAAATGCCAAAAGTAGGAAAGTGATGGGAAGGCTCAGGGAGGTTGGGATGCAGGTTCAATACAAGTGGAGGTAGATGAGCAAACTCATGCTAGTCAGGCTCAATCTCTCAATCTTTTCTGCCTTTAAAATTTGTTTCTGTGTTAAAAAATGTTTCAGATTAGGTTGTCATTTTATATAGCACATATTGTGGATATTGTGAATGTAAGAGGCTATGTTTGCTACACACGAAAGAAAATTTTACTTCGGCTATGTATCTAAAATGTTCATTAACACATCAAAAATAAATCATTTTTACTGTTAGGGAGTTATTTTTCTGCTTTTAAGCAGAAGATAATAAAAGAATATTTCCTGTACCCATAATAACATTACACTTTGGAGTAGCTAACTAGGTTGCTTGAACATGCTGTTACAGAACTGGTTAATCCATAATTCAGCAGGTTCTTGGCTTCCAAGTTGCCGTATTGACAAGCCTGAAGAAAGTGGATGGAACTAATTAGCACTCAGCATTATAAAATGGGAAGAATTAAATAAAGCAGCTTCAATATTAAACTCAGACCCCTATGAAGATATTCCGTTTAGTTATGGGGATTTTGAAATGATGGACAGGCTAAACCAAAACTCATAATCCTATTACAGTCTCCTACACCCGCCTAATAAGCTTCAAGAGCTGTTTCCTTAGAGTTGGGGATATTGCCATCTTCCTCTAGGCTTTTCTGTATATAGCTTATAAATTCTTTACTGTTCCCACTAAATACTTTGTTATTTAAAATAGCATAAAAGAGAGTATATAAGTATATATACATATTGATGCATTTTGACTGTAATAATAACCTTGGCCTGTAGGGAACTTCAAATTATTAATAATTTCAGAGGAAAGCTTTTTAAGAAAAAAGCTGCAGGCTTAGCTGTAATGAGGCATTTGAAAAGGAGGAGGGGGTATGTTTGTGTGCATAATGAAAATATTGAACCCTTTGGGATGTTATGAACCATGGTGTACTAATAAATGATCTTTCCAACTCAGTGTTCCCGCAGACATCTTTGTACCCCCCGACGTATCTTGGCAAAATGCCTTTAGCTCACATTTTCTTCTAAACATTTCTTTCTCCTGACATTTGTTACTGGAGGTGGGGGTGCAACAGGGTGAATCTGATGGAGAAAGGAGGACAGTACTGAGACACAGACAAAGTTGGTGGCTGAGAATAATGAGCCCATTTTCAGCTGAGCTCTGCGGTTCAGATGAATTAATTAACCCCTTACAAGCATTTGTCTGACAATCCTAATTCTCATTCAGTTCAATGAGTTTTATAATTATCATTTAACTAAATAGCACTAAAAACTGTTTATACCCTGACATTAAGGAAGCTTTGTAGAGTTCTCTTCCTATAAATCATCGGAAGTTGTTTACAATTTGCAGCACTCTTGTTTTTCTTCTGGTTTGTGCTCAGGTTGCTGTTTTAAACAATATTTTCAGGGTGCTAATTATAGAACATGCTCTCAGGTTTTGGTTAGCTGTGTAAGGGTAAAGGACCTCAGTAAAGAACATTTTCACATTTTAATTGGAAGAATGTAGGCTTCAACTATTATCTATCATGTTAAACAAAATGAATCCAGTGATGCTAAATGGATATAGAATGATTAATTACTCATTCTTAAGACCTGTGCCATTTAGTTCCTGGTGATAAGATGGTGATAGAGCACTTCTACCCGGAAAGAGAGAAATGAGAGCATTGGTCTGACGATGCTGGAAACAGTGTTAGAGCGCCAGGAAGATACATTTGAGACGGGAAGGAAGCATATGGGCCATTCCCTACCACCTAAGCCCCGTATCTGTAATGACTGTTCATTTTCATACTAAAAGTTAAGGTAATATTAATAAACACTTTACTTAATCGCACCTCTTTGGATTGCAAGGAATAAAAAGCTACTTAAACTGAGTGTTTTTAAAGAGATACAGAGAGGCTCATGGGAATTCAGGGCAGAAAATACATAGGCCTAGATCCCTGAAAACTGAGACTGCACTACTTTCAAGGCGGCTCTGGGGTCCTCCATAGCACAAGTTCATGGGTCTTTTTGAAGGGGTTGCCCTGATCTAACTGCCCCTTCTACCTCTTCTACCTCCTGACAAATGTGGGTCCCAATTCCACATTCTTGTTCGAGGAATACTATTTAGTACCCTCCCCTGCTTTTCACCAGGCCCAGGTACATCAGAGCTTAAGATGGCTGCCATTTGGGTCAAGTTCCTACCCAGGTTTAATCAGCTATTACTATTTGCATCATATGGTGATTGATTTAATTCTCACAACAACTCTTTGGTTAGATTAAGCACTATTATCATACCTCATTTTATAGAGAAGAGAACTGAGGCAAGGAGGGTCTGTGCTCTGAACCAGCAAACTCTACTGATAGATGCTATGTGCCCCAGTGAGGAGATCTGGTTTCTAGTCTCTGACCTGACACTATGTGAATGACTTGGAGGGAATAATTTAATCTCCCTGGGCATTCAGCTAGTCCACAAATAGTTTAAAACTTATATTTTTAATTTATTTATTAAAAAGTTAAAGGGTGGAGTAGAAACCCAAAACACATTATCTTTGGGTTTGCTTCTTTACAAGAAATAGAAATTTACTCTAGCTGGCTTGAATGGAGGGGTATTTACTCAAGGATATGACAGCGACCTTTTGGATATCCAAGGATAGGGAAAAAAAAAAACATAGAATGCCTTGGACTAGAACCAAAACTGAGAAGTTAGAAATATTAGTTGCTTTCTCTGTCCTTGAATGATCTCACTCATCTCTGTCCCCTCTTTTTCCCCATTGCTTTTCTTTGTTTGAACATGACTGACATAGATGAGAGACATTATGGCCCTTACTTCAAGTGCCTGTCTTTATGTGACACCAGTCTCTTTGGGTTTAGGTTCTTGTGACAGAATCTAACTGGTCCAGCCTAGCCGAAGATCCACATGGTGATAGGATGGCTGCCTCTCCCAGGGACTTACAGAAGAGTAGGTTCTCTGAGAAAGAAGTATGGGTAGGCAGGCAAGTGGACTGATGTTTGCTACACTTATAATGCTAGCACTATACCACTGTTATAAATATATTGTATATTTCTCCATAGACCATTGTTTTGGCTACATAGAAAATATTTTACCACTTAATAAGCACTTTGCTACATACTTCACTAGGAAGAGCTGGGCCTCCTTTTATTTATCTGTAAAATTAATTGTCTTATCCCGCTATAGAATTCTGCCACACACATACACAGAGTACACACATTTATGCATTTACTTATATTTAAAGACTATATTGCCTTTATTACCAAACCAACAAGAATTTATTTCTACCAATAAATGTTCTTCAGAGTCCTACGATTTGAGCTAAAGAAGAAATTTAGTATTATTTCTATATAGTTGAACCTAGTTTATAACCAAACATTAGTATTACACACTTTAATTGCCAAGCTTATTTATTCTATTTGGCTCTGCAATACTTGTCTGCTTTCCAAAACTCAGATCTACTATAAAACACCAAAGATTTGCTGTCATTTGAGACTACTCAAAAGAATGTGAAGCTGACTCTAAAGATATACCAAAGAGGCATGTCCCAAATGTTTCACAAAATGATGGAATCATTGCTTAATTCTGTAACTCCCAAAGCAACTATATTGATGGGGTAGATCTCATTAACCAACACAAGCAAGTTATTTTACAAATTACTCACATTACTTATAGTATCAAAATTATAAGAAATTTTACCAAATACAAATGACCAGTTAAATCTATAGTTAGTTAGTTATGAGACTTAAAAATAATTTGGTTGGACCCTTTACTGAAGAAAGGAAAAAGAGTCATCTCCATTTGCTTCAACTACTCTGACCCATGATCAGTATACTCTTCTTATCCTATATAATAAAGAGGTAATGTGCAAATTGACCATCACTCCAACACACAAGATGGCCACCCCCATGTGGTCAAAGATGGTTGCCCCCATGTGGACACAAGATGGCCACCACAAGATGGCTGGCAGGGGAGGGCAGTTGTGGGCAACCAGGCCTGCAGTGAAGGGCAGTTGGGGGGGGGACAAGTCCTGCAGGGGAGGGCAGTTGGGGGTGACCAGGCCTGCGGGGGGGGTAGTTGGGGGTGACCAGGTCTGCAGGGAAGGGCAGTTAGGGGCAACCAGGCCTGCAGGGGAGGGCAGTTGGGTGGGGGACCAGGCCTGCAGGGGAGGGAAGTTGGGGGGGACCAGGCCTGCAGTGAAGGGCAGTTGGGGGGGGGGACAAGTCCTGCAGGGGAGGGCAGTTGGGGGTGACCAGGCCTGCGGGGGGGGGGGGAAGTTGGGGGTGACCAGGCCTGCAGGGGAGGGCAGTTGGGTGGGGGACCAGGCCTGCAGGGGAGGGAAGTTGGGGGGGACCAGGCCTGCAGTTGAGGGCAGTTGGGGAGCAGACCAGGCCTGCAGGGGAGGGCAGTTGGGCGTGGCCAGGCCTGCAGGGAAGGGCAGTTGGGGGGTACCAGGCCTGCAGGGGAAGGCAGTTGTGGGGGGGACCAGGCTTGCAGGGAAGGGGAGTTGGGGGTGACCAGGCCTGCAGGGGAGGGCAGTTGGGGGGAACCAGGTCTTCAGGGGAGGGCAGTTAGGGGCAACCAGGCCTGCAGGGGAGGGCAGTTGGCGGGGGGGTACCAGGCCTGCAGGGAAGGGCAGTTAGGGGCGACCAGGCCTGCGGGGGGGGGGGCAGTTAGGGGCAATCAGGCCAGCAGGGGAGCAGTTAGGTATCAATCAGGCTGGCAGGGAAGTGGGTAGGGGTTGTCAGGCTGGCAGGCAGAAGTGGTTAGGGGCAATCAGGCAGGCAGGCAGGTGAGCGGTTGGGAGCCAGCAGTCCTGGACTGTAACAGGGATGTCCGACTGCCGATTTAGTCCTGATCCCACCAAGGGGTCCCAGATTGGAGAGGGTGCAGGCTGGGCTGAGGGACACATACACCCCTATGTACGAATTTCATGCACCGAGCCTCTAGTTACCTCATATTAAAAAATATAGATTGAAGTCCTTTAGACACATCGAAAACTAGGCAGATGAATTGAGTGCTTTTAGCAGAATGAGAAGAACACTTTGCCACAGACCTCCAGAAACAGCCATCTTAATTAATTCTTTGTTTGTTTGTTGTTTTGCCATAGTTATGCAAAATCAGTGCTACAAGTACAGGCAAAAGCCCCAGAGGAGCAAAATAGATTTACCAAACCTGTTGGTACTTGGCTGATTTCACGTTGGTGGTTAGACACTGTCTTTTTGTTTTAGCTGTGGACCTTGAGTGTGTGTGTGTGTGTGTGTGTGTGTGTATAGCTATGTTTGTATGTATTTCTGCTGCTAAGTTCAATATCCTTTGGTTGAATATGTTTTATTTATAAAATGTTTTGAGAGAAGTATATAGTTTTATTTTTTCCTGTGGATAAAGTATCTTAATTTCTCTAGATTAATCATTCTAACTTCTAAGAGGAGTAGAAGACAATTTTAAAGCTAAAATTAAAATTCTGTCTAAGCAGTATGATCTCATGAACACACCCTTTATCTAAGATTTAGAACAAGAAATTGTTTTACCTAATTTAAGAATAACTGATAGGAAAAGTTCATCATACATGTGGTCTCAGAAATTTGACATGTTAATAACAGCTTCCATACTCTAAAATCCCATGATCCTCACTTGATTCCAAAGTAAATCACTTGTTATTTCTAGAAAATTACTAACAGCTAGACTAACTCCTTTTTGTTGTTGTTACACAAAGATTTGAAACCAGTGCACTGTCTTCCTTCTATACTGGTGTCCACACTTTTTCTGTGGAATTATACTTTAAGACCTAAAATATATAGTGTAGAAGATTCCTTCTAAATGTGACACAGAGACTCCCTTTGTGCAGGATAAATTTTTTGTGTTAATCGCAGTCCTGACTCATTCCTGTCCTACCTTATGTCTCATCTTCCCTATTGTACATGTAAGCTGACTCTAATGGCTAATGAAAAAAAAACAGAAAAATAAATAACTATAGGATGAATGGGAGATTTTTTAAACTTTAAAATATAGTTCACAGTGCACAGCGGAATAAGCAAATAATTTGCTTATATACTGGTGTCTGCCTGGTGTTTTCATATACCTAGTTTACCCCTTTGGAAAGTCCTAGCAGTCACCAGGTATTTTCTGTGGGAAGACACAATTAAATGCTTCATCTGAACCTGGAACAGTATAACTTGAGCTGATTTGCAGAGGGACCATAAAAGCTGAAAAATCAGTTTGACAACGTTGCTTCTGGGATTGGTGTTCAATATCTGTTTGCAGTGGTATTTGGAGGCCATGCCACCTTAGTCAGACCACTGGGGCTTAGGAGATGATGCCTACAGTAAAACTTGAGTCCGCTGCTTCTCGGGGAATGTGTGAAGGCTCCCAGGCTGAAGGTTCATTAGATCAGTCTGTAAGAACTGTCAATCAGACCAAGCTGGCGGGGGGATACTTTAAAAAAAAACATAGAAGAAAAATTTTCCCACCTAGGATTTTTCCACATTGTGTCCCTACTATCATCATATCATCCACATCAGGAAGTAGAATGCTAGGCCATTTTAATGTTCAAATGTCATCCTTTGGCCACTATCACTTATGAAATGTCTTCTGCTATTCTCTTTGTAATCATTGTCACCTCTGGTGAATATGCTAGAATGGTTCTCAAAATACACAAGACTGTAGGGAGGTAGGGACTTGTATCATGTTCGGTAGCCCCAGTATCTCACCACAATATAATGTGGCTATGTAATAAAATGTAAATTACATCATTTTCATTTAACTCTTGTTTTAATCAGCATCAAATTAAGCTAGAATTGTATTTGTGAGTCCATGTTCATTTCTAATATGCAGAATCAATTACTTCTTCATGAAAAAATACCATTCTCAGAATGGAGATTTAGAACATCTATTCCATTAAACATAAGTTGATTTTATTTGCAGGTGGCATCCATTAGGACAAACATCATGAAAAGGCCACTGACCAAAATGTTGATTCCCTGGCTGACACCTGGAAGAAAAATAAACTTATGTTTAATGGAGTAGACTGTCTAAATCCCTGTTTTGAGAAGAGTGCACATTCATGAATATGTATTCAGTGCTGCATTCAATAGATTCTCATAGTGAAGGACATCCGTATCACAGAAAGTAGCATCTATTCATTAGCTTACTACTTTCCAAGAAAGAAGCAAGAATGCAGCTTGGGATGGAATGCTAGCAATAACCAGTTCAATCCTTTATTGTGTGACACAAAATTCATCATGACCTGCATGATAACCAGTGAAATACAAATGTGATTTGTGTGCAAGCTATAGTCTAATTTTTACCCTGAGCCAATATTATAAATTCATGAACTGTTCATGAACTTGTTTTATTCAGTGTTCTGGGTGCAGTATAATACCTATTTATTTATTTGCACATTTCAAAAGAATTTTTCTGTTTATTCTCTTCTGCAATAGTAGGTCATCCTTGCACAACATGGGCTAATCCAAGTTCAGCTACATAAATGGTCTGAGTGCTGTCTTAATCCAGATTGGGTGGTTGTACAACATGACTTTTTTAGATAATCTAATGATGAAAGTTTTCAGTACAAATAAAAGATCCATTTTAGCCCACCCCCTTTTCTCTATGCTAAGGCACTGCTTAGGTCCCATGTGTAACTATCTCACTACATTTTCACAAAATTCCTAAACATTAACTTTTATTTTCCCAAGACTACAGGAGAAGGAATGGAGGGTTAGAGAAGTGAAGGAGCTTGGCCAAGGTCACAGCTAGTGAGCAGTTGAATCAGAATCAGACAAACATGAATTTGTCTAATTTCAAACGACATGCTCTGCTATTTCCTCATAATGTTGCCTTTCACTTGGGGGCTCATGCGAAAGATTTACGGGATCTCTCAGATTTTCTTCGGTCATACTCCTAGGAACATTTGTAGCTGGATTTTTAGTTTTTGCCTCAAAGAAGTCTAGTAACTCCACTAACATTTTAAAAGAATGAGTGATTAATTTGTGGAAATATTCTTTGGAATACTATTAAGAGTTTTCAAATCATAGAGTTGAAAACTCATGCTGTGCTCCAGGCATTATTGATTCTGAGCCATCTCATGCAGGTAAGAAATAAATCCTTTTTTTGAAAATCTCAGGATTTTCTTGAACACCCCAGGATTTTCCACAGTAATTTACCTCACTACTGAGGCTTACACATAGGTGTATGCACATGGTTAGGGCCGATGACATAATGCCCAGTTTGTGAATCAAGCCAATAAAATAATAATCCTTTTTTAAAATTACAATCTTCAAAGGGTCCCTGGAAATTACTGATAGGAAGTTTATGTGATTTTGCCATTTCTCTAGGAGAGACAGTGAAGTCTGAACATTTACAATAAATGATCGGCCTTGGTTGAGCCACAGAGAGATTTCTTTTTTGCATTTGGATTCCCTTTATGGTCTAAAGCACAGATTTCTACCTTAAATGTAAATGAATGGAATGTTCAGAAGTGACATAATTTTTAAAATTTTCACAGTTGTTTTCAGATAGCTTTACTCTTTAGTTCTAGTATCCTATGCCATATTCTCTCCTGTATTATAACTGTTTGCCTGTTTGTCCTTGTAACAAGACTGTGAGCAATTGGAGGGCAGGGATTGTGTCTTATTCATCACACTATCTCTAGTATTTAGCCTAATACTTGACACAGAAGGGATCAATAATTATCTATTCAATAAATGAATTAATTTATCTAATTGATACTGCTTAGACAGGCCTTCCCTCTTCCCCAAAATGTATCCTGCTAATTCATGTTTTCTCTGTCTTGGTTCATATTATTTCTCTCACCTGGAGTTATCTTTCCTCCTCTTCTCCATCTATATAAATCCAAGTACTTCTTCCTGGTACAATTAGTCAATACATGAGTCTTGTTCTGATTATTCTAACTACCACAAAGTCCTCCATACCCTCATTCATTTACTGTCCCACACATTTTAGTCCTTTATTATGTTATTTGTTAATGTTTTAATGACTTTGTTCTTGTTTCTCCAACCCTTATGAAAAGTGGCCATGTTTTACTTTTTTTTTTTTCTCCCCTTGATAATGACTTACATATAGAGTAGAACAGGAGATGACAAACTGTGGCTGTGGCCTACAGGCCGAATCTGGCCCAAAGTCTAAGAATGATTTTTACATTTTTAGGTGGTTTCAAACAATAACAAGAAGAGAATATTTTGTGACATGAAAAGTGTATGAGCCCTGGCTGGATAGCTCAGTTGGTTAAAGTGCTGTTCGGATTCAGCAAGGTTGTTGGTTTGATCCCAAATTAGGTCGCATATACAAATCAACCAATGATGCATAAATAAGTGGAACAACAAATCAGTATTTCTCCCCCCTTCCTCTCTCTCTAAAAATCAATAAATAAAACAATGGGAAAAAAAGGAAGTTATATAAAATTCACTTTCCATAAATAAAGGTCTCTGGAGGAATACATTCATTCATTTATGTATTGTCTATAGCTGCTTTGGGGCTATACCAGCAGAGCTGAGCAGTTGTGACAAAGCCCCTGTGCCTTATGAAGCCTAAACTAGTTACTGCTTGGCGCTTTACAGAGAATGTTTGGCAACTGTTAAACCTTCCATGAGAGACTGCTTATCTATAATAATAAAAGTGTAATATGCTAATTAGACCAGACAGCCGAACGACCTTCCAGACATCATTCTGGACATCCTTCTGAAAGAAGCTGCGGTGGTGGGGGCCGAGGCAGAGGAGGTTAGGGGTGATCAGGCAGGTAGGCAGATGAGCAGTTAGGGGCGATCAAGCAGGCAGGCAGGTGAGCAGTTAGGGGTGATCAGGTAGGCAGGCAGTGGGGTTAGGAGCAATCAGGCAGACAGGCCGAGTGGTTAGGGACAATCAGGCAGACAGGCAGAGGCAGTTAGGGGTGATCAGGCATGCAGGCAGAGGCATTTAGGGGTGATCAGGCAGGCAGGCAAGCAGTTAGAGGTGATCAGGCAGGCAGGCGATTGGTTAGGGGTGATTAGGCAGGCAGGCCAGCAATTAGGAGTCAGGGGTCACAGATTGCAAGAGAGATGTCTGATTGCTGGTTTAGGCCTGATCCCAGCAGTCAGACATCCCCCAAGAGGTCCCGAATTGCTAGAACGTGCAGGCCGGGCTGAGGGACCTCCCCCGCCCCCCATGCACGAATTTCATGCACCGGGCCTCTAGTGGTTAAATAATTCAGTATCTCATGACTATTCCATTATGAAATAAGATACTCTGAAAGGGCTGGTAATTGTGTTATCTTAAATAAAGAAAAATAATAATAAAAACAGCCCTTGGAGCACAGATCATTCTTGTCTTTTAGTTGAGGAAGTACAGAAATTTTCATTATTTCATCTCTGATAATAGTGCCCTTTTCAACATGTACAGAACCTCTTCCTGTGCAGATTCTTCAGAATGGGAGGATGACTGTCATTCTGGGGTCGACTAGAGAACCTCTAGTGCTGTGCAGCCTCTAGTACTCCTGGAGTCTCCTCTGTATGTAACCGGCTTTATTAGAAAGGACAGATTTCATTTGTGAAAAGGAAGTATCCTCATTCCTGACAACTCCACGAGTCTCCTCTGCCAGAGCCCCCACCCTCCACTTTTGGTTTAATCTAGTTCTTTTAATTAAATCCGAGATAATTAAAGTACACCGAGTTTAAACCCAGCAGGTTTGATTTAGTGATAAAAATCTGTGGTTTGTCAGCTTTTCAAGGCATAATCCGGGCTTCACCCTTATCTGACAGGTAGTCAGCCTAGCAGGTTTGAGGATGAAAACCAGTGCATCTCATCTTTTCTGGCCTGACTTGCTATTTATCTTCTGAGGCATAATTTACAATTGCCCTGTAGAAAACAGGTAGGGTTAAATAAGTAGAAAAGGCCCCTTTTGTGTCAGCGCGATCAATTCATTTAGTATGCAGTTGTCAGTGACTAGGCCTACAGCGTGCATAGGTATATTTCAAATGAGGGAGGGGTAAAATCCCCCAAACATAGCTTATTTGATTAATGTAAATTATTCCTTTACTCACTGAATATGTAAAGTATGTAAATGTAGTCCTGCTGTCAAAAGGTAGCTCCGTGCCATTAGTTTCTGCAGCAGACAAGGCCTACTGCATCCTGTACTGCGTTTTCAGAGAGGTAATGCTAATGACAGCTTGAGCAATTGCCTTAATGAGCCAGAAAGGTGTTCTTTTTTATTCATGTTTAGCTACTTAGAGTCATCTGAAATAGAGATCATCTGTAGATGTTATAGAGTGAAAAAAGGCATGGGTTATCTTATTACTGTGTTTCTCCAAGCATGTTAAGAATGAGCCATCAATCAGTTATTTGCTAAGAAAATGGTTTGTTGTCAGTGCTGAATAGGTGATATGCAGTCTTGAAATGCAAGTTTTAGATTCTAATTGTCGTGCTAGCTAAGTAAACACAGTTGTCAAGCTGTATCTCTTAGACATTTCGGTAAAGGTTGTAGGACTTCCAAAATTGATCATAAAATAGCATTAGTATTGTAAACCTGAAGTTCACAGCATGACCCATTTTTCAAAAAATAAAGCACTGTACGTGAATCATCGGGAAGAGGTTAGAAATGCACCTATGTGCGCCATATTATTTTTAAAATACAGCTCGGTTGTAGCTTCACTTTGTGTTGTTAGAATCCAACACATGAATGTTTAAGACAAATTTCTTGTCATCAAAGTTTCATTCCAAGTTAAATGTCCATATTTTCTCATTAATTTCAGTCTGTTTAGAGATGTCACATCACATTAACAGGAAGACTGAGAAAGTTATGTTCAAATTTTAGTTTAAGTCGGGATGTATATTCAGTACCTGTAATTTACTATGGTGTTTTAATTTGGTTGTAAAAGTAACTGTATTGTTCACATGGAGTCAAGTGTAGCTGTTTAACACATTAGAATTGTGAAAGTATAAGTTTACTCTTAAATTACACCCCTTAGCCAAGGATTTGCATAATCTGTCAAAGTTTAGCTTGGGCTTGTGATAGAAATGAAAGATAGAAACACTCTAAGCTCAAGTCCCTTTTTGTCACCATTGTGTACAGTCCATGTCTTCATCTGGCTTGATCTTAATTAAATTGTATGTCTTCTGGGTCTGAGAACTGAAATTCAACCACTCTTTAAGAGCTTAAAAATAACTTTTGTAGAGAAACTATGAAATACAACTATTAAAAAAAAACACAACAAATCAAAACTGTGCTGTAGAAATATTTTTTCATTTGAATGAGTAATACTGTTTTAAAAACATATATCCTATTTTCAGATTAAATAATCTATTGTGTTAGAAAAAGTTATGCAAGTGACCCCTCTGTGTAGTTTTCAGAAGGTGAATCCAATAATTACTAAATTGAAATACTTTCAGACTTCAACCATCATGTGAAATTTTATTTCCCTATAAGTGTTTAATTGAAATCTTACATTGATTTGTGTGTATATTTGACCACTGAAGTAAAGTGTGGGGACTATTATAGAATTTAGATTTAATGCCTAGGTAATGGGTACTTTTCCAATTACAGATCTTCATGAAGTTTCTAATGAAAAAGCACTAAAAATCTCCTCATCTCAGCTACATCATAAATGACAAAAACTCAGTTCTCTAAGCATAAGTCAGTGATAAGTGGATGAGTGACTCTTCTAGTTACTTACTCATTTGTGCAGTTTTCCAGTTAGCTTGCATCTTAACTTTCTTATAAGGAGAAATATTGCATGAGAGTTCATCTATTGTATTGTCACAATTGTGTCATGATCCTCAAAGAAGTGTGATGTGCATATACTTAAAGCATCCAATTCATAATACTTTTTCCGAGTAGAACCAAAAGTTATATTCCATAGTTATACTCCCGTGGAGGTGGTAATTATAATGCATTGTTTGTCAAATTGTATTCTTTTTTCAACAGCCCAAAGAACATGTAATAGTCTGTGTCTTTGAATTTCTATGTAAATTTGTTTCTGTTAATCTGTAAGATGTTACTTGTTTTCTCTGCAGTTGTGTCATTTGTGTTAATTCACATGTAGGCATATAGGTGTACTTGAAATCACCTAATTTGAAATTGCAGTTCTTAGAGTTAGCTCTACTAGTAAGAAAGCAATTATGTAAAAAAATATTTTGAGTGAATATTGAATAAATCAGTAAAACATTTTCCATGCATCCCCAAATAGTAGGCTTGGAAAGTGGTGCTTTCCTGCTTTAATTGAAGATCTTGTACATTTTATGGGTAAGAGGCAAGTGTATCCATATATTAGGCAAGTCAGATTAAATGCTAGTGCCTTTAATTCAGAGAAACGAGGCTCAATTTATGATGATCTAATGCTGGTTAAAAATAACAAGATAAAAAAATTCTTGGTTCATTCCCATGATTTCCTATCATTTTTTCTTCAGATTTTTCTTTTTATGATAGAATGTTATGAGACCTCCTTATTCTTTAATGTTAATGAGTGCTGATCTTAAATTTCATTCCCAGTAGTTTTTTAAAAAATATTTTAATTTACATTTTATTTTTTTTATATATATTTTATTGATTTTTTACAGAGAGGAAGAGAGAGAGATAGAGAGTCAGAAACATCGATGAGAGAGAAACATCGACCAGCCGCCTCCTGCACATCCCCCACTGGGGATGTGCCCGCAACCCAGGTACATGCCCTTGACCGGAATCGAACCTGGGACCTTTCAGTCCGCAGGCCGATGCTCTATCCACTGAGCCAGACCGGTTTCGGCTTTAATTTACATTTTAGAGAGAGGGGGGGAGAGAGAGAGAAACATCAATGTGAGAACAGAAAATCAATCAGCTGCCTCCTGCACACCCTGTACCTGGGATCAAGCCCAAAACTGTGGCATGTGCTCTGACCAGGAATCGAACCAGCAAACTTTAAGTGTGCAGGATGATGCCCAACCAAACATTTTTTAAATACCAAACTTTTTCTGGAAAAGGAGGAAGGAAAGAAGAGCTTTGACTTACAAAGTGGCTTACAAGCTATTCCAACCATTGGTTGCATCTAAAGTAGGCCATATAGCCTTTGTTTTCCTTCTTCTGAAATCAGTAATATTGCAAATATCATTTTTGCAACAGGAAAGAATGGACCGTATATTAAAGTTCTCTCATATATGGCAAATCTGTAATTGCTGAGTCCTTCTTCCTGCCTCTCCACTTCTTAGAAAATACACCCTGATTAGGTCATGATCAAAGAATTACAACAGGCAGAACAGCACAGCTATGATAGTAAGTCTGTCTTACCTTTCTCTGGAAAGATGTTTCTTTGCAGACAACTGGAACTTGAGCTAAACTTAGGCCCCAGGAAAAGAAAGGTCAGGGAGTGGTTTTGCTTTCTGGGAGGCTTCAGAGATTAGGACAAAGGAAAGAAGGGAGCATTTGGGTACCTACTCCAGAACTGCGCTTGATTGCCAAACTTCTGTCTAATCCCTCCATGGCACATCATCAGCATGCAGGGTATACCTCGTACATGAAAGCAAAATACTAGCCATTGCAGGGTTTCTTTAAAATTGTGCCCTTCATTTGTTTCCTGTGCTTGTTCTATTTCCCCAATTAATTTTGGGAGCCCTGGGCAAGTTAGTTAACGTCTCTGGGCCTCAAAGGCCTCATCTATAAAACTAGTGGTTTAGAATAAATGATCTTTATGATCCCTTCCATTGCGAACATTCTGTGCTGTGAAACCTCAGGGCTGTAAACTACATGAGAGTAGGAGCCAATTTTTTTTTTTATCATTTTTTATCTCCCCACAGGGCCTAATGTAACTTTGAGTTCACTACCTTGCTCCTGTTATGTGAAGTAGAGAAGAGATTTTGAAGACAGCTCTAATATGTACTGAACTAGGTTAGAAATTAGACATACCTTTTTTAATTGAAAGTCTGGTTATTTATTAGGTGTAGGTGTCATATGAACTTGCATGTTTGAAAAGAAGAAAGTGTAGGAAATGAATCATTAGGATGGGATTATGTAATCCCACTCAGAGGACTAATACTTTAATAATTGGCTGTAAGCCCTGGCAGGTGTGGTTCAGTTGGTTGGAGTGTTGTTCCATGCACCAAAGGGTTGGGGGTTCAATTCCCAGTGAGGGCACATACACAGTGTTGCGGGTTTGATCCCCAGTCAGGGCCTGTATGGGAGGTGTTTCTCTCTCACATCAATCTCTCTCTCTCTCTCTCTCTCTCTCTCTCTCTCCTTCCTTCCCTCCCTTCCCCCTCCCCCTCCCTCTCTCCTTCTCCCTCTCCTTTTCCCTCTCTCTCTCCCTTCCTCTCAATTATTGAATAACTAGAGGCCCAGTGCACAAAAAGGGGGTCCCTCAGCCCAGCCTGTACCCTCTCGCAGTCTGGGACCCCTCAGGGGATGTCCACTTGCTAGCCTAGGCCCAATCCCCGGGAATCAGGCCTAAGCTGACAGTCAGACATCCCTCTGGCAGCCCGGGAGCCCTCAGGGGATGTCTACTTGCCAGCAGGGCGCAGACCTAAGCTGCAGTCAGATATTCTTAGCGCCACTGAGGAGGCAGGAGAGGCTCCTGCCACCAACGCTGTGCTGGCAGCCATCAGCCTAGCTTGTGGCTGAGCAGAGCTCCACCTATGGGAGCCCACTGACCACCAGGGGGGCAGCTCCTGCATTTAGCGTCTGCCCTCTGGTGGTCAGTGTGTGTCATAGTGACCAGTCATTCCCAGTCATTCTGCTGTTAGGGTCAATTTGCATATTGCCCTTTTATTATATAGGATAGAGGCCTGGTGCGTGGGTGGGGGCCGGCTGGTTTGCCCTGAAGGGTGTCCCGGATCAGGGTGGGGGTCCCGCTGGAATGCCTGGCCAGCCTGGGTGAGGGGCTGAGGGCCGTTTTCAGGCTGGCCTAGCCCCCCAGCAGGGACCCTCATCCCATGGGGGTGTCGCCAGCCTGGGTGAGGGACTGATGGCCGTTTTCAGGCTGGCCAGGCCCCCCGGCAACCCAAGCTCCCAGCCTCTCCTTTTGGGCTGGAAGCAGGTATCTGGGATTTATTTATCTTCTATAATTGAAACTTTGTAGCCTTGAGCGGAGCCCAGGGCCTGCCAGGGCAGGCAGGAAACTTGGCTTCCTCCATTGCCAGGGGCAACCCAAGCCTCCTGCTCGCTCCAGCTCCGTGGCCATCGCCATCTTAGTTGGGGTAATTTGTATACTCGTTCCTGATTGTCTGGTGGGAATGGCTTGTGGGTGTAGCAGAGTGGTGGAGTGATGGTTAATTTGCATGTTTCTCTTTCATTAGTGTAGATAATTGGCTGTGAAAAGGTTGTCCCCCCAAAAAGATATCTTAATGTCCTAACCCCTTCCCCCCCCCCAGAACCTTATTGGAAAATAGCATCTTTGTAGATATAATGAAGTTAAAATTTTTAGGTTGGACTAAATTAAGGTGAGCCCTAAATCCAATGACTAGTGTCCTTATAAGAAGGCCATGTAGAGACCCATGGACACAGAGACTCCCGGGGAGAAGGCCATGTGATGACAGCAGAGATTGGAGTGATGCGGCTACCAGCCAAGGGATGGCCACGATTGATGGCATCCAGGAGAAGCTATCAGAGAGGAATGGAACAGACTCGTGCTCAGAACCTCCAGAAAGAACCAAACGTGCCAGCACCTTATTTCATTTTTCCAGCCTCCAGAACTGTGAGGAAATACATTTCTGTTGTTTTAAGCCACCCAATTTGTGGTAATTCATTATGACAGCCCTAGGAAACTCATGCAAAAGGTTTAGAGACCAGCCTAGTAAGAGTCCCCAAGGTATACAGCTCTGTCCTTGACCAGTTATAGATTTCAACCACTGTAGGACACGCAACCTCAGCCTGGACGTCTTTCAAAATCTGAATGGAAATTGACCATTATTATCTTTTTTGGAGCACCCCAGCATTCCTTAAGAAATCAAAAACTATCTTATAAAGACTCTAGTCAGCCTGAACTAGAATATTATTTGTTATGGCTACTACTGGTCCCTTAAAAGCCACCTTTCATCCAGCATTTAATACCCTCAAGCCTAAGGATAATCTGCAGAAAGACTGTTCCTTAGACGTAGCATCCATTTACTCAAGATCTTTGAGCTCAAAAATAATTTTTTAAAGAATGAAAAATGAATATATCAATTTAACCTGTTAACTTGCCCACTGGCAATAACATCTCTCCCACTCTTTACCTATGAAAACCTCATCCATGCTTCCACCATGCATAGCTCAGCTCTCATCTACCTCTTGAAGGTACCATCTATCACCCTATTTTGGAGTAATCTGCTTCCCATAATTACATAATTTTTGCCCTCTATGTAATTCCTTTGATGTTTGACAAACAGTATCCTTAATTATAGTTTTGCTTTTATATGGGTGTGACTTATCTGGTCAGTGAGGTTGTTCCCAGAGGATAAGGATTATAATTTGTATTTTTTTGTATCCCTGCTCCACACTGTAATACACGAAGAGTAGTATATGCATGTCATAAAGTAAATTGTGATGAGTATTTTTCAATTATGGCGGACTAATGATGACAGAATCAGCATTTTAATTCAATAATTAACCAGTTCTAGGCAGAGCCTTACACAACTCATCATTATATAGCTAAATCAAGACAATCTATATTCTAAGAGTCTGGCACATAATTTCTGCTTAACAGTGGTTGGCATAATTTATTCTCTTGCCTGTTATTTTCCAGTTATGTTATTGCTTTGAACTCATTTTTAAAAGCAATATTTATAAATATCATTGATAAAAGTATGGCATCGTTGGCCAATGAAAAGAATTGCTGCCAATTTCAGAAAAGAAACTAAAGCACTCCAGTATTCTAGAAATTGCCGACCTCCTCACAAAAGTGATGGATTAATGAGCACATACAGCATTATGAAAGCTAGTTATAGTTTGCTTAAACCAGTCTCTCTCTTTATGGCATTCTCAATCTTTTTAAACAGCTAGGATATAATAACATTTTAAAAATTAAAGTATTTCACATAACCAAGAACTTGGTATGAAATGAGCAACATTAAGCACAAAACAATTGAAGCTTCAAATACTGGAGCAGGCAAGAATTTTAAACAGTCCAAATGAATAAGAATGCAACACTGTTGTGCTTCCTCAGATACAGTAATAATCAGGCTCAGAGGTTAGCTGGGAGAGATTTGATAGCAATAATGGCTCCCAGTACCATTTTTCTCTTGTGACTTTGACTCACAAAGGTGAAGCTGTTATTCAAAGATTTGGTACCACGCAGCTGCAAACAGCAGTGGGGGGCGGGGGGGGGGGTGAGTGGGCCAACCAGTGGACCCTCTCAAACTTCTATGAGAGAGGGTGAGATTGAGAGGGAGAGACTGGGAGAAATTGAGAGAGATAGAAAAGGAGGATGGGAGGGGGTCTCCAAAAACTATTTACATTGCCAATGACAAATCAAAGCTGAAAGTTTGCCATGCCTGTTGTCATTCATTGCCATTCATATTTAGCAAGCAGACTGCTGTGATAATTGATTTGATGGTCCAGCTTGAGTGGAAGCACTTCTGGGCATAGCAGGCCTCAGAGATGCCAAAAAAGAAGAAAAGGTGGGAATGAAATAATGCACTACTTTCCCCTCAGAGGCATGTGGCCCAGTTTTTAAGAACAGAACAACATTCTCTGGGGTGGGGAGAGGAGAATGGGGAAGAAACCTAAAGAACTTAGTAATAAATACAAAAATGACCATATAGCTCTAGTCAGATAAAAATAGGCATTCAAGCTGAGACAATGAGAGGACTTATTTTACTGACAGGTGAATAATAGGGGAGTGTGGTGGAAATAATCTGATTTTTAACAGGCTCTGTCCTTGGGAATACCTTTTTTTTGCTGTTCTTTTGTATAGGGACAAAAGTGATTCCTTTTCTAAAAATCCTTTTAATTTTTTAAAGCTTTTTCATGCTAGATTAATAGTTCAGAAAGAAAAAAAAGAAAACAATAATTGAGACCGAAAAGCTATATATGTGTCTGGATTATCTCAACTTCATTGAAGCGAAAGGTAATAATGAAGCTTGTCCTTAGACTTGTGAGTGGAGGGTGGTGGTCAACCACTGCTTCCTGCCGATGTGAATGAGTTAGGAGACTCAAGTGCAGGTTGAAGGGGGCGGGAAGAAAGAGATTTTTGAAAAGTACTGAATTCACCACCTGACCTCTTAATCACAACTGCCAATTGGATTGTGTGCCCTGTCATCCATTTGAGGACCTAAACAAAACTAGATAAAAAGACATGTCTGTCAAACAACAAATTTAAATCAGAAACTGTTTGTCTTTTGAAAGAAATGTGATTCTTTATGTTCAAAAGTAGCTCAATCCTTTACTGCTCCCCTTCTCACTTCTCTTCCCTGTCTCCCTTCATTTCTCCTTTCTCTCTCCTTCTCCTACTTACCTAGCTATTTGCCTTTACTTAAACCTACAGTGAAAGCCTATTGTCTGGCCTCATTGAATCAGATCAAATCTATTTCATACATATGTAGCCATTATGCAAATATCAATACCATCACATCACAATTTCTGTTCTCCTGGTAAGTTTCTCAATTACAGAGACAGTAAGCATTATGAGTTTAAAAAGGAAAAACCTCAAATATCTGACTTGTTTTAAAAAAGACCCAGGAAATTAATACAGAGAAAGCAATGTTAGCTCTGTCAGTATATGTCAGTATTTCTCAAAGTCTGTAAAAAAAATCAGCATGAGAATTGCCTGGGGAGCTTATTAAAATTTAGATTCTCAGATCCCACCCCAGGTCTACTGAATCACAGTGTATGGCGCCCAGGAATCTATATTTTAACAAGTGCCCCAAATCATTCTTTCGTGTACTACTAAAATTTGAACACCAGAGACAATGGTTAAAAAGAGCAGTGTTTAATCAGATAAACTGGATTCTGATCCATTCATTACCCATCCTTACTGGTTGTGTGAACTTAAGCAAATTACCTAGATAAAAAATTATCTAAAATTCAATTTTCTCGCCCATCACATGTGCATAATAATAGGGTTGTCCTAAGGTTTAAATGCACTGATTAATATAAAACACTTAGCACAGTAGCTAGCGATTATACCAAAATAGATTCTTTTCTATGGGTTATTCATATTGCCTCCACTTAAAGTAAATATTAGATTCTACATCAATATTATGTTTACCTGTACAGTTCTTTTTCATGCCTCAAAGAGTTTATAAGATTAATCATACCCATCACTTCTTCTTACCCAATGGGGAAACAGAACTATCGTAGACTAAAATAATGGCACACATGCCATTCTCAAGAGTAGAATATCCTTATTAATATTAACTGTATGTAGGCAGCTAGATATACACATTATTCATATGTCAATTTGTAATTAAAGAGTGTTAAGGTACTGAACTTATTGAGTGTTGAGGGCTGCTCATGGTATCAGTATGATCCTGTAAATACCAGAGGAAATTCACAGCCTGACCAGCACATTACCTGGCACACACCCAAAGATAATCACATATTATCATGTCTAAACAGGGACAGTCTTTGTCCTCACAGCCTGGAATAGAGAAAAGATCACAATACTTCTTAGCTCAGTACTTTTGTCAGTTTGGGCTGCTCTAACAAAAATACCATAGAGTGGGTGGCTTAAACAACAAACATTTATTTACTTATTCATTCATTCATATTTTTAAAATATATTTTTATTGATTTCAGAGAGGGAGAGAGAGAGAGAAACATCAATGATGAGAGAGAATCATTGATTGGCTACCTCCTGCATGCCCCCTACTGGGGATTAAGCCTGCAACCCAGGCATGTGCCCTGAATCAAACCCAGGACCCTTCAGCCCCCAGGCCAATACTCTATCCACTGAGCCAAACCAGCTAGGGCCATTCATTTATTTATCACATTTCTGGAGGCTGAGAAGTCCAAGATCAAGGTGCCAGTATATCCCCTGTCTGGTGAGGGCCCACTTCTGGGCTTGTAGCCAGCCAGCTTCCTGGCTATCTTTACATAACTAAGAGAGAGATCATCTCTCTCATGTATCTTATGTGGACACTAATTGCATTTGTGAGGGCTCCACTCTTAGGACCTAATGACTGTGCAAAGGCCTCACCTCCAAATATCACACACTGGGGACTAAACTGCACCATATGAATTTGCAGGGGAGGTACACAAACATGCAGTCCATAATACTCTGTACTTCAGATAAATCTCTTACCCTCAGTGCTTCCATGTATAAAATGAGGATGAATCATATTTGCCCTGTCGCAGAGCCTCGAAGTGAGGAGGAAATATGGTAATGAATGCAGGAACCATTTTTAAACTAAGTTCTATATAAATTTATGGCATTATTTTACACCTTTCAAATGGACTGAAAGTCCATTTTGAAAATGCAATTATCAACATTTGACAGTGATTGCATTCTCATTTTCCAGGGAAGTGCAAAGAATAGAAGAAATTAGAATTCTTCATTCATCAAACCCTTGTTGTGCCTTGATGATTTTTGCTGGAGGTGATTAGATTTCATTGATGAATGTTTATAGAGCTTTTGTTGAATATTCCTTGGTCCAAATGCTTTCAGCTCTGTGGCTTTGAAGCTCCAATTCCCTGATCAATGTCTGAACTCGTGAAGCTTGAAATTTGTCATTTGGCATTGACTTATGTGTAAATTTGAGTCAAAACTCAGTGTCCTTTAAACATCTCAGGGCAGATTTTCAGCATGGCCTCATTTTTACTGATACGGTTATGTATTTGTAAGTACAAATTGCCACTTTTGTTCTCAGGAGAGCAAAAAGTGGTCATTGCACCTGCCATGAGGTAATTGAAGGTGCAAGAAAACACTTCTACAAAAAGGTCTTTATTATAACACTCTGTTCCCCCAATACCCCTCCCCTCCCGTCCTCTGTGTAGAGAAAGAGAAGAAGAAATAATGCTATTAGCAAGCTCTGAATAGAGGTCAGCATTTCCTTTCAAGAAAAATAAATTGCTCCTAATTTGTGCTTCTTTTCTTAAAAAAGGATATACCCAAGATACTCTGAGGAATTGAAAACAAAAAATTGATGGAAATGGCAATGTCTTTCACAATGCTCATTTTGCTGCAACATTATATACGCTTTAACTTAAGCAGATGAGTGGTTTTGACTATTGAAAAATAGCTATTCAAAGCCAATTATGGAACTTGCAGTACAGCTATACTTTTAGTTGCCTAAAATTGTCTCCTCTGAGCTTACTCTTGACCAAGAGAATAACGTTTGGTTTGACTATGTCCTTCATTGCACCCGTCTTCTCCTGGTCCTTTAGGACTCTCGACCTTGAACAAAATGAGAAAGTTATAAGAAATGAAGCTCAGCTCAACATAGAGCTTATCTGTTACCTGAACAGTATATGTGCTCCAACTGGCTTATAAAATCATTGAAGTCAGCGATTTCCAACTGGTGTGCCGCAAGAATTTTTAAAATATTCAATACCTAACTGTTTAGTCAGGGGCCCTGACCTCTTTTCCCTTAGATTGTCAAAGAAAAAAGTGACAACGGCCAATACAATAGCCATCTGGTGTGCGTAAATCAGAATTATACCTATTTTTTTTTGTCAAATCGACAAAAAAATATATTCTTTGGTTTTGGTAATTAGTTTGTGTGTGCCATGAGATGAAAAGGGTTGAAAATTGCTGACCTAGGCTGTGGGAAAACTAGCCGTTTCCTGGTGCATTGCTTGTGGCTGTTAGAAGCACTGCCTGGAGATATTTGTAGAGCTTGATTTTACACATACTGCATAGCCTGGCCTACTCACATCCCACATACGTGCCTAGCGCAGAACCAGTAGGGAATCACTTTTTCCCTCAGAAACAGCAGACTGTTATTTAACAGGGCAGTTTCCTTTACTTAGGTGAGCAATGCAATTTAATGCAGGTTGGTGCACGCATTTTCCCTTGAATGACTACATTGCAAAGGCCATCTGGACTCCCCCTTCCACTCTGGCACTGTTAAAGCAAAAAAGGTTTAAGTCAGCGGTTCTCAACCTGTGGGTCGCGACCCCATTTGGGGGTCAAACGACCCTTCCACAGGGGTCGCCTAAGACCATCAGAAAACACATATATAATTACATATTGTTTTTGTGATTGATCACTATGCTTTAATTATGTTCAATTTGTAACAATGAAATTGGGGGGTCACCACAACATGAGAAACTGTATTAAAGGGTCACGGCATTAGGAAGGTTGAGAACCACTGGTTTAAGTGATACCCACGTAACTGACTGGATCCCTGCAGGCAGCTTGATAATATAAAAGCCGCATACTCCTTACAGGCCACCAGTCCAAAGTCAGGAATTCCCACAATTAAATTTTATTAATACATTTGAAGGAAAATAAGATCTTAGAAAGTGACTGAAGATGCATGCAAGGTGATGAGAAGGTAAGAGAGAGAGAGAGGCGGTAAAATCTTTGTAAGCATGTTTTCAAAGGAATGCTGTCACATATGAAATGCACAGTTTGAACTCTCGTGTCCTGGTGACAAATGCATGTCTGAGCTAAGATGACTGTTTCATTTTATCCTTCTCTTACACAGTCCTATCCACAGTGATGGCCAGCCCTGGAGACTGTCAGTCTGTTACGTTAGGAAATCTTTGCCTATTAGGTGGCCAAAATGTAAGAGAATTACAGCCCACTCCATATTGTCAAACCACAGAACGGCAACAAAGACACCCAAATGAAACAAGCTCTGGTCTTTTCAAAACCAAAGACGTGTAAGAAAACCATTGAATTTAAGGGGCAGAAACTATCCCAGAAGGTTATTGCTGGAATTCTGATGCTGGAGACGGTAATAGAATTACACCTTACAAAGATTAAGAGTAGCGAATTGGGTTTGAATTACTATCCTTTCAAGTCTTAAATTCATTCAAATGTTAAAAAGAAAAGAAAGCATAATCATGTTTTAGTTTGCAACTTTCACAGGTGGTAAGACAATGAATGAAAATAGCTCTGTCTAAAACCCTCATACAAATTGGTACATTCCATGGGTAAGTAGTTTCTCATGACCCTGAGTTAGAAGCTTTCAACTGATAGTTTTCTCTAGAAAGGGAGAAAATAATTCTCATAATTTGAATTCCATAAGTGAAATTTTAAAACGGATACTTTTTCATATTTAAAAACCCCCAAATAGAGATAAAAGGACCATGTTGAATTGTGTTTCTTTCAGTCCTCAATCTGAAGAGCTTGGACCCATTTAAGGTATGTTGGACAGGAAGACAGTACCTAAATCAATGTTTGCTTAACTGGACTCATGCAAATAATCATGGGAATATTGTTAGATCTGTTGTCCGGAAAGAAGGCCGAGTTTGATTAGTCCAAGGTGATTTGAGGAAGGGAGGCCAGCTGAGGAGGAGAATGAGAACCAAGTTGGAGAATTTGGCCAGGGCCCAATAAAATACTGTCACGAAAATGAAACTGTGATGTATGGAGGCGCTCCTTCAGAGTAGAGAAGAGATAGAATGGAGTTGGTCCTCTGCCTCTGGCCTGTCCCCGCTCCTCAAGTTTTTGAGCTCATTCAGGCCAACCTCTACCTTCTTTCTCTGGCTCAGCCACTTCGTAACTCTTACCACACTCCTTCCTGCATTCTCTTTATACTTTTTCTTTTGCTTTATCGCAGTGGTTTATTATTGGGAGACATAGAGGCATTCCTGAAGTTTTCCTACGTGGTATAATGTAAAGGAAACATGGGCATGGCAAGAAATAATGCCGTAGCTGCCCAGCCTTGCCTCGTCAAAAGTGGAATGTCCCAATTCCAGCAGTGGCTATGGCAGTCTGAAGGCAGCTCTGGTGACACAGTGACCAGAGTAGTCTTTCTTTAAGACGGGGGGTCTGTTGTGCTGAGCCCCGCTTGTGTTTTACTAATCTGTCTATTCTCATGCTTTGCCCTTATGTTGACTCAGTGATTCCATTTTGGTTTTTCTGTCAAATTCTTCTTTGTGCTCCCTGACAATGAATGGACACTCTGTTCTCCTTCCTACATCAAGGTGTCTTCTTAGTCATGGCTTCTACTGCCATGTCACATTTCCTTAACATCCTCTCTCTTTTAGCTTCCACTGCTGCCTACCATTTCTATTCCTTTCTGCATATGTCTCATTACATTTCCCCAAGAAGGATTTGGTTGGTTTGGTTCACAACATAGGTTCCTGCTAGACAGAGCTCTCCTGGTAGTCTATAGATATTTTCCTTTGGCACTTGGCCATTATGTAACCTACTGTGATTGGGGTCATATGTAAGGTATCACTGTAGAAGGAGCCTCTAAGTTATATCTGAAGAAGACAGTGTAACCTACAGGCATCATGCACAGAATATTCTCTCTTGAGCCACCCCATCAGGGGACTTGGGGGGACTAGATTTTTATTGTTGTACCATAGGTCACTGAATCTAAGATGATATCACTTGTAAGGTCTATATTAGTTTATGTACCATTAAGAAAGAAAGAAATTTTGCCAATTAAACCATAGCACACCATTGTTAGATGCACCCCGGTCTCAGAGCTGTTATGGGAAGAAGTGTACATTTTACAACAGGGAAAACATGGTGTCTACGTATATCTGAGGTTTTCATAGGGTGAAAGTGGGTTAAGTGAGCCCCAAGAGTAGGTCCCTAAGGATTGACCCATAGAATGGGGTAAATGCTAAAGGCTAGGAGTCAGGTCACAAATGTGGGAGGCCAGAAGGTCATGTAGAGAGAAGAGACAGACATATATCTGTCTACAAGTGAGGAGGAGGCTGGTCACTGATCCCAAGTGTGCTTTGGGTCAGGATCTGACAAATAGCAGAAGGTGGATCCAAAGGGAGAAAGGAGTATGTTGCCAAATTGGGTAAATGACATGGATAGATCAGGGAAGTCTATTTCTCTTAAATTCCCACTTATACTCTGGGATCAATTCAGCTGTTTCTTTTCTCTTTTAAAACACCTTTGTTCATTGCTTGTTCATTAACTAGACCTCTGGAAGAAGGGTCATTTAGTAAAACCAATGCTGTATTTTGTCTGTGAGGCACCTAAAATAGCATGACCAGGGAGAGTTAAGCACACAGTTATCATACATTAATGAATAATCTCTAGTTGTTGACTCCCTTTTTGTTATTGGGAGGGTAATATAACTGGGATCACAATTATGAATCAACATGGCTCTCTTTTAGTCTCTACTGTGTTAATAGAGCAGAGTCTTACATTAATGTGATTAGCACGGAAGAAAGTTCTTACCCAAGTCCCCTTGCTCCCCTGACAACTGGGCGGGTTATCTAAGGAGCGTGTTCCCGGGAAGCCTGCACAGCATTCAGGGAGCCGTTTACTCTGGGTCTGTAGCGATGAGATGTGAGACAGCAGTTTGTTAGGACCACATTGCCCACTGTGTGTGTCCACTGAACACTTGTTTTTATCCACTGTTGCTACATGTCTTGTGTAAAAAGCACTGGATGAAGTGAAGTTGGTGAAATTATGATTTGAAAACTGTCTCGCTGAATCTCTGGGTACCACTCATTGTTTCCACAGCTGTTACAGCCCAACACAGTTACAGTGATTTTCAGGTTGGACTCTTGGGGCCCTTTCACCTTCTGAGACCCCGATGCCTAAGATAAACTAATCTTTCCTATAAGCTTCAGGACTACTGTGGTCCCAGCTCAGCCCCCAATGGGACTCATTTAAAACTATGAACAGCCCTAGCCGGTTTGCTCAGTGGATAGACTGTCGGCCTGCAGACCGAAGGATCCCAGGTTTAATTCTGGTCATGGGCACATGCCCGGGTTGCAAGCTCCATCCCCAGTAGGGGGCATGCAGGAGGCAGCCAATCAATGATTCTCTCTCATTGATATTTCTATCTTTCTCTCCCTCTCCCTTCCTCTCTGAAATCAATAAAAATATATTTTTAAAGGAGGGGAAAATAGAAACTATGAACAAGAGTAAGCCTGGCTCAAGAGGATAGCGAAGTGCCCAGTTATGTGTGTCACTGCCCTCGATACTTAAGAAGAATTTCAAAAGGAGCCAGTTTGGTTTCTGAGACCAAACTAGATGCTCAGCTATGCTCTCAGGGAAGGAATCCAAGTCTCCAATATTGTCCTTACCACCCAGCTTGAGGGCCAGACTGATTATCCAGGACTTTACTTATCTGAACAATGAGCTTAGCTTAATAAAAAAAGCTCTCTCCTCTTTTTTTAAAATATATTTTATTGATTTTTTACAGAGAGAAAGGGAGAGAGATAGTTAGAAACATCAGTGAGAGAGAAACATTGTTCAGCTACCTCCTGCACACCCCCTACTGGGGATGTGCCCGCAACCAAGGTACATGCCCTTGACCAGAATCGAACCCGGGACCCTTCGGTCCGCAGGCCGACGCTCTATCCACTGAGCCAAACCGGTCAGGGCAGCTCTCTCCTCTTTTACACAGTACCTTTCTACCCATTATTTCAGTACCACTTGTTACACATATTCCAGACTAGGGTAACAGTGTCTGTGAGTACACTGGGACTCCACTGTGGCAACTCAATGATATTCTTTTGGCAGAATCAGATGAAGTCCTATTAAACAGTTTGCAAGTGACTACAATGGCCTGTATTGGTACTTTGGTGGTGTCTGTAAGTCTTAGTCCTTGCAGATGCCTTCTAGGGATCCCAAGACACGTGTTCCTAAATGCCCTCCTTCTACTTCCCATGTGCCCAGTCTTCTTGAACCCATCTTCTATTCCTTTCTTTCCTTTCCTTTTTACTTCAACCTTCTGTTTTCTGCCTCACTACAGAAAATGGCTAAAGCACAGGAAATGCTACAGACTGCTATTGTCTGAAACTAATTTAGCAGATACTCCCCCATCGTGCCCCCTACCCAAATCCAGCATCAGAAATAAAAGTCTCAGGGGTCCTTCTGGTAGCACATAAGTGACTGATCCCCTATGGCTTTGTGCTGGGTAATTTTGGTTCGCCTTCTATAGAGCAAGGCCCATTGACAGGCCACTGTACAAAAACGGATACTAGTCTTTGGAGCTGTGGGTTTTCTAAATAAACTGAGCACATCGGCAAAAAATCCGATTACTTGGAAGCCTAGAAGGAAGAGGCATTGAGTGACTTCATTCAGCCTCTTTTCAAAAGCACTGTGTAGTTTTCAAGTTGCAGAGTTTGTAGAGCCAATTAGCAGACAGTAGTTGCAAGAAAAAGCAGAATTTTCATGAGATGTAGAAGCTGTATGGCTTGTGTTCACTCATACCTAAGAGGTTAGACAACATATACTGATACTGTTTTTAAAAGATAAATGTGTTAAGGAGTTTGTCTTGTACATAGGGGCACATATCAAAATGAAGTATATGGCCTTCTGGGGTTTTTTCTTAGTATATACATAAATGTTGTTATATATTGGAAGATGGTAATATATTTCCATGAGTATATTAATGAGAGAAATACTGAAATCTACAGAGAATTTTTGTGAGTTTATTTGAGTCAAACTGTCAACAATTTCCAGGAAGCAGAAGCTCAATGAATTAAGACAATGCTCTGGAGAATGGCAGTTTTCTACCTTGTTTTATACATCACAATCAAAGGAGGAGACTTAAGTGGGTTACATGAAATCCATTGGTGATAGATTAGGGAGGCAGGAGAAAGCAAAGTGGGAAAACCTCTGGGATTGGATAAAAAGTGAAATGATAGACACATGCTTCTTTTACAGAGGTGGGTACAGGATAGTTAACAGTCAACAATTAACATGATGACAATAAAAATGAGGGAATTTTTGGTCTCATCCCTGGTGTCCTGGCACATTGGTTGTGCCCTGAGGGGTCCAGAAAAAGGGAAGTTACAAGTTACCCTGACATTCCAAAGGTATGTTATCATAGATGCAAAAAGACAATAGGCTCAGTTAAGATCAGAGTTGATCTTTGTCAGGGAATATATAGTCCTAGGACATAACAACCCACCATAGACTCCTCTTTAAAAAGTTGAATATCAGACCATCCTTTGTGGTTACTTTAGGTCTCTGAGTTTGCAAGGGCTGCCATGCAGGCCTTCCCTGAGCTAGTCAGGTTAGCATGTGGCCCTTTTCATCCACAAATCAAATTCTGCGCTTAATGCTGACTCCTATCCTATATAATAAAAGCCTAATATGCTAAGTGTCTGGTCGTCCAGTGACCAGTCTACTGTTCAACCAATCAAAGCATAATATGCTAATGATATGCTAAAGTCACTCAACTGCTCACTATGACGTGCACTGACCACCAGAGGGCAGACACTCTGACTAGTAGGTTAGCTTGCTGCTGGGGTCTGGCCAATTGGGACTGAGCGAGATAGGCTGGACACGCCCTAGAGCTCTCCCACATCCTCCCTGGCCCCAATGGTGCACCGGTGGGGTTCCTTGGCCTGGTCTGCACCCTCTCACAATCTGGGACCCCTTGAGGGATGTTGGAGAGCCAGTTTTGGCCCAAAACCGCAGGCCACTCCCCTTGGGAGGGTGCCAGACACAGGGCTCACGGCTGGCAAATGCTGCTGCAGCAGAGCAAGCCTCTCTCGATAGGGACTGATTGGGCAACAGCCCGCAGTAGGCGCAGTGGGACCAGGATGAGCAGGAACAACAGGTAGGAGCTGCAGGCGGTATTGGACTGCAGATTTCGGCCTGATCCCCGCAGGCCACCCTGAGGGATCCTAGTATATTTATATTGTATTGTGTGATAGAGGTTCTTCTTAGTGGTGAGGGGACAATAGAAGTATTTTCTGACTTTTAATAAATGTGGGTTTTTAAATTCATTATTTTAGTTCAACTGTTTACCTCATCTATATATAAAAAAGGCTAATATGCAAAGTGTCCCCTCAGGAGTTTGACTGGGAGACCAGGAGTTCAATTGCTTGCTATGATGTGCTCTGACCACCAGGGAGTGGCACGGAATGAAGGAAGGCCCCGGCCAGCAGCCAGAAGGAGGGCCCTGGCTGGCAGCCAGAAGGCCCTGATCGGCCTGATCGTAGGCCAGGCCTAGGGACCCTACCCATGTATGAATTTTGTGCACCAGGCCTTTAGTTTAACATAAAATTTTTGAGCTTAGATCTTTTCTTATTATCATTTTAAAGCTCCCCAAATCTGTCAGTTTTGTATAGAAATAAATGAATTCATGAAGTTGCTTTCTTTGCAGCATGAGGGGCTAACAGCTAGAATAAAAACAATCAACCTAATATTTCTTGTTGCTGAAAAATAATTATGAGAATATTACACAGAGGAAACCATGCTTAAAATAAAGGCTTCATATTGCATTTAAAACTCAAGTGGGACTTTCAAGTATTCTGTTTAGTGGAATAATATATTGATGAACCCTTGGAGAACTAATTATGTTGTTTCACATGAATTACAAATGCATCATTTAGCTGCATTATAGTCTTACATGTGTCCTTTACAATTAATCATCGTTAAATGTTAGAACTGTAAAATTTAAGATGCAAAGAAACCATACTTTTTAAACAAAGTGGCCAACACAAATACCAGTATTTTAATTTGACATCTATAACCGGTCTACAGATTTTTCATTTCCTCTTTTTGCAAGACCAGTGAATGACTCTGAGAAATTTTTTCAGTAGAGTTTCCTCACTAAAATCCTATTATTGATGTTAAATATAAGTTATGACAGTAATTTGTATCATACCACTTTAGGCTTACTTCTAGAATTTGAGCAGCAGAAACATGTTATTTAAACTTTTTATTATTTCTGGAGCTACCTTTCCAAATGTTTTCCAAAAGTCACAGCTTTTATAAGCTTTTTACTCTGAAAATCACAATTTCGAGTATGAACTGAAATTCTAGTAACACAAGTAGTATCCCAGTGCGGAGTCCTAGCTGCAAGTTTTAGTGAATTATTTAGGATTTGAACATTGATTCCCTTATGAGTCAGTCCAGTCTCTTTCTGAAAATAGTGTTATTCCCATTAGCCCTGCCATTTTACAGGAAAATGTTATATTCCAAAGAATTAGATATTGGTAACTAAGTAGACACAAAACATAGACACTGAATAGTTTAAGTTAAATGCGATAAACTTCTATAATACAATCATTTATGGACAGAAAACGCTGTGAGATGAGGAAATACCAAGTAGAAGAAATATTTTTTCCTTTTTATTGAATTTATTGGCATGACACTGTTAAAAAAATTATAGAGGTTTCAGGTGCACAGTTCCACAACACATCATCTGTACACTGTATTGTGTTCACCACCCCAAGTCAAGTCTCCATCCATCACCATTTATTCCTTCTACACCCTCCTCCACCGCCTCCTACCCCGCCTCTCCCAGCAATCACCACACTGTTGTCCATGGCCATGAGTTTTTTCTCTTTTTTCCTTTTTTGCTCAATCCCTCCCCTCTTCCCCCACAGCTGTCAGCCTGCTCTCTATCTATAAGTCTGTGTCTATTTTGCTTGTTAATTCATTTTTTTGGAGCAGAAGGAATATTTATTAACTGTTAATTACTAAAGACCTGGCACTGTTCTAAGTGCCAGGGATACTGCTAGAAGTAAGAAATGTTCCCTTTCCTCAAGCAATTATACATTGAGTAGAAACACTCCAAAGGGCCAACAGTGAAGGAACTGACAATGAGTTGACATATTATGGTCTAAACAGATCTACTTCTGATCTATAGGCAAAGTCTGCTCGTATTTGACCTGCCCCTGAATAACTGTTATCCTGTGTAATTGCTGACAAAATCAGACGGGGTATGGTAGAGCTGGAAAGGCTCTTAGAGGTCAGCTAGTCCAAATCTCTCATTTTCCAGAGGAAGCAAACTAGGCCTAGAGCAGGTGAAGTGATTTGTTCCAGGTCACACAGCAAATGAATGACAGTGACAACTAGAATGCAGGTCTCTTGGTTCTCAGTCCAGTCTTTCAAGAGGGGACAAACCCACACTTTATTTCTTTTCACCGCCCCACCCCCCACCGCACCTCACTCTCCCATTTACTAATACCTTCATGGCAAAAGCAATGGCATAGGTGGTCTATGGAGAAGTGAATTCTCTGAATAAGGCAAAAAACTTTTGGGAGAATGCTCATGAAGTCAATTAAGAAATTAGGAGACAGCATGAAAAATTAGTTAATTGGGGGTAGGGAACAAGTACAGAGCAGAAAGAAAATCAAGAGGACCCCGACAGCTAGAACAAGAAAATCACAAAGAAAGGAGGACTGAAATAATTTTCTATTAGCCATTATTTTTCTGGAAAAACAGGCTAAAATGCCATGGGTCTAATTTTATGCATTCAGTTTGCTTCACATTTTTTTCTTTTTCCAAATAAATAGAGTCAGCTAAGTTTGGGCCTCTTATAAACCAAAGAACTCTCTTTACCCAGCACATTTGTACAGCTGCAGAACAGTGATGACGGATGTGCATAATGATGACCCTGAGGCAGTGTAATGCCCCAAAGTGCCTTTTGAACCATCCAAAAAATATTTGTTACGTTCAGCCTACTTTCATTGTTAACTACACCTTACATTTAAATTCTTGGAAAATGGGGACTATGTTTATGATAATATCTCTGGTACTTATCTATGAAATCATCTTAAGTTCGTTACAGCACTTCATATCTTAGCTAAGCCCCATAGTAGAGATTTTACTGGAATGAGAAAGAACCTGTGTTGTCCGACTTGTCTTTTCAGATGTTTTTTCTTTAGGCTTTTTGGACTCTTTTTCTTTCCTTGCTCCTTTTCTGAAGAAGTGTGGAATGTAACAATTTTAGGCTGCCCCGGCCCATTGTTGACCATCTAGATCCAAGGATGCTTTTGAAAGAAGATATTATGTAAATATATTATTTTACTTTTAGCTATCTTACAAATCTTTTTGTATAGTAGTAAAGGAACACTATAATGTTTTCATTGGCACTCACATGTTCGTTTCATGTAAGTCAGCTTCCAGGCAAGCAACCTGAATGTCTTTTCTAGCTTCCATGTGAACGTCTGTGCTAAGTAAGTAATTGCTCACAGGAGCTGCCTTTGTGGAGCAGATCCTGCGCTTACTGTTTCTTTCACATACACAATGACAGCAGTCAACCTCATTGACTATTACTTGGTCAGTTTCTGTCTTGGGAGTGATGCCAGGTAAAACAGATAAGAGAAAACCAAATTCAATGCATTTCTGATAGGTTTAGTAACAGAAAAACTACACTGATTTGAAGTTTTGTGGGGATTAGTATTGCCCCCCAAATGACCTTGAGATCCACTACATTCTCTATCACAACCTAAAGTGAATTATGTTTGTCTCTAAGAGTGAATCACTACTAGGTACATTGACATAGTATAAAATGTATCACATGGCTATAATAAACATAGGTCTGGCCGGGTCAGGGTGACTCAGTTGGTTGAGCATCATCCTGTGCACTGAACGGTTGCCCAGGTCAATTCCCAGTTAGGGCACGTGCCTGGGTTGAGGGTTTGATCCCCAGTCAGGGCACAAGTGGAAGGCTACCCATCAATTTCAATGTTTCACCCTTCTCCCTGACCTCATATAAATGTTTCACATTGATGTCTGTCTCTCTCTCTCTCTCTCCATATCCTCGGGTGAGAATTTTAAAAAATAATTAAAAATAAACATAGGTCACAATTGCAGTTCAATTAGTAAAATGCCAGGGAACTCTTTTCATATATTGTCTTTCCTAATTGGAAACATAAAGGATTGGGTATGAAATGGTTATCCTCATCACTTCAAACATCAGAGAATATTTATGTCTTAACAAGGCCTAGTTACGCTTTGCAATTAAGCAGCTTGCGATGCCTACATTGCCGAACAGGCTCCTGTTCTGTGGCTGCTGCTGCTCTTTCTTTTCTGTTTCATGTCTGCTTTAGAATCATCGTCATTATGGAGTATGACACTAGTCATGTTAGGCCACACGGCTAACAATGGTGACTTTCAACAGGGAGAAGTAGTCAGGGAAAGACATCCATCATCATGCAGCACAGGGTGAAAACGCAAGACTCAGAAGCAGGGTTAGCAAAGACAACCGGATGCAAGGGAGCACCTGAGGAAGACTAAGCATCCTGAGTTGTGCAGATGAGCCCTGGACTGAGGGAAAACAAGAATTGAGTGACCTCCTTTGTGTAAACGAACATCCTCGAGTTGGCAGTAATTGTGCCAATAGCCTCACTGCATTTTGAATCCATTTGGATGTCATGTAAAGAATGAACATATGCGGTACTTAATAAAGAAAGGTCAGTTCTGCCATAGTGCTCACCGAAGCATAATGCAGCAAATGAGGTACGGCTTTCCTTCTTTTTTAACTCATCAATTCTAGAACATTCAAACTTATCTTTGTAGGAAGTTGCAACTTTTTAAAAAATCTCCTGCATCTGTTATAACCTAAATGAACAGCAGTTTTAAGCCAACTTCACACCGGTGCTAACATATTAAAAATGTCAAATAATTTGTGTATAAATACTGATGTGCAGGTTCACTTATAGGGGTCTGATTTGACACTATCTTTCCTACGTATTAGACTGTAAATGGATTGTTAAATTGGTGTGGCTCTGTGTATGTGCTGGCTGTCTCTTATCTTACGGAATGTACTGCTTGGATTCTGGTTAAGCAGCTGGGCAAGGTTTGTTGTGGCTACAATGCTTTGTTCACCTCAGAGCATTAACAGTGGCATTTGCCACTGTTGTCAAAAGTACAATATTGAATTAATCATCCTCATCCAAAGAAAAATAGCTTCCTTAATTTTCAGCATAATGTTTCTGGGTATCCAATGGCATTTGTTACAGGTGGTGAACTAGAAAGAAATGAAATTACAACCCCAGCATAGGACATAACTCTTGGTTTATACTTTCTGAGAGGAGCAGAAATGACTACATATGGTCATCCATGAGTTCCAAAATTATCAGAACTGATTTCCACCTAGAACATATTTGAATTCTTTTTCATTAAAAGTCCTCTCCAAGAGCCAGCTCAAATGTCACGTTCTTTGGTCATTCCAACTCTCCTCTTGCAGGCTTCTAACCCTGACTATCATTAGCTCTGTATAGATTTCTGTCCAGTAGTCCCTTTCCTTGCCCATTAGCTCTTGAAGGGTATCAGTCACACCATCTTTGTTGTTTTTTCATTGCTTATAATCCATTGATTGAATATATTCATTCATTTTTTAACAAATACTTCATGTGCTCTTCCTAGGCTAGGCAATGATCTACACCAGAGGTTGACAAACTATAGTAAGTGGGCCAAATCCAACCTGTGGGACTGGAGTTAAGAATGATTTTTATACTTTTACATTTTATGATCCATTTTCAAAGGATCATAAAAACAAAGAAACAAAAAGAATATGCGGTAGAGACCATTTGTGGCTAGCAAGCCTGGTGTATTTACTTTCTGGCCATTTAGAAGGAAAAAGTTGCTGGCTCTTGTTATTGGTGCTGGGGATACAATAATGAAAAAAATCAGATAGAAAACTCCTACTTGCAGGGAACCTAAATTCTACTTATGCATCTACAGGGTGTCCCAAAAAATGTATATACACTTCAGCAGCTGGTAACTCAGTTTGGAAAATGAAACATAGTTTACTAAACACTACCTTTATAATTACTCAAAGTGTATATATGCATTTTAGGGGGACACCTATATTTTACATAAAATAGGATTCCATCTTTGTTATCTCCACAGTACTTACCTATACAGTTGATCCTTAAACAACATAATTTTGAACTGTATGGGTCAACTTATATGTGGATTCTTTTTAAAAAAATAAATACCTGCACTGTTTCAATCTGCTGTTGGATATCCATGTGGATGCTGAGGGCTGATTGTACACATTGTTCTACACCATATTATATAAGGGACTTGAGCATCTTTGGATTTTGGTATCTGCAGGGGCTCCTGGTGCCAATCCCCAGTGGACATGGAGGGAGGACAAGTTTTGGGAAAGTCAGAAGTTTCATGCAGATTTTCAACTGTGTGGGGGCATTCAGTGCCCCTAACCCCTACATGGTTCAAAGGTCAATGGTAATACATAATGAATATTTATGAAATAAATGAATGAGGCATACATGGAATCTGTCCTCTAATATAGGCAAATATAGACAAACATTTCTATATAATGTAAGTAAACGTATTTTTTATCATCGTTATGTTAAGAGTCTTTTTCTAGATAGTTTTTACAGAAAAAAATGAAACATTACTTACATGTCAAAGACATTTTATTCTGGTACTTAATAAAATGGTCTCCCATCTTAATGTAACTTTTATTCCTGATGAGGTCTTGATTATCTAGCCTCCTTATGGAGGGTAATCATAATTATGTTTGATTCTGAAAGCTTTCTGAAACGGTGGATGTTTCATAAGAGATCATTTTGTGTGCGTGACAGTTAAAACAATGAGTTCATCTTCCAGGGAGCCTCTGTCCTTGAAATCTCAATGTTTGTGGTGTTGGAAAGCTGTAATTCAGATGGAGCCATTTTTCTTAACATTAGAAAAGACACCAAAGAACTTATATGCATAACCCATGGACACAGACAATAGTGCAGTAGGACTTGGGGGAAGGGGAGCTGGGGAGGGGGAGATGGGTGTGGGGTCGAAGGGGTCAGTGCAGCCCTTAGAAACTGACGGTTGGATACTGGGGATGAGCTGAGTGCTGAGAGGTCAGTGGAAGGGAAAAAAGGTCCCGTGAAAGGAAGCCAAACGTGGAAAGGGTGGGATTTGTGGAGACAGCAGATAATGGTATGGCTAAGAGGATTATGTAATTGCTTTTTCCTGCCCTTGATAGCAAAGCTTTCCACTCAGCACCATTTCTCCATCACAATGCCCTGGAGTAATCAGTTCTCTGTTGTAACACCCACCTATCCCCATCCCAAACCATCAAGTAATTTTCTATACTCTCCTCTGTCTTTTAAACATTTCAAATGAGAAGTAGACAAGATACCAGATCTAAAAAAAAGAAGAGATCTCCTGACCTTTTATATATATCTTTATTGCCATTGGCCCTTTAATGTGAACTGCCTTACTCCTAGTATCCTGCACACTTCCTCTTAGAGCCACACAACTGTTAATCTAAATACTTTGCTTTATTAAGAAATTGCTCATTCCTTGCATAGATTTAGAGTTGACAAAATGAGACTTTAAAGTGCTGTAATGGAGAATCTTAATTATAAATGAAATTGAAGCATACTACTGTATGTACTGATTTACTTTCAGTTTCTTGACCTTTGTCATGACTAATGAGATTACATATCTAGTATAGAGAATGGATAAAAATTTTAATAGACTTGCCTAATTTGCATTGTTAGGAATTCTGTGAAACAGAGAGTTATACCAGCAACCCTGCATGTGCTGTCGCTTTAATTGCACCTACTGCTCTTCACCACTAGCCCACCCCATCCTCTCATATATATGGTTGACAAATATGAAGTCATTACACTGTGAAGTAACAAAATAAAAAAAACCATGGATTTGTTCTCTAAATGCAGATAGCTCACCCCCAGCACTGTTTATAACTAACAGAGCTTAAACTTCCTTTGGAGGGGGCTAGACTGCTGGATAATGACAGGAAAGCGACATTTGTTAAATCCAGTTTTAGCACAGAACTTGGGTCTGTGCAAAGCATTCTTTCATTATACCAGTTTGAATCTGTTTCCCTCATGTAGCAAAATGAAGAAGGGACCTTTCTGGAAAGGTCCTAGGTTGTTGAATTCTACTTCTGAAGGATCATACTCATGCATACAAAATAACCCATCGGGTCATGAATGTATTCAATCAATAGTATTCATTGAGGAACTATTATGAGTTTAGTATGTGGGAAGTATAAAAGTAGAAAGCATATTCCCTTTCCTGTGGATTAGAGACTAACAAAAAGAAAGCAACAGTACACAACAGGAAACGTGTACTAGGGTGTTTTGTATAGGTTCTGGTATAGCCTAGATTTTCCAAAAGCATCTCAATTCATTATCACATCATGTGTTCACATACCTTTTTAGCACAAAAGAAAAGAAAAAGCCACTGTGGCCACAGGACCCCAGGGAAGGATGAGATCACTGCAGTTTGAAATATGCCAAGAAGGCTTCCTGGAGGAGGCAACGCAGCTTACCTAACAAATACTCTGTCATTTCTTTTCAGATCATTTTCTAATTAAACATTTTGCTGTTTTCCCTATGAATTTCTTACTACTTGATTTTTTTCTTTTGTCTTCCTTTTCACTCGTTCATAATAACCCAAAATTGGAAGCAGTTCCACATCTTTTGGATTAATTTTTGTTGTTTCATCGCTGCTTCTCCCAGAGTCCCCATTCAAACACATTTCACTATGCTATTCACAGTAACATGGAATTAATTCTTTCAGAGCATTTGAACTCAGTAAACGGCAGCATTTGAACCCATTCATTGTGGTCAGGCAGCAAGTCTAATTGTATTGTCATTTTAAAATGTTTGTTCCATGGTTTGAAGAAGAAAATTACTTAAAAGACCTTGACATTCTATCTTGATTTGTTATTTTTTCCTTTCCAATGAAATAATAAAAACGAGCAATTCAAACCCTCTCTCTCACAGCTTTCAGAAAGCACAGCAATGATGTATAATTTATGTATCTCTCATCTGTAAGGCTGAGAAGCACTGACAGGACCAAACGGAAGGGGGAAAAGGATATGTTTCTGGATGAACTAATGCTAGTTTTTTCTAGCTTTTTAAATAAAATGTATATACAAGAAAATTTTTTGGGGGGGAGGGCAGTATTTTTATAAATTGTTCTTAAAATGTATTGCTGCTAATAATTGTGCAGCTAAGGCTTTAGTTAGACATATTCTTAGTTTCTCACAAACCATTATCTTTTATGATTTTTTAAAAGTCTACTACAAATATCATCTCCACATTTTCCTAGCTCGGTTTTTATTAAAGGAAACCCTACAGGCAAAAAGGTAATTTTTCTAAGGTTGGACATATGGCCAATGTCAGAACTGGCAAAATAATGTTATATAGAGCCAAATGCTGAACTAAGAATCCCAGTGCTGATGCTCATCAGACCCTGGATAGCTGCGTGTTACAAGGTAAGCAAATGTTAGCCACAGAAGTGGAACTCAGTGGAAGCAGAACTGCTCACCTGCAAAATCAGGTAGCTCTCAAAATGCATGGCCCTGTAGTGTTGGGCCAATTCCTGCTGACCCTGGCGCTGGGAGTGTAGTCTTATATGGCAAATCTAATGAGTAGAAGTCTTAGGGCCAGAATGCTATCAAGCTCTTCCTAAACTTTAAATGGATGCAAAGACCTGCTCGTTGCCGTGGAAACAGGCATAATTCTAAGGGCCCAGTAGGCAATTTTATTTTGTTTTATTCTATTCTGCCTTATTTTTGGTAAGCAGAACTGGCAGTAAGAGATTAACCTACATACACAGCGAGTTCTCGGTGCTCATACTTATTTTCCATGTAGATCTGAAGCCAGTAGCTTATTTACATGTAGCTCCTAAACTGGAGGAGATAAAGGAACAGCATAGGGCTATGTTGAAAAATCAAGATGGGGAAGAATCCCCAGAACAGCTTGACATTTTACTAATCCCTGCTGGAAAACAGCTGCAAAATTTAATGAAAAGTCATCCCAATTGTTTTGAAGTCGTGTGCGTGTATATGTGTGTGTGTGTGTGTGTGTGTGTGTGTGCGCGCGCACGTGTGTTTCCTGTCTCCTTTCTCAGTAGTGTCCATTTAATCAGGCTTGTTCCCCAGGTCAGGATGTTAGCATGTAATAGATGCTGTGTATTAGAGAACCAGTGAATCCAGCTTCAGTCCTCAGTTGAGCTAGGGAACTCCCAAATGAGAAAATATGGAATTTTCCAAGAAACTTATTTTGCTATCCTCCTCCAGGACCCTTGCTGCCCTTCCTATTCTTAAGCTTTTCTCTGTAGCTGCAGATAATAGCTGTGGGTAATAGCTGCGTACCTTCAATCTAGCTCCTGTACTTCTAGAAGCAGCAGTAAGAGCCTGAGGAGCCACAGAGAAAGTTTGCTCAGCCCTCAGGGTTCCTGATGCCAGCCTAGTTTCTAATCTTTCTGAATGGTGACTCATACCTCAAAGTTAATTTTGGATGTAAAGCGGCTTTCTAAATCTACATAAATAATTTCTAGATTATTTGTTATTTTAAATTAGCCATGCCTCTGTTCCCCTCCATTAGCCTAAATAATTGAGATTTGGCTATATATTACCCGGTACCTATAACAAGAATTGAGCATTCTGAACAGTACATTTGAATGGCTACTTCATTTTTGCTCACAGTGGTGTACAGATGTGTCTCTGTTTAAGTGAACTCAATAAATGAAAATATCATTTCACAAAATTGATAAGCTATGGTGATTCCCCCCCCCCCCTTTTTCAGGATTTCTTACTTTAAAAAGAGATTCACTCTAGGGTTACTTTAGTCATTTTCTTGATTGCATCTAAAACATCTGTTTAAAGGAAAAAATCAAATTGATGGATAACTTTCCTGAAACAAATATATTGTAAGTCACCTGGATGTGCAAGAACTGGCGGGAAGATAGTCACTGCCACATATCGCTCACAGCTAAATGTTCTGTCTTTTCCTTAAAAATGCTTAGATGCCTTTGAAATGGTTTTTAAATGTTTAAGGGAACAGTATTCCATGCATAGCCCTCTGTGAACCTAAGAAGATGAAGTATACTTGTGACTGTGACTGATAAGGCTGCCAATTTTCAACAGAGGTTACTGTTTAAAGGGTGGCCCAGATATCCATCTGTCAATCTTTATCAGATAGCTTACTTGTTATTCATTTTTCTACGGCCTTTTAGGTTGTTTTTCTTCTTTCCACACATCCATCCTTCCCCTTTTTTCCATGTTCCATTCTAAAAGCAAATCAGGAAATTCACCTACCCAATGTGGGTAACAAGAATGTTACTTAGTTTTACTTTAATCTGAGCTATCCTTAGACCTCCAATTGAAATAAAAGGGATTTTTGATGTATGTAGGGACTATTTTTTTTTTTTTAGGGAAACTGTTAAAATTGTTCAACTTCAAAGAGTTCCCAAATGTTGCATTTTCAAAAATGTTTTATCTTGTCTTCCTTTAAACTTCCTGTTGCTCTGTGTGGTCCCAGAGATGGCTGAAGGCACTGAATTTTACCTTCTGTATCAGTCTCTGTGTTCCACATCCAGTTACCAGTTATAACAGTGCTTTTATGGAATTAATTACTCAAAGCTTATTTATTTCTAATGGTTTTTTTCAGACCATGATTTTAAAGTATACTTGAATTTCCACATATATAAATGTTTGCCCCCTCTGGATAAAACATAGATACATGTTGATTTCATCCTAAAGCAGGTAGCTACCTTTGGTCCATTTTGCCAAGTTATTATCTTGGATTTAAATTCTAGAAGGACTAGCTACTCAACCTTCCTCTTTCCATCCAAATTGAACATTTCCCTTCCTCCCTCCCTCCCTCCCTCCCTCCCCCCTTCCTTCCTTCCTTCTTTTTCTGTATGCATTAATGAGGGATAATTAATCATCCCTCAAATTATCCCTCATCTACTTCCTGGAAAGATTTCAGGTAGTTTACAACAAAAGGCAATTAAAATAACATTAAGCTCTGGCCGGTTTGACTCAGTGGACAGAGCTTTGGCCTGCGGACTGAAAGGTCCCGGGTTAGATTCGGGTCAAGGGCACATGCCTGAGTTTAGGGCTTGATCCCCAGTGGGTGGCATGCAGGAGGCAGCCGATCAATGCTTCTCTCTCATCATTGATGTTTCTATCTCTCTCTCCCTCTCCCTTCCTCTCTGAAATCAATAAAAATATATTTTTGAAAAAAATAATAAAAATAAAATAACATTAAAAGTTAGAAGGACACGCGTGTCATAGGTTCGCAATCACTGTCCTAGAATCATGAAAATTTAAAGGTGGAAATGATCTTCAAGTACATTTACCAACTCCTTCTTTTCACATAAAGGAAAAGACTTGTGCAGCTTCACATACCTCAGTAGTAGAAAAGTTGACCCTAGAACTCACATCCTTGGGTGACTATTCTAGCACTTTCTCTACTATAGCATGACAGCATTACAGGATTAGATATGCATCCAAATTACTGTTGTATTCCCACATGTGACAAACCTGAGCCTCATATCATCTTTTTCCTCTCTACACAGCACTTATAACCCTGATTAGTATGTAGACTCTCCATTTCTAAGTTTCATAATGAAATTGTTTATATAGCAGATTAATTAATCTTTGATCCATTCAGTCAACAAATGCTTCTGAACTATGTAGTTTGTAATTTGAGGTCCATTTGGTTAAAAAATCATGACTGCTTTCATTAGCACTTTAATTAGCCTAATTTTGTATTTCAGAGAAGCAAAGCCAGGAACTGGGTTTTACTGATGATTGATCTACAATATGCCTTTTAGGCAAATGGAACCCTGACTTTTTGCACTTACATTCAATGTTAATACCCTGCTCGCTCTTGTTTTTACTAGAAGGAGCACCATCACCTCGTTCCCACAAACAATAAATACATTTCCCCCCTCCCGTGACCCCTCCATTCCCTTTTTGGGGGAATAGGTGAAGATTTTCATTGTTTCTACTTCAAGGCCTCCCTGGGGGCCTGTGTGTGTACCAGTGGCTGAACTGAAGGGAGGAAAGTGACACTGGTGATCACAGCACTGGATGGAAGGCTTCTTTTTAATATATTTTATTGATTTTTTTACAGAGAAGGGAGAGGGATAGAGAGTTAGAAACATCGATGAGAGAGAAACATTGATCAGCTGCCTCCTGCACACCCCTTACTGGGGATGTGCCTGCAACCAAGGTACATGCCCTTGACCGGAATTGAACCTGGGACCCTTCAGTCCGCAGGCCGATGCTCCATCCACTGAACCAAACAGGTTAGGGCTGGATGGAAGGCTTTTAAACCCTTTGCACAACAGGTTCAGGCAGGGCTTGCCTGCTTTATTGTCTCAGGCAGTGCTATTCCCTTTCATGCCTTTGGAGATCCCAGAAAAGGGGCCAGGGGTTGAGGAAAGCCTCTCCAGTCTCCCAGGGCTTTCCCAAACAATGGCAATTCATTTCAGCCCAGAGGTAAGGAGGATGTCTATTCTTATAAGACTTTTGTCCTTATTGCCTATACACTTTGAAATCAAATTAGTGGAAAATTGGAATGTTTTCCTTTCTCTGTCCCTATATACCTCCAGACAACACCTCCCACCTCCGAAGTTTTGAGACCAGATAAAAGCAAATAGATTGATGAGGGATTCCTTTGTCCCTTCTTATTACTCTCTAGAAAGCTCTCCCTTCTTAATACACATAGAAATGCATCTGAAAGAATTCTAACTAACCTCAGAAACAAGCCTGAGATAATGACCAAGATTAAATGGACTGAACATCTCATTCATATCAATACCAATTCATAATCCTGTTTTATTTAAGTGGTTATCTTTGTCCTCTGGAATTTCAATTAGCCAAAGGATGCCAGTGCTGATAATGACACAGCCTGCCATGGGAAGTTATTTCCTCTGCTTCCACAACTCCCAGGTTCACTCTGTAGAAGCTGTGTCCTGACATAGTATCTCTCACCCCCCGCCCCCCCCCCCCACACACACCTTTTGAACAATATTTAGAAAAAAAGAAAAGAAAAAGATCTGGGGAAGGGGAGAACTCATTCAAGTAAATCCAGAGCAATTTCCAAACCAGATTTGCTCATTAAAAATTTTACTAGAGCCCTGGCCAGTGTGGCTCAGTTGGTTGGAGCATGTTCTGCACAATGAAGAGTTGAAGATTTAATTCCTGGTCAGGGCACAAACCCAGGTTGCAGGTTCGATTCTCGGTTGTGGCACATATGGGAGGCAACCGATCAATGTTTCGCTTTCTCTCCCTCTCTCACTTTCTCTCACCTTAAAATCAATAAAAGCATGTCCTCAGGTGAGGATCAAAAATATATCTATATATGTGTATATAGATATAGATATAGATATAAAATAAAAGTGTAATATGCTAATTAGATTGGACAGCCAAATGACCTTCTGGATGTCCTTCCAGATGACTGTTGGGACCAGCGGTTCTCAACCTGTGGGTCGCGACCCCTTTGGGGGTCGAACGACCCTTTCACAGGGGTCGCCTAAGGCCATCCTGCATATCAGATATTTACATTACAATTCATAACAGTAGCAACATTACAGTTATGAAGTAGCAACAAAAATAATTTTATGGTTGGGTCACAACATGAGGACTGTATTTTAATGGCCACAAGGTTGAGAACCACTGGTCCGGACGAAGCTGAGGCTACGATGGCCAAGCCCCTTGCATGAATTTCATGCATCGGGCCTCTAGTATATACATCAAAGCCTAAGCGACTGGGCAAACAGCCGACTGGTCACTATGATGCATACTGACCACCAGGGTACAGACGCTCAACACACAGGATCGGGCTCCTTCTTGTCTGGATTGGGCTTCCTCCTATCTAGATCAGGCCTTCAGGGATCGGGCCAAAACTGCCTATCTGACATTCCCTGAGGGGTCCTGGATTGGGAGAGGGTGCATGCCAGGCCTAGGGACCCCACTGATTCATGAATCCGTGCACCAGGCCTCTAGTGTGTGTGTGTGTATTACTTTAAATAGATAGCAGGTGTTGTTACCTTTTGCAATTTTTATGACCCATCTCATTTCTGTTTTCTAAGTCATATTTTAAACTATTACTGACATTACAATTTCCCAGAAATTATTTGGATCTAAAATTCATTTTCCATAGTTTTTCATACAATTTCTGATCATATTTATGTTAGAAATAAGCAACAACTAGATTTTAGTGTAAACAGTAAACTACTAGCCCCACTCTTTGCCCCCTTACCCTGCTCATTTTCCTTCTTAGCGTTTCTCACCACCTGCCATCTAGTTATTTGTTCATTGTCTCATCCTCGCCACTGAGATGTGACTTCCACAAGACAAAAAGTTTTGACTCTTCTAGTTATCCAAAGACTCCCCAGTGCCTAGCACAGTGTCTAGCAAATATTTATGGTAGTTTTTTAAAATTTGTTAAATTAGTGATTAGGATGTCTGAGCTGTACAGCTTATTCATTTCAAGTTCTGTGGTGATTGTTCTCTTACACCTGAGAAATCTCCCCCAGACCAGATTGTTACCATTCTCTTCATTTGCCACTTCGTGACCAACAAGGTAGTACCCCAGGTGCCATAAAAATGACTCAAATGCTTTCCTTGTCCATGTGCCTTTATATTTCCCTTGACAATATATGGTCTTCACATTAACAGACATTCCTTCATTCATTCAATAAATATTCATTGAGAAGTTACAATGAGCCAGACACTAGCCCAGAAAGAGACATACACAGATAAATAATATATTGCACCCTTGCTGTAACTCCTTTAGAGCACAGCTCCAGAAAATAATGTCAGAATCTCTGCCATCTCCACAGTTGTTTGTGGATTTCTCCGCAAAATTGTATGAGAGCGTTGTTATTGGGATATCACCCTTTTTCTGATTTTTCTGATACTTTCTGTATCTCCTCTGTCACTGATGTTTTCTTTGCTCCCTGCACGTTAAATGCCCTTGTTGACCAGTTCCCCCCTCAATCTTTGCTCTTCTTGCTCTACATTGTCTCCGTATGACCTTACCTGCTCTCATGTTTTTATTGATCATGCATATAGTTCCCAACTATGTAGCTGTAGCCCACAGTTCTCCCTGCAACTTCAGACTTGCATAGCCAAACATCTGTTGGGCAATTCTGCCTACATGTCTCAACATGTGAAAATCTCTTTTTCCCTATAGGTAGTTTATTTTATTTTAGGGTATTTTTTTTATTTTTTTTTAAATATATTTTTACAGAGAGAAAGGGAGAGAGATAGAGAGTCAGAAATATCGATGAGAGAGAAACACCAATCAGCTGCCTCTTGCACACCCCCTACTGTGGATGTGCCCGCAACCCAGGTACATGCCCTTGACCGGAATCGAACCTGGGACCTTTCAGTCCGCAGGCCGACGCTCTATCCACTGAGCCAAACCGGTTTCGGCTAGGGTATTTTTTAATATTTTATTTTTTTCAATTACAGATCACATTTAATATTATTTTATGTTAGTTTCAGGTATGTAGCAAAGTGATTAGACATTTATATAATTTAAGAAGTGATTCCCTGATAAATCTAATACCTCCCTGGCACCGTACATAGTAATTACAATATTATTGAGTACATTTCCTATACTTTACTTTACATCCCTGTGACTATTTTGTGACTAGCAATTGTACTTCTTAATCCCTTCACCTTTTTCACGCAGTCCCCTACCCCCTACCCCCTCACCACTGCAACCATCAGTTCTGTGTATTTATGAGTCTGTTTCAATTTTGTTTGTTTATTTTGTTATTTGAATTCCACATGTAAGTGAAATAATGTGGTTATTTAGCTTTTTGTGACTGATTTATTTCACTTAGCACAATAACCATGCTGTCCCAGATGGTAAGATTTCATTCTTTTTTTATGGCTGAGTAATATTATACTTCAACAGGTCAAAATCTTAGTTCTGCTTTTTCCTCTAAAATCTCTTTCTGTTTTCATTCTTTGTTAGTGGCAGCACCACCTAGCCTGTCACTCTGGCTCAGAACTGGACATGAACCTTGATTCTTCCTTTTCTATTAGCCTCCATATCTCCATACCCTGCCTATTTTTCTCCTAAATATTTCTTAAATGTGTCACCCCTGTGGCATCCTAACTGCCATTGCCCTGTTTCCATCTCTCGCCACCTTTTCCTGAGGCTACTGCAGCAATCTTCTAAATGATATTTCATTTCCGTCTTGTCCACTGTCTTACCCACCCCGCCTTTCGTAATTTTGCTCACTGTGTCCCTCTGTCTAGACTCCCCTCCCTTATTCTTTCACCTCATTTTCTCCTGCTCATCCTTCAAAACTCAGCTTGGTCCTGCCACCAGGAGTGCCGACTCTACCTCCTCAGTCCTTCCCTGATGCTTTCATCAAGCTACCCTCAGTGAACTCCCACCCTACTTTCTGTTGGTTCCTACCCTGCCTGTCTCTCTTATTAGAGTGTCAGCTCTTTGGGGGCACAGTGTCTTACTTATTTTCCTAGGTCCAGAGGTAAACATGTCACTTAGAACTTAATAGTCCCTTCAGAAATGTTTGAATAAGTGAAAGATGAATAAACAAAAGAACAAACAGGCAAACAAAGGGTGACTTTGAGGTACAATATTAGGATATCAAAAAATATAACATTATATTCTTTCTACTTTAGCTAGCAATCTTCTAAATTGATTAGGAAAAATGAAAACATGAAAGGGCTATAATCTACCAGAATTTAGAACATACTTTCTTAAATATCCTACTGTTTTGATCTGACTTGGCCTTTTTGAGTCTGATGTTGCAGAGTATCTGGGCCTACATAAACTGCTAGTGCTCTGAAATATATGTTGAATATTTTGATAAAAACTCTTTTGCCTATGGCTTGGTTCCCTGTAAGCGCCTTGACTCTAGACCAATTTGCATGTCTGCTATAAATGAAAAATGTTTCATAGTTCCTACTTCAAACGCATAAATCTAACCTTGATCAATGTCAGCAAACCAGGCCTCTGGCAATCACTTCACTTCACAATTTTGACTGTCCGGAGAAGTTCATCGTCGTCTTTGGATAACTATACCCTGGCATGGCAGGTTGAGTTAGTATCAGTGGAGCCTTGTCAGACCTGTTTCTTCACAAAAATGACCTCAAGCAGGAGTGTGTAGTTTTTTCTGAGAAAGCTTTTCTTCCCCTGGGCAGATCGCAGCCTCCACAAATGTCTTTGAAGCATCAGGCACAGGTTGCTTTATACAGATGATTGTGACACTGAACATGAGGGGTTTGGATGGCCATCCTAAAGTGACCCATCACACAGAAGGGTAAAATGCCACTGCTCTTGAGGTCTTAAAATAGAATCTTTTTCGCTTGAATTCATTGGGAATAGAAAGTTTTGTGATTAGGCCACTTGAGAAAAAAGAATGCAAAATAGCAATCAGTGTTATCATAGCCATTTGTCACTTATTAACAGAAAGCTCAGAATAGACATTTGATATCATAGCATTTTTAGTATTCATCTCAGCACAGTGCTGAGTGTGTCTTCCCTCCAAAGCACGTGACTCCTCTATCTTCTCCATCTCTAATTGATGTGCCCAGTCACCTAGGTTCAAAACCTTGGCGTCAACTTTGACTCAAGCCTTTTTTATACGGATCCCCTAGATCAGTGGCTCTCAACCTTGGCTGCACATTAGAATCACCTGGGAATCTTTTTAAAATCCTGATTTCTGGGCCTCATCCTCCGGAAATTCTGTTCCTTTGTTACTAATGTTGTGGGCCCCACCCCATAACAAAGAAACAGAATTTCCGGAGGATGAGGCCCAGAAATCAGGATTTTAAAAAGATTCCCAGGTGATTCTAATGTGCAGCCAAGGTTGCGAACCACTGCCCTAGATCTAGTGATCACCAATTTGGATTTTTTTCTCTTGAAAACTGTTGTACCTCTAGGTACTCTAAAACGTCCTTATTTGAACACAGCTACTTCTTCCATCTTTCTTGGTCCATCAAACGCACAGTACTTGTGCTTCTCCATGGAGTTTTCTACAAGCTTTCATCTCATTTCATTTTCCCCTCATTTCAGCATCTCCCCAACTATAACCCTTTTGTCAGCCATATCAGCACTCTACTCAAGAGCCCTCCTCACTCACTCAGTACCTGATTCTTCAGTTGCTACTGGCTTTACCATCCCCAGCCTGGAAAAATCCCTCAACCATTTCCTCCTGTATTGCCCCCAGATGAATTTATGCTGTAGGCAATAACATATAATGGTAGTATGTTGATCAGGTCCATTGCTAGTGAAAGGAAAATTGTAAATCCATTAGATAGAATTTTGAAAACAAAACATCTGTCACAGTACATCTGCTTGGTTCTGCAAAACTGTGATTTCTGTAATTATTGAGAGGTTTCTGTAACCTGAATGCGTAACTAGTATTTTACATGTTGAAAATTATTCTTAAAAAATGAAAAACAGCACACCTGTTATACTGAAAGAATTTTCTTTAGGATTTACATGAAATTAATCTGATAGAATAGAGGAATGTAATTGAAAACAATGAAGAAGAATCCAGGTATAGAATCTCACCATCCTAATATTTCCCCCCAGATTAAGAGCAACATACCAGCATGTGTTTTTCAAATCCAGGCAGGCACAATCTTACAAATGGCTTGTAGACAGATGTAGGACATATTATTGTTTGAATCCTGATTACTCAAGTGGGAAAGCTTTGTTTAGATGTCAGTTGTTTGGAATCCAGAAAGCATGTCCCCACAGAAGCAATGTTATAAATGATGCTTGGGCTCCCCCAGGATAGCCAATAATGTCACTGAAATCCTATACATTTGCAGTGGAACAGCAGCAAACACATTGGTGATACTAATAATTAAACCAAAGGAACAGCATTGAGTGAGAGGATTTTATACTTCTGGTGGTACTTGAGGAAGGACGGGTTTCATTATTAGCTGATGAAGACATAGATGGAGACAGTGTGAAGTCTCAGAAGAGGCCTCAGGAGCATTTTTGAAGACTTTCAATGGTATGTGTTCTTTAGGAGGCCTCATTGAATTTAAAACTTGTGACCTTTTGCTTTTCCCCTTTTTCGGTGTGCAGGGGTTTCTGCTGAGATTACTACACTGTGACTGAGGGCAGTGATTGACTAGAGATCACAGCAAAGGGGGACAATGGAGTTATGATGCCAGAAGAAAATTTTGAAAAAGGAGACATATACAAATGCATAAGATAAAAAGAAAACTATATGCTTTAGCAATACACAAGCACCACCTTCCAAAGGAAAAGGAGTTCAGAAAAGTTGACATAATATTAGAGAGGCTAAGCTGAACCATACAATGAGGAGATGACACAGGGAGAGAAAACTACAGGGCTTGCATGAGCTGGGGTAGGGAGAGAGGCATTTATGTGCCTCCCCGCCCCCGTTTTATAGCATAGATGTTGGAATGGGGAAAGAAACTTTGGGAATGTGCTGCCTTGGGTGTCAAAGGTTAAGTTCAGAGAGAGAGAGAGAGAGAGAGAGAGAGAGAGAGAGAGAGAAGAGAATTTTCTTAGTTTTGTTGCATATTATAAATGGAATCCTCCTCTGGTGTCCTTGGAGAAAATTCAGTAACTATTTACATTGTTTTCTAATCATGTTTTATTCTGATTGATTTTTACTTGCATGCAGCTCCATGCCAGTAGGGAACTGGGGGGTAGCTTGGCTTTATTTAAATTATACAAGTGTGATAGATTTCCTGAAATTACATTAATTGAGCTGTCAGTGAGGAAAGGGAGATGAGGAACTCCTCATAGCATGACTACTCTGAAGACAGAGAAGAAAGGTGATAGAGGAGGGACATTGAGCCACATAGTTCTCTGTTCTGCTCACCAGCTGATTGTCAGGTATTTCATTCAACAAATATTAATTGTGCTATGTGCTAGGCACTGGGCTAAGTGTTTGGAGATACATTGTAAAAAGTACTGGGAATACAGTGGTAAACATGACACTGTCTCTGCCCTCACATGGGAGGCAGATACAGATAACTAGGAAATTATAATGAATTGTGTTAAGTGCTGATGTGGAAATACTATTGAATAGTAATATAGAAATATTATCTAACTCAGACTTTGACAATTAGGAAACACTTCCTAGAGCATTCTAAGATGATATCTAAAAGTCGAATAGAGGTGAAATAGGAAACGAGGAGAGGAGCGGCCAGTGTTCCTAGCAAAAGAAATAATATTTAAGACTCCATCATATGGCAAGCAGTCAGGAGAGGGGACTAAAAACAATAGCCAAAGAAAGATTTCCACTTCTGGCAATGATGTTATAACTTGAGCCTGAACAATGTTCTACCAAGAACACATAAGCCAGATAAAAGACAAACATTTTATTTGAAACCATGGGAAAGCTGCCAAGGCAGCCAGGGCTTAAGTTAAAATCTTGAGTAAGGAAAACTAGACAGAAGTTAGCCATATTTCCCTTTGAGACATTTGTCAGTTTGGGGTGTGTGATACAAAGTAGTCATCAGAGGTCTCAGCGATCTCATAGGGCTGGGGAGAGAGAAAAAAACTGGGTGCTGTCCATGTAGTTAGCACGAGAGGGTCCAAAATCTTTTTTTCTTTTTTTTTTTTTGAATATATTTTATTGCTTTTTTTACAGAGAGGAAGGGAGAGGGATAGAGAGTTAGAAACATCGATGAGAGAGAAACATCGACCAGCCGCCTCCTGCACACCCCCCACTGGGGATGTGCCTGCAACCAAGGTATATGCCCTTGACTGGAATCGAACCCGGGACCCTTCAGTCCGCAGGCTGATGCTCTGTCCACTGAGCCAAACCGGTCAGGGCAAGGGTCCAAAATCTTGAAGAGAAGGGATGAATAAAGAAATGAACCTGCCAATGCGTAGATTTTTCCTCTAGTCACTTGACAGTTTCTTAAGCTATTCATGTCCTGAGAAAGCCTGATAGAGCAGAAAGTAGCTGAAAAGCAAAGTGGAGTTTCTCCTAGTTTCATTGTTACTAAAGAAATAACAATTAATGTTCACAACCTTCCATAGAGGAGAGACCCAAGGAAACACCTTAGGATCTCAGTTGAGACCCCTGAAGAATCTACTCTTTGTGAACTGGGGGTAAATTAGAGGTAGACTGTGCCTTTAAATGACTGCAAGTCAACTTCTAGTCATTCTGCTACTTGATTAGATTAAGCTGATCTGCCTTTACTCTAACGCAGTGGTTCTCAACCTTCCTAATGCCGCGACCCTTTAATGCAGTTCCTCATGTTGTGGTGACACCCAACCATAAAATTATTTTCGTTGCTACTTCTTAACTGTAATTTTGCTACTGTTATGAATCATAATGTAAATATCTGATATGCAGGATGTATTTCATTGTTAAAAATTGAACATAAAGCATAGTGATTAATCACAAAAACAATATGTAATTATAGATGTTTTCCGATGGTCTTAGGCGACCCCTGTGAAAGGGTCGTTTGACCCCCAAAGGGGTCGCGACCCACAGGTTGAGAACCGCTGCTCTAACTGCCTACAGAGGAAAGGCTGAATCCTCTCTGAAGGAAAATACCATGTATAGCTCCTACAGTTTTTTTCCATACAAAATTTCTGTATCCAATCAAACATTAATAGGCATATGAAGAAACTGGACTGTGAGAAAAATCAGACAATAGAAATAGACCTACAAATGATGTAGGTATTGGCATTCTCATAGATTTTTAAATTATTATGAATTTTAAAAGTTACTGTGATTAATATGTTAAAGAAAATAGATGAACATATATATAATTTCACCAGGGAACTGGAATCCACTTAAAATAAGAAGAGGATAGTCAGAGAGGTGGGGGGAGAGTGTCATAAAATTAGTAAAGACTATTTCAATAAGAAGAGAGTAGTTGACACTGATTGATGGCTGCAGAGAGATTCTTTGGATATAGTAACAATCAGAGTGAGTTTTGAGAAGACCTTTGGATTTTATAAATAGGTTGCTGGTGACTTTTCATGTAAACAGTTTCAGTGGAGTTGTGGGTATAGAAGCCATGACAGTCATAGATTTGAAGTGAGCAGGGAAGGTGACTGTGTAAACATAGAAGGTATCATGGCATTAGTTAAAGTTAGGGTTCGTGAATTTATAGTGATAGCAATCTATATGGCTCTATAATTTTCTCTAGTAGCAGTCATCAAATTGGGTAGAAATATAGAGATCAGTTGGACTATTGTGTTGATTCATCAGAGTTGGAATTTTGTCAGCAATGTTTGAGAGAAGTGAAGTGGGTGGGGCAGGGGAATTGAGGAATTAGTGAGAGAGGAGATAAGGATGTTGTTTTCTTTTGGTTGGAAGTAACAGCTAACCCAATTTAGAGTGGCTTTAAAAAGTAAGCAGTTATTATTCTCATATCACAAATGTGGAAGTAGGTGGCTCCTCCCCTTGGTTCAGTGGCTTAAGTGTGTTAGGGCTAGAATTTCATTCTTTTCACCTTTCATTCATAGTCACAAGATAGCTCTCATGGCTCCAGATACCTTATATGTATTCAAAGAAAGAAAAATGGGGAAAAGAAAATGCCAGCTCTATCTGTTGCTTTTATCAGGAAAACTCTTACCAGCATCTCACTGCCAAGAACTGTACTACATGTCTTGCTGCACAAGATGTTGGTAAAGTATTTCATTTACTAACCTCTAAAGGTGAGGGAGAACGGAATTGGCAATGGTTGTTGGGTTAGCCAACTATTAGTATCTGCAACAAAATAGCAGATACAGTATGGACTCTAGGCTAAAGAGGGAAAGAAGTTAGGACAGGAATGGGCTGATAGCTAAAAACAGAGTATAGGGGTCCAGAAATAAGAAATGCCTTTTAAAATGAAGAACAGATATACTGGGAGTCATTACATGAAAGAACTGGAAGCATAGGAGGTTGTGATCAGAGAAAAGGATGCAGGGAGCTATTACTTCTCATTACTGAGGTGGACTTAGTTGAATTGATTTTAATTACTACCTTGAATGAGATGGATGTCTGGAGTCAATGATTGAAATAGATGTGTGTGTGTGTGTGTGTGTGTGTGTGTGTGTGTGTGTGTGTGTGAGGGGGGCGGGGAGGGGTGGGATAAGGAATAACCATGGAGGATATATGAAGTACTGACCATATGAGTAGGAAAAAAAAATCTCCAGCATGGCTCAATAGTTGAGTGTCCACCCATGAACCAGGAGTTCAGGATTCAATTCCTGGTCAGGGCACATGCCCAGATTGTGGGCTCAATCCCCCATATGGGGCATGCAGGAGGCAGCCGATCAATGATTCTCTCCCATCATTAATGTTTTTCTCTCTCTTTCTCCCTTGCTTTCTCTGAAATCAATAAAAAAAATTGTTAAATCTCCAGAAATATAAAATAAATGTTCATCAAAATTTCATTTAAAAAATGAACTCATAATCATGTTCTCATCACCATCTATTCTTTTTAACAGAGAGCTACCATTGGCTTAAAAATTAAAATAATTTACATTATTTGTAGGGTGGCAAAATAGTGTGTGACCAAACCTTAGGTTGTTTATTTCCTAAAGGTTGTCATTCTTCCTGTGGTTGGTGAACTGCTGTAAGTGTTTTCACAGTCTACAAGGATATGGGGATTGCCCGCCTCATCCCTCCCGTCTCCTATCCCCTATACTTTTCCATTTCTGCTTCCGTTCTAATTCCATTTTGCATTTTTAACTTCTCTTTCCTTGCCTTTTCTCTCCATTCCATTTTTTGTTTCCTTTTCTTCCTTTCTTTGTTTTTAATATGGGAAATAGCAATAAATTTTAAGAGAAAGGAACTTGTATACAGAGACCTACATACCAGTAGACCCAAATCATGCCATCACAAATCTAAGATGATTTTTAGAAGTGATGTGTATTCTGATAACATCTACTGTTCTATACCTGAATTTTTACAGAAATAGTATACATTATATTTAAAATGCCTTTAGAGTCTCATTCAGTTTTACAAGACCATCTATCTATATATATAAAAGCCTAAGCAATCATCACAACCAAATAGATGCCCAAACAGGCTGCATGGGGCAACCAGGCTGGCACAGGGGTTAGTGAGGGATGACCAAATGACTGAACAGCAGACTCTGTGGGGCGACCAGGCCTGCAGGGGGTTAGTGAGGGATGATCAAATGACTGAGCAGCAGGCTGCAAAGATGGTGGTGCCCACAGCCAATAAGGAGGGAATATGCTAATTGAATGCCATGCCCTCAAAGATGGCGGCGCCTACAGCCACAAGATGGCTGGCAGGGGAGGGCAGTTGTGGGCAATCAGGCCAGCAGGGGAGGGCAATTAGGGGCAACCAGGCCAGCAGGGGAGGGCAGTTGGGGGCAACTGGGCCTGCAGGGGAGGGCAGTTTGGGGTGACCAGGCCAGCAGGGGAGGGCAGCTAGGGATAACTGGGCCAGCAGGTTGTGCAATTAGGGATGATCAGGCAGACAGACAGGTGAGCAGTTAGGAACCAGTGGTTCTGGATTGTGAGAGGGATGTCCGACTGCCGGTTTAGGCCCCATCCTGGGGATGGGGCCTAAACCGGCAGTCGGACATCCCCCGAGGAGTCCCAGATTGGAGAGGGTACAGGCTGGGCTGAAGGACCACCCCCCCCCCCAAAGTGCACAAATTTCGTGTACTGGGCCTCTAGTAATTATATGTGTGTGTACGTGGAGGGTGAGGCAAAAGTAGGTTTACAGTTGTTCCTAATATAACTGTAAGCCTATTTTTGCCTACCCCTCTATATGCCAATACTATTTATCTGTTATATGCATGTTTCTATATGTATACATGTGTATGCCAACACAGTACTTTAATGAAGTAAATTTCCAGGATTGGAAAAAAATAGACTTCTCTGGTCATATAGACTGCTTATTAAAACATTGCAATCCAGTTCTTTGGGAGGTGATTATTACAATTTATTAGTTCATCACCATTTGGAACAATAGCTGTTCTAATGTAATTAACCATTGAAAGAAATATATTTTAAATGTCCTAAATTACATTTCTAATTGCTTGTGAGAAAAACCCTCTAGAATTTTAAAATCCACTTTATCTTATGAAAAGCTTCAGTGCCTATCCCTGTTGTTTCACTATTACTTTAGATTAGAGTAACTTCATTTTAAAATTACATGTCAGATATGATTTGCTAGTAGTAACATGAAATGTATGGCCTCACTCTGAGGGAAAAAGCCGGTTCAGCATTTTTAAATATCATATACCTAAACAGAACTTCCAGAATGATTAGATCACATCTGGCCCAATGCAGATCTATTTGTACTTGCATAATGCATGTACACATGCACACTGTTATATTTTATTACTATTTGGGTGCATTGATTTTTCTATAAAGAGAACTATCATCACATCTTTTTGCACAGAAGTACACTTAAACATTGGCATGGGTAAACAACTTGCTAAAATATAACCCATGTTTGGCACAACTATTACTGGTTCACAGATTTTACATCTGTAATATTTCTGAAAATCTAGCTTGAACACTTCGGAACATTTTTTCTGGGTGAATGCAGAGGCAGTTTGGTGAGTTGTAAAACTTCTACAATTCATTTTGCATTCTACTCTAGGCCAAATCTTAAGTGTCACTAAATCTGATTCCGTCTTGAATGATGGCCCAGTTTCATCTCCAGAAAGAGGTTTTCCTCTCTCACGCTGGGCAAGTGGGCAATTTGAAACAAAGGCAGTGGCTTTGCCAGAAGGCAAATATTAAGAATGAGAAAGACTTAGAAATAGGTAAGCAAAATCCAAAAAGTATATCTAAAATCCAAAAGTACAGGAAGCTTTAACTCGTGTGATCCTGTTTGAAGAAATGTGTCGAAGTATTATAAGTAAAGTAAAACTCACTAGCATACTTAGAAACAGTCTTGAAGTGGTATGCATTCCCTGCCCTTGCTTAGCATAAAATAAAATCCATCCTAAGACATTAGTTCCTCCTCATCAGGAGGGAGAGCCTCTTCAGAGGCTGTGTGACTGTGTTGAGGACATGGCAGTTGACAACAGAATGAGCAAGCCCAGTGACATGGAAAAGGCTGCTTTTGCCTCCTGTATTTAATATGGAGAGCAATCGGTCCATTTCTGCCTCACTGCACAAGCCCTCTGGATTGGGTTCCCAATACTCATGTTGTGTTTTTCTAATTTCTTATTTTGCAATGATTTCAAATTCACAGAAAAGTTACAAAATAATACTGAAAATTCCTGTGTACCCCTTACTCAGATTCTCCATTTTAAATATTTTAAACATATGTTTCATTATGCCCCTTTACTCCTTAATATGTCAGTGACTATTTTCTAAAAATAAGATTATTCTCTTAGGTAACCACAGTAAAATTATCAAAGTCAGGAAATTTATCATTAATATAATACTTTTATCTGACTAATAGCCCATAGTCCATATTTCAGTTGTCTCAGTCATCTCAATGATATCTTTTTCTATCATTTCCTCTCTAGTCCAGGATCATATATTGCATTTAGTTGTCTTGCCTTTTCAGTCTCCTTTGTTGTGGAACAGTTCCTCATGACATTGCATCACCTTGCTGAATATGAACAATACTGGTCAGTTATTGTATATAATGTTCCTCAATTGGGGTTTCTCTCATGATTTGATTCAGGTTATGCAGTCCCATGCATGTCCTTAGGCTTTCACATCTGGAGGCACACAGTGCCCTCTGTTCCTCATTGGTGATGTTCATTTTGATTGCTGTTCGGTGTGTTGCCTGGTGTCTCTACGTAGTAGGTACTCTTTTTACCACTTTAACTAATAAGCAGTTAGTGGGGAGACCATGTAAGACCACTGGGTGTAATAACTATTGATGATCTAGCCTGAGCAAAGCTTTACCACAATGGTTATAAGTCATCTTGTGTGAATTCCTTCTGAAACAGGAAGAAAACAATTTTTTCTAGTAATGTTCAGAAGAATCCAGGTGTTCTTCTTTGTGAATGTTCTAATAAAGACTGTTGTTCTCTGTGGAACAGAGTAGTGTATTCATTCTAACTCAGTGAAAATGAGCAGAAATTAAAATCAAATGAGTTGTGTTCTAGAATTAATATAAATGTATATATGCTTACCAACAAGTTATAGAATAAACTCTCCTAAAACTGTACTCCAGGTAAATATAAACACAATTTTATTGCTTCTTGAAATAAAGAATGTTTTTAATTGACTTGTTGACAGCATTCTATAATTTCCAACTACCTTCGTTTTTCTAGAATTTGTTTTATGTACTTTTCAAATTTTCAGCCTTTGCTTTTCCAAAATTATCACCTCATCCATTTAGTCATGCTCCATATAATTAATGTATTTCTATTCTTCCTTCCTTCTGCCCTAAATCCTTTGTGGATGGGAGTACTTAAATTTTCAACCTGGTTTTAATTCATACTCTTCTTATAAGTTATGCATATAATTTACTTAATAAATATCTTGGCCATGTTCTACAATTGAACATGAAACCTTTCAGGCACCACAATGAAAGAGAGTAAAGTCATATTACGTCAATATTATATTATAAAATGGTTGTATAATAGTTGATAACTATTGTTTTGTATATTTAGAGAACTGTACAAAAGACAAATTATATTCAGTGTATCAATTCTAATTTTAATCTTTTCATTTAAAACTTTAATCTTTTCTATTTAGCATTCCCCATAAATAGGCAAAAGTTTTAATGTTTCAGTGAAAAGAAAATTTCAACATCCCCATGAACCCTGACTACTTAGTATATACATATGTAATTGAAAAAGGTAAAGTAAATTATTTATCTGACAACTTTCTGGCTACTTCCTTAAGTGTCTGATATGTTTTGGATAAGTAAAATTGATAAACATTAGGTCCATTGGATCCCTCAGCCAGATGATCAAAGCCAACATCATTAGTGATAAGACATGTAGATAATATGTTCCCCAAGACACATGATCCCAGTCTAATCATGAGGAAAAAAACAGACACCCAAATTGAAGGAAATTCTACTTGACCATTAATCCTGATGCTGTCAAGGTCATCCAAAGCAAACTGTGGCAGTCTAGAGTTGCTTAAAGAGATATGAGGACTAAATGTGATGTGGTATCCTGAACGAGATTCTGAGACAGAAGGACATTAAGTTAGTTACAAGTGAGGAAATCTGAACTAAGTATGAATTTTACCTAATGGTAAAGTATCAGTGTTGGTTCATTAGTTATGACAAACATAACACACTAATGTGAGATAGCAATTATAGGGCAAAGTGGGCATGGGGTATATGGAAATTGTACTATCTTTGCAATTTTTCTGAAAATCTAAAGTTATTCTAAACATTTTATGTAAAAAGTTGGCTCATTTGGAATAATATATTTGATATGAGATGTGAAGTTAGGAATTCTAAAATCAGCAGAAAGTTCCTGAATATGTAAAATGCTATAAACATATTGTTTTTATTTTTTTAATATAAATGTTTTTCTTTTTTAAAAAATCTTTATTGTTGAAACTATTACATAGGTCCTCCTCTTCCTCCATGAACCTCTTTCAGCCCGCTCCCATCCTCTCCCCACCCCCCAGGTCCTCACCATCCCATTGTCTGTGTCCATGGGTTATGCATATATGCATACAAGTCATTGGTTGATCTCTTCCCACCCACCCACCCCTAACTTTCCTCTGAGGTTCAATAGTCTGTTCATGCTTCTATGACTCAAAAATAGATCTAGAGGCATAAACATATTTTTTACACTTGATAAAGAGTAGATATTATCCAAGGTCACTACCATCTCGCTTTATATTTTTAAAATAACAATGTGTGCAAATATAATGTGATATTTACTGATAAAGCAATTATTATTAATCAGAATTTCAAGTATTATATGTTCCTGAAAATAGTAGAAAATGATGAAAAGACTATGGTCCCTGTAGTAATATAGGTGAACATTATTTATACACACAACAGAGAATGGAGTGTTCATTCCCATCGCATCCTTAGGGAAAGCACTATCTAAATTAGGTAATTGCTTTACGCTTCATGGAAATGCCATACAAATAAAACACTTGAAGTACCAAGGAAATCTGAAAATTTCAAGGAGTTTACAAACTGAGAGGAAAATGCAGTTAAGTTTTAACATACTCATGAAGAGTATGTTTTAGAATGTACCAATGGAAACTCAGGCTCAACTATTACAATATGTGGCATTTTATGGACAAAGACAAAATTAAATTTCTTTGAAAACAATACCATTTTCTACCTTGAATACTCAATGTAAAATTTTCTATGAATAATTACTCAGATGTAATACCGGTATTGACCATATGAAGCCACATTAGCACTTCTGGCTCCTTAGAATAAAAATATTTTATGAGTCAGCTTTTAATTAAAAAAAATACTGTTGGTCTGATGTTATCACATTTTAACTCCATGAAAATTATCTTCAACATTTTGATAAACTATTTTTTACATAAAATATTATAGAGGGATGACAAATATCCTGTAAGGCAAATAAATAGCCATTGAATATTTGTATACCAGAGTATATTAAATTATGAAGACCTTCAAATATTTCACACTATTACCTATTTGTATAATTTCTCCACTGGATTATTTACATCATCTTTCAATGGCATTTTGGCTCCACAGCTTCTCCCCTGTCAATCCAGTAGCCCAGCTGCTCTCTTTTCAGGTATGTTTCAGTATTGGCTGGAGAGTCATGTGCCCTGCAGCCTCATAAAACACTGTTGCCAAAGAATATGTCATCAGATTGAATGGGATCCTATAGAGGCCTGCATTACATATACAGAATTATCCACAAGTTATTAAAGTCTAAAATACTTTTATTGCCCTGGCTGGTTTGGCTCAGTGGATAGAGCCTCGGCCTGCGAATTGAAGAGTCCCGGGTTTGATTCCAGTCAAGGGCACATGCCTGGATTGCGGGCTCCATCCCCAGTAGGTGGCATGCAGGAGGCAGCCCATCAATGATTCTCTCTCATCTTTGATGTTTCTATCTCTCTCTCCCTCTCCCTTCTTCTCTGAAATCAATAAAAATATATTAAAAATAAGTAAATAAAAAGAAAATACTTTTATTTACTGTCAAGGCACTGTGTGAGATGCTGTAAAGGTTCACAAATAAAGCCATGATCCTTGTTTTCAAGGGACATACGGTTTATTGGAGGAGGCAAATATTTATGCAAATAAGTTTAATATGGTCCTTATTTGTAATTTTTTAACAGAGGTAAAATCTAAATTATATGGAAATATGGAGGAAGGAAGGATCAAATTTTATGAGGAAGCATTCATGGCAGAAAAAAAAGTATTTGGAATAGGTCCTGAGTGAATGGGTTAAACTTTGACAGGTAAAAATAGAATAGGAGAGAGAAGTGCAGGGTGGGAAGTATTTCAGAGGGAGCATGGAAGGGAAAAAAGTGCCCAGTGTTTACAGTGAGACTAGAGCAACAAGTCAGATCATGGAAGACCAAATAGATGACTGGGGAATTTGGACAATATTCTGTATGCCGTGGGGGACCATTAAAGGTTTCTGAGCAGTAGAATTTCAAAATCACACCTGATATTGTAATGGTCTATCGGGCTGAAGAAGACTGGAAGGGGCAGAGACCAGTTAGGGTGATGCAATAATAAGACTCAAGTTTATTTAAGTAGAATTCTTAATTTTAACAGGTTAGTATGTGTGATAAGTAGACTCTGAGGTGGCCCCTCATGATCCCACCTGCTGGTGTTCATGCCCATTGAGTGTGTCTTTCTTCTAATGGGATGTTACTTCTGAGATGCGGTTACAAAAAGATCTGGCCTATCTTGTTTTGAGGCTAAATTATCAAATATTTCAATGCTATAATTTGAGTATGTAGAATAGTTTCAAGATTACTGGATTATTAACATTCAGAATATTCTCCATATTCCTTTGTATAATCTTAACTGTTGAAAAAGTTTGCTCCTCCCTTAACATTTACAACTTTTTGAGAAATGAAAGCTACAGGATTTATATGTAAGGAGAGGTCTTAGGAACCTATTTTGAAATTTTGAAATTTCTCATATTTTTGTTAATCCTTTTTTAAAGATTTTAGAGTACCATAGTTAGAGGACAGTGACTTTTTTCACTGCAGCTTTGATAATGGGGAAAAAGAAACTACTGGAAAATAATTAAAGAAGTTGCTAATCAGTTCATTAATCAAGTGTATCTGCTGCACATTATACTGAAACAAATTGAAAAGGATGCTGTGCTAGCCAGAAACTCCTACTCAAATAAAGTCAAAAGTGAAGATAAACGAAATTGCCTTTTCCTTTGTGGTTGATTTCTATCTCAGTAGATCTGTCTCTAAAACACAGTGAAGGAAGTTGTACCACTACACTTACAGCGCCTTCATCCTCCACGATTAATTTGAACTGTATTTAGTCAGTCCATCTTTAATTTTTGTTTGTTTTTTTAATTTTATTTGCATTTATAACCCACTGACCATTTTCATCTTCTGAATGCTGATTATACTTAGAAAAAAAAAGAGAGAGAGAAACAAATAATACCTTGCTCATTCCATTAAGACAACTGGTTTTGTAACCCAATTAAATAAATATATATTACCCCCCCAAAAAAAAAAAATCTAACACTGGACAAAAATATTTGTCAACAGTCAGAATGATTCCAGTCCTTCCACTCTCTATGGTGCCTTAGCTGTAACCATGGCAGTGAGGCACTGTAGCCTGAAAAAAATGCCAACTGATTTTCAATTATGATTACAGTAGATCTTCGAGAGAGGTGTCTGCAGAAGGCCCAAGGTTCTCTAAAGGGTAAAAAGAGTAACTAAATTCTGCCTTAAAACAATATAGTTCTTTCACTCCTTCCTTGATACTAACCTTCAAATGTATTGGGGTTTCTAAAAGCCAAATCCTTGAAGAATTTGCAGGTCAAAATTGGAATTCACTTGAGTTTCATTAGGTTTGAGCCACACACCAGTCTGTGTCATTTTCCAAAAACAAAATAATTTAGATTCAAACAATAGCCTCAGAAGAAGAAACAGGTGACCTGACAATCACATTAAGACTCCTTTGGTATGAACAGATATATGCCATAACTTAGTAGCTTATTTTATTTATTTATTCCTTTAATTTTGGCACCCGATTTCAAAAGAGCCCAGAAACCTTATGTATATATGTATTTTTATATTTGTAGGCATGAATCTGAAATCACAAAGTCAGGTACATAAGAAATGTAATTTTCTTTATTTTTGCAACTGAACTTTATTTTGCCACCCTATTCTGGGTGGTATTATGGAAGATGAGAAAATAAAATAGAAGAAAATGTACATAAATTTATACTTCATATACTATCCCCACAATATTATAAGGATACAATATCCATTCATTGAGAAGTGAACTACATGGTTATTATAGATTTTTTAGGATTATTCTGAATTTACAGATGAAAAAAAAATGACCAAAGAAATGCCACTGGATACAAAGTATTTTGCTTTCCAAAAGCATTAATTTAAGCAATTGGCCCATGATTATCCATCTGCTCTAGCAGTGAAAGATCCCTAAAGACAATGCTTGTCTTCTATCCTTCTCATACTCAGTATACTGTTGACATTACATAACAAATATTTGCCCCAAATGGTTTAACTCAGGATCCAGGAGAGAGAAATATATGAACTGCAATGTGTCACTGATAGGATGTGAGTGAAAAATCTTTACATTTCTTTAAAGCTTAGGTGAATGGACACAATTCCCTATGGTTTTGTTTATCTTTGTCCTGTTTTGTACTCTCAGAGAGGGGGGCGGGGGGAAGGGAAGGAGAGATAGAGAGATAGAGAGATGAGAGAGAGAGAGAGAGAGAGAGAGAGAGAGAGAGAGAGAGAGAGAGAGAGAAATTAAAGAGTTCTAGAAGTTGGAAATGTCAACTGGAAATGGACAAATGGACACCTTTTCAGGAGTTGAGATAAAATATATCCTTTACCCTTGTGCAAAAATGTATTAGTAAACCAGATTCAAACGGTAGTAGAATTTTCTGGTAATTAGTACCTTACTGAAATTAAGTGAAACAATAGTCAAATTCAGAATGGTGTAATGGAACATATTTAATTCTTTTGCATGTTTTTAAAAATAAGGTGTTAAAGATACAAAGAAAAATTTAAATAACAATATCACCAAGTTATTAATAGAGAATTGATCATTATGCAACTGATTAGAAGATATAAATATTTAAACCCATCATGTATAAAATGATCGGCACTACAGAATATTAAAGCTGTGAAGGCAAATGCTTGACAAATTCTAATTAGCTGTAAAGATAATTTAGAAGCAGCCTTGTTGCAAACTTTTCTCAAAGAAGTGAAGATGCGTGACCTTCAGAACCTTTGCTAACCATCAGCCACAGAGACTTAAAGTTTATAATAATTTTGTACTTTGTAATTGTTCATACAACTGCATTGAACTTACTAGTGAGGATATATACATATGTTCATGTATCACTCTTGAGCTCTTTCCAGAGGAAAAAAGTGAGGCAGCGAGAGAGAGTGAGAGAGCATGAGCATGGTGATAAGAAAAATAAACTACCTTATACTTACAGGCACAGGAAGAACTGCACATTCCTCATGGGTCCCCTAACTCCCCAATTGACCATGACATTTCCTCCCAAATATTAAATGCCAAATGAGAACTCTCTTTCCAAAGCACAGGAAATTAAAGAAAAATTGAGTCAAGAAGGTAAAGAGAGTTAATTACACTTGGCAAGGGTCTCAATCCACTTAGATACTTAGCAGCATCCTCAGCACTTTTCACTGCGGCATTTGCATTGAGCACTTTGAAAATCAGGATGAAGTGGGTTGTATACATACTAGAGGAATCATTATGAGGCCACAAAGAAGCACCGGAATATCGCAGCTGAAGCTGGGGGAAGGGAAAGCAAATCTGGAACACAGAGGAAATCCAACTTTTAGTCTCTCAAGTCATCTTTCTACTGATCAATGCCTGCGTGTGACATGCAGTGGGGAAAGGGCAGATTACTGGAGTACTCAACAGGAAGATACAATGATCTAAAATAATTTTTGCATCTCTATCCTTTTCTTCCATATCCCAAGGGAATACAAATACGCCATGATGCACTTGAGCTGTCCAGGGGAGGACAGAGTCAGGTGATGGTTTGCGTCTCCAGTGTTCATACGTGTTGTGTGTTTGTGTGCACGTGTGTACACATCAAGACGATCTGGCTTCACCGACGGCTTTGTAGAATTTTCTGTCCATTATATGCCCCAGACTAGAAGGCAGACAAGGAACATAATCACAAAAACAAAGATAAATGTGGTTCTGTGATTCTAAAGAGGAGGTGTTTTTCTGTTTCCTCTTAGGAGAAATAAAATGCATCACGTTTAAATTACCAATTAGGATCACGTTGGACTTTAAACATTGTTTTACTCTATAAGGATTGTGAAAGAGTGTTGCAAAGGGAGTTCATGAAATCTCCCAGTACGTGTTGAGAAAATAGCCGATGATGGGTTTTTCTGGTAGTTTTGGCACATTAGCCTCCTTGGAAGCGTAATACGGGCCTGAAAGACTTCAACTGAATCAGCAGAGAGCTGATTAGAAATGTGTTCTTTTATCTGATTAGCATGAGATTAAGCAGATTGCTAGGCATCTTGGATCTGCTGCCACAGCCTTATTAATTATTAACACAGTCATATGGTAACCAGTCATGCCAACCTCCCAGTCAGAAGGCCCTCAGCCAGTTTTTCAGGCTCCAAGTAGAGAGCTGGGTAAGGGTAGGACTAGACCTTGGCTGAGGTTTATATGATAATTGAACTAGTTGTGGGTGCCGGAGGGAGGCCCACAATATCAGTCTAAAGTGTGTGTGTGGGAGAACGCCAATGTATAAACTCCAATGGACATGTTACTTCTGTTATATGTCAGTAAATATAAACATGGGTTTGGTACCTTACTCAATCTCATATTCTGATTTGGTTGTAAGCAAAGGCAATTCTTTCTGGGTATCAGCTCAGAAAAGGGTGAGTCACTATTACTTGGTGAGTGTGAAGAAGCAGGCCTTCTCAACGCATCTTTACTGATGGTACTGCGCTTTACATGCAAAGCTGACAGCTCCGCCTGGTGCCTTTCACAGAGCCTTGCCTATCTGTGACATCCCTTTGCCTGCCAGAGCTGTGGGCAATGGTTGTATCACTCTGTATCCTGGAATGCAAGGCTCTGCTTATTGGTTTTAAACATATATAGTCAACTCAGTAGTAAAAATAAAATAAATAAACCAATATGTGGTGGTAAAAATGACAAGAAAGGGGATATTTTTAAAAAATATATTTTTATTGATTGCAGAGAGGAAGGGAGAGGGAGAGAGAGATAGAAACATCAGTGATGAGAGAGAATCATTGATCGGCTGCCTCCTGCACACCTCCTACTGGGGATTGAGCCCGCAACCCAGGCATGTGCCCTTGACCAGAATTGAACCCAGGGCCCTTCAGTCCATAGGCCGATGCTCTATCCACTGAACCAAACCAGGTAGGACAAGGGGACATTTTTAAAAGTCCAAATATACTGAACCAATGGGCTGAGATCAAAATACAAATGGAAAAGAGCAAGCGAGATAGAATAGAAAGAAAAAGGGCTCAAGAAATAAGTATTAATTTTAGAAGGTATATCCATTATCAAATGCTGTATAACAAACCCCAGATTTAATGGCTTAAAACAATTATTCATGATTCTGCATTCTGGGCTGGCCTCAACTGGGCAGTTCTATTGTGAGTCTCACCTAAGGTCACTCATGCTGCTGTAGTTAGTTATCTCAAGGCTTGGCTGGGGCTGGATGGTCCAGGGTGGACTCACATGCCTGGTATTTAGTTGGGGCTGTCAGCCCAGCACTTCTAATTTCCTGAGCTCTCCAGAAGGAAGGCTTCTTATGCGGCCATTACAGTGTTCCAAGAGGTCGACGATGTAAACTACACAGTCTCATGAGGCCTGGGTCAGAAGTCCCACAGTACCGCTCGCACTGCGTTCTGATGGTCAAAGCAAGTCCCAGAGTCACTGAGATCAAAGGGGCGGGGAGAGAGATTCCTTATCTGGTTGGAAGAAGCTGCACATAATACATGTTCACATTTAAACTACCACAGAATTCAAATGCCTATGAAAATAAACATCATGACAGGTGTAGTGTATTCCTAAGTGGAATCATTTTTAACGTCCACCATTTTACAGTACTTCTTGTGGAGCCTCTGTTTAACGTGTTTTAAATGTCTCTTCATATTTCATTCTTGAATCTCTTGAAAGCTAATAGTCCTGAGAAATATTTTTATTTTATTCATTCAATAAACATTGAGTACCTGTTGGTGGCCGGCACTGTGATTTATCTGTCACTCTCAGATTTCTCAGCAGCCTTAGGTGTAAATTGATTCTTTGCTGCTTTATCATAATTGTTGAACTTTCTTTGTCAGTCCTTTACTGACCCTTGATAGAAAAAATATTAATTCATATTATAATTATTCATCAGGAGCATAAGTATCCTTCCCTATTGAACTCATTCAATTTTTACCCCGCTACTGTCCCAGCGATTCAAATAGTATCACATGAAATTATAGCTGGAAGGGAAGGGGAGAAATCTAGTAAGGCTTATTCAAATTGCATTCTAAGTACATAAAACATAACGTCTTCCCAAGAAATGAAAGCTAGTAGAATATTAAATCCGTAATATACACACTTAAATGAATATTATTTTATGTGATAGTTAATGATTATGTAGTGTTTAAAACCAAAGTGATTCCATGTCATTACAGTCAGCAAAATGAAATTTACAAATGGGTTGTTACTAGCTTCTTTTTAGTTTGCTGTGGAGTGTTCCTCTGAGGACAGAGGAGACCAGAAATAAAACCAGCGCACAAAACGCAGGGTTTCTGCATCTCCATTTTCCACGCCAGTTTTAGTGTTGATGTTATTTCCCTATGGAGGCTATCTGAAAGCTAAAATCTTAAGTAAAAATCACTTAGGCCATGTCATTTTTACTGACGAGAAGTCAGTTTTCCTATAAAATGTACAAGTTATTACTTTAATGGTTCTGGTTCAAGGGGCACCAGGCTGTGCAGACGCCCTGAGCTTCGGCAGCAGCGTTCTCTTAGGCGGGACTCTAATAGCTGTGTGAATCACTGGCCTAACGTTCTATTCCTGTTTTCATCGTGGGAAAGCAGCTTAAAGTCCGTTTTTTAAAAGGTTTCAAAAGAAGGCTTCAGAAACAGTAAAATCTGAAAATCCATTGAATACTGATTTTAAACTCATTCAATTCCCTGAGCAGTTGATGCAGACCTACTGTGTACCTGGCTGCTGCGGGTAGAGCAGACATACTGGAACCGGCTCTGCACCGGCGATGCTTAGCATCTGCCTGTGAGACAAGCATGGGCACTGAACTACAGACTTAACTTGGTATTCGAGGCCTTCCATGGGAAAGCCTTCAATGGACCTTTTCTGTCTATTCGCCACTACTTCCCTCATCTACCCTGTACTCCAGCCCACCCGAATGATTCCTTTTTCTTTGATTACACCTTTCCCACCTGTGTAGCTTCCCCCATCAGCACCCCACCCACTCACTCCTTAAGGCTCATTTCAAATACAAATTCCTTCAGGAAGACTTTCTTTCTGAACACACACACCACTCCCCCCAAACCCAATGTTCCTCTGGTTTCATCTCCTGGTCCCTCTGTCACTGCACTCAATTCTTTGTGTAATGGTTGTTTCTGTATCCTATCTCCATCACCCACTGGATTTGAAATCCTGAAAGTATAAACACTGTTTGGTTCTCTATCTCTTCCAGTACCTAGCACTTAGTAACAGGTAAAATAGCTGTGCAGTTGAATTAAAAATGAATGCGAGAAAATATTGTGGCCATCTGACAAAAAAATATAACAGTGTTGAAGTAGAGGTAGCTTTTTATTTTGGAAGTTTTATTCCCATGAAAGTAATCACTTGTCCAAAATTTAACAGCTAAACTAACATTTACTGTATGTTCATTACTCTGCATAATGTGTTTCTCATGTATGTAAAAGCACATTATTTAGTCAACACTATTGTATTAAATTTTCCCAGTAATTCCTAAGGGCTGTCAGCTACTCATTAAATCTTGATTTTCTGTCAGGAGGAATTAATAATCTTGCCTTTGAGTGAATTTAGAAGCAATGAGGGATTGAGCAGAAATATTTGACTACCCTCTCAGTGGTAAATTGGATATTCAATTTTCAACTTAGTCTTAATAGGAAAAAAAGAATAAATTGAATTCAGAAGCTGTTTTCTTTTTCTTTTTAATATTTCCTCCCCTTTTTAGCTGAGTTAAAATGAAAAGGTGTAGTTTTTCTCAGTGGTTGAGGAAATCTATTTCCATTCATTTTAGAGAGGTTTCTCAAATTCGAATGAGACTTAATGCATGGACAATCTATACAGCTAAGTCTATAAGGTGACCCTCTGAAAATCAAAGGAAAATTCAGTACAATAACAGAAATTGATTTGCATGAGATTTAAGTAGTGTTTTTTTCTAAAATCAAAGCATCCCTCTCCTCCCCTCTAATGAATTTTATTGTCAAAGACTGGAACTAACAATTATTGAAATCACAGTTCAGTCTCTGAAAGCAAACTGCCCTATTACTGCCATACAGATGTTGATGTACATCACACTAATAAAATACAGCTCTTAATTATTTGTTTCAGCTACACATGTCTGTACCTGACCTTAGACTGAAAGTTCATTAAAGTTACAAGAGATTGAGAGACATTGATAAATAGCTTTAAAACCTTGTGGATTTTTTTCTTTTTACCTCCAATCACTTTTTTTCTAACCCAAGTTGCATCATGTACCATCCAGTGGTACATTTAGCTGTAATACAGCTGCTAACAGATGTCCATCCACCAGGCACTACAAAATTATAGTCACCTTCTCAGGGAGGCAATAAGGTAAATGTGTTTCCATCTGTAGTATGACTGTATGACCTCGTGTGTGTCACTCACTTCCACTTTTTTTCAAATACCAGGTAGCAGTTTGCTTGAAGTTAACTGTTTCTCCACGCTGCTTAAGAGGAAATAGTAACATACACAACTCTAAATTATTTCTTTTCATAGCTCCCTTCCCATACTAAGCATTTGAATACAGATATGGCTCATGTTCATAACAATCATTCTACTTCATGTGACAGAATGATGAGGTCAAATGGTGAGGACCCAAATCAGAAAGAGCCAAATGCCTGGGAATGCCTCATCCTTTCTCCTGGCTTCCCGTCCTCTTGCTGGGGACCAGTGGTATCACCTCTGAAACCTATGATAAAACTTTACAAGACACTGTCTTCTTTCCAGCTAAGATAATTACTTTTCTAGCTCAAACTCCACTCAGGGTATGGAAGTTTTTCTCTGGTTAAGTTGAATAGACTTTTCTGGATTTTGCTGGCCAAGAGCAAGACAATATAAATGTCAACAAGCAGAAAGAGATTAATAGAAAGAAGCCATGGAATAAAGGCCAAAATCTAGATAATCACCTATGGATAATTGAGAGCTATCAGCAAATTTCTAAGCTTTTACTTCAAAAGATGTTCAGCATGACCAGCAGCTCTTACTTTGCAGAGGTGCTGTTGATTGAATTCTTCCCAAGCCTGTGCTTAAAAATCAGCTTCAGATTGGATGCTGAGCACCCTTGCTTCCTAGAAGCAATGCTAGCTCCAGCTTCCCCTTTGAGGGGGCTTCCGGTTTTCCAGGCCTCACCTCAGTTTACAGCATCCCAGCCTTTCCCCCACACAACTAGCATGTTGGTACTATTGTGAGGCAAGAGCTAGCTCTGAGAGAATCTTTTCAGGATAGAGATCATTATCCCCATTTTAAAGACGAAGCAATATAGAGGCCTAGGGTCATACAGCTGCTAAGTGATAGGAATTGATCCCAGATCTGCCTAATTCTGAATCCTTTTCTCTTTGTGAGCTCCGCGTTGTCTCCCTGTTTAAGAATCTTATTTATATAATTATCCTTCACAAATATTTATCCTATTTGAACTAAGTTGCAGTAAGTTTAGCATCAATTCTTTGACCTGGTCTCAGCTAAACAGTGCTGTTGGCAACGATCCAGTGGCCACTGCAGTAGTTCTAAATTAAACCCAGGCTCTAACACCTGACAGTGCAAACCACTCTCTTCCAGGAAAAACAACCAACCTGAGGATGCCATAGTGCTCTGTGCAATCGAAAGCCGATCTCCCTACTCATTCATTCATTCCTAGCCCTCTCTGTCTCTCCCTCTCACCCACACACAATCTTTTATGGACACACAATTTTAAGATCATTTTTAAGTCTGGAGAATTTGTTTCTCTCTTCTTTCCTGATTACATGGTGAAACAGCCTGCCCACAATACTGAGTCACTCTGGGTGACTCTGCTTGAGGCCCTTTGTTGTGAATTCTCATCTGGTGCCTTTTTGATTATGCTCTAAAAAGCAGGGATGGCCTGTGGCTAGAAAGCATGGAAACCCTGCCCAGTTGGTATGGCTCAGTGATTGAGCATGGGCCCATGAACCAAGCGGTTGCTGGCTCAGTCCCCAGTTTTGCTTGTTGGTTTGTTTGTTTTGTTTTGTTTTGTTTTGTTTTGAGGGGGGGTTAGTAGGCAACTGATAGATGTCCTGCTCTCACATCTCACACCACATGGATGTTTCTATCTCTCTTTTCCTTCTCCCTCTCCCTTCCTCTCTCTCTTAAAATCAAATATATATGCATGGCAAGTCTGGAGGGCTCTGTGAGCGATGTTGCTTTTCTTAATCATGAAAAGGCATCACTCTTTAGTAGCATGGCCCACTTTTCTTTTGTATTTTTTTAAGAATTTTATTTTTATTTGTTTTTTAAATATATTTTTATTGATTTCAGAGAGAAAGGGAGAGGGAGAAAGAGATAGAAACATCAATGATGAGAATCATTGATCGGCTGCCTCCTGAATGCCCTCTACTGGGGATTGAGTCTACAACCTGGGCGAGTGCCCTTGTCTGGAATTGAACCCGGGAGCCTTCAGTCCACAGGCCGACACTCTATCCACTGAACAAAACCGGCTAGGGCTGGCCCAGTTTTCTAAGCAATTTGATTGACTGTACAATGGTATGGGCATTGGGGATTAAATAAAAGGCCACTTCTGTCCTAAGTTCACATGCCTTAAAGCAAAGTATTTTGCTCATTTCTTTCGGATGTTTGATGTTTTATTCTGTGTGCCATATAGAATTTGGCATGTAGTCTCTGTGCAAGATGATCCGTTAAAAAGAGAAAAATATCTGTGAAAAAGACTATAACTTGGTCTTCTGGAATACAGTGTGATTCAATTAATTGACCAAAATGACTCTAAACCTTTATGTTGCTTTGAAAGTTGTTTCTTGTCACAATAAGAATTTCAAACGTGTCCAAACAAAGTACTAACTTCCCTGCAACTGAAATAAAGTAAATTCATATGTTTGTTATTTTTGAAGAGACTCTGTTTTGGAAACTTGCTGAGTTATTTATACATTCAAGCCCATATCAAGAAACCTGCCCAGTTATAAAATGATATGTAGAGATTTCCTTAAGTGCTGAGCAATTATTTTATCTACTTTTTCAAGAAAAAACACTTATTTAAAAACACTTCTAACATATTATATTTTGTGATTTTAACTTGTTTTTTATTCTATTTGTTTGCTTTTATTCACCTTACTATGGTCCAATTTGTTGATAGTCTAGTTTGCTAAGTGGCTTCAGTATTTGAGTTTAATTTGCTATAAAGTAGATCTTAGAAATTAAAATTTCAGGTTAAAACTTGCCTTTCATACCTTCTTGCCTAAGTATATGTGTAAATGAGAAAATAATCTAACCTATGCATAAGCACATTTAAAATATTCTATAGCTTTTTTATTTTGAAATAATTTTAGACTTACCAAAAGTTACAAAAATAGTCCAAAGATTTGTATATACCCTTTACCCAGATTCCCCAAAATTAATATTTGATCACATTTGCTCTACCATTCTTTCTGTATGCACACATGCATTCTTTTTTTCTGAATGTTTGAAAGTAAGTTGCAACATGATGCCACTATATAAATTTATTAACATTTGTAAGTTAACATTGATAAAATCTTATCTAATTCATGAACTTTATTCAAATTTCATCAATGCTTCACTAATATCCTTTATAGCAGTGGTTCTCAACCTTCCTAATGCCGCGACCCTTTAATACAGTTCCTCATGTTGTGGTGACCCCCAACCATAAAATTATTTTCGTTGCTACTTCATAACTGTAATTTTGCTACTGTTATGAATCATAATGTAAATATCTGATATGCAGGATGTATTTTCATTGTTACAAATTGAACATAATTAAAGCATAGTTATTAATCACAAAAACGATATGTAATTATATGTGTTTTCAGATGGTCTTAGGCGACCCCTGTGAAAGGGTCATTCGACCCCCAAAGGGGTCATGACCCACAGGTTGAGAACTGCTGCTTTATAGCAAAAAAAAAAAAAAAAAAATCTAAGAGCACATGTTGCATTTTGTTATAATGTCTTTTTAACCTCCTTTGATGTAGAACAGTTCCCCAAGCCCAAAATGCATAACCTAAATCTAATCATGAGGAAACAACAAGCAAATCCACATTCCACAAAATAATTTACCTGTACTCTTCAAACATCACAATTTTTAAGCTAGGGTACATCTCCAAGGAATTACATATGCGTATTTTCTTTTTTAATTTTCTTAAGAAGAAAAACCTAAAGTAATGCTTAGGCATGTTTATAAGGTTTGGTACTATCCATGGTTTCAGGCATCCACTGAGGGTCTTGAAATGTATCCTCCATAGATAAAAGGGGACTATTGTATAGGAATTTAAAAAGCCACTGAAGGGAAAAAAAAACCATTCATGTATTGATGAGATATTTATTGAGTTTCTACTATATCCTTCATTCCATAGAAATGAAAAAGCTAGATACCTTAACCCTACTAAGTTCTTTTTTTTATTTCTTTCTTTTTTATTTCTTTTTTTTTTTGGTACTTATCAAGAAAAAAGACTGTGAAAAGTTTGCATGTAAATTCAAGAAGTCAACATTGGAAATAGATAACAAATTGAATCTGTAATTAATAGAGCCTCAAACAGACAGTGGACTCCCAAATGGATGGAATCATAACATTCAAGCTAAATTATATTTGAGAATACTTACTCTTAGTTCCAGAGCATAAAAACCTATTATCACCTCAAAATACAGCAGCTAATCCATTTCACTCTTCACTCATTACGATTTTCTTTTTGCAAGTATAAACGTCTTTCCTATAATATAAAGTAAAAAGAAAATCTCAAGATGTCTAGAGTTTATTTGTTTTAATGGTAATGCAATTCCACCTAGTGTGTATGTTCCTATCTGAACAACCCCAAAGAAAAAGAGCTTCTAAGTCACAGAATTCTGAAAGGGTGGAAACAGTTGTTGACCTCATAATCATTGTTATGTGTATTCATTTGCTAGGGTTGCCATAACAAAGACCACAGACTGGGTAGTGTAAACAACAAAAATATACTTTCCCCAAATTCTGGAGGTTTAGAGGTCCAAGATCAAGGTTTGGCAGGTTTGGTTTCTTCTGTTGACTCTCTCCTTGGCTTTCAGGTGGTTGCCATCTCGCTGTGTCCTCAGGTGGTCATTGCTTTGCCTGTGTTGCCTGCGTCCTAATTTCTTCTTATAAAGATACCAGTCAAATTGGCTTAGGGCCCACCCTAATAACCCCACTTTAGTTTAATTACTTCTTAGAAGGCCCTGTCTCCAAATACAGCCTCATTCTGGAGTACTGGGGGTTAGGGCTTTAACATAGGAATTTGAAGGAACACAATTCAGCTCATAGCACTATGTTTATTTTTGTAATAATTAACATAGATTTATGTTATTCTTACTACTCTTTTGTGCACTGAATATAATCTGATTTTTATTGTACAGTTGCCTGTCACATGTATCTACTTATCACAGTGTGCCAAGGATATGAAAATTATTGCTTCAAAATATAGCCTAATTAAGATAATTAAATATTCACAACATTTTCATAGCATTTGATTTTTTTTCCTTGTTAAACATAACAGAGAACTGGATGTTGTTCACATATTACAGATCAGCCAATAAACCAGACATTTTTACCATACTCTGTGTTGATAAGGATTTAGGGGCGGGGCACGGCAATGATAAATTTTATTGCCTTTAATTCAAAGACTCTGTTAAATACAAACACAACAGCCTTTTTTACTAGCGATATTATATATGCAGCAGTGTTTAAAGCTAGAAGAAAAGTCCTAAAATGGGAAGGACAGGTCTATTGTAGCCCAGTGATGCAACACGCAATTGCAACTTTTGACATTGGAACAGATCCTTGATTCTACTTTCTGGACGACTTTAAAATACTTTATGTAATGAGTAGGTTTAAAAAAAAAGGTTGGGAAAATGTAAAGGTAAAAGAGTTTTAAGAAATTAAGAGAAAGCATAAAGCCTAACTCCAGTTATATAAGATAGATTATATGGCTGTGGTGCCAGACAGCCTGGATTTGTATCTTAACAATTCCCACTACTAACTTACTGTGCTGCTTTGTACCTCAGTTTTCTCATCTGAAAAAGGGGGTGAATAATGATACCTTTATTATATGTTTGATGTTATGGTTAATAAAATAATTTACAGCCCTAGCCAGTTTGGTTCAGTGGCTAAAGCGTCAGACTGGGGACTGAAGGGTCCCTAGTTCGGGTCCCAGTCAAGGGCATGTACCTGGGTTGCAGGCTCAATCCACAGTAGGGGGTGTGCAAGAGGCAGCCAATCAATGATTCTTTCTCATCATTGATGTTTCCATCTCTCTCTCCTTCTCTCTTCCTCTCTGAAATCAATAAAAATATATTTAAAAAAATAAAATAAAATAATTTGCATAAGTCATTTAACACAGAACCTACATATAATAAATTCTCAACAATTTCTAGTTATATATTAGCATATATATATATATATATATATATATATATATATATATATATATCTATCTATCTATCTCCTGGTATATATTATAAATTCACATGCATAATATGTATACATATTAAAATTCATTTGTATATTCTTCAGCTTCCCTTTCGTATACTACTAGGTTGTATATAATCCAACTAATGGCTAGTTCTCCTTTCATAGTGGATAAACTAGCAGAGACATAGGCAACTGGTAAAATCAGTTTCAAGTGAAATATCTTTCTGTAATTAGATATATAGGATCCCTAGCAGCATGTCTAGTTGTTAATTGCCTCACAGACACTACTTCTCACCCATAGGGGAATTGTTGCACAGAATCCACATCCCTTTCTTCCACTCCTCTCAGTACTTGAGCAATCTCTTGATACATATAAAGTTATGTAAACGTCCCTAAGTTTTTCTTTGGCCTATATATGGCCATTATGCTTATCTCATTTTTAAGCTCTCAGAAGGCAAAGACTACATACCTTCCTCATCAATGTCAACATTACAGGCAATGAGCTTTCTCACACCTTAGACGCTGGAGAAATTATGAAGTCTGAGCGGAACCTGAAACTAACCCATAAATCAAGAAACCGAGAAAGGCTAAGATCTCCTTATTCTGGACTCACATTAGTCTAAAAGGTTTAAGAAATCACTGAAAGTCAGAACAGAATAGCGGTTTCTACATGGACTACAGAGAACAGGACCCCTGGTTTTGAATCTTAGCTCTGCAACTTAAGAGTTATGTGATTTGGGCAAGTTGTTTGACTTTTCTATGCCACATTTCCCTTATTTATAAAATGAAGATAACACTTACTTTAAGTGTATGTGACATAAATAAAATCAAATGTTTGGCATCTCCTAGCTACTTAAAACAGTGGTCCAAAAGCTAGTCTACTCCACACTGGTCTTCTAGATCAAGAGCCACTATACACCTAGTTGAGATCTCCAAAAAGGCAGCTGTAGATACTTCAGCATTTTTGTTGGGGTTTGTGAGCAGACAGAATATTATAATTTGGATTCATCCAAAGTTTTCCTGAAGAGGTTTATAAAACAGACTGGTGGGACATTTGGTATGTGTGTTTTTGATACTTTACAATCCATGTTTCTAGTGCCTGCATCATTAATATATGTCTCTTTCTGGGCTTATGCACTGTCGTTATTCATCTCTGTTTTGACTTAAACTTGTCAATGGAAGAAGAGGAAGAATATGGGTCTCCTTGAGTTCTAGTGCTTCTTTATGGTCATAACTTTATGGTCATTTCTTAACCAACAAGGAAATAGTTGCATGCCCACTGGATCGGGATTCTTCAGAAAAGATCTTTTCTATCCTTTTTTCAGTATCTATGTAACTTATTTTCACTCTGATTTGTATTATTTCTATCTTTCTACTAATTTGGGGCTTTGTTTGTTCTTATTTTTCTAGTTTCTTTAAGTGTAAGGTTTGATGATTTGAGTTTTTCTTCTTTCTTGAGGTAGGCCTGTATCACTATAATCTTCCCTCTGATAAATGCTTTTGATGCATCCAATAGATTTTGGAATGTTGCATTTCCATTTCTATTGTCTCCTTTTAATGAAATAGCTAGAGAAGAAATATCTTACCTGGTGTTATATATGGATCCACTGTGTGCATTACTGTATTTTTTGTTGGAAACTTACCCTAAAAAATGGGTTTTGTAAGCAACAGAATTAATAGCAACAATCCCCATTACTCTACCATTCTACCAGTAGACTCAGAAACATTTATATGTGGATTCTAGCATTATATTGCACATTTTAGAGCACAAAAACACCAGTCAGGACTTCAAAGGCAATTTCTCGCCATAGAGAAGCAATTTCATTGGTTCATTCATGATTCAACTATGACTTTCAGATCTCCACTCTATTCCCAGTGGGAATGAGCTTTATTATGGAGCTATCTTTTGAGGCATAGGATAAAAGATATTGGAGTTCTTAGGTGAATTCATGGTTGTGAGTGTGCAAAGGACATTCAAGAGAAAAGCAATAATATGTATAAAAATATGATGTCATTAAAAGACTTAGCATCCTTCAAGAAAAGTAAGGAGTTGGTATAATGGGTCTATAGGTTTAGTCATAGGGAATGGTAGAATACACAGGTGGAATACACAGGAGAAAATGAACATGGTGGTATTTGATAGAGGACTTTCTGTTTCATGCCCAAAAATTTGAACTTTATAATAGTATATAATATAAAGCCTCTACCAATACCCTTGTGGATATTTTTTAATCATTAAAGTAAGAAAGAATGGATTTAAGTAGTCTCATAAAGTGAAATTAAACAGTAGTTAATAGAGCATCTTGCAAAATTGGAAAGGCCATTCTGACTCAGAGAAAATCATTTGAATTACAGAATAATGTTGTTATGGAAATGCATTTTTATTTATCTCTAAGTATGTTCAGGAACTCCAACTAAGTTAACAAGATTCAGTCATTCAAACCATTGCCTCTTAGAGGTCCTTAAGGACCCAGTTTTAATGAACTAATATGGCTAAAGTATAATTAGCATATCAATTGCTTGTATGTAAATTGATGCTTATAAAGTACTTAAGGGAATCTAAAAAGTTTGTTCTCTTAAGCATTTTAAAGATTCTTCTTATAATTTTATTTATACTATTAATTTTAGATTATCTGTGGGGAAGGAGTTTGCTAAACGAAGGTAAACATCAACCCTAGTTCCTGGGCAACTGATGAATTCTGAGTTAGTCACTTTTTATTTATTCAACAAGTAGGTATTAACATCTGTGACCAGATCTGTCCTAAGTAGCATAGCAGGGATTCAAAGACATGGCAGGACACATCACTACCCTTGTCCAACTGACTGTCTAGTTGGGGAGACCAAGATGGAAACAAATAAACAAATTAAAAGTTGCTGAGTTGGATAATGGTGGTTTATATGGGTTGCTGGGTGAATACAGTAGGAGAAAGATCCAGTTTTTTGAGATAAGGGAAGCAGGCTATCAGAGAAGGCTTATAGTTAGGTTGAACTTTGAAGGATGAAACTCGCTTTTCCAATTAGACAAGGACGCCAAACTGTGTAGTCAGTATCTTCGGTATTGGGTTCAGCTCTTTAACAAGCTGGGAGAAAGGAAGGCTCTGCCATAGTCCTGGAACTACAAGACATTAAAAGTAGGTGCTTGGCATGCAGGTGTGAGTGGGCAAGGCGAGTGAGTGGTGAGGGGAGGGAGTTGAACAGCAGCTAAGAAGGGTTATAATACAAAAGCATTTGAACTTTTATATGTTCTAGGATCCACTTTTTAATGTTACAGAAGAGGGCCGTGATCAAGTTTGGGTTTTAGAAAGAGACCTCTGGGAGCAGTTTGGGAGAAGAGACGAGAACAATAGTTTTCAAACACCCTTGCTTTTATACAGGAAAAACCTTTCCAAATAAAATCTTACATCTCTAACCAAGAGAGATAAAAGACAAGTGTAGGATTTTATTAGAATAAATGTATATGTTCAAATGTAGAACATCTATTTACTATGCAGTCAATGAATACAGACTGTTTTAAACTACTAAAAAGTGTGAAATTGGGATTATAGATTATAGCTCCTGTGTTACATCAAAATTACATTTGATTTATTACTTTACCATCTAGAAGTAATGCTGATTTGCATTGATAAACTGTTGTAAATAAGTTTTAAACAACTGTCCTCATGAAGTCAGGGTATCTTCAGTTGAACTGATCTAGAAATATTTTCTTAAAAGACTGATAATAGGGGGAAATCCCTAACAACAGTCAGAACAGCCCACACACATCCTGTACCATAAATATAGGCATTCAAACTATGCCTCTATTTTATGTACTTACTTTTTTGTTTCCACGTGCATGGTAGCCACAGTAAATTTAAAACAAAGTAAAAATTTAACCCACAAAATACATCAATGGAATGAAACCACAGGGATATAAAATCCAGAGGAGCTCTATCCTGCAGCAAGACAGATATTCCCTGGCATTCGTCCTCTAGTCCAACTTCTAACTCTCATTTATACAACCCTGACCTACCAGAAAATTGGGGTAGATTTCACTTCATAGAGAGGAGGTCATGCTTTAAGAAAGAAGAGACGCATATAAATTTATATGGGGTTAGAGAAGGGACATTGCTCTCTAGCTTCACTAGAAACTGCTGCTAAGAAGGGTTGGGAACAAACCCTTTTCAAATCCTACCCACCTTTCAAGACCTACATCAAATTTTACCTGGATGGGACACTGATACCTCAGCGTTTGCTCAGGGCTTGCCCACATGCCACGGACAGCAGCAGGTGCCGCAGATGCAAACATGAAAAAGAGAATCTCATATAAATCCTAGCATCTATTTTCTCTCACTTGATTCTTTTTCTACATGCGAGACTCTAAGGCCCAAGAGAGCAAAGTTTCTGTAGGTAAAATTCAACATACTTTTGTTGGCCACAGGCTTTGTGGCAGGCCCCATGTTAGGCATTAGAGATACAAAGATGTAGACAAGTCCTCAGTCTAAGCCTCTGGGCTACAATAGGAAGGGCATGAATGGCCAGGTAGCTGGGAGGGTAAATCTTTTAATGCTCTGACTAGGCTAATTATACTCATATAGAAAATGATATGATAGAACATATAAAAATGAGTGATGTCATCTATCAAATGAAGGGTTAGACTTCACTTAATAATCCACAATTGAACTAAAATTTATATTCTCTTTTTCAAATGTGTCATTTTCTATTTCACTTTCACCTTGAAACCCTGATGATCCCCTACGATAAACCCTTAGGTCCAACTCCAGTTACACTTTATATCCTAAACTGGACCACTGCACTAACAAAGATTTCATTATGCCATCCATTGCAACCAATGCTTTTTAATATGAAAATATAGGCCTAACTTCACACACTATCATATATCTCAGCATTCTTTATAGATATTTGAAGCAGATAAGGGTGAGAAAACCTTTCATTTTTCAATTTTGGGAATATTTTAGTGGTGGTGTTGGTATAGGGATATTGTTATAGGATATTTTTTGCCACCCTCTTTTAGTGCTTATTACTATACAACTACCATATTTGATGATATGTATCATTTGATTTAGTATCACTCAATTGGATCCATTACTCTTCTAGTTTTCTCCATTGTCTTCATGCATGTATTTTATTTTTTTTGCTTTAAAAGAAAATCAACAATTGAATTGTCAGTGATAGACACATCAGTGGGACCATTCTTAACGAATGTGTATATATAATTTCTCTTCCCATAAAGTCTGTAAGTTATTCTGTACTAGAATGCCTTTTAAATGCAATTCAATAACAGTAGAGTACTGACTACTGAACTGTTGACTGCTGCCTAGGAAGTGTTTTCATGTGTTGGCTTTTCTAAGTAATTACTTGTCAGAAAGGCAGGGGAATGGATGAGCATATCTATTCTGACACCTTCTGAAATGGAGGCGTTAGTTGACTCTATCTGTTACATCACCCTGCACCCATTCGGCAGCACTAATCACAATGTTAAGTGACCTTTTATTTTACTTGGCATTAAACTTGTGCTGCTTGACCTTTGAGCCTCAAGCAGGCCTTTCCAAGCACCCCTCTGTACCTTTAGTACAGTACTAAGCTCTTGAATCATTATCCATCCTGAGGATCTGCCTTGCCTTAGAGGGACTCTGACATTTGCTAAGATTTCCAGTGGACTTTGCAGACATTTCCAGATCATGACAGTGTCGTTTGATATCTTGGTTTTAAACATCATCAGAGTGGCTCATGCTGAAGAACCTGAACTAAAAAGAAAGTGGTAAAATAAAAACAACAAGGCTGTTTCTTCTGTGTTTATTAAGATGGCATAGAAAATACTTAGATTTTTCAGTTATGAATACATTCATAAAACCATGAATATTTTTCAAGGATCATAATATGAAACAGAGAGCCAGCAATAAAAAAGATACAAAGTGAGCCATTTGAAAGAGCATCTATCTTTAAAGAAGCCTTGCAGTTAATAAAGCCAAGTATAGTAAAACTTTATGGTTACCTGGTTAGCTCTTGTTTAGTAACTACTTTGATTTCACAGTATCTTGTTTAATCATCACAAGAAATAGACATAGTAAGATAGAGTTACTTTCCTTACTTTGCAAATGAGGAAACTGGGCATTAGAAAGGTTAAGTGACTCATTCCTAATTTCTTAGTTTGGACTAGGCTGAGCAAAATTTGAGTCTACAGTCCTGGCTGGGGAGCTCAGTTGGTTGGAGCGTCCTACCATACACCAAAGTTGCAGGTTCGATTCCTGATCAGGGTACATACCTAGGTTGCAGGTTGGATCCCCAGTCAGGACGTGTATGGGAGGCAACCTATTGATGTTTCTCTCTCATATCGATGTTTTTCCCCCTCTCTCTCCATTCCTCTCTGAGAAATCAATTTAAAAAAATATCCTCAGGTGAGAATTTTTTTTTTTTAAATTGAGCCTAGGAACTCTCAGTCTAAATTCTGCCTTTTCCTGATATATCATGCTGTGTCTACTTATATGACACTAGAGGCCCAGTGCACAAATTCGTGCACAGGTGGGGTCCCTTGGCCTGGCTGGCGATCAGGGCTGATCAGGGCTGATCAGAGCCAGCCGGCAGGGAGGAGGGACCGCGGAAGGTTGGCCAACCACAGGAGGTTGGCTGTGGGAGCGCACTGACCACCAGGGGGCAGCTCCTGAGTCGAGTGTCTGCCCCCTGGTGGTTAGTGCATCGTCATAGTGGTTGTAAAGGTCACTTAGGCTTAGATAGATAGATAGATGGGATTTGTGCCGATCATTCAGAAACTTTAATACAAAGCATCTTGTGTTCAAGACGAAACATAAAACTAAGGTAGATATTAAGACATTCTTTTCTGTTGAAATATCTGTGGGAAAATTAGAATTCTGCTAATTGATTTTTTAAATTCCTAATAAGCCCTCCTCCAATTGAGGCATATCTGAGACTAGAAACCTATTTTGTTTATCTTACAATCTGAAAAGGGAGTATTATAAAAATTAATAAGGCTTCCCAGAGTAGGAAATAAAAGTTCTTAAAATGAAGTAATGATAAACACTAAGCTGTTTAAATATGTAAGAGGCATATAGAATTACAAAGCAACCTAGGGGAGGCCAATTGGAAGGATTTATGACAATGAAAGCAGATGCATTTTAGGATATTTGGCATATTAATCCTTTGGTTTTATGCCTTCAGAAACATGAGGCCAGTAGCGTGTCTAAATCTAGGCTTTTATTACAATCTACTTTTCATCATCAATGTGAAGAAAGGTGAAAAATTTTTAGAAAAGACAACTATCACTGTGTAGAGCAATTTTTTAAATTGGGGGATAATTTTACACTTAATATTTGTCCTTCAGTTTCAAACATTATCACTTTACTTTAAGGGTGTCGTTTATTTTATGAAAAAGTTAAGGAGCCTGAAGTAGGAGGGTTGCAGTTGTTCTGAGTTCCCTGAAAGTGAAATGCCAAGCTGCCAGGGATACACTGCAGGGAGCTCTCTTGAGGCTCATGAGTGGGCAGAGAAGTGGCAGATGAGCTTCCGTGTGGGTAAGGTAATGCATTTAGGGGGAAAATGAAGGTAAAATAAGCCAGGCTGCATTCACCAGCTGCCAGGCTCTGACTTCTCAGTTTCAATGTTGAAAAGGGACTTAGGAATCCCTTTTCAAGATAACTGTCCCCTGAAAAATGTAGCTCAAGAAGGTGCTGTTCCCACAAAGGTTAACATTCTGCTGGGAAACCTCCAAAGAAAGAGACAAAGGTTGGCATCCAAAAGAAAATGTTTGACTTCCTTAGTACTAAGTCATGGATCGATTCCTGGTCAGGGCACATGCCGGGTTGCAGGCTCGATCCCCAGTGTGGGGCGTGCAGGAGGCAGCTGATCATTGATTCTTCTCATCATTGATATTTCTATCTCTCTCTCCTACTCCCTTCTTCTCTAAAATCAATAAAAATATGTTTTTGAAAAGAAAATAAAAAGCTGCTGCTGCTGCATCCGACCAGAGAAGGCATTTATAATGAACTGGCTAATGGTAAAGATTCCCGGTTATGAAAGGCTAAATCAATTAGGGCTTTTCTGTTGGAAAATGAAATGGTTGAGTGAGGCTATTCTCAGAGCCCATCAAATCATGAAACCATAGAAGGTTCGGATAGGATATAAGTAAAACTGTTTGCCAAACCCAAGAATATTGGAAATAGGAGTATCAGAGGTGTATGATGGGGACCTACTATACATACCTTATGGAATAAGTTACCACAGAAGTTGTAAAGAACTAGCATGTTTTTATAAAGTAAAGTGTTCCAGGCCAGTTAATCACGGTAGACACATGGTGAGCAAAGAGAAGGTTAGAGAAGCAAAGGAGGACAAACCATGTCTTTCTATAGGGCATCCCTTGGTGCCTCTCACCAGAAATAGAATCATGAGGCTAAATAGAACATGAGTGTGGTGTTCTTTGGGCTTTTCGTTTAAAAATGTATTAAAAATAAAAAATGTATTAAAAGGGTTATTATTGAAGATGATAATGCATTTATAGATTATAAAGCTTCTTGTTCTTGTCCTACTTTTGACTTCCCCTTTGTTTATATAAAGCATCATCCTGTCAAAGTCATGGTCCTGGGATTTCAGGCTCGGTGCTTGTGGAGCCATACGGGGTGGTAGTTCAGGTTATGGACTTTGAAACTTCGCAGATGTCCACCACTTCAAACTCATGATCTTGAGCAAGCTTTTAAATTCTTGGGGGCACACTGTCCTCTTTTGAAAAATGGCTTCATAATACCTAATCCCATAGGATCGTTTGAAGAACTATTAACATATAATATATGCAAGGCACATACATGGCACCCAGCAAGTGCTAAAGAAGTAAATGGCAGCTCTTACTATTGTGGGCCAGATGAGCCATGTTTACCACCCTGGATTCAAAAGCTTGTAACACATATGACAGGTAACATGTGCCCCCGATTTTCCTAATAGGATTTTTTTCTTACCATTTTGGATACAGGTATTCTTTTAAAAAATGTAGGTGGAAGAGTAAAACGTCTAATTATGATATCAAATATATTTGATTATACAGGTGCATTCAAATTGCATATGGTATAAAATAATATTTTTCTGTAGAAATATTCCTTTCCCCACACTATCTCATTTTGTAAAACAATTTTGTTCAACTTCTTCACATATACCTCTGACATCAGTGTTTCTATAAGCATGAGAGCCAGTTTTTATGTTCCCTCACAGTTTTCTGGAACACATTGCATTCATATCCATCTCAGTTGTTAGATAGGGATACAGCACATTAATTGGTCTATGATAGCATGACTGTCATTTTTATCCCCAGACACAAATATCCATCTGCATAACAATACTAGGTCAGTTGATTATTCTATTCATGCTAAATGTGTATATTTTTGTATTATTATTTAAAACATTTAATGTTGACACCATTGCAGATGTCCCCCACCTCCCCACCCCCCGCTTTGCTAAATATAGGTATTTATTGTCTCTAGGTGTTTACCACATTGCAACTTTAAGTGAGCTTTCAAAGGCTTTTTTATACTTGATACTGTGAGGACATATCCTATAAATAATTCTTAGATCTGTGTTACATTTCTTTGTCTCCACCCCCCCCAATTCTGTAAGTTTACCTCCATAAACACCTAAAACTCACATTAATTGAGGTTGTCCAAGACTAACATGTGTTCTCCAAAGAGTGTGTTAAAAGCAATATTTTTAAAAATGTAGCAAAGGCCCTTTAAATTAAAGAATTTGTAAAGACTTAAACATTAGATTGTTTCCTTTTTTCTGAGACATAATTGGGAGTAGGGAGGCATGCATTATATTTAGGAAGGTAGGAATAATTTTTTAAAAATATTTACCCAATTACATGATTTTAAAAGCATTCAAGTTTCTTATTTTTATTCTTTCCTCATATGTGTTAAGTGCTGGGATGATCCAAACATTCAGAAGACAAAGTTATTGCCATATAGGAATTTTTAGACCTTGGAGAATATTTAATTCAAGAAAAATGTATTGAACACTTACTATGTGCAAAGCATTTGCAGAGAGAAAGATTTGAGTTGCAGCCCCTGTCCTCAATAGCTTATGAGCCATTCCAGGGGTTTCAAACAAATATACGAATAACCCTTGCACCTAAGGAAACTTAAGAACATTATCAATTGTTCTGGCTGTTCAGAGGCAGAAGTAGCCATGTGCAGTTGAGAAAAATCAGAAAAGGCTTCAGAAGGTAAATGACATTTGGGATGAAACCTAAAGGATCTGTAACATATTCCTAGGCATGTGCAGTAGTAAGAAAGGGAACCAGAGCGATCACATGAGCAAAGGCATAAAGAATAAAAGCGAGAAGGATATTGAGGAACAATGAGTAGTCCATTTAGATGGAACATAGAATTTATGGGAACAATGGGCAAATGAGCCTGGGCTGTGAGATTAGACAAGATTGTAAAGAACTTGTAGGCTATGTTCAAAAAATGTATTTTATCCTGTGACCATAAAAACAGATTTATTAACTAGAGATGGAGGTATACGATTGGGTTTGCATTTTAGTTATCTTTCTGAGTTGATTTATGAAAGTAACTGTGAGGAGACAGAAGTGACATGGGAGAGAGAAGAATAGATCGAGATAAATTTTAGAGATTTATCAGAGGAATTGGAGACCATTAGGATATTGGGTTTCAAAGCATAAGAGGATTGATGATGATGGTTAGATATGTACCATACCATTTAGTTGGACAGGTTTGGAGGAGTAGTCAACAAATTTGTTTATGTTGATATTGGACATATGTGAGGGGCCTGTAGACATGGCTCACAAGGCAGTTCACATACAAAGAAAATAGTAAATCACATGGAAACATACACTTTTCATCAGCAAGTAAACAACTTAAAATGAAAATAACAGTAGGTAACAACATATATCTACTAGAACAGTGGTTCTCAACCTTCCTAATGCCGCGACCCTTTAATACAGTTCCTCATGTTGTGGTGACCCCCAATTTCATTGTTACAAATTGAACATAACTAAAGCATAGTAATTAATCACAAAAGCAATATGTAATTATATGTGTGTTTTCCGATAGTCTTAGGCGACCCCTGTGAAAGGGTCATTCGACCCCCAAAGGGGTCGCGACCCACAGGTTGAGAACCGCTGTACTAGAATGTCCAAGCACAAAGTGAGGTGTTGGAGGAGGTGTAGGGAAACAGGTACAGTTTGATGGTGGTACAGTTGCATGACAACTCATGGAAATATATACACAAAACAATGTTAAGTGAAAGAATTAGATAGCAAGAGAGTATATAAATACTGATTATATCTCTAATAATGTGTGTATGCTGACACATATTGGAAGAGAATTTGAAGGAATGTAAGTCGTTTAATGTTCATTTGCATTTTCTTCCTAGTACAGTTATTTAAGTGCATTCTAATTGGAAAAGAATGGGATGAAAAATGATTCCCCATCATACCCCTAAAACACATGCACATACACACATCCTTGCAAATAGATTGTAGTAGAATATGATGTTCATTGTTTGTGATGTTGCAGCATTATCTATAAATCAGGGATGTAATTGAAGCTATAGTTCCTTCGTTATCTACCATAAGTCTGATGAGGCATTTTTTTTATCACTGTTTATTATAGTAACGAGAAAAAAGGAAGTCTTTTTCTCATAAATCCTGACAATCTGCATTTTAAATCCTTTCACAATATGAATATTTTGCCATGACTAAGTAAATACAGAAAGTATTGCTTATTCTACCTTCCTCTCAGTACTCAGTAGCTCATTCTTGACCTTTACCTGTCAGTTGATACTTGTTTTTTCCTCTCCAAGGTTGATACATTGAGATGTGTTTATTAAGTGCACACAGCCAATGATCAGATGTATATTCAGCTAAGAAACTAAATGGATTTAATGCCTACCATGTGCCACCCGTTGTTGCCCAGTACTTTATAGAGAAGACTTTACTTAATCTTGACAGGAAACATCTGAGATCTGAAATATTTCTATTTGTCATCAGTTCAGTCAGCGGCTCTCTTCAGAGCCTAGGACAGTCCTCTTTTCTACCATGGTGCCTTTTAAGTGGCTACTTCCCAATAAAAACATTGTAGACAGCAGCATTTTTTGTTGTTGTTAATCCTCACCCAAAGATGTTTTTCCATTGATATTTAGAAAGAGTGAAAGGGAAGGAGGGAGGGAGAGAGGGAAGGAGAGAGAGAGAGAGAGAGAGAGAGAGAGAGAGAGAGAGAGAGAGAGAGAGAGAGAGAGATGTGAGAGAGACACATCAATTGGTTGCCTCCTCACCGGAGCCAGCAATCAAACCTGCAACCCAGGAACATGCCCTTGACCAGAAATCAAACCCGAGACCCTGCAGTGCTCAGGCCAATGCTCTAACTAGTGAGAAACACCATCCAGGGCAGAGAGCAGCATATTTTAAAAGAAGATATATATATTTTTTAAGAAGTGTGCTGTTTTCCTCACTTAAGAAAATATATACTTTTGCTATAAAATTCCTTTATAAGGGCTTTTGGAAAATTTCATACAAAGCAATTCAACATGATACCAGCATTTTAAATGAAATCCAAATATGAAGTAATATTCTCTATTACTTTAATGATTTCAATTAAATAAAATGTATGAGCTGATAAAAATGTTGAAGTTTTATTTAAAGAAGTGCATGAGGTTGGCATGCTGACCAATAACAACAGGAAATTAACATAGCATTACATAATGTAATAAATAATGCAAACAAGGGAAATGTTGAAGGAAGGTGAAGAAAATCATAAATAAGCTAGGACTAAATGGAAGCACCAAGTGGTCATTGGTACAATGAAGTATATTAACTATGAGAATGTTTTCTGACTCACACAGAACATTATTAAGATTGCACTGGAATGACTGAGATGCTAGCTTCTATGTGATAGCTGAAATACTATTGAGATTAGAAATGTGCACCAGATGTTAACCAATGTATTAAGATGGGGGCCAGAGGGGGTGCCGGTATGAATCATGTAAACGGATGAATTGGAAAACTGTCCTGTTTAGCAGAAGAAAAGGGGGAGCCTGGCAGGGAAGGTAGAGAGTTTAGAAATAGGGAATGTGGCTATATGAGATTCATATACAGGCTAGGGCAAAAGTAAGTTACAGCTGTTTGTATGGAAAATGACACAAAATTAATAAATAATAATATAACAATAAACCCTGTTTCACATACAACTGTAAACTTACTTTTGCCCTACTCTGTACATAAATTATGTACACACAAACATCCACCTCCTTTCTCTCTATTCACACCATGTTTGGCTTGCAGGAGTAAGAACCTTGATGAGGAGGTAATTGTTCAGAAAAAGAACTCAAATTGAAATCAGTAAGAGGAATAGCATTTTATAGCATTTTAAAACGGATACACAATAGTAAGTGGCATGAAGAATGAATGAAGAAGCAGACAGTGCTTTCTAGTCAAGTTCTAAATATCTCTATTGACGATGTACAGTTCATTCAGATTCCAGAGAATAATTGGAAACAGAGACTTTCTGAAAGAGGGCTCTCATTAAACCTGTTCACCCGGCAGTTGGCTTTGAGTTATATTTTACTAGAGGCCTGGTGCACGTATTCGTGTACCGGTGTGGTCCCTCGGCCTGGCCTGCACCCTCTCACATCTGGGACCCCTCGGGGGATGTTGGACTGCTGGTTTCAGCCCAATACCTGCAGACCAGGCCAAGGGACCCCACTGGTGCACGAATCCATGCACTGGGTTGGTTTCAGCCCGATCCCTGCAGGCCAGGCTGAGGGACCCCGCACACCGGGGCCTCTAGTATGCATATAAGATCTTTGGTTAATCTCTTCCCACCCTCCCCCCTTCTCTCTGAGATTCATCAATCTGTTCCATGTGTCCATGCCTGTGCATTGAGTCTGTGCCCCCCTGGTGGTCAGTGAGCATCATAGTTACCGGTCGAACGGTCACTTAAGCTTTTATATATAGATCACCAATCAACATAAACTAAAATACCCAGCTCACGACAAAATCCTTTAGACAACGTCTCAAATACTAAAACACATACTGTATGTAAATAACATTAAGCTTAGGAAAAAAACAATGACAGTGAACGTTCATGCGATACCAGTATCTTTGGGCTCCTTGCATCATCAATTAAAAACATGGTGAAATGACCAGAGAGGGCAGTGCAGTGACTTTTCTAACTTGCATTCATAACTAGAAGAGTTTTTAACTTTTCAGTCTTAACTATGCATAAGCCTAGTGCCTTTTAATAAAGACATGGTGCCAAACATTTAAATATATACGTATATAGCTGTGTGTGTGTGTGTGTGTGTGTGTGTGTGTGTGTGTGTGTGTGTGTGTGTGTCTGTGTCCATAGCTGTCTATCCATCCCAGAGTGCATCTCACTAAGGCACTAGCACAGATGACTGTGTTCTTTTCTTTTCAGGTCTTTGTGTAAATGTGTACTTTAAGGATTTTGTGGACAGTGCATGATGGAAATATGTTTTAGGCCCATCAAAATGTAGACTATAGGCCTGGCTGGTGTGCCTCAGTAGTTGAGAGTTGACCCATGAACCAGGAGGTTTAGTCAGGGCACATGCTGGGTTGTGGGCTGGATCCCCAGTGGGGTGTGTGCAGAAGACAGCTGATCAATGATTCTCTCTCATGATTGATGTTTTTATCTCTCCCTCTCCCTTCCTCTCTTTGAAATCAATAAAAAACATTTTTTAATGTAGATTTTAGGAGAGATATGTTTTTTTCCAGAGAGTTTTCCCTTACCAAATAACTAAATTACTGAATGTTGTACTGTAGGATGATAGGATTTTTAAAGCATATTGTTACTCTCCAATTACTTCTTTTGATTAGTTATACAGGATCATCAGAAGATCGTTCTATCATGTTATTGCTATATTTTATTAGGAATATATATTTTATAAAAGTTTAATCATATATTATCTGATAAATGAATGATAGAACAATTACAGTTATATGGTTTATTATCTTACATCCCATTCCCTGCTTTAAGCCTCTCAATTTTATATCTTTCTTGTGTAGGGTATTTATGACAAATCAATTCTCCTCTCTGGAAGTCAGTATCATCATCTATAAAATGAAGGGTTAGATTTCAATTAAATAATCCATAAATTCTCTTCCAGCTCTAAAATTCTATGTTCCATTGACTATGCCCAAACTGTTATACAAGTTCATAGGTCTCTTTTTAAAAATAGATATCTTTTATAAAACACTTTATTGACCTGCACAAATTGAGACCTGATATGGTATCAAAAGTCCTTTCTGCTAAAGACAAATACTATATGATATCAACTATTTGTGGAATCTAAAGAAAACTGAACTCATAAAGACAGAAAGTAAAATGGTGGTTACCAGGGGCTAGGGTGGGGGTGGAGGGGATAGGAGAGATGTTGTTAAGGGTACAAACTTACAACTAGTGGATAAGTCCTGGAAATCTAATGAATAGCATATTGATTAGTCAGCACTACTGTATTATAAACTTCAAACGTGCTAAGAGACTAGATCCTAATTATTCTCACCACAAAATAAAGAAATGATAATTTTGTGATGTGGTAGAGATGCTAGTCAATGGTATAATGGCAATCATATAGCAATATATAAAGGTATCAAATCAACATGATATATACTTTAAACTTACATGATGTTATATATATATAAATATATTTCTATTTTTTAAAAAAGTCTTTTGCACTTGACACTATGATAAGAGATAGACATAATTGGAAATGTTTAGCCCCCAAACAGAGAAGATAAGGGGATAATCAGTCTTCAGGCTTATGATGAAATAGTGACTAGTTTTCACTCTCTTCATAAAGGATAGATTAAGAGGGAGCAAACTGTATCAAATACCAAAGTGGCTATTGTAATGGTGCATCAAAAAATGCTGGAGAAGCTGGAGATGCTTAGAGAAAGTAACCATTTAATGCAAAATATCAGCTAATGTCCCCTCTAGTGTGCTTTAAATCCAGGGAGTCTCAACATGAGGGGGTGTGAAGCAGGATTGGAGCTGTTTCTCACAATTCAACAGGAAGGCACTTATATGTTTATTATTTTTAATTACTTATTTTTCTGAGCTATTGTTCCTAAGAGGAAAACCTCAGACTCAAGCTATAGAAAATTAGCATTTAAAGATACAGACATCATCATTGCTCCCAAAGTCAGTTTATATGCACAAATGTATCTGTAGTTGGTTTATATGTGTCAAGATTAATGACAGAACCCCAATCCCACCCCTTCCTCCACACGAATTAATTTACATTCTGAATGTAAAAGGAGTCAAGGGGCAAAGAGACTATTTTGTGGTCACTTTCATTCTTTTTAAGGACAGATTCATTCACTGATGAGAAATAAACCTGCAACTTTAAAACATTAGAGACCAATGATACTTTTTATGTCTTTTCCTGTAGGTAAACATACAAGTTTTTAATAGTCATTAATATAAATGGGAAGAATGGCTGATGTCAGAATTGCTGTTAAGGGTGCCAATTATGAAGCAGCTGTGACAATCAGAATCAGTATATTCACAGTCAGAAGCTTGTGAATTATGTTGTATCTATTAATCTCTGTAATTGCAGCACATTGGATAAAAATAGCCATCTTCTCTTTCTAAATAATCATTAAGTATAAGTTCAAAATTGAGTAAGTCACAGTTGGTGGGCACAGAGACTCAGCTAACAGGTAATAATGGGCTTATTCGGCTAATGTCAAGTCTGAGTTTTTCTTTACTGTTATATGATTGAAGGTCATGGGTGAGCAACAAGGATGACAACCCTCTCAGGAAAGAACCAGTCTTAAAGTTTACTTTTTTTTTTAAGTTTTCCCATAGCATATTCAATTCCACTTAAATATTGCAAAAAGCAAATTTAACTGAATTGCAAATGATAACCTAAACATGAATAAAAAATGTTGATATTTTATTTAACCTAAAAATAGTAATTATGGATAGGCTCCTTTTACAATTATCATATTTAAAATATATCATTTTACATTGGGAATACAGCAGGCATTGTCACTGTGCTGTTATAATAAGAAATTTTGTTTGGAGTGCATTAAAAATACAGCAGATGATTATTGCAATATAAGGGGGAAAGTTGTTTGCTTTTGACAGTCTGTCAAGAGATATAGCCTAGGAAGAAAAGTATAGTAGCTGCTTTATATAAAACAGTAGGAGAAGGACATAAGTGCAGAGAGAATTTTCCCAGCTGCTGTTATTAAAGAAATTCTTTTATAGAAGAGAGGCTGCTTTATTTTGCTTTCCGTTTTTGCTTCCATCTCTGAATCCTTGCTTTCATGTGGCATGTGAAGCGCCTGTGCGTGGCAGCCTGTGAGTCCTGTTATTTAAACTGCCAACTGTTCCAATGGATTGAGTCGAACCAGAGGAGGAGACTAGCCCCACTGAGACAAATGCATTTTCATACCCCCTCTTTAATAAAATATTGTAAGGAATAGCTAGAAAGTTTCCCGTCATACTTTCATCCAAAATTGTTAAGATTGTAGCTGTGTGAAAGAATCATTATTGATGCCTGTCAGACAGTTTTGGTGAGGAGATGAAGAGACTTGTCTCCTGACTGTCTGTGTGCTTTGTCAAGTCAGGCGCTGGGAGCAGGAGTATGAAGCGAAGGCTGGTGCCAGAGAATGCCTTGAAGCAGGAACCTGTGCCTGTCTCCTGTGACTTCCTTTTTTTTTAAGGAATCAGATTGCATTATAAAATGATGGGAATGTGACTAGACACAAACACGTTTGTTGAGGGCTTAGCAGCCTTTACGTATTGTGAGTGAAAGGAGGCAGGGGGCCAAAGGGACCATTTTGATGTCACTTTCATTCTTTTTAAGGACAGATTCATTTACTGATGAGAAATAAGCTGGCATCTGTAAAATTCTGGAGACCAGTAATACTTTTATGCCTTCTTTTCCAGTAGGTAAACATATAACTTTTTAATAGCCGTTAATATAAATGGGGAGAAGGTGATGTTTGAGTTGCTATTAAGGATGCTAATTGTTAAGCAACTGTGACATCAGAATCAATATATTTCTATATCAAAACAGTGTATCTTTTTCTTAGCTAAGTATATACTATTGTAATGTAACACTTTGGCTGAAGTTGATGTCAAAATCCAATATTTCAAAGGTGATAACACTTTTTATTAAGAGATATAGTTTGACCTTAACTTTCAACCTATAAAAGGCCATATTCCTTACACATCAACTCTAAAGTTAGTCCCATTTTCTGACTTTTCTTGTTCTTTATTCACCTTGCCAAAGAATCTCTATAATTGGCTTGCTCTGCAAAATGTTTTATTTGCCCTTCTGAACATTATCTGTTTTAAGAATCTGAATGTATCATATCAGGGAGCACAAAGTTTAACGTCAACTGCTGCAGTGCCCCCACCCCCACTGCCAAATTCATGCTTCTGTTGTGAGTGCTCCAGGGAAGAGTGAAATTGCTAGGCTGTAACTGGTCCCAAGGAGCAATCTAAACAAAGGAGTCATTCCAGGGAAGACAGTAGGCTGTGTGCCCAGCATGGATCTTAGCCCTGCCCTACTTCTAAGCGTCTAACATATCCTCATAGTCATTTCTTCTGTATTGTGATTTTTTTTAAGTGAAGCACTTTTAGATGTCCCATATGGCTTAAAACAAATCAGAAATTCATGTCCTAAATGTTTCGTTAGTCAGAATAATTAAGTTGATCAGTTCTGGGAGCAGTGGAAGCAAAATAATGGGGTCATTGAAGCAGTCAGGCTCTAATGGGAACCTGAGCTCATTCAGATATCAAATCTAATAATTGTTCTACACCTGTATGCACAGTCCCATTGAGCAAATTCACATTAAAGGTTCGGTGGAACACTTTCAACGCTGTGCTCCAAAGGGACTTGCCACTGTTTCACAAGAATGCACTGAATATTTTTTGGAAATATGTTTCTGTGTGATGTGTTAACTAAGCTCTGTGTGTTTATGTTGGTGCCCTGTCCCTATCTAGGGAAGAAGAAAAGGGAGATATGTAAAACTAAGAATGGTTTTCTTACCATTTCAAGATAATAAAAGTGCACTCACGCATTTGTCACCTGGAGGCAATAATATGAGATGACTGAACTCACTGGATTGTGGGGAATGGGCGTGGAAGGTTGTTAAGCAACCTGTGCAACCTACTAGAAATGATCACTTAACCCTTCATAATCTTTGGTATAAAGCATGATTTTGGTTACTAAACTATAAAGTAGCACTTAGGCATTCTATAGAAATACAGTGTCACTATATAACTGTAGCAGCAAATTGACTGCTTTTGATTCTCCTGTAAGTTATCTAAGGGGAGTTGACAGACCTAAAGTTTTTTTTAAGGATCTGAGGCGTGAAAAGATTAATTTAATTCTGCCCTATAATGACTGCTAAACTAACACGTTTTCAATAGAACTCTCTTATTCAAAGCTTCAAAGCACACAGGAAAGTTAAAAGATCGGCAATATATCCTGAACAACGATGAAGGACACATCTGGCCAGCCCTCTACCAAAACAGGCTCTCATAGATGAATTAATTTACCTAAAGAACAGTTTTAATACAGGCACACAAACTTTTTCATGAATATTGTACCCTGGTGTTTTTGCTTTCTCTGTGGATAAACAAAAGAGCATGTTCATTTGTGTATTCATTCAAAAGCCATTTATTGAGAGCCTGTTATATTCCAGGCACCAAGGAAATAGGTGCACATGGAAGCTTTTGCCTTTCCAGAGCTTGCAGTAAAATGAGGGAGACAGATGGCACTGGGACAGTCACGGTGTACAGCTCAAGCTGAATCTTAGCAGATGAGTAGGAGTTTCTTGGGCAGGAAAAGAAAAGGGAAGAGAAGCATGTTTTAGGAAAGTGAACAGTGTTTGTGGAGGCAATAGGAGAGCATGATATATTCAAGGGAGAGAAAGGAATTACAGTGTTGCTGAAGTATAGGTGGGAGAACTGGTAAAATGATGTCATGAGAAGCCTTGGATAGTAAGTTTGACTTTTTCATTGCATGGGTGATGAGGAGCTATTTCCAGCTTCTTCTAGCATCACAGATAGTCGATGGGGTGGGGGCAAGGCTAGAAGCAGGAGCGATTCGATAGGGCTCTATTATAAGAGCCTAGGCAATGGAAGAAGACCCTACACTTGCGCAGTGGCAGCAGAGATGATGAAGAAGAATAAATAGATCCAAAAGTCATTCAGGAGTAAGAATTGACTGAACTTGTTGAGCAATTGGATGTGAGGATAAAAAAAAAAGGGAACAAGTCTAGGGTAATGGTTTGTTTTTTGTCTTTTGTTTTTATGACTTGTTGTATGAGGGCTGTGTTCATTTGCTAGGCCTGCTATAACAAAATACCACACTGAGTGGCTTAAGCAATGGAAATTTATTGTCGTACTAGAGGCCCAATGCACGAAATTCGTGCAAGGGGCTCGGCCCTCGCAGCCCCGGCTTCGTCTGGAAGGTCATCCTGAAGCATGTCCAGAAGGATGTCTGGAAGGTCATTTGGCTGTCTTGTCTAATTAGCATATTATGCCTTTATCTTACCTAATAATAGACAAACATGTAAATTGACTGTACCTTCGCTATGCTAACCAGCCAATCCGGAGAGTATGCAAATTAACCCAACAAAGATGGCGGTCAATTTGCATATGTAGGCTCCAAGCAGCGGAGCGAAGCCTGATGGCTCCGGGGCCGGCTCCGGCTGGAGCCTGGCCAGAGCGAAGGCCTGGGTCCCGTGTGCCAGAGGCAAACCGGTGCCAGAAGCCAAGGGAAGGGAAGGCCTATTGCACGAATCTCTTTGTGCAACAGGCTTCTAGTTATTATAGATAGTTCTGGAGAATAGCGTTCCAAGATCAAGGTGTCAGCAGGGCTGTGCTCCCTGTGAAAGTGCAAGGAAATGGTCTGCCCCAAGCCTCTCTAAGCTAAGCGCCGGGTGGTTTGCTGGTAATATTTGGCATCCTTTGGCTTGTAGAATCCGCAACGTGATCTCCATCTTCTCTTTCATGTGTCGGTCTCCATTTGTGACTGTGTGTCTAAATTTCCCTTTTTTATGACACCAGTCATATCAGATTAGAATCCATCCTAATGACTTCCTTTTAACTTGATTCCTCTGTAAAGACCCTATTCCAAATAAGGCCACATTCAGAAGTAATAGGGGGTTAGGGCTTTAAAATAAGAATTTGGGGTGGGGAGAAATTCAAGCCATATCACTCATCAAAATAAGGAAACAAAAAGGAGTGAATAGAAGCAAAGGAAAGGATCTTGAGTGTGAGGTATCAGGAGAAATGTTTATAAGGTGATTGAAGTTATACTTAGAGCCTAGGAAGTGCAAAACAATGGGATTCATTAGCATAAATGAGTAGAGTAGCTGAGGTTTCGCACCCTAATGAATATGCCCATGGAGAGTACTTTATGGCACATATAGAGGCATATGAAAAAGGGCAAAGACTAAAATCGTGAAGATTACTAACATAAGGAACAAGGAAAAGAATGGTGGCTTATAAAAGAAACAGAAGAATCATGCAAAGAGGTGATTTAAAAATTAAGAAATAGTGATAATATATACAAGCCAAGAGAGGAGAGAGTTACATGGAAAGAATAATTGTCAACAACATCATATGCTACAGAAAGGTCAAGGAAAATAAGAACTGAAAGAAAATTTCTAATTCTTAAGGCAGGAATGTGATAATGATTCAGAATAGGCAGATTCATAATACAATCAATGTGGTACATATCCTGTATTTTCAATAGAATTTCACTCTGCGTATTATAGAGAAGAGAATGTATTTATACAGTATAACATTTTATACACATAGAAACTGTGTTGTTGTTTTTTTACATGATCTAGTTTTTCTATTCTATATTCACTATTTCTATTCACTATTGGAGTGAATCCTTTTTTAACTACCAAAACATAGTTAAATAAAGCTTACAGACTCTTTTCAAAGCAATGCATACAAAATCCTGCCTTGGTCTTGAAATCCTGATATTTATGGTTATTGTACTTTGTGACTAGTGCTCGGAATAAGATAAAATTGAGCCTCTCAGAATGAGACTGTAATGTGGTTGGTCAGAACAGAGTCTTCTAAGGAAGTATCTTTCCCTTCAAGTCATTGTCTGTTTTTATGTGGTCAACATTGGTGCTCTCAGGGCTGCTAAACATCATTTTATTTACTTCACAATCTAACCATATGTATTTTCCTTTTCCCTCCATTCCCCTAAAAACACAAAGCTAACTCCAGAACCAATTTCAAAGATTCACAATTTAGACTCATGGTAAAAGAAAGTATTGAAAAGATAGGGTAGAGTTTGTAAACTATTGTCCCATATCAGCATGTGTATATGGAAAAAAATGACATATTTATGTCTGTAAATCCTCAGAAAATCGTTCTTTGCAAGAGGACCAATAGGTATATATTAAATGGCTAGTTAGTAGTGAGAAGGCTAATAAAGAAGTAGAAGAGATGTATTCCCTCATCTCTTAAAAAGGCAATACATAAAAAGATAATGAAATTGGCTAAAATTAAAAGCTGAGTTGTGTGATGCAAGCTAAGTTTGTGCTGTTGGAGTCCAGAGGAGGGGAAGATAATGAAAGCCAGAGAGGGCAGGGAGCAGGATTTGAACTGGGCTTTGAAGAATGAGTAGACTTTAATAGAGGGGAGGGAGAAGGCAGAAGTGGGCAAACAAGCAAAAATCTGGAATATGCATAGGTGTGTTCATGAAATAGTTATGAAATTCGTGCAAGGGTGGGGGTCCCTAGATCTGGCCAGAGATCAGGGCCAACCAGGTTCCCCGCCTTCCCCCCCTTCCCTCGTCACCTGCACACCGCCATATCATGGTTCTTTGACCCCCCCACCTCCCCATCTCCCCCTTCCCTTGCTGCCCAGGCTCCGCCACTGCTCAGTTCCCTGCCTCTGCGGTTCCCCACCTCCCTGCCTCCCCCTGCTCTTCCTTCCCTCGCTGCCAGCATCCACCACCACCCACCCCTGGTTCCCCGTCGCAGCCCGGGGCGCAGCCCTGATTGGGCAATCGGGGCCTGTGGGCTAGGGGCAGCTCCTGCATTGATCATCTGCCCCCTGGTGGTCAGTGCGTGTCATAGTGGCCAGTAGTTCTGGTCGCTCCGTCATAAAGGTCGCTTAGGCTTATATATATACTAGAGGCCCGGTGCACAAAAATTTGTGCACTCGGGGGGGCTGGGGGGTCCCTCAGCCAGGCCTGTGCCCTCTCACAGTCTGGGACCCCTCGGGAGATAACGACCTGCTGGCTTAGGCCCACTCCCGGGTGGCAGAGGGCAGGCCCAATCCCTAGGTGCAGACCCTGGTCGGGCAAAGAGCAAGGCCGATTGGGGAGTTGGGGTGCCGCCCCCTGTCATGCACAGAGCAGGGCAGATCGGGAGGTTGCGATGCCACCCTCAGTCATGCTCAGGGTAGGGCCAGTTGGGGGATTGGGGCACCACCCCCTGTCACACTCAAGGCAGGGTCGATGGGGAGATTGCGGCGCCACCCCCTGTCACGCACAGAGCAGGGCCAATGAGGGGGTTGGGGCGCTGCCCCCTGTCACTCACAGAGCAGGGCCCATCAGGGGGGTTGGGGCTCCGTACCCTGTCACGCACAGAGCAGGGTCGATCAGGGGGTTGGGAAGCTCCCCCCTGTCACGCACAGAGTAGGGCCAATAGGGGAGTTGGGGCACCGCCCCCTGTCACACACAGAGCAGGGAGGATGAGGGGGTTGGGGCGCCACACCCTGTCACACTCACGGCAGGGCCGATGGGGAGGTTATGGCTCTACCCCGTCACACACAGAGCAGGGCCCGTGGGGGGGGGGGGTAGGGGCACCGCACCCTGTCACCCACAGAGCTGCAGGGCCATCAGGGGGTTGGGGAGCTTCCCCCTATCAGGCACAGAGCAGGGCTGATCAGGGGGTTGGGGCGCCTTCCCCTGTCACGAACAGAGCAGGGTGGATAGGGAGGTTGTGGCCCCGCCCCCTGTCACACACAGAGCCGCAGGGCGATCAGGGGGTTTGGGCGCTGCCCCCTGTCACACTGATCCCAGTGCCGGGAGGCCTCGCGGCTCCGCTGATCCCGGTGCTGGGAGGCATATTACCCTTTTACTATATAGGATAGAGGCCAGGTGCATGGGTGGGGGCCGGCTGGTTTGCCCTGAAGGGTATCCTGGATCAAGGTGGGGGTCCCACTTGGGTGCCTGGCCAACCTGGATGAGGGGATGATGGCTGTTTGCAGCTGGTCACACACCCTTCAGGGTGGGGGTCCCCATTGGGGTGCCTGGCCAGTCTGGGTGAGGGGCTGAGGGCTGTTTTCAGGCTGGCGGGTGACTGAAGCTCCCAACTGCTCCTTTTTTTCTTTTTTTTTTTTTATTCTGGGCCAACTTTAGCTCTGAGGCTTGAGTCCAGCTCTTAGGCCTCTGCTGCTGAAAGCAGGTATCTGGTTTGTTTGGGTTCTATAATTGAAACACTGTTTCAACTCCAGCTCTGAGATCCAGGCTGGCTGAAAGCAGGTTCCTCGGGTTTTGTTTAGCTTCTATATTTGTAACAATGTTTCAAACTGCAAGCTCAGAGGCCGGCAGCAGCAGGCAGGGAACGTTGGAGTCCTCCGTTACTGAAGCAAGCAAGCCTCATGTTCGCTTAAAGCTGCCTGGCTGCTGGCCGCCATCTTGGCTGGCCGTTAATTTGCATATCTCGCTGATTAGCCAATGGGAAGGGTAGCGGACCTACGGCTAATTACCATGTTTCTCTTTTATTAGATGGGATAGATTCCTTACCTTGCAATGAATTTTTATCTATATGCCCTCCAAAGTTCTTTTGGAAGTTAACTTACTATAATTTTTATTGTTTTCTTTTTTTCATCACTTCAAATTATAATTGAGCCAAGTTAGTCTCATTTTTTTAAGTATAGTTAATACACATATTATATTCATTTCAGGTGTCTAACATAATGATTTGACATTTATATACCTTATGATGTGATCACCATAAGCCTAGTAACCATTTGTTACAATGCAAAGTTATCACAATATTGTTGACTATGTTCCCTGTGTTGTACATTACATCCCCCAGGAGGTGTTTGTACCTCTTATTCCCCTTTACCTTTTTCAGCCATCTTCCCATCCCTCCCCTCTAGCAACCATCAGTTTGTTCTCTATGTCTATGAGTCTGTTTTTTGTTTTGTTCCTTTGTTTGGTTCTTTTAAGTTTCACATATAAGTTAAATCATACGGTATTTGTTTTTCTCTGACTTATTTCACTTAGCATAATACATTCCAGGTCCATTTATGCTGTCACAGATGGCAAGATTTCATTCTTTTTATGGCTCAGTAATATTCCATTGTGTGTGTGTGTGGGGGGGGGGGTTCACATCTTCTTTATCCATTCATCTGTTGATGAACACCTACATTGCTTCCATATCTTGGCTATTGTAAGTGATGCTGTGATGAACATAGGGGTGCACATATCTTTTTGAATTAGTGTTTCACTTATGGGTATTTGAGGTAAATACCCATAAGTGAAGTTGCTGGATTGCTTGGTAGTTCTATTATTTTTTGAGGAAGCAGGAACCCTCATGCACTATTGGTGGGATTGCAAATTGGTGCAACCACTATGGAAGTTAGTCTTGTTTTAAATCCATTGCAGCCTTTGAGATGGGGAGTAAGGTTTCTTTGGGAAGACTGCTCAGAAGGCAAGGTGGAGGGTGCCTTGAATAGAGGAAACTCTAGGTACAGTGATTAGTCTAGCCCAGCCATGGGCAAACTACGGCCCGCAGGCTGGATCCGGCCCATTTGAAATGAATAAAACTAAAAAAAAAAAAAAAAAAGACCGTACCCTTTTATGTAATAATGTTTACTTTGAATTTATATTAGTTCACACAAACACTCCATCCATGCTTTTGTTCCGGCCCTCCGGTCCAGTTTAAGAACCCATTGTGGCCCTCGAGTCAAAAAGTTTGCCCACCCCTGGTCTAGCTAATGCCTTGTTTCTCAAATTTTAGTAGTAGTAAAGGGATCTATAGGTTCATTTTAATAGGAATCTCATTCCTTGGGGTCTCTGGTAATTGATTTAAACTATTATTGATATACTGTTACTTAATTATTAACAAATATAAAAATAGGCATAAACTCCTTATGCTTTAACAATTTAGTAAAACAATAAAACAAATAAATATCATTAACATGTCTACCAATACTCGATTTAATAGTAGAAAGATTTAGCTTTGGATCCAGTTACATATATTGACCTTACTGACACAATACAGATAATCTCTGTTTTGTAAATAAATTGGACAAAATGGTATTAATATCTTCAGGGCTTGCCATCTAACTCAGTACCATCTCACATTTCAGTTTTAATAGGGTATATCCTTGATAATTTTGTACAGTTGTCTTGTTTACATAAAGATAAGGCTAGGATTGAAATCTTCATAATATGGATATCTAATGTATTTATTGCTGGAATCAGGGACAGAAAAAAAAATCATTCACTGCATATTTATTCTTCTATTTATAGCAAGTTGGTCCATATAGACTCTATTCTCATTGTACTTCTGCTCTCACTGTGAAGATGGTACTGACTTCTTTGTCACAGGTTCTTATATGTCCAGCCTTGTGCTATGGTGTGAAGTAGTATCACATTCTGGAGTGACTCAACTCTCTGAAAAATGTCTTTATTCATATTGTTGTGAAACTTTATAGTATAAATGCTACCCTCATTTAAGTGAGAATCTTGATGTTGCTTTGGCTTTTTTTCTTTTTTTGAAAAATTGAGTTTATTGGGGTGACATTGGTTAATAACGTTATATGTTTCAAGTGTACAATTCTATGTTGCATCATCTGTATATTGCATTGTGTGTCAAGCACCCAAAGTCAAGTCTCCTCTTATTACCATATATTTTACTTGACTGCTTGGCTCTCATATAATAGTATATATGAGCAATCCACTAGTTACTTTTACTTATAAAGTGACAATTATGCTGATGTCAACATTTTTTATATAAAAATTAAAACACAAAACTTTAAGTATACCCCACTTTAAGAAATAATGGCCTAATGAGGTTCATTGACTATTTTTTAAATGCAGCTGCCCCCGACATTAGGAATTTAATCATGCAATTCATGTATTTGTTAGCGTGGGCTCTTTTAGGATAGAAACTTACTCAGGACATCTTAAGAAACAAAATGAGTTTCACTTCCTTCTATGTATCTGTTCATTCTGTTTTATTTTTCTTTCAGCTGGTTTATTACCCTATGAATAGCACCTTTCATCGCAAGGCATGCCATGTGCTACTAACCAGCCTATGAATTGGCTGCCCTGAAGGGAGACAGATGACTATGGTAGTCCATTCGGTGGACTCTGTTGGCAGGAGGGGGGGGGGGGTTTCAGTGCTGGCTCCCTAAGTAAAACACTGTGAGCAGGACAGTTTCAGCTAGAAGTGGTGTGTGGGGCATGTCAGGCACAAGGACCTGAGATAACTGTTTTTGTTCTATGAAAATATCACCTCTTTTTCGGGTCATGGGAAATGCAAGTATAAGTTAGATTCATTGCCTCCACTTACTCCTCAACCTTCGGCAATATGGCTTCTGCTCCTCTTATTTTACTGAAATTGTTCTCATTAAGGTCTCTGATGACCTTCATATTTCTCAAGCTGATAGTTTTCTGTCTTTATTTTACTGCATCTTTCTACAGAATGCGATATTATGGCTTATTCCATTTTTCAAAACATTTACTCCTCCAATTCTGTAGCGTGTGCTCTAATGTTTCATTCTGTGCCTCTCTGAACGTTCGCTGTCTGGCTCCTTCATGGACTCCTCTCCCTGTGCTCATCTACAGAATGTCAGCGTTTCCCAGGATTGATCAGCAGCCCCCTGCTCTTCTCACTCTACATACTTTCCTGCAGCGTGGCTTCACTTATGGACTATACGATAAGTCTCCAAAGTTCCTCAGACTCTTTCCAGACCTCTCCCTTGAACCTCAGTCTTGTAATATTTCATTGCCTACTGTATAACTTCACCTGCATATCTTAGCGGTATCTCTAACTTGAAAAATCCCAAACTGAACACCTCATCTTTTCCGTGAATGCAATTCCTCCTCCTCTTATATACTCTATTGACGATGGAACCTCCATTCTCCCAAATGTATAAGCTAGATTCAGAGTTATCTTTAACTCTTTCTCTATCCCCCATGCCCAATTATCTTGTCCCCTATAAGCCCCTCCACTACATGATCACCAAATAGAACTGTCTTAAGAATTTCACTCCCTATTGAACATCTAAAGCTCAAGAGCTTGAAAATGGCACACAAAACTATCCATGATCTGAGCCCACGGTCCCCTGCTTTTAATCAACACTAATTTGCTTGTAGCCACACACACACACATTTTTTTTTCTCATCTCTTTGTCTCCCTATCCTCACAGTATCTCCTTTACCTGGAATAGACTTTTCCTCCGGGCTAATGCATCCTCATCTTTTAACAATCAACTAGAGATGCTTCTTCTAAGACTCAGCTAAATGTTCCTTTTCTGCGCTCCTGAAAAGTATAACTTTAATCATATCACTCACTGTAACTATATGCTAATTCTCTTTCCATGCTTCCCTCATTGAAGTGAGACTCTTAAGAAGTGGGACTCACTAAGAACTGTGTACAAACTACAGAAGAAGCACTAACACATCTGATCAGACCACCTTTTTAACCAAAAGGCCACAATCACTGTATAGTAGCTGCCTGGAAAGAAGAGACTGGCTCATTTATCTCTGATACCATGTGAGGTACATGGTCGGCGTTCATGAAAGGATTGTTGAAATAAATTGCAGGCCAGTTTTTAGATGGAAGGAACTATACCTGACACAGGAACAGACCCCGCATATGACTACAAGGAAGGCTCCCTCTTTCCAGTGAATAGGTCTGCTGAGGAAACGCAATTCAAGGCCAGCGGGTTGCCTGGCCAGTTTTACTAGATGCATAATTCAAATCGGGCTAGAATCTCTAGAAATATCTCTAATAAATAAATTGCTCTAAAAGATGTTCATTGATTTTCAAAGGCATAAAAACACCCCAGCCCATGATGACTTGTGAAATAAATCAAAAGCCAAAACCTGATAAATTCTAATTTCCTAACTGTATTTACTAAGTCTTTGTTTTTATAGGCTAATCTGAAAAAGACTTCTATAAACATCTGTTTGCATCTTATCCCATTGTCCCCAAGCGGCTAAAACATGCACAGTGTTGCACCTGTACAAATGGTGGTAAGAACGAGTGTAATGCTTTGTGCTAAGACTCCTTCTCCATGCCACACAGCCTGCATTAACCAGGAACAACACCCCATATGCATGTCTTTTGAAAATGGGTCGATATTGTTTACCATCAAAGGACATACTTTCATTTGTAGGTTATGTGTTGCTGCAAAGCAATTTTTCTGTTTCACTAGATTTTACCATTGAAGGAAAGCTCTCTAGATCAGTGATGGCAAACCTTTTGAGCTCAGCGTGTCAGCATTTTGAAAAACCCTAACTTAACTCTGGTGCCGTGTCACATATAGAAATTTTTTGATATTTGCAACCATAGTAAAACAAAGATGTATTTTTGATATTTATTTTATATATTTAAATGCCATTTAACAAAGAAAAATCAAAAAAATGAGTTCGCGTGTCACCTCTGACACGCGTGTCATAGGTTCGCCATCACTGCTCTAGATGATGTCATGACACATACCTCCTTATCTTTATGAATTTGTACCTATCTTTTTGGAGAAACAATGTGTAGGTTCACTTCCTAAAACTAGAACTGTTAGAATTTAGAATCTAAGAACAATGAAATACTTTTATAAATGACAACAGTATAGGAAGACAGTTTTAGTTGTGTTCTAAAACCAGTTGACTTGTAAGCCATTATTTTCTCTTTTTTCTTCTTCAATTACAGTATTCTTACAATATACAGGCTATCCTAAAAAGTGTATACACACTTTAACAGCTGATAACTCAATGTTGAAAATGAAATTGATATTAATAAACACTGCCTTTATAATTATTCAAAGTATGTGTATACACTTTTTGGGGACACCCTATATATTATTTTTAGGTGAGCAACTCAGTGATTAGACATTTATATACCTTGTGAAGTGATCACCCCGATAAGTCTAGTAACCTCCTGGCACCATCATAGTTATTACAATATTATTGACTATATTCCCTATGCTGTACTTTGCATCCCTGTGACTATTTTTTATAACCGCCAGTTTGTACTTCTTTTTTTAAAAAAAATTGTTTTATTGCTTAAAGTATTACAAAGAGTATTATATATGTCTCCTTTTTTTTCTCCCCTTGACCTTCCCCTAGCCTCCCATACCCCCCAGTGTCTTGTGTCCATTATGCACTTCTTAATCCTTTCCCCCTTTCCCCTATCTCCTACCCCTACCATCTAGCAACCATCAATTTATTCTCTATTTATGACTTTGTTTGTTTCCTTTGCTGATTTTGTTTTCTAGATTCCACATATAAGTGAAATCATGTGGTATTTGTCTTTCTCTGTCTGACTTATTTCACTTAGCATAATACCCTCTAGGTTCATTCATCCAATTGGCACGATTTCATTCTTTTTTATAGCTGACTAATGTTCCATTGTATATATGTACCACTTCTTTATCCATTCATCTATCATTGGACACTTAGGTTACCTCCATATCTTGGCTATTGCAAATAAGGCTGCAGTGGACATAGGAGTGTATATGTGTTCAAGTTAGTGTTTTTGGATTTCTTTGGATAAATACCTGGAAGTGGGATTGCTGGATCATAGAGTAGTTTTAGTTTTGATATTTTGAGGAACCACCATACTATTTTCTGTAGTGGCACCAACCGTGCACTAGGAATCCCTCCCTTTCCTCCAGATCCCAAATACTTCTTGTTTGTTGATTTATTGATGATAGCCATTCTGACAGGTATGAGATGATATCTCACTGTGGTTTTAGTGACATTGAGCATCTTTTCATGTCTATTGGCCATCTGTATGTCCTCTTTGGAGAAATGTCTTTTCAGGTCATCTGCCCATTTCTTTAATCAGATTTTTTGGTACATTATATGATTCCTTATATATTTTGGATATTAACCCATTATTGGATATATCATTGTCGAATATATTCTAACATCCTATAGGTTTCTTTCTGTTTTGTTGATGGTTTCCTTTGCTGTGCAAATACTTTTTTGTTTGATGTAGTCTCATTTATTTTTATTGTTCCCCTTGCCTGAGATATAGCAGAAAAAATATTGCTAAGAGAAATGTCAGAAATTTTACTGCTTATATTTTCTTCTAGGAGTTTTATGTCTTACAGTCTTATATTTAAGTCTTTAATCCATTTTACGTTTATTACTGTATATGGTGTAAGAAAGTGATCCAGTTTCATTGTTTTGCATGTGTCGCTCCAGTTTTCCCAACACCATTTACTGAACAGACTATCTTTGCCCCAGTATATATTTTTACCTCGTTTGTCAAATAGTAATTGACTGTAAAGGTGTGGGTTTTATTTCTGGGATCAATTTTCCATTGATCCATGTGTCTGGGTTTATGCCACTACCTTGTTATATTGATTAATATAGCCTTCTAGTATAGTTTGATTCCAAGTAGCATGATACCTCCAACTGTTCTTCTTTCTCAAGATTGCTTTGCCTATTTGGGGTATTTTAGGATTATTTGTTCTAGTTCTGGAAAAAGTGCCATTGGTGTTTTACTAGAGTTTGCAATGAATCTGTACATTGCTTTGTGTAGTACGGACATTTTAATGATGTTAATTCTTCATATCCATGAGCATGATATATCCTTCCATTTATTTATGTCTTCCTCAGTTTCTTCAATGTCTTATAGTTTCTGAGTACAAGTCTTTTACCTCCTTGGTTAAATTAATTCCTAAGTATCTTATTCTTTTTGATGCAATTATAAATGGGATTGTTTTCTTAATTTATCTTTCTGATAGTTCGTTATTGCTATATAAAAGTACAACTGATTTCTGAATATTAATTTTGTATCCTGCTACTTTGTTGAATGTATTTATTTGTTCTAACATTATTGGTGGAATATTTAGAGTTCTATCTCTAGATTGTATCATTTCATCTACAAATAATGAGAGTTTTACTTATTTCTTTCCAATTCAGATGCCTTTATTTCTTTTTGCTTGTCTCATTGCTATGGCTAGGACTTCCACTACTATGCTGAATAAAAGTTGTGAAAGTGGACATCTTTGTCTTGTTCCTGATCTTAAAGAAAAAGCTTTCATATTTCTCTGTTTAATATGCTGTTAGCTGTGTGTTTGTCATATATGGCCTTTATTATGTTGAGGTATATTCCCTTTACATCCACTTTGCTGGGAGATTTTATCATATGTGGATGTATGCTTTTGCTGCATCTATTGACATGACCATATGACTTTTATTCTTCATTTTGTTTATGTGGTATATTGTATTAATTTATTTTCAGCTATTGAACCAAACTTGCATCTCAGGTCTATGTCCCACTTGCTGAGAGTGTAATATCTTTTTAATATATTGCTGAATTCAGTTTACTAATATTTTGTTGAGGATTTTTGCATCTATGTTCATCAGGGATATTGGCCTATAATTTTCTTTTCTTATCTTTTTTTTTTGTAGTGTCTTTGGTTTTGGTATTAGCATAATGCTGGCATCGTAAAATGAGTTTGGGAGCATTCCCTCCTCTTCATATTTTTTGAATAGTTTGAGAAGTATAGGTATTAATTATTCTCTGAATGTTTAGTAAAATTCACCTGTGAAGCCATCTGGTCCAAGACTGTTGTTTATTGGGTGTTTTTTGATTACTGATTCAATTTCATTAGTAGTTATCAGTCTGTTCAGATTTTTTTTTTCTTCCTGAGTCAGTCTTGGAAAATTATATGTGTGTAGTAATCTATCCATTTCTTTCAGGTTGTCCAATTTGTTGTCATATAATTGTTCTTTGTATTTTCTTATAATCCTTTGTATTTCTGTGTTGGTGGATTGTCACTTTTGCACTTTAATTTCTGATTTTATTTATTTTGGCCCTCTCTTTTGTGCTTGATTAGTCTGGCTAAAGTTTGATCAAATTTATTTATCTTTTCAAAGAACAAGCTCTTAGTTTCATTGATCTTTGCTATCATTTTTGTTTGTTTTTATTTTATTTCATTTCTTTTCACTATCATCTGCAGCATCTTGCAAGGGCTCCAGTGCAAGGCAAGGTCAGCCACCACTTGTGCCAGACTTAGGGCTGCCTAGTAGGAGTTCCAAAGGATCCGTGATTGGTTGCCACTTGTGCTGGACTTGGAGGTGCTTGAGAGAGACTATTGGAAGCCATTACTTTCTGTTGAGGGCACACTCTATGGTCCTTATTTAAGTAGGGCCAAAATGCTATCTGATTTCTGTCTATTTTTTTCTTTCCATTATTGTATACTTATAGTATACTCAACAATGAATTAATTCAGATTATTGAATTCTACCCTGCTCTTTTGTTAAGTTGAGAACAGTGAGTGCTTTTTATCTGAAGACAGAAAATTTTATCTTACCTAGGTTGTTTCCCTAATTTGCCAAGTTAATCATGCTCAATGCCAAAAATTCAGACATGGAAAAATATTAAAAAAAATTATCACTCTACCATTCAGAGATAACCACTATTTTTATTCCAAACTTCTAAAAATTATATTTAAAAAATAATATGATGTACTCTTTTATAACTTGCCTTTTTCACTTTATAATTTGGACCTCTTTCTGGCAAGCACATAAAGATCTATATAATAATTCAGAATGGCTGCATTGAATCCTAGTGCATGTGGATCCCAACTTTTACTAATGTAATTCCATGATAGACATATAGGCTATTTATGATTTTCACTAGTATAAACAACGCTGCAAAGAACATCGATGTACAGCCATCCTTAGTGATACATTTGTCTAATAATGTGAGGATTGACTTTGTTCCAGTAGACTTAAACACCAGGAAAGGTGTTTTGAGACATATGATAGGTAACTTGTTAGTTAGTAGCCATTATTTTTACTCATATATAGGCTTGGCCTGCACTCAAGTTGTGCACAGATTGCCTTAGAAACTAAAATTACAAAGGAGCTTCTGTCAGTTATGAACATGACATTGAGAAGCTGTGTTTTAACTCTGTCCTAATTACTCATATTTAAAACAACTGCCGACTGGCTTCTACCTTAAGGGACAGTTTATAGTTTAAAACAATGGCACTGGCAGCTGCTAAAGTGTCTGTGATATTAACCATACAGGCTGCCTTTGTCCATGCAACTGGTTAAGTAATTAAATACAGGGTAGCATGGGGAACACTACTAATGGGAAGCACCTGTTTATAGGCTCACACATTGTAACTTGTAGATTAATATCTTCTCTCCTCAAATCACAGCCAGCAGTACATTTCTGTGACCTGGTCCTTTGGGGGATAGAGGCATCATGCAGGGGAAAGCCTGCCATTTCGGCATTGCTACAGAAACAGTGAGCTGATATAAGCCAGAGTACCTGGGGGTCCTGAAGCTGTAGAATTGGGCTGACAACTCTAAAACTTCCATGATCAGTGAGAACTAGGTAGCCGAGACCCAAGAGAGAGGTTGCACATGCCAAAAACAAAAGGAGTAGATCTGAAGTCTTAGAGTGATTCAGAAACAAAAGCAGATGGCAGGTGAGTGTATTATAGGTCAGCATCTCAGCAACAAAGCTCAAGCAGATCACAAACAGCTGCCACAAAAAATGACAGAGGATTGTTCATCATATGATCAAAGTTAGAGAATGGCTGATGCCTAATATTCTTAGTCATAGGGATCTATGTCACTTATAGAGTAGAAAGGCAGCGAGATGACAGGTGGTAGAAATGAATTGACCCTGTATCCACATTGTCATTTAACAGCTGGTTTATCTGCACCAACCCAAATGGTTACTCAAGCTCTCATCTTGCCAAGTACTCTTGGCACAGGTCACTGCAATCGCTGTGTGCCTTGATCAGCTGTTCTCCTGCCACTCTTGATAGTGCTGTCCAGGCTTCAAGGACAGAACCTAACCAGGTGATTTCAGAGGCCTCATTTCTGCTAGGTGGTTTTATTTGTTTTGTTTTCTTTTTTTTTAACTCACTGCTGTCTTCTCTGTAAATAATTCCAGACTTTTAAAAACCAAACATTAAAATTAAAGTCACATGTTTATGGAAATAACTATCACTATGAATCTGGCAATCCAGTGCATTTCCTTTTGTTATTTTCTTCCTCTTCCTAGAAAAAAAAAAAGGTTAAATATGTACAGACTAGGGGCCCAGTGCACGAATTCATGCACCTTGAAAGGAACTGTGGGCCACGAGGCTGCACTAGGCACAGGGCCGGGTCTCAACCCATCCTCCACGCCCCTACCCGGCCCCTCCTGCCACAGCTCCTGACCTCTGTCTGCTGGCAGCCCCATTCCCGCTGCCGATCCTGCTCGCACCCACTGACGGTGCAAGCAATTAGGGCCAGCACCAACAGCAGGTGTGAGCTGTGGCTGCTGCCCCAATCACCCCTCAGGAGCAGGGGGAGGTGGAGAAGCCCTGAGGGGTGATCAGGGCCGGCAGCCGCCACTCGCACCTGCTGATGGCATCAAGTGATCAGTACCGGTGCCAGGCATCAGCAGTGGGTGTGAGTGGTGGCTCTGGCGACAGCTGCGGGTGTGAGCGGGGCCGGCACCGGCAGCAGATGCGAGCACCGGGCGAGACCATGGCACACAGGAGCAAAGAATTTTCAGTAACCACCAGAGGCTCACCCCAATGATAGCGACCGATGCCCCGCCTTGGTCTAGCACCCCTGCTCACCTGCTCCACCATCCCGCTGCGGCCAACACCTGCCATGTTCCACACACGCCCCCTGGTGATCAACGCACGTCATAGCGACCAGTTGTGTGGTTGTTCAGGTTGTTCTGCCATTCGGTCTATTTGATATTAGCCTTTTATTATATAGGACTAGAGGCCTGGTGCACAAAAATTTGTGCACTCGGGGGGGGGGGGAGGTCCCTCAGCCCGGCCTGTGCCCTCTAGCAGTCTGGGACCCCTCAGGGGATGACCACCTACTGGCTTAGGCCTGTTCCCCGGGGGATTGGGCCTAAGATGGCAATCAGACATCCCTCTGGCAGCCCAGCAGCCCTCGGGGGATGCCCACTTGCTAGCAGGGAGCAGGCCTAAACTGCAGTTGGACATCCTTAGCGCTGCTGAGGAGGCAGGAGAGGCTCCCACCACCACTGCTGTACTGGCAGCCATAAGCCTGGCTTGTGGCTGAGCAGAGCTCCTCCCATGTGAGAGCACTCTGACCACCAGAGGGCAGCTCCTGCATTGAGTGTCTGCCCACTGGTGGTCAGTGTGTGTTATAGTGACCAGTTATTCCCAGTCTTTCTGCTATTAGGGTCAGTTTTCATATTACCCTTTTACTATATAGGATAGAGGCCTGGTGCACGGGTGGGGGCCAGCTGGTTTGCCCTGAAGGGTGTCCCGGATCAGGGTGGGGGTCCCGCTTGGGTGCCTGGCCAGCCTGGATGAGGGGATGATGGCTGTTTGCATCTGGTTACACCCCCTTCAGTGCGGGGGTCCCCACTGGTGTGCCTGGCCAGTCTGGGTGAGGGGCTGAGGGCCGTTTTCAGACTGGCGGGTAACTGAAGCTCCCAACCTCTCCTTTTTTCTTTTTTTTCTTTTTTATTCTGGGATTTATTTACCTTCTATGGCTGTCACTGGAGCTGAGAGCTGGCTTTAGCTCTGATGCCTGGCTCCAGCTCTGAGACCTCGGCTGCTGAAAGCAGGTATCTGGGCTTTGTTTAGCTTCTATAATTGAAACACTGTTGCAGCTCCAGCTCTGAGGCCCGGCTGGCTGAAAGCAGGTTTCTGGGGTTTGTTTAGCTTCTATAATTGCAACATTGTTTCTTAGAGTGCAGCTCATAGGCCAGCAGCGGCAGGCGGGAACCTTGGCTTCCTCCATCACTGGAGCAAGCAAGACTCCTGTTCGCTTCAGCTGCCTGGCCACCGGTCGCCATCTTGGTTGGCAGTTAATTTGCATATCGCCCTGATTAGCCAATGGGAAGCGTGTCGGAGGTACGGTCAATTACCATGTTTGTCTATTATTAGATAGGATATTCTGATTCTCCCTTTATGTATTCATTGCTTTACATGCCGCCAAATAGGAAAATAAATGGTAATTAAATAGTCAGCAACATGAGGAACTTACTTTTTTGAACCAAAAATTAACAGTGATATTCTTGTCTTTTCTTGTTGAAATTCCACATATTTTAAGGCCTAACTGGGATGATATTATTCCTGACCCCCAACTCTTGCACTCAAAGGATATGATGTTTTTCTACTCTGAACCTCCATCGTACTGAGACTATAATAGATGCTATGAGAAACAGAGTGTCTGTTATAGTTATACATTTATCCTGTCCTCCCTAATGACTTATGAGGGTGCCTGCTATGGGACTCTGCAGATACTGGGTGTAGTAAAATTGAGTGTAGATGAAAGGATGGAAGGGAAACAGGGAGAAAGGAAAGGAGTGTGAGTTTCCTTTCCTTAAATGAATGGCAAATTATATTCCCTGTGTAAGCAGTATAGAAGAAGGTAAACTGAAGGATCAGTTCCTGATTCATTGCTAATGATTGGATATTGAATTCACAGTTTTTGAGAAACTGTTGCATGTAATCCACTGTGATAGACATCTGAGTGGCTCTGTTCTAATTTGTATGGTTTCTCTATTGGACTACAAGTTCCACACATATAATTTACTTGGGAGCCTTTCCAACTATTTTCTAATATTATTCATCTTTTTATTTGTTGCCTTTTCCATATTTTCCAGATGTGCAGGCATCGTCATCAGATTTTCAACCTCATAGAGTGAAAATTTGTCTTAGGGTTTAATTGCATTTCCTAGTATAGAAGCAAACATAACGCATGGCTAAGATACAAAACCAAGGACATTTTTTTAAAAAAAATCTATTCCCTAGCTTTGACATTGTGTCCAAATATAATCAATAGCAAGGTCTGTGGCAGTTGAAATATTGAACAATATACTGATATTAGTTTTTTTTCTGAGCCATGCTTTTCTAAAATCCTTTGAAATACTCAAATTACCAATTATGTAAATGTTAAGTCATTTAAAACCCCAAGAGATTGGTTGTACATGTTATGAAAATATCATGTTTATGATAGATAAAAGTAAGTATTGCATATTTTCTAAATTTGTAGCTTAATATGGATTAAGTTTTTAGTGCCTTGAAGTAATATTATTATTGTACTATGTGGTTTTACTTTTATCATGTGTTTCAATCTTCCTAAAGTCGCTGTAATTGAGTTTGTTTGATAATGTGCCCTTATATTACTACAAGACTTGATAGTTTGCAAAATATGAGGTTCATAATAGAGATAGAGAGTAGAGTTACTACCTGGCAAGGAGGATAAGAAGAAAGTGAAATATAGAAAAGTGATTTCATCTCACTACTGCAGTTTTGTAAAATATAATTTGTTTTTCCCCTAGCACAGCAGAGTTTCATGCTGATAACAAGCTACCGAATTAATAAATCCATCACAACTATTGAGACTTTTCCTTTAATAATATAACGAATGCTGAGCATTAAGAAGTGAAAAGGAAAGGCATTCTTTGTACAGACATTACCTCTAGCAGATCTACATCCCTAAGCATAAGGAAAATACCAACATCAGACCCTGAGCAATATCAATGAAACTAATTTGTGCATCTCAATTAGAATATTGTATTTTCTACACAAAAGCACGCCGTTTCCTGGAACATATCTGCTTATTTTCCAATTGGAAAGACATTTAGGGGTCTATTTTGTTATCATTACATGTGCTTAACTCCAATTACAGTTAATGGGAGTTGTGTGTCTATAGTCACAGTAGCCTCTGAACTACTTTAACATTATTGCTTTCCATTACCATCCTCGTTAAAATACTTTCATCTCTTCTGCCAACCTGAACTACCACGGTAATCTTGGTTTCTGTTTTCTTTGCATGGATTTATTTGCATATAATGAAGGATACAGATTACACAACATGGACTATTTCTATTATGTCACTGAGATTAGAAAAGGGCTAGAACTATTTGCTAGGTGGAGGCAATAGACTGGCTTCTAGACATGCATTTTTGCACAGCACCCTTGTATGCAATTCTGTTGGAATGAAATAATGTTTGATATAGTTTAATACTCATGGTTTCTAGAGAAAGCCAATTTTGTAAAACATATAAAACATATGAGAAAATTAGATTTACAAACTAGAAACACTAGACTTTATCAACAGCCAACAAAACTATACATTTAATACCAATTACTCATATTTTTGACAAGGCACAAATAATGAGAGTAAGAGTATTATAAAACCTGTAGGTAGAATCACTGATGTTCTTTTTCTTAGTGCTGGCCTCTACTGTATTTCCAGAAGAAAAGTAATTAGCTGGTATAAAAAAAAAAAGTTATCAGAAGACAGGGAAAGGAGCTTTTTTAAAATCTTTAAGAAAATGAGGAGTCTGAGAACTCTTAAAAACATCATTAGGGACATTAGAGTCACCTAACTCACTGACACTCAACAAATCAACATCTGCTTAGCTGGCCTCACTGGGATAGCCTAGTTAGTAGGGTTTGTTTTTCAGGCTGTGTGTGGATTTTTTCAAGATGTTTTGTGATGACAGTGTGATGTAGACATCCAAAATGTGCCCTAAAATATGTTTGAAATGAAATTATAAATTATGGAGGATTATTTTCTCCAGATATTAAAATCTATTATGAGGTTGAAATAACACAGTCAGAAGGTATTGGCACCAAAATAGTAGTTGGAAAACTACTTAGGTCAATGGAACAGAAATGTGCCCTACTATAGATTACTTATAAGAGAGGCATCATGAATCTGTGCAGAAATTCATGATTATTCAACAAATAGTGCTGGGACAACCCATTTCTTCTTTGCAAGCAAGCAATGTGTAAACTTATCAAAATAAATTCTAAATCACTTAAATAATTAAATGTAAAAAAATCAAAGCTTAAAGAAGAAGAAGAGATATAGTTGAATGTGTATCATATGTCTCTGTCTAGAGAAGTGGTTCTCAACCTTGGCTGCACATTAGAATCACCTGGGAATCTTTTTAAAATCCTGATTTCTGGGCCCCACCCCATAACAAAGAAACAGAATTTCCGGAGGATGAGGCCTAGGCTAGAAACTTATTTGCATACTTAATGCCACTTCCGCACATGGTACATATAAAGATATGACTCTAAGGATGTACACTGTGAGGCTTTTTGTAATAGAAAAAATTGGGAGCAACTGAAATGTCCAGTAGACAAGAGATGATTAACCAAATTGTGATATATTTATATCATATAAAAGAAAGTGGCCATTAAAAACCATATTTTTAGTATCATGTTTCAGATGTTTAATGCCATGGAAAATTTCTATGATAAAATGTTAAATAAAAAATTAGAACACCAAATTGTTTATGAAGTTTGAGCTCAACATATTTTTTTTCTTTTAGAGGTCACTATTCTGGTAAGAGTGAAGAGAATGAGCCTGGTCAACTAATAGAGCAATTGGCTATCCTCCACCTTAGGCCTAAACCTAATTCAGCTGCCACATTCTAGTCATTTCTAGTGAGAGAGATACTTTATCAATTCAGGATCCCAAAAATCACAGCAAACACACACACACACACACACACACACACACACACACACACCAACATAAATCAGTTTTGGAATCATGGGACACAAAGGAAAAAACATAAGTTCATATGAGAATATTTCAGTATAACAAGTCTAAAATTACTTTTCTTTCTGAGTGTTTGGAATGCAAACAGCTACTCAATAGACATTTCCTGAAGCAACCTAAAATGTTCTTGGTTTCCCTAGCCTAAACTCCATAAACCCAATCCTCTGTTTGCTTAGTTTGCTGGAAACAATGCCTACCCATTGATGGTCAATGGGCCACACCTTCACTTTTGAAGAGCTTTGGAGAAAACAAAGCCCACAGTACATTACGGAGGGTATCTTTCACTTTGTTTTCGAGCCAGATAATTTGCATTTACGTGGGATATTTTGTAACACACTGTGCAGTATATACCAGGCACACTTGTTTTATGTTACCCGGCTGGGAGTGTATAGTGCATTATGTTAGGTGTACATTGATATATGTCTACATGCCTACGAAGCACCAGGGAAACAATTCTTCCATAGACAACAGATGGGCACCTAACCTGGGGGGAAATGAATAATGGACATGGCCTTTTTCATCACCATTTTTCAGTTTCAACCTGACTTACTCATGCAATATACAAGATGCAGCCTTGTATCTCTGGCATCACTTTGTTAGAGGATTAATTGCCCATTCCCAGGTTATATAGCACTGGCTTGAGTCCTTTGATGTCTCTCACACCACATTTTGTTTCAGCCTTATCTGTGACATGCTTCTTCCTTAGTTATTGCACTTGACAAAGTTTTCAGTAAGAAGAAAGTAGTGGCATAGATTTAGCTATGGATCTGAAACATTGTGACATTCAGGTATTTCATAAATGATGTGCTTTGTATATAGTTGCTGAATAAATGATTGAATGGATGAATTTTAGAGCAATACAATAATGGGTTTAATTCATTCACTGCAGGACTCAGTTGGGGAAATTTTGAGATGGATGCCAAATCAATTTATGCTCAGAAAAAACCAAAAGCTTTTTGCTCTTAACATAATGGGGAAAGCCTTGACATTGGCTTTAGCTGTTTAACCTGATATTCAGAATATGCAGAAGCATGTTAAAGCTGGGCCATGCATTTATAGTCTCTTTTGGTGACAGATTGGAATATTGTTTTTATTTTAGCCACCTTTCCTCTATAGAATGCACATTTCCTATCTAATAATAGACAAACATGGTAATTGACCATACCTTCGCTACACCTCCCATTGGCTAATCAGTGTGATATGCAAATTAATGGCCAACAAAGATGGCGGCTAATTTGCATAATTCAGGCAGGGCAGGTCAGTGCGAGCCGCCATCCGAGCCCCTGTGTGCCGCCTAAGCCCCGCCCCCAGCCGGGACCCCCGTGTGCAGCCCTGGGTGGGCGGGACCCCATCTGCGGCCCTGGGCGGCGGGGCTTGGTGGCGCAATCAGCCTGAAGAAGCCCTATTCTTGCAGGAATCCTCCTGCAACGGGCTTCTAGTTTTCGTATAACTATGTCCCTCTCTTCAATGTCATGCTATGACCAGGTCACCCTCTGTAACAGCAGAATCCTTTCATCTTTACCTGGGGCATATTTTATAAAGACAAGCTTTTGATGACCAGAGATAACCTGCCAGGGTAAATATACCTAACTGTGGTGGATTTGGGACTGACATCTTAGGACTGACGTCTCAGGCTTTACTGCTGCATTAATCCTCATGTTTACAAACAATAGAATGCCTTAATGAATTCCTAGACCCTGAGGATATCCTAGAATCTCCAGGCTCTCTTACTCACTGTAATATGTTACTTATGTATTAATAAAATGGGAGCAGAGGGAGAATATGACAAATCATGTTTCCCCCATCCTCTAATGAAATGTTTTTGCCTGTATCTCACTGCTCACTATCCCCAACAAGGATACAAACACAGACAGATGCTTCCCTCCTACCTTCCTCTCCTTGTTTTCCAAAAAGACAACAGACAAATTGGAAAGGAAAGCTACTAACAAAGCCTTCCACATCATCTCAGGTTAATACATATGTTTAAACTATTGACTTATTGGAGGAGAGGCTCTGTTTTCACCATGTAAACCACTCTAGTATCAGTAGTGCGGGGAGAATAAGATCGGCGAGGTAAGTGGGTTTGGTTCCATCTAGGTCTCCTGGAGCTCTCCAATCATATCACATGCACACCTGCTGCTTCCATCTATGTTTCCAAAAGGGAAATGCAATAATATCGAACATTTGCTCCTTTCTCATAAATGTGATGCCAAAGATGTGCCCTGATCTTATGAGGCTCAGACCACTGATTTTTATTCATTAGTATTTAATACTATAAATATAGTAGTTTGCCTTTCAAAAAATGTAGTAATTCACAATCTCTGCTTTAAAGAAGGTATGAATCCATGTGAGAAATATTGTCATCATTAGATTGCAAGCTATTAGAATGCGAAGAGAGATGAATATATATTCATGTTATATATACATATAGCATATTATCCCTTAAATCACACTGTGGCCTGATCCATACAACTCTAGAATATAAATATATATATATTTTTACCTAAATAGTTTTAACATAAATACAGAGGATTGTAAATAAATTGCAAAATCCAGATCAGTCATTGCTGTCATTGTTTCTAATGACATTTTTTCATAAACAAGGTTGTAGGTTGATATTTTAAAATCATACGTGGTGACCTTTACAGAATTGCTGCTTCTTTATAATTATCTCATGGACATAGATGACTAATTAGGTACCAAAAAATTGAAAAAGATAGAGAAGGAGGAAGAAAGGGAGGGAGGAAAGAAGGGAGGAAATGTAGAATAGGTACTTTTCTTGTGCATGCCAAGAGCTAGATTTGGACCATGGACCAGTGTTTATCTTGCTTTCCAAAAGCTTCAATGTCCTTTTCTCCATTCATTTTGACCTGAATGTTTCTTTTCTCACACCAAATGCTACCAATAAGTTGCGGGTTGACATGAATCCTCACATCATTTAATGCCATGAGGCTGGGTTTTTGCATGTGGTACTTCTCTTGAATCCAGGGGGCAGTGAGTGATGTTATGGGGTGCCAGTGGCATTCCTAAAGTGAATGCCAGTTTGGCTTTAGTGTGTAAGATTGCTAAGGAGCAAGCCTCTTTTTGAGCTGGGACAGTCCTCTGTGATTGGTAACATCATTCTCATATCTGATGGCATTAAAAGCTTACATGCTAGCAATGGAATGGTAAGTGTTATATTATAATCTCACTTTTAAATGTTTTCTAAGAAGTCTCAAACCAATCTGTATGCAAAGCAGTGACATCTCAGTAATAAGCTCTTTATCTAGGAATGTTATCTTCACATTTTTAGCTGAATTGTGATCCATATCACAAACTAAATATTGGATTTTTTAAATAGTATCTTTAAAAGGATGCCCAAATAATCCATCACTCAGATATATCTCTGAAAGGAGAAAATGCCCCTTTCTTTCTCACCTCTCGGTGATATTATTGCATATAAGGCACTTTAAGCTTATAGTTGTTTGGTTCAATGCACTCATACCAGGGTGTTAATGAGGCCAAGGTCATGGAGGCCAGTGAGCTTTCTTTGCTCTGTACTGACCACAGACTACTGGGAGTCCGTCAAGAGACACTGGAACAGATGAAACTGATACCATAGCAACATTTCAGCACTTCTCACAGTCCATCCTTCTCCTGGGATGGACAGGATGTCTTTCTTTCATATCATCTTAAGGCAGGGGGAGAGGAGGGGAGTAGCTTGGGAGGCCCCAACATTTACCTCTGAACAAAGCAGGCCTGACATTTAGGCATTAACTTTGCATTATGATCCCCCATCATACCATTGATTTGCTGTGTAACCTTCATCAGTAAAGCAGAGATAATAGGATAGAATGAAATGGGCTTACCTCCCGGGGATGTTGTGTGCATTAGCAAATTAACGAGTGTGAAGCTTTAGCGTTTATGTAAGTGCTGGTGGTTGTCATTATTTGTAGGGACCTAGTCTCATTCTAAATAGAGAATTTAAGTATATTATGCCTCTGTCAGAAGGATTTGCACCCACATCAATTGCATTTAAGCCGAGCATAAAACAGAGGTGATAATAACATAGTACTGATCATCTCAATGCAGAGCTGTAAACCTTTTTCCTATTAAAGCTAAAACTATTTTCAGCAACTTTCAATACTTTAAAACTTTGCTTTTCAAGCTTTGTGCCAACAGTTATCTCGACAGTGATTATTTTTCTTGTGACGGGTGAAGGGAATGGGGCCTATTCATTATTCATTCTCACTATGACTATATAATGTATTGAACTTGTTTACATCATACAATCAGGCAAATATTCAGTAGCTGCAATCATTGCAAAAAATCAAAACTCTTTCCTGCTCTGCCCATGCTGCTGTCCTGTAGTGGTAGCCAGTACACAGAGTGAAAACTCACGGAGAATTGAAGTGCTTTCCAACAAAAGGCCCTGTACATAGAGCCTTTCAATTTAATGTGTTGACCAAGAAATTCTGTTGTCGCCTGCCACTTCCAAGGGGATTGTGCTTGAGAAAATTCTTCCATTTCTTGTATCACTCTGACTTCACTTAACCAAGAAAAGTCACTTAGTGCTGATTGCAGAACTCTTGAACTCAGCCCGGCAGCTGCTGCATGAACTCCTCAGATCTGGGCTCCATGTTACTTATTTACATAATAGAGGCCCGGTGCATGAAAATTTGTGCACTGGGGGAGGGGGGCCTCAGCCCGGCCTGCACCCTCTTACAATCTGGGACCCCTCAGGTCTGGTCCCTAGGCCTGGCCTGAGATCAGGGCCTATTGGGGCTTTCCTTCCCCCGGCTGCAGGCAGCTGGTCCCACCCCGCCACTGCCGCTACTTGCCATCTGTGCAGCACAGCCCCCTACTCCCCTGCCATCGGTGGCCTCCCTCTGCAGGCAACAGGGGTGGGGTGCGATGGCTTGGCTGGCCTGTGCCTCCCTCTGTGGGGCAATCGCTGGCCACTTTACACCTGCCACAGAGTAGCCACTGGTGGCCCAGACCTCCCTCTTTTGTTGCTGGGGGGCGGGGCCAGCCCTGCGAGGGGCCGTCTGACTATCTGATCACCCCTAACCGCTGGCCTGCCCACCTGATCACCCCTAACCACTGGTCTGCCTTCCTGATCACCCCTAACCACAATGCCTGCCTTCCTGATCACCCCTAACCACAATGCCTGCCTTCCTGATCACCCCTAACCACAATGCCTGCCTTCCTGATCACCCCTAACCACAATGCCTGCCTTCCTGATCACCCCTAACCACTTGCTTGGGGGCAGGGCCAGCCCGGCAAGGGGCCATGGTGGTTTTGGTCTAACGGTTGTTCCAGTCATTGTGCTTTTATTATATAGGATTCATTTGAAGTGATTTTTCAGGACTATTTGAAACCCTCTCTCAACCTGACATCCTGTAATAGCTGAGATCTGAAGCTCACCATGTTTTTGGTTCTTTTTCTCTTTGTCTTACAGATAACAGACGGGTACCTTTGGAAAGGTCACGCTCTCGCCACAATGGAGGTATCTCCGCTAAGTGAGTCCTGATGCCAAAGAATATAAAAATATTTCAGTAAATAAAATCATTCATTTTGAGAACAAAACATGCACTCAAGGGATGGAGAAGAATCAGTGCATTTCTGCAAAGATCAAGCCAAGCCGGATGAAACAGCCTGCATTTGTAAAGCTATTGCAAGACTCCTCCCACAATCATACTAATATGAACACAATTATTGGGATTCTAAAATGTGTGTTCCATTTTAGTGTAAAGATGTGTATTATTTGTTATTGTGTGTGACCTAACAGTGATGGTGAAAAGTGTAAGAAATTGAAGAGCTCTAAGGCTTTCAAATCATTCAGTCTGTCAGAAACGTACAATGTTACTCAACTTTGCAGGTCACCTCCCCCACAGCCCCTCCCCCCCCCAAAAAAAAAAGGAAGAAAGAGAAGAAAAGGGGTAGAAAAAAAGAATGACTCAATATCTGCTTCTGATTCTTGTTACATAGAAAAGGAAAAGGCCAATGAAAAAGTATGTGTTAGTAATATGGAGCGGCAGTAAGAGACACCATTTTGGAATCTCAGCAAAAGTACTGCTTCGCCCCTGTCTAATTAGTTAGAATCTTATCTCAAGTGAAAGCTGATGGATTCATCTGCTTTGGCTGAAATTAAACTGATCATTAATCTAAAGTTTCAGCATGATAGTGCGGGCACTTTTCATTGCTAAAAATAAACCAAAGTTCAACAGCAGCAAAGTGATTTAAATTTTATTTAAAGAAGTGTTTTCTAATTATGCACATATATCAACTTTATATAAATACTTTATATGGCTATTTTTGAGAAAAACTTCACATCTTAATGTTTAGGTGAGGGATGAACCTAAAAATTCTATTACCTTTATTTAGATTTTTAAAGGTAAATATTGATTCCTAATCTGTGTGGTTTATTTCTTCTCTCTACTCTTCTTTCTCCTATGATCCCCTTGGAAGCAGGGAATAGAATTCTCAGAGACCTGAGAGGAAAAAGATTTCTCTCTGCAAGAGGCAGCAGAAAACTGAAAGGTCAATTGTTTTATCTGCCTTTCTACTCCCCTTTCCAATTCTGCCTCGGTGGTCTGAGGAAGAAAAACCAATTTATGTATGTATGTGTACATATGTGGATATATTTATATCTCCTGCTACAGTAATTCCACATCCCAGTGACTAAGTGAACTTCTGAGTCATCATACTTACTTACCAATATTAACAAATTTAAATGCTGCCGCCATAAACAGCTCTAGGAAGAAAATAGGCTCTACGTTTTTCTTAAATTGATGAGAGAGTAACGATTATATTTCAATTGTCTATTATTTTAAAGTATGCATTGAAGTAATGTGGTATAACTTCTCTGGAGTGCAATTTTAAGACCAATCCATGCAGATGATTATTGTAAAAGATTTCTTATGTGTATATATCTTACATAGAGAATCCTATTTCTCCTCCAAAGCACATTGTAGACATTCAGAAAGAACAAAGGACTGACTTGGCAAGTCACCACATGAGATAAAGACAACTAGTGGCCAGTTTCCTTTCTGCAGATGTGTGATGATTCAGTGCTGCCTTTCCCTCCAGTGCATTCTTACTTGGGTGTCATACTTTACAAAGCTCTAAAGCTGCTATGATAGAGAAATCAACAAGAATTACAGTATCTGAGATGTTACAGTTTTATCTCCTCTTAAGACACTCACATAGGCACACACATACACAAATTTAAAGGATATACTAATTTCACATAATTTTTTAAACAAAGATATTGGTTCTACTAATTTATGTAAATACTTAACGTGTGTATTTTTGACTTCAACAAGTCATTTCTGAAATCTTCATGGTATGGCTTCTTTGAATCCTTTGATAGCTTTTTAGGCCTGGGGAAATATTTTGAAAAATTAACCCTGACTAATGTGTAGGGGCATTTGCCATGCCATATTACCAAGCTGGTCAAGGTAGAAATACTGATGTATATCACCTTTTCCAGATGTGAACTTGCCTTATTTTATAGTTTGTGAAAAAAAAAAGAACTATTATTGATAAAGTATATATTTGTATTTAAAGTAATCCCACCTGCTTTTCACAAATATTATGAAGCCTTTTCAGGGTCTTTCATGAAGTTCCAATAATTGAGTTCAGGGAATTGCTTCCCAGATTTATAATGATCCTGCTCTAGCTATTTGCAGTCTGGGGTTAGATGGAAACGTATCACCAAAAAAGTGCATCATGACATTTTTAGTATGGAATCAGATTATACTGAAGTCTCTTGTTGGATTTATTACTACCACATGTGAGAAGCACCAGTTTATGAAGATTTTCTTCAGAATGTTTTAAAAAATTACAAAGCCCTTAAAATGTTTACTAGTTGTATTAGTTTCCTTCGGCTGCTATAACACAGTATCACAAACTCAGTTGCTTCTTAACCCATCAGAAATTTATTCTCTCGAGATTCTGCTGCCCAGATGTCTAAAACCAAGGGCCATGCTCCCTCCAGAGGCTCTAAAGGAAAATCTGTCCTTGCCTCTCCCTGCTTCTGGTGGCTGTCGGCATTCCTTGGCTTACAGTCACATCTCTGCTCCATTTTCACATCACCTTCTCCTCTGTGTACCTAATCTCCCTCTGCCTCTCTTAGGGACACATTTAGGTTGGCATTTAGGGCCCACTCAGATAATCCAGGATAATTCATCTGAAGACCCTAAACTTAATTATACTTGTAGGACCTTTTTTCCAAATAAGGTAGCTAATTCACAGATTCTGGGATTAGGTTATGAATATCTCTTTTTTGGAGGCAACCCTTAGCCCACAATAGTTGCCTTTGCTCCCCTCCCCAAATTTAGGTCTGTCCCATGTGCATGAAATCTTCACTCCATCTCAACCTTGTCAACACATTACAGCATCAAGTCTAAGTCTAAAATTTCATTCAAACATTATCAGTTCAAGAGTTCCAAATCTCACCATTTAGATGATCTAAATTAGGTATAGAAAATGCCTGAAGCAAAATTCATCTCCATCTGTGGATCGATACAATAAGAAAACAAATTATCTGCTTCCAAAATACAATGTTGGGACAGGCATCTGATAATGGTTATGGGCATTCCTATTCCAAAAGGGAGAAAATGGAAAGTAGGAAGGCGTCATCTGTCCCGATGATTTTCTTTTTTTTTTTTTTTTATTGATTTCAGAGAGGAAGGAAGAGGGAGGGAGAGATAGAAACATCAATGATGAGAGAGAATCATTGATTGGTTGCCTCCTACATGCCCCCCACTGGGGACCGAGCCCAAAACCTGGGCATGTGCCCTGGACCGGAATCGAACCTGGGACCCTTCAGTCCCCAGGCCAATGCTCTATCCACCGAGCCAAACTGGCTAGGGCTGTCCGGTTGATTTTCAAAATTCAGGCAGCAAAATCCTCTTAGGTTTCAAGGCCTGACAATAATCCTCCTTGTCTCAGGGCTCTACCTGTTAGGCCTGCATCTCTGCCCGCTCTGCCCATGGCTTTCACTTCTGCTTCTGCTCCCATGTTTGGGCCCCTGTACCTGCAGTCCTAATGGGTGATCCTTTACATTGAAGGATCCTTTACATTGTAGTTTTATCAGCTTGTTTGTTGCCTGTAAATTTTTAGTAGTCTGAAAACCTTCTCTCATCTTGTCCCATCTCTGTCCCTTTAAGGCCAACCTAGAAGTATTTCTGCTGGTATAACATTTTCAAAAACTCTGTGGGCCTCCCATGTATGTCACATTGATTCAATACTGAGACAAGAGAGTCCTCAGAGATCTTTGCCAGAGAACCCCATCTCTATTCCTGGCTTCAATTGAGATGGTTGAGTGGATCCATGAGTCAATACCTAATCTTTCCAGCAGTAGCCAAAGGTTGTCCAGCCACACCCTTAGCTTTCTCTCCAGAGCACACCTCCTAAAAGCGAGTCTCCTAGTTTGAGCATATTTTACAACCTGAATAGGCTCAAAATGTTCTGAATCATCAAGTTCTGGTTCCTTTCTGTTTAATAGGTCTTTCCTCAATTTCTCTCTTTCCTCTTATATTTTAATATAAGCTTAAGAAGAAGCTAGGCCATACCTCTAATGCTTTGCTTGAAAATCTCAGTTAAATATCCTAGTTCATCATTTACAAATTCTACTTTCCATGCAACTGTTTGAGACAATTCAGATAAGACTTATGCTGCTATATAACAGGGATCGCATTTCTTCTAGTTTCTAATAAAATGTTCCTCCGTTCCTTCTGAGCCCTTATCGGAAGCACCTTTAATTTATATTTTTACCAATAGCCTGCTTAAGTCAATCTATGCTTTTCCTATCAGATGCATCACATTTTTTCCAGCTTCTACCCATTATCCAATTTCAAAGCCACTTCCACATTTTTAGTTATTTGATATATAGCAGAACCTTACTTCCTGGTATCAAATTATGTATTAAGTTCCTGTGGCTGCTGTAACAGATTACTGCAAATGTGGCCGCTTAAATCAACAGCTATGTATTTATTATCTTACTGTTTCGTAGACCAGAAGTCCTAAATTGAGGTGTCAGCAGGGCTGTACTCCCTCTGAAAGCTCTAGGGCAGTGATTCTCAACCTTCTGGCCCTTTAAATACAGTTTCTCATGTTGTGACCCAACCATAAAATTATTTTCGTTGCTACTTCATAACTGTAATGTTGCTACTGTTATGAATCGTAATGTAAATATCTGATATGTAGGAGGGTCTTAGGCGACCCCTGTGAAAGGGTCGTTTGACCGCCAAAGGGGTCGTGACCCACAGGTTGAGAACCGCTGCTCTAGGGAAAAATCTGTTCTTTGCCTCTTCCAGTTTCTTTTGACTCATCAGTCCCTGGCTTGTGGCCAAATCACTCTCAGCTCTGTCTTCAGAGCACCTTGCCCTGTGTATCGAATCTACTTCTGCCTCTCTTATAAGGACACTTGTGGTGGCGTTTAGGCCCACCCGGTTTAGCCATGATAACCTCTTCATCTCAAGATCCTTAACTTCATTACATTTGTGAAGACCCTTTTTCTAAATCAGGTAACATCATAGGTTCTGGGAATTAGGACATGAACATACCTTTGGAGAGTCACCATTCAGCTCACTACACTTTTCGCTTTTTAAAATGCATCCGTGGTGCTCAAGCCAAATTCAAGGTTGTCTAAAAGATATTGTCTGTACAGGCTACTGCATGCTTTGATGTTAAATGGCTGAACAGGCCATTCTAAAATTTGGTTGATACTTTTGCTACTATGGTCAATTTGCTTGAAAAAATAATTGGTTCCAACTCTGAGCTCTAGTGTATCTCTTCTGGCCCCTTTATGGAGTCTTTGACCAAATGTTTTCTATGACTCATAATGCAGGCATAAAACTACCTCTGATACAGAAGGGTTCTTTACAAATTTGTTTTAGATACCCCTCAGCTGAAGGGAGAGGTGACAGCCTGCTTTGAATGGTATTGAGGGAGACTATGCCGATACCAAGACACCCAGAAGTATTTCAGTAGCAGCAGAACTGTGGATTCCTGCTCTCATTTTGCCTTGGAATAAACACCTGTCTTTTTGCAGGACCAAGAATGATTTGAAATTGATATGTATGCATACCTACTTATTCAATAAAGTTAAGATACACATTAAATGTTGTGTTGCCTATGATCATTGATATTCAGGATGAGTGTAAAGGCATACACTAAAGTATCAAGACAGGATGTAAGAACATTCTAGAAAGAAGCTCCAACTGAAAAGAAATGCAAGTGAGAAGGGTGATTGACATCCTCCAGAGAAACTGTTTCTACTGAAAAGGGTATTTTGGGTTTTTGTCTTGATTATAGAATGAAAGGAAATGGGCTTCAAATACTCAAAGGAGTAAAAACCTGGAATCCTATATAATAAAAGCCTAATATGCAAATCGACCAAAAGGCAGAACGACCGGTGGAACAACAAGTCACTATGACACACACTGACCACCAGGGGAGAGACACTCAATGCAGGAGCTGCCCCCAGCCTGCAGACCCCAGGCCAGTCAAGGTGTGTGCCAGCAAGGGCCTCCTGATCGCCCTGCCAGTTGCCCCACAGATTGGCCCTGATCGCCGGCCAGGCCTAGGGACCCTACCTATGCATGAATTTCATGCACTGGGCCTCTAGTAAGTCATAAATGATTACAGATGATTATTCTCTGAAGGGCTTTCAAAAGAATCTCTCATCATAGGTATGCTGACTTGAAGATGGAGTGTTGGACCAGGAAATAACTAGGTCTATAAATGAAACTAAGGTACCTGGCAAGACCAGAGTTTCCTTGGAATGGTTTGCTCCAGGAATCAAATACATTGGCTTTTTCTTCCCAGACACCCAAATAGGCAAATTCCTTAGTAGGGAGTCTGATAAACAAGTATCCACAACTAGGGGGATTTGAGCTTAATGCCAAGAGCTTAAAGAAAAGTGGCAGTCTGAAAACTGATATATATGCAATGCATGTAACATGCTGTATAGTTTTGATTTATAATACAAAGAAAGCTATAGCCAAATATCCCATTTACAGACTGAATTTATTTAGATGTCTATAATCCCAATAGCCACAAATAAAATATTATTACAGTTAACATCCATTGCAGGGAAAAACAATTTGCAATTTCATGAATTATGCAAATCATGACTTTGTTCCTTGTTCTTGGAGATTGGCCAGAATTCAATTTTTAGCCATGATGGCCTTATATCTTGGCTAATACAAGCTAAGCCAATATTTCCACCTATATTTTGGCTAATTGATATCAGACATTTTCACCATTCGATGTTTATAAGCAAGGCACAAGAGCTATTATCATATGATTAGAGACAGTAATAAACCTCAACTTTCTCTACTTTGCTATAGCCTCCAGTGTGGCTATTCTAATCGAGTGTCCATTCAGGGGAAGTTGTTTTTCAGGATACGGTTATGAATTAAACATAGCTGATGCCTTCAGGGATTTCACAGTCTAGTGGGAGATGGCACAGGTACAAAAACAATTATAATTCGAAGTGCAAAGAAAGAGTAGTATCGATAAGGCCTATGAGAGTTCAGAAAAAAAAAACAAATCAGATTTAGAGAGGTGAGGTAGGTATTAAAATGGGAAGCAGGTATCAGTATAGATTTTTTGACAGGGGTGGCATTTGAACTGAATTTTAAAGGGTAAGTTGATTTGGAAATGTGAAGCTTTTATTCATTCAGTCGATATTTAATGAGCATCTCCTGTATGCCAACCCCAACACTAGGCTCTGAGAACATAACAGTGAATCAGATAGATGCGGTCCCCATTCTCATAGAGCTTGTATCTCTTTGAGGAGGGATAGAAGGCAGGAGCAGAAGTACAAACTTTGATGTGCATATGCAAGGAATATTGAAAAATTCTGTTTAACTGGAGTGTTAGGCCCACAAAAGGCAGCAATGGTCATGTGGTTTGGGCTTGATTTGATAAATAGTAGGGGAATACTGGGGGATTTTTAGGGGAAAAATGATATGGAGCACTTAAGAAAGATGAAACTCTGTGTAGGACACAGAGGGGAGATGTCACAAAAGGCCAACGTTGTTGGGGGCTATTGAAAAAATACTTATGATAAATAATGAGAGGCTAAACAAGGGTACATCAGTCGGACAGATACAAATGGCATGTAAAAAACTGGCAACCGCCCTGGCTGGTGTGGCTCAGTCGGTTGGGCATTGTCTTGTGCACCCAAAGTTGCAGAATTGATTTCCGGTCAGGGCATATACTGTACCCAGGTTGCAGGTTCGATCCCTGGTCAAGGCACTTGAGGGAGGCAACCGATCAATATTTCTGTCTCATACTGATTTTTTTCTCTTTCCCTCTACTTTCCTCTAAAATCAATAAAAACGTATTAAAAATAAAATAAAATGAAGAACTGGCAATCAATTAGATGTTGAGGGTATGAAGAGAGGGAGGATTCAAATCTGACACCAAGGTTTAAGACCTGAGTGACTGATAGGCTCCTTTGAACAGAAAAATTGAACACAAGAAGAGCTCATCTTTGCAATGGTGATACCATGGATATACACAGCTGCAGCTCTGACACTTGGTATGACCTATTATCTGTACCGTTGAATGGCTCATACAAGTTTTATATACAAGGAACATCAAGTCATAAAGACATAGAGCAGACAGGAGAACATGATTCTGCACAAGAACTTCCTCAGTGATATTACAGTGATTATAATAATAAGGGCCAGGGGAATTGCTCTAGGTTGCATTTTTTTCCCTTTCCTTCTAGTTGCATTTTTCCCTTTCCTTCTTATTCCTTTTTTCTCTCCCTTTCCCATTCCCTTTTCTTGTTAATAATGCTGAAAGGCAAAGCATTGACTGGCTGTTCAAAGAAACAAAAACTGACAAAGATTGAGTGGACATTAAAAGGTACTGATTCAGTGTTGGCCTCAGAGTGACAGGAAAGGCATTTAGATGAAGTATAATTTGTGGAAAAAGCTCTAATTAGTTCATAGCTAGGACTTCTTAAGTGACTGGTGAATATTTTAAGCTATACATTTAAGAGGATCTTGAACAATTATTACTCTCTAGAAGAACAGCAATTCTCCTGTTGTATTATTTTCCCAAGAATCTCCCAGTTTTCTAAACTGTGCCCGTCTATCTATAAGGCTTCCCTTCTCCGTACATTCAACTGCTGGGTACTGAATAGCTTCCTTTTAGTTAATATTTTGTTTTGGAAGAGGAACTGCTCCATCTCCCCCCTCGCTTCCTACAAATATCTTTTGTTAATGCCTCACCGTTTTTCTACAATCAACCAAATGTTACAATGGGAATTAAGTTGAAAATACTCAAATGCTATGAATTTTCTCCTGGAATAGTTTTTGGAAACTTATCACATTTAACAGCAGTGGCCTAGACTTGCTGACAAAAATCATGTAAGGAAGTGTTTTACCTGATTGAACAACTGGTAGCATTTATGCTGGTGCTTGGGGGATGGAGGAAAGGGCAACGCAAGGGTCATGAATAAGGCTCCATCGCAGAATTCAGTATAATGATAAAAATGAAAGTGCCTTTTAGATGCCAATGACCTTTTGACTCCAGAGCATCTGGGATGAAAAGCTGACTTGCTGTGACCTTATATTGTGTGGCGCTTTGTACTTTTGAAAGAACTTTCACTTTTCATAGCCATTCTTCCATCATCTCATTTCCTCTCAGTCTACAAGCATCCTCAAGTCTCCTCCATCCCATTAAACAACAGTAACCTTCCTGTGCCTCTCTTTCAAGGCAACCATTGGCCACCTAAGTGCCCACTGCTATCGATTCCTCTGAATCCTCATCCTGCTTACTTTCTCCCACTCTTTCACAGGGCACACCTAGCCCTGTCTGCTCCTACCACTCAGCAGATTCCTCAATCCCCTTTATTGGGAGTTGTCTTCACATGACCCCTAAATATAGGTGGTATCTCCTGTGTTCATTTGTATTCTTCCCACCACCAAGGTCATCTTAGACATTGCCAAAGCTTCAACAATTTCATGCCAGCAGATGACTCTGAGATCTCTCCCGAACCCCAGGACCACCAAACTCAGTATATTTCCAACCAAATATGTTCCCCAGCAAACTGATCCTTTGATCCAGGTTGTCCGTCTCAGTCTGGGCACTCCCCCTTGCCCAGTCTTTAAGGCTAGAAATGGCAGAAGCATCTTGTAGTATCCCCTCTCTCCTAATATCCAATGAGGCCCAGAAATTGCTCTCCCTGTTTCAGTCCCTGACCTCTTCAACCCATCCTTCACACCGCTGGAGATTGCTTCCTAACATGCTTTTCTTGGCCTCCTTCAAACGTTTTGATTACTTTCCTTAATTAACAAAACTAGTATGGGCTTCAAAGGTCCCAGGAACAGACTCAACCATAACTTTCAAGCCTCTTCATCATCCCTGCAGCCATGCTGGCCTGGATTTATCACTGGAACTTACCAATGATAAACAAACAAATATATGATTACATCCCCCACATGTAGATAGCTTTCATGCCACTTATGTACATACAATTTAGTCTGGTATGACCTCACCACCCAACTTTACTCCTTTTCTCCTGTTAATCCTTCAAGGTGCAATGCTGCCTTTCTGTAGCCTTCCTTAATTCTCTTCCCTCATTAAAATAAATTTTATCTCTGCTCCCACAGCAATTTTTTCATACTCCCTTATTGCATTCTGCCTTCTACTAGAGTTAGTTGGCTGTGTCCTTGACTAAAGTGTAAGTTTCTTGATGGCCATGACTGTCTCATTCATCTCTGGGCCTTTACACAAAGCAATTGCTCAATGAATTAATGTGTAGTGTCAACTCCAGGTGAATTAAACAAATGAAAAGGAATGTTTGGTACAGGTAATGGAAAATCATAGCTAATTTCCTCATCCAGGTGAGAACATAGCCTTCATCATTGTCCTGGGAGCTGAGGGCCCGCCTAAGGTCAGCGGTGAGGACAAGCCCCCCAGATGTGGATGACTGGAAGTTGACTTCAGAGGAGTGCTTTCAGGAGCTGATGACTGATTGAAGACAAAGAGGAAGGTTTTTCCTCCAAGGTCAAGCTTTTAACAAGTATCTGCATTGTACACCGAGGGATTTGGCTGTACTCCAATTATGCTAATATGTTTTATATATGGGCCTCCAGCATCCAGGAAACACCTCCCTAAACAATTTAATAAGTGTAAATATCAAGGCAGAGTTGTAAATGTGGAACTTATTTGTACTGTACCAACCTTGTTATTATCAAATGTCATGGGGTATAAGTCATGGCAATTATGCTGCCTGCTTTTTATTACATTTCATTTACTTTCTAAAAGTGCAGTATATTCCTATAAGCTTCTAGCCTAGCTGTGTGTTCTGGAGTCACAGAAGGCAGGAACGTTAGGGTCACAGCATTAATGGGCCTCCCTAATGGAGAAAGGAAATCATGGGTCGTTGACTTCACCCTCTGACACACTATACTCAACATTAGGCTTCACTGTGTGTTGCAACAATTCAAGCTGTGGGACCTCGTGGGTTTCTCCATACGAGACATTTCATGATCTAGAAAACAGATTTGCTTCCTTCCCCCTCCCATCACCTGGGCATGCGACGTATGTATGTCCCTGTCATGAAGAAGCTGGCCATTTTGCATGAAGCCTTCAAACTCTTGATTGCTAGCTCGGTGGGGTTCAGTTCCAGAGCCACCTCTTAAGTGGTTTCTTGGCATGTGAAGGTGAGGCAAATAGGACTGATTTTTCTGGTTTGGGCCAGGAAGGCATCCACTATACCCAGCCCATTATTCCCTTGCCCTAGTCTCTTTCTCCTCCCCCTTTCCCACTTTACATCAACCACTCAGTAGGGAAAGGCCAGGTGTCTCTTATTCCATATAACTAAGCATTCATGGCAACAGTTCTCCTTTCTTTCAAAGGAGTCCTTCTAGTCCAGCAGTTCTCAACCTATGGGTCGTGACTCCTTTGGGAGTCAAACAACCCTTTCACAGAGGTTGCCTAAGACCATCGGAAAACACATATATAATTACATATTGTTTTTGTGATTAATCACTATGGTTTAATTATGTTCAATTTGTAACAATGAAATTGGGGGTCACCACAACATGAGGAACTGTATTAAAGGGTCGCGGCATTAGGAAGGTTGAGAACCACTGTTCTAGTCTATGTGCAGGCTTCCCTGGTATTAGGCAGGAAACCTGTTAGGCTGCAGATGTCTGTTGGCCAGTGAATGTGTTAAGGGTTTTGAAAAGTACCACGACTTCCAAAGTTGCCTTGAAATATAAGGAATAAAATGAATAAAATAGCATTTAATCCTTGCACCCAGGAGGCTCTTCAGGAGCATTACTTCCTTAATGGCAGCATCCCCCTACCTTTATTGTTTTAGCCAGGTTAACAATAGCTATTCATTTGTTCATCACTCATTCCACAAATAACCACTGAGCAATAACTATGTGACAGGCACCATTTAATGTGAGTCCAAATAGATGTGATCCAGCTCTTCATGAGCTTACAGGTAAGTGGAGCATGTCAAAGATAAAAAAAAAATCTATATATGATTACAATTGCGTTAAGTGCCTAAGAAGAAAAGAATGTAAATACTACAGGAGAAAATAACAGTTGTGTATGTATGTGTGTGTGTGTGTGTGTGTGTGTGTGTGTGTGTGTGGTGGGGAGGGGGGCCTAAATTAGACCAGGTGATCAAGAAAGTCCTCTCTGAAAAAGTGATATATAATTAAAGACCTAAAGGATGAGTAGAAGTTAACCAGGTGAAAAATGAGCATTTGTGTTGAGTCAATGTAATATAATTAAGCCCATATAATGGGGCAATGTAATAGCTTTGGCTAGGTTGTACTATGGTTACAAACAATCCCCAAACCTCAATTACCATAGTAAAGGTTCATGTGGCAGCTATAGGTCATCTGAGACTGTGCCTCATATACCTTCATTCCAGGACCCTGGCTAAAGGAGTCCTTATTTGGGACATGCTACTTTTATGACAGAGGGTAAACAACAAAAAAGGCTGCCCCACACCATGGCTCTAACTACTTCTGATCCTATGTGGTGGAGGTCACTTTGGATCACATGATCCTGAAAGTCTTGTGGGAAGATGTGGCAAAGGAGAATCAAACCCATGCACCTTGATGGCGGAGAAAAAGCTTCCAGTTATTTTTGATATCTACACCGCCACTCAGTTCTATCAATTCTCCATGGTATAGCTTACGTAGAATTTTTTCTGATTTCAAAGCCACCACCCAACCCCAGACCCTAGTACCTGACTCCTTGATTTCTGCCTAAACAGCTGACCCTTGAAGAAAGTGGGGGTTAGGGGGCACTGACCCCCCCTTCCCCCGCCACACATAGTCAAAAATTCAAGTATGATTTTTGACCTCCCAAAAACTTATGTGTTCCTCAGTATCCATGGGGGGATTGGTTCGAGGACCATCTGGGGATACCAAAATCCATGGATGCTCAAGTACCCTGTATAAAACTAGAGGCCCAGTGCACTAATTCATGCACCAGTGGGATCCCTCAGCCTGGCCTGTGGGATCGGGCCGAAACCGGCTCTCCAACATCCCCTGAGGGGTCCCGGACTGCGAGAGGGAGCAGTCCAGGCCAAGGGACCCCACTGGCGCATGATCGGGGTCAGGGAGGGACATGGAAGGTTGGCCAGCTGGAGAGGGACCGTGGGAGGACTCCAAGGTGTGTCCGGCCTGTCTTGCTCAGTCTTGATTGGCTGGACCCCAGCAACAAGCTAACCTCCTGGTTAGAGCATCTGTCCTCTGATGGTCAGTGCACATCATAGCAAGTGGTTGGGTGGCATTAGCATATTACGCTTTGATTGGTTGAACGGCCATCTGGTTGACTGAACACTTAGCATATTAGGCTTTTATTAGATAGGACTAGAGGCCTGGTGAACAACAATTTGTGCACTTGGGGAGGGGGGGTCCCTCAGGCCGGCCTGTGCCCTCTCGCAGTCTGGGACCCCTCGGGGGATGTCCGGCTTATTTCTTTCCTGCCTCCCTCAGCTGCCCGGCCCAGGTTGATTGTTCCCGCCTCCCTCAGCCGCCCGGTCTGAGTTGTTTTGCTCTCGCCTCCGCCACCCAGCTTGTTTTTGGCCGCCCAGCTTGCTATGCTCCCAGCCGGTATATGCAAATTAACCACCATCTTTGTTGGGTTAATTTGCATATGGAGCTGATTAGCCAATGGGAAGCGTAGTGGAGGTATGGTTAATTACCCTTTTCTCTTTTATTAGAGAGGATGGCATAGCTCAATGCATATAGTCAGCCTTGCACATCCATGGATTCCCACCAGTATAAGTATTTATTGAATAAAATTTGCATATTGCTCAGCCCAGTCCAAAGCAGCCACTTATTATCTGATCCCCACCCTCCAAGCCCTATAGTGACTCACAAAGTTAAAGTCCAGACTCTTCAGCTGAGTAGCCAACACTGTCCACAATTTGGTCTGACCCACTTTTTCCAACGTTCTCTTCCACTTTTTCCCAAACTTCCTTTGCTGCAGCGATCCCGACTTAACTGGGCCTTCTCTGAAAATCTCTCTTATATAGATCAGCAGTGACCAACAGAAATCTAATGAAAGCCACAGATAATTTTAAATTATCTAGCAGCTACATTTGAAAAAGTAAATACAAACAAGTGACATGAGTTTTAATACGGCAAGTCCTCACTTAACGTTGTCAGGTTCTTGGAAACTGCGACTTTAAGCAAAAGGATGTTTAAGAAAACCAAGTTGACCATAGGCTAATTGACATAAACAAAAGTTCCTATTTCTGGTCACAAAAACTTCTAAATAAAGACCCAAAATGCTATAATATTAAATGCTGAAATAAATGTGAGCTAGCCCTAGCCGGTTTGGCTCAGTGGATAGAGCATCTGCCTGCGGACTGAAGGATCCTGGGTTCGATTCTGGTCAAGGGCACATGCCTGAGTTGTGGGCTTGATCCCCAGTGGGGGGCATACAGGAGGCAGCCAATCAATGATTCTCTCTCATCATTGATGTTTCTATCTCTCTCTCCCTTTCCTTCCTCTCTGAAAACAATAAAAATATATTTAAAATAAATAAATAATAAATAATATGAGCTATACATACATTTAAGAAAGATGAATAAAAACAAGGTAATTCTTTTTCAACCCGCTTATTCCAGTTCAGGGTAGCCAGAACCTCTTTCAGCTGCTCAGGGCACAAGGCAGGACCCACCTTGAACAAGACGCCCTTCCATTACAGGGCCACTCACACACCCACACTCACTCTGACCCGCTCCATGCAGACACTCCAATTAACCTAATGCGCACGTCGTTGGGATGTGTGAGGAAACAGAAGTCCCTGGAGAAAACCCACGCAGACATGGAGAGAATGTGCAGACTCTACACAGAAAGTGGCCCCAGCCAGGCATCGATTTTTTTTTCTCATCAATGTTATAACGAAATGACTTTGAACAAAACAATGTTACCCAAGGACCTGCTGTATATTAATTTAACCCAAGATATCCAAAGCACTATCCTTTCAACATGTAATCAATATCAAATTTTTAGTGAAGGACTCTCCATTCGTTTGCATGCTGTGTCTCCAAAAACCCATGAGTATTTTACAATTGCAGCATGTTTCAATTCGCATGCACCAGCCACATTTCCAGTGCTCGACAGCCCATGTAGCTGGTGGCTCCCATTCTGGATGGCACAGGTCTAGCCCTGCCCTGGTGGCTCAAGGCAAGCTCTGTCCTCTGCCTGAAACACCTGCCACTCAAACCGTCACCTTTGAAAACTCTACCTTCCAGGGCCCAGCTGTGTAGCCCACACGCTAAGAAGTCTTCCTAGAGTCCCTCGGCCAAAACTCATCTTCCCCCTCTTCCATACTACCCTTCACATCATTTTCTTTTCTATCTTCAAGACTTGCGAGTAAATAATACAGTCATTTGTTTCAAAACTCAGAGTACCAAGAGATATGCATACAATGATACCTTCTCCCACCAGTCACTGTGATTCCTTCCCCTGGAGGTAACCAATGTTATTAGACTTTTGTGTATCCTCGCTGGTACATCTTTTACATATACACATACATATGCAACACCCATTTCTTCACCCTTTTTAAAAAATGGCAGCATACTAAACGTATTCTCATATCTTACATTTTTATACTCGGTAGTCTCTATTGGAGATCATTCTGTATCAGTCCATAAAGTGCACCTGTCTCCCTGGCAAGGCTTTTAGCTCTTAGCATATATAAATGTTGTCCTCTTTCTTCTGTATACTTGCATAGCCCTGCGCCTTGGTCTGTGCTGCTATACCTGTTACTCAGTAAGTGTTTATTAAATGGAATTTCTTAAACTATTACCACATAAATCTTCCCAAAATGCTCTTTTGCATATGGTATCCACCACCCCCATCACAACCTCATTAACTTCAAGGGCCTTCACAGTCTGACCCATCATTCCCTTCCAGACTAATCGTTACTCCACAGAGACACACCCTTTGCTTTAACCAACAGGTGTCCTCACTGGAGCTTTGCCACAGGTGAATATGTATGGTTGCACGTGCTCAAGTGTGTGTGTGTGTGTATGCGTGCAAGTGCACACACATGAACATGTATTTTACTCCAATATCCTCCCAACTAGACTATAAACCCCCAAGGCAGGGCTTATGTCTCCTCCCCGTGCTTGTCCTGGGGCAGCACCGCTAACTGGGCCGTGTGGACGTGATGGACTCGGGATGTCTCCCTCCAGGCCGCCTTCTCCCCCACTCCCTCCCCCGGCACCTGCACTGCCTCCGGCTGGGGGATAATCGCCCAGATTCCACATTGCCTTTTGCCAGAGACAGAAGACAGCTCGTTTCGCTAATCCATTTTTATTTTTAATTCTTTTGTCATTCAAGTGATTCTCAAGCCCGAGAAGTCGGCAGAAGCAGAGACAAGGGTCCAAGCACAAAAGCAGCATAGTTCCTGCCAGGGAGTTTTTCTTCCCACTTTCACACTTTTGTCCAGAAGTCCATCTACTTAAATCTGAAATCACCAACTTATCTTAAGTCTCAAAGCACTAAAGCTGCTTTGAGAGATCCATCAAAAGCAGATCTAACAGGACCATGGCGGGCTTGCGTTTGAATGAAACCTGGTAGTACTCATCTGCGCTCAGCTCTCAGGGGCGAATTACCGTGCTCTGTGGCGGGTGTCATTCTGAGGCTTTATGCTCTTTACGTCACTGCATCCTCACAACTATCCTGAAGCGGGTTCTGTTACTCTGGTACCCAGAGGAGCGGACAGAGGCACAGGGAGGGAAGGTGGCTAATCAAGATCTCTACTAGGAAGCGGTGCAGGCGGATCTCGAACCCAGGGTCCAGGACTCCAGAACACACGCCCTTGACCACTAGGCACGTGCTCTCTCTGGGCCTGAGCAAGCCGTTGCCTTTCCGGTGTGTGCTGCTGGAAACCCAGTTGAACCCCTGAGGAGCATGAGCGCAATCAGCCTCTTACCTGCTTCCCTTTTGTTTTCTTTGCCCTTCACTTGGACCAGATAGAACCGCGCTACTTTCCCACTGAGCTTCCTCATGCTTTCACTGCTTGCCAGACCGAGGGCTCCATATCTAGACTGTTTCCTGTGACTCAATCTATGCTCCATGGGCAAGCAGCACCAGCCTCCCCAAAGAACTTGTCTACACTAATAAAAGAGAAACATTCAAATTGGTGTCACTCCACTATGCCCACCAGCCAATCAGGATGAGTATGCAAATTAACCCAACAAAGATGGTGGTTAATTTGCATACGAAAGCACGGAGCGAAGACTGAAGATGACTGAAGACTGAAGACTGAAGAGGCTTGGCTTCTCTGCTGTGGCCGCAGTGGACCAAAGGCCTGGGTCCCAGGTGCCAGAGGAAAACCAGTGCCAGCAGCCAGGGGAAGGAAGGCCTATTGCGTGACTCTTAGTGCAACAGGCCTCTAGTTAGAAATAAAACATCTCGGGCATCACTCAGGCCTACTGACTCTGAGTCTGCATTTTGATGGATTCTCATGGAAGCTTGAGAAGCACTGGCCTCCGCCTTTGGGAGTCCTCCCTTAGGGGCTCTTTGCTGGGATGCTCCCAAAACACAAGTCTAAAATCTATGGCTTGAAAGGGAGGGAATTATTGGAGTCAGAGGCCATGCTAAATGGACAGTTTGCTGTCTTATTTTAAAAATATTCTTTTTATTGATTTCATAGAGAGGAGGGAAGAAGGATAGAAACATCAATGATGAGAATCATTGATTGGCTGCCTCCTGCATGCCCCCCACAGGGGATGGAGTTCGCAACCAGGGCATGTTCCCTGACCGGGAATCGAACTCTGACCTCCTGGTTCATGGGTTATGCTCAACCACTGAGCCATGCCAGCTGGGTGAGATTTTTCTGTCTTTAGAATAAAACATGTGTGTGTAAAATGAAAAAAACAACCACACATTAGCCATCATTTCCTTCCCATATTTCATTCCTGCTCTCCTGGTGTCTTACACTGCCACCACAGAGGTACTTTCCTTTATATAATGAGGAAATTTTTAATTAAAAGCATCAGAATCTTTGAGGACAGATAATCCTTTAAAAATAAGTTAATCTGTATTTACAAGCTCCCATTTATTTGGCGACAAAAGGAGGGGGCGGGGGGAAGATGCCTCTGAAGACATAGAGAGGAATGATTAAGCTAATTTACAATAATTGCTTTAATCTTGGTATACTGAATTGTAGTGTCTAACTCTTTCAGTTCTCCTGGTCTAAGGTAAAGGAGGAATATGTTACCATGCTCTCTATGGCACCGCTGAATGACTGGAAATGCTGCCGTATAGTGCAAGCCTGTCCTCCAGGTTATCCATGCAATCGCAGCTCCTCACTCCACCCCCAACACCTAATTGCTGCTCTACTCACTCCTTCAATTTAAAATAGAAAGTCCATGTTCAGAAGCAAAGTTGTTAGCAGCTATTAATTTCTTAGCTCGAATAAGTTGACCAGGCCAAAATGAATTAGGGAAGGCGCTCGGGAACAGAACACAGGACAAGGGCATGTGAAGGAGAAGAGGGAATGGGTTGAAACCAGGGCAGCCAGTAAGGCCAGGAGAGGGTCCAGGATGGAGAGAGGGTAGCTGAGATGCAGTCAACATTGCTTACTTCCTGGTTATGGCTCAGGACAATCCTGCTGGCTTCCATCTCTAACACGTGCTATGGATTCATCACCACACATCCCCAGGAAGCATCTGGAGTAGGAAGAGCAGTACTACTTCCGGTGTTGTGAAATACTTCCTCTTTGCCCGCTTGCCCTGAGGTTGCCCACTTCTCTCCCTGAAGGGACCAGCTGGGTCAGGCGTGCCTTTGCTTTTTGAATGACTCAGGTCTGAGTCATTCATCAAGCAGAGTAGGCCCCAGTGACAGGAGCAGCCCTTTCAAGTCAGAAGAGTGCAATTGCATTGTAAGGGACCACGAGCATTCCAAGACATCAGGCTGAGAGTTATCCCATTGTTTTACTTTTAGAAAAACGACACTCTTCATTTTTGCTCTTGGTGAGCTCTGCTCCACCACTGATTTCAATCTCAAAGTTTCCTGAAGGGTTCTGCCAGATGTGACCAATAGCTCATCATGATCTGATATCTGCTATACGGCCTCAAACAACAGGGAGATGGCGAGCATTGCATGCACACTGCATTTATAGAAGTATCTGTCTCCAGATTGTGGCAGGAAGCATTGAGGCTAACAGAACACATTTCTTTTGAGTTGGAAACAGAGTACTTGGCAGCTAACAACAGGGTGATGCAGCTCACTTTCAAGAGCAGAGGACAGATTATGTGGGTGCTCTCGGTTGTTAAGCCTCAATATAAGGGAATTGTCACCGAGAAGCAGATGTGGGTCATCATTAATAACATTTTCAGACACTAATTTCCTTCTGAGGGGCTCGGTGCCTTCTACATCCAGGATCTCACTTAACCATGAGGCGTGATTCACGGGGCGTGAACACACAGCATGTCACCCCGAAGAGTTCACAAAATGCTTTTACATCTAGCATCGTGCTTGGGCCTCACAACAGGTCTGTGAGGTCCGTGGAGGTTAGCAAACCCTGTTTGTGAAAAAGCAGCATCTGAAAGCCAGAGCTTCCAGCTCCGATGGTGCTGCACCCCAGGCGCCTCACAGGCAGCAGCTGTCAGCACCGCTGTCGCTGCAGGTGGCGCGCACTATCCCTGCATGGCCTGGGACACGGCAGCCCTGTGCTTCGGAAGGCGGGCACCAGGGGCTGCTGCTTTCTCTGCCTCCTGCGCTCCCATTTCTTCACTCTGACTCCTGATTGAATGACCATGACCTAAAATGCTTTGCTTTTATATCTGTCTTCTTCCCACCAACCCCAGGTAATATTTTAACCTCCATAGTTCCCATGAGTCTTTCTTTATTCCTACATGCAGAAGTGTTTCTGGGCTTTTTAAGCCTTTGCCGCTTTGGGATAAACATCTTGCACGCCCTGCCATTCATGCCCTCTCCCCTGCTCTTTGCAGACACGGGTGTGCCCGTTCATGCTCAACTGAGAGTTCAGACTCCTGGTTTGGATAATCATCATCTTATGTCTACCAGCAGCCAAATTGTTACTCGTGTTTATTTTCTATCTCAAGAGACCAATATGCTTTTTTTTTGCTCTTCTACTTATAAGGTGATAGAATATCGATATGATCTTTCAAACTATTTCTCTCCCACCCCGATTCTGAAACATAGAGCCCCTTGATGATCACTGCTCTGTTGTTACTGATCAGATTTTGTTAAATTTATAACAGTTTCCACATCGGTCCCACTAGCCTGTGACCTCCTTGAGGGCAGGGATGTAATCCGGTTGTGCCTTGTAGCCACACATGCCAAGCAGAGAGGCGCACATTAAGTATTTGTCGAATGAATGACTGAATGAAGAAACAGTGCCAGAGGAAGGCTTCTTCGGTGCTGCTGCATCATTGTCCTGGTGTCTTGTTCTGTTTTTAGCAAAAGTACAAATTGGAAGTGTTTCAGATTCTTTAGCATCTGACTCTGACGAGTGTCAATGAAAACAGCCTGGCTTCCCTTCTCCATCCCCACCAACCTGTCTATTAGCTCATCGAAGCTTTGCCGCTCAGGTGCCAGATGCCTCTCTTGATTAATTATATACTTCCTTCTCTCGTCTTGCATGTTTTAAACTGACAGAAATTGCCCAGAATTGAATGCATGACCTCTAAAAATCCAAGTCTACTAAAAAAGGGCTGGTTTCTCACTGTAATCTGTCATAATAATCCTCCAGAGGGTTGATTTTATAACTTAAAAGAGGCTGCTGTGTCAAAATAATGGTGCAGATCAGCTCCACTGGTCAGCCTACCACCCACATCTGAACGTGAAAATACCTCTGCCCTGTTAGTGTTTACATTTCGCTCAGATCCACTAGACCTAGGCATCGCAAGCCATTTGGAGTAAAGAAACATAGTTTTTGTTTTGATTTTTGTTTTCATTTTGAATTTATAGATACTTTTATAAAATATAAAAAAATAAGTTACTAGAAAATATATAATAAAAAGGTATGCAAAACAAAAGCCCTTATATATTTTATTTACTTGTTTTTGTTAGCATCAATTGACATGAAAGTACTCTGACAAATTGCTGTAAGGTTCTCAAACGCTTACTCTCAATAGCTATACTTAACTCATGGTGGGCCATCCGTCATCCATCTACAAAGCCAGGAAGCGGAGCTCCGCATGAGATTGTGTACTTACCCAGGCCTCGGCCAAGCTTTATGATGGCCTAACTTGCCTTTGGACCCCCAGGGGCTAGTCATCATGCATAATGATTTAGATGACTTTCCAAAAGAATGAATATGCCCTTATATGGAGGACTAACAACCCTTGTGAGCATAAATTAGAATTGATGTGAGTGACCCGGCACTGTAACTAAAAGTATAATTTTGATAGAGTCGGGTTAGAATTCTGGGTTAGCCACTTACCAGCGATGTGTCTGTCAGCAAGTTATTTTACCTCTCCATTCCTTAGTTTCTTAATCTATGAAATGGAAATAATTATAGTCTCCATCTCATAAGGATGCTGCGAGGATTAAATGATGGGATGCATTTAAAATACTTGCTGAGATGCCTGGCAAATAGTACAAACTCAGCAAGGTTGGCTATCGTTACCATGAGCCCAGTAAATAGTATTAATGTTCACTTCATGGGAGAGGAAAATTCCAAATTTGCCGTCCTATAGACCCCTCATCTAGTGACTGTGGGATTACGGAAACTGCTTCATCCAGGTACCTCAGGCTGGGCAGGACTGCTCTCAGAGGCATGCTGCCCCTTCTTCCACTCAAGGTGGTTCTCCGTGCTCCTGAGAAGGCTTCGGTACCCTAACGAAGTCAATTTACTTCTCTTGCACTCAACTGGTGGGTTCTCACTTCTTGACATTTCCTCAGGACAATCCTTATCCTGTAGTGCAGTGGTTCTCAACCTTCTGGCCCTTTAAATACAGTTCCTCATGTTGTGACCTAACCATAAAATTATTTTCGTTGCTACTTCATAACTGTAATGTTGCTACTGTTATGAATCGTAATGTAAATATCTGATATGCAGGATGGTCTTAGGCGACCCCTGTGAAAGGGTCATTTGACCGCCAAAGGGGTCGCGACCCACAGGTTGAGAACCGCTGCTGTAGTGCCTGCTCCTTTCTTCAGTGTCACAGTATTCGCCTTGATCAAAGCCAATACCCACATTAGCCTCCAAAAGCAGTTCTCAAACTTTATTGTTCATCAGAAGCACCCGGGGAGCCTGTTACTAGTAAGCATGCCCATTCCTGAACTTCACTCCCAAATTCTGGGGTAGGGCCCAGGAACTTGACCTGTTAAATGGACTCCCCCTCCCCACTCTTCCAACCCCCAGAGGACTCAGAGACATTAACTCTTTGGGCCACAGATTGAGAAACCGTGCTCTATATAAGAACACTATCAGCACTTGAATCGATTCTCCAGATTTTCTTAAATGCTAATACTTTTAATAAAGTAACACCTTATTAACTCGGCTTCCTGAAATTGGAATTCTTGATAATTGGACAGAAGCGTGGCTGCCAAAAAGGGAGGTGGGAGGCTGAAGATGAATCTCCCTTCAAGATGATGAGTAGAGCTAGCCATGCATAGTTAGATAGGTGCCTAGTGATTCCTTGCTGATTTATTCATTGACTGAAAGTTCCTTGATTAATCCATTCAGGACCTCATATACCATTTTCTCTTATTTGGATTATGCCCTAGACCCGTGGTCGGCAAACCGTGGCTTGCAAGCCACATGCGGCTCTTTGGCCCCTTGAGTGTGGCTCTTCCACAAAATACCACGTGCGGGAGTGCACGTACAGTGCGATTGAAACGTCGTGGCCCATGTACAGAAGTCGCTATTTTGTGGGAGACGGTATTTTGTGGAAGAGCTACACTCAAGGGGCGAAAGAGCTACATGTGGCTCGCGAACCACGGTTTGCCGAGCCGCAGTTTGCCGACTACAACCCTAGACTCTTATCTGATTTTCCCACTTCTACTCTCGCTGTCCAATAGTCCATTCTCCACGTATATACCATGTGTGAATTTAAAACTAAAATTGTGGTTGTATCACCTGCCTAAGAAAACCCTTTAAATGGTTTCTTGTTGATCTTAGGACAGAGACCGAACTCTTTATCAGGGTCTACAAGGCCCTGCACTGTCTGGCCCTGCCTACTGCAGCAGCATCTTGTATCACTTTCCCCCTGGCGGTCTGTGCTTTACACATGCCAGCTTTCTTTCAGTTCTGTGACCAGCCCCCACTTCCTGCTGCTACCGAGTCTATGCATATGCTTTTCCATGGATTTAGAATGTTCTTCCCAGCATCCATCCCTTTCCCTCCCCACACAGCCACACAAGCACACACTTAGCTAACCCCTACTCATCGTGGGACCTTGGCTCAAATGTCTTGACCATAGAGAAACCTCCTGAGCTTCCAACTCTAGGTCTGTTTCCTTTTCTAGATGCTTTCAGAGAACCACTTGCTTTTCCTCAAAATATTTGTCTCAGTTTGTGATGATACAAACGCTACTATTGGTATAATTATTTGGTTAAAACCCATCTCATCTTCTAGACCAGTGGTTCTCAACCTTGGCTGCACATTAGAATCACCTGGGAATCTTTCTTTTTTTTAATTAAATCATTATTGTTCATATTATTACAGTTGTTCCTCTTTTTTCCCCCCATAGCTCCCCTCCACCCCGTTCCCACTCCACCCTCCGCCCTCACCCGCCCCCCGCACTGTCCTCATCCATAGGTGCACGATTTTTGTCCAGTCTCTTCCCGCATCCCCCACACCCCTTTCCCCCGCAAGAATAGTCAGTCCACTCCCTCTCTATGCCCCTGATTCTATTATAATCACCAGTTCATTCTGTTCATCAGATTATTTATTCACTTGATTTTTAGATTCACTTGTTGATAGATGTGTATTTGTTGTTCATAATTTGTATCTTTACCTTTTTCTTCTTCTTCCTCTTCTTAAAGGATACCTTTCAGCATTTCATATAATCCTGGTTTGGTGGTGATGAACTCCTTTAGCTTTTCCTTATCTGTGAAGCTCTTTATCTGACCTTCAATTCTGAATGATAGCTTTGCTGGATAAAGTAATCTTGGTTGTAGGTTCTTGGTATTCATCACTTTGAATATTTCTTGCCACTCCCTTCTGGCCTGCAAAGTTTCTGTTGAGAAATCAGCTAACAGTTGTATGGGTACTCCCTTGTAGGTAACTGAGTTTCTTTCTCTTGCTGCTTTTAAGATTCTCTCTTTGTCTTTTGCTCTTGGCATTTTAATTATGATGTGTCTTGGTGTGGTCCTCTTTGGATTCCTTTTGTTTGGGTTTCTCTGCGCTTCCTGGACTTGTAAGTCTATTTCTTTCACCAAGTAGGGGAAGTTTTCTGTCATTATTTCTTCAAATAGGTTTTCAATATCTTGCTCTCTCTCTTCTTCTGTTGGTATGCTTGAAGCTGTCCCAGAGGCTCCTTACACTATCTTCGTATTTTTGGATTCTTTTTTCATTTTGCTTTTCCAGTTGGGTGTTTTTTGCTTCTTTATATTTCAAATATTTGACTTGATTCTTGCAATCGTCTAGTCTGCTGTTGGAACTCTGCATAATATCCTTTTATTTCAGTCAGTATATGCTTAATGTCTAGTTGGTCCTTTCTCATAACCTCGAGGGTCTCACTAGATTTCTTGAGGGTCTCACTACATTTATCGGCGGTCTCACCAGACTTTTTGAGGGTCTTACTAAATTTATTGGCGGTTTCTAGAAAGTTCTTGAAAAACCTTAAAAGTGTGGTTTTGAACTCTATATCTAGTAGTTTGCTTTCCTCCATTTCTGTCATTTGTGTCCTGTTTCTTTGTCTCTGCATTTTTTATGCTTCCCTGTGTTGGTAGAGTGGCTTTCTGTGCTAGGTGTCTATAGGGCCCAGTGGCTCAAGCTCCCTAATTACCTGAAGTGGACCTCGTTGTGGGCTTCGTGCACAGTCTTGTTGTAGTTAAGCCTTGATTGTTGTAGTTATCACTGGGAGGAATTGACCTCCAGGCCAATTGGCTGTGAGAATCAGCTGTGTCTGCAGTGGGAGAACTTCTGTGCTGGAGACACCCCTCTGGGGCAAGACTTGCTTCAGTGGGGCTTTGGTGCTCACTGAGTCTGCCCGCTGAGTATGTCCTTTATGTTTCCACGGAGCTGCAATCTGGATGGTCCCACTCTGACCACCGGGCACACTGGCTCCTGGATCTCTAAGGAGGTGCTAATCTATCCTCTGCCTGAGGCTACCCAGCAGGAGCTCAGCTGTGAAGCAATTCGAGTTGCCCTGGGGCCTTGGGCCAGCTGCAGTTTGTTAGGTAATTTTCAGATTGCAAAGGGCCAAGCCTTTCATATGCAAAAGCCGGCACACAGCTTGGGCGGGGCGGGGTCCCAGGGGATCAACAGGGTGGAGCAAACAGCTATGGCTGCCCTCAGAGGCCCCACTTCTCAGTGTCCCAGCAATCGCTGCAAACACGTCTGAGAGAAAAATGCCCTTGAGTTCCAACTGATGCCAGACAGTCCAGTTTCTCCCGTATGAGTCTGGGTCCCCAGAGACTCGCCCGGAACTGGGGCTCAGAGCTTGAGACTCCCTACCAATTGAAAAAGACAACCGTGTCCTCAGCTGCCAGCCCTCTCCGCATGCACCTCTGTACCTCTGTACTTTACTTCCGCACCATACCTCCTCTGAGTCTCGGTATACTTTTCTCTTTCCTTCTAGTTGTAGAATTTCCACTCAGCCAGCCTTCCTGTTGTTCTAGATCAGGGGTGGGCAAACTTTTTGACTCGAGGGCCACAATGGGTTCTTCAACTGGACCAGAGGGCTGGAACAAAAGCATGGATGGAGTGTTTGTGTGAACTAGTATAAATTCAAAGTAACATCATTACATAAAAGGGTACGGTCTGTTTTTTTTTTTTTAGTTTTATTCATTTCAAACGGGCCGGATCTGGCCCGCAGGCCGTAGTTTGCCCACGGCTGTTCTAGATGATGTCTGTTCTGTCTTTTAGTTGTATTTTTGAAGCGGTTGTGTGAGGCAGAAATTTCAGGTGTTTCCCTATTCCGCCATCTTGGTTTCTCTATCTGGGAATCTTTTCAAAATCCTGATTTCTGGGCCTCATCCTCCGGAAATTCTGTTTCTTTGTTACTAATGCTGTGACCTCACCCCATAACAAAGAAACAGAATTTCTGGAGGATGAGGCCCAGAAATCAGGATTTTAAAAAGATTCCCAGGTGATTCTAATGTGTAGCCAAGGTTGAGAACCACTGTTCTAGACTGTAAGCTCCCTGGGGGCCCAAAGCATATTATCATATCCTCAGCATCTAGCATAGTTACTAGCATATATAGTAGGCACTTAATGTTTAAGTCAATGGGGAGGATGAATCCCTTCTATGCCTTCCCAGAGTAGACTACAACCATCCAAACTTCTCTATTTTCCTCCCAAAACACTATCCTGACTCTGTGTCTAAGAATATGTGAGTGACATGAGTTCAAACTCTTTTAGAGGGAAGACCCCATTCAAGGTAATGGGATTCAAAACCTACCCACTTAATCCTTATGCTTCACGTTAGCTCCCTCAGTCAGGAGACCAGATAAGCCTGATACTGAATAGCCCTGCCTATCCTAAATAGTAGTTCCCGCTGCACTAAATAATTCCCTTGATAGAAGGGAGCTAGGCATCAGATGGTAATGAGGGGATACCTGCTCAAGTCATTGAGTTGCAGGGTCAAATCTTGTTAGCTATCACCTTAACCAGCAAATGCCCTCTACAATGAACAATTGTATTTCAATTAAGTTATCCATCCCACTCTCTCTGTATGTAATTATAGTTCTTAAAAGTGATATTAAGAAGTGGTAATAAGAATTTTCTGGTGATGGTGATGGAGAATGAGTGGCTAGTATAGGGTGTTTTGCATCATTTCTTAGCACCAGATACCGTTCAGATTTTCACATGAGCGGAGCCAGCATTGGACAGAAGAGCCACTTTAACAACCTGGAAGGCTTCAGCTCAAATCACATCTAGGTCCAAGAGTTGAAAATGATTAGCTCCTCAGCTCTTGGCTTCTGAGTCAACCAGAAAAATCATAGACACAAAAAAAAATTCAGGACATTTGGGCTCAGGGATCATTGAAGACCTAGATTTTTGAAAACTCAGATTGAGTCCGTGGGTTGCCTTAGGAATCTCAGTAGAGGTAAAATCCATATAGAATCCTGACACTGAACGGAGGCATACATGCTAATGCTTCTGTCAGTGAAAACCTTAACTACAGAGCAACTAGACAATTCAAACGATTTTATAATTGGTCATAATTCTCCAGACATTCTAATATCACAAGCTGTCCCTGTAGTCCTTCCAAGAAGAGGCACACAACAGGGAGAGCTTAAAAGCAATTGGCTCACAATTATTCTCTCTGCTCAACTATTCTACGATTTGGATATCATTTTTGCTATTGTGGCCATTTTAACTGTCCTTTTAACTGATGCTAGAAGGGATATTCTTCAACATCCGAGATTCTGTTGGCAGGACGTGTAATCCTGAATAATTGGGGTAGTTTTCAGGAGGGTTTGAAAAGCCATTTGAATATCATGATTTTTTCAAGTGAGTGTGTTTTGTGTTAGTTCCAACTGGAAAATGGAATAAAAGTCAAGCAAAAATAGGGTTAATCGGAAAATGTAAAAAGAAAATATTCTGTAAAAGTGCTATACTTTTCAGATAATCATAACCCATCCTCTGAACATATTGTCATTTGGTTCTATGATTAGAAAGCCTATTGGAAAAATTCCTTCTTTGGTGATGCTAAAAGTTTTTGTTCAATATGTAATTTTAAGTTTCTCAATAAAACCATCTGTTGTACAAAGTAATCTCCCTGTTTGCTAAAAATTCATTTGGGAAATGTTTGGAAAGTGTCCACTAGATATAATTATTCCTTGCCAGCTCTTTTCCCCCAATTTCCATAGAAAGCAATGTGTGAAGATTTTCAAAAGATATGGTAATAAGTGAGATCAGATGAGGAGCTACAATATGACCTAGCTTCTTTGCTATATTGATCACTGGACTGTGGATCAACACTAGCCCCAAAGGCAGTATTTATGGGCTGAGCAGTGGCGTATGAGGTGAACTGGTGTAAGGATTGTGACCAGATCCTTACTCATGGGAAGTCTGAATTTGAGACTCAAAAAGAGTCAGTCCAGCCCTGGCAGGTGGCTCAGTTGGTTGGAGTGTCCCTTACACCAAAAAGGTTGCAGGTTTGATTCCAGTTATAGCACATACCTAGGTTGTGGGTTCGATCCCTGGTCAGGGTGTGTATGGGAGGCAACATCAACAGATCGATGGATGTTTCTCTCACATCAATGTTTCTCTCTCTCTCTCTCTCTCTCTCTCTCTCTCTCTCTCTCTCTCTCTCCTCTCTCTCCCCCCCCCTCCTCTTTTCCCTCCTTCCCTCCCTCAAATCAATAAAAATATAACCTCAGGTGAGAATTTTTTTTAAAAAAAAGAGTCAGTCCATTCATTGGTCATTAGTCAGGGAAGTAGAAGCAGAGACAATAGCTGCACTAACCTCACAGCAGAACAGAAGAGGTGATAAGAGAACACTCCTTGTGAAAGGAGAGCTTCCCGTTGGATGATGAATGATGGTCAAGTTCTTTGGAAGGCGTGTGGGGCTTGTTTATTTACAATAAACTTTCCTTAACTGAGATATGCTGAGCATGTTACTGTTCTTTGTAATCTGTGTCTAACACACGGGTCAACTTTAAAAATTTTCTGAAATTGTCAATATAGATCAAATAGAGGCTAATCTAAGTTAAGAACTCAGGTCTCCTCATTCCAAGTCAAATAATACCTTCAAGATCAACTTTACTTCTTATCAGAAAAGTTTAGCCACCAATTAATTGAAAAGTTACTTCAGAGTTGAGGTACTGTCCTTCTTCAGACCTGCTGCTATCAACTAATCAACACTATGATGCTGCCTTATGTATAGGAATGGCTGGTAACAATTCTGCAATATGACAGGTGAATTTCCAGGTTGTTATGTGCAAAATGCCTAATTGCCAAATGGCACTTCTAGGAATTGGTTGAAGAAGAGTACCGTGTGGTCATTCAAAGCCCTGGTGAGGAAAACCCACACTCAAGACCATAGTTTACTCTTAACCTGCAAATGGGAAACACTTTTTTCTGAAATGTTTTGAAAGAAACCTCTAAATATGCTTTGTATGTTCAGACCTTATTAGATGTCCCTCTCTTGGGTGAATCTGCCTCTCTGCTAGGTCTGTCCTAAGTTCTGGAATGGTGCCAACCATTTCCCTCACTTCTTGGGGTCGTACCCAACACTCAACCTTCTAGTAGTTATGATTCCAAGACACAGAGCTTTAGCTATATTAACCAAAGAAACCTAATCTCTAAGGCTAACTTTCAAACTCTACACTCTCCATCACAGCAAAATTTTTGTATACTACTAAGAGTCAGTGGTTCTCAACCTTCTGGCCCTTTAAATACAGTTCCTCATGTTGTGACCCAACCATAAAATTATTTTCGTTGCTACTTCATCACTGTAATGTTGCTACTGTTATGAATCATAATGTAAATATCTGATATGCAGAATGGTCTTAGGCGACCCCTGTGAAAGGGTCGTTCGACCGCCAAAGGGGTCGCGACCCACAGGTTGAGAACCGCTGGTCTAGCCTACTGAAACCACCTATTCTAAGATTTTGCAAATACTGATAGGTTCAGCTAATATAAAGAATCGAAGCAGTTTAAAAGAAACTTGGACTCAATTTCTCTGAACCTCCATGGCCACACTTGTAAAATGAGAATGATAAACCTGCCACACCAATGCAACCCCCCGGAATACTAGCATATTAAAGTTGGAACTGCCTCACTCAAATTATCCCATTCAGCCTCCTCCTTTATCTAATCAGTGAGGTATGAGCTCCAAATGGACAATGTAGATGCATTTAGGAAGATGCTACAAGGTATTAACATCATTACTCTTTGTTTTGATTTGAATGGTGCTATTCCAGTGATGGTGAACCTATGACACGCGTGTCAGAGGTGACATGTGAACTCATTTTTTTGGTTGATTTTTCTTTGTTAAATGGCATTTAAATATATAAAATAAATATCAAAAATATAAGTCTTTGTTTTACTATGGTTGCAAATATCAAAAAATTTCTATATGTGACACGGCACCAGAGTTAAGTTAGGGTTTTTCAAAATGCTGGCACGCCGAGCTCAAAAGGTTCACCATCACTGTGCTATTCTGTTTCAAAGAAGTCTTTTGGCTGTTGACTTACTGGTTACCTTGATTGGAAAGAGTTCTATTTTTCAAACCCACTCCTGAAAAGAAACCACTATCTCTATTAGGCTTCAGCTCCAAGAAGAATATTAGCCAGTATGTAATTCTTTTTTCATGTGTGATTTTCTGTATTTGATGGTTATATCTAAATGTATCCCCAGAAAAACTAATATATATCTCTAACCAAGAAGGCACTTCCTGATTTTTCCTGTTTCAGGTGTCATTCTCCTTGTACAAAGCCAGTATGTCCTAGCTGAAAAGCTTTGAGAGAGAATCAACTTGTTATCAGTTGACAAAACCAACTACATCTGAATAACCTAGGAGACCTTTTGTTTTAATTTTATTAAACTTTTAATTAGGAAAACTCAAACATATAAAAAGTGAGATTATCAAAAACAACTCCCAAATAATCATCACTAAGATTCCACAATTAACCACCCATTGTTAATCTTGCTTCACTTATATCTCATTTAACCACCCTCTGGGTTATTTGGAAGTATATTTCACCCAGAGACATTTAAAATGGAAATATATATATTCAAATACAAATTCCTGAGATTCTGATTCATTTGGGTTTGGAACTGGGCCCATGAACCTGTATTTGTAATAGCTGACCCTGATACACAAATTTGGCAACTGCTGCATTTGATTCTCCTTTTAATATAGAGAAAAACAGAATGTAGACAGAAGTCACTAGTTGAAGGTTACTCCATTGCTCTGTCACAGAGACAGGCTGCTATTTTGAATAAAGATTCTGAAGCCCATTTGAAAAAGCTACTATTTGAGTAGTAAGTGCTTTGAAAATAATGGGCCAGATACCAGGAGGCAAGGAAGCAACTTTCTGAGATGTCAACTAAGCAATGAAGCCTTCCCAGTCCACACCGAAGCCTCATGCCTTTGAGCTCAGCCTTCATTGACTGAACTACTCATTTGGAAGTTAATCACAGACAGCCTTGTGACAGCTCATGTATTATGGAATTGATTTCGCTCTTAAACTGCCTTAACTCTTCAACTAAATTGTAAGTTTATGAAGGGTAGGGACCTTACCTGATCCGGCTTTGTACCACTATCCTCTCCACCCCCTGACAGAACCCGGCATGGTGTCCTGTCACATGTGATCATTTATTTCAGTGCATTACTTCTCCCCTTACTCACGCTACTAAGGGATTCATTCACCACATTTCTATTCTAATGTGCTAAATGTAGTGAAAACGTGATTGTGCCTTACAACATCCCTAAATACAAGGACACCCATGTGTTGTGATTCCAAAGGTCCTGGATCAAACATATTTCTTCGGCGCCCTGTCATATTGCCTGGAATTGTCACTCTTGTTTACTTGAGTGACTGGATTGAAACCCTAAGGGACAAACAGGAATGTTAATCTAGGGACTCCTTAACGTAAGTGAGCTGACAGGGATGATGGCACTTGTGATGCAGATCTTGTTGATGTCCTAAAGGGAACATGGGCATTGCTTCAGTTGGTTCTCTAGTGGAGCACATGAGGCTGTTGAGTACCCAATGGGTGGGAATGGGTTTACTTAAAAGGGGCCGAGAATGCAGGGTTTGAAGTGAGATGGAGCTACCATTTTCTAGTGTGGCACTGGGATAGTCATTTAACTTCCTGAGCTGCATTTCCTTTATTTGTGAATCAGGGAGTTAATAATAGAACCACTTCATTTATTCAGTCAACAAATTTGACTACCTCCTGTGTGTTAGGCTCTGTGCTGGCACTTGGGATCCCGCAGAAAACAAACCAGACGCAGTCTCTGTACCTCTGAACTTAAACCCTACATGTTAGAATTGTGCAGGGGCTTCAAATGAGATAGTGCACGTGGAAATCTTAGTACGGTGGCTGGATCTGGGAAACAATGCAGACTTAGTTATCTTTATGTCTATTATTACCCAGGAAGGAGAATGGATGGCACCACAGAAAGATATTTCACAATTTTCCCAAGACTCATGCTGTATTATGTATTGGTAAAAAACAACAAACAAAAAACTATTGCCCAGCCAGTGTGGCTCAGAAGTTGAGCATCGACCCATGAACCAAGAGGTCACTGGTTTGATTCCCAGTCAGGGCACATGCTTGGGTTGCAGGCTCAGTCCCCCATAGGGGGTGTTCAGGAGGTAGCTGACTGATATTTCTCTCTCATTGATGTTTCTCTATCTCTCTCCCTTCTTCTCTCTCTAAATCAATAAAGACATATTTTTAAAAAACAAAAAAATTAGCCTATGGGAAGTCTAGAAGCAACCACAAAAGGACATTTGAGGAATGGATAAAATCTTTCCTAGCCAAAAAGTCTTCCCTGGCCAAGAAGATATTTTTTTTATAAAAAATCTTTATTGTTGAAAGTATTACATATGCTCCCCCCCACTGACCCCTTCTAGCCCACTCCTGTCCCCTGCCCTAGGCCTTCGCCACCCTATTGTCTGTATCCATGGTGTATGCATATACGCTTACAAGTTATTTGGTTGATCTCTTCCCAGCCACTGACCCACAAGAAGATATTTTTATTTGTGCTTAAAACCACAGCCGACCAAAGAAGCCCTCTCACTGCTACAGCAAATGCTATGTCAGGGTCTACACAAGCCAGAGTGTTTACATCACGTGGATTCGTACAATAACTAGAGCAACAGAGATCTGATGACTGAGATTTCTGTAGTTGAGGCAAAAAGCCCATGTCCTTTAAGGACTAACATTTGCACAATTGTGGAGAGAGAGGGTGAGAACTCTCTGCAATGAGCATCAACAGGCCTGGGATTGGCAAATGATTATCTGGTAAGAACTAGAAAAGAATTCAATACAAGGAAAGTGAAGACCGGCTACAAAATGATAAAGAAATACATGATAATGGAAGAGGAGAGTACAGGGCAATAACTGAGAATCCGGTGTAAAATATCCAGGGAGGAATGTTGACCGTGGGCGTGGTGCAACAGGAATTGATAGTGAACAAGCCCGGTCTGAAAAGTGAGGCTAGGGAAGTGGCACCCAAATGCCCACTGGTCATGCTCGGCTTAAAGGGTAATGGGTCTAGGGTGACAGCACTAAATTTAGCTCTCACTGGTTAATAGGGGCTGAAACTTTATTTCTTTTCTGATGTTCTCTATTTTCTGCCCTGGTAGTCAGTGCGAGCTTAATAATTTGACTGGGCTGAGCCTGAAGAAAACTTGTATTAGTGACTCAAGCTGAGCAGGCCTGACACCAGGTGTCTTTGTTTTATTTGTACTGTAACAGATAAAGAGAGAGAGAGAGAGAGAAAGAGAGAGAGAGAGAGCTCACAAGCTACAGGGTCCAGCATAGCAGGCATGTATAGAAACATCTGAACACACACACAAACAGCATTGTCATTCAAAGATTCAGATATATATATGTATAGAGACTAGCAGACTAATTAGCCAGAGACAATATATCTATTCAGACTCATATTCATATCCACATTCAAGAGTCAGTGTGCAATCATTTTCAAGTGCCTGCTTATTCTTACCTTCCCTTGGTTTACTTAGAAAGCTAATACTTAAGCATAGCCTATTTTGTGGCTTAAAATAAAGAGCCATTGAATAAATCCAAAGATGACTTTTAAATAGATCTTTTGCCTATAGTCTCTTTCTCTTCCCGAAACTGACTAATGCTAGATTCCAAAGGTCACTTGTCTTTAGCAATTACTCTGCAGCACTAGATCCTACCTGCAGCCTTTTAAGCATTCTAGCCTAAAGAGGATTCATTCTCTTTTCTTGGAAATAAATGTGACCTGTCAATCAAATACCACTAATAAACGTTTCTAATTGATGTTTGAGGTGAGGGAAATTTTTTTCCCGTAGGCAGCCTGCCTTTTATCTTGGTCAGTGGCCATGTTGTTTCTTAAAAAAAATTATTTGTGCATTCACAAAGCATAGGAGGAGGGTTAAAGGATAATGCTTCACCTTTCCTTTTGTCAAATTGGATGAAGGCATCATTAGCACTGAAGGGTTTTTCTTGTATTCATGATTTAAGGCAGTGATTCTCAACCTTCCTAGTGCCGCGACCCTTTAATACAGTTCCTCATGTTGTGGTGACCCCCAACCATAAAATTATTTTCGTTGCTACTTCATAACTGTCATTTTGCTACTGTTATGAATCGTAATGTAAATATCTGATATGCAGGATGTATTTTCATTGTTACAAATTGAACATAATTAAAGCATAGTGATTAATCACAAAAACAACATGTAATTATATATGTGTTTTCCGATGGTCTTAGGTGACCCCTGTGAAAGGGTCGTTCGACCCCCAAAGGGGTCACAACCCACAGGTTGAAAACCGCTTATTTAAGGCTAGTGAATTATAAATCTAGCCAAATCGGAAGCAGATTCAGATGTCAGGTCACTATAATGGGATGAAAATGACTGCCCCAATCATATGCCAAGGCCAGATCATGTGCTGGGGAGTCTGAATTTTGTTCCTCCCATTTCCTACTTCAGTGCCCCAGCACTTTGTAAATTGTAAAATGGGATGATAGCACCTACCTTACAGAGATACTGTTAAGATTAAAGTACATAAAATAACCATTGTGGTGGTCGGGAGAGGAAATAATATCTGATTGCAAAGACAACAGAGAAATAAGACACAGTCTTAAGGCATATGAAGATCAAAATACCACCTTTATTACCGATAATGCTGAACTCAAGGCTATAACTTTGATATGCAGCCAAATGGTCTCAACAGTTCTCTGCCCGCTTCCTCCAGGCATTGAGCTGGCTTACCTGAAGGTGTGTTTGGGTCTGCAGAGCAGACAGACATACTCAGAACATCCTCTTAGTTCTACAGAATTGAAAAACATGGACCAATGTTTCTATTCAGATAATTCACTCCTCCTCCCATTGGTAGGATTGTCGAATGAAAATACAGAACAGTTAAATTTGAATTTCAGATAAACAATTAATAACTTTTAATATAAGTATGTCCCATGCAGTGTTTAGGGAAAACTTATACTACCAACATTATCCATTATTTATCCGAAATTCAAATTGAATGGGGCATCCTATATTTTACCTGGCAACCCTACCCATGGGATGAAAGTGAATAAGGGTGGGAAGAGAATTCAGGAGTGTTGCTCTAGTAAGAAGGAGTATTACCCATAAGGTCATGGGAATAGAAGGTTCTCCTAACAGCCAGGCAGTGCAGAGCACACACAGTATGCTAAACACGTCATTACTTCATGCCTGTAAAACCCTCATGGTAAACTCATTTATTCCAAGGCATTTGTTTCTTACTGCGTTGCTCTCCTAGAATTTATTTTTACTTTAAATGAGGTCCAGGAGGAGATCAATGCTTAACCTACAGAAATTCTTCTCTAATGATTGATTTCAACCTTGACTGAGCATCAAAATGCCCAGGGGAGCTTATTATAAATACAAATACCCAGCATCTCCTTCCTCAACTTTGATTCTGGGGTAGGATCTAGGCATTTGTATTTTTAACAAGCCTCCCCAGGGAATGCTGACACGGCAAAGTTTAAGGCACATCATTCTAACATATGACTGCAGTGTCAGGGAGCAGGGTGTACTCAGGGCAAGGTACATTCTTCTACCCAACAAGTTACCGGAGAAACTATTATGCCATCACATGGACTACTGGGTTAGAGCCATTACTCAAGACCATGAACAGAAAGAAATACACCTTCCTTCTCATTTTAGTAGCAATAGGCTTAGGCTACAATATTAAAATTACGAGTATTGAAGTACTGGGGTAGAGGTTACTTTAATAAGGGGTTCCTTCCAGTACTCATCACCCACAGAAACATATGTGACTGCCTCTGAGAGCAGACTGCTCAACTACATTGTCCTTCTCAGTGCAGACTTTAGTCCAGTGTGAAAGGGCTATGAGAGAGGCAAGTAAAGGGCATAGGGGTTTAGGAAAGAGTAGGGAGGAAAGGCCATGGAAAGCTTTACAAAGAAGGTGAGTGATCCTTCAGTCCTCCAAGGGTGAGTAGAAATTTACCAAGAAGAGAGACAGAAAAAAAAGACGAATGCATAGAGACTAGCAGATGAGAGACTAATAGAGCCAGAGAAAGGCATAGACAGTTATATCCTCTAAGAGAAAGTTTCAGAATAAGGGACAGCTATAAGGAGGAGATAGAAAAAAAGACACACACATACACAATTACATTAACAAAGGGAGATTATGAGAAGATGGAGAAAGCAGAAAAGGCCCAGAGAGGGACATGCAAATCCACATTATAGAAATAGTTACAATCAGCCATAGTGTAGAATTTTCGGTGCTGCTTTAACATGGCATCATGGTGAAACAAAACACCCAGTGTACATATCCTTTCTCAGAAGAGTAGCTCAATGGCTGTGGGGAAGCTGAATGTGTAGGAAATGAACACCACATTTGCTCATTCTTGATGACATTTGCTACTTAACAATGGCTGTTTTCAGGGGAAATATTGATTACAATTCTAAAAGTAGGCAGATACATCATTAATATATTTAATAATTAAGGGTAGAATCATAATACAGTATTGAGAAGCAAGGCAGCCTTTCTTCCTGAACTGGATCTAAAAGTAGAATCTCAAATGGCTGCCACTGCAATTCACCAGAACTGCAAGGCGTCCCTCTCCTCTCCACTTTTCGTTATTATTTGAATTCTTGTTTTTTTATGAAGCTTTTGGAAAGCCCTTTGCAGCTGATGAGCCCAACCGCTAAGCGTAGGTGATTTGGCTTCTGCTCTGGGCGATGTGGAGCACACAGTTTCCTGGGAGACACGGCAGAGGAAGATCGATTTTGCTTCATGGTGCTTAATACCACTTCCAGGTCTTTTCCCTTCTGTTTCTTTTTCCTCTTCCTTTTGAATCATACATTCAAATAGCCACATGTGTGAACATTCAAAGGAACACATCTCAGCATGTCTTTGTGAAGGTACAGGAGACAATATGGCATTACACACGCTCAAAATGCTATTTTGAATTCTCCAGAACTTTGTTGCTCCAAAATCAAATATCTTCGGATAAAGGAAAAGTATGTTGCTCAGTCAGAAACATGTAGGTGCCAAGTTTGATTTCTCTTTTGCATCTTTACCATTTTCAGCATCTATTTTGCAACCTCAAGGGTTTGTTTGTTTGTTTTCTTTTCCATTTGCAGTTTACAGAGTAAGCAGCAGGCAAGAAATTACTGTATCTGGAGAAGGGAGTGGATGAGTTCTCTCTGAAAAGCTTGTATTAGCTCTAGACATACACCTAGGATGGGAAGGGAGTGGGTGGCGGCTGGCATATACATGACAGCTCAATGGAAGAAAGAGAATAGGCAAGCAAGGAGGGCTTGCCCATCTTCCTCCCTCTCTTGACTCAGTCATTCAGGTTTCTAGTTCTCTGAGTATAAGAACATTTCCCCTAGAAAAGACCATGAAGTATTTGAGTAACTCCTGTCATTTCCCATTGACTATTAACCATTCTTCCAAGATAACAAATACATAAGTAGTTCTCTCCTACCTCCTTTCCTGTAATTCCTGCACACAATAAATCAATCATTCACCAAATGTTTGTTGAGCACTTGTGCTAGTACTGGGGATAAAGCGATGAATAAGACACATAAGATTACTACCCTCACAGATGTTACAGTTTAGCAGAAAAACAAGCAAGTGATTGTATTAAAGTGTAATAAGCGTTATGCAGGGGCAAGCAGGTTTTGCAGTAGGACCTAAGAGCCCCTCTGAGTAAATAGCACTTCAATGAACCATGAAGGCACTTGCTGGGAGGAAAGGAGGCAGGGTAGAGGTAGAAACTGTTCCCAGATGGCAGGTATGGCAGTCCAGGAGAAAGGGAGAACTTGGCAATTTTGAAAAACTGAAAAAACAAATAAACAAAAAAACCCTTAAGCATAGCTGGACTATACAGCGAAAAGGATAGTGGGGTAAGAGATCAGACCGGGTAGATAAGAAAAGTCTAGATCAGCGGTTCTCAACCTGTGTGTTGCGACTCCTTTGGCAGTCGAACAACCCTTTCACAGGGGTCGCCTAAGACCATCCTGCATATTAGATATTCACATTGCGATTCATAACAGTAGCAACATTACAGTTATGAAGTAGCAACGAAAATAATTTTATGGTTGGGTCACAACATGAGGAACTATATTTAAAGGGCCAGAAGGTTGAGAACCACTGGTCTAGATGATGGCAAACCTTATAATTCATTCTAAAAACTGGAGACTTTTCCATGCAATCACAGGAAGATGTGTATGGGATATAAACAAGGGAGTGATCTGATTACGGTTACAATTGGGAAGGACTGCTCTTACCACAGTGTGGCAGAACCCGTTGGAAAAGAACAAGGAGGGTGAAGGGAAACGAGTTAAGGGTCTGCTGTAGGAGGCAGGCTACAGGTGTTGGTGACTTGAGCTATGGCAGTGGCATGGGGATAGAGCAGGCTGAGCAGATTTGAGAGGTAGACTATGTTCATCTAAGATATGGAAAAAACATGGCAAAGAAGGACTCAAGGATGGCACCCAGGTTCTGGTTTAAGTAACTTACTGGGGGGACAGTGGTGATATAAGTTATTGGGTAAGAGATACAAAATAAGTGGCTGTTTGGGAGAATGATGGTTTTAATGTTAGAAATGCCAATCAGACAGTCAGATAAAGGGAACTGAAGCACAAAAGAGAGGGCAGGCATGAAGCTATATTTGTGTGGCACATGCGTATCCAAGCTAGCCCATGAGGAGCATGGAAAGTAAAAAAGCCTATGACCTACAAGAGAGCTTTTAGGAATGCCTGCCTTTAAAGACTGGGCAGAGGAAGAGGAGCTTGCAAAAAGTCTGTGAAGGAGTAGAAATGAAATGAGAGCAGTGTGACATTAACCAACAGGGAACTTGATGGAGGAAGGTCAAATGTCAAATGCTGATGCTACATCAAACCAGATAGAACAAGACTGAAAAGAGTGCTTGGATTTTCTGACACAGGCCTTGGGCTAACATGCTTAGAACATCTCCGATGGAGTCATGATCGTGGATGGGTGTTGGGGTTGGTTCTAAGTCAGGGGTGGGGAACATCTGGCCCATGGGCCATATGAGGCCCACAAAATCATTTAGTCTGGCCCTGCCAAGGCATGAGGGGTGAACTAATGAAATGTTTGACCAAATATAGCAGGCTCATTTTTAAGTTGATAATTTTGTATGGCCCACGAGTGATGTTATAAATATCCAAATGGCCCTTGGCAGAAAGAAGGTTCCCCACGCCTGGCCTAGGGGTTGGAAGGAAAACACAATGCAGTGGGTTGAGAAGTGACTGGGAGGCAGACAAATGGAGACGGTGACTCTAGACTAGACCACTCTTCTGAGGAATTTGGCTGAGAAGGGAGGAGAAAAGTAAAATGGTATCAAGAGAGGTAAACATTCCAGAGAAAAATTTTGTTGTTGCTCCTGCTGAGAACCTGTCTAGTCAGAGTGATGTTCTGATCTCTCCTCATTGACTGAGGTGCGGGATTGATATTGTTTGCGAATTACTTCTCTTGGGACAACACAGGAAGAAGAGACTTCAGCACGTTTTAAAATAGAGGAGTCTTTGTCCCTAATTTCCCAGAAGCCACTCAGTCTTGAACGCCTTTCATCTCTCCCATGGGACCAAGAGACCTGGCTGCCAACAGCAATTCAGGCGATATTCCTTGCCTTCTCAGAGTTCCTGTGGTGAGTAAATGGGTGAGACCCCACCAGGACTCTTGCCGCACTATTCTTTTAGAGGTATTCCTAGCAATCTCATTTCTCCTACTGGGAGAAGAAACCATTCACAAGCATTGCTCCTATTGCTAGTAGTCACATTTTCCAGGAACTAAAAACACATTTTGCTTTTATTCCTGTATTACCTTAGGTTTTACTTCTCCAAGCAGGAATTCACAGTCGACATGCATTCCAGGTCACAGTCGATGATTAGAAATCAAAGTATCTACTTCCATTCCAGAGCCCTGCAGAGGTTAACTTTCCCTGTCAAAACCCTAATTAGAAAAGTATTTTTGAGTTAAGAAAATGCAAACATGTTTCTCATCAGCATATTATCTCTCTTCTGATCTCTCTGTCAATTTCAAGACTAAAAACTTCATCTATCTCCTAACTAGGCATAGCAATTAGCCCTCAATAAAGATTTGAAATGTGCCAAATTTCAGGCTTTCAGGGGTTTAGAGTTTCATTATGATAATCAATTGGGAAAAAAATCTTCTTGCTTAGTGCTAACCTTTTCTGCAGACTCAAAGTGCTGACCGACTTTGCCTTAGGAACTTTAATATTAAAAAATAAACAAAAATGAGCTCCCACTTCACTCCAAGCATGGAGAGTTTATCCCCTAAAGAATTCCTCATTTGGCCTCATTTGTGAGGAAGTGGGATAATGTTTCTTCTCTGGCTTTTTCAGACACTAAAGCCCCTCTACGCACAGAGGAGAGGGGAGAAGAGGGAGGGAGAGATTGATGGCGCTCAAAGACAAAAGCTTTGTTTGGGGGTCTCAACATGAATTTTTCCATCACCTTCCAAGTACTTCCTACCCACCAAATTGACCACGCATGCTTCCACTCCATTCTCCACAAACTCCCGGGCCTGGACTGGAGCACGGCACAGAGGTTAGCAGCAGCTACCCAGGCCCCTGAATAGGCAGGCTGTTCAACAGAGTTGGGAGAAGCTGGGTAGGCCTCCTGCCTGCCCCCCTTCAGACCTGCACATGGCATCACTGTACTCCACACAGTTGACAGGCCTGCAGGCTTGTGCCTGGGCACCGGCCCTCTTCCTTGGAGTGGCCTTGCCTCGCACATATGCTCATTTGAACTACCTTTCCCTCCGTGTGATCAACATGACACCCACATACAATCCATCACCTCTGCTGACCCCCTTGTGTCTAAGCAGGAATTGGGCGTCATGCAGTTCAGAACGGGGAACTATGGTGACTGACGAGACCCTACCTGCAGCTCACAAGGCCTGGTGGATGTTGGCTGTGGTAGCAAAACCCACTGTTCTGGATGGATAGGAAATTGCCACCGCAGGAGATGATCCTTTCTGTGAGCCTTACTAACAACACTGAATTCTAATGCAGACAGTTCATTGTTATGCCGCAGAATGTGAAATCGTAATGCTCTCGCTATTCAAACTCATCTTATTTCACAACATGATTTACTGCAGCTCTAAAGAGCCAACAGAGGGGGAGAAAATGGGAGGTGGGAGGGAAAAGATAGTTGGGATGGAAACACTGATGAGCCCAGCTTTGTGAGCAAATTTCATTGCCACTGATAATGTAATATTTGGCTTTGATTAAAGCTCTATCTTGTTGAATGCGCACAGTGTCCTAAATGCCGCTTCTGCAGCTCGGTCGCTGATATATGTGCGGATGCCACTTTCCAACCAAGCATTGTGCTGTGTGCCAACCTGGGGAGAAAGGAAGGAGGAAACGGCCGCACGAGAGGTTTGCTTTTGTCAAAAGACAGGCTGAAAATGTTTGCTTTGCTCGGTTCCTTTTCTCGTGTCAGAAATTTCCAAACAGATGGTGGAGAAATTGATGTTTGACCAGACAGTTGGGCAATCAACAATAGAAACTAATTGTCATAGAATTCTGCTGATGGGACCTATGGTGATACTGGACACAACATAAGTTTTGGGAGCCTAGCATCCAATATTCTCTTCAGTAAGAATAAGTTAAAAGAGCTAATTAGGCAAATGCTTCTAGGAAACAGACTTACTTCAGGAAAAAATAGTCCAAAGTGTCTGTAGACAGTCCATTCCGCACCAGAAGGCTGGCATGCCTGTTGGTAGCATCTACATACTTAGAATAAAATGTGACCCAGCTGGTGTGTCTCAGTGCTTGAGAGTTGACACATGACCCAGGAGGTCACAGTTTGGAGTCCAGGTCAGGGCACGTGCTCAGGGTGCGGGCTGCACCTCCAGTAGGGGGCGCACAGGAGGCAGCTGATCAATGACTCATCATTGATGTTTCCATTGCTCCCTTCCTCTCTCAAATCAATAAAAAAATATATTTTTTTTTAAAAAAACAATCAAATGTGGCATTGAAAAGTTACTCTGGGATCATTACACTGAGATCATTTCTACACTGGGTTCCTGGGATGATTTTGAATCAAAAAACAACTACAACTACAACAGCAAACCCCAAGGAGTCAAAATACACATGCTCAAGCTGCATAATGCGTTCTGAACGCATGTTCTGCTTTCCAGAGGCTGTCGGCACTGGGGGCTTAGCCTGCAGTCAAATTTAGTCGGTTGGTCCCTCCACCTAAATCCCAGGTGCCTATTTGCTTGTGGCTGTCGAATTGCACTCAGGGAAGAAACTGTGGACAGGTGGTCAGGTAGCATTTCCAGAAGCTTTTCTAATACAGTCATGAGAGGAAATGTGGTGAACTCTGAAGACAACGAGAAAACCTTGGAGACAATTGTTTTTCAGATTTGGGACAAAATAAAAGGCAAGGTTTCTCTTGGGGTAGTGCCCTTCTAGGACTTTTCTTTTATAAAAGCCTGACCTGGTTTGGAAAGTAACGTCCATGTATACTCTCAGATGGCAGGAAGAGGGCAATCGGACAGAGACCTGTGTTTCTTGAGAGGGGCGCCTATATATAAAATCACATCTTCCCCAGCCGCTGCACTCTGAACAGAAGCAGCCTCTGTATCTGGACTCTCCTGAAAGATTAACCAGAGATTGTCCTTCCTGCTTTTGTGTCTCTAGATGTGACAAAGAAAACTCACTATGCCCGTTTGTCACTTCAGACAGCTGACAGACACTTTGCCCTTGTCAAATTATTTCTCTCTCTCTACTTGTGCACGCTGGATCAAGGAGGCATTTCAGAAGGTGGCAAATGGGATGCCTCTAATCTTCACGTGGGGCCATTGTATGGATGAATGGTTCATCTGGCTGAACAGTCTCCATTGTCTGTATGTGTTGTTGCTTTACCCCTTACATTAGGATGTGATTGTTCAGGAAGCACTGTAGGATAATTTGATTTCCATAGATAATCAGAAATGGTTAAATCCTTTCTATTGACTGGTAAGTGTTCATTATGTGCTTTATCAGGGTTATAATACTGTGGAACACAATTGAAAATAATACGTAGTATATCGCACAATGAGGGGAAAAAATGCTCAAAACAAATTTTACTGTAAGTATTTGGTGCAAGCATTACATTGGGTTATATTAAAAACACAGTTTTGCATTTAAAAACAGGAACATTAGCAACTATTTCATTTTAATTATGGGGAATCTTAGAACAATTAATAGTGTACCACATTCCAACAGGATTTCTGTAATGGGCAGCCTTTGTATTAGTCACCTTACAGCTTCCTTTTGAATAGCAGGATCAAAACTAATGTGTCCCTGGTGAATGTAGCAGAAATAGAACCTGTGACACAAATGTTAATAACTCAACAGGAATCCCATCTGTTACAAAATCCTTTTGTTTCTTGTCCACTTCTTAGAACTCTGCCTCAGATCCATCAACTTCTTGCCACTAGCAGAACACTTGGGCTTGATTACAGTGGTTTCACAGCCATGAAGGAGAGGGTACCTTTTTGTGTTTATTCCGCTCCTCCGGAGCTTGAACAAAAGCCGCTGGCTGCGCTAGTGAACACAGACTGATGCTTACCCAGGGGGAGGAGACCGTGGGAGTTGCCGTGGTCAGGAAGACAATGGCATCAAGGGATGCCTGCTGCTGCCAGCAGACTCACGCGCAGTGCTGGCAATCTCAGGTCAACTGTGGTTTCACAGCGAGTAACAGCATCACAGCGAAATAGGGGGAGTAGCTGAGACTTCAGCTGAAATGGTACAGATGAAATAACCTAAAAACAGCCAGGATGTACAAAACACGATTTTGCCTCAGGTTTGTTATCACAACCATTTTCCTGAGACTAACCAGTGAAATCAAATTCTTTATGGGCAGCTGGTAGTTCTTATCTGCCCCAACTGCCCCGGCAAGCGCGGGGGGGGGGGGGGGGGGGGCGGTGGTCTGGCCCACACTGCAGAGCACCTTGTAATAAGCGTGAAGAACCCAGAAGGAGAGAGGCCTTCTTCTGGTTCTCAAGCCTGCCGCCTGTTTATTATGCAATGAAGGCCCAGTGGCTAAGAGCATGACTGTTGCCATCAGATAGCCCTGGGTTCAAACCCTAACTTGCCCACTTCCTCTTGGGCAAGTTGTTTAACTCCTCTGAGTGTCTTTTTTTCTCATCTGAATAATGTTAAGAATCCTCATAAGATTTTTAAAATGATTAAATTTTAAAAATGATGAAAATACTGAGCATGGTGACTACCACATACTAGGCACTCAATAAATGGTCGTTGCTACAGTGAATGGAAACGGATGTCTCTTCTGTATCAGCTAGGGTTAGTACTACAGTGGGGCCTTGACTTACGAGTGTCCCGACTAACGAGTTTTTTGAGATACCAGCTGTCTCTCGGCCGATTTTTTGCATTGAGTTGATAGAGTAATTTGAGTTAATGAGCTCCTTAACGAGCTCGGTCTCAGAACGAATTAAACTCGTAAGTCAAGGCCCCACTGTATTATTCTAATTCAATGGAATAAGAATGCTTGAGAGAATGGTAAATTCTTTCTTGAGAGGAACTTAAGGGCCAATATGCTGACCCATGTTCCCTTCTCTGGAAATCTGAAACCATTCCCCTTAGAGTTTGCAGGGATGCCAAAACATAAGTCCACTGCTTCTACCACATCTGGGAAGCTTTCTAAACAGGCATATTCCCGGGACTCACCCTCTAGAGAACCCAACACACAATCAGACCAAGGAATCTCCATGTGTAAGAAGTTCTGCTTAGTGATTCTGACACCAGCCAGGATGGAGAACCACAATCAGTGGTGGGCAAGAGTGGTGGTGGAAAGCGGTGTCTCAAGGGTTTCCAGTGATGCTGCATGAAAGACAATAGGCCGTGGTAAGAAATGTGATGTAAACCCAGAAATGGGCAGCAGTAAAGATGGCAGACAGTGAATGGGAGACTGGCAAGATTCAGGAAAGGATGGAGATGGAACACAGGTAGCTGGGTGGTGATCTGAGACGTAAGCTAGAAGGTTCCCAGCTAGCTCATTCCCAGTCCCAGTGATTCTGGGGAGGGGGCAGAGCAGGATCAGCCAGACCAATCAGAGAGTTACTATAAACTGAGGCTCATGAGATAACTTGTGCACATACCTCCTCTAGAAACTAAAGGCCTTCAGAAGACCACCTTTTGGATTTTCTTATTTAGCTAGCCTAGACTTAAAGGGCTATTGCCCCTTTCTTAATGGCAATCTGATACAGGTCCTAAAAGAGAGGGGAAACCACCATTGTTGAAGAGGAATCATGAGAGAAATCAACAGACTTGCTACTTTTTTGTTTAGGAGAAAAAATCATTACGTTTCCTTTACTTACACCTAAAATCATTGACTTTCTGCATAGTCCCATCCCAATAGTTAGAAATTTGCCTATCAAGCAGACTCCTGGGCATATCCACCCTGTGAGTTGCCCTTGGCAATTTTGCAGAGCCGAGTGCTAGGTTCAATAGTATCTATTCAATGTTTAGGATTTATTCATTGAGTGTATTGTACATATTGAGGTGGTGCTTATTTCTTTGTACACTAGAGGCTATTTTAGTGGATACTAATGTTTTCTGCACACTGCATGGTCAATATCTTGTGTTGATCGACTGAGGCTAAGATGACATGATCAACTCTTTTTACAGAACTAATCATTAGTTTTTATCCTGTATACACAACCTGAACATGTGTCTGTGCTTGAGGCCTGGCTTGACCACTTACTGCGTGGCTTTTGGAATGTCCTGGGACTTTAACCGTAGCTAAACAGCTGAACTATCAGGAAGCTCTATTTTATGTAACAAATACATATAGTGAGGCTCAAACTTTCCATTGCAATGGGATATGTCAAAATAGTTTAGTGAAATAAGATATTCCACTCCAGCGTCCAATTTGCTTCATCTTCATCACCACCCCCCTAACATCAGCCATCATCTCTCACCTGAACTTCTACAATAGCTACTGAATTGGTCACTCACCATGCACTTGAGCTCCATCCCCAAATCTGATATTCACATACCAGAAAGTTATCTTTTCTAAATGCAGATCTGATAATCTCAACTTAATTCCCCCCTTCCAGTACCTGTGCTAAGAACTTTAAAAGCGTCCCATAGTTTTCAAAAATAAAACTCACTATGGTTTACAATGCCCCACAGGGTCTGTGCTCTGCTTCCCTGTCCCTCCAATTTCCTCATGCACTCTGATTTTCCTCATGAACTGAGCATCAGCTGCACTTAAGATTTGAGTTCCTGATCACTGTAGCTATGATTTAGGGTGCAGATACATTCATGCTCATTGCCAATGCTGGGCATTCGTATATGCTATTCCATGCCTTTCATTTTTAGCAGTTACCATATTTTACGTATATATGCTTATTAAACAACTAGAGGCCCGATGCATGAAATTTGTGCATGGAGGGGTGGGTCCCTCAACCCGCCTGAGCCCTCTCACAATCTGGGACCCCTCGGAAGATGTTTGACTGCCAGTTTAGGCCCAGTCAGGCCTAAACCGCTGGTGAAACATCCCTCTCCCAATCCAGGACCCCTCGTTCCTAACCGCCTGCCTGCTTACTCCTAAGCACCCTCCGGCTCGCTCCTTACTGCCCACCTTGCTCCTAGCTGCCCACCTACTTGCTCCTTACCGCTTGGCTTACCGCTCCTTAGTGCTGCCATGGAGGCAGGAAAGGTTCCCGCCACCATTGCTGCGCTCACCAGCCATGAGCCAGGCTTCTGGCTGAGCAGCACTACCGCTGTGGGAGCGCACTGACCACCAGGAGGCAGCTCCTGCATTGAACGTCTGTCTCGTGGTGGTCAGTGTGCATCATAGCGACTGGTCGTTCTGATCATTCTGGTGGTTCCACTGTAATAGTCGCTGGGCTTTTATATATATAGATTGGGATAACATCTGTTTTCCAAATGAGAATATAAGTTCACAAAAGTAGAGACTGTTACTGTAGCTCTGGGGCCTAACACAGTGCCTGGTGCTATTAGATAGTCCATAAACACTTGCTAAATGAATAAATGAAGACTGTATATAATCAACAACCATCTACTTGTTAAACTTTCTCATCTAATTTAAACACATACCTAAGCAACCAGTGCTCACAGGTAGAACTATAGACCACACCTATCTAGACATATTCTCTGTGGGCACACAATTCCATATTACAGACCTCCCTGGCCCCAATACTTATTTACTATCCTATCGCCTTAATATTCTAGTTTTGAAGAATCAGAAAAAGTCATCAAGGGTAATGTTTAACTTATATCCAAACTTCTAGAGGTCATGTCTTAAATAAATTTTCTTTTTATGGGAACAAGGCTTTCTTCAGGATGGGATTTCTGGGAGAGTCAGAGGATGGGGCCATGTCACAGGACCTAACAGAAGTTATGGATCCTTTCTCTGTATTTCCAAATGCACAGACACACACAATTTTATATACACTTTAGTGGGATCATAAAAGAAGCCCTTTCCATGGAGAATTGGACTATCGGAGAATTTAATTTTAGGCTCTGTTGTTGCTAAACCACACAAGTGGCTTTTGATGTTGATAATTGTTGAAGCTGGGTGATGGGTACAAGGGAGTTCAATGTATAATTGTCTCTACTTTTATATCTGTTTGAAATTTTCATTATAAAGAGTTAAAAAGCTAAAGTATCAATCCAGCGTTTTTATTTTTATTTTTTAATATATTTTATTGATTTTTTACAGAGAGGAAGGGAGAGGGATAGAGAGCTAGAAGCATCGATGAGAGAGAAACATCGATCAGCTGCTTCCTGCACACCGCCTACTGGAGATGTGACCGCAACCAAGGTACATGCCCTTGACCGGAATCGAACCTGGGACCTTTCAGTCCGCAGGCTGACACTCTATCCACTGAGCCAAACTGGTTAGGGCAATCCAGCATTTTTAAAAATTTCTTTGTTTTGTAAAGAAATGTTTGACCCCTTAAGATTTCTGTAAGTGGGAAACTGATCCTCTTATTCACCCAGGCTTAAAAGTTTAACATCAATTTCAAATCTTCCATCTCTCTTGGCCATTTAGTTAATCAGTTGCCAAATCTTGCCAATTCTATTATCTCTACAACTCTTGCATCACCTCTCTGCTCTCCATCCCCGCCCCCCCCCACCCCCAGCATTGCCATGGCTCTAGACTTCATTACTTCTCACCAAACCCATCGCAGAAAATCTCCTAACCTTGGATGCCAAACTTCCCTCCCAAAACTCTCACTGATCCCTCCCACTGAAAATGAACTTTTTCCTCCTCTGGGCATCAAGACTCTGATCACAGATTCCCTCCAAGTATACTTACTCATGTCCAACATCTGTGTGCACATATCTTCATGGTAACTAACTATTGTGAGTTACAGATTTTTTAAGAATCTTATGAGCATTATAGATTTTTTCATGTCACCTGTTCCCCAGAAAAATTCATGTAACATCCTCATCCAAAAACTCAAATACTTTTGTTTATAATTGTAAAGGCTTTGCACATCCCCCAGACAAAGATCCCCCCATTTTTAGATGCCCTCCACCCCTCACCCCCGACCCCCCTGCCCAGTAGTAAGCACTCTCACTAGAGACATTTCAGTTCACACGATGCTTTACTCACAGGCCCAGATATTGAGTGCCCTCACACCAATGTCCCCTTTATATACCACCCCCCTTGTTTTTATCTCCCCCTCCCCCCTTGAGGCACAAATGAAGTATTTATCTAATCTGAATTGTCAGGCAACCCATTTTTGTGATGACTATAGAGGGAACAAACAAAAGGGTCACAAAAAGGCAGAGGCTTCCCTCTTTTTACCTCTTCCCTACTTCCTTATGACCCCATCTGAAAAGGATCTCTCTTTCCTCTGGACTGCATTGGACTGAACACTTTCTCCTTCAGATTTCATTAGGTTGTTCCATATGAAATTGCCGTTGCTCTATTATTTTTGACCAACGATAATGGTGACGTTATATGGTACAACCTAATACTCATGAATAAACAAATCTCATTACTGGAGTATGAGCTTTTTGAGGACAGGCATGGCCATTCTCCCCACCTCAGTCCTTGCATATTGTTGGTGCCCAGTGAATTTTTATAAAATGAATGATATCTACTTATTGAAATTTTGCCAATTAAAATAAGACCTTTCATTTAAAGGGATATTGGCGAAAGGGATTTAAGGAAAGGGTGTTTAACAATACTTGGCCGTTTTGGGAGCCCCTTTATTGAAAAGGCATTAAAAAAAAAGAATTTATGGAAAGCATTGACAAAATATGCACCTACCACTTTTAGGTAATATAAGGAAGCAAAGTGATATTGTCTGCTGAGCGAAGTACACATTTTACCACACAAATAACCCAACTATGTATAAACTAGAGACAAATAAGCACATGTTCCAAAACTCCTCTCTGATCCCTTGGATAGGATTTCACACTGCAAGAGGCTTCTAAAATGAACTCTGAACAGCTACGGCAGCGGGGGCATCCTGACTGGTATGTCTACCTTAAAAGAAACAGTCTATTAACTAGCAGTACTTCTGTGAAGAACATGAACCCTCTGTAATCTTAGCAGAGCCCTGATTGAACATGCCCACGTAAGTATTACCTAAACATTTTACAAAGCACAAAATATGTTTGTTTGTTTGTTTGTTTGTTTGTTTGTTTGGGGGGAGGGGTGATAGGATAGTAGACTGTGCAAGGAGACTACATATCTTTACAAAGACATTTATATGCAGAGCAAATTTTGCTTTTTAGCACACTGGGGCAGTGGTCTTTGCAAGGAGAGACAGTATTTGTTTCTAGGGTAAATGAACTGTCACAATTAAGATTGTCTATTTTTCTTATATCAGTTTTGGTAAGCTGTGTTTTTCAAGAATTTTACCCATTGTATCAAAGTAATTGATAATATATTTTATTATCCTTTTAATGCCAGTGGGATCTGTAGTGATATCCCCTCTTATATTCTTGATTTTGAAAATTTGTGCTTTATTTATGTTCATCAATATTGATAGGGCTTTATCAATCATACTAATCTGTTCAAATAACCAAAATGTGCCCTATTTTCTATTCTACTGATTTCCTCTTAGTTTTATTATTTTCTTCCTTCTATTTATTTTGGGTTCATTTACCCCTTCTTTTTCTAGCTTAAGGTGGAAGCTTAGATTATTGATTTTAATCTTCCTTTTTAATATAAGCCTCTAAGGCTATAAAGTTTCCTCTAAGCGCTGCTTTAGCTTCATCCCATAAATGTTTACATGCTGTATTTTCTTCACTGTAACTCAGTTTGGATTATTTTCTAACTTTTCTTGTGGTTTCTTTTTTGAAACATGGGTAAATGCTCTAAATTCAAGTATGCATTCAAATTTTTAAATATTTGGGCATTTTTCTACATCTCTTATTGTTGTTGATTTCTAATTTAATTCCATTATGGTTAAATGCTATATTATGTAAGTTTTGAATTTTTGAAATTTATTGACTTATCTTATGACCCAATATACAGTCTATCTTGGTGAACATATTAAACAGACACTTGAACATGGGTATTATTTATGTGTTGTTCTAAAATATCAATTAAGTTAAATTGGTTGATAAAGTTTAAAGCTTCTATAGCCTCAATTGTTTTCTCCAGTGTTTCTATCAGTTACTCAGAAGACGTTTTAAAATATCCAATATGGCTGTAGATTTGTCTATTTCTTCCTTTAGTTTTATCAGCTTTGGCTGAAGCAATATTATTAACGACACAAATAGATTTGATTGCCAGTCTTCCTCATGTAATAACCCTTTTATAATATAAACTTTTCCTTTTTATCTCAGGTAATACTCCCTGTTTTGAAGTCTCCTTAGTCTAATAATAACATAAGCTTTCTTAAGTTTATTGTTTCTATAACTTTTTAATTTTATTTTCAACCTATCTGTCTCATTACATCAGATGCAATGTCTGCTATAGCACAGAGAAAGGTCACATTAAAAAAACAAAAACAAAAAACGGTATAACGAACTGCTGTTTGCCAGAGGGGATGGGGATTGGGGGCTGGGTGAAAAACATGAAGGGATTAAGAAGAATAAATGGGCAGGTAGAGAATATTCATGGTGATGTAAAATCATAGGGACTATAGTCAATAATATTGTAATAACCATGTATGGTGTGTGTGGGGGGGTGGTACTAGACTTATCAGGGGGATCACTAAGTAAGTTATATAAATGCCTAACCACTATGCTGCACACTTGAAACTAATGTAATATTGAATGCCACTGTAATTAAAAAATAAATTTAAAACAATAAATCTGTACCTTTTAGTTGGAGAGATTATTTACGTGTAATTTATTGATATGGCTGGTTTCATGTCTGCTAATATGTTTTTCAATTTGATTTCTTTTGGTCACATTTGATTTTTATTTATCTGTGTCTCCATTTCTGAATTATTTTGGGTTAGTTTATATATTTTTTCCATTTAAATTCCTCTTATGGCTTTTTAATGTTGCCTTTTGTATTATTTTTTAGTGTTTTCTCTAGGTATTATGATATGCATCCTTAACATTTTACACTATTTGGAATTAATTTTGTAAAAAGGGTTGCTTTCAAGATGTTTTGTGTTTTTTTGTTTTGGGGTAATTTAAGTATGAGATACCTTGGGTTTTTTATTTTGTTTTAAATATTTCTAGTTGAGGTTCAGTGAGCTTCTTAAATGATGTACAATGATGATTTTCACCAAATTTGGGAATTTTTCAGGATTCTATCCTCACATGCTCTTTGGCTCCATTCTCTCCCTCTGCTCCTTCTGGGACTCTAAATGCTGTGTTAGATATCGCAGTCTTATTTGCTTGAGGTGTTAGATCATGGATGGGAAAACTACTGCCTCCCGACTAATTCTGGCTTATATTTTTAGGACCCTCAAACTAAAAGAAATGGGAATTAAGAGTGATTTTTACATTTGTAAAGGCTTGTAGAAAACAAAGAAGAATATGCAACAGAGATTGTATGTGGCCTATAAAGTCCTAAGTATATACTAATGCCCTTTACACAAAAACTGTGCTGTCTCCTGTGTTAGAGGATGGAGTCTGGCTACTACAGGGATTGGATTTTGAGGAGGAAATCCTGGAAAGGAGGAAACCATAGGTGGGGGGAGCCTGCCGATCACCCCTTTGTCCCATGATGCTTAGGCTAGGAGTTGATCTCAGGGGAAAAGATATATCAAGGTGATCCCCAAACAGCATGACTTCCTTTTGTCAAGAGTCAAAGAACCCTATAATTTCTGAAAGCTTTGCTTTCTCCCCAGTTCCTTCAAATAGCAGTTATTTTTATATTTTTTCAGAGTTTATAATTGTTATCTGTAGACGTTTTAGGTGATATAGGCCACTCTTTCATCATCAGAACTCACCAGACTCATTTTTAATTAAATAGAATCTGAATTATAATAAAGCAGATGATAAACCAGGCAAATTAATGGACATTTACACTCAGTTTGTTCACTCGGGTGTTTTGCTACAGAGCTCTGGCTACACCTTGTCACCTTACCTGAGGGAGCATCTTCTAATTCACACAAGAATCTATGTGAGAAAACTATTAAAACCATCAGGATAATACTATGCTCCAAATATTCATATTTAATCATTCTACCTGCAAATCATAGGCTCAGACAGTTGGAATGGACCCCAGAGGACACCCACTGCAGAAACCTCCCTCCCAGCATTCCAGATGGGTGGGCATTCAGACTCTGATTAAATTCCAAAAATTAAAAGCTCTGTACTTTTTGTATTTTCTATAATATATCAATGCCTTTGGACTCCAAATACCTCTTCCATACCCTGAATTGGCTGATCAAATTAGAGTCAAGATTTAGCAACTGCTGAGCTGTGGATCAGAGCCAGTCCTTCCCCACCTCTTCCAGAATTGGGTGAGTTCTAGCCCTTGGACTATGGAGGCAGCTTTTTTTTTGTTGTTCTCATGGGAATGGTACCCAGAAATTCATGGATGTGATTTGAGGACTATTCTATGTTCTTAAATTCCTTTGAGTAATTTTTACACTGAGGAATCAGCTCACACTGGATGCCCAGGGAAGGCAATAAGAAGCGATACTTTTCTGATGTACCTAACAGTTGGCACTTGTGACCTATGGAAAGCCAAAGATACCAACTTATAAAAACCTTCTCCAGTAAACGTACCAACTTGGTGTGGCAAATGCACTCTTGTAAAGATGTTTACAAGATGGTTCTGATCTTCTTTTTCAGTCAACTAAATTTTTCATACATGAAGAGATTCAAATTAAAATAAATATTTCCAGCATGAACTGGTCCCTTCAATGGAAATCTCTTAACCGCTTGACAAGATGCAGGCTGTGAACTTTAGTTATCCTACATTTCTACCTACCTACTGCTACCCGTATAACCTAACAGGGGAAGTGGATATCAAGTAATAACTTGTGGCCATAATTTCATGTACAGTTTCATGCTGTTGCTTTGGTATAATTTTATAGATAAATAAAAACTACATCTTAATATTTGTTCTCTAATTTCATTGCAAGGCACAGGAAAGTCATTAGTCATATGAAGATTTACAACATGAACATACAGTTTCCGGCTAAGGCAATTTATCATGCACAGAAAAATTCTAGGGAAGAACATGAACTATTTTCATCTGTGTTAATTACTGTGCTGTCTTACTTTTATTTTCCATTTATGTCCTTGAAATATTTGTTTGCCCACAATCTCACTGCATTTTCTGTATCTACAAATAAGATATCTCAGGGATATCCAGGCCCTATGTTCCTCAAGTGAACGATTTAAAGATAAAAGAGTCTTTGGTTAAAAAGAAGATGCGTAGCCCGGCCAGTGTGGCTCAGGGATTGAGTGTAGACCTATGAACCAGGCGGTCATGATTCAGTTCCTCATCAGGGCACATGCCCGGATTGCGGACTTGATCCCCAATGTGGGGTGTGCAGGAGGTAGCTGATCAATGATTCTCTCTCATCATTGATGTTTCTATCTCTCCTCCATTTCTTTCTCTAAAATCAATTTTTTTTTTTTTAAAGAAAACACCTAACCCATATTTTGGGGGGTGGGGAAGATAGAATTCAATGATAGATCTTAGAATTATAATAACCTAAATCTACCGTTTTTAGGTTATATACCAGAGAAACTTGTATACTTTTTAAATGTCTTCTTACCAAAAGGTTCATGGGTGTGTATTTATGTGTGCGTGTGTTACAGAGGGCTAGCAAGAAAGATTTTTGTGTCTTGCTAAATGCCATATTTAAAGTATAAATACTAAAACCACAGACAATATTTTAAAATTCTTTTTCTAAAGTCGGAGGAAATGTTTAATTGAACCTGTTGCCAGGAAGAGGAGAGGGGAGTGATGTGTGTGCGTGTGTGCATGTGCGTGTGCGTGTGCATGTGTGTGTGTGTATGTGCGCACATAAGTGTGTGTCAGGGCCAGACCAAATAAGGATTTGAACCATTTCTTTCACTAGTGCTGTTTGTAAAACTCATGCAATGCTACAAACAGAAGAGAAAAAAAATAAAATGCTCCTTCTCAGAGTCAAAGCATTCCTCATAGTCAACAAGCCTTTGTTTGCATTTTAAGATGGGCAGGGGGGAGGGGGCAGAAGAGCAGGTTCAAGATCCCAGTGGCGACTACCAAAAAAAATGATTTTTAACATTGACCAAAACACAGCACAGCATCTTTTAAAATTTGTCCTCAGTGCTCAATTTCACACTGACTTGGCTCCACTGCTAGAACTTCATAAGATGCATTTGCTTTGTATATGAAGTTCAGGGAGCAGCAGTAGAGTTTTTTCTTGGAGACTGTTTCCCCCAACTGTCATAATATTGGAAATTCTCTCCCAGTCGCACACATTGACCCTCTTCCAACATTCACACACATTCCAGGAATTGGAAAGGGAAGCTCTGTGTGTGAGGAAGGTGTCATTCACTGACAACCTTCTCTAACTTCATAGAAATAGCCACTTCCTAAGCAGCCCCTTGTAAGATCTGAGTGACCTGGAGGTCTGGCTATTGGTTGCTTACATAATGATTCAAAGTTCTGCTAATTCGCAAAAGAATATGTGCAGAGAATTGCCCCAAACTGTCAAAACTCCACTAAATACATTATTGATGGCAACTAAACATGCTTACAGGAATGCCCCCAAAATATCAGTCACCTAGAAAGTCACCCATGATTGAGCTTTATCCAAATGTCCTTGTGTATACTCATTGTGCTCGGCATAAGCTAAGCACTCTAGTCTGCCTGCGGAAACACATATTTTCCCCCCATGCACAAGCATGTGTAAGAACCAGGTTATACTTCCATTGCAGGGTGTAAGAAGGACTAGACATCTATTTACTCCTTAGTTGAAAAGGACAAGGATATTTTTTTGCTTGAGTTCCAAAATATTTAGCTGGATGACACCTTACTTAATAACATGAATGTTGATTCATGCCATTTTAATAAGAGTCTTAAGCTGAATGGCCTTCTGATATGAACTATTCACAGGTTGGCTGGCATTTAAAATAGATGAAGACGGGTAATAAATCGACCTTAATATTATTTCTTCAAGGGTGTGGATAAAACTAAATGTTTGGGGGGGCATTTTTGTACAAGCAATTTAGTGGATCTCACAGCATTAACATAGAAAGCTCTTCGTGTCTGCTTTCTCAATCAAATGTGTGCTGCCCTCCACTACAGGCACTGAAAAATCGGCTCCATTTTATGGAACAGGCAAATATTGAAACAGTAGCAATAAATTATTTTTCTATTTGGGTTGCATTTGTGTTTCTCTCATATGTAATAAGAATTTACCCACTACTAATCTATTTTCATTACCTATAGATTTATTTCTTGAGCTACTTACCCACAGTAGTCAATCAAATGATATTTACAGTTCAATAATGCTAGATTTCAAAAAAAGTATTGTAATTTAGTGACCACATGTGAAAAGAAAATCCACCCACCCATTTTAAAAAGGATTTAGTTAATGCTTTTAAGACACCCGAGTAATTTAATTTATATAGCTCTCACCCAGATACTCAATGTCTAAACATACTAAGAAAATAATCATGGTTGTATACAAAATATATCCAAAAAGTGCTCATCTCAGTGCTACTTCTAATATCATAATACTAAAAACAAGCTAAATGCCTCACAACAAGGCATTGGGATTAAAGGAATAAAGGTGAAAAGCCATGATAGAATACTACTATGCACATAAACACAAACACACAACTTATATGAATTCACGAATTGGGCCCCTCTGCCTGCAAGCATTTTGAGTGACTTCTGTTTGGCTTTATATTTACCCCCAAGCAACAGCCATTTATTTAGCTCAAAAATATGCAGGCCAACAATTTGGGCTGTTTTCAGAAGAGTGCTTCTTCAGATCTGGGTCAGGCTCAAATAACTGATCTTTGCTGTGGCGCATGCGTGTTTCTGTGATTGGGTGCTAGGTTGGCTGGTGACTGGTTAGTAGTCTGCTGGCTGGCTGACTGTCTGCTGAGATGTGGTCTTGTATCCTCCAGTAGACGAGCCCAGACTCATTCACATATTGGTAATGTTCCAGGCTCAGCCAAGTTTGTAAGCACCAACACACAAGTGCATTTCCAGCATTATTTTTCTTCCTCCTTCTTTCTTTTAAAAACATTTTTTAATTGTGGTTAAAAAACACGTAACACTTACCATCTTAACCATTTTTAGGTGCACAGTTCAGTAGCATCAACTGTATTTACATGGTTGTGCAATAGATCTCTAGAACATTTTCATCTTGCAAAATAAACCTCCATACTCATTGAACAACTCCCCCTCTCCCCACCTCCCAGCTCCTGGTAACCACAATTTCATTTTCTGTTTCTATGAATTTGACTACTTTAGATGTTTTGTGTAAGTGAAATCATGCAATACTTGTCTTTTTGTTACTGGATTATTTCACTTAAAATAACACCGTCAAGCTTCATCCACGTTGCAGCACATAGCATTCGAATAATATTCCATTGTATGTATATACCACATTTTCTTTATTCATTCATACACTGTTAGATATGTAGGTTGCTTCCACCTCTTGGGTATTATGAATAAAGCTGCAATGAACATGGGTGTGCAATTATCTCTTTGAGATCCTGCTTTCAATTCTTTTGCATATATACCCAGAAATGGGATTGCTAGATCATATGGTAATTCCATTTTTAATTTTTTGAGAAACTTTCATAATATTTTCCACAGCACTGCACCATTTTACATTCCCACTAACAGTGCACAAGGGTTCTAATTTCTCCACATCCTCACCACCATTTATTTCCTTTTCAAAAATAGTGGCCATCCTAATGGGCATGAAGTGATATCTCACTATAGTTTTTATCTATATTTCCTTGATGACCGGTGATATTGTGCATCTTTTCACAAGCTTGTTGGCCATTTGTATATCTTCTATGGAGAAATGTCTATTCAGGTCCTTGCCTCTGCTCTTCTTTTTGTGGTTTTCCGTGTGTTTAATTTTCTGCAGTGAGTATTTGTTAACTTTGATCTTGAAGAAGCTATTGGGAATAGTAATAAACGACATATCAAGCAAGTTGTTGCAATAAATAGATGGGTCAATGTTGAGTGCCTAGTTGGGGTAACTTATGGGGAGGGTCAGAATTAAACACTTAAAGAAGCAACTTTATTCCAAGCTGAGGCCCCTCCATATTTTGTGAATCAAGTAGCTCGGGTAACATAAAGCAGGGCAGGCAGAGGATTAAATCAGTGGAGCTGAGCTGGCAATGCAGCCGTGAAGCTGTCAGGAACAGCCTGTGCCCCAAACCCGTGCGGGGTACTTGGCGATCTTGCACACAAAATCTTGGTCTGGATACTGCAAATGATTGTTCTCTTAGGGGTTTTGATATTTAGAAGGAAACTTTATTATGTAATTAAGGTTTATGGCTTTTATCTAACCAATTCAGAAGCAGTAACTAGATAAATCACCAATAATTTTGTAATCTGGATTTAAGGAATGCTTGTTAAGCATCTTCAGGTTCAACTTGGTATAAAATAAAGATAAGCAAAGAAAAGCTTATAACAAGGTTTTAAGTTTGAAATTCTAGTCAAAAATTGAAAGCTTGAGTTAAATGGTTGATGGCAATGAAGTGGATTTCCCAAAGGCCTGGACTGGTGACAGCACTAGCGAACTTGCTGGATGGAATTGCTGCCCTGGAAGGAAATAATGGCCAATGATGGCATTTGAACCTCTTAATTAGGTATGCGAGCTGTGCTGGTTATTTTCTTAGCGGACAGGCTAATATGAGAGCAGAGTGTTCTGAGCAGGTGTACACATTCATTTTGCAGAAGAAAATGCAAGCTGGACATCCAAGGCAATTATGGGAAAGAGATACTGGGGTTCAATGAGCCAACCATACATCTGAATAGTTGTATTCCTGCTTCTGAACTTTTTCTTTACTGAAAGCCTAATAGTATGCATGTCTAAGACCCATACTCAGTCTTATTATACTACAAATCTCTTTCCGTAATATCCCAACCCCTCGCCCTCACTCAGTCCCATCTAAATTTCAGTACCTCTCTCTTCATGTTATTGTACCATTTCTATTTTCTTTCATATTCTAATGCCTGACTGAAACTGCATTTTGGACCACATTATGTCCTCTCACCCACCTCCTCAGCATTTCACTGTGTTCTTTCTTTTCAACCTGATAAGCAGTTTATGACTAGCTTATTATCTTCCATCTGCAAAATTTCTATCTCATTTTCAATCATTCCCTGCTATTTTGACTACATCATGTTTGCTCCTATGTTTTGGATCAGCAACTTCGGTTTGGCATTATACTGTCCATCTGCCTACAACATTAATATTACCTCCCTCATCCTCCTCCTGACTTATTTCCTCTGGGACAAGTCCATCTAATTATCCAGTCTTGTCTTTTGCTTTCTGATCCACAATGCTCTTCTGCCTCCAAAGATCAGTGTCCTATTTTCTTTCTTGAAAGATTAGGTTGTGTGTGTTTTTTTCTAGCCACATAGCCTAGCTCTCCATTATTACGCGGTTCACCCTCGTCCTCACTCAGCCTCCCACCTCTAGTCACTGGTTATGGATCACAGCATTCTATTAGCTGCTGATGATTTTTTAACCTTATTTTCCTCTTCCTTCAGCTTATGTAAGGCAATATACACCTTAAGGATATTGTCTTTTTCAATAATCTATTTCTATAACTGTTCCTCACCCTGCCCCCACCCCGCCCCCATTCAGGTCTCTCTTCTCCTCTGATGAGTTCAATCTGCCATATGTTTATTTAGCACATTTTCACTTTCAAAGCATTTAAGAAGCTAATTAATTCTTGGAGTACTCTTCTGGGACAAGCACCCAGACTGCAGAGGTAGTTGACATTAAGGCTGGGAGCAAAGCCCAAGAATTTCTGTTTTCCAAATCACTGTTCAGACTGTTTTCTTTCACTCTGTCTCTCCACAATTGAAACAGATACCATCAGGAATAAATTACTTGGATTTCACTTACAAGAAAGCTGCCAGAAATTGTGTGACCTTCCCAACACCCCAGATTTCTCTAATCAAACCCATGTTAGTTCTCTGTGAGCTGCTCAGGAGCAGCTGGGAGTCAAACCACAGAACAAGACTAAAGCCTGCTGTCTGTTTTCCTTTCTGTTTCATCCAGGAAGATAGAATCATTTGCCCAAATTTGTCATTACAACAAGTCACGTTCAAGAAGACAGTGAGGAGATCAAGTCTGGGAGGAGATGTAGCCTGGAAAGCTGGAGGAAGACAAGAGGAAGAGGACCAAATCGCCTCATAGATTTGTGTGGCTCAGATTGACCAGGTTATTAGAAAGACACAAGGAGAGAGGAGAAAGAGCTCCCTTATCTCAACTCTTGCCAAAATCCCTTTTCTTTGTTCTTAAAAAATTGCTGAAAATATACTCCTTTCAACCTTATGCTCATAAACAATATGAGGCCATTTGGGATTTATAGTTTGGCTTTTAAGGAGCAAAAGGAGTTATTGTGTGCCAAATCCAAGTTTTATCTGGCTGTTATTATTATGTCACCAAGAAATAAGGAAGGGCTTTTGTATAATGAGAAAAAATTACTAGCAATTAAATGACTTTCTTCTTTTTTCAGCTCAAATGCAAAAGGTAATTGTCTGATCATTGCTTCTAAATTGTGGAGGCCATTGATGATCATTAATAAATAAAACTGGAAGTGTAACTGCACATTAAAGAAGCTAGCTCAGTCAACACTTTCTTGATCAAGAAGAAAATACATCAAACAATCTTCAATGTATTGCACTCCTCTTAATTCCTATTGTCTTGTATGTGATGGCCATCGCTGTTCAATCTTAGCTGAAATACAGTAATGGTTGAAAGAAAAGCTAGGCTAATTGAAACTTTTCCTGTGCACAAATGCTATTCATAGACCATTAGACTATTTCCCTTTGTGAGGTGAAGGCCTTACTATGGTCCTTATTGAAAGCTGCAGGGCCTGGCCGGTATGGCTCAGTGGTTGAGTGTTGACCCATGAATCAGGGGGTTGCTGGTTTGATTTCCAGTCAGGGCACATGCCCGGGTTGCAGGCTTGATCTCCAGTGGGGGTGTGTGCAGGAGGCAGCCGATCAATGATGTTTCTTTCTCATTGATGTTTCTACCTCTCAATCACTCTCCCTTCTCTCTCTAAAAACTCAATAATTATACGTATCCTATATAATAAAAGCCTAATATGCAAATTGCCCCCTTGACCGGGAGTTCAACCTGGAGTTCGACCAGGGGAGGGGCTGGTGGCAGCATGCAGCTGGGGGAAGGGAGGTGCTCTGGCTGGCCGCTGCTAGGGACCCTACCTGTGCTCAAATTTCATGCACTGGGCCACACACAAACACACACACAGAAAATGCAAATGAAAATTATTTTTAAAAAGAAAGATGCAGGGATTAAGTGACTTGACAAAAATTACCTAGAAAAAGGTGGAGCTGGAAAGTAACATCAGAGAGCTTGTTCCTGACTACTTTCTTAGTCGGTTCAGGCTTCTCCAACAAAATACTCCAGACTCAAGTGGCTAATAAACATCAGAAACTTATTTCTCACAGTTTTAGAAGCTTGGAAGTCCAAGATCAAGCTGCTGGCCGATTTGGTGCCTGGTGAGGGCCCACTCTCTGGTTCACAGATGGCACTGTCTCTGTGTTCTCACATGGTGGAAGGGGCAATGGATTTCCCTTGGGTCTCTTTTATAAGGACACTAACCACCTCTTAAAAGCCCCACCTCTTAATATAATCAGTTTGGGGGTCACAATTCTAACCTATGAATTTTGAGACACAGACATTCAGACCATAGCAAATACTACATTATATCATCTCATTCTAGGTTCAGGCATGTGACAAGCCCCAGAGTTTTGTTTTAAAACCTTAGTTCCTAATAAAACTCCCTTTGAAGCATACAATTTAATGGTTTTCTTTCTAGGACACATAAAAATGTCCCTAAGTAAAACAAACACCCAGAACAACAACAACAAAACACAATATCATTTCAAATTGCCACAAATCCTTATGTATTCATCTCTTTCTCGCTGTTTAGATCTTCACATCTACCTGGTAATGATGATTGGAAAACAAATGCCATTTAAGAAATGGTACTCAATGGCCCTGGCTGGTTTGGCTCAGTGGATAGAGTGTCAGCTGCAGACCAAAGGGTCCCGGGTTCGATTCCGGTCAAGGGCACATACCTTGGTTGCAGGCTCCTCCCCAGCCTGGGCCTTGGTAGGGGCTCATGCAGGAGGCAACCAATTTCTCTCATATCAATGTTTCTCTCTGTCTTTCCCTTTTTATTCCACTCTCTCTAAAAATCAATGGAAAAATATCCTCCAGTGAGGATTAACAACAACAACAAAATGCTACTCAATGAAAGTATTACCTTGTTAGAAGAATGCTATTTGTAAATTCAGTAAGATAGTAATGATTCACTTATGGTTCACTACCTAGATGGAATGAGTGTGTTCTATTTCCTATTCCCCTGGGGTGAGCTACAGAAGTCTCACTTTCTCTAACAATAACAATGCAAAAACAAAACAAACCAAATCAGCATATTATAGTGATTAAGAAAGTACTGGCAGCTTCCACTCAATTCAGCATTCCTGGAGCACAGCTTCCAAGGTGCTGCTCTCATCCCCTCACCCCTTTGCATTTCCATAACACTAGCATTCACTCATTCCTGATTTTGCTCAACAATGCCGTGTGTGTGTGTGTGTGTGTGTGTGTGTGTGTGTGTGTGTGTGTTTAATCAAAAGTGAATTGTCATGGAAGTAAGAAATATGCAGAAAAGATAAAAACAAAATAAAACAAAACAAATTAAAAAACAAAACAAAAAACAGGAACCCAGAGAGGTAAGCTTGCTTTTGTTTGGAGGATATTAATAAAACTGAATTTGAGCTTTCAGTTTTCTATGACCTGGTAGGGTGTCTGTGTGTGGGGGGCGGGGGGGGGGGGAGATAAAAACCAGAGCTGATGAGGTAGGAAATCTATAATATCCCTATTCTCATGTAAAACTAGGATTCCAAACAGCTATGTCCCCAGTACAAAGGTGAACAGGAAATAAAGATACTCCTGCTCATCCACTAAGGGAGTCTAAAGAAGACTGCCTAGCTCAAAACTTGGTGTTGGCTGGTGGGGCAAAGATCTCCTCTGAAAACTAAGTTGACACTGGTCTTCTGTTGTTAGTGACTCCATGCAGGTGTTGGTGAGTCAGCTGCTTATCTTTATGGGAAAAGAAAATTTGAATCCAATGGGCAATTGAAAATGGTCTCAAATTCTTTGAAACTCTCGTCATTCAGAGGTGGGTCTATTTCTCCCTCTGTTGAAATTGGGTGGGCTGTGTGGCTCTCCTGAACAATAGAATATGATCGAACAATAGCATATGTGCCAGTTTCTGGGCTTGGGACGTAAAAAACTGGCAGTCTCCACTTCCTGTTTGGTGGAACACTTGCCCTGGGGAAGCTAGCCGACAGGTAAGAAGTGTCACTACCCTGAGACTATACTTCTATGAAGAAGCCAAGCCAGCCACCTGGAGAGACCATGTGAAGAGAGGATGTGAGACCAGCTCAGGCATCGGGTGCATGAACAAGGAAGCCTTGGTTTATGCTAGATCTAGAATAACTTCCATCTCACAGTAATTGTAAGAGGAACCCCAAGTGAACCTCAATCCCCAGAACCATGGAAGATGACAAATTATTGTCTTAATCCCTTAAGTTTTGGGGTGATTTGTTATATAGCAATAGATAAAAGCAGATACATATGTTATACCATATACACAAAATCCTTATCAGGTAGACTAAAGACTTAAATGTAAAAGATTAAAAAAAAAACTATTTTAAAGGCACTTTTAGGAGAATTTTTTTAATATATTTATTGATTTTTTACAGAGAGGAAGGGAGAAGGATAGAGAGTTAGAAACATCAATGAGAGAGAAACATCGATCAGCAGCCTCCTGCACGCCCCCTACTGGGGATGTGCCTGCAACCAAGGTACATGCCCTTGACTGGAATTGAACCTGGGACCCTTCAGTCCGCAGGCCAACTCTCTATCCACTGAGCCAAACCGGTTAGGGCTAGGAGAATATTTTTATTCCTGCAGGGTAGGAAAGGAATGCTTAAAAAATACATGGAGCCCGGCCATCATGGCTCAGTGGTTGAGCGTCGACCTATGAACCAGGAGGTCAAGTTTTGATTCCTGGTCAGGGCACGTGCCAGGGTTGCAGCTCGATCTCCAATGTGGGGCGTGCAGGAGGCAGCTAATCAATTATTCTCTCTCATCATTGATGTTTCTATCTCCCTCTCCCTTCCTCTCTGAAATCAATAAAAATATAAGTAGCATCTTATATTTCAATATTAAATGTATATATATTTTAAAGATGTGGGAGTAACATTATTAATATGGGCAAATCCAACCCAAAATGTGTTGGCCAAAATGTTTTGAAATGGAATTTATAATGCTGATCAATTCCTTCATTTAAGAGTGCTTTCTTATCCTGCAACACAACCATCCGGTCATAATATTTAAGCATGAGGAACAGAACATCCCTACTGATTGGATGTTCTACCCATTAGAAACTGTAGAAAGCTGAGTTTGTGATTACTGCAAAGGCACCAGAGACTTAGGCATGTATAGATGGAACACTATGTGGATATTCTCAAAAGTAGAACAAATATTAAATTGGGGCTTATTTAGACCTAGACATTTCCATTACAGGCTTACTAATTGCATTTTCACACTGAACTCGGTGTCCATTCTTTCACCACTTGCACTCTAACCTCCAGCTCAACCTCAGGCCCATACTGTTTCATCAGAATGCCCTTTTACTTACCATTTCCAACGGATTGCTGAGAAGCAAATACGAAACCAACAAGTAGGCACCATCTCAACAGTCAATGATAGATTGAGCAGAAAGGCATAGAGAACCCGAAGAACTATTTCCGAATTGCACATTTGTCATGAGAGCTGGAAAAAAAAATGACTGGCTTCCCTGATATATTTGTGTTGCCAGTAATGATAAATGAAGCATAGATTCCATTATTCATTGTTTTAAGTGAAATTTGTTTACTACTACTTGACACTTATTTAACCCCTTTAAAAAGTGCTAATTTAATATTCCTCAAAACCCATCAATAAAAACAGATGTCAATGTTATCGAGCCCATCTCATAAGTGGAGAAGCTTAGACTCCTACAGGTAGGCATTATTATACTATGGTGATAATATGATGGGGGGGGGAGATAGGTGGAGATGTCACTCTAAATTTTTGTGTTTGAGCTGCACCGTTTACCTACGATAACATTTATAATTTTTGTCCAAAACTTTCCTTACCTCAAAATGATCTAAGTTGTCAGGCAAATGTGAATTCAATACCACATCTCGTTGCGGGTCCATAAACATTCCAAACACACATGGCTCTACACAGAAAAGAGGCATAAAAGTGAATGGAATTTGGAATTTTTATGTTCTGATTAATAATAAACAAACCCTAAGAATAAAGTTCAGATATTGGGTTTCCAGACCTGAAGGGTTTGGGGTGACTAAGAGAGGGAAGGTGAGAAAACCCAATGAAATGAAGAGCTCTTAGCAAGACAAAGCCTATTGGCAGCAGGTGCCTTAGAGTGCACACCAAGCAAGGGTTAGCCATCTTCCTTCCCCAATTGCAACATACAAGACAGAGGATGCTGATGTCTAGTCACCTACTTTTGAATATGCCCAGAGCGGTGTTTTCTGGGTGTCACCCTGCCCCTTTAGCTGCCACTCAAGAAAGCATTAAGGCAGCAGCTCTCAACCTGTGGGTCGTGACCCCTCTGGGGGTGGAACGACCCTTTCACAGGGGTCGCCTAAAACCATCGGAAAACACATATATAATTACATATTGTTTTTGTGATTAATCACTATGCTTTAATTATGTTCAATGTGTAACAATGAAAATACATCCTGCATATCAGATATTTACAGTACGATTCATAACAGTAGCAAAATTACAGTTATGAAGTAGCAACGAAAATAATTTTATGGTTGGGGGTCCACCACGACATGAGGAACTATATTAAAGGGTCGCGGCATTAGGAAGGTTGAGAACTACTGCATTAATGGAATGTAAGTACTAAATGAAAATGATGTGATTAGAACAATCATTTTGATTTCACTCTCTTTAACATAAAGGAAATCATACCCAACTATCAGGACTTTATCATTTTTATCAAATCACTTGGAACTTGCTTAACTCCTCATAGGATCCATACCAGTTCCAGTCTTTCCCATCTGACAAATTCAACTGCTTCATTCGTATGGCAGGAGTTTGAGGAAGGACTGGTCTCATTCTTTCAATCCCTCACATGCACCTGGGTCTGGTCCTGGAGGCAATGTAAGGATAAATCCTTCTGAAGGCACAGAGATGGGCGACCAGTTCATACAGGGTTGTCAGATTAAGATGCTGAGGAGGAAGAAACACTGCCTTTGACAGGTTCGCCATTCAGTAAAAGACCACAAAGAATGTACTTTAATGACTGACTCTAGACAGACTTCCACTCATTTTGCTGTTTTGTTCTATTCAGCTGATGCTGTGTGTAGCTTTTCTGTTGGGCAACCGTGATCTATGAGTATGTCATCAAAATCATTGAAATGCAGTGAGCCTGGGAATTTCTTACGTGTATACAATATGTCGTGGCATATGGAGAGTCTAGGTGGCCAGCAATTTGGATAGTGGCCACACTCACTAATCAGAGGACAGACTTCACATGTGCTTAGCTTGGAAGGTACTATTGATCCCGAAGTGACTTTTTCAATTATACTCACATACAGTTCATAATGGGTTTTCAAGTACTGTCAATGCATAAAAAAGTTAACTGAGGCTTAAACACTGTGCAATGGCTGAAAGCCAATGACTGAAACCTCATTGGCCAAGCCTGTTGCAACTAACAACCAATGGAACCATCTGTCCCCTTTAAAGTTGTTCAGTTCTGTAATGTTATACATAAATTCAGCAAATATTATCACTCATATTAATGACAGCTATAATGATATTTCCCAGGCACTGTGCTAAGCCCTTGAGGTAGGGCTATATTCCCCGTTTTACAAGTGAGGAGACTGACTAGCAAGGATTAAAGTAAAAGCAGAAAAACCAGGGGCTGAACTATATTGTCTTGTGCTCTTTTTTTTTTAAATATATTTTATTGATTTTTTTTTTTACAGAGAGGAAGGGAGAGAGACAGAGAGTCAGAAACATCGATGAGAGAGAAACATCGACCAGCCGCCTCCTGCACATCCCCCACCAGGGATGCACCCGCAACCTAGGTACATGCCCTTGACCGGAATCGAACCTGGGACCTTTCAGTCCACAGGCCGACGCTCTATCCACTGAGCCAAACCGGTTTCGGCTTGTCTTGTGCTCTTACCTAAAATGAAATACTGCTTCCCCAGTGAACCTATTTGCTAAGCCAAGGGACTAAGTCTTGAGATTTTAATAATAAATCAAATATTATCACTGGATAATATTAGCTGGATAACATGATCTGCTTTACCAAAAAGCCACTGGTATATTATAAAGTATTATAAATGATAGTTTGTTATTTCTAGTTGCTTTAAACATCCTAGTAATGTGATTTGTGACTGGGCTGATCAGACTGAATCAAATGAAAAAATAACAACAAACTTTCAGTGCCTTACTAATACTTTCAAGATCATTGGCTGTGAGCTGCTGTAATTGGATTAGAATCAAAGCCTAAACGTTTGACCAGTGCCTTCACTGAGCTTGTTCAGAGTTGGTAAATATTTCACATAGTTGTAAATGATCCTAAATAGTTTTTCTCATGTAGGCAGGACTCCTTGGTCCATTTGCAGAAATAGTCACTAATTTATAAATGGGTTAGTTTCAGCCTATGGCTAGCTAACTCATCTCCATACATATGGGGAAACCTCAATGATACAGGCCAAATACAGGGAAGGTGCATCTCAATTTATGAAGGGTCTAAGTTATATATTTCTAAAAAATTAGATGTCTTTTTACTATTTGCCATAATATATAGTAACAAACTAACTGGTAACAAAATGTTTCCAAATTAACTCCTGAGTTTTAATGACTATGTAGGGCTTATTTGTAATGAGCAGCAGTCATTTGCATGCAAATAATTAATGTGTCAAAGCCCTTAAAACGAGATCGATCCCTCCTAGGTGCAACATGCCCCTTCGCAATCTTGTTTACACTATTACTTTGCTTAGCTAACCATTCATTCAGAGATAGTGCAATGGTAATTTGAACAGGAACTGGGCAGAAATTTAATCACAAATTCTGAATTACTGGGGCCCAAAATAATGAGGCCTTACTGTATAGTCATTTCTTGATTATCCACATCAATGAATGAGACACTGATAATTTTTAAATCATTTCTATTTTACCTCGTATATTATTTGGGGGAAAGTTACCTTCTCAATTAGATTTTGGTCAGGCTCCTTTTAAACTTAAATTTGCATTCCCTCGGCACACATAAATGGGCAAAGAGAGAGTCAAGAGGCATAGGCACGCATAAATGGGCAAAGAGAGAGTCAAGAGGCATATAGTAGAGAGTTGTGCGGGATGAATCATTGAGCATGGCTAATCCACAGATTGAGAATCAGCCTTATTAGAGATTTCTTCATTTCTGAAGATGTGTTCAGTAAACCTCCCCAAACAAATAGAAAATCCCAGTTCCCAATAATGAATTCCTAAGAAAAGGACTATATGGAGAGTCTGGATTCAATCCCAGGGGAATCCAGTGAACCTGAACTGGGTCTGGAACCCAAGGTACACCTTGAGGCTTCAAGTTTCCATGAGATTTCTCAATGACAACTGAAACATCTGGAATGGTAGCTACAATAGGCAGATGGTAGAAAGGTGCCTTCTGGCATATCCCAAATTACAGGTAAGTTATTTTTATTTAAAAACACTCACAGTTTAACTGATGTACTTTAATGAGAGTTGCAATTGCACTGTGAAAGCATCACATCCTTCCCTTACCAGAGTAAAAATGAGACAGCCAATGGCCAGACTATCTAATAAAAGCCTAAGTGACCATTACGGCGGAACGACCAGAACAACTGGTCACTATGATGCGCGTTGACCACCAGGGGGCAGAAGCTCAATGCAGAAGCTGCCCCCTGGTGGTCAGGGTGCTCCCACTGACCACTGGGTTCATGGCTGGCAAGTGCAGAGGTGGTGGTGGGAGCCTCTCCCACCTCTGCAGCAGCACTAAGGAGCAGCAAACCAAGCAGTAAGGAGCAAGGGGTCATGGACTAAGAGAGAGGGATGTCCAACTACCAGCTTAGGTCTGATCCCCGTGGATTGGACCTAAGCTGGCAGGCGGACATCCCCTGAGGGGTTCCAGACTACGAGAGGGCGCAGGCCAGGCTGAGGGACCCCCCCACGCCCCTGCTCCCTGCCACCCCCCCCCCTCCAGCACTGGGCCTCTAGTGCCATATAAAGTAGGCAAGTGAGAGGAAATACTTTGAAATTATTTGAAGGAGAAATGTTGATGTTACATACACCCTTTCCCCTTGTCTTGGGTCTTTCTGGGTGCTTTTCCATTTTGTTTAGGTTGCAAACTTTTCAGATTGGTTGAGATAAGGGGAAATGGAGAATTGTTGATACATGATGGCAGGAGAAAAAGAAAAAAGCTCGACTCAGTATTCTCTCTGTACTTCCAACACACACAGCACCAGGGACATAAATAGTTAGTTGACCTTCAATATCTTTCTCTCCATTTGTAAGAGAATTTTGAGTTTTAGCAGAACACATGCTTAATACTATATTTCCCAACCTCCCTTGTGCCTCAGTATGGCCACATGGCTAAGTTCTGGCCATTGGTGTGTAAGTGGAAGTTTCCTGTGTGACTTCTAAAAAGTGTCCTTATGGGAAAACGGTGCACTGTCTTTTGCCCTATTTTTTCTTTCTACTGTCTGGAAAGGTGACATGATAGCCAGAGTTTAAGCAATCATCTCTGGTCATAAGCATGAGAGAAGCACTCTAGAGATAGAGGATGGATGGAAAAGCTGGAAGGAGCCTATGTCCTGGTAAATTCATAGGACTGACAACCCTGACCTGGATTGTCAAGCCCTAGATTTCTCATGTGAGAGGATTAAATCTTGTGTGTTTAAGTCACTGTTAATTTGGATTTCCTGTCACTCACAGCTGTTCCTAATCCTAACTGATACAGCATTTAATCAAGTTCTTTCTTTATAGAGCAGTGGTTCTCAACCTTGGCTGCACATTAGAATCACCTGGGAATCTTTTTAAAATCCTGATTTCTGGGCTGCATCCTCCGGAAATTCTGTTTCTTTGTTACTAATGTTATGGCCCCACCCCATAACAAAGAAACAGAATTTCCGGAGGATGAGGCCCAGAAATCAAGGATTTTAAGAAGATTCCCAGGAGATTCTAATGTGCAGCCAAAGTTGAGAACCACTGTTACAGAGGGAATCTATTGCATGGGCAAAGGGCAGAGAAAGCCCTTAGGGAGGAATTATTTGTTGGTGATTTAGTCACCACCGTGCCAAAGCAGCCCTGTGCCCATGAACCGTCTCCTGGGCTGTGGAAGTCACTGTGCCCTTAGCCTTGGTGTGACAGTAGCTTCACACTGGCAACATTTTGCCTTTGTGTTTATCTTTTGCTGGTTTGCAACCACAGGTGCCACTATTAATCCTCCCCACCTGTATACTAACTGCCCGAATGGTAGCTTAATATAAATCTGTTCATTCTCTCATGATTGCAGTCAAGATGCGATGGATGAGGAAGGAGGAGTAGATTCTCAGCGAGGCGATCTATGACTATGCCAGTGAGCCCAGGATGGCCTATTTCAGCAGCGCACGCAGGAAATAGCTTGTAATGGACATAGTTAAACTCCCCTCCTAACGTCACCATTCTGGAAACATTGAATTCTAAATTCAGACTGTACACTATGGGTTAATGGGGTTGACAATTGACTGTGCTTAATGGTATTAAGGTAATGCATTTAAACATCAAAAGTTTACAACCCAAAATTGATCACCTTGGCCAATTTACACAAGAAGGATCAATATAATCGGCTCCCCCTCTTTAAATGTTAACAAATGCTTTAACATAACACGCCTGACCATGGGATGCAGATTAAAATTAGATACAGAATTAAGCTCCTTCCACACAGTAGAAGAGTCAATTTGAAAATCCTGATAATCAGCCAGAGCTGCCCACAAGGCTTGGCTTTACAGCATTTAAGAAGAAAGGAAGCTCACTCCCCACAACCCTAATGATTTTTTAAAAAGTCAACAATAGGAAACACAGGGGCAATAATAGGGTTTGGGATTTTTCAATAATGGTTGCCATTTAGTCCAGAGAAGGAAGAGCTTTGAGCTGTGCATGGTGGATCCCTGCGTCCACCCCCTGGGATATGCCTATAAAGGAGAAGAGAAAGGTTTTAAATCCCCTTCCCAGTTCACATAACCAAGAGCAAGCTTGACCGGCCCTACCAAGAAAGTCCCCCTTTAACACACACACAAAGCAAATCACAACCATCCTCAGTATCATGCCTACCTGTCAGATAGGCATAACCCAAACTCAAGTGCAACTTCTGATGGAACGACACTGCCTACGTAAGAACTTGAACACAGGCCTATCTATTCCAGTTGGCCCTCTGTATCTGCAGGTTCTGCATCTACAGACTTAACCAACCTTGGATCAAAAATATTAGGAAAAAAATGTTATTTATTGGTAACATGTACTATGTAGCTAGGCCTACGATGGTTGCATATATACAGAACATGTACACCTTTTTTTGTCATTATTCCCAAAATAATATAGTATAAACCAGTGATGGCGAACCTTTTGAGCTCGGCGTGTCAGCATTTTGAAAAACCCTAACTTACCTCTGGTGCCATGTCACATATAGAAATTTTTTTATATTTGCAACCATAGTAAAACAAAGACTTATATTTTTGATATTTATTTTATATATTTAAATGCCATTTAACAAAGAAAAATCAACCAAAAAAATGAGTTCACGTGTCACCTCTGACATGCGTCATAGGTTCGCCATCACTGGTATAAACTATTCACATAGCATCTACATTGTATAGTCATAGGTTGCATTTCAGTCAACAAGGGACCACATATATGACAGTGGTCCCATCTATACTAATAAAAGGGTAATATGGTAATTAGACCAGGAGACCTTCCAGATGTCATTCTGGACAAAGTCATTGGTGGTGGGGCCGAGACAGAGATGGTTAGGTGTGATCAGGCCAGCAGTGGGGGGAAGTTGGGGGCAAGCAGGCCAGCAGGGGGGGGGGAGTTGGGGGGGCTAAAAGTCCGGGGGAGGCAGTTAGGGGCGAGCAGGCCAGCAGGCAGAGTGGTTAGGGGTGATCAAGCAGGCAGGCAGGTGAGCGGTTAGGAGCCAGCAGTCCCAGATTGGAGAGGGTACAGGCTGGGCTGAGGGACACACACACACACACACACACACACACACACACACACACGCATGAATTTTGTGCACCAGGCCACTAGTAAAATTGTAATGGAGCTGAAAAATTCCTATTTCCCAGTGAGGTCATAGCCATTATAACACTGTAGCACAAGGTATTGCTCATATGCTTGTGGCGATGCTGGTGTAAACAAACCTGCTGCACTGCCAGTCGGATAGAAGTGCAGCACACATAGTTCCAGTCAGAAGTCACACCATCTAGGTTTGTGTAAGAACACTCCATGTGAGCACCATGACAAAACTGTCTAATGGTGCATTTCTCAGAACATATCCTCACTGTTAAACATGCATGACTATATTAGGTATTATAAGTAGCCTAGAGATGACTTAACTAACATATATGGGAGAATAAGCATAAGTCATATGCTAATATTACACCAATTTATATTAAGGGACTTGATTTTGCTATCTGAGGGGGTTTTCTGGAGCCACAGATAAGGAAACATGACTATATTTCAAGGCAGAAGAGACTTGTGGGAAAATTGCACAGTAGTGCCCTCTTCCCCTTCTTATGCCTCTACCAGGAGCCAGTGCCTTACTGATCCCTCCTCTCCTCATCCCACTCATGCTTCCTGTGGGTTGTGATGCTGTATGCCTGCATACAAATTAACTAACCCTCATTATATTCACATCTGAATATAGTACATTTCCTAGAAGCATTTACATTTTAAAGAGGGCCAAAGGCGAAAACCAAAGAATCCTTAATGGTGGCATTTCAAGTCACTGATTCTCAAGCTCAGCCAGCTTCACAGTCGCCAGGGAGGTTTGCTCTAATTGCAGATTCCTGGGCCTCATCAACAGAGAATCTGACTCAGTGGATCTGGGTTGGGGGGAACCCAGAAATCTACTTTCTAAATGTGCCCTTCCTTCAGGGGATTCCAAACAGCTGGCCCACAGACCATGCTGTTCTAGACGGTTGCCCAGGCCTTTGGGCCGTTCTGCAAAATATTAATACTTCAAAGGAAATTCTTACAATGAATACTGTTTTTAGGTTTTGTCAAAATGAGCTTTCTTAATTTAGAACCAGTCCTGGTCCATCTGTTTAACATTCGTTTCTGGAAATAGCGACGAGGTTGGCTATCACCAGGCTTGCTCTGTTGGGCAGGTAGAAATCATCACGGAGATGTTTGGAGCTCCCAACATAACGATCACCCACGGTTATAGTCAGAGAGTCACTGAGCGGGGTTACTGAGCCAGCTTCCTCTCCATCTCCCTGCGCCTTCCTGCTGGGGTGCGTGAGAAAGAGCAACACCGTCTAAATGAGTCACAAAGGTGGGAAGGCAGATGGTTGCTGGGGACACTGGTAGTAATGAATGACAATTACCTTCTGGATTATAAAAGGCAAGGATACAAGGAATTCTAGACTTCTGCAGTCCTTGCACCAATACCTGTTTGTATTTGCTCTCCTTCACAAGCCTTCATCGGGCTATAGCCTATATTTCCTTTCAGTTTCTCTTTTCAACAAACCACCACCATTTATTGCACATAGACATCAGGCCGGGAACTCTAATGTGCTTTACATACATATTCCATATCATCCTCCCATGAACCTTGATAAAGTTCATTTGAATATCAGGGCCCACAAATGGAGGCCACCTCAGTGGCCTGGTCCATGTCACAAATCTAAACCTAAGGCAGCCAGCGCTTACAGCAAACCCTTCACTGTCAAGGAAACCATCACCAATCACAACCCCCCAACTCAGCTGTAGAGGCTTCGTTTACCAGAGGAAATAGCACCTGCTGGCCAACCCTGCCCAGTTTTGGGGTTACCTCTTCTGACGCTCTGTAACACTCGCTCTTGCCCTCCCCATCAATGGGTTGCTTTCCCTCAAAAAAAGGACATCAAACTCATCACAAAATTGTTTTCATTTTGTCACTTGACAACTCAAATGAGATGGGTACTATTTCATCTCCTTTTTCCAAATAGGAACGATGAGAAAAGAAAGGCAAGACAAGTTAGCCAAATACACACCACGCTAAAATAGGAACTCTACGAGGGCAGTGTTTTTTGGTTGTTTTTTTGTTTGTTTGTTTTTTCTTCACAACTGTTAGTTTGAGCATCCAGAGCAACATTTGCAACACAATAGTCAGCCAATAAATGTTATATATACCAATAAGAAGTACCTATGTGTATTTTTGTCTAGGGTCAATTATTTACAGAAAACATAAATCCACTCAGGCTAGGTTAGGCAAAAGGGATTTGGGTTAAGAAATAGAGAAAAATCCCCCAGACCCCATATGACAGGAAATACAGGCAGACCGCACGGGCACTAAAAAAAAGTAGAGAAAGAGCATCTGTTTCTGTTTCTTTAGGGCCTTGAGGTTTCTCAAATGAGCTATGTGTCTGCTCTCAGTTTCCTTTCTGCAGAGAGAAGCTTCACCGCAAATTTTACAGCGCCTCTTCCTTTGTCACATAAGTTTGCACATTAATTCGGTTTGCCATGATAGTAGCTTGGAGTTCAACTTTACAGATGCCAGGTAAAACAGCTTCTCTTGCCAATTTTCATGGGCAATTGGACCAGGTTTCCAACTAGGGTCCTATTAGCTGTGATCAGAAGGTGGAGTCACAGGAGTACCCCTTCCATCTAGTGGCTAGATTTCCTAAAGAAGTTACGCAGGCAAGGAGGGTCTGACTGACATCTCTAGCCTAGGCAGGGAGCCAGAGACCCGGAGCGGCATTGCAAGAGCTCTGATCTGTGCCAGGGGCAGCCAGGACAGAGGCCAGGACGGAGGTCAGCACGCTGTTTCTGTAAAGGGCCAGATGGGAAATATTTTAGTTTTTGAGGGCCAATCTGAATGGGCAACTACTTAACTCTGTGATTGTAGAAAAAAAGCAGCCCTAGACAGTAAATAAAAGAACAAGGGTGGCAATGTTCCAATACAATATAAAATACAAAAGGCTGCAGGCTGCCTTTGGCCTGAAGGGTGTAGTTTGAAGACCCCACTCCTAGGACAAAGCCCCACCAGGAAATATGACACTTGTCCATATTCCCATCAAGCCAGCTTCTGGGTCGCTGGACCAATGCTATCTTGTTTTAGCTGATTTCTTCTCTATTTTAGTGATAATGTGCAATGGCCTACTTATTAAGACGCAGAACATCATGTTTAACAGAGGATGCAAGTGTTTTGCTCAACTACCTTAAGGACCAAGTCATACTTGTCCGAACAGCTAAGTGGGAGGGCGTGATCGTGCTAGGGTGGTGCAATTAGCCGAGCTCAAAGGGCCATTTTCATAGGAACCATTTGTGTGCTCCTCCTCCGCCCCCCTCCCCCAACCCAGACCAGCATCTTAACTGAGAAAGATTCCCGTGGGTGCTTCGTTCTCTTCCTCTATACAAGGTACCTTCCCCAAAGCCTCTTAATACAGCATGAAAAATAAGGGTCCAAAACAGGATGGGAATTGGAACCAATGTGTGTCATCATCGACTGCATGGATTATTTGTCAAGTTAGAAAGGCGGAGAGTTTTAAATGTAGTTTTATTTTAAAGAGTCAGTGTTTGTAGATGCAGCCCATGTGGCCAGGGCTAAGCTTGTAATAGCTTCGCAAGCGCTGTGAAGAAACCCCAATTTCTCTCTGAAAGTGGTTTTGTCATACTGTAATACAAAAGGATAAGGGAGTAATCTGACCGTGTGTGGCTGGGTGGATGCTGTTGCCTGCAGTTTATTATATTTAGGTAATGCTTAACTGCACACTTGATAGACATTACTTTTATGTTGTGGCTCCTGGACTGTTTTATGCTCCTTGGTCATTATGCTAAGAAATGAGACTCTCTTACCTTTCAGAGTTAGAGTCCCCTGCTCTTAGCCGATGTCCTAATAAAAGATTCTGACACTGTAACTCTAAAGCTAAGCTCCCTCTTTCTCAGCTAAAAAGAGGATGAGTCTACTCTGAACAGGCTTGGGGGCCTGAAAATGTATGTATTTGCCAGTCAGATAGCAAGGTGCCCGCTGAGCCAACACATTCATTAAGCGCTGTTAAACAGAGTTGTCTTCAAAGCCTGTGGCAATTGTGCAGCTGGGGGGGAGGCAGGGAGGAGAAGGAGATTCCGACAGCTGTGGTAAGTACTGGCTCCTACTCATCTCTTCAAAGCCAAGGTTGGAGGTCTGTGCCAGCCTCCCACACAGGGCTCCTTCCTTAGGCAGTGACAGTCTTGCTTGCTGGACTTCTCCCATCACCCCCACGCCCTTGACAATGAACTGTGCTCTGGGTAACTTAGCCCAAAAAAAGGAAGATTAGGGTAAGTGATAGAACCGGTCTTTCCAAGTCGCAGCCAAAGCCGTCACTGCAATCTGATTCTCACAAGTTATACGGGGCAGAGTGACACTTTATGCACTCGAAGAACAGCCCCCTTAGTAAACTGACTTAAGGTTGCTTGCGCTTTGTTTTTAATAACCTCAAACTTCCAGAAAGGCTGTGCTTACATTACAAATAACATTTTTTGCACTGAACCATTTAAGAGGAATTTGATGCCCACACATCCCATAATACTAGTGCTGTGCCTATTTTGTACAAGCAAGGACATTCTCCTACATCACCACAATATTACCACCCACCCAAATCAAGACCTTCATCACTTCCTAATCCAGTGGTTCTCAACCTTCCTAATGCCGCGACCCTTTAATACAGTTCCTCATGTTGTGGTGACCCCCAACCATAAAATTATTTTCGTTGCTACTTCATAACTGTAATTTTGCTACTGTTATGAATCGTAATGTAAATATCTGATATGCAGGATGTATTTTCAGGGGTCATGACCCACAGGTTGAGAACCACTGTTGGTCCATTCAGGTTTTGCCAGTTGTCCCAATAATGTCTCCTAGAGCAAGAGGATCCAGTTCAACATACGGTGTTTCATTTGCTTGCCATGACTCTTAACCCTTTTGAGTCTGGACCAGTTCCTTAGTTTGACTTTGACTACTTTGACCTGGCCACTTTCCTAGATTGCACGTCAGTTATTTTGCAGTCTCTCCCTCAATTTGGATTGCTGATGGTTTGTCCTAATGAAGATCAGGTTTGAGCCTTTGGCAGAAACATCACAAAAGTGATGCTGCATTCTTCCCATGCATCCTCTCATGTGCCACGTGATTTCTATTTGTCCCATTATTGGTGGTCATTTTGAGCATTTGATTAAATCAATCTCTGCCAGGTATTTCTTTGGTAAATTTAATCTTTCTCACCTCAACACATTGTGAAATTTAAAAAATAATAATAATTGTAGCCCTAGGCCAGTGGTCGGCAAACTGCAGCTCGTGATCCACATGCGGCTCTTTGGCCCCTTGAGTGTGGCTCTTCTACAAAATACCAACTTCTGGGCCACAAAGTTTCAATTGCACTGTATGTGCATGCCCGCACGTGGTATTTTGTGGAAGAGCCACACTCGAAGGGCCAAAGAGCCGCATGTGGCTCGCGAGCCACAGTTTGTTGACCACTGCCCTAGGCAGTTTGGCTCAGTGGCTAGATCATCAGCCTGTGGACCAAAGGGTCCCGGGTTTGATTCCGGTCAAGTCCGGTCAAGGGGATGTACCTTGGTTGCAGGCTCCTCCCCAGCCCAGACCCTGGTTGGGGTTCGTGCAGGAGGCAACCAATCAATGTGTTTGTTTCTCTCTATATTTTCCTTTCTCTCTTCCACTCTCCCTAAAAAAAATCAATGGAAAAATATCCTCGGATGAGGATAAAAATAAAATAATTTTAGATTTACAGCAAATATATAGTATTGCAAGTCTCAGATATTCACCATCGACTTTCCCCTAATGTAAGCATCTTCGATGACCATATTAATATTTATGAGAAGGCACACTGAAGTCATGTAGAAATCCATTCCTCGTCAAAGTTTCAATATATTCATTTTTAAAAATTATATCACAAGGGGCTCAGGACTGCCTTTTTTATTCAATGGATAATAATCCATTACTATCAATAACTACTTCTTTGTTGACTTTTATTGAGGTGGAATTCACATAACATAAATTTGACTATTTCCAAGTGAGCAATTCAGTGGCATTTGTACATTCACAATGTTGTGCAATCACCACCTCTCTCTAGTTCCAAAACATGTCCATGACCCCCAAATAAAATCCTGTTATTTTTCATAGTGGCTGGACCATTTTCCATTGTCAGCAATAATATATGTGGGCTTCAATTTATCCACATCCTCACCAACACTGGTTATTTTCTGTTGTTTTGATTCTACCTATCCTAGTGGGTGTAAAGTGATATCTCATTGAGGTTTTGATTTGAATTTCCCTAATGACAGATGATATTGAGAACCTTCATGAGCTTGTTGACTATTTGAATACTTATATACAGAAATGCCTGTTAAAGTCCTTTGCCCATTTTTAAATCAGATTACTTATCTTTTTGGAGGTTGAGTTCTTTATATATTCTGTAAGAGAACTCTATGGGAGTTCTTTATATATTCTAGATAATAGACCCTTAGCAGAGATATGATTTGTAAATATTTTCACCCTTTCTGTAGGTTGTCTTTTGACTTTTTTGATAATTTTCTTTGATGAAAAAATATTTTAATTTTGATGTATTCCAACTTATCTGTTTGTTTCATGCTTTTGATTTTATATTTAAGAATCCATTATCAAAAACAAAGTCATGAAGACCTTTGTGTTTATTTCTATGTGTTTTACATATTTAGTTCTTTATTTAGGTTGTTGATCAATTTGGGGTTCATTTTATGTGTAGGTAGGGGTCCAACTTCATTCTTTTGCACATGGATATCCAATTGTCCCAGAATCATTTACTACAAAGACTATCCCTTTCCCCATCAAATGGTCTTGGCACCTTTGTTGAAAATTAATAGGGCATAAAGATATGGTTTTACTGCTGGACTTTCAATTCTATTTGGTTGGTCTATATACCCATTATAATGCCAGCACCACAGTATTTTGATTACTGTACATTTGTAAATAAGTTTTGAAATTGGGAAGTGTGAGTGCTACCACTTTGTGCTCCTTTGGGAATTTGAGAGGAAACATTCACTCTATAGATTACTCTGAGGAGTATAACCATCTTAATAATATTAAGTTTTCCAATTCATGGACACGAGATATACTTCCATTTATTTATGTCCTCTTTATTATCTTTCAACAAGATTGTATTATTTTTAGTGTACAAGTCTTGCTTCCTATTGGTTAAATTTACTTGTAGGTAGTTTATTCTTTTGAATATTTTTGTAAATGTAACTGTTTTTATTAAGTTCCTTTGGATTATTCATTATTCTTTTATTTTTAAAAACTGTTTTTAGTGAGTTAATCTGGTATACTGTGACATTGTTGAATTCTTTTATTAGCCCTAGTTTGTTTGTGGGTTCACTGGTATTATCTACTTTAAGGTTCATATTATCTATAAATTCAGTATTTATTTTGATGTTTAAATCCTCCCAGATTTGCCCTGTGGGAGACTCATTAAAACAGTAGACTCCTCTATCCTTTATACACGTCCCCATCATTCTTTGAACACCTCCTTACTTCCAGCTCAAGATATTCTATGATCACTTTGTATTTTTCCTACCTTAGCCCCCAAATCAGCTATTTCTCCCAAGAGTCATTGTTCCTTTTAGTGGAGAAGGGTATTGATTTGTCAATATCTGAGTTGTAGATGTGGTCATTGTCACTGTTCCCAGGCCTTCTCCATACATAGAAGTAGGGAACATACACACACACACACACACACACACACACACACACACACACACACAGATGAACATTTATATTTAATTTTACTTATGTATATTAATAGTCATGACTTCATACCAATAACTAATTGCAATTCAACACCACAGGTTTCATTCTAGCTTTTTTTTTTTCCTTTTTCATATCTTAAATGTTCTCAGACAGTGAAAGACCTTGCTCCCATTATTCTTAACATATTTACTTATTTGATAAATCCTTCAGCATGTACTAATTTCCCATTGTTGGTGCTCCGTCCTCCTCTGAGCCAATATTCCTAGCCCACTTAGGCTCTGAACTCCATCCTACACTGCTGTCACTGTCCCCAATGTGGATCCCTTCTAATCCTGCTTATGCTCTGTCAGAACTTACTAGACTGTCTCCCATGCAGGCTCAGGTTCTGACACTCCTCTCTAAGCTACCTCTTACTGAGCTGTCCCTCCTCGGGGCAACCTCTCCACTCTATTTTGCTCTGGTACTCCTTACTTGGCCACCCATATATGTGGATGCTCCTCTCATCTTGTTTTGCCTCCAACACCCTTCTCTAGACCCATCCCTCACAGTATGGATGCCTACCTTGCTTGAACCCTTCCAATGAATTAGGACCAGCTAGCTCAGGAAGGAAAGGGAAAGTGGAAGAACAGTTTATTTTTTTGCTGAGGTAAACAAGACTAACAGTTTAGATGATCTTATTTCTAAATCTTTCCCTTATTGGCACAACATACGTTGGAAGTAGGAATGGGGCTATTTAGTCCCATTTACTACCCAATATTGCATTCCTTAGCATCTCTGACAAGGCGTTATCTACCTATTGCTTGAACACCTCATATCTATCATTATAGAAAAGAGTTACACTAGATGAATATTTAACACAGGCATATTTAACTATAAGCACTCAGTTCAGAAAGAATAAATGAAGGGGTTGAGGAGGAAGAAGAAGAGGGAGGGAAAGGAAGAGAGAAAGAAAAAGAGGCAGAGAGAGAAAACAGTGCTGTTGATTTTATTCTCCTTGGCACTCAATGGGTGCATGTCCTGGACTGAACATTTACTCATCATGGCATTCCTATAAGGCAGCCACTATAAGCCCCATTTTATATATGAGAAAACTGAGGCTTGAAGAGATCAGGTCATGCCCAAGTCACACAGCAAATATGTATGGCAGGGCTGGAATTCCTACATGTCTAAATCAAAAGTTATGCATTCCTGCATCCAACTTTGGATCGCCCTGACAATTAGAATGTTTTATCTGTTTGTAGAATTGAAAATCTGTCTGCATAATGTTTTTCCACCCATTGGTCTTGGTTTCACCCCTCAGGGATGTAAAAAACAATTCTAATTGCTCTTCCACATGACAGCCCTTAAAATATTTGTAGACAGCTATCATATCCCCTGAGTTTTCTGCTCTCTAGGCTAGACATTTCTAGTTCCTTCAACCATTTCTCTTATGAATGAGAAAATGCCTTTCCTGTTGCTTGTTGCATTGCACTAATCTAAAGTAAGACGGTTTCAATTCTTGCCCCAAACATATTCCATTGTATCCAGGGCAGAAGGAAAATTAGACATTTGTTTTTGAACTGAAATAGCAAACATGGAATTCAGTCTGCCTTCCACTGCAGATGTTTATAGATTCTGAGACATAAGTGCTACATTCTCTTTTTCACTTAGGTCTGTTTATATATAAGGCCAAGTCATTGGTCTTCTAGACCCTAGTCTCCTTTATTTTTTAAAATATGTTTTATTGATTTCTTAGAGAGGAAGAGAGAGAGGAAGAATGAGAGGGGAGAGAGAGAGGGAGGGAGAGAGAAAAAGAGAGAGGAACATCGATCGGTTGTCTCCTGTACACACCCTGACCTGGGACTGAGCCTGCAACCTAGGTATGTGCCCTGACCAAGAATCAAGTCTGAGACCTTTCAGTGCACGGGACAACACTCAACCAACTGAGCCACATTGGCCAGAGTCAGACCCCTTTTTTTACAGGAAGGTCCAGGAATTTCCATGAAAGATTACCACCAACCATCTGTTGCTGAGAATGTGTACTATTATGACTAGCTTGATCCATTTCAAAATGACCTGGTGTTCATATATCTGATAAAGGTCTAGTAGCCAGGCTTATAAAGAATCCTTACAACTCAACAACAAAGAGACAAACAACTTATTGAAATAAGTTCTACTTGAGTAGAACAGACATTTCTCCAGAGAAGATACACAAGTGGCCAATAAGCACATGAAAAGATACTCAACATCATTAGCCATTAAGGAAAGCAAACCAAAACCACAATGCAATACCACTTCACACTCACTAGGGTGGCTAAAATAAATACATAAAATAAAAAAGTGTTGGTGAGGATGTGGAAAAATTAGCACTATTTTTTTTTCAGTTTCAGCTTCATTTATTTCTTCCAAACATGTTTGAAACAAAAAGAGCCTTGAATGACAGAAATGGGGGAAAACACTGTGTTTGCCAGTAATTGCGTTTAACGAGGTGAAATCCAAATAACAAAAATTGAGCATTTTAGAGTGTAAAATTAAGTTGCATTTTGTACATTCACAATGTTATACAACTATCACTTCCACTTAGTTCCAAAATATTTTCACATTGCTGGTAGAAATGTAAAATAGTTTAGCCATTGTGGAAGACAGTTTGGTGGTTGCTCAAACATTAAACATGAAAAAAACCATATAACCCAGCAATTCCTCTCCTAGGTATATACCCAAAGGAATTAAAACAGGTATTCAAAGACTTGTACACAAATGTTCATAGCATCACTGTTGTCAATAGTCAAAAGGTAGAAACAACCCAAATATCCATCAACAAATGAGTGCATAAACAGATACATCATGCAATGGAGTATTGTGCAGACCTAAAATGTAATGAAGTGCTGATACATGCTACCATGTGAATAAACCTTGAAAACATTATACTAAGTGAAAGAAGCCAGACACAACAGACCACATGTTGCATGATTACATTTATGTAAAACTAGAGGCCCGATGCACAAAATCGTGCAAGAATAGGCCTTCCTTCCCCTAGCTGTCGGCACCAGCTTCCCTCTAGCACCCGGGACCCAGGCTTCCCTCCCAGCCTTGGCTTCTTCCGGAAGGACATCCAGTCTAATTAGCATATTATGCTTTTATTATTATAGATATCCAGAATAGGTAAGTCCACAGTCAGAAAGCAGATTAGTGGTTGCTATGGGCTGGAGGGAGGAGTAATGGGGAATTACAGCTTAAAGGATAGAGAGTCTCCTTTTAGAGCAATGAAAATATTTTGGAACTAAGTGGAAGTGATAGTTGTATAACATTGTGAATGTACAAAATGCAACTTAATTTTACACTCTAAAATGCTCAATTTTTGTTATGTGGATTTCACCTCATTAAACGCAATTACCTGGCAAACACAGTGTTTTTCCCCATTTCTGTCATTCAAGGCTGTTATTTGTTTAGAAAGATGTTTGAAAGAAATAAATGAAGCTGAAGCTGAAAAGGAATTTTCTATCTTAGGAATATGGTAACAGTACATTATCTGAGCCAGGGCATGTATTTCCTAGCCAAGTTGTTCTGAAAATTATGCTCCTTACGTAAAATGATGACAATTAGAATGAAATGGCCACAAACATCAGGCTTCGTGGAGAATATTTATCTCTTAAATATACTGTTGTTAAGTCAGGGCATTTCTCCATTACGTACTATTCTGGATGGAACCAATCCTTATTTTCTGGAAGAAATCAATTTTAACAAGAACCACTGCATTTCAAATTTCCATGCAGTGCAAGACTAACTTAGTATTCATCAATATTTGCCATACATACTTCCACTCACAAGGTGTTTTCTTCCTGGATTCAATGGTCTATCGGACAATTGTGAAAAGGGAAAAATTTCAAACTCCCTCCAAAAGAGCCAGATTTTACTTCTGCTCCACATTCATTAAGTGAACCTCACATAACTTTCATTGTTAATGAGCCAAATTCTCCAAGGGCTCCCACTCCTCCCTGAGAGCGACGGCATCGACTTACTGCAAGTGTGCCAGTTGGAAAATTACAGCTCCCCTGTTCTGGGACCCTAGAGAAAATTAAAACACTTTCCTGGATCATCAAAGTTTTTCTCACATGTAGTTAGGAAAAACAATGAAAATACTTAGTAAAACTTACATGTACTATGTAAATATGCTGAGTTGAACAGCTAAAGCTAGATTGCTGTCTGGGAAATTAGTGGAAGAGATAACTCTCAGAATGCTAAGGGTAGGGTAGGTAACTGCAAGTTCCTCTCTAAAGTATCAGAAAGAGCTTGGCCGGCGTGGGTCAGTGGTTGAGCATCAGCCTATGAACCCAGGAGGTCCTGGTCTGATTCCCGGTCAGGGCACATGCCCAGGTTGGAGGCTCAGTCCCCAGTGTGAGGGTGCAGGAGGCAACCGATCGGTGATTCTCTCTCATCATTGATGTTTCTTTCTTTCTATCTATCTATCTATCTATCTATCTATCTATCTATCTATCTATCTATCATCTATCTATCATCTATCTCTGTCTATCATCTCCCTTCCTCTCTGAAATGAGAAACTTTTCTTTTCTTCCTAAAGTTGGAAGGTTGCAGGAGCATTTTTTAAATTATTGCTCAGTATCACCTATAGCCAAGCCACCATTTCATGCATAATTGCCACCACGTATGTTTCTGTAGATCTTCACCTTCCTCCGCTTATAGGGCACATTACATGGTACCCGACAAAGAGGGATGACAATGAACTCCATGGGCAATCTGCCATCTGAATCAATCAGTTTGTAAGGGGCATATGAGTATCAGAAGAACTTACAGTGACTGTTAAGCCAGTTAGAAAATTAGCAGGATAAGCCATTATATTTAAATTGATTTTTCTCTTCTTCCTTTTCTTTCCCTTCAGTTGTCTATAAGCATATTTTTGTGATTATACATCACTACAGACTGACAATCATTGAGTAACAAAAACAATTTTACCACCGAATCTATCATCTGGCTCATTACTACCACATTACACATATGGGAGAAATGCATACAGAATGCACGAAATAAAATGGTGTTGCTCCAAAAAAAAAAAAAAAGCCAGATATTTATTTTTAAGAAAGGCTAGATTTCTTTTTAAGGGAAAAAATACAGCTAAGAATAATGCATGTTCTCATCTCCTTTGCTTCAAGGTTTTTATCCTCAAATGTTTTTGTTTCCTTGTTTGTCAATGACCCTTAAGTGACTGTAGAATGGCACTAATATTGTTAGGATGGAGTTGCTACTGTGCTTCCCATCTATTATCTATTCATCATGCTTTCCCATCCTGCTATCTGGATGGAGAGATGGATAAACAGAATTCCACTAGAAGTCTGCTATTCTTCAAGATTACTGGTGCATTTCATATTCAAACTCCCCTACTGTAGATTTTGAGGTTATGCTTCCTGTTCTAGTTACTATTGCTACAAATCATTTCAAAATGTAGAGGCTGAAACATTGATAATCATGTCATCTGAGAGTCAGAGAGGGTTCATCTGGAAGACTCTGGCTTGGAGGCTCTCATGCAATTGCAATCAGACAGTGGCTGGAGCCAGACAGTGGTGGGCTGAAGCAGAGGGGGCTGGCCAGGCCTCACTCTCTCTTCCTGCAATTTCAGTGCTTCTCCGTGTGCACTAGCATAGGATAGTGTGGGCTTCCTCAGAGTGTGACAGTCTTGAGGCTGCTGGACTGCTTATCGGGTATCTGAAAGCTTTAAGAGTGATTATTCCAGTGCGGCCGGTGCGCTCAATGGTTGAGCATGAACCTATGAACCGGGAGGTCACGGTTTGATTCCCAGTCAGGGCACATGCCCGGGTTAAGGGCTCAATCCCCAGTGTGGGGCGGGCAGGAGGCAGCCAATCAATGATCCTCTCTCATCATTGATGTTTCTATCTCCCTCTCCCTTCCTCTCTGAAGTCAATAAAAATATACATTTTTTAAAAAAAGAGTGATTATTCCAGCAAGGAAGGCAGAAGCTACATCACCTTTTAAGACCTACCCTCATAAATCCTGCTTCATTATTTCTATTTCATTACTGATTGCAAGCAAGTCACAAAACCAGCTGGAGATAAGAAGGGAGGAAGAGACTGCGCATCTTGAAGGATGAGTGGAGACTTTCCAGAGAGCGTGTGGGATAGGAGCTATCACCGTAGCCATCTTTGGAAAATACAATCTATCAAACCTCCTTTGATCACAGGTTTTCCTCCATTTTGTTCTCCTCTAAGTCTACAGTCAATTGAAATGTTTCCCTTTTGTAATCCAAGGCAACATCACGATGAATAATTGACCAGGGTCTGTCATGCATATGGTGCCATGCCAGACGCTTTCTGCTTGACACACACAAAAAATATCATAGTTTTTCCCCTCTAACAGATTATCTCTAAATGTAATGGAGACAGATAATAAGCATCTTATTTGCCTTTTGGTCAAGTAAAACAAAATGGGAAAGACAATTAAATAAACTGGCATTCTTTTTTTCTTTTTTATCTGTTTTTATTTTATTTTTTAAATAAATCTTACCACATTCTTAAAATCACACCCTAAGAGACCCTTTTTCTTTAAGAAAGGGAATCTAAATTCATTTAATGAAATATTATGTTACTAGATTTTTCACTTCGGAATTAGGGAATATCATCAATAACATTGTCATAAGTATGTATGGTGTCAGGTGGGTACTAGACTTATCAGGGTGATCATGTCGTAAGTTAGATAAATGTCTAATCACTATGTTGTACACCTGAAACTAATACATCATATGCCAACTGTAATTGAAAAATAACATCAATATTTTAAAAAATCAATAAAAAAGTAATGGGATACCAACTCAATGTAGCTTAAGAAAAACAAGGAGGGGGGCGGGAAAGGACACATATACTTTAAATAATAATAAAAAAAAGCAGAGAGGAGGGTTATGACAAGTATAAAGGAGTGTCTCAGAGAACTCATGAAAGGAAATGTAGCTGGGCTTCCAGAAGAAATGAAAATGAGAACTCAGATATCATCTGCGATGTCTTTATTTTCCTCCACAGACCAGGTTTTGCTGCTGCTTTTATCCACAGCATAGAAAACATAGCAACTGCAGTGCTCAGGATTCCATGTAGCCACCCAGAAAGAAACCTGTTTCCTTGTCATCTCTATGTCCAAACTGGTTCAGCTCACTCTTGGTTCAACAACAAGCCTGGCTAGGGGCTGCAGTTACAGTATCTAACTCCGACAGCTTCAGCTACAATCACATAGATCCAATGGACTGACCCTCCTAAAGGCGTGCTGGGTCATCAATGCAAGAGATGTCAGCTACACCAAGACTGAGGGAGAGGACCAAGCACCGATGCTGTGCATTGGCAGAGCAAGACACTGACTACCTAATACCATATAAATGCTAGTCAAAGGCCTTCCCAGGTCCAAAGGTCTCTTCCAATAATCTATCCAAAATTTTACTGTCTTCCTTCTCCTGTCACCATAGTGATTTGGGGGGACAGAGGAAAGCCAACTCAACATTTTTAGCCCTGTCTGATCCTCAGATAGACTGGTTGACACATTGTGTGTCATGACCATAACAGTGGATTCAGGTGTCTTGACATATGGCTATGTCACACACAGTTGTGAGATAGCAAAAGTAATATGGTGGGTTAAAAAATTCTGAAGTTTAACAGGTTCGTTTAAAGAGTAAAATAAAATGAGAGCACAGTCAAGGATAGCCCTATAATATGACCACCTCTTCTTCTTTGTACTCAAAATTGTTTTCTGGAGTAGGCAAGAATTACAGGTTGTGCACAAGGAATTTCAGAAACCCTGGGATGTTACAGGAGCCGTGTTAATATGTGGTTGTTGTCGGACACAAGCATTGCAGTGGAGAGGAGGGTGGAAACCCCTGCATTAGGAACCCTGAGGAGCTTGAGCAAAGATTCAGGACAAATCCATTTCAATTGGCTTGTGGGGGCTTAGGGAAATGTGATGAGAAGCCCTGGGAGAGCTCTAGGGGAGGTGTGGGTGAGAAGCTATATTCTGGACAGAAAGGGGAGAACCAGAACAGGTCCCTGGAGAAAGAAGGCTACTGAAGGAGACCTGCGGTACTGAAAATGGGGCGAGAAGGCAGGGCACCAAAGAGAAGCCACACATATCTCATAATTTTGCCCCTGACATGCCCTGTTTAATAATTCAGTCTCATTACCGTATACTTGACATGTTTTTTATGAGGACAAACTTTCATATAATGAGATTCCACCTGTCTCATTAACAAGGCAATGAAAGCATTCATGAGCCACACACACAAACCCACAAGCTCATCTCCAACACTTGGTAATCTGTAGAGTGCTTAAAAAAACACCATGATTCAGTACACGTGCCAGAGCCAAATTATCTCAAATTAGCAACCAAGAAAATAAATGGGCTCTACATATCTGGAGAAGTATGTGTGATATTTTTAATTCTTCACAGTTCTAGTTTGCAGTGTTGCCCTTCAAGGCAATATTCACAAATGAAAATGGGAAAAAAATATCTTGTGAACTCTCAATTTAGGTATGCTGCCACCAGGTGGTAGTAATATGGCACAGTGATGTAGTGCAAGCAATAATGCACAAACTATAAACATGTGTTTAAAGGAAAAGATTAGCAGCTTATACAATGGAATACTATGCTGCTATAAAAAAAGAAAGAACTGCCCTAGTTGGTTTGGCTCAATGGATAGAGCATTGTCCTGCAGACTGAAGGGTCCCAAGTTCAATTCTGGTCAAGGGCGCATGCCCGTGTTGCAGGCTTGATCCCCAACAGGGGGTGTGCAGGAGGCAGCCAATCGATGGTTCTCTTTCATCATTGATATTTCTCTATCTCCCTCTTCTTTTCCTCTCTGAAATCAATAAAATATATTTTTTTTAAAGAAAGAACTCTTACCATTTGCAACAGCATGGATGGACCGGGAGAGCATTATGCTAAGTGAAATAAGCCAGTCAGAGAAGGATCAGTATCACATGATCTCACTCATTTGTGGAATATAATGAACAACATAAACTGATGAACAAAAACAGATCCAGAGACATAGAAGCATCGAATAGACCCTCAAACCTCAGAGGGAAGGCAGGGGAGGGTGGGCAGGGGTTGGGGGGAAGACTTAGGGGGAAGAGATCAACCAAAGAACTTGTATGCATGTAGGCATAACCAATGGATACAGACAATGTGGGGGTGGGGGCGGAGTGAAGGCCTGTGCTGGGGGACAGGAGCAGGCTGGGAGAGGACAACAGGGGAAAGGGGGACATATGTAATGCTTTCAATGATAAAGAATTTAAAAAAAGGTAAGTGCCCTAGCTGGTTTGGCTCAGTGGATAGAGTATCAGGCTGCAGACTGAAGGGTCCTTGGTTTAATTCCGGTCAAGGGCACGTAGCTCGGTTGCAGGCTCCTCCCAGGCTCAGGCCCTGGTCAGGGCACATGCAGGAGGCAACCACTCGATGTATTTCTCTCACATCGCTATTTCTCGGTCTTTCCCTCTCTCTTCTACTCTCTCTAAAAATGAATAAAAAATACTATGCTGCTATAACCTCAGGTGAAGGTTTAAAAAAATAAAGAATTAAAAAATAAAGGAAAAGATTAGCATACTTCTCACATCCTGTATTTAAAAACAAAAGTGAAACCCCCCAAAAAAGCAAAAAAAAAACCCTGTGACCAAAAAACTTTGTTTATACAGACGTAAATTGCTTACAGCTTTTAAGATTTTCTTTTGTTTCAGTTTTGTCTTTTTAAAACATGTATGCCTCTGTACAATTTAGTATCAGTTTTACTAGCATTTAGTTTTATGACATCATACTCAATTATAGCTTAGAGTCAAAAAGCCAACCTACAAATGCAGCCTTAACTGCCAGGTATCTGTATTGCAGATCAAATGACCAGGCGCTTCTCTCCGGCTTAAGACCTACTCTGTGTCTTTTTGCAGGCAGCCAATTCCCCTTGCCTGCCTGGTCTGAAATAAGTTCCCCTTGACTCTCCAGCTTATAAAAGCTCTACTTCTCTAAATCTACCCAAGGAATAAGAAGAGAAACACACCTTGCTACCTGAAGCAACAGCTTGTCTTCTCCACCATCATCATCAATACCACCAATGCTACCCATCTTTCTCTGTTATTTGTTGAATAATTAGTACCCATCAGGCTCTGTGCTAGGCGCTGCCTTCTTTTGTTATAACAGAACTCAGCCGAAGATATCCTGTCTGTTATTCATGATGCCTCTCAGGCACAGCCTTCTCCATGCTGCACAGTCCAGGCAGTACTTTCACTACAGCTTTCCATGACGGACAGCAGATGGTATAAAGGTTCCCCAGAAGTGAACCAGAAGAATCAAAGCTTACTGTAATATACAGGGTGAGGCAAAAGTAGGTTTACAGTTGTGACTATGCGAAACACAGAGTTTATTCTTGTGTTTTTATTTCTTAATTATTGTATTATTTTCCACAGGAAACACTGTAAACCTACTTTTGCCCTAGTCTATATAGTAGCCCATTCAGGACTCTGGATTTGCTCCAAATGGGAAATTCCATTTGCAATGAATCAAATATTTCTGGATTGTTGGCTTACCTGTATTCTTTCCTCTCTTCCCCCTCCCCTCCCCTTCCCCTCCCCCTCCCCTCCCCCTCCCCCTCCTCCTCCTGCCATTTTTTGTGTATCTTGTACAAACAACTTATGCAAAATGAACCCATTTCCTGACCAGTTCTCACTGCGTCATACAGCATGATGGTGAGATGTGCATCGGTCTTGGTATTGATCTGAATACTGTGGACCATTCACAGAGTTTATCCCAAAGCAATGGCTTTTGCCTCCAGTCACTTACGTGTTCTTCAGGGGTAGTTTTGCAAGAAATGATACTGCAGCAAGAAAAGAAAATATATCCATGACCTTCAGAGTGAGTTATTTAGCAGGTAAATGGGTATTATCTGGGCCTTACTATTGGAATTCTCTGTCTTCTGGGTTCTGACAACCAGACAAAAGCAAACTGAACCTTGAGAAAACCAACTGAGCAATTGTTGTTGAACTTCCTGCTTGAACTACAATTCTGTTAGTCATCAACCTTAAGAAATCTTAGTTCTTTGTTTTTGCTATCAAAAAATATTTGAGTGTGGTATATTATATCCAATTGTAAACATATTTTTAATGTATCACAGATAGAACATATGCCTATCTGTTCCGCTCTTATGAACTGCAATCTTTGAAGGCCACTTCAGGTATTTCTGAAAAGAAGATAATAGAATTCAAGAAAGTATTCTGCATTTATTCCAGAAAATGTACCCCTCACCATCCTCTACTACTACAGACCTCCAATATCCAAGTCTTGCTATGACTACCTAGAAGCGGGAATAAAATTGGACATATGCTTAAACTTTTGAAAGATTTCCTACATATCAGCTCACCTATGGGAACCACCATCTTCAGTAGGTCCACGAATATAACTCTCAGGTCACACTTGTTGTTGACTCTGACATAGCTTAATAGAAGAGCCAATGCATGCCAAGTGCACAAGGACTTGTGTTGGAAATGTTACTGTTTTTGTGAATTCTTTGAGTCTGATATGGACTAATAATTCTTTTGAAGCTGGTATAGTAAATTACCCCTAGAGTTAGGAGAGCATTCATGATTGCTTTCCAAATAGATCACTATCACTACAGATGTTTTTTAAACATTCCATGAAAAATAATTTATTTGACTTGAGGTCAAAGCTTTACCTACTTGCTGTAAGACACATTGGACAATATATGGTTGATTTCCGGAGCTCTTGGTCAATACCAGACTCTCTCTTAGATAAAATTTGACAACTCAAATAACTGTAGACAAATAGTAGAAGTAGTAGTTCATCTTTTTCACCTTGAATTATAGGTTGCAGGTAAGAAGATGGGGCTCAGCGTGGAGGTTAATTATACTCTTTACTGAAGCAATCAGCTAATGTCCACAGAATTAAGGTATAGTGTCAAATAATACTGGGCTCATTTGAATGTGTTATAACCTACCTTGAGGTTCTAGCAAGTGGAGTTTAAGAGAAAGGCATCAAACAGACCACTGTAGAATAAGAAAAAACATGCTATAGCCTTAGGAACAAAAAGATTTGGAATTATGGAAGAGAAATAAGGGAAGATGCAAAGACATATTGGGCTCTTAACTAATTTATTCTTTCTACAGTCTGAAGTAGGCAAGAAAAATGATATTATCCACCATCATCATACCTAAGTGCTGGTGCAGTTTTTGAGAATTACCAAGTAGAGCTTGTTGGTGACATTTTAAAAATTATCTCGGATAAATTAAAAGTGCTTACTTCAGAACAATGCAATTGGAGCAATTTAGCATCTGCCATTGCTTTTCCCCTCCCAACCTAAAATGTTTTAATATATAAAGAGAAAAACTCGGTGTAATATGAGAATCATTTAATTGTCTAGTATCATTTATGTACACAGAGGTTTGGGCCCTCTTTTCTTACCCAAGAATTATTACCTCACTGTGCACCATCATTATAAGGATGGGATGGTAGAGTTACCAAGGCAGCATGGGATTTGCAGAAAAATTTCACACACACACACACACACACACACACACACACACACACACACACAATGACTTAGGGATTCAGGGACAGAAGGGTTCCATACACGATTTGTACCAGAAAAATTGATGATGTTTCAAAAAAACACAAAAGAATGGTAAGTAGGATTTCAAATTAAAGATGGCAGATTTTTTTTAAAACTAGACTTTGATTTCTTGTACAAATTAAAGGGATATTTAAAAAGCATACGTCTACAATAAAAAGTAAAAATGAAAGGTGATCAGAGAAGTAAAATTTAGAAGCTGGAAAGCTTATGGAGAAGTAATTCTACTTAAATCCCCCCAAAAGCCTAATCCTAAACTGACAAGTGGGAAAGAGAAACACTCTATTTACATTGTCAAATTTACATTAAGAAACAATTAGATCTACCAAATCCCCTTTCCCTCTCAATGCACTGAAGATCCAGCCTTCCCATACCTTGACAGAAGATTGGGAATTTATTCTCTGTAGAGTGTCAACAGGGTCTCTAGGCAGGGGTGACCAGTCATAATTGAGGAAAACAAGAGTATTCGTTAAATATTGAGATTCCCAGTGTTCTCTCCCCATTCATCATTCATAACATCGTTATCTAGGCAGCAAATCTGAAGCGTTTTCTTTGGTGAATATAACCAACATAAAAGTAAACCTAGACCTAAAAATACTGAAATCAGGGGTTCCCCCAAAGAAATGACTCAGCGAGGATACCTTATAATGAAACATTTAGGCTCAGAGCTTATAAATTGGCTTTTCAGTTTCTCATTCTTCAATATAAATAGATAACCAAGGGTGAGACCAAACGCTTGAGAATGTCTTTAATAGGAATGAGAGAGATCAAAACAAAAAACATATATATATATATATAAATTAAACAAAAAGAACTGGGGAGAAATAGACTATGCAATGAGATATATAGTATAAAAAATCGATGAGACAAAAACAAGTGTTACACTTACACACACATACACACACCCATCATTCAGAAAATAAGAAAAGTATCTCAGAAATTGCAAATTATAGCAGAAATAAAAACCCTCAAAAGAACAGAATGCTTTAAAACAAAGTCATTGGAAGTCTTTCAGAATGTAGATTAAAAAGACAAAAGTGAGAGAAAAGGGGAGAAAAGAGTAATGAAATTACAGAATCAGTATAGGAAGTCCAACATTAGATTATTAAAGAGTTTCAGGAAAAAAAAACCCAGAAAATGTGAAGAAAGCCAAAGAAATAATTTTTAAAAATTCCTACCTCTAAAAGACAACAATATTTGGATTAAAAGGCCCCATTGCCAAAGCACATCACTACAAAATTTCAGGCTACCTGGGGCAAAGAGAAGATCCTACAAGCTTTCAGAGAGAATGAGCCGAACTAAGAATAGCAAAAAATTTCTCAGTTGCAATATTGGAAGCTAGAAGGCAATGGAACAAACCTTTAATGTGTTAAGTGAAAATTATTTTCAACCTAAAATGCTACATCTAACCAAACCATTAATCAAATTTAAGGGTAGAACAAACATATTTTCAAATTTGAAAATTCTAAAAAAAAAAATAAAAATTCCTCTTTATCCATGTGTACTTTTCCAGAAAAAAAGTAGGGCATATCTTTCACCAAAATGGAGGAGAAAACCAAGAAGGGGGAAGGCTGGTTATAAAAGTCACATAGGCTCCGACTAACAAGAGGCAAAGGGAATTCCCAGAATGGTGGTGACAGGCAGTCTGGGCACACTTCACTCTAGAGATTATAGGAGATGTTTTTGCCAAGAAGGTTAAATTGATAGAATATTTTATACGTCCAAATGTATTAAAAGAGATTTTCACATGACAAAGAATGTATACATAGAGAGCTAAGAGGGAAAAAAACAACAATCTATACTAATAAAAGAGAAACATGCAAATTGACCATCCCTTTGCTACATCTTAAGCCATGCCCATCAGCCAATCAGAGCGACTATATGCAAATTAACCCAACCAAGATGGTGGCCGGCAGCCACGGAGCTGGAGCGAGCAGGAGGCTTGGTTTCTCCAGTGATGGAGGAAGCCAAGCTTCCCGCCTGCCCTGGTTGGCTCTGAGCTCCACTCAAGGCAACAAAGTCTCAATTATAGAAGAAAAATAAACCCCAGATACCTGCTTTCAGATAGCCATGGCCACAGAGCTGGAGTGAGCAGGAGGCTTGGGTTGCCCCTGGCAATGAAGGAAGCCAAGCTTCCCGCCTGCCCTGGTTGGCTCTGAGCTCCACTCAGGGCTACAAAGTTTCAATTATGAAAGGTACATAAATCTCAGAATAAAAAATAAAAGAAAAAAAGGAGAGGCTGGGAGCTTCTGTCGCCAGGGGGCTTGACCAGCCTGAAAACGGCCCTCAGCCCCTCACCCAGACTGGCCAGGCACCCCAGTGGGGACCCCCACCCTGAAGGGGGTGTGACCAGCCTGCAAACAGCAATCAGCCCCTCACCCAGGCTGGCCAGGCACCCCAGTGGGAATCCCCAACCTGAAGGGGGTGTGACCAGCCTGTAAACAGCCATCAGCCCCTCACCCAGACTGGCCAGGCACCCAAGCGGGATGCCCACCCTGATCCAGGACACCCTTCAGGGCAAACCAGCCGCCCCCTACCCATGCACCAGGCCTCTATCCTATATATTAAAAGGGTAATATGCAAACTGACCCTAACAGCAGAAAGACTGGGAATGACTGGTCACTATGACACTCACTGACCACCAGGGGGCAGACGTTCAATGCAGGAGCTGCCCCCTGGTGGTCAGTGTGCTCCCACAGGAGGAGCTCTGCTCAGCCACAAGCCAGGCTGACAGCTCCCAGTACAGTGGTGGTGGTGGGAGCCTCCTCTGTCTCCTCAGTAGCGCTAAGGATGTCCGACTGCAGCTTAGGCCTGCTCCCTGCTGGCAAGTGGACTACCCTGAGGACTGCCAGAGGGATGTCTGATTGCCATCTTAGGCCCAATCCCCCAGGTAGCGGGCCTAAGCCAGCAGGTGGTCATCCCCCGAGGGGTCCGAGACTGCAAGAAGGCACAGGCCGGGCTGAGGGACCACCCCCCAAGTGTACAAAATTTGTGCACTGGCCTCTAGTTAACTATAAATGTTGATTTAATCAAATTCTGTAATTATTGGAGAAGGATGGGAAGATAGGAAAAGAGTATGCTTATATGTTTGCATGAGATTGGGAATGATAATAGTTGAATCTTATTTTCAGTAGTGAGATGTTAGTAGATTATGTAAAAAGACTAAACAAAGGAACAATGTAATCATGTTATTTAGTCCTGCATTGTTCAATGAAACAGGCACTATCCACCTACGGGTATGGAGCTAGTTCAGTTGAGGAACTGAATTTTTAAACTGATTTAATTTTAAATAATTAAAATGTAAAGATCTTATACTCAATTCAGTTGTTGGAAAGCTTTTAAGTGCCTCTGAACAACTTGGGCGTATGAATTTCCTTTATCAAACTATAGGGAATCTAAATACAGATCAAACATTTCCGATGAAAATTTAATTTCCAAATTGAGATGTGCTGTGAATGTTAACTAGTCTAGATTTCAAAAGCTTTCTATAAAAAAAGTAAATAGATTATTATCTTTTTAATATTGAGTATATTTTGAAATGATTATCTTGGATGTATTGTTGTAAATGTAATATTTTTACCATTATTTTATATTTTAAATGTTGCTCACAATTCATATATGTGGTTTTCACTATATTTCTATTGGTCAATGCTAATTTAGACTAATGTCATTGAATATCAAAAGAACCACTAAAAATATATGACAGTTATTTCCATTGAGCAAGATATAGGATGTGGAGAAGGTAAAGAAATCACTGCTTTTCATGTTATTATAGAATCATATTATATAACTATTATTTTAATATAATAGAATTATATTGTATTATTTGACTTTTAATCTTTGTGCATATATAACCACGAATAAGAAATGAACGAGTGGAAAACCAATTTCTTAGTATTTTTGCAGCTTCACAGGATTACACTTATTTTTATTTTCACTTTGTTATTCTTTGGAGATAGGGAACCATCAGAAATAATGTTTTCAAAAGAACCAAGATGCCAAGAAACTACCCAGTATTGACAGACCATGTGTCCACTCTGCCATCTCAGTGTGTGCATTTGCTAGCAAGCTGTGCTTTATGCAAGATTTTTCCCCCATAGGAATGGGTTGAGGCATAGAAACTAAAGCTACAAAAAAACATAATAAAAATTCCATTTTCTGAAGCATTCAAGCTGTATAAATAAACAAAACCCCATGACAGTATATTATTGAGGTATGAAACTTCCTTAATCATCTCTTCCAATTTACCCACAATCTAGAATCCTGCGCCGGAAACTATAACGTTGTCTTAAAAATCAACTATTGCTGCTAATCAAGAAAGCAGCCAGAAACTTTGAGGCTCTGCCACTCCAGTGAAAAATAAGGCTGGATTTGTGATGTTTCTGGTCAGCTTCAGTAGTGCAGTAATTAGAAATGATTTTCTTGATTTTTCTTCAGTCTTACTAGGTAGTAGTACTCCCAAGAGAGAGAGGTTACAATTTGCAGTTCAGCTAACAGGCACGACAATGCATTTGAAATAGCAGTCTCCTAGAGAATGTCAAGCATAGCCTGTAAGGGGGACTGAAAAAAATTCATGTGGGGAATGGAGAAAAACATAAGAAAAAAATCTCTCCTCTTTACTCTCCCCTACTTACCAAATCCAGCTTGCCATTCAACAGTACTGTCTTAATAAAGAGAAAAGACTTATCCTTAGCACTTATGTGTATATTTGCATTTGAAATAGATTTTAATCTAAAAGCCATTTACATTTTTGTCATTATTTTAATATTTGACCTCTGTACATTCAAAGTGATTTTAGTACTTAAGGGGAACAAGAAAAATGTAGAGGTTCTAAAGGAGAGAAACAAGGAGATGGATGACTAAAAAGTCGGAATGGTAAAGATTATTCAAGCTAGAGAAAGAGATGACAGAGGGGCAACTGAACATCAGCCTTCAGCGAAGCAGTCAACTTGGGAACAGAGAACCTATTGGAGATTTCTGATTAGTGAAGGTGACTAGCGTTTGGAACACTTTAATACAGAGGTTGTGAAATTTCCTTCTTTGAGCCCCTTCAGCAACAGGATAAATATATATTTTGTAGAGGATTTAATATGGCTTTTAAGAAGCTAGAGAAATTAATCACAGCGCCTTTCTTAAGGTATTTTCAGCCCATCGGAGTCCCTAACCATTTCCCCATTTAAAACTACTTGTTGAATACCTATTATAGGCCAAACATTGTGCCAGGTGCTAGCTAGAGAGACACCAGTGAACACAAAAAACCATCCCCATACCCCTGGGTCTTATTACATGGTTCCTTGATATCTTATGAAGGAGTTAGGTAAGTAATCTCTAATATTCTTTTAGCTTTAAAATTCAAAAATAGATTGGCAAGGTCATTTCTTGCCAATGGCAGAAGGAGAAACACAACCTAGAAAAAGCCAGTTCTGAGGCTAACCAATAGGTAGATTTTATTCATTGTAATTTCTTAATTTCTTGACTTCTTCATCCCAAAAAGTCAATTTTTGGAAACTTGACCATTTAAATGTTTTTCATGTGTAATGCTGGGGTCCAGCCCCAGCAGGTCCAGGGGTCCCCAAAGGTGTGGACGGAGTCAGCAAAGAAGGAATGACACAGAGACAGCGTTCAGTTGATCAGCAGCCTAGCCAGGATCTCTAGCCAAGTTCTGGTCAGGATCTCCAGCGAAGTTCTGTGTCCATGTTCTCTTGCTAGGTTCTCCAGCCAGGTTCTCTCACTAGGTTCTCCAGCCAGGTTCTGTAGCCATGTTCCCTCACTAGGTTCTCCAGCCAGGTTCTGTCCAGGTTCTCCAGCCAGGTTCAGTCACCAGGTTCTAGTCAGGTTCTCTTGCCATGTTCTATCCAGGTTCTGTAGCCAAGTTCTCTCGCTAGGTTCTGTCTCTAGGTTCTGTGTCCTATTGTCTTGCTACATCTTTATTTATACCAGTTGATTCCAATCCTATCAATCTCTATTCCAAAGGTTAGGGCGTTTCTTATCTCCATTCCAGGGATTAAAGATTATATAGCTTAAGTGTGATTGTTTGTAGTTAAAGTGATTAACTACCTGCCTGACACTTAGTTAAGGGGTTTTATCCCCTCCTTAACTTCAGGGGAAAATCCCTACCTGGGGAAACAACCTTTCTCGGAGACTTGACCTTGGTTAAAACACATAGCGCCAAGAAGGTGAGCAAACATATTAAGAACAGTATGCCATATACGCCAGGTCCCTTGAAACAGCAAGGATGGACCGGCTCCTGGCAGTGTAACACTTAGAAATCCAAAATAACTAACACTTCAAAGCACTTAATGATCATGGAGTTATCTCACAAACCTGGAAGTATGTGGCCCTTGGAAGTCACTGACAAATATTTCTCAAAACCACCTCACCAGTACTGGAATACCTGCATAAAGCAGGCTTCTTACGGTTATGACAGATGCAAATTTCACCCTAGGAACCATATTCTCTTCAACCCCTTGCTTCTATTTTGAAAAAGAAAAGATTATGTTTAAAGCAATTATTCAGAGACTACACCCCTCTGTCCATTGCAGCATCCTATCTAATAAAAGAGAAACATGGTAATTAGCTACGACCGCTACCCTTCCCATTGGCTAATCAGCGAGATATGCAAATTAACTGCCAGCCAAGATGGTGGCCGGGCAGCCAGGCAGCTTGAAACTAACATGAGGCTTGCTTGCTTCAGTGATGGAGGAAACCAACGTTCCCCGCCCGTCTTGCTGGCCTCTGAGGTTGCAGTTTGAAACATAGTTACAAATATAGAAGCTAAACAAAACCCCAGAAACTTGCTTTCAGCAAGCCAGGATCTCAGAGCTGGAGTTGATACAGTGTTTCGATGATAGAACACAAACAAACCAGATACCTGCTTTCAGCAGCAGAGGCCTCAGAGCGGGAGCCAGAGCTAAAGCTGGCCCAGAATTAAAAAAAAAAAAAGGAGTGGTTGGGAGCTTCAGTCACCTGCCAGCCTGAAAACAGCCCTCAGCCCCTCACCCAGACTGGCCAGGCACCCCACTGGGGTCCCCCACCCTGAAGGGGGTGTGACCAGCTGCAAACAGCCATCATCCCCTCACCCAGGCTGGCCAGGCACCCCAGTGGGGACCCCCACCCTGAAGGGGGTGTGACTAGCTTCAAACAGCCATCATCCCCTCACCCAGGCTGGCCAGGCACCCCAGTGGGGACCCCCACCCTGAAGGGGGTGTGACCAGCTGCAAACAGCCATCATCCCCTCATCCAGGATGGCCAGGCACCCCAGTGGGGAGCCCTACCCTGATCCAGGACACCCTTCAGGGAAAACCAGCCAGCCCCCACCTGTGCACCAGGCCTCTATCCTATATAGTAAAAGGGTAATATGCCTCCCAGTACCAGGATCAGCGGAGCCAGGAAGCCTCCCGGCACTGGGATCAGCATGACAGGGGGCAGCGCCCAAACCTCCTGATCGCCCTGGGGCTCTGTGTGTGACAGGGGGCAGAGCCACAACCTCCCTATCCGCTCTGCTCTGTCTGTGACAGGGGAAGGCGCCCCAACCCCCTGATCAGCCCTGCTCTGTGCCTGATAGGGGGGAGCTCCCCAACCCCTTGATCGCCCTGCGGCTCTGTGTGTGACAGCGTGTGGTGCCCCAACCCCCTGATGGGCCCTGCTCTGTGTGTGACAGGGTAGAACCATAACCTCCCCATTGGCCCTGCCCTGAGTGTGACAGTGGCAGTGCCCCAACCCCCTGATTGGCCCTGCTCTGTGGGTGACAGGGGGTGGTGCCCCAACTCCCCTATCGACCCTACTCTGTGAGTGACAGGGGGGAGCTCCCCAACCCCCTGATTGACCCTGATCTGTGTGTGACAGGGTACGGAGCCCCAACCCCCCAGATGGGCCCTGCTCTGTGCATGACAGGGGGTGGCGCCGCACCCTCCCAATCCGCCCTGCTCTGTGCATGACGGGGCAGCGCCCCAACTCCCCAATCGGCCCTGCTCTGAGCCCGACCAGGGGTTGCACCTAGGGATTGGGCCTGCCCTCTGCCACCCGGGAGCAGGCCTAAGCCAGCAGGTCGTTATCTCCCGAGGGGTCCAAGACTGCGAGAGGGCACAGGCCAGGCTGAGGGACCCCCCTCCCCCCCGAGTGCACAAATTTTTGTGCACCGGGCCTCTAGTTTTTTATAATAGCCAAGACTTGGAGGCAACTTAAGTTTTCATTGATGGATGAATAGATAAAGAAAATGTTTATACACACACACACACACACACACACACAAATATTATCCTATATAATAAAAGGCTAATATGTAAATTGCCCCTACCGGTGGGAGTTCGACTGACCGGGAGTTAGACATGCACTGACTAACAAGGGGGAGCGCAAAACATGGCAGGTGTTGGCAATGGGGCAGGCGGCCAGGGGAAGGGAGCCCCTTCCGGCACCCCCCACCCCCGCCAGCAGCTACTAGGGACCTGACCCATGCTTGATTTTCGTGCACTAGGCCTCTAGTTTAGCTATAAGAACAAAGAAAATCTTGCCATTTGATGATGGACCTTGAGGGTATTATGCTAAGTGAAATAAGGCAGAAAAAGACAAACACCTTATGATCTCATTTAAATGTGAAATATATACATATAGCTCATAAATATAACAGAGGTGAAACGGGGGAGTGGGTGAAATGGGTAAAGGTAATCAAAATGTACAAACTTCCAGTTATTATAAAAAGAAGTCCTGGGGATGTAATGTATGGCATGGTGACTATCCCATATAATAAAGAGGTAATATGCAAATTGACCATCATACCCTCACACAAGATGGCTGCCCCCATGTGGGCACAAGATGGCTACCACAAGATGGTCAGCAGGGAAGGGCAGTTGTGGGTGATCAGGCCGGCAGGAGAGGGAGGGAAATTGGGGGGCACCAGACCTGCAGGGGATGGCAGTTGAGGGGACCAGGCTTGTAGGAGACGACAGTTGGGGGGGACCAGACCTGCAGGGGAGAGCAGTTAGAGTGCCCAGGTCGGCAGAGAAGGGCAGTTAGGGGCGACCAGGCTGGCAGGGGAGGGCAGTTGGGGGCGATCAGGCTGTCAGGGGAGTGGTTAGGGGGTGATCAGGCAGGCAGGTAGGTGAGCGGTTGGGAGCCAGCAGTCCCGGACTGTGAAAGAGATGGCTGACTGCCAGTTTAGGCCCAATCCCACAGTTGGACATCCCCTGAGGGGTCCCAGACTTGAGAGGGTGTAGGCTGGGCTGAGGGACACTGCCCCCCCCCCAACACACACATGAATTTTATGCACCGGGCCTCTAGTAGTTAATAATACTGCATTGTATATTTGAAAGTTGCTGAAAAAGATCTTAAAAATTCTCATCACTAGAGAAAAATGTGTACCTATATGTTGTAATAAATGTGAACTAGAGTTATTGTGGTGAACATTTCACAATATATACAAATACAAATCATTACGCATTATACACCTGAAACTAATATGATATTACATGCCAGTTAGAACTCAATTTAAAACACACACATAGCAGCAGCAGTTCTTCAGAAAGAATGAAGACATCAAACTTGGTAACGATCGTTTAAGTCACTTAGAAAAAGCAGATGGGATGTGACCTGCTCAGAATTGGGACAGGTCTCCATGATGTCATCTCTAAAGCAGTTTTCAGCGGGATCAGGCCACCTTGACTGTCTGCTCTGATAAAACTTGTCACCTTTTCCTTCTTTCTCACTGAGAACAAAAAGTGAGAGCAACGCAGCACATACTCAGCCACTGAGAAGTTTTTAGGAGACCTGAGAGAGAAGCCAAGATTCACTGGGTCTATTCTGCACAGAATTTGTTGCATTCCAGATGGAGGCATTATAATATAAGAAAGATGGGGCTGTCCCTCCGAGATATCCGCTTCCAGGAAACGTTCACTCAGTACAAACTGTTCTTTGGGTAAACAAATGCTATCCTGTCCTCCCCATCTCCCAAATTCCAAATGATCATAAAATTCAGTTAGTAATATTGTCATAAGTTTGCCTCCATCCTACACAGCATGAGAAACTGTGCAGAGAAACCAGTGTCCTAAAGGGTAGTCAAGGAGTGGGTCAGGGAACCCCATCTTCCTGGCACACAAGGTATTCTAGCGCAGTGAGTGAAAATGTGGTAGCTCAGTAGCTAAATTGCTTGGGTTCAATTCTCAGCTCTGCCACTTATTAGTGTGTAGTCTGATGCGATGAGATCTTTAAAGAAGTGATTAAGATAAGATACCTAATCCCCTGGTGCCTCAGTCTCAGTGTCCTCATTTTTATTTTTTTAATTCTTTTAGAAAATCCTTACCTGAAGATACGTTTTCATTGACTTGAGAGAGAGAGAGAGAGAGAGAGAGAGAGAGAGAGAGAGAGAGAGAGACATTGATGTGAGAGACATCAATCAGCTGCCTCCCATATATGCCCCTCCCTGCCACTGGGATCAAACCCATAGCCTAGTTATGTGTCCTGTCCAGGAATTGAACCTACAACCTTTTGGTATATAGGACGATGCTCCAACCAACTGAGCCACCTGGCCAGGGCTCAGTGTATTCATTTTGAAAACCAAAATAATAATAGTATGTGCTGGGCTGAATTGTTCACCCCCTCCAAATTCATATGTGGAAGTCTGACCCCCAGTACCTCAGAATGTGACCTTATTTGGAGATGAGATCTTTAAAGAGGTGATTAAGTTAAAATGAAGCCATTAGGGTGGGGCCCTAATCCAATATGGCTGATGTTCTTACAATAAGAGGAAGAAACGCTGGTGCACACCCAGAGGAGAGGCCCTGGGAAGAGGGCCTCTGCAAGCCTAGGAAGATGGCCTCAGAGGAAACCTTCCCTGCCAGTACCTTGAACTTGGACTTTCAGTCTCCAGAACTTCTAGAGAATTAATTTCTGTTGTTTAAGCCACCTACTCTGTGGTATTTTATTATGGCAGCCCTAACAAACTAATACATAGTGCTTATCTTTGTAAGAGTGCTGTGATCATTACATTTGTTAATTCATATAAAATGCCCCAAATGAAGGCTGGCACATGGTTGGCACTGTATATTAGCTATTAAGTGGAACAACAAAAGGGATGATCTTTGCCCAGCTGGCGTGGCTCAGTGGTTGAACTCCAACCTATGAACCAGGAGGTCATGGTTCGATTCCCAGTCAGGGCACATGCCTGGGTTGTAGGCTCAATCCCCAGTGTGGGGTGTGTAGGAAGCAGCCAATCAATGATTCTCTCTCATCACTGATGTTTCTCTCTCCCTCTCCCTTCCTCTCTGAAATCAATAAAAATAAATAATCTATACTAATAAAAGGGTAATATGCTAATTAGACCAGACATCTTCTGGATGTCCTTCTGGACAAAGCCACGGTGGCAGGACTGAGGCAGAGGCAGATGGGGCGACCAGGCCAGCAGGGGAGAGCAGTTAGGGGCAACCAGGCCAGCAGGGAAGGGCAGTTAGGGGCGACCATGGATCGGGCCTAAACTGGAAGTCAGACATTCCCCAAAGGTTCCCGGAATGGAGAGGGTGCAGACCCAACTGAGGGACCCCCCGCCCCCCGCACAAATTTTGTGCACTGGACCTCTAGTTAACAATAAAAAGGGACAATCTTTGCTGTGCTCAGTGTAATTTAAAGCCATCAGCCCACTAGGTCCTGATCTTACTTGGGACAAGCAGTCAGGCCTCTTCCTGTTCATTTTGCTGAAGACCTGGATGAAAGCAGACCCTAGATTCTGCTCGAAAGGCGATTCCAGATTCTGGGGGTCCTGAGAGAAGTATTGTGACTGGCTCTCTGGTGTTCACAGATTATTGCACTAAGAAGTGTGCTTCTTTTGTCCCAGGGTTGTGAATTGTTCCTGTGAACGTTGGTTTAACTTTATTATGCACCATCACAACCTATCAGTTTGTAATAACACAAGTTTTATAGATTCTATATATCAGACACCGTTGAATATAAAAAGTAATGATTTGAGCACATGTGAATTAATTTTTTCTAACTATTAGATTAAAAATGCACTGGGCTAAGCAAAAATTAGGCCAGATTTTTACAGGAGAGTATTCATTTTAATGAATGAGCACTGCTTATTATTCAGGAGCAAGTGATAGTGCACACTTTCAACGAACCTAATGAAGTTGCTTATACCTACTGTATTTAGTATTACTGATCCCCTGTAATGACACTTTCTTTGTAGCAACCATTAAAATAATTGCTTCATACCCTTCTAGAAGTCTGGGAATGGAATAGCAAGCCCAATTCTGATTTGAACAGCATAATATGCTTGCCCGCCTCCAAATCTGCCCGGCCTTCAGCCTGCCAAACTACCTCAAGCCCAGCATTGCTAGTAGAACTCTAACTGCAAACAGATAAGCTGGGCAAGTTGTTGACACATTGAGTGACCCAATAGGATCCCACCTCTAAATCTCAGCTACCTTAACTAAGAAATAGACATGATAATCCCCACTCTGTGCAATTTAAGGGGTCGTTAACAAGGAGAAAGTGAAATTGATGGGAAAAGCAGACATTTTGGGGGGCTAGCAATCTGAATCTGTGCCAGTAACCTGATGTACAGTCTTGGCAGCCTATACTTAAGTCACTGCCCCTTTCTCCACAATCTTGTCTGGTGGGACCTGTTTTCCTGATTGCTTCCAATTTACAAAGGGCCATAAATAAAGAATGTAACAGCTTAGCTCCAGGGGAGGTCACTGGTGCCACCCAGACCAGGCATTTAGATGCAACCTAACTTCCCCATTCTGACTCAGGAGGGGCTGTGGAAGCCACTACTAAAGCCTGGTAGTTAGGAAACATAGAAAACAAGGAAACCGGAGGTATAAAGAGAAAGCTTCCTCCATATTGGCTGACTCAGGATTTGGAGAACTGGCCCCCTGAGTCACTGCACTAGTACGTGTGAAACATCTGAAAATAAATGGGTTTACCCTGGACCTCCAAGTGCTCCTGTGTATTTTTCGGTCACTTGGTAAATTCTGTAACAAAATCATGGATAAACACACAGGAATCTTTGTTGGGCACTTGCTTACGTATTAAATTTTGTAATTCTCTGTCTACATCATCTCATTTCCATCCTCAAAATGACCCCATGGGGTAAATAGCATTATTAGACTATTGTATATGAGCCATGTTTTACAAAGGAATAAATTCATCCTGAAAGAAGTACACTACCTTGCCTGAGGTTCAGACAGCGAGCCAACAGTACAGCTCCAGAACCAGAATTCAATTCTCGGCTCAAAGGTCACCTTCTCAGAGAGCCTTCCTGACTCCTCTAATCCCGGGTAGTTAGCACCCTGCACAAGTCATTCTCTGTCATATCACCCATCATTCCATTTTATTTACTTCATAGCTCTCACCATCATCTAAAACTCATGTGTATATGCAGAGCCCATGGACACAGACAATAGAGTGATGAAGGCCTGGGAGGGGCAGGTGAGGGATGGAGGGCGTCAAGGGGAAAAACAAAAAAACACAAACAAAGGGGACATCTGTAATACTTTCAACAATAAAGATAAATTTTAAAAAATAAAACTCATATTCATTTGTTTTCTTCTTTGTCTCTCTTCCCCCAATGGAATGTAAGCTCAATGAAGTAGGGACCTTGCCTGTCTTGTGTACCAAGGTGAACAGTGCCTGGCCCCCAGCAGGATGAAATATTTGTTCAAGGAATTGATACTTACCTGGACATGAAGCTGCATGGTAGCCTGGAAAATTCTCGTGAACTGCAAAGTGTTGCCATCATTACCTGAGCCTGCTTTGTTAATTACAGTAGCTGGGCCTTGGACAACCCAGGGAGTGTTTTAATTACTGAAAGGGGTTGAATGTCCTACTTCAGTAGAATTTTTCAGTCAAGGGCAAGAGGGCTCTGAAGAGAAGTGGTGAAAATAAATATTTGACTATAATTCAATTTTACCTCAGAAGGCCCTCTATTTTGTGAGAAACATGATGATGGGACAAATCATAACCTCTCTGAACCTCAGAAATTGCTTAATTAGGGGAAAAATACCTGCCCTGCCGAAGTTCACAGAATCGATGCGAAGATCAAATGAGATAATGCATACGAAAGTGCTTTGTAAAATTTAAAGTCCTGTGATACAAGGTAAGGTGGTATCCTGATGTTAATTTGATCTACTTACGTTTCCATTTCAAATGGCTAATGTACAATTTATTTCCTGGAAAGTTTTTCCATAATAATGTAATTATGGACACTTTCCAAATGGCATTGGCTTGTTAAATCAGACTTGAAACTTCAGTCTTTGCAAAAAGTTACTTAACTGCAGTGGTTTTTGTGTAGGGAACCTGAAAAGACTGCGGGGTGGTTAATCTAGGTAGAAGGCAGACTTTTCATTGTGCACTGTTTCGTACAGTTAGACTTTTATTTTTTTTTTAATTAGCCATTTAGAAAATATCTTAAAGGAAACAAATGAAACAAAGAAGGAATGCAATTACATATGAGTGTGATCATAGTTATCTAAGCCAAGATGCTCTCGACTTAAGGGAGGTACCGATTCCTACTCTGTGTTCTTGTCTGATTGCATGTTCCATACTCATTGTTGCCCTGGTGGTTATAGCAGATTTTATACGGCAGCGGCTTAGCTCAGGACTTTCCCTTCTCTGAAAAGGACCCTGGATATAAAGTAGAAATTCCTATCTCCTTCTTTCCAAAGTTGGATGTTTTAAGGATAAATGTTAAAATTGGCCTCGCCAGCGTGGCTCAGTGATTTAGTGTTAACCTATGAGTTCACAGTTAGATTCTCAGTCAGGACACATGCCCTGGTTATGGGCTCCATCCCCAGTGCGGAGTGTGAAGAAGGCAATTGATGATTCTCTCTCATCACTGATGTTCGTCTCTCTTCCTTCCTCTCCCTTCCTCTCTGAAATCAATAAAAAATATATTTTTTTAAATGTGAAAATTGAGGACTGTTCTAGAAGGAGGATTTATGAAATGTATCTGACATTTCCCTCCAGCTACCTTGGTTCCTGGCTTCCTTGAGTTGGTTCTTCAATAATTTCAAGCAACATTCTAGTGACATTTCCATAAACACAGCACTTCACTGCCCACTATGTAAGGTAGCTTCAGGTAAATGGTAGTGAGACCCGGTATATTTTTTTAAATTTCCCAGGCGATCCCAATGTTAAAATTAAATACAAAATAACGACCAGAATTGAGAATTCCCTTAGCATAAAAAACCATCTAAGTCACATCAGCAAAACTAAATCTATCTTATTTCATAAACATAAGCGAAACTTCACTTAGGTTATTTCTTATAGTGCCTCTGACAATCACTAAAGAAATGTAAGTCATCTTCCTAAAAATGGTATGAGATAATCAGTTTTACCCAATCCCCTGCTGCCTGGAAACCTCCACTGTAATATCCAATCATTGTAAAGAATAAATAGCTTCCTTCCTCATTTTCACTTTATAAGCCATCTTATAATTTCATGCCCCCGAGCTTCATATCATTGTGAATTTGAAAGCTCCCAATTCACGAACTGTTCTTCTATGTACAATAAACTCTTATTAAACATTATTTATTGATCTGGTGGTTTTAATTTAGCTATTCCTGTATTTCTTTAAAAAAAATGGTTGTATTTTGTAAAATATATTTTTATGATTTCAGAGAGGAAGGGAAAGGGGATGGAGCCTGCAACCCAGGCATGTTCCTTGACCAGGAATCCAACCGTGATCTCATGGTTCATAGGTTGACACTCAACCACTGAGCCACGCCAGCCAGGCTATTTCTGAATTTTTGATACCAATATGACCCAAGGCTGTGAGCAGCTACCCTTCTCCAATGCTAGGCAAACTTTAATGTACAGATGACTCACCTGAAGATCTTGGTAAACTGTACCTTCTGATTCAGGGTTCCATGGTGGGGCCCAACATGCTTCATTTCCAATAATTTCTCAGAATTTGTCAAGGTCAATGGTCTAGGGGTGACATTTGAGTTGCAAAGCTGTGTGTGGCTTCTGTTGCCTGAAACCAAAAGGACCTTAATATAGCACCTTTTCTCAGGTTGCAGCTTCATCCTGTAAGGCCTTCCCACTTTTATAGCTATTCAGATCCCACCCATATGCAAGGGCCTTGCTGAAGTCTTCCTTAAATCATTACAACCCCCTCTTTCCTTGGTGATGGAAACAGCCTCTATTACATAATAGGACATACAGTTGTCTTGGATATAGACCACTTACAAATATTGGCCCATATACAGTTATTTCCTGGGTAAATCTCATCTCTCCCCCAAGGAGTGTGTGTTTATGGTCCTTGAGATTTACATATACACACACACACACACACGTACACATTCATGTACATATATATGTCTATATTACATACAATACAGCATATATCTTCAACCCACCATGACTTCCATTTCAATAATGCGAACCTGGCAGGTATTTAATTAATACATGTTGAATTGAAGGCTTATGAATAAAGAAAGTGTAACTGTCACCATTACTTGGCCAAAAAATAAAGAAATAAATAAAAAATACAAGAGATCACAAGCAGAATGGAAAAATGACCTAATATGGTGTACAGCCCTGGGGCCCAGAGGATAGATACATTTACACAGTGAGGACAATGGTTCATTGCCTAGGAAATAAAGTTGGATCTGGCCAGATATATGTTCAGGTCACACGTGTAGAGCCCCAATGCTTCGCATAGCCCAGAGGTCTTTTTTTTAATCCTCACCCAAGGATATGTTTTTTGTTGATTCTAAAGAGAGGAAGAGAGAGAGGGAGAAAGAGAGAGAGAAAGAGAGAGAAGGAGGGAAGGAGAGGGGGAGAGAGAGAGAGAGCAAAACATTGATGTGAAAAATATCGATCAGTTTGCCTCCCATACATGCCCAGCAATCTGGGTATGTGCCCTGACCATGCGAGGTTGAACCTGTTACCCTTCAGTGCCTGGGACAACACTCTAACCAACTGAGCCACACAAGCCAGGGCTAGCCCAGATGTCTTTTGACAGAAGCAATGAACCAGACAATCTACTGCACTCAGTTGTTCACTTCAAACCAAAGGATGAATAGGATGAAAAGAAGGGAACTATCTCAAAGTGCTAGAGTTGAAAGCTATCTCAAGATCAATTTTTAATACTTTATTTTCTATTTTTAAAAAATAATTTATTTTTTCTATTACAGTTTACTAGTACATTCACTATTATTTTGTATTAGTTTCAGCTGTTCAATATAGTGGTTAAACAATCATATACTTTACGAAGTGTTCCCCCTGATATTTGCAGTACCCACCTGACACCATACATAATTATTACAATATTATTGACAGTATTTACTATGCTGTGCTTTACATCTCCGTAACTAGCCATTTAAATTCTTAATCCCTTCATTTGTTCACCCAGCCCACCAATTTACCTCCCCTCTGCCAACTATCAGTCTATTCAGAGGTCATCTTTTATCCAAACTTATTTCAAGGATGAGGAAGCTGCGACTTAACAAATATTGACCTAGAACTCAGCTCTCCAATTTGCAGGACAATGCTGTTCCTGGGCATTTATCAATCTGGTAAGAATTCTTAATCTATACAGGACCCCCCAGGCTCAGAGTCCCTCCTTTGTTGCCTTTGTCAGGGCTGGGAAAGGCTGGCATCTTGTGAAAGAGCCACGAAATGGCAGAGGTAGCCAGGCCTTGGGTGTGCAGAGCAGAATGCAGCACAAATGAATGTGGTCAACCGCCTACCGCCCTCCTTCCCTTGACTCCAGTTCTCTTTGGTCTCAGTGGAGCACCATGACGTGAACAGCATTCAATTCCTCATAACTCCTTTGCTAAGCTCTCTTTTGATATGAGTAGATTACAGATTTTCTCAATGATGACAGATTGGATCAATGAAAAGTAAAACGAGCCAATTCCTCTTGAATGGTGAGGCCTTCGTTCCAGGGTCCTCAAGTCTCTTCGCAGCGTAAAGTGGTTCTAACTAAAATGGATCTGGAAGCCTGAGGCTTTGTCAGGATTCAAAGCGGTTTCAGAACTGGTTCCACTTCCTTGTGGAGCAGGTAAACGAAGCCCTTCCAGAAAGTCTTTGTTGTTAACAGTGGGGGACAAATACCACTTTCTAAGGATGGATTCATTCCTGCCTGTGGGGTAGAAATAATACCTGACGATTAAGAGATGGCCATCTTGCATTCTGTTTTCACAGGACAAAATAAAAGAGAAATTGAACAGAGGGACTCACAGAGAAATAAAATTTTGATTTTTCAAATAGCCATGCGTCAAATGATGAGGCCAACAGACTCTGTCTTCCTACCCTTTAATCTGTCTCTCTCTCATTTTTAAGGCATGTTGTTGTGTTCTGCCTTTAACCCCACAATAAACAGCACCCATGATTATCGACACAACAATGGTTTTTGTGGAAAAACAAGAGTCATTGGGGTAAGTTTGATAGGAGTGGCAGCTGATTCAATTTCCCTAAAATTGGCACTCGCTCTCTTTCTTGAAAAACAAACAGGGAAAAAAGATTCTGAATGAGTTAGTGCACACAGTTTCGCTATAGTGTCACATCACTTGAAAAAGATGGCACTCAGGTTTAAAACCCTGGGGAATCTTATACTCTGTCTTTATAGATGGTTTTTTTAATTGATTTCTTTTAGAGAGAGAGAGGAAGGGAAAGAGAGAAAGAAACATCGATGTGAGAGAGAAACACAGACCAGTTGCCTCCTATATGTGCCCCAACCAGGAATCCAACCCACAACCTAGATATGTGCCCTAAGAACTGAACCCACAACCTTTTGGTGTACAGGACGATGCTTCAACCAACCAAGCCACCTGGCCAGGGCATACTCTGTCTTTATAAAACAAAGCAAACAAAACCCCTTGCTGTCCTCTGCAATGGTTATTTATGCAGTAAACACACCGTTGGCACAGTGGGGCTCTTTAGAGAATACTTAAACTCACTGGGTCATCTCCGTTCTGAAGCCACCTTGATTTAGTGCTGCATAGGGAAGTAATTAGATGAATTTGAAATCCTAGTCTTAGGGGAGAAAATTAGGGCAGAGTGTACTCCAAGAAGGGATTGCAGGCAGCTTCAGCTACCACTATTACACGGGAAAGAAACTAAAAATAAAAGTGGAGAGAAGGCTGTAGAGTACTTTGTACTCAGTAGCTCACAGCCTGCCTTGTCAGTCTAGTGTTTCCGCTGGCAAACTCGAGGAATTCTCTACCTTTAGATCAGAAAGTGCTTTGTAAAAAGCCTAATGCTACATTTCCATAGCTGAGAGAGGTTGTAAACTTGGCGCTACATACGGGCCACGGGGCTTAAATCTTTTTTTCTGACCTCCAGTGTCACCTATGCTCACACTCCTAACTCAAGTTTGGAATGTGTAAATGACAGGAGAACAGCATTTCCACTGGAAAGGTCACTTTCACAAATAAGCAAAACTCGAAATGTATGGACATAGTAACCATATAGTGATTAAGAATTCAGATTCTGTAACCCAGTAGACCCGAGTTCACATCCCCTGTCTACTGTGTGCTGCTTGGAGATGGCTTCCAGTTCAGCTCATGTCTAAGCCCCATGGAAAGCAGGGGCTGGGCTATAAGAAAAAACTGCAAGCGCCTTTGTGCTGAAAACGCTAAGGCGATTGGCACAGCGCCTGCAGGTCCTCCATCAGCAGGTGGGAGTCAGCAGCAGAGAAGCAGGTCATTGCTATGAAGTGGCCTCGCCTGTGCTTGCAGTTCCGGCGGCTGGGGAGACTCCAACTGGAGAAACGGGTCTTGACAGCTCTGTCTCCTCTTCAAGGGCAGGGGCTGTGTCTAATTACCTTTTGTAGCCGGGGAGGTGCCTTACTACCGGTCTGGCTCATGGTGGGCACTCAGCAAGTGAGTGAATGGAGCATAGCGTGCAAGGCAGAGAGCCAGGGTACCCCAGGAAAGAGATGCGGGCTGTTACCTATGGTTTCCAGACAACAACTGAGGGGTGTGGGGCAGAGTGATGGTGGGGAAATACTCTGGGAGGTCAAAACAGGACAAACCTGGAGATGAAAATGCAGTGGCATGCCTGGCCAGGCTCAGTTGGTTCAGTATCTTCCCATGGACTGATTGAGAGGTGGCCGGTTGGATTCCCAGTAGGGTGTATGCACAAGGCAGCCAATCAATGTTTCTCTCTCCATCTCCCTTCCTTGAAATGTATGGACATAGAAACAGTATAGTGATTATATCTCGCTCACTCTCATCAGTAAAAACACATCTTTTTTAAATGTAATGGCACAATGCCATTGACTACTCACTAAGGCATAAACTCATGACGCCAGTAAACTGGATCTGGATTTAATGCTCATGGGACAAAGTTCAATGTGTTGCATGGAACATGAGGGAAAGACATGGGCCTTGCTGGGAGCCACTATCATCTTGGAGTGTGTTTTCCTATCTGCCCCCCCTCTCCCCTCCCCGTGCCTTTTCTTCAAGCCTGCGGAAGGCACTTCTGTCTGCACTGCTTCCTGGCAGTGGGGAGAATAGCTCGGTGACTGACCTGCGGATGTCTCCCTGATCTGCAGTCTCTGGACTCCTCTGAGGAGGATAATTGTCTTTCCAAGGGCAGGCGCTGGGCAACCTTGGCATGCCAGGATAGGATCAGCAAGCACAGCCATTAAGGATGGGGCTGTGCAGGAAAAGCAGGGTTTCTTTAATGGATTTGTGCACCTGCTAGCAACTGCTTATTCACCTGCTCATTGGTGTGTTGACTGGATTTTTTTTTTAAATGAGACTTTCACTAGGTGCTTTTGGCAAACGATGTACATAAGCTGTTTATTCTCTGCCTCCTGTGGACCCTCAGGCTCCCCTCAAATTATCCAGGCCTTTGCTGTTTCCTTCCTTATTTCTTGCCACCTGGTGCCCTATCACGCCAATTTTGGACTGAAATGGTTTTTATCTGCTAAATCGTGCCTGGCAGACTTACCTCTCCCAGCACAGCCATGCTCTAGTCTAGAGACAGTGCCATGACCATTTGGGCAACAGACTGTAGGGCCACAGCCCTGGGCCTGAGGGCCCTGCACAGCCACTGCGCAATGAAGCCCGAGTGCTGCAGGGCATGCTGGGACAGCCTTTAGCATTCACAGCCCTGCGCAGTGGGCCCCTCATCTGTATCTCCCACATCCCACATGCGGACACCATAGTGTAGGGGTTAGGACACAGATTCTTGTGTCTGACTCTTTGACTCAAATTCTAATTCTGTCCCTCATCACCTCTGAGACCTTGGGCTAGTCCAGTGGTCGGCAAACTCATTAGTCAACAGAACCAAATATCAACAGTACAACGATTGAAATTTCTTTTGAGAGCCAAATTTTTTAAACTTAAAATATATAGGTAGGTAAATTGTTATTAACTTAATCAGGGTACTCCTAAGGCTTAGGAAGAGCCACACTCAAGGGGCCAAAGAGCTGCTTGTGGCTCGCGAGCCACAGTTTGCCGACCACAGGGCTAGTCACTTAACTTCCCTCAGCCAAAGTTCCCCTTGTGGGGAAAATAAGAGTGTCTAGCACCTCAACTGCTGCGGGGATTAAATTAGATAATGCATGTAAAGCACTTGGCATGGCGGCTGGCAAACAAGAAGTGCTCTACAAATGTTAACTCTCATTTTAAAATGCACAGAAGTGTTTTTAGATCTTTCGGGATTTCATTTCTGTTGCTTCAACTCTGGGCTTCCCCATTTGGTTTTCTTGGCATAGGTTCCTGGCGGATAGGGCATTTCAGACAGAGGTTTGGGAGAAGTGAGAAAGCTACAAGAGCTTACTTTGAGGCCTAAAATAAAATTAAAAAAAAAAAAAAACAAGCTTGAGGCAGAACATTGGGGGATTAGGCTGCTTACAAGCTGGGAAATGATGGTCTCTGGGCTCTGCCAGCATCTCCTGGAGTCTGAGTGCTCTGCTCTGCCTGAGGCCTCCCCTGGCTGTTCAAGCATCTGCTTAGACTGTATTTGTTTGTCTAACTGCCAGATCCTGGGGCACTCGGATGCTTATGTTCATCTTGAAGCTGTTTTAGTATTTACTAGCTTAAAAAAATCACAGGAATTTAAATATGAAAACCAACAGTAAAACAAGGGTAATGATCCAAAATAAGGCATGCAAAATCAGGAAGTATCAAACTTATAACTGTGTGCCCAAACAAATATTTAGAAGTTAAGGTAGCAATAGAAAATTCTACAGAATGAGTCAATTAACTTCGCCATGGGCAGCAAATTGTAATTTTTGACACGTCTCTAGCATCATTTTATGAGCAATATCAATACTGTGCTTTTAAATGCAAAGTTTCGTGGAGAATGGGCAAATGTAGAACTACTTCCTTTCTTGGGAGTGAATCAGAAGTTCCATTGGGCCATTGTTTCTGGAAAAATAAATTAAGAATGGATGTTACACCCTGGCCAGTGTGGTTGGGCATTGTCCCATGCACCAAGGGGTGGCTGGTTCGATTCCTGGTCATGCTAGGGTTTTGGGCTCATTCCCCAGTGAGGGGCATATGAGGACAACAATCTAACCAACTGAGCTACCCAGCCAGAGCCAAAAAAGCAATGTTTTAAACATCTCCCAGTCCACACCTCTGTATTTTATAGACAAAGAAATGCAGTGAAGACAGGGGAGTGATGTGCTCAAGGTCACAGAGCTGGTGCACAAGAGGGCCCAGACTAGGATCCAGGTGCCCTACCTCCACCCCATTCATCCTAACATGTGAGATGCGATAGCCTCACCAGCCCAGACTCCTGCTTAGATCAGATCCAAACAAAGTGTGACTTAATGGTTTTGATGAGCTTCAGTATGTACTGAGCACACTGCAGTGTGGAAATGAATTCTATGGTATTTTGATCAAGTGGCCACTTTTGTTTTTCCACTAAGGATTTGCCTCTGGAAACCTCTCAAGAAGTTAACATTCTCTACAGTTGTAATTTGTGTATGCATAAACAGGCAGTGCAATTCAATAGAGGAGTGAAATATGTGATTAAGAGATATCTTGAAATCAATTGGAAATTGTCTTAGCTTAGCATAAAGAAGGGTGTTTTTGGTTGTTGGAGAGAGAGGCTTGTTTTCCTTAAGTCTTCTGATGCCTTATTAATTACGATAAGGACGGATAAAAAATATTTTCCTCATAGGAATGGCACAGTCTTAGAAAATGTCAACTTGCTCAACACTTGAGGATTTTAAGAATAGTACATACAATATTGAGATTCATTATTTTCTTCTCCTCATAACCTTGATATAAAATCCAAGTCCAGTAATGACTATGTCACTGTGGTATTGCTAGAGTATTATTCTAGAACAATCTCACAAATGAGATACCTTGAGAAAGAAAGAAAGGAATAGACGGTAGGCCCTTAGGAAATCAGATATTTCCTAAGCCAATCAGGAGAGAGTAGTGGTTCTTAAACGTTAGCCTGGGCTAAAACACAGATTGTTGGGTCCCTCTCCCAGAGATTCTGACCTAACAAGATTCTATGTGATGTTGATGACACCACACTGTGAGAATCCCTAGTGTAGATAATTTTTTTTAAGTAGTTCCCCTTTACAGAGTCCCTAGAGCAGTGGTTCTCAACCTTCTGGCCCTTTAAATACAGCTCCTCATGTTGTGACCCAACCATAAAATTATTTTCGTTGCTACTTCATAACTGTAATGTTGCTACTGTCATGAATCGTAATGTAAATATCTGATATACAGGATGGTCTTAGGCGACCCCTGTGAAAGGGTCGTTCGACCGCCAAAGGGGTCACAACCCATCGGTTGAGAGCCGCTGCCCTAAAGAATCACACACTGTCTTTCCTTGTGTATAAAACACAGACATTTGGACTGGGTATTCTTTAAAACATATTGCTTTTTCGAAGTTCCTAGGTGGCCTGACGTCAAGATTGAAAGTGTTAGTCAAAACTGAGCTCTCTTTCTTGTAAATGGAGCTAATGCAAACACATGGCCAGGAGCCAAAGGAATGAGATCCCAGGGTGCGGTGAGCCCAGGCCCGTGACCTAGACCACAAACTCAAGCAGTAGGTTACAAGCAGAGACCACACTTTGAGAACAACTATAGACACCCAGAGGCAAAGAGCACCTTAGGGAGACCCTAGCCTAGCATAGGACATGGGTAAGGAAACAGATGGTTATAATACAGTGTGATAAGGTGATACATTGGGTATACAGCCTTTAGGCATGGACGATACTAAGATAGCATGAAAAAATAGCTACTTTTTTGAGTGTTTTTTTAAATAAATCACAGAATATGCCCTCTAAACCATGTTAAGTATTGTACATGGAAAAATTCATTTGATCTTCACAACAATCCTGAGCTAGGGTCGGCATTACTATCACCATTTTAGAGATGAAGAAACTGAGGCTTAGAGAGGTTAAGTAACTCGTTCAAGATCATACAACTAGTAAGGAACAGAGGCAGGTTTAGAATTCAATTCCAGTCCCGTGCTCTGAGTGGCCACATTCTCAGAAGAAGACTATGATCAATTATTTTGCATTGGAAGAGGGGTGGGAAGAGAGAGAAAGAGAAGAAGCAAATGGAGAGGGGGGAGGAGGAGGGAGAGGAAAGGAAAAAGGGAGGGAGGGGTGATCAGGGAAGGGTTTCTAAAGATGACATCTGAGCTAGGTATTGATGAAAAATGAAATATAGGAAACATTATATTTAATACATTATACACAATGTTAGAGAGGAGAGGGGACATTCTACATATGGACTGTGATCACTGGGAAAATACTCTGTGTTTGGGGTTAGCAGGTGGAGAAGATAAGGGTGGAGATAATGAGGAAGAATAACCAAAGACACACATACACATACACACACACAAATACACACACACACACACATAGATATGTGTATACATATATATATATGTAGGTATATATATGCATATATACCTACATATGTATATATATATACATATATTAGAGACAAAAGAAGAGGGTGAATCATTGATCAGCTACCTCCTGCACACCCCACACTGGGGATAGAGCCTGAAACCTGGGCATGTGCCCTAGGAATTGAACCATGACCTCCTGGGTCATAGGTTGATGCTCAATCACTGAGCCACACTAGCTGGGCCTAAACAAAGACATGTTTAAAGGGCCAGTACCGCCTGGCAAGGCAAAGGGTTCCTTGTTGCCAAAGAGAATAGCACCAAAGTACCTGCGGCTGGGTAAGGCATTACTGAGATGGAATCTCTGGAGTCAGACAGACTGAATCAATTTGCATCTCTGCCACTTACAATGGGGCCTTGGCCAATTTCCCTAACCCCTTTGGCTGTTCGTTCTTCATCTGTGATCAGGTCCTTATCACAATACCTTCTTCAGAGAGTTGTGGCAGTGCTTCAGTGAGGCAATACATATGAAATCTCTGAAGTGCCTGGCAGACCACAATTGCTTAATACATTGTAGTTGCAACTTTATAAAGCAATTGTTCCTAACTTACCATAGGCCCAGCATCATTCTAACGCAGTGGTTTGCAAAGTGTGGTTCCCTAGAGCAGTGGCATCAGAATCTTATGGGAACTTGTTAGAAATGCACAGTCTTATGCCCCAGCCCAGACCTACTGAGTCAGAAACTCAAGGGCTGGGAGCCAGCACTGTTTCAGCAATCCCACCCCCAGCCCCCGCAGGTGACTGTGATGCACACAAAAGTTTGAGAACCACTTTTATAAGCATTTCACACGAATTGGCTTCATGTATTCCTCATATCAACCCAATGAGTTAGGTACTATCATCTCTATTTTCTAGAAGAAGAAACTGAGGCACAGAAAGTTAGAGGAACTGTCTGAGGTCATACAGCTAGGAAAGGAGTGAAAACATGATTTTGAACCCATTTCAAAAATATCTAAGGACTTGCCTTTGTCTCTTTTCACTTCCTTCCCCTTGCCGATCACATCATAGGCTATTCCCATCTAGCCTCATGCCTTTAGCATCCTGCATTTTAAAAAAATCACCACCTAGTGCTTTATCTACAGACTTTTGGACCCATGGCTCTCAACATCCACAAAGCTTCGCATGGGACTGGTCAGAGATGAAAGGGCAGGTATTGTACAGGCCGTACCACGTGGATGGTTGATTCTCTGTGTATCACTTGCTGATGTAGAGAAGTCTGATATAGAAAACACTATTGTCTGCAGTGTCAACTTAGATGTCAAAGGACAGTGACTATTTGGGGAACCATTAGACAAATTATTTTGACCTACTCTAATAATTTAAATAACTTTCATTTTATTTTTGCAAATAAAAAATGAATTTCATGACTTGATCACACCACTAAACCATCTTTGGGCAGAAAGTACAATCCCAAGTGACCTTAGGTGATCATACTTTTATCAATATGCTCTCAATCACTAAGCATATTAAGGTCTGAGTAGCATGAACTGGTCAGCTTGAAATGGTAATGGTAACTGTTCTCCTTTCCTTAGCAAGCATACCTTCCTTCTTTATTTCTTAGCTATTTGAGGGCTTCTTTTCAGGACTGGCGAATATGTCATTAAAAAATACAGAGTAAGCACTTTGAGCCAGGCCCAGGATTCTGAAAATGTTGACCCCTACTAAAAGCCAGTTCCTCCTGAAAAAAAGTATAGCAAATACTTTACTAACTTCGACCCCTAAATATTCAGATGGCAATCATGCCAGGTCTCTATACCAAGGGACAAGGAACAACCTAATGGCCTTCAGAAAGTGGATATTTCCTCAAAGTGTCTTGTTAATTATGACCTTTGTGGAGAGAAATTTAAAATCTAGACATGTGTAGGAAGATATCTGATATTGTCATAGGAGGCAACAGAACTGCAAAGGAAGGTGGGAATTATGGTTATAAGAAAAGAGTTTCCAAAGAGTCACATTCTAAAATTTATTTTACCTTAAATAGATATTTCAAATATTCTGTTGCCTCATGACAGATTTTTAGAGAGAAGTGTGGTAGTCATTAGTTCTTATCACAAATTATTTTATTACAGTGAAATCCATGTAACAGCAAATTAATCATTTTGAAGTGAATAATTCAGTGGCATTTAGTACTTTAGACATTTCATGTATTTATTGGCCTTTTTAATACACTATACACAGTATATCCTCTTTGGAGAAATGTTTATTCAAGTCCTATGCCCATATTTTAATAGGTTTGTCTTTTGTGTTGTTAAGTTTTAATAATTATTTATATATTCTAGATACTCTTATCCAATATATGACCTGCAAATAGTTCTTATTCTATAGGTTGTCTTTTAGTCATAAAAACTTTTATTCTTCTCCTTTTAATTATCTTATAGGACTATATTTGTCATCACTCCACAGTTGTGAGAAAGAGTGATATGCATCAATTCTACATGGAATCTTACAGTGGTTCTCAACCTTGGCTGCACATTAGAATCACCTGGGAATCTTTTTAAAATCCTGATTTCTGGGCCTCATCCTCCGGAAATTCTGTTTCTTTGTAACTAATGTTGTGGCCCCACCCCATAACAAAGAAACAGAATTTCCAGAGGATGAGGCCCAGAAATCAGGATTTTAAAAAGATTCCCAGGTGATTCTAATGTGCAGCCAAGGTTGAGAACCACTGCTCTAGGAGCTAGTGTGCTATTTGACCCAGGTAATCCCAAGTAAATTTCCAGTCATTGGTAACACTAGATCATGGCTTCTCTGTGAACTTGAGCCCTGGAATGAGGATGACATGAAAGAATACACCAGTTGACCTTAGATGAACATGTACCATAAGCAAAAAATAAACTTTGGGTTTTTTAAGTCATAAAGGTTTGGAGTTTTGTTGTTGTTGGTACTAAGTATAACAGCCTTTCTTGACTAATTCAAAGAGTCAAAATAAGTCATTAACTGTCTTATCATGGGTACGGCAGTTACTAAAATGCACAATGCCCCATACAAATGCAAGCTTGGGGAAGGAAAAAAGAGGATTATATCCCAACTGGGCAACCTGCTTTTGCACTGTCTCTTCTCCTGGGATGCTATACAATAACTGGTGGTATTTAAGAAAACCTAAATTTGATCATGCTATTATCTTGCTCAAAATCCTTTTGTGACTTCTCATTGCTCTAAAATCATTAACAAGGTTCAAAACCTTTAGCACAATCAATAAAGCTGTTCATGATGTCACCATTGCCAACCTCTGAAGCCTAATCTCATGTCAGTTATGCTATTTCTTTAATTGTTTTTGGTAAATACACATTTTTTCTAAAAAAAAACAAAATAAAACAAAAAAAACTACCCTTTCCATCCAAAATTACAACACCCCCCCCCAATTATTTCTACCTCAGGACCTTTGTGTTTGTGGTTTTCTTTCCTTGGGATGTTCTTCACCACTACTCTCACCAACTCTCCACCTACCTCTCTACTGAGTCAACTTCAACTCATCGTATAGGTGTATGGATATTAGTATAATTTCTCAGGGAGAGCTTGCTTGATCCCTCACTCTGGTTGGAATATTGTTCATCTGTGCTCTCATAGCATCAGTACTTTACCTAGCCTATCACTCATTATATGATCACTAGTGTCCTGATGCACGAATTCGTGAACATTAAAAGGAAATTAATTAGAAGACATATTTTAATATTGCTATTCACCCTTTCTCTATAATAAAAGTGTCAACCAAATTCACGATCAACAATGACAGATCAAAACAAACGGGTGCAAAAAAAACAAAACAAAACAAAAACCACACAAAAAAACAAACGGGTGCGATTGGCACCAGCAAGTCATGATATGTATCATGCATGTGCGAGTCAATTTAGCCTTTTATAGATATAGAATAAACTTGCTTAATTAGACCTGATTTCTGATGTAGCTAAACTTTTTCCAGACCAGTGAAGCACCCCAACTTCTCTTTCAGGTAATTGTCAGCAACACAGCAGTAAATATCAACACAAAGCAGATTATTATTGTAGATCATGCAGGGAGAACAAAGGGTAAAATACTGAATTGCAGCAGTGTTTGACTATATTCTGCACAGTGAGAAAACCTGAAGTCATTTTCAAGTTCCACCATTTCTTACTTCTTTTCAGTTGGGTCAAGTTTCTAAGCTTTCTAAATCTCCATTTTCCAGCGAATGAAAAGAAAATAGGATTCCAGGAGAACCAAGATGGCGGCATAGGTTAACGCCTGAGTTTGCTGCCTTGAACAACTACTTCAAAAGTGAAACTAAAAAACGGAACGGACATCACCCAGAACCACAGGAACGCTGGCTGGGTGGAAGTCCTACAACTAGGAGGAAAGAGAAACGCATACGAACACTCAGAGGAGGCGCAGTGCTGAAGTTAAATTCTGAGGTGCGGAGTGGGCTGGCGGCGGAGGGCGTGGTTGGTGTTTTCAATCGGGAGGGAGTCGCAGACTCTGAGCTCCAGATACGGGCGAGTCTTTAGGGACCCTGACTCAAACGGGAGAAGCGGGACTGTCTGGCTTCGGTCAGAGCGAGCGCAGCTTTCTCTCCGAGGTTTGCAGCGGGTGCTGGGACTTGGAGAGGCAGAGCCCCTGGGGACAGGACTGAGAGCCGCCATAACTGCTCTCTCCGGCCCACCCTGTTGATCCTGTGTGACCCGCCCCGCCCAAGCCCTGCACAGAGGCATTTGCCGGATAGCCTCAGGCAAAGGCTAGATTAGCACCTCCCTAGAGGACAGAAGTTCTCTCACCGCAGACACAGCTGATTCTCATAGCCACTTGGCCTGGAGGTCAAACCCTCCCTGGTATTAGCTACAACAATCAAGGTTTAACTATAAGACTCCGCACAAAGACCACTAGGGGGTGCACCAAGGAAGCATAACAAAATTCGGAGACAAAGAAACAGGACAAAATTGTCAATGGAAGATATAGAGTTCAGAACCACACTTTTAAGGTCTCTCAAGAACTGTTTAGAAGCCGCCGATAAACTTAATGAGATCTACAAGAAAACTAATGAGACCCTCGATGTTATATTGGGGAACCAACTAGAAATTAAGCATACACGGGCTGAAATAACGAATATTATACAGAGTCCCGACAGCAGACCAGAGGAGCGCAAGAATCAAGTCAATGATTTGAAATGCGAGGAAGCAAAAAACACCCAACCGGAAAAGCAAAATGAAAAAAGAATCCAAAAATGCGAGGATAGTGTAAGGAGCCTCTGGGACAGCTTCAAGCGTACCAACATCAGAATTATAGGGGTGCCAGAAGATGAGAGAGAGCAAGATATTGAAAACCTATTTGAAGAAATAATGACAGAAAACTTCCCCCACCTGGTGAAAGAAATGGACTTACAGGTCCAAGAAGCGCGGAGAACCCCAAACAAAAGGAATCCAAAGAGGACCACACCAAGACACATCATAATTAAAATGCCAAGAGCAAAAGATAAAGAGAGAATCTTAAAAACAGCAAGAGAAAGAAACTCAGTTACCTACAAGGGAATACCCATACAACTGACTGTCAGCTGATTTCTCAACAGAAACTTTGCAGGCCAGAAGGGAGTGGCAAGAAATATTCAAAGTGATGAATACCAAGAACCTACAACCAAGATTACTTTATCCAGCAAAGCTATCATTCAGAATTGAAGGTCAGATAAAGAGCTTCACAGATAAGGAAAAGCTAAAGGAGTTCATCACCACCAAACCAGGATTATATGAAATGCTGAAAGGTATCCTTTAAGAAGAGGAAGAGGAAGAAAAAGGTAAAGATACAAATTATGAACAACAAATATGCATCTATCAACAAGTGAATCTAAGAATCAAGTGAATAAATAATCTGATGAACAGAATGAACTGGTGATTATAATAGAATCAGGGACATAGAAAGGGAATGAACTGACTATTCTTGGGGGGGGGAAAGGGGGTGGGAGATGCGGGAAGAGACTGGACAAAAATCGTGCACCTATGGATGAGGACAGTGGGTGGGGAGTGAGGGCAGAGGGTGGGGCGGGAACTGGGAGGAGGGGAGTTATGGGGGGGAAAAAAGAGGAACAAATGTAATAATCTGAACAATAAAGATTTAATTTAAAAAAAAAGATAAGGAACAATCAAAAAAAAAAAAAGAAAATAGGATTCCACCAAGTCTCCTATCTACCTACTCCAGGACTTCTGTGAGGATCAAATAAGATGAGGCACAGGAAAACACTTCACTGACATTTGGTTAAAGTGCAAATGTATCCACCTGGCTATAAAGCAAGTCGTATTCCTGGGCTGAAGAAACTGCAAGGAGGCTAGTTGCTAGGGAGAGGAAGCCGGGCGTTGCTATGTGATGTCATTACCCAGCATGCCCACAGCCACCATTCCTGGGTTGGGCTGGGCTGTGGGCCGCATTTTGCACCATGGCAGCATGTGCTTCAATTTGGTGGGGTGTCGCTCTGGGTGGTGGCGGGGCCTGTGTCCCACTTGGGGGAAGTTGAGTGTTGCTTTATGGGCACCAGGTCCGTGGCGCTGTTTCTCTGTAAAGGGCCAGTGCAAGTCATAGCAGCTCCTGCACTGAGCATCTGCCACCTGGTGGTCAGTGTGCATCATAGCTACCAGTCAGACAGGCAGAGGAACACTTAGCATATTAGCCTTTTATACAGAGAGAGAGAGACTAGGGGGCCAGTGCACGAATTCGTGCACCTTGAGAGGAGCTGTAGGCCGCAAGGCTGAGGTGGGCACAGGGGCAGGTCTTGGCCCATCTTCTATGCCCCTGCCCAACCCCTCCCACCACAGCGCCGGTCCCCTCTCTGCCGTTAGCCCCACTCCTGCAGCTGCCACTCCCACACGCTGACAGTGCCGGCCCTGCTTGCACCCACTGATGGCGTGGAGCAATTGGGGCTGGTGCCAGCAGTAGGTGCGAGCAGCAGCTCCTGCTCTGATTGCCCCTCAGGAGCAGGGGGAGGTGGAAAAGCCCTCAGGGATGTTCAGGGCCAGCAGCCGCTGATGATGCCGAGCAATCGGGACTGGCGCCAGCTTCAGGTGAGAGGGCTGGTGCTGACAGTGGGTGTAAGTGGCTGCTCTGGCACCAGCAGCGGGTGCGAGCAGGGGCTGCTGGCCCCGATCGCCCCTCAGGAGCAGGGGAAGGTGGAGAAGCCCTGAGGGGTGGTTGGGACCCGCAGCCACAGCTCACACCCACTGGCAGTGCCGAGTGACTGGGGCTGGTGCTGGGCGCCAGTAGTGGGTGCGAACGGGGCCGGTGCTGGCAGCAGGTGCAAGTGCCAGGTGGGACTGCGGTGCGTGGGAACAAAGAATTTTCAGTAACCACCAGAGGCTTGCCCCAATGATAGTGACCGGCTGGTGCCCTGCTCACCTGCTCCACCATCCTGCCACAGCCAATGCCGGCCATGTTCCGTGCTCTGCCTCCTGCTTCCAATGTCTGCCATGTTCCATACACACCCCCTGGTGGTCAGGGCATGTCACAGCGACTGGTTGTTCTGCAGTTTGGTCTATTTGCATAGTAGGGGTTTATATATATAGATTATATTATAATGCATCTTATTACTTATATCTTGCCCCAATGGAATATAAATTTCCTGATGGCATATATCTTTATTGTATTATTCAACATTAAACTTGTAGTGTCTTGAACAGTGTGTAGCACATGGTAAGAAGAAGAATTACATTCATCTTTTAGCCTTATGTCTTTTGCAAATGAGTTAGGAACCAAGGTAGAACTAGGGCTCCATATTCAATCATAGAGATGACATTATGTTAGCTTTACTACCTTTCATGAATCAATCTTGTAGACCAGAATCACAATTCACCTTTGGTTCTAAGCATTTTTGAATTTATGAAAAGTCTGCATCTTTCTGAGTAAGTGGACTTTGAATTTTCTGATATTGAAAGGCTAGATTTTTTAATGTGCCATTTGCAAGAAATAGAGAGCAGAGGTGCCTTACTCATCTGGGGCAGCTCAAGCATGCCTTAAGACCCTGAGCCTTTTATGAATATGGCTATGAGTACATTATCAAGGATATAGTCTACCATATAGTCCTGCCGTGGGCAAACTATGGCCAGCGGGCCGGATTGGCCCGTTTGAAATGAATAAAACTATTGAAAAAAAAGACCGTACCCTTTTATGTAATGATGTTTACTTTGAATTTATATTAGTTCACACAAACACTCCATCCATGCTTTTGTTCCGGCCCTCCAGTCCAGTTAAGAACCCATTGTGGCCCTCGAGTCAAAAAGTTTGCCCACCCCTGAATAGTCCCTTATGTGTGCTTTTAACAGCAAATACATGATTCTAGTTTCATTTATTTGGTGTTTATTACTATTTCACTTACAACTTATATAAGAAAACACAAATAAGATGTAGGAAGTATTCTGAATTTTTTCCTCCATAAAACAATGAATTAGGCAAAACATTCAACCTTGCTTGATTGCCCATCTAGACTGTGCTGTTTTTATTCCACATTCACAAGTATTTATTGAGTAGCCTAGCACTTAATCCTCTTCTAGGTTAAACATACAAAGTAGTATAAAATATGGTCCTTATCGTCAGCCAGTTCACCATTTGGCAAAAGAAATCAGGTGCAACTTTCTAAGTAAATAATTTCATACCTTATATCCACATAAGACCTATAGCCATCAATATAGATAGACAAACCTGCTGTTACACTTAGTCCGGTAATATGATTGATGGCTACATGTGTATAGTTTAAGGATGTTAAGTCTGTTTAAGGAAACAGATATAGAAACCCATCTATTTAGAGACTCGTGCATAAAACAGACAATAAAGCAGCATGAACCTGGATGGATGTGTACACTTCCCAGTTCGCCACAGTGACTTACAACTGCTGATGACAGCACGGTATGAGGAATCTGTGAAGTGTGAGCCGCTCACCTTTGTCAATCTCATAGGTGTTTCTATACACTCTAGTCCCACTCATCCCCTCTCCCATCAATTATTTTCCAGACTATGGTTATTTGTCTGTATGTTCACCAAGTACAAGTAAAAGGGGGCAAAAGAACCTCATTACATTCCTATTTACAGTGAGGATAGGTAATCTCAAGTCAATTCACCAAATGTAGCAACTCTCAGCAAGACAACTCCTGAAAAGGGGCCCTCTGTATTGTCCAAGTCAGAGGATGGCATATTTCTTTTCTATAAAGGGACACATAGTAAATATTTTTAGCTTAATAAGCCATGTGTAAATAAATGTGATTGTGCTCAAATAACACAAAGTGGTAGGCTGGCCATTGACCATAGTTTGGAGAACCCCTGGCCCTAGGCAGGGGGGTATCATTCAATGGCAGTACCCAGCCTGTGAAGCCATAGAGTACATTGCTGCCTAAAGTCTGAGATATGTTCCAGAAACAAATATTTTTAAGACACTTGAGTTATCCTTACCCCATCCACAAAATTGATTTCACGTACAAAATCTATCCAGGCCCCAACATCTTTAGCGCAGTTTGAATGGGTCAGGAAATGACATTTGAGATGAGAGCTGAAAACTATGCAATATTAAGCTAAGTAAAGAGGGAGGCAGAGTATTCCGGACAGAGGAAACGGCGTGTATCATTGCCTCCTCGACATTCATTTACCCTTTTCTTACTCTGAATGTGATTGCAATTTTTTTTTAGATGTCCAATCCAATCTCTGGATGGTCAGGAGAAGCTGATCAGTTCAAGTTAATCAGTGGATGGCAAGCCTTTGGTGATTATTACTAATATTTGTCCAGCAGATGCCACCTGACTTAGGTTAGATCGATAAAACTTAAAGAAAAAGACCCAGTCCACGCTTCAAGGAGAGATTTTCCTCCCTCTGTCCTGTTGGATATGATCAAAGAAAGTTTGTCGCCCTTATTTCCATTGGTAATCATTTTGCTACACAGAGGATAACCAGCCTTAACATGAAGCCAAACTGTGGAGAGCTTAGCACAGAATTGGAAGAAATGACAGTGTTTCATAATAATAATTGAGCAACTATGGATTTCTATCATATCTAGAGTCTGCCATACTTTTGGACCTCCAGTTTTGAGTTAATAAATTCTCTTATTACTTGTGCCACTTTGAGTTAGTGTTTTCTGTTACCTAGAGTCAAAAGTATGCTAACTAGAGAGCGTTTGGCAGGGTGAAAGAAATTCAGCATAACATGATCAGGAAGTCGGAGAAGTAAGAAGCAGAGGCAAAGTTGTGAGCTGGCAACAAACACGAAGTTCAGGGCTTCCATTCAAGAAGAGTTCTTTCACCCACAGCAGAAAACAAGGGATAGAAAGGCAAGGCACGCTTATGCCTCTTAGAACTTCATTCTTACAAATACCATAGCTCCACCCATTTAGGGCCTATGTATTGGAGTCAGTGTTTATTATGGTTTGATTAGCTCCATTTTCTCTACATATGTTCCACATCAGCAGTGTTATCTTTCTTTGTGAGGGGTGAGCAAATACCTTTTAAGCACAGTAGGGGATATAAAGAATCATGTTGGAGGGGTTGGCGCTGTTTAGGTGTCAGAGTCAAGTCCTAAAACACTTTAAATTATTCTGGAATGGGAAAATTGTAAAAAGATATGGAGAACAGATCGAGGAGATCCAAACGTTCCAATCACATGAAGAACAGATCAAGTAAATTAAAAAAATGTAGTTTAGAAGAAAAGTTTGAATGCATATATGCATAGCCCATGGACACAGACAATAGTGTGGTAAAGGCCTGGGAAGGGCAGGTGCGGGGTGGAGGGGGTCAATGGGAAAAAAAAGGGAGGTGACATCTGTAATACTTTCAACAATCAAGACAAATTAAAAATAAAACTGCACTAAGTCACACATGGAGTTTTTCTTTTTAAATATTTTATTGATTTTTTACAGAGAGAAAGGGAGAGAGATAGAGAGTTAGAAACATCGATGAGAGAGAAACATTGATCAGCTGCCTCCTGCACATCTCCTACTGGGGATGTGCCCGCAACCCAGGTACATGCCCTTGACCGGAATCGAACCTGGGACCTTTCAGTCCGTAGGCCGACGCTCTATCCACTGAGCCAAACCGGTTTCGGCAGAGATTTTTTTTTTTAAAGAAGGAAACTTTGAGCTAAAAGGGGTCAATATAATACAAAGTAAATGAGGCAAGCAAGACCAGACATTTCCTGGTTGGAATTTTTACAATTCAAAGTTTATAAGTAAGTCTTATGAACATTTAGCTATGTAAAACAATTGCTTTATTTACACTAAAATTGTGTGGGGAGAAGGGGAGAACTAAAACAATACTGTTGTATACTTAACCTTGATAAGAAAATATAAGTACAACTTTTAAACACAAAGGTGAATTAAAAGATGTTTAATTTGTTCCGAATATCTAAACAAAAACAAACAAAAAAACAAATAAAAATGTAGTATATAAACCAAACAGCATGAAAATATAATATTAAAGCAAAAGGAGCTTATAAAAGATAAAGCAAATATAAATGAGTTCATTCCCCTAATAAGAGTTTCAGACTGAATTGACAAAAGAAAAACAGCTATTTGCAAATATGAGATATCTAAAATAAAGTGCCTTTAAAAGTTAAAAATCTTTTTAAATGGGCAAAAATATAACAGAAAATGAAATAAAAGTGTATAGGTGGCCCTTAGTAATCAAAGTAGAATTCAATAAATGAGGCAAAGTCATTTTACGTTGATAAAATACCATGTGGTCAATGAAAATAAGAGGCCTAGGCCTTTCTATAATAATAATAATGATGTGGCCTGGACTGAGCTACCATTGTCACTTACATTAGCTACTTTAATGTTCAGAGCAACACTATGTAACAGACATGATTATTCTTCTCATTTTACAGATGAAACAGCTGAGCACAAAGAAGCTCAATAACTTGTTCAAGGTGCTCACTGTTGAGGACCTAACTGGGGTTTGGACCCTGGTCTTTAAGACTTGAGAACCTCTAAGATATTATGTTAGTGTATAGGAAAGGTTAATCCTTGCATTATCCGCATCGGAATGCTTACTCTAAATTCAAATGGCTGGCATCACCTCAGATATATTCTAGAGCTCTGAAATTTGCATTTTAACAAGTACTCCAGTTCATTCTTATGCATGCTAAAATTTGAGAACCACTATACTACATGTGCTGCCTCCAAGAAAATGAGAGAAACACAGCTGAAGTGGAAATCTTTAATCCGCCCTTTCTATCTTAGAGAGATTAAATAGGAAAAAAAAACAAATGATTTAAATATTAATCAAGCTGTCAGAACAAAGTTAAAACACTACAGAAAATTTATATTACTTCCAAATATCCCTTGTACAATTACAAAACTGATCACACAGATTCTAAAAGAAAACAAATTTCAAAAAGCAGAGGTAAGAAAGGCCACATGATCACAATGTGCTAAAACTAAAATTTAACAATAATTTAAAGAAAATGACACAGCTAGTTATAATTTTAAAAATAACTTTCCTAACTAGCTGTTTAATTAACAAAGAAAACCTAAAGCTGCACTTATAGAACTGTACTGAGGATAATATATGTAAAAATGTATGAGTTCACCCACCAAAATGTCTAAAATGAGGAAGACAGAAAATAGGTGTTGACAAGGATATACAGCAAGTAGAACTCTTACTCATAGGTGGTGGGAATGAAATGGGTACAATCACCTCCGGAAATGGCTTGGCAGTATCTGCTTAAGCTAACAATATACCCTATGACACAGCAATTTCTCTCCTGGTTTAATAACAAACAAACAAGTATTCATAGGCTCACCAGGACTCAAACGGAAACTCCCTAAATATCCAACCGGAGAATGGATAAATACTCACACAATTGAATTTTCTATAGTAGGAGAACGAACAATTTACAAACATATGAAACAATACAGATGGATCTTATATAATGTTGCATGAAAGAAACCAGATACAAATGCATATATTCTATATAAGCTTATTTTCATAATGTAGAAAACATTCAAAACTAATCTGTGCCATTTGACCCAGTGATCCCACTTCTGGGACTATATCCTAAGAAACCCAAAACACCAATCAAAAAAAAATATATATATGCACCCTATGTTCACAGCAGTGTTATTTATAATAGCTAAGATCTGGAAACAGCCCAAGTGCCCATCAGCAGATGATTGGATTTAAAAGCTGTGGTACATTTATACCATGGAATACTATGCAGCTGTAAACAAGAAGGACCTCTTACCCTTTGAGACAGAGGGACTTGGAGAGTATTTTGCTAAGTGAAATAAGACAAAGACAAATATCACATGATCTCACTTATTTGTGGAATCTAATGACCAAAAATACTGACGAATAAAATACGTTCAGAGGCATGAGTACATGAAATAGACTGACTAATCTTAGAGGGGTGTGTGGGGGGGAGGAATAAATTAACCAAAAAACATTTATTCATAGCCCATGGACACAGACAATAGTGTGGTGACAGCCTGGGGAGGGGGAGGGGCTGGGTGGAGAGGGGTAAAAGGGTGGTTGGTGGTGGTTGGTGGTAGTGACTAGAGTTATCATGAGGAAGGTGGAGTGTTTCTTGATCTGGAAGTTGATGACACAAGTGTGTTGATAAATAGAGAACCATTTCATACTTGACATAGTGGGGATGGAGACAGGGAGACAGAAGGACAGGGTCATGTCTACATTTCAGAAGTATCACTCTACTAGCTATCTAAGAGCAGAATGGAGTGTAGCAAAACTAGAAAGACATTTGTTATGTAGATTATTCTATCCAGAGATGATGGTGACATGAACCTAGGCAGGACTGGTGAAGATGAAGAGAGCATGCACAAGTCAAATTGTCAAGTGTTCACCAAGTCCTTATGGAAAGAATGAATATGATTATCTCAGAATTGTCCCCCTAAAATATTTCATGGAATAATTCCACTTCTAGTAATTTATCTTAAGGTCAATTGAATAACCCATAAAGATTTATGTAGAAGATATTCATAAACAGTGTGAATTAGGTTTTTCAAAATATTAAAAATAACCTACAGGTCCAACAGTAGAGAAAAGGTTAAATAAATTACAGTAGAGCCCTAAAGCAAATAATATTTAGCTTTAAAAAATCATGATTTAAAAAAAAAAATTTAAAGATCTAGAGAAATTCTCAAAATATGCGTACAGTGAAAGGAAAGCAAGATATAATGTTGTATGTTCCCAATGGCAGAAAAAATATTTTAAAATATACATGAAAATACTTGAGTGGTAGGCACCACAATAGTGCACTCTCATCTCCAAAGATGTCCATGCCTTAATTCCCCAAACCTGGGAATTAGTTACCTTACATGACAAAAGGAACTTTGCACATGTGGTTATCTTGAAGGACCTTGAGATGAGGATAATGGGCTTGATGTACTCACAAGGATCCTTAAAAGCAGAGAATTTTTCCACTAGTATTTTTAAAAATATGTTTCCACTGGTTTCAGAAAGGAAGTGGGGGGGGGAGAGGGAGGGAGGGAGGGAGGGAGAGGGGGGAGAGAGAAAGAGAGAGAGAGAAAGAAACATCAGTGATGAGAGAGAATCAATGATCATCAGCTGCCTCCCGCACGCCCCCTACTGGGGATTGAGCCCACAACCCAGGCATATGCCCGGACCAGGAATTGAATCGTAACCTCTTTGGTTCATAGGTCGATGCTCAACCACTGAGTCACATCAGCCGGGCTTTCCATTGGTATTTGAAGGAAGATATATCTATGAAAGAAAAGCACAAAGAAATGCAACCTTGCTGGCTTTGAAGATGGAGGGATGAGGCCGTTAGCCAAGAATGTGGGTGGCCTCTATAAGCTTGAAAAGGAAAGGAAATCAAATCTCACTTAGAGCCTCCAGAAAGGAAAGCAGCTTTGCTTTCCTTTGTTTCGGGCAACATGTTGGTTTTCGCCCAGTAAGGCTTGCATCGGACTTCTGGCCCACAGATTTGCATTGTTTTAAGCCACTAAGTTTGTGGTAACTTGTTAGGGCCTCAAATAGAAAACAACACAGCGTGCAAGAAAATAACACCAAGAAGAGTGTAATTACAGTGATTGTCGCCAGGTAGTGGAATTACAGGTGATTCTCACTATCATGACCATGTTTTTCTGTAGTTTCTAAATCATCTATAATGGAAGCAAGGGGCGAAAGAGAATATTGTTAGTTGTCTTTAATTTCGTGGATAAACCCTCATGTACATTTGATTATTTCCTTAAGATTTCTTAAAGTGGAATGAGTGAGTCAAAGGCTATAAATGTTTTTAAGGGCCATGAAATTCAATGCAAATTCCCTCCAGAAAGGTTGTACCAATTTCTACTCCAACCCAATATTTCTCGTCACTAAAACTTGGGGTGAATTAGTTCTGCCAGTTCTCTTTCACTCACTTTATGAACCCCAAGTAAGTAAATTAAACAACACAAAATATAGAGCCAGGAAAAAGGAAGCAAAATTGAAATACAAGTCAAATACTCAATTTCACATTACTTTGCAACATGTATTTGGGGCCACTTCACCCTACAGAGCATGCTAAGGGGTGATTCTTAAGCCACTCAAGGTTAAGACTCCAGTGTAATGTTACTTATTTTCTCACCACTTTGTTGAAATCCAGAAGGGCCAGTCGCTTCAAGCTTTCAGAATAGTCTCTTTCTGAAACATCCGAAGTGCCCATCCTTTCAAAAAGCCATTACTTTGGGATATAACCTCCCTTCTAACTTTTTTTCTTTCTTTCCGACATCTTACCTCTGTCCCGGAGCTTCTCTCTGCAACAGGTTTCCAATACAAGCCCCTACGCACCTGAGCTTTCACCCGTCCTGCTGGGGGCGGGGGCACCATTCTTCAGCTGATTCCAGTCAAGATACTCAGGCTGGCGAATAACTTTAAGGTGTAGATTTAAGGACAAAAACTTTTGAAATAGAAACAAAATAGATGTGATTCTTATTTGCTGCACTGTGTTCCTAAGAATGATCATAAACTGAATTAAAATTTTCACAGGAACAATTATTATTGAAGTTTAGTAACTCCGCTAAGGAACCAATAGCAAAACAAAGTGATAGCTTTAAGCAGTGATACATAATATTTATGCCCTCAACATATTTTGGAGAGCATGTATTATTGTTCATTATCGTGTAAAAATGCGGTTATCAGTAATTACTATCCCAGCTAAATCAAAGTTTTGAAAAAATACAATGTATACCCCACATTGTATATAGTAATACAATAAATTACTATATTTTCTTGGCTCCTTAGAATTTAGAAGACACGTGTGGGAATGGCTCAGAAGATAACCCAGCTGTCTTTTAAAAAGCCATCCAAGCAATTTCCAGCTGATGTCTCCTTTTTCTCTTGATAAATCTCCCAGCACTAAGCAGTGACATTTAAAATCATTCCTCTGACCTTAGAACTACTCTCAAAGTACTAAGTACTCAACAAATGTTTGTTGTTGATGATGATGGTATTTTTCAGACCAAAAAACATTTTCAAATCAAAGAGAGGGCTGACCCACCATTTTTCCCCTTCACCCTCTCCTACCTCCCCCAGTTTATTTAAAGCTACAAATGGAACTAGTCAAACATGGAGTGAAGTAATGTCACCAGCAAGCACTAAGTGCTGTTAAGTCATTTTTTGAAGCAACCTTCATGGCCACGGTGGTATGCACAGCTCTAGTCAATGTGATGCGTTCAGTATGACTGCTCTGCTGTAAAAGATTTGAGCAGCCCACCAGGTATCCTTTGCCCTTCATCCTCTCTCAATCTCAATCCAAAAGAACATCCTTTATCTTTTTTTTTCAATATGCTTTTACTGCTTTTTGGAGAGAGAGGAAAGGAGAGGGAGATTGAAACATCGATTGGCTGCCTCCTGCACGCCCCCCCCCCCCACCATTGGGGATTGGGTCCGAAACATGGGCATGTGCCCTAACTGGGAATCTAACCATGACCTCCTGGTTCGTAGATCAGTGCTCAACCACTGAGCCACACTGGCTGGGCTAGAATCTCCTTTTCTCACAGCATTTCTTTCTGTTTTATGAAATACAAGCCAGTTTTCCCTCTTTAAAATTTTTTTCTTATTGCCCATTCGCTTGCCCTTACCTATTGAAATGTTAGAAATAAGCCCTTCTCATTCAATTCCACTCTTTTCAGGACTATCAGTAATGGTCCAATTCCATTTCATCCGCACACTTCTTACATCTCCCATGTCTTCTCTCCTCTAGCTTATTCTCCTTAGCCATTAAGCATGATCAAGTATTCCCATATCCTAAAAAACAAAATACCAAAACAGCCTTTGTCAACTCTGTGGCTTTTTTAAAGCCACTTCTTCTTAAGCTAGCACTTACTATGTTTCAGAACATTTATCAAACTCAACTGTTTGCATGATTTATTTAATTTAATCCTCACCTCTACTTTATGAGGTAGGTAATACTATTATACTCAATAGACAGACAAAACTGAGGCTCCTGAGTTTAAGCAACTTGTCTCAAATCATGCAAGTATTTATGGGTCTTAAATACATAGTCTGATTCCAAAGCCTAAGATTTTAACCACTGCACTGGGCTTTCTCCTATTTCTTTCTCTTTCTTTTTGTCTATCGTCCCCTCCCTCTCTCAACCTGCCTCCCTTCTTATCTTCCTCTCCCTCCCTTTCTTGTTTTAAATATATTTTTTATTGATTTCAGAGAGGAAAGGAGAGGGAGAAAGAGATAGAGACATCAATGATGAGAGAGAATCATTGATCAGCTGCCTCCTGCACACCCCATACTGGGGAATGAGCCTGCAACCTGGGCATATCCCCTGACTGGGGATCAAACCATGACCTTCTGATCCATAGGTCAATGCTCAACCACCGAGCATTTTTCTCAGAAGGGTATTCACAATCTCTATGCTTTCCTACCTCACTCATTTACCTTCTGGCAATGATTTCCCCTTCCACAACTGCATTACAACTAGTCTATCAAGTAAATAGAGAGGTTGTCCTTTTTCCAGTCTCATCTTCTATCTTTCTACAGCATTTGACACAGAGGATCCTATTATTGTTTTTTGTATCCCTTTTCTTCTTGACCACAGTAATACTGCACAATCCTATTCTAATGTGACTTCTCCAAAAATTCTGTTGTTCAATCATTCCTTCATCTATTCATTCACACAATAAATATTTATTGGATATTCATCATGTGTTAGGACTTGTTCTATGCTCTGGGAATACCACCAGGAACCCAACAAAGTTCCTGCCCTTAGGAGGCTTACATTTTGGTGGACGATGAGAGGCAATATATATTTTTTAAAAAGAAAAAAATATATAACATGTTATTACCAAAAAAGGTAAATCTGGGGAAATGGCATTCACGCAGAGGAACAGCAGAAAGAAAGGCTTCGAGGGAGGAACAGCATGGAAGCCATTGTTGCACAGCACAATGAGCAGGAGAGAGGTAGGTGTGCTGGCAGAGAGTTAGACATGGGCCAAGTCATGTAGGGACTATACAGAACATGTAAGGACATTGGATTTTGCTTGGGGTAAGATAGGAAGTCATAGGAAGATTTGAACAAAAGAGTACCATGGTATGACTTTTATTTTAAATAACCACTCTGCTGTGTTGACAATAGACCAGCCATGGGCAAACTATGGCCCATGGGCCGGATTCGGCCCGTTTGAAATGAATAAAACTAAAAAAAAAAAAAAAAAAAAAAAGACCGTACCGTTTTGCCGAAACCGGTTTGGCTCAGTGGACAGAGCGTCGGCTTGCGGACTGAAAGGTCCCAGGTTCGATTCCGGTCAAGGGCATGTACCTGGGTTGCGGGCACATCCCCAGTAGGAGATGTGCAGGAGGCAGCTGATCGATGTTTCTCTTTCATCGATGTTTCTATCTCTCTCCCTTCCTCTCTGTAAAAAATCAATAAAATATATTAAAAAAAAAAGACCGTACCCTTTTATGTAATGATGTTTACTTTGAATTTATATTAGTTCACACAAACACTCCATCCATGTTTTTGTTCCAGCCCTCCGGTCCAGTTTAAGAACCCATTGTGGCCCTCGAGTCAAAAAGTTTGCCCACCCCTGCAATAGACTATAGGAGAACAAAGATAGAAGCAGGAAGACCAAGTAAAAGACTATTGCAGTAATCTCTGTGAGAGACGATTTTGATTTGAAGAAGCATGGTCACAGCAGAGGTTGTGATATGTGAATGAATTTGGGATATATTTTGAAGGTAGACCTAATAAGAGGTACTAACAGACCAACTATGGGATATGAGATAAGGAAAAAAGTCGAGTTATTGGAGATCCACCCTGGTGTGCGTAGCTCAGTTGGTTGGAGCGTCATTTCTTACATGAAAAGGTGGCGGGTTTGATTCTGGGTCAGGGCACATACCCAAGATGTGAGTTTGATCCCCAGTCGGGGCTCATGTAGGAGGCAGCTGATGAATGTTTCTCTCTCACATTGATGCTTTCTTTCTCCCTTTCTCTCTGTAAAGTCAATTTTTTTAAGTGTTATTCTTACCCTAGCCCAGGGGTGGGCAAACTTTTTGACTCGAGGACCACGATGGGTTCTTAAACTGGACCGGAGGGCCGGAACAAAAGCATGGATGGAGTGTTTGTGTGAACTAATATAAATTCAAAGTAAACATCATTACATAAAAGGGTACGGTCTTTTTTTTTTTTAGTTTTATTCATTTCAAATGGGCCAGATCCGGCCCGCGGGCCGCAGTTTGCCCACGGCTGCAGCCGGTTTTGCTCAGTGGATAGAGCTTCGGTCTGTGGACTGAAGGGTCTGGGGTTTGATTCTGGTCAAGGGCACATGCCCGGGTTATGTGCTCAATCCCAAGTAGGGGGCATGCAGGAGGTAGCCAATCAGCGATTCTCTCTCATCATTGATGTTTCTATCTCTCTCTCCCTTCCTCTCTGAAATCAATAAAAATATACTTTAAATTTTTAAAAAGTGTTATTAGAGATCCAAGTGCTGTGGAATTGAAAAAGTATACAAGTAATAAATATAAAATTACAAATGAAAATGAGATGTGAAGGTAAATTTTTTATTTTTATTTTGAATGAGTGTGGCCTGCCTCTAAGATGGTCCCAGAGGTCTTGACTGAAGTGTCATGAGAGATCTTGAACTAGAACAGCCCAGCTAAGCCATTCCTGAATTCCTGACCCACAGAAACTGTGTGAGGTGAAACATGGTTATTATTTTAAGACACTAAGCTATGGGCTAATTTGTTTTTCCAGAGAGATATGTAATTCCCCTTTGGTGCCAGGAGTGGAGTGCTACCATAACAAAACTCGAAAATATAGAGAAGCTTTGGAACTAGGTAATGAGCAGAAACTAGAAAGGTATTGAGGAGATGTTAGAGAAAACCTAAAGAACATTAACTAGACCGTTAGTAGAATCCTGATGCGCTTTAAGGAAGCTGCAGATGGATTAAAAGAAAGTGAGAAAATGCTATTGGAAACTGGAGAAAAGAGGATCCTTGTTATATAGGGGTTGCAAGTTTAACAACATTGTCACCTGCGCTAATAGGGAAAGTAGGAAATATACATGGGGAGCTGGGTGATCTAGATATAGAGATGTTTAGGCAGTGTTGAGGGTGCCTCCTAATGTCTTCTTGCTGTTGATAATAAAATGTGGCAAGAGAATGCTAAGCTTAAGGAAGGACCAGTTTTAAATAAAAAGGAGCCAGTCTTAAAACTCAAAAGTTGCTGAGAGAGTACTAGTATATCTTTTATTTATTATTTTTATTTATTTCAGAGAGAAGGAGAGGGAGAAAGAGATAGAAACATCAATCATGAGAGAGAATCATTGATTGGCTGCCTCCTGCATGCCCCCTCCCCCTGGGGATCAAGCCCACAACCAGGCATGTGCTCTTGACCGGAATCAAAACTGGGACCTTCAGTCCACAGGCCAACACTCTATCCACTGAGCCAAACTGGCCAGGGAGAGAGAGTAAATCTTTAAAGTTCTCATCATAAAAGAAAAAAAAAATGTCACTATGTGAGGTGATTGATGTTAACCAAACTTATAACCATTTCACAATATATCCATATATGAAATCATTATGTTGTACACCTTGGATTCTTATAATGTTATATGTCAATTCTATCTCGAAAAAACATGAATAAAATTTATATCTCAGTAAAATGAGAAAGATTTTTGAAAAACAACAGGAGCCAGTCTTGCAGGTTCTGAAAATTGTCAACATCTGCAGATGGCAGACATTGCTAAACTGAAGGGATGGTTCAGGGGCAAGGATCAAATCCTGTTCCCTGTCAGGAAAATGGATGTAAGACAGAGATCAGACTATGGCTGTAAAATTAAGACCTCAAAAAATGCAGCACAGTGCTTCACAGATCCATTTAGTTAAACAATAAGGCTTTTAAGAAGCTTAGGAGTGCTGTTCCTCATCAGTTTCAGCAAAAGCCCAAGTTAGAAAACTGCTTATCTCAAGATTTTTATCTAATGGAGTGAACCCCCAATAAGATTCATAGTATATCCACACAGTTTTTAAAAGAATTATATTGGAAAAAAAATACTGCTAGCTTGTATTGAAAAGGACAGAAAAGTACAACATGAAAAGAGGACTTTGAATCCCCAAACTTCTCCAGGTGGGAAACAGGTTGAGAAAACTATGCAACTTCAAACAGGGACTCAGATGAGTGAACCAAGAGCACAGGAGGCAGAGCCAAGGATCATGCAGAATAATTCCTGGGCAGGAGAAAGATTTAAAACTAATCAAGAAACTTCCATTTGCTTAGCTAATTTTCAGAATTTCTTAGGACCAGGGTGCCTCCCAGTTTTTTTCCCCTCTTGAGCGAGATGCCTACAATGGTTATAATAACTATGTCTTTCCCTCTATTGCATATTGGGCGTGTGGAGAGAGCAGGTAGGTGCTCTCTTTAGTTGATAGGTCTTTTGTATCAAGAAGAACCATTCTTCCTTGTGCACTGCTGGTGGGAATGCAGACTGGTGCAGCCACTGTGGAGAACAGTATGGGGTTTCCTCAAAAAGTTAAAAATGGAACTCCCATTTGACCCAGTGATCCCACTCCTAGGAATATATCCCAAGAAACTAGAAACACCAATAAGAAAGGATAGATGCACCCCTATGTTCATAGCAACACAATTCACCATAGCTAAGATCTGGAAACAGCCTAAGTGCCCATCAGCTGATGAGTGGATTAAAAAACTGTGGTACATCTATGGATACTATGCTGCGGTAAAAAAGAAGGAACTTTTACCATTTGCAATAGCATGGATGGAGCTGGAGAGCATTATGCTAAGCGAAATAAGCCAGTCAATGAAGGAAAAATACCACATGATCTTACTCATATGTGGGATATAATGTTCAACGTAAGTTGATGAACAAGAATAGATCCAGAGACAAACGGCAAGGGAGGGGTGTGGTTAGAGAGCAACCATAGAACTTGTATGCATGCATATTAGCATAACCAATGGACACAGACACTGGGGCAGTGGGGGCTTGCCTGGGATGGAAATGGCTGGGGCGGGGGAGTCAATTGGAGGAGGGAGGAAAGGAGACATATGTAAAACTTTAGACAATACATTAAAAATAGGAGCTTCATCCACAGTGGGATATGATTTAGATGAGGAGATTCTAGATTCTGAACTAATTCTGGAATGCTATTAAACTTTTGGCTACCTGGGAGAGAATAAGTATATTTTTTGTATGGGAAGGGCATGAATCTTTCGTGGCCAGAGGGAAGACTGTGGTAGCAAGCCTTCAAGACTACCTTTAATGATTCTTGCTTCCTGATATTTATGATCTTGAGTAGTCCTTCACACAGTAAACAGAGCTAACCTTTGTAATCAGTAGACTAGTGCCAAAATGATAGTATGTGACTCCTGAAGCCAAATGATCAAACAACAACATAAAACAACTTTGTGGCATTTATCTTGCTCTTTCTTGTTCACTTACTACTCTAGGGAAGGTCAGCTATCATGTTGTAAGAAACCCAATTGAGAGGCCCACGTGGGGAGAAACCGAGGCTTCCCACCCACAGCTAGCATAGTTGGTGTTGAGCCACCCGGAAGTAGATCCTCCAGCCTCAGGAAAGCGTTGGCATGCGTGCTGCCCCAGCCGACATCTTAACTGCAGGCTCATGAAAGACCCTGAATGAGAACCTCCAAGGTAAGACACTTCTGAATTCTTATCTCACAGATATGAAATAATACCTGTTATTATTTAAGTTTTTGGATAATTTGTTATACAACAATAGAAAGTAACAGTTGTTATGGGATGAGAAAAGGTATCACAATAAATCATATATTTTTTAAAAGGTGACAAATATCACAAACATGACACAAAACCAGGAAAATAACATTATACTCATTAAATAAACTGCCTGGTACACTGCTGTACTATCTTTTTGCCTATAGTTTTTTTGTTTGTTTGTTTTGCCACCTTCTCGATATATTATTGGTAATGTCATATATAGTTGTCGGACTTTTGTCAAATTTGAGTAAATCCTATTAAGTTTATTTAATTTATGAGTTTTATGACTTCAGAGTATTTCAAATTTTCTTGTACAATGACTAATATTAAATACTATTTGAATTGATGACATTCATCAACCACTTTGGTGTCAACGTGCTCATTGTAGTGGCATTATTATGAGTTTTATGTTTTCTTCATCAGTGTCAGTATTTTGTATCAAATCAGCAAAAATTTTAAATCTTCCCCTGATACATCATATGATTCACTTTTCTCCACTATTTGGACTCTTAAACAATCCAAGAGCCTACTCATTACTTCTATTCAAAATTTATATCTTTCTCTTAATGAATTACTGCTTTTGGCATAATCTGGAAAAAATGTTTCAATTCACTTCTCTCAATGTCAGGATAATTTCTATTGATTCAATCACTCATCTTTATTACTTTGGCTTTAGATTTCATTAATTTTTTACCTGAATTTTCTCTCATTGCTTTAATAAATAAATTTAAAGATGACAAAAGGAGTACCTTTCATATTCAGCCAAGTCAGGAGTCTGTACATTTTCATTTGTTTTAAAGAACCTTTCCAAAGCATCTTTTTCGAATTTGCTTCTTAACATCAGAATAATTTATATCTTACTTCATAAATTTTATAAAACCATGTAGGAATACAGCTCTGCTCTTAGGGTCTTAGCAGGACACATGAAAGGAAGGAGACCTGGAGACTTTATTACCTACACAGTAAGTCAGCCTCTGGTTCCAAGAAGCTGTGTGAACAGTGATGTCCTTCACTGAGATCAAGAAGAGTGTGGCAGGCTTGGGAGAAAACTAGGAGTTCCTTTTTAACATGTTCAATGTGAGATATCTAGGTAGGGTGACCATATAATTTCCTATACATACTATTACACTTTTGAGTGAGAAGGAGAATACTATTCATAAACAATAGGTATAAGTCAAACTGTCCCAGACAATCCTATCTAAGGAATATCCAAGTAGATATATAGAATGGGGCAAAAGTATGCTTACAGTTGTGAATACACAAAACACAGTTTATTCTTCTATTACTATTGATTAATTATTGTATTATTTTCCATACCAACAACTATAAACCTACCATTGCCCCACCTTGTATTGAGTAAAGAATTGTTTATAGAAACTTAAGAGTTCAGAAGGGAATTTCTGGCTCAGAGGAGTAAATGTGTGTGAAGTGCATTAGTATTTACATGCTATTTAATATCATGAAACTAAATAAAATCACTGAGAGAAGAAATGTAGCTGGAGAAGAGGAAAACACTGAGATCTGAACTCTTGAATACTCAACATTTTAGAGGTCAGGAAAATGAGGACTAACCAGGTAAGAGAGCCAGAGAGAGGAGAACCAAAAGCATGGTGCCCACAAAGCCATGTAAACAAAGGGTTTCAAGAAGTGTGTGATCAGTTGAAGCAAATGCTTTTAAGTAGAACAATGAAAACTCAGAATGGCTTTTGGATAGAACCAGCGATATAATTTTCTGGGTCCAGTGAAAAAATGAAAATGTGGGGCCCCTTGTTTAAAAGTTATTAAGAATTTTAGGATGGCAAAAGCAGAGCACTGAGCCAAGCACTGGGCTCTTCTCAGCATGTGGCCCAGTGCTATTCCATAGGTTGCACACCATGAAACTGGCCCTGTTTTTGGATCTTACAACCAGGGCAGCCATTGGTGACAATTACTGGAGCAGTTTAGGTGGAGTTGTCAGGACAAAAACCTAACTGGATTGGTTTCTGGAGAGGAAGTCTGGATATCAAGGTAGATAACTATCCGAAGGTGTTTTGTTTTTTTCCTTTCCCTTTTTAAATTTTAGCAGAGACATGGGGTGGTTGCTGGAGGGTGTGTTGAGATCAAGGGCATGTTTGTTTAAGATGAAAAAATAACAGAATATTTCTGTGCTGATTACAATGATCCATTCGAGGGGAAATTTTGATGGTGCAAAACAGCTGGGCATTTATGAGAGTGATGTCCTTGAGGAGGTGACAGGGGATGAGATTCAGGACACACATGAAGGGGTAGACAGGTCTTCCATTTTAACAGGAGGAAAGGCAGAATATCTGTTATAAGGCATAGAGATATTAGTAGATTTGGAGGTGGGACTGTGAATAAGTTCTCTTCTGATTGCTTCCATTTCCCAGACCATCAGTTTAGAGTGAGGAGTGAGTGAGGCTGTGTTGGAGGTTTGGGGAATGAGAAGGTGTATTTTGTTTACTGTTATGCAATCTACATTAGCACATTATCTAGTACCTATTAGGCATAACTACCCATGAAAAGTTATCAAATTCTCTTCTTTATATTCTCAGGATATCTCTTGATTTTGTTCCTTTCTTTACATCTCACACTAACCACCCTGTTTTAGGCATGCAGCTTTCTTTGCCTAACTGGTCTCCCATCTTTAGTTTTGCTTCCACCAAACTATCTCCCAATCTACGCTAATAAAAGACAAACATGCAAATTGACCGTACCTTTGCTACATCTTAAGCCACGCCCACCAGCCAATCAGAGCGACTATATGCAAATTAACCCAACCAAGATGGTGGCTGGCAGCCACAGAGCTGGAGCAAACAGGAGGCTTGGTTGCCCCAATGATGGAGGAAGCCAAACTTCCCAGCTGCCATGGCCGGCTCTGAGCTCCACTCAAAGCAACAAAGTTTCAATTATAGAAGGTAAATAAACCCCAGATACCTGCTTTCAGCCAGCCATGGCCACGGAGCTGGAGCGAGCAGGAGGCCCATCCTGGCCAGCTCTGAGCTCCACTCCAGGCTACAAAGTTTCAATTATAGAAGGTAAATAAATCCCAGAATAAAACAAAAACAAAAAAAAGAGAGTCTGGGAGCTTCCGTCATCGAGGAGGCTTGGCCAGCCTGAAAATGGCCCTCAGCCCCTCACCCAGACTGGCCAGGCACCCCAGAGGGGACCCCCCCAAACTAAAGGGGGTGTGACCAGCCTGAAAACAGCCATCAGCCCCTCACCCAGGCTGGCCAAACCTCCATGGGGTTAGGGTCCCCACTGGGGGGGGGGGCTTGACCAGCCTGAAAACAGCCATCAGCCCCTCATCCAGGCTGGCCAGCACCCCAGCAGGACCCCCACCCTGATCCTGGACACCCTTCAGGGCAAACCAGCCGGCCCCCACCCATGCACCAAGCCTCTATCCTATATAATGAAAGGGTAATATGCAAATTGACCCTAACAGCGGAATGACTGGGAATGACTGGTCATTATGACACACACTGACCACCAGGGGCCAGACGCTCAATGCAGGAGCTGCCCCCTGGTGGTCAGTGCGCTCCCACAGGGGGAGCTCTGCTCAGCCACAAGCCAGGCTGATGGCTGCCAGTACAGTGGTGGTGGTGGGAGCCTCTCCCGCCTCCTCAGTAGCGCTAAGGATGTCTGACTGCAGCTTAGGCCTGCTCCCCTCTGGCAAGTGGACATCCCCCGAGGGCTCCCAGGCTGCCAGAGGGATGTCTGACTGCAAGCTTAGTCCCAATGCCCTGGGGAGCAGGCCTAAGCCAGCAGGTGGTCATCCCCCGAGGGGTCCCAGACTGCGAGAGGGCACAGGCCGGGCTGAGGGACCCCCCCCCCAAGTGCAAAAATTTTTGTGTACTGGGCCTCTAGTCTTATATAATAAAAGGCTAATATGCAAATCGACTGAATGGCAGAAAGACCCGGTCGCTATGATGTGCACTGACCACCAGGGGGCAGACGCTCAATGCAGGAGCTGCCCCCTGGTGGCCAGTGTGTACCCACAAGGGAAGCGCTGCTCAGCCAGAAGCCAGGCTCATGGCTGGAGAGTGCAGTGGCAGCACTAAGGACCCCTCAGGGGATGTTTGCCTGCTCCTGCTAAGCTGGCAGGCAGATATTCCCTGAGGGGTGCCGGATTGTGAGAGGGCACAGGCCAGGCTGAGGGACTCCTGGTTCATGAATGTTGTGCACCAGGCCTCTAGTAAGGTAATAATATGCCTGTGTTCCTCAATACGAGACTGCTGAGTGAATTCATAAATAAATAAATAAATGACTATACAAATATTAACATTTGACAATTATAAACACAATGGCTATCTTTACAGAAGAACTAAATGTAATGTGAAATGCAATGTTTCAAGCTTGGATTTACAGAACTCTCAAGTACGAGGGTTACATACCCTAACAGAGAAAGAGAGAGCGATAGAAAGAGTATTAAAAGTAAAATTCTTTCACTCTTGCCCTTATATCAGAGTAACTTTTGTTTTGTCTCTAGAAAAATAAAAATAAGTAAACTTATGTTACTTGCCTGAAAATAAATGAAAAATTTTAACTTTAAGACTTTAAAAAAATGTGTATTTGTTTTCTAATAGAAAAGCAAATATATGCTCATTATAGGATATTTGAGAAATAAAGAAAAGTATAAAAGATCAAATAAAAACACCACCAGAGATACTCATTAATATGAATGCTTCTTTTTTCCTAGTTATATGTTTTAATTAAGTTCATACTGTTACTGTTGTAATTAGATAGTTATAAATAGTAGGAAGGGAACAAAGGGGAGGCCAGACATTATAAGCATGGCCATCCTGGCAACTTCACGAGTGTTGGGATCCATCCCTGCAGGTCCAGGGATTCCCATAGGTATGGATGGAGTTGGGGAAAGACGGAGACAGGGTTCAGTTGATCAGCATGGTTGGTTTTGCTTTTTTTTATTGTCCTATTATATCTGTATTTATACCATTTGATCCTGTAAGCATGCCTCAACAATCACATCATGGTATGTTTCCAGTAATCTTCTACAGTTCCTAGTTTCATTTCCATAATCCTGTCTCTATCTAGTTCTGTTGATTTTAATCTTGTCTAGGTTAATCTCTGTGTTCCATTATAAAGGCCATTCCAAAATCACTATTCTACTGCTCTACTGATAAGCTACAAGGAAGTGACTGAAGGAGATTATCCTACCCAGTAAAGGTTATGTCCTCCCAGCCTCCCTGCTTGCCTTCCCTGGGACTGCCCTGTGTCAGTGGGTCTCCAGGGGTATAGGCTTTGGTGCTTTCCCTGGTGGGCAGACCCCTGGGGATGTGGGCCCAACAAGTCCCAGATTTATTGCCAACAGTCTTAGTCCAAGTTCTTCATAAGTAGTACATGGTATTTCTGTCACACTAGGGGGTTTCACTGATTTATTCTCTTCCTTAGTCCTGTTAACTCCAGGGGGAAATCCTCACCTGGGGAAACAACCTTTCTCGTGGAGGTGGTCCTGTTTAAAACACATAGCGCTAAGAGGGGGAGCAAACATATATCATATACGCCAGGTCCCTTGAAACATAAGCTGTGCAGATGTTTCTTCCCTGCAGTGACTGTGTCAAGCAACAAGGGTGAACCGGCTTCTGGCAAATGCTGAAGGAAGGGGCTGTGTCAGGATGCTGCCTTCTTCCCTTTCTTCTCCCTCTTTTTTCTAAACACTTCCATGCCTCGTAGTTCTTTTGCTTTCTCTTCTTTCTCTCTCTACTACCCTCCACCTCGGCCTCATCCTCCTCCTCCCAGGTATCATCCATATCAGCTGACCCACAGGGCACAGCTGACTCCTCCCCGGTATCATCCATATGGCATACTGTTCTTAATATGTTTGCTCCCCTTCTTGGTGCTATGTGTTTTAAACAGGCCCACCTCCCCGAGAAAGGTTGTTTCCCCAGGTAGGGATTTTTCCCTGAAGTTAGGGAGGGAATTAAAACCCTTAACTAAGTGCCAGGTGGGTAGTTAATCACTTTAACTTCGAACAATCACGCTTAAGCTACATAATCTTTACTCCCTGGAATGGAGATAAGAAAGCCCTAACCTTTGGAATAGAAATTGATAGGATTAAAATCAACTGGTATAAATACAGATGTAACAAGACAATAAGACACAGAACCTGGCTGGAGATCCTGGCTAGAACCTGGCAGATGGAACCTGGCTATGATGATCAACTGAATGCTGCCTCTGTGTCATTACTTCATCACCGACTTCCTCCACACCTATGGGAACCCCTGGACCTGCTGGGGCTGGACCCCAACACACCAGGAAGCTACAATTCCACACTCCCCAGGAAACCATCAGTCCGTTCCCTACAGATCACTGGGGTAACGGGGCCACTAAAGGGAGATGGGCACATGTGCAGTGAAGTAGGGGTGATGAAGGGATAGTGCCTGTCAGTCTGGAAACAAAGATAACTGGCTTAGGGATGCAGAGTCACTGCAAAGGCACGAAATCCTGAAGGCTTAATTGGTCATGCTCCTAGTTAAAATCCCCCAGATAAAGAAATTCTCGCTCTCTGGTTCCTCTCTTGTTCTCCTGGTTTTTTGCTCCTGCTTCCTTGCATTTGCCCATGTTCCTAGAAGCTGCATGGCCCACGGCCATGCAGACTACACACACATTGGACTGCTGGACTGCAGCTGGGAGCACAAGCTATGCGAGCCTGATGCTGGATTGGACTGTGCAAATATGGAATGGCAACTTTGGGCAATGGCTTTAGTCCTAGCTCTGCTGAGGACACAGCTACAGTTCTTCCACTGAGATGGAGGGAAAGGGGACCTTGGAAACACGGGTTTAATTCCACACAAATGAATGCCACTCATTCTCAACCAGTGGCAACATGGAGAACTCACCGTTGATAACAATTCTCTTCTTACAGTTTTGTATTCTGTTATTTTTATTCAGTTATATTATTTTCAAAATCTCTGTTAGTAAATGTTCTCCTAAGCATTTGTTATAATGGCTGCAGCATATTTCTATCATACAGGCATTCATAATTTAAACATTTCTTTATAGTTGGTCATTCATGTTAAGACTTTTGTTTTAGATAAGCTAAAAATATCAGGAGACAAAAGTACAGTCATGGCCTGGCCAGTGTGGATCAGTGGTTGAGCACTGACCTATAAACCAGGAGGTCACGGTTTGATTCCCAGTCAGGGCACTTACCCGGTTGTAGGCTAATCCCCAGTAGGAGCATGCAGGAGGCAGCCAACTAATGGTTCTCTCTCATCATTGATGTTTCTCTCTCTCCCTCTCTCTTCCTCTCTGAAATCAGTAAAACTATATATTTTTTAAAAAGTACAGTCATGATAATTATCTTTCCATCAAATGATGATTTCATGAGTTCAGAGGAATGGAATTAAGTGGGTAGTTTTCAGCTTCTTTTTTTCCTCCTTGATCTTTGTTGCATCATCTTATATTTTTTCTCTAAAATAAAGTTTATACCCTTCCTTCTGAAACATAATTTCAGGGAAGCAGTCTACATTTTTATAAAACATCTGAGCTCTGAAGCAAACACAGTTTCCTACTCTCCTTTTTTGTCTTTTTTTAATCCTTTAAGATAACACAGCATGGACAAAACACTTGAAAGAAAAATACCGGTATAAAAGCTACACAATCTTTTTTAGATAACGTTGCTACATCACTTTTAAATTGGACTCTGCTTGTAGTTTACATTTTGTTATAACTGCATTTATTAAGATCACATGAAGATGGAAGTAATGTGGGAGCTGAGAACAGAAATCTCCTGCTTTCTGACTTTCTTTATTCCTATTTGCAAGTGATTTGGAAACCCCAAAATTAGAGAATAAAAAAAACAAACACTTTTATTACAGAGGTTCTGAATTCCCAGAACACCTGTTTTAAAGGCATTTTGCTCTGTTGATGAATCACCCAAACTTTATAAAATGATTCATCATTAATCATTATAAAAATAGGCTTAACAATTCATAAGCTCAAAATAATACTATTTTATTAGCTTCATATTTATGAAAACTATAGTACTTTGACTATGCCTGGAAACAAAGAACATTCAAACAGTTTACTCCTGGATATGACAGACCTTTCCATTCTTTCAATGCTCTGTTTAGCTAAATCCATCAAGGTGACATTTATTAGCAGAGGGAAAACTTGGTAAATGGCTTTCTCTTCCCCTAAAGGGGAATAGGTCTTTTGTCCACGTTCCTGTATAGAGCATATACTTACCGCCATACAGAACACTGTGTTGTTGTACATCAAGTATGACAATGTAGGTTCTTAAAATTTCCTGTCACCTAGGATCTGTTTTGAAGTATTCCATGTCTCCATGTCTGAGTCACAGACAAGAAAACCGAGGCCAGCATGGTTCATTAGAGAGATCAAGGTCACATCTGTGCTCAAGCAAAGCTTTGAGGAGAACTAACAGCCCCTGAGTTTTCAATCTGTTGCTAAACCAGCCAGTGATTGTATTTCCCAGGCATAGTATACTGCAACCCTGCTCTTCCACACCTGCCCGGGGCTCTTTCTAATCAGTGTCAGACCAGGAGTTTCAATGCTAATGCCCCCAGATCGGCATATTTCTTTACTTGTGTGCCTCAGCAGCATGCTCTTTTTAAGGGAAGTTGTATACTGTGATGAATACATGGAATTCTATGAACATTGTACCCACTTTACAGCAGCTTCACATTTAATGGGGTAAATAAGCTCTTTCAGCCTCAGTTGTCTCCTATTTACAGTGGGTACATCTAAGTCTGAGGATCTTTGTAGTTTTTAATGAGTTAACTTATGTATGACACTTAGCACCATGCCTGGCACTAAATAAGCACTTTAAGCCAAGGTTCTCAACCTTGACTGCACATTAGAATCACCTGGGAATCTTTTTAAAATCCTGATTTCTGGACCTCATTCTCCGGAAATTTTGTTTCTTTGTTACTAATGTTGTGGCCCCACCCCATAACAAAGAAACAGAATTTCCGGAGGATGAGGCCCAGAAATCAGGATTTTAAAAAGATTCCCAGGTGATTCTAATGTGCAGCCAAGGTTGAGAACCGCTGCTCTACAGGGATATGCACAGGACTGTGCTGGCAAAGTCTTAGATTGCAGATCCATCCTTTTTGTTGTTGTTCTGTCAACGAATTCATGAAGGTTGTTTTGGTGTTTCCTATTATATGAGTGAATGAAGCACTTAATTCTGGAATTAACATCATAGAAGTAAGACGGCTAAATGTAGTTATTTTCCAGAAGCCTAAATAACATTGTAATTTTTTTTTAAATGACTTCAAAGTTTCCCTAGGGAAAAAAAACCAAAAACAGTAATGGGCAGAATTTCCTTCTTATGCCGGTTTCATTAAGCATGAAACTAGAAATATAAGAAATGCTAAGAGAAATCACCCACTCATTTTATTGAAGCTCCCTCCCCTCCTCACCCCCCACCCCCCCCTCCCCTCAGGATGGCATCTAATTGCTTCTTGAATAGTTCCAGTGAGTTGCTTTTAAAATTGTGACTTTATGTTTCTAAAAGCATTTTTCATATCTCTGACTGGAAAGGATATGAGGTTACACAAAATTTACACTTGTTTTTTGGCTTCAAACATGTGCTCTGCACAGAACAGACTAATACACTGAAACAAATAACAGGTCCCGAATTAGAGAGAACTCAACCACTTTATCACTGCACCTTGCTGTTAGCTGCCTTGGACCCTGGGTAATTTCTCTTAAGGGAAAAAAATGTTGGAGCTGCAAGACATAGGATTAATTACTTTAACCTACTTCTGTTTACAAATGTACAATTCCCGTGGATTAGTCTCAACCCCACAGCTTCTGAAGAACATAACAGCATAATTTAGGCTCACCCACTAAGGTCCTGTCCTCATTACTGCAAACTAGACCAAGAACTATTCCTTCCCTGATGATGGCATATTCCTGACCATTTTGGTAATGTTTTAAGACCATATTAAGACAGTTTTTCATTAATTACAAAAAAAACCCGAAACCCTTTATTATTATTTCAAATATTAGACCTACTGGATCATATCAAACTCTTTGGCAGAAAGAAACCCTAGAATGTATGTATACAGGCATGCCTAGTTTTATTGTTCTTCACTTTAATATGCTCTTCAGATTTTGCATTTTTTACCAATTAGAGAAGTGGTTCTCAACCTTCCTAATGCCACAACCCTTTAATACAGTTCCTCATGTTGTGATGACCCCCAACCATAAAATTATTTTTGTTGCTACTTCATAACTGTAATTTTGCTACTGTTATGAATCATGATGTAAATATCTGATATGCGGGATGTATTTTCATTGTTACAAATTGAACATAATTAAAGCATAGTGATTAATCACAAAAACAATATGTAATTATATATGTGTTTTCCAGTGGTCTTAGGTGACCCCTGTGAAAGGGTCGTTCGACCCCCAAAGGGGTCCCAACCCACAGGTTGAGAACCGCTGAATTAGAGGTTTGTGGCAACCCTACATTAAGCAAGTCTATTGGTGCCATTTTTCTAACAGTATTTGCTCACTTTGTGTCTCTGTGTTAAATTTTGGTAATTGTAATATTTTCAAACTTTTTCATTGTTATTATATTTGTTATGGTGATCTGTGATCAGTGACCTTCGATGTTACCATTGTAATTGTTTTGGGGCTCCACAAATGGCACCCATATAAATTGGCGAACTCACCTGGCCAGCATGGCTCAGTGATTGAGCGTTGATCTATGAACCAGGAAGTCACAGTTCCTTTCCCGGTTGGGGCACATGTCCAGGCTGTGGGTTTGATCCCCAGTGTGGGGCGTGCAGGAGCAGCCAATTGATGATTCCCTCTCATCGTTGATGTTTCTATATCTCTCTCCCTCTCCTTTCCTCTCTGAAATCAATAAAAAAATATTTTTAAGAAATAAATAAAGTGGCGAACTCAATTGATAAATGTGTGTGAGTTCTGACTGCTTCTCTGACTTGTGGTTCCCCCATCTCTCTCCTTATCCTCAGGCCTTCCTGTTCTCTGAGACACAATAATATTGAAATTAGGCTAATTAATAATCCTACCATGAACTCTAAGCGTTCAAGGGAAAGAAAGAGGTGCATGTCTCTCACTTTAAATCAAAAGCTAAAAAATAATTAACTTTAGTGAGGAAAGCATATCGATAGTTGAGACAGGGCAAAAGCTAGACCTCTTGCACCAAACATTTAGCCCAGTTGTGAATGCAAAGGAAACATTCTTGAGGGAAATTAAAATTGCTACTCCAGTGAGCACATATGATAAGAGAGCAAAACAGCCTTATTGCTGATATGGAGAAAGTTTTAGTGGTCTGGATAAAGATCAAACCTGCTACCACTTTCTCTTAAAGCCAAAACAAAATCCAGAGCAAAGCCCTAACTCTTCAATTCTATGAAGGCTGAGAGAAGTAAGGAATTTGCAGAAGAAAAGTCTGAAGCTAAAGAGGTTAGTTCATAAGGTTTAAGGAAAGAATGGTTTAAGGAAAGAATGGTTTATTCCCTTAAAAGAATATAATGTCAAAGTGCAAGGTGAAGCAGTAAATGCTAATGTAGAAGCTATAGCCAGTTATCCAAAAGATCTAGCTAAGATAAGGAAGATGGGTACACTAAACAACAGATTTTCATTGTAGATGAAACAGCCTTAGAAAAGATGCCATCTAAAACTTTCATAGCTATAGAGGAGAAGACAATGCCTGGCTTCAGAGCTTTAAGGGACAGGCTGACTCTCTTGTTAGAGGCTAATGCAGCTGATGACTTTAAGCTGAAGGCAATCCTCATTTACCATCCTAAAAACCTTAGGGCCCTTAAGAATTATGCTAAATTTACTCTGCTGTGCTTTATAAATGGAACAACAAAGCCTGGATGACAGCACATCTGTTTATAACATGGTTTATGGAATATTTTAAACCCACTATTGAGACCTACTGCTCAGAAAAAAAATTTTTTTCTTTCAAAATATTACTGCTCATTGATGATTTACCTGGTCACCCAAGAGCTCTGATGGAGATGTACAACAAAATTAATGTTGTTTGCAGGCAAACAACATCTATTCTGCAGCCCATGGGTCAAGGAGTAATTTCAACTTTTAAGGTTTATTATTTAAGAAATACATTTCCTAAGGTTATACCTAACATAGATAGTGATTTTTCTGATGGATCTGGACAAACTCAACTGAAAACCGCCTGGAAAGGATTAACCATTTTAGATGCCATTAAGAAAGAACATTTATGATTCATGAGAAAAACTCAAGAATATCAACATTAACAGGAGTTTGGAAGATGCTGATTCCAAAGCTCATGGATGATGTTTGGGAATCAAGACTTCAGTGGAGAAAGTAACTGCAGAAATGGTAGAAATAGCAAGAGAACTAAAATTAAAAGTGGAGCCTGAAGATGTGACTGAATTGCTATAATCTCATGATAAAACTGTAATGGATGAGGAGTTGCTTCTTATGGATGAGCAAAGGAAGTAGTTTCTTGAGATGGAATCTACTGGTAAAGATGTTGTGAAGATTACTGAAATGACAACAGAGGACTTAGAATAGTACATAAACTTAGTTGATAATACAGTGGCAGGGCTTGAGAGAATTGACTCTAATTATGAAAGAATTTCTACCGTGGGTAAAATGTGATCAAATATCATCACATGCTACACAGAAATTGTTTGTGAAAAGAAGAGTCAATCGATGCAGCAAACTTCATTGTTGTGATGAAGAAAATAAGACATTTTGGGGAGAGGCGGGGAATAGCAGCCTGACTCTGTACCTAGTTAATCAGTATCCCTAACGCACATTCTTGTTAGCCTATAATCAAGTCACTGCCCCTTACTTAATGATCTGATCTTGAAAGACCTGTTTACCTAAATACTCCCATTTTACAGAGGCCATAAACCATGAACCATACACAACCCCCAAAGGGGATTATCAGCGCTGGCACCAGCGCCTTTAGGTGTGGTCTCACAGGCCCCATCCCAACACACCGGGCTTTTTGCAAAGCCCACGAAAGGTCCGGAAGTCTGATCCATATTTGGGGAACAAATAAACCAAAGGGTATAAAGAGAAAGCTTCCTCCATATTGGCTTGCTCAGGATTTGGGAACAGGCTCCCCTGAGTCACGGTACTAGTACATCTGAAAAAAATGGGTTTTTCCTGTATCTCTGAGTACTCCTGTGTGTATTTTCTGGAAAATCTGTAACAGTTGTCCTATCTTAAGAAATTGCCACAGCCATCTCACCTTTAGCAACCACCACCCTAATCAGTCAGCAGTCATAAACATCAAGGCAAGTTACCCTCCACAGTGTAAAGGTTACCACTTGCTGAAGGTTCAGATGATGGTTAACATATTTTAGGAATAAAGTATTTTAAATTAAGGATACATACACTTGAAGTATGGAACTTATTTGCTTCATTTAACAATAGAAAAGTTACTTTGATTTTCTGAATTGTATAAATCAACCCATTCGATTGAATGCCTTATTGATTGTAATGTGACTATCCCATTGATTGTTATCTTACTGGTTTTAGAAAGCACATTCTTCTGTACCTGGGAAACAGGACAGCACAATTATCCTAAATTGTTTTAGTGGCCACAGATAATGTGTTCCAGTTGACTCAGTGGTCCCAAGACCAGGACAGCGCAATTACTCTAAATTTAATGAGTTCCTGGCAACTCAGTGGTCTCAAGACCCGAGGGCTCTAGATAAGGTGTTTCTGTCAATTCAGTGACCCCGAGACCCAAAACTATAATTAACATGCTTAATTCTGCTTCTGTAAACTGCTTTTTTTGCAAACCAGGTTCCTCATTCCAAACCTTGAGATGTAATCAATACCTTTGTGATCTTTGCCTATATAAGTCTGGTTTTGCCACCATCTTATCACTATGAGATTTGGGGAATGGCCCCTCATAGTCCCGGATTGCAATAAATGTGACTCTTTAATTCGACTTCTTGAGGCATCCTTCTGTGATTCTCGGGGTACATTACAACACACTGTGATATTCATCTGCTTTATTGCAGCTGCCTGGAACCAAACCTGCAATACCTTTGAAGTACATCTTTAGCTACTAAAGATATAAAGTAGTGACTACATAAGATGACAAGAAAAATTCCCTAACCAAGAAGATCAATTGTCTTTTCATTTTACATAAAGTATATGTTTACTCCCTTTGCCTAGAAAACAATCAGGATCAGCAGAATCTAGATTTCATTGTGTTCATTGGAAACTGCTTATCTCACTGAAAAACTTGAGGAGAATGTATAGAAAAATAAAATTCAAGAAAAGATGCAGAGAAAGAGTGGGTGTGTGAATTTGAAGTCCTAAGGCTTTACTAAAATGAAGGACTCTACTCCACCTTAAAATATGCAATGGTTAAGTGGTAGAATTTGCTGCAAGTTCCACTCTCCATACAACTTTTCAGGACCTTTTGCCAAAGTCTCAAATTGCTTCAGGTATAATTGATTTCTTTTGTGTGGATGATTACCCATTATTAAAATGTAAATCCCCTGGAGGATTAAACTCAGAGAAGCCTTTTGTTCCTAGGTATATTAGGTTAGGAGGCACTTCCCAGCAGGGAGGTGGTTGGAGTTTAGAAAGAAGATGGAGGGACACAAAGGGTAGAGGAAGTGGTCATTGTAAGGAATGAAATGGGGGCTTTGGAAGGTGCTAAAAAAAACCTGAGAAATTGAATAGTGACAGATTTTTCTTCCTGCAGGCCACAGGAGGCCAAGAAGAAAAGGCCTAACTTTATAGCAGAAATCAAATATTGCAAAAGAACAAGTGCACTTTGTCTTGGAGGTAGGGGTGCAGACTGACCAGGCAGCCTTGGGAGCTGCTTTTAAATTAAACAAGATCAGTGTGTGTGCATATGTGTTGTGGTTGAGTGTGGGGGTGGGGTCTGAGTTCCTTAAGGAGTAGCTGAAGAGTTTTCCATTTCTGGACATGTGGTTAGTGAGTAGCTTAAAACTTTTGAGCATTATAATGTTGCTTTGTAGCTCTGCGTGCCTTGTGCATTGTATGCTAGTGTCAAAAAACAAAATTGAACTGAGTACATTTTGAAGATCTTATTGGCTTTATTTAACAATTCACTAATTGGGTAACCTCCCATCTAGCAATAGAAAGGGCACTCCTAGGAGCTGTACAAAATGGAAGACTTTTATAGGCAGAAGGAGGTGGGGCAAGGAAGTTATTCTAGCAAAGAATGGATTGTTTCAGGCAAGGTCACCTGGGATAAAGCAGGGGTCTCTCAGGCAGATAACCTCACTAGTGCTGACCAGGTAATTCCAGACTGACTGATTAAAGTTACATTCCTGGGAGAGGCTGAAACTGAAATTAAGTTAAGTATTAAGTCTTGCTTTGCTGACATAGGGCTTAGCACAAGTGACTCCACTGTGGGCCCCTTCCTTCCTTCCTTCCTTCCTTCCTTCCTTCCTTCCTTCCTTCCTTCCTTCCTTCCTTCCTTCCGTTAATGTAAAAAAACCATTGAAACCTGTAAAGAATTTTGTGAGTTTATTTGAGCCAAACTGTCAACATATGCCGGGATGCAGAACCTCAACGAATTGAGATAGTGCTCTGGAGAATGGCAGGGTTACATCTGTATTTATACATAAAATTCATTGGTGACAGGTTTAAGGAGGTGGGATTAAGGGACGTGGGGAAACCTCTGTGATAGGATAAAAAGTAAAATGATGGACACATACTTAAGTGGGTGCAGGAACAATTAACATGATAAATGAAAGAATCTGAGGCATCTGTCCTGGGCCCAGCACACCTGGCTGTGCCCCAGGGGCTCCATAAAAAGGGAAGTCACAAGTTACCCAGACATCCCAAGGGCATGTTATCATAGATACAAAAAGACAGATAGGCTCAGTTACGGTAAAGGTTGACCTTATCAGTGAAGATATCGGCTTAGGATGTAACTGCCCACCATAACTGCTTTTAGTTAAAGTTTAATTTCAGACCATCCTTTGTGGTTACTTTAGGTCTGAGTTTGCAAAACTGCCATGCAGGCCCCTCCTGAGCTTGTCAGGTCAGCATGTGGCCCCTTTCATCCACCCTTCCTTCCTTCCTTCCTTCCTTCCTTCCTTCCTTCCTTCCTTCCTTCTTCTTTCTTTCTTTCTTTCTTTCTTTCTTTCTTTCTTTCTTTCTTTCTTTCTTTCTTTCTTTTTTCTTTCTTTCCTGTTTGACACTAGTATGGGAAAGTGCTACCAACTGTAACCCAGATATTCAATGACTTGCTAACTTCCAACTGTGTAGAAGGCCGGTCTCAGACTTACAACCTGCAAATGTTCCCCCAGTTGTTTCTGAGAGTCCCCAGAGGAGTGCTTCACGTGAACCTACAAAACAACCTGTCAGTGGCTTTCATGAGTGGGGTCTTCTATCTTCTTCCGCTCTGACCCTGTTTGTTTGTATCTTCTGTGCTTAGCATATTCCGGTGGGACCTCACTGCTGTTATTGACCCTAATGATGAAGGGGAACAGAAACTGCCACCCCAAAACATGCCTCGTTGGCATAAAGATTATTTCGATCTGATTATTTTTGACAAACAGCAGAAAAATAGTCTCTGAAACCAGAGTAGAAGTTACCCTTTTGTAAGGGACATTTACATTTATAAAGGGACTCTCCATTTGTAACTGTCTCTCTCTGGACCTGGAAGAAAATGTTATCAATGGAGAAGGCACTGACTTAACTCTGCATAACAACCTTACCCTTGTTTACTGTGCTTTTCCTGGTCATATCCCATAACTGACCCCCCCGCCCCGCCCCTCCTCCACTTCCACCCCACCCGACCCTCCCCTCCCACACACACTGTATCATTCTTTTGTCTTTAGCTGAAGATGGTATTTTAAGGTTGTGGCTTGGGCCACCTCTGGGTGTTTATTCATTTCTCCCTGGGTATCTCCCATGTATAAATGAGGTTCACATGTTAACTTGTTTGTTTTTCTTTTGTTAATCTGTCCTTTATTATCTGGAATGTTAGACAAGGAATCAAAAGTAGAGTGAAAATTATTTTTTCTCCCCTACAAAGATAAGCCATCCTGTATGTCAAAGATGTTGTCTCTGGGTAGCAGCATTGTATTTTGTTCCTCAGCTTCTCCCTCTAACCCACTCTATATATAGAAGCACTCCGGCTGAAGCTCATTCCATCCCCTTCGCCCTTCATTCTAGTCTCCCCTGACCCCCTCCCTCAACCAAAACTTTTTCTTTTTGTAATGGGACAACCAAGGGGTCTGGGCTGCCTGTCACTAGTTGAGCCAATTAAGCAGAGACAGGGTTGAATCATATATGAGCATTTATTCCAATACTGCCTGCATCATGGGAGAGCAGCAGGTCAGCCACAAAAATCTGCTCTGCACCCCACCATAAGCCAGCTGCTTATGTTGGGTAGAAGGACAAAGGTTGTGTGGGAAAGTATGAATTACAAGCATGGGAAGGTAGGCATGGGATAATCATTACAGATACAAGTCATGTGGGCTGGGGGGGGGGGCAAGTTTACAGAGGGCGGTGCCCCAGGACCAGATTACAGCCAATAGGGCCTGCAGGTTGTAAAGAGTGGGTGCCTCCAGGACTAGATTGTTTCAGCCACGAGGTTGTAAATCTTCCCATAATGATAGGCAGTTCTCAGTGAACGGAATTTTGGGGGGTGAAATAGGCCGGTCTAGCAAATTTTTAAAAACTAAGCGGTCCATGGAAAAAACACAGGGCTACAGAGTTGCAAAAGGGTATATTTCCATAAGACAAGGGAGCTGGGAGTAGCAAAAAGATACACATTTACAAAATAAAGGGAAGGGGGAAGGAAAGCCCAGAGGGAAAGGAGAACAATAAGAGAGAAGAAGGAGGGAATTTCAAGTACTTCAAATGAGACTTGAGCTCAGGAGTTGCTATAGTGAACAAACCAAAGGGGAATAGTGACCAATCAGAGGGGATAACGAGGCCCCAAAACTTCAGCCTTTATAAACCTTAGGGAAAAGGAACTCTTCCCCCTCCCCACATGGCAGTCTGTGCTGGGGGACTCTTTCCCCCTCCCCACGTGGGAGTCTGTGCTTGTTTCTCAAGAAATTTCCACCCTTGCTATCTTCTGTCCATGGTTTCATTCTTCAACTCCACCAGACAAGAGCCTGGGCACCATCCTGCCCAGGGGAACACCACGCGTTTCCAGTCCAAAAATTCCCATATTCTAATGAAAGGAGGACAGACTGCATTCCCATGTTAGCTCCCATGTCCCAGGGCATACAACTCTCAGCCAGGTTAGAATGTGTTCTCTCTAACCAGAACAGAACCATCACGGTTAACAGAGCAGGAGTAATAATTCTTATCATTGTAGCTGGTCCCCAATATTCTATTTCTGCCCTTAACATTTTCTCACCTAACAAAACAAAAAAGCTCCAGTACATGTGACTAGAAACTATTCCCTTTATTTTTGTGAAAGGTAGCAGAAGATGTCACCTCAATATATACCACTTTGGCAGATAGATTTTTGTTTATTTTATTTTTTGTTGTTATTAATCCTCACCAGAGGATATTTTTTTCCATTGATTTTCAGAGAGAGTGGAAGGGAGAAGAGGAGGGGGAGAGAGCAACAGAGAAACAGATGTGAGAGAGACATATTGATTGGTTGCCTCCCACACCCATTGAGACTGGGGCTGGGGATTGAACCTGCGACCCAGGTACGTGCCCTTGATCAGGAATTGAACCCAAGACCCTTTGGTGGTGGTGGTGATGGTGGTGGTGGTGTGTGTGGCGGGGGGAGGAGGGTGCACGCCATTCTAAAAACTGAGCAATGCCAAAATGCCAACCAGGGCAGCACATTGATTATTTTGAATTAAAGGTACTTAAGAAACAGCTGGTGCAAACAGGACACTCTGCCCCTCCTTTGTCCTCTTAAAAGCAGGAGATAAATCTTCCTGCCTCATGAAAGGCACCCTCCCTGAAGCAGGAGGATAGGAAATTTGCTTATCACCAGAGACAGGGAATTTAGGGCCTTAGCAGGCTGTATAAACAAACCTAGTTACTTCTTTACCATTTACTACTACACATAGCCCATGTCCCTTTGTCTCGTCAATTCTTCACAAATTTATTGTTTCTTTGTCTAAAAGGTATAAAAGTTTCCTGCTCTGGTTACTTCTTCAGGTCTTCATTCTCTTGGGAAGACTTCCATGTTCACGTAAATAGTCAAATAAGATCTGTATGCTTTTCTTCTGTTAATCTGTTTAATTCTTAGGCCGAGCCATAGACCTCTAAGAGAGTAGAGGAAAATTTTTCCTCCCCATATATTGGCAAAAAGTGGATGTATGTGTATGCATGGTAGATGTGGGTGAAAGTGTGATGCCCAGTGAATAGGAACCACCTGTTTGATGTTATAGGCAGAAGGAGGTGGGATAAAGAACTGAAATGTGGGTTTTGTGGTGCAGACTTCTTGTGGGTCCTTGTCCGACAAAGATGAAGAATAGATTAGTGGACTAACAGATTTATTTAATAAAAATGTAGAAGTTTATTGGAAGCACATACAAACTCCATCTGGGCAGGGGTGTCTGGGGACACCCTGGGGAGGGGCCCCCAAATGGGAAAAGCCTGCTCACTCTCTCTCTAATAAGAAAAAAATCTAAGTCCAAAAAATCTAAAAATCTATAATCTAAAAAAATCTGCCTGGTGTCCCTTTGTCTCCAAAGGGACCCCCATGCTTTCCTCATTGGTCATTTTGCTGCATAGTATCAGTTTCAAAGGCCAAAACCCACGTGGTGTCCCCCTTTTTTCTCCCCTTTATCTTGCAACATTCCTCTATCCTCTGTGAAAATGTTTCCTTCTTCCTATTATCCTGTGACATTTCTTTATCCTCTGTGAATGTATGACTTCCTCCCCCCTTATCCAGTGGCACTAGCATCTGTACAAGTAAGATAAGCATTTTGGGTCTCCATGTATGCATTCCTCTCCCATGGACCCTCTTTATTTCTAAGACTCCCAAAACCTGCCTATTTTGTCTCTAAAATTCCTTTCAGAACTTGTTCTAGAAAAAAAAAAAGGGATTATTTGTGGCAAGGTCACCTGGGGTAAGGCAGGGTTCTTACCCCTTTGGTTGCCTAAGTTATTCCAAATAACCAAATGACTGTGGTGGATAATTCATAGGTCCTCCATCTCAGCAAGTGGACACATTCTGCCTATTTATCTACAGTCAGGTGACACAGGTTTACCAGGGAGGAGGTAGTCAGTCAGGAAACACCAGCCTTTTCTCATTTCTTTGCTTAAAGTAGCTCATAGGTATTTTGTAGCTTTCTATGCCCTCCTCCCCAAATGTTGGAGATCTTTGTTGAGCCAAAAAATATAGGCAGCCTGATTGGTGTGGCTCAGTGGTTGAGCATCAACTTATGAACCAGGAGGTTCAGTTTGATTCTGGGTCAGGGCACACACTCAGGTTATGGACCTGAAACCCCGTATGTGGCATGTAGAAGGCAGCCAACCAATGATTCTCTCTCATCATTGATGTTCCTGAAACATGGGGTTCGGGGTGCAGACTTTTCTTTCCATGGGTTCTTGTTCTCACGAAGTTTGAAGAATAAACTCGTGGACAAAAAGGCTTCTTTAATAAAAATGTAGAAGTTTATTGGAAGCAGATACAAACTCCATCTTGACAGGGGTGACCCCAAAGAGGACCCCATGGAAAGTCTCCCCCCCCCCCCGACATGGGAAAAGCCTGCTCTCTTGCTCGCTCTAATGGGAAAATCAATCTAAAAAATATGTGTCTCGTGTCCCTTTGTCTCCGGTTTATATACAATGCAGCTCTTTGTTTGAACCTGACCTTTTTTAATTGGTCACTTTCCTTAATTTGGGGCCCCTCCTTGCTTTTCTCATTGGTCATTCTGTTACATAGACTTAGTTTCAAAGCTCAAAGCCCATGGGGTGCTCCCTTTTTTCTCTCCCCCTTGTCTTGCTGGTTGGAGTTGCCCTTGATCTCCCGGCTGCTCAGGCCAGAGATATCTCTGTCCTTGGCTTATGGCTATTTTAATTGCTCAGGCCAGAAATGTTTCCATCTGCCTGGACCCCCACTTCCTGTGGCATTTCTCTATCGTCTGTATACGATAAACACCCTGGCGTCTTGAACCCTCCATCTATGCATTCCTCTCCCATGGACCCTCCTCATTCCCTAAACCTTCCCAATTAAGCTAGTGAGCTAACTCTTTCATTTTGATCTCTCTCTCTCCCTTCTTCTCTGAAATAAATAAAAAATATATATATTAAAAAAAAAAGATGTAGGCAAAATTAAGATAGACTTTTCAGAGATTTTTGAAGATTGGAAAAACTTCCAACAGCTTCTAGGTTATTTAGATGAGCACACTGGGGCCCCAACTTCTCCCTCTCTTCGTCAATATTAAAATGTCCTCTAGAAATCATGGAGTCCATGTATCATACTTGAGGCACACAGTAGGTACTCAATAAATACTGTCAAACCCAATTAAATTGGAGGCTGCCATTTTACCTTTGGTTGCTTTTGTTCCAGGATATGAATCAAAACAACTCATCAGTTCAGGATATGAATACTAGACATGCATTTACCTTATTTGCCTAACAACTGAAAGTGTTAAAGCCATAGACTTGCCCAAGACAGTATCACAGAAATGCTGTTGGAAGATTGTATTGTGTCATCTGAATATATTCAATTGTCTTGGAGGTGGTCCTTTGCTGAATGCTAGAAGCCGGAGGTACTATTTGTAATGGCCCTTTTAATTCTGTAACCAGAGGATGTGGATGCTTCAAATTACTGATGGAGATATTGAGATAGTCTCCACTATCCAAGTGATTTCAAGACTGATGCCTTAAATTGCTTTTAATATAGAGAGGAAAAATCCCACCTTGTAAAATAAAGAAACAAAATAAAAGTCTCTTAAAATAAATAAGAACTTTTTTAAGGGATTCAACATCACGACCACCACCACCACCACCACACACACACACACACACACACACACACACACACACAGCCCTTAAGGGCAAGAAATCACTATTTTAAATAAAACCAAGTTTACATAGCCAAACCAATTGAGTAGGAGGAATAGCAAGGGTGTGTGTAGCGATACGCATAGGTTAAGTAAAAACTAACAGAGCTAGACCCCAAATGGAGTGATTATGGACCAAGAATAACTAGATGTGTGGGAGTAGAAGAAAGCTTTAAAACGTTGAAATCTCAGTAAAGGTTCAGGTCAAGAAGATTGAATCCAAAGTAATAAAACCTATTTAAAAAGATAATAAAGTCATGTACACTAAACTGGAAACTAGAAAATCGAGACTTTAGTAACACTGTCTCCTGAAGGGGAGAGAAGCTATATTTCCAACTTTTAGAAAACAAAGAAAAAATTATATAAAGATGATAGGGGGACTGCTTAACTGGGAGAAACATACAAAGCAAAGCATATGATAAAGGGAACATCTGGGAAATGGTTGTTATTGATTTCATTTTTATAACTAATCCTATTGATGATAAGGAAACAAACTTTAAAGAGACAAATTTGGGGGAGAGAAAATGTGGCAAAGGCTGATGGGAAGAAATGGAGAATTGCCTGTCATGCCACTTAGGGAAAAACATGGTACAAATGCAACACAAGAGACAAGCAATGTTATGCAAAAATGTTTTCTATAAATAAATATAACTAAAGGAAAAACCAATCATTGGATCACTGTTTCAATACAAGCCAGGATATATGTGAGAAAGAAAGAGGGGGAATCTGAACAAGTGGGGAGTTGGATGGCTAACTAGGGCCCTGGAGGATGGATGCAGTAAATATTTGTTGAGCCCTGTGGCAATCTCCTAGGGCCTTTACCTACATTAGCTTATCTTACTTTTGACAACCACCCAAGGAGGTTGTGTATGAAAAGGGGCAGCCTGCTAACCTGACTAGCTCAGGGAAAGCCTGTGTGGTGGCCTTGAAAACTCAGCGACCTAAAGTAACCACAAAGCATGGTCTGAAATTAAAACTTTTTAAATTAAAAAGCAGTTTATGGTGGGTAGTCATGTCCTAGGCTGGTATCTTCCCTGACAAAGGTCCATTTTCCCTTAATGGAGCCTATTGTCTTTTTGCATCTATGATAACACATCTTTGGAATGTCCAAGTTATTTTCCTTTTCCTGGACCCCTCACAGCACAGGCATGCTCTGCGGAGACCACAAATCCCCTCATTGTCATTAGTTCATTGTTGACTGTTAACTATTCTGCACCCACGAAGTAAAAGAAGTGTGTGTCTATCATTTTACTTTTTAGCCAATCCCAGAGGTTTCCCCACATAGCTTTCTCCCGCAGCCTCCCTAATCTATTACCAATGGATTTCACGTAGCTCACATCTCCTCTTTTGATTGTAATGTATAAAACAAGGTGCATAACTGCCATTCTCTGGAGCATTATCTCAGTCCATTGAGACTCTGCTTCCCGGCAATTGTCAACAGTTTGGCTCAAATAAACTCACAAAAAATTCTTTACAGGTTTGAATGTTTCCTACATTAACAAGGTGGTGGTGAAGTGACCTACTGGTATGTAAGCAGAGCTGCAACTCAGCCCGCATTGTTCTCACCAGAAAGCCTATGTGCTTGTCATCAAACTGGGATTTATCTAGAAAGTACCAGGTCACCCTTTCAATACATTCAATACAAAGTGCAGTCTTCAGAAGGTTTGCTTTCTCAGCTCCACAATCCCAATGCTATTAAGAACAAGAGGTGTGTTAGGGGTTCAGAATGAGTTGCCCAAAAGGTGCCACTCTGGGATAAAGATGATTTCAAGCTGGAAATAATCAAGGCCCAGAAGGCTCAGGAAGAACCTTTGAACTCCGCCCTAACTGCCTCAAAGAATTGAAGATAGGAGGCTTGTGCCAGGAAGGAGCTATCATCATAGATGAGATGACTATAGTTTCATCTGGACTGGGTGTGGGAGACAGGGGGATCCGAGCAAAGCCCCTTGGATCAAAGTCCTCTCTTTGTTCCATTGTTTCAAGTTGGCCCAGCCAAAAATTGTTTACTAAACATGAACTTTTTTCAGCGCCCTGTGAATTGCCTGATTTCCCAAAGACCTACCTCCTCCTCCTTAGTCCAGAATGACATATATACGCCAATGTGTCTCACTGTCTTTGGAGTTTTCATGCTTATGTGAATTCCCTGTGCACACATGTTAAACCTTGATTTTCTCCTATTAATCTACCTTAATTCATTTTAATTATTCGACCAGCCATAAGAATCCTGAGGGGAAATTCCATCCCCTTCCCCCCAGTGTATTAGGAATGGTTCAAATCTGAAAACACAACAATGAAAAGTAATAAAGAAATTCCTATTTACTTAGAAGAAAAGATAGAGGTGGGGATGGGCATAAAGAAGTCAAAATACTCTATCTCCACACACCCAATAGTATAGTAGATGATGGAAATGGAATGTTCTTAATTGCTAAAATGGACTGAAGGAAAAACTGATTTTAATATAGGATATTATAAAGAATATCATTATAAAGAAGACCTCGGTCTAACAAAGTGATTTTTATTTTCCATAGGGTGGTTCAAGCTAATTTGATGTGGTAATGAGAAATTGTCTACAATAAATAATCCCATACAACAATTTTTTTTCTACTCCTTCAACGTATGTTAATTATCCTTGTAAAAAAGAGATTATGTTGTGTTTGCATATTTTATTTTATTGAGCTGACATATTACAAACACTAACCCTTCCATTCACCTCCCACACCTCCAACAGCCTCATAACTAGTTTCCTTCACTCCAGTCTAGACCTCCTGGGTCATGTCCTTCATGCTGCTGCCAGAATGAAAACACAAATGTGTAAACCACATGTCTGACAATGTCAGTTCTTTGCTCAGAAGTTGTCAATGACACCCCATCGCTGGAGCCTGCCTTTCCAGACACATCTCGGGTCGCTTCCCTCCAGCACTCTTCACTTTAACTGCAGCCAATTACTCACCGTTCCCAAAGGGACGACGCTGCACTGGCTTTGTGCACGCGCTTCTCCATGTCCAAATGTCTTTTCCCAACTTTTTGAAACCTGACAATGCCATCTTCCCATTTGCTCAAATGACATGTGCCCAGTGAAACCTCACAGAGCCCATCAGGCAGAATTATCATGGATTTTTATACATTTTTTCAGATTAATATTTCGAACTCTGGATATGTCTTAACAATAAGTATTTTTATTATGGTGGTGATTCTCCTCCCCACTGAAAATCTGTTATTCATTAAAGAGTACATCTTAGAATTAAGGAACTGTTATAGTCCTGGCTGGTTTGGCTCAGTGGATAGAGCGTTGGCCTGCAGACTGAAGGGTCCCAGGTTCAATTCTGGTCAAGGGCACATATCCCGGTTACGGGCTCGATCCCCAGTAGGGGGCTTGCAGGAGGCAGTAAATCAATGATTCTCTCTCATCATTGATGTTTCTCTCTTTCTCTCTCTCTCCCTTCCTCTCTAAAATCAATAAAAAAAATTTTTTTAAAAAGGAACTATTACAGTATTCCCTATTTTTTTTTTTTAATTTACCATAGCACTGGCATTGATTCATTTAACAACTCTACCTGCCTATGAAGTACCAGACACTATGGCCAGTGCTAGGAATACAATAGAGGAAAGCAGACATGGTCATTGTCCTCAATATATTCTTGTTGGGGAGACAGACAAACAAAACAAAACAACAGGTAAACCTCAAATTAATAAATAGAGTAATGGCATTTTGCGATGTGTTACAAAGTCAACAAACAAGGTGCTCTGAAGATGCATCATTTTGAAATGTGTTTATTGTTTCAAGTGCAACTTATTTCCTTCCCTTTCTTGGGCATTTCACATTTCCTAGTCCTCTTGCATCCAGGTGGGTCTATGTGACTATTTCTTGTCCATGGAAAATGAGTGGAGGCCGTGCATGTCATGGCTTCGCTAAGGCTGTTAAAAGCAGGTGAACCATTTCCATATTCTCTTTCTTCTCTTGTCACCCAGACAGACGCAGAGGATCCAATGTAGGACTCCGAGGCACTGGAGGATGGCAGGCCACACCAGGGGAGAAGTCTGAGATCCTCAATGGTTTTGTAGAAGGCTTCTCACTCATCTCCTAATTGGACTATGCAATGAATGAGAACGCAACCTTTATTCTGTATAATCACTCAGATACTGAAATTCGTTGTTACAAGAGTTAGGCTGCCTTGGTTTATAGGATGATCTTAACCTCTCATGGGCCAGGGTCAACATAAGGATTTGAGACAGTGGTATGAGTATCTCAGAAAGCATTTATTCCCTCTTGGGGGCTGTCACAAAGAATCTTAATCTCACAATTCAGGAATTGCTCTGTAGGTAATTCAACTCTCCCCATTGTATGTCTATTGCTCTATCAAGGACCCGACATTAACAATGCTGCCCAAGCAAAAAGAACCCTGACCTGGCCCAGAGCAAAGCTTAGTAGTTAGGTAAGCAAACTTTCTACGTGTCTTTTGTCATTCTAATGTATAGTTAGCTAATTATTGCTATGGACACTTTTTACAGTGCTTTCATCATTCTTGTAACTACTAAATGGTATCATATGTCAATTGGAAACTTGAAGCAAAACAAGATGAAAGATGTGGCCTCTGTCTTGGTGTGATGACCCGTTTGAACACTCACTGCTCCAACAGGACCTGGGATGCGGAGAAAGACATATTCTACCTGTCAATTAATTAAGCTCATGGCTTTTCAGTACTCTTGGTTCATGACATACAGGCTAATTTGGTCAAGCATTACCAATTATAGAGAAACATTTGCTGAGACTGTGGCAGAGATAATGTAGTTGCCTCCAAGTAGAGCCACACACTTTCTAGAAATAAAGAACCCAGAATATTGCCTCTAACCCACTTTGTCTAGGCTGGGTGACTTTTGCAAGATGAGAAAGAAAGAATAATAATTTCACTAAGTACCATGCACCTACATGGATATGTTAAAATAACAATGGGAGAGCTTAATAAACTTAATGAATACCGTTCAATTTAATATTTGAGAATATGGATGGGAGTGATGTGGGCTTAATCACTCCCATAAGAGGGAGGCCAGGTGGACTCTTCCTGTGCAAGGGGCCCAGCCAACATCAAAACTTTCACATTGTTAGTGCAGTTGAGGATATAATATTTAGAAAGTTCATTAAAAACTCTCAAAACTGCCCTATCCAGTTTGGCCTAGTGGATAGAGTGTCGGCCAGTGGACTGAAGGGTCCTGGGTTTGATTCTGGTCAAGGGCCTATACCTTGTTTGCAGGCTCGATCCCGGCCCTTATCGGGGTGTGTTTGGGAGGCAACCAATCGATGCGTCTCTCTCACATCTATGTTTCTCTGTCTCTCTCTCCCCCTCCTCAAAATCAATGGAAAATATCCTCAGGTGAGGATTAACAACAACAAAGTAAAATAAAAAAAAAAAAAACTCTCTCTAAATGAACATCTGTAAGGTTGATAAAAAATTGATGAATAGAAATGTGATTGTGTTTTATGCAGTATTTTCTCAGGAATCAAGTGCTGCTTGGAGTGCTCTAGGAATATGTCCAAAGAAAACCTAGCCATGTGGTCTGACTGCAGGTGAGAGGGAAAAGGCAGTACCTGGCAGGCAAACTGGACAGGGTGTCCATGGCTCTAAGCTGCAAAGGAGTGAGCAGCTGATAGATTCTTCCAGAGATTCTTCTAGTAGACACTTAACAAAAAACTAAATTTCTAATGGACTCAGTGTCAAAGAATTATAGGTCCTACCCTCGTCATTCCAGACATCGAAATCAAAAGCAGCAAACTGCTGACGAACAGCCTGAATGTGGAAATAAAAGACACTCGTTTGAATCTTGGCTAAATCAGTTACAACAATGTGACCATGGACATATTATTCAACCTCTCTGGGCTTTATTTTTTTCAACTGTGCAATGGGGATAAAAACACCTATTTGGTATTAAATGACACGATATATGAACAGCATTACTTAGCACAGTGACTAGCACATTTCAGGAGTCCTATGAATGGCAGATATGAATCGTACTGCCTTCCCAAATGAACTGCCTCCTATCCGTCTCTCAACCCTCCACTGCAGTCTCAATGGGAGCAGGATACGCTTGGGTAATTTTGGCAAACAGGCTAAGTAGGAGTATTATGAAGCATAGCCACAAATTTAAGTTATAGCAATTTCAAAGTGTTCTAAATCAATGCCAGAAAGGGAAATAGACATGTTAGTAATTATGATACGGTAAGATTTTGTTGATAAGTAAATTGTCTTCTTTCACGAAAGGTAAATCTGTCATCTTTGGTCTTGAAAAAAATCACAGATGTGATTAAAAACCTCAGAGAATTAGTGGAATTATTTAAATTAGATTCCATAGCTCTATATTTCATAATTATGAGAAGCTGCTTATTCAAAATTGTGTGTAACAGCATGATTGTGGAATTTCCTTGCTAATAAGGATAAAATACTAATAAAAAATCCATTTTTCATCAGTTCCATAGTGCTTATCAGAGTAACCAATCTCAGCGGCATTATTTCATTAATACTAATTGAACGAGGAACAAACTTTTCCAGTTCAGGTTTAAATTATGTGGGGGAGTTTAAAAATAACAGCTGCAGAATATAAACTGCTCTTCTGTTTGTCATTACTGTGTGAACGACTTGAATACTTTCTCATTGGTGGGCCCTGCAAAGTGTGTATTGACCATTTCTTGTACACCACTTCAAACCTCGGCTTTCATCTCTCCCCAGTCACATCTGGGCAACCGAGTAGGCTTTGACCAGTCTCCATGCCAGTGCCTTGTTTTGGGGCAGCCACAAATGACTCTCGCTTCTTGCTGGGGAGCACAGAAGACTTGGTTGGAAAGTTTGTAAGGAGGACATTCTGAGGAAAGGGAAGTGTGTGAAAGGCCACCTGCCCTGTTTATCAGAATTCCAATTTAGGGGAGTGTCGAAGGTGGCGCCCCTAATTATTTCTTAGCCTTTCCAAACAAGCCTGTGCATGTGCAAATCCCCAGGTGTTTACTGGAATCCTTATGCTTAATCCCTGGATGCCCTTGCCTTGAGGACAATGTAAACACACGTGTCCTCCCAAGATTACTCACCCTACTGATTGCATCTAAAGATAAATTTGATCTCAAACTGCTGTTACAATAAAAGCCTAACGAGGCAGGCAAATGAGGCTGCTTGGTCCCTTGAGCCAGGCAACCCCTTAGCCCTCTCTTTCACAGTGAAACTGTGTTGGAGTAATTGTTCATCCGTTGCTCAGGGTCTGCTAGTCAGCCCCGGCAACCTCTGGGCCCAGGGCTTCTCCGATTCCTTGCCTAGGGATGCTCCAAGAAGGCAGTTGGCATTCAAACAGGAGCAACCTGGGAGCAGGTGGGGAAATTTACCACCCTGTAGGGCAACCTTTAGCCAATGGGAAATAGAGCTGATGGTTAAATGCTTTTCCCTTTTAGGTGGTTGGTCCTGGATTGCATTTCATGAGGTAAATTTAAATTAGATGGTCCTACAATGACTCAGAGTGGTGGCCCACCTGGTAACGCATCATTGACTTGGTTCTCTTTTCTTCCTGTTTCATGCCTGCTGTCTCTCATTTCTGGCTTATTCCATAAACCAACTCTGAATGCCTGGGAGTAGGTCTGGTTGAAGCTTGCTGGTACTCAATGAGAAAGAATCCACGATTCATTACCCCACCGAGTGTTTTCCATCCTTGATTTAGGGGGTTGAGGTTGTCACCTGAGGGATTTCCTCCTCACTGAAATCTATCCAGTTGGTGAAAATCTTATGTAAATTTGACATCTGATAAACCCCAGTAGATTCAGTATCACTAAAACCCAAGTAGGATGTGTTTTCTGAAAAAAATTGCCTTGCCAAAATTGTGGTCATCTTTAGGAAATATGACTTGCTATAGAAACCAGATCTTATTCACTACTCTGAAGTGAGGCCCAGAAATCAGGATTTTAAAAAAATTCCCAGGTTAGAATCATGTGCAGCCAAGGTTGAGAACCACTGTTTTAACACATGAGCACCCCCTGAATCTCAGATAAAATCACAAAATTCAAGCAAACTAGAGTTACCTCAAATTATATTCTTTTTTTCCACCTCAACTTACATCACTTGGACCAAATAGAATACAAGTGGCATAACTTTGAGCCTACAGTGCTCTAAGTATTTTAGATATTCCCTGTAAGTTATTTTTATTGACAATTTAAATATTGGGAAAATTTGCAGTGTGGATAGACGATATTGCAACCCTTGAGTGAACCCTTCTTGCCTCTTAAGAGCTGGGAAAGGCTGATATAAATGTTTTCTCATATTTTAAAATTTTAATACAAGTTCCTTATGGGGCAGCCAAAGTCTCTCTCTGCACAATTCATGATTATGTTTACTGCTCTTTTTTTCTTCTGATGGACATGCCTACACTGCAAGAGACATAAGATCCTGGGTATTTGAAAATTAAAGAACAGCAGCAAAGGGCCAGATGCTATAGTTATAAAAGTTGCAAAAGTATAAACACCAGGTGTGCCCTATAAATGCACAGGATTTTTTACCCTGCCACACTATTATCATATGGTTCCAACATCTGTTCATTTCTGTCCAGGCTTCCCACAGACAGCATTTATTAAAATCAAATACGAACTTACTCTCACTTATATGCCTTGAGCAGGAAGTGCCACGGTGGCCTTATTATGGAATATAAGTGAGCCGATAAAAATTGATTTTTATCAGGAAACTCACAATTATCCTTACAAGCCAAGATAGTGTCATCTGCCTTTGGTGTGCCTTCTATTTGCTAATTACTATGTGGTTTTCTATGAGAGTGGGGGCAGTAAAAAAAATGTTACACTAATTCCAGATAATTAGAGGATGAGAGGAGAGGCCAGTTGAGCTTTGGGAAGAGTTTATATTAGAGAATATTATTTTTAAAAATAAAGTTTTATTGTTTTCTACTGGAGGACATATTAAGTATAAATGAATCTCAACAAATACATTTTTTTAAATCCTCACCCGAGGATATTTTTCCATTGATTTTTAGAGAGAGTGGAATAGAGGGGGAGAGACAGAGAGAAACATCAATGTGAGAGAGACATATCCATTGGCTGACTCTTGCACAGAGCTGGGGATCAAGGCTGCAACCAAGGTACATGCCCACCAGGGACCTTTCAGTCCATGGGCCAACCCTCTATCCACTGAGTCAAACTGGCTAGGGCTAAACAAGTAAGTGTTTTAATAAAGGTATTAAAAAGCCTCAAAGGCCTATATTATAAAATTATATATTAGAAACATCCAACAAAGTATAGGGGAATGAACACTGGTCTGGAAATAAGACTCTTATGTTATGGGTCTTAATCTACCCCTACGACTCCTCAGACCTTTTTTTTCTCATCTGGGAAATGAGGAGACTGGAAAATGTGTATTATGTTCCCTTCTGGATTTAATGGTTTATGACATTAATGATAAAAAAAAAAAAAAACCTTCAATGACGGAGAACTCTTCTTTTCTATAGCCCTTCATTAGGTAAATTCTTCTGTTCTTAAAACATTATCACAGCCCTCGCTGGTTTGGCTCAGTGGGTAGAGCATCTGCCTGCAGACTGATGGGTCCCAGGTTCGATTCTGGTCAAGGGCATATGCCTGGGTTGTGGTCCCGATCCCCAGTAGGGGCGTGCAGGAGGCAGTCAATCAATTATTCTCATCATTGATGTTTCTATCTCTTTCTCCATCTCCTTTCTCTCTGAAATCCATAAAAATATATTAAACAAAACATTATCACAGATTGCATGTTTGTGTCCCGACCCCCACCCACCCTCAACCCTGCAAAATTTATGTTGAAACCTTAACTCCCAATAGGATGGTATTAGGATGTGGGGCCTTCAGAAACTATTAGAGCATGAGGTTGGAGTGGTCATGACAGGGTTAGTGGAGGAAGAGAGCTAGTCCTCTCTGTCTGCCATGTGAGGACACAAGGAGAAGCTGGGGACAGCCTGCAACCTGGAAGGGAGCCGTCCCCACAACCCATCCACACTAGTGTCCTGAGCGTGGACTTCCATTCTCCAGAATTGTAAGGAATACATTTTTGTTGTTAAAAACCACCCCGTACTTTGTTATAGCAGCCTGAACTTAGACAATTATCTTAGTCTAATTTAATAAGAAATTCCCACATTGTATCTGAATTATCAGAAACACCAAACAAGTAGATTTCAAATTAATGACTGTTTTGCCTGAGTTTTAAAAATGACTTCAAAATTTAATAAGAAACAATGAACTATCAAGCACTTGTTGGAAGAATTAGCTATCAATTTAAACAGAAAAATCAGAACCACTGTCTATCTCATATCATATCCTATATAATAAAAGCCTAATATGCTAAGTGTCCGGTCAACTGGTCAGCCGTTCAACCAATCAAAGCATAATATGCTAATGATATGCTAAGGCTGCTCAACCACTCACTATGATGTGCACTGACCACCAGGGGGCAGATGCTTTGACTGGCAAGTTAGCTTGCTGCTGGAGTGCAGCCGATCAAGACTGAGCAAGATGGGCCGGACACACCCAAGAGGCCTCCCTCAGTCACTCCCCAGCTAGCCAAACTCCCCCATCTCTCCCTGGCCCTGATCGTGAACCAGTGGGGTCCCTCGGCCTGGCCTGCACCCTCTCGCAATCCAGGACTCCTCGGGGGATGTTGGAGAGACAGTTTAAGCCTGATCCCACAGGGGGAGCACCGCTCAGCTAGAAGCCAGGTTCCCGGCTGGCGAGCACAGTGGCAGTGGAGGGAGCCTCTCCTGCCTCCATGGCAGCACTAAGGATGTCCAACTGCTGTACATCCCCCAAGGGCTCCCGGACTTCAAGAAGGCACAGGCTGGGCTGAGGGAGGCCCCCCCCAAGTGCACAAATTTTGTACACCAGGCCTCTAGTACAAAAATAAATTCTGGATGGATTAAAGACTCTGAACCATGCACACATGTGGCAGACACCATAAAGTACTGCCCACATATCTCTTCAATGAAGGACTTACTGCTTCAGGTGCTGAGTGCTGTCAGTAAACAGTCTTCAGATGCTGGCCCCTTTAGTAATCACCTCAGCTGCAGGGTACTGCCTCACCCAGGGGCACATCTCTTCCCAGGGCAGCCACATGCAGTGACTGATGAAAGGCAGCAATAAATAGGCCTGGCCATCTCAGCCCAATTCAAGAAAATTTTGAAGGGCAATTTGAGTCCCAGAGCTACCTATGAGGGGGGCTGACATTGCCATTGGCCAAGCATGACAGCTTAGCTTTTTCTTCTGACTACTCTTGCTTCCTTGCCCTCCATTTTCCATGGGTGTTGGTCCAAAGAGCATTCCTTAATAAATATCCAAAAGGCTAAATTCCATCTCAGATTCTACACCCTGGGGAACTGTACCTGTGACAATACATTGGAAGAAAATAAAAATAAATATATTTGTTGTTGTTGTTGTTAATCCTCACCTGAGGACATTTTCCCATTGATTTTTAGAGAGAGTGAAAGGGATGGGGAGAGACAGAGAGAGAAACATCCATGTGAGAGAGACACATCGATTGGTTGCCTCCTGAATGTGCCCCAACCAGGGCCAGGATGGAACCTGCAACCGAGATATGTGCCCTTGACTAGAATCAAACCTGAGATCCTTCAGTCTGCGTGCTGACACTATCCACTGAGCCAAAGTGGCTAGGGCAAGAAATATCTATCTTTAAAATAATCTTGAGTGTGGGAAAGTCTTTCCTAAGCAGAACATAAAAGCCAGAAGCCATAAAGGAAGAATGAAAAGATGTGACTACATGAAAATTTTAAAAACTCTTTCTGTATTATGAAAGGCATCCTAAACAAAAAGACAAGCATTGGATTTGGAGAAACTATTTTTAATATACATGATGGACAAAGAATGCATAGCCACAATATATAAAGAACTTCTATAAATCATTAAGAAGGCAACCCTTCCTCAAAAGGCTAAGTATATAAAGAAGAAATTCAAGGAAGAGAGATGTTGCCACTTAATAGCCTTATTTGAAATCAAAGAAACCTTACTTAAAGTCAAAGAAATGCAAATAAAAAGAATAAGCTAACTTAAAAAGTGAAAAATATTGATAATACACATACAACTAGCAAGAGAGTGGGGAAATGAATAGTTGATATTTGTGGATATGTAAATTTTTTGAAGGACATGGGCCATAATCTATCAACATTTTAACATTGCATATCCTTTGATCTAGCAATTCTTTTATGAATCCATGCTGCAGAAATATTAACACATGCACACAAAAATATGTGCTCAAGGAAGAATCCTATCTAATAAAGAGGGAATATGCTAATTGACCCTCACACCGTCGCAAAGATGGTGGTGCCCACAGCCAATAAGGAGGGAATATGCTGACTGCCACACTCTCAAAGATGGAGGCACCCACAGCCACAAGATGGCAGCACCCAGTTCCCTCAGTCCCCCAGCCGCCCAGGGCTGCCTGAGGCTCAGGTAACCAGGGCCGGCCGAGGCTTGCGCTGCCAGCAGTGGCAGCAGCAGAGGCGTGATGGGGTGTCACCTTCCCCTGATTGCTGGGTCACCTCCCTCCCCTGAGGGCTCCTGGACTGTGAGAGGGGCAAGCTGGGCTGAGGGACACCCCCCTCCAGTGCATGAATTTTCATGCACCGAGCCTCTAGTTATTTTTACAAAAGGAAGAAATTTGAAACAAACATCCAAAAAAGGGTGCATATTTAAAAACATTGTGCATCCATACTATGAAATACTATCAGATACTAAAAAGAATGAAGTCAATCCATATGTATTGATATAGAAAGATATTTGTGATATATTGCTAACAAAAAGAAAGGTAGGAAAATGCATAATACATATAGGGTGGGACAAAAGTAGGTTTACAATGGTGAGCATGTGGTAGACAGTTAGAAAGACGTGAGCAGAGTAAGGACAATGGGCCAGTTACAGAAGGTCACCAGGGTGAAAAAGCCCCAGGTGTCCAGCATGGACAATCAATTGTAGGGTGGGGCCTCACCCCCAGGGTGACTTTGCCTCCTCTATCATATCCTTGGTTATGAGGTTTGGACCTCCTGACCTTTCCTCCCTAGAAATAACATCTAGGCCTCAGTAGTACTTCAGCACCAGGCTCAGATAAGCAACAAAACCAGCCAAGGCTGGCCTCAGGACCAGCTGCATTGAATAATCACCCCCTGCCCTGGTGCCAGCCAATCAGTGGAGACCACAACCCTGAATAGACACACCTGGAAAGCCACTGAATATTCTATTGAGATAATTTCCTGGGACCTCCCCTAAAACCTCCACCATTAAAACCCTTAGGACAGAGGACCAGTGTGCTCTCCCTCCTCAGAGCATGCCCTATGCTATGCCTTTCCTTCCCTCCCCCTCATGTTCCTCTTCCTCTATCCCCCTTCCCCCTCCTTTGCCCTCTCTTGGCCCCAGGCATGCTACCATTAGCTTCCTCACTGCCAAGCTCCAAAGGCCCTTCCTTTGTCTCCATAACTTGTTTCCTGAGCCCATTTTTTTAGAAATTACTTCTTCTACCTCTGTGATTTTCCAAACAAATGTTCTATTATAGTTTGGGTCTTGCTCTGAATTCTTTCCTAGCCAGAACCCAAGTATCAAGGTTGCTGAACCCAGATCTGGTCTGATCCCACCAGTCGGATACCTGGTGCCATTTCCACCTCCTTCAACAAGTATGTGAAACTCAGTTTATTTTTTGTAATGTTATTTATTAAGTATTGTATTATTTTTCATATGAACAACTGTAGACCTACTTTTGCGCCACTGTGTATGTATACAAACACACACACATATTTTTTAATTCTTTATTATTTAAAGTATTACGTATGTCTCCTTCCACCCCCCCCATTGACTTCTCCCCGGCTACTCCCACCCCAAGCACATATTCTATCTAATAAAAGGCTAACATGCAAATCAACCAAACTGCAGAACTGGTTGCTATGACGCACACTAATCACCAGGGGGCAGACGCTCAATGCAGGAGCTGCCCCCTGGTAGTCAGTGTGCTCCCACAGGGGGTGTGCGGCTGAGCTGGGTTCACAGCTGGAGCATAGTGGCGGTGGCGGCAGCACTAAGTATGTCCTGCTGACAACTTAGGCCCTCTCCACACTCCCTGAAGGCTCCTGGACTGTGAGAGGGTGCAGGCCAGACTGAGGAACCCCTCCTGAGTACACAAGTTTCATGCACCAGGCCTCTAGTATTTTTATAAATGCATCGGAAAAGTCCTGGACAGAGGTGCATACTAGAGGAGGGTATAGGGAGTGTTGCTATGACAACAACATTTACTTTTACTCTAATCATTCAGTACTTTTACATGGAGCTTGCATTACTTTTATAATGAAAGCAATTACAATGATAATAAAATATACTAGATGAGCAAGACTTGTGCTCTTCATTCCTTTGCAATGCTTCATTACAACTACTACTGCTAGAGACAGTCGCTTGGAACTTACTTTAGTCCAAATACTCCACTGTAAAATTCCTTTTTTTTTTTCCAGAAAATGACTGAATTTACATGATCTAATAACACTCCATCCTAATCCTCTTTCACATAAATATCTTGCAAGCCAGCTATAAGAAGTGGGCTGCTGAACCTTATAGCAAATAATTTATATTTAAAAATTTCTGGATTCAAGTCCACAGGATTCACTTTATTCCCCCCAGGAGCTACAGCCATCGAAAAGTGAATGAAATATCTAAAAGATGGCAATGAGCTCTGAAAAGCGGAAAGTGGAGCTTCAGAATATGAGAACATCCCTGAAGCCATTTCTTCACAGAATAAAGTGAAGTAGAAACTTGGAAATGCCAAGGGTGAAGTGGAGATGAGCAAACAGCTGTGTGAACCAGTTTAAAGAAGTCAGTGTTGGGAGGTGAGATTTACACCTTCACCCTTTGCTCTCTGATGCTGAGTTAAATCCTTCACCCTCCAGTAAAAACCCCTGCCCCTTTGAACTTCTTGCCCTCCGGCTATGCCACAGTTGGTTCCTCTTCCCTTTTCTTACTCTGACTGCTCCCTATCTCACATTCAGTGAAGACTTCGCTTTCTATCCTTATAGAAATTGCTGTCATCTGGACATTCAGGGTTTGTATGGATAACCATCCAACTTCAGCTCAGAAGTTGCCAATTTAGCTTACACATTAGAAACATCTGCAAAAGATTTTTTTCAGTGCATATGCCTGACTTCTGTTATACAGAATCTCTGTGGATGAGGACCTAGCTTCTGTGACTTTTAAAACCACCACCGATGATTCTGATACACAATCAGAATTGTAAATCTCTTATAGTCTTGGCTTTGTCTGTTTCTCCCTCTACCTCTGCATTTGACTTCCGTGGCTACACGGTAGACATTTCCATTACACTACAATTCTGCATCCAATACCAAAATGTGTTTTTTCCCCACACCAAGCAGTTCTTTGAAACCAGCTGGTGTGCTACAATTCAACTCAATTCTGAGACTGACTACTTGGAGATAGCATCAGACAGGTTAAATCAGTGATGGCGAACCTTTTGAGCTCAGTGTGTCAGCATTTTGAAAAACCCTAACTTAACTCTGGTGTGTGTCACATATAGAAATTTTTTGATATTTGCAACCATAGTAAAACAAAGATGTATATTTTTGATATTTATTTTATATATTTAAATGCCATTTAACAAAGAAAAATCAACCGAAAAAATGAGTTCACGTGTCACCTCTGACACACTTGTCATAGGTTCACCATCACTGGGTTAAATGCTCAGCCTCACAAAACTGCCCTCGCTTCAGATGCCAGTCACAAGACCAGGCTGTCTGTCACCTGTGCTTCCAATGGGCTGGTTGTAGATCAGAGATTCCCATGACCCTTTTCTTGGGTTCAATTAATTTGCTAGAGCCTCTCACAGAACTCAGGAAGCCAGATTACTCACCAGATCACCGGTTTGGTAGGAAGAATATGAAAAGTTTGGTAGGAAGAATACGGAATCAATAGCCAGATGAAGAGATACATAGGCCAAGGTCCTGAACACACACAGAACATCTGTCCCTGTGGAGTTTGAGGCTCTGCATGGCGACAAGTGGATGTGTTCTGGTTCACAATTTGGAAGCTCTCTGAACTCTGTCCCTCTGGGGTTTTGTGGAGGCTTCATTACAGAGACGTGATTGATTAAATCATTAGCCATTGGTGATTAATTCCACCTGCAGGCCTCTCCCCTCCCTGGAAATGAGCTGTTTGGACTGAAAGTTCCAACCCTCTAATCTCAGTCAGTTCCCTTGGCAACCAGTACCCCCCCCCCCCATTTTGAGGGGATTTCCAAAAGTCACCTCATTAGCATAAACTCAGTTGTTGTGGAACGAGGCTTGTTATAAATAACAAGCTCTGAACTGAGGACAAATGACAATATAACAAAAGATGCTCCTGTAGCTCTTATTGTTTAGGACAGTGGTTCTCAACCTTGGCTGCACATTAGAATCACCTGGGAATCTTTTTAAAATCCTGATTTCTGGGCCTCATCCTCTGGAAATTCTGTTTCTTTGTTACCAATGTGTGGCCTCACCCCATAACAAAGAAACAGAATTTCCGGAGGATGAGGCCCAGAAATCAGGATTTTAAAAAGATTCCCAGATGATTCTAATGTGCAGCCAAGGTTGAGAACCACTGGCTTAGGAAATACCAAGGTTTTGGGGAGCTCTGAGTCAGGAACCTTGGACTGAAGACCAAACTATATATTTATCATCAATCACAACATCACACATAATTTGAACCACACCACCCAAGAAATCTTGAACGCCAAGAACTCATTATCTGGTTATAACCTCCAAAGTTTGCACCTCACTCCTTCCCCAATCCCATTCCAACTGCTCTTTCCTATAAGGAGACATTTACTACCCGGACAACTTCATTTTCCTCCAGTTTATTTGCCTCTCAAAACTCATGTAACCTGTCCCCTTTGCTGTTCTAGTCCTGCAAAATTCCAGATCTCAGGTATTCAAAACTATCTTCACTCCCTGCCTTTGCTCAATCCAACTCATTCTCCACCCTGCAACCATTTCAAATGCAAATTAGATCACATGATCAAGTCCTTCTCCCTAACTTGCCTTGCTTAAGTCTGTTTTTTTTTACAGTGAAAATTTTTTTATATTTAGAATTAGCCAGCTGGACTCACTGTAGATGATCCCAATTTTGTTGGCAACATCCAAAGCATCATAGTCGGGGGCCAATGGAACATAAGCTTCCTTCCCTCCACCAGGCCTAATCAGGGTTTGACCTTGGCCAAGTCAATGTCAGAGCTTCTTCACAAACTGTTTGATCTGGTCTTTGTTGGCCTTGACATCCACAATGAGCACAAGGTGTTATTATTAATTTTTTAATATATTTTATTGATTTTTTACAGAGAGGAAGGGAGGGGGATAGAGAGTTAGAAACATCGATGAGAGAGAAACATTGATCAGCTGCCTCTTGCACACCCCCCACTGGGGATGTGCCCGCAACCCAGGTACATGCCCTTGGCCGGCATCCAACCTGGGACCCTTGAGTCCACAGGCTGATGCTCTATCCACTGAGCCAAACCGGGTAAGGTTCACAAGGTGTTATTGTCTTCTCTCTTCTTCATGGCTGACTCAGTAGTCAGGGGGAACTTGATGATGGCATAGTGGCCAAGCTTGTATTTCTTGGGGGTGCTCTTCTGAGGATATCTGGGCTGCCTTTGGCAGTGTCTTGGGCTGTTGGAAGGTGGGTGATGTGCGGATCTTCTCACTGTGGACGCCTTTTAGTACTGCTTTCTTTCCTTCAAGCCTTTGCTTTGGCTTTGGCTTTGGGAGGGGGAGGGGCTTCCTTCTTTGCTTTCAGTGCCATCTTCTCAGAAAGGCACCTTGCTTTAAGTCTTATGGCACCTCATGGTTCTTAATATACAGTCCAAACTCCTTAACGTGTCATTCAAGAGCAGTTATAATTTTTGGCCAGTATACATTTCTGGTCTCATCTACTTCTCTCCACCCACACTCATCATGATATTTCTTACTGAGTGTGTCCTCCCTGTCTAGAAAGCCCCCCAGCCCCCTTTTGCAGGCCTCACTCCTCTTTATCCTTTAAAGACTCATCTCAGGAGGTAACTCCTCCCTAATTGAGTCTTTTTGAAACTCAAATTCCCTTCTTTTTTTTGAGGGGGAGGCAATTCTTCAAATTTTAAATTTTCTTTTTTGTTTAATTGTAGTAAGAACATTTAACATGAGATCTACCCTGTAGCAAACTTTTAAGTGGACAATACAATACTGTTATCTTGTTGTACAGCAGATCTCTAGAACTTAGTCATCTTGTATAACTGAAATTTATACCCATTAAACAACAGTTCCCCCATTCCTACCAGCCCCTCTTAATAACCATTCTACTCTGTTTCTATGAATTTGACTGTTTTAGATACCTGTTATAAGTGGAGTCAGGCAGAATTTGTACATCTGGGTTTGGTTTATTTTATTTAGCATAAGGTCCTCTGTGTTCATCCATGTTGTTACATATGGTAGGATTTCCTTATTTTTAAAGACTGATTAACATTTCACTGATGTATATATCATATTCTCTTTCAATTCTCTGTGTATTTTGTATAATAAATTTGGTACCTAGACCCAGGATGATATTAAAAGAGTGAGCAATCAGAACAGATGACTAACCAATGCATACTGATTATATATCATCCCATTTATTAGACCATGAAATACCTTAATATTTAAAGACTATTTTTTCCTTTCCCATCTTCTCTTCCCCTCACTGCTATACTCATCAGCAAAACCATAGATGAGTGAGCTGGGGCAGAATCAGCAGCTGAAACCCTCACTGTGTAATACAGGGTGGGGCAAAAGTAGGTTTGCAGTTGTTCATATGGAAAATAATGCACTAATAATAATAATAATATATATATATACAGTGGGGCCTTGACTTACAAGTGTCCCGACTAATGAGTTTTTCGAAATGCGAGCCATCTCTCAGCCGATTTTTTGCTTTGAGTTGCGAGCTAAAATTCGGGTTATGAGCCAGCTTCAGATACCCCACCGCTAGTTGACACAGTGAACGTCACAGTGAATGCCACAACATCAGCCCAGCATCACGTGTCTCACTCGTTCACTTTAAGATTTGACATATGAGTAATTTGAGTTATGAGCTCCGTCACGGAACGAATTAAACTCATAAGTCAAGGCCCCACTGTGTGTGTGTGTGTGTGTGTGTATGTGTGTGTATATATATATATATATATATATATATATATATATATATATCTTACCTAATAATAGACAAACATGTAAATTGACTGTACCTTCACTATGCAAACCAGCCAGTCAGGAGAGTATGCAAATTAACCCAACAAAGATGACGGTTAATTTGCATACATAGGCTCCAAGTGGCAGAACGAAGCCTGACGGCCCCGGGGCCGGAGCAGTGAAGCTTTACGGCCCTGGGGCCAGCTCCCGCAGGAGCCCAGCCAGAGCAAAGGCCTGGGTCTCAGGTGCCAGAAGCAAACTGGTGCCAGCAGCCAAGGGAAGGGAAGGCCTATTGCACGAATTTCTTCATGCAACAGGCCTCTAGTATATATATAAAAGCCTAAGCTACCATTATGACTTAATGACCGGAACAACTGGTTGACCAGTCGCTATGACATGCACTGACCACCAGGGGGCAGGTGCTCAATGTAGGAGCTGCCCCCTGGTGGTCAGTGTGCTCCCACAGCTGACTTCCTGTGCCAGCCAACCTCCTGTGGTCTCTTCCCCCACTTCCCCCCCTCCCCCCCGCCCCCCCATCCCTCCCCCTGGCAAAGGCTCCAGGCACCAGAGAATCTGGGTCTGGGAAGCCCATAGGAGGAGAGTGACCTCGATGCTGATCGAGACAGAGTAGCAGCCCAGAGGTGGCAGAAGGGGCAAGGCAGCAGCCTAACTGCTAAGACGTAAAGTAAGCACCAACGCCATCTTACCTCTGCCACCGAACCGTGCATGCCGCTTGCTCTTCTACCCCCATCAGCCACTTCCTGCTCAGCCTGCCCCTTTCCGGGCTCCCAACCGCTGATTGGTTAACGCTCCTACAGCGGTGTGCCACCATTGGCTGAAGTCACCTACTTATCATGCTTAGGGGTGGAGCCCCAAGAAAATGTGCTCCTGAGGTAGGAGAGACGATCTGTCTGTCTGTCAGCAACTCCATCCCAGGAGAGTGAGGTGGCCAGAATGCGGCCTTTCCACCTCAGAGCATAGCTGGTGTTCAGGACATTTTGGGGCACTCTGTCTATGGTCTTTGCTTGCCACTACCTCAGCACATCTACACAACTAGATTGGGGCTTGCCGGCCAAACCTCCTGTGGTCCCTCCCCGCAGCCTGCATGCCCCGATTGACACCCGCCCCCCCCCACCTCTCGTGTACCGGGCCTCTAGTATAAGAATAAATTGGTTTTATATTCTCACAACTGTAAACCTACTTTTGCTCCATCCTGTATGTCAATACTTTAAAACTCAGAGTTGAACTATTTCCATCATCACACACCATTGCTAACAGATTCCACTTTGCTGCCTGCACCATCCTGGTGGTCAGTGCCCTACATACAATGGCAGGTTCTGGTTTATTAATTGTTCTTTTGTTGTTTGTTTGTTTTCTGTTAAGAAAGATGACCGATGAGAGGAATTTCTCAAGAGTTAAACATAAACAAATCAAAACACAAGGTCACTGTGTTATACAGTGCTAAAAGGGAGATTTATTATATTGAAATAAAAATCTCAAATTAGGAATGTGTTTCCCTTTCTCTTTTGGCATAACTAGTTACCATATATGTCTTTCATATCTATTAGAGATGTAATTTTTAATGGCTTTATGCCACACTTATCTCTCTAGTCCTGGTGTTTAAGATTGTACTAGCCACAGAAGACTTCCTTGAAAAGTGTTTCTTGAATAACTAAATAAATGAAAAGATTGATAGACTACTTTTAGTAGACATGAGCAATTATTTAGTGGAAGAAACCAGAAGCGAAGAAAGGTGTTATACTCCTACGAAAAAAACTATAGCAGTTGGAAGGAGCAATTTAAAGTTGAGCTGAAATTCTTTAGTATTGTCATCTCAAGTGTCACAATAAGGAATTCATTCTTTTGTACTGTGAAAACTCACTTGTGTGATACCTAGCATGTAATCCCAAACCGTTTGCATGCTGTTCAAAGAATTGTTCTGCATATAGATTGGTTTGTGTGCCCATATATTTAAAATTTCAATTTAAAGGAACAGCTGAATTAGTCAATGAGATTGAAGCTTCTTTTCAACATCCAGTTTCGGTGAAAGGGGAAATAGCCCATATTCATTTGTATCTTTAGAAAAAGAAGCTAGGGATATTTGATGCATGTCTTGCGAAGAAGAAATTGAATATTAACATTTTCCCTGTTTATCATTGTTTTCTCCCTTGCTTGCTCTCTGTATTGCAGATGTTGTGGCTATTTCTTGATGGTTGTCAGGCTCCAGTTCATTAAGATCACTGCAATTTGTGCCTCTGCTGAGGATTTCACTACTATCTTCGGCTAGCAGGCACATAGCAAGGTGAATACACTTCTAAATCACATTGATGCTTACTTCAAAATTATAACAGCTGGGTTATCTGACTCTGTACTGTCTCTCTTCTCAAATAAATGAATTAACCCCTACATCCCTGCAGGAGCAGAGCCCAAATCATTTTCCTAACAAATTTCAAAAGGATTTTTTTTCCCTTCATGTTTTGTTTTAAGCAGGGTAAAAATCCTGACTTTAAAATATTGGAAAAAATATTAGATATTCTCAGCCATGAAATAAAAATGGTTTTATAGTTCCCCATAGCTATCTTTTCACATGCAGCAGAGGTCTCTCTTCATTGATCAGCTTCCTTTTATTGCACGGTGTTCTGGGAGAAGCAAAGCAATCTGGAGCACCACAAGGGTCAGAGAAACTGTGAACTTGCGGATTAAACTTGCAAAAATGCTGCATTGATGAAGACTGTTTGTCTTTCCTGGCTTCTGGTAAATCTCAATTTGCAAATTAAAACAGAACCTTTAGGGCCTTTCTGATATCAGCTTGAATTCATAATAGGATACAACCTCCAGCTTCCTTTATCTGACATTCTCACTTATTGTAGTACTGCTCAAAGCTGCCAGAACTTGTTTTCCATTGGACCACATGAAACTCCTTTGTAAGTGTCAACCAAGCCCTTAATCCTCTTCAAATTGGTTAAATAAGTCAGTGTGAGAAGTGGTGTCATGGGAAGGAGTCTCATGGACTTAGAACTAAACAGATTTAGGGGGAATTAATTAGCCTCCTCTCCCTTCTCCCCAGAGGGCAGGGCTGCTTTCTGTAATGGTCAACTCCTCTGGCATGACTGGTAGAGAATGAAAAGCAAAATGTCTTCGAATTTCTCAGTCTAGATTTCTTCAGGCAACTGAGCTCAGTCTTGGCTCAGGGGCCTGTTTTATCTCCATTATTAGAGTCAAAGAAGAATTTTGAGTGTGTGAATTTTCCTCCAGAATCAGATTGAGAAAGATAAGCAGAATAAAATAGAGCTTTGCATTTGCACCAGGACAGAAGAGGAAAGAAGTGGAAATGGGGTGAGAAAAAAGACATATTTATGTGAATGTGCCTTTCTTACTCTCAACATTTTGTCTACACACGTGTCTGGATCATACTCATTGGCTTATATTGAACAAGGAAGATCCATATGGCTTCCTGTGTTGAAAAGAGGGCCAATCCATGTGAACTGGAGCAATATTTACCTGGAGTAAGTACAAGAGGAGACCCCCTGGCTTCTTGTGATACAGAATCTTTTACCTCAGTGTCAGCAAACTGTGGCCTGCTGTATTGGTAGATAAGGTTTTCATGAACAAAGCCATGCTCGTTCTCTCATTGGTTTGCTTATTTTATGGCTGTTTTGGAGTAGGTGTAACAGACACACAAGGCCTAAAATATTTACTGTCTGGACCTTTAGAGAAAGTTCGCCAACTCGGCTTTACTCAACAGAAATCAGGAAGAAGCAAGGTTCCTCAGAAGTGGTCAATGGATTTGATCACTTGAGGAAACGTTGATAGTTTATAGCATGTTAACTTAAAAACATTCAAACCTGTAAACAATTTTTGTGAGTTTATTTGAGCTAAACTGTTGACAATTGCCGGGAAGCAGAACCTTAACAGATTGGGATAATGATCCAGAAAATGGCGGTTTTTCATCTATTTTTATACATTGCAATCAAAGGAGGAGACGTAGGTGGGTTACATGAAATCCATTGGTGAGGAGGGAGAAAGCAAAGCAGGGATACCTCTGGGATTGGATAAAAAATAAAATGATACTGGGGGGTAGGGGTAGCGGGGAGAGGTCAATGGGGGGAAAAGGAGACTATGCAATACTTTAAACACTAAAGAATTTTAATTATAGAACAATAAAATAAAATGATAGACACATTAGGTGGGTACAGGATAGTTAACAGTCAATAATTAACATGATAACAATAACAATGAAGGAATTTGTGGTATTTGTCCTGGCCCCCAGGCACATTACCTTGTGCCCCAAGGGGTCCAGAAAAAGGAAAGTTGCAAGTTACCCAGACATTTCATAGGTATGTTGTCTTAGATGCAAAAAGACAGATAGGCTCAGTTAAGGTATAGATTGACCTTGTCAGTGAAGATATCAGCTTAGGCTGTGACTACCAACCATAACTGCTTTTAGTTAAAGTTTTAATTTCAGATCATCCTTTGTGGTTACTTTAGTTCTTTGAGTTTGCAAGACCACCATGCAGGTCTTCCCTGAGTTTGTCAGGTTAGCATGTGGCCCCTTTCATCCAGAAGTACTGTTAAAATAAAAACATTCAAACCTGTAAAGAATTTTTGTGAGTTTATTTGAGCCAAATTGTCAACAAATGCCGGGAAGCAGAACCTCAACAAATTGAGATAATGCTCCGGAGATTGGCGGGTTACGTCTGTATTTATGCATTGTAATCAAAGGAAGGGATGTAGGTGGGTTACATGAAATCCATTGGTGATAGACTAGAGAGGCAGGAGAAAGCAAAGCGGGAGGGGGGAACTCCTTGGATTGGATAAAAAGCAAAATGATAGACACATACTTAGGTGGGTGCATGAACAATTAACATGATAACAATGAAGGAATTTGTGGCATCTGTCCTGACACCCAGCACATTTGGTTGTGCCCCAAGGGGTCCAGAAAAAGGGAAGTTATAAGTTACCCAGACATTTCAAGAGTATGTTATTATAGACTAGAGGCCTAGTCTATAGACTATAGACTAGGGGTCCCTCAGCCTGGCCTGTGCCCTCTCGCAGTCTGGGACCCCTCGGGGGATGTCCACCTGCTGGTTTAGGCCTGCTCCCTGGGGTATTGGGCCTAAGTTGGCAGTCAGACATCCCTCTGGCAGCCCAGGAGCCCTCGGGGTATGTCCACTTGCCAGTGGGGAGCAGGCCTAAGCTGCAGTCAGACATCCTTAGCACTGCTGAGGAGGCAGGAGAGGCTCCCGCCACCACCTCTGTGCTGGCAGCTGGCAGCCTGGCTTGTAACTGAGCTCCCTGTGAGAGCGCACTGATCACAAGCGGGCAGCTCCTGCATTGAGCATTTGCCCCCTAGTGACCAGTCATACCCAGTTGTTCTGCTATTAGGGTCAATTTGCATATTACCCTTCTATTATATATAAGATAAGATAAGATAGAGGCCTGGTGCATGGGTGGGGGTCAGCTGGTTTGCCCTGAAGGGTGTCCTGGATCAAGGTGGGGATCTCGCTGGGGTGCCTGGCCAGCCTGGGTGAGGGGCTGATGGCTGTTTGCAGGCTGACCAAGCCCCCCAGCGGGGACCCTCACCCCATGGGGGTGTGGGCAGCCTGGGTGAGGGACTGAGGGCTGTTGTCAGGCTGGCCACACCCCCTTCAGGGTGGAGGTCCCCACTGGGGTGCCTGGCCAGCCTGGGTGAGGGGCTGATGGCTGTTTGCAGGCTGGCCACAGCCCCTTCAATGTGGAGGTCTCACTGGGGTGCCTGGCCAGCCTGGGTGAAGGGCTGAGGGCCTTTTTCAGGCTGGCCACGCTCCCTGGCGACCCAAGCTACCAGCCTCTCCTTTTTTTCTTTTTCTTTTTTTCTGGGATTTATTTATCTTCTGTAATTGAAACTTTGTAGCCTTGAGTGGAGCCCAGGTCTGGCGGGAAGCCTAGCCCCTCCTTGAGTGGAGGCCATGGTCAGCTGGAAGCAGGTATCAGGGATTTATTTATCTTCTATAATTGAAACTTTGTAGCCCTGAGTGGAGCCCAGGACTGGCCAGAGCAGGCAGGAAGCTTGGCTTCCTCCATTGCTGAGGGCATCGCAAGCCTCCTGCTCAGTCCAGCTCCGTGGTCGCTGCCATCTTATTTGGGTTAATTTGCATACTTGCTGCTGATTGGCTGGTGGGAGTGGCTGGTGGGCATGGCTTGAGCGTAGCGGAGGGATGGTTAATTTGCATCTTTATCTTTTATTATATAGGATGCAAAAAGACAGATAGGCTCAGTTAAGGTAAAGGTTGACCTTGTCAGTGAAGATACCAGCCTAGGACATAACTGCCCACCATAATTGCTTTTAGTTAAAGTTTAATTTCAGACCATTCATTGTGGTTACTTTAGGCCTCTGAGTTTGCAAGACCGCCATGTAGGCCTCCCCTGAGCTTGTCAGGATAGCATGTGGCCCCTTTCGTCCACAGTATAAAGTTTAAACTTAAAAATAGTAGTTGCAGGATATTCCTTAGAAATTGTAACAGTATATCAATTATTCATTGATTATTAAAATTCATATCATATATACTGTTCATCAATAGAAATAATTTATATCATGGATTCATGTTGTTGCTGTGTTACACAGATTTTTGTATTAACTGAAAGTTATAGGAACAAGGCAATATCTAAAATGTTATTAATAATGAGTGTCGAAGAAATCAAGATGGTGGCATAGGTAAACCCCAGAAATTGCTGCCTCCCACAACAAATTCAAAAATACAACTAAAAGACAAAATGGACATCATCCAGAACCACAGGAAGGCTGGCTGAGTGGAAATTCTACAACTAGAAGGAAAGAGAAAAGCACACTGAGACTCAGAGGAGGTGAGGAAGTGCAGAGGTACTGAGGCGCACACGCAAGGGCTGGCAACTGAGGACGAGGCTGTCTTTTTGAATCGGGAGGGAGTCACAAGCCCCTGATTGCTCTGAACTCTGGTTCCGGGTGAGTCTCTGGGGACCTAGACTCATATGGGGAGAAACTGGACTGTCTGGCAGCAGGCAGAACTCAGAAGTCAAGGGCGGCTTTCTCTCAGAGGTGCTTGCAGCGATTACTGGGACACTAAGATGCGGGGCCTCTTAGGGCAGGGCTGAGGATCAGCCATAGCTGCTTGCTCCACCCTGTTGATTCCCTGAGACCCCGCCCCACCCAAGCTGTGGCAGAGGCTTTTGCATATGAATGGCCTGGCCCTTTGCAATCTGAAAATTACCTAACAAACTGCAGCAGGGCCAGACAGACCCAGAACTTCCAAGAGAAGGCCCAAGGCCCCACAGCAGCTTGCATTGCTTCACAGCTGGGCCTCATTTGGGCACCTCCAAACCCCAAACAAGGAAGGGGAATCTGCAGATCTCCTCATAGCTCCTGATGGGTAGCCTCAGGCAGAAGCTAAATTAGCACCTCCTTAGGTCCAAGAGCCTGTGTACCCAGTGATCAGAGTGGGAACATCCAATTACAACTCCTCAGATCCATAAGGGACACACTCAGGGGGCAGACTCAGTGAGCACCAAAGCCCCACTGAAGCAAGTCTTGCCTCATAAGGGTGTCTTCAGCACAGAAGTTCTCCCACTGCAGACACAGCTGACTCTCACAGTCAATTGGCCTGGAGGTCAATTCCTCCCAGTGATACCAACAGCAATCAAGGCTTAACTACAACAAGACTGTGCACAAAGCCCACAAAGGGGTGCACCAAGAGTGTCCACCTCAGGTAATTGGGGAGGCTGAGCCACTGGGCCCTATAGGACACCTAGCACACAAAGCCACTCAACCAACACAGGGAAGCATAAAAAATGGCGAGACAAAGAAACAGGTCACATATGACAGAAATGGAGGGAAGCAAATGACTGGATATAGAGTTCAAAACCACATTTTTAAGGTTTTTCAAGAACTTTATAGAAACCGCTGATAAATTTAGTAAGACCCTCAAAAAGACTGGTGAGACTGCCGATAAATGTAGTGAGACCCTCAAGAAATCTAGTAAGACCCTCAAGGTTATGAAAAAGGACCAACTAGAAATTAAGCATACACTGACTGAAATAAAGGATATTATGCAGAGTTTCAACAGCAGACTAGAGGATTGCAAGAATCAAGTCAAAGATTTGAAATATGAAGAAGCAGAAAACACCCAATGGGAAAAGCAAAATGAAAAAAGAATAAAAAAATACGAAGATAGTGTAAGGAGCCTCTGGGACAGCTTCAAGCGTACCAACATCAGAATTATAGGGGTGCCAGAAGAAGAGAGAGCGCAAGATATTGAAAACCTATTTGAAGAAATAGTGACAGAAAACTTCCCCTACCTGGTGAAAGAAATAGACTTACAAGTCCAGGAAGTGCAGAGAACCCCAAACAAAAGGAATCCAAAGAGGACCACACCAAGACATATCATAATTAAAATGCCAAGAGCAAAAGACAAAGGGAGAATCTTAAAAGCAGCAAGAGAAAAACAGTTAGTTACCTACAAGGGAGTACCCATATGACTGTCAGCTGATTTCTCAACAGAAACTATGCAGGCCAGAAGGGAGTGGCAAGAAATATTCAAAGTGATGAGTAGCAAGAACCTACAACCAAGATTACTTTATCCAGCAAAGCTATCATTCAGAATTGAAGGTCAGATAAAGAGCTTCACAGATAAGGAAAAGCTAAAGGGGTTCATCACCACCAAACCAGTATTATATGAAATGCTGAAAGGTATCCTTTAAGAAGAGGAAGAAGAAGAGAAAGGTAAAGATACAAATTATGAACAACAAATACACATCTATCAACAAGTGAATCTAAGAATCAAGTGAATAAATAATCTGATGTACAGAATGAACTGGTGATTATAATAGAATCAGGGACATAGAAAGGGAGTGGACTGACTATTCTTGGGGGGGAAAGGGGTGTGGGGGATGCGGGAAGAGACTGGACAAAAATCGTGCACCTATGGATGAGGATAGTGGGGGTGGGGGTGAGGGCGGAGGGTGGAGTGGGAACCAGTTGGAGGGGAGCTATGAGGGAAAAAAGAGGAACAACTGTAATAATCTGAACAATAAAGATTTATTTAAAAAAAATGAGTGTCAGTCAATAGCAGAGATTGGGCACCCACTAGCTAAAGAGCTCTGTTCCAGGCTCAGTGGGAGGAGGGAAGACCCCCAAAGGAGCAGAGGTTGTTATTAAGGGCCTTATTAAATGGTTGTTGCCTATTCCTGCAGTGACTTCAGAAAACTCACACAATAATGTAACCCCCAGAGAACAAATGAAAAGAGCTGAGGATGTAGGACACGAAGATAAGAGATGAGCTGTCTGTGCCAGTCACTTGAATGCTTTGTAGCCTTAGTGCTGTCAATTTGCCTGATTCCTTTGTTTTAGAATTTGTCTACACATAGATTTCATACTTTCACTTTTGAATGTCATCTTGCGGATTTTTGCCTATCATTAAGTATGTTGAGATTAGTTTGGAACTTTTATCTGGAGTTTAACGTAGAGATGTGTTCTGCTGATATTTTATTTCCTGAAAAATATTCGAAGCATGATTTGTGTGTCTTCATCAAAGCCATGATAGAGGCCTAGAACCCTAGAGTTAAGTGGAGCCTTAAAGGTGATTGAGAGCAAAGCCTTCTCAAACTTTATTTATTTAAAATATATTTTGATATTTTTACAGAGAGGAAGGGAGAGAGATAGAGAGTTAGAAACATTGATCAGCTGCCTCCTGCACACCCCACTGGGGATGTGCCCGCAACCAAGGTACATGCCCTTGACTGGAATTGAACCTGGGACCCTTCAGTCTGCAGGCCAAAGCTCTATCCACTGAGCAAAACTGGTTAGGGCAGCCTTCTGAAACTTTAATTTCCATATGAATAACCTGAATTCTCATTAAAATGCAGAGCCTGATTCAGCAGGTTTGGGCTGGGTCTGGAGAAGTCTGCAGTTCAGACTTAGAGAAGCAGGGTGGTAGAGGACCAACTAGTGACAATTCATTCTGCAACATCTCTGCACCTTTGAATGTAGTAGCTTCCATGAGAACACTCCTAATTTACCCAAAGAACTCACTAGTTTTCAATGTAACCTACTTCACCGTGGAAAACTTAAAACAGTTAGAAAATCTTTATAGTGTCAATACCGTATCTTGTAAGGTTTCTTTCTCAGGGAATTGACTTGCCACTTTTGAAATCATCAGCCAATTCTTATTTGTGGGCGCAAATGAAACCCGCTAGTAGACTATCACAAATGGTTGCAAAGGCTATTGTCTGAGGGAGGCGAGCTATGACGGGAGGTTGGGTTTGGAGCTTCACTCAGTTGCTGGCAGGTTACCTCCCTTTTTTCACATCCCTTTCCTTTTCCTTTTTTTCTCTCTCCTAAGCCAACACATATCACATGTATCATATATGCACATTAAAACATTTAGAGGGATTCAAGGCCCAGGAGAGTATGTTATCTGACCTCAATTGGTGAGCTGGCAAATGTTAAACAGCTGGCTTTGATGGTGGTGGTGTGGGTGGTGGTCCTGTGCAGAGTTTTCACATTTGCCAATTTCCATGGTGTAAATACTCCCACCACAGGCTACTTCAAACTACCCAGAATTTAACAACCAGCTTGCAAAAGTCTGAAAATTTAACAGCCAGTAGGAATCTGCTCCAGTACAGCTTAATCTGACAGCGTTCTAGCAAATACAGTTAACATTTACTGAACACTTACTTTGTGAGAGGCACAGTGTTCAGAGCCTTATATATGTATGGCCTCTAACAAAATTAAAATAAGACCCTATTCACTTATTCAAAATCAATTTACTGAATTCCTTTCATGCTCGGTGCCAGAGAAATAAAGATGAATGGGAAACAACCCCTACCCTGAAGCAGTTCATGGAGTCTAGTGGGGGAGATATATAGACAAATAGATAAATTACAGTGTAACATAATAAATAATAGAACAGATGGTGATAGTAGCTGATTTAGTACCTCTTCTGGGCCCAGCTGGGGGTAAGGGATGCTGAAGGCAATTCCCCTTTTTTACCTCTTTGCAAAAGTCCATGCTGACCACGTCAAATCATCTTCTGTGGATAAAGTTTACGTAGATATCTTTTAGATTTAATGGAGTTTAAGAGCATATCAGTTCCTTAAAAAGAACATTTTTGACATGCATGTTACATTTTATACTTAGAATTGGGTCTAAATTATATGTCATATAGGCTTTTAAAAGAAACTATGTTATACAGAGAAGGAACCTTTTGAGAACTGACAATTTACAGACCTCAGGAGTGCTATCCTTATTCAAATTCAATTTCACTTTAGAAAGCTTGAAGGCATCAGACTGTTACAGAGATAAAGAGCCAAGTAGTAATCTTTTGAGTTAGTATGTTATTCAAGCTGTTGAACCTGTGAGAGTTTGCAGGACTCTTATTCATTTTAAAACTAAAGATAAAAAAAAAGGGGGGGGGGAGAGACGATGTAGTGAAAACTTTTCTTTTGATTATTGCTAATGATTGCAATTCATGACCATAACTGCTTATTTATTTTATTACTTTATGCCCTTTATGGAAGTAGGATGGGTAGAAAGAATAAAATATGATTTTAGTTTTCTTCCCATCTTCTTTGCCTTAGTACTCTATTTGTCCATCACTTTTATATTGGCTTACACAGGCCAGAATTATATTTTAGCTTTATGGGAAGAGTGTGAAAACAGGGTTTGAGGTGTATCAAAAACCAATTTTGATGTGACAGAACAGTGTGCCACAAAACAAAGTTGTTATACTTCTTTCTCTTCTGTCTGCCCTATGCGGACCTAGCATGAGTGAGGTGGTGATTTAGTACAGAATTCTTGATATTTCACCAGGAGCCCTACTGAGCAAGCTTGCTTTGGCTTCTCACAGGATCACAGAAGACAGGATGAAGGATGACTCTTTGAAAGGAGAACAGTCAGGGACCGAGCAACCAGTCACAACCTCCTAATTTCCCCTAAGGCCTTAGGGCATTCTGTTGAAATGTTTAAGTAACAAGGGATAGTAAGGCTTTCAATGTTACACAAAATTTAGTACACAGGGAGAAAAAGGAAATGGGAAGAACTCAAGAATTATTGGAGGATCAAGTTCATTAATTGGGTCTACTTATATGTCATTAAATGATTACCTTGATGCTCATTTTATCTACATTTCCATTGTTTTACTTTTCTATAGGCCTTTGTACATTAACAAATCTCTCTTGGTTTATATTCAAAAGATGAATTTATTAACATTTTTATGTTTGTTTTTTTTCTCCCTGAAGAATAGTCAAATGGGGAAGCTATTATAAGTTAGGGCGACCATAAAATTTACCATCCAAACCAGGGCACTTTTGAGAATGAAAGGAGCTGCTATTATTAATATACTAAAATAATTATGCTGGTAATCAGTAGTCAACAGGGTCTATCTCTTTGCAAAATGCAATATGTGGTCATCCTAACTACAAGTCATTTAATTACTGTTATTTGGTTGCCATCTGGTTTTCATAGAAAAACATCTGAAAAACATGTGAGGCCATGTAGTTAAAAAATTGCCTGGAATTCATGGAAATTAGAGTAGGGCTCAGAAGCAGTGATTCTGTCCCTTATGACTGAAACAAGACAGTGAGAAGAAGGTACACAGAAGCCCTCCAAATTAAAAGATCCTTTTCTGAGGTAGTTACTTCCCTGTCAGATCTCTTGAGTTTATGAACCTACTAGAGGCCCAATGCACAAAATTCGTGCAAGGGGCTCGGCCCTCGCAGCCCTGGCTTCATCCAGAAGGTCATCTGGATGGTCGCTCTGCTGTTCAGTCTAATTAACATATTAGGTCTTTATTATATAGGATACTCCACAGGGATCAGAAACTTCAGAAACTTGTATTTCTGTTGTAACTGACTGAGCTCAGAATTTGTTCATAGCTCTCTTGGGCTATAGCAAACACCTTCTAACTGATCTCACTGCTTTCTGTCTTTCCACATGTCAAATCCTTTGTCTCTATCACAGCTAGACTGATTGACCTAAAATGTAACGCTGTGTTGGGAAGCATGAGACTTGGTTGGAAAGTTTGTAAGGAGGACATTCTGATAAAAAGGAAGTGTGTGGAAGGAGCCTGCCCTGTTTATGGGAACTCCAACTTAGGGGAGACTTAGGGGAGTGTCTAAGGTGGCACTAATTATTCCTTGACCTTTCCAAACAAGCCTGTGCATGTGCAGACCCCCAGGTGTTTACTGGAATCCTATGCTTAATCCCTGGATGCCCTGGCCTAGAGGACAATGTAAACATGTGTCCTGCCAAGATTAGTCACCCTACTGATTGCATCTAAAGATAAAAATTCCAATAAAGGCCTAACGAGGCAGGCAATAGAGGCTGCCCTGGCTACTAAAGCCAGAGGCCCCTTAGCCCTCTCTTGCATAAACTGTGTCTGAGTGATCTGTTCATCAGTCATTCAGGGGCTGCTGGTCAGCCCCGGCAAAGCTGACCATGTCATTCTCTTTCTCCAGATTATTTAGTAGCTTCCCTGCAGTGCAGCACACAAGGCCCTCCATACATCATTCCTGTCCACTTCTTCAGCATCGCTCCTTGGCAATAACACATTGTTTCTACTTCTCCAAACACAGCATGGTATCTTTTGGTTGACCTTTAATTAATCCTTGAACCTAGGAAAACTAGGCAAATGATTTTTAGGAGGAAGGATGGTGTATGGCTATCTGAGTCCTTCAATTTTCATCACTATTTTTTATTTATATACAAAAGAGGTGACTGTTCTATGAATTTTGACAAATATACAGACTTAGGTAGCCACTATCACTATATTCCAGATATGGAACAGTTTCATCACTGCCCCTCCCCCCCCCCCCAAAAAAAATCTTTTGCTTGTTACCTTTGTAGTCAGACCCTATCCACCCTGGCTACCACTGATCTGTTCTATACTCTAAGTTTTGTCTTTTCTGAATAGCATGCAAATGGAGTCACACATTATATGTGTATCACTCAGTACAATGATTTTGAGACTCATCTGATTTGTGGCAGGTTTCAGAAGTTCATTTCCTTTCAATGTTGAGTAGTGTTCCATTGTATGGATGTACCACAGTCTGTTTAGCCATTCCCCTGGTGAGAGACTTTGGGTTGTTTTCAGGTTTGGGTAATCTTGAATAAACCTTTTCTTATAGGTTTTATTGTGGACATAGGTTTTCATAAGGCCAAGAGTGGGATTGCCCTTATGCACTGAAAGTGTATATTTATAAGGAAACTGCCAAACTGTGTTCTACTGTGGTTGGGCTGTAGCGTATTCCCACCAGCAATGCATGAGAGTTTCAGATTCCTCACATCTTCACGAATATTTGGTATGGTCAGTCTTTCATGTTAGCCATTCTAATCATCATGTAGAGGTAGCTCATTGTGGCTTTAACTTGCATTTTCATAATGACTAATTGTGTCAAGCATCTTTTTATATGCTTTCATGATATATGTCTACTTTTGGTAAACTGTTCAAATATTTTGCTAATTTCTTTGTTGAGTTTTTAGTTTCCTTATTAAGTTTTTAGAGTTCTTTATTTTTAATAAAATTTCTTTATGAGAAATACAGTTTTAAATATTTTCTTCCATTTGGTGGCTTCTTTTCTATTCTCTTACTACTATCTTTTGCAGAGAAAACATTTTAAATTTTGATTAAGTTCAGTTTATGATTTTTTTTCTTTTATGCATTATGCTTTTGCTGTCATATCTAAAAATTATTTGCCTAACCCAAGGTGTATTCGTTTGCTAAGGCTACCATGACAAAATATTACATACTGGAAAGGAAAAGGGGGTGGGGCTTGCAACCTAGTTCAGTATCTGGTTAAAACTGTAGTCTTACTTCCCTACTCTGACTGACTTGGGTGGAGCTGCAGAGCCTAACTCAACCGTGGGCAAACTACAGCCTGTGGGCCGGATCAGGCCCGTTTGAAATGAATAAAACTAAAAAAAAAAAAAGACTGTACCCTTTTATGTAATGATGTTTACTTTGAATTTATATTAGTTCACACAAACACTCCATCCATGCTTTTGTTCTGGCCCTCCGGTCCAGTTTAAGAACCCATTGTGGCCCTCCCTGCCACAGCTGACTTGGGCGGAGCTGCAGGGACCCTCAGGGGCTGCCACAGGAGGAGATACATAGGTCAGAGTCTCTCCATGAGTTCAGTTCAGGCTTTGAATACGAAATTCCTCTGGATTAGCAGATCCGCGAAATAAAGTTAAACTTTCCTCCCTCAGAGTGCTGGTTGATCCTTCTCCCGTGCATCCTGCCACAACATTACTAAGTGGCTTAAACAACAGAAATTTATTTTCTCACAGATCTCGAAGCTAGAAGTCCAAGATGAAGATTTGGTCTCTTCTGAGGCCTCTCTCCTTACCTTGCAGATGCTGCTGCCTCACTGTGCCCTCATATGTTCTTCCCTTGTGCTCACACATGTCCCTATTCTAGTCTCCTCTTCTCTTTTTTTTATTCTTATAAGGACACCCGTTATATTAGATTACGGCACAGCCAAAAGACCTCATTTTATCTTAATTTCTTCTTTAAAGATTTTATCTCCAAATACAGTCACATTTTGAAGTGCTGGGGATTAAGACTTCAGCATATGATTTGGGGGGTGGGGATGGATAATTTATTCATAATACAAGGTCACAAAGACTTCCTATGTTTTCTGCTAAATGTAAATTATTTCAATAGAGGGAATTGTAAAGTTATTTGGTGAAAACCGAGACTGCTTTGTTCAGTGCTGTACTGCCAATGCTAAATACAATCCTTGACATCTTAAATCGCTCACCAAAACTTGTTGAATGAGTGTGAATCACATTCACGATTCTGTGGATGCAAAGGGGCCGCCTGCAAACCTGACTAGCTCAGGGAAAGCCTGTGTGGTGGCCTTGCAAACTCAGAGACCTAAACTAACCACAAGGATGGTCTGAAGTTAAAACTTTTAAACTACAAGCAATTTATGGTGGGTAGTCATGTCCTAAGCCAGTATCTTCCCTGACAATCTTTAACTTTACTGAGCCTAGCTATTGTCTTTTGCATCTAAGATAACATTCCTTTGGAATGTCTGGGTAACTCCCCTTTTCCAGACCTCACTGGACACAACCAGGGCAAAAACCATAATTCCTCTCATTGTTTTATCATGTTCATTGTTAACTGTTAACTATCTTGCACCAGTCTTTGTAAAAGACTTATGTACCTCTCATTTTACTTTTTATCCAATCCCAGAGGCTCCTCCTCCCTTTTGCCTCCCCCTCTTTGCTTTTTCCTGCCTCCCTAATCTATCACCAATGGATTTCATGTAACCCACTCACTTCTCCTCCTTTGATTGTAATGTATAAAATAAGATGCAAAACTGCCATTCTCCAGAGCATTATCTCAGTCCCTTGAGCTTCTGCTTCCCTGCATTTGTTGAGTTTGGCTCAGATAAATTCACAAAATTCTTCACAGGTTTGAATGTTTCTTATGTTAACAACTAGAGGCCCAATGCACAAAATTCGTGCAAGGGGCTCAGCCCTGGCAGCCCCGACTTCGTCCGGAAGGTCGTCTGGAAGGACGTCTGGAAGGTCATTCGGCTGTCCGGTCTAATTAGCATATTAAGCTTTTATTATTATAGATTATTATAGATTCTACTCACGTTCCTTGAATCTCAGAGAATAATTATAGCTGTCTTGCTGAAGAATTAGTATGGTATTTATCAGATCTAAATCATTCTTTAAAAACCTATTAATAACCATTCAAAATTGCCCAAATATCTACTAAAGACAAAAATGAAACTACACTATGACTCAGCAATTTTATTCCTAGGTATCTACCCTACAGATTAGTGCATATGTTCACCAGAAGATACATATAAAAGTGTTCATAGTAACAGCATTCATAAAAGACAAAAGTGGAGCATCTAAAATGTTCATCAACAGTAAAATTATTGGTAATACATTCTAACATATTAAAACAATGGAACAGTATATAGCACTGGCCATGAACATATTACTTATAAATGTAACAACATAAATATGTCACAAAACAAAATATTGAGCAAGAGATGTTAGACAAAAGGAATATATATTTTATTACTTAATTTATATAAAAGTCAAAAACAAGTAAAACTTACCTATGGTGATAGAACTCTTGACAATACTTAACTTTAGGGAAGAAGGGGTCTCTGTGAAGTTGGTAACATTTCATTTATTTATGTGGCGGTGGGCACATAGATAGGTTCACTGTAAAATATCATGACTTATGATTTGTGCTTACTTTAAAAAATTACTGCATGTGAGCATAGCCTTGTTATTTCTATATAAACTACAGGAAATCTTGGGAAGGTATTTTACTGGGCTTTATTGAAAAATACAGCAAAATAAAATATAGGTTATTTTTCTATTTTAAAATATTAGCTACTTCTTTTCCCCTTCTAACTTTTCTACATGGCTTCATTGTTGAAATTCTTTAGCTGTGTGGAGAGAAAGTCTGAGAAGAAGCAACACAAAAGGGAAAGTTCTTTTTGCTGAATCTTGAGGAAACAGAGTCAGGAAAAGCTTATATGGTTTTATCCTTTGACTGCTCATAGTATGGTTACAAATGGCAATTCTGGTCCTTAGGTAAAGTTGAATTTGTCACACCAGCTGCTTTTCTTAGTAGTAGCCAAGGCATTGAACCAAGTGCTTCTTCACTGTTCAGTGTAGATTACAACTAGAACTGTTGGTCCAGTGGTAATCTACACTTAAATTTCAATAGTGCAGAGACATTCTTTGTAAAGAGATGCTAAGCATTAAGTATCTGAAATGTTAAAGAATGTTTCATTTGTTACCTACCAGGAGAGGTGTCACTTGCTTCTTTCCTTCATGGTACTCTTACACACAAGTGGAATCAATGACTGAAAAGCAGAATTCTTGAACATCAAGAGATGCTGTGTGTGTATGTGTGTGTACACACACACACACACATACACACACACAGGTGTTTTAAAAAAATATACACATTGCCCTAGTTGGTTTGGCTCAGTGGATAGAGTGTCAGCCTGCAGACTGAAGGGTCTCTGGTTCGGTTCCAGTCAAAGGCTTATGTCCAATATATGCGCTCGATCCCCAGCAGGGGGCGTGCAGGAGGCAGCCAATCAATGATTCTTTTTCATCATTGATGTTTCCATCTCTCTCTCCCTCTCCCTTCCTCTCTGAAATCAATAAAAATATATTAAAAAATACACACATTAAAATTAATGTCTGTTCTAAATGTACGTCACTTTGATATATACATCTGGAACTGTTAAAAGGAATTTTTTCTCCTAAATTAAAATCTTTTCTCACTTGGCTGATGTGGCTCAGTGGTTGAGCATTGACCTAGGAACCGGGAGGTCATGGCTCAATTCCCAGTCAGGGCACATGCCTGGGTTGCAGGCTTGATCCCCTGTAGGGGGTGTGTAAGAGGCAACCAACCAATGATTTTCTATCATCATTGATGTTTCTGTCTTTCCCTTTCCTTTCTTCTCTGAAATCAATAAAAATATATTTTAAAAAAATCTTTTCTCAATTAGCTTCCTAAATTAATTCACATTTTTATAAGCAATTAAGAAAAATATAAAATACTACTCTCAACTTCTAAGAAAATGTTTTCTTTTTTTAGACATTACCATATATATTATTGATTTCAGAGAGGAAGAGAGAGGGAGAGATAGAAACATCAATGATGAGAAAGAATCATTGATTCACTGCCTCCTGCATGTCTCTCTCCTGCTGAAGATTGAGCCTGCAACCGGGTCATGTGCCCTTGACTGAAATTGAACCTGGGACTATTCAGTCCGCAGGCTGACACTCTATCCACTGAGCCAAACCAGGTAAGATAGAAAATAATGTTTCCAACCCAGTTTTGTAAAGTAGAATATTACATTGGTATGTAATCTTTTCTATGTATAAACCCAAAACTGGTAGAATTCAGTCAAGTTAATATATTTCAAATGGTTTAATAAGCTGCTGAATCATATCATAGCTTCTTGGTAGACACAGTGTGCTTTAACAAATCATATTTTGATTGATTGAATACAATCAACCCTTTTTCATAAGATAGGGGATTTCTACCTTCTTAATATCTTTGAGATTGTCTCTAAGATGATCTAATCAATTGGATATTTCTGTGGCTGTGGGGGAAAATAAAATCAGACATAGACTTGAAATTCTGTCCATGTGATGCCAATAAGTAAAAACGGGAAAAAAAAATTCAATTGTCAAATTTGTTATCAAAATTCCTAATGACTACATTAAGCCCACAAATTCCTTTTAGACTCTTTTCAAAGTACTGTTTTATTGAAATACTTCCATTAATGACAGCAAAGTGAAGTGGTTATGTGAAACCTTGTGCCATTAATAATTATGAAATCTAGAATATATATATTCCCAACATTTTAAAGTACTGGAAGTTATCCAATTGCAGACAGGCGTAGGAAAGTTTATTCTTGAAAAACTGCAATCAGAGGAGGAAGAATTACTAGTTTTTGGCTTTCTTTCCTAAAGATTCTCCCTAACACCATGGTGATAGCAAAAATTCACAGCATTATGATAGCAGAGAAGAGTTCAAAACTGGAAAAGCAGCTGTAAATTTAAGGGGAAAATTTTGGGAGCAAGAGAATTGCACAAGTGAGATATAAAGTCTGAGCATAAACTCTTCCCTAATGTTGGTTGATTGGTGGAGTGTGTGTATGTGTGTGTGTGTGTGTGTGTGTGTGTGTGTGTGTGTGTGTGTGAAAGACATCAAGGCATCTGGTGATAAAACAGTGAGGGTTCAAAGAGGAATCTACCCCTGAAAGTCAACTATGCTAGGTGCACTGGGAGATTTATGAATTCACTGTTTTTTATTTTTTTAATCTGAATTAATTCCTCAAGCTGCTCAGGTGGTAAAAACCTGAAGTGTTACTGGCTTGAGGTATCAGAGGACAGAGTCTTAGGCTGGTAGAGAAATTTAGGGGCAAAATCTCATAAGAAAAAGACCAACAGAGAAGATGAGCCCCAATATCTGAATGTAAACTGTGCCCAAATCCTTGGCTGACCACCAAGTTAAGTGGGTGCAGGTGAAATTCCCAGGAAGCCAGGGAATTTCCTCTCTGAAATCAGCAGCAAGAAGCTGAAGAAACAGCAAATATATCAGGGCTATATCCCATGGCAGAGACAGAATTTACATTTTGAATCCTTGCAAGTTAACTGCCTATAAAAACAATGAAAAACCATTTTGGAATCCTATATAATAAAGAGGTGATATGCAAATTGACCCTCACTCTGTCACACCGTCACAAGATGGCTGTGCCCACAGCAGAGGCAAGGTTCCCATAAAACAAGATGGCAGCGCCGATAGCGGAGGCGGGGTTCCTATAATGAGCCATACGAGTGATCAGCAGGGACCTGAGGCTGCATGGTGGTGGGTTGAGCCAGGGAACCTGAGATCATGCCCCCCACCAGCAGGGCTTGACAGGGGACCTCAGGCCGCATCCCCCACCCTGGGCGTGGGGACCCGAGGCCATGCCCCCCTGCATGGTGGGGCTTGAAGGAGAACCTCAGGCCGCGCCTTTCACCCTGGCACTGGGTCAGGGGGCCTGAAGCCATGCCCCCCATCCAGTGGGGCTTGACGGGGGACCTGAGGCCATGCCCCCTGCCCCAGCACCGGACTGGAGGACTTCAGGCTGCACCCCCTGCCCCGGCGGCAGGCCGGGGAACCTGAGGATGCACGGGTGGAACTGAGGCTGTGCCTCCCACCTGGCAGGGCTTGATGGGGGACCTGAGGCTGTTCCCCCTGCCCAGTGGGGCTTGACTGGGATGGAGCCGGCTGGGTCTGGATCTCACCCAATGGGGGTGGGCCTGGCCAGGTCTGGGTCTCGTGCCATTTCAAGGTGCACGTGGGTGGGTGGGGACTTGACTCTGGGTCCCACAGCATACCCCAGACTCTGACAGGAGGAAGATTTTCATATACACTTTACTAATTTTCTTTCATTTCTGACACTTCTATTATAGAGAAAGGGCAAATAGCAATATTAAAATATTTCCTCTAATTAATTCCTTTTTAATGTGTACCAATTTTGTGCACCAGGCCACTAGTATAACACAATCCTGAATTGTCATAATGTATTATCTGCAATGACTAAACTTATAGATGTGTAAAGAAACAGAAAAGTGTAACTCACATTCAGGAACAATGAAGTCCATAGAAAATGCTTCAGAATGTATAACTGGCAAGGCTCCAAAGGTAGTATCACAAATTTATTCAAATAATTAAAAGTGAGCCCTAACCGGTTTGGCTCAGTGGATAGAGGGTCCCAGGTTTAATTCCAGTCAAGGGCATGTACCTTGGTTGCAGGCACATCCCCAGTGGGGAGTGTGCAGGAGGCAGCTGATCGATGTTTCTCTCTCATCGATGTTTCTAACTCTCTATCCCTATCCCTTCCTTTCTGTAAAAAACCAATAAAATATATATTTAAAAAAAAAAAAGAATTAAAAGTGAGCCCTAGCCGGTTTTGCTCAGTGGATAGAGCATCGGCCTGTGGACTGAAGGGTCCTGGATTCGATTCTGGTCAAGGGCACATGCCTAGGTTGCAGGCTCAGTCCCCAGTGAGGGGCAAGCAGGAGGCAGCCAATGAATGATTCCCTCTCATCATTGGTGTTTCTATCTCTCTCTTCCTCTCCCTTCCTCTCTGAAATCAATAAAAATATATAAAAAAGAATTAAAAGTGAAATAGAATTAATGAGTAAACAGTAAGAATCTCAATAGAGAAATAAATACTATTTAAAAAATGAAATTTCAAGAATGGAATTTGAATTAAGAAGACACAATTTTGCATATAAAAATGCTAAAGAATCTACAAAATACAATAATGAAAATGAAAAATCACTAGATAGGCTTAATGTCAGGTAGGAGATAGCAAAATCCAAAATACTGAACTTAAAGATAGATCAGTTAAAAGGATACAGTTCAAAGGAGAGAGAGAGAAATTAAAGAAAAATAAACAGAAACTCAAGAGACTTATGGGACAAAATATAAAAGGAGTGAGCCCTATCTGGTTTGGCTCAGTGGATAGAGCATCAGCCTGTGGACTGAAGGGTCCCGGGTTCGACTCCGGTAAAGGGCTCGTCCTCAGGTGCAGGCTCCTGGCCCTTGTCCGGGGCATGCCGGAGGCAACCAATTGATGTGTCTCTCTCACATCAGTGTTTCTCTATGTCTCTCCCTCTCCCTTCCACTCTCTCTAAAAATCAATGGAAAAAATATCCTTGGGTGAGGAAGAAGAAGAAGAAGAAGAAGAAGAAGAAGAAGAAGAAGAAGAAGAAGAAGAAGAAGAAGAAGAAGAAGAAGAAGAAGAGTGAGAGAAAGGGTAAAAATATAAGAAATAATGAAATAATTGCCAAAACCTTCCTCAATGTGGTTTAAAAAAATAACTTTCATTTCCAAGAAATTCAAGGAAAGTCAATAAGTAAAACAAAGAGACTGCACTTTCAAAACTCAGGTTGCTTAAAGTCAAATATGAAGTGACAGTCTTGGTGTTAGAGAAAATTGATACATTAGATATAGGGGAATACAAACATGATTATGACTGATTTCCTCACAGACACCATGGAGACTAGAGACATTGGAACAACATATTAAAAGTGCTAGGTGTGGCCCTGGCCAGGTAGCTCAGTTTGAAAAGGAAAATGGGGGGGCTTGCAACCTAGTTCAGTATCTGGTTAAAACTGTAGTCTTACTTCCCTATTCTGACTGACTTGGGCGAAGCCGCAGAGTCTAACCCCAGGGCCCTGCCACAGCTGACTTGGGCGGAGCTGCAGGGACCCTCTGAGGCCGCCACAGGAGGAGATATAGAGGTCAGAGCCTCCACACGAGGGGAGTTCAGGCTTTGGATCCAGAATTCCTCTGGATTGGCAGATCTGCGAAATAAAGGTTAAACTTTCCTCCCTCAGAGTGCTGGCTGATGGTTCTCCCATGCATCCTGCAGCAACAAGTTGGTTAGAGCATCGTCCTGACACACCAAAGTTTCAGGTTCTATCCCCAGTCAAGGCACATGCCCAGGTTGTGGGCTTGGGAGGCAGTCAATCCAATGTTTTGCTCTCACGTCAATGTTCCTCTCTCTCCCCCCTCCTTTCTTCTTTCTCTAAAAATCAATAAACATCTTAAAAAAAAAGAATTGACCAATGAATGCCTAACCAAGTGGAATTATAAATCGATGTTTCTCTCTGTCTCTTTCGCTCATACTCCCTTCCTCTCTAAAATTAATCAATTAAAAATATTCAGCAAAAATAACTTTCAAAAATTAAGGCAAATAATTACATTTTCAGGTAAACAAAAACTGCGAGAATTTGTTGCCAGCAGACTACACCATAAGTAATGCTAACAGAAATTCTTTAGGCTGAAAGGAAATGACAACAGAGGGCAGCTCTCAAGTATGGGATTGAAAAGAAATCCAAATCTATTTATATAATTCTTTTTTTTTTCTCTTAAAGTGTTTCAAAACCATATGACTATTTGAAGAAAACATTACAAAAATGTATTATTGGAATTACAATGAATATGTATATATATGTGTATATATATATATATGTATGTATATATATATACATATAAATGACTGAGAAAGTGGGATGATAAGTAGAAATATATCACTGGAAGGTGATATATTTTACATGAGGTAATTTAATATTTACTCTGAGGAGACTATGATAGGTTAATAAGCAAAATGTGATCTCCAGAGCAACTGCTAAAAAAATTGTGCAAAAAGATATATCTTTCAAGGGAATAGAAGAATTAAAATAAGATAAAAATTTATTAACCAAAAAATAAAATACAGGAAGGGAGGAACAAAAATCAGGTATAACTAATTGAAAAAAATAGTAAAGTGGCAGACTTAAATACAACCATATCAATAACTAATTTAAATGTAAATGGACTAAACACTTCTATTAAAAAGCAGAAATTGTGAAATGGATACAAGAACAACTATATACTATAGATATAGTATATATCTATGTAGATACTATCTATAAAAGTTACACATTGAATATAAACATACAAATAGGTTGAAATTTAAAGGATGGAAAATGGTATACAATGCAAAAACAGTAAGCAAAAGAAAATTGGTATGAGATTAAATTAGTAATTCATAAATCTCACATGAAAAGTCCAGGACCAGATTGCTTTACTGATGAATTCTAATCAATTGTTTAAGAATTAAGATCAATTCTTCAAAAATTCTTTCAAAACTTAGAAGAGGGACAAACATTTCCTAACTTACTTTAAGATGCCAATATTTCCCTGATATCAAAGCTAGACAAAGCCATCACAAGAAAACTACAGATCAATAGCCTTAATGAATGTGGATACAAAAATCCTTCATAAAATACTAGCAAACAGTATCTAGCATTATATCAAGAGGATTATACATCATGACCAAGTGGGGTTTATCCTAGGCTACAAAGGTAGTTAAACATGTAAAAAGCAATTCATCCACTAGGCCATATTAATAGAAAAAATAAAAGAAACCACTTGAGTACCTCAATAGATTAAGGAAAACATCTGAAAATATCCAGTAGCCTTTCATGATTCAGCACCTAGGAATACAAGGGAAATTTTTCCACCTGATAAAGGGTGTCTGAAAATCTCTCAGATAACATCATACTTAACGGTGAAAGATTGGATTCTTACCCACTAAGATCAGGAAGTTGTCAAGGATGTCCATTCTCAACACTTCTAACTATTCAACACTGTATTGGAGGCTCTAGCCAGGGAAATTCAGTAAGAAAAAAAAATTTAAAAATATCCTGATAGGAAAGAAAACACTAAAAAACTATTTCTATTTTTAGAAGACACAAGTTTGCATAAAAATGTACTAAGGAATCCATAAAAAGTATATTGGAGCTAAGGAGTTCAGGAAGGTTGCCTGATACAAGATCAATATACAAAAATCAATTATATTTTTGTTCATTAGCAATAAAAAATCTGAAAATGAAATTAAGAATATAATTCCACTCATAACAGCATTAAAATAATCAAATACTTAAGAATGAATTTAATCAAAATGATATCATACTTGCATGTTGAAAACTAAAAAGCATCATTAAAATCAATTTAAAAAGAACTAAATTAGTGGAAAGACATGTTCATGGATTGGAAGATTTAATGTTGTTAAGATAGCAATACTCCCTAAATTAATTCCCAGAGTCAATGCAATCTCTATCAAAATCTCACCTGCTCTTTTTTTGGAGACAGTAACAAGCAGATACTAAAATTTATATGGTATTATAAGAAACCCAAATAGCTAAAACAAATTGAAAAAGAATAAAGTAGGAGGGATCATACTTCCTTATTTTAAAACTTACTCCACAGCTACAGTAACTAAGATTGTGTGGCACTAGCATAAAAATATACATATAAGTTAGTGGAATAGAATTGAGATTCCATAAGTAAACCCTCACAGCTATTGTCAAATCATTTTCAATAAGTGTGCCCAAACAATTCAATTAAGAAATAGTCTTTTTAAGAAATGGTGCTGGGCCAACTGGATAGCCATATGTAAGAGTAAAACTGAATTCGTATACAAAAACTCATACACCACACCTTATACAAAAACTTAAGATGGATTAAAAACCTAAAAGTAAGAGCTAAAAGTATAAAAGTCTCTGAAGAAAACATACATATAAATCTTTGTAGCTTTGGTTTAGATAATGGTTCTTAAATATGACATGAAAAGCATAAGCAACAAAAGAAAACAGATAAATCAGACTTTTAAAAAACTTTTATGCTGTAAGGTAACTAATAAGAAACTGAGAAGACAATTCATAGAAAGAAGGATATATTTACAAATCATATATTGGATAAGAGTCTAATAACCAGCTCTTAGAATTGGACAACACAAATGCTAAACATCCAGTTAACAAAATGGCAAGAGACTTGAATAGACCTTTCTCCAAAGGAAATATGCAAAGGGCTAATATAGCTCATGAATAGATGCTCATCATCATTAGTCATTAGGGAAATGTAAATTAAAACCACAATGATATAATACCACTTCACACCTATTAGGATAATGACAGTAAAAAAGATAGGCAATAAAAAATGTGGCAGGGATGTAGAGAAATTGGAACCTTCAAACATTGCTGGTGGGAATTTAAAATTATATAGCTGCTGCCTTGGCCAGGTGGCTCTGTTGGTTGGAGCATGGTCCCATGCACTGGAAGGTTGAGGGTTTAATACCTGGTAAGGGTACATACCTTGGTTGTGGTTCAATCCCCAGCCAGGGTGCATACAAGAGACAACCAATCTATGAGTCTCTCTCACATCAATGTTTCTCTCTCCCTCCCTTCCCCCGTCTCTAAAGTTAAAAACAAAACAAAACAAAACAAAAATGATGTAGCTGCTTTATAAAATAGGTTGGCAGTTCCTCACAGAGGTAAACATACCATATGACCAAGCAATTCCACTTCTAGGTATGTACTCAAGGAAATTGGAACATATGTTCTCACAAAAACTTTTACATGAATGCTCATAGCAGCATTATTCAGAATAGTAAAAACTCAGAAACAGCCTTTAATGGCCATTAACTGATAAATGGATAAACAAAATGTGATATATCCATACAATGAAAGATTATCCAGCCATTAAAGTAAATGAATAACTCATGCATGCTACAACATGGATAAAGCTTGAAAACATGCTAATTGAAAGAAACCAGACACAAATGGCCACATGTTGTATGATTCTATTTATATAAAATATCCAGCATAGGCAAATCCATAGAAAGAGAAAGTAAATGAATGGTTACCAGGGGTTTGGGGGATGGAGAATGGGAGTAACTGCTAATGGGTCTGTGATTACTTTTTGGAGTGACGAAAAGGTTTTGGGGTTAGATAGTGGTGATGATTGAACAACTTTGTGATTATATTAAAACCATCAAATTGTTCACTCTAAAATGGTGAATTTCATGAAACATGAATTATATATCAATTTTTAAAAAGAAAAGAAAATATTAATTATTGTAATTAAACACATCAATAGAATATGTAACAAAAATCATATAGTCATTTCAGTAACAGCAGAAATAACATTGAAAAGAATTTAGTAACTCCCAGCAAACTAAGATCTGAAGGGTACTTCCTCAACATGATGAAGGTCTACACAAAACTCACAGCTAACATAATATTTTATAGTGAAAGTGTAAGAATTAAAAATACACAAATTCTAGAGGAAAACATAGGAGAACTTAATAGGCAAACATTTCTTAGGACAAAAAATATGAACCATAGAGAAAAAAATGATAAACTGGACCTTGACAAAACGTAAAAAGGTTCACTATTTGAAATTCATCATTTAGAAATAAAAAGCAAGCCTTAGAGTAGAAAAGAATTTATAATACATATGTCAGACAAATAATTTGCATCTCAAATATATAAAGAACTCTTATAACTCAATAATAGAAGGACATCTCAATATAACAATGAGCAAAATATTTGAACAGACACTACACTAAAGAATATATATCAACAGCCAAAAGCACATGAAAACAGTGCCCAACATTTTTAGTTATCAGGAATATGTAAATTAAAATGACAATGACATATTACTACATATATATATATAGATATATATCTATATCTATCTATCTATCTATCTATCTATCTATCTATCTATCTATCTATCTATCTATCTATCTATCTACTAGAGGCCCGGTGCACAAAAATTTGTGCACTCAGGGGGGAGGGGGGATCCCTCAGCCCGGCCTGTGCCCTCTCTCAGTCTGGGACCCCTCGGGAGATAACGACCTGCTGGCTTAGGCCTGCTCCCGGGTGGCAGAGGGCAGGCCCAATCCCTAGGTGCAGCCCCTGGTCGGGCTCAGAGCAGGGCCGATTGGGGAGTTGGGGAGCCGCCCCCTGTCATGCACAGAGCAGGGTGGATTGGGAGGTTGTGATGCCACCCTCAGTCATGCTCAGGGTAGGGCCGATTGGGGGGTTGGGGCACCGCCCCCTGTCACACTCAAGGCAGGGTCAATGGGGAGGTTGTGGTGCCACCCCCTGTCACGCACAGAGCAGGGCCCATCAGGGGGGTTGGGGCTCCGTACCCTGTCACGCACAGAGCCGCAGGGCGATCAGGGGGTTTGGACGCTGCCCTTTGTCACGCTGATCCCGGTGCCAGGAGGCCTCGCGGCTCCGCTGATCCTGGTGCTGGGAGGCATATTACCCTTTTACTATATAGGATAGAGGCCTGGTGCATGGGAGGGGGCTGGCTGGTTTGCCCTGAAGGGTGTCCTGGATCAGGGTGGGGGTCCCCACTGGGGTGCCTGGCCAGCCTGGATGAGGGGATGATGGCTGTTTGCAGCTGGTCACACACCCTTCAGGGTGGGGGTCCCCACTGGGGTGCCTGGCCAGTCTGGGTGAGGGGCTGAGGGCTGTTTTCAGGCTGGCGGGTGACTGAAGTTCCCAACTGCTCCTTTTTTTCTTTTTCTTTTTTATTCTGGGCCAGCTTTAGCTCTGGCTCCAGCTCTGATGCCTCTGCTGCTGAAAGCAGGTATCTGGTTTGTTTGTGTTCTATAATCGAAACACTGTATCAACTCCAGCTCTGAGATCCCGGTGGGCTGAAAGCAGGTTTCTGGGGTTTTGTTTAGCTTCTATATTTGTAACTATGTTTCAAACTGCAGGCTCAGAGGCCGGCAAGGCAGTCAGGGAACGTTGGTTTCCTCCATCACTGAAGCAAACAAGCCTCATGTTAGTTTCAAGCTGCCATCTTGGCTGGCAGTTAATTTGCATATCGCCCTGATTAGCCAATGGGAAGGGTAGTGGTCGTACCCTAATTACCATGTTTCTCTTTTATTAGATAGGATATATAAAGAAGTAATATGCAAATGCAGTTCCATAATGGTCATGACCAGCTCTGGAGGAGGAGGTGGGCATAGCCCCAAGCCTGAGAGAACAACACAGAGGGGGCCTGCTCTGACCCTCCGTGGTGCAGCTGGGGGCAGGCCTCCAGTGGAAACACGCACACACGTACGAGGCATCTGCTCCGAGACTCCATGGCCGTCAGTAGGACATCCCCTGAGGGCTCCCAGACTGTGAGAGGGGGAAGGCTGGGCTGAGGGGTCCCCACTCCCCCAGTGCACGAATTTCGCGTACCAGGCCTCAAGTATCAAATAGAGTGGTTCTCAACCTTCTGGCCCTTTAAACACAGTTCCTCATGTGACCCAACCATAAAATTATTTTCGTTGCTACTTCATAACTGTAATGTTGCTACTGCTATGAATCGTAATGTAAATATCTGATATGCAGGATGGTTTTAGGCGACCCCTGTGAAAGGGTTGCTCGACCGCCAAAGGGGTCACGACCCACAGGTTGAGAACTGCTGATCTAATAAAAGGCTAAAATAAACATTAGAATACTAAATATAGGACAGGATAGAAGAGCAACTGGAATTCTCATACACTGCTGGAAAGGATAGAAAATTGTACAAATATTTGGCAGTTTAACAGGCTTTTTTTTAAGTTCAAAATTCAGCTACTATACCACCCAACTGTTCTATTCCTGTGTATTTATCCAAGAGGAATAAAAACATAGGGTCACATTAAAAATTCTCTATTAGTGTTCATAGTGGCTTTATTCATTGTGGCCACAAACAGTAAGCAACCCGAATATGCCTCAGCTGGGGAATGGATTAGCAAACATTGGCATGTCCACACAATGGTATACTACTCAGCAATAAAAAAACGCACACACAAAAAAACAAAAAACAAAAAATGAGCAACAAAGTCTCAGTAACATGCCTATGAACGAAGCCATAGACAAAAGAGTACATAAATTATGTTTCCATTTATAAGAAATCCAAGAAAATGCAAACTGCTCTCCATAGAGAAGAAGGCAGATCAAGTGGTTGCCTGGGTTTGGGATGAAGATGGTAATAAAATGTAAGGGAGCATGAGGGAACATTTTTGGGGTGATGAAAATATTTTATGTCTTGATTATAGTAGTGGTTGTATAGGTCTACATTTTTGCGAAAACTCATGGAATTATACACTTGAAATGAGTGCAATTTCTTGTATGTATATTATATCAATAAGATTGATCAAAGCCCTGGCCAGTGTGGCTTCGTTGGTTGAGTATTGTCCTGTGTACTGAAAGGTCACCAGTTCAATTCCTACTCAGGGCGCATGCCCAGGTGTCTACTTGATTCCTGGTAGGGGGTAGGTGCAAGGAGTCAGCCAATCGATGTTTTGTTCTCACATTGATGTTTCTTTCTCTCTCCCTCTCCCCTCTTCTCTCTCTCTCTAAAAAAAACAACAAAAAAACACAAAACAAAAACAAACAAACAAAAAAACACTTTTAAAAAATAACATAAAATTGTTAAGAAAAAGATTGAAATATTTTTAGCTGACCATCTGATCATGGGGCCTAGTAAATCAGAGCCAAAATAATTAGGTCAGGAATGTACCCATGACATAAGGATGTGATAAACTCTAGCAGATCATTTGGGAAGATGAGATTTTTTTTTTCTCCTGGTAGATTGTGAGACTGTAAACTTCTGGAGCTGTGGATGACCATTTTTGGTTCCCTGCAAAAGGTAAGCACATCTGCGTATCTGGAAGAAACTGAGTCTCTATCTGAGACTTGATAATATTTTCTGAAGCTCTGATTTTAGCGCTTCTTAAAGCAACATACTCCTTGGAAGATACTCTAATTACATGAGCCAAGCAATTCCTTTCCTTCCTTAAAGTTATTTTTAAACTGTTATTGTCATTTGCAATAGTTAATACAAAAATAAAATCAATACAAATAGTTTTGACATTTGTCACAGTTGTACATTATCACATTTTACAGAGATGACCTAAATTACACTGACAAAATTTCCCCTTCCATTACCTGGTAACTATGATGAAGTTAAGGAATTTATAAGCCTACAAAAAAAAAAAAGAAAGAAAGTTGGGGAAACATGGTGACCTATAAACATGAATATGTGAAGATTCATAAAAATAAAATTAGAAGTATACTATATACTAAAGAGTACATCAATTGTATTTTAAATTGTATAGTAATTAATTTTTCTTCGCCCAAAGACAGGTCTGATCTTTGTCCGTGGGTCCTGGGAGGTAGCCTCCAAGCCTTTCTAACTTCCGGAGTAATAGGAGAGTTGTTATTTTTGGTGGCCCCTTGACCATACGTGATAATTTATGCTAACGAGGTGACTTACAGTAAGCCAATCAGACCCTGTGTATCAATCAGCCTGATTTCTGGGGAAAGGAGGAGGTTGCTGGAAAATAAATTCAACCACATAGATAATCAATCAATCAATATGCCTAGGCAATGAAAAAACCTCAATAAAATCTCTGTACATAAACTCGTATAAGCTTCCCTGGCTGGTAGCACTTCATGTATATTGTTGTGCATGGACACTGAAAGGGTAATGCATCCAGAGGACAATGAAAGCTTTGTATTTCACTATAAAATGAAAGCTTTGCATTTGGCCCTTCCCTGAGTCTCTTCCTTTGAATCTGTGCCCCTTTTCCATCATAAACCATAACTGTTAGTACAATAGCTTTCAGGGGATCTGTGAGTCTTCATAGTGAATGATCACGCCTGATGAAGGTTTTGGAAATTCCCCTGAACTTTTAGTTGATGTCAACAGTGAGGGCAGTCTTGGGGACTGTGCCCTTAAACTTTGTAGTTAGACCCTAAATCTTTGCAGTTGATATCTTAAGCCTTGGGCAGACTAGGTGGTCTGAAGGACTGTGCTCTCAATTATCAGAGTTTGGCTAACTCTGGGCATACACACTTGATAATGAATGGTTAATTTTTTGTTGTTAATCCTCACCCCAGGATATTTTTTTCTATTGCCTTTTAGAGAGAGTGGAAGGGAGGGGGAGAAAGAAATAAACATTGATGTGAGAGAGACACACTGATTGGTTGCCTCCCGCATGCATCCTGACCTGAGCCGGGGATTGAACCTGCAACCCAGGTACATGCCCTTAACTGGAAATCTAATCCTCTATCCTTTGGTGGATGGGCCGGTGCTCTAACCACTTAGAACACTGTCCAGGGCTGAATGATTAATTTTTATCTGTCATGACGGGGATACGTTCTGAGAAATGCATCACTGGGTGATCTTGTGGTTGTTCAAACATAAAGCGCACTTACGCAACCTAGATGGTACAGCCTACTACACACCTGGGTTACAAGTCTGTATAGTATGTTACTGCACAAAACTACATGAAATTAAATTCAACACTAGAGAAAATAAGGCAATCAAGAGATGTAAACTTGAGATATATGAGCCTGCTGCTGGTGTAACACAGCACACACAAAATGTTTTACAGCAATTTTTTTAATAAGTAGAAATTGTACACTCTAAAATAATGATAAAACGTATAGAGTATAGTAAATATATAAACTAGTAACATAGTCATTTATTATAGAGTATTATGTACTGAACATAATAGTAAGTGCTGTACTTTTATAGGACTGGCAGCGCAGTAGGTGTGTTTACACTAGCATCACCACAAACACATGAGTAATGCATTGTGCTATGATTTTATAATGGCTACGATGTCGCTAGGCGATAGGGATTTTCCATCTCCGTTATAATCTTATGGGACCACCGTTGTATATGTGGTCCATCATCGATGGAATTGTCATTATGTGGCACATGACTGTACTTACTTTCTGGAATGTAACGGATTACCCTCCTCAAAGGTGCTTTTACCATGAAGCTAATGAGGGGCCCTCATGTGCAGAATCTCATCCAAGTCCCGGAAGGGCCATAGCTATGTGTTCATCACATGGTTGTGTTTTTGTAAAATTTGTAAATGTAGGCTATTAATTTGCATTTGGTACAGACTGCTGTGCATTTTGTATCTAATTTTGTATTAATAATTTTGTGTTCTTTTTCTAAAACACGTCTAAGGCAAATAAGATTTGGTTTCATCCCTCGCCTTTTTCAAAGCATCAGAAAGTGTAAATTCATTTTGCTTTGTTGTGGATAATACGCCTGCTACATGACAATTTGATTTGTGAGTGTGTGTGTGTACTTCCCCTCAACTAAATGTGATATGTTTTTCTGATTTTAGACTCTTAAGAGTTATTGTAGTTGCCTTCCTATGCCCTGATGTCATCATGGTCCTAGAGAAAAAGTTCACACATGTTTTCTTTTAAAATCCTCACCCAAGGGTATGTTTTTACTGATTTTAAAAGAGAGAGGGAGAGAGAGAGAGAGAGAGAGAGAGAGAGAGAGAGAGAGAGAGAGAGAGAGAGAGAGAGAGAGGTGAGAAAGAAACATCTGAAACATCAATTGGTTTCCTTCTGTATGCACCTGGTACTGACTGGGAATCGATCCACTTCCCTTTGGTGTACGGGATGACACTCCAATCAATGTAGCCACCTGGCCAGGGCAATTTTTACACATTTTAGTCCTGTCCTTGCTAAGTGAGGCAGCTCCAAGGTCGGGGTTCAGGTCCTCTTAGGGCTGCATGGTAAAACCCTTACTATGTCTCAAATAACCATTTGCCACCTTCTCTCACCAATTCAACATTTCCAGAAGTAACTAGTATAACTCAGACTAAATCCTTGTGGCTTTCAAAGTTATGCAAAAGTAGCCCTAACTGGTTTGGCTCAGTGGATAGAGCATCAGCCTGCGAACTGAAAGGTCCCAGGTTCGATTCCGGTCAAGGGCATATACCTTGGTTGTGGGCACATCCCCAGTGGGAGGTGTGCAGGAGGCAGCTGATCAATGTTTCTCTCTCATCAATGTTTCTAACTCTCTATCCTTCTCCCTTCCTGTCTGTAAAAAAATCAATAAAATATATTTAAAAAAATAAAATTTATGCAAAAGTAAATTATTTTGCTTAAGGAAATTTTGTGGTTGGTAAGCAATTATCCTATATAATAAAGAGGTAATATGCAAATTGACTATCATGTTCTCACAAGATGGCTGCCTATGACCAGGCTGGCAGGGAGGTTAGTGAGGGACAACCAAATGACTGAACAAGCAGGCTGCGTGGGGCGACCAGTCCGGCAGGGGGGGTTAGTGAGGTAGTGAGGGATGACTAAATGACTGAACAGCAGGCTGTGTGGGGTGAACAGACCAGCAGGGGGGCCATAAGGGGCAACCAGACCAGCAGGGGGAGCAGTTGGGGGTAACCAGGCCAGCAGGATGTGCAGTTGGGGGTGACCAGGCCGGTAGGGGGGGCAGTAAGAGGTGTCCAGGCTGGCGGGGGGCAGTTAGGGGCTACCAGGATGGTGAGGGGGTGCAGTTGGGGGTGACCAGGCTGGCAGGGGGGCAGTTAAGTGTGATTAGTCTGGTGGGGGTGGCAGTGAGGGGCAACTAGGCTGGCGGGTGGGGCAGTTAGGAGTGACCAGGCAGGCAGAAGGGGGCAGTTGGGGGCAACCATGCTGGTGGGGGAGCAGTAAAGGATGACCAGGCTGGTGGGTGGGGGTAGTTAGGGGTGACCAGGCAAGCAGGCAGGTGAGCAATTAAGAGCCAGCGGTCCAGGATTGTGAGAAGGATGTCCGACTGCTGGTTTAGGCCCGATCCCTCGAGGGGGCCCCCCCACCCCCGTGCACAAATTTCATGCACCGGGTCTCTAGTATTACATAAAGAACATATCATATATGTGAGATAATTCTAATTTCATCTCATTTTATTCTTTTAAATAAAGGGAAATTATTTTATTTTTATGCTTTTGCAAGACTTCTTACATAAATATACTCAGGGATTGTAGAAAAATCTTTTCTCAGACTATATGGCCAAATTTATAGTTGAAAAATATGGCCATCTTAACACAACTTCTTTTGTAGGTAAGTAATGTTCCACATAAATAATTTTTTCACCAGATACAAATGCACAAACATCTCAAATTGTCAATTCATAAGCATGGTACACACAAGGAAGCAAAATGGATTTATAACTATCTGATATATATATAGCTACTACCATATGCCAAGAACTGTGTTGTTATAACTGGTGTATATTACATTGAAAGCTATGACTTAATTCTTAAGGAAGAAATACTTCTAAAATATATAGCATAATTCTTTGTCTTCTTAAATAAAAGCTATTAAACATAATTTCACTTCCAGGTTAATCAGGAATACCATCAGTTGTAATACCCTATACATGATGCTGGATTGTCTTCAGAGATAGCTTTTGTATTTTGGCTTCTCTGGCTCACTAATGCTGTGGTTTCTGAGTCTCTTTTTGTCACTTTCTCTCTCTTCCTCTAGGTGCATACTCCTAACACAGTGATGGCGAACCTTTTGAGCTCGGCGTGTCAGCATTTTGAAAAACCCTAACTTAACTCTGGTGCTGTGTCACATATAGAAATTTTTTGATATTTGCAACCATAGTAAAACAAAGACTTACATTTTTTGATATTTATTTTATATATTTAAATGCCATTTAACAAAGAAAAATCAACCAAAAAAATGAGTTCGTGTGTCACCTCTTACACGCTTGTCATAGGTTCGCCATCACTGTCCTAACAACACTACTTCCACAAACATTTCTGATTTACTACTTCTAAACTTTTATGGCCCCCCAAATCAGGTTTGTTTGAATTCTGTGCAAAATAAGAATAAATAGCTCTAAGGACCTAAGGAGGAGGAGAGGTCCTCTGGCTGAAGCTATGAACATTCTTGCTAGAACTTCATTATGTGTAATGGGGCTTTATACCATAATTTATCTAAGGAATTATTATTTGTCACCTCTCAGAATCTCAAATACATAAATAAGAAATAAATTAAAACAGCATTCACCCTTCCCAGTAGCTCAGTTGGTTGGAACATCATCCTCTACACCGAAAGGATTCGAATTCAATTCCTGGTCAAGGCACGTGCCCAGGTTGTGGGTTCGGACCCTGTAGGGGTACATACCTGAGGAAACCGATTGATATTTCTCTCTCCTATGGATGTTTTTGTCCTCTCTGTCTCTTCCTGTCTCTCTCTCTAAAAGTCAATAAAAAACATACCAGTGGGTGAGGATTAAAAAATAAATAAAAGAGCTTTCTATAAAGTCCCATTACACATAAGAGCGTCTTCCTGATATGCAAAGGTTGTGGTTCAATCCTTGGACAGGGCACATACAAGAACCAAGCAATGAATGAATAAATAAGTGGAACAACAAATGGATATATTTTCTCTCTCTCTCTCTCTCTCTCTCTCTCTCAAAAGAAAGAAAGAAAGATATTCCTGGATATAAAAAAATATCCTGTGTAATTAAGTTACATGCCAATGTAGTCATATATGTTCCTTTTATTCACAGAACATGTGTAAGCCTATAAAATATCTCACACAAACCTTGAACATTGGGGTAATATAATCGACCTCAAATCTTAAATCTTTCTAAAAAGATGGTTATTATCCACGTATGGTCCAAGTAAGAAGTTGCCTGTGAGGGCTAAAGAGTTTGGGAATATCAAAAAGTCTAATCCAGGTAAACTAGATACAATTTCATGAAGTTGTTACTAAAATTGGGATTCAGTTAGTGGACCCTAATTTTATTATGTCTTGTAGTTGAGAGTAGTAGTAATTCTCAACCTGTTTTGCCTCAGGACATCAAAGGGATTTTGCCATGCTCTCATCTATACTAATAATAGACAAATATGTAAATTGACCACCCCTCCACGACACCTACAGCCAATCAGGTGTGAGTATGTAAATTAACCCAACAAAGATGGTGGTGCCCATAGCGTCCTGCGCCTGGAGTGGCAGCAGTGGAGAGCTACCAGCGGCGGTGGATGTGGTGGCCGGGCCAATGGGTGGCTGGCTTGGGTGGGCTGTACCCTGGGCTGCTGGGACCTGCACTGAGACAACCAGTGGTGTGGGCAACTGTGGGGCTCCTCCAAGGCTGGGGTGCTGGGAGACGTCAGACTGCAGCCCAGGAGGCGAGGCACTGGAGGACCTGGCCGCTGCCTACCCGGCACTGAAGCTGCCTCCTACGAGATGTATCCTAGCCTAGGTGTGTGGAAAGAGGGTTCAGGGAACCTCTCCCTTTGCAGTGCCCAGAGCCCGGCTTGGAGAGATGCGGTAGAGAAAGGCCACGTTGGTTGACCAGGAGCAGCAGACCTGCCCTAGGCCGCTTCTCCTTGGGAATTTGGAGAAGACCCACTTCCAGTCCGGAGGCTGACATGAACGTTGGGCGTCTTTTGAAGGATGATTGTTTTGCTTGGGAATATGGTTTGTCTGTAGAAGGCTGGGAAAGAACAAAATCTGTTACCAGTCCTCCTCCAAACAGACACCCTTTGGAGCTGAAAGCCTCAAGAGTGAGTGCTCTCACACCCCCATCTCTGGTCCTACCTGTGTCCAAGGCGAATCTGGTGAGTAGGAGGCCACCCTGCCTGTTGTCACTCTGAGGGAGGCATGTCTGGGAGTAGTAAGAAGGGGAATCTTCTAAAAGAAGCTTCTCTGTCATTAACCATTTCATAAATTTCTCCACTTTGGTAATAAGACATTTACATTTTATATATTCAGAAGCAGGATATTTCCCACATGCTCCAATCGGTAGGATGCAGACCCTTGCTCTGCACCAGCCACAGCTGAAAAAAGATGCCCATTAACCACATACCCTTTCCCCACAAACTTCAAAAATTTGGGTTGGCTTCCTTTCCAGGGAGCTAGGACTGATTTTGGGGTTCCAGATACATTGGACCTGGTCGCTGTGGAGCGATCTACCTGCTCAAATGACAGGGGTGGGATGAGACAGAGGATGTATTTGAGTTTTGTTCTGTTTTTCCAAAATTGCCTGTTACAAACACTTCTGCAGTAATCCTCAATTGTACTTGAAGTACTGTATTTCCTCCATTTGTATGCATACTCCTTTCTCCAAATTGTAACATTTTTGAAACCAGGATACATCTTAACAGAGAGGTTAAAAGGACTTGCTAGCTTCTAGGCATGTATATATATATATATATATATATATATATATATATATATATATATATATATATATAGCTAATATGCAAAGTGTCCCCTGGGGAGTTTGACCAGGAGACTAGGAGTTCGGTCGCTCACTATGACATGCGCTGACCACCAGGGAGTGGCGTGGAACAAAGGAAGGACCCAGCAAGCAGCCAGAAGGCCCCGATTGGCCCTGATTGCTGGCCAGGCCTAGGAACCCTACCCGTGCATGTATTTCATGCACTGGGCCTCTAGTGAGTAATAATGGTTTTGCTAGGCATTCTTTGGGGGAAAAATGTTTTTCCCATATCAGAATACTTTTTTTTTGGCAACTCACCTATAGAGAGGGAAAAATAATAATCCCTTCATCATTCTAGGTTCTTGACTGAGACATCCGCTCCCCAATAATAAAAGACAGATTAACAGGAGAAAAACAGAAGTTTAATACCTCCCACATTAGAGATTTAATTATCTCATTCGTCTGGAACAGAGAGGAAGACATCTTTACAAGTGGAGATTTTCCTTATAAATGTACATTTTCCTAACCAAGTGCAACTTCTATTTCCAGAGATTCACCTGTGTCCATAACCCCTCAAAAATAATCATCCCATAATAACCTTTATGTCAAAAAGACATATTTTAGTGTAGCATATTCTTGTTCCCTTTACAACCAACTCCAACTGGTTTAAATAATGATACCTTTGTACCTGAAAATTCTTGTGTTCCTTTGGGTGAGGCTTGATCCAGCAGCTCTATTAAGTCCCCAAAGACCCCATTTATTTTGGTGTATTGCTGTCTCCTTTAAGACTTGCTTCTTTTGCAGTCCCAGGATGTCAGCAACACCAAGACACACATGCCTCCTTTATTCATATGCAACAGGAAAAAACAGTGAGCATCTTTGTCCCAGCATTTCTAGCAAAACTCTTGAGATTCCCTCTAATTGCATTGGGTTTGCTTACATTCCCACTGTTGAACCAATCCATGTGGCTATAGAAAAGGTATTAGCTTATTGGCTTCACATGTAGCTTTCCTTTTTAAATGTATCAAACTAAACTGCCTGTATAGGCCAGGAAGGGAATATAAATGAAGAAAATGGGATTGATGGGGACTCTAGTATATTGGAGAATCCATGTCATACAAAGGACTCAAGCCCTACTCAGAAACAAGCAATTGATGCCCTAATAGGAAGAACCAGTATTGGTAGGTATTATGATTTTTCAAGAAAAGTTGTAAATCCAGATTTTATGTGAAGTTCCATTGATAATATTGTAATTAGCTAGTTATTAATGATAGGAAAAGAACAAAGGGGGAAGGCCAGATATTAGAGATGTAATTTGGGTAGCTTCACTAGGAAGCTGCAATTTCACACTCTCTAGGGAACCACATAGGGAAGATAGATGTATGCCCAGCAAACTTGAGGTGACATAGGGAAGGTACTTGTCTATCAATCACACCTGTTAAGGGATGTTTAATGAACTGAAGATGCAGAGGTAAGACGAGCACACAGGCGATTGATGCTGGACAGAGGGCTACAGCTCGCTCAGGCATGTAGCAAACTCTGTAACCTCAACCATTGCTTTTATTGGGGTTTGGCATGAGGTTAGTGCGTCAGCAGTTAATCAACTAAATTTTGTTTTGTTCTATATTACAATAGTGCATTGAAGACAACTTGCAGCTGTGCCCTCCCTTTCTGCTCTACCCACGACTATTTAATCTTATCCTTTCTCAGGGAGGTAAATATTCCGGGAATTCAAGATTGTGTGCAATCTTGACTCAGCATGACTCGCTTCCAAGTCACATTGTTGTTCCTGATGGAACACTCACTTCTTCTTGGAAGGACTTCAGATCCTTGTTTACAAATGTCCAGCTACAACACCTGGGGACAGAGATCGTTGGCCAGAATGGGCACAGCTACTGCAAGCACAGGAACATTTGGGAATACATAATCCCTTAAACAAAGAAGTTCACTTTCTTGGAACTCTTATGCTCTTGGTTCCCTCTTGGCTTCCTTGAATTCATCCCTATGACCTAGGGCCATGTGGACCCCACATGCAATGGATGAGTGGACTGCAGCAGGAATCGCAAGCTAAGCTAGCCTGATGTGGGACAGGACCTGGCTCCAACATGGAAAGGAAACTCTGGAGATTGGTTCTGACTTTAGTTCTACTGAAACCCCAGCTACTTCTTTTATGACTGGACTGAGAGAAAAGGGACTATGGAAACCCAGGGGTGTAATTCCACAGGAATAAAGCTTTCTACCATATTGTATCCTTCTAGGGGGGCCTCTGGAAATGCTTATTCCAGTAGTATCCCAAGGACCCCACTTCCATGACCAACTGGTAGAGATGAGGCCCTCTCCCCTCCAGTAGCAAATGACTTGATAACAATGACATCTAATTCCAAGTGTTGTACATACCACATACCCAGGAAAAGCATATGGAGGCTGAATCAAGATGATCAGGATGAAACTTCTGCCCTAAAGAACGAATGCAATGACCTGCTGATGAAGGATACTGGTCCAACTGAAGATTGTTTTTCTCACTGTCCATTAATCAATTGGCATTTTGGTTTTCTATTTTAGTCTCTGTGAGCTTGCTTAATGTGAAACCTTTCTTGGGGGACATCTTATTGCACCAACTAAATCAAATTTCTAACCTACAAATGTGAGAAACCCAGAAAGTAAGGAAATCACTAAAGTCATCGCTATCTTTCTGAGACCATGAAAGCCAGCTGAGTAGCACTCTCAGAATTGCTGTGAGTTACTTGCACCTTTCCATTTGGTTTGTAATGCCTTTCCTTAAAAAAAAAAAAATCTGTACAATGAAAGACTACCAACAAGTCTCCTTTAACAATGTATTATTCTTGATGTAGTATGTGTATGGGAGAAAAAATTTCTTCACCTTCTAAGTTCTTGGCTGAAACTCCCTTCCAGTAATACAAAGATAGATTAAAAGGAGAAAAAAATTAAACATATATACATATGTATATATGGGAGCCCCAAAGACTCAAAAGGCAGCCAGGCAATTGAGGCTGATGTACCATCCTGAGCTAAAGAAAGAGATAGGGGTCTGAGGCTTTAAAGAGGGGAATGCAATTTAGAGGAAGGTCAGGGAAAATTATGTAAAACAAAGATTGCCCTGTTATGCAGATAAACCTCTCAGATAAAAATGTGAGGTCTGATAATAGCTGTCTTCCTGCTATAAGCCCCCTTTCTAATGTATGTGCCTTACAAATGGGTAATTTCCACTCCATTTTCAGAGCTTCTTCATGTTTTCAGTTTTCCTAAACAGCTGAAATGATCCTTATGTGAAAGAAGCATATTTTGGGGTTGCATATTCTGCTACCCTTCATATGATTTGATTCACAAAATTTATTTATCCTCATCTTCTGAAAAAGAGACCAATTACATAAAGCAAGGTATTTCTTTATATTTAATTCATTTTTCCTAAGTAAACCATGAAAAAATGTAATTTGGAAATATTTTGGTTGCAAGTATCAGAAGCTCAGTACAAATTCAGGTAAGTAAAAAAAAGAGAATGTATTGGCTCATGCATCTGTGAAGTGGAAGGGGGGTTTTAATTAGCTCCAGGCATGGCTAGATGAAGGAGTTCCAATTCTCTCCACCCATCACTTCTGCTTGCTTTCCTTCTCATACAGTTCCCCTCCACAGAGGCACAGGCATGACAGGATGACCATCAGCCAACCTAGACTTGCACGCAGCAATGTCAGCTGAAGCACCTTGGATAGCCTTATTTCATGTGCTCATGCCTGGACCAATTATTGGGGCCAGAGAGAAGTATTCTGATTGGCCAGCTTTGGGTCATAATGTTATTGGAGAAATGCATGGATGGTCTTTCTCCGTTGTTAATGGGCATGGGGTTCTTTTTTTTTTTTTCTTTAATTTCTTTATTGTTTAAGGTATTACAAATGTGTCCTCATCCCCCCATTAACCCCCAATCTCCCCGCCCCCCCCCCCCACTCATGCTCTCATCCCTCTGTTGTCCGTGTCCATTGGTTTGGCTTATATGCATGCATACAAGTCATTTGGTTGATCTCTTCCCCTTACCCCCACCCTCCCCTACTTTCCCTCTGGGGATTGATAGTCTGATCACCGTTTCTCTGTCTTTGGATCTGTCCCTGTTCATCAGTCTATATTGTTCTCTATATTCCACAAATGAGTGAGATCATGTGATATTTATCTTTCTCTGACTGGCTTATTTTGCTTAGCATAATGCTCTCCAGTTCCATCTATGCTATTGCAAATAGCAAGAATTCCTTCTTTTTGCCGCAGCGTAGTATTCCATTGTGTAGATGTACCACTGTTTTTTAATCCACTCATCTGCTGATGGGCACTTAGGCAGTTTCCAAATCTTAGCTATGGTGAATTGTGCTGCTATGAACATAGGGGTGCATATATCTTTTCTGATTGGTGTTTCTGACTTCTGGGGTTATATTCCTAGACGTGGGATCACTGGGTCAAATGGGAGTTCCATTTTTAGTTTTTTGAGGAAACTCTATACTGTTCACAGTGGCTGCACCAGTCTGCATGCCCACCAGCAGTGCAGAATGGTTCCTTTTTCTCCACATCCTCTCCAACACTTGTTGTTTGGGGCATTGGGTTCTTGATGTGCTGCTGGAATAGCGTTTCTGGAGGCCCCCAGGGGAGAATGAGATGTGGTAGATGTTAGGCACATGCTTGCGCTCCATTATGCCCCGCTGGGGGCTCTTGCCCCTCCTGGTGATTTTCCTGTTATTCTCATTGCAGGTTTCATGATTAACAACCTTTGGTTTCCAGTAAACTGCCTCACCCAGTTTCCAGTGAACCGCCTACACCTGGCCCCCACCTGCACCTGGTCTGACAGGTTACTCTGACTGAACTTTACAAAAGACATAAATAGCCAAGTCCCCCTATCCTGCTCCACTGACACTGACACAATGGTCTCAGCCGGCTATGAAAGAATGTAATAACATTTCTTAAACTCTCACAACATCTCTTGGCCTGGCTCCTTTCAGCACGGACCTAACAGTAGAAAGCTTTATTTGTGTGGAATTACATCCCTGCATTTCCCAAGTCCTACTTTCCTTAATCCAGTCCTGGAAGATGTGCAGCTGGGGATTCATCAGAGCTAGAAGCAGAGCCAGTGTGCAGAGTTGCTGTTGCATGGTGGAGCTGCGTCCGGTATAGTATGAGGCTGGTTACAGTCCATCAACCCATTGTGTGGGGTCCCTGTGGGTGATTGCAAGGGCATGAGAGCAAGCCCCCTGCAACAAGAGTCCCAAGACAGCAAGTGAGCAAACTCCTTCGTTAAGGAGATTAAATATTTTAGATCTTCCAGAGCTTGCAGTGGCCACAACTGCTCTGGCCAATGACCCATTCCCAGGTGTGACTGACAGTCAAGTGCCTTCCCTAAGTCACCCAGACTTTAGTGGGCATGTGTCTACTCTGCAGCTTTCTGGCAAAGCTGCACAATGGCATGCCCATAATATTTGGCCTTCCCTTTGCTCCTTTCCAGTTATTCATAACAAATTTAAATTACAATGGTCTCAAGAAGACCACTCCTATGCCATAAGACCATGCCTGTGGCCAGGCAGGATTAAAATCACATGGACTGTGTTTCCCCACAGGAAAGAAGGATTCTACTCCCAAGTGAAGGAAGCAAAAGGTGCTGGGCAAAAAGCAGCAACAGAGGTCCCGTTATAGCAACTCACAACCTCAGGTATTAATCCTTTAGCTACTTCTGGTAGAAGCGCTATGTAGCTGGTGAAGAGGAGATGCAAATATGTTCTATATTAAACCCCAATTAAAATACAATGAAATAGAGTCTTCTATGGTAATGTGAAATTCCTTGGAAAGTACAGTGCTACTTTATTATATAAAACACATAGATGGAAGAGACCCAGCAATGATTCAGGCCATCCATCAACTGGTATATTTTAAGCCCTTACTCTGCATTTCTGCTTTTCAGTCCAGTCTAGCTTGAGTCTCAAATTATGCCACTTATGCCACATTTCTTAACTTAATAATTCTCTCAGCCAGGAAATTTTTGGCTGATTGAACAGCATTCTAAGCTCACGTGAGTCCACAGTTAAGTGAGCTATCAAGAAACTCTGAAAGGACTGGGAGGGAAAAATGCAGGTGGTATATGTGGATCCTTACATAAATCTGAATAAAATTGAGAATCTAAAGTTACAAACGGCTATGCTGCGATGACAGGCCTTCAGTAAGTGGTCTCTGTAAAGCGCTGACAGGTTAATGTCCCTGAGTTGTCAGGGCGCAGAGAGAATAGTAGGGGGCATTTTTCTAACATGCAGGTTTTCAAAGGGGTCACTGATCAGTTCAGAGTTTGTGGGGAGCAGTGTAGAGTTGCTCATGTGGTGAAGGGAGCAGAATATGCTACCCCAAAATATATGCCTCTTTGGCATGGTAATTATTGGGGGCTGATTCTTTTGGAAGCTGCAGACATAGGAAAATCTCTGAAAACAAATTAGAAGTCCTTTTGTGAGGGAAATTGACATTTTCTAAGGGAAATCTCCATTTGTAAGGGTGTCTTCCTTTTTCTATCAGGAAGGATGACTTTAATCTCTAGGAACTCTTATTAATGGAGAAGTCACTGACTTTAATCTTCAAAACAGCCTCACCCCTGCTTCCTGTGCTTTTCCTGGTAACCTCCCATCACTGCCTCCCCCCCACCCCCGCTGCCCACCCCCATTTTCTTTTGTCTTTAACTGGAAATGGTTTTAAGGTGGTGCCGTGGGCCATCATAGCTCAGGGAGTTACTGGGTTTCCCTGAGTATCTGCCATGTTTACAGGAGGCATACCTCTTACTAAATTTCTGTTTGTGTTTTTCTTGTTACTGTCTTTTATTATGGAGGTGAGGGAGTCTCAGCCAAGAACCTAGAAGGGAATAGGGAACATTATTTTTTTTCTCCCATATAGAGTCACTAATGCAGTAAACTGGGGTCTATTGATGGTGTTTCTCTTCCCCCCAAAAGCTCAGCACCCAGGTGCCCAGTGTCTAAAATTCTAACATTAGAATGCTTATGTTCCTTTCTCCACAGGGCTCTTTTAAAGTGCTCACCATCCCTGCTGCCAGAGGGAACATATTCCATACATGAATAATGTCTATTTGATCCCTTTCTCCTCTTACAGGTGAAACGGAATTTTTGTACTGGAACATGCTGTGTTCCCTTGGGCAGGATGGTTTCCGGCTCTTTGTCCCTTGGAGTTGAAGAATGAATCCACGGACGGAGGGTAGTATACCAAAGGTGGAAATTTTATTGAAGAACAAGTACAGACTCCCACATGGGGAGGGGGAAAGAGTCCCACTGAGTCCCTGTTTCCACGGTTTATAAAGGCTGCAAGTCCCTATGTCCTGATATCCCTTCTGATTTGTCAATATTCCCTTTTGAATTGGTTACTATAATAACTCCCAAACTTAAAGGTCAAACATCACATGGGACATGTTAGGCCCTCCTCCCTCATTGTTCTCCTTTTCCTCTGGGCTTTCTTCCTCCTTCTTTATTTTGTAAATATAGACCTTTTGGCTACTCCCAGTTCCCTTGTCTTATGTAAATGTAATTGTTGCCACTCCCTTGTGCTATGGAAATGTACCTTCTCCCAGTTTCCCTTGTTTTATGGGAATGTACTAATAACTTCTCCCAGTCTGTAGCCCTGTGTTTTTTTTCCTTGGACCCCAATTCTAAAAATTCCCTGAACTTGCCTATATTCCCCTAAAATTCCTATTTCACAGGAGTGACACATACGTATATTTTTTGAGATGTCTGGGAATTGAGCTGGGGTTGGTACCCCAAAAATACTAAAGACAAATTTTACAACTGCCCAAGTCTGGCCCTGCTGCCAATCTATTTCTTGGCTTCTCAAAGTGGAGGTCTCCTAAGTCCCAGTACAGACCCTTCTATAATGCTCTCAAGGTGTGAGAGCAGCTAGACCTGCAGGCTTTGCCCAGGGGAGCAGGAGTTTAGGCTGTAATTTTGGAAGGACTGTGGAGTCATTCTGTGCATATTTGGAGGTGGCATATTTTGCTCCCTTTCAGAGGAGTGTGCTCGAACAAAGGCACAAACATTAGAGTGATGCTCAGGCTTCATTGGGGAAGGGGACAAACAGAGCATTAACCTTCAGGCAGAAGTTGGACACAATATGCAGAGCAGGAATGCTTAGGTTGAATGATATGGAACAAGAATTTGGTCAATTACATTCTCTTAATGTCTAATTATCCCTCCTTGTTCTTACTTAACAAATTCCTCCTCCTCTTTTTAGTGTACGATTCAAACATTTGTAAACTGTTATCACACCCCTGCTTAGTGATCACTTAGCAAAGCCACATTTTAAGTTCCTTTCATCTTTTCTTGTAAATCAATCCCTTTCCCCCATGAGTTTTTTTCTTTTCTTTTTTTTGTTCTCTCATTGCTGCATTGCTGGATGCTTTACTTTCTTTCTTTTTCCTTTTTTTTTAAACCTTGTTCTGGTATTAGAATACTCCAATTAAATTCAGTGCTTACTTTCCATGCTGTAGCCTTACACTTCTGCTCTGGGGCAGATTACCTCCTTTAGCTAAATTCTTCTTTCATTTTTTTTCCCCCCACCTTGGCTGTATCTACAGAGCTGATATAGGGGTGGGTTCTGCCTTCCTCAGTAATTGCTATACTACAATCCTGGTTTTCAAATTTTATTGCGCATCAAAAACCACCTGAAGGTATTCTTTAATTATGTAATATCCTGGGTACCATTCCCAGATTAAGTAGTGAATCATTAGTGACCTCATCAACTTTTTTTTTTTTATTGTTAATCCTCACCTGAGGATATTTTTCCATTGATTTTTAGGAAGAGTGGAAGGAAGGGGGATAAAGAGAAATATCAATGTGTTCTCACACTGATTGATTGCCTCCTGCACACTCCTGACCATGGCTGGGGATCAAGCCTGCAACCAAGGTACATGCCCTTGACTGAAACCCTTCATTCCCTGGGCCGATGCCCTGTCCAGTGAGCCAAAATGGCTAGGGCAACCTCAACCTTTTTAAAATAAGTGTGCACAGGTGATTTTGATGCACGTGATTCTGATGCAGGTGATTCAAGGGCTACACCTTAAGAGACATTGCTGTCCAGGTGTTAGGAGAGCCCCCAAACCATTTGTCATTAATTATCTATGCCAGTGTTTTGTGAAATCACAAAATGATTTTGAGTGGTCCACAGAATACATAGACATTAAACAATACTGAATCACAGAGTAGGGAAGTTTTCCCATTTAAATTCATTTTCAGGTCTCACTTTGGTGCAACTTTGCCTTGAACATTTCTCTGACACATTCTAATCAAACTTAAAAAAAATATTTTTATTGATTTCAGAGATGAAGGAAGAGGGAGAGAGAGAGAGAAACATCAATGATGAGAGAGAATCATTGATCGGCTGCCTTCTACATGCCCTAGAGTGGGGATCAAGCCTGCAACTGGGGCATGTGTCCAGACGGGAATTGAACTGTGACCTCCTGGTTCATAGGTTGACACTCAACCACTGAGACATGCCAGCTGGGTTCAACCTTTTTAACAAAGAAAAAGCAGGTTTCAAAGACAGAGACTCAGGAGCCTCTGTCAGGCAACAATACTTAACTAGGCTTTAAGAACATTGTTTTGTTTTTATTATAGACTAGAGGCCTGGTGCATGAATTCATGCACATTGAAAGGAAATTAATTAGAAGAAATATTTTAATATTGCTATTCGCCCTTTCTCTGTAATAACAGTATCAACCAAATTCACCGTCGACAATGACAGATTGAAACACAGGCATGCGACTGGCACCAGTGAGAGATTTATATGTGTTGTGCATGCGCGAGTCAACTTAGCCTTATGTATATATATAATAAACTTGCTTAATTAGACCTGCTTTCTGATGTAGCTAAACTTTTTCCAGCCCAGTGAAGCACCCAACTTCTCTTTCAGGTAATTGTCAGCAACACAGCAGTAAATATCAACACGAAGCAGATTATTATTGTAGATCACGCAGGGAGACCAAAGGGTAAAATACTGAACTGCAACAGTGTTTGACTATATTCTGCGCAATGAGAAAACCTGAAGTCATTTTCAAGTTCCACCATTTCTTACTTCTTTTCAGTTGGGTCAAGTTTCTAAGCTTTCTAAATCTCCATTTTCCAGCTAATGAAAAGAGAATAAGATTCTACCAAGTCTCCTATCTACCTACTCCAGGACTTCTGTGAGGATCAAATGAGATGAGGCTGGGAAGACACTTCACAGACATTTGGTTAAAGTGTAAAATATTTGCACCTGGCTATAAAGCAAGCTGTGTTCCTGGGCTCAAGAAACTGCAAGAAGGCTAGTCATTGCTAGGGAGAGGAAGCCAGGCATTGCTACGTGATGGCATTACCCGGCACCCACAGCCACCATTTCTGGGCTGGGCTGGGCTGTCGGCTGCATTTTGCACCATTTCGCAGCGTCGGCTGCATTTTGGTGGGGTGTTGTTCTGGGGTGGTGGTGGAGCCTGTGTCCCACTTGGGGGAAGCTGAGTGTTGCTTTGTGGGTGCCAGGTCCAGGTGCTGTTTCTCTGTGCACATCACGGAAGCTTCTACATTGAGTGTCTGCCCCCTGGTGGTCAGTGCATATCGTAGTGACTGGTTGGATGGTCGAACACTTAGCATATTAGCCTTTTATATATATAGATCTTTTTTACCCTTGCATTCTGTTTATGACAAATGATATTGGTCCCCATTTAATGTAATGATATAAAGTATTCTTTTGAAATCAATCAATAAAAATAATTTAAGTTAATTTTTAAAAGATATTAAGTAAATAATAGTAAAGTAGTATGTATGGAGGATTAACTGTGAAGGAAGTTTTTAGAGGTATACTGATTAAATGAAATTTGCAAGGTGAGTCACAGAAAGTTCAAGTGTGAGAGTTACCCCCTAGCTGTGTCTATATAGCACCATTAGCTTGGGCCTTTTTTTTTGCTGAATCACCTATTGTAGTCATCAATATTTTCAAGTGAAGGGTAGCAGGATATACCACCCCAAAATATACCTATTATAAAGATTATTTTGAGAAACTGCAGCCATAGGAGAAGCTCTGAAAATAGAGTAGAAGTTACCCCTTTGGAAGGAAAACCTATACTTTTAAAGTAAATTTCCATTAAAAAAAGGGGGCTGTATTAGAGACTTATTACCAGTGATCACTTTTTTATCTGAGAAACTGATCTGCATGGCAGGACTGCCTTTGCTTATGAAAAGCTTGTTCTTCTCACCCCCCAGTGAATTGACTTTTCTGCTTTGTAGCCCTAGACACCTATCCCTTTTCTTACCTCAATTGTCTGACTGCTTTTTGAGTGTCATATCTTTTTGGAACGCCCATACAGACGTTGTGCACACATGCAATTAAATTTTTTTTCTCCAGTTAATTTGTTTTTTACTGTGGGCAAGGGAGAGGGGTCTCTGCCAAGAACTCAGAAGGGAAGAGGAAAAATAACTTTTCCGCCCCTACACAAGTAAGATATCAAACACCAAACTGTATTTTTTTTTTAAATATAGAGAGGGAGAGGGAGAGATAGAAACATCAATGATGAGAGAGAATCATCGATTGGCTGCCTTCTGCATGCCCCACACTGGGGATTGACCCAGGCATGTGCCCTGAATGGGAATTGAACCATGACCTCCTGGTTCACAGGTCAATGCTCAACCACTGAGCCACACCAGCTGGGCCCAAATTGTCTCTTGATGAGATTTATAATTTGCCCCAAATCAATTATGCTGTTTGACCTATACCATCAATTTTTAGTAAACCCAATCTTTTCACGGCTTACAAGTCCACAGTTTTGATATTTGAGTTTCTATTTTTGTGTGAGGACTTGTTACTTTATTCTTTCTGTTGGCTATAGTTGAGTCATTCCTATTTTCACAGAACACAGTGCTAGACATCATATTATCATGAAAAAAGTATAAAACCTGTCCTCTATGAACTGCTGGGGTCCAACCCCAGCAGGTCCAGGGGTTCCCAAAGGTGTGGACGGAGTCGGCGAAGAAAGAATGACATGGAGGCAGCATTCAGTTCATCAGCATAGTTGGGTTCTCTCGCCTGGTTCTATCCAGAATCTCCATCCAGGTTCTGTCCAGGTTCTCTTGCCATGTTCTCTTGCTAGGTTCTCCAGCCAGGTTCTATCCAGGTTCTCTATCCAGGTTCTGTAGCCAGGTTCTTTTGCCAGGTTCTGTGGCCAGGTTCTGTCTCTAGGTTCTTCAGCCAGGTTCTCTCGCTAGATTCTGTCTCTAGGTTCTGTGTCCAGTTTCTTGTTACATCTGTATTTATACCAGTTGATTCCAATCCTATCAATCTCTATTCCAAAGGTTAGGGCGTTTCTTATCTCCATTCCAGGGAGTAAAGATTATGTAGCTTAAGCATGATTATTCATAGTTAAAGTGATTAATTACCCACCTGGCACTTAGTTAAGGGGTTTTATTCCCTCTCTAACTTCAGGGGAAAATCCCTACCTGGGGAAACAACCTTTCTCGGAGAGGTGACCTTGGTTAAGACACATAGCGCCAAGAAGGTGAGCAAACATATTAAGAACAGTATGCCATATATGCCAGGTCCCTTGAAACATATGCTGTGCAGATGTTCCTTCCCTGCAGCGACTGTGTCAAGCAGCAAGGATGGACCGGCTCCCGGCAATGAACTTAAAAGCTAGTCAAAGAATCAAAAGGAAAATATAACAAAAGCTAGCATTTATTGAGCACTTACTATACCGAGCTAAAAAGCATGGCAGGGCAGCCTTTGCTTATGAAAAACTTGTTCTTATGTAATGATAGAAAGTATTCTTTTCAAATCAATCAATAAAAATAACTCTCCTAATAACTTTCTGAGGTAGTACTTGTGAAAGGTATTTATTGAGCTCTTACCAGGTGTTTCACATGTATTCTATACTTTTCAAAATGACCATGTGGAGTCCTGACAATCAGTTGGCCCCATCTTATTGAGAAGGGAACTGAGCCACAGAGAAAAGAGGCAATATGCCCAAGGCCATAGTGCTAACACGGTGGAGCTGAGAGTTTGAACCCAGGCAGTTTGGCTCCAAAGCCTAGAAAGAAAAAAGTAAGCTGCCTAAGACCACATGGCTAGTAAGTGATAGAACTGGAATTTAGTTTGAATCCAGGGCTCATGCTCTTAGCCCTTAAGCTTCACAGTCTCATAAAGCAATAGGCTGACAACTTGGAAGAACAGTAAAGCATAAGTGATGACAAGTTTTGCAGAAGAATTTCCAGACTTCATCTTGTTTTTCCAGGAAGAAAGCTTTTGTTCTTTGCCTTGCTTCCAATTTCCTTGTTGTATTTGCTTTCATACTTCGACTTTTTTTTCCCCCAACAACAAGGGCAACTGGTTTATCACCTAGGCCCTTCCATGCTCTGTGCATTGCGGCCCTGATGATATGGACATACTCGATTTTCTTGTGTTCCATTTGCTGTTTTATCGACACAGTTATTGATAAAAGAAAACTCCTTGCCCAGATATATTCTTTGGCCTTAAATTGGCTTGACAGGTGGACATTACCTTTGGACAGTTAACCCCTGGGTAGCAGAAGCCTTTCCAGACCAGTAGTGCTCCCTAACATCTCAAATATCTCTGAATTAAGCTTTTCTGCAGCTTTTAAGGGTAGTAGCAGCCTTTTGTTTTTATTTTTGCCAGAGAGGGTCCACATTTATCTGCTGTTGTGGCTTTCTTCAATTAATCAATTCTGTCAGTTCTCTCCAAGCCAACAAATAAATAAACAATCCTGTGTCAGACACAGCCCAGAAAGAAGGTGAGGCCATAGAAGATGAAGAGCATTTTGACTTGTGGGTGTGGTGCTGGTGTGTGGATGTCTATGCGACAGAGGGAAGCGTGAGTAAGAAATAAAGAAGCTCTATCCCTTGGAGCAGGCGTTGGCCGCAGCTTGTGCAGCCAGGGCCAAGATTGAGGCTTGACACCTTCCCAGCAAGGAGGAGGAGCCGCTGAAAGAGCTGGATGACCTGAAGGTGGAGCTGTCCCAGTTGCGTGTCACCAAAGTGATAGGAGACATGCTGTCTGAGTTGTCTGAGACCCGAGTTCTTTGCAGATCCATTGCTCATGTTCTCGCTGTTATTTAACCAGCCTCAGGGACTTCTTCTAGGGCAAGAAATGCAAGTCCTTGCATCTGTGGCCCAAGAAAATGTGTGGCATGTGCCCCCAGCTCAACCAGCACCAGAAGCTGAAGACCGAGAAGCAGCGAGGGCAGGGATGGCTGTACCTGCTGCAGAAGTTTGCGGTTAAGGCCTGAGCATCATGGTGTCGATAAAACACAAACAAACGGGCCAAAAAAGGGAAATGGCACAGAAAACTCTATTGTAGTTTTATTTATTGCAGTTCTCTTTCCACATGCTGCCCAATCCACTGTTCCCTTGACCAGCGGCTCCTCGTTTCTCTGTCCATCAGCGCGATGGAAGGACAGGGATCCAGACGTGGTATTCTAATGGAGCATCCAACCAAGACAGTGCCTGCTTTCCAGCTGGAGGAAAGTTTTAGATTCCTGCTGTACATGGAAAGAAAGTGACTATTTCCCATTTATGTAATAGGTTATGTAAATCTTCTTAATGAAACAAAGTACCAGTTGAATACTGGTGACAGTATTCCTTTAAAAATGTTCCTGTGGAGTCACAAAGGACAGGATAATTAAAACTCCTCGCAGAGTTTAGTTCTTTGACCTCTCATTAGTTTCAGTATTCTAAATGGCCACTTGTTAGCAGCCTAATTTGATTATTAGCCCCTCTGAGCTGGCAGCACGCATTCTGAAGAGTGGACTCTGCGTGACTCGGAACCCAGGCTGCTGCCGCACACGTGAGGTGGAGGATGGAGGAGCAAATTGCCTTGCTCCTGTGTGTTCATGAGTTAGTTGCACTAAAGCGGTTAAACAAAGGGAAAGCAGCCCTTTCCAGCATCCATGGCTGAGTCTGATAAAAGAAACTCAGTGTGTGCTATGACTAGTTCATTCTGTAAACAGCTTTATGAGGTGTCATGGAGGGAGGAGGAGAAAGAGGGAATTTTGGGCCTCACAGTTTTATCATTAAAAAACATTGGTATGTCATATCATCCTTTGTCACCCCGCATAGTGAAATAAAACCTGACTTACTTCCTCAAGATATTTCAACAAACGATTGCAGAAACTTAGAGCTGGGGACTATAGCACACTAATTCTCTGTCTCTCTGGTTAAGGTACCCTGGTTTTAGCTTTTTAATTAATTCCTCCATATTTCTACAAGGAGGCTTAGAAAGTGTAATCAGGCTCCTTGCCAAAGCCAATGTCTGTAAAGCAACCTAACTTCTATTTTTTTAAGTGAGCAAGCTAAGTCAGAGAGTTGTGGGAAAGCAGAGAAATCTCTATATATAATAGCCTAAGAGGCCAAATGACCAAACGACTGGTCAGCCAGTTGCTATGACACTCACTGACCACCAGGGGCTGATGCTCAATGCAGGAGCTGTTCCCCGGTGGTCAGTGTGCTCCCATAGCCAACCTCCCTGGGCCCCAATCAGGGCGCGGGAGAGGGGGCGCTGGCCAGCCAACCTCCCACAGTCCCTCCTCCCCCAACCTGTGCATGAATTTGTGCACTGGGCCTCTAGTAAAATAATAAGCATATGGAAATTAAACACCCCCACTCTCGCTTGCCAACTGTATGTCATTGAAAAATCTGGTCCCACACCATTACACTCCAGAAGATCATTTGAGGCAAGCATAATCTTCAGCTGTCCCACGTTTGAGATCATGAAAGAGGCATAGTTGAAGTTAGAATTTAAGTTTGAAAAATGTAGAACATCCTATATAATAAAGAGGTGATATGCAAATTAACCCTCACACCCTCACAAGATGGCTGCCTATGACCAGGCCAGCAGGGGGGTTAGTGAGGGACGACCAAATGACTGAACAAGTAGGCTGCATGGTGCAACCAAGCCAGCAGGGTGGTTAGTGAGGGACAACCAAATGACTGAACAGCAGGCTGCATGGGGTGACCAGGCCGGCAGGGGGGCAGTTGGGGGTGACCAGGCAGGCAGGGGGGTGCAGTTGAGGTCGATTAGGCTGGCAGGGGAAGGTGGTTAGAGGTGACCAGGTTGGCGGGGGGGGGGCGGGGGCAGATAGGGGGAGATTAGGCTGGCAGGGGTGGCAATGAGGGGTGATCAGGCCAGCAGGGGGGGCAGTTAGTGGCAACCAGTCAGGCAGGCAGATGAGCAATTAGGAGCCAGCAGTCCAGGATTGTGAGAGGGATGTCTGACTGCTGATTTAGGCCCAATCCCCAGGATCAGGCCTAAACCAGCAGTCAGACATCCTCCCTGGGTCCCGGATTGGAGAGGGTACAGGCTGGGCTGAGGGACTCCCCCCGCCCCACCCCCATGCATGCATTTAATGCACGGGGCCTCTAGTATTATAATAACAACAGTACAGTAGATTCTCTCTTAGTGAACTTCTACTTAATCAGCTTGCTAGATAAATGGACACTTGGTAAGACCCAGTGACCAATGGCCATGATATACTAACTGCTTGTGGTCATGAGTAAGGTTGGAAGCAGGGTGGTTAGAAGTGTCTAATTTTCCCAGGTACTTCTGCTTTAACCATTTGAGTTGTATGCTTACTGAAAATTAGTTGAGTTTATTCCAAATTTATGCCAGTTGTACATAATGTAATTATATGATTTAATTAAATATTATATAAACTGATGAAATATACATGCAAAGTGAGTAGTTGCTGCAGTGAAATTCAGGCTGAATGCTTTTGGGAGACTCAGGAAAGGCAGGGTGCTAAAAAAGTCTGTCAAATTAGGTGGTGGTGAGAAAAAGTACAAGATGAGGGAAATTGTAATAATTAAGTTTCTACATTCCAATTGCTTCATATGTTTTGTTTTTTACTTAATTTTATGGAAAATTTCAACACATCTAAAATTAGAGAGTCTAGTATAATTAACATGATACTCTCATCACCCAGCTTCAACAATTTTCTGTACATGTTCCAGCTATACCTCACTCACTCCCTGCCACATTATTTTGAAGCAAATCTCAAGTATCATATCATTTCCTCTCATAGGTCTTTTTTAGTCCTCATTCTACTTTAAAGGAACACACACTGGAAATTATTATGGATTTGACTTGTGCAAGCAAGATAGTACAAAAAAACAAAAGTTAACCCATACCTAATGAAAAGGTTGGGGGTAGAAAAAAAAATCATGAAATCCATGTATTTTGTGATAAAAAATATTTGTTAAAATATCTAAGGTATACAATATATTTTAATGATTGGTTATTTCAATCACTTTGACTAATCAATGAACTACTGAGTCTTAGATATTGGATTAGAGAGTTCTTAGTATAAAAATGATGTAATATAATCTGCATGCTGAGAATGATTACCTGCCAAGGTTAGCATAAGCCAATATGTGCGTAATGCCATCTTTTCTAAGTTTATTTCATTTGAAAAAGGAAAACTCATGGTTTTCAGGTTTGTTTTATCTGAAAACTCATAGCTTTGAGAGCAGCAAAGATGATATTTTGAGTTGTTAGCCCAACTCCAATTTCTTCTGTTAGTATAGCCAACCCTTTTCACATGGATGGAGTACTTCAGTGACTTTGTGCTCCACACCCAGCCCCAGACACACCCCAAGATGCCAACTCATTGCCTAACCACTGCTCTTTCTCAAGAATTTGAAATATGCATAGATCTAGTTAGAAAATAGACAGAGGATGGACCTGAATGGCTGCTTTAGCCAAATTGGGCCATATAAAAGCAGAGAAAGCGAGTTGAGAAAGAGAGGAGGCAGAGATGAAAGAGGCTTTTTTAAAAAATAGACAATGAACAATCATGGTTTCTCATTTAAAAGGTAAATTTCCAGTTTCTAGGGTCCTGACTGGGCTTTGTTGGCTGCCCTTGGATTTCTATGAGATTGTTGCAGCCTTATATTAAATTCCTTTCTGTTTAAGCTTGCTTCAGTGGGTTTGTGTTCCTTGAAACCAGTAATCATCACTGACTGGGAAACAGGATAACTTTGATATACAGGGTGCAAGTAGAGAATCAAGAGGCACAGACAATAAAACACCTCATAGTTTAAACCAAATGTAGCATCAGACTAGGGTTTCTCATGGCAAGCCCCTATGCATGCATGTATATGTGTATGTGCCCTGTGTGTAGGGACATGCATGTATGACTTTAATATCCACTAGTACCCATGCTAGCTATAAAGCACCCATAGCTGTGCCAGCTTAAGATACTTGATTCACATATAATTGTTAGGTCACCGAAGGAGGAACACACGAGGCCGTAGTGGTGAGGAATTACAAATTTATTCGATCATCCGCACACCAGGTGGCTGAGCCTGGATGGCTCCAGCACCCAGTGACAGGAGTCAGGGGATTTTAAAAGACTTTTGGTGGGCTTTTCTTGGGGGCGGAGACTTCTTTATGCATACCCGGAGGGGAGATAATGGAATGTGGTCACCGCAAGTGAAATGTGGTCTTCAGCAAAGGGAATGTCCATAGTGAAATGATCTGAAAAGCCAGTTCCTGGGGATGGGGTACCAATTCAATTGATCAATCAAACCTAACAATAATCTTATACAGGAAGAAGTAATTATCTAGTGGTAAAGCCAGACCTATGGAATGGGCAAGGTTACATTATTTTATTTATGTTTTTACCACTATGCTCCTCCATTGTTTTAAAGTTGCTTATGAGCCCGAAAAAGAGCATTTTCTGTTTTTATTATATTCTCCATGAACGTATTACAGGTTGGCATTAGAATATAATGCTTTCACAAATATTCATATTCAACTATTGTAAATATCCAACATGACAAGCATTTTTGATGAATGATCTTAGTCAGCAGTTCTCAGCCTGTGGGTCGCGACCCCTTTGGAGGTCGAACTAGGGTTGCCTAACACCATCCTGCATATCAGATACTTACATTATGATTTATAACAGCAGCAACATTACAGTTATGAAGTAGCAACGACAATAATTTTATGGTTGGGTCACAACATGAGGAACGGTATTTAAAGGGCCAGAAGGTTGAGAACCACTGATCTTAGTGAATTCTTTCTGTGAATTGTTAAGCATATTGCCCAAAGTTGCACAGTTAGTGAATGGCAGAATGAGTAATTCTTTCCGTGGCAAGAAAGGGTGTTTCTTGCCATAGAAAAATGTTTCTCCTCCAACTGTTAGTTCAGGAGGCTTGAGTATGAAAGCAGAATGGAGCATATAGCTTTAAATGAGGCTAAGGGTGGCATTCTTCAATGATGAAGAAATACTTAGTAGCATTACAGATGAAATTCCTTTAATTTTAGCACTCTGTTACTTCACCACTTGGGCTATTAAATTGGAATATTGCTATTGAGCAAAGTATGCTTTGTAAAAAACAGAAGGGAGGTGATCTCGGCCCTGTGCGCAAATGGGAAAAGCACACCTTGGTTCATAGGTTTAGGTCCTAAGTAAATTTGAATCACCCCTGATTTTACCTTAGCTTTTTTTTTTAATTTATCACTAGTACCTACAATATCCACTCTGCTTTGCTCATGAAATGCCCTGAGTGGGAATGTCAGGGATTATTTTGTATCGTGACTACAAATGATGAGGTCTGCAGTGGAGGAAAATCTGGAACAGTGTTCAAGAAGGCTGGTTGGAACATTTTTGCAAGCAGCTCTACCCACGCATATATAGATCCAGTACTGGTCGTGTAGGTCTTTGCTTTTCTATGTACCTTCCTAGAGGAAATCACTTCCCTTACCTGGGTCCCAGTTTACCCATTTATAAATTGAGCAACTTTATCTGAAGTATCTCTATAAATCTCTCCTAACTTGATAATTTTGCTTTCCATGAAATACACTTTCTAACAGAAGTGGCTCACAAAACAGAATTATCTTGTTCTTTTGCCTTTTAGAATGTCACTTAATTGGATGTTAATGTATTTCGTAGAAGCTAGTGAATGTAATAGTTGATGGATACTAGCCTAGTGTGTACTGACATGTTATGTGGCTTCCCCTGGACATGACTCTTCCATATAACACATCTGGCCCAGAAGTTAAACCTGTTCATTTGCTTATTATCAGGGTTCCGCATACACATGTCTGCCAACATTTCTAGCCCTTGGGAAAAAAAGAATTGTAGAGAAGCTTGGCATTTCACCTTTCTGTTTGTTCTTGACAGGTTTGCCTTGGAATTTCATGAGCATTGTATGATCTTTATTGAATGACTAACATGCATTTGTTTTTGGAGTATAACAGAGAACTATTATTCTTTAAAAAAAATAAAATTGAGCGCTAGCTGGTTTGGCTCAGTGGATAGAGTGTTGGCCTGCGGACTGAAGGGTCCTGGGTTTGATTCCAGTCAAGGGCACATGCCAGGTTGTGGGCTCTATCTCCATTGTGGGGCATGCAGGAGGCAGCTGATTAATGATTTTCTCTCATTATTGATGTTTTTATCTCTCTCTCCTTCTCCCTTCTTCTCTGAAACCAATAAAAAAATTTTTTAAAAATATAGTTTTCAATATATAAGGCTGTCATTCATTCAAAGATATTAAAAGTGTTCAAAACAGAGAAGAATTATTTGTCACAAAATGAAGCAACTTCTCGCCAATTCCACATGGCCAACTCCTAGGTTCCTTTAGGAAATACACAGCCAGCTCTCCCTCAACCCCACCTTACTCATCCAGTGCATCCCCATGCACTCATCCACTGTAGCTGTGCTCACTCAGTCTATTTTCTCTGTCCTCATAAGTCTACTTTCAGTGTTAACAGCGGAACTGAAGGAGAGGTTGTGCAGAGTCATTCAGATGTGCACATTTCTTCTTGGAGCTTTTACACAACAATGGTTCATTTTCTGAGTCCTGGGAGGAGTCAAAGCAATATGTTTTATTATCATAGTAACTTTATGTTTAGGGATAAAACTTTTGGTTTCTGTAACATTCAAATTGATGTTCCTATTTCTGAAGCATTTTCCTTCTTTGTTTTTACATAAATTGTCTTCTCTCATACCAGTTTTTCTTTCTTTCTTCTTTAAAAATATGTATTTATTGATTTCAGAGAGAGGAAGTGAGGGGGAGAGATAGATAGAAACATCAACAAGAGAGAACATCAATTGATCGGCTGCCTTCTGCATGCCCCCCCTGAGGAGCAAGCAACCCAGGCATGTGTCCTGACTAAGAATTGAACCAGTGACCTCCTGATGCATGGGATGATGCTCAACCAACTGAGCCACACTGGCTAGGCACACCAGTTTTTCTTGAGTAAACCCTTGATGTAACTTCCATGCTGTCATATATCTTGTCTAACAGTACATATTCCATTATTCTATTACATGACATCAGAAGATGATATGGCTAAACCCAGTGCTACTCATATTCTGGAAAAAGGGTTCATCTTTCTAACTGGCTGCTGAAGCCAAACTAGCAATGGAAAAGTGGTTCTGACTTCATTCAGGCCTGGCTTTCTTGCCTTGAACAGTTTTCTTAGACATTTCTGTGCTGTAATTTTTTTCCTTATAGTAGAAAGCAGCTAATAAATAATGTTTTACTGTTTACTGCTCAGGCCATGGCCTATCCTTACTTTTTAAGATGAGTGTTTTGAATAGGGAGTACTCTGGTTTATTTGCCATATATATTGAAAAATTATTAAGAAATTGCAACCTACGAATCCTGTGGGGGATGGTGACATTTGAGACATGTATGGATGTGCTTTAGGTTACATTTCTGACATTTTGATCCACATTTTTATTTTAGTTATTGAGAACTTTAATATGTTTTGAAAGGGCCAGAGAGTCACCTGTGACTTCAAAATTATTTCTGTCTTTTCCAGCTTATATTACATTCTAGACAATAGTAGAAATGATAGTGGAGGAAATAGCAGAGTAAAAGAATAGGTTACCTTCTCTACTTCTGTTATTTAGGAGTCAATGGAACAACCTAATATATTTTTATGAAGAGTTTATAAAGTGCAGACTATCAACAACTGTCAAGAGTATACAGAGTATATTAGAAACACTACATATTAGCAAAAATACATAGAAATATATCCTGAGGAGAAAAGTTGCCTTTCAAACACAGATTGTTAAAGAGACCTGAGGCTTTACTCACCTGGAATGGAGTAGTCACTGACCAGTTGTTGGACTGAATTGACCAGTTATTTCCATCAGTATAATTCGACAGACACCTGCCTTTTCTATCGAGTTCGGATGAACACCTCTGTACGGTATTTCGAACATCTGAAGGGTGACCACACTGTGCCCTGCTCACAATTTTTGCTGTAAGCAAAATACAATGTTCATTAATCACAGCAGTGCAGACCAAGCCTTCAGTGTGTCTGAATGGAGCCAGCAGAATAGGCACTTCTGGAAACAACTTTGCATGAAACAAAATGTTTGAGGTTTTTGTCTTCTTCCCATGTGAAACGACCTTAGCATTCTAATACCAACTTGGGCATGAATCAAGCTTCCACCCTAGCACATTCCTTGTAACTCACATATGAAGTCCCTTGACTCTTTAGTGCTGCATCATTGTGGCAAGCAGTTCTCTGCTACTTCCTGGTGTGTATGGAACTACTTGCTCAACTCAAGTGCGAGAGCTGATTTGATGGCTCCTATAGGCCCTGGGACCCCTTGGCAAGAAGAGTGTAGACAAAACCTCAATAGGAAGTATGAGAACTGAGTGGCCAGCCCAGGCATACGGATGGTTCAGGGAGGGAAACTCTGAGATTTTCCTTTTCCTCACGTACTCATTTGGTAATGGTCTCTGGTCTGAATCCATCGTTCTGATCAATCAGACCAGAAGGGAGTGCAGACTGAAGTACACCCCAGACCCCATAGTGGGTGGGGACAGTATTAATATATATTCACATACCCCAGGTCCTTCCCACAAACCATGAAATTGAGATTGTGAATGTAGATGTTTCTTTTACAGAGCTTTTTCTCCGCCTGTGGTCGCAGTCTCCTTTCTAAACCATTCTGACCTCAACTTTCAGTCAAACTGATCAGCTATTGTTCTGCTCAGTGACAGGGACAGATTTTTCCATGTCTTTGCTGCTGTGGGACAGGATCTCAGTTAATTAGTTCTGTCCAAACTTACAACTGATGTGGTTCTGTAAGTTTTGTCTTTATGTGTATAGAAATAGCCAATATCTAGCTTCTTTGTGTTATCTATTAGATCACAAGCTTCTAGGCTTTACAAAATTTGTCCTTTATTTGGATCATGGACTGTACCTCTTTTATGATTCTAACTGAACTTGTTATTGGTTGTGTGTCACAACAAATATAATACTAGCATGTGTATTAGCACAAGCTACTAAGTTTGGGGTAATTTGTTACAGCAGCAGAACATTAATGCACCTTCTAATGCTCATACCAGGCAGTTAAAGTGCCCTGCAATAGCTTTGGTGCTTTTGAGGAGTTTCACTTTGCTATCTACTAGTTAATTCAGGCTGGACCTTGTGCTTTCTGACTCTAGCAGTTTTACTTCTAGTCAAGAAACTTAGAGGTCACATTTCTTATCATTTTGAATTCATATCACATTGCACATGCTCATGAATTTTTGCATATTATCCTGTGGATACTTAGTCCCATTTTACAGATGACTGACTTTAAACACTGTTGTTAGGAATTAGAACCACAGCCCTAATTTCCCCAGCTTTCTACTTAATATTCCTAGTCATAAAACTCTGAAGATACACTAAAGAAAACTACTGTGAACAAAGATTTTGGTGGAAAATTTACTAAAAGATTGAAGATGCAAAAAATATTTTTAGAGGCATTGCAGGTGCATAAGGTGCTGTGTATATCTTATGTTTACCAATTACATTTCATTTTCTCTTTGGTAGTTAATCCTGCTTGTCTCATAAATGGCATAAAATGTGAAGAGAAGATAAAAAATTAGAGAGCATTATGATTTTAATGAGAACAAGACTCAGTAGATAAAATGATAGATTTTTTTGTTTCAGTATCAGATATATTTACACAAGCATTGATTTATAAGTCAGTTGTGCTACAAATCTACAAGTCCGAAAATAGCGAGTCAGCAGCCTGGAAGCTGTCGCCCTATCTTGCCATATCCCGGGAATAAAGATTCAGCAGTCATAATCTAACTGATGAAATTGTTGCTGCTCAAGGCGAAATACAATTCAGTTTCACACTCTCATAGGAAGATGGGTTCAGTGGAGCTAATAGGAAGGAAAAAAATGTATTTGTCAGTAACTGAAAGAGATAGGTCTCAACAGTACAAAGGAAAGATCTGGAGGGTAAATGAGATTTGTTCCCTATGTTGTCACTCTCTGGAGCAATACCATGATTACTTGGCGAATTTCAGACACAGAAGCAAAATGGCCCTAATATGCACAAGCTAGGATTTCTTGCAACTGATTGGTAAGAATTTACTACTCTTGAAAGCAGTTGGTCAAATTCCTTTCAGGAATATGTAATCTTATAGACAAGCTCCACCCTAAAGGATGGTCAGATTAATTAGAAAGACAAGTACAGGAATAAGTCCAACACTTACTACCAGGTGTATCTGCAGAGAGCCTATATGCTCTCGAACCTATCACCTCCATCATCTTCATGGGAAAGCTGAAGTTAGGGAGTTAGACTTATGTGACCAGTCCACTGCTATGCTTGCTCTTCTACAGGGAAAGTGTTAATAGAGGTTATCCGTGATTTTAACTGAGGGAAAAAAGTTAACATGATATACAAATTGTGTGTGTGTGTGTGTGTGTGTCTGTGTGTGTGTACACATGCAGGAAAAACATGCTGTGGTTTACATCCTTTGACTGAGTAGGAATTTTTACCTTAGCTTTTAAAGGTTGCTTCAGAGTGGGTTGCTATGTTTTCAGTGTTCCATATATTTCACATCATCATTCTTTTCACTGCAAAGAAAATGAACACATTTGAGTAAAAAGCATTTCCCAGTAAATGATTTTCCAGGGCAAGAAAGTTTTAAAGATATTCTATTTATCATTTGAAATTAGGTTGACTATCAGCACCAGTCAAAAAAAGTTTGTGTTTTGAAATAATGTCAAACTTACAGGAAAGTTGCAAGGACAATGTAAGAAGACTTCTTATTGCTCTTTACCCAGTTTCATCCTTCACTAATATTTAATGATTTGCCACATTTGTTTTATTATTATGTCTCTGTCTTTCTAGTTATATATGTACCTTATACACACACACACACACACACACACACACACACACACACACTTATTTAAAACATTTTTTCTGAACTATTTGAGAATATGCCTCACAAGCCCTTCACTATTCTGTGTGTCTTTCCTAAAAACAGGAAATTCTTTTACAGAAGCACAATGCAGTTATCAAATTCAGGAAATTTAATATTGATAAAATCTTTTCTCTAAAACCTATGGTCCATATTCTACTTTTGTCTGTTGGCTCATTTATGTCCATTTACAACATTTCCCCCTCTTACACAGAAGTTAATCCAATCTCGTGTATTACATTTAGTTGTCAGGTCTCTTTAGTCTTTAATCTGGAACAGTTCCTGAGCCTTACTTTGTTTTCATGATATTGGCATTTCTTTTTAAAGAATGCAGTTCCGTTTTTTATACAATGCCCTTCAATTTAAGTTTCTCTGATGTTTCCTTATGATTAGATTCAAGTGAGACCTCTTTATAAGCTACGTGGGTGATATTGAATCTGTTTCAGGGAAACACATCCAAAGCACACATTTCTCATCTGCCCTTCACTGATGAGGTTAATTTTGATCAACTGGTCAATGTATCATCTGTTTTCTCCACTGTATAGTTACTGCTTTCTTCTTGCAATTAATTAGGAAACTGGGAAGATATTTTAAGTCCATGCAAATATCCTCATCCAAATATTCTCAGCCATCCCCCTACCTCACATTTAGTATAAGTTGATGATTCTTGCCTTAACCAATCTTTACTGTGATGGTTACAAAATGGTGCTAGTCTAAATCCATCATTCTCTCCATATTTATTAGTTGGCATTCTATCTAACTGTTCTCTCTGTCTTTCTCTGTCTGTTTGGATGGCTCTATTATCACTATAAACTAACAGATTCTTATTTTATTCAATGAGTTATAATTTATTATTTCCCTTATTTATTTTGATGCTCAAATTGTTTCAGATTTGCTCATAGGTGGGAGTTCCTTTCTAGTTTCTTGTTTCAAAACCTTGCCCATTGTTGTTATTTTATAACTTCCTTACTTTAAAACAAGATACTCCAGGCTCATGTTGTATCATTCCTCCCCTAGCCCTGGCATCAGCCATTTCTGTAGGAAGTAATCGTTCCTTTTAATGGGGAATGGTTTTTAGAAACCAAGATCTAGACACTAAATATGTTCATTGCTAATGTGATATTATTGCTCAGGCATCATATTGATACCTCCAATCCTTAATTTTATTTCCCTTCTTCTGTGATAAGAACTCCATACAACATCAACACATCCACTTACTTGCTCAATCCTGAAGTGCATATAAATGATTTTTTACTACAATAAATAAACATACCAAGTGAGAATTCCAGGCAAATTTTGATTCCACATTTCAGGTCTAGGTATTCTCACAAGAACTCTGAAAATGGCTGGGAGGAAAGAATAGAGCCTAAATTATCACTTATGTTAGGACAATATCAAGCCTTTCATCTCTGCTTTATTAAAGTATCAGGCCCATGGGGAAAGTAGTCACTGATGTGCCACTTAGTGGTATTTCACGCCAGTCCTTTAATTAATAAAAGTTTCATTGTACACTTAAAAATCTGTTAAGAGGTTAGATGTCTTGTTAAGTGTTCTTACCACAATAAAATAAAATTTTGAAAATCCTCATATAGCAAAGAAACTTTGGAATATGTTGTACTTCTCAAGCACCACTTGGATCTCCATTTTAAATGCAAAATATTGCAATAAATAAATGCAAAGTAAAACAACAAAAGAAAGCAGACCCCCCCCAAAAAAACCCCCAACAATTTATGGGCTCTACTGCAAGAATATTCGACTTTTGCATAAAATTCAGAGAGGTTTTAGAACAGTGATGGTGAACCTTTTGAGCTCGGTGTGTCAGCATTTTGAAAAACCCTAACTTAACTCTGGTGCCATGTCACATATAGAAATTTTTTGATATTTGCAACCATAGTAAAACAAAGACTTATATTTTTGATATTTATTTTATATATTTAAATGCCATTTAACAAAGAAAAATCAACCAAAAAAATGAGTTCGCGTGTCACCTCTGACACGCGTGTCATAGGTTCGCCATCACTGTTTTAGAATCCCTGGTATATAGTCTTATAGAATGTCCCAGATCTTATTATTATTATTTTTTTAGACTACTGGTTGTATGAAATACCAAACAATTAAACAGGTTTCATGATCTTCTTTCTGGGCCAGATTTCTATATGTTCTTAGTATTATTGAATCACATTTTTATGGTATCAAAAGACCCTGGAGTGTATAACCCCTCTTTTTACAGATGGAGGAACTGAAGTATATTGAGGGTAAATTACTTGTCCGAGAGCAGAAAGGCTATTGGGGGAAAAGCCTGGAGGGTTCCTGTTGTACAAGGGAATTCAACTAAGGGTGTCTGGTTGGGTGGAAGTATTTTATGTTTCATTTCTGCCCTGGGAGTCCATGAATCTGTCTTCTGATAACCAGTACAGTGATCTTTCTACTCTACCCTCAGGGGTCATTAGATTGAGGTGTAAAGGGAAAGAGGGAGAGCAACTCTTTTGTGTGTGTGTGTGTGTGTGTTTATTTGTTTTGCTATTTTCCATATTCATCTTCTAGGAAAGATTTTTTTCTGGAAGAAAGGGGTTTGGGGACCATAACATGATTCAGTTGTAATGCTGTCCAGGACTATATTACAGTCAGAAGTGATTGCCATATGTGAGTGCATATTTCAAAACACTGAAGTATTTTTATAGCTAGGAAACTTGATGAGGACCAGAACTTGGCTAAGAATGCTTGTCAATTCTGGCAGCCCTGTCACTGCTGGCCTAGTATGCTTCTCTCTATGGCCAACTGATTGCTCAGACAGCCCACAGTCTCTAATAATTTCTGAAATTCTTCTGAGTCTATTACTCTCCCTTACAATGGTGTGCAGAGCCATGCAAGCATTTCTTCAACAAGATGGAGTACAGCTACTTTAGGGTGTGATGCCAACTCTCAGACTACATGAGTAGCTATTTTTCAACAGTTCAACCAGCATTAATTACTCATGAGTCTTTATTCAAAATAGTCTTTCTATTATTATAAAGCAGAATGACAGTAAGTATACAAGTTCAAGTAATAGCTGCTAAGATGTCTTCTGCACATATTACCACTCTCTCTTCCAAGTGTACAAATGTTCCAGATGATGACTGAAATGCTGGAGACATATTAGTTTATGGAATGTAACTTACAAATGTGACCATCAGTTTACTGATAAGAACACTCATTCCTGCATGCTCCCTATCCCCGCAATTGCAAGTATGGCAAAATAATCCTTGTGGCCTCTATTTATTTACTTCCTTCCTTCCACAAATATTTATTTAATGTCTATATGTTATCAGACATTATGCTTAACATTGGGGAAACAGTAGTAAACAAGAACTAGAGACTCCCTCATCTTTCAGTGTTTTGAACGAATTGGGGTAAACATATGTAAATAGATAAAATACAAATGGTCTAACAGTGGTTCTCAACTTTCTGGCCCTTTAAATATAGTTCCTCATGTTGTGACCCAACCATAAAATTATTTTCATTACTACTTCATAACTGTAATGTTGCTACTGTTATGAATCATAATGTAAATATCTGATATGCAGGATGGTCTTAGGTGACCCCTGTGAAAGGGTCATTAGACCACCAAAGGGGTTGCGACCCACAGGTTGAGAACCGCTGGAATAAGGGGAGCCTAACTCAGTTACAGAAATCTCAGAAGTGATATTTAAACTGAGACCTGAAAGATGATGAGTTAAACAGTGAAGAAGGACTTGAAGATAATATTTTCTGAAACAGGGAGAGTGTAATTAAATGCCCAGAGGAAGGGAAAAAAAGCATGAAAATTTAGCATGTAATGGGACTACAATAGTATAATTTAGAGTGTAAGTTTGTGCGAGGTAAAAAATGTGACTAAATTTTAAATCAGTTCCCCAGAGGGCAGTAACCTTGCCTATTTTGTTCAAAATAGTATTGTCATTATCTACCACGGTTCCTGTCTTGTTAAAAAAAATTGTTGAATAATAACAATAAAAACAAAGATAACAGTGATTTATTTAATTATGAGACAGAAAGCATTCTAAAGTGCTGTTGTCATGTACAATTTTATTAAATACAACTATGCTGAGGCATTTATTATTATTATTATTATTGTTACTACTACTATTATTATCATTTTACAGATATGAAAACAGAAGCTCAGCAAGGCTAACCCAATAGCTCAAGATCACTTGCCTGGGTTTACACCCAGGCAATCTCAGACTACCCTGATTCTACATGTCTAGATTCTGCATTAAAGAGTTTTGAATATCCCCTAATGCAATGGGAAACCACTGAAAGTGGTTAATGCTTTAAATTTTACCAAGATAACTTTGGTAGCAATGTGAAGAATGATTTAGGTGGGAGCAAAAGTAAAGGTAAGGATCTATGATGGTATTGTGATGATAGTGGCTTGGACTATGATGTTGGCTGAACAGATAGAGAGAGAGGGTGTGATGACCCACGTCCCATGTGGTTCAGGGTTCGGGCTCTGGAGAAGGGCAGCACGCAAATGACAGAGATGAAACAAGAAATAATAATTTGGAAATTGGGGGCCAGGCAGGAGCCCAACGCAAGAGGAAGGACTCCACTTGTGCTCAGGCCTTGCCATCCTTTTATTCAGTTTGGGATATACCTATAGCCCTTAGGCAGGCAATTTCCAGTAACAGACAATCTTATCAGTAAGGATTTACAAGACTATCTGGTGGGGAAGTTGCTTCAGCTACCATTGTCTCAACTAAACAGTGGGTGCATAGCTCTGACCTTTGCCAGGGCTCAAGGGTCACCAGCCTTCCGGGCTCCTTGTCCACACCTCTCTGCTAGTGAAGACAATAAATGGTTTCCCACAGAGGTAGTGCCAGAGAGCAAGAATGGGAGAGAGAGAGCAAGAGTGCAAGCGAGAGCAAGAGAATAGATAGGGCTTAGTGACTGAGCAGAGGTGTCAATGAGAGAGACAAAGGAATCAAGGAAGATTTTCTGGTTTCTGACCATTGCACAGTTGCAATTGAGTATTTTCAACTCACTGAGACAGAGAATGAGAGGAGGAGAAGCTGGTTTGAAGTGTTAGGTGAGAAGATGGCAATTACATTTTGGCATGATGAGTATAAGTTCTTTGGAGGGGGGCTTATTTAAGCAGGCATGCCTAATAGACATTTTAATGGAATTGCCTCAAGCTTGAAGAAGAGATGAAGAATGGAGATAGAGATGTGAGAGACACCAACATACAGTTGGCATTTGCAGCTAATGGGGTAGCCCTATTTGAAAATTATGTACACTGACAAAAACAGAAAAACTAAGGCAGACCCCAAATAAACATCAATATCTAACCAAAAATTTCCCACTGTGTTTAGCAAGTTGGAGGTCTTTTTTGACCCTGTGAAGGGGTGTATGGGACTTAGGAGGGAGGTAAAACACATTTCAGTGTGTTACAGGGTACGTTATAGGTAAGGAAATAAAATAAAAGTCAAAGGGAAGCAAATGCTACTTATCACAGAAACAAGATCCAGGAACACTGGGGGATTTGGGGTAAAAGGGAAATCAGAAGCTCCTGATTAGTTTAACAGAATGGACTTACAAGTAGATGTCCTAAAGGTGTTACAAGAGGTAGTATGAGGATGGGGGAAGAAGGCCAGGAAGTAGCAGGGAATCTCTATGTACATGGGGTTCATTGATGAAGTTGGATTCAGACCAAAAATCAATCAGTGGATACTCCATGCTCTGAAAGAATCTTGCTGTTCTAATTTAACTTGAGCTAAACTGCCTGGATATCTCCAGAAGCAATAATTAGAAAAAGGTTGGTGTTGCTGCTGGGTCAATGATGGTTCTATATCTAGCTGTTTTTCTGCTGAATCCTAAGGAGAAAATCCACGCTGTCAACACCTGTGTCCAGGTTACAGAACTTTATATCATTCCTTGGGTATGGAGTATTAAGTTGTCCACAAGGACAAAAGCAGCCCTTTGTGTTATTAGCTTCTTTAGGCCTTCCAGGGCTCTTGGGATTTCTTATCTTACGCAGAGGCCTGGAGTTACTGTTTTTGCGGACTTCCTGTGCAGTCAGGTCTCTCTGCCCAAGATCGAGAGCATGGATCTCCTGGAGTACAGACAATGGGAGGCAGCACAATGGCTGTAAAAATGGGCGTCGGAGTTATTCCTAAATATGAGTCAGAGCTACACCACTTAGAGAAGCACGATAAATAGACTGATCCATAAGAGCAAAGATTTAAAAATTATACTTCACGAAAATAACTATTTCACATAATTATGAATATGGTTGCACTTCTGTCTACCATTTTATTATTTTCTATTGGGTTCTCTCTGTTACTGGTGCCTCTATTCCCTCTTTCCTGCCTTCTTTGGAATTATTTAAATATTTTCAAACTCCATTGCAATTTAGCTATCAGTTTTTTAGCTATATCTCTTTGTGTTATTTTAATGGTTATTTTAGAGATTGCAATATACATCCGTAACTTCTCATTCTATTTAAAGTTAATATTGTACAACTTCGTGAAAGATGTAGAATCTTTAAACCACATAAGTCCGTTAACCTCCTCTCTACCATCCTTTGTGTTATAGTTGTCATAAGTATTATATTTACATAAATTGTAAACCCCACAAGACAATGCTATAATTTTTGCTTTAAGTAGTCACGTGTATTTTAAACAAATTAAGAGAAAAATATGGTCTTTTATATTTACCTAGCTATATACTAGTCTTCAGAAACATATAATGGCTGGGAGAGGAGAAGGAGTTGGCAAAGAAAACAGAAAAATCAGCTAGGTGTGTAGGCAGAAAACCAGGAGAGCATGGTCTTAGAGCAGCCAGGGCAGGAGAATATTTCAAGAAGAGAGCAGTGATCCATTGTCAAAAGGTATTTAAAGGTCAAGTAAGAGACATAAAGACTATTAGATTTAGATGGAGGTAATTGGTGATAGCAAAGCTGATTTGATAGAGTAAGAGGAGTATGACTCAAATTGGAGTGAGTTGAGTGAATGGTGAGGGAGAGGAAATAGAAACTGGGAAGACAGACAACTCTTGAGAAATTGTAGGGAAGAAAGGGAGAAGAGAGATAGTTTAATAGCTGGAGGGGGAAGTAGAGTCGATGGAAGTTTTTAGTTGTTCTAGTCAGATAGGCTGAGAATATATAAAAATCAGGAAAGATTTAGTTAAAAGGATGAAGTTAAATATATACATAGAAAAAGGTGGTTGATGGTATAAGATTCCTGTGAAGATGGAGAGACTTAGAATACAAAACAAAGGAGCGGGTTAGCTCTGAAAGATGATGCACACCGAGGTGTGGGGGTGTGTCTGACCTTGGGAAGCTGTGGGATTTGACATGATAGCCTTTCCCCTCTGAAAGTAGGAGGTGATATCCTCTGAGTGACGGGAGAGTGAGAATGTTGGAGGTTGAAGGGGAATGGATAGGTCTGGAATAGTAGTTGTGAATCGAGAATGAGTTGACCAGAGAGATGTAATAACCTCTCAGACCCTGTGAAAGATACTTTACTATGTAAGTTATTAGGAGGCACTGGTTTTTGTTACTTTTGTTTTAAAAGAAGCTGGGTTACAGAAAGCAGTATAACTATCAGGTGGCCTTTATGCTTTCAGTGGCGCTATGGCATAACAGACATTATGGGCCTGGTGCCAGATTGCTTGAAGTTGAATCCCAGCCCTACCACTTACTACCTGACCTTGGAAAAATTACTTAAACTCTGCATACCTCAATTTCCTCATCTGTTAAATAAGGGCAATGATGTTATTTCCTACCTGATAGGGCTGCTGGGAGAATTAAAATTAGTTGATATGTGTAAACTACTTAGCCACATACATTGTAACATGCAATAGCTTAGTAATTGTTGTTATTATTATTTGATGATCAGCCCATTCTCATTCTATTGTTCAGTGTCTAAGGGACATGAAATTACAGTCAAAAGTTTGGTTCCTTAGTGGCTTGAAATCAGCACATGGGGAGTTAGTTGGCTGATTAGATTCCCTGGTGTCCTCAAGCTATGATAACCTGATGTTTCCATCTCTACTATAATACCTACAGCTCCTGTTACTCATATTTGTGGGTCAGAGCCCTTAGGACTTTGTAGACTACTGCATGTAAATGAGTGCTTAATCATTGACTGATGTGATGAATTTGGATAGAGACAAGTTGACATATAGCTGAGGGCAGATGGAAGGCAGAATGTCTACATAATTTCATCTGGTGATAGCCAAAGTCATGAAATTTAATCATCAAAATTAAATCAGAGAATTAGAGAATCTTGTATTTGGAAGGGCCCTTTAAGGCCATCTGGTCCAACCTTCCACTCAGCATTGCAATCCTCCCTACAGCCTTTGTAAGAGGAAATATCAGGCCAGTTGGGAAAGAGATGATGGCGGACCACACAAAGCCAAATCACATTTCAAGTGAAATGTCGATACCTAGGCTCTGGTTGGTTTGGTTTTAAACTAGCTCCACAGAAGACTCAGCACTGGGGAGAGTCCAAGTCCAGTTGTAAAACTGTTTCTTTTCAGATATGGAAAGCAAAGGCAGAAGCCTCGCTTGTCATTCTGTTGCTAACTTTTGCTTGCCAGCTGATAACGGTGCTGTACTTTGAATCATGTTACACACCTGTGAAAAGGAGGTGTTTTTTTTTTTTAATGAGCTTAATAAAAAGACAGACATCCTAAGATGGAAGATGCTATATAAATGTAAGTTAACGGAAAGTCTTTTTATGTCTACAGCCAAAGTGGCTTTGGGCTAAGAAGCCAGGCTACCAACTTGGGTAATTTAATCTTAGGATGAGTTTTGAGCTTGCTTTAGGGTAGAAAGAATTTCTGACATTTTGGTTGTGAGCTTAGGGCTGGTCCTACATAGAAGTGTGTGATATCAGATGTAGTGGAAGTTCCCAGAACCACTATCTCCCTCCTTTCTCATGCTCTCTTTCATCGGAGAGCCTGAAATCTCTCAGGTGCCTGAACTCTACCTACCATTGGAGTTTTAGCTTTTGGCTTAAGGTATGGATATCTGTGAAAATCTTAATGATCCTATGAAGGGTAACTCACTGAGTTAGTATCAGTCATTTACCCCTTAGTGGAAATGAAGAGTGTTATAAAAGTTGGGATAGAAGAAAAGAGATAGTAGACACAATGCCTGGGGAGGAGGGAAGATGGAGGACATTGAAAGAAAATTTTTCATAGTTTACAATTTATCTTATGACTAGCCCTGTTCCAGGGGTAAAACAGAACAACATGGTTTCACCAAAACTCCATTCCCTTATCTTCACCTCATTACCATCCCCACCCCCAGTTATTTCCAAATTAGGAGGTGAATATGAGTTCTTATTGTAGATTTTTTTCACTTTTAAAAGTATTTTAAAGTATTTTGCCTTTTAAAATATTCTTTCTTCCTTAAATAGAGAAAATGCTCAGTCCAGGACTGTAGTTGTGTTAGTGCTGGTCTAAGGGAACTGTTCAGTTTCATTAATCTTCAGCCACCTGATTGATTATAAGGGTGTGAAAGATCCAAAGGCATGGATTAGGGTGCAATCAATAGCGAGAAGTCCTAAGAGTGCATAGGGATAGCAGAAAGATGCTTCAAGAATGGGAGACATGATTAAGTTTATATATTGATTTTTACTTTGAAAGTTAAACTTTTACCTAAATGAAAAGATGATATGGGCTAACGTAAAATCAACACCAAGACAGTGTGGAAATGGTGAGGACTGGGCCTGCTTCTTTTGGGGCCAATCTAGCATCATCTTCCTGTGTGCCTTCCATAGTCCCCATACTAATGACACGAAACAAAGAACAATAGGAAAGATAGGCTGCAGAAGGATTTAATCCCAACTACTCTGACAATTAGAATTACTTTTTTTTAATGGCTCACTTTCTTAAATTTGTAGGAGATCCTGTTAATCCAGATCCAAAGCTTCTTGGCACTGTGATATATCCATTTAAAAATTTTTATTTTTATGTTTCTAAACGTTTTATTCTGTTTTACGTTGTCTTTGCTTTGAGAGGGAGAGAGAAACATCAATTTGTTGTTCCACTTATTTATATTCATTGGTTGATTCTTGTATGTGCCCTCACCTGGGATCGAACCCACAACCTTGGAGTATCAGTACGATGCTCTAATCAACTGAGCTACCCGGCCAAGGCTAAACATTTTATTCTGATATTACTTCAGACTTACAGAGAAGTTGTACTACAAACAATTTCCATATTCCCTTTACCCTGATGCTCAGATTCCTTACATGATTACCTTTTACCACTGTTTCAATCTCTGTCTATACAAGTACAGCATGTGTAAAAATGTTATATAGATATGTGTGTGTATCAATATATCATTTTAATTTTTCTGAATGGTGTGAAAATGTTGCAGATCTGATGTTCCTTTACCCCTAGCTATTTCAATGTATATATATTTAAAATAAGGATACTCTCTTACATATCTATGGTACACCTATCAAAATCAGGAAACTAATTTTGGTATAATATTATTCCATAATCTAAGCCTTACTCAAATTTTGTTAGTTGTCCCACTAATGCCATTTATAGCAAATAAAAAGAAATTTGTCTTAGAATCTGATCTAGAATAACCGCCATTAAATTTACTTCTCTCTCTTTAGTCTGGAAGAATAGTTCTCAAACTTTCTTTGTCTTTCATGACCTTGACATCTTTGAAGAGAATGGACCATTATTTGTAGAATGATTCCCAGTTTGTGTTTGTCTGCTGTTTCCTTTTTATTTGACTGAGGTTACAAGTGTTTTGTTTTGTTTTGTTTTTTCAGGAATATCACAGAAGTGAGGATGTGCTGTTTTCAGTACACCATATTATTCCTTCTACATTTATTAGTATGAATTCCGCTGCAAGAAGAAGCTTTCTCGTCTTTTCTATAAATTTATCCAAACATTTATTTGTATTAGTTTTGACTCATATATTCTCATTTTATTCTATGGGTTAATCTGTTATCACTTATTTTGATCTTTTTTATTTTTATTTTCTGGCACAACAAATAGTTTCAAGGCTCATTTTCTTCTTTCTCTGCCTCAACTCTTGAATCAGCTCCAAGGTTTTAGTAGAAAGGTATATTTAGAAAGTAAGATTGGACACTAGTTTTCTTTATTATTATGGGATATTGTTGTTTCTAAGCCCTCTCAGCAGACAAAGCTAGGAAATACATGTATGTATGTATGCATGTATTATGTATGCATTTGTATCATCTATCTATCTATTTATTATCTATCTATCTATCTATCTATCTATCTATCTATCTATCTACCTATCTATCTATCTATCTATCTATCTATCTATCTATCTATCTATCACCTATCAACTGTCTATCTATCCAGCCATTCATCCGTGTAAAACGCTCAGTACATATTCATACCTGGACTTCTAATCCAATACCACAGGGTTTCTCCCTTCTATAGTGAGACCCTGGTTCTCATTAATCACAATATATTTACTTATTTGTTCATTCCTAGAATATGCATAAAGGTTTTACTGAGTTGCTAATTATAGCACTGTGAATAAACAGACCTACTTAACTAGGGTTAATATTTATTTATAGTTCTTTTACCCTTTACCCAAATGTATATATTAAAATACTGTATTCAAACATTATTTGAGTTTGTTTTCTTTCTTTCTCCATTCAAAGTGGTTATATTATTCATTTAAAATGCAATTAGGTTCATTTACTTTAGTTTGTATTCCATTTTGGGTTGTCCTTCATCCTTTTGATTTTATTTATTTATTTTTGTCTATGTGAAACGCCATCATGGTTCCAAAGTCAGAATCCTACAAAAAAGTAGACTCAGAGCCGTGGCCCCCTGATCCATCTCTTCTACTCTGTTTCCTCTTCCCCATCCTTCCCACCCCATTCCCAGGCATCTCCTGCAGATAAGCAATTGCATTCTTTTATGTTTTGTCTTTCCTATGTTTCCTTTTGCACAAATTAGCACATTCTTGTATAGTTGACCCTTGCAAAACACTTGCTTGAACTGCACGGGTCCACTTATATGCTGATTTTTTCAATAAATATTGCAAATGTATTTTCTCTTATAATTTTCTTAATAATATTTTATTTACTTTAGCTTACTTTATTGTAAGAACATAGTATATAATACATATAACACACAAAATATATGTTCATTGAGTGTTTATGTTATTGATAAGACTTCGGGTCAACAGTTGGCTATTAGTAGTTAATTTATCCTAGAGTCAAAGGTTACACTCAGACTTTGACTGCGTGGGAGTCAGCATACCTAATCCCAGTATTGTTTAACTGTATATTTTACCACATTTAAAACTTATATTTAAACTTACTTATATTTAAACTGTATATTTAAAACTTTTCACTCTCCAATTTAAAAGACTTGGATACTCTCTTAAGTAAACTCCCTGCCTGATTTTCAGTAGTCCCTTTCTTCTTGGTGACTTTTAGGGCTTGAACACATGGGCATGTTCTAATCTGCTCACTACAGAGAGTTTAAGCAGCCATGTGGCTTTCCATCTTGGCCTCATTTAAGGTTAATGTTCTCAATACTGATGTACAGAAGCCAGCAAAAATTTGTCTGAGGCAGAAATTGTCCAAATTTAAGAGCTAAGCAGAATAAAAAATAAAAATCCAACTTTAATTTCATTCATAAAGAAAGAGATAAAATTATATAAAGCAAATAAAATAAATCGTAAAAAATGAAACTGCGATAGACATATGTCAATTTTCTTCCATTGAAATAAATCATTTATTTTATCAGTGGAAGCACTTATTTCAATATTAGAAAAATAATGCTATTTGTTTTCATCATAAAATAACCCTCAGGTGGAATAGATGTATTGATTTTTTAAAATGGATTTCAAATAAATCCAATGCCTTCATAATGAAAACTTACAACATTCACCAGAAAATAGTAGTTACATAAGCCAGTAGTTTCCCAAGGAAAGAGAAAATTGCATTCCCTTCTCTTTCATTGGTTTTTGTTAAATACAATTTGTCCATTCCGTTTGACTGACCAATTTGATTGCAGTGTTCAAAACCCAGCTAGGTACAATATAGATCCAACAGGCTTGATTTAGGAAAACCAAACCGATATAGCACAATAATTAGATCCACATATTAATTAGATCCAGAGATAATCTCAGCTTGTTGTCACTGGGCTTCTGGGCTGCAGGAATCTAGAAATAGGATGTTTTGATGTTCTGATTGATTGTTTATGATACTTGATACCAAAGAGCAAGTTAGGAGAAAGCAGAACTGCTACACAACAGCTATAATCAAATGCAAATGTCTAGTTGTCTCCACAACAAAATAACAAAGAGAAGAATGATGCCCATTTTAATCAATAATAGCCAGTCTCCTACTCCTGAAAATTTTCACACACACAGTAATCACTATTACAGCTGTTTCCTTTTTGCTAAATTGAAACCTTCAGTGCATAGGTCTGTTGCCTGATGGCATCAGTATTAATCATGCCGCTAAATGACCCAGGTTCCCAACGAAACCATGCAAAATAACATCATGTCCTTAGAATTAATTCATTGAAAGAACCTTTAAAAAGAGATGTGTGGAACAAAGTAGTTTACGCTAAAACAGTGAGATCCTGTTCTAAGGGTTTCACACGAGAGCAGTATAAAATATACATAATGCTGTTGGTGGTAGAAATACTTGTGCATCCAATTCCTTACTAAAAGTTGCATCTATTCCTTATTTTCTGCCCCTACTGTGAATCCATTTTTTTCTTCAGTAAATATCTGCTGAGTGCCTACTCTGTGCCAGCAAGCTGTGGTATGTACCCTTTTGACTGACATCTTGCCTCTGTCATTGCCTTCTAGATGTGGCATCTAGATCAATATTGCCAATACACATTTTTATTGTTTCAACATCAGGCTCAAAAACTTGCTGATAGCCCATTGCCTACCAATATAATCCTAACACCATCTCTTGACATTGAGATCTCTCTGCGATACATTTCTTTCCAGCTTTGACTTCTACTTATTTCCCACTAGCCTATAAGCTGCTTGGTTTTAGTTGAATATTTACCATGACTAATGACTGTGTTAGGCATCAGGAAAACATGGTGAATAAGACAGGGAGAATTCTCATTATAGCGGAGCAACCTGACACAAGAAACAAGTGCTTTCAGTATAATGTGGTTCCGGTGCAATAATAAGACTGAGTAGAGGGCACTCAGGATTGACTAAAAGGAGAACATCTTTGCTGCAATGAGTCATAAATGGGCCTGACAGTTAAAGCCTAATGAATAAGGGAAGGTTAGCATTCACTGTAGTATATGTCAAAGTTGAACACCTTCAAATTGTGATGAGCGGCACAAAAATATTTAAATCCATAAATTCATAATAGTACTTTTTTGTTTAATTTTTAAATACATTTTATTGACTTTTTTACAAAGAGGAAGGGAGAGATAGAGAGAGTCAGAAACATAGATGAGAGAGAAACATCGATCAGCTGCCTCCTGCACATCTCCTACCGGGGATGTGCCCGCAACCCCAGGTACACGCCCATGACTGGAACCGAACCCGGGACCCTTTAGTCCGCAGGCTGACGCTCCATCCACTGAGCCAAACCAGTTTCGGCAGTAGTACTTTTGTTTTTAAAGGACCACCATTGTAGGCATTGAAAGATGAACTTAGCCTGGAGGTTGAGGGAGGGCTTTTCAAAGTACTCCACACCTTATACAACTTTATATTCCTAGTATCTAGCATAATTCTTGGCACATAGTAACTTGAATACATATATAATCCTTCTGCTATGATCAACTGGGTAAACTCATCTTTCTCAATCAGTTGTTATTTTTGTCTCTCTCCTCTTTGCCTGGAATACCCTGTTTTTTATCACCATCTTTGCCTCTCAGAGGTCCAGATCAATTGCCACCTTCTCCATAAAGCTTTCTTGATTACTGAAACCAGTAAATAAACATGGAATGAAATGATCCTCTGTGAGAAACAGTGATTATAATCAGTACACATGGATGATATTAGCTATCTGTAGGGGTAGTTGAAGAGACTGTAATTAGTGGGCTATGTCGCTCTAATAGAGCTCACTAGCCTAGCACTCCACCCTGAGTCTTAAGATCTGCTTATTCAACTGCCAACTTGGCATTTCCATTTGGATGTCACACAAGCAACTGAAACTCAACCTGTTCCAAACAGTACTCATTATCTTTTCCATCCCACTGGTCTGTTTCTGTTCCAGTGTTTAACCTCCCGGTCAATAGCATCACCATCCACCCAGTTGTTCAAGCCTGATATATGGGAGTCATCTTAGACTCACTCCACTCCCTATTCAATCATTTGCCAAGTTTTATGGATTCTCCCACCTACGTATTTCTCTCCACATTCCTAGTCACTACTCACTGTGGCTTCTTGCCCGGAATACTGCAAGAGCCTCCTAACTAGTCTCTTTGCCTCCACATCTATTTACTCTCAAATACTGCTCCAATCTGTAGCCAGAGCAATCTCAAAATGAAAGATTGATTACGTCAGGCCCATCTTTACAATATTTCAGTAAATTGCAGTTGCCTTTAGAGTGAAATCCAAAATCTTGCAATGGCTTACAAGGCTTCTCAGGTTCAGGCCATCTCTCACTACTCTCCCCATTACTCTCTCCTCCCCAGTCATATGTTAGCCTTTTTTTTTTTTCAGTTCACACTGAGGAATTTCTCACATCATGGCCTTCAATTGTTCTGTGTCCTCTGCCTGGAACACTCTTTCCCTTGATCTTTGTGTGACTGATTCTTATTTGTTCTCTAGATCTCATGGCTTCAGGAAGGCTTTCTGAAGCTATAAATATAGTGGCAGTCTTAGTCTGCCTGGGCTGCTGTAACAAAATGCCAGAGACTGGGTGGCTTATAAATAACAGAAATGTATTGTTCACAGGCAGCTGGAAGTCTCAGATTAGGGTGTCAACATGGTCAGGTTCAGGTGAGGGCCCTCCTCAGGTTGCAGGCTTTTTATGTGTCCTCACCTGGTGGAAGGGGTGAATTCGCTCTCTGGGGCCTTGTTTATAAGAACACTCATCTAATTCATGAGGGCTCAGCCTTCGTGGCCTAACCATCTCCCAAAGGCTCCATTTTCTAACACCATCACCTTGGCCAATAGGTTTTCAACATGTGAATTTTAGGGGGATACAAACATTCAGACTGGAGCTAATTAAGACTGTCCTGTTAATTCTCCTGATTTTGGTTCCATACTCACCTAGCTATACTCCTGGTAATAATAACAAGCTTACCTTACTATGTGTTTCTTTTCTTTTTTTTTTTTAATCCCAGACATTATATTTTATTCTTGTCAAATAGGTAGCTACTGGTTTCCTACAATAAAATATCTCAACATTTATGCCATTAATCCTTATGCTGACAGTTGACATAACGGTGACATACTGATTCGTATCTCTGGTACACAAAGTTAACAGAAATACTATGTGTTTCTTAATTAGAGAGACTAAAATATTGTTTAAATGTTCTAGAATACTTCTTATAACAAAAAAAAAATAACTCTTTTACCCAGCCGGCATGGCTCAGTGGTTGAGCGTTGACCTATGAACCAGGAGGTTACAGTTCAATTCCCTGTCAGGGCACATGCCCAGGCTGTGGGCTCGATCCCCAGTGTGGGGCGTGCAGAAGGCAGCCGATCAATAATTCTCCCTCATCACTGATGTTTCTATTTCTCTCTCCCTCTCCGTTCCTCTCTGAAATCAATAAAAAAATATTTTTTAAAAAAGTAACTTTTTCAAAGCCTGACATTCTGGTTAATGCATGTGTCTTTACAAACTAAGTTAGACGACGTCTCCACTTGTTTCTCCCTAACTTGACAAATCACTACAACTAGCAGTGATGCTGCCCTCCTCACTACTCCTGCAGCACTTAGCTCCCAGTGCCACTCCTGCCCTTCTTTCCCCCTCTTAGGCGAATTGTGTGTGTGTGATCTTCTCTACTAGTAAGCAGAGACATGGTGCCTTGCTCATTTCTGTAGACACAGAATGCATAGCTGCTCATAGAATCTGTTAACTGGACTAAAACACAAGAAATCAGAGATGACAGAGCGAACCTTAGAACTCTATTCAGTGTGTGCTCTCCTCCCTAAGACACTGCCATTATTTTCAGGCCTCATCCATTCTCCCCTCTGGTTACTGCAATAGTGTCTTTGCTGCTGTACACGTCTATCAATTTTTCCTTCCAACACTGAATTCTCCTCCCTGATATCAGGGTGCTTAAATCACTTCCAAATTTCCTATTTCCTTCTGAATAATGAGCAAACTCATTAAAATGGTTTCTAAGGACATTCACCATCTGGCCCCCATTTACCTCTCAGGTCCTACTCTCTCTCCCTCTCTTCCCCATTTTCCTATTCTTGAATCAGTCTTATCTACTTGTTAGTTTTTATGCTCTCTAGTCTTTTGTAGCCTACATTTTGCACAATTTTGCTAGATCTGTCTGGAATAACCTCCCCTCACTCCTCCCCCCCCATAATTTCTCTATGTAATTTCAAACATAGATCTAGAGACAGTTACTCTGGAAAGACTTTTGACATTGTCACTTCACCCAGACTTTCTTATGATCTTACATTCTTAGCATCTGCTACTAATTTCTCTCATAGCACTTACTATATCCATCCCTCTCTATTCACATAGCCCCTCCTCCCAATAAACCAAGCCAAACTGGGAACATTTCAATAATAGGGACCATTTCCCTCCTGTTTACAATCATACCTTCAGGGCATAGCACAATGCCCAGCATATAGAGCAGGTGTTCAAGACACGTTTGATGAATAAATGTTCTAGTTTTCTGGTGCTCTGGGCAAGAGATAAGCAGTTTCCAGGAAACTAGAATAGAACATAACCTAATGTATGATACAGGGACAATGAATCAGCAGCCCTACTAGGCTCAATAGTTGATTAGAATATGTATCCTCTACATGAAACAGACAGACAAATGTCAAGGGGCGGGGGTGGGGGACTGGAGAAAGGAAAGTAGATAGATTAGCTAAAGAACATAATGCATAGCCCACGGACACAGACAATAGTGTCGTGATGGCCAGAGGAAGGGGGGCAGGGCCTGGATGGAGGTGGGCAAAGGGTGGGGAATGGGAGACATCTGCAATATTGCCAGTAACACAAAAATGTTTAAAAAGATATATCCTCTAATAAGTCAGAAACGTTTATTACCTGCCCTTCCAGACAGTCGGGGAGAGGACTGGAAAACGAGGCACATTTTATGTTCCTAGTGACTAAGAAAATAAGAACAGTAATAATAACAATAACAGCAGCCACAGGAGCAATAATGATAATTTATTAAGTGCCTACTTTGGGCCAGGCATTATAATGCAGACTCTCTGGGGATTATATCATTTAAAATTCACAGTAATTCTATGATGTAGGTATTATGATTACTCACAGTTCACAGAAAACTGAAACTCTGAAGGCTGAGAGGTTGACTGTAGGCCACACAGCTAATAAATGATAGAGCGTGGGTTCAATTCCGCTTCTGTTGGACTTAAAACACCAGCGTCTTAGGAGCTAGCCTGTATTTTCTAAAAAAGGGCTAAACTCCAAAGCACAAAAACAGCCACACGGACAAGGCATATGTAGGTGCACGGCACTGCGGAGACTGCTGGAGAGGAAATGCCGAGCTTAGCTTGTCCCACCCCTCGGTGTCCTTCCCGTCCCTTCCTTTCACTCAGAGTGAAAGAAATCGGCAAGGAGAGCAACTGGAGTGGTTAATGTGCAGTTTCTTCTCTACCATTTGTGAGACACTGAAATTTGCTGCTGTTTCCATTTAGGTTGCTTTTATGTTGTTGTTGTTTTTCCGCTTACATCAATTGCAGGCTCTTGCAGCAAAGCGAGGGAGGGGCCGCTAGCTACAGGGACGGAGGGGGTTGCCTGCGTCCCCCGGGGAGTTGGGTATGAGATATGGAGGAGAGAAGCACGGGTGGGGGGGAAAGTTCAGAGTATTAAGCTATTTCTTCAAAGTGGCTGTTCTCCTGGCTGCTCCTTAAATAAGTCTCAGCTTAGAAACCTAGTAAGGAAACTGCAGTCAAGTCTCTCTCCCTGCCTCTCTCTTTCTCTCTCTCTGCTTCCCAGCATAGGCCATCTAGTCAGGGTAGATGGGGTGGTGGTGTGTGTGAGGGTAGGCACAAACTTCGTTCCCTCACCCACTCAAATCATGCCTCCTCCTTCATATTTAATTCCCATCTTCCTTTACTGTTTTAATTTTCCACTTTCCTTTATGATTTCTCACTTGTGTATGTCAATAATATACCAGAGATTAGGTATTTATGCCATCGCTTGAGCTACAGGATTTATTGTAGTGAAACGCATTTGGATGTAGGGAGGATTGCAAGATGACTGTAGTCACCCAGGAGAAAGGTGACCAGAATTCAAAACACAGATTTGATTCTGGAAAAGGAGAGGGAGACATGGTTACCAAGGGCATTTCCTAGAAGTCTTGCTTCTGTCTTCTACACCGTTTATTTGTATGCACTATTACGGTTTTAAAATAAGACGACCTTAATTGAGGAAGAATTGCTATTGTCTGAATTGGCAGGGAAACGTGCATGCACATAAAACCCTGCTGCAACAGATGAGGCGAAGCATCCTGCTATGTGAGACGCCAGCAGCAGCGAGCGCAGCCTGCTAGGGGCCCTTGGCTGCAGGTTGGCCATCTTTGTTTGTCTCGGCATTTTAATAGTATTTATTGTAACAAGAATTGCCCTGAAGCCATCAAAATATATCTGGTGTTTCTGGGTTTGTGCTTTATAGTCATGCCTTCATTATGATCATTCATTTATTAATGTGCTAAAGAGGAAAGACTTTCCCATTAACCGAAGAAAATGGCCAGGAAGGGTTGTGACACTGGGCAATCAGGCCTTTAATGGAGATGTGAAAGCATCAGAAAAAATTCCTTTCATGTGTCAGAAATGAATTCATTTTCAAATATATGCTTCTTGCAGGTACTGAAATGACAGCATTTCTTACAGACAGTTTTAAGCCCTAATTGCACTTAAACATTGGGGATGAAATCACTTAACCTGAACCATATCTGTAAACAATGTGCAAACACATCTCCTCCCCCCAAAAAAATATGTAAAAAGAAAAATATGTCTAAGGATTATTTTTTAATATATTGGGGACTGATGACTGAGGGGAAGCATCATAATCACAAAGATAAATCTAAAGGAATGGAGAGAAGATAGAATTAAGTCTTCAATAGTTGAATTATTGGGCTCAGAATTTCCTGTTTCAAAAATATCTGTTCAGCTACCAAATGCTAATAATTACATATCTGCCTGCTCATGGTTCTGTGGCTATCTGTGACCAATCATTATTCACATAGAGACATAAGTCAGGTTTTAGCTTTGCCCTCGTGGCTGTCTTAAGTGAATTACTGGCAAAGTATGAATGCAGAGACTGCAAATAACTGGAAGAAGAGATGACTGGGGAATGATAACAAGTCATAAGGGGTAAGATAAACATAAGAAAAGAGAAGAGGAAACATGGCAACATTTCTTCTTTTAAAAATGCCTCCACCAGCCAGAGCTTTACTCTTAGGCTCAAATTAAGAGACACAATAAATATAAGCCAAAGTAGCTCAGTGGGTTAGAGTGTCATTCCTATACTCCAAGGTTGTGGGTTTGATCCCTGGTCAGGGCACATACAAGAAACAACCAAAGAATGCATAAATAAATGAAACAACAGCTCAATCTCTCCCTCTCTCTCTCTCTCTCTCTCTCTCTCTCTCTCTCAAATCAATCAATAAAATATATTAGATACAAAAATCTTCAGAATGTGCATGGCCTTTGATCCAGAAATTCCACTTTAGGAATTTATCTCAAGTAAATTAATAAGGATGTGGGCACAAAACTGTTGTGATGCAGTTCACTGCAGTATGATTCATTATAGCAAAACGTTGGAAACAGCTTAAAAGTGTAATTGATTACTGGTAAATAAATAATGGTATATTAATAAGATCAAATATTAGACAGCCATTAAAATTATGTGGTAGTCTATTTTTATTGGCATAAAATATGATCCTAATTGTTAGTTGAGGAAATAGGATTTTGAAAACACTCACAGTGTGATCCCTTAAAAATATACATAGGAAAAAATCTCTAAAAGACATACAGCAAGGCATCACCAGTAATTGCCTCTAAATGATTGTTATTATGGCCACTTTTCATCCTTTTTCCCCCTTTTCTCTTTTTCTTCTTTCTATGTTAAGAGACTTCTGTCATGAATATGCATTGCTTTTGGAATAATATAAAAAGAATACAACAAACTTCATTTTAGAAGAGTGATATAGTTGCCAAGACAACAATAATTCTGGAAGCTTGGAATAACCCTTTGCATGTCTATATGCAAGTGATATACCTTGTTTTACTCATTTACTTGAGCCTCAGTTTACTCATTTGTCACTTGGACTCACACCTAGCGCACAAAGTTGTTGAGAGGGTGAAGGAAGGCAAGGTGTGTAAAAGTGGCTGGCACTGCGATCGGCACATTGATAGCAGGGCAACATATACTGAATCTGCATCTGGATGGTAGGTCAATGATCTGGATTCCACACAGGGATTAATAGACTGGAAGATACACTAGATTATACCATTTCCATAGAGAAATCTGTTATCCAAACATAAACGGGGCAGACTCCAGCATGGGGTATGGTGAGAACCCTCTAGATGCTAGAGATTCTCCAGAAGGCTGCTGCGAGTTGGTAGAATGTGAAGATTTGGAAAGGCGTGACCAGCCAAGCAGAGATTAGTTTAGGCCCCCACCTCACCAGCAGACACCAGAGCCCACAGCCCCCCTTATATACGAGTGCAAGACAGAGTAGGGCAACAACACATGGTTTGTTCATTCCTTGTTAAAATGGAAAATGTCAACTAAAAATAATTGTCTTTAAATACTACCATTAACAAAACCCAAGAGTTTTGAGCAAACAGATGTCTAAAAAGAAATTTATTTTCTAAAGCTTAACTGGGACAATGCAACCTGCCAATTTGCTATATATTCAGTTTCCAAGAGACTGATATTGGCAAGTTCTATATTGTTCTCTACTGGTAGTTGGAAGAAACTCCAGACAGTCAATGAAGAGCAAATGGCATTTCTGAGCCCAGGACAGAGTGGTTTACTCAGCCATTTAACAAATATTTATTGAGCAGGCACTATGTGTCATGCTCTGCGGTAGGTATTCATGGCAATGGGACAGAACCCTGGCCATGACAGAATTTTCCATGATAATGGGGAACCAAGGTACAGTAGATATCAAGAAACCTCAGTTTCATTCATATCCTGTTCTGAGTGACTTGTATATGCTACATAATAATGCAGTGCCTTGAGTTCTCAATTTTAAAATATGGAAAACAGCCGAAACCGGTTTGGCTCAGTGGATAGAGCGTCGGCCTGCGGACTGAAGGGTCCCAGGTTCGATTCCGGTCAAGGGCATGTACCTGGATTGTGGGCATATCCCCAGTGGGAGATGTGCAGGAGGCAGCTGATCGATGTTTCTCTCTCATTGATGTTTCTAACTCTCTATCTCTCTCCCTTTCTCTCTGTAAAAAATCAATAAAATATATTAAAATAAAATAAAATATGGAAAACAATATCTTTCTTGATAATTAAATACAGGGCGGGGCAAAAGTAGGTTTTCAGCTATGAGTTCGTGAAATGCATAATTTATTCTTGTATTATTATTAATTGTCATATTATTTTCCACATGAACAACTGTAAACTTACTTTTGTCATCCCCCCCCCCCCCCCCCCCCGTATATGGATAATTTGAAATTGCCTCAAACTTTTGTTGGACAAACCTCTTTTTGGAAAATGCTGGGATGAGTTTCAGGACATATTGTGAAAAAGATATTTTTCTTTATCTTTGTTTCTTTCCCTGAGAAAATCAACACATCAAAATGCTCCTATTTTTAAGTCTATTTATCTTCATTTGAAGCTTTGGAATGTGTTTTCTTTAAATTTTTTTGTTTTGTTTTACAGTCTGCTAATCTTCAGCCCCTATGTGTAAGTTTAAATACATCATCATTGTGGAATTGCAAATATGTAATTTGTTTATTTCTCTTTGCTCCCAAGTTGATTTCCAATTGACTTGATTTTTCAAAAACAATTTGAAGGTGCATCTTTCAACTGGTTAATCTGTTTGTTGGTTCTGTTTTCTCAACTGTTGAGTAATACTTATTGGATGCAAAAGGGAGAGAGTTGGCTTGAGTCAGACAATATGGGCAAGATCCTTGTCTCGCCCTGTTGGGCCAGTGCACCTGAGTCCCACCAGCAACACATTTCTTTCTCTGAACCTTGGCATCTCTTGGCTACTGTCTGCCAAGCCAGGTCCAACAAAGCTCCTTGATGACTTAGTGAAGAACACAAACTTCTATTTGGCTAAAATAAGGATGAAACTCATCTTTTAAAATTTGAAGTAAGAACCAAATTTGTGGTTTACAAAAATGAAGATCTAATAATTTAGTTCATTTATTCACGATTCCTTTTAAATTCCTTATTGTGGTTTATAGACTCAACATACCTTGAACGACCCCCACCCCCCGCCCCAGTCTGGCCTTAACTTGTATTATTTTCCTGCTTGCTCATTCATTATGCTTAAGCCACACTCATTTTTTTTTCTAGACATACCAGCTCTTTTCCTCTCCAGGGTTTTTGCTCATGCTACTTGTTTCCTTTTCCTGGAACAGCCTCCTCTTATTCCAAATTGCCTTTCACTATCCCCCTCCTTCGCATGCTTTGCCATGAATTTAACACCTACTTATCCTTCAGCTCAAAGCTCAAAGCTCATTTTCTCTCAGAGGACTTCCCTGATTTTGCAGATCAAGTCCTTATTTTATTTTATTATTATTTTTAATACATATTTTATTGATTTTTTACAGAGAAGAAGGGAGAGGGATAGAGTGTTAGAAACATCAATGAGAGAGAAACATTGATCAGCTGCCTCCTGCACACCCCCCACTGGGGACGTGCCCGCAACCAAGGTGCCCTTGACCGGAATCGAACCTGGGACCTTTCAGCCCGCAGGTATCCACTGAGCCAAACCGGTTAGGGCAAGTCTTTATTTTAAAGACTTTTTTTTTTTTATGAACGGGAAGAAAGCCTGTGTAGCTGAAGCATATGGAGAAGAGTGGCAGCGGTGCAAGTTGGAGTTGGCAGGGTAGGCAGGGACAGAACAGGCAGGGTTTTGCAGGTCTAGTTGAGGATTTAGTTAGCAGCAGTGTAAGAGCAATAGAAAGCCAGTAAAGATCATGACAATGATCAGATTTGGGTTTTGCTCACTCTGGCTACTCTATGGAGATTCTGCTTAAATGGGGGAAGGAGGGTTGGTTATACAAGGAAACAAGTCAGGAGGCTATGTGCAGTAGTCCAGGAAGGAGAAAATGGTGGTTTGAACCAGAGAGGTGACAGTGGAGGTACAGAGAAGTTAGTAAATGCTAGACATATTACCAAAGTGAAATAAAATAAAAAACCTTCTTGAAGGATGAGATTTGAAGAGTGAAGGAGAAGGTGGCGTCCAAGTAGTGCTTAGCCCTGGCCTGTGCAATTGGATGGATGGTGGAAGACCAGCTTTCATGGGTATTTTTATGTGCCGCAGGGCTAGGGTGGAAGTTTGGTGAGGACAGCAGTAGGCCTGTGGGTTAGCTCCAGATCTTAGTTTTAAATTAAAGTTTATAAATTGCTTTATAGAGGGCTTTATTGTACTATTACAGTGTCATAATAATTATAGCTTACACTCAGCGAATACGTACTTGTGCCAGGCACAGTTCTACGTGCTTCACATATAGTAAGTCAGTTAGACATCAATAAATGATAATGTTTATGATTCCACAATTATCATTATCATTATCATTATTGAAATATATAGTGCTTGTCTTTCCTGGACGGAGTAAGTTAACACAAGCAATTTCTTCCTATCCAATTCTCCTTTTTATAGACTTCATGCAGGCAACTACCATATAGCATAGGCACATTCTTCAGAAAGATTACAGTGTAATTGATTAGATTATGGCCATCTTGAGTTCTATTCTAATCCTGAGACCTTGTTTGGCTTCCAGGATTCCCATGTATGTAATCAATCTACAACCTGTACTCACAGTGGTTACTTTATTCTTATAAAGTCATTATATCTGGCATTCTCCCCAAATTTTCATGGCAATTTAATAAAGCCACACATGTACTAACTAGAGCAGGGGTGGGCAAACTTTTTGACTCAAGGGCCACAATGGGTTCTTAAACTGGACCGGAGGGCCGGAACAAAAGCATGGATGGAGTGTTTGTGTGAACTAATATAAATTCAAAGTAAACATCATTACATAAAAGGGTACGGTCTTTTTTTTTTTTAGTTTTATTCATTTCAAATGGGCCGGATCTGGCCCGCGGGCTGTAGTTTGCCCACGGCTGAACTAGAGTCTTCTTGTCCAATCCAGGACAAAGAACTCAATATGGTTAAAAGTAAAATCTCAGCATTTTAGAAAGTCAGCTCAACTAAGAAAACCAATGGACAGCCTTTTAAATTTCATTTTTCTTAAATTCAGTCTTATAAACTGAAGGCAGAAAGCCACTTAGAGCTTCCTCTTGCAATTTGAGGACCTCAAAATGTTTATGTGTAGCTCCTTTTGAGAGACCTACAAACTAGCTGAACTAGACCACACTTGAAACAGCAAGGTAGAAGAAGTTTGCACAGATATTTTGGAAATTAATTCAAATTAGCATGTTGCATGCTATGTCACTTGATTATCACCACCACCTTTGCCTTTTGGGGAGATAGATCTGTATTTGCCAATTGAGTTGGGGGTGAAGAAGAGAAAATGTTATTTTTATTACACAAGGAAACCCATGGCCCTGGTGCCGTGGCTCATTTGGTTTGAGCAGCATCCTGTGCATCTAAAGATCCCTGGTTCGATTCCCGCCCAGGACACATACCTAGGTTTTGGGTTCGATCGCTAGTTGGAGTGCATGCGGGAGGCAACTGATTGATGTTTCTCAAATTGCTGTTTCTCTCTCTCTTTCTCAAAAGAATCAATGGGAGCATATCCTCAGATGAAGATTAAAAATACAAAAAAGAAAACCTCATCAGCAGATATCCATTGCACTGGACAGGCAGTGGTATCAATGGAATGTCTTCCTCCCTCAGCTTGGTTTTTGGTGGAACCCCTTGGGCGAAAACAAACAGAGCAACACAACAGGGACATTAGAGATGGTCTTCAGAATTTTTGAAGTCATAGAACATGTGGAAGCATTGATTACTGTATAGGCTTATGACCTCTTCATTTGGTTTCAAAATCGATTGCAGTGACTTCAGAACTTAAAATTTTGTCAAGGGCAGTGAAACAGAAAAGCAGGCCTGACTAAATGAACTGGCAGACTGCAGTGATGAGAGAGATTTGGGCTACAGTACAGTCTGTGGAGCTCAGCTCAGGCTCCCTAGCCACGCTCACTCCCACTTATAAAACAATCAGGAAAATCCTCCTTTAAGGAGGGATTGCCAAAGAAGACACTTGTTAGGATTTATATGCAAGGAAAGCTCATCGATTCACAGAGGAGATGATGATACAGGAAGCTGAGTAACTAGAGCTGCCAAGAAAAGGATAAATAGCAGCTCACAATTGGACCCTTTGCAATATACGGCACAGGAAAGCCTGCCTTACTCTCTTCATGGGCAGTGGCACCTTGGAGCAATCCACACCACCAAGGAAGAAAGCTGATGGGGCCCAAGAGGCAGCCTGTGTCCTTGCTCTGATGTTGATGGGCCCAGCCAGGCAAATGCACGTGGGAGGTTTGACTTTGTCGTTCACGCAGATCCAGATGGTGCGGTCCAAAGCCAGAATCTCGGGGCCACCGGAGCAGCATGGGGAAGCTTTCAGCTCCTCCCGAATCAAACCCTGGCTGCTGCAGCAGGCACGTCGTGGACGAGTGCCAAACGTCTCCAGCCAGAAAGCTACTGAATTCCCTTTCTTTTGTACTTTCATCCAGCTCTTTGCTTGAAATATTAGAATTGTAAAATGTGTGCTAAGAAGATTTCTTTTTTTATTTTGGAGACTATTTTTGACGCTGTTAATCATGACATCACCTGAATGAAAGTTTTAAAATAAAAGAAGCTTTTTATTGACATTTTTCTTCAAACTGCAATTTAGAAATAAATGCTTGAAACACAGAGTACAGCTTGTAAATCATTTTCTTTAACTGATAAGCCCGTCACAATTTTACATGGTTTACCAATGGGTAATGGCTGAACCCTGACACTGGAATGAGTTTACTTACAAGTGACCCTTCCATATTATATCACAGGGATTTTGATTCATAACTTTCAGAATTGCCTTTGCCTCCCTTCTGTTCCTATGCACTTTGTCACCTGTGTGGATGATCCTCTGTCCCAGACCCCAAGCTCCTTTGAGAGAAAGGGCCGTGCCTTCGTCATGTTTGTAAATATCTACTCTCTCTCCTCCCAACCCAGCCTAATGCTTTATGGAGTAACCACTCTAAAATGTTTGCTGAAAGCAGAGGACATTTTATTCCAGTCACTTATTTCACCCTTTAAGGCAACTCGATGTTTTCATTTTTCTTATCCCACATCACAAGCTGCGAGACTTAAATGCTTTTCTGTAGCGATGCCCTAAGAGCTTTCTCAGAAACAGCGTCATGTAAACCAAAGAAGGAGCAGCAAAAGTGCTCTCAAGTGTTCAGCTTGGTGCTAATGTCCATTAAGTTCATTGCCACATTCTCTTTTATTTTTCCAAAATCTTCTGGGCCTAGGGTTATGAAGATGCATTTTCTTGGTTGGGAAGAGACATTATTATTATTTAATTTATCAAAATAAAATCATAAAATATTTATCATTATTGTTAACATCACCAGTCACAAAGAGTATTGGTTTTAGAGAGAGAAGAAGGGGAGAAAGAGAGAGAGTCATTGATGGGCTACCTCCTGCATGCCCACTACTAGGGATTGAGCCTGCAACCAGGATATGTGCCCTGACTGGGAATCGAACTGGTGACCTTTTAGTGCATGGACTGCGCTCAACCAACTGAGCCACTGGCCAGGGCACAAGTGCCACTTTTTAAAAGAAGCCTTCAATAATTATTCTGACCTACATGTATTCCTCTCTTCTCTAACCACTTATAGTACTGTACAGGATAGGTTAGCATTTTATATACTACCAGGATTGTAAAATCTTGAGGGAAGAGTTATGTCTACTTTCTTCATTTCTCCCAACATCTCCTAGCATGGGGATTGGACTCTATAATAGCTTATGCTTTTGTATATGATTTCAGAATTTATATTCTCAGCTCTACCATCTCCACCATTTACTAATCTGCCTGGTAATTCAATTTGGATGGCCCCATATTGTTTCCAATTCAACATACCTAACACTGGACCCGTATATTTCCTTATAAGTAGCTTCTTTTCTTGATTCATTTCTTTGAGCCACGTAGGCCTTAACTTTAACCTTTGACCCTCTCTTCTTTCAGTTTCCTTCACATCCAATTATATCTCTAGAATCTTTGACCCTAAAATTTTCTTTTCTATCTCTATTTGCTGCGGACTTTTAAATCTACTCCTTATCATCTCACACTTAGACCATTGCAATGATCGCCTAATTAATCTGTCTTGTGTCTCAACTTCATGTATACCCTGAAATTATCCCTCTCCCACCAGATTTATTTTCTTAAACTCTATAATAATATCTTTTTCTTGGTCAGAATTTTGCTTGTCATTGTCATTCAAGTGACTTATCATTTCCCTCAAAAAGGAATAGTCTGAAATCCTTAGTTTGACTTCCAAGATCCTCTCCATGTAGCCTTAAACAACTTTTCTGACTATATCTCATGATTCCCCTATAAGAAGCAAGTGAATCTAATCAATGCCTCTAAAATGTGCTCCACATATCCCCTTGTTTGTCCCTTTATTTCTGCTGCTCGCTCTGTTAGAAAGGCTATTCATCTTCCCCTCTGCCGATATAATTACCATCTGTCCTTGCAGGGGCACCTCCAGAGTTGAACACAATGCTTGGCACAATAATGATTTGTCAAAGGAATAGATGGGCTCAAGTCACACTTTACATAGAAGTTGCTCCTAGTGGGCACACAATGAAATATACAGGTGATATATCATAGAATTATACAATTGAAATGTATATAATTTTATTAGCCAATGTCACCCCCAAAAATTTAGTGATTAAATAAAGTAGTCACTCCTGCTCACTTGAGCCAATAATGATCTTTACCCCTTTTAGGGTTTATATAGTGCTGATCATTTATACAAATAAATGGTCACTTTGTTTAATTTCAATATGTGTTTCCAGAGTTTAGCCAATTCTAAACTCTTTTTGGACAAGTACTAACTACTTCATTTACATTTGGCGTCTCTCATGTAGAAAAGCACATCATCTCCCACGTAGTCAGCTTGCAGTATATACATGTGAATTACCCACAGGTGCTCAGGGCCTCCTGCCATCAATCAAATATGGAAGTAGAGCTTGTGACACTGACTGAGGTTCTTTTACTTCCCCCTCCCCTGTGAATTGATTGACCCCTGCCCGTTAGGGCTGTTGTATTTATAAAGTCAAAAATAATCTTATTCAGCATTTTGGGGGTAAAGCCTTTACTTTGTCGAGGATTTTAACATATTGTCTTCTGAGACAATAGTATGTGAATGTCTTCAAATTATGTTGAAATACAGCAAAATTTAAATCTACACTACTGAAAAGATCAGCAACAGCAGCACTCATGGACGAGAGCATAGTTGATTCTGTACTTCAGCCACCTTTGATAACTGAATAATATGTTGATTTGATCATTTACCCATCAATTGCCAAGAGAGTAAAAAAAAAAAAAAAAAAGAAATCAACCTTACCAACTCTGCAGGCCAAGAAAATGATAACACAGCATATCTTGCAAACTTTGTAATTATATAGCTGAATAAAAGGTGAACATAGTTTATTCCCAAGATGTTTTGTCTACAAGTTGCTAGCATTAAGATAGATGGCAACATTGCTGGTCATAAATAGCTAAGAAGACAGCTTCATGGTATCTATTCCATCTTCACATTGGAACTGGATGCTATTAATTTCAATAAGTACATATGTTCTTTGAATAATTAGCAATATCAGCAACACTAAGTCAGGAAGTATGATTCCTTATTAAGTGAGAGACCAGTGAGAGAGGGGAAATAAGATAATATTTCAACCCTTTGAAATAGGTGATCCTCAATACTCATGCCATTGTTGTTTTTAAAATATATTTTTATTGATTTCAGAGAAGAAGGGAGAGGGAGAGCTAGAAACATCAATGATGAAAGGGAATCATTGATAGGCTGCGTACTGCACGCCCCCACTGGGGGCGGAACCTGCAACCTGCGAATGTGCCCTGACCAGGAATCGAACCCTGACCTCCTGGTTCATTGGTCAATGCTCAACCACTGAGCCACACCAGCCAGGCTTGTTGTTTTTATACAGCCCTAAGAAACATTCTAGCTGATGCAAAGAATAAAGGTATAATGTGGCAAAGGATAGGAACTCAAAGTTGCTCAGCATATGAGTTCTAGAATTTGTGGCTTGTAATTTAAATAGATGTGTATGTGTGTGAATATGTGTGTGAGCATGTGTGTGTGCATGTGTGTGTGTAGTCTGTATGCTTATAAGGAAAAGAGAGGAAGAAAGGAAAAAAGAAAACGAGTCTTAGTTACAGTGCATTTGGTTGTAACAGAAGCTCACTAAAATTAGCTTAAGTGAAAAAGGGAGGGGGACTTACTGTAAGAAACATGGTATCTCAAAGAAACACAAAGAAGAAAGGGCAGTTTTGGCCTCATGGGTAACTGGAAACAATGACCCAAAAGCTGTGAAGAAACTGGGAAGCTTCTCTCTTTCATTACCACCCACCTTTCTAGACCAGCTTTCATAATATCAGCAAATACAGCATATGCATAAACATAGCCTCTTTGCAGCTTCTACATTTTTGTGTTCTTGGTTTATCCAAACAACAGAAGCTGACTCACAGCTCTGTGTCACAAGTCCAAATTCCTAGGAGAAAAATCTGGTTGGCAGATTTTTAAAAATATATATATGTTTATTGATTTCAGGGAGGAAGGGAGAGAGAGATAGAAACATCAATGATGAGAGAGAATCATTGATCGGCTGCCTCCCACACGCCCCCCACTGGGGATTGAGACCACAACCCAGGCATGTGCCCTTGACTGGAATCAAACCTGGGACCCCTCAGTCTGCAGGCCGACGTTCTATCCATTAAGCCAAAACGGCTAGGGCAGCACATTTTTTAAAGTATATATTTTTATTGATTTCAGAGAGGAAGGAAGGGGGAGAGAGAGATAAAACATCAATGGTGAGAGGGAATCATTGATTGGCTGCCTTCTGCACGCTCCCCACTGGGGATCAAGTCCACAATCCGGGCATGTGTTCCCACCAGGAATTGAACCGTGACCTCCTGGTTCATAGATTGACGCTCAACCACTGTGTCACACTGGCCGGGCTTCTTAGCACAATCTAAGGTAAATGTTCACCCTCATCTGATCAGCTATGACCTAGGGGAGGGCCCAGAAGAGAAGTCAGCTCAGCTTAGGTTAAATGTTTCCATGCATTCAATCACCTTGGGCTCAGAGGGAGATGTCATAACAGTTACATGCTCTGTATATAGCAGCTGGGACCCATCTCTGTTGCGGAGTATTAGGAAATGGAGTTGTGGGATTGGCAGGTGCCTTAAAAAGTAAATATTATAGATAGGCATAAGGAATAGGATAGAGGGAAGGGATAGATAGAGGAGGGGAAAAAAGCAGGAAAAGGAAGAAATTGAATCACCTCAGTGTTATATAGTCATTGGTTTTGACATATTTAAAACACTATTCAGGGCAATTGCTATTCCTCATTGTTGTATTATTCACTGTTACTCTCTTGCTTACATGATCTGATAAGGCATTTTAAAACTTCATATTTTGATGATTTATGTATAATTATAAGTCAAAGGCAGTTTATTACACACATAATCTAATTTTCCATCCTAAATAAAACACCTAAATGAAAATTTAAATAAGCCTTTTATACACTCATTAACAAAATATGTGAAATCAAGACAGTGCCCAGAATCCTCTATGCAGTGCCCTACCTTGGTGAGGCACAGTTTATCAATTAATGTCTAGTTTCCTTACATTTTAAAAGTGTCCAGATCCATTAGCTGGGATGAAAATGATGCATTTAGAAGATTAAATAGTTTTGCATATAGTCCTATAGCATCTATATTTTACCATGCTTGTGTCTGAATATGCTTGCTTTTCTTTCAAATTCATTACAAGTGTATTTTTAATTCACTGAATTGCTGCATCATTATTTCTTTGAGCAATATCCTTGGAGAGGTCACTGTGAGTTCTGACACGAGGCATTGAGTGTTATAAGCTCTGTTAGTCCCATGAGACAAACAATGTGGCCTGCTAAGGGTTCCGGGGTTCAGGTGACTGAGACATGTGGGAACAGAGGGGCTGTGAGGCTGGCAAAGTTCTCGATGGGTAGTAGTTCTAGAAAAACTAATGAGAATTTTAGGGGAAAGTTCTTGCATTATAAAATACATGCAAATATAAATGTGTATTGAAAAGAAAGCAGATATGCAAATGAGATTCTGGGGGCTGCAGGAGGGTGGGGATCGATCCCCTGATAAAGGATTGCACTGACGGGCTCTGCTTTATTCATTGTAACCAGGTTGGTAATGTGGAAAAGGTACTGGGCTACACGTGAAGAAAACTGGGTTCTAGTTCAGAGTGAGACACTTACAGGGTATGCAACTTTGGGCAAGTCACTTATTTTCCTTGAGTCTCAGTTTTCTTGTTGATGAAATGAAAGGTTAGGACAAAATGGTCTCTAAGGTACCATTCAGCCATTTGATCCCATCAGCTAAAATGAATCCTAGAACTGTAATTTTTGATTCTGCTAATCCATGCAATTTTATCGTGTCAGGGGTTGCTATCAACAATTGATGTGATCCAATGATACCTATAAAAAGACTGTTTAGTTTGCATATCTCCTTTCTTTTCCCTGAGGTTGCATATCTTGTTCATGCTGCCCTGGCTTCTCCTTGGTGATGAGAAAGGAATTTCATTTGCGGAAACAAGCCGAGGGAGGCTGATGAATGGGAAGCCATGGGGAGGGTAGCAGCCTGGAATGCGTTCAGTTGCACCTCTCTCTGTAGCCGCCCTCTCACTGTGTAGTTATGCTGTTGAATTGGGACCAGAATAATACAGATTTGACGATTGTGCAGGACAGAAATGAAAAGTAAAGGCAGTGGGGTTATCAGGTGGCACCCCCTTCACTCCATCTCAAGCAAGCTTCATGATAGAAGAAAAGGTTAAAAGTGTGAGCCAATTTGTAATTTAGAGATAGAAAAATTCATTTTCTAATAGGAAAGCTAAATTATATATATATAAAAAACCTTTTATTAAAGCAGTTCCACCAGAGTGACTCTGATTAAGAAGTAAAGCAATTTTCATCATGTAAATTATGTTTTTAAATTAGATTTAAATAACATAGTAATACTAGTAATACTTTTATTCATGTTATCCACCATTTAAAAGAAATAAATAATTTGGTTAACTTCCTACAGTTTCACGAGGTGAAACTCCATCACAATCCTTGAGTAATTGAAACTGTGGTGATTTTTAGAGCCATCCAATTACAGGAATTCAGTGCAATTATTTTTCTAATAAATTTAGTTTTCACTTACATGTGTCTGTCATTTCCTGTCCATGTGATGATGTTTTAAAAATCTTTTTCTGATGAGCCTGGTTATTATTGTACTTGTACAGGGATATTTATTGATACTGTCAGGTAAATGTAGAGCCCATAAAAGAAGGCATGATTATAAATTTTAGTATGTCTATTTATCTTTGTTTTTCTGCCAGTATCAATAAACAATTGTAAACGTTTTTCAGTAACTATTGACCATAGCATATTGAGTGGAAGTCTGGAATTTTACAAATAATTTATTGGCAATGTTAATGCAGGTATATTCTACTTAGAAATGCCACAATGAAGATAGGACTAACTAATGTTAAGATAGTGCCTCTTAATATTCTGAGGATTATGTCTTTTCTTGTTTTGACAGAATAGAAGTTGGGAAAATTCAGGCCAGTGTGATCCTGAGGCTTTCCCCTCTATTGACCCTTAACTGTAGTTTTAATATTGGAGAGAAATGTAAAAGCATCAGCTAAATTTAAAGTTCAATTAATTATTTAACTGATCCCTATGCAGACATCTATTCAGTGAGCCCACACACGTCCCTGGCATGTGCTAGGCCTTGGGGATGCAGAGAGTAGTTGACCTGGTCCCGACTCTCAAGGAGGTCATGGTTCCAGAATTAGTCTCCGTGAAATACAGCCCAGGAAAGTTGCACAGTGTCCTGAGACTGGACATGTACTGGGCCGCGCAGTGGGTGGCGGAAGGAGGGTTTATAGGAACAACTTGTGACAATTCCCGCCTCAGCAAAGTCAGTTTAGTGACTCAGATCCACGATCAATAAAAGTTATTTGGGAGAAAAAAACGCTTCTCTTCTCAGAGTCTCCTGCTCCCTTTACTTGTAAGGAGTTAATTTGCCTCATCTCTCAGGAGCGAGGGCAAAAAGTAAAGTGGAACTTGAAAGCAAAGAGAGAGAGAGAGAGAGAAAGAGAGAGAGAGAGAGAGAAATCAATTTATTATTCAAGACCCAAACCATGCTTTTAAACCACGGACCCCTGTGTGAAGTTATTATAGGTCTAAATATTGTTGTACTGTACTTCTAAAGGTTTGGATCACTTTTAGCTTAATGACAAAAACTACGTTTTAAAAGGTCAGCCGATGAATTAAACATGTGCCTGGCAGATTTTTGCATTGCTCTACTATTTCAAAGATACAAACCAGTGGAGAAGGCAATGTGCCTGATATACAATGAAATTAGGTTGCAATCAGGTTTTGTTATCTAGCAGGCTTTCTTGAAAATTTATAGGGTAGAAAAGGAGCAAGAAAAGTGCACTCTTTTTTTTTTTTTTAAGAGTAAATGTGGGCTGTAGTGCCATGATTACAGAATTGTGGTCCTCAAAGTAAAAAATGCTTTTAACTGTGGCAAAAATCACAGTGAACAATGTGTGGCTCCTTGAAATTAACAAAAACACATTGATCTGTAAATTAAATGCAGCTCTTTGAACCGAAGCTCATGGTGCAGCTGGAGGGAGGTGCTGAGTGTGTTAGGAAGTGAACAAGGAGAGAACTTTGAACATCAGCAGCCCAAAGAATCCAGACTGTGGTCAACACTAGGTTGTCAATGTCTGACAAAGAAACAATTACCACTGAATCACCTGCTAGTGACCAAGAAAATGAAGAAAGTTCATTTCGACAATATCAGGTGGTTTGAAAATGTAAGATAATGTCACAATAGTTTCAGTATATTAACAATATTGAGGGCAAGACTTTAGTGAGGTACTACACCATATACATAGGAAAAGGCCCCTTTTTGTTTAACATGATTATTAATGATTGAAGGACATTGACTACATTCATAGCTGATAATAAGTGGTTTTTATTTTATTGTATTGCAAACACCACAAAGAACCAAGATTTACCAGGTTAGAAACATGGTGGAAAGACAAAAAGCCAGGCCTAACCTGGACAGATTTGGATTGAACACCAAAAATGGGAATACAGTGCTTATATATATTGAGCTGTAAAGAAATAAATTTAGGCAATATCTTCTGCTGTCCTGCCCCTGACAATTTCATTTCTGAACAATAGTTAAAACAACCTTAGCAATAAAAATAATTTAGGCATGGCTTATTAAAATATGCAAAAGGGCAACATTAAAGTGCAAGAAGAAGAATAAAGTCCAAATCATAAATCCACAGCATCAGAGTAATTGAGAAAGTTGGTACAAAAGGCATCACACCTAAAGCAATGCTTGGAGCAGAGGGTTGATCTACAACACAAAATACAAGAAATCAAGGGAGGTTCTTTTCTAAAATATATTTTTATTGATTTCAGAGAGGAAGGGAGAGGGAAAGAGAGATAGAAACATCAATGATGAGAGAGAATCGTTGGTTGGCTGCCTCCTGCACACTTCCCACTGGGGATCAAGCCCACAACCCCGGCATGTGCCCTGAACCAGGGGGTCAGGAATAAAACCCTGACCTCCTGTTTCATAGGTCAATGCTCAACCACTGAGCCACATTGGCCGGGCAAGGGAGGTTCTTCATGAGCATTCATAACAACTGTTTTGTAAAAGACTAACCAAGGGGATTACCTGGATCTGGACTATTGCCATTTTTCAAGGGGTCAGAGAATGAATTCAATTAGCAGGCGTGGGCTGTTCCCCAAATGGGACTTAGCTATGAAGGGTTACCAGCCATCCCACCTCATTTGTGGTAGTCACGGCAAGGAAGAAATTTCCCCTCATGAAATGTCAAACCTTTTACAAGCTTACTACTTTAATGGTCACAGTCGAAATTTCCCACTGAGAGCAGATCCCTGTCCTCAAAGAATTAACATTCCATTATAGCTGCTTTAAGGAAGCAAACACTGGCTATATTTTCAAATACATACACAGTAGTAGACAAATGGTTTGCAATGGCCAGTTCTTTGTGTGTGTGTGGGAGGGGTGGGTAACTCACCAATGGAGTTCTCAAAGCAAATTGGTGCCCTTTCTTTGAGGCAAAGTGCTTATATGTTTAAGGTAAATTACCTCTTCCAGGAAGACCATTTTGCTCTCTGAAGAAGTAATTTAGTCCAAAAGGGTACCAATTCAGTATCATTAAGCCTTTCAGAAGCTACATTTTCTATTATAAGCAAACCTTGGATAAGATAATTTGCCTTAATTAGATGATCACTTGGAATCCAGGAGGAGGATATTTCACTTATCTTACTCATAGTCATCAATTTTCTTTTGATTGCCCAGGTGTGTATGGAAGTATGTTATGTATTATATATACCAGCTGAATAAAATAAGACCCAATCCCTTGTTTGAAGTAGCATATGTTCAGTAGTATCTTAGCACATGTCCTCATTTTTGTTAAACATGGATTAAGTCCTCAGGATTTACACCCTGGTCTGTTGAGGATATACAAAATATGGTCTTTCATTAAAAGAAGTTTTATAAAGTTTTTATTTCTGACAAGAAGGCGCCTAGGGTAGATGATAGAACAGAGTTGGCCTAACTTTCATGGATGTGGTAAGGACTGACTTTTTAACAAGTATAAAAGTGCTTTAAATATTAAGCCTTATGGAACCACTAATTACATTTATTATTTAAAAGGCATAATGGGAAGAAATAAAGCCAAGAAAATTTTAGGGAAAATACCTAGAATTAGTGCCAAGTAAGCAGCTCTTCTGATGGCTAAAGAGTCGGTGAAAGTTACTGGTAGGGAATCTATTAGTGCTGTGACTTAAATATGGGAATACAGGAAATGTGCTGGAGGAAAGAGAAAATCATTAGGGTGCAGCACTTTAAACATTAGGCAGTGACCAGCTGGCCACCCTCTTGGCTCCTTGGTTCATAACCTGTCAATAAATCTCACATTAATCAACACTTACTGTGCTTCGCCTATAGAATGATCAGAGTGATTCTGTTGTTCTTTTCACAGCCCTTCTTACTTGGGGTGTATCATTGCACTTCAAATGCAAACGAATGGAACACTACTTTGCTTGTAATGTAGTCACTTGTCAAACACTTTGTAGACTTCCATAGATTGCAAATTTGGTACTGTAAGAATGGAAATGCTAGCCAGAATAAATTAGTTCAAAGCAAAAGAGTGTACTTATATCTAAGACATTTCCTATCCCAAAAGACAGAATTGGCTTCAAAGAATAACCAATGACAACCAAACACCTCACCCCCACAACAAAATCACACCTAGCTGTTTTCATTAGGCCTCATTTAACTTATGCAATATCTTTTTAAAAAATATTTTTAAATTGATTTCAGAGAGGAAGGGAGAGGGAGACAGAGATAGAATCATCAATGATGAGAGAGAATCATCAATCGACTGCCTCCTGCATGCCCCCCACTGGGGATCAAACCTGTGACCCAGGCATATGCCCTGACTGGGAATCCGACCAGTGACCTCTTGGTTCTTGGGTCAACGCTCAACCACTGAGCCACACCTGGATGGGCATGCAGTATCTTAATATGCATTTTAGGAAGCTAGATGAAGAGAAAAATCTCTCTGATGCCTGACTTTTAAATTATTTCATTCTATGGGGTTATCTACCTCAGCAATAATTATTTTGGTATCCTGATCACACATGTTCACTGTTGCTGTGTTTAAGGTAACTGAGAAGAGCTGAGCGGCTACTGGAGATGTCTGATGCTTTGGTATGAGTGGCCAGCGACTCAATGGAGCGGGCCAGGAACTGCATACTCCTGAGACAGACCACGTACCAGAGGTGCAAGTCCAAGTCAAATGCAGGACAGCCTCATTGAACAACCAAGGCTGTCAGCTGTGCCTGAGACAATCTCAGCAGCAGCCAGTACCTGTGGTGGAGTTCCAGGTGGAACTGAGACAGGCATTTTTAGCTGAGACACCGAGAAGTGGCTAAAGCAGTACAGGAACATCACAGTATTGGTTCTAAGCTAAAGACCAGCTGACGATGTATCAGTATATTTGAATCAGCTGACAATGTAATAAAGATATTATTCATGAAAAAAAAAGTAACTAGAATCTTCAAATGTATTCTTTAAGCCAGAGGTCCTCAAACTTTTTAAACAGGGGGCCAGTTCACTGTCCTTCAGACATTCCACACATGCGCACTGCGGGTCCAGGACGAGTTGGCTGCTAAGCAGGACAGGCGGCAGCGGCAAAAACACCCGGCGGGCCGGATAAATGTTTTCGGCGGGCCGCATGTGGCCCGCGGGCCGTAGTTTGAGGACCCCTGCATTAAGCATTCTTAGGGATATATTTGTTAATCAAAGACATCTTTATTGTTTGGAAACAGGGAATTATCTTTATCAAAATAAATCAAATTAATTTCAGTACTCCTTTTATGGTAAAGCCCAAGGGCCTATGCCCCGGTTGATCTTGGCATAGAAAGGTACTATTCATCTATTTGCATAGCTGACTTTTTGTCATTTTTAAGTAAATTGCAGTTTAAAATACATTTGATTATTGTTATCTGAGGTAGTTATGTTTTAAAAATGGTAGTTATGCTTTATAAACTGTTGCTCCTAGGGGAAATGCATAGTTAGGTTCCTGCTAGCCTCTGGTTACAACATCTTCATCAACCAGGTCAATCTATAACCATGTTTTATGTGTGTTTATGTTTAAATATACCTTGTTTAATATATTTTATATATTTAATAACATTCATAGCCAACAGCACCATAACTCATGCCTGAATGATGTCTATCTAACATGTATTTTCTTTGTAAGTCACTTGGAAACACTTAATAGCACTTCCATCCTATGCTTGGGATCCATTTTAAACAGAAAAATCACCACCAAAAAAATGTGAAAAACCTAGCACCAAAGAAAATTGCAAAAGAACAATTATCAATAGTATTTTAAATGGGATTTAGTTAAAACTGTCAAAAGAATCAGGTAAACAAATAAATTAATAAATTATCTTTCTATACCAAGATCACCGGGTCAAGTCATATGCCCTTGGACTACTCTATAAAAGGAGTACTGAAATTAGGTTGATTTATTTTGATAGAGATAATTCCTTATTTCCAAACAATAAAGATGTCTTTGCTCAGCAAATTTACTTTTAAGAATGCTTAAAGAGAACATTTGAAAGTTCTTAATTATCTTTTCTTCCCCATGAATAATATCTTTATTACCTTGTATGGGAGGGGAAAAAAGAAGGCCAAATGTTGCCTTATTTGATTTCAGCTGGGAACCTTCACATAGGTTCCTCAAATTTCTCACCACTGAGCACGTCCATAAATGACAAAAAATGCATAGCAAGTGTGTACTTTGGATTATGATTTACTAATAAATTTTTGTAGGGAGACAAATTTCCAAATACAGAATCTGAAAATAATGAAGATCGATTGTACCTACTATACCTCTTAGTTTTATAATGATTAAGTAGTTATTCTGTATGTTCAAAGAATAAATTGTTTAGAAATACAGAGGGTTTGGCTTAACTTTCAAATTTTGCCCTTGGCCATTTATTTCAGAAAATCATTTTGAAGAAAAGTTTGATTTTCTCCCAATTTAGTTGAACATTGTAGTTATTTTAGTAGCCATATTCAGAAGCTCAATAGCTCAGAGATTATAAATCACAAAGATACATGGAAAGGCAATAACAAAAAGAGAAATCAAGAAAGAAAATGCATGTTCTCAGCATTACAATCAATAGTAGGTTTAAAGAGCTGAGATATGCTTAATCAACACTTGTTGATGGGACTTGACAATTTCAATTTTACTTTCCAGTTTATAATTGAAAATGGTCTGAGGAACAGGATAGATGGAAACATTTATTTGAAGATAATACCATTAAGTTAACTTCATGACATACTATGATATCTTTATTTGGAGCATGCATTATATAAACTCCATGCTGAAGTACCTAGAATTGGCCAATATTTAAGACATGAACATTTGCTACTCTATAAAATAAAAATGGTTTAATAGACATATTATAAAGTGTGCTCTGTTGAAATGTATCATTCTGTATTGCCAAGACAGCATATATTTTGAATTGAAAGGGAGTGAGAAGAAAATAGGGAATGACTTCTGCATGGTGCTTTTAAACTCATGACAGAAATAGCTCAGGCGATATGTGGCCACTCAAGAAAAGTCAAAGGGGTTGGCTAGTGTCTGAGTTTGGAGGGGAGGTAAGGACATATAAAGCTAACATTTCAGTATTTTTTTTTTTAATTTTAGAGGATGTTTATTAAAGCTGGGGATAATGAAACAAGGAAGGGCTGGGAAAATGAGCCTAGGCTGGTCTTCTTTGGCTCACTAAGAAGTCAGAGAAAAGGGGGTTTTGGGGTCACATTCAGGGGTTTGTCTGGGACAAACTGCTGCTGCCCATTGCTGCCCTGGTTGTGAAACTTAATTTTTGGACTGGAACCCAGATTCTTTGTCTGCAGGAATCAAAGAATGAATCCACGGACAGAAAGTGGTATAGCAAAGGTGAAGATTTATTGAAGAACAAGTACAGACTCCCACGTGGGGAGAGGGAAAGAGTCCCATGGAATGTGCTCCCAAGTAGGGAGGAGAAAGGGTCCCACTGAGTTCCTTTCCCCTATGGCTTATAAAGGCTGCAGGTCCTGGCACCTTGATATCCCCTCTGATTGGTCACCATTCCCTTACACTGGTTACTATAGTAACTCCTGGGCTCAAAGGTGGAACCTCACATGGGACATGAGAGGTTCTCCCCTCTCCTTCCTTATTGCGTTCCTATTCCCTTTGGGCTTTCTTCTTCTTCTGGATGAAGGCCTTTCTTCTCTTTATTTTCTAAATATATACCTTTTGCTGTTCCCAGCTCCCTCATTCTATGGAAATGTACCTGTTGCAGCTTTTCAGCTTCCCCCATTCTATGGAAATATACCTTCTGCTGCTCTGCAGCCCTGTGCTTCTTCCATGGTCCCCTTAATTTCTAAAATTTCCTAAACCTGTCCTATTTTACCCCTAAAATCCCTGTTTCAGTTGCAAGCCTCGTGGGGTCCCTTAGAGTTTAGGAGATGCATGCCTTTGGGGAAAGAAAGGGGTGGCGGAGGCATGGGCGTGCTCCTGGGAGGGAGAGCCAGCCTCAAAAACAAATTTTTAATTAGAAAATAATGAATGTGTATAATTGACTATAAAAGAAGAGAAGCAAAACTGTGAATGTTTTAAAACAGAAGAATAGAATTGGACCAACAGATGCAGACAGCTAAAGTCTCATTAAACAGGCATTCATTAGGAAGATAGATCGAGGTGTGCATTATCACCCTCTACACTGGCAAATTTAAGTATCACTGGCAAAGAGATGCCAGTGATGAGAAGGATTTGCTCTCTCTCCTAGCTTGGCTTTATGATATGAAACTATGTATCTTCCTTCCTGTCTTTCCTTTTTGCTTTCAGTCTGTGGCTTCTTCATACAACAGGTTACTTTTCCCATTTATGAGAAAGGCAAGGAGCTGAAGAAAAAAAGTCAAGTTTTTAAAAGGATGCCAATTTTGTCTGGACACTAAATCATTGCAGAGATAACAGGGCTTAAGAACTTGCTTGGCCCTTGCTTGGTTGGTTAGATCCTCCTGAAATGCCAAGCTTGCCCGTTTGATCCCCAGTCAGGGCACATACAGGAAGCAATCCATAAATGCATAAATAAGTGGAACAACAAATCAATGTTTCTCTTTCTAAAAATCAATTTAAAAAACTTGTCTGAATTTTTTACATTTAAAAAACACAACTTCTGTAACTGAAAGTATCCCTATGAAAAGGAAAATGACTCCCAGCATATTACATTGTGTCATAATACATTTATCCTGGGGTTTTTGATACCGATACCGGCCACTAAGATGTATAAGGAGGTCTACAGGCAAAGGACCAATGAAAAGAGGTGTATGTGTGTGTGTGGGGGGGGGGGGGGGCAGGGAGGATGGAGCCTAGTGACCAGTTTTCCAGGTTCCAGAGGGTCTCCAATGCTACCTGTCCCAGGCGGGGGAGGCCTCGGCGGCAGCATCTGGGATCAGGTAATGCAGTTCATTGAGCCAAGTTGGCAGTTTGTGAAGGATTCCGTTCAGCTGGTTAAAGATGCACCAAACCTTACAGAAAAGAATTCCAGAAGATAGCTAATATTTATTGAGCACTTACTATATGCCATGTATTATTGTGGGAGAATGCACGGGAGAATGATCAGCTAGCACTCTGAGGGAGGAAAGTTTAACCTTTATTTTGCAGATCTGCTAGCCAGGGGATTCTGAATCCAAAGCCTGAACTGAACTCATGGGGAGGCTCTCACCTCTGTATCTCCTCCTGTGGCGGCCCCTGAGGGTCCCTGCAGCTCCGCCCAAGCCAGCTGTGGCAGGGCCCTGGAGTTAGGCTCTGCAGCTCCGCCCAAGTCAGTCAGAATGGGTAAGTAAGACTACAGTTTTAACCAGATACTGAACTAGGTTGCAAGCCCCCCGCCCCTTTTCCTTTTTACTATGTTAATTGCTTTATATGTATTAATTTGTGCAATTCTCATATAGCCCTGTAAGGTATCTCTTGTTATCTCTATTTCACAAATGAGGACACTCAGGCAAAATAAAGTTAAATAACTTGCTCCAGGGCAAGAAAGAGGTGGAGCCATGATTCAACCCTAGTGGATAGGATCCTATTAACACAATTATCATACATTAATCAATTAGATGACCTAGCTAGTCATTTTGAAATGTGGTCAAGGATTAGTTCTCATTACTGATCAGTTTTCAGGTGGGTGGGCGAGATAGGGATCACGAGGTGCTGCAGAACATGAAGAGTGTCCATGTGGAGCAGTGGTTCTCAACCTTCCTAATGCCGCGACCCTTTAATACAGTTCCTCATGTTGTGGTGACCCCCAATTTCATTGTTACAAATTGAACATAATTAAAGCATAGTGATTAATCACAAAAACAATATGTTATTATATATGTGTTTTCCGATGGTTTTAGGCGCCCCCTGTGAAAGGGTCATTCGACCCCCAAAGCGGTTGCGACCCACAGGTTGAGAACCGCTGATATGGAGGATCCTGGGCAGCCAAGAATTGTAAGGATCTTAAGCACTGAGACGCTTAAAGGGAAGAAAGGGCACTAGAGAGGACTGTTAATGGTACAAGTTTCATATCCTCACATAGCTTTTGCTAAGGAGCAGTTCTAACAATTACCATCAGTATTGAAACACAGATGTGCCTCAATTTAGAGAAGGCCCAGAGCAGCAAAGCTGCAAGTAAAATAGAATTGTACCTCATCTCTGGGTTCTCTTCAGCGATGGTAGGTGGTGGATGGAGACAGTAAAGGAACTTTAGTGGGAGATGTGGGCAAGGTATAAGGTAGCTCTTTTTTATTATGGCGCCCTGGTGTGGGTGTGGCCATGCCAGCAGTGACTGAGGTGAGAGTCAGGAAAGCTGCCCCCAATGACCTTCCAGAGCTCGGAGACACCTTAACCAAGATGCCAATGAAAAGTAGGAAACCACTCCTGGGTTTGTCTTTTAGACGAGGACGGTCTTAGTGCCCTGTGGGGTCTGAGGTCAAGAACCGTGATGTAATGGTGTTAATAAATGAGGGCTTCACAATTCTGTAGCTGTGAGGATTTAGTTAAGACATAGTGATCGATTTTACTTTTTTCATCATGGAGTTAATATTTTCTAACCCAATGCAGAGGAACAATGGTATACTACTCATAGATATGTATGCACATGCACACACATATATGAACACATGTGAGCACACGCACAATGTTTACTTCTATTCTAAAACAGTGACCATAGGATGGGTACAATTTATTTTCAAGCTGGTACTAAATGGTATGAAAATGTTAGAATTTTCACTTACTAACTTTTGGGTGGTGTAATCCAACCATTTAAGATGTTAACAGGTCATAAAATTTCTTTTTTACTTTGAGATAAAGTTTCCTCACTGTAGGATGACTGGTATTTTAAACTAATTTTTGTTTAAATAAGTCTAATTAGCCTTGAGCAGCTGGTATTTTTTTTAAGAATCACAAATACTCAGAGTTGGCAGAAACCTTAAGGGTAAGTCAGAATAACAATGCTGGATGATTCAGTTCTCTCTATGTTATCACAACAAAAACTCTCAACCAACCTTCCTTCCTTCCTTCCTTCCTTCCTTCCTTCCTTCCTTCCTTCCTTCCTTCCTTTTTCTCTTTCCTGTATTAATTTATTTAAATAATTGAGTGCCTTTTATGTGTCAGAGACCTTCCTAAGTGATGCAAGCAGAAAAATTAATACGATACTCTTATTAATTTTAAGGAACTCACAGTTTAGTAGAATTGACAGACATGCAAGCAGATCATTATACTACAGTGTGAGCAATAATGGACAAAATAATAATGTGAAAGAAGCAAACAGTTTAGAGGAAAGAATAATTAACTCTTGTGTGTGGATGTGTGGGGGTGGGACAGGGTTCAAAGTTTTACAGAGGAAGAAATGCCCAATCTGGGTTGTGAAGGGTGAGGTTTTACTAGAAGAACAAATGGATGGCGAGGTGGAAAGGGCAGAAAGGACAGCATAGTGAACAGACAGAGAGATTACACAGGCTGGTGTGTTAGAATTGAAAGCAGTTTGTCATGCCTTATTGTAGGTGGGGTGAGGTAGGGAGCAGGAGAAGCCATGGCAGGAGAGAGCTCCTGAAGGACCTTGTGTGCCTGGTCAGAAAGCCAGGTGTTGCGATTTGTTAAAAGATTTTAAGTCACCTGTCACTCTATATGAAAAATGTGCTTTAGAAACTTCACTTTAAACAACTTTGAATGTACAAAGTTCTTATAGTGAACTGAAATCTCTCTCACTACATCTTCTACCTCTTAGTCTTTATTCTTCCATGTGGCATCTTATAGAATAAATTTAATTGAATTCTCTGAGCATGCCTTTCAAATATTTAACAATTCTTATTGAGTTCTAGTGAGTCGTCTCAGGGTTAAACATTTTTAGTTCTCTTAACCACTCATCCTCACAGAACTGTCTGCCTGAAGGAAGAGAGGTATTCACCCACTTCCTCTTGTCTCCCCTTACATGAGGGCCACATGCGGAAGGGAGGGGATGCTGAGGCATTGGTCAAGGCCCTGAAGCAAAGATTAGAAAGATGCACAGCATTCATTGAGGGGTACAGTCACCATGAGCTAGACCTGCACTCATATACAGCTGTTCACTGCAGGCTGCAGTTGATATCCCAGGTGGGCCAAGCGAATGTGACATGGGGCACCAGAGGCAAATGTTACAGTAAAGGTCAAGGTTAAGTTGTTTCAACAGAGAACCTTCAAAACACAGTGGCCTAAATAAAACAGAAGTTTAATGTCTTATGTAAAGTCTGGCTAGTCTATGATGGCGGGGCTCCTCTGCTTGGCGAGGTCATTAAGGGACACAGGTTCCTTCCATCTTGTTGCTCTGCCATCTCCTAGGGCAGTGGTCGGCAAACTCATTAGTCAACAGAGCCAAATATCAACAGTACAACTATTGACATTTCTTTTGAGAGCCAAATTTTTAAACTTAAATTATATAGGTAGGTTAATAACATTGTTATTAACTTAATTAGGGTACTCCTAAGGCTTAAGAAGAGCCACACTCAAGGGGCCAAAGAGCCGCATGTGGCTCTTGAGCCGCAGTTTGCCAACCACGGTCCTAAGGCATTTCCAAGACGGCATGGTCAAAACTGCATGGCTGTACATCTGTGTTCCATCTCATGGGAAGGTGAGAAAAGGTTTCCAGTGCAAGCAGTTTTCTTTTAAACAAGTGAGGCAGAAGCTGCACACTCTTTGATGTCCTTATCCCATTGGCGAGAACATAATATGTCCGCGTTGGTTTGCTAGGGAAGCTTTGAAGTGACTCCAGCTGAGAAGCTATGTGTGTAGTAAGACGAGGAGAACAGAATTTGAGGGGATAGCTAGCAAGTATATAACTTCATTCATATTGAATTTTCTGTCCAATAAATCTAGTCAGTTTTATGCATTATAAAATTTAAATTAAAATCTGTCCTGAAATAATAAAAACACTTCAAAAGGTTCAAACACAAACAAAGTTATATGCTTACCATTGTTTAGTGCAAACAGCTGAAGGATTTCTTGGTTGGTTTCCATTGAGAACAGTATAGAGTGACTCTCCTATTACTATCAGTGCGGTTAAGGGCTATTGAACCATGCCAAATGGGCCGAGATGTTTGGGTGCTACTCTACAGGACTGTTGTCCATGCTTAGGTTTCATTACAATTCAAAGAATAATAGGAGATTCAAGGGTTTCAGGTAGAATATTTTTTGTCACATGTGCAAAATTTCAGAGCTACTACTTTTTGACAAGCCAAGTTGTAAAGGAAAAATATGTGCCGCTACTGTCCTTGTACATCATTACTAATGAGGGCAGCTCCTGCCATGTCAGTGGCGTGTGTGTTTTACTTGGTTGGAATTGGTGTCCCAGCTGTATCGTGTTCCACAGTTATTTGTATCTCTATAATATGATGTTGTACACTGCAATACACTAAAGCATGTGAGACATAAGGAGACAAAGACCTTTGTTTCTCTGTAAGAAGAAGTATGTCTCTAAAGCCTTAATTGGGTAGTATGAGATGTTGACATTTCACCCCAACTTGACAGCCAAATCAATGTTATTGAAGGCAACCTGTAGGCAATCGTGACAGCCTAAGGATTAATACCCTTAACCAATTTCAAAATGGTTGCCTCAAAATCAGCAGGCAAGCTGTGTTGGTTTCCTGGATTCAAATCAAAGTATTTTCGAGGCATGGTTTAAGCTGTTCACAGAATGTATATAGCAGATCAGGTTTCTCAACTGACCACGATTGGCTCACTTCAGTCTGGTTCTTTATATCAATGAATGAGAATGCAGAAGTGTAGTCAAGCTGTTGAACTTAGGCAAAATGGAGTTAATCAATAGTTGAGGTTTGTCAATGGGGATAAAAAGGGGACATATGTAATACGTCCTTTTCAACAATAAGTTTTTTTTTTTTTTAAATATATATTTTATTGATTTTTTACAGAGAGGAAGGGAGAGAGATAGAGAGTTAGAAACATCGATGAGAGAGAAACATCGATCAGCTGCCTCCTGCACATCTCCTACTGGGGATGTGCCCGCAACCCAGGTACATGCCCTTGGCCGGAATCGAACCGGGGACCTCTCAGTCCGCAGACCGACGCTCTATCCACTGAGCCAAACCGGTTTCGGCAACAATAAGTTTTTAAAAAAGTAGTTGAGGTTTGCATCCCAGATAGAGAAGTAGAATGACTATGAGAAGAGAATATAGGAGTGAAATGACTGTAGCAGAGATAGTACGAAAGCAACATCCTTGTGAATGGTTCCTATGATTTCCCACTTTGCCTTGCAGTTGGATTGGAGCCGTGTAACGAGTTTTAGCTCATGGTTGGGAGCTGATGTGATGTGTGACTTTTCTGGGCTGAGCGAGTAAAGACCTTGTATGCTTTCTCTATTCCTTTTTACTACTGCTGCAATGCCTTTGGAGGTCACCTGTTTCATATGGCAGAGTTACAGAATGGAAGAATGTGCTTTATACAAATGGCAAATAAACTAGTGGCATAGCCAACTTTATTCTGACTCATACAAAATTGTTTTAAATTATTCAAAGACCAGGCCAATTCACCATATTATCACTCTAGGTGATTGGAAAGGACATTCAAATAATCCACTCCTGTAAATGCTGCACAAAGGTATCAAAAGGAAAGGTTCATTTATATGAAAGTGTGCCAGGAAACTATAAATGCCAAGATGCCAACTTTGAGGGAAGATCATAATCCTGAGAAAAGCATGAAATCTGATCTTTAGTTTTCCAACTAAATCTGATCTTTAGTTGTCCTTGCTATATTTCTTCTTAGTGTCACATGGTTCTAAACCATTCTGGAATCAAAAGTCAAGCTTATCCAGTGGTTAATGATGGCATCTCTAATGGTTTATCAATTTAGACAGCTGCTATCATACAGTAAGTTGAAGAACACATCAAAACTGCTTTCCATTGCATGTAGAATTAGTGGTGGATGATGGACATCCACAATGATATATGAGGAAGAGATCACATCTAGCTGGAACCTATATTTAAATCTCTTTTATTCTTGGGGGTGAGCTGGAGGGGACTCACATTTCATCCCAGACAATGGCCATTATCTTTTAGCAGTTTTTCTCTGCTCTTCTTACAGTAAAAAAGTGCAGAAAAGGGTTAATCAAATTTGTAGAAACAAATTATTTTGGGCTGATTTATTTTAAATTAGAAATTTGTATTAAAATGTTCAACCGTAGCATATTAAGTAAAGTAATTATTGTAAACATGACCTTGCCTCATGAGAAGTAATGAAATGGCAGTCCCAGGTTCAGTTTATTCATGTATCCAAATCTTTTGAAATTCTCATACATTTTTGGTAACTCTATTTTATGTCTTTATGTTTAACTTATTCCAGAAGGGCTTTGTTAGAAAATCTTATATAAGATCAAGAATCTGAGCTCATGACATTAATATGGTCACAAGATGAAAATACAACTTTATGATCTATCTACCCTCCTACTTTTATCTGCACAAAAATGGGAAGCAATAGAACATCCACAACAGAAGAAATGATATCATTTTATCTACTGAAGAAGCACAGCTGACTGATAACCTGCCTTGATAATATGCTAATAAAATTGGCTTGCATGGTATAAAATCAGATTGGCTATAAACTGATCCCTGACAGAAAGAGAACGGTTACATAAGACTGATGTCTACTGGATAATGTTTCATTTAATGAGTGGTTCACTAAAATGAAAATGAAAATAAAATAGCTTTCAATACTGGCTCCTAAGAGAGTTTATCCAGACAACAGGATGCCAAGTTCTAGATCAAGGGAACTTTATATCTTGTTATTTCCCATCCAAAAATAGCATCTTCTCTTTTCAAGAAAAGACATACCTTTTATTTTTTGCCTTTATCTTCATTCTCTTGTTTGTTTAATTTACTTTTTTTTAGCATATGGAATGTATTGATTTTGGGTTACAGATGTCACTGAATTGTCTATAGACTCAATGAGTAGATAATTCGAACTTGATTTTTCATCTGCATAGAAAACCATGTGATTATAAGAATCATGTAATAGGGATAATTTTGTGATCCTAATTACAGTTTTTAGTTTGGATTGTTAAAACTTGCAATTTTCCTTTACTCTGGATTCAGACTTTCACAGGCATTGTGTGTGGTTTTTGGTTCCCTATGATAATGTAGACAATATCTTTTGGATTTGGAGTGTCCTTAACTGTTCCAAATTTAACTCTTTACCTCTTATGCTTAGAGAAGTTTGAGAGATGATGATGAAACATTCTTTTTCTTTCTCAAACTTACCTGGAAACATAAACCCATTGCAGGGGTGAAATGCAGTCAGTTCCGTGAGAATGTAGACAATGGCACAAAACTAGCAGGTGGGTCAAAATGTATGATGGTGAAGCGTCTAATAAGGGTCTTACTCAATTTCACTGGGCTGTCCATTATTAATGATATTTGTTGGGCTCTGAGTGATTGTGTACTTCTAGGATTCATTGCTTTAGCCAGGGTTTCTCAACTTCAGCCTTACTGGTATCTGGACTGGATAATTCTTTGTAATGGGCTGTCCTGTAGGGTCTTTAGTAGCCTGTCCTCTACCCAGTAGATGCCTATAGCACCTCTCTCCCTAGTTTTAACTACAAGAGTATCTCTAGACATTGTAAAATCTCTCCTGCGGAGGGGAGGGGGACAAAATTGCCCGGGTTGAGAACCACTGCTTTAGTGCAAAAGACCTGGCAGTTGAAAAAATTGTTGGAATGCTGGGTAACGGGGTGGTGGAGGGATTGAGCAAAAAAGAAAAAAGAAAAAAAAACTTGTGGACACAGATAACAGTGTGATGATTACCAGGGGAAGAGGGGATAGGAGAGGTAGATGAGAGAAAAGGGGGAATAAATGGTGATGGATGGAGACTTGATTTGGGGTGTTGAACACATAATCCTATCTAATAAAAGAGAAACATGGTAATTAGCATACAACCGCTACCCTTCCCATTGGCTAATCAGGGCGATATGCAAATTAACTTCCAGCCAAGATGGTGGCTGGCAGCCAGGCAGCTTAAACTGAACATGAGGCTTGCTTGCTTCAGTGATGGAGGACTGCAACATTCCCCACCTGCCTTGCAGGCCTCTGAGCCTGCAGTTTGAAACATTGTAATAAATATAGAAGCTAAACAAAACCCCAGAAACCAGCTTTCAGCAAGCCAGGATCTCAGATCTGGAGTTGATACAGAGTTTCGATTATAGAACCTAAACAAACCAGATACCTGCTTTCAGCAGCAGAGACCTCAGAGCTGGAGTGAGAGCTAAAGCTGGCCCAGAATAATAAAAAAATAAAAAAAGGAGCAGTTGGGAGCTTCAGTCACCCCCAGCCTGAAAACAGCCCTCAGCCCCTCACCCAGACTGGCCAGGCACCCCAGTGGGGACCCCCACCCTGATCCAGGACACCCTTCAGGGCAAACCAGCCGGCCCCCACCCATGCACCAGGCCTCTATTCTATATAGTAAAAGGGTAATATGCCTCCCAGCACCGGGATCAGCGGAGCCATGAATCCTCCCGGCACCGGGATCAGCATGACAGGGGGCAGCGCCCAAACCCCCTGATCGCCCTGCGGCTCTGTGTGTGACAGGGGGCTGGGCCACAACCTCCCTATCGGCCCTGCTCTGTTTGTGACAGGGGAAGGCGCCCCAACCCCCTGATCAGCCCTGCTCTGTGCCTGATTGGGGGGAGCTCCCCAACCCCCTGATCGCCCTGCGGCTCTGTGTGTGACAGGGTGCGGCGCCCCAACCCCCCCACCCCACGGGCCCTGCTCTGTGTGTGATGGGGTAGAGCCATAACTTCCCCATCGGCCCTGCCCTGAGTGTGACAGTGGTGGCACCCCAACCCCCTGATCGGCCCTGCTCTGTGGGTGATAGAGGGAGGCACCCCAACCCCCTGATCCACCCTGCTCTGTGCATGACAGGGGGCGGTGCCGCAACCTCCCCATCCACCCTGCCTTGAGTGTGACAGGGGGCGGTGCCCCAACTCCCTAATCGGTCCTACGCTGAGCGTGACTGAGGGTGGCATCACAACCTCCCAATCTGCCCTGCTCTGTGCATGACAGGGGGCGGTGCCCCAACTCCCCAATTGGCCCTGCTCTGAGTCTGACCAGGGGCTGCATCTAGGGATTGGGCCTGCCCTCTGCCACCTGGGAGCAGGCCTAAGCCAGCAGGTCGTTATCTCCTGAGGGGTCCCAGACTGCGAGAGGGCACAGGCCGGGCTGAGGGACCCCCCCCATCCCCCCCAGTGCACAAATTTTTGTGCACCGGGCCTCTAGTATAATATAAAGATGATGTAGAATTGTGAACCTGAAATCGATATAATTTTATTAACCAATGTCATCCCAATAAATTCAATAAAAAGGAAAAAACAGAAAAAATTGTTTTCTGCCAAAGAACAGCAAACTTGGCATATTTGACACTTGGAAAATATAACTTTTAACATCTCTCTCCTCTATAAGACAAAGTCATTTTTTTTGTAATTATAATGAATTGAAATTACTGGCTGAGAAAATTTTCTTTTAATAATTATCACTTAGACTTTTTAAATTTTTAAGTGTAATTATGTCAGTAAAATATTTAAAAATAAAATAAACATTACAATTAAAAAATAAAAAAGTAATAGATTAATGCTTTCCCCCCAGTTTTATTGAGATATGATTGTATATAGCACTGTATAGGTTTAAGCTATACAGCATAACGATTGATTTATATTGTGAAATGATTAGCACAATTAGTTTAGTTAACATCATCTTATATAGCTCCAAAAAAGGAAAAGTTTTTTCCTCGTGATGACAACTCTTAGAATCTACTCTCATAGCAATTTTCAAATAGACCATACAGCAGTGTTAACTATAAGCATCATCATATTATATATGTATTACATCTCTAGTACTTATCTTATAACTGACAGCTTATAAGATACAGGTTTATAAAGAAAAAAGTAATAGATTAATACTTTTATTTATACTCATGTATTTTTTAAAACCCTCACCTCCAAGGATATGTTTATTGAGGATTTTTTTTTTTTAGAGAGAGAGAGAGGAAGAGAAAGGGGGGGGGGAGAGAGAGAAAGAGAGAGAGAGAGAGAGAGAGAGAGAGAGAGAGAGAGAGAGAGAGAGAGAGAGAGAGAAAGAAAGAAAGAAAGAAAGAAAGAAAGAAAGAAAGAAAGAAAGAGAGAGAGAAACATTGAAGTGAGGAGAAACGGAGAAACATCCATTGGTTGGCTCTGGTACGCTCCCTGACTGGGACTGAACCCACAACCCAGGTATGTGCCCTGATCAGGAATTGAACCCACAACTTTTCATTGTATAGGATGGGATGACACTCAACCAACTGAGTCACACTGTCCAGGCCTGAAGCTATTAGTTAAAATCAAGAATATGCAGAAGCACAAGGGTTGGAGATGTGAACTCCACCAAAGGTGTGCTCAAATGATTTTAAACTGTTATTAACTTCCTCTTGAAATGAATGCACATAGAGAGATACATGTGTGTCACAGGTCAAGTATGTAACTGAAAGTTCTTCAAGTTAATTTCCATGTCAAATATAATGTTTACCATGAGGTAAGTAATAGAAATAAGCATTATTATTAAAAATAATAAAATATATGTGATTAAATCACTGATAATCATTGCACTTGTTTTGAACTTAGACCAGTAGTTCACAATGAGGGTTGATTTTGCTTTCCAGGCGAAATTTGGTAAAGTTGAGAGACATTTTTGGTTGTTATAACTGGGGAGGAAGGTGCTACTGCCATGTAGTGGGTAGTGGCCAGGGATGCTGTTAAACATCCTACAATGGACAGAACAGGCCCCATTCACAAGCAAGAATTCCCAGCTCAAGATATCATAATGCTGAGGAGGAGAAACTGACTCAAACCGATCAAAGAGTTTTTTTCCCCAGAGAAATATTTTTTCCCTGACATTGTTTAAAATGCAGGTGCATGGTGATAATAAAAAGCAGACTGAATTTTAGTCTGTTTTACTATTTGTAAATTTTCTACAAACAATCCACCCATTTGTGTGTGTGTGTGTGTGTGTCTGGAGCGCACTGCTTTCACAGCCCTGCCTTGGCTGAGATGCCCAATATAGCAAAAGCCAAGGCACAGAGTTATTTATGTGGTTGTCAGAGGCCTCACTAAAGGATTCAATGCCATAACAGAATTGGACTTTTGAAGCTTCTGAGAAAAATTGGCAGCTCTGAAAATTTTTCTAGTATGCTAAGGTTAATCTGTGATGAGATGTGTCATGCTTTTGTGCTATGGAGTTTGGCTGACCCCAAATGTTAAGAACATATTTAAAAATGGAACTTTTATTTTTTTTTTAAATTGAGCAAGGTAGAGGGTGGGCAGCAGTGTTGGTAAGAAACATTCACACTAATTGGCTAGATCAAGTTCAGTGAACACATATAAATCAAGAAATAGAAAATATCAAAGATAAAAGCAGGCAGTTTGACATAGGGTGCCAGATAAGGATTTTACCAATTGGTTTGCTTATTATTTTGTTTCTTTTTTGTGCTAACTGGATCAGCCAAGACTACAGAAGGTTTTGTCCAGGGTATGTTAAGAAGGGTAAATCAAAACCAAATGTATGAACTCTTATCTGATAAATTGCCATGTAGTGAAACAGAATGCATCCTCTGGAGACCGCACTCTCATTCTCGTCCCTATGTTTTTACTCTGTTTCTTTTTCTTTGCTCGCCCAGCTCACCTTTCCACTAGAGAAAGAAGCAAATAGGATATTTTTCTCATAACCTAGTTTGACTCAGATTTTAGTTGTTTATGCAACTTCCATTCTCTTGTTTTTGTTTAATTTTGATATACTTCTAGGATTTTCTGTGTGGGATTACACCTACCAATTCTCAGGGCTCCCTCCTCCCCTCAAGTGATGAACTTATGAACCAGGCTTGACCACTCAGAGCATTGCCTTCTCTTGGCTACAATGATTGGTTCACAGATAATACAAGACCCAAACAGAATGAGTTAGAGGTAGATAACATCTTCTCATGGCGTTTTCTGAAAGAGTTAAACCTAGAGTTGCTGGCAGCCATCTTGCTACCTGGAAAGGAGGGTCTTCCTAAAAATAGAACCAATAGGAAGGAAAACAGAGCTGACAGATGGAGACAGGGAGGAGAGTGGGGCAATTACTTTGTTTGGATTCGCTGGATGCATTTATGTATACATCTGAGCTTTCCAGTTACATACATCAATAAGTAGCCTGTGTTGGTTTTCTGTTAATTGTAACATAGTTCATGACTACTATCATCACTTTCCAAAGGCTTTCTTGAACATTTTACTTCATGTTATTCTTTTTCTGCTCTGAATTTGCATGGGATTTCTAAGTTTATATTATATAATCCCACACTTGATTACATGCTAACTTTTATTGTTCTCTACTTATTAAACTTAATGTAAATCTCATTTCCCCAATTTTACTTTAATAATAGAAATATATTCATGGTTTAGAAATTCATTTTGCATTTAACATTTTAACTAATTTATAAATTTATTGAGGAAAGGTATTTTGCATCATATTTCTTTTTTTAAAAATATATTTTTTTTATTGATTTTTTTACAGAGAGGAAGGGAGAGGGATAGAGAGTCAGAAACATCAATGAGAGAGAAACATCGATCAGTTGCCTCCTGCACACTCCCACTGGGGATGTGCCCACAACCAAAGTACATGCCCTTGACAGGAATTGAACCTGGGACCTTTTAGTCTGCAGGTCGACGCTCTATCCACTGAGCCAAACCGGTCAGGGCAGTATCATATTTCTTATGTATTTTCTACAGTACTCAGCATAAGACGGTCACATAATGGGTACATAAGTACTGAACATATTCAAAATTTTATTCATAGCTATGTTTCTGATTTGTGAGCATCTGAGAAACTTTGAATTTAACAAGCTACAAGCATCACATGTTTCTAAAGATAGTAATCTTGAACTTTACAAAAACAGACAAATGCAATTCATCATGAACCAATTTGCAGACAAAGAGCAGGAACAATTCTCTAGAATGAGCTTTGTGAAGTCAGGAACCTGCCATATTTTTCTTTGTGCACACCATTATCTAGCCCATTACAAGGCAAATGATAGACGCACAATACAAATTTATTAGGTGAATTTATACATTGCTTATGTTATCTGTAATGATAGAAATGTTCTGTAGTTTGTGCTGTCGAATATGGTAGCCACATGTGGCTATTGAGCCCTTGAAATGATGCTAGAGTGACTGAGCAACTGAAGATTTATTTTATTTAATTTTAATTAGCTTAAATTTAAATAGTCACATTTGCCTAGTGGCTACTGTGCTGTACAGTGTGGATTAATAAGCTCAAGGAAGTAGCCTACACAACCCAATCCACATATATCTTTGGAAACACACATTGAAGAAGCCATTACAGATTTGGTTTTTTGGAAACAAATAAATTATAGTGATAGGCAAAGCAATGTGGAAATCTTTTAAAACCCAGCTCAAACATCACTTCTTTTGTGAAGCCTTCCTTGATTCTGACTCCCACCCCATCTTCACCCTCACTAGGTCAGAATTAATAAATTATTGATTCTTGCCAATGGTAATTTGTTCATACAATTATAATCAATTTTGCTAAACTGTACTATAACTAGTTTTACTTATGTTTCATTAATAAACTACATTTATTGCTTTTTGAGGACATAGACCATGTCTTATTCTTTTTTACTCACTCAAAAGTACTTCTTAAGCTCTTACTGTGCCAGAACTTACAGTCTAAGAGGCAAAACAGATCTTAAATATGTTTTAAAAATAAAATGTAATAAACATTACATGGTATGGACTGATTTGTGTTCTAAATTGTTTTGTGTTGGAGCCCTAATCCCCAATGTGGCAATATTTGGAGATAGGGCCTATAAGAAGGTAATAAGGGTTAAATGAGGTGATAGGGTGGAGCCTAAACTGATAGGATTGGTGTCCTTATAAAAAGAGGATAAGACACCAGAGCTCTCTCTCTCCAAGTGCACATATCATGAAGTCATGTGGCACACAGAGAAATGGTGGCCACCTACAAGCCAAGAAAAGAGGCCTCAGAATGAAACCTACCTTGCTGGCACCTTGATCTTGGATTTCCCATCCTCCATAACTGGGAGGAAAAAAATACACAAAACATTCCATTGTTTAAGCCACCCAGTCTTTGGTATTTTGTTATGGTAGTCCCAGCAGACTAACACATTACAATTAGGATACATAGTAAAGTCTTATGAAGGCATAAAGCAAGGCAACCTAACAGGACATTGCATAATTCACAGTGTGAACCCTATGACACTACACTAAGGTGACTTTGTCCCAAATAAGCTTCTATTTCTTATATATTTAAGGCCCATTCACCTATGTCGAGGTGTGGGGGGTTCCCATATAGGTGCTGCTCCTCAGTGGGACATGCACAGGTGGTCTGGACCATCTGCTTGAGGCTTGCGCCAATACCTTCTGGTCAGACACTTTCACAGAGACAGCACCGAGATCTGAGCCAAGCTGGAGAAATTACACACAAACAGGTTAGATGCAAGCACACGGGGGGTTTATTTACCAGTTCCTGATGGGTCTCAGACGCTGGGAAGGATCCACCCGGCGATGCTCGCTGACACACACACAAGGATAGACAGCGCCATTGGCTGCTGGCTCCTTCCTCTATCGACAGTTAATTGGGCAGAGTTTCGTGCTGGGAACCGAGACGTGAGCACACACAGGCCCTCACGCTCCGGCGACAGGAGAGCTATGCGCTGCTGGGTCGATCAGACTGTCTGGTTATATACCCCTCTGTAGATGTGGCCTTCGCTGGTGTGTGTGTTATCAGCGGCTGCCATATATGGATCCACCCGGGGTCTGTTAATCTATGGGTGTGTACAGGCTCTGGGTGTTCCCATCAGATAGGTTGTTTACCAGTACTAGTGGGGTTACAAGGGTACATTCTTGGGTCTCACACAGTATTCCTATATCTAACATTAGGCACTATCATAATTACTATAACAGTCCACACAGGGGTACATGCTTTAAGTCTTACATTCTAAGGTCCTAACATTAAGTACCATAACGATTACTATAACAGACTTTTAAGCTCAGATCCAAGGAAGACCAGGAGTTAGCCTAATGAGAGATTATTGAGCAGGCAAAGTGAGTGACACCATGAGGAGCACCTGGGGAAGTGAAATAAACTTAGTATGTCTGGAACCTAAGTGGGAAATGGTGCAGGATGAAGATGAAGTTTGTGTAGGATCATGGAAGCCAAGGAAAGGTATATTGAGACTTTATGTTGGAACCTCCAAAATGAAGCCATTTTAAGCAGTAGAGTGAGTGGCACATTAAATTCTTGTTTTGGAAAGCTGACTTTGGTTGCAGAGTGAGGACAAGGTTGGAAGAAAGCCATTCTAAAGGCAGGGAAACCACTTAGAAAAGCTGCTGCAGTTGTCCAGATGAAAGATGATAATGGCTTGGACCAGAGTTCTTACATCGCTAAGGCCTAGTGCAGTACCCAGGACATAACAGGTGCTCAATGAATGAGAAAAGGCAGTTTGAATAAAAATACAAAGATCAATATATTCTTTGTTTATATGACAAAAATAAGAACAGAACTAGAAAAAGAAACAGCATCTTTCAGGATCTGCATGATGCCAACAGATACATCAAGATCACATTTCAGATGAATAAAACTAAGAAAAAATTTTGGTTCTCGCTACTAATTTTGGTCATATCCAATCCAAAAGAGAACTACTTGCCAATGACATCATCTTAGAAAATGAATAAGATTAGCACTGCACTGATAAATAAGACAAAAAGATGTAAAAGCTGACCACTGCATTTTCGGTCTAAACAAGATTTTCACATTAATTGAAACCAAATAAAATTCTGACTTATAGTCTATATTTTAGGAGTTGAAGGTATACTTTCTCAAGACCAAGAATTCAGAGAATTATCCTACAAAATTTGTTGATTTTCATTTTCCTCTAAAGCAGTGATTCTCAACCTTTCTAATGCCGCGACCCTTTAATACAGTTCCTCATGTTGTGGTGACCCCCAACTATAAAATTATTTTTGTTGCTACTTCATAACTAATTTTGCTACTGTTATGAATCATAATGTAAATAGCTGATATGCTATATGTGTTTTCCAATGGTCATGACCCACAGGTTGAGAACTGCTGCCTAAAGTAAGATGTTAATAGTAGGAAAATTTAGGTCAGTAAAAACCATATCAGAAAAAAATCGAAACTATTGAAATTACCTGCTCTAATAAAGAAACAGATTTATAAAACTTTAAGAACTTGGGTGTTTGCCAATATGTAATGAATAGCTTAGATTTTATCTTGACCAGAAGCAAAGAGGTTGACTAATTGACTTATTTTGATATCTTTTTTACCCATTTAATTATTTGTCTTCTTACTCCCTTAAATTTTGCCTCCACTTCTAATAGGCTAGCTTTATTAAATGTCCATTTTGCCAGTCATCTGTCTCTAACTTCTAACTTTTAAGGCTTGTTCTACCAGATATCTGGAATATCATTCTAGTCCCAATTCAACAAGCTGTTTCTTTACCATCAAAAAAGTCTGCAAATTTCACCTCTTCCCAGAACCTACCACAATTCAGTTTTCATATATTTCATTTTTGGATTTGTTTAGTTCTTCTTTCCATTTTTATATATTTTCTTTATATCTATTTGCATCACTTTGTTTTGATTATATATTTCTGTGGACCAGAGGCAATGTAACTTTGTTTTACCTTGGGTAGCACCTGATAAACATTCCCATACAGAGCGCATATGAGTGCTGTACACAATGTATGCATGTGTGTGTGCATGCGTGTGTAATTCCTATAAACCCGAAAATATCTATATTTTCTTTCAGGTGTATATTCAGACTCAAACTTCTACCATGAGCAGATGTATAATGAAGATCCTAAAAACATGCCTTTTGATTTTAGGATGACTTCAGGGCATAGCATGGTTGGCTTGGGCTATTACTGTGATCATAAACAAATAGCATGACTTAATGTAACCAACTTTCTGAAACCAAAATGGAAAAAAAATACAATACCCTCTGCCATTACATATCTCCTTTCAGTTCAAATTAATATACATTCCATTTTCATTACAACAGAGAGAAGTGGAAAGAATGGGTCTCTCATAGCCACAAATCAATATAAACCCTGATCAATGGATGTGAAGTTCCTCTGGTTATTTGAAATATTTTTATGCATTTGGCACGCTGTATAGCAGGAAGCAATCCATTAGGTTTTCAAAAGAGGAAAGCCAATAAAGATAGGCTAGATGTCAAATTCTCACATCTCTCATACTCCTGGTACGAGAACTGGCTTTTCTATTTGCCACTTCCAGTTATCAGAATGTAGATAAACTAAAAAGACTCTCTCTCTCTCTCTCTCTCTCTCTCTCTCTCTCTCTCTCTTAACATGCATTTCCCATGAATCTTTGCCTTAGTTTTCCACTGCCTGAAAAATGAAAGTACTAATATTGATCCAGGAGTGTTATGATGATTAATCATTTGAAATCTGAAACTAGAAAAACCTCAGACACCCGGCCTAGAGCCATTCCTGCAAGCTCTGTCCTGTGCCAGAAAGCAGCCACTGGATATGCAGCTAAACTGGGCTTGATGGGAGAAGCAGCTTCTTTTCATGTGGAGGCCTCTCCTTCCTCACAGGCGGCTTCATGGCGAGGCCACCATTAGGCACCGGCTGCAGCTGCCACACTCTATCATATTAAAGCTAAATGAGACATCGTCGCATAACATGAATTACTGACACATTTTTGAGTCTATTCCTAACCCATGACCAAGATTTATGGCTAGCACAACTACAAATCACAAGGTGACTTCTTTACTCGGAAACTTGTACTGAAATATTAGGCCATAGCCGGTCTGTGAAACAAAAGCCTTGTAATTACCTGCTCGCCAGGGATGAGTAACAATTTATGCCAAGTGAGAAAAATAGCAAACTCATGGGAAAGCAGTTGCCTTTCTTGTTAAGGCTATATTGTCATATTCAGTGTCTGAAATAAAAGATTAGGATCTTTGATTGTGAGCCAGGCCCTAGAAATACTGTGCAGAGGCATAGTTTTTTTGTTTTTTGTTTGTTTGTTTGTTTGTTTGTTGTAAATATATTTTGTTGATTTTTTTTACAGAGAGGGAGAGAGATAGAGAGTTAGAAATATCGATGAGAGAGAAACATCGATCAGCTGCTTCCTGCACACCCCTCACTGGGGATGTGCCCACAACCAAGGTACATGCCCTTGACCAGAATCGAACCTGGGACTCTTCAGTCTGGAGGCCATCACTCTATCCACTGAGCAAAACCAGTTAGGGCTAGAGGCATCGTTTTGTGGCAGGCGATGCAGACACTGAGGGGCTCAGAGATACTATATTCCCTTCTGGAGATTTTCCTCTTTGAACTCGTTGTTCTACCACGTTTATCTACTAGGAAATGCAGCCGTGAACAAAGAAGGATCTCTTACCCTGTAAGGCAGCATGGAGGGACCTGGAGACTGTTACGCTAAACGAAATAAACCCGTTAGAGAAAGACAAATATCACCTGATCTCACTTATAAAGGGTGTCCCAAAATTCACGCAAGAAGTAATTTTGATAGAAAACACATGTTTATAATTAAAAATTGTAAATGTTTTATTGATTCATAAATTATACAGTATACGGTTATGTATAGAACAGCATATCAGGTAAATGGCCTCCACAGCTTTGCTGGCACATACGTACTCTTTTGTTATTGCCTGAGCAGCCACATGCCGCATTTTCGAAGAAGAATGGTTCAATGATGCCTCCAGCCCCAAATCCGCACCAAACAGTGACACGTTGTGGATGCATTTGTTTCTCAACAATCACTCGTGGATTTTCTGAACCCCAAATGTGACAATTTTGTCGATTAACCAATCTATCAAGATGAAAATGAGCCTCATCGAAATTCAGCCACATTTATGCAAAACGGTCATGGAAAATTTCAACAAAAGAGTGTGTATGTGCCAGCAAAGCCGTGGAGGCCATTTACCCGATATGCTATTCCATACATAACCTTATACTGTATACCTTATGAATAAATAAAAAATTTACAATTTTTAATTATAAACCTGTGTTTTCTGTCAAAATTACTTCTTGCGTGAATTTTGGGACACCCTTTATGTGGAACTTAATGAACAAAATAAACAAAAAATGTACAGAGGTATGGATGCATGGAACAGACTGACAGACCTTAGAGGCAGAGGGGAAGGTTTAGAGGGGAGGGGACAGGAAGAGACTAAAGAACATATATGCATAACCCATGGACACAGACAATAGCTTGGGGAAGGCCTGGGGTGGGGCGGGGGTTGTGTGGAGGGGCCAAAAAGGGAGAAAATGGGAGACATCTAGTACTGTCAGCAACCGCTGAGCTACAGCGGCTGGGCAAGACTGGTTCTTAAAAACACTGCTAGGGTATGAGAGAGAGAGACGAATAAGACCTGGTAGGTTAAAACATGACAGACTATTTCAGTCGAGGGAAAGACGTGCTACAGTATATAGTCCTGCCAGGAGGAGAGCTCAGAAAGTTCAGAAGAGGTTATTAAAGATTTGTGCCTGGAAAAATTGAGTCAATTGTTCCACTGGGAATGCGGAGGGAAAGAACAGATGATATTAAACTTCAACATTCAGAAGAATTATTTTAGTTCTATATTATCCTGTAATTATTACAGCTCCGCAGGTCTCTACTTGTTCTGCAGCATCCTACATTTTTGCTGAATGGTTTAGCACATCCGCAGTAAGAAAATGTGTAAAAGGGAAAAACTCAATGAATTTAATAATCTGTGGTTGGCTCGACTGCCTTAGGAGAGGATTCTAAAAATGTATAAATTATTTCAGGGTCACTTAAACTGCTAGCAAAGACTGTAGCTATTGGTTAGAGTAATGAAGGTTGACGCTCACCCCAAAATGACACCCACCCCGCCCCCCACCTAGAAAAAAATGAAAGGTATGCAGCTCCGGCAGCATACATTTATTTATGAAGTGCTTAGAGAGCAGAATATCCAGAAACTATGGGCAGTTATTCTCTGGTGAGCAAAACTCAGTGAAAAAGTATTTTCTGAGGCGATAGGGTTTTCCCCTTTGTGCTATTTTAATCTGTATGTGGAAGCCCCCACCCCCAATCTTCCAAAGTCAGTGTGAATGAGTGTTGCACTGCACAGACAGGTTCTCAAAACTCATATCCTTTGTGCTGGGGAGGGGGTGGGATACGCTAAAGGGGAACTCAGCCTTGAGGGTTCAGATGGAAGTATCCTGGGGCCACTTAGGAAAAAAAGGGCGCATAGAATTCTGAGGTAGTGGCTCTGTTGGTTAGGTTTGTGGTTTTGTTGTTGTTTTTTTTTAAAAAAATATATTTTTATTAATTTCAGAGAGGAAGGAAGGGGGAGAGAGAGATAGAAACATCAATGATGAGAGAGAATTATTGATTGGCTGCCTTCTGCACGCTCCCCACTGGGGATTGAGCGCCCACAACTTGGGCATGTGCCCTTGACCAGAATCGAACCTGGGACCTTTTAGTCCGCAGGTCGACACTCTATGCACTGAGCCAAACCGGCTAGGGCTGTGGGTTGTTTTTTATTTGTTTGTTTGTTTGTTTGTTTGTCCACACCTCATTGTAGCATAGGAAATCACTGTGGGTGCAAACCCTCAAGCTCTCTACCTTTGAAAAGCAGAATCACCATATTGAATTTGACATGGCAATTTGATCTATTTGTGCCTGCCAGGTTGTATGGGAATGAAAGATCTGCTCTGCTCAATGTCTGTCTGGGCTGCCTATGTGGCAGGTTGGTATGACAGAGACTCAAGCAATCTGGGACCCACCCTTCCCAGGACTGTCTTAATGAATTAGAAAGAGCAAGTCATTTGCTTCTGTTTGCGTCTACTGTGCGCATCTCAGTACAGCCATTGGGAGGGACGATCATTTGTTCAAACAAAGAGTGAATAATGGCCTTTAATGCTTCAGGTGCTTCTTAGAAATGCAACTGAGTATTCATCCTGCAAGGCTTCTTTCTGCCTCCTCTCTAAAAACCACTCTGCTTCCCTGGAAATCAATTTTATTTGAATATGAGACCATCTTGAGGTGAATATTATGACAGCAGTGAGCTTACGATATCTGAATGACTGCTCTGCACTTCCTCTTCAAGAAAAAAAATTCAGATGAACTGTAACACAACCTCCAGTCAGCTCTACTGTCACAGACAGAGGGGAAAATGAGCTCTCATTGCCTGACTAGCTTTCTGTTGCAGGGGTTAGACTTTTATTGAATTGAGATCATTTTAAATTAACAGGAGAGATTTGAAATAACCAAATTGGGCCAGTTTTTCATCTTCTCACAAACCCCGTGGAAGTATTTTTGTAAGAGAGTGCAACACTAGGTTTAACTTGAAAATGTTTTAATATTTCTATTATATACATTGTTTCAGCAGGTTAAGTTCAAGAGCAAAATTTCAGTGCTATTCATTTCTTTTTCCTTACCTCGCAGAGATCTTTAATTTTGCTAACTATGGTCCCATTTTCCACTAAGGTCTCTTAAGGCAGCCTGGCTTTTTTAATGTAATGGTCATCTTCATATCTTAATAAAACAAAAATTGAATTATATGCACAACTGGGCAAGCATGGCATGACTCTTGCTAGCATATGTAAGGTGCAAAAACCTGGGGGAGAAACTATTCAATTTAAGTTCCACCTGAACACACTGCAGTGCACTGGAAATGAGTTCAGTCTTCATGGCATTGAAAAAGGTAGAAGCAGGGAAAGGTGGAGATCACCGATTTGAACCTAATTAAAAAGGCCTGATAAAAATGCTAGGAAGCCAGATGGTGAAGTCAGTTTCTTAGTACTGTGCCAGGCCAGGGACAGCATATGTAGAACAGTTGACATTCTACAAGGGTAGACTGATAATATCAACAGTGAAACCAAAAGGGTTTTTGTTAATATGGTTAGATTTTGCATTTTGTTTAAAAAAAGCTAATTATTTTATTTTTAAATTATTTTTATTGATTTCAGAGAGGAAGGGAGAGGGAGAGAGATAGAAACATCAACGATGAGAATCATTGATCAGCTGCCTCCTGCAGGCCCCACACTGGGGATCGAGCCCGCAACCCGGGCATGTACCCTTGGTCAGAATCGAACCTGGGACCCTTCAGTCTGCAGGCCGACGCTCTATCCACTGAGCCAAACCAGCTAGGGCTAGACTTTACTTTTTAAAAAATTGATTTCAAAGAGAGGAAGGCAGAGGGAGAGAGAGAAACATCAATGATAAGCGAGAGTCATCAATTGGCTGCCTCCTGCATGCCTTCTACTGGGGATCAAGCCTGCAACCCAGGCATGTGGCCTAACCAGGAATTGAATCGTGACCTCCTTAGCTACATCAGCCAGGCATAGACTTTATTTTTTAAACTCTTTCATACTTCTGTATCTAAGTGGAAACAAAAAATATGTAAAGTTTCTACTTTAATTAAATTCTAAAACTCACAAGATCTTCAAGTATTTGGTTACTATTGAATATTTCCAACACTAATTTGAAAACTAAATACTAGCATCCTTATAATATAATAGCAAATAGTGGAGTGGAAAATCAGCACATTATGGTAGTTAGCATTCCTTGAGAGAATTGTTCTTTGTTTTAAAAAGTTGAACAATTGATTACTTGAAAACAATACTTGAACTAAAGCACTTAAAAAAATAGCATTAAAATTTAGGCCACTTTTGGTTACTCAAAATCCAAACATTTAGATATCAGAAATTTCATCTGTTTACACAATATTAGATGGGCCTAGCTTGAATATTTTTATTTCCATGACTTATAGGCAACATGTCTACATAAACCAAAAGTTGTTAAATCAGAAATTTTTTTTCATCAAAGTCATTGTCCTCTATATGATGTTGTAATGAAGGATGAGTATGCCTCTCATAAATACTCAAATAAGGACTGGTATGTATCCCAGTGAGTACTCCCACATACTCAAGTATTTATCTGTATATGTTGAGTGCTATTAAAAATTTAAATGGAATTTGGAACTGGGTGAGCGGTACCTTGAACTGCTTTAATAGTAAAAAGGAGGAGGGTTTAAAAAGTATCCAGGGATAAAGAGAAGGAGAATGGGGGTTGAAGAGTGAGGAAAAGGCACTCTCACTGTTGCCTAATTTTGCCACCAGAAATGAACTTTTTATTTTTTAATATATTTTATTGATTTTTTACAGAGAAGGAGGGGTAGGGATAGAGAGTTAGAAACATCGATCAGAGAGAAACATCGATCAGCTGCCTCTTGCACACTCCCTACTGGGTATGTGCCCGCAATCAAGGTACATGCCCTTGACCGGAATCGAACCTGGGACCCTTGAGTCCGCAGGCTGATGCTCTATCCACTGAGCCAAACCGGTTAGGGCCAGAAATGAACTTTTGAGCATTAACTTTTTCAGTCCTTTTGTTCTTCTGTGACGTAACTGGATAATTTACAGGTAACTAAGGCTTCCACAAGTGCCAGAAGAGAGTAAATAGACCTGCTTTTTCCAGGTGACCAACGGACAGTAATGCCTTGGATTTATAGTCTTCTTTTTCCAAAGAGCTCAGGGGGAAGACATTTTGTCACCCAATTCAACTCAAATAAGTGAAGAGCCTTTAACAAGAAGTGTAGGTGGTGTCAGGGACAAGGCTAATGAGGTTTGTTGAATCCCAGGTTTTGTCAAGTGGGATGTTAGCTCTCTGCCTTCACATAGGACTCACTCCATATCAGTCTCTGAAATCTTTCATAAATTCTACCAGGGCAATTTATTTTATGGACTATTGTCAAGTGCTGTATTTGCCTAACATTCCCAGGACTACATTAATTACCAAACAAATAACCTTTAGAATCTATTCTACCCCTGAGGTATACACATGGCAGACTAAAGCACTTGGGGTGTTCTTCATGGATGCTGGAGAAATGGAGACTTTACTCTTTTCATTGGCAGGCATTATCTTGGCCAAAACACTGTTTTCTCACTCCGTTTGGTTCTCTGGTGGTATATCTCGCTCTCAGTCTTCCAGTTCTTCTTTCTGGTGAATCCCTGGATTGCATTTATATAATGTTTAGACCTTTATTTGAACTTGCATATTTGACACTATTTTCACAAAAAGCATTCCCCCAGATATCCAATAATAGAATTTTGACTGAAAAAAACTGTCAACCACACAAAGAGTAAAATGTTATGCAGCCATTATTCTGTTGTGCTTTTTAAAAAAATCAACTCTATTGAATTATAATTAACACACAATAAATAACATCTATTAAAACTGCACAATTTGATGAGTATCGACAGGTATATACATGCATGAAAACATTACCACAATTGAGAGACATACTGTTTTCATCACTACCAAAAGATTGCTCAGGTCACTATGCAATCCATTCCACATTCTGTATGATGATCTGCTTTTTGTCCCTCCAGATTAGTTGTATTGTCTATAGTGTCATACAAATGGAAAAATATGGTATGTACTCTTGTTGGCTAGTTTCTTTCATTTGGCATTATTTTCTGATTCATTCATTTTGTCATGTCTATTAATAGTTTATTCCTTTTTACTGCTGTTATGAATATAGATACTGTGGCCTTCTTAAGCTTGCTGTCTGCATAATATACCTTTTCAATATATTTCCACATATCTGTGCCATATTTAATGTATGTATATAGAGACATAAAAAGTGAAGTATGTTTAAGACAGGGTCTTGTATTATATAGCATTTTTGATAATTTCTACCTTTTATTTGATAATAAAGAACATTATAACCTGATGAACAAAAAGATAGATACAGAGGCAGAGAAGCATGGATCAGACTGTCAAATTACAGCAGGATGGCTGGGGAGGGTTGAGGAGGGAGATATAGATCAACCTAAGGACTTATATGCATGCATATAAGCATAACCAATGGATACAAGACACGGGGGGGGGGGGGCGGGAGGAAGTGGTGGTGGAGTGAGGGCATGTGCTGGCAGGTAGGCGAGACCTGGAGAAGGTCAATGGGGGAAAAAACGGAGACATATGTACTACTATCTGTAATACTTTAAACAATAAGATAAAATTAAAAAAATAAAATAAAAAGTAAAGTATCTGTAAGACAGGGTCTTGTATTACATAGTATATTTGATAATTTCTACCTTTTATTTGAAGTGTGTCATCTATTATGGCGATAGAGTTGTCTTTAAATCTAATATTTGTTTTTGTTTGTTTTCTTTTATTTTTATCTTTCTGTCTTCCGCACTGTATACTCTTTTAGATTATTTAAATGTATTTTAGAATTTAATTTAATTTATCTGTTGATTTTTTAACTATATTTAACTTTTTAGTCGTTGCTGTAGAGATTAGATTATACATTATGAAGTTGTGACAGCCTCCTAGGAATTAATATTTTACCGCTTAACATAAAATACCAGAGGCCCGGTGCATGAAATGCATGCATGGAGGGAGAGGTCCCTTAGCCCAGCCTGCACCCACTCCAATCGGGGACCCCTGTTGGATCAGGCCTAAACCGGTGGTCGGACACCCCTCTCACAATCTGGGACTGCTGGCTCCTAGCTAATCACCTGCCTGCTTTCCTGGTCGCTCCTAATTGCCCCTGCCTGCCTGCCTATTTGCCCCTAACTGCCTCTGCCTGCCTGCCTGATCACCCCTAACAGCCCTCCCCTGCCAGCTTGATATTGCCCCAAACTACCCTCACCTGCAGGCCTGATCCAGGCCCTATTGCCCTCCTCTACCAGCCAATTTGGTTCTGATTGGTCAGTTTCTATGCGAGACAGTGTTAAAATCTCCGCCTCCTAGGCAGACATTGGCTCCTCACAGTTGACCCAGATTTGGTTATGATTGGTCAGTTCCTATGCCGTTCAGCGTCAAAAGCTCTACCCTATAGGCAGCCATTGGCTCCTCACAGTTGACCCATATCTGGTTCTGATTGGTCAGTTTCTATGCCAGTCAGCATCAAAAGCTCCGCCTCCTAGGCAGCCATTGGCTCCTTACAGTTGACCCAGATTTAGTTCTGATTGGTCAGTTTCTATGCTAGTCAGTGTCAAAAGATCCACCTCCTAGGCAGCTATTGGCTCCTTACATTCACCCAGATTTGGTTCTGATTGGTCAGTTTCTATGCCTATCAGTGTCTCTGGGCCTATCAATGGGGCCTGATCAGAAAGGTGGGGCTGATCAGCAGCCCTGTGGAGGCCTGGGAGAAATGGAGGTGTGGCTGTGGAGAGAAAAAGAGGCAAGTTCTGATCACGGCTGCCACAGAGGCTATGGATCAGATGCTGCCTCTCTGCAGGCCTTTCTCTGCAGGCCTCTCTCTGGGCCTAATCCGCAACCCCCTAGCCTAGGCAGTCAGTGCTGTGTCACCACGGCAACCCTGCACTGACTTCTGATCTGGTGGAGCCTTGGGTTGTAGAGGTCATTAAGACCCTGGTTCTTTATCATATAGGTAGTAACGTTATAATTTCTTAAGTTCATTTTCTACCCTGCCTCACTTTCTTTTATGTAATGTTTGTTGTATGTATTGCAACTACCTGCATTTTAACTCCAGAAAAGAAGATATTACGTTTGCTTTAAACAGTTGTATGTATTTAAAGAAATTAAGAGACATCCTGGCCAGGTAGCTCAGTTGGCTAGACCAGCAGTCGGCAAATTGTGGTTCGCGAGCCACATGCAGCTCTTTGGCCCCTTAAGTGTGGCTCTTCCACAAAATAGTACTTCTGTGCATGGGCCACGAAGTTTCAATAGCACTGTATGTGCGCGCCCGCACATGGTATTTTGTGGAAGAGCCACACTCAAGGGGCCAAGGAGCTGCATGTGGCTCGTGAGCCGCAGTTTGCCAACCACTGGGCTAGACCATCGTCCTGATAGGCCAAGTTTGTGGGTTCAATCCCCAATCAGGGTACATACAAGAATCAACCAATGAATGCATAAATAAGTGGAACAGCAAATTGATGTTTCTCTCTCTTTTTCTCTCTTAAATAAATAAATACAATTTTTAAAATATTAAGAGAGAAAATGTTTGTTATTTTCACTCAAATATTTAAATTATTTTGAGTCTCTTCACTGATTCCTGAAGATATAAGATTCTCTCTGATGTCATTTATTTCCACTTGAAAATTTTCTTTGGCATTTCTTATATTTTAGATCTGCTGGTGATTCATTCTCTTCATTTTCTTTTGTCTAAAACATAAAATTTATTCTATGTCAGTTGTTTCTTCCAAACTTTGACTGTTCTCTCAATTCTCCATGCTTTCAATTTATAGTTTTTAATTTGTCAGAGGATAATTTTAAGAGTTTACTCACTCATATTGGAAGGACTAGTAAAACTCCCATTAACCTGTTTTTAAAAAATATTTAAACCATGGGAAACTGTTTATGCAGTAGTGATAAAAAAATAATCAAGAGCAGAATATATTGTAGTTTTTGAAACAAAAAACGTAGCTATACATTTATGATATATAAAAATGACAAGAAAACTTATCTAAGCCTTAAATAGGGATTATTTTCTGGTGATTGGATTATGGATGATTTTAATTTTTAGAATTTGCTTATACATTATATTTTTAAGAGTAGCACATTTAATTGTATGATAAAAATAATAAAATTGAGGTAAAATGATACTGGAAGGCAATAAATTAAGTTTAGTGTTTTAGAGGGGATAAGATTATTATTTACACCAGAAGATCAGAGCAGCTTTTCGTGGAAAAGGTGGGCTATGAAATGTTTCTAGAAGGGGAGTGGTTTAAATAAATATTGGGTGATATTGGTGAAGTGGAAGAAATATTCCAATATTGTCTTGTTATGGAATTTTAGTCCTTGGATTCAAGAAGGTATAAGCTAAGCTTCTCTCTTTTTTGAGTTGCCATCTGAGTTTGATTCATTGGGTTTCATCCATAGGTTGATTCTATTAGCAAGGGTGGCACATGGATAGGTTACTCATTGAGCCATCAGCTTGGTTTCTATTTCTGAGTCAGTGGCTGGGACGGGGAACTAAGCAAGAAAAGAATGAAGTAATTAATTACTTTTATTTATTATTATTTCTATTGCTTTCTTTTAATCTCCTCCAACATTTTACTTTTTTTTTTTTATCTAGGGAAATATTCTCAAACTGAGATAATAATCTCATAAATTTTCTTGATCAAACTTCATGGGAGAATTATTCCTCATTTTCCTAATGTCATTTTCTCTGTTATCATCTTCTAACATGAAAAAACACACCCACGTTTTAAAAATAAAATAATAGGAAATTTAAGTTTGAATTAAATATTAAATGCATGAAGCATATCATGTAACATTTTGATTAAAAGTTCAAAAAGCTATTTTTGGAATAAGGCATGACTGTCATGCTTTCAAATTTTAACACAATTTCAAATGAACTCCACTCACCAGAAGCCTCAAATAATGTAAACTTATTTTTTATTCTTTGAAACTCAACTTTTAGATGAAAGGGGCAAGTTATAATAAAAATAGACTATACATAAAATATTAAATGACAAATCCAACTGTCTAAAGCCATTCCCCTCCCCTCCTCTACAGGGATCACTGATGTTCACTATGATAAGCTTGAGGCTCTACAAGATTGTGAATCTTCAAAGGAAGATTCAATTATGTTGATAATGCAAGACAGGGAAATGGGCTTATACATTTTAGAAAGATCATCAGTAAGTGTGTTGAATGGCAAAGTTATTGCTTAAACATCAAATAAAAATTCTTTTTATCAGAGAACTCTATTTCTTGACCATTTCAAGTAATTGTCATTTAATGCCTACACATATTGAAATAATATAGTCATGTAATATTCTTAGAGAAATATGGATTATAATAGACAAAATGATACCTTGTGTTCATTTTCTTGTCAGTATTCTGAATATTTGTCCTTGCAGTTAGGTAGGTTTTTTAATACATGAGCATCCTAATCATCTCTCAAAAACCAGCAATAATAAATATTAGGATAACTAGGGGCACGGTGCATGAAATTCATGCACTGGGTGTGTGGAGGGGGAGTGTCCCTCAGCCCAGCCTGCCCCCTCTCACATACTGGGAGCCCTCAGGCGTTGACCCCCATCACCCTCCAATCGCAGGATCGGCCCCTTGCCCAGGCCTGACGCCTCTGACAGAGGCGTCAGGCCTGGGCAGGGGACCCTCATTTCCCCCCATCACTGGTTCTGCCCCCAGCCCAGGCCTGATGCCTCTGGCCCAGGCATCAGGCCTGGGCAGGTGACCCCCAGACCCCTCCGATTGCTGGCTCTGCCCCTTGCCCAGGCCTGATGCCTCGGCCAGAGGTGTAGACCCCCATCACCCTCCAATCGCCTGATCGGCCCCTTGCCCAGGCCTGACGCCTCCGCCAGAGGTGTCAGGCTTGGAGAGGGGACCCCCATCTCCCCCCGATCACTGGCTCTGGCCCCCGCCCAGGCCTGAGGCCTCTGGTCCAGGAATCATGCCTGGGCAGGGGACCCCCATCTCCCTCTGATCGCTTGCTCCACCCCCCGCCCAAGCCTGACGCCTCTGACCCAGGCTTCAGGCCTGAGCAAGGGGACCATCATATCCCCCCAATCCCCGGCTCTGCCCCCCGCCCAGGCCTGATGCCTCGGCCAGAGGAGTTGACCCTCATCACCCTCTGATCACCAATCACCGGATCGGCCCCTTGACCAGGCCTGAGGCCTCCGGCAGAGGTGTCAGGCCTGGGCAGGGGACTCCCAGCTCCCCGCGATCTCCCGCTCCGCCCCTGCCCAGGCCTAACTCCTCTGGCCGAAGCATTAGGCCTGGGCAGGGGACCCCCAGCTCCCCGCTGTTGCAGGCTCCGCCCCTGCCCAGGCCTAACACCTCTGGCCTAGGCGTCCAGCCTGGGCAGCGGGGACCTGCAGTGGCAGCGGAGGGCGCCGCGATCGCGCGGGCTCCTCCCCTGGCCCTGCAGGACGCCTCTGGCTGAGGCGTCCGGCCCGGGCAGCGGGGACCCGCAGCTTCAGCGGCCCCGCGATCGTGGGCTTCGCTTTAGGCCCAGGCAAGGGACCCCTAGCTCCTGGGACTGCCAGCTTCGACCGTGCCCAGCTCCCATCGCTGGCTCCACCCCTACTTCCTGCTATCACTGGCCAGGGCGGAAAAGGCACCTGATTCTCCGATCATGGCTGGGGGGCAGGGCAAAGGCGACCCCAGGGCCGCCTTTGCCCTGCCCCCCAGCTCTTAGCTCCCCCCTGGGTTTCCGATCACTGTCAGTGGCAGGGAGCTTCTTCCTGCTTTCCCTTTCGCCTCCCTGCATTGTACCTTAGTTGGCAGTTAATTTGCATATAGCCCTGATTAGCCAATTAAAACGGTATCGCCGTACACCAATTACCATTTTTCTCTTTTATTAGTGTAGATGCTTGATTCTTAAAGAAATATATACTTTTTAATAAGGCTTTAAAGAACACTTTATCACTGATTATTTGAAGTTCAGTTAAACATTTTAAATAGAAATGCCTAGTAGAACTTTCTGTGAAATTGGAAATGTTCTGCATCCACACTGTCTGTTATAATAAGAACTAGAGGCCTGGTGCACGAATTTGTGGGGCCCCTCGGTCTGGCCTGTGGGATCGGGCCGAAACTAGTTCTCCGACATCCCCCGAGGGGTCCCGGATTGTGAGAGGGCACAGGCCAGGCCAAGGTTCCCCACTGGTGCACGATCGGGGCCAGGGAAAGATGTGGGGAATTGGCCAGCCAGGGAGGGACTGCGGGAGTGCTCCAGGGTATGTCTGGCCTGTCTCACTCAGTCCCCGATTGGCTGGACTCCAGCAGCAAGCTAACGTACTGGTCAGAGTGTCTGCCCCCTGTGGTCAGTGCACATCATAGCAAGTGGTTGAGCAGCCTTAGCATATCATTAGCATATTATGCTTTGATTGGTTGAACAGAGACCAGATGACCAGACGACTGGAGACTTAGCATATTAGGCTTTTATTATATAGGATAGCCACATGTGGCTATTGAGCACTTAAAATAAGGCTAATGTGCTCTGGAAATGGAAGTTTAATTTTTATTAAATTAATTTAGAAAGCAACATGTGGCTATTTTTAGATTTAGAGTCCTCATATTGAAATGGTAAAACTTTAGGACTTGCTTATTTCCTTTACATTTTGATATGAAAATTCAGTTAGAAACTGAAAATTGAGTAAAAAATTTTAATTCATCCTAATCAGTCTCCAAATAAACAAGAAGAGAATGAAACAATTGAGTATGCAATCCAAATGTTTAAGTTGTTTATTCATTTGTGACAAGGTTTAAATATTCTCCTGAGATTCATTTTTTTAAAATGCTCTGTATTTGATGCTCTGTTAAATTGGTTGAAGTTGTTTAAAAATTATGTGCTTAAAATTAAAAATAAGTTTAATTTGTTAAAATATTTATTTTTATTTATTATTTTAATTTTTATCTGAGGATATGTTTTTATTAATGAGAGAGAGAGAGAGAGAGAGAGAGAGAGAGAGAGAGAGAGAGAGAGAGAGAAAGAGAGAGAGAGAGAGAAACACTGATGTGAGGGAGAAACATTGATTGATTGGATTGAACTCGCAACCTGGGTATGTGCCCTGACTGGGAATCGAAACTGCAACCTTTTGGTGTGTGGGATGACAATATGTTGTTGGCAGGAATGGCACCAGGTTCTGACCAGTGGGATCAGACCTAACCTGGGTTCAGCAACCTTGGTACTTGGGTTTTGGCTAGGAAAGAATTCAGAGCAAGATCCAAACTGTAAGAGAACATTTATTTGGTAAATTACAGAGACAGAAGTAATTCCTAAAATAATTGTGGTTAGGAATCAAGTTATGAAGGTAAAGAAAGGGCTCTTGTAGAGTGGGAGTGAGGATGCTAATAGTAATGTGCCTGGTGGGAAGAGAGGGAAGGGAAAGGGAAAAGCATGGGAGTGCTCCCGGGAGGAAGCACGTGCCCCGAGTCCTCCATCCTAAGGGTTTTAAAGGCAAAGATCTTAGGGGAGGTCCCAGGAGAAGATTTTTATAGAATAATTAGCAGTTTTCCAGGTGTGTCCTTTCAGGGTTGTGGTCTCCACTGATTGACTGGCCGGCACCAGGGTAGGGGGTCATTATCCAATGCAGCTGGTCCTGAGGCTGGTTTTGTTGCTTATCTGAGCCTGGTGCTAAAATACAAGTGAGGCCCACATGTTATCTCTAGGGAGGAAAGGTCAAGGGGTCCAAATCTGACCAGGGATATGCTAGGGGAGGAAAAGTCACCCTGGGGGCAGGGCCCCACCCTACAATTGATTGTCCATTGCTTGGCACTTGGGGCTTTGCATGCTGGTGACCCTTGGTACCTGGCCCATCGTCCTTGCTCTGTTCCTGTCTGTCTAACTGCCTACAGCAGCTCCAAACAACTGAGCCATCTGGCCAGGGCTATATTTATTTTGTGTTGAAGAAAAGAAGTCTGAATATGAAATCTTGTCATGTAAGTTTTATAGAATCATTTTAATTGTCCATGGATATGGGTAGTGGCTGATATTCTTCTAATATACAGCATGACAAAAATTTCTCAAATGAAAGGAGAATGTAATGATTACCCAGAGTTGTCTCCTTTCATATGCTATCATCAAACTTTTTTAATGGTTTGCTGAAAGCTTATGCTGAGAAATATTTACAGTGGGGCCTTGACTTATGAGTTTAATTCGTTCCGAGACCGAGCTCGTTAAGGAGCTCATTAACTCAAATTACTCTGTCAACTCAATGCAAAAAATTGGCCAAGAGACAGCTGGTATTTCAAAAAACTCGTTAGTTGACACACTCGTAAGTCAAGGCCCCACTGTACTCTTCCCTTTTTCCTGTGGCAAAATATTTTATGGGATGGTGGTGACGGTGGTATGCTGTGACAAGAAGGGGATTATACAAGTCAAAATATTGTAGAACTCCATATAGTTTTTATACTCAGCCAGGTATTCTTGATCTTTTTGGCTTGCTTTCTCTCTCTGTCTCTGTCTCTCTTGCCCTCTCAATACTTGAGCCCTTACCCTCAGTATATTATCGTCCATGGATTTACTAAACATCATTCTAGTCTCAATTAGTGGAAAAATACATTTCCTCACATGCAAAACAAGCTGTTCTGGACTACCATTCATTATTCTACCTTTAACTTTCTATCACTTGTCTCCCTTCATCATGACCTCTCTTTCTGCTCCCTGACTAAGGGAAAGGTAAGAAACGCTGGCAAAAAGCTTGGGGAGTGTCAGGAAGAGGAAGAGCAGTAATATCTGCAGGCTCCATTTTCACCTGCAGGGCTGCTCTAATAGGACTTATTCATATGCCAGGTCGTATGTTCTTGGTCTTTAAAAATGCCTTACAGCATAATCTAGTTAACTGTTTATGGCCTCCATTCCCCACCCCCCTGCTGTGAGTGTCTTATTAATGCTGGGAAATCTGCCGATTACATATTGCCACTCCCCTCTGAAGACAGGAATATGTGCTCAATCGCTTTTCAACATTATTTTTCACTTTCAATACCCACTACGCTATGGTTTAACAGAGTAGTTAGTAAGTGGTTACATTCAAATTTATTTGTCTACCAATATAATGTTGTAAAATTTGCCCTAATGGCCTTAATTTGTATCATATGCTGCATAGATAATAGGATAATTTTCCTAATGAAAATAGCTAATATATGCTATACATATGACGTTCTAAATTGTGATAATAATGCCTTTTTGGTGACTGGAGTCTCTACTTTTCTGAAGTAAGGTTTTGTAAAAATGGCTAGTGATTTTACTGATTATCCTCAAATGACTCAATGAACACATTCTTAATGATGCTATGCATAAATTTTTCAAATTATTTTGCTCGATAAATATGAGGTAGGCGTTTTAAGTCCTGCAAAATTTACTCCAAAGAAATTCGTCTTTAAATGTTGCAGTCAAGAATAGGTTTTATTTATTTTACAGAAAAAAAATAAATAACAGCTCCTTTAAAATTGAAAAGTGATTCCAGAATTGAGAGTTTTGTTAATTGCACACAATACTTATGTACACTTATAAAAACCTAAAAAGGCCCTTTTGCAGGAAAATTGTACTTTTTTTAGCTGTTAATGCGTTGCCTCTATCTGGTTCCAGTAGCTGGCTCAGGCTCTCCGTGATTGTGTTTGGGACACTGATGGAGTGCATTACTCAAACACTGTTGCAGCCACGCAGTTCTATGAGCACGGCAGGAATTAAAGGAGAAAGGGGGAAATTCATTTACAAGGACTTAAAAGAAAGCCTCAGAAGAATGGATTCTTGTACTCCTTTAAGTAAGTGTTCATGTGAGTTTCTTTGTGAAAGGAGAAACATCACACTTAATGCGTCAGGACAATGAAACTAGCTTTTTAGATAAGAAATAAAACAAAACAAAAACAACCCACCAACAAATTGTTCAAGGACCATTCCTGCCTTGACTAGAAGAGTCTGTGCTCTTTGAGAGATTGCAGAGGTACTGACTAAGAAATCCTGCCTTTCTTGTCTATTGCCCTTTAAGTGTCAGGCTGTCTCGGGATTTAGCACCAGTCATCATTCCGGTGTTGGGTCAGGAATATGAAGTAGCGAGAAGCAACTTGCAGCTTGCTAGCAAAAGAAATCCGTTCTCCATAAGACCCATATAGGGTCTTATGTATGGTGAGTCTGTGAAAAGTAATTATTTCAAGGTGTTTTAACCTAAGGCCCAAGAAGTTAAATCTTGAGATGGCATTTTGCTTATTCTAGCTCTCTAAATAAATAAAACAATTAGAATTGTTTTAAAATTATGGAAGCAATCTATGCTCTTTGGAAGACAATGCAGAATGATATAATGCTACATAGGAAAATACTGGGTCAACAAAAAAATTGGCGTATGGTTGGTGGATACAATAAAAGAATTGTATCAATGTTAAGTTTCCTGAAGTTGACAACTACATTGTGGAACTGTAAGAGAATATTATTATTTAGAAGACATGCTCACTGAACTATTTAGGGGTAGAGAGCTTTATGCAACTTACTCTCGAATGGTTCAGGAAAAATGTTAAATCTATCTATATATCATTTGTGAATATACATAGGTTTATATTTATGTGGGAAACAGGAAAAAATAAAGCAAATGGAGTAAAATGCTAATATGTAAATCTATATAAAGCTTTGATTTATATTGTGTTCTTTGTACTATTGTTATTCTTGGAACTTTCTGTGGATAGAGCCAAACCACTTAGGGCAGGGGTGGGCAACCCCTGGCATGCGTGCCAAACATGGCGCGCCAGTAACTTTTGCTGGCACGTGAAACCCTCTCTTATAATCTTCCATTTACAATTTTTTTACATGACAAGTTATCTTAAAGACCATAGACATGGATTGACGAGAGAGGGGAAGAGCAATTTCAATAGTGTCGAAAACGAACTATTAAGGACTTGGAATGCCATTCCAGAAATTTTTTTCTGTTTAAAAAACTTTGCAACAGCGTTAGTCCCCATGTTTTCATCCACATACGCTTGTGAATCTTTGTTCTCAGTGGTGAATTTTGTTAAGTCTCGTAATAGGAGTAGCCTGACGGATGAAAGTAGTAGCTCGTGTGTATCTCTGAAGGTCGCGAAATGTAAACCTGATGTAAAATCTCTGTCATCAGTGATGCAGCAGCAAAAGTCCCACTGATAATATCAAACGGAGTCATAAAGCTTTCTGTTGGACTATCAGTGTACATGTATACACTAAAAAATAAATGTATTTTTCATCATCATATACTGTGTTTTTGTCGCTCGAATGAATTTTATTATTTCTTCAAGGTTCTTCACATATGTACACCTTAAGAGATATCAAGTAGGCATAACATATTCTCAAAAAATTAGGGTTGGCATGCAGAAGAATTTTGAGTCAGAGATTTTGCTGGTTTTGGCACGCACTCACAAAAAGTTTGCCCACCTCTGATCTAGAGCTCTCTTCCTTCCTTCCTCCCTCCCTTCCTTCCTTCCTTCCTTCCTTCCTTCCTTCCTTCCTTCCTTCCTTCCTTCCTTCTTTCCTTCCTTCCTTCCTTTCTTTTTTTTTAATTATTTCAGAAAGGAATGGAGAGGGAGAGAGAGAGCTAGAAACATCAGTGATGAGAGAGAAACATTGATCAGCTACCTCTTGCACGCCCCACACTGGGGATCGAGATTGCAACCCGGGCATGTACCCTGACTGGGAGTTGAACCATTATCTCCTGAATCATAAGTTGATGCCCAATCACTGAGCCACACCGGCCAGGTTGCAAAAAATTGAGTTTCAGAAAACCATAACATTTCTGAGGTCCTACTGTGGGGGAAAACCATGCTATGAAATCCAACTTAAGTTGTTCTTTTATTCACTTGTGGAAAAGGTAATTCATTCATATGGTTCAGATTTAAAACCGTGTAATAGGACATACAGTGAAAAGCGTTCTTTTTACTCTCTCTTTCCCTGCTACCCAGGACCTCTTTTCAGAAGCAGTCGGTGTTATTTCTGTCTTGTGTATCCTTCCAGAGATATTCTATGTGTTTGCAGTATGTGTGTGTGTGTGTGTGTGTGTGTGTGTGTGTGTGTGCAGTCATATCTTCATAGCATACATATGTATGTATATGTGCATTATACATATATTAATACATCTGTGTATTATATTAAAATTCATCACATACTTATTGACCCCTTCTATGTGCCAGACACTATTTTAGATGTTTGTGATGTATCAATGAAACAAAAAAATCCCTATTCTCATGTAGCTATCGTTATAACCACAAGCATAACAAATACATTATATAATGTTAGTAGGTGAAAAGTGTTATTAAACAAAGAAGGCAGAGAAAGCACGGTTAGGAGTGCCAGGCCATGGAGCAGGAGTGGACTGAGTTGGAATTTCAAATAGGTTGGTCAAGATAGACCTCCTTGAGAAAGTAACATTTATGCAAGGACTTCAAAGAGGTTGGGAGATGATCTTGCAGCTATTGGGAGCACATCAAGAAGAGGGAACAGTCAGTAAAGGCATTAAGGTGAGAGCATCAGGCCTGGCATCTTCTAGGACTAGCAAAGGGGTCGTGTGGCCGGTTCTCTTCCATTCAGAATGAACCAAAGAGAAAATAGTTCCATAGGAGGTCAGAGAAGAAATGTGGAGTCAGTTCAAGTGAATGGAGAGACATTGGAGAGTTTTGAGCAGAGGAATGACATTATCTGACTTAGGTATTAAGGAATTAATTTGCATCCTGGCCAGTGTGTCTCAGGTGGTTGGAGCGTGGCGGTTCGATTCCTGAGCAGGCACATACCCAAATGGTGGGTTCTATCCCTAGTTGGGGTGCATGCGGGAGGCAACTGATCTCTCTCTCTCTCTCTTCCTCTCTCTGAGATAAAAAAGGTAATTAACTGTTGAAAGTACTTCTCATACAGTAGCGAAAGGTGGGTGAAAGCAAGGAGACAGGTTAAATGGCTCTTTCAAGAATTCAGGCAAATTTGCAATGATGGCAGTTTGGACCAGGCCGGTAGCCATGGTGAGGTTATGCATATATTTTGAAGGTAGAGCCAACAAGATTTCCTTACAGATTGGACATGGGGTGTGAGAGAAAGGGGAGTCAAATAACTTCAATAGTTTTGATGTGAGCAACTAGAAATATGGGTTCTCCTTTGGGGCAGACAGACTTTGAGGGGCCTCTGAAGTTTCTATACAAATTGGGGGGCCCACTTCAGGAAAGCGATCACAAAATTACAAAAACATAATTGGATATTTGGTAAAATTGTTTCCCTCATTATATTTATTTATAATGAGAGAAACAATCACAAAATTGACAAATACTAAAAACAGGCAATTACCGCAAACATCCCCAAACCCAGAAAAATAACATAGCTTTAAAATTAATTACCTGAAACATCTCTATCTGTTATTTGTTTAGTTTCCAAAAGTTGTTTTGTCTCTATTCTCTGAACATTCCTTTTTAAAGCATGCTGTTCTTGCTTCATGCATATATACTGCCTTTTCTGACTATGCCATTGATTGCTTTATAAAATTTTCTTCTTGATCGGTCTTCACTTTTTTCAAGCTTTTCGTTCTTTTAAAAAAATTTTATTTTTTACAAGCTGTTTGTTTTAGTTTTTTTTAAATATATTTTATTGATTTTTTACAGAGAGGAAGGGAGAGAGATAGAGAGTTAGAAACATCGATCAGCTGCCTCCTGCACATCTCCCACCGGGGTTATGTCCACAACCCAGGTACATGCCCTTGACCGGAATCGAACCTGGGACCTTTCAGTCCGCAGGCCGACGCTCTATCCACTGAGCCAAACTGGTTTCGGCTGTTTTAGTTTTTATTCTTGTCTCCAACTTATGTGTTGGATACTTTCCACAGGGTTTGCCAACCCTAGGTCATCTGCTCATGTTTGAGAGTGTCACTCGGAGCCTAGCATGTAGCTTGTTTGCTCAGTGTGTGGGCAGATTGTTCATTTGTAACCCCCTGCTATCTGCATATTTATTTATTTTTTCTTGGACTCATCAGGTTCTCCAGATAAGACTTTTCCAATCTCTTGCCTGGAGGAAGGAATGAGGGTAACAGCTTGCCAGTGCTCTGAAGCTTAGTGAGGGAAACAGTCAATTTTCTTATGCATATGGTTGCCCATCCCCTTGTTTTAGGTAATGTCCAGACCCACCGTGCCTGGTGTCTTCCAGTTCAGTGACCTTCTGTTTTTCACCCACAGCTGGAGAATAAACCTCCAGACTCTTGTGGACATAGGGGAAGGGCTTTTATCTAGCTCTGTGGAATGAAAGAGATTAAATTGCTTTTCAAATAGTTTCAGCCAAACCTCCTAATTTTAGCTTCCCCCTCTTTAACTCTCAGTTCCAAAGGTACCTGGTATTTACATTCCTGACCCTTATGAGAACACTGGGTTATAAATTGGGTTGTTTCTCAGCAGTCTCCACTACTTCCTGAGGTTTCTACCATCTCAGGTTTGCTAAGTCAACTAACACTAATGTATCTGCTTTCTGCTTCCCAAAAATTGCTGTTATCTCTTCTTCTCTTTTAAATCCTCACCGGAGGACATTTTTCCATTGATTTTTAGAGAGAGTGGAAGAGAGAGGGAAAGACAGAGAGAAACATCCATGTGAGAGAAACATCTATTGGTTGCCTCCTGCACGCTTCCTGACTAAGGCCCGGACCCAGGAGGAGCCTGCATCCAAGGTATGTGCCCTTGACCAGAATCAAACCCGCGACCCTTCAGTCCACAGGCCAACGCTCTACTGAACCAAACCGGTTAGTGCTGTTGTCGCTTCTAATGGTCTTCCCAGACTTTAGGGTTTATGTATTTAAAAGGATTTTACCTAAATTTTTAGTGGGGTCTTGGGGATTACAATTAAGTTCCCATATACAGTTAACCATCTAATCCACACCTCCTTTGGGTCCAACATTTTAATGATTCATATTCTTATTATAGTATTTTAACCAGGAATCCTGATTCCATTCATTTTTCAAGGTAACAAACACCATGACCACCACAACAAACTTACTTAACCATGTTTCATTATATGAGAATTAGCTGTAGACAGGAGGGCATGTCAATATATTTCAATGAATCGGCAATTGTGAAGTGAGGATCTACTGGGTAAGACACTGTGCCAAGCGTTTGATATACAGAAATGAATAAAGCTTAATACCCATGCTCACAGAGATCATAGTCTAACAGGTAAGTGATGTAGACAAAAATGGTATGTGTAATGTCAGAAGTATGTACCAATTTCCAATATAGCCCCCATGAAGGCATCATTAACTCTGCTGGAATCAGGCTGAGGGATGTCTTTCTGAGGGGTTGATGCTGAGATAGGGAATGACGGATAACAGCCTGCCACTTAGATATAACAGATACAATTAAGTTTCATTAAACAATATAAATCCTTCACTCTCCTGATTTTGATCTGAGAGCTCTTTTAGATGTTAGAATCCCAGATACCAAAACAGAAAAAACAAATAAGTAGATATTTCAGACCATCTTAATTCAAGACGACAGAATGTCATGGTACAGATGTTGACTTCATAATTCACAGAAGCAGAGAAGAAATATAATGAAGTCAGTCTGCTTCTTTTGTCTTCATTAGGATGCTGTGGTGTTTAAGGTGATGGCTTATATAAGCATGCTTTATAAGAGTGCAACATGAACACAAGTTATTATCCATTCAAAAAGAAAAGCTGAAATTCAGTGTCATAAGTTTACTCAATAAGTACTTACTAGGGACCTACGTGCTGGGAACTCTTCAGGTGTTGGAGATACAATGATGAACAAAACAGATTGTGGCAGAGACTACTTAAAATGTCAAGAGTTTAATGAAGGGAGTACTATAGGTTGCAGTAGGAGCATATGACAGGTGGGGCTAACCTAGTTTTAGACTTTTGAGAAGGTCTTCCTAAATAAGCTATACTTACATTGAGGTACAAGAAATGATAAGAAGTTAGCTAAGTAAAAAGTGTAATTGAGGGGAAAAAGTTTTTTTATGTTTTTTTTTTTGTTGTTGTTGTTGTTGTTAGTACTCACCCGAGGATATTTTTCCGTTGATTTTTAGAGAGAGTGGAAGGGAGGGGTAGAAACACAGAGAAAAACATCAATGTGAGAGAGACATATCGATTGGTTGCCTCCTGCACGGGCCTTAACCAGGGCTGGGGACTGAGTCTGCACCTGAGGTATGTGCCATTCACTGGAATCGAACCCACCAACCTCAGTCCAAGGGCCGATGCTTTCTCTATCCACTGAGCCAAATTGGCTAGGTCAAGGAAAAAGTTTTGACAGAGGGTCCAACACACGTGAATGGCCTAAAATACTCTGAAGTGAGACCCATTGAGGGCTCTGTAGTAAAGTCAATGTCTGGAGTCCAAAGTACAAGGCAGATAGTGGCATAAGATAAGGCTGCAATGATAGGCAGGTGCCAATTGATAAGCTTGTGAGAATTCATGCTAAAAAATTTGGATTTTATCCCAGCAATAATGAACACTGAAGGGTTTTATGCAGGGGAGTGACATGTTTATACGTTTATTTAAAAAAATCACCCTTTAATATCATTAGAATAATTTTTCAAGCCCTTAACAAAAAATAATTCTAAAAAAGGATTGTCAATGGTCCTAACATAAGAAAGAAATGCTTGGTTTTATGTACACAAGACCACCTATGACATATTCATACAAAAATTAAGCCTAAATCAGATTGAGCCTCTAGGTCTCACTATGAGTTTATATAAAATGCAGTAGGACTGAAGAATATGTTTAGTTACACCACAGGAATACAATCAACAAAATCAAGACTGTTGGGAACTCTACAGGATGAAAGACTCAAGGTATTCAGGAAATAAACTCTAAGAAATAGAAATCTGAAGGGGAGCCCTAGCCTGTTTGGCTCAGTGGATAGAGCATTGGCCTGTGGATTAAAGGGTTCTGGGTTCAAGTCCAATCAAGGGCATATGCCCAGGTTGCAGGCTCTATCCCCAGTATGGGGTGTGCAGGAGGCAGCCAATCAATGATTCTTTTTCATCATTGATGTTTCTATCTCTCTCTTCTTCTCCCTTCCTCTCTGAAATCAATAAAAATGTATTTAAAAATATTTTTAAAGATATATACCAACATATTTACAAGGTAATTAATAAGACAACTACTTGCTATATTTTTTTCTACTACATGTTTCCTACATTTGGTTGTAGGAGAGGAAGATTGGAAGGAGAATGAGTATGTAGATAGGAAACTTTGGTAGTAATCCAGGAGAAAAAGAATGGAAGACTAGATTAGGGTGGCAGTGGAGATGAAAAAGAGGAAATGGTTTCAAGATATGCTTTGGAGGTAAAACTGACAGAATTTACTTTTTAATTAGGTATGTGGGAATTTTAAGTTAAGGAAATACACAGAAATAATCACCAGATTTGGGGTTTGATCAACTTGGTTGATTGATAGTGCCCTGTGCTTCAATTGGGAAAACTAGAAGATAAATAGTTTATAGAGAGAGGGAGTAAGATATGATGGGTTCAATTTAATATCAATTTTAGTCCTTGATTTGCAGTTTCAGAGAGATATGTTAATGCAGATGACCAATTGGAATTTGAATGTTCAGGTCTAGAGTGCAAGAAATAGCTCTGGTTTGGGGATAGCAACTGAAAATATGGGCTAAATTGGATCACCTTGGAGATTTGTGATTGAGAAGGAAGAGAGGAAAAAGGACATGAGCAGAGGAGAAAAGGGGTCTAGGACCCCTGAGAACTGGCAATACTTAAGTTTATGTTGGGGAGAATTAATGAGCAAAAATGAGAAGATAGGGGGCAAAATATTAAAAATATTCTCCTTATATTCCAGGGGCAGAAAGAAGACAGTGTTGTTGTTTTTTAAAGTGTGTGGTTACATTGTCAATTGCCTTGGAAAAGTCCAATAAGATGAGAATGTACATTGGATTTGATGACATGGAAGTCATTAGTGACTGTATGAGGATTTTTTAATGGCATGATTGAGCAAAATTAAGTTGAAGTAGGTTGAAAAGTTAGTGAAACATGGAGAAATTGGGACAGAAAATATAAATAACTTTTTCAGGAAATGTGAGGAGAGATAGATGGTGATACCAGGAGGGAAAGATGGTGAGAAGATGCATTTATGAATTGAGCATATGGTATACAAGTGAAAATGGAAAGGATCCAGAATAGAATAGAAAATGAAGATACAAAAAGGAGAGGGGCTAATCAGAAGTGAAAAATCCTGAGACTCATGACAGGGTTGGGAACCATAGGAGAGGTGGAGGGTTTAACTTTAGGTCGGAGAATAACCACTTTATTATTATTATTATTATTACAGAAAAAAGAAATGGACAGACTAGGTCCAGATAGTTGTGTAAATTTGGTGGATCTGTGTGTGTGTGTGGGGGAGGGGGTTAAAAAAAAGAGAAGGTTATCTGCTGAGGCTGAAGGAAGATTTGGAGATGAGTAGTCACAGAAGTTTAAAATAATGGGGAAAATTTGAAGTAGCTACAGAAATACATTCTATAAGTTGACAAAAAAATAGTAAGATTATTGTGGGGTGCGGCTACGGTGTTTTGGTCAGGCTCAAGCCTCGGACTAATGAAAGGACAGGGTCCTCTCATTGCCACGTGCAAGTCCCAGCTGGAAGGTCAGGGCCCTCCCAGCACAATTATAGCCAACAGCTTTGGTTGTAAGCTTGAACCTATGGTCTGAACACGTGGCCCCACGTGCCTTGTGATAGAGTTCAGGTGCATGTAGTTGAGTAGGGTTGGAACTCACGAGAATGCTGTAAACAACTTGATCACGCCCCTACTTTGCCTCGTGGCATCTGCTATAAAATAAAGACACGGCTTGTGGGCGCCGGCGCTGTCTCCTCATCAGGGATAAGTGTCCCACTGAGACCCAGCTTTCATTCTCTTGTCTGTCTTTTCTCAATCCTTTCACCCCACCCCCCACCTCCACTCAGGATCACCTTTGGCCATAACAGATTATAAAGTACTTTAGGGATCAATGGTGAGCATGAATATACAGTTGATCCTTGAACAATGGCAGGTTAGTGGCACTGATCTCTGAATAGTCAAAAATCTATAACTCCCCCAAACTTAACTACACAGGTTGTGCCTCAGTATTCACAGGGGATGATTCTAAGACCCCCATGAATACCCAAATCTTGGTATGCTCAAGTCCCTTATATAAATGACCTAGATCAGTGGTCGGCAAACTCATTAGTCAACAGAGCCAAATATCAACAGTACAATGATTGAAATTTCTTTTGAGAGCCAAATTTTTTGAACTTAAACTATATACGTAGGTACATTGTTATTAACTTAATTAGGGTACTCCTAAGGCTTAGGAAGAGCTACACTCAAGGGGCCAAAGAGCCGCATGTGGCTCGCGAGCCGCAGTTTGCTGACCACGGGCCTAGATCAATGCACACAGTCAGCCCTCTGCATCCATGAACTTCCACTTGCAGACAGAACAAAGCACAGTTATTTATTGAAAAACATCTGTATATAAGTGGACCTGTACAGTCTAAATCTGTGTTGTTCAAGGGTCAACTATAGTTGTAGCAAATATGTCTAGTTGTATGATTTTCACCAACAGTGTTCAGCAGTCTGAGTACAATTAATGTTTAATCATTTGACATTTAAAAACAACAACAACAAAAAGTGAAGGGTCCAAAGCAAGTTTTATTTACCTAAGTTATAATTCCCCTTTATCTCCCAAGGACTTTGTGAGTAAAAACAAGATAATGGGTTCAAAGTACTTTGAGATCTTTGGAAGCAAAGTCTTCTTTAAATACAACGTGAAGTAGCATGATTATCATATAAAATTAAGCTATCTGAGATGTTTTCTATGTTGCTTTTTTGTTTGACTTCTGCATTACATGCCATTAATTTCCCTTCGATCCATCCCTTCACGATTAACTTGGCTATGATTTTCCTAATACTTGATATTATCCTGTCAGTTTAAGAAACTTCAGAGTAAATCAAAACTGATGATGCCTATGATCACAAAATAATAAACATGTCAAAATAGAAATGTCATTTTTCTTAATTTAATAGCAACGTATACCTTCCATCAAAATCCACTCAAGGAATTTCCAAATATCAGCTGTTTTAGAGCTGTAAAGCAAATTCCATTACAAATTTAGACATGTATTTGAATGAACATTTATTCTATTTTAACAGTATTTATTTTGAACCTAGCACTGTTTTCAGCCCCTAGGGATTTGAAGATGGATAAGACAAATTCCTTTTGTGTATTCAAGGAGTTCATGAATTTGAGGCAGGGATGAAGACAAGGATGAAGGGTCAACCGATGAACAACCTTATATTTCATGTTAATGGAGTTTGGTTTTTAACACGTGGACCAATTAAAACCTCCAAAGAATTTTCAATAGGGAAGTGACATGATCAGGTGGTTTAAGATCACTTTCAAGAAGCATAGAAAAGGGACTGGAGGAGAATAAACTATAAGGAGGAAGATAATTAACATTCCTTGAGTGTCTACTATATGCAAGGTAGAGTATTGAATGCTTTCTATACATAATATCAGTAACCATAATAACACATAAGGAAAAACATCATCTCCATTTTATAGCCGAGGAAAATAAGGCTTAGAAAGATCAACTTTCCAAAACTCACAATTATAGAAAATATATTGTTGGCATCTGAACACAGCTTGACTCCACAATTCATGCTTTTCTTCAGGACCAACTATCCCTTAGAAGGCACTGTATCAATCAAGAAGTGAATGATGAAGGCCTGTAGACAGTGGCTGTAAGATTAGGAAGAAAAGGAACATGTGAGAACTATTCAGGGAATATAATTGGCAACAAAACTTTGGTTATTGTGTAGATTTTGAGGGGAGGCGAGCAAGGGGGAGTAAGGAGTCAGAAACCTCTCTCACATTTTAATTTGCCTGAATGTGAAGATGAATGATGGTGTTATTAACTGCAATTGGCTGAAGAAAAAGAATGAATGGAAAAGGGTGTTGAAGATATAGGACAAAATGGGAAAAACTGACAGAAAAAAACTGTTGGAGGAGATGGGAACAGCAAGATGGAGGGATTACCTTAATTGCTTTCTCTGGATTGGGAAAAGAGAGACTAATTATATGTACAGATGTAGATAAATTGTAACATTTGGGGAGGGAGTAATGTTGACAGATTTTAGATCCAATAGCCTCTGTATTATCTCCAAAAAAGGAAGTGAAGGCAGGAGGCAAAGAAAGGGAAGTGAGCTTGACAAAAATAGACTTAAAAGTTTGAATTAGCCACTGAGGGGAATGGGAGAGAAAACTAATCACCATTTTCTAAACCACAAGGCAATTATTTGGTTCACTATTATAGGATAACCAGCCTAGAACTTGGTTTCGAGTTTACATCTTGATTTTTTCCCTATTCTTCAAAATAAAATTATCAGAAATCATAATTTAGATAATTGATATCATAATTTATCTATCATAATTTATCAACATTATTTTTTTTTCAAAGTGGTGGGAACAGAGTACACTCTCACCAAAATCAATACAAGTTCTTCTTTGGTTATTCTTGTATGATTCTGATATAAATACTATGTTTCATGTATAATGAATTAGGAGTGTTTTTCTTTTACTTTATGGAAGAGTTTGAGTAAGACAACATGTTTCTTGAATTTCTCTGGACACCTTTTAAAGTCTGTCAGTTTTCACTGGAAGATTTTTTGAAAAATTGTCAGTTGAATTTATTTAATGTCTATAAAGTTTTTCAGGTTTCCTAGTTCTTCTTGAGTCAGTTTTAATAAATTATATTTTTCCAGAAATTTACTCATTTAAGTTTGCAAAATTACTGTCAAAAAGTTGTGTATACGGCACAGCTGGTGTTACTCAGTGGTTGAATATTGACCTATGAACCAGGAGGTCAGGGTTTGATTCCCAGCCAGGGCACATGCCCAGGTGGTGGGCTGGACCCCCAGTCGGGGGCGTGCAGGAGGCAGTTGATCAGTGATTCCCTCTCATCATTGATGTTTCTATTTCTCCCTCTTCCTTCCTCTCTCAAATCAATAAAAAATATATTTAAAAAAAGTTGTATGTACAATCCTCTTATCTGTTTAATATCAACATTTATAGTTATATTTCACTTTTTTTATTACTAATAGTGTTTATTTGTACCTTTTCTCTCTCGTTCTTATTACACAGAGTACCCTTTTTTTCTTTTTTCCTTGATCAACTCCATTAGAAGTTTATAATTTAAAAAATCTTATCAAAGAGCCAACTGATCATATTTGTTGATCTTCTTTATTTTCTGTTTGCTTTGTATTTCATTAAATATTACTTTTTTCCTTCTACTCTCTTTTGATTTATTTTTGTTATCTTTACTGTTTTTTAAGTTGATCTAATCAATATTTCAACTTTTCTTCTTTTGCAATAGAGCAATTTGAGACTTTAAAATTTCTTCAAAATACCACTTTAGGTGCACCATGTGTTTGGATATATAATGTTTTTATGATCATTTAGTTCTAAATATTTACACATTTTTATTATGAAATTTTCTTTGACATATAAGCTACTTGGAATTTCATTTGTTTGCTTTTAATTTTCAATACTGAGTTTTTCTTGCTATATAAAAAAAATGTATGATTTATTTTTTTTGAATGTAAATCCAGTGGTAGGAATGGTAGATCATATGGTAATTGTATTTCTAATGTTTCGAGAAAGCTCCAATCATTTTACCAATTTACATTGCTACCAATAGTGTATAAGTATTTCCTTTTCTCTACAACATCACCAACACTTGCTATCTCTTATCTTTTTTATAATGGCCATCCTAATGTGCATGAGGAATCTGAAAAAGCTAAACTCATATGAACAGAGAAAAGAACAGGGGTTACCGGAGAAAAGGGGTGGGGGAAATGGGAAGATGTTGGTCAAAGGGAACGAACTTTCAATTGTAAGATAAATAACTTCTGGGGATCTAATGTATAGCATGGTGACTATAGTTAACAATACTGTACTGTATACATGAAATTTGCTGTAAGAGTAGATCTTAAGTGCAACCACCACTCCAAAACAAAGGAGCAAACAAAATAAAACAAATTGTGAGGTGATAAATGTGTTAATTGACTTGATTGTGGTAATCATTTCACAATGTATAACTATATCAAACCATCCCATTATACAATGTACACATTTATCAAATCATCCCATTTTATACCTTAAATTATATATTTTGTATTTGTAAATCGTACCCCAATAAAGCTAGAGAAAATTAAATGGCAACATAAACCTTAAAAATATGTGATTTTGACTTAAATTATATTTTAGTCAAAGAGTGTGATCTGTACGATAACAATTTTTTCACATTTCAATTTTGACAGTGCATATCTTTTTTTGTTTGTTTGTTTAAATCCTCACCTGAGGATATTTTTTCCATTGATTTTTAGAGAGAGTGGAAGGGAGGGGGAAAGACAGAGAGAGAGAAACATCGATGCGAGAAAGACACACTGATTGATTGCCTCCCGCTCACATCCAGACCAGGGCTGGAGATTGAGCCTGCAACCTAGATATGTGCCCTTGACCAGTATCAAACCTGCGATCTTTCAGTCCTCAGGTCGATGCTCTAACTACTGAGAAAAACTGGCCAACGTGACTGTTCATATCTTTTATGATAGTATTTGTTTTTTTCAATTTACCCCAATTGTCAATTATGGAGATAAATATGATGAAATCTCTCATGATGATGGTGTATTATTCCACTATAATTCTGTCATTGTTCTATATTTGGGGGGCTATGTTATTTGATTAATAAAAGTTTAGAGCTCTAGCTGGCTTGGCTCAGCAGATAGAGTGTCGGCCTGCGAACTAAAGGGTCCCGGGTTTGATTCCAGTCAAGGGCACATGCCCAGGTTGCAGGCTTGATCCCCAGTAGGGGCGTGCAGGATGCAGGCAATTAATGATTCTCTCTCATCATTGATGTCTCTATCTCTTTCTTTCCTCTCCCTGAAATCAATAAAAACATATTTTAAAAAAATAAGAAAAGTTTAGAATTGCTTTATCATTTTGATGAATTAGGTCTTTGTTATTATGCAGTGACCCTCTTTATCTCTGGTAGAGGGCTTCTTAATGTTTTATTTTTAATTATTAAAGCCTTTTTTTTGTCTGGTACTACTGTATCTATAGCCACTTTATTTGGGTTAATGTCGCATAGTATAATTATTTTATTCTTTAACTTTAATCTTTATGTACACTCTTACAAAGTATACTAGGGGCCCTATGCATGAAATTCATGCAAGGGGCTGGCCCTCGCAGCTGTGGCTTTGTCTGGAAGATTGTCTGGAATGTCTTCCGAAGGTCCTTCTGCCGTCCAGTCTAATTAGCATGTTACACTATTATTATTATAGATAATTGAATTTAAAAAGTCTAGAAAAGTCTTTGTCTTTTAGCTGGAAACTTTAGACCATTTATATTTGTAGTAATTACTGAGATATTTGCATTTATTTAAACTACCTTATGTATTTTCTGCTTGTCATTTTTTTCCTATTTCCTTTAGTTCTACTTTCTTGTAATCTTTGGACTGACTGATTAAAAAAAAATTTCAGTGATTACCTAGCTATTTTAACATGTTTATTTTAACCTAGCAAATTCTAAAATCAGTCAACACCTTAACTACACAAAGACTTTCGAATGCTTTAGTTCTTATGCTTGCACTTCCAATGCTACAAACTGCAGTAATAGTTAAAAAAAAAACAACCTTGTATTTTCCTTTTGACTTTATTAGAAAGTTATCTACTGTTTCACTACTAACACTTATGTGATACCTTTTATTAAACGATGAAACTCTATTTTTAGTCAAAGCTTATCTTTATCCCATACTTTTTTGTTTCATTGGAGTGAGAATGGCTGCCTGGAGATAATGGCTGATGAGAAAGGCGATGAAGCTGACACTGGGCTTAGTAACAAAAAGAGTGGAATATCTGATGAATGTGGTCTCCTGTGGGCATGTTGAGAGCAGAATGGCAACATGTGTGCTATGTCACCTTGGAAAGCATAAATTAGTGATGAAATGAACTGGAACACGGAGCAGGCACGCTTTGATTTGGGATGGGGATGAGAGCAAGGAAACATGCAGAGCGCAAAACTCTTTGGAGAGAACAGAAAAAAAAAATAGCTCTGTGGAGTCCTGGGCAGCTGGAAGATAAGCAGGGATACTAGTTCTTGGGATAAACAGATAATAGGCAAGGTGGGCAGTTTTCAAAGACAAATTATTTGTATTTGAATTTTTTATGGTTACCCTTAGAAGGAAAAAAATAAGCTGTATTACTCTTCTGTGGCAGCTCCTACATCCCTTTCTCTCTGCTCCCCCGGTTAATGAGGGGATCAGCAAGTAACCTGCTGCTTTGTATTATCTGTTTTATTGCTCCTCTTCATTAGTGTGGAAGGCAGAGGGTGGAATGCGGTGCATCTTGGAGGCAATGCAGTAAGATATTACATACACGCTAGTCAGCAGCCAAAATCACAACATCATTTGCTAGTGAATCTGCAAATAACCAGTCCTTCAGGTACTTCTGTAATTTTCACCAAATGTTGCACTTCTGAAAGCTTCATTAATCCAGCCCCATTAGGATGGGTAGGGTGAATGAGTTTATGGCTGTGGAAGGTGAAGTAGCAGAATTTGCAGCTCTTAAGAACATTGCTGGTGTTCATTTATGCGAATGGCATCTAAGTGATATTAAAATCCCCCTACAAAATATTGTTTGTAGTAAGAGAGCACCAACTATATGGTGAATTTAATAATAAAATAATTCAAACCCAACAAATGAGTATTTACTGAAATTAATGGCGCTGAAATGACAAGCCCCTATTTGTCTTAGAATCACGTATACAGTACATAGCTCTAGCATTGCAGACAAGGGAGAAGCTGAAAGCAAACAAGGGACGTTCCAGAAGGAAAGAAGCTATATATATTCAAAGGGGAAATATGATTGAAAAAGTCATTAGTACTGCAAGGGATTTTCATCCATACTTGACCTTTTCCTGAGATGAGAATCCTCTATTTTATGGTGAGAAATATTCTGTTTAGAAAAAGCAAACATTGGTGTTTGGGGAGGAATAGTTCAGGCAGCCACTATAAGTCAAGGCAAGGTTTGATGATCCAAAGCCATAACCTCTGGGCTTGGATTTTGGTTTATGATCAATAGAGAGAACATTAAAGGGATGTCCCTTGCAAATATTCTATCATCTTTGTCCTTCATTTTCATTTCATTTTGTCCTTCCTTTGATTCACCATTTATCTTTAGTCTCGCCTGCCCTGCTGCTAGGAATGACTGTTGGGGAAATAAAGCATGAAATAGGTAACCTCATGTGGGCCAGGCAGCTTTCTTTTTCTTGATTTGTCCATTTTTATGTGTCAACCTGCACTGGTGCACACTGTGACCAAAGGCAAACAGAGTAGTACACACCGTCTAGAGCAGTAGATTTTATGAAGGGAGCTTTTTGCATCCAAACCCATACAAGCAACAGATTTAATCAAGTTTTCTCTGTGATTACTATGAAAGCTGTAGCCGGTTCCAATAGTAAAGAAGTGCTATTTGGAAACAAATTACACCTCTTGTCTTTATGACATGTATCAATTTACACACAAGCTGCATAAATCACTTTTTATATTTTTCTGTAATGGAAAAATACTGCAGGGCATTTTAATAACCAATAAATTATATGTTTAATGAACCAGACCAAAATATAAATGGTCTGAGTCAAACACCCCTAAGAATGAGGATCGGGTATTGACTTGCTAGAAATTCTGATCACATAGGCTACAGGCTATTAGATCCACCACAATTCAAGAGACTAAATGCTTATACTTCATCTATGATTATTCACATGAAAATTCTTCTTGGGACTTTATCGCTTATTTGCAGACCTCACTTATTTACTGCTTATATTATTCTTCCAACAAATCACAGTGAAAACAGAGCATCTCCCTTTAAGCTTTTACAAGTATTACTCCAAGAAGTTATATGGTAAATCTATTAGCCCTGGTGAATTGGTAGCGAAAGCTTCTTTGAACCGCTTATGCAAAGCAACTATGTTCATTTGACGTCATATTGAAAGCATGTAAGGCTCCACTGATAAAGAAATTTAAATGTAGTCACAGAGTCAACCAAACACCTTCTTAGCTTTCAGATATATATGAATGCCATTCATCCGGTGGGCTCTTCACAAGGTGAGAGAAATGAGTGAAACCTGAGTTACTGTGATAGGAGTGTTCAGGTTAATGGGCTACTTCACCGCTTCCCTAGCCTCTTGTATGCAGGATGACATATGTCTACGCATTATAACAACAGAGAAGTAAGAATATTTGACCTAAATTTTACTGATATTATTTTGCTTCTTATTAAAGAACAGTGAACTGGTATAGTTTGAAGAAAATGAGCCTGGGGGACAAAGGACACGATGAGTCTCGCAAAACCACTAATGAGGGTACCACTAACTGGCCGTATAACTCTGGCCAAATCACCGCCCCTTCGTTTCCATGTTCTCATCTCTAGAATGAGGGAGTCAGAGAAGAAGATGAGTCAGTGGGTATGGTTTTTCTTATCTTTTTGGTCTTTGTTGGAAGCCTTGGAGTTTGCATATGAAATCTGGGAAAGTTGTGTCTTGTTTTATAAAACAGTCATGTTACAGAAACATTGTGTGCATTCATTTCTTTCTTTACTTTGTTGTGTGTGTGTGGGAATCCAATTATATTCTGAGCACAATAGGGGAGACTGTTATTTAAATGAAAACCATGATGATTCTCTGTGAAGCAAATAAACTTTTGTAATGCAAATGTTCATATTCTGATGTTTTTATTTTGCAAGTTTCCATGTTAATATATCAAGTTTGCTTACTCCAAAGTACGACTAGCCTTTACATAATAATGAAAACTTACACCCAATGCATATTTATCATTTTTAGCCTCGGGAGAAATTTCCCTTTCTCCCCTGGATTCGCAAATATCTCCTGACTGTGCCATTTATTTGGACATTTGCCATAAAAACAACTGGCATTTATCGGTGAAGAGCTCAGGCTCTGAGGTTAAGCTGGATTGGAGGTCTGGTTCTGTTGTTTGCTGGCTGGACAGCTTTGACCGACTGTTCTTGACCCCCAGTTTCCTCATCTGTAAATATGAGATAACAATAGTATTTATCTTGTGGTGTTTGTGTAAGGATTAAATACTTCACTTAGTGTCTGACACATATGTGCTTGTTAATTTTGAGCTATTAGCATTTTTCCCCAACATTTCGTATATTGTGAGTTTTCTTTTTATATAAACAATATAATATATAAACAATACACATTACCAGGCTTGTAAACTCCATGAAGCTGGAGAACATATATAACGCTTCTTTGTATACTATCCTCCACATACCTTAGTAGAATGTCTTGAATTAAGTAGATATCCAACATGTATTCATTTTTTACTATTTCTTTCTGATTCACATTGGAGAGGTTTTTATTCCATTTGAAAATAGACCACAACTAAAAACAAGAATTTTAAATGGTGGTAGTAAGATCTCTAGAGTTGAAAGAAAAAGACAGACCCAGATTGCGCTTAGGGATAGAGGTTTATTGAAAGGAGCCACGAGAAAATAAGGTCAGTCATCAATTTCACAATCACTCTGGTTGCTGATGTTTCTAAGGCTGGGATATCTGCCTTGATTTGAATTCTGACTCTGCCACTTACAAGTTGTGTGACCTTGGGCAAGTTGCTGAAGCTCTTAGTGTGCAAGTTTCCTTATCTATATATTGTGGATTTTAAAAAATAGTACCCACTTCATAAGGATAAATGAGGATTAAATAAGATAGTGCCTATGAAATGTCTATTGCAGAACCTACCAAATGTCTATGGTAGGTTCTCAGTAAATGGTAGCTACTTTGTAGCAGCAGCAGCAAGAATAGTAGTAGTAATAGTAGTTGTTGCTATCATTGTAGTTATTATTGCACCTGAAATAGAAAATCAGAATATAGCTCAGTAACGTCCCGAGGTCAAATGATTTGTATTGTCATTGTCACCTAGAGTTTGTACTTTTCAAAACAGAAGATCAGATTGAGTTGGTTTTGCCAACATTCAATGTGTGCAACCAAAATCAGCTCAGAATTAAGTGTATTCCATCTGCCCAACCTCTGCAGTGATTGTCTTTAGGTTCAGCCTACTGGGGCTAGGCTAGCAAGATTGTTTTTACTTCCTAACATATATACACTGTATGCACAACAGCAAGGGGGTAAAAAATTGGGCCATTTTCCTCAATAGGGATCTGTTTCTAACTTGGACACTTCACTTTTATGGACTCTTCTTTGAACACATTCAGTCTAGTGACCTTCCTCAATAATGATATCTGGAAAAAACACATTTTCTTTCAACCATATGCTCATTTTTATTCCAGGACTTCCCACTCTAAGTTGCTTCATTAAGACTCCTTGAGCTATTTCTTCTCTTGTTTTCCTCATTGTGAGTTTCCTTAAAGCTCCTGAGACTGTCAGTCACAGTATTGAATCAAATGAATATTATATAATTAAGTCACAAAGAACATAAAAACCTGTGTGATAGGACATTAGCAGTCTGGGTTTTCAGAAGTCATGCTGCTTCATTCTATGCCACTGCAATTTTTATCTAGCTGTGTAAGGTCCAGATAAAATGATTTAGTTATTCAAAATGAATGAAAACTCACCAAGGATTCTCATTGTGAAGTCCTTCCCACTTTATCAAAGGAGACAGGCCCGGGGATAGCTCAGAAATAAAAGGAGGCCTTTGAGGCCCAAAGTTACCTTAAAGCCGAGTTATTAGTCCCGCCTTGAATACCATGTTTATATTTTTAAAACATTTCTTTCACAATGGAAGCAGTTAGATCCATGTCTACATCTTCAAATTTTTAAAAAATTAACCTAAACTTTGGAAATCCTAGCAGATAGAGGACATTGGCATGTTGGTGACAAACATGGCATGAGATCAGGTAACATCCAATAGATTTTATAGCCAAAGGACGGACAGGGGAGACGTGTTTGCCCATTCTGCTTCCCAGAGTCCTTTTGGGCTTGATAGCAGACACAGAGCTACCACTCAGGTCAACAGGCCTCTTGTGATCAACAATGTCAGAACAGTTTATCAATATCAAATAATCAGCATCCTCCGAAGAAGGTCCTAAGCCAAAGTGAATAATGTTTTAAAGGCAACAATGATCATTTCTATTTCACACCTGAAATAAGGCTGCAAATAACAGAGAGAATGTGAAGTTACATAGAACAGCTTTGCTCTCAGGATTCCAGAAAACTATTCGGCATCTCTTGGTGGGTGATTCAAACTTACCACTGCTCATAATCTGGTGTTTCTTAAAAAGGTAGCAATCCATGGCTTGGGCCGAACTATTTTAAAAACAGATAAAAAACACACACAAAAAACATTAAAGTGACCCAATTGCTGCTGAGTGGCTGGCTTTTAACTAAGAGCTAGACAACTTGGGTTCATCCTACATCTCTTTGATTGAATACCCTTCCTTTGACAAGGCTCTTTCCCAAAATCTCTGTTTCCCAGTCCGCAGTCTACATACACAGTTACACTTGTTCCTTTTCTATTTTACAGGATATTCATAGGATTCCAGAAGTAACCCCCCAAAAAGCTTTGCCTTCACAGATGAAGGAAAAGTCCCCAATGTTAAGATAAAACAAAATTATGACACAGAATTCCATCGTTCGTTTCAAAATCATATTTTTCTAAATTTTGTTTGTGAAGGAACATTCTTTATATTCTGCCTTTCATCATATGCTGGTGTTTATTGCCTGTTCTCACAAAAGAGGAAAGTTGGCCTTAATTTTTTTGTTTTAAAATGTCTCCTTTTCTTCTATAGAAGGCTGCATTATTCTATTAACACTTTTTAGAAACAAGACCTCAGAGCTCACATTTGACTGTTTTCTATTATATTCAATTTCCTTAAACAACAGCCAATTGTCTGGGAGTGAATAAGTAGACCCTTAACCTTACAACAAAGGCTAAAAGGCAGAATTAAAAAAAAAATTATGACCTAAAATTCTCCTAGATTTTTTTCTTTATTTCTGTGGGTGGGTTATAATTTTTCAGCTGCTTCAAGATACTCATGTTAGTAGAAATTGACTAACATTATGCCAGCAACTGGTAACTAGTGGTCCTTTGTAGAACTACAGGCAGACTAATGAAGAAAATAAACTCTCAGAGCCCAGAGAGCAGAAGCCAGCACAACTGGCAGTTCACGGAAACGGCTATGAAGGGAAATGACAAAGCACTGTGGTCACTTATGAGCCTAACTGTAACCAATGGAGGGTGGAACCTCAATGGGCTTTTTTAAATTGACCTGCAGTGAGTTTGCTGTATTTGTCTTTCTTGCCAGAGGCAATCATCATCTATGTGAGTATTGCATGTACTTTATGCCAAGAAGATGTGGCACATATACACAATAGAATATTATTCAGCCATAAAAAGAATGAAATCTTGACATTTGCAACAGCATGGATGGACCTAGAGAGTATTATGTTAAGTGAAATAAGTTAGACGGAGAAAGAAAAACACCATATGATTTCACTTGTATGTGGAAATTAAAAAACAAAATAAATGAACAATCAAAACAGAAACAAACTCATAGACACACAGAACAAATTGATAATCACCAGATGGGAGGGATATTAGAGGGATGGATGAAAAAGGTGAAGAGCTTAAGAAGTAAAAATTGACAGATATAAAATAGTTATGGGAATATAAAGTACAGCATAGGAAATATAGTCAATAATATTTTAATAACTATGTATGGTGCTAGATGGGCACTAGACTTATTGGAATGATCACTCCACAATGTATATAAATATCTAATTACTATATTGTACTCTTGAAACTAATATAATACTATATGTCAATTATAATTAAAAATAAGTTTAAAATATTTAAATGTAATTTATCCACCATGATAAAGAATAAAGTAAGCTTAAAGAATACCTTTCAATATTCCATATTTCCAGAAAACATAAATATACTCTAGATAGACTAAGGAAAACACTATATAAAAGATACGAGATATTATAGTACAGTGAGAGGGGGAAGGAAAACAAAACTAGTAATAAGAAAATAAAGAGAAGAGAAAAGAGAAAGATATTGCTTTCCTGGAACTCGAAAGAGGCTACAGATTTCTTCCCACAGAGGGTGAAGCCATAACAGCAAAGAAAATGAAGATACTCAAAGCCGGGGTCATGGAATTAAAAATGAAAGATTTTCATAGACAAGTGAGTCTGAAAAGAAGGAGTTTTACACAACTAGAGCTTTTTAGTAGGCAGAAAGATTGTCCCATAAAAGTTGAATCAAGGTTTTCTAGAAAAGAAGAATGGAATCATTAGGAGAATCCCAAAGCATTTGGGCATGCAGAGGAAAAGGCTGCTGGACAAAAGCAAAAGAGGCGAGAGATTTGGTAAGGCTCTTGAGAGATGTAGAAGTAGTTGGATACAGGCCGCTCAAGCATGGACCTTCTGTAGGCAAGTTAAATTAATGAAGAATATTTCATGGTAAGGCCCACATCAGAAAGAACCTTGGAATTTTCAGAGAAAATCACAGTGTAAATTCAAGAAGCCATAATTTTCTTAGGAAGGAAATGTAACATAGTAAAAAGAGCATAGACTTTGACTTCAGCCTTTGACAGATTAACAATCAAATCCTGGCTCAGCCTCTCGTACTAGTAAATACATGAAGTTGAGCAAGTTGCTTTCTCTCAGCTTCAGTTTTTCATCTACTAAATGTAGAAGTTGAAGTTGTGTCAGGTTTGTTCTGAGAAGTACATCATGTACCCTGTAAAAGGTCTAATAATTGGCTCATAATTGGGATCTAATAAATGGTGTATATTTTTGTTTATTATACATTTTCAGGTAAAAACAAGATATGGCTCATGGTGAGGAATGACTGGGTACCCAATACATTTCAGAGGTAAATAAACTAGTAAGCATTTACAAAGGAAATAAAAGAAATGACACAAATACAACACGGAAGCCCATGTGATTTTTGGAAGGAATATACTAGTATAATGCTTACTATAACTGACCGCCTAAGATTCTTTCTACAGGCTGAATGATTTGGAATGAATTGTAATATTACCTTAAATCTTTTTAAGATGAAGTTTAACACTTAGGGTGTTGTTTATCATGCAGAATATAAAAATTGTCATGGGAAAGGATTTCTACGCATATATTTTGTTTTGTTTTCCTAAAATTGCTCCTCCTTTGATGAAAGAAGACAAGCCAGAGGAAAAGCGTCACCATTTAATATTAGTAGTGTACTCATATGATCTTGCAATATACAAAGCATATTTTCACCTGTTCTGGAGGTGTGGGCAATCACTTTTGTGGTTTGGGGTTTCTTAATTATACTGAGGTATAAAGTATAGAAACAATCTTAAAACCACATCTGCAGTTCTGTGGTTGTGACACTACCTACAACATCCCATGTGTGTTAATTCAAATAGAGTTTAATGAAAAGTCTACCATCTATTGCAGTGTTAGGGACAAAGATTTAACCACCTTTTCTTAGTAAAAGTAAGTTCACTAAACATACATTTTGATTTTTTAAATTTTAGTGGTAATAAATATGTGATATAACAAGAGAAGCAACACAGATTCTAAACATGAACATCCATATTAAAAAAAAATGAAACTAGATACAGACCTTATACCCTTCACAAAAATTAACTCAAAATAGATGATAGACCTAAATGCAAAATGCAATGTAAGAGAAAACCTAGATGACCTTGGTAGAGTAATCTTGGTTGTAGGTTCTTGCTATTCAACACTTTGAATATTTCTTGCCACTCCCTTCTCGCCTGCATAGTTTCTGTTGAGAAATCAGCTGACAGTCATATGGGTACTCCCTTGTAGGTAACTAACTGTTCTTCTCTTGCTGATTTTAATATTCTCTCTTTGTCTTTTGCCCTTGGCATTTTAATTATGATGTGTCTTGGTGTGGTCCTCTTTGGATTCCTTTTGTTTGGGGTTCTCTGCGCTTCCTGGACTTGTAAGTCTATTTCTTTCACCAGGTAGGGGAAGTTTTCTGTCATTATTTCTTCAAATAGGTTTCAATATCTTGCTCTCTCTCATCTTCTGGCACCCTATAATTGAGATGTGGGTACACTTCAAGTTGTCCCAGAGGCTCCTTACACTATCTTCATATTTTTGTATTCGTTTTCTCTTTTGCTTTTCTGGTTGAGTGTTTTTTGCTTCTTTGATTTTCAAATCTTTGACTTGATTCTTGGGATCCTCTAGTCTGCTGTTGGATCTCTGTATATTATTCTTTTTAAAATATATATATTTTATCGATTTTTTTTACAGAGAGGAAGGGAGAGGGATAGAGAGTTAGAAACATCGATGAGAGAGAAGCATCAATCAGCTGCCTCCTGCACACTCCCTACTGGGGATGTGCCAGCAACTAAGGTACATGCCCTTGACCGGAATCGAACCTGGGACCCTTGAGTCCGCAGGCTGATGCTCTATCCACTGAGCCAAACCAGTTAGGGTTGTATATTAATCTTTATTTCAGTCAGTGTATGCTTAATTTCTAATTGGTCCTTTTTCATATCCTTGAGGGTCTCACTATATTTCTCAGAAGTTTGAAGTTTATAGAAGATTCTTGAGTAACCTTATAACCGTGGTTTTGAACTCTGTATCCAGTAATTTGCTTTCCTCCATTTCTTTCATTTGTGACATGTTTATTTAACTCCGCATTTTGGCTACTTCCCTGTGTTGATAGAGTGGCTTTGTGTGCTAGGTGTCCTATAGGGCCCAGTGGCTCAGCCTCCCTAATTACCTGAGGTGGACACTTTTGGTGCACCCCTTTGTGGGCTGTGTGCACAGTCTTGTTGTAGTTAAGCCTTGATTGCTGTTGGTATCACTGGAAGGAATTGATTTCCAGGTCAATTGGCTGTGAGGACCAGTGTGTCTACAATGGGAGAACTTCTGTGCTGGAGACATCTTTATGGGGCAGTACTTGCTTCAGTGGGGCTATGGCACTCACTGAGTCTACCCCCTGAGTGTGTCTCTTATGGATGTGAAGAGTTGTAATCTGAATGGTCTCACTCTCACCACTGGGTAGACTGGCTCTTGGATCTCCAAGGAGGTGCAAAGTCAGCCACTGCCTGAAGCCACCCAGCAGGAGCTACAGAGATATCTGCAGATGCCTCCTCTTTGTTTGGGGTTTGGAGGTGCCCAGATGAGGGGCAGCTGTGAAGTAATGCAGGCTGCTGAGGAGCCTTAGGCCTTCTTTTGGAAGCTCTGGGGTTCTCTGACCCAACTGCAGTTTGATAGGTTTTTAGGCAGAGAAAGGCCAGGCCATTCATATGCAAAAGCCTTTGTGCACAGCTTGGGTGGGGTTGTAAATTAGGTGGGGCGGAGTCTCAGGGAATCACCAGGGTGGAGCAAACTGCAATGGCTGCCAGTCTGCTCTGCCTCAGAGAGGTCCCGGGGTTTGTGTCCCGAGGCCCTGTGCAGGAACAATGAACGCTGCAAGCACTTCTGTGAGAAAGCACCCTCAAGTTCTGGCTTGATGCCAGACAGTACAGTTTCTCTCAGTATGAGTCTGGGTCCCCAAATTCTGGAGTTCAGAGCAGTCGGGAGCTTGTATCTCCCTCCCAATTGAAAAAGACAACAGAGTACCTAGCTGCCAGCCCCTTTAGTGTGCGCCTCTGTATCTCAACACTTCCACACTTCTGCACCTCCTACCGGACTCAATGCGCTTTTCTCTTTCCTTCTAGTTGTAGAATTTCCACTCAGCCAGCCTTCCCTTGGTTCTTGATGATATTTGTTTTGTCTTTTAGTTGTAGTTTTAATGTGGTTATGCACAGCAGCAAGTTCAGGTGTTTAACTGAGCTGCCATCTTGGTTGTATCCCCTCCACTTTTTTTATTACTTATTCTTTTCTTTTTCTTGTATACTTTTGATTTAAAAAATATTTTTCTCTTTTTGTCTTTTATTTTCTTACTCTATTTTTTTTGTTTAATTTTCATATTTTTGTTTCTATTTCTCTTTTCTTCTTTATTATATTTCCTTTTTTAATTTTCATATTCCTCTTTTAAAAATGTTCTTTATCTTTTTCCCCATTATTCTTTTTTCTTTCTATTATTTTTTTCTTAACCTTTTTTTCTTCTTATTTCCTTTTTTGTTGATTCTGTTTGATTTTTTGTTTTGTTTTGTCAGCACCTGTACAACAGCTTGCATGCCATGGTTGGAGTTGAGCCTCACAGTCAGACAGCCTGAGAGTCAGTTCTGCCCACAAATTGGCCAATAGCAATCAAGATACAAATAGAACAGTAGGGACCACATAAGCCACAAAAGGGACATTCCTAGAGTACCCAACTCAGGCGATCAAAGAGACTGCGATACTGGGTCCCACAGGTCACATACTACATAAGAGACCCCCACATACATCCCAATATTGGGAATTATAGTAGTCTATACTATTAGAAACACACACAAAGAGACAGCCCAAATGGGACAGGGATGATGATAAAGAAACAGGCACTAAATGAAAGAATAGGAGGAATCTCCAGAAAAAGAGCTAAATAAAATAGAGACAAGCAATTTATCACAAACAGAGCTCTAAGTAATGGTTTTAAGGTTGCTCAACAGCATGAAAAATTATATAGAGACCATGAAAAATAACCAGAATACCATATCTAAAATAAAGAATACACTGGAAGGAATAAACAGTAGGCTGGATATAGCAGAGGACTGAATCAATGATTTGGAAGACAGGGTAGAAAAACCCCCCACCCAATTAGAGCAACAAAAATAAAAAAAGAAAGAGGATAATTTAAGGGAACTTTGGGACAACATGAAATGTAACAACATCCATATCATAGAGGTAACTGAAGGAGAAGTAAGTGAGCAAGGGATAGAGAACCTTTCTGAAGAAAAAAAATGACAGAAAACTTTCTTAAACCAATGAAGGAAAAAGTCTCCCAAGTACAGGAAGCACAGAAAGTTCCAGCCAAGATGAACCCAAAGAGACCCAAAGCAAGACACATCATAATTAAAATGGCAAAGTTTAAAGACAAAGAGAGAATCTTAAAGGCAGCAAGATAGTAACCTACAAGGGAGTTGCCATAAGGTTATCAACTGATTTCTCAACAGAAACACTTCAGGCCAGAAAGGATTGGTATGAAATTTTCAAAGTAGTGAAAAGCAAGGACCTGCAACCAAGACTACTCTATTCAGCAAGGGTATCATTTAAAATTGAAGGTAAAATAAAGAGATTCCAAGACAAAAAAAAAAAAGGCTATAGGAATTCATTACCACCAAATCAGCATTGCAAGAAATGTTAAAGGGACTGCTTTAAGAAGAAGAAGAAGAAAAGAGAGAGAGAGTGGGGGGAGATAACATAGGTATAAAGTAAATATAGCAATGTATAACTACTTATCAATAATAATCTTAAATGTAAATAGATTAAATGATCCAATCAAAAGACATAGGGTAGCTGAATGGATTAGAAAATATGACACATATATACGCTACCTATAAGAGACCCACTTCAGATCAAAAGATTCACACCAGCTGAAAGTAAAGGGATGGAAAATAATATGCCATACACATGGAAATGAAAAAAAGCTGGTATAGCAATACTCATATCAGACAAAATATACTTCAAAACAAAGATCATAAGAAAGACAAAGAAGATTACTATAGAATACTAAAGGGTTTGATCCAACAAGAGGATATAACCCTAGTAAACATATATGCACACAATATAGGAACATCTATATATCTAAAAGCCTAAGCAACTATTATGGCAGAATGACTGGAATGACTGGTCACTATTACATGCACTAAACAGGTAGGCAGGCAGGCGAGTGGTTAGGGGCGAGTGGTCCCGGATTGTGAGAGGGATGTCTAACTGCAGGGATCGGGCCTAAACTGGCAGTCAGATATCCCCTGAGGTGTCCCAGATCTGAGAGGGTGCAGGCTGGGCTTAGGGACTCCCCTAGCCCTGTGCACTAATTTCATGCACTGGGCCTCTAGTATAAATATAAAACAAACAAATAAAACTCTTGGTGGACTTTAAGGGAGAGATTGCCAGCAATACATTCATAGTAGGGGATCTTAACACCCTACTGTCATCATTGAGTAGATCTTCTAGACAGAAAATCAACAAAGAAACAGTGGCCTTAAACACCACACTAGATGAGATGGATTTAATTTATATTTACAGAACATATCATCCCAAAGCAGCAGAACATACATTCTTCTCAAGTGCATTCTTGAGATAGACCAAGATGTAACATTCTCAAAGATAGACCAAATATTAGGACACAAAATAAGTCTTAAAAAATTCAAAAAGATTGAAATCATATCAAGCATCTTCTTTGATCACAATGGCATGAAATTAGAAATCAACTACAATTTAAAAAAATTTTAAAAAGATACATCTGATGAAAAACTTTATCCAAGCCCTGACAAGGTAGCTCAGTTGGTTAGAGCATCATCCCAATACACCAAGGAGGTTGCAGGTTCAATCCCCAGACGGGGAACATATAAGAATTGACCAATGGCCCTAACTGGTTTGGCTCAATGGATAGAGCATCGCCCTGCAGACTCAAGTCCCAGGTTCGATTCCGGTCAAGGGCATGTACCTTGGTTGCAGGCACACACCCAGTAGGGAGTGTGCAGGAGGCAGCTGATCGATGTTTCTCTCTCATTGATGTTTCTAACTCTCTATCTCTCTCCCTTCCTCTCTGTAAGAAATCAATAAAATATATTTTAAAAAAAGAGAATCTACCAATGAATGCATAAATCCTCCCCTCTCTTTCTTTGTCTCTCTCTCTGTCTCTGTCTCTCTCTTTTCCCTCTCTTTTTCTATCTCTCTCTCCCCTTTCTCTCTCTCTAAAATCAATCAATAAAAAATAATTTAAAACACTGTCATAAAAATATACCAAAAACTCTTAAAATCCAATAATAAGCAAACAAGTTGATTAGAAAATGGGCCAAGACCTCAATACAAACCTCACCAAAAAAGATGTATAGGTGGCAAATAAGCATATGAAAAGCTGCTCCACATCACATGTCATCAAGAAAATGCAAAATAAAGCAATAAGACACCACTATGTACATATTAGAATGGCCAAAATTCAAAACACTGACAATACCAAATGCTGGTGAGGATGCAGAACAACAGGAATTCTCATTCACTTCTGGTGGGAATGCAAAAGGGTATGGCCACTTCAGAAGACTGTTTGGTGGTTTCTTAATGAACTAAACACACTCTTACCATACGGTCCAGCAATTGCACAACTTGATATTTACCCAAAAGTGTTAAAAATGTATGTCCATACAAAAACCTGCACATAAATGCTTAAAGTACCACTATTCAGAATTGTTAAAACTTGGCAGCAATCAAGTTGCCCTTTAACTGGTGAATGGATAAATAAGCTGTGGTTACATACAGAAAGAAAATGCGATATTAACAATAGTTAATACAATAATTAACAATATTGTATTGTATATTTGAAATTTGCTAAGATAGTAGATCTTAAAAGTTCTCATCACAAGAAAAAAATATTTGTAGCTATGTGAGATAATGAATGTTAAACTAAATTTATTGTAGTAATCATTTTGCAATATGTAGATAAATCAAATAATTATGTTATGTGCCTTAAACTAATACAATGCTATATGTCAATTATATCTCAATAAAGTTTTTTTTTTTATTGTTTAAGGTATTACATAGGTCTCCTTTTTCCCCCATTGACTTCCTCCTGGCCTCCCCTACCCCCTGGCACATGCCTTTACCCCTCCCCCCCCCAGTGTCTGTGTCCATTAGTTATGCTTATATGCATACATACAAGTCCTTCGGTTGATCTCTTACCTCCCCCCATAACCCTCCCCAGCCTTCCCGCTGTAGTTTGACAGTCTGTTTGGTACTTCTTTGTCTCTGTATCTATTTTTGTTCATCAGTTTATGTTGTTCATTATAGTCCATAGATGAGTGAGACCATGTGATATTTATCTTTCTCTGACTGGCTTATTTCCCTTAGCATAATGCTGTCCAGATGGAAAAAAAATTAAAAAAAAGAAATGAACTCTCAACCCATAAAAAGACAAATGAATATTACTAAGTGAAAGGAGCTGATCTGAGAAGGCTACAATTATATGTTTCCAACTGTATGACATTCTGAAAAAGGCAAAACTATGGAGATAATAAAAATATCAATAGTTGGTGGTGGTGGGGAGATGAATAGGGGGAGCAAAAGGATGCGTATGGCAGTAAAAATACTCTATGATACTATAATGATGGGTACATGTAATTATAAATTCGTGCAAAGCTATAGAATGTATTACAGCAACAGTGAACACTAAAGATAATTATAGACTTAGGGTGATTATGATGTGTCAATTTAAGTTCATCCTTGGCAAAAATAAACAAGTACCATTCTGGTGAGTGATGTTGCTAATGGGAGAGACTATGTGTGGGGACAGTGGTTATATAGCAAATCTCTGTAGCTGCCTCTTCTGTTGTAAACCCAAATCTTCTCTACAAATTTAAAATAATTCCTGTCTTTCTTCATGAAGGGCAACCGATATTAACCATCTGGGATGTTTTCTTTACCGTCTTTCACTGCATTCACGCAAGCACATGCAAGTAAGTTCTTTTTCCAGTTTCTACAGGGTGTCATACAACACAAGGTAACTAAAGAAACATGACTCTCTTCAATGACTTCAAAGAAATACCAGCATTTCTTCACTGGCAAGCTCTTTCTTACAGGCAGCCTCTCTTCCCCGGAGCTCAGTCCCAGATATCAGTCTCCTTTGCCGTTTGTATGGTTCTCATTGCTTAAAAATGAAAAGAAGCCATTTATTTCTGAAGAAACAATTCTCTCAGGGGCGATGAGTAAGTGTAGTACTTTTTTTCTAGTAGTTATAAACTTTGCCGGAGATATAAAATTTACTTTTCACATTATAACATTTGAATGATTTTGATACGTGAATATTTAGCCTTATTTTGGGATATTCAGAGCACATTCAGAAATTTCTTTAGAAGAGATTCCAAAAAGAGGGTAAAAGTAAGTAATTAACTGACCACGATCTCACTTCCAAAGTGATAGTTCGCCTTATTCACAGAGTGTACCAACTTTAATATTGTTTGTAACTATGCACAAGTGCTAGTGATAGAAAAAAGTGGAGCTTCTGAGAGGGTTAGAAATACCACATTAGGAACTAGGTTGGAAAGTATCCCTTACATTACTCAATCATATGTATTATCTAGTTATTGTGGCATATACATCCCTGACTCAAGTTATAAAAAAAAAAATAATTTGCATACCAGTGTTTCTCAAGGAAATAATGGTTTTGATTAGAAGAGCAGGTTTATTCTTGTGCGCAGTGTTGATCCTGAAATGTCACTCCCTAGATGTAGTTTATAACTCAATAATGAGCCAGCTCAGCAAGAAGTCAGGACTTCTGTATTATATAACGATGAGACATTTTTTAACCTAATGGGACTCTGCATGACAAAAAATTTTGAGATGATAATAGTACTGGATAAATTATGATCTGCTAGTTCAACCTCCAGAAGGAAATAATCCCTCTATATAATGTTGCCATAAGAGTTACCAGAAGATTTATAGCTTTTGCAGGGAGAGTTTAATATTTATCTATAAGAGCCTGAATTAGAGGCAGAAGATCTGGAGCAAAGCAGGGGATTACTTCAGTGACTGCAAATCCTCATACTTCTGGAAGCCAAACAAACAGAAGTCTCACTGCCTTCCGAGCAGATCCCAGGATGAGCATGGTTTTAATTGGCATAATTAAAAGGGAATTAAAAAATGTGTATTGAGGACCTTAAAGGAGCCTCAGTGAAGACTTTGTTCAGCAATTAGGCACAATGGCTCATAGGAATTGGGAATAATTATGCCAACACTTTGCCAGTGGCTCCTTTGTTCAGATATATATCCAAACAAAAGACAGGCATTTGATAGTCCTTTCAATGATATCAGGTCTTATCCAAAATATACACACAGGAAGGGTTTGTGTGGCTCGGATGCAGTGATAGCTCAGACAGGTAGATCTCTAAATCAGCAGAAAAGCGGCACCTTTCTTGAGAAAGTCTCCAGAGTCATCTTACATGCTAAACCTGTTAAGAAGGAAGATTATCGTTAGTGTCAATAGACACAGCCAACTTAGACAACAGATGTAGGTAATCCACAAGAACTTTGGCTTCCCACAACTGCCTTAGTTATGCCCAGCTGTGCATCTGCCAATGCTCATTCATCATGACACAACCTGCTATTTACTTTCCTTGCAATGATAGGGATTTGAGAGGAAGATGAAAGAGAACCAAAACCTATGAGGTAATTTAGAACTTTCTTGAATGTAAACTTTTTCCTTTTTATCATCTGGCATTATTGACAAGATAACATATTACCCAATTGAAGCTAGAGTAATCATTTGCTGCCAAAACTAATATAGGGGAATGAAATAGTCTTCCGAGTTTCTTGTTTAAAGTATTTGCTAATGCCATACAGAGCCATTTGATAGAAATTAGACAAAAATATAATTTGTCAGGCAGTTATTTATTTATAACGGTCTGGTTCTTTTACATAGGAATGATCTATCAGGTGTTCTTGAGAAGGATAAACAGCTAAATATAAGTAAAGCACCATACACACTCCTCTAAAGGAAGGAAGTTTTTGATAATCTTGTTTTACCAAAAAGAGGAAAAAAGAGAGCCAACAACCCCCCACAAAAACCCCAGGCCCTCCACCAAAATATACCATTATCTTGTGTGTATGTGTGTGTGTGTGTGTGTGTGTGTGTATGTGTGTGTATGTGTGTTTAAAGTCCCTGAGAATAAGGTCAACAACTCTTCCAGATGTAAGACACGCCACTCCTAGCAATATTTCCCCCCATTAGGTATTGCTTATAGTTAGCAGTGTGTGGTTCCTTGATAAGTCCAAATAGCTCAGAGCTCTATATTAATTAAATGAGGATTCTAGTTTTTATCCAACGCCTAAAGAGCAGTTCATGTCTTGAAGTCAGCATGACGTTTGAACATTGTTGCTGTGATGTAGCCATTACCAAACACTGTGAAAAACAGACATCCTTATTTCCTGCCCGAACCTTGTCTAGTTCCCGAGCTAGATTCTCACTGTGACAGGTGTTGGTAAGGAACGAGGTGAAGGTCTGAGGCAGACTCTGGGCTCCTGCCATACTCAGGTTGGACAATAAAGCCTCTCGTGTTTGTAAGAGACCCCATGGTCTTCTCTTTCTGTTATAAGAAATTCAACATTAAAACAACAACAACAGTCCTAGCTGGTTTGGCTCAGTGAATAGAGCGTCGGCCTGCGGACTGAAGAGTCCCGAGTTCGATTCCGGTCAATGGCACATGCCCAGGTTGTGGGCTCGATCCCTATTGGGGGGCGTGCAGGAGGCAGCCTATCAATGATTCTCTCTCATCATTGATTGTTTCTATCTCTCTCTCCCTCTCCCTTCCTCTCTAAAATCAATAAAAATGTATTTTAAAAAAACACAAAAAAACAAAACAAACAAAAAAACAACAACACACCTACAATTGCTTTAGGAGACAAACTTGAGCCAGTGGATTCCCTCAAGGGTGTGAGGCTTTTAAAGTTTTTTTAGGAGCAAGCAAAGGAGGCGGTTCGACAGTACATAGAAGCTGTATTGGCATCTGTAGATCCCGACTCCTTAAGGAAACTAAACATTTTGTGGACTGGTCCAATAAACATTCTTTTAAGGTCCATTCCAAGAGAAAGCATTCCGTATTTTTGTAGTTAACCCTTCTGAAACTGCCGTTTTTATAGGTGAAAAATGACTAAATGGTGGCAATTTTGGATGGTTCAAGCTAACTCACCTCCCTTTAGCAAACTGGACAAAACACGGGAGCCATGAGCAAACACCTGAATGAAAATTCCAGCTCTACAACTAAGTGACTTTAGGGAAGTATCATAGCCCAACTGGGCCTTAGTTTCTTTACCTGTAAATTGAGGTGAGTAATCCCTACTTTATAAGATGGCTGTGTGAGTTAAGGATAACACCTTACATAGCACTTTCAGTAAATAGTAGTTACTGGTATCACAGAGAGATCATTCTTAAAATTTGATTATAAGTGTCCTAAGGAGACTGTCGAGACAGGAAGTAGAGTAGAGGCTGTGGAGGGCTTGAAAGTTTGGGGGAAAATGCGAAGTGATTGCTAATGGAATTCCTTTTAGGGTGATAGACATGTTCTAAAATTAGACTGTAGTTGTAGTTACACAACTTCATGAATATACAAAAATTATTGTATGGTATGCGAATTTTATCTCAATAAAGCTGCTTTTAAAAAGTCACAAAGAAGGACACACATAGAGAAAGGAACTGCAAGAGCTTGAAGCTGTTTGGAAAAAAAATGTTTAGACTTGGCCTTTCGCAAGGCTCATTTATAGGTTTTAAACAAACAAAAATAAACAAACAAACAAACAAACCTAGGAGTACTTCTTGAATTAATCCAGTTTAACACGAGACAGTCATTGCAAAGCATTGTTTCTAATTGGCTGCTTCTTGAACTAGCCGCAGTGGAAGGGGATGTCGTTTCTTGCTATTCTGCATCTGGCAAACATCTCGTTTCATTATAACAAATGTCAGGAAGTAAAGATTTATTTCAAGATTTACTTCAAAGTTGAAGAAAAAGCTACAATTGACAGACTGTTTTGGCTGTCTCACATCTCAAACCGCCCAGTGTTGGGTGCATCGTCATATGAATAGGAAAGCTGTGTTCCCAAACACTTTCTCATTCCAATTGCACAAGCGCAACGTGAGTCTGGTTTTGAACAGCAGCACAGCTTGGACAATGTTCAATCACTGCGTAGAGTCTGAGCAATGTAAAAAGAAGACCAGGGAGGCCTAAAAAGAGGGCATAATAGTGACTTGCCCAGATGATCAAATTACATTTTCCTCTTCTAACTGTTAGACATTTACAGGGATACAATTGGAAGATGCCTTTGGGTCCTATTTAATCCCTATGTAGAAACCCAGCATTTGGTAACAGAGCACCAGATTCTTATACAGGGAATTTTATACATAGAGCTTTATTGAATGCAAATCTGGACAGAAAAGAATTCCAGCTTTGAATACTGCATTATGATACATTAGTAAATACTCCATCCTATTGTGGATAATTTTTTTTACCCAAAAGTGTTATGCAGTGTATTAGTTCCCCTCCCCCACCCCCCCACACACATCCATATAATTTATGTATAAGATAAGAACACTTATCAAGGATTATAAGTCAGTAGTTTTATCATCATTTACACATCCCCTTCTGAAGATGAAATATCTTGCTGTTTAAATGTGTGTACTTTTTTTTAAAAAATCAACAGCACCTATGAGTCATATCCAAAATTAAATAGCAACAATTACGTGCTTGAATGTAGCCATATTATCAACACTGAACTGACTCCTATGCCAATGCTATCAGGACAACTGAGGTAGATGATGGTCAGCTCAATGTAAACTGAAATAGGAGCTACTGTTCTTTAGTACTTTGTCCCAAACACCCAGGGCTCTTTGTTGTCTTCCGAATACCCGGAGCCTGACATACTAAATATCATGGGAATCAATTCTGCCAGACAGCCCAATACCCTGGATCATTTTGCCCTTTGCACACTTCCATCAATACTTATCCATCCTGTATATCTCGCTTTCCAGTCTTGTTTAATTCTATGGTTAGTCTGATAAAATAAAAATCAAGCTGAGGAGTTAATGCCTTGAAAGAGTTCTATGTTTTTCCCCCAGGAAACATCTGTATTTTAGTGGGGGTGTTTAATGTCTTGAATTACAGTTAATTCAGTCAGGGGGTATTTTATGCCCCTCAAATATATTCTTGGTTTGTATCTAGAAACAAGACCGACACACACACACACACCCTCTCTCTCTCTCTCTCTCTTCTCTCTCTCTCTCTCTCTCTCTCTCTCACACACACACACACACACAGTAACAGATGAAATACATGTCACATGAAGATGGGATGTAATGAATAAGGATTTAAGATATACTACAAGGTACCTAGGAAAAAATGTCTTAAATAATAAAGCTTGCCTGTGGACTACAGGTAAATATTAGCAGCAGATAGATCAGTCAACAGTGGAAAAAGCCAAGATGGGGTAGCATTTTTTGAGTATTCTAGAAAACACCAAGGAACTTGTACATTTATGTAAGCTCTACAAACATCAGCTTTAGCCACAAACAATTGGTGTTGCCATAGAAGTGGAAAGATGAACTTCCAAGTCATTGGTCTTTTGTGTTCCAGCCATTTTAAATACAGATAAACAGTAGGGCTTGTAATTACACATGTACATAAACAAATGTACTAAAAGGAACATATATCTCTACTATTGAACTTCATATGTATGAATTATACAACATTTAAGACTTTGAACAATTTACCTCTTGTCATTTTATGACTCTGAATTATTTATAGACAAAAGAGGACTTTTTTCTATAAAGAAAACCGATAAAAGGATTCACTAAATCTATGAACTTATTTCTTCATAAATGCATGCAATATATAAGTGGATACTAGGGTTATAAACATCTGTGGAATAAGTAATGCTAGTTGTTAAACCACTTAAAAACAACCTCTTTTGCACACTGTTCAGAGAAGCACATTATAATTTGTTAGTCAAATCTGGATTATCTTGTTTCTATTCAGTATATTAGTGTGATCTCTAATCATTTCAGACACTAATCCTTCTTCATACCATTAGTTATGGCTTTTAATAATTTTTAAAATTCTTCCTTGACCAAGGTGATAAGGTATAATTTATATTCGAGCATTTATTCTACATGTCAAATTCATTCATTATGACATAAAACAATACATTCTTTTTGTTTGTTTGTTTGTTTCCAAATTGAGAAGACAGTGCACAGATAGTTGGAAAATCCAATATATCTTAAGGAATTTCACTGGTTACTCCAAATCAGATACTGTAGAGAAACTTCTCAACTATTAAGATTGAGTGGTTGGGGAACAGGGAAAGGGCTTTCTTATTCTTCAGAAGACTAGGTTATGCTCTTTGCATATAAAAATAATATGAAATTTAGGTACAGAATTCACTGAAATTAAATGGTCTAGATTTTAATTGCAATATACTCATTAAGAACCAATTACATGGAAAGTTCTGTGCCAAGGGAATATGGGAATACAAAAATGATAAAACTATACTTTATTGTCAAAGAGCTTACAATTGAATGGGAAAGAAAGATACATAAATGAGTATATAATAGAATCAGTCACATGGTGTCCTTGCCTATTTTTTATTTCAAAGACATTGATTTATTTTTCTTAAATGTCTTCTCAAGAGAAACATTAAATACCCCTAATTTGAGGGTATTATTGAAAGAAAAAAAAAACAACCTTTCATATAATGTTAGTTTTTAGATTTGCTTCTTGCTATTCTGTCCCAATATCCCCATCTGATTTTTCTAGGCATTTAGTTCTCCTTGACCCAGTGGTAATCAATCCATTCTAAGTGTGTTACTAAGCTTTGGAGAAAGTTACGGTGCTGGTACTATCACTACTATTACATGGTACATTTTTGGAAGAAAGTTTCTATGCTTGTATCAGGGTATACATGCCCTTCAAATTTCTTTTCATTTCAAAATGTCAAAGCAGTGACAGATATAAAGAGTGGCAGGAGTGTAACATGGGGGTAAATTCGATGACAACAGTCAAATAAAGCCAGAGGCAATTGTTCCGGCTTTGAAGGCCATGAGAACAATATTAAAATAAATGTGGTCAGAGAAGTTATACTTCCCTTAATAAGAACTAGACAGCATTTTTTTCTTCTTTGCTAAACAATAAAATTCCAAAAGCATAAGATGCACTGCCTTTTGATTCCCCTGACTAATTGGCAGAGTATTATGCTGCATTGTAAGTTGTACTCAAAAATTGCTCATTAAGGTCACATTTTATTAGTATTTTTGGCTTACTTAGCAGATAGCTCATCAATCAGATCCTAGATGTGACTAGGTATGATACCAGTGCTACAACAGGCTCAGGCATAGAAAATTCAGAAAAGGTCAGGCAGAAACAATTAAAAGGAACCTTTGGTTATGAGGTTTGGCTGATAGAGCTGGATTTAAAGTTACAATAAGAATTTGAGTTACCGAGAAGCAGATGACATTACAGCCCATTTTAATCTAAGACATTAAGTGTTGGGACAAAGAATGAGTGGCCAAGACAAAGCTACCACTGCTGTCCTTTTAAATATTAGTTTGCTGACTTTCCAGTTCTAGTAACAGTGAAGAAATTTGTAATGGATTATTCCACACTGAAACAACAATTAGGAGATCCATGTTTATGCAATTTTTACCCTGAAAATACTGCCAGGAACATGAACTGTTGAGCAGCTAGAAATCAAGCAGAAAACTTGGTTTGGGGACTCAAATAATCGAGGGCACAGATACCAATTGAGCTGGAAATTAAGGGGAAAAATTCCGACAAAGAAGAAGCTACCGATTGAGAGTTCCTAAATTTTTGTCTAAATGACGTGCTCCTCTAATGCTTTTTCTGTTGGCCGATTCAATGGGGTGGGGCCTGCCCCTTTAATCTGGGCCCCACCTGCTCTGGTCAGACTGGTTTGGAGACACAGGTAAAGGGAGGGAGGGAGGGAAAGGAATACTTGCAGAGCCAGCACAGAGCTGGGCAGCTCTTTCTCAGAAGCTGGGGACCCTCCATGTCTCTCCAGGTTGAAAGTAGGAGGGTGTCATGGGTCCAAATGGCAAGGGGTAGGAGGCCCTCGAGGAGGTGGAGGGAGGGATCAGCCCCACCAAGAAGCAGTGAGATAGAGGACGGATGGCAGGGAGAGGAGAGAGATGGAAGAGGCATAGAAAACAGCCATGATTGGACCTAGAAATCAGAATGCACAGACGTACAATGGATGAGGTACGCTAGTGAGGAGTTTAGAAATTGTCCAAGTGCCCAGACTGGAGACTAAAGAATAGGGAATACTGCTACTACCAGTTCCTTGGGACAGATTTGTTGGCAAATCCAAACTTCCCCCAAATCTTTTTGTGATTCATATATGGGGGCATTTTAAAGAACTCAGGAGAAAGAAGAGATAGAAGACTGAAAATACCTTGGATTTACTAATGGAACCCCAGAAAGGTCATGTCTTAAAGGCTAAAATTATGTCACGATATTAAGGCATTTACCTTAAGACAAAGAACACACACACACACACACACACACACACACACACACACACAGCCATGCTAACAGATCATAAAAGCAAACCTTTACAATTTGATTATCAAGTAATTTACAATAAATAGTCTTCAGAGGAACATAACAGAATTCAGGGACCCTATAATAAATTACATAAAATGTCCATTATAAAAATAAAAGAGTATGAGACTTGCAGAGAAACAGGAAAATTTTTATCTATATTTACAGAAAAAAACAGTTAGTATAAAAGGACTTCCTGATGACTCAGATTATGCAAGTAACTGAAAAAATGTAAAGCACTCATTATAAATATGCTCAAGGTCTTAGAAGAAAAGTTTGCCAAATTGAGTGAAAAATTGGGGAAACTCACTGAATAATAACATCTGTTTTAAAAACTAACCAGGTATTCTATAATTTAGAAGTAAAATATCAGAAATTAAAAATTCATTTAAGGGCAGGTTGGAAATAATAGAAGAAATGGTCAGTAAACTTGAAGTTAGTCAATCAAAATTATCCATATAAAAGAAGAGGAAGAAAGATTGGTAAAGAAGTAAAGAGAATATCAATAACTTCTAAAACATTATTAAACATCTAAAATACATGAAATTGGAGTCCCAGAAGGAGAGAATTGGGCATAAAAAATGTTAAAATAATAATTTAAACATTTCCAAATGTGGACAGGGAAATAAAAAAGGCCACATGCTAACCTGACAAGCTCAGGAAAGGCCTGCATGGCAGTCTTGCAAACTTAAAGACCTAAAGTAACCACAAAGGATGATCTGAAATTAAACTTTAACTAAAAGCAGTTATGATGGTAGTCATGTCCTAGACTGTTATTTTCCCTGATGAGGTCAATTTTTACCTTAACTGAGCCTATTGTCTTTTTGCATCTATGATAACATACCCTCGAAATGTCTGGGTAACTGGTAACTTCCCTTTTTCTCTTGGGACACAACCTAATGTGCCTGGGTGCCAGGACATATATCACTAATTCCTTCACTGGAATTTACAATTAACAATTCATGTTAATTGTTGACTGTTGGCTATCCTGCACACATCTAAATATGCGTCTATCATTTTACTTTTTATCCAATCCCAGAGGTTTCCCTGCCTTGCTTTCTCCAGTCTATCACCAATGGATTTCACATAACGCACCTACATCCCCTCCTTTGATTGCAGTGTATAAAAATAGATGAAGAAACCGCCATTCTCTGGAGCATTATCCCAATCCTTTGAAATACTGTTTCCCGGCAATTGTCGACAGTTTGGCTCCAATAAGCTCACAAAAATTCTTTACAGGTTTGAATATTTTTATGTTAACACAAATTTACTTTAAAAAACACATACACACAAATAACAAATATTACTCACAGATTCAGGAAGCTTAGCAAATCCGAAGTAAGATAAATTCAAAGAAGCCCTGTCTGGGTACATCACAGTCAAATTATGGAAAACCAAAGATAAAAATTTTATATTGATAATACTGAAAGCAGAAGAGAAATAAAAGGTATTACATATAGAGAAAGTGATATGTTTTGGCCAACTTCTCACCAAAATCAACGGAAACAACAACACAAAAAAATTACACATTTAAAGTGCTGAAAAAAAATTGTGAACCCAGAATTCAATATCTATGAAAATATTCTTCCAAATGAGGGTGAAATAAAGCCATTTTAATATAAACAAAGGCTAAGAGAATATCTAAGTTACAATAATGCTTAAGAAGGTTTTTATGTCTGAGGAAATTATACCAGATAGGAACACAGATCTATAGAAAAAAATTAAAAGCATCAGAGTAAATTTAGAATATATAATTTTTCTCTCACCTCTTAATATTTCTAAAAGGTATCCGTTTAAAGCAAAAAAGACATTGCATTGTTGAATTTATAACTTATATAGATATAAAACACATTAACAATAGTACAAAGGGTAGTGAGTATATGAAATTTTAACTTTCAAGGTATTTATTTTTTATATAACTGGGTACAATATTTACTGTAAATATGTGATAAGATTAGGGTACATAGTTTAATCCTTAGAAAGACTAGTAAAAATGACACAGAAACATAATTAAAAATCTAATAGAATAATTAAAATGGAATAATAAAAAGTTACTGAATTAACCCAAAGGAAAGCTTTTAATTAGAAGGCATTGTTTATTGTATTTATATTCTATGTACCATTGATGCATTAGGTTTAAATTGACCATCTTTCTAGTTGTTATATATCTTTTTTGTTTCTGTGTTCCTCCTTTATTGTCTCCATTTGGATCATTCTCACAATTTTTACTAGATGAGAAAGCAAGACAATTGCATGTTGCCTTCAAGAGCCATACGTAAATATAAAGATATTTGTATATCAAAAGTAAAGAATGTAAAAATAAAGGATGTCCCAAAATTCACGCAAGAAGTAATTTTGATGGAAAACACAGGTTTATAATTAAAAATTGTAAATGTTTTATTGATTCATAAAGTATATAGTATGGGGTTATGTATGGAATAGCATATCAGGTAAATGGCCTCCACGGCTTTGCTGGCACATACACACTCTTTTGTTATTGCCCGAGCAGCCGCATTTTTGAAGAAGAATGGTCCGATGATAACTCCAGCCCAAAATCCACACCAAACAGTGACACGTTGTGGATGCATTTGTTTCTCAACAATCACTCGTGGATTTTCTGAACCCCAAATGTGACAATTTTGTCGATTAACCAAGCCATCAAGATGAAAATGAGCCTCTTTGAAATTCAGCCACATTTATGCAAAACGGTCATGGAAAATTTCAGCAAAAGAGTGTGTATGTGCCAGCAAAGCTGTAGAGGCCATTTACCTGATATGCTATTCCATACATAACCCTATACTGTATACCTTATGAATGAATAAAAAATTTACAATATTTAATTATAAACCTGTGTTTTCTATTAAAATTACTTCTTGTGTGAATTTTGGGACACCCTTTATATACAATACAAATGGTAAAGAAAGCTGAAGTGATTATAATAGTTTCAGACAAAATAGAATTCAAGAGAGATTATTGGTAAATAGGGATATTTATCTTGGTTGACTATAGTAACATCCTTCTCTCAATGAGAGAACAATTAAATAAAAAATGAATGATCTGAAAATACTATCAACTAATTTGACCCTGTTAACATTTTATAACAACACCCAATGACTGAAGAAAACCCATTCTTTTCATGTACACAAGGAACCTTAAGCAAGAAAGAATGTATGCTAAGCCTTAAAGTAAGTCTCAATAAATTTCAAAAGATTTAAATATTACAGACCATTTCCTATAAGCACAATAGAACTACATCATATATTAGTAACAAAAAGTATCTAGAAATATCTTCAAATGGTTCAAAATTAAACAGCCTACTTGTAAATTACCCCTGAATCAAAGGACAAATTACAAAGGGAATTATAGAATAAATCCACCTGGACAATGGACACCCAGGACACCAAGAGTATTTCGGTAAAGGAGAAGAAACTCATGGATGTCAAAACAGAGACACTACCAAGTTGGGTATTGATGAGGGAATTCATCCCTAAAAGTATTATTGAAGCATTTCAATGAAGTTATTATTATTATTCGGACAAGTATGTCAATTGAAAAAGGAAGCATCACTGTTTCTATGGTGCTGGAAACTTACATTCTTCATAACTACTGCTTTTCCTGGAAATTCAAACATGAGTGGCTATGCAAATACCACCGGTGAGGGCCTAGTGTGGAATGCAGCTCTGCATTCTTGACCATGACCTTTTTGCCTGGCACCCTTCCTTGAAGAACATGATAGAATAAATCTTTTCATATCCCAATTGAGAGCTAATGTCCAATAAAAGATGACAGATACATGTAAAAAGGAAAAAGAAAATAAATCTACCTGAATGATAATGACCCCACAACATAGCAAAATGTGTGGGAAGCAGCTAAAGTAGTGCTTAGAATAAAAAAATTTTAAGTCTGGATATATTTTAAAAAGCAAGTCTTCTTTATGTAAAAGAAGCAGGGCTCAGAGTCCTTAATTTTAATTTTTACTTTATGAAGCTAAAAGAAGAAGAAATGAAACCCAAAGTAGAAGAAAGAAAATAATAAAAATATGAGCAACAATCAATGAAATAGAAAACACAAACATTAGCAAATTAACAAAGAAAAAGTTCTTTGAAACCTTTGATAACATAGATAAACTCTGTTGCAAATCAATGAATAAATAAAAGGGAAAATACAAATTACAAGTACCAAGGATGATACAGATCTTCCACACATTAAAAGGATATTTAAGGAGTATTATGAATAACTTTATGCTAACAAAACTAACAAATTGAATAATATGGACTGATTTCTTGAATGACAAAAATTGCCAAAATTGATATGAAAAGATAAAGCAAATTATTTTGAGACTACATTTACAAAAAAAGTTAAATGTGTAACAAAAATGCTCCCCTGGAAAGAAACTTTCCAGATCAGAAGTTCTTGTTGATGAATTTATTCAAATATTTAAGGTGTACAACATATTGATTTGATACATTCAGATTGAAATATGATTGCTATTGTAGCATTAGCTAACATCTCTATTGATTCACAAAATTATTTCTTCTAAGTGGTAGGAACAATTAAGTTCTAGTCTCTTAGCAAGCTGATGTTTATAATAAAGTTTTGTTGTTTGTCACCCTTGTACTATGTATTAGATTTCTAGGACATATTTATCCACTAGATTCAAGTATGTACCCTTAAACAACATCTCTTGTACCGCTCCACTCTCCAGTCCCTGGCAATCACTAGTCCATTCTTTGTTGCTTTGAGTTCAGTTTTTTTTTTGTTTGTTTCCACATATAAGCGATATCATACAGTATTTATCATTGTCTGACTTATCTTAGCGTAATGTCCTCAAGGTCCATCCATGTTGTCACAAATGTCAAGATTTCCTTTTTTCCCCATGGCTGAATGGTATTGGGTATATATATACCACATCTTTTTTTATCTATTCACCCATTGATGGACACTTAGGTTGACTCTTTTAATACTAATTATTCAGGTTTTTAATGTAGCCGAATTGAATCACTAATTCAACCAATTGACATTCAATTTTTAGTGCAAACTTTAATATCCATGCAGATGCTGGCTGAAGTACACAGGGACTAAAGAGCTGAGATAAGTACCAAATTGTTTCCTATTTGTGTCTCATAGATCAAATTCAATGTGTTGTTTGGCCTGAGCTTGTATCTGAAGGCTCTGAAAAGCATCTGCTTTTAAGCTCATTCAGATTGTTGGCTGGATGCAGTTCCTATGGTTGTACGGCTGAGGTCCCTATTTCTTTTCTGGCTGTTAACTGGAAGTCTCCGCTCAACTCACCATGTTGCTCCCTCCATCTTCAAACCAGGGACTTTGCCTTCGGTTGCATCTTTTTTACTTCCACCAGAGAAAGTGTTCTGTTTGTTTTTTTGTTTGTTTTTTTGGTAAAAGACTTTTATTACCATCTATGTCCTGGTATTTTACTTCTATTCATTGTACAACAAAGACTTTGGATTGGTCATAGATTAAATATTTTAGAATTTCTGTCAAAAACAAAAGAATAGAAAGGAATTTGCTTTTAAGCAGGTAGATGATGGGTCAAATATAAAGCAGTTTGAAAATTCCAAGTGCTGAGACTTTTCTCCAAGACGGGATGACAAATGTTTATAACTGACTTTTAGCACCAAATCAACAAACCCTTTGAATTTAATAGGAAAAAAAAATTCTCCAAATGCCAAATTTTTATTAATAAAATATGAACAAAGCATTAAGCAAAAGAGCCTGAAGCCAGCAGATCAAAGGTTGAAACCTCTGGGCTAATTTGTAAGATATACTTTTTTAAAAAGAAATTAACCCCTCACTACAGAGGGGTCAGAAAACCTCCCCTGTACCTACTCTCTTAGTAGAAAAGTTTCTATTGTTGTTGTTTCCTCCTGAACTATATGTGATTGCTGTAATTTCAATACTGTTGTTTTATGTATTTTGATATTGTAAAACTGTATTTACTGTCTTCTGTCAATACATTCCCTGGGGTCTGTGAGGCACCTAAGTTATCAGTTACACAAGTGAACCTGGAAAGGGAAGAGCTAGTGTTCTCAGTTGGGAAAAGCTTGATTCTTCAATGGGTTCAAGCATTTTGCTTCCCTTTAAAATTAAGTGGAGAAGTAATGGCTTTTCTTAAAAAAGCAGAAACTTGGTGAGAAGCACCACAGGAGGAAGAATTATGAAACAAGTAGAGGAGGCCACTTGAAAAAACTGATAAAAGTGCAGATTATCCCAGGATGGTGGCAGAAGCCACGGGGCTACTTTAAGACTGGGCCCAGATATTGGTTTGGAACAAGAGTAAATAAAACTGCCTTTACTTAAGATATAGTCAGCTACATTTCTGGCTGGTGGATATACTTTAGAAAAGTCTAACTAGAGGGGAGTTAGATTGAGCCCACCTGTATAATCCAGAAAAATCCCTCTGTTATAAATTCTGTAACCTCAACTACATCTGTGAAGTCTCTTTTTCTCTGTACTATAACAGAATCACAGGATCCAGAGATATGGCATGGACATTTTGGGGAAAATGAAGCTGGTAAGAGAATTTGGGGTTAAATTGGGAAGCACGAATCCCTTGCTAAGAAGTCTGTAAGTCATTTTCTAGACTAGGCAGTACTGTGTCATTGAAGGATTTTGATATCTAAAACAATTACTTGGGGTGTTACATAGATGTTGGACTGAAGGAAGACTGGAGTAAGGGATCCAGTTAGAAAATTATTGCCTAATTCAAGTAAGAAAAGGTGAAGACTTACCAGGGGTCCTCAAACTTTTTAAACAGGGGGCCAATTCACTGTCCCTCAGACTGTTGGAGGGCCAGACTATAGTTTAAAAAAAACCTAGTCGGCTGCTAAGCAACAGGCAGTGGCGGCAAAAACACCCGGCAGGCCGGATAAATGTTTTCTGTGGGCCTCATGTGGCCCGCGGGCCATAGTTTGAGGACCCCTGACTTAGACCATTTCATATGAAGGGCAGGACCTTGTTTTCTTTCTACCTGGTACATTTACCATCTGGAACTCCTACTCAAGCTTCAGATCTCAGTCAATGTCATTTCTTCAAAGAACACTCCTGGGTAACCCCTCCCCTAATCCTGTATAATAAAAAGCTAATATGCAAATTATCCCCACTGACTGGGAGTTAGACGTGCACTGACCACCAGGGGGTGGCGCGGAACATGGCGGACATGGGCGATGTGTCACTGGCAGTGGGTGGCAGTGGAGGCGCCCCCGGCCCTGGTGGGCCCTGACGAGAGCGGGACCGTGACAGGATGGTGGAGCAGGTGAGCAGGTGGCACCAGGCCAAGGCTGGTGCAAGCAGGGGCCCCGATCGCCCTGTCGGTTGCCCCACAGATTGTCCCTGATCACCGGTCAGGCCTAGGGACCCTACTCGTGCAAGAATTTCATGCACCAGGCCTCTAGTCTTCTATAATAGCACTCTCTGCTCTTTATGGCAGTTACTTATTTGCCTATCTGCCATGCTTCTCTTTTAGAAAACAGGTATTGTTTCTGACCCTTGCACTTGTATATAACTGGCACTCAATAATATATATTGAATGAAAGTTTTAAAATAAATTGTTTTCCAGCTTGGGCATTTGGGTAGAGAGCTAAGTTATGACCTGAGGCAGGAAATATACTCGTTATGCTTAATATCTCTTTCAATAGATAACATTGAGTTTGCCTTAATTCCATTGCCTAAATACTTCTAAACTTTGTACAAACTTTAAAACTATCTGGGAACTGTATTTCCCAAGTGATGATATTAACATTTATTATGCATATTGTTTTTTCATTTATCATGTTTTATTTAAGCCAGTTATCTTATGAGATGGTGTGTGTGTGCATGCGTGCATGCGTGCATGCGTGTGTGTGTGTGTGTGTGTGTGTGTGTGTAAGGCCATTGTGTTTGTCAATGTGTAATGGGGATTGGTACACATTAATGAAGAGTTTGGCAATAGAACTTAACAATTTAAATATTTCTAATAATAAGATCTGACTTGGAAGATTTAACTCATTATGGGAAGATTGTATAGCTTCTTTAAGGCTTAATTTAGTGATAGGTGTTCAGGTAACAGTTTTGAGCTGACAGTACTCAGGGAAGGATTTCACTTTGTCATTATCAGATATGGGCCTGACCAACTGGCAAAGAGATACAATCAAAGAATGTATCGATTTCCTTGAGCGAGTTTAAGACATTACTGTCATTAGTTCTAAGGCTTAAAATCATCTCAGAAGGTTTGGCCTTTTTGAACAAGTTCCCTATAACTCCCTTCAATTTGTCACCTTATTAACAAAGTTTTGCTTTTATTTTATTTATTTTTTTACTTTTTGAACTGTAAGAACAATTGTATAATATAAACGTTTTATGAAATAATATTGTCAGCTACTGATGTTTTACAGAAATGCACACTGGGTGGTATAATTATTTAAAGTTTAAAATGTGCTGAGCAGAATCCTGTTTTAATAAGCATTTCAGAAGTTGAATAGACTGAAGTTCAAAGGACAAATGCTTTTTAAACAAAATTATTCATTTCATTTCCCATTTTTGAAATGATTATCTCAAAGCTTTTATTCAAGCTAAAATGGATTCCCTTTGTCTTAATTGGTAATACAATTAACTGCAGTGTAATATCTACTAGTTTGAACAATAATACTACACATTAATGAGGTTTATGCTAATTTTATCATCAGACATCAATTTTCCAGATAAAAGCACATAACAATTTTGAAAATTCTTTCACTTTAAGTTTATACTAACATTTGTTTACTTTGAATACGATCCATATTAACTAATATATGAGTATATTATAATCAATATAAAAACAATATAACTTTTATATTTCCTCCTCTGAACTCTAGTTTATTTCATGAGCAGCATAAGAATACTGAGCAGGACATTGATTTTTTTTTTTAATTTTTAAATTTATTTTAAAAATTTTTGTTGTTGAAAGTATTACATATGCCCTCTTTTTCCCCCATTGACCCTTTCTAGCCCACCCTCATGTCCCCCACCCCAGGCTTTCACCACCCTATTGTCTGTGTCCATAGGTTATGCATATATGCATACAAGTTCTTTGGTTGATCACTTCCCACCCTCCCACACTCATCTTTCCACTGAGATTTTACAGTTCGTTCCATGCTTCTATGTCTCTGGATCTATTTTGTTCATTAGTTTATTTTGTTCATTAGATTGCACAAATGAGTGAGATCATGTAATATTTGTCTTTCTCTGACTGGATTATTTCACATTGCTTAATACTCTCCAGGTTTCTCCATGTTGTCTCAAAGTGTAGGAGATCCTTCTTTTTTACTGCTGCCTAATACTCCATGGTGTAAATGTACCGTAGCTTTTTTATCCACTCATCTACTGATGGACACTTGGCCTATTTCCAGATCTTAGCTATTGTAAATTGTGCTGTTATGAATATAATAATTTCAATTTTTTATTTTAGGGAGGAATAGAGAGAGACACAGATAGAGCTAGAGATAGAAAGAGAGAGAGAGAGAGACGAGAGAGAGAGAGAGAGAGAGAGAGAGAGAGAGAGAGAGAGATATCACAGGGAGAGATCTACTTTGATTAGTTTCCTCCCATACTCACCCTGACCTGAAAGCTGGGTATGTGCCCTTACTAGGAATCAAACCTGTGACCTTCCAGTGCATGGGGCAGCGATGCTCCAACCAACTGAGCCACACCAGCCAGGGCAGGGCAGTGATTTTTTAGTAAGATCAATGGTCTTCCTTCTGGAAGGAATATACTTATCATCTATGCTAGGATGAACTATTTGTCTCTTTGGAAATGTATACATCTTAGGTGGAGTTTGAGGTAGTATCATAAAAACAAGAAGGCACAGGAAGCCAGAAGAATAGTCCTAGAATTTGTATATAAAGGAAATGAATGAGACACATTAATGCTAGGTTTTATTTTTATATTGAAAAATCTCACTTTAAAACATGCTAGCAAACCCTTTTGGAAATCAGCTTGAAATTTTAACTCAAGTTAAACAATCATATAGGTATCACTAAGACTTGATGGGATGGTACTCAATGAAAAACTACAATTAAAGATAACATCGAACAGACTGTCAAACTACAGTGGGAAGTCCGGGAAGGGTTGGGTGCTGGGGGGGGGGAGAGGTGGGGTTGGTAAGAGATCAACGGAAGGACTTGTATGCATGCATATAAGCATAACCAGTGGACACAAGACACTGGCAGGTAGAGGAGGCCAGGGGAAGGTCAAGGGGAGAAAAAAAAGGAGACATATGTATTATTCTGTAATACTTTAAGCAATAAAACAAAATTTAAAAAGATAATAACCTGTTCAAACAATGATTTAACAAGAGAGAGAGCATCAGATTTTGCAAAGATACAGAGTAGGGGAAAACTTTGTGAATCTAGAGGCAGAAGCATGCTGGGGAAAATTTCCCCAAAAAGCATAGAGAACTCTTGCAATATGTTTGAGCAAATGGAGGACATGGATGATACTTTCTAATAGTTATAACCAGCACAATGTCAAAAAAATTTTAATGGAGACCAATTTCAAGAAATATAGCTAATGTCTCAGTGTTCTGAAAGCACAGCATGTGATGAATTCTTGTCTTACTGAACAATTTTACCTCCTATTACTTGAAGAAGCAATGAAGGGAAGGGTTTCTGGGAAATTAGGATTCCACAATAGGTACTGCATGTAAGGTATTTTCATTTCAGCAAAACATAGAGGAAAATGACCTGTGATTATTTTGTGGATTAAATGCTAAAATAGAGATATGGATCATAATGTAAAAGTGGGTTTATATTCTTAACTTGGTGAACAACAGAACCCAAAGTGTTGGTTGGTGAATCATTGTTAACCAGAAGAAAGGTCTCTAGTGTCTTGCCACAGAACTCTGTATTTGTTTCTGTTTCAATGTATTGAGCCATTATCTGAATGAAGACATAATAGTCTTGCTTGCAGAATTTGCTGACGACTTAATTCTGAGATGGATAACAGGTAAGATGGATAAAAATCTCAAGATTCAAACTTATTTATAGGTTGGAGGAATGCCCCTGATGTAATGAGGTGAAATTTAATGAAGGTAATTATGAAATTCTCCAAATTGATTTAAAAATAGAAACATTTGTAAAATTTCCACTGCACAGTTAGTATCATAGCATTATTATTTTAAAAGTCTTTAGGCCCTTTATTTCATTGCCAACTTTACAAAGCCTGACAATCTGATACAACTGTTAGAAAAGCTTGGGTTGTATGAAATCTTGGGCTGCATTAAAAGAAACACAGAGCACAGGAAGAGGGGGTCAGGCCATTCCTAAAGCACTCCGCTAAGTCTATGTGCTCTTTAATTTTAATGATGCTCTGCACCTATCCAGCGGGGAAGGCCTGGGTGATATCATGCCACATGAGAAATGATGGAACAAAATAGAGCCATTAATTCTAGAAGAGAAGAAATTTAAAAGGAATACAAACCCTGCCTTTATTAATTGTAAAAACTATCTTGCGGAAGAAGGGTTAGACTTCCTCTGTAATTTTAGTACCTAGAACAGCCTCCTTAGTATATAGTAGATACTCTAAAAATATTTCCTAAAACAATTCATTCATTGAACAATTATTTGCTGAGCATCTCATATGCTCTGTGTATTATTTTAGGTGCTGGAAATATAGCATAGAACAAAATAGACACAGTCCCTTTCCTTATGGAACTTATGTTCCAGTGAGAGGAGATACAATAAACAGAACAGATAATTGCATAATATAATACCACGTGGAGAGGCAGTATGGTGGTTTAAAAAAACAATCTGCAGCTAGACTGCCTGGCTTCAAATCCTTGCTCACCCACTTACTGGCTCTGTGACCTTGTACAATTTAGCTACTCTTTCAGTGCCTCAGGCTTCTTATATGTAAAATGGGCATATTAGTAGATCTTACCACAAAGAATTTTGTGAGGGTTAAATGAGTCATTCCATGTAAAGTTCTGTGGACAGAGTCTGGCATATAAGTATTCAATAAGTAATAGTAATGTTACAGTAATACTTTTTCTGAAGAAACATAAAGCAGGTAAGATGACAGATGGAAGAATGTAAAAAATGAACGTCAGTCCAAAGAGTGCTTGGTGGAGGGTACCTGCAGGCAGATCGTCATTGTGATGTGTTCTATCTTTGCATTTCCCCACATGCTCATCTGCCCTAACTGTCCTCCTCTCCTTTGCTTGCCTGAACCATCTTTGTTTACCTTTTGAAACCAACCCCACAGAACGCTTCACCTGGAAGGCCTAACAGATCCTTTTTGCTACTAATTTAATGGAGATAATTATGAAGTTCTCCAAATTGATTTAAAAGAGAAACATTTGTAGAATTTCTACTGCACAGTTCACAACAGAAAATGGCTATGATACTAAGGCTATCACCCCCTTCTCTATGCTACTTTGATTTTTAAAATTTATTGCAAAGTATTATATTCAAATGTATGAGAAGGTCTAAGATATAATGGTTGAGATCACAGGTTTTGGAGTCCTGATGGCACTGAGTTTGAATTACTAATCTGTCATTTACTGTCTGTTTTACCTTGAATAATCACTAAATCTCTCTTAGCTTTGATTTTTTCATTTGAAAATTAAGGAAAATGATATAGACACTGTAAAGGATTTTTATGAATCAAATAAGAAAATGTATACCAGAGGCAATATAAGGCTTTAATCCTAGTTTTTCCACTAGTTATTTGAACTTGGACAAGCCATTTGGCCTTTCAGAGAATTTCATTTTCCTAATCTACAAACGAGGGCAATAGTGCCTTTTTATGGAATCACTGTGCAAATTCGAAATCCTACATAATAAAAGCCTAATATGCTAAGTGTCCGGTTATCCAGTAGGCCGTTCAACCAATCAAAGTGTAATATACTAGTGAAATGCTAAGGCTGCTCAACCACTCACTATGATGTGCACTGACCACCAGGGGGCAGACGCTTCAACCGGTAAGTTAGCTTGCTGCTTGGGTCCGGCCGATAGAAACTGAGTGAGATGGGCTGGACACACCCTGGAACCCTCCCATAATCCCTCCCCAGTTGGCCAACCTTCTAGGTCCCTCTTCTGCCCCGATTGTGCACCAGTGGGGTCCCTTGGCCTGGCCTGTGCCCTCTCACAATCTGGGACCCCTTGGGGGATGTCCGAGAGCTGGTTTTGGCCCGATCCCGCAGGCCAGGCCAAGGGACCCCACTGGTGCACGAATTCAGCCTCTAGTAATGTATATAAAGTGACTTTCAACAAGGTATATGGTTGTCAAATTGAATTCGGTTAGCAATTAGAGCCTTAAAAAAAAAAAGATGTTGTCTTTTGAAGCCATAAGCTCCTTGTCACTGGAAGTGTACATAGTAGATGGCAGTATCCCAGAGACATTGTCGAGTGAATTCCTGCAGTGACATATAGGATAGAACAGGTCAGGGCTTCCCAAACTTTCATCCATGGAGCAGCTGCCTCATTCTTATCAAGTCTAATTTAATAGGTCTGGGATGAGAACCACCAGTCTTGTCACTATATTGCCTCCAACTCAAAGGTTAATAATTCTGTAAAACGGAGTTATGCTCATAAGTCATGCACTTCATTAATTTCATCAAATGAGCTCCCCATCTGCATCCTTCCTACCCAGACTTCTATTTGCACCCACACATATTATTAAAAGGTTTCTTAACTGCAATAAATCCAAAAAAAGGATTTCAATTTATCTTCATTTATTTATTTATGCATTAAGTTTGAGTAGAGTTAAGCTATTATGATACACGCAAGAATCATAATTTCTTAGTGTGTCAGAGAATTAGTTGAAGTTTTCCCACTATTAAAAACAATTACTTTTTAAATTAATGTTATGTTGGATTATCATAGTTTTTCTGAGACATTTTCTAAAAGCTCAATTTTCAGAATTAGAAGTTGCCACAGGCCACTGCCAGTGTGGTTCAGTGGTTGAGCATCGACCTATGAACCAGGAGATATGGGTTTGGTTCCCATGCCCAGGTTGCAGGCTCAAGCCCCAGTAAGGGGTGCGTAGCAGGTAGTCAGTCAATGACTATCTCTCATCATTGATGTTTCTATCTCTCTCCTCTCAGCCTTCCTCTCTAAAATCAATAAAAATATATTAAAAACAAAAACTTCTCCCTCAAAAAAAAGTTGCCACAGTAAATCATGACACAGCAAGTTTATAAGGTAATAGTACGTGACCCTGGGCAATAACCTTTTTCCTGCTTCATGTCAACTTCTCCACCTGGAAAATGGGAAAAAGAAAATGCAAATAGCTTATTACTTGTAAAGTATTTTATATATGAATAAGCGGTATCATCTACTTTGTGGTTTTCCATAATTTTGATATTTAAAGACTTTTTCTGAAATATATATATATGTATATATATACATATATATATTTAAATATATTTTTATTGATTTCAGAGAGGAAGGGAGAGGGAGAGAGAGATAGAAACATCAATGATGAGAGAGAATCATTGATCAGCTGCCTCCTGCACATCCCCTACTGGGGACTGAGCGTTCATCCTGGGCATGTGCCCTGACTGGAAATCGAACCAGTGACCTCCTGGTTCATAGGTGAGCACTCAACCACTGAGCTATGCCAGCTGGGCTATATGATATTTGACACATGAATTGATTTATTATTTTTAAATATTTGATTTTTAAAATTTTTAAATGGCTTAAGTAGCAGGGAAGTTTAATCCATAGTAGAAATGTACTTGTGCTTGGTACTTTATGTGTAAAACACATATAAAGGAAATATACTTAGGAAATCTGGAAAAAGAGAGATGTTGTACAAGATGGAATTATTCTGGAAAAATAAAATTTCTGTCCAACAGTAGGGATTCCTCATTAAAAACATTTTTAAAAGCTGAATATTTGAACTCTTCTATTTGGGAAGGTGTTTCAGAAATGCTTCCAGTTTTTACATATTTTGGGTATCATAACTCCTTAGAGCTTCTTTGCTTTTCCTTTTAACATGGACATGTGTGCACCATTTATGATAATACGCATCTTGTCAGGACTTAGAGAGGTTATTTTGAAGAATTTCAAAACACAATTATTAAATGCATTTCTATACATCCCCTTTTAAGGTCTTTGCAAAAAAGTATTTAAGGATCAAGACATATTTGGGTTTTAAACAAAAAGTGCTATAAACTGAGTTTTATCATAACTGACAAATACTATTAGGTTTTTAAAACTCTTTCGGCTCTTGTTTGTTTCCACGTTAATTTTTAGTATTTGTTTGTCCTATAGGAAAGACTTTTGGCTACACTTCGACAAGTATACTTGTATTCTTTTTTTCTTCATTATTTAGTTTCAGAAGGTGGATTAAATTCAACAAGGTTAAGAGAGATCATCTTGGAGGAGAACTAAGATGGTGGTGTAGGTAAACACTGATACTCACTGCCTCCCACAACCACTTCAGAATTACAACTAAAATACAGAGAAACCATCATTCAGAACCTCCTGAAATCTTGCTGAATGGAAGTCCTCCAACTAGAGAAGTAACAAAAGTACATTGAGACTAGCAGGAGGGGCAGAGGCACTGAACGGCTGGTTCGACACCCACATGTGGAATTTTTCTCATTCAGGAGTGATATCTCTGCTGCAGAGGCCTCCCATGAGAAGCAACGGGTCCCAGCCCCACACCAGAACCCTAGCCGGGGGTTCCAGGTCTTGGAAGAGAAGTCCCTGTAACTTTGGCCTGTAAAAACCAGTGGGGATTGTGGCTGAGTGACATGGATACTACAGGATACCCAGCAGTTTCTCTTAAAGGGCTGGCACACGAACTTACACGGTCCTGTTTCCTCTGAGCTCCAGTACCAAGGGGTGGCTTTGGGGGATCTAGAGACATATGGAGAGGAGCTGGATTGTCTGGCATGGGGGCAGAAACTCAGGGGTGGCTTTCTCCAAGACTGGGGTGATCACAGGGGTCATTGTTCCTGTGCTGGGACTGTCCCTGATCACAGAGCTAACTGGTAGCCATTTCTAAGTTTCCATTAGTGTGGCGCACAGTGTTCATTCTGCCCTGGTTATTCCCTGAGACCCTGCCCCATCCTATTTGCAGCCTCACCCAAGCTGTTTGCAGCTACTTTTCCATATGAATGGCTTGTCTGGTCTCAGGCTTCAGACTTTCCTAAAATCTCTCAAATAATCAGCAGCTGGTGTCAGCATGCCCCAAATCTATCAACAATAGGCACAAGATCTGGCACTAGCACCAGCCTGCCTTGCTTCACAGATGGACCTTTCCTGGTCACTTCCAAGTCCAATACAAATATCAGCCATCTGCAGATTTCTATGTAGCTCCTGCTGGGTAAGTCCCAGGCAGTGGATGACTTTGTACTTCCTGGGAGGCCCTAGAGCTAGTGCACCCAGTAGACTGCTTCAGACCATACCAGATTACAACTCTACACATCCACAAGTGACACACTCAAGGGCCCCACTGAAGTAAGTCTTGCTCCACAAGGGTGTCTCCTGAACAGCAGATCTTCCACTGTAATCATAGCAGGTCCCCACAGCCAATTGGCCTGGAGGTAATTTCTTCCCAGTGACACCAACAGCAATCAAGGCTACAAGACTGTGCACACAGCCTACACAAGGGTGCACCAAGAGGGCCCAGCTCAGGTGACTGGGGAAGCTGAGCCCCTCGGCCCTACAGGACACTTACTACACAAGGCCAATATACCAAGTCTGGGAGACATAGCAATTATACCCAATACATAGAAACAAACACAGAGAAGTGATCAAAATGAAGAGACAAAAACAAAACAAAACACAAAAAAACATTTTACAAATGAAGGAAATGGAAGCAAGCAAACTATTGGGTACAGAGTTCAAAACAATGGTTATAAGGTTGCTCAATGATCTTAATGAGAGCTTCAAGGGACTTAGTAAGTCTTATACGGATCTTAGTGAGAATTTCAAAGACATGAAAAAGGACCAGTCAGAAATTAAGCATACACTAACTTAAATAAAGAATAATTTACAGGGATTCAACAGTAGAGTACAAGATTCTGAGAATCAAATCAAGAATTTGGAATATGAGGAAGCAAAAAACACCTAATCAAAAGAGGAAAAAAAGAATCCAAAAATATGAAGATAGTATAAGGAACCTCTGAGACAACTTCAAGCCTACCAACATTTGCATCATGGGTATGCCAGAAGGAGAAGAGAGAGAGAAAGATATTGAAAACCCATTTGAAGAAACAATGACATAAAATTTCCCCTACCTGTGAAAGAAATAGATTTAGAAATCCAAGGAGTGTAACGAGTCCTAAACAAGAGGAACCCAAAGAGGCCCACACCAAGACACATCATAATTAAAATGCCAAAGGTTAAAAACAAAGAAAGAATCTTAAAAGCAACAAGAGAAAAGCAGTTAGTTACCTACAAGGGAGCTCCCATATGATTGTTAGCCAATTTCTCAGCAGAAATTTTGCAGGCCAGGAGGGATTGGCAAGAAATACTCAAAGTAATAAACACCAAGGACCTACAACCAAGATTATTCTACTCAGTAAAGCTATCATTTAGAATTGAAGGTTAGATAAAGAGCTTCACAGACAAGAAAAAGCTAAAGAGTTCATTACCACAAAATCAGTATTACATGAAATTTTGAAGGGTATTCTTGAAGAAGAAGAAGAAGAAGAAGAAGAAGAAGAAGAAGAAGAAGAAGAAGAAGAAGAAGAAGAAGAAGAAGAAGAGAAATAAAATATGTGAACAATAAAATGGCAATAAATACATATAATTAACAATTGAATCTAAAATATAGAATCAGAGGCATGGAAACATGGAACAGACTAATGAATCTCAGAGGGGAGGCAGGTGGGGGTGGGTGGGAAGAGATTAACCAAATTATATGCATACTAGAGGTAGAGGCTTGGTGCACGAATTCATGCACGGGTGGGGTCTGGCTGGCCCGTCCCGATGGGGGGCGATTAGGGGCTGGACCAGCTGGGGGGAAGGGCTGTGGGAGGTTGGCCGGCCGTCCCTGCCCTCGATCCAGCTGGTTGGCCGGCCACAGTGCACATCATAGCAAACAGTTGTTACAGTTGTTCTGGTTGTTCCAGTCGCTTGGCTTTTATTTATATAGATATGCATTACCTATGGAAATAGACAATAGGGTGGTGAAGGCCTGGGGTGGGGCGGGAACCAGGTGGAGAGGGCAATGGAGGGAATGAAAGGGGACATTTGCAATACTCTCAACAATAAAGATTTAAATAAAAAAAATTAGAGATAATCTCTTGCTACAAGTAACTAATTCTGTTTCATTTCCCATTAAGCTAAGAATTGAATGGAACAGTAAATCAGAATTTTTCCACACTGTGGAAGAAGCACTTAATTTTAACTGAATGTCAAATCATTAAAGGTAACAAAGATGGAGTATATGCAGAAGCACTTGCAAAAGAGTTATGATTCTATTCTAATTATACCAATTTATTTTTTTAATGAAAGTATTCTCCTGTAATTATTTTGATAAATTCTCTTAAAACTTGCCTCCTTTTTTTGCTCTGCAGTTAGTATCCCACTGAAAGCTAGTGTAGGTGGTTGCCAGAATTATCTTTCTGTTCGGTTAATAAGAAGTTCATAATTTTGCAAGTGACCACATAAAAGATGAGAACACCCTAGCTCCCTTGAGGGGTTAGGCTAGTTGTTTGGCTTTAAAGTTGTTTGACCAATAAGAATTGCAAAAGATACTCCATCCATAAAATTCTATGCAGGTCTGAAACCCTTCTAGCTTGTTCTTTGCTGCTGGATTTTGATTGCTTAAGCTTTATACTCCTGCTCTTTGAGTTAGTAAGTTACAGTCTATTTTTCAGAGACATACTTAGCTAAAGTAGTCACCATGTCACTTATTGTTTTGTTTTCTATGGATAAAAGTTATTTATTTGTTTATGCATTTCAGTGTTTCTGAAATTCATATGACTTATATCACTTTAAGCTACTAAAAGGTAACTGTTCTGCCCCCAGAAATAAATGCCATCTTGAATCAATATAACACTCTTTTGTTTAGTGTCTTGTCCAGTCCTCTAAGAAACCACTTGGATAGTACGATCTATATCCACATTTTAGCATCTTATCCATAAAATAATCAGGGGGCATTTTTGTTTTATATTTTGCTGAAATCAAACTACTTTACATGTAATCAATGAATGTTCTCAACAATCCTAATTCCTTTTCCTTCCTTGCTTCTTCGAGTACCTATAAGGTAAAATTGCTCAGCATGTTAGTTGATCAAATGCTCTTCTTTCAAAATACTGAGACTTAAGCAAGCTTTTTGAAATTGAAGTCTGCACGGAGATTTTTTTGCCACTGTTCCTGTTGTGTGATAACTATTAGAAAACATCATGCATGTCCTCCATGTTGCCAAACAGGTTGTACAGAATTCCCATTATGATATTATTTTGGTGTTTTTCCCCGGCATGCTTCGCCTCTAGATTCACGGATTTTTTTCCACCCTGTATTTTTGCAATATTTGATGCTCTCTTCTGTTAAATCTATTTTGGAACAGATTATTACCTTTAATCACGATTTTTCACTGAGTATCATACTAGCCAGCTCAGTGACACTCAACTCAATTTAAGCTCTCTCCATGAGAATTTTAAGTTGCTTTCATTTATTACCCATATTCTTGCTATTGGTGTAAGACATCTAAGGCTAAAACTATGGCTTCCAAATAACTTTCCTATTATTTTCTTAAGAGAATTTCTGAGATCTTCTTCCAAGTGCTCTTGTTGCTTTGTCCTATGCAGTGTCATGCATTAGATTCAGGCACACAGTATTTTAAAAGCATTTTCTCCCTTTGTATAGTTTCAGTTTAAAGCTTCTTAATAAGATTGGAAAACCTTATTTCAAATACTTCCCCCCAGGTTTTTCTAAGATGAACCTTATCTCTTTACACCGTCAAGAAAATAACATTCTGTTCACCGGCATTTCTATTTTTCCCTCCATGATTGCTATGAGCTTTCATCCTCCCTAATTATCTGTGGCGTGGGGAGGTATTTCCTAAGCCCTTTCTCCCTCTCCTTCAGGGGAATCACATTGCATTTATAACACTGGTAATTGGTGAGCTCCACAGTCAGGAATACAAACTTAAAACATACTCTACAGGTCAATAAAATATCATTTTTCTCAGCATTCTTATCTTCTGGGTTTCGAGTTGAACTATTACCCTTTATGGTTTCCTTTGAAGACAACCTCCCTTGTATAAACTGTTCACGTAAACTGCTGCAATAGTTGTGCAATTTGTCACGCCATTGTGACAGCTTGATCCTGGGCAATGAATGCTACTTTTGGGGTGAACATTATATAATAGTTCATCTTCATTCCCATTTTCTACCTTTAAAACTACCTGGATCCTTGATGGCAATCTGTAAGTTTCAATATTCCATTGGATCATGGAATCATGAAGTTGGAAGCTATTTGTACAGGTGATTCAGTCATCTCTTTTGCTAAAAAAAAAAACACACACACACAAACACAAAATAACAAAAAACAAAACAAAACATGGTAACAATTACTAAATATGGCATATTTATTATATCTACCTACTCATTTGATTGAAAGGGAATTTTGCCTGGGGATATCTAAAATGATGCTGGAAGGAGAGATACTTGTATTAGAGCTGATTTACGCCATCGATTTATTTTTTCAGTATTCAAGAAATATTCCTTGAATATCTATTATGTTCGAGGCATTGCAATGGGTGGGTGCAGCAATATCCTGATGAATAAGGCAAGTGTGGTCTACGCTCTCATGGAGAATGTAGTCTGTTAGAGTGACGTGCTCATGGAGCACTCATGATTTTAGATTAAGATAAGTGTTAGCAGGCTCATACCAGGTAGCAGTTGAGGGTGGACTCAGAGAAACAGCATAGAACAATTCTTACCATTTTCATTTTCAACATCTCAATTGCTCAGTTGACCTGATGTGAGGACTTAGGAAAAATGGGTGGCAACCAATAGTTTCCAGGTGCTTGTGGGTCATTAACAAGGTTTCATGTGATATTGCTATTTTGTTGGGCAGTCAAAGGAGTGGCCCTGTTCTTAAGGAACGCTACCTATGTATTTTAGTAAAATTAATAGATAAAATATAAGTAAATATTTGTAGATGCCTCGTCTCTTCTCTAAGTCTTGTTCCTTACGAGCAGTTCCAAAACTTTTCTCACATTTTACTATGTGCTTTCTTGTACCATGTAAGAAAACAATACATAAATGATGATTTAAAAGAGAATTGAATGACATAAGAAGAGAAGAAATTTCTTGAGGGCACTCTAAGCACAAGTAAATATGTGAATCACGGTGGAGTAATATAGACCCTTTAAGCTAATACCAAGTAGCTTCCTCTTGGGCTGGTGAGAGGATAAGTAAACAACACACTTAAGGGGGGAAAAAAATCCCTGTGCATTATTTTTATTAGAGGAGGTGTGTGTGTATGTGTGTGTATGTTTGCACATGCTTGCGCATACTTCATAGATTAAGAATCTCTTTTTTATTTTATTGTAAAGCTGTCAGCTTTAAATTTTGCCACTCTGGGCAACAGTTTTCACACAGCTCTATCTGTTTCCTATTTGCAAGGTATAAAAAAGAAAAAGACCCCACGAAGTTTTGTTTTGAAACTTAAATGAAAGAAGTGCTTATTGCTTAGGTGTCTTTTTTCTTAATGATTAAAAAGTTAAGCATGTTCATTTTACAAAAGGGCCAACAATTTGAGTCACACTGGGACCTCATTATGTACACTGACCTTTATACTGGGAGTGACAGCAAGAACTCCTATTCCTCCTCTTCCCACTCTCAAACTGTGGTGTCCAAATGCGAAGTTGCACAGAAGAGAGGGAAACCAGTCACTAAACAGGAGCTATTTGCTCTAAAGTTTGATTCAACTCTTCAGGAATTTGAGTCTCTCAAGCTAGCTGCTGGCCCTCTCACAAGGTTTGGAATGTAAAAGCCCCCCCTCCCTGCCCCCGCCACACATAGCACACATGGATACACACAGGAAATGACCCGGGGCAGAACCCCCTGGAGGCAGTTTTAACATCAGTCCACCAGCCTCTCCTCTGTGTAGTTATGGTGTCCCATTCACTGCATCTACCAAGAGAACCAGGCTGAGCTTGCTGATCCTTCCTGGCATGGACCCTGTTTGATCTCCTGCTGAAACAAAGGAGGACTTTGCAGGGCGCCAATTAGGGATTTTGCAATCCACTCCCCTCTGACTCAGGAAAAACCAACTCTTCAAAATATGTTTGAAATGGTTACCCACTTGCCATTGCATGTGCTGAGCTAGAGGTTTGCAATTCTGCAACTTTATTTTCCATATGCTCCAGAGACATCCCCAGCACCACGGCACTCGGGGATGGGGCACAGCAGACTAGTGAACGATATAGGCAGCATATGGCTCCTCTCAACTTCCTTGCAGTCAAAGGGGTTTTCAGGCAAAGTAAGGAGCAAAAACATTTCCTATGTCAAATGGCCTTCCCTTTAGTCTCCTTCGAAGCAATAAGAAATTCCGGGCAGAGGTATGAGGGAAAAGGCCATCCAAGCCTGCACCTGCAACAGAAATGCAATTTCCCTGCTTTCCAGTGGATTTTACTCACAGTTGAGCTGATTCTCTCTGTGACTCTGCTGGATTTTGAACTCTTGTACAAAAGCAACAATCACAGCAAGCCCGTAGAACCCTCTTCAATTCATTATAAAACCAGGCGTAGGGATGAGCTCTACCAATGAGTAATACAGTTACATGTCTATGCTAGGGTATTCCACAGAGCTTTGAAGCCTTTAACCATAAATCATATTCACAAGTCCCATCTCTGTCTATAGCATGCACGTAGAGTTGCTGTACTACCGTTGGACCTGGAATAAAAATCCATTCTTGTGGAGGTTATCACAGTACATGGAGGTTATCCTGCCAACAACAGGAAAGCACTCATGCTAAGAGCACATGAGCTTTCAAATTGGTGAACTTGCCGTGACCTGGAACATCAGAAATCCGCTGACTGCGGGGAGAGAGGAGCATTCTGAATTGTGTTTCTTTTCTATTACAAGGAACATTGCATGGAGTGGGGGGAATGGGGCTACAGGAAGCTGTTTTGGAAATGAGACTATCATCTCTACTGTCTCTTTCAGCCTTAAAATTCTCTAGGCAAGAAGAGCTACAAACTCAAAGGCTGCCTGGTGCCAGGTGTGTGATGCAGCCAGGTGGAGGACAATAGGGAGCGGTATTACTTGAGGAAAATTGGATAGTGTGTCCTTAACTGAGGAGCATTCATAGCAAACATAATGAGAAAACACCAAACTCTCTGCTACCCCTGCAAACAGCAAGAGATCTCCAGGAAAAATTCAGCCCTTGGACTATCCATTTTTGGAAATCTTACTCCTTCTTTTTCTTTCAAAATTCAGATAAGACTTCAAAGTTAAAAGCTCACTCCTTATCAATGGGAACAATCTGATTTTCTCAGAAGTTCTTTTTTTCCCTTTCTTTCTGATATATCTCCTTGGGCAAGGGAAAAAAAAGAAAAAAGAAACAAATGGGACTGCATCAAACTAAAAATTTTGCACAGCAAAGGGAACTATCAAAAAAATGAAAAGACAGCTCCCTGAATAGGACAACATATTTGCCCGTGATACATCTGATAAAGGATTCATATCTAAAATTCATAAATAACATATAAAACTCAACACACAAAAAAACCCCAAACAATCTGATTAAAAAACTAGACAAAAAAACCTGAATAGACATTTCTCCAAAGAGGCCATACAGATGGCCAAGAAAAATATGAAAAAATGCCCAAAGTCACTAATCATCCAAGAGATACAAATCAAAATGACAATGAGGTACCATCTCACACCTGTCAGAATGGCTATCATCAACAAATCAGCAAAGGACAAGTGCTGGTGAGGATGTGGAGAAAAAAACAACCCTCGTGCTCTGCTGGTGGGAATGCAGACTGGTGCAGCCACTGTGGAAAACAGTATGAAGTTTCCTCAAAAAGTTATAAATGGAATTTCCTCATGACTTAGTGATTCCACTTCTGGTAATAAATCCAAAAAAAACCCAAACTCTAATTCAAAAGAATATATGCACCCCTATGTTCATTGCAGTCTTATTTACAGTAGCCAAGATTTGGAAGCAGCCCAACTGCCCATCAGTAGATGAGTGGATTAAAAAAGCCATGTTACATTTACACAATGGAATATTACTTGTCTGTAAAAAGAAGGAAATCTTACCTTTTGTGACAGCATGGAGGGACCTGGAGAGTATTATGCTAAGTGGAATAAGCCAACAGAAGAAAGAAAATACCACATGATTTCATTTATATGTGGAATGTAATGAACAAAATGAACAAACAAAATAGAACCAGAGTCATGGGTACATGGACCAGACTGGCAACTGTACAAAGGGAGGAAGTTGGTGTAAAGCTGGGTGGAAAATGTGAAGGGATGAAGAAAAACCACCTCATAGACACAGACAATGGTATGGTGATTGCCAGAGGGAAAGGGGAGTGCAGGGGTAGAAAAGGGTAAAGGATGGATAAATGGTGACAGAAGTAGACTTGACTTGGGGTGGTGAACACACAATATGACATGCGGATGATATATTGTAGAATTGTACACCTGCAACCTATGTAGTTTTTTAAACCAATGTCGTCCCAATAAATTTGATAAAGAAAAAGAACAATTTGCCCACGGTGGGAGGAATTTGGACTGCAGCTTCCTAGGCTCAGCATCCTATCTAATAAAGAGGTAATATGCAAACTGACCATCACTCCAACACACAAGATGGCCGCCCCCATGTGGACACAGATGGCCGGCAGGGGAGGGCAGTTGGGGGCAACCAGGCCTGCAGGGAAGGACAGTTAAGGGTGACCAGGCTGGCAGGGGAGGGGATTAGGGGCAATCGGGCTGGCAGGGGAGCAGTTAGGCATCGATCAGGCTGGCAGGGGAGCGGTTAGGGGGTTATCAGGCTGGCAGGCAGAAGCGGTTAGGGGAAATCAGGCAGGCAGGCAGGCGAGCGGTTGGGAGTCAGCAGTCCTGGATTGTGAGAGGGATGTCCAATTGCCCCATTTAGGGCAGTTGGACATCCCTCCAGGGGTCCCAGATTGCAGAGGGTGCAGGCTAGGCTGAGGGACACACACACACACACACACACACACACACACACACACACACACACCCTCCCCCTCCATACACGAATTTCATGCACCAGGCCTCTAGTCCTATATAATAAAAAGCTGATATGCAAATTGTCCCCTCTACCAGGAGATCGACGCGGGGGGTGGGGGGGTTGCCAACCACCCGTGGACCCTCTCCCTGGTCGGCCCTGATCAGGGTGGACCAGCCGAACCCCACCTGTGCACAAATTTGTGCACTGGGCCTCTCATTAAGGAATAAATTGAATGCTTACTTTTGGGGTAAGTCAGGGAGTACCTGGCATCTTTTGTTGGAAGTACTCTTAAATGAAAGATCTTTTTAATGACTGCATTTCAGTTCTTTGTGTGCACATTGAGTGCCAGGTGTTTTGTAGAGTCCCAAGTGCACCCAGAGTAATATGTGATTGTGTGTGATTCCTGCATCTCTCTGCAGTCTCCCTCTGACACATGCAGCCAAGGGGGACCTGAGGGGGAATTGGAGAAGTTAGTGACCAGTAAGGAGGTCATAGTCACGCTATCTGGACAAAGCAGACAGTGCAAATGTCAACGACAGAGCACCTGCGATGAACTAAAAGTTGCTTGCTAGGCAATCCAGGAAACTTTTGTCTACAAGTTTTCTTTAAAGACTGAACAGAAGCACTGTGGATTGAGACGATATTTTATGCATGCTTTATCTCGTTGTCAGACATAATTTTTTTCAACATAAATATTCAGTCCTAAGTAGCTTCAAAGCTCCAACCTCATAGCTCAAGTCCAGGTTTTGTCATTTTTTTAAAGAAACAGTTTTATGTATCATCAGTGTTAATGAAAACATTATGTTCCATTCTTAAGTTGAATTGTGGATTTGAAATATGAAGTTTTCAGAACCATATGCTCACGTTCAAAACTGATGTCTTTGTAGCTGTGACTATTCAGGGCACGAAAATGTATAGAAGCAAATGTGCATTTGAATGTGCAGGTTATACTTTATCATTAAGGCTGATTATTTATAGAAGCAGAGAAAGCAGAGAGCTGTCAAAGTGGTTTTAAATAAAACAAACCAGCAACTGCATAAAGGTATTGTTTGCAGCAGGAATGCTCACCATAATCAGGACCCTTTATCTTTCATAGATAGAGCTGGCCGCGGCTGCCCCTGCAAGCAAAGCACTTTGGAGCAGCTAAGGAAATGCTGGAGGAGAGGTGCAGCTGGGCTTGTCCTCTCTGGAGAGCAAGATGGATCCCTTAGCGGTAGGCTCAGCGGGCTAGAAACCTCCAATGACTAGCAGGCTTAGTTCTCCCAGTTAACCGCGCTATATTTTTCATATTTTCTTTAGCCTTGAATAACACTAACTTTCTAAAGTGGCCTGAAAATAAAATAATATGTTCCTAGAATGGAGCAGTAAACGCCTTTTATATCAAGATTAAACATAGAGCTAAAATATTTTTTTAAGTAACGGTGATTTGTGTCATAGACAGTAGTATAGTATTCTGGGTACGAAGAACCTAGGCTCTGCCACTTCTTAGCCATATGAATTTGCATGTGTGTTAATTTCACTGAGCCTCAGTTTCTCCATCTGTAAAATGGAGATGCTAATGGCATCTTAGTTTATTTTTAGTGAAATGCTCATTTTAGTGAAAGGATCTTTCCCTGGGAGTTTAGAGGAAATCTCCTTAATATATTTGTTACTAACAACACTATGTTGCTATTTATTATAGAATTTGTAAGAAGCTTTCAATGAAACTGTTCCCCTGCTGGGTGAGCCACACTCGGTGGGTCCTGGTTAACTGCCATATATGTTTAGACACTGTGAACAACTGTGTTTTGATCTTCACTTTCCCTTTGCGTTTGGCAACTGAGAGCCTGCAATCTTCACAAAATTTGTGTTGATCCAATTCTCTAATTTCTTGTTAACCCGGACTTCACTGATTTTATGTTCTTCCAAGATCCAATGTCACGAGAGCCTGTTTTCCTTATTGCCAAAGACCGTCTTTTGCCCAGTTTAGGATATTTGGGGTCGGATTAGGTGCTCTTTGGGCTTATTTTCAACCCATAATACTGGCTACAATTATTTTCATATTTGACAGAGACTGCTAGCTATCTAACCACTACCCATTTCCTCTTTCTTAGTTAACAAAACTCAATTTTATTGTGGGTGGTCCATGGGATGTGAGAGATAGGGTGAGATTTCCAGAAGCCTTCCTTAGGAAAGAGAAAGCATTTGGTAGACCGTATGCAGTTGTTTTGCTTTCCATTTCCTGCTTCTTGCTGGTAATGTAGGCATTACTGGCTAGAGCCCCAGTAGCCATATCGAACAATGAGACAATCTTGAGACAATGCAAAAAGTAAAAGATCATAAGCATAAAAATTCATCCCTGTGACTTTGGATTTGCTATTGTCAGTTCTGAAATGTCTACCTTGCGACATCTTTTATGTCAGCCAAAATAATGTTTTAAATCTTGTTGAAGCCCCTGTTCCTTAGGTCTCTGTTGCTATTTCTAGATGATACAGTGCACTTTGCTGAGCACGTGTTCTGAGAGCACCCTCTAGTAATACTCTAGTAGGGGTTGTATTGGTTACACTCAGGAAAGATGACCTAAATATCACTGGACCATTTTGATTGATGGAGTGTATTTTTTCAGTGCAAATTTTCCACTCCTTTCCCCAGGAACCTTTAATTCCGATTAAAACTACTGTTAAGATAGGCTTCATATGTAATTGACACAATTTTACTAGATAGGCGGCAATGGATGGAGAACAGAAATAAAAAAAGTGTCTATTATTCTACATTTTTATGAAACCACCACCAAACTTCAAAAAGTAGAAACCAAGGGCCCTGGCCAGTTTGGCTCAGTGGATAGAGCGTAGACCTGTGGACTAAAGGGTCCTGGGTTCGATTCTGACCAAGGGCACATAGTTTGCTTCCGGCTTAATCCCCAGTGAGGGGCATGCAGAAGACAGCCAATCAATGATTCTTTCTCATTATTGATGTTTCTTCCTCTTCCCTTAGTCTCTGAAATTAAGAAAAATATATATTTTTTAAAAGTAGAAACCTAGGGATTAAAATGTAAGTGTAATCTTGAACTGAAGCTTTATTCAAATAAAAAGTGGTATAAGTTTTAAAATTGAGATGAACAAAAGTTCTCTTGCCCTCTTAAGTGGTTGTCCATGTTTTTTCTTTCTACCAGTGTTTTTCAAACCTTTAATGTCTTATGTCTTCTGTTTTTTAACTATTAATTTGAAATAAGTATAGATTCACAGGAAGTTGCCACGATAGTCTCATGTACCCTTCATCCAGTTTCCCCCAATGGTTACATCTTAAGTAACTGAGGAAGGGGGAGGAGAGGGTGGGTAACAAATATATATTGTGGGCAATAATGTCAGCATTAAAAATGTTTAATAAATTTTTTTCCTTTCTTTATTGATTAAGGTATTACATGTGTGTCTGTATCTCCCCATTGCCCCCCCCCCTCATACCCTCACCCCCCTGATGTCTGTGCCCATTGGTTAGGCTTATATGCATGTATACAAGTCCTTTGGTTGATCTCTCCCCCTAATTCCCACCCTTCCTTACCTTCCCTCTGAGGTTTGAGCATCTGATCGATGCTTCTCTGGGTCTGTTTTACTTCATCAGTTTATGTTGTTTATTATAATCCACAAATGAGTAAAATTAAAAAAAAATGAACTAATATATCTGTGTGTTAGTCAGGGTTCTCTAGGAAAACAGAACCATAATAGATAATATTTATTATGAGGAATTGGCTCATATGATTATGGAGGCTGTGAAGTCCTACCATCTGCCTTTTGCAAGTAAATCACTCCAAGTCCAAAGGCCTGAGAACTGGGGACGGGAGGGGGGGTTAACGGTCTAAAATCAATGTGAGGGCTGGAGAAGATGAGGTGAGATGTCCCAGCTTGATCAGTAAGGCAGGTAAAAAGGGGAAAATTCCACCTCCCTCTGCCTTTTGCTCTATTTAAGCCTTCAGTAGATTGGACGATACCCACCCACATTGGGGAGGGCAATCTACTTTACTGACTCCACTGATTCAAATGTCAATCTCATCCAGAACACACTCACAGCCACACCCAGAAATAATGTTTAATCTGGGTACTCCGTGGTCACTCATGTTGACATTAACCATTATAGTGTGTATAGTTATATGTCAGTTTATGATGTGAAGATTTGTGTAACTACTACCATAATCAAAATACACAACTTTTTCATCACCACAAAGATCCCCCTCATGCTACTCCTCTACAATGACACTCATCCCTCCTTTGTATTATCTCTTACTTTTAGTAAGCAGTAATCTGTTTCTATCTCTATAATTTTGTCATTTTGAGAATGCTATATAAATGGAATAATTATGTGGCCTTTCAAGATTGGCTATTTTTTCACCCAGCCTAATGCCCTTTAGATTCATCCAAGCTGTTGTGTGTGTATCAACAGTCTGTTCCTTTTTCATGGCAAAGAAGTATTCCATGGTATGAATGTGTCACCGTTCATTCAACCAGTCACTCATTGAAGGCTATCTGCATTGCTCCTAGATTTTGGCTAATTAAAATAAAGATGCTATGAACAATGATGTACAGGTTCTTTCAGACATAAGTTTTCATTTCTCTGGGATAAATGCCCAAGATTGCAATGGCTGGATGGTACGGTAGTTGCATGTTTAGATTTTTAAATACACTGCTGACCTGCTTTCCAGAATGGATATAATACTTTGCATTCCCACTTCTGATCAACTGTTGTTTCTTTTCTTGCCTCCTAAGTTCCTTCCTCAGTCAGCTTTTTTCTCTCCACCCATCAGAGTCTTCCTATGTCTGTTTTATATAGAATGTCCAAGATTTACTAGTTTACTTAGCAGGAAGAAGAGGGGGATATAATCTATTTCTCTTCCCTGTTTACTTTTGATAAACACCAAACTCTCATAATTGAGTTATTTAGAAATATTCTATAACTTTAAAAGAGAGTGTGAGATTTTTGTCTTCATCAAAGGAAAACAGGGAAGCCTTCTGTTTCCAAGAAGAGGGTAGGGGGATGGGTAAACAAGGTGAAGAGAAATGAGAGGTACAAACCTCCAGTTATAAAAAAAAAATGATAAGTCATGGGGATGTAATGTACAGCATAGGGAAAATAGCCAACATTATTGTAATAGCTTTGTCAGGTGACAGATGGTTACTAGAATTACTGTGGTGATCACATTGTAAAGAATATAAATGTTGAGTCACTTTGCTGGTTCACCTGAAACTAGCACAATATTGTATGTCAACTATACATTAATGAAAAAAGACAAAAACAAACAAAAATAGATTAACTCATGATTAAAAAACATTGAAACAAATTTCTGTTTTGTTTTCAAACTAACACACCATCCTTCTTCCTTCACCACTCTCATCTGATATTTACATATGTCCGTCCCCACCCACACACTTCGTTGAGATGCATTGCCCCCGGACATTTTCAGAGTTCTGACAGTTTTCATTTCTAGACATACTTCCACTTCTTAGTTGGGCTGTTCTTGTGACCTATTATAAACCAAAGCACCAAATTCAGTGTCAGATTTTTGGCCCAGTTTTTTAGAACAAAGATGTTCAATTCCAGATAAGTTTGGATAAGCGTCAGATAAGCATCCACACGCTTAATCAAAGCTTCACTGAAGCAGCCTTCCACAAGCTTTTGAGGACTGCCCATTACAAGGGATTTGCTTTTTTCTCAGTATTTGTCTTGATTAAAACTAACCTGCTCCCCTTTTTGCTTTGTGAAAAAATGGACCAGCTTGGAAGCATCAGGATTAGACTGGGTGTACGGGACTATCAAATATAGATTGGGAGTATTTTAACACGTAATACCATTAGCCCAATGTAATTATAAAGAGCTTAGATTAGGATCAATTTATAGTAGATCTACATGAAGGAAAAAAGATTTTTTTTCTCTTCTTTTGGAGAAGAATAAATTTGTATTTTCCCTAAAATTTGCTTGTTTTTCCTGTAGAAGTTTTGAGATCATTGCATTAATATTTCATTGCAATAAAACATGAAACCTTTTATAAGTATTATTTTCACCATGACAGGTGTGATTATACACACACACACACACACACACACACACACACACACACACACATCATTTATGCATATATTTTTGGTTGTTTTTGTGGTTATTTGGTTTTAGAGTGTAGCATAGAAAACAATACTACATTGGAGACAATCAAATAAAAGAGAAAGTCAAACAACTGCCAAATGGTTATCTTACTAGATTTTGTTTGATAGCTAAATTTATCCTCATTTTTCAGATCAAAATAGTTACTTAAAGTTTGCTTCATTTTATGTATTTATATTTAATGTACATATTTTTGTAAACTCCTTGGCATCACCCTTTTTAAGATGGGTGGGTATCCAGATTGCCATATACAAGTCTAGAGGGAGCTTTTTTTCCTCTTTGTGGTGCCACTTTCCATAATTAAAATTTTTTTTTTTAAAGTTGTGAGTTGATTTTCATGTCGTTTTGCTTTTCTTTGCTTTTATCTTGGAAGTCTGGATTTTTATTCTGACCATTTGTTGGTGTTTTCTCTAAAAGAATGATAATAATTAACAACAACAACAAAACTTTAAAAAGTCTTTTTTTTCCCTTTTTTTTTCTTTTACATCACCTGTGGTCCATCAATAGACTGAACTTCAATTAGTTTTGCTGAATACAGCATTTGCATTCCTCCTCCTGCTTTTTTAAAGGAAAATATTAAACTTCAATGACTTGAAGTTGAGAATGTGGCTTTAGGTTCATTCATTCACACTCAGACGGTAAAGCATTCCTCACCTCCTTTTGGCCTGAATGCATACAGGGCTGTGTGGCAAAGATTCCCAAGCCTAGGCTCCATCATGATTATCAGTAGAATAGATCAAGCTGCTTTTTATGACAAAACACAACTGCTGATCCGAATTTCTCCTCTCTGAAAAAATCAGTCATTCCACTCAGCACCAGCCCAAGCACTGAAAAGCAACTTACAGCATCACTTGGGAAGAAATAACTTCCATTCCTCCCTGTCCTTTCTCTTTTACCCTTCCTCCTCCCCCTCTTCCTCCGCCTTCAAATAAGTAAATCCGTTATTTTTCTCTTTCCAAGTTGGCTACTCTGTTTTCTCTGAAGTCAGCGTTTACATAGATAACAGTGCTGCTGCTCACAGTTACTGCTTCTGTGGTAGAATTTTCAATGTGGTGTGTTTTCAGCATCTGTGCACACTCTTACTTCCAGGGTTTTTGAAAGATTGTTATTTTCCCTGATGATTTTAAGTATCATTCCAGTGGCCATAGCTTGACATTGCTTCTTCAGTTTCTTTAGGTGTTTTATTGTCCATGGAACAAAGGTTTGGTTTTGCTAGATTTGAATCTTTATCCCTTAGCTAACGCTTCAAAAATCATCACCTTAGCTGCTATTAATTTCAGTACATCTTTTCCACATCCTGTATATAAGTTCCCTATCAGGTTGGCAGCACCAGTACCTATGCTTTCTGTATGACCCTCAAATCTAGCAATGAGGTCAAAGAAAGAGAGACGAAATTATACTCTTGGTTGCATCAGCAGTACCTCTGGGTATGCAGTCCCCTTCGATCCTTGGATAATTGCAGTATGGGCTTCCAAGCAGCCTTCCCTTAGCTCATTCAGATAACCCACAATGTCGCAATCTGACTTGCTCAACTGGGATTGGCAGGCTTGCTGAAACATACTCAATACTACCTCTGTGTATCTGTTAGGCTCTCCACCAATAACAAGGGCACTATCACCAAACACTTACAGAATCTGTGGCTTTACAGACCTATGGACGTTCTCATTCCCCATGTTGTCCATCAACGTAAAGTAAGAGACTGAATTTCAAAGTGGGATGGAAGTCTTCCACTTATCTCGCAGTCTCCAATAAAAATCCTTAAGAGTGAGACCATTACCTCATCTTGATGCTGCACATTTCAGAGAATATTTTTAAGAGTTCTGGAAAACTCTTAACAGTAAGTTTTCCCTAAAATAATGAAAAATTTTTAACAGGGAGATCATCATCTCATCTTAATGCTGCACTTTTCAGAGAACATTTTGAAGAGTTATGTGGGTGAAGCCTGAAGGTCATTTAATTGGAACTTATCAGAAGTGCTTTCATATGTGACTTCATCTGTATTGAAACACTTTTTGCTGTTAGACCAGAGCTGCCAGAATCAATTTTGAAACTGAATGATAAGAGTGCTTGGCACTGTTTTTCATAGCTTTTATCAAAGTTTTACATGCAGTGCTTCTCAGGTGGTTCTGGTGACCATCAGGCCTGTCTATGATCTTCAGGAGCTGCTAGAATATGAGAATAAGCACCAAGTAGCTGTTCTTCCTGAAAATCACTTATGAAGTTTCATAGGCAGCTGCAGCTAGACTAGAAAAATCCCAGCACACATCTGATGCCATTCTGGGCCCACCACTCAGACCTTCTACTACATTGTAACAGGGAAGCCAAGTAGACATCATTGATGGCAGCTTTATGGAACAAGTTGTATATCAAACAACTTACACAGGGGTCTTTGATTAATATATGAGGATAGGCATTGCCTGTATAAGTAAGAGTTTGAGCTTATTAGTTTTTGTTCTTCCAAGATATAAGCAAAGTCATCACAGTGGTATCCTGGTATCACTAACCAGGGTTCTGGACTTGTTCTTTAAGAGAGGAAAGGGCATGTGGGGCAATGTCATCTTCACGTCAGGTGGCCAAGCGCATCATCATTTCTACCATCCTTGCCCGTGTCTGTGTGAGAACTGGAACCCCAATCGCAGTGCTCCCTCGGCATAGATCTCGCTGTGTGCTCGGAGTCCTCTTTGTCCTGCTGCCTCCTCAGTTTCAGTGGCCAAATCTATTTTGTCATCACAGACATTGAACCTGTCTTTTATTCCTTGGCAGTGGTTCTCAACCTTCCTAATGCTGCGACCCTTTAATACAGTTCCTCATGTTGTGGTGACCCCCAACCATAAAATTATTTTTGTTGCTACTTCATAACTGTAATTTTGCTACTGTTATGAATCGTAATAAATATCTGATATGCAGGATGTATTTAGGCTACCCCTGTGAAAGTGTCGTTCGACCCCCAAAGGGGTCACGACCCACAGGTTAAGAACCGCTGCCTTATAGGGTCACTATCAAAGTTACTGTTTTACCTCAGTATGATCCCCAAAAAGAACCGGACTCGTATATGTCTCCATGTACTAATAATGCAGGGCATTTTCACTAAATTCTGTAATCTAGTCACAAATTAATGCTTCTTTTGATAATAGGTTGCTTCCTAGACTACCTGGAAAAGGTATTGTCTTTCAGATTCTTTGTCAAAGTTTGCTGTGATGAACTCCAATAGATCAGGAATGCCTTAGTAACCACTAACTTCGCATTAATATTAGGATCTTCTTTCCTCTTCTCCAAGATTATGGAAGCCAGACTCCCATTAGAATTGGCCTGTGGCTGCTCTGTGTGATTATCTTGGCAGATGTAACAAATGCGTGCAATGCTGACTCTTTCATGTGCTCTGTGCTGTTGAGGTTTGTGACATTGGCTACCAGCTGGGGAATGAAGCCTGTCTGCTCACTGCACAGACACCACCAGCCATCATTATAAATAGAATTAAGTTGGTCGGTAGGCTAGCTGCAACCCGGCTGATCCGGATGTTTCCTGAGTTTTCTGGCATCTGGACCTCTGGCAAGTTTCAGAAGGACCTTTGGCAAGTTGCATCATCCTACACTCCAGGAACTTTTTTGCAGCTTCTAGTTCAAACAGAGATGGAGACACCACAGTTCCAAAATAAAGGTGGTGGCAGTTGTTTCTTAAGTGATGCTTGGCTTCCGAAGTGACAGCTCTAACTGAAGGTAAGGATTGGGAGTTGAGTGTCACTAGAGGGCGTGAAGGGGGTCAGAGTCACCACAAGTTCATTCATCTGTTTCTTCTTTATAATGCTCCATCATTTTTTTCTTCTCCCGCTCTACCTCCCTCCTTCCTTCTTTGATGTTAGCAGTGACAGCCTTTCCTCTGGTGGGGGTGGGGGAGAAAACTGAGAGGCAGCTCAGAGCATGGCTGGAGCTGGGCTGGTGAGGAGAGAAAGGAGAAAGGGAGGCAGCGAATGAACGGACGCCAAGGGTGAGGGAGAACTTTGCTACAGTTTAAAACACTGTGATTAGAAACTAAATCATGAACACCAGAGGGCATTGAAGTGACTTATGCTATTTATGGGAGAGTGTGCATGAATGTCAGTAATCAGTTCCTTGTTTTGGCAAAGTGCCCAAATAGGTGGTGATATAACTGCAATGATTTACTTAAAGGAAGTTACATTATTTTTTTTTTAAAATACAACGTACAGCCTACCATTCTCCAAAGTTTCTCCATGCCAGCTTATGGGAGAGAATCAAACTTTTGTTATTGATTAAGTGCTTTGGAATTCAAACAGGTGACAAGAACTTTAAAAAACTGCTATTTATGTGATACTACAGGACCACATATTAGACTTTTCAACAGAAATTGCACAAATGCACATCAGACCATCATCAGTGTCATCTGCAATATAGGGAAGTGAAAGGCCTGACTGGCTCTTTGTCAAGTCTGTACTCATCTGTTACAGACCTGAAAGACAGGGGTAGTAACTACGTACATTAAAGTGTCATGTTAGCATGCACTTCAAATAAGGTTCAAGGTTACAAGGGCCAAAAAATTCTAGGAGCAAATAAGAAACAATTTGATTTTGCTTTTAAACTGTCAAAATTAAGTAGCTAGTCATTCTTGCAGATCAGTTTGGTACAGCTATCTGAGAATGGAAATAGTCTTATAGGTAGGGAAGGATGTACTATAGCTCAGTGGCTTTATCCTGGAAGGAGTAGATAGATGTCTGGGACAGCCAAGAGGTTAAAGTCAGGAAGCTTGTTTCAAGAGATACCTCCTAGAGAAAACCTTTGAAAGATTGGGAAGGACTAGACAGGAAATGGATTCAGGGCAGTAGGGTAGGAACATATCCTACAATAGGCATAGGCAAGCAGACACACATCTGGGTTTATTTTTTGCTGAGTTTAGATAGAAAAGTCTTGGAAGGTTTGTGCTGAGAAAGAGAGAGGAGCAAAGCCTTTATGCAAAAGTTATCTAATTTGTAGTTGTAGCTAATGATGGCACAGAAATCGGATTTACTTATTATCATAGACATGCAAATTGTGCTTCCGAGCCTTGGCAAGAAAGTTTGTGAAACTGGTGAGTGCTTTCCACAAAATAGTCTTTTATTAAACATTAGTGGATTAGATCTGTGCCATCTGCCCCATATTTTCCCAGAGTGCCCAGATATTTCTCTCTAGAAAGTCACAAATTAAAGATGAATTGTGCAGTCTAGGAGTATTGATTGCTTCATTGCTGGTGTTCTCAACCCAAAACCCCTGTTATAATAAGTATGTCTTAAAACTCATTTTAAAAATCTTAAATATTTTGTACATAGTATAACCTACTGACACATACTATTAAAAAATGTCCTAACAGTAATATGAAGGATAAATGAAAGAGATGCAATTTATAATAATAAAAGCATAATATGCTAATTAGACCGGATGTCCTTCTGGATGAAGCCAGGGCTGTGAGGGAAGCCCAGGTCCCGGGTGCCAGAGGGAAGCTGGTGCTGGCAGCGGGGGAAGGAAGGCCTACTCTTGCACAAATTTCGTGCACTGGGCCTCTACTTTACAATAAAATGATATGTATTTAAATACCCAAATGCACACGCAAAACCACTCCAGAAGATATAAATAAAAGTCAGATGCTTATAACTGTAGGTGAAATCATTATGACTTGAAAACTAGCCATGTTTACTTCATATCTACTCAACACTCAAATACCCAAATACTATGTGCCAGAGCTATCTTTGATATAATTTTTTCAAATGATGATAAATGCTGTTTCAAACAAAACAAAAAAATAATGTATCCTCAAATTACATTATATAAAAAGATATTTCAGCTACATGAATATAGTGTTGAAAAGTCATCTAACGAATATTTATTAAGCACTCACTTTGTGCCAGAAACTGTCCCAAGTACTTGGAATATAAGAGTGAACAAAACATCTCAAACGATTTGGGAAAATGGAGCAGGGTAATTATATTGAGATTGCCAGGGAATGGTGGGTATTTGGAAATTGAATTAGGAGAGGTTGTGGTAGACCTCATTGAGGAGGTGTTACCTGAACAAAATCGGGAAATCTGGAAGGAATTTAGGGAGTTAAGCATGCAGGTGTATCGTGAAAAGCATTCCAGACAGAGGGAATAGCCAGGGCAAAGGCTCTCATGAGCGCGCATGCCTGGCATTTTCAAGGCTCTGCAAGGAAGGCAATATATCTAAAGCCAAATGTGTGAACAGGGAAGTCACAGGACAGGAGGTCAAAGAGTTAATGTGAGAATGGCATATCATGTAGAGCTTTGTAGGCCACTCTGAGGACTTCATATTTTATTCTGAGTAACATGGGGAGCCATTGCAGGGTTTTCAGCAAAAGAATGACATAGTATCTGACTTAGATGCTGTGTTTGGAGTAGTCTGGTGGGGGGAGGAAGAGTGTAATAAAGGAATCCACTTAGGAGGATACTGTAGTAATCCAGGCAAAAACAAAATGACTGGGGCTACCAGGGGTGGGCAAACTTTTTGACTCGAGGGCCACAATGGGTTCTTAAACTGGACCGGAGGGCCGGAACAAAAGCATGGGTGGAGTGTTTGTGTGAACTAATATAAATTCAAAGTAAACATCATTACATAAAAGGGTACGGTCTTTTTTTTTTTAGTTTTATTCATTTCAAACGGGCCGGATCCGGCCCGCGGGCCGTAGTTTGCCCACGGCTGCACTAGACCAATGTCATAGCTCTAGAAATGGTGAAGAGTGGCTGGATTTTGGATAAGTTTTAGAGAGACAGCGACATTTTCTGATGAATTGCATATGGAGTATGAGATAAATACAAGGATGAAGAGTGATTTACAAGTTTTTTGCTTGAGCTTGTGGATGGTAATAATTTCCATTTACTGAAAAGGTAAAGCTTGCAGCTTTTGTAGTGTTGGGGAAGAGGATTATTGAGTTTAACTTTGAAGATGTTGAGTTTGAAATGCCTATTAGACATCTGAATGAGATTCTTAGTCATATACATGGTACTTAAAGACAAGGATAGAGAGGGGGCCTCTGCATTTGGCACAATACCTGGCTTTCCCAGAAGGCATCTTCAACTCCATAAACAGGGGCCAAGGGAAATCCACACAAATATTCAAAAATAATTATTATCCTCCCCCAAAAGGAATTAATTGTGGGTTTTGTGAATTGGAGCTAAGATCACACATTTTCAGGATGTCTATCCCATCATCAGAGTTCAATAGGGGGCTTGAGTATTGGGAATGACATTCAACTTCTCCAGGTGTTCTCAACACCATCAATGGATCAAGAGGGAAACTTCAGCCCTAACCAGTTTGGCTCAGTGGATAGAGCATTGGCCTGTGGACTGAAGGGTCCCGGGTTCGATTCCGGTCAAGGGCATGTACCTTGGTTGCAGGCACATTCCCAGTAGGGTGTGTGCAGGAGGTGGCTGATCGATGTTTCTAACTCTTTATCCCTCTCCCTTCCTCTCTGTAAAAAAAAATCAATAAAATCTATTTTTTTAAAAAAAGAGTGAAACTTCGTACTGGGACTAAGACACTGCTTCCTCTAGACTTTCTGCCTTCCATAATCAGGAATCAAGATGGGTTCTGAGCACTGGTAATAACACTTGGTTCCCTCAGGAATCCTCAATTTCATAGACATTGTCATTCTCTAGTCCTTGTCATTACTAATAACTTCATCTCTTCCATAATCTCAGTTTCATTATAATCACTCATTTGCATACTCCCATAACTCCCATGTCATGGAACAATTATTTTATGGGAAGGATTATCTTGCATATTATAGGATTTCTAGTATCCCTTGTTTCTGTTCACTAATATCTATAGAGTCCCTAATCATTATGACAACAAAAATATCCCTATATATTTCTAAATGCCCCATGGGGAAGCCACACCTTCCTTATTGAGAATCACTACTTTATTATTTGCAAAATATCATAGTTATTAACTAGCTGGGTAAAACAACATTTGTTTACCCAGAGTACCATTAAATTTTTCAGTTTTCCCTTCTGGGTAGAAAGATCTATAATGATATGTCCATTTTTACATATTAATTGTGACTATTGTCTCAAATAACCTATAAAGTCAACACCAGTTATTTTCAGACTTAGTTTTTCCATCTTTAAAGTGGAAATGCCATTTCATGGAGTACCTTTTAGATAATAATGCTGGAACAATGAAGATGCCAGGGAAAATACTTGAGCTCTTCAGAAGATAATACAATACCTAACTCCTATTAATATTTATTCTGAGCAAAACTAACAAATACACTGGGTGAAGGAAAAAGTGTAGATAGTGATTTTATTAATTTCATAAAAACACACATCTGTTTTCCTATCTAAAGAATAGCTCTACTGGGGAAATACTTTCCAGTCTTTTTGGGAATAAAATATGGTCATCACACACATTGGTAGTTTAAGAGACTACAAAGACTCCAAGGGCATTTACCACAAGTTGCTTAATGAGTTTTGGCAAGATTTAAGCAAGCATTTTGTAAAATGCACAGCTCCTCAACTAATTTTCAGTGCTCAAAGAAACAGAATTTACATTCTCTTAACCCCAAAATGCCACCATCATCACCATCTTAATATTTCTCGAGTACCCACTGAGTGCCTAGTACTCGTCTAACGTTTAAAATAAGTATTTTCACATTCTTTATGGATTTTAACCTCACAGCTGAGACATTCACTTATAAATTTTAAAAATCATCTCTCCTTGTTATCATCATAATAGGTAGCAGAATTTTCTCTTTATAATAAGAAGTGTTAAATAGATATAATGAGAGGACCCTGGGGCACAGATCTGCTTCCAACTAAGAAACCTCCCTACAGGAAGTCTGCTTGAATGAACCCCTAGTCCTTGGTGTCAAGAAAGATCTTTATGATCATTAAATTGGATTGACAGACACTGCCTTGAGACAATGGCAGGGGTTTGTACTGAGCACCTGCAGATCACAATGTAGTTAAAAGTGAATACTCTCATACAAGGATACAATTTCTAAAACTTGACACTGTATTTGCATAACAGACATGTGTAGGTACTTTTAAAAAGAGGAAGCTGTAATCCAGTTGTGGAATAATTGTCCCATCCAACTCCAGAACATTACCTGTGCTATCTCTATGACTGGGTACTACAAGAAAAGGTTATTTCTCAACAGTTTCAGAGTCAGATGGTTATGTAAGCTGTACTCCATCATTTTGGCTTCATTTGCGGTGCATTTTGAAAGGGCCAAATGCTAAAATCTGACTGCTGACAAGCCTTAATATTTCTGCCAGTAAATGCTGCCGAATCTCTCAAGCATAGGGTGTTATTTTGATCTCTTTCCACTGCCCTTCAGTTATTCTCTGGCCTCTGGCACTAAAAGATAATCACTTCTGAAAGCAATTAATTCACCTAGAGATCTGCTTTAAATTCACTGTATCTGTTATGACAAGAAGTGCAAGTCAAAATAATAATAATAAATGAAAACAGCCTTGATTTACATGTCAGATGAGTAGAGTGCAGGTTGAGTAGATGTAAGAACACCATCATTTCTGACCTGAGGTAGACACATTTTTTTCTCTCAGTTGTTAATCTTCACTACAAGTCTCAGGTTTCTGGGTAGCAGAGCTACTGAGCTGACGCTAAATACAGTTTCTGCCTTCCCCGAACATGGCATCCTCTGTCTTCAGCTATTCCTTTCTTTTATTTGCTTTTTTCTTTTTTCTTTTTTTGCCTTTGCCATGGCTTTAAAAAAGTATGTGAACCTGGTGGAATCTTCTTCAATAATAGCCAAACATGTTGCTGTAGACTGAATTTTTGTGTCCGCTGGAAATTCATATGTTGAAACCTAATTCACAGTGTGAAGGTAATAGGACATGGAGCCTTTGAGAAGCAATTAGTTCCTGAGAGTAGAGCCCTCATCAATGGAATTAATGCTCTTATAAAAGAGACCCCAGAGAGCTCCCTTGTCCCTTCCACCATGTGAGGACAGAGAGAAGACAGCCATCTGTGAACCAGAAAGTGGGTCTTCACAGACACTGAAGTTGCTGGTGCCTTGATTTTGAAAGTTCAGCCTCCAGATCTGTGAGAAATAAATTTGTGTTGTTTATAAGCCACCCGGTCTACGGTATTCTGTTACAGCAGCCTGACTGGATTAAGCCACATGTTGTTTCCAAGTTCTGTCTTCTCTGATGCAAACAATTCATTTTCTGTGTCACTGATGTGCATTTTCATATGAAAACTGTTTCCTGGTTGAAATGCAAAACCTATCTGCAAAGTTTCTTTCGTTTACCTTATCCCAGAACCCTACACTGGCCCACAGCGATGCTGAGAGCTGCACAGACAATGAGCACTTGGGTGAGTATTGGGACAGTGTTTGGCAGGCGATCCACACTCTAGAAATCTGAAGTATGGTTTCATAGGAGTATTTCCTTGAGTCTCCATAGCAATTAGTAGAAACATTTGGAAACCTGTGATCATTCTGCATCTGAAACAAAAAGTTTTAAAAAGACTGACACTTCTACTAACTCCTTCATGAAGCGAATTTGCTTCCAAAACCAGGACACTCTTAGAATGTGGGATGTGGGATAAAAGTGGGTTAAGGATGAGGGAACTAGCAAGAATAAAAACAGTATGACATTCTTGAACGAAATATGTGATAAAGCCAGATATTCCAGTTAAGCTGACAGAGTGTCAGATAAATCAAGCAAAATGAAACCTGGCAACATTACAAATATCTTTTCAACATTTCAATGTGGAAAGAGACAACTCTAAGTGCAAGTATATACTATTCTTTCAGAGTTATGCATGTGGCAGATATGCTGATGTTACCTTTTTCTCTTACTTAATTTTTTTATTATTATGGTAAGGATACTTAACATGAGCTCTACCCTCTTCACAAATTTTTAGGTGTAAAGTATTGTACTGTTAACTGTATAAGCACAATGTTGTACAGCAGATCCATAGAATTTATTCATCTTGCACAGCTGAAACTGCCGGGGTCCAACCCCAGCAGGTCCAGGGGTCCCCAAAGGTGTGGATGGAGTCGGCGAAGAAGGAATGACACAGAGACAGCGTTCAGTTGATCAGCAGCCTAGCCAGGATCTCCAGCCAAGTTCTGGTCTGGATCTCCAGCGAAGTTCTGCTGTTTATTGTCTTGTTACATCCGTATTTATCCCAGTTGATTTTAATCCTGTCAATTTCTATTACAAAGGTTAGGGAGTTTCTTATCTCCATTCCAGGAAGTAAAGATTATGTAGCTTAAGCATGATTGTTTGTAGTGATTAACTACCCGCCTGGCACTTAGTTAAGGAGGTTCATCCCCTCCCTGACTTCAGGGAAAAATTCCTACCTGGGGAAACAATCTTTCTAGGAGAGGCATCCCCTCCCTGACTTCAGGGAAAAATTCCTACCTGGGGAAACAACCTTTCTCGGAGAGGTGACCTTGGTTAAAACACACAGCGCTAAGGGGAGCAAACATATTAAGAACAGTATGCTATATACGCCAGGTCCCTTGAAACATATGCTGTGCAGATGTTTCTTTCCTGCAGCGACTGTGTCAAGCAGCAAGGATGGACCGGCTTCCGGCATGAAACTATAGACCCCTTGAATAGCAACTCCTTATTTCCCCCTCCCCACCAGTCCCTAGAAACCACCACTCTTCTGTCTGCCTCAAGGAGAGACTTTTTTAGATACTGCATATAAGTGGAATCATGCAGTGTTTGTCCTCCTATGACTGGTTTATTTTACTTGGCATTATGTTCTCCACATTCATTTATGTTGTTTTATGAGGTAGGATTTCCTTCTTTTTAAAGAGCATATAATTTTCCAATGTTAACATATACATTTTTTCACCCAGTCATCTGTTGATGCACATTTAGGTTGTTTTCATATCTTGGCTATTGTGAATAATGTTGATGTTATCTTTAAAAAATCACACACAGTTCTCTAGGATAACAATTGGGAATAGGGCCTTCTTTTAAAAGTAGACATCTTAATATTTAGTGATGTCCCACACTAACTATTACATAGGTTTTTCTATTTTATATGGTTTCAATAACATTTAGCTTGGAAGAAAGTGATACCTCTAGCCAAGGGAGAGAGGTTGAAGGGCTGATCCATGTATCCATCCATCTAGCCAGCCAACCATTGAACAAATATGCAGATAATCTGCTTGATGTTAAACACCATCAAAAGTATAAAGGTTAATCAATCATTGGTCCAAAACCCAAGAAACTGACAATCAATCTAATAGAGACAGCAAGATATGCAGATTAATGGGAAATAATGAGACTACTAGTTAAGATATACTAATTTGTAACCCACGTCTATCTAGGAAGGAATTGAGAGGGCTTATAACATGACAAGTATTATAGGATATTAAACTAGACCAAAAATACATAAACTAAGAAAAAGGTGGAATGTATGTATGATAATTATAAAGATAAATGTAATTTCTGTAATTGACCTGCACTGGTAGCTCTGAGCTTCCTGGAAGCCAGAAAAAAATAAGTTACAAAGTTAGGGAAAGTAGAACTCATATCAAATCCGTATCAGTTCCTCAGGAGAGATAAAGTTTCCTGTGCTGCTAAATTATATCATGTAGTTTATTGAAAGAAGCAATGAAAAATGAATACTTTGAAGGAAAAATGCAGAATATTTCATAACTGTTTATTAAAGCTGAGAGGGCAACATGCAAGGGTAACACGGTGAAGGGAATTCTAAGAGAGACAACGTTCAAGTGGTTCAAACATAGTTCTCTGTTCTCAGTAATAAAAGTATAGAACTCATAGAAATGATTCCAAGATTCTGGTCTATGAACTCATGATTACACATGGTTCTGTTTTTATTGTTACATGGAAAAATGGGAGAAAAATAAGAAAATATACTGAGTTTTTAACAAAACTTACTTTGTTTAATATAATGTCTTTTATTCTGAGATAATTTCTTCCTCTATCATGTGTTGCTTAATAACCTATATTTTTAAAAGTAAAGTGGGAAAGGTAAAATTAAAAAGATAACTTGAGATTATACTTAAATTAGAAGACAAGGATTCATAGAGAATTCTGGATATAAAAGAAATCTAACTCATGTATCCCAGGTTTCCTTAGCTTGTCACTAAAAAAAGTTCTTTCTAACCCAAGTCATTGTCTCTCTCTCTCTCTCTCTCTCTCTCTCTCTCTCTCTCTCTCTCTCTCTCTCCATATATATATATATATATATATATATATATATATATATATATATAATTGATTTCAGAGAGGAAAGGAGAGGGGAGAGAGACAGAAACATCAGTGATGAAGGAGAATTATTGATTGGCTGCTTCCTGCACACCCCCCACTGGGAATAGAGCCTGCAATCCAGGTATGTGCCCCCGACTGTGAATTGAACCGTGACCTCCTGGTTCATAGGTCAATGCTCAACCACTGAGCCACACCGGCTGGGCATATGCTCCATGTCTTGATGCTATTGGGCTGTCTCTTCAGCCATTAACCCTCATAAAACTGCTGCTCTTTTAAATTATTGCACCATAAGTAGCTATCACATATACTCCTCCCCACCAGCCTCTGAGGATGGCTACAGCTCTCTCCTTGGATAAGAATTACCTCCTTGTGAGATTTTTGAGGGGAGTCAATGAGAAAAATGCAGGTAAAACCCTTAGAAGGTGGTGGGCACATTGTAAGCCTTAATAAATGGTAGGCACAATTATATTTGGCCCTGGTTTTTGCTGTAATGTCCCTCACAGTAGACAGTATTGTTTTTAATTACCCTCTCTGTAGGAGAATTGTTTAATACATTCTTGACTGTGGCCATGAGACTTGCAGTGTTTTCATGTGAGGTATATTCCCTGTCTTAATGAATTTTAGCTTGGCCATGTGACTTTCTTTAGTCAATGAAATATAAGTGAAATGCTCTGGACCATATCTGAGCTGAAGCTTTAAGAGTTTCCAATAAGGACTGTCCCTTCAGCTTTGGTCCCATAACAAAAAGGAAAGAATTGCAAAGTCAGAGCCAACCCACAATCACTGATGAGAATGTGAGGAAGAAGAAAACTATTGGTTGTTAAGCCAATGAGATTTCTTTTTACCTTGGTATAACCTCAAGCAAGCTGACTGATAAATATCTTCATATACATCTCCAGTTTGTGTAAATATGCCAGTTCCTGTCTCATATCATCAGTGACTGTAAATATGCCAGTTTCTGATTGTTTATCCTGTGTTTTCTCTCTTGCTTTGTGGTTCCTTCTTATGTTTACTGGTAGTTCCTTTTAGACTATGGTGTCTACATGTGGTTTGTTTTACTTCAATTTTCTTAAGTGTAGAATATATACTACTGATAAGATACAGGCACATGATAGGTGGTTCATGATGAGAAAGTTAATCTCTTTTCAATGCTCATAGTTCTTCTGATTATATTCATGAGAAATTCTTAGTTTAGGTAAAGTTTGTCATTAATAACTGTCGAATAGTTGCTAATGTCCTTTTAAAAGAAAGGCAAAAGTGATCTTTAAGTGATCTTTAAGCAGCCGTATCTATTTGGAATTTAATGATATTGTTTAATCCATATAATACTAATTTATGATCACTTCTATTAATAACAAGTGATAATGGTCTGCCACTTGCAAATAGCTCCATTTAAAAAAAATAAATTTATTGAAGTAAGAAAAAAAGAGCTGATTTAAATAAAAAGTCAAGTGATAAAACTTGAGAGACTTTGTTTATCTAAAGGCCTTGCTTTTGTCTTTAGTTCTGGCAAGTTATCTAGCTGGATCTCTGCTTCACCTTGGTTACCTCACTTCATTGTTGACTTCAGGCCTAGCTTTCAAATTTACAGCATTTACCTCCTGCTTCAGAACAAGTTTCTGGGCCTGATACCTTAAAATGTAACTCCTACTTCTAATTTTTATTTATTTATTAAATATATTTTTATTGCTCTCAGAGAGGAAGGGAGTGGGAGAGTGAGATAGAAACATCAATGATGAGAGAGAATCATAGATTGGCTGCCTGCTGCACATCCCACACTAGGGACTGAGCCCACAACCCAGGCATGTGCCCTGACTGGGAATAGAACTGTGACCTCCTGGTTCATAAGTCGACACTCAACCACTGAGACACAGTGGCCAGGTGTACTTCTAATTTTTAAATCTCACTGAAAAGACAAATCCATTGTATCTTTTATCTACCTTCCCATAGACTTAAATAGTTTCAAAGAATACATACTGCTCTAATTTTGTTGCTGATTCTAGTAAATACACAGCAGCTAAACACCACTAGGACTGTTTTTACTATGACCCCTTCTCAGCTTCACATAGAGTCCACTACTCAAAGCTGAGTCTTGGATCCCAAAGGTAAAATGGATCTATTACCTCTAGTAATCACATTTCCTTTCCCATTATTAATGCCCCCAATAATCTTTAAGGGCTTTCGGGAACCAACTGCTGCACATAGCTAACTTGATTGAACTATTTACAATAACTCATGGTTGTTTTCCTTAGAGAAAGCTTCCACTACAGAGTCCTATTAATGTTTATCAGAAAGTTAAACTGCTTTTCCTATAATATATATTTTTCTTATTTAATATAAATGTCTTTATTTCAGTATGTTGCTCAGTTTCCCAAGGCAATTAACTTTATCTGAAGTTAAACTAGTTTGTGCCCCTCCTTACAGAGTAATAAAATAAAGGCTTGCTTCGTACCAGTTCATATACTGAGCTACTGTCAGCAGCTGGCACAGTTTCAAGGGTGGGCATGATGAAATGGTTGGACCAAGGGCGGCTGACCAGCTTGGGACCAAGCAGCCACCAGTTAGGTCTAGAAAGTTTGAAAATGAGGTTGCACTACTGATAGTATCATTAGAGTTACCTCCACTCCATGAGATTGCTCCAGAGACACCTAAGAATACTATATAATGAAAGGGTAATATGCAAATCAACCGAACAGCAGAGAGACCAGTCACTATGATGAGCACTGACCACCAGGAGGCAGACGTTCAATGCAGGAGCTGCCCCCTGGTGGTCAGTGTGCCCCCATAGGGGGAGCTCTGCTCAACCAGAAGCCGGGCTCAGGGCTGGAGTGCAGTGGCAGTGGTGGGAGCCTCTCCCACCTCTAAGGCAGCGCTAAAGATGTTCAACTGATGATGTAGGTGGGGAGCAGGCCTAAGCCATCAGTCAGAATCCTCCAAGAGCTCCCAGACTGTGAAAGGGCACAGGCCAGGCTGAGGGACCCCCCGAGTGCATGAATCTCGTGCACTGGGCCTCTAGTAGTTTTAATATTATTGGATTCCTTCAGCTTCCAGAAGCAACTACAGCCTGCTGCCCTATGCTTGGGTGAGATGGACATGAGAGGTGTATACATGGCATATTCTGGAGCTCTGGCAGACACTATAGGTTTTCTCATCCAGATTTACCTGTAATCAATTAATCAACCACCTTGTACTTGTTTGTGTTTTCCTAGTTTAGCATTAACATAGTGTTTTATTTTTTTAAAGCATTTTAATTACTCATCAATAATAAGAAGAATGTTCTAATTTATACCCAGTGTACCTATTATGATCCTGGAATTTTGCATATTTATTTAGTCAACAATTATTAAAATCTTACTATGTTCTCTATACACCTTTCTGGGCACTGGTGACCTGTCAGTGAATGAGATAAACAAGATACTTGGTCTTTTGGAAAAAAATTATACTAGGGGAGATGGAAAGCAAACAGACAGTAATAATAATAGATGTTATATATTCTATGGGTAATATAAAGCAGTATGTGGGGAAGTGCAGAGTGTGAATGTAGATATTACAAATTTATAGAGGGTTGTCAAGGAAGGCCTCTCTGATAAGATGACATTTGATCAAAAACCTTAAGTGAGGGGTACTTCGCTACCTCTCTGACTTCATTTCCTACCATTTTCCCTTCATCACATCCCAGAGACACTGTTTCATACACTGGCCTCCTTGCTTTCCCTTGAGAACAACCTTGCAATCTCCTCTGCCTGGAATGTTCTTCTCCTGTGTATTTACATAACTCCTTTTCTCACTTCATTCAGAGGCAAAATCAATAGGAATAGGCAACTGCTTATTCAGAAAGAGGCGGGAATGAGGGATGAGACCCACCTTTTGGGCTTGGACAACTTGGTATAAATCAATATAAAAACACGATGAGCCCTAGCCAGTTTGGCTCAGTGGATACAGCATAAGCCCTCAGACTGAAGGGTCCTGGTTTAGATCTCAGTGAAGAGTATGTACCTCAGTTGCAAGCCAAACCCCCCCTCCCCCCCCAACCCTCCCCCCGCCCCCCGCTCATCGGGGCACATGCGGGAGGCAACCAATCAACGTGTCTCTTTCATCAATGTTTCTCTGTGTGTGTGTCTCTCCTCCCTTCCTCTCTCTCTAAAAATCAATGGGAAAATATACTCAGGTGAGGATTAACAAAGAAAGAACACAGATGAAAATGCTCAGGAAGATGATGAACTCCATTGTGAACAGTCAGATACACATATCTGACAATCAGGAAAGAGATCTAGGCTGGCAAAATATGCAATTTGGTTTGAATAAATGAGTGAGCTACAGATTTTGGAGTCAACAGCTCAAAGTTGCTAATGGTCAGCCACAGGACTGAGTGAGATCACCCAGGGAGAGTGTGCACAATGACAAGAGAAGAGAGCTTAGTATACAGGAATGGAAGAGTTCTTGAAAGATACTGGGAGAGAATCGCCATGGAAAGATAAACGGAAATCCAGAAGAACACAGAGACATAGAAGCCAAGGGATAAGACAAGAGTGAGAAATGCTGTTAAGAAATCAAACAAGATGAGAACTGAGACTCCATCAGACATATCAGTGAAGAAGTAGGTGAGAAATGAAAAGCAGGTTTAATTTAGTGGTAAGTATGGAAGACAGATTGCTGTGGTTGACAGGCGAGTGGGAGGATAGCGACAAGAGAAATGTGAATTTAGAGGAGAAAGATGTGAATTTAGATGAGAAAGATGTGAATTTAGATGAGAAAGATGTGAATTTAGGCAACTCCCTTAAGACATTTGGATGTAAAGAGGTGATGAGACATAGAGTCATAGCAGGATTAGAACCTTATCTCATTTGATTCTCATAACAGTCTGGTGAGTCATGCACTAATATCCTTCTCCATTGTAAAGGGGAGCCGCAGGATAGTTAAACCTGTGGTAGGACCAAAATTGTAAGCCAAGTCTTTTCTCTCCCAAGTTCTTTCTTCTCTACTTCCTACCTCTAGATGTTGTAAATTACAAATCTTTCCAGGAGGAAAGCACAAAGCTTATTATTACAAAATTAATAACTTATATACTTTGGTTCTTATTTTAGCTTAATAAATGCACCACAGAAATATAACAAAGTGCTACTACTTTCTGAAGTTGCTGTAAATATTCCTCAGATGTCAAAATAAAAGTAGATCAAAATTTCCGTCACAATTAATTTTGGTAATGGAATGTATATAAAAATACATGCATTGACTGGGGTTTTGGTCAGCATCAAGATGCACTGTTCCTTGAGGTAAATATTGGTCTTATCTTGGATCAATATTTACCTTGCAGTTGGGTACGTGTGTGACTGACTTCAACACAAGTCTATAGCTGCTTAATGTCTGCAACCTGCCTCTTATCAGTGCTTTTGAAACTTCATCATAGTCCCAAGGATGTTTGGAGATTTGTAGTATTCTGGATCCCTATAGGTTCTTTACTGTCAGTACAAATAAGAGAGCTTTATGATATGACTGGCTCTAGCATAGTTGTCATTGCTACACAAATAGTTCCTGAAGCTTATAGAAACCTTAATGAGAAAAAATGAATGAGTATATATTGTGAATGGCCAGAGTATTCATGGGGACAATGATTTAAAGGGGTTTCTTTTAGGGAGATTTGGTGTAGGAGCATTTATAATTCAAATACTTGATAGCTGTTTACATATCCAATTTTTTAACAGCTGCCTGGGGCTAATGACTCCTTATCTCCACTAATAAAAGAGAAAGATGCAAATTGACCATCCCTCCATGATCACCCACCAGCCAATCAGAAGTGATTATGCAAATTAACCTGACAAAGATGGCGGGTTAATTTGTTATGCAGGCACCTAGTGGCTGGGGTCACAGGGACAGGCGTCCCCTGGAGCCAGGCTGCTCTGAGCCTGTAGGCCCATGCATAGGCCCAGAGTGGCTGAAGTCCCGGAATGCCCCTGGCCACTCTGGGCCTATGCTCGCAGGTGCCAAGCGGCCGGGGGTGGGGCGGGAACATCCCCGGGACCCAGGTACTCCAAGCCGGCGCACACCCAAGTGGCCAGGGATAGGGCATGAACGTCCCCTGCAGCGAGTGAGCAGACAGCAGGGCCCTGCTTGCCACTGGCCATGGCAGCGAGGGGCAAGCAGTCCCCTGCAAGGCCCCCACAGAGAGCAGACACCAGAGCCCTGCTTGCCCCTGTGGCAGCGAGTCAGAGAGAAGACAGCAGGGCGCTGCTTGCCCCTGACCCCAGCGGCGAAGGGCAGGCAGTCCCCTACAGAGAGCAGACACCAGGGCCTGCGGTGGCGTCAAGCAGGCAGGTCCGCAGAGAGCAGAGAACCATGGGGAGCAGGAGTAAGCCCTCAGTAGGACATCCCCTAAGGGCTCCCAGATTGGAGAGGGTGCAGGTCGGGCTGAGGGACCCCTCCTTCCCTGTGCATGAATTTCATGCACTGGGCCCCTAGTTCATATATAAAACACTGTATTTCTTTAAACTGAGTCTGATGTCCAGTATACTTCTGGGTTTTGATTTTTCTTGCTTAGAATGACCTTTGGCATAGCTCATAAGAACCCTTTAGCTGACCTCTTAGGATATATAATAAGCTTAGATGTGTCCAATCCTTGACTCTATTTCCTTTAGTTCCTTTCATATAGTGCACAATATGAATTAATAATGGCAAGTTGCTATGCATAAAACCTGCAACTTTGACTGAGATCATGTTAGTGTCATTTGTATTATATTAATTTTGCCTTTTTATCCTTTGAAACAGACCCAGCTAGAATCAAGCAGAGCAGAAAAGTTACTATTCTTACCCACAAGTTGAATAATGGAACCTAGCAGGGGATTAGCACCCTAGGTTAGAATACACTTTTAGTGGAACTAACATTAGTCAAAATATTTTTGAATAGTACAAAGAGTGAATTTTCATACTGTAAGAGGAATATAGAGGTATGGGAGGGTACAGAAAAGTATAATAATGAATTTCAAAGAAATGGAAAATAGGCTGTACTAGTATAAGAAAAGGTTAAAGTAATTGGAGTTACTTATCTTAGCAAAAAGAAGGCTAAGGCATGAAAGGTGTGATCTTAAAGTATATAAAGGGATTATGTGATGAGACCACTGAGCAGTTTTTCTGTTTGTCACTATAAAATTGAATAGGAGAAAATTGAGTTAAATTGAAATAGAGTGGTATTTGGAGAGCATTTAGGCCAGACATAGATTTGAGAATTTTCAGCATGAATATAACAGAAAGGCCCATGATATTAGGTAAGAATAACAACAGAGTATAGAAAAGAAGTATAAGAATAAGCTGTGGGTAAACACAACAACTAAGGTTTGGGAGGAGGAATTAAAGTCTATATGTTAAAAAAATGGAAGAAGACAAGATAATGCAGTATGATCAAATGGGAGAGTACTTGTTGAGTGCTTACTATATGCCAGGCGCTTATCAAAGTATTTGCCACATATTATGTCATCTAATCCTCATGAAAACCATATGATTTGGGCACTATGGTGCTATAATTACCCCCCTTTTACAGATAAGGAAACAGAGTCACGGAGAGGTTCATTAACTTACTCTAGGCCACAGCACTCTGAAGGGCAGGAGTCCAGATTCAAATCCAGACAGACTGGCTCCAACACCCACATTTCTAACATCTCCCTACTTCCTCTAAATAGAGAGTTTCAAGAGGTAGAAGGATAGGAAAATAGTGTATACTGAAAAAATGGCAGAAAGAAAGAGGACTAATAAAGATATGTGGTGACTGGGAGATGCAAGTTAACATAGCAGAGAGCAAGAGCAGTGAGGAAGTAAGATAGGCATCAACAAGGGAATGTATTCTCAGGGAGTAGCAGCAGCACATATAGATTGGCGTTGAAGGGAAGAAGAAAAATGCAGCAATTACTTGAGGGAATGGCAGGGGAAAATGTGTTGTTTTTTTAAGACAGAATATGCTTAAAAATTTTTTTTAATGTATTTGGGTGACATTGGTTAATAAAAATATATAGATTTCAGGTGTACAATTCTATAATACATCATCTGCATGTTGTATTGTGTGTTCACCACCCCAAGTCAAGTCTCCTTCTGTCACCATTTATCTCCCCTTTATTCTCTTCTACCTTCCCCATTCCCTTTCCCTCTGGTAATCACCATACTGTTGTCTATGTCTATGAGGTGTTTTTTTTTTTCTTCATCTCTTCACATTTTTCACCCAATACCACACCCTTCTGATAGCTGTCAGTATGTTCCATGTATCCATGACTCTGGTTCTACTTTGTTTGTTAATTTTTTTCATTAGATTACACATATAAATTAAATCATGTGGTATTTGTTTTCTTCTGACTGGCTTATTTCACTTAGCATAATAATCTCAAGGTCCATCCATGCTGTTGCAAAAAGTAAGACTTCCTTCTTTTTACAGGCAAGTAATATTCCATTGTATAAATGTACCACAGCTTTTTTATTCACTCATCTACTGATGGGCACTTGGGCTGCTTCTAGATCTTGGCTATCTATAATAATAAAAGCGTGATATGTTAATTAGGCCAGACAGCCAAACGACCTTCTGGATGTCATTCCAGATGTCCTTCTGGATGAAGCCACAGTGGCAGGGGCCAAGGCAGAGGTGGTTAGGGGTGATCAGGCAGGAAGGCAGAGGGGTCAGGGGCTATCAGGCAAGCAGGCAGGTGAGTGGTTAGGAGCCAGTGGTCCCAGATTGCGAGAGGGATGTCTGACTGTGGGATTGGGCCAAAACCAGCAGTTGGACATCCCCCAAGGGGCAGGATTGCAAGAGGGTGCAAGTTGGGCTGGGGGACACCCCCTTCTATGCACGAATTTCATGCACCGGCCCTCTAGTTGTAAATAATGTTGCAATGATCATAGGGGTGCAAACATTCTTTCAAATTAGTGTTTCAGGTTTCTTTAGATATATCCCCAGAAATGAAATCATTTGGTCTTAAGATAATTCAATTTTTAATTTTTTGAGGAGCCTGCACATTGTTTTCCATAGTGGTAGCACCAAACTGCACTCCCACAAACAGTGCACAAGGGTTCTCTTTTCTCCACATCCTCACCAGCACTTGTTGTTTATTGATTTATTGATGGTAGTCATTCTGACAGGTGTGAAGTGATATCTCATTATGTTTTTAATTTGCATTTCTCTGATCATCTTTTCATAAGTCTATTAGCCATCTGTATGTCCTCTTTGGAGAAGTGTCTATGCAGGTCATTTGCTTATTTTTTAACTGGGTTTTTGTTTGTTTTGTTTTGTTTTTTTTTGGTGTTGAGTTTTATAAGTTCCTTATAAATTTTGTATAGGAACCCCTTAGCAGATGTATTATTGATGCCCTGGCCATTGTGACTTAGTTGGTTAAGTGACATTCCATGTACCAAAAGATTTCCAGTTCAATTCTGGTTAAGGCAAATGCCCAGGCTGCTGGTTTGATAGCCTGTTAGGGTGTATATAGGAGGTAACAGATCAATGGTTCTCTGTCACATTAATGTTTCTCTTTCTCTCTCTCCCTCTCTCTTCCTCTAAAATCAATAATAATAATAATAAATATTTTTCAAAAGGATCTCTTCAGCTAGCTTTCAGTTGGTTATTTAGGATTATTGTTCCATAATTTAGTTGTAATTCCAGTATAGTCCTGGAAGGAGGTGAGTGTAGTTTCCATCTACTCCACCACCATCTTGGATTAATTACCAAGATATTATTTTCTAAAAACCCAAATACAGTTCTGGAGGTAGAAGTAATAAATGACCTTATGGGGTTAAAATCAGGGTTTATACAGGAGAGGTTTCTTCTTGGAGCTTCAGAGCAGAATTCAATCCGTGTCTCTTTAGCTTCTAGAGACTATCATTCCCTTCCTCAAATCACTCTAACCTCTTGCTTCCCTTGTCACATTTTCTACTCCTCTGAGCCCAGTCTTTACCAACTAATACTTAATTGACTCACAGACTCATGAGAATAAATGATTGTTTTAAGCCACTGAGTCTGAGGATGATTTCACAGCATTTTTGTGACAATAATTACACTTGTCAGGGACTTAGCACAGTGCTTGGCACATGATTAGTGTTTAGAAAATGTTAATTGCCTTTTTTATGGATAAAATGCAATAAATATTTTCTACATTTCATCTATACTACAAAGCATGCAGTTATTATGAAACATTTGGATGATTAAATGTTTCCATTTGGTGTCATGCATACAGCATTTTTGCAATAAAAAGTGAAACAAATCCTTCACAAAGAGGTCTCTTAGACTTTTGCATTTTGATTGCTGTATTTTTCCCATGCAAGTGCAACTTCCTCCCACTAATGCTAATATGATTTATGTGTGTGCATTGAAAGGAAAATATATTCCATGCATATTATACTAATGAATTAATTTAGGAACTCACAAGCTCATCTTTTTATTAACTTCCCACTCATCACCTTATGTACTTTGCATGTTGTGGTAAATGCAAAAGAAAACATTTAAAAATATTCACTTGCTTGTTCAAATCAGAATCTTAGAATGCTACCTTAATATTACATGTATATCTTAAAAATGATCTTGACTACTCATTTTCTGTTATAATTATTTAAACCTGTCAATTTTAATTTATTGCCTTCAAAGTTTTGTTTGATTAATGTAATCACAAACTTCCATTTACCAGATGTCTCAACATCCTCATTGATACTGTAAACTATTTGTCATATTCCACTAAAGTCTATTTGCTTTTTTGCTGATGTTCAGTGTATTAAGTGCAAGTAATTAACACTGCTTTCTTTTAAAAGTCTCTGTACTTTTTTAATTGATAGCTTGTAAGTCTTCAGAACACACTGTGCTTTAACTTGGTTCTCTTTGGAATTTTGTTTTTGGAGGAGGTGAAGGTGGATGGTAGGTTATGTAGCAAGGGTTAGAAAGATTGAGTGCCTGCTCTTCATATGTCCTTACCGTCACAAATTATTTAAATCTGTAGCTTGATTTTTACACGTGTAATTGAAGGCATGTCACTATAGTATAAATCCTTTCTAAAGGCTTTCAAGGTGTATATGGCAATGTATGTGTGAAAAAGAAGAGTTTCAATAAGATAGGATTTTTTTCACCCATTGGAGGACAACTTAGAAGTCATGCAAAGGTGTAAGTCATAATAAAATGTGAGAGACCAGTTGGGGAAGAAGATAAAACTAGCAGGTTTTAACTTTTATTTAACTTTGTGCCCTAACATCTGCAAAACCTAAGGATCTATTTTTCTATTTATCCCATTACAGGGCAGTTTAGTTTAATTTAGGTGGCATTTATTATTCAAATCTACTCCCCTTGCATCTACTCCAAGACTTTATTCCATTAATTATTCTTACTTATATCTATAACCTCAAACTCGGTCTTTCCACTGGAGATATAAATATTATCAAATATTCTCCTTCAAAAGTACCATCCTTTGAACCCGTGTCACCCTTTTTCTAGAGCTGTTTCTCCTTCTCTTCACATGCAAGACTTTACAAATACTACTTTGCTCAACATTCCCGCATCTCCAATTCAGTCCACTTCAATATGGCTTCCATTCCTATCAGTTTGCTGAAATTTCTCTAGAAAAAGTAACTAATGACTTCTAAATTGGTCATTTCAATTTTAGTCTCTTTGGTTTGACCATTTTATTGCACTTGACATTGTTAAACATGCCATGTCTCTTGAAAAGCTTACTTTCATTGGCATCTGTGATTACACTTTCTTATTTCTCCTTTCTCAAGCCTTTCTTTTTGTCCTGCTTGGTTGCCTTTTTTCACTTCACTGCTTCTTTAATAATGGCATTTTCCAATACTAAAGTCTCTACCTCTCTTTTCACTGTACATACTATTTTTATGTCTTCATCTATATTTTCATTGCTTCAGCTGTCACAAATATTTTTAAAGAATTCTAATAGCTGAAGTCCAGATTTCTATTTTTCAGTTCCTTAATGGAAATTTTCCCTTAGATATTATAGACAACTCAAAGGAATTTATTAAAAATTAATCTCATTAATTTTTCCAAAGCATTTTTTTCTGCCTGCATTTCCTACCTTGGTAAATGGCAACATTAACTATTCAGAAACCCAAGACAGAGGCCTGATAGATTCCTTCTCCTCTTCAGTTTAATTATCATAAAAATTTCAATTTTCATTGATTCTATTTTGTATATATTTCTTAAATTTCTTCTCAGACTCATTATTTAAATTTATGCATTTTATTACCTCTATAGTAGTTCAGTATTATCTTCAGTCATTTTATGACTTTTGGATTTCAGGGACAAGCAAAATTTCAAAACCAATTCAATTTAATTTATCAAAGTTACTTGCAAAAAGTCAAGATACAATATTATTTGTATTTTTATAAACTGACAAAAATTTTGGTCAAATATTATAAAAATGCCATTTAAAATAGAAAAAACATGAAATACTTAGAAATAAATCTAATGAAAGATGCAAAATCATTATACCTGAAACAACAAAACATTCTGAGAGACAAAGAAAAAGCTAAATAAGTGAAAAAGCATACTATGGTTATGGATTGCTTGGAAGTCTCGATAGTGTTATGATGTCAATTCTTCCAAAATTGATCTATAAAGTAAATGTAATCCCAACCAAATGACTGCACAGTGATTGGGTATATGTTTAAATTGACAAGCTGATTATAAAATTTGTATTAAAATGTAAAGGTTGCCTGGCCAGTGTGGTTCAGTGGTTGAGCATTGACCTATGAACTAGTAAGTCAGGGTTTGATTTTTGGTCTGGGAACATGGCTGGGTTCCCCGGGGTTGCAGGCTTGATCCCTGGTAGGGGGCCTGCAGGAGGTAGCCTAATAAATGATTCTCTCTCATCATTGATGTTTCTATTTCTCTCTCCCTCTCCCTTCCTCTCTAAAATCAATAAAATATATTTAAAAATAAAATAAAATGTAAAGGTCTGTGAATAGTCAACATGATCTTGAAGAAGAAAACAGGGCAAAAAACCTAAGAAGTAGACACTTCTCCAAAGTGGACATACTGATGGCCCAGAGACATATGAAAAAAATGCTCAAAGTCACGGTATCACCTCACACCTGTTAGAATGGCTACCGTCAACAAATCAACAAATGACAAGTGCTGGCGAGGATGTGGAGAAAAGAGAACCCTAGTACACTGCTGGTAGGAATACAGACTGTAAACTGTATGGAGTTACTTCAAAAAATTAAATATGGAACTGCCATTTGACCCAGTGATCCCACTTCTAGGAATATATCCTAAGAAACCCAAAACAGCAATCAGAAAGAATGTATGCACCCCTATGTTCATAGCAGCACAATTTACAATAGCTAAGATCTGGAAACAGCCCAAGTGCCCATCAGCAAATGATTGGATGAAAAAGCTGTGGTACATTTATACCATGGAATACTATGCAGCAATAAAAAATAATGATCTTTTACCCTTTGAGACAGCATGGAGGGACCTGGAGAGTATCATGCTAAGAGAAATAAGCCAGTCAGAGAAATACAAGTATTACATGATCTCACTTACTTGTGGAATCTAATTAACAAAATAAACTGATGAATGGAGTGGATCCAGAGACATGGAAATATGGAACAGAGTATGTAATCTCAGAGGGAAGGCGGGGGAGGGTGGGTGGCTGGGAGATGATCAATCAAAGACCTTGTATGCATATATGCATAACCCATGGACACAGACAATAGAGTATTGGAGGCCTGGGGTGGAGGACAGGGGAGGGCTGGAGGGGGTCAATGGGGGAAAAGGGGGACCTATGTAATACTTTCAACAATAGCGATTTTTAAAAAAGAAGAAGAAAACCAAACTTGGAATCCTTAGAGAAGTAGATTTCAAGACTAACTATAAACCTATAATGATTAATCCAGTGTGGTATTTATGAAAGGTTTGACAAATAGACCAATGGAACAGGATAGGAAGTCCAAAAATAAGCCCACACATACAGAATCACTTGATTTAAATCCAAGATCCCACTGTAATTAAGTGGGGGAAAGAATAGGCTTTTTAATAAATGATATCAGAGTAATTGCATATCCATATGGAAGAAAATGGACCATGATCCCTATGTCATACCATGTACAAAAATCAAATTGAGATGGATCATAGACCTAAATGTGAAAGATAAAATAACACAACTTCTAGATCTGTGCCTCATGGACCAAATCTGACCCATTAGCTCTGTTTATAAATAAAGTTTTATTGGAACAGAGCCAGCCCATTTATCTCTGTATTTTTATGACTGCTTTCATGTTACAATGGCAGAGTTGAGTAGTTATAACAGAGAGTATATGGCCCCACGATACCATATATATTTACTATCTGGCCCTATAGAAAAGTTTGTGAAGGGCTATTCTATAAGAAAACGTAGGAGAATATCTTCACAATTCTGAAAATTCATTTTTTCCTTTATAAAGGAAATATAACCATAAAAGCCTAAAAGATTAAATAAAACAATACATTTGATTTTATTAAATTAAGAACATCAGTTTATTAGAATTTGTGTCCAGAATATAATAGAGATTATTAAGAAAAAGTCAAATAATCTAATTTAAAGATGAGCAAAGGATTCAAATAGATATTTATTCAAAGAATATATACAAATGGTTAATAATCACATGTTAAGATGTTCAATATCATTAATCATTAAGGAAATCTAAACCAAAACTAAAATTAGATACCTACAGTGCATCCACTAGGATTAGTAAAATAAAAAACAAAGGCAAAAATAAATTTTGCAGATATGTACAGAAATTGAAATACTCCTGCACTGCCAATGGGAATATAAACTGATTCATGCAGTTTCTTTGAAAAACAATTTGACATTTCCTCAAAAAATGAAACAGAGGGTTATTACCATATGATTCCAACAATTCTACTCTTATGTATATACCCAAGAGTATAACAAAAGATCTTCACATAAAAACTCATACACACACAAAAAAAGGAAAGAAAATGAATTTGAAGTAAGAGGACAAAGTTGTGGTAAACTTAACTGAAATAATAAAGATAATGGTAATAATAAAAAACCCTCATACACAAATTTTCACAACAGTATTGTTTATAATAGTCAAAAATTGTATGCCGGGAGCCGGTCCATCCTTGCTGTTTCAAGGGACCTGGCATATATGGCATACTGTTCTTAATATGTTTGCTCACCTTCTTGGCACTATGTGTTTTAACCAAGGTCTCTGAGAAAGGTTGTTTCCCCAGGTAGGGATTTTCCCCTGAAGTTAGGGAGGGAATAAAACCTCTTAACTAAGTGCCAGGAGGGTAATTAATCACTTTAACTATGAACAATCATGCTTAAGCTACATAATCTTTACTCCCTGGAATGGAGATAGAAACGCCCTAACCTTTGTAATAGAGATTGATAGGATTGAATCAACTGGTATAAATACAGATGTAACAAGACAGCAAGACACAGAACTTAGAACTCAGAACCTAGGCACAGAACCTACACAGAACATTCTCTAGAGACAGAAGAACTTCGCTGGAGAGAACATGGCAAAAGTTCCTGGACAGAAACTGGCCTCAGAACCTAGAGACAGAACCTAGCGAGAGAACATGGCAAAAGATCCTGGACAGAACCTGGCTGGAGAACCTAGCGAGGGAACATGGCTACAGAATCTGGCTGGAGAACCTGGAGAACCTAGCAAGAGAACATGGACACAGAACCTGGCTGGAGATCCTAACCAGAACTTCACTGGAGATCCTGACCAGAACTTGGCTACAGAACCTGGCTATGATGATCAACTGAACGCTGCCTCCATGTCATTCCTTCTTTGCCGACTCCGTCCACACCTTTGGGGACCCCTGGACCCGCTGGGGCTGGACCCCAGCAATTGTAAACTGCTAAGTGTCCATCAGTTGATAGATGGATAAACAAAGTGTGGTATATTCACACAATGAAGTACTATTCAGGCATAAAAAGGAGTACTAATAGATGATACAACATGAATAACACTATAAAACAAACAAGCCGTGTCAACTTAAAGAAGTCAGACACAAAAGGCAACATATTACATGAGTCCAGGATAGACAGAAACAGAAAGTAGTAGACCAAGGGTTGCCAAGGTGTTGAGGGACTTGAGGGAAGTGGAGGTGAGGGTACGAGGAATGACTGCTAATGAGTCTGGAGATTCTTTTGGCAGTGATGCAAATATTCTGAAACTAGATCTTTATGGTTGCAGAACTGTGAATATTGTAAATTTCACTTTATAATAGCAAATATTATGGCATTGAATTATAGCTCAATTTTTTAAAAGTAGCCAAAAATATGTAATCAAGTTTACTTGCAAGACATGGAGGTTATATTAAGCCATCAAGTAAAATAAATCAAACAGACATTGAAAAATAGTTATTTTCTTTAGATGACCCAACATACCCCAAAACAAACCACAATGATATACTACTACACACTCACCAAAATCACTAAAATTAAAAAGAAGTAATGCCAAAAGTTGACAAGTATGAAGAACAACTGGAATTTTCACATATTGGCAAGTGTAATTTTACACAGTCACTCTGAATAAACTTAGTGGGTTTTGTTTTTCATTTAAATATATGCTAAATATATTACACTAGGCTTCTATCAGGATAAACAAAACATATGCTTATCCTATGGCCAAGAAATTCTACTCCTATGTATATAACCTAAAGAAATGAGTACATAGACCCACAAAAAGAACCATATAGAATGGTCATACTAGCTTTACTCATAATAAGTAAAAACAGAAATGGCCCAAATGTCAATCAAGAGGAGAATGAGTAAACAAGTTGTGCTAATATCATTCACCGAAATACTGCAGAGATATCAAAAAGAAAAAAAAAAAAAACAACCTTCTAAACTTACACAACAACCCAGATGAATTAGAGAAGAAGAAACCTTATGCTGACTATAGGAAGCCAGACACAAAAAATTACATACTATATAATTCCATTTGGGTTAAGTACAAGAATAGACAAAACTAATCTATGATGCTATAAATCAACAGTGGTTGCCAATGGTGGAGGGATGGAAATTCAATAGAATGAGTTGAGAAAAATCTCTATATCGCGATGTAGGTGGTAAGATACAGAGTTATTGTTTAAAAAAAATGATCAACTGAGTAAATTTTAAAAGATTTTATTGGCTTTCTTCAATGTTTCATGAATTGAGCAACATCCAATCTAGCAGGTAGAAAAGAACTCTGAGGAACTGTATAAAATAAAAGACTTTTACGGGCAGAAGGGAGCAGGAAAAAAGAAGTTATACTAGACAGAAAAGTTGGTTGGTTATTGCAAGGTCACTTTCCTTCAGGGGATGGCAGGTATCTATCAGGCAGATAACCTAACTAGTGCCAATCAGATGATTCCTGATTGACTGCTTTAAATTTTCATTTCTGGGAGAGTCAAAATTATCATTAAGCCTTGGTTTGGTGATGTGGAGTTTAGCATAAGCAACTCCATTTGGGGCATCTTGTCTTGTTTTTAATAGTATGCACAAATGTACAAATTCAGGTTACACACCTCATAGTATACATTTAATATCTTAATTGTAACAATAAAAACAAAAGAAAGAAATAATCTGAAAATTGTAACCCCTTCTAATGGTGAAAAATAAAACTGATATTTTGCCAAATAAAGACTTTAAAGACTTATATTGGAAAGCGACACATATATTTACCATTATTTCATTAAAAAAGTCTTAACACAAAAACCTAAGGAAAATGCAATATCAGAATCAAAAGCTTTATGTAGAATAAATCTAGTGTTATAGAAAACTTACTACCTTGTTCTTATTTTTGTACCATTTTTCTTTGAAGCAAAAAAAATCTTATTTTGGATTAGTAAAATTTGAAGAGTAGTAACTTGTTATTACTGTTCTAATTGTACATATGCTTATTCAATTTAAACAAAATAATTTTCCCCAAATTATCCTTCATGTACAAAAATAATTTTCAAAATTCAGTTCCATTTTTATACACCAATAACAAACTATTAGGAAGAGAAATGAAGAAAACAATCTCACTTACAAATACATCAAAAACAATAAAATACCTAGGAATAAATTTAATTAAGGGGTGAAAGACCTGTATTTGGAAAATTAGGAACATTAAAGAAGAAAATGGAAGAAGATAAAAATAAATCAAAGCATATATCATAATCATGATTAGAAAGAATTAACATCATTAAAATATCCATACAACCCAAATAAATCTATAGACTCAATGCAATCCCTATCAAAATACCAATGGCATTTTTCACAGAACTAGAACAAATAATCCTCAAATTTACATAGAACCTCAATAGCCCTTGAATAATCACAGCAATTTTGAAAAGAACAAAGTTGGTCAATAAATGGTGTGGGGAAAACTGGACAGTACATGTAATAAATCAACTACTTTCTTACACAACATATAAGAACTAGAGGCCCAATGCATGAATTCATGCACCTTGAAAGGAACTGTGGGCAGTGAGGCTGGGGTGGGCACAGGGGCGGGTCTCAGCCCATCCTCCATGCCCCCACACAGCCCCTCCTGCTGTGGCCTAGGTTCCCTGTCTGCCCGCAACCCCGCTCGCACTGCTGATGGCGTGGAGCGATTGGGGCCAGCACCAGCAGCAGGTGCAAGCGGGGCCGGTGCCAGCAGTGGGTGCAAGTGGCAGCTGCTGCCCCGATTGCCCCTCAGGAGCAGGGGGAGGTGGAGAAGCCCTCAGAGGTGATCAGAACTGGCAGCTGCTGCTAGAATCCATTGATGGCACCGAGCAATTGGGGCCAATGCCGGGCACTGGCAATATGTGTGATCAGTGGCTCTGGTGCCAGCAGCGGGTGCGAGCGGGCCAGCTCTGGCAGCATGTGTGAGCGGTGGCTCCAGAACCAGCAGTGGGTGTGAGTGGGACCAGTGCTGGCAGCAGGTGTGAGTGCTCAGCAGGACTGCGACACGTAGGAGCAAAGAATTTTCAGTAATCACCAGAGGCTCACCCCGATGACAGTGACCAGTGCCCCACCTGTTCCACCATCAAATTGAGGCTGATGCCCACCATGTTCTGCACTCTGCCTCCTGCTGCCAATGCACGCCATGTTCTGTGTGTGCCCCCTGGTGGTCAGTGTATGTCACAGCGACCAGTTGTTCGGTTGGTTGTTCAGTTGTTCCCCGGTTCGGTCTATTTGCCTATTATGGTTTTATATATATAGATAAGCTAAAAGTGGGTTAAAGACTTATCTGTAAAACCTGAAACCATAAAATGCCTAGAAGAAAATATGAGTAGTAAAATCTCAAACTTTGCTCTTAGTAATATTATTTTGGACTAGAGGCCCAGTGCACAAAATTTGTGCACTGGGGGGTGTCCCTCAGCCCAGCCTTCACCCTCTCCAATCTGGGACCCCTTGGGGGATTGGGCCTAAACCGACATTTGGACATCCCTCTCACAATCCGGGACTGCTGGCTCCCAATTGCTCGCCTGCCAGCCTGATTGATGCCTAACTGCTCCCTTGCTATCCCTATTGCCCCCAACTGCCCTCCCCTGCCAACCTGGTCATCCCCAACTGCCTTTCCCTGCTGGCCTGGTCACCCCTAACTGCCCTCCTCTGTAGGCTTGGTTGCCCCTAACTGCCCTCCCCTGCTTGCCTGGTTGCCCACAACTGCCCTCCCCTACAGGACATCTTGTGACCACATGGAGGCAGCCATCTTGTGCAAGGGCGCGATGGTCAATTTGCATATTACCTCTTTATTATATAAGATATGCCTCCTCAGGCAAGTGAGACAAAAGAAAAAATAAATGAGACTACATCAAATTAACACATTTCATACCGCATAGAAATCTCTAAGACATATGCCAGGGATTGCACATTTTTGGGAAAACTGCACGTTATTTAAATCATCATAACTACAGATCATAATGCACTTTAGGTGTTGTTTTTTAATAATTATAACACTTTTATTTACAAAAACAATTAAACAATTAAACAATTAAAGTTCCTAGTACTTTTTTAACGTATGGTACTGCTTGAACCATTTTCCTCTATGAAGAGGGACCAAACAAAATTTACATAAATATCTAGATTCACTCCTTTTTCCATGGGCGGCACAAACTCTGCAAGCTCTCTTAGGAAATTTTTTCTTTCCACTTGCTGGAATACACGTAGGTTCATGCTGTTTCATATCACCTGACAACCTTTTGGATGGATATTTGCAAGGTGCTCTCCTTGCACCCCCAGGGGAAGGGCTGGACAGATTTGTCTCTGGTTCGGAGAGCCTTCATTATTGTCAGCCATTATCCAGTCTCTCGCCACCGATAGCAGAAACTGTTTATACTTCATTTTTGCTTGTGGATTGAGGATGTTGTACACTCTAAATGAATTGAAAAGTCCACAGTTTATAAGGTACAGCACTACTTTTTTTTGTCCATTTCATTGTTTTCCTTAGAATGGAACAACACGAAAGGAAGTGTATCAGTTTCATTGGTTTCCTTCCTTTTTCTGAGAGAGGGCATTTCTAAAAGCGCTAGGAACTTGAAGACGAAGACTATTCGAATGACCAAAATACAATGTAACTGCAGTGCTTTTTGGGTTCGTGAAATTATATACTTTTTCGTAGATTGACCTGCATGTTTTCCACCAATGAGATCGCTTCATTCGATGTGGACAAGACAGTGTGTTGACATCTAAGGTCCATAACAGATGGAAAACGAGAAAGCTCCTGAGTGATACGAAAGGTGTTAAGAAGGTTTTTCACAGCAAAGGAAACTATCAAATTGAAAAGACAGCCTAGTAAATGGAAGAAGATATTCGCATATGGTACATTCAATAAAGGGTTAAATCCAAAATATTTTAGAAACTTATACAACTGAAAACCAACCAACCAACCAACAAAAAAACAAACTGATTTAAAAAATGGGCAGAGGACCTGAATAGACACTTCTCCAAAGAAGACATACAGGTGGCCAGTAGATGCTCAATGTCACTAATCATCAGAGAGATGCCAATAAAAACCACAATGAGATATCACATCACACCTATCAGAATGGCTATCATCAACAAATCAACAAACAAGTGTTAGAGAGGATGTGGAGATAAGGGAACCCTCATGTAATGTTGGTGGGAATGCAGACTGGTGCAGCCACTGTGGAAAGCAATATGGAGTTACGTCAAAAAATTAAAAATTGAACTATCTTATGACCCAGCAATCCCACTTGTGGGTATTTATCTAAAGAAATCCAAAACACCAATTAGAAAGGATATATGTATTCTTATACTTATTGCAGCATTATTTACAATAGCAAGATATGGAAGCAACATAAGTGTCCATTGATGGACAGTTAGATAAAGAAGTGGTAGATGTATACAATAGAATATAGTCAATAATATTGTAATAACTATGTATGGTGCCAGGGGTGTTTGAGGCTTATGAAGTGGATCACTTCATAATTTACATAAATGTCTAATCACTACGCTGCACATCTGAAACTAATACAATATTGAATGTTAACTGTAATGGAAAATTAAAAAAAATTAAATTATCACTCATGGTCCTGATTAAAATCCTTAGGTGGCCCCCATTGTGTAAAGTGGTTTTCTACTGGCTGTAGGTTAGAATAACCAGGGGGCTTTTATGAATTACCTTCTTTATTCATCATAAGCTAACTAATTATAACCTTAGGAGTGTAGTGTCTGGGCACAGGCATTTTTTTAAACCCTTCTTAGCTTACTCTAATGTGTACCATGAGGAATTACTGACCTAAAGTATAATATTTTAACTCCTCAGTATGACTATGCTCAACTACATATTATTTGAACTGACCATGTTCCTTCATGCTATGCAGCCTCCTCTTTCTTGCCTTAGCTTTTTGTGAGATATTTAGAAGAAAATTAATTTTTCTTCTCCTCTTCTGAGTTCTTAGTTGAGACCCCTGTACTAAAAGACATAACTAAAAAGAGAAAAACAAAGTAATTTATTAATATACATACCTCATGTATACATGGGAGATACCCAGGGGGCGGGGGGAATTAGTAACTCCTGGAGGTGGCCTAAGCCACCATTTAAATACCATCTCTAGCTAAAGACAGAAGAAAGGGGGTGGGGGATAGAAGGATTGTTAAATTTTCTTATGATTTAGTCATCCTTTTTAATTAATTCTCACCCAAGGATATATATTTTTTTTAATAGAGTGGAATGGAGGGAGGGCCCGGGAGGAGTGGGGAGACACATCAACTTGTTGCCTCCCGCACCCACCCCAACCAGGCTGTGGATGGAAACTTACTGAGCTACACTGAGCTACACTGGCCAGGGCTAGAGTCATCCTCTTCCTGTTACAGAAAAGAACACACACAAATGGAGATTTTCTGTAAAACTCTAAATTTCCCCTTCAGAGGTTACTTCTATTATTTTCTTGGCTTTTCCTGTATCTGCTATTTCTCAAAAAATCAGCTCAAAATAATTCTTATAGCCTGGCCAGTGTTGCTCAGTGGTTGAGTGTTGACCCATGAACCAAGAGGTCACCAGTATGATTCCTGGTCAGGGCACATGCCTGGGTTGCAGGCTTAATCCTCAATAGGGGGCATGCAGGAAGCAGCCAGTCAATGATGTTTCTCTCTCATAGATGTTTCTATCTATCTATCCCTCTCCCTTCCATTCTCTCTAAAAATCAATAAAAGCAGAATAAAAACATTTAAATAATCTATTCTTTAAAAAAATAACAATCCTCATGCCAGAGAGGCATATTTAGTGGTGGCACATTCTGCTCCCCTTCAGATATTCTTTTTCTTACAAGATTCAGTTTAAGTGTGTCCTCTGTGCAGTCTCATCCTATTTCCCCTGCCCCATGCACTTACTACAGCACCTATCATTTACTATATCACTTGCTAGCACTTATGAGGCAGGTCCTCTACCTCATTTATATTTATATTTTATCTTTATCCTCACCCAAAGATATGTTTATTGCTTTTAGAGAGAGAGGAAGGGAGGGAGGGGAGAGAGAGAGAGAGAGAGAGAGAGAGAGAGAGAGAGAGAGACATCAATCTGCTGCCACCTGCATGTGCTATGACTGGGGATGGAACCTGAAACTTAGGTATGTGCCCCAACTAGGAATAAAACCCAAAAGCTTTGTTATACGGGATAATGCTCCAACTAACTGAGGCACCCAGCCAGGGTCTTATTTATATTTTTATCTCTAGTGTCTAGTAAAGTGCATAGCACAAAATCCAATAAAACTTGAATGAATGAATAAATTAATCTGTTATTTTGAGAGTTTTCAGAAACAAATCCCCTGATTGCCCTCACCTAATTTAGAAGAATATGCTATCTTCTCCAAATGAATAATTCACATATTGAAAAAAAAGGTGTGAGAGAATGCAAATGTAGAAATCAACATGGGTTAATAAGTCCATTTAAGAAAGGTAAAGTATAGAGAAACAGGTACAGAACTAGAGGCCCAGTGCACAAAATTTGTGCACGGTTAGGGTCCCTAGGCCTGGCTGGTGATCAGGGCCGATCGGGGCCTTCCTTCCGGCTGCAGGCAGGGGCCTTCCTTTGTTCCGTGCCTCACCTTGGCAGTCAATGCATATCATAGCAAGTGATAGAACTCAGTCTCCCGGTCAAATTCCTGAGGGGACACTTTGCATATTAGCCTTTTATACAGATAGATAATCTTCCAAAAATATTATACACAATTGTGTGAAAACTAAAAGCAACAAATATGATGTCCTTGGTCAAAAGTGAGGAAAGCCACAACAGCTGCTGTGTGCATCGAGAGTGTTTTGTGGACACAGAAGAAATTTTCTTGGACGAGGCAGACCTCTGTGTGAAGGAAACTTGCAGGGAGATTATTCTGACAATTCGACAACCCTTGAGCACAAATTCTGAGCATGACTTTTGAATAGGAAACTTGACTGTGTCAAAATGAAGGACAAAATCAGACATCATTACTGTTCAATTTCACCATTTTCCCCACTGCAGGATGAACTGCAGCAAAAGGAGATGAGATAGGTGGAAAGTCTAATTAAGATGAAAACTGGCTATGCTGCTTGCTCTGAGTCCAACAACTCCGATTCTTTACTGATTTATAGGATGTTTATGAGCAACAACATAATTAAATCCAGCGTAAAATAATTCTAATAGTTTGTGGAAGAGATCTTGAAACACCATACCATTTTATCATTTGGCAGAGAAAGAAGAGAATCATTAAACTCATTTGAATCTAGCGCTGATTGCTCAAGGTAAAGAGACAAGCTAAAGTTTTTGTCTGTGTATGTGTTAATCCTCACCCAAGGATATTTTTTCCAATTGAATTTTAGAGAGAATGGAAAGGAGGGAGGAGGAGAAAGGAGAGAGAGAGAGAGAGAGAGAGAGAGAGAGAGAGAGAGAGAGAGGAAGAGAGGAAGAAAGGGAGAGATTGATTGGTTGCCTCCCACACGCACCCTTACCAGGGCCAGAGGTCAAACCTGCAACCCAGGTATGTGTCTTTGACTGGGAATTGAACCTGAGACCCTTCCGTGCATGGGTGAATGCTCTAACCACTGAGCACATTGGCTAGGGCCAAGCTAATCTTTAACACCCTCTTTTTTTTTTTTAACAATATATACATTCATGACCTAAATTCTTCAAACCTACAGAAATGCTCCAGCACTATGGTTTCCTTTAAAAATTCATAATAGATATGGGGTTGCTAAATGTCCTTACCCAAACTGTGTAAGGAAATGCTCTCTGTTCGTTGTCAACATCAGAGCTTTAAGAAAACATGCAAAAGGATTTAGTATCCTGCTTTGAAGCATTAACACAAACTTGGGGTGGGGTGGGGGGGGACTGTGGGGATTACTGCTGTTGCTGATGGCAAGACTAGAAATATACCATATTTTTCTACTTATCCTCATACTGACTCTGGTAAAATCTCTCTGGTTTATTTTTTATTCTGTCACTTTTGTTTTATTTTTTCCCCTTGAATTTTTCCTGGGTATCAGTGCTTCCTAGGCTCTGTGAGACCTACTCCACTTTACTCTGGGAAATAAAAAGAACAAAGTGAATTGTTTATTAATCTGCAGTGTTTTCACAACCACGACTCCAGCTTCTCAGTTTTATTGGGCATCATATTGCCAGCATGCCGTTTTGATAGGAGGCGTTTTGAGTGTGCTGGCTTGACCCAGAATGTTATTGCCACAGCTCTCTGACAGAGATTCATATTGCACAATCCCTCCTTGTCATTTCCAAAGCAACTTTGGCCGTAGCAGGGTGAGGACTGCAAGATTAGGATGATTTTTTTCCTGGAAACTTGACCACATGTTTCCCAGTCTATGGCCTCTCTGAGAATACATGGGTTGGACCTTGACACAACTCATTCTTTTCTTCAGCATCTACTTCAATTTCTTCCAGTGGCAACTCAGCCATTCATCTGTTATTTAGTTTTCCACAGTTTTCTATTCCGTTATTGAAGAAAGGAATTATTCAAACATTATTTTATGAATTAAAAGTATTGTTATCAGTGGGGTGCTCTCTGCATCCCCACCTGTTACAGGGGGGTGTCACAGGAATGAGAATTTTCTGAGGCCCCACAGAAGGATGAGGTATCATTAAGAGGGCTCTCCTTCAAGGTCCCATCTCCCCCCGTCTTGCCATAGAAAAAGTCCAGCTGTGACTTGAGTCGAATTGGGATCAAAGCTACTGCCCTGAGTCTTCTCTCCATATTAATGCCCAGTCCAGTCCAGCATCTGGCTAGCGTTGTTGTGTTCCCAGCTGCAGTGCATTGTGCTGTGGGGCCTGCATGGCCAAGGGCCATGCTATGGAGCGGCATGGGTGAGTGGGGATTCATGGAGCAAGAGAGTGCAAAGGCAAGCAAGCCAGAGAGCAAGAGAGCCAGAACTCTTTGTCTTGCGCTTATAACTAAGAGTTTAACCAATTAAACCTTCAGGATTTTGCGGGTTTGTAGTGGTTCTCTCCCCCTCCCCGCCCCCACACAGCCCTGCTCCGCCCCGCCCCACCAATGATCTTTGTCCCCCGGGTTAGACTGATGGGTAAGCACCTTTCCTATGTCACCCCAACTTCACATGCTCCCATATTTCCTTATGTCTGATCCCTTCCCTCCGGTGACCTGCAGGGAATGGACTGGTGGTCCCATGGGGAGTGTGAAACTTCAGCTTCCTGGTGAAGCTGCCCAGATGACATGCTTACAATGTCTGGCCTCCCCTTTGCTCGCTTTCTTTTATTAATATTAACTAGCTGGTTTCAATGGTAACAGTTTCACTGTTATTTTGGAAATATTTGAATACCTTTTTCTTAAATGCTAAAAAAGAAATGATTGTAGAGAATTGTGTAGCGTTGTGATCACCATATCAACTAATGAAATCAGTCCTTTGGTTTGTTATTTTGAAGAAGTGCTTTATGCGAGGTATTATGTCTTTGAGCCAAAACATTATTTATTTTTTTTTTTTGAATCTTGATAGTACAATGTTGTAAACTATCCCTGGTGTTTTGTGAAGTGCTGAGTGTACGGTTGTAAAGTTGCAGAATATGAAAAATTAAGTATATATGTGTTACCTTTTCACGGTTTGCAAACTGGCACCTACTAATTTTATCTTTTGCCAATAAATGGGTTATTATTTTTTTGTAGCTCTTAAATCTTAGTATCATAAACAGTAGTGTGTATCAATATATTCATCCCAGAGAAAAAAATAATGGATACACAATGACTCCTTCCAACTTTGCTGACCGAATCTTTTCCTTAGATTTGGATTCTGATGATGCCTATCTATCCTAATACACCTTCGGGAGAATAGTACTCTATTAAATGGGGTCAAGATATAAGTAAGAGTTCTCTAGAGTTTCAGAACACATAAGTGTGAAGGTCTTAAATTGTCACTTTGCACCATTTTTAATATTGGAATGCAAAAAAAAAAAAAAAGAAAAGAAAAGAAAGAAAAAGGGTTACCTAGAGAAAATACTTCACTTGAACTCAATATTTATTCTTTACTAAACTTTTCTGAGGTACTGGTCACATGAAGTACAGCCCTGTGCTACTTAATAGGGTGGACACATTCTGAGATATGTGTTGTTAAGAGATTTTTTTCATTGTGTGAACATCAGAGTGCACTTGCACAAACCTGATTGGGACAGCCTATAGTACAACTAGGCTGTATAGCATAGCCTACTGCTCCTAGATTACAAGCATGTTTGTCTTGTTTCTGTACAAAACAAGGCGAGATTAAGTCAAGTACAAGAAAAAATGATACAATCAAGAGACGATAAACATGGGATATATGAGGCTGCTGCCAGTATAACAGAACATACTGTTTTACAGCAAACTTTTTTGAAATGAGTAGAAAGAATGCGTTCTAAAATAATGATAAAAAGTATAGTAAATACATAAACCAATAATATAGTTAATTATTATTATCAAGTACATACTTGTGTGTGCTATACTTTTATACGACTGGCACTGCAATAGGTTTGTTTACACCTACATCACCACAATATGTGAGAATTGCACTTCACTATATTATGGTGGCTATGACATTAATAGAGAATAAGAATTTTCAACTCTAGTATAATCTTACTAGAGACTCAGTGCATGAAATTCATGCAGGGGGGGGGTATCTCTCAGCCCGGCCTGCACCCTCTCCAATGTGGGACCACTCAGGAGAGGCCAACCACCGGTTTAGGCCTGATGCCTGTGGCAGTCAGACATCCCTCTCACAATCCGGGACAGCTGGCTCCTATCCACTCATCTGCCTGCCTGCTTGATTGCCCCTAACTGCTGCTGCCTGGCTGCCTGATTGCCCCCTAACTGCTCCCCTGCTGGCCTGATTGACACCTAACTGCTCCCCTGCCAGCCTGATGGCCCCCAACTACCCTCTCCTGCAGGCCTGGTCACCCCCAACTGCCCTCGCCTACTGGTTGGATCTTGCCCCCAACTGCCCTCCCCTGCAGGCCTGGTCCCCCCCAACTTCCCTCCCCTGCAGACCTGGTCCCCCCAACTGCCCTCCCCTGCAGGCCTGGTCACCCCTAACTGCCCTCTCCTTCCAGCCTGTTTGCCCCCAACTGCCTCCCCTGCTGGCCTGATCACCCACAACTGCCCTCCCCTGTAGGCCATCTTGTGATAGCCATCTTGTGGTGGCCATCTTGTGGTGGCCATCTTGTGGTGGCCATCTTGTGGTAGCCATCTTGTGATGACATGGGGTGGCCATCTTGTGATGATGTGAGGGCATCATGTGAGGGCATGAGGGCCACCTAGGCTTTTATTAGTATAGATGGGACCACTGTTATACATGCAGTCTGTTCCTGACCAAAACATCATGTAGATAAAAAAGGGGTGCTATAATAAATCATAAATTCCTAACTTAGAAGGTTGTGATGAGAAGTCATGCCCCAGGCTTATAACTTCTTTGGTGAAAGGTGTTTAAGCCAGCCCTGTACTTTGTTCTTGTGCATATACTACCTTTGAAATGCCAAAAGTAATACCCCTGGTAGGCGTGACCATCCTTAAGAGAGCACATAATCTTCTAATACAATCTCGCCCTTGCTTTCTCCCACTTTCAAGTAATCTTCCTTATGTTCCCTCCTTAATTCAAACTACAAAACTTTTATTCTCCAGAACATTTTAGATTTTTCTTCCTGGCAATTGTTATCAGTTTGGGCTCAAATAAACTCATAAAAATTCTCTACAGGTTTTGGATGATTCTGAGGTCCACAATCATTATGTGGTTCATGACTACATGACTTGAATTACAGTGTGTGAGGTTTTTTTTTTTTTGCTTATAACTTATAGAATGTTTTGTAAAACAAACAAACAAACAAACAAAAACAGGCCCAAGGTGGAGTTGCTTGCCCCTAGGACAGCAAACCAAAATTTAATTATAGTTTCAGCCCCTCTCAGGAGTGACCTTAAACCAATCAGGAATTTCCTTTTAACACTAGTAAGGTAATCTGCCTTAAGACACCCCCCCACCACCCGACACAGACACACACACACACACACACACACACACTGCCCTTCAGCCAATAAAAGGTGCTCTTTCCCGAAACAATCCTTTTTTTTCTTTTGCTAATAACTTTCTTGTCCTGCCTAGTTTCAGCTTATAAAAACCTTCAATTTCCGACAACTCCTTTCTCTTTCTTTCTTTCTTTCTTTCTTTCTTTCTTTCTTTCTTTCTTTCTTTCTTTCTTTCTTCCTTCCTTCCTTCCTTCCTTCCTTCCTTCCTTCCTTCCTTTCTTTCTTTCTTTCTTTCTTTCTTTCTTCCTTTCTTTCTTCCTTTTATTCTTTCTCCTTCCTTTCTTTTTAAGATATCTTTGTATTGATTTCCGAGAGGAAAGGAGAGGGAGAGATCGAAACATCAATGATGAGAGAGAACTCCCTGAATGCCCCCTACTGAGAATGGAGCACCACAACCCGGGATGTACCCTGACCAGAATTGAACCATGACCTCCTGGTTCATAGGTCAATGCTCAACCATTAGGCCATCCTGGCTGGGCTCATAAAACTTCTTGAAGAACCTTTCTATTTTCTCGATGGAATGCTGCCTGATTAATAAATCATTTAATAAAGATAATTCGATCTTTAAATTTACTTGGTTGAATTTTTGTTTTTGAACAGCTTAGTTAGCAGTAGCCCTGGGATCCAAAGTGAACTTCTCATGGCATTTAGGGACAACGAGAAACATAGGCATAGTACCCATGAACACCCTTTTGAGTTCACTGACTTCTTTGCTGTTATTGAGGACTGTTGGTAAGTTCCTCTTGGTTCTGAGCTCTGCTCTCTTTATGGTAAACTCTCAATCTAATTGGCTTTCCAGTCCATTGTTTAGTGGGTCAGCTTGAGCTGGCTTAGTTAAACAAAAGTTTCTAGCCTTTGGTTCAGTCTGTACTTCCCCAGTTGTTTGGAATCCCTCTCCCAAATTCTAGTCTGCAGTCCCTGTTGCAGGCACCAGGTGTCTGACCTGTGGGGTCAGACCGGACCTGGGTTCAGCAACTTCAGTACTTGAGTTCTGGCTAAGAAAGAATTCAGAGCCCAAACTCCAACTATAAGAGAACATTTACTTGGAAAATCACAGAGGTGGAAGAAGTAATTGGTAGAAAAAATGGGCTTAGGGAACAAGTTATAGGGGTAAAGGAAGGGCCCTGGGAGCTTGGGAGTGAGGAAGCTAATGGTAATGCACTTGGAGGAAGGGGGAGGAGGAAGGGAAAGGCAGGAGTGTGCTCCTGGGAGGAAGAGTGCCTGCTTTCTCTGTCCTAAGGGTTTTAAGGGTGGATTTTAGGGGAGGCCCCAGGGTAAGATCTCAGTAGAATATCCAGCAGCTTTCCAGGCGTGTCCTTTCTGGGTCTAGGCCTCCACTGATTGATTGGTCAGTGCCAGGGCAGGGGTCATTATCCAATGCTGCTGGTCCTGAGGTCAGCCTTGGGGTTACTTGTCTGGTTTTGCTGCTTTTCTGGGCCTAGAGCTGAAATACAACTGAGGCCCAGATGTTATCTCTATGGAGGAAAGGTCAGGGGGTCCCAACTGCATGACCAGTGATATGCTAGGGGAGGAAATGTCACCCTGGGGGCGAGGTCCCACCCTACAATTGTCCTTCGCTAGACACCTGGGGCTTTCCACTCTGGTGACCCTCTGTACCTGGCCCATGGTCCTTGCTCTGCTTGTCTCTGCCTACCAGTCTCCATTCACTGGGGTTTGCTGGTTTAGTCCTTTCCCTTGTTCCAGTCCTCTGTCCCCATTTACTGGAATCTGCTAATTTACTCCACCCTGGGAATTGCTGGTAATGTGCAAGGCCTTCTATTGGCCAGTCTATAGTAACATATTTTTGGCTACTGATGTTGTGTTAAGGTGCACATGTTTGTTTTTTGTAGATCAAAACCAGTACCACAATCCTCACATTGAGATTTTTTTGTGGTTACTGGTTGCAGTTGGACTGGATTCGACTTGAAAATGGAACCTGGGTCAGGATTGAATTAGGTGCGATCTGAGCTGAGCTGAGGCCAACGGGAGTCATCAGATTAATAAAATTTTGTTTTAATTAAAAGCTAGTTAATATTGGAAACCCCAAAAGTAAAAAAAAAAAAAAAAAAAAGGCTTCAGATATTGGTGGGCATGGGTCAAATATTTAAACATTATTAGAGCACTTGCCACCTCATGAAGACTCCTGTGATAGACCCCATTAGGCATTAGGTTGGCTCTGGAAAACACAAACTCCTGGCTAAAGTAGGACCCTCTCCAAAGGATGGGGCACACCACCTTTTAGGACACCTGTTTATTTTACGTTTAGGAGCTACAGTCCAGGACGCTGCAGATGTCTAGAAAGATGGCAAAATTTTACTAGAAGCAGCATAGAGTTACTGTGGCTATTATAGGGAACATTCCACTTAGACAAGATCATTTAAGAAGTTAATTTAGGAGCAAGGGATCCCAAATTGAACAAAGAGAATGGGGTGTCTACTTTAATTGGTGTAGAGAAGTTTTAAAAAGGCTTCAAAATTCCAAAATAACTTAATTGAAAGATTCACTGCAAAAGCTACTGAAAAATTAGAGAAAAAAAATGGTACTTAAAAGACTATGAGACTAATAGAACTTCTGCTCCCCTGTATCCTCCTTTATTTGAATATTCATTCTAGTGTTCCTCCATCTGCATTGGCAGTCCACTCTTAAGAGAATAATAAATATTTACTTTTCAAAATAAGACCCTTAGGCTGCAGACAATTCTTTTTAGGCATCTTCCACTCTTGGGTCTAAAGTTGAACTAAGGGTTATAGTTAAAGAATTTCTTAAACTCAGGGATCATCTTCAAAATTTTGTAAATGGATTGCCTCCTGAGACTAGTCCAGAGAGGAAAATAAAATTTCACGTTGTTCCTTTCTTTCCAAAACCTGGCCAATTGATTATTGATTATTTCTCTCCCATGGATACATATTACCTTCTTGCTTGTTTTATGTCCTAAGGACTTAACTTGACTTTCTGCCTGACTGGAACATGCAGGTTGTTGGTTCTTTCTTTTGACTATCATTGAAAGTGACTCAAGATCTTGTGACATGTTGCAAGTCCTTGGGGTTGTTTAATACTGTCAGAAATATTTACTGCTTTTCCTGGCTGACACCTGATGAGATAGTTGAGAGGATTTAATAACTTTGTGATATAAAATTTGCCCAATTTGGAAGCTGGTATTCAAAGCTTGCTAATATCTTTTTGGGCCTTCTCTCATAAACTAAATGTACCCAGAAAGAAAGAAAAACTTTCAAACATTGGTGAATGAGTATGACAGTCCTTTGATATCATTTAGATGGCAACCCAATTCTGAGAAATTTAAAACAGCTGTTCTTGTTTTACAAAAAGGTAGCTTTTATAGCACTATAAGTGTGGCTCCAAAAAAACCCAAAACAAACAAACAAAAAAACAAAAAACCTGTTCAAAGTTCACCAATTCCTTTTACCAATCCAGGCCCTCCCTTATTTTTTCAAAAGGCTTGTAGATTTGTAAAAATTCTGACCTGAAGGAACATGTTCTTGGAGGAATTGCATTTTTATTTTTGTGACCTTGAGATGTAAATGTACACTCTTATCTAGGTCATCCTTTAAAATACAAACATGTGGGAGGTAATTCTTATCAGAAAAATGAAAGGGGGAAAGGCCATTTGAATAGATCCAACTTCTAGTGAATTTTGCATTAGCATGCTTATCTCATGGTTATATTTTCAGAATGGAAGCTGTGAGGTCTCTCTGTCTGTGTATTCATCTATATACCAATCCATCAGATGGTATTGCCAAAATTAATTTGTAAAATGACTCTATTTAATTGGACTAAAGAAAATTAAGCACTTATGTAAATTAAATACTCAAAAATATAATAAAACTTACCCAAATGAATTTCAGGTTCACATGATCTGGAACAATATTTGGTATTAAAGTTAGTTTAAGTTTGATGTATAATTAAAACAGACATGTCTTTAAAGTTATAAACTTTGAATAATGAAAACTTAGAACTTTTATTCTACCTGGCTTTTATTAGTCAAATAAGTTCATGTTACAAAGTTTGTTAGCAAGAAGTGGAATTGCTGGGTCATAAAGTAGAGCTTTATTTTTAATTTTTTGAGAAAACTCCATACTCTTTTCCATGGTCGTTGCACCAATTTGCAATTCCAACAGTGCAGGAGGGTTTTCTTCTCTCCACATTTTCACTTGTTTGCTGATTTATTGATGGTAACCATTGTGACTGGTGTGAGGTGACATGTCAGTGTGTTTTTAATATGCATTTCTCTGATAATTAATGGTGTTGAGCATTTTTTCATGTGTCTTTTGGCCACCAGTATGTTCTCTTTGGAGAAGTGTCTACTCAGGTCCTCTGCCCATTTTTTTAATCAGATTGTTTGTTTTTCTGGTTTTTAAATTTTATGTTGTATGATTTCTTTATATAGTTGAGATAGTAACCCTTTATTGAATGTATCGTGGCTAATATCTTCTTTCATTCAGTAGGTTGCCTTTTCGTTTTGTTGATGATTTCCTTTGCTGTACAAAAACATTTTAGCTTGACGTAGGCCCATTGATAACTGGGACAGTGAGCTGAGATGCTTTCCTGACGCCAAGGAATGAGCTCCACAGATCAGAAGATTTAAGCAAAAGCATGGAAAATGTATTACAAGCAGATTCCGACTCCCCAATGGGGACAGGGCCCAAGAATGGGTTGCCAGCAAAGCAAGTCGTTCTAGGACAGTGATGGCGAACCTTTTGAGCTCGGCATGCCAGCATTTTGAAAAACCCTAACTTAACTCTGATGCCGTGTCACATATAGAAATGTTTTTATATTTGCAATCATAGTAAAACAAAGATGCATATTTTTGATATTTATTTTATATATTTAAATGCCATTTAACAAAGAAAAATCAACCAAAAAAATGAGTTCACATGTCACCTCTGACACGCGTGTCATAGGTTCGCCATCACTGTTCTAGGAGAATATATGTGCTACAAACCTGCTCCATATCTATCTATCACCTCCTGATTAGTTCCCTCGTTGTTCTTGCCCAGCAACGGACCTGAACTTTCTGTTTCCAAGTGTATATACACCTTCTTACTGCAGGCCCTCCCTTGGTTTCCCATGCCTCCCACTCTGTATCCAAAAACATTTCATTTGTTTTCAGCATGGTTGGTTTCTGTTATTGGGCTTGCTTAATCAGCTGTGTCTGCCCCTGTCTATGTTCTACCTGCCTTTGTTTCCCGTTGGACCGCTGCCCTATCTGCCTGCGTTTCAAGCTAACTTCTTTCACCATTTGTTTATTGTTTATTTTATTTCTGTTGCCCAAGGAGAGATATTACTAAGAGTAGTGTCAGAGTTTACTGCCTGTTTTCTTCTAAGAGCTTTATGATTTTGGGTCTTACACTTAAGTCTCAGTCCATTTTTAGTTTATTCTTGTATATGATGTAAGAAGATGGTCCAATTTCATTTTTTTGCATGTGTCTGTCCAGTTTTTACCACAACATTTATTGAATAGCCTGCTTATACCCAATTGTATATTCTTTTTTTAAAATATATTTTATTGATTTTTTACAGAGAGGAAGGGAGAGAGATAGAGAGTTAGAAACATCGATGAGAGAGAAACATCGATCAGCTGCCTCCTGCACATCTCCTACTGGGATGTGCTCACAACCCAGGTACATGCCCTTGACTGGAATCGAACCTGGGACCTTTCAGTCCACAAGCCGATGCTCTATCCACTGAGCCAAACCAGTTTCGGCATCCAATTGTATATTCTCTCTTTCTTTGTCATATATAAATTGACTATATAGGTGTGGGTTTATATCTGGGCTCTCTATTCTGTTCCATTGGTCTATATGTCTGTTTTAATGCCATTAACATGCTGTTTTGATTAATATAGGCTTGTAGTATGACCCAGCAATTCCATTTCTTAAAATATACCTGAAGAAATCCAGAACACTAATTTGCACCCTGATGTTCATTACAGCATTATTTACAACTAAAGGCCCAGTGCATGAAATTCATACACGGAGGGAGGGGTCCCCTCAGCCCAGCTTGCACCCTCTCCAATCTGGGACCCCTTGGGGGATGTCCAATTGCTGGTTTAGGCTCCTAATTGCTCACCTGCCTGCCTGCCTGGTTGCCCCTAATTGCCCCCCCCCCACTGGCCTGATCGTCCCTCACTGCCTCCCCCACCAGCCTGGTCGCCCCCAACTGCCCCCCCCACCAGCCTGGTTGCCCCACACAGCCTGCTTATTTAGTTGTTTGGTTGTCCCTCACTAACCCCCCTGACAGCCTGGTTGTAGGCAGCCATCTTGTGAGGGCGTGAGGGTTAATTTGCATATTACCTTTTTATTATATAGGATTGCTAACATGTGGAAGCAACCCAACTGCCCATCAATAGACAATTGAATAAAGAAGGTATGATACACACACACACACACACACACACACACACACACACACACCCTGGACTATTACTCAGCTATAAAAAAGAATGAAATCTTACCATTTGCAATGACATGGATGGACCTAGAGGGTATTATGCTAAGTAAAATAAGTCAGACAGAGAAAGATATATACCATATGATTTTATTTATATGTGGAATCTAAAGAACAAAATAAACAAACAAAATAGAAATAGACTCATAGATACAGTGAAAAATTGAAGGTTGCCAGATGGGAAGGGAGTGGGGAGATGGCTGAAAAAGGTGAAGGGAGTAAAAAGTTACAAAATAGTCACAGGGATGTAAAGTGCAGCATTGGAAATATGGTTGATATTGTAATAACTATGTATATTGCTATGTGGGTACTAGAATCATCAGGGGATCATTTCATATATTATATAATTATCTAACCACTATGTTGTACATCTGAAAGAAATATTTAAAAACCCTCCTAGCCGAAACCGGTTTGGCTCAGTGGATAGAGCGTTGGCCTGCGGACTGAAAGGTCCCAGGTTCGATTCCGGTCAAGGGCATGTACCTGGGTTGCGGGCACATCCCCAGTGGGAGATGTGCAGGAGGCAGCTGGTCGATGTTTCTCTCTCATCGATGTTTCTAACTCTCTATCTCTCTCCCTTCCTCTCTGTAAAAAATCAATAAAATATATTTTAAAAAAAAAAAAATAAATAAATAAAAATAAAAACCCTCCTAATTATGAAAAAAACCTGAGAAACAAAAAAATATAAATGTTTAAATATCTACAAAAAATTTTTCAGCAAGAAAAATTACTTGGTATGTTAAAATTTTTATAAGTAATCCAAGCATAACTTTTGAAAAAAGGCAGATTAAATGAATATAAAATGAGGTAATAATTTCTAGGTAAACTTTTTTAAAAAGCTTCCCTGAATCTTTTTGGAAATCTGAAACCTTAAAGTTTTGCTTAGTTAAATTAAATGAGTTAAGTGAAATTCATTGAATATATAGATTATTTCCAAACAAGGTAAAATACTAAAACATTATTTACTAAATATAAGTCTATCTACTTTTTGCTTCCTTTTACAATGGAATTAAAGATACATGGGTCTCTTAGTAAATATTTTTGGTGCCATGCTAAGAAATTTTTTTCTGATAAAGCTTATGTTTCTAGAAATTATAAAAAATATTTACAAGTCTGCCAATCCAGAGAATGTTAATGTAAAAAAGTTTTTAATTGGTTACTTCTTAAATCTCACTAAATATTAAAGGTTTTTAAGGGTTAAAATTTTAATATATGTAATTACAACTACTATAATTAATGAGAAAAGAATTTTATGTATGGTCTGGAATGGCTAAGCATTGAAATAAATTTAATTAAGTTAGTTTTAATGTAAAAAATAAGCAGGTGGAAAATTTCAATTGGGTTTTCTATCTGTTTAAAAGACAAAACTTTCTTGGATTATTGATCTGTTCTTGATAAGAAATTGTAAAAGATTTAACTTTTTAAAATAATCTGTCTAGAAATCAAGAAAATTTTTTTGCCAAAATAATTTCTGTGTTCAGAAAGCTGAAAAGTCTTTATTTAAAAGGCTAAGTTTTTTGTTTGTTTGTTTTTTACAACTATTTAACTTCCTGTTTGTGTCTTCAACATTATTATCACTTCGGTTAAATGGATAACTAAGCATTGTTTCAAAGTGACCTATGATCATATTTGTTTATGTGTTTTATAGACCTCTGATATTTTTAACAAACTTCCCAAAATCAAATTCTAAATAAAATTGTTTTGACTCTAAACCAACTTTGACATTTAAAGTAATTTTATTGAAATTATTGGGGTGACATTGGTAAATATTATGTGGGTTTCAGGTGTGCAATTCCATAATATATCATCTGTATATTGTATTGTGTGTCACCACCCAATTATTGTTTGTTCATCTTCTGTCACCACAACTTTGGTGTTTTTTAAAGGATCCTTGGAACCTTTCAAAAGATTTGTTCTCTCTCCTTATAAAAAGGGAAATGTTGAATTAATTAGGCTTATTTGATGTTAAATTACACAGGAAGCATCCTATCTAATAAAAGAGAAACATGGTAATTAGCCATACATCCGTTACCCTTCCCATTGGCTAATCAGGGCAATATGCAAATTAACTGCCAGCCAAGATGGCGATAAACCACCAACAAAGATGGTGGTTAATTTGCATATGAAGCCGCAAAGCTGGGAGGCAAAAGGGGAAGGACTGAAGAATGGTGATGGCAACCCAGGCCGCAGGCAAGAGCTGGGGGGTGGGATAAGGCCGCCTTTCCCCACCGCCCAGCCGGTGATCGCCATCCGAAAGCCTGTTGGGATTGCCGGCTGTCCTGCGCCCAGCGATCGCCATGGCGATCCGAAGGCGGGAGGGCCTGCACCCTGCGATTGGAGGGCAGGAGGGCCGGGGAGCAGTTCAGGCCGCAACCCCAGACCCCACAGGGGCCAGGGTTGCCGGCTGGCCTGCGCCCAGCCATCGCCATGGCCATAGGAGAGCAGGAGGGCCCAGGAGCAGGCCAGGCGGCAACTCCGACCCCCCCAGAAGCCGCCTGCCCATGCCCCTGTGCGGCAGCAGAAGCCGACAGCCCGGAAGCTGCCTGCTCATGCCTGTGTACAGCCACAGAAGCCACCTCCCGCCGCCTGTGACCTGATCCGGTCCAGAGTTGCAGGCCCGCGCCCGTGTGTGGCTGCAGAAGCCACCAGCCCGTGCCTGTGTGCAGCTGCAGTAGCTGCCTGCCTGCCGCATCCCACTATGATCCACTGAGTTATGAGGCCAGAGAGCAAGGAGAACTTTCGCCCCTGAGTCAAAGTGGGGAGCGGAGGACACGGCCTCCCCTCCTAAAGTCGCCAAAGGACAGGACCTAACCTAAGCCATATCCTCTGAGACAGCCGGGCAGGCACCACTGACCCTCTCTGCAGGCCGGGTCCCCCTCTCCCTTCCCCTGTCCCTGCAGGGCTCCCATAGCTCCCCACTGGCTGAGTCAGGCACAACAGGTTTGCAGCCACGGGGGCGATTTAGCAGCTAATGAAAAATGCGAGAACCAACAAATGAAGCAGCTACTGCAGTGGGGAAAAGATGTTCATCAAATTTGTTGTCGCTGAGAAACTGAGGCAGCCAGCACAGGCCCCAGCACAGGATGAGGCTTCTGCTTCTAAAGAAACGTCCTGGGGTTAGAGGTGAGGGGGTGCTGCCTTTCCCATCTCAGAGCTCTAGGCATGTCTGTGCTCCCCCTCCTGGTATTCTTAACACCCAGAGACCCCTCCCCAGTCCAGGCAGGAATGTTCCACGCTGACTGCCTCCAGAAAGCAGAGAACAAAGAGGCACTTCTTGACTTCAAGCCTCTAAACCAGTGGTTCTCAACCTTGGCTGCACATTAGAATCACCTGGGAATCTTTTTAATCACCTCTGGAAATTCTGTTTCTTTGTTATGGGGTAGAGCCACAACATTAGTAACAAAGAAACAGAATTTCCGGAGGATGAGGCCCAGAAATCAGGATTTTGAAAAGATTCCCAGGTGATTCTAATGTGCAGCCAAGGTTGAGAACCACTGCTCTAAACAGACTTGACCACTGCGGCAAAGACCTTCAGCTGAGAGGGGGCAGGTTCTGGGTGTCGAGGTTGAGAGCGTGGAAGGCCTCCTGGGGGAGCAGTGGATCTGGAAGCCTGTGTGCTGGGTCAGAGACACCCCTGCCTCCCACCCTCCCCTGCCCTGCACATAGACGTGCCTGGACTGGGTGAGGAGGAGAAGGAGAACTAGAGGGAAGGAACACTGCGTGTTGGTTGGCGGCCATGTGAAAAGGACTGTGACGCTCCCCTCCCACTGAGTCACTCCCTAAGGCAGCAGGAGACGGAGGGTCTGAGAGCAGCCACACAGCTTTGTGGCCGTGACCAAGGCACCAGGATGGTGTCCGTGCAACGGGGCTGAGGAGGTGTCAGAGGACCTCACCCCAGAAAGCCCAATAGCTCTTTGTGTGAGAGAGAGAAGGTGGCAGGGAGGGAGGGAGAGAGCAAATTGGACTCAAGAGGCCTCAAGGCCCAGATGAGGAGAATATACCAGGGATCAGCATGGACTTGAGCTCTGAGGTGAGGGTCAGGGGCAGCTGGGTGGGGGCCAGCCCAGACAGAAGACTGAGGTCCAGATGTTCTTGACCCTGCTCCGTTCTTTGGCACCTCTGCCTGAGATATAAACTGTCTGACATGGAAGCACAACTCCAGAGAAGGGGGTGGGGAACCTAAGTTAAATAATATTTTGTTTTTGTTTTTTCACTTGGCAGAATGGGGGCTGAAGTTGAAGTTAGGTTTGGTTACTAAACAATAAAGAAAGCAACATTTCTCGCACACCCGACTGTGTGGTCTGAGTTTGCTGCTGCCTATAAACCAAGAAAAAGTTGTAAAATGAAGTACTAATCTCTAGGGTTTAGGTCAGACCGAGGAGTAGTGCCACTCAGCCAGAAGCTGGCTCATGGCTGGCCAGTGCAGTGATGGTGGCAGGAGCTTCTCCCACCTCCGTGGCAGCACTAAGAATGTCCAACTAACAGTTTAGGCCCAATCCCTTGGGGGCCTAAGCCTTTAGTCAGACATCCCCCGAGGGCTCCCTGGCTGCCAGAAGGATGTCTGACTGCAAGCTTAAGCCTGATCCCCCCGGGAGTGGCCTAAGTCAACAGGTGGACATCCCCCAAGGAGTCCTGGACTGCAAATGGGCGCAGGCCAGGCTGAGGGACACACACCCCCCCGAGTGCACAAAATTTGTGCACCGGGCCTCTAGTCTTATATAATAAAAGGCTAATATGCAAATCGACCGAATGGCAGAATGACCAGTTGTTATGATGCCACAGGGGGCAGATGCTCAATGCAGGAGCTGCCCCCTGGTGGTCAGTGTGCTCCCACAGGTGGAGCACCGCTCAGCCAGAAGCCGGACTCACGGCTAGCAAGTGCAGTGGTGGTGGTGGGAGCCTCTCCTGTCTCTGCGACAGCGCTATGGATGTCTGACTGCTGGCTTAGGCCCACTTCCTGAGGGCTCCCAGACTGTGAAAGGGTGGGCTGAGGGCCTCCCCCTCCCCATGTACAAATTTCGTGCACCGGGCCTCTAGTTGTCATATAAAAGTACTAATACTGTCTTCTTTTTGTTGTTCCTATATAGATAAATGTTTTGTGTTTCAGAAATTCCTCAAAATCTGATATAATGTTATCAGTCATAATTCTGGTTATTAAAATATATTTCACAGCAATGAGCAAATTTCCTTGCCAATTGAATTGTAACGAATGCTCATCAAATCTTTAACCAGGGCCATTTTTAAGTTCTTGTCATTTACAGAGTGTTATTATTTTACTCCCATGCTTTTGTAAAGGTGTTCCTACACAAGTGCTTAATCTTCACAGTGATTCAAGTGAAAGATTTTAATTTAAGGAAAACTTTTCTCTTAAGCTATCTATGACTCACAGCAATTTGGTTAAATATATCTTTGTAAACAAAAATGAAACATTTACTTCCTCTCCCTACCTGATTCCTCCAGATTTCAGAAACTCTTAAATCTTGTTTTTCATGAGTTTAATAAAAATTTGTTCTTCTTGTAGCAGGATGCAATTGGAAATATTAACTGTGTTACCAAGGCTTTGACTGGATATTCATATTTGAGAGAGAGATGCATAGTCTCAAAATGATTGGATTGTTTTATGGAACTAAGGGTGAGTTTATGTAGCCAATAAACTCCCTTGGAAAAATTGGTTTGGTACTTTGCTTACAATGTTTTAGCAAAGCAGACTTTAAAAAGCTTATATAGTCAATATAAATAACCAGGCCAACTTTCATGCTAATAAATTAATTTTACTAAGATTATATTTGATTTTTTTAAAATATGAGTAAATATAGAGAGAAATCTTATATTTGCCCTTTTGTTTGTATTAGATTCTAATCCTATTAATTGTCTTTGAGGTTGTGTTACACACCTGGCAAATGGACTGGATCCTGAACTCTTCTGCTTACCTCATATATCTGGCTCTCTGAACTAAGGCTTCCAATTTTCTCCCACCCTTCTAATTTGGAATCATTAATATCAAAGGCTACTCTTAAGTTTCCCTGTGAGTATACCAGGTCCTCCTTGCTAGCACGATTGTAGTCAAACTTCAGAGACTTGAACTTTGGGTTCATATTTTGTTATTTATCTTTTTAAAAAAATATCTTTATTGATTTTTAGATAGAGAGGAAGGAAGAGGGAGAGAGAGAAACATCATTGTGAGAGAGAAAAATTGCTCAGTTGCCTCTTACACACACTCCCACCTGTGAAGGAGCCAGAACCTGGGAATGCCCCCTGACCAAAAATTGAACTAGTGATCTTTTGGTTCATGGGATAATGCTCAACCAACTGAACAACACTGGCTGGGGCTGGGTGCATATTTCATAATTGAAAAAGTGTCTACCTGACATACTAACCTGTGCAGATGCTGGAGACCTTCAAATCAAATTGAAAAGGAAGAGAAGTAACTGACATGGAAGTAGACTGCTTCTGCCCAAGACACTAGATCAAGTGTTTCTACTTTAGCTAAACATGAAACCCTTCCTTCTTTTCTTTTTTTCCTTTACGCTGGGATTGGCCTGGAAAGATAATGCCATTACTTGTATTTCCCATGCCATTGTAAAGGGAGGTCTCTGGAATTTAGAACAACTTTCATTTCAGGCTAAGAGAAAACCTATCTGATCTCTGGCTTAAAGAGGAAAATGCAATAATTCCTGTGTGATATCCAAAATTTTTGTTTGGGTCCAAATTTGTTGTCTCTTGAAATCAAAGAATGAGTTCGCAGACAAAGAGATGAGCGAAAGCAAAGTTTTATTATAGAAAAGCTCCTTGCTGTAGGGAGTGGACTCAAGTGGGTTGCCACAGAAGCTTCTTTGTCTAGAGCAGAGGTTCTCAACCTGTGGGTTGCAACCCCTTTGGGGGTCGAACGACCCTTTCACAGGGGTTGCCTAAATACATCCTGCATATCAGATATTTACATTATGGTTCATAACAGTAGCAGAATTACAGTTATGAAGTAGCAATGAAAATAATTTTATGGTTGGGGGTCACCACAACATGAGGAACTGTATTAAAGGGTCGCGGCATTAGGAAGGTTGAGAACCACTGGTCTAGAGGTAGCTATATGCCTTGCTAGCTCTTGATTGGTCCTTTCAAAGAATTCTGCCTTAGCAACATCCATACATTTTAAAGCTCAGGGTTTCTGCCTATTCTTCCCTCTCTGCCAGGGTTAATTGTAGATCAGGGCTGTTTTTCTCTGCGATTTCACTGGTTCCCTTTGGTACAGGGTGAGGTTGGCTAGCTACATCCTATCCACTTTTACAATATGCAGCTGCACGACCCCTTTGGCACTTCCCTTCCCTGGTACATCCCTAACTGCCTAGCCACTTCTAAGTCCTCGTGTTGATGAATTCATTAACACTGCAATTTTAGCCGAAATGGTTTGTGCTGGTCATCATTGTTCTTGAGCCTATGAATGCCTATATGATTAGCACATAGCTGGGCAATGCCTCTTAGATTATTTAACTATGCCTCTAACTTTTCTAGGAAGGAGGCATTCCCTACTTCCCTGGTTAGGAATAAGTACAATTGAGGTTATAATCAGAACCTTTTCTTAGCTCTTGAAAATATTGTAATAGGTACTGTACATTTTTAATATGTTTTATATTGATTTCAGAGAGAGGAAGGGAGAGGGAGAGGCAGAGAGAAACATCAATGATGAGAGAGCGAGATTGATAGGCTGCCTCCTACTTGCCCCCTACTGGGGATTGAGCCCAAAACCCAGGCATGTGCCCTGACCAGGGAATGGAACAGTGACCTCCTGGTTCATGGGTTGATGCTCAACCACTGAGCCACACCCGTTGAACAAGTACTGTTAATATTATTCTACTATTTAAGCAATAGCTGACTATTGAAGTAATAGCTGCCCAAGTCCTTAGACGACTTGGCCAAAGTTGTTCTTGACAATAGGCTAGCCATTTGATATCTTTTAGCTGAGCAAGGAGATATCTGATCTATGACCAACACCATATTCTGCACCTGGATTAATACTTCTAGGGAAATTGAAACTAAATAATGTAAGATACGGAGCAAGCCACGGGGTCAGCAGGGTCTTTTTTTTGACTTGTTTGATTTTGATTGATTTGGGTCTTGGGGACTATAGGTCCAAAGTGTACTCCAAACACTGGGAATTATCCTGCTTACAGTTACCATAATAGTCTTCCTGGAACACTGTATAATCTCAAAAGCTTTAAATGCATGTTTGAAGTCACAACCACCAGACAAATGGAACACCACAACAGGAACAAAGAAAGCGATCCACTCAACTTCCCCAATTGTGAACCTGAAGCCATGACCTGTGAGAATCACAGGGATTAAGCAAAAAATATCATGACCTGTGACTATCACACAGAGAATCACAAAAGTCATGGTCACCTTGCTCAGTTAGGCTGAGATTCTGATCAAAGTTAAGAATTGTTAAAAGCAAATACACCAACTAAAATAGGCCCAAGGTGAAGTTGCTTGCACCCAGGACAGCACACTAAGACTTAATTACCCTTTCAGCCCCACTCAGGAATGTGACCTTAAACCAATCAGTCTGGAATTTCCTCATCAATACTATTGGGGTAATTTGCTGACAAGGCCCTAGCTTCTCTTTTCCTAAAGAAAAGCACCTTTTCCTGAAATGATCCTTTTTTTCTTTTGCTAAGAACTTTCTTGTCTCACCAACTTTCTGCCTGTAAAACTTGCCATTTTGTAAGCTTCTCAGAGAACCTTTCTGTTTACTGGATGGGATGCTGCCCAACTTATGGACTGTTCAATAAAGCCAATTAGATCTTTGAATTTACTTGGTTGAATTTTTATTCTTTAATAATTTCAACAACATAACCTATTTTTTAGATCAACTTGAGCCATGTTGCTAAAGGAGTAGAAAGTATATACTGAATCAAATACTACCATTATAGAAGTAGATTCTTATGCCATCAGTAAGTAAAAAGGAAAAACAGATTCAGAATTTTATGCCAATTCAGAGCAATGTGATTATGAGCATTTGATTTTGGTAAGTGTAAATGACAAGGTTCATTCTCATTTATTTTACATTTGTAAGATAAAACTATGAAGGATTTTATGATCCTCTAAATCAGTGGTTCTCAGCCTTCCTAATGCCGTGACCCTTTAAAACAGTTCCTCATGTTGTGCTGACCCCCAATCATAAAATTATTTTTGTTGCTACTTCATAACTGTAATTTTGCTACTGTTATGAATCATCATGTAAATATTTGATATGCAGGATGTATTTTCATTGTTACAAATTGAACATAATTAAAGCATAGTGATTAACCACAAAAATAAAAAGTAATTATATATGTGTTTTCCGATGGTCTTAGGTGACCCCTGAGAAAGGGTCGTTCGACCCCCAAAGGGGTCGCGACCCACAGGTTGAGAACCGCTGTTCTAAATTGTGAATGGCCATATCAAGTATTTTTCTTATTTATGAAGTCCAGCTGTGTGGTAAAAAGTCTCTAACATTTTTTCAAAACTAAAGAAATCTCATCTTTACCAATAATAACCTGGTTGTAGAAAATGTGATGTCTTATTTTCTTGATGTATAGCATACAGTACAAAGTAGGCTAGGAAGAAATATTATGCTGGGACAAGTCCGTATTTTTGTTGGTGGGGAAACAGCACCAGAATATTATCAGTGATTGGACCTTGTTTCAGCAACATCATTACTTGAGTTCTTGCTAAGAAAGAATTCAGAGTCAAGACTCAAATAGGAGCAAAAGTTTATTTAGAAAGTTGCACAGGTAGAAGAAGTGAGCCCACTGGGCTGTGTGGGCTCAGAAAACAAGTTACAGAGGCAAAAGAAGGGCTCTTGGAGCTTAGGGGGGGAAACAAAGATATACATGCCTGGAGAAAGAGAGGGAGAAAGGCTTGAGCATGCTTCAGGGATAGAGCAATGTGCTGGGTCCTTCATCTTGAGGGGTTTTATCTGGAGGTATCAGGGGAGGATCTCAATACAATACTCATCAGCTTTCCATGTGTGGCCCCTCAGGGTGGTGGTCTCCACTGATTAGTTGGCACCAGTACAGGGGGTAATCATTGAATCTGGTCCTGATGTCAGCCATGGCAGCACCCTGCCTGGCTTTGCTGCTTCTCCTGGACTGGAGCTGAAACACAACTGAGGCCTAGATGTTATCTCTAGGGCATAATGTTTAAGGGAGTGGTTATGCAAGGGCTAATATGGGGCCTTATATGAGGCTATTCTCTGGCCCCCTTTTTTCCACCTCTAAGGGGGGGTCTCCCAATGGCTGGAAACATATCAGAGGATGAAAGGTCAGGGGAGGGTCTGAACTTCATGATCATCAATATGCTAGGGGGGAAAGGTAACCCGGGCGGTGGGGGGGGGGGAGCTTTCCACCCTGGTGACCTTCTCTACTTGGCCCATCGTTCTTACTCTGCTCATGCCTGTCTAACTGCTTACTACATTTTCACAAATAAAATTATCTCCCCAATGGTGGTTTAGACACAGCAGCATTGTATTTTTAAGTGTAACCTATTTTACATGCCCTAGAATCAAAACACCAAACACAGATGTATTTCAAAATAGCAAAGAGGGAGAGATGGATTATTTTAGTGAAATTAAATTCAAGCGCCCTACTCTAGCAAAAGTAAACTTAAGCCAGTTGGTACTCATTTCTTTCAACTGCAACTTGATACCTACAGCATTTTCTCTTAAATTATTTCAAAATAGACATGAAGAAACTTTCTTGTTAAGTATGAAACTGCCAAGCCAGGCTCTGTGAGTTCACACTTTGTAGAGGATGTTAATTGAATGTGAAAAGTAAAAACAATGCAGTTGAATTAAGCTCTTGCAGAAAACATGGAAATAACAAATCTGGTAGTCCCTGTGAAGAAAGCAGAGACTATCACTTCAGGCTTCCTCTTTTCCTTCTTCAAATATTTGAAGCAGGTTCTTATAAAAAGTGTTTTTTCCCTAAAACACTTCATCTTTTTTAAAGTGTTGCATGAAAGTTCCATGCTTTTAACTGAGCGTCATAAATCAAATAGATTTGTAGATGTTGTTGATTGACAGCTGTTCCGTATCTTATAAAATGCTGTGTAAGAGACAAATTATTATAGTGAAGCTATCCTATAATATATTTTTGTCTTTAATGGCATGGTGTGTATCATCTTCCAATTTCAACCTCCTCAAAGTAGCAAAATGTATGCTTGCTATTTCTGCATAAAATCAAACAGGATTTTGAAATGTAAACAAAGATACTAAGAAGAATTGGTAGTCTTACTCAATCCATCAGAATTATAAATTGTTTTGGAGATATTTAGTGCGGTGATTATGATAGGAATTACCTAGAATATTATCAAGGTTCAAAGTGCCTTGAAATTTTCAACATATTCTTGGGACCATTTTGTGAGTTTTCAATTCAGGTGTCATTCATTTGCAGTGGAGGAGTATGCCTTGTTACATTTTGAGCTGCCATCATTTCCGGTGTCAACTACCAAAAAGTGTATCTAGTAAGACTAGCCTATTTTATTTTCACTTGGGAATTATTAAAATTAGAAAGATTCACCAGTCACACTGAACTATGTGAAACAATTTACGCAATACTGAAAAAGTTTTAGGACCCTCATTAGAAACTGAGCAGCTCTCTGATGATTAAAATAAATACCTTTCCTTCTGTAGGATTTGTATGCATGCATATAAGCATAACCAATGGACACAAACCCCTGGTGGGTAGGAGAGGCTGGGGGAAGGCCACGGGGGAAAAAACGGAGACATATGTAATACTCTTTGTAATACTTTAAGCAATAAAACAAAATTTAAAAAAATAAATAAATACCTTTCCTTCTGGATATTTTATCACTTCTTCCATGCTTGACTTATGGGCAAGTGCTGCTTCCCCAGAAACATAGTTTGAAATAAAGACTTTAGTACAAAGTTGGGTTTAAAGGTCTGAACCTGATCTCAATTCTAACCCTAAAGAGGGAAGTGCTTCTGATAGTGTACTAAAAATGTGTGGTCTAACAACATTAGGAATAAGTAGAGAGGTTTCAACTTCTACTAATGTAATTTATTATTATTTTTATATTCTTCACGCCCATCACCAACTCCTTTTCTTTTTCTTGTTTTTCTGCTCCAGATCTTTTTTCTATTGAGCTATACTTTTCATAGAGTGAAAGGCAGAGATCATAAATGTATAAATTAATTTGGACAAAAGCCTTCTATAACCTACACACCCATATATGTAGAATAAATTGACCCCAAACATTAGAAAGAAAATTTTTCTTGTGCCTTGTTCCAATCAATCCCTGTCCTTCAACTTTTTTGATTTCTTTTATTATATATTAGCCTTGCCTGTTCTAGAACTCTATGTCAATATAATCATATAGCATGAACTCTTTTGTGACTGGTTTCTTTTGATACCCATAATGTTTTTGAGGTTAATCCATGTTGTTGCATGTATAAGAAGTTCATGCCTTTTTATTGTTGTATAAAATTCTATGTAAAAAGATACCGTAATTTATTCTCTTATTGATGGACATTTCGATTGTTTCTACTTTTTGCCTATTTTGATAAATCTATTATAAATAAATTCTTATAGAAAGCTATTTTGTAAATATGTTTTCATTTCTTGTGAGTAAATTTCTTGGAGTGAAATTACAGAGTCATAAAGAGAGTGTATTTTTAACTTCATAAGAAACTGCTAAACTTGTTATAATGGTTTAACATTTTAGATATTGGGTATTTCAGCTACCCATCAGCATTGTTTGAGACTATTGATTGTTCCACATGCTCCCCACATTTGGTGTTGTCAGTTTTTAAAATATTAGCCATTTTGGTGAGTATGTAGTGGTATTACATCATATTTTTAATTTATATTGATTATTGACTAGTGATATTGAGCATTTTTGTGTGCTTAATGGCCACTTGTATATCATTCTCTGTGAAGTGACTGCTCAAGAATTTTGCCCATTTATTGTAGTTTTTTAGCTTTATTTTATTGCATTGAAGTGATCCTTTGTGTATATTGGATTTCAGCTGGTTGTTAGTTATGTGTTACTAGAGGCCCGGTGCACAAAATTTGTGCACTTGGGGGGGGGGGCTCAGCCTGGCCTGCAGCCTTTTGCAATCCAGGACCTCTGGCTCCTAACTGCTTGTCTGCCTGATCGCCCCTAACCACTCACCTGCCTGATTGCCCCTAACCGCTTGCCTGCCTGCATGCTTGATTGCCCCTAACTGCTTGACTGCCTGCCTAATTGCCCCTAACCACTCTGCATGCCTGCCTGATCATGCCTAACCACTCATTTGTGTGCCTGATTGCCCCTAACCACTCACCTGCCTGCCTAATTGCCCCTAAACACTTGCCTGCCTGATTGCACCTAACCACTCTTCCTGCCTGCCTGATAGCCCCTAACTGCTCACCTATCTGTCTGATTGCCCCTAACTGCCTCTGCCTTGGTCCCCACCTGCCGTGACGGCCGCCTCTGCCTCAGACCCCACTGCAGTAGCTTCATCCGGAAGGTTGTCTGGAAGGACGTCTGGAATGATGCCCGAAAGGTCGTTCAGCTGTCGGGTCTAATTAGCATATTATGCTTTTATTATTATAGATTATTATAGATAAGTTACAACTACACCCGGTAGTTTGACTATTTTCTATTGACATCTTTTTTTTTTCCTCGTATGGTACATTTTATTTATTCACTCATTTATTTGCTTACCACAAGGTTGCAAAAAATTTTACTTATGTCTCTAAAAAAATTTTTTAACTCTTTATTGTTTAAAGTATTACATATGTCTCCTTTTCCCCCCATTGACCTCTCCCTGGCTACTCCCACCTCCCAGAACATGCCCTCACACCCCTACTGTCTATGGCTATGGGTTATGCTTACATGCATGCATACAAGTCCTTTGGTTGAGCTCTTAACCCCATTCTGACCCTTCCCTGCTTTCCCTCTGAGGTCTGTTTGATGTTTCTTTGTCTCTGGATCTATTTTTGTTCATCAGTTTATGTTGTTCATTATATTCCACAAATGAGTGAGATCATGTGATATCTTCTCTGACTGGCTTATTTCACTTAGCATAATGCTCACTAGGTCCATCCATACTGTTGCAAATGGTAAGAGTTCTTTCTTTTTTACAGCAGCATAGTATTCCATTGTGTGGATGTGCCACTTCTATTGACATCTTTTGATGAAAAGAAGATTCTAAATTTCTTTGTTTTTTAATTTCTAAAAGTTCAATTTATCCATTTTTTTAAAAATTAGTAATTTCTGGGTACTGTCTGGAAAAATTTTGTCTACCACACCATGGTTAAGAGATTCTCTTATGTTTACTTCTACATGATTTACAATTTAACATTTATGTTTAACTCTTTATTCCATCCATAATTAGTTTCTGTGTATGGTCTGTATGTAGGGTATTTGTGTCATTGTTTTCATGTAGATGCCCAGTTATTCTGGCACCATTTGTGAAGAGACTTTTCTTTATCCATGGAATTGCTTTGTCATCTTATTTTTTCAAGAAAAATTATTTTAAATATAATAATATTACATGCAATAAACATTAATATTTCAAGAAAAAATTAATAATAATACCAAAACTGTACTATCATAGTATATCACAAAAGTTGTAGGAAATATTAAAAAATCTGCAAATAACAGGATTACTTCTATTATATTCTAAAATATTTTTTCCTCTGGCTCTAATTTTGTTCATCAGTTTATGTTGTTCATTTTATTCCACAAATGAGTGAGATCATGTGATATTTATCTCTTTCTAACTGGCTTATTTTGCTTAGCATAATGCTCTCCAGCTCCATCCATGCTGCTTGATGTTTCTTTGTCTCTGGATCTATTTTTGTTCATCAGTTTATGTTGTTCATTATATTCCACAAATGAGTGAGATCATTTATCTTCTCTGACTGGCTTATTTCACTTAGCATAATGCTCACTAGGTCCATCCATACTGTTGCAAATGGTAAGAGTTCCTTCTTTTTTATAGCAGCATAGTATTCCACTGTGTAGATGTAACACAGTTTTTTATTTTTTATTTTTTTAATTAATTTCAGAGAGGAAGGGAGAGGGAGAGAGAGATAGAAACATCAATGATAAGAGAGAATCATCAATCGACTGCTTCCTGCACGCCCCACACTGGGGATTGAGCCCACAACCTGGCATGTGCCCTTGACCAGAATCAAACCTGGGACCCTTCAGTCTGCAGGCTGACCCTCTATCCACTGAGTCAAACCAGCCAGGGCCATGTACCACAGTTTTTTAATCCATTCATCTGCTCATGGGCATTTAGGCTGTTTCCAAATTTTAGCTATTGTAAATTGTGCTGCTATGAACATAGGGGTGCATATATCCTTTTTGACTGGTGTTTCTGATTTCTTGGGATATATTCCTGGAAGTGGGATCACTGGGTCAAATTGAAGTTCCATTTTTAGTTTTTTGAGGAAACGCCATACTGTTCTCCACAGTGGCTGCCAGTCTGCATTCCCACCAGCAGTGCACAAGTTCTTTTTGCTCCACATCCTCTCCAGCACTTGTTGTTTGTTGATGATAGGCTTTGGCATCTTTTTAAAGTAGCCATAGACTGTATAAGTGTAGCTCTAAACTGATCATTATTCTCTTCCATTGATCTATTTTTCTGTAATTTACTACCACACTGTCTTGATAGCTGTAAATTTATAATAAGCCTTGATACCAGATAGTGTTAAGTCCTCCAAATTTACTTTACCCCTTTTCAAGATTATTTTGGCTATTTTGGGTCCTTTGCTTTTACTCATATATTTTAGAATTAGCTTCTCCATTTTGGAAAAAAAAATCTGCTGGGATTTTAACTGAGATTACATTGAAACAACAGATCAATTTGGGAGAAATGACATGTTAATACTATTTAGTTTTCTTGTCCATAAACATGGTATATACTTAAGTTATTTTGATCTCCTTTAGTTCCTCTCAGCAATGTTTTGTAGGTTTTAGTGCAGAGGTCTTACCCATACTTAAATGAGCTTATGGCTAAGTATTTTATCTTATTGATCCTATTATAAATGTTATTATTTTTTATTTCATTTTAAATTATTGCTATTGTATAAATATAATTGCTTGTATTATGTCAACTTGCCAAATCTACCTATTAGGGCCAGTAGTCTTTTTGTAAATTTCTTGGCATATTCTACATGTCAAATTGTGTCACCTGCAAATAAAGGCAGTTTGGTTTCTTAGTTTATTCCGTTTATATATTTTTGTTTTTCCTTGACTTATTTAGATGGCTAAGGCCTCCAGTAAAATGTTGACTAAAAATGATGAAAGCAGACTTCCAGGTCTTGTTCCCATTTTTTAGAAAAAAAGTATTTAATTTTTTGACATTAAGTTTGGTGTTAGCTGTATGTTTTTGTATATACCTTTTGTTATATTGAAGTTTCTTTTCTATGTCTAGTTTCTGAATAGCTTTTCCTATAAATGTGTGTTGAATTTTGTCAAATGCTTTTTCTATATCTATTAAAATAATTTTATGTGCTTTCACTTTTATTCTGTTAAACTGCTGAATTACATTAATTGATTTTCTTCTGTTATCTCAACCTGCAAATCCAGAGATAAATCCTATTTGGTCATAATGCCTTATTCTTTTAATATATTGTTATTTTAATTTAAGGGCATTTTGTTAAGAATATCATACCTATATGCACACAAATTAGTTTGTGTTTTTCTTCTAATATCTTAGGTTGGTAGAAGGACAATCTTCCCTCATAAAATGAGTTAATAAGTGTCACTTTATTTTATGAATAAATTTGCATAATATTAATATTATTTCTTATTTAAATATTTAATAGAATTCACAAATAAAGCCACTTAGAAACAATTAAAATGACCAATTCAGTTTATTTACTAGACATGGAGCTATTTTAAATATATATTTTATTGATTTTTTTTACAGAGAGGAGGGGAGAGGGATAGAGAGTTAGAATCATCGATGAGCCCTAACAGGTTTGGCACAGTGGATAGAGCGTCAGCCTGCGGACTGAGGGGTCCCAGGTTCGATTCCAGTCAAGGGCATTTACCTTGGTTGTGGGCACATTCCCAGTAGGGGGTGTGTAGGAGGCAGCTGATCGATGTTTCTCTCTCATTGATGTTTCTAACTCTCTATCCCTCTCCCTTTCTCTCTGTAAAAAAATCAATAAAATATATATTAAAAAAAAAGAAACATTGATGAGAGAGAAACATTGATCAGCTGCCTCCTGCACACCTCCCACTGGGGATGTGCCTGCAACCAAGGTACATGCATTTGCCCGGAATCGAACCCAGGACCCTTGAATCCGTAGGCTGGTGCTCTATCCACTGAGCCAAACCAGTTAGGGCGACATAGAGCTATTTTCATTTTTAAAAAAGCTTGTGTCAATTTTGGTAATTTGTAGCATTCAAGTAAATTGTTCATTTCATCAAATTCTCAAATCTGTTGCCCTTAAGTTGTTTACAATGTCCCCTAATTTGCTTGTAATGTCTGTAGGATGTGAACAAATGTTTCTATTTCTTGTTTGTTATTTATAGTTTGTGTTTTTTTTATCTTTTTCCTTTTCTAGTCTACCTAGAGTTTATCAATTTTACTGGCCTTTTTGTAAAAATCACTTTCAATTTTATTTACTTTATTTTCTGTCCCATTTCTGTCTTATTGATTTCTGCTGTCTTTACAAATTTTTCTTCCACTTGTTTGAGCTTTAACTTACTCTTCTTTTTTAGCTCTTTCAAAAATAAATTTAAATCATTGCTTTTAGAACTTTATTTTCTAAAATTAGAATTTAAAGCTATTAATTTCTCTCTTGACCTTGCCTTAGAGGTATTTGACAAGTTTTGCTGTGCTATATTTTTATTACCATACATCTCAAAATCTTTTAATTTTTTCCATAATTTCTTTTTAACCAATGGGCTGTCTCATCATAATTAGATTCAGGTTATCCATTTTTGGCAAAAAAAAGTCTACTGACAATGTTTATACTTTCCATTGCATCGTATCACATTCACATATAATCAGCTCATTTTATTCCATATGATGCTAAGTTTGATTACTTGTTAAATATTGTTTATACCAGATTTCTTTAGTGTAAGGTATTTTTTCCCCTTCATAATTAATATGTAATTGGTGGGCTGATATTTTGAGACCATGTGAATGTTCTGTTATTCAATATCCTTTCACTCAAAGGTTTTAGTAACCATCAATTACCATCATCTAAATTAATTTATTACATTGTGGATTGCAAAAATGGTAATTTTTCTAACTTTATAATTCCTTCTACATTTATTATCTAAAATATTTTGTAGTAAACAGTCTCACATTTTTATCTTAGAAAAATTTTTAAAAACTAACTAAATGATAAACTGAAATAGAAAATAATTAGTAAGTATTATACAGTTTTAATGTCACTGATACAGCATGACTCCCAGCATGACTTTAGTGATTTAAACTGAGCTCCCTGATCAGGCACACAGATTTATAACAGTTATACAGAACATTACTTCATCCAGAAAGTTTCCTCATGTTCCTTCCCAATCAATTCCATTCCTCTCCCCAGGGACAACCACTGTTTTGGTTTTGCTCACCACAAATTAGTTTTCCTATAGTAAAATTTCAAATAAATGGAATCATACAGTATGGGATATCTTGTGTAAATCTTATTTCACTAGTCAACCTGTTTTTAAGATTTAGTCACATTGTTGCATGTATTAATAGCCCTGTGTCATTGCTGAGTCATATTTATTCCTTTGTATCTCTTTACCATTTGTTCACCAATTTTTCTATTGATCAACATCATCAAGACGATGAAGACAAAAAATGGCTCTTTCCATTTTTTCCCCTTTAAGAATAAAGCTTCTAGAAACATTACGGTGGACACACTCTAGGTTGTTCTCTCATAATCCTTATTACCTGGTGTTCCTGTGCTTGTGTAATCCCCTTCCCTTCAGTGCAGGAAAAATACCTGTGACTTGATTCTAAACAACAGAATATAGAAAAAATGATGGTATGTCACTCCCATGACTTGGTTATGTAAATCTCTATCTTGCTAGTTATCTCTTTCTGGAGATTCTCTCTCCCTACCAAGCTTGGAAGAAAGAAGCAGTCATGTTGAGAAGAACACATGGCAAGGAGATAGATGACGGCAACCTGCAGCCAACAGTACGTGAGAAGCTGGAGCCCTCAGCTCCATAGCCACATGGAAATGAATTCTCCCAACAATCTAAGTGAGATTTGAAATGGATTTGTCCTCAGTGGAGTTTATATCCCAGCTGACATTTTGATTACACTCTGGTGAAACAGTAAGCAGAAGACCAGTTAAGATGTGCTTGGGTTCCTGACTCACAAAAACTATTCGGTAATAATTGTTTTGCTTTAAGCAACTAAGTTTGTAGTAACTAGTTATGAAATAATAGATACCTAGTACAACCACTCTTGTACTAGTCAAGTTGTGAACATAAGTTTTCATTTCCCTTGGTTTGATGTTTAGGATTAGAATTGGTGGTTTTTCAGGAAGTTGTATGTTTAGTTTTATAAGAAATTCTAGATTTTTCTTCAAAATAGTTTTTAACATTTTTACTAATAATGTATGAGATGTCCAATTACTTTATATCCTTGGTAACATTTAATGTTGTCAGTCTGTTTAATTTTATCAAAGCTGTTAAGTGCAAAATAGTATCTCACTATGATTTTAGTTTGCATTTCCTGGATGAATGGTGTTATCAACCATTTGAGTATCTTTTATTGCAAAGTGTCTGTTCAACTTATTCAATTTTTAACTTATTTGGTGGCCTTATTAATAATGATCTCTATGTATTTTTAAAATATATCCTGAACACCAGTCTTTTATATTAACTTTGTTTTGCAATTATATCCTTCCAGTCTGTGGCTTGCCTATTCTTTTTTTGTTTATTTGTATTTTAATAAGAAATTTAAAATTTTGATGGTATAAAAATCATTATTTTCTGTAGTCTAAGAAACTTTTGACTTTCTCCAATCCATAAAGATATTTTACTATTTTTCATTCTATTCCTTATTGTTTTAGGGTTTAGGTTTATATTTAAGACTTTTGTTATTTACTTCTGGGTTCTCTATTTTGTTCCATTGGTCTATTTGTCAATTCTTATACCAATGCAATGGTTTCTTAATCACTGTAGCATATATTGAAGTTATGTTATGTAAGATATCCAGATTTTTTCCCCCCAAAATTTGTTACATACTCTAGGTTCCTTATATTTCCATATTAATTTTAGAATCAGCTTATAAATTTCTACAAAAAAATCCTGCTGGATTATTATTGGTATTGCTTTAAATCTATAAATTTATAGAAAGAATAGTCATCATAACAACTTGACTCTTTCAACTTTTATTTATTTGAATCTTTTAAAATATTTTCACAATGCTTTGTAGTTTTCAGGTTAGAGGTCTTTCCTAACTCTTAAGTTTATTCCTACCCCTTTAAATTTTTGTAACTACTGTCTAATCATTAAAAATGTTTTCATCTTCTAATTATTTGCTGCTTGTATAATGACAGTGGTTTAGAGCTATTTATGTTAGATCCATGACTTTACTTTTGGTAGCTGGAAAAGTAAACTAAACCCATTTTTAGTGCAAATGAAAGACTTTCAAACACACATGAAAATCTGCTTGATCTCCAGATGTTTTTCTTAAATCACCACACCTCCCTTCCCCACAGCTTGATGGCAGCTGACGTTATCATCAGCACCTATATAATTCTATATCACTTAGTGTCAAATAAAAGTATCCTAGCTGTCCTTATGAACCATCAAACCACTAAAATTGAATGGGGCAACCTAGATTCTCTGTCACTTGCAAGATTATGTGATCATGGTCTTCAAACCCACAGATGCTAAATCAAAACCAGATGTGTATATGTGTCTGTGTTTAGAAAGTTACACTTGTGCTTGTTAGTGAAAATAGGATGATTTTTGTTTTATAGATGACTAAATGGCCAAAGTGACAATAATATGCTGCTGCAACAATGAAGTCAAAATGGGGAACAGATGGACCTTTGACTAATTAGCACTTGACTAATCACAGAAAGAAAGCCAGAGTAGGAGATAAGGTTTTTAAACCCTTTTATTCTTTTTGTATCCAAACCCTACTTTTTTTTACAAGAAATCTTATACAGAGCCTAAATATAAAACAACTAGAAAAAAAACAGGCTTGCTCAGTTTCAAATACCATATTTTAAAAAAGTAGGGACCTAATAATCTGGGTCCTAAGGTCTGCTCTCGCTATTTATAAACGTTTCTGTGTCTGAGCAAGTCAGTTAGCCTTCTCTTGGTATTAGTTTCTCATTTGTTAATTGAGGAACAGGACACCTCTTGTAATTACCATGGAGTTATTATAGGAATAACATTAGATGATACATATCAAAAGGCCTGTTGAAACTGTAAAGAATTTTTCTAAATGTAAAATCGTATTATAAAATCATTATTATAAAAGTTGTTTCTTTAATGCAGGAACATTTTAGTGATAAAACAATCCTATATAATAAAAGCCTAATATGCTAAGTGTCTGGTCATCCATTCAACCAATCAAAGTGTAATATGCTAATGATATGCTAAGGCCACTCAACCAATCACTATGAAGTGCACTGACCACAAGGGAGCAGATAGTCTACTGGTCTACCAGTCGCTATGACATGCACTGACCACCAGGGGGCAGATGCTCCAACCAGTAGGTTAGCTTGCTGCTGGGGTCTGGCCAATTGGGACTGAGTGAGATGGGCCAGACATGCTCTGGACCCCTCTCGCGGTCCCTCCCCAGCTGGCCAACCTCCTGCGTCCCTCCCCAGCCCCAATTGTGCATCGGTGGGATCCCTCAGCCTGGCCTGCTCCCTCTCGCAATCCAGGACCCCTTGGGGGATGTTGGAGAGCTGGTTTCAGCCCGATCCCACAGGCCAGGCTGAGGGACCCCACTGGTGCACAAATTCGTGCACCGGGCCTCTAGTATAGCTTATAAAAGAAAATAAACAATACATGTTTTAAAGAACCTGACATCTTATCAGAAGTCTTACTCTTGTTGGGTTTTATCATGTGTCTTACTATTTGTGGAAGGTAGATGATATCTGTGTGGTAAGCTGAAACAGGCCAACCACAAAGCAGGGGGGTAAAATTGTTGTAAATATACAATGTACCTGGCTCTCAAAACAATGTGGCATAACAATGGCAATAAGAAGCAGGAGGTAAGGTGGATCATTTTGAAACATGGCCAGTGGATTTCAATGGACAGTTTCCCCAGCCACAAACCCTGTGAAACACTGGCCATAGCTTATGACTAAAGGACAGTGTTCTCCTACAGTTACTCTAAAGAAGCTTCTACTTACATGCCCATTTTATAGGTGTAAATTCTGAATATTGCATCTCTGAATATGGATGCAAATGGTATCAGCATTATAAACCAACCATAAGTATTTGTGTTGGAAGTAACCAAAGTCAAGCATAAACAGTCCTTTCAATGACTTTTTATTAAGAGATATGAATAGCTGCAATTGTCTGACATATAGTTTGTTTTTTAATTCATAAGCATTTGAAACTTGAGGTTATCATCTTTTGCTCCTAGGCCAACTAAACACTTGAAAAGAAATAGAAAAGAAAAATGCCAGCTTCTCTGAGAAGAAGGCAATTATTTTGTCTTCTGAGTTTCCATTCAGAACACATATATAGCAAATATAATTTAAGATCACATCATCAATATTTCACAAGACATGTTTACCAATTCCCAGAACTTGAAGTCACCTCTTCAGACAACAGACCATTCTGAGATATGCCATCACCTTTACCTGGAGATAGCTATCATAGCATATTTATTCTGGTGCACCTTATTTTAGTAGAAAATAGCTCTAAAGAATATTGCAGTACCCTCTGAATTATATAGAAATAAAGATGTCCAGCTTCATTATAACTCTTTTTATTGTTCTGCCATCTAAACATTTCCTAGTCTAATACCTGGGGCTCAGGGGGTGTGAGGAGCCTGCTGATTTGATGCAGTGCTTCTGCATTGGCTTTGAAAAGAAAATAAGGCACCAAGTCCAATATACTGAATAAAGTTCCCGAAAAATCTAGTGTTTTTTGGTTATTGTTATTCTATATTACCATGTAGTCATTTTTTCTCCTTATAAACAAATATTAATGATTTACATTTTATAAAGCATAGAAGGCATTATATATAATATATATATAATATATATATATTATATATATATATATATTTGTATAGCCTCTATCCTATATAAAAATGTCTCCATTTTCTGTGAAATCTATGCTTCTAAGAAATTCAGGGCCTAGCAGTGGGGCAATATGGGTAATGATAGATAATAAAACCAGAACATTAGATACAGCTCAATTAAAGAATGGTACTTGGGATCTAAGATATCTATTCTAATTATTCTTGTTAAAGAACAAAAATTCAAGTGAGTACATTTGAAGATATAATTAGTTTTATTAAATGATTCATGAATTGGGCAGCATTCCATGTAGCAAATAGAAGGGATCTCAAGAAATTGTATAAAATGCAAGGTTTTTATAGGCAGGATGGTAGGAGAGGAGATTAAAAGATTGGATTATTTCAGGCAAGGTCACCTTCCCTTAGGGGAAAGCCAGGGTTCTTATCAAGAACATAACCTCACTAATGTTGATCAGACATTGCAGGCTAATTGGTTTAAAATTCCATTTCTGGGAGAGTCTGAATCTTTGGATTAGTTAAGTAGTTACTAAGTCTCGGTGGGGCTTACCACAAGTGACTTCATTGTGCCTCTGTTGTTTCTTTTTAACCCTCTCTAGGTCATGATCATCAGTGCAAGCTTCTGACATTTGGGAGAGCAGAGGGTTTAACACAGTGGTTCTCAACCTTCCTAATGCCGTGACCCTTTAATGCAGTTCCTCATGTTGTGGTGACCCCCAACCACAAAATTATTTTCATTGCTACTTCATAACTGTAATTTTGCTACTGTTATGAATCGTCATGTAAATATCTGATATGCAGGATGTATTTTCATTGTTACAAATTGAACATAATTAAAGCATAGTGATTAATCACAAAAACAATATGTAATTATATATGTGTTTTCCGATGGTCTTAGGCGACCCCTGTGAAAGGGTCGTTCGACCCCCAAATGGGTCGTGACCCACAGGTTGAGAACCACTGGTTTAACAAGTATTGCATTTAAAGAGGTAAATATAAACGAACTAAGGAGAGACTCAGAGCCAAGTATTGAATAGAAATACCTTGAATATTGTAACCACTCAGAAGGACTTGCTGAATCACTGAAATTACCCAATTTCATTCAATTTAACTTTCTCTTCTTGGTTCACTTGTAAAATAATGTTAAATTTTTAGGAAAGAACCACAGAAGAATATTTTTATAAGCTTAGTGTAGGGATATACTTAAGCAGATGCAAAAAAATAATAACAAGAAAAGATAAGATCAATATATTAGACTCCATTAAAAATGAGAACTTTTGTTAATTGTTAAGAGTGAAATAGAGTCTGAAATCGAGATAATGCAAAATGATTAATATGTAGAATATAATTTTTAGCAACTCTAGAAATCAACAAGTAAAAACCACAACCCAAAAGCTAAAATGGGAAAAGTTACTATAAAATTTTTGAAAAAGATAAAATAAATATGGAAAATAAAAACATGAAAAAAATGTTTGTTTTATTACTAATCAGAGAAATACAAATTAAAAATGCCATTAGCCCTGGCCAGTGTGGCTCAGATGGTTGACCGCTGTCCCATGCACATAGAGGCCACCAATTCAATTCCCTGGTCAGGGCACATTCCCAGGTTACAGGTTTGATTCCCAGGAGGGGGCATGCAGGAGGCAGCCAATCGATGGTTCTCTCTCATAGATGTTTCTCTCTCCATGTGTTAAATAGCATTTTACATATCTAAAAAAAAATTAGATCATTAATACTAAATGTTGGCAAGAATAAGGATCAATGGAAATATTTAGAAACTGCTGAGGAAAGAGTAAATTGACACACACTTTGGAAAACAATTTGGCATTATCTCATAAAGTTAAACAATTATATACACCATGACCTAGGAATTTCAAATTAGGAGTAGATTTTAGAGGAACTCTTGTACATGTTTACTAGGAGAATTGTATAAAAATTATTTATAGAAGCATTGTTCATCCATTGCTAAAAGAATGGATACATAAATGAATAAATAAATTTTGGTATATTGAAAAAATAAAATATCATATAGCATTAAAAAAAACTAATTACAACTCATACCCCAAAATTGAATAAACCTTAGAAAAATAGTAAAAAACTTAAGTCACTACAGACTATATATAGTATGATTTCATTTTTATGAAGATAAAAAGCAGGCAAAACAAAAAAAAAATTTCTTGTTTAAGAATACATAAATATGTGATAAAACTATTTTCAAAAGCAAGTGAATAATAAACATGAAATTGAAAATGGAGTTATTACCTTTGGAGAAAATCAGGGGTTTAGGGAAGTACACAGGTAGAGTCAATGGCTTTTGTAACTTGTAGCAATGAGGTTGAGCGGTGGGCTCTCAGGTGTTTATTTTATTATTATACTAGAGGCCTGTGCACAAAATTCATGTGTGTGGGGGGGGGCGTGTCCTTCAGCCCAGCCTGTACCCTCTCCAATCTGGGACCCCTTGGGGGGAGTCAGACATCCCTCTCACAGTCCGGGACTGCTGGCTCCTAACTGCTTGCCTGCCTGCCAGCCTGATTGCTCCCTAACCACTCCCCTGCTGGCCTGATGGCCCCCAAATGCCCTCCCCTGCCAGCCTGGTTGCTCCCAACTACCCTCCCCTGCTGGCCTGATCTTGCTCCCAACAGCCCTCCCCTGCAGGCCTGGTCTCGCCTCCAATTTCCCTCCCCTGCCGGCCTGGTCACACCCAACTTCCTTCCCCTGCAGGCCTGGTTGCCCCCAACTGCCCCCCCCCCCCCGCCGGCCTGTTGCCCCAACTGCCCTCCCCTGCCGGCTATCTTGTGGTGACCATCTTGTGGTGGCCATCTTGTGACGACGTTTCATGAGAGTGTCGCGTGACACCACCTATGCTTTTATTATATGGGATGTTATGGTGCACAATACATATTAAATATATTCTTGTATGCACATTAAATAATATATAGTATTCAGTAAAAATATTCAAAGAGCATCAACTGCTGTAATCAGGACCTACTCACTATTTCATTGAATCCTTTATTCCTCTCCCCATCGCCTTTATATTAATCAGATCCAAAACTGCAGGTGCCCAGGGATTATCTCTGTTGTCTCTGAGTTTCAGCTCTCTTGATATGTCAGCATTAGATCAGTCCTATGGACTTTTGTTCTCCACTTGTAGATATCAACCTGTTATCTTGTCTACTATCCAAGTTACTTACAGACAAATTTCTTGGATGATATTTTTCTTCCTGTCTAAAATTCTGAGGACTATTTTCTATAAAAACTCTATTTAGTCCTGAGTGCCTAGCTATTTCAATCTTGCTTTTTCATTTTGGTTCTCAAATATTTTCTCAGTTGGTATTGAGGCTTCTGTGCTTCTTGGATGCTACCCTATTCATCTGGATTCACCTTCAAATTCAGCCTCTATTGCTGGAAGTGTTTCCCCAGCACTTACCCCAGCCATTGTTTGCATTTTGCATTGTTCCAATTGTCCTGCTTGACTATATTACTGAGTAGAAATATGAGGCTTCTCACTCAAGTCTTGAATTAATGTAAGAGGAATGAAGATGATAAAGAAAATTCTTGAGATTGTTATAAATAGCAAAGACAATAATTGACACTCTTCTCTTTCTGGAGTTCCAAGATACATTTGCATAAATATAGCTCGATTATTATGTATAGCTAGTGTAATCCTTAGGAAAATATGACACAGATGTTGTCACATAGTAGGTTTCCCCTTCAGGGAATACGTTCAGAGGATAGGCTTTACTTATTTATGGACAGAATTCAGCACGCAAAATTGAGTATGCATCATTGCCGGGAGCCGGTCCATCCTTGCTGTTTCAAAGGACCTGGCATATATGGCATACTGTTCTTAATATGTTTGCTCACCTTGGCACTATGTGTTTTAACCAAGGTCTCCTCTCTGAGAAAGGTTGTTTCCCCAGGTAGGGATTTTCCCCTGAAGTTAGGGAGGGAATAAAACCCCTCAACTAAGTGCCAGGCGGGTAATTAATCACTTTAACTACGAACAATCATGCTTAAGCTACATAATCTTTACTCCCTGGAATGGAGATAAGAAACGCCCTAACCTTTGTAATAGAGATTGATAGGATTGAATCAAGTGGTATAAATACAGATGTAACATGACAGCAAGACACAGAACTTAGAACACAGAACTTAGATTGAGAGAACATGGCAAAAGATCCTGGACTGAACCTGACTACAGAAATTGGCAAGAGAACCTGACTAGAACCTGGTGACTGAACCTGGCTGGAGAACCTGGACAGAACCTGGCTGGAGAACCTAGCGAGGGAACATGGCTACAGAACCTGGATGGAGAACCTGGAGAATCTGGCTGGGGAACCTAGCAAGAGAACATGGACACAGACCCTGGCAGGAGATCCTAAGCAGAACCTCTCTGGAGATCAAGACCAGAACTTGGCTGGAGATCCTGGCTAGCCTGCTGATCAACTGAACGCTGTCTCCATGTCATTCCTTCTTCGCCGACTCCGTCCACACCTTTGGGGACCCCTGGACCCGCTGGGGTTGGACCCCGGCATATGGCGCCCGAACAGGGACCCCTAGGTAAGCGCCCCGCACTCAGGACGGATCAGACTCCACCATAGGAAGAGGGTGGATAGTCTTCGCCGACTCTGTCCACACCTTTGGGAACCCCTGGAACAGGATTCCCCTAGGTAAGCTCCCTCCCCCCCCCCATTGAGAACCCCACACTCAGGACAGATAGGACTCCACCAGGGTACTGCAGACCCCCCTATAGAGGATAAGTAGGGTAAGAAGGTGGATAGTACAGAACTTAGATTGAGAAGATGTGCCATACTGAGTCCAAAGAAAGAAGACTCTGTATTGATTCTTAGATTGAGAAGATGTGCCATACTGAGTCCAAAGAAAGAAGACTCTGTATTGATCTTTAGATTAAGAAGATGTGCCATACTGAGTCTAAAGAAATAAGACTTTGTATTGATCTTTTAACACATATGCAAGCTAGCAGAGGAATTAAGGTTACTCCCAGTCAGACAGAACGTTTTATACAAGAAGTATGTCCATGCTTTTCTGAGGAAGGAAAGGTAAATGTAAAGGCATGGGAGGAGGTAGGCCCAAGGATCCTTATCCTTAACCCCACTGCAGCCTTTCCACCCCGGGAAAGTGCAGGATTGGCAAGCTCTCCCTGGAGTGATAGATCAGGACTCAGGTAATAGCGGAAAGCGCCAACCCTACTCTTAAAATGGATACAAGAGAGCATTTGGGGTTTTTCTTTTTAATGCCTGCTTTTAAAAAATAAAAAAGGGGGAATTTGCCGGGAGTCGGTCCATCCTTGCTGTTTCAAAGGACCTGGCATATATGGCATACTGTTCTTAATATGTTTGCTCACCTTGGCACTATGTGTTTTAACCAAGGTCTCCTCTCTGAGAAAGGTTTTTTCCCCTGAAGTTAGGGAGGGAATAAAACCCCTCAACTAAGTGCCAGGTGGGTAATTAATCACTTTAACTATGAACAATCATGCTTAAGCTACACAATCTTTACTCCCTGGAATGGAGATAAGAAACGCCCTAACCTTTGTAATAGAGATTGAAAGGATTGAATCAAGTGGTATAAATACAGATGTAACAAGACAGCAAGACAGAACTTAGAACACAGAACTTAGATTGAGAGAACATGGCAAAAGATCCTGGACTGAACCTGACTACAGAAATTGGCAAGAGAACCTGACTAGAACCTGGTGACTGAACCTGGCTGGAGAACCTGGACAGAACCTGGCTGGAGAACCTAGCGAGGGAACATGGCTACAGAACCTGGATGGAGAACCTGGAGAATCTGGCTGGGGAACCTAGCAAGAGAACATGGACACAGACCCTGGCAGGAGATCCTAAGCAGAACCTCTCTGGAGATCAAGACCAGAACTTGGCTGGAGATCCTGGCTAGCCTGCTGATCAACTGAACGCTGTCTCCATGTCATTCCTTCTTCGCCGACTCCGTCCACACCTTTGGGGACCCCTGGACCTGCTGGGGTTGGACCCCGGCACATCATGATGCACTAAAATGTGAATACTGATGACCCTTGACATTTTTATCAGATCACAGCAAAAATTAATTCTATTTTCATAATTTATCATTCTCCTTCTCAAATAGAATATTAAAATGCCGATTTCCTGCTGTTTGAACTACTTTAGCCAAATTTGTGGAAGGTAAAAGTTGTGTGGGTTCAAAATCTTTTCTATTATGATGCTTTGTTTTCACTTCCAAAGATTATTTTTATTAAGCATTTATTTCCATCAGTCCCCCAAAAGCATTTTAAGCACTTGAGTATTTAATAAGCTGTTCCAAGATCCCATCTTTTTCCTTTGGTTACTTAATCAATATCTTTTTTATTTTTATTTTTTTTTAGTACTCTGATTTTCACCTTCAAAAATCTCTTGATGGCAATTAACTCTGCTTTTCTTAGAAGTACATGTGCCCTTAATACTTCCAAGCAACACTTCCTCTCTAGAGAAGCTGCTTGAAACCAAAGCAAGGCATTTAAAAATGTGTATCATCTGGTCTCCTTAACCTATTCCTTCTGTGTGATAGATTTTTTTTTTTTAAATCTCTAAGAACCAAGTCAAATACAAGAAAGAGAGGTGAGATTCATCTCCAGTTCACATTTCTCCAATCTTACTCACCAAGTAAAGCCTGGATGTTATTAGAATCATGGATATGTCTAGGATTGAGGTTGGAAGGGATCTGAAAAGTCTTCTATTCCAACAACGCATCTGACTTCTTATTATTATTCAGTCAATTAAGGATTCAGTGACAAGGGTACTGAGAAGAAGCACAACTCTATCCCTTTTCTACAAATAATCAAATTTGCAAGATGCATTTCTAGGTCCCTAGAAACCATGTCTATAGCAGTCAGGAGACTAAGAATATAATTTCCTCCTGAAAATTAGAGGGAATACTTTGTGTACTTATTTGCAATCAGAGAATACTTTTTTCCCCCTGACCAGAATAATGCGTGGCCTTTGCAGGAAGTACTACAAACTGTAGGTACATCTACATTTAATTCAGGATTTGGTGTTTTTGTAGTCCACTAATCAAATATCTGCTCTGTGTGTTGCCAAAGCCGGTTTGGCTCAGCGGATAGAGCGTCGGCCTGCAGACTGAAAGGTCCCAGGTTCGATTCTGGTCAAGTGCATGTACCTGGGTTGCAGGAACTTCCCCAGTGGGGGATGTGCAGGAGGCAGCTGATGGATGTTTCTCTCTCATCGATGTTTCTAACTCTCTATCTCTCTCCCTTCCTCTCTGTAAAAAATCAATAAAATATATTTAAAAAGAAAAAAAAAGGAAGCTATAAAAAAAAAACAAAATAAACAAATATCTGCTGTGATCTCTCATTACTTAACTTTTCCTCTGAGATAAACTCTGACTTTCATCTTTCTGTAGTCCTCTCTGTTTTCAACTTCTTAGCATTTTAAATCATCATCATGCTTTGTTAAAACATATTCTTTAAAAAGTAGAATTATTTCAGGACTGCTTAATTTAAGGCTTTTTACCCCTGCCATCAGGCTACCAGATATGGCAAATTCAATTAATCTGTCAAAACACAAAAATTGTGAATGTACTGTGGATAATAATTCATTTAGAAAAAAAGGAGAAGATTAACATTTAATATGTGCCATAAAGTACATTAATAACATTTTCCAAAGTCTAATAGAGAAAAGTTGGATACATATTATCCATATGTGTGCATTAGGCTGGGTTTTTAAACAGATAAATGTTAAGACAAAGAACACCTTGATATATATCGTCTTTTCATTAAAATGTGGCTTAAAGCAGAGCATGTGGGAAGGACATGCTGAGTGAGCATTTCAAATCTGCTTGGGCCAGTTTAGTCTATGGCTATGTCTATATAATATGAGCTAAAGAGTCAGAGCCACTGAATAACTGCCAAATTGATTAGCCATTGGGTGGGCAGAAGGGAGAGAAGAAGAGACATCTTAATTAGTTAGGTTGTTTAATTTTAGCCTCTGGACAGTGTGGTGCTAGATCACCCAATTTGGTGCATTCCATTGATATTTTATTCTGCTTCACTAAGACAATCATTGATTTAACTGTTTTTCTTTGAATTTCTGCTTCTTTGAATGGGTTGGTGATATCTGACAAGCAGATCTGCAGACCAGCACTGTATCTAAATGCCCAGCACCTGTGTAAACTATTGCCTGTAAGCACTGGTATGAAAATTTCCTGTGTTCTTTGCAATTTGTATTAGGCTGTATATATGCCCCATGAGAGCCCAACAGAGGCAAAGAATTGATCCACTAAGGATGGAAATCTGATCTGGTGGTACTCTAACCATCCCTCTTAGTTAAGTGCTAAAACAAAAAATTCTCCATTCAATTTTCATTTAAACATATAGAACCCTCTTAGGATTGATTAGCAATTTATTTACTTACTAGAGGGCCGGTGCATGACATTCATGCATTGGGGGGGGGGGGTGCGTCCCTCAGCCTGGCCTGTGCCCTCTTGCAGTCCGGGACCCCTCAGGAGATGTCCACTTGCTGGCTTAGGCCCAGTTCCCACTCCTTACCGCCTGCCTGCTTGCTGCTCCTTACCACTCAGCTTGTTGCTCCTTAGCGCTGCCAAGGAGGCAGGAGAGACTCCTGCCACCGCTGCTGCACTCGCCAGCTGTGAGTCTGGCTTCTGGCTGAGCGGCGCTCACCATGTGGAAGCACACTGACCACCAGGAGGCAGCTCCTGCATTGAGAGTCTGTCCCCTAGTGGTCAATGTGCATCATAGCAATTGGTCATTCTGGTCATTCTGCTGTAACAGTTGCTTAGGCTTTTATTATATAGACTAGAGGCCCAGTGCATGAAATTCGTGCATGGAGGGAGGGGTGTTCCTCAGCCCAGCCTGCACCCGCTCCAATCCGGGACCCCTCAGGGGGTGTCCGACTGCCGGTTTAGGCCTAATCCCTCTCACAATCCTGGATTTCTGGCTTCTAATTGTTCACCTGCCTGCCAGCCTGATCGCTCCTAACCGCCTCTGCCTGATGGCCTGATCACCCCTAACTGCCCCCTCTGCTGGCCTGTTCGTCCCTAACTGCCCTCCCCTGCTGACCTGTTTGCCCCCAACTGCCCCCCCTGCTGGCCTGGTCACCCCAACTGCCCCCCTCTGCCAGCCTGGTTGCCCCATGCAGCCTGCTGTTCAGTCATTTGGTCGTCCCTCATAACTCCCCTGCTGGCCTTGTCACCCCACACAGCTTGCTGTTCAGTCGTCTGTCCAGTTGTTTCGGTTGTGACAGCCCCTGGCTTTTTATATATTAGTACTAGAGGCCCTATGCACAAAATTCATGCAAGAGTAGGCCTTCCTTCCCCCAGCTGCCAGCAGCAGCTTCCCTCTGGCACCTGGGACCCAGTCTTCCCTTGCAGCTCCAGCTTCATCCAGAAAGTCATCGGAAGGATGTCTAGTCTAATTAGTATATTATGCTTTTATTATTATATACTAAAGGCCCAGTGCATGAAATTTGTGCAAGGGTAGGGTCCCTAGCAGCTGCCGCCTGCTGTCTGCCAGCTGCCACCTGCCAACTGCCAGCTGCCAGCCAGGGCCTCCCTTTCCCCGGCTGCCTGCTGCCGCTGCTGGCCAGGGCAGGGCCAGCCTGGGGGAGGGGCTGCGGTCAGTTGGCCGGCCCCAACCCCTGGTCGAACTCCTAATTGAACTCCCTGCAGTCAAACTCCTGGTCGGGGGGACAATTTGCATATTAGGCTTTTATTATATAGGATTTCTCCTCATTCATTCCAATCATTTATTCAAAATCTCCTCTGTGAGAGGCAGTTTAATAGACATGGGGGAAACTAACATGAATAATGGTCATCTCTTCACTAGAGGTGCTCTGCCTCACTTGTGGCTTTAGTACATACCCAGTAAGCTAGATGCACAGTGTGGGGAGTCAGGGCCTTCCTCCACTAAACTAAGGACCTTCATGACTTGGATGTCATACTTCAGCTTGGCCCTACTGGCTTTTCAATCTATTTTGTGGCAATAAAGAAACAGTGTGCAGGTGGAAGGGAAACGCCTGAAAGGATAGAGGCTTTGCTTTTGATTAGCACGTATTTGTGATTTTGAACCAAAGGACATGCTTCAAATGAGTAGTTTGAATAGAACATGTCAGTGTTAAAGGACTCATCTCTCTTGTTTACATGTCAGCTGCAGTATCCTGATATGTCTCATTCATACCTATTTTTTAAAGTAGACATGTACTAGGAACACTGACTCTAAAAATGAAACCGCCCTAGCCAGTTTTGCTCAGTGGATAGAGCTCTGGCCTGCAGACCACAAGGTCCTGGGTTTTATTCCAGTTAAGGGCATGTACCTCAGTTGCAGGCGCCTCCCTGGCCCAGGCTCTGGTCCGGGCTCATGCAGGAGGCAACCAATCGATGTTTCTCTGTGTCTTTCCCTCTCTCTTCCACTCTCCCTAAAAATCAATGGAAAAATATCCTCGAGTGAAGATGACCAACAACAACAACAACAAGAAAAACCCACAAATAAGTAAGTAAATAAATAAAAATGAAACCAACAGAGATAATGTTGAAATACACAGACTCTAACCTGCCTCCTTCCTCTAATTCGAACCTATCAGCATTATTTGTAAATGTATTTCACATTATCTGCAGGGAGAAATTGCTGGTAGGCATAGGAAGGTAAAACCTCCACCACTGTCTTCTGTTTCTTAAGGAAATAGTTAGGAACAAGGGGAATGATAGGAGCACTGTAAAGTGAGAAAGAACCAAAATGACAAATGCAAATTTCTCTCTAAATTTGACAGGAGAATGTTGGTGAAAAGGGTAATCTTGTAGCAGTTAAATTGCTGAGTCAAAAGTGCAAAACCTTTTATGGACAGAAATCATCTAGACAAATCTATTTTGTCAGCAGGGAAGAAAGCAGCAATTCAAATGTATTTTCCAGCAAGACCATAAATGTTTAGCCTTTTCCAAAAAAGGAGAACACATACATCTGTTTGTTTAAAACTTGACTTATGTATATTTTCTGTGTTTTCTGTGATATTTGTCTTTTGGTTTCGTGCCTAAAGATTTCAAGGTCCTATTAATTATTTGCCCAAGGAAATATGTTGACATCATGTTGTATAAAATAGGCAGGGTTTACTCTAGAAAATTAGAGAAGAAACTATGCATGCATTTGCTTGGGTATGCACTAAAATATATCTACATCTAAAATACATTTAAAATAACATGAAACATACATTGACATTCATTAATAAGAACATATTGTTTAACCTCCAAGGATAATTATATTTCATGCATACAGATACATTCAACGCAGATGTCAAACTGCCTGCTCAGTAATTAGTGTTACCTGCAGCTTGAGTGAAATTCAAAATGGATATGCTAACAACATTCAGTGATTACAGTACATAGGAAATAAATATAACACATCACAATGACTACGTATACACTTAAACTAAAAGTTTATACTTTCTGCTCACTGATTTATCAGTTAAAATATGGACATTTAAAATTTGTTCATGGTAATTTGGTGTATGTTTTGACCAATGACATATGCTCTTCAAGTGCTTCTTAATAATTTAGAGTTATTTTTAAATTGGGCCATGTCTTGTCCTGCAAAATGATAATATTCTTGCTTATCATTCTGCCCAAGTTGAACTATTCTTTAGGTATGAATACTGCAGAACAGTCATCCCTATTTTTCTCTGTATTTAAAGAAACTGTCTGTTGAATTGATGGATAAGGTTATGATTCTCATAATTTAGAATGTATCATTTATGTGGTCAAGGTTCTCCAATTGAGTGTTTACCAGTACAGCAAACACTAGAGGGAAGCTCAGTGTAGAAATCAACCATGAAATTTTGTGATTTCACATTTGTTTCTGCTTATAGTCAAAAGTACAATATTTCTCAGAGCTTGTCTGTTGTAAGCTTAAACATCATATTTTCAGTAGTTCTTATTTTTGAGACAAACAATGCAAAAAAGATGGTTCCATGAGTAATTAAAACTAGGATCTGTCTAATCCGATGAAAGGAGAAACATATTCTAAATGTATTCAAAGAGCCAGTTTTTTTATTTCACTATGTAAAATTAAAATAATAATGTCTTCTGTTTAGTTACACCTGACTTCATTCAAACTGTATGAAACCAAATCCCACTTTAGACAAACATTTTTTCTTCCATTTTACATATGAGAAAACCGATATTCTACTACAGCTAAGATTCAAGACAATCGATATCTGACAGGAACTTGGTGTTATACTGACCCATGGGCATGCAAGCTAAATATTTCCAATTACCTGTATCACCTGGTGAATAATCCTATATAAAAAAAGTATGATATGCAAATTGACCGAATAGCGGAATGACCAGTCGGCAGGAGGCGGGGCTGGAGAGCAGGTGGCACCAGGTCAGCCAAGGCAAGTGCCAGCGGGCAGAGGGAGGGGACAGCGATCAGAGGGTGCTGGTGGAGAGGTGATGGTGGGGAGGGGCAGGGCCGGCTGCTCACCAGCTGGCTCTGTCCCCTGATTGGCCTGCCCAGTCCCCTCCAAAAGAGGGAGGCTGGACTGAGGCTTAGGCCCACTCCCCGTGGGGAGCCGGCCTACACTGCAGTCAGTCAGACATCCTCTGAGGGATCCAGGACTGAGAGGGGGCGCAGGCGGGGCTGAGGAACTCCCCTACCCCAAATGCATGAATTTTTCTGCACCTGACCTCTAGTGATATTTACTTTGTATCTACTCTGCGTCCAGCTCTATGCTATATATATTACATGATGTTCAGGATAACTCTTAGAGGTGAGTACTATTATCATCCCTCTTTTATGAAACTTTGAAACAGATAAATGAAGCAAATTGTCTGAAGTTATAGAGCTAGTAAACTAGAGAAATCAGGATTTGAACCCAGGTAGTGTGATTTTTCTGCCCATGTCCTTAACTCTAAATAATGGTACATGGGTAAAATTCAAGTCCAATTGAAAGCTACATTTCTACTATTGACTTTCACAGAATCTCGGAGTTGTAAAAGGTTAGGAAAAATAAAAGAAACCCACAGCTTTGCTATCAAAGTTGTAGTCTCAATTGGGATGAATAATGAGCCAGCCAGACATTTAATGGGAAGAATCTAGAAATAAAAAAGCAATAGATAAAAAAAATAAAAGCTTTCCACACACCCCTGGTTGAAAGGAAAATTACACATGTATAGTCCCGCAAAATGTTAATGCCAAGGGAGACTTTACAATTAACATTGAATTTGAATGTACTCCTCAACCCACACAGAGATTGATTGGCATTGGGTGGATGACTTTTAGGCTCAAAATGATTAAATAACACCTCTGTCCAAATCATTGGTTGGCCACTAAGCTATGCAGATAAAGGAGTAACCCCTTGCAAGCTAGACTAAGTTAAAAAAAATTTGACCAGAGATATCAGTGACTACATTGAAGGAGACAGAGTCCAAACTCTAAGCAGTTAATAAAACAAAGCAAACAGTGGTGGGGAGGGGAGTGGGGGGAGGTAGCAGGAGGAGGTGGAGGCGGGGATTTGCTATAACTCATACTCAGGAAAAAAAATAGTCACTAGAAACTGATTCTGAGTGGGTCCAGATGTTGGATTTAGCAAACAAGGATTATAAAGCAACTATTTTAAATACATTTAAAAAATTAAAGAAAATTTAGAAAAAAAATTTCAATAAAGAAATCTCAGTGGAGAGATAGAAACTATGAAAAAAATCGAATGGATATTCTAGAATACAATATAAAGAAAAACAATATGAAAAAAATCCACTAAAGTACAGAGTGAAAAATATTGAAAAAAACATGAAAAAATTTAGAGAATTGTAGAATAACATGTCTGAAATTATGCATAATAAGACTTCTAGAAGGAGAGATGAGAGAAAAATAGGAATATAATATTTAATTAAAAATGACCAACAATTTCCTGCATGATTTTTTTTAAAAGCAATATAATTTACCATCCCAATGAACTCCAAGTAAAATAAACAGCAAAGGAACCACACCTATAAATCTCCATCAAACAATTAAAAGACAAGAAACCACGAAAACAGTGAGAGAAAAACAACTTCTGATGCATAGTGAAACAACAAATTGAATGGCAAAAGACTTATCAGAAATAAAGAATGCAAGATGGCAGTAAATGGCATATTTGAAGAGCTGGAAGAATAAAAAACTATCAAATAAGAATTCTATATCCATAGAAATTATCCTGCTAAACTGAAGATGAAATAAAGACATTCCAAATTAGAATGTAAATTGAGAAAATTAATTACTAAAAGATCTACCCTACAAGAAGTACTGAAAAGGAGTTTTGATGGAAGAATGCCCTGAAATCGAATGTAAAGTCAAGAGAGGTGTTTTGTTTTGTTTGTAACTGAAGAAATACAGTAGTTTTGTGATTCTGATTGTGGTGTTCCAGAGGAGCAAGAAATAATCGATGATGCAGGATAGAGTGAAGCCCTTGAGTCAACAGAAGAAGATTGAAGATTGTTGGCCTATAGAGGAGTATGGGTAGTTCATAAAGAAAACAAAGAAGAGTATATGGCACAGATGTAGGTTGTAGATGGAGGTGGTGTAATATGTTTTGATGCATTAGTTAAGAATATTCAATTCTGCTACAGAAGAGGAAAACAAACAGGATCAATGAAGCTCATAAAAACTGTTTTTTGGAAGATAATTTTCCATGAGTGGCACTTCTTCTTGCATATCTTGAGAGCAATGGTTGCGTAGTATGTTTCGAGGATTGTTGCATAGTATACAACCTGGAAAGAGAGAGAATGCTCTCTGTCCAGAACAAAGGGATAATTTTTTTTCCTTTCCAATAGAATAAAGATAATATGTTCCTCTGAGGTAAAGGACAGGTCTGCTTGCAGCACATTATAAAAAGTTCTGGTTCTCCAAACTTTTTATATTTTTGTATTATAATTGCACTAGATGTGCAGTGCACAAAATTCATGAACGGGGCGGGGGGGGGTGTCCCTCAGCCCAGCCTGAACCCTCTAGCAATCTGGGACCCCTTGGGTAGGGTCCCTAGGCCTGGCAGGAGGTCAGAGCCTATGGGGGCTTTTCTTCCCCCAGCTGCCGGCAGCTGGCCCCGCCCCCACCACTGCCACTATTTGCCATCTGTGGGGCACTTCCCTCCCTCCCCCCACCACCGGTCACCTCCCTCTGTGGGTGACAGGCATGGGGTGCAATCACTTGGCTGGCCTGGGCCTCCCTCTGTGGGGCAATCACTGGTTCGCCCCACACCCGCTACAGTGTAGCTGGCCAGTGGCCTGGGCCTCCCTCTGCGGGCGATCGTGGGATGATGGTGGGCCCTCTGACCAGTCGCCTCACACCCGCCTTGGCTGGCCTTTCACCAGTGCGTCACAGTGTGGGTGTCCAGAAGGTTGTCCAGATGGTCGTTCTACTGTTCAGTCGATTTGCATATTATGCTTTTAATATTATAGATTATATGAGTTCTCTCTCTTGTAATGCAACCCACTAAGTATGCAGCCTTCATTGGGCTCTGGTTGCATTGCCCTGTTGGAATTGGAGCCCTGGCAACTGCTGTAAGAAAATGATACTCTAGCTACTGCATTGTTATGGAAACAAAACCTTATTTATTTATTTTTTATGTATTTTTATGAATCTGCTTTTCATTGACTCTGCTTTCTCTCTGATTGTGTCTCTCAGGCTTTTTTTTTGTAGTTTTATTTTTCAATTACAGTTTACATTAAATATTACTTTGTATTAGTTTCAGGTATACAGAATAGTGGTTAAACCATCATAAACTTTACAAAGTGGCCCCTCCAATATTTCAGTACCCACCTGGCACCCTACATAGTTATTACAATATTATTGACTATACTAGGGGCCCAATGCACAAATTTGTGCACCTTGAAAGGGACTGTGGGCCATGAGGCTGCGGTGGGCACAGGGGCAGGTCTTGGCCCACCCTCCGTGCCCCCGCCCGGCCCCTCCCTCCCCAGCCCGTGGTCCCCGTTCTGCTGGCAGCCCCGCTCCTGCTGCCGCCGCTCCCATGTGCTGATAGCACTGGCCCCACTCGCACCTACTGATGGTGCAGAGCGATTGGGGATGGTGCCAGCAGCAGGTGTGAGCAGCAGCTGCTGCCCCAATTGCCCCTTGGAAGCAGGGGGAAGCCCTGAGGGATAATCGGGTCCAGCAGCTGCCAATCACACCCACTGATTGTGCCGAGAGAAGGGGACCTGCCCTGGGCACGGGCAGTAGGTGTGAGTGGTGGCTCCAGCACTGGCTGTGGGTGCAAGCGGGGCCAGTAGCAAAGAATTTTCAGTAACCACCAGAGGTTTGCCCTGATGACAGCAACTGGTACCCTGCCTTGTTCTAGCGTCCCCGCTCACCTGCTCCACCATCCCTCCATGGCTGTTGCCTGCCATGTTCTGAGCGTGCCCCCTGGTTGTCAGCGCATGTCATAGCAACTGGTTTCTTGGTTGTTCGGTTGTTCCACTGTTCAGTCTATTTGCATATTAACCTTTTATTATTTAGGAATAGAGGCCTGGTGCACAAAAATTTGTGCACTCGGGGGGGCGGGGGGGTCCCTCAGCCCGGCCTGTGCCCTCTCACAGTCAGGGACCCCTCGGGAGATAACGACCTGCTGGCTTAGGCCTGCTACCGGGTGGTAGAGGGCAAGCCCAATCCCTAGGTGTAGCCCGTGGTCGGGCTCAGAGCAGGGCAGATTGGGGAGTTGGGGCGCCGCCCCCTGTCATGCACTGAGCAGGGCAGATCGGGAGGTTGCGATGCCACCCTCAGTCACACTCAGGGTAGGGCCGATTGGGGGGTTGGGGCACTGCCCCCTGTCACACTTAAGGCAGGGTCGATGGGGAGATTGTGGCACCACCACCTGTCACGCACCGAGCAGGGCCCATCAGGGGTGTTGGGGCTCCGTACCCTGTCATGCACAGAGCAGGGCCCATCAGGGAGTTGGGGCACTGCCCCCTGTCAAGACAGAGCAGGGCTGATCAGGGGGTTGAGGAGCTCCCCCTTGTCACTCACAAAGTAGGGCCAATAGAGGAGTTCGGGCACCACCCCCTGTCACACACAGAGCAGGGCGAATCAGGGGGTTGGAGCGCCGCCACTGTCACACTCAGGGCAGGGCTGATGGGGAGGTTATGGCTCTACCCCATCACACACAGAGCAGGGCCGATCAGGGGGTTGGGGCGCTGCACCCTGTCACACACAGAGCCGCAGGGCGATCAGGGGGTTGGGAAGCTCCCCCCTATCAGGCACAGCGCAGGGCTGATCAGGGGGTTGGGGCGCCTTCCCCTGTCACGAACAGAGCAGGGCGGATAGGGAGGTTGTGGCCCCGCCCCCTGTCACACACAGAGTCAGTCGCAGGGCGATCAGGCGGTTTGGGTGCTGTCCCCTGTCACGCTGATCCCGGTGCTGGGAGGCCTCTCGGCTCTGCTGATCCCAGTGCTGGGAGGCATATTACCCTTTTACTATATAGGATAGAGGCCTGGTGTATGGGTGGGGGCCGGCTGGTTTGCCCTGAAGGGTGTCCTGGATCAGGGTGGGGGTCCCCACTGGGGTGCCTGGCCAGCCTGGGTGAAGGGATGATGGCTGTTTGCAGCTGGTCACACACCCTTCAGGGTGGGGGTCCCCTCTGGGGTGCCTGGCCAGTCTGGGTGAGGGGCTGAGGGCTGTTTTCTGGCTGGCAGGTGACTGATGCTCCCAACTGCTCCTTTTTTTCTTTTCTTTTTTTTATTCTGGGTCAGCTTTAGCTCTGGCTCCAGCTCTGAGGCCTCTGCTGCTGAAAGCAGGTATCTGGTTTGTTTGTGTTCTATAATCGAAACACTGTATCAACTCCAGGTCTGAGATCCCATCGGGCTGAAAGCAGGTTTCTGGGGTTTTGTTTAGCTTCTATATTTGTAACTATGTTTCAAACTGCAAGCTCAGAGGCCGGCAAGGCAGGCGAGGAACGTTGGTTTCCACAGTCACTGAAGCAAGCAAGCCTCATGTTCGCTTTAAGCTGTCTGGCTGCTGGCCGCCATCTTGGCTGGCAGTTAATTTGCATATCACCCTGATTAGCCAATGGGAAGGGTAGCGGACGTATGCTAATTACCATGTTTCTCTTTTATTAGATAGGATTCCCTATGCCGTACATTGTATCCTCATGGCTATTTTATAACTACCATTTTGTACTTCTTAATCCCTTCATCTTTTTCATCCAGCCTATCCACCACTCTTCCCTATGGCAACCATCAGTCTGTTCTCTATAAATCTGTTTCTATCTTGTTTGGTCATTTATCTTTAGATTCCACATAGAAGTGCAATCACATGGTATTTATCTTTCCATATCTGACTTATTTCACTTAGCATAATACCCTCTAGGTCCATCCATAATGTTGCCAGTGGTAAGATTTCATTATTTTTTATGGCCAAGTATTATTCCATTATATATATGTACCACCACTTTTTTACCCACTTGTCTTTTGATGGGCACTTGGGTGGTTTCCATACGTTGGTTATTGTAAATAAAATGCTGCAATGAACATAGGGTTGCACATAATCTTTCAAATTAGTGATTCGGGTTTCTGTGGATATATCCCTAGAAGTGGCATCTTTGAGGCAGAAGGCAGTTTCATTTTTAATACTTTGAGGAACTCCCAAACTTTTTTCCATCGTGGCTGCATTCCCACCAATAGTGCACAAGAGTACCCTTTTCTCCACATCTTTGCCAACACTTTTTGTTTGTTGATTTATTGATGATAACCATTCTGACAGGTGTGAGGTGAAAGCTCCTTGTGGTTTTATTTTGCATCTCTAATGATTAGTGACGTTGAGCATTTTTTCATGTGTCCATTAGCCATCTGAATGTTCTCTTTGGAGAAGTGTCTATTCAGATCCTCTGCCCATTTTTTAATTGGGTTGTTTGGGGTTTTTGGTGCTGGGTGGTATTTTTCTAAAATAAATTTTGGATATTTAAAAAAATTTCAATCCTCATCTGAGGATATTTTATTGATTTTTACAAAGAGAGGAAGGGGAGAGAAAAAGAAACATTAATATGAGAGAGAAACATTGATCAGTTGCCTCCTGAACACACCCCAGCCAGGGATGGAACCCATAACCTAGATATGTGCCCTGACCAGGAATCAAACCTGCAACCTTCTGATCTATGAACCAAATTAACCACCAGGATAGGGCTTAATTTTTGATATTAACTCCTTATGGGATGTATCATTGATGAATATTTTTCTTTCTATCAGTATGTTATTTTTAAATTTTGTTGATGGTTTCCTTTGCTGTGTAAAAAATTTTTAGTTTGATGTAGTCCTATTTATTTATTTTTAATTTTATTTCCCTTGTCTGAAGAGGTATATCAGAAAAAAATATTACTAAGAGAAATGTCAGCGATTTAACTGCCTATGTTTTCTTCTAGGAGTTTTATGGTGTTGAAACTTTGGTATTTCTGATCAGAAGTCTCATATCTTTTGCCACACACAAAAAATGATGGCAAACTACCTGGTTAGTTTGAGCATAGTATGAAATCTCATCTTTTGAAAGTTTTTGATAATATTAATCATAAATAATAAGGAAGCAATTAATTGACAGGATGCAAAGTCTATAATGTATGGTTAAGTATAATGTACGAGTAAACATGTAGCTTGTGAGATATAAATAGAATTCATAAGCTGTGTTAAATATAGGTCATAAGTTAGGAAGATGTGTTAAAGATAAATAGACATGTTAAAGATAGAATAAATGTAATATGTGTTGGATCAAACAAGAGTGTTATTTTTTGATAGGAATGGAAAGATCACATCATAAGATATGAATATATCTCATCTGAATTTATACCTATGTCATCCTTATTGCTGTATTTCTAAATGGGCCATTTATTGATAACACTCAGTATAGTTCCTCTCTGATGCCACATGTGCTCTGCCCAAGAAGCAAATATAAAACCATAATTGGTTGGCAAGGTAATTGGTGAGCTACAGCTACTGGCCAAGCACACTTAGTTCCACATTTCTCTTCATCTTTCTTTTTTAAACCTCATCTCTGGTTCTCATAAGTACAACATCAGTAGGAAAAGTTAATGAAACAGAGAGATAGGATGTATGAATATTATGTAACTGAGGATTCAGGTAGTGTGGTCCATCTAACCACTTGCATTCTATTCTAAGTGTGTTGACATGCCAGATTTCTTTTCTTGATGGTTCTTGTTTTGTTTTAAATTGAATTAATAGATCATATGATTAAAAATCTTAGTTTTTCTTCTGTGAGTTTTTCTGTTCTGTGATCTTTTGGAGAGTTTTCCTGGTAGTGTGCTTGGTAGATTGCATGAAGGTAATTTCCCATACAACAAAAGCAGGAACCTGTGAAAATTACTTTCTGATTTCTTCATTTTTTCCCCTCATTAATGAGGAAGTAGGTGATTAGCTGAGAGTTAAGAAAGGGAGGGATTTGAAAGTTTGAGAAAATTGGAAGTGTACAATAGACATCTGGGAGAGATGTAACCTAAATTGATTTCCTAAATGAAGTAGACTTATTGGGAAGCAGTAGGGACCCACTGAAGGTTAATGGTCATAAATTTAAAGTGAAACATATCATCATGGTCTTATGTTTTTCTCCAGCCACATGCAACTGTGTGAGTATAGGTAGGACATTGATGGAACTGTATACATCCAAGATTGGAATTTTACTGTGAGGGTGTGACAGAGAAAGAGGGGGACAATGGATTTGAGTATGTCAGCTCTGTGATGAAAGAACAGTTCCTCAATGCATAGAGTAGTGACTGAAACAGTAGGTATTTAATAATTTTTTAAAAAAATGAATGGAAACTTGTTTAATTTTTCTCTTTATCCTTGAAGTTCAGAAATTTTACAGGTGTGTCTTTTCTCACCAGTTCTGTCTAGAATTTGATGAGCCCTTTTAGTCTGTGAGCTTAGACATTTCTTCAGGTCAGGGAAATTTTCCTCTATTATTTTCTTGATTGTTGCCACTCTTCCATCTATTCATTATATCCTTTTGGAACTCTTATCCTATATAATAAAAGCCTAATATGCTGTGTCTGGTCGTCCGGTCATTCATTCACCCAATCAAAGCATAATCTATATATATAAAAGGCAAATATGCAAAGTATCCCTTTGGGAGTTTGACTTGGAGTTTGATCGTTTGCTATGACGTGCACTGACCACCAGGGGATGGTGCCAAATGAAGGAAGGCCCCAGACGGCAGCCAGCAGCTGGGGAAGGAAGCACCTGGATGGCAGCCAGCAGTCAGGGAAGGAAGGCCTCGATCAGCCCTGATCGCCAGCTAGGCCTAGGGACCCTACCCTTGCATGAACTTCATGCACTGGGCCTCTTGTATCCTAATAATATGCTAAGGCCACGCAATTGTGCACTATGACATGCACTGACCACAAGGGGGCAGTCGACTGGTTGACCAGTTGCTATGACATGCACTGACCACCAGGGGGCAGATGCTCCAACTGGTAGGTTAGCTTGCTACTGGGGTTCGGCTGATCAGGACTGAGGGAAATGGGCAAGACACACCCGGGAGCCCTCCTGTGGTCCCTCCCCAGCTGGCCAACCACCCGCATCCCTCCCCAGACCTGATCACGCACCAGTGGGGTCCCTTGGCCTGGCCTGCACTTTCTCACAATAGGGGACCCCTCAGGGGATGTCAGAGAGCTGGTTTGGGCCCAATCCCTCAGGCCAGGCCAAGGGACCCCACTGGTGCACGGATTCGTGCACCCGGCCTCTAGTTATTTATATAGTGAATCATCTTGTATCTCCCAAGGCTTGTACCATTTCCCCCCTAATTTCTTTCTCTTTATGCTTTGAGCTTTAGGTATTTGTTCTTTTGATTCTCCAATTTCCCAATTAGGGCCTTAATAGACATTATCCTTTCCTTAAATGTATCTACTTGTTTGTTTAGTTGGTAAATCACTCAGTGCTTTTCTTTTGATGGACATGTGTTCCATTTGTTTTGAGTGATATTCCTCTCCTTGGTGCTGGATCCTTCAGATTTGTTATTTTCCTTTGTCATCCATTGTCAGCTCTTTAGAGTCAAGGAACATTCACTGGAGTCCTCTGATGGGAGCCCCATAAATGTTCAAAGGTAAAGAATTATCTCTCCCTTGGGGATAGTGGTTTTAAAGCAGGTAGGCTGTAAGTCTTGCACATTCCTGCATTTAGAATTAGGGAAGACTCACTATTTCAGGCTCTTCCTGACCTCTTACAGACCACCAGGGTCAGTCACACTCACACTAGGTTACTTTTTTTACTCTCTTCCTTTGCCTCAACCACAAGACCTGCATATCTCTGGGGGCCAAGTTATGTCTAGGGTACACTGTTATCTGAGCCTCTGATTTCTAATGCTATTCTCAAGCTTAAGTCTTCTAATGACATTTCTACCATCACAATCTTGTTTATGACCCAAAGAATCCTATATTTTTAAAGCCTTCTTGGAATAATTCTACTCCACTTTGACAAGTGTCTTTATATCCACTCGGCACTTAGATGTTCAATTTTTAATGTATACTTGTACCTCACTTGAAGCAGACCAATTTGTGAAAATATTGATTAATGCATAAGACAAAGCAGGTAGCAACTCTGATTTATCAAGCTTTTCAAAATAGTATTGCTTCAATGAAACCTCTGGGGTTTTTTTCTAAAAGATATTTAATTTGAGGAAGCTTAATTCATGCATACATTTTAGGATCACATTATTTGCTGAAATTTTGGCATTTTAGTATATTTTTTAAAAACTTACTTTATTGTTGAGAATATTACAGATGTCACCCAATTTCCCCCCCCCCCCCCATCTCCCTTGCCTCACCCCAGGCCTTTATCTATTTATTATCTTTGTCCATGGGCTATGCATATATACTTATAAGTTACTTGCTTAATTGCTTCCCGTCCTCCTTCCTGCCTTCCCTCTGAGATCTGTCAGTCTGTTTCATGCTTCCATGTCTGTGGTCCTATCTTGTTTGTCAATTTATTTTGTTCCTTAGATTCCACATAGAAGTGAGATGATGTGTTATTTGTCTTTCTCTGAATGGCTCATTTCACTTATCATAATATTCTCCAGGTCCATTCATGCTGTCTCAAAGAGTAAGAGATCTTTTTTTTTAATTTATTTTATTTTATTTTTTTACAGCTGAATAGTATTTCACTGTGGAAGTGTACCACAGCGTTTTTGTTCACTCATCTACTTATGGGCACTTGCCTGTTTCCAGACATTAGCTTTTGTAAATAATGCTGCTATAAATATAGAGGTGCATGTACTCTTTCTGATGGGTGTTTTCAGATATTTAGGAAGTGGGATCACTGGATCAAATGGAACTGCCACTGTGTTCTGTATACTGAAAATTTTCAATAAATATTTAATTAACCAGGGTGTGGATCAAGTCCAAATTGTAATAATTATTTGGATAACGGTGATGTTACAACAGTAAAACATATTCTAAAATGAATAATAACATTGTAGTACAATGGTCCCAAAGTTGCTCCCTTCTTTCAGAATCCATGGCCTGATTAAGAGTTTGGCATTGAAGGTATAGAAAAAGAAGAATCATGAACAGAAAATTGGTAACATCTGAAAATGATAGCTGAAGCATACATTTATTACCATTCTTATGTATTTATTCTATTTTTCCTGTTTCTTTTTCTTCAATATGTTCTTTAATTTACCCCAGATTATTTTCTTAGATCCTTGCAGTTGTTTTCTCAAAATCCAAATAGTCACATGCATTTTCATTATTAGATGTAAAACAGACCAATTTTATAAAAACTGTGTATTCTATTAATTGCCAGATTATTGCATTTATTAAATCCCTACAAGGGAAGTACACACTCTTCTGGTCTCTCTATTAGGTAAGTGTCAATTTAGCTTGACCTTTTTAGTGAGGTGTGACTGCTATTATAACTTTGAATAGGAAACGATAAAATGTAGTAATTTGAAGAGTAACATAATTACTTCTTTTTAAAAAAAAATACATTTTTATTGATTTCAGAGAGGAAGGGGGATGAAAAGAGAGATAGATAGAAACATCACCGATGAGAAAGAATCGTTGATCAGCTGCCTCCTGCATGCCCCACATTGGGGATCGAGCCCCTGACCAGAAATTGAACTGCAATCTCCTGGTTCATAGGTTGACGCTCAACCACTGAGCCACGCCCACTGAGCCACGCCAGCCAGGCCATAATTAGTTCTTGTAGGTGTTGAATGGGAATTTCTCTGTCTAGAATTAAATTTACATGCAGAATCTAAATACTTCAGACATACTGGCTTTCAGGAGTGTAAAAAAAATCCATATGAAATGAAGGAAATACTGTCATGCACTACAACATGAGGGAACCTTGAGGAAATAAGTCATTCAGAGAAGGACAAGTCCTGTATGATTCTACTTATTTGAGGAATGTAAAGTAGTCAGACTAGGGCCAAATATATGGTGATGGAGGATGATTTGACTTTAGGTGGTGGGAACAAAATGCAATATACAGAACATATATCCTGGAAACATACACTTGAAACCTATATGATTTTATTAACCAATGTCACTCCGATAAATTTAATAAAAACAAAACAAAACCTCATAGAAACAGAAAGTAGAATGATGGTTGTCAGGGGCTGGAGGGGAGGGAGTTCAATGAGTATAGATCTTCAGTTATGCAAGAATAAAAAAATATTTTTAAGATCAGATGTACAACACTGTGCTTATAGCTAACAACTGTATACTTAAACATTTGTTAAGAGGGTAAATCACACATTGTGTGTTTTTTAGCTACAATTAAAAAAACCATATCAATTTCAGCACTCATCATTTTTTATAGCTTCTGATATAAAAACACCTTCATTTTTAAAAAAGGAATTTGGCAACTAGCAACTCTACAATCTGTACTGGGGCCTTTTGATATTTTAAAAATTATATTTCTTCTGTTTAGTTACAGCAAGAGAAATAAAATTGGAAAGTAGCTGCTGAGCTTCCCCATAGTATTTTGAGATCAAAAGTTCATTGATATCAATGTTTGTGATTCCAGAGCCTTTTACTATCTCCGAGAGATGGTTGCAAGCCCCAAGCAGCCAATTTGTGTCTAATGGAATTTGCCTCATTATACTAGGGTTTGGGGAAGGTTTATTTTCCAAATTCTTCCCAAGTATGTTTCATTGAGATTTGAATGGCTTTAAAAATGGGCAACAGCTGTTAGGTATCTCATTGCCCTTCATGTTAAAAGATGATACTGCTGACATGGTTTCTTCCTGCAATGCATGTTGTTGGTAAAAACATTATAAAGTCTGTGTTCCCACCCCTACTGATCTCTCCATGTGTTCTTTGCATAATACCTATAGTTGCTTTAAAGTCTTGCCACTGACAGTTGCTAGAGTTATACTCTATAGGAGTGTGACCTTTTAGCTCAGTTTGTGACACTCCATCTCTAATGGTGTATCCCTGTTTTCCATTTGTATTGGTTGCTTTGTTAAAAGTTTATAACTCCCAATATAGCATTCATCCAAAGTGTGCCTTCTTGATTCTTGGAGGCTGTATCTGGGCGTGAGGCAACGATTCAATACTATGAATCAGTGAAGGGCTTGCCCTTTACCAGACTGAGCTTGCTTTCTCCTGAGTTTTTGTTGTCGTGGTTGGTTGCTTATTTTCTTTTTTTTTTTTCCTTCAGTGACTACAGTATCAAGTCACATGACCGTCGGGTCACACTTTGGTCAGAATGTCTTTGGTGTATTCATTAGCTGAGTCTGCACTCACTCCCCAGGTGGACAATCTGTTTGTGGAGATATGTGTGTGTCGGGTTGCCAAATGAAAGAGAACGTCATTGGCCCAGAAAGCCTGTTGATTTGTGTTTGTTTTCCTAACGTCAGATAGCATGAGAAGAGTGCTCTTCTCCACTGCACCCCTGCTAGTATCACTATTTAGAGCTTAATTCAACAGCCAAAATATGTGGCTTCATGGAGGCCTTTGAAACCTCACTATTCTGTTCCCTGAAAGCAAAATATGCATCTTGCTGAATTCCCTTGCACATCAAATATTATTCAAGATATTGGAATTTACCTCTAAGCCTTCTTAAATAAACAAAACTAGATATTCTTTAGCCTGGGAAAGTGGTACAGTAACAAGAACACATTACTATGCCTTCAGAGTAAAGCCGTATCTTGGCCAAATGCCTTTAAAAGTGAAAGTGGGAATAGAAAGGAAGTAAAAACTCTAACAACTAGGCAATGACAACAACTGAAAAAACACAAAAGATGCAAGTGATTTTGCTTAAATCAACCAGTGAGGCACTGTCTTCAACAGTTAGCATCCTCAGCATCCGATACCGTCAATTATAATGTAAACACATTGATGTACTGAACAGGCTGGATGCAACCTCACACCTTCTTGACAATCGCTTGGGAATGTGATTTATTTTTCTTCTCAGCCCAAACCAGAGATTAACTATGCCAAAGCCTCGTTCCTTAATATTAACAGCTTAAATCTATAGAACACTTACATATGCTTCTCACATATCTTACCTGGATATACTATTCAATGTTTATAACAGATTTTTGAGGTAGATGTTCTTATCACCATTTTATACATGAAAAAGCTAAGATTGAATAGCTTTAGGTATTTCTCTTACTTGGATATGTCAAGTTTTGTAGCTATATTAGTCCAGTGTAAAAAAAAAAAAAAATTAACATAGTTACCAGCACCTTCTGCTCCTTAATGTCATTTTTTAAAACTCTTACGTAAATGTAATTCCTTACAGTACATTGCCCAATATTCTGGAACCATCTAGAACTTCTTTCCTAGTCATGTGTCCACCTCCTCACTTTTTCACACTCGCCTCATTATTTCTTGTTTAATCTCATAAAACCAGTAAAGGAAAAAGTTAAACTTTGAGAGCAGATTGACTCCAGAGTCCACAGGCTTAACTGCTACCTAGTATTATTGCTTTCTCTGCTCCCTCTCTCTAGCACCATCAATCTCTGTTTCTTAAGCAGGGCATGAAATATTCAGATTTGTATTCACCTCCCTGCTCTACAGTGGGCTTATTATTATTTTATATAGAAAGGAAGAGTCAAGCCCTACCTGGTTTGGCTCAGTGGATAGAGCGTCGGCCTGCGGACTGAAGGGTCCCGGGTTCGGTTCCAGTCAAGGACATGTACCTTGGTTGCAGGCACATCCCCAGTAGGGGGTGTGCAGGAGGCAGCTGATGGATGTTTCTCTCTCATTGATGTTTGTAACTCTCTATCCCTCTCCCTTCCTCTCTGTAAAAAAATCAATAAAATATATTTTTAAAAAAAGAAAGGAAGAGTCAAGCTTTCGTGGATATTTTAGGCAAAATGGAGAAACAGACAAGAGGATACGCACTGTCGTGGAGATGATCTCATCAGGCTCCTGGTCTAGTTGAAACAAGGAGTGAAATAAGTCCAGGGAGGTGATTCATTCCCTGGGGTGAAAACTAGGCAACAAGGTGGTCAGAAACGGCTTGAAAAACTCACACAGATACTAAAGAGCTCAGTGAACAACATGCGTGGAACCCTGGGAAAGAACTTGGATATCACAGTCAGAAAGCCAGACTGACACACTGGGCCGCAAAAGGTCAGGATTAAGGCCAAGAATTTGGACAGTACATATGAGGTAATAGCAGCAAGAAGGATCTTGTTATGGAACCAACCTTGTGTCTCATTTTCGGAGCATTCAGAGACTTCCTGTTAAAGTAGTCAGTCTCTAAATTTGGCTAGTCTGGTATGCAAGTGAAGATATCTGCCTTTTTTTTTTTTTTTTAAGCAAAATTGGAAAATGAGAAACCTGAGATAAAAGCAGTTCTTGAAACTCACCACCCCCTTTAAATGACTGCTGTCAGGGAAATATTCTGTTTGTTAATCCTCATCTGAGGATACTTTCCCAATGATTTTTAGAGAGAGTGGAAGGGAGGAGAGAGGCAGAGAGATAGAAACATCAATGTGAGAAAGACACCTCGATTGGTTGCCTCCTGCACGCACCCTTGTCTAGAGATGGAACTCGCGAGCCTTCAGTCCTTGGGCTGCCGCTCTATCCACTGAACCAAACCAGCCAGAGCTCAGGGAAAGATTTGATATCAGTCATTTTTGCATCAATGTGAATAAGGTCGTTTATGTGTTGTTTCTCCTGGGGGATTTTACATTTTCAGCCTTGACTCTCCATGTGGAATGAAAATCTTCATCCTGGCTCATAGGAACTTTTATCCCATGTAACAGCATGGAAGTAGATTTAGGGAGGGGAGCAGGTCTTCTCAGCATTCCTGATAACAAGCCACTTCGCTTGCGCTTTCCTCCTGCCTCACCAATCTTGATCTTCCAGCCACTGAGAATGCCATAATGGGGTGACTTATTTCATTGCCAGTTGGAAGTCTTTTGTGTGTCTTTTTGTTAGAGTCAGAATTGAAATTTAAAATATTAGACGATAACAGAACAAAGTTGACCTTTTTAGTTAATGCAGCTTTATGTGAGCACAGCAGTTTTATTGGTAAGCTTCCTGTCATGGCTGGTGTTCATAATCAAGGTGATTCAGAATTGTCAGGTAACTGCAATTTTCCTATCAGTTGTAATTCTTAGAATTTAGTGAGAGGGAAACAAGGAGAAATTGAAGTTTATGCCTCTGTGGTTAAATTGCAAGAGCACAGCTCTCAGTTGGTAATTCATCCGCTGGACCTGCAAGAGGCTGTCCTCAGGGATAAACAGATGCCCCCTCTCAGGTCTGTCTACCTTAGACATGATGAGGCCAGTGTGAAGGAATAAGGAGATGGACAAATGATTTGAAAAGAAATTCTACATGGTTTCAGAATGAGGGGTAATACACTGTAAGGGTTTAGAGTTCAATGACATTAGGGCAAAGAAGTTGCTAATACATGTTAGTTTTTTTTCTAGATTGGACTCATATAGCTACAGCATCAATATGCACTCAAACCCAGGGCTTAAAAGAAATTCCAAATATTTGAATTGTATACTTTTTGTGGCTCTACCTCTTAATCATTGTGTAAGCTCAGGCTAGCTACTTAAACTCAGTCAGTTTCAGTGTCATTCTCATAAGATGGATAATAATGGCATATTCTTCATTTGGTTATTGTGAGAAGTAAATGAGATAATAAATGTAAATCACTCAACACAGAGCCTGGCACATGCAGATATTGAATAATAGAATCTATTATTATTTCTTTCTTTTGTTAAGACAACCCTGTAGAGTAAGGAGATAAAATATTAATACTCATATAACAAATATAGAAACTGAATCTCAGGGATTAAATTATTATTCAAAGTTGGTAAGTAAAAGAGGCAAGTCTATAATGTATAAATGTACATTATTGTTACTTTTAAGAATTTAACTCTTGTGTGTATGTGTACATATGTGTGTATTTTCTTTGCACAGAATCAGGGTTGCGATGAAAAAGGAGCCACATACTAAACCTGATAAGTTCAGGGAAAACCTATGTGGTGCCTTACAAACTCAGAGACCTAAACTAACCACGTAGGATGGTCTGAAATGAAAACTTCTTAACTAAAAGCGAGTCATGGCGGGTTGTCATGTCCTAGGCCCGTACCTTCCTTGACAAAGATCAATCTTTCTTTGTTGTTTGTTGTTGTTATTCCTCACCTGAAGATATTTTTCCATTGATTTTTATGGAGAATGGAAGAGAGAGGGAAAGACAGAAACATCGATGTGAGAGAAACACATTGATTGGTTGCCTCCTACATAGCCTCGACCAGGGCCTGGGACAGGAAGGAGTCTGCAACTGAGGTACGTGCCCTTGACCTGAATCAGACCTGGGACCCTTTGGTCCACAGGCCCACGCTCTATCCACTGATCCAAACTGGCTAGGGCGACAAAGGTCAATCTTTACTTTAAGTGAGCTGATCTATTGTCTTTTTGCATCTATGATAACATGCCTTTGGAATGTCAGAGTAAGCCCCTTTTTCTAGATCCCTCAGGGAATAATCTCCCACCAGAGCAGAGAACACAGAGCCCCTCATTATCATCTTGTTCTCTCACATACCATCCCTATGTGCTGTAAATGCTAATTAACACCTGATACCCACCAATGTAAAAGAAGTATGTGTCTATCTATTTTACTTTTTATTCAGTCTCAGAGATTTCCATACTTTGGTTTTCTCCACCTCCCTAATCTATTACCAATGGATTTCATGTAAACCCAGACATCCTCTCCTTTGATTATGATGTATAAAATAAGTGGTAAAACTGCCATTCTTTGAAGCATTTTCTCAATCTGTTGAGATTTTGCTTCCTGGCAATTGTCATTTTGGTTGAAATAAACTCATAAAAATTATCTACAAGTTTGGACATTTCTCATGTCAAAAGGTAAATGGGAAGACTGAAGAAGATGTCAAAAAGTGAGGACAGAGAAGTATTGGAATCAGGTAGTAGCTCCAGGGGAGAGAGCAAGTTCCAAAAAAGAGATCATTCGTGTTTTTTAGGATATGAAAAATCTGAGAACAGAAACAAAAGCAAAGGAGCCAGTGAAGATGTAAAGCAGGGGTTGGAACAGGGGTCCTCAAACTACGGCCAGTGGGCCACATGCAAATACAAATATTGTATTTGTCCCCTTTCTGTTTTTTTACTTCAAAATAAGATATGTGCAGTGTGCATAGGAATTTGTTCATAGTTTTTTTTTTTTTTAAACTATAGTCCGGCCCTCCAGCGGTCTGAGGGACAGTGAACTGGCCCCCTGTTTAAAAAGTTTGAGGACCCCTGAAGCTCAGATGTCTTCAGGGTCTGGGCAGGTAGCTAAATAACTGAAGCCAGTGAATGCAATTCAGAAGGGAAGTTTGAGTGGAGACAAAGTCAAAAGTGTGTGTCCTACCCCGGCCGGCCAGTGTGGCTCAGTTGGTTGAGTGTAGTCCCATGCACCAGGAGGTGGCTGGTTCAATTCCCAGTCAGGAACCATGACCTGGTTGTGAGCTACATCCCCAGTATGCGGCATGCATGCAGGAGGCAGGCAATCAATGTTTCTCTCTCATTGATGTTTCTCTGTTTCTCTCTCTCTCTTCCTCTCCCTTCGTGTGTGTGTGTGTGTGTGTGTGTGTGTGTGTGTGTGTGTGTGTGCTTTCTAAAAGCATTAAAAGGAAAAAGAAAAGAAAAGAAGGAAAGGAAAGGAAAGGAAAGGAAAGGAAAGGAAAGGAAAGGAAAGGAAAGGAAAGGAAAGGACCTCTATGCAGAGCAAACAGAACAAATAGTGAGCTAATTTCAGAATTTGAGTTAATGACAGTCAATAAAATGGATGGAGCAAGGTTTAGAAGAAGGCAAGCAGAACATCTTTCTTGAGATTATACAATAGTTGAGAAAATACAGTGATGGGTGTTTTGATATGGAGGGGACAAAAGACACAGACGTTTGTGGCCTTCGGCCTTTTCAGGAAAGTATAAAGTGAGATTTCTCATAGGGGTGTTTTTGAAGATAGAACATAAACTCTGGGGTTGGAAATGTAGAAGAGGCCAGTGTGATATTGTGACTTATAATAAAAACATACATATTTGGTCTTCATATTTCTGACACACAGCTCCTAAAACCCTTGGCACTTATTGTGATGAGAGCAATACAGATGTGTCTTTGTCATGTTAATAATGTGACTTTTGGGAAGCACCTAGAATGGAGCTGGCTGCCAGGAGAAGCAACCATGTGAGTACAGGGTTGGAACTTTCATTCCCACCGCCTGACCTGGGAGGAGAGAGGAGCAGGAGGGAGCATCAATCACCAATGGCCAATGAATTCATCAACCCTGCCTATGTAATGAAGCCTCCATAAAACCCCCAAAGGATGGGGTTTGGAGAGCTTCTGGGTTGGTGAACACATAGAGATCCAGGGAGACAGGCAGACTGGGAGAGGTCATGAAGTTGTGCACCCTTTCCCCATACCTTGTCCTATGAATCTATTCCATCTGGCTTTTCCTGAGTTATATTCTTTTATAACTAGAGGCCCAATGCATGGATTCGTGCACCGGTGGGGTCCCTCGGCCTGGCCTGCACCCTTTTGCAATCCAGGACCTCTCAGGGGAGGTCGGGCCTCTAGTATGCATGTAAGATCTTTGGTTAATCTCTTCCTGCCCTCCCCCTCCCCCTTTCCCTCTGAGATTCATCAGTCTGTTCCATGTTTCCACGCCTGTGCATTGAGGGTCTGCCCCCTGGTGGTCAGTGTGCATCATAGCTACCAGTTGAACGGTTGAACAGTCGCTTAAGTTTTTATATATATATAGATAAACTGGTAACAATCTAGTAAGTAAAATGTTTCTCTGACTTCTATTAGCGGCACTAGCAAAGTAATCAAACCCAAGAAGGTGGTCATGGGATTTTCTAATCTATAGCTAGTTGGTCACAAACACAGGTAACAACTTGGGTTTATATTTGGCATCTAAAATGGAGGAGGAAAGCAGTCTTGTAAGACTGAGCCCTTTACCTGTGGGATCTGATGCTATCTTCAGGTATATAGTGTCAGAATTGAGTTAAATTGTAAGATACTCAGGTGGTGTTGGAGAGTTGCTTGCTGTGGGAAAAAATAAAACAAAACAACAACACCGCCCCTACACACACACACACACACACACACACACACACACACACACACTGGAATTGGTACCAGAACCTGAGCCTGCCTGAAAAAATCAGTCAGAAGTATAAAGGAACAAAAGGATTGCTCACCAGCAGTGAAGGAACAGTTGACGGTAGGCAGCATGGATTTGTACTAGACCCACTCAGTAAGCTACACCAAAAGCGTTACTGGTTTGCCTTTTGCCACTTTCATTTGTAGTGTGTTCAAGGAATACAAACCCTTACATTATTGAACTATGCCAAATGTGATTAAAGGTAAATGTGCCACAAAAACATATACTGCCTTAATTTTTATAAGAATGATTTTTGGTTTCTTTATGCTACTGGTCTTTCTATTGATGTGCAAGATCAAGAATTGACCTACCAGTATTTTCTTCTGCATAAGGGTGATGGTGGTGGTGGTGGTGGTGGTGGTGGTGGTGGTGGTGGTGGTGATGGTGGTGGTGGTGGTGGTGGTGGTGGTGATGGTGGTGATGGTGGTGGTGGTGGAGGTGGTGGAGGTGGTGGTGGTGGTGGTGGTGGAGGTGGTGGAGGTGGTGGTGGTGGTGATGGTGATGGTGGTGGTGGTGGTGGTGGTGGTGGTTGTGGTGGTGGAGGTGGTGGTGGTGGAGGTGGTGGTGATGGTGGTGATGGTGGTGGTGGAGGTGGTGGTGGTGGAGGTGGTGGTGATGGTGGTGATGGTGGTGGTGGTGGTGGAGGTGGTGGAGGTGGTGGTGGTGGTGGTGATGGTGGTGGTGGAGGTGGTGGTGGTGGTGGTGGCGGTGGTGGTGGTCGTGGTGGCGGTGGTGGTGGTCGTGGTGGAGGTGGTGGTGGAGGTGGTGGCGGTGGTGGTGGTGTGTGTGTGAATTTTGCATTCATTTTCTCACTTGTGAATGTTCTCTGACCCCAGGGATATCAGAAGGAGACCATGGTTCTCAGACAGAATGCGGCTGCACAGATTAATGTGGATGACACCATTGGTAGTTTGAGATGCAGAGCAATATTGCTGTAGGCCTGTGTAGTCTTTTAATATGCCTGCAGTGTTGACCTAACTGATCATATTTTATGTACAATATTCCCCCTTATCCATGGGGATACATGCCAAGACCCCCCAGTGGATGCCTAAAATCACTGATAGTACTGAACTTTATATAGATTGTTTTTTTCTACACATACATAGTATGATAAAGGTTACTCTATTAAGTAAGCACAGTAAGAGATTAACAACCATAACTAATAATAAAATAGAATAACAGCAGCATACTGTAATAAAAATTATATGAGTGAATTCTTTCTCTCTGTATCTTATTGTACTCTATTCACCCTTCTTGTGATGATGTGAGATGGTGAAGTGCCTATGTGATGAGATGAAGGGAGGTAAATGAGACATCATCAAGTAAAATAAAAGTCACTTATACACAAGTACTGCGATACTGTGACAGTCGATCTGATAATCAAGATGGTTACTAAGTGACTACTTGGTGGGTGACTCATACAGCAAGGCTATACTGGACAAAGGGATGATTCTTGTCCTGGGTGGGATGGAGCAGGACAGCATGCTACTCAGAATGGTATGCAACTTAAAAGCTTGTGAATTGTTTATTTCTGAAATTTTCCACTTCTTATTTTTGGACCTCTGTTAACTGCCAATAACTGAAACCACAGAAAGCAAAAGTGCAGATAAAAGCAGGGGCGGGGGCGGGGAGTGATGGTGGTGGTCGAACTGTACCTTGAGGTATGTCTGTTTTAGCATTTCTTATAGATAAGAAGTGCATTGATACTTCTTTAATTTGCTAATGTGGCATGGGGAAAATGGGCTGGAAGTAGTTCTGGAATAAGAAACTAATAAAATTTGCACATTTCCAACCAGAAAATAGTTTTTAAACAACTAAAATAATCTTAAAGGTGTACTATTGGGGGTTCAAATGTAATGAGATGGTTCATGACAATTTCATGCAAGATAGTAGTCAGAGTAGGGGAAGAGCCACATTGCCAAGAGAAAGGAATGAAGCGACAGGATTGCCAGCCCTTCTGGATTGGCCTATGGATGGGATGACATCTACTAGAGACAACTTTTGCTCAGTGGGCTAGGGAGTGTGCCTCAGGGCAAGGAAGGAGGAATTAAACAGACAGAGCATTATGGCAATGAAATAACTTAGTATGTAAGAGAGAGCTGCGAAGATTTTTAGCTATTGCTATGCCAAGAAACTTTGAGGATAGAGGAATACATATACATTGAATTTCTGCTAAGCTTTCTGTGTGGAGTGCTGTGTAAATCTGGGCCAGACTGGCCCTCTTAGAGTTATAATTCTTTTAAATGCAACTCCATTCATAGATTGGGCCACATAGGTTCCTGTAATTTTGGGGGTTGTATACAGCTATAACAGTCATCTCCTTTATTCAGAGGAAGCAACCATAATTGGAGAATAATAAAGTACAACATTGTACTTGACTGAAAACTTGGGGAGAAGTAAAAATTGATGAAAATTTTCTTCTAGGTGCATAGATTCATCAAAACTTTCTTCTCATTTAATGAACAAAATAAGCTGAAGAACAAAATAGATCTATGGACACTGAAGCATGGAACAGACTGTTGAATCTCAGAGGGAAGGTGGGGGTGGGGGTGGGTGGGTGGGTGGGTGGGTGGGTGGGAAGAGATCAACTAAAGAACTTGTGTGCATATATGCATCATCCATCAACACAGACAAAGGGTGGTGAAGGCCTGGGGTGGGTGTGGGGGCTGACTAGAAGAGGTCAATGGGGGAAAAAGGGGGACATGTGTGATACTTTCAACAACAAAGATTAAAAAAATACTTCCTCCTCTCTGGCCCTTCAGATAAAGAACAAAAGTAAAATAATTCAGTGACCTTACTCCAAGCTTTAGTCAGACATTAGTGCCTATATGGAAGGAAACTGCTTGGCTATCCCTTCACAACTGATGTTCAAATATGTTAATACAGTCACACGCCTCTTCATGATAGGGATAAGCTCTGAGAAATGTGTTGTTAGGTGATTTTGCCATTGTGTGAACATCATAAAATTTACTTAAAAAAACCTAAGTGATAGAGTCTTCTCCACCTAGGCTGTATGGTATAGCCTTTGCTCTTAGACTACAAACTTGTACAGCACGTTTCTGAGCTGAATTCTATAGACAATTATAACACAGTGCTAAGTATTTGTGTGTCTAAACATACCTAAACATAGAACAGGTACAGTGAAAATATGGTATAATAGAGCACTTACCATGAATGGAGCTTGCAGGACTGGAAGTTGCTCTGGGTGAGTCAGTGAGAAAGTGGTGAGTAAATGTGAGGGCCTAGGACATTACTGTGCACTACTGTAGACTTGATAAACACTGTCTACTTAGGCTACACTAAATTTCTTAAACAACACAATAGTGAATCAAGCACAAGCGAAAATGATACAATCAGGTGATTTGGTAAATGAGATGTATGAGGCCGCTGCTGGCATAATACAGTATACTGGTTTACAGCAAGCCCTTTTTTATGTCAGTAGAAAGCTTATACTCTAACTAGAGGCCCGGTGCAGGGATTTGTGCACTGGTGGGGTCCCTCGACCTGGCCTGCGGGATCAATGGACCTCCGCACCACCGCAGCCTGGCCTTACCCACCAGCTCATTGAGCTCCAGTTAGCACTGACCACTAGGGGCCAGATGCTCAATGCAGGAGCTTCCCCCAGTCCATAGGCCCCAGGCCAGCCAAGGTGGATGCCAGCAGGGGCACCCGCAATCACCCCTCCAGTCACCCCACAGAGGGAGGCAACAGGTGGTAGTGGTGGGGGGGTGGGGTTGGCCGGTGAACGGGCAGCGGCAGGGGGTGGGGCAGGACAGTGAGCAGGCGAAGCCAGGCCTGCCAAGGCAGGTGCCAGTGGGGGCCTCCTGATCACTCTGCCGGTTGCCCCACAGATTGGCCCTGATTGCCAGCCAAGCCTAGAGACCCTACCCATGCATGAATTTTGTGCACCAGGCCTCTAGTATATAGATACTGATTAAAAAGTACAGTAAATACACAGACCAGTAGCATAGTTTTTTATTATCACTATCAAGCATTATGCATTGTACATAATTGCATGTGCTATACTTTTATATGACTGGTAGCGCAGTAGGTTTGTTTACACCAGCATCCCCACAAACATGTTTGCAATGTGTTGTGCTATGACCTTACAATGGCTCCACATCACTAGGAAATAGGAAGTGTTCAGCTTTATTGTAACCTTATGAGATCACCATCTTACATGTGGTCTGTAGTTGACCGAAATGTTATGCGGGGCATGACTACAAGAACTGGCTGTAGTATACACTGTTCTAACTGCCCTTCTCTGTTTTATCCTTTATGTTGCTTTCTGATTACCTGCCATTTAAAACAATGTTTTTGCTATGTAACAGATACTCAGCCTCCTTTTTATTTTTTAAAATATATATATTTTATTGCTTTCAGAGAGGAAGGGAGAGGGAGAGAGAGATAGAAACATCAATGATTAGAATCATTGATCGACTACCTCCTGCATGCCCTCTACTGGTTATCAAGCCTGCAACCCAGGCATGTGCCCTTGACCAGAATTTAATCTGGGATCCTTCAGTCCATAGGATCCAAACCAGCTAGGGCAATACTTGGTCTTCTTAAGCATAGCCAACACTTTTCAGTACAATCAGTGAAGAGAAGTAAAATTGTTTACTTTCTTTCAGTCATCCCCTTTTCTCCTTTGAAAATTACAGTTTCAAATGAAAGTATCAGCTTTTGAACTCTGTCAAAATCTAAAGCCCACAGCATTTTTTAATAGCCTTGCAACTTTATCCAGATCTCTGAAGCCTGTGCCTGTAGACTGTTTGAAGTCTCTGTGATTCAGGTAGAATTCAGACTTTGCAGGAAAGCTAACCTTTCAGTGAAAAACTTGCTTGCGGTTGTGTATTTTCTCCCTGATTTGAGCCAAGTGAAAAATACTTAAAATCTTGCTCTGAACAGAAGAAAATGTTTCCTTTCTCACCCCTGAACTGATGGCTATCCTGTTTTTCCTCTAATAAAAACTTTTCTAGCTAACTTCTGGCACTAGAGGGTTAAGGCAAATAGTAAGGGGGAACCTGCTAAGGAATTTTATAACTGTATTACAATGAAGAATGATAATGTAGCTAAGCAATTTCTTGTCATGTAGTCTTAAAGATTTATACATATGATTTTGAAATATCATTCACTAATCACATCAGCCTGCTAATCTCCTTTATTTTTATAAATATACTAGAGGCCCAGTGCACGAAATTTGTGCAAGGGCCTTGGCCCCGAACCCTGCCTACCACCACTGTGGCCAGTGGCCTCTGCCACCTCTACTTTGGCCCCTGCCCGCTGCAGCTTTGTCCGGAAGAAAGGATGTTCGGTCTAATTAGCATATTAAGCTTTTATTATTATAGATATATTTTTACTTTTATTCACTTGTTGGCGATGAAATAATGTGTGTAGTATGAAACTAGCACAGAAAACATAACTCCTCTGTGATGTGATCTTATTTGGATTGGGACCACCACTGAGAGCATTATGTAAGGTTTCAAATCAGAAATATGTGCACACCAAGCTTTGGGCCCAGTAGTTTTCAACATTTTTGTAATGGCAATATCCAGTAATGCCAGTAATTTGATTTTGTGAAACTTGTACAACATTCTAAGTGGTATAAATAGATGAGTACTAGACTTCCTGGGGTAATCACTTCATAAGTTATATAAATGTCTAATCACTATATTATATGCCTGAAACTTATGTAAAATTGTATGTCAACTGTAATTAAAAATAAATTAAAAATAAATGATATAAACAATATACAGTTTAAAACAAAGTAGATGACCAACAAATTTGCCTTGGAAAAAAGTATAGTGTGTTGATAACTATTGAGATAATCCTAATATATAAAAGCCCAGGGTTGTAATGACTGATCACAATGGAAGACTGACCACCTGGAAGTTGCCATGCAACCCAGTGCTGACTGCCTAGGGGGCTGAGATCCAGAGAAAGAGAGGCAGGGTCTGATCCGCAGCCTCAGTGGCAACTGTTGATCAGTACTTGCCTCTCTCTCTCCCTCTTTCTTTCTGAGCTTCACTAGCACCCAGGCCTTTCTTTCTCTCCTGGCCTTGGAGGGCACTGCTGTTCAGCTGCCCCGCCCCCCATCAGGCCCAGAGATAGGCCCAGAGATGCTGACTGGCATATGAACTGATTGATCAGAACCAAATGTGGGTGCTGTGAAGAACCAATGGCTGTCTAGGAGGTGGAGCTTTCGATGTTGACTGGCATAGGAACTGACCAATCAGAACCAAATGTGGGTACTATGAAAAACCAATGGCTGCCTAGGAGGCGGAACTTCTGATGCTGACTGGCATAGACACTGACCAATCAGAACCAAATCTGGGTGCTGTGGGGTGCCAATGGCTGCTTAGGAGCTTTGACACTGACTGGCATTGAAACCCACCAATCGGAACCAAATTGGCCAGCATAGGAGGGGAGTTGGAGGCAAGTTCAGGCCAGCAGGGGATGGCAGTTGGGGGCAACCTGGCCAGCAGGGGGGGGCAGTTAGAGGCGATCAGGTAGGCAGGCAGGTGAGCGCTTAGGAGCCATTGGTCCCAGATTGCCAGAGGGATGTCCCACAGGGATAGGGCCTAAACTGGCAGAGAGACATCCCCCAAGGGGTCCCCAATTGGAGAGGGTGCAGGCTGGGCTGAGGGAATCTGCCCCCCTCCATATACAAATTTCATGCACTGGGCCTCTACTTAGAAATATAAAATTCATGTTGAAGTGTTATGGCTAAAAATAATGGTTCCTTATGATGGACAATGTAATATGTCGAATGACCAACAGAGTTATTTTCTTTTTCTAACCCTGAATTTTAGCACTCCAATTTTAACTGGTTGCTCTAGTAAATTTGTTTACTTCTAGGAAGCCAATGAATATGAATTAGATTACTGAAAATCTGTAATTACCATTAGATCTATTTATAAGTTCAGTACTTGCACATTTTTATTAGCAGTCTGAATGCTAATTACCAAATTTTTATATTTCTCTAAAGCTAGCAATTGTAGAGTACACAGCAGAAAAATATTAATTATTGTTATAAAGACTAATTAAAAGTTGAAAGCAAAGCTTTAATAAGTATAATACTACTTATGTTCAAACGTGAACATTAATTATTATTTTATAAAACCTTAGCCTTAGACTCACAGATACCTAGACAATAGCATTATGGGGTGGTGATGGAGGTAGGAATGTAAGCTTTAGGGAGATCAGTACATCTGGAATCAGTCAGCATATTAGGATTTTGAGAGAGAAAAACTACTTCTTCATACAATGGTTAGTATTTTTGATAATGACAAGTGAATAATGAGTGCGAAAACATTTGCTTCCATCTTCTTTGGTTACTCTAGTACAGCAGGAAAGGAAAGTTAAAAGCAGACAGCAAAAAGGAAGCTTGTGCAATGCACAAATTCTGTCATCATATTTCTAGTAATTGTGAAGAATAAGGGAGTAATGGGAAGGAAGAGAGAAGAAATGAAGATGGGAGAAAATAGGATGCTTTAAATTTACATGATGTTTTAGTATAACTCACACTTTTAAACCCAACTAACAAAATATTCTACCCAGTATCTTTTTCTTTGTTTTATAATATGGGTTTAGCATGAACTGGGTCAAGTTGTGTTATTTAGCAGTGACAGGACATTGTGGATTCTCTCATGGAGCAGGACAGGAAATGCTGAAATTTTTGGACTGCTCAAAGCACCATCCATAACTGGGTTTCCAGTCTTGTGTGGGATGATATAAGATGGACTCACTACAAACAAATTATAGGAACCAGAGGCCAATTAACTCAAGCATGAACTTAAATATGAATAAACAGGATCATCAAGAAAGGCTGAGCTGAAGATCATGTTGACTCATTGGTAAAGAGTCTCCAATGACTGCCTCCATTTCACCTCCTAACTCAGCATTATCACTTCCTTCCACACAATTACACTAAACTGGCCACCAATAATCTCCTAACTGTCAAATCTATTATTGATTTTTCTTAATTGATTTTTGACATTTGACATTGTTGACAACAGACTCATTTTCTATCTTCCAGAGTTTCTGCTCAACCTTTCTTCCCACTCTCCCTCACTGATGGTAAAGAGCTTGGCAAGAGCCTGACACATAAAAATGGCCAGGTCAGTGTCCTCTCCCTCTCTCCACCTGCTATTTAAACTTTAATGTTCCAAGAGACCTTGCTATCATTTTTTCACTTCACATGCTTTTCATGAACAATGTCATACTTTCCTACAATGTTAACTGCTGTCTAAATATCCTTGACTTCAAATTTGTATAACAAATTTATGTCTCTCTCTTGAGCTCTGAATCTATCTATATACCCAACTGGCTATTAGAAAAATTTGCCTGGATTTACTAGAGACAACTTAAACTTAACATGTCTGAATGTCAACTCAATATGTTACTACACAAACGTGTCTTCTTCTTTTATTAATCTCTATGTATTATACAACTACACTAATGGCAATTCCTGTTAGAAGCTGGAAGTCTTTGCAAGTTTCTCCCTTTCTTTTACAACCCACATCTAAGCAATCAACAAAATCTATTAACTTTACTTTCTAATATAACTTTGTAGTATAGTCCCTAATCTGTTCTTTTTTCCTACTGACACTGCCTTAGTTCAGGTCCTCATAATTTTCTACTATACTAGAGCACCTCTCCAGTCATGATTCTATACATCTTATATCCTTCATAATACTACTGAAGTTACCTTTCTGATATGAATCTAAACATTCTACTCCATCTTAAAACTCTCTGGTGACCTTTCATTAAGATACAATAAAAATTATATATATAAAACTCTAGTCTGATTTCTACCATTTCCTCCAGCCTTATATTCTACCAGTTATTTTCCCCTTGTCTCTGCATCTATGCCTTCTGTATGATCCAGTGTAGTTAAGTACTTTCGATCTCTAAACAGTGGAGTCAGGAATTGGGGGTTTGAAACTTTATTCTGTGACTTTTTTTAGGTGTGTGACTTGTGGAAAATCATTTAACTTTTCTAGGACTTAATTTCTTCATTTTTTAAAATGGGAAAACACAGATGAAATGTGCATACTGAATAACATAACATATGTAAATGATATAATATGGTAATTAATGTTTTTGACCTTCTTTAGCAAAAGGGTAATATGCAAATTGACCCTAATGGTGGAATAACCCTGCTCAACCAGTCACTATGAGGTGCACTGACCACCCCTCTGTCCCTTTCCCTGGCCAGCAGGCTCTGATCCCCCAATGGCAAATGGGGAACTCGGGGCGGGGAGGGGAGGCGGTGGCAGTGGGGGGGGGGGGGCAGTGAGCAGGGGAATGGCCAACCTCTTGGTCTCTTCCCCCGGCCATCAGGCTCAGATCACCTGGTGGCAAACAGGGAACCGGAGGTGGGTGGCGGCGGGGGGTGGGCGGGGACGAAGGCCGGCTACAGGCAGCTGGGGAAGATGGCCCTGATCGCATGCCAGGCCTAGGGACCGTACCCACACACGAATTTCATGTGCCGGCCTCTAATATATATATATATATATATATATATATATATATATATATATATATATATATATATATATTATACTTTTTAGAGAGAGTGGAAGGGAGAAGGAGAAACAGAGAGAGAAACATTGATGTGAGAGAGACAGATTGATTGGCTGTCTCCCACATGAGTACCAATCGGAGCCGGAGATCGAGCCTGCAACCAAGGTACATGCCCTTGATTGGAATTGAACCCAGTCCCTTCAGTCCACCGGCCAACGCTCTATCCACTGGGCCAAACCAGCTAGGGCACTTGTATTTTCTTATTGTCAATTTTATAGATGTTCTTAATTAAGTGCTTTGAGCCTTATAAAAGAATAGGACGTAATATTTAATTGGAATAAATTACAAACTGTTTTCTCAGCTTGTAGTCACAAATCAGTCCTTCTGTTGCTCTTTTCTACAGCCTCCCCAAATTCTCAACATGTGAAACTCAAGACTAAATGCAATATTTATATAGGAACCTCAAAAATAATAATATAGCATGAGCATATCTTTTTTCTTTTTCCTATTTCTTGTTATAGATTTGTAAGTTTCTGTCTACCAATCTCTAACTATGCACTTACATTCAATTTATGAACCATTGGAAACTAGATTTAGTTCCACTGCTTAGAACTTAGTCGATTACTCTTCATTTATTTTCATTCAGACTCTCAGGGTAAAAATAAGTGATAACAAAACCACCAGTTGGATTTTTCAATCTGGCAAACTGATTACATCAACTGGTCTAGTTCCTCAAAATGATAAAACCAGCAGCCACCTATAGAGATGGTCTTTGTATTTTTTTAAAATAAAATATCCCATTGAATTGTATACTATTTTCTGTCTTAAATTACTGTTTCTCATTTTGAGCATTGTTCTTGTTTGGAAAGATGCCAGCGATCCTATCCAAATTGTTACTTTCTACAACCTACTATGTTTTTAATTAGATCAGTCAAGTGAGTGTTTTGGTTACAGCATATTGTATGGACCTTGGAGCAGAATAAAATTGAGTTGAAACTTAAGTTTCCTCATTTTAAAAACGGTGATAACAATACTACAAAATTGCTTTAAGGATTGAATTGGATAATAGCAATTTGCTGGCATCAAGTCTGCCACATGGAAGACATACTCTAAAGATTAATGTTCTTGTAGTCTTTGCCCTTATTCTTCTCACAAAGGAGCAAGATTCTATAGGCTTCTTTTATGTAACACTAGAGGCCCAGTGCACGAATTTGTGCATTGGTGGGGTCCCTCAGCGTGGCCTGCAGGAATTGGGCTGAAACCAGCAGTCCAGCACCGCCTGCCACTCCTGCCTGCCGCTCCCACTCATCCTGGCCCTGCTGCGCCTTATCAGGAGAGGCTGGCGCTGCCACAGTGGCACTTGCCAGCTGTGAGCCCTGTGTCTGGTGTCCGTACCAAGGGGGGGCTGGGACGGGATGAGCCTTCCAGGCAGGTGGTGGGACACCCTTGGCGGCCTGGGATCCGGATCCATCCTGCTGACGTTTGCACCGGTTGTTGGGAGCCACCTGGTGGCCACCTTTATATCGTTTCTTCCTTGCAGAGTATCTAGGGAGGGGAAGCAGCAGCGGTGCCTGAGGCTGACTTCCAGGAGGCCAGTAGCACTGTCAGGATTCTTCTGGAGGCAGTGGTCTGTTGGTGCCTGGCCAGTTCTCCGGAGATTGGACCTGCAGGACTACTAAGGGAGTGAGTGGCTGCCGCTGGGCTGGTGGGCCACTGGGACGGTTTGGTCAGCTGAGCTGGTCAGCTGAGCGGCACTTCTGCTATGGGAGTGCACTGACCACCAAGGGGCAGCTCCTGCGTTGAGCATTTTCCCCCTGGTGGTCAGTGAGAGTCATAGCGACTGGTCAACCAATTGTTTGGTAGACCAGGCATTTGATCACTTAGGCTTTTATATATACTATATACTAGTAGATAGAGCTCCAGGTTGTGTCAGAAATAAAATTTCACTACCTAGAATAGGAATGGAAAGAGGCCACATACGTTTATGGGGTTTATATATGAAAAGTACTCCTATGGGGAAAGAAGAGAAAGGACAATCAATAATGTTTGGGTTGGATTTTGATGGGGTTGAGAATGATGAATTGGCTAGTTTAATGAACAATGGGACCTAGCTTGAGTCATAGTGGAGGAAAGAGATAAGCAGTTCAGTGGCTGGTTGTTGAAAATAAAGGAACCAGATGTTATGTTGTGTCACAACCCAGTTTGTCACTAGTCAGGGTGCAGTAAAATGGACAAAGCAATATCATGTAGAATAGTTATTAATAGAAAAGATGTACTGTTATTTATCCTTCAGAATTTTTCTAATAACTTAAATATTATTTCTTCATCAATTAACCAGCTTACATATATGTGATTTGATGAAATCTTTTTTAAGTTTCCCACATTCATACAAGTTTGAGAATTTGTGTATTAATTTTTTTAAAAAGGGGCATAGGTTGTTTTGACCCCTGATTCTTTAAAGCGGGTTCAAATTAAGGTAAATTGCCATTTGTATCTCCTTTCCCTTCTTTGCTATTTTATTTAGACACTCTAAATTTAAACAGAAGTGATACACTAAAGCCCAAGCCGCCTAGCAATGCTGTAAATACCTGAATTTTCTAATGGACTTAGATTTCTGATCCTCTTAAGAATTCAGGACCAAGACCACCCAAGAAGAGCCAAAGTGCTTTCAGTTGTGTCTCATGCATCATCAACCAAATTGTCAGCTAAGTTCTGGTTGCAGAATCTTTATTACTGACAGTGATAAAAGGCAGAAAGGGCACAGATCCCTGGATGAAATTTCAGATTGGACATTGAAAATATTCCTTCACCTTATAAATGAAGCGAATGCAGGTATGTCTCTGATTAATTGAAAATGTGAAAACCTGCAATGTCGTAATTTACTTCATTTTTCAGCCTGAAATCCAGTTGTGAGTGATTATCCTAGTTACCTGTTTTCTTGTCCTGACAACACTTTAAAGAAAGGAACAACAGTGTCAAACTTGATAACATAGGTTAAGAAAGAAAAATCAACATCTTCTCCAGTATCAGTAAAGTCTGTGGTGCTCATCAAAGACAGAGAATAAATGATTCACTAATGGGTGTAGGAACCAAAGGACCATCACCCATTGAAGGCATTTATTGGTAATTAAGATGAGGAAGCATGAGTTGATTGGAATTTATCATGAACTTGTCAGGGTTTGGCATGGACTACCATAATCAATATCAGAGCAATCGCCACCTCCCTATCATAGGTAGTGAGAGAATTCATAAACCTGACTATGAAACTATGTCTGCTTAGTTTTTTGCATATGGCTTGTTTATGTTTTAAGGTAATCAGAGTGATTTTCAACTTTCCCAGGAAAGCTCTTCTTACTAAGTGATTCATTTTCAGTCAGTTTGAGTATAATTTTTTTTCAAAAGATGGAACAAATCTATAGACTGGTTTAGACGTTCTTACCCTGGTTTCATTCACATCACCAACCTACACAGAGAGATTGAAAGAAGGCAGGTAAACCTCTGTGAACACTATAGTTTCCTTACTATTTTATTATCATTCAGTATTTTTTATGCTCTGGAAAAATAGTGATAAATGAAAAAAAAAAAAAAAAAAGATGTCACTTCTGCCCCTGAGACATTAATGCCCGAAGTTAAGAATTTGGCACAAAAGAGTTGAAACATTAGCTGGAACAATTTTGATAAATCCAGTTGAGTTATAATGTACCTATTAAGGTAAGGATGTGGATGTCATGGTGTGAGACATCTCCAACCCCTCCTCACATACTTTGGACCAGAGAAAAAGGAATGGATGAAGGAAGAGGCCATATATATTCAAATGAACTTGGCATAAATATTTGGACAATTATTCCTTCCTCGATTTTTCTTTTCTTATCCCCCAAAACCTCTCTGTTTTAATGTGGACATTTCCATCTGTTGCTGTGTTTGAAAAGCAGCAGGAGGTAGAGCAATATGAGAGACATGTGAAAGGAGGTCATCTGGGTGGGAAAAATAGAGCCAATCTGAGCATGGAACACCCACTGGAATCAAAGAGAATAATGGGATACAATTGAATGCTTCCTAGGGAGATAAAGCAAGAAGAGCAATCCAATCAAAGATACTTCTTCATGTTAGATAAAATAGCAACTCTGTGCATGTAAAAGCAGATGTTACTGGTACATAGAAACATCTATATGTGTGTAAACTTTCTCATCCGCCTCCAGGATGGTCATTGTTTTCACCCACAGTTGCTTTATTAGCATTCCTCTTTTAAGCACGCTGCTTTTTAGCTAAGAGATCACACATGTTTACCTGTAGCCAAATCCCTTCCCCAAACTCAAACCCAATAAACAGGCAAACGAATAAATAAAATAAACCAAAAAAAACCACTCCTGAAAACTCAACAGTGAAGAATATTTTTCAATGCCTGTAGACTGATTCCTTACCTTTTATACATTTGCATAATAACAAAAACTATCAATTAGCTGGTTCTTTAAATATAAGAATAAAAATCAGGCCAAAACCGGTTTGGCTCAGTGGATAGAGCGTCGGCTTGCGGACTGAAGGGTCCCAGGTTCGATTCTGGTCAAGGGCATGTACCTGGGTTGCGGGCATATCCCCAGTAGGAGATGTGCAGGAGGCAGCTGATCGATGTTTCTCGCTCATCGATGTTTCTGACTCTCTATCTCTCTCTCCCTTCCTCTCTTTAAAAAATCAATAAAATATATTTAAAAAAAAAGAATAAAAATCAGAAAAAATGTTGGCAGTAAAATACACACAGAAGGAAGGCAATCCGTGGTGTGCTCATAATGGCTTGCAAAAGCCAATTCATAATCCAAGTTAGCTCATAATGGCTTGCAAAAGCCAATTGTTATCAATTTTCAGGAATTTTGCAAGCTTGTTGCATCACATTGGTAGCTTAAAATCAACCATGATGGAACGAAAATCTGCAAATGCTACAAATCAGGGCTTCCCCCCCCCCCCCCTCGGAGAGCAAGTTTTTATCTGTGCATCAATCAAATCAATGCATTTTTTGATAGATTAATAGCATGGCATAGAATGGTGCTTTTCAAATTTCTCTCTCTTTTTTAACACAAGGAAAAATTTCCAAGCAAAATCTTATGCAGAAATATATATAAAACTGGGAAAAACGCAGGTGCTTTTATTGAAGTGGATTGGGAAAGGTATGTCATCCCCTGGATTCCCTCTTCCCTGGTGGCCTTGTGAGCTGCCAAACTGCCCACCTTGTTCCACCCTACCACAGCCTGCACCATGGAGGACATATTTGGAAAACAATCAAAAGGAAAGAACAGAAATTGGAAGGAAAAAAGAAGACACAAGAAATTCTAACTCCAGTTTTGACCTCTGACCAATCACTCTAGAGCTTGATTTCTTAATTATGAAATGAAAGGTTTGGAGAAATGAACTTTAAGATTCTCCCAGCTATAAAACATTATGTTTCTGTGGTTAAAATGCATAAATATTTCACTAAAACAATTTCTAAAATCTGACTTTAAATTAAAGATAAATTCTACTACCAGTTAGCACTGTCATTTACTTTCATCTAACTTTTAGAGAACTTATTTTTGCATTCTAATTAAGTTGCTATTGCCTCATCCTTGCAGCCAGACTCACAAAAGCAACCATTTTGCTAATGCCTATTAAAAGTAGGTACTGCCTGGCTGGTGTGGCCCATTGGCTGAACGTCAACCATGACCCAGGAGGTCACGGAGTTGCGGGCTTGATCCCATGAGGGGCGTGCAGGAGGCAGCCTACCAATGATTGTCTCTCATCATTGATATTTCTATCCCTCTCTCTCTCTTCTCCTGCCTCTGAAATCAATAAAAACATAGTTTAAAAAGATAGGTACTAAAAATAGCTACTAACAAAACTGTTAACATTTTTACCAATATGTGTTCACCTCAAGTTGGTAACATAAATATCTAAGCAGGGCCAACTATCCTTCCTTCCTTTCTTATTTGATCTGTGCACTGGTAAAAGTACTAATCTGGATTGTTTATTGTCTTCTCTTTATGTATTACATCACCTAACTCTCCTACTTCGGCTTCCTGTCCTTAATAGTGTACTTTCCCTTCAGAGCCAGAGTCAATTGTATTAGTAAAAGAATAGCTAAACAGATCTGGAGTAGCCCTAACCGGTTTGGCTCAGTGGATAGAGTGTCGGCCTGCTGACTGGAAGGTCCCAGGTTCAATTCCGGTCAAGGGCATGTACCTTGATTGTGGGCACATCCCCAGTTGGGGGTGTGCAGGAGGCAGCTGATCAGTGTTTCTAGCTCTCTATTTCTCTCCCTCTCTGTAAAAAAAATCAATAAATTAAATAAAAAAACAAACAGATCTGGAATAGGTCTCCATGGCTACAGTGTTTGGAGGTGGTGAGAACAGAATCCACAAAGCAAGATGGTGAGTGTGCCTTGGTAGGAGCAATTGTGAAAGCAGAAACAGGTGTGTTGTGTGTGAGTGTATAAATGTGTGTAGGTATATTTATGTACTTACAGGCCCATCATTGCCCAAAGGAACTAGCTTCAAAAGAAGAGTGGTGAATGTGTGCACCCACCTTTCAGCTATCTAAGGATAGTTTAACAAGTATGTAGATTAACTACAATAAAAATATATAATAGCATATTTATGAAGAAACATATAAGAAGCATCTATTGTTTAGAACTATAAGGTAACTGTTAGGATTTTGGCAGGGAATGATGGTACACTTAAAAAAAGTGAGGAGATTTTAAATGGAAAGACTGAAAGTAGAGGGCATGGTTAAGGGAAACCAACAAAAATGGTGAAGCACAATAGGGCAACAGGGCTGGTAACAGTGAGGAGCTTTTACTGTCCCTTGGCCTGACTGACAAGAGGAAGACAGTGTGAGCAGTCCTGGAGAAGTTTGCCCTGTGACAGAAGGCCAAGAGAATGTGACCTTCGGGGAACTGTGATCTTGGGAGGAGGGAGGTAATTAACTGCCAGTGAACTCTCTGAGAGGAAACGAACAGAACAAATACCCCAACCTCTTTCTCTTCTGACCCTTCAATCTCCTGTTGGTGCCTCTCCCTGACCAAAACCAACCAAAAGCTAAAGGACAAGGAAGCTTGTTGATCCAGACAAAAAGGCCAGCTTCTTTGGGACACAGACTAGAATCAAAGGGTAGAGACAGGATTGTGGTAAGGAAAATTGAGACTATCTATTACAATATCCAATAGTCACTACATTCAGTCTAGTGAAATATAAGAACACCTTTTCACTTTTATTCATTCATTCCATCTATGTTTAGTTAGCACTCACTTTGTACCACACACTAGTCACAGTTTTATGTATGTATGTATGTATGTATGTATGTATGTATGTATTTAGTTAATTAGCTAATCCTCACCTGGGGATATTTTTTCCATTGATGATGATGATGATGATGATGATGATGATTATTTTAGAGAGAGTGAAAGGGAGGGGGAGAGACAGAGAGAGAGAAATATTGATGTGAGAGAGACACATTGATTGGTTGTCTCCCACACGTGCCCCAACCAGGGCCAGGGATTGAGCCTGCAACCAAGGTACATGTCCTCGACTGGCATCAAACCTGGGAACCTTCAGTCTGAGGGTTGATGCTCAACCACAGAGCAAAACCGGCTACGCACAGTTTTACTTTTATAGCAGTGAATAAAATAGACAAAATTTTTATCCTCACAAAAGAATATTGACAATAAAAAGTGAGTAAACAGTCAAAATAACTTCAAGAAATGTTAAGTAATACTAAGACAATATTAAGTAATATTAAGACGAAATAAATATGATAGAATGATCAGTCATGGTGTAAAGCTATTTCAGATAATGTGGCAAGGGAAGGCCTGTTTGAGAAGGTAACAAACTGAAATCTGAATGATTAAAAGTTAGCTATGCTAAAAACTAAGGGAAGAGGTTTCCAGACAAAGGGAACAGTGACTTTGAGGGCTATGAGGAAGAAACAGTGTTTACATATCAGAAGAAAAAAAACAGAGAGTAAGCATGGTTAGAATACAGAGAACTTATTATCAGATGGATGAGCCTGGAGAAGTGCAGGGGAAAGCATCATGAGGGATGTTTTCCTGATCTATTGCTGCACATCAAGCAACTCCTAACATAATGGTTTAATATAACAATGTATTTTCCCTCAGTATTTTTGTGTCAGGAATTTGGCCAGGCCTTGACTCAGTGATTCTCCTGATCCATGTGGTGTCAACTAAAGACACTTGTCGCTGTTCATTTAGTGGCTGGGCTGGATTGCCCAAGATGACTCTGAGGACTCAGAGTTATTTTATCTGGAAAGCTAAGGAGATCAAGACATCATTTCAAGAAATGAGAAAGCTTGAAGGAGAGGCAGGTTGAGAGAGGGGTGAGAGAGAGACAGAGAGAGAGAAACAGAGAGAGGGTGTCAATTTAAAGTTTTCTTTTTCTTTTCCTTTTTTAAAATATATGTTTACTAGAGGCCTGGTGTACAAATTTGTGAACCAGTGGGGTCTCTTGGCCTGGCCTGCGGGATGGGGCTGAAATCTGCTCTCTGACATCCCCCAAGGGGTCCCAGATTGCAAGAGGGTGAGGCCAGCCAGGGAGGGACCATGGGAGGGCTCCAGGCCATGTCCAGCCTGTCTCGCTCAGTCACGATTGGCTGGACCCCAGCAGCAAGCTAACCTACCAATCAGAGAATCTGCCCCCTGGTGGTCAGTGCACATCATAGCAACTGGTTGACTCTCTGCCCCCTGGTGGTCAGTGCTTGTTATAGTGAGCAGCTTTAGCATATCATTAGCATATTATGTTTTGATTGGTTGAACAGCCAACTGGACGATGGGACACTTAGCATATTAGGCTTTTATTATATAGGGGGATTGATTTCGGGGAAAAAGAGATAGAGACATCAATGATGAGAGAGAATCATTGAATGGCTGCCTCCTGCACTCGCCCCCACCCCCCACTGGGGATCAAGCCCACAACCCGGACATGTGCCCTGACTGGGTTGGGTTGTTAAGGTTTCCTTTTGTGAACTGCAAACTGAGTGGTAGGCATATGGAAAGGTCCCCTAATCTCCCTCCTAAAAATCACATAGAAACAGTATGAATAACTCATGCTTTGCACTTACAATAAGTCAAGCACTATTATCAGAGCTATACACACATTAACTTATTTAAAACTTACACCTGCCCTGTGAAAAAGCTGTTATTATCATTCTCATTTTACAGACAGGAACACCTGAGGTACAGAAAGATTAAGTAACTTGCCTGCAGTCACGCAATATCCATATTGATATGTGGAGCCAAGATTTGAACTCAAGAAGTTTGAATCTGAAGTCCATTGTTGGAACCAATATATTATGCTACCTTTTCAAATAACATGTAACACCAAAATGTTTCATACATGGCGAGCTAAAAAGTAAGTATGGGAAATCTCCATGTTCAAAGTCAAGTTGCTGCTGAAGACCTGTAGGTCACTCTTGCTGGTGCATGGTTGAGGGCTCCAGGGTGGCTTCAGATGTCAAACATTACAGGCTTTATCAGGCCAGCCTTGTGATTAATTGCCTTGGTGATACTATTTCCTCAAAAACACAGCAGGCTTTGGGTCCCCGTTTCTGCTATATTACTCACAGAAAAAAATGTTGTCTTTATATAGATTTGTAAAAGCAGCTTTATTAGATGTAATACACATGTGATAAATTCACTTAGATAAATTAGACCATCAAAATTAAGGTTGTTTTTTTAATACAAACCATACAATCAAGAAAATGAAAGGACTTAAGAAGGCAGGTCTGTGATGCGCTTGAAGTTCATTTTTGTGTATAGAATAAGGAAAGGGTCCAACTTCATTCCTTATGTGGCTATCCAGTTGTTCCAACACCATTTTGTTGAAAAGACTATTTTTTTTCACTGAATTGTGTTAGTACTTTTGATAAAAATGATTGACCTTAGCCTGGCTGGCATGGCTCAGTGGTTGAGTGTCGACCTATGAAACAGGAGGTCATGGTTTCATTCTCGATCAGGGCATATGCCCGGGTTGCAGGCTTGATCCCCAGTGTAGGGTGTGCAGGAGGCAGCTGATCAATGATTCGCTCTCATCATTGATGTTTCTATCTCTCTCCCTCTCTGTTCCTCTCTGAAATCAATACAAATATATTTAAAAAATAATTGACCTTAAATATATGAATTGATTTCTGGAATCTTAATTCAGTTCCATTGGTCTATATATTTATCCCTATAGATGGTAGTGGTGTCCCCAAAACATATTATCTAGATATTGTAACTTTGTAGTAAGTTTTTAGAAATCAAGAAGTGTGAGTCTTCCATTTTTGTTCCTTGTTTTGGCTATTTTGCATCCCATGTATTTCCATACATATTTTAGGGTAAATTTATCACATTTGGCAAACAAACCAACAAAAAAACAAACAAAAAAAAACCCAGCCAGGATTTTAATAGGAGTTGTATTAAATCTGTAGATTAATTTGGATAGGATTGCCATCTAAATAGTATTATGTCTCCAGTTCATAAACACTATCTTTCTAATTTATTTAAGTCTTCTTTAATTTATTTCTATAATATTTTGTAGTTATAAGAGTAGGAGTCCTGTACTTCTTTTGTTAAATTTATTTCTAAGCATTTTGTTCTTTTTTATGCTATTGTAAATGGAATTGTTCCTTAATTTTATTTTCAGATTGTTCCTTGCTAGGGGTATATAAATACCATTAATGTTTCTATATTGACCTTGCACCCTGCAACTTTGCTGAATTTTAGTGTTTTTTGTGTGGATACTTTAAGATTTTCTGTATACAACATTATGTCACGTGCAAAGACAGTTTTACTTTTTCCTTTCTAATCTGGATTTACTTTATTTTTTTGTGCCTAAATGCCCGGCCTAGAACCTTTAATATAGTGTTGAATTGATGCAATGACTCAGATATCCTTGCCTTGTTCCTGGTCTTAGGGGAAAAACATTCAGTTTTTTACCATTAAGTATGATATTCGTTGTGGGTTTTTCCCTAGATGTCCTTCATTGGGCTGAGAAAAATCCCTTTTACTCCTAGTTTGTTGTGTGTTTTTATCATGAAAGGGCATTGGGTTTTGTCAAATGCTTTATGTCTTTTAAGGTGGTCATATATTTTGTTCTTTATTAATATAGTGTATTACATTTTAGATATGAAACCAAACTTGCCTCCCATTTGGTCATGGTGTGTACATCTTTTTATATGTTGCTTGATTTGGTTTGCTGGTATTTTCTTGAGGCTTTCTATGTCTTCATAAGAGATGTTGTCTGTAATTTTCTTTTTTAAAATCCTCACCTGAGGATTTTTTTTTCCCCATTGATTTTTAGAAATAGTGTAAGGGAGGGTGAGAGACAGAGAAAGAAACATTGATGCAAGAGAGACACAACCTAGATACATGCCCTTGATCAGAATTGAACCTGGGACCCTTCAGTCCTCAGGCTGACGCTCTATTCACTGAGCCAAACTGGCTAGGGCTGCAGTTTTCTTTATAAGTGATGTCTTTGATTTTGGCATCAGTATAACACTGTTTTTGTAGAATGATTTGGAAAATGTTCCCTCTACCTCTATTTTTTGGTAAAGATTTGTGAAAGAACTCTATTCTTTTTTGAACATTTGGTAGAATTCATTACTAAAGCTGGATCTTGTGCTTTTTTGTGTGGAATTTTTTAAATTAATAATTACATTTCTTTATTTGTTATTCTACTCAGACCTATTCTTGAGTTGTTTGTAAATTTTTAAGACTATGTCCATTTTATCTAGATTATCTAATTTGTTGGCACACAGCTGTTCGTACCGTCCTTCATAATCTATTTTTCCCTCTGTAAAGTTGGTAGTGATGTCCCTATTTTATCCCTGATTTCAATAATTGTAATCTTTTCTCTTTTTCTCTTGGTCAGTCCAGCTAAAGATTTGTCAGTTTTGTTGATTTTTTTCCCCAAAGAACCAACTTTTTGTACTTACAAACATTTAAGCCTTACATGTTTGGTATTTCACCTCCTGGGACTTGAACTCCTTTCACTGTCCACTCTTTAAACATAAAGACAGGTTTATATGTGAGTAACATGAAAAACTACCATAACACTAAGACAAGTTTGTTGTTCACATAATGTAGGTGTTTCAGGCTAATATGATACTCTATGATTATTATAACTCTGTCTTCTATCCGATTGCTCAGCCATTTTCAAAATTTACAATTTGGCCCTGACTGGTTTGGCTCAGTGGATAGAGTGTCGGTCTGCAGACACAAGGGTCCCAGGTTCGATTCCAGTCAAGGGCATGTACCTTGGTTGCAGGCACATCCCCAGTAGGGGATGCCCCAGTCATGTCAGCATTCCAGCCATCACGTCAATGTTCTGGCTGGCAGAAAATGGACTAGAATTTCCACTTCTTTTAAAATGCTTCCCCAATTTTCACACACCACTTTTACTAACAACCCCTTGGCCTGATCTTATTATATGGACACACTGGGCAATAAAGAGTCTGGGAACAGAAAGCCAATTATTGAAGGGATAAGAAAAAAAATACTTATCAATAGATACATCTTTATAAAAGTATATAGTAACATTTAGTGTATGCATGTATTTAGAATTTATGTAATGGCATTTTGCTACATCATTCTGAATTCTGGTTTTTAAAATATTTAATAACATTTATGAAAGAAAAACCTAATAAAACGATGTTACATGTGCCTCTGTGTGTAGTATATGCACGGGTTTCAGATATAATGATTATGAGTGTCAACATTTATGATCTTACCACTTCCTTCTCTTGTCTATTTTACTTTAATTTCTGATCCCTAGAAATTTAAAGTGTTTGCTTTAAGTTCTATAATCAATTAGAGTACTGGTTCTCAGATGGCTCTATGAATAAGAATCACTTGGAAAAGTTATAAAAAATGTAGTTCCAGCCCTGGCTGGTGTGGTTCAGTTTTGTTGAGCATCATCTCATGCCCCAAAAGGTCTCGGGTTCAATTCCCGGTCAGGGCAAATGTCCAGGTAGGGGGGCTCGATGCCCAGTGGGAGACATGCAGGAGGCAGCCAGTAGATGTTTCTCTCTCATTGCTGTTTCTCTCTCCCCCTTTCCCTTCCTCTTTGTCTAAAATCAATAAAAACATATTTTTAAAAATGTAGTTTCAAGTTCTATATTAAGAGGGTCTTATTCAGTAGGTCTGGGGTAGAGCCAGGAACCTGCATATTTACCAAGGACCCAGGTATTTCTAGCCATAGGATTTGAAAAATTCACTGAATTAGGGGATTTGGCGACTTTTTTAAAAAAATTGATTTTAGAGAGAGGAAGGAAAAGAGAGAGAGAAACATTGATGTGAGAGAGAAACACCCATCAGCCGCCTACTACACTTGCCCCAACCAGGGATTGAACCTGAAACCTGGGCATGTGCCCTAATGGGCTCCAACCAACTGAGCAACACTGGCCTGGGTTGGTGACTTTTTAAAAAAATGAAGTTAGAGACATAGAAGCATGGAACAGGCTGTTGAATTTCCAGGGAAGGTGAGGGTGAGTGTGTAGGTGGGAGAAATCAATCAGAGAACTTGTATGCATATATGCATAACCCATGGGCACAGACAATAGGGTGGTGAAGGCCTGGTGCGAGTGGCGGGGGGGGGGGGGGGCTAGAATGGGTCAATGGGGAAAAAAGGGGACATATTTAATCCTTTCAACAGTAAAGATTTTTTTTAAATGAAGTTACAATTAAGAGACATGACTTCTTACAGTATGTTTTCCATTACTTATAATGGATCCTGTCTGCTTAGTTGCTTTAAAGGAAAACTTAGAAATGAGAAAGTTAAGTTTCTTTCTCAACTTACTCAGGCAATCTTGGTTGAATAGAGCCTTTATATGGAGTGAACAAAACATTGTCTTATATTGAAAAGATCAAATATTTTTCTTTTTTGTGATAAAACTTGTCCTTTTCAATTCAGGCTTTGAGATATATCTCATCCAACTTTCCTACATGAACAGAATTTGCCAATTAGATTCAATACCATATCGTAGCATGGGATTTCATTCTATCATAAATGTGTAAATACTGCTTCCACAGCTAATTCCCAGACTTCTCAAAGTCCTTTAAAATGAACTCTCTTTTATGTCAATGAGTTATGATGGGGATTGGGAAGAAATGTAAATTTTTGTGATTTGACTATAATTAAGTGACTCAAAGCTATTTATTTATTAAGTGAACTGTAGATTTAAAAAGGATTTAAAATAGATTTAAAACAGGTCTTAATTATTTTCTTAGACTAAGTTTCTAGAAGAAGAATTGTTGAATCAAAGAGTAGGAAGAGTTTGATCCCCAAATTCTAATTTTAGAAACTTATTTTAGAGGAATAATTAGAGAAATGTACAAAGATGTATGCACAATGAGGTTCCTATCAGCTTAACTTACAATCAAGAACTATTGGAAACAAATTGTCTATAGCAAGAGTCTGATGATGTAAATTATGACATATTAATATAATTAAACTATATGCTACATGAAAAAATCATACTATAGAAGGCTATTTATTGACATAGGAAATTCTTAAAATATATTGTTAAATATTTTTTAAAAATCAAGTTGAAATATAATGTGTACTATATAGTCTAAATGTTGAGAAATACAACAATTTGTCTGTATACACAAACACATGCATATTCACTTAGAAAAAAGACTGTCAGGATATGTGTCAACCTGACCAAGCGCTAATAAGATTTACCTTTGGGTGGTGGCCTCACATGTGATTTTTCTTTTTTTTCTTGTGCTTTGCTGTATTATACATTTTTGTGCTTATGCTTTTGCTATATTATTCTTTTATGTATATAATAAGTCAAAGTATTATTTTATGAAATAAAAGTACATGAAATTAAGATGTACTTTTGTCAACTGAGATTTAATATGACTCAGATTTAAATTGGATACACAGACCTACAACTCCACTGACTCTATTAGCACAAATAGCACACAGTTTATCAGTTTACACCTTTTAAATGTGACCTTTCTTCTTTTGCACACCAGAAAGATTATTAAAAATCTTTTTGGAAATACTCATTTAATGCTTCTAAGAGAACTGATGATATGAATGCTTCAGTTCTATTTTTGGCCATGCCACACTTCTTTGTACTCAAATCAGGTCATTATCCCTATGTGAATATTCTTGAGCAATAATAGTTTGCATTTTCTTAGATAAAAGGCCTAGAAAAAAAGTAGTAGAACTTCAGACCTTTAGAGCATATCTTAACACAAATTTCAACACCTTTCTTGTTAATAAAACTAACAGCAGTGTCATTAAATCCCCATGCATCCCATGGAATATTTTGTCATTAATTAGCCATCTCTTTCTCTGAGCATAAGCCATTTACCATCTTAGTAAATGAGTCCAAGTTTTAAAAGGGAAAATAACAATATCAGGGTTGGAAATAAATCAGAGTTTTAAGATTCTGAAACTTCAGGTGAACAAGTCTACAGATTATTTAGAAGTACTACAGTCTAGTAGTATTTTCCCCCAAAATTGTTCCATGTGTAGGGCTAGAAAATTTGGGGATAAAATTTGATTGGGGAATATTTCACATACCTTTGAGAAGCTAAGACAAACACAAATGAACCTAACACAGTAATAGATTGGGCTAAGTAATGCAAAATTATAGAGCAAATAGTCTTTAAGGGAGAAATGAGGAAATAGACATTTATTGTGTCACACTCAAGATGCTGGGCCAATAGTAAAAAGTAGAATCATATACTTCTGTAGAAATTATATTCAATTAAGGATTAACAAGAGATAAATAAGTCATTTCATATAATGACATCACTTTATTGCAAAGTAATTAGAACCATTATGTTGGTATAAACACAGACGTTTCCTGCATATGTAAGTAAGCCTCTATTTTGTCAGCTACTCCTTTTTTTTGTTTTATTTAGTTTTTATTTTATCAAAGTTTTAAAGGTATATAGTTGAAATAATCAAAAAGTTAGATGAGGCATATTAAGATCAGTTCCCTGACACCCTCTATATCATATTTCCTACCACCTAGAGACTCATTCCTTGAACTGATTATTTTGGTACTTACCTCCATATTGCCATGTAATATATTTATACAGCTACATTTTAATTTTGTTACTTTTTTGGCATTATCTATTTCCTTCTTACAGTAGAAGATGAATTAGTTCTCTTTCACATCTTCCAATACCCTTCTATGCCCCATTTTCTTTTTTTAAATATGTTTTTAGTTGATTTTTAGAGAGAAAGGGAGGGAGGGAGGGAGAGAGAGAGAGAGAGAGAGAGAGAGAGAGAGAGAGAGAGAGATGAATCGATGAGAGAGAAACGTCATTCAGCTGCCTCCTGCAGGTCCCCTACCTGGGTTTGAGCCTGCAACCTGGACATGTGCCATTATTGGGAATTCAACCCGTGACCTGTCAGGTATAGTTCACAACCAACTGAGCTGCATCAGCCAGAGCACCCATCTTCTTAATATAGTTAATTTATTACTCAGTGCTTACATGATTATGACTAAGCAAATGTTTAACTGAGCTGAATTATATAGTAAACTACATGTACATTTCCTTTCCTACCTAACTTTAGGTTCTCCTCTCAATTAAAAATTATTTTTGGGTTTGATTGATTCATTTTCTAAGTATCACTAATCTAGCCCCAAGCTCTCCACAGTGGTTTAAATATCCTTTATACACTGAAGCACAAATTCATCTTCTGGGTGTTCTTCTAAGAGCTCATTTTAAAAAAAATGTTTTTATTGATTTTTAGAATGAGAGGAAGGGAGAGAGAGAGATAGAAACATCGATGAGAGAGAAACATCAATTGGCTGCCTCCTGCACGGCCCTCATGGTGCGTGCATGGACACTCAATTGCTGAATCACACCGGTTGGGCCAAAATACCCCTTTCTGGGTATTTTTCCAGGTCTTAGGCAGTGATGGCGAACCTATGACAAGCGTGTCAGAGGTGACACACGAACTCATTTTTTTGGTTGATTTTTATTTGTTAAATGGCATTTAAATATATAAAATAAATATCAAAAATATAAGTCTTTGTTTTACTATAGTTGAAAATATCAAAAAACTTCTATATGTGACATGGCACCAGAGTTAAGTTAGGGTTTTTCAAAATGCTGACACGCCTAGCTCAAAAGTTTCGCCATCACTGTCTTACAGTTTGACATCCATTAGTATTTTCTTGGGAATTTTGTGTGGCCAAAGTTTTGAGACCCTGCATCTCTGAAGTTTTAATTCTACCCTCAACTTTATCTATAGTTCATAAGCATAGGATCCTAGGTTGAAAATAATTTTTTGTCAGGATTTTGAAATCATTGTTGCATTCGCTCCTGGCTTTCAGTACTGAGATCTGATCCTTTATGTGAAACAAGTTCTTTCTCCCTGAACACTTCAGAAAATTTTTCTCTCCTCCAGAATTCTACAATTATATGATGATGTGTTTGGGTGAGGGCTACTTTTATCCACCGTGGTAAGTACTTGATGAGCTCTTTCAGTCTAGAAACTCACGTTATTCAGGCCTGAGACATTTTATTAAATTATTTCTTTATTTTCTTCCCTCTGACTTCTGTTTTCTCAATTTTTGCAACACTTACTATTTGAATCTTAGGTCTCTGGGATAGGTGTTCTATTTTACTAACTTTTCCCTCTTATTTTAACCGCTTTGCCTTTTTTACTCTACTTTCTGAGACATTTCTTTTTTTTAATTTAAGTTAAATCTTTATTGTTCAGATTATTACAGTTGTTCCTCTTTTTTCCCCCCATAGCTCCCCGCCACCCGGTTCCCACCCCACCCTCTGCCATCACTCCCCACCCACTGTCCTCATCCATAGGTACACGATTTTTGTCCAGTCTCTTCCCGCATCCCCTTCACCCCTTTCCCCCCTAAGAATAGTCAGTCCACTCCCTTTCTATGCCCCTGATTCTATTATAATCATCACTTCATTCTGTTCATCAGATTATTCACTTGATTTTCAGATTCACTTCTTGATAGATGTGTATTTGTTGTTCAAAATTTGTATCTTTACCTTTTTCTTCTTCTTCCTCTTCTTAAAGGATATCTTTCAGCATTTCATATAATACCGGTTTGGTGGTGATGAACTCCTTTAGCTTTTTCTTATCTGTGAAGCTCTTTATCTGACCTTCAATTCTAAATGATAGCTTTGCTGGATAAAGTAATCTTAGTTGTAGGTTCTTGGTATTCATCACTTTGAATATTTCTTGCCACTCCCTTCTGGCCTGCAAAGCTTCTGTTGAGAAATCAGCTGACAGTCCTATGGATACGCCCTTGTAGGTAACTGACTTTCTTTCTCTTGCTGCTTTTAAGATTCTCTCTTTGTCTTTTGCTCTTGGCATTTTAATTATGATGTGTCTTGGTGTGGTCCTCTTTGGATTCCTTTTGTTTGGGGTTCTCTGGGCTTCCTGGACTTGTAAGTCTATTTCTTTCACCAGGTAGGGGAAGTTTTCTGTCATTATTTCTTCAAATAGGTTTTCAATATCTTGCTCTCTCTCTTCTTCTGGCACTGCTATAATTCGGATGTTGGTACGCTTGAAGCTGTCCCAGAGACTCCTTACACTATCTTCGTATTTTTGGATTCTTTTTTCATTTTGCTTTTCCGGTTGGGTGTTTTTTGCTTCTTCGTATTTCAGATCTTTGACTTGATTCTTGCAATCCTCTAGTCTGCTGTTGGGAGTCTGTATAATATTCTTTATTTCAGTCAGTGTATGCTTAATTTCTAGTTGGTCTTTTATCACAACCTCGAGGGTCTCATTAGATTTCTTGAGGGTCTCATTAAGTTTATTGGCAGTTTCTAGAAAATTCTTGAAAAACCTTAAAAGTGTGGTTTTGAACTCTATATCCAGTAGTTTGCTTTTCTGAGACATTTATTAAACTTCATCTTTTAACTTTTCTTATTGAGTTTATCATATCTGACAAGTTATTTTTAATTTTTAAAAGCTTTTTATTGTTCTTTTAGTGTTCTTGTTATAGCAAGTAGTTCTTGTTTCACAGGTTAATGACCTCTCTTATCTCTCTGAAGCTCTTAATTTTTTTCTCTCTTTTTTTTTTATTGCTTAAAGTATTACAAAGGGTATTACATATGTGTCCATTTTATCCCCCCGCCCTAGACGGTCCCCTAGCCTCCCCTATCTTTTCTCTTTTTTTTATTCAGAGTCTGTTTCCTCCAAGTTGTGTTGTTATGTCTATTTGTTTTGATATCCATCTTTTATACTAGAGTTTGTTTTCAAATGCCTAGTGATCCCTGACCAACACTTCATAGTTACGTGCTGGGCACTGAAAAGTAGATTGGAATCTCTGGGTGCAGGATGGGTTTTGTGACTGTACTTCATGGTAGTATGATCTGGATAAATCCATTTTGGGGGGACAGCTGGAATTTCTGATGTACATACTATACAGTGTAGACCTGGCTGTCAGCAAGCTGAAATCTCAGTGTGGGAAGAATTACATGGCTCTTAATATTCAACATATGACCTTTCACAAAATCCCTTGCTTTACTTTAGTTATACCTAGTTCCTTTTATTCCAGAGATATTTTACTGTCTCCGGAGGATTGACTTCCATTATTTTTCCATGGATAGGGCAAGGGAAATGTGTCAGCTACATGATATTGAGAAGGGGCTTCGGTTCTGACTCCTCAAGCAAATGTCTTAAATCAATCTTCATGCTTTTTTAGCTCCGTATTCACATTCTAGAAGTTCCTGGAACTACCCCTCCAGAGGTTTTGGGATGTCTGATGATATAAAACTGGTTGATTCTCTTGGCTTTTCCACTATAAGCTTGGGGTTTAGCTTTCCTGGGTGCGCCAAATCAGTTTCTTCTCATCCATCTGCTTTTTGAACTGCAGAAACTTGTTTCCTGTTGTCTCCTTTCCAGTTCTTTTGGTCTTACTAATATTACGGCCCCTTCCTGCTTTAATAACTTGACTGTCATATTAGTGAAGCTTGAGGCGGGTGGCGAGACATTCAAGCAGTATTTTTAACTAGAAGTTGGCAACGGTTTTTTGAAGCTTCAAAATAGAACTGAGATCGGATTACAAAGTAAGTGATATAAATTTTTGTTGCTTTTTGTTCTGCGGAAGCATGGGGTGTTTCCTTTTTATCAGCTTCAATTTCTCTTCCTCACAGAAGCTTCCTGAATGGCTTATCTCAACACCCCTCAGTCCTCCGTGATTTCCTAGTGTCTAGCTGCCCTCTACTCCCTCCCTCGCCTGGCCCTAGAGATCACAATTTGTTTTTATTTTATTTTATAATAATAAGGGGGTTTTATTCCCCCCCCAAGCTACATTGTTAGCTCCTTGAGGGAAGAAGGAAACAACGTCTCTAGTTCACCAGCCCTTAAATTAGCGTCAAGGCACAGAGTAGGCATGGAATACATATGTAATGAATTAAATTGAATTTAGAGCTGTCAATGTAAAGTAACGTTAAAACACTGTCCCAAACCTTTTTCAATGGTAGATCCAAACAGGAAATGGTAAAATGAAACAAAACCGAATAGGGCTCAATTTTACAAAAGACAGCTATTTACTTCTCAATCATCAATTACAGTCCAGCATTCTCTCCTTGCAGGGATCCCATAAGCATTACTCCTATATGATGTTATGCTATCAGTTAAGAAATCAGAGAAGGGCAGGATCAATAAGAATTCTGTCCGGCTTTTGTAATAAAGGTTCACAAAGCCTCAGATTTTTCTGGCCTTCTGAAATCCTGCATTAGCGGGCCCTTTTTTTTTTTTTTTAAATTGAATCTGGCCTATGAAGGGGAAAAACACTTTTGGAACTAGAAAATGTTTGAATTGCTGCAGTATTAGAGAAGAAACCAATTTATCGAATGGCACAGCTGTTCACTGTATGATCATTATGATACTTGTTATTTGGGTGCTGGTTGGTATTTATATCTAATTAGCTCTCTTACACACCATCAAGCAATCTGCATTTAGGGAATCGAGAAAAACTAAAATATATAGTTCCAAGCTGCCAAAACATATAACGGAATGAATTCAGGTTTCATTCACTGTAGACCGATTATTAACAAACCACTGAAATTTGTTAGTTTGCATTTTTACTGTGCTTTTTTTATAGGAGATGAAAAGGCAGCAGGAATAAACTTGTTTAGAAATTATTTTCAACCTTAAGTAGTTGACACTTTTTTTTTCTTATTACTCACTGACCTTGAAGAATTGGACTACTGTCAAAATGAGATTTTGCAATCCATCGCCTCATTGATGTCTGTTTATTAGTATACATATAACATTTTATAATACATTAATAAAAATGCCAGTTATCAGTTCTTTGTTAGCAACTTAAGTGTTTCACAACTAAGGTCATGTTTCTGTTATATTACCACACATAAAAAACACTTATGGACAGATTAACGTTTATGAAAATACAAGTAGGCCCAACCAAATGTTAAGGATCTTGAATGGCTATTATAAATAGCAACAAACCAGATTATTGTATGTATTGATGAAGAAAAATCATCATAATGGCTCTATTGAAATGATCATCTTTTGTTTCTCTCTCTCTCTCTCTCATCTCTTTCTCTTCTCTCTCGTCTCATACATGCACTGAGGAAAGCTCATATGAGGACATGATGAGAAGGTAGTCATCCGCAGGCCGAGAAGAAAGCTCTCACAAGAAACTGACTGTGTTGACATTGTGATGCAGGGCTTCCAGACTGCAGAACTGTGAGAAACAAGTTCCTGTGTATTTAGGGCACCCGATCTATGGTATTTGCATATGGTGGCCTGAGCTGACTAAGGCAAGAGTTCTCATCTGTACCTCACCCAGCTTTCCCTAGTGTTAGCATCTTACATAGTCATGGTATGCCTATCAAGATTAAGAATTTAACGTTAGTACAACACTGTTAACTAGACTGCTATTTATTTAGATTGACTCTGTTTTTGGATTAATGTCCTTTTATTGTTTCAGGATTCAATCCAGGATACTACATTGCACTGAATTGTCATTTGTCCTAAATCACTTCCAGTATATGATTGTTTCTTAGTTTTGTTTTTGTTTTTGTCTTTCATGATCTTGACAGTTTCTTCTGATGTTTTCTCATGATTGGTCTGCGGTTATGGATTTGGGGGACATATATTAACAAGGTGACATTACCTTCTCATTGTATCATATGAGGGGGTCAATAATATCAATGTAGGTATTTCTGGTGATCTTAACCTTGATTACTTGGTTAAAGTGGTATCTGATAGGTTTCTACACTGCAAAGGCACTATTGTATTTTCCCCTTCCCATACTGCTTTCATTAGAAATCAGTCCCTAAATCTAGCCACACTCACAGGAAGGGGAATTAAGTTCCACCTGCTGTAGGAAGGAATATCAAAGAATTTGTGGGCATGTGTTAGAAAATAAAAACTCCCACAGTAATTAATATTTGGGGGAAGATAGTTTGAGACTATGCAAATATCATCTTTTCCCTTAAAGTATTATACACTAATTTTAGCATTTATCTATTGATACTGCCTATGGGATTTATTACTGTGATATTCCAATGATAATTTTCTAGTTCCCTCATTTCTTCTACTTTGTCAATTAGAATTCTTCTCAAAAGAAAATGTATTCAGTTTCCCCATTATTAATTTTTAAAATCTTTATTGTTGAAAGTATTATATATGTCCCATTTTGTCCCCCATCAACCTCCTCTAGCTCACCCCTGCCACTGCCTCAGGCCCTCACCACCCCACTGTGTCCATGGGTTATGCATATATGCATACAAGGTCTTTGGTTGATCTCATACCACCCACACATCCTTCCCCACCTTCCCTCCGAGATTGCGCAATCTGTTCCATGCTTCCATGTCTCTGGATCCACTCCATTCATCAGTTTATTTTGTTCATTAGATTGCACATTTGAGTGAGATCATGTGATACTTGTCTTTCTCTGACTGACTTATTTCACTTAGCATGATACTCTCCAGGTCCCTCCATGCTGGCTCAAAGGGTAAGAGATTCTTCTTTCTTTACTGCTGCATAGTATTCCATGGTATAAATATACTACAGCTTTTTTATCCACTCATCTACTGATAGTCACTTGGGCTGTTTCCAGATCTTAGCTATTGTAAACTGTGCTGCTATGAACATAGGGGTGCATACATTCTTTCTGATTGGTATTTCAGTTTCTTAGGCTATATTCTTAGAAGTGGGATCACTGGGTCAAATGGAAGTTCCATATTTATTTTTTTGAGGAAACTCCATACTGTTTTCCATAATGGCTGCACCAGTCTGCATTCCCACCAGCAGTGTACTAGGACTCCTATTCTCCACATCCTCACCAGCACTTATCATTTGTTGATTTGTTGATGGTAGCCATTCTGACAGGTGTGAGATGATACCTCATTGTCATTTTAATTTGCATCACTCTGATGATCAGTGCCTTTGAATATTTTTTCATATATCTCTTGGTCTTTTGTATGTCCACTTTGGAGAAATGTCTGTTTAAGTCCTTTGCCCATTTTTTAATTTGATTGTTTGTCTTCCTTTTGTTAAGCTGTATCAGTTCCTTATATATTTTAACAATTAACTCTTTATCAGATATGTCATTTCCAAGTATGTTCTCCCATACAGTGAGCTCCCTTTTCGTTTTGTGGATGGTTTCTTTTGCTGTGCAGAGACTTTTAATTTGTTTATTTTCTCCTTCGTTTCCTTTGCCCTACCGGATGTATTGGTGAACATATTGCTACCAGAGTTGTCTGAGATTTTCCTGCCTATGGTTTCTTCTAGGATTTTTATGGTTTCACATCTTGCATGTAGGTCTTTTACCTATTTTGAGTTTATTCTTGTGTGTGGTATAACTTGGTGGTCTAGTTTCATTTTTTTGCATGTATCTGTCCAATTTTCCCCACACCTTATATTGAAGAGACTCTTGACTCCAATGTATGTTCTTGCCTCCTTTGTCAAATATTAATTGAGCATAATGGCTTGGGTTGATTTCTGGGATGTCTGTTCTATTCCATTGGTCTATATGTCTGTTCTTGTGCCAGTACCAGGCTGTTTTGATTATAGTGGCTTTGTAGTATAACTTGATATCTGGTATTATGATCCCTCCAACTTTGTTCTTCTTTCTCAAGATTGCTGCAACTATTTGGGATTTGTTTTGGTTCCATATAAATTTTTGGAGTATTGTTCTAGAACTGTGAAATATGCTGTTGGTATTTTAATAAGGATTGCATTGAATCTATAGATGGCCTTGGGTAGTATGGACATTTTAATGATGTTGGTTCTCTCAATCCATGAACATGGAATATTCTTCCATTTGTTTATATCTTCTTCTATCTGTTTTTTCAACATCCTATACTAGTAGTTTTCTGAGTACAAGTCTTTTACCTCCTTGGTTAAGTTTATTCCTAAGTATCTTAGTTTTTTTGTTGCAATGATAAATTGGATTTTTTTTTGTTTCTCTTTCTGAGAATTTATTATCCTATATAATAAAAGCCTAGGTGGAGCATGCCCTCACTTGATGCCCTTGCATGACAACCTCATGCAAAGTCATCCCAAGATGGCCACCACAAGATGGCCGTGCGCACAGCAGAGGCGGGGCCCAGTGACCGCTTCTCATGGTGAGCCCTGGGGGTCCTGAGGCTCTGAGTGGTGCAGAGAAGGCAGGTCCCGGCATCTCTACTGCCTTGCTTGGAGGAGGCAGGTCCCAGTGAAGGAGGTGGGTTGCGACATGGGAGGGCAGTTGGGGATGATCAGGGCTGGGCAGGGGCGCAGAGGATGAACCGAGACCCGCCCCTGTGCCTACCGCAGCCTCGCGGCCCACAGTTCTTTTCAAGGTGCACAAATTCATGCACTGGGCCCCTGGTTGGTGTATAAAAAAGCCATCAATTTCTGGGTGTTGATTTTGTATCCTGCTACTTTGCCCAATTTATTAAATCTAGTAGTGTTTTGGTTGAGTTTTTATGTTTTTCTATGTATAATATCATGTCATCTGCAAATAATGAGAGTTTTACTTCCCCCTTTCCAATTTGGATGCCTTTATTTCTTCTTCTTGTCTGATTACTGTGGCTATGACTTCCAGTACTATGTTGAATAAGAATGGTGAAAGCGGACATCCCTGTCTTGTTCCTGTTCTTAGAGGAAATGGTTTTAGTTTTTGCCCATTGAGTACAATGTTCACTGTAGGTTTGTCATATATGTCCTTTATCATGTTGAGATATGCCCCCTCTATTCCCACTTTTCTGAGAATTTTTATCAAAAATGGGTGTTGGATTTTTTCAAATGCTATTTCTGCATCTATTAATATGAACAAGTGATTTTTGTCTTGCTATTTGTTTATGTGCTGTATCACATTCATTGATTTGCAAATATTGTACCAGCCTTGAATTGCTAGAATAAATCCAACTTGGTCATGGTGTATGATCTTTTTAATATATTGCTGGATCTGATTTGCTAATACTTTGTTGAGGATTTTAGCATCTATATTCATCAGGGATATTGGCCTCTAATTATCTTTGTAGTGTCTTTATCTGGTTTTGGAATTAGGATAATGCTGCCCTCAAAAAAAGAGCTTGGAAGTGTTCCTTCCTCTTGGATTTGTAGGAATAGTTTGAGAAGTATAGGTGTTAGTTCTTCTTTGAATGTTTAGTAAAACTCCCCTGTGAAGCCATCTGGACTAGAGCTTTTGTTTGCTGGGAGATTGTTGATTACTGCTTCTATTTCATTGGTTGTTATTGGCCTATTCAAGTTTTCTGATTCTTCCTGATTCAGTTTTGGGAGATTGTATTTTTCTAGGAATTTGTCCATTTCATCCACATTGTCCAGCTTGTTGGCATATAGTTATTCACAGTATTTTCTTACAATCCTTCGTACGCCTGTGGTGTCATTATTTCTTCAAATACATTCTGTCATTATTTCTTCAAACACATTCTCTATCCTTTTCCCCCTTTCTGCCTCTTCTGGCACACCTACTATTTGAATATTGTTGTTGTCCCACAGCACCATTAAGCTGTTCTCTGTTTTTTTAATTCTTTTTTCTTTTTGGTTCTTTGACTGATTTTTTTCAACCGTCTTTTAATTCACTTATCTGATGTGCAGTTTACCCTAATTTGCTGTGTTTTCCTTCCAATGTGTTCTTTGTGTTGTGTCATTCTTTATTTCTGTTTTTATAGTTACTATATCTTTTCTCATGCTGTGAGCATCTTTACCATCATTATTCTGAACTCTATATCAGATAAATTTCTTATCACCATTTCATTTATCTCTTCTTCTGGAGAATTCTCTAGTTCTTTCATTTGGGGGTTGTTTATTTGTCTCCTCATTTTGGCTTCCTATTTGGGTATTAGGTAGGTCTGCTACACCTCTCAATCTCTAGTGCAGGTCAAGGTTAAATGCTTTTTCTGGTTAATTAGATCAGGCGAAGAAGCAAAGTCTCCAGAGCAGTGGTTCTCAACCTTGGCTGCACATTAGAATCACCTGGGAATCTTTTTAAAATCCTGATTTCTGGGCCTCATCCTCCGGAAATTCTGTTTCTTTGTTATGGGGTGGGGCCACAACATTAGTAACAAAGGAACAGAATTTCCGGAGGATGAGGCCCAGAAATTAGGATTTTAAAAAGATTCCCAGGTGATTCTAATGTGCAGCCAAGGTTGAGAACCACTGCTCGAGAGACTGCCTCTACCTGCAGACTTATTGGAGTCAGTCTTAAATAGTCCTCAGGCAATCATCCACAGGTGTGGTGAGTGTGTTTCCAACAGAGTGGGGCAATTGCTTTTTCCTAGACTCCTAGAGGCTGATTGTTATTCTCACTCTTAATGGGCCTCAGAAACTCCACACCCTGGGGCAAGGTGTTTTTCAATAGGGTGGGTCATCTGTCTTACCCCCAGGCAATACTGCCTGGAATGCAAATGGCAGTGGTGTGAGAGAATGACTCAGCACAGGAAACCAGGGTGTCTGCCTTCTGAGCTCTAGCCCCAAATCCCCTGATCCTGGCTTCTGCTCACCCAGCTCCAGCCCACTCTGCCCTCCCTCTACCAGAGCAAACGGTGAGTGGCTGCCCAGGGAATTTTGTGCATTTGCCCTTTAAGTGGGTTCCTGCATTTCCAGCTGTCTCTCCCTGGTAGACAGCAGCCCCACTGCTTTTCACAGCTAGATGTTATGTGGATACCCTTCTCAGTTCTGGTGCTCTCTGCTGGGGGCCCAACTTGGGGATTAGGCCCCAGAGTTCTCAGTGGAAAATCCCCCACAGCTGAGATATTTCTCTGGAACTTTAGTTGCTGCCTGTGGGAGCCCAGCCAGCCCTTTCACAACTCCGCCCCTCCTAACAGTCTCTATGTGGTCTCCACTTCCCTTCCTCAGTTTTCAAGGTTCTCTCCAGCAACTCTTCCATTGATTATTCAGGAAGTTTTTCTGTATTTTAGTTGTAATTCCAATTTGGTCCTGGTATCATGTCTGGACAGCATTCACTTACTCCACTGCCATTTTTAATCTCTTCCCCATTAATTATTTATTCAATAATTTATTTATAGCAATATAGACTTATGGATATTAATTTTATTTTTTGTGTTATAATCCAATATTATTATTGATTTTGTTACTCTAATTGTTTCAGCTTTGGCCATTGGGGGTTCTTTTAAAATGAGCACTGTGTCTTTTTTCTTTTCTTTTTTTCTTAAACACTTTCTTACATTCTTATAACACAAGATGATTCAGAAGCATCTTGTATTTTTCTTGCTCCAGCTCTAGAATCAGCCATTTTACTAAATATCCCCGTTTCCTTTCATTGGAGAATAGTATTTAGAAACCAAGATTTGGTTGCTAGTTATGTTCACTGTGATTTGGATATCTTTGCTTCTAAAACTCTCAGAGGACAGAGCTTGGAAACATTTTTAGATATGCTTACCTATGTATAGGAACACATCTACATTTAGTCATTTTCAATTTGTGCATATATATTAAAATAAAATAGATTCATATTGATATCTCTAGGTCTAATCCAACACTAGAGTTTATTCTAACATTTCTCCTTTTTTTGTAAACTTTTTGACCATGTGAAACTTGGTTCATATTATCTACAATATATTTAAACATTTGTTCATTGATGGGGCAGAGGCCATTCGCTCAGAAAAGTGCCTTCTTCCCGAGCCCAGGCCCCTGCTGGCCACGCCCAGGATTTAACAAGACCCGACTTGCGCCTGGCCAATCGGCAGGGCCCACAGCCGGCTCCCCTCCCCTCACTATTCTCACGGGGGGCACTCGGTTTCCGGTCGCTGCGGCGACTGGAGGCCCGGGTCGGGTTAGCTAACTCAATAAAGGACCTTCTGCTTTTGCATCGGACTGACTCCCTGGCATGGTTTCTTGGGGATCTTGAATTCTGGGCATAACATTTTGGGGGCTTGCCGGGATCCCCAACACCATTGAGGGGACTCCCAGTCCGGAGGGCCTGACTGACCGCGGTAGGTCTATGTTTTGTTTGTGTCGTGTGTTTTGTTTTGTATCTATCCGGTGTGAGCTCACTTCTGAAATCTGTAAATGCCTGTAAATGCCTGTAATAATGATCTGAGTGGATGCACAGGATCAATAGGCGGGAGGAGCCGGGGGACACTCCAATCCTCCATCTGAAGGGGTATAGCTTTGCTTCCGCGGAGTCGGAAGGTCTGTAGGAAACCCCTTAATCTGAGACAGGCAGGAGGAGTAGGGGGGCTCCCTGATCCTCCATCTGAAGAGGGGAAAATTTGCTTCCGCGGAGTCGGAAGGTCTGTAGGAACCCTTCAATCTGAGAAAAGGCGGGTCGCTCCTGCTGGTTGGCGCGCAGCCATCGTCTAGCTTTCGGTTTTTGCTTCCATGGAGTTGGAAGGCTGTACTTTTTTGGGCCCTTTAGTTGTTTGTGTTTCCGTTTTATTTTGTGGACTTGCTGGATTAATAATTTCAAGGAGATTGGGGGAGGCTTTAGAGCTCCCTCAGGAATGGGGAAGTTGTTAGGAATTGAATGGATTGTTTAAACTCTGAATAAATGTCTGGTGAAAGTGTGTGAGTGTGAAGGGAGGGGGACTGCCCTCCCCCCTCCTTTGTGTGGTGGTAGGGCGGCCGCCTGAGTGAGGGTCTGTGTAAACAGGTCACCCCCTCCCCAAGTAAATGCGTCTGGGATTTCTATGCACGTGTAAGGAGAAAAGCTGGCTTAAAACTAATGTGCGCACCGTCCGATTTTGGATAGGGTTTTGGGCTAGCGTCTCCTTTCAAATGTGCAGGATAAATCCCAAGCCTAACCCATAATAAAGAACAGTTTTTCCAAAGAGGGAAAAAAAAAAAAAACACAAAAACTGGTCCTTTGTTAATTAAGAAAGCTTTTCTTAATGGAGGGAGGAGATAGTCGCCTCCTGCCTGCAGGAAAATCTTAAAGAATGTCGTCAATTTACATCTGAAAAGACCAGGGAGGCCAAAAACCTGTCTTGCAAGGCTTGAATGTGGTTCTCCAGAGCCGCTTGAAAGTAAAAAGTAATTTGCCTCATGAAAAATCTAGAAGACAGAATTAAATCTGTTGGTTAAGTATTGAGAAATGAAATCTAGAAAACCCTGCCTTCCTTAAACTAAGGACAATTAAAGGTTATGTCAAAGTCTTTAAAAGGATTTCAGGTAGAAACTGTGGTTTCATACTGATCTTAAAGGGCTCCAGTTACCTTGCCAACTCAGTGTTTGGGAGACCCAGGATATGCCTAAGTTTAACCTAGGTTCTAGATAATGTGTTTACTTAAATATGTATCTTTGTTGTTTAAAATTGTTTAACTAGTGCTAATCACCTAAAAATTAAGGCTAAAAGTTCTAGCTACCTGGAAAGCATGGCCTTGGTGTGATAGGAGGAAAAAGAAATGTTAAATGGATGGTAGACCAGTGAGCTGGGACTGGTCACTAATGGTGAATTGTGAGAAGGGCTGAACGTGGCCTAACTTCTCTTTCCTTGGTACCCCTGAAACGTCAGAGGGTACTTCTGGCCTTGGTTTTCCAATGTGTTTAATCTGTCAATTTTGTTGTTTAGCCGAAATCCTCTTGAATGCCATTGAATGATTCTTTCCTTCCTCTTTAACTTTTGGGGGATTGTGTGAATGGATTAATGGCTTCTAGATGGCATTCACCATCTCTGAGACTTCCAGAGAGAAGTCAAAACTCGAACTGGCTACACAACTGAAACTGATTTGTTGGTATTTTGTGGTATAAATGTGGACCGTTTCTATCTGGATGAGACATAGGTCAAAAGTCCTGTCCTAGGATGTGAGAAAGGGAGGCCTCCACATCTGTTCCTGTCTGCTCAAGATCCCAAGACTGTAAAGGTACTTGTTCACTAAAAGGGTGTAAATGTTTATTTGATGTTTGTATGTCTACTTGGGTATAATTATTTGTTCATATAAATGTGGAAGTATATTCTGTGCTAGGTTGGGATTTTGGAATTCTGGGGTAGATTTAAAAGGTATTTGTGGCTTTTCTAATCTGATTGGGACATTTAAGGGTGGGGCTCACAGTTCCTCAGGGCAGAGATTCCATGGGCCCTTCCCCCTGCCTGTGCTGAATTAAATAATGCAGGCCAGTGTCATTTAGCTTGCTGGTTAAAGGAAAACAATGGGCCTTAGAATCTGTAAAGGTGGGCGGGAATGAAGCTGGTCTAATGTACTGAAAGGGTTTGGTACCTGTTGCTGCTAGCAAAGGAGGGGCTGATACCCACTTCTAGCACACTCCCTTGAAAGAGGCCTGGTTGCTGCTCTGCCAAAAAGGGAACTGGTAGAAAGACAAGAAAGCAGAGCCCTGTAACTGATAAACAGGGTTCCATCAGGACTTTGAAGTTCTCCAAGAGAGGAGGACTCTTTCCTTGAGAGGGCTCCAGAGGGCGCACGAGGACATTTGGTCGCGCCTCCGCGCCATCTATGGGACCAGCCCAACCCCAACTCCTCATCAGCACAGACCAGGAGATTGGGTCTACATCAGAAGGTACTGCTGGGAGACCCTAGAGCCACGTTGGAAGGGTGTGGTGCTGAAGACCCCCACCGCTCTCAAGGTAGACGGCGTCATGACCTGGGTCCATCCGGAAAGACTTCATCACCAAATAGAGCGTCGATCGAGATCCACGCAACCCGCTCAAGCTCAAGCTACGGCGTGCTCGACCTGCGTGATGCTGGTAACATTAAATAGATTTAGATAATGCCTGCGCCTTCATGGACACGGCTCCAAAATGACAAGGACAATTCATAGGATCACATGTCTAGTATCATGTTTTATTGTATTGATATGTTATATTGACCTTTGATTCTTTTGCAGGTTTGACTGTATGTTGGCTGTCCTGGAAGGGAGCTGTGTGGGGTGACCCCCAAAAGTAAAGGGTGTCTAGCTGCCAAGAGGACAAGTGCCCAACTGGGCAGGGAAGGGTGCCCATCAGGTTTTGGTCTCTGTTGAGAGACAGCTAACAGTTGACAGCCTGTAATACTGTCTTGTAGGCCTGAGTCACCATGCCCATGTCAGGGGTAGTAAAGCTGGAAAAAGCCTGTTTAGACTAGAAAGTCCGAGGCATGGACCAACAATTACTGTTTTGTTTTAAATCCATGAAAAGAAATTAGCAAGGAAAGTCAGAAAATCTTAGAGTAAATCAGTATGTTTTTCTCCTTATGTAATTCCTCCAAAATCTGGCAATGCTAAGTAAGTACGTTTCTTTGCATAGATTCAGTAAGACTGGTGCCTAGTAGTGGTTTTATTAACGGAAAACTTTGACTGGAGTATCATGTTTTAAAGAGCCCTATCTGAGCTCTAAAGACTTGAAGCCACTAAGAATGCCACGAAGAAAGCCTGGTATCCTGCCTGGGAGCCCTGAAGACGGCTGGCGCTGGAGCGTCAGGCCCATGCCCTACCATCACTGGCGGTTGGTAAGAGTAGAAGGGGAGCAGTAAAGATGCCTCTGCATCCCTGCAGAACCCCCACACACTCTGGGCCGCAACGAGTAGGAGGGCTACTGAGATGGGCCTTAAAGCCTAGAGCATGGGCTCAGGTGGAGTTGCTACAGGTGAGGGATTCACCTAACTCAGCAGATACTGCAGGCAGGCCTGATGGCAGCTGGATGGCTTGGCTTCCTGGCCCTACGGGGCACATTAAGGTTCAACCATGAAATTCCAGCAAAGGTAGTCAGTTACCATTCTTGTTGTGTTTATGCAAACATCAGGACAGTATAATCTTTATTTGGCTTTTTAATAGCCATGGAGGAATTTTAAGAAGAAAAATCCTATTTCAATAGAAGTTGTTAAAGCTAAAATGGTTTCTTTCCCTTCCACCGGACCATTTGTTAAGTGTATAAAATAGCTCAGTTGATAGTTCTGTGTGCTCACTACGGGCCCCTAGCGACGGTGAAATAAAAGTGCAGTCCGTCTCATGATTGAGCCGGAAGTTCCAAGACAAGGGGGGAATGATGGGGCAGAGGCCATTTGCTCAGAAAAGTGCCTTCTTCCCGAGCCCAGGCCCCTGCTGGCCACGCCCAGGATTTAACAAGACCCGACTTGCGCCTGGCCAATCGGCAGGGCCCACAGCCGGCTCCCCTCCCCTCACTATTCTCACGGGGGGCACTCGGTTTCCGGTCGCTGCGGCGACTGGAGGCCCGGGTCGGGTTAGCTAACTCAATAAAGGACCTTCTGCTTTTGCATCGGACTGACTCCCTGGCATGGTTTCTTGGGGATCTTGAATTCTGGGCATAACATTCATATCTGGTATACATGTATTTTTAGAATTGCTTATCTGTTTCACTGTGAGAAACAAATTTACCAACGAAAGTCCAGTGGTTTTGTAGGTTTTTTTTCTTTTCTTTAACCTAGTACCATTGTTAAAAAGCAACATTCAACTGGGCAAAATTTAAAGATCTTATTGACTTTATTCAGTGATTCATGAATTGGGCAGCATCCAACTTAGAAGACAGAATGGAGTCTGAGGAGCTGAACAAAATAAAACTTTTATAGGCTGAAGGAAGTGGGAACAAGAAAGTTATACTAGCAGAAAACAGATTGGTTGTTGCAAGGTAACTTTCTATTAGTGGATTGCAGGGATGTATCACTAGTGCTGATCAGGTAATTCCTAACTGACTGGTTTAAGATTCTATTTCTGGGAAAGGCAACTGTAATTAAGTCCTGGTTTGGTGACATGGAGCTTAGCATCAGGGTCTCCATTTGGAACCTATTGTCTTCTTTTTAGCGATATCTAATCGAAACACTGTTTTACGAATCACATAGGTTGGCCCCTTTCTTGTCCACCACCTTTGGAAAAGTTCCTGAGCCTTATTCTAAGAGATTTTATTTCAGTAGTTCTGGGATGTGGCTGTAGAATTTTTATTTTTAACCAGCATCCTAATGATTCTTATGCAAATAATCCCTGGACCACATTTTGTGATTTATTTACCTAGGATATTTTGAGAATCAATTGAGCACATCCCCGAATTTCAATCCTGCAGCATCCAAATGAGTTCAAGAAAACAAAAGCTAAAAATACCTCATTAAGCCAAGCCAGAAAGGAAGTTTATGTGTGCTCCTTGGAGATTTAACCCTTCTTCTCATATTTACTTCCTCTGCACTTCTTCTACAATGAGTTCTACTTAGGTGAATGCTAAGGAAGAGGGACATCAAATAAAACAGTTTCTAGTTCCTGTTAAGTACTATCTAGGAACAGAAAATGGGAAGCCATTTTCAGGAAACTGGGAGATCAAAAACAATCAGACTTATAGCAGGAGCAAGCTGAGGTAAACCTCCTTTGTAACCTTGAGTTTATTCTTTATTATGATAAGTGCCCTGGCATTTCACTGCTTTGGCATTTCATTTCTCCAGCACAGTAAGATATGAGAGCTCTGCCTTATTGCAGGCAGTACTCATAGGAACACTTTACTTTCATTTGTAAGTTCCAGAAAATTTTACTAATGCTAATTTCTGCTGAAGACTTATAATTAGGGCACTTTAATTATTGTCATTTTAGAGATGGCAAAAGAGAAACATACAGAAAATGAGAACTCAGTACTCAAATGACTGAAGTAAAGATCCAGGTTAACACTATCCATTGCATTGTGTAAGATGCAAACCTTCTGTTGGTGTGGTCTCTCTATTTTATTGGTCATTTTCAGAGACATTTACCATATTTTTCTGTGTATAAGATGCAATTTTTTTTTCTAAAATCGTTAGACTGGAGTGTCGGGCCTAAGCCGGCTAGAACGAGGCGGGGAGCACAGAAGACAGTTGTGTGGCACGTGGCGCGGACACTTCTGGCCCAGGAGCTGCCCTGCCGCCCGATTTTCTGCGGCTGCATAAGGAGAAGCTTCGGTAGCCGAGGGGGGTGGGGGGAGCTGGAGGTCAGAGAGGCAGATGCCTGAGGGGCTGGGACTGTGGGACTGAGGGAGTCTAGGGAAGAGGGTGCTTCTGGGGCTACTGCCCTTAGCGGTTAACTGCGCCCCGCTCCGCCTCCGCGGGGGAGGGGGCGTTGGGACTGCCAATTGGGGGTGGGCTTCTGAGCTCTCCAAGCCAATTTCTTCCAGCCACGGGACCTTGCTCTTTTTCTCTTTTTTCCCCTCCAACTCACCTTCTGTCTTTTCCCACACACCTGCACTCCTGCCTTGTGCCTCCCCAGAGGTCTGAGGTTAGGGTTCTCAACCAGGGTCTTCCTTAGGTGGCATCTGGACTCTACTTACTGGTTGGAAGAGTTGGGTGATCTTTTTTCTCTTTTCCCTCAATTTACATCTTTACAAAATTTATCTTTATTGTTGAAAGTATTACAAATGTCTCCCCCACACATACACACAGGAACCCCCTTCTCCCCACCCCCGCCCCCTTTCCAGGCCTTCACCGCACTATTTACATTTCAGGTTTGGGCACACACACCCCTTCCAAGGCACCCACTTTCCATTTCCTCTGGAGGCCAGGAATTCCTTGCCACGCCCAGGAAGTTACTTTTGTCAAATTTTCACTTTCTGTCTCATTGATTGTGAGATAAAGAGAGTCGCCATCTCTTTTTTTGTCCCCTCCAGCCACCCACCCCTTCCCTAACCAAATCTTGGCAGTAGAAAGGGTTTCCTTTCAATTCTCAGAAGGGATAGGGAACAGAAGAGGGAAGGAATCTCACTTTTGAGATATGTGTTTAAGATTCAGTGCAATGTTCTGATGAGAGTAAAGGGCAAGTTAGACATATTTATTTATATTTTTTATTTTTTAAATTTATCTTTATTGTTGAAAGTATTACAGATGTCCTCTTCTCCCCACCACTAGCCCCCTGCACCCCACTCTCTTCCCCTCTCCAGGCCTTCCCCGAACTATTATCTGTCCATAGGTTATGCATATATGCATATAAGTTCATTGGTTAGTCTCTTCCCGTCCCCCATTCCCTCTGTAGACCTATTTTATTTATTTATTTTTTCAATCTTTAATTTCTTTATTGATTAAGGTATTACATATGTGTCTTCATCCCCCCATTAACCCCCAACCCCCTTCACCCCCCACTCATGCTCTCATCCTATTTTTGAAACAGTGCTTTAGGGGTTTACGGCAAAGACTGATAGCACTAATATGGGCAATTTTGTGTGTGGCACACCACCTACAGAATAAAGTAGGCTGTGCAAAACAGAAAACAAATGAAATAAAATCGTTAGACTGAAAATTGAGGGGCATCTTATACACGGGAAGTCAGCCGAGCAGGGAACCATTGGGTGCGTAACTGTCCATACCTTGTCAAACAGGCTTCCTCCAATCACGAGCCTTATTGTTACTGATGTCAGCTGATGCTGTAATTGGAGGTAGAGGTAGAGAGTGTGCATATGCAAAAGGGACCAGAGCGTTCTGAGCCCATAAAAATGTAAAAAAATAAAAAGATAAATACGGGTAAGCAATTGTCTTACTCTGCAAAAGTCAAATTGAGTGTAATCAGCTATGCAAAAGAGCATGGAAATAGAGCTGCAGTGAGACAATTTGGACCTCCTCCCACTGAGAGTATGGTCAGACAGTGGAGAAAACAGGAAGAACAACTCCTTAAGATGCCAAAAAAGAAGAAGGCCTTAAGAAGAAAACCAGCAAAATGTTTAAAATATTGATTGCTTAATTTTGGGTTGGAAAAGTGGAGGGTGTCTTATACACGGGAAAATACAGTACTGACAGAGACTTTGAAGAACAATATAAGTCTTTGCTTATGAGAACATGGAGAAAGTTAAAATATGATATGTGGTAAAGCTTCTGACTTTAAGATTTCATTTTACTTTGCAAGCTTCTTCTCCAAGGTGATGTTTCTTGCCCTGAGGTATGAAAATGGGGGACCATTTTGTGAGATAACAGCCAGAGTTAGCTGTACCGAGCTGCCAGAATTTCAATAAGAGGACCCCTCTACATCCCAGTAATACAGTCTGTTATTAAATAGAATGGACAGTTTACAGAGAAAATATCCAAGCCACTTTGAAGAGCTTTGTTGTTCAACTGGTACTCATCATCAGGGCAGCTCTCTCTGACTTCACATCTGGTACACCAATAGAATTTATAATTCAGAATAACTGTGAAAGGAAATCCATTCCAAGGTTAGCTTATTGCATTTGGGTGGTGGTGTTTTTTCAAAGAGAAAATGAAAAATCTATATGCCTTAGAAATCATGTAATGTATTTTTCATTATTCTTTTGCCTGATATAACATCCCCTTATTACCTTTTCTAATATAGAGGCTAGGTTACTGTAATCCAGCAGTCACTCCCAACAAACATGTCATTGTTATGTGGCTTGCTCTGACTTTCCTCCCTCCATAACCCCTTCTTCCATAAGCTCCTATGCACTCAGCCACTCACTGATAATAAACTGTCATTCTACTCTGAAAATAAGTGAGCTACTCCTAACAACTCCTCAGCAATCTATGAAAATAAGTGGGGAGATGAGAATTCAGAATGCATTCAGTCTTACAGCTGGCACAGCTGTGCTCTGAATTTGGTCAGTGGATATATTTACTTTAGAAGGTTGTGAAGCAGTGGAAAATAGGAATTTTGCAAATATCAAACTTTTTGCCCTTTCATTGCTATGAATTTTAATACCTGACAATTGGCCAATTAAGAAAGAATCTGTACATACTTTATATGATTCAATTGCCATAACTCAACACCCTTCTATTTTGGGAGACTATAAATGCATGATTGTATTACATAATTATATATTATATTATCTACAACTAATAGAGACATTGTTTTATGGAAATGTCAGGTTTAAATGTTAAATACTGTTAAAGTGAAAATTCTTTGTTTGGTTGCATATAAATGGAATAAAAAGTTGCAATTTGTTTAGCCTGAACAGAGTTCTCAGCATAGTACAGAAATTAAGTATTTAAGTCATATTGAGAGTGACACTTTGTCCTCAAGGGATCTATAAACAGCATTTATCACATTCAAGGAAAGACTTCTCATTTGAGCTCCTAGAAATATTCCCAGGGTATCTTTCACCCCTGCCAGCTGTTGTCATAGTCTGACAGTTGGTGTATCAGAAAGGCATCCATACCTAAGTGACTATACCTTGTCAATTCAATATGGAATGGCTTTGGTCATCTATACCCTGACTATATTAATCAAAAGAGAAGTAAATGTAGGAAAAACATTTAAAAAATTAAAATGTCTCTCTGATAAGTTGTCAAATAGTGAGAGTTTTTTGTTCAATACTAAACTGTTTTTAAAACTGCCACCCAACTTAATTATTAATATTAAACCTTTCATTATTAAACTGTAAAACATTGAGAAATTTATATTTTGAAGGAAAAGCAATGTAGACACATGTACCTATAGCTTTACCTCTGGGAATTTCCATTCAATGGCAAGTTCATTAATTCCTATATTTTCTATAGCAGAGGATAATGGAGGAAAAAGCTGAAGTATTCCCATGCACAGTTATGAAAAAGGGATCATCATAGCTAGCTCAGCAATAAGGCCATAACAATACTTAATATCTAAGTATTCTGATAGTTTCCAATGCAAATGGAAGTGAAAGTAAAAAAGGGAGATTGCATCTGTAAAAGGGAATGAGGGAGAAGGAGGCCTACATACATAGCAGCCCATGTCAGGGAAGAACTAAAAAGACTGACCACTAGAATGTACCAAGGAAGTCCTCACTGCATACAACGAAGCCTCCAGAGGATACCAGCACCATCATGAATGAGAAGCAAAGAAGGTACCACAATTCTATACACCTACTATATGGCAGGTCCTGTGCTTGATGGTTTACATCTCTGTGATCTCCCTTAATCTTCACAAAACTATAGTGGAGATGAGAAAATGCAGGTTAAAAGAGGTTATGTATCTTGCTCAGTTCTGCCACCTATCATTTATGTATCATTAAACTTATGACCAAACTATATCATCTCAGGCATACTTCCTTAGCCACAATTAAGAATATTACTAAACCTGAAAGTTGAAGATGGTTAGAAGTCCCTCCTTGGACACTGATCATAGTCTTACCACTGTGACTTTGGAAACTCCTGGTGCATTGTTGGAAAAGTTCTCTATATCTACAGCTTTTCTGAATTCTCCCTTCATTTGCTTATCTACTGTGAAACCTGACAGTTCCCTGAAAACATTTTCCTTTTTTCTACCATCATCATAAATGGGCACTGTTAGTTTTTCCTTTCTTAATTCATAAAACTTGAATGCTGAGATTTGTACCTTCCTTGTTCCCCAAAGTTGATTACAGATTCTTACTCCCCCTCCCTCATATTAGAAACCCTGTTCCGATTAGATCACATAGTCATTATAGTTCACTTTTTTAAAAAAAGAATAGCATTAACCTGGAAAAATTCAAATGTAGTTGATCAATCTCTTGCTCAGCAGAAAAGCATGAAACAATCATGTAGATTGGTATCTATAACGCTATATGTGTGATCAGACAAATCTAATGAACACTCAACAAATCCCAGCAGTTTTTAATAAATGTCTCCTAAATTTTGCTTCTTGCTCTCTGAAATCAGTTTTTAATACCTTGTTTATTCTTCCTAAATATTCAAGCTATCCATCATTACCCTATGTCTCATACTTCACAGAGACAATAGGAAAGCCATCAGAAGGGAATTGACACATTATCATTAACAGTATTGTCTGCTTCTACAGTTGCCTTTCTGTCCAATGGAGGAAGAAGAAGGAATTCTAATAAGCACATTGCCCTCAGACCACAGTTTCCACAAGACCATGAGATAAATATAATCCACAGATCAGTTAAAAGCCACAATGGAGGAAATGAAGAAAAAACGACAAAGAGTTGGCCCAGAAGTAGGAGATTAAAAAAATATATATAGATATACCCTCACACAAATTTCCTGAAGGATAGGTTCTCACCAAGAAGTACAGAAACTGTATCTTTTATTGAAAACTAGGTGAGAGAAATGGGTTACAGGATTAGTCTCAGTTTATTCCAAAGGATAAGAAATATAGCTAGGAAGAATGACATGCAGAAGCCATATTTGCAAGAAGTCATCGGCTTTGTGGTACTGGAGAAGGAGAAATTCTTTGGGTGTAAAACCTAAATGGCTACAGTGGCCCTGACTCCAGGAAACCTACAAATAGATGGTACAGGAAAGCCAACTCACTCAGTGAGTGATGAATAATACAGAAAGGAGCTGTCATAGCATTTCTACAAAGATATCATAAGAAATTATATGAAAAAGATCAGTAGGATTTAGAAACAAAAGAAAATTCACCAGAATATGGTGCAAAATAACAGATTATGTAAAAAATCAATCAATCAATTTTAAAAAGGAAGATTGTAGATAAGAAATATGCAGTTGGGATAAATTGATGAGAAAATAGAAGCAATGAAGTATGAGTTGTAATCACTAAGGAAATAAGAAAGTGAAGAGCAATAATATCAGTAACAAAAGAAAAACTGGTGGAATCACAAAAAGAACAAATATGATGAGAAATAGGGTTGTAAATATAGAAGACAGAAATTAGAAAGCAAATAATGATGAGGCTAATAATGAAGTGAATAAAGAGTTGTAAAAGGATGGGTGAGAAAATGAGAAACTTATAAGCCAGGCAAAGGAGTGTGAATGTATGTGTAATGGAATACCTGAAGATGAAAACTGAAAAAATGGAATGGAACAAATATTTGCACATATAATTAAAGAAAAATCTACTGATAAAAGGCAAATTTATATACAGAAAGAAATGTGTAAGGGCCACTGTGTGTAAGAAAAACATGAACCAGAATGGTTATATTGGGAAATGTCCAGTAAAGTTAAGGGTTGTTAAAGATAGAGAAAGAATTCTTTGAGCTGCCATAAAAAAGATCAAGTATGTATTGTATAAGGAGAAAGGAATTAGGTTGGCTTCAGATTTCTCCACAGAAAAATTCTAAAAGACAGTGAAAAAACATTTGTAAGGTATTCAAGGGAAAAAAAATGTGAGCCAATGATTTATATCCAGTCAAACTGTCCTTCATGTGTAAAGACTACAGACAAGTGCCTTTGGATTGGCAAGATTTCAGAGACTATTGTTTTTGTGAGCCTTTCTAAGGAAACCATAAGAGGACTATTTTGAGCCAAAAAGCGATGAAAGAGTACATTAAAACAAATGACTGACAATGATTTTGAATATATTTAACTGTATAATTAAGACCAAAACAAAAGTGGCATAGAGTGACAGAACAGAATGTAAGTGGCATATGCCTTAAAAATACAAAAATTATATAATTAATACAAATTGGAAGGAGAATGAAAGAATGTGTAGGCAGAGTAAGTCCATTTCTAACTTCATTTGTAATAGATGGGGAACAAAGAAACAATCTACACTAATAAAAGACAAAGATGCTAATTGACTGTACCTTTCTATGCCCCAAGCCACGCCCACCAGCCAATAAGAGCGACTATATGCAAATTAACCCAACCAAGATGGCGGCTGGAAGCCATGAGCTGGGTCAAGCAGGAGGCTTGGTTGCCAGGCAATGGAGGAAGCCAAGCTTTCCGCAAGCCCTGAGCCAGCTGTGGCCTCTGCTCATGGCAACAAAGTTTTAATTATAGAAGACAAATAAATCCCAGATACCTTATTCCAGCCAGCCTCCATTGGGAGCTTGGGTGGCTGGGGGCCGAGGCCAGCCTGCAAACAGCCATCAGCCCCTCACCCAGGATGGCCACACCCTCATGGGGTAAGGGTCCCCACTGGGGAGCTTAGCCAGCCTGAAAACGGCCCTCAGCCCCTCACCCAGACTGGCCACGCACCCCAGCAGGACCGTCGACCCTGAAGGGGCTGTGGCCAGCCTGAAAACAGCCATCAGCCCCTAACCCAGGCTGGCCAGGCACTCCAGGGGGAACCCCTACCCTGAAGGGGCTGTGGCCAGCCTACAAACAGCCATCAGCTCCTCACCCAGGCTGACCAGGCACCCTAGTGGGGACCCCCACCCTGAAGGGGGTGTGGCCAGCCTGAAAACTGTCCTCAGCCCCACACCCAGGCTGGCAAGACACCCCAGGGGGGACCCTCACACTGAAGGTGCTGTGGCCAGCCTGCCAACAACCATCAGCTCTTCTCCCAGGCTGGCCAGGAACTCCTATATAACAAAAGGGTAATATGCAAATTGACCTTACCAGCAGAACGACTGGGAATGACTGGTCACTATGACACACACTGACCACCAGGGGACAGACGCTCAATGCAGGAACTGCCCCTTGGTGTTCATTGCGCTCCCACAGGGGGAGCTCTGCTCAGCCACAAGCCAGGCTGATGGCTGCCAGTACAGCGGTGGTGGTGGGAGCCTCTCCTGCCTCCTCAGCAGCACTAAGGATGTCCGACTGCAGCTTAGGTATGCTCCCTGCTGGCAAGTGGACATCCCCTGAGGGCTCCCAGGCTACAAGAGGGATGTCTGACTGCCAGCTTAGGCCTGGTCCCCCAAGGAACGGGACTAAGCCAGCAGGTGGTCATCCCCCAAGAGGTCCCAGACTGTGAGAGGGCACAGGCCGGGCTGAGGGACCCCCCAGAGTGCACAGATTTTTGTGCACTGGGCCTCTAGTTTAAATATGATGAGGCATAGTAACATTTGAAGGAAGTAATAGTTGCAAGTTAGAACAAAAGAAAATACTGAGAAAGATTTCAATTAATTATGATTGAATTAATTATTTTATTATATAACAAGAACTAACATATTTTAAATAGACTTATAACACTAATTGAAAAAGAAATTTAAGATTAGATCACAAAGCAAAAATTCATGCTGGATAGTGCCAAGTAAAAATATATAAAGGGTAAATACAAAGAAAATAAGCCAAAGGTCAGATTCTTAATATAAAACAACTTGTAATTTAGCCCCAAAACATTAAAAAGGATAGAGATGAACATTTTATAGTGATAAAGGATGCAATTCACATGTAGGATAAAATAGCTATATACCTAGCACCAAGTAAAATAATATAAGCATTTGTAGAGCATAAATCATAAGAAACAAAAGGAGGAGATTCCAAAATGGTGGTGGAGTAAGTGGAAGCTACACTGACACACTCCAAGGACCAAGCTGGAATTACAACTAAAATAGAGAAAAAACTTCCTGACTAATTAACTGAAGAGTAGCTAGAGAGGACCCTAATAACCAAGGATGGAAAGTGGAGACCACATAGAGAGGGTAGGAAGCATGGAGGTGTGAAGGGGCTGGTTAGGCTCTCACAGACAACAGCTGAAGTTCCAGAGAGAGAGATATCTCAGCTGTGGGGGTTCCCACTGAGAACTCTAGGGTCTAAACCAGGGGTGGGCAAACTTTTTGACTCGAGGGCCACAATGGGTTCTTAAACTGGACCGGAGGGCCGGAACAAAAGCATGGATGGAGTGTTTGTGTGAACTAATATAAATTCAAAGTAAATATCATTACATAAAAGGGTACGGTCTTTTTTTTTTTTTTTTTTTTTTTTTTTTTTTTGTTTTTTTTTTTTTTTTTTTTTTTATTTATCATTTCAAATGGGCCAGATCCGGCCCGCGGGCCGTAGTTTGCCCACGGCTGGTCTAAACCCTAATCTGGGCTCCCAAGCCCAGAGCACCAGAACTAAGAAGGGTGCCCAAAGAACACTTGGCTGTGAAAATTAGCAGGGTTGTTGTATGTCTCTCCCTGAAATGCAGTGACCCTCTTAAAGGCCAACAAATAAATTTTCATGTTCAGCCACTGACCTTGAGCTTTGGCAGAGGGAAGGCAGAGTGGATTGGGGATGGGTGAGCAGAAGCAAGGGTTGGGGGCTCTGGGGTTAGAGCTTGGAAGGCAGACACTTGGTTTCCTGTGCTGAGTCATTCCCTCATACTGAAGAGGACATATTTCTCAGGCATACCTTTACCATGCAGGCAGTTTATGCCTGGGGGGAAAAGTCAATTGCCCGACTATATTGGCTTTAACCTCTCACCCTAACCTGGGTTAATAGCCACAGGCTAATCAAGACAAACTAACAATCAGACTTCAGACAGAGGCAGGTCACTGGAGGCTTTGAGTCTTTGCCTATTCTAATTCAGGGCTGAGGGCTAGGAAAAGCAGGTCTTTGTGCACATCTTAGTCCTTTCCAAAGGCACCCAGCTTCAGCAGAGGGAGCCACAAGCTGTGGATTGCTAATAGCTCCAAACAGAGTACTCAGGCCAGTCAGAATATCTGACATTGTCCTGTACTAGAGATTGGGTGTCATAGTAGATCTATCTAATACATAGACACAAACCCAATCAGGCAACCAAAATGGGGAGACAAAAAACAAGCCTCAAATGAAAGAACAAAAGAATTCTCCAGAAGAAGAGCTAAATGAATTGGAGATAAGAAATTTATCAAACATAGAGTTCAGAATAGGGATGGCAAGGGTTCTCAAGAACAAGAAAAAATATATAGTAACTATGCAGAATGACACATCAATCATAAAGAACAAAGTGGAAGGAATACACAGCAAATTAGGGGAAGCTGAGGATCAGTTCAGTGAATTAGAATACAGGGTAGAAAAAATCACTCAGAGAACCAAAAAGAAAAACAAAAAAACAAAACAGGAGGACAGCTTAAGAGAGCTGTGGGACAACATGAAACATAACAATATTTGAATCATTGGAGTATCATAAAGGAAGAAAGTGAGCAAGGAATAGAGAACATGTTCAAAGAAATAATAGCAGAAAATTTCCCTAACCTGGTGAAGAAAAAAGTCACAGAAGTTTAGGAGGCACAGAGAATCCCAAGCAAGGAGAACCCAAACAGGCCCCTGCCCACGTACATCATAATTAAAATGCAAAAACTTAAAGACAAAGAGAAAATCTTAAGGGCAGCAGGAGAAAAGCAATTTGCTACCTAAAAAGGAGCTCCCATAAGACTGTCAGCTGATTTTTTATGAGAAACTTTACAGGCCAAAAGGGAATGGCATGAAGTATTTAAAGTAATGAAAAGTAAGGATCTGAAACCAAGATTACTATATCCAGCAAGGTTTTCATTCAAAAATAGATGGTGAAATAAAGAGCTTCTCAGACAAAAAAAAAAAAAAAAAAAAAGCTAAAGGAGTTTATCACCACCAAACCAGCACTGAGAGAAATGCTAAAGAAACTTCTGTAATGAGAAGAAATTGAGATGGAAATAATAGGCATAAAGAATTAAAATGGCAATAAATAAGTATCTATCAATAATAAATTTAAATATAAACGGATTAAATGCTCCAATCAAAAGACATAGGGTAGCTGCATAGATACAAAAACTTGATCCAAATATATACTGTCTACAAGAGACCTACCTCAGAACAACTGATTCGTACAGGATGAGAGTGAAGGGATGGGGAAAAAATTTTCCCATGTCAATGGAAATGGAAAAAAAAAGCTAGGATAGCAGTAATCATATCTGAAAACATAGACTTAAAAATGAAGGCCATCACAAAAGACAAAGGTGATTACATAATACTAAAGGGATTGATCAAACAAGAGGATATAACCCTGGTAAACATATATGTACCCAATATAGTGGCACCTAAATAAATAAGAAAAAAACTTCTGGAGAATGTCAAGGGAGAGATCAATAGCAATGAGTCACAGTAAGGGACTTTAACACCCTGCTGACATCACCGTATAGATCTTCCAGACAAAAAAATTAAAGAAACAGTGACTCTAAATGACACACTAGATCAGTTGGATTTAATTGACCTTTATAGAACACTAGAGGCCTGATGCACAAAATTCGTGCATGGGGGTGGGTCCCTCAGCCTAGCTTGCAATGACACAAGCATTCCTCCCCCACTCTCGGTTGCTCCATGCCCGCTGCCCAGAGGACCTCCACAGCCGGGATGGAACGCTTGCATTGTCACCATGGCTACGAAGCAAGCATTCCTCCAGGCTGCTCACGCTGCCTGCTCTCAGCAGCCATCCCCCTGGGACTAGGGGACTCTGGCAAGGCTGAGAAACTGGGTGCTGCCATCTTGTGGCTATGGACACCGCCATCTTTGTGACAGAGTGATGGTTAATTTGCATATTACCCTTTTATTAGATAGGATATCACCTGAAAGCTACAGAATAGACATTCTTCTCAAGTGCACATGGGACATTTTCAAAGATAGATGAGATGTTAGGACTCAAAATAATTCTCTACAAATTCAAGAAGATTGAAATCATATCAAGCACCTTCTAAGATCACAATGGAATTAAATTAGAAATCAATTACACTAAAATCATTTAAACACATAGAGGCTAAATAGCATGTTATAAAACAATGAATGGGTTACCAATAAGATCAAGAAAGAAACAAAAACTTCCTGGAAACAAATGAAAATGAATACACAATAACCCAAAATCTCTGGGACACAGCAAAAGAAGTCCTGAGAGTGAAGTTGGTAGCACTGCAGGCCTATCTCAAAAAATAGGAAAAATTAATAATGAATCATTTAACCCTACAACTTAAAGGATTCAAAAGAGAACAACAGAAAATCTCAAAGTAAGTAGAAGAAAGAATAAAGATTAGAATAGAAAAAAATGACATAGGGACTAAAAAAGCAATACAAAAGATAAATGAAACAAAGAGTTGATTCTTTGAAAAGATAAACAATATTGATGAACCTTTAACCAGACTCATCAAGAAACAGGGGACCCAAATAAATAAAATCAGATACAAAAGCAGTGAAGTAACAGAAATACAAAGGACTGAAAGAACATACTATGAGCAACTATTAGCCAACAAGCTGGACAATGCGGATGAAATGGACAAATTCCTAGAAAAATACAATCATCCAAAAGTGAATCAGGAACAAACAGAAAACCTAAATAGGCCAATAACAATTGAGCATTGAAGCAGTAATAAAAACAAACAAACAAACAAAAAACAAAAAAAAAACCTCCCAGAAAACAAAACCCTTCATCTGGATGGCTTCACAGGGGAATTTTACCAAACATTCAAAAAAGAACTAACACCTATACTTCTCAAACTATTCCAAAAAATCCAGGAGGAATGAACACTTCCAAGCTCTTTTTTTGAAGCCAAAATTATCCTAATTCCAAAACTAAGTAAGACGCTACAAAGAAAAGAGTATTATAGGCCAATATCCCTGATGAACAAAGATGCTAAAATCCTCAACAAAATATTAGCATATCAGACCCAGCAATATATTAAAAAGATCATATACCATGACCAAGTTGATTTATTCCAGGGATGCAAGGATGGTACAATATTTGCAAATCAATAAATGTGATACAGCACATAAACAAACTGAAAGCCAAAAACTACATGATAATACCAAGAGACACAGAAAAAGCATTTGACAAAATCCAACACCTATTTTGGATAAAACTCTCAGCAAAGTGGGAATAGAGAGATCATAGCTCAACATAATGAAGGCAATACATAACAAACCTACAGCCAACATCATACTCAAGGGGCAAAAACTAAAACTATTTTCCCTAAGAACAGGAACAAGACAGGATGTCAGCTTTCACCACTCTTATTCAACATAGTACTGGAAGTCCTAGCCACAGCAATTAGATAAGAAGAAAACATAAAAGGTATTCAAACCGGAAAGGAGGAAGTAAAACTCTCATTATTATCAGATGATATAATATTGTACATAGAAAACTGTAAAGACTCAACCAAAACACTACTAGATTTTATAAATGAATTCAGCAATCTAGCAGGATACAAAATTGACGCCCAGAAATTGATGGCATTTTTATATATCAATGAGGAATTCTCAGGAAGAAAAACTAAACAAACAATCCCATTTACCATTGCAACAAAAAAGTTGAGATACTTAGGAATAAATTTAACCAGGAAGGTAAAAGACTTGTACTCAGAAACTACAGGATGTTGTTGAAGAGACAAAGTAAGGTGTAAACAAATGGGAGAATATACTGTGCCCATGGATTGGTAGAATTAACATCATTAAAATGTCCATACTACTCAAGGACATCTACAGATTCAATGCAATCCTTATTAAAATACCAACAGCATATTTCACAGTTCCAGAACAAATATTCCAAACATTTATATGGAACCAAAACAAATCCCAAATAGTTGCAGCAATCTTGCGAAAGAAGAACAAAGTTGGAGGGATCACAATACCAGATATCAAGTTATACTACAAAGCCACTATAATCAAAGCAGCCTGGTACTGGCACAAGAACAGACATGTAGATCAATGGCACAGAACAGAGACCCCAGAAATAAACCCAAGCCATTATGCTCAATTAATATTTGACAAAGGAGGCAAGAACATACATTGGAGCAGAGACAGTCTCATTAATAAATGGTGTTCAGAAAATTGGACAGATACATGCAAAAAAAAATGAAACTAGACCACCAAGTTATACCACACACAAGAATAAACTCAAAATGGATAAAAGATTAAATGCAAGATGTGAAACCATAAAAATCCTAAAAGAAACCACAGGCATCAAAATCTTAGACATTTCTCATAGCGATATGTTTGTGGATACATCTCCAAGGCAAAGGAAACTAAGGAGAACATAAACAAATGGGACTATATCAAAATGAAAAGCTTCTGCACAGCAAAAGATACCACCATCAAAAATGAAAATGGAACCTACTGTATGAGAGAACATATCTGGCAATGATACCTCTGATAAAGGGTTAATATCTAAACTATATAAGGAACTCATATAACTTAACAAAAGAAGTCAAACAATCCAATTAAAAAACGGGCAAAGCACCTAAATAGATACTTCTTCAAAGGGGACATGCCGATGGCCAAGAGACATATGAAAAAATGCTCAAAGTCATTGATCATCGGAGAGATGCAAGTTAAAATCACAATGAGTTATCACCTCACACCTGTCAAAATGGCTACCATCAACAAATCTACAAATGACAAATGATGGCAAGGATGTGGAGAAAAGGGAACCCTTGAACACTACAGGTGGGAATGCAGACCGGTGCAACCATTAAGGAAAACAGTATGGAGTTTCCTCAAAATATTAAATATGGAACTGCCCTTTGATCTAATGATCCCATTTCTAGGAATATATCCTAATAGACCTGAAACACCAATCAGAAAATATGTATGCACCCCCATGTTCATAGCAGCACAATGTACAATAGCTAAGATCTGGTAAAGCCCAAGTGCCCATCAGTAGATGAGTGGATTAAAAAAGCTGTGGTACATCTATACCATGGAATACTATGCAGCAAGAAAAGAGAAGGATCTCTTCCCCTTTGAGACAGCATGGGGGAGACCTGAAAAGTATTATGCTAAGAGAAATAAGCCAGTCAGAGAAAAACAAGTATCACATGATCTCACTCATATGTGGACTCTAATGAACAAAATAAAGTGATGAACAAAATAGACCCCTAGACATAGAAGCATGGAACAAATCATTGAATCTCAGAGGGAAGGCAGAGGTGGGTGGGTGGGAAGAAGTCAACCAAAGACCTTGCATAACCCATGGGCACAGACAATAGGGTGGTGAGTGCCTGGAGTGGGGAGCAGAGGCAGGCTAGAAGGGGTCAATGATGGAATGAAGAGGACATATGTAATACCTTCAACAATAAAGATTTTAAAAAAATAATAAACAGTGAACCATCTGGATAAAGAGAAATAAAAAGAAATAAAAGGAGAAATAGATAATACACTAGTAGAATAATAATTCTTCTCTCTCAGTCTATGTCAAATCAAGCGAACAAAAATAAGTAAAAATGTTGACGAACTAGATAATATAATTAATAGGTAACTTTTGTTATATATTGAATGCTGTACTCTAAAAGATAAAGAAGGAAAAATCCTTTCCAATAGATTCTACAATGTATGCTAATATTGATATAGTTCAAAAACTACTTTCTGATTATAATAAAATAAGTCTACAACTTTATAAATCTTGTTTGCAATCATAAAAACTGTGTTTTCTCCCTGTAAATGAAAAAAAAAAAATTCTCACAATACTTGACAGTTAAAGAAATAATAGAATATTGATGAATGTCTTCAAAACATATCATTAAAGCATTATATATCAGTACCTTTGCGATATATCTAAAGTAGTGTGCAGGGGAAAATTCATGGATCTATATATAGTATATCAGTAATAAAGCAGAATGAAATTAAATGAATTAATAATTTGACATGACATTAGAAACATAACAGCAAATTAAATAACACAATTTTAAAATAATCCTATCTAATAAAAGACGAAAAGGGTAATTGACCATACCTTCACTACCCTTCCCATTGGCTAATCAGGGCAATATGCAAATTAACCGCCAACAAAGATAGTGGTTAATTTGCATACTAAGCTCCAAGCAGTGGAGCGAAGCCAAACATACCTGAAGCCTGCCGAGCAGCGAAGCCTCACGGCCCCGGGATCAGTGGAGCCACGAGGCCTCACGCCCCCAGGATCAGTGGAACAGCGAAGCCTGATGGCTGAGAGGGGGAGACGCTCTGGCCGGAGCCCAGCCAGAGTGAAGGCCTGGGTCGCGGGTGCCAGAGGAAAACTGTTACCAGCAGCCAAGGGAAGGGAAGGCCTATTGCACAAATCTCTTCGTGCAACAGTCCTCTAGTGATTTAATAAAATTAGAAAGAGAAGTTGAATTAAATAAAGAAAACATATTAGAACTAATTAATAAACCCCAAAATATATCTGAAGCTAATCTAATTAAGAATTTTAAAAAAGGGGAAATCACTAACAGAAGGTAAGAAGTGTTAAGAAGGAAATAACCACAGAATCTGAGTTAATTAAAAGAATGAGAGTTTACTTTCCTCAGACCTACACAATTAAATTTGCAAGTCTGAATGTACAATGTAATATTTTAGGAAAATATAATTTACTGAATTATTACCAGAAAAGTTAGAAAATATGAACATATATCTTTATATAAAGTAAATGAAAAACATGATCAAAATGCTATCCCTTCAAACAGCAATTAATTTCAGATGGTTTCATAGAATATTCTTCAAAACTTTGAAAGGGCAGATAATTACAAACCCGATAAAACTCCTCCAAAACAAAAAACTTCCAAATTCTTTTTATAAAGTGAGTTTAGCACATTTATATCAATGCAAAACTTCTAAACAAAAATGATTTCAGCAAAAGTGGCAAAATAGGGCCTCTTAAAATTTTCTCCTCCATAAAATCAAGAAAATGGTCAAAAATTGTCAAATTGAAATTTTTTTCAGAACTCTGTAAATCAACCAAATGCTTGCAACAATCTTGAGAATGTCTGTTCAAGAAAAACTTAAATTTTAGCAACACCAGCAAGCAATGTGACTCTTTACCTTGTCCCATTCTGATTGGACTCTCTCCAGATTGAAGGCAGCCTTTGAAAACTAGCAGCACAGCAGCAATTAGAGAAAGTGGAATGAGATTGGAGCTGCTTCAACCTCCTAGTTCACAGGTAACTGCCATTATTCGCCCTCTGTCTAATGATTTTCTAGGACAGCTTACTTACAAGGCTGTCTGTATTTGACATGTCTCAAAGCTCAGTCAGTGCAAACAAGCCTTTCTCTGTGAGACATTTGTTAAAAAGTTACTGGGAAGTGTTTGACTTTGTGGCTGCATAGGAGGTAAATAACAACTGGGGTAAACCATGAATTATAAACCAAATGCTGTAAAAGGAAAAGCTGGGGAATGAGGTGTTCATGGGGGCTTTTGAAAGCTCTGACATATGCCTGGTAATCTTTAAGGTCATGCACATGTGTTGGCCTATACCAAAGGCTGTGCACATATTCAGATGTGTCAGTACGCTCAGAAAAGTCTTAAGAAGGACCTAAACTCTCATGTCTGGCTGATTTTTAGTCTCCTCAAGTAGGAAGTGAAAGCTAAGGCAGAGTTGTCACCTGCCTGGCTGAATGTTGAAGGTATGCCCCAACATGCACACAGAACCACTCAGCAAAGCCTAGGAAACTTATTGGATTAAAGTATTTCAGGAAATCACTGTCCAGTTATTAGCTGACCATTAAGATAACTGGACAGAGACTTTTTCAGCATTTACATGTGACAAAGAATATCTTCTTTAGAGAGTTAACTTAGAAAAGCAGCAAGAAGAACAAATCCTGGGGAAAGAGTAGCACACTATATTATTTAAAGTGTTAAGTTTTAACAAAAATACATGACACATAAAGAAACATGAAATAAAAAGAAATCCATAGACATATCCCTGAAGAAATTCAGATGTTGGATTTACTAGACTAAGAGTTTCAGTTTTTAAAAATATGTTTAAAATACTAAAAGAAACCATGTCAAAAGAACTAAAGGAAAGTATTAGAATGCATTTCACCAAATAGAAGATATCAATGAAAAAATAAAACTTATAAAAAGAAGTAAATAGAAATTCTTTAGTTGAAAAGTACAATTACAAAGTTGAAAATTTTACTAGAAGAGCTCAATAGTAAATTTAAGCAGGCAGAAAAAAAATCAACAAATGTGAAGATAGATCAATTGAAATTATTTAACGTGAAGAACAAAAAGAAAAACAAACAAAGAAAAGTAAATAGAGACTTAGAACCTTGGAACACCACCAATAGTATCTAGATATGAAAAGTGCAGTCTCAGAAGTAGCAGACAGAGACAAAAGGTTAGAAAAAATGTTGAAGAAATAATTGTTAAACACTCCCCAAATATGAGGAAAGATATTCATATACATATTTGGGAAGTTCAATAAATGCCAAGATAAAGTAAAAGAGGTCCATACCTGAACACATCATAAGAACTTGAAAGCCAAGAAAAAGAGAAAATTGAAAGTAGCAAGAGAGAAATGACTCATCATGTGCAAGGAATCCTCCATAAAATTAGCAAATTATTTCTTATGAGAAAGCATGGAGGTCAGAGGGTAGTAGAATGACATTCAAAGGCTGAAAGAAAATTCTGGTAAGCAAGAATTTTATATATGACAAAATTATCTTCAAAAAATAATGAGAAATTAAAATATTCTTAGATAATGAGAGAGAGAGAGAGAACTTATGGCTAACTGATTTGACATAAGAAATACTAAAGGAAGTGCTCAAAGGAAATTAATAAGATAAAAGGACATTAGATAATATTCCAATCCACATAAAGAAATAGAGAACCACTAAAGGCAACTAAACAGGTAAATAAAGGAGATTATAACTACATTTTTGTAATTCCTTTTTTCTTCTATATAATTAAAATACAAATAAACTAAGTTGATGGATACTCAATGTATAAAGATGTAGTTTTATGACAATAACAACACAAAAAAGATAAGTTGGAGGACTCACTCTTATTTCAAAAGTTCTTACAGTGCTACAGTAATTAAGACTATGGTTTTGGTAAAAGGATAGACATAAAGACCAATAGAATAAAATTGAAAGTCCAAAAATAAACTGATAGTATTATAATCAATCTATTTTTAACAAAGGTGCCCCCCCCCCATTCAACGAATTGTACTGAGACAACTGGATATTTACATGCAAACGAAATAAATTGAATCCCTACTTCACACCATATACAAAACTTAACTCAAAATGAATCAAAGACCTAAATATAAGAAGTGAAACTATAAAACTCTTAGAAGAAAACATAGCAGTAAGTCTTCGTGACCTTGGGTTAAGCAATGGATTCTCAGATATGACACCTATAGCACAAGAAACTAAAGGAATAAAAGTTTAACTGTATCAAGTTAAAGACATCTATGCTCAAAGGATACTATCTTAAATGTGAAAGGACAACCTATAGAATGAGGGAAAATATTTTCAAATTTTATATCTGATAAAAGTTTAGTGTCCAGACTGTATTAAGAACTGAACATGTAATTATAAAAGGACAAATAACCTAATTAAAATGAGAAAAAGGTTTGAATAGACATATCTCAAAAGAAATAGAAATAATCAATTAACACATGAAAAAGTGTTCAGCCCCGATAGGTATTGGGGAAATGAAAATGAAAACCACAATTAGGTATTACTTTACACACACTGGATCGATATAACAAAGACAGATAATTACAAGTGTTGTTAAGAATATAGAAAAATTGGAACTGTCATGCATTGCTTGTGGGACTATAAAATGAAACAGCTGCTTTGGAAAATAGTTTGGCAGTTTCTCAAAATGTTGAAAAAAAGGTTACCATATAATCTGGTAATTCCATTCTTAGGTATATAATGAAGGGAAAAATTATGTCCACACAAAAACTTGTACATGAAAGTTATAGGAGAATTATTAATAATAGCCCCAAACTGAAACCAACCCAAATGTCCATCACTGAATAAATGCATAAACAAATGTGGTATATTATTCATCAATAAAATGAATGAAATGAATGCTACAACACAGCTGAACCTTGAAAATATTATGCTAAGTGAAAAAGCCATACACAAAGGTCATATAGTGGATGATTATATGTATATGAAATGTCCAAATAGGTAAATGCACTCAGGTAAAAAGTAGATTAGGGGTTGAGAAGTGACTACTAATAGGTAGGGAGTTTCTCTCTGATGTGCTGACATATTCTGGAATTACTGGTTATGGTTAAACAGCTTGATATTTTATTAAAATCACTGAATTGTACACTTTAAAAGGGTACATTAGAGTTCCCTGTAAATGTTGGAGATTAAACCTTTATCAGTGATAACATTAGCAAATATGTTCTCCCATGCAGTGGGCTTTCTTGTTGTTTTGTTGATGGTTTCCTTTGATGTGCAGGAGCTTTTTATTTTGATGTAGGCCCATTTGTTTTTCTCTCTTTAGTTTCCAATGCCCTAGGAGCAGTATCAGTGAAGAAATTGCTTTGGCATATGTCTGCGATTTCGCTGTCTGTGGATTCCTCTAGTATTTTTATGGTTTCCCATCTTATGTTTAAGTCCTTTATCCATTTTGAGTTTATTTTTGTGTATGGTGTAAGTTGGTGGTCTAATTTCATCTTTTTGCATGTATCTGTCCAATTTTCCCAACACCATTTATTGAAGAGACTGTCTTGACTCCATTGTATGCTCTTGTCGAATATTAATTGGGCATAGTGGTTTGGGTCTATTTCTGGGTTCTCTATTCTATCCCATTGATCTATATGTCTATTCCTGTGCCAGTACCAAGCTGTTTTAAGAACAGTGGCTTTGTAATACAGCTTGATATCTGGTATTGAGATCCCATCTACTTTGTTCTTCTTTCTCAGGATTGCTGCAGCTATTCGAGGTCTTTTTTAAATTCCAGATGAATTTTTGGAATGTTCGTTCTAGATCTGTGAAATATGCCATTGGTAATTTAATGGGGATTGCATTGAATCTATAGATTGCTTTGGGTAGTATGGACATTTTGATGATGTTGATTCTACCAATCCATGAACACGATATGTTCTTCCATCTGTTTATGTCTTCCTCGATCAACATTTACAGGGAACTCATACAACTTAACAAAAGGAAGATAAACAATCCAATCAAAAAATGGGCAACGGACCTAAATAGACACTTTTCGAAAGAGGACATACATAAGGCCGAAAGACATGAAAACATGCTCAAAGTCACTAATTATATGAGAGATGCAAATCAAAACAGCAATTCAGTATCATCTCACACCTGTCAGAATGGCTATCATCAACAAATCAACAAACAACAAGTGTTGGAGAGGATGTGGAGAAAAAAGAACCCTTCTGCACTGCTGGTGGGAATGCAGACTAGTGCAGCCACTGTGGAGAACAGACAACAGGGGGATGAGAGCATGAGTGGGGGGGGGGGCGGTTTATGGGGGGATGAAGTCACATATGTAATACCTTAATCAATAAAGAAATTAAAGATTGAAAAAATAAAAAAAATATGGAGTTTCTTCAAAAAACTAAAAATGGAACTCCTGTTTGACCCAGTGATCCCACTTCTAGGAATATATCCCAAGAAGCTAGACACACCAATCAAAAAAGATGTATGCACCCTTATGTTCATAGCAGCACAATTACAATAGTAAGACTTGGAAACAGCCTAAGTGTCCATCAGCAGATGAGTGGATTAAAAAACTGGGGTACATCTACACAATGGAATACTACGCTGAGGTAAAAACGAAGGAATTCTTGCCATTTGCAACAGCATGGATGGAACTATGCTAAGGGAAATAAGCCATTCAGAGAAGATAAATACCACATGATCTCACCCATTTGTGGAATATAGTGAACAACATAGACTGATAAACAGGGACAGATCCAGAGACAGAGAAGCAGTGATCAGACTGTCAAACCTCGGAGGGAAAGTAGGGGAGGGTGGGGATAAGGAGGAGAGATCAACCAAAGGACTTATATGCATGCATATAAGCCTAACCAATGGACACAGACAACAGGGGGATGAGAGTATGAGTGTGGGGGGGGAGCAGTTTATGGGAGGATGAGGCCACATATGTAATACCTTAATCAATAAAGAAATTAAAGATTGAAAAAATAAAAAAATAAAAAATAAAAGGGTACATTAGAGCATTGAGTTCTATCTAAATAATAAAACATACTGAAACATCTTAAACAAAATATTAGTAAGCAGAATCAAGCAGTACATATTAAGAAACATTCATCCAGACCAATGGAATGTATTGTAGAAATCAAGAATTTAGAATTCTACTTAGAAATCTATTAAAATTATTGACCATATTAATTGATTCAAGGAGAAATTATATGTTCATCTCCATAGATGCTGAAAAGGCATTTGACAAAATTTAATGACAAGTCTCAATTTTAAAAATTCAATAAAAATAAATCAATACTTCTTTAACATGATTAACTATATTTATGTAAGTTCAAAATTCAATATCATTAGGTAAACAAAGACATCTTTATCACTAAAATCAGCAAGATGTCTGGAATGTCCACTCTATCCATTGTTATTTAACACTATCTACACTCATAAAAGACAAAGATGCTAATTGACCATACCTTTGCTATGCCCTAAGCTATGCCTACCAGCCAGTCAGAGCGACTATATGCAAATTAACCCAACCAAGATGGCGGCTGGCAGCCACAGAGCTGGAGCAAGCAGAATGCTTGGTTGCCGGGCGATGGAGAAAGCCAAGCTTCCTGCAGGCCCTGAGCTGGCTGTAGCCTCTGCTCATGGCAACAAAGTTTCAATTATAGAAGACAAATAAATCCCAGATACCTGATTCCAGACAGCCTCCACTGGGAGCTTCGGTGGCTGGGGGTTGTGGCCAGCCTGCAAATAGCCATCAGCCCCTCACCCAGGCTGGCCACACCCTCATGGGGTGAGGGTCCCCACTGGGGGGCTTAGCCAGCCTGAAAATGGCCCTCAGCCCCTCACCCAGACTGGCCAGGCACCCCAGCAGGACCTCCCACCATGAAGGGGCTGTGGCCAGCCTGAAAATGGCCCTTAGCCCCTCACCCAGGATGGCCAGGCACCCCATTGGGGAACCCCACACTGAAAGGGCTGTGGCCAGCCTGCAAACAGCCATCAGCCCCTCACCCAGGCTGGCCACATTCTCATGGGGTGAGGGTCCCTGCTGGGGGGCTTGGCTAGCCTGAAAACTGCCAACAGCCACTCACCCAGACTGGCCAGGCACCCCAGCAGGAACCCCCCCCAATCTGAAGGGGGTGTGGTCAGCCTCAAAATGGCCCTCATCCCCTCACCCAGGCTGGCCAGGCACCCCAGGGGGGGACCCCCACACTGAAGGGGTTGTGGCCAGTCTGCAAACAGCCATCGGGGGCTTGGCTAGCCTGCAAACTGCCAACAGCCACTCACCCAGACTGGCCAGGCACCCCAGCAGGAACCCCCCCCCCAATCTGAAGGGGGTGTGGTCAGCCTCAAAATGGCCCTCATCCCCTCACCCAGGCTGGCCAGGCACCCCAGGGGGGGACCCCCACACTGAAGGGGTTGTGGCCAGTCTGCAAACAGCCATCAGCCCCTCACCCAGGCTGGCCACGCATCTCAGGGGGGACCCCCACTCAGAAGGGGCTGTGGCCAGCCTGGCCAGGCACTCCTATATAATAAAAGGGTAATATGCAAATTGACCCTACCAGCAGAATGACTGGGAATGACTGGTCACTATGACACACACTGACCACCAGGGGGTAGATGCTCAATGCAGGAGCTGCCCTCTGGTGGTCAGTGCACTCCCACATGGGGGAGCTCTGCTCAGCCACAAACCAGGCTGATGGCTGCCAGTACAGCGGTGGTGGTGGGAGCCTCTCCTGCCTCCTCAGCAGCGCTAAGGATGTCTGACTGCAGCTTAGGTCTGCTCCCCGCTGGCAAGTGGACATCCCCTGAGTGCTCCCGGGCTGCCAGAGGGATGTCTGACTGCCAACTTAGGCCCAATTCCCCAGGGAGTGGGCCTAAGCCAGCTGGTAGTTATCCCCTAAGGGGTCCCAGACTGCGAGAGGGCACAGGCTGGGCTGAGGAACCCCCCAGAGTGTACAAATTTTTGTGCACCAGGCCTCTAGTACATATAAAATAAAAGACATTCAAGTATAAAAATTGGAAAGAAGAAAAAAATACTATTATTCTTTGCAGATAATATAATTTTTGAACTGGAAAATACAAGAGAATCAACTTAAAAATGAAAAAAAAAACCACAAGAATTTAGTAAGGTAGTGAAGTAAATGTTAATATATGGGATATATACATATACTAGAGGCCCAGTGCATGAAAATTCATGCATTGGAGGGGCTCCCTAAACCTGGTCTGCCCCCTCTCACAGTCTGGGAGCCCTCAGGGGCGGGAGGCCACCTGGCGATCAGGGGAAGGTGACACCCCATCACACCTCTGCTGCTGCCACTGCCGGCAATGGTAGCCTTGGCTGGCCCTGGTTATCTGAGCTTCGGGTGGCCCTGGGCAGCTGGGCAGCTGATATCCAAGGCTTGCATGCACCTCAGGCTGGCCCTGGGCGACTGGGGGTTGAGGGGCTGGGGGACTCTGGAGGCCTTGCCATGTGCCTGCCACCCTGGCAGGGTTGAAGGGACTGGGTGCCGCCATCTTGTGTCTGTGGGCACTGCCATCTTTGAGGGCATGGCAGTCAATTAGCATATTTCCCCTTATTGGCTGTGGGTCTTGCCATCATTAAGTATGGGACAGTCAATTAGCATATTCCCTCCTTATTGGCTGTGGGCTCCGCCATCTTTGTGATGGCATGAGGGCCAATTAGCATATTTCCTCTTTATTAGATAATTATATATAACTAGAGGCCTGGTGCATGAAATATATGTGGGAGGGGGTGTCCCTCAGCCTGGCCTGCACCCTCTCTAATCTGGGATCCCACAAGAATTGGGCCTAAACTGGCAGTCGGACACCCTTCTCACAATCTGGAACCGCTGGCTCCTAACCACTTGCCTGCCTGCCTACCAACCTGATCACCCTCTAACTGCTCCCCTGCCAGTCTGATTGATGCCTAACTGCCCCCCTGCTGTCCTGATGGCCCACAAATATATATAATTAAAAGTTCTGTTGCAAAAAAAATTTACAATAGCAAGATTATTACAAAATACCTAGAAATAAATTTATAAAAATGTAATACCTAAATGAAGAAAATGTTTTACCCCTTCAAACATCTAAAAAATTTACATTGCATATCTGGACTTATTTAATTTATAACTGGAGGTTTCTAGCTTTTGACCACCTTCACCCAGTCCCCCATATGCACCTCTGACAACCATCAATGTGTGTGTTTTCTATATCTGTGAGTTTGATTTTTTTCAGATTCCACCTAAAAGTGAGGTCATACTGTATTTGTTGTTCTCTGTCTGGCTTATTTCACTATTTTAACCATTTTAAGTATACTTTTTAGTAGTGTTAGAGAAAACTATTTTATTTTTTAGCAAAGAATTGGATATTTATTTATTTATTTATTTATTTATTTATTTATGTATTTATAAACTAAAAAATTCAAATGTTTACTGTTTTAACTTTTTCCTTTTTATTCATAATTTAATTTACATCAATAATTTTTTTTATTTTTTATCAACAATTATTTTAAGGGGATAAATAGTGAGAGAAAATAAAATAAAAAAGAGAAAACTTTTGTTGTTGTTAATCCTAACCCGAGGACATTTTGTCCATTTATTATTTTAGAGAGAGTGGAATGCAGGGGGAGAGACAGAAAGAGAGAAACATCGATGTGAGAGAGATACATCAGGGCCAGGGATCAAGCCTGCAACCAAGGTACAGGCCCTTGACCGGAATCAAGCCCAGCACCCATCAGTTCATGGGCCTATGCTCTATCCACTGAGCCAAACTGTCTGGAGAAAAAAGAGAAAATTTCTTAAAATTTTTTTTAAAATATATTTTATTGATTTTTTACAGAGAGGAAGGGAGAGAGATAGAGAGTTAGAAACATCGATGAGAGAGAAACATCGATCAGCTGCCTCCTGCACATCTCCTACTTGGGATGTGCCCGCAACCCAGGTACATGCCCTTGACCGGAATCGAACCTGGGACCCTTCAGTCCGCAGGCCGACGCTCTATCCACTGAGCCAAACCGGTTTTGGCAGAGAAAATTTTTAAACACTAAAAGGAATATAAGAATACATGGATAGGCCTGCCATGTTCCTGTGTAGAAAGATTCAACATTACACATATATAAATTATCCCCAAGAAATATATAAATATAATGTTCTAATAAGAACACTAACAAGTTATTATTTTAAACCAAAATTATAGAAGCTGATTCTAAAATTGATATGGAAAAATATACAAGCAACAACATAAAAATATTCTGAAATGGAAGAGTAATGGGATTATATTTTGAATCTGGACCACTCCCCAGACATCTTCCCAAGTTGTAATGAATTGCTTATAAATTTCTTGTTGTTTCTCTCTGATATCTACCTTCCATCATATTACCTATCTTTCCGTCAGTCAAATATGAACCCTAACTGTGGGCAGGAGTTTTTCCATGAGAGCTCTGAAAAGATTCATATCCAGAAGCATGTTTGGACATCTATTCCAGTGTCCCTGAACATTCTATGACAGGGAGCCCTTATCTGCCCAGAGCAAAGAGGAACTCTCATAGAGTGTTGCTCACTGCTATAGTCAAGCCTAGTCAAAGTTTAATTCTGACTTCATAAAGCTATTAATAAATCCTGAGAATCAAGGTACAATAGTGGGAAATGCAAGGAAAATTTTTATTATTATCATCAACCAAGAACATTTCCTAATCTTCTACTTTGGGAATTACTCCACCATCATTTGTCATCTGATATTACCTACCTACTGAACAAAAAGGATCCTCAAAACCAGATGCAGAAATCTTGAGTATTTTAAAGGACATATACCCATGTTTGTGATATTTTTCTATTCATAAGGTAGACTTCAGACATTTTTCACAAGTATTTATTTGAAAAATGTAGTCAATCCTCTATCTTAATGGACATAATTGCACAGCATCATTCATACTGACTTGTTATGTGTTAGCTTCAAAAAAGAATAGATTCTCATTTCAATGAGCAAAGAGATTTGTACGTGCATGCAAGGTGATAGATAGTCTAAAGGAAGGTTCATGTAAATTTACTTACATGTATATTTTTCTCTGTAGATATAATTAAGCTGTTAAAAAGAAATATTTTCCTCAATGTATCTATTAACAAAATGTTAATGTACCTCCCAAGATATTTTGCTTGTTACTTCAAACACAATTTAGGTTAAAGGAAGAAACAGCAACAGATTAATACTGAAAATGTAAGAATTAGTTAAGGTAGAGGTTTCTAGGATTAACTATTCAAATATGTGATATAAATATATTTATGGCTACTAGGATCTATTTTTCTAACTTCTGTAGCCTACAACTTTTTCTACCTAGTTTCTATTTTGCTCTTTTTATTTTTTTTATCTATTCTACTTCCCCTTTCCACTTTGAATTGAAATTTTCTGGATAAGGTTAAGAGTGAAGCAGCTATCACTTGGAGCTTCCCTCAGTACAATGTTTTACTAGACCTTGACAGTGCAAAGATGATTGCACTGCCTGGCATTTACTGCCTGTCTATCTGTGATCACACACTGACAATTTTACAGTTGTTTATCATTGAGTGATCAATCTACTAATTCAATTTATTTATTAAGGTGACTGAAAAAAACTGGACTACACTCAATATCTTCTTCATGATTGCCCCATAACATAATCGAACAAGTTGTTATGTGTAATAAAGTAATAAAAGATCGTCTAAACACTGTCAGTAATGTTCTGTGAAAGCATATTTCCATTGTAAACAAACTCTATTGTCATTTGTTATGTAAATATATAAGAACACAATAAATGTTTCCATTTAACTAATTACCATCACATATTTGTGACTGTTTAAGGGTTAAATACTATCTATCAGTTTACATGATATTAAACAATAAATTAAACTGTTAGTGTCTTCATATATTTGGCAATACTAGATAAAATAGAGTCTTTATTTTTGTCAAACTAAAGGAACAATTATCTCCTACTATTTGTATTAAGTTTTCCATTTTGCCAGTAAGATTGATTATCTTTGTGTATTTATTATAGTATTTGGAATTCCTTTTCTTTATTAGGTGCATGCCTATGCCCTTTGCTCATTAAATTAAGTACATTTTTACTTGTTAATTTGTAATGGTTTTGCATACAAACGACATTAATGTTTTTTCTTCCTTCCCTAAATTTGTTATGTTTTTTTTTTCACCTTATGATGCTTTTTGCCTCACAAACATTTTTTAGTTTTTGCTTAATTGAACTCATAAATATTTTTCTTTATGGTGGGGTGTGTCATACTTTAAAAGTCTTTCCCCACTTCAAGACTATAAATAAATTCACTCACCTTTACACTAGCATTTTAAAAAGTGTAAATATTTTATCTACCTAAAATTGTATTTCATATAAAATGAGAAGTTAGATATCCTTTCCTAAGTGACTAATTTTCCCAATAACTTTTATTAAATGAACTATTTTTCTGGTACTGATTTGAAATTGCCACCTTTATTATGTACTAATGTTCACATATATTTGCATTGATTTCTGGACATTTGCCAATATTCAACTTGTAACTCCTTCAACTTTATAAAATAGTGCCAGTCTACCATAGATTAGCAATTTTCCTTGTTATTTTCACATTTTATTATTTACAAATAAACAATATCATTTTGTAAACATTTTTGAAAAAGGTATTGATGTTTTTCATTGGGATCCTGTTGGATTTATAGAGTAATTTTTATAAAATTGACATTTTCCCAATCTTGCTATCTAAGAAAAATGTATATCTTCTCATCTATACTTATAAAAGGGTAATATGCTAAGTAGACCGGACATCTTCTGGACATTCTTCCGGACAAAGCCACGGTGGTGGGGGCTGAGGCAGAGGTGGTTAGGGGTGATCAGGCAGGCAGGCAGGTGAGCAGTTAAGAGCCAGTGGTCTCATATTGTGAGAGGGTGCAGGACAGGCTGAAGGACCCCCCTCCCTGCATGAATTTTGTGCACCGGACCTCTAGTTTATTTATATAAAACCCTAATATGCAAATAGCTCGAACAGCGGAATAACCAAACAACCAAACAACTGTTCACTCTGACGTGTGCTGACCACCAGGGGGCACGTGTGGAACATGGTGGGTGTCGGCAGCAAGCAGCAGAGCATGGAACATGGCAGGCATCGGCCGTGGTGGGATGTTGGAACAGGTGAGCGGGGGCACCAGACCACGGTGGGGAGCCAGTCACTGTCATCACGGTAAGCCTCTGGTGGTTACTGAAAATTCTTTGCTCCCACACACTACAGTCCCGCCTGGAGCTCTCACTTGCTGCTGATGCTGGCCCCGCTCACACCTGCTGCCAGCACCAGAGCCATCCCTCACACCCACTGTAGCGCCTGGCGCCAGCCCCAATCGCTCTGTGCCATCAGTGGGTGTGAGCAGCAGCTGCTGGCCTCAATTGCCCCTCAGGGGTTCTCCACCTTCTCCTGCTCCTGAAGGGTGATTGGGGCAGCAGCCACTGCTCACACCCGCTGACAGCAAGGAGCGGTTGGGGCTGGCCCCAGCAGCATCGCCATCAGCAGGTGCAAGTGGGCCTGAGGCCATCAGTGTGTGGGAGTGGCAGCAGCGGGAGTGGGGCTGCTGGCAGACAGGGAACTGGGGTCACAGCAGGAGGGGCCAAGCAGGGGCGCAGAGGATGGGCCGAGACCCACCCCTGTGCCCACCACAGCCTTGTGGCACATAGTTCCTTTCAAGGTGCACAAATTCATGCATTGAGCCCCTGGTTAAGAATATAAACTTTAAAAGACTACGAACATGGTAAATAATAGTGAAACAATATAAATAACAAGAAAATATATCAAGTATCACTCTTACTATTTAAAACTCTTATAACTATTGAAACCAATATGTTAAACATGGAATAAAAAGCAAGGGGTTATAACTTCTGAAAAAAAAGGAAGGTCCAAAAGAAAAACAACACTAATATCTTTAGATGATATGATATAGACCTAGATAATCCAAGGGGTTTTACTATTAAATTCTCAGAATTGTGAGTTTAGAAAGAACAAGGTAGAAAATAAATATACAAAATGCAATATTTTTTATTTATGGAAACAATAATTCATTAGAGAAATGATGGGGATAAAGTAATCTATTTAGAATAATGACGAAACATATAAAAGTCCAAATAATAGCACTACAAGAAATCTGTAGAACTTTTAGAGATTCAATAGACTCCCTGGGTTCAAACTGTGGCACTGTCACTTACTATGGTTGTGATATGACCATATTACTTAAATCGATGACCCTATTTTCCTTACCTATAAGCTCAGATTAATCATAGTGCCTGTGTCGTAGTGTTATTGTGACGATTATATAAATTAATATACATAAAGATTTTCAAAAATGCCTGGCGCATAGTAAGTACTCGATACATGTAGGCTTATGCGCAGTTACAAACCTTACTGAAGGAACATTCAAAGAAACAAGGAGAATTGAGAGGGCCTTGTCACATTTGATATGTTGGATATTTTCTGCTTATCCATCTAGATCCAATACCCACTCTTCATCCTGTTGGGTACTACAGGAGGCTGACCTAAATGGACATTAATGGGCATCCATGCACTCTGGTGTTCAGTAGAATTTGGCCACTGGAGGATTCTAGAAGGAGATTAGAGGAAGAGAGGAGAGAAGGGAAAGTTAGAGTAATAATTCCTTTTGCTCCTACTCTGCAGAGACACTTGGGGGGGGGGGAGGGGAGGTGCCTGTGTCACTGTGACAAAGGTCACAGTTCTTGTCAGGAAGTACTTTCCACACAGCCCCCTCTGCCTCAGGGTTCCTGTAACTTCCATATTCAAGCCTGTGGTGCTAATAGAGTCCACTGTTACTATTCCTAGGTTTCTGTGAGAATTTTTCTTGTTTCCTTACATCCTGTCCACACCTTGTAAAATAGTCCCGTTATTAAACTCATGAGAAGTACATATATTAATTTAAGTGTACCATCTGTTTTCTACTGAGACCTGACTGATACACTTGACATTAAAATGTATTATAAAGCCACCCCAATTGCTTCAAAATGAATTATTCCTAGAGTTTTACTTAAAATGTATTAAAGTTTATAGTCTCTAAAACCAGCATATATTTTTTATAATCATAACAATTAAATAGAAAAATAATTATTAATAAAACTGTGAAATGTCAGCTGATATTTCTTAAAACATCAAAAAGATAATAAAGAAAAAGTCCAATATTGGGATTGTGAGTGAATATTCAGAATGGTCCTCAGTAAGACATTAACTTGCAAGAGAGCTATTTGGCAATGATTTACAGAAATCAAAATAATCATACTTTTAACTCAGTAAAACTCATTTTGAAACTCTATTTCAAAAAAAAATAATTTAAATTAAAAATGCACATATACATCATTGTACCTCAGCTATATATTTTACCTAAAAGCTAGAAATAGTCAATGTGCTAACTATGGTAGATGTACTAGAAGATTATTATTATGTTAATGGAATAATGCATTATATTGCCACCAGGAATAATGTGTTTAAGAACTGACTAGAAATAGGTAAAGGACTGTATACATTGATGCTAGGTAGAAAAGAAAATAGAACTTATAGTGACATATACATGCAAAAATAGAAAATATAAATAGTAGAGTGCAAATAATCAAAAGGTCCATTGGTACATCCAAAAGAAAATTATAGATCAATATTCCATATGAAAACTGATGCAAAAAGAAATCTTCAACAAAATGCTAGCAAACTTAATCCAACAGCATACTAAAAGGGTGATTCACCATGACAAAGGAGGATTTATCCCAAGAATGCAAGGGTGGTTCAACATAACAAAATCAGTCATTATAAAACACCACATTAATAGAACAAGTGGGAAAAAAGATCATCTCAATGTTTTGTTGAGTTGTGTACTTGAAACCCATATAGTTTTGTGAAACAATGTTACCCTAATAAATTCAATTAAAATAAAGATAGATGGAAAGGGTGTGTGAGGGAACTGCAAGGTGATAACATTCTATACCTTAATTTGGGTGAAAGCATTCAAATGTTTAATGTATCATCTTCATTCGCACCACACATATCTTATTGATATTTTTTGCTTCTTATTTGTCTTATTAAACAATAAAACAGGAAACCAAGATGGCGGCATAGGTTAACGCCGGAGATCGCTGCCTCAAACAACCACTTCAGAGATATAACTAAAGGACAGAACGGACATCACCCAGAACCACGGGAAGGCTGGCTGAGTGGAAATTCTACAACTAGGAGGAAAGAGAATATCATACCCAGACTCAGAGGAGGCGCAGTGCTGAAGTGAAATACTCAGGTGCGGAGTGCGCGCGCGGAGCGGGCTGGCGGCGGAGGGCGCAGTTGTTGTTTTCAATCGGGAGGGAGTTTCAGACTCTGAGCTCCAGATCCGGGCGAGTCTCTGGGGACCGAGACTCAAACGGGAGAAACGGGACTGTCTGGCTTCGGTCGGAAATCGAAGGCAGCTTTCTCTCCGAGGTTTGCAGCCATTGCTGGGGCTCTGAGAGGCAGAGCCCCTGGGGAAGGAACTGAGAGTCGCCATAACTGCTTGTTCCGCCCGCCCTGTAGATCCCCGGGGACCCGCCCCGCCCAAGCCCTGCGCAGCGCCATTTGCCGGATAGCCTCAGGCAAACGCTAGATTAGCACCGCCCTAGAGATCCAGCACAGAAGCCCTCCCACTACAGACACAGCCGACTCTCATAGCCAGTTAGCCTGGAGGTCAAATCACCCCGGTATTGCCTACATCAATCAAGGCTTAAAGGCAACAAGACTGCGGACAAAGACCACTAGGGGGTGCACCAAGAAAGCATAAAAAATGCGGAGACAAAGAAACAGGACAAAACTGTCAATGGAGGATATTGAGTTCAGAACCACACTTTTAAGGTCTCTTAAGAACTGTCTAGAAGCTGCCGATAAACTTAGTAAGGCCCTCGAAAAGACTGGTGAGACCGCCGATAAATGTAGTGAGATCCTCAAGAAATCTAATGAGACCCTCGATGTTGTGATAAAGAACCAACTAGAAATTAAGCATACACTGACTGAAATAAAGAATATTATACAGACACCCAACAGCAGACCAGAGGAGCACAAGAATCAAGTCAAAGATTCGAAATGCGAAGAAGCAAAAAACACCCAACTGGAAAAGCAAAATGAAAAAAGAATCCGAAAATATGAAGATAGTGTAAGGAGCCTCTGGGACAGCTTCAAGCGCACCAACATCAGAATTATAGGGGTGCCAGAGGATGAGAGAGAGCAAGATATTGAAAACCTATTTAAAGAAATAATGGCAGAAAACTTCCCCCACCTGGTGAAAGAAATAGACCTACAGGTCCAGGAAACGCAGAGAACCCCAAACAAAAGGAATCCAAAGAGGACCACACCAAGACACATCATAATTAAAATGCCAAGAGCAAAAGACAAAGAGAGAATCTTAAAAGCAGCAAGAGAAAGAAACCCAGTTACCTACAAGGGAATACCCATATGACTGTCAGCTGATTTCTCAACAGAAACTTTGCAGGCCAGAAGGGAATGGCAAGAAATATTCAAAGTGATGAATACCAAGAACCTACAACCAAGATTACTTTATCCAGCAAAGCTATCATTCAGAACGGAAGGTCAGATAAAGAGCTTCACAGATAAGGAAAAGCTAAAGGAGTTCATCACCACCAAACCAGTATTATATGAAATGCTGAAAGGTATCCTTTAAGAAGAGGAAGAAGAAAAAAAAAAGGTAAAGATACAAATTATGAACAACAAATATGCATCTATCAACAAGTGAATCTAATAATCAAGTGAATAAATAATCTGGTGATCATAATAGAATCAGGGACATAGAAAGGGAATGGACTGACTATTCTTGGGGGGGAAAGGGGTGTGGGAGATGCGGGAAGAGACTGGGCAAAAATTGTGCACCTATGGAAGAGGACAGTGGGTGGGGAGTGAGGGCGGAGGGTGGGGCGGGAGCTGGGAGGAGGGGAGTTATAGGGGGAAAAAAAAGAGGAACAAATGTAATAATCTGAACAATAAAGATTTAATTAAAAAAAAACAATAAAACAATCTAAGCACAAACACACACACACACACACACACACACACACACACACACACACACACTCCAATCCTGCTAAGGATAGGTCACCCCTATTGCATATATCCAACTCTTGAGATGTGGCATCACCAGAGTTTATTACCAATGTCTAGATTAGTATGAGGACTTCAGAAAACTGGTAAAAGTTGTTACAGACCAGCCTCTGTAATCTGCTATTTCTTTTATATTTGGTGTAGCTTATAATAACATTTTGTCAAAATCATTTTCTCTAACTTTGGAAATGGTGTTCTATTTTAAATAGCAGTCTTATACAAAGGCTATTTCAGTCATGTACATTGTATTCTTTGTCCTCCATTACCATATTTTAAAAATACATTTAAATATCTGAAAGAGTAAGGACATTTTTAGTAGTCTTAGGTTTTCATGCCTATTAATATATTCAGATACTCTTCAAAAATCACGGAAGTATAATCATTATTATTTTTATTATGATTGCAATAAATAATTTATAATTTATAAATAACATTCAAATGTTATCAACAAGAATCAAGAAATCTCTCCATGTATTAAGATTTCCTGTTATATGATTCAGTAAAATTTGCTAACTTTCTTTTTATAGTCCCCATAATTCTTTTGGAAGTTATTTCAATGTTTTTTTTAATTTGTTTTTTAGTTATTTAGAATGTCATATTTTTAATAACTTATAATTGGTTGTTTTGCAATATAAGAAATATTTGTTTGCACTTATTTTTGTCTGATAATGTTATTTAATATTGTTATTATTTCTCAAATTTCCATTTTTTTTTTTTACCAAGTATATAATCATATGGTCTGAAATAAAGATGGGATCACCTTTCCAAAAAAAAAAAAAGAAAGGAAGAAAGAAAGAGATCATCTCAATAGATATAGAAAAGGCATTTGACAATATCCAGCACCTCTTCATGATAAAAACACTTAACATACCAGGGATAGAAGTGAACTTCTTCAACATGATAATGGGCATTTATGATAAATTCACAATTAATGTCATAGTCAATGTTGAAAAACAGAATGCTTTCCCAATAAGATCAAGAACAAAACAAGAATGTTCACTTTCACCATGTATCAGAAGTTCTGAATCCCAGCAACAACACAGAGTGGGTAACTATTAAGGAACCAGCTCTGCATAGTTGACCTCTCCAAATCACTTTTAAGTGCAATAGAGATGCCGTATAGCCTCAGAGGCCAACCCCAGAACACTGCCACCCAGAGTCTGAGTCACAAACTGACTCTTTGCTAAACACAAAATAAGGCAGTCTGGGAAACAAATACGGCCTGCTTTAAAATAAGGACTGTGGTTTACAACACAGAGGAACAGTGTATTGCAGGGAAACTCAACACTCTCCTGAATACCTGGCAGGACTAAAGGCGAGCCAGACTGAAGAATAGAAGAACCGAAGGACCTTTACTACTGCAATTTTTTTTTCTTTTTTCACCTTTTAACTAAGAAACCAATTTTTTTTCCTTTTTCTTCTTCTTTTTTTTCTTTTTTTTTCTGTCTTTCTTCTTCTTTTTCCATCACCTGATTATACCCTTTTAATTACTACCTTCTTACTTTTAACCAGTATTATTACTGCTACCATTTTACCATTTCTTAAAGAGCCATTTTATTTTCCCTTATTTTATTTTGGGATTAGTGTTCTCCATTCTATTTTCATTGTTATATTATTGGTTGTTTCTAGTTTGCATCCATCTCCAGGGAGCTGTTGCTGGAATTTGTTGGGATTAGTGGCGGTTCTATAGGAGCATTCTCCTCATATAAAAAGTCTCTTCCCCTCTTCCACTTCATTCTCTCTTTTAGGTCTTTTTTTTCTTTTCTTTTATCGCTTTTATTTTCCCCCTCCTTTTTCACAATTTCATTTTTGCACTCCTTTTTTTGGTCCCTACTTTTCTTTTCTTTTTCTCTTTTATCTTCCTTCTTCCTTATCCCCTAATTCTCTTAATTCAGGTGGTCACCTTTATTTGGGGTTATTAATATCGTGAATATATTTGTGTTTAGTGCCTGGTACATGGTGCCTTGTTGTGTTGTATTTTGTGCCTTTAAATCAACGCAGCAGATCCAAGCAACAGCAACCCCCTGAGCACCACACCCTCTGCTGAGGAACAGCAGCTGTACGTGAAACCTCCCCCCACCAGCCAGAAGAGCCACCAGAGCTGAGAACAGCACCCACCAGAGGAGCTGCTGCCAACTGAAGAGCAGCTGCTACCACAACCTCCTGAAGAGCAACGACAGACCAAGGAGTCACTGCCACCAAGGGAGCAGCCACTGAACAACTCAACGTCTAGATATGTCAGTGAGATCAAACATGGGTAGACAAAGAAACCCCCAAAGGAAAGAGAAGGAGGACTCTCCAGAAAAGCAGCTAAGTAATACAGAGGCATGCAACATGACAGAAAAAGAATTCAGAATAAGGGTCCTAGAGTGCATAAACCGGATGGAGGAAAAAATCGACAACCTCTGCAAGAAGCAAGAAGAAACAGATGAAAAAATCAATAACATATGGAAGAAGCTAGAAGAAACAGATGAAAAAATCAACAACTTAAGTAAGACCCAAGAAAAAATGAAGAGTGATATAGCTGCAATGAAAAACTCCATTGAAAGTATCAACAGTAGACTGGGTGAAGCGGAGGACCGAATTAGTGAATTAGAAGACAAGGAAGCAAAACACACCCAAAATGTACTGCAATTGGAGAAAAAAATTAAAAGGCAGGAGGAGAGCCTAAGGGAGCTTTGGGACAACATGAAACGAAACAACATACGAATAATAGGGGTACCAGAACAACAGAAGCATGAACAAGGATTAGAAAACCTATTCGAAGAAATAATATCAGAAAACTTCCCTGAGGTGGGGAAGAAAAAAGTCACACAAGCCCAGAGAGTCCCAAACAAGGTGAACCCGAAAAGACCCACACCAAGACACATCATAATTACCATGGCAAATGTTCAGGACAAAGAGAGAATCTTACAGGCTGCAAGAGAGAGATGGAAAGTTACATACAAGGGATCTCACATTAGATTATCAAATGATTTCTCAACAGAAACACATCAGGCCAGAAAAGAATGGACGGAAATTTACAAAGTGATGCAAAGCAAAGGACTGAATCCAAGAATACTCTATCCAGCAAGGCTATCATTCAAACTTGAAGGGGAAATAAGAAGCTTCACAGACAAAAAAAAGGCTAAGGGAGTTTATCACCACCAAGCCAGCAATGCAAGGAATGCTAAAGGTTCTGGTATAAAAAGAAGTAATAAAAAGCTCAGAAAGAAAACAGCCACACAAAAAAAGAAATGGCTACAAACAAGTACCTTTCAATAATAACTTTAAACGTAAACGGACTAAATGCTCCAAGCAAAAGACATCGAGTGGCTGAATGGATAAAAAAACATGACCCATACATCTGCTGTCTACAAGAAACCCACCTCATTAGAAGGGACTCACACAGACTGAAAGTGAAAGGACGGAAAAATATCTTTCAGGCAAATGGAAAGGAAAAGAAAGCTGGGGTAGCAATACTTATATCGGACAAAATAGACCTCAAAGTGAAGGCCATAACAAGAGATAAGGAAGGCCACTTCATAATACTAAAGGGATCTGTGGGAAACTGTTTATTGCCTTCACTATCTGATAAGCATAGACAGAGAACCCCCCCCCGAAGACTGGGTGCCTTTGAAGCCCTCCCAAATGTCGGAGCTAGGCGCCACCTCTGTTTGTCCAGACAGTGGTAGCTGAAACTACTCCCCCATTTATTATTATGTAAATCCTTGCTGATGGGCTAGTCTGCCTGTTGAAGGGGGTCACCTGCCTAGGGCTATGCTATAGGGGCATCCCAGATCAATAAAAGGTTGGAGCGGCCTGAGCATAGAAAGAAGTCCTTCGGGACTTGCCGCTTGGTCCCCCAATATTGCAAAATTATCTCGTGTCTTTGTCTCTCATTTGCTGTGCGGCTCCTCTTTCAAATACCGAACCCTACTCCATGCGAGTCGTGGAAGGAAACACTCAACAGGATCAATACAACAAGAAGATATAATCCTGGTAAACATATATGCACCCAATGCAGGAGCACCCAAATTCATAAAAAAAACTCCTGGAAGATATCAAAGGAGAGATCGACAACAATACAATCATAGTAGGGGACTTTAATACACCACTGACAGCACTGGATAAGCCCTCTAGACAAACAATCAGCAAAGATACAGCAATCCTAAATGACTCACTAGATCAGATGGACTTAATAGACATCTTCAGAACACTTCACCCCAAAGGCAGGGAATATACATTCTACTAAAATGCTCATAAGACATATTCAAAAATAGACCATATGTTGGGTCACAAGCAAAGTATCCCCAAATTCAAGAAGATTGAAATCATAAAAAGCATCTTTGCAGACCACGATGGCATAATATTAGAAATAAACTACAATAAAAACAACCCAAAATACTCAAACACCTGGAAGCTGAATAGCATGCTATTAAATATTCATTGGGTTACCAATGAGATCAAAGAAGAAATTAAAAACATCCTGGAAACTAATGACAATGAAAACACAACAATCCAAAACCTATGGGACACAATGAAAGCAGTCCTGAGAGGGAAGTTTATAGCTCTACAGACCTATCTCAAAAAACAAAAAAAAAAAATGGTAGTAAATCATCTAACTCTACAACTCAAAGAATTAGAAAGAGAGCAACAAGAAAACCCCAGAGTGAGCAGAAGGTAGGAGATACTAAAGATTAGAGCAGAAATAAATGACATAGAGACCAAAAATCAATACAGAAAATCAATGAAACCAAGAGCTGGTTCTTTGAAAGGATAAACAAGATTGACAAACCTCTAGCCAGACTCACCAAGAAGCAAAGAGAGTGGACCCAAATAAACAAAATCAGAAACGATAGAGGTGAAATAACAACAGACCCCACAGAAATACAAATGATTGTTAAAAAAATACTATGGACAGCTCTACTCCAACAAACTAGACAACCTGGAGGAAATGGACAAATTCCTAGAAAAATACAACATTCCAAAACTCAATCAGGAAGAATCTAAAAATCTCAACAGGCCAATAACTATGGAAGAAATTGAAGCAGTCATCAAAAAGCTTCCAGCAAACAAAAGCCCAGGACCAGACGGCTTCACAGGGGAGTTTTACCAAACATTCAAGGAAGAACTAAAACCTATCCTCCTCAGACTACTACAAAAAATTCAAGAGGAAGGAACACTTCCAAGCTCATTCTATGAAGCCAACATCACCCTAATACCAAAACCAGGTAAAGACAATACAATGAAAGAGAATTACAGGCCAATATCCCTCATGAACATAGATGCCAAAATCCTCAACAAAATCTTAGCAAATCGGATCCAGCAGTACATCAGAAAGATCATACACCATGACCAAGTAGGATTTATCCCAGGGATGCAAGGATGGTACAATATCCGCAAATCAATAAACATGATACATCACATAAACAAATTGAAAGAAAAAAACCACATGGTCATATCAATTGATGCAGAAAAAGCATTTGACAAAATTCAACACCCATTTTTGATAAAAACTCTCAGTAAGGCGGGAGTAGAAGGATCATACCTCAACATAATAAAAGCCATATATGACAGGCCCACAGCCAGCATCATACTCAATGGACAAAAACTAACACCATTTCCCCTAAGAACAGGAACAAGACAGGGATGCCCCCTCTCACCACTCCTGTTCAACATAGTACTGGTAGTGTTAGCCATTGCAATTAGGCAAGAAGAAGAAATAAAAGGCATCCAAATTGGAAAAGAGGAAGTAAAACTGTCCTTATTTGCAGATGACATGATATTATACATACAAAAGCCTAGAGACTCCAACAAAAAGCTACCAGACTTAATACATGAATTTGGCAATGTAGCAGGATACAAAATTAACCCCAAGAAATCTGAAGCATTTCTATACACCAATAGTGAACTTTCAGAAAGAGAGATTATAAAAACAACCCCGTTTACCATCGCACCAAAAAAATTAAGCTACCTAGGAATAAACTTAACTAAAGAGGTAAAAGACCTCTACTCAGAAAACTACAGGACGTTGAAAAAAGATATAGAGGAAGACATAAACAGATGGAAGAACATACCGTGTTCATGGATTGGTAGAATCAACATCATTAAAATGTCCATACTACCCAAAGCAATCTATAAATTCAACGCACTTCCCATTAAAATACCAACGGCATACTTCATAGATCTACAACGAACTCTCCAAAAATTCATCTGGAATAAAAAGAGACCCTGAATCGCTGCAGCAATCCTGAAAAAGAACAAAGTAGGTGGGATCTCAGTACCAGATATCAAGATGTATTACAAATCCACTGTTCTCAAAACTTCCTGGTACTGGCACAAGAATAGGCATATAGATCAATGGAATAGACTAGAGAGCCCAGAAATCGGTCCGAACCAATATGCTCAATTAATATTTGACAAAGGAGGCAAGAACATACAATGGAGCCAAGATAGTCTCTTCAATAAATGGTGTTGGGAAAATTGGACGGATATATGCAAGAAAATGAAACTAGACCACCAACTTGCACCATACACAAAAATAAACTCAAAATGGATAACGGACTTAAATGTATGACAGGAAACCATAAAAATTCCAGATGAATCCAAAGGCAACAAAATCTCAGACATATGCCGAAGCAATTTCTTCACTGATACAACTCCTAGGGCACTTGAAACTAAAGAGAAAATGAACAAATGGGACTACATCAAAATAAAAAGCTTCTGCACAGCAAAAGAAACCATCAACAAAACAACGAGAAAACCCACTGTGTGGGAAAATATATTTGCCAGTGTCATATCTGATACGGGCCTAATCTCCAAAATTTATAGGGAACTCATACAACTTAACAAAAGGAAGATAAACAATCCAATCAAAAAATGGGCAAAGGACCTAAATAGACACCTTTCAAAAGAGGACATTCAGAAAGCCAAGAGACATATGAAAACATGCTCAAAGTCACTAATCATCCGAGAGATGCAAATCAAAACAACAATGAGGTACCATCTCACACCTGTCAGACTGGCTATCATCAACAAATCAACAAACGACAAGTGCTGGAGAGGATGTGGAGAAAAAGGAACACTTGTGCACTGCTGGTGGGAATGCAGACTGGTGCAGCCACTATGGAAGACAGTATGGAGTTTCCTCAAAAAACCACAAATGGAACTCCCATTTGACCCTGTGATCCCACTTCTAGGAATATATCCCAAGAAACCAGAAACACCAATCAGAAAGGATATATGCACCTCTATGTTCATAGCAGCACCATTCACCATAGTTAAGATCTGTAAACAGCCTAAGTGCCCATCAGTAGATGAATGGATTAGAAAACTGTGGTACATCTACACGCTGGAATACTATGCTGCTCTAAAAAGGAAGGAACTCTTACCATTTGCAACAGCATGGATGGAACTGGAGAGCATTATGCTAAGTGAAATAAGCCAGTCAATGAAGGAAAAATACCACATGATCTCACTCATTCAGGGATAATAGAGACCATTATAAACTTTTGAACAATAATAGATACAGAGGCAGAGCTGCCTCAAACACATTGTCAAACTGCAGTGGGAAGGCCGGGGAGGGCTGGGGGGCAGGAGGTAAGGGGGTAGGAGATCAACCAAAGGACTTGTATGCATGCATATAAGCATAACCAATGGACATAAGACACTGGGGGATAGGGGAGGCTAGTGGACTGTCTAGGGCGGGGGGGAAAAAATGGACACATATGTAGGAAAAAAAAAAAGATGTTCTATCCAGGGAAATTAGACAATAAGAAGAAATGAAAGGCATTCAAATTAGAAAGAAAGAAGTAAAACTATTTCAATCTTCAGATGACATATTCCAGAAAATAACGAACCTACAAGAAAGCTACTAGAGCTAATAAATGAATCAGTAATGATGCAGGATAGAAGAAAAATATATTGAAATCAGTTATGGTTTTAAACACATTCAATGAACAATTAAAAGAGTAATTAAGCAAATAATTCCATCAAGCAAAGTATCTAAAATAGTCAAAACTTAGGAATAAGTTTAACCAAGGAGGTGAAAGACTTGTACAATAAAAATGACAAAACATTGTTAAAAAAGTTAAGGAAAAACTAAACAAATGGAAAGACATTTTATTTTTATAAAAAGAAAGCTTAATTTTGGTAATATTAATAATAGCCAAAGTGATTTTTTAGAGTCAATGCAATCCCTGTCAAAATTCTACCAACTTCTTTTGGGAAATGGAAAAGATGATCCTCAAATTTATATGGAATTGCAAGTGGCCTCAAACAGCCTAAATAATATTGATAAAGATGAATATAGTCAAAGAATTTACACTTTCTGATTTCCAAACTTCCTAAAAAGTTATACTAATCAAAACAGTATGGTTTTGGCATAAGGATAGACACATAGACCAATAGATTAGAATTGAGAGTTCAGAAATAAACTTATAAACCAACTAGAGGCCTGGTGCACGAATTTCATGCACTCGGAATCATTGATCAGCTGCCTCCTGCATGCCCCCCACTGGGGATCGTGCCCGAAACCAAGGCATGTGCCCTGACCAGGAATCAAACCCAGGACCCTTCTGTCCCCAGGACGACGCTCTATCCACTGAGCCTAACCAGATAGGGCTCCAGTTTTTTTCCTATTATAAATAAGGTTGCAATAAAATCTCCACACATAAAAGTTTTATATTCATTGTGAAGTTTTCTGTTTTTTGTTGTTATTTTGTAATGTTGATTGATCCCAACTCCCTCTAGAACAGTGGTTGGCAAACTGCGGCTCGCGAGCCACATGCGGCTCTTTGGCCCCCTGAGTGTGGCTCTTCCACAAAATACCGACTTCTGCGTATGGGCCACGAAGTTTCAATCGCACTGTACATGTGTGCCCATACGTGGTATTTTGTGGAAGAGCCACACTCAAGGGGCCAAAGAGACGCATGTGGCTCGCGAGCCACAGTTTGCCAACCACTGCTCTAGAACACCTTTATTTCTAGTCTCCTTCCATCTAGAAGCGGCCAGGTAACCCACTTCTGAACAGTGAAATTAAGCAGAAAACACTGGGTGAGACTTCTGTGAATGATTTTTTAGAAGGTCAGAGTTCTGCTGATATACACCTTCTTTCCCAAAACAAATGATGATGACTATGATAATAATGATGATGGTATTGATGGAAGTGTTAGGTAGGAGCTAGACATGAGCAGCTGGAGTGGGGCCTGCCCTGAGGCCCTGAACAGGAGTCAGAGCCAGCCGGTTCTTCTTCTTGCAAGCTCAGAAGAAAACGACATGACCTCAATGTGATCTTACTAGGGTCATAGACTGATTATAGTAAAATTTGCATTTTGGTTTTGACTTCGCCCCCCCCACCCATGAGTTTTTCCTTATGCATTATGGGTAAGGGCATGCCCAGAAGAAATATAGTTTCTGTCAATCATTCCTGAATGCAAATGAAAGTCTCCACCCAGAAAATTCCAGGAGTTTGGGGCCAGTCTCTCTCTCTCTCTCTCTCTCTCTCTCTCTCTCTCTCTCTCAACTGGCCCACTCCTCATTTGGAGTGCATCTTCAATAAACCCCATTGTGCTTTACCTTCATTTTTGTTAACCTTAAAATCTTTTCTGCGTCTACGAGAAGAACCGAAGTCCCAGCTGGTAACCCCAATCAGTAGCAGAAGGATGAAGGGCCTTTTTTTGCTACTTTCACTGGCTGGAATTACTCTCATGAGGCTGTCCTCTACATGCATTCTCCCAACTACCTTCTCTCTCCCTCAGTAACTCTTTCAGACATTCCTGCCCTTCCCTCTAGGTTACAGAGTCAATGATTTCACTAGCTACATTTTACTCTTCTGTTATCCACAATGGGAGTCACCTATATTGCATTATCAATGTCTTAACTCCCAGTCTACACAATAGAAGAAGGAAAGGTTAGAATGTGAAAAGAAACAGTGTAGTTTAGTGGTTTCCAGTGAAGGGAACCAAAGTTTGGCCACCCTGAAGCTGCCTTTTGGGACACTGATTTTAAACTGGTTATTAAGAAATAAGACTCAGAAAGAACCTTTGCCTTCGTTAATATTATGTTAATATTATTTTCCTGGAACAGGCTTTTCCCCCCTTTCCTGCCCAAGAGATTCAAGTGGAAACACCTGTTCCAGGAAAAATAATATTAACATATTTACCTTCACGTAACCTGAATTGAGTTTGATAGATGGAAGGGCATCAGGCAGGGGCCTGTTTACCAGGAACTCCTTGTGTCTCATTGTTTCCGAGTTGCCTAGCAAAAATTTACCTGCCATGTGTATCCTGTTCTTCCTCAACTACCTACAGATCGCCCATTCACATTTCTGAAACCTGAGATTCTGTCCCCTTTTTCTCCTTTGTTTAAAATAGCCCAGTTGGCATGGCTCAGTGGTTAAGCGTTGACCTGTGAACCAGGAGGTCACGGATCGATTCCCAGTCAGGGCACATGTCCAGGTTGTAGGCTCAATCCCTGGTGTGGGGAGTGTAGGAAACAGCGGATCAATGATTCTCTCTCATCATTGATGTTTATATATATATCTCTCCCTATCTCTTCCTCTCTGAAATCAATAATATATATTTAAATTAACATATATACCCAACTTCACCTCACCATCTTTGAAATTGTCACGGTTATAAGAATTCCCCATGCACATGCATTGAAATTTGATTTTCTTCTGTTAATCTGTTATTTTGATTGTTAACCCAGCTGGAAGAACTTAGAAGGTGGGGAAAAAATATTAATTTTTTTAGCTCCCACAATAGCATATTTGCTGGAGGCAGTTGGTTTTTAATCCTATCTCTATCATCAACAGTTTTCTTAATATTTCTGCTCCTTAGTTTGCTCATCTACAAAATGGGGAAAAATAATAGTAGTCATCTCACAGGGGTTGTTATGAGGATTTAAAAAGTTAATATTTGTAAAGCACATATATTAAGTGCTGCATGAATGTTCGTAAAATCTTACATCTCTTCCTTCCTCATCTAATATATATATATATATATATATATATATATATATATATATATACAAATTTAAAAAACAACACACCACTGTGTTGAAGTCTAGTGTTTATCCATCAACTACTTGAAATATCTTCTATTCATTCATTCAACAAGCTTTTATTGTTTTGTGCTTGGTATGTGTAAGACACAGGAAAATACAAACAACAAATATGAATAATATTTACCTTGAATAGCTTCTGCCCAGATACTTGGAAAAATTTCAGACTTTAGTGGTAAGGCTCATATTCATGAAGATCACAAATCTTTTCAGTGGACATGTATACCTAGCTTTACTAGTAAGTAATAAAATTACCTAAATATACAATACAAAAAAGTTTCTCATTAGCAATGAGTAGTACCTAAAATGTTTATATGCAGTATTATTTTACCTGTGGAATTGACCAACATGAAATGTCTATAATTGTCTCTTACATTTAAAATGCCTTTGTTTATGCTGAGGAAATTATATGTTTAAACTAATTTACTTTCAGAACTTCAAAAGTAAATGTGCAAATAAAGAGAGCAAGAATACAAATATAAGCATGTCATCAGCTTGCTGCAGTAGGGGTACATGAGTGGAGACCCTCTGCTGTTTGTGGGGTTCTTGGGGTGCAGCTGAAAGAAGCATTTTCAGAAGCTCCCATGGGAGGATGGAATGTGGAAGAACGCTCTACTGGCAGGGAGTTATATTTCTCGGGATCCAAAATCCCATTTCCCTCAAGCCAGTCCTGAAAGAGGGGCAGCTGAGAGTTCAGCAGAGCCAGAAGCAGGGCCAATGTCCAGAGTTTCAGAATGTTGCCGCCCGGTGTGGATCAGCATTCAGGTCAGATTCCAGTCCATTAGTCCATACGTGGAGCCCAAAATGGCTGTGTGCCATGTGGGTGCAAGGGAGCCAGCCTCCTGCAGCAGGAGTCCCAAGAAAGAGGGAGAGAGAGAGAGAGAGAGAGAGAGAGAGAGAGAGAGAGAGAGAGAGAGAGAGAGAGAGAGAGAGAGAAAGAGAGAGAGAGATCACTTCTTTGTTTAGAAATTTAAATATTTGGGTTTTGTCTGCTTGCAGTGGTCACACCCATCCTGGCCAATAACCTGTTTCCAGGGGTGATGGAGGTGATGGACGCGGTGGACAGGCAATTAGCCTCCCATGGCACTCAGACCTTACGGGGCATGCGTCTAAACTGCCTTTGTCCAGTCCCTTCCCCCATCAATCAGCAGGGAACAGACTTGGAGAGTGTTAAAGGCAGCTTTTTGGCGAAGTTATACAAATGGCATATCTATATAGAATTTTCCCTTTTACTTCTTTCTTGTTAAATAATAACCAGGTTATTACAATGGTATGAAGCTTACATCTTCTTTGGGAATGTTTCTCAGACTTCAAATATATAATAAAAAAAACTTCCCAAAAGCACAGTTTTAAAATAAATCAGTTTGAAATAATCTAAGTCCAATTGATCTGTTTCTTCTTTCACTTTAAACACAGAGTCACAAGACACCTGCATCCTGAAATCATTTTTCATCAAACTGACAGAATTAATGGATCACATATTCTGAGTCTAAATGATTTATTTTGTCTTATGTATTGTTTGTGATTTGGAAAACAAATGTACTTGTAATTAGATAGACTTACCTTTCATTGTTAGGACACAACAGGTCATAACATTTTTTGGCCTGTTATAGTCAAACATTGTTAGGACATAACATTTTTTGCAGGAAGAAACTGATAAGCTCACAAACCATTTAAGACTACCTTTAAAAAATATCCCCACTCCTCTTTTCCACATTTATTTTGTTGGCTTTGTTCTGCCTTCTCACTTGCTTGCAGATTTCTAAATACCAAATTAACATGTGAAACCTCACTGGTTAACTGCAAATCTGTAAAGCAACAAAACTGAAGTGATGTGTCTTTGTTATGAACAGAAAGAGTTAGTCTGCCCAGCTATAGCAGAGCCAAACACTAAACACCAAGAATTGCAGTGGCGAAAGAATGGCTAATTTTATGCTTTCTTTATTTTTTATCTTTTAATTACAGCTGTACAGCATAGTGGTTAGAGTAGACAATTATATACTTTACAGAGTGTTGCCCCAGATACTTCCAGTACCTACCTATTTTATTATGAACAGTGCCACCCAGAAGAACCGGAGTAATGCTCACAAGCCTGAACTACCTGATCCGGGGTTCAGGGCGGGTTGTTGAGGGTATGGGGGAGCAGGTACAGGCAGTCCTTCGGTTACTTCAGACTCAATGAACATTGTTTCGTGGTTACGTTGCCATCTCCCATTTATTTATTTAAAAAAAAAAAAAAACTTCCATCATTTTGACGTAGGTACATATGTGCTTTATGTTTTTTATTATTTATTTACCACAAATAAAGGTCAGGAATTGTTATCTTTTTTTTAAAAAAAAAATATATTTTATTGATTTTTTACAGAGAGGAAGGGAGAGAGATAGAGAGTTAGAAACATCGATGAGAGAGAAACATCGATCAGCTGCCTCCTGCACATCTCCTACTGGGGATGTGCCGGCAACCCAGGTACATGCCCTTGACCAGAATCGAACCTGGGACCTTTCAGTCCGCAGGCCGATGCTCTATCCACTTAGCCAAACCGGTTCCGGCAGGAATTGTTATCTTTTAATTTTTTTTTTTACTGTTTCACTTCATTACTGCTGTGTATGTGCTCCATGTGAGTGACATAGGTGCTTACGTAGGTGGGTTCCGACTTACTTGGCGTGGTAGTAATGGATCTCCGAGTAACCCGAGGACCTGCTGTATGTGGGAGTGCTGGCTGGTAAGTTTTAACTGGAGGACCTTGTAGCGTGGCCATTTATTGTAGGGGAGTCAACACCAGATCGTCCGTACAATGGACCCTCAGCTTCGGAAAAGGCTCGGATATGTAAGTTGGGTTATGTCCTGGTCCTTTAGTTCCATGGCATGGGAGGGCAGGGGAGACTTTGGGCTGGTGCAGCTGGAGGTCAGAGTTCTCTCCTCTGGGCATGCTTCAGCTACATGACATGGTTTTGGTCTGTTGTCTCTGAAAGCAACTCAGTATCTCATTATCCAGGACAGGGCCATTTTCAGTTGGTTCTATGGTTACATTGTGACAATAATAAATCCTTAAAAATCAGCAATACGAAATGCCTTTTCCATTTACCTTGCTGATAGCAAAGAATATTTATGATAATTTTAGCACATAAAGCCCATTCAATATGTTTAGCATTCCAGGAATAAGCAAATGTTTCCAGGCACATTATTTCCAAAATCACAGCAAAAGCCCCTTGGAAAATTTATTTAGATTCTTACACTTTTTATTCTAGAAAAGATGATACCTAGTAAAAAGACAAATCACTGTCCAGATAGTATCTTATATAAGCCCTCATTGTATATCTCCTTTTTAGAATACAGTGTAATTATGATAAAAATGGAATCCTATTAATAAATGTCTGAAGAGTCAGAGTAACAATAACAAACTAAGGTTTAATAATAATAGAAATTAGCTGGTTTAAGCATTTTCTAGTATGAATGCATTTGACTTAGTAGCAAAATATTTTGGCCTCTTAAAAAATTCAATATTATCACTTTCAGAAATTTTCGAAAAGTTAAGCAGGTTTTCATAAGAAGGAAGCTTGTACCTTTCTTATTCACTTTTAAATTAATTTTCAGTAAATGAATAAACACAGAAAGGCACGATCATTTTATTTTTAAATGTCTGTCATGAGAGAGTAGGAGTTTGGAAGTTCTAAATACTGGAGGCCAAAGCACAAGGTCATTTCCTCAGCAGAATTACTAAAAAATGCCAATAATTCTCAAATCGTCTCTGCAATACTTATATGCATTATGTGAATTTCAAAGTTCAGGCCCTGGACCAGTAGCTCAGGCATCACCTGGGAACTTGTTAGAAATGCAAATTTTCAGGTCCCATCACAGCAGAACTGAATCAAAAACCCTGGGGATGAGGTTCAGAAAGCTGTTTTAACACTCTCTCCAGGTGACTTTGATGTATGCTGAAGTTTGATAATTGTTCTAGAGCAGCGGTTCTCAACCTGTGGGTCACGACCCCTTTGGGGGTCGAACGACCCTTTCACAGGGGTCACCTAAGACCATCCTTCATATCAGATATTTACATTACGATTCATAACAGTAGCAACATTACAGTTATGAAGTAGCAACGAAAATAATTTTATGGTTGGGTCACAACATGAGGAACTGTATTTAAAGGGCCAGAGGGTTGAGAACCACTGTCTTAGGTGTTGCAATAAAGGGTATAATGTCTATAAGGAATTTAAAACAATAGCAAAACTGAAAATATATCTGCTTTTTGTTATTACCATGCAGCAGAAATTTTCATCTATGTCGATGATAAAAACTCCTTTCTGTAGAGATATACACGGGCCACTCCTACTATTCACCCTTCACTCCTTGATGCACCACTTTGTTCTATTACATGCTTTTCAATTTTTATTATTTCTCTTTTGCTTCTTCTTTCTTTGTTCCACCCTTTGTGGATGTCATATAGGTCTAACAGTTACACTGTGAAGTACTTTTATTTAAAATCCCCACTGAGCCAGCTTAGGGCTGCCATGACCAAACCTAGCAATGTAGTTCTTCATGTGCAGGATCTGATCTTGCTCCCGGTGAAACCTCTTCACCTGGTTCTCCTCCAGCTCAGCCACATCTTCATGTGCTCATCGCAATGACCTGCGTAATGCTTCAGTTTCTTGTTGTGCATGTGAATGACGTTGGTACAGACACCATTCAGAAAGTCCTGGGAATGGGAGACGAGGACCAGGATGTGCTTAAAAGTCTTTAGTTCTTCTTCCAACCACACACAAGCATTGAGGTCCAGGTGTTTGTCTATAGAATTTATATTTAAAGGACAGTTTAAATGGACTTAAAATCCTTGATTCGCTGTTTCCTTTAGGAACCAGATTTAGACTTTCAAGAACTTCAGGTGCTGCAAATAACTATGCATGAACTGTGTAATGATATGAAAGTTCATATATAATTGAGCAAACAATAAAAGACTACAAAAATGGGTAGTGATATTTGCTAAATTGCCAATATAACATTTAGAAATGGCGAAATAGTTGGAAGCTCAGTGGATAGGTTTTAGAGAAAATTATAAACAGCTGAAGAGAAAAAAAATGTAGTGACAGATGATATTACTCCAAGTGAGCCTAGAGAAACAAGGACATGTAGGGTAAAGTGAGAACGTCTAATGTAAATAACTCTATCAGAAGAAAATAATATAGAGTGTAAATAAGAACTTTATTTAAATAGATATAGATGAAATATTCCAGAACCAATTTAAAAAAAAAACCCACAAAAAACCTTGAATCCACAGGTATAAGATCCAAGAGATATCAAGCGTGATTTAAAAACTCTAGGCGTAGGAATATTGCAGTGCACCTGCAGAACATCAAAGTAAAAAAAAAATATTACAAAAATTCAGAGGCAGAGGAAGAATAATCACCTACAAAGGAATGACAATTAGAATAATAGCAGACTTCTGAAGTGTAACAATGTAATCCAGGAGATGGAATTATATTTTAAAACTGCTGAGAAAATTGTCTATGTACAATTGTGTACCCAGAAAACTATTTTTTAATAATAAGGGTGGGAAAAAACATCATTTTGAAAGAAACAAAAAAATGATTTAGCTCATCACCAACAAACTATTAACAAAAATCACTTCTAAAGGATGTCTTTCAGACAGCAGGAAAGTAACCACAGAATATAAGAAAATGTGAATGGAGGGCACAGAATACAGTGACAGGTCGATATATAAGCAGATGCCTTCATGGAATAACAAATATGATATCCAATGTGTGAAGTTAAAGAGAACTGAATGAAACACAATATTGTGGAAGTCAGAAGGGGTTGATTAGTGTTAGTGTTCTAATGTCCTTGAAACATTGATACTGGTTTATATTATTCTTTTTTTTTTTCTTCTGGGAATTGGAACTTTTATTAACAAGCTCCTGAGATGATTCTCAAGTGCATAAAACTTTAGGAACTGTTTTAAATGTTTATATGTTGTATCAGAGTAATTTTCATCTTTTTTAAATTTAAATTCTTTATTGTTTAAAGTATTACATAAGTCTCCTTTTCCCCCCATTGATCTCTCCCCAGCCGCTCCCAACCCCCAGCACATACCCTCACTCCCCTACTGTCTGTGTCCATTGGTTATGCTCATTGCCTACAAGTCCTTTGGTTGATTTCTTACCACTCCCCAACCCCACCCCTGCTTTCCCTCTTAGGTTGAACAGTCTGTTTGATGCTTCTATGTCTCTGGCTCTATTTTTATTGATCAGTTTATGTTGTTCATTATATTCCACAAATGAGTGAGATCATGTGATATTTATTTTATTCCAACTGGCTTATTTTGCTTAGCATAATGTTCTCCAGTTCCATTCATGCTGCTGCAAATGGTAAGAGTTCCTTTTCTTTACAGCAGCATAGTATTCCATTGTGTAGATGTACCACAGTTTTCTAATCCACTCATCTGCTGATGGGCACTTAGGCTGTTTCCAAGTCTTAGCTATGGTGAATTGTGCTGCTATGAACATAGAGGTGCATATATCCTTTCTGATTGGTGTTTCTAGTTTCTTGGGATATATTCCTAAAAGTGGGATTACTGGGTCAAATGGGAGTTCCATTTTTAGTTTTTTGAGGAAACTCCTATTCTCCACAGTGGCTGCACCAGTCAGCATTCCCACCAGCAGTGCACGAGGGTTCCTTTTCCTCCACATCCTGGCCAGCACTTGTCATTTGTTCATGATAGCCATTTTGACAGGTGTGAGATGGTACCTCATTGTTGTTTTGATTTGCATCTCTCAGATGATTAGTGACTTTGAGCATGTTTTCATGTCTCTTGGCCCTCTGTATGTCTTCTTTTGAAAACTCTATTTAGGTCCTTTGCCCATTTTTTTATTGGATTGTTTGTCTTCCTTTTGTTAGCTTGTATGAGTTCCCTGTAAATTTTGGAGATTAAACCCTTATTGGTGATAACATTGGCAAATATGTTCTCCCATGCAGTGGGTTTTCTTGTTGTTTTGTTGATGGTTTCTTTTGCTGTGCAGAAACTTTTTATTTTGATGTAATCCCATTTGTTTATGTTCTCCTTACTTTCCATTGTCCTGAGAGCTGTATTGTAACCAATTGCTACGACACATCTGATATTTTGCTGCCTATGGATTTTTCTAAGATTTTTATGGTTTCCGTTTAAGTCCTTTATCCATTTTGAGTTTATTTTTGTGTGTCGTGTAAGTTGGTGTTCTAGTTTCTTTTTCTTTCTTTCTTTCTTTCTTTCTTTCTTTCTTTCTTTCTTTCTTTTTCTTGTTCTCTTGTTTTTTTGCATGTATCTGTCCAATTTTCCCATTATTCTTTTTTTAATATTTTTAAAATTGATTTTAGAGAGACAGGGAGATAGAGACAGAAATATCTATGAGAGCAAAACATCAACATCAGTCTGCTGTCTCCTACATGCCCCCTTCTGGGGATCGAGCCTGCAACCCAGGCACGTGACCTGACCGGTAATCAAACCTGTGACCTCTTGGTGTATGGTTTGATGCTCAACCATTGAACCACACTGGCCAGGCTACTCTATTCTCTTTAAAGCTCATTAGGTTCTAATGATTAGAAGAAAGAGGAAGTATAAAGCTGGTAGAAACAAGTTCAAGTTCAAATATATCAGTAAGTCAATAAATGTTACTGAATTAAACTCACCCAATTAAAGACTAAGAGGAGTCAAAAAATCCCAAATACTATTTTACAAGCCATACAGCTAATATATAAAAACATGGAAATTTTAAAAGAAAAAGATTAAAAATATATACCAGACAAATACTAACCATATACTAACAAATGTTAAATAAGGTGGGCATGGCTATATTAATACTAGACAAAAGATACTTTATGATAAAATATTATTAAGGGTAAAAAGAGTTACTATATGATAATAAAAATATGTGCATGTAACTAATAACATAGCTTTAAGATTTATAAAGCAAAGATGGATAGAACTTCAGGGAGAAATATATAAATCTATCATTATAGTGTAAGGTTTCAACAGACTTTTCTCAATTGATATGTTAAAGAGACAAAGTTTAATAAAATTATAGAAGATGTACACAACATATTTAGTACATTTTTTTAATGGACATATATAGAGAAAATCCTGCACTCAAGAGTTAGAAGATTTATATGCCTTTTCTTCTTAAGAACACATCATGAAAACTGAATACATATTAAATATAAAGAAGCTATAAAAAATTTCAGAGCCTAGATTGTAGATTAATTTCTGATGATAATGCAATTAAGTTGGAGTATCGATCATAAAAAGAAAAAAAAAGGCAGAGAATTTCAGAAGTGAAAAATATTTCTAAATCACTCATGGGACCAATAAAATATCATAATGGAAACTTGAAGTGCTTAGAAATAAATGATAACAAAAATTACTAAAACCAAAACTTTTGAATGCATAAAGATGGTAGCTCATTTATTCAGTTTCTCAAGCTACAATGTTCAAGGACTTCACGCTTATTACTGCCTACACGCCTTTCCTAGTGCTAATTACTTCCTCTCCCAAAAGGTTTCTTTTCTGTTAAAGTTTTGTAAAATTCACCTCCAGTTTCAACTCATTTGTGAAGCTTTAGCATCCACTGTTCCCTAATTGTTTCCCATTTAGTTTTGCAAAGTAGATGGTAAAGTTTTTGAGGGGGGAGGGACCTAGTCCTATTCTACTTTACTTTGCATTTTCTCATGGCACAATACTAAGCACCCTGCCCTCTGTCTCCCTGCCTATTTGTACTCAAACATGCTTCTGAATGATTTATGAAATCATTTAACGCCTTGCAACGAACCACCAACCCAGCCATCATTTAGGACAGTAAAGCACAGAACTGTATTGCTGCAATAGCCCACTGGCTCCCTAGCTTGCTTGATTCCTCTTCAAGACTCGATTTAGAACATAGAAGACAATCTGTTCCTTAAAATCAAGGTCTTAATTTGAATACAACATCTGTATTTTTCGCTAAATATATCATTAGGAAGTTTAATTTTCTTTTGAGGGTGGTGAAAATATGCTTAACATGAATGAAGTGACAAGAAAAATATAAACAGAATCAGAATAAGCAAAATCAAGTCTCTAATCCAGTGATGGCGAACCTATGACACGCGTGTCAGAGGTGACAGGCAAACTCATTTTTTGGTTGATTTTTCTCTGTTAAATGGCATTTAAAGGTATAAAATAAATATCAAAATATAAGTCTTTGTTTTACTATGGTTGCAAATATCAAAAATTTCTATATGTGACACGGCACTAGAGTTAAGTTGGGGTTTTTCAAAATGCTGGCACGCCAAGCTCAAAAGGTTTGCCATCACTGCTCTAATCAGTTAACATTTTACACATTTTGTATTTTCATTCAATACACTAATAATGGACCAATACTCTTGACAGGTGGAAGCACTTGAAGGCCATTGAGCATTGAATTTTCCTAAAGTGGCACAATTACAGAAACACCTGTGTTAAATAAACAAGTGCTGATTTACTATGAAAATATGCAGAGTGTTTAACGGTGCTCCATCATCACCATTTGCTTTTATAGACTTGGTGGAATTACAATGAGAAAATGACAGTTTATTGTCAGGTAAATTATTATACTTTAAAAATTAGTTGAAACTATCCATATACCTATTAAATGCATTACGGAAGCAGTAATGCATGCAGAGTGAGACCACTTAAACGAAGTTGTTTGCTCTCTGATATAACAGAAAGAGAAACAAAACAAAACCTTAGCCTCTCCTCTTCATGTCATTAGAGGTTTTGAACTTGGTTTTTAAGATTGGCCTTTTGTCACACTACCCAAGAGGTTGTACAAAATGGCTAAAATTCCTTCTAGAGAGCTACTAATACATCTTTGATGTTGATAAAACAAAAACGTAGGAATGCAATCATGTTGGCCTGTAGCTTATAATACACACTTAAGGGAAAGAGAGGGATCAATACTTTTCAAATGGGGAAAGAAAAAATGAAAGAGGAAAGAAAAAGCATTTTCATGTTCTTGAAAGGACATAGCAAACCTGGAGATTAAAACCTTCCAAAAGTATAAAAATAATGTAGTGGTAGGCTCTGACTATGTAATTTTGATTCAACATAATATTATCTAAAACGTCTCCTTTTAATATCTTTTGGGTAAGCAAAAATATCACAGTGGATTGAGGGAGTCTTACATCTGTAAAATAGCATATTTTGGGATGTACTAAATCTTTTTCTGTGTTTTGGCTTATAATTATTCTCAGAAATACTTTTTTTTTTGTTAATCCTCACCCAAGGATATTTTTTCCATTGATTTTTAGAGAGAGTGGAAGGGCGGGAGGGAGTGGGGAGAGAGAGACAGAGACAGAGAGAGAGACAGAGAGAGACATTGATTTGTTCCTTCCTGAACTCACCCTGACCAGGGCTGGGAATCAAACCTTTGCCCTCTTGGTGGCGGGACCAGTGCTTTAACCACTGAGCACACCAGGGCTCAGAAATACATTTTTCCTTTCTTATATATGAATGCAACCAATTAACTAACACTTTGATCCAGTTCTAAGAAAAAAAATTGGAAAATGTTACTAAAATTTCAGATCCCTTTTGTCCCCTGGCAGTGTCTTGTTTTCCTTAACTTACCATCAGTTGCAGGGCAAGGAAAAATAAATGAGCCACTTCAGTGTTTGCAGAAGTTTAAAGCATACTCCCACTGAGCCAGTTGTCTGGATTGGAAGAGAGGAGAAGACTTGATTAATGAAAAGTACATAGGTTTGGAAACACTTTTGCATGTGGAGAATCTCCTAAGATGCATCATGTTTTACACACACACACACACACACACACACACACACACTAGTTGGGTAGATTTTTTTTAATGCAATGTCCCAACAAGGGGGGAGCTAGGTAAGAAGAGCCAATAAGCCTGGTAGAACAAAAAATGCTGGAAAGATGAAAATTAAGTACTGCCAGTTTTAAAACAGTAACTTGTACTATGTATCTCCAAAGGCAGTTATTTTTCACGAGAAAAGAGGTGGGAGGGAAACTTGTGAAGAAAGATAAATATCACATCATCTCACTCATTTGTGGAACATAATGAACAACATAAACTGGTCAACAAAAATAGAACCAGAACCATGGAAGCATCAAATAGACTGTCCAACCTATGAGGGAAGGCAGGGGGTGAGGGGGTAGAAGATCAACCAAAGGTTTGACGTTAAACCTCAGAGGGAATGTAGGGGAGGGTGGAGGTAAGGGGGAGAGATCAACCAAAGGACTTGTATGCATGCATATAAGCCTAACCAATGGACACAGACACCAGAGAGGTGAGGGCATGTGCTGGGTGGTGGGGGCGGCCAGATAGAGGGCAATGGGGGTAAAAGGAGACTTATGTAATACTTTAAACAATAAAGATTTTAAATTTTAAAAAAAGAAACGGCAAGTATGGAGTTATCCTAGGGGCTAATGTTGCAGAGGGGCCTGGAGAGAGTGGGAGTGAGGAGTGGGGGTGAGGAGGATGTATTTAGGAAACTAATTCCACAATAATATTCTGCAACAAATGATCACAAAGCTTCATTGGCATACAACAATAAGTGTTTATTGCTCATGTGCCTAGGATGGCTTTCTAAGCACTTTGTTGATTTTGGTTGGGTTTTCTCACATATCTGGGATTTGGTTGACTGTACACTCATTCAAACTGACCTCGGCTGGGATGAGTAGAGCAGTGTGGTTCTGTTTACCCATCTCTCACCATTCAGCAGGCTATGCCACGCATGTTCTGATGGAGATGGAAGAGAAGACAGAGGGCATGCACAATTGCGCAATCATTTTCAAGATTCTATGTTTCCTGTTTGCTGACATCCCAAAGGAGGGCATATGGCTAAACCCAGAATCAGAGTAGAAGATTCTAAGAAACAACATGGCAAAAGTCAGGGCTAAGGGGTAAGGCAATGTTTGTAATCTACCACAGGGTTCTTGGGAGAAGCTACATCCTCATCCTCAACTGTGCAACCCAGAGGTGAAACAAAAGCAATCTAACCTCTCTGCAGTGGTTAAACATTAGTAGCCTTAGGGTTTTTGTTAGTTTCCTTTTCATCTTTGTATTCATCAAATTGTGCAAATTTTCAGTAACTGAAAACCCTCAGAATCTTAGCTGCAGGTGGGGTTGTATTCAGAGTAGTAACTCAGGAGTCTGAGCTGACAGAAGCTCTGGCTCCACCTGTGCTCCTACAACTGCTGAGGAGGCCAGCAATGGGAAAGCCAACTGAGCACCAGCTCTTAAGGCTTCCTCCATCAAGGAACCATGCCCTTTCTGCTTATACTTTATTGACCAAAGAAAGTCACATAGGATGAACAATCCAATCCTATCATGTACCAGAAAGAGGAGAAACACAATACTTATGAATGACCCTAATGAATACACAGTTTTTCACTGAAGAGATTCTTTTTAAAAAATATATGTTTTTAAAAAATTTATTTTAGAGAGAGAAAAGAAGAGGGATAGAGAGATAGAAACATCGATGAGAGAGAAACATCAATTGGCTGCCTCGTGCACCCACAACCTGGGCATGTGCCTTGACCGGGAATTGAACCCATGACCTCCTGGTTCATGGGTCTACACTCAACCACTGAGCTACACCACCCAGGCTGAAAAGACATTTTTAAAGTGATAAGTTGATATCAATGTATCCTCACCTAAAAAAAAAAATCCACCTCAGGTGAAGTCTTCTATTTGACAGGGAACTTTGAAGAATATTATTTATTTTTATAGTGATAAATGCTCAACATATTGAGGAATAACAGAAATTATTTTTACTAATTTCTTATTATAATTGCCTTTTTGAAAGGGCAGGTAGGTCAGCCAACAGAGAAATACTTAATTTCCAGAGGTGGGACTATTAAAAGTCTAATTAGCTCAATTGGCACAAAACAACTTCCTTTTGGCCTATACATTTTTTAAACACTAGAGGCCTGGTGCAAGAAATTTGTGCACGGGGGTGGGGGGTCCCTCAGCCAGGCCTGCACACTCTCACAGTCCAGGACCCCTTGGGGAATGTCCACCTGCCCGCTTAGGCCTGCTCCTGATGGACATCCTTCTCACAGTCTGGGACCCCTTGTTCTTTACTGCCTGCCTGCTCGCTGCTCCTTACCGCTCGGCTCATTGCTCCTTAGTGCTGCCACGGAGGTAGGAGAAGCTCCTGCCACCACGCCTGTGCTCACCATCTGTGAACCTGGTTTCTGGCTGAGCGGTGTTCCCCCTGTGGGAGCACACTGACTACGAGGGGGCAGTTCCTCTGTTGAGCATCTGCCCCCTGGTGTTCAGTGCACATCATAGCAACCGGTCATTGCAGTCCTTCACAATGAAGGTCGCTTAAGCTTTTATTATATAGATTATTTGATTGCGTTCAGAATACTTAGAATTAAAATTGATCTTTCTGTTTTGATGTCTCCTTACAACAAACACTGTGTTGTGACCTTTAAAGAAGAAAATTAATATATACACATCAAGAAATTGGAGAGAAAATCATCTGAAAGGCAGATTTATGTACTAGGGAGTCTCAAATTATTGACTGAAGTAGTTATTGTTATATTAAACAGGCTGTATTGTGACCAAATCTAATGCTCCACTGCCTCTCATTTTCTCCATAAAAGTATCATTCAGTGGAGTTGTTTCTTAAAAACAAGACAAAATAAAGTATTATATCTTTAAAATATCCCCCTGATAAACAGGAAAGTGAAACCAAAGGAATATGTGCTCCACTTCTTAGGTTATTATTGTTGTCAAATCTGTGATTAGCTGAAAGCTATCATGAGGCATACTATATGTGCATGTTTGTGTTTCTTAAAAAGAAGGTGATGCTCTGCAGCTCACAGATAACACAAATAGCATGTGATTGCAGCAGTTGCTAAGGGCAACCACACATCTTTTCTGTCATTTCTTTATCCCTAAATAGCCAAACCTCATGATGTACCCAATACCATAAAATCTGTGGGTCTGCCCTTAGAAGTTTGACAAGATATAGTCTATGATGATTGTTTGAAGGGACAGGGCTGGGGGGCAGGGGGCAGAGATATAAGACATTTAAAATTAGTGGACCGAAAATTTATTACTTTAAGCTGAGGGGAAAAATATGTGCCCTATATTAAAGTTTGACTCACTATCAAATATACCCCAAATATGAATAAATATTGCATAATGCAAGGAGATTGATGTAGCATGTGATAATTTACCTTTTATGTTTAAATTTCCATAATGCAGTTGGGCCAATAGTGGTTAATGAATTTGATACATTCTTTTGGAAAATTCTAAAGATGAAAAATTACTCTGGTTGATGATAACCAGAAAAATACTCAGAAGCAATTAATATCAGCTTAAGGAATCAGGTATTCCTGTCCATTTTTGTTTGGGTTTAATAGAAAACTACATAATGGAATTCAACAAAAATCTCTTGTTTTCTAAAACAGAAGAGAAGATTAGGAGACAAAGACATATCTCACATTTTCAGGGTAGAATTTGTGTTTCACAGCAAATAACATACATAGTTCATTTGATGGAGTCAAAGATAGTCATGAATACTTACTGAATGTAGTGAATATTCAATGCCATGCTCCAAGATTTTAAGTTTCTGTGCTGGATTTTGTTTGTGAAGTCATATTGTTATTATTGCTTTATTCAAATCCTGCCACAGGGGTCCATAATAAAAAGTGAGTGGAATCAATGAGGGACAATGGCTAAAAGGCCTCCTGTCACTTGGGCAGAATTATTATTGTCTCTGCAACTATCACCCTTCAGACTTCTATCACAGCACCAAATCCTTGGTAATACATGAGCTTGAATAAAAAATAGAAATAGTGTCCACAAATTTAGCTTCTAGTTGTATTGGATCTATAGCTGACAATTTGCATTCTAAAATATATATTTATTTCTATATATAAATTTTACTCAGAAAAATGTAGAGCATCAATGCTTGCCAGTAAACCTAAATATACTTCCATGTCTCAGAATGGTGAAATAAAAAATTCATGTCTAAACATTTTTTTCTTGTCAACCACAACTTTATATATGGGTGGGTGGGTGTGTGCACGCATATACATGTATATTTATGTTAGTTAGATCTGAGTAGAGGTATGCGGCTTTCTCCTCACTATTGTTTGTGCCCTAAACATGAAAATACCTGACATTACTGCTAAGGACCATGAGGCAAGAAAGGGAATGAATGGCCCTTTAAGTATAATGGCATTTTTAGGGAATATGTAGAAAGTGATGTGGATTCAGGGAGCGTTGTTTTATGAGAAACAAAAGAGAAGTCGAAATACAAGATGAAAGTGGGAAGACAAAATGTCTTGGTTGATTCCCCCTCCCCCACCCATGCTCCTGTTTTGAGAAATTGTTTCCCAAACTTTTAGCTAGTTCCTACATATCAGTTAGTGGCAATGTGAAAGCAGCAACTAACTAGTAGCCAAAGAGGAACTTCTAAAATATCTTAAAATGTAATCCATCAAAAGCACTGAGTCTAAAAACACATGAGCAGGCTGGCTGACGTGGCTCAGTGGTTGAGTGTTGTCCCATGAACCAGGAGGTCACAGTTTGATTCCCAGTCAGGGCTCATGCCTCTGTTGAGGGCTCGATCCCCAGTAGGGACCATGCAGGAGGCAGCCAATCAATGACTCTCTCTTTCATCGTTGATGTTTCTCTCTTTCTCTCCCTCTCTCTTCTTTGAATTCAATAAAAGTATATTTTAAAAATAAAAATAAAGAAAAAAATAACTAACCCATTATTCTGTTGTGTGTTCTGTTTAGCCATGTTTAGTTGTTCAGATAAACACTTTTCAGTGCCATGTGATCCATAGAAATGAAAAGGGAAGTTTGGACAGTAGAAGTGACCATATACTAGTAGGGCCAGCTGGAAGTTTTGCTGCAAAAAGTAAGCCCCCACTCAAATTTTGAGGCAAAAGCGAGGTTTGGCAGAAAAGCAGATGCTAGTGACATTTAATGGTAGGAGAATAGCACATCTGTGCACCAAAGAGAGAAAGTAGCTATTTGGTAATGGTTAGAGGACTAAGGAGTATGTCATGGGAGAAGACAATGAATGAGTTCAAAGCGAGACAATGGTTAAAAGGCTCCTGTCACTTTGGCAAAATTATTATGGTCTCTGTGACTGCCCCCCTCTCTTGGTGGCAAAGGTGTCCTTATAGGACTGAAAAAGTTTCCAAAGTTAACTGACTTTGGAGGCCATTAGGATATATTGATCTGTGTGTTGCACCAGGAACTTGCTCCTATCCTATCTAATAAAGAGGGAATATGCTAATTGACCATCACACCCTCACAAGATGGTGGTGCCCACAGCCAATAAAGAGGGAATATGCTAATTGACTACCACACCCTCACAAGATGGCGGCATCCACAGCCACAAGATGATGGCACCCAGTCCCCTCAGCCCCACCTCTTCCAGTCTCAGTGCCCCAGTCCCCTCAGCCCCACCTCATCCAGTCTCAGTGCCCCAGTCCCCTCAGCTCCGCTTCATCCAGCCAGAGTTCCCCAGTCCCCTCAGCCCCACCTCATCCAGTCTCAGTGCCCCAGTCCCCTCAGCCCCGCAGGGGAAGGCAGTTGGGTGCAATTGGGCTGGCAGGGGAGGGCAGTTGGGGACGATCATGCTGGCAAGGGAGAAGTTATGTGTCAATCGGGCCAGCAGGGGAGCAGTTAGGGGCTATCAGGCTGGCAGGCAGAGTGGTTAGGGGCAATCAGGCAGGCAGGCAGGCAAATGGTTAGGAGCCAGCAGTCCTGGATTGTGAGAGGGATGTCTGACATCCCCTGAGGGGTCCCAGATTGGAGAGGGTACAGGCTGGGCTGAGGGACACGCCCTCCCATGCATGAATTTCATGCACCAGGCCTCTAGTAGTCTAAATGTTTGTCTTCCCCAAATTCATGTTGAAATCCCAACCCCCAAAGATGACAGCATTAGGAGGTGAGACCTTTGGGATGTGATCAGGTCATGAGGGCAAAGCTATCATGAATGAGATTAAGGTCCTTATACAAGAGGCTCTAGAAGGATCCCATGCCCCTTCTACCATGTGAGGACACAGCAAAAAGGTGCCAACTATGAACCAGGAGGAGGGACATCACCAGAAGGCAACTATGCTGGCTCCTTGATTTTGGACTTCCCGGCCTCCAGAAGGGTGAGAAATAAATTCCTGTTGTTTTTAAGCTACACAGTCTCTGGTATTTTGTTACAGAAGTCCAAATGCACTAGGCCACTTTCTAAGTGACATGCTAGTATATATGTAGTAAGTAGCTCCAGAGCTTTAGCAGATAAAATCTTAATGGCTGTGACTGAGTTAATGTGCTTCTAAACCTTTTGGAATACTCTTAGGAAGGCGCTTGCCCACAGAGAAAGTTACAAAACAAGGTTCTTGGGTAGGACTGATTTTTCATAGTTGAGCCTATGCGGCACCTTGAGAAGGAAAGAAGATAAATGTTCTCAGACTGTGCTTATAAAGAGGACAGGCTGCCCTGGCCGGATGGCTCAGTTGGTTGGAGCGTGCTCCCAGGCATGAAGGGTCAGGGGTTTGATTCCCAGTCAGGGCACATACCTAGTTTATGGGTTTGACCCCCTGTTGAGACATGTTCAGAGGCAGCCAATTGATGTTTCTCTTCCACATCGATATTTCTCTCCCTCTCCCTCTCCCTTCCTCTCGCTCTCTAAAATCAATTCAAAAAAAAGAGGACAGATTTTTTTTTTTGGAATGTTGGTTGGTTGGTTGGTTTGGAATGTTGGTTTGTTAGTTGGTTTTACAAAACACACTAAACCAATTGTGTGCCTATCTGTCAGTTTGCTTGTTTATATACTAGCTTAGTCCCAGCAGAGTTTAAAGTGGTTGTGTTTACTTTGTTTCTTAATGTGTCTGATTTAAATTCACGTTGCCAACCTCTGTAGAACCAAGATTCCACCAGACTCTTCTAGGATCACTGGCGATTGGTCGCATATGAAGCATTCCACTCTCTCCTCAGCCCTCCTTTTCTGCTGTGACTTTTTGTACTTTGTTCTGAAAGAAGACAGACACCTCATTGTTGTAGTATCTCAGCCTGATTATATTGTACATGGAATAATCACGGGGCTAATCAGGCTGCTTCTGCTGGGCTCGCTCCATGGCTGCAGCTATCAGCAGCACACAGCAGGGCCTGACAACCCCTCCCAGAAAAGAGCTTACCAATTAACCTTCAGTCACATTGGATCGAAGACTGACATTCATTATTTTAATGAAAACAGTAAGAAAGGGCACTATTGAGACCCCTGAAAACTAACCCATTATTCTGTTGCATGTTCTGCTTAGCGATGTACAAAAAGCAAGCTCAGGATCAGAAAGACAGGATGCTGTGCTGGCAGGCGGCATAAAGAACAGCTGCCCACAGCCCCGTACTGCTCACAAACCATCTCTGAAAGCTTTTGTAACCCTTGGCTAAAGAAGAGGCTGAAAGATGCTTGTACCTCAGGAGGGAACTATTTCAAGATTACTGAAGGAACACCCTGCACACGAAATATATTACCACAGCCTTCTTTTAACTTCTTTTTCCTGTGACTCATGTTCTGTTTCTTCCAGAGGCTTCACTTTGGTGATATGCTGCATCTACACTTTGCACTGGACTCAAACTTTTTGGAGCAAGAGTTACATTATCTATTGATAAATCTGACAGAGTTAATAAATATTCTTTTACTTTTTTGCAAGGGTGTTGTGGAAATTTCATGAAAAGTTTCTAATAGATAAAGAACTTTTAAAGAAAATTCTCTTCATTCATGCTTAAAGAGTCAAAAGTATGCACCTAGCCATTCATTTAACAGACATTCACTGAGAGCCTACGATGTGCCAGAAACCATGCTACATATAGTGGCCACAGCCATGAAGAAGTTGGAGGTCCCAACTTTTGAGAAACTCACTGTTTAAATCTTGGGGAGATGTGGTTGATCCCTTCTAGCTACTATATTTGAAACCCTACACTCTAGGCAAGCCCGAGGCTGACAAGAGCCTCTGATAGTGTTCAGCCTCGTCAGCTCTCATTCAAAACCCACTTATGTGGGGACACCAGTAGACTCAATGGCTTATTGAGTCATGGAAATTGGCTTAGAATTTAAATTAAAATCATGCAAATGATTCAAAGGCTCAAGGTAAATCCAAATAATAGACCCCAGCTAGAAGTATAATGTCATGGTTTGTTTTCTTAATTTTTCATGCATTATTTCAGGATATTTTTTCTTTCAATTATGCATAAATGTAAGCACACAGACTAATTAGCAAAGGCACAAAAGGGATGCGCTGTGGCACAATCCAGCTCAGTCTAACCTTTTCAAACACTGAGCCTCATTTCTCTTGTGTACAGAGAACTATAGGAACTTTCTTTGGGTACATTCCAGAATCTGCCCTGGAGCCCAGCCCAGACTCTGTTCTTGTTGAATAGCTGATCTGTAGAGAGGAGTAACCATGTTCAGTTTCAAGGTAGGAGGAGAGGAGACACATTTCCTTGTTTTTCTTTTTCTGCTTCCATAAACCATGATTAGATTTAGTTTATGAGAGCCTGCTCTCCAATCCACTTGAACATGAAATCAAGCAGAGTACATTTTCAAACTTATCACATTCCTGAACTAATATTTCTTGTATATAAGTAATATACATATTGTTGGGAATACTTGGAATTTAGGGATTACCCTGTCTCTTCTTTTTCAAACCAAATGGCATTTGATCTCAAAGCCAAAGATTTTCAAGAAGAAATTTGAAGTGATTAATCTATTCATAGCATACAGGTCAGAATGTGATTTTATACTCAGGGCCAGGATTTATCTCAATAATTGTACATTCCAAGTTCTCTTGGATCATCTTTCCAATGGGACTTTTTTTTTTTTTTTAACCAATTGCAGTATAGCAGTTAAGAGCACAAATATTAGGATTGGGATGTTGGGTTCAAATCACAGACCCAACACTTACTGTCTGTGACTTTGAGAAAGTTGTTTGACGTCACTGTACCTCAGTTTCTGTATTTGTAAGTTGCCAGCACTATTTGGCTTCCACTAGAATGAAGGCTCCTCAAGGAATCTTTGTTTTGTTCACTGTTTCCCAAATACATTAAACAGTGCCCGTTGAGTGTGGGAGATTGTTTGCTAAGTGAAGAGGACCTACCTCTTGAGGTTATTATGAGGATGACATGAATGAATACACGGAGAGTGGTAGAGCCTGGCACACAGTAAACCCTCAATAAATGTTAAGCTACATCAAAATTATACTCTCAAACTTGAATGTGAATGAGCAGGATTTCTGCTCACTTTGGAAGCAAGTTATAAAAATCATGATTTTACAAGGAAATGGCTGGAGTCAGCTCTGCAGTGGCCTTGTCATGGTGGCAGGATTCCCGGAGGTGTGAGGTGGGGCTGTGAGTGTGCAAACCTCAGCAAGTAGGGTCCACTGCAGGCTGCCTATCACTTAACCTGTCTTCCTCTCTTCCTCCCTTTCTCCTTTCCTTCAAAGAGAAACTAGTATCTTTTAAAAATAGAGAATAATATAGGTGCATCATGAAATGTTAAAAAGATAAAGAATATAAGTCATCTATAATCTATTTGTAGCATTTTGTGTATTTTAACCAGACTATTGTCTATAATTATGTACACCCCCACCCACCCACACATCCTATCTAATAAAGAGGGAATATGCAAATTAATCATCATGCTGTCACAAAGATGGCAGTGCCCATAGCCACAAGATGGCAGCGCCCAGTCCCCTCAGCCCTGCCAGAGTCCCCCAGTTCTTTCAGCCCCACCAGGGGGTGGCAGGTGCACTGTGCGACCAGACCCGCCCTCAGCCCCCCAGCCACCCAGGGCTGGCCAGAGGTGCAGGCAAGCCTCAGATGTCAGCTGCCTAGCCAACGCCCGAGGTACAGGCAAGCCTTGGATGGTGGCTTCCCAGCTGCCCAGGGTGGGCCCGAGGCTCAGGTAACCAGGGCCGGCCAAGGCTTGCGCTGCCAGCAGTGGCAGCAGCAGAGGTGTGATGGGGCATTGCCATTGCCTTCCCCTGATCGCAGGGTCACCTCCCGCCCCTGAGGGCTCTCAGACTGTGAGAGGGGGCAGACCAGGCTGAGGAACCCCCCTCCAGTGCATGAATTTTCATGCACCGGGCTTCTAGTAAATATATATGTATGTATATACCTATATGTACACACATATATGGAACATACTACACACACTTTAAGTTAATACTTAACACTCTTGTGTTACTGAATACAATTCTATAATATGTAACTCTTTTATAATTTAATTTGTTTTTATAGAATTGTATTAGCACCATGGAGAATGAAGAGTGTAGATTTTACCCTGAGTTCAAAGAGAGCATCTGGAAAGGGATAGAAACCCTATGAAGCAATGTTTCAGAGAGTGCGATGTATCCCATGGTTACCACTGAGAGATTAAATTGGCTAAGACATTTTTAACATTTCTCATCCCCAGGTTTTGTGGGCTACTCTCCTTCATAAACTCCCCAAACATGTGTTCTAATTTCCATCTAAGTGATAAATATTATTTATTGAAGAGTTATTATGGCAGGCATGGTATTAGATGCTTTATGGGGTTTTATATAATCCTTTCAGCAACACCTGAAGAGACCTATTTTTATCTCTAGTTTATAGAAGAGGAAATAGAAGCGGTCTGTATTTGCAAGCACTCTGGGAGGTGGGTATACAAAATGTATGAGATGCACATAGCTTGCCCTGAAAAACCTGAGATAATTATAGTAATTGCTGCTTGGGGCTGTAGTAAGGTTTGAATGAGATCATGGATGTAACGAACTATGTGTGTATCATGCCAGGGACATAGTAAATGCTCAATAAATCTTATCAATGATAAGGAAGGGGGTGAGGATGATTACAATGGTGGTTATGGTGAAGAAGATGATGTTGGCTTGATGTAAGGAAAGGGTTATAGTGAAAAGGTAGGAGACCAGAGCATCCTCCCTGAGAGTCTACGACTCTGGCCCAAAGCAAAGGATTAATGGACTAGACACTGGATTCTCCTTTCCTTGTGGGGCACTGGTAGTATTTCCATCAGGAGACATATCCTTATCAATGCTAAATACCATAGGAGGAGGAAATTCTTATGCTTTTCACCTGCATAATGACTTTGGCAAGTGTCCCCCACCCCTTTCAACTGAAGGTCAAAATTGAACTTTCAAAACATTCTTAATTTTTTTCCAATATGCTAGTTTATATATTATGACTAATTTTTTTTCTTGCTCAATTTTAACAAGGTAGGGATTTGGGAATAGAGTTAATTAAAAGAAATACACATTTATTACCATATTGTAACACTCTAGGTAGTGCTTAATTAAAGACTAAAAATTTTTAAATTAGCATATGACACTTTGTATTTCCAGACAAAAGAGAATGTGCAGAGTTTAGAGGAAAGGTAAATGAGCTTGAAGTTCAGAGATGTCCTCAGACAGAAAATGACCCAGTGAACTTGAGTAAGTTATTCAGCATCTCAGGGCTTTAATTTTCTAATTTTTCAAAATATAGTTTATAACAGCAATGTCACATCTTTGCATTTCTCTTTATGGTGTGCAAAGTAGCCATATGTATGTTCTCTTCTTTTGATCCTTAAAATGACCCTGAATGAGGTCGGGCAGGCATTATTATCCTCCTTTAAAAAATGAGAAAAGTGAGGTGTAGCAAGGTTAAGTGAATGTCCAAGGTCACAGAGCTAATAAGTGTTACACTGAGGACTCAAAACCCTGCTTTCTATTTTGCATACGATGTTTTCTTTACATTACACATGCAGGTTCTCCCAGAATAAGCATGGCGAATAAAAGACAGGCCTGTGTTCTAAATTCAGCCTTCTCACACGAAAAGCTGTGTGATATTGGACAGGACGTATTGCTTCGCTAGACCTTCATTTCCTTATCCATAAAATAAGGGGATTATTCATTTTTGCAGGGTTTCTACAGAATATGCTCTGTCACCGTTTGCATAAATGACGGAGCCTAAGCAGAGACAGGTAAATTGCTTTGGTCAACGTTGTACAGTAAGAGCCAGAGAGAAGCTGCTTCAGTCTCCAGAATGATGTAACCTGCCTAGCAAGAGGTAAGTATCTACACAGTTCAAAAGAAAAAAGAAAGACAGGCACACACTATGAACATGCTGCAGAGCATAATGAAATCTACTTCCTCACTACAATAACAGGCCAAGAGGAGGAATTCCCGAGCATCCCACAGTTTACAATAATCCCCTTCCTAAGAAATCCTCTACAACAAGATGACAAGGATGACAGACACCTTGGGGATATTAGTCTACAGAGCAGTGGTTCTCACCAACATTTTCTTTTCTTTTTTTTAAAATATATTTTGATTTATTTATTTTTTTACAGAGAGGAAGAAAGAGGGATAGAGAGTTAGAAACATCGATGAGAGAGAAACATCGATCAGCCGCCTCCTGCACACTCCCCACTGGGGATGTGCCCACAACCAAGGTACATGCCCTTGACTGGAATCGAACCTGGGACCCTTCGGTCTGCAGGCAGATGCTCCAGCCACTGAGCCAAACCAGTTACGGCTCACCAACATTTTCTTAAAAGCCATAAGCAAGTGTCTCAAATGGGAGGATGTGCAGGTAATTTTGTTGACTTACACAGACTGTGTGCTTTGGCCATACTTAGAGGTAGTGGTGATGCTGCTGATAATGGAGATGATTGTTAATGAATAATCCATGCATGACATGGAATGGGCACCTACAAGGCACATTTTTTAAGGAGTTAATTTTGTCTTTAATTAGCATTTCATGTGAGCACACGCTGTGCATTCTCTGTGCCTAAGAAGCCACCCCCGCATGATATGCACACCCGTTCTCTCTCTTGTTAATTCCTCCTCATTCTTCATAGTTCAGTTCAATTGTAACTCTCCTCCAGGAAACGTCCCCTGAGGTTTAGTCTAGTTCTTCTCTTTCGTAGAAATCTATTGTTTTAACCAGCACGACAACCATTCTGCTTTGGGAAAATAGAGCTTGGTTTTCTTGAGAACTTCCTTCTCCCTATGCATGCAGGGCTGATAGGACTATTAATCAAGGTGATCTCCTTTTACTTAAATAAGTAATGGAACTGTGACCTGTACGAGGTCACCAGACTCTCCCTCACAGAAATAGGGACTTTAAGGAACATTGCGGAGAAGGAAAATTGAGCCAATTCATCTGAAGACCTTGTGTGTTTATCCTGGCTGCCTGGATCCTGCAGTGGCTCTGCTTCCTGTCTCACCAGCCCCTGGTTTATCAGTCATTCCATCTTCACACTGACTTGCCTCACATCTTCCCAATACTTCTCATGTTTGCTTATGCTAGCCAAAATAAATGTTGGTTGCTTGCTTCCAAAGAACTTAATGGTACCTCTCTGTTATGTGGTTTGTGCTACATGCTCCTTTCCTTAATAACACTTATTTTATTTTGTAAGTATCCATTCTGTTTGGTTATGTGGTTTATGTCTGCACCCTCACCAGGCTGTGAGCTCCAGGGAAGCAAAGAGTATACCCCTAACACTTACAACAGTGTTTAGCACTTTCTAGTAACTTATTACATTTTCTTTTGATTTAATGAATGAAATTTCAGGTTCGAATTGCTCTCTACTGCTTCTTTGAATGGTGGCCCCCAACATAGCATGCTCTCCTTAATGTCTCTTATTTTCAGCCTTTTTCTCAATCCCTTGCTTTCTCTCACTCTCTCCCTAACTCCTTTCTCTCTCTTTACCCAATTTGCAACTACGCCAATGTCCTTCGGCCTGGATTTCTCCCTTGTCATAAAACTCTTCTCTGGCTCTTACTTTCAGGAAAAAGTCCAAGGCCTTTCATGATCTTAAGCCCAATCACCTACGTTGTGTTATGTTCTGTATTAACTCCACTTGTATTTTCAACTCTGGGCATGTAGAACTCTTTCAGTTCCTGAATCCCCCATGCTCTCTCACATCTCTATTCATTTGAACCAACTCTCATCACTTTCTGCAATGACTTTTTAAAAAATTGGTTCATAGAGATAAGAAAGGAGAGGAAGAGAGAAACATTGACGTGAGCGCCATACATTGAAGGGTTGTCCTCCTGCACGCCCCTTACCGGGGGTCAAGCCAGAACTCGGGCCTGTGCCCCACCAGATTGGAACAGGAAAGCTTTCCGTGCAGGGGAGGATGCCCAAGCAATTAATCCACACTCGCCAGGGCTTCTTGCAATGACTTTATTTCCTCTTCTCCTTCATTCCTTAGCCCTATAGTTTCTTCCTCCATAAAGTTTCCCCCTATCACAAGGTCGACCTTCAACTAATCTTGGACTAGCCGAGATGACCTTGCTTTTTGTTCTCAAGCTCACTCTGCACAGCTTTATTCTTACATTTGTAAGTTATTTACTTTGTTTTGATTTGTTTATTTGTTCACTGACTTCCTCTAAAAAAACCCTGAAGAGCAGAGATCAGCCCTTTTATGTGCTATCTCCTCAGAACCCAGCATAACAAGTACTTTATAAATGTTCCTTTAAAAAATGACTAAATGAAAGATTGAATCATTCTACCAACTGAACTCCTCACTGAAGTTTTAGTATCACACATAATCTTCTCATAGTATTTATTGATTTCAATTTTTCATTATAGATATCTATATACATGTCTCATTTTCACTGTTTTTGTTTTTCTCCTTGGAGATGAAGTCTATATCTTCTTCATCTCCCTCTCTCTCTCTCCTCTCTCTCTCTCTCTCTCTCTCTCTCTCTCTCTCTCTATATATATATATATATATATATATATATATATATATATATATATATATATTCTGCAGCACCTGGCATACTTCCTGGCCTATAATAGGTGCACAACAATTACTTGTTGACAAAAATGAATGATGAATCGAGCCATGCTACAATGCTGATGCTTTAATATTATACAGTATTATGTCATTGATAGATTCTGTGACTTTAAGCAAAACGACATATAATGAAACCAATTTTAGGCTAAATGGTATAGGCTAAATTGATATAAACAATGGTATCTCATCAATGTTACAAATGCAACAATTTGAATGAAATGGCATTGTTTGAGGACTTGCTGTATTAAGATGAACAGATGAAATATTCACATTTCACAAAAGACTTAAGAAGACAGTGATTTATTTTTAAAAGGAATGGATTGCAAACATGAGATTTCAGAATGGTTAAGATAGAAAGAGAGAATGGGAAGCCTTTCATGATAGTTCTTAAATTTTATCACATGGCAATTATCATTTCACCCTAAGTCCAGTAACTTTGAAATGAGATAATTACCTGAAATATTATATTATACAGTGATACCCAGACTGCCTCCACCACCACCAAGCTTGCCCATGCTTACCTTCTTGTTCATGGGACCAGGCCCTTTTGGGTGCACCTGAGCCCATACACTAACAGTTATAGGATTGGAATCATCAATTCCGCGAGGAACCATATTTTAGTTAGGATCTGGTTTGGGTTTAGCAACAGACATTGAAACAGTTTCTGGTCTTTCAGTCTTTAAAGATAAATGTGCTTTTGCGCATAATAGCAGGCAAATCATGCTCGCTCTTTTCCATTTCTCTTTTTTAACCAAGTACCTGTATGAACAGACCCCTCAAGGCTTTACATCCACCGCAATCAATTCAGGTAGGTTTGACCAGAGTGAGACTCACCTGAAGCAGTGTGGTGTGCAACCACTGAGCGATGGCATGCAAAATAGAGTCTCGGTACACCTTTCCTCTCAGTAAGCTCCTGATGCAGATTCGAAATTGCAAGTGCTCTTCACTCTCAAGCACAGAATGCAAATCATTCCGCACAGTAAGCCACTGGCTGGATTCTTCAAACTATTTAAAATGATTCCAAACAATACTTAGTGAAGCCTGTACCTGAGGAGCAGAAGCTACAGTATATATTTAAATCCTTTCCAAGAAAACAAACCTTGCTGATGGAGATTAAGAAACTCCTCTAATTCCCATTTTGCTGTTGCCAGACTTGAGAGGGTTCTTCAGCCATTCACCTGAGCTCCGGGGCATCGAGTCAGAAGAAGTAGAACAGTGTAACTCTCAGGCTTGTTCTGTGAGGGGAGGCAAATCGTCTACACAGGGGAGAAAATCGTCTGATCCCATCAGTGTGTTGTCTAATTTGATTCACCAACTTTTAAAGCTATGTCATCAATAGAAAAGTTTGGACTACGCCTCTCTATGGCGTGATCGATGACAGGGATCCATTCATTGCAGAGGCGTTGCCCTCTCTGAAGATTGCTACTATAGCAGGAACACCAGTGACTACTCCCCAGTTACCAGGCAAGCAGGTATCAAACTTAAGTTTAATCAGTCAGTCTCTTAAAGCTTGCTGATGAATAAAGTGGCCAGATTGCCATTGCACGCATTCATCATGTTGGTGTTACCAGTAACTACCGGATAGCTGTTATCTCCCTACTCTCTCTTCCCTTTTCATTGATTCAGCAGTAGTTTCTTCGAGAACTACTTCTGCAGTTTCAATCATGGAATTATTTGTCATGAGTTTTTCCTTTCTTCCACTAAATTAATTCTTTATCAGTACATCATTGAATGGAGAGTTTTCATTGGTCCAATTAATACAAAATAACACATAGATTTATAAGCAATGGCTGAAGCTAAGTTGGTTTTGCCAGCAGAAGGAGGGCCAAACATTTGGCAGTTAGTTGAGCCGCCCATATATATAACACCGCTTCTGTGTCATGAAAACAAGTTGATCAAAGCACACACACAGCTTATGAACTTTCTGAGCATCGTCTTCCTCACCAGTCATGAGCAGTTTCACTAGTGAGTATATTTGAAATCTGATATCTGCTGCCACTTGTAATACTCTCTTAACAGTGGTAATTCCATTTGTTGTACACATGAGAGACGGATATTCATCTTGATTGGTGCGTAGCCAATCTTTTTATACAAACAACTGTAAGCCTACCCTTCTCCACCCTGTATGTTGTAACTTGGAAAACATAGATACCAACTCATCAGAACAGAAGCCAGTCAGAACCCTAGAAAGGGGTCCTGTACTAGCACCTCTAATGCTCAAATTTGCCAGGCCCTACCCCTTTAGTTACAGGGCCCTAGGGAGGATGGGGGCTGTGAAAGGAAGGGCCCTAGGGAGGATGGGGGCTGTGATAGGTCCTTCCTTGGCATGATAGCGTGGTGGCACTTGGGCAGTGCAAAGCAGCAGCCATTTAGGAACTGGTGTGAAGTATGCCATTATTTTAGCATCCTGTATGATGGTATATGTGTGCCAGCTGAATATCAACCCTGCCCTGGGACTTAACCAAAAAGAGGCAAAAGGAAGGAGCAGAAAGTGAAGCAGCCGAAGAAAACAGCCAGCATTCAGTAACAGAGTGAAGTCATCAGAAGATGATTAATCCCTAAATTATAAATGATCTTAACTACCTACAATGAACCAGACAGCGTTTTCTAGAACAAATGAATTTGATAGCTTTTTAGCTCTTAACTGGTAATTTTAGTTTTTTCTCCCAGGGCAGGAAGGATCTCACCATGTTTAACCTTTTTAATGTGTTTTTCTTTTAGTCTCATACTTTCGTCAAAGAAATATCATGCTTTCCTTTTACATTTTTAAATGTTATGTACCTTGTTTACACACCATAATACAATTCCTCATGCACCAAAATTGCTTTGGCAAGTGACATTTGAGTGGTAAGAGCCTTTTAGCAGAAATCCACATTTTTTTTTTCATAATTCCCTACTATGCAACCATTGTCCATCCTCTAAATAAGATACGTGCCACCGCAGGCAGGTTAGATTGCCCTTATCTTATAGGGCTGAGCAGAGTTTTCATTTTTTTGAATTGTATCAGATAAGCGCTCTGCAAAGGCCCTACAACACTTCATTCAGAGGCAGTTTTTCCCCAAATGTGTAACTACACACAGTGCACAACAGGTTGAGAAAACAAAAATTGCATTTAAAAAAATCTGTGGTTGAAATTCTATATTCTTTACAACTGATATCACCACCTGGAGGGTTCAAATAGGTAATAAACCTGTTTGAGCAAAAGCATAGCAAATGCCTCTGTGTGGAGAAAAGAGCTCCGCAAGGGAGCCCAGAGGGCTTCAGGCAATTCTCATGTAGCAAAATCCCACTTAAAACAAACCTGCCCTTCCTCTTGGGAACTCCTGTAATCCTGGGATTAGATAGATCAGTCCTGGCAGTGGTTGCTCTTTGCTCAGAGAATTTGCTCAGGTTGTATGGAGCTCATTCTGTTTTCCTTCAAATTTCAAAATCAAGTATCGAGAGCATTTTACTTATTAATGAATTTCTCAAGGTGGTCTCTGATCCAGGATTTGACTTTGTATTCTCCAGAGGCAAACTTGAACCCCCAAGGCTTTAATCTCATCAGTTCAAGATGAACAAGGTGCATTTTGCCTCTAGTCTCTGTCATCCACAAAGCTGAGAGCTTCTTTGAGACAGAGGCGTGCCCTGTTTTTGCTTTGAGTCCATACTTCCAGGCATAGTGGCCACTCTGATAAATAAATATTGAATAGACATTTGCAGCATGAGTGAATAAATGTCATGAAGTGTTAAGGAAAATGGCTAGTATGTGAGAGCTCACCTGCTTTATTTGTTATTGTGTGGAATTAGTTTATATTTTGTAATCTACATAGTCAATTATTTGTAAACTTCTGGGAAAATATTACATGTTGATTTCAATCTGTAAAAACATAGATATCACTTTATATTTTTCAAATGCCACCTTTCTTTAAAAGTTCTTTTTATGGAAAATACGAGACAATTAAGAACACTCTTGCCCAGCCAGTGTGGCTCAATAGTTGAGCGTTGACCTATGAACCAGGAGGTCAAGGTTCGATTCCTAGTCCGGGCACAGGCCTAGGCTGTAGGTTCAATCCCCAGTGTGGGGCATGCAGGAGGCAGCCGATCAATGATTCTCTCTCATCATTGATGCTTCTATCTCTCTCTCCCTCTTCCTTCCTCTCTGAAATCAATAAAAAATATGTGTATTTTTAAAAAAGAACACTCTTATGTTTATTTAATTGAAAATTTAAAGAAAAAGTATAGTATTTTCCCAAAATGATTTGTGATGTTGGAATCTGCTTGCTCTCCCAACTGCCAAAACCTTGGATTATTGACCTGTTACAGGGTCTATCAATCTTAATTTTACTTATACTAGGTAACCAGGAAGTATTTTATTTTCATGTGTTAATGCTTATCTATTATGTGTGCATAATATAAAGAAGTATTAACTACTGCAATGGGAATTTCTCAAATACCTGATTTATATGTGTAATACATTAAGAAGATATAAATGCAATGCATTTTTCATAAATTCAAAAGATTTGAGTCAGGAAGATTTGAATTACAAATGCTATTTTTTAGCTTCCTTCTTAAAACCTCCAAGAGACCTACAACATGTAACACTCATCCCATTCCTCTAAGATGAAGTAGGAGAAAGATATTAAAAAGAGTCTCTGTTCCGCCTTCTATGATCATTATTTTATTTTCCAGAAGTGTATCCTGTTCCGGTAAGACAGATATGTCCCATTGATCTTAGAAATATGTTGTTCCATGGCTGCAATTTCTTTCTCTGAAATCATCTTCTGGTATTTTAAATTTATTACCAATTGGCCAGTGCAGTGTGGTTTTCAGTTGCTGAAAATTTAGAGTCCATTACAATACTGAGGTTTGGAGTAATTTCCTGGACTATATCTGGTGCCAAAGTCACTACAAACTGATTTTTTTCACTCTTTTGGCTGCCTGTCCCAAAAGGAAAAATCTGTCCTTTTGTGTGGGTGGATCTGGTACAAGGAATACTAGCTAGAGATATCCTTTGTCAAGATTGTAATCATTTGTCTTGTAAGAGAGAAATTTGAGGCCGAAACATTAAAACGCACCTGAGAAAATCAACAACAGAAACCTGAGTTCTCTGTTCTATTGCTTCATTTGCTCTTGGACCTTAAGGCAAGGTCACTGTTGCTGTTGTCATGGGAATGTGGATCATGGGGAACAAAGCTCAAGCTCATCTTATAACAGGATAAGAAACAATTTTCCCCTGGAAGCAAATTACTCATTTTCCTAACTGCACACAAGTGTTGATCTAGTGCAGTGGTTCTCAACCTTCCTAATGCCGTGACCCTTTGATACAGTTCCTCATGTTGTGGTGACCCCCAACCATAAAATTGTTTTTGTTGCTACTTCATAACTATAATTTTGCTACTGTTATGAATCGTAATGTAAATATCTGATATGCAGGATGTATTTTCATTGTTACAAATTGAACATAATTAAAGCATAGTGATTAATCACAAAACAATATATAATTATATATGTGTTTTCCGATGGTCTTAGGAGACCCCTGTGAAAGGGTTGTTCGACCCTCAAAGGGGTCACGACCCACAGGTTGAGAACCACTGATCTAGCGGGTCTAGTTCCAAAGAGGACATCATCTTTAACAGATGAAAATTCTGAAGACACTCCTTTCTAATGGAACAGTGTAGCAATCCATGGTCTGTTGAGAAGGTTAATTTTTCTTAACAACAGAGTTTCTTCTGAAATCTAGGATTAATCTGTAAAACAATAGTGTTCTTACTCTTGAGCTGTTTTACTAGCATTTTGATCGAAATTTCCTGAAGGTCAAAGGACATCTGGAAGAAAGGTTCACTCATGAACACTTGGCTACAGACCTTGACATTCTTGCTACAGTCATTCAGTTTGGCTGAATCGGTTAAGTCTTTTTTTAAAAAATTTCTTTATTGATTAAGGTATTACATATGTGTCCTTATCTCCCCATTCCCTCCCCCACCCGCCCACTCATGCCCTCACCCCCCTGTTGTCTGTGTCCATTGGTTAGGCTTATATGCATGCATACAAGTCCTTTGGTTGATCTCTCCCCTTGCCCCTATCCTCCCCTACCTTCCTTCTGAGGTTGAATCTGTTAAGTCTTTGTCCGAGGGTCCATTAGAACAGGAGCTCTCTGAAAGTTAAAAGAATAGCTCTGTCCCTCATCCTACTCTTCTAGGATTGGGCCTATGGCTGACAGGCTTTCTAAAGTACTTGGGCATGTAATCAACTCCAGCACCGTTCAATGTGTCTGATAATGTCATGAGTCTACACATACATTTTAACACCCACTTAACTACTTTGGATGGATGGACTATAACTATTTTCCTTGGACTAAATTGGGTACTAAAATAAATAAGATCCTATATCTATGAAAATATGTACACATGCTTACATTTCTTGTATTCTGTATTTCATTCTAGCAACACATCTGAAAAAAATCAATTTATTCTTCACCTGCCTATCAAGAGCTGGATTAAGGATTTATAAGAATTGATGACAGCACTTGCAAAGCATAGAGCATTCCCTGACTCCTGCTCTCACTTCAGTTCTTTTTGAGCAAAGACAGAATACTGATTTCCATTTTTTTAGTACTGTCAAGGAAATGTACTTTTAAATGTTTTGCTTTAAAATGTGAACGTGATTGTCATTACTATACAAATGTATGTGGCACTACTGGCATGTTTCAGTTTTTAGCACATAATGCACACTCCTGATGTAGCAACTTAAATAGTTTATTTTTTAAGCGCTTTCCATTTTACCTTTAAGCTTGTGTTACATAAGCTTAATAGACTCCCTCAGCTTCATGATGGAGAGAATCCACCAGGTGAATAGCAGTAAGCTCCTGAGCTCTGAAGGGCTTATTTTGCCAGGCTGCAACTCCAGCTGACTGTTTGGCGTTGCACTATTCTGCATGCACTGATTTTAATGCCTCAGAGCTCTGATAATATTTATTGCGGGATGAAATGTCTCTTGCTCCTGTCCTCCCCCTTTCTTTTGGCATAAATACAGTAAGTTGAGCTTTAACTAAGGTGATGCCTGAATTAAACTGACAAATCCAAATGCTTGAAATTTAAGATTGCATTTACGGATTTCATCTCCAGTATACCAGCATCGAAATGTCAGTGACAGTCAGTCACAGCCAGGAGAAGTTTCTATGGGTTTGAAACTTTCAGTTCAGGTCATTGTTGTGTTAGCTAGCACTGGTCAGAGCAGCAGAGCTGATGGGAATGCTGAGACTTAAATTCAGTGCTTAAATATTCCTTCATACTGGAGGTTTACTCTGGCACATGGGAGGAATAAAGTATATTGTTAAGAGGAGTGTATGTGCGTGTGCATGTGCATGTGAGTGTGTGTGTGTGTGTGTGTGTGTGTGCACATGTGTGTGTCAAAGAGAGGAAAAAGCTAGTGAGACAGATTGAACCAGAATCCATTTTAGCAAAAAGCATGCGATAATCTGTGCTTTGCAGCCACAGATGCCAAATCCTTTGATTGCTTAGAAGCAATATTGAGATGTCCTCTATTTGTTTTTCTGAAGAAATAAAAAAGATGGCTATTTAATTTTGACTCAAATTTGCTTATTCTATTCTTGTTTTTTAAACATTTCTGCCTCTCTCATGTCTCTGAATGCCATGCGCATTTTAACCCCAAACTAATTCAAATGTCCATATAATTGGTTGTACTTACATATATTCTAAGATCTTTCTGAAAATACAAACTATGCAAATGAACTGTGCCTCATTTTTCAAAATGGCATTTCAAAATGTTTCTATTATGAGGGATCACAGTTAGAAATAGCAAACAAATAGAAAAAAATATATACAAAAAACAACTCTCAATTTGAGGCTGTACAATCATCTGCTGTAGTCATACCCACAGCAGCCTTTAGACGAGGAGCTCTGTAAAGTCACTGCATGAAGCGGGCTCAGTTCTACACTGCAACACTCCATGAGCAAGGACGCTCCTGTGGGAGCGGCCTGACATTCTACAGTAATGGAACTGCTGTCAGCACAGCGTTGGGGTTTGGGGGAAAGAAAGGAGTTATGACAGAGATTATATTTCAGCTGATTCTTCCTCCTGGAACTATGAAAATTATATTGGAAGCAAAATGGACAAACCCCCGGCCAGTGATTCTGTGAGAGTCTTAGCCCTTCTTTGGTAGAACGGTGTTAAAGAGTGGCCCGTGTTCCATTGCTGCACTCCATTCTGTTTCTTGGCCCTACACCTTCTTGATCTACTTGTTTTTTTTTTCTTTTCTCTCCTTCCCTCATGCCAACAAACAGCAAAATAAAACAAAACAAACAAAAAAACCCACTAGAACACTTTGGGCGAGAATATATTAAATTGTAGATAATATTGGCAGGGGAAATGATTTAGTTTCATTTCCCTGACCTCAATGTTCTTGACATGGATGATCATATTGCAAAAGCACTAAAACAAAACCAAGTAGAACAAAGCAAACCCCCACTGCCCAGAAGACAATGTCATTTCATTAAGATCTTATTTGGTAAAGAAGAGCCTCCTGTAGAAAGGCGAGAGGGGAGGGAAATTTTGCAAACACAATAAAACAGGAATCTGAAGACATCTTGGGGTGGTTGGGAGGTGGAGATGGTTGCAGAAAAGAGAAACTTCAACAAGAGAAAGAAGGAGAGAACCAGGAAAAGAGACAGAGCGTTAAAAAGAAGACCGCAGATGGCAAAGGATATTTATTTCTCTGACTGGAAGAGGGATAAATTATATTCTTGCATCAAAACACTTAGTGCTTAGCATTATAATTTCCACTAAATATAGAAAATAAATTTTGCACATAGTTTTCCAGGATAAAAAATGAAGAGAGACAAAGGTTGACAATTTGTTGGCAATGAAAAAGCAATATATATTCTTGTGAGCAGAGAACACCACTAGACCTAACCTTTTAAAACGTAGCATTTGGTTACTTTTAGAGGAATATGATCCATTTGCTTTGTTTTTCAATGATGCGCATGTTTGGCACATTGAAGAAAGAGTCTCCTTATGTTTAGAAAACTTGAAACTATAACTCAAATGTGAAGACATTCTTCTAGGTGTTTTCCTTAGTGTACGAGTATATAGCAGTGTAGCGCCAATTGTGGACTCTAGAATGTGTCAAGCTCCATCAAATTTGAAAAAGGGATGGATCGGCTGTGTAATGGCACACGTCAGTATCCCATTTCTTTCATTCTAAGTAAACAATCCAAAGTAACCACCATATACGTGTTAACAAATAGGGATGGGAATAAGATAATGTTACAGTTGTAGAAATAAGCTTAGATCACAAAACACATTCTTTTATATGATTCTCTCAAACGTCTCGTGAGGTTTGCAGGACAAGTTATGTTTTCTCTCTTCTAAAGACAAAGAATCTGAAGCTCAGAGAACTGAAATGACTTGACCAAAGGTAAAATATAAAAAGTAGCAACTGAAACTCAGGTCTGTAGTTGCAAATCCAATCCTTTTCCCCGTTAACTGCTCTGCTCCTAAAATTATGGGAATCAAAATTAGTTTGGTCAAATTTAGTGTGCTATCTCTACATCCAGCCTGCAGATTTACAACAGAATCTAGGAAATACCTCAACCCTTCAGTAAATTTTAGTTTTCTCTCTAAGATCACTACCTTTCTGAATGCACCATCTACCAGACATCTTATTCTTGATCATTACCAACTCCTAGCAATATACTGCCATAACTGTGCAATAGCTGTTCAGAAAATACGTATTTGGCGTAATTATGATGTAGAAGACATAATAATCAATCTAATAAGCTGCTTGTATTTCCATTTACTTTTCAATTTGACAGTGGAACTAGATTTAGGAATCTGAGATATTAAAAACACCCATAAGATACATCCATTTTATTGATATACGTTTTTTTCCAGAGATGAATTACAAACTCTTTCCTTTCTTTAAATTTTCATTAGAGTACAAGGTACATAGTAGCATATAATGATAAGGTGCTCCAGATATTTCAAAAACTATCAGTTGCTTTTGACTATAAAGTGCAACTTATTAAAAATTGTTTGGAAATAAACCTCTCTATGACAAATGTCTGCAATACGTGGGAAGAAGACGGAGAGCACAGGATGAAAGCTAGAGTTTATATATGGGCACATTCTTTTTTTTCTTTTTCCTAATGCATAAAAGCACACCAAACTCAAATTCAGGAATCTTTTTCTTTTTCTTTTTTGTTCTCAAATAGGGACACTTATAAATGTGATTATTTTCTTAAAATATAGTACTAATCAATTTGAAAATATTTAATGTGAAATAAAGCACTGATTTTTAAGGAAACAATCTCAAATGGGACCCAGAAGTTCTTTCATGCCACATAGGTCCTCTGAGACTTATGGCTATGAAGTGCAGTAGAAGACAAAAAGTCTCAAAACCAGTTTATTTGTTAACTGCAGTGCATCCCATAGAAATTGTGCCTTCCAAAGTGTTATAGACAGAGAAGAAATGTCACAAAACCTTATCCATGTCTAGCATTTCTGCTAACACAAAGATAAACCCTCTCATAAATTAGTGTTGCAGTTAATCCTGAGCTGTTGTAACAAAGTCAGGGCAGCTCCTTGTCACCTCTTTAGGGACCACACTTTATTGTTAGCATGAGAGGAAGAGAGCTGCGTGTAGTGTTATAACTTAGTGCCGATATTTGCTTTTCTATCGTTTGCATTGGGACTTGAAGCTTTATGAAAGCAGGCATCACAGCTAACTTGTTCTCAGCTTTATATCTGATCCCTGGCAGTGCATGGCACTCGGCAGACAGTTACAAGGTATTTTCTAAAATAAATAAATATCAAGATGGAATAAGTTTAAAACTACAAGAAGGCTTTACAGATACCCAGAAATCTCAAATATCCAAAACAGTGCCTTTCTACAACAGGTAGGAACGAATATAGTAAAGAGCCAAGAGCAGGTCACCCCCTTATATTGTGATTGGTTCATTCATCAACAGAGAATACATTTTATCAGAGGAAGGGAAACAGAGGGCCAGTGGCAAAAAGGTAATTGACATCACATTGTGGCATGCTCTGTAGTCTTCTGAGTCCAACAGCCATTTCATGTTCAGTAGTTTTCAGGAGGCCTGTAAACACGAAGGCACTGGGCCTAGGGCAGTGATGGCGAACCTATGACACGCGTGTCAGAGGTGACACACGAACTCATTTTTTGGGTTGATTTTTCTTTGTTAAATGGCATTTAAATATATAAAATAAATATCAAAAATATAAGTCTTTGTTTTACTATGGTTGCAAATATCATAAAATTTCTATATGTGACATGGCACCAGAGTTAAGTCAGGGTTTTTCAAAATGCTGACACGCCGAGCTCAAAAGGTGTCAGCATTTTGAAAAACCCTGACTTAACTCTGGTGCCGTGTCACATATAGAAATTTTATGATATTTGCAACCATAGTAAAACAAAGACTTATATTTTTGATATTTATTTTATATATTTAAATGCCATTTAACAAAGAAAAATCAACCCAAAAAATAAGTTCGTGTGTCACCTCTGACACGCGTGTCATAGGTTCGCCATCACTGGACTAGTCTCTTTCTCTTTGGCAGAAGTGTGTGTGTGTGTGTGTGTGTGTGTGTGTGTGTGTGTGTATGATGGTTGTGGCGGGGAGAATAAGGCTTCTCTATCTCTAAAGTCCTTAGGTACATCACTGTGTCCCATTATAAACACACCAGCGATAGGACACTTTTTTAAATTTTTTAAAAATATATTTTATTGATTTTTTACAGAGAGGAAGGAAGAGGGATAGAGAGAGAGAAACATCAATGATGAGAGAGAAACATTGATCAGCTGCCTCCTGCACACCCTCTACTGGGGATGTGCCCACAACCAAGGTACATGCTCTTGACCAGAATCAAACCTGGGACCCTTCAGTCCGCAGGCTGACACTCTATCCACTGAGCCAAACCGGTTAGGGGCCATAGGACACTTTTTTTTCCAATCTGAGGAGTTACAGGCTTTCAAATTTTTTAATTGATTTTTAGAGAGAAGAAGGGAGAGGGAGAGAAAAACACCAATCGGTTGCCTCCCCCAGGCCCCAACTGTGCCCCGACTGGGGACCGAACCCACACCTGGGGATGTGCCCTGACCAAGAATCAAACTCACCACCTTTGGCGTATGGGACACCACTCCAACCAACAGAGCCACACCAGCCGGTGCAAGAGTTACAGTTTTTATGAAAAAGCACACTATGGTGCATTGTGATAAGTCTAAGAGAGTGAGTTCCTGACTTTAACATTTATACAATTTTATTTAGCAACGGAATGTATATCTTAATAGTTATGTATTTGATAATGATAACTCTGAGTAATTAAGAGGGGATTCAATTGTGTTTATATTATAATCTTATAGAGTACAATACATTTTAGAAAGATCCTTTTGAAAAAAAAGAAATTTAAACAGAAGCATTGATCCTTTCAGGGTTAGATCCTATTTGGAAATCCACTTAGCCAAATCCTAGCAGTCCTGCATGATGCCATAGATACCACTTCCTGTTTTCTCTTTTTTCTTGTTTAATTGGTTGACTCTTTATATTTTATTTGATCATAGATACCACTTTCAGTTGAATATGAACTAGCAAAAGTTGGATGAGTTTAGACCTTATGGGAGGTATACACCTATTTTAGTCTACCAATGTCGCCTACTGGGTCACAAAGTATAAAACCTGATTCAAGAAGCCAAAGTAAAGGACCTGATAGCAGGCTATCAGAAAAAAAAAAGATATTCTATTTGTGCTCCAAAGAGTAAAACACTGCGATCCCAGTCTCTCACCTAAGATATTATTGCAAATAGCTATTATCTCAGCCACAAGTCCTTTTGAATAGAGCTTGTACTACCCAAGATACAACTCAATATCTTCTTCATTAAACCAACAGTCTTAGGAATTGCTGTCTAATTTATTGCTGTGCTTTTTAATACAATTTTTCTCATAAGACTGTAGGCAATTTCAGCATTCCATTTTCATATGTGGGCATTATTTGAGACTATTTCCAACCAGAGGAAAAAATTTGTAATTTACACTAAGATGAACTCTCTCCATTATTACAATATTTATAGCTTGGTGAGTTTAATATTCTGAACAGATTGGTGACATAGCTACCAAGTAAATACAGTGGAAATAAATTTTACAGCTAAATGTGTGCCTGAAGTTAGTGGAAAATGATGATGAAAAGGTATTAAAGCATGTTACTTTGATTCTGTGGTCTTCCTTTATAGTTCAGATGGTATAGCTTATGAACAGAATGGACAAGAGCACAATTTTCAAAAGCTAGCCAAGTTTTATAATTCATCACAAAATTGACACAGACTAGTTATCTTCTTTATTATTACAACTGAAGGTAAAGTACACTTGATATAGGTCTTCAATGTTTTTTGAAATGTGTTGACTTCTTCACTCTGCACGCTTTTGTGGTTGCAATGTACCCCTCAAAGAAAATAAGTGAAGTAAGCATGACTTCTGGTACTCTGACATTTTGAATCTGGCTTAATATCTAATAGTTCAATACATTCTAATGAAACATTCTAATACATCTAGACTATTCCCAAAATCCAATCCTGAAACTTTCAAAATTGTCCATTAAAATAATAATGCAGTTTTTATGGGCTCATTCATTTAACATGTGTGCTATACTTCATTTGGTCTTGAGGCATTACATTTACAAGTCTTTAATGTTTTAATCATCCCTCTTTATTGACACACTTTTGGATTTCTTTCCAAACAGTCTTAAGAAACAGGTTTCATTTAGTTATCTCAAAAATCTCTTCTTTTTTCCTTTTAAACGTGTTTAGACCTGGAAAGAAATTTGGAATGTATAACTAATAATGCTTTCAGGTAAATTACAAGTAATTCTTACCTCAGGTACAAGGTTTTCTGTGAGTGATGAGAAGCCATTATGACAAGATGAAAGGACTCAGACCTTATTTGGTCAAAGCAGATTCTTTGAATGGTTCATCAAACTAAGCAGGCAGAAGCATGTCCCTGGGAGGGAGGCAGCAGAAGAAAATACTAGTATATGATTGGCTGCTTTCACTGGCTGGGCAGGTCTGGAGAGTTTGGAAGCAAGGGTGTTTCTAATCCATGAAGTCCATGAGATTAAGGGTGAGGTCTGACATATTATGTGCTATGTCTTCCACAGTTAACATCAGATCTGGTGCAAAGTAAGGTGTTCACTCAATACATGTTAACTAACTGATACAGTTCTAACAAGCTATGTACCCTCTCTTAAACAACACTTCTACATTTTATTTTCAAAAGACAAATGAAGACTGTCAGATGATCTCTTTCTCTCAAGTTGACTAGGACATTACAATATAATCTGAAGACCTAGAGTGTGTCAACCACATTCAAATACCCACAGATTTGTAACATGTAAGCATAAATTTTGAAAATGGAAGCATCATTCCAAATATATTCCATTCCAACAACCAAAGAGAATTAATTTCTTTCACAAAGAGGGGAAAAAAAAACACCATTGTTTTTCCTTCAAAATGGAAAACCAATGTAATTGATGGAATCAAGACATGCAGTTTAAGTTGTGGCATTAAGCAGGAGTCTATCTCCAACATGGATAGTTGCTGCAGTTTATATTTGAGTATGAAATTAAGGGAACATTGTAGCCTTTCTGTGTGAAAGCTACATGTGTTTTTATACAATAGGAATTTATAATCATCTGTATTCATACCCTCCTTAACACTTTCTGGGACTTTAAAAAATATACTGGGTGTTTGTAAATGTATAAAAGTCATTTGATGCTTAGATGGAGAGGGGTCTTTTGTTAGGAAGAAAATACTTCAGTGAGTCTAAAATTTTTTCTTCTAAAATAAATATTGAAAGCCTATATGTTAACGTATTGAAGGAACATGAACTTTTTCTAGAAAGTCATTTCCCATTTAGCTAGTCAGTTGAATGGGATATTTTTAGGTAGTTTCTAACTCATAACTTATTTTGACCCTAGGCAGAAAAAAACAAACACATAATCACTGTACTTGTTATTTAAAAGAACAACTCCTGTAGCTAGGTATGTATGTTTTAGGAGAGGCAAGACTGTTAATAAAAATAATGTAACTCTGGACACCCAGGGTTAAAATTTAATTGGTCATGGTTTTTATTTAATTAAGTAAGTTATGTATTTTTACCTCAATTCTGTTTGCTTCAATTTTATTTTGGCATTTTGCACCTATGTTTATAAACAAGATAGCTTGTAGTTTTCATTTCTTGTAAAGTCTGGAGTTATAGCAGTTCTAAACACTGAGTTGGAGAGATTGAACTCAACTTCAAACTCTTGAAGAGTTTGTATATTATAGTGATCTTTGGTATTTTGGGAAAAAAATTATAAGCATGCCATTATTTTGTTAGTGATTATCATTGCCCTTACATGTGGAAGATACTGAAATGGTGTGTGAAAACGACATGTGTTTCTTCGATGGTCTATTATAATTTATTTCTTCTGGAATCACAAGCATCTCAATAATGTTGCCTCCACCTTGAATGGGCCAAAGGATTTTTTTCTGGTTCTCTCTGTGGGTATTTAAAACCAAAACCCGGAGTTAGTACGGGGTCTTTTCTTTTTTCTTTATTGATTTCTGCTCACTACTTATTCATCCTATGCCAAAGCAGCCAAAGTTTTGGTTTGTGTACTTACCAATCTACCTTTCAGTTTCCTTGGGCACAAAGGGGTTTCCCTTTGTTTCTTGAGAGCACAGATATTTCACCATATACTTAAAACCTCGGTTATCTTTTTTTTTAAAAAAAAACCTGTTATCTTTTATCCAATATTTTCAGGTGTTACAGTAGGAAGGCTTCCATGCTAGCTCAGTCCATCAAGGTTCCAGAATTGCTTTATTATGTGTGTTGTTGTTTTTTTATCCTCACCTGAGGGTATGATTTTTATTGACTTTAGAGGGAGAGGAAGAGAGAGGGAGAGAGAAACATCAATGTGAGAGAACCTTTGGTTGTCTCCCATTTGCACCCTGACCAGGGATCGAAGATGGGGGTTGAACCCACAACCTGGGTATGTACCCTGACCAAGAACCAAACACGCTACCCTTCAGTGCATGAGCCACACCAGACAGGGCTGCTCTATTATGGTTCTCATTGTGTCAGTTATGGTTCTCACAGTGTCAGTTATGGTTCTCACTGTGTCAGTTATGGTACTCACTGTGTCAGTTATGGTACTCACTGTGTCAGTACCATCTTCTCCTAAACTCACTGCCATTTTTGCCACCTGATGTTGCCCTCATCAAGCCCCAAATCTGCTCTAGTGAATTGTCATCTTGACCACATTGTTGCTAAATTCAAAGGATTCTTTCTATCCTCTATATCCCTACAGCAGAATTTGGCAGATAGTTTGCACTCAGGAAATGTTTGTAAAGTGAATTAATCTTACTTAACATTAAAGATCATTTGCCATCCTCACTATAAAATTTTCTATTTCTTGCTTCTGTTAGCAAAGTTAACATAAACCAGGGTTATTTCCTTTTATATCTCTGTATACGCCTCCTTACTCTCTTCCCAGATTTTCTCTTTTTAAATGTATCCATTAGTATTGTTGCTTCCAAATAATTATTCTCTCTCTTTCTAACTAAACCCACACATTCCCTTATCTTCAGCTAACACCACATGCTGCCAGTTTTCTAGTCTTTATCTCCAACTCAGGTTTCTTTCCTGACATTTAAACTCATATATAAAACTGCCCATGTGGAGGTCCAACAGACAGCTTAAACTCACATGAGCTAAACTAAAGGCACAATTTCCCTCTCTGGAATTTGCTCTTCTTCCTAGGTTTTCTATTTCATTTCTCAGAGGTAGAATTCTTTTTTAAAAAAAAATTATTTTGTTTGAAGTATTACAAATAGTAGTACATATGTCTCCCTTTTTTCCCCCATTGACCTCCCCAACCCCTGGCACATGCCCTCCCCCACCCCCAATGTCTTGCGTCCATTAGTTATGCTTATATGCATGCATACAAGCCCTTCAGTTGATCTCTTACCTGCCCCAGCACCCCCACCAACCCTCCTCAGCCTTCCTGCTGTAGTTTGACAGTATGTTTGATGCTTCTTTGCCTCTGTATCTATTTTTGTTCATCAGTTTATAATGTTTTCTTATATTCCACTAATGAGTGAGATCACGTGGTATTGTTCTTTCGCTGACTGGCTTATTTCACTTAGCATAATGCTCTCCAGTTCCATCCATGCTGTTGCAAATGGTAAGAATTCCTTCTTTTTTTACAGCAGCGTAGTATTCCATTATGCAGATGTACCACAGTTTTCTAATCCACTCATCTGCTTATGGGCACTTAGGCTGTTTCCAAATCTTAGCTATTGTAAATTGTGCTGCTATGAACATAGGGGTGCATATATCCTTTCTGATTGGTGTTTCTGGTTTCTTGGGCTATATTCCTAGAAGTGGTATTACTGTGTCAAATGGAAATTCCATTTTTAATATTTGGAGGAAATACCATACTGTTTTCCACAGTGGCTGCACCAGTCTGCAATCCCACCAGCAGTGAAGGAGGGTTCCTTTTTCTCTGCATCCTCTCCAGCACTTGCCGTTTGTTGATTTGTTGATGATAGCCACTCTGACAAGTGTGAGGTGGTACCACATTGTCATTTTGATTTGCATCTCTCAGATGATTAGTGACTTTGAGCATGTTTTCATATGTCTCTTGGCCTTTGAGGTAGAATTCTTGATGTCATCCTTCACTAAGCCCTTTCCCTCACACTGCCCACCAACTCACGCTGAACTCCAAATCCTGTAGAATATGTCTCCTAAACAGTTCTTGAATCTGTCTTTTCCTTTCCATCTCTCTGACTATTGCTTAATTTAGATCCTTATCATTTTTTGCCCATATTATGGAAATGGCCTCATCTCCAACCTCAGGTCTTAATTTAGCTCCCCTATACTCTACCTTCAATCCATCCGCCACCCTCCTGACAATTTTATCTTAAAATTAAATCAGGTAATGACATTTTTAATATTTAAAATTCGTTGGTATCTTCTTTTCACTCTCAGGATGAAATCTACTCTCTTTAGTGTGGCATTCAAAGTCTCTGCTGATTTTTTTTCATACTCATAACTCAACACTTTCCCTTTACACTCTATAATACAGCCACACTGAACTATTTTCAATTCTATGAATGAGTACTTGCACTTATGCAGCATTCACTGGTTCACTAGCTTCTATTAGGTGCCATTATTATGGAGCACTCATCAGACTATTTCATAATTGCTCATAATTACAGACCCTATGTTATATAGGTATCCTTAGCAATTAATGTCACATTTAGCACACACTAGGACCTCAATAAATGTTAAATGAATGAATATAAATCTATATGTTGAGAGAACCAAGATGGCAGCATAGGTAAACATCTGTACTTGCTGCCTCCCACAACCACATCAAAATTACAACTAAAATACAGAACAGCCATCATTTGGAACCACTTGAAATTTGGCTGAATGGAAATCCTACAACTAGAGAAATAAAGAAGAAAGTACACCAATACTGGTAGGAGGGGTGGAGGTGCATAACAGGCTGGTCCAACACCCACATTTGGCATTTTTTCAATTGGGAGAGATATTTTAGCTACAGAGGTCTCCCATGAGGAGCAAGGGGTCCCAGCCCCACACCAGACCCCCAGCTGAGGATTCCAGGGCTGGGCAGAGAAGTCCCCCTAACTTTAGGCTGTAAAACCCAGCAGGGATTATGGCTGAGTAGCAGGAGGATACTGGAGACCCAGGCAGTTCCTCTTAAAGGACCAGTGCATGAACTTACATGGACTAACTCACTCTGAACTCCAGCACCAGGACAACAGCTCAGGGATATCCAGGGACATTTGGGGAGGAAGTGGATTCTCTGACATTGGAGCAAGAACTTGGGGACAGCTTTCTCTAAGACAAGGGTGCTCACAGGGGTCATTATTCTTACGCTGAGACCTCCCCTCCCCCATCACAGAGTTGACTGACAGTCATGTCTGAGTTTCCATAAGTTTGGATCACACTGTTCACTTAGCCCTGGTGATTCCCTGAGACCCCCACCCCATCCGATTTGCAGTCCCACCGAAGCTGTTTGCTGTGGCTTTTCCATATAAATGGCCTGCTCTGGCTCAGGCTTCAGACTTTTCTAAAATCTCTCAAACAAGCAGCAGCTGGCATCAGCGTGCCCCATACCTATCAATAACAGGCCCAAGACAGCCCGGCTAGCATGGCTCAGTGATTGAGCATTTACCTATGAACCAGAAGGTCATGGTTTGATTCCCGGTCAGGGAACATGCCTGGGTTACAGGCTTGATCCCCAATGTGGGGCATGTAGGAGGCAATCAATCAATGATTTCCTTTCATCATTGATGTTTCTCTCTCCCTCTCTTTCTCCCTTCCTCTCTGATGTCAATAAAAAATATATTTTAAAAAATATTAAAAAAAGAGGCCCAAGACAGCTTGGACTCACCTGGGCACTTCCAAGTCCAATAAAAGTAGCAGCCATCTGCAGATCACTATGTAGCTCCTGCCAGGTGGCCCCAAGGCAGTGGCTGACTTTGTACCTCCTGGGATGCCCCAGAGCAGTGGTTCTCAACCTTGGCTGCACATTAGAATCACCTGGGAATCTTTTTAAAATCCTGATTTCTGGGTCTCATCCTCCAGAAATTCTGTTTGTTTGTTATGAGGTGGGGCCACAACATTAGTAACAAAGAAAGAGAATTTTTGGAGGATGAGGCCCAAAAATCAGGATTTTAAAAAGATTCTCAGGTGATTCTAATGTGCAGCCAAGGTTGAGAACTACTGCCCCAGAGCCAGTGCACCTGGTGGACAATTTCAGATGATATCAGATTACAACTTTACACATCCATGAGCAACACACTCAAGAGGCAGATTCAGTAAGATCCAAAGTGCCACTGAAGCAAGTCCTACTCCACAGGGGTGTCTCCTGCACAGCAGTTTTTCCACTGTAGTTGCAGCTGATCCTCACAGCCAATTTGCCTGGAGGTCAATTCCTCCCAGTGATGCCAAGAGCAATCAAGGCTCAACTACAACAAGACTGTGCACACAGCCCACACAGGGGTGCACCCAGAGTACCCAGCTCAGGTGACTGGGGAGGCTGAGCCACTGGGTCCTAAAGGACACCTATTATACAAGGCTACTCTACCAATTCCAGGAGACATAGCAGCTCTACCTAATACACAGAAACAAACATAAGAAAGCAGCCAAAATGTGGAGACAAAGAAACATGTTACAAATGAAAGAACAGAATAAATCTCCAGAAAAAGAACTAAATGAAACGAAAGCAAGCAAATTACTAGAGATAGAGTTCAAAACAATGGTTATAAGGTTGCTTAAGGATATTAATCAAAGCTTCAAGGAACTTAGTGAGACTTTCTAGGATCTTAGTGAGAATTTCAAAGACAGGAAAAAGGACCAGGCAGCAATGAAGTACACACTAATTGAAATGAAGAATAATTTACAGGGATTCAACAGTATAAGTAGAGGATTCTGAGAATCAAATTAACAATTTGTAATATGAGGAAGCAAAAAACACCCAATCAAAAGAGAAAAAAGAAAAAGAATTAAAAAATATGAAGACAGTGTAAGGAGTCTCTAGGAGAAACTCAAGCATACCAATATTTCCATTATGTGGGGTGTTAGAAGGAAAAGAGAGAGAGGGCAAGAAATTGAAACCCTATTTGAATAAATAATGATAGAAAACTTCTTCTACCTGGTGAAGAAAAATAGACTTATAAGTCCAGGAAGCACAGAGTCCCTAACAAGAGGAACCCCAAGAGGCCCACACCAAGATACATCATAATTAAGATGCCAATGCTTAAAGACAAAGAGAGAATCTTAAAAGCTGTAAGAGAAAAATAGATAGGAAGAGGAAAATCAAGAAGAAGAAGAAGAAGACAAAGAAGAAGAAGAAGAAGAAGAAGAAGAAGAAGAAGAAGAAGAAGAAGAAGAAGAGTATAAACAATAAAATGGCAATAAATACATATCTATCAACAATTGAATCTAAAAATTGAAATAAATGATCAAAGAGTCTAATGAATAAAATAAACTGATGAATAAAATAGAACCAGAGGCATAGAAACATGGAACAGGCTGACAAATCTCAGAGGGAGGGGGAAGGGTGGGTGGGAAGAGATTAACCAAACAACTTATATGCATGGACACAGACAACAGGGTGTGAAGGCTTGGGGCAGGGTGGGAGCCAGGGGCAGGAGGGTCATGGGGGCAAAAATGGGGATATATGTAATACTCTTAACAACAGAGATTTTTTAAAAATTAAGAAAATAAATCCATATGTTAAGATATATTTTTCTTCTACTATCTACCATTTAATGGAGTTGTTACTAGTAATAATAAAAACACAAATATCTCTATCTCTATCTATCTATCATCTATCTATCATTCATCTATCTATAATTACCTGCTCTGGGTCAGGAACTATTTTAAGTGTTTTATAATATGTTGATTCAATTAATACTCAGAACAAACTTTGCATTCCCATTTTTCAGAAATCAAGGCACAGAGAGATTATGTGACTTGTTCAGGATGACATAGCTAATAAGTGGTGGAGCTGGGTTTCAAACCCAGGCAGTCTGTCTCCAGAATCCATAAAGGGCTATAAGGAGAGAATAAGAAGAGCATATTTTATGGATGATTCAAAATGCATTACCAAGACCTAAATTATTGATAGTTGAAGATTATGCCCTTGCAATTGCAATTTACATTTCATGTGACATATATCGAGCATACAACTTTAATATAAAAATTAACCTTGGTTTTGCCAACTTACGTTGTTGTTATTCTGTTCTTGAGTTTTCTTTCTCGGGCTTACGTTTTATTCTTTGGCTGCATCTGATCTTTTCCACGTGTGTCATTTCATCCACCATTTTATATATGAACCAGGTCAAGACAATTGATAATAGTTTTTAAAATTAAAAACATCTTGGCTTTCATGATTCCCAAGACTTAAGCTTACTTCAATTATTATTAAAGTGAATGTTTCTGTTTTTAGCTTTGGTATTCCTAAACTGAAAAGAAATGATTCCAAACTTGTCTTCTTTTTGTTTGTTTGCTTGTTTGAGACCTGAAGATGAAATGGAATAATGGAATAGCAAGATTAATTGCTTTTATAGGTACCTATAAAAATTGAGGTTTTCAGAAACATGTAATATTTTAATAGTGGTATTTCTCCCATGCCAAATACAAATTATGATTTTACACAAAATAAAACCAGAATTGTCATTTCTAAGAAATGTAATCTGATATGTATTAATTTTATGGTCAATGATGACATGTCTCTGAAGTATATACAGTAACTTCTGCAATGTCTTACTATTTGGAGATTAGATTGATATCTCTCACACCTATTCCTTCTCTAACACAAGTTGCCCATAGCTCAAAGTGACTGTCTACTAAAGACTTGTGTTAACAACCAGAAAGATACTATATACTTTGAAATTATGAACCTGCTGCACAGTAAAAGGCCATTAACTTTTCTCTCATAAAGCATTGCTGTGGCTTCCATTTCTGTTGTAAACACAAGACTGACTTTTATCACCAGGACACAAAATTGCAAGCCTTACATACTGATGGAGTGATTAAGTGCAATAAAAGTTCACTATCATTTGAAACACTATTAATATTTTTTCATTATATATAGTAAGCAAGTGCTATATATTACTTTGCTTTCCAGTTCTAGGCTCATAGAGATGATGTGGGGAAAGAATTGATTTTTTTTTTTCTTTTATGCTTGTAGCAGTTCTATTAAGTGTGTTGTTTATAGAATTATAACTTTTTTCATTCTTTTTCAGCTTTATCTTTTCCTTTCACTATTGACTTGGTTTGACATAAGGAGAGGTTAATGGAACACAGTTATTTCTTTGCTTTTTGTTGGTCTTTGACAATCATTGTATTTACAGTCTTCCTTCCGTCAATTTGGAAGGACTCTACCTGGTTTTGAATAATGCACTTCTATGACTGAACCTATATACTCTCCAAGACAGCAAATACATTTTCTATTGCTATGAGACCTGTGGAACTTGTGACTCTGTGGGTTCTTATTGGCAAGGGTAGCCTATGTCTTCTTTCTGCACCCACTGCCCAAAACTTTGGCGCTTGGCAAGAGCATCTGCATGCATGTGCTTACCCAAAGAAAATAGGCTCTCTCACCTAAGGAAATGACCTTGTTATTTATAGCTGCTGTCTGAATTCGATTCTTTTTTTGTAAAAGTAAAAAATAAAAAGTGTTCTTTACAGTTAAATCTAGGTTGTCATCCTCTTAGTGCTCTCTACCTCTTCTTAGGAATAAATTGCTTTGTTTTCTAATGTCATATTTTTTCTGGACCCAATTTTTTTTTCTTTTTTGAGTAATCTTTGTGGAATTATAAGTATCTCCTGACTCTCAAATATGTGCATAATTCCTCAGCCCATATCTAAAATATGAAAGAAAAATGTCATTGGACCAGTTCTTAGAATAAATAAAAACTGTACATATTTGTTGGAGAAAAAAGAGGTAATGAATTTTTTTAAAAATCCAATCTTGAAGGAGTCTTGTTATACAAATAAAATGTCCAAATGTTATTTATCATTTTGTAGTTTTGACTTCTTTGTTTTCAGGGCTTTGAAGTTCAGAGTCAGCCAAAAAAAGTTAGATAAGTCTTTGAAAATTGTTTCCAAAATCTCCCCAGGGAAGGCGTTGAGTCACAGAGAAAACACCTTTTTACCTTTTCATGAATCAGGATAAGTCAGTTTGACTAATTCACTCTCTGACCACTGGGCAAAGTATAAATCATGTCGGAAAATGTCAGTTGAAATGTTAGTGCACGTTAAGGTCATCTGTTGAATTTTCAGTGTGTATCTGTATCATCCTCAAAAATTCCTATCATTAATACAGTCATAAAGCAGTGAACATTTACTTTTCTTGTCTCCCTTTCAAAATGTGTAAGCTGCATCATATTCAAATCCACATCAGAACCAGTATAGTAAAAATTAATACATGGAACAAAGCAATGGAACTTCTTGCTATGTCTGTTAATCAGATGGAAGTTAACTTATCAAAGATAAAACATTTTTCCTATTCCCCCCAAAACAAACAAATAACAAACAAAAGAAAAAAAATTAAAAACAAAAGGCAACTACAAGGATTCTACAGACAGTGGCCAAAAAAATGTTAAAACTAACAGATATAAAAATAATGTCAGTTACTTGAGTGTTCATTTCCCCATAAGAACAGCTTAGATACTTCATTAATCTAGGACCGTGGTTGGCAAACTGCGGCTTATGAGCCACATGTGGCTCTTTGGCCCCTTGAGTTTGGCTCTTCCTAAGCCTTAGGAGTACCCTAATTAAGTTAATAACAATGTACCTTCCTATATAGTTTAAGTTTAAAAAATTTGGCTCTCAAAAGAAATTTCAATCATACTGTTGATATTTGGCTCTGTTGACTAATGAGTTTGCCAACCACTGACTAGGAGATCCATCATGTTTTCACAATTCAAAAGACAGTTTACTAAACATGTGCCGTATCCTTAGGAGATTTTGATTTCAACAATACATTATCAGACGATATTTCATTAGTGATGCTTGTACTGTATGGAAGGCAGGCTAGCACCAGAGTCTAAAATAATTTTCAAAAAAATGTCCAAAATCAAGTCTATGTTCTACTATCTTATAAATAAATATAAACATAAGGTAGAAATTATTATAGACTAGAGGCCAGATGCACAAAATTCATGCAAGGGGCTTGGCCCTCACATCCCTGGCTGCCTCAGCCAGCCCTCACAGCCTCGGTCAGCCCACTCAGCCCTGGCTTCATCCAGAAGGTTGTCTGGATGGTCGTTCTGCTGTTCAGTCTAATTAGCATATTAACTCTTTATTACATAGGACTAGAGGCCCGGTGCACAAAAATTTGTGCACTCTGGGGGGAGGAGGGGTCCCTCAGCCTGGCCTGTGCCTCTCGCAGTCTGGGACCCCTCATGAGATAACGACCTGCTGGCTTAGGCCTGCTCCCGGGTGGCAGAGGGCAGGCCCAATCCCTAGGTGCAGCCCCTGGTCGGGCTCAGAGCAGGGCTGATTGGGGAGTTGGGGCACCGCCCCCTGTCATGCACAGAGCAGGGCAGATCTGGAGGTTGCGATGCCACCCTCAGTCACTCTCAGGGTAGGGCCTATTGGGGGGTTGGGGCACTGCTCCCTGTCACACTCAAGGCAGGGTCGATGGGGAGGTTGTGGCACCACCCCCTGTCATGCACAGAGCAGGGCAGATCAGGGGGGTTGGGGCTCTGTACCCTGTCACGCACAGAGCAGGGCCGATCAGGGGGTTGAGGAGCTCCCCCCTGTCACTCACAGAGTAGGGGCGATAGGGGAGTTGGGGCACCGCCCCCTGTCACACACAGAGCAGAGCGGATCAGGGGGTTGGGGCGCCGCCCTCTATCACCCACAGAGCAGGGCCAATTAGGGGGTTGGGGCGCCGCCACTGTCACACTCAGGGCAGGGCCGATGGGGAGGTTATGGCTCTACCCCATCACACAAAGAGCAGGGCCAATCAGGGGGTTGGGGCGCTGCCCCTGTCACACACAGAGCAGGGCCGATCAGGAGGTTGGGGCGCCGCACCCTGTCATACACAGAGCCGCAGGGCGATCATGGGGTTGGGGAGCTCCCCCTATCAGGCACAGAGCAGGGCTGATCAGGGGGTTGGGGCGCCTTCCCCTGTCATGAACAGAGCAGGGCAGATAGGGAGGTTGTGGCCCCGCCCCCTGTCTCACACAGAGCCGCAGGGCAATCAGGGGGTTTGGGCACTGCCCCCTGTCACACTGATCCCGGTGCCGGGAGGCTTCCTGGTGCTGGGAGTCATATTACCCTTTTACTATATAGAATAGAGGCCTGGTGCACAGGTGGGGGCTGGCTGGTTTGCCCTGAAGGGTGTCCTGTATCAGGGTGGGGGTCCCCACTGGGGTACCTGGCCAGCCTGGATGAGGGGATGATGGCTGTTTGCAGCTGGTCACACACCCTTCAGGGTGGGGGTCCCCACTGAGGTGCCTGGCCAGTCTGGGTGAGGGGATGATGGCTGTTTTCAGGCTGGGGGTCACTGAAGCTCTCAACCGCTCCTTTTTTTCTTTTTTTTTTTTTATTCTGGGCCAGCTTTAGCTTTGAGGCTTGGCTCCAGCTCTTAGGCCTCCGCTGCTGAAAGCAGGTTTCTGGCCTTTGTTTACCTATTTGAAACAATGTTGCGATCCTGCTGGCTGAAGACCGACGGACTAAAGCAGGTTTCGGGGGTTTTGTTTAGCTTCTATATTTGTGACATAGTTGCTTAGAGTTGCAGCTCAGAGGCCAGCAAGGCAGGCGGGGAACGTTGGAGTCCTCCATCACTGAAGCAAGCCAGCCTCATGTTCACTTTAAGCTGCCTGGCTGCCTGCCGCCATCTTGGCTGGCAGTTAATTTGCATATCGCCCTGATTAGCCAATGGGAAGGGTAGCAGTCGTACGCTAATTACCATGTTTCTCTTTTATTAGATAAGATGGTAGTAAGTACACAAAGTAACAACTCAATGTGGTAAAAGAAAATAGTGGCAATTATTATGACTAACATTGTGGAAAATTGTTAGTGTGGCACTGCCTAACATTTTCTACCACAGCAAATTTAAGGGTCAATTTTAATAATTTATCAAGCATTTATTGGACCAATGTATACAATATACCATGCATTGTTAAATGTCATTAAAATGTAGCAGTTCAAAATATTTGGGCCTTTACAAAGATCCCGACTCTAAAAATACATTAAAGTAGCAGTATAAATCAATCCTATATTATAAAAAGCTAATATTGTCCCCTCGGCCAGGATTTCTACAGGAAGTTCAACTGGGAGTTTGACCAAGGGGCAGGAGCAGCCAGCCAACCACCTACGGCCCCTCCCCCTTGCCCAGCTCAATCGAGCCCAATCGGGGCAGGCTGGCCAGACCCCACCTGTGCACGAATTTGTGCATGGGGCCTCTAGTTATAAAATAGTTGACTATTATTTTGAAGTCATTAAGGTAGAAAATCTAGTCTTGTGAAGATAAGAAGTGAACCACTGATATTCATTGACTATTGCTACCACTTAAATACAACCTCCACTAGGAGGGGGACTTTGTGGTATTTACCACTGTAGCCTCAACATCTAGAGGAGTATCTGACACACCAGAAACACACAACCAGTAGGTGCTGAATGAAGGTATACATCTAGACTTGGCAACCAAATAAAATGAACTTTTATTCAACTCTGAAATAGGTCATTGTTAAAGGAAACACTTTGAAAGACACTGAGATGAAAATGAAACATATCTTGATCTAGAAATACTTCACAAAGTACTATATTTCTAAACCCTCATATATGATACTTATACTTTACACACAAACTAATAAACAGATGGTTAGCAGCACATGATAGATTGCCAGAGCTGCTGTAAAGTATCACAGACTAGGTGGTTTAAGCAAAGGAAAATTATTTCCTCACAGCTCTGAAGGCTAGAAGTTTAATATCAAGATGTCAGCAGAGATGGTTTCTTCTTGGGCCTCTTGCCTTGCCTTATATATTGCCTTTTTCTTCCTGTGTCTTCACATGCTTATCCTTCTGTACATGTCTTTATCCTAATCTCCTCTTTTTATAATGACACAAGTCACACTGGAGTAGGGTCTTCCCTAATGTCTTCACATGAACTTAATTGCTGCTTTAAAGATCCTGTGTGCAGATGCAGTCACATTTTGAAGCACTGCTGCTTAGTACTTCAACATATGAATTTGGGGTGGGGGTGACACTATTCAGCCATAACACTATATGACACACTAGCTGGAGTATGAGTTACATGACAAGTGAATAATATATAAAAAATCTTAAAATAGAATTTAAGGGGTGAATCATTTACTCAAATTTTCAGTTGCCATAAGATAAATAGAAAGATAACAAAAGGTAATATACAGTACAGAGTAGCAGAATGAATTATATTCACAAATGTTGAGGGAACTTGGGGGAGGAAGACATATTCAACATAGATATGAGGGAACATTTCCTGGAGTTGGTGTCTTTTGTTGTTGTTATTTTGTTTGTTTTTTAGGTCTATAATATCTTAATAAGGGTTCCAAAGGTCTGAAAGAGTTAATATTTCTATAATAATTAGTCAATTTATTTATTCTCAATCAAGACTTATCTACTTTATATTATTTATTCCCATGGAGTCATATCTATAATAATTGATATAACAGATGGCTAATATAGGAGAAACTCACAGTAGTAGCATATTAGGATTTTAAGAAATAGGTGGGTTTATTTTGGATCCCCTAATAATTTGGTACTTAATTTCATACAATAGAGCCTCATTACAAACTTGTGTTATAATGATTCTCTAGTATATGAAGTAAGTAGTTAATAAATGTAAGGGGGGAATAAAGCTAATCCTATATAATAAAAGGGTAATATGCAAATTGACCCTAATACTGGAACAACTGGGAATGACCGGTCGCTACGATGCACACTGACCACCAGGGTGCAGATGCTCAACACAGGAGCTTCCCCCTGGAGCGCACTGGTGGGTGGTAAGTGCGCTCCCACAGGGGGATCTCCGCTCAGCCATAAGCCAGGCTCATGACTGCGAGCCCAGTGGTGGTGGTGGGAGCCTCTCCCTCCTCCTCGACACACTAAGGATGTCTGACTGCGGCTTAGGCCCATACCAAGTCATATCATAATTAAAATGCCAAGGGTTAAAGACAAAGAGAGAATCTTAAAAGCAGCAAGGGAAAAGCAGCTAGTTACCTACAAGGGAGTGCCCATATGAATATCAGCTGGTTTCTCAACAGAAACTTTGCAGTGAGTGGCAAGGAATATTCAAAGTGATGAATAATAAGGACCTACAACCAAGATTACTCTACCCAGCAAAGCTCTCATTTAGAATTGAGGGTCAGATAAAGAGCTTCGCATACTAGAAAAAGCTAAATGAGTTCATCACCACCAAACCAGTATTACATGACATGTTGAAGGGTATTCAGAAGAAGAAGAAGAAGAAGAAGAAGAAGAAGAAGAAGAAGAAGAAGAAGAAGAAGAAGAAGAAGAAGAAGAAGAAGAAGAAGAAATAAAAATATGAACAAAAAAATGGCAACAAATACATATCTATCAACAATTGAATTTAAAAATCAAAATAAATGAACAAGAAATCTAATGAGCATAATAAACTGGTGAATAAAATAGAATCAGAGGCATGGAAGCATTGAACAAAGTGATGAATCTCAGAGGGAAGGGGATAGGAGGGTCAGGAAGAGATTAAACAAAGATCTTACCTATGGACACAGACAGTAGGGTGGTGAAGGCCTGGGGTGGGATGGGAACCAGGTGAAAGGCAGCAGTGGGGAAAAATGGTGGACAGCTGTAATACAATGAGTTATCACTTCACACCTGTCAGGTAAATCATCAATAAATCAGCAAACGATAAGTGTTGGTGAGGATGTGGAGAAAAGGGGACCCTTGTGCACTGCTGGTGAAAATGCACATTTGTGAAGCCACTATGGAAAACAATATGGAGATTCCTCAAAAAATTAAAAATGGAACTGCCTTATGACCCAGCAATTCCACTTCTGGGTGTATATATATGAATAAATCCAAAACAATAATTCGAAAGAATATATGCACCTCCCTATGTTCACTGCAGCATTATTTACAGTAGCCAAGTTATGTGAGAAATTCAAGTCCCCATCAATAGACAAGTGGATAATAAAGTTGAGGTACATATATACAATTTAATATTACTTGGCCATAAAAAGAGTGAAATCTTACCATTTTTGACAGCATGGATGGACCTAGAGAGTACTATGCTAAATGAAATATCAGCCCCAAAAGATAAATATCATATTATTTCACTTATATGTGGAATCCAAAGAACAAGATAAATGAACCAACAAAATAAAAGCAGATTCAGAGATACAGAGACTAGACTGATGATTACCAGAGGGAAGGGATGTTGAGGGAATGGGTGAAAAAGGTGAAGGGATTAAAAACTACAAATTGGTAGTTACAAAATACTCATTGGGATGTAAAGTACAACATATGGAATATAGTCAATAATATTATAATACTATATATGGTGCTAAGTAGGTACTGAAATGTCAGGGGGACCCCTTTATAGAGTATATGATTGTCTAATTATTATTCTGTATACTTGAAACTAATACAAAATAATATTGAATACAAACTCTATTTAAAATATGTCCAGTCGTATGGATGCATGGAACAGAATAACAGATCTCAATGGCAAGTGGAGGTTGGAGGGGAGGAGACAGGAAGAGATTAACCAAAGAACATATATGCATAACCCAGGGACACAGACAATAATATGTGGAAGGCCTGGGGTGGAGCAGGGGTTAGGTAGAGGGAAGCAAAAAGGGAGAAAATGGGAGATATCTATAATATTGTCAGTAATAATTATAATAATAAGCAAAACCCCCACAGAAATATAATTTAAAATGGGTTAAGATAAATGAGGATTAACTTTTCCTACCACTTATAACAGCTTGGACTTGCCTTTTGAGCTCTTTTTAAGAACTCAAATTTAGCCCTAGCCAGTTTTGCTCAGTGGATAGAGCATCAGCCATCAGACTGAAGGGCCCCGAGTTTGATTCTGATCAAGGGCACATACCTAGGTTGCAGGCTTGATCCAAGCCCTGGTCTGGGCGCATGCGGGGGGCAACCAATCCATGTATCCATGTGTCTCCCTCACATGGATGTTTCTCTCTCTCTGTCTCTCCCCTTCCCTTCCACTCTCCTTAAAAGTCAATGGAAAAATATCCTCAGGTGAGACTTAACAACAAAAATAAGTTAAATTTAATCCTTATATACCTAAGAGAGTTCAAAGCCATAGTAATTTTGAGTCCAAACAAAAGCAAGCTGTTACGGTAGGGCATGGAACCAAGCTTTTCACAAGCAGTTCAGCTTGCAGCATAAAGAAAGATTTCCTAGGAAGTGACTTAATAGGCCTTAATCCTTGATTAAACCTCAACCCAGTAAATCAACTATCTCCACATCCCTTGGCTGCTTAAACTAGGGCCAGTCCAAAACAATAACTTAAAAACAAAACTATACAAAAATAACATGTATTCATTAATCAGTTTGTTAGTTGGGAGCATTGAAACCTCGATTGAATGGCACATAAAACCAGTAAGCTTTAATGGGAGACCGTGATGGGGGTGGAGACCTTAGAGTATCTTTGACTCTTCTTTTTCTCTCACATTGCAAGTCTAATTCATTAGGAAATATTGTTGGTCTACTTTCAAAATGTATCTGGAACCTGACCACTTTTCACCACATCCAGTGCTACCACCCTGGTCTTTGCCACCATCATGTGCCACTCCCAACTGGTATTCCTGCTCTGTCCCTTTCCCCCCATAGTCTATTTTCAACTAAGAAATCAAAGTGATTCTATAAAAATAAAAATCTGACCACATCAGTTGTGAGTGCCAAACATTTCCCTTTCAACGAGAGTTAAAGCCAAAGTGCTCACAATAGCTCATGAGGTCCTAGGTTAGTGGTCGGCAAACTCATTAGTCAACAGAGCCAAACATCAACAGTACAACGATTGAAATTTCTTTTGAGAGCCAAATTTTTTAAACTTAAACTATATCGGTAGGTACATTGTTATTAACTTCATTAGGGTACTCCTAAGGCTTAGGAAAAGCCACACTCAAGGGGCCAAAGAGCCGCATGTGGCTCGTGAGCCGCAGTTTGCCGACCACGGTCCTAAGTGACTGAGTCCCCATGAGCTCTCTGACCTCTTCTTTTATTATTTTCCTACCCATTCTCTCAGCTGCAGGCACACTGGCCTCCCTGCCAAGCATGCTATCCCCTTAGGAGTCTGTTCCTTCTGCTTGGAGTTTTCTTTGCCCAATATCCATTTGTTTAATTCACTCATTTCCTTCAAATCTTTCCTCAAATGTTTTTCTCATTGAAGCTTGCCTTGATTATTGCAAGCCCCACCCTGCCTTGGCTCTTGTAACTCTCCTTATTCTGCTCTACGTTTTTTCCTTGATAGTGCTTATCATTTTCTGTGTACTGTGTATTATACTCATTTATATTCTTTACTAGAGGCTCAATGCAGGGAATTCGTGCAAGAGCCTTGGCCCTGGCCCCTGTCCGCCACCACTCTGGCCCCTTGCCCAACTCTGCCACAGCCAGGGACCTCTGCCTCGGCCCCTGCCCACTGCGGCTTTGTCCGGAAGGACATCTAGTCTAATTAGCATATTACACTTCTATTATTATAGATTGTTTGTGTCCCCCTACGCGATCGTAAGCTCTTCAAGGATAGTAATCTTTCTTTGCTTTGATTACCTTGATCAACGTCTTGCAGAGAGTAGACACTCAAGAAATATTGTTGAATGACTAATTGAAGAAAAAAAATAAATTATTCTGATGGAGATGGTAAATCCATGTGACATGGGGATCGTTCTAGTGAAGCATGAAGTCACTGAAGCACAACAAACCTGCAAGGTGGGTAGTAGACTCATTTTATAGAATACTCCAGAGAGATTAAGTGACTTAATCAAGGTCACTCTGCTAATTATATGCCAGAATAGAAATTTCATGTATGTCAGTAAGACTCCAAGTCAGATTGCTACGTGTCAGACGGAGCTAGAAAAAGTTATTTAAGATAACCCAGAGGAGGTGATATGACCAAGCACCTAAGATACTATTCTAATTAAAAGTAAGACCCCAAACAAATGAACAAAAGTAAGAAGAGAAAACAGCTGTCAGGCTAAAGGAAAGAGATCCTGGAAGGGAGATTTTTAGGCTTCCTGCCCATTGGTTAGAAATCCGGGGAGTCCACAGGGGAGGCGATGTCTCGGGGATCCTTGAGGAGGAGCTTTACTTCACCCTGTTTTGCCTCGACTGACCAAATTCCTTTGGAGAGCCTGAAAGTTGAAACACCGCCCTCCCCCACAATTCCCTAATGGCCCCAATAAAAGGCAGACAGAATAGCATGCCAGGATTTATCCTTCACTCAGGGAAGAGAATGTTCAGCACATCTTTAATGGAATTTGAGGTTCTTTAAGCCCTGTTAAACTACTCAGAATACATTCCCATGAAAACAGGTATTACATTTCCCCTACAATATAACTTGGAACAACTTTCTAAATCCAGTTCATCAGTATCAGATTCAAAGAATTTGGGGGGGGGGGATATATTAAAATGCTTAGACTAATATTTGACATTTAGTAAATATTCAATTACTGTCAGTTATTACATATTTTTAAATTATGCGGTAGTGTACATAGGTAGAAATATGACATAAATAAATTAAAACTAAAAATTAAGCCCTCTTCAGAGTTCCTGGGCATTTATATTTTTTGTTAAAAATTAAAACCAGAAGTGAAGTAATTTTATTCCAACCTCATTCTTATTTTATTTTCTTTACCAGTGAGACTGAGGCTCTTTTTTTATTATATATTTTTATTGATTTTAGAGAGGAACAGAGAGGGAGATAGAAACACCAATGATGAGAGAGAATGATTCATTAGCTTCCTCCCGCTCACCCCACACTGGGGATCAAGCCTGCAACCCCTGCATGTGCCCTGACTGAGAATCAAACCATGACCTCCTGGTTCATAAGTCAAGGCTCAACCAGTGAGCCACACTGGCTAGGGCCTCATTTTTATTTTCAGTGATAAAAGGATAAATGACAATTTGTTTTTATTTGTACAATATTTAGTATTTCTTAAGAATTTAATTAATAATAATCACTAAACATTTTTAAATAATGAGCTACCCATGAACATATAAAAATGAGAGAGAATTTGATAGTCAAGAGTGAAAGAATCAATTCAATACATTTCTAGAGAGAAAAAGGAGTGCACCTATAAGTTATGATACCTGAATTCTGCTCTTTTATCATGACCTTCAGAGTACCTAACATTTGGGTCTTTTGTTATAATGTAGTGTGGTTTTGAAAGGACTGAAAATATGTTTTTATTTTTTCTTAACTTTAGACAGTTTATTTTTAAAGCAATGCTACACTTTTTGTGTTTAGACATTTGTGCATAACTGAAATGTTCCCAGTTTTACTTAATTTTCACTTAGAGTAAAAATAAATGTAAAGTAAAGCTTTGTATTAAGAAAAGGGAAAACAGGTATTACGTCATGTCTGTACCCTCAATTACTTTTGGATGTATTGTTAAATGTGACTTCATGTGTTTGGGCTCCCTCATAATCACACTGTAGCTGTGGGAGCCAGTATTGCTCTGTCCCTATTTCACAGGCCATCCCATTCAAGGATTTTCACACACACGTGCTAGCATTGACTAGGTGTAACACTAGGGAGCATTCCTCCCCCCTCTAATACCCGACCATTATCCCCACAACCTCCCAGAACATGGAGGGTTGGTGACCTATAAAAATGTGATAGACTATTACAGAGGTATACAATTTGTGGAACATGAGTCATGATTCTGTTTGCTTTATGATGGGGTGGAAAATCATATATTTTTATCAAACTGGAAAAGGAAAGCAAAAAAATAAAAAGATGGTGTTAGGTTTTGCTGTATAACAAGCTGTCCTGAGACTTAGTGGCTTATATTTCTGTGGGTCAGAAATTTGGACTGGACTTAGCTGGGCTAGCTTGTCAATGCTAGGCTTCTCTTTTCATGTGTCATTCATCTGTGAGATGGCTAAAGTGGGCTTTTAAAAAAAAACAATGCTATTGATTTTGGAGGGAGACAGAGAAAGGGAGGAAAAAGAAAGAGAGAGAGAGAGAGAGAGAGAGAGAGAGAGAGAGAGAGAGAGAGAGAGAGAGAGAGATTGTTCCACTTATTTATGCATTCATTGGTTGATTCTTGTTTGTTCCCTGACTGGGGATCAAACCCTAAACCAGGGCCTAGAGCAGGCTTCTTCATGTAGCAGACACAGGCTTCCCAGAGAGCAAGAGCAGAAGAAGTTGCAAGGCTTCTGGAGGCCTAGGCTCAGAATTCACACACTCTGACATCTCTAATATTCTAGTGATGAGAGAAGTTGCAAGACCAACTCATATTCACAGGATAGGGAAATAGACTCCACTTTTTATTAGGAAGACCTAAAAAAATGCCCGTTTCAATCTAACACAAGTACCTGCCTTATTGTACTTAAACCTCAGAGGTAATAAACCAAAGTCAGACCAGGCAGGAGCTGATAAACTATATTAAGAAATGTGAACTTGACCCTGAGGGGAAAGGGAAAACATTGGAATGTTTTGAGTAGGAAATTTATATGATGAAATGTATGTACTAGAAATACCGGAACCTCTCCCGCTGCAACCAGGCCGCCCTGTGCACAGGTACCTCCTCTCCCGGGGAGCGGACAGGGGGGCGGCCAACGACGACGGCGACCTGCCCGCCGACCTCATCGACCCCGAAGCCAAGGACTTGGTGGAGCTCTTCCAGGGCCCCGGGCTGGGCTGAGCCGGCCGCTCCGCGACCATCCACGCGCGCCATATCCACGCGCGCCATATCCACGCGCGCCATATCCACGCGCCCCATCCACGTGCGCCCGCCCTTGCGCGCACCTCCCGCCCGCGGGGCCAGCCAGGCCCCCGCTCCTGGGACACCCCCCGCCCCGCGCCCCTGGCCGCCTCCTCTCCGGTGCCTTTTGTATGGTGACACTTTGTACTTTTTCAATAAACATGAGCTGAGCCAAAAAAAAAAAAAAAAAAAAAATACCACATTGACTGAAGACTAGAGAATGAATTAGAAGAGATTAAAGAAGCGCAAGTATGAAAGCAGTAGCACAGTTTGGAATTTTCTTGTTATGATTCAAGCGAAAGGTGACTTGGATTCAGTGTAGTGACTGTGAGAATGGAGGGCGATGCACAAAATTGGAAAGCTATTCGGGAGATAGAAACCGTTAGGATTCAATGAACATGAGTAAGTAAATCAAAGGGTAATAATGGAAGTTAAAATATTAATTTGGGGTTACAACTTGAGCTTGTTTGCATCTTGATTTATTTCGGACCCTATACTCATATTTGAACTGTACAGGTGGTTTCCTATTATTAAGAAACATTGCCTTGTTCAATTACAACATTTGTATCATTGCACAGTGACGGGGTCACTAATGTAGTGGGTGCTTAAAATAAAATCTTATAGCATAATATGGGTAATGTATAGCTTCTTGCTCATGTAGAAGCACAAAACAGGTATGTACTCTACTTGTTAGTATTTTCAATTAAATAGAACATTCAGGGTTTCATTAATGAGCCAACAACTAGAATTCTTCTAAAGTTTCAACTTCTCAATAAGTTAACAATATTCATCAACACAATTCAATGGTTCTGGTGCACCTATTTTCCACGGCTGTTACAATTAACATTCTGCATCCTGTTAACCTCCTGATGAAGTATATTTAGGCTCCACAACCAAGACAATGCAATTTCATTTGGAGTCACTAATTTCATCGTTTTTAGTAGTTGTAGTGTGGCGTTCTGCATAATGGTTTCTGCCAGTTCTCTTACAAGGTTTTCTGCCGTACTATAGTTTCAGAAGATAACACCAATTTATTCTGAAACCAGAGGATGACATTTTACTCTCCTCAAGGTCTTTTTCTCCCTCTTCTGTGCTTCATCTTTGCCCAAGGGAAAAACATGCATAAATGAAAGCAACTTCCACACATTAGGTATTTATTGAACAGCCCTACCTTCTGTCAGAGCATTTAGCTAAGATGTAAATCTAAGAGCAAGGTGAATACTGTATTTTGTTATGCAGTCGCCATCTAATTTCCACATAGACAGTTTTCAAGTCTAAGTAATATTCATATCACCTTTGCTTTTATTCACATTTATCATTATAAAAGGGAAGTAGGGGTTTGAAGATGTTGGTTTCAGGGAGGGAGGAGGTGTTGTGAAGCCTTATTATCTTTATATGTGCTAATATATCACTTTCCTCCATCCGAAATGTAAAAAAAATACAAAAGTAATGTCTCCTAAAGTTGAGTGGAGACTAAAGTTTCACCTTCAAACAATAATTTTATCTCATCCTAAACTTGAAATAAATCTTAGTAATGCCCTGAGTCCCTCCGACAAATTAGCTCACATTACAAAGCCAGCTAAATATAAAACAGCTGTGTGCACATCATTCTGCTTGATTGTACATTTCAGTCCGTAATATGAGTAGCCTTGTATGCATACTGAGTAATCCATACCCAGAGGGTTGTTTGGATGGTAGCTGATAGATTTATATTCTATTGATTGAGAAAGTTTGAGAAAAGTAGCTCCCCAAACTACAGTAATGAGAAACAACCATAATGTTGTACATCAATGATTATTTAGCTACAAAAGAAATATGACTTCCCAGACCTGATTTACCCTGGTACTAAAATGTATGTTTATTTCAAATGGACAAATTAAGGTTTTAGGATAAGGCTGCAAATTATTTCTTTGAGGATCAGAGGGAAATATTTCTGAATGCAACTTTATTTTTAAAATAAACTGGTATTTCTGGGCTGCCATCTTGATCTCTGTGGAATGGAAAGTTTGGAAGTCTATTGTACTTGATTTTAGCCCTTGATGTTTTTTTATTATTTTTATTTTTTTCTGTTCAGGAAACATTTTATTGTTGCTCTAAGTTTAAGAATTTTTACTGACAGAAAAATCAACACTTCCAGAAAACCTCCCACATAACTTTGCTCAGATTCTGAATCTTGGTTTCTGCAGACATAGCAACATATTTCTCCCCAATACGGACAATCATTCCACCCATGATTGACCAATCTTTTCTTCTGTTGTTGATAATTCTCACCCAAGGTTATTTTTCTCCCCCTTGATTTTTAGAGAGAGTGGAAGGGAGGGGGAGAGACAGAGCAAGAGAAACATCAATGTGTATCAATTGGTTGCCTCCTGCACACACCCTGACCAGGACTGTGGATCAGGCCTGCAACTGAGGTACATGCCCTTGACCGGGAATTGACCCTGGGACCCTTCAGTCCATGGGCCAACTCTCTATACACTGAGTCAAACCAGCCAGGGCTGACTGGTCACTCTTAACTTCCAATTGCAATATTTGGCTTTTATTAGAAAGCTATCAGGACCATTTTTAATTCAGAGAGAGTGGCTTCATCTAAAGGAGATGCAGTGGTCACTGCGCATGGGCCTTCGCCCACAGTAGACACTCATCGTGGTAGGAAAGGCAGAAATGACGCAGGGGGTATTGGTTCGGTGGCCATTTTCAGCAAACAAATTGACCATTGATCAGGTTGGACGTGAGGGGAGAAGAGCTCTCACAGTCATGCCATTCAGGCTTTGCACTTTAACGGAATGTTTTGCAAAGGGATTAAAAATCAAGCAACCATTTTGGATTCCTTCAAGATTCGTGCTACTCTCAGCAATTCTTTTTCTACTTGTTCCAGTTTATTCTGTTTAGATGCAACAGAATAAAGAGCAGTGGCATAGTGACGTTTGATACCATGTACCTGAACAGGTGGCCACACAAGCTTGGCAAACGGCCTGGCTATAGATGTGCTGAGGCATCGCACCTGCTGGGATAGCCCAAAACTGCTGGGGAGGTGATCTCCTCCCGCGGGCTGTAGGTCAAACCTGAGTTAGCAGAGAGTAGCCCTTGATTTTAGCAGTCACATCACACTTAAGTAGCAGGTTGTGAGAGGGGCTGTTTATTTATAGAGCTCGGTAATTTTGACTTTTCAACCTAGCATCTATCATAGTGTTTGGTATAGAGTAGGAGATCAAGAATTACTCATTTTATTGATCAAGCAATCCATCAATATCAGAAGATACTGGGATTTACAAAACACACAATGCCTTTGAGGAATGGTTACACCTAGCAGAAGAATTCTGCAGGTGAAGCACTGGGTAGTTAAACAAACAAAACAAATTGAAAATCAAGGCAAGACAGTGCTTTAGTAGTTAGAGCAGTGGTTCTCAACCTTTCTAATGCCACGACCCTTTAATACAGTTCCCCATGTTGTGGTGACCCCCAATTTCATCGTTACAAATTGAACATAATTAAAGCATAGTGATTAATCACAAAAACAATATGTAATTATATATGTGTTTTCCGATGGTCTTAGGCGACCCCTGTGAAAGGGTTGTTCGACCCCCAAAAGGGTCGTGACCCACAGGTTGAGAACTGCTGAGTTAGAGGATTATAATATAACTAGAGGCCTGGTGCACAAATTTGTGCACAGGTGAGGTTCCTTTGGCCTGGCGGGCAATGGAGCCCATCAGGGCTGACTGGGGGGAAGAACCGTGGAAGGTTGGCCAGGCACCGGAAGTTGGCTGTGGGGGCGCACTGACCACCAAGGGGAAGCTCCTGCATTGAGCATCTGCCCCTGGTGGTTAGTGCATGCCATAGCAACCGGTCGACCAGTAGTAATGGCCGCTTAGGTTTTTATATAGAGAGATATAGATAGTTATATAGGGCAAGTAACCTCTTTGTGCTTCAGTTTCTTCATCTGTGAAATAGAGCTGTTAATACATGAAAGGCACTTAGAATAATATTTGACATAAGTAAGCATTACATTGATATCAGTTATTATTATTATGATGATGATGCATAAATATCTCATTCTAAACTCTTGTATTAACCAGAATCTGATCAGGAAGACAGAAACAACTCAGTACTTAAAACACAGGGGATTTAATGCAGAAAAGTGTTGCACAGGTTATGGAAAGTCTCTGAGAGGACAAAAGGGAATGGGTAAGCAATTGGGAGTTTAGCAAAAGCAGGGATTTGCAACAGTGCTGCAGTAGAAGGCCAACGGGAGGAGCAGATGTGACCAGAGGCAGAACCACAGTTCAGGGCCACTAAGAGGAGCCTGGAACCATGGCAGGTTTCTGCAACTGGAGCTGGAGCCACAACGCCAAGAAGGAGGGAAACAATATTTTGGCTTCACTTTCCTATCCTCCGATATCTTACCAGTGGCTTTCATTGCTCAAACCCATGTAAAAGCTATTTGACAAAAGAACCTTAGAAATGCCACCTGTAGGGGTCACCCCTGGCAATACAGAGCAGAGCAGGGAAGTGTAAGGAATGGATTTGAGAGCCAATGGATCAAGGACTTGTGCAATCCCACGTTTCTTGTTCCCTTGACTTACTGCTTTACAAATCATCTTTCTCACGAGACTATAAATATCTTTGGCAATAGAGCCAGAGTATCATACCTTTTTGTATTTCTGACCTCCTTCCCCTGTCAATACTATGCTTGCACATTGTAGGTGTTGTTCCGTTGTAAGGATTGGCAGAAACAGATCTGAATCTCTTGACTTTCAGTACAATTAAATTTTCCCTTATGTAAACAGAGGATATTAATCGATCATGTCTGCCTTTCTCAGGTAAAGCATGCTTTTTTACTACGATGCAGAGGTGACTGCACGCTACCATAAGTGCATATCTGCGCTAAGAATGAGCACGATATGCAGACTGGCTGCCTGAAGCCCCTTGCTTAGAAACCCCACTTATTTATTGATCTCCCCAATTTACTCCAGGAAGCGAAAGGCTCCTTTACTTCGGAAATAAAGCCAATGAATGTCATAATTGATATGTTCAAGGCAGAAATTCAATGCCATAGCTTTCACACCTTCTTTACAATCAACAGTAAAATAATAATAATAATAATAATAATAATAATAATAATAACTTTATATAGTGACTCAGCACACAGCTATACATACAACTGAAACAAAAGTTTGAAAATGTACAATATACTCTATTCTAAATTTTTTAAATGCTGGTCAAACTCATTAAATTGATTTCAGAACCCACCAATAGGTTGCAATCCATAACTTGCAAAGTACGAGTTTAATAGGATTATACCCTTGTCAAAGCTTGGAAGTCTATGTCATCATAGACTTCCAGGTCCCCAGCCTCTCCATTGGTAGGGATAATAAAAGGGGCCAGAGCTTCTTCCATCTTCAGATGGAACCTGAAGAGCTAGCACACCAAGGCCCAGAGTCAGGACAACAGCTCCTCCCCTCCCCACCATCTGCCCCAAACAGCAGCTCTAAGCAGAGGGAAGAAAACACTGAAAATAACACTTAGTTATGTTTGAGACATTACATTTCTTAGGGTCTAAATCACTTTAACCAGTCTCTGTGGATCCTAAAATTTTATTTTTGTGATAAACACAACAAAGCACAGTTTGGGCTAGATTGGAGACGCATTCTTTATTCTGTCAGATCCTGGAACACAAAATGAAGGGACTAACTAGAAGTCATAAGGGAAAATGAGCTCAATACAAGGTGGCAACGTATTATTATGGAAAATCAACAAAGCATCTATTATGGTGAAATTAGGAATTCTTCCTTTGTGACTATCACCTCAGTTTCCTGGTGCTTCAAAGAAAAACCCCCATGTTTAAGTTCTGTTTTCTCACAAACTTTAGGATTTCTATCAAGCTGTCTGAAAACAAAATATTGTTGTTCCTTAAACACAGCTGGCAGGTTTGTGAGTGTTGTACACAATTGGCCATATGTCAAACAATACATAGAGTATAACACATCAGCATCATATATGGCTTTAAAATAGGATACTTAAATAAATGAAGAATCTAGCAATAGTCAGGAATATGAATGTAACTGCATAATCTTTTGGAAACTACCTCATGAATTCTCGGGGAAATTTTGTAATGGATTTTTAGTGCTGGAGCACACGTACCCACTCCTTATTGCCACCCCAGTCCACAGAATAAATATAGTCATTCTAACCACAGTGTTGGGATGAGCTACAATTCACAGTAGACAAATTCATCCCATTGGCACATGCTTACTACTTCAGCGACCTTTACATGAGTATAAAAGTTGACATACCATCTTTCAAGACAAAGTCAACTCCTGAAATAGTTATGCTTATGGAAAGAATGGATAGAGGGCATGTAGATGATCTTTAAAGATCATTTATTTCTAGCTTTGTGATACAATTAAAAGATATGTAAAAAATAAAATGCATAGCCATAGGTAGCAGCACTACATAGCTTGAGGTCTGGAGTTTGGTTCTAATTCTGGCTCTATCATTCAATCACGAACCTTTTGGAAGTTACTTAACTTCTCCGACCCTCGTTTTCCTCTATCAGTAATAATACAGTATAACTACAGAGCTATTGCAAAGATTAGATGAGATTGTATTTGGAACAGGGCATAATTCAGTGCCTAGAACATGGAAAGTACCAATAGATAGTGTCAACAGTAATAAATCTATGTGCTGTAATTAGGATGATGATCACGAATTCATGTCTCCTAACTGGGCCTTGAGCTTTTTGTCCCATCGCATGAATGTTGGTAGCCTGAGATTCTGCATCTAGATGAGGCAGTGGCATATTAATAAGAATCAAGTGTATACGCAGGTTTATATAGGATCGAGATGCCACTGTATCATTCATAGAAATTCATCCTGAAAATCTCACCTTCACCAAATAGCTACTCCCATTTTTGAGAGTAGCTTCATGGTGCAGCTGAATGACAAAGGAATGGTACATGCACTTTATTCTCTATTCATCCTTACTTGATGGGCTCAGTTCTCCAGTGCCACTCTGTGTGTACCCTGTCACATCAGGAGCCATGGAGCATGAGGACACGGCTCCTGTGGGGAAAGGCCAGTGGCGATAATGCTGAAGTGCCATATGTGAAGATGATATAAAATCAAATTTAGGAAGAACAAAGCAAACTGTGATTGTCACCTCACGCAGTGCAGTAAATGAAAACACCATTAAAATCTATAAATTAGTCCCTAAACTCCCACACTATGCAGATTAAATAAATTTCCTTACCGAGAGAGCAAATCCAAGTTTGTTGACCCAAACACAGAAGTGTGCTTCTAGATCCTTGATCCTTACAGCAGTTCAATGTTAGAGGGAATGGCACTTGAATAACGATTCTTCAGAGGCGGATAGCTAAATGATATATCCACTACTCTATGTGCTTCTACATACAAGCAAATGGAAATAACCTGGAAGTAGCGACAAAGCATCTTATCTGCAAATCACTTACAGTAGTTTTGAGAACAAAGAAACATTCCTGTATCTTGACAAGGAAAAGTCTCCACCATACACAGAGCTGTGACAGGACATTCCATCTCTGTTTTGTGTGCAGTTATCAGAGGGAAATGTTGAAGCCACATGATTTCCTCACATTTCACTTGCATTGTAGTGTTTCTTAATATAGAATCAATCTTGCTGATATTTATTGCAAAATTCCTTTGCTTTGAGTAAACAGAAGGTCATTTGAAGGGCCTAAACATTATATTTTAAGTTGCTTTCACAATATCTTGAGTTTGGGCATAACTTAAACTTTGCTATGAATGGAAATGATTTATATTTTCTACATTAGTACCCAAAGCACAGTTCTCTATATGTTCAATGGCTGAAAAGTAAATAGGAAATTACAAGGTTTAGCAAATAGATTCATGCTGAAAATAACTATTCCTAAAAATCATTAAATTTCTCAATAGCATCCCTAAAATAGACATCACAACTGTACTGGTAATATAACACATATGGAAAAAACAATATCGTTGTGATGATAAACAATAAATTGTTTGACAATTTATTAAGTGGTAAACTCTACTATGTAAATTAATGTGAGTCATCTGCTTATTAAATATTTGTATAATTCATTTCAGATTTTAATATTTATGTTTTATAATTAACAAGGTATTAATTATTCTTATACAATATATAAGTAGACCAGATATAATTTTTTTAAAAAAATAAGATAATTGCCATAGCTGGTGCCTCAGTGGATAGAGCATCAGCCTGTGAACTGAAGGGTCCTGGGTTTGATTCCAGTCAAGGGCACCTGCCTGGGTTGCCGGTTCAGCCTCCCAGTAGGGTTTGTGCAGGAGGCAGCCGATCAATGATTCTCTCTCATCACTGATATTTCTATCTCTCTTTTCCCTCTCCCTCTCTGAAATCAATAAAAATATATATTTAAAAAATTAGGATAATTATCTTGCCCCAGTTCACATTGATTTTGTAAAGTTATTTTCTTTGAGTGTTTCTAAAACTCACTCATGGCCCTTTATCCTCCCAATCTCATTTCAAAAATTAGAAGTTTTCTTCCTTAGTGCATATGCTCTTACCATGCCCTACTACATTTTGCCTTAATGCTTATCTCTGGTTTAATATGAGAATTATATTTACCATTGATAGTGTAATTCAGTATCTGTGACAATACCATCTGTTAGAATTTGAATTGAAACTCTAATTTACTTCTATTATACTGAAATGAACACCTGTCCATTAGGTTCTAGACTTGAGACCAGGGATTCATTCTGAATCATCATTGCACAGCTCTCCAATGATAGCAAACAGACCATGTTTATTGGAAAAACTAATGGCAAGCCCCCATTACCAATTCCCCAATGTGATCAACTCCCTTTTAAAATGGATAGCTAATTTTTTCATCTTGTAATGTAACCAAAGTGATTATTTTTCGAGAAATTTGAAGGATACTAAAATTATTGAGTTTGATGAGCTGCCATTGGAAATTGAGGCCAAATTATTTTAAAACATAGATTGGGGAAAGCGCAATTCTTTCTGGACACCTTCATTCCCTACGCATGTGTCTGCCTGGGCTGCCCTTAAAATGCAGGTCAGGGAACTGAGTATCAGTTACCTTTCCAGGCTTTGTCAAGCATTACATCACCTACACCAGTGGTTGGCAAATTGTGGCTCGCAAACCACATGCGGCTCTTTGGCCCCTTGAGTGTGGCTCTTCCTAAGCCTTAGGAGTACCCTAATGAAGTTAATAACAATGTACCTACCTATATAGTTTAAGTTTAAAAATTTTGGCTCTCCAAAGAAATTTCAACCGTTGTACTATTGATATTTGGCTCTGTTGCCTAATGAGTTTGCCGACCACTGAGTCCTACAGCAACTGGGCCCTTGGATACTAGTAAGAAATCTCATTCCTCACCCTCCCTGGACCAGGGACTCTACATTTGCAAATGTTAACGCCCCAACTATCAAGTGTTTAATTCTGTTCCTTCAATCAGTAGTTTACCCATTTCTCATTCCCTAAGAAAGAGGAAGAGACTTCCTTCTCCAGCAAGCCTTTATTATACCCTCTGACCAAGTAATTACTGCCAGTTTCTTCAACCTTCCAGGTGACAATTCCGACATAGAATGGGACAATATATTTATTTAAACAGTAAAACTCAAGTATTAACTCATATTTTGTACAAGGTATTTTATTTTTAAAATTCTGGTCATACAATTTTTCAAGGTAATTTGGGACATATGACTTCCTTCTAATAACATGGTAGCTCAGTATCAGTGCTCATAAACTATTTCAAAAGAAAAAAAAATTCAAGCAAGTTCTACTTGAGATTAGAAAGGGGAAATTTGTGTAAAATAAAAATGTGAAGTTAAGTCTGTTCCTAAAAACAGACTTTAAGGTTTGAAGATGGTAGTACTTTAAAGCTTAACCTTCAAAATTCTTCCATCTGCTAGATTAAAAAAAAAAAAAGCTTAAAGAAAAATAACCTGAAAGAAGTAGCACTTTTTTGCCAAGATCATTTGCGTTTTTTTTTAAATATCAAAATAATTAAAATGTTTTTTTTCTGTTCCACAGGATGCTTATTTTGACATAACAATATTTTGTGGTTTGGAATCATTTACTTAAAAAAAAAACAGTCACTTTTTAAAATACCATATTTTTCTGATAATTAATTTAGTTCAGTTTTTTGTAATGCTGATGATTAAGAACAAATGGAAAGATTAGGGACTAAGAAGTCTATTTTGAATCTTACATAACTAACTTTTAATTGATGCTTCAAGCAAGTTGGACATGGAATTTGGTCTTTTAAACCCCACTTAAAACTCACTTAAAATTTTTTTCTGCATCCTCCTTTTGGTTTTCCTTTCTCTAAAAACAAAAACAAAAACAAAAAACAAAACAAAACAAACAACAAAACAAAACCAACCCAAACCAAAAAAACAAAAAACACTTTACTATCAGGTACTTATGTCTAGAAAACATTGAACCATTAATCCCTTTTTCCCCCTCTTCAATGAAGTGACCTAAATTACCTATGTAAAAGGAAAGCTTTCTTTTTCTAGAAGTATGAAATTATTTATGTATACAATTATTATTTTTCATGATTTTACCATTTAACTATGAAGTATTTGGTTTATCTTTTACAATAGTCCTAAGACCTTTAAGTCTCAGATAGTACAAAACCCTCTATATACTATGTTTTTTCCTATCCATACATACCTATAATAAAGTTTAATTTATAAAGTAGGTACAGTAAGAGATTAACAAGCATAGCTAATAATAAAATAGAACAATTCTAAGAATATACTGTTAGAAAGTTATGTGTGCTCTATCATATCGTACAACACTCAACCTTTCACTTAAAGGAAGCGCTTTACAGCTTCTCTTAGGCACACCCCAATTGCCAGCATCACTACTTTTGCTCTTTGGGATCATTATTAAGTAAAATGAGGGTTATTTGAACACAAACACTTCAATACAGCAACAGTTGATCTGATAACTGAGACAGCTACTAAGTCAGTAACTCTCGTGTAGGTGTAGTTCATTTACAGCATGGATGTGCTGGACAAAGGGATGATTCACACAGGGGCAGAGTGAGATGGTGTGAGATTTCATTATTTGCATTCCCCATGAGCTGATCCTCAACAATGTGATGAGCTGATACTCAGAATAGTGTGCAATTTAAACTTTATGAATTGTTTATGTCAGAAATTTTCCCTTTAATATTTTTGGACCGCACGTAACTGAAACCATGGAAAAGGGAAGACAACTGTCTTTTGCTTTCATCTATCTCCCACATTGTGTCTTGTCCTTGCTACTTCATGTATTCTTTTCATTCTCTCCCTTTCATCTGGCTAATTCAGCAGCAAGTTTATGAAAGTACATTTTCCTGAGTCACAAATAAACAAATGGCTTGCAAATAGGTAGGTTGTGGTTGGGACATTGGGTACAGTTAATGTATAAACAAAATAGAAATATGAGTGGGAAGGGGCAATGAGGAAGCGGTAGCATCCATTAATCTTTAAATAGTTTACCTTTTAACTGGGTCCGTGAATATATGACCAAGACAGAAGATGTGGCACTGCATACAGCCTTTATATGGAACCTACACAGAGTAGGAGAAGCGATCCCAATGTAAGGAAGCCCAATTATTAATGCATCACACAATAGGTTTTTGGTATCTAAAGGTGAGAGCTTAGAACTTGTTGCTATTTTTCCTGGGATCCTGCTATGAGATTTCTTGGGACAGCAAAAAGAGGCAAAGGTTTAATTCATTTGCTTCCATCTGTGCTGTCTCAGAGGCAGTGCTGTTAAACTTCCTGAGGTGGGCCATGCAAGATATCAGTAAGCTGCTTCTAGGATACTGCATATCAATTCATATGCAATGCTGGCTGTGGCTGCCTCAAGGGTTTAGGGGAGGATCTAGGAAAATTTTGTTTGACTCACTGCTGCCCACAGCTGACCCAGGGGACTTTAAAATGCATAAGAAGGAGGAAACCTGCTTGAGATATCCATGTCTTTAATTACAAGGGTCCCACTTTACTTAGATGCTCCCTGGAGAGACTGGCAGAGAATTCAGTATCATGTCCTGTCAGGTCCACTTTGGCAGGCATGGGGCTCCTGGAGAAGGCTTCCTGGTGGTGGCAGGGGCCTGATCCTTCTGTAAGTCTCCACCTGCTCTCCTAAATTTCTGTTACTGCTCTAGATTTTGGCACATAGGCTCCTGAAACAGCAATGAAGTGGGTGATGCACGATAATGAAAGTGAGGACGGCAGCATGAAAACCAAAGAAGCAACGAGAGGCATTTGCATTCCTCATGAGCTGATCCTCATCGATGTATTTCTCAATGTTACTTCTTCAAGTGGTGTGGACCCAGAGACTAAAGAACTTTACCTCCTGTGGGATGAAAAGTCAAAGATGCAAATGTCATAGTTTCACTTTCAGAACACTGTGCTGGCTGGATCCTTAAAAACATGTTAAAGGCCTAGTGATGTTTCTCTGTTTACTCTGTCAACCAGTATTCCATGCAGACCCACACATCATGCTCTAGTACAAAGGACCACAGATCAATGATTCTCTATTATTTATTCTAAATCCACAGAGACCCAGCTCAAGATATAAAGACTAGAATAAGAGCGGCTTGATTTTCCATCCACAATGTAGAGTATTAACAAGAAAATTACCCACATTTTCTGAGTATCTTTCAAGGTGCAATAATTCTGCATTTAGTCAAGGCCATCATCCTGTTCCAGATCACCAGGTTTAAGTAGCCCCCAATGGCAGAACTTCTGCATTTTTCTAATAAAGCAGAACTTTTATTTTATCTGAGTCACATTTATTTTCCATTTGCGTTGCTGTAACTAAGAGAAAACACACTGGGCTGCCGAAGTTCACTGGCCTCTTCCTAATACTAGCCCTTGATTTCTGTCCACTTCTCACATGAAATGACTTTTGAGCTGGCCTATGAGAGGCTGTAACTTCTTAGTTTGTATTTCTTTTGATTCTTCTCATTCTAATAACTCATGTCTGGATTTTATACAATAAAGCCAAACTGCTTCATTGGCACATCCTAGAGGAAGAATACCATCAGTCCAGTATCCGCTTCACTTGAATGAAGCATTCATTCTGCTGGTTTAGTTATTCAGCTCGCCACAAATTTCTCAAGTGCCGCTATGTACTTAGTATCCTTAGGATAACCTGTTAATATTAACTAGCATATTCAGTACCTAGGGTTCACTTAGTTCTAGTAAATTTTTAAATTAAGTTTTAAATAACGAATTTATGACCATGTTTTGTTTTTTTTTAAATAAAAACACTTATTCTTTGATAACATGTTTGTTCTTATATTATCTGATTTTTTAGCAATTGGAATATTAAGTTCTTTTTTGTTACTGTTACTGATTTGTCATAGTGTAATGAAATGATATGAATTTAAGATAAAGAAATCAATTTATTAATAAATTCTCACTCATTAATTGAACAAGTATTTATTGACCTACCATATACCAGAAACGTATTGAATAAGGTACTAGGAATATAGTATTTCCTGCCCTGTTTGAGCTTTTAGGCACTGAGGAATGCGGAAGAGTAAACAGATAGTTGCAACATAATGAAGTCCATGAAGAGGAAAAAAGTCTCTATAAGAGTACACAGGGTGGACCTCTCACTTACCCACAAGACAGTCAGAGATGATTTCCTGCAGGAATCTAAATGATATAAAAACTGAGACCTGAAGAATGATTATGAGACGTTGGGTCAAAGGGGTATTATTCTAAGCAGAAAAATAGTAGTGTGCTGAGGGAATTTTGCAAACCAATTATTAAGCCATTTTTAGCGTAGTGCAGGCCATGGTAGTAGTTATCCGCAGAAATCAAAAAATGCTACAAATAAGGGCCTTCCCTCCTATATCTCTACCCCCACCTCCCAGCTAATTTACTAGCACTTCACAGGAAGTGAGTAAGAGCATAGTAAATTAAGGGACTGAAAATAGTCTGCATTGCTGGAGTGGTAAAAAAAGGATGTTGGAAAAGTAAGGAGGAGCCAGATCTTAAAGCACTTTGTAATCCATAATAAGGAGTTTTGAATTTTTTAGGATGAGGAAGGGAAAGAAATGAAGACATTTAAAGAGAGGAAGTCTTTATTGTGTTTTTATTTTTAAATGCAAAATGTGATAGTATTATGGAGAATATACTGGACAAATACCATGTGTACTTTCTCAGAAACAAAATGAAGGACATCCGGTGGTTTGAAAAATATAGGAAAAGTTTTCTCACTATGACAAGAGTACATTGAAGTCAGATTTCCTGCCATAGCATATTGTGATAGTGTGTGATAGTGTGTGCTCTAACAGGTGAGAAAAGAAGGTAAAATAGATTATGACAACTATTTCAACTGCTTTCAAATGTAAGACAAAAGCCATAAATGGAAGTTATGTTGCACTTGTAGGGGAACAGAATTTGTCACCCCAACATATGTCTTAGACATAAAGATTAATTTAAGCTGCTTATTTTTAATAAACAGCAAACCAGGGAGAAGCTCTGAAAACCAAGTAGAAGTTACCCCTTGTGACAGATATTTACATTGTAAAGGAAATCTTCAGTTGTGAGGGTGTATCTCTAGAAACCTTAACAATGGAGAAGGCCATGAGGTAAATCTGCACAACCTGACCCTTATTTATGACTTTTCCCTGGTAACTTCCCATAACTGATTTTCTTGACCCCCAACATCTGATTTTAGATGAGGACAGTATTTAAAGCGCTGGCTTTAGCCATTTTGAAGAGATACTCAGTTTTCCTGGCTTTCTCCCATGTATACAGAAAGTATACATGTTATTGAATTTTGTTTGTTTTTCTCCTATCAATCTTTTACTACAGGGATTTCTCAGCTAAGAACCCAGAAGGGTAAAAGGAAAATTATTCTTTTACACCCTGCACATTAACCACAATATCAGTTTGCACGTTGAGGTCAAAGAGAAAACCAGCCAAAACATCATCCATTCACCTTGTGTGTGAAAAAAGGGGTTCTGTAATAAAACTGCCAAGTCCAGTAAGAGTAAGTAATCTACACGGTAATCTGGTCATGAATTCTTAACTGGGCAGATCATGGTAGGTAATCACATTCTAGGGCTTATAACTTTTTTTAAAAGATTTATCTTTGCCTTAAGCAGGCCATGTCCACTGCTCATGTGCATCTAGGTTACCCACCTTTGAAGTGACAGAGTAGTGTGTTTTTTTTCCCAGACCCCTGGGAGGTGTAACTGTTAGCGCTGAAATGGCATCAGAATATTACCAACAATTGAACCTCAGTTTAGCAATTTTGGTACATGAGTTCTGACTAAGAAAGAATTCAGAGGCAAGACTCAGATACAAGCAAAAGTTTATTTAGAAAATCACAGAGGTAGAAGAAGTGAGCTGTGGAAGAAGTGAGCCAGCTGGGTTGTATGGGCTCTTGAAACAAGTTACAGAGCCAAAGAAAGGGACCTTGGAGCTTAGGAGAAAGAAAGCAAAGACACGCTTAAAGGAGAAGATGAGAGAGAGAGAGAGAGAGAGAGAGAGAGAGAGAGAGAGAGAGAGAGCTGAGTCCTTTGTCTTAAGAGGTATTATCTCCTCTCTAAAGGTGGGGAATCTTAGGGGAGGTCCCAGGGGAGGATCTCAATAGAATATTCATCAGCTTTCAGGGTCATAGTCTATAGTGATTTCTCTATGGCAGGGCAGGGGTTCACTAGTCATCAAAGCTGGTCTAAATATCACCCATTGTGTCACCCCACTTGACCTTGCTGCTTTTCTGGGCCTGAAGCTGAAACACAACTGAGGCCTAGATGTTATCTCTAGTTTGACCAAAACCCTGTCTCTGTGGTCAACAGACCTGAGGTTTTGATCCAAAGGTTACTTTTATTTGGCTCAGAACCTCATTGTCTTGAGGACTTAATACTTAAGGGAGTGGTCATGCAAGGGCTGGTATGAGAGTCATATGAGGCTATTCTCCAGCCCCCTTGTTTGTCTTCTAAGGGGGTCTACCACATACTACTGACATACCAGGGGAGCAAAGTTCAGGAAAGGGTCCAACAGCATGGCCAGCCATATGAAAGGTCAAAGGAAAGGTCACCCTAATGGCGAGGTCTTTGTTTTGCCTGCTTCTAGGTACCCAGAGTTTTCTGCCCTGGTGATATTCCATACTTGGCCTAGTGTTCCTACTCTAGTCATGTCTGTCTAGCTGCTTATTATAACCACCCTCAAAGGATCACATAATCTTGTTAATTGTTCTGTACCTTGCTTTTACCCACATTCATATAATATTCCTTACCCTCCCTCCTTAACTTCAAATGTATGAAAGAAACTGCAAAACTCATTCTTGGGAGCATTTGAGATCTTGTATCTCAGAAATTGTCAGTTTGACTCAAATAAATTCTTACGAAAATTATAAGTTTGGACGTTTCTTACACCAGCAACCTACTGTGAATATAATTCATTAACAATTACTAATTAACTGGCAAACACACCTATAAAGTTAATTTGAGAAGCCTTTATTGGTAGTATTTGACAATAAAATTTGAAATAATGTTCAAAACAATGTGAATCATTTCACTGTAATTATTTATGATTTTGATTTACAGTATTTATGATTTAGTAACTTTCCTGGCTAAAAAGGAAAATGTATGACTGATTTTAGAATAGAGCCTTAGCATTTACAAATTTAACATGTCCATTATCTAGAGTCATTTAAAATTTTGCTAAAGCCCAAATATGAAATGCACATAATGCTGAGCTGGTTTCGATGTTGGAATCAGTCATTTACCTAGTGATTTAGCCCCACATCTGCATCTCAGTAAAGTTTTCTTGTTGGTCACTTTGCCACTGACAGACTTAACAGAAGAATTAAATAAATGGAAGGCACCGTATTCTTGGCTAAGAAGTCTCAACATTTTAAAGATATCAGTGCTCTAAAAATGAATCTATAAATTCCCAATAAAATTTTTTCAAACTAGATATGCTTACTCAAAACTATATATGGAGAAATAAATGTGTAAGAAGAGGCAGGGAAATTCTTTTTAAAATATGATGAATGAGTGGAATCTAGCACCATCAAATAATACTACATCTTAAGAGATGGATTAATGAAACAGAATAGAGAAGCTCGAAATAGACCAGCCGTGGGCAAACTATGGCCCGCGGGCCGGATCCGGCCCGTTTGAAATGAATAAAACTAAAAAAAAAAAAAGACCGTACCCTTTTATGTAATGATGTTTACTTTGAATTTATATTAGTTCACACAAACATTCCGTCCATGCTTTTGTTCCGGCCCTCCGGTCCAGTTTAAGAACCCATTGTGGCCCTCGAGTCAAAAAGTTTGCCCACCCCTGAAATAGAGTACACTAGGAAATTTAGTATGCACTAAGGTAACATTGCAAATTGTAGATAAAAATATTTAACATTAAAATAAAGCCATATTTTTAAAAATAAAATAAAGCCAAAAAAGTAGTAGGAGAGAATATGGTACAATTTTAAAAATAATAGGTATAAGGAAGGACTTTAGAAACACAACACAGAATATAAAAACCACAGGAAATAAAACATGCAAACTTGAATGGCTACAACAAAATTTTTCTACAAGATAAAGCATCTAAATAATGTAGAAAACAAATAAATATGCTGGTAATAAAATATTTGTGACATGAAAAAGGGAATTTTTTATTACTATATAAAGAACAAATCAATAGAAAAAATAACAACAATCCAATAGAAAGTAGGCAAAGATCATAAAGGCAGACATCACAGAAGAGGAATAAAAATGTCTTTTAAAGATGTGAAAAGATACTCAACTTTATTCATTACAAATAAATGCAAATTTAAACTTCAAAGAGATAGAAATTTTCACCTTCAGATTGGCATAGTATCAGTGTATGACACTCATATATTTGGTATGAGGGTAAATTGGTATGATTTTTTTACAATGCCATTTGACAATTTATATCCAAATTTTAAATGTAGATATATTTTCACCCATCAGTTCTACTTTGAATAATTCACTCCTCACACACAATTGTTCAGATAAACACTAAAATATTTATTGTATCATTACTTTCAATAGCAAAATAATTTAAAACAAATTGAATGTTTATTAGTAGAAAATTAAGTTATTGTGCATCCATGTAATGGCACACTGTGACACCATCATTTAGAAGTAAAGCATATATGTCAGGACTGAATAGAAGAGTGGCCAAGATATAGTATTAAAAGTATAGGAAGATATAGAATTAAAGGAATAAAGCGGTACAGAATAGTCTGTACATTGTATTACTATTTTGTGAAAGGCACATATGCACAGAAATATACATGCAGGTATATGTATAGAACACATCTGAAAGGACACAATAAAGGAGTAGGGACAGATCAGATAAATAAAGGACAGCTTTATTGTTTATTTTAAATATATACCTTTTATAGTATTTATGAGGGGATCAAAGTCAGGTCTGGCTGGAATCAATTACAGAAAGATTATGAGAAGATTTTAGGGAGTGCTTTAGCAAATGCAAAATGTGTTCATTTAGTGAAAGATACAACTTAAATAAAAGTTGGAAAGACTTTCAATATAGTACATTTCATCATCTTCATTTATGATATATCTACTGGACAATAGTATATTAGTCATAGGGTTCTCTAGAGAAACAGAACCAGTAGGATATAACCCAATGTAGAGAAAGACATATCATGTGCCAGTTAGAAGCCCAGGAAACCAATGGTGTAGCTTCAGTCCAAACTCAAAGGCCTGAGGACCAAGGAGCCAATGATTTAAGTCATAATCAGAGTCTAAAGACCCAAGGAATGGGGGCCAAAGATCTAAGTCCCAGTCCAAGCTGAAAGGTCTGAGAACCAGAGCTTTTATTTATGAGGGCAGGAGATGGATGTTCCAGCTCAGCAAGAGAGCAAATTCTCCCATCCTCTGCCTTTTTGTTCTATTCAGGCCCTGAAGGGATTAAATGATGCCCACCAGCACCGGTGAGGGTGATCTTCCCAGCCTACAGGCTTCAATGATAATCTTTTCTGGAGACATCCTCACAAACATATCCAGAAATAATGTTTTACCCACTGTCTGGACATTTTTTAGCCCCATCAAGCTGACAATAAAATGAACCATCACAGGCAGGAATCATCATTATTTAGAGCTATCACTATGAGTGCCTTCTATGAGGGCTAGGACCACATCCTATCTTCATCTCCATTTAATTCATTGAGATAGTCACAATGCCTAGCACATAGTAAGCACTCAATAAGTATCTATGGAATGAACCTATGAAAATTACGTTAGAGTTATATGACATAATAGATACCTTTTCTTTTAAAGGCACAACTTCTATTTTTAGTTTTATAAATAACTTTGCTCATATTTTCTTGACATTATATGTAGAGTTGACCCTTGAACAATGCTAAGGTTAGGGGAGCCCTCTGCACAGTTGAAAATATAGGTAGAGTTTTTGACTCTCTCTCAAAACTTAACTACTAACAACCAACTCTTGACCAGAAGCCTTACCAATAACATATACGGTCAATTAATCCATGTTTTATATATTATATATTGCATTCTTACAATAAAGTAAGCTAGAGAAAAGAAAACATTATTAAAATCATAAGGGAAACACATTTACAGTACTGTATATATTTATTGGGAAAAAAAAATCCATGTATAAGGGGACTTGCACAGTTCAAATCCATGTTGTTCAAGGGTCAACTGTATATAGTCAGTTTCCTTGTTTTCAGTTAGCCTTATAATGTAGTCCAAAAGAGAAAATATCATAATATTCAGATATCTATGTATTTATGATAATCTTAATATGGTTCCCTTTAGCCAGTCAAGGCTGTTCTATAGTGCTTACCCTAGATGGTTCAGAGACCACCTGAGATGCTTGCTTAAGATGCTAGACTCTACTCTGAGAGAGCCTGATATAGTAGGCCTGATTGATGCTAAAGGATATTTTAAAATTTTCTCTATGCCTAAGGATATTTTAAAATTTTCTCAGGTAATTTTTATGGCCATTAAAATTGGAAAATCATCAGTTATCTTTTTTTTTTTTTACTTAGGGACCTGATAAAAAAGACTTTTGGTAGAACAACATATTCAGTGTATTTTTAAAAAACTTATTTAATAAGGATTCCTAATTTTCTTACCTTGTACCAGTCATTGACCAAGTATTTTACAAACTCATTTATCTCCTCAACAATACTTTGAAGTAGGTACTATTTATCTTTTCATTTTACAGAGGAGATAGCCGAGTCATAGAGATGCTTAAACAAAAAAATAAGATAAAAACAGAAAAAAACTTGCCCAAGTTCATATAGCTAGTAAACCAGGTCTAAGAAACCCCAGTCTGTATTTACTGCTTTCTTCTACAAACACCTTATGACACCTAAATTCTTCCAATATTGTTTGGCCCTCTAATAAATATACATTCAGTGACATTGGATCACTCATAAAACAAAACAAAAATTTAAAACTAACATCAAAATAAGAATTAGAAATTGGGCACTGAAAATATTCAGCCAGAAGTTTTTAGATTAAGTTTCATAGTTGGTTCTCTTCTCTTCAAATATGACATGTCCTAATTCAGCATCACAGATTTTGTTCAGACATAATAATTCTTGAGAAATGAACTGGCAAAGTTGAGCAATACATAGCAAGATCAAAGAAAAATAAGACACCTGTTTTTCAAATAAAAATTCAAATAGATTCTGGCCATATTTCCATGGCCTGTATTTGGACATTTAGGACTGTGGCCTTTCAAACTTTAATAATAATCCTTGTCTTAGTGTTTGTCTGTGTGCAGTGGCCAGATATGTGAAATCCAGAGTTTAAATGCTATTGTGCTTCTGCTGTCATGCCTGATGATACAACAATTGATCATCCAACTCAAAGAATAAGAAAAAGGCCTGATGCCTATAGAGATCAAAACAACTACCATCAAAAGCACGTTACATCATCATGACCCGACAAATAGTGGTACAGATCTGGATTGATCAAGTCCCCAGAAGATAATGGTTTGTCCTTCAGTTTCGGTTGAAGAATGACCAGAGAAGGGTGGGAAGAGGAGATCATTAAAATGAAAAATGGTCCTGCTAGCTGCTAGGCTATGAGGGGTAACTGAAAAATAAAAGACAGAAAACACACCTGAAAAACTATACAATGACTCACAAAACAAACTCTTCCCAACCAAACCATAATCACAAACTAGTGAAGCATTAACAAGAGCTCTTTCAAACCCATGTTTTCTAGGGGAGACCACAGATAAACCAATGTAACATGAACAGATGTGTATGCTCTAAAGATAAGTTCACTGACTGTTGCAACTACACTTTAGTTTATAGATTTGGTCCAATTCGTGCCAAAATCATCCTTTTCCTAACTTCAGCCTTCAAAAGCCACTAAGTCCTCCTCCCTAAATCCTTTCTTTCAAGACACCCATGGTGCCCTTTTATGTACTCTCTCTTGCTGAAGAGCCTAATATACCTGAATTTGACTACTGTTGTGCTCCTGATAGTCTTTGGCAAGCTGTATTTAACACATTTGTTAACAGAAAATAAGATGCTCTCTGACAGAAAGGGGTCCTCCAGTCATTCTCATTTGTGGAAGCTACAGAGAGGGATGTGCATTATATTATCCAAGTACATTTTGTACTCCTGTACTAACTACTCTACTAATGGTACTATTCTATGGTACTGACTTGATTGCTACTAAAGTGGTGATTATATGTTTCTACACATTATACAAATTAGCATAGTTAATATGCCTTTTATGGGGATGCGAGTTTGACCACATTCTTTAATATTATTAGTATATTACTATTGAGTCAGACACTCTATACTCAACAATGACTAATCCATCATTTTTCAGAATGTTTTAAGTACTTAGAGATCTATAACTGCGCAGCACCTTGCATGAGAAATGTGCAGTCTCTTTGCCTTACCTCACTAGACAGTCACTGATAGAGAACTTCAGTGTCCAGTGCTGTCATTTTGATATCTTCCCTCAGAGCTAAATTAACTTTTAATAACAAAACTGTAAGAAATAATTCTTCAAAGTTTATGTAACAGGACTTCCAGTCCAGATGAAGTACGTAAGTGTGATACTTGCATCCTACCACAACTACATAAAAATTATGACTAAACTATAGAACAACCATCATTCAGAATCACCTGAAATCTAGCTGAACAGAAGTCTGAAAACTAAGGATATAAAGAAGAAGCCACATTAAGACTGGTAGGAGGGACGGAGATGTGGAATGAGCTGGTCCCACACCTACATTTGTCAGTTAAAAATTGGAAAGGTTATCTTGGCTGCAGAGGTATTCCCTGAGAAGCGAGAGGTTCCAGCCCCACACCAGGCCTCAAGCCCAAAATTCCAGTGCTGGGAAAAAGAGAATTTCCCATAATTTCTAGCTGTGAAACTTAGCAGGGATTGTGGCTCAGTGAGATGGAAGGCTTCTGGTGTCCCAGACATTTTCCTTAAAGGGCCCACAACTTACTCAGACTCACTCATTCTGATCTCCAGCAGCATGAAAGGTGCCAGAGACATATGGGGAGGAATTGAATTGTCTATCATTATGACGAGGGCTGGTAGGGCAACTTTCTCTCAGACAGAAGTGACGGCAGAGGCCATTGCTCCCTTGTTGAGCCTTCACCCCTCAAATCCAGCAGGCAAATACTATATCTGAGTCTCTATCAACCTGTCTAACACTGTTCACCCTGCTCTGACAATTCCCTGAGACCCAGTCTCACCCAAGTTGCTGGCCATCCCAAGTCGTTTCCAGTAGTTTTTGTTGTTGTTGTTTTGGTTTTTTGTTTGTTTTGTTTGTTTGTTTTTAATACAAATGGCCTGTCTTGTCGCATATTTCAACTTTGCTAAAATCTTTCAAATAACCAGCATTGACTTAAGCGTGCCCCCTACCTCTTGTTAAGTGGCCTCAGGCCCAACACTAGAAGCAGTCAGCTTTGGTTTAGTTTGGCTTCTCCACAGCACCTTTAAGCCTAGTACAAGTAGAATCTATTGGCAGATTGCTTTGTAGCTCATTCAGGTGGCCCTGGGCTGGGTGGAGACAGCTGATAACCTTAGTCTTCCAGGAGGTCACAGAACCAGTGAACTGGATGGAAAGCTTCAGACTATGCCAAAGCACCACCCAACCATCTCCACAAGTGACACACTCAAGGGATAACTCATCAGGTACCAGAGCCCTACTGAAGCAAGTCCTGCTCCCTGGGGTCAGCCCCTGCACAACAGATCCTCCATGGTGGTCTCAGTAAGTCCTCACTCCCTATTGGCCTGCATGCATATCACTCCCCTTGACATGCACACAGCCCACATGGGGGGCACACCTAGAGCACCCAGATGCAATGACCAGGAAGGCTGTGCTCCTAGACCTTACAAAACACCTATTACATAAGGCCATTCTACCAAGACCAGGAGACATAGCAGTTTTACCTAATATGTGGAAACAAACACAGGGAAGTAGCCAAAATAAGACAAAGAAACATATTTCAAATGAAAGAGAAGGACAAAAATCCAGAAAAAGAAAACTAAACAAAATGGAAACAAGCAATCTATCTGATGCAGAGTTCAAAACACTGTTTATAAGGATGCTCAGTGAGCTAAGTGAGAACTTCAACAAAGAGAAAGAAAAAAATTAAATTGGAGATGGAAAAAAATCTGTCAGAAATGAAAAATACAATAATTGAAATGAAGAATAATTTACAGGGACTCAATAGTAGAGTATATCAGTGATTTGAAATATAAGGAAGCAAAAAAACACCCAATCAGAACTGCAAAAAGAAAAAAAGAATCCAAACAAGTGAGGGTAGCTTAAGGAACCTCTGGGATAACTTTAAGCCTACCAATATTCACATCATGGGGATGCCAAAAGGAATAGAGAGAGATCAAGGAATTGAAAACCTATTTGAAAAAAATGGCAGAAAACTTCCCCAACCTGGTGAAGGAAATAGACAGACAAGTCTAGGAAGTGCAGAGAGTCTGAAACAAAGAGGCCCACACCAAGACACATAATTAAAATGTAAAAGGCTAAAGATATAGAGACAATCTTAAAAGCAGAAAGAGAAAAGGACGTAGTTACTACAAGGGAGCTCCCATTGGACTGTCAGCTAATTTTTCAACAGAAGCTTTGCAGACCAGAAGAGAGTGGTATGAAATATTCAAAGTAGTGAAAAGCAAGGGCCAACAACCAAGATTACCCAGCAAAGCCATCATTTAGAATCAAAGGACATATATTAGTGACTTTACCATATAGTCAGGAAAGGAAGGCTTTAGTTCCCCCAAAATGCTCAATAAAAATACCAGTAGCAATTCAAGAAATTACTCAATGTTTAACAAAGCAAACATGAAGAACAAACATGCCATCCTATCTAATAAAAGAGAAACATGGTAATTAGCTGTACCTCCGCTACTCTTCCCATTGGCTAATCAGGGTGATATGCAAATTAACTGTCAGCCAAGATGGCGGCCAGCAGCCAGGCAGCTTGAAGCGAACATGAGGCTTGCTTGCTTCAGTGATGGAGGACTCCAACGTTCCCCACCTGCCGCTGCTGGGCTCTGAGCTTGCAGTTTGAAACATTGTTATAATATAGAAGCTAAACAAAACCCCAGAAACCTGCTTTCAGCCAGCCAGGATCTCAGAGCTGGAGTTGAAACAGTGTTTTGATTATAGAACCCAAACAAACCAGATACCTGCTTTTAGCAGCCAAGGCCTAAGAGCTGGAGCCAAGCCTCAGAGCTAAAGCTGGCCCAGAATTAAAAAAAAAAAAAGAAAAAAAGGAGCGGTTGGGAGCTTCAGTCACCCGCCAGCCTGAAAACGGCCCTCAGCCCCTCACCCAGACTGGCCAGGCACCCCAGTGGGAACCTCCACCCTGAAGGGTGTGTGACCAGCTGCAAACAGCCATCATCCCCTCATCCAGGCTGGCCAGGCACCCCAGTGGGGACCCCCACCCTGATCCAGGACACACTTCAGGGCAAACCAGCCTGCCCCCACCCGTGCACCAGGCCTCTATCCTATATAGTAAAAGGGTAATATGCCTCCCGGCACCAGGATCAGCATGACAGGGGGCAGCGCCCAAACCCCCTGATCGCCCTGCGGCTCTGTGTGTGACAGGGGGCGGGGCCACAACCTCCCTATCCGCCCTGCTCTGTTCGTGACAGGGGAAGGCTCCCCAACCCACCCCCCACGGGCCCGGCTCTGTGCCTGATAGGGGGGAGCTCCCCAACACCCTAATCGGCCTGCAGCTATGTGTGTGACAGGGTGTGGCGCCCCAACCCCCCTGATTGGCCCTGCTCTGTGTGTGACAGGGTGTGGTGCCCCAACCCCGCCCCCCACGGGCCCTGCTCTGTGTGTGATGGGGTAGAGCCATAACCTCCCCATTGGCCCTTCCCTGAGTGTGACAATGGTGGTGCCCCAACCCCCTGATTGGCCCTGCTCTGTGGGTGATAGAGCTCGGCTCCCTAACAGCCCCCCACGGTCCCTGCTCTGTGTGTGACGGGGTAGAGCCATAACCTCCCCATCGGCCCTTCCCTGAGTGTGACAATGGTGGTGCCCCAACCCCCTGATTGGCCCTGCTCTGTGGGTGATAGAGGTCAGCTCCCTAACAGCCCCCCATGGTCCCTGCTCTGTGTGTGACGGGGTAGAGCCATAACCTCCCCATCGGCCCTGCCCTGAGTGTGACAGGGTGCGGCGCCCTAGCCCCCTGATCCGCCCTGCTCTGTGTGTGACAGGGGGCGGTGCCCCAACTTCCCTATCGGCCCTACTCTGTGAGTGACAGGGGGTGGCCCCGCAACCTCCCCATCGACCCTGCCTTGAGTGTGACAGGGGGCGGCGCCCCAACCCTCCAATCGGCCCTACCCTGAGCGTTACTGAGAGTGGCATCGCAACCTCCAGATCTGCCCTGCTCTGTGCATGACAGGGGGCAGCGCCCCAACTCCCCAATCGGCCTGCTCTGAGCCCAACCAGGGGCTGCACCTAGGGATTGGGCCTGCCCTCTGCCACCCGGGAGCAGGCCTAAGCCAGCAGGTTGTTATCTCATGAGCGGTCCCAGACTGCGAGAGGCACAGGCCAGGCTGAGGGACCCTCCCCCCCCCCCCCGAGTACCCAAATTTTTGTGCACCGGGCCTCTAGTCCTATATAATAAAAGTCCAGCAACCATAATGGTAGAATTGCCAGAACAACCGGCAAACCAGTCACTATGATGCACACTGACCACCAGGGGCCAGATGCTCAAAGCAAGACGAGGGGGAGCGGGGTGCATTAAGGCCTGGAGGCACATGCTATGGCCCAGGGATTCCACGAACCACAAGCCCAGAGCTTCCTTTCCAATAAAAAATAAATTGGAGCGGGGGCAGTGGAAGCAGCTGACTCTGCCACTCTGGGAAGAATGGCTCCAGGAGGGAAAGTCCTCCCAGGCCCTGCCTGGCCCAGCTGGCACGCCTTGGACTCACGGGGACTCACCAGAGATGTGCAGGAAGCACAGCCCCTCTGACTCCAAAGCTGGTTGCACCGACATCTGCTCCCCATCCAGTTCCATGGCAGATGCAGCGCTGCCAGGCCACCTCAGCTCCGGCTTCCAGCTTTTGGCTTCCTGCCTACTTCTTAGCATACTATGTGCACTTAGGGACATGGCTTGGCCCCCCCTCCCCGCCCCCCCCCCCCCAGCCAATAGTGCCACAGCACAGCCAGAGAGTGGCAGGACACAGCCACCAGGGCTGGCTGGGCATTGATTTGGCCATGTGACTGACATCCATGTGCAGTTACACGGCATGTTTACATTTGTAGGGAAGTAGAGAAGCCTGCTCCTGACGCCCGTGTCACATTCTAGGCTAAGAAAGGCCTGTTGATCTCCATGTTCCTCCTCCGTCTGGAATGAAAACCTCTTGGGGATGAATAATTCCAGCAATGGCCCCAACACATGCTCGGTGTCACTGTCACAGAAATTCTGTCATTACATCCCGTCCCTCAGCCCGCAGTGCCCTGCTCCACCCACTGCCACTCCTCACCTGTAACCCCCTGAGGACCACCTTATGTTATCCTATCTGAAATGTGAGCAAGATCTCAAATGCCCCCCTGTCAATAGCTCTCTTGCCTTACCTTTCTTCCTCTAAAATCCTTGCATTTTAAAAATATATATTTGATTGATTTTGGAGAGGGAAATAGAGATAGAAATATCAATGATGATAGAGCATCATTGATTGGCTGCCTCCTGCACATTCCAAACTGAGGATCAAAACCTCCCCAGCCCCTCCCTTCATCCCTCCCCCAGCCAGCAGGCCCCCAGTGGCAGCGCAGAACTGAGGGAAGGACGGGGGGAGGCGGGGAACAGTGGGGTGGTGGGGCACTGAGGGTAGTGTTGGTGTATGGTTTCTGTTCTTTCCTCACCCAGCCCAGCCACTGTCATCTCCTCTCCCGACCCCGCTGGGCCTTCAGGCCCTGATCAGCCTGGCACTGATTGGCCCTGATCGTCCACAAGGCCTATGGACCCCACCTGTGCATGAATTTCATGCACTTGGCCTCTAGTCTATAATAATAAAAGGGTAATATTCTAATTAGACTGGATATACCAGACATCTTCCAGACGTCATTCCGAACATCCTTCCTGACAAAGCCAGGGCCCGGGCAAAGCCTCCCAGGATCCCAGGTGCCTGCGACTCACCAGAGGGAGGGAAGCCTGGGTCCCTGGTGTGGGGGCCGAGGTAGAGGTGGTTAGGGATATGCAGGCAAGCAGTTAGGGGCGATCAGGTGAGCAGGCAAGCAGTTAAGGGTGATCAGGCAGGCAGGTGAGTGGTTAGGGGTAATCAGGCAGGCAGGCAGGTGAGCGGTTAGGAGCCAGCAGTTCCGGATTTGTGAGAGGGATGTCTGACTGCCAGCAATCAGACATCCTCCAAGGGGTCCTGGATTGTGAAAGGGTGCAGACCAGGCTGAGGGATGCCCACCCCCCCCCAGTACATGAATTTTGTGCACCAGGCCTCTAGTTTTTTATAAAAGATAAACAAAGCATATAACTAGTCTTCTTGAAGAAGAAGTAAAAAGAAAGATAAAAAACATGAATAATAAAATGGCAATAAATACATATTTATCAAAAATTGAACCTAAAAATAATAATAAACTAACCAGGAATCTAATAAACAAAATAAACTAATGAATAAAATAGAACCAGAGGCTTGGAAACATGGAACAGACTGAAAAATCTCAGAGGGAAGGGGGAGGAGGATTGGAAGAGATTAACCAAAGAACATATTCATATATGCATAACCCATTGATACAGACAATAGCGGGTGAAGGCCTGGTGTGGGGTGGGACACAGGTGGAGAGGGGAAGTGAGGGGGAAAAGAGGGATACCTGTAATACAACAATAAAGATTATTTAAAAATAAAAAATAAAATTAAAATTAAAAAAAAATACTCTAGCCTAATTTCAAGGGGCATTGATATGGTTTAAAACCAATATTTGGGAGGATTGATGGGAAATGGCTGGATCAGTTTTCCATTAATGATTGATTAAAAACATGTACTTATATGTTTATTTGACAAACAAGTAAGAAATGTTTACTATAGTCTAAGAACAGTGGCACTAGAGATGCAAAATATGTTTCCTGACCTAGAGATGCATATAGACAACCTGGAGAATTTGTCTCCCAAGTGGAATGCACAACACGTAGAAGGGACAGTGTTAGCAATAAAGGCAGGGTTCTTAGGGGCAGCAAAGGCCTTATAAAAGTATGACCAATTAGGCCTTTTTGACAGAAACTATAGTCCTTATATATTTTTAATTATTAAAGCATGCTTTTGAGATAGAACTTATCCTCATTTTATAGGAAAGAAGTTTAGAGTCAAATTACTTGCCTCAGGTCACTGAATTTGTAAATACTCAATTATGAATTTGATCCATGCACTCCTATTTCTAAAACCTAGCTATTTCTCTCAGTCCTACATGGCATCCCTTCAAGCTGTTTATAATCAAGTTATGCTATTATCCAGTGTCTTATTTACCCCCACCATCGCATGTAAGTTCAAGAATAGGAATGTCTTACTCATTGCTGTATCTCCAGTGTCTAGATGAGTCTATAACATGCAGTTGAAATTAACATTTGTTGAATTAATGTAATTTATACATTAAAACTTATTTTATTATCATTGTTATTATTATAAGCTAGTTCAAAGAGGGGTACACATACTCAGCAAGGGCTATGGAAAAGAATCCATTAGGTTGCAAGAAAAAAAGACTTAGAAGCTTCATTTATATTTCATTTATCTTTCTATAATTCTATTTTTGTGTTTTATAGGTGCATAAAATATTGGCATAGTAATACCCTGTGAACCCTGAGGGCTAAGAAAGACTCCTGGTGCTCAAAAAGAAAAAGAAAAAGCAGAGGCTAGCAGCCATTTCTGCACAGGGGCCTCTCATGCAAACTTAATGGAGAAGCCTCAGTGCTACACTGCCTGCTTGCACTATTTCTTCCATCGGTGCCAACTACTTATAAAGGAGTTCCAAGAATTCTATTTCAACCAATAGGACTGAGACTTTCACCACCCAATCACAACTGCACAGCCCCAACCAATCAGAGCAGCCCTTTTCTGACCAATCAGGGGACAGGGGGCGGGGACTTTCATCTATATAAGCCAGCTCCCCTGTGGCTACAGAGCTGCAGTTTCCTGAAAGACTGGGTTTCCCTGGCTGAAGCACTGAAGACGTTGTTCTGGAGTCGAAAGGAGCAGCGTGGACTAGACTGGACCCAAGCAGAGCTGCCTAGCTGAAGAGGTGCCTTGGAAGCAGCAGAGGCAGCGGAGGCAGACCTACCGCCAAGGTGTCCTCAACCAGGCCCTGCTGTTTCCACAGCAACTGCTCAAGCACCAAGGAGCTGTAATGCGGCCGTTTTTATTTTTCTCTTACCGAACCAGCCATGTTTTCATGGCAGCCGTTCTTAAGCACTAAGGGGCTGTACGCCGGCCATGCTGTGCTCAAGCACTACTACGGCGCTTTAAGGCAACCATGTTTTTGTAGGTTTTTTTTGGTCATGGTGTTTTCATAGCAGCCCTGCTCAAGTATTACGGTGTCCTGGCTGAGGACACCTTGGCGGTAGACTCATCCGCTGCCTGTGCGGCCTGCGCTGCCTCCGCTCCGCCGCCTCTTCAGCTAGGCAGCTCTGCTCAAGTCCGGTCAGGTCCCATCTGGTCCCATGCAGTTCTTATTTTTAATTTTTTTTTTTTTTTTCAGGCCAGCCATGCTGGTTTTTGTTGACAGTATTGCAAAAGTTCCCCCATTTTCTCTGTGTGTTTTATAGGTACATAAAGTATTGGCACAGTAGTACTTTGTGGACCTTGAGGGCTAAGAAGAGCTCCTGCTGGCTAATAGGGCTCAAAAAGATTTAAAAAATAAAAAGCCTCTCAGCTTTTTCTGCACAGGGTCCTCTCTTAATGGAGAAGCCTCTGCTAAACTGCCTGCCTGCACTGTGTTTCTGCTCTCTGTGCCAAACCTTATAAAGGAGTTCCTAGAATTCTATTGCAACCAATAGGACTGAAGCTTTCCCATCCAATCACAACTGCACAGCTCTGACCAATCAGAGTGGTCCTTTTCTGACCAATCAGGGACCAGGGGCGGGGACTTTGGTCTATATAAGCCAGCTCCCTTCTAGCCCAGGAGCTGCGGTTTCCCTGAAGACTGAGTTTTTGCACCTGAAGCTGAAGCACTGAAGACGTTGTTCCAGAGCAGGTTGTGGACCATCTGGGACCTGACTGGACTTGAGCAGAGCTGCCTAGCTGAGGAGGCAGAGGAAGAGGAGGCAGCACAGGCCATACAGGCAGCGGAGCGTCTACCGCCAAGGTGTCCTCAGCCAGGTCATGCTGTTTTCACAGCATCTGTGCTCAAGCACTAAGGAGCTGTAATGCGGCCATTTTTTTCTCTTACCGAGCCAGCCATGTTGTTTTCATGGCAGAGGTGCTCAAGCACCAAGGGGCTGTACGCCGGCCATGCTGTGCTCAAGCACTACCATGCTCATCTCAGGCAGCCTTGTGTTTTTTTTATTTTTTGTTTTGTCTTGTTTTGTTTTTCTTGGTCATGGTGTTTTCATACCAGCTATGCTCAGGCATTAGGGTGGCCGTGCAGGTCTTTTTTTTTTTTCCCTTCATGCCAGCTATGCTGGATTTTGTTGGCAGTATTGCAGAAGTTCCCCCATTTTATCTTTTTGTTTTATATGTACATAAACTATTGGCACTGCCTCCTCTCCTCTCTGCTCCGCCATTGGCGAGTAGTACTTTGTGGACCCTGAGGGCTAAAAAGAGCTCCTGCTGGCTAATAGGGCTCAAAAAGATAAAAAAAATAAAAAGCCTCTCAGCGTTTTCTGCACAGGGTCCTCTCTTAACTTAATGGAGAAGCCTCTGTGCTAAACTGCCTGCCTGCACTGTGTTTCTGCTCTCTGTGCCAAACCTTATAAAGGAGTCCCAAGAATGCTATTGCAACCAATAGGACTGAAGCTTTCCCCATCCAATCACAACTGCACAGCCCTGGCCAATCAGAGAGGACCATTTCTGACCAATCAGGGACCAGGGGCGGGGACTTTGGTCTATATAAGCCAGCTCCCTTCCAGCTCACAGGCTGCCGTTTCCCTGAAGACCGAATTTCTGAAGCTAAAGTACTGAAGACGTTGTTCCAGAGCAGACTGTGGACCAGCTGGGACCTGACTGTACTTGAGCGGAGCTGCCTAGCTAAGGAGGCAGCGGAGAGCGGAAGCAGCGTCTACCTTCAAGGTGTCCTCAGCCAGCTCGTGCCGTTTTCACGGCAGCCGAGCTCAAGCTCTAAGGAGCTATGAGGTGGCCATTTTTTTTTTCTTTCCCAAGCCTCATGGCAGCTGGGCTCAAGCAGTATGGAGCTGACCTGGCTGGCCATGCTGGGTTTTGTTTTGTTTTGTTTTCCAGGCCAGCCTTGCTGTTTTTATGTTCTTGAGAGAATTGCAGGTCTCCCATTTTCTCTTAGTCCCCTTCTACTCACCCTCTCCCCACCCCAGGTTTTCGTGCTGTCGTCCGTTTCCAGGGGTTATGCATGTATGTTTTATGGTTAATCTCTTCCTCTCCCCACCCCACTAAGGTCTGTTACTCCGCTCCGTGCCTCCGTGCTGTTTTCACAGCAGCCGATCTGGAGCACTGTGGAGCTGTTCCACAGCAGTGGTATTTCCATGACCATGCAGCGTTATCATGAAGCTGTTTGCACTAAAGTTTCCTCCTTCACTGCACCTCAGGTTGGAGATTCCTGTTTGAATTGGCGCCAATGACCATTGGTTGACAACCTCTATGCAGTTTGTGTATCAACAAATATATATACATTTGGGGCACGTGATTTAAAATCATTACTGGTAGGTGTGTGTTAACAAAATGTTTGGAGAAACATCCAAAGGAAAAAGTAGCACTGGCGGGGTAGCTCAGATGCTTAGAACATCTTCCTGATACACCAGTGTTGCAGGTTGATCCCTGGTCAGGGCACACACAAGAAGCAACCATTGAGTTAAAGGTCAGATAATGAGCTTCCCAGACAAAAGGCAAAAGGAGTTCACCACCAAAGCAGTATTAGATGACATAGTGAAGGGTGTTCTTGAAGAAAAAATATTAAAAATAGTGGACAATAAAATGGCAATAAATAACATCAACAATTGAATCTAAAAATAAGGAACCTAATGAACAAAAACTGATGAATAAAATAGAAGCAGAGGCATGGAAACATGAAACAGACTGATGAGTCGCAGAGATCAGTGTGGAAGGGGCTGATAAAGATTAACCAAAGAACTTATATGCATTACCTATGGAGATAAACAATAGGGTGGTGAAGACCTGGTGTGGGGGCAGGAACCAAATGGGGGGAATAATGGGGGACAAGGGACATCTGTAATAATCTTAACAATATAGATTGAATAAATAAAATTTAAAAATGAATGGGAGAAAATATCCACATATCATTTAGCTGATACGAGAATTGTATCCAGATTATAAGAACTCTTGCAATTCAGAAACTTAAAGGTGAATGACTCAATTTTAAAATTGGCAAAGAAGCTGAATAGACATTTCTTCAAAGAAGATAATTAAATAACCAATAAACACATGAAAAGATGCTCAATATCATTATGGTAACTGTATGTTTTAACTTTAACCAGTAGGGGGTGAGCAGGAGGCAGCTAATCAATGTTTCTCTCTATCCCTCTCCCTTCCTCTCTGTAAAAAATAAATTTAAAAAATCAATTATATATATATATATTTTTTAAAAAAAAACATATGTGCAAAACAAAAACATGTATACAAATGTCACAATAGTATTATTCATAATAGCCCCAAAGTAAAAACAATTCAAATGTCCATCAATGGATGAATGAACAAAAATGGGTATATCCGTAAATGGAATAATATTCTGCAATAAAAGATATGAAATATTTATATATGTTAGTACATGGATGAGCCTTAAACATATTATACTAACTGAAAGAAGCCAGGCCTAAAAGTTCCCATATTACATACTTTTATTTATATAAAATGTCCAGGGCCCTGGCTGGTATAGCTCAATGGATAGAGTATCAGCCTGCGGACTGAAGGGTCTTGAGTTCAATTCCAGCCAGGGGCACATGCCCGGGTTGGGGACTCGATCCCCAGTAGGGGGCGTGCAGGAGGCAGCCAATCAATGATTCTCTCTCGTCATTAATGTTTCTCTCTCTCTCCCTCTCCCTTCCTCTCTGAAATCAATAAAAAATATATTTAAAATTTTTTTAAAAAATAAAATTTCCACGATAGGCAAATCTATAATAACAGGAAGTAAATTAGTGGTTGCCTAGTGATGAGAGAAGAGAGAGGAAAATGTTGAGTAGGAGTTTATTTTTTGGTGATGAAACTGTTCCGATATTGATTCGGTAATGCTTGCACAACTGTGAGCATATACTAAATACTATACACATGAAATGGGTGAATTGTATGGTATGTGAAGTATATATCTATAAAGCAGCTATTAAAAATATAATAATTAACTTGCATAAGCCATTCTTAAGTTATATTGAACTAAACTTTCTTGGCACTCCGAGACTTCATTCAATTGGGTATATGCACATTTATTGAATGCTTCTGTTATAAGGTCTACAAAGATGAATAAGTCCCAGTCTTTGTCCTTAGGGTAATCTTAATCTAATAGTGAGACAAATAAATATTTATAATATAACACAATATATGGTATATTAGTTAGGGTCATACTAACTGCTTTAACAAATACATTCCACTATTTCCTTGGCTTTACAAAATTATGTCTGCTTATATAATAATCCAGTGCAGGTATTGGCCTTCCATAGGACAATTCAAGTGCTCTGCAACCTTTCACTTTGTGGTTCTATTATCTTCTAGGGCCCCAGAATCATCTGTATCCAGCTGACAAAAGGTAAGAGCGAACAAGCAGAGAAGGCATTTCTGTTTTTTTTTCACTGCTTTGGCCCTGCTTCATTCCTTCCATTAACAATAACTGGTCCCAAGACCCCATCTAGGTGCTGGAGTAGCCTGGGAATATAGTTTCTAAATGGGCAGTCACTCCCAAGTTATAATTGTATGCAATGTAAAAGTTTAATCCTGCTGAGATTAAAAAGGGTATTTACTGGCCTATATAATAAAAATGTATTAGAATAAACCTCACTTCAGGCATGGCTGGATCCCAGGTGCTCCAGCAATAAATCAAGACTCAATGTCTATCTTTTCCTTCTCTGATTAACTCTGCATTAGATTCATTTTGAGGTAGATTTTCTTCGCAATATGGCAAAGATGTTCTCTTGCAGCTCCTGACTTAACATCTTTTATAATACCATCATTGAAAGCTAGAGATCCATTTTAGAGCCCTGTTTTCTGTCAAAATTCATATTAATCCCTATAAATGATGCTGATTGGCTTGGTTTGCATCACATGAACCAATCTTGAATTAATTACCTTTTCTGTGGTAAGAAATGATCTGATTGGCCAGGTCTGGCTCATGTGTGCACCCCCATGGCAGGAAGGGGGAAAATAAAAATACTAAAATAAATTCCCGTATTGACAATTCTACCAGTGAACTTTTTATGAATTTTCATTCCTAAAAATAAAAGAGGTCCATTACCAAGAAAAAGGGGAAAAACATGTGGGCAGATAAAATTATGTATCCACTTTAGGTAGATATTCTGAAACTGTATGTGAGGTCCTTGGCAGGATTAACTGGAATCTATCTTTTAAAGCCAAGTAAAACATGAAGATATAACTTTCAACGTGTAGAGACTTACAAAGCAGACCATGAAAAAGTTTTAAAGTTTTCAAAAGACAAAGACCACCCGGGCTAGTTTTTTAAATTGGCTTTAAAGAGAGGAAGAGAGAAGGAAAGAGAGAGAGAGAAAAAAAAATGTCCATCAGTTGCCTCCCACAACAGGGAATCAAACCCACGACCCTGTGGTCCAGCAGGCAACACTCCAACCAACTGAGCCACACTGGCTAGGGCCATTTAGACTAACACTAAAGACATTACTATGTTATCTGGCTCAGAGAGAACAGTCATTGACTTTTCTACATAACAGCGGCCTTCAAAGTGCTGTGTAAAATAATCCTCTGGGATGTGAGAAGAAAAATCATTTGCTTATAATTTATAGGATGTCATCAACGTAGTTTTACAAAAACCAGACCATTAACTAATGGAATCTCTAAAATATAGATATGGAGAGTGACTCAGAAACTATTGTGTATTTTACAGAGGTTCTTTTATTATCTTGTGACAAAGTACTTAAGGACTTGTAGAACTTGAAGATACATTAGATATTATTATTATTATTTTTTACTAAAAGGTAAGTGTTCCAAGTGTGCCAACCTTTATTCTGATGACAAAAGGCTCTCAGTAATGTGTTACCTAGAATGTACTTTAAAAATAATAAACACTTCATCAACACCTTCAAAGGAAAAGTGGTATTTTAACAACAATGAAAAGGGCATCTTATTCTCAAAAGAAACTCACACTATGGGGAGATAATCATCTTAAAAAGAAATGTTTGGAAATATCTTCAACATTATGTGACTTTATGGCTGAAACTATGTACAGCACCTATAAAAGCAAACAAAACATATATATTTGTGCCCTTTAAAATTTGAAAACATGATAGAAAAATAAAAGACAAACTCTTCACAGAAGAAGAAAAACAAATGGTCTTAAAATGTGTAAAAAAAGTTCTCTTATATTTAATAAGGTATTAAAATTAAAACAACACTGAGATAATATTTCTCATATATGCTGACAACTAAAGGTGTTAGCTTAGTACGGAGAAACAGGGACTCAAATGTCTACTTTCAGGTGGGTACTGGAAATATCGGGTGGGGGGGACACTTTGTAAAGTATGTGATTATATAACCACTGTGATGTACACCTGAAACTAATACAAAATAATGTTGAATGTAAACTGTAATTAAAAAACAAAAATAATAAAATAAATTCCCTGGTGACTGCGAAATGTCACAACACCCAAGGAGGGTTATTTGGCAATATCTAGTGAAATTATTGTACATATTTTTATTTTTTGATTCAGCTATTCAACTTCTACAAATCTACTCTGAAGATATAATTCCAACAATAGAAAACATATGCACAAGGTTATTCATTGCAGCATTCTTTGTAATTATTTTTAAAAGGAAACAACCTAGCTATCCATTCATAGGACACTGGTTGAATAATCTATACATTCACCACAATAAGGTACATGCAATCTTCAACATAAAGGGAGGTGGGTTTACTCTTTTTTGCAAAAACAAATATGAGAACGATGAAAAGATTAACTAGAAACTTATCTCAAGCTTTAAAAAAAGTGGGTGGGGGAGAATGAGGTGGAGGTAATAAAGATAATTGTAAGTCTTCTTGAGTATATTTTTTATATAGTGTTTGCTTTTTGGCATGCAAATGTTAATAAAATTGAATCAAAAGAATAAAACATAAACCTTCAAACAAAATAGAAACAAATGAGCATAAATGTGTATCAAACATAATCATACAGAGAAAATGATTATTTAAAGTATTTTTAACAGTACTCTGACTTTACATCTTTAATTATATGTATTCCAAAAACAAAAAGAACTTCAAAGAAAGCCCAGTAGGTTTCTTATTATATTAATTGTTATTTTAAAACTCATTTAGGTATATTATAGAATAAAGTAAATAAGTGTACATGCATGTATAGATGTGGTTAGGCATCAATATCTTCAGAATAAGGAAAAGAGATGCAAGAGAAAACTACAATATAATAAAATGAACTGAAAGCTGCTATGGAAAAACAGTATGGTGGTTCCTCAAAAAACTAAACATAGAATTACTATATGATCCAGCAATCTCACTTCCGGGTATATATCCAAAAGAATTGAAAGCAGGATCTCAAAGACAATTCATGTTCATAGCAGCATTATTCACAGTAGCCAAGATGTAAAAACAATGCAAATGTTGATCAGCAGATGAATGGATAAAGGAAATGTGGTATATCCATACAATGGAATATTATTCAGCCTTAAAAAGAAGTAAATCCTGTCACCCTATAAGATGGATGAAGCTTGAGGACAATAAGCCAGACACAAAAGGACAAATACTGTATGGTTCCATTTACATGAAATATCTATAGTAGTGAAAATCACAGAAATAGAAAGGAGAATGGTGGTTGCCATGGGCTGCAGAGTGGAAAACCAGGAGAAGTTTTTCAATGGGTGTAGTAGAGTTTCAGTTTTGCAAGATGAAAAAGTTTTAGAGGTCTGTTACACAACAATGTAAATACAGCTAATGCAACTGAACTGTGCAATTAAAAATGAGTCAAAGGGTAAATTTTATGGTTTTTATCACAAATTTTTGTAATAAAATGAAATGAAAATATCACTATGAACCATAATTTTAAAAGTCATTCTCCCTAGCTCTGACTATAAATAAATAGTACTAGAAGCAATGACCCACAGAAGCATTAATACACCTACCGCACTACTAAATTCAATTCCTCCATAAAAGGAACCAGGGCTTCTTTGAGAAATGGTGATTGCAGATTTGATGCAGGGGAAGTACAAGGAGAGACTGAGGCATCTTATGCCATAGAGAGCAAGGATGTGCTCTAAATCTAATAGGGACATGTTGCCTCACAAGGTTACAAGATCCAGCTTGAATAAGCTCCCACCCACTGGCCACATTTTAAACAATTTGAGCTTTCAAAAGAATAACTGGAACACACTAAGTTCAAATTCATTAGTCTGCCCCCCTACACACACACACAAAAAGAAAAAGTTGAATAAAAGGACAACTCCTCTTTATAGAATGTCAGTTAAATTAAACATAAAATAAAAACCACTACTTGGTAACCTCCAAAGTAATAATTAGCTAAGGCAAGGATCACTGATGAATGTTAAAGTGATTAGGTGAAAGGTTGTTGTAGAAAAGAATACTGGCCCTGTGGAAGTGCACCTAGGAGAAAGTACATTTACCATGGCAGGACTTGAAGGTCACCACCTTAAGTACCTGATCCAACTTAGTATAAATGCAGCCAGACCTAACATGTCTTGCAATATCATGCAAATAGAAATGAACAATATTACCTTTGAAACATCCTGCCAAAATATTTTCTCTTAATTTAATTGAGCCGATAGAGCCCTTACTTGTAGTTTATAAGAAATATATGAGATTTTTAGCAGGAGGAAACCATCAGACAAATCCAGAATTCAAGGACATTCTACAGGACAAATAGTCCTAAGCTCTTGAAAAAAAGTAAATGTCATAAAAAAAATTTGAGATAAGAAAGAGGTAGTCTTTCTTATAAGAGGCTTAAGAAACTCACAAAAATTGGAATATATGAACCTAGTTTGCACATTAGTTTAAAAAAAACCATACAATACATTCTTGGGGAAAATGAGAAAAAAATTAATATGGACTACATATTAGATGATATTAAGGAATTATTGCCATTTTTCTTAGGTGTGATAGTATAGTGAGATGCAAACTGAGCATATAAGAACAATGCACTATGATGTCTATAATTTACTTCCAAATACTTAAAAACAAAAATAAATGTACCAAACTAATTCAACAAAAACCTTTAAGAAACTGGTGGTTGGAACTCAGTACTGAGTATCAGTATTTAGTAAATGCAACCAACAGTTCACTCTTTTCATTTGTATCTGTATATTTTTGTCAAATACATTTTCAACTGTGACAACCATTGAAACCAGGTATGAAAAAACACTGAATTTAGAACCAGACCATTAAATCATTGTATCATAAACTATTAAACCAAGAATTTAAAGTAATGAACTAAATCCAGTGACATTTCTCTCACTAAAACATAATTATGTGTAACATTTATAATAACATATGAGTGAGAACAAAAGGCGTTTTGTAACATTCAAAATAAAATATAGAGTATTTTCAAGTATTTTTATTTCAACTTTATCCCTGTTTTCATTTTTATTTGGAGAGTATGCATTAGAATATGCATAAATTGTTATTAAACTAGTACATATACATTCCTGAGAATCATTCCAATAAAAACCCATCTAATCTATTAATGATTTTTATTTTTCTTGAAGGTTTGACTGGCTTGAGTAGTGAATATGAGTCAATGTGTAAAGAAGGCTTAGCCCTTTGTGTGAACACATCTTGAAACATAAAGTTTTGAGAAACTTTGGTGGCTTAATACAGTAGAAACTCATTATTTCACAGTTCTGGAGGTTAGAAATCCAAAATCAAGGTGTCAGCAGGTATGTTTCCTTACAAGGGCACTGAGGGAAAATCTGTTCCATGCCTCTATCCTCTCTTCTGATCATGGTGGGCAATCCTGAACTCGTGGCATTCCTTCGTTTGTAGATGCATCATTCCAATCTCTGTGTCTGTCTTCACGTGGTTTCTCTTTAGGTGTCTGTATCCCATCTCCTCTTTTCATAAGGACACCAATCATGTTGGATTAAAGGCCTGGCCTAATCCAGTATGAACTCATCTACACTAATAAAAGAGAAACATGCAAATTAACCATCACTCTGCCACTCTGCTACACCCACCAGCCAATCAGGAGTGAGTATGCAAATTAACCCAACTAGAATGGCAGCGGCCATGGAGCTGGAGTGAGCAGGAGGCTTGGTTGCCCCTGGCAATGGAGGAAGCCAATTTTCCTGCCTTCCCTGGCCGGCCCTGGGCTCCGCTCAAGGCTACAAAGTTTTGCCCTAACCAGTTTGGCTCAGGGGATAGAGCATTGGCATACGAACTGAAGGGTCCCAGGTTTGATTCTGGTCAAGGGCATGTACCTTGGTTGCAAGCACATCCCCAGTAAGGGGTGTTCAGGAGGCAGCTGATCAATGTCTCTCTCTCATCGATGTTTCTGACTCTCTATCCCTCTCCCTTCCTCTCTGTAAAAAAATCAATAAAAAAAATAAAATGAAAAAAGGTTACAAAGCTTCAATTATAGAAGATAAATAAATCCCAGGTACTTGCTTCCAGCCTGCCCTAGCCTCCCCTCAAGGAGGCGCTGAAAAAAAAAAGAAAGAAAAAAAGGAGAGGCTGGGAGCTCGGTTCGCCGGGGGGTGTGGCCAGCAGGACCCTCCACCCTGAAGAGGGTGTGGCCAGCCTGAAAACTGCCCTCAGCCCCTCACCCAGACTGGCTAGGCACCCCAGCGGGGACCTGAAGGGGGTGAGGGACCCCGCTGGGGGGTTTGGCCAGATTGCAAAGAGCCATCAGCCCCTCACACAGGCTGGCCAGGCACCCCAGTGGGGACCCCCACCCTGAAGGGGGTGTGGCCATCCTGAAAACGGCCCTCAGCCCCTCACCCAGGCAGGCCAGGCACCCCAGAGGGACCCCCACCCTGATCCAGGACACCCTTCAGGGCAAACCAGCTGGCCTCCACCCATGCAGCAGGCCTCTATCTATACTAATAAAAGGATAATATGCTAATTAACTGGGAGACCTTCCAGGAGACCTTCCAGTCATTCTTCTGGACAAAGTCATGGTGGCGGGGCTGAGGTAGAGGTGGTTAGAGTCCAAGAGAGGAGGGCAGTTGTGGGTGATCAGGCTGATGGGGGCGGGGCCGTTAGGGGTAAGCAGACCAACAGGGGTGCCAGTTTGGAGCGAGCAGGCCATCAGTGGGGGCCAGTCGGAGGTGATCAGGACAGCAGAGAGGGGCAATTTGGAGTGAGCAGGCCAGCAGGGGGGCAGTTGGGGGCGAGCAGGCCAGTAGGAAGGGAAGGTGGGGGAAAACAGGCCAGCAGGGGGGGCAGTTGAGGGTGAGCACACTGGCACGGGGGACAGTTAAGGATGATCAGGCTGGTGGGGGGGGCATTTGGGGGCAAGCAGGCCGGTGGCAGGGGGCAGTTTGGGGTGAGCAGGCCAGCAGGCACAGTGGTTAGGGGCAATCAGGCAGGCAGGCAGGCAGGTGAGTAGTTAGGAGCCAGCAGTCCCGGATTGTGAGAGGGATGTCCGACTGCCGGTTTAGGCCCAATCCCTGTAAACCGGCAGTAGGACATCCATACGAGGGGTCCCAGATTGGAGAGGGTGCAGGCCAGGCTGAGGGACACCCCCCGCCCCAGCACATGAATTTCATGCACCAGGCCACTAGTCTTTAATAATAAAAGCACAATATGCTAATTAGACCAGACATCCTTCCAGATGACCTTCTGGATGAAGCCAGGGCTGGGAGGGAAGCCCGAGTCCCGGGTGCCAGAGGGAAGCTGGTGCTGGCAGCTGCGGGGAGGAAGGCCTACTCTTGTACAAATTTTGTGCATCAGGCCTCTAGTCTTAAATAATTTTATCCTGCAACAAACCTATTTCATTTTTTTAAACCTTTATATTTTATCTTATTTTATTTTAATTAGATCCTATAACAAACCTATTTCTAAATAGGTTTCTGAAGTGCTAAAAGTTAGGGCTTCAGCATATCTTTGGGGAGGGCAGCACAATTCAACTGTAACAGAACACAATTGATGATTTCCCCATCTTGTTCTATGTGGTGATTCTCTTAGTCCTGTCTTCCATAAATTTTGCATCCACACATTTGATAGAGATCAGAGGAGAAAGGGTTGTGTGTGTGTGTGGGGGGGGGGGGATATGTTTAATGACATATTTTGTGTTGTGATTCACTTGAAAATATTTAAACTAGAAATGATTATTTTGAGATTGCTAGAATTATCATATCATGAGATAGATTTTTCTTTTATATATATATATATATATATATATATATATATATATATTTATTGATTTTTTACAGAGAGGAAGGAAGAGAGATAGTTAGAAACACTGATGAGAGAGAAACATCGATCAGCTGCCTCCTGCACATCTCCTACTGGGGAAGTGCCCGCAACCCAGGTACATGCCCTTGACCGGAATCGAACCTAGGACCTTTCAGTCCGCAGGCTGACGCTCTATCCACTGAGCCAAACCGGTTTCGGCTAGATTTTTCTTCTTCCAAATAACAGAAATAAGGGCTATGAGTTCTAACCTTGCAGTTTTCCTAATCCATATTATAAAGCATGATTCTTTTTTATTAAATTTCTTGTAGTCTTTAAATTCTCAGCTCCCCCCCTTTCACACTATTATAATTTGTGTTCTCTTCCAGTGACCTGATCCAACATGTACAGTGTCTCTTTAAAATGACTTTTCGGCAGATTATTACCATCAAGGTCTGATTTATCTTCCTTTAAACTATGGGTCCTACTTCCTTTGACATGATATGTTCCTACATTTCACTTCTAACCAATAAATCTTAAGGCTCATCAGTGAGTTTAATTGATTGGATGCATTTATAACTGCATTCCTAATAGATACATTAGGCTCAAGCTAAAGGGAGGAAATGTTTGGTTTGTTGTCCTCGGTTTTTCTAAATGCAAAAATGTGGGCATTGATTCCTATACCCTAGTCTGCTTCAAGTTGTTTCTGTTGTTTAATACAGTTTCAATTTGATAGGCAGCAGGAAAATCCTATTTAGCACACAAATGTAAGGAAGAAAAATCACTACTGTGGCTACCTAATAAATATTAAATAATAACAGCAGTACTCATGGGGGAAATAGCACAAAATAGTCTCTTATTGTTGGACCAGAAAAGCAATCACACTTTTTAAAGGCCAGATGACTTGGGAAAGTATGCTATATTTATAAACCGTTGAATAAGCATTTATCCTATTTATCGAAATTCCCCTTTTAAGGTGTAAAGAATACTGTATTTAGAAAGTTCTATTTTCTATTCCCAAGGTGAGTGTGCTGTGTCAATTCCACAAGTACACATTACATTTCCAAGATTTCTGCTCACTAATTCAGGCTTCAGAGAATGTGGAAAGTGTAACTGGTCTTACAGCTATTCTTCTCCCTTTTTCTTTCTTCCTGCTTCCTTTCCTGCTCTTAGGCTCTCTCCCTTTAGCCCCCATAATCTGCCCTCAGGAAATTATCTGTAAATTTGTTTACAGTAAACCAGTGATTCTCAAAAAAAAGTGTGATCCCCAGGCCAGAAACATCAGCAAAGCTGAGAACTTGTTAGGGATGCACATTCTCAGGCCCCTCCCCAGACCAATTGAACCAACTCTGAGAGTGCAGCCCTGGAGTCAAGTTTGTAACATGACCTCCAGGCCATATTAATGCACCCTGATGTTTGAGAACCACTGCATTTAACCATAAACAACTGAATGGTTTTTTTAAAAAATTCTTTATTGTTTAAAGTATTACATATGTCTCATTTTTCCCCCATTGACCTCTCCCTATTTGTTCCCACACCCCTCCTCCAGCACATGCCCTCACCCCCCTAGTGTCTGTCTCTCCATGGGTTGTGCTTATATGCATGCATACAAGTCCTTTGGTTGATCTCTCACCCCCCACCACCCACCCCACCTTCCCTCTGAGGCTGGATGATCTGTTCAATGCTTTTCTGTCTCTGGCTCTATTTTAGTTCATCAGTTTATGTTGTTCATTATATTCCACATGAGTGAGATCATGTGATATTTATCTTTCTCTGACTGGCTTATTTTGCTTAGCATAATGCTCTCTAGGTCCATCCATGCTGTTGCAAATGGTAAGACCGACTGCTTTTTATATGCTAGCCACACCAACAATACCTGAATTATTTACTTATTTTTTAAGGGAGAGAACAGCATTTCTAATTAAGGAATTTTAGTCACTAGCTGTCTTAGTCTGTTTGAGCTGCTATAACAAACTACTATAGACTGGGCGGTTTATAAACAATAGAAATTTATTTCTCACAGCCCCGGAAGCTAGAAGTCTGGTGAAGTTTGGGTGAGGACCCTCTTACAGGTTGTAGGCTGCCCAGTTTGCATTGTATCCTAACATGACAGAGAGCAGAGAAGGGAAGCAAGTTCTCTTGTGACTCTTAAAAGGGCACAAATCCTATTCATAAGAGCTAATGACCTCATCTAATTCTAATTACCTCCTAAAACTATCTCATTGAGGGGTAGGGTGTCAACTTATGAATTTAGGGGGAAACAAACATTTAGTCCATAACACCAGCCAATCCGTGGGGAAGGTAAAGTTTAAAAAAAGTTTTGCCTGGTTCTCTGGCACCATCTTGATTCCTTTTTCTTTTTAAATGTATCTTTATTGCTGAAAGTATTACAGATATACCCTATTTTTTCCCATTGACCCCGTCCACCCCACACCCACTCCTCCCAGTTCTTCACTACACTGTCTGTGTCGATGGGCTATGCATATATACATATAAGTTCCCCGATTATTCTCTCCCCACCCCCCACTCCCATCTTCCCTCTGAGATTCATCAGTTTGTTCCATGCTTCTATGTCTTTGGATCTATTTTATTCATCAATTTATGTTGTTCATTAGACTCCACATAGAGTGAGATCATGTGATATTTATCTTTCTCTGACTGGCTTGCATAATACTCTCCATGCTGCCTCAAATGGTAGGAGATCCTTCTTTTTTATAGCTGCATAGTATTCTATGGTGTAAATGTACCACAGCTTTTTTATCCACTCGTCTACTGATGGGCACTAGGGCTGTTTTCAAATCTTAGCTATTGTAAATTGTGCTGCTATGAACATAGGGGTGCATATATTCTTTTTGATTGATGATTCGGGTTTCTTAGAATATATTCCTAGAAGTGGGATCACTGGGTCAAATGGCAGTTCCATTTTTAATTTTTTTAGGAAAGTCCATACTGTTTTCCTTAGTGGCTGCACCAGTCTTAAGGCAGCTCTGCATAACATTTGCAAATTGTTCATTCATGTAGCCATTAAATATACTTAAGGATTTAGCCAGACATTATTTTAGTTACTTGGGAAATAAGGACTCAGCCTTTCCCTTCAAGACATATCTCACTTAATGGCAGAAATTGGCAATTAGATCATCAGAATGCAAAAATATAAGTGCACTTATAGTGGTATATGCATGGTACTATGCACACCTCCAGTTACTCTCACGTGGGAGAGCAGAGTTTGAACACATGAATTTGGGAGTACACATTTAGTCCATAACACCAGGCAATCTGTAGGGAAGGCAAAGTTTGCCTCCATCAGGGGTGATCAGGGAGGGGTGCACTGAAGGCCAATGACAGTAACACTTTGTTGACAGCCCTGCTGCCTACCTGACTACATTACAGTTGCCCATTCCCAGGATTCTCTACTGGGCTTGCCAGGGCCCCTGGGTCAAGTGATCCTGAAATTAGCAAATGTCACATGAGAATTTATGATTTTTTAATGTTTTATTTTGATGAAGTGGTGAGGATTATCCCAGATAACCCAGAAGAGCAATCCTTAAAGTGATCAGGATTGTTTAGACTCAAATACAGGAGTTTTCTAAGAAATACTATACTTTTTTGTTGGCTTCCTCTACATTGCTGTTTATATTATTTGTACGTATCGTGCTAGAACTCCACTAATTTCTGTTAGAGAGTTACATTTGTCTTTTGTGCCATTAGAATTAATGTTTTAACAGCAAGAGCAAATTCCCTGGGCCCATAAACCATTTCACCATAATAGTAAAATTAATCAGGAGCGTTTTCTATTCTGAGTGGTTGATTTAATCTTGAGACCATGATTCTATAACATGTAAATTATGAAGTAAACATTTGTTCCCATTCATGGATTGAAACAACAACAAACAAAAAAATTTAATAAATACAACAATATTTTAAAGGCTTTAAAATATCTGTTATTATCAACTTTCATTGACTTTATGGTGCCTTAAGCTTTCTTGTGGATTATAAATATTACACCTATGAATCTTATAGACCTTTATATTCACCATGAGGTACTTTTAAATATAAACATAGTATTTACTTTTTACTTATGGGCTTATTCATTTCAATAGAGACCAGTAAATACATCAATTATGATTAATGCTCATTCAACAAATATTTGAAGGCATACTATGTGTACTTACTGTATTCCATATTCTCTATGAATGCAGGCACCATCTTCCTTTCGTTTGTTGCTGTTGCATAAATAAATGACTGGATGAAGGAATAAAGGCTAGGAGCTGTGGATATAGAAAGGTAAGTGCCAAGTGGTCCCTGTCCTCAAGAGGTGTATAGGCTTATTATGAAGTAGGTGAAACATGGCTCATTAACCACAAAGTAATAATCACTATGAGAAAAAGAAATAATTTCAATTAGATTTCTGAGGACTGAGAGATTACATTAGGCTAAGGAATCAGAAAAGTCTTCCTGGAGGAGATGAGTTTGCCTTTGGACTTGAAGAATAAGACTATGTGCAAGTGGGATACACAGGCATCTGGGGCAAAGGAAGCAATTTAGACAAAGCAACTGAAGCAGGAAATGCAAAGTATGTGTGGAATGCAGGGTGTTAAGAAGGGAACAGTGAGAAATAAAAGTGAAAGGGTTGGCTGCAGTCAAGCAAAGTACTTTAAATGCTTTCAATCATCAGCAGGAAGCAGGTGAAGTTATCTGACCAGAAAATGGGAACTATTACAATAACCTGATGAGAGATAATGTCCCAGACTAGAATGAAAATGGAAAAAGAAAAACAACAAAAAAAGACTGATTGTATTAATTTTTCTCTGATGAAGATTTTGCAAGGTCCTCGTGCCCCTACATTGTCAACTAGCTTTCTACTAAAGCCAGGCTTTTGAGGATTAAAATGTACAGAGAACACTGCAACCAAATGCACACATAACTCCTATTCAGAGTTTTCACCCCAAAACTCCTTCCCTGGTGTCAGGAATGAGCCGTATGTGAATCTTAAATGGTTTGGTACGTGTATTATGAGCACTCTTTATGAGACAGAATCAGCAATAAAATGTTCCAAAGATGGTTAAAACATGGAAACAAACTTAGGTACACTACAAGAAAAAAGAAACATAAGCAAACAATCTATCCTATCTAATAAAAGAGAAACATGGTAATTAGCCGTACATCCGCTACCCTTCCCATTGGCTAATCAGGGTGATATGCAAATTAACTGCCAGCGAAGATGGCTGCCGGCAGCCAGGCTACTAACACAAACATGAGGCTTGCTTGCTTCAGTGACGGAGGACTCCAACGTTCCCCGCCTGCCGCTGCTGGGCTCTGAGCTGCTAAGAAACATTGTTACAAATATAGAAGCTAAACAAAACCCCAGAAACCTGTTTTCAGTCAGCCAGGATCTCAGAGCTGGAGTCGCAACAAAGTTTCAAATACAGAAAGTAAACAAAGCCAGAAACCTGCTTTCAGTAGTGAGGTCTCACAGCTAAAGCCGGCTCTCAGCTCCAGTGACAGCCATAAATCTAAGAATAAAAAAAAAAAAAGAAAAAAGGAGCAGTTGGGAGCTTCAGTCACCCACCAGCCTGAAAACGGCCCTCAGCCCCTCATCCAGGCTGGCCAGGCACCTCAGTGAGGACCCCCACCCTGATCCAGGACACCCTTCAGGGCAAACCAGCTGGCCCCCACCAGTGCACCAGGCCCCTATCCTATATAGTAAAAGGGTAATATGCCTCCCGGCACCGGGATCAGCATGACAGGGGGCAGCGCCCAAACCCCCTGATCGCCCTGCGGCTCTGTGTGTGACAGGGGGCGGGGCCACAACCTCCCTATCTGCCCTGCTCTGTTCATGACAGGGGAAGGTGCCCCAACACCCTGATCAGCCCTGCTCTGTGCCTGATAGGGGGGAGCTCCCCAACCCCCTGATCGCCCTGCGGCTCTGTGTGACAGGGTGCGGTGCCCCAAGCCCCTGATCGGCCCTGCTCTGTGTGTGACAGGGTGCGGCCCCCCAACCCCTCCATGGGCCCTGCTCTGTGTGTGACAGGGGGGAGCTCCCCAACCCCCTGATCTTCCCTGCTCTGTGCGTGACAGGGGCTGGCGCCACAACCTCCCCATCGACCCTGCCTTGAGTGTGACAGGGGGCGGCGCCCCAACTCCCCAATTGGTCCTGCTCTGAGCCCGACCAGGGGCTGCGGGGCAGGCACCTAGGGATTGGCCTTGCCCTCTGCCACCCGGGAGTGGGCCTAAGCCAGCAGGTCGTTATCTCCTGAGGGGTCCCAGACTGCGAGAGGGCACAGGCCGGGCTGAGGGACCCCCCCCCCAAGTGCACAAATATTTCTGCACCGGGCCTCTAGTATATATATAAAAAGCCAGCATCCATAATGACTGATGGATGCCCACTGTGGCCAGCAAACTAGCCTGATTAGAGGGTGGGGCCCACCAGCCAGCCTCCTGCAGCCCCTCCCCCCAGCTGGCCACCCCTGACCAGCTGCCCCACCACAGTAGGCCCTCAGCCCCTCCCCCAAGCCAGCCCCACCCCTAATTGCACCCACCACCCAAATAGGGGGCGGGATTGGCCGGCCAACCTCCATTAGCCCCTCCCCCGGCCATCCTGCCCCTATGTGCCCTCACCACCCTGATTGGCCCGTAGCCCCTTCCCCTGGCCGCCCCCCCACCCCCGCTGATAGCCTCCCCCACCCCAATAGGGGCTTGGATGGCCGCCAACCTCCTGCAGCCCCTCCCCCCACCTCAAATCAGCCCCCCACCCCGATCAGGGGCAGGGTCGACTGGCTAACTACCCATGGCCCCTCCCCAAGGCCACTGGTCCCTGGTAGGCACCCCCCACCCCATTTGGGGGTGGGGTCGGCTGGTCCACTGCCCACAGGCCCTCCCCATGGCTGGCCCCGCCTCCAATCAGCACACCAACCCCAATTGGGGGCGTGGCTCACTGGCCAATCACCCGTGGCCCCTCCTGATTGGTCCCCAACTGGGGTGGGCTAGCTGGCCAACCTTCTACCATCTCTTCCTCCTGATAGGCCCAGCCCTGATCTTCCCCGATTGGGTCTGGGCCGGCAGGACCCCACTCATGCACGAATTCATGCACTGGGCCTCTAGTTAGTTAATAAGAGGTTACTTGAGCAAAATTGGACATGAAATGCAAAGAATTGATATAGATCTCAAAGGTCATATGATGCATGCATTCAAGTTTCAGTAGGAAATGAGAGATGGAGGTTCTTGTTAATATAAGGTTGATAAAGATTAAAGAAGAAATTAAGGATTGAGAAGTAGGTATGAGAGTTAAATGAGATGCCCAGAAAGTAATTTGCTCTGCAAGGCTAGAGAAAGGAAAACACTGTGAGAGTGGGGTGTGTGTGTGTGTGTGTGTGTGTGTGTAAGAGAAGGAAAGGGAAAATGGGAGAGAGGGAGCGAGAATAACAGCATTTGGCAGTTCAGTTAGTAAGGGAAATAAAATCCAGTAGAGTCAAAAATCACAAAGAATTTACAAGATTGTAGATAAAATAAAGTATTACTATTATAGCCAATACATTTGGAAATGTTGCAAACTTCGCCATATGAAGAAGATGGAAAGGAATTCCAGTTAAGTTTTCTTGAGACAGAGCTTCAGAACAGGCCTGTGGGACAGAAGCTGAGGCTGGTGATTGCTCTTAAAGACTAAACTTTTATTTACTCAATGCCTGCACCTTCCATTAAATTTAATCACCTCCTTTACAATGCTAATATATTATTATTTATAAATGTATTCAACTTGCATTTACTCTCTGCTGCTAGAAACAGTAATTTTATACAATATGATAAAATGCTTTTTTGTGGCACCCTAAGAAACTTTGGGGGAATCATTATGCAACAGAGCTACAATTCCTTGCATCAGTCACAATTACCCCAGGGCTTCCCCTATAGTAAGCAATGAATTGATAACTGTTGAGTGTATGAAAGAATTATAGTTGCACCCTGCTGTTTACTGTGGGGTAGTCATTTGAATGACTGGTGAATCCAGCAGTTGTACTTCTCTGGGCCTTAGCCTCCTCAGTAGTTAAATGTAAAGTAAGATATTCAGGATCCTTTTTGAAGGACTGATGAGAAATAAGAAATGAAAATGTCAAAGAATTTGTATCTATAACAGTTGATGACTTGTTTGGAAGTAAATTAATTCAGTGATCTTTTCAGCTAAGCAGCTATGGTTTTCAAATCTTAGTGGTTACTATTTAAATAAAAATCTAAAGTAGTATCTTTGTAGAATCATCTTAGATCTGTGTGATATCGAACACCTCAATGAAAACTGAAAATACTGAGCAATATCTAGATATTTTCATGTACTCAGAAAACCACTACCATATATACAAAATAACTGGGTATTTTAACCATAAAAAACAGACTTCCAATTATATTGCCACAAACTGACAGCTGGAATATAAAAGAAGTTGTTGAACTTGGCAGAACATTTAAGTTTTCACGTAAGGACTTGGCATAATAAAAGTTTAGCTGTAACAAGCAAAGATGACCACTATAGATGCTATAGAAGTTGATTTCTCCATGACTTTGCAAATATTTTCTGCTTTTACATAATGCATTTATTTCTTTATACTGGTAAAACAAAAAACACCAAAGCAATTCCATATTTTTAAGCTGCAATTTCACACATATATAGTAAAGCATAACTATTCCTGACAGTTTTAGAAGTTTTGAAAGCATCATTATCAAACAAAGCTCTAAAAGATAGGGAAGTGTTTTTTATTTTAGTCTTTTGTTTCTGTATTTTTGTTGTATCCAAGTCACTGCAGTTAACTGAGAACAACGTTTAACAAGGTCCCTAGCACATTCAAACATATGCTTTTGGAATATCAAACAACTTATATGCACTCACAGAAAGTAACAACCAAAGGCTAAGAGGGGTGGTGGTGAAGGGTTGCAGTTAAAATTAGACTCTCCACTCACATTAAAATTGCTAATCTTACCACAACATAATTTCCTGGCTATCAAAAGATTAATTGACTTTCTTTTAACAAGATTCCTTAAATTATGTATGCATCACTGAAAATAGTACCGATAGTTCAATATATTTGGAAAATTATCATCTAACATGAATAAAACTGATAAGATATTTAATAGGATGATGCCATCACCTATTGCACTATTAGATCAGGGCCAGCCAAGTGGAATTCTTTCTAGGACCTTTTAGATTATTTAAATCCAAACATTTTTGGTCATTTTCCCCCATAACTAGTCTTTAATATGCACAGCTTATGGTAGGTTCTAATATATTTAAAATGTTTCAGGCATTGAGTATACCGTGTCACAAAGCCATTTTCTTCAAATTAATAATGCAAAGCATTCAACTTTGTTTAATTTGGCATGTAGCTAACAGTACTGAGGGATCGCATAAGGCACACTAACTGCAGTCCTTTCTCCACCCTTCAAGCCAGGCAAACTTGCAAGCCGTTCAGAGTTTCTTAGAACTAATTGCTAAGCAGCATAGATATCACTTAATTAGAGAAAACTGGGAGGAAGCAGTAATCTAGAAACCACAATTTGATTGGAAGTAGGAGCATCATTAATGGACACAGTTCCCTTACTGCACATTACTAAGGCCCTGTAAAGCACAGGGAGAGGACCTGCTTCTGAAAGAGAAATCTGTGATTCCTCTGAGAAAGCAAACCAGCGCAGTAGGAGTTTTGTATAGTTTAGCAACATTTTACTCCCTTCTATCTTAAGTAGGATGTTAGTTGCAGAATCATGGTTTTCTCTTGGCTATCTTTATGTTGCATATGAAGAAGTCTCCTGTGTGTCTGCTTTGGCTGATTTTTTTTCCAGTGTGTTCTTTAAAAATGTTGTTCAGTGGTACAGAACAAGCGATTTTGTTTGCCTAGAGGACTGACTTTCTACCTCTATCAGCTCAGGCTTTCACCCTTTTCCTCCAGTATCTCCTGATAATGTGCTTGAAAGAAACCCCCGAATACCCTTGGTACCGGATTGCCTGTCTTGTCTAGCCAGAGGTATGTGGTTTTTCAAGATAAACTATAATATAATAGCATTGTCACATTGAAATCTCAGGCTGTGGAGTCTAGGGGTAAAAGCACATCAAATCTGGGCATTATACAAGATGTTGGCAATATGTAAGATGCTGTCTTGCATCCATCAGGGAAGCAGTGCACAGACTGGTGGGACTTGAGATGAATAACCAAATTGCAGTTGGGCATGGAGGGTGAATGGGTGTGCAGAATCAGCACAATCCCCACGAACAGAGCTTAGCTCTCATCGACTGATGTCTGTACCAGTGTTTCAGTGCATGTTGGTTAAAAACACTGTCAAGACTGATCCTCTAGGGACACATCCTTTCAAAGTGGTGTTTGCCAATAAATGTGCAGCTGTCAAGTTCTACAATTTATTATGGGTTTTGATAGCACACGAAATGTTTACAGATAAAGGAAAATCTTGTGAGAGGTGTAGGGAACAAACAGGTAAAGCAAATGTTTTTACTCCTGTTGCTACCTTCTTTTGTTACAAGTACATTATCAGAAAAAGGGAAAACTCATTTCCTCATCCTCAAAATGGCACTCCTCTTAAAGCAGCCACATTAGAGATCGGACCGCAGGACAAAAATGGGGGCAGAGGCTGAAGGCGAAGGAAAGAACATTGATACCACCGAAAGAGGAGAGAAGTAAAAGGAAATGTTAAATAAAAGCCATGTTTTCATTTTCCTTAGAAAACCTGTGAGATGGTGAGGAGCCTGTAGCTCAGTTTAAAGGCACAGAACTGAACAGACTGGAAAGTGGGTCTGGGACTAGAAGAATGGCAAGTTGAGAATTGCTATCATTGTTCAGCTAGTCCTTCGGAGTGAAAGAGGGCACTGTAAAGAAGTCCTGCCAGGTATGTGCAACCACACAATAGCTACCCACAAACTAGCTAAAAGCTGGAAACCTACACTGGTCTCTGATCGTCATTCTAGAAAACAGAGGGAAAGGAATATGCCTGGTGGTAAGTTTAACCTGTGTTTCCCCAGTTTGGGGGTCTTTAATGAAGAGGGATTTGAGTTACAAAGGCAATAATTTCTGATTCTGAGCTCAATAAAAATTGCCAGAACTCCATCCTTTTGAATCCTTCCTTTATCACATAACAAGTTCCCTCAGTGACTTTTGCTTTCTTGGGGATTAGTGCTATAATTGTCCTGAGCAGCTGCTAGTGCTCCTTTATCTGCTCCATCCTAAAGCAGCCTCTGCCTCAATGATGTCAGTTGACCTATAATCTGGTCGTTTGTCATTGCCTCATTGTCATGACTCCCCCCATAATCACTTGGTCCTTGTTACTACTCATTAGGGTCACCATACATCCTGGTTAGCCCAAGACAATTTCAGATTAATTCTGTTGACCCAGCATAATTCTTTATAGTGCCCCCTTTCACTCTAGAAAGTACTATCTTTTATTGGAGATGAACTCTCTTCCATCAGTTTAAAATTCTTGTTTAATAAAGCTCCCAAATATAACAGTCTAATTCAATATCTTATAGTTCTTATAATTTTAAAATTCTTTTATTTGTCTTGCTCTTTCAGATTCTTCCACTCCATGATATAACAAAAAGCTAGGGAACCTAATTGATATGTGTTCAAATCTCAACTCCGTTCTTATTAGCTGAGTAGAGCAGGGAAAAACCTCAGCTTTCTCACCATAAAAGTGGGGATAATAATAGGACTTAGCTCGTGAAACATAATATGAGAATAAAACCTAGAACAGTTTCTAACATACTGTAGAGAATGAAAACATGTTAATGCCCCCTTTTTACTTCCTCCCTCCACAGCTGGGAATGTAAAAGAGCTTCTCCAGGCCTGAGGTCAGAAAACATTTCACCTGATGCCATTTAACAACTTACTCAAAATTTTCTCTTCTTTTCTGACAATTTCTCCTACCAGGTAGTGAATAAATTCCGTAGCCTCTGAATTTTTCCCTGAGTGGTTAGAAATGACCCCCTACCTCTCTATCCTTGCCTATACTTCAATTCTTAGTCTTAGCTGGAACCATAAATTTCAATGAGTCCATTACCATCTTCCTAGGAGACTGACAGGAATCTTAAACAAAGAACTCTTGGGAGTCACCCATTTTAGTTAGGCCAGAGATCAGCAAACTTTTCTTGTAAAGGAGCAAAATGTAAACATTTTAGGTTTTGTAGGCCATACAAATCTCTGTTACAACTACTCAACTCTGCCACTGTAGCACAAAAGCAGATCCAGATGATTTATAAATGAATGAGCATAGACATGCTTTAGTAACACTTTGTTTATAGACACTAAACTTTGATCTGACAATTTTAATGCATCACAAAATACTACTATTCTTTTGTTGCTTTTAAATAATGTAAAAGTTAATATAATAATTCTTAGCTTATAAGCAACACAAAAATAGTAAGCTGGATTTTTTTCTATGGTGTATAGATTGCCACAAAGGTTTTTTTTTTTTTTTTTTGGTTGTTTTATTTTTGTAAATGGCAAGAAATCAAGCTTAGGCCAACTTAATAAAAAATAAATCAAAAGTTCAGGTATATATGCTTCCAGTACACCAGGGGTTCTAAACAATGTCACTGGCCCGGCTGGTGTGGATCAGTGGTTGAGCATCAACCTATGGACCAGGAGGTCACGGTTTGATTCCCAGTCAGGGCACATGCCTGGGTTTCAGGCTCAGTCCCAAGTAGGGGGAATGCAGAAGGCAGCCAGTCAATGATTCTCTCCCATTATTGATGTTTGTATTTCTCTCTCCCTCTCCCTTCTCTCTGAAATCAATAAAAAGATATTTAAAAAATAAGGAACAAACAAAAAAACAATGTCACTAGACTCTTTTTCTCAATTTCTCAATCCTCTTCTCCTTCATGTTGACTTCATTCTCATGCTCTAATTGTATACAGGTGGGTGTCTATATTTCCAGGGATTTTTCTTCTATACTCAAATCTAGCAGAAAACTGTGATTATTTCACCTTCCAAAAATATTAACATAAAGTAGTGGGCAAGATAATCAGTATTTTGAACTGGATCATGTGTCTATTCTGAATTCAGCCACTATGAGCAGAGGCAGGGATATCCTGATTGGCTTAAGCCAATATCATATCCCATCTCTTGGGTTGGGTATGAGAACTCCAACCAAACTATATAGAAGAGACTAAAAACACAATACAAAAGATTAATGAAACCAAGAGCTGGTTCTTTGAAAGGATAAACAAGATTGATGAACCTCTAGCCAGGCTCATCAAGAAGGAAAGAGAGAGGACACAAACAAAATCAGAAACGAAAGAGGCGAAATAACAACAGACCCCACAGAAATACAAAGGATTGTTAAAAGATACTATGAACAACTCTATTCCAACAAACTAGACAACCTAGAGCAGCAGTTCTCAACCTGTGGGTCGCGACCCCTTTGGCGGTCGAACAACCCTTTCACAGGGGTTACCTAAGACCATCCTGCATATCAGATATTTACATTACGATTCATAACAGTAGCAACATTACAGTTATGAAGTAGCAACGAAAATAATTTTATGGTTGGGTCACAACCTGAGGAACTGTATTTAAAGGGCCAGAAGGTTGAGAACCACTGACCTAGAGGAAATGGACATATTCCTAGAAAAATACAACCTTCCAAAACTCAATCAGGAAGAATCTAAAAATCTCAATAGGCCAATAACTATGGAAGAAATTGAAGCAGTAATCAAAAAGCTTCCAGCAAACAAACCCCAAGGCCAGATGGCTTCACATGGGAGTTTTACCAAACATTCAAAGAAGAGACAAAACCTATCCTCCTCAGACTGTTCCAAAAAATTCAAGAGGAAGGAACACTTCCAAGCTCATTCTGTGAAGCTAGCATTACCGTAATACCAAAACCAGATAAAGACAACATAATGAAAGAGAATTACAGGCTCATGAACATAGATGCCAAAATCCTCCACAAAATTCTAGCAAATCAGATCCAGCATTACATCAGAAAGATCATATATCATGACCAAGTAGGATTTATCCTGGGGGTGCAAGGATGGTACAATATCTGCAAATTGAGAGATAAAAATCACATAGTCATATCAATTGATGCAGAAAAAACCAATTGACAAAATCCAACACCCTTTCTTGATAAAAACCCTCAGCAAAATGGGAATAGAGGTATCATACCTCAACATAATAAAAGCCTTATATGACAAACCTACAGCCAACATCATACTCAATGGACAAAAACTAAAACCATTTTACCTAAGAACAGAAACAAGACAGGGATGTCCACTTTCACCACTCCTGTTTGACATAGTCCTGGAAGTGCTAGCCATAGCAATTAGACAAGAAGAAGAAATAAAATGTAATTGGAAAAGAAGACGTAAAACTGTTATTATTCGCAGGTGACATGATACTGTACATAGAAAACCCTAAAGACTCATCAAAAAAATATTAGACTTAATAAATGAATTTGGCAATGTAGCAGGATATAAAATTAACACCCAGAAATCTATCGCTTTTTTATACATGAATAGTGAACTTACAGAGAGATTTTTTAAAAATCCCATTTATCATCGCACCAAGAAATTTAAGATACCTAAGAATAAACTTAACTAAGGAGGTGAAAGACTTGTACTCAGAAAACTACAGGACACTGAAAAAACAGATAGATAGATAAACAGATGGAAGAACATACCGTGTTCATGGATTGGTAGAATCAACATCATTAAAATATCCAAACTACCCAGAGCAATCAATAGATTCAATGCACTCCCCATTAAAATACCAATGGCGGTAGCTCAGTCGGTAGAGCATGAGACTCTTAAAATACCAACGACATATTTCACAGATCTAGAATAAACTCTCCAAAAATTCATCTGGAATAAAAAATGATCCCAAATAGCTGCAGCAATCCTGAGAAAGAAGAACAAAGTAGGAGGGATCTCAATACCAGATATCAAGCTGTATTACAAAGCCACTGTTCTCAAAACTGCCTGGTACTGGCACAAGAACAAACATATAGTCCAATGGAATAGAATAGAGAACCCAGAAATCGACCCAAACTACTATGCTCAATTAATATTTGACAAAGGTGGCAAGAACATACAATGGAGTCAAGACAGTCTCTTCAGTAAATGATGTTGGGAAAATTGGACAGATACATGCAAAAAAATGAAACTAGACCACCAACTTACACCATGCACAAAAGTAAACTCAGAATGGATAAAGGACTTAAACATAAGACAAGAAACCATAAATATCTTAGAGGAATCCACAGGCAGCAAAATCTTAGACATATGCCAAAGAAATTTCTTCACCGATACAGCTCCTAGGTCATTGGAAACTAAAGAGAAAATAAACAAATAGGACTACATCAAAATAAAAACTTGTGCACAGCAAAAGAAACCATCAGCAAAACAACAAGAAAACCCATTGCATGGGAGAACATATTTGCCAATGTTATCACCAACATTTACAGGGAACTCATACAACTTAAAAAAGGAAGATAAACAACCCAATCAAAAATGGGCAATGGACCTAAATAGACACTTTTCGAAAGAGGACATAAGGAAGGCCATGAGACATATGAAAACATCTTCAAAGTCACTAATCATCCAAGAGATGCAATGCAAAATGACAATAAGGTACCATCTCACTCCTGTCAGAATGGCTATCATCAACAAATCAACAAATGACAAGTGCTGGTGAGGATGTAGAGAAAAAGGAACCCTTGTGTGTTACTGGTGGGAATGCAGACTGGTGCAGCCACTTTGGAGAACAGTATGGAGTTTGCTCAAAAAACTAAAAATGGAACTCCCATTAGACCAAGTGGTCCCACTTCTAGGAATATATTCCAAGAAACTAGAAACACCAATCAGAAAGGATACATGCACCCCTATGTTCATAGCAGCACAATTTACCATAGCTAAGATTTGGAAACAGCTTAAGTTCCCATCAGCAGATGAGTGGATTAAAAAACTGGGGTACATCTACACAATGGAATACTACGCTGCTGTAAAAAAAGAAGGAATTCTTACCAGTTGCAACAGCATGGATGGAACTAGGGAGCATTATGCTAAGCGAAATAAGCCAGTCAGAGAAAGATAACTATCACATGATCTCACTCATTTGTGGAATATAATGGACAACATAAACTGATCAATAAAAACAGATCCAGAGACAGAGAAGCATCAATCAGCCCGTCAAACCTCAGAGGGAAGGTCGGGGAGGGTGGGGGTAAGGGGGAGAGATCAACCAAAGGACTTGTATGCATGCATATAAGCCTAACCGATGGACACAGACACCTGGGGGGTGAGGGCATGAGAGGGGGGTGGGGGGGCAATGAGGGGGATAAGGACACATATCTAATACCTTAATCCAGGGGTCCTCAAACTTTTTAAACAAGGGGCCAGTTCACTGTCCCTCAGACCGTTGGAGGGCCGGACTATAGTTTAAAAAAAAACTATGAACAAATTCCTATGCATACTGCATATATCTTATTTTGAAGTAAAAAAACAAAATGGTAACAAATACAATATTTGTATTTGCATGTGGCCCGCGGGCCGTAGTTTGAGGACCCCTGCCTTAATCAATAAAGAAAAAATAAATAAACAAATTTGTCCCTCCCTGATTCCATCAAAAAATAAACAAATATTTTTAAAACAAAATTAGTTTAGTGACATAAGATTTATCCTTCAGAGAAGGCCATTTTATAATGTATATCTGTATTATGAATAAATAGGCCTCCGTTTTACCCTATAACACAAAGCAATTAAATTAAACTATGACAAACATTTTCTGTAAAGGATCAAATAGAAAGTATGTTAGGCTTTGTGGGCCACATGGTCACATATTTTTCTTTTTGTTTTACTTTTTTTCTCCCTTGTACAACCCTTTTAAAATGTAAAACCAGTCAGGCCAGTGTGGCTCAGTGGTTGCGTGTTGACCCATGAGCCAGGAGGTCACAGTTTAATTCCTGGTCAGGGCACAAGCCAGTGTTGCAGGCTCAATCCCTAGTAGGGGGCGTGTAGGAGGCAGCCAATCAATGATTCTCTTTCATCATTGATGTTTCTAGCTCTCTCTCCCTCTCTTGTCCTCTCTCTGAAATCAATACAAACATATCTTTAAAAATGTAAAACCACCTTTAGCTCAAAGGCCATATAAAAATGCAGACCTGCTTTGGCCGGCAGGCCTTAGTTGTTCATCTCTGAACTAGATGAGCACTAGCACCACTTCCAGCTATGCCAATCTATGGGTCTAGGCTTCTGTCTTTAGCAGCTTATTCCTGTTGGCCCCGCTCAGCAAGGCCTCATCCTTTGAAAGAAGAGTTTCAATGCAAATGTTACTGTTATCCCCTGCCCCGGGAAGAATGGTGAAAATATCTAAATGGTTCTGTGCTCACCTGCATCCTTTTTGGCCCTTGAATCTCCAGCTGTCTGTATACTCACTGTTCCCACAAGGTACTTTCTTTTTGTGGTTTTCTTTCTTTCTTGTTGCAAGGAGCTTCTTCCAGGCCAGAGCATGACCTGGATGCTAAAGATTACCTTCCTAAGTGCAAATATTATCATATCACTCCACTGTTGAAAAGCCCTCTGAAGCAGATCATAAAACAGAGGGACTCTGAGAGAAATCTGAGAGGAAGCAGGCCTTGCAAAGTTTCCCCAAGCTTGCTACCTTACTTCATATCTTTTTGTCCTATCAAATCTACAACAAAAATACTCAGGTTCAACTGTTTTGGGGGGGGTCTTCATCTCCTTATGAAGGCTCTCATGTCATCTCCTTATGAAAAATTTATACTAAATAAATGTGTATGCTTTTCTTCTGTGAATCTCTGTCTTTGTTAGTTTAATGTTCAGATCCAGCCCTGTAACCTAAGTTCCAAGTGTTGAGGAAAAGTTTTTTTCTCCCCTATACCTAAAAATATAAGAAAAAAAACTCACATAGTTTCAAACTAACCTTGAAAATAAATGTGTTAGAAAGGCTAACCCTTAGACTGAATAGTCGGTAAAATACTTTCCTCACATGTAAGGATCAAGTCATATGAAAAATACAAACCTTAAACCTGAGAATCACAGATGTCACAGGGAGTTGTTCACACTGTGAAAGATAAGTGGGAACTGACACGGTGGGAATTGCAGATTTCTTTCTTAAAGCATCATGCTAATTGTCACTAAATGGATTAGTAGACAAAGCAATTTCTCCCAGCTTCTCTGGTTAAACCTGAGTACTTTAAATGTACACACTGTATTCTGCCTCCTCTTTCCAATTCAGAATGATCAAATTCTTATGGGCAAGAGTCATCTTTTCTCAAACTTTGTATCCTCAATACTTATCCAGTATGATGTCTCCTAGGTGCTCAGAGGTGGAGCAGTGTAGGTGTTCATTAAATGTGAAAGTGGATTGAATTTCATATTCACTTATTGTTTTCCTTCTGTTTCTTTAAATTCTTAACAAATTAAGTAAAAATAATTTGCTGATGGATGGTAGACAATATTGAGTGGAGAAAAGGAAACTTCAGGCAGTAGGCCTCTCCGGATTAGCCCAGAGACAGTTGGGTCAGCTCTGCAAAATGTGAACGCCATAGCGCTGCTGTCCTCCAACCACAGGCCACAGCAAATAATTAGATAAGGAATTAGAAGAGACCAAAGTGAATCCATTTTAATTTGTCAATAACTTCTTCTTACATCTTTCATGATTGTAATCAAGCACTAAATCTGCTGAATATCCTTACACTTCCTGGCAGTCCAGTAACAAAGCTTTCTAAATGTTTTGAGACTCACTTTTTTTAAATTAATTCAATCCTTCATGTTACGCCTCATATGAAATTAACCTTAAATATGTAAAACTTCTGACAATTTCTCTAGAGCTTTCCAAATAACAGAAAATCTTTTCTTTTCCTCTTTTTCTTTGTTTCTAGTAATGAAACGAAGAAATTTCTATTATTTAATCATCTAGTAAACTTCTCAGGAAATAAATTACATGTTGATATATTTTTAAGAAAGTCAAAATATTCTGTCCTCTTACCTGTTTTAAGTGCTTGACTTCAAAAATACCAAAAGGAATTCATGAGACAGAGGTTTTGTCATGTTTCTATGATACTCTGATTCTCAATCAGCTGATTATACTTGAGAATATATTTTGACTGCCAAAGAATATTCTCCCATAAACAATGTTCAAAAAACAGTTTAATAGTTAAATTGCTAAATATTAAATAAATAGATAAATATGTATAAAAGATATAAATGTATAAACATGACAATAATTCATTCCTAGTATTTTTAGTTGGTTTCTCTCTAGTGCAATTCAGAGGAAAGAGATATATCTAAGTTAAAGCTCAAATAACAAACTAAAAGCCCCCTTTCAATGCATAGATTAGAAATTACCTTAGCTCTGTGTATATCCCCACTCTTCTACCTCTAATCTTCTTGGCCTAGTAGACTGTGTGACAAATGATGAGTTACTAGCAGTTAACATTTGTTCTGTGATCAAGTCTCATAACACCAGGTATTATGGCTTTCTCATTCTAAGGTCCTTCAGCAATTACTAGTAGGTGGAAGAGAAGGGATGCAAACTGAGCTTCCTCTGATTATAAAGCCTGAGCTCTTAGGTGTTCTACTGTATTCCCATGTAGCCTGTATCCTTTTGTTTCTTGGTTCTCTAAGCCTGAATAGAACACATGATGATTCTAATCTGTCACAATTTATAAAGACAACCATACAAGCGACTGTTTGGGTTCCTGCCTGTTTTGGAAGTAGGCCACTGAGTCACAGCAATTTGGACTGACAAATGGTCTTTCACATTTACTAGGCTACATATGCTAGGTGATGTCAACAACAAAAGATGATGTTAATACATTGTTTTGTTTCCCCTTTGTTAAGGATTTGACAGACAAGCATCTGAATAGCCATAATACAAAGCAAAAGCATGGGGTTGTAAGTACCTAAGGAATGTAAAATTATAATACTGGAATGCTTAATGCGTAATTCAAAGACAAAGGCACCTTGAAGGTTTGTAGTGAGAATTATCATCTGATAAGAGATTGGCAAAAAAAGAAAAGTATTTTCCTAAGATGTTTTTGGGTTTGTCGATGGGAAAGCTGAAGAGCAGGTTACCAGGAGGCTCCCTTTGTTTAACCCAGCCATGGGCAAACTACGGCCCGCAGGCCAGATCCGGCCCATTTGAAATGAATAAAACTAAAAAAAAAAAAGACCGTACCCTTTTATGTAATGATGTTTATTTTGAATTTATATTAGTTCACACAAACACTCCATCCATGCTTTTGTTCCGGCCCTCCGGTCCAGTTTAAGAACCCACTGTGGCCCTCAAGTCAAAAAGTTTGCCCACTCCTGGTTTAACCTAATGGTTAACTGGCTCTTTGTTATTTAAGTTCCATTTTCACAAAGATAGTCTATAGAAAAATAGATTAAATAAATGAAAACATTGTTTTTCTACAATCATGAAGAATTCTATTAACTTTCAGAGGAAACAAAATAACTATGCTGACTGTGTTATAGTGTTCAGGCATAAACATAGTATTCAAATCTGCAGAATTTTATAAAAATTGGGTCAAAGTTATTGTGGGGCCATACCTTGGGTATATTTATATATTTACCCCGAAAGGAATGTGATGATACTGGAAATTATAGGCATCTGAGCTTAACTTCTTTAAATATACATAAAACTTAAACAAAAATTGTGCCCCAAATCATTTGTAGGCAAAATGAATGGAAAAAGAAATTAACTAATAAGCACGATAGCTTTTTGAAAAACAAATCCTATTCTATGAGAGAAAACATCTCTTTGTGCCGTCAGCCTCATGAACTGAAGTAGGGACTCCTTTGAGGCTTTCAGTTCCACCCTGCTGACGCAACCATCAGTGAAATGGGAAAGTGCGGTAAGAACCACATATTTATTAAACTGGACCACAGTTGGCTGGAGCATCATATTTAGAAAGTGCCATCAATCTAGGTAATGTAATAATTGGGGATTCAAAGCATGCAGTCCAAGAATTTTAGAAAAACAATGACTCTTCTGAGATTTATTAACACTATCGCTACTGCTTGGGCTAGAAAGGAAAAGAGTATACCTATACTTCTGCATAGGTCAGAACTTCGACATGTATAAACCAAAATAATCAAAAATAATAGAAAGGAATGGATAAGCAAAAACAAATGGGCTTTCAGGTTTTTGTGCCTTGCACTTAGCAAGAGTTCAATGAACATTTGCTAATAGATTTAATGTATGTGTTTTGGTATCATAGTTGTTAATCATTCATTCATTCCACATACATTTAAAAGTGTTTAACTATGTGCCAAGAGTTATCTATTAGGTGGAGGAATTTTTCTCCTTTAGATTTTTTCCCCATCTCTTTGATATTAGCTGTTATAGGACTTTGCTGAAATCTTTATGTAGCAATATTTCTAGTTTGTTTTTTAAGCAATAAAAACCCAGAACACAGACAAAAATTATTTGCTTCTAGTATTCATCCCTAAGATAGCCACTGGCATTATTAATTAACCTTGATATCTCTGAAGATGTTACAAAATTATTTTGGATTAAACAATTCTTAGTACCTTTTGCTGAGTCAGTATCACACTTCCTGGCCTGTGATAAACTCACATCAAATTGAGTGCGTACAAAGATGTCAAGGATTCCTTCCAACTCTGTTGCCATTTCTACAGGATATAAGCAATGTCCAAGTGAGCTAAATTGTTTGATGCCAAAGCTTGGTCTTTTCTTGCTTCTTTTCACTTGCAAGTCAGAGGCCGAGAGAGAAGTAATCATTTAAAATCTCAAATATGTTTTATGAAGTATAACATGGTCTTAAACATATCCATGGATCTATAGACCCATCTCTAATGATGTGTTCCTGCTCAGTGACAGAAAAGATGTCCTTAGACCCAGGGTGACCAACCATCTCGGAGCCCAGGATAGTCCTATTTTTAGCATGGCAAGTCCCAGAATCTGGAAAACCATCCAGTCTCAGGAATTAAACTTGACTTTAGTCTTATCTTTCCAAACACTTTTGTCGGGGTATGAGATAGGATTCCATAGGTTAGGGTCACTTTTTTCTTTTTTAAAAAATATTTTTATATTTTCTTAAATTTGATTTTTATTGTTTAGTTACAGTTGACATACAATATTATATTAGTTTTAGGTATATGATATAGTGATTAGACGTTTGTATACCTGACAAAGTTATCTCTCCAATTAAGTCTAGTGCCCATCTGAAATATTACTGACTATATTTTCTATTCTATATTTTTCATCCCCTTGACTATTTTTATAACTGGTAATTTCTACTTCTTAATCCCTTTCACCATTTTCACCCAGTCCCTCTCTTATCTGGTGACCATTAATTTGTTCTCTGTATCTATGAAGTTTGTTTCTGTTTTGTTTGTACATTTATTTTGTTTTTTAGATTCCACATATAAGTAAAATCACATGGTATCTGTCTTTCTCTGTCTGACTTACTTCACTTAGAATAATAGCCTCTAGGTCCATCCATATTGTTGCAAATGGTAAGGTTTCATTATTTCTTATGGCCGAGTAACATTCCATTGTTTATTTATTCATCAACCAATGGACACTTAGGTTGCTTTCATATCTTGACTATTGTAAATAATGCTGCGATAAACATGGGGGTGCATACGTCTTTTCAAATTAGTGTTTTGGATTTCTTCAGAAAAATACCCAGAAGTGAAATTATTGGGTCATATGGGCGTTCTATTTTAAAATTTTTTTTTAGGAACTTGCATTCTGTCACTTGTTTCCCTTAGTGTGATAGCTGATTTACTGGGATGGAAGAAGTGGGGAGGCAATCTAACTCTGATAACTTATTTTTATAACATCTTGAATCATCTCTATCAATTTGTTTGTGTTCTAGGGCACACATATCATTGTAAATTCCTTTTTTCAGTTATTGTATATAAGCTAGTTCATTACAAACGTACAACTGAAATATTTTGTTTGTTTGTTTTGGCACATTCTGATTTGACATCAAGAAACTGACTTCTGCAATCTAGGATTCCTTTTAATTCTTCCTAGATCATATAGATACATGAGTATCCACTATTATATATATATAATCTCATTTATGTTTATTTATAGCATAAATCAACTCTTCCTTACATTTTTACATGCTTTTTTCATGGGATAAAAGAAGATATGGAAAGTTTACCTCTAGACCAAGTGAAAGACCTAATCAAAATTGGAAGTTAGTATATACCCAGACATTTACAGCAAGGCATTTCCAGGTCAAATATATCTGCTTCTAAGTGAACAAAACCTTAGGCTTTGTCCCAGCATTGATTAACCAGAGGAGTTAGAATAGATTTTTGTCTACAATGTAACTGTAACAGCAAATAGTTTTTGAGTGTTTTTGTGGCAGAATGCCATGCTTAGAAACTAGGGTGTCCTAAAGGCCCTATTAATTGATAATTGATTTTTCAAAGTTATGAACCACTCTGATAGACCTTCAGTCCAACATTTCCCAGCAACTGGTAGAGTCGTAGATCCACCAGGCACAGAAGCTTTCTGTGTCGAATATTATAGCATGGTTGTAGAGCCACATTAACTCTGCTGGTACCTATAGTGTTGACCTTCACAGTGATCACAGGACATCAAAACAAACTAGGCTCTATTTAGAAAAACGTCTTAATATTTTATCATGATCTCAGTTTGACCTAATTGTCAGATACAGCAAAGAAAAGAGATAACCAACAGTTAAGACCCCAAATATACTTGATTTATCTCAGAAAAAAAGCTTGGTAAAAGTATGAAGTAAGAGATAACAAAGAGTTTATTGGGTTTCTATTATAAATTCTTTCTAGTCATTTTAGGTTATGTTAATTATTCTAGAATTAGAAGTCAACAGGGTGTTAAAGAAATGTGAAAGTTAGTATGAGCAAAATTTTGAAATAGGTTGGGAGCCAAGAAAATTTCACTCCAGGAATTTTATAGAGAAAATGTGAGGGCCAAGGTATAGGGGGCAGTATTGAAGAAATGTATCTACTATACATAACTATAATCCCAACATGAATTACTGAATTGCTTGGAATTAATAAACAATTCTTCTATTGTTTTTGTCCAAAATTTAAGTAGAAGCCAGACTGACTGCATAAATATGTTTTTAAAAACTGCTAACAAATAGCCTGTACCTCCAAGCTTTATGCAGATGACCCAGGGCACTTTATCAGTACATTTATCAATCACCATAAATTAACCAGAATACCAGGTACCAGAACAAATTAAAGAGGACACCTTTAATAACTTAATGATCCATTCATATATCTAATTTTGATGATACATCATTATGGAAAATTTAAAATTGAGCTGCTTCATTTCAGGTTGTATTTATACTTCTGAAATTTATAAGCATGACCTTTGGTTTCCACACTAAAATCATTTAAAAAGTTCTAAAAATTAGCCAGACTAATTTCTTCTCCATACTCGAAGAAAGATAATAATATTCAGTAGTCTCAAATTCTTTAAATCCATCGACTTAAAAGTAGTAAAACTATATCTTAGGCACCTGGGGTTGGATCTTCAAAAATTTTTATTAAACTGGAAAGCTTGTATTTACAATTCTATTATTACCCATGTTTTACTCTAATATGGGTCATCTCAAAGGTTTCTTACCTTCTATACAAACAGTTATGGATTTATCTTCCACAATTTATTAAAACTCTTCTTGAACCTATTTATGCTTTGAAGTTAGTCACTTATGATTCTAATTACTTTCATAGATTTACTACTGGCTTCATGGAAAGATCTTCATTTGCTCTTAAATTAGTCTTTTTTCAATTGCAATATTTCACCTGGGTCTAATTTTTATAGGATTTGTTTAAGCCAACGCAAATTCACCAACCTGTATATTTCACGATGTTAAAAAAAACTATGATCGTGGCCCTATATTCAGAAGATTTCATTTTGGTAAACACATCCTAAATGTAGTATAATTTTTAGATTCTGATCTTTCTTCAGTCCAGAATGATAAGATGGCTATTTGTATTTAGCCATATTTCCTCTTATTGGGATGGACAAACTGTAGTATGAAGAAGTGAAGTAGCATTGGGAGCATAGACACCAAATCAGTTTTGCTTTCAAGAATAGGATCTGGCCCTGGCCGGTTTGGTTCAGTGGATAGAGCGTCAGCTTGTGGACTGAAGGGTCCCAGGTTCGATTCCGGCCAAGGGCACATGCCTGGGTTGTGGGCTTGATCCCCAGTAGTGGGCATGCAGGAGGCAGCCGATCAATGATTCTCTCTCATCATTGATGTTTCTATCTCTCTCTCCCTCTCCCTTCCCCTCTGAAATCAATAAAGAAATATATTTAAAAATTTAAAAAAAAGAATAGGATCTGAGCTTGGCCAGCGTTGCTTAGTGGTTGAGTGTGGACCCATGAACCCAGAGTCCCCAGTTAGATTCCCCATCAGGGCATATGCCCTGGTTACAGGCTCGATCCACAGTGGGGGGGGGGGGTGCCAATCTACGTTTCTCTCTCATCATTGATGTTTCCACCTCTCTATCATTTTTCCTTCCTCTCTTTCTAAAATCAATAAAAATCTATTTTTAAAAATAGGATCTGTGCTTAGATGTTCAATCTAAAGCAGAGAGATTCCCAAAAATAAGTCTTTCTGGCTGTGTCAGAATGACTGGTATTGAGGTTGCTGGAGAAAATACAGATTCCATGCACACAGCACCAAAGATTCAGATTCAATAAGTCTGAGGCAAAGCGCAGAAATCCTTATTTTTAATGAACTCCCATATTAACAGAGCAAAATTCTGCTCCACATCCAAGTGTGGGAACCCATTTACATCGTATATTAGTATATCATTTGGTGCCAACAAAAATAGAGTTAGGAAGCATGGTGCTTGCTATGCTATTTTCCAGGACTCAGCCCCAACTCTATTGTCTCTAATATCTCCAACACATAACATGTAGGACCATTCTCTGAGAGATTAAAAAATAATTGAATAACATTATTGTACTTTTATTGATCTTTCACATAATAATTTAAGCTCTATAATGTACAGTATGAGTTATATCTAGCCTTTCAAAAAGTGGGTCCCAGTTTTTACAGATTAATCTTTTGCAATGGAAGCTGCCAGGCAATGCATATCTCAGCGATTTCTTTTCATGAAATGTCTGTGTCAACTGAAGAAGTGTAAATCACCATATACTGTACTCAAACACAGCTGAATTACAAACCCCAGGGATGGAATTCTGGAAGTGACGCCCTAGCCTTCATTGTAACTCCACCACCCCATATCCCCAGCTGTTGTGTATCAAGCTACAACAGGAGCATTTAAGTACAATCTTAGGAGAGCTTCAGAAAGTTTAAGAAAATGTTTACCTCCCTAATTGGTATGGCTCATTGGATAGAGCATCAGCCATTGGGCTGAAGCATTTCTGGTTCAATTCTGGTCAAGGGTGTGTATGGGAGGCAACCAATCAATGTGTCTCTCTCACATCAATGTTTCTCTCTCTGTGTGTCTCCTCCTCCCTTCCACTCTCTAAAAATCAATGGAAAAATATCCTCAGGTGAGGATTAACAACAACAAAAAGCAAGTTTTTACCTAAATAACTTAGTTCGATGATAATTAATTGTGTAGGGTGTGTGTGTGTGTGTGTGTGTTAAAGAAGAGAAGGGTAAAAAAAAGAGAGGAAGACAGAGTGAGAATGATGCACTGTAAAATTTTCTTCAAACCAACATTCTGAATGAAGAGAGAGTAATTCACTGGTGAAATCAAGTTTTATTTAATTCAGATAGACACACTTAACTCATGCCTTTGGGTTTTTGTTTTTAAAAGGTGTGACTGTCAATGCATAGATTTTTAACTATCAGGAAAAAAATTGTGTTATAGAATTGATGATTTTGTTAGGAAAAAACTCCCTCGAAAACCTAAACTAAAAGGGTGTGATCCCAGAGCAGTGCGTTTTGTTGTTGTTTCAGAAGAGAAAATTGTTCCCTCAGCTATACAATAGCGCCTAACAGCAACTGCTTCCTGTAAAATGGTTCTAAGCACATTTCCATAAAGAAGGGTTCTATTCTACTCGCACCCTGCTTATATTCCAGCTCCATCCACATTCTACTCTGGGCTTTTGTGTGTTTCTCCCCCCAACAATTTGGCTATTTAATGCTCGTACAGGCCTATCATTGTGTTGATGTCATCCCCCCAATCAATCATAGAACTAGCTGTTCATTAAGATATCTGCAATCAGGGCGGTGTCAAAGGAAGCTACATTCATTTTGCTACGAAATATCCAACGATGGTAAATTGAACTCTTACTGTAATGGCAGTATTAAAGCGAACAGTGTGCAATTCTATTTTTCTCCTCACTGTAATGTTATTTTTACTACAGAAGATAGTAAACATGGCTTTTACTGACAATGAGACTGGAACACAGCTGAAAGAAAGAGGGCGGGGGAATCATATTTCCATGTGAAAAGCCCCTTATACTGCATTGATGGAAACAAGTCGCTAAACACTATATTTTGGTAAAATAAGAATGCAGGAGCCTGTTTTCCATATACAGTGCAGTCTGTGACCATGTGTCAGCACTAAAAACAGATGAGTGTAGGTGCACTGAGGGCTCCAACAGCAACACAAAACCCACAGAAACAAATCGCTAGTTATAACCAAAGAAAAATAATGCACATACTTACATATTTTCCCCCAGAAAAATAATGTGCTCTTTTCAAAATTAAGGTTAACATAATATTTTATCATTGAAAAGTTTCACCATAATTTTCATAACTTTACCTGATATAAAAAGGTCATTAGTAGAAAATAGAAAATTAAATAGCATTGATAAGAGTAATTATTTAGTGTTTTCACCTGTTTTTCAAGCACTTCAAAGTCAAATGTTAATTAGAATAGTTAAATCAATATAAAGAACATTTTTAAATTAAATTTATCCTTTGCAGCTGTCCTTGCCTTGAATTGTTTCAAGATATATATTGAGAGCTCTCATATGAGAATCATTAAGGACAGTCTAAAACAGATTTTCACAGCAAGAGGTATTAACATTTTAGTAAAATTTTAATGGGGGATTTTCACATGAGGCAAAACTGAAGAGGAAGAATGTTTAAAGATGAAACTAGTAATTAACCAACAAGTTTTTGTTGTTCTCATGTTTCTCAGTGACTTTCCTTTTTTTGTAGACACAGCAACAAGGTCAAAATAGCCCTTTACTACCCTAGCTGGTTTGGCTCAGTGGATATAGAGCTTCGCAGCCTATGAAGAGTCCCAGGTTTGATTTGATTCGCTCCAACCGATGTTTCTATCTCTCTTTTCTCCCCCTCCATGCCACTCTCTCTAAAAATCAATGGGAAAATATCCTTGGGTGAGGAGCAACAACAACAAAAATAGACCTTTCCTTATCTCCCATTCTCTTTCTTTCAGTGCCCCGGTTTCTAGATATGATTTTGCTAAAAGATGGAATAGAAGAAGACCAGTTAGACCATGGAGGATTTTTTATTTATCAAAGTACATTTGGGCAAGAGCCAAACGTATAAGCACAACTAGAAAAATCTTGGCATTAGAAAAAGACCTTTAAATATATTCTGAAACATCTTCTGGTACTTCACACCATGGCAGTATTTCTTTAGTTCTGAAAATAATTTTGTAGAATGAATACATCTTAAGAATGCAGTTAACATCAGAAACATATCTAGTCAGTAATGAATCAAATCCAACTTTTTTCAAACATGAGAAAGAAAACTTTATGATTTGATAAAGGTAAATATCTTTTCAAACAATATGTTCTTTCCAATCACATCTACTCAAATGCAAAATACATTACTAATTCTAAAATATTCATTAAATTGAACAAAAATATAAGCCAGTGATCTGAATCACAAGTACCAAAATTCACTTTTGTCTAAAAAAACCTTTCTATTAAGAGATAATAAAAATAAAAAGATATTTGGTTTTTCGTTTTGTTTTGTTTTTTCAAAATCTCCAGCAGAGCCTAAAAACTGGACTTGCATAGTGTACAACGAACCCAATTGTCTTTACTCGCACTGCTGAGTTGGGTGAGTGAAACCGTAACTGCTGGAGCATCAGGGGCCAGACAGCATCGCATGCACCACTGACAGAGGCACTGGAATTTTGCTCTTAGGAGCATTCACTGCCTCTAGGTTTCCAGAGACTGGGCAAAGCTGCCGTCACTGCTTTGACCCCTGCCCAGATGATGTCTACCATGTTTCTCTGGGAGGGTCATTTGATTAGCAAAGTCTAAGCTATGCGTCCAGGTCCTAGCTACACGGAAGCTGGGGTGGCAAGTACTATACCTGGGCTTTGCAGCGTCTATAAGCGGGAAGTTAGAATTGCTTCCCTACAGTGGAGGATTCCCCAAATTAGGAAGGCAAGTTTAGATCCTGAGTGACCAAAGTACAGTGACAAGTGGCACCACTGTTGACTCCTTCAGCTACCCAGCATGCAGTGTTCTTCTCATACCTAATTTTGTGTAGCATTCCTTAGTTCTTACTTTACGCTAGGCACTTTTCTAAGCATTTTGCATATATGTAGTCATTTAATCCTCACTAAGCCTTACGATGTAAGTACTATATGCTTCCTATTTTACCAGAGAGAAAATGGAGGCAAAGAAAGATTAAATCACTTTCTCAAGGTCCTGGCCCCTGTATTATACCACATTCTCATGTGATTCAAGGCAGTTGTTCCTTAAACAACCAAAACCGCACTGTCTCTACAAAAGGTACGAAATGGACTAACATGTTTATGTTCCCCCCAAAGTTCGTAAGTTGAAATTCTAATCCCCAAGGTGATGGTATTAGAAAGTGAGGCCATTAGAAAGTAATTAGGACATGAGGGCAGAGCCCTAATAAAAGAGGCCCAAGAGAGCACCCGGGCCCCTTCCTCCACGTGAGGGCGCAGTGAGAAGACATCCAGCTCTGAGAAAGCTGGCTCTCACCGGACACCACACCTGCCAGTGCCTCCCTCTGTCTTAGACTTCCAGCCTCCAGATGCGTAAGAAATAAATCGTTGCTGTTTCTAAGTCACCCAGGTAAATGCTCATTTGTTCTAGCCGCCCAAATGGATGAAGACAAGGTGTCAACCAAAAGTTCTTATCACTTACTTTCTCCAGCTCTAAAGGCGTAAAGTCTCTGTAGTGGCCATTGTTCCTCTTTTGTATCACAACCCTCTCTCAATATTTTAACTGGTAAATTTAATTCCCCAGGCACCCCATAATTTTAATGATTACCAACTCACCTGAAAAATACTTAGGAATGTATATAGCACAGTGAGGAAAATGATATGGATTGATGCTATAGGCTCTTTTCTGCATCTAATCACAAGGCCACAATGAGTATTAAAGACTTCCTTTCTCTACCGCCCAGTAATCTTCCCTGTTCTCTCAGCTAGTTCTGGTACTTGCTAGGGCCCTCTAAGAAGTCAGATGAAGGATCTAAACTTAGTGGTTCTGACTGGTTAGGGTTGTTCTAATTCCTTTTACCACTGGCCATTGGACATAGCAGTACAAAGAACACACCTCTTCCCCCTAGGGATTCTACTTCTCTCTACCTCAGTTGTGTAACAGCAACCTTATTCAAGTGAATAATGTAACCCCATTTTTTCCCTTTTCCCCAATGTAAATAAGTCACCTGAAAATGAGATCCATTGCTATTTCACTATTGTATCCCCTAGAGGAAACTTTCCTTCTTTGAGTACTAAGATCTTTCTTTTTTTTCTTTTTCATATATTTTTATTGATTTCAGAGAAGAAGGGAGAGGAAGATAGAGATAGAAACATCAATGGTGAAAGGGAATCATTGATCTGCTGCCTCCTGCACCCCACCCCCCACTGGAATCAAACTGGGTAACCTTCAGTCCGAAGGCCAACACTCTATTGACTGAGCCAAATCGGCTAAGATGAGTACTAAGATCTTTCAGTCAATAAACCCTAGAGTTGCTATATGAATGCTTTATTAGGTGGAATAGTGAGAAAAGAGGTACTACTCCCACTTTCTCCCACTGGTTTCCAGATCTATGGAATATGACTACGAAAGAAGCTCCATCATACATGGATCAAATACTTCCATGCATCCCATAGAAAAGTACCTGAACCTTACATGATCAGCTCTCAGTTGCCACAGTCACTGTGCCTTCAGTGAGGCACACTTGTCCATAAATCAATCTGCTTCTGTGTGATGGAGTTTATGGAAAAACCAGTGACTCATGTGGGAATCAGCCAATTCATTCTCTTCTTTTGCTAAAAGATGAGTTCTTTGGTGGAAGGTAATATTGTGTGGGATACTTTGACTGTTTATAGAGCATTCACTATATCGATGAGGGTGCTAGCTGAAGCATGATGGACAAAGAAGGCATATCAAAACATTGCATTCCAGTAAGGAAAAATGCAGCCATCAACATGACAGAGTCCACTATAATCACCTGTCACTAGGTGGCTGACTGTATTGGGGCTCAGGGACAGGCATTATGGTAGGCAAATTGGCCACTCAGTAGGCCAAATTTGATGAGAGAGATTTTATATTATTCCTGCCATCATGACTATCACTTTATAATAACCCATTGAGCAAGCACTAGGGAGACTGGGGAGATAACCCAGACTGGAGAAACATAATTAAATCAATCTGGATGTCAAGATTTTATAAAAATGATCCAATCTGAGTGAGAGGATAAAACATATACATGCTTAGCACAGTGTCTTCATTTGTTCATTCAAATATGCATGGCAAGCTTGCCATATGGCAGGCATTGCACTAGAGGACAGAAATAGAACAATAATCCCTGTCCGGTGTGACTCAGTTGGTTGGAGCATTGTCCTGTACATCAAAAGGTGGCAGATTTGATCCCCTATCAGGGCATGTACCCAGGTTGTGGGTTTGATCCTGGTCCTGGCAGGAGGCAGCCAATCAATGTTTTTCTCTCATATAGATGTTTCTCTCTCTCTCTCTCTCTCTCTCTCTCTCTCTCTCTCTCTCTCTCTCTCTCTCCGCCCCACTTCCTCTCTCCAAAAATAATCAATAAAAGTCAATCACTCAATCAATAAATTAAAGGTAACTACAAAAAAAGAAAGTAGAACAATAGACATTTACTCTTACTGCTTTTAAGAGGTTCACAATATGTGGAAAAACAACCAAATAAATCAGCAATAAAACAAAATGTGAGGAGTATAAAAAAAGAACCCCTACTGTTATTATAAGGGATGATCAGTTTTCTATGACTATTGAAACCCTATCCTGCCAAGAATGATTTTGCAAGAATATTCATATGGGACACAAACATTCTCATGCTTAGTACCCATTCTGAGAGATCCATGCAGAAATCTCTTTTTTAAAAAAATATATTGTATTGATTTTTTACAGAGAGGAAGGGAGAGGGATAGAGAGTTAGAAACAACGATGAGAGAGAAACATTGATCAGCTGCTTTCTGCACACTCCCTACTGAGTATGTGCCCACAACCAAGGTACATGCCCTTGGTTGGAATCTAACCTGGGACCCTTGAATCCGCAGGCCAACCCTCTATCCACTGAGCCAAACCGGTTAGGGCCATGCAGAAATCTCTTATTCAAACTTCTGTTTCACCAATTTTCCAATCTTATTCTTTCAAACTCTAATCATCCAGCCAAACCATTAGCCACTACCCTTGAATAAATAATGATCCACACCTTGGGCCATATATCCTTCCTGGCGAGGTGGACAATAAGATATACAGCTTGAGTTTCAGCCAATTGGAAGGAATTTCTGTCATCAGTGTCTTTCAGGGTAACCTCTAAGTGAGCTTATAATACTGCAGTAGTCCACAGTTTGCATGGTGTCAACACATCATTCACAGCCATCCATAAACCAGGCTCACTTTTTGTTCTTTAGTTAGCTGGTCATCAGGAATCTTTGTTATGTCAAAGCTGTCATTTATAAGAAAAATGACAGTGCAATCAAAATAGGCATATTGGGAGTGTGAATCATCTGCTCACACAAATTACTTATGCCTACAGGACCTGTTCAAGTCCAATCTTGTGAACACTACTTCCACTGAATGATGGAATGCTGTCCAAGTTTATGACTTAGTGGGTCAAATAACACCTAGCTCATGATGACTAGTTCGGATCATATAGGCACTTAATGTCTATGGTCAGGTTTGCAGTCTCTATGAGAGCCCAGATCAGCAAGCTAAGAGCTGTTTCTCAAAGGACAAAGGTGATTTGCCAAAGAAGACATAGCTTTAGTATAAAACCGTTTAGGTCTGCATTGTGATTCTCCTCACTACAAAAGGCTCATCCCAACATCCATCCTGTATTCCAACTTACCATACTTATGTTTCATGGATACCCACAGATCTAGTGGGTCATATGTTCCACACAATATAGCTACTTGCCTTGAAGTCATCATTTTCTCTGGACTACTTTTTAATTTTTTTCCCCTCTCAGCCCTAGAACTCTGGGCTCTGATGATATAGAGATTCCCAATGGAGGAATAATTCTACCATTGGACCCAATAATTTGATCAATGTATTCCATCTCTTAGTATTATCTGGACTTTCACTGCCTTTAGTTGCAACCAAACCAGAAACCAATTCCAGATTTCCTGAGCTTCCTGGGACATGTATTGCTGCAACTAATCTTTGCTAGAGTAATTCTAATGTCTATATGAGTTAACATTCTTAGATGCAAGTAGCAGAAACCAACTTTGGCTAGTTAAGCATAAAAAGAGTTTATTAAAAGATATTGAACAAATCTCAGAAAGTTCCAAAGGGTCAGAGAATATGGCTTAAAAAATATGTAGCAAAAAATATTTCTTTCCCCACAGAATTGGTCCAGTGATGAACCCACTACTACTGTCAATGTTATTGCCTCTGCTACTGGAAACAAACTGAGCAATTTACACACCCTAGACTGAACTGGCTAACACTGTTGCCTCTAGAAATTGAATTCCTTCATGTCATAAATAAGTCATAAATGCCTACCATATGCCAGGTAATGTTTTCAGTACTGAAAACATAGCAGTGTGAAGAAGAGAAATACCTGCTCTTTTGGAACTTCCAGTGTAATGAATGGAGAGAAATAAGAAGCAGTTTAATAAAATATATAGTATTATATTGAATAAAATAGTTTATATATGTATACTAAAATATTAGATATAATACTTAATAACATATTATAGAATTAGTTGCTTATAATTGCTAGGGAGAGAAATAAAACAGAGGAAAAGAGATCGTCAAAGTTAGAGAAAAATTGCCATTTTCAATGACCAGTAAAAGTCTTCCTGAAAAGGTGACCTTTGAGTAAAAACCCACAATGAAGATGAGACAGAAGCAAGGCATACCACTGTCTGAGTAAGAGCATTTCAGGGAGACATAACATCAAGTGCAATGGCTCTGAATTCTGAGCAGACCTGAGATGTTCAAAGGACATAAAGTAGGCCAGTGTGACTAAAAGAAGATAAGCAATGAAGGTGAGATCAGATCATGTAGGGCCCTGTAGACTAAGGACAAGACTTTAGCTTTCACTCTGAATAAGATGGAAAATCATTGGAGCATTCTGAGCAGAGTAGTGGCCTGATCTCACATATTCTAATAGGGTAACTGGCTGCTAGGTAGGCAGCCCAAAAGAATGATAAATGCATGCATTCATTTATTCAACAAATACTTTTTGAATACCTAATATTCCAGACATATTTTGGGATGCTGGAATACATCTGCAAACAAGCCAAATGGAAATGTTTGCATTCCTGAAGTTTATAATGTAATAGGAGAAAACAGAATGTAAACAAGCAAATAAATATATAATATGAGGCTGGTAACTGTTCTGAAGAAATTAAGACAGGATTAAGGGCATATTGCATGGCATGGATGAGAACTACCTTTTTAGCTAAGGTGGTCAGGCAATTCCTCTCTGATAGGGAGACATTTGATCAGAGATGTGAATGAGGTAACAGGGTAAGCCATGTAGTTGTGTGTGTGTGTGTGGGGGGGGAGAATGTCTTGAGAAAATTGCACAGTAAGTCCAAACACCCTGATATGGTAGCATGATTGATATAGTCAAAGAATAGCAAGGAGGCCTGTTTGGCTAGAACAGAGTGAAAGAGGAGAGCAGCTTCAAATGAGGGCCGAGATGCATAAAAATGCCAGATCCTATGCTGCCTTGTCATTGTAGTAACTTTGGATTTTATTTTGAGTGAGATGGGAAGCCATTGAAAGGCTTTGAGCAGACAAGTGGCATCATTTGCTGTACTGTTAAAGCAGCAGCTAGGTGAGGGATACACTAATGAAGGATGCTCAGATGCTATGTCTCTACCACAGCTGAGTACTAAGCAGCCAGCACCTCACTTGAGGATGGGTTTTAAAAGTTTGTATGCATCCAAAACTGTCCATCATAATCTCCATTCTCTCAGATCAACCAGATGTTCAGGTCAGGAAGGCCCAAGATCACTCTATCATTATTTGGAGGCAGTACATTTGGGATCAAGTGCTAGCAGAACCAGAAGTCACCTGTAAGCTGCATGAACAGGTTGTCCATACCTACAAATCACCTCCCACCATGACACCAGTCCTTCTTTTAAGTTCACATTATGGTCAGATGGGAGAGGAACATTATGATTTGCTGATTAAAAAAAAAAAAAAGGCTGAGCTTAGTTCATGGCTACACCAGTTTAGCCTATGGGTGGAAGCTTAAATGAATGCTGCCTGCATTAGAACCCTAGTCAAAGATAGCTTTGAAAGTCATGAAGAGAAATCCTCTCAATGTACCAGATTATTCACTTCAAGAAAAAAGAGAAGTGAGACAGGTTTCAAATATATATGGACTCATGAGCAGTGGAAAATGGCTTGACTGAGGGTCAAGGGCCTAGAAATAAAAAGATTGAAAGATCAAAGATAAGGAGATCTGTGAAAGAAAAATAATGAATGGTCTTATGAAAATTTGCATATAATCTGAAGATATTTATTTGGTATTTTAACACCTGCCAGAGGACATTCAACATGGAAGAGGCATTACATAGCAAAAGAGAAAGCATGACTAGACCACTTATGTTACTCCAGTCTGGTACAATGCACACATGAATGAAGAAGTTCTGTTTGCAAGATGGATGCTAAGCGTGGGCTAAATATCATGGCCTTTCACTAACCGAGGCTGATCTAGTTAGTGTTGCTGCTGAATGTATAACCAGCTAGCAGCAGAGACTAAATTTGGGTCACCATTATGGGACCTTCCATCAAAGAGAACAATCAGCCACTTGATGGCAAAGGGATCACATAAATGCCCTTGTAGGGGAGGAAGAAATTTTCCTCTACTCTCAAGATTCTTCTGGCTGGTCTAATAATCACATAAACAAGAGGCAAGTTAGCAAGAGAATACAACCAAATTTAATACATGCATACATGTGGGAACCTGCATATATGAGAGAGTCAGAAACCGCACGTGCATGAGAGGTTCAGAGACAGGGAACATGGGCATATAAAACCTGAATTGGAGATGAGGTAAGGTGCCTTGGGGGCTTCAAAGGGTCACTGCAGAATGATGAGAAGAGTAAATGTTTAGTAAATAGACGTTTGTGCTGCTCCACAAAACAGGTCAAAAGAAGTGTTCTCTGATAATCTCCCATTAGGGGCAAGTTTCCTAACTCAAGTTTTTCCAGGTAGTCAAGGGAGTGACAGAGGATTCTGAGCCTGCAGCTAAAGTTGCCCTTTGCTCAGAACAATCTCAATACCAGAGAAACACAACTTAGGATGACTAGCTCTGAACCCCCTCACACTCCTGGAAAGAGAAGTAATTCTTGATGATTAGGATGTACTTATATTCTAGGAATAGGCTTGCCTTTATTGCTTTGGCCAGCATGACTACCTGAGAACTTACAGAATTGCTGCAAGTTGCTGCACCAACAGGACACCACATAATACAGTGGCAGATCAAGGGACCAACCTTACAAACAAAAAAAGGTTAGCAGTAAGCCCATATCCACAGTATCCACTGATCCTACAGCAAACTGCACAGTCTAAATGCTGCTGGCATTTAGAAGGAATAGCTCTTAATGAATCAATTGAGGCACCAGCTGGAGACTAGGATATGGTATATAACCTAAATCAATGACCATTTTATGCTACCATGTCCCCAGTAAGTATAACATATGTCTCTGAGAACTGAAGGGTGAAAATAAGAATCGCCCTGCTTACCATCAACCTCTGTGACCCACTTGGGCAATGTGTGTTTCCTGGCCCTACACCTCAGACTCTGTGGGTACATTTGTTTTCTATTGCTGCTGTAAAAATCTCCACAAACATGGCAGCTTAAAACAATACAAATTATTATCTCATGGTTTTGTAGGTAAGAAATCTTATTTGGCTTTCTCTGCCTAGGGCCTCGCAAAGCCGAAATCAAGGTATTTTATCTGGGGTCCTATCTGGAGGTTTTGAAGTAGTATCCACTACCAAACCCTTCGAGTTGTTGGAAGAACTCAGTTCTTTATGGCTGTAGGGCTGAGGGGCCGCATTTCATTGTAGACCGTCAGCAGGAAACCTCTTTCAACACCTTCAGGCTTCCTCCGTTCCTCTTCATGCTGCCTCCATTTAAAAGTCAGCAATAGCACATTCATGTTTCAAATCTCTCTAATTTCTTCTTCTGCCACATCTCTTCTGACTTCTTCCTCTTCCTCCATTTCAAAAACATTTTTTCACTTCCAACGACTCGTATGATTTGTTTGTGCACACCTGAGTATAAAAGATAATTTCCTTATTTTAAGAGTACAGTGGGGCCTTGACTTACGAGTGTCCCGACTAACGAGTTTTTTGAGATACCAGCTGTCTCTTGGCCGACTTTTTGCATTGAGTTGATAGAGTAATTTGAGTTAACGAGCCCAGTCTTGGAACGAATTAAACTCGTAAGTCAAGGCCCCACTGTAACCTGAATTACATATCTGCAAAATTATATTTTTCATGTAATGTAACATAGTCACCAGTACTAGGTATTAGGGTGTGGACAATTTTAGGGTCTAGAAATCCTTGTTCCCAGGGATATAGTACAAACCGAATTGACCTTTAAGCTATAGCTGCCCTGTTGTTACTTTAGGCTCCTTGTACCAAGAGACCAGAAAGCAAGAACATTACTACCACACTGGCAGGGGAATTCAACCTTGATCATCTGGAGGAGGTAGGGCTGCTGGTATTAATGGGATCAGGGAAGAATACATTTGACACACTGTTGATCCACTGCTTCATTGTACTCCCCTGGTAATTTTGATAGTAAATGGATAAGGACAGAAGAGCTATCTTACCTGGGTGATAGCCCTTCTCCAGAGGCAACCTGTGTACAATGACCTGTCTATTCAGGGTCTAAAACCTGACCCTCTTGTCTCCATTAGAGACAACTCTGAAGGACATCTTATAGAGCTCCCCTAGGGATCAGCTGATACTTATGTGAAATCTGCATTGCAGTTCAAATTCTCCCTCTGCTTAATTCTGCTTCTTCATAGGCCTATCTGTGTCGTTGTTGAGAACTGTCTCCAAGAAAGTCCTCAAGCAGAAAGTCACATGCCTTACAGTAAGAAGACATAGGAAAGAAATTCTAAAATTTCTCTTTAGAAATTTTAAAGTAGGGCACTCCAACACTTAAGATATCTTGAAGGTGCCCTAGCTGGTGTGGCTCACTTGGTGGGGTGTCCTCCTGTGCACTGAAAGGTTGCTGGTTTGATTCCTAGTTAGGGCACAGGCCCAGGTTACGGACTCAATTCCCAGTAGAGGGCATGCAGTGGGCAGCTAATCAATGTTATGCTCTCACATCAATGTTTCTCATTCTCTCTCTCTCTCTCTCTCTCTCTCTCTCTCTCTCTTTCTCTCTCTCTCTCTCTCAAAATCAATAATTTTATATCTGGAAGGTAAGGATGATCTAGCAAAGTGTGCAAAGAAAGAGCAGACAATAAAGTAGGCAGATGTAAAGAGAAAGAACCATCTTTTTTTCTTCTGCCCTTTTAAATTTTTGGCTGTGTCTCTGTAATAAAAGACAGATTTACAAGAGAAAAACAAACAGAAGTTTATTAACATATATATTTCATATATATGAGAGAAACGCAGGGATGAGTAATTTATAGGAGTGACTATAGCCTGGGTTTATATAACATCTTAACAACAGAAGAGAAAATTTTTAGAGAAGTGAAAGGATAAAGGAAAGGACCTTGAATTCCTAGGGGAGACAAACTGTGGGAAGGCAAATATATGGGAAGCTAATGGTAGATAAAAGCTAGTTAGTACCGTTTGCTATGTAAATTTCTCTGGTGCCTTCAATAGGCTAAGGGTCTAAGATTTTCTCCAATGATTAACTTTTGTCCTTCCTGGTAGAGAAGGGAGAGGGAACACGTTCACAAATGTATGTCATCCTCTTAGGCAAATAAGATGAGGGCAAAGAGCTTTTTCTATATCTGCTTCTCAGTTAGCTTCAGCTCAAAATAACCTTTATGTGAAAGTGACATCTTTTAGTATGGCAAATTCTGCTGCCCTTCAAAGACAATAAAGAGAACATTTTCCCAGATGTCAAGGAGGAATTGATCAAATTATGTCAAATGTAGCTCATAGGTGAGTAATATGGGGACTGAGACTTGAGTGTATGATTTAAGAACATGGAAATCATTGGTAAACATGTCAAGAGCTACTTCAGTGGAGTGATAGAGATAAAAACCTGGCTGGAGTGAGTTCAAGAGAGAACAGAAGATGACAAAGTAGAGCTGGTGAGGATTGACAATTTTAATGTACTTTGGCTAAAGGGGGAGCAGAGAAATGTAACCATAGCATGAAGGAATATGGCATCAAAATAGAGTGTGTCAAGATGGAAAATATTGCCACATATGTGCATCCTGATGAGAATGATCTAGCAGTGATGTTGCAGAAGGCCAAAAAAATACTAAGCACGCTTCCTAGAGAAAGGGAGGGACCCCGTTTATTAACACTAGTGGACTCCGGGAATAATTTCCAAATCAGAGTAAAGAAACACACAGAGGGCTTCACTTTTTATAACCTTCTGGGGTCTTTGTCTTGCAGATATGGTTCAGCCCCCTTTCCTGGGCTTACAGGAAGGTCCCCAGGTGTTGAGGTCCCCAGGCCATATCCGATGATCTGTCCTAGGGCCAGAGATAACAACCTCCCCCCCTCCCCCAGGGCAGTGCATTGTTCACAGTTTTTATGGCCTGACATACCTTGCAAGACCAGTTTCCGCCTCAGATGGAAAACAGGTAAAACGAAGGAGAAAAGTGATGCCTACATAGTCCCTGAGTTGATGAGGAATAAAAGTGAGTGTGTAAGTGAAGGGGCTGTCCTCTGCACATGTTCACTGCATTCACATCTTGTTCATGTTAGAAATAAGGTGAGCCTCCAAAACCAGGGGTCCTGGTAAAACACAAAGGATACTGGGGAGCCAGACAGCAAGGCAAATATCTTTACCCCTGCAGGAGGGTGCGTACGCACAGGGTCTGGCAGCAGGCACACTGAGCAGGCGGTCCAGGCTGTCCACTCAGTGTTTTACCCCTGATGAATGTCATCTGTCCCTCACTCTTGAGTGGTCAGAGCTTAGGCTCACACTCTTGCATGGTTGGCTAATTTAAAGAAAAAAGAAAGGGGTTGAATTTTGCATTTTCAAAATGACGGCCCCCAGGAGAGCTGCAAGTCATGCCGGTCAAAATGCTGGTTGCCTAAACTCCTCTCTTTGACAGAAAAGATTACTTGTTTATTCTCACATTCATGATATAGTGGATAATGAAATCCAACAAATTAAAGCCACTTTTATGTGACTTTACTCTGAATTCTTGATGGCTGTTTATTTCCTGGTTCTGAATGTCAGACTTGGCCTCCTCCCACTTTTTTTTTTTAAACCTAAATTTCCCCACAACCACACAATTAGAGGACCAGCCCTATCCTGAATCAGGCGGTAATGAAGGTTCTCTAGTTCAGCACTCAGCTGTCAGCAGAAAGATCATCCACAGCCTAAATCTGATGACTCTGTTATGAAAACAGGTCTCTGCTATTCCTTAAGTTCCTGTCTTGTTATTATCCCTAATACGTAGATCTCTATAGAACTGGGACCCTCTTTTTCTTACCAGTAATGCCCGTCCTTGGTATTTGCCTTCCACCCCTGAACCCTAGCTGGTAACTAGAACCTTTCTATATTGTGACACATTTCCTGGAATTCTGCCCACCTCCAAGCTTCTTTCATCTTTCTATAAAACTCACTTCAGTGTACTTTTGAAACAGGAATTTTAGGGGAATATAGGCAGGTTGAGGAAATTTTTAGAATTGGGGTCCAGGTCCATGGAAAAACACAGGGCTACAGACTGGGAGAAGATCCATTTCCATAACACAAGGGAGAGGCTACAGCTACATTTACATAAGGGAACTGGGAGTAGCCAAGAAAGGTCTATATTTACAAAATAAAGAAGGAGAAAGAAAGCCCAGAAAGAATAGGAGGACAATGAGGGAAGAGGGCCTCAGGAGTTACTATAGTAACCAATTCGAAAGGGAATATTGACCAATCAGAGGGCATATCAGGACACAGGAACTGCAGCCTTTATAAACCTTGGAAACAGGAAGTCGGTGGGACCCTTTCCCCTGCCCCATGTGGAACTGTGTACTTGTTCTTCAATAAATCTCCACCTTTGCTATACCATATTCTGTCCATGGATTCATTCTTTGACTCCTGTGGACAAAGAATCCGGGTTCCAGTCCAAAAATTCTGTAGCACTTTGATCATCTGTTGGTGTATCCCATTATTTCGTTACAATCTCCTCTCCATTATCATCTATCTATCTATCTATCATCTATTTATCATCATCTATTATCTATATCTCTATTTCCCCATTACTGATTCTTTCTCTAGACACACAACTCCATATTCTATACTTAAAGCTCTGCCTGGAGGCCTGGCAGAACATGTATATGGCTCAGTCACCTGAAGGTCTATATATCCCACAGTCTATCCTAAATCACTATAGTTACCTGAGCCGTGTTAGGCTATGTTATGAAAAATGACATTAAAATTATTATGATGTACTAATGATATATATTAATTGGCACATTTTGATAGAGAAACTGAAACTACCATTCAAATCATGCTGTCATTTTCATTTTTCTTCCAAAACACTTAAACCTAGCCCAAACTATTCCTTTCCCGTGAACCTGTTGCTTTTGTTCTGCACATATCAAATATATCCAGTGATCTCTATCATCTTGCTAGTGTGGAAATAATGTTGGCGTGACTGGATTAGAAGTCAGGTAAACAGTCCCAGCTGTGATTATAAATTCAATGTGGGGCTTCCTGTGACTCCTCTCCCTCTGCCCTTTAATTAGTCTGTATTTAAAATTGCCATGTTTACTACAAATCCAATTTTAAAAGTGAACACTGAAAAAAACAAGCGAACTTTTGCCTTTTAAACTTGACCCATCCTATGGAATAGTTCTATTTCCTATCCTATGTATTATTTAAATCACAAAGTAGTGTCATTCCATTTGCATGTAAATCTTTTACACTACTTGAGTTTTGAATACTTTCAAAATAAGAATGTCTTTGGGTTGTTTGTTTTTTCCAAATTGAGATATCCCCTTCCTGTACAGCAACACTGCTTTCATTTAACAATTAAAGTGTGAATGAACTGAGACTGAACAATTGAGCAAAGTTGCTGCTATGCTCAAGATATTTTTAAAGTTTATAGACAGCAATAAAGGTCTTCACAATGAAAAAGTATGCAAATGTGATTAGCTCTCTTAAAAAGGGAGCTGAAAGCCAGCATATCAACACAAAGATCTTGCCTGTAGCAAGTCATCTACATTGTTAATTACCAAGCTCACTCTGGAAACTGAACCATGATATCAATGAGATCAATGAGCTTACTGGGCTGTTAAATACTCAGCAAATAACTCTTTACCTTAAATATAATCTTTGGGATTAATTTGAATAGTTTACCAAAGTGTACAGTTAAGTGTGAGTCTATTCTACTGGGAAATGATATGGAATAAAACATTAATTATATTTTTTTGAGTTACTTTTAAAATCCATTGAAAAATTGCAAACCATCTCATTGATTAATAAAAACAACAAACTAGTTCTCAAGTAATAAATCTTCAAATTTTCTTTTTTGAAAATGACCAAGGATCTTGAAGGGAATATGCCACCCCCAAATATGCCACTTTGGCAAACAGATTATTTTGAGCTGAAGGCAATTGAGAAACAGCAGATGCAAGAAAAGCCCTCTGCCCTCCCCAGATCTGCCTAAAAGCAGGCTATAAATTGGCTATGAAAAAAGGTGCCCTCTCTGTACCCCAATGGGAGGAGTTGCTGGGGTCCAACCCCAGCAGGTCCAGGGGTCCCCAAAGGTGTGGACGGAGTCGGCGAAGAAGGAATGACACGGAGACAGCGTTCAGTTGATCAGCAGCCTAGCCAGGATCTCTAGCCAGGATCTCCAGCCAAGTTCTGGTCTGGATCTCCAGCCAAGTTCTGTTCAGGATCTCCAGCGAAGTTCTAGTCAGGATCTCCAGTGAAGTTCTGGTCAGGATCTCCAGTGAAGTTCTGGTCAGGATCTCCAGCGAAGTTCTCGTTAGGATCTCCAGCCAGGTTCTGTGTCCATGTTCTCTTGCTAGGTTCTCCAGGTTCTCCAGCCAGGTTCTGTAGCCATGTTCCCTCGCTAGGTTCTCCAGCCAGGTTCTGTCCAGGTTCTCCAGCCAGGTTCAGTCACCAGGTTCTAGTCAGGTTCTCTTGCCATGTTCTATCCAGGTTCTGTAGCCAGGTTCTGTCTCTAGGTTCTTCAGCCAGGTTCTCTCGCTAGGTTCTGTCTCTAGGTTCTGTTGCCAGTTTCTGTCCAGGATCTTTTGCCATGTTCTCTCCAGCGAAGTTCTTCTGTCTCTAGGTTCTGTGTAGGTCCTGTGTCTAGGCTCTGTGTCTAGGTTCTGTGTCTAGGTTCTGTGTCCTGTTGTCTTGTTACATCTGTATTTATACCAGTTGATTCCAATCCTATCAATCTCTATTCCAAAGGTTAGGGCGTTTTTTATCTCCATTCCAGGGAGTAAAGATTATGTAGCTTAAGCATGATTGTTCGTAGTTAAAGTGATTAATTACCCACCTGGCACTTAGTTAAGGGGTTTTATTCCCTCCCTAACTTCAGGGGAAAATACCTACCTGGGGAAACAACCTTTCTCAGAGAGGTGACCTTGGTTAAAACACATAGTGCCAAGAAGGTGAGCAAACATATTAAGAACAGTATGCCATATATGCCAGGTCCCTTGAAACAGCAAGGATGGACCGGCTCCCGGGAAGGAGTCACTCATGACTAGAAATGGGGAGTCAACACTGTAGTAGGCAGTTATATAGGCATGAGTAGAGTAAGAATGATAAGCCAGGTACAGAAGGTCACCAGGGCAGAAAGCCTTGGTACCTAGAAACAGGCAAAATTGACCTGAGACCTTTCCTCCCCTAGCATATCTCCAGTCATGAGGTTTAGACACCCTAACCTTTCATATCACTGGTCATGCAATTTAGACCTCCTAAAGTTTCATATCCCTGATTATACAGTTCAGACCGTCCCCTGACCTTCTCTTCCCTGGTGTGTTGTTTATTAATGTGGGTTAGACTCTTAGGGAAGGAACAAGGGGACCAGAGAATAGCCTCACATGACCCCATACAAGCCCTTCAGAATTAAAGATAACATCTGCTCAGTTGTGTTTCAGTTTCAGGCCCAGAGAAGCAGCAAGTCCAGGTAAGATGACACCTTAGCCTGCCACCCCTAACCACTCACCTGCCTGCCTGATTGCCCCTAACCAGTTGCCTGCCTGCCTGATTACCCCTAACTGCCTCTGCCTGCCTGATCACCCCTAATCACTTGCCTGCCTGCCTGATTGCCCGTAACTGCCTCTGTTTGGGCCCCCGCTGCCGCAGCTTTGTCTTTAAGGATGCCTGGAATGATGTCTGGAAGGTCGTTCGGCTGTCCAGTCTAATTAGCATATTACACTTTTATTGTTATAGATGATAAGTGTCAGAGTGCTACTGTGTCAAATAAAAAAAAATCTGGACCTAGGTAAGGAAAGACTTTATTTAAAAGGATCATTGCAAGAATGGGGGCAGGAGGGCAATTATAATAAAGTATATGCTCTGACTCTGCAAGTGTCTCAAAGGTCAGGTCGGAAAGGGCTTTTCTTCCATAGCAGTGGTTCTCAACCTTCCTAATGCCACGACCCTTTAATGTAGTTCCTCATGTTGTGGTAACCCCCAACCATAAAATTATTTTTGTTGCTACTTCATAACTGTAATTTTGCTACTGTAAACAACATGTAATTATATATGTGTTTTCTGATGGTCTTAGGCGACCCCTGTGAAAGGGTCGTTCGACCCCCAAAGGGGTTGCGACCCACAGGTTGAGAACCTCTGTTCTATAGGGAGAAGTGAACAAGAAAAAAAGTGGCAAGTGGAATTGAGTCAAGTTAGCAAGAAACTAGAAAAATTCCTTGGCAAATATAATAGGGAAACTATTGTGTTTCCACAGGGCTAAATCAGCTCCACCTAGGCTCACTCCTGTTGCTGTGATCTTGTCTCTTCTATCCTAAGCCCTTCCGTTGTTTTATTGTCTCCACTTTTAATAAACATACTCTCAAAATTACCTGGATTCATGTTATGAAATCTTTCCTGCATGAAATCAAGAACCCACACATTCCAGTCCATGCCAGGGAGACCCACCTCAGTCCCAGTCCCTTTCCAGTGACAGAATGAATGGATAGAAGTGGAACGATCAGACAGTAGATCATGACAAAGACTATCTCCTTGACCAAACTTTAATGAGGCTCTTCTGAGTTTTCTTCTCAACCTTGGCCTATGAGAGTTGCAGACTCTGCACAAATGATTTTATCTACCCACCACACAAGAGACTGGAACAAACACTAACATCATTTCTAACAGCTCAAGTCAGCACCTCTAGATGATAACTCTACCCTCTTAAGTTCCTGTCTGAGAAAGCTTAACACTGCTAAAAATTGCAGTTTGTTTCAACCAAAACCTGACTACAGGCCCCCAAATTCCTTTTTCTTAGAAGCATTTACAGTTGATTCTTGAACAACACAAGGGTTAGAGGTATCAAACCCCACTGAAGTCAAAAATCCATATATAACTTTGACTTCCCTCAAACTTAACTATTAATGGCTTATTGTTTACGCAAAGCCTTATCAATAATATAAACAGTCAATGAATATATATTTTGTATATTATATACTGAATTCTTAAAATAAAGAAAGCTAGAGAAAAGAAAATGTTAAGAAAATAAAAAAGAGAGAAAATGCATTTACAGAATTTATGGGGGAAAAAAATCTCCATTTAAGTAGATCCAGGCAGTTCAAATATGTGTGGATCAAGATTAAATTCTACATAAAATAACTTACAATTGTAGCCCTAGCTAGTTTGGCTCAGTGGATAGAGAGCTGGCCTAGGTGTGATTCTGGTCCAGGGCACGTGCCTTGGTTTCAGGCTCCTCCCCAGCCTGGGCCCTGATCTGTGCTAGTAGAGGGGGCAACCAGTCAATGTGTTTCTCTCACATTGATATTTCTCTCTGTCTTTCCCTTTCTTCCACTCTCCCTAAAAATCAATGTAAAAATATCCTTGAGTGAGGATTAACAAGAAACAAAACAAAACAACAACAAAAACACTTATAATTGTAAACCCTTCCTCTGTCTCTTTGAAATGTATATGTATCTACTACAATCTAGAAGTATCTTTTTCTAGGACTTAAGAGCTATTCTGTTGAAATGTAATCATTAGGAAGGATGGGGACCATGTCTCTTAGTCTCTGTGGGCGGGCAGGTGCCTAACTTTGATAAGTGCCATTAAGGAGACAGATAGCTTAATCACTTGGAAATTGACCTGCTGCTTGCAATTTTTCATGTTCCTGTGCTCAAGCCCCCCACTCATTCCCCTATCCTTCTTCCTTGGAAATGGGCAGTCAATTTTGCACAGGTCAGATGTAAGCTCAGGGTACAGTGGGGTCTCTCCTCTAATTCAGTGGGACTATTATATAAAATCTACCTTTAATTGGTGTCTGGCTTTGTTTTTCTTTAATAATCAGAGACTGTTTTACCCTGAGGTCAGCCTCTCAGGAGGGCCCACTAAACAGGCTTGCATGCTGACTCAGGCTGAGTGAGAGTCGAAGTTGAGGGGCCTGGGGAAAGAGAGAAGCTTGACTGAAGCTTGATCAAGTCAGATTAATGGGCATTTTGTTCTGCCTGATCAAAGGGGACAAACAGCTCAGCAAATCATTTCTGAGACAAAGAATGGGAATTTGGAGGTTGTCAATAGTAAATGATAAGGACATCTCTGAGTCTTATTTATCTAAGTCATGTAGAATGGGTGGCCCTTTGCAATAAGCCAATTCTGGACACACAAAAGAGTGGGGGTATTTGTTAACTGTTGCTATTTTCCAGGAGCACAAGGCTCAGGTAACATTCACTATTCTCAGTGGGAATACATTGCAGAACACTGATTTTGTTTGGGGGTTAGAATAAAAAACAGCATCCAGTGGTATGTAAGTTGCTTACTGAATGATAGGTGAGAACAAGGCAGATAATGGTGCTTGGATAGAAAATATTAGTCAGTAATGATACAGGTTAATGTCTGTGTGAAGAATTTCAGATTCAGCCTTGTAACAACAAAAAAAAGAAATTTTAAGTGAGAGAACCAAGTAATGTGATGACAGAGGTGCATTTTACCTAAGCTGTGCACTTCTAGAAAAATAGGAAGGTAATAAATTCTCCTATTCTTTTGATATCATTGTAATTAGCTAGTATTAATAAGTAGAGGCCCAGTGCACGAAATTCTTGCACAAGGGGGCTGTGGTCCCCTCAGCCCAGGCTGCACCCTCTCCAATCCAGGAACCCTTGGGGGACATCCCTCTCACAATCCTGGACTGCTGCCTCCTAATTGCTCACCTGCCTGCCTGGTTGCCCCTAACTGCCCCCTCCCTGCTGGCCTGGTCACCCCTTACTGCCCCCTCACTGGCCTGGTCACCCCCAACTGCCCCCCTGCTGGCCTGTTCACCACCAGCTGCACCCCCCTGCTGGCCTGGTCACCCCAACTGCCCCCCCACCAGCCTAGTAGCCCCTCACTGGCCCCCCACCAGCCTAGTCACCCCTAACTGCACCCTACTTGCCAGCCTGGTCACTCCCAACTGCCCCCCCCCCCGCTGGCCTGGTCACCCCTCATGGCCCACCCCCCACTGACCTGGTCACCCCACGCAGCCTGCTGTTCAGTCATTTGGTTGTCCTTCACTAACCCCCCTGCCAGCTTGGTCATAGGCAGCCATCTTGTGAGGGTGTGAGGGTTAATTTGCATATTACCTCTTTATTATATAGGATAAGAAATTTACAAAGGGAAGGCCAGACATTATAGGTATGTCACTTGGGCAGCTTCACCAGGAATCTGCAACTTTGCACTACCTAGGGACCCAACAGCCTATTCCCTGCAAAACACTGGGGGAGGGATCCAACAAAGGGAAGATAGACGCATGCTCAGTAAAGTTGGGGTGGCATAGGGAAGGTGCTTGCTGGTCAATCACACCTAGAAACAGTGATGGTTGGCCCGAATGGGTGTGGCCACTGCAAGTGCTCACATATTTGGGAATACATAATCTCCTAAACAAAGGAGTTCTCTCTCTTGGCTCTCCTGTGCTCTTTCTTGGCTTGCTTGCATTCGCCCGTGTTTCCTCTATAGCCATGTGGATCTGAGAACATGGAAAGGAAACTCTGGACACTGGCTCTTATTTTAGGTCTGCTGGGGTCCCGGCTACACTTCTTTTATGGTGGGACTTTGGAAACTCAATTATTTAACTCAACACAAATAAAAATCATTCATTCTCCCATGCAGGACTCAGAAAATTCCTTTACTTGGGATATCGCAAGAATTCCACCCCCACAAGCAACCAGTTGAGATGAAGCACTCTCCTCTCCGTTAGCACTTTGTGTGCAAGGAAATGACTTACTACAAAGAACCCCCCTGCTAGATAAGACTTAGATAAGACTCACTGATCTCCCCCTTGTTTACCTATGAAAAGACCAGGCAGGAACCCCCCAAAGTACCATTCTTTGCTTCATAATTGACTAGCTGTACTGTTTTGTCATCACTGATCAATGAGAACAAAACGCATGTTAAACACAGAGAATTTTCAACTTCCTTGGCTGAAAGTAAGTAAGGTTTTATTGAGGCAAAAATGCTAGCAAAAAGACTCATTTTGGGGCATAGAGTCTAAACCACTAGCAGCATGGTTAGCTGCAAAAGACAGCATGTCCATCATCCTGGAGTTTTTATATAAGTAGGGGGTGGGGGGAAGAAAGAGTGTCAAAGAATTTGCATTAGTTATAGGCAAAGGGATGGGAGAAGGTGAAACATGCCAGTTGGGGGATAGCAATTCCGCATAAAGCAATGTCCGTTCCTGCAGATTGGCTGTGCGTAGTAGTGTGGAAAGCCTGCAAGTAAACAAGCAGAGGCTCCTGGAGTTAGAGGCTGCCTAGCTAAAATCATCTCTGGAAATAGCCAACTGGAAATGAATCCAAAGTTCCAATAGGCAAAACAAGAATGGAAGAAATCTTTTTTTTACTGGCCCACAGCCATTAACAAACAGTTCTGTCTCTTGTCTTTCTCCCACTCGTGGCCACTGTAATGTAATTTAGAACATCTCAGGAAAAAAAAATTTTCCTATCAGCACATTAACCAAATGTTGATTAAGATTCTGTCCTTCCCCCAGATCTCTTGAACTTGACCCATGATGTATAGCCTTCTCAGCCTTTTGAGAACAGCTGACCTCAGGATAAAAACATTCTCTGATCTACCTACTATCAAATAGCAGCACTTTCATCCCACTTCCCTACACCTACCTGGTCCTCTCTAACTTTGTTTACTCCTACATAGAAGAAAAACCTTTTCTGCCTCACTGTTGAGACTTGCAGATCTTACAGCATTCTACCTATTACAATAGTTCCCTTATCCCTTGCAATAATCCTTTTGAGTAACATATCTTCTTAATAAGTCCAGACTTGGTATTTATTTGACAGTGGCTAGAGAGGTAGGCAAGGGGCAGATCACAGAACCTTACTATCACAAGGCAATGACAAAGTAAGAAGTTTTTATGAAAAAGAGTGACAGGAACAGATATTCACTATGGAAATTCTTTGAGTACCTAGGGAAGAGAATGGATTTCTGCCTTGGCCATTTGTGTAGTTGATGGGGCTCTCACTGAGTTGAGAGAGAAGACTGGGGTGGGAGGAGAGGATACATTCATTTTGAACATGCTAAATTTGAGGTGACTTGCCCACATTCAGCTAGAGCAGGATATGATTCTGCAGCTTGGGGGGAAAATGTATATTGTAGAATTAATAGCATATACATGGTCATCAAAAACCAGGACTGGATATGATCTTCAATTTCAAACTGTAGCATATTGGTTCTCTTTCCTGTTAGTCCCAGCCTTCCCTGGAAGATCTCAGTCCAATTGTAACCTCTATTATTGTTTCTCATTATTTGTTCTTTAAAATATATGGACACTGATATATTAGCTATACAAGCACATTCAGAATCAATGAAAAAAATAGATGAATACTTGTTATTCCTCTCAGAACATACAACTTTATTGAACATATTTAAGTAGCTACTGTTTGCTCTCTTCGTAATCAAATTCTGTTTGAAACTTATTTACTGTACAATAGTATTGAACACAGTGTAACAGAGTGGGTATAGGAACTAAGAAATCCCTACGGGCTTTACTAGATACTACATTGGAAGTCACAAGGCATAGGAAAGCCAGACAAATAAGGAGAGATGAAAAATAGTAACAATTTAGAAGAAAAAAATCAAGGAAAAATAAAGAGAGTGAAAAGCAGAAATCATCAAAGCACTCATAATGGAGCATTTTAAAGGACAGGGAGGTTGGGGATACACCATCTATACCAAGGAATGTCCAGCACCTTTACAATACTAAAGGTTTAATTTTAAAACAATTCAGTCAATATTGGAAAATTACTTTGTTATGGCAGGCCAACTTGACAATAACATCACTGCTTGTTCTAGATATTCACCATCCCGTGGCAACAAAATAAGGTCAAGTTGACCTTAAAAACCAAGTTATGGAAGCTCCAAACAGCTTGCTGAAATATAGTCCTTCTCAAAAACATCCTCAGTAATTTGAAGAGGTCCCATAAATGAATCTAAAAGCTCTAACCTCCCATTCTCTGGCAGCCACTCTCAACACCCTATGCCCTTTAATCCACTCAGAACCCCACCACTGCAAGTGCTCATCACGAGCACTCCCATGTATATGCCATGGCAGCTGATTCCAGATCCTTTCAACACTTGCAATGAGCCATGCAGAACTGCAGGTGCTGAGAACACCTTCTCCTTCTCAATTCTTTGCCACAATTTTCACCTGAAACTTTTATTTTGTGCTAGAATCTCACATAGACTCTTAAACAGGTCTTTTTCTAACCCCTTCTCCTCTAATTACTTAATTATTCATTCAATATATTATGTGCCCTGCACTGTGCTAGGTGCCAGGTACACAATACTGAAGAAGGCAGACATGGTCCTCAACTTTTGTGTAGCTTAGAGTCAAGTGATGATGATAACCCTACTAACAAAGGCTAAGTGTCATATGGGCATTACCTCTTTAGTTCTGACTATTACTCTGCCAGGTAATGACTATTATTATCCTAACTAGAGGCCCGGTGCACAAAATTCATGCGGGGGGGGGGGGGGTCCCTCAGTCCAGTCTCTCCATTCCAGGACCCCTCAGGGGATGTCTGGCTGCCAGTATGGGATTGGGCCTAAACTGGCAGTCAGACATCCCTCTCATAATCTAGGACTGCTGGCTCTTAACCACTCACCTATCTGCCTGCCTGGTCGCCCCTAACTGCCCTCCCTGGCCAACCTGGTCACCCCTAACTGCCTCTGCCTTCGCCCCCACCACTGTGGCTTTTTCCTGAAGGATGTCCAGAAGATGTCTGGTCTAATTAGCATATTACCCTTTTATTAGTATAGATTTTATAATCCTAACCTCATTAAGTTGCTTGCTCAGAGTCACAGAGCTAGTAAGGCAGAACCAGGATTAAAACCCTGGCCTGTCTGACAGTCCATTCTTGACTCCTAATAGTCTCTTTCAAAATGAGTCCACAGGGGTGGACAGTTTATAGGGGTCAGATCTCCAAACCTCCTCACCAATCTCACTCTTCCATCAACCCTTTAGCACTGATTCAATTACCCCCCTCTGAGGACTGCTCCCCACTCCTCACTAGGAGCTTACATATATATTTATAGGTGAGGGTAGAGGAAGTAGGAGAAAGGAGATATTCTGTACACTAAGAGCATCTGTGAAAAGCTCTGTAGGCCAAAAATTTCTTTATACCAGTCAGAATAATTTTTTTTCCTAATGATAATTATATAGTAAAATACCTTTGAGACTGATGCCTATAAACTTGCCATATCTTTTAGTAGTAACTGAATAATGATAATCAACCTAGTCTAAAGAGGACTTTCCTTGCTCACTGGAAATCTCTTTGGTCATAAGCAAGATTTTAAAAAAGGGGGTGGCCATACCAAGGCAGCAGGATTAGGGACTTTATCTGAGTTGGGAATGTTCCTGTCAATAGGGATTCCCAACAAGTAAGCACACAGATGCTTGTGGGAGTTAAGCTGTCCTCCACATTCAAAGGGACCCCTGGGCTCCACCCACTGTGTTGTGGCATTTGAACTGATTGTGAAGGTTAGCCTGTGCTGAGCCATCCATGATTTTTCATTTCGGCTCCTCTGTGATAAGCAGTACACTTTTGAGAGGTAGACGACACACATAACACACTAGCTGTGTCTTTCTGTAGCACACGCTGGAACAATGAACTCTGCCCTACTCAGTAAACTTGAATCTGTTCATGATTCTAGCCAGAGAAGCATTTTAAAGCATTTTGAAATTTATTTGTAAATGATAGTTAACATACAATATCATTTTAGTTTCAGGTATACAGCATAATGATTAGACATTTATATACAGTGTTGCATTTTTTTTCATTAATGTTTCATTAATGTTTGCATTAATTTCAGTTTACTTCCTAGCATGTAGCGATAGATATTTTTAAAGTCTTAAATGTCCTAATGCCTTTAGATTATACTTTCCTCCATAAAACGCCTATTTGTTTGGAGTCAAGGTTTAGAGCAGTGATGGCGAAGCTATGACACGCATGTCAGAGGTGACATGCGAACTCATTTTTTTTGGTTGATTTTTCTTTGTTAAATGGCATTTAAATATATAAAATAAATGTCAAAAATATAAATCTTTGTTTTACTATGGTTGCAAATATCAAAACATTTCTATATGTGACACGGCACCAGAGTTAAGTTAGGGTTTTTCAAAATGCTGACACGCCGAGCTCAAAAGGTTCGCCATCACTTGTCTAGAGCTTCTTCTTTTGTTGCTATTCTTCAAATATTGCTTAGTATAGACTGTCCATATGGTTGACGAAAGGTCTCTCTGCACAGCATAAAACCAGGTAGGAAAATGAAAAAACAAAACAAACAAACAAAAAAACTACCAATCAACTGACTGTTTAGAGTTTAGACTCTACTTGACATTAGAGGATTTCACAGAACTGACAGAATCCCACACCTGTTAAATGGCTGCATGGTCATAATCTGTGCTGTCCAGTACTGTAACCATGTGGCTATTTTAAATTTAAATTAATGTTAAATAAAATTAAAATTTCAGTCCCTCAATCACGCTAGCCCCATTTCAAGTGTTCAATAGCCACATGAAGCTAGTGGCTACCATATACTGGACAACACAGATATAAAACATTCCCAATATCATTTCCATTGGACAGCATTGTTTTAATAATTAAATTCAGTACAAATTTACCATAAACCTACTCTGGGCAAATTATAGTTTCTACTGTTAAGGAGCTAATATTCTCCTGAGACATATACATGCACAATCAGAAACTATAACATGGGCAAAGGTGCTAAGTGTTCTAATTATGGAAGCAAAGAGAGAAAGTCATTCTGACTCAGAGGATTTGGGAAAAGCTTATTGTTGCCCATAACATCTAAGCTGGTTTTTCAAAAAGAGTAATCCTATATAATAAAAGGCTAATATGCAAATTGTCCCCTTGGGAGTTCTACCTACAAGGAATTCAACCACTTGCTATAACATGTGCTGACCACAAGGGGGCAGCACAGAATGAAGGAAGGCTCTGGCCATCAGCCAGAAGGCCCGGATCAGCCCTGATCATTGGCCAGGTCCAGGGACCCTACCTGTGCACCAGGACTCTAGTATGAAAATAACCAGAAATTGACCAGGGGTTGGCGGGAGGTGTAGAGAGGAGTAGAAGAACTATTTCAGTGGAACATGAGCAAAGGGTACCAAGGTAAAACGTTTGGATCCTGCATGGAAAGTTGTGTTGTATTTGCTGCTTGCATGAGCTTGTAAAAGAGCTCACATTTCTAAGTCTAATTCTTCTAATGCCTTTATAAAACTTTGCAGTTCAGGTTATTTTAATATTCATGATGAAAATGCCAAAATTGTAATTCATTGTTTGACATCTATTTCCGCACACAAGATTGCAATATAGTTTCAGTTTAATAGGAACAGAGACTTGTGTATCTGTCCTCGCAATTTTGTTCTCAGGTCCTTGCATGCCTCTTTGTTAGGTAACTCTTTGTTAGTACTTCTTTGTTAGGAATTTGTTTAATGAATTAACAAATCTTCATAATCTTCTTTCTCCCCAGGTGATTCAATTGTGCCTATAACTTCAATTAACTTCTATGTTGATTATTCCCAAATTGGTGTTTAAAGGTTATGCCTCACTCCTTAGGATCAAGCTCATATTTTTAATTGTCTTTTGAATGCCTATACCTGAATGTAGTATAGATACATTAAACTTAACTGATTCAAAACTGAATCTACTATTTCTACTACAGATCTGTATCTGCTTCTTTTTGTAATTTTTAAAAATATATTTTTATTGATTTCAGAGAAGAAGGGAGAGGGAGCGAGAGATAAAAACATCAGTGATGAAAGAGAATCATTGATCCACTGCCTCCTGCATGCCCCCTCCTGGGATCAAGCCCGAAACTCAGGCATGCACCCTGACCAGGAATCAAAGCATGACCTCCTGGTTCATAGGACGATGCTCAGCCACTGGGCCACACAGCCAGGCTGTATCTGCTTATTTTCTGTTGCATCACTATCTACACAGTCATCAAAATTGGAACCTCAGAATCAACAAAAAAGTATATCTATTTTTCCCCCACTCATTACATGCCATTAGTCATTAAATCTTATCAACGCTACTTCCAAGGCTTGATCACACTTGTGCTTTCTCCATTCAATTGCTATTCTCTTTATTTAGTTCTTCATTTTCTCTTTATTCAACTGTTCCAACAGTTTTCATTTCTCTCCCTGACATTTACACAATAATCAGTTATTTTTTTCTAAAATAGAGATTCAATAATGTAATTCTCCCTCTCCCTTCCTCTTTCTCTAAAAATAATAATAACATAACTTCAATGCCCTCATTACCTATAGAATAAAATTAGAACCTCTTAGTACAGTGTAAAATTATTTTCACAATCTGAATAGACCAATTTTTCTATTTTCATTACATAAATCAACTCTGTCCTCTAGGAATAAGGCTATTTGCTTACTCTTGAACATATCATGCATTTTCATGCCTCCATGATATTGTTTATGTATCCCATGACTTTTTTGCCTATTAACTTCATTTGGAAAACACACACGTATCTTTGAAGATCCACTTTAACTTCAGAGTTTTTCTATGAAATTTTTCCCATTGCATAATTTTCCAGCTTTTCCCATTCTTCCCCAGGCAAAATTAGGTCTTCTGTCCTGTTTTTTTAGAGAATTTTTTTCTGTTGCATTGTGTACGTACCTTGGCAGAAAATGTAATTCATATCATAAGGTGTATAGCCAGAAACAAACAGGTAGGGATTCAGACATGCTTGGACATGTTCTGATGAACTGCTGAGACAGGCTGTACTGAAGTCTATTTACTGAGGAGTCTTGTGATAAAATAACTCCAGATGTGTCCATTGATGAGGTTCAAATATATCTGGACATGTCAAGCAAATCTAAGGATCAACCAAACTAAAACCTATTTGGATCAAAGAATAAAGGGGCTTCACAAAATAATTTATCTTTAAAAAATAAATAGGAAGGCACGATGAGCATAACTCACTGACAGAAATAGTTTGCAAAGGGAAGTAGGGTTTTTGAATACAGCACAGTCCTTGTTATTCAAATCTACAGGGAGCTAGAGGGCTAGCATCAGAAGTAAAGGCAGCAAGCTAATACGATTCATGTACTAATATTATCTTTATTTAATTTGCTTCCACAGGATGGTATATCCTGGGGAACTTTATTTTTTTAATATTAGTAAAAGTTTATTATAGTTATCTATACCCATTGCCCCTGGTCCATAATGGTGTTCATATATGAAGATTTATTTTCTTCACATGGCTTCAGGGAGACCATGCTTTACTCTCTATCAACTTTTTTGGCTGTTTCTTCTTTTTTAAAATATATATTTTTTTACTTTCTAAATTAAATTTATTGGGGTGACATTGGATAATAAAATTATATAGGTTTTAAGTGTTATAAATCTATGATACATCATCTATATATTGCATTGAATGCCCATCACCTAAAGTCAAATCATCTTTTTTGTCTCCTTTACTACATACACCTCCTCCAGCCCCTTCTCTCTGGTAACCACTATACTGTTGTCTGAGACTTCATGTTTTTCTACTTTGCTCATTTGTTGCTTTCATTTGTACATATAAGTGAAATCATATGGTTCTTGACTTTTTCTGTCTGACTTCACTTTAGCATGACATTCTCAAGATCCATCCATGTTGTTGCAAATGGAAGTATTTTTAAATATTTTTATTGATTTTTAGGGAGAGAAGAAAGGGGAGGGAAAGAGAGAAACATCGATGACAGAGAGAAACATTGAACACTGCCTCCTGTATATGCTTCCACTGGGCATCGGGCCCACAAACCAGGCCTGTGCCCTGACCGGGAATTGAACAGGCAACCTTTTGGTACATGGGGAAAAGCCCAACCCACTGAGCACACTGACCAGGGCTTGGTTGTTTCGTCTTAATCCCTTTTGTTTCATCTATTTCATCTTCTAGATTTTTAAACATTGTAGTTTTCCAAGTCTAAACCCTGAGACTATTCTATTCCATTCTATTCTGTTTATACTCATGTCTCAGGTGATCTCTTTCAGGCTCATTGCTTTAAAATACTATCTCTAGTCTTGGCCAGTGTGGCTCAGTTGGTTCAGCATAGTCCCATGCACTGAGAGGTCACTGGTTCGATTCCTGGTCAAGGCACATGCCTGTGTTGTGCACTCAATCCCCAGTTTGGGGGAATATATGGGAGGCAGTGATCCATGTTTCTCTCTGTCATCAGTGTTTCTCTCTCTCCCTTTCTCTGTCTCTAAAATCAATAAAAATATATTTAATAATAATAATAAAATAAAATACTACCTCCACATGGATATCTGTTAAAATTAAATCCCCAGACTTGACCTCTTCCATGAATTCTAGATTCAATCTAATTTGTTGCTCAACATCTCCACTTTTATGAATAACAGACAAACAAACCATGTTCCAAACTAAACTTTTGATTCTTAACACCCCCTAACCAGCTTGGCCCACAGATTTTTCCATATCAGTCAATTGTAACTCAATCTTTTTTGTTGCTTGGAACTAGATCTTTGATGTCGATCTGATTTTCTCTTATAACCCATATTATAGATATTAACAAACCCTGTTGGCCTTATATTCAAAATACAGATTATCCAGAATCAAGTAACTTCTTGATTCAAGTAACCACCTCTACTCCTACCATCCTAGTCAAAAATCATTGTCAAGCAATAACTTTCTAATGATTCTCTAACCTTCTACCCCTACTTCATTGTCCCCTACTATCCATTCTCTATACAAAAGCCATAGTGAACCTTTTAAAAATGTAAATTGTATCATTTAACTCTTACTCCAACACTTCTGTGATTTTTTATGTCAGAATAAAATCTAATTTCTTGGCTTAATATACAAGGCACACATACTCTGGTCCCTGGCTTCCATTCTGATCTCATCCTATATAATAAAGAGCTAATATGCTAATTAGACTGACAGCAGAACGACCTTCTGGAATGACCAGTGGACAGGAAGGGGGGGGGGTAGGGCCACAGGACCGTGAGGCAGCAGGGGCTGCAAAGGCCTACCCTTGCATGAATTTTGTGCATTGGGCCTCTAGTATTCAATAAATATTCTCCTTTACTCTTTCTCAGTGCTAGCCACACTGGCCTCCTTCTGTCACTTAAGTTAATCAAGTAGGTTTTAGCTTCAGGGGCTCTATATGGGTCTATGGCCTGGGTTTCTCTTCCTCTTGACACTGAATATTTTACTCCCCTGTTTTATTTAAGTTTTGCTCAAATGTTACCACTTCAGAAATAATTTCCCTGACCACTCTTCTTAAATAAGCCACCTCTCCATCTCCCACTGAAGGAGAAAATAAGACATCTGGCGGGGGGGGGGGGGGTAGCTATCTGAATCTGTGCCACTAACCTGCATTCTGACGCACACTCTTGCTAACCAATAATTAGCCCCATTCTTATCAGTGATGCCTGTCCTACCTTGCAGAACCTGTTTCCCGGAATACTCCCATTGTACAGAGGCCATAAACCATGAACCATATACAACCCCCAGAGGGGGTTGGCAGCGCTGGCACCAGACAGGCCTCTGGGTGTAATCTCGCTTCCCCCATCCAACTTGCGGGGGCTGCAAAGCCCTCGAAAAATCCAGAAGCCTGATCCATATTTGGGGGGCAAAGAAACTAAGGGTATACAGGGAAACTTTTGTCCATATTCATCACTCAGGATTTGGAGACTGACTCCCCTGAGTCATGGCAAACGCACTAGTGCCATGACTCAGGGGAGTCAGTCTCCAAATCCTGAGTGATGAATATGGACAAAATAACTTTTCTAAATATCCTCTGAGTGCCTGGCTGATTAATTCTCCTCCCACACCACCTGGCAGTTTATCTGAAACACCATCACTATCTAGTCCCTTATCCTAATTTATTTTTCTTCATGTATTTCTTTAGATTTTAAATTTATTACTGTCTGTTTCTTCCAATATAATGTAACTTTCAGAGTAGCAGGGACTCTTTTTTCAATAATAATTCCCCAGAATGTAGAATAATGCTTGACACATAGTAAAAGCAAACAGAATGTCTGTTGAATGGATCAATTAATGAGAAATGTTAAACATTAATAACAGGACTAAAAATGTGCTATTACAGGTGAAAACCTTAAAGAAAGCTGGAAATGTTGCAGAATATTTTTGTAATCATTAAATAATTCAGGCATATGTTGCCTTTTCTGTTCTATAAGTCACAAATTAAAGATATCATTTAATTATTCCCCATAAAATGGAGTTATTTAAGAACATCTGATGGCATATTGTATTAATACATATAACCAGTTGGTAGATATCTGATGAGCATGTTCATGAGACAGTCACTCAGTTCAGAAGATATTGTAGTGATTTTTGACCACTTTATCAATTTATATTATTTATGTCCTAAGTTATGTATTGTTGGGGCCCAGGGAAAGCAGCCACAAAATATCCCACAATGGCATATTGATTATTTTGAATTAAAGTTACTTGAAAAGCAACCAGTGCAAGAAGGGCACGTTGACCCTCCTTTATCTCCTTAAAAGCAGAAAAAACATTCCCCCTGTGAAAGATGCCTTCCTTGCTTCAGTGTGTGTGTGTGTGTGTGTGTGTGAAGAAAAGAGCCATCCTTATCTTCAAGGTTTAGGAATTCAGAGCAAAGAAGCCTGTATAAAAAAACTTGTTACTTTTTTCTGACTTAATACCCATGCCCGAATTTTGCTTAGATTCCTAACTAATGGGCACCCAAACCTAAGTTTATTTGTCATGTCAAAACCTTACAAACTTAGTGTTTGTCTAAATAGTATAAAAAGCTTCCTGCTTCCATCATCTCTCTTAGCATCATTTAAGACCTCCTTTGTGCCTGTATTAAACTGTTTTTTCCTCTAGTAATCTGGTCTTGTCTCAATTTCATTATTTACCCAGTCGTAATAGCTCAAGAGGGGCAGGAGGAAACTTTCCCCTTCCCTGACAATATTATTTACCATAATTTACATCCATAATAAAGATTCCATGAGGCAGGGAGCTTATATCTACTTTGTCCCCACTAACTCAGAACATTTTTAATTGCATTTCAACTTATGTTTCTGTTAGCAGTGAAATGGCACCAGATTGTTACTGGCTATTGGATCTCGATTCAACAACCTTGGTACTTGAGTTCTAGCTAAGAAAGAATTCAGAGCCAAAACTCAAATACAAACAAAAGTTTATTTAGAAAGTCATAGAAGTAGAAGTGAGCTGTGGAAGAAATGAGCCAGCTGGGATGTGTAGGCTCAGGAAACAAGTTACAGTGACAAAGAAAGGGGCCCTTGGAACTTAGGAGAAGGAAAGCAAGGATATATGCACTTAGGGTAAGAAGAGGCAGAAAGGCTCCCATATACTTCAGAGAGAGAGAGAGAGAGTGCTAGGGAAGGAAGGGGGTGGGAAAGGCACAGGTATGCTCAAGAGAGAGCCACACACTTGGTCCTCCCTCTTAAGGGCTTTTAAGGGCAGGGATTTTAGGGGAGGTCCCTGGAAAGGATCTCAATGGAATATTCACCAGCTTTCCAAAGGTGTCTTTTCAGAGTGTTGGTTCATTAGTCACAGCAGCTGAAAGGGCGAGGGCTATGCCCTCCATCTTACCCTGGATCCTCCATGTTGGGGCAGAGGCCATGTGCTCAGAAGAGTGCCTTCTTCCCAGAAGCCCAGGCCCCTGCTGGCCACGCCCGGGATTTCTTTGAACTAACCAATGACAAGCAAGAGATGTGCGCGCCATAGAGATGACCACATCCTGTGTAACAAGACCCGACTTGCGCCTGGCCATTTGGCAGGGCCCACAGTCAGCTCCCCTCCCCTCACTATTAAAGCCCTGATTTTCTCACGGGTGGCACTCAGTTTCCGGTCGCTGCATCGACTGGAGGCCCGGGTTGGGTTAGCTAACTCAATAAAGGACCTTCTGCTTTTGCATCGGACTGGCTCCCTGGCGTGGTTTCTTGGGGATCTTGAATTCTGGGCATAACAGCAGCTGGTCCTGATGTCAGTCGGGGCATCCCTTACCAGGCCTTGCTGCTTGTTTGGGTCTGGAGCTGAAAAGCTACTGAGGTTTAGATGTTATTTCTAGTTTGAGCAAAACTCTGTCTCCATGGTGTGGGCAAAAAGGGGCCACATGCTAACCCGATGAGCTCAGACAAGGCCTGTGTGGCAGCCTCAGAGACCTAAAGTAACTATAAAGGATGGTCTGACATTAAAACTTTTAAAAATAAAAAGCAGTTTATGGTGGGTAGTCATGTCCTAGGTTATCTTCCCTGACAAAAGTCAATCTTCACTTTAACTGAGCTTGTCTATTTGCATCTACAATAACCTATGTTGGAATGTCAGTAATTTTTTTCCTTTTTCTGGACCCCCTCAAAGCACAGGCACCCCTCGGCAGAGACCACAAATCCCCTCATTGTTATTGAGTTCATTGTTGACTAATAACTATCCTGCACCCACCTAAGTAAAAGAAGTGTGTGTCTATCATTTCACTTTTTATCCAATCCCAGAGGTTTCCTCACTTTGCTTTCTCCCACCTCCCTAATCTATCACTGTGGATTTCATGTAACCCACTTCCATCTCCTCTTTTGATTGTAATGTATGAAACAAGATGCTAAACTATTCTCTGAAGCATTGTCTCGATCCCTTGAGATTCTGCTTCCCAGGAATTGTCCACAGTTTGGCTAAAAAAAAAAACCTCACAAAAATTCTTCATGCCGAAACCGGTTTGGCTCAGTGGATAGAGCATCGGCCTGCGGACTGAAAGGTCCCAGGTTCAATTCCGGTCAAGGGCATGTACCTGGGTTGCGGGCATATCCCTAGTAGGAGATGTGCAGGAGGCAGCTGATCGATGTTTCTCTCTCATCGATGTTTCTAACTCTCTACCTCTCTCCCTTCCTCTCTGTAAAAAAATCAATAAAATATATTTTAAAAAAAATTCTTCACAAATTTGAATATTTCTTATGCTAACAATGGTCAATGGCCCTGAGGCTTTGTTCCTGGGATTATTTGATGGAGATCAGAGGCACATTGTCTTGAGGGCTTAATCCTTAAGAGAGCAGTTATGCAAATGAAACAGGGATTTTTAGGGATGAAAACGACAGGTTTAGGAAATTTTAGAAATTTTAGAAACTAAGGAGACCATGGAAAAAGCACAGGGCTGCAGAGCAGCAGAAGGTATATTTCCATAGAATAGGGGAGCTGAAAAGCTGTAACGGGTACATTTCCATAGAATGAAGGAGCTGGGAACAGCAGAAGGTCTATATTTACAAAATAAAAGGAAGGAAGCCCTTCATCCAGAAGGAGAAGAAGAAAGCCCAAAGGGAAGAGGAAAACAATAAGGAAGGGGGGGAGGGGGAGAGAACCTCACATGTCCCATGTAAGGTTGGACCTTTGAGCTCAGGAGTTACTATAGTAACCAGTCTAAGGGAATAGTGACCAATCAGAGGGGATATCAAGGCACAAAGATCTGCAGCCTTTATAAGCCATAGGGGAAAGGAACTCAGTGGGACCCTTTCCCCTCCCCACGTGGGAATCTGTACTTGTTCTTCAATAAATTTCCACCTTTGCTCTACCATCTTCGGTCCGTGGATTCATTCTTCAACTCCAATGGACAAAAAGCCCAGGAACCATTCTTCCCAGGGCAACATGCATATTCCAGTCCAAGAATCCCGCTTCACGAAGGCTTGTATGGGAGTCTTATGAGGCTATTTGGCTATTCTCTGCCCCCTCCCCCATTTCCTTCTCTAAGGGGGTCTATCACATGACTAGTGACATGCTAGGGGAGGAAAGGTCAGGGGAGGGTCAGATAGTTAGGGGGTCTAAACAACATGACCAGCAGTATGCTAGGGGAGGAAAGGTCATCTTGAGGGTGAGGTTCCATCAGACAATTGTCCATTGCTAGGCACCCAGAGTTTTCTGCCCTGGTGGCCTTCCATACTTGGACCATCGTTCTTACTCTGCTCACACCTGTCTACCTACTATACTCCCTTCTTTCAACTGTTTATACCACAATGGATATAAATTATATCTACCACTGTATTAACCATCTAGTAGGTGCTTGTATTTATGCTTTTATTTGGTGAATAAAAGCATAAATATGATAATTCTATGTATTTGCTTCAATATGATCTCAACTTAATAGAGAAGTTGTCAAAGTTTATGTACTGTAGAGACAAAAGGCATATATATCAGTGGTTATTTGAGTCTATGGATGGAAGTGGGGAGTGACTACAAATAGACATGAGAAAAGTTTGGGGGATGATGAAAATCTTCTAAAACTGGATTGGGGGGAATGTTGCACAATTTTATACTGTTGGGGTCTAGCCCCAGCAGGTCCAGGGATTCCCAAAGGTGTGGACGGAGTCGGCAAAGAAGGAATGACACGGAGGCAGTGTTCAGTTGATCAGCAGCCTAGCCAGGTTCTCTAGCCAGGTTCTAGCCACGATCTCCATCCAGATTCTGTGTTTTATTGTCTTGTTACATCTGTATTTATACCAGTTGATTTTAATCCTATCAATTTCTATTCCAAAGGTTAGGGCGTTTCTTCTCTCCATTCCAGGGAGTAAAGATTATGTAGCTTAAGCGTGATTGTTCGTAACCCGCCTGGCACGTAGTTAAGGGGTTTTATCCCCTCCCTAACCAGGGAAAAATCCCTACCTGGGGAAACAACCTTTCTCAGAGAGGTGACCTTGGTTAAAACACATAGCACCAAGAAGGGGAGCAAGCATATTAAGAATAGTATGCCATATATGCCAGGTCCCTTGAAACATATGCTGTGCAGATGTTTCTTCCGTGCAGTGACTGTGTCAAGCAGCAAGGATGGACCGGCTTCCAGCATTATACATTTACTAAAAATTATTGACTTGAATATTTACAATGGGTGTATTTTATGGCATACAAATTATACCTCAATAAAACTGTTCTTTAAAGTGTATGCAGAAGCTCAGCATATTGCAAGTACTTTAAAGATCAATGCATAAAAAATTAGTAACAAAGATATCCACTTTCCTTTAATATTTACTTGCAACAAATTTTACAGAGAATAACAATTCATCTTTTTCAAAATAGTGCTAACAAATGAAAATCTTTGAATACAATCATGATGAGTGAAAGGAAGCAGAATATGCTACACCACAGTATGCCTCTTTGGCATATTGATTATTTGGGGCTGATAATTTTTGAGAGGCTGCAGGCACAGAAGTATTTTTGCAAACAGAATAGAAGCTGCCCTACTGTGAGGGAAGTTTACATTTATAAGGGAAATCTCCATTTATAAGGGTGTCTTTCACTTTGTATCAGGAATAAGGGGATGACTAATCTCTAGAACAGTGGTTCTCAACCTTCCTAATGCCATGACCCTTTAATACCCTCATGACCCTCATGTTGTGGGTTTTATCTTCCCTTTCAGGAATATGCACTTTCCTATCCAACTGGGGAATAAAATTGTGTTTTGGTAATTTATAGAGAACACAAAAAACTTGTTTACTTATAAGAAAGATAGAAAAAATTGTTGAACATTTATAGAGAAAAGATTGTTCACACTTCAACAGTTGTTTTTATCCTAGTGAGGTAGTTGTTGTTAGTTTCCTTTCTTTATTCTAACAAGGCATATTCAATTTTCTCTTCCACTCAAAAGAAAATACACAGCATTGTGATTACTTGAAACATAATAGAGTAATTAGATAGAAAAGGTGCACAGAATTTTATAGAGTTCTCGCTTGGTCATGCAAACGTGTTCAAGGTTGCTTTGCATTGGCCAAATTCCAACCACTGCAGCAGCATCTGTTACTAACCAGGTTTATCTATCTTCTGAATTCAAATTGTATAACAGAGCACAATTATGTAGAACTTTTGGAAAATATTTTCTGTTTTTCTACTGGGCAGGGAACAGTACCAAATGTGTCAAAATAACAGTTTTGGAAAGAAAGATATAATTTGAAACAGAATGAAAAGCTTTGATCTATACTCTTTGCATTTTTGTATTAACTTAAAAGCTTGAACATGATGAAATTTTGCGCAATTCTCAGCATGTCATAGCCAGTATAGCATGTTTGCAATGTGATCTTTGTTTCAGCTTGGCCACCCACAGAAAATAGACATGAGTAAGCGATGTCTTTATACAGACACCTCCAGACAAAGGCTTTTGCAAACAAATCCATGCAAGGGTTTGTATTCCAAAGGTTTTGCCTTGCTTTGCATTTGTGTTGGGTGGTAACATAACACAGTAAAGTACAAAGGTCTTGTCAGAGGCCTGAAGGAATTGATAAAATTGGTTTTCTCAGACGTAATGTCTATAGTCCTTTATTCCCCAAACAAAAACATAACTATATATTTTTAAAGAAAACAATACTTGTGAGTTGCAATTGTGATGACAGTCTTCAAAATCTGATGATTAGCCAGTAACTTAGATTGTTCACCCCCATTTACAACTTGATATTTCATTTCATCAATATTTTTAGAAGGACAGTTAGCAAACCTCAGAAAATGCAGCTTACATATTTGCAATAATGGGAAAAGAAAATAGTATACATATTTGGACTGTTATTTTTAGACTTAATTGTGTTATCTTTGCTAAAGTAATGGCATGTTCCCAGGTCCTAGCACGTACTCAATTTTATGGGACCCATTCCCAAAAGTATTATTACCAAGACAAAATGTGAATTTGTCAGAATGACTTATGGTTGTTGATGGACTACAGCAAGAAACTTCCATGACCAGAGCCAATCTTAACACAAATACATAATTAAAGTTTTGCATGAAATTCAGTTGCATAAATCAACTCTTTGGTTTAATGCCCTGTGATCATACAAACCCACAAGTATGCTTTTAAAAGTATAGATTTCCAGGCCTTACCTTGAAATTACTGAATCAGAATCTCTAAGGGAGGGGTCTGAATTTTTAAATTTTTAAATGAGATATTTGGGAAACACTTTTAACATAGATGAGATCATGTCAAAAAAAAAAAAAAAAAGAAAGACTGCATGATAAGTGGAAGTGGGATGGGCATACATTTTTTTTTTGGTCTCAACCAGGAAATTGAAATTTTAATAGAGAAAGGGGACACTGTGAAAAATTATGCAGAACAATAGGCATAAATGTGATAATTTTGGGCAAAGTAATATCATGTGTCAATCTAATATTACTTCACACTTGAATATAACTTTTTAAAAAAATAAACCTTATTTTTTAGATCAGTTTTAGATTCACAGCAAAACTGAGCAGAAGGTACAGAGAGTTTCCATACGCCCCCTGTCCCCATACACACAACCTCCTCCAGTAACAACATGTGGTACATTTGTTACAATTGATGAACCTGCATAGACACATCATTATCACTCACAGCCCATAGTTTGCAGTAAGGTTCACTCTTGATGTACAGTCTATATACAAATGTATAATGACATGTATCTACCACTATAGTATTATACAGAATAGTTTTATAGTCCTGAACATTCTCTGTGCTCTGCCTGTTCATACCTCCCTCCTCTCTAAGCCCAGACAACCACTGAATTTTTTTACTGTCTCCTTAGTTTTGTCTTTTTCAGAATGTCAACAGTTGGAATCATACAGTAGGTAGCCTTTTCAGAGAAAGATTGGCTTCTTTCACTCAGTATGCATTTAAATTCCCTCTATGTCTTTTCATGGCTTCTTAGCATTTTCTTTTTTAGCTCTGATATTTTGATGTCTAAATGTACTACAGTTTTGTTTTTTACCTATTCACCTAATAAAGGGCATATTAGTTGTTTCCAAGTTTTGGTTTTGGCAATAATGAATAAAGCTGCTATAAACAACTGCATGCAGGTTTTGGACTATACATAAGCTTTCAGTTCATTTGGATAAATACCAAGAAGTGTGATTGGTAAGAATATATATATATATATATATATATATATATATATATATATATATATATATTATCTTCTAAAGTGGCAGCATTATTTTGCATCCCCACTAACAATGAATGAAAGTTCCTACTGCTCCACATTCTCATCAGCATTTGGTATTGTCAGTGCTTTGGATTTTGGCCATTCTAACAGATATGTAGTGGTATCTCATTGTTGTCTTAATTTGCCATTCTGTGCTATCTGTATATCTTTTTGGTGACATGTCTGTTCAGCCCTTTTGCCCATTTTTAAAATTGGGTTGTTCATTCTCCTATTGTTGAGTTTTACAAATCATCCTTCAAATTTTAGATACAAGTCTTTTACAGATGTGTATCTTCTACAAATATTTTCTCCCAGTCTGTGGCTTGTCTTATCATTCTCTTGACATTATTTTTTATAGATTAGAATATTTTAATATTAATGAAGTCCAGCTTATCTATTTTTTAATAGGTCACACCACAGATATTATATCCAAAAAGTCAATGCTATACCCAAGGTCATCTAAGTTTTCTCCTACATTATTTTTTAAGAATTTCATAATTTTGCTTTTTAACATTTACATTGATGCTGCATCTTGAATTGATTTTTGTGAAGGGTGCATGGTCTGTGTCCAGATTCATGTTTTTCATGTGAATGACCAGTTTTTTCAGCACCATTTATTGCAAAGATTTTTTGTTTCATTGTATTGTCTTTGCTCCTTTGTCAGAGATCAGTTGATTGTATTTTGTGTGGGTTTATTTCTGGACTCTATTCCATTCCACTGATCTATTTATATATCCTCTCACTAATATCCCACTGTCTTGATGATTATAGCATTGTCGTAAGACTTGAGCTTGGGTAGTGTCAGTCCTCCCAACTTTTTCTTCTTCAATATTGAGTTGACTATTCTGGGTCTTTTGCTTCTCCATATAGCTTTGTAATTAATTTGTAATAACATGTTGGGAATTTGATTGGGGTTGCACTGAATCTGAATCAAGTTGGAAAGGACTGACATCTTTATAAAATTGAGTCTACCTATTCATGAACATGGATTATGTCTCCATGTCTTTATCTTTTTTTATGTCTTTTATTAGCATTTGTGGTTTTTCTCATATAAATCTTCTACATATTTTATTAGATTTATACCTAAGTATTTCATTTTTTTTGGTTTGTTAAATGGTAATGTGTTTTTAATTTCAAATTCCACTTGCTCATCTGGTATACAGGAAAACAGTTGACTTTTTCTCCAGTATTTTTTGTTGTTGATTCTTTCAGATTTTCAACTACAAGAGCCTGTCATCTGTGAATACAGTTTTATTTCTCCTTTCCTAATCTGTATACATTTTGATTTTATTTTCTTGTCTTATTACATTAACTAGGACTTCCAATATGATGTTGACAAAGGGTGGCAAAAGGGAACATCCTTGCCTTGTTCTTGATCTTAGTAAGAAAGTTTCAAGTTCTTCACCATCATGTGTGCTGATACCCGATTTTAGAGATGTCTTTTATTAAATTGAGAAAGTTGCTCTCTATTCCTAGTTTACTGAGAGTTTTTATTATAAACGAGTGTTGAATTTTGTCAAATGCTTTTCTTATATCTACTGATATGATCATGTAATGCTTCTTCTTTAACCTGTTAATATGTTGAATTATATTAATTGACTTTTGAATTTTGAATTGGATTTGTAAACCTCAGATTAACCCACTTGGTCATGATAAATAATTATTTTTATACATTATTATATTTCATTTACTAATATTTTGATGAGGATTTTTACATCTATGTTCATGAAAGATATTGGTCTGTATTTCTTATAATGTATTTGGTTCTGGCATTAGGATGATTCTGGCCTCATGGAATGACTTCAACAGTATTCCTTCTGTTTTTATCATCTGAAAGACATTGTAGAACATTGTTATAATTTATTTCTTAAATGTTTGGTAGAATTCTCTAGTAAACCTATCCAGGCCTGGTACTTCCTGTTTTGAAAGTTTATTAATTATTGATTCCATATATTTAATAAGTTAAAGGCTGATTCAGATTGCCTATTACTTATGAGTTTTGGCAGACTGTATCTTTCAAAGAATTGGTCCATTTCATCTAGGTTATCAAATTTGTGGGCATAAAGGTTGTTTATAATATTCTTTTACTAGAGGCCCGGTGCATGGATTTTTGCATGCACTGGTGGGATCTCTCAGTGTGGCCTGCAGGGATCAGGCCCAAACTGGCAGTCCAGTGCTGCCTGCCACTCCTGCCTACTGCTCCTGTTCATCCAGACCGCACTGGGCCTGCCGTGGGCTCGTGCCTAATCAGTCCTGAGTGGGAGCAGCTCATGTCGCAGGGGGGCTTGCCAGCCATGAGCCCTGTGTCTGGCGCCCATCGGTCAGCTGAGCCGCACTCCCATTGTGGGAGCACACTGACCACCAGGAGGCAGCTCCTGTGTTGAGCATCTGCCCCCTGGTGGTCAGTGTGCATGACAGTGACCAGTCAACTGGTCATTCGGTCGCCTAGCCTTTTATATATATAGATTATTCTTTCAACATCTGTGGGATCTGTAGTGATGTCATTTCTAATATTAGTAATTTGCATCTTTTCTAATTTTCTCTTGGTTAGCCTGGCTAGAAGCTTATTGATTTTATTGAGTTTTTCCAAAGAATTATCAGCTTTTGGTTTTCTTGATACTCTCTGTTAATTTTCTGTTCTCACTTTTATTGATTTCTGCTCTTGTTCTTATTTTTTTATTTTTTGTACTTTGGGTTTAATTTGCTCCTATTTTTCTAGTTTTCTAAAGGATGTTCTAGTTTTTTTCAGTTACATTAGGCTCTATTAAAACCCCAGCAGATTATTCTCTGCTGAGATAGTTTTTTCTGAGCATAAGCCTTAAAGAACAGAACGCTCTGGTGTATTTCAAAATAGTTTTCCCTTCCCCTGCAGAAAGCCTGAGATTTTTCTCCAATATTCACTGTGAGAACCTGGTATAGGTCCTGGAGGTAAAACTCACAAAACATGGGTGCCCCTCTGACTGGGTCCCTTTGGAGACTTTAACTTTCAGAGTTGTCCTCACTGAGCCTATAGTAATGCATTGATTGCAGTTCAGGATTTTCTACCCAAGTACCTGTTGCTGTGGAGGTTTCTGCTGGTGGTTTCTGTCCTGGTAAGTTGTGATTCTCTGTATCTGCCTCTCTGTCTCTCCAATTTGGGGGGCAGTGGTTTGCGTTTTGACCTCACTTTCTTTACTGATTGCAGAAGAATGAATTAAAAAAATAGTTTATTGATTTTTAGAGAGAAGAAGGGAGAGAAACATTGATGGGAGAGTGCCACACTGATTGGCTGTCTCCTCCATCTCCCCCACCGGGGATCTAGCTTGCCACCTCGGCATGTGCCCTGACTGGGAATTAAACTTTTGACCTTTTGGTGCATGGAACAATGCTCATCCAACTGAGCCACAATGGCCAGGGCAAGAGTCAATTTTTCATTTTATTTACCTTATCACGTGTTACTAAGATGGACTGGTAATTTTTAAGCTCCTTATCTGCTGGACTGGAAACTGGAAGTCTAGGCATTACTTTTGTTTTTATTTTTAAAGCACTCTCAAGCGGAATCTTTGGTTGGTTCCAATTGCGTTGTGCTATGGATTAAGCTAAATATTGTAACCAGCACTTATAACCTGAGAAAAGATAATTCACTAGAGGCATAGATTCTCTACTTAAATAGTGAAAGTTAGCTCATGAAACTGTGGAATAGGGTGCTTTTAGCACCAAGCATCATAGCTTTTATGGAGAAACCTCTTGCAGTCTCCAGAGGTTTTGCAAATGATTCACAGGTGTAGCTGGTTTGAGGAAACAGATGTGTTCTTGAAGAGTTGTGTGCAAATTGAATTTTTGTTAATTGAATCTTATTTAGAATTCATTTTAGGAGAGCTAGCTATTTAAAGTAGCCCTTTGGTGAATTCTTTTGTGAAATGAATAATCACTCCCTAGTTTATCTTTTTTTAAATGCAAAATTTTATATGTGACACTTTCTTAAAGCTATGTACCAGTTCTAGCCGTATGTAGGAAGTGTACTTTTAGCTCTTGGTAAGAATACCACTCATTTTCCTATAATTAAAGAGAATGCTGTGTACAAAAAAATATAATCTAAGTGTAGTGTTATGCTTAGAAACAGAAGTAGACTAGAGTTATGGTCTTGAAGTATGGCAGCAATTTGAAATACACTAAACTGGGCGTTCAGTTAGCATTGACTAATAGGTTAATAATACAGGTACAAATGACACTGCACTGGTGATCCTGATTCTGTAGGCCTAGTACAAGGCCCAGGGATGTGTATTTTTTAAAAAAATATATTTTATTGATTTTTTTACAGAAAGGAAGGGAGAGGGATAAAGAGTTAGAAACATCCATGAGAGAGAAACATCGATCAGCTGCCTCCTGCACATCCCCCACTGGGGATGTGCCCGCAACGGAGGCACATGCCCTTGACCAGAATTGAACCTGGGACCCTTGAGTCCACAGGCTGACAGTCTATTCACTGAGCCAAACCGATCAGGGCAGGGATGTTTATTTTTAACAAACATTCTGCACGGCCTGATACAGTAGTCACTAGCCACTTTGGGGTATTTAAATTAATTTAAATTAAATCAGTTGCGTTGTGGCACTGGTCACGTTTCAAATGATTAATAACCACATGTGGCTAGTGGCTACCATATTGCATAGCACAGATTATAAAACACTTCCGTTACCTTGGTATGCTCTTTTCAACAGCACTGCAGTGATTCTAATCACAAGCAATGCTGGGAAACATTGGTTTAATTACAAGAAGCCTGTCCTTAGAGCCAGAACCCTAAGGTTTTAGGCTCTAACAGAGAAGCACCTTTCTGTAACATTCGTTTACTTGTTGTTATAGGTACCATCGGGAGCCATTCTGCTGAAAATTCAAAAGGTCTTGTCTCCTTCTCTATGCTAACCTTTATCACATGGATACTAATTTCATGCTTCTGCCTTATAGGTATGACTATGAAATGAAAAGCGGGGTTTTCATTGTCCACAAATGAAAATCAGCCTCATCTCTTTAGAAGCACGCCTCAAAGACTACATGACCAGCCATGCAATTTCTGAAGAGTGTGCAAATAGAACAGATAAATTCCAAGTCAAGTAATAAATTTTGGCTGGTGATCTTTTCGTAGGGTGAACTTAATAGGAGACAGAAAATGTATTATTGGAATCATATGTTATATTAAAAGGTACAGAACCTCAGAGAGTACTCAGTGTTCATAGCTCAGAAGAACTTCAGTTCATAGACAGAACTGGTACCCCTTCTTTCCTCCTACTATAGATCAGTAAGCTGAAACATAGAAGGGTGGGTGTGCTCTAACTGTTCTGTGCCTGTTTCTCTCTATATAAAAAAGGAATAGTAACAATTTCCATTTCATTTGTGTGTTGTGAGGATTAAAAAATACATGAGAAGCATTTCGCACAGTATTATCCACACATATCAAAGGCTTACTCCATTTTAGTCATTACTGTTGTTAACAGTTTCATCAACTGCATCACAGAGTTATTCACATACCTGGGAATAGAACTGACCTTGTTAACATTTAGGTCACTCTCTCTGTATCATGTAGTTTTAAAATACAATTGAACATGCACAGCTATGTTAGTAGACTCAGAGTGCCTGATATATCTGGCAAAAGAGAAGCTGCTTGGAAAATTTGTTTTTTTTTGCTACTGCTGACTCTTTTCTTCAGATAAATCAACCTAAATCTTAAGAAAACTTGAGAACCCTGGAGACTCAGGAATGCACCAGGCCTTGGGGCTCTGGAAAAATTTGTAGGCATTAAAAAGAAGTCAAAATATTCTATTTATATTTATCAATCTTGTGATAGATATTGATATATTCATATACAGTGATATATATATATATATATATATATATATATATATATATATATATATATATATATTTAAAGGACTGTTCTATTTGTAGTAAACACCTAGATATGAAATGACAAAGCTCATATCATTTTTCTTCTTTTAATGCAATGCACTGATGACCTCTGACGGGTAGGACTACAGACAAAATGTCACTTTCCTGGTTCAAGTGTTTACCAGACATTTCAGTGTTTCTGACAACGATTACATTTTCAGTATGGTTATTCTTTGTCTTGTTTTCCAAGCTTCCAGCTAGTAGTTGGTCTTGCACTTGCATGCTATGGTCATCTTTCCTTGGTGAGGTCAGTGATTCTGACAAGATGTGTATTTTTCACTCTATAGTTTATAAATCGACACGGCACCACATCTGAATGGAAAGAAGTAGCATGTGTTGTTATGACTTTGGCAGGTAAACTTTTGTGAAGAATCAAGCTCTTCACATCCAGACTGGCATGTAGTCCACCCCAAGACTTCCAGTAAGACAGATCAGAACTGAAAAGAAAATAACCACACTATGGAGTAGATTATAATTTAGTTCTTTTTAGAAAATCAAACTCCCACCGTCAAAATACATTTAAAGATTAGGTAACTCAAAACAGTATGTTCTGAATAACCTCCCAAGAATGCATTTTGTGAGATTATAAAAGACCGCTTTGTTTCAAACATGCCTTAAACATTTCTCATCTCCTATGGAGTCATAAGTAAAGACCTTGATTTTTCATGTTCCCTGGGAGTTGCCTCCCACTCATCACTTAGCTGATCTTACGGTCCCCTTTCCCACCCACCTCACTCGCAGCATGGGCCTTCCCTGCTTTCATGCCTCTCTTCTTTTCCTTCACAAAGTTCACATTTCGTTGCTTGTTCTGCTAAAGGCTTAAAGCCTCCTTTGTCCCAGCCAATTACTGAGGAAGCAAATCAACTGGGGATGTGAAGAATAGGGGACAGAGTTTTTCCTAAGCTTCCCTCTACCTTGCGGAATAGTAATAGGCTAGTTGGAAAACCTTGCTTTCTTTCCTTCTTTGTAAACAAGTTAGAATCACATGTGTTTTCCCTTCTAACATTATCTTGTCTCAGGCTGAAAAAAAAAATTAAGCATTTTTAAAGGGTCCAACCTTCCTAATGCCCCGACCCTTTAATACAGTTCCTCATGTTGTGGTGACCCCAACCATAAAATTATTTTCGTTGCTACTTCATAACTGTAATTTTGCTACTGTTATGAATCGTAATGTAAATATCTGATATGCAGGATGTATTTTCAGGGGTCGCGACCCACAGGTTGAGAACCGCTGATTTAGAGGGTAGTGTTGAAATGCATTTCTAGGCCCAAGATGGAGCATCCCCTGCCTGGGTTGCTACATCGGAAATGCAGCATATCTGGGAAACCGATCCCCAAACGCCAAATCAACTCCGGCTTTTCACCCCAAACAGGGGCGACTGTGTGGCCCCAGCCAATTAGATATTGTCTTGTCTTTTCCTTATTCTTTATTCTTTATCCTATAAAAGCTTCCTGCCTTCTGTCTCATTTTGCAGTTCTCCAAAAGGAGACTGTCCACTTCATAAAATGTTAATAACTTTTGTTTATCACCCAAATTGTCTTGTTTAATCATTTTTTAACAGTAGTCACAAAAGAAAGATCAATTTAAATGGACTAGATTGCCTGTAGTGTCCCCAACCTGGACTTGGGAGGAGAATAACTCAGAAGCTAGTTCATAGTACAGACTTTTGGGCCCCACTCCAAAATCAGAATGTAGAGAGTGGGACTCTGGAAACCTAACTTTCTTCACAGCATCGGAGGTAGACTTGAAAGTGATTGGACGGACATTTGAGAGCTCACTGGTGGCTACTTTCCACATCCCTTCTCCAGATACTGCGGTAAAGGAGAGGAAGCCCTGGGCTGCTTATCAGCACTCATATGTGCTGATACTGCCTGGGTCAGCACAGATAATTGAAAGTTGATCTATTAACTTTTGGAAATTATCATGGAAAAACATAACAGGTCCCAGGCAAGAAAGGAAGATAGCATTCTTGTCTGGCAGGAGATTTATTTGTATCTTATGCAGGTTAGCAATGAAAATAAAGAAGAAGAAAAACATTGTTTAGCGCAATAGCAGAAAGGTCACAACCAGACAGCTGATGAAACAAGTTGCTATTGTTCTCATACAATTTCAGTTTATTTTTACCCCATAACCACTTAGATTATTTTATCTTTCTTGCCTTCTCTCTTTTTTTTTTTAAAAAAAATATGTTTTCATTGATTTGAGAGAGAGGGGAAGGAAGGTTGAGAGAGAGAGAGAGATAGAAAGAGAAAGAGAGAGAGAGAGAGAGAGAGAGAGAGAGAGAGAGAGAGAGAGAGAGAGAGAAACATCGATGAGAGAGAAGCATTGATCAGCTGCCTCCTGCACCACCCTTCCTGGGGACTGAGCCCACAACCCAGGCCTGTGCCCTGACTGGGAATTAAACTGCTGACCTCTTGGTGCATAGGATGACACTCAACCAACTGAGACACACTGTCCAGGGCTGGCCTTTTCTTTAAGTACACAGTATGTCTTCCCTTCTCTTTAAATCATCAGGCAGGCACACATTGGGGATGTTTGTGTGCTACATCTGCATTAAAAACAATGCTCTCGTTATACACTTGCCTACTGTTAAAGGATAATTTTCATGAAAAAGATAAAATCTTAACTCTCACACCTTTATAAAATGATCATGTGTTAATGATTTTATTTAAGTCATTATTAATGTGGGAACTTGGCAGCTTTTACAGCTGGTCCCAACAACAAAAATATTTATAGATCTGGAATATTGAAATAGACTTGCAAATGAAGGCAAACTGGATTTTTGTGTGTGTGCAGGTCCTTCCTCCTCATGATAGAAATCATTTGCATGTTCATAGACAAAAATAATTTTCATCAGTATCTTATAACTTATTAAAAAATATTTCAAAAACAATGAAAGGCTAGAACCAGATAAACTGGAACGATGTGCCTAAACAATGCATAGTTTTCCATTGAAGCACAAATGTTTCCCTATACTACTGAAGAAAGCATAATAGCTCCCTATTGCTACTAAATCCTAACTTGTCTGCAAGACTTTCTAATCTCTCCTTAAACTTGTTTGCTTTATGCTACTCCCTTGACTTATATGTCCTCTTTTATGGCTTCCAATTTCTAAACAACTCTCATTTTGATGACTTTAATTAAATTATAAAATGGGTACATATTCATTTTGGAAATTTTGTAAAATAAAGAAAAAATGTAAATAACAGCATGAAAATCAGCAATAACCTTACCACATCTCAATGAGGAGATACCTTAGTACTATGAATAGTCAAGGGAATTTGAAGGCTTTTTCACCTGTTGTTCCATGGCTATCAACACCTCATTTGTTAATGATCCTGTGCACCTACCAGATGGAGACTTTTGCCTTTGCTATGGCCTGGGTTTCTGAAAGTCAGAACCTGCCAATTTAGTGTGTTCTTTTTTCACTTCCATCAATATGTCTGCCATGCAGACTCATTCCTTGTGCTCAGTCCTAACAAAGAAGAACATCCCTGTTCTAAAGCCACCAATCAGTGGCATTCCCATGTGGCTTTCCATGAAACTGCAGCTGAGCTTCTATATAAGGCTATCAAAGGCATCTGGGAAATTCGGTATATCGAATGAGTGTTTCTCCAGTTGTTTTGGTTTGGAAAGAGTAGGTCAATACAGGGGTTTTACATCAAGCTGTTGCTGCTGCTCAGAGTCCTGCACTATGTCCAATATGTCTTCATTACCCTAAGGTGCCGGCTGCTAGTCAATGCCATGATCTTTTAAAAAATATGTATTTTTATTGATTTCAGAGAGGAAGGGTGAGGGAGAGAGAGACATCAATGATGAGAGAATCATTGATCAGTGGTCTCCTGCACAGCCCTCACTGGGGATCCAGCCTGCAACCCGTGCATGTGCCCTGACCAGGAGTCGAATTGTGACCTCCTGTTTCATAGATTGACACTCAACCACTGAGCCACACCGACTGGGCAATGCCATGATCTCTCATCTTCAGATCCAGAACCTTAAAGATGCCATGGGCCAGTGGCCTTCCTAGATTCACTTCTTCAAGACTTTCTATGTACAGTCTAACAGCAACAAAGCTGGAGAGACGCCCTCCCCCCCCGCCCCCAAATACAGGAGCCAATGGCACATTGATTGCCAACACATGGATACACATGACACACATGATTAGCCCTTGTTGATTGTCACATGCATGTGTTCACATTAAACATTTAACAACCAAGTCTCTCAAAACAGAAGCTTGATTTGCTGCATTTGGCAATTTCCATGGTGTGAATACTCCGACTGTGGCTGATTTTAAGCTGCTGCCACTGAATATGGATTTGGGAAGAGATCATGCTCCTGCCATCCTCACCCCCACAGAGAGGCCTGTGCACAGAGGACCCTAAGCTAGAGACAGCTTCAGAGGGAACCATATTAAGGGCAGCTGGCTGAGGATGATCTCATCAAAGGACTCACAACCTTTGTTTTGTTAGCTGAGCATTAGTCAACACATTCCCTCTTCCTCCTTCTCCCCATAGAGCTGGGCTGAGATGATCTTGTGCAGGTATATGATGACTCAAGTGGCCGAGGGCCCATCTCCCTCCACACCACTCACCCAAAGCAACAGATCTCTGATGTATAGTAAACACGAGTTGAATAGGAAAACTCTGCTCCAAGGACACCACTGTGGTCTGAAGCCTCTGAAATAAAGCTATCTATTCCACTAGGCATAAAACACAGCACCGGGGTTCAGATTTTCTTTGTTGAGGGCCAGGTGGGCCTGCACCGTGCAGGCTCAGAGACATCTCAAAAAGCTGGGTATTATTTTTTTTTACAGCTTTATAAAGGTATACTTTGCAAAACAAAATTCACTCATTTTCAATATACAATTCAATAGTTGTTGTTGTTTTTGTTTTATTATTTTTTAAGAGTTGCACAAACTATCACCACAATTTAATTTTAGGACAATCTTATTACTGCAAATAGAAACCCCATACCCATACGCAGTCAATCCCATTCCCTCTACCCTCCCCTCTCATTTCTAAGCAACCATTTTCTGTCTCTATATATTAGCTTATTCTGAAAATTTGATATAAATGGAATCATACATATGTGGCCTCTTGAATCTGGCTTTTTTCACCTACCTTAATGTTTTTCAGGCTCATCTATGTTGCAGCATGTATCATTACTTCATTACTTATTCTTTTGATTGCTGAATAATATCACAATTTCAATTTATTCAAATGCTGATGAACATTTGATTTTTTTCCCACTCTTTGGCTATAAGGAATAATGCCAGTATGAGCATTTGTGTACAAGTTTTTATGTGGACTTATTTTTATTTATTTATTTATTTATTTATTTATTTATTTATTTATTTATGGTATACACTAAGGCACCTAAGAGTGAAATTATTAGATCTTAAGCTGCTTTTATGTCTATCTGAGTTGAACCAAAATTACCAGTAAAATGATCTCAGAAAATGATATAAACATGAGATTGGTGATGTTGCCTCATCAATGTCAGTTCCCAATCTCCTCTCCCTCCATCTGTATATATCCATCTACTGCCCGCTCCTCTCTCACTGTGTTTCTTCTGCCCACCCATGCAAGAGTTGTTGCATCTCCAGAATCTCACACTGAGCACTTGTTTTAAAGAATAGTGTATTCCTTGGGAAAGTCTGATGTATTTTCACCTGTTCTATATTTTCCCTGCCCCAACTCACGTTATTGTAGATAAACTGAACCACCTGTTGGGAAGAAGAAAATCCCCCTCTACCTTTGTTGAGTTCTCACAGCTGGACTAATGAGAAAATTGACAGAAGAAGATGACATGAGCAGGAGAAAGTCCAATTCAATATGTGCACATGGGAGATCATGCACGGTGCTCTCAGAAATAATGAACCAGCCAGCTTTTTATACTTTTTGGACAATACAGTTGCGAAGAAATTACAGGACAAAGACAGTTAGGTTTGGGAGCTCATCAGTGAGGAATCTAAACAAAGTTTGGGCTTGGGTAGTAGATTAGTAAAGGAGTAACAGAGTTTGTTCATGTAAGCTTTTTGGCCCTGGATTCCTTCACTGTAGTGATAAAAGGGCCTCTCTCAACCCTCCTGGAGCAAGGAGGGCCCTTTCTCAAGGGAGATTTATTTTCTGCATTCAAGGAGGCAAGGGAGGGTCTACGTTCCCTTCTGATACTAACTGTTTTTCAAGTTACTTCAATTCAAGGTATCATATGCCATGGTGGGATATTCTGGGGCAGCTTGCCTGGGCCCTGACACTGCCATAGTCCATGGAGTGGGTGGTGACAAGACTCTACCTTGAGTTACCTTCCTACAGGGTCTCTTAGATTTAAGGAATCTTAGAGAAAAGTTGGAGGAGCTCGGATAGCCAGAAGCTACTGAATGTACTTCCTCAGAGCAGGAAGGCAATCCTTGCCCTGGCCTTTCTTGCCTCTGAGGCAACTGTCTGTCTTATTCTTTTTCCACTTGAAGAATAATGAATGTTATTGACTTTTAAAGAAGATTCACTGTTGAAATAATAAATCTTTATGAATATCATATAAATAGTTTTGTATTATCCTTTTTATTGGTTTAACGATATAACATAAGCATTTTCCAATCATGAGTAATTCTTCAAAAACATAATTTTAATAGCCGTATACCATTCCAATGTATCATTATACCATAATTTATTTAACAATTCTTCTATTTGGGAAGGACTCAGAATTTTTCACTGTTATAAGGTGTACTGAGACATATTTTGCTACATTTTAAATGCCTTTGGCTAGATTTTTATTAGTGCATTTGCTAGGTCAAAGGATGTGAATATTTTGAAAGATTATATTACTGATTCAAAGGCCAGATTTAACTCTACATATATCATCAAGCCTTCTCTAACCACTGTAGCCCAGTGAGTTTCTTTCTCTGAACCAATTGTACTTGCACTGTTTCCACACAGAGATTTCATTTAGTTTTTTTCTAATCATTTCTTTTCTTTCGTTTTTCCCATTAATGGTTAAATTGCAAATTTTACAGGAATGAAAACCATGCCCTTTATTTTATTTGAATTCTTTGCCAAGTTTTCTTTTACTTGCATGAAAAACAGACATAGTGGTCTCAATTTCTCTGAAAAGCAAGCATTTCAAAGGACAAGTAGCACTTTTCTAAACATAGGAATTATGAATGTGTTGACATTATAACTCCCTTAACCTTCTAAGTTTGATAGCCCTGTTTTCTTCAATTACTAGATTTGCATATTCTAATAATTGTAGAAAAGCTCAGATTTTGTTATAAGCACTTTTCCTCTAGCCTATGACCTTTTGTACTAGAATTAGTAGAATAGATCTAGCTAATCCTTCCTGCAGCTAAAACATACACCGTTCCTAATATTCTGAGCCCTTTCTATTAACCCGATGAAAGGGTCAAAAGAGTAGACAATAGATAGAATAAGCCTCGTATTGACTGTAGTCCTTGATTTACTAAATAGTGAAACATGAGATTATTTTTTCAGTCAAGCATAATAGAAAGAGCAGAGACCTAGAATTGAGGAAACATGGATTTTGGTCTCAACTGTGAACTGAGTTTGTGAATATTAAAATATAACTTAGCATCCTTTGGCCTCAGTTTCTTTACTTGTTGTGATAGGCAGAATAATGACCCCCAAAGATATGTACATCCCAATTTTCGTAGTCTGTGAATATGTTACATGGTAAAGGGGATTTTGCAGATGTAATTAAGTTAAGGATCTAGAGGTGGGAAGAGTAACCTGGATTAACCAAGTGTGTCTAATATAATGACAAAGGTCCATGAAAGGGGAATAAGGCAAAAGAGAAGAGTCAGAGGGAGTTGGACTTGGAAGATGAAAGACGGGGTCCTGAGCCAAAAAATGCAGGCAGTGTCCAGAAGCTGGAAAAGACAAGGAAGTGAATTCTCCCCTAGATCCTCCAGAAAGAAACACAGCCCTACCAACTCCTTGTTTTTAGCCTAGTGCTACCCATTTCAGACTTTTGATATACAGAACTATAAGACAATAAATTTATGTTGGGTTAAGCCACTAAATTTCTAGTAATTTATTGCAGCAGCAATAGAAAATGAATACACCTGTAAGGAGATAGGATGAATGATACAACTATGGCAGGCCTGTCAGACATGAAAAATAATTTCACATCTTCTTCAGTAGTATTTAGATATCTGTAAGAATGGGGCAGTCATTATTAGAAATATTGTTATTCCCCAAACATATGAAATAGTATTTACTATCCAAGTGTACTAAAGGAAAATAATGCAAAGGCTATAAAAATGCTTATATTTAAGGGATGATTACTTGGTCAGGTCATTTAACTCCCTAGTTTGCAGATAAGGGCATTGAGGCCTAGGATAGCTCACTGACTTGCCCAAGATTACAAAGGTGAAGGCAGGATTCAAATCTAAGCAATATAACTTTAAAACCCACGCTCACTATACTCACCTCACTGTATGCCTCCTTGACTAGTGTAAGTGTGTGTTGACAGGGAAGTTTTATTTTTTTTAATCCTCACCCGAGGATATGTTTTTATTGATTTTATTTTATTTTAGAAAGAGAGGAAGTGAGGGAGAGAGAGAGGGAAAGACAGAGAGAAACACTGATGATAGAGAAATGTTGATTGGCTTCCTCCATATGTGCCCCGACGGGGGATTGCACTGTAACCTAGGTATATGCCATTATCAGGAATCGAATCTGCAACCTTTTGGTATACAACCAACTGAGCCACCAGGCTAGGGTGACAAGGAAGATTTTAATAAGGAAAAGGCCTAGAAGATTTATTGGGGGGGCCCTGGCATACACTTAGGAGATTTTCTTATGGTCCCCAAAGTCACAATCCTACCCATTTTCTTACAGATTTTGAGCCAATTGTGAAGTGTGCAAAGGAGTCAGATTGAAATCAAAATAACACCCAAAGTGCTTGTAAATCTGACTGGCTTCAACTTACAGTCACAATTGGGCTTTTTAACTCCAGCCCCCAGAATTTAACTGACTGTTTCACCAAACAGCAGAACCAAGAAGCCCAACATTTCCTCAAATTTCACCAATCAGACTAAGGATACCTCCTCCACGAGAAGAGGCAATAATTCCTATTAGATAAGTATATTTCTGGTATCCACCCAACTTGTTCTAGCAAAGTGTTATAATTTTCCCAATCCTCTCTTCTACTTCAAAATTTGGATTTTTCTGAGCTTGATCATTTTTTGAGCTAAAATTTGTTTTAGAGATATTTGAATTATCTGTTCAGAGGTATAAATTTTACTTATTTATCAATATAACATTACGCTTCTTGTCTCTCCTCTTTCCTTAGGAAATATAGGTAAATGCATTTGAGAAGTTTTCTTCTTTCCTGAACACTGAAGCAAATAATGCTTTTCAACATGAAGCAGTTTCCATCAACTGCTATGATTTTGTGGCCAATAGTAACACTTGCTATTTTGTATATTAAGATAAGGATAATCAAACTCGTGACTCAAGTCATAAACAGATTGGCACAAGAGTCAGAAATTTGTTTTAATGCCTCATGTTCAGAATGCCTATAATTAAGGCTATAATTTGCTTCAGTTTGGGCTTGAATAGAATTGAGGAAGTTAGAAAGAGAGCCACTATTCATGGTGTTATTGTGAACAAATACACCTGTAGGAAAAAATGTGGAATTGTTCAAAAACACACATCCCTAGACATTAGGCTGGCCAAGCCCATTCTCTGCTTCTGTATTCTGCAGACTATTTTTCAAGATATTGAAAGCCATCAGTCCAAGGCACTAACTGGTTATTTACTTTAAATGACGCAACAGGTCCTAGACATTCTCTGAGGCTGGACCCCACATTTGAATCATAATTTTTCTTACATCTCAGAAAACCTGCTGCTGTTTATTACCAGCCCTTTATGCATTTCTTTCCAATTCTTTACCTGTAGTGATTTCAAAGTTGGTAGGTGTTTAAAAATTTCTTTATTAAAGGTCGGTCTGTGTGTGAAAAGAGATTTAACTTTCTTAGTTATGTGTTTTAGCTCTCAATGCAACCCTATTCTATTTTCAGTTCCAGGTTAACCTTGTAGTTAAGGCTTATTGTTAAGCAATTTTTTTTCTTGATTAAATGAGCTTCTTTGTGATCACAGGGATCATACAAGCTCCCTATTGTCACTCTAAATAAAACCTTAGGATATTATTGAACAGAACGCTGAACTGGAAGTGAAGAAAAAGGATTCTTGTTCCTGTTATGAGTAAGGTCAAGACTGATCTTACCTGTAATATAGAGAGAAACAATCTTCCAAGGAATGTAGTCTAGATGGGTTGAATTTCCTGCATTGAAAAGCAATGCCGTGTGTAAGTACGAAGCATTTATGAATGTAGAGTAACTTTTCATTACCAAATCACCTGAACAATCCTTCTGCACAAATCGTTAGGTGTTATGTTTACCAAATATATTACACAGATGATGGAAAAGAATGAAAAGTTTTATTACTTAGCAAGCTTCCATAGTAATGCATTGGTCATATTTAATTTTCTTTTAACTTAATCCTTCTATGATTAACAAAATGAGTACATTATATTGATATTTTATTGTGCTGTTTCTGAATGGACTGATTTGATTTGTGTCTTCTTTCAGTACTTCACATAACCTTGAATCTGTGAATATTTTGTGTGTTCTCTTGCCTTCTCTTTACATATTATTTTTAAAGAGAGAAAAAAATTGAATCTATCTATAATAATGAAAGGGTAATATACTAATGACATTCCAGACATTATAATGTCCTTCCTGACGAAGCCCAGGTCCCGGGCACCTGCAGGCAGCCCAGGGGAAGCCAGCCTGGGTCCCAAGTCCCGGGTGCCGTAGGGAAGCCAATGAGGCAGCTCAGGGAAGGAAGGCCTACTCTTGCATGAATTTTTCGTGCATCAGGCCTCTAGTATATATATAAAACCCTAATATGCAAATAGGCCAAATAGTGGAACAACCGAACAACTAGTCGCTATGATGTGCGCTGACCACCAGGGGGAGCGTGCGGAACATGGTGGGCATTGGCAGCAGGCAGCATAGTGTGGAACCTGGTGGGTGTTGGCCTTGGCAGGATGGTGGAGCAGGTGAACAGGGGCACCAGACCAAGTTGGGGCACCGGTCACTGTTATCGGGGCGAGCCTTGGTGGTTACCGAAAATTCTTTGCTCCTGCATGCCACAGTCCTGCCCCGGTGCTTCCACCCGCTGCTGGTGCCAGAGCTGCTGCTCGCACACACTACTGGTACCTGGCACTGGCACCGATCGCTCAGCACCATCAGTGGGTGCGAGCAGTGGCTGCTGGCCCAAATCGCCCCTGAGGGCTTCTCCACCTCCCCCTGTTCCTGAGAGGTGATCAGGGCAGCAGCCGCCGCTTACACCCACTGATGGTGCCTGCCCCAATCGCTCCAAGCTGTCAGAGGGTGCGAGCAGGGCTGTCACCATCAGTGTGTGGGAGCTGTGGTGGCGGGAGCAGGGCTGCCAGCAGAGAGGGGACCAGGAGGCAAGGAAGATGAGCCAAGACCTGCTCCTGTGCCCATCGAAGCCTGGTGGCCTACAGTTCCTTTCAAGGTGCACAAATTCATGCACTGGGCCCCTAGTATTTTTTATAATTTTTAAATTTGCAATTATAGTTAATGCACAATATTATATTAGTTTCAGGTATACAACCTAGTGATTAGACATTTATATAACTTATGAAGTGATCATCCTAATAAATCTCATACCTATCTGACACTGTATATAGTTACTACAATATTATCGACTATATCCCTATGCTGTAATTTACATCCCCATTACAATTCTGTAACTACCAGTTTGTACTTCTTCATCTCTTCACCTTTTTCAGCCATTCCACCAATCCCTTCCCACCTGGCAACCATCAAAATAGTCTCTGTATTTGTGAGTGTGTTTCTGTTCTGCTTTTTTGTGTATTTTGATTTTTAGATTCCACAAATAAGTGAAATCATATGGCTTTTTTCTTTCTCTGTCTGAGTTATTTCACCCAGCACTTTAGATTGATCAGAGGCAAATTGATATAACTTGAATACATATAAAACCTTTGAACATGTTTATTTTTATCCCTGTAATTCATCCATCAGTTTCTGAATTCAGTGTCTTCCAAAAAGAGCCTGAAACAAACATGCTACCTACCAGTGAGGCAAAGTTGGGCACTGAGATTTTTAATTTAGTTTCTTTGACAGGTGAAATCACATGTAACCAGAAATTGCTAGTAGTTACTCAGCTGTAACTACACATGAGACCAGGGATATTTTCTTGCCAACACTGGCATTCACTTGCTTTGCGGATTTTTCTTCCACTTCTTTTTTTCTCAGCTTACAATAGATGGCCTAGTTGTTTTAGATGGATTACACGTGTTTCTGAGCAAATCGAATACATTTAAAGCCTTCTCATCCTGGCCGGTTTTGGCGTCAGACTGTGGACTGAAGGGTCCCAGGTTTGATTCCTGGTCAGGGCACATGTCCAGGTTGTGGGCTCGATTCCCAGTTGGGGGTGTGCGGGAGGCAGCCGATCAGTGACTCTCCTCATGGATGTTTCAATCTCTCTCTCCCTCTCCCTCTTCCTCTCCCTTCCTCTCTGAAATCAATAAAAATATATTGAAAAGAAAAAAAGTCTTCCCAACATGCATGTGGAATTTGTGAGGTGCCAAGATATTTCCTGTTATCTAGGAAGTATGAATCTCTAAGGCATAGTTGGACAATCCCTGTCTTCTTAGCCTTGGCCATGCTCAGGGTTCGTGGTTTCTGTTTGTTTTGTTTGTAGCTGCTCAATGGATTGATCTCTTCATTAGGCAGAGCCACCTGGAGGCTGAGGAACGTGGTTCCCGCAGCCCGTGACTGTATCCTAGCTCTCAGCCAGCCAGCCCCAGAAGAGCTGTGACCTTTCTCTCTCCATTCACTCCAGATGTGATAATCCTTCTTTTTCTTCTCATTAAAAGCAGTGACTCCCCTGCCCACACACATATACACAAAAATTTTTTTCAAGAAATATAAGAAATCAAAGAATCTACAAGGCAATTCAGCAATCTGTAATAATCATTTGCCTGTCCTGATTTTTCTGTGTTTAAAATATTGCATATTTATTTAAATCCCAGTTTCCCATTTAGTCACAGTTACTACAATACCCGTTCTCATTAATCTTGTATGCTTCTATATGTTCCTTTCTCTAACTCCTTTTCTATCTATGAAGACTGTTATCTTTATTTTTCTTGAGTCTAAATATATCAAAAGCTGGCAATTTGTCCTATATCTGACTATTCTAATCACCACTTTCTAAACTCTTCTCCTCAGTATCTTTTTAAAAAAACATAAAATTGGTGCTAGAGTCCTTTTCTATCCACCACTAGGAAGATTGCCATTAAAACACAACATCCTTCAATATACTCGTAGGTGTTCAGTCATATGTTACTTAACACCATGCTCATCTTGGTGACATACATATTGTGTCAAAAAGCAATCATGTTCCAAAGCCATAAAAATCTTCCAGTCCTGTCTCTTCTACTTAATGCTGCCAGTCTATACCTGGATAGTTAAAATCTCTTATTACTACTTCCACTCTGGCCTTTTTACAAGCCTTTTTTATGTGCTTAAGTCATTTCACAGTCCACTTGTTCCTTCTTGTCTGGTGGTCTACAACATATGGTATTCTAATAGCTAGCTTACTAAAATCCATCCCAACACATTTAACTTCAAGTTCCAACAGCCCTGCACTATTACTAGGTTCTTGTCTATTCACTATTACTCTAATAATAAGTCTTTCAGGTATATAGTTCCTACTCTGCATTTCTACATACTTCTTCAAAACAGGACTCTAGTAAGTATGATTAGAGCAACGACCTTCCAAACCCTGTTTCCTATCCATTTTAGTCAAGAACATATTAACCAAGTACCTCACTTGGTATCAACCTTAAGAGGTTTATAGTAAACTAGAGGCCCGATGCAAGAAATTCGTGCAAGAGTAGGCCTTCCTTCCCCTGGCTGCTGGCACCGGCTTCCCTCTGGCACCCGGGACCCAGGCTTTCCTTGCAGCCCCAGCTTCATCCGGAAGGTGGTCTGGAAGGACATCTGGTCTAATTAGCATATTATGCTTTTATTATTATAGATGATTCATGCACATGTAAATCCATTCTTTAAGAAAAATGTTGTATCCCTCCCTAAAATTGTTGACACAAATTTAAGATACACAACAATGGCTATCAGTAACCTTGAATTCATAGCTTAAAAATGAACAGCATTCTCATTGACTCCACCCTACCCATCCTTTGCTATTTCATGTCTGTATTATATCATTGGTTATGTAGTCAAGCTGCCTAACTACAGGCTCTCTCTGGTGCAATCTGTCTGGAAAACTACTGGCTGGACAATCTTCCTAAGACACCATTTATACCAAGTTGTTGCCCTGTGAATATCTTTCTGAATGCCCTCAGTAACATTATATTCCCTTACCTTGCTTTTTAAAGTTTGCCATGATCTGGCTCATGCTATGTATCCAAACTTATTTCTCACTAATATATAGCCTGTTTTGGTCATACCAGATTTCACACTCTATGACCATTCCATTTCTTTCTGTTCTATTAAATGAGCCTTTGCTCCCCTAACTCCCCTTTGGAGACAATGATGTCTCTCTTCTGTTAGACCTACAAAGTATTTCCCACACTGCAAAGCCCATTTCAGTTCCCACTACCGCCATGAACACTATTTTCCAACATGAAAGAAGGTTAAAGGTAAATCATCAGAGATTGCCACCTGGGTTTTACAACCAATTAATGAGTTGCTCTATTTGTCTTATCACATGTCTATTCATCTGCCCATCCTTTTATCCATCCATTAATCCATCTAATTTTTTGATGCATTTCAAAGTAAGTTTCAGATATCAGTTCATTTCACCCTAAAAACATCAGTAATATATATCATTAATTAGAGTTCAATATTTATTTTTAGTTGTGTTTTTTTTGTCAGGTAAAATTTACATACAGTGTAATACAAAAATGGTAATTATATCATTTGATGAGCCTTGATAAATGCATATACCTGTGTAACCATAGTCCCACCAGCAATGAATGAGAGTTCTGGTTGCTTCACATACTTGTCAACATTTAGTGTTGTCAGTCATCTTGATTTTTGACAATCCTGGCTACTTAAGCTCAGTTTGATGATATGCTGTTTAGAACTCCTCTTGCTTTGAGAGTCTGTACCACACAATTTAGAATCTAATGGTTCTCTAAGCATTCTGTGCATATAATTCCTCTCCCCAGATGGACTTTAAACTCCTTCAAAGCAAGGGCTATGCCTTATACTGCTTTATTTACTTTGTGGTACCTAGCATTGGATTATGCCCATAGTAATTGCCTAATGTTTTTTAATTGGCCATTTGAAAACACACTGAATCCAAACTGAGACAGAAGGGAATTTAGCCTAAATGCTAGTTACTGTTCTGCTGGCAAATTTTCTTATTGCAGGTCGAGGTGTCAAAATTTCAAGTTGTTTTTATTTCATTCTTGACCTTTCTCTAATGATAGACTCAAAAACATATTAGGAAATAAAATGTCAATAATACCTAAAATTGTAAGCTGAGAAGCATATATAGTTGCTAAGGGAATGTTAATTCAACCATAGACTTCATTTTGTGTACTGCTTAAATTCCTCCATGAATATAAAGAAAGAGTAACGAATAAAAAGAGAGAGAGACAGACAGAGCCTGAGCCTGAGATGGAGCCAGAAGTGCAGCCTTAACCCGGGCCTTGGTTTGAGCCTTGGCCTTGGACTTTGGCCGGCAGAGCCTGAGACCTTTGGTGATAAGGGCATGAGCATGTGCCCTGAGCTTGGGGTGGGTGATGTGGGCAAGTTGATTGAGCTTGTCTATTGCCTTTTGGGATATTGGGCTTGACCTCTTTGGTCCTAATGAGGACCTTAATCGCTTCAGCACATGCACTCATGGCCTTGGCATTGTTGGCCTGCATTGTCTTCTGGTCCTTCTTGTTGTGCTTCTTGGCAAAGCACCAGTAGGCACTGGCTCAAGTTCCCAAAGGTGTCAGGCCACACAAAAACTCCAGAGTAGAAGCCTCTGTCTGCTGATGTAAGGAAGGAAGGACTGATGTGAACCCTAGTCTGCTATCCTTCTGTGCTATTTGTACACACAAACCTGAAATGGTGAGAGAGAGAGAGAGAGGTACAGACACAGAGAGAGAGAGATGGAAAAAAAAGAAAATAAAAACAGGAAAACCAACATATTTACTATTTATTTATAGGGAAAAACTCAATTTTAAAGGGCAAATTGGTCTTTTAAATTTTACATGATAAAATTATCACAAGCTAAAGTATAGCTCATTAACACATATGATTTTTTTCTGTTTATGAATAGCTTATTGTATATTGGTAAATTGAGTGTTTAAACAAATAACCCATCTTTAATACCATGTATAAGCTACAGCTATGCACTGAATTGTTTCCTCAAAATCCTATGTCGAAACCCTAACCCCTGATTTGATGGATTTTATTAGATCAAGAGGGTGGGAGCCTCATGATGGGATTAGTGTCCTTCAAAGAAGAGATGCCAGAGAGCTTGTTCTCCTCCTCCCCGCCACCACCATGTAAGACACAGGGAAGGTGGCCATCGACAAGCCAGGAAGAGAACTCTTACCAGAAACCGACCATGCTGGCACCTTGCTCTTGGACTTCTAGCCTCCAGAACTGTGAGGAAATAAAATTCTCTTGTTTAAGCCACCAAGTCTACTGGCTGACTGAGACACACTTACCATTCATTTTACTAAAGTTCCACTCTCCATAAAAAGTCATTTTTCTCAGAAAACAACACTTAAGTTAAAGGTTTTCAATTTTAAAAATTCTAATTGGCACATAGTACACTTTAAGGAAATGTGTGTTGAACTGAATTGAGCTCAGTTTGCACCCTCTATAATATTAACCTGAAGCAGATTTATTAACAACTTGGCAGAGGCAATAAGCATATATATATATATATATATATATATATATATATATATATATATATATTACTAGAAGCCCGGTGCACAACATCCGTGCATGGAGGGGAGGGGGTCCTTCAACCCAGCCTGCACCCTCCCTCTCCAATCATGGACCCCTCAGGGGATGTCCAACTGGGATTGGGCCTAAACTGGCAGTTGGACATCCCTCTTGCAATCCGGGACTGCTGATTCCTAATCACTGACCTGTCTGCCTGCCTGATCACCCCTAACCACTCTGCCTGACTGCCTGTTTGCCCCTAACTGCCCTCCCCTGCTGGCCTGATCGCCCCTAACTGCCTCTGCCTTGGCCCCCACCACCGTGGCTTTGTCTGGAAGGACTTCCAGAAGGCTGTCTGGTCTAATTAGCATATTACCCTTTTATTAGTATAGCTAATTTGAGAAGACCTATAGTATAGTCCTCACTTCTTCAAAGCAGCTACCCAGTCTTTTTAAAAAATATTTTTATTGATTTCAGATAGGAAGGGAGAGGGAGAGAGATATAGAAACATCAATGATGAGAGAGCATCATTGATTGGCTGCCTCCTGCATGTCTCCCACAGGGGATCAAGCCCACAACCCGGGCATGTGCCCTGACTGGAAATTGAACCATGGCCTTCTGGTTCATAGGTCGATGCTCAACCCCTGAGTCACACCGGCCGAACTAAAGCAGATATCCATTCTAATAGCCACTTAGCATTAGGTAGCAATTCCTTCATAAGTAAAGTATTAGCCCCACTTTAAATATAAGCAGTTTTAGAGGAACATCAAAACATTGTCAGTAGTAAACGCTGTAACAAAAATGAGTGAATGGGATTGCCAAGCAGGATCTGAAGAAGGAAAACACAAAATAGGTTGATTTGTATTTGTTTGGGTGGGATATGGGGAGTAAAGTGGATGGGAAGAGTTATCTGGAGTAGTGGTGGGAAAATGGCCAACATTTAAACATTGGGAAAATTGACATGAAAATCTGGATTTCCAGTTTCTCTTGAAAAATAAGATCTAGAAGCACTAGGCTAGCATTCTTGCATAGCAATAACCACCTGGAACAACATGGTAGCTGCCTCTTTAAAAAGGCCATTTTCTCTGTCTTTTGCCATGGTCCCACCATCTCCATGTCTCTTACACCAGGTGTAACTTCATTATGAAATTTGCCCATTTCTTGTAGGTTTTACAGTTTGCCACCCCTGGACTAAGGCCTAAGAAGGTAGAGCTAAATATGACAACAATGGAGGTTTGAGGGGAACTGTGGGCAATTAAGAGTTAGAGAATTGTTGAATACAGAATGAAGTGGTGATAGGAGTGAGAATGCTTGGGAAAGTGACATGTCTTGTCTATGTAAAGTAAATGCAAATGAGATGCACAGAACTTTACTATCTAAGCCTTCATTTTCCTGGAATGCCTCCTACTTGCTTTCCATAAACCTCTAAAAATTAATTAGCTCACCATATCATGCAATTATTGCTATAAGCCACTTCCAATTGAGCATTGCATTTCCAATTTACTCTAACAATACAAAAATAATCTGTAGTTACCATTCTGAATATTTTTATTGTGAAGGATGATGAAGGTTACTCAAAATTTTGTTGTTAATTTCTCACATTTGTAGTATCCTTGTAAATAATCCATTTTCTTAGAAGTCCCCACTATCAAGTGGATTTCATACTTTCAAATTATATTAACCCGAGAAATACAAAGCAATGTAAGTGAGGTAACAAAAACACATTAATACTATCAAATGTGATGACACATACACCCAAATTTGTTTTAAGTGGTGTCTTTGTTGTTATTATTATTTTTTTGTTAATCCTCACCCAAGGATATTTTTTTATTGATTTCATAGAGAGTGGAAGGGAGGAGAGAAAGAGAGAGAGAAATATCGATGTGAAAGAGACACATCGATTGGTTGTCTCCCTCATGCACCCTGACTGGGGCCAGGCATTGAGCCTGCAACTGAGGTGCATGCCCTTGACTGGAATCAAACCAGGCCCTTCAATCCTCAGACCAATGCTCTATCCACTGAGCCAAAGTCTTATTTTTTTTTTTATTGATTTCAGAGAGGAGGGGAGAGGGAAAGAGAGATGGAAACATCAATGATGAGAATCATTGATTGGCTGCCTCCTGCATGCCTCACACCACACCAGGGATTGAGCCCACAACCTGGGCATGTGCCCTGATCCGTAATTGAACCGTAACCTTCTGGTTCATAGACCAAGGTTCAACCACTGAGCCATGCCGGCCAGCAGGGGTATCTTAATTTTGTTGCCTAAAAAACCTGAAAGAAGTGATTGTCATTTCATCAAGCTTGAGAATCTACTTGTGATGAATAAACAGTTTTATTATTACCTGACATACATAAAGCACTTAGCATATAGTCTGGACAAAATTAACCCTCAATAAATGTTACTTTTCTTCTCAGATCCACCCCCTCCTTCTTACAGCTTTCTTGTTATTATTTGGGGGAATATTTTATTTACTATTATTTTGGGATAGGAAAATTGAATTAGAATGAACCTAGCCACACTTTATAGATAGAGCTCCTTACCAGCTCATATAAAACTTCCCTGAGAAGTTAAGAATATTAGACAGATGGTCAAATAGGAGAGCAACTAGTCTTTCAAATTAAGCATCAGTTTAATCTCAGAAAAAAATATAGAAAATTAACAACAAAAAAGTCCCTTTCCTTCTCATGCAAGCATCTTACTCCTTGTGTGCAGTCTTGGGGGTCAAGACCTTTGTTCACTGTGGCAAGCACATTGTGGGAGACGCTGTGGCCAATAACGAGGGCAGGAATTTTTCACTTTTTTGTTCACTGCTGTGACCAACAACCTAGCAAATGTCTGTCAGGCAGTAGACTCTCATTAGAACATTTGAATGCCGTAACGCCCTAGAAAGCATAGTCCTTGCCCTTGAGGAGTTTGAAGTTTAAACAATGAAATGACGAAGAATAATATAAGAAACGACTAACTTACAGGATTGCCTGCGTATGAACGATCATATCGCTTTTACCTTCCTAGTTTCTCTTGCTACCCCCTAATACTTTCCCACTAAAATGCATGTATAAAAGTGGAATTAAGCAAACAGTAAGAAATGTGAAATTTTTATTGATGCTTATGGCACTTCTCATTTCAACTCATACCCATCTGCTAAGGTCATGCTGACCCAAGGTTGTTTTATTTTTTGTTTTGTTTTTAACAAATCTAGATTTCCTAATATGTCTTCCTTATTTTCTCCTTATTCAAATACTTTTATCTAGATATTTATTGGTAAAGCATGAGAGGTGTGTGTGTGGGTGGGCAGAGTCACACATGATGCTTAATTAGATTCATAATGTTCCAAAGCATAATGTTTATGACAGCCGTGTATACATGTTGCTGTCTTTGGATTCCAGAAAGAGGATCAGACTTTTGTCATGTCCTCCTCAGGATACAGGCTCCCCACGGTGACGGCTGCTGGCAGCCTGGAGCTCCCCATTGAGACCCTCCCATTGGCACAGTCTCAAATCATTACTGTTGCCAGCTACTGTCTGTGTACTGGCAAGAGGAACTTGGAGATGGGAAGGAACATATTTCCACTTTTCCTCATTTATTTTTCAACATTCTAGGTTACCAGAGAGAAGACAGTGGGCAAAGGGAGTAAGCATGTGAGCAAGTGCAAGTCCTCACTACATACCTAAGTGTTAAAGACATTCTTCGTATAGAAGCTCCATGAGAGCACAAAACGTGTCCGACCTGTTAACTCCAGCACTTACAACGATGCTGTAAACAGAGCAGGTACTTACTAAATATTTGTTCAATGAATGAATTTTAGGTAAAGGAGTGATTAGAATCGAGGCCGTTAGTATACAAAGGCAATGTGGAGTTACATGATATCAGTTTTTGTATCGGAGGACAAAGAGTGGATTAGTTTGTAGGAGACAGAGAAATTGTGGCTGAGAGATATATGAGATGAGGTATCTGGAAGTAATGAGATATATGTAGGGAAACCATATAAGTTATTATCCCAAGCTGGGCATTTTGAAGAATGAAAAAGGCCACTTCATAATTATTCTGGAGTCTGGCCTGTTGTGGCTCAGTGGTTCAGGGTCGACCCATGAACCAAGACGTCACCAATTCAATTCCAGTCAGGGCACATGCCTAGGTGTCAGGCTGGATCCCCAGTAGTGAGTCTGAAAGAAGCAGAGGATCAAAGTTTCTCTCTCATGGGTGTTTCTATCTCTTTGTCCCTCTCCCTTCCTCTCTCTCTAAAATCAATGAAAGCATATTTTAAACAGATAATTATTCAGGGATGACATATATAAACTAGGGCTGTACTGGACAAACTGGGATACATTGGTATCCTCTTTATATGACACTAAGTAAACTGAGTAAGGGGTTGGACTGGTGAAAAACGTTTGAGAAAGATTATTTTAGTTTCCACTACAGCTATAAACTTTAATTCTGAAAGAAAGTGAGAGAGAGTGAAAGAGAGAGAGAGAGAGAGAGAGAGAGAGAGAGAGAGAGAGAGAGAGACACTAGAAGACAAAAGACCTGCTAGAATTGTAATAGTAGTGATCTAGGGATGATAGCTTTGAGAGCAGAGAGGAAGGGATAGATCTGAAGGAGTTGTGAAGAATCAAGCAGAATTGATTAACCAAGGAATATAAATGTTCAGTCAGAATACTGCCTGCAGTGTTATTTCAAAAAATATAAAATACAAGCTCTGATAAATTCTGCACTGAACTGTAGCTGCCTCCACACCTTCTAGCTCTATAACGTTGGAACACTTACTTAACCTTTATGACCCTCAGTTACCTAATGTAACTAAAGGTAAGTCATCCAAATAAGCCTCCTCATATTTTCATATTGGAAATTCAAATTTGATTCCTTAGAAGCAGTCTTTTTTTTCACTATTCCTAGCTAGGAAAGGCCTGTAAGTAAAATGTTTTCAGACTTCTTGAAAGTACCTTAAAACAAAACAAAACAAAAGAGCTAACTATTAATTCCAGGGATTAAAGCACTCCTTCATGAATAAAGAGTAAGATGACTCAATTTATGCCGAGAGCTTGTTTTCAAGAGATATTCCTGCCAACTGCATCTTGTGTCTTTCCTACATTACAAAGCATTTCTGCTGGATACCATAAGAATGGTTAGATTTGGAAGAATTTTGAGTTCCTCCTGGTGACATTTGACTTTCAGAAAGAAAAGTATTGAACAAAGTGTTTGACCAGGAGAAACCTCAGTCCCACCAGGTAACTTTATTGTCTTTTTCCTCCAACTCTGAAACCCCCCTCTCACCTCATATTCAACTCTTCAGGCCTTACAACATTTGGCTACTGCTTACCCAGGTGGTCATTGCCTCGTCTAGAGGGGTATGGTCCCTCTTATTTTCTACCCAATTTCTCATCCAGAACCCTAGTTTCAACTGCAATCCAGTTATTAGATCAAAACTCTATCCTCTTCCCTTTCTACACAAATAGACATTTTGACAAAACTTCAGAAAAAGGAATTATTTTCTAATCGCTCCCTCTCACTTTTGTGTTTATACACTTGACTTAAGAGAGAATTTGTTACATAATTCTCTGTAGTGAACCTTTATCTAGAATAATTGCAGCTTAACATCTCCACAGGTATAGGAATCAGGGAAAAGAGTAGTAGAAATTCTTGATAACACCTAAATGTCATGAGACTCATATTTTCCACTGTAGAAATTGAACCACTTCTGAGTTGTTGAAATTATTGCTAAATGTATTTGCAGTCTTTTTTTCACAATAAAAAGCTTTATTGCTCTTATTATGGGACAAAGAAATGCTTTAAATCTTGACTTCTGAAGTAGTATCTCCTGTCCTAAAAGCAATGAAGCTTTTCCAGAGAGAGGGAGAAAGAAAGTGCATTCTGAAAAGGTAGTTTATGGTTTTAGAATTTTGTTGCAATTTTGGTTCATATATTTTTACTAACTGTAACCTCTATATGTAAATTGAATTATTATATTAGAGAGAGCACTGTTTTCATAAAGTATGGAATGATTTTATATCCTAAAAGACAGAGGAGTATAAACCAGTAAGGCAGCTCTGCATGTGTTTGATGGCTGTGAAATGACCTGTTTGATTTTCTATTACAGACCAGCAGACTACACTGCCCTGGCCCGCCAGACCCAGACTGTGGGGTAGCCAACTTCTCATTAGGGAGTCCTGTGGTACAGAGTACATTCATAGCCTGTAATAAATAAAGTACATTTAAAACCTCATGTATGGAATCAGTCCTCCACTGTGGAAGCAATGCCATAAAAATATTTTAATCCTTTGAAACACTATTGGAAATGGGAAAAAATTATTTTCTGGCTGAGCCCTGTCAAATGAGATTATCATTTGCCCATATGGGATAGTGTATGCATACATGTCCAGATAGTCAAATTCATTCAAATTGGTCAGGACAGACTAATTCATCAGTTCTTTGGAGGGAAAGCTCAAGCTGAGTTAAATAAAATGCTAAAACAAAAGCAGTTTAATTACCTCAGGGGAGAAGTAGAGAGAACTTGGCCTCAAGTATTAACAGAATTCCATAATGGCTTTAATGAATAGATAATCATTTGTGATTAGGACATTTATTACATACAAAAGCGTCAGCAAAAGCAAGGATACTTTTAATCTTTTCACTTATTCTTTTTTATATATTTGCTGGGCAGACTGTGTATGTGTGTGTATCCAAAGTAGCAACATACATTCAGGTAGGGCAGGTAGAGATTATTGCAGATTCCAAACCAACAGAGTTCAGGTTAATGAGGTTTTATTGTCTGTGAATACATGACAGAGACAGGCAGTAAAGAACAAAGCCTGCTACCTATACCTCAGATTATAACTCATTCTATTTGTTTTTCTCACTGTGAGTGCCAGACATTCCACCTGTGATATGAGAGCCAACCTATTTCTTTCTTTGTGGCATTGTCCTTTGTGATAAAAATTTTTGTGGTCAGGATTCACCTGAGAAGCTGTAGGTATGTGAAGCAAAATATACATGGTTATAATTTTTTTCTCTTGGGATGGTTATCTATTGTAATTATTTTTATTGAACACCAGCAACTCAGAAGAGATGGTACAAATTATATTTTTGATACTTTCCTAGCTATCTTAAAGTCTATAAGTGAAATGATGCAGAAAAAGCCAATGACTAGGGAGGCATATATAGATAAGTCAAAGAAAAATTTACAGAAACTAGTAAGAGATCAAAATAAAGGATTGGAGGGATTCTCAGAAGAGGGCAGAATGGGAAGCACCAGGAATTTGTCTCCCTACCTAGACAACAAGTGCACTGGCAGAATATTTCTAATGTAACTATGTTTGAACTATGGAGTCAATTGAAGGGTTGCAACTACCAGTGGAAGGCTTGGATGGTAAATTGTGGTTAATTTCAGTTCTTAGCTCAGCAGCCACTCCCCACTCCCCAATTCAACCCCTGTGGAAGGCAGCTTTGCATGTGGTCCTGGAGCAGCTTGCATACATCAGGTGGGAACCAGGATGAGCAATAATATTTGGGATCTGCGTTCTGATCACTGATGCCTGACTCAGATAATGGAGATGCAGACACAGAGTTGGGCAGCCATTGTTACACCCCTATTGTTTCAAGCTCCTCCCCCTCCAAATGAAGTGACTTCCAGAAAATTTAAAGAAATAGCACTCCTCCCCCCCCTTAATTGTTCTCTTTCTCCCCTTTTGGAGCCACACATTTAAGAATATGGCATTCAAAGGCAAATTCACAAACAGAGGAAACTGCAAGGTCACTGCAAATGACCAGAGAAAGGTGCAGAATCAGAAAATACCTGAGAAAACCTTAAGTTTTCTCCTCAGGCTGATCCTTAGTACAAAGACAGCTTATAGCAATAAAAAGAAAACCTTAGTAGAAAGATAATCTTATTTCTAGAGTTACCACATTATTACATTCAAATGTAGCTTTCAACAACAACAACAAATCACAAAGTATACAAAGAAACAAGAAAGTGTGGCCTATTCAAAGGGAAAAAACAAAAAACCAAAACCCAGAAACCATTTGGAGAAAGACCAGATGGTGGAATTACTAGACACGGTCTTCAAAACATACTCAAATAACTAAAGGAAGACATAGTAAAAAGTCAATAAAATCATGTATGAATAAATTAGAAATATCAATAAAAAGATGGAAACCCCAAAAATAAACCAAGAAGAAATTCTAGAACTGAAAAGTATAATAATAACTAAATTATAAATCCATTAGGGAAATTCAAAGGCAGATTTTACCAACCAGAAAAAAGTCAACAAACAGGAAGATAAGGAAACTGAAATTATGGAGTCTGAGGAAAAGAAAGATAAAAGATTGGAGAAAAGTGAAGAGAACCTAAGAGAAATGTGAGACACCACCAAGTGGACCAACATATGATTTTGGCAGTCCCAGAAGGGGAAAAGAGAAAGAGGCAAAAAGAATATTTGAAGAAATAGTGACCAAAAACTTCCCAAATTTGATAAAAACATGAATGTAAACATTCAAGAAGTTTTAACAAACTTCAAATAGGATGAACTACATGACACATTATAATCAAACTGTTGAAAGCCAGACAAAGAGAGAATCTTTAAAGCAGCAAGAGTGCAGCAACTCATCATGTACAAGAGATATTCATTATCAGCAGATTTCTCATCAGAAACTTTGGAATCCAGAAGGCAGCAGGAATAATATATTCAAAATGCTAAAAGTAAAAAAAAAAAAAAAAAGCCAATCAAGAATCTTATGTCCAATAAAACTGTCCTTCAAATCTGAGGTATAAATTAAGATATTACCAGATAAATAGAAGCTCAAGGAGTTCAAGGGAGTCCTGCAGGTTGAAATAAAAAAATTCCAAACTGGCTTTTAAAAATATGTTGTTGTTTTTATTTTAAATGAACTATCTCTATCTCTACATCTTCATCTATATCTATCTATTTAGTTATCAATATAGATATTTTTATCTGTTCTGATAGGTGTCCAGTAATACCTCATTATGGTTTGCATTTGATTTCCATGATGGATAGTGATATTGAACTTCATGTGCTTATTTTCCATCAATATATTCTCTTCGGTGACTGTATTTCAGTGCGTATAGTGCATGTGTTCATTCAGTGCATGTAGTGCATACAGACAGTGCGTATATTTTGTTCATTTTTCTCCATTTTCTAGTTTGATTTCTTTTCTTTTTCTTTTGAGTCTCAAGTGTTCCTTATATATTATAATATTCCTTTGTCAGATTAATGGTTTACAAATATTTCCCCTCAGTCTGTAACTGTTTTTTCATCCTGTTAATGGGGTTTTTCAGTGAAACATTTTAAAATTTTGATGAAATGCAATGTATTGATATATTTTTATGGATCATGCTTTTAGTGTCTATAAAAGGGATCTTCTTGTAATTTCGGCATTTTATGTCTTTAGAAAAATATATCAAGTTTATCTAGTTTCACATTTTAGCACATATGTTCATAATAATTTAATTTTATGTATAGTCAATAAATTTTTGAAAGTACTTTGTTTATTCACATTTTTCTTGATCATCTCGCCAAAGCTATCTATATAATTCACCTTTTCAAATAATTAGCTTTTAGTTTTGTTAATTTCTTTATTGTTCATTGTTTATGGTGTTGTGCCTGTTTCATATATTTTTATCATCATCATCATTATAATCTTCCTTCTTTTATTTAGTTTTCCTTTGTTCTCTTCCATACCCCTTGAGTTGACCCTTTAGTTCACTTATTTTTGTTTCATTTTATAATGTAACTTTAACATATACAAAAGAAACTCATAGCATGTATGTAGGTTATAAAACTTCTATACCATGCCCTGACTGGTAGTTCAGTGGTTAGAGCGTCTGCCCTCAGACCAAATTGTCATGGGTTTGATCCCAGGCAATGGTCTGGGTGTGTTCAGGAGGTAACCAATCAATGTGTCTTTCTCATAATTAGGTTTATCTCTCTCCCTCTCTCCCTTCCTCCCTTTCTCTCCCTCTCTCCTTCCCTTCCACTCTCTCTAAAAAAGTAAAAACCAATGGAACAATGTTCTCAGGTGAGGATTAACAAAAACAAACAAACAAATAAAAACTTCAAATTTTATACACACAGGTGATTATTTTAATAATTCTTAAGCCCTAGGGAAAGAAATTCCTTAGTTTCATTGGAAATTGTGCTTAATATAGCTGCATGAGTGATAATTCTTGGTTAAAACACTTTAAAAAAAGATATAATAAAAAAATTAATCTGTATTGAAGATATTGATGAGACTGCTGCTGGTTGCTACATCATATTGAAAATCTGTCTTTGTTTATAATTCTTATCATTACTTTAATATATCACTCTTGAGTAATATTATTGATTTAATTTACTTTATCTTCAAAATGGGTATAATATTTGTTATCATTTAAACTACCTGCAATAGTTTACTTTTGGCAAATAATCTCAAGTAAAATTTGCTCTTGAAAAACAAATCCATAGTTTTCTATAAAGTTTTTGTTCAAACTCATTACACTTATTTTAATTGCTATGTTAATATTATTTACACTTAAAACATGTAACAATAGTTGTGAGAAAGATATTCTCTTTAAAGTTTTTCTAATCTTCATTTTTTTGCCACTTCACTTTGATATTTTATTAGAAAAGAAATTATTTTCTTTGAATAATGTATGCAAGATATATTATAACTTAGTCAGATAATTCTTTTCAATATTCAGCATGCCCTGCATTCCTCTCTACCACACCCTCCACACTACCCCTCCCTTCTTTCTCATCTGCCAGAAACTGTAATGGCAATAACATATGCATTATTTTTTAATAATCTAACTCAATCAACAAATGTATATTGACCACCTAATATGTGGGTCAAAAGGGTAAATATTATATTGAAATCCTCATAGGAATAATTCTATGGATGTCTGCATCTCTTAATATATGATATCAATAATACTTTTTAAATTTTTTCATCCTTATCTCTTGGATATAAAAATATAAATGTTAAATATAGTTTTAAAAATATGAAATTTTAATAAAATATGAACAAAGCCATATTCTTCAAATTGTCCTCTGCATACACATATGGATTGCAAATGACAATATAGATTGTCAACCTACATGTATTAGAGATAAATATTGGTTTACTTAATAGGTGGTTATAGTAATTTCAACTTAAAGTTTATCTAAACCATTTTGAATCTTTATAAACAATGTTTTTAATCTATGCCACTAAGAGATTTTTTATGCATTTACTAGCTAGTATTATACTCTATTTTGTAAAATCATTGAATTTTAACCCACTACAATAGTTTCTTTTTTAAAAAAAAATATATTTTAGTGATTTTTTACAGAGAGGAAGGGAGAGGGATAGAGAGTTAGAAACATCGATGAGAGAGAAACATTGATCAGTTGCCTCCTGAACACCCCTACTGGGGATGTGCCCACAACCGAGGTACCTGCTCTTGACTGGAATTAAACCTGGGACCCTTCAGTCGGTAGGCTGACGCTCTATCCACTGAGCCAAACCGGCCAGGGCTACAATAGTTTCTTGCTTCTTGTTTTTCTGACTTCTTAATCACTCTACATTCCTGAAATACCACTTTGAGCCCTTTCTCCAATGCTCAAGAAACTTTAGTGGCTCCATATTGTCCATGGAATGCAAATGACTGCTATTTGCCTTACACTACATTGATTCTCCCAAGAGAATTTATACACTTGCTCTCCTACACAGGAGATTATCTTTTGTTAGAAAAAATTTTATATATTTACCTCGCCTGGGGATTTCTTAAGAAAATAATTGTCTTTTTTTCTCTTAAATTTAAACCACAGAATACCTTGAATCATGGCTATGCCTCAAGAAACACTTGATAAATGTTTATTAAATGATTGATTAAGCCCATTTGAACCATATCCATGTTTTAGGTTCCTCCAATTTCTGACTCAGGATTCTTTCACTATTTATATGCAATTAATAGACAAAAAAAGGAGTTGGAAGAAGAGGACTAATGGTCACCCTTTTTGCTTTTTAAAGGCCTGGAATGTTTATATACCCGAAGTTATCCTCAGTCTAAATCCCCAAACTGTTCAGCCTTTTGAAGACTAAACCCTCTTTCCATTTTTTTCCAGACACCCATTGTCCCCATTCCCTTAAGAGACTCCTACACTGACTCCACCTGTGCTTTTCCATAGTCATGATTTACCTTGAAACTACAGAAATAAAACATGAAACCACAGATCATAGTTCTCACATTTTATACAGTTTCATCAAGTCTATGCTTAACCCTTAATATATACAAATATGTGATAGACATGTAGTGTATTCTCCATTATTCAGGCTTTATCATTCCAAATTGAAAAATACATAATGTATGTGTATGTGTACATATGTGTATGTATGCATAAATGTATTTTTTGTGTGTGTGACTAACTCGTAGACTATTAGAGTTTGGGAGAAAACGTAAAAGTCAACTATTCCCAACCAGTCACCCAATACTTGAATCCTAATGGTCATTTTCAAGTTTTCTATCTTTCTTCATTTGAGATGATCATAACTACATACAATGATTGAGGTATGGTCAAGTCATTATTTTCATTTAACTGCAGCAGCACTTTTGGCCAGTGCTTTCAGGAAAGAAACAATGATGTGTCCTAGTTCTCATTCCTGTAACATGACCACTCAGATGATAAGCTCTTCTTATATAATGCTAATAAAGATGTGGCTCAAATGGTTTTAGCCTTGAGTGGTGTCACATCCAAGAGACACACTTAAAAAACCAAAAATTAATTAGTTCATAATCTCAAACAATGCTTCTCATGCCCCTTTTCATTTCCTTCCTAATTTTTCATACCCCACACACTATTCCTCCCACCCCAATTTCCCTCTCCAGCTTGCAAAGCCTCTACTCCAAATACTCTCTATCTCATTATTTTTCAGATTCAGCCCATTTCTCTCAGTCCTTTCCATTTTTTTTAAATAAGCATGTTTTTTTAAAAAATATATACTTTATTGATTTTTTACAGAGAGGAAGGGAGAGGGATAGAGTTAGAAACATCGATCAGCTGCCTCTTGCACACCCCCTACTGGGGATGTGCCGGCAACCAAGGTACATGCCTTTGACTGGAATCGAACCTGGGACCCTTCAGTCCACAGGCTGACACTCTATCCACTGAGCTAAACCGGTTAGGGCTCCTTTCCATGTTTTAAATCCTCTTTCATCCTGCCACCCTGTCCTTCTCTGCCTATTCTTTGATTCCACAGCATGGAAAACTAAGAATTGGCCTGGGAGAGACATGCTTTGCCCAGACAGGTCATGGAATAGTGGTAGGCTGGAGAAACTGGGTGTGCAAGATAAAATTCTCTTTTGTGACAAAAGTCCATGAAAACTTTCCTATCTTCTGTTGCTTCTGTTTCTCTGGAGAACCCTGAATAATACAGGACCATACTAGCTACTGTAACATTAAGATTTCAGAAGGCAATGGCTCAGACAAGATGCACGCTTAATTTTCTAATGTTATAGTCTAATTCCAGATCAGTGAGAGGCTTTCCTGCACAGCATGACGTAGAAGTCCAATTTCCTTTCATTTTGTTTCTCTGCCATTTCCTAGCGAGTTGTCTTCACATGCATGTCAAAGTGTGGTTGTAGCCACTTCGGGCGTTCTTTCTCACTGGCTAGTGAAAGAGAATGTGAGGAAAGCAGTCCATTATCTTAAAGTCTCCAGCCTGCATAACATGCATGTTGAGCTGGAAGATCCGGCTACCAAACCCAGGTGAGAATTCCCACCTTGCATGGAAGATGGCAAAAATCATAGCAATGTTGACCACCCAAATTAGGAGCCCACAGACCTCAACCCATTGCAGCTTTTATGGTTTTGGAGTTGCCAAGAAATACACAGCACACCAGGTGCTGGTTGGATTGTGCTCTCCTCAGAGAGAAGAGATGCAGCCAGAACAGCGTCTGTTGTGGATACTGGCCTCCCATGTCCAGTGGGCCCCTACTCATAGCTAAGGCAGGGCTATGGGCTGCACGCATTCATCTTGTGCTGCAGTCAAAGACCCCGTTCTCTTCATGTGGGGACAGATACATGCTGTTGGGGCCGGCCCGGTACTATTTGGTGTACATACTTAAGTAGTACAAGGAAGTTTACTGTGTACCCCACACAGGAAAAGGTTTCTTTTAATAAGGAAGATTTTGTGGCCAAGCAGCAGCTTGGCTCGCAGCCTCCATAAAGGGAATGTTCCAGGCCCAGGGCACTGGTTTGGCAATCCTGGGGAGAGGTGGCAGGTTGTACAATGGGTGCTTCCTCAAAAGAACACATCACTGTGTCCATAATTTCATTGGTGAAAGTTCAGTCACATGGTCACACCAAACTATAAGAGCAGGTAGAAAATACAGTTTAGCTAGCCAGCTGTATTCGTTTTCTACTGCTGCTATAACAAATTACCACTGACTTTGACTTGCAACAACACAAATTTACAGTTCTTACAGTTCTGGAGGTCAGAAGTCTGAAATGAGTCTCACTGGGCTAAAATCAAGGTAGGGCTACATTTCTTCGAGAGGCATTAAAGGAGAATCTAATTCAGTGGTTCTCAACCTTGGCTGCACATTAGAAGCACCTGGGAATCTTTTTAAAATCCTGATTTCTGGGCCTCATCCTCTGGAAATTCTATTTCTTTGTTACTAATGTTGTGGCCCCATAACAAAGAAACAGAATTTCCGGAAGATGAGGCCCGGAAATCAGGATTTTAAAAAGATTCCCAGGTGATTCTAATGTGCAGCCAAGGTTGAGAACCACTGTTCTAGAGTATTCCTGCATTCCTTGACTTGTGGCCCCTTCCTCCACATTGAAAGCCAGCAGCATATTATTTTTAAATCTTTCTGACTGACCTCCTCTTCTGACTCCCTCTTCCATTTTAAAGGAAAAATCTCTGTTACTAGTTAGGCTCACCCAGATAATCTAGAATCATCTTTTTTTTAATATATATGTTTTTTTGTTTCAGAGAGAAAGGGAAAAGGAGAGAGAGATAGAAACATCAATGGTGAGAGAGAATCATGGATCAGCTGCCTCCTGCATGACCCACACCGTGGATCAAGCCTGCAACCCAGTCATGTGCCCTTGACTGGAATCAAAACCCAGACCCTTCAGTCTGCAGGCCAACGCTCAATCCATTGAGCCAAACCAGCCAGGTCAGCTAATTTCGCCACCTTAATTTCACCTGCAAGCTTAATCACCCCCTTGCCATGTAAGCTAATATATCCACATGTTCTGAAGATTGGGGTGTGCACACCATTGAGGGACATTGTTTGACTTACCAAACAAGCATGTGTACATTTCAATTTCTATGGAAGGAAATGTAAATGGAGTCTACGGTCTTTACCATATGAACTTTTATGGCTTTATTTAGGTAAAAACTATTTTAATATCTGGATCAAAATTTGAAGAATCAAAATGGTGGTGGTTGAAGTGTCCTGCTTCAATTAATTCTGTGCTGATGACTCTCCAAAGTCCCTGTCAAATATTGCCCCTCCTGAAGTTCTGTCTCATGTACAAATCAGAACTAATCACATAAACTTACCCCAGTGCTACTGTCACTCCTTGTCATAGCTCAAACCTTGAGGACTTCCTTAACTCTACCTTTTCCTTTGTTTCCTGTATCCAAACTGTCATGAAAGACATAGGAGTCAGTTTGATGTTTTTGTATTTGGTATGTCTTTTTGATCTACCCCTCCTTGTTCATTTGTAGTTCTATTTCCTTTGTTCGGTTGCTCATCTCTTCACTTTTTACTTACCAAAATACCCATCTTCACTTTAACTTGGTTTTCTCCTGTTCTAAAATTTGTCCCAATTTTGAAACTGTTGCATCTATTGTTTTCCTTTGTTTTTTAAAATTGGTTTTTTAAGTGTCAGCTTTTGGTCAAATAACCTCCTTATTTTCTACCTCATTATATTCCAGCACCTTCTATGGGCTTACTAAAATGGCATGACCTTACTCAATTCTTCTCTTGTCCACATGCTAATTTCTATTATTAGTTTTATCCATTCTTTCCCCAGAACAGGTGCGTCTCTGTGCCTTTCCTTATGCTAAATCTCCCCCCCCCCCCATTGGGATACCCTCCCTTTTCTATCACTTCACATCTTTAACATCCCTCAATATTTTGCCTCTAGCGTGTCTATGAAGTCATTAGCTACCACTTCAGCTTAGTCACTGTCTCATTTCTTGACTATTGCTTTTCAGGTTAGCACTGTACATATAGCATTTTTAAATCTGAAATGTATTTTTACATGTTTCAAATACATAGTAAAATTCTTTAAGTCAGGGATCCTGTCTGGCATTAAAACATTGTCTTTGCTTACTTTGCAGTGCGTAGTGTAGTGCTGGAAATATAGAATCTCAATAAATACTTGTTTATTAACTCGATCATTATCTCTACTTCTCTCTCCTTTTTTCTTTTCTTTTTTTTTTTTTAAATCATGGCAGTCTTAAGTTGTTTGAGAGATAAATGCCTGACAGCAGGACAGAAGGCAAATGATTGACTATAAGTCAGTGAGGTGGCGCCCCCAGACAAAGAGCAATGCGGGCCAACAACGGCATTATGCATCTTCACATGTGGTGATTAAAGTGTGCTGACATTAACATATGACAACCTGTTGAAATGATTTGTAAGTCTTTTAGGGTTTTACAAACAGCTTTATCTCTCAATTCTACATGATGAAATGGCAAAGAATTATTTATTATGTCTCTTCACCACTGGCATATGGAATTTTTTAAAGATTTATTTTAACTTCGGGGTTCTCTTGAGATTAGAGAACTGGCAAGAAAAAGAATGAAATCTTCTTTGTCTCCTCAGGCCCACAGCATTAAAAACTCTACAATGCTATTTCGTCAAGGATCTTCCTCGTATCCCCACAAAGGAAGTACTTTCTTTTTATTGTAATGTAGTTGTAAAACTCAAACAGCCATCATAATTTCATTAAATCATGCTGAACTTCATAGAATTGCTGAAAAGGATCCCTAATATGCAATATTTGTTCTGCAAACTGACTGAATATTTATAATATTTAGTCTATACCATGCTATTTATTTTAAAAAATGACATATTTGTTTTTGTTTTCTTAGTAGAGCATACGGCAAATTATATTAATTAGGCTATTTACATGATTTCCTAACTTAGAGCAGTGAAACTTGCCTTTAGCTAGCAAATAATTGGAATTACAATTGCTAGAGATATCACAAGTTTGTTAATTATATCAGGCTTCATCAAGCTCTGATAGGTTGCTAAATGGTCTTTTTTCTCTCCACCTCCTTTTTTCTTTTTCTCCTCTACCTCAACCCCCGTTTCCTTCATTCTCTATGTAGAATAAAGTTGCCATAAAGTAGATATACAACACGTGATCATGTAAGCTACAATTTCCACTTCTGATTTGGGAAACTATAATCTTCTAGAGATGAATAGATTAGTTTGTCATTATTTTCTTTTGAAAAAAAAGTGGTCTAAAAGTTGAGAGATGCCAAGGTCTTATCATATCTGCTTTTCAGAAATAATGGAAATTTCAAAAAGAGACATTAAAGTCAGAAACCAAAACAATGAAATCTACCACATTTAGTACTAGTGTACTACCTCTGCAAAACTGTTTTAATTTTTACCCTTAAGATATATTTAGAGGTTTTCCAAGGGCTTTTTATGATTTCGGGGTAGAAGCCAATTGGGGAAGCGTAAGAAGGGGATAGAAAAACATTATTAAAAACAAATCACTGATTAGTAAAAACATATATAGCCATGGCATCATCCAATCTTGTCAGTGTTGCTTATAACTCACATTACCTTACCATTGTTCTTAGAAGAGTATTTTACAGAATGTATTTTGGAGACACAAATTCCCTAGCGCTTTACACCTAATATTTAATCCTAAAAATAAATGGGTGGTGTTCAAGGATCAAATAATTTTAGGAACGGCATGTACTGTTCCTCACTCTGGGAGAGCCACATTGGGTATCAATATATTAAAGGCTTTGAGAAATCCTAAAGTGAGGACAACTATTTAACATTGATTAACCAGTATTTCCAAAACATTTTGAGCAAACGAATTTTTCATTTTCTTTTTCTTGTCTTTTTCCATACACCTATTGGCATTTTGAAGATTTACGGGAGGAAATTATGCCTTAGGCTATAGTCCAAACTGCTTAACCCAGCCTAGAAGGCTGGTCACATCTTGCTGCTCTTCTTCCTGAAGAGGGAACTCTTGTCAGTTCTCTAAAGGAAGCCATCCTGTCACCTGGCCCTCCTTCACTTAATGAACTTCTCCTGCTCCTTGTCTCTGAGTAAATGTCATTTTGGGGAAGCCTTTCCTGCCTCCTCAGCTTTAAGGCTGGGTTAGGGGGTTCTTTTAGGGGCACCATTCTCTTTCTAGCTACTTTCCCAGGCGCTCTGTTTGTTTGTGTACATGGTCCCCGACATTCAACTTTATGATGGTACAAAACTGATATACATTTAGTAGAAAGCATACTTCAAATGTTGATCTTTTCCCAGGCTAGTGACATACAGTGAGATAATCTCTCATGATGCTGGGCAGCAGCAGTGAGCCTAGGTCAGTGATGGCGAACCTATGACACGCGTGTCAGAGGTGACACGCAAACTCATTTTTTTGGTTGATTTTTCTTTGTTAAATGGCATTTAAATATATAAAATAAATATTAAAAGTATAAGTCTTTGTTTTGCTATGGTTGCAAATATCAAAAATTTCTATATGTGACACGGCACCAGAGTTAAGTTAGGGTTTTTCAAAATGCTGACACGCTGAGCTCAAAAGGTTCTCCATCACTGGCCTAGGTCCTAGTCAGCCATACAATCACAAGGGTAAACAACCCACACGCCAAAGTGTTGAATTAAATGCATTTTCAACTTACGGTATTTTCAACTTAAGATGAGTTTATCAGGACATAGCCTCACTGTGAGTGGAGGAGCATCTGTACGTATTCATCGGTAAGCCTTGGCAAGACAGACACTGTTTCTGTGTGTTCCCTGACAGATCCTCAGGCAGTGGTCTGCTGGAGCCAGTTTATGCTGAAGGAAGCTTGTGCTGCCACTTACATTTTCAGGAATTTTGTGAGCCCATTGATGTCCCTTTGGTAGCTTGAAATCAGCCATTGTGGGAATATTTCCACCACGGAAACTGGCAAACACAACAAAGCTGCCTGTTTCTAGCTGGTTGTTAGTCACCAACATACCACTGACTCAGTCAGTCCCTAGCATTGCACCTGCTCCCTGGTACACAATGGGCGTTTAATTCATCATATTTTTTGAATGAATGAATGAATGAATGAATAAAATAATTCTATTTTTTAAACATGTTCTGTAGTCTCAATTTTTCTACTTCTTAGGCTGTGGGAACACCCCTCTTCATACTACAAAAAGTCCTGTCTTATTTTTTGAAAACCTATTTTGCCTGAAGGAAGGGACTGTGTCATTTATTTCTACATATCCTTACAATGCCTTACAGAAAGTAGGCACATCATAATTTTTAAATGACAACTATATCTATGAATTGAGCTTGTGCTGTCTCGCCACCTTTAGTCAGTCAATCATACTTCTTTAACTCTTACTCAGGTGGAGTAGCAGTTATTGAGCCCAGTGCTTTTCCTAAAATGTACTGAGTGTAGAGTCATTATAGTGCAGACATAGAAATTGGTTGTTATAACTGAAGGCCCAATCCTACTCATCAGATTTTCCAGGTGAAAAGGAGAAGAACTATACACAAATATTGTTTTCTCAAAGCTTAGAGTCTTGCCTAATTTGCTTGAATAATTAGATTACCATCTTGGGGCAGATTCCCCAGAAGCCGACCTGGAAATGAGGTTTTGTGTATTTATTAAGTGATTTATTAAGGAAATGCTCCAAGGAGACATTGGTTAAGAGAGTGAGGGAAGCAGACACAGGAAGTCAACACAGGTATAGTCTTGGTAAAAGCCTGGAGAGCATAGGCTCACCTGGGTTCTGCAGAGGAATGCTAGGTTGTTACATGTCAGAATCATGACAACTGGGCTTTCCTCCCCTTCGGCCTGAAGACCATGGTATATGGAAACGAAGTTTGCAAGGGAAGGGGCACACAGATATAGAAGAAATCTGAGGAAATTTGAAAGGAGCACTGTTAAGTCTAAAATGAAATTATCAACACATTTGAGTTAAAAGTTGTTTGCCTACTTTAATATTGATTCTATTGATAATCACTTTTTAAAAAATTTTTGTTTTATTGCTTAAAGTATTACAAAGAGTATTACATATGTCTCTTTTTTTTTTTCCTCCCCTTGACCTTCCCCGGCCTCCCCTACCCCACAGTGTCTTGTGTCCATTGGTTATGCTTATATGCATGCATACAAGTCCTTCTGTTGATCTCTTACCCTTCCCTCCCCCCCAACCCTCCCCGGCCTTCCCGCTGTAGTTTGACAATCACTCTTTAATCTTAGGCAGGTACATTAGATTCAGGGTCTATGTTTCCTCATTATAAAAAGAAAGGGTTGGACTTAATATCTGCAATGTCCCTTTTAGATCTGAGATTTTATTGTTTGTCTAGAAATGTGTAGGATCTGAGATTTAATCCTACTTGCAACCTAAAAATTAGCCTAAGATATGAGACTCCTGGTCAGAAGCAAAAGAGATTATTGTTCATTGTGATAGCAGTACCCAGAGTAGCAGCAATTGTTTCAGTTCCCTGAGCCCCAATTTCCAAGGGTGATATGAAGAGGGCCAGGAAACATCTGCATTGGCAGTGGGTTGCATTATAGGAGAGGCACTTGGAGCTTAACCTACAGTTAATAATAGGCAGTGAACATGCATGATCTTTTTCCTGGAGGGAGACATTATTTTTAGTGTATTTATAGAAACAAATCTGCCCTCTATTCCAGCAGGAGACACTAACTCTACCTAGTCATATACATATCCTTAAAGAGATAGTGCAGGACAAAGACAGTGTCTCCACTGACTCACTTTGTACAAGTGCCTAATACCTGTGGAGAACTGAGTCCTTGCATTATTCTAGACTCTATTTCACCAACTGTTTCTTTTAAGATGACAGGTAAGTCATGTAAATGAGAAATGGGTAAATATTTCCTCCAAACTTGAATACATATAATCCTTTCTGATTAGATCATCTCCTTGAAAACCGTGGGAGCTGGTGAAGTTGGGAGGCAGGTTCTCATGCTCAGGATGTATAGCCCATAATACGCATGTGTGTGTCCTCTTTTCTTCTTGCTTTCCTTCCTCCCTTCTCCCTTTCCCCGTTTAATTAACTTCCCTTGTTGACAATACTAGCTGCATAGTAGTAACTGGGATTAGGCACACTGTTTCCAAGCTGTGCTGTAGCCATGCTGTTTGCTTTAAGAAGTAGAGTAAAATTTGAAAATGAACAGTAGATATTATTCACTGACTTCCTAGCAAATCCATCCAAGTTATTTCCTCGTCTATGGAAAGTTTCTCACCTTGAACCACCTTCAGAGAGAATATAATCAAGCCAGGCAGATAAGTGTACCCCCACAGGCCCAGGGCAAATCATAATTTTAATAAAAATTGGAAATATGACCCATAATATAGGGACTGTGCCTCTCTAGAGTGTTCAAATGCATCATTTTCAAGGCATGGTATGGAGCAGGCCTCAGACATTCTAGAGTGCTAGGAGCAGGCATTAAGTTTTCCTCAATCTATTTTTCCTACCTGACAGGGCAAGTGTGTTGGTTATTTTCTGGAAGTAGAAAATGTACACGTTATAAATACATGAAATAAAATATTTGCAAAATTGATTTCTGCACCAAATAATAGAACCATGTTCAACCAAAATACTCAAAATGGTCTGCTGAATTGATTAGCGTAAGAATCTATATCAAATGTCAATTTCCTCTGAATCAGTGGTTCTCAACCTTCCTAATGCCGTGACCCTTTAATACAGTTCCTCATGTTGTGGTGACCCCCAACCATAAAATTATTTTCGTTGCTACTTCAGAACTAATTTTGCTACTGTTATGAATCATAATGTAAATATCTGATATGCAGGATGTATTTTCATTGTTACAAATTGAACATAATTAAAGCATAGTGATTAATCACAAAAACAATATGTAATTATATATGTGTTTTCCAATGGTCTTAGGCGACCCCTGTGAAAGGGTCATTCGACCTCCAAAGGGGTCGCGACCCACAGGTTGAGAACCGCTGCTCTGAATTGAAGTAAGATGGCCAATTTTATATTCTAGGAGAAGTCCATGTTAACGAAACTTTCCGATTGCCTTAGTATTTCCCAGGCCGGAATCTTCCAGTAGAGGTGTCCTGGCCCTCTTCACCTGAGTATGGCACACATCTTTCAGCCCAAACACACAGGTGCTAGCTAATATTTTCAGGTGATTGTGTAGCAGTTCAAAGCCTGTCTCTTTACTTTCAAAGCAAAAGAGGTATAAATGTATCATTTGTCTTCCACCAGGATAAGGAGGTGAGCATGCTTTCTGTGTGTGAGTAGTGGAATGTGTCTCATTTCTTTTTTACATCTCAGTGATATGCACACATGGCTGCATTATTAACCTCAGCCCAGAGGACAAAATGAATAGCATTCAAGAATCCCACAAATGAGCCCTAACTGGTTTGGCTCAGTGGATAGAGCGTTGGCCTGTGGACTGAAAGGTCCAGGTTCAATTCCGGTCAAGGGCATGTACCTTGGTTGCGGGCACATCCCCAGTAGGAGTGTGCAGGAGGCAGCTGATTGATATTTCTTACTCTCTATCCCCCTCCCTTCCTCTCTGTAAAAAATCAATTATATATATATATATATATATATATATATATATATATATATATATATATATTCCCACAAACGATAAGTGAAAGAATCGCAAGCAGTTTGCTGGATCCCATACTTCTTCTGGGAATGGGTTGATGCCTGAAATTTGAGAATCACATACTTAGAATTGCAGCAGTCAGTCCCACCTGTGTGTATGTGTTGTCATTATCAGCATAATCGAAAATGATATTTCAATACGGTTTATTTTATCTCCTTCTGAGCGAGTCTCCCTAGGAATCCGTTTTATTAATGAGAGCAAATTACAAGCAGCCCTGGTTGCTTGTCCTTGCTGTAATGAATTTAAACAAATAGTCAAAAATAGTCCCTGGTAATTATATTTTATAGGTATGCATTCCATGTCATTTTTCAAGTTGCTAGCAAACTGTTATGTACCAGTAGGTGCCCAATAAATATTAATTGATGTTGATGTAACAGTTCCCTTTTAAAGTAGTCAGTTTCTCATATTTGTGCATCCTTTGTTTTCCTCTCTATTTCCTTGAGTACAAGGGCCCTGATCAAAGACTTTCCTACCACCTCATGCTTAGAAAAGCATATACTTAAAAAAATTACTCAATTCCTTTTCATAACAAAAGAAACTGCTGTCAAAATGACTTCCTCGCCACATTTAGCTTTTTCCTGTTTATAAAGAAAACCCACAGAACATCATATATCTTGGACGGTATTTATGATGGAAAAAGATGCCTTTTATAATGAAATCAATGACAAAATGGGAGCCCTTTCTTAAGCAAGGCCAGGGGTAAAGATTATTGGAGTAGGTAGGTAGCTGCTTATTTGAAAATCAAATACATTATTCCAAACAGTTATGCTTGAAATTCCCAATTTCAGAAGAACCTTAAAGTCTATTTAAACTGGGTTAAAGGAGTTTGGGACCGAAGTGGGAAAGCACATTAATTTCCGCATGACCTGGGATGACTTTTTCTTATTAACCTGTTTCTACTCACTAGCAGGAAAGGAGAAAATGGGCTCAGAGGGGATGGGGCACAAGCTTGCTTCTGATGAAAGGAGAAAGCCAGGAAATGGGACACGTGAGGTCCGTGCGTCACCCTGAAAGGAACGCCAGGGCACTTCATGCCGTGGGCAGGAAGATCGCTTATGACAGGGGCCCAGAAAAGCAAGATGACAGGGACAAACTCTATTAAACTCCACAGTTTCTCTTTAGATCAATTTTAGTCCTAAATTTAAATAAAAAGGCAACTGGTGCTTATAGCAGTGGTTCTCAACCCTGTCTGTACATTAGCATCACCTGGAAGCTTTTGAAAAATACAGATGCCTGGGTCCCACCCCCAGAGATGCAGATGTAGTTGGTGTGGGACAGGACCAGAACATTGGTTGTTCTGACATCTCCCAGGTGATTCTAGTGTGTTGCCGGGTTGGTGAACCACTGATCTATAGTAAATTGAGGAATTCAAGCTTCTTCACACATGCGAATGATATCTAGTCACTGTTTTTCTGAAGGCAATGTTTTTCAAACTTTCGTGTGCATCGAATCACTTGGGGGTATTTGCATATTTAATTAGCACCTTCAGAGAATTCTGATTCCCATTCTCACACTTTGATGAAAAGAGCCTGAGATGAATGAGGATGATCAAAGTCTGAGATATAAATGTTAGACAAGTTTGGGAATGCACACTATGAACTACAGCTTTGCTACCTAAGGCGAGGTTCTGAGACTTTAGCATCAGAGCATGGGCATCACCTAGAAGCTTACTGGAAATGCAGAATCTGGGCACCTATCTTGAACTTACTGCGTGAATCAGAATCTGTCGTTTAACAAGATCCCAAGTGATTCGAATGCACATGAAAGTGTGAGAAGCGCGGGACTAGAGGACATTTGAACCTCCCTTACAACTTGACTATTCCCTAAATACTTGTTCAATCTACTAGGTGAGTGGCTCTCAATCTGGTATGTTTCCGAATGACTTGAAAATTAATAAAGAACACAAAGTCACGGGCTTCTTGAAGTAAGACAGGGCCCTTGCTGTTGTATTTGTACGAAAATCTCACGTGATTCTGACACTCAACACAGATTGGGAGCTGCATAATATGATTATTGCTGATAAGCTTTTTTGTTTGTTTTCTTATTGCCTGAGTTTTCTGCTAGATAATGAATTATACAAATCTATTTTGTTCATCACTATACATCCAGCATCTAGTATAACACCTGGTACACAATCAAATATTTGAATAAATGATTGAATGAATGCATTGTCGAACTTTCAATTTGGGACAGAACATGTCACAAATGATTCTTTTGCCCACCTTTAAATTTTGGACATGGAGCCTTTATAAACTGCAGAAGGAGGTGGATTTCAAAGGCTAGACTGTATTATGAGAATAATTTGTCTCTTATTTCCGGCCACACATCCTCTCCCACATAAAGTTCATTAGCTCTATACAAGGTAATTCTCCTATGAGCTCTCCTTTATTTCAGAGGGGTCTATGTGTTCCCTGAGGCCATGTTTGCACTTTGCATCTTTTCTCTGTTTGTCTGTAGGCATATATGTGCCTGCATGTACACGTGTGTGCATGTGCAGTTCTACTCTCAGGCATGTGCTGATGTGCAGATGTTCACTAGCATGTGTGGTGCTGCACTGGGGATACAATGAAGAGAGTTGGTTCCTATATTATTAATATTCTTGCTAATCTCATTATCATATCTGTAATGTGATTGAGTGATGATGAAGACACAGTCAGACTTATATTTTTGGTTGACATGTTTGTTTGTGATGCTGTTGTTTCAAATGGTCAGAGAGCTACATCTGTTCCAAATCAAAGAATACTTAGTAATTTCTTCCTGTTGCTATCACAAGAAAATGGCATTAAAATTTTACTTTGCTTATTTAAATATACCAAGCCTTCCAACTATGAAGCGAATATCCTTGAGCATAAGAAATGCTGTCATTGCATTTTTAATAAGCTCCTCCGGTCATTCTGATAAAGGTGTTCTCTTGATCACAATTTGAGAAAACCTGGTCCAGAGCAGCAACCAGGAAGAAGGAGGACAAGCAAATATTTACTAAACTTTCACTATGGACCAGGCACCGTGCTGCTAGCTGTCTTTCTGCCTATTGCCTCGTATCATCCCCTCTGTTTTCATATGTGAGAATGCAGCTCAGAAAAGTAAATAACGTGCTCAAAGTCACACCGCTTTTACATGACAGAGATCAGAAAGGAAGCCAGATTTAGTTAAGATCACACCTTTTGGAGTCAGACTGCCTGGGTTAGAAACCTTATTTCAGCTACTTACTGTGTGACCTTGGGAAATTGCTTAACCACTCTATGCCTCAGTTTCCACAGTTATAAAGTGGAGATAGTACTAATACATACTTCACAGGGCTGGTGAAAGATTAATTGAAAGAATAGATCTAAAGTGCTAGAAGAGCAGCTGACACATAGCAGGCACTCAGTAAATTATAGCTGTGGCTGTTATTGTTAGTAGTAGTAGTATACTTTCCTCCTCTTCATCATAATCATCATTATCTGACTCCAAAGACCTTGTGTTTTTTGCATGATGTTATCTCCTTATAGTTGTGATTTTAATTTGTTCTGCAGAACACAAAATTGCCCTCTGGAGAGAAGAGAATAAATATTGCATAAGAGTATATTCAACATCTTCAGTGACTCACACTACCCTCTCCCCTTTTCAGTCTTTCTTTATCCGCTCCTGTCCCTCTGCCTTCACAACTCCCAGGTCACTTTGGGATTCAGTGTGCACATCATTGAAGATGATTGTCAAGTGTGGATGTAGGCAAGAAGCTGTAACTGAGAAAAAACATACATCAGGGGCCTAGGTAAGGTATCTGCACATTATTAAACAGATAACATTTGTTTCAAAGAACAATCCATCTGCCAATTAAACATTTTAGCAACATTGGGAGCCACAGTAAACATTGGCATCAATTACATATTGCAGTTTAGATGTGTTACTCTAAGATTTAAGTCTATTAGAAAAGTATTTAGGCAACAAATATTCTGGGGTTACAAAATTCACCTTCAGTTTAATCAACATCTACTTTAGGTCCCATACTTCTAATTCATCCCTGGTTGTGAGGGCAAATGCATCATATAAATGGATTTTATTTATTTATATTTTAGTTTTTATTGTTTTATAAATAGATTTTAGAGTTAGAGGAAGACTCGCACCTTTGGGGATATTATTTCACTTCTCTGAGCCTTAACTTCTTTGGTGATAAAACAAAGATAATAAGAATTTTAACTTTAAAGGGTTGTTGTAAGATTAGATAAAATATTATCAATAAATTACCTGGCATAGTGTCCAGCACCAAGTGCTAAAAATATATACTAATATAGTCGAAATTATTCTTCCACTCTATGTCCAAATGTTCCTGGTGAGTCTTTAAAGTCTCCTTATAGCACCTGGGCACTAGCTGTGACACCTTACAACATTGCACATATTACTCACTAAGTATCCAAGGGCTCAAACTGGGTTTCCTTGGATCCCAGGAGAGCTCAACTTGGAAAGGCCCAAGGCTATTGGTTATTGAAATAGAAACCCAAAGTAATTTTTAACAATAAATGTTCCTTCACATACACAAGAAAGTAAAGTAAGATTGTAGTGTACTTCATAAGATTTAATAAAAGATTTTTAGCACATTTCAAATTATTATATTACCTGATATTTTTCCATTGGGAAATCAAATCCAAAATGATATACTTGTTCAACCACCCACATATTTTATTCTCATTAAAATAGAGAATGCAATATTCCCAGCATAAATCTTTCTGAAATAAGACTTTTTAGAAGCTGTGACCTTTCTTTCTGTTATCATTGGGAGAAAAATTATTGTATTTTCTACCTAGTGCATGCATGCTGGGCAGAAATCAGCCACTTGGATATTTTGGTGTAATTATTTCATTATAAGAAGTAAAACCTAAATGCAGGGTCTTTCTACTTTAAATAATTAAAGCTTAAAAATCCACTATTGAAAAACCCCAGTGAGCCAAATTCATATGTGATTACTGCAAATTTAATGTTTCTGCTCCTTTAGGAGTTTTATTTAAAAAAATACCCAAGTGACAACACATAACACAGGACATCTTCTCTTTGGGTCCCTCAGCACAGAAAGAGCCCCCAAACTCTCTGTTCTACTTTCTATACTCTACGGGGAAGACTGAAGCAGTAACCATCTGGGGCAAGGAAAAAAATCATAGGCAAAAACTTGAAAAATGCATTGCAGTAAATTTGGAAACTTAAATGAACCTTTTCCTAATAAAAATAATATAACCTACCCATAAAATAACTTCCTAAACTGACTCAGCAATAGGAAACATAAATGGACATATAAGTGCTAAAAACAAATTGAATCAGAGTTTTAAAATCTGTACACACACACAAACCCCAGACTTAGAATGTTATACAAGCTTTTTTTCTTGGAACATTTGCTCTCTACTTTATACACAATACTCCAGAGGATTAAGTAGATTTAATCTCCATTGTGTGTATATGACTATTTGCTAAATTATTCTCTCATTTTTCTGCCCATTTGAACTATTTCCTAATGAAAGTTTTTAAAAGTTTATAAAAAAAAGAAATAGCAAGGAGCTCTCAGGAAAGAGAAAAGCTATTCATGCCCAGAGGAGGAAGCAAGAACAAGAGTGGGAAAAGGTGAAGAAAACAGAAGAATAAGCGAGCATGGAAAGTTTGGGGTTAGAGAATGGGGCCAGAAACTGAGGAGAGCTGTTTGAGTAACTGGAATGGAGAGAGACAGAAACAATTATTTAGGATGTTTTGCTATGTGTTGTATGGCCCAATTAAAAAAAAAAAAAAGTCCACATATGCTTAAATGGTCTTTGAGTCTGAGTTATTATTTGGATGTAACACCATATTAAGATTGGTTACATATGTAAATGACCAAGTAAGACTTAAATTCCTCAATATCACATGATATTACCCCCCAGAGAACAGTGCCATCAGCACAGGAGAAGCAAGGTCAGATCCAAAGCGGAGGAAAATGAAAACTCAGAATATTCAGGTTTGCCTTTTGGCCACAGTCAGAATTTACCTGATCTTACAGATTCATGAAGGAAGACAGAAACTTGCAGAAGAAAATATAAACTATGGTTCCTCTTTCTCAACCCCCAAAGAAACAGGATGAGCCAACTTCTTCAAATGTTATGATTAGGTTTCCCTTCTACAAGAAGTTAAAGCTTCCACTGTCCCAACAGTCAGCCTTTGAAGAGATGAGAAAGGGAATAATGTGCTAAGAGAGAATATTTTTGTTAAATCTCTGCAAGGGCAGGAATTCTGGAAATGTTGAATGTCAAAAACCCCCAATGAATAAATTCAAATCACTGCAGACCAACTTCTCAGTATGGAAGCTATTATTCTAGAGGACAGCAGCCCAAAACATGCCTGAACAATGATGGGCAGTTTGTGAAGACACACAATGTTGATCATGTCACATCTCGGCCTCACAGGAGACTAGTCTCTAAAGTGCGCCCTTGGAAGCCTGTGTTCTATTTTTGCTAAAGAAAGTGAGCCTGTTCTAGAGGATTAGACCTTCATACAAGTGCAGGAGTGAGAGGTGAACCATTCCAGGAAAATAATAACTTCTGAACCTTAAAAAAAAGCAAGGGATAGTATATAACTTAGCAATATAAAAAAACCTAGAAAGATTAGCTTAGCTCTTATCAAATAGCAAGTAAAAATGGCATGCATGCAAAGCATCTCTAAAGTGCTGTAACTACAACAAAATGAAATTCTCTGGGCAGCCGTTACATAACTTACCTAGACATGTCTTGTACTGGTGCAGTGGAAATTGCATAAACAAAAGAGGTTGCATGAGCATCAGCTATTGTGTTATGGCTTTACCCCACTAATTTATTCTCCCTGGCCCTGACCTGGATGTTAGTAGCCAATAATAGTGCACAAGAAAAAAAAAGAAGAAGAAAAAGAAAATATATCTTCTCCCTTTTAGGTATTTCTTTTCTTTTCAGTTTTCATTCTGATACTTCAATGAACAGCTGCATTAGTCATGAACTACTTGCATTTTATTGTACCTACAATGATTTTTAAACAGAAAGAAACTGCTTGTGGGAACCCTAATCCTTCCATTATATAAATCATAAAGCTCTTTTGTTTGCAAGAGGTAAATCTTTGGGGAATGTAAGAAAACTATAAAATGGCAAGAGGAAGAAGAAGGAGAAGGAGAAGGAGAAGGAGAAGGAGAAGGAGAAGGAGAAGGAGAAGGAGAAGGAGAAGGAGAAGGAGAAGGAGAAGGAGAAAAAGGAAAGACTATAACAATCCTGACTATTAAAATTTGAGTTAGTGTTGCATATTGAAAGATGCAAAGGAACTTTGAAAAATCAACATGTGCAGGATTTTTTCCTGTCTTTTGTTGCAATTGTCCAACATAATTGGCAATTTAAAAACTCCTAGATAGATAGATATACAACCACAGAAATATAGACATCATTTTCTGCTGTAAATACACATAAGAGAATGTGGATTCCAACCCACTTCATGGCTATTGCCACCACCTCCTATTCCCCCCCCCCCCAATACTTAAAAAGCAGGAGGAAGGATTATGCCTATGAGAGCCCTTTTCCTACTGCAAGACTATCTATTTCACTATCAAACACAATGACTAAGTGGGTCATTTTCTGAGGTGTCTGGCTAATTGGAATTTTTGCTAGGAGTGAAATCTGCTTGTTCCATTGCAGAACCCTGCAATGTCAGCAGGGTCAGCTTAGGACAGCTGTGGGCAAACTACGGCCCACGGGCCAGATCTGGCCCGTTTGAAATAAATAAAACTAAAAAAAAAAAAAAAAGACCGTACCCTTTTATGTAATGATGTTTACTTTGAATTTATATTAGTTCACACAAACACTCCATCCATGCTTTTGTTCCGGCCCTCTGGTCCAGTTTAAGAACCCATTGTGGCCCTCGAGTCAAAAAGTTTGCCCACCCCTGGCTTAGGACCTTTAAAATGAAATTATATATTTCCTAATTCAAAACACAGCTTTGATTTTGAAATAATACATATATGTGTATTGAAATTAAAATAACTTCTCCATATAATTTCTGATTACAGAACATCAGCTAAACTTTTTACAGCTGTACATTTCCCTCTGTTGCCCTTGAGGTGCTGGTGCCTTAGGCATGCATTTAACCTACCTACTGGTTAAACCAATACTGCACGCTTTCGTACTGACTATGGTTTTATTCATTTTGTTTGTTTGTTTTATTTATTCTCCCTGCTTCAGCAATGAGTCTATTGGAATCATACCTTAAAGCAGTGGTTCTCAACCTTCTGGCCCTTTAAATACAGTTCCTCATGTTGTGGCCCAACCATAAAATTATTTTCGTTGCTATTTCATAACTGTAATGTTGCTACTATTATGAATCGTAATGTAAATATCTGATATGCAGTATGGTCTTAGGCGACCCCCGTGAAAGCGTCGTTCAACCACCAAAGGGGTCGCGACCCACAGGTTGAGAACCGCAGCCTTAGAGAGTCTTTAAACTCTCCAACTTGACCAACGTGGCTGTTATGTTGATTCCAAACTTGACAATCTGGCAACAAAACGCTCAGAGTAGAGCCCTAGTTGTTCTGGCTCAGTGGATAGACCATCCACCTGTGGGCTGAAGAGTCCCAGGTTTGATTCTGGTCAAGGGCACATGTCCAAGTTGTGGGCTTGATTCCCAGTGTGGGGCATGCAGGAGGCAGCCAATCAATGATTCCTCTCTCATCATTGGTGTTTCTATCTCTCTCTTCCTCTCCCTTCCTCTCTGAAATCAAATATATATATATATATATATATATATATATATATATATATATGTATATATATCCTATATAATAAAACCCTAATATGCAAATCGACCGAATGGCAGGATGACTGGCAGAACAACCGGTCACTATTATGCACACTGACCACCAGGGGGCAGACACTCAATGCAGGAGCTGCCCCCAAGAGGGAAGTGTCTGATGGCAGGTGCCAGCAAGGGGCTTCCTGATCACCCTGCCTGCCGGTCACCCCACAGGTGGCCCTGATCTCCAGCCAGGCCTAGGGACCCTACCCTATATATTGGGAACAGTCTCTTATATTTTATTTTATTTTTTATTTATTTTTATTTTTTTTTAAATTTCTTTATTGGTTAAGGTATTACAAATGAGTCCTCATCCCCCCATTAACCCCCAACCTTCCCTCCCCGCCACCTCACCACACTCATACTCTCATCCACCTGTTGTCCGTGTCCATTGGTTTGGCTTATATGCATGCATACAAGTCCTTTGGTTGATCTCTTCCCCTTACCCCCACCCTCCCCTAGTTTCCCTCTGAGGACTGATAGTCTGATCGCTGTTTCTCTGTCTTTGGGTCTGTCCTTGTTCATCAGTCTATGTTGTTCTCTATATTCCACAAATGAGTGATATCATGTGGTATTTATCTTTCTCTGACTAGCTTATTTCACTTAGCATAATGCTCTCCAGTTCCATCCATGTTGTTGCAAAAGGCAAGAATTCCTTCTTTTTTACCGCAGCATAGTATGCCATTGTGTAGATGTACCACAGTTTTTTAATCCATTCATCTGCTGATGGGCACTTAGGCTGTTTCCAAATCTTAGTTATGGTGAATTGTGCTGCTATGAACATAGGGGTGCATATATAGTCTCTTAGATTTTAAAAACTAAAACCTGGCAAGGCTACTCTAACACTGAAAAAAACAGGATGATGCAGCAATGACATGCATGAACTCTGGCTTGCACATTTTGTGGTCAGCCCTGATTCTCACACTTATAACTGTGTGACAAAGCCAATTACTTAACTTCTCTCTGCTTCAGTTTTCCACCCATAAGATGGGGAAAATGGTACTACTGCCTCAGAAGGATCATATTATATACTACTTTTTTATAATCAGGACAAAAAAAAAATGTAGCTGCCCATACAACAGCAAGATGCCTTTCACCTGTATGAAAAGTATGGTTACTGGTGCATGCAGCATCCCAGACTGTGAGAGGGATGACTGACTGCTAGTTTAAGCCCAACATCCCCTGAGGGGTCTTGGATTGGGAGAGGATGCAGGCTGGGCTGAGGGATGGTCCCCCCTCCCATGCACAAATTTCATGCACTGGGCCTCTAAAATATATATATATATATATATATACACACACACACACACACACACACACACACACACACACTGAGTGGCCAGATTATTATGACCACCTGACATTTGTAGGCAAATTAGCTATACTTTCACACTGAAGTTGCTAGAGAGCCAGACCATTATAAATAGGAAAGCAGGTTGTTTACCACAACAGTAGAGTGATTTTTTTCTGAAGATATGGGTAAACATGATTTAACAGCCTTTGAACGTGGGATGATTGTTGGCGCTTGGAGCCATGGAGCGAGTATCGGCAAAACAGTCGAAGGCCTGTTTGAGCACCTTTGCTGTCTGCAGTTACCAAAATAAAACGTCTCCAATTCGCACAGGAACGCAAGGATTGGACAGTCGAGCACTGGAAAAAAGTCACGTGGTCCGATGAATCATGTTTTCAGTTGCATCATGCAGATGGCAGAGTGAGAATTTGGCAGAAACAGCATGAAAGCATGCACCCCACATGCATGAGTACAACCCTTCAAGCTGGTGGGAGCAGTGTTATGATTTGGAGCATGGTTTCCTGGCATGATTTGGGCCCTTTAATTTGTGTGGAACAATGTCTGAATAGCACAACATACCTAAGTATCATTGCTGATCAAGTTCTTCCTGTCATGTTGATGGTGTATCCCAATGGAGATGGCTTCTTCCAATAAGACAATGTACCATGCCATGGTGCTCGTATTGTGCAGGAGTGGTTTTAAGAACATGAGGGAGACTTTACCCTGCTTAGGTGGCCCCCACAATGACCAGATCTCAATCCAATTGAGCATTTGTGAGACGAAGTTAAAAGAGCCATCAGGCAGCTGGTTCCACAACCATCAAATCTCACAGAGCTGGACAGTGCTATTTATCAGGCATGGTGTCAGATTCCTCGCATCACCTTCAACATCTCGTGGAATCAATGCCAAGAAGAATCACCACAGTATTGACTGCAAAAGGTGGCCCAACAAAGTACTGATGGGGTGGCCATAATAATCTGGCCACTCAGTGTATATCCTATATAATAAAAGCATAGTATGCAAATTGTCAACTGGACCGGGAGTTGTCCAAAAGTTTATCCAGCGGGTGGGGCTGGCTGGGGGAGGAGAGGGAATACCAGGCCAGCAGCTGGCAGCCACTAGGGACCCTGCCAGTGCATGAATTCCGTGCACTAGCTTCTCATGTGTGTGTATATGAGTAGAAATGCTTATAAATGCTTTTGAATTCTTTCTTGAGAAAGATGCTTCTCAGAAAAGAAATATCCATGCCAAAGGAAAGGAACATTTTCTTCCTCTATTCATTCACTCATTCATTCATTCAGCAAATTAAGTGCTTATTATTTGCTAAATATTCTGTTAGGCAAAAGTAGAGAGAAATAAAGACACACATGTATACTAAAGAAGTAATCAATACACTTAAAAAAAGAAAAAGATGATCTTGTGGGCCACAGATCTCATCTAACCACATGGAAAGGAAATGCCATAGGAAAGGAGTTGATAGCAGAAGAGCTTTTATCAAAGAGCTTTTATCAGTGCCTTATCAAATGTGAATATTGAGTGTTCCTACCTGATAAATGTAATCGTATTGTAAACTTTACATACCAGGAGGTGCTTTTGCCTTCATTTGAGTTGTCCAACATCACCTAGAAATATAGCACCTATGCCCATATTATGTATTGTTTTTATGTATATAAGCACTAATTGCCACAAGGCAATTGTGTCTGTTTTAATGCATATGTTCTTTATATATACTTGTGAAACGTTTAGCTACTAACGTTTAGCATCATTTCTTCAAGTAGACCTGCTTTCTTTAATTTTTGTCCATTATATATTCAGTAAAATACTAATAACTCTTGTAAGGTTAATATATGAATACAATCATGCATCTATTTGGATTTCAAATTTAATGTTCATATTTTTAAGAGCCAAAGCTCTAAATAAGCTGTTCTACACTCAGAATAAGTCTTCAAAGAAGAGGAGACATGAATCACATGATGAAAAACTAAGGCTTTTGCTTGTGAGTTAGCTAAGAACAGAGAATATGTCTTACTCATCTTCTACTCCCTAGATTCTTGCATAGAGCCTGGACCAGTAAGTACTCACTAAATGTTTGGGAAAGAAGGAAAGGGAGATTTCTGAAGATCAGAAACTAGCAGGCAGTCTGAGGATGTTGTGGTAATCCCCAAGTGAAAGGGGTGATATGTGGAATTGGGGCATGCAGACTCTCCCTGTGGGTTCTTGTCCTACGAAGTTTGAAGAATAAAATTTGTGGACTAAAAGATTTTTTAAGTAACCATGTAGAAGTTTATTTCAAGTGTATACAGACTTCCCCTGGGGAGGGGTCCCCAAAGGGAAAAAACCTACTCTCTCTCTCTCTAATGGGAAAAATCAAATTTAGTTCCCTGAGTTTCTTTGTCTATGCATTTATGAAGGCTGGCAGCTCTTTGTCTCTTCATGACCCTTTCTAATTGGACCCTTCTTTAATTTATGTCCTCCGTGCTCTCCTAATTGGCCACCCTTGTGTATAGTATCAGTTTTTTCAAAGCTCATCCAGTACCCCCCTCTTCCTCTTCTCCTTAACTTGTAGCATTCCTTTATCATCTGTGAATGTATGTCTTCCTCCCTTATGGACCCCTTTTCCCGATACTGCCTTTTCTGTCTCTAAACTCCTTTCAGGGGCAAAGAGGTATTGTAAGCATTGGAGATCGTCTGTAAAGCTTTGCAAGTGTGGAAAAGCAAGGTGTATTTAGGGGTAGGGTGGAAGTTCTGTAGATCTAGAGAACCTGATATGCAGAGGGAATAGTTAGTGATAAGGCTCAACAGTTGGACAGAAGGCAGGCATAGAGTTTGTATTTTATCCTAAACTCAAAGGGGAGCCACTATCAAGTTTCAAGCAATGGGAATAGCATAGCAAGATTTTTTTTAGAAGGATCATTTGATGGGAGTGGGAAGATACATTGGACTGAAAGTCAAATGAAGTCAGATAGACCACGTTAGGAAGCTGTGTCAATAATTATTCAAACCCTCACAATTATTTCTTAAACCTGTCATTGCTCACCTTCAATCCCCAACCATCTTGTTTTTCTTGTGTCACAAAGTTTGTTTCTCTTCTCCCCCTTTAGTCCTCTTTCCATTCTGTCATTTACACTCAACCTTACCTGATATTATTAATTTATGGCTTTCGTTCTTTAGCTAGCTACTGTTTTTTTCATATCTTTTTCCAAAATTCCCAGTTTGGTGCCCAAAGTTGAAACAAGCAGAATATGCATATGTAGAGGAAATAAAAGAAGGATTCAAACCTAGGTCTGCCCACACTCTATTGCTATGCCATATTGCCTCTCTAAGCAGGCAGAGAATCGGTTAATGATATTTTTCGAAATCTGAGGTCTAGGAAACATTCACATTGTGTCATACACTTCAAAAATTACACGTTTTTTATTATTTTTCTGGAATATATCAGTCCTACACGTTTGACTTTCCTTGGGGTTATAATTTAATGGAAAAGGATAAGAGAAAAATGCTATAATCTTCTATTTAATTTAGTGCTTTGTGTTTTACCCAGAAGCACTTTGCCTCAGAGGGGAGCCCATGAAGTCTTAAGTACAAGATCTACAGCTCCCTTTTGAGAAAAGTGGCTCCAAACTGCTCTTTCTGCATTAAAATGTCTAAACCCATGCCCAGGGGTCCCACCCATGCACTAAGTTGATAGGAGAAGCCATTTTCTTCTGAGCTGGCTTTACATGAAACTGCCCAAGAGGACTGCTCCATGTTGGATAACTACAGACTAAATTGGAGGAAAAACAGGAAAGACTAGTGCTCAGAATATATCCTAATGATGATAAATGATTTTGCCAATTTTCTGTACGGTTTATTGTACATCACAGGCTAGAAAGTTGCTGAGACCCAAATGAATGGAGAGTTGGTTATTTTTTCTATCTCATTTCCCTGTGTACTGCCAGAAGAAGCCCATCATTGAAATTAGTCAAAGGTAATCTGTGCTTGTCTATTCCTTGCTATCTTTTCTCTTTTTTTTTTTCAGTCCTCAATCAGTTGCCTCCCATACATGTCCTGACCAATACACTACCCTTCAGTGTACTGGACAACGCTCCAACCAAACTGAGCCACATGAGTCACTATCTCTTTCTATATACTTGCTATACTCTATCACCCTGATGTGAAGATCACATAGGTATTATTTTATTTCCACAGATTGGTGAATAGTGGCTGAGAGACATTTGTGGTCAGTTGCAACTAGAGTTGAGTTGGGAATCAGAGGTTTCTAAATACAGGTTAAAGTTCTTAATTTTGTACAGGACACTTGATCTCTAAGTCTCAATTTCTTTATCTTTGAAATGGGAATATTAATGGTACTTTGGCCATAGGATTATTGTGAGGAACACATGGGAAAATACATGTCAAGTGCCGGGAATATTGTTTATTGATGCCCAGGTGCTTAATAAATGCCCACTATTATTTTGGAAGTTATAGGTACATGAATTATCCATTCTCAAACAGCTAATAAGAGATGGAACCAGAATTAGTCCTATTATTTCTTTTTAGTACAACAACTTTATCCAAGTTATCATAGTGTTAATATTATGGTAAACCTTTGTTATGAGGTTACTAAAAAGCACTCACAGTATTTTTGATAATATTAAAATAAAAAATAATTCAACTATCTAAACCTCTACAGCAATAAAAGAAATCTGAAACAAGCTATAGAATAACAATATAACTACATTACAGAAGGATTAAATAAATCAATGGTTGAAAGAATATTAAGTTATTTAAGAAAAGTTGGGGTGTTCAATATACATAGCTAACTTCTGAGCATAATGTCTTAGAGAATAAGTTAATAGCTTTCAACTTCTCTTTCCCTCTCTTTTCCTTAATATCATCATAAAAATAATATTGGGTTAGCCCTGGCTGGTGTGGCTCAGTTGGTTGGGCATCGTGCAGTGCACAGAAAGGTTGCTGGTTAGATTTCTGATTAGGGCACATGTCTGGGTTGCAGGCTCAATCCCCCAGGTTAGGGGCATGCATGAGGCAGCCAATCAATGTTTCTCTCTTTCTCCCTTCCTCTGTCTCTAAAAAAATTCAATAAAAATATTTTTAAAATAATAAAAGTGTGTTGCATGGAACCTGGAAGTATCTCAGGCTGACATTTCTAAAACACGTTTATTAGCATGGTGTATGTTACAATTTTTTATTAGTAATGTTACGTTTTTGCACAAATAGTACTCAATAGACTCAGTTAAAATTAAGACACGAATAAATAAAATCGTACATATCCATACAATGGGATATTATTTGTCCATATAAAAGGAATGAAGTACTGATTCATGCTACAACATGGATGAAACTTGGGGGCATTGTGCTAAGGAAAATAAGCCAGTCATAAAAAACCACATATTAGTTCATTTATATAAAAAGTCCAAAATAGGGCAGTTTATAGGGATAGAAATTAGTGGTTGCTTAGAGCTGGAGTGGAGGGTAAAGAGTGATTACTAATGCGTATAAGGATTTTTTTTAGGGTGACGAAAATGTTTTCAACTTAAATTGGGATGATGACCAGAAGACTCTAAAAACCACTGGATTGTACACTTTAAAGCAGGGTGGGGAACATTGGGCCTGCAGGCCATATAAGACCAGTGAAATCATTTGGTCTGGCCCTGCCAAGGCATTAGGCGTGAGTTAATTAAATGTTTGACCAAATATAGCAGGCTAATTTTTAAGTTGATAATTTTGTATGGCCTGCAAATGATGTTATAAATATCCAAACGGCCCTTGGCAGGAAAAAGGTTCCCCACCCCTGCTTTAAAGGCATGAATTATATGGTATGTGAATTACATCTTAATAAAAAAAATTCAGATTACAGGTAACATTTGTATTCATCAGCTACTGCCATATAATGCTGTATAACAAACCCCCCCCCCCCCCCAGATTACAGAGGTAATCTTGCTACTGGGAGGCCAGTTTGTCTCAAGTGGTTCTATTTAGGCTTTAGGTTAAATTTAGATTTGTGCCACATTCATTATTTTGAGGTCCAGGCTGGATGGTCAGTAGCTATTAGGGATGTGTTTTTCTCCCTTTACAAGTTAGAAGCTTTCACAAGGCCAAATAGAAACACAGGATGCTTCTTAAGGCTAAACCCAGAACCAGCAGACGGTCCCTTCCAGTCAGATGCCATTAGCCACACAAAGTTACTGGCCAAGGCTGGCATTAATGGAGGTGAGGAAATATTCTTCTCTCGGAAAGGTAGAGAAAAGGGAATGAATATTTGCTTAAAATTAATTGAATCTACCAAATCACTCAACAATATCTTTGCAATAAAACTATGTAGTTGGTGCTTGTCTGTGCCAGCCAGTTGAACCCCAGACAGCCATTTGGGTCCTACCCCGCGGGCACACACAACCCAGGTGCTCCCAAACCTCCCAGTCGTCAGCCTCCATCCCTGAATCCAGAAGGTAGGGACGGAGCGTTGGACTGAGACCCTCCTGGCCCCCGATGGAACCGCAAAGCCACAACCCCAAGGAGGCGCACAGGGAGCCTGGCCCCGCCTCGGCCGCCACCCCTCGCGGGGCGCCCCCTCAGGCACTCCCTCCCATCCATCTGGTCCCAGAGACATCTGATTGTGGAGGAGATCCGAAATCTTCAGAAGAGCACACACCTGTTATTAAGGAGGATGTCCTTCTGCCGCCTGGTAAGAGAAATATGTGTTATATTCACTCGTGGTGTGGACTTCAATTGGCAAGCCCACGCCCTGTTGGCCCTACAAGAGGCGGCAGAAGCATTTATTTTTTTCTTTTTTTCTTTATTGATTAAGGTATTACATATGTGTCCTTATCTCCTCGTTGCCCCCGCCCCTCCCCCCCACTCCAGTTCATGCCTTCACCCCCCTGGTGTCTGTGTCCATTGGTTAGGCCTATATGCATGCATACAAGTCCTTTGGTTGATCTCTCCCCCTCACCCCCACCCTCCCCTACCTTCCCTCTGAGGTTTGATGGTCTGATCGCTGCTTCTCTGTCTCTGGATCTGTTCTTGTTCATCAGTTTATGTTGTTCATTATATTCCACAAATGAGTGAGATCATGTGATATTTATCTTTCTCTGACTGGCTTATTTCGCATTTCTTATACATGGCTTTGAGGACGCCTATCTCCCCTCCCTCCGCGCTGGTGCAGGCATGTTGCTCTCTTCCCCAAGGATGTGCAGCTGGCCAGGAGGATCCAGAAATCCAGGAAGGGCCAGGCTGAGCTGCCGCCACCCCTGGATGAGACCTGGGATTCTGTCTGGAGCCGGGACTAGATCCATGGAGTCCGGGATGCTGCCTGGACTTGCTGTCTCAGCAGAGTGTGCACGTTGGTTTTGTAACTGTTTTTTTTTTTGTTGTTGTTGTTGGCTTTTTTTAAAAAGAACTTCATGGCTCTTCTCTGCAACAAGGTCATATATAAGAAAATCAACATGGTTCCAGAGACCTGAGAACTATCTTCAGATAAAGAGACTCTAAGGTTGACTTCAGTTTGTAAATTACTCGTATGACTGCCTAGTGATTTTGAAGACATCAGGTTTGTGGATATTTGCTTATTATTGTGGACCTTACTAAACCATTTACATTTCCATCCTCCCTCCATTTAAGTTTTTTACCACATGTATATTTACTTCTATTTAACACATAAGAGAAAAAATAAGAGAATGCTTCAGTCAGTTGCATGGGAGATCCGACAAATCTCTGTCCTTCAGATTAACTTCATAGGTGGCGGCAGCAAGCGCCGCTGCAGAGCCACACACTTTGACTCCATAGCCCAGTGATGGCGAACCTTTTGAGCTCGGCCTGTCAGCATTTTGAAAAACCCTAACTTAACTCTGGTGCCGTGTCACATATAGAAATTTTGTGATATTTTCAACCATAGTAAAACAAAGATTTGTATTTTTGATATTTATTTTATATATTTAAATGCCATTTAACAAAGAAAAATTAACCAAAAAAATGAGTTCGTGTGTCACCTCTGACTTGCGTGTCATAGGTTCGCCATCACTGCCATAGCCCAATGGCCTGACATTGGTACCAGTGTGTAGTGACTGTCAACAGATGTAGCTTCTCAAAAACTCAGTTGGGGTGGAAATTGAATGTCTTTTGAAGTTTAATGTTCTGGTTCTTCTTAGTAAATTTCTGTCAAAATCATTCAGGAATTCTATCTTATAGAACGTTATTCTTTGTAAATCACAGAAGATGTAACATATTTAGAATTTTTCATCCCAGGATTTTAAAGGGCCTTTTCAATGTATTCATAGGTATTTTCATAACTTCTTTGTGGAGAGATTATAAAAATAAAAATAACTACTTAATAAAAAAAGTTTAAAGCAAAGTCAAGGTTAACAGCATACTGCATATTTTGTGTGTTAACATTACGTTTTTCGTTTGTACACCGCAAACCGCTGAAATTTAAACAAGAGAACCCAGGGATGTGTTTTCGCTTCCAGTAGAGTAGGGAGCAGATAAAAACCTTGCCCTTCTCTTGTAACTGAAAGCACTTTAAGAGATTTCCAGACAAAAGGGAAATGCCACCCAGAGAGTTTTAGATTTTTGTGTCTGGTAAAAATGGTTAGAGAGGGCAGACTAGTCAACTGATCAGAGACAAACTAAAGGGAAGGACCAAGTTCTATCATTTTCCAAGGTTTCCCCTTGGAAAACCTTCTTGTTTGACCTCAACTCTTATTTATGCAGGCACTCAAATAAAGCTTATATATCTGTGAATATATATTTTTAAAAACTCTATGTAGTCACTGACATAGATATAATATTTGTATTACAGGATAATATAAATAACTAATATATATATATTATATATGCATATAACTAATATATATATATATATATATATATATATGCATATAACGACTGCCAGTCTGACTGCCTAAAAGAATAAAACAATAAAGAAAGGAAACTTCATTAAAAACAATAAAAAGGACAGCGATGTAACTTTCCTTTGCTTTATCAGTAAAGATGCCACAGTGCCAAAAACCTGTCTAGAAAATGTTCTCCCATCATTGCAATATTGTGCAGTTGGACTATGGATCAGCATCAACTGAACAGCAAAATAGAGCCAACACGCCTTAAAGTGTTGCAGGTGGTGCTTGGAGTTGGAGCTTTTCACAGTTCTCCGCAGTGGTGGGGCCCTAAGGCCTAGCAGAGGGGCAGGTGGTGTGCGGGGGCTGGTCCAGCCAGGAGCCAACAGGATATTATTCTGATCTACAAAACTAGCAGCGCAGCACCACACTGATTTCAAAGTCATTCGGTGAGGTCAGAAGAAGCCAGAGCTTCTAGCCAATCTTTCTCTTCTCAAACGAAATGGGCAATTCAATCCAAAGCTTTTCTCCACTTTAGAATTAATATTTGTAATTAACTAGGAGACCACCATATTTCCCTTACAAACATGCCTAAGTATATGCCAGAAACGATCCGGTGCTCAAAATCTCAGAGGTTTACATTTTCCAGATTAGTTTGAATGTGACATAGCCATTAACGTGATAGTGAGGAAGCTGCAACTGCTGACTCCCAAACCTCCCTGAAGAGGAGCCGATCCAGCTAATGACATCGCTACGTCAGGGCAAAGTTTCCTGCTTTCAGCAGCACAGACTTTCCACAGATGGCCTTAAAGCTGGCGGGTCGGGAAGCTGTATAAAAGCCCTCTCTTCAGCTATGTCTCACTGAACAGGATATAGATTTTTGAACAGTTTGCTGTCCAAATGCTAAGTGGTGATGTGTTTTCCAATCCTACAGCTGGGCGACTTACAAAATAAGGAAGAGTCCTTTCTGCTTTAACACGGTGGTGGAAATCCATCTCTCTTTGCCTCTGCTGCGTCCCTAGAGGACGGTCGTCTACATATAATTATATACAATTGGGCACAGTCAGCGGCTTCATTCAGGAGAGACCCAGCTCTGATCTTTGCTGACTCTCTAGTGACTCCTGAACCATGAAGGAGGTGGTCATGCTAAGTCAGGGGTTATTATGGAAACGGGGAGTTTGAAAGGATGGATGTGGACACTGACAGCAAAGCGGTCGGCATGTGGAGGAGGGCTTCATCCACGGAAGCCTGCATGTCTGGAATGCAGAGAACCTACCTGAACAGCTTCTTCCACATAAAGTGAAGAAACACAACAAAAAACATTCCTTGACTTTGCCAGCAACTTTCCTTTCCTTTAATATTCAATGTAAGCCGTTCAGAAATTCTATTCTGGTCTTTACAGGGATACACCAAGGAAAAGATTGTGAGTGCTAATAAAATCAGACAGTAAGATACTTGAGCTCTTAGAAAGTAGCATTACTTTACTAGGTTGAATGTTTATACAATTCACTGTAGACCTAAGCAATTTAGCCTGCTAATATATTGTAGTGGCAGGTTATGTTCAGCCATAAAGGTACCTTCTGTGGCACCCCTTACCTTTGTAAGAAACATTATTATATGCCAAGGCACCAAGATAACATAACAAGAAACCGTGAAGTTTTTCATAAAATTGAAAGGGAGTACAATCTGTACACTGTGATAAAGGTTGAGCATGTAACTACAGAAAAATTCATAGGTTCAAGTTATCACCTCTATATACCCCCCACAAGAAGTTGAAAAATGATGTTCATGAAGGTAAATTAAAATTCTACATGTGTCCTAGCCAGTTTGGCTGAGTGGACAGAGTGTCAGCCTGAGGACTGAAGGGTCCCGGGTTTAATTCTGGTCAAGGGCACGTACCTCCATTGCAGGCTTGATCCCCAGCCCTGGTAGGGGAGCATGCAGGAGGCAATCAATTGATATGTCTCTCTCACATCGATGTTTCTTTCTCTATGTCTCTCCCCCTCCCTTCCACTCTCTCTAAAAATCAATGGGAAAATATCCTTACGTGAGGATTAACAAAAAATAAACAAATTTTAAAAATTCTATAATGTAGACCTAAGATGGAGGCGAGTTTTGTTTCATTTTTTTAAACCAAAAATTAGAAACATGAAAAAGAACACACAAAAACTTCTGCTCTGTGAAAGAAAATGTCAAGTGAATGAGACGACAGACCACAGATTGGGGAAACTATTTACAATAGACACCTCTGGTAAAGGATTGTTATCCAAAATATACAGAGTTCTTAAAACTCAAAAGAACACAATGAGGGAAAACATGAACAGACATATCATCAAAGAAAATATACCCGTGGCAAATAAGCATATAAAAAGATGTTCAACATCATATGTCATTAGGGAACTGAAAATTAAAACAACAATGAAATACCACTACACACCTATTAGAATGGCTGAAACCCAAAGCACTGATGACATCAAATGCTGGCAAGGGTGTGGAGTAACAGAAATTCTCATTAATTGCTGGTGGGAATGCAAAATGGTACAGTCACTTTGGGAGACAGTTTTCCAGTCTACTGCAAAATTAAATATAGTTTTACCATACGATCCAGAAATCACACTCATTGGTATTTATCCAAAGGAGTTCAAAACTTACTAGTATCTCCATATAAAACCTGCACATAAATGTTTATGGCAGATTTATTCATAATTGCCAAAACTTGGAAACAACAAATATGTTTCTCAGTAAGTGAACAGATAAACTATGTCACATCTATCAGGGGTGGGAATGTCCAGCCCATGGGCCATATTAGGTCCATGAAACCATTTGGTGTTATTAGGGGTCAGTTAATTAAATGATTGAGTAAATATTGCAGGCTAATTTTAAAGTTAATAATTTTGCATGGCCTGCAAATGGTGTGATAAATATCCAAATGATCTTGGCAGAAAAAAGGTTCCCCATCCCTGATAGACAATGGAATATTATTCAGAGTTAAAATAAATGACCTTCCAAGCCATGAAAAAACATGGAGAAAACTTAAATGCACATTACTAAGTTTAAAAAAAAAAAATCTGCAAAGGCTACACATACTGTATGATTCCAACTATATGACATTCTGGAAAAGGCAAAACTCTGGAGACAATAAGATCAGTGGTTTCCTAGGGTTAAAGGAGAGAGAGGGATAAAAAGTTAGAGCACAAATTATTTTTAGGCAGTGAAACTATTTTGCATGATAGTATGGTGGAGGATACATATCCTATCTAATAAAAGAGAAACACGGTAATTGGCCTACTACCGCTACCCTTCCCATTGGCTAATCAGTGAGATAAGCAAATTAACTGCCAGCCAAGATGGCGACCGGCAGCCAGGCAGCTTGAAGCGAACATGAGGCTTGCTTGCTTCAGTGACGGAGGACTCCAACGTTCCCCGCCTGCTTTGCCAGCCTCTGAGCCTGCAGTTTAAGAAACATTGTAACAAATATAGAACCTAAACAAAACCCCGGAAACCTGCTTTCAGCGAGCCTGGGATCTCAGAACTGGAGTTATACAGTGTTTCGATTATAGAACCGAAACAAACCAGATACCTTCTTTCAGCAGCAAAGGCCTCAGAGCTGGAGCCAGAGCTAAAGCTGGCCCAGAATAAAAAGAAAAGAAAAAAAGGAGAAGTTGGGAGCTTCAGCCCTCAGCCCCTCACCCAGACTGGCCAGGGACCCCAGTGGGGACCCCCACCCTGAAGGGTGTGTGACCAGCTGCAAACAGCCATCATCCCCTCATCCAGGCTGGCCAGGCACCCCAGTGGGGACCCCCACCCTGATACAGGACACCCTTCAGGGCAAACCAGCCAGCCCCACCCATGCACCAGGCCTTTATCTTATATAGTAAAAGGGTAATATGCCTCCCAGCACTGGGATCAGTGGAGCCGCGAGGCCTCCTGGCACCAGAATCAGCGTGACAGGGGGCAGAGCCCAAACCCCCTGATCGCCCTGTGGCTCTGTGTGTGACAGTGGGTGGGGCCACAACCTCCTTATCCGCCCTGCTCTGTTCATGACAGGGGAAGGCGCCCCAACCCCCTGATCAGCCCTGCTCTGTGCCTGATAGGGGGGAGCTCCCCAACCCCCTGATCGCCCTGTGGCTCTGTGTGTGACAGGGTGCGGCGCCCCAACTCCCCCCTGCCCCACGGGCCCTGCTCTGTGTGTGATGGGGTAGAACCATAACCTCTCCATCGGCCCTGCCCTGAGTGTGAGAGTGGCAGCACCCCAATCACCTGATCGGCCCTGCTCTGTGGGTGATAGAGGGCGGCACCCCAACCCCCTGATCCGCCCTGCCCTGAGTGTGACAGGGGGCGGTGCCCCAACTCCCCTATCGGCCCTACTCTGTGCATGACAGGGGGGAGCTCCCCAACCCCTTGATTGACCCGGCTCTGTGAGTGACAGGGTATGGAGCCCCAACCCCCCTGATGGACCCTGCTCTGTGCATGACAGGGGGCAGCGCCCCAACCCCCTGATTGGCCCTGCTCTGTGCATGACAGGGGGTGGTGCCGCAACCTCCCCATCGACCCTGCCTTGAGTGTGATGGGGCAGTGCCCCAACCCCCCAATCGGCCCTACCCTGAGCGTGACTGAGGGTGGCATCGCAACCTCCCAATCTGCCCTGCTCTGTGCATGACAGGGGAAGGCTCCCCAACTCCCCAATCAGCCCTGCTCTGAGCCCGACCAGGGGCTGCACCTAGGGATTGGGCCTGCCCTCTGCCACCCGGGAGCAGGCCTAAGCCAGCAGGTCGTTATCTCCCGAGGGGTCCCACATTGTGAGAGGGCGCAGGCCAGGCTGAGGGACCCCCTTCCCCCCCAAGTGCACAAATTTTTGTGCACTGGGCCTATAATCACTATATAATTGTCAAAACCCACAGACTGTACAACATCATGAATGAACTCTCATGTAAACTATGGACTCTAGGTGATAGTGATGTGTCAGTGTGGGTTCATTGATTGTAACAAATGTACCACTATGGTTCAGCATGTTGTTGTGGGGGCGGTTGTGCATGTATGGGGGCAGGGGTATTTGGAAACCCTCCAACCTTTCCACTCAGTTTTTTGTGAACCTAAAACTGCTCTAAAAAAATTAAGTGTATTAATGAAAAATATGCATATGCACACATGTATTGGCACATACACACATATAACAATTAATCCAGCCATTTACTCACTTCCTAGGTTACAAAATAAAAAAAAATTAATATGAATACTGAAAGCTTTTTGTTATCCCCTTCTCAGTCCCATGCTCCCAATCCCCATCCTTCTGCCTGAGGTAAATATTACAATGATTTTTGTTTTAATATCAGTGCCTTCCTTTACCCATTTGTTTTCATCCCTCTTAACATCTTGTTTAATTGTGTATACTCTTGAATTTTATATCAATGGAATCATGCTGGGAGTAATCCTATGACATGTGTTTTACTTTGTTTTCCATTTTGTTTTTTATTTTTGCTTGACCTTATAGTAATATGATTATTCCATGTTGATGCCTATAGCAGTGGCTCATTCTTTTTATATCTGTATACTCTTCCATTCTGCAATATCATATGCTCCTTCTCTTCTCCTCCTGTATTTGGACATTTGTTTTGTTACCTGTTTCTCCTTTTCTTTCTTCTTATTTTGTTATTACAAACTTTCTTTACATGTCTTCTTGTAAACAGGTATCAGAGAATTCTTTGAGGTAGAATTACTGAGTCCTGTGGTGTATATATCTTTGTCTTTGCAAAACAGTGCCAAATTGTTTTTCAAAATTTTTGTACCACTTTATACTTCTATCAGCAGTGTATAAAATCTCTGGTTGCTTTATATCTTTTATAATATCAATTTTTTTCTTTGTATTGCCAATTTAATGGGTTTAAGATGTTATCCCATTTAATGTGCATTGCCATGATTACTAATGAAATTACTCTTGCATTTTTCATCCATTTGTTGATCTTTTGTGGTCCTTTTCTATGAAATGCTTGTTTAATTTGTTTCCTTATTTTTTATTAAATTATTTATCATTTTCTTATAGTTGTATCTTCTCCCAATTTGTTACTTCTCATTTAACCTTATTATACTTATTGCTAATTTTTATATAGTCAAATTTGGTGACAATTATATGGTGAAATGTATCTAACCACCATATTAAAAAAATATCATTTTTTTCTTTTCATTTTCATTATTGGTATTTTATTTAAGAAATATTTCTGTATAACAAGGTTATAAAGATATTCTTCTATGCTCTTAACAAAGTCGTCAAATTTTGCTTTTTATATTTGTTTTTAATCAATCTAAAACTAATTTTTATATATACTTTATGTTTTACTGCATAATTTGTTGGATATTCCATACTTTACCCATTGATCTATAATACCAGCCCTATCATCAATCATTTCCATATATATGATTATCTGTTCCTGAAAAATTTTTACTATTTCATAGGACTATTTGTCGATCCCTAAACAAATGCTGCACTATCTTATTGACAATTGCTTTACTATAATCTTTATCTGTTAGTACAGTGGTTCTCAACCTTGGCTGCACATTAGAATTCTGTTTCTTTGTTACTAATGTTGTGGCCTCACCCCATAAGAAAGAAACAGAATTTCTGGAGGATGAGGCCCAGAAATCAGGATTTTAAAAAATATTCCCAGGTGATTCTAATGTGCAGTCAAGGTTGAGAATCACTGTGTTAGTACAAGATCTCCACAACCCCTTGTTCTTTACCAAGAGTTTTTGGCTATGGCTGCACTTTTTTTCTTCCATATAAATCTGTATTAGTCAAGGTTCCCCAGAGATGCAGACACAGAACCCATAGTATATAGAGAGATAGATGATAGATACATAGATAAGTAGAAAGATATACACATATACAAATATATACCTAAAGAAATTTGTAATTAAGAATTGGTCCACATGATTATGGATGCTGAGAAATCCCAAAGTCTTCCATCTGCAAGCTGAAAACCCAGGAAAGCCAGTGTATTCCTTCCAGTTCGGGTCTGAAGGCCTGAGAACCAGGAAAACCAAAGGCATTAATCCCAGTCTGAGGGCAGGAGAAGACTAATATGTGTAAGCTTAAGCAGTCATGCAGAGGATCTAGAATTCTGTCCTCTACCTTTTTGTTCTAGACAGACCCTCAAGGGATTGGATGAGGCCCACCTGCATTTGGGAGAGTAAACTGCTTTACTCAGTCTACTGACTCAGATGCTAATCTTTTCCAGCAACACTCTCACAAACATCCAGAAATAATGTTTAACCAAATATCTTGGCACCCTGTGACCCTGTCAGGTTGACATATAAAATTAACCATTATGGCCCTAGCTGGTTTTGCTCAGTGGATAGAGCATCGGCCTGTGGATTGAAAGGTCCCAGGTTCAATTCCAGTCAGGGGCACATGCCCAGGTTGCAGGATCGATCCCCCAGTAGGGGGCATCCAGAAAGCAGCCAATCAATGATTCTCTCTCATCATTGATGTTTCTATCTCTCTCTCCCTCTCCCTTCCTCTCTGAAATCAATTAAAAATATATTTTTAAAAAAGTAAGCATTATGGAATCTTAGAATCAGCACACACTCACACACACACACACACACACACACACACACTCACTCCTTTTGAATTTTGATTGGAATTGCATCAAATATAAAGGTAGAGTTAGAAAGAATGGCATATACAGATAGGGCAAAAGCCAGTTTATAGTTGTAAGTATGTGTAACAGAGTTTATTCTTGTATTGTCATTTATTAATTACTAGAGGCCCAGTGCACAGATTCATGCACATTGAAAGTAAATTAATTAGAAGGTGGCCAGTGGTGCAGGACTGGGCAAGACAGGCCAGACACACCCTGAAGCCAACCTCCGGCAGTCCCTCCCCATCTGGCCGCACCTGGAGCAGCGTGGGGCTCGAAGGGCATCTGCAGAGTGAGTGGGGTCCCTCTGGCAGGTGGGATCCCTCGGCCTGGCCTGCGGGGATCAGGCTGAAACCAGCAGTCCAACATCCACCAAGGGGTCCCAGAGTGCGAGAGGCCACTCTGCAAAGTTGCTGTCGCTCGGCAGCTCCTGCATTGAGCGTCTGCCCCTTGGTGGTCAGTGTGCATCATAGCTACCAGCTGGTTGGCCAGTTGGCCAGTCACTTAGCCTTTTATATATACAGATTGTATTATTTTCCATACAAGCAATTATATACCTACTCTTCCCATCCTATATGTGATATCAAACCTTTCTACCCATATCCATTTATTGAGACTTTTAATGCCTTCTAATCTATAATTTAATTGAATTATGATACAATAATACTTCATGATACCTGTTCTGTGAAATTTAGGACTTGCTTTATGACCTAGTACCGTGGTCGGCAAACTGCGGCTCGTGAGCCACATGCGGATCTTTGGCCCCTTGAGTGTGGCTCTTCCTAAGCCTTAGGAGTACCCTAATTAAGTTAATAACAATGTACCTACCTATATAGTTTAAAAAATTTGGCTCTCAAAAGAAATTTCAATCGTACTGTTGATATTTGGCTCTGTTGACTAATGAGTTTGCAGACCACTGAGTCCTAGTATATGGTCAATTTTTGTAACATTCCACGTGTGGTTGAAAATAATGTGTATTGTGCAATTGCTGGGCACATTAGGTCAAAATAGTTAATTATGCTGTTCAAATACTTACACACATTGATTTTCTTTTTTGTCAGCTTAGATATACTGGCTTTCATTTGGTTAGTATTTTCTTAATACATCTTTTCTAATTTGTTAATTTTTAGCCTTCCTGTGTCATTATGTTTCTCATATGTCTTTCTAAGTAGCATATAGCTGCATTTTATTTTTTTATCCAATCTGACAATCTTTGTCTTTTAACTAGACCTTTTCATACACTCAAATTTACAGTGATCACAGGTATAATTAGGATTTATTTCTACCACCTTAGTTACAGGATTCTATTTATCCTGCTTCTTCAATTGGTGTTTTTCTTCTTTATTGTCTTGTTTTGGATTGACTGTGACCTTTTGGGTCCCATTTCATATTTCTCCAAAACGTTAAAATTCATCTTAACAAAATCTAATATCAATCAACTTCTTCATTCTTCACACAATGCAAGGACTTTAGAACACTTAACTCATATCATTCCCTGCAAATGATCCTATAGTTACAGATTTTAGATATACTTTGATTTTGCTAACCACATCACTTAAGCATTTTTATTAATGTTTGCACAGTCAATGTCTGTTTTGATATACAAAAAAATTTACTGATTTCTTGACCCACCCACCATTCCTACCAGCATCTCAGCACCTCTTTCTGGAAATATTTCCTTTGGCCTGAAATGTAACCTTCTGAATTTCCTCTGGTGGAGTTCTGTTGCTGGAAAATTTCTCAGTTGTTGTTTTTCTGAAAAAACAAAACAAAACAAAACAAAACAAAACAAAAAAAAACAACAACATCCATTTTCATGGTCTCATTCCTTTGTCATGCTCAGTTTCATATCCCTTTCCCAAACAATAATTTTAAGCATTTTATAGCTTACATTTGAGAATTCTAATAATTAGAGTCTGCATTAGTTTGCATTCTGCTACTTGCAGTTTTTGCTAAACAGGTTGATAAATAAAATAAATGAGTGGCCAAAGGAGGTCACACATTATCTTTATTGCTGATAGGCATGAATTTATGTCTGTAAACCTTGTTAATCTTGACTTTCATAATTAGGCACAATCACCCAGCCAGTATCAGGACATGCTGAACTGAAAGAGAACTCACTTGCCAAGAGGATGGACCCTTTGATGAGCAGACAGAAACACCTGCTTTCTGAAAGCAAGTCACTCCCACTAGAGAGGGTAGCTGAGCTAAGCACACCTTGATATTGTCCCCAAATAGTCCAATCAGAGAAGCTGCTCCATTAACCCTACTCTCCAGTTGAGTATAAGTACAGAGGCAGAAAGATATCAGGAGGGTCACACCAATGAAGATCTCTTAACCAAGCATTGGCAATGGGGAGACATGTTGACTCTAGAAGTGTTTTGTGCCTGTACTAGTTTGCTAGGGCTGCTGAAGAGCCACAAAGTTAGTGGCTTAAACAACAGTAATCTATTATCCTACAGTTCTGGAGGGTAGAAGTTTGAAACCAAGGTGTCTGCATATTTTTTTTAAAGACACAAGAGAAAATCTATCCCCTGCCTGTCTCCTAGATTCTGGTGGTTTGCTGGCAATGCTTGGCATTCCTTATAGATGGCATTGTCCCCATGTCTTAACATTTCCTGTCTTTCTTCACATGAAGTCTTTTTATTTATAAGGACCCCAGTCATATTGGATTAGGGGCCCATTCTATTCCAGTATGACCTCATGTTTGCTAATTACATCTGCAAGGATGCTGTTTCCAAATAAGGTCACATTCTGAGGAATTGGGAGTTGGGACTTCAACAAATGAATTTTGGAGGGACACATTTTAACCTCAACAATGTTCTGACATACTTTGTGGCTTTTGACTATAAGTACATATTCCTTGAAGCTCTTGTCGCCTGGGTTGATGATGTGTTTCTCCAGAGAGGGTTTGAGCTTGATTTTGCCAAGTGCCTGGAGTACATCCAACTTGCGACTATTATGAAATCAATTCTCATAGGGAGGTTTTCCAGACTGTGAGGCAGTGTGAATTCAGACTCCAAACTTGCTCAAGGTCCACCTTTTGTTTAAAAATTCTAAAGAAAGACTTTTTGTTTCTCGATTCAACCCTGTGCTGAGATGAACTAAGGCAAGTTTCCTTTCTGCCCTTTTCTGCAGGGCGGGGTTTTTTCTTCAGCTCACCCTTACAATAAATAAGGGTCTTAAACCCTCCCAATGATGTCTAAGCTTTTGGCCAGGATTTCCTAAAAATTGCCCCTCCCTTCATGGGTATTAGACTTTGTGTCCAATTGATGCTCAAGGTCACCAGAATTTACGAATGTGTCCATGGTGAAAGTTAGCTTTGTACCTAGATTTTTACTTTACCTTCATTTTTGGTATTTAAGGGTTTTCCCTTCTTTCTCCCTTTTTTGCCAACAAAAGTATGCAAACACAAATAATTTATTAAATGTATTTTATGCAAAAAGTTCAGTTGTTTTGCCCAAAATAATTATTTGTGTTATCTAGCCTGCTTTACCACCCAAAAGAAATATCTAAGAGGGATTTTTATAGAAAGAGCTGCATCCAAAAATCAATGACTAGCGTTTATTGAATGCTTACTAAATGCATGCTAATATTATACTAAGTGATTCACATGAATCACCTCATTTAATCTTCACAAAACTACATAAGGTAAGTATCAAATGCAGTTGTCAAATGCAGAAATTTAGTCTTAGAACAAACAATATACCTGGCCAACTTCACAGAGCTAGAAATTGATGGAGATGAAATTAAAGTTCATCTTTGCCAAATGTGTGCTCCTAAACACTGCCATCCACTCCCCAAGCTAAAATGTTACTGAATACAGTGCATGCGCTGCTTTGCAGGTGCTGACCACACGAAGCAGAATTCGCCTCCGCAGGGTCTGGTGCCTGCTGGAAACTCCCTTTGGATATGTGGCTTATGAAGCTCATAGGATCCTGCTGTGATGTTTTCTGAAGCTGGCCACTGGCTGTATTGGTTCTGGGACCTCTTAAAAGAGACTCTGGTGCAGGCCAATGTCAGGCACTGTCTGTGACCGCCCTTGGGCAACGTGTTTGGAGCTACAAAGCAATACACAGTCTGTGACTGATTTGTTGGGCCTGGGTGTGTTCAGGAAGGATCAAGCTGTGCACCAAGCCCAGCTTTTGCCAGCACTGAGCTTGGAGGCAGGTCAACAAAAGTCTCAAGGCACCCTAACGTCCGCCTCTGCCTGCCTCTGCCTGCCAGCTGGGCTGCCCTTAGGCTCAGTCATTGAAAGAGCCTCTGGCAGTATTCTAGTTCATGAGGTAGATTCTCAGTGAGTCACCAGGTAGGCATGAGTGGTGTTCACCAGATCTATACAGGTTCAAGGTCAGTGCTAGTGCTGTTTCTGAGGCCACTCAGCAAATATCCCCGGGTTTACCGAGTCTAGCTGCCACCTGCTGAGTGCTTGCCCACCTTTGTGTTGGGGTGGGGTCTCAGGGAGTCATTAGTTTGAGGCCAGCAGAGTTTATCAGGCCTAAACACACCAAGATTTAGCTGTGTGTATTGTAAGTCTCACTGCTCTTTAAAGACTCATGTGTCTGTCTCCCCATGTTTCATGTAATCTGAGGAGAGATTAATATTTTCCTCAATGTATCTCTAGCAGGTAGCATGGCACCTGGCACATATAGTGTGAATGAATCAGTGACTAGATTTAGTTGAACTAGTTAGAACTCATCCAAAAACACTTCATGCTAACAACTCTTACATAGTTTCAACCCCTCATCTAACAAATAAGTTATTTCCTTTTGTGGGTTTTTTTCGTGTGTGTGTGTGTGTGTGTGTGTGTGTGTTTTAGTACTCACCCAAGGATATGTGTAGAGAAGAAGAGAGAGCAATAGAGAGAAACATTGATCAGTTGCCTCCTTTATGTGCCCTGAGGATTGAACCCATAACCTAGGTATGTGCCCTGAATGGGAATCAAACCTACAACCTTTTTTATGTATGGGATGACACTCCAACCAACTGAGTCACATGGCCAGGGCAAGTTCTTTCTGTTTTAAATGAAACTTTCTTTAAAATGGTCTTCAGAAAATGATCTTAGGTAAAATGAAAATAATCTTACAATACTTTAAACGTGTAGATGTTTACAGTTTCCAAAGCACTTTCCATTAGTTTTTGCCTTCTCACCAGCCCTCTGAGTCAGCCTGGGCAGGTGGTTTTTAGTCTTGTCTTAATGATGAGGAAACTGAGAGCCAGATTGTGTGCTCAGGAAGTGTTACAGCCAGGCGGTGGTGTCCTGTCTTCTAGCATCTAGCCCAGAGCTTTCTGCTCTGTTCTTATGGTTGAAACTATCATTGGAAGAGGGAAATCATGTTAAGTTTACATTAATGATCATTGGATGATGTGATTTCAACATGCGTGTAATCATTAGGAAAGCCTGTTTAAACTTTTCAGCAGTTCTCAACCTGTGGGTCGCGACCCCCTTGGTGGTCGAACGACCCTTTCACAGGGGTCGCCCAAGACCATCCTGCATATCAGATATTTACATTATGATTCATAACAGTAGCAACATTACAGTTATGAAGTAGCAATGAAAATAATTTTATGGTTGGGTCACAACATGAGGAACTGTATTTAAAGGACCAGAAGGTTGAGAACCACTGCTTTAGATGGTCAGGCTCCATTCTCAATGATTCTGATTTAGAAAGTCTAGGGTGGAGCCTCAGAATGGACAAATACCTCAAGTGATTCTGCTGCAGATATTCTATAGGACAGAATTTGTGAAACACTGTATAAAGGCTGGGTGAAATCTGTTGTTTTACAGTATGTTCATAGCAAAATGTGGTCTCATGAGTAGTATCTATATATTTTAAGAGGAAGAGAAAGGGAGGGGGTGGTGGGAGGGATGGTTACAAAGGAAAAGCCAACTGGCTGAGGGACAGAGAAGGAAAAGCCAATGTGTGCATGATGCCTGAATTGCCTTTAGTCTTTTTTATGAGATATAGAAAGAAAAACAGAGAACATATTCTGCTGAGTTTATAATATTTGCTGCAAGTTTCCAAGGCATTTTTTTTATTGGAAAAAGAACTATATTGATGCAGTCCCATAGCTAGCATTGCCATTTGTTCCTTTTCTTCCACAGGAGGTGTTACTTTCTATTTTTTTCCCTTCCTGCTCTCTAAAGTAGGTAACCATTTGGTTGTTTTTAATTGTCACATTTGTTCTCATACCAGCATGTTAAATGTAACTTGAGAAAAAGCCAAATCTGCAAGTCCTTTTTCCCTCTTTCTGAAAATCCATGCACAAATGATGTTCGAGATCTTTATGTTTCTTTCTGAGTTTGGGTTTCTCATTACATTTCTAAAGTTATCAGTTTAGGACTTCCCAGGATTAGGAGACAATAGTTCATTTTCAGCTACTTGTCATATTCTGAATATTCTGAGATAAAAATTGCACATAGAGGCAGAAAATGTAATGTTTTAGATATCAAACTTTACCTGTGAAGTAGTTTTTGTCCTGCACATCCTATTTTCTTATTGGCTTCTATATTAAATTGACAACATCTTCTGCAAAATAAGTTTTTGTTTCCCAGCCCTGATAAAATTGTGAGAAAGAAAACAACAAAACCTTTAAAATCACATTTAGAGAACAAATATTTAATAGGTCAATAGCCATCAGAATAAGTCACAAGATATGAATGTGAAGCAGCCAAATTATTTGTTTATTTTATACAAAAAAAAAAACACAAAAAACCTTAAAGCTCTCAGGGGGAAAAATCCCCAACGGTTTAAGGGTGTAGAGCTCACTGAACCAGAATTTCAAGAGTTTATATCCAACCCTCCATTCTCATATTCAACTCCCTCACTCATAATCTGTAAAAGAAGAACATTATTTGGGGTGATCAAGCATTCGTGGGAGCTGAGAGGGCAGGCAGATAATTATTTCAAGCTTACTGTTTGACAGGTGCTATGCTCAGAATATTTTGTTTCATTCCAATAAAACCTTATAAGATTATGTGCAATTTACAAAACAGGAAATGAGTCTCAGATATTAAGCGACTTGTTTAGAGTTACACAGCTAGTAAATGACAGATTAAACCCAGATATGTCTGATTCCAAAGTTTATGCTTTCCAGTGAGATTAATATGTTCCCAAGCTTTTTAGGTATGATAACTATTTTCCCCTAAATGACAATTATTAACAAAGAGGCTCTAGAATGATAGTCTCCCATGTCTTCCTATTTTTCAATCTAACTCTCAAACATAGGCATACCTTGTATAGGTATGTGTTCAGTTTCAAAGCTGAAAAGAGTGTTTGAAATGAATGGCACTTAACACAACTTTCAGATAATATGGTTTGAGTTACTGTGTGTTGGGAAATGAGAAACTAACATGTAAAATCATGTTCATTATGTAGCAATACAATGTGGAAAGGCAAAACTCATTTTCAAAAGAATAGCAAAACAATTTCTGGTAAAAGCCTATATACATAGAGTACAGATAAGCTTTTGGAAGGAGTGTGTTTTAGACATCTCAGTTGGGCATCCATGATAAACAGGCAGATGTGTAGATGTGTCTGGATGTCAGAGCTTCTCCAGCTGTCAGGGCTGGAGATTCAAATTTGAGGAGTCAACAACATGCAGGTCATATTTAATGCCGTGTAACAGGATGAATCACCTCAGCAGAAAGTGTTGATAGCAGAAGTAGACAGAAGACAGAGGCCTGAAGCACAAACTCACAATAATTCATTTTTAATGCCTCACATTTCTCAAACTTTTCCCAACACACATACACACACACAAATGGTAGTAGCTGTACTTTTAATATCTAGTTGAATGTTAGACATTGAACATGCTTAGGTAACATCACTGGCAAATGTGAGGCTACTAATAGGCATGTGGTCTTAGGAAGCATTTAGTGTCACACAGAAACAATACACTACTCAGTGCACACAAAACTGAGACATTGCAGTGAACAGCTTTGGCTAAGGCACCAAGTTACTTGGGTTTGAATCCTAAATCCACTATATCTAACAAGTGTCCTTGGACAAATTAATTTTGTTATCCCCTGGTTTCCTTGTTTATATAATAACTATTGGCTCAGTGCACAAAATTCATGAACGGGGTAGGGGGGTTCCCTCAGCCCAGCCTGCATCCTCTCCAATCGGGGACCCCTTGTGGAATGTCTGACTGCTGGTTTAGGCCCAATCCCACAGGCTGTTGGAAATCCCTCTCTCAATCTGGGACTGCTGGCTTCTAACCACTCACCTGCCTGTCTGCCTGATCACCCCTAACTGCCTCTGCTTGCCTGACTGATTGCCCCTAACTGCCCTCCCTGCTGTCCTGATCTTGCCCCCAACGGCCCTCCCCTGCCATCCTGATCGCCCGTAACTGCCCTCCCCTGCCGGACTGATTGCCCCTAACACCCTGCTGGCCTGATCTCGCCCCCAACTGCCCTCCCCTGCTGGCCTGTTCTTGCCCCCAACAGCCTTCCCCTGGTGTTCTGATCACAGACTAACTGCCCTCCCCTGCTGGCCTGATCGCCCCTAACTGCCTCGGCCTCAGCCCCCACCATCATGGCTTTGTCCAGAAGGAAGTCAGATGTCCAGAAGATGGCCAGTCAACCCGGTCTAATTAGCATATTACCCTTTTAGTAGTATTGACAGATTACATAGGATAGGATTGCTTAAATGGGGGGGGGGGGTTGGGAACCCTTTTTCAGCAGGAGGAGATGCTCTTGGCAGACAAAAATACATTATCCCTATATCTGGACTGATAGCCAGCCATATGCACTATACTACCAAACTGGTAATGAAAAGATTGAACTGCCTTCTTACACCTTACACCAAACAGCTGTTGCCCTTAAAACTTCTCTTCAGCCCCCACCTTAGATTCTGCCTTTACAGTTCACCCAGATTAGGTTCTGGTTGTTCGATTTCTATGCCAGTCAGAGTCAAAAGCTCCACCTCCTAGGTAGCCATTGGCAACTCGCACTTCACCCAGATTTGGTTCTAATTGGCTGGTTTCTATGCCAGTCAGGGTCAAAAGCTCTGCCTCCTAGGAAGCCATTGGCTCCTGGCACTTCACCCAAATTTGGTTCTGATTGGTTGGTTTCTATGCCAGTCAGTGTCAAAAGCTCCACCTCCTAGGCAGCCATTGACTCCAGGCACTTCACCCAGATTTGGTTCTGATTGGTAAGTTTCTATGCCAGTCAGGGTCAAAAGCTCCGCCTCCTAGGTAGGCATTGACTCCAGTCACTTCACCCAGATTTGGTTCTGATTGGTCGGTTTCTATGCCAGTCAGTGTCTCCAGGCCTATCTCTGGGCCTGATCAAAGAGGTGGGGCTGATCAGCAGCCCCAGAGGAGGCCCTGAGAGAAACAGAGGTGAAGCTGCTGGTGAAGCCAGGAGAGAAAGAGAGAGGCAATGGCTGATCAACAGCTGCCACAGAAGCTGGGGATCAGACCCTGCCTCTCTCTCTGCAGGCCTCTCTCTGAGCCTGATCTGAAGCCCCCGCAGCAGTCAGTGTGCTGGCACCCGCTGCAATCAATGCTGGTTCCCCACAGCAACCCAGCACTGACTTCCAGTGTTTGGTTGAGCCTTGGTGTTGTGGACATTATGGACCCTGGCTCTTTATATATATAGATAGTATCTACTTCCCAAGTTTTCATAAGAATTAAATGAGCTAAAATATGTAAAACATATGGGAGCTCAATAAATGTTCACAGATATTATGCAGTTTTCTTTTTAAGCATCTCACCCTTCAGGAATCCTCTCTAAGAACTTGCAGCTTCACAAGGCAGCCATTTTTATGTTGCTAAGCTCTGTGTCACAGTCACTTTTTCACTGGTTGCACTCTGGAGAGCTGCAGGATAAACCTCTTCTTCTATCTAATGAGTCTTCAAACCCTTGAAGCACCATCCTTGTGTTCTTTCACCTTTTCTTCATTGGCCAAAGCACACCCTGCTCCTTCAACTGTTCTGTGGACAAAAATGAATTCCAGACTTCTCACACTCCTGGACTTTCTCAACTATAGATATTGTCATTTGCCAAGGTTCCTTTTAAAATGTGTCCTTTAAAAATATGTACATCAAGGCACTCAAGAGCTTGTTACAGTGCAAATGTTAACCCACATCTGATGGGACCTGACAGGGAAAAGGCAAAACAATGAGGCCATTAGGTGTTTGCGAGGCTCTTAGGCCTGACAATTGTAAAATGAACAAAGGAAAACTAGCTTAATTATTCTGCTAAGTGCAAAGCTAAAGTAACTTCTCTGAAGTGTTTTTCCTAACTTGAGCAGAACTCGCCTGGCCTTTTGATGATAGGCATACCTATTTATAAATGAGCGATTTCAACATGTGGGTCATAACATATATATGAGAATTACTCTTTAAATTTTGGAGTGGCTTTTCATTAAAGGTATCCTAGCTGGACACCTGTGAAGAGTCATAATCCATTATTTATCTTGAGCATTTCTATGGTGCCTGTTTCCATAGTAACCAACTCAGACTGAGATATGAGACAATAAAAAAATAAGCTTGGAAAGACCACTGTAGTAGTAGATAGCTTGAATCATGATTATTGTACTATGATGAATAGGACAGTTGATGATGTTCTATTGAAACAAATGATGAATCAAGATGATACAGTCTTGTGGGAAAACATATTGTAAGGAAAAACTGCTGAGCTACATGTGAGAAAACCTGGGTTCAATGACTGGCTCTGTGGTTCACTAGCTGTGCAACCTAGCAGATTTTTTAAACTGATTTTAGTTCCCATGTTTGAAATCCTGAAATAATAATATCTGCTACACACCTAGTGTCACTATGAAAAGCAAATAAACAGTCTGCAAACAGCTTGTTGTATGGTTGGGAAAACATGTGCATTCTGAAATAAATTTACTTGCATTATTGTGCTTCATTTTAAGAGTGTTTGTTTATAAAATGAGACAAAAATAGGCCTGAGTTTTCAAAATTGTTACATTATCACATGATTATCACTCTTTAACAGTATTCTGAAGTGACTAACAATTCTTGTAGCGTTAACTTTGTTTTATGGAAACTTCCATTTCAGTTCTGGCTTCACCATTTACTGTCTGGGGATACTTCTGGGCTTTTCAGTGAAACATAACATTTTTTAAAAAAATATATTTTATTGATTTTTCAAAGAGAGGAAGGGAAAGGGATAGAGAGTTAGAAACATCGATGAGAGAGAAACATTGATCAGCTGCCTCCTGCTCACCCCCCACTGGGGATGTGCCCGCAACCAGGTACATGCCTTCAACCGGAATCGAACCCGGGACCCTTCAGTCCACAGGCTGACGCTCTATCCACTGAACCAAACCGGTTAGGGTGAAACATAACATTTTTACAATTATTGGTTACAGCAAATAATTTTTGAGGCCCTTTACCTTCCTGTGGTTGTGGTGGTAGAGATAGCTAGACTATGTAAGCAAATAGGCCACCTCATCTGGGAAGGGACTTGAAGTGTCAACCTTGTTTCTATTGCTCAGGTATAAGAAGCATGATTGTTAAAATTAACTGATGCAGTGTTAACATTTGGGGCTTTCTTCTTGGCAGCATGAGGTAGTTGAAAAAGTACAGTATTGAAAAAGCAGGACAGCCCGGCTAGTGTGGCTCAGTGGTTAAGCATTGACCCATGAACCAGGAGGTCATGGTTTCATTCCTGGTCAGGGCATATGCCTGGGTTGTGGGCTCGATCCTCAGTGTATGTGTGGGGTGGTGGGGGAGGGAGGTATGCAGGAGACTGCCGATTAATGATTATCTATCATCATTGATGTTTCTCTCTTTCCCCCTTTCTCTTCCTCTCTATGAAATCAATAAAAACATATTTTGTAAAAAAAATGAAAGGCAGGGCAACAGGTCATTAGTCCGACTACTGAAGACCAGAGTTGTCAGATGAGTTTTCCACCCAAGGTGGCAGAGGTTCTGGGCACCCCTTGTAAGGACAGACACAATGGGTGGGGGGGTGCTCTGGTAAAGCAGGCTAAAGTCCATCAAGCAGGGGCACCTTCCTTGAGGAAATGCGCCCTACTTATCTGTGTAGAGTTGAGGCCACCGTGACTTTCTAAATAAACTTGTGCTTGTAAAAGAAAAGGACGATATTTGAGGGTCAAATCCAAGTCCTATCACATAATAACTGTATGGTATTGGGTGAGTCATTTCACATCTTTGTCAGAAAAGTTCATCTCTAAAATGGAAATGAGAACATTACATTTGCAGAGCTCTATGAGGCTTAACAATAAAGTATGCAAAGCAACTGGCATGCAATAAATGGTACTTATTATGACTAATCTTGTTCTAGTTTCTATTGACACAGCTTCTATTTTTAGTGAACATAAATTTGATCTTAAATTTATTCTGGACATATAAGCTAACCTTGATCTTATTGCAAAAATTGAAACAAAAATCTAGACTAACAATGATTAAGGATATTACCAATAAAAATATTCATAGCTTTTTGACCACGTATCAAGCTCATCAGATATGCAACATTAGACCTCATTTCTGTATATTCATCTGCAGCAGGATTCAGATCACAGAAGGTGTATGTTCTCCAAAGTAGATTTTTGGAACTGTTTTCAACACATACGATCTAGGAAACTGTTACAGAGTCACTTGTTTGCCGTATGGCTGGGCAAGCGTGTCTGGCAGATTGAAGGAGAAAGTTATCACCTTCAAAATAAAGATGGTGGTTGCAACCACTCATTCATAAGGATGCCAACTCTTCCATGAAGACTTCCAGTAAAGATGAATCTTTGTTTTGTTTCTATTCCTATGTGCTGTCCTTGCATTTCAATCACAGAACTCGCACAATTCTGTTGGGTGTCGTACTTAGTTATAAACATGACGTTTTTATTCACAGGACTAAAATAGGTCACTTCCATTTCCCAAACTTCCATCCACAGGAGGAAGAGAGTGTTCGGGAACTGTGGATACTTCACGTATGACCCTCTTCTCTGGCCTCCACATCATCTTTGTCACTCTGAAGGGAGTGAGGGGGAAAGGCCTCTCCTTGTTTCTGGAAAGACAGATTGGTATCTTTCCCTTCCAGACAATGCTCACAGTTTTACCACTCTGAATTCTTTGAGATTATCCAGATTAATCTCATTATGCCTTCATCTCTGTTTATGCCACAAAAATCCCAGAACTCCTAGGTTATCCTTTAACTCCCAACTCTAATCTCTTAAGACACTATAGTCAGTGATTAAATCTCATCCCTAGAAACATTTTTCACTATTCATCCATATCCCTCCTTATTTTTTACTTTTATTCATTTTTCCATATAGCACTATAAACACCTATTTTTATTATTTCTTTATTGTTTGTCTCTCTCTGCTAAACTTCAAGCATCATGAGAACAGGTATTTTTCAGTGTTTCATTTACTAGTATTACTTTTATCCTCAATGTCTGGAATCGTGCCTGTCTCATAGTAGGTGCTTAATACATATTTACTGAATGAATATTGAACCAACAGTAAAATTATTGAGCTCAGAGGTTATATCCTATTTCTAACTGTCTCTTCCTCACTGCTTTAGATATTAGTCACTAAATGTGTATGGAATTGAATTAAGGTGAACATCTTTACCAAGCCAAGGCTTTGGATTCTTTCAATTGCCCTGACATTGCGAACTGGGGAACAAACATAACCTAAAATATGGTGGTTCATGTAACCTGAGTGAAGACTGTGAACACTAATTTAGACCTCAAATAATTTTATAATGAAGAATTGGTAATAGAAAAAAATTTCAAAGTGCACAGCATCTATCTCTGCTACTTGTTTATAATCCTTAAATACTTTGGTAAATACCTCTGTTATTCTCTAGTTTATTCAGAATGGCCCATACCAAACCATCAATGTTCATACTTTTATCAACATAACAAAATCTATAACAAAACATATTTATACTAGCACCACTTCCCAACATTAATAAAAATATAATACAATGTACTTCTGGCCCATGAATAAACAAGGAATGATAAGAAATCAATAGCAACATGAAACCTCATACTTCACTATATATTAAAAACAATCTGACATCTACACATAAAGCCCAAGCTAACCAATGAGTATGGTCCTAACCAATGTGTCTGTGGCCCTGGTTATCCTGAAAAAAAATGAGGGCTTGCCTGACTGGGAAAGCGGAAGAGATGACTATAGGGAGAACCTGTTTTCTTTGAACAGTATTTCCAGGAACATCAGGACCATTTGGTGCTAAAAGCAGTAATCAGAAAAAGGTTAAATAGAAATAAAACACACTACTGATTAAAATGATAAAATTCTACTATGTTGATAAAGGTATGAACATTGATGGTTTGGTATGGGCCATTCTGAATAAACTAGAGAATAACAGAGGTATTTACCAAAGTATTTAAGAATTATAAATACATAGCATTTTGGTGTTTATATCATCTTTATTTTGACCAAGTTTTAAGGAAATATTTTTGTTGTAATTTTTTGCTCTTTCCAAATTGACTACATTTTCTCTATTTTTTAAAAACCATTTTTTCCAAAAATGTGCAATAAAAACATTGGTATGAATGTTAGCAGTTACTAAATTTATGTGTGTTGGGTGTCTATGGGCATTTAAAGATAAATTACAAAGCTAAAAAGGTATAAATAATTTTAGAATGTTGCTTAACATGATGGATTTAAAACTTTCTCAGATCTATAGAAAATTTCTCTTAGGTAGCAGTCACACTATTATAAGCTAAAATTAATACAAACCTCAAAACTCATGTGAAGAGGGAATACTACTCATTGGTCTGAACCCATAATTGGGTCTCTTCTCCTGGGCTTTAATCCCAGTACTGTGAGTCAAAATAAGTCATATCCATTTTAACCCCATGTTGCCTCAGTTTCCAAATTTGTTATAAGGAAAAAATACTGACCTACCTTGCCGAGCCTTAGAGATTTAAAGATGAAATATTACTGCTCTTGGAAAATATGAGCTGCAATAATGCTAATTATTATTACAAAAATAAATGCATGTTCATCATATGGTAATTTAGGCAGAATGAGTTTGGGGAAAGGAGACTCTCAGAGCTCTTTTGTGTCAGTTAAATGAGTCCTCTCCGTTTAGTTGGTTCCCTAATAGCAGTTGGCTGAACACAGGATTTGCAAAACATAGGATTTGCAAAGCAGTGATGATGGGGCTAGCAGAATGAAAGATTTTTAAAGAAAATCTAAGTTATTTGACACATCTAGACTCTAAGGAAACAGTGTAACTCACTGCAGCACCTTGATACCAAAGACCTGTATGTCCATATCCAGGATTCACAAACTACCAATACAACCCACAGAGTCTGTTCAGCCAAATGTGTCAGTCCCACAGTTAGTTAGTCACATCGACACTGGCTCTATCAGCATCCCACAAAATCTAATTCACATACGGGGCCAAAGAAGTTATCACAATTAAAAAAAATTAATTCCTACTTGCAGAACTTCTTGCTAATTAGAATTATTATGGCAATCATTTAATTATACATTCAGCCCTTTCTGCATGACAGTGACCCAAAATAGACAGAGGCAGTATATCAAACTAGCTCTTGAGAATTTCATGGGTTCTGCCTCACATTCCCTGATTCAGCCAAATAAATATTTATATCATCAGCATTATTGTGTTGTGTGGTAGATGTACATAGGGATTTTTAGACATTAGGTTTGAGAGAATATTGTTTTCTGGCAAGGTTACCAAGCAGGCTTCTCATGGAACAGTAGAGAACTTAAGGGGGCATCAGTTTCAGAGGAGAGAGGAAAGCTGTCAGACCATTTTGGATGCATGAGGTGATTTAGAAAACAGTAACCCAAGCATTTTCCCCAAATTATTGGGGAACAAAGAAGAAAGATTTGAGGCAGGACTGTATTAAAGAAGCATGCGGGCAATTATAAGAAAATATTTGTTGGATATACACATAGGTAAAAATGCAGAGAGAAGACGTTTGATTCATTTGTTTCAAGAGGCCATTTTGAAATTATCTTTAATAATTGTCTAATTGGAGGCTCTTTTATTTTTTAATCAGTAGTTGAAATCACATGAGATTGGTTTTTGCCTCCAGCTTTTCATCTTTCACTGGGTTGCCAGAATGACCTTTTACCTAAAATGCAAATTTATCATGTTCCCCAGCTTAAAATCCTTCAATGGCTCCTCTTTTCCTAAAGCATACATGTAAACTCCTTTTAACTATGATTCCAGGGACTCAAGACTGGGTCTCTGCTTCATCTCTCAACATTTGCTGCTTTGAACTCTACTTCATTTCCATGGCCTTCAAGATAAAGTCCAAAACTTCTCAACATGACATCTATACCTACCTTTCAGCCTCCTAAACCACTGTTCTTCATCCTGCTGCAGCAGGATTTTCAAAGATTTTCATCTCTAAGCCTTGTGTTTTTTTTTAATTAAATATTTATTGTTCAGATTATTACATTTGTTCCTCTTTTCCCCCCCATAACTCCCCTCCTCTCAGTTCCCGCCCCACCCTCAGCCCTCACTCCCCACCCACTGTCCTCATCCGTAGGTGCACAAGTTTTGTCCAGTCTCTTCCCGCATCTCCCACACCCCTTTCCCCCCAAGAATAGTCAGTCCATTCCCTTTCTATGTCCCTGATTCTATTATAATCACCAGTTCATTCTGTTCATCAGATTATTTATTCACTTGATTCTTAGATTCACTTGTTGATAGAAGCATATTTGTTGTTCATAATTTGTATCTTTACCTTTTTCTTCTTCTTCCTCTTCTTAAAGGATACCTTTCAGCATTTCATATAATACTGGTTTGGTGGTGATGAACTCCGTTAGCTTTTCCTTATCTGTGAAGCTCTTTATCTGACCTTCAATTCTGAATGATAGCTTTGCTGGATAAAGTAATCTTGGTTGTAGGTTCTTGACATTCATTACTTTGTATATTTCTTACCACTCCCTTCTGGCCTGCAAAGTTTCTGTTGAGAAATCAGCTGACAGTTGTATGGGTACTCCCTTATAGGTAACTGACTATCTTTCTCTTGCTGCTTTTAAGATTCTCTCTTTGTCTTTTGCTCTTGGCATTTTAATTATGATGTGTCTTGGTGTGGTCCTCTTTGGATTCCTTTTGTTTGGGGTTCTCTGCGCTTCCTGGACTTGTAAGTCTATTTCTTTCACCAGGTAGGGGAAGTTTTCTGTCATTATTTCTTCAAATAGGTTTTCAATATCTTGCTCTCTCTCATCTTCTGGCACCCCTATAATTCTGATGTTGGTACGCTGGAAGCTGTCCCAGAGGCTCCTTACACTATCTTCGTATTTTCGAATTCTTTTTTCATTTTGCTTTTCTGGTTGGGTGTTTTTTGCTTCTTCCCATTTCAAATCTTTGACTTGATTCTTGTGCTCCTCTGGTCTGCTGTTGGGTGTCTGTATAATATTCTTTATTTCAGTCAGTGTATGCTTAATTTCTAGTTGGTTCTTTATCACAACATCTAGGGTCTCATTAGATTTCTTGTAGATCTCATTAAGTTTATCGGCAGTTTCTAGAAAATTATTGAAAGACCTTAAAAGTGCAGTTTTGAGCTCTATATCCTCCATTTCTGTCACGTTTCTTTGTCTCCACATTTTTTATGCTTTCTTGGTGCACCCTCTAGTGGTCTTTGTGCGCAGTCTTGTTGTAGTTAAGCCTTGATTGTTGACCTCCAGTCCAACTGGCTGTGAGAATCAGCTGTGTCTGCAGTAGGAGAACTTCTGTGCTGGATCTCTAGGGCAGTGCTAATCTAGCCTTTGCCTGAGGCTGTCCGGCAAATGCCTCTGTGCAGGGCTTGGGCGGGGCAGGTCCCAGGGGATCAAAAGGGCGTGCGGAGCGAGCAATTATGGCTGCTCTCAGTCCCATCCCCAGGGGCTCTGCCTCTCAGAGTCCCAGCAACCACTGAAAACCTCAGAGAGAAAGCTGCCTTCGAGTTCCAACCGAAGCCAGACAGTCCCGTTTGAGTCTGGGTCCCTAGAGACTCGCCCGGATCTGGAGCTCAGAGCCTGAGACTCCCTCCCGATTGAAAACGACAAACGGGCCCTCAGCCGCCAGCCCGCTCCACACGCACTCCGCACCTTAGTATTTTACTTCAGCACTGCGCCTCCTCTGAGTCTCGGTATGTTTTTCTTTTCCTCCTAGTTGTAGAACTTCCACTCAGCCAGCCTTCCTGTGGTTCTGGATGATGTCCATTCCTTCTTTTAGTTGTATTTTTGAAGCAGTTGTTCGAGGCAGCAAACTCCAGCGTTAACCTATGCCACCATCTTGGTTTCTCCCTTGTGTTGTTTTGAAAAATCCCCGTCACACTAGTCCTGTGATGGCAAACCTATGACACACGTGTCAGAGGTGATATGCGAACTCATTTTTTGGTTGATTTTTCTTTGTTAAGTGGCATTTAAATATATAAAATAAATATCAAAAATATAAATCTTTGTTTTACTATGGTTGCAAATATCACAAAATTTCTATATGTGACACGGCACCAGAGTTAAGTTAGGGTTTTTCAAATTGTTGACACGCCGAGCTCAAAAGGTTCGCCATCACTGCAACTAGTCCATCCGATAGGATTGTATTTTAAAACATCACTTTCTCTGTGAAATTTTTTCTAGCTACTTATTACCACCACAAAACCAAAATAGATGACTTCCTATACCATTCCTATTAAACCTAAAGTAATTTGTATTGACACATATATCACAATGCATAGACTATTAAGTGGTATTTACTTACATGTCTACTTTTCCCTTTTTAAAAATGTTTTTATTGATTTTTAGAGAGAGAGAGAAATATTGACTTGTTCCACTTATTTTTTATCTATGAATTCATGGGTTGCTTCTTATCTGTATCCTGGCCAACCACAACCTTGGTGTATCAGGAGGATTCTCCAACCAAGTGAGTATCTGGCCAGGGCTACTTTTCCCTTTGAATGTGTTCTCCAAACATTTTGATAACACACACCTATTAGTAATAAGTTTAATCATGTGCCCCAAATATATGTATATTTATTGATATAAATTAGGTAGAGGTTGTCAACTAATGGTCACTGGTGCCAACTCAAAAAGGAATCCCCAGTTTGAGGTGCAGTGAAGGAAACTTTAGTGCAAATAGCTCCATGATAACACAGCCGTGAAAATAGCAATGCTGTGGAACAGCTCCACGGGGCTAGAGCTCGCTGCTGTGAAAACAGCACGGATGCACGAAACAAAATAGCAGACCTCAGCGGGGTGGGATGGAGGTTTGGTGGGGGAGGGGACAGGAAGAGATTAACCAAAAAACATATATGCATATACCCATAACCCCTGGACACAGACAATAGAATAAAGACTTCGGGTGGGGTGGGGCAGGGGTGGAATGAAGGGGGGCAAGAGAGAAAATGGGAGACATTTGTAATACTATCAACAACAAACATCATGGCTGGCATACAAAAGGAAAAAAGAAATAGAGTGTGGCCACCTAACAGCACCACAGTGCTTGAGCACTGCTGCTGTGAAAGCAGCACGACTGGCCTGAGGATGCCCGGGGGCAAGTGTGCCTACTCAGCTAGGCAGCTCCAGTCGGTGCTGCTTCTTTATGCTCACCTGGGGAACAAAGTTTTCGGGGCATCAGCTTCAACTGGGGAAACTCAGTCTTCTAGGGATCTGCAGCTCAGAGCTGGCTTATAAAGACCAAGGTTCCCGCCCCTGGCCCCTGATTGGTCAGAAAAGGACCACTCTGATTGGTCAGAGCTGTGCAGTTGTGATTGGATGGGAAAGCTTTAGTCCTATTGGTTGCAATAGCATTCTTGGGACTCCCTTATAAGGTTTGGCACAGAGAGCAGAAACACAGTGCAGGCAGGCAGTTTAGCAGAGGTTTCTCCCTTAAGTTGAGAGAACCCTGTGCAGAAAAGGCTTGAGAGGTTTTTGGGTTTCCTTACCTTTTTGAGCCCTATTAGCCAACAGGAGCTCTTTTTAGCCCTCAGGGTCCACAAAGTACTACTCGCCAATGGCGGAGCAGAGAGGAGAGGAGGTAGTGCCAATACTTTATGTACATATAAAAAACACAGAAAGTGGGGGAACTTTTGCAATGCTATCAACAAAAGCCAGCATGGCTGGCCTGAAGGGGAAAAAAAAAAGCCTGCATGGCCACCCTAATGCTTGGGCAAGGCTGCTATGAAAACTCCATGACCAAGAAAAAACAAAAATAAAAACAAACACGGCTGCCTTAGAGCATGGTAGTGGTTGAGCACAGCATGGCAGGCATACAACCCCATAGTGCTTGATCACGGTGGCCATGAAAACATGGCTGGCTCAGTAAGAGAAAAAAGATGGATGCATTACAGCTCCTTAGTGCTTGAGCACAGATGCTGTGAAAACAACATGACTGGCTGAGGACACCTTGGCGGTAGACTCGCCTCTGTCTCCTCTCCTCTCCTCTGTGCTGTGCTGCCTCCCCTCCTCTCTGATGCCTCCTCTTCCTCTGCCTCCTCAGCTAGGTAGCTCTGCTCAAGTCCATTCTGGTCCCTGCTGGTCCACAATCGCTCTGGAACAACGTCTTCAGTGCTTCAGCTTCAGCTGCAGAAACTCAGTCTTCAGGGAAACCGCAGCTCCTGGGCTAGAAGGGAGTTGGCTTATATAGACCAAAGTCCCCGTCCCTGGTCCCTGATTGGTCAGAAAAGGACCACTCTGATTGGTCAGAGTTGTGCAGTTGTGATTGGATGGGAAAGCTTCAGTTCTATTGGTTGCAATAGAATTCTAGGAACTCCTTTATAAGGTTTGGCAGAGATGTAATAAACACAGTGCAGGCAGTCAATTAAGCAGTCCACAGGCAGGCGTTGTAACACAGAGGCTTCTCCATTAAGTTAAATTTTTATGAGAGGCCCCCGTGCAAAAATGGCTGCTAGGCTCTGCTTTTTCTTTTTTCTTTTTGAGCCCAGATAGCCCCAGGAACCCTTCTTAGCCCTCAGGGTTTACAACGTACTACTTTATGTACATATAAAATACAAAAATCTACACTAATAAAAGAGAAACATGGTAATTGGCGTATGACCGCTACCCTTTTCATTGGCTAATCAGTGAGATATGCAAATTAACTGTCAGCCAAGATGGCGGCGGTAGCCAGGCAGCTTGAAACTAACATGAAGCTTGCTTGCCTCAGTGAGGGAGGATCGTTGGAGGAAACCAACGTTCCCCGCCTGCGGCTGCAGGCCTCTGAGCAGGCAGTTTAAGAAACATTGTAACAAATACCGCCGGACTTCAGCCAGCAGATTTGCAACATTATAAGCAAAGGCCAGAAACCTACTTTCAGCTGTGGAGGCCTAAGAGCTGGAGCCAAGCCTCAAGGTAAAGCTGGCCCAGAATAAAAAAAAAAAAAAAAAAAGAAAGAAAGGAGCGGTTGGGAACTTCAGTTACTCCCAGCCTGAAAACAGCCCTCAGCCCCTCACCCAGACTGGCCAGGCACCCCAGTGGGGACCCCCACCCTGATCCAGGACACCCTTCAGGGCAAACCAGCCGGCCCCACCCATGCACCAGGCCTCTACCCTATATAGTAAAAGGGTAATATGCCTCCCGGCACCGGGATCAACGTGACAGGGGGCAGAGCCCAAACCCCCTGATCGCCCTGTGGCTCTGTGTGTGACAGGGGGCGGGGCCCCAACCCCCTGAGCAGCCCTGCTCTGTGCCTGATAAGGGGGAGCTCCCCAACCCCCCCCATGGGCCCTGCTCTGTGTGTGATGGGGTAGAGCCATAACCTCCCCATTGGCCCTGCCCTGAGTGTGAGAGTGGTGGCGCCCCAACCCCCTGATGGGCCCTGCTCTGTGTGTGATGGGGGCAGCGCCCCAACCCCCTGATTGTCCCTGCTCTGTGCGTGACAGGGGGTGGCGCCGCAACCTCCCCATCGATCCTGCCTTGAGTGTGACAGGGGACGATGTCCCAACCCCCCAATTGGCCCTACCCTGAGCGTGACTGAGGGTGGCATCACAACCTCCCAATCTGCTCTGCTCTGTTCATGACGGGGCGGCGCCCCAACTCCCCAATCGGCCCTGCTCTGAGCCCAAACAGGGGCTGCACCTAGGGATTGGGCCTGCCCTCTGCCACCCAGGAGCAGGCCTAAGCCAGCAGGTCATTATCTCCCAAGGGGTCCCAGACTGCGAGAGGGCACAGGCCGAGCTGAGGGACCCCCCTCCCCCCCCAAGTGCACAAATTTTTGTGCACCGGGCCTCTAGTAGAAATACAAAAAGATGAATTAAATATAAATGGAAGTTTTAAGTCTTTTTTTCTTGCTACCTAATGGTTTATTTTCCATAGCCCTTGCTGAAGTGTGTGTACACCTCTTTGAATTAGCTTATAATAATAACAATAACTCAATAAGTTTAAATGTATAAATAACATTAATTCAACAAATGTTAAAAATTCCAACTATATATTATATACTTATCTAGACACTTGAGGTACAGGAATGAGTAAGACATTCCTATTCTTGAACTTACATGTGATGGTGGGGGAAAATAAGAAACTGGATAATAGCATAACTTGATTATAAACAGCTTGAAGGGATAATACATAGTACAGTGAGAAATAGCTAGGTTTTAGAATTAGGCATACATAGATTAAATCCTAATTGAATATTTACAAATTCAGTGACCTGAGGCAAATAATTTAACTCTAAACTTATTTCCTATGAAATGAGGACAAGAAAAAAATAAATAAAATAACGATAAGTCCCATCTCAATAGCATCCTTTAATAATGAAAAATATACAATGGTCAAAGTTTCTGACATAAAGGCCTAATTGGTCATATTTTTGCTGCCCCAACAACTCCACCTTTATTGCTAACACTGTCACTCCATTGCGTTGTGCATTCTACTTGGGAGAAAAATCATCGATTTAGCCTATATGCATCTCTAGGTCAGAAATCATAGTAAACATTCCCTAAAGTTTTTTTTTTTTTAAATATCTAAAGTTTTGTCAAATAGACATATAAGTACATGTATTTAATCACTCTTTAATGGAAAACTAATCCATCCATTTTCCTTTTAATCCTCCAAAACATTGGCAATAAATCATGCTGATGCCCCTTGAAATTAGGCTGGAATATTTTTTTTTTTAATTTAAAAAATATTATTGAGAGTATTAATGATGCCCCTTCTTTCTCCCCCACTTCTCCCTCCACCTAAATCCCAGCTGACCCCAGGCCTTCACCCCCTATTTTCTGTGTAATGCCAATATGCATATAAATTCTTTGGTAAGTCTCTTCTAACCCTCCTCCCACTTCCCTCTTAGATTGTTCAGTCTGTTCCATGTTTACAAGCTTCTGGTTCTATTTTATTCATCAGTTTATTCTGTTTAATAAATTCTTTGTTTATTTATTGTTATAATTAGATTCAATTGTTGATAAATATGTATTCATTGTCATTTTATTGTTCATATTTTTCTTCTTCTTCTTCTTCTCCTTCTTCAAAAAGACCCTTTAACATTTCATGTAATACTGGTTTGGTAATCATGTAATACTGGAATTCCTTTAGCTTTTTCTTGTGAAGCTCTTTATCTGACCTTCAATTCTAAATGATGGCTTTGCTGGCTAGAATAATCTTGGTTCTAGGTCCTTACTATTCATCATTTTGAAATTTCTTGCCACTCCCTACTGGTCTACAAAGTTCCTGTTTTGAAATCAGATGACCAGTTTGTATAAACGCTCTTTTGTAGGTAACTATCCGCTTCTTTCTTGCTGCTTTTAAGATTCTTTCTTTGTCTTTAACCTTTTGCATTTTAATTATGATGTGTCTTGGTGTGGGCCTCTTTGAGTTCCTCTTGTTTGGGACTTTCTGCCTTTCCTGGATTTATAAGTCTATTTATTTCACCAGGTAGCAGAACTTTTCTGTCATTATTTTTTCAAATAGGTTTTCAATTTCTTGCTCTCTCTCTTCTCCTTCCAGCACCCCTATGATGCAAATGTTGATATGCTTGAAGTTGTCCCGGGGGCTCCTTACACTATTTTCATGTTTTTGGATTATTTTTTCTTTTTGATGTTCTGATTCTGTGCTTTTTGCTTTCTCATATTCCAAATAACTGATTTGACTTTTGGTGTCCTCTGCTCTGCTATTGTTTTCCTGTAAATTATCATTCATTTCAGTAATTGTATCCTTCATTTCTGACTTGCCCTTTTTCATGTTTTTGATGTTCTCACTAATTTCCCTGAAATTCTCACTAAGATCCTTGAAATTATCACTATGTACCTTGAATCTCTCATTAAGATCCTTGAGCATCCTTACAACCATTGTTTTGATCTCTATCTAGTAGTTTTCTTGCTCCCATTTCATTTAGTTCTTTTTTCTGGAGATTTCTTCTGTTCTTTCATTTATGACATACTAGAGGCCCAGTGCACAAAATTAGTGCATGAGTATGGTCCCTATGCCTAACCTGCCATCAGGGCCATATTCCCCGGCTGCCGGTAGCCAGCCCCACCCCCCGCTACCACCTGCCCAGGTTCCCAGTTTGCCATTGGGCGATTGGAGCCTGACGGCTGTGGGGAGGAACTGGGAATTCGGCCGGTCTCCCCTGCTCATGGTCCCACCCCTGCTGCAGGTCGCCTTCTGTATGTGACCAGTGGTGTGGGGGCCTTGGCCTGGTGCCACCCGCATCTCCCGCCACCCACCCCTGGGTCCCCGTTCACCATCAGGCGATCAGAGCCTGCCAGCTGGGGAAAGGGACAAAGAGGTCAGCCGTTCCACCTGCTCACTGGCCCCACTGCCTGCCACTATCCACTCTGGTTTCCCGTTTGCCATTGGGCGATGGGAGCCTGTGGGCTGGAGGGAGGGACCAAGAGGCCAGCCATTCCTAACAGCTTGCTGGCCCTGCTGCCCGCCGCCACCCACCCCAGTCCCCAGTTCACTATTGGGCGATCAGAGTCTGATGGCCAGGGGAGGGACTAAGAGGTTGGCCATTCCTGCCCACTTGCCAGCGCCAGCCCCACCCCCACAGTGGATCATCCTCTGTGGGCTTTGGCCTGGCACTACCTGCATCCCCCACCACCCACCCCCAGGTCCCCATTCACCATCGGGCGATGGGAGCCTGCCAGCCAGGGAAAGGGCCCAAGAGGTGGTTAGTGCACCTCATAGTGACTAGTCGAGTGGTTGTTCTGGTCATTCTGCTGTTATGGTCACTGAGCTTTTAATTTATAGGATTTCTCTGTCTCTACACTTATGCTGCTTCTTTGTGGTTGTTTTTATGTATTAGATAAAGCTGCTATGTCTCCTGGAATTGATAGAGTGGCCTTGTGTAGTAGGTGCCCTGTAGGGCCCAGTGGCTCAGCCTCCCCAGTCACGTGAGCATAGCACTCTATGTGTGTGGCTGTGAGACCAGCTGGGACTATAGTGGAAGCGTTGCTGTGCAGGAGACCTTCCTATGGAGCAGGTCTTGCTTCAGTGGGACGTTGGTGCTTAATGAGTCTGCCCTTGGGTGTCTTGCATGTGGATGTGTAGAGTTGTAATCTGGCATGGTCTGAAGCTGTCCACAGGGTGCACTTGCTTTCCCCCCACCCTGGGAGGTGCAAAGTCAGTCACTGCCTGTGCCTTGCCTGGACTCACCCATCAGGAGCTACAGAGCAATCTGCAGATGGCTGTTATTTGTATTGAGCTTAGAAGTGCCTAGGAGAGGCCAAGCTGTGAAGCAAGGCAGGCTGCTGCTAGTGCCAGCCCTGGGGCTGCTTATACCAGCTGCTGCTTGTTTGAGAGATTTTAGTAAAGTCTGAAGCTTGAGTCAGGATAAACCATTCATATGGAAAAGCTGCTGGAAACAGTTTGGGTGGGGCTACACACTAGGTGGTGTGGGTTCTCCAAGAATCACCAAGATGGAGTGAACAGTGTGAACCAGGTTGATGGAGCCTGAGATATGGCACCTGACAGTGAGCTCTGCAATGGGGGAGGTCTCAGCATAGGAACAACGACCTCTGCCAGCACTTTTGTCTGGGAGAAAGATCCCCCCTCCCCAGTCTTGCCCTGATATCAGATAATCTAGTTCCTCCCAGTATGTCCATTGATCCACCAAGCCACTGCCCCAGCACTGGAGCTCAGAGGGAGCAAGTCCAAGTAAATCCATGTGCTGGCCCTTTAAGAAAAACTGCCTGTGTCTCCAGCAGCCTCAGTGTTACTCAGCCACAATCCCTGCTGGTTTTTATAGCCTGAAGTTATGGGACTTCTCTTTCCAGTACTGGAACCCTGTGCTGAGGGGTCTGGTGTGGGGCTGGGACCCCTTGCTCCTCACTGGATGTCTCCACAGCTTAGATATCCACCCTCCAGATTAAAAAAATTGTCACATGTGTGTGTCAGACACCCTCGCTTCCGCCCTTACTACCAGTCTCAATGAAGTTTCTTCTTTAATTCTCTAGTTGTAGAGCTCCCATTCAGCCAGATTTCAGGCAGTTCTGAATGATGGTTGTTCTGTATTTTAGTTGTAATTTTGATGTGGTTGTGGGAGGTAGCAAGTACCAGCATTTACCTATGCTTCCATGTTGGTTCTCCAAAAAGGCTATTCTTTTACAAATGAATTGTCATGATACTTTTGTAAAAAATCAATTCTAAGTAAGAGCATTTATATCTGGAATATAATCATAAATGTCTACATTACTGTCCAAATGGTTAATTCTCTCCTATTGATTTATATGTCTATCTTTATGCCCATAACACATATGCTTCATTACTGTAATCTTGTGGCAAATTTTGAAACAGGGGTATATGAGTTCTCCTACTTTGTTGTTGTTATTTTATCCAGTTTGTTTGGACTCTTCTGTGTCCTTTCTTTAAAATATTTTTTATTGATTTCAGAAAGGGAAGGAGAGATAGAAATATCAATGATGAATGAGAGTCATTGATTGGCTGCCTCCTGCACACTTCCTACTGGGGATCAAGCCTGCAACCCAGGCATGTGCCCTGAACAGGAATTGAACCATGACCTCCTGGTTCATAGGTTGATGTTCAACCACTGAGCAACACTGCCTGGGGTTCTGTGTCCTTTTTATTTCCATGTAAATGTTAACATAACCTTATTAATTTATACCAAAAAAGGTGGTTAGGATTTTAAGAGATTATATTGAATGTGTAGATCAATTTGTGGGAGTACTGATATATCAAAATATTTAAGTCTTTCAATACAGGAGCATGGGATGTCTTTCCATTTATTTTAGTCTTATTTCTTTCAATAATGTTATGTTTTCTGTGCAAAAATCTTGTACCTTTTTGTGCAATTTACTCCTAAGTATTGTTTATTTTTTATGCTATTACAGTTAGAATTGCTCTCTCAATTTCCTTTTGAGATTATTTATTGCTAGTACAGAAATGCATTTTTGTATATTAATCTTGTATCCTGCAACCTTGCAGAACTAATGTGTTACTTCTAATAGTTTTTAAATAGATTCCTTAAAATTTTCCATATAGAAAAAACTGTAAATAGAGTATGATTGTATTCTTAACAGGCTTCAAAAAGAGACCTTATGGAGAACTTCATGCTAATTTAAGAATACCAATTGTAGAAATCTAAACAAAAGGAACACCCTTTAAAAATCCTGCTAGTTTCAAAGGCTAAGAAAAATCTTTGCAGAATATTCCACTTTCTCAACTATCTTTTTTATGTGGAATATTTTCTTTGGAGATCCATCAGAGGAAATTCTAGTAGAAGTTACCTAGAAATCAAGATAGAATTGTTATATAGTATAAATAACATATTACCACTCACCTCCTCTAATTAGAATAAGCATTTGGCAGGATAATGTTGCTGCATGAGTTTTTTGATTATTTATACTTTCTCAGAAAATGTTCCCTATATAGGAGAAAGGGAAACTATTGGTAGATTATAGGAATGCACACCCTGAAACTTCTCTAACTTTTAAAACATAAATCAATCTCCAGATGAAATGTCTACATTACTGTCCAAATAAACTACAAGAACATACTTGTGGGAGTTGCTCTATAGAAATACATTATCTGTCTATAAATACTATAATAATGCATTCATAAGAGCCAATCCAACCTTTAGCTCAACATGATAGAAGAGTATAGAATTTTGAATAAAACAGACACAGGGAAAACAACAACAAAAATGCATTAGAATCTGGCTTACTACCTGCTCAGTTATCTGAGTTTTATTTTTTATCTATAAATTTAAATTCCAATATAATAACACTTTCAGAGGACAACATAAGAGAGACTTAATAAATTGATATAATTTTGTGGATGGTGGTAGTGTACTTCTTAGATAACCTAAGAAAGCAATCAATAAAGGTTAGATACTCATATTCACTAGAGTCAAAAAAAAATGCTTAGAGTAACCCTAGTGTTCACTGACAAACCGAATTCACTGTAAGCCATTGTAGATTTCATAAATATAAATATTTCAGAGCCACTGCATATACAGAGTTTTCCCTATTTTATAATGGACCTGAATGATTAGTATCATACAGTTGCTTTAGTGGAAGTCATTCACAAACCCTAGTTCATGGACATGTATAGTTTTCTCAACATACCTTCCTTTGGAGAACTACTACTCCCCATTGCATTGTAATACTTCTATGTTTATGTGGCTTCATTCACAGTGGTTCCCCAAATGGCTTTGGATTAGGAACATTGCCAGATCTAGCAAAAAAAGTGTATTTCATGACTCTGACCAGAGTGATTAGCTCAGTGATAGCCATGTGACCCCACACAGCCCAATAAAAACCGACACTAGAACTTTTCAAGAGCTTTTATGAAATACACTATCATTTTGTCTGACATTGGGAGCTGTAAGAATGACATTGGATTGGGATTTCTGGCAACCATTTTGTTGCCACATAGAGAAAACCTCTTGGGAAGGAAAAGACGTAGAAATAAGCAAAGATGTAGCCAAAAGGGGGGGGGGGAGCATAAAGACATTTCTAACCCCCTGGATTTCTTAGTTATATAAATCAAATATAAATCAATTAATTCTTATCTCTCTCTCTCTCCCTCTTTCTCTCTCTCTCTATCTCCCCCCACCCCCGTCTACCTCCAACACTCCCTTTATTCAGCTAGTTTTAGTTTGTTTTCTGTGTCAGAGTGTTCTTTCAATACAAGTTTAAGACTTCTCCCAATATCCCATGCTGAGTCTAGCAGGTAATAATAGACACATTTTCAAAATGCAGATGTAAAAGAGGAGAAAATGAAGGGAACAACAGAAAGCAGTTTAAAAGAATAAAGTATACAAGGCTAAAATACGTAGATCTTCATGAAAGTGAGTGGAGACAGTGGTACCAACCAATTCTTCCCAAGTTGCATTCATGCCCCTTATTCATAACCTTTACCATGGAAATGGTCTAGGCTTAAATCATTATTTATAAAAACAAAGTTATGATTCATAGGGTATGTAAGTGGCATTCTTGAAACAGAATGTAAAGTGTCCTATGCTCAATATATTGTGATTCTAATGACATTGAAGAGCCTCAAAGAGCACTGATGACAGAGTGATGGCAGCTTGACTATGGTGATGCCAGACATTAAAGCACGTATTGGAACAAGGGGTCCATTTTCCCTTTTTGATCAGCCTTAATAGAGCTACAACCCACTCTGCCACAGAAAACCATGCAAAGTTGTTTAAAAAGTTCATTATCATAAATTTTAGCTATTTCCTGTTGTTATTGATGAGGGGGAAGGCATTAATATAAGAAACTGAAGGATTGTGGATGAAAGAGGTAAGATTGGTCAGAGAAGGAGCTTTGGGAAATAAATGTCTTCGGAAGCCAACCTAGTTGGCATCGTTGGCATAGGGGTAAGAAAAGTGGTCTCAAGGCTGGAGGGGCATACACAGAGTTATACTAGTAAGTGTACATTATGGAGCCCACTTACATTCGCTAAATAAGGGGTCTACAAACTGCAGTCTTTGGGTCACATTGACCACCTGCCTATTTTTATAGTGAGATATGTTTTTCACACTATTAAGCAGTTGGAAAAAAGAAGTAGCCCAGCCAGTGTGGCTCAGTGGTTGAGTGGCAGTACTTTACAGTGATTAAAATACAAATATCTTGCTCTTCACTTCTAACTTGAGATATATAACAATCAGAAACGAGGTAAAGTAAGGGGAATTAAAATGAACTTTGAGCTGATAGTAATAACCACTCAGTAATGAGTTATGATTTATCTTTAGGATATCACCTTTTCCCCTTATTTCCTTGACAACTGTTAGCTTTGAAGAGTAAATGCTTTTATTCTATTTCTTTTTAACATTTCTGACTGCCTCTGTCTTTCGAGGCATCCTCTATATAATGAAAGGATAAAATTATGTTTTCTTAACTATTAAATTTTCATTGGGTCTGAAATCTGAAAGAGAATCATATCTGGGAATAGGAACCCCTGAGATGTATTTCCAGTTTCATTCCTGGTTGTGACACTTAAGACAGCTCATTTACATTCTTTTATAGTCTCATTCACAATGCGCTCACGCACTGCAGTCTCTGTCTCCAAAGTATAGGCAGTGAGAGATTTCCAACTAAAGAAGCTAAAAATTGGAAATGAATTATGTCACCAGAGACACATACAAGCATCTAGATGCAAAGACTAAACCAGATCTTTGGGTCCCTACAGAACACCTTACCCAGTCTATAGGATGCTGAAACTCTCTCAAACTCTCAAACTCCAAATTGGTTCTTCACTCCTTGAGTTTATAGTGGAGACCAAGAACAATGTAACGACAATTAACAATAAATATACTCTTTCCTAAAACCATCAATAGACTGACTCACATATAGAAAAAGTAAACTATAATCTTTCCATCTATAGTGTATTTATTTGAGTGGATTTCAAATTCACTCATTGACAGAGTGTACACACATCTTATTTTTGTAGTATATTGATAACTGGTCAGCCAGCCAGATAGATACACTGAAGGCAACAGGAAAAATGTTGTCTCTGATAAGGGTTCAATCTCCAACATTTACAGGGAACTCATACAACTTAAAAGGAAGATGAACAACTCAATCAAAAAATGAGAAAAGAACCTAAATGGACACTTTTTGAAAGAGGACATACAGAAGGTCAACAGACATAGGAAAACATGCTCAAAGTCACTAGTCATCTGAGAGATACAAATCAAAACAACAATGAGGTACCATCTCACACCTGTCAGAATGGCTATCATCAACACATCAACAAATGACAAGTGCTGGCGAGGATGTGGAGAAAAAGGTACCCTCGTGCACTGCTGGTGGGAATGCAGACTGGTGCAGCCACTGTGGAAGACAGTATGGAGTTTCCTTAAAAAACTAAAAATGGAACTCCCATTTGACCCAGTGACCCCACTTCTAGGACTATATCCTAAGAAACTAGAAACACCAATCAGAAAGTTTATATGCACCCCTATGTTCCTAGCAGCACAATTTAAAATAGCTAAGATTTGGAAACCGCCTAAGTGCCCATCAGCAGATGAGTGGATTATAGAACTGTGGTACATCAACACAATGGAATACTATGCTGCTGTAAAAAGGAAGGAACTCCTACCATTTGCAACAGCATGGATGGATCTGGAGAGCATTATGCTATGCGAAATGGGTCAGTCAGAGAAAGATAAATATCACATGATCTCACTCATTTGTGGAATATAATGAACAACATAAACTGATGAACCAAAATAGATCCAGAAACAGAGAAGCAGTGATCAGACCGTGAAACCTCAGAGGGAAGATAGGGAAGGGTGCGGGTAAGGGGGAGAGATCAACCAAAGGACATGCATGCATGCATATAAGCCTAACCAATGGACCCAGACACCAGGGGGGTGAAGGCATGAGCAGGGGGTGGGAGTGGGGGGGGCAAAGGGGGGCAAAGGATACATATGTAATACCTTAATCAATAAAGAAAAGCAAAAAAGCAAAAAGTAGAGGTTATTCTTTGTTGCTCACCAGGCAGTCTTATTTTATGTAACTTAATTATAGCTCATAAAAGCATGGCCATGAAATATATGTTTGAAACAACATAATTCATAATTCAATAAGGTGTTAAGAAGAGACCCAAGTTCTTCCTACCAGATGTGCAATGCACTATCTATCTATTAGTCAATCTATTTTAGCACTTCTGATAAATGCTTTGTTAAAATTATCCTACTTGATCCTCATAAAATCCCTGCTAAGCATGTAATATTATCAACCCCATTTTACAGCTGAGGAAACTGAATCTAAGCTGCATGAAGAAACTCGCTCTAGAAGAAAAAACAGCTGAAGCAGGGCAATTTGACTCCACACTCTGTCTTTTTAACCACACTATTACCTCCAATTCCTTTTTGGCTCCTCAGCCTCCTTACCCTAGCTCAAGGCTTGGGGTATTTTTTTTTTCTTCTGTAAAGTTCCAGATAGTAAATACTTTAGGCTTTTAACTACATGGTCTCTGATGAAACTACTCAACTCTATTATAAAGTGAAATCAGCCATAGACAACATTGAAACAAATGGGCATTCCTGTGTTCTGTAGACTTTATGGACTCTGAAATTTGAATTTGTTATAATTTTCCATATAAAAAAGTACACTTCATTATTTTAAAATGTTTTTATTGATTTTTAGAGATAGATGAAGGGAGATAACCCTTTTGACTTATCTATTGGGCAAGACAAACCTTAATTACTAAACATCTCTTCTCTGTCCTGCATTGACTGTCCTCTCCCCTGAAGCCCCAAGGTTTTCCTTAGCTCAGAATGTCATATAAAGCTCATTTCCCTTTCTAGCTTTGAATCTGTCATGTATGTGGGGTCTCTGACTCTTTCGTGTATTTGGGGTTTCCATATCTCATTGCTTAATTAAAATGTGGTCATTTGCTCTTGCTAACCTATTTCATGTCTATGTGATTATTGGAGCAGCCAGAAGAACCTTGAGGTAGAGGAGGGTTCCTTCCTCCCCCACAAGTTCTAGCAGGTCTAGATTGTCACTTGTGGAAAACAAAGTAAATTAAGCTGAGGACCCTCTTCTTGGCTAGAAAGAGCAGGAGCAAGTGTTCAGGAGGGATCTTCTTTGTCCATCCTGACAACTATGTTAATCTCAAAGTGTGGCAAAGGCAAAAATGAAGTTGTTCATTCAAAATTTAGATCCAGGCACCAAAATGTCTTGAATTAATGAAGCTATCCTTTTTTAAACTCTTTTTAAAAAACATAGATAATGCCTTAAAAGTACTCAAAGATTATACATTAAATGTCAAAATTTATTTGAATGTGAATATTGATATTTTAGTCATATTATGTGTTGCTTTAAAAACCAAATAATGAACAAAAGTGGTATATCACATCAGTTTACCTAAATCAACTTTAGGCTGTTCATAAAAGAAAGCTGTTTGCCAGACTGATCATTTTTCAAAAATGTACCCTGTTATATAAAGAGTAAATTATATTTCAGACATATTGGTATTTCATAAGATATATCTACAGTCTATATAGTTTTTTACAAAAGCACCAGTTTTAGAGAGTTGAAACTATCACAGTTTCAATATTTATTGACTATTGTCAATATTTCAGTTTTGATTTTTTAAGGTTAACCAAATGACTCTGCAATTTAAAGTAAACAAATGTAATGGAATTGGGTCATTGATTACCTCAAAACAAAACAAAAAGTTGATGGGCTAGTGAGAAGATCTTTCTGTTACAGTCTCTGGTACTTATCTTGACCTCAGTTTACCATTCATTGCATATACATGTGCTTGCTTTATGACTGGGAAAGCCCTACAGAAAGTGTAACATATGAACTATATTATACATTTTATAAATAAGTGGCATATAATGTCACTGATGGAGGAGCATATTACTTTTAAAAATTAAGCAAGCTCTAATAATTTTTGATAATAGATCGTAATGGGTCAAAAGGGAAAATTAACTATGTTTGCATATTAAGAATAAATTTGAATGACGTTACTTTAAGGCAGAATATGAATGGTTAAAAAAAAAAGGGACCCAAAATTACTTAGAGACAATTTGAAACAAAGGCAACTGAATAGCTTAATAAAAAGATGTGAAGATTTGTTAACTGAAGTATTTTTCTTGAAATATTAGTATTCCTTTTCTCAGAATGAAAGAAAATGCTTCTTACAATATTATGATGCTTGCATGTTTGGCTGAAAATTCTAGAGGGTGCTTGGAAAACTTATTCATCTATTCTGGATACATGAAAGTCACATTTGCTGCTGTTTACAATTGTCCACTGTCTACAGATTCTGCTTTTTGTCCATCTTACTTACTTTAGCTTTCCTAAGTGGAAAGTAGAGCTAACACTTTTTATCACTTATTAAATGACAGCCACTTAATCTATTTAATTTTATTTCATTTTAAACTACCCTTTAAATTATATGCATTATTATCATCCTCCCCATTTTGCTAATGAAAAATCAGGATTAGAGAGGTGACCAGGCCAGGTGATATTAAATAACTAGTAAATGACACGGGCTGGTTTTGAATTCAGGGATGATTGTCTATAAGGCCTATGGTCTATTTATTTTATAACATATCCTTCATCTCCCTGTCTACTGAGCACTTACTATATCCATGGTGTTATAGTAGGTATTCAGGTGTTTTCCAAGCCACATAATACCTTTGCTTATAAAGAGAGGGTTCATTCTTTGTTTGTATCTTACTTTTGTTTGTTTTCTCAGATTTGCCATCATATCTAAAGTTGTGCTTTCATGCACTCTTATTTACCTTATTAGAGGCCGGGTGCATGAAATTTGTGCACAGGTAGGGTCCCTAGACCTGGCCAGCGATCAGGGCCCATTGGGCCATCTTGCCCAGTCCCAATTGGGGCCTGCCAGCTGCCAGACAGGGCCTGCAGGATGGGGCCTGCCAGAAGGCACCTGCCGGATTGGGGGGAGAGATGGCAGGAGGTTTGCCAGCTAGCGGGAGGGATTGGGGGAGGTTGGCTGGCCTTGGGAAGTTGGCTGTGGGAGCGCACTGACCACCAGGGGGCAGCTTCTAGTGGTCATAGTGACTAGTTGACCGGTCATTCCGGTCATTCCAGTCATTTGGTTATAATGGCAGCTTAGGCTTTTATATATAGATAGATATTTGCTGAGTCTGAGCTCTTTAGGACATTTGTTGGGACATCTACATTGAGAACATTATGTCAGGTAGTCAATTCAAAGTCTCAGTTTCTTCATCAGCAAAACAGGGTACCTATTCTGTCCACTCATTGATGAGAAAATCAATTTAGTGTGATTAAATGGCTTTGTGAATCCTCTTGCAAATGAATGGATCTTCAACATTTGAGTATCAAAGAACTTAATAGTTAATTTGGTATTTCCAAAGAAAATTTTGGCATATACATAAAAATCTGCTATGTAAAATTTCTCTGCTGCAATTTAACACAGTAGTGGATCTCAGCAGTAAGAGAAAATAAACCAGTTTAGCTGCCCAAAGAAATTCACATATGTTTAAAGATTAACCCATGAATGACACAGAAATTACTTTCAGATATGAGGATATTCTACCCATACAGTTTTGTTTCATGTTTTGACACCATTTAAAGTGGTGTAGTAACTGAATTTTAATCCATGCTCGTTAATATAGCTGAGCTTAGGTTAAGCAAATCCAAATAATAGGGTAACACTAATATACCCTTCCATTTCTGTATTCAGTTCTTCCAAGTTAACAATCCTGAAATTATTTTCAGTGTAGGAACAGAACAATCAAAAATCAAACTGAAAATGACCTGTTTATTAGTGCCCCAATTGCATAGTTTATTCTAAGCCATGGTAACAGTGAATAATATTCACAATATCCATTTATATGTAAGTGAACAAAAGCTCATAAGCTTTTTGATTTTGTCTCGATTGGTTAATCTTTCCTGATTTATGCTCACCAAGAATACTTTGAGCCCTGGCCAGGGTGTCTCAGTGGTTGGGAGGGTCAGCCTGTGCACTGGGAGGGTTGTGGGTTCCATTCCTGGTCAAAGCCACATGCCTGGGTTGCAGGTTTGATTCCTGCCCCAAGTTGGGGTGTTTGCAAGAGCAATCAATGGATGTGTCTATTTCACATAGATATTTCTCTTCTCTTTTGCTTTCTCTCTTCCCATCCCCCCTCTCTTCTACTCTCTCTAAAAAGCAGTGGAAAAAATATCCACATCCCCACTCCTTAGGTGAGAATTAAAAAAAAAAAAAGCTTTAAAATCTGATTCCCTAGACTATTACTGTTATTATTTAATATTTATTGAGCGTGTCAAGCATTGGCCAAAGTAAAAGTAGACCTAGTCCATTCACAATGAGCTTATTTATTTCTTATTCCTGCTTTTAAATAGACTTGAAAATGTGATGGCATATTTCTGTAATATTCAATGAATTTTTTCCAAATTTAATGAGGTTCTGATTTGGTTAAAGATTTGTACGTTTCAGACTGCTCATTCTAATTTTATCTGAACAGGTTTGCCCATCCTTGTTATGGATTTACACTGATGTCTTATAGCTTCCTAACATTCATAACCCATTTGTGATTCTATATGAATTTGCAGAGAACTCACACATCAATTCTGTGTAATTTTTAAAGGGTTTATTTCCAGTTATCTCTTAAGAGCAAGATTGCTTTAAACTTCACATAATTCTGAAGGGAGCCCTATGTACTATTTAAATACACCAACACCAGAATAATTTTGTTATGATACTTTCCATTCAGCCTCTACTAAACACTCCATTTGTGTATATAAAGCAAATATATGGCTACATCTTACCTAACATCTCAATATAATTACCCTCCTAGACTAATGATGATAAATGTATAGCTTCTAGTAACCAAAATTTTAAGTTAACACTAGTGGCCTGGTGCACAAAATTCGTGCACATTAAAAAGGGAATTAATTAGAGGAAATGTTTTAATATTGCTATTTGCCCTTTATAATAGAAGTGTCAGAGATGAAAAATTAGTAAAATGTATATGAAAATCTCCTTCCTGTCAGAGTCTGGGGCACACTGCGGGACCCAGAGTCAAGTCCCCACCCACCCGTGTGCACCTCGAAATTGTGCAAGACCCAGACCCAGCCGGCCCCACACCATTGGGCAAGATCCAGACCTAGCAGGCTCCACCCCATCAAGTCCCGTTGGGCAAGGGGCACAGCCTCAGGTCCCCCAGCCAGGTACTGGGCAGGAGGCACAGCCTCAGGTCCCCCGGTCTGGTGCTGGGGTGGGGGGCATGGCCTTAGGTCCCCTGTCAAGCCTCACCAGGTGGGGGGCGAAGCCTCAGGTCCCCCTCCCTGGCCTGGTGCCATGCAGCCTCAGTCCCTGGGCTCTTCTGCTCCCCACTCCCATCCACTCTGCTGCTCCCTGCTCCGTTGTTCTGTTCAGCTGGGTGGCTCCACTGTGCACCTCCATGCTGCTCTGCTCCACTACTCTCCACTGCTCTGCTCCCCACTCCGCTGCTCTGAGCTGCTCCAATCTGCTGCTCTGCTCTGCTGCTTGGCTCCACTCCACTGATCCCTGCTGTGGTGCTCTGCGCCACTCCACTCTGCTGCTCCCTGCTCTGCTGCACTACTCAGCTGCGTAGCTCCACTGCGCTCCTCCCCGCTGCTCTGCTCCACTGCTCCCTGATGCTCTGCTGCACTGCTCCACACTCTACTGCTCTGCTCCCCGCCACTCCGCTCTTCTGCTCCCCAATGTGCTGCTCTGCACCATGCCGCTCCACACCACTCCACTCTGCTTGCTGCTCTACTCTGCTCCGCTGTTATGCTCAGCTGCGTGGCTCCACCGCACTCCTCCATGCTGCGTTGCCGTACTGCTGCCCACTCCGCTGCTCTGCTCTGCTGCTCGGCTCTGCTCCACTCCACTGCTCCATTGTGCTGCTCCCTGCTGTGCAGCTCCGCTGCTTCCCACTGCTCCGCTCTGCTGCTTCCCGCTCTGTTGCTCTGCTCTGCTTCTCCTCCACGAGGCTCTGCTCCCCACTCTGCTGATCCACTCCACTCTGCTGCTCCCCGCTCCATGCCTCTACTCCACACTCCACGGCTCTGCTCTGCACTGCTGCTCCGCCAAGTTCCTCCATGCTGCTCTGCTGTGCTGCCCCTTGCTGCACTGTTCCCCACTCCGCTGCTCTGTGCTGCTCCACTCCGCTGCTCTGCTCTGCTGCTCGGCTCCGCTCCACTCCACTGCTCCATTATGCTGCTCCCCACTGTGCTGCTCTTCTGCTCCCTGATGGGCTGCTCTGCGCCGCTCTGCTATTCTCCCGGCTGTGCTGCTCTGGACTGCTCTGCGCCACTGCTATGCTCAACTGCGTGGCTCCACTGTGCTCCTCCATGCCACTCTGCTGTACTGCTCCCCACTCCGCTGCTCTGTGCTGCTGCTCGGCTCTGCTCCTCTCCACTGCATCATTGTGCTGCTCTCTGCTGTGCTGCTTCGCACCATGCCTCTCTGCTGCTCCCTGCTCTGCTGCTTTGCTCCACGGCTCTGCTCAGCTGTGTGGCTCCACCACACTCCTCCACGCTGCTCTGCTCCTCTGCTATGCTCAGCTGCATGGCTGCACCGTGCTCCTCCATACCGCTCTGCTTCACTGTTCCCCACTCTGCTGCTCTGCTCTGCTTCTTGGCTCCGCTCCACTCCCCTGCTCCGTTGCAATGCTCCCCACTGCACTGCTGCTCTGCGCCGCTCTGCTCTGCTGCTCTGCTCAGCTGCGTTGCTCCACCACGCTCCTCCCCACTGCTCTGCTCCACTGCTCCCCACTCTGCTGCTCTGTGCTGCTCAGCTCCGCTCCACTCCACTGCATCATTGTGCTGCTCCCCGCTGTGCTGCTCCACACCGTTCTGCTCTTCTGCTTCCCGCTGTGCTGCTCTGCATCACGCTGCTCTGCTGCTCTACACCACTCCACTCTATTGCTCCCCGCCCTGCTGCTGTGCTCAGCTGCATGGCTCCACCGTGCTCCTCCATGCTGCTCTGCTCTACTGCTCCCCACTCCGCTGCTGCACTCTGCTGCTCCATGCCACTACTCCCCACTCCACTGTTCTGCTCTGCTCTGCAGCTCTGCCGAGCTGCTCCACGCTGCTCTGCCGTGTTGCTTCCTGCTCCCCACTGTGCTGTTCCCCAGCTCCGTGGTCCTCTGTGCTGCTCTGCTAATGAACAAAATCTTCAGTGCTTCAGCTGGAAAAATTCAGTCTTCAAGGGAACCGTAGTTGCAGAGCCAGATGGAAACTGATTGGTCAGAAAAGAGTCACTGTGATTGGTCAGAGCTGTGCTGTTGTGATTGGATGGGGAAAGCTTCAGTCCTATTGGTTGCAACAGAATTCATGGAACTCCTTTATAAGGTTTGGCACAGAGAGCAAAAACACAGTGTAGGCAAAGAGTCACTGTGATTGGTCAGAGCTGTGCTGTTGTGATTGGATGGGGAAAGCTTCAGTCGTATTGGTTGCAACAGAATTCATGGAACTCCTTTATAAGGTTTGGCACAGAGAGCAAAAACACAGTGTAGGCAGGCAGTTTAGCACAGAGGTTTCTCCCTTAAGTTAAGAGAGGACCCTGTGCAGAAAAGGCTGAGAGGCTTTTGTTTTTTTAATCTTTTTGAGCCCTATTAGACAGCAGGAGCTCTTCTTCCCCTCAGGGTCCACAAAGTACTACTGTGCCAATACTTTATGCACATATAAAACACACAGAGAAAATGGGGGAACTTTTGCAATACTGTGAACAAAAACCAGCATGGCTGGCCTGAAAAAAAAAAAAAAAAAAAAAAAAAAAGGCCTGCATGGCCACCCTAATGCTTGAGCAGGGCTGCTATGAAAACACCATGACCAAAACAAAACAAACACACACACACACACACACACACACACACACACACACACACACAATACCCCCCAAAACAGCTGCATTAGAGCATCATAGTGCTTGAGCACAGCATGGCCAGCGTACAGCCCCTTAGTGCTTTGGGCACAGCTGCCATGAAAACAACATGGCTGGCTCAGTAAGAGAAAAAAAATGGCCGCATTACAGCGCCTTAGTGCTTGAGCACAGTTGCTCTGAAAACAGCATGACCTGGCTGAGAACACCTTGGCAGTAAAGGTTGCTGCTGCGCTGCCTCTCTGCTGCCTGCTCAGCTAGGCAGCTCGGCTCAAGTCTAGTCAGAGCCCAGCTGGCCCACAACCTGCTCTGGAACAACGTCTTCAGTGCTTCAGCTTCAGCTGCCGAAACTTGGTCTCCAGGGAAACCGCAGCCTGTAAGCTGGATTGGAACTGGCTTATATAGTCCAAAGTCCCTGCCGCTGGCCCCTGATTGGTCAGAAAAGGAACACTCTTATTGGTCAGAGCTGTGCAGTTGTGATTGGATGGGAAAGCTTCAGTCCTATTGGAACTCCTTTATAAGGTTTGGCACAGAGAGCAGAAACACAGTGCAGGCAGGCAGTTTAGCAGAGGCTTCTCCATTAAGAGAGGACCCTGTGCAGAAAAGGCTGAGAGGCTTTTTCTTTACCTTTTTGAGTCCTATTAGCCAGCAGGAGCTCTTTTTAGCCCTCAGGGTCCACAAAGTACTACTTGCCAATGGCGGAGCAGAGAGGAGAGGAGGCAGTGCCAATACTTTATGTACATATAAAACAAACAGAGAAAGTGGGGGAACTTTTGCAATACTGTCAACAAAATCCAAAAGCCTTTGCTGCCCCAACAACTCCGCCTTTATTGTTAGCACTGTTCCTCCAATGTGTTCTGCATTCCACTTGGCAGACAAATCCTCTATCTAGCCTATATGCATTTTTAGGCCAGAAATCATAGTAAACATACCCTAATTCTTTGTCAAATAAACATATAAGTACATGTATTTAATAAATCATTAATGGAAAATTGATCCAGCCATTTTCTCATCCATCCTTCTAGCATGGTTTTATTTATTATTATTATTTTTAGATATATTTTTATTGATTTCAGAGAAGAAAGGAGAGAGAGAAAGAGATAGAAACATTGATGATGATAATCATTATTGCCTGCCTCCTGCATGCCCCATACTAGGGATTAAGCCTGAAACCCAAGAAAGTGCCCTGACCTGGAATCCAACCATGACCTCCTAGGTGGATGTTCATCAGTGGGTGCTCTGTTAAGCCACATCACATAAGAGGGGCCTACTGATATTTGTAAAAGTAATTAACATTTATAAACATTTGTAATTTGAGTAATAAATCAAATGTTATTCTAGTCATCTTTCTTTTTGTGCACAAAAGTATTCTAAATTCTTACTCTTTTCTTATTTAGATAATACTCTGAAGGGCGTGATCATCTATTCTGGGAGCCATGTTTTCCAATGTGCTGCTCATGTCCCTTGATAGCCAGAAGGTAATGTCCTTAATTCCTGAAGTTCTCTCAGCTTTAAGGTCAAAACTAGTACAGAGACACATTTTAATGTACAACCCCCTAGGTCTGGGCCAGAGCATACCCGGAATCAAGAGTATGCCTGAGAAATAATAACATATAAAGCCAGGCTGAGATGTCTAAAGCTGATGGGGATCATGAAATTGGAGAAGCCAATTGAAGCTAATAGACAGAATGATCTATCTATACTAGTAAAAGGGTAATATGCTAATTAGACCAGGAGACCTTCCTGTTGTCCTTTTGGACAAAGCCATGGTGGCAGGGCCGAGCTAGAGGTGGTTAGGGGCGATCAGGCCAACGGGGGGGGGGGCAGTTGGGGGCAAACAGGCAGGCAGGGGGTCAGTTGGTGGTGGGCAGTGGGGAAGTTTGGGGCAAGCAGGTGGCAGGGGGCAGTTGGGGTTGATCAGGCCAGCGGGGGGGGGGGGGCAGTTGGGGGAATTAGGCCAGCAGGAGAGGCAGTTGGGGGTGATCAGGTTAGCAGGGTTGGGCAGTTGGGGGTGAGCAGGCCAGCAGGAGGGAAGTTGGGGGCAATAAGGTTGGCAAGGGGGGCAGTTGGGGGTGAGAAGGCTGGCAGGGGGCAGTTGGAGGTGAGCAGGCCAGCAGGGGTGGCAGTTGGGGGCAAGCAGGCTGGCAGGGGGCAGGCCAGCGGGGGGAGCAGTTGAGTGTGAGCAGGTTGGGGGGGCAGTTAGGGGTGATCAGGCCAGAAGAGGTGGCAGTTGTGGGGCCATCAAGCCTTCAGGCAGAGTGGTTGGGGTGGCAGTCAGGCAGGCAGGTGAGCTGTTAGGAGCCAGCAGTCCCAGATTGTGAGAGGGATATCTGACTGCTGGTTTAGGCCCAATCCCATAGGGGTCCCAGATTGGAGAGGGTGCAGGCCAGGCTGAGGGACAACCCCCGCCTCTTGCACGAACTTCGTGCACTGGGCCACTAGTCTCTCTATATAAAAGGATATGCTAAGTGTCTGACTGTCCATGTGGTCACTATGATGTGTGCTGACCACCAGGGGGCAGACGCTCAATGCAGGAGCTGCCATGACTCGCACTGGCCATTTACAGAGAAATGGCACCGCGGACCTGGTGTCCACAAAACAACACTTGGCTTCCCCCCACTGGGACTTAGGCCCTGCCACCACCCCAGAACAACACCCCACCAAATCACAGCCGATGCTGCCTAGACCCCATGGCATAAAATGCAGCCCACAGCCCAGCCCAGAAATGGTCGCTGGGGGTGCTGGGTAATGACATCACATAGCAACGCCCGGCTTCCTCTCCCTAGCAACTAGCCTCCTTGCAGTTTCTTCAGCCCAGGAACATGACTTGCTTTATAGCCAGGTGGAAACATTTTACACTTTAACTAAATGTCTGTGAAGTGTTTTCCCATGCCTCATCTCATTTGATCCTCACAGAAGTCCTGTAATAAGTAGATAGGAGACTCAGAGGAATCCTATTTTCTTTTCATTAGCTGGAAAATGGAGATTTAGAAAGCTTAGGAACTTGACCCGACTGAAAAGAAGTAAGAAATGGTGGACCTTGAAAATGACTTCAGGTTTTCTCACTGTGCAGAATATAGTCAAACAATGCTGCAGGTTAATATTTTACCTTTTGTTCTTCCTGTGTGATCTGAAATAATAATCTGCTTTGTGTTGATATTTACCACTGTGTTGTTGACAATTACCTGAAAGAGAAGTTGGGGTGCTTCGCTGGGCTGGAAAAAGTTTAGCTAAATCAGAAAGCAGGTCTAATTAAGCAAGTTTATCTATATATATATAAAGCTCTCCCTAGCGCCAATCACACGTGTGTGTTTTGATCTGTCATTGTTGATCATGACTTTGGTTGACACTTCTCTTATAGAGAAAGGGCGAATAGTGATATTAAAATGTTTCTTCTAATTAATTTCCTTTCAATGTGCACAAATCCGTGCAACAGGTCTCTAATCCTATCTAATAAAAAAAAACATGGTAATTAGCCATACATCCACTACCCTTACCATTGGCTAATCAGGACAATATGCAAATTAACTGCCAGCCAAGATGGCGGCCGGCAGCCAGGCAGCTTGAAGCGAACATGAGGCTTGCTTGCTTCAGTGACGGAGGACTGCAACGTTCCCCGCCTGCCTCTACAAGCCTCTGAGCTTGCAGTTTGATACATTATTACAAATATAGAAGCTAAACAAAACCCCAGGAACGTGTTTTCAGCCAGCCTGGATCTCAGAGCTGGAGTTGAAACAGTGTTTCGATTATAGGACACAAACAAACCAGATACCTGCTTTCAGCAGCAGAGGCCTAAGAGCTGGAGCCAAGCCTCAGAGCTAAAGCTGGCCCAGAATAAAAAAAAAAAAAAAGAAAAAAGGAGCGGTTGGGAGCTTCAGTCACCCGAGGCCTGAAAACAGCCCTCAGCCTCTCACCCAGACTGGCCAGGCACCCCAGTGGGAACCTCCAGCCTGAAGGGGGTGAGAGCAGCTGCACACAGCCATCAGCCCCTTACACAGGTTGGCCAGGTACCCAAGCGAAACCCCCACCCTGATCCAGGACACCCTTCAGGGCAAACCAGCCGGCCCCCACCCGTGCACCAGGCCTCTATCCTATATAGTAAAAGGGTAATATGCCTCCCAGCACCGGGATCAGCGGAGCTTTGAGGCCTCCTGGCACTGGGATCAGTGTGACAGGGGGCAGCGGCCAAACCCCCTGACCGCCCTGTGGCTCTGTGTGTGACGGAGGGCTGGGTCACAACCTCCCTATCCACCCTGCTCTGTGTGTGACGGGGTGCGGGGCCCCACACCCCTTCGCCCCCACGGGCCCTGCTCGTGTGTGATGGGGTAGAGCCATAACCTCCCCATAAGCCCTGCCCTGAGTGTGACAGTGGTGGTGCCCCAACCCCCTGATTGGCCCTGCCTTGTGGGTGATAGGGGGGAGCTCCCCAACAACCTGATCGGCCCTGCTCTGTGTGTAACGGGGTGCAGCACCCTGAACCCCACCCCCCACGGGCCCTGCTCTGTGTGTGACGGGATAGAGCCATAACCTCCCCATCGGCCCTGCCCTGAGTGTGACAGGGTGCGGCGCCCCAACCCCCTGATCTGCCCTGCTCTGTGTGTGACAGGGGGCGATGCCCCAACTCCCCTGTAAGCCCTACTATGTGAGTGACAGAGGGGAGCTCCTCAACCCCCTGATCGGCCCTGCTCTGTGTGTGACAGGGGGGAGCTCCCCAACCTCCTGATGGCTCCTGCTCTGTGCGTGACAGGAGGGAGCTCCCCAACCCGCTGATCGACCATGCTCTGTGCGTCACAGGGTATGGAGCCCCAACTCCCCTATAGGCCCTACTCTGTGAGTGACAGGGGGGAGCTCCTCAACCCCCTGATCGGCCCTGCTCTGTGTGTGACAGGGGGGAGCTCCCCAACCTCCTGATGGCCCCTGCTCTGTGCGTGACAGGAGGGAGCTCCCCAACCCCCTGATCGACCCTGCTCTGTGAGTCACAGGGTATGGAGCCCCAACCCCCCTGATGGGCCCTGCTCTGTGAGTGACAGGGGGCAGCACCCCAACCCCCTGATTGGCCCTGCTCTGTGCATGACAGGGGGTGGCTCCGCAACCTCCGCATCGACCCTGCCTTCAATGTGACGGGGGTGGTGTCCCAACCCCCCAATCAGCCCTATCCTGAACATCACTAGGGGTGGCATCGCAAACTCCAGATCCACCCTGCTCTGTTCATGACAGGGGGCAGTGCCCCAACTCCCCAATCAGCCCTGCTCTGAGACAGACCAAGGGCTGCACCTAGGGATTGGGCCTGCCCTCTGCCACCCTGAGCAGGCCTAAGCCAGCAGGTCGTTATCTCCCGAGGGGTCCCAGACTGCGAGAGGGCACAGACTGGTCTGAGGGAACCCCCCTCCCCCCTGAGTGCACAAATTTTTGTGTACCGGGCCTCTGATAAAAGAGAAACATGGTAATTAGCTGTATATCCGCTACCCTTCCCATTGGCTAATCAGGGTGATATGCAAATTAACTGCCAGCCAAGATGGCGGCCAGCAGCCAGGCAGCTTGAAGCGAACATGAGGCTTGCTTGCTTCAGTGACGGAGGACTCCAACATTCCCCGCCTGCTCTGCCTGCCTCTGAGCTTGCAGTTTGAAACATTGTTACAAATATAGAACCTAAACAAAACCCCAGAAACCTGCTTTTAGCCAGCTGGGATCTCGGAGCTGGAGTTGAAACAGTGTTTCGATTATAGAACCCAAACAAACCGGATACCTGCTTTCAGCAGCCCTGGAGCCAATCCTCAGAGCTAAACCTGGCCCAGAATAAAAAAGAAAAAGAAAAAAAGGAGCTGTTGGGAGTTTCAGTCACCCGCCAGCCTGAAAACAGCCCTCAGCCTCTCACCCAGACTGGCCAGGCACGCCAGTGGGGACCCCCACCCTGAAGGGGGTGTGACCAGCTGCACACAGCCATCATCCCCTCACCCAGGCTGGCCAGGTACCCAAGCGGGACCCCCACCCTGCTCCAGAAAACCCTTCAGGGCAAACCAGCTGGCCCCCACCCATACACCCGGCCTCTATCCTATATAGTAAAAAGGTAATATGCCTCCCAGCACCGGGATCAGCGGAACCGCGAGGCCTCCCGGCACCAGGATCAGCATGACAGGGGGCAGCACCCAAACCCCCTGATCGCCCTGCGGCTCTGTGTGTGACAGGGGGCGGGGCCATAACCTCCCTGTCCGCCCTGCTCTGTTCGTGACAGGGGAAGGCGCCCCAACCCCTGATCAGCCCTGCTCTGTGCCTAATAGGGGGAGCTCCTCAACCTTCTGATCATCCTGCTCCCTGTGTGTGACAGGGTGCGATGCCCCAACCCCCTGATCAGCCCTGCTCTGTGTGTGACAAGGTGCAGCGCCCCAACACCTCCCCCCACGGGCCCTGCTCTGTGTGTGACAGGGTAGAGCCATAACCTCCCCATCGGCCCTGCGCTGAATGTGAAAGTGGTGGCGCCCCAACCCCCTGATCTGCCCTGCTCTGTGTGTGACAGGGCGGAGCTCCTCAACCCCCTGATCGGCCCTGCTCTGTGCATGACAGGGGGGAGTTCCCCAACCCCCTGATGGGCCCTGTTCTGTGAGTGACAGGGAGCAGCGCACCAACCCCCTGATTGCCCCTGCTGTGTGCATGACAGGGAGTGGCGTCGCAACCTCCCCATCGACCCTGCCTTGAGTGTGACAGGGGGCGGTGCCCCAACCCCCCAATGGGGCTTACCCTGAGCGTAACTGAGGGTGGCATCGCAACCTCCCTATCCTCCCTGCTCTGTGCATGAGGGGGGCGGCACCCCAACTCCCCAATCAGCCCTGCTCTGAGCCTGACCAGGGGCTATACCTAGGGATTGGGCCTGCCCTCTGCCACCCTGGATCAGGCCTAAGCCAGCAAGTCATTATCTCCCGAGGGGTCCCAGACTGCGAGAGGGCCCAGGCTGGGCTGAGGGATGCCCCCTCTCCCTCGAGTGCACAAATTTTTGTTCACCGGGCCTCTAGTATATATATAAAAAGCCAGAATCTGGAATGACCAATGACCAGTCGCTATGATGCCTACTGTGGCCAGAAAACTGGCCTGATCAAGGGTTGGGGCCAGCCGGCCAACCTCCTGCAGCCCCTCACCCCAGCCAGCCCGCCCCTAATAGGCCTGCTCCACCACGATAGGCCTGGAGCCCCTTCCCCAGGCCAGCCGCATCCCTGATAGCACTCCCCACCCCAATAGGGGGTGGGGCTGGCTGGCGAACCTCCTGGATCCCCTCCCCTCAACCATCCCGACTTTATGGGCCCCTGCCATCCCATATTGCCCCCCCACCCCTATCAGGGCCAGGGCCAGCTGGCCCACCACCCACAGCCCCTCCCCATGGCTGGCCCCACCCAGAATTGGCCCCCCAACCCCAATCGGGGGTGGGGACCTCTGGCCAATCACCTGTGGTCCCTCTCCCCAGCCAGCCTTGCCCTGATTGGGCCCCAATCGGGGCTGGCCAGCTGGCCAACCTCCTGTTATCTCCTCCTCCTGACAGGCCCAGCCCTGATCTGCCTCAATTGGGGCTGGGCTAGCTGGACCCCACCCATGCATGCATTCATGCACTGGGCCTCTAGTGCAATAATAAAAAGGGTGGTCTCTAGTAGCAACTGCCTGGGTTTGTACCCTAGTTAACTATTTACTACTTATATGGACATGGACAAGTTCTTTAACTTCTCTAAGCCTATTTCAGAACCTATAAAAGGGGGGATTTAATAGTGTGTGCCTCTTAAGATAACTGTGGAGAATTAAAAGAGATCCTATGTAATAAAGAGCTAATATGCAAAATTGTCATCATGCCCTCACACCTTTGCACCCTCGCACCAAGGCCAGGGGTCTTGACGGGGGTGGGGCCAGCCGGATCTGGGTCTCACGTAATTTCAAGGCATGCGCTGGTGGGCAGGCACTTGATTCTGGGTCCCACAGCATGCCCCAGACTCTGACAGGAGGGAGATTTTCATATACATTTTACTAATTTTCTTTCATCTCTGACACCTCTATTATAGAGAAAGGGCAAGTAGCAATATTAACATATTTTCTTTAATTAATTCCCTTTTTTTAAATATATTTTATTGATTTTTTACAGAGAGGAAGGGAGAGAGATAGAGAGTTAGAAACATCGATGAGAGAGGAACATCGATCAGCTGCCTCCTGCACATCTCCTACTGGGGATGTGCCCGCAACCCAGGTACATGCCCTTGACCGGAATCGAACCTGGGACCTTTCAGTCCACAAGCCGACACTCTATCCACCGAGCCAAACCGGTTTCAGCTAATTCCCTTTTAATGTGCATGAATTTCATGCACCAGGCCATTAGTCATGTATAAAAAGCACCAAGAATGGTACATGGAACCTAGTGAGTGCATAATGAATATTAGCTTTCATTACTATTGTTATCATCATCAACATCATTTAACGGTAACAGTAATGCTAAGCACAAATGTATAACTTTGTAAAATATCTTTATAATAAACATTGGTGTCACTCACTTTGATTTTGCATGGTATAACATATTGTGTTTCCTTAGTTAAAATATATTTCCTTTTAAGGAATTTCCAGATTGTATCAGTTTGGGTCCCACAAAAATCTAAGGACAAGATAGAATTAGAAAAGCAAGAAATTAATTTCAGGGGAAAAAAACAAACCGAAAACTGATGAAGGATAAAGGTAGAGGCAGCGGGAGTAGTCCAGGGGAGCTCAGAATGCAGTGCAGGTCTGACCACTGTGAAAGAAGAGAAGGAATAAAGAGAACCGAGCAGCAAGATACTGCACTATTTTGAGAAACTTTTGGCAAGGCAAACTGGGAGTCCCTGAACCATGGTTACCTGCTAGAAGAATCCCCTGTTGGGCAGGAATGAGTCTGTACTAGTAGTACTCCTGTCATGCTCCACCATTGGCTGGGAGAACCAGGAACTATGTGTTACCTTATCCTTCACAAGGAAACACATCTGGAGGCTGTCAGCTAACGAGGCATATCATGGCAGTTTCCCTGCAAGGACCAAGTAGTGTATCTCAATGCTGGGCGCTAGATATCTTGATATTCTTTTTTTAAAATATATTTTATTGATTTTTTACAGAGAGGAAGGGAGAGGGATAAAGAGTTAGAAACATCGATGAGAGAGAAACATCAATCAGCTGCCTCCTGCACACCCCTTATTGGGGATATGCCTGCAACCAAGGTACATGCCCTTGACTGGAATCGAACCTGAGACCCTTCAGTCCGCAGGCCGATGCTCTACCCACTGAGCCAAACCAGTCAGGACTCTTGATATTCTTATAAAATTTTTGAGCTATATTCTGGAATGCAGCTAATTGGGAATTATTTGATCATTTCTGGTCTGGTTTTTAAGATATGTTAGGAAGGACTAGAGCCACGTTTAGTCTAAGGCTAATTATTCTCCACCACTAAGGTGATATCCTTCTGAGTATTTTCCCCATGAACTGGAAGGTTTGCCAGCCTGGCTGGTAGGAGCAGGCACTACTCCTAGCCCTGAGAGAGTGTTGGATCCTGTTTTTTCTTACCTTTTTATCTAGTTCTTTTCCAGAGTCTCCACACATGTGTTGGGAAGGAATTTTCCTCCACTCTCTAGGTTCTTCTGGCTGGTCCAAGAATTAAATTGACAGGGGACAGATTAATAGGAGAAAATCAAATTTAATTTCATATCAACGGAGGTCCCATACATATGGGAGCTAAGAAGTGACCAAAGCACCCTGTTCATATACCTTTTAGCCAAATAAACTTAGGCTTGGGTACTGATTAATGAAGAAACTAAGCAGAGTTTGTTTATACAACTTTCTTGGCCCTGAATCATTCTTCATCTCTGGTGATAAGAATGCCTCTTTACCTCCCAGTGCAGTGAAGGTACCTTTCACATGGGAGATTTATTTCCTGCTTCCAGGAGGACAGACAGGAGGGTCAGAGTGTCCTTCTCGCACCAGCTGTTTCTTAAGTAACTTTAGTTCAAAATAATTAAAATGTCAAAGTGGCATGTTTTGGGGCAGCCCGCCCTCATCAGCACTCTGGTAAACCCCTCAGGAGGGATCGTTTGTAGATCTCTGGGGTTCTCTTTCTGCACAGTTCTCTCCTCTCTAGCACTGTGTCTTACACACTCAAGCTTCCATGGTCTTCCTAGTACTTTTCTTTTGAAGTTAGGTTTTCTGTCTTGTTGTCCCCTCCTATACCATGGCTTAGAAACCCTTTGAAGCCAGCAATCTGGGGAAACCCAGGGGCTCCATTTGCATTTTTCCCATCGATCATGGATCACTCTCCTTCCTTGTTCGATATCAATTGTCTTAAAAACTGTTGTTACACATATATTTTTGTCTGATTTTCTGTTGTTTCTGGCAGGAAGGTAAATCTGGTCTTTGTTACTCCATCTTGGCCAGAGGTTAAAATTCTGCTTTACACTTTGAACATGGTACAGAATTTATATTCCTGATTTAGCTTGTCAGAAAGACAGCCGATATTTTAAAAAATCTCTAAACCTTGAATATTATACTTTTCACCCTGTGCTACACACGCTATTCTACTAGGACAGATTAAAATGCTTTTTGTGGAAAGGAAAGCTATGGTTAATGACATGAAGTTACAAAATTTTAATTTTTTTATCCAGATGTAATGGGAAACATAATTTTTATGGCAATTCAGTAGTTGGCTATATGCAGAAAGTAAATTCAAGTTAACATTTTTTAAAGGTCCTAATATTTTTTACGATTTTTTATTGCTATTTAGAGAGAGAGGACAGGAGAGGGAGAGACAGAGAAACATTGATGTGAGAGTGAATTGAGCCCACAGCCCAGGCCTGTTCCCTGACCAGGAATCAAACCAGCAACCTCTTGGTGCACAGGGATACACTCAACCAACTGAGCCACACAGGCCAGGGCAGTCCTAATATTTTTAAATGCAAAGAAAATTCTAACAAGGACCACAAAATTCAAGACAGACCTACTAGCTCTATTAAGATGCATACAAGAATAATCTCATTTTAAATTATAGTAGCAACTGCCTTGATGTTTGCCAGTGTGCCTTTTCTATTTGAAACTTGTAAACAAAACAGCCAAGGCTGATATTTAAGGATGAATAACAATTTGCAATGTTGTAAATGGACCGCAAGAATTCTACTGTTTTGAAGTTTAAATTGTAATTTGCATCTTTAATGAAGTTTGACCTCATGCAGGTTTACTGCTTTGATTGGTGGTTGCTTAGTACTAGAAGTATGATCATTTGGAGTAATTTTCTGAGAAATGTGTTTATATAAACACAATTACAAAATGAACAGTTCTCTGCTAAGGTTGCTGTAGTTGTTCTAAAGCTAAGATTTGCCCATATTTGCAATGTTAAGAAGTTTTATTTTTGCCCAATGTTTCCAGTGTCTGAAGTGGATAGTCCTTGTTTATTTAAGAGCTGATGTGATCTGACATCTGAATCCAAGGACAATCACAGGAGTTTGTGTTTTATATTGACTTTTCACAAAATCTGCATTTTACTGATGAAGAGAATGTGTTGAGAACCTCAAGCTTCTCTGTATGAGAGGAATAGTTATTTATTCATTGTATACAAAAAAATCCAATACTCTACAGTGCTACTTATCTCTAGATCGCAGAGTCAAGTAATAACTACCATCTGTAGAATTTTACCATTTTAATGATGGATGACCAGCACAATATTCTGCGTTTCAAAAATACTATAAAGCTATGTCTTCAAGGCTGAAACTATGGTTGAAAAGAGAAAGTAAATTTCTTTTTAAAATACCAAATTGACTCATTTTCAATGAATTCATGACACATTTTGTCATCATATAGGTACTAGCTCATCCATTTTGTTTTCAGGAGAAATGAAACCAAAATGTTCAATGACTGTTCTTGAATTCTAATCACCACTATCATTCTGAACAAGATGCAAGTCAATCTCTCAGGTATGGTGACAGTCAATCATTCACATTATCTTTGTGTCAATCTTCCTCATTTCTAAGCTTTCTTTGTGTAATTCCTGTTCAATAAATTATTTCAACCATAGGAGGTAAGTTCTCATTTGAAGCAGAAGGCTACAAGTAAAAGCAAACAAAATATTGCTTGCAGGAATTTCAAGAAATGAATCAATGAAATGTTTTAAATAGGTTGATTCCTCATATAATCTTCAATAGGCCACTTTCTCTATATTGACAATTAACATGGGTGTTTAAACAATATAATGATGGGTCAATTTTGCTAATATTTGAAAAATTAGTATCTGGATGTCTTATGGTATGTCCATTTCCATAAAGTAAGAGCTCAATGCTTTCGGGTGGCAAATAAATGCAAACCATCTCCCAAAGAAATACGTTGAGAGCCAGATAATCAAACTCAGTAGAAACTTTTGCAGTTAATATTATAGATTTTTTTAAAACCTAAAACAATATCATTTATCATTTCTCTAGGCTCAAATTTTGGGGCCAAGAATGCATTCTCCCTTCCTTTCCCTTCCCCAAGTTCAAGTCCTAACTTATTTTCCAACTACTGTCACTTAGTATTGTATAAATGGCCTGATCCAGTTTAATACTTTTTCCCTGATGTAGTCTGATCCTATCCCCTGTGTCACTGCCACTGTTCTCTCTCTATTCTCACTGTACCCACCCTTCAAGGTCCAGCTCAAACCTCCCTTCTCTATAACTATTTTCCTAATCTTCTCTGCTCTTCCTTATTCCAGAAGTGGTCTGTGAATTAACAAACCAACATCACTGGGGAACTTAGTAGAAATGCTTGATTCTGGGCCCACACCCAGACCTACTGAATCAGAATCTACATTTTTACAAGGTTCACAGGTTTTGCATGTAAATTAACATTTAATACCTCTTCTTCAGCCCTAGTGATGTCTCATGTATTTTAGATATTCACAGTAGTCATTGCCTATATAGGTACTTGATATTTTCACCAAACTAAACTAGTTAGGTTTTCATGGGCATGTCTTATCTCCTCACTTAGTATTAAAGCTTTTTAAAGGCAGCCACGAGGTCTTATCTCCTTCAATAACCCTGATGGAACCAAATATTTTATTTCCCATGCTGTGTTTTGATTCCAAGTTTCAACTTGTATGAATTTCTAGTGTATGATGTTGTTTTCCCTTCAGATGATAGAAATGCAACTTCTATTGCTTAGCTCAGTACCTAGCACACAGTGAGTAGCCAAATAAATATTTTCTGAATGTATAAATTACTAAAATCAATTTTTGACAAGAAAAATCTGGTTTTCAATTTTGCATCAGTGGTACCTCATCCAAGTTATGTTATTGGGAGAACAATGCATAATGAGAATATTAACATAGTCTTCAGCCTCTAAGGCAGCGTTTCTCAACCTGTGGGTCACGACCCCTTTGGCGCTCGAATGACCCTTTCACAGGGTCGCCTAAGACCATCCTGCATATCAGATATTTACATTACGATTCATAACAGTAGCAACATTACAGTTATGAAGTAGCAACGAAAATAATTTTATGGTTGGGTCACAACATGAGGAACTTTATTTAAAGGGCCAGAAGGTTGAGAACCACTGCAAGGCTTCTGGGCACATTTACTTGAATTCTAATTGGACTATTAAAACATTAATAATCATGTTTCTAGAATAGCTTTTTAATCTCCAGGGTCATTGAACCTAACAGCAATCCTTCACCCTTCTCTGCAAGTCAGTATACTGAGATTCAGTTGCTAGCTCTGTGTCTCACTATAACATAGTCATTAAGAATAGACTTTGGGCCTTAGCTGGTTTGGCTCAGTGAATAGAGTGCCAACCTGCCAATTAAAGGGTCCCAGGTTCGATTCCATTCAAGGGTACATGCTGGGGTTGCAGGCTCAATCCCTAGTAGGACGCTTGCAGGAGGCAGCCAATCAATGATTCTCATCATTGATGTTTTTATCTCTCTCCCCCTCTCCCTTCCTCTCTGAAATCAATAAAAAAAATATATTTTTTAAAAAAGAATGGACATTGGCAAGTGTTTTCCTTCTGGGCCCACCACTTCCTACCTATGTGACCTTAAGTGTATTATTTTACACACTTTTGTGCCTCAGTTTCTGTGTCTGAATGGTGGGAATAATAATAGTCTTTACTTCATAGAGTTGATATAAAGATTAAATTAGCTAATACATGCAAAGTGTCCACCTGAGAGCCAAGTGCATATTAAGGCTCAAAGAATAGTAGCTACAGTTATTAAAACATATAGCTAGAAAATCTGTCTTTCTGAAATGCTATTCTAGAGTTTCAATTATTTATATGTAGGTAGTGTGGGAAAACTTTAGTATGTTCTTATTCTGTCATCTTTTTGTGACTCAGTATTTAACTTACGTTTGCTGGTAGGAATGGCTTCCAGCACTACATAATTCTGGTATGTGCAGTAAGGATGTTTGTTTCTATTTTCCAATCCTTAGGTACAGGTACAATATTAAAGCAGAGTGCTGACTCATTCCAGAAGAGAAAGATGACTCTTTCCTGGTTCAAGTACAAATGACTCAGCCAATTCCATGACCTTCCAATAAAGGGTTGAGTAAGTAAGCAGGAATTGGGTTATGCCAGAATGCTTAAGACCTTGATCTTTGCCATACCACTAAATGAAACAAATACCAAAGTCAAGATTCTTTTTAAATGATGTGATGATACCTAGGTAACACCATAATAGTAAGTAATGAGCCTTTGTAATTGGGTATAATATAAATAATACCCAATTGCCGGTCAGTGAATATATGCATTACAGCTTGGAAAGTTAAATATTTTCTAAAATCCTGTTGGAAATTTATAAAAATGATGTCTTTTTATCCATAATAGAGCAATTTTTAGAATGCCTTGGATTAAATAACAATATCGCTGTCTAAGAATGTAAAATAGTTGCATATTCAGTTAATCAAACAGTATAATTGATTCTTTATCATACTGTATTCAAGCCTAGAAACACTGAAGCTTCTCACCCTTAAGCAGCAGCCTTGGGGTTTTGCAAGCTTAGGGTGAGTTTAATTAAACTCAGGGGAGAAAACCAATTAAGCACTGAGAAGCACAGGCATCCCTCATGCACTCTAAAGACAAAAATATCATTTAGAATAAGATGATGCCATAATCTCAGTATAAATGCCACTGTCTACTTCAGCAGTTCTGGAGGCCTAGGTGTTCTGAGAAGTTTGAAGAGCAGCTAGCTTATGAGCTTTCAATTCATAACTGCATCGAATAATTTCCATCAGTTTTAAATATTCTCTGATAGGAAGTGCTTAGAAAGAAGATTTCATAAATATAAAGAGTGACCATACTTTAAGACTAGAATACACCTATGTCAAAGTGTGTCTCTCCCAAGATCAGGTAGATTTAAATTCTATTTGAGTAGGCTTGAGAAGCCAAGGGTTAACATTTTCCATCACTTCGACATACAAAAGTGATAAAAATAAATGGATATAAGGATCCAGCTTCATGCAATGGAGAAGTTTGTGTCATTTGATGCTGTGTCATTACACTTCCCCATCACTATTGCGCAGTACCGCCCACTGGGAAAATGGTAGAGCAGAACAATGTGCTGTTATACAGCTTGCCAATCAATCAAGAAGCCAGAGAAAGAAGCAACTACAAGCATTATTTCAAATGCAGCCCTTGGAAACTATGAGGAATGGGAGGGACAAAGCAGTCAGTGGCAACCAAAAATTGGAAGCTGATTAAATGTGATTTACTGGGGTTTATTTTCTCATCTTCAACTCAGATTCCTGCAAATATTAATTGCAATGTAGAACAAGAATATACAGAGTGCATTACAGAAAGTCAGGGCTATTGCTCTAATTGGTGACAAGCAAATCAGCTATCTGGGTAATGTAGTACAACAGCATGGACTCCTTTGCACTTTGGTGTGACCCCCTGATGGAGCCTTCAAGCTGTTGAGGTCAGTTGATTTCACCCATGAGAAGTCTTGCAAATATTCCTTTAGCAATATCTAGCAGATATATATATATATATGTAGAATGCTCAAGAAAAACATATGCAAATGCTTTACAATCAAGTGCCATTATTTTAACAGCATTTTTAGCTCCTGAGTTAATATGTGATAAATCTTAGCAGTGGAGAATATTCTCTATGGTTACCAGTACAAATAGAAGTTGCCTCCTGTTTAGAAAATGTTAACATATTTCTCATGATTTAACCAATCCTATAACATCATGATGATATCTAAAAATGATTTTGTAAGTGACTGAATGTAACAACTCAAATATACTTGCAAGGCTACCTGATAATCCATTTTCAGTTTCTGAAAGAGGACTTTGAAATTATTAATAACTAGAGGCCTGGTGCATGAAATTCTTGCACTTTGGGAGGGGGTCTCTCAGCCTGGCCTGTGCCCTCTTGCAGTCCAGGAGCCCTCGGGAAATGTCTGACTGACGGGTTAGTGCTGCTGTGGAGGAGGGAGATGCTCCTGCCATTGTTGCTGCACTCTCCAGCTAGCCATGAGCCTGGCTCAGAGTTTCTGGATGAGCAATGCTCCTCCTGTGGGACCACACTGACCCCCAGGAGGCAGCTCCTGCATTGAGCATCTGCCCCCTGATGGTCAGTGCGCATCATAGCAACCAGTTGTTCTATTGTTCAGTTGATTTGCATATTAGCTTTTTATTATACAGGATTCCTAAGTCAAGCCATGTGGCATAGAGGAAAACACAATAGATGTGGGTCAGGACCCCTAAATTCTATTCTGTCTCCAATTTGATGTATAAATTGGACAAGTCTCTTTGCCTCAGTTTTCTATCTGTGGAAATGAGAGGGAGGGCAAAATAATTTCTGAATTCCATTTTAGTTCTAAGTATTCAGAAATTCTTTTAGTCAAAGCTGCTTCTCATAAAACTGCAACTGGGATGTGAACAAAATTCCTAAAAATGACCAGCAAATATCCAGAGAGAGACCAGAATGAAACCATTAAAATCAGTTCTATCCTGTTTATATTGCAGTGAGGAAATGAATTACCAGTTTACCATTAACCTACTATTTGTTTTCAAACACGGTAGACTGTGATAGTTAGCCCAATGACTCAGGAGGCACTTCCTGTCTAGCTTTCTACAAGCAACTACCACCCACATCCAATGTGTCACCAAGTCTCAGTGATCCTCCAATTCCCTTGACTATTTTGCTGTTGCCTTTCCCACCCACATAACTCATATACTGAAAGATGAGCTAAACTGTTAATTACTATCAGCAAAATACACATGTATATGAATTAGCTTAATTTCAATTGCCAATTCTATACCCCAGTAATGACGATACACGTTGGAGAACAGAGGGAATATCAGCTGGCCAACAGAATCACTCAGTGCTGTATAACATACTAGATAGGAGTGGTGGCTACAATAAAATGACACTGGCCCAGATTTGGTCAGTTGTAGATCTTAGACAAAACATTGCCAATACATAATGTTTTCACATGGGTTCCATTCATATCACACCCATTAACAAATTTAGAACGTTAACTTTACATTGCTTTCTGCTAGTACACACAGAGAACTTACATCATAAATCACAAATATTCAGTTTAACATAATATAAAACCTATATCACCAGAATGCATTTGATTTTGACAAATTTCTTACACAAAGAAAAGCAAGTGTAAATATGAAAATAAGCAAACAGTTAGGAAAGAGACTTACAGCTTCAAAATACACGGAAGCAGAACGTGCAAGTGTTATTTGCATATGAGTCTAAGAGTTCTGGGGTGCCACCAGCTCCATGCTTGGCTCTATCATAGCCTCCATGTAAGAGCTCAATAAATCATTCAGCTTTTCAATTCTTAGGTTTACAGACCTAGTTGTCTTACACATTGTGAGCAAATGACCATGTATCTTTGTTTAAAATTTACTATATGCCACTGGGTTTTAATTTAAATCTTTAGAAGAAAAAAAGTAGGCAAGGGAGTTGGCACCTATAAAGAGTATCTGAAAATGAATCAGGTTGTGCCCTCGCTGGTGTGGCTCAGTTGGCTGGGCATCATCCCATGTGCCAGAAGGTTGCCAGTTTGATTCCCAGTCAGGGCACATGCCTGAGTTGTGGGCTAGTTCCCTGGTAGGGGGCATGCAGGAGGCATACGATCAATGTTGTGCCCTCACACTGATATATGTTTCTCTCCCTTTCCCTTTCTCTCTTTCTAAAAATCAATAAAAATAATTTTTAAAAAATGAGTCAGGTTGAAAATAAAATAGTAAAAGTATGCTATGTAACTAAATAAATTACCTTTAGTATTTGATGCAAAATAAAGCATTTATTAAAAAATAAAAGGAAAGTGGGATTCAGAGAATTGAATGGATTCAGTTGCCCTCTTCCAAGATTCAAATGAAACTGTCCATGGAAGTTGCTCAGTTCCTAGAGTCATGGAATGTACTTTCCAAGACTTTCTTTTGTTCTTAATGTTAGAGAGCAAGCAAAGGTTTTTCTATATTCTGATTAATAAATGGAAAAGAAAGAACAGTTTGCAAAGAAACCTTTGCTATAAAAAACCAGATTCTTCTCTCTAAGAAAAGTGAGGTGAGGGATGAGGGTGAGAGAACTCCAGTAGGACTAGACCTAGGTGTGCAAATGAACTCAATTAGTGTATTCTGTATGACAAACTGTGCAAAATAATTGTTAAAGTTTGATGCTTCCTAAACTTTAAAGCAGCTGGGATTGGGCAAAGAAGAATGAAAATGCACTCAAACCTAAAAGAGATAATGTTGATGCTGCAATCATCATATATAGGAGAAAGTTTAATTATGGTTTAAAATACAGACTTTTTGAACTTCTAATCATAGTTCCATAAAAGACATAGATAACAAAGCTCAGAAAGAAATTTCCACTGCTATAAAAAATAGGAAGTGGTGGTTGGAGAATTTTCCACTGCTATTAAAAATTAACATTGTAGAGCTAATGGCAGAAACTGGCATCAAATCTTCAAATATTCTTCTAATCAAAATTCATTCATTCATTCAACAAATGTTTTGGAGGTACATATTATTTGCCAGACATTCTTCTAGGCACTTGAGATATGGCAGTGAACAAAACAGAAAATTATCCTTGCTTTTGGGGGAGAAGACAATAGATAATAAGTAATATGAAAATTACTTATGCTAGAAGGTGATAATTGTACTGGGGAAACAAAAATAAAGTGCAGTAAGAGCTACAGCAAGAGTGGACATTGGCTGGCATTATAAATAAGGTGATTTTGGTAGGCTTTATTGAAAACGTGATATTTGATTAAAAATTAAAGGAAATGAGGTAGCAAGTATGTGGATATCTAAGGAACAGCATTACAATACCAAGGCCCTAAAGAAATATACTTGGTGGGTTTGATGACCAGCAGATCAGTGCAACTAGAGCAGAGTGAGTGAAGAGGAGAGTGGGAGGAGATGAGTTCAGAGAGGTAAAGAAGAAAGAGTTCATCTAGGACATTGTAGGCCGTCATAAAAACTTTGATTTTTTTTAAATATATTTTTTATTGATTAAGATATTACATATGTGTCCTTGTCCCCACGTTACCCTCTACCCCCCCCCCCCCCGCTCATGCCTTCTCCCCCCCGTTGTCCATGTCCATTGATTAGGCCTATATGCTTGCATATAAGTCCTTTGGTTGATCTTTCCCCCTTACCCCCACCCTCCCCTACCTTCCCTCCAAGTCCCGACAGTCCAATCAATGCCTCTCCGTCTCTGGATCAGTCCTTGTTCATCAGCTTATGTTGTTCATTATATTCCACAAATGAGTGAGATCATGTGGTATTTATCCGCTCTCCAGTTCCATCCATGCTGTGGCAAATGGTAAGAGTTCCTTTTTCTTCTTCCTCTTCTTAAAGAATACCTTTCAGCATTTCATATAATGCTGGTTTGGTGGTGATGAACTCCTTTAGCTTTTTCTTATCCGTGAAGCTCTTTATCTGACCTTCTATTCTGAATGATAGCTTTGCTGGATAAAGTAATCTTGGGTGCAGGTTCTTGCTATTCATCACTTTGAATATTTCTTGCCACTCTCTTCTGGCCTGCATGGTTTCTGTTGAGAAATCAGCTGACAGTTGTATGGGTACTCCCTTGTAGGTAACTGACTGTCTTTCTCTTGCTGCTTTTAAGATTCTCTCTTTGTCTTTTGCTCTTGGCATTTTAATTATGATGTGTCTTGGTGTGGTCCTCTTTGGATTCCTTTTGTTTGGGGTTCTCTGCGCTTCCTGGACTTGTAAGTCCATTTCTTTCATCAGGTAGGGGAAGTTTTCTGTCATTATTTCTTCAAAAAGGTTTTCAATATCTTGCCCTCTCTCTCCTTCTGGTACCCCTATAATTCTGATGTTGGTACGCTTGAAGTTGTCCCAGAGGTTCCTTACACTATCTTCATATTTTTGGAATCTCTTTTCTTTTTTCTTTTTTGGTTGGGTATTTTTTGTTTCTTTGTATTTCAAATCTTTGACTTGATTCTTGGGATCCTCTTGTCTGCTGCTGGATCTCTGTAAATTATTCTTTATTTCAGTCAGTGTATGCTTAATTTCTAGTTGGTCCTTTTTCATGTCCTCCATGGTCTCCCTATACTTATTGAGGGATTCATTAAATTTATCGGCGGTTTCCATAAAATTCTTGAAAAACCTTATAAACGTGGCCTTGAACTCTATATCCAATCGTTTGCTTTCCTCCATTTCTGCCATTTGTGACCTGTTTCTTTGTCTCCGCATTTTGGCAGCTTCCCTGTGTTGATAGAGTGGCCCTGCGCGCCAGGTGTCCTGAAGGGCCCAGTAGCTCAGCCTCCCCAGTTACCTGGGGTGGACACTCTTGGTGCACTCTTGGTGCCTTGGTTGTTGTAGAATCACTGGGAGGAATTGACCTCCAGGCCAATTGGCTGTGAGAATCAGCTGTGTCTAAAGTGGGAGAACTTCTGTGCTGAAGACACCCTTCTGGGGCAAGACTTGCTTCAGTGGGGCTTTGGTGCTCACTGAGTCTGCTCCCTGAGTGTGTCCCTTATGGATCTGAGGAGTTGCAGTCTGGTACCCTCTGACCACTGGGTACAGTGGCTCCTGGATCTAAGGAGGTGCTAATTCAGCCTCTGCCTGAGGCCACACAGCAGGAGCCACGAAGAGGCTCAGCTGTGAAGCAATGCAAGCCGCTGCGGGGCCTTGGGCCTTCTCTTGGAAGTTCTGGGTCTTCCTGGCTGGGCTGCAGTTAGGTACATTCACATGCAAAAGCCTCTGCCGCAGCCTGGGTGGGGCGGGGTCTCAGGGAATCAAAGGGCGGATCAGGGAGCTATGGCTGATTCTCCGCCGGGAGTCGCGGGTCTCAGTGACCCGCTAATTGCTGCAAGCACCTCTGAGGGAAAGCCGCCTTCAAGTTCGCCTGCTGCCGGACAGACCAGCTTCTCCCCGTATGAGACCTGGGTCCCCAGAGACTTCCCGGAACCGGAGTTCAGAGCAGTCGGGAGTTTGTAATTCAAAAAGACAGCCGCGTCCTCAGGTGCCACCCCCTTTCCTCGCGAGCGCGAGCCGCCGTACCTCTGCACTTCACCTCCGCAGCGCCTCTGGCTCTCAGCGTGCTTTTCTTTCCTTCTAGTTGTAGAATTTACACTCAGCCAGCCTTTCTGTTGATCTGGATGATGTTTGCTCAGTCCTTTGCGGTAATTTTCAATTGTTGTGGGAGGCGACAATTTCCCGGTGTTTACCTATGCCGCCATCTTAGTTTCCCCTCAAAACTTTGATTTTTATACTAGACAAAATGAAGAGCCATTAGAAGGCTATGAACAGAGGAGTAACATGATATGCCTTTTGAAAAGATCACTTTAGCTTTTATATAATACTAGGCTATTGACAGAAAAAAATAGTAGAAACTAGAGACCACTTATGGCAATATTTCAATTATTTAGGTGAAAGGTGATGATGGCTTGGACAAAGAAAGCAAAAGTAAAGATAGTAAGAAGTGGTCAGATTTTATCTGTGGAAGCAAGAGGAAAGGCAAGGAAAATGGTTGCAGATACTGGTGGGAGGGTAGATTTACTTTTGGTGGGATCTGTGGAGATTCTTTTCTAATTGCTTCAATTTTCTCAGTGATGCAGAAGCAAAGTCATAAGCTCTCATAAGAATGGGGGGCTCTCATCAGCTGGGAGTTTTAATAGTAAAAGTATGAAATATTCATCTAAGAGAGTAGAACAATTAAATAACGGTAGTTTATTATGATTGACCGGCACCACTAAATAATGTGTACTTGAGATTCATGGCCATGAATTTAAAGGGAGCTTGCCGGTGCAAAGTAATCAGAGAGTTGGTGTGTTAGTCCACTCAGGTTACTCTAACAAACACCACTGGTCGGGTGGCTTAAACAACAGAGATTCTTTTCTCACAGTTCTAGAGGCTATAAGTACCAGATAAAGGTCCACCAGGGTTCAGTTTCTGGTAAGGAGTCTCTTACTGATTATAGCTATCTTCTATGTCCTCACATGGCCTTTCCCCTGAGTTTACATGGACAGGTAGAAGGAGAGAGAGCTCTTTCTTTCTCTTCTTATAAGGCCACCAGTACTATTGGATTATGGCTTCATTCTTATGACCTCATTTAACCTTAATTACCTCCTAACTGTCCTATCTCCAAATATAGTCACATTGAGGGTTAGGACTTCAGTGTATGAATTTGAGGGGGACACAATTCAGTTCATATCAGCTAGGTTTAGAATTAGTTATACTTTTGCCAAAGAAAAAGAGGTTGTGAGAGGGAGCAGGGAGTATTACCCTATAATATATGCAGGTCAATTATATTAATTGATCATGGATTTAAGAGGAGTAGGTGAAGAGAGGAATTCAAGAAAGTGAGACACCAAAAAATATATAGTAGTAGCAAGGGACTGGAAGTCTCAGTTTAAAGATTGTTACAGTTAAGTTATTTTAGGGTATAAAATTTAAAAAAAAAATAGGAGGTGGTGGTTGGAGAATCAGAAGTTGAAACTGATATTTTGGAGGTATGAAAATTATTGGCAATGCCAAGTTCTGAATTACGATATTTCAGCGGATTATGATTATTCAGTGGGTGAATGCATTGCATCAAACCTTCTTTCAGAACAAGGACAATCATTTTTGAGCTTCTGGGAGTATTTTCTGCTGAGAGCTCAAACAGTTTAGTTGCTTCCTGTGCATTTCCCTCCAATGAAGACAATTGCTTTGGCCAAGGTTATACCCCTACCTGGAGGCAGCCCATATTCAATGACTGGTTAATTAAAAACTCTGTGGGGCCATCTTACTTCCAGAACTCCTTGCAGGATCAGATGAGACCTTTGTTGCTATTTGGTCTGCAGTTGACTTTTTTTCTCTGCCCAATCCTGCTTCTTTCATTGCCTCACGGGTGTTGTGTCTGAAAGCACTCTTCAATAAACTTCATGCAAACATCCATCTCACAGTCTGTTTCATGAAGAACCCAACATGGGATAGTTGGTACTAGGCATGCTCTGAGGAAGCAGACTTTAAAATGGAATATTGGAGTTGGATCACTCATCAGCTGGCTGGAAATAAGAATGCTGTTACTGGTGGTAGCTGGTGTATGGATAGCCTTTGGCATGTTATAGCAATGCAATTGTTAAAATTCTCAGAGTGGAGGGAAATGCACTGACAGTAGCAATATCTCAGGAGTTTGAGAAGTTCAGGACAATTAGTAATAAGAACAATGGACAATGGATGGCTGTTGCTAAGTGTGACAGATGATTGGGAGAAACAATGGAAGTGTGAGTATGACTAATCACTAATTTAAGGGGAAGTGTGAAAGTCAGAGGGCCTTGGCAGCATTTACATACTATCACTTTCTGCAACCAGACGATCAGGCCCAATACTTAATTATAATAACAGTGTAGGTCCAGGGAAGGTTTATGTTCCCACCCGTGGCACATTTTTTATACCAGGGTAGCGCCTCCTGTTGAGAGGAAGAGGAAGCCTAAGATGTGGGATGAGGGCATCTGGTAGATACCCTTGACATTTGTAACATGGATGAACCCTGAAAGCATTGTGCTAAGTGAAAGAAGTCAGTCACAAAAGATCACATATTATATAGTCCCTATTCACATGAATGGGGTTTAGCTAAATGGTGCAGGGTATCTTTTTGATTAATGAAGATATTCTACAATCTACTCTTATGATGTTGGCATACATATACTTGTAAAAACCACTGAATTGGCCCTGCTGGTGTAGCTCAGTGGTTGAGTGTCGACCTATGAACCAGAAAGTCATGGTTTGATTCCCGATAAGGGCACATGCCCAGGTTGTGGGCTCAATATCCAGTGTGGGGCATGCATGAAGCAGCCAATCAATGATTTTTTTCATCATTGATGTTCTATCTCTCCCTCTCCCTCCCTCTCTGAAATCAAATATATAAATAAATAAATAAATAAATAAATAAATAAATACAACAACAAAAACAACCCACTGAATTGTACACTTTAAATGGGTAAATTGTATGGTGTGTGAATCACATCTCAATAGAGCTGTTTTAAAAAATCTTGAATTCTCTCTTTCCCCCAAATCCAACATTGCTTGATAATGCTGCAGAGGCCTATCTTGCAAAAAATCCCGTGGCCTCTCATGCTTTATCCTTAGCTCCCCTTCTGGCCACCAAACCAATACTTAGAGTCATGTCACACATAACCTGGATGTGGAAGTTTTGAGTGTAGTAAAAGAGGAAAAGGACTAAAGCAAAGATCTGAAGAACCTAACCAGCATGGACCAGAATCTGATACAATATATATGGGACTGAATCCTAATGGTGCTGGATCAAGGGAGGATGTGGGGAAACATTAATTCTCAGATAAGTGAATATCTATCAATATCAATGCACTCTCTTATAATACAATGTAAACACCTTGGCCAGGACCCTAGATGATGGTGCTAATATGCTGCTAGGATGGCACTTGGAAGTTTGGATAATGTGATGGCCCAAAGAAAGTGAAGTAAAAATTTTAGGGCTGCCATGGAAGATGATGGAGGACAGGATCAAAATGCTTAGTGAAGTGGGCATGCTAGAGAGGACATATTCTGTATGAGCACAAAATGCACAGGTTTTCTATGTTCTTCCAGTAAGCCTGGAGGATGTCTTATTTAGAAATGTGATAAGGAATGTGTTGGTGAGTTAGGCACTATCGTCACTGAGAAGTGCAGTGGTATCCAACCTCTGTAAGCAAGGGCTGGTGGCAAGAGGTACTGATATAGAACTAAATCACATGAAAATATTGGTGAATTAGGTGATCCTAAAATAATTAAGTTGTGCTTAACCACGAGAAATGGCAGGGCACAATTATTATGATAAGAGTCAGGGCTGTAGTGGTAGCCAGCAGGCCTGACCCGGTAGAGCCCTCAGGAGATGGTTAATGGAGCACAATGCTCCCATGGAGGTTGATTCTCCTCATAATATTTTAGGTTAGGTTCCCTAGAAACGGAGCCTGAGGCCAGAATTCTTGTCCAAATGCATCATCAAAGGAAGGCTCTCTGGAGGGTTCTGGAGGGAAGTGAAGGAATCAGGCCAGAACAAGGAAAGTTGCTGAGAAAAAATAAATGTAGCTTCCAACAGATATTTATTGAGCCCTTACCCTATGCTTCACACAGGCAGCTCTGGAGCATGACCTGGGCAGTGTGCTTTCAAGACCAGATTGTGTGCATCTTATCCCAATGCTGCATTTTTCAGTGATGTCAGATCCGGGTATCATTTACACCAGTGGTCGGCAAACTCATTAGTCAACAGAGCCAAATATCAACAGTACAACGATTGAAATTTGTTTTGAGAGCCAAAATTTTTAAACTTAAACTATATAGGTAGGTGCATTGTTATTAGCTTAATTAGGGTACTCCTAAGGCTTAGGAAGAGCCACACTCAAGGGGCCAAAGAGCCGCATGTGGCTCACGAACCACAGTTTGCCGACCACTGATTTACAACAACCGTAGTAGGAGAATGCAGCACAGAAATCAGCAAAGAGTACAAATCAGGACCCCTCCCTTTTTTTAGAGAGACAGGGAGGGAGGGAGAGAGGCAAACATTCATGCCTGAGAGAAACATCAATCGGTTTCTTCCTGTATGCACCCTGCCTGGGGATGGAATTCACAACCTAGGTATGTGCCTTGACCATAAATTGAACCCACCACCTTTTTGTGTATGGGATGATGCTCCAACTAATTGAACCACCCAACCAGGGCGAGTCAGGGCCCTCATTTCTTCTAAGCCAGTATATCAGAATACCACTGCATGAATCTCACCATAGAATAAGTCTCGCCTTTAGAAGACCCCCAAATTAGTCAGTCAGTCAGTCATTGCCTGGGTTGGCGGGACATAACCTCTTGGGTGAGAAGATTCCTGTCCTTGGAAAATTTTTCAGAGAAGGGTGCTACTGTAAGCATTTAGCAGTCAGTGATCACAGCAACTGGAGATGGCAAAGGCGATTGTGGTGAGCCATTACCACCATCTACTACCACCATCCTCCATTTTCGGGGAGAGCGAGGCTGACTGAGCACACAAAAGTCCTTCAAATGGAGACAGAAAAACTGATTCACACAGTGGTGGGAGAAATTTTCTGAAGGTCTAATGTCTCTTCCTCAGAAGACAGGAAGTGAGGACACCACCCAACAAGTCGTACACAGGCAGGCACCTCTATGGCATCACTTCAAATCCTCTCAGCCTCACCTTTCATTGCAGCACCCACCAGAGCTACCAGTTCACACAGGGACAGGTGTTTCAGCTCATCACAGTGTAGCCTGACAGCACCTTGCCTAGACCAGCATCTTGAGTCTTGGTCTTCATACTCCAGAGCTTCTCTGAGGGTGAAGACCTAGAAACAATTGAAAACTTTTCATGCTTTCTCTGGGACCACCCAGTTGTGTGGGTGAATTAAAGTCTTAAAGACAACTGTTGACTCTGAGGGATAAATATTCTTTCTTTCTCCAGGTAGATGATTCTGAGATGCACTTTAGAAGGCTCCTCAGAAATCTCTTCAAGATCAAGCACTCATTCTGTAATGGGAGAAAAAAATCCACTATGCAAACTGCAAGGCAGTTGGGATGAGAAAACAGAGGAAATGTTTCCATAAATGTGGGGGATGATAAGGGTTTTGCCACAAAGAGAGACAGGCAGCAGGACAATCGGTGGCCTGATTTGGTCAGGCAGATATTACCATCTTGCCGGAAGAAGTTCTTTTTCTTTGTGATAGGACCCATTTCAAGCCATTGGGTCCTAGTCTCAGAATTGTTGACTAAAAGAAAGGGATTTAGATGGAGTGAGAATAAGAGTCCATGAATGTTAGAGCAGAGAATTTTAGAGCTCTCCACATCCCCTTATGTGGGCTCGCCCTTCTTCCTGTTTCCCTCTCTCTGTTCCTCACTCTTGTCCTCGAAGATTCAACTACTGCCAGCCTTTGTCACTGTCTCAGACTCTGCCTTTAGGAAAAACCCATGCAAGGCAAGGGATAATAGCAATCCATTCTTCCTATACATTTAAAGGGCCCAGATACATCAGACATCCCACACGGGCAGCCAAGGTAATTACATTTTGACTCTATTTATTGAATAAACAACTCTAATTAATTTATTTGCCATCAAGGTTAAAATACAGCATAATTTGATGTACTGCTTTAACGTGGAAACTATCATTCAGAAAACTACTTCTCTATAACATGAAATCTGTTTTAATATGATAGATCTGTTTCTTTCATTTTTCCTGCTTCTATAAAGGCTGTGTGGATAAATTTAACTTTGTAAATTCTTTGAGCTTCTCAGCTAAAAAAGAGCAAGATGTAAAATATTTTTATTACTATCTTAATGGGCTCAAGCAAAAAAACTAAACAAATTAAAACAAACCCTCTCAAATACCACCAGCTAAGAATATCCAACAGCGAGAAGATATGTGTTGCCTCTTGTAGCTGAAACATATATTTCACTTTTTCTTTGTAATTCCTTATTTGCTTGGTAGATTGATGTGGGAGACCAGATGTAGAAGAAATTTAAAGAAATTCTACAGCATTAATTAAAATAATGTTCTTTTAAAAATATCTTGATAATGAAGATTAATTTACTTTTTCACTTTATCAATGGGAGCTGTTATCATTTCAATCAAATTGTGTTAAAATAATATCTGACTTGGCAGTCCTGAAAAAAAGCACAGGTCAAGTACTCAATAAATACCTGTTGGAAGTATGAAGAGGAGATGGATTAGGGTTTAGGGCTTTCTTAAATGTAGAAAAATATATGGTTTCCAGCTTGTTAACTGTTCCAGATCCTAAATATGAATAAAAGCTGGTGACGGTAATGGTGGAAACAGCAGCACAATTAGCAAATATCCTTAGACTAGATATACAGTTGTTGAAAGCGTTGCCAATGAAAAGGGGCCATTTGTGTCATTTTCAATTTTCCCTGGATTTTTATTTTTGCCATTTAAAGCCTTTTTAACTTTGCTAATTATTTAAGGAATGAGATAGGGCTTGTGATTGTTTCTGTACAGTTGGCAATATTAATTTTCCTGCCAAAAAACTGTCCAAATATATTTTGTGTAATTAATGATGCTAACTTATTAATCTAAGTGGAATTTTCTTCTTTTGTTGGTTCATTTGATGCTTTGTTTTAATTAAAAGGGTGATATTTGTCAGCAGAGGGGTGAGTTTCTGAGTCAGGTCCATAGGAGCTGGGTTTTTTCTTCCCGTCACTCTGCAGTGCAGCTCATAGCCTCCGGGGTTAGACAGACCTGGACTCCAAGCCTGACTCGACACTTCCATGTGAATGATTTTGACCAAATGATCTTTCAAGGCCTGTTTTCTCATCCATAAAGTGGCAATCATTTTGACACTCTCCTAACTGAACTGCTCTAAGGGTTAAACACTAATCACAGCATCTGGCATGTACTAAGAGGTTAAATGCATACTAGTTATTTTGATTAACGCATGATACAGCCTCATGCTTTTTAAAAAAAATCTTTATTGTTCAGATTATTACAGGTGTTCCTCTCTTTTCCCCTCGTAGCTCCCCTCCACCCAGTTCCTACCCCACCCCTGGCCCTCGCCACCCCACTGTCCCTGTCCATAGATACTGCATACATGCATATAAGATCTTTGTCCAATCTCTTCCTGCACCCTCCCACACCCCTTTTCCCCCGAGAATTGTCAATCTGCTCCATTTCCATGCCCCTGATTCTATTACATTCACCAGTTTATTCTATTCATCAGATTTTTTACTCATTTGATTTTTAGATTCACTTGTTGATAGATATGTATTTATGCTTTTTTAATGGAAATATAATTCTATGACCATTTCTTAACATTTTCTATACCAAAACAGTAGGATAAGTTACACTGTCTTTTGTGTTTGTTTGATTTTTTGCCATAAAATAATTTATTTTTTAGTTACATTTTTTTCTTTATTAAAACAGTCCATATTACCCAAGGAACTGGCAATTAAAAGGAAGAAAAAAATTGTTACATTATTTTATCTCAGTAGCAAGTTTTTCTAGTTTTATTGAGATACTAGAGGCCTGATGCACGAAATTCTGACAAAGGGCTCAGCCCTCACAGCCCTGGCTTTGTCTTACAGGTCATTTGGCTGTCTGGTCTAATTAGCATATTCGGCTTTTATTATCTTACTAGTGGCCTGGTGCATGAAATTTGTGCACAGGAGGAGGTGTCCCTCAGCCCAGCCTGCACCCTCTCCAATCTGGGACCCCACAGGGATCGGGCCTAAACCGGCAGTCAGACATCCCTCTCGCAATTTGGGACTGCTGGCTTCTAACCGCTCACCTGCCTGCCTGACTGATCACCCCTAACCACACTGCCTGCTGGCCTGCTTGCCCCCAACTGTCCCCCTTGGCAGCCTGATCACCCCCAACTGTCCCCCTGCCAGCCTGATTACCCCAGCTTCCCACCCTCCTGGACTGATCTCCCATAACCACCTCTGCCTCATCCCTGCCACCATGGCTTTGTTTGGAAGGATGTCCGGAAGGTCTCCAGGAAGGTCTACCAGTCTAACTAGCATATTACCCTTTTATTAGTATAGATAGAATCCTGGTGCATGGGTGGAGGCCAGCTGGTCTTCCCTGAAGGGGGTCCTGGATCAGGGTGGGGGTCTTCTTGGGGGGTGGGGACAGCCTGGGCTAGGGGCCTGTTTGCAGACCAGCCATGCCCCCATCAGGGTGGAGGTCCCCGCTGGGAAGCGTGGCCAACCTGGGTGAGGTGCTGAGGGCCATTTTCCGGCTGGCTACACACCTTGGGGGTGGGGGTCCCCGATGGGGGTGCATGACTAACCTGGGAGTGGGGCTGATGGCAGTTTGCAGGCTGGTCATGCCTCCATCAGAGTGAGGGTGCCCTCGGGGGTGGGGTGGGCCTGGGCAAGGGGCTGAGGGTCGTTTGCAAGCTGGCTACACCCACATCGGAGTGGGGGTCTCCGCTGGTGGGGGCATGGCCAGCCTGGGTGAGGGGCTGATGGCCATTTTCAGGCTGGTCACGCCCCATCAGGGTGAGGTCCCTGCTGGGGGCAGGGTGGGCCTGGGCAAGGGGCTGAGGGCCATTTGGGGGTGGTTTGCAGGTCGGCCAAGATCCCAGCTTTGTCTGGAAGGATGTCCAGAAGGTCTCTGGAAGGTCTCCTGGCCTAATTAGATATTACTCTTTTATTAGTATAGTTATAATAAAAGCCTAATATGCTAAGTGTCTAGTCGTCCAGTTGGCCATTCAACCAATCAACATTGAATATGCTAATGATATGCTAAGGCCACTCACTGTTCACTATGATGTGCACTGATCACCATGGGGCAGATGCTCCGACAGGTAGGTGAGCTTGCTACTGGGTTATGGCTGATTGGGACTGAGCGAGATGGGCTGGTCATGCCATGGAGACCTCCTGCAGTCCTCCCCCAGCTGGCCAACCTCTCGCATCCCTCCCTGGCCCCAATCGTGCACCGGTGGGGTCCCTCGGCCTGGCCTGTGCCCTTTCGCAATCCCGGCTGAGGGACCCCCACCCTGAGTGCAAGAATTATGTGCACCAGGCCTCTAGTTATAGATAATTGGCATGTAACACTGTGTGTACAGCACAATTATTTGACTTACATATATTATAAAATAATTACCACAAGTTTAATTAGCATCCATCATCTTATATTTATTATCTTATATTTAAAAAGGAGAAAAATAAAAAAAAATAGTATTTTTTCCTTGTGATGAAAACCCTTAGAATTTACTGTCTTAACAACTTTCATATATATCATACAATATGCAGTTGTTTAGAAATACAGTTAAAGCATTAATTTGTATCTCTTTAACAACAATTGTGGAATATTTACATTGAGCCAGGCACTGGGCTGCAGCAAGGAAATTGCAAATGAACTACAAAAATTATACACAACTTTATGGTAAGGTAATGAATTATTACTGAATGAAATAGCTTATTTTTATTTATAAAATATATTTGTTTCAAATTACTGTATGTAGATGTACATTCAAATTTACTTCTGATGAACAAAACGGAACTGGAAGTGTGGATACATGGAACAGACTGGCTGGTTCTTGAGGAGATGAGGGTGGAGGTGACTGGATAAAGATGAAGGAATCAGCTAAATAACCTAGACGCATATCCCATGGACACAGACAATTGTGTGGTGAGGCCAAGGGAGAGGAAGGTGGGGATAGGTGGAGGGGGCTAAGGGGAAAAAAAAGGGGGACTCCTGAAATAATGTCCACATTAAAAAATTTTAATAGAAAAAGAAACATGAAAATAAAGAGAAAAAAAACAGAAAAAAGTGAAAGGATGAAGATGAAAATGGAAATCACCTCTAGTCTATCTACATATATATACAAGGTGGGGCAAAAGTAGGTTTACAGTTGTTCCTATGGAAAATAATAAAATAATTAATCAATAATAATACAAGAATAAACTCTGTGTTTTATATAATCACAATTGTAAACCTACTTTTGTCCCAGCATGTATGTATGTATGTATATATATATATGCACACACATACTAGTATATATTCATATATACATATATACATACATGCAGACAATATGTGTGTATATATCTCTATATCTGTATATATAATTAATATTTTTGTGTATATTTTTCTATTTTTTAATATATTTAGTATGTATTTTTGTCAATTGGGACTATATCATGCATACTCTTTTGTAAACTCCTATTTTCATGTGAACCATATAGTAAATAGTTTTCTTTGATTGAAAATATTCTTCTATAACATGATTTTTAAATAGTACATAATAGAACAGTATAAACACATATCATAATTTATTTTACCAATTCCCTATGGTATTTTTATTGATTTCAAAATTTCATTAACATAAATAATGTGGCAACAAACTTTGACATCATCACATCCTGTTTCACTTTTAGCAAATAAGTTCATAGATGAAATAGCAGCCATCAGGAGAGGATGGCCTCCTCATCCCATCCCCAGCTCTATGACTGACCTGCGTCCCCATTCATTATTTCATTCCTTCCCTAGTATTCTAGAGTCTACTTCCTTCTACATTTTCAGAGAACACGTTCTTTATTATTTTTCTCTCTCTTTTGTATATGATTTTTTTCCCCCTCTCTCTTGGTCCTTCCCATCAACATTTCATAATCTTCAAAAAAATGTAAAACCTCTTTCATTAACTTCATGTCTTCATTTACCTTACATCTATACCCAGGTACTCCTTCTTCTCCATCCAATCAGAGTCTTGGGTAGGTTTTTGTATTTTTGTTTTTGACACCACCCTGTTCCATAAGTTTGTATATAGTAAATTAGAAAGTATTAGCAATTTTACCATCTTTAATCTATTTACATCTTTCCACATTTCTACTATTAGTTTATACCATTACCATATCTTGCCTGGGCCACTGTAGACTTGGATCCTAAGGGTTCTTTCTGCATCTACTCTACTTCTCTTTTCTTTTTTTTTTTCTTTTCTTTCTTTGTTAATCCGCACTGGAGGATATTGAGAGTGAAAGGGTGGGGGAGAGACAGAGAGAGAAACAAGATTGTGGGAGAAACAGATTGATTGGTTGCCTCCTGGGGCAGGGATGGAGCCTGCAACCTATGTATGTGCCCTTGACTGGAATAGAACCTAGGGTCCTTCAGTCCCCAGGCTTATGCTCTATCCACTGAGCCAAACCGGGTAGGGATTTACCTCTCTTTCAAATCTTTTCTACTAACAGAAGCCAGAACAAATTTTTTTAATTGCAAATCTGAACATATCAACTCCACTCCTCCCCCAAGATAGATGCCTACAATTAAAGTCCTTCAATGGCTTCCCACTGCTTTTCAGATAAAAATCAAGTCCTTATCTTCCTGATCGGAGCCTGTCTTACTTCTCTTTGCCTCACTTCTTCCCATGCTCTGTGCCGCAGACACACTTACCCTCTTTTAATTTCATGGATATGCCATGTTTCCTTCTGTCCCTGGTCTTTGCAAATGTTCTCTCATCCACCGCAAACCCAGTTCATCACAGTATCCTCACTCTCCTGTGCTTGGCTGATTTATACATACCCATTACATTTTAGTTCATATGTCATTCCCATAAGAGAAAACTTTCAGGTCACAGCCCCTCTATTTCATATATATAACACTTTCCCTTGTCAGAGCAGCAACCTAATATTTATTTACATGACTGTCCCATTAATATCTGTCTCCCTCACTAGATTGCATGAGGATTATGTTCACATTTACCATTGCATGTGCAACATCAAACACAGTGACAGGCTAAAAGTAGGCACTCAATAAGTACGTCTGTTGACTAAAAGGATGAATGGATGCCAATCAGAATTATACCCCATTACATCACTGAAACTGCTTTTCTGAAAGATGTTAATGACCTTGGTGCTAAATCTGATAGATATTTTACATTTATTTAACTTGGTTGCTCAGCAGCACATGAGATTTTTTAAAAACCCATGTTTCCTGAAAAATTTTCTCCTCTTGTTTTCCAATACATGAAATGTCTTGGATTTCTATGTTTATTCACTTGCAAGACCTTTACCTAGTTCCTCTTCTTCTGTTAATTATGTAAACACTCATGGTCAACAGGATTATTTTCTTTGTCCTTTTTACTACTAATTTATATTCTCTCATTGGTTGATATCATCGGCTCTCACTGCTACGATGAACATGTATGTTCTGATGACTCCCTAATCTACATCTTCAACCCAGATCTCTTCCCTGACCTTTGGACCTGTGTATTCAATGGTCTACTATACAAATTTAAATGGATGTCTTATAAGCACCATAAAAATAACATGTCTAAAATTGATCTTTTTGCCTTCCACATTCAAATTTTCTTTGGTGTTCCCCATCTCAAAGAATGATACTGTCCTGTCATGCACTCAGTTTATTAAATTCGAAACCTGGGCCACCCGGGCGTGGCTCAGTGATTGAGCGTCCACCTATGAACCAGGAGTTCATAGTTCGATTCCCGGTCAGGGGCACATGCTCAGGTTGTGGGCTCAAGCCCCAGTGTGGGGCGTGCAGGAGGCAGCTGATCAGTGATTCTCTCTCATCATTGATGTTTCTATCTCCCTCTCTCTCCTTCTCCCTTTCTCTCTGAAATCAATAAAAATATTTAAAGAGAAAAGAAACCTAGTAGTATTATATAATTTCTCCATTTTGTCTGCCAACACATCAAGTCAGTACCCAAGCCCTCCTGGATCTATCTGTTGAATTCCATGTTGACCTCATCCATTATCTCCATCTTTACTATCACTGTCCCATTTTAGGCCACCAACATTCTTGTCCAGATTACAGAACAAGCATCCTAACTGGTGTCCTTCACTGTAGTTTCACCCTCTTTAATTCATTCTCTCTCTCTCTCTCTCTCTCTTTTCTTATTTTTGTGGCTAGAGTCATCATATTTAACTCTGCATTTATTATGCTATTCCCTTGTTTGAAAGATTTCTTCATTGGCCTTAAGATAAAGCCATAGCACCTTTCTAAAATTAATAAAACCTTTCCTATTTCTTGAGCTGCCTCTTTCACTTTAATCTACTGCCATTCTATTTTCCAGTTATGCCAAGCTTCCGTTCCATCTGCTAACATGGCATGCATTCTCTCACCTTGAAACTCTCATAATCTCTTCCTCTGGCTGCAGTACCTTCTACCCATTCTTCACCAAGCTAATTCCTACTCATTGTTTTAATCTCAATTTCAAATCATTTTTACAGAGCTTTTCCCAATTCCCATTGCCATCACAGTATAGGTTATGTACTGCTCTTCTATGCTCCCATAGCTTGATGTATTTTTTTTGTATTACCTATTATTATAATTTACTGTAATTATATCTGTTTACTCATCTGTCTTTTCTGCTATATTGTAAGCTCTGTGATGAGAGGAATTATGATTCTTTTGATAACTCTTATATCCTCAGTACCCAAGCACAAGATAGATACAAAATATATATTGACTGACTGAATTAAACTTTTCCAATGTAATATTTTATGACTATGTTTTAGAACAGTAAAAAAAATTGACATTACAGGGACACATTTTATATGCATCCTTATCTTTTGGTTTCAACACATCTACTTTTTAGATAACAAGGATGAGGGACTAGGTTTGCACAGTGTCTATTATAGAGCTTTATTAGTGTAAGTAGTTAAATACTTCATGATCTTGTACAAGAAAGTTATCTTTTTGGGACATTAATTTCCTCATCTGAAAAAATGAGGTCATTGGAATGAATGATCTTTTATGCTCCACACGATATATGCGATTATATGAAATCACAAGTATGTTGATACTCCTCAAAAACTGTTATAACTACAGAAATCTCAACACTGAGTAGTTAATAATAGTGTGATAGAGTTTTTTGGTGGGAAGTAGCAGGGGTTTGATTATTCTGATGAGCTGGGAATGCTCTATTTAAAAATTCTCCTAGTAGTCTAACTTGACAGCATACAGAATGGCAAAAGAAGCCTAGTCAGGTGACTGTAAGTCAGATTTTCTGCATCGTAAGCCACAGGTGCTGAGAAGCAAATTTAATGAAGAGAATGTAGGAAGACACAAATTTAGCAGCCGTGGAACTAAATAATGCAAAGATAGCTAAATTGGAGAATGATGAATGTTGTTAAAGTGGCAAAAATCAAGAGAACCAGGTATTGCTACACAGCTGTGGCTTCTCTTTAAAAATGGCTGGCTGCTTCCAGAAGCAGTTGAAGCATAGGAAATAGAAAACTTCCTTCTCCGAGGCAATATATCAGCTGCCTAAACCTCCTCCTCATCAGTCAAGCTTGTTGGCCTTTGACTCCACACAATCTTTGTGACACTGTTATCAATGATACTTCAGAAACATCTGCTCTAGAGCTGTCCATTACTGCCATGGAAGACAGCAAATTTAATGGCACCAAAAAGGAGTGACAGGAGACCTATTAATGTGTAGCAATGGTAAGAAGCAACACAATAATCATGATCAGGGCCCACCAAATCCTTCAGCATTTCAGTGCCTAGTTTACTTACTAGCACACAGTGGGAAAGCTTCTTCAGTGTTTGTGATGTTACTGACAAATAAAAAGTTAATGAATGACTTAAATTATTGCGTTACACAAAATATATGATGTTGCCTATAAATCAAAGTAGGCTTAAGTTGAAGATAATGGTGAGTCATTTGTGGTACAATTTGACTATTTTTGTTTGTACAGAATACTTAGAGGTTTATACATAAAGCTCTGCAGCCCGATATCCATTTACTGATTCACTCATTTAATGTTTCATTTTTCAACAAATATTTTAGTTCCTACTCTTTGGGTTGCTAAGGATACACCAATGAATAAAACAGATAAAAAAATCCATGCCTTCATGGGGCTTGGATTCTAGTGATACAAGAAAAATAAAAATAAATATAGATAATGGTAAGTGTGAAGAAGAAAGGTAAAGCAGGTACTGGGAGTTGGGACTGGGGAGAGGGGTCTGTGGTTTTAAATAGGAAGGCAGATAAGGCTTCTGTAATAAGTTGACACTTGACTAGAGAAGAGGTGAGATAAGAAGACAAGCCTGTGGGAGAAGAACTTCAGAGGCAGGAGGAACAGTCATGCAAAGTCCCTAAGGCAGGAGTGTGTCTTCCCAGGGAAGCTAGTATGACTGAGTCAGAGTGAGAGAAGAAAATTGAAACAGGATTCCATCCCAACTGTCATGAAACTACTGTTCTTGTCTACTCTGAACACTTCCTAGTGTGTAAAAGGTCCCCAAGATAACATTCTCTCTTTCTGATACTTGGCAAGGCAAATGGGTCTCAGGATGCTGTTAGGAATGAACTCTACTGAAGAGGAGAGTACTGTACGCAGATGCGAGTTAAATTAAGCTCACCATTAGAGAAACTATGTGGGGGCAAATTTCTTACATTTGGAGATATTATATTAGCAACCGTAGAGTTGTTCCAGTTTCTCTCCTGTCTCTTTCTCTCTGCTTTTGATGAAGAGATTTGAAAGAATTAATCTGAGAACTTGGGGAATTGATGTAAACAGTAGGCTGATGCAGTAAGCCTATTATAAGAAGAATCCTTTGGGATGACACCTTTTTGTGAGAAGAGGAGCTGTGTTTTGCTTTCCTAGAGTCAAGGGACCTCTGAGCAAAGCCTGCATAAAGGGAATGGAGGAGTGGGAGATGAAAGAGGTAAAGGGATGGTGTGGTGAAACACGTTAACAGTAGAAAGGAGAGGGCAATATGGAAAGGGGATGATATGCTTATGGTGATCCAAAGATTGTAAGCATTCATACCTTCCCCTTCTGAAATTTATTTATGATTGTGAGTACCCAAAAGTTAGGTTCTGTGTTCATTTGGTTCTTCTTTGTTTCTTTTGATTTTGATATACAGATAAAAATAATGGTAATCTTCATAGTAATAATTACCTATCTTTTATCTAGCAAAATGTATGCCAAATGAACTTTCTAACAGAGTATATAAAAGAATGACCATGAGGAAGAACAATAACAATTAACAATGTCAGCCACTTAGTTATATGGACAAAATTTATACACAACTCAGGCATTTTAAGCTTAAGATTTTTCTATTCATTGTTCACTTTTCATTATGAAAAATGTTTTTAGAAATAGGAACCATTTGGGAAACTAAACTTGATTCTACCTTATACTAAATGATGTTCCCAGCCCTCCAGAATATCTGCATCCCTCTGCCCCACCCTCTGTAGCCTCTCTTAATGCTACTTCTTGGAAATGGAAAAGCATAACACCAAGTTTCATTTTTCTGAAAATATATCTTCCTCATTTTAACTGCAAATCATTTTTTGAAGGCCTGGAGGATGCTGCATCAGCAATCAAAGAATCAAGAGTGTTAGAAAAACATTTTGTGAAGTACAGTACCAAGTAAAGTGAACACTCAGCAAGCACATTCCTGCCTTTGTGTGTCACAGTTTGCCAGCTTGTTATGTACAAATGTGATTCATGTGACTCTCACAATGTCAGTGTGTTTGCAGCAGTACCACTGGCATTCTAAGATAGGTTCTGCTACATATTTTAGGCATAGGAAAGAACTAACACATTTACTTTTGAAAATACACGGAGAAGCTGTATATTCTAGTCAACATCTGCAAATCTGTCTTTGTTCAACAGTGGCTTTTATTTCAACTTGATGATAATAAGACTAAGTCTTCATTAATTTAAGAAACATGCATTTCTGCCCAACTGGTGTTGCTCAACAGTTGAATGTCAACTCAGGTACAAGGAGGTCATGGGTTTAATTCCTGGTCAGGGCACATGCCCGGGTTGTGGGCTTGAGCTCCAGTAGGGGGCGTGTAGGATGCAGCTGATTAATGATGTTTCTCTCTCATCAGTGTTTCAATCTCTGTCCCTCACCCTTCCTCTCTCTCTAAAAACAAAATCAATGAAAACATTTTTTTTAAAAAATGTGCATCCCTGCATGAGATATTTCTATTTCCTCTTAATTTATTTTCTTCATAGGATATGAATGCTAAAGTGATTTCACCATGGGCAAAGGTATTTTAGAATTCGTGGTCATATTCAAACAGCTGTTAAAGGGACAAATCAGAAATGGAAAATTATAGGCAAACCAGTAGTAGGTATGGAGATATGGAAACATTTAATCCCCAGCTCTTTAATTATTTATTTCTTCTTTTATTTTTTAACTTAAATCACGTTTTATTCTTCAAATACATTGACTTACAATAGTATATTAGTTTCAGGTGTACACCCTAATGATTAGACATTATATAACTTACTAAGTGATCATCCCTATAAATCTAGTACCCATCTGACACCATATATAATTATTACCATACTAGAGGTCTGATGCATGAAATTTGTGCACGAGTAGGCCTTCCTTCCCCTAGCTGCCATCACAGGCTTCCCTCTGGCACCCGGGACCCGGGCTTCCCTCGCAGCCCTGGCTTTGTCCAAAAGGTTGTCTGGAAGGATGTCTGGTCTAATTAGCATATTACACTTTGATTATTATAGATTACTGATTATATTGCCTATGCTGTACTTTACATCCCCTTGACTATTCTGTAACTACCAATTTGTACTTCTTAATTCCTCCACTTTTTCACTCATCCCTCTAACCACCCTCTCATCTGGCAACCATCAAAATGTTCCCTGTATCTATGAGCCTGTTTCTGTTCTACTTAATCATTTAATTTTATTAGATTCAATTGTTGATAGGTATGTATTTATTGCCATTTTATTATTTATATTTTTATCTTTTTTTTTTATTCTTCGTAAAGAAGGCCCTTTAACATTTCATGTAATACTGGTTTAGTGGTGATGAACTCCTTTAGATTTTGCTTGTCTTGGAAGCTCCATATATGCCTTTGGATTCTAAATGATAGCTTTTCTGGGTAGAGTAATCTTGTTTGTAGGTCCTTGCTTTTCATCACTTTATTTCTTACCCATCCCTTTTGGCCTGAAATATTTCTGTTGAGAAATCAGCTGACAGTCTTATGGGAGCTCCCTTGCCGGTAACTAACTGCTTTTCTCTTGCTGCTTTTAAGATTCTCTCTTTGTCTTTAATCTTTGGCATTTTAATTATGATGTTTCTTGGTGTGGGCCTCTTTGGGTTCATCTTGTTTGGAACTCCTTGTGTTTCCTGGACTTGTATATTTATTTCCTGTCATTAGTTTTTCAAATAGGTTTTCAATTTCTTGCTATCTCTCTTCTCCTTCTGGTACCCCCATGATGTAAATGTTGGTAGACTTGAAGTTGTCCCAGAGGCTCCCTACATTATCTTCATTATTTTGGATATTTTTTTCCTGTTCCAATTGGGTGTTTTTTACTTCCTTATGTTCCAAATTGCTGTTTTGCTTATCATATTCATATACTCTACTGTTGATTCTCTGTAAATTATTCTTCCTTTCAGTTAGTATATTCTTCATTTCTGACCTGTTCTTTTTTATGGTTTCTATGCCATTTTGCATGTTTTTTTTATGTCCTTTTATATGCTGTTGAAGTTCTCTCTAAGTTCAACTACTCTTTTCCTAAGTTTATTGAGCATCCTTATAAGGAGTGTTTTGAATTCTGCATCTAGTGAATTACTTGTCTTTGTTTGTTTAATTCTTTTTCTGGAGTTTTGTTCTGTTCTTTCATTTGGCATGTGTTTCTTTGTCTCCTCATTTTGGCAGCCTCCCTATGTTTGTTTCCATGTATTAGGTGGAGATGCTATGTCTCCTGGATTTGGTAGGATGGCCTAATGTAGTAGGTGTCCCGTAGGGTCCAGTGGTACAGCCACTCTTATCACTCAAGCTGAGCATGCCAGTGGAGTCCCTTCCACCCCTTTGGGGCTGTGTATATCCTCTTGTTATAGTTGAACCTTTATTGCAATTGGCAGGTCAGTGGGAGGGATTTACTCCAAGGCTAATTGTCTGCAAGGACTGGGTGTGGCCACTGACCTCTGAGGAAGATCAGCTGTGCAGGGGCCTGACTCATAGAGCAGAACTTACTTCATTGGGGCTCTGGTGCCTGCTGAGTTCATCCATTGAGTGTGTCACTGTAGAGATGCTTGGGTGGTATGAAGCTGTCCACCAGGTGCACTGGCTCTGGGGTCTCCCGGGAGGTATAGGCCAAAGTTAGTCACTGCCTACATTTTGCCCAGGGCCACCCTACTTGAGCTACAAAGTGATCTGCAGCTTGTTGCCACTTGTGCTGGACTTGGAGGTGCCCAGGAGAGGCCAAGGTACAAACTACACCCAACTGCTGCTAGTGCCAGGCCTGGGGCCACTTAGTGAGAGGTAGCAGGTATGGTGAGTACAGATGCTGCTTGTTTGAAAAATTTTAGGAAAGTGAAGTATGAGCCAAGACAAGCTATTTGTATGGAAAAGACTCTGAAAACAGCTTGAGTGAGCCCATAAGTTTGGTAGGGTGAGGTCATGGAATCACCAGGGTTAGGTAAACAGTAATAGCCAGGTTGATGGAGACTCAGATATGGCACCCACCTGCCAGCTCTGGGTAGGGGGAGGGACTCATTAAAGGAACAATGGTCTCTGCAAGCCCTTTTGTCTGGGAGAAAGCTGCCTTCCCAGTTCTCACCCTATGCCAGACACTAAAGTCCCTTCCTGTATATCCTTGGTGTCTTTCAAGCTGCTATCCCAGGGCTGGAGCTCAGAGGGAGTGTGTCAGTGTAAGTGCATGCCTGAGCCCTTTAAGAGGAACTGCTTGGGACTCCAGCAGCCCTCTGTCTCACTCAGCCACAATCCCTGCTGGTTTTTACAGCCAGAAGTTATGGGGACTTCTTTTCCCAACACTGGAATCCTGGGCTTGAGGGCCTGGTATAAGGCTGGGATCCCTGGCTTCCCTGGGGGGACCTCCACAGCCAAGATATCCCACTCAATTTTTATCCACCACACATAGGTGTGGGACCGGCCTGTTCAGTATCCCTGCCCCTCTTACTAGTCTCAAAGTGGCTTCTCCTTTATATCACTAGTTGTAGTACTTCTATTCATCTGGAATTCAGGCAGTTTTGAATGATGGTTGTTCTGTGTTTTAGTTGTCATTTTAATATGGTTGTGGGAGAATGCTAGTACTATATTTACCTTTGCCACCATCTTGACTGGAAGTCTTTGCTTTTTAATTTTTGGCCTGATAATTTCTAGGTGATTGTTTTCTATGTATGATATTAATTTCAAAATTTTTGATCACTAGGCATGTACATATTTGTATGAGAAGTTACTAGTAAAAGAGATTACAAACAATTGACTGTATACATAGGGACATAATACTTGTAAAATGGAAGCAAAACAACCTTCTTGCACTATTTAATTGGAAATTAAATTTGTTTAAATATAGGCTGCTATGAAAAGTCCTAGTAAACCTCAGACTCATATGTGCAACTCTACTCAGCATTTTCACTATTTTATAAATTACTCAAATTCAGTACAGAAAAGATTGAACAAGTCATCACCTTCCTTAAACTGCTTTCTTTCAGTGGTTTCTATATGCATTTATGCTAGCCAAAAACCTGGGAGTCATCCTTGGCTCCTCTCTTTGCTCTCACATCACACAGCTAATTAATCATAAAAGCCCTGTCAGTTTTACTTTGACAATATCTCTTAAATCTTTCAAATATGTCTGCTACACCCACAGTCCTAGCTACCATGATTCCTTACCTACATTGAAGAAATACTCATCTAATTATCTCTTTATCATCAGAAGATATTTTAAAATGACTTTAGATCCTGCTATTTCACATGTTTTGATATATTTTGTTTTCATTTCCCTTCTGCTCTATGGTTTTTCAAGTTTCTTTGAAATTTTGTTCTTAATCTATGGATTATTTATAAATGTGTCATTTAATTTCCAAATCTTCGGAGATTTTCCTGTTGTCATTCTATTATTGGTTTCTACTTTGGTTTGATTATGTTCAGAAAACATAGTGTGTATGATTTCAGGTCTTTTATATATTTTAAGATTTGTCTTATGACCTAAGATATTGTTTATCTTCAGGAATGTTATGTGGCTGCTTTAAAAAAAAAAGTCTGTTGTGCTGTGGCTGGGTGCAGTGTTCTATATATTTCAATTAAATCCTGTTCATGGGTTATATTGGATATATATACTGAGTGGCCAGATTATTATGACCACCTGACATTTGTAGGAAAATTAGCTATAATTTCCCCCTGAAGTTGCTAGAGGGCCAGGCCATTAAAAATAGGGAAGCAGGTTGTTTACCACGACAGTAGAAGTGATTTTTTTTTCTGAAGATATGGGTAAACAATGTGATTTAACAGCCCTTGAACATGGGATATATATATATATATATATCCTATCTAATAAAAGAGAAACATGGTAATTAGCGTACATCCGCTACCCACTTTAGACACAGCTGATTCTCACAGCCAATTGGCCTGGAGGTCAATTCCTCCCAGTGATCCTACAACAACCAAGGCACCAAGAGTGCACCAAGAGTGTCCACCGCAGGTAACTGGGGAGGCTGAGCTACTGGGCCCTACAGGACACCTGGCGCGCAGGGCCACTCTATCAACACAGGGAAGCTGCCAAAATGCGGAGACAAAGAAACAGGTCACAAATGGCAGAAATGGAGGAAAGCAAACGATTGGATATAGAGTTCAAGGCCACGTTTATAAGGTTTTTCAAGAATTTTATGGAAACCGCCGATAAATTTAATGAATCCCTCAATAAGTATAGTGAGACCATGGAGGACATGAAAAAGGACCAACTAGAAATTAAGCATACACTGACTGAAATAAAGAATAATTTACAGAGATCCAGCAGCAGACAAGAGGATCCCAAGAATCAAGTCAAAGATTTGAAATACAAAGAAACAAAAAATACCCAACCAAAAAAGAAAAAAGAAAAGAGATTCCAAAAATATGAAGATAGTGTAAGGAACCTCTGGGACAACTTCAAGCGTACCAACATCAGAATTATAGGGGTACCAGAAGGAGAGAGAGGGCAAGATATTGAAAACCTTTTTGAAGAAATAATGACAGAAAACTTCCCCTACCTGGTGAAAGAAATGGACTTACAAGTCCAGGAAGCGCAGAGAACCCCAAACAAAAGGAATCCAAAGAGGACCACACCAAGACACATCATAATTAAAATGCCAAGAGCAAAAGATAAAGAGAGAAGCTTAAAAGCAGCAAGAGAAAGACAGTCAGTTACCTAGAAGGGAGTACCCATATGACTGTCAGCTGATTTCTCAACAGAAACCATGCAGGCCAGAAGAGAGTGGCAAGAAATATTCAAAGTGATGAATAGCAAGAACCTGCACCCAAGATTACTTTATCCAGCAAAGCTATCATTCAGAATAGAAGGTCAGATAAAGAGCTTCACGGATAAGAAAAAGCTAAAGGAGTTCATCACCACCAAACCAGTATTATATGACATGCTGAAAGGTATTCTTTAAGAAGAGGAAGAAGAAAAAGGAACTCTTACCATTTGCCACAGCATGGATGGAACTGGAGAGCGGATAAATACCACATGATCTCACTCATTTGTGGAATATAATGAACAACATAAGCTGATGAACAAGGACTGATCCAGAGATGGAGAGGCATTGATTGGACTGTCGGGACTTGGAGGGAAGGTAGGGGAGGGTGGGGGTAAGGGGGAAAGATCAACCAAAGGACTTATATGCAAGCATATAGGCCTAATCAATGGACATGGACAACGGGGGGGGGGGGGGGTGAGGGCATGAGTGGGAGGGGTGGGGGGGTAGAGGGTAACGTGGGGACAAGTACACATATGTAATATCTTAATCAATAAAAAATATATTAAAAAATATATAGGGAAGCAGGTTGTTTACCACGACAGTAGAAGTGATTTTTTTTTCTGAAGATATGGGTAAACAATGTGATTTAACAGCCCTTGAACATGGGATATATATATATATATATATCTTATCTAATAAAAGAGAAACATGGTAATTAGCTTACATCCGCTACCCTTCCCATTGGCTAATCAGTGAGATATGCAAATTAACTGCCAGCCAAGATGGCGGCCGGCAGCCAAGCAGCTTGAAGTGAACATGAGGCTTGCTTGCTTCAGTGACAGAGGAAACCAACGTTCCCGGCCTGCCTTGCCGGCCTCTGAGCTTGCAGTTTGAAACATTGTTACAAATATAGAAGCTAAACAAAACCCCAGAAACCTGCTTTCAACCTGCCGGGATCTCAGAGCTGGAGTTGAAACAGTGTTTCGATTATAGAAACCAAACAAACCAGATACCTGCTTTCAGCAGCAGAGGCCTCAGAGCTGGAGCCAGAGCTAAAGCTGGCCCAGAATAAAATAAAGAAAAAGAAAAAAAGGAGCAGTTGGGAGCTTCAGTCACCCGCCAGCCTGAAAACAGCCAGCAGCCCCTTACCCAGAGTGGCCAGGCACCCCAGTGGGGACCCCCACCCTGAAGGGTGTGTGACCAGCTGCAAACAGCCATCATCCCCTCACCCAGGCTGGCCAGGCACCCCAGTGGGGACCCCCACCCTGATCCAGGACACCCTTCTGGGCAACCAGCCAGCCCCCACCCATGCACCAGGCCTCTATCCTATATAGTAAAAGGGTAATATGCCTCCCAGCACTGGGATCAGCAGAGCTGAGAGGCCTCCCGGCACCAGTACCAGGATCAGCGTGACAGGGGGCAGGGCCCAAACCCCCTGATCGCCCTGTGGCTCTGTGTGTGACAGGAGGCGGGGCCACAACCTCCCTATCCGCCCTGCTCTGTTCATGACAGGGGAAGGCGCCCCAACCCCCTGATCAGCCCTGCTCTGTGCCTGATAGGGGGGAGCTCCCCAACCCCCTGATCGCCCTGCAGCTCTGTGTGTGACAGGGTGCAGCGCCCCAACCCCGCCCCCCCTCCACAGGCCCTGCTCTGTGTGTGATGGGGTAGAGCCATAACCTCCCATCGGCCCTGCCTTGAGTGTGACAGTGGCGGCACCCCAACCCCCCTGATGGGCCCTGATCTGTGCGTGACAGGGGGTGGCGCCGCAACCTCCCCATGGACTCTGCCTTGAGTGTGACAGGGGGTGGTGCCCCAACCCCCCAATCGGCCCTACCCTGAGCGTGACTGAGGGTGGCATCGCATCCTCCCGATCCGCCCTGCTCTGTGCACGACAGGGGGCAGCTCCCCAACTCCCGAATTGGCCCTGCTCTGAGCCTGACCAGGGGCTGTACCTAGGGATTGGGCCTGCCCTCTGCCACCCGGGAGCAGGCCTAAGCCAGCAGGTCGTTATCTCCCAAGGGGTCCCAGACTGCGAGAGGGCACAGGCTGAGCTGAGGGACCCCCCCTCCCGCCGAGTGCACAAATTTTTGTGCACCGGGCCTCTAGTATACACACACACACACACACACACACACACACACACACACACACTGAGTGGCCAGATTATTATGACCACCCTATCAGTACTTCGTTGGGCCACATTTTGCCTTCAATACTGTGGTGATTCTTCTTGGCATTGAGTTCACGAGGTGTTGAAAGGTGATGCGAGGAATCTGACACCATGCCTGATGAATAGCACTGTCCAGTTCTGAGAGATTTGATGGTTGTGGAACCAGCTGCCTGTTGGCTCTTTTAACTTCGTCCCACAAATGCTCAATTGGATTGAGATCTGGTGATTATGGGGGCCACCTAAGCAAGGTAAAGTCTCCCTCATGTTCTTGAAACCACTCTTGCACAATATGAGCACAGTGGCATGGCACATTGTCTTGTTGGAAGAAGCCATCTCCATTGGGATATGCCATCAACATGATAGGATGAACCTGATCAGCAATGATACTTAGGTATGTTGTGCTATTTAGACGTTGTTCCACACAAATTAAAAGGCCCAAATCATGCCAGGAAAACATGCCCCAAACGATAACACTGCCCCCACCAGCTTGAAGGGCTGTACTCATGCATGTGGGGTGCATGCTTTCATGCTGTTTCCGCCAAATTCTCAATCTGCCATCTGCATGATGCAACTGGAAACGTGATTCATCGGACCCCATGACTTTTTTCCAATGCTCAACTGTCCAATCCTTGTGTTCCTGTGCGAATTGGAGATGTTTTATCTTGGTAACTGCAGACAGCAAAGGTGTTCGAACAGGCCTTCAGCTTCCATATCCCATACAATGCAGTGCACAGCTAATTTGCCTACAAATGTCAGGTGGTCATAATAATCTGGCCACTCAGTGTATAATACAAGCATAATATGCTAATTAGACTGGACAGTCGAACAACCTTCTTGACATCATTCCAGATGTCCTTCCAGATGAAGCTGCTGCGACGGGGACTGAGTCAAGGCAGTTAGGGGCAACCAGGAATGCAGCCGAGCAGTTAGGGGCAATCAGGCAGGCAGGCAAGCAGTTAGGGGAGATCTGGCAGGCAGGCAGAGGTGGTTATTCGTAATCAGGCAGGTGAGCAATTAGGAGCGATCAGGCAGGCAGGTGAGTGGTTAGGGGTGATCAGGCAGGTAGGCAGACAAGCAGCTAGGAGACAGTGGTCCCAGATTGCAAGAGGGATGTCTGACTGCCATTTTAGGCCCGATCCCATAGGAATTGGGCCTAAACCAGCAGTCAGAGAGCTTCTGAGGGGTTCCAGATTGCGAGAGGGTGCAGACCTGGCTGAGTGACCTCCCCACCCATGCACGAATTTTGTGCACTGGGCCTCTAGTATATATGAGAAAAGAAGGACAAATAATAAAAGGATCCATTCAACAGGAAACATGACATCCTAAATGTGTATGCACCAAATGATAGTCTCAAAACACATAAAACAAAAACTGATACCACTGTCTAGTCTCCCAGAGAAGGTATAGAAGACTTTTTTTCCTGTTTGGCCTGCCACTATCACCTGTTAAGGAAGGTAGAGCAACACTGGTTTCCATTAGCAAGGTAGGGAAAATTAGTTCTTTGCTTGGATCCACCAAAACTACCCAGCGGTGGAATCTGAGCATGTTATCTACTTGAACAGGGTTGGAGAATGGACTGAAGATCAGTTTCTCACTTTGCCCTGCTAAAACTACAGTACGGATAGAGGATAGGGGAATGGTTTCTATTGGTGTTTGACTGGAATACGGTTGTTTTATAAATGGCACAACCCCCCTTCAAATCCATATATTGAAGCTTTAACACCTAATGTGATTGTATTTGGAAATAGGGCTTTTAAGCAGATAATAAAGGTTAAATGAGCTTATAAAGGTAAGGCCTTAATCTGATAGGACTGGTGTCCTTATAAGAAGAGGAAGAGAGAATAGAGATCAGTCTCTTTTCCTGTATGCACAGAGGAAAGACCATGTGAGGAGATAGCCAGAAAGCACCTGTCTATAAGTCAGGAAGTGAGGTCTCACCAGAAACCAATTCTGACCCATGATCTTGGACTTCTGACCTCCAGACGATGAGCAAATACATTTTTGTTGTTTAGGTCACCAAGTCTTTGGCATTTTGTTATGCAACCCAAGCAGACTTTTACAGGCAGGTATAGCCAAAACGTTTTCCTGCTGTTAGGCCACCATTTCCTGGTCCTTTGGTTAGGGGGAGTAAGTTTTCCTTGAAGCTTTTCTTTTTCTGTGCCTGTTGGTATTTTGGGGTTCAGAGCTTCTGTAGCACTCTGTCTGGGATATATGAGTGATAATGAGAACACCCCGGGAACTCACCACTATGTCCTTCCTCATTGTCTAAGGTTCCTAGGCAGCCTGTCTTCTTATTTTTATCTGTCATAGGTTTCCTATGCTTGTTTGTTGTGCAATGTCCAGAGTAATTTTAGTTGTTAGAGGGAGGACATCTGGGTGTTAGCTCTCAAATGTTTTATTCATGTTATCAAAACCTAAAATTAGTAAATATATTTACTCTCCTCCCAAACATTGCAAGGACATAGGACACTTTAATTATGATCATTTTACTTTCAGTTCTTTATTTTATTGGTTTAAAAATATGAAACCTATTTATAATCTCTTATAATTACAATTTCTAAACTTTTTGAAGGTCTGAAATAATTGTCATTGGTTATTGCTATCACTCACAATTCATCACTTTTGTGTGAGTGTGTTCAGAGAGGGACTTGTCTGATTTATACAAAGCTGTTAGCAATGCTCATTTCTGAGTAGTAAAATTATGCGTAGTTTTATACTAGTGTTTTTATTATTTTTCAAATTTCCTACAATAAATACAGACTACTTGATTCATATAAACCATAAACCTTTTCTCTTTTGTAGCTCACATTTCTTGCCAATAAGCTAGGCCTGTTGAATATGCCAGATAACCACTCAATTAAGTGAAAATGTTTTTAATTAAGCAAATCATTAATTTTGAAAGTAAATCTGTATATGAAAGTACAATTAATTAATTTGCTAATTTTTTAAGCTGTTGTGGGCATTACCCTGTGCTTTTCTTGGTAAGAATGACTATAATGAGCAAACATGCAAATATTTTCTCTCCCATAATCGTGGTTAAACTGGGACAACTAATGTTAACAAAGGAAGTGTTTAATTCACAATGTATTTAAAACAGAAGATGGAGCCTGGCTGAATTTGTTAGTCATGTGTCAAATGGTGAAGAGATCTATAAACAGAAATGCTGGACAGGTTTGGGGAATGACACTGGGTATTGATAGGAAGGTAATAAGGACCCTTATGGTAGTTACAGGTAGAAGATGTTGGATACACTGCTATAGAATTATATAGCCAGGCGGAAAAGTACCATACCTATAGAAACCCCCAAGAAAGATCTTCTTCTGTCTCTTTCAATATTATCTTTTAGAATCAAGCACCCTAATTAGTCTTTATCAAATGTCTGTGGGGTAAATATGGATTCTGTTAGTAATATCCGCAAAAGCCCTTGCATTAGTTGGCCAGTCAACAGTATGTGAACCTTCTTTGATCTTCAATTTTCTACACACCCCACCCCCACCCAGTCAGCCCTTTGGCTGACATGCTGAGTGGTCAGGTCTCTTGCTTTTTTCACATATTTCAATGGCATGATAATGAATCCTAAGTATTTCTAATTTAGTTTTTTGTTGTTGTTTTTGGGGGCTCTGTTAAAAAACAGATGGTACCATTCCATTTGTTTTTGGTTTTTCTCATACTATCACTTAGAACTTTAACCTTTAAAATGAATTAAGATTGCGTCAAAGTAGCTAGAGCAAAATAGTCTGTGAATATATGTAAAATTTTTTACAGGGCCTAGAATTTAGTAGATGTTCAACAAATATTCCCATCTTTTGATTAAATTTCTAGAGAGAAGAAATATCTTATAAGCTACTTAATTTATTTTTTTTAATTCAACAAATGTTTTTATTCAACAAATATTTTATTGTCTGCATAGTTTACATTCTGTTCATTATTATTTTTGCTATTTTTATGAACACTAGACATGTGTCATTACCAATAATGCAGACATATGATGATAGCACACATTTATTTTGTTTAAGATGTAGTAGTGTGGTATGCGATAATGAACATTTGTCTTTGAAGCCTCATATTATTATCCAGCCTGCTACACTTTCTAGCTGAATGAACATAAATCAATCACTTATTTCCTTTGAATATCAGTTTTCTCACATACAAAAATGCAGTTAATAATATAGCATTTACTATTTGTAAGATTGTTATAATAACAATCTATAAAACACTTAAAATGTGTCAAGATTTTAAAGTGCTATACAAATATTATATATCTAAATATATTAACTACTCATTTATTTGTGAAGATTTTTATTTTATGCTAACATCAAAGTTCTTTGCAAACAGTCCACACAATATTTATATACACTCTATGTACAATAAGTGTGAATGATTACATTTTTATAGGTGGGGAACCTTAGTGAGAGAAATATGGTAAGATAGGAAACAGAATAAATTTCAGTCTTCTTAATCTGATATGTTTATTAAATAGATAATGTCTTTCTTTTCACCTGTTTTTGAAAACTATAAACATTAGTGAAATTGTCTTAATAAAAAATTAAATGAAAATCAAGTTCTAGAATGGTCATCAGTACAATTTGCAAAAGTGTACAGTAACCTCACTCATAGGCAAACAGATCTTTTAACAGTGTATATATCAGTTCAGAATTCAGAAGTGAGGAAACTTAATTTTAAATGTGATCAAATATATAGTGTAGTACAGGATTTTGCAGCCTTCTCAGATATGAGGGTAGAGATTATATGAAAATAAGTTTTTTCTATCTTAAATTCAATCAGAATACAATTGACATGAACTTATTTTATTTTAGAAGTCTCAAAAACCTAACACAGTTGAATAACCTATTAATCAATTTGAAACCTCTATTATCATAAATGACATCAATGCAATGAAGAGGTCAAAAAAAGAAATGTTTCGTAGTTGTTTCTTTGAGACCAAATCCACATACCACAGAGGATCAGTAAAGCAACAGCCAAGAGAATGCCTGTGCTTTGTGGACATTCGAGCCATGAGGTTCTCTTTTATATTTAATCTCATTGGCAAACCGAAATACAGTAGCTGCTTTGGTTACACTGAATTTTGGTTCTGTCACCTTGAATCACACTCTGTCACAGAAAATGAAGATAATGGGGAAAAAAAGCCTGTATTCATTTCAAATATATTCATAAGCCTTAGTTAGACCCAGTGGATTGTTTTCTTGAGCATATCCCAAAAGATGTCAGGCCTTTACAAATCCAGCCATCTCTTGTGTCAATAAGCCTGTTTAAGAGATGAGATGATTTTGATTCAAATTTAGTATCAAAATAACAAGCCCAACACAATAATCTCAAACATTACCTCTGCATTACATCTAACTCAATATGCAGAAAACACTTACCCTCTGACATTTCAAAGTAATAAATCAGCACCACCTGTCCCTGGGCTCTGCTTCTTGTCTCCTCCTTACACCCTGCTCAAGGGCATTCATCATGTTCCTTCCATTAGTTCACACCATAAAGATGTGTTGTTCTGACACCTGTATATCAGCCAAAGTTATACTCCAGGGATGCCAACATACCTTATCATATTGTCATGAACACCAGCCCCTTTTTTCCCATTGAAAAGCTCCTTGGCTCTCTAGAGAAAAATGGCTCTACATAAATTTATCATCATTGGTTACATTTTGTTTGAGAAGAACCCGGTGTCAGTTACATTACAGTTTGATCTTACAGTGATTTCCAGCATCAGGTAGTGAGAGTGAGAATGGAGAAATACAATCTTGTCTTCAAATATGACAATACCTGTAATTCCAATTAATTTGAGATCTTCTGGGCATAGAGTATATATACTGCAGATTAGTTTTGTTTCTTGCAGGGAAAAAAATGTACTATGGTACACATATTTAACAATTGCTATTCCACTAATTACAAATGACCTTGAAAACCCATGTTATGTGGTGATTCATATTTTATAATCACTTTTAATCACTCTGCTTTAGAAGAGGAGTTAACTTAGCATGGAGCCTTAGTCATTTTTCTGTCTGCTGTGTTACTTCAGAGGTGAGACAAACCTTATTTCTCTGAGAAAATGCTTCCTCCCCAGTTGTGATGCAATTGAAGAATAATTAAATGGGGCTAAAAGTGATAACATACATGGCTGTCATGATTCATGCTCATACACTAAAAGGCTCCAATGCTTCTAGATGGGAAGATTAGGCATGGCTTGATGGAAGGAGCAAGTACAAATAGTTAGGGGTCTTCACTGCTATCCCTTATTTAGTCCTCCTATAAGTTCCATTTTATGGGAGAAAATAGCATCAGAGAAGATGAGCAGTTGAGTAACTTTTCTAAGCCTCATGTTCTTCATCTGGAAAAAAAGGTCAGATACCTCTAATACACCTAACAGTTATGACAGTCTATAATCATTACTTATTTCCACTTCAACCCCTTTCAGGATCTGCCATACCTCAGACTCCAGACTCCAGACCATTTCAGAAGTTGCCGTGTGTGTGTGTGTGTGTGTGTGTGTGTGTGTGTGTGTGTGTGTGTGTTGGGGGGGGGGGGTGGGGGGGTGGTAGTTGGGTTGGGAAGGAATGGGTATGAGAACCACAGATTTTGCTTCTTCTAACTTTGATACTGTAGTTTGTACCTTGCACCTATGTATTCCTATCACTGGTTTTACTGCCTGTAATATGAGTTCCCCAGTATCTCTTTCCTACCAATGAACTTATTGCCTTGTAAGTGCTTCCAAAACACCTAAACAAGATTTTTTTCAATGCCGTTGTGGGCCAAAATCGCCATTACTTATTTGCCCTGTGCTTTCCATACTGGCCTGATTTCTAAATTTCATATCTTTCTTTAGATTTATGATCCAATGTGCTCACCACTGAAATAACTAAACTCTAAAATTATTGTGTTGCCTGAATTGTTTCCGCATTTATCTTTCAGTTTTACCTCAACTCTTCCTAGTTCTAAATCTACAGTCTGATTTCGAACTTTGACAAAGTTAATGGTCAAAGTGCACCTTTTTCTGATCTTAATATTGATTGGTGCATCTATGAATATGTTGTTAAAAGGAAAAAAAAACACCTTTCTTAATGTCTGCCCTTTATTACATTATCCTAAAAGATCTGGTCTTTAGCAATTATTCTGTTTGAGTTGCTGGAACCTTGAAGACCTTTGTATCATTTCTGCAATGCTTGGTAAACCTTTGCATTAGCAACACAAAAGAACAAGCAAGGAAAAAGAGAAGAAAATGTACCATTCTATTTTTTTTAAAAACCACAAACAAAAAACCAAGTATTTCCCCATTTTTGAGTATTTTTAAAGACATTCTCAAAGCTAAAAGCACAGTTATCATTAGGTTAGGTTTTTTAATTAGGTTACAAGTGAAACAACATAGAAGGATGAATGAATTTCTAACAAATCATTTTACCATACAAGGTAGATGTAAAACATAGAGTCTATATACAAATTGTAAAATTAAAACTTTGTTAGACAACTTAGAGACATATATGGCACTTGTATTATAAGTCAATGTGGAACCATTTAGTCTATATGATCATCTGTAGTGTTTATTCAATGAGGGTAAATTTCAATTGAGGTATGATAAAACATGTTTTGGAAGAAAATGAATAACATAGACAAAAAATACATTAATCAAAATAACATCATTAGGATACACCTTACAACATTGTCTTTACTTGAAATTAGAGTCTTCTGGAAAATAAACAATAAAACTTTCTTATGACAATTGTGGACAAAATTACAAAACACAGGATGTTTTAAATAATACATGCATTGTTTTTCTTTAGGGGTTTACACAACCATTTTGTCTCATTATGCCTTATTGGTGCAAACCCCTGAAGCAAAACTGCATGTATTATTAAAAATGTCCACCAGAAATCCCTGGCAGACCAAGATCCTCCTTGCAATTCCTGCATCACCCTTATTTAACTAACAGTAAGAGTGGCACTTATCTTTTCCTAGTCTGTAGAAATGCAAACATTGCTAGCCACATGTTTCTTTTAAAACTGTTATTTTAAAAAGTTATATTTATTATATTCAATATCTTTTGTGCTAATGAAGAAGACTTTTCTTTTAGATTAAAGAGTGTTTATAATAATCTATTACAAGAAAAAGAAACAAAAATAAATTCTGTAATGTGAATTTTTTTGGGTTATATTCCAACTTTAAAAATCGATCTATACTATAGCAAATAAATCATTTCTTCAGGTTTGAGTAGATATTTTAGACACACATATATACACACACATCACACACACAGCTTCTCATTTGTTTTTTAAAATGAGTTTGAGTCTTCCAATATATACTATGTGGGTTTAGTCAATTGCCCATATCAAATTTGTGAAATGTACTGCTTTTTAATGAAAACATATTAGAAGGGTGAGGGCACCATAACGTTTCCACTATCGTTCCTGTAACCAAATAAAGTGAAGCGTGTTTATTTTTAAAAGTACTCTTAGCTTATCAGTGCTGTTGTCAAAAAGACGGCATAGTCTCAGGCAGAATACAAGTGTTGGCATTTTTGGATTCCATTTTCTCTAAATAGACTTCATTTTGAATAAGATTGCACTCAAAGGCTGTCTTTCAAAACAGTACTATTTCTCCTTGAAGTGACAGTTTTCCATTTCTATGTTTGCATTTTTAAAAGTATTCTAGACAGAAAAGATGTCACCCCAAATCAGTGACGCAACACTTACTTAGGAATTTACCGTAAAAGCAACCATAGCTACTCTGTAATTTATATACTTTCAAACTTCCCTTCATATACTACTCAAAGTGGCATTCTAATAAACAACTCCTTTCAAAACTTAGAGAGAGTAAAAGTACAATAATTCCTTGGATATTGTGAATAGAATTAAAGAAAAAAAAACACTTTTATTAAATAATTAAAAAAAAAAACTGATCAAGTAAGCTTGACGTTTTCTTTATAGTGACAGAGAGCATGGCATTCCTGGTATCCATTCCATTTCGCAGCTCTGACACCACACAACTTTTAAGTTTCTTTGGTCAGATGTTTTAAAAATGCCTGTCACAAATATTCTGCTTTTGTTTTATTGTTTGTCTGATTTTTGATGAATATTCCTGCAGAATTTCTTAATATTTTTCTCCCCACCCCTTGAGGGTCAGACTGGGCTATTCACTAACCTCCAAAGATCACATAGTATTATTGTTTCCAGCTTCTTTGTTCCATTGCCAGCTGCACAAATCCTACCAGTGTGTTTTATTTTATGATGAAAGCCTGAGATTATTTTATAGTTTTCCTTTTCAACCCCCAAATTTTAAGAGTGATATATAATAGATATAAACAAGGAGTGAAGGTATGGTTATCCTTTACAAAACAATAAGAACATTATCAACTGATGAACAAAAATAAGTACAGAGGCAAAGAAGCATCAAATAGGTTGTCAAAATACAGCAGGAAGGCAGGGGAGGGTTTGAGGGGGGGTAAGAGATAAAACCGAAGGACTTGTATACATGCATATAAGCATAACCAATGGATGCAAGACACTGGGGGGGGGGGTGAGGGCATGTGCCAGGGGATAGAAGAGGCCAGGAGGAGGTCAATGGGGAAAAAGGGAGACATATATACTACTATTTATAATACTTTAAACAATAAAATAAAATTAAAACAAACAAACACAATAATAAGGGTAGACTACAGACTGTGAGAAAACCTTGAAAGAGAAAGCCAATAGATCCTTAGCCTGAATAAAGAAAAACATAGCCCAACAATGAAAGAGGAACTATCCTATATAATAAAGAGGTAATATGCAAATAAACCCTCACGACATCACACCATCACAAGATGGCTGCACCCATAGCAGAGATGGGGTTCCCGTAACACAAGATGGCTGTGCCCACAGCAGCGGTGGGGCTCCTGTAATGAGCCATGATGAGCAATCAGCAGGGACCTGAGGCTGCATGGTGCTGGGCTGGGGTGGGGGACCTGAGGCTGTGCCTCCCGCCCGGCAGGGCTTGATAGGGGACCTGAGGCTATGCCCCCAGCCCAGCAATGGGCTGGGGGACCTGAGGCTGTGCCCCTTACCTGGCAGGGCTTGACGGGAGTGGGACCCACCAGGTCTGGATCTCACTCAATGAGGTGGGGCCGGCTGGGTCTGGGTCTCGTGCAATTTCGAGGCATGCACGGGTGGGTGCAGACTTAACTCTGGGTCCTTTGGTGTGCCCAGACTCTAACAGGAGGAAGATTTTCATATACATTTTTGCTAATTTTCTTTCATCTCTGACATTTCTATTATAAAGAAAGGGCAAATAACAATATTAAAATATTTCCTCTAATTAATTCCCTTTTAATGTGCACAAATTTCATGCACCGGGCCACTAGTTCTACTATAAAACATGGGAGAAAGCATCAATAATTGCCCATGCTTATAGAAAGGGAATACCAGGAATAAGAGAAAATTCAAGTGCAACCGACAGCAAAAATAATTGGAGAACCATAAAATGGGAAACTGCTCAGTTTGATCACTGCAAGTTACATCCCATCTGACATTTGAAGCAGATAGTAGTTGTATCAATATCTACTTTGGGGCAAGAAGTTGAGTTTCAGAGGTGGGCAGTTTTTCCTCATGGCTGTAACTTCCTGGAAGAAATCAGAAGCATCAATGTTGAGACTACAAGCTAAGGTAACCTATGTTGTCACAGACCTTGGGACTTCCAAACTTTCACCCAAAACAGGTTGAAACCTAAAATTAAGCAGTATGTCTTGGTCCTTGTGGATACGTAAGAAGCATAAATTTTCTTGATCACAGAACTTTTCTAAAACAATTATTAGAGATGGGTTTTCCAAATGTGTAATTTTGCCACATGATACATGAGGTAATTTTTTTGGTAACACACTGATAATCTTTTAAATTAATAGTTATATGCAACTGGCATATTAACCCATGCTTTCATAGATATAATTACTTAGGGTGAGTATAGATTGAATTAAAAGTAAATTAATTTAAATAAATTATTAATTAAAATTATAGTGGTATTCATATACAGAAATTATAAAGGTGATAAAAACGGCTGACATTTGGGAAATGTTGTACTGGGATATCTATTACCACAGGAAGAAAAATTAATTCAAGATGAAAAATTCAAATAAAAAGAAGAAATGAATAAAGAACTGAAGGGTAGCAGATTATACCATCCCAAAATATATCACTTTGGCACAAGGATTATTTTGAGTTGAAAGCAATTGAGAAGGACCAGATAAAAGGAAATCTCTCTCTCCCTAGTTGCCTAAAAACAGAGCATAAATTTACCAAGCTATCCCTCCATCTCTCTCTATCAGAGAGGACAAAAAAATAATCACTAGAGAAAACTTTAGACCCTTAATAGCCTGGATAATAACTAACTAGCCTTTATTGCTGACCTTGGAAGTCTAAAACTACTTTTCTTTGTCTTGTCATTTCCCCACAAATTCATTTTTCTTTGTTGAAAATGTTATACATGCTGGGATTCTAAGCCACTTTGGTCACTCGTTACTCCCTGGCTATCTTTCATGTATGCATGAAGTACATGTGTTAATAAACTCCTGTTTGTTTTGTCTTGTTAATCTGTCTTTCCATACAGAGGTCTCAGCCAAGAACACAGAAAGGTAGAGGGAAAATTATTCTTCCTCCCAACAGAAACTAATCAAAATTCTTAAAACTGAGTACCATTAATAGTGGGGGGAAAAATAACCCACTCAGCATGGCTCAAAAGTTGAATGGCAACCAATGAACTAGAAGGTCACAGTTTGATTCCCAGCCAGGACACATGCCCGGGTTGTGTGCTCAATCCCCAGTGTGGGGCATGCAGGAGGCAACTGATCAATAATTTTCGCTTATCATTGCTATTTCTAAATCTCTCTCTACCTCTTCTTTCCTCTCTGCAATCAATTTAAAAACATATTTTAAAAAATAGTTAAAAAAGAAAAAGTTAAATTCAAATCTGGAACTGAAATTCCACATTTTAAACGGAGAAGAGAGAGATGGTAGGTAGGAATCTAAAAAACATGTAAATATGTGCTACATTTCTTTTGGGTTGCGGGACAGAAAATAAATACTATTGAATACTTTCAAAAATATAGGTTTAAAAGTTTATATTAAAACTAGTGGCCTGGTGCATAAAATTCGTGCTTGAGGGGGGTGTCCCTCAGCCCGGCCTGCACCCTCTCCAATCTGGACCCCTCAAAGGATGTCCTACTTCCAGTTTACAGGGATCGGGCCTACACCGGCAGTCAGACATCCCTCTCATAATCTGGGACTGCTGGCTCCTAACCACTCACCTGCCTGATTGCCCCTAACCACTCTGCCTGCTGGCCTGCTCACCCCAAAATGCCCCCCTGCCAGCCTGATCGCTCCCAGTTGCCCCCCGTGCCAGTGTGCTCACCCCCAACTACCCCCCTGCTGGCCTGCTTGCTCCTAACTGCCCCCCCTGCTGGCCTGCTCGCCCCCATCTCCCCTCCCCACTGGCCTGCTCGCCCCCTACTGCCCCTCTGCTGGCCTGCTCACTCCAAATTGCCCTCCCCACTGTCCTGATCACCTCCAACTGACCTTCACTAATGGCCCGCTGGCCCCCAACTGGCCCCCCTGCTGGTCTGTTTACCCCCAATAGTTCCGCCCCCCATCAGCCTGATCACCCACAACTGCCATCCCATCCTGGTCTGATCATCCACAGCTGCCCTCCCCTCTTGCCCTCTAACCGCCTCTACCTTGGCCCCGCCACAATGGCTTTGTCTAGAAGAATGTCTGGAAGGTCTCCTGGAAGGTCTCCCAGTCTAATTAGCATATTACCCTTTTATTAGTATAGATAGAGGCCTGGTGCATGGGTGGGGGCTGGCTGGTTTGCCCTGAAGGGTGTCCTGGATAAGAGTGGGGGTCCCGCTGGGGTGCCTGGCCAGCCTGGGTGAGGGGCTGATGGCCGTTTTCAGGCTGGCCAAGCCCCCCGGCAACCCAAGCTCCCTTTTTTCTTTTTCTTTTTTCTTTTTTCAGAGCCTCCTTGAGCAGAGGCCAGGGCAGGCTGGAAGCAGGTATCTGGGATTTATTTATCTTCTATAATTGAAACTTTGTAGCCTTGAGTGGAGCCCAGTGCCAGCCAGGGCAGGCGGGAAGCTTGGCTTCCTCCATCGCCAGGGGCAACCCAAGCCTCCTGTTCGCTCCAGCTCCGTGGCCGCAGCCATCTTAGTTGGGTTAATTTGCATACTCACTCCTGATTGGCTGGTGGGTGTAGCAGAGTGATGGTTAATTTGCATGTTTCTTTTTTATTAGTGTAGATTGAAGGATAACCAGTAGTAAAATACACATGCAAAGAGAGACACATAAACATAATACAAACACATAATCACACACATATTTCAAAACTTTAAGGAAAGACATGAATTAAAAAGAAACTAAATGGATGGATAATAGAAAATAAAAAAGTATGAATTAGAAATAAAACCAAATATATGAATACTAAAATTCATATATTCAAACTCTCACAGATTGGCTTAAAAATCCAATTAAGTGGTATTTACATGAGATGCAAGAAGTTTGAGAATAAGAGATGAAAAATATTATAGGAAAATACTAATAAAAAGCCAGGTGTGACATTATTAATATGAGAGAAACAGAATTCAAAGCAAAAAGTATTAAAATGGCACAGAGAATATATTTAATATTGAAAGAATAATCTATCAAAATATATAACAGTCATGAACTTTATTACTTTATTATGCAGTTTCAAAATTTATCTACAAAAACTGATAGTTTCAAGGAAAAATCTGCAATCATAGTGAAAATTCAACATACTTCACTAAATTTCTAGATCAAGTACATTAGAAAAGTAAGGTAGAATATAGAGAATTTGAATTTTACAATAAGCACTCAATTTAATATAACACTATTATAAACATACACATATTTGTACTGTAAAAGAACACATATTATTTTCAAACAAATATGATATAGTCTCAAAAACTGACCATATACTAAGCCTCAAGAAATAATCTCAATAAATTTGGTAATTAAAATCTTACAGGCCACTTTGTACTACTGACCACCACACAATAGAGTTAGAAAACAATAACCAAAATGTAGTAAAAGAAAACAAGCAAATGCCTTATGTAGTCATGAGCTGCTAAAAGACAGGGATACATTCTAAGAAATAAATCATCAGGTGATTTTGTTGTGCAAATAGCATAGAGTGCATTAACATAAATCTTATGGGATTGTCATTGACCAAACCCAAAATGTTTTTATTAGTTTCATAACTGTATATTTTCAAATTTAAGTGTACACTTTGGAATATATCTTGTGCTTAAAAAATTAAAATAAAATTGCAGTTTAGAACTGAATGATGTCAGATACCAGTATCAAACTGGTAGAATGTGAAATAGGGAGATTTAGGGGGCTATCTACAGATCAAATAAAATGAATATATGGAAAACATGAAGAGTACAAAATAAATGAAACATTTTGGCTCAATGGATAGAGCGACGGCCTGGGGACTGAAGGGTCTTAGGTTCGATTCTGGTCAAGAACACATGTGTGGGTTGCACACTCGATACCCAGTAGGGAGCATGTAGGAGGCAGCCGATCAGTGATTCTCCTTATTGATGTTTCTATCTCTCTCTCCCTCTCCCTTCCTCTCTGAAATCAATAAATACCCAAAAAAGAAACAATCTTGTTACTCAAAAAGCTGATAGAAGAACCACAAAGTAAATTTCATTAAATCGAAGAAAGAAGTTAATAAAGATAAGAGCAGAAATTAATAATAATAAAAAAATATAGATTTGATTTAAAAACAAACAAATTGCAAGGGGACCAAGAAAATAGACAAACTGTTGTTGCATATAATTAAGAAAAACAGGAAAAAATTCAAGTGAACAGCTTAAAGGACTTAGATAAAGAGGAGATTAACCTGTTAACTCATGCTATGGAAATGTTATACAACATGGATATGGTAAATCACCAAGATATTTGTTGAATAAAATAAGTAAATTGCAAAACCCATGCAATGTATGATCCCCTTCAGAATAAAACACAAATCAAAACAATACTGTTTATGTAAAAGTGTTAAAAACAAAAAGTCTGGAAAGACACATACCTAACTGATAATAGTGGTTACCACTAGGAGACAGGACAGGGCATTTGGGATATTGTTCAAAGTGCATTTAGCCTTACTTGTTATATTTTAATTATTTTACTAAGAGAACATATTCTTTTATTACTTGTTTAATTTAAATTAGCCTAAAGGTAACAATCACAACAAAACAACAATGTTGACCAATTATCTTACTATGACCGGATTATAAAGATAACTGAGACAGTTAAGGAAACAATGAGGCCAAAGGGGGAGGCAAGAATCAGATTAAAGGGTTTTGCAAAATATTATTGATTTTTGCCATAAAGGTGAAATGGGAGTATTTGAAGAGCATTAAGAAAGATTTGTGTTTGAAAAAGTTAATCAGATGCTAGAGAATATGTTTGTACAAAGAATGCATTATAGTAAAGTTACTTTTGAGTATGCCTTATTTTCCTATCTACACAGTATGTTTTTGAGGGCAAGACACATGTTTTATTTATTTTGGAATCCTACCACAGCACTTAGTCAAATGTTTAATTATAAGTAATCATTTAAGAAAGTTTGTTAAATTCAATTTTAATTGTGTTGCTCTATCTGATTCCATGCAAAGTATTCACAAAGTGTATTACTCTCCCTAATTATCAGTTACTAGGAAGGTTTCTGTGATTCTTGAAGAAAAATATTTAAAGTCCAAAAATTATTAATTATTAATTACCACTGCTGAATATTGTGGTAAGTTTTGGTGGCATTAAACATTGTAATTTAGTATTGTAATGTAATGGCATTAAAGATTGTAATTTAGTAATGTAATAAATCAGGCATATATATCATTCTGGACTAAGGAGAGGGAAGGCAGAAGGAATATATGATTAAAGTCGTTATGACTCATTATAGAATCTAAATATGTCCCTTCAAACTATATGAGAAAAACTTGAAAATGTTTCAATATGCTTCAAAAATGCTAATTGTTCTCTAAGCTATTTGTTTGACTCAAGCATGAGGAAATTGACATATTGACTACTTACTGGTAAAGTAATGGGGACACAGGTTAAAATCATGCCCGTGCTGCAGTCCTCCAGGGATAATTTGGCATTCAAGCACGTCTAAGAGACCAAAGAGTCCTTAATGTATAACTGCAGTGATTTTTGCCTTTTAAAACATTCTGAAAGGAAGAAGAGGTTGCCTATTAGAATAAACTGCTATGATGAGCAAAGTTTTCTCAGTGGTAAATTGTTTATGTCACTCAGGAATAATTTGACAAGAAGCATCTTACTGTTAGGTTGTCACCTACAAGGCTCTCACATCAAGCATTTTTGGACTACAGTAATGATAATAATTTTTTAAAAATCATTTTACTAAATATCATGTAAACATGATATTTTTGTTCATAGTCATAGTCATAGTCATAGTCATAGTCATAGTCATTGCTCAAGACTTAAAGAATTCATACAAGTCAGCCAGAGCTGCAGAGAAGCCGATACTCAAAGGTCCTGGCATCTTCCTTTGAGATGTTTTAAGTTGTGGATTAAAAGATGGAGCTCTATAATAAATCTGACAATTCCAGTGACCAAAATTAACCTCACAGGATGATCTGATCATAAATTCCTAACTGGGTAGGTTATGGTGGGTAGTCATACACCAGGCATCTAAATTCTTTAGTAAAAGGTTTATCTTTGCCTCAAGCAAGTTCTATTCACTGTTCTTGTGCATCTAGGTTAACACACCTTTGAAATGCCAGAGTAATCTTTTTTTTCCAGACCCATAGGATGCTCACTCATCCTCAAGGAAACCCATAATCTTGATTGAGTTACAGGATAGTTATAGAGCTCCCAGCCTTGCTTTCTCCCACTTTCATGTAACTTTCCTTATAGAGCTTCCTTAATTCCAAATGTGTGAAAGAAACTACAAAACTGTCATTCTCCTGAGCATTTGAAATTTTGTTTCTTGGGATGTCATCAGTTGGGTTCAAATAAACTCTTATAATAACTCATAAATTTTTTTTACAAGTTTGGACATTGCATATGCTAAAGCATGTTCTAGATCAGTGGTTCTCAACCTGTGGGTCGCGACCTCTTTGGGGGTCGAATGACCCTTTCACAGGGTTGCCTAAGACCATCGGAAAACACATATATAATTACATATTGTTTTTGTGATTAATTACTATGCTTTAATTATGTTCAATTTGTGACAATGAAATTGGGGGTCACCACAACATGAAGAACTGTATTAAAGGGTCGCAGCATTAGGAAGGTTGAGAACCACTGTTCTAGATAGTTCCAACAAGGTAGAAAAATCATTATTGACAAACCCCTCTATTGTCATTTTATTTCTTGCTATATGGAGATATAATTTACATATAACATTATGTAAGTTTAAGCTTGCTAAGAAGAAATACATTTTCCTTGATCCTCCTAGGTTCTTTTAGCTGGTCTAAGAATTAAATTAACATGAATCAGATTAATAAGGGAAAATCAAATTTTAATATGTATGTGTGGGAAATTTACATAAGTATGATCATTTCAGAGATATTAAGGCAAAATCTGGTATATATGTCATTCTACACTAAGGAGAGGGAAGGTAGAAGTCTGGGACTTCAAAGGGAAGTAAAGAGGCTCTCAGGGAAATGAAAAGAGTAAACAAATATTTTCTTGGCCATCTAGAGAAGATGGGTCACAGAGAGGACTTTGATGAAATGAAACTTGCTAGGTTGCTCCCTGTCTGCCACACCTAGTTCAAATTAAACTACAGTTATCTATGGTGATCATTCTTCCCAGAACAGGTTCTGTATCTTAAATTCTTCTAGGCAGTTTGGGGGAGAGTCAAAGATTCTTTCTGAGTCATTTATTTCTTTACTAGAGGTCCAGTGCACGAATTTGTGCAACAGTGGGGTCCCTTGGCCTGGCCTGTGGGATTGGGCCAAAACCTGCTCTCCAACTCCCCTGAGGGGTCCCGAATTGTGAGAGGGTGCAGGCCAGGCCGAGGGACTCAACCAGTGTACAATCAGGGCTTGGGAGTGACATGGGAAGTTGGCCAGCAGGGAGGGACCGCGGGAGGGCTCCAGGGTGTGTCTGGCCCATCTAACTCAGTCCCAATTAGCCAACCCCCAGCAGCAAGCTAACCTACCAGTCAGAACGTCTGCCACCTGGTGGTCAGTGTACATCATAGCGACCAGTCGACAGGTCAACTATATGTCCCCTGGTGGTCAGTGCATGTCATAGCAAGTGGTTGAGTGCCTTAGAATATCATTAGCATATTACATCTTGATTGGTTGAATGGACACTTAACATATTAGGCTTTTATTATATAGGATAATAAAATAATCCTCTTGCCAGAGACACATTTTGAGGTGGTACATTTTGATTCCCTACAAGGTGTACAGCATGATGACTTAATGTGTATATATGTGTATATATATATATTGCAAAACGCTTACCAAATAAGGTTAGTTGACATCTCTATCACCTTATATAATTACCATTTTGTGTGTGTGTGTGTGTGTGTGTGTGTGTGTGTGTGTGTGGCGAGGCCATTTAAGATCTAGTGTCTTAGCAACTTTCAAGTACATAATATAGCTTTTTTAACTATAGTCACCGTGCTGTACATTAGATCTGCAGAACTTATTCATATTATAACTATGAATCTGTACCCTTTAACCAAGAATATTTCCATTTTTTTCCTCCCCCAGCCTCTGGCAACCACCATTCTACTCTGTTTCTATGAGTTTGGCATTTTTAGATTCCACATGTAAGTGAGATCATGCAATATTTCTCTTTCTCTTTCTGATTTTTTTTTTCTCTTGAACTATTTTTTTGAGAGGTTTTACCCCCTGTGACTAAATAATTGCCTTATTCTAGTGTAACTGGTCAACCAATGGGTCTGGGATGCCTGTCACTACTTGTGCCAATTAAGCAGAGGTTGATAATGCCAGCAGTATGGGAGAGCAGCAGGTCATCCACAAAAATCTTCTCTGCAACCTCCCCATAAGCAAGCTTCTTATATTGGGTAGGACAAAGATTACATGGGGAAGTAAGAATTACAGGCGTGGGGAAATAGGCAATGTGGGCTGGGCAGGACTCCATTGTTTGGGCTACAAGGTTATTAAATCTTTCCATGATAATAGATGGCTCTTGAATGAGAATGGACCACATTCCACTGTTAACTCCCAAGTCCAAGGTTGACTCCCAAATCCTGGAGCATATATCTCCCAGCCAGGTTAGAATGTCCTTTCTTTAATCAGAACAAGACAATCACAGTTAACAGAGCATGATTAATACATCTTACTAGTGGCCTGGTGCATGGATTCATGCACATTGACAGGAAATTAATTAGAAGAAAGATTCTTGTGCTAATTATGTTACTGCAAAGAATTATATGTCAAAATAGTATATATAATATAATATTATAAAGTTAAAACACACTTGTGATTGGTGCCAGGGAGAGCTTTATATGCATCATGCATGTGCAAGTCAATGTTTATTTTTAAATTGCCAGTGTGTGTCATATGTACCAGCCGGTCGGTCGGATGGTGGGACAGTCAGACATATGTATGGTCCATCACTCAGCCTTTTATATATATAGGTAACTATAGCTAGTCCCCAGTATTCTATTTTTGTCCCTAACACTAGTAAGGTTCTCAAAGCATTTTATAAAATAAAAGTTGCAATGCTATTTTCCACATACTTATGAAAATGTCTCTACATCACTCCAACTCTTTCAACTACTCAAATATTGAATACAATTCTCTCTCCTGTATTGACGTGATTCATGGGCAGGAAAAAAAAAATGTAGAGCCCCCCCCCCCCCTTTTATAAAAAGGAATAAATGCAATGTCAGGGAGGAAAAACAATTTCCTCTCTACCCTTCTAAGTTTTGGGTGAGACATCCCTGTAACAACAGGGCAGATTAAAAGGAGAAAAATAAACAGAAGTTTAATGACATGTATACCTCCTGTATAATGGGACAGACCCAGGAAAACTGAGTAACTGTGCTAAATAGGCCAAACCACCACCTTCAATAGCATCTCCAGTTAAAGACAAAAGATGTTGGGGAATTGGGAGGAGCGTTATGGGAGGTCTAGAATTTTAGTCATCCTTTACTTCATGGTACACAAAGGAAGACACCTTTACAAAGGTTTTCCCTTTTATTTTCTATTTTTAAAAAATACTTTTTTATTGATTTAAGAGAGTAAGGGAGAGAGGGAGAGAGAGACAGAAACATCAATGATGAGAGAGAATCATTGATCAGCTGCCTCCTGCAAGCCCCACAATGGGGATGGAGTCCACAACCCAGGCATGTGCCCTTGACCGGAATCGAACCTGGGACCCTTCAGTCCGAAGGCTGACGCTCTATCCACTGAGCCAAACTGGCTAGGACAAAATGTTTTCCCTTTTAAATGTAAATGTCTCTTACAAAAGAGTAACTTCTACCCAGTTTTCAGAACTTTTCCTAAATCTGATGTTTCTTTAAAATAATCAGCCTGAAATAATTCTCATGCCAAAAAGGAATATTTTAGAGTCATATATCCTACCTCCCTCCAACAATAAGTCTTTTCCTCTGATTATGTCTAACTTTGTTTCAACCTAGGTTTGTGAACAATGTAGAAAGTGAATTGTTATCTGATATTCAGTTTGTAGCTTTATTCACTAACAAATTCTGAGAAGCCTTCCTGAAAGGGAAAAAGTAGGGGTAGTAGTTACTTTGCTCACTAGAGAAATTCCTCTTAAGACTTCCAGCAAACCACATAAGCTGATTACTCAAAAGCTAATGATAGTGTATAAAACCTAAAGGTAAATGAACTATGTGCAAACTTTTGTTCACTTTGCATTGTCTCTTTCCCACTAGAATTACTACCCAAACAGAAGCCAAAGGTATAAAAAAAGATCCCCCCTTCATTGTGCACCCTGAAGTTTATATTCATTCTCTCAATTTATGTTGCAATTAAATTTGGGGCAGTATAACTCTACAAATAATCACAGTAGTTTTTCTTTTTTCATTAAAACAGTGCCATCTCCACAGGTAAAGGTAGGGTATTTATATACACATATGTATGTACCTGATTTTTAATTCAGAAACAAGCTCATCAATAATGCATGCTTTCTCTTTCCTTTATTGGTAGTTTGTCAAACAAAGGTGTGTCTCAATATAGGCTACAGAAAAAGAGTTAAGCAGAAAAACAGAACAATTAGCCCCTTTCAGTGCTCTTAATAAGTGACAATAAGGTAATGCAGAGGGGCTTTCCTGCTACATAATACTCATAATAAGTATTTTCAACTGCATTTCTTTACTTATTATGAAACTAGAGAACCAATGGGTCTGGGCTGCCGGTCACTACTTGAGGCAATTAAGCAGAGACAGGGTTGAATCATATATGAGCATTTATTCCAATAATGCCAGCAGTATGGGAGAACAGCAGGTCATCCAGGAAAATCTGCTCTGCACCCCCCCCCCCCATAAGCTATCTGCTTATATGGTAGAAGGACAAAGATTACATGGGGAAGTAGGCAAAAGGAATAAGAATGAGTATGCAAAATATGCAGGCATGGAAAAGTAAGCAAAAGAAATAAAAATGGGTATAATGGTTACAGATTACAGGCAGGCGGGGGGTTTGCAAAGGCTGGGGGTTTGCAAAGGGCTGAGGGTTTGCAAAGGACTGGGACCTCTGGTTTCACAACAGGCTGTTAATCTTTCCATGATAATAGGCAGCTCTGGGATGAGGATGATGGGCCCCATTTCCAGGTGAGCTCCAAGGTTCCTTGTGCAACTCCCAGCCAGGTTAGAATGTGCTTTCTTTAATCAGAACAAAACAATCACGGTTAACAATGCATGATTAATATTTCTCTAAATGTAGCTAGTCCCAAATATTCTATTTCTGCCCCTTACATTTATACTATAAATATTATGAGGGGTTTAAATAAAAAATACTAGTTTCCATGGAAGATCCATTACTGCTATATGATTGTCCAGATTTTGTTTTGTTTTGTTTTAAACTTTTGTGGCACTAAATTCTATTTTTAAAAAAATTCCATTTGTTAATACAGATGAAATCATTTGAAAAGCAGCACCTGTCTTTTCATAATGTTACTTAGGTAAGTTTGAACCTATAATATGTCTATCATTAAGAAAAAGTTGCAATGAAAATGATTTACTTTTCTTTTTTTTAAGAGGAGCTAGGAAACATTAGAGGGAACCCAGGCCCATAAACCAGGTGCTAAAGTCCAGGAGTGGAATAGGGTTGCAGCTTGGAGGTGGAGGCACAGGGTTGACAGGCAAGCAGCTCCTTCTTTCTACCTTTCCCTTCCTGCCCCTCTGATTCTCATTAATTATTGCTGCCTCATGGAGCAGGAATGAAAACAGAGTAGAGGAATAAAAAGGAAGTTTAGACCTGTTCTGACATCAGCCCAGAGGTGATTTTCCTGACCTGAAATGTTGAGGCCTGTGGAGGACCCTTTTAGTAACAGTGAACTGTTTGCTCTCTCTGAAGGCCTTTAGGCTAATAGCTCCTGCTATGGGTATGCTAATTAACCAGAAGAATTTTGCTTGAGGCTGGAGCAGCCCCTTTGCCAACAAAGAGGTGGAGAAATAAGCACAAAGTAATGACTCCAGAACCTTACTCAGATCAGCTGGGGTGGAGAAGGAACACAATGATTTAGAAATTGTAAACTCTTTCTTAGATTCCTTTGAATACCTGTCTATGGCCTATACCCACACCTTGCCTTGCCCCTTCCTCCATTCCCTTGACAATATAAGATGCCTGAATTCCAAATCCCCTTAAGATGGTTTTGAGAATTAGTTCTCCCATCTTTTCAAACTAGTGAGAAGGCTAAAAAGGCTAATTCCAATGTAACCCTGATATTTGGGGGCTAGCAATCTGAATCTGTGCCAGCCAGCCCAGTGTACATTCTTGATAACCTATAAATCACTGCCTCTTTCCCAGAAACTGGCCTTGCAAAACCTGTTACCTAAATACAAAGGCCATAAACTCTGAACAATGCACAGCCCCAGAGGGCAGGGGCTATTAGTGCTGGCACCAGGCCAGACCATCAGATATGGTCTCAAGACCACCAATACCTGGGGCCTTTTGAAGAGACCAGAAGCATAATCCATATTTGAGGGACAAAGACCCCAGAAAGATATAAAAGAGAAGCCCCCTGCATGTTACTTTACTCAGTTTTGGGAAGTTATTCCACTGAGTCCGTGCGTGTAATAAACAGTGCAACTCCTTTTCTCTAAAGCATTGCTTGGTTTTTCTCTGGTCTTCTGCAACACTAGGTCTTCTCATCAACAAGCTTTTCCTTAAAACACTCATGCCTTGAATATTTGGACTTTATTTGGAAACACTGGGCACACAGACCTTGTACCTATAGCACTTCCCTCACTTTGTCCTGGTCTGACTAGGAACAGAAGGAGACAGGGACCAATTCTCCTTGAACCACTCTCTCTTCTCTGGGCACTGAACTTTGGGCAGGTGAGAGAGGTGGCACATGACTGAGAAACTAGGAAAGGGTGTGTGGGCAAGAATGTGGGGGGTACTGGAGCTGGCTTTCCCCAAACAAACTGCATACCACACACCCTAGGACTCGTTTTCCTGCAGCCACCACCATCATCACTCTCAGGCATTGTTCTCCCCGCAAGTAGTTGACATTTATCTTCCTCTTGTAAGATATGCTACTGTATATGGGAAAAATACTATGAGGAGAAAGTTTTAAGTATCGAATGCTAAATGTAAACTTTGAGTGGTTAGTGCACTTTAAAAGTAAACTGACTACAGCAGTTGACATAGGATTAGTTATTATGATAAGACTTAATATTTGAAGGAGCAACATTTAATGTAGGACTCATTGCTCTGTAACATTTGTTAAACAGTTGGAAATGGCTTGTGTCTAAACAGTATGTTTCCTTTTATTTTGGACTTTTATTTGAGTAAAATTTTAAGGAAAGTTCTCTATTATTACCCCCATAAGCAGGTTACTAAGTAAGTCTTTCTTATGGCTGTAAAGTATACAATTTTACACTTTACAATTATATACAATTGTGTTGCCAAGGTGGCACACTATTCTGCAGATTTTTATGTGGGCATATGCACAGGAAAATGGATTTCTTTCCTATGGAATACAGTTTGTTTCAACAAGACATGTTTGAGGCAAAAAGTCTTGTTTTATGGTCAGAAATTTCCCTATGTGGCATCTCTGAGCAGTACTGAACTCCCAGAACTTTTTTCAAATCCAAAGAAAAATATGGGGGTGTAAAAACCAAACACCAAATTTACTGTAAAAAACCTGGGCATAACAGTGACCTGGGGTCAGCTAACAATAGATGTGATAAAATAGCCAAGGGGTATTGAGTACAGTGTAAAGAAACTTGAATTTGAATGGTACCTATCCCATGTACTAACTATAATGAAGGGGAAAATAAGACATTTGGAGGCCTAGCTATCTGAATCTGTGCCAGTAACCTGCATTCTGCCTTCTGACACACACTCTTGCTTGCCGTTAAACTCCATTCGTATCAAACTCTATTATCTGTGAGGCCTGTCCTGCCTTGCAGAACCTGTTTCCCAGAATACTCTCATTTTACAGAGGCCATGAACCATGAACCATATACAATCCCTGGAGGGACTGGCGCCAGTGCTGGCAGGCCTCTGGGTGTGGTCTCACTTCCTCCATCCCAACTCATGGAGGGCTGCAAAGCCCATGAAAGGTCCAGAAGTCTGATCCTTATTTGGATGACAAAGAAACTAAAGGGTATAAAGGGAAAACTTCATTCATATTCATCACTCAGGATTTGGAGACCGACTTCCCTGAGTCACGGCACTAGTGCAATCTGCAATAAAGGCTACTTTTTTGAATACCCTTTGAATGAATGCCCAGCTGATTAATTCTCCCGCACCACCTGGCAGTTTATCTGCAACAATATGACCGTGTATATGTTACCTAATTACTCTATTAGCTTCCTTATCTAAAAAGTAAAAAAAAAAAAAAATGATTTTATATGTTTCACAGCATTATTGTAGGATTTTAAATAAGTTAATACATATTTACAATAGACAAGATATGGAATCAACCTTAATGTCCATCAATGAATGAATAAAGAAAATATTATCTATCTATAATATTAGTAAACCATAAAAAAGGAGATCCTGCATTTATGACAACATAAATGATGATAGAGGACATTATGCTAAGTAAAATAAGCCAGATAGGGGAAGACAAATACTGTATGATCTCATTCATATGTGGAATCCTAAAAAAAAAAAAAAAAATGTCAAGCTCACAGAACTAGAGAGTAGAATGGTGGTTGCTGGGGGCTTGGGGGAAATAGTCAGGTTGCAGTCAAAGAGTACAAACTTTCACTTATAAGATGAATATGTTCTGAGGATCTAACATACAGCTTGCTGCCTGTAGGTATTAAGACTGTATTATACAGTTAAAATTTGCTAGCAGAGTATGCATTTAAGTATTCTTACCATACACAGACACAAAATGATAACTATGTGAGGTGTTGGATGTGTTAATTAATTTGATTTTGGCAAACATTTCACAATATATACATATATTAAATTATCATACTGTATCCTAAAAATATATATAATTTTACTTGGCAACCGTACCTCAATAAAGCAAGAAAGTTAAATAAGTTAATGCATATATGTTGTTATGCTGTGTTATTCAGAATTTTTGGTTGCAAGTATCAGACCTTTAAAATAGCCAAAACAAAGGAAGGAATATACTAATTAATGGATTCAGAAGGGAAAAACAGGGCTAAATTACTATAGGATCAGCTGGATCCAAGATTTCAAATAATGTTATCAGGGCTTCACATCTCTCTCTTTTTTCTTCTCTCCCTCTCTTTCCTAGTTTTTCTCTTGATATCTCTCACTCGGTCTCCTAGCCTTCCTTTGTTCTTGAAATCATTATTGGGCAGATTCATTTCATATTTTGAAATATATGCCCCTTGGTTACTCCAGGATGACATTGTCTTCAATGCCCAGGTTTCAGAAGTAAAAAAAAAAAAAAGATCCTATCTTCCTCTGAGCCCATACATATCCCCATAAACACTTTGATTGTTCTGACTGTGAACCAATCATTTTGAGTACTCTGGTCAGGCTAGGTCATGTACCCACCACTTGGGGAGAATAGAAAGATCTCCATCATGTTCAGGTCTATAAGAATAGCATGCTGCAATGCTTCTCAACTCTGGGTAAACTTTAGAAACACCTGGAAACTCATGATTTCAATTACAGTTTACATTCAATAATATTTTGTATTAGTTTCAGGTAGTACAGCATGGTGGTTAGATAATCATATACTTTACAAAGAGTACTTCCCCCAATATTTCCAGTACCCACCTGGCACCATATAATTATTACAATATTATTGACTATATTGGGAAACTTTTTTAAAAAATAGGGGTTCTGCTGGGGTCCAACCCCAGCAGGTCCAGGGGTCTCCAAAGTTGTGGACGGAGTCGGCGAAGAAGGAATGACACGGAGACAGCATTCAGTTGATCAGCAGCCTAGCCAGGATCTCTACCAGGATCTCTAGCCAAGTTCTGGTCTGGATCTCCAGCCAAGTTCTGTTCAGGATCTCCAGCGAAGTTCTGGTTTGGTTCTCTCACTAGGTTCTCCATCCAGGTTCTGTAGCCATGTTCCCTCGCTAGGTTCTCCAGCCAGGTTCTGTCCAGGTTCTCCAGCCAGGTTCAGTCACCAGGTTCTAGTCAGGTTCTCTTGCCATGTTCTATCCAGGTTCTGTAGCCAGGTTCTGTCTCTAGGTTCTTCAGCCAGGTTCTCTCACTAGGTTCTGTCTCCAGATTCTGTGGCCAGTTTCTGTCCAGGATCTTTTGCCATGTTCTCTCCAGCAAAGTTCTTCTGTCTCTAGGTTCTGTGTAGGTTCTGTGTCTAGGTTCTGTGTCTAGGTTCTGTGTCTAGGTTCTGTCTAGGTTCTGTAGAGCTGTTGTCTTGTTACATCTGTATTTATACCAGTTGATTCCAATCCTATCAATCTCTATTCCAAAGGTTAGGGCGTTTCTTATCTCCATTCCAGGGAGTAAAGATTATGTAGCTTAAGCATGATTGTTTGTAGTTAAAGTGATTAATTACCCGCCTGGCACTTAGTTAAGGGGTTTTATTCCCTCCCTAACTTCAGGGGAAAATCCCTACCTGGGGAAACAACCTTTCTCAGAGAGGTGACCTTGGTTAAAACACATAGTGCCAAGAAAGTGAGCAAACATATTAAGAACAGTATGCCATATATGCCAGGTCCCTTGAAACAGCAAGGATGGACCGGCTCCCGGCAGGGTTCCTGGGCCATAGCCATTAAAGTAAGTGAAGGGAATATGGAGCAAGAATTGAAAACCACTGAAATAGCATGATATGAGAGGCGTAGTTCTCAAAAGTGAAAAAAAAGGCGGGGGGGGGGGGGGTTGTTTTGGCCAGAAGAGAAAAGGGTGGTGGAAAGCAACAAAAGACAAACATTTGCTACATGTGTATAGCAAAATGCTTGGCATATTCTAACACCTAAAATGTTAGGTGTTATTACTACTGTTTTATTATGAAATAGGAACATAAAGGGTGGTCATCTGGAATGTTAGTGTGTACCACTTGCTTTTCATGTGTGAACAGTAACTCTAGGCATTATTATTATAATAGAAAAAAACCTGATTTTGAACAAAGGGAGATTAAAAATAAAGTAGATGATGAATGCAAGGCATAGATATTTGTGAGTAAATGTAAAAACTTTTTAAAAACTTCTAAGAATTAATTTAGAAAAAAATATGCTAAATATGTATTGAGGCTCTACTCTGTGCCAGACATTGTTCAATGTGCTGTGAGTCCATTAGTTAATTGAAGAGAAAGATAAAAATCTTATCTTTGTGGAATTTATTTTCTAGTGAATAGAGACAGGCAATGGACAAACAAAAAAATAAACAATATAGAATGTCATATGGTGATAAATGCTATGAAGACAAAGGAAAGCAGGGAGGTGCCAGATAGGAGGTAGGAGAGCAGGTGGTGATATTTTGCAGTTTTACATGGGGTGACCTGGTAAGTCCTCACTAAGGTGACATTTGAGCAAAACCCGAATGAAGTTAAGGGAGTACATATGTTTACATTGAGACGATGAGTATTCTAGACCAAAGGCAAATACTCTGAAGTGGGAACATGCCTAGAATATTTGAAGAATAGCAAGAAAATCAGGATGGTTGGAGTGAAGTAAGCGAAGGGGAAAGTAATAGGACATGTGGTGAGAGAGATCAGACCATATAGGACCTGATAGAGAGCTTGGGAGACTTTTTCTGTAAAGAGCCAGAAAGTAAATATTTTCAGCTTTGTGGGCCAAAAGGCAAAATTGAAGATATCGTATAGGCACTTACATAACAACAAAGAAAACACATTTCCACTATTCTTATTAATAAAATTCAAAATCTTTAGTAATAAAAGCATAATATGCAAATCAACTGAATAACTAAACAGCAGAACAACAGTCCAGATGACCTTCCAGATGACCATGCTATGACACGCAATGGCGCCAAGCCAGCCAAGGTGGGTGCGATGTATTGGTTGGGGGACCCCACCACCTCCCCAGGATCATCCCACAGAGGGAGACTTAGGCCACCGGCCGGTGGGGTGATCCATGCGGGGGTAGGGGGGTGACTCTGCAATCGTCCTAAGAGGGAGTCCCAGGGCACCCTCTGTGCAGCGATCGATCACAGAGCCCTGGACGGGTGGGTGGGGCTTCCTGTAGGTGTGGCCTTTCTCTGCGTGATGATCCATTGTCGAGCCCACAATCAATTGCCTCAAAGAGGGAGGCCCAGGCTACCCAGCCAGCAATGTTGTGGCAGGTGGGCGGGGCCTCCCTCTGTGGGGGTGATCAGTCTGAGGGCCCCATGATTGATTGCCCCATAGAGGGAGGCCCAGGCCCAGGCCACCGGCCAGCAATGCTGTGGCAGGTGTGTGGGGCCGGCCAGTGATCGCCCCACAGAGGGAGGCCCAGGCCAGCCAAGCAATCACACCTCACATATGTTGCTGGCAGAGGGAGGGACAGTGCCACACAGATGGCAAGCAGTGGCAGCAGTGGGGGCTGGGCCAGCTGCCAGCAACAAGGGGAAGGAAAGCCCCGATAGGCCCTGAATCCGGCAAGGCCTAGGGACCCTACCCAAGAGGTCCCAGATTGTGAGAGGGCACAGGCCTGGATAAGGTGTTCCCTGCCCGCTCGCCCTCCCCTGCCACCACCGTGCATGAATTTTGTGCACCGGGCCTCTAGTATAATAATAATAATTGAGTACAATTGTTTGCAATATAGGTATACTAACAAGAAGAATGACATGCTTTTCGGGGGGCGGGGGGAGGTTTACAATTTAGCTTAATTGGAGTTTGAAGGTATCACTCCCCATCATCAAAATCAATTTCAAATGTTCATCTCTTAATGTTGATCTGTAATGAGATTTTTTTGCATTTCATCATTGAAAGGTTTATTTTTTCATACAGTCAGGTACTTTGGAAAACTGATATAAATTCATGGGCCTATGGTTTTAAATGAGCACATTTATTGCTTGAAAGGCATTTATAATGATTATATTACATTCTTATTTTGATATTTGCCTTTTAATATGCCATTACATTGCAGCTTAACCACTTCCAATCAGAGGTTAGGTGGAAATTCTTCAGTGCACAGTTTGGATTTTGAAAAGTGGAAATTTTCTGTTGCACTGGGATCAGTGTCAGAAAAAATAAAAACTGTATTTTGAACTCAGTAAATATATCCATTGTACATTTGTGGGGAAATATAAAGTTTATTTTTTAATTTAATGTTTTAAGGGTGGGAAGTGTATAGAACATCTTGACACCACTTATAATTCAAATGTTGTCATCAAAATGATTACGACAGTATACATTTCAAATATAAATGCTGTTTTGGCTTATAAACATAGGTTGAATTTATTAAGAAACATCATTAAGTCTGGAGCAAAGTTAATTTCTAAAACTTTGTGTTTAGAAATAATGGTTGAAAACAATTGCCAGAAGTCGGTCCATCCTTGCTGCTTGACACAGTCGCTGCAGGGAAGAAACATCTGCACAGCATATGTTTCAAGGGACCTGGCGTATATGGCATACTGTTCTTAATATGTTTGCTCCCCTTCTTAGCGCTATGTGTTTTAAGTCACCTCTCCAAGAAAGATTGTTTCCTCAGGTGGGGATTTTTTCCCTGGAGTTAGGGATTAACAGGACTAAGGAAGAGAATAAATCAGTGAAACCCCCTACTGAAATACCATGTACTACTTATGAAGAACTTGGACTAAGACTGTTGGCAATAAATTTGGGACTTGTTGGGCCCACATCTCCAGGGGTCTGCCCACCAGGGAAAGCACCAAAGCCTATAACCCTGGAGACCCACCAACACAGGGCAGCCCCAGGGAAGGCAAGCAGCGAGGCTGGGAGGACATAACCTTTACTGGGTAGGATAATCTCCTTCAGTCACTTCTCTGTAGCTTATCAGTAGAGCAGTGACCTTGGAATAGCCCTTATAATGGAACACAGAGATTAACCTAGACAGGATTAAACTCAACAGAACTAGATTAACCTTTGGAATAGAATGGATAGGATTAAAATCAACTGGTATAAATACAGATGTAACAGGACAATAAAGACAGAACCTGGCTGGAGAACCTGGCTAGAGAACCTGGCTAGAGAACCTCGCTATGCTGATCAACTAAAGCTGCCTCCGTGTAATTCCTTCTTCTCCGACTCCGTCCACACCTTTGGGAACCCTTGGACCTGCTGGGGCTGGGCCCCAACAAACAATTCTTCTCATTCAGAAAAATTTCAATCCTGAACTCAAAAAATTGTAAAAAAAGAATGACTGCTAAGTCATTGAACTGTTTACTTTGTGGTAGGGCAAGTCAGAATATTCAGCTTTTAATATTGACAATAGTTCAGTACACAAGAGTGATTGAAATTTACCATTAACTCTACTGGTTTAATAACACATGACAGATTCAAGTTTCCCACAGTGTACCTGCTAATGACTAATACAATGAATAATCATAGGCTTTAAACACCTCACATTTTAATGAGCATTGAAAATTTGTTCAACTATTACTTTTTCTTCTTTAGGCATATTTTTATTACCATCATTTGACACATCTTAGTAGACTCCACTTCAGGTTGCACTGAATTAGTATTTTCTCAACTTCTTTGAACATGTTCTCACCTGTAGTTGTTCCATGCAGATTATTCATACACGTTAATCTTCAGTGACTTCAAATTCAGCATTGCCTCCTGAAATAAAAAACAACCGAGCAGTGTTGGTAGCATCTGTTAATGTACCAAAAGCCAAGGAAAACCACTTGAAATTGTTTTGCTTTTTTAAATTTATTATCTGTGTGACCACCAATGTCCTCAACTCTTCAAACAACTTACAAACTCTTCTTACATAAAGGCTATAATCAAGCATGATATTTTATTCACCATCAGTAAATGGTTTACCTTGCTTGGCTAACACAAGCCACTCAGAAACTTAATTTAGTAGCAGCCTCATTTTCATTTTTTTTTTTTTATTTTTACAAAGAATTTCTGCTGTCAGGAAATATACCATTTTAAATTTTGATAATTTTCTGATTTTTTTTGCTATGAGTTGGAAATATTGAAATGAGTATGGTGTCTGCTAATGTCAATATATATTGTATTCCTTTAACAATGACAGTTTTACTGTCATTGCAAAAGAAACACAATGCCTTAAAGAATAATATAATATTCATGTCAACTTTTCTTTTTTTTTTTTTTGTTTTGTTTTGACATTACAGATATTTACTGGTAATAAAAAATAGGTAAAATGTATCTATGGTTGTATGTGTGGCACATGGAATACACTGGAGTTATAACTGCATCACTATGATTTGTAGTACACTGAGGAGGATCATGAAAGCATTGAGAGCACTACATGTTATTTTTATTGTAATTACTGAACACTGCCATTGTAGTACAAAAGCAGCCATAAATAATGCATAAATGAATGACAGTCCCCCAATAAAACTTTATTTATGAACATTGAAGTTTGAATTTCATTTGAATTTTTACATATTAAAAAATATTCTTTTTTTATTGTTTAAGGTATTATAAATAATAGTACATATGTCTCCTTTTTTTCCCCATTGGCCTCCCCCAGCCTCCCCAATCCCTGGCACTTGCCCTTACCACCCCCCCACCACCAATATCCTGTGTCTATTGGTTGTGCTTATATGCATGCATACAAGTCCTTTGGTTGATCTCTTACCCCCCCAACCCTCCCCTGCCTTCCCACTGTAGTTTGATAGTCTGTTCGATGCTTCTTTGCCTCTATCTATTTTAATTCAACAGTTTATAATGTTCTTTATATTCTACAAATGATTGAGGTCATGTGGTATTTATCTTTCACTGACTGGCTTATTTCACTTAGCATAAGGCTCTCCAGTTCCATACATGCTGTTGCAAATGGTAAGAATTCTTTCTTTTTTTTACAGCAGCATAGTATTCCATTGTGTAGATGTACCACAGTTTTCTAATCCACTCATCTGCTGATGGGCATTTAGGCTGTTTCCAAATCTTAGCTATTGTAAATTGTGCTGCTATGAACATAGGGGTGCATATATCCTTTCTCACTGGTGTTTCTTTTTTCTTAAGATATATTCCTAGAAGTGGGATTACTGGGTCAAATGGCAGTTCCGTTTTTAATTTTTTGAGGAAACTCCATACTGTTCTCCACAGTGGCTGCAACAGTCTGCATTCCCACCAGCAGTGAATGAAGATTCCTTTTTCTCTGCATCCTCTCCAGCACTTGTTGTTTGTTGATTTGTTGATGATAGCCATTCTGACAGGTGTGAGCTGGTACCTCATTGTTGTTTTTATTTACATCTCTCAAGTGATTAGTGACTTTGAGCATGTTTTCATATGTCTCTTGGTTTTCTGTATGTCCTCTTTTGAAAAGTGTCTATTTAGGTCCTTTGCCCATTTTTTGATTGGATTGTTTGCCCTAAGCCGGTCCATCCTTGCTGCTTGACACACTTGCTGTAGGGAAGAAACATCTGCACAGCTTATGTTTCAAGGGGCCTGGCGTATATGGCATACTGTTCTTAATATGTTTGCTCACCTTCTTGGCACTATGTGTTTTAACCAAGGTCACCTCTCTGAGAAAGGTTGTTTCCCCAGGTAGGGATTTTCCCCTGAAGTTAGGGAAGGTATAAAACCCCTTAACTAAGTGCCAGGCAGGTAGTTAATCACTTTAACTATGAATAATCATGCTTAAGCTACATAATCTTTACTCCCTGGAATGGAGATAAGAAACGTCCTAACCTTTGGAATAAAGATTGATAAGATTAAAATCAACTGGTATAAATACAGATGTAACAAGACAACAGAACACAGAACCTAGAGACAGAACTTAGCGAGAGAACATGGCAAAAGATCCTGGACAGAACCTGGCTACAGAACCTGGCTGGAGAACCTAGCAAGAGAACATGGCAAGAGAACCTGGCTACAGAACCTGATTGGAGAACCTAGACAGAACCTGGCTGAAGAACCTGGCTACAGAATCTGGCCACTGAATCTGGCTGGAGAACCTAGAGAACCTGGCGACAGAACTTGGCTGGAGATCCTGGATAGAACCAGGTGAGAGAACCCAACCATGCTGGTCACCTGAATGCAGTCTCTGTGTCATTCCTTCATCGCCGACTCCGTCCACACCTATGGGAACGCCTGGACCTGCTGGGGTTGTTTATCTTCCTTTTAAGTTGCATGAGTCCCCTATAAATATTGGAGATGAAACCCTTATCAGTGATAACATTGGCAAATATGTTCTCCCATGCAGCGGGCTTTCTTGTTGTTTTGCTGATGCCTTCTTTGTTGTGCAGAAGCTTTTTATTTTGATGTAGTCCCATTTGTTTATTTTCTCTTTAGTTTCCATTACCCTAGGAGCAGTCTCGGTAAGATATTGCTGGGACAAACGTCTGCTATTTTGCTGCCTATGGCTTCATCTAATCTTTTTATGGTTTCCCATCTATGTTCAAGTCCTTTATCCATTTTGAGTTTATTTTTGTGTATGGTGTAAGTTGGTGGTCTAGTTTCATGTTTTTGCATGTATCTGTCCAGTTTCCCCAACACCATTTATTGAAGAGACTGCCTTGTCTCCATTGTATGCTCTTGCTTCCTTTGTCAAATATTAATTGAGCATACTGGCTTGTGTCAATTTCTGGGTTCTCTGTTCTGTTCCACTGGTCTATATGTCTGTTCTTGTGCCAGTACTAGGCAGTGTTGAGAACAGTGGCTTTTAGTATAGCTTGATATCTGGTATTGTGATCCCTCCAACACTGTTCTTCTTTCTCAAGATTGCTGCAGCTATTCGGGGTCTATTTTTATTCTAGATGAATTTTTTTGAAAATTTGTTCTAGGTCTTTGAAGTATACCGTTGGTATTTTAATGGGGATTGCATTGAATTTATAGATTGCTTTGGGTAGTATGGACATTTTAATGATGTTGATTCTACTAGTCCATGAACATGGTATATTCTTCCATTTGTTCATGTCTTCCTCTATCTCTTTTTTTAGCATCCTGAAATTTTCTGAGTACAGGTCCTTTGTCTCCTTGGTTAACCACTCCTGTTTGACATAGTAATGGAAGTACTAGCCATTGTGATCAGACAAGAAGAAGAAATAAAAGGCATTCAAATTGGAAAAGAAGTAGTAAAACTGTCCTTATTTACAGATGACATGATATTGTACACAGAAAACCCAAAAGACTCCATCAAAAAACTACTAGACTTAATAAATGACTTTGGCAATGTAGCAGGATACAAAATTAACACCCAGAAGTCTATGGCTTTCTATATACCAATAATGAACTCACAGAAAGAGAAATTAAAAAATCAATCCCATTTACCATTGCAACAAAAAAATTAAGGTACCTAGGAATAAAAATATTCTTTTGTTTTTATTTTTAATTCTTTAAAATTTTAAAAGAAGAATTTAAGCATTCTGAGTTTATGGGACATTCTAAACCAAGCTATATGCCATAATAGTCTTATAGGCCATAGTTTACCATCCCTATTACAGATAATAGTAATGACTGTAATTTTTATTTTGATTGAGATGAGAAGTCCCTGGATGGATTGAGCAGAGAACTTACATGATTAGACCTATATTTTATTTAAAGATTTGTTATTGATTTTTAGAGAGAGAGGAAGGGAGAGGGAGAGAGAAACATCAATGTGAGAGTGAAATATGGATCACTGCCTCTCGCATGCCCCCTACCAGGGATTGAGCCCGCAACCCCGGCATGTGCACTGACCAGAAATCAAACCAGCAACCTTTCGGTGCATAGGATGATGCCTGAGCCACACTGGCCAGGTCAGACCTACTTAAAAACGAACAAGAAAAAAAAACTATTCTTATGTATGGGTAGAAATAAATATAGTCTCGACAAAGGTGGGTTCAGTAAGAACAGTTAAGAAGCAATTGTAATAATCCAAGGGAGATATGATGTATCTTTAAAAGGGGGTGTGGTAGAAGGGGAAATATATAGGGGTTAGATTCTGGAACTTTCCCATTGTTAGAATCTCTCCTAGGGCTTAGAAAGGACTTATCCAAATAAAAGTTAAGCTTCATTGGTTTTATGGTAAATCTGTCTTTGCAGATAAGATTTTCAGATGTATTAGATGTAGATAAAAAAAAAAAGGAGAAGCTCGTTAGGAGAATGGTAAGATTTGGGAAGGAGAAGATTTAGAGGAGGAATTCAGCAGTTCTGTTTTGAGCCATCTATTAAACATCTATATGGAGATGTGAATGGGTGATAGTGTGTGAGACTGATGTTCACGAGAAAGGTCATGGCTTGAGATACAAATTTGTTAGTCGTATGCTTATAACTGAAATTAAAACCATGAAACAGGATTATATTACTGAGGATATAAATATAAAAATCAATTGAGAACTGAGTCTTGAAGTCTTTGCAACATTTGGACATTGAAGGGATAAGAAAGAATTTGTAAAGGAATCTAAAAAATAGTGCCAGTGAATTAGGAGGGAAGCCATGAGGAATGTACTTGGAGAATAAAAGAGACAAATATCCAAAACTCTGGGTTACCCAGGTGGAGATTAAGCTGAAGAGCCTTCTCTTTCTTATCCCACCAATATGATACTTAGAACCAAGATCAATCTATCTACATGTCATTACAAATACATGTACCTCAGCCACAATGAAAACAGTATGGAGGTGATTCAAAATTTAAAAATCGAAATATCATATAATTCAGAAGTGTCACTACTGGGAATATATCTGAAGGATTCAATAAATCTATGTGGCAGAGAGAGAGAAGATAAAAGATATATCTGCAGTCCCATGTTTATAGCAGCATTATTTATAATAGCTAAATATGAAAACAACCTAAGTGCTAAGTGCTCATCAAGGAATGAGTGGAAGTTGTAAGATATATATATATATGTATGTGTGTATGTATCTATGTATGTATATATGTGTGTGTATAAAATTCAGCCATGAAGAAGAAGAAATTGTGCCATTTGCAACAACATGGATGGACCTGGAGTACATTATGCTAAGTGTAATTAGTCAGACAAAGACAAATATTGTATGATATCACTTATATTTGGGATCTAAAAAGAAAGAATAGGAAAAAAAAGTCATAGAAAAAGAGATCAGGTGGGGAGGGGGAATTAACGAAGATGTTCAAAAGTACAAACTTCCAGTTATGAGAAATAAGTATGGGGGTGTAGTGTACAACATGAATTCTAATAGTTAATGCTTCTGTATGGTATATTTTAGTGTTGTTAAAGAGAATAGATCCCAATAACTCATCACAATAAAAAAAATGTTTTTCCTTTTTTGTAGCTATATGAGATGATGGATGTTAACTTATAGGATAATCATTTTGCAAATTTGAAAGTCACATTATTATGCTGTACTCCTTAAACTTATACAGTGCTCTATGTCAGTTATATCTCAATAAAACTGTAAGAAAATAATTACATGCACCTTCATACTTACAGATATATAAATACAAAAATATTCATGCTCACAGGTATATAAAAACTATTCTGTAAATATTTATTAAATTTCAGTGTTTAGGGATATGCATATACAGAGTATATACACAATTAGAGGATTATAGTATTTTCCTCTAAAATTATCATATCTAATTCATCCTCTGAATTCCCTCTCAATCCAGAAATTCAGAGGCAAATATTTATGTAAAAACAACATACAAGGTACTAGTATATAGCAAAAAATAATTAACAGAAGATGATGTTGGGACACTCTCATTGCTGCTTGGCACTCTGAGATAGTTCCACTTTCTGCTAAATATATTGTTTCAATTTCTCACTCTAAAAAGTTTGTTAAGACCTGCTCTAGGCAAATTAATGAATAGAGCACAGTTTTCATTTGGCAAAAGTCTCCCTCTCTCCAAACAACCTTGAGGCCCAGCCCTCTCAGTGACCCATCAGTATACCCAAGGCTGCTTCCCCTACCCACCACTGCTTCTACCTCGTACTGGGATTTCTATGCTTTTCCTTGCTGAAGCTTCTGGATAGCATACCTCATTCTGTCAAAGGGAATGTCTCTGTGCTTTCCAAGAGAACAGTTAGCTAATCTAATTAACTAATGTTTGTTAATGTGTTCACTTGAGAGAATTAGGCACATCAGGAATATTTTAACAGTGTCCTTTCAAAGAAAATACTCCAGCTTGTGTTGCCTAACTGCAAGTGTTTAAATGCTGACAATTTGGGGGAGAGGGGAAAGATGAAGGTCAAAGGGGAAGATATTTGTGGGAAGAAGAAAATGACATTGCCCTCAAATCTCACCAACCTGGTAGCTTCACATCCCACTTAGCCTTGAAGAGAGCAGATATAAATGAATCAGTATCTGTATTCAGTGTTGGAAGGAAAGCCAGCAGGACAGGAAGAGGAATGAGGGTTTCAGCGAAGTGAGTGAGGCCAATGGTTTCATCACAGGGACAGATGTCTGACTGACTGTGAAAGAAGAGGAAAGTGAAAGAAGGTATTCCTTATGGCAAAACCAAATCAACATGTACCGTCCCTTTCAGTCATAGCTTGGGAGAGCAGCTTGATTGCAAAAGTTAAGAATTATATTTGGAACTTTTTAAAATTTTTTTACTTTATTTAGGTATGTAAAATAAACTACACATATTGAAATTATACAGTTTGATGAGTTTGGACTTGTGTATATACCCATGAGATTATCACTACAATCAAGATGATGTACAAGTATGTCACATCCAAAAGTTTCCTCATGTCTTTTTGTAATCCTCTCTCTCTTTGCTCTGCCATCCACAGGTCACTACTGATCTGCTTTCTGTCATTATAGATGACATTTTCTGAAATTTCAAGCAAATAACTTTAGACAGTATATACTCTTTGGGGCTGACTTCTGTTTTCTGCATAATTATTTTAAGATTTCTTAATGCTGTAGCTTTAGCTGCTGAGTAGTATTCCATTGTATGGATATACCATAAGGGTTTATCCATTTACATATTGATGGGAATTTGGGTTGTTTCCTTTTTTTTTTTTTTCTATGACAAATGACCATCCATATACAGGTCTTTATATGAACTTTATGTTAATATGTGCTGTCTCTTAGAAGATACCCGGGTATGGCTCACATTTTTTAAAAAGCTGTGGTACATTTACATAATGGAATACGACTCAACCATAAAAAATAAAGAAATCTTACCTTTTGTGACAGCATGGATAGACCTGGAGAGTATCATGCTAAGTGAAATAAGCTAGTCATAGAAAGACTAGTACATATGATTTCACTTATATGTGGAATCTAATGAACAAAATAAACAAAATAGAAACTGACTCATAGATACAGACTGACAACTGTCAGAGGGGAGGTGGGAGGGGGCCTAGGTGAAAAAGGGAAGGAAAGGGATTAAGCAAAAACAAACAAAACAAAACAAAAAACCCTCATAGACAATAGTATGTTGATTACCAGGGAAAGGGGGTATAAATAGTGATAGAAGACTTGACTTTGGGTGGTGAACACACAATACAATATATAGGTAATGTATTATAGAAATGTCCCCCTGGGAACTATATAATTTTATTAACCAATGTCACCCCAATAAATTAAACAAATAGAAGCCGCCAAATTATGTATAATGGGTTGATTAGTGTCCCCCCAAAAAGATTAATTCATATCCCAACCATTTTGGTAGATTCCTTCAGGTTTTGTATGTAGGTTATCATGGCATATGCAGATAAAGACAGTTAAGCTTCTTTTCCAATCTGGGTGCCTTTTATTTCTTTTTCTTTCTTTATTAAATTTCAGGCATTTTACCTCTTTGTTTTTTTTAGTTTTGATCATTTCTACTGCTAATACCTTCAATTTAATAATACTTTTGCACGGTCTAATCTGATATTAATAACATCAAGTGAATTCTTCAACTCTGATTTTCTATTTTTCATCTCTAGAAGTTCAATTTAGGTCATTTTTATGTCTTCCGTGTCTGTCTTTATAATGCCTATGCTTTTCTCTACCTTCTTGAATATATGTATTGTATTTATAATAATTATTTTAATTTCCTTGTCTACTAATTACATTATCTGCTTCACTTGTTGGTTTCTTCCCTTTCATTGATTGGTTTTATCATTAAGAGTCATATTTTTCTGCTTTTTTACATGCCTGCTAATTTTTTATTGGATACTAGCTATTGTGAAATTTATAACATTAGTGCTAGACATTTTGGTATACCTTTAAATACATTTAGAAATTTGTCTGGGATGCAGGTAAATTACTTGGAAAAAAATGTTGTGTGTGTGTGCCTTGCTTTTAAATTTTGTTAAACAGTTCCACATAGTCTTCAGCTTGGGTCTAGTATGGCCCCACTACTGATGCAAATATCCCTCTGAGGACTCCATTTAATTCCACAGACTTTAGGAGGTCTTGCCACTCTGGCTTAATGGAACATGACTATACCAGCCCTAATGCGAGCTATAGGAATTTTTCTGCTGGCTCCTTTGAGTGCTCCGCCCCTCCCCCCTACCCCCCACCTTACCAGGTTCAGGACATACATATACAGATCAGTATATAGCCAAAAACCCTAATAAAACCATGTGTAGATCTTCAGGACTTTCTTTTTCTGGGCAACTCTTTCCTCTGTGGTAGTCTGCCTTATAAAATCTATCTGCCTTGATTTCTTTGAATGCTGATTTTGTCTCAACTCTAGAAAACTGTCACGCTCTGGGTACCCCCTCCCAGTGCTACAGCCTGAAAACTCTCCATATCACAAGCTAAGACAATCAGAGGACTTACCTCATTGTTTCCCTTTCTTTCAGAAATAACTATTCTGCGCTGCCTCTTGTTCAACATCTGAAAAGCATTCTTTAATTTATATTTATTTATTTATTTATTTTATAGTTAAGGCAAGAGGGTAAATCTGGTCCTTCCATTATTAATCTGGTTGAATCTTTTGACAAGACAAACACGAAAACAAAATCTGCAAGCTGACTCTCAGATTTTAGTAGGAACTATCATTTTAAAAATCATACATATAAGAGTTAAAAAGAAATTATCCAGATCCTTCCACTTCTAATTATAGACTGCTTTGTATTTCTGTTGGGGACAGAACAAAATCTTACAGAAAATTATGTTTCCTGAATATTAAAGCTAAATTAGTTTTTCTAATCTATACATTGAGCTAGGAATGTGTGTCTGTGTTTGTTTCTCAAGTGTTCAATGTAATTAGTTCTCAAGAATTTTTTTCCAAATCCAACTTTATGTAAATGTGCCACAGTAAATTGTAGCTGCTATGCTGCTATATTAATTCTTTTTTTCTGGACTCATTTCACCACCTATTATCACAGACTTAAATCAAGCACTTGTTTTATTCAAATACATATATTTGAATTTTGTTTGATTTAGTTGTATGTCTCTCTCTGTCTCTCTCCCCCATTTCTTCCCCTCTCTCTTTGCACACACACACACACACACACACACACAGGCACACACACAAATGGAAACACACACAGAGAGAGTTAAACAGAAAAGGAATCAAATAATCTTAGGCTACCTGTGAAAAATGTAATTTATTTGAATTTCATTAATACATAGAGTGATCAGCACAGTAGAGTTGCCCACTTTTTACATGTGAATTTATTTATTTTTACCTGCATTTATACCTTCCATCCTCAAGGTTTTTATAGTTTCCACATTGTACTTTTCCAGGTATGCATACTGTACAAAGTGGACAACCAGCTACTTTGTACCCTCTGCATACCACCAGAATGATGAAATTGTGAATGCTGAATGACATTTAATAAAATGGTACTTTATATTACAGTTTTCTTACTTTTTACTTAAGAATATACTATGCAGAAAATCATTTCAGTTTTTACTTTTTTTCTTTTGTATTTCCAAATGCTTTATTGAGAACTAGTGTCCTGGTGCATGAAATTTGTGCACAGAGGGGGGGGTTTCCCTCAGCCCAGCCTGCACCCTCTCCAATTGGGGACCCCTTGGGGGATGTTGGACTACCTGATCTCACCCCCACCTGCCCTCCCCTGCAGGCCTGGTTGCCCTCAACTACCCTACCCTGCCAGCCTGATCTCACCCCCAATGGCCCTCCCCTGCAGACCTGAGCTCACCCCTAACTGCCCTCCTGTTGCCAGCCTGGTTGCCCCCAACTGCCCTCCCCTGCCAGCTTTAGCTCATGCCCAACGGCCCTCCCCTGCCAGCCTGATCTCACCCCCAACGGCCCTCCCCTGTTGGCCTGATCTTGCCCCCAACTGTCCTTCCCTTCAGGCCTGATCTGCCCCCAACTGCCCTCCTCTGCCCACCAATTTGATTCTGATTGGTCGGTTTTTATGCCAATCAGCATCAAAAGCTCCACCTCCTAGGCAGCCATTGGCTCTTCACAGTTGACCCAGATTTGGTTCTGATTGGTCAGTTTCTATGCCAGTCAGCATCAAAAGCTCTGCCTCTTAGGCAGCCATTGGCTCTTCACAGTTGACCCTGATTTGGTTCTGATTGGTCAGTTTCTATGCCAGTCAGTGTCTAAAGCTCCGCCCCCTAAGCAACCATTGGCTCCTCACAGTTGACCCAGATTTGTTTCTGATTGGTCAGTTTCTATGCCAGTCAGCATCTCTGGGCCTATCGATGGGGCCTGATCAGAAAGGAGGGACTGATCAGCAGCCCCAGCGGAGGCCTGGAGAGAAATGGAGGTGCAGCTGCTGGCCAGACTGGGAGAGAAAGAGAGGCAAGTTCTGATCAAAAGCTTCCACAGAGACTATGGATCAGTCCCTGCTTCTCTCTTCAGGCCTCTCTCTGGCCCTGATTCCCAGCCCCCTCAACAGTCAGTGCTGGGGCACCAGGCCTGCAGCAGAAGCGGTCAGTGCTGGGTTGCCATGCCAGCGCTGACTGCAGGATTGACTTCGGTTGGTCAGCCTGGGTTGTTACTACCTAGAATACTTTGGTGTACGTGGACTATCAGATGACTTTTGTACCTGGACATAAGTCTTGAGTCTAGTGGCAGGGAGAGAGAGATGGCACTCTGTCCACCCTGGCCCAGATGTTTACTTGTATGTAAATGAGCAAAGCTTTGTGTTCAGGGGAGGCCCCATAAGTGCAGATTTAAAATGACATTTTCTGAAGTCAAAGAGCATGTCCACACTGGGAATGGAATTAAAATGTGTACTCCCTGGCAATGCTTTCCTCTGATACTTCTGTCCATATTTTAATGTGCAGTTTAAAAATATTTATCACTCACATGTTATACAATATAAATCACTTCTAAAACAGAAAATAAGACATCATTTAAGTTTTTAGCAAATGTTCTTTTTATTTTTCATATTAGTGACATTTAATTCTATATTATGCGTCTGAAATCTACATTATGTATTTCATTTGGAAAACCCACAAGTTCAAGTTACATTAAACCATATCTTATTTTATCAATTCATTTTACTTCTTATGCAATGTGATTTGCAATGTAGAGCAAAAGGCACCTGTGTAGACTTTTGGCCATTTAACCAAGCTTCTAAGACCCAATGTTATTTATTTAAATCTTGCTGGATATTATTGTTGAACACCTTCATTCACTTGCCAAAGGTAAATTAGGCCATGATTACTCACTTTATAACATCCTTTTTGTATATCACATAAGCTGATTGTTCCTGTCATTTGTTTATAAGCTGACAGTATATTATAGTCAAAGTGAAAACCAAATTAAGAGCTAAATGATGCCAACAACTTGCAGAAATAAACACTTTTTATTTGGTCTTAAAGACTATAATTTTGGGTCCTTGAGGAAGATGGCAGCGGTATAGGCAGACGCGTCCCAGGTCGTGTCCCTGAGCAAATGGAGTGAGCAGCTGAAACTAGTAACATCCACCCCGAATTGGCGAAATTCCTCAGCTGGCGAGACGGTTTACAGCCGGGAAGAGCAGAACTCCCCTGGAAAGGTAAAAAAAACCAGGGATTTGGGCAGGAAAGTTTGCCAGACCTCTGAGCCCAGAGAGTCGGAGGGAGACCGCGTGGCAGACAGCCGCGTCCCTTGGGACAGGCACAGCCCCTGACGGGGGAAAGGAGAACCGCGGGATTCCTGGCGCTGCCGGGGGAATTGAGAGCTGGGTCTGTGATCACAGAGGACTGAGCCTAAAGGGGGCAGCCTGAAGAGCTGACCAGACCATGCAGTCCCGGTAAGAGAAGAAGCTTACAGAAACCAAGCCTTCCCCGTTTCCGCGGCCGGCGTTTGTTTGTTTGTTTTCACTGAACCCTCTTCATGGGACATTTCGGATACAGACACTCACCTGTGCTGAAGAGAGGGAGAGTGTGCGGAGGAGTGGAATCTGGGGAGAGACTGAGGAGAGAAGGGGGGCCGGGAGAGGTGGCAGCGAATTGAGTGCTGAGACACCCCTGAGCCCACGTCTGAGGCAGCCATTCTCTCCGGAGAGTGAGACTCCTCCCCCCAGCCCCCAGGCAAGGAGCACAGCCACACCCAGATTCCACCCTGTAGGAGATCAAGGATTAAAATAACCTGATCAGTCCCTGGGAGTTAACAGGGTCTGGCCTATAGAGGGATTTTCAATCCCAGCAACAACACAGCACTGGTAACTCTTACGCAGCCAGCTCTGGGCAGTGAACTTCCACTGGACAGAGAGGCCCTGTAGCCTCAGAGGCCAACCCCAGAACACTGCCACCCAGAGGCTGACCCACAAACTGACTCTTTGCTAAACAAAAAATAAGGCAATCTGGGAAACAAATGCGGCTTGCTTTAAAATAAGGACTGTGGTTTACAACACAGAGGAACAGTGTATCGCAGGGAAACTCAACACTCTCCTGAATACCTGGCAGGTCTAAGGCGAGCCACACTGAAGAATAGAAGAACCGAAGGACCTTCACTACTGCAATATTTTTTTTTTTCACCTTTTAACTAAGAAACCAATTTTTTTTCTTTTTTTTTCTTTTTTTTTCTTTTCCTCTTCTTCTTCTTTTTTTTTTTTCTTCTTTTTTCCATCACCTGATTTTACCCTTTTAATTACTACCTTCTTATTTTTAACCAGTATTATTACTGCTACCATTTTACCATTTTTTTTAAAGTGCCATTTTATTTTCTCTTTATTTTATTTTGGGATTAGTGTTCTCCATTCTATTTTCATCGTTATATTATTAGTTGTTTCTAGTGTGCATTTATCTCCAGGGAGCTGTTGCTGGAATTTGTTGGGATTAATGGCTGTTCTATAGGAGTATTCTCCTCATATAAAAAGTCTCTTCCCCTCTTCCACTTCATTCTCTCTTTTCGCTCTTTTTTTTTTCTTCTCCTTTCTTTTCTCGCTTTTACTTTCCCCCCTCCTTTTTCCCACTTTCATTTTTGCACTCCTTTTTTTGGTCCCTAATTTTCTTTTCTTTTTTCTCTTTTCTCTTTTTCTCTTCCTTTTCCTTATCCCCTAATTCTCTTAATTCAGGTGCTCACCTTTATTTGGGGTTATTAATATCGTGAATATATTTGTGTATAGTGCCTGGTACGTGGTGCCTTGTTGTGTTGTATCTTGTGCCTTTAAATCAACACAGCAGATCCAAGCAACAGCAACCTCCTGAGCACCACACCCTCTGCTGAGGAACAGCAGCTGTACGTGAAACCTCGCCCCACCAGCCAGAAGAGCCACCACAGCTGTGAACAGCACCCACCAGAGGAGTTGCTGCCAACTGAAGAGCAGCTGCTACCGCAACCGCCCGAAGAGGAACCGCAGACCAAGGAGTCACTGCCACCAAGGGAGCAGCCACTGAACGACTCAACGTCTAGATATGTCAGTGAGATCAAACATGGGTAGACAAAGAAACCCCCAAAGGAAAGAGAAGGAGGACTCTCCAGAAAAGCAGCTAAGTAATACAGAGGCATGCAACATGACAGAAAAAGAATTCAGAATAAGGGTCCTAGAGTGCATAAACCGGATGGAGGAAAAAATCGACAACCTCAGCAAGAAGCAAGAAGAAACAGATGAAAAAATCGATAACATATGGAAGAAGCTAGAAGAAACAGATGAAAAAATCGATAACATATGGAAGAAGCTAGAAGAAACAGATGAAAAAATCAACAACTTAAGTAAGACCCAAGAAGATATGAAGAGTGATATAGCTGCAATGAAAAACTCCATTGAAAGTATCAACAGTAGACTAGGAGAAGCGGAGGACCGAATTAGTGATTTAGAAGACAAGGAAGCAAAACACACCCAAAATGTACTGCAATTGGAGAAAAAAATGAAAAGACAGGAGGAGAGCCTAAGGGAGCTTTGGGACAACATGAAACGAAACAACATACGAATAATAGGGGTACCAGAACAACAGAAGGATGAACAAGGATTAGAAAACCTATTAGAAGAAATAATATCAGAAAACTTCCCTGAGGTGGGGAAGAAAAAAGTCACACAAGCCCAGAGAGTCCCAAACAAGGTGAACCCAAAAAGACCCACACCAAGACACATCATAATTACCATGGCAAATGTTCAGGACAAAGAGAGAATCTTACAGGCTGCAAGAGAGAGACGGAAAGTTACATACAAGGGATCTCCCATTAGATTGTCAAATGATTTCTCAACAGAAACACATCAGGCCAGAAAAGAATGGACGGAAATTTACAAAGTGATGCAAAGCAAAGGACTGAATCCAAGAATACTCTATCCAGCAAGGCTATCATTCAAACTTGAAGGGGAAATAAGAAGCTTCACAGACAAAAAAAGGCTAAGGGAGTTTATCACCACCAAGCCAGCAATGCAAGGAATGCTAAAGGGACTGGTATAAAAATAAGAAATAAAAAGCTCAGAAAGAAAACAGCCACACAAAAACAGAAATGCCTACAAACAAGTACCTTTCAATAATAACTTTAAACGTAAACGGACTAAATGCTCCAAACAAAAGACATCGAGTGGCTGAATGGATAAAAAAACATGACCCATACATCTGCTGTCTACAAGAAACCCACCTCATTAGAAGGGACTCACACAGACTGAAAGTGAAAGGATGGAAAAATATCTTTCAGGCAAATGGAAAGGAAAAGAAAGCTGGGGTAGCAATACTTATATCGGACAAAATAGACCTCAAAGTGAAGGCCATAACAAGAGATAAGGAAGGCCACTTCATAATACTAAAGGGATCAATACAACAAGAAGATATAATCCTGGTAAACATATATGCACCCAATGCAGGAGCACCCAAATTCATAAAAACACTCCTGGAAGATATCAAAGGAGACATCAACAACAATACAATCATAGTAGGGGACTTTAATACACCACTGACAGCACTGGATAAGTCCTCTAGACAAATAATCAGCAAAGATATAGCAATCCTAAATGACTCACTAGATCAGATGGACTTAATAGACATCTTCAGAACACTTCACCCGAAAGCCAGGGAATATACATTCTACTCAAATGCTCATAGGACATATTCAAAAATAGACCATATATTGGGTCACAAGCAAAGTATCCCCAAATTCAAGAAAATTGAAATCATAAAAAGCGTCTTCGCAGACCACGATGGCATAATATTAGAAATAAACTACAATAAAAACAACCCAAAATACTCAAACACCTGGAAGCTGAATAGCATGCTATTAAATATTGATTGGGTTACCAATGAAATCAAAGAAGAAATTCGAAACATCCTGGAAACTAATGACAATGAAAACACAACAATCCAAAACCTATGGGACACAATGAAAGCAGTCCTGAGAGGGAAGTTTATAGCTCTACAGGCCTATCTCAACAAACAAGAAAAAATGGTAGTAAATCATCTAATTCTACAACTCAAAGAATTAGAAAGAGAGCAACAAGAAAACCCCAGAGTGAGCAGAAGGAAGGAGATAATAAAGATTAGAGCAGAAATAAATGACATAGAGACCAAAAAAACAATACAGAAAATCAATGAAACCAAGAGCTGGTTCTTTGAAAGGATAAACAAGATTGACAAACCTCTAGCCAGACTCACCAAGAAGCAAAGAGAGAGGACCCAAATAAACAAAATCAGAAACGATAGAGGCGAAATAACAACAGACCCCACAGAAATACAAATGATTGTTAAAAAATACTATGGACAGCTCTACTCCAACAAACTAGACAACCTGGAGGAAATGGACAAATTCCTAGAAAAATACAACATTCCAAAACTCAATCAGGAAGAATCTAAAAATCTCAACAGGCCAATAACTATGGAAGAAATTGAAGCAGTCATCAAAAAGCTTCCAGCAAACAAAAGCCCAGGACCAGACGGCTTCACAGGGGAGTTTTACCAAACATTCAAGGAAGAACTAAAACCTATCCTCCTCAGACTACTACAAAAAATTCAAGAGGAAGGAACACTTCCAAGCTCATTCTATGAAACCAGCATCACCCTAATACCAAAACCAGGTAAAGACAACACAATGAAAGAGAATTACAGGCCAATATCCCTCATGAACATAGATGCCAAAATCCTCAACAAAATCTTAGCAAATCGGATCCAGCAGTACATCAGAAAGATCATACACCATGACCAAGTAGGATTTATCCCAGGGATGCAAGGATGGTACAATATCCGCAAATCAATAAACGTGATACATCACATAAACAAATTGAAAGAAAAAAACCACATGGTCATATCAATTGATGCAGAAAAAGCATTTGACAAAATTCAACACCCATTTTTGATAAAAGCTCTCAGCAAGGTGGGAGTAGAAGGATCATACCTCAACATAATAAAAGCCATATATGACAGGCCCACAGCCAACATCATACTCAATGGACAAAAACTAACACCATTTCCCCTAAGAACAGGAACAAGACAGGGATGCCCCCTCTCACCACTCCTGTTCAACATAGTACTGGAAGTGTTAGCCATTGCAAATCGGCAAGAAGAAGAAATAAAAGGCATCCAAATTGGAAAAGAGGAAGTAAAACTGTCCTTATTTGCAGACGACATGATATTATACATACAAAACCCTAGAGACTCCATCAAAAAGCTACTGGACTTAATACATGAATTTGGCAATGTAGCAGGATACAAAATTAACCCCAAGAAATCCGAGGCATTTCTATACACCAATAGTGAACTTTCAGAAAGAGAGATTATAAAAACAATCCCGTTTACCATCGCACCAAAAAAATTAAGCTACCTAGGAATAAACTTAACTAAAGAGGTAAAAGACCTCTACTCAGAAAACTACAGGACGTTGAAAAAGATATAGAGGAAGACATAAACAGATGGAAGAACATACCGTGTTCATGGATTGGTAGAATCAACATCATTAAAATGTCCATACTACCCAAAGCAATCTATAAATTCAACGCACTCCCCATTAAAATACAAACGGCATACTTCAGAGATCTAGAACGAACTCTCCAAAAATTCATCTGGAATAAAAAAAGACCTCGAATAGCTGCAGCAATCCTGAAAAAGACCAAAGTAGGTGGGATCTCAATACCAGATATCAAGATGTATTACAAAGCCACTGTTCTCAAAACTGCCTGGTACTGGCACAAGAATAGGCATATAGATCAATGGAATAGAATAGAGAGCCCAGAAATCGGCCCGAACCAATATGCTCAATTAATATTTGACAAAGGAGGCAAGAACATACAATGGAGCCAAGATAGTCTCTTCAATAAATGGTGCTGGGAAAATTGGACAGATATATGCAAGAAAATGAAACTAGACCACCAACTTACACCATACACAAAAATAAACTCAAAATGGATAAAGGACTTAAATGTACGACAGGAAACTATAAAAATTCTAGAAGAATCCAAAGGCAACAAAATCTCAGACATATGCCGAAGCAATTTCTTCACTGATACAGCTCCTAGGGCACTTGAAACGAAAGAGAAAATGAACAAATGGGACTACATCAAAATAAAAAGCTTCTGCACAGCAAAAGAAACCATCAACAAAACAACGAGAAAACCCACTGTGTGGGAAAACATATTTGCCAATGTCATATCCGATAAGGGCCTAATCTCCAAAATTTATAGGGAACTCATACAACTTAACAAAAGGAAGATAAACAATCCAATCAAAAAATGGGCAAAGGACCTAAATAGACACCTTTCAAAAGAGGACATTCAGAAAGCCAAGAGACATATGAAAACATGCTCAAAGTCACTAATCATCCGAGAGATGCAAATCAAAACAACAATGAGGTACCATCTCACACCTGTCAGACTGGCTATCATCAACAAATCAGCAAACGACAAGTGCTGGAGAGGATGTGGAGAAAAAGGAACACTTGTGCACTGCTGGTGGGAATGCAGACTGGTGCAGCCACTATGGAAGACAGTATGGAGTTTCCTTAAAAAACTGAAAATGGAACTCCCATTTGACCCTGTGATCCCACTTCTAGGAATATATCCCAAGAAACCAGAAACACCAATCAGAAAGGATATATGCACCCCTATGTTCATAGCAGCACAATTCACCATAGCTAAGATCTGGAAACAGCCTAAGTGCCCATCAGTAGATGAATGGATTAGAAAACTGTGGTACATCTACACGATGGAATACTATGCTGCTCTAAAAAGGAAGGAACTCTTACCATTTGCAACGTCATGGATGGAACTGGAGAGCATTATGCTAAGTGAAATAAGCCAGTCAATGAAGGAAAAATACCACATGATCTCACTCATTCATGGATAATAGAGACCATTATAAACTTTTGAACAATAATAGATACAGAGGCAGAGCTGCCTCAAACAGATTGTCAAACTGCAGCAGGAAGGCCGGGGAGGGTTGCGGGGCAGGAGGTAGGGGGGTAAGAGATCAACTAAAGGACTTGTATGCATGCATAGAAGCATAACCAGTGGACATAAGACATTGGGGGATAGGGGAGGCTAGGGGATTGTCTAGGGCGGGGGGATAAAATGGACACATATGTAATACCCTTTGTAATACTTTAAGCAATAAAAAAAAATAAATAAATAAATAAATAAATAAATAAATACAGATGTAAAAAAAAAAAAAAAAAAAAAGAAATCTCCTATGGGCTTTACTTGTTCGCGCTTTTAATTAATTTGCTGAAAGCAAACAATAATCCCACCATATTATGTGAGACTGCTCATTGCACAGAATAGTGAACCTAGCTCCTGTTTTTATTGAAAACCACCTTTCTCAAAAAATGGTTTTGGCTCATTTTCTTCACAAAAAATAAAGGAAAGGAAAAATTCTTTGACAAAATTCCATTTTGAAAACTGAGGATATAAAATATACTTTTTCTTGTAAAATATTATAAAATAATGTTTTTCTTTCACTTGAAATAATTGCAAGGTTAAAGTTTTATGTCCCCAACCGACTTGAATATTTTTCTCATTATTTGTGCTTTTCATATAAATAATAAACATAATTTAACAATTCAAAAAAAAAAAAAAAAAAAAGACTATAATTTTGGAAACAAACCTTGGAAAAAAATATTTCCTAATTGGAAATAAGCCAGAGCTGGAAGTTACCTAGTACAATTATGTTCTAAGAGGCCATCAGAAAAATAAAATTACATCGGCTGTGGGAAATCCTGTTGAATCAATCAAAGCAGAAGTCATGTTGCCTTTTGGGGGCTACTTTTACTTATGAGGAGGGACATATATTATCATGATACATCAACATTATTAACTGTTAGATATTGAAGTAAAAATATAAACAACTGTTTTATTTTTTTAAATAATTTGTATTTTTCAATTATGGTTGACATATAATATTCAATCTTGATGTGGCTTCTTCTTTACATCCTTACTTATAGGAATTCTGTTCAGCTAGCCTTCAGGTGGCTCACCAGAGTGATTTTTCTATAGTTTAGCTGTAACTTTGATGAGGTCATGGGAGGAGGTAAGAACAACGTTTATCTACTCTGCCAGCTTGACTGGAAGTCTAGTCCTTCTTTTGTAACTTGGAAATATATAAAATCTCATCACACAGCAGCATTAACAAATAACATTTTCAATCAGTTTTAATTGCTAGGGAATACTAACCTGGAACCCCAATTAAGTGAAACGTTACTCCTTTTCCCCAAAAGAGGATTACATGAGTCTTAGTTTTCCAATAGGAACCCCCCCGCCCCCACAAATGCAGTGCCCTCGGCGGTCCCAGATCTGTCTCCTGCTTCAACAGTGTTTGGACGGAACAGACCCAGGGACGCCCCTTCTTCCAGCCTCCGACCACTCTCCTGCTTCTCATCCAGTCCCCACCTTCAGAACCACCTCCAGGACCAGCCAACACACCATTTTTTTTTCTACCTTAACTCCTTATTGCTGAACAACCATGAGCTCCCAAATTCCTCAGAATGATTCCACTGAGGTGGAGGCTGTGGTCAACCGCCTGGCCACTGCATCTGCTGGCCGCCTGCACCTACCTCTCTCTGGGCTATTATTTTGACCCTGACAATGTGGCTCTCGAGGGTGGGGGGCACTTCTTCCATTGAGTTGGAGGAGAAGAAGTGCGAGGGCACGAGCATCTCTTAAAGTTGCAAAACAAGCGTGGCAGCCACATTCTCTTCCAGGACATGCAAAACCCTTCCCAAGGTGAGTGGGCAAAACTCAGGACGCCATGGAAGCTGCACTGGCCTTTCAGAGGAACCTGACCCAGGCCTTTTGGAAGCTGCAGGCCCTGGGTTTTACCCGTGCAGACCCTCATCTCTGCTACTTCCTGGAGAACCACTTCCTGGATGAGGAGGTGAAACTGACCAAGAAGATGGGCGACCACCTAACTCACCTCTGCAGGCTGCCGCCCGCCAGGCTGGGCTGGGCTGGGATGTATCTTTTCGAAAGGCTCACCCTCAGGCACCACTAGGAGCCTTTGGAGCCCAGAGGTCTTTCAGAGGCCCCTCTGCATCCCCCTGGTGTCTCTGGCTTTTACCTGAGCCTCTTCCCGAAACTACTAGCTATTCTTTAAACACCCTGGAGCCCTCTCCCATGCATTGGACCAAATGAAACAATAAAGCTTTTTGCAGCAAAAACAAACAAACAAACAAGAAACCTATGAATGCTAACACTTTCCACAGATACCAGGGAAGTTTTAAACATCTTGCATCTTAATTATTGTACAGAGACACATCGATATTCATCTGTTCACAATGAAAGACCATGGTTTCCATCTTTCATGCTCCAAAATTATGGTTGTCAGCTTTCCTCTCATGTATGTCCATTGGTCTTGTTAGTCCCATGTTCGTGCTCATTTGCTTACATTCTCATCCCTTTCCAACACACACACACACACACACACACACACACACACACACACACACACTCACACTCCTTATGAGAGGACTAGGGGCCATTTTGAAGGCTCTTTGCTTACCTGAGGGTGGAGTCAATAGAGTTTGAAACAATAGAAATATTGCATTATGGAGTTAATTTCTTGGCAGATAATAATAGTATATTAATTATACTGCAGTGATGAGTATACACAGTCTGGAGATAGTGACATAAGGAATGGGACAGTTAAGAGAGGGCCTAGCCTGGATGGCATTGCTCAGTGGTTGAGCATCGACCTGTGAACCAGGAGGTCATGGTTTAATTCCCAGTCAGGGCACATGCCCAGGTTGCAGTCTCGATCCCTAGTGTCGGGAGGCAGGAGGCAGCCAATCAATAATTCTCTCTAATCATTGATGTTTCTATTTCTTTCTCCCTCTCTGAAATCAATTAAAATATATTTGAGAGAAAGAGAGAGAGAGAGAGAGAGAGAGAGAGAGAGAGAGAGAGAGAGAGAGAGAGAGAGAGAGAGAGAGAGAGAGAGAGGGACTAATAGCCCTAGCTGGCTTGACTCAGTGGATAGAGCAACAGCCTCAGGACTGAGGGTTCTGGGTTCAATTTTGGTAAAGGGCATGTACTTCGGTTACAGGCTCAAGGCTCAATCCCTGACTCTGGTCAGGGTGCACGCAGGAGGCAATCAATTGATGTGTCTCTCTAGCATCAATGTTTGAGAGGGCCTAGGACAACAGTTCTCAACCTGTGGGTCGCAACCCCTTTGAAGGTCGAACGACCCTTTCACAGGGGTCGCCTAAGACCATCGGAAAACACATATATAATTACATATTGTTTTTGTGATTAATCACTATGCTTTAATTATGTTCAATTTGTAACAATGAAAATACATCCTGCATATCAGATATTTACATTATGATTCATAACAGTAGCAAAATTACAATTATGAAGTAGCAACGAAAATAATTTTATGGTTGGGGGTCACCACAGCATGAGGAACTGTATTAAAAGACCGCAGCACTAGGCAGGTTGAGAACCACTGGCCTAGGAGAAAGGAACAGCCTATGTCTTCTTTTTTTTCCTCTTCTTTCCCTTTGTCCCCTGGACATTCTACAGTTGATCCCATCAAAAGTCAACTGTAATCCTGGCTGTTATATAAGGACATGTGGTAGAAACAGGGTCAGCAAAGCACAGTCAATTGGCCTAATCCACCTACTTTTGTTCAGTCCATGAGCTGAGAATTATATTTTACATTTTTAAATGGTTGAAAAAATCAAAAGAAACTTATTTGGGGATATGAAAATTCTAGGAAATTCAAATCTCAGTTGTATAAATAAAGTTTTATTGAAACATAGTCACACTTGTTCATCCATTTTCTAAGGATGATTTTGCACAACAACAGAATTGAGTCATTTTGGCAGAGACTGTATATGGAGCTCTTATCTCTTCTTACTGCTATTATAAATCACAATGATGCAGTCAGTATTTCAAATGCCACATGTATTACCTATCTGTGTGAAAGATATTTTCAAAAAAGAAATACTTAAAATTTCATTATAGATCATCATTAAAAAATAAAATTTGCAGTCAATTTTAATAATTGATATTAACTTTGAACCCAAATTAAATGAAACGTTACCTCTCCTTACCCCAAAAAGAATTCCATTCTTTTCATATAGTAGACTTGTATTGCAAAATTTTTCTCAATTATTATATTTTGAATTTTGTCCATAAAAATCTAAGGAAGTTGTATTTTTTTAAATGTAAATTCCTTTATAATATCCTTGATTTTTTCTCTTGGCCTACAAAGCCTAAAATATTTACTGACTTCTCCTTTACCGAAAAACAATCTCTGCCAGAGAGTGTTGGAAAACTTACTGGAAAAAAAGAATAATCCTGCAATCTGCAATGCATAACTAGAGATTTTTTATTTGTTTGTTTTGTGTTTTTCCTGTTCCCTTCACTAAAAGATTGGGAATTACATGCTTTGGATTTTAACTAACTCAAGTGGCCAAGAAATAGCAAAAAGGTGTGAGAGATTCAAATATCTATTTTATGAAAAGTTTGGAGCTGATACCCATAATTGAGTCTTTGTTTGCAACTATTCAAAGAAAAATAAAACAGAAAGAACCTTTTCCTTTCACAGGTTTTGATGTGGATTTTGTCAGTACAAGGAAGATCAGCTTTTGTTTTCCATAATGGTTTCATGTTTGCATGTATACTATTTTTAAATTTTTTTATATATATTTAATATATTTTATTGATTTTTTACAGAGAGGAAGGGAGAGAGATAGAGAGTTAGAAACATCAATGAGAGAGAAACATCGATCAGCTGCCTCCTGCACATCTCCTACTGGGGATGTGACCGCAACCCAGGTACATACCCTTGACCGGAATCGAACCTGGGACCCTTCAGTCCACAGGCTGACTCTCTATCCACTGAGCCAAACCGGTTTCAGCTACTATTTGTAAATTTTAACTTAGATATTATTTAAATATTCCTATGGATCAGAGTAACTGAGGCACATTTAAGATATTCTCTTGAGTGTCATGTCAGTGAAGTAGCAATGAAAGAAGCACATCTTTATGAAAGTCACATAGAGAGCACATGTTCCCATCTGTCACATACTTATACACTAAAGCAGACTTAGCTGGAATGGTGTATTGATGGTTCCACTCATTTCTATTTAATAGTTATGTGGGTAGAACTGTGTTGGGTAAGGGGGTGGGAGGAAGACATGACCAATGCCTTTATTTTTTTTTAAATATATATTATTGATTTTTTACAGAGAGGAAGGAAGAGGGATAGAGAGTTAGAAACATCGATAAGAGAGAAACATCAATGAGAGAGAAACATCAATCAGCTGCCTCTTGCACACCCCCTACTGGGGATGTACCCACAACCAAGGTACATGCCCTTGATCAGAATCGAACCTGGGACCCTTGAGTCCGCAGGCTGGTGCTCTATCCACTGAGCCAAACCAGTTAGGGCACCAATGCCTTTAATGATTTCATAGTCTAGTGTGGGAAGAAAGATAAAAAATTACCACAAAACATAATAAGTGGCAGTATACACATTCTGTAATTACTTGTACAAAATTTGGGCACAATGTAATGAGAAGAGAGAGGAGGTTCTACTAGCTCTGTCTTGAAGAGTTAAGAAAGTCTTTACATTTAATAAATCAGCTTTTGGGAGAACCAAGATGGCGGCATAGGTTAACGCTGGAGTTTGCTGCCTTGAACAACTACTTCAAAAGTGAAACTAAAAAACGGAACATACATCACCCAGAACCACAGGAACGCTGGCTGAGTGGAAGTCCTACAACTAGGAGGAAAGAGAAACGCATACGGACACTCAGAGGAGGCACAGTGCTGAAGTCAAATTCTGAGGTGCGGAGTGCGCGGAGCAGGCTGGCGGCGGAGGGCGCGGTAGGCGTTTTCAATCGGGAGGGAGTCGCAGACTCTGAGCTCCAGATACAGGCGAGTCTTTAGGGACCCAGACTCAAACGGGAGAAGCGGGACTGTCCGGCTTCAGTCAGAGCGAGTGCAGCTTTCTCTCCGAGGTTTGCAGCGGGTGCTAGGACTCAGAGAGGCAGAGCCCCTGGGGACAGGACTGAGAGCCGCCATAACTGCTCTCTCCGGCCGACCCTGTTGATCCTGTGCAATCCGCCCCGCCCAAGCCCTGCATAGAGGCATTTGCCGGATAGCTTCAGGCAAAGGCTAGATTAGCACCTCCCTAGAGGACAGAAGTTCTCTCACTGCTGACACAGCTGATTCTCATAGCCACTTGGCCTGGAGGTCAAACCCTCCCTGGTATTAGCTACAACAATCAAGATTTAACTATAAGACTGCGAACAAAGACCACTAGGGGGTGCACCAAGGAAGCATAACAAAATGCTGAGACAAAGAAACAGGACAAAATTGTCAATGGAAGATATAGAGTTCAGAACCACACTTTTAAGGTCTCTCAAGAACTGTTTAGAAGCCGCCGATAAACTTAATGAGATCTACAAGAAAACTAATGAGACCCTCGATCTTATATTGGGGAACCAACTAGAAATTAAGCATACACGGACTGAAATAAAGAATATTATACAGACTCCCAACAGCAGACCAGAGAAGCGCAAGAATCAAGTCAATGATTTGAAATGCGAGGAAGCAAAAAACACCCAACCGGAAAAGCAAAATGAAAAAAGAATCCAAAAATGCGAGGATAGTGTAAGGAGCCTCTGGGACAGCTTCAAGCGTACCAACATCAGAATGATAGGGGTGCCAGAAGATGAGAGAGAGCAAGATATTGAAAACCTTTTTGAAGAAATAATGACAGAAAACTTCCCCCACCTGGTGAAAGAAATGGACTTACAGGTCCAAGAAGCGCGGAGAACCCCAAACAAAAGGAATCCAAAGAGGACCACACCAAGACACACCATAATTAAAATGCCAAGAACAAAAGACAAAGAGAGACTCTTAAGAGCAGCAAGAGAAAGAAACTCAGTTACCTACAAGGGAATACCCATACGACTGTCAGCTGATTTCTCAACAGAAACTTTGCAGGCCAGAAGGGAGTGGCAAGAAATATTCAAAGTGATGAATGCCAAGAACCTACAACCAAGATTACTTTATCCAGCAAAGCTATCATTCAGAATTGAAGGTCAGATAAAGAGCTTCACAGATAAGGAAAAGCTAAAGGAGTTCATCACCACCAAACCAGGATTATATGAAATGCTGAAAGGTATCCTTTAAGAAGAGGAAGAGGAAGAAAAAGGTAAAGATACAAATTATGAACAACAAACATGCATCTATCAACAAGTGAATCTAAGAATCAAGTGAATAAATAATCTGATGAACAGAATGAACTGGTGATTATAATAGAATCAGGGACATAGAAAGGGAATGGACTGACCATTCTTGGGGGGGAAAGGGGTGTGGGAGATGCGGGAAGAGACTGGACAAAAATCGTGCACCTATGGATGAGGACAGTGGGTGGGGAGTGAGGGCGGAGGGTGGGGCGGGAACTGGGAGGAGGGGAGTTATGGGTGGAAAAAAGAGGAACAAATGTAATAATCTGAACAATAAAGATTTAATTTAAAAAATAAATAAATAAATCAGCTTTTGGAGCTGGCTCTCTCTGTGCCTGTCCCTCCAGAGGGCAGGCACCACACCCAGCCCGAGATTTTAATCTAAAAAAAAAAAAAAAAAAAAGAATGTCTTTACAGAGAAGATTGCCTTTCAACTGGGTTCATGTAGGTGAAAAGAAATTAATCAGAAAAATAGAGTCATATGCAAAAATATAGAAGCACCAAAGAGAAACCATTTTGTGTGTGTGCTCCTTAAGAAAGTTCTGTATGGTCTTTATTATCCAGAAATGAGTGAGATCATGTGATATTTTTCCTTCATTAACTGGCTTATTTCAATTAGCATGGAGGGCAGGAGGGGGGTGGGTAAGAGATCAACCTAAGGACTTGTATGCATGCATATAAGTCTAACCAATGGACATAAGACACTGGGTGGTAGGGGAGGCCAGGGGATTGTCAAGGGGACATATGTAATACTCTTTGTAATACTTTAAGCAGAAAAAAAAAAAAGTTCTGTATGGCTAGCGTATTTACTACTTTCTGATAATGGGTGGTTAGGGAAGAATGAATGAAGGTGAGAGTAAAAATGCTTCTTTAAGTTAGGAAAGGATTGAAAATACTTCTGCTTTCTTTGCCTATACTAGTAAAATATATTATTTCTCATTTGAGGAGTAAACAGTACAAAAGGACTTTAAATGGAAAGATAACTTTGTAGCAGTTAAAAGTCAACATTTAAAGATGACTGTTTCTAGAACTACTCAACTTTACAGTACTTCTTTATTCCAATGATGATTTCAAAACACTTTAAATATTCATACATACAACATGCTTTCCAATATATTCTTCCATTTTGAAACTCTGTGATATTAGTTGGAAGTGTTTATAGTCCCCTTTGATTAGATGAGAAAGCAGAGGCCCGTTGAGTTTAATTGAATTACTCCAACAGTAGAGTTTAACGTAATCCAGGACAGAGCTTCTTATCCCTCAATACCAAAGCTCAGCTCATTTGCCATTGTCAACCACACCCCTTTGAATCACCTTTAAAATCATTAACTTGTTCTTGGAAATAGTCTCAACAACTTATGCCATCTGGGCAGGGCAAATCAATTTACATGGAATCGATTTGGGGATGTGTTTCAACTCAGTGGCACTGTTTTCTATTGGAAACTTTTTCTTGCTAATGAGTCCTCCCAGACCCTCTGCTAAAATCACATGTGAGTTTCCATTTGTGGATATCATTTCCCCAGGTTTTGACGGCAGAGGAGAGAGAGTTAGTAGAGCAGAGCTCATGGTTGCAACTGAATCTGAGAAATACTTTGGCTGTAGAGAGGAGAGTGACACTGACAAACAGCCCCATGTGACAATGGAAGACATTGATGGCTGCGGCTAATCAGTAAGTTGTATATATGGTAGGACCTTTACCATTTTAGGTCCTGGTGAGGCTGATGGCTTGAGAGTCTCTGTAAATACCTACATCTCCAGTTAATCTTCTATTAGAAGTCATCCTCCCAGTCTCAAGAAAAAATAAAAATTAAAGGAGGACATGAAAATGTAAGCAATATTGCATTCTGCACCCTAGATCTGAAGGCTGTAGCAAATATAGGCATAAACACAAAACAGTTCAATAAGATACACAGCTGTTCACATATGACTTATTATACAAAGCAAACATCATTGAATTGCAATTAATTAAAATATTTAGCTAATATATTTTTTGACTGGATCCCAAATAAGAGTCACCATAGGCAGAACTTCTATAACAATTTGTCCAAAGTTACTGGACAGCTCAAGTTAATACACACCTCTTACTTTTCAATGGACTTATTCCATTAGTATGTAAATTCCATCAGGACAGGGATAAATGTTAGCTAACTAATTTTTGGAAATTACCTTTCTTTCAGGCCAGTGTATCCTCAATGATTAGCATAGTAACTAAACAATCAATACATCTTAGCTAAATAATTTTTGGAAATTTCCCTAAATCCAAATTATTGTAGCCCTGGCAAGCACCATATTTCTCTGCCCTGGTTTTCTATCTTGGAGATTCTCAAAGTGTGGTTTGTAAGATCCCTTCAGAAGTTCTGCAACATTAACACTATTTTCCTAATACTAATTCCAAAATATAGGGCTTTTTTAAATTGTGTTGGCATTCACATTGATGGTACAAAAACAATGATGGGCAAAACTGCAGGGGCTTTGGTATGAGACAAGGCAACAAAAAGTAAGATTAGTCATTGTATTTTTTACCACTATGCACTTGCAACTAAAAAAGCCAGTTTCACTTAACAATGCCCTCAAAGAAGCAACAAAATGTATTAATTATATTGAAACTTGACACTTAATAGTCTCTGATGAAATGGGAGTGTACATAAAGTACTGCATAGTGCAGCACGGGAGCTGCCTCAAGGAAAAACACTTGTGCAATTATTAAGATATGGCTGTTTTTTCATGGAACATCATCTTACTAGAGAGGATGAATGATGAACTATTGTCATTCAGGCTTGAGAATGAATCAAGTGAGTCTGTTACTTCAAAGAAAATCACTGGCAATATTGTTGCAAATAATAATATTTAATATTTCAAGTGGAAATAAAAATTTTGGAAAAATTGTTACTACCATGAGATGATAGCTGCCCAATGCTTGAAGACTTTTCTGATAAGATTCATGGTGACAATAAGGAAGGTGACTTTGTGATAATGTGAAATGAAATGTTTGGAAGAGCTAAAAGACTTAGTGAATAAATATTTTCCAAATGACCAGTACCTGATGGTATAATATCATGCATGGGTAAAAGATTCATTGAAAGTACAAGATAGAGCAATAGCTTTTGCTGTAAGAAAGTACAGACAGTTCAGTGATATGGTTTTAAATTTCACATCACAACTAAGCTTTAAGACACTACTAACTGCCGAGCTTTAGTGGAGCAGGGTTTAGAGAGTGACTAGTTTTAACCAGATAGCAAAAAAAGAAAAAGAACACTCCATGTCAAGGAAAGGGCTTATGCAAATTCATAGAAACATGGATGAGCCTAGTGTGTGTGAGGAATTATATCTGATTTCATGTTGCTGGGACATGAAATGAGGAGCGTGAGAGCTAAATTTACTAAGATTTAGAGAGGTGAAGCAAGTGTTGTATTTCAAAACCACAAATCACTCAAAAGTTACTATGATAATTGGCATTCTTAAAAGTCCTTTGGTCGCTGTGCTATAACACTAGTGCCTCCTTCCCTGTCCCCATCCCTTCCTGTAACCATATTTCTCTTCCAAAACTTAATTCTTCCTATTTTCTTCTGCAGCGATATCCTAATTGCTTCAGTCTTACTCCCAAACTATTTTGTTTTCGTTTTTAACATTTCAAAGATCTTGGCCATAACTTTAAAAGTTAAGTTTTAAAGTCCCGACTATTTAAGTTTATTGACAGTAGCCATTCTCCACAATCTTTTTCTAGGGAGAGGAAATAGGGTAGATTCATTGTACCAAGTGTACATACTTACAATTTTTTTTTCTGTTCATCAGATTATTTATTCACTTGATTTTTAGTTTCACTTGTCAATAGATGCATATTTGTTGTTCATAATTTGTATCTTTACCTTTTTCTTCCTCTTCCTCTTCTTAAAGGGTACCTTTCAGCATTTCATATAATACTGGTTTGGTGGTGATGAACTCCTTTAGCTTTTCCTTGTCTGTGAAGCTCTTTATCTGACCTTCAATTCTGAATGATAGTTTTGCTGGATAAAGTAATCTTGGTTGTAGGTTCTTGGCATTCATCATTTTGAATATTTCTTGCCATTCCCTTCTGGCCTGCATGGTTTCTGTTGAGAAATCAGCTGACAGTCGTATGGGTATTCCCTTGTAGGTAACTGAGTTTCTTTCTCTTGCTGCTTTTAAGATCCTCTCTTTGTCGTTTGCTCTTGGCATTTTAATTATGGTGTGTCTTGGTGTGGTCCTCTTTGGATTCCTTTTGTTTGGGGTTCTCTGTGCTTCCTGGACTTGTAAGTCTATTTCCTTCACCAGGTAGAGGAAGTTTTCTGTCATTATTTCTTCAAATAGGTTTTCAATATCTTGCTCTCTCTCATCTTCTGGCACCCCTATAATTCTGATGTTGGTAACCTTGAAGTTATCCCAGAGGCTCCTTACACTATCTTCGTATTTTTGGATTCTTTTTTCATTTTGCTTTTCCGGTTGGGTGTTTTTTGCTTCTTCGCATTTCAAATCTTTGCCTTGATTCTTGCGCTCCTCTGGTCTGCTGTTGGGAGTCTGTATAGTATTCTTTATTTCAGTCGGTGTATGCTTAATTTCTAGTTGGTTCTTTATCATAACATCGAGAGTCTCATTAGATTTCTTGTAGATCTTATTAAGTTTATCGGCTGCTTCTAGACAGTTCTTAAGAGAACTTGAAAGTGTGGTTCTGAACTCTATATCTTCCATTGACAATTTTGTCTTGTTTCTTTGTCTCCGCATTTTTTTTATGCTTTCTTGGTGCACCCTCTAGTGGTCTTTGTGCACAGTCTTGTTGTAGTTAAGCCTTGATTGTTGTAGTTAATACTTCGGGTATTTGACCTCCAGGCCAACTGGCTGTGAGAGTCAGCTGTGTCTGCAGTGGGAAAACTTCTGTCTTCTGGGGAGGTGCTAATCTAGCCTTTGCCTGAGGCTATCCGGCAAATGGCTCTGTGCAGGGCTTGGGCGGGGCGGGTCACACAGGATCAAACAGGGCAGGCAGAGGGAGCAGTTATGGCTGCTCTCAGTCCTGTCCCCAGAGGCTCTGCCTCTCAGAGTCCCAGCAACCGCTGCAAACCTCAGAGAGAAAGCTGCCCTCGAGTTCTAACCGATGCCAGACAGTCCCGTTTCTCCCGTTTGAGTCTGGGTCCCTAGAGACTCACCCAGAACTGGAGCTCAGGGCCTGAGCCTCCCTCGCGATTGAAAACGACAACCGCGCCCTCAGCCACCAGCTCACTCCGCCCACCTCCGCACCTTTGTATTTTCCGCACTGCACTTCCTCTCAGTCTCGGTATGCTGTTCTCTTTCCTTCTAGTTGAAGGATTTCCCCTCAACCAGCTTTCCTGTGGTTCTGGGTGATGTCCGTTCCGTCTTTTAGTTGTATTTTTGAAGTGGTTGTACGAGGCAGCATTCTCCGGTGTTTACCTATGCCACCATCTTTGTTCCTCCGAGTGATTGTTCCCATACTTACAATTTTGATAAATACTGTCAACTTCCCTGTAAGTGATGGACAGTACTATTTTGCACTATCACTAATAATATATAATAATGTTGATTCTCCAAAGTCCTTACTAATCAAATATTATAAATCTCTGTTGTTTTTATCAAACTATTAAAGGGAAAATGGTATTTTATTGTTTGCTTAATTTTCATTTGGACAATTGGTGAAGCTGAATACATTTCAAAAATGATTTAGTGATTTTTGTCTCATTTCTTCTGTGATTTGTCAGTATATATACTTTGCCCACTTTTCTAAATGAGGTTTTGATTTTTAAACATCAAAGTGAAGTTCTCAGTGAATACGAAGTTCAAAGTGAATACTAAACCTTTACTTCTATAAATGTTGCAAATTCTATCTCTCAGACAACTGTTTTCTTCCCACGTTGTTTATGGTGTCTTTTATAAACTCTCTAATTAGTTATAAAAATTATATTTTTTCTATAACGTATTCCAGGTAGACAATAATATAAACCACAATGTATAATCATTTCCCCCAATATTCATTGATTTTTTTACTTATTTGTGCTGCATAATTACATTTCCTAGGCATTCTGGGTCAATGGTGAATAATAGAGAATTATACATTTTTCTCTGCTTGGCTTGTCTTCAGTGTTTCACTATCAAGACGATGTTCTTCCTTTAATTTTCATAACTAATACGTTGAAAGCATATCCTCTATTTCTAAACTTATTGGGCTATTAATATTCTCTCTTCTATTTGAGTCAATTCTGTTCATTTATAATTTTCTAGAAAATGTCTATTTAATACAAATTTACAAATTTATTGGTAAAACTCTTTATTGTATATCTTGAAAACAGCTCTTTTGTATCTGTAGTTATGACATTTTTATCATTCTCAATTTTTAAAAATGTGCTTATTGGCTATAATTGCCAAATATCTGTCAATGTTATTATTATTTCTAAAAGACTGGCTTATATATATATCAACTATTATAATTTTTATCATTTTTATTACTTTGTTTTTATACATTATTTGGTTATTTTGTTTTCTTATCTCTTAACAAATTTAAAATTAATATTTTTTTGTGTTTCTTGTTATCAATAAATGCAGTTAAAGGCTATACATATTCCACTCAGAACCACTTCATTTGTAGACTAAGACAGAGATGCCAAGATCTCAGCATTTCTTCTTTCTAAATTTTCCTTTTGATTTCTTCTTAAAGCAAATTATTTCAAATAGATTTTTAAAATTCAAATCATTGTGGTTTTTGCCTAATATTTCAATTTATTTCTAGTTGGTGACACTAAGGTTGAGGGAAGTAGTCTCTATGTCTCCTACTTAGGTATTCTATTGAGTTTTTCTTTTGTGATAGTAAAAGATTAATATTGGAAGTATTCTCTGAGAATTTTATAGAATTTTCAACTTATGATAGACTCCCATAGTAGAACTAATTTAAAAAGCAATATATGTTATGAGGTTTGACTGAGTAGCCTACAGCAGGCCAATATTCCTGCTGAGAACAAACAGAAAAACCTGGATAAAATTCAAAATTTATTTTGAAGTTTTCAGGATAGTTTCAAAGCCTACTAAAATTTGAAGGACCAGATCCTAGAGAAAAGGGAAGGCCATAGAGGTAAGCCTAGTCTTTTATCTGCTGCTTTTCTTCTTGGTCTGTTTACTGATTCTTGATACCAAGAAAGAGGAAGAGAAGCCAGAATAGCTTTGGTCCATTACATAGAATGGAGGGACAGATATTGGATTCCTAGTATTTCAAAGGCATTATACATGAGAAGCTAAGATCCCAGAGAGAAATAAGGCACACATACATGAACTACACACTTGGCACCAATTTCCTCTTCAAGGCCTTTGCTCACTAAACTATACAGGGCAAGATGGTTAAAACAACAGCAGCAGCAACTACAACAACAACAACAACACATACACACACACACACACACACACACACACACACACACACACACAGAAAACAGCTATAATGGAAAGTGGCGTTTTCCAGTTTTCTGTACTGGGAACTAAAAAATTGGAATTGAGGATCCCTCATTATGTAGCATCACTAAATGACACTGCAAACCTTCAGTTAGAACCAATGAGGAATTAAACTCTGAAAATGTAGGCAAAATATAAAGAGGAGTTTATAGAGACTGCAAGTGAGCATGGGCCACTTCAGTCCAAGATTGGATTCAAGTGGTCTGACCCTTGTGTTCTGGATAAGAGATAGAGTACATCTTCCCTGGAGGAAGATAACCTTATGTAGAGCTTTCATAATTTTTCACAGGCAAGTTCTGGTGGTCAGTTAAAAATTAAACAACATAACAAAAACCAACTTCTAGGGAAGAATATGGACAACAGAAGATTTGCTAGGAGTCCAGCTATTCAACTGTTAGACTTTGACTTTAAATTACTGTGATCAATACCTTCATGTATTAAAAGAGTAAGAGAGTAACTTTGATTTTTCTAAATGAATGAAAGGCATTAGACCACAATTCAAGAATTGTGATGAACTCAAAGCACAATAATATAAAAAGAAAGTCACACTTAGACACATCATAGTGAAACTGTACAAAACTAATGTCAAAGAGAAAATCTTAAAAACACTTAGAAGACTCGCCAACTTTAAAACAGCAGCAGCTAAATAGAAGACTGCAAAGCACTGCTGTAATTTAAAAAAGCTAAATAATTAAAGGGATAAACCAAGCTAATGAATTGGAAGTCTTTATATTCTAATTACATCAGTTCTCTTCAAATTTATCTGTAGATTTAGTGCATTCCCAATAAAAATATCAGCCACTTTGTGTGTGTGTGTGTGTATGTGACTTGATAAGCTCATTTAAAAATGTGTAAGAAACTATAAAGACCCAGCATAACCAAGACAATATTGAACAACAACAAAACTGGAGGAGTTACACTACCAGATATCAAGACTTATTTTAAACTTACAGTAATTAAGACATCCTTCATTGTTTCATATAAACAAAGTTACATGATCAAGTCTCTACTAAGACTTGGTGAGGGAAAGAATAGTACTTTTTCAATAAATAGTGCTAGATTAATTGAACATCTAAATTAAACCATGATCTCTTCTTCCTACCATATAAAAAAATCAATCCCAGGTTAATTGTGACCTAAATATAAAAGGTAAAACATAAACCTCAAGGAAAATAAACTTTTAATCTTAGAATACATAAAGATCCCCTAAGCAGGACACAAAAAGCAACATTTATAAAGTAAACAAACAATAAATTGAACTGCATTAAAATTAAAAATGCATTTTTTTTCTTTTTTTTAATTCTTTATTGATTAAGGTATCACACGTGTGTCCTTATTGCCCCATTGCCCTCTAGCCCCCTGCTCGAGCCCTCACCTCCCTAGTGACTGTCTCCATTGGTTAGGCCTATATGCATGCATACAAGTCCTTTGGTTGATCTCTCCCCCTTACCCCTGCCCTCCCCTGTCTTTCTTCTGAGGTTTGAGGGTCTGATCAATGATTCTCTGTCTCTGGATTTGTTTTTGTTCATCAGTTTATGTCATTCATTATATTCCACAAATGAGTGAATTCATGTGATATTTATCTTTCTCTAACTGGCTTATTTTGCTTAGCAGAATGCTCTCCAGGTCCATCCATGCTATTGCAAATGGTCGAAGTTCCTTCCTTTTTACAGCAGCATAGAATTCCATTGTGTAGATGTACCACTGTCTTTTAATCCACTCATCTGATGATGGGCACTTAGGCTGTTTCCAAATCTTAGCTATTGTAAATTGTGCTGTTATGAACATAGGGAGGTATATATCCTTTCTGATTGGTGTTTCTATATTCTTGGGATATATTTCTGCAAGTGTGATCACTGGGTCAAATGGGAGTTCCAGTTTTAGTTTTTTGAGAAAACTCCATACTGTTCTCCACAGTGGCTGCACCAGTCTACATTCCCACCAGCAGTGCAGGAGGGGTCCTTTTTCTCTGCATCCTTGCCAGCATTTGTTTGTTGATTTGTTGATGATAGCCATTCTGACAGGTGTGAGATGATACCTCATTGTTGTTTTGATTTGCATCTCTTGGATGATTAGTGGCTTTGGGCATCCTATATAATAAAAAGCTAATATGCAAATAGACTGAACGGTGGAACAACTGAAACAACCAAACAACTGTTTTCTATGACATGCGCTGACCACCAGGGAGCATGTGTGGAACATGGCAGGCATTGGACATGGCGGGATGGTGGAGCAGGTGAGCAGGGACACCAAACCAAGGCAGGGCACCAGTTGCAGTCATCAGGGCAAGCGTCTGGTGGTTACTGAAAATCTTTGCCCCCATGCACTGCAGTCCCACCCAGTGCTTAAACCTGCTGCCAGCACCAGGTCCGCTCACACCCACAGCCAATGCTAGAGTTGACACTTGCATCTGCTGTCAGTGCTGGTCCCGGTCACTTGACGCCATCAGCGGGTGTGAGTGACAGCTGCCAGCCCTGATCACCCCTGAGGGCTTCTCCACCTCCCCCTGCTCCTGAGGGGCAGATGCTGCCACTCGCACTCGCTGCTGGTACAGGCTCCTATTGCTCTATGGGTGTGAGCAGGGCCGGCACCATCAGCGCATGGGAGTGGCAGCATCAGGAGCAGGGCTTCCGGCAGACAGGGGACCAGGGGTTGTGGTGGGAGGAACTAAGTGGGGGCGCAGAGGATGGGTCGAGACCTGTCCCTGTGCCCACCACAGCCTAGTGGCCCACAGTTCCTTTTAAGGTGCATGAATTCGTGCACTGAGCCCCTAGTGTTTTCATATGTCTCTTGGCCTTCTGTATGTCTTCTTTTGAAAAGTATCTATTTAGGTCCATTGCCCATTTTTTGATTGGTTTGTTTATCTTCCTTTTGTTCAGTTGTATGAGTTCCCTATAAATGTTGGAGATTAAACCCTTATTGGTGATAACATTGGCAAATATGTTCTCCAATGCATGGGCTTTCTCATTGTTTTGTTGATGGTTCTTTTGCTATGCAGAAGTTTTTTTTTATTTTGATGTAGTCTCATTTATTTATTTTCTCTTTAGTTTCTATTGCCCTGGGAGCTGTATCAGTGAAGATATTGCTTTGGCATATGTCTGAGATTTTGCTGCCTGTGAATTCCTCTAATATTTTTATGATTTCCCATCTTATGTTTAAGTCCTTTATCTATGTTGAGTTTATTTTTGTGTATGGTGTAAGTTGGTGGTCTAGTTTCATTTTTTTGCATGTATCTGTCCAATTTTTCCAACACCATTTATAAAAAAATGTATTTTCATCAGAAGACATAATAAAAAGAGTAAAAAGGAAAGCAATAGAGTAAAAAAACGTATTTGCAATTTTTTTTATATAAAACAAAAAATAGGACATGCATCCAGACAAATAAGCAAAGTAGAAGATGACCCAAGAGACATAGAAATGTGCAAAAGACTTGAATAGGTGTTTAAAAAATAAAAGATATCCATATGTACAATATGCATATAAAAAATCATCAAAGGAATGAAAATTAAAAACCACAATTAAGTATTGCTAACTATTCACTGGAATGAACACTTTTAAAAGACTGACAATACTACATGCCAGAAAGGATACAGAGCAATTGAACTTTCATGCACTGTTGATGGATATATAAATGAGTACAAACACTATGGAAAATTTGTGATACCTTTAAAGGCTGAGCATATATTAACCATGTAACCCAACAATTTCTACTCCTAGGTACATGCACAAAAAAAATGAGTGCATATATCTACCAATCTCTCTCTCTCTCTCTCTCTCTCTCTCTCTCTCTATATATATATATATATATATATATATATATATAGAGAGAGAGAGAGAGAGAGAGAGAGAGAGAGTGCCATCACATCTGAAACAACCAAACGGATGACCAAACAGGCTGAGTGGGGTGACAAGGCAGGCAGGGGGGTTAGTGAGGGACAACCAAATGACTGAGCAGCAGGCTGCTTGGCTTGACCAGGTTGGCAGGGAAATTAGTGAGGGATGACCAAACGACTGAACACCAGGGTGTATGGGGTGACCAGGTGGGCAGGGGAGTTAGTGAGGGATAACCAAATGACTGAACGCCAGGCTGAATGGGGAGAACAGGCCGGCAGGGTGGGCAGTAAGGGGCAACCAGGTCAGCATGGTGGGGTAATTGGGGGCAACCAGGTTGACGGAGGGGAGGGCAGTTAGGGGATATCAGGCCAGCAGGCAGAGGCAGTTAGGGGTTATCAGGCTAGCAGGGGAGACAGTTAAGGACGACCAGGCCGGCAGAGGGGGGTACTTGGGGCCGACCAGGCCAGCGGGATGGGCACTTCAAGGTGATCAGGTTGGCAGGGGGGCATTTGGAGGCAACCAGGCTGGCAGGGGGCAGTTAGGGGAGACCAGGCCAGCAGAGGGGGCAGTAAGGGGCAACCATGCTGGCCAGGCTGACAGTTAGGGGCAACCAGGCCAGCAGAGTGAGGCAGTTTAGGGTGACCAGGTTGGCAGCAGGGGGCAGTTTGAGGCAACCAGGTTGGCAGGGGGTGCAGTAAGGAGCAATCAGGTTGGCAGGCAGAGGTGGTTAGGGGTGATCAGACTGGCACAGGGGTCAGTTAGGGGCAATCAGGCAGTCAGGCAGGTGAGCAGTTAGGAGTCAGCAGTCCTGGATTGTGAGAGGGATGTCCGACTGCAGGTTTAGGTCCCCAGGATTGGGCCTAAAACGGCAGTCAGACATCCCCCAAGGGGTCCCGGGTTAGAGAGGGTGCAGGCTGGGCTGAGGGGACCCTTGCCCCCGTGCATGAATTTTGTGCACCGGGCCTCTAGTATAATGTAGAATACTGCTCTTATCAGCTTTGCACAGAAGAGCCCCAAATTGAAAACAATCCAAATATGTATTAACAATAGAATGCATATACAATGCACTCATATAATGTATTACTACATGGCAATAACAATGAAAAAAATCACAGTTACATGTAATATTAAGGAGAATCTCAGAAGCAATATTAATGGAAAGGTGTTAGATATAAGGAAAAATTACTGCAAGAGACATTTTTATAAATTTAAATAACAGCTTAACAAATCTACTTTATGGCATTTGAAATCTGGATAATGATTACATTTTGTGGAGGATAATAATATGTTGGAAGCATAAAGAAGGGCAGTGTTGTGTTGGTGATGTTCTATGCAAGAACTGAATAGCATCTATGTTACAACAGAATCATTGAAGGCAAGGGTATTGGTCATCTGAGTGCCATTTTCTTAATATAATGAGCTGGTATGTTTGAAAATTTATGAAAAGGATAAAAAGATATGATATCCAAGACTAAAAATATCTAATTCTGAAAGATATTTGGTCACAATTTTTGAGGTGAATCCTCAAATTATTGTGGGTAATTTTGGCCAATTGTTAATAAATTCCATTAAGATATATGTAGAAGTTTCACAGGGGAGTTTTACCAAAAATTCAAAGAAGAACTAAAACCTACCCTCTTCAGACTATTCCAAAAAATTTAAAAGGAAAGGACACTTTCAAGCTCTTTCTATGAAGCCAGCATTACCTGAATCCCAAAATCAGATAAAGACGCTACAAAGAAAGAAAATTACAGGCAAATATCACTGATGCTAAAATACTCAACAAAATATTAGGAAATCGCATCCAGCAATACACCCAAAAGATCATACACCATGACCAAGTGGGATTTATTCTGGGGATGTAAGGCTGGTACAATATCCACAAATCAATAAAAGTGATGCATCACATCAACAAATTGAAAGACAAAAACCACATGATCATGTAAATTGATGCAGAAAAAGAATTTAACAAAATCCAACACCCTTTGTTGATGAAAACTCTCAGCAAAGTAGGAATAAAGGGATCATTCCTCAACATAATAAAAGCCTTATATGACAAACCTACAGTCAACATCGTATTCAATGAGCAAATACTAAGACTATTTCTCCTGAACAGGAACAATACAGAAATGCCCACTTTCACCACTCCTGTATGACATAGTATTGGAAATGCTAGCCATTTGATCAGACAAAAAGAAAAAAAATAAAAGGTATTCAAATTGGAAAAGAAGTAAAACTGCCATTATTCATAGATGAAATAATATTGTAAATAAAAATCTCTAAAGACTCTGAAAAACTACTAGATTTAATAAATGAACTTGTCAAGGTAGCAGGATACAAAAATAACACTCAGAAATCTACAGCATTTTTATACAGCAATAATGAACTTACAGAAAGAGAAACAACAACAACAACAGAACAATTCCATTTACCATTGTACCAAAAAAATTAAGATACCTAGGAATAAACTTAACTAAGGAAGTAAAAGACCTGTATTCAGAAAACTATAGGACTTTGAAAAAAGAGATAGAGGAAGATATCAACAAATGGAAGAATATACCGTGTTCATGGATTGGTAGAATCAACATCATTAAAATGTCCATACTACCCAAAGCAATCTATAGATTCAATGCAATGCTCATTAAAATACCAAGGGCATATTTTACAGACCTATAACAAACTCTCCAAAAATTTATATGAAATAATAAAAAAAAAAACCAAAAACGAATAGCCACAGCAATCCTGAGAAAGAAGAACAAAGTTGGAGAGATTACAATACCATATATCAAGCTATATTGCAAAGCCACTGTTCTCAAAATGGCCTGGTGCTGGCACAAGAACACACATATAGACCAGTGGAACAGCACAGAGAACCCAGAAATCAACCCAAGCCATTATGCTCAATTAATATTTGACAAAGGAGGCAACAGTACACAATGGAGCCAAGACAGGCTCTTCAATAAATGGTGTTGGAAAAATTGGACAAATACATGCAAAAAAATGAAACTAGACCACCAACTTACACCATACACAAAAATAAACTGAAAATGGATGAAAGACTTAAATGTAAGATGGGAAACCATAAAAATCTTAGAATAATCCATAGGCAGCAAAATATCCAACATATCCCATAGTAATATGTTTACGGACACATCTCTTAGGACAATAGAAACTAAGGAGAAAATAAACAAATGGGACTATTTCAAAATAAAAAGCTACTGCAGAGCAAAAGAAACCATCAACAAAATAACAAGAAAACCCACTGCATGGGAGGACATATTTGCCAATGTGACATCTGATAAGGGTTTAATCTCCAAAATGTGTAAGGAACTCATACAACTTAATAAAAGGAAGATGAACAATCCAATGAAAAAAATGGGCAAAGGACCATTTTCAAAAAGACACCTTTTGAAAGAGAACATACAGAAAGCCAAGAGACATATGAAAACATGCTCAAAGTCACTAATCATCTGAGAGATGCAAATCAAAACAACAATGAAGTATCGCACACCTGTCAGAATGGCTATCATCAACAAATCAACAAACGACAAGTGCTGGCGAGGATGTGGAGAAAAAGGAACCCTCCTGTACTGTTGGTGGGAATGCAGACTGGTGCAGCCACTGTGGAAGACAGTATGGAGTTTCCTCAAAAAATTAAAAGTTGAACTCTCATTTGACCCAGTAATCCCAATTCTTGGAATATATCCCAAGAAAACAGAAACACCAATCAGAAAGGATATGTGCACCCTTATGTTCATAACAGCACAATTTACAATAGCTAAGATTTGGAAACAGCTTTAGTTCCCATCAGTAGATGAGTGGATTAAAAAACGATGATAAATCTACACAATGAAATACTACACTGTTGTAAAAAAAGAAAGAACTCCTACCATTTGCAACAGCATGGACAGACATGGAGAGCATTCCGCTAAGTGAAATAAGCCAGTCAGAAATAGATGAGTATCACATGATCTCACTCATTTGTGGAATATAATGAACGACATAAACTTATGAACAAAAATAGATCCAGAGACATAAAACATTGACACACAGCCAAACCTCAGAGGGAAGGCCAGGGAAGGTGGGGATGGGGGGGTAAGAGATCAACCAAAGGACTTGTATGCATGCATATAAGCATAACCAATGGACACAGACAGTAGGGTGGTGAGGGCATGTGCTGGGGATTGGGGATGGCCAGGGAGAGGACAATGGGGGAAAAGGAAATGTGTAATACTTCCAACAATAAAGAATTTAAATTAAAAAAAGGAAAAAAGGTTAGATTTAGAAGTAATAATACTCTTCATACGCTGGATGAAAGTAAACATGTTAAATATTTCTTTAGTGATCTAAGCTGCATATCTTAGCTATATTTTTAAAATATGTTTTTATTGGTTTCAGAAAGGAAGGGAGGGGGGAGAGAGATAGAAACATCAATGATGAGAGAGAATCATTGGTTGGCTGCCTCCTGCATGCCCCCCACTGAGGATGGAGCCCGAAATATGGGCATGTGACCTCACCAGGAATGGAACCATGACCTCCTGGTTCATAAGTCGACGCTCAACCACTGAGCCATACCAGTTGGGCTCTTAGCTATATTTTTTAATGATGCTTATCCATAGATATACTAGTATTTAAAAATGCCATGAGTGCCAAGTGTAAATTCATAGGCTATATTTTCATTTTCTGGAAAAACAATAATAATATTTGAACTCACATGAAGCAGTAAACTGACTTTCACTTCACGTCATTCACTCATTCATACAGAAAATTTATTGAGTAGCAAATATTTATTATATATCATAGTAAGTGATGGAAAGAAGATGTAATATCTGCTCCTAAAAATTTTCTGACAGTTTGATGTTAGAAACAGAAGCAAACATGGGAGAAATACAGTATATTGGTTAATAGAATGACATCTGAAGACAAATTGCATGGGTTAAAAACCAAGCTTTAATATTTGCTAACTGTGTGACCCTGGACAATATGTTTAACCTCTTTATGCCCATTTTTTCATCTTAAAATCCTAATATATAAAAATCCTGGGTCGTAAATACCAGTAACTACTGAGGCTGACCAACTGGAAGTCAGTCCTGCAGGTTGAACAAAAATAGATCCAGAGACATAGAACACTGACACACAGCCAAACCTGCTGCCACTGCAGGTGCAGTGCCCCAGCACTGACTGCTGAGGGGGTTGTGAATCAGGGACAGAGAGAGTTCTGAAGAGAGAAGCAGGGACTAATCCCTCGCCTCTGTGGCAGCTTTTGATCAGCACTTGCCTCTCTCTTTTTCTCCCAGTCTGGCCAGCAGCCTCCTCTCCATTTCTCTCCAGGCCTCTACTGGGGCTGCTGATCAGTCTGGCCTTTCTGATCAGGCCCCGTTGATAGGCCCAGAGATGCTGACTGGCATAGAAACCAACCAATCAGGACAAAATCTGGGTCAACTGTGAGGAGCCAATGGCTACCTAGGAGGCGGAGCTTTTGACACTGACTGGCATAGAAACTGACCAGTCAGAACCAAATCTGTGTCAATTGTGATGAGCTAGTGGCTGCCTAGGAGGCGAAGTTTCTGGCTTTGACTGGCATAGAAACAGACCAATCAAAACCAAATTGGCTGGCAGAGAAGGGCAATTGGGGGCGAGATCAGGCCTGCAGGGGAGGGCAGTTGGGGGCAACCAGGCTGGCAAGAGGAGGGCGGTTGGGGGCAACCAGGCCTGCAGGGGAGGGCAATTAAGGGTGATCAGGCAGGCAGGCAGAGGCAGTTAGGGGTGATCAGGCAGGCAGGCAGGTGAGCGGTTAGGAGCCAGCGGTCCCAGATTGTGAGAGGGGTATTCAACCGAGGTGGAATCGGTCCTAAACCAGTGGTTGGACATCCCCAGAGGGGTCCCAGATTGGAAAGGGTGCAGGCTGGGCTGAGGGAACTCCCCCTCCATGCACAAATTTCTTTCACTGGGCCACTAGTGTAATAATAATAGTACTAACTCACAGGGTCATTGTGAGGACTAAATTAAAGTAGATATTACAGGTAAATTATTTAGCACAATGTCTAGCATGCAGTAAATGCCTAATAAATCCTGATTATTATTATAAAATAATAATAATATATTAAATGATATATTGTGATATATTTTATTATATGTTTTATGTTTTATGTGAACCCAGAATAAAGATACCAAATTAAACCTTGGTGGTTTAAGGAAGAACTTCCGTGGATGACATAGCCTATGGTTACAATTCAACAAATTCTTACTGATTGCCTACTAGTGCTAGGTATTGTGCTAGGTTTTAAAGAAATAATCGTTCACTGTTTATTGATGAGACAAACAATTATAATGCAGAAAGATACATGCTCTCATTGGGTAAGTAGACTCATTGCTTAAGAGTTTCCTAACAAAGTATGGGAAATACAGCATCCTGTCTTTCACATTGGAAATTGACAATGTATAATATGCTATTCAAGGACTGGAGATGAGAATAAAACAAAACAAAACACAAGAAAATAAAACAATAAGCCAGAATCTCCCAAACTTATTTGTAAATGAACCCTTTTTATTAAGGCATACTAACTATGCTCCTCTGAGCATCACTTTTGCAAGTCTTGTAATAAGAGTAACAGTAGCATTGAGATGAATGGCAAGCCCTCTCCAAAACTCATTTGTAAGGGGGATTAGAAGAGGAAGCAGTTAAGTTTATTAACTTTGCTTTTTCTTAGTCTGACTCCTTTTCCAGACAGTGAGCTATCGCCAGATCATTTAACCATTGCCTCCTTGAGGTTAACAACATCAGCACTAGTAAAGCTTGTCAAGTCAACAAATCCACACAACCTTTCCCTGAAATCATTAACATGCAGCCTCACCAGTGCTTTCCAGGTAGAGAATAGCAGCAAAGCGGGGAGAGTGCTCCCTTTTTGGCTGCTAGTTGACAGAGCAATTACTGCATTTCACATAAACGACTAAAAAGAAATAGGGGCAGTGACTAGATTTTTCTGAAATTTTTTCTATCACAATATAAAATTATGAGAAATGCTTTAAAATTCAGAAGCTTATGCATGCAAATTTTTATACATTTCTACTTGTTTGACTTTTGAATTTCAAAATACACAATTGATGGAATTTTTTTTTTCTTGAAAATACATGACAAATAGTAGGATGCTAGTTTCAAATTGAGTCCAAGTTTCTAATTTTGGTTCAATATACTAAACATATGCTATTAGGCAAATAAATTAATATAGCCACCTAGATTATGCCTAAATCTTTTGGTGAAATAAAGTCAAACTATCTTTTTTTTAGGAAATCATGTCAGCCCCATCTCACATCCCTACCACCAGAGTTAACAACATTCACAATCATAATTCAATTTGTTGAATGTTAGCTCTTTTTCTAATTATCTTGACAATAACATACTTTAATGCTCATGGTTTAAATTTCAAATTATGTCCAAAGAAACCCAAGCTAACCCAAATAAATATAGGATAATAGTAATTGATTAAAAGAAAGACACACACCACCCCACTTACCAAATGATAAACATAATATCACCTTTGTGTAAATGTTTTAGACCTTCTCCATTTGTTTACTTGTATATTAACATATTTCATTATCTTTTAAAAAGGTTCCAGAGAAGGAGGAAGGCAGAGAGAGAGAGAAAAAAACACTGATGTGAGAGAGATACATTGATCTGCCTCTCAAATGCATCCTGATCAGGGATCTAACCGAAATCCAGTTATTTTTCCCAATTGGGAATGGAACCAGCAACCTTCCAGGGCACTGGATGATGCTTCAACCAACTAAGCCACACCAGCCAGGGCATATTTCATATTTTTAAATGAGATCTGTCATTCATGGAGTCCATCAACACTTTACCACAAAGTATCACCATGTAGACAATTATCATCATTATTACTTTTTGTTAATCCTCTGCCAAGGATATTTTTTCTATTGATTTTTTAGAGAGAGTGGAAGAGGGGAAGGGAAGGAGGAGAGAGAGAAACATCGATGTGAGAGAGATGCATCAACTGGTTTCTTCCTGAACACACTCCACTGGGTCAGGGATGGACCTGTAACCCAAGTACTGTGCTCTTGACCCGTAATCCAACCTGTGACCCTTCAGTGTTTCCAGCCAACACACTAACTACTGAGCCACATTGACCAGGGCTGTAGAAAGTCAACCTATCTTTTAAGATTTAGCCTAGCCAGCATGGCTCAGTGGTGGAGCATAGACCTATGAACTAGGTCACAGTGTGATTCCCAATGAGGGTACATACCCAGGTTGTGGGCTCGATTCCTAGTGGGGGACATGTAGGAGGCATCCCATCAATGATTCTCTCTCATCAGTGATGTTTCTATCTCTATCTCTCTCTATTTGTCCTTCTCCCTTCTGCTGAAATCAATAAAAAATATATTAAACAAAACAAAACAAATAACAACCAAAAATATTTAAATAAAACTGAGTTCCTTATATATTACTTATCATATATATGGTTTGCATTTTTTCTCCTATTTTGTAGGTCATCTTATACAAATATACATACAACTCATTGGCCTGTTTTCATGCTATGATTGAAGAGCTGAGTCCAGAGACTGTATAGCCCACAGAGCCTAAAACATTTACAATGTGGCCTTTACAGAAAAAGTTTGCCAACTCTGCCTTAGTCTGTTAGTCTTAATTATCAACTGGTTTCAGTAGGCTTTTGACAGAACTTGGGAATCAGTAGTTTCACTCTTGAATTTTTAAAGAGCATTTGAGCAGGATCCATATGCTATGAAAATCTAAGAATCAGACTTATATTCACGTCCTGTAGGAAGGCTACTCTCCCTCTGCTGGGTCACAGACATAACAGGAAGTGGGCAAAATTTCCTGAGAAGAAGAGTTGTGATTGCCACCATCCTTGTACCTTGCACTTGGCCAAAACTCGGAGGTTTTCTGACAATAACTGACAGGATTAACACTTGCCTACCTTAATAGTTAAAAATTCCTATGTGATCATTTTAGCAACTTTATTGAGATATAATTCATTCATGTACTTAAAGTATAAAGTTCAATTTTTTTAGTGTATTCAGGTATGAAGTTTAGAATATCTTCATCACTTCAAAAATAAACCTCCTAACTTTAAGGATCACTCCCTAACCTTTGTACCTCCTCCAGACCTAAGCCACCACTAATATACCTTCCATCTCTAGAGATTTAAAGGTTCTGAAAATTTCATATGATTAAAATAATATAGTATGTGGTTTTCTTGTGTCTAGTTTCTTCCATTCATCATAATGTTTTTAAGGTTCATCCATATTATAGCATGTAGCAATAAGTTTATTCTTTTGGTAGCTGAATAATATTTTATTCAGGCACACCTCATTTTCTTGTGCTTAACTTTACTGTTCTTTAGTACAGATACTGACTTTTTCACAATTTGATGATTGTGGCAACCTTGTGTCGAACAAGTTTAACAGCATGATTTTTTCAAGAAAACTTTCTCACTTTGTGTCCCTGTGTCACACTTTGGTAATTCCCACAATATTTCAATTTATTATTAGTAGTAGAGGCCTGGTGCACAAAATTCATGCACTCAGGGGGAGAGTCCCTCAGCCCGGATTGTGAGAGGGTGCAGGCCAGGCGGAGAGACCCCACTGGAGCACGACTGGGGCCAGGGAGAGATGTGAAAGGTTGGCTAGCCAGGGAGGGACCACGGGAGGGCTCCAGGGCATGTCGGGCCCTTCTCGCTCAGTCCTGATCGGCCAGACCCCAGCAGCAAGCTAACCTACTGGTCGGAGCATCTGTCCCCTGGTGGTCAGTGCATGTCATAGAGAGGGGTTGAGTGGCCTTAGCATATCATTAGCATATTACAGTTTAGTTGAATGCTTGACTGGACTACCAGACACTTAGCATATTATGCTTTTATTATATAGGATTATTATGTTTTTTATGGTGATCTGTGATCAGTAATATTTGATATTATTAATAAAACTAGTAGCCCATCGAGCGATATCGTGAGCAGTAGGCCGCCCACCGCTTCTGCGGGAGCTGGCAGGAACCACAGCATGCTGCCGGGAGCAGCGCTGCTTCCATGGAAGCCCTGTGGCTTCTGTAGGAGGTGGAAGTGAGCTGCCGGTGCTCACGGAGCTGGGAGGGAGCCATTCTGATTCTGCGGGAGGAGGGAGAGAGCCGCACTGCTTCTGCAGGAGGCAGTCCACCGTCTCCTCTCTGGGCCTGTGCTCAGCCGCAGAGGCTGCGGGCTGGACACCTGTCCCTGACAGTGTCTGCTTTGGCTTCACTGGGCCAGCCTGAGCTGGGGCACAGCAGCTCGCTGGCCCCCCTATCTCTATTTCCTCCTGCACTCCGGGCCTCACCTACATGTGCAACCTCCTCCTGTCTGATCCTGACCCCTTACAGTGTCCTGGCACAATTTGCATTATATATATATAGTTTGGGGGCACCACAAACCATAGCCATATAAGACAGAACTTAATTTGTAAATGGTGTGTATGCTCTGACTGCTTTACTGGCCAGCTGTTCTCCCAGTTCTTTCCCTCTCCTTGGACCTCCCTATTTCCTGAAACACAAAAATATTGAAATTAGATCAATTAATAACCCTGCAATGACCTTTAATTGTTCAAATAAGAAGAAGAGTCACATGTCTCACTTTAAATCAAAAGCTAGAAATAATAAAACTTAGTGAGGAAGGCAAGTCAAAATTCAAGATTAGACAAAAGCCAGGACTCTTGCACCAAAAGGTATGTCAAGTTTTGAACACAAAAGAAAAGTTCTTGAAAGAAATTAAAAGTATTACTTCAGTGAACACATGAATAATAAAAAACACAAAGCAGCCTTATCACTGATATGGAAAAAGTTTTAATGATCTGGATCAGGGGTTCTCAAACATTTGTTTTTTTACTTCAAAGTAAGATATGTGCAGTGTGCATAGGAATTTTTTCATAGTTTTTTTTAAAAACTATAGTCCGGCCCTCCAACGGTCTGAGGGACAGTGAACTGGCCCCCTGTTTAAAAAGTTTGAGGACCCCTGATCTGAATAGAAGATTAACCCAGCCACAACATTCTCTTAAACCAAAGCCTAATTCAGAGCAGGTTCCTAACTCTCTTCAATTCTATTAAGGCTGAGAGAGATGAAGAAACTGAAGAAGGTGAAGAAGAAAGGTTTGAAGTTAGCAGAGGTTGGTTTATGAGGTTTAAGGAAAGAAGCTATTTCCATAACATAAAAGTGCAAGGTGGTGATGCAAGTGCTAATGTAGAAGCTGCAGTAGTTATCTAGAAGATCTAGTCAAGATAATTAATAAAGGTGGCTACACTAAACAGGTTTTCGCAGACAAAATTGTCTTATATTGGAAATTGTCTTTCATTGCTAGAGAGGAGAAATCAATGCCTGGTTTCAAAGAACAGGCTGACTCTCTTGTTAGAAGCTAATGCAGCTGGTGACTTTAAGTTGAGGTCAATGCTCATTTACCATCCTGAGGTCCTTAAAAATATGCTAAAGTTACTCTTCCTGTGCTCTATAAACGAAACAACAAAGCCTGTATGATAGCACATCTGTTTGTAACATGGTTTATGGAATAGTTTAAGCCCACTGTTGAAAACTATTGCTCAGGAAAAAAAAATTATTTCCAAATCATACTGCTCATTGACAATGCCCCTGATCACCCAAGAGCTCTGATGGGAATGTACAATAAGAATGATGTTTTCATGCTTGCTAACACAACATGCATTCTGCAGCTCATGGCTCAAAGAGTAATTTTGAGTAATACATATCCTAAGACTATAGATGCTATAGATAGCAATTCTTCTGATGGATCTGGCCAAAAAAAAAAAAAAATTAACACAAACAAACAAACAAACACCTTCTGAAAAGGATTCACCATTCTATGTTTTTAAGAATATTCATGATTCATGGAAAGAGGTAAAAATATCAACATTAATATGAATTTGGGAGAAGTTGATTCCAACCTTTAAGGATGATTTTGAGGTATTTAAGATTTCAGTGGAGGATGTAGTGGAAATAGCAAGAGAAACAGAAATAGAATTAGAAATGCAGCCTAAACATCAGATTGAACTGCTTCAATCTCATTATAAAATTTAATGGATCAGTAATTGCTTCATATGGATGAGCAAAGAAAGTGGTTCCTTGAGATGTAATCTACTTCTTGTGATGATGCTCAGAAGATTTTTGAAGTGACAATAAAGAATTTAAAATAGTACATAAACTTATTTGATAAAGCATTGGTGGGGTGTGAGAAGCTTGACCCCAATTTTGAAAGAAGTTCTACTTTGGGCAAAATGTTATCAAAAACATTGCATGCTATAGAGAAAAGATGTAGGAAAGGAAGAAACAATGTGGAAAACATTTTTGCATCTATGAATTTTATTTTATTTGTTTTTAATTAAATTTATTGGGGTGACATTGGTTAATAGGATTACATACGTTTCAAGTATACATTTCTAGATACATGATCTGTATATTGCATCGTGTTCCCACCACCCAAAGTTAAATCATGTTCCATCACCATATATTTGTTTTCTTATTTTAAAAAATTGCCACAGCCACCCCAATTTTCAGCAACCACCATCCTTATCAGTCATCAACATCAAGGCAAGACCCACCACTAGCAAAAACAGTGCAACTTGCTGAAGCTTCAGATAATGATTAGCATTTTTAGCAAAAAAAGAGTTTTTAAATTAAGGTATATACAATTTTATGGACACAATGCTATTGCACACAATAGATTACAGTACAGTGTAAACTTAACTTTTATCTGCACTGCGAATCCAAAAAAAAAAAAAAAATTGTGTGACTCCCTTCATTGTGATATTTGCGGTGGTCTGGAATGGAACCCACATTATCTCCGAAGTATACCTGTACTACATTTTGCTTATCTATTAAGGAGTTGATGGATATTGGAATTATTTCCACTTTTTAGGTATTATGAATAATGCTTTTATGAACATCGGTGTGCAAGGTTTTGTGTGGAAATATGTTTTTACTTCTTTGGGGCAAATACTTAAGAGTGGATTGCTGTGTCATATGATCACTCTATAATTAATTATTTGAGAATCTGCCAGACTGTATTTTTTTTTTGTGTGTGTGTGTGTGTGTTTTAGCATAAACATTTTTATTTATTTTTATCTTTAGTGTTGAAAGTATTACATATGTCCCTCTTTCTCCACATTGAACCCTTTTAGCCTGCCTCTGCCCCCTGCCCCAGGCCTTCACCACCCTATCGTCTGTGTCCATGGGTTATGAATATATGCATAACAGTTCTTTGGTTGATCCCTTCCCACCCACCCATCCACCCCCACCTTCCCTCTGAGATTCAACATAACAGACTATTTTTTAAAGCAGCTGCCCTATTTTACATTTTTCACAGCAGTGTATAAAAGTTCTGATTTTTCTGCCTCCTCTTCAACACTTGTTTCTTTCTATTTTTTTTTTTATTCTAGCCATCCTAGTAGCTGTGAAATGATATATCATTGTGGTTTTGATTTGCATTTTCTGAAGACCAAAATGTCAAACATTCTTTCATTTGTGTATTTCTCTTTTACTCATCTTTTTCAAATAGTTTACCTCTTATTCCAGTGCTTTATTTTTATTATTTTTATTTATTTTTTATACCATCACCTTGGGTGTTATGATTTTATTTTTTTATTAGTTAAGGTATTACAAATGTGTCCTCATCCCCCCCATTAACCCCCAACCTCCCCACCCTCCCCGCACACTCATGCTCCCATCCCCCTGCTGTCCATGTCCATTGGTTTGGCTTATATGCGTGTATACAAGTCCTTCGGTTGATCTCTTCCCCTTACCCCCGCCCTCCCCTACTTTCCTTCTGGGGATTGATAGCCTGATCACTGTTTCTCAATCTTTGGATCTGTCCCTTTTCATCAGTCTATGTTGTTCTCTATAATCCACAAATGAGTGAGATCATGTGGTATTTATCTTTCTCTGACTGGCTTATTTCACTTAGCATAATGCTCTCCAGTTCTATCCATGCTGTTGCAAAAGGCAAGAGGTCCTTCTTTTTTACCGCAGCATAGTATTCCATTGTGTAGATGTACCACAGTTTTCTAATCCACTCATCTGCTGATGGGCACTTAGGCTGTTTCCAAATCTTAGCTATGGTGAATTGTGCTGCTATGAACATAGGGGTGCATATATCCTTTCTGATTGGCATTTCTCATTTCTTGGGATATATTCCTAGTAGTGGGATCACTGGGTCAAATGGGAGTTCCATTTTTAGTTTTTTGAGGAAGCTTCATACTGTTCTCCACAGTGATTGCACCAGTCTGCATTCCCACCAGCAGTGCAGAAGGAGTTCCTTTTCTCCACATCCTCTCCGGCACTTGTTGTTTGTTGATTTGTTGATGATAGCCATTCTGACAGGTGTGAGATGATAACGCATTGTCGTTTTGATTTGCATCTCTCGTATAATTAGTGACTTTGAGCATGTTTTCATATGTCTTTCGGTCCTCTTTTGAAAAGTGTCTATCTAGGTCCATTGCCCATTTTTTTATTGGATTGTTTATCTTCCTTTTGTTAAGTTTCATGAGATCCCTGTAAATGTTGGAGATTAAACCCTTATCGGTGATATCATTGGCAAATATATTCTCCCATGTAGTGGGTCTTCTTGTTGTTTTGTTGATGGTTTCCTTTGCTGTGCAAAAGCTTTTTATTTTGATGTAGTCCCATTTGTTTATTTTCTCTTTAGTTTCCATTGCCCCAGGAGCATTATCACAGAAGAAATTCCTTCGGCATTTGTTTGCGATTTCGCTGCCTGTGGATTCCTCTAGTATTTTTATGGTTTCCCGTTTTACATTTAAGTCTTTTATCCATTTTGAGTTTATTTTTGTGTATGGTGTGAGTTGGTGGTCTAGTTTCATCTTTTTGCATGTGTCTGTCCAATTTTCCCAACACCATTTATTGAAGAGACTGTCTTGACTCCATTGTAAGCTCTTCCCTCCTTTGTAGAATATTAATTGGGCATAGTGGTTTGGGTCGATTTCTGGGGTCTCTATTTTATTCCATTGATCTATCTATATGTCTGTTCTTGTGCCAGTGCCAAGCTGTTTTAAGAACAGTGGCTTTGTAATACAGTTTGATATCTGGTATTGAGATCCTACCTACTTTGTTCTTCTTTCTCAGGATTGCTGCAGCTATTCGAGGTCTTTTTTAATTCCAGATGAATTTTTGGAACGTTTGTTCTAGATCTGTGAAATATGCCATTGGTAGTTTAATGGGGATGGCATTGAATCTATAGATTTCTTTGGGTAGTATGGACATTTGGATGATGTTGATGCTACCAATCCATGAACGCAGTATGTTCTTCCATCTGTTTATGTCTTCCTCTATCTCTTTTTTCAGTGTCCTGTAGTTTTTCACATATAAGTCTTTTACCTCCTTAGTTGTTTATTCTTTGGTATCTTAATTTTTTTGGTGTGGTGGTATATGGGATTGCTCTTTTAGTTTCACTTTCTGTAAGTTCACTATTGGTGTAAAGAAATGCCATGGATTTCTTGGCATTAACTTTGTATCCTGCTACATTGCCCAATTCATTTATTAAGTCTAATAATTTTTTCATGGAGTCTTTAGGGTTCTCTATGTACAGTATCATGTCATCTGCAAATAAGGACAGTTTTACTTCTTCTTTTCCAATCTGGATGCCTTTTATTTCTTCTGCTTGTCTGAACGCAATGGCTAGTACTTCCAGTACTATGTTGAACAGGAGTGGTGAGAGGGGGCATCCCTGTCTTGTTCCTGTTTTTAGGGGGAATGGTTTTAGTTTTTGTCCATTGATTATGATGTTGGCTGTGGGTTTGTCATACATGGCTTTTATTATGTTGAGGTATGATCCCTCAATTCCTATCTTGCTGAGAGTTTTTATCAAGAAAGGGTGTTGGATTTTGTCAAATGCTTTTTCTTAATCAATTGATATGACTATGTGTTTTTTTCTCTCAATTTGTTTATGTGATGTATCACATTTATTGATTTGTGGATATTGTACCATCATTGTATCCCTGGGATAAATCCTACTTGGTCATGGTGTATGATCTTTTTGATGTACTGCTGGATCTGATTAGCTAGGATTTTGTTGAGGATTTTGGCATCTATGTTCGTGAGGGATATTGGCCTGTAATTCTCTTTCATTGTGTTGTCTTTATCTGTTTTTGGTATTAGGGTGATGCTGGCTTCATAGAATGAACTGGGAAGTGTCCCTTCCTATTGAATCTTTTGACATAGTCTGAGGAAGATAGGTTTTAGTTCTTCCTTGAATGTTTGATAAAACTCCCCTGTGAAGCCGTCTGTCCCGGGCTTTTGTTTGCTGGAAGCTTTTTGATTACTGCTTTGATTTCCTCCATAGTTATTGGCCTATTTAGATTTTTAGATTCTTGCTGATTAAGTTTTAGAGGGTTGTATTTTTCTAGGAATATGTCCATTTCCTCCATTTTATTTAGTGTGTTGGAGTAGAGTTCTTCATAGTATTTTCTAACAATCTTTTGTATTTCTGTGGGATCTGTTGTTATTTCTCCTCTTTCATTTCTGATTTTGTTTATTTGGGTCCTCTCTCTTTGTTTCTTGGTGAGCCTGGCTAGAGGTTTATCAACCTTGTTCATCCTTTCAAAGAACCAGCTCTTGGTTTTGTTGATCTTTTGTATTGTTTTTTTGGTCTCTATGTCGTTTATCTCCGCTCTGATCTTTGTTCTTTCCTTCCTTCTGCTTACACTGGGCTTTTCTTGTTGCTCTCTTTCTAACTCTTTTGAGTTGTAGAGTTATATAATTTATTCTCATTGTTTCTTGTTTCTTGCAGTAGGCTTTCAGAGCTATGAACATCCCTCTCAAGACTGCTTTCGCTGTGTCCCATAGGTTTTGTATTGTTGTGTTTTCATTGTCCCTTTGTTGCCATGATGTTTTTTATTTCTTCTTTGATCGCTCTGGTAACCCAGTAATTGTTTAGTAGCATGCTATTTAGTCTCCATGTGTTTGATTTTTTTGGATTGTTTTTGTTGTAATTGATTTCCAGTTTTATGTCTTTGTGATCTGAGAAGATGCTTGAAATGAGTTCAATTTTCTTGATTTTCAAAAGACTTTGTCTGTGACCCAATATATGGTCTATCTTTGAAGATGACCCATGTGCACTTGAGAAGAATGTATATTCTTTGGCTTTCATGTGAAATGTTCTGAAGATGTCAATTAATTACATTGATCTAGTGAGTCATTTAGGATTGATGTTTCTTTGCTGATTTTTTGTTTAGAGGAGTTGTCAAGTGGTGATAATGGGGTGTTAAGGTCCCCTACTATGATTGTATTGCTGTCAATCTCTCCCTTGATCTCCTCCAGAAGATTTCTTATGTATTTGGGTGCTCCTATATTGGGTGCATATATATTTACCAGAGTTATTTCTCCTTGTTGGATTGCTCCCTTTAGTATTATGAAGTCGCCTTCTTGATCTCTTTTTATGTCCTTCACTTTGAGATCTAATTTGTCAGACATAAGTATTGTTACCCCAGCTTTTTTTTCACTTCCATTCGCCTGAAAAACCTTTTTCCATCCCTTCACCATCAATCTGTGTGCATCTTTTTTTCTGAGGTGGGTTTCCTGTAGACAGCAGATATATGGGTCATGTTTTTTTATCCACTCAGTTACCCTATGTCTTTTGATTGGGCATTTGATCCATTTACATTTAAAGTTATTATTGATAGAAACTTGTTAGTCACCATTTTTGTTCTTTACCGCTGTGTTCATTCTTTGTTTCCTATTTTTTCTTTTTACAGCAGACCCTTTAGCATTTCTTGCATTGGTTGTTTGGTGGTAATAAACTCCCGTAGACCATTTTTGTCTGTGAAGCTCCTGATTTCACCATCAATTTTGATTGATAGCCTTGCTGGTAACAGTATTCTTGGATTCAGACCCTTCCTTTGCATGACTTTGTATATTTCATTCCATTCCCTTCTTGCCTAATGTGTTTCTGTTGAGAAATCAGTAGCTAGTCTGATGGGGGATCCTTTGTAGGTAACTTTCTGTCTCTCTCTGGCTGCTTTTAAGATTCTTGCTTTGTTGTTGGTGTTTGCCAATTAAATTATAATGTGCCTTGGCATCAGTCTTTTGGGGTTCATTTTGTTTGGGACTCTGTAAGCTTCTTGGATTTGTGTGAGTTTTTTCTTCCCTATATCAGGGAAATTTTCTGTTTTTATTTTTTCAAACAGATTTTTTTATTCCTTGCTCAGTTTCCTCTCCTTCTGGCACCCCTATTATTTGGATGTTGTGTTGTCCCAGAGTTCTCTTAGGCTCTCTTCCTGCTTTTTAATTTTTTTTTCTAGAAGCTGTTCTGCTTGGGTATTTTTTCCTACCTTGTCTTATAGCTCGCTGATGCAGTCCTCTGCTTCTTCTAGTCTACTGTTGATGCTTTCTATTGAGTTCTTTATAACAGTAATGTCATTTTTCATTTCTTCTTGGTTTTTCTTCATTTTTTCTTGGTTCTTACACATATTGTTGAATTTGTCTTTCATTCTTTTCATCCACATTATGACCATTTCTCTGAATTCTTTCTCTGACAGGTTGCTTGCCTCCATTGTCTCCATTTTGTTTGCTTCCTTTTCTGATCATGCCTGTTTTTCTTTCATATGTGGGTTGGTTCTTTGTTTCACCCTGATCTCTCTTTGCCAGGTGTTTGGTTATGTAGTTCTCTCTCTGCTGCGTTGATTTAAAGGCACAAATACAACACAACAAGGCACAACATACAAGGCATTGCACACAAATGTATTCACGATATTAATGACCCCAAATAAAGGTAACCACCATAGTGAAGAGAATTAGGGGATAAAGAAGAAAAAATAGAAAAAGAGAAAAGAGAAAAGAGAAAAAGAAATAAAAAAGGAGTGAAGAAATGAGATTGGGGAAATGGAGAGAGAGAAAAAAAGTGAGAAAATGAAATAGAAGTGGGGAAGAGACTATTTATATGGGGAGAAAACTCTAATAGAACTGCTACTGATCCCAATGAATTCCAGCAACAGATCCCTGGAGATGAAAGCAAACTACAAACAACCACTAATAGCAGGCAAAGCAAGGGAAAACAGAAGCACAAAAATAACCAGAGAAAGAAAAATGAAAATAAAAAACAAAACAATCCACAAACAAGGATAAAAAAAAAACCCAATATACTCAAAATCAAGCAAACAATAGCAAAAGGACAGCTAGAAAAAGAGAAAAAAATTTGGAGAGTGAAGAAAGATAAGAGATAGGTGTATATGGATTTAGAGCAAGGGATTGGAAATTAGACATATAAGTAAGGTGAAATTTAGACAGAGGGTAAAAAGAAGGAATAGGGAAAATCTAAAGCAGGAATAGGGTAAGAGAAACAGGAAAACAAAAGGGGAAATATGAGGAAGAGAGTTTTGGCTTAAAGGTAAAGTTGAGATAAAGAAAAATGATGCTAAAGGGATGATGAAAATAGAGTGTAGAACACTAATCCAAAAATAAAATAAAGAAAAAATAAAATGACACTTTAAAAAATGGTAAAATGATAGTAATAATACTGGTTAAAAAATAAAAATGTAGTAATTAAAAAGGTAAAATCAGGTGATGAAAAAAATAATAAAATAGGTTCTTAATTAAAAGGTGAAAAAAGAATAAAAAAATAAAATAAAAATGTGCAGTAGTGAAGGTGCTTCAGATCTTCTACTCTTCTTTTTGGCACACCTTAGTCCTGCCACGTATTCAGGAGAGTTTTGAAATTTCCCTGCGATACACTGTCCCTCCGTGTTGTAAACCACAGTCCTGATTTTAAGGCAGGCTGTATTTGTTTCCCAGACTGCCTTTATTTGTGTTCACAGGAGAATCAGTTCGTGGCTCTGCCTCTGGGTGGCAATGTGTCTGGATTGACCTCCAAGGCTATAAGTCCTCTCTCTCTATCCAGTAGTTAGGGCTTATTTTTCTCTATTGTACTTGAAACTGGTTTGGGAAAGTCCACTGTCCAGAGCTGGTTCTTTAATCGTTACTTCCCGCTCTGTTTCCCAGGTTCCCCAAAAACAACTTTCCCCTACAGGCTCTGCGAGTGACCCCAATTGGCCAATCCCATGCACTGGGTTTAATAATCAAACGCACAGATTTAAGGGGAAGTGTAAAAACAAGAGCCTGAGAAGTTGTGCGAATTCGCAAGCCTCCAGCTTCCAGGTCTGCACGCAGTCTCCGCGGGCCCTCTTGCCCCTGGCACCAAGTAGCCGGCAGACTGGCAAAATCCGAGGCTGCTTTTTTTGCATCCAGTCCAGCTATGGGCTTATTTTTAGCGTTCCCTTCTGCCAGCAGCCCTGCGGGTGCCCTTCCACACTCGCAGATCACTCTGGCCCCAAGAGCCGCAGACTTTGTGGGGCACAGATTTCCCCACACATGCATTCCTCTCTCCAACCTGAATTACAAACCGCACCTTTAGGGGAAGTCTAACATTTCTGTGAGAAGAAGCAGTGCTCGTCTGAGTTCTAGTAGTAGCGCTGCTTGTGATCTGTTGTTTCCGGGTTAGTAGCCAATCTCTGGATGCCGATAACAGCCACTCAAGATGGCATGGTCTCCGCAGCTGAGCCTGTGCTCTGGGAGAGATTTCATCCGCAGTCTCCAACAGTCCCCTTTTTCCGGGAGTTCTCTGTCTTTCCAGGCTGCAAACTGTCTCTCAGCTGAATATCCTCTGCTTATTCAGGCTGTATGTTACCTGTTTCAGCTGCTCACCCTTATCTGCTCCGGGACAAGGCACAGGATGCATCCATCTATACATCCGCCATTTTCTTTCTCCTATTCCAGTGTTTTAAAGTGAAATATTAGGTTGTTGAATTTGAATCTTTCTTCTTTCTTAATATTCACATTTATAGCTATAAATTTCTCTCCAAGTATTATGTTAGCTGCATCCCATAATATTTTTAGATTGTGTCTTTATTGTCACTTATGTCAAAGTATGTTCTGATTTTCCTTTTCATGTCTTCTTTGATCCATTTTTATATATGAGTGTGTTGATTAATTGCTATATTTGTGAATTTCAGAAACATTTCCCTGCTATAGATTTCTATTTCTATCCCATGTGGTCAGAGAACATACTTTGTCTTACTTATGATCTTTTAATTTCATTGAGTTTTGTATTATGGCTTAGCATATGCTTTACCTTAGAGAATGTTCTGTGTAAACTTAAGAAGAATATATATTCTGTTGTGGTTGGGTAGAGTATTTTGTACATGTCTGGTTAGGTCTAGTTGGTTTATAGTATTGTTAAAGTCTCTTGTTCTATTCATTATTGAAAGTAGAATATTAAAGTTTACAACTATTATATTTGAATTGATTATCCCTTCATTTCTGTCAGGTTTTGTTTCTTGTATTATGGTGCTCTGATATTACATGCATTTATATTTTATAATTGTTATATCTGCCTGATGGTTTGACTTGCATTATATATCTTTTATGTACTTTTACCTTCAATCTGTTTGCATCATTAAATCAAAAGTCTGAGATATAGTTCAATCATGTTTCTTAGCCCATTCTAACAATCTCTACCTTTTTATTGGATCTTTTAATTTGTTAACATTTATTGTTATTATTGATATAGTTGAATTTATGTTTACTATTTTACTTTTTTATTATATATATCATATATTTTATTCCTTTATTCCTCTTTTATTTCTTTATTTCATATTAAGTGAATATTTTCTAATGTATCATTTTATTTTCTTTAATAATTTTTATTGTATTTTTTAGTGGGTGGTCTAGAGTTTATATATATATCTTAACTTATTTGATTCAGCTTTCAAGTTATACTACCTCAATTCTAGTGATATATACTAAGTTACATTCATATAGCTCTATTTCTTTTCCCCTGCATTATTATTACTATATATACTAGAGGCCCGGTGCACAGAAATTTGTGCACTTGGGGGGGGGGGTCCCCTCTGCCCGGCCTGCGCCCATTCACAGCTCAGGACCCCTTGGGGGATGTCCACCTGTCAACTTAGGTCCACTCCCCGGGACATCAGGCCTAAGCTTGCAGTCAAGCATCCTTCTGGCAGCCAGGGAGCCCTTGGGGGATGTCCGACAAAAGGCTTAGGCCCCCAAGGGATAGGGTCTAAACCATTAGTTGGACATTCTTAGTGCTGCCACGGAGGTGGGAGAGGCTCCTGCCACCACCTCTGCACTGGCTAGCCATGATCCAGCTTCTGGCTGAGTGGCACTCCACATATGGAAGTGCACTGACCACTAAGGGGCAACTCCTGTATTGAACGTCTGCCCCCTGGTGGCCAGTGCGCATCATAGCAACTGGCCATTCTGTCATTCAGTCAATGTGCATATTAGCTTTTTATTATTATTATATAAGATGTCCCTATTTCCTGCCTTTTGCCCCCTCTACCCAGCTCTTGCCCCCCACTTCTCTCTGGCCATCACCATACTGTTGTCTGTGTCCATGGGTTGTGCATATATCTTCTTTGGATAATCCCTTCTTTAAATTCACTTCTTTAAATTTTTATTTTCAGATAAGTGGTTATAACTGCACCATTATATATTTTCTATTATATCATTTAGAGTTAAGATATTTTTTAATTGAACCCTTGTAAATTTTATCACAATTTAATAAATTATGCTAGAAGCAATTAGGAGATTTTTCATGTAATGCATACACATTTCAATTAATATTTTATTAATTTTTAATTTTTTAATATTTTAATTTGAAATAATCTCATACATGCAAAAAAACTATAAAATACTACAGCATATTATATGTACCCTTCACCCAATTTCTTAGGTGTTAATAATTTATACATAACCATTATACGACTAACAAAATTTGGAATTTATTTTTCTTATCATCTCTTTAATGTTACTTAATCCATTTACTTTGTTTTTGTTAATCTTCACCCAAGGATATTTTTCCATTGAATTTTAGAGAGAGTGGAGAGAAAGGGAGAGACACATTGATTGGTTGCCTCCTGCACATGCACTGATAAGGACTGGGGATCAAGCCAGCAACTGAGGTACATGCCCTTGACTGGAATCGAACCTGGGACCCTTCAGTCCATGGGCTAATGCTCTATCCACTGAGCAAAACAGGCTGCAGCTTAATTCATTTACTTTTAATCTATATGTGTCTTTATATTTAAAGTGGGTTTTGTTTTTGATTCACCCTCATAGTCTGTCTTTTAATTAATGCATTTATGCCACTGACTTTAAGAGTATTTACTGATAGAGTTACTACCATATCAGGTGGCTGCTGGGGCTTTCTGGGGTGGGCTTGCCTTGCCACCCGTGCCTTGCCACCCTGGAGGGGGGCTGTCCCGCCCTGCCTGCATTATGCAAATTAGCCGCCATCTTTGCTGGTGGTTAATGTGCATATCTCAATGATTAGCCAATGGGAGGTGTAGTGAAGGTATGGTCAATTACCATGTTTGTCTATTATTAGATAGGATTACATCTATTAATATTAGAAACATAACAATACATTGTTTTAATTATTATATTTATGGTCATTTCCATAGCCTAATTTAACTTAGCTCCCACCTACCTCCATTTTGCTGTTGTTGGTAAATATATTACACATATATTACATTTTCATACATTATAGGTCAAACTATTTTATGCAATTGATTTTTTAAATATATTTTTATTGATTTTTTACAGAGAGGAAGGGGAGGGATAGAGAGTTAGAAACATTGGTGAGAGAGAAACATCGATCAGCTGCCTCCTGCACATTCTCTACTGGGGATGTGCCCGCAACCAAGGTACATGCCCTTGACCGGAATTGAACCTGGGACCCTTGAGTCCTCAGGCCGATGCTGTGTCCACTGAGCCAAACCGGTTAGGGCTATGCAATTGACTTTTAAATCTCTGAAGATAGAAGAGAAAATTCCATTTCTACTGTCTCTTATAAATGCATAATTACTTTTATTGTTCTTTGCTTTTTTATATGTAGACTAGAGGCCCAGTGCACTTGGGAAGGGAGGTCCCTCAGCCTGTCCTGGGCCCTCTCACAGTCCGGGAGCACTGGGGGAATGTCTGACTGATGGCTTAGTGGGCCCAAGCCATCAATCTGACATCCTTAGCATTGCCACGGAGGCAGCAGCGGCTCCCACCACTGCCGCTGTGAGCCTGGCTTCTGTCTGAGTGGCGCTTCCCACTGTGGTAGCACACTGACCACCAGGAGGCAGCTCCTGTGTTGGTGTCTGCCCCCTGGTGGTCAGCATGCATCATAGTGACTGGTCATTCCCCCATTTGGTCATTTGCATATTAGCCTTTTATTATGTAGGATACACTGTAAATGAGGCCCCCTAGAACCATAAGAATGCAAAAATTCACTGTTAACTCATTTTCAAATTGCCCCCACTTAAAATCAAATTTCCAAACTGGGGGGCGTGTGCTACACCTTGGGAACCACTGGGCTTGACACTTTTCCTCTGTGAGTTTCATTTCTGAATACATACACATATACCATGGAAATTGTAATCTCTTCGACGCCTACCTCACTGGGCTGTCATGAGGATGTTCTGAACTAATAAACCTAGAAATGTTTCATCAAGTAAGTGATGTCTAAATGGGAAGAGATTATTTTTTTTTTAATTTTGTTTTATTGCTTAAAGTATTACACGGGTACCCTTGCAGGTAGCAGGTGCTGATTAGGGGAGGAGGGCATGATTGTTTCCTGGGGCTGTAGCTATGGAAGCTTTGCAGAAGGTTCCGCAGGCCTCGGAGGGGTGGGTTCTTCCCAGCAGCCCTGTAGCGGTGGTCATCCCTGGAGGCACTGGTGGGGGTCAGGGTGTTAGGGGGGCACTAGGAGGGTGGCGAGGCCAAAGGGGGAGTAACTGTCAAACCTTCCCACTTGGTGCCATTCTTTAAATTGTACCTGGCTGTTTCACAGCTGTATGTGCTCAGGGCCGGGCTCCAATCTCTTGGAGCTGAGTGCAGACCGGGCCAGGGCAGAGCCAGGCTGGCTAGGAGGGCAGGTTTAGTCATGCCTCCAGGGAGGTTCAGTGCTTCTACTGCGGAGATGGTGCTGCTGCTGTGGGGGGGAGGGGGGGTTCTGACCTCGGGGGGCCACTCAGGCCTGCCTCTGCTCGGGTCTGGAGTTGTAGGGAGGAAAGATGTGCCCAACCCCAGCGGAGGGGGCCTGGCATGCTATTGTGGGCATCCCTGGAGGGGTTGGCAGGGGAAGAGATCGGGAGTCGGAGGTGCAGGCTGCAGCTACTCCCAAGGCTGGGTCTTCTCCCCATCTGGTCAGCCTCCCTGTCCCCCAGGGGGTGCGGGGGCTGGGGTAGGGTGTCCGTGCAGGGGGATTGGAAGAGCTCCCCGTGGCCGCTTCCTCTTCCTTCTTTGCAGTCCGGGCTCCTGTCAAGCACTGTCCTCAGACCCCCAGGAACTTGGCTCCGGCCTCCAGTCCCCTGCTGGTGCAGCCTCCTGCTGGTCTTTCAATATGCAAATTGGTTGTTGCTGGGACACGGTAACAGCAATTAGCATATTACCTCTTTATATGTATAGATTTAAATACTGTTTGAATACTTGCTTTCAGCCTGAAGACCTTCCTTTATTATTTTTTGTAAGGCAGTTCTGCCAGCAACACATTCTGTCAGTTTTTGTGTATCTGGGAAAGTCTATTTAATACTCATTTTTGAAAAATAGCTTTGCTAGATATAGAATTCTTGGTTGACAATTTTGTCCTCTGAAAACTTTGCCTTTTGGCCTTCATTGTTTCTATTGAGACGTCAGCTATTAAACTTATTGAGGTTTCCTTGTGAGTAATGAGTCAGTTTTATTTTGCTCCTTTTAAGATTTTTTTCCTTGTCTTTGACTTTCAGCATTTTTATTTTTTATCTATTTGTGGATGTCTTTGTATTTATCTTAGAATTTTTTGAACTATTTTAGACATGTAAGTTAATGTTTTTCAACAAATTATTTGCTAGGCTTTCAGCCATTGTTTCTTCCAATATTTTTTTTCTGCTTTTATCTTTCGCTTATCTCTCATAATGAACAATTATTTTTCAATTGATGATGTACACATTTCTCTCATTTTTCTTAATACTTTCTTCCATTTGTTTTTTGGTTCATATGGTCTTTATTGAATAGATATATCTTGAAGCTTGCTTACTCTTTCTTCTGCCAGTTCAAGTCTAGTGTTGAAACTCTCTACTGATTTTTTTCATTTTATTTTAGTTATTATGCTTTTTAACTCTATCATTTCTATTTGGTTATTTTTTAAAATTTCTATCTCTTTGCTATTTTTTATTTGATGCAACATTATTGCTATGCTTTTTTTTTTCTTTAAACATGGGTTCCCTTAGTTCTGTGGTATGTTTATAATGGCTACTTTACAGACTTTTTCATATAAATCTGACATCTTGTCACTGTTACAGGCACTTTCTTTTAACTGTTTTTTCTTTCAGTGGATGGATATACTGTCCCTTTTTTTGCATGTTTCATAATTTGTTACTGTAAACTGGACATTTTAGATAATATATTGTAACAACTTTGGGTAATACTCCCCTCTAGGAGCTTCTTACTGTGTTTGTTTATTTGTTTAGTGATTGGCTGTCTTATTTTAGTAAAATCAAGACTCCTCCCTCCCATAGTGTTCAGCCTCTGATATTGTTGCTCAGAAAAGCAGTTTTAAGTAGAGTTTCAGTGACGCTGAGATAACAGTTTTTGAAGGACTCTTTTCTTCTTTCCTTTACCATACCCACCTGCTAAATTCCAATATTTGCAGATGATTGATCTATTGTTTTCAACAGTGCTATGGGGAATAAGTTGTTTTACAAATGAATGCAATCAAACTTTGACTCCTTTGAAAAAAAATAGTTTCTAATGTCAGTGTTTGATTTTTGTTCTGACCCCAGCAAAGCTTCTCCTGGCTGTCTTATTTCTGGTTCTCACCTTCAAAGTAGCTGGCCTGCACTTTAGCCTATATCTTACACCTTCTTTCAATCACCTTTTATCACACTTATTGGATGAGCCCTCACTGAGGTGAGCAGAAGCCTTGAGTATTCTCAGCTTGTCTCTCCTGACATGAAACTACCATCCCCCAAGCTGGAGAAAGAGTGATCAGGATTCACTATATTCAGAAGTGCTGTATCCATGTTAGAACCTCTGTTTCATGTGTCAGGGCTGGGTATAAAAAAAGGAAGTCTCTCACTCAATTGCAGTTGCCCATTCATGTCTTAGCCTCAGCAACAGGTACCTGGGGATAAGATGAGAAATGCTGACATTCTTCTCTTCCTAGGGAAACACACACACACACACACACACACACACACACACACACACACAAAACCAAACCAAAAAAAGAAACCACACCCTTTATCTGGGTGCTGTTGGAAAAAGAACACTATGTTATTGGTTGCAACATTCTGGAGTGGAGTCTCTGTTTCCTGGAGCTGGAAGGTGGAAAAGGGAGGTAGTAATCTTGATTAAATAGATATTTCTTTATTTTCTATTTATCCTCAGGATCATTTCCAGAGGCATTAGTTAATTTTTTTCTTAAATAGTTTCACCAGTTTCACTATAGTCAATTTCTTCTATATGATATTGATTAAAATTGATATATGAGTAATACTTCCTCTTTATAAAAGAAGTATTTAATATATCTGGACCTTAGTTTTTACCACTATAAAATAAGGAGTTTTATGTAAAGCAATGCTAGTAACTCCAAATTCTTATATTTCCCTATTTTCGGAAGGTAACAGAATACATAAGATTAAATGACACCCTGTGCTACAAACTCAATGAAGAAAAAAAATGGTGAAAATAGTTTTTGATGTATGTCAAACAATATAAAATAACTAGTTATGCATAAGTAATCCAGATTTTGAATAACAGAATACAGAAAAATTGCCTATTAATTTCTCCAACCAAGCTCTTTTATCATGGGAGAGGTATCCCGTTACATATATTGCCATGGTTAATCAATTGTTGAAAAAAAAATGTTCCATAGGGTACTTCCTGGTGATTTTATTTTACTTTTTATTAAGAAAGTAGTACTGATTTTGGCTTTCTAAATATATTGACTCTTTTCCTAGGTCTTAACAATTGGCAACAGTGTTCTTGTTAAGCCAAATTTAAATTAATTTTATCCTCTATGACAGTTTCTGAGTTAAAAAAAATACAAACCCTCTTGTGGTTGCTATCAAAACCTTTTATAGCTTATTTAACAAGGGAGGTTAATGAGGAAAGAATTTACCTTAATGATTAAAATACATACCTCAAACTGGGTAGCATTGCTCCCTAAAGTAATTTAGTCTATGAAATTTAATGTGGGGATGGAATTTCAAAGAGAAATATAAAGCTTAAATATTATGCTGCTTAGAATGTAAGGGCAATACTTATCTACAATTGACATTTTGTCTCACTACATAGAAACCTAGAAAATAAATTATTTTTCTTACAAGTTCTCTAATGCTAAAATGCTAGAATTCATTCTTATGATTTCCAGAGCTATGGATGTAAAAATACTCTATATTTTATATGGCATTTTGAAATAGGAAGAAAAATTTTTCTAGTAGGAAGGGATTTCTATTGGTTTTGAACATGCTTTTTGATGTGTGTAAACATGTTTTGTAATTTAGATTTGCAAAACATAAACAATTTGTAAAATCGGTTGCAAGAAGGACTTCAGTTTCAGCTCTGACATGTAAAAAGCTTAGAAACCATCACTCCTGTCCTTATAAGATAAGCCAGAATTTTGCTTGACATATCATAGAACTGAGGTAGCAAGGGAAACCACAGCCTCAAATCTGAAGACACAGGTGAATTCAGAGAGTCAGAGCCAAGATCTGTTTACCTGGAACAGAAGCCACTAGAGCTATAAATGTGTGGGATTACTTAAATAGTAATGTTTTATACATTTCTGGAAGCTGAGCATGGGTTACGATGAGGGTGAGAAACTTCTGGTGTGATAGTCTTACATATTTTAGTGTTATAACTCAGGAATCTTAGTAGATTCTCACAGTAAAGAAATGAGAAAGATTGCCTCTTGACTGTGGCAGTGGGATGGGATAAGTACTTTTTGTGAAATGCACCAGGCTTTCTCTAAAACAAAGGCCACCCTTCAGGGGAAATGATTTTACCAGGGTGTTATCTCAAAGCCACAGGGAGAAGGACATTCTTCTCACTTCAATCCTCTCTAGTCGTCCTTACTTAATCAGCAGGAATAATAAAGCTGTACAAGAAAAAACACTTGAGAAGGTCAAAGCCAGAGACACTGACCCACTTCAATACTGTGATTTAATTGGAAGAATAATATAAAATGTTTTTCCTCTCTTCATCTTATAACATCACCAACAGAGCTCAAACATAATAATGGATTACAAATAAAAGATCTGTAAGACAGAGACTCTCTCTAAGGAGAAGTAAATTGAGAAAATCCAAAGTCGGTAAAGGGAGATATCTTCAGAGCATGAGTAGGGTTTGTAACCTGGTGGAGACAAATTGTGTTACAAAGCTTAATATTATTGGACTCTACATCACAACCTCCTTCTGTGCCCAGATCTCATAGTCCCTCTGACAAGAGAGCAAATTTTGCTTGGCTCTGAAGGAAAACTCCACCTCTGTTCAGCAGGAAGCAATGACAGAAGAGACCCTACTTCTTAGTCCCTTAAATATTCAGAGCCAAGAATCTTAGAGGGTGAAAAGATATAGTAGGCAATTAGACAAACATGAGCAGAGTAGGAACAATAAACCAGGTACGAAAGTTCAGCAGGATGGAAAGTTCTGGGTACCTAGCAATGGGCAATTGTCAGGAAGGACCTTGCCCCGATGAACTTTCTTCCCCTAGCATATCACTGGTCATGTGTTTTAGACACCCTGACCTTTCACATTGATGGTCATGCCAATTGGACCCTCCCCTGACATTTTCTACCCTGGTATTTCCATAGTCATGCAGTTGACCCCACCCAGGAGGAACAAGGAGGGCAGAGAATAACCTCATATGACTCTGTTGCATGACCACTCCCTTAAGAATTAAGTCCTCAGGACAATGAGTTTTTGGCCCACATCAAATAATATTAGGAACAAAGCCTTGGGTCTGTTGACCACAGAGGCAGAATTTTGGTCAAACTAGAGATAATAGCTAGGCCTCCGTTGTGTTTCAGCTTCAGGCCCAGAAAAGTAGAAAAACCAGATGACACAATGTGATGGCCAACATCAGGACCAGCTGCAATGACTAGTGACCACCTACCCTAGAAAGCACAACCCTGAAAGGGCACACCTGGAAAAGCATATGAACATTCTATTGATAGCCATACCACCCCCCATTCCAGGCCATCTCTAATATCCCCACCTGCTGGGGTCCAGCCCCAGCATTTCCAGGGATCCCTAAAGGTGTGGACGGAGTCAGAGGAGAAGGAATGAATGGCACAGAGGCAGTGTTCAGTTCATCAGCATAGTTGGGTTCTCTCGCCTGATTCTATCCAGGATCTCCAGCCAGGTTCTGTCCAGGTTCTGTTGCCATGTTCTCTCGCTAGGTTTTCCAGCCAGGTTCTGTTGCCAGGTTCTGTCCAGGTTCTCCTGCCATGTTCTCTCGCTAGGTTCTCCAGCCAGGTTCTCCAGGTTCTCTAGCCAGGTTCTTCCGCCATGTTCTGTCTAGGTCCTGTCTCTAGGTTCTGTCTTTTATTGTCTTGTTACATCTGTATTTATACCAGTCGATTTTAATCCTGTCAATTTCTATTGCAAAGGTTAGGGCGTTTCTTATCTCCATTCCAGGGAGTAAAGATTATGTAGCTTAAGCATGATTGTTTGTAGTTAAAGTGATTAACTACCAGCCTGGCACTTAGTTAAGGGATTTTATTCCCTCCCTAACATCAGGGAAAAATCCCTACCTGGGGAAACAACCTTTCTTGGAGAGGTGAACTTGGTTAAAACACACAGCACTAAGAAGGGGAGCAAACACATCAAGAACAGTATGCCATATATGCCAGTTCCCCCAAGACATATGCTGTGCAGATGTTTCTTCCCTGCAGCAACCATGTCAAGCAGCAAGGATGGACCGGCTTCCGGCAAATTATGGACCATCTTTCGGCACCCACCTTTGGAAACAGATTAAACCCCTTAAGACAAAGGACGCAGTGCACACTCGTGCACTCTCTTTCTAGAGCATGCCCATGCCTTTCCTAACACCTTTCTTTCTCCAGGTGCACTCTCTCTAGAGCACACCCACACCTCTCTTTCCCTTTTCTTCCTTCAAGGTTTGTACCTTTGCTTTCTTTCTCCTAGCTCCAAAATCCCTTCTTTTGCCTCTGTAACTTGTTTCCTGAGTCCATAGAGCCCAGCTGGCTTACTTCTTCTATGGCTTGCTTCTATCTCTGTGACTTTCTAAATAAACTTTTGATTGTAAAAAAAAAAAAAAAATCAAAGTCAAGAGAAGAGAAACAATACGGACACTGAGGATTTAAAGTTGCTGTAACTTATATCACTAGAACTTATAACCAACATTTAAGAAAGATCAACTCCTAGCCAGATTAATATACATCTTCACACTATATGCGTATTTACTTCACTTCCTATTACTAATACAACATATCTGGGTTTCAACAAAAAATTACAAAAAATACAGGAAAAACAAAACAAAACACAACCTGAGAAGATAAAGTAAACATCAGAACAAGACACGGATATGACAAATATGTTGCAAATGTGAGACAGAAAATTTAAAATAAATATAATTTTAAAATAACACCAAGATGGGACTTTAGTAAAAAAAAAAAAAGTAGACAACATGCAAGAGGAAATGGGGTCTGGCTAGTGTAGTTCAGTGGTTGAGCACTGACTTATGAACCAGGACATCATGGTTCAATTCCTTGACAGGGTACATGCCTGAGTTGTGGGCTTGATCCCCAGTAAGGGGTGTGTAGGAGGCAGCTGATCAAGGATTCTCTCTCATCATTGATGTTTCCATCTCTCTCTCCTTTCCTCTCTGAAATCAATTAAAATATATTTTGAAAAAAAAGGGTAATGTAAGCAGAAATAGAAATTCTAACAAAAAATTAAAAAGAAATGATAGAAATCAAATCATCTTAGTAATAAAAGATATCTTTGATTGCTTCAAAAGCCGACCCAATGCAGTTGAGGAAAAAAATCAGTGAGTATGAGCATGGATCCATAGAAAGTTCTAAAACTGAAAAACAAAACATGAATATTTACGAATTGTGGGACAATTGCAAAAGGTTTAACATATAGGTCATCAGTATACCAGAAGGAAAAGAAATAAAGAATGGAATAGAAAACAAATATTTGAAGTAATAATGGCCAAGATCTTTTCAAAATAAATAACAAACCCCAAGCAATAGATTCAGGAAACTCAGAGAACACCAAGCAGGAGAAATATCAAAAAATTACTGCATGTAAGAATATAAATATTCAAACTTCAAAAAAACAAAATCAAAGAAAAAATCTAAAGGAACTAAAGAAAATTTAAAAAAATACCTTACCTATCTATATAATAAAGATCCAGGGTTGTAAGGGCTAAAGGCTCAATCAGACCGGAAGTCAGTGCTGGGTTGCCACTGTGGGCACCCTGACCCAGCACTGACTGCCTAGGGAGGGGGCTGTGGATCAGGCCTGGAGAGAGGCCTGCAGAGAGAGAGGCAGGGTCTGATCTCTAGCCTCTGCGGCAGCCATTGATCAGAACTTGCCTCTCTTTCTCTCCCAGCCTGGGCAGCAGCTGCCTCCATTTCTCTCCAGGCCTCCACTGGGGTTGCTGACCAGCCCCGCCTTTTTGATCAGGCCCCGTTGATAGGCTCAGAGATGCTGACTAGCATAGAAACTGACCAATCAGAAACAAATCTGGGTGAATGTAAGGAGCCAATGGCTGCCTAGGAGGTGGAGCTTTTGACACTGACTGGCATAGAAACTGACCAATCAGAACCAAATCTGGGTCAACTGTGAGGAGCCAATAGCTGCCTAGGAGGTGGAGCTTTTGATGCTGACTGGCATAGAAACTGACCAATCAGAACCAAATTGGCTGACAGAAGAGGGCAGTTGGGGAGGAGATCAGGCCTGCAGGGGAGGAAAGTTGGGAGTGAGATCAGGCCAGCAGGGAGGGCAGTTAGGGACCATCAGGCCAGCAGGGGAGGGCAGTTGGGAGCAACCAGGCTGGCAGGGGAGGGCAGTTGGGGGTGAGATCAGGCCTGCAAGGGAGGTCAGTTAGGGGCGATCAGGCAGGCAGGCCTAGAGGTTAGGGGCAATCAGGCAGGCAGGCAGGTGAGTGGTTAGGAGCCAGTGGTCCCAGATTGTGAGAGGGGTGTCCTAAACCGGCTGTCAGACATCCCCTGTGGGATCCGCGATTGGAGTGTGCACAGGCTGGGCTGAGGGAACCCCCCTTCATGCATGAAGTTTGTGCACCAGGCCTCTAGTAAAGAAATAAAGATAAGAATTAGAGCAGCTTGCTCTTCTGATAACATGCCAGCAAAGAAGAGAATACAGTGAAATATTAAAAGTAATGAAAGAAAAAACACCCACCAACCTAGAAATCTACTATATCCAGCATAATTTTCCTTCACAATTGAAGAAGAAATACTTTCTCAAACAAACAAAAACTAAGGGAATCCATTGCCAGTAGTTCTGTTCTGCAAGAAATAGTAAAAGTTTTTCTTCAGGCATAAGAAAACTGATATAGGTCATTAACTTGGATACTTGCATGTACGTAAAGAAAGTAAGAACACTGGGGAAATAATTGAAAGCAATATAAAATATTTCATTGATCTAAAAGATAAATGTTTAAACTAATGATAGTCACAATATATTGGTTAATTACTGAATATAAATAAGTGAAATGAATGATAGAAAATAGCATAAAAAACAGGAGAATTGGTAATACTCTATTATAAGGCATTTTCTCTACTTGTGAAGAAGACTAGTGTTATTTGAAGGTGAACTTTTATTTGTTTAAAATGTTATTGTAACACTATGGAAACCACTAAAATTATTTTTAAAAGAAGCATGATTGATATATAATGAGAAGAGAGAAAATAGAATTATATAAAACCAGAGAAGGCAGAGAAAAAAGTCTGGCAACAAATAGACAATAGTTACAACCATAGTTAATATTAATCCTATTATATCAATCCTCACTTTAAATATGAGTGGTCTAAATATATCAATGAAAAGACAGATTATCAGAGTGGCTAAAAAACAAACAAAATCATCTATATTGTATGTATAATAAACCTATTTTATATACAAAAACTCCCATAGGTTAAGAATAAAGGGATGAAGAAAATATGCCATGATAATACAATTAAAAAGAAGACTAGAGTAGCTATATTAATTTCAGACAAAACAGAATTCAGATCAAAGAAATTTAGCAGGGAAAGAGAGGGGCATTTACAGCAATAATGATGTGTTTAAGCCTAAGAATACCAGAAGCAAAAACTGAGAAAATTGCAAGGAGAAAGAGAGAAATTCACTATTATAGTTTTATTCTATATCCCTCTTTTAGTAATTGATAGATCAAGGAGGCAGAAAATTAGTAAAGATATAGTTTACTATATAGTAAAGATATAGTAAAGAACAGAACTATCAATAAGCTGGATTTACCTCACATTTATAAAATATTCCATTCAACAACAGCAGAATATATATTCTTCTCAAATTGACATAGACTATTCAACAAGATAGACCATATTTGGGGCCATAAAACACACCTGAACAATGTTTAAAACAATAGAAACATTCTAAAGTATTTTTAGACCACAATAAAATTAAACCAGAAATCAATTACCAAAAGATAGCTGGTAAATCTCCAAATATTTGAAAGTTAAACAATGCACTTCTATTTTGCATATGAAGGAAAAAAGAACTCTCTAAAAATTTAAGTATATACTAAATAAATACAAAAATACACCCCATCACAATTTGAGAGATGCAGCAAAATCAATTTTGAGAGGGAAATTTATAGCATCAAATGGATGTATTAGAAAATAATACAATTCAAAAATTAATTATGTATTTTTTACTTTAGGACCTCTAGAGAAAGAAGGGCAGTTTAAGCTTAAAACAAGAAGAAAAATAGATAAAGTTCAGAGCAGAAGTCAATAAAATTAAAAATAGGCAAATAGTAGAAAAAAGCCAGTAAACAAAAACTAGTTCTTTGAAAATATTAATAAATCGGTAAATCTCTAGTTAGGCTAGCCAAGAAAACAGAGAGAAGACATAAATGGATATTAAAATGATAATAAAGGCATACTATAAATTAGATTTATGTCCACAAATTTGATAATTTAGATGAAGAGAAGAAATTCCTCAAAATATACAACTATAACTCACAAGGAGGAAAGATCAACTGAGTAGCTCTATATCTAGTAAGAAAGTAAACAAATAATTAAAAACCTTCTAAAAACATAATCACCAGGGTCAGATAATTTTACTGGTGAATTCTATCAAATATTAAACACAGAAATGATACCAATTTTACATAATATATTTCAGAAAATAGAAGCAGAGGAAACATGTCCTAACTCATTCTATCAAATCACCATTATTCTAATACCTGCCGGAAGCCGGTCCATCCTTGTTGCTTGACACAGTCGCTGCAGGATAGAAACATCTGCACAGCATATGTTTCAAGGGACCTGGCGTATATAGCATACTGTTCTTAATATGTTTGCTCCCCTTAGCGCTGTGTGTTTTAACCAAGGTCACCTCTCCGAGAAAGGTTGTTTCCCCAGGTAGGAATTTTTCCCTGAAGTCAGGGAAGGGATGAAACTCCTTAACTAAGTGCCAGGCGGGTAGTTAATCACTACAAACAATCATGCTTAAGCTACATAATCTTTACTCCCTGGAATGGAGATAAGAAACGCCCTAACCTTTGTAATAGAAATTGACAGGATTAAAATCAACTGGGATAAATACGGATGTAACAAGACAATAAACAGCAGAACCTCTCTGGAGATCCAGACCAGAACTTGGCTGGAGATCCTGGCTGGAGATCCTGGCTAGGCTGCTGATCAACTGAACACTGTCTCCGTATCCTTCCTTCTTCGCCGACTCCGTCTACGCCTTTGGGAACCCCTGGACCTGCTGGGGTTGGACCCTGGCATCACCAATGCCAGATAAAGACATATCAAGAAAGGGAAATAGGCAAAGGAAAATACGTGTATGAAAAGATACTCCACATTATTTGTTGTTAAGGAATTAAAAATTAAGAATAATGAGATATCATTTCAAGCCCATTAGAATGGTTAAAATAAAATAAAATAAAATAACACAAAAAACAACAACTGACATTTACAACTATGGGAGAAGTTGTAGAGCAAGAACTTCCATTCATTCCTGGTCAGAATGTAAAATGAAACCGCCAATTGGGAAGAAAATTTGGCAGTTTCTTTTAAAACTAGACATAATCTTACCATATGAACAGCAGTTACACTCTTAGGTACTTACCAAATTGATTCAAAAACTTATGTTCATGAATAAAACTGGACACATGCTTAGAGTAGCTTTATTCGTAATCACTAAAAACTAGAAGAAAAAAAGAAGTCCTTTAATAGATGAATGGACTGCCAACTGTGATACATGGAATATTTTACAGTGATAAAAGAAATGAGCTATCAGGCCATGAAAAGACATGGATGACTATTAAATGCATTTTTCTAAGTGAAAGAAGCCAATCTGCCTTGCTAGTGTGACTCAGTGGTTGTGGCATCGACCCATGAACCAGGAGCTCATGGTTCATTCCTGGTTAGGGCAATTGCCTAGATTGTGGTCTGGATCCCCAGTAGGGGGCATGCAGGAGGCAGCCAATCTATGATTCTCTTTGATTGTTGATGTTTCCATCTCTCTCTCCCTATCCCTTCCTCTCTCTGAAATCAATAAAAACATATATGTATATCCTATCTAATAAAAGAGAAACATGGTAATTAGCCCTACATCCGCTACCCTTCCCATTGGCTAATCAGGGCGATATGCAAATTAACTGCCAGCCAAGATGACGGCCGGCAGCTAGGCAGCTTGAAGCTAACATGAGGCTTGCTTACTTCCGTGACGGAGGAAAACAACGTTCCCCACCTGCCTTGCCGGCCTTTGAGCTTGCAGTTTGAAACATTGTTACAAATATAGAAGCTAAACAAAACCCCAGAAACCTGCTTTCAGCCTGCCGGGATCTCAGAGCTGGAGTTGATACAGTGTTTCGATTATAGAACCCAAGCAAACCAGATACCTGCTTTCAGCAGCAGAGGCCTCAGAGCTGGAGCCAGAGCTAAAGCTGGCCCAGAATAAAAAAAAAAAAGAAAAAAAGGAGCAGTTGGGAGCTTCAGTCACCCGCCAGCCTGAAAACAGCCCTCAGCCCCTCACCCAGACTGGCCAGGCACCCCAGTGGGGATCCCCACCCTGATCCAGGACACCCTTCAGGGCAAACCAGCCGGCCCCCACCCATGCACCAGGCCTCTATCCTATATAGTAAAAGGGTAATATGCCTCCCAGCACCGGGATCAGCGGAGCCACGAGGCCTCCCAGCCCCAGGATCAGTGGAGCTGAGAGGCCTCCTGGCACTGGAATCAGTGTGACAGGGGGCAGCGCCCAAACCCCCTGATGGCCCTGTGGCTCTGTGTGTGACAGGGGGCGGGGCCACAACCTCCCTATCCGCCCTGCTCTGTTCATGACAGGGGAAGGCGCCCCAACCCCCTGATCAGCCCTGCTCTGTGCCTGATAGGGAGGAGCTCCCCAAGCCCCTGATCGCCCTGCGGCTCTGTGTGTGACAGGGTGCAGCACCCCAACCCCCTGATCGGCCCTGCTCTGTGTGTGACAGGGTAGAGCCATAACCTCCCCATTGGCCCTGCCCTGAGTGTGAGAGTGGCGGCTCCCCAACCCCCCAATCGGCCCTGCTCTGTGAGTGACAGGGGGTGGCGCAGCAACCTCCCCATCTACCCTGCCTTGAGTGTGACAGGGGGCGGTGCCCCAACCCTCCAATCGGCCCTACCTTGAGCATGACTGAGGGTGGCATCGCAACTTCCCGATCCACCCTGCTCTGTGTGTGACAGGGGGCGGCGCCCCAACTCCCCAATTGGCCCTGCTCTGAGCCTGACCAGGGGCTGCACCTAGGGATTGGGCCTGCAGGTTGTTATCTCCCGAGGGGTCCCAGACTGCGAGAGGGCACAGGCAGGGCTTAGGGCCCCCCTCCCCCCCCCCGAGTGCACAAATTTCTCATATATATATATATATATATATATATATATATATATATATATACCATCTGTAAAAGCTACACATATATATGGTTCTAATTTTTTGACATACTAAAAAAGGCAAAATTATAGAGATGGTAAACAAGTCCTTGGGCACTAGGGTTATGGGGGTGTTGATTAGGTTGTTACTGGATTGCTGCCTGAGTCAGAGGGAGGTCAGCTCTCCCTCCTTGGTTCTTGTCAAATTTGCTAGGAAGAATTCACATGAGTTACAGAAGGCAGTGTTGAAGCAAAGTAAGCAAATTTATTAAGAATACACTTGGCATAAAGCATAAGTGGGCAAGTCAGGTCGGCTGAGTGCACTGCCTGGTGGGGGTTCAAGAATTTTATACATATTCCCCTTATAGGTTTCCAAGGTTCTCTGAGGGATAGACTAGATTTCAAAGTCCCTCTTTCACACTGTGTGGCTTTTCCCAGAATTTATAAGTACATCTGGTGATTTATCTTGACAAGTCCCAAGACTGCTGACTTCTTTGTTTAATGGGTGAGATAAGCTTCCTCTTTTTTTTCCTATTTCTCCCCTTCCCGTCCTCCTGCCTTAGTCATTATCTATATACCATCCAAATGCTTTTGGGGTTTTTGTAATTTGTCCCCCAAACTTCATCTGTCCTTAGGTTTTGTTGGCACAAATGGCATTAATTGGGTCTTTGTTCCCTATTTTCCCAGGCCAGGGTGATTTAAGCTATGTATTCTGTGGTTAGAGAGAAGAGGTATAAACTATTTGCTCTGTGTCCTTGGTTGGGGGAGATAAAGTTTTGCGATTCACAAGCTGGCTGTAAGCTGCCCAAACTGTTTGGCCTTGTTTAATTTTATTGTTTCAGTTTCCCCATTCCACTTGCTCAGGAATTTTCCTAGCTTCTTACTATCCTGCCACAAGGTGAATTACAGGAAACTTTTTTTGTTTTTTAGGACACTGAAACTCTTTTGCATGATACTGTAATGGTGTATATAAAACATTAAGCATTTGTCAAAAGCTAATCAATTGTTATAGTGCAAAGTGTAATCCTTAATGCATGGATTCCAGAATGGAATGCAAAAAGTGGCAAAATAATCTAAATGTATTATAAATGTATTTTAAAACCTCCCTGAAGAAGGTAAATAAATGTATTGCTGACCTAAAGGGTGGGGCAAAAGTAGGTTTCCACTGTGAGTATGAAAAACACAGAACTTTTTCTGTGATTATTATTTATTAATTATTGCATTATTTTCCATATGAACAACTATAAACCTACTTTTGCCCTATCCTGTAAGTAACTTTGGAAATGAGTGGAGTTTGTAAGACTAAAGGCAAAAGGAACTGCACATAAAACTGTATTTTACTTGATGAGTTTTCCCACTAGTTATCAATTCTAATACTGCAATACATGTATTCTGGAATTTAACAAGTCAGTAAATGGATGGTAGATGGTGGGAGTCAGGTTTCTCATTGTTTGAGTGGGAATTTAGAGGTAAACAAAAGAATAGTCTAAAATGATCCAAACTTTAGTAGATTAGAATCAGTATTATGATGGAGGCATCAGTAGTTTAACATATATAACATAATTAGTAGTTTATTATTTATAAAATAATCTATAAAATAATTAGAATACATGCATATATTTCCTTTCTCTGGCCTATAGCCAATAGCACCCAGTAGCAATTAGCACACACAAATTTTGATTTCTGAGACCATTCCCCAATAACAGCAAAAAGTCTTGACGAAATGGTTGATTATAAGACTGGGGCAGAACATATATAGATGATGTGGAACATCTTTTTGTATAAAAAAACTAAGGAAGTTCTCATAACATAAAGTGAATAAAAGCAAAAGAAAACCACATTAAGGGTGTGAGGAGTACTGAAAGTTACACTAGAGCCAATGGAAAGGGCACCCAATGGGTGAAATTTCAAAATTTTTTTGAGGAACAAAATATATCAAAGTCTAAAATAAAGCTCCAAGAATTCATATGGTATAAACGATTGAATAAATAAATAAATGGGGAGAATAGACAAATCTCCCACCCAAATAATGCTAAATAATTTATGTAGATACTCCACCTTTAAAGATTCATAGCATAAGTCCCCACCCTTAGATTTGGGCTGTTAATAGCGACTTTCTTACAAAGGTTACACACAGTATAGAAAGGGAGAGAAGCATAGTTAACTTTATAGTGGAGAAACCAGAGAAACACTATGTTAAGCCAGACAATCTAGTTAAGCCAGGCGATGATCATGGTACTTTACCTCTGTGGTCTTCCAACCAAAAGCACCTAACCCCAGGCCAATAACAGTAATAAAAATATCCAAATTGGAGGACATTCTATAAAATATCTGACCAGTATTTCTCAAAACTGTCAAGGTCAGCAAAATAAAGAAAAAGTAATGAAGGAAAGAAAAAACGAAGGAAGGAAAGAGAGAGAGAGAGAGAGGGAGAGAGAGAGAGAGAGAGAGAGAGAGCTGAAGCATTGTCATAGCCAAAGGTGACAAGAGAACTAATTGTAATGTGGTATCCTGGATGGGATCTTTGAAGAGAAAATGACAGTAGATGAAAACAGAAAATCTAAATACAGGTTTGTTAATGTAAAAACATTCAAACCTGTAAAGAATTTTCGTGAGTTTATTTGAGCCAAACTGTCCACAATTGACGGGAAGCAGAATCTCAATGGACTGGGATAATGCTCCAAAGAATGGCGGTTTTTCTCCTATTTTTATACATTGCAATCAAAGGAGGAGATGTAAATGGGTTACATTAAATCTATTGGTGATAAATTAGGGAGGCAGGAGAAAGCAAAGGGGGGGGGGGAGGAAGGGGGATCTCTGGGATTGGATAAAAAGTAAAATGATAGACACATACTTCTTTTACTTAGGTGGGTAAGGGATAGTTAGCAGTCAACAATTAACCTGATAACAATAACAAAGAAGGAATTTGGGATCTGCCCTGCGCCCAGGGCATTTGATTGTGCCCTGAGAAGTTAAAAAAAAAAAAAAGGGACTTTCAAGTTACCCTGACATTTCAAGGATATGTTATCTTACCTGCAAAAAGACAATAGGCTCAGTTAAGCTAAGGATTGACCTTGTTAGGGAAGAGACTGGCCTAGGATGTGACTACCCACCATAACTGCTTTTAGTTAAAGTTTTAATTTCAGACCATCCTTGTGGTTACATACAGGGCTTCCCAGAACTTGTCAGGTTAGCATGTGGCCCCTTTCATCCACAGGCTTGATATTAAATCGATAAAATTGTTCCATATTGATTAATTAATTATAACAAATGTACCATTCTAATGTAAGATGTTAGTAATAGGGGAGTCTGTGTGTGGGGTATAAAGGAACTCTGTTTTTTTTCATAATTTCGTAAATCAACGATTCTAAAAATAAAGTTTATTTATTTTTTTATAAATATGGACTTTATAGAAAGGACCAATTCAAAATTGGTCAGATGCCACACGCCAGAGGCTTCCAGAACCACAGGGATGAAAAAACAAGAACAACAACAAATAAACAAAACCCAAACACAACAAACAAAAACACCCCAGACCCAATTGCCTGAAAAATCAAATCAAGGTCTCAGTTAACCAAAGGCTTTTTCTAAAGAAACATATGTGGCTAGGGTGGAGACCCTAAAGCCTGAACAAGTACCCAGAGCAGAAGAAAAACAACTAAATTCAGACCCACAGTCCCTGCCGACTGGCCCCCCCACTCCAGGCTGTCAAGAGCGAGGCAAAGGGCTTCACAGATTTTTTTTTTAAAACTGTGGTGATGGTAACTGGCTTAAATAATGGGAGGAGGGAAATTTTTATAATTCAAATTTCTTTTTTCTTCCCCTTTGGTGGAAGCAGAGAGACTAGTAGCTTGAGGTTAAGGAGAAAACTGATTTTTATTGTTTTAATGGGGAAAACTTATAGAAATAGCAGGCTGCCATGAAACGTACCCAATTTGATCTGTGATCGAAGGCTCTGAATTCCTGAAGAGGAGGTAAGCCCTGGCACAGGTTAGGAGAGGTAGCAGCCTTGGGTGCTGCAGCCTCTTGGGAGAGAGAACACAGCTCCAGAGACAGAGAATGGGGGTGGCTAGGAGGGAGCAGAAGGGGGCCAGGATGGGGGAACCCTTAAGTAGTATCAAAATTAGCTGCCGTCTGCTCCCTGCTGGTGGGTCCCTGGGGTGTAGATTGGCAAGAAGGGTGCTAGGGCTGAATGGAGAAGAAACTAGAGATGCTAGTAAAAACCACCCTCCCCAAGGGTCCCTGGCCCTGGGTCTTAAGAATAGAAAACCAAGAGGGGTCAGTCAACCAGAGTGCTTTCTCAGGTCATCCCCCTGAACCCCAGCTCAGTCTGGAGGGGGATGTACACTGGGGTAGGGCTAGTGACCAAGTCCTGGCACTCAGCACCCACGGAGAGGGGCGGGCATGGTGGGCTCCCCGCCTCCCCTGGCTTCACCTCCTCTCCTCCTGGCCAGCCTGGCCCCCGCCCCCACCAGGCCCATTTCAGGGCAGCACATCCAGTAGGAGCGTCCCTAAGGTAGGTCATGGTGGTAGGGCTTAGGGCGCCAGTGGCAGAGTGACACATCGCCCTTCTCGCCCTTCTGGTATCCCTTTCGGCACTGCTTACAAGGGTCACGGCGATAGAGGGGGGTCTCGGCTCCAGCGCAAGTCTGTGGCCCAAACACCTAACGCTTCGATGAGGCCCTTGAAGTGGTGGCAGGTGATCTTGAGGGCGGCCAGGGCCCGGGTGGGCAGGAGCTGAAGATTTTTACCAGCACGTGCTTGGGAAGCAGAAGCATGTCCTGCCGCGGCTCCAGCAGCCTCTGGATCTTGAAGAGGATTTCCAGAAAGTCCTGTGACACGTGCCGGGACAGGCGGCACACGGAGGTGTCTGCTGTGCCCTCATTGTCATCTGGGCCTGGTGCAGTGGCCGGCGAGTCTGCTCAGGGAGGCCCGGGAGGAAGAAGAGATGGCAGGTGGGGGTGGCTCCTTAGGACTGACCGTCAGGCACACTGTCTCCTCCTTCCCATTCTTGGTACCATCCTTGCCAAAGAGGATGCACTCGTCCACTACGCCTGTCACCACCACATCCATGCCGAAGCCCATGCTCCACAGTCCCGGGCAGGGGGTGGCGGGGGAGGGGGGCGGTGCCTGGGGAGTGTCCTCGGGCCGGCAGGGGCTGGGGCCTCCCCTCGCTGGCTTCATCTGCCCCGGCCAGAAGGAACTCCACATTGCTAGGGAAGGCATCCGAAGAGAGGCTGAAGAGCTGCTACAGGTCACAGGTAGTCGTGGCCTTGGCTGGGCCCTGGGTCCTGGGCTGCCCGTGGAAGGCACAGCCTGCGGGCCCCACTCGAGTTGGGCAGGCTGCCGTCTGGTGCACGGGGCTCTGGGCCATGGGAGATACGGAAGGCGATGCGTCCCTCCCTGGGGCCTGTCCCAGGCCTCTCCTCCTTGCCGAGGCCTTGGCTGGAGGGTTGTTCCGCTGGGCTGCGAAATGAGCCACTGCCCCAGCCACACGGCTGCAGTCCTGCCACCAGACTGTTCAGACCCCAGCCCCTTGGCAGAACCACCCTGCTCTGCTGACACAAAGACCACAGGCGCTGGGGTGCCGGGTGTGGCTAGTTCTGCAGGGCCAGGGCAGCCCGCGCTTCCACCAGGGCCACCATCTCAGCCACAGAGAGCAGGTCCACGGCCTCACTGGCCGCGGCTGGGGTCCTCTGAGCAGCAGGGGGCCCCTCGCAGCCCCCAGGGTCCAGCGGAGCTTTCTAGGCTCAACACAGCGCCTCCTCCGCTTGGCCTTGGAGCTGTCACTGCCCCAGTGCCCCTTGACCTTCATGGCGCTGGCCCGGCTGCCGCCACCACGCTGGTGGGCCACAAAGAAGGCCACCTTCTCCTTTGTATTCCCAGGCTTGATCACATACCACGTGTCCAGCAGGACTCGACCCTCGGCACCAACAGCAGCTGCTGAGAGGAGAGGGGCGGGCTGGGAGGAAGGGGCGTCTGTGGCCCAGGCGGGAGGTGTGTTCTCAGAGGGGGCAGGCCCATGGTCTGGCTCAGCCCGGCTGCCCAACTCAGAACAGGTTGCGGGCTTGGGGGCTATGGAAGGGGGGCGGGGCTGGTTCTGTGAGTAGGTGCAAAAGGGCCGAGGGCACCACAGCTGGAAGGGCAGGAGGCCGCCACGGTCCATTCTGGGGAACGGTGGCAGACAGGCGGGGGTCACTGCGTCTCAGGACCTGGATGGTGGTGGGGTACTCCACAGGCCACCACCTCCCCGTGCCGAAGCTCCTGAAGCTCCACGGGTTTCCCCCCACTCCTAAAGTTTATTTTTTAAAAATCGTCCCCAAGAGCTAAGAAAAGAACCTCTAAGCATTCAGATTTATTTTTATTTTATTATTTTTTTGTTAATCCTCACCAGAGGATATTTTTTCCCATTGCTTTTCAGTGAGAATGGAAGGCAGGGGAGAGGGAAAGGGAGAGGGAGAGGGAAAGGGAGAGGGGGAAGGGGAGGGGGAGGGGAAGGGGGAGGGGGGAGGGGAGGGGATGGGGAGGGGGAGAGAGAAACATCAAAGTGAGAGAGGTACATCGACTGGTTGTCTCCCTCATGCTCCCTGAGTTCCCTTGACTGGGAATTGAACCAGCGACCCTTCTGGTGTGTGGGCCAACACTCTAATCACTGAGCACACCAGCCAGGACACGGAACAATCAGATTTATAAAATAAAAATAACAACAATCAAGTCACTACATACATTTTACTTTGGTTTGCCATGGATTTGAGGAAGTTTTGAGTACGTGTCTAAGGACAGTGATAACAATCACAGGTGTTCATAAAGTCCTCAATATTTCTCCAATTCACTAACTACTATAGGCAGGTGCTAACATAATCTGGCAGCTGCCAACACCAGAAGGTGTCATATCCCCTGAGTAAAAATAATGAGTATATATTCCCTAACAAATAAAACTAGATCATCTCCATTAAATGAGTTGGTAATTCTCTTTCTATTAATAGCAATAGATATTGCCATGTGGAAAGGGATTTTTATGCCTCTTTTCTTCATCTGGAACCTCAGTCAACAAGGCTTCCTGGAATAGGAAATGAGAGTAGACATTTATTTATATGCATGATTTATATAACTATTCTCTTGTTTTATGTAGGATTCTTTGGGGACTTTTGTCAGGTTTGTGTGGCTAAGAGGCTAATGAATCTTCTTTTTCTTGTGTGTGTACTTTGCTACAGGAAGAGGATGTTTATGAGAGATAAAAATTCAAGGCCAAATAAAGATTTGAGGAAATTCTTATAGTTAAGCCTCTATTTGTCTATTTTTTCTTCTTTGAAAAATCATTTTAGGGAAGGACAGACTGATAATATTTTTTTTGGTATTGCACTTGGGAAAATTTACTGTTTGTGAAATGGAGGTTCACTTCCTTTTCATATCCTAGAAAGTAATCTTTGCCATGTGTACAGGTATGTAGCTTTCAGTGCAATAAATTCATGGAGTTACAGAAAGCCTTTAGTGTTCTCTTATTTCTATGATTCTCATGGTCTATGCCAGCTCTTTATTAAGTACAGTTATATGTTGAAAGCAAATATAGCATTATTACTCTGTACTATTTTTCAGGACACAGTTGTCAGAATCATTCTCTCTAAAATAGTTTAGTATTTATATAAATATATTTTTAAACATAATACCCACAATTTACAAATAGAATAAAATAATAATTTAAAAAAACAGTAAAATTGATAAAGTGAGTAATAAAGTATTAATAATTTATCATTAGTCATACTTTATTTTATACCCTAAAGAGCAATTTTGGTAAGATATAGTTGTGAAGGAGAACAATAAAAGTGTCTTTATTGGATAAACAACCAACCAGAACTATCTCCAGTATCTCCATTTATCTCCCAACTAGAGTTCGGGTGCATGAAATTCCTGCACTCGTAGGGGTGGGGGTCCCTCAGCCTGGCCTGCACCCTCTTGCAGTCTGGGAGCCCTTGGGTGATGTCCCTGTGGGATTGGGCCTAAGTCATCAGTTGGGCATCCTTAGCGCTGCCTTGGAGGCAGGAGAGGCTCCCACCAACACAACTGTGCTCACCAGCCGTGAGCCTGGCTCAGGGCTTCTGGCTGAGCGGTGCTCCCATTGTGGGAGCATACTGACCATCAGGGGCAGCTCCTGCTTTGGGCGCCTGGCCCCTGGTGGTCAGTGCACATCATAGTGACCAGTCATTCTACGTTTGGTCGATTTGCATATTAGCCTTTTATTATATAGGATAATGGTTGCGGTTTACATTTAGTAAAAAGAAGAAATCCAGAATATGACAAAGTGACTTGAAATAGTGGGGAAAAAAAAGTCAGGCAATAGTGTGCTGAAGGTCTCAGGGATGTGGGGTGAAGGGGGTTAAAGGGGACAAAAAGGGGGGACAACTGTAATACTTTCAACAATAAAGATAATTTTTTTAAAAAATGTGTTAGACTGAATCAGCCATCATTTATTTTTCAGTATATGCTATTTTGTTATTTGGAAGTTATTTTTTTTTAAATCCTCACCTGAGGACATCTTTTCACTGATCTTTACAGAGAGAGGAAGGGAGAGAGAAATATCAATGTGAGAGAGACATACCCATTGATTGCCTGGTTGCCTCCTCTACACTCCCTGATCGGGAGCTAAATCCACAACCTAAGTATGTGCCTCAATGGGAATCAAACCTGTAACATTTTTGGTGTACAGCATGCTGCTCCAAGTAACTGAGCCACCTGGGCAGGGCTATTATTTGGAAGTTTTAATAAAAAAATTTTTTAATAACAGCTAGTTTTTGTTTTGCCTTCATGAAAAGTTTAAAGAATATTTATAGCAAGTTTATCAAAATATTAAGCAAAACAAGCTAATGAGATTGATTCATATTTATGTCTATAATTCCGTATAGTAGCTATTATATAATATTCATGACGTCTATTGCTGTCATAGTGGCCTGAAACTGTGTTTAGGAGCCAATGTATTTACTGTCATTTTTTTCTGTGGGTTTTTATCAAATGTTCTAGCACTGCCTCCCTCCCCCATTTTGTAACTCTTATTTCCACTGGATAGAAATTGGAAACTTGGTTAAGATCTGGTGTTGAGGTGCAAGTAGAAAAAAGATCTGGGATCCTAGCTGGCTACAGAAGGTTGAGTGGGGAGAAAAATTGCTTGCGGGAGCAACGCTTGTGAGGGGATGCCACTGCCTGCCTCCTAGACAAGAAGAGTGAAACCTGACTACAACCTTCTTGAGTATGAGCTTTAGGTTGTTTTGTCTTTTTCTTTCAGTTGAACTTAATAATTGGCAAAACCAATTATACTTAGGAGCTAAAAAAAAGTCATTATCAGGTTTTTGATTGCTCAAAATAGTTGAGTTGCTCAGAATAGTAGGCATGGCTGTTTCATTATTGTCTAAATGAGTGTTTTTCAAACTGTGAATCACAACCCATTAGTGGGTTAAGAAATAGGTCATGGCCATCATTATTTTTTAAAAATTGCTAATAGAATATAAGATACCAAAATCCATCAAAATGCATTTCTTCGTATGGCTCACACTTAAACAGCTGATAGGGTTACATATACTGACTCTTGGTTTAAATTTGTATGTCATTAAACTTTACATAAGCATCAATATTGAAGATGAAAATATTTCTCATGTTAAAATATCCATGTTTCTATTCTAAACCTATTTATATGAATACATTTACCTTAAAATTTTATATAATTAAAAATTTTACCTTAATGCATTGTTTTGACAAGTAATATAACACAATAGATTTTAGAGAAAACCTACCAGGGTTCCAATCCCAGATGAATCATCCTATACCAGGAGTCCTCAAACTACTGCCCACAGGCCACATGCAGCCCTCCGAAAACATTTATCCGGCCTGCCGGGTGTTTTTGCCGCAGCTGTGTGCATAGGAATTTGTTCATAGTTTTTTTTTTTTAAACTATAGTCTGGCCCTACAACAGTCTGAGGGACAGTGAAAAAGCCCCCTGTTTAAAAAGTTTGAGGACCCCTGTCCTATACAATGAAAGCCTAATATGCTAAGTGTCCAACCATTCGTTTGACCATTCGACCAGTCACTATGACGCATACTGACCACCAGGAGGCAGGCGCTCTGACTGTTAGGTTAGCTTGCTGCTGGGGTTCAGCCGATTGGGACTGGGCAAAACAGGCCAGACACACCCTGGAGCCCTTCCTTGGTCCCTTCCCAGTTAGCCAACCTCCCTTGGTCCCTCCCTGGCCCCGATTGTGCACCAGTGGGGTCCCTTGGCCTGGCCTGTGGCCTCTCGCAATCTGGGACCCCTCAGGGGATGTCAGAGATCCGGTTTCAGCCCAGTCCCTGCAGGCCAGGCCAAGGGACCCCACCAGCACATGAATCCATGCATTGGGCCTCTAGTTTATTTATAAATTATGAGACTTTGTAAGTGTTGTTTGGCACTCTAATTTGCTCAGCTGTAAAGTGGGACTTTCTTATTTACTTGGATGTTCTGAGGAAAAAATGATATAAGTTATAAAATGTAACTCAATGTCTTAAGTAAGCCACATTTGAGTAACAAGGAAGTAGAAAATGACTGCTAGACATTTCCCTTGTTTGTGGATTTTATCAAGTTACCTACAGTTTCAGGTGAATAGGTTCTTTTTATCATTTCAATCTATTGAGTGACCATATTGCTGCTTGATTTTCTGTAGCATATCTGCATTAGCAGTAGCATGAAAAGTTGAAATACAAGCACACATAGCAAAATTTCAATAACAATCACTGATAATATTTAAAATCTTGATCTTAACCAAGCGCTTATACCTGAAGGAAGCCAGCTAAAAACATTGGCAGGAAACCAGAGGGTGTTACTGAAAGACATTGGACCAGAGAGGTCCTGTGCTATTTTTCTAATTTTCTCAAGTTCTTATTCAACTTCACTAGAAGTATTGATCCAGGAACAGCATGAGGTGTTGACTGTGGTACAGATGCGGCCCTGTTCTGCAAGAAGATAATTGAATGCTATTTGATTATCCAATATAACCCTTGCTAAGGAATCCAAGGATCAGTGTTGTTAAGCCAAGGCTCAATCAGTGGAGTTTGCTAATGCAGCCATGGTTAGGGAATAATAGTTCACTAGAAAATTATCTTTCCATTTGCCAACAGAAGTGCCCTCAAAGGAAGTAAAGACTCCAGCTAGGATTAAACAGATTCTAACAAAGTACTGTCTAGTCACCATTTAAGACATAATAAAGGAAGTCACTAAGGGAAAATCCAAAGCTACCAGCTAATTAAGTGGATCTTCTTTAGCAAGATGAGAATAAGAAGACAATTAACAATAATAATTTTCCAAAAATCTCATGGACATTAAGAATATAAAATTTGGGGAAAATGGCGGAGGTATAAACGGACGTGTCCTGTGCCTTGTCCTGGAGCAGATAAGGGTGAGCAGCTGAAACCGGTGACATACAGCCGAATAGGCAGAGGATATTCAGCTGTGAGACAGTCTGCAGCTAGGAAAGACAGAGAACTCCCAGAAAAAAAAGGACGGTTGGAGACTGTGGCTGAAACCTCTCCCAGTGCGCCAGCCTAGCAGCGGAGACCGCGCCATTTTGAGTGGCTGTTACTGGCGTCCAGAGATTAGCTTCTAACCTGGAAACAAGGGATCTCAAGCAGCGTGACTGCGTGAACTCAGACAAGCACTGCTTCTTCTCACAGAAAGGTTAGACTTCCCCTAAAGGTGCGGTTTGCAATTCAGGTTGGAGAGAGGACCTCGCGCGCGCTCGGGGTGAAATCTGGGCCCCACAGAGTCTGCAGCTGTTGGGACCAGCGTGACCCGAGAGTGGGGAAGGGGCCCCACAGGGCTGCTGGCAGAAGGGAACGCTAAAAATAAGTCCATAGCTGGACTGGATGGAAAAAAGCAGCCTTGGATTTTGCCAGTGTGCCGGCTGCTTGGTGCCAGGGGCGAATGGGCATGCGGAGACTGTGCGCAGACCTGGAAGGTGGAGGCTTGCGAATTCGCACAACATATCAGGCTTTTGCTATAGTTCCCCTTAGATCTGTGCATTTGACTATTAAACCCAGTGCATGGGATTCCCCAGTTGGGGTCACTTGAAGAGCCTATAGGGGAAAGTTCTTTTTGGGGAGCCTGGGAAACAGAGCAGGGAGTAACTATTAAAGAACAGGCTCTGGGCCGTGGACTTTCCCAAACCAGGTTCAAATACCATAGAGAAAATAACCCCTACTGATAGAGAGGACGTATAGCCTCGGAGGTCAATCCAGACACACTGCCACCCAGAGGCAGAGCCACGAACTGTCTCTTCTGTAAATACAAATAAAGGCAGTCTGGTAAACAAATACAACCTGCCTTAAAATCGGGACTGTGGTTTACAGCACGGAGGGACAGTGTATCGCAGGGAAATTCAACACTCTCCTGAATGCCTGGCAGGACTAAGGCGTGACAAAAAGAAGAGTAGAAGATCCGAAGCACCCTCACTACTGCACATTTTTATCTTTTTTTTTTTAAATTCATTTTTCACCATTTCATTAAGAACCTATTTAATATTTTTTAATTTTTTTTCATCACCTGATTTTACATTTTAATTACTACATTTTTTAAACCAGTATTATTGCTATCATTTTACCATTTTTTCAAGTGTCATTTTTTTTCTTTCTTATTTTTCCTTATTTTATTTTGGGGTTAGTGTTCTACACTCTATTTCCATCGTTCCTTTAGCATTATATCTCTCTATCTCACCTTTACCCTTAAGCCAAAACTCTCTTCCTCACTTTTCCCCTTTTGTTGTCCTGTTTCTCTTACCCTATTCCTGCTTTAGATTTTCCCTATTCCTTCTTTTTACCCACTGTCTAAATTTCACCCTACTTATATATCTAATTTCCAATCCCTTGCTCTAAATCCATATACACCTCTCTCTTATCTTTCTTCACTATCCAATTTTTTCATAACGGCATGGGTTGATATCTGGGTTCTCGGTCCTGTCTCATTAGTATATATGTGTGTTCTTGTTCCAGCACAAGGCCACTTTGAGAAGAGTGGCTTTGTAATATAGCTTGATATCTGGTATTGTGATCCCTCCAACTTTATTGTTCTTTCTCAAGATTGCTGTGGCTCTTCAGGGCCCTTTTTATTCCATATGAATTTTTGAAGCATTTTTTCTAGGTCTGTGAAATATGCCATTGGTTTTTTAAATGGAAATTGTATTGAATCTATAAATTGCTTTGTGTAGCATGGACATTTTAATGATGTTGATTCTACCAATCCATGAACACGGTATATTCTTCCATTTATTTATATCTATCTCTATCTCTTTTTTTCAAAGTCCTGTAGTTTTCTAAGTACAGGTCTTTTAACTCCTTAGTTAAGTTTATTCGTAGGTATCTTAATTTTTTTGGTGCAATGATGAATGGGATTTTGATTGTTTGTTTGGTTTTTTATTTTTCTGTGAGTTCTTTATTGGTGTATAAACAAGCCATAGACTTCTGGGTGTTAATTTTGTATACTGCTATATTGCCAAATTCATTTATTAAATCTGGTAGTTTTCTGATGGAATCAGTAGGGTTTTCTATGTACAATATCATGTCATCTGTGAATAATAACAGTTGAACTTCTTTTCCAATTTGGATTCCTTTTATTTCTTCTTCTTGTCTAATCACTATGGGTAGTACTTCAAGTACTATGTCGAACATAAGTGGTGAGGGTGGGCATCCCTGTCTTGATTGTGTTCTTTAGTGAAATGTTTTTAATTTTTGCCCATTGAGTATGATGTTGGCTATAGGTTTGTCATATTAGTCTTCTATTATGTTGAGGTATTATCCCTCTATTCCCATTTTGCTGAGAGTTTTTATCAAGAAAGGGTGTTGGATTTTGTTAAATGCCTTTTCTGCACCAATTGATATGATTATGTGATTTCTGTCACTCAATTTGTTTATGTGATGTATCAAATTTATTGATTTGTAGATATTGTACCATCCTTTCATCCATGGAATAAATCCCTCTTGATCATGGTGTATGATCTTTCTGATGTAATGCTGGATCCGATTTGTTAGAATTTTGTTGAGGATTTTGGCATCTATGTTCATGAGGGATATTGGCCTGTGATTCTCTTTCTTTGTAGTGTCTTTATCTGGTTTGGGGGTTAGGGTAATGCTGGCTTCATAGAAAGAGTTTGAAAGTGTGCCTTCCTCTTGAGTTTTTTTGGAATAGTCTGTGGAGGATAGATTTTAGTTCTTCTTTGAATGTTTGGCAAAAGTCCCCTGTGAAGCCATCTGGCCCAGGGTTTTTGTTTGTTGGAAGTTTTTGATAACTGCTTCAATTTACTCCATAGTTATCAACCTATTCAGATATTTTTAATGTTCCTGATTTAGTTTTGAAAGGTTGTAATGTTCTAGGAATATGTCCATTTCTTCTAGGTTGACCAGTTTGTTGGAATAGAATTGTTCATAGTATATTTTTGCAATCTTTTGCATTTCTGTGGGGTCTGTTGTTATTTTGCCTCTTTCATATCTTATTTTGTTTATTTGTGTCCTATCTTTTTGAATCTTGGTGAGTCTGGATAGAGGTTCATCAATCTTTTTTATTCTTTCAAAGAACCAGCTCTTGGTTTCATTGATCTTTTGTATTGTGTTTTTGGTCTCTATGTCAAAATTTCTGCTCTGATCTTTATTATCCCTTTCCTCTGCTCACTCTGGTCTTTTCTTGTTGCTCTCTTTCTAATTCTTTAAGTTGTAGAGTTAGATTATTTATTACCAGTCTTTCTTTCTTTCTTTCTTTCTTTCTTTCTTTCTTTCTTTCTTTCTTTTTCTTTTTTTTTTTTTTTGAGGTAGGCTGGTAATACTATGAACTTCCCTTTCAGAATTGCTTTCACTGTGTCCCATAGATTTTGGATTGTTGTGTTTTCATTGTCATTTGGTTCCAGGATGTGGGTTTTTTTTTTTTTTAATTTCTCCTTTTAATTTCTTTGGTAACCCAATCATAGTTTAATAACATGTTATTTAGCCTCCAAGTGTTTGAGTTATTTTATTGTTTTTATTGTAGTTGATTTCTAGTATTATGCTATTGTGATCTGAGAAGATGCTTGATATTATTTTAATCTTCTTAAATTTGAAGAGACTTTGCCTGAGTCCCAATATGTGGTCTATCTTTGAAAATGTCCCATGTGCACTTGAGAAGAATGTATATTCTGTGGCTTTGGGGTGAAATGTTCTGAAGATGTCAATTAAGTCCAACTAATCTAGTGAGTAATTTAGGATTGGTTCTTTGCTAAATTTTGTCCAGAGGATTTGTCCAGTTATGTCAGTGGGGTATTAAAGTCCTTGACTATGATCTTATTACTGTCCATCTCTCCCTTGATATCTTCCAGAAGTTTTTTTTTTTTTATGTAGTATTTGCTGCTCCTGCATTGGGTGCATATATGTTTACCAGAGTTATATCCTCTTGTTGTATCGATCCCTTTAGTATTATGAAGTGGCCTTTTTTTTCTCTTGTTATGGCCTTTACTTTGAGGTCTATTTTGTCTGATATAAGTATTGCTACTCTATTTTTTCTTTTCCATTTGCCTGAAAGTTATTTTTTTCATCCCTTCACCTTCAGTTTGTGTGAGTCCCTTGTCTGAGTTGGGTCCCTTGTAGACAGCATATATATATGGGTCATGTTTTTTTATCCATTCAGCCATTCAATGTCTTTTGATTGGTGCATTTAGTCCATTTATGTTTAAAGTTATTATTGAGAGGTACTTGTTTGTAGCTATTTCTATTCTTTATGCCTGTGTTCCTTCTTTCCTTTCTATTTCTTCTTTGTACAATAGTCCCTTTCGCATTTTTTTCTTTCCTGGCTTGGTAGTTATAAATTCCCTTAGCCTTTTTCTTTTTTTTTTGTCTGCAAAGCTCCTGTTTGTCCCTTCAATTTTGAATGATAGCCTAGCTGGATAGAATATTCTTGGATTCAGTCCCTTGCTTTGCATCACTTTGTATACTTCATTCCATTCCTTTCTGGCCTGATGTTTTTCCGTTGCAAAATCATTTGATAATCTAATGGGAGATCCGTTGTAGGTAACTCTCTGTCTCTCTCTTGCAGCCTTTAAGATTCTCTCTTTGTCATTAACATTTGCCAATGGAATTACAACATATTTTGGTGTGGGTCTTTTTGGGTTCATCTTGTTTAGGACTCTGTGCTTGTGTGACTTTTTTCTTCCCCAGTTCAGGGAAGTTTTCTGTCATTATTTCATCAAATAAGTTTTCTAATCCTTGTTCCTCTTCTTGTCCTTCTGGCACTCCTATTATACATATGTTAGTTTGTTTCATGTTGTCCCAAAGATTCCTTCAGCTCTCTTGCTTACTAATTTTTTTCTCTAATAGTTGTTCAGATTGGTGTGTTTCACTGCCCTATTTTCTAACTCACTAATTCAGTCCTCTGCTTCTTATAGTCTACTATTGAAACCTTCCATTGTGTTTTTTATTGTAGCTATATATAATTTTTTATTTACTCTTGATTCTTACATAAGTTGTTGATTTTCTCATTCATCTTGTTTATGAATTATATTACCCTTATTCTGAATTCTTTTTCTGACATTGCATTCCTCCATTTTATTTAGTTCCTTTTCTGGTTATTCCTTGTTTTCTTTCCTTTGGTGGTTGTTTCTTTGTCTCACCATTTTTGCTGCCTCTTTCTTGCCCTGGACACCCTGTTTGGGGTTTGAGAGGTTGAAGACCTTATCAGGGCAATGGTCTAGAAATCCTTAGCCCAGAGGCTGGGTCTACCTTGAGTCTCACACCTTTATTGTCTCTGCTCTGAGTTGTATTCCCTTCTCCCATGGATCTGGTCCCTCAGTTGTCTGCTTCAGATGCTCTGGGTGGTGGGAGCGCATGCATAGTTCCTCTGATGTGTGACTCCCTTTGAGGACCCAGAGCATTCTGGCATGCAATTTGCTGTGCAGCCCAGCACTTGTGGCAGGGTGGAACCCTAGGTCCCTCTGGCAGCGCACTTGCAGCGTGGTTCTGTGGCCCCTGGCTGGGCTTACCTGCTTGCTCTGGTTGCCCTGGAAGCACTTTCTTATGGCCTAGAGTGAGGCATGTGCTGGGTTGCTCCGGGCAGCCCCTGCAGGACTCTCCCAGGGGCCAGCAAGAAGCCGGTGCAAGTTGCTCTGGGTTGCACAATCCCTGCTTTCTTGTAGCCCAGAGTGAGAAATGTGCTTGTTTGCTCCAGTTTACCCCTCCTCAGTGTGGAATGGGGGTGGGTTGCCCTGGATGGCTCAGTTTCGAGCTCCCCTGTGGCCTGTGTCAGGGGCACCCACTGGGTTACTTAAGATTGCCCAGCAGCAGGACCCTGGGCTTGGGGTGGAGTTAGCGCAGGTTTCTCTGGATCACACAATCCCACTTTCTTGTAGTCCAGAGTGAGATGTGCGCTGGTTCGCTCCAGTTCACCCCTCTTAAGTGTGGAGTAGGGGTGGTTTGCCCTGGGTCGCTCAGTCCACGCTCCCCTGTCACCCGGACTTTGGTGCACGTTGGGTTGCTCCAGATGTCCCCAGCAGAACTGTCCTAGGGGCCCAGGGTGGAGCCGTCACAGGTTGCTCTGGGTCACACAGTCAGAGCTCCCCTGTAGTTTGCTCTGGGTTGCTCCAGGTCACCCTGGCAGCAGGTCCTGGCTGGGGATGGAGTAAGTGCTGGGTGGCTTCCAGTCAGGCTAGAAGCATGGTTCTGGGGTCCGGGGTGTGGGTGGGGCACAGGGTTCCCCCTGGATTACACACACTATGGTGTTTTAGAGCCAGATCCTAGGACTCTGGGTCCCAGCGGGCTGGTGAGGAGGCCTGGTGAGGGAGCTTACTCTGGGGGCACAGGTTCCCTGCAGACATCTGGGAGCCTGTTGGGAGGTACTGTGCCACTCACTGCTGGGGCAAGGTGGTGGTTCCATGTGGGTTATGGCTGGCAAACATAGATCTCTAGGCATCCTCTGCCCTTCCTTATTGAAAACTGTCTCCTCAGCTGTGTCTAATTTGTTAATTCAGGGTGGATGTTCTCTGATTCTGTTCCTCTTTTGGCCTGGTGGTAGGAGGAGGGGTACAACACTGCTGCCTATTTGGCTGCCATTTTTCTCTCTGAAACTGTGTCCTTTTAACAAAGACAAAATATGAATTCTAATTTTGCATCAGCGTACTTTTAATATTAAAATTTAATTAAATTCATTTCAATTTAGTCCAGCTTGACTATACATTAAAATTCAATTTTAGTATTGTTTTCAGTTTTACCTTATTTTTATTTCCCTCTAATTCTGGCAATAATTTTACATTAGGATTAAATTATTTTTTCAATTTCAAAAGCTACAAAGTTTACATAGTAACAAATGATGCATGGTAGTTGTTACAGAATAATTACAGATTTACTTAAGGAGGATAGCATAACTATCTGGGAATTACATTAAATGGATATGAACCATTTTTATAATATAGTTACAGTAATCCATATACATTTTTTAGAAATTATGGTATGAGATTCACTCATGTTTACAGTTTCATCTTAACATTGTTCTGCCATATTGGGAAGGATAAAAATGGCAAGGGAAATGGAATCCCCACATTATTGTTAAAGAGGGTTACTCCAAAGATGAAAAAATCAGGACAAAGATCTAAAAATAACTTCTAAACTGATGGTAAGGCTGTAAATATTTTGGAAGTTACCACCAGTATTCTCAGTCTTGCAAATATTTACCAGAAATTGGAATTTTTTTTTTTAAAGATTGCTTCCTGGTTGTGGATCTGAAAAGATAAGAAAACAAGTACTGTACACGTCTATCAAAGAGTCAATGCAGTCTGGCCTTAAGGAGTCATCATTATGTGTGTGTAGGACATTATGTGTGTGTAGGGTGATTTTTCTTGTATTGGTCTTTTCAGCTGGCTGTATAGAACCTTTGTTCAATCAACTCACTGTGGTATAAGAGCAATGGCCTTCAAACATGTTGGATCACTTCACAGCAAGAAATACAGTGTATGTTATGGCCTAGCACAGTGATGGTGAACCTATGACACCCGTGTCAGAGGTGACACGTGAACTCATTTTTTGGGTTGATTTTTCTTTGTTAAATGGCATTGAAATATATAAAATAAATATTAAAAATATAGGTCTTTGTTTTACTATGGTTGCAAATATCAAAAAATTTCTATATGTGACAAGACACCAGAGTTAAGTTAGGGTTTTTCAAAATGCTGACACGCTGAGCTCAAAAGGTTTGCCATCACTGGCCTAGCACATACCTACATATATTAAATCATATAAGGAAATAAAAAAAGTTTAATAAAATGACTTGTGTTTTTTATTTTTAGCATATGCTATGCACACATTCTATTTGTATTTTATAAAATTTCTATTTTATTTAAATATAATAAATATAATAAACTTATCTATGAATTATAAAATTAAAGATATATCATCTATATATTTGTATTGGTAAATGTAGGTACCATGTATATATATATATTTTTAAATATATTTTTATTGATTAAGATATTACATATGTGTCCTTGTCCCCACGTTACCCTCTACCCCCCCCCCCCCGCTCATGCCCTCACCCCCCCCCCCCCGTTGTCCGTGTCCATTGGTTAGGCCTATATGCCTGCATGTAAGTCCTTTGGTTGATCTTTCCCCCTTACCCCCACCCACCCCTACCCTCCCTCCAAAGCCTGACAGTCCAATCAATGCCTCTCCGTCTCTGGATCAGTCCTTGTTCATCAGTTTATGTTGTTCATTATATTCCACAAATGAGTGAGATCATGTGGTATTTATCCACTCTCCAGTTCCATCCATGCTGTGGCAAATGGTAAGAGTTCCTTTTTCTTCTTCCTCTTCTTAAAGAATACCTTTCAGCATTTCATATAACGCTGGTTTGGTGGTGATGAACTCCTTTAGCTTTTTCTTATCCGTGAAGCTCTTTCTCTGACCTTCTATTCTGAATGATAGCTTTGCTGGATAAAGTAACCTTGGTTGCAGGTTCATGCTATTCATCACTTTGAATATTTCTTGCCACTCCCTTCTGGCCTGCATGGTTTCTGTTGAGAAATCAGCTGACAGTCGTATGGGTACTCCCTTGCAGGTAACTGAGTTTCTTTCTCTTGCTGCTTTTAAGATTCTCTCTTTGTCTTTTGCTCGTGGCATTTTAATTATGATGTGTCTTTGTGTGGTCCTCTTTGGATTCCTTTTGTTTGGGGTTCTCTGCGCTTCCTGGACTTGGAAGTCTATTTCTTTCACCAGGTGGGGGAAGTTTTCTGTCATTATTTCTTCAAATAGGTTTTCAATATCTTGCCCTCTCTCTCCTTCCGGTACCCCTATAATTCTGATGTTGGTACGCTTGAAGTTGTCCCAGAGGCTCCTTACACTATCTTCATATTTTTGGAATCTCTTTTCTTTTTTCTTTTTCAGTTGGGTATTTTTTGTTTCTTTGTATTTCAAATCTTTGACTTGATTTTTGGGATCCTCTTGTCTGCTGTTGGATCTCCGTAGATTATTCTTTATTTCAGTCAGTGTATGCTTAATTTCTAGTTGGTCCTTTTTCATGTCCTCCATGGTCTCACTATACTTATTGAGGGACTCATTAAATTTATCGGCGGTTTCCATAAAATTCTTGAAAAACCTTATAAACGTGGCCTTGAACTCTATATCCAGTCGTTTGCTTTCCTCCATTTCTGCCATTTGTGACCTGTTTCTTTGTCTCCGCATTTTGGCTGCTTCCCTGTGTTGATAGAGTGGCTTTGTGTGCTAGGTGTCCTGTAGGGCCCAGTGGCTCAGCCTCCCCAGTTACCTGAGGTGGACACTCTTGGTGCACCCCCTCGTGGGCTTTGTGCACAGTCTTGTTGTAGCTATGCCTTGGTTGTTGTAGGATCACTGGGAGGAATTGACCTCCAGGGCAATTGGCAGCGAGAATCAGCTGTGTCTGCAGTGGGAGAACTTCTGTGCTGGAGACACCCTTCTGGGGCAAGACTTGCTTCAGTGGGGCTTTGGTGCTCACTGAGACTGCACCCTGAGTGTGTCCCTTATGGATCTGAGGAGTTGTGATCTGGATGGTCCCCCTCTGACCACTGGGTACAGTGGCTCTTGGATCTAAGGAGGTGCTAATTTAGCCTCTGCCTGAGGTTACACAGCAGGAACTACGAAGAGAACTGCAGATTCCCCTTCCTTTTTTTTTTTTTTTTGGAGTTTGGAAGTGCCCTGATGATGCTCAGCTTTGTAGCAATGCAAGCTGCTGTGGGGCCTTGGGCCTTCTCTTGGAAGCTCTAGGTCTATCTGGCCCAGCTGCAGTTAGGTAATTACAGGTTGCAAATGGCCGGGGCATTCATATGCAAAAGCCTCTGCCGCAGTCTGGGTGGGGCGGGGTCTCAAGAAATCAAAGGGCGGAGAAAGCAGCTATGGCGGAGCCTCAGCCCCGCCCTAAGGAGTCGCGAGTCCCAGTGTCCCGGCAATGGTTGCAAGCACCTCTGAGGGAAAGCCGCTCTCAAGCTCACCCGCTGCCAGACAGTCCAGTATCTCCCCGTATGAGTCCTGGGTCCCCAGAGACTTCCCGGAACCGGATTTCAGAGCCGTCGGGAGCTTGTGTCTCCCTCCGGATTCAAAAAGACAGCCGCGTCCTCAGGTGCCAGACCCTTTCCGCGCGCGTGAGCCCCCCGTACCTCTGCACTCCACCTCCGCAGCTCCTCCCGCTCGCAGTGTGCTTTTCTTTCCTTCTAGTTGTAGAATTTACACTCAGCCAGCCCTCCTGTAGTTCTGGATGGTGTCCACCTTGTGTTTTTGATGCATTTATCGATTGTTGTGGGAAGCAGTAATTTCCCGGTGTTTATCTATGCCGCCATCTTAGTTTCCCAAGAACCATTCTTTATCTAAATCTACCATGTATATTTTTATTTAAATAAATGTTAATCATAATTCACCAATGGTCTGTGACTATAGTTTGAAGAATAAGAAGATACAGCAAACACTTTTATAGTAGGAGAAAGTTCTCATGGGAGTTTCATTGCTTTTCATCTTCTAAAGGGTGCTTGCTGTTTTGCTTGCATTTTCTCAACATCAGTGTATATAGTATATGTGTGCAGAGTTAATTTACTCTCATTATTATAAGTGTTTTGGAAGTTTCTCTTTAGTTCATTCTGTATTTCCAGCTCCTTTTTTCAACCTTCACACTATTTGAAATATTTACTTTCCAGTATAAATTAGAAAGCAAGCAATTGTAAACTATCTATTATATAGCTTTCTACAGTAAGTTAGCAAACTTAGAAATACATTTAAACTTTAGAAGTATATTCTTCCTTATAATAAAACTATATATTATAATATGGCATAAAACATGTTTATTAATGGACCCAAATTTTTTAAAATTACTTGTTTTTGACAATTATGCTTGGATTAGACATTAAATAGTTAGCTATCATCTTTAGTTATTCTTCTTGTTGACAGATTTTGAAAACATGCCTGCTTTATTAAACCAACAAACTTAAATTAGTTTTTTTCTTTTTAAAAAAATTCTCACCTGATGATATGTTTCACTGCTTTGAGAGGGAGATAGGGAGAGAGAAAGAGAGAGAGAGAGATATCAATGTGAGAGAGAAACATTGATCTGTTGCCTCCTGTACAGGCCCTAGGATGAAACTGAAACATGTACCCTGACTAGGAATTGAACCCTCAACCTTTTGATGTGTGGAACAACACACAACTGAGCCATTTGTCCAGGACTAAGCTAGCTTTTATGTCACAAATTTTAGCCTATCTCAGGTACAAAATACAAAGTAATAACCAAAGTTTTTTTTAACTGAAGATATTTATTTGCATGATGTAAAGACATAGAAATATTTTTGAAGTCATTTTGTGTTTTAGATGCTTCATCATATCAATTAAAGAATGAATTCCATTGTTTTAAAAATCAATTCATTAATTCTAAGGCTTTCAAGTTTATTATGTAGGAAAACAAGTTTTGGGACTTCAAAAGAGTCTCCCAGGGGCCACTCTAATCTGAAATCATCTTTGGTGTTATATGTCCATTGAGATAGAGATTTTCAAGATGAAGGACCATTGTTTATAAATATAAAACCATCTAGAGTTCCCAGTAGATGATAATCCTTTCATGGGGACTTAGATAAAGATAATCCCAGAGTTAATGGAGTGCACAAAGAAATCAGAACACTCATTAGCAGGGAAACCCTCCCAATGGTGTAACTGCAAACTGGCTCACTGAGACAGTGATCTCCCAGGGCAATCATTCACCTGATCCCAAAGACAGGCGAGGACCATAACTGAAGGGACACTGGTTAGAGCCTGAGAAGACTCATAGCTAAGGAGCACAATGACTCATGGAAGCAGTGAGCAAAAGAAGACTTGTGTGGGCATCACATCCCATTCCAGGAGATGCCACTCTTACAACAGTGAGATTGTCTCAGATCCCAAAGTCATGTTGACTTTGTCAGGAGGCAATAATCAAACAAATAAAAAGAAAATCATTTATTTGGGGATCTAAGAATTTCAATTTGGGTAACACAGATTCAAGTAGCAACTCAAATAGTGTCCTGTTAGAGAACAAAAGTCAGGGGGTTTTAAAAGACAAAATGGAGAAGTTTGCATAATCAGTCACAAAGATTTTTAATTGGTGTTATTGGCAGAAAGTTAACCTTGGCCAAAAACAATTGATTGCTAAGGTATCACTAAGAAAAAGTCCATCACTTTAACAAGTTGCACGTGCTCTTGCTGTATTCTCAGAATATTTATGCTGTGGCCCAGTTAAGAAGTTCAAGTTCTGTTTGATGAGGACATGCATAAGACCCATTACCTTAATGGCCTCCCAGTTCCATTGTAAAGCTCCTAAAAATAAGTGATTCTATTTTATTTCACATTTTATAAACTAATACTCTTGAACATTCACTAAGTGCTAGATATTGTTTTAAGTTCTTTAATCAACTCAGTATTTTCTGGGTCATATCACTGTTTTTCTGGCTCACTGAGAAATTATTATTCTGTTTAGAGTGTTTTTCTTTTTTTGCTTCCTCTTATAGATTTAGCCTACACATATTTCAAGAATCACCAGTCAGCACTTTAAATATTCCAAGGAGTTGTAAGGCAGTGTCACAGTGTTTTTGTATTGACCACTGTTACATATTTCAAAATGGAAATTGCCCAGCTAATAGAAGAAAACTATATATAGATATCTCCTTTGACTCTGTTCCTAGGTCCTAGAGTCCTCATTTCTGTGATTTCTCCATCATTTAAAACATTTATCCAGCATTCTTCTAAGATGTATGAGCTAATTATATTCTCAGCTTTGATTTAACCTAATTTGAGTTGATTCTTGTCACTTGTAACTAAATGGGTTCTGATGAGTCACTTCTGTAAACATATGCAAATAAAGCCAGCCATCTTCTAGCCTTACTTTTTGTAGTATTTCCTCTCTTTTTAATTAAAAAAAAATTTTATTGCCCTGCTGGCATGGCTCAGTGGTTGAGCATCGACCAATGATCTTGGAGGTCATGGTTTAATTCCTGGTCAGGGCACATGCCCTGGTTGCAGGCTTGATTCCCAGTGTAGGGCATGCAGGAGGCAGCCTATCAATGATTGTCTCTCATCATTGATGTTTCTATCTCTTTCTCCTTCTCCCTTCCTTTCGGAAATCAATAAAAATTCAATTTAAAAATTTTATTAAAATTTTAACTTACAGTTTACATTTGATATTATTTTGTATTAGTTTCACTTGTACAATATAGTAGTTAGCCAATCATATACTTTGCAAAGTGTTCCCTCTGATATTTCCAGTACCCAATGGGCACCATACATAGTTATTATAATATTTCTTATTCTGTATTTTATATCCTCATGACTATTTTTAATTTCCAATCTGTATTTCTCAATTTCTTCACCTTTATTCACCAAGTCTCCCAAACCCATCTTCCCTCTGGCAAGCATCAGTCTGTTCTCTATACCTATTGATCTGCTTCAGTTTTGTTTGTTCTTTAGATTCCACATATAAGTGAAATCATGTGGCATTTATCTTTCTCTTACTGACTTATTTTACTTAGCATAATAACTTTTAGGTCCTAACAGGCTGTTGCAAAAGGTAAGATTTTGTTCTTTTTAATGGCCAAGAAATATTCCATTGTATATATGTACCACAGCTTTTTTTTTATCTACTTGTCTATTTGTGGACATTTGGGTTGCTTCCATAGCTTGGCTATTGTAAATAGCACTTCAATGAACATAGGGATGCATATATATCTTTTGAATTAGTGTTTTGGGTTCCTTTGAATATATACCCAGAAGTAGAATCATTTGGTCATAAGATTGTGTGTACATATGTATGTGCATGCATGTGTGTGTTTTGTGTGTGTGTGTGTGTGTGTGCACGCACTTGGATGGGGGAGAGAGTGTCCAGATAAATAAAGCTGGCCCAGTCGGCATGGTTCAGTGGTTGAGCATCAACCTATGGACCAGGAGGTCATGGTTCAATTCCTGGTTGGGGCATATGCCTGGACTGTGGGCTCATTCCCCAGTGTGCGGCATGCAGGAGGCAGCCAATCAATGATTCTCTCTCATCATTGATGTTTCTATCTCTCTCTCCCTCTTCCTTCCTCTCTGAAATCAATAAAATATTATTTTTTAAAAAAAGCCAACATTTTTAGTTGACCACCCAATGAAATAACAGTGCTTATCAAAAGCAGTAAAAATATTGCCATTGTTTTCTTTTACACATTTGTTCCTAGCATATTTTAGAAACTATTTTGACTAATCCTTTTCAGGGAAGTTTGATCATTTACCTTGGGAATCATATATCTGGAGTAAGTGGAAGTGAGAAGGGTAACAAAAGCACTAAATTACAGAGTAAGTATACACAAAGCATTTAAAAAATTTATCCAAGCATACATTATTGCTTTTTTAGAATATATTTTTATTGATTTCAGAGAGGAAAGGAGAGGAGAGGAGAGGAGAGGAGAGGAGAGGAGAGGAGAGGAGAGGAGAGGAGAGGAGAGGAGAGGAGAGGAGAGGAGAGGAGAGGAGAGGAGAGAAACATCAATGATGAAAATCATTGATAGGCTGCCTCCTGCATGCCCCCTACTGGGGATCTAGCCTGCAACCTGGGCATGTGCCCTTGACCAGCATCAAACCCGGGATCCTTCAGTCTGCAGGCTGATGCTCTATCCACTGATCCAAACCAGCAAGGGCATCATCATTAAATTTTTTATGGTTAGAAAATATCGATTCAACTTTACTCCAAAATAATCTGAAAGTATAATTTCTTACTTTTTCTGCATATACTCATTGGAATAAAATGTATCTCTTCTGGAATCTAATGAAGGTTTCTTTATTTTCTCAATGTAAACCCAGTCCTTCATGTCAGAGAGGTGCATACACTCTCATACTTACCATAAATGACTTTCCATAGATTAGAATTGACATTTCCAACAGGAGATAAACTCCACAACTGTCTCCATGAGAATTGCAGATACAAATGATTCAGTTTCATAAATGTCATGTGCTGTTGAAAGACGTCTTGTTCCATGCTTGATTATCAAACACATCTTCACTTCACTCTTAGGCAATCTATCCATCCCCATGATTTTTCATATTGTGTTTCAGACTCTCAAAATCATGCCAATGCAATGTAGTCACTTGTCACTTCATCAAGAAAGCAAATTAAACAAATGATTGGGAAATTATTGACTTGATTATTTGTAATCATGGAAAATGAGCCAACAACTGATTGGCTAAAGTTCTTATTTTTCAACATATTATTTTAGCTTCATGGAAAATTATATTTTTATGTGAGTGTTTTATTATTGCATTTGCTGTTGTCTTGACTTTACCTCATATTTTGGATATAAGTGTTCACTTTGGGGTTCCTATAACACTACTTCTGAATGTGGTTCACTCAGACTGCTGGCATAGATTATTAGCAGACACTGAATGACTGCTGTGGTATTCTACAAATGTGTTTTCCTGTGAGATTTTCAATATAGCATAGAACAACATAAGAATTTTTCCAGCACAGTTATGCTGCAGGCATTAACACCAGGGTATTGAAAACTCTACCCTAAAATTTGAAGTGAAAACTACCTTTTTCCTTATGTTATTATGGAAAGAAGCTAATATACACCTGTAGGGAACATATTTTCTCATCAATCAACAAGAATTTTTTTCCTTACAGTAGCAGAAGACTAATTGATTTAATATGCATGAAGTGAGGACAGAGGGAAAGGAAAGTGAATTCAATGTTTATCGTGTGAGACCTGGTAATTTCCTTTCAATCATCATTGAAATGAAATACTTTCTCTTTCATGAATGAGACCCAAAGTCTTTATCCATTATTTTAGACATCTATCTTCTTGGATCTCAGATTACTGTCATCAATGACCTTGTTCTTTTCCAGAGACATTTTATATTTTCATGAGACAGAATATCTGCTTAATCTTGGAGCCATCTACCTTCTTCATGTGTGCAGAGTACACTTCATACAGTATGTGGTGCAGCATCTGATAATAAAATAAGTGTGTATTCAGATAAAAATAAATTGCGTGAGAGGTTTCATATGAAAGAGAGGTTAATGGATTTCAAGAAATAAATGGACTAAGATGTTTCGTCAGTGAGGTTTGATTTCTGTTATTAAATTGACTAATGGTTGTTGGTACTTGCTTTTTACTTATCATAATAATTTAAAATACATAGAAACACAGAAGACATTTCCCATTAGCTGAAAAATAACAGGTTAACCAGTGACTCATACATGCTTGACCTGTCCCTTCACAACTTATTTTAAAGCAAAATGAATGGTGGTATGAAAGACAGTGCTGTTCTTAAGAATCAAGTTTGATTAGGAATTAATATACTGGTTTGACGAGTAACAGTGCACAGTAGATACCTAAGATGCTTTCTAGAGAAATTTTAAATTACAAAATGATTTTATAAGTAGTGTGAGTGGTGCAAAATGTCCTATGAGAAACCTTAAGAGAAGCAAGTCTTACCTAAGATCACTTAACACATCAGGACTTGGCATCATACTACACAGTAATCAATGAATTAAGCAATTTCTCTCAGCAGTCCAAGTGCTACCCAGTAATAACAATATAAGCAATTTTATGAACAAGAAATAATTTTTTCAAAGGAATTAAAAGATGATCAACCAATGCATGCCATCTGTACAAGAATTTAAAGGGACTCCTCCTAAACAAAGGGTTCTACTTTGGAATTATAGGCTGGATTATTTCCTACTTAATTCATCTTCCATGAGGTATCATCTTACTCTCCTTTGAAGTCACATAGCACTTTTGTGTATCTCTATTTAGGCACGTTCTACTTTCTTATCTTCCTTTTTTTATTATCTTTCTTCACTAGAATGGGAGCTCTTTTAGAAATCTGACTTTTTCATGCTTGTATCCTCCATGGTTCTTTAAATATAGGAAGGCCTAAGTTGTTGCTGAACAAATAAATACCTTGCATGACCACAGATTCATTCACAAAATCCAAGATGATAGGAGGTAGACTCTGAAACAATAAAGAGTGGATGAATTAAAAAAAAAAAACTATTACAAAGTTGATAATGTAAATCATTATATTTCAGGAAATGGTAAAAACTGAAATATATACATATATATATATATATATATATATATATATATATATATATATATATATATATACTAGAGGCCCAGTGCACAAAAATTTGTGCACTCGGTGGGAAGAGGGGGTCCCTCAGCCCGGCCTGTGCCCTCTCGCAGTCTGGGATCCCTCAGGAGATAATGACCTGCTGGCTTAGGCCTGCTCCCGGGTGGCAGAGGGCAGGCCCAATCTCTAGGTGCAGCCCCTGGTTGGGCTTAGAGTAGGGCCGATTGGGGAGTTGGGGCGCCGTCCCCTGTCATGCACAGAGCAGGGCGTATCGGGAGGTTGCGATGCCACCCTCAGTCACGCTCAGGGTTGGGCCGATTGGGGGGTTGGGACACCCCCTCCCCCGTCACACTGAAGGCAGGGTCAATGGGGAGGTTGTGGCGCCACCCCCTGTCACACACAGAGCAGGGCCAATGAGGGGGTTGGGGCGCTGCCCCCTGTCACTCACAGAGCAGGGCAGATCAGGGGGTTTGGGCGCTGCCCCCTGTCACACTGATCCTGGTGCCAGTGCCGGGAGGCCTTGCGGCTCCACTGATCCCGGTGCTGAGAGGCATATTACCCTTTTACTATATAGGATAGAGGCCTATTGCATGGGTGGGGGCTGGCTGGTTTGCCCTGAAGGGTGTCCTGGATCAGGGTGGTGGTCCCCACTGGGGTGCCTGGCCAGCCTGGATGAGGGGATGATGGCTGTTTGCAGCTGGTCACACACCCTTCAGGGTGGGGGTCCCCACTGGGGTGCCTGGCCAGTCTGGGTGAGGGGCTGAGGGCTGTTTTCAGGCTGGCGGGTGACTGAAGCTCCCAACCGCTCCTTTTTTTCTTTTTCTTTTTTTTATTCTTGGCCAGCTTTAGCTCTGAGGCTTGGATCCAGCTCTTAGGCCTCGGCTGCTGAAAGCAGGTATCTGGTTTGTTTGGGTTCTATAATCGAAACACTGTTTCAACTCCAGCTCTGAGATCCTGGCTGGCTGAAAGCAGGTTTCTGGGGTTTTGTTTAGCTTCTATATTTGTAACAATGTTTCAAACTGCAAACTCAGAGGCTGGCAGTGGCAGGCGGGGAACCTTGGCTTCCTCCGTCACTGAAGCAAGCAAGCCTCATGTTCACTTCAAGCTGCCTGGCTGCCGGCCGCCATCTTGGCTGGCAGTTAATTTGCATATTGCCCTGATTAGCCAGTGGGAAGGGTAGCGGAGTGACACCAATTTGCATGTTTCTCTTTTATTAGTGTAGATATATTCAGCAAGTTTTTATTTGAGCTGCTGAAATATAAAACTTTGCTAGTACTATGAGCAAAGGCTATGAGGGTGAATGAGATGTTGCCCCTTTCCTAAAGGATCATGAATGTGCTCATTTCATGGAAGACACACCTTTTTTTTGGATTTTTAAATCTATAAAGGGCTATTAAAAAAATCCAATGATGTTTGTAATTATAGTGTTAATCTTAAAGGAATTTGTTTCAGGGGGAAACTGGAAACTGTGTTCTCTCAAACTCATCCTGCAGTGCTGTCTCACTACTAGATTCAGAGAATGGATGATTAGACTTGAACACCTTTCAATTTCTCTCCCTCCCTGAGGATCTAATGTGCTTACTGTGATAATGCAACATAAAAAGAGTTAACATGGATTCCATTAATGTGCAACTTGCTTACTAAGATTTGTCTCAACTTCAACAACTATCAAGGCAGCTGACATGACCAGCACGACTTCTACACTCAAAATAAATCACACTTTTCATATTTACAGACTCAGATTATATATAAATGCACACTATACATAGTTTCTTAATTTTTAGACTGTGTATGTGGTTTTAAATTTCTGTTGTAATAGATAAGTTTTGTTATGTAGTTACAAAACTTGGTCTCTAATTAAATGTGTCTTTCTGAACTAGGACTTTGGGGAGATGGGAGCTCCTCAAATATTTAATATGAGACATGTGCTAAACCTGTTTATTTTCATGAGTGAAGGTGCATGTGCAGTTAGTTCACAAGACAGAGTCCCACATTTCCTTTTCCTTTCATCACTAGTGAATATTTTATCCATTAGAGTCACCTCCACACATATCTCAAATCAATGTGGGTTTACAATTCTTTTCTGCTAACATATATGTATTTATTAAGCACTTGAAAGTACTATACGAATATAATGTTTTTAGGCAAAAAAAATTACCTTAGTTTTGGCTACTATATCAAAATGCCATAACTTGGATGGCTTATAAATAACAGAAATTTATTTCTCACAGTTCTGGAGGCTAGAAGTTCAAGATCAGGGTGCCAACATGGTCTGGTTCTTGTGAGTGCTGTCTTCTGGGTTGCAGACTGCCAACTCACATGGCAGAACTAGGGGGCAAGAACTCCTGGGGTTCCTTTTGATAAATACTAATCGCATTCATGAGGGCTCTACCATTATGACCTAATTATCTTCCAAAACCACACCTTTTAATATTACCACATTGGGGGCTAGAATTTCAACAAATTAATTTTGGGGGGACACAGACATTCAGTCCATGACAAAATTTTCTAACAAGAATTCCCCAGATGTATCTTACAATATTGTCATTTGCCTCCAAATTGCTAATGCAATGATGCTGTGCAGAGAGTTGTCACTGACAATAGTAATAAGCAACAATAATACTATTTACATAGCTCCTTTCATCTTCAATGTTCTTAAAACATCCAATAAAAGAATCATTTTTGATGTGTAACCATCTCTGGGGAAAACTTGGAAGCTATTTAACAGCTGGCCATCAGTTAAAGACAGGAAATGAAGAACATGTTTCCCAGCAGAAACTGCAGGATATACAATGTAATTACCTAATTTGGAATTGGTTTAGGACACTGGAGCTAATTAATGTTCATATCCTTGAAAAAGTGGCATTGGACAACTAGTGAGTGCAGAGAGATCAGGACTTCAATTGTACGTCTTAGCTAAAAGATGAGGCTTCCAATAACAGTGTCTTTGCAAATGCTCATTCACTGCTGCCTGAACACTGAGTGTGAAGCAATCAAGAGAGGTGATGATTTCTTAGCTGGGAATATAATACACACACACACACACACACACACACACACACACACACACACACACACACATATAAAAAGTCTGTGGATTTATTGAGTGAGTTTGCAAATGCAGCAATGTGTCTTAACACCAAATGCCAACTGTTAATTTCACTAGGCAGCTTCCCTACTTCTTGATTCAACAGTGCAGGTGTACCCCATTACGTGAGGAATCACCAATGAGAAATTCACCATAACCAAAAAGTATAGCGTACATTTAATATATGCTTTCAGAAACCTCACATAAACAGAAATTTGCAAGCAGACAAACAGTTTCCAGGAACATATACACAATGAGAACTCCAGTTGTCTGTACCTTGCCACAGAAGCAGCAGGATGTGACCAGCTGCTTCTCATATCTCCCGCAGCCTGGTCTTGGATGTGCCATCAAATCTAGGCTGTGGCAGTAGGGGATGAAAAGTTGCCTGCATGAGGCAAGCATTTAAAACTAAAGCAAGGTGGAAAGAGCAGGGATTCCTGCATCCCATGCCTGAATTGAGTCATGGCTTAAGGCAGGTGGCAGATGTTCTGAGTTAGTGGAGTAACTGTACCCCTCTTGTGTTATAATCACCTAGAGGCAGGAACAGAAAAAAATTCGGAACACATTACTTACATTCTGATAAAGGTTGATGAAAAAAGATAATTTTTTTGAGAAAAATTTGCTTTAGGAGCAATTTTATTAGGTGGTAATTATTATCTAAATCAAGTAATGCTCAAATATAGTGAGATCTGCTGCTAATTAAGTGGTTAAATATTGGAAAGACAACAATAATGAAAAAAAAAACTATGAGCACTGAATAAAATGGTGGAGGATAGACAAAAACACCTCTTGAACAGTTCAGCTGGAGAATAAACATTTTATTCGTTTGGTATGTAGTTCTCATGTCTTTATTTCCAGGGATATTTTGATGCCAATAGTGGAGTATGAGGTTATTCCTATCTTCCTAACTCCCACCCCATCACATTAATTAGAAATGACTATAAATATTTAGGATTGAAAGTGGGATGAGGTTGATTTCCAATACTCAACTAATATTGCAAACTATATAAATCCAAACTAAGCAATGTTGATGAGTGAAATCCAGGATCAAGTACAATCAAGTTTATTTGACATCTTTAGGCATAGGGTCACTTCACTTAAGTGATGTTTCATACAACTGATGGGACTCTCTATTGACCTGATTTTTAAAAGTTAAACATTAAAAAACAATTTTTAAAAATTATATCTAATGAATATTCATTAAATAATTAATAGAATTATCATTTTAAATAACTCCTGATGATTAAAATAATGATCATTTGTGTTAAAAAAGAGTGATACTCTCAGATGTCATAGACGTTGTAGGGATTTTTGCACAAATGGTTAGCAAAACCATACACTTTATGCTTCAGACTGTTTTTTATTGTTATTCTGCCTCAGGATTGGCAGCTATCCGGTTAAGGTGCCTGCAATGCACCCCCTTTTAAAAAATATGTTTTTATTGATTTCAGAGAGGAAGGGAAAGGGAGAGAGAGATAGAAACATCAATGATGAGAGAGAATCATTGATCAGTTGCCTCCTGCACGCCCCATACTGGGAATCAAGCCCACAGCTTGGGCATGTGCCCTGACATGGAATCAAACCATGACCTCCCGGTTCATAGGTCGATGCTCAACCACTGAGACACGTCAGGCAATGCACTCTTTTTTTTAACCACAGTTTTAATTTACTGGTGCTGTTGCATTTTGCATTAAGACAAAATAATAAAGCCTGTGAGAATTTGACAGTAATAGGGGTAGCATATTGTATCATTTGCTTGATAACAAATATTTCAGTTGGTAATTATGGATGGCGGAAAACTCAAGGAGTCCAGTCTCCAAATAAATACCAACTTGCAGTTCATAGCTCTTCATTAAAAATAACTAATCAGGAAAGAAACAGACTTATAGGGCCAGAATGGGTGGAAAGAAAAAAAAATTAATGTCAAACCTAAGAAAACAATTCAGAGTCTCAGCCCTCAGTGGAATTTTTTAAAACTGTATTTTCTTTATAATAACCGTAATGACATAAATCTTAACATTAAGGTGGTAAATGATAAACCTGCATAAACAATCTTAATGATAATTCCAAAGCATCCATTTCAAATTTCTAAAGTTATAACTGTCCAAATCATCTTTCATATTGTCATCCCATCTTTGTACCATCAGTTTTATTAATTCTAGACTGGATCACTGGAGTTAGAATAAGTGTAATAAATATTTTCATATATGCATTTTTTCTTTTTATTGAATTCATTGAGATGACACTGGTTAACAAAATCATACAAGTTTCAAGTTTATAGTTCTATAATATGTCACCTGTACACTGTACTGTGGGTTCACCAAGCCAAGTCAAGTCTCTGCCCATCACCATTTATCCCCCCATACCCTCCTCCACCTTCTCCCTCTCCTCCCCTGGCAATCATCACACTGTTGTCTGTGTCCATGAGTTTTTTTTTGGTCTTTTTCCCCCCTCAATCCCTTCAACCCCCTCCCACCCAAGCTCCCATCCCAGACAGCTGTCAGCCTGCTTTCATGAGTCTGTCTCTATTTTGCTTGTTAATTCATTTTGTTCATTAGATTCTACATATGAGTGAAATCATATGGTATTTGTCTTTCTCTGGCTGGATTATTTCACTTAGCTTAATAGAACTGCCTTATGACCCAGCAATTCAACTTCTGGAAATTTATCCAAAGAAACCCGGAACACCAATCAGAAAGACTATATGTACCCCTATGTTCACTGCAGCGTTATTTACAATAGCCAAGATTTGGAAGCAGCCCAATTGTCCATCAGTAGATGAGTAGCTAAAAAACTGTGCTACATTTGCACAATTAAATACTATTCAGCTATATAAAAAGAAGAAAACCTTACCCTTTGCATCACATATGTATTTGAAGTTAGATATCATGTCCAACATTAGTCTTCTTGTTCCTCCACTTAAATTATCTAGAGTTGCCTCACCTCTTCTTAAAATAATATGATTTTTGCCCTAGCTAGTTTTGCCTAGTGGATAGAGCATTGGCCTGTGGACCAAAGGGTTCTGGGTTCTATTCCAGTCAAGGGCATGTACCTCAGTTGCAGGCTCCTCCCCAGCCTGGGCCCTGTTCAGGGTGTTTCCCTCACATTGATGTTTCTCTCTGTCTTTCCCTCTCTCTTCCACTCTCTCTAAAATCAATGCAAAAATATCCTCGGGTGTGTATTAAAAAAATAATAATAATATGATTTCATGTCTTCCAATTATCCTGTTTTTCTTCTGTCAATATGTTGCATTTTCTCAATGGGCATTCAAAACTAAGTGCAATGGTCTGGCTGTAATCTTGCCAATGTAGTCTAAGATTATGTGCTATTTAATCTAAACTGCAATGCTTTTCTGAGTACTTTTGCATTCAAAGCATGCTATATTTTCTTTTTCCATCTTTCTGGTATTTTAGGTATTTTAAATCCAATACAGTAGTCCCCCTTATCTGTGAGAGATACATTCCAAGATCTCCAGTGGATGCTTGAAACCACAGATAGTACTGAGACATATACATACTATTTTTTCTATTTATATATATTTATGATAAATTTCAACTTATAAATTAGGCTCAGTTAAAGATTAACAACTAAAAATAAAATAGAACAATTATAACAATACACTGCAAAAAAGTTATGTGAATGTGGTCCTTCCTAAAATATCTTACTGTACTGTATTCTCCCACCCTTCTTCTTGGGATGATGTGAGATGATTGAGTGCCTTATTAATTGAGAACTTTCTCCTTTTTACATAAAAGAAGCTCTTTACTGTTCTCTTTGGCATATCCAAATTGTCTGCATCACTACACTTGTACTTTGGGCCATTATTAACCCCTACAGTGCCAGGGAGCGCGATCATGCTCCTCCTGTCTTTCGCCAAAAGTGCCGGGAGTGCTTTATTTTAACATTATATGTTTTGTTCAAATTTTTTTTCTACTAGTATTTTATAATACAATCAACAAACAATATATGTCAAAGATGAAAACAAATGTAGTAAAGGTTTCCTTAAGTTTTTGAATATGTAACTTCATTTACTTGCGATTCATAATTTTTTTCCCTAAACTGCTGTAAAATCAGCAAAAATGCCTTGGCAATTTTAGCATAGTTCCTAGGATATTGGTTGGCACTCAAAGGGTTAAGTAAAATAAGAGTCACTACAACACAAGCACTGTGATACTGCGAGAGTTAATCTGATAACAGATGGCTACTGAGTGACTAATGGGTGAGTAGTATATACAGCTCGGACATGTTGGGCAAAGGGATGATTCACGTCCAAGGATGGGCAGAGCATCATGAGATTTCACCACTCTTCTGAGAATGGAATTTAATTTAAAAGTTATGAATTGTTTATCTCTGGAAGTTTTCACTTAATATTTCAGACCGTGGTTGACCACAGGTAACTAAAACCACAGAAAGCAAAACTGTGGATAAGAGGAAGCTACCATATGTAAAAGGGGATTTCCAATATAATTTTATATTTTAAAATGGTAGTTATCAAATATTCTAGGTATTATGAATAATGGGATAGTTCAATTTTATAACAGGTGCTTTTCCTACGGTGTCTCTAAGAAACGTTTTGGACAGTTTGTCTAAAGTCGCTTTTTAAAAAAATGATATTTATTGTTGAAACTCTTACAAACGTCCCTTTTAATTCCCCCCATTAAACCCCTCCACCTCGCTCCTGACCTTCTATCCACGGGGCCAAACCGGCTAGGGCTAACTGTAGTTATTTTTAATATGTTTAACTTTTATATTAGACTTAAGTGATTAACACACCGCCATATTACAGCACTAGATTATTCTGTATTTTACTACGTAATTATTTTACCATTGAGTTTTAACTTTTATATATTTTTGTTACTAATTAGCATGCTTTTAGGAACTCCTTTGAGCATTTCTTGTAAGGCATGTCTGTTGGTAATGATGTTTCTCAGCTTTTGCTTGCTTGGGAAAGTCTTTACCTCTCTTTCATTCCTGAAGTAAAGTAGCAGAATTTTTCTTCTGCTTGATCAAGCCTAATGTTTGTGCTCTCCATTGCATTTTTATTCAACATTGTATTCTTCAGCTTTATAATTTATGTTTGGTTCTTTTTAATGGTTTATATCTCTCTGTTGGACTTTTAATTTCATTAGTGTATAGTTTTCCTGAGTTCATCGAGCAATCTGTGTTTTTTCTAGCTCACCGAGCTTCCTAAAAACAATTATCTTGCTTTTTTCCAATCCATAGAGCTCCATTTATTTGGGGTTACTTGATGAAAAATTACTGTTTAGTTTTGTTTTGGTGGTATCATGCTTCCTTGATTTTTTGTTTTATAATCTTGCATTGATATCTGTGTATCAGATGGAACAATCACCTTTTCCAGATTATATGGACTGGTTTTAAAGGGAACGACCTTCACCTGTGAGGATACTAGCTGGGTGGAGTGTGGTGGTCATTTCTCTGAGAAAAGCTTACTGTCATAGTATCTGTGCAGCTCCATCAGCTAATCCTAACAGAACAACCTATTGGTATTCAGGCTGAGGAGCACTATGGGGTCCCCCACTGTGAAAGCTGCAGGAATTCTGTGACAACAGGGGTTGAGGTCTTCAGTGGCAAAGGCTACTGGAGTACTCCACAGAGCAGGTCACTGGAGACCATAATAACACCCACCGCATGGCTTATACTGACAACCTCCACCTTTTTTGTTCCTGGCTATTCCCAAAGGTCTCAACTAAGCTGATCTCTGGGATTCTTTCTGTGCAGTTATTCTCCATGTTTTGCTCCATTGTGTTGCTAAAGTTATTCTTTGGATTCTTGAGAGCTGCTAGGGCTATTTTCTTTTGTGGATGTCAATTTATTTTGAGGGGGCAGAGGATAAAGGCTGGTATCTTCTATTCTAAAACAAACTTGCTCTGTTATATTTGACAAATCGTAGTATGTCTGTACCCAAATATTCTTTAGATCTGATTTGTTATACAGGCCATCAATAATGTGTTGATATTGCTTTTTTGATTCTTGATCCTATGAATTTGTTTCACATATTATCAATATGCCCCTTTAGTTCATTGTTTCTTAAATAAACATTTATTGGCTACCTAATTTTTGCCAGACGTTGGGATGGTGGATATGAAATGTGGCCTCACAGTGTCATAGCGTGTAAGGCCATCCCTACATATGGAAAGCAGATGAGGACTAAGGACAGATTCCTGGGTTTTTCAGCAGAAATATTTCTCTAAGTTGACATTTGTTAATTTAGTTGGGACCCTTTGTGTACTGTTGTTTACCATCTCTGAACCAATGTCACTGTTCTAACATCAATCCCACATTTTGGTCCACCTGATGCACAAAGATAATGTGAGGACTTATCATATTCCTTGGAAGAATTTATACACAGTATCTGCAGCATTCTCCTGATTTAGTAAACCTTGAATGGAACGGGAGATAGAAAGAATGGCAAGGGGGTGCAAGTGATGAGTTATTTGTTTTCATTTGAGAGCATCGGGTAGAATAGCAAAATAGGTAGACTGTAGAAAGGAGATAATAAAGTGAGGGAAGAACAAGGGGAAGAACCAGTTATACGAATAGCAAAATGCTTGGTTGTGAACGCTTTGGGCCTCTGGATAGATGCTGCCAAATAGAAAACATTTTCCATGTGCCTAACCAGAAGACCCAGCTACACGCTGCTTTTCATTTTAGTTATATTTCTAAAACCTGTAGTTTGCTTTTCAGGAAAACTGTCCTTTTACATTTTCTGAAGGATGCAGTGAATTGCAATGTTCATGTCAGATAGCATTAATCTGAGAAGAAAAGAGGACGGTGTACCTTCAAGAGATGGAGTCATTTTCTTCTGCGTGCTTTCTTTTTCCATCCATCAGGATGACAATGTATGGATCTCTGTGAGTGGAGTTAAGCATCTTGACTGCATGCTATCTTCTCCAAAAAGAAAAACAAATCTATGCAAATTAGAAAATAAAAGTGGAGTTGTCTTTAAAAACACACTCCTAAGGTGTTTTGACAAAGAGTAATTCAATGAATCTAGAAATGAAAATTGCATTTTTAGTGGTGCTTTAGTGAGTCTCAGTACATTTCAAATCTGTGAAATGATGGAAAAAGCACTTTAATACGAGCAGGGCACTTGAATTCTGGTCCTGGTTACTCTACTAGTTTTCTGTATATTCGGGCAACTCACTTACCTTCTCTAATAAGGTCCTCATTTTGACAAATAAGAGAGTTGGACATCATTTCAAAGGTGCTTTTCAGCTCTTATTCTGTTCCTTACACAGCAAGCAATGAAACCTCACAATAAATGTTTTCCATGTATTTTTGAAATAGGAGGTTATAAATTAAATGCATTCTACAATAAAAAATTAAATTTATATTTATTGTTGAAAGTATTACTGATGTCTGCCATTCCCCCCGATTGACCCTCTCCACCTCATTCCTGTCCCCCCACCCCCCACCACAGACCTTCACTGCACTACTGTCGTGTCCATGGGCTATGCATGCATGCAAGCCTTTTGGTTTTATCTCTTCTTAACCTCTCTCCTCCTTCTATCTGATATTTGTTAGCTTGTTCCATGCTTCCATGTCTCTGGATCTATTTTGTTCTAAGAATCCTGAAACACCAACCAGAGAGAATATATGCACCCTTATGTTCATAACAGCACTATTTATAATAGCTAAGATCTGGACCTCGCCAGCGTTGCTCAGTGGTTAGAGTGTTGGACCATGAACTGAAGGCTCCTGGGTTTGATTGGGAGCCTTCAGTTCCTGGTCAAAGGCACCTACCTGGGTTGCAAGTTCCCTATTGCAGTTGGGTGTGTACAGGAGGCAACTGATTGATGTGGCTCTTTCACATCAATAGTTCTCTCTCTCTCTCCTCTCTTCCCCTCCCCCTTCCCTTTCACTCTCTCTAACATCAATGGAAGAAATACCCTCCAGTGAGGATTAACAAAATAGAATAACTAAGATCTGGAAACATCCCAAATGCCCAGCAGCAGATGAGTGAGGAAAAAAACCTGTGGTTCATTTACACAATGCAATACTATGCAGCTATAAACAAGAAGGATCTCTTGCCCTTTGAGACAACGTGAAAGGACATGGAGAGTATTATGCTGTACAAAATAAGCCAGTCAGAGAAAGACAAGTATCACATGGTCTCACTTATATGTGGAATCTAATGAACAAATTAAAGTGACAAAAGAGAAACACAGATATGGAGTCATGGGGAACAGAATCTTCTTAAAAGGGGTTCAAGACGATGGGCTCTTCCACTGAATTTCAAATACAGCAAGGCTCTGATCTTACTACGCTTATCTGGAACTTCAGGTCTGGCTCTTTAGACCATGGAGAAATTTGGCAGCTCCACCCTGCCCTGCAATAGATTCTTCATCCGTAGTGGGAAGAAAAGCCCCATCCCCCTTCTATGCAGACCATCCTCAAAGTCCATTCCTGTATTGACTGGAGCGGGAGTACAGAAGTAGGTACTTGGGACAAAATTATTCCCTCTTAGTTTCATACTGTGTTAACCATACATTTCTTTTCTTAGAGGTTGTGCACAGTTGTTTTGGTTGATCTTCTTACAAATAAACATAACAAAGGAGATAAAACATAAAATTGAATGCACTTATCCTTATATGTCTATATGTTTGGCACATCACTTCCAAAATGGAGTGAGACTAAGGTTCTAGATGAGCTTTCCTCCTGCCCTTGACATTCGGCAAACCTGGGATTATCGAATTCTAGCCTGAGCTGGCCCACTGATTTTTCTTACAAATGTTGGCACTGTTTTACAGCCCAAATTCACACATTTCTCTTGAAAACAGTAAAATAATTAAATATCAGGATTAAGTGTGCAGATTTTAGAAATTTGGGGCTAAACAATGTAATTAGGTACTTCTCAGAGATAAACATAAAATACCAATGTGAAAGGAGAAGCTATAATAGCTCTAAATTATTTTATTTAAAAAGTAAGTACAAATAGTGCTTTCCAAAACCCCTTCTAACAGATAAACAGTTTTGAAGTTATCTTTGATGTAAATTGGTCTCTGTTATGAAGAACTAGACTGAAAATTTGCTCAAATCAAAACAGAGATACATATTGTCCAAGAGGCAGTTGTTCTGCCAAAAAAAAAGAAGGCAATTTCTAAAATTTCAAGGAGAAAAACATGTATTTTTTATAAAATTATTCCTGAAATATTTAACATTTTTATTCAGACTAGAAACAAGGATAGTCTTTGGTGCTATACGATGTGACTATGTGACAGATTCCAGGTGGCAGGAGTCTTTCAGAGGCCTTGAAATAAAGCCATGATGCTTGCAGATGAGCCCCAAGAAAAAGAACCTATGCAAGAAGAATATAATTCTGAAGTATTGGCCAAGTTACCCTTGGCCCCATATTTAATTTCTTAAGCCCTATAATACCTACAGTTTCAGATACCCAGTTCTCTCCCTGTATTATAGCTTCAAAACTGTCCTAAGAGGTGTTCAGAATCTCTTATTCACCTACTAAATCACTCTTCATTTCTGCTAATGTCTCTCAGCTAAATTTCCTGTTATAGATGCTTGATATCAACTCAGCACGATCTTAGCTGGTCCCAAATGCAATTTGATGCGAAGTAAAGCATTATAGAGCATATCAAAGAAAGCTTTCTATTAGCTTAGTTAATGCCTGTTCATATGCCATTAACCTATTATTTTCCCTTTGTTTAAATTTTATTTTTCAACTACAGTTTACATTCAATATTATTTTGTTTTAGTTTCAGGTGTATAGTATAGTGTTTAGACTATAATATACTTTACAAAGTGATCCTCCCAATATTTCCAGTATATACCTGGCACCACACATAGTTATTACCATATTATTGATTATTTTCCCTATCCGGTACTTTACATCCCATGACTCTTTTGTAACTACCAATTTGTATTTCTTAAACCCTTCACCTTTCTCACTCAGCTAAAAGGTGAAGGAATTAAGAAGTACAAATTGGTAAAATTAATTTTCAATAATTATGTATGTAGCATTTTTTATCTTATCAAAAGAACACAATTGACCTGAACTTAGGAATAACATGTACAACAGTTGGATGGGAAAACACTATATTGAAGGCTTTCCAAAGTACCTTATTTCTCGACTAATTCAATAAATGTAACCATCGCTTAGAAAGTATTCTCTTATTGGTCATAATGCTCTTTTCAATTAAGCATCACATAAATCAAGATAAGAGCTCAGAAGAAATATTTAAGCATTTTAATCTAATTTTACTTTAATTAATACTAAGAGAGACAGAAATGCACAGTAATAACTGACAACTAGATATTTCAATTACTGAGACCTTAAAGTGCCTAGAGACAGAAGATGAATTAGACATCATAGATAACTTTGTGCTATATGGGACTATTCAAGTTTCTTTCATTCTTAGTGTGAGCATATAATTTATCATCCAAATGAGAACATTTTTTAAAGGAAAAGAAACACCATTAAACATTACAACAGGACAAAATGAGTTACCCAGAACCTTCTCCCAGCAAAGGCATATAGTAATCTTGGGGGCATAGATTTTGTTTGTTTGACTGCATACCCCAAACAGGAAACTATAAGAATAAAAGATGGGGATTAAAAACAAAAAATACAGTGATTCTAAGAGTTAGGATCTACATGCTTCTAACATTAGTATAAGAGAGCATCTTTTTTTTTTTTTTGTATCTGTATACACAGATATTTTCTTCAGGATTCAAATCCCTTTGAAATTGTCTTTCCTTTACCTCTTAATTTTTATTGTGTTTTTGGCACAAGCCTGAAATCATCACAGATGGTTCTGCCCTGGTCATATTTTTCCTTCATCAGTCTTTCTCTTGATTTAGCTAGGAGCAAGCTTTCTACTTTGATTTACCTGAGATTTTGAAAACTAGAAATGCAGTGTCATTTTACACCATAAAATGGACAGAATTTCTTTTTTTTTTTTTTCTTAGAATTGGTATAAGTTGTGTGGCTATTCCTAGCCATGTGGCATATGGATCATTTCTCTGAAATTTCTTTGAACTGATTTAGTCTTCATAATCAACTGAAGGTATTTATCAAAATAATTAGAATAAACTCACTTTTCATTCATTCATCTGTTTAGATGTTCTGCACTGACATATTTTAGAATTAGGACTGCATCTTACTAGCTCAGTGAAATATTCAAATATTAAAACTCGATTCTATTTTGGAGAAATGTACCTTTAAACTCCTAGAAGACTGCTTTAGCAATTTAAATTTGTAGTCGGTTAGGAAACGCACATATATTTTTATCTCGAAAAAAGCATTTTTTTCCCTTAAAAGACCATGAAAACTAAAAATTTGTATTTCTCTATAACTGGATATAACGTATGGGTGAGCATTAATAAATTTTTCTTGTATGTAGACATAAGAGAATCTGTTATTCTTCTAACCTGATTTTCTAAACATATCCTTGTAAGAATTTAAGAGTTGGTACAAACTCTTGGGTATTTTAAGATGCGAATGATATTTTAATATGAATTGGAATTATTTTATACTTTACCTATACAAATAAGGTTTGCTCATATTCTAGAACAAGGAAAAAATTAAGACTTAATAGAGTAATTTCTGAGAAGATCCTGGCTGGAATAGAAATCTGTGCCCTTTAATACTTTGAAACACTTTGCTTCAATATAAAAGACATTTAACTCTAAATTGAAAATTACAAAGGAAAAGAACATCTGATTTAATCAGAATAATTTTAATCAGAATAGATACTGAGACACTAAACCAGAAAATCTAGAGTATGTCTGTTGACTCAAAATCTTAATTTACATCCAAATAGACTTCCTTAGTTCTGAATTTGTCATATTATGATGATTCCTTGAAATATTTCTTAGACCCATTGTGCAGATGGCTGGAGTTGTCTGAGTTAAAGACAGACCATCATGAATCCAAATCACTATGTAACATTAAAAGAGTGGCTTAATTTGACCCAGTGATCCCACTTCTAGGAATATATCCCAAGAAACCAGAAACAACAATCAGAAAGGGTATATGCATCCCTATGTTCATAGCAGCACAATTTACCATAGCGAAGATCTAGAAACAGCCTAAGTGCCCATCAGCAGATGAATGGATTAGAAAACTGTGGTACATCTACACAATGGAATACTATGCTGCTGTAAAAAAGAAGGAATTCTTACCATTTGCAACAGCATGGATGGAACTAGAGAGCATTATTCTAAATGAAATAAGCCAGTCAATGAAATAAAAATACCACATGATCTCACTCATTTATGGATAATAAAGACCATTATAAACTGATGAACAAAAATAGATATAGAGGCAGAGCAGCATCGAACAGACTGTCAAACGACAGCGGGAAGGCTGAGGAGGGTTGGGGGGCAGGAGGGGGGGGTAAGAGATCAACCGAAGGACTTATATGCATGCATATAAGCATAACCAATGGACATAAGACACTGGGGGGGGGGGTAGGGGAGGCCAGGGGAATGTCAAGGAGATGGGAAGGAGACATATGTAATACTCTTTGTAATACTTTAAGCAATAAAACAACATTAAAAAAAAAGAGTGGCTTAAATCACAGGGAGGAACAAAAGTAAAATCATTTTCTAAGGGAAGAGAGGCCATCCAGACAAATAACTGGATAACAGAAATTGTTGATATTGCCTGGTGTGGCCAGGATTGAGATTTCAGACTCCATGACCTAAAAAACATATAAGTTTTATGATTAGGAATTATAAATTGTTAGCATCTTTATAATTCAGAGAGAAGTAATAGGAAGTTGTGATAGAACACAGGGCCATTTCCAACAAAAGAGAAAAATGAAGCCAAGGAAGTTGATAACTGGTTAGAATCAAACCAGTACGACATGGCTAATGTTTTGTGACACTAGGTTTTGAGTGATTTGAGAGAAGGATTTTGAAACATTATCTTTTGTCTCACTGATGTCTTGAGCATTACCTAAGTACATATACTTAATATGTGTTTATAAAACGAATCAATGAAATGCCAGTTTCAAGTACATGGTGTTCTGAGATAATGTTGAATTCCTCTCTAAACTTGTAAGTGTAATAAAAATGAAGGATAGATATAATGAAAACACTTAAAATTTATAGAAACTGTAATTGAAAAATATGTTTTTAACACTAAAAAAAATTAAAAGGAAAACAAATACAAAAATAAATAAATAAATAAATAAATAAATAAATAAATAAATACCTTTTATTTCTTCTTCTTGTCTAATTGCTATGCCTAGAACTTCCAGTACTATGTCGAACAGGCATGGTGAAAGTGGGCATCCCTGTCTGGTTTCTGTTCTTAGGTAAAATTGTTTTAGATTTTTCCCATTGAGTATGATGTTGGCTGTAGGTTTGTCATATATGGCTTTTTTTATGTTGAGGTATGATCCCTCTATTGCCACTTTGCTGAGGGTTTTTATCAAGAAAGGGTGTTGGATTTTGTCAAATGCTTTTTCTGCATCAATTGATATGACTATGTGATTTTTATCTTTCAATTTGTTTATGTGATGTATCACATTTATTGATTTGTGGATATTGTACCATCCTTGCATCCCTGGAATAAAATCTACTTGGTCACGGTGTATGATCTTTCTGATGTAATGGTGGATCCAATTTTCTAGAATTTGTTGAGGGTTTTGGCATCTATGTTCATGAGGGTTATCAGCCTGTAATTCTCTTTTTTGTGTTGTCTTTATCTGGTTTTGGGATTAGGGTATTGCTGGCTTCATAGAAAGAGCTTGAAAGTGTGCCTTCCTCTTGAACTTTTTGGAATAGTCTGTGCAGGATAGATTTTAATTCTTCTTTGAATGTTCGGTAAAACTCCCCTGTGAAGCCATCTGGTCCTGGGCTTTTGTTTGCTGGAAGCTTTTCGATTACTGCTTCAATTTCTTCCATAGTTATCAGCCTATTGAGATTTTTAGATTCTTCTTGATTGAGGTTTGGAAGGTCGTATTATTCTAGGAATATGTCCATTTCCTCTAGATTGCCCACTTTGTTGGAATAGAGTTGTTCGTAGTATTTTTTTTTACATTCCTTTGTATTTCTATGGGGTCTGTTGTTATTTTGCCTCTTTCATTTCTGATTTTGTTTATTTGAGTTCCCTCTCTTTGCTTCTTGGTGAGCCTGGATAGAGGTCCGTCAATCTTTTTTATCCTTTCAAAGAACCAGCTCTTGGTTTTATTGATCTTTTGTATTGTGTTTTTGGTCTCTATGTCAAAATTTCTGCTCTGATCTTTATTATCTCCTTCCTTCTGCTCACTCTGGGCTTTTCTTGTTGCTCTCTAATTCTTTACGTTGTAGAGTTAGATAATTTATTACCAATTTTTCTTGTTTTTGAGATAGGCCTGTAGAGCTATAAACTTCCCTCTCAGGACTGCTTTCACTGTGTCCCATAGATTTTGAATTGTTGTGTTTTCATTGTCATTCATTTCCAAGATGTTTTTAATTTCTTATTTGATCTCTTTGGTAACCCAATCATTGTTTAATAGCATGCTAGTCAGCTTCCAAGTGTTTGAGTTTTTTTGATTGCTCTTATTGTAGTTTATTTCTAATATTATGTCATTATGGTCTGAGAAGATGCTTGATATGATTTCAATCTTCTTGAATTTGAAGAGACTTTGACTGTGACCCAATATGTGGTCTATCTTTGAAAATGTCCCATGTGCACTTGAGAAGAATGTATATTCTATGGCTTTGGGGTGAAATGATCTGAAGATTTTAATTAAGTCCATCTGATCTAGTGAGTCATTTAGGATTGATGTTTCTTGTCTGATTTTTTGTCTAGAGGATTTATCCAGGGGTGTCAGTGGGGTATTAAAGAAAATAAATAAATAAATAATAGATAGTTGATAGATAGATAGATAGATAGATAGATAGATAGATAGATAGATAGACAGATAAAATACATGTATGAATTGAAAAGAAAAAGGGCCTGTTGTATGCTAGTGGCTGTGCTGTAGCACTAACACAGAGGAAGAATATATGGTTACTGATTGGGATAAGGCAAGAAACTACACGAGACATCTGCATAAACTTACTATCCAGGAATGCTGTAACTAGCCAGGATAGTAATAAAGACATTTGTCTCTGCTTGGATCATTGAGTGGTAAAAATATCTCTGGGTTATGGGTTAATTATATCCCCTCAAAACTGATATGTTGAAATTTTAATCCCCAGTATCTCAGATGTGACCTTATTTTGACATAGGTTCTTTAAAGATATAATCAAGTAAAAATGAAGTCATTATGGTAAGCCCTAATCACATAGAACTGATGTCTTTTTGATTTAGCTCCATCTTTTTTTTTAAATGCATTTACCAAAAACTCTACATCTCAGGTCTCAGGATTCCACCCATTTCTTACCTGAGCCCTGATTTGAACATAAGAGACCTATCAAGCTACATATTAAATCTCCTTTGTATCTCTACTATCCTTACAAATAACCTTAGATTTCATTTTTAGTGGTCATCCCTATGGCTATAGTACATAGGATCTCTTTAAATGTTGCCATAATGGCTGTACTAGGTCAGTTGGTTGGCTATAAAAATTACATTCAGTTTCTAAACCATGGTACCTGTGGATATGACTTTATATGGAAATAGGATCTTTGTAAATGTAATTAAGTTAAAAATCTGCAAAACTATGAACCAGGAAGTCATGGTTCGACTCCCAGTCAGGGCATGTGCCTGGGTTGTGGGCTTGATCCCCAATGTGGGGCATGCAGGAGGCAGCCAATCATTGATACTCTGTCATCATTGATGTTTATATCTCTCTCTCTAACTCTCTTTCTCTCTAAAATCAATAAAAATGAGATCATTCTTATTTAGGGTGAACACTAAACTTAATTATGAGTATACTTATGAAGAACAGAAAAGGAAAAATCCCCAAGTTACCATAGAAGAGGTCCATGGGAAGATGGAGGCATAGATTGGAGTGATGCATCTATAAGCTTCAGAATGGCAAGAATTTCTGACAGCCACCAGAGGATAGAAGAAAATTATAGCATGGATTCCCCTTCAAAACTATAGAAGGACAATATCATACCAAAACCCTGAATTCAGACTTTTGATCCACAGAACTAGTAGAGAATAGATATTTATATTCTTAGATTGGGGTAATTGGTTATGGCAGCCCTAAGAAATAAAACAGTGTCTTTCTGAATTCCATGAGTTGTTAATTGACTTACATTAGCCTGTCATTCATTCTTTATATCAAGTTTTTCAGGGAAATAAACAAAAGATACCAACTCTACAATCCTCATATTTGCTATTGATTTCATATTGTTCAAGTGTTCAAGCCACTATTTGACTAAGTACAGCCATTACAGTAACATTGAAAGAGATCCTATGGCTGTAGACTACACTGTTGCTACTACATAAGCTCAATATGTCTTGTGTCCAATTCATAGATGATATTGCTTACTATGTTGGTACAAGCAAATAGTTGATTTCTACTGCTTATAGCACCACTCAAGGGTAACTTTATAGGAAAATGGTGAGGAAATTTTCCTCAATGATCAAATCTTGCATGACTCCTATCAATAGAGGGAGAAATGACCAGAGATAAAGATTCATAGACACATAATCAGTGGTCAGTGACATATCTGGTTGGTTAGAGATAATAAAGAATCAAGTTTGGAAAATTAGAGACAGAGTTCTGGAAATAAACATTTTTTAAAAAAATATATTTTATTGATTTTTTACAGAGAGGAAAGGAAAGGGATAGACAGAAACATCGATCAGCTGCCTCCTGCACACTCCCTACTGGGGATGTGCCCACAACCAAGGTACATGCCCTTGACTGGAATCGAACCCAGGACCCTTGAGTCTGTAGGCTGATGCTCTATCCATTGAGCCAAACTGATTAGGCTGGAAATAAACATTTTAATGGATCTATGGAAATAGTCATAAATTGGATGGAACTATATGTTTTGTGTTAATGGCCACTGGAGAACACCTACTACAGAGAAGCATGGAACAACCAGATGACAGTATAACTTATCCAGTGAAGATCAGCCATCATCTTTACTTGGCCATGTCAGTGGTTTCATATTAGGTACATGAACAAAGCAATCACTTAGGCAGAGATGGAGAGTCTGCATGAGCCTAACAGCGTGACTTCTCACAAAGTGTGATCAAGCTACTATCTCTATTGAGTGGTTAACCTGTCTGAATATTGGCAGAGATTAATGCTGAGTCCCTGAATTGGTAAAATCCCTCAAGGAAACCAATCAGCTTCTTTTTGGAAATTATTTGTATCAGATACTTTCAATATCAGAAGGATCACTGATTCGTCCTTTCTGGAATTAACACCAACATAAAATATGAATTGGCCTTTCCACAAATGTATGAGGATTCTTAAACCCCTAGATTCTATTGAAGTTTCTGGAAAGACAAATGCCTGATTTTCAGTATAGTCCCCCAATTTCACCTGCACTTCACCCCAAACCAACACAGGTGAGTCTTGGTAACTGTGATTCTATAGCTGCTGATGGTTATCACTCCACTTTCCTCAGTAATGGGATTTTTATTGCTAACTGATAAATGAGCGACCCAATTTCCTGAATATAAACTAAGAGTCTTCTTTCTAAGCCATTTTCAATATCATCTGTCTTACTTTTGATTTCCCTAATATTTCCCATATCTACTTCTTATGTATATTTGAATCTTTGATCTACCTTTAATTTATGTTGTTATAAGTTATGAGACAGGGTTTGAATTTTGTCTTCCTCTAGGATTACTAACCAATTATCACAATACCATTTACTGAATAATCTATCTTTCCTCCAATTACTTAAAATGACAAATTTATTATATTCAGGTTTTCCCTGCTACTGGAAAGTAGAGTATTCTTCTGAAACCTTTCATAAACCAAAATGTTGTAAAGTGAAGAAGCAATTACTACTAATTTATTAAAAAATATATATTCTTGCACATTCCCATAAAATAACCTACCAAATTATACCAAATACACTTAATTACATCCAGTTTTACATAAAGTATAACACCCTTATGAGCTCTCTTAGCCTTTTCTGATACCTTAAGACACATCTTGCTAATGGATGCATGAAATAAATCAAGACAAACCACATAGCCAACGTCATACTCAATGGGCAAAAACTGAAAGTGTATCCCCTAAGATCAGCAACAAGACAGAGATGACACCTTTCACCACTCTTATTTAATATAGTATATGAAGTCCTAGACAGAGCAATCAGACAAGAAGAAATAAAAGGCATACAAATTGGAAAGGAATAAGTAAAGCTGTCATTATTTACTGATGACATGATACTGTATAAAGAGAACCCTACTGAACAATGTACTAAACTTCCACTACTAGCCAATTTAAAGTCTTAGTGCAAGTAGGAAGTAAAGGCTAAGGCAAAACTATAAATGACCTAAGTATTAATGTAGTATAAAACCCCAGAGTCAATCTGCAAAGACTGGGAGGGGATTTTTGTTTTGCTTTATTTTGTTTTCAGCTGCTGGCACTGGAGTTAATCTCAGTCAAAGCACTGGCTAACCAAAAGCTAAGCTTTCAAAAAGCAAGAATTTCATATTCTGGGGAAGGACAAAAATCTGATCTCCAGAATCACCACATTATAATATTCAAATTTCCATTTTTCAACATAAAGTATGATTAAGCATATGAGAAAACAGGAAAGCATGGGCTACTCAAAGGAAAAAAATCATAAAATCCATCCCTGAGGAGGCTCTGATGTTAAACTTAATAGACTTTATATCAAATGTCTCAAATATGCCCAAAGAGCTAAAGAAAACCATGGGGAAAATACCCACCTAAAATAAAACAATATCAAGAAAAGATACAAATTACAAAAAGGAATCCTACAGAACTTCTGGAACTGAAAAGTACAATAACTGAAATAAAAAACAAAAAACAAGCAAACAAAAACACTAGAGGGTTTCAATAGTAGAAATGAGCAGGAAGAAGAAACAATCAGTGAACTTAAAGATAAGAAAAAATTAAAATTATCCAGTCTGAGGAACAGAAAGAAAAAAGAATGAAAAAAGTGAACAAAGCCTAACAGATCTGTGGGACACCATCAAGCAGACCAAGATATGCATATGGGAGTCCCAGAAAAATAAGAGAGAAGGAGTAAAATATCTATATCATCTATATCTATATCTATATCTATATCTATATCTATATCTATATCTATATCTATATCTATATCTATATCTATATCTATCTATATCTATCTCTCTCTCTATATATATATTTTAAGAAATAATTGCCAAAAGCTTCTCAAATGATAGGAAAGACTTTCATCTACTAGTATGCATCTAAGTAGTTTAATGAACTCCCTTCAGGAAAGTCTCAAAAGAATGCAGCAGAGACACATTATAGTCAAACTAATGACCCAGTGAGCAAAATTGCACGGGACCCAGACCCGGGGGAAATCACTGGAGACCTGGACCACCAAGTCCCGCTGGCACTACAGGACTCCCCCGAGAACCAGTGCGCCAAGGGACCCAGAGTCAATTCCCCGCCCACCTGCAGGTGCCTCACTGCGCATGCAGCCCGGCCCACCCACTTGCGCCTCCCACGCAGACTCCTGGCGACTAGTATTTGGTCATAACAGTCTTAGGGCCACTGGGTTTTTATAATATAGGTAGTCAAAAGACAAAAAGAGAAAATGTTAATAGTGGCAAGAAAGAATTTACTCATTGTATATAAGGGGTCCTCATGACTAACAGTTGCTTTCTCATTAGAAACCATGGAGACAACAAAGCAGTCAGGTCACACATTTAAAAACCTGAAAACAACAACAGCAGTCAAACAAAAATTCTATATCAGGAAAACTATCCTTAAGAAGTAAAGGAGAAATTGAGGCATTATCAGATAAACAAAAGTTAAGAGAGTTTGTTAATAATAAACCTGTCTTAAAAAAATTGCCAATGAAATGAAAAGACAGTAGGGACAACTTAAAGCCACATGGAGAAATAAAGATGTCTATTCAGATATTCTTTCCACTTTTTAATTTGATTGTTTTTTGCTATTGATTCTTATGAGTTTTTTATATATTTTGGATATTAGCCCTTATGATTTGCAAATATTTTCTTCCACTCAGTAGCTTGCTTTTTATTTTATTGATGATTTGCAAGTTCTCTTATACTTTATTGATCTTCTGCCTACAAGTTTTGTTTAATATTGAATGTAGCATATTGGAATATCCAACTACAAAATACTAACAAACCAAATGCATCAGGGTATAATAAGGATTATACACAATGACCAAGTGTAATTCATTTCATAAGGGTGATCCAAGATGCAAAAATCAGTAAGTGTAAAATACCACATCTATATAAATAAAACCCTAATATGCAAATACAGTGGGGCCTTGACTTACGAGTGTCCCGGCTAACGAGTTTTTTGAGATACCAACTGTCTCTCAGCCGATTTTTTGCATTGAGTTGATAGAGTAATTTGAGTTAACGAGCTCTTTAACAAGCTCTTTAACGAGCTCGGTCTCGGAACGAATTAAACTCGTAAGTCAAGGCCCCACTGTAGACTGAATGGCGGAACAACCAAACAACCAGTTGCTATGACATGTGCTGACCACCAGGGGGCATGTGGAACATGGCGGGCATAGGCAGCAGGTGGTAGAGTGTGGAATATGGCAGGCATCCATCAGCCATAGCAGGATGGTAGAGCAGGTGAGTGGGGGCACCAGACCAAGGCGGGGTGCCAGTCACTGTCATCGGGGTGAGCCTTTGGTGGTTACTGAAAATTCTTTGCTCCCGTGGGCCGCAGTTCCACTGGGTGCTCACACTTGCTGCCAGCACTGGAGCCACCACTCGCACCCACTGCCTGCATTCGATGCCGGTCCTGATCGCTCAGCACCGTCAGTGGGTGCGAGCGGCTGCTGCCAGCCCCAATAGCCCCTGAGGGCTTCTCCACCTCCCCTGCTCCTGAGGGGCAATTGGTATGCAGCAGCTGCTCACACCCACTGGCAACGCTGACCCCAATTGCTCCATGCCAGCAGCTGTCAGCACGTGGGAGTGGAGGCAGGAGCAGGGCTGCTGGCAGACTGGGGACTGGGGCCATGGCTAGAGTGCCCAGGTGGGGGCGTGGAGGATGGGCTGAGACCTGCCCCTGGGCCCACCAAGCCTCATGGTCCACAGTTCCTTTCAAGGTGCATGAATTTGTGCACTGGGCCCCTAGTTAGTATAATAAAGGGGAAACCTACATCTATGCAAAAAAATGCATTTGACAAAACCCAACACTCTATCATGATAGAAATACCTAATTCAAAAATGCAAAAAAAAAAGTCATTTGAAAATCTAAACTCTCTTTGTTTTTGTGCATCTGGTATAAATCAAAGCATATTTTGTACATTAAACTTTTTCCCCATAAACTTTTTTTTCCTATAGACTAAACTCTGTTTGTTCTTTCTAGATTTGCTTAGCCTGGTTTTCTTTGTCCAAAATGGCTCTAAATAGAATATAATAAACTGATGTAGCACTATTTTTTTCTAAATGAAGCCCCCAAAAGAAAAGTGTCTTGCAGCATTAAAAAAAAAAAAAGAAAAGAAATGTCTAATTAAATAAGAATAGAAGGGAAATTCTTTAACTTGATAAAGGTGAAATATAAAAATCTCTCAACTAACATCATACTGAAAACTTTTTTCCTATGATCAGGAACAAGAACAAAAAAAGGATACTTTTGCCATTTCTATTCTAATTTATAATAGTAGAAGTTCTATCCAGAGCAATTAGGTAAGAAAAAGAAATAAAGGGCATCCAAATTAGAAATAAGTAAATTAAAGTATCTTATTTGCAGATGTTAGATATAGAAAAACCTAAAGGAATCTACACACATACAAAACAAAAACAAAAACCTGTTAGAGCTAATAAATAAATTCAGCAATGTTGCAGGATAAAAAACAACATGCAAATATTAGTTGTATTTATATACACTATCAATGCACTATGTTAGAAGGAAATAAATTCATTTATAATAGCATCACAGAGAATAAAATAATTAGAAATTAATTTATCCAAAGAGGCTTAAGACTATACACTGAAAACTACAAAAGATTCCTAACAAAAATTAAAGAAAGCTTAAATGGAAAGATTCTGTAGTCATAGATTGGAAGACTTAATGTTGTTAAGATTTCAGTACTACAAAAAAATGATTCACAGGTTCAATACAACTCCAACATATAAAAAAAAAAAAAAATGAAAAAAAGAGAAAAAAAAACCAAAAAAAATGAAAAAGAAGGAAAATAAATAAAAGCAATGAACAATAAAATAAAAATCAATGCAACTTCAATAATATCCCAGTAGCATATTTTGTAGAAATGAATAAGTCCATTCTAAAATTCATATAGAACTTCAAGAGACACACAATCTTGAAAAAGAACAAAGTTGGAAGTTTCACACTTCCTAATTTCAATACTAGGAAGCTACAATAATCAATGCAGTGTGGTACTGGCATAAGGATAAACATATACATCTATGAAATAGAATTGAGAAGCTGAAAATAAACCCATACATCTATGGTGAATTGATTTTTGACAGGAAGCCAAGATCATTCAATGGGAGAAAAAAACAGTATTTCAAAAAATGGTGCTGAGGAAACTGAATATACACATAAAAAATAGTGAAGTTTGACCTTTACCTTACAGCATATACAAAAACTAAGTCAAATATATTAATTTAAGAGCTGAAATTATAAAACTCTTAGATAAGGTGAATTTCATCAAAATTAAAAACTTTTGCACCTGAAAGGACACAATCAATAGAGTGAATAAACAATCCAGAAAAGAGGAGAAAACATTTGCAAATTGTAAAGCCATTTAATATTCAGATTATATAAAGAACTCCCATCTCAACAACAGAAACAAATAACCCAATTTAAAAAAAAATGATCAAAGGCCTTGAACAGAACATTTCTCCAAAGAAGATGTACAAAGTGCCAATAAGAACATGAAAAAAAAAATGTCTGTACCATTAGTCATTATGAAAATGCAAATCAAAACCCAAGTAAATACCACTCCAAACTTACTAGGAAGGCTATTATTCAAGAAACATAAAGTAATGTGTGGGTGAGGATGTGGAGAAATTAAGATTCTCATGCATTGTTGATTGGCCTATAAAATGGTGCTGCCACTACGCAAAACAATTTAGCAGTTCCTCAAAATATTTAACATAAAATTACTTTTTGACCCAGCAATTCCACTCTTAGGTATATACTCAAAATAATTGAAAATATGGCTTTGAGCAGTTACTTGTATGCCAGTGTTTATTGCAATATTATTCACAACTAGAGGCCCGATGCACGAATTTCTTGCAAGAGTAGGATTTCCTTCCCCCGGCTGCAGGCGCCCGCTTAGAAGGGGATGTGTAGTTGTTTCTTAGTAAGTATAGATGTTCTTTGGAGGTGATAAAAAATGTTGGAAATAGATCATAATGATAGTCACACAACACTGTGATTGTATTTAATGCCACTGAATTATATAGTTCCAATGATCAAAATGGCAAATTTAATGTTATATATATATTTCACCACAACAAAATGAAGACATATAGTAAGAAAAAGGAGGCAATGGAAAAACATTCTCAGGAAGGGCATATGGGTCTCTCTTAACTACTAATAACTGTATATCTGAAATTGGCAAATCATTTTTAGAATGGACTTTATTGCTCTATAAGGACTATAGTTGTGGTTTAAACATGGTTCCAAACTTTTGGTCTACCTGGAGTTGGGGAGCTTGTGACAAATACAGATTCCTGAACTCGCCTCCAGATATTTAGATTTAATAGCTATGCCTGGAGCTCAGGATTATGCAGCTTCACAAACACCGCAGGTGATTTGGATCAGAGTGATCCACAAACAGCGCTTTGAGAAACAATGCTGTAAATACTAGTAATGGTCAGGTTTTCACACCAGGCCACAGAAGCTTATATATCTCCAAATGTACATGGATATAGTAATATTTCAGAGACACCTAACCACAATTTCTAATTTTATTCAAGGAGAAAATGGTGTCCTAATATCCTTTGTGTAATGTTGAATAGGCAATAATAACTTACTAGCTCTGTACATTTCTATATATAAGAAAAGTCACATAAGTCAATCATTATTCAGGCACTCTGATTAGGATTCAAAGGACAGATAACTTATCTATTTTAGGATGCTAGAGAACATTCAGCATTCACTTATATTATTATAGGTCATCTGTAAAGCATTTTTAAGATGTGGACTTTTTGCAATAGCGATTTCTAGACAGTCAAAAAGAGCCTGAAGTTTAAGATTATGTATCTGACTGAATATAATCCTATATAACCTCTTGTATCTTTGTCAGCTTTTATTTATGCATTGTTAGTCTCCTTATTTGGATTGGATAGATACATTTTAAGGACAGAAACTATGTATAAATTTCATGTGTTCGAACCATAATTAATAATGTTATTGGCCAGCCTAATCAGCTTAGTGCAATATAATTCAAACTAGGTCTCTTTGTAAAATATCAGCAAAGTATTAATAGGCTTAGGATTGCTAGGTGACTTCTTTTACCTGGGGCACAGAGCAGACAAAGGCAACCATAACAAAACTGGCTCCTGGAATTTCAGTGAGAAAGAGAGAAAATAAATGCATAAAGGAAAAATCGATTCTCAAGTAGTATATGACTTTTCTTTTTAATTTTTGCTCTGTGTTACAATTTACTGTGTATCATTTGACTTTTCACCTTACAAAACAACCTCAGAAATATCTAAAACAAAAGACAAGTTAACAGCCTGATTCAGTGTCTTCTGTTACACAATGAACTTGGTCAGCATTTGATACATCTTAATGTATGTTATATATAGAATGGATTGATGCCAACCTCCAGCATCAATGTGTTTGTAATGTATCATTCTTCCTAAATGAGATTATTTTTTTGTTCAATCAAATTCAGATGTTGTCCCTCATAAGACTACTTTATCCTTGAACTAATGGAAAGCACTAGAGGGTGAGAGTAAGCAATACTCACTTATAGAAGCAATGCCCAACTATTATGAATTTATACTGATTCTTTCAAGTTACTGATCTACACTTAAATTATATCCATGAAATTCACAAGTATTAGGGACAGGTAGGCAACTGAATTGAGATGTTGATTATATTAAGGGAATAAAATCAGTACCTTGAGTTCTACTTGTAGCTGTGAAATTGACCTCTATTTCCTTGCAAAATCAGATTCTCTTTTGTTGATAACTTTTGTTACCTGGTCAATAAGTCAGGGAGGCATAATATAAATAAAACAACACAGTAGTCACCTCTTCCTTCCTGCAGTTTTGTTTTTTAGTATTTCAGTTACCCAGGATAAACAATTTGAAAATGTTAAATGGAAAATCCCAGAAATAAATATTTCATGTTTTAAATTGCCTGCTATTCTGAGGAGCATGATACAATCTTGAGCCATCCCACCTGTCCTGCCTGGGGAGTGAAAGGGTTAAAGAGAATAAAATGGGACAGAGAAAAACTTATTGTGCTTAGCAGACATCTTGCAGAAAGCTTGCAGCCTTGAGCACAGTATAGCTCAGATAACCAGAAGACACCTGGCATGGGAGGAACCAAAAATTAATAAAAACCTATCTCTCCCTGCTCTCTATGCTGATGCTTTTCTCGGTCTCAGCCCACCTGCACCCAGGTACCTGGAATAAAATCTCTTATGATACATTATGGCCTTATGTCATAGGTGGGCGACTCCGACCCACTCCGAACCTTTCAAGGAGGTGAATCATCACTTTGTCCCCCATCTCCATGCTGTACACCACTAACCGCCCTTAGTCAGGTAGTACTCATCTGGGTTACCAGATCCGCTGTCACAGTATCACAATGCTAGTGTTTAAGTGACCCTATTTTATTTAATAATGGCTCCAAAACAAGATTAATGATGCTGGAAATTTGCATATGCCAAAGAGGAGCCATAAACTGCTTCCTTTAAGTGTAAAAGTATGTATGTATTGTAAAAAACACACAATATATATAGGGTTCAGTACCACCATTTGAGACATCCACTGGGAGTCTTGAAATGCATGCCCCATGGATAAGGGAGGACTACTGTCATCTAGAGTTAGACTTTGAACACCGTATCTTCTACATACTTGGCCATGTGACTGCACAAGTACCTTATTCTCTGTAAGCCTTCCTTCTCAAAAGAAAAATACTAGTAATTATCTAACTTACAGCATTGTTGTAAAGAGTAAATGAGATTATACATGTGAAAATCATTTTGTAAAAGGTCAAATGATAAAGGCAGCCATTATTGCTATTATTATCATTATCATAAGAAGTTTCTGCTTCATAGACTCTTACAAGGATTTACTAAATGGGATAAAGCATTACTTCAATAACCAAAACTCTTTGAGCTTAACAATGGTAACAATTATAATAGCTAACATTTGACACTACCCAACATGATCTGGGCCCTGCTTACCTATCTAATCTGATCTCATCTCCTATTTCTCTTTTCCTCCTCACTCACTATTTTCCAGCCACCTTGATGTCTTTGTTCTTCCTGGAGAACACTAAGGTTATTCTTGCCTCATTAGGAACATCACATCGGCTAATCCGCTGCAAAAAAAAAAAAAAATGTTCTTCCTCCAGATCTGTACATGGCTGTCTTCTCTGACATCTTCCAAGCCTCTGATCAGGTGCCACATCCTTAAAGAAGATGACTTTCCAGCAACCCTAAATGAATGATAATTTTAAAAAAATAGCATGCCTCCTGGCCCTACAGTCTTGCCCTAGTCCAGCCACGGGCAAATTATGGCCCGTGGGCCGGATCCGGCCCGTTTGAAATGAATAAAACTAAAAAAAATATGAGACCGTACCCTTTTATGTAATGATGTTTACTTTGAATTTATATTAGTTCACACAAACACTCCATCCATGCTTTTGTTCCGGCCCTCCGGTCCAGTTTAAGAACCCATTGTGGCCCTCAAGTCAAAAAGTTTGCCCACCCCTGCCCTAGTCCCTTACTCTGCTTTAGTTTCTGCATAGCTCTTATATTTGATATTATTTTTTAACTTATGTATTGTCTATCTTCCCAATCAAAATAGGAGCTCTATGAAAGCAAGGATTGCTTTCTGTCTTAATTCACCATTGCATCCCAAAACATAAAATAGTGACAGGCATATGGTAAATATTTCATAAACATTTGTTGAATTAATGAATGACTATTATTGAGCTTAATGTGCCAGGTTTTACACATCTCATTCTATTTAATATTCACAGTAACCTTATAAAGTAGATACTATCATTCTTATTTTGCAGAAAATAAAATTTAGGCTTAGCAAAGCCAAATAAGTTGTTCCAGGTCACACTGTGAATAAATAAAACATCTAGAATTTGAACCCAAGTAGTCTGACTCTAGTGGCCTTATTCCTAATACTCTAGTGCAGTGGTCAGCAAACTCATTAGTCAACAGAGCCAAACATCAACAGTACAACGATTGAAATTTCTTTTGAGAGCCAAATTTTTTAAACTTAAACTATATAGGTAGGTACATTGTTATTAACTTAATTAGGGTACTCCTAAGGCTTAAGAAGAGCCACACTCAAGGGGCCAAAGAGCCGCATGTGGCTCGCGAGCCGCAGTTTGCCGACCACAGCTCTAGTGCCTCTGGAGTTTATCTATTTAGCAGTCACTATGCACAAAGAAGCATTGTGTCACATACTTCATGTACATAATTACAGGAGGAACTTGTAGTTTAGAGAGGTTAAGTAATTAGCCCCAGTCACACAAAAAATAACAGGTTGTCCTCTATAAAACATCTAAATAGAGGTGATGAAACTGACTCCTCATTTAAAGAATAAGTTCTCAAAATTTTTTTGTGTTCTGAAAAAGAAATAATGCAGTAATGAGTCATCTCTCTTCTCTGGCCCTGAGATATCCTTTTTCTAAAATTACATCTTTCATGATTTTTGGCTAGTGTCAAAAATACTGCAAAGTTTCTTTTTTCTCCACATCCTTGCCAACACTTGTTGTCTTACTGTGTTGATAATAATTATCCTAACAGATGTGAGCTGATATCTTTTTGTGGTTTTAATTTTTATGTCCCTGATGACTAGTGCTGTTGAGCACCTTTCATATACCTTGTTGGCCTTTGTGTTTCTTCTTTGGAGAAATGTCTATTCAGGTTATCGGCTATTTGTATTTGTTTTTTTTTGTTTTTTCCACTATTGAATTGTAGGAGTTCCTTGTACGTTTTGGATATGAACCCTTTATTAGATATATGGTTTGCAAATTTTCTCGTGTTCCATAGGTTGCCTCCTATGTTCACTGGTGGTGGAATGTAAATTGGTGCAGACTATGGGAAACAGTATGGAGAGTTTAAAAAAAATTAAAAATAGAACTACCATATGATCTAGCAGTCCCATTTTAGGGTATATACACAAAGAAATTGAAATCAGATTTCAAAGAGATATCTGCACTTTTAAGATTATTGCAGCATTAGTCACAATAGCCAAGACATGAAATGAACAAAAATGCCCATCGGTGGATAAATAAAGAAAATATGCTATTTACATACAATGGAATATTATTCAGCCATAAAAAAAAGGAATTCTGCTATTTGTGACAACATAGATGAACCTTGAAGATATTATGCTAAGTGAAAAAAGCCAGCCACAGAAAGACAAATACTCCATGATCCCACTTGCATAAGGACTCTAATGAAAGGCCGAGACCTCAACCTAGAGGCCCTGATGCCCAGCGCTCCCCACGGTCGGTCCCGGAGTTCCCCGAGGCGGGCTCCCGCCAGCCCGTCCCCACCCGTCTCCCGGCACCGGCGCTGGGTTGGCCGCCCCGGTCTGGTTTCCTGCCCAGGAAGGCCGAGGGCCACGGAGAGGGGGCAGGCCCGGGGCTCTGGGGGAGCAGGGGTGGCATGAGCCCTCTCCAGCAGGGGAACGGCGCCCCGGGCTCCTGAGGGCTGGGGAGCGGCCTGTGGCCTTCGGGGAGGGACGCCTATCCAGGGGCGAGGACTGCGCCCTCCATCTTGCCCTGGGTCCTCCATTTTTTGGGCAGAGCCATGTGCTCAGGGGGAGGGGGGGCGCTTCTTCCAGGAGGCCCAGGCCGCTGCTGGCCATGCCCAGGATTTCTCTGGACTAACCAATGATAATCAAGGGAAGTGCACGCCATCACTATGACCAAATCCTGTGTAATGAGACACCGACGCCCCTGGCCAATCGGCAGGGCCCACAGTCCCCTCTCCTGCCCTTACTCCACCCTACTATAAAACCCCCATCCCATCAGGCTTCGGTCTCTCTCTGCCACCTGCTGCTGTGCCAGTAAGGGGGGCAGGGGAGCCAGACCTAGGTTTGAAATAAATGACTCTTTGCTTTTGCATCGGACTCGCTGGCTCCCTGGTGGGCCCTTGGGAATCTTGAAATCTGGGCACAACACTAAGATAGTCAAATGTATGGAAGAAAAGACTAGAATGTTGATTATCAGGGCCTGAGTGCGGGGGGAAATGAAGAGGTGTTGATCAAAGATACGAAGTTTCAGCAAATCGATGTAAGTCCTAGAGATCTACTCCACAGCACAGTGCCTATAATTACTATATTGTATACATGAAATTTGTTGAGACTAGATATTGTTGTCTTTTGTTGAGGATTGTTTTTGTTGTTTTTTTTGCAGGATGGGAAGCTTTATTTCACTTGGTGGTAAGGGGGGGCTGAGAAGGGGGCCTGGACAGAGGGCAGCAGGCTAGGCAGGAGGGGCTGGCAATTGGACAGGAACTGGATAGGGGAAGGGCTGCCTAAGGCCTTGGGATGGAGAATCTGAATTAGGCCCCTGTTGAGACCTAACCAAGTGGGGAGTGAGTGGGTAGGAATTGGATCTGGAGGAATAAGGGCCCCCTCCTTCCGGCTGGACATGGCACCTGGGCCCTGCCTCGTTTTCCTCCTATAGGGCTCAGTCCCTCCTGCTCACTGAACCATGGGACCCTTAAACCTCACTGTCCCTGCCCCAGCGGAGGGGGCTGGGCCAGAAAGGGTAGTGGACAGGGAGCTGGGAGACTTAGGGAGCACGGGGTGGGGCCCATGGTGCTCTTGAGGAGTAGCGGCCCCCTGGCAGTCAGTTCCTGGCAACGATGGCCACAGGGCAACAGCAGTTGCTCCAAAAAGCCGCTTCCATGGGCTGGGCCGGCCCCTTGCCGGGACACCTGGCAGCAGCGGCTGGGGTTGCCCAGCATTTGCCGGTCCAGGGCGGTCTCTGGGCTCCGTTGGGCCGCACGCTTTTTCACCAGCTTCAGAGCTCCACGCGGATCATCTGGTCTGGAAGGTTCCAGCTTCCTGGCGGCCCTCAGGGTGGGAATGGCCTCGTTGCGCTCCCCTTGCAGCAGCTCCTGTCCTAGCCAAAGCGCGCCCTGTAGTCCCGCTGGCGCTCCCCCGGCGCTGCCAGCTTGTTCATAAACATCGCCTGCAGCTACAGGAGCTGCTGCTGCTCCTCCTCCTCTGTCATGTCCACTTTGGCCCTGAGGTGATGGCCTTGATGGCCAGGTCGTGGGAGCTGGCGGCCAGCACTCCGCCCGCACTCTGCTCCGGTTGGCGGCGCCAAGTGCTCCTGACCGGCGAGCATCCCCAGGTCAGGCCCATCCCAGCTGCCTTCAGGGTCATCTCCAGGCTCAGGGCCGCATGGGGGGGGGGGGGGGCGTATGAGCTCCTGCTGCCCTGGGGGCCACAGCGGTACTTGGATCAGCAAACACCGTAGCCGACTCCCCCACATCTGTGAGGGGGACCCTGAGATGCAGGCCCTGGATGACGTCACAGTCACCCAGTATGAGCACCAGTTCTGGCTCCTCCCGCGACTGTGACGCTTGCACTTGCACTGTTACGCCTTGGCCCTTGGCCTGGAGACCTGAGTCTGATGGGCCTGGAACCAGAGTCTTCTTCCTTAACAGCCCCTTCCCCTGAAGCCCCGCCCTTCGCCCATGGCTGGAGCAGCCAGGAACCCCCGGGCCAGGGTCTCCCCCGTGGGGGCTGTCCCATGGCCTCTAGTGGGGGCACCTCACTCAGGTTCTCCTCCTCTTCCTCCTCGCCTTCTGTATCTCCCACCCCATGTAGCACTTCGCAGTCCTCAAGCCCTGGGACCCCCTGCTCAGGGCCCGTGATGAGGGCTCAGCACAGGAGGCCATGCTGCTGGGGGTGGGGGGATGGGAACTGGCCTTCCGGTTCAGGGACCCACAATTAGGATTCTGTCCCCCTCCTCACCCTCAGCTGTTTGGCTGCTGTGCCTCGGGAACTCTGTTAAGTTTATCACAAAAAAAATAAAGAAGGTGGAAGGGATGGAGGGAGGGATGGAGGGAGGGAGGAAGGAAGGAAGGAAGGAAGGAAGGAAGGAAGGAAGGAAGGAAGGAAGGAAAGAAGGAAGGGCTTTTGGAAGTAATAAATATGTTATGGATTTGATTGTGGTTATAGTTTCATGGGTATACTTATCTCCAAGCCCATCAAGTTGTATGCATTAAATATATACAGCTTTCTGTACGTCAATCACACTATAATAAAGTGTTTTCTTAAAAACATCTTACTAATAGCTTGAACTGCATTTTCACAAATAGATACTCTTTTTTAGTGAGGGCAGGGAGAACAATCTCCTTGCTTATGTCAAACAGCCACTTAAGTGGAGCACCGAAACTAGAACTCAGGTCTTTGGACCCTGACTTAATTTCTTTTTTTAAAAAAAATATATTTTATTGATTTTTTACAGAGAGGAAGGGAGAGAGATAGTTAGAAACATCGATGAGAGAGAAACATCGATCAGCTGCCTCCTGCACACCCCCCCCCACTGGGGATGTGCCCACAACCAAGGTACATGCCCTTGACCAGAATCGAACCTGGGACCCCTTAGTCCGCAGACCGATGCTCTATCCACTGAGCCAAACCGGGTAGGGCCTGACTTAATTTCTAAATCCGTTACACTTTTTCCTCAACAATAACTTGCTTTCATAAACTCAGCTAGTTGGAAACAAAGACTTACGTGTGTTTTACTCTGTTTTAACACCTCCTCTGTCATTTCAAATACATCTCAACATCTCTGTTACCCTTGTGTATTTAGTTTCCATATTCATTGTATTCACAACTACCTCATCCAGATAGTTAGATGATTGTGTACCTATTTAAGGACAAGATTTTACAGGGCAAAAACCACGAGTAGTCTTTATTCTGTAACGAGTAGTCTTTATTCTGTAACTAAAAAAAGAGCCAGGTACTTTCTGGACACTGAGTAAACGCTGGGTCACTTATGTTAGTTCTTTTCATCTCGGCTTGGAACCCCACGAAAGAAAGACGCCAGAGAAACACAGCGTATTTAGAGAAAACAAAACCCACATGAAGCCTGTGATACCCATTAACATGCACACTTACATGCGCACGTGTGCTCACACACAAAGAATTCCACGGCCTTCAAATTTATTCTTATTATCTTGGCTTGTTCAGTTTTTCTTCTACCAAGGGATCTCCTCCAACAATTATTCATGATAAACAACAAGTATCGTGGGCATTTCCACTCTGGCATTTGCCAAAAGGAAAATGAATAATCCAGTATTTGTGTAGCTACAGGGACAGGCAGGCTTTGCCATTAGCAGAGAGAACCTTGGCTGAATTAGCGAGTACCAACTGGCTCCATTCCACTAAGCACAAAGGGGGATCTTCTCTACTGTTAAGTCGCCAAATATCTGCACTTATGCAAGTGTATTTCCATATTCAGAAGGAAAGGGTGTTATGTGAGATACTTGCCATTTTTCAGTAATTATGAAATAATCTCTGCGGGGCTTTGTATAATCAAAACTTTGTTTTCAAAAGGCATTATTCATCTACACTTGTTTTGAAGCAGAGTTCTGTTGTTTCTTGAACCAATGCTCTGATTTTCACAAGTAAGAAAATGAGCCTCAAGCTTAACAACACCGGTACAGGCATACCTAGGAGCTATTGCAGGTTTAGTTTCAGGCAACTTCAATGGCAATAAAGCAAAGCACAGGAATTTTTTTTTGTTTCCCACTGCATATAAAAGTTATGTTTACACTATACTGTAGTCTATTAAGGGTGCAAGAGCAGTTTGTTTAAAAAAATGTACAGACCTTAATTTTTTTAAAGAATAGCTTATTGGTTTTTAGAGAGAGAGAAAGGGAGAGGGAGAGAGAGAGAGAAACATCAATGAGAGAGACATGGATCAGCTGCCTCCTGCACACCCCCTGCCAGGGATTGAGCCACAACCAGGGCATGTGCCCTTGACCAGGAATCCACAGCAGACCTCCTTGTACAAGAAGGACACCCAACCAACTGAGCAATGCTGGCCAGGGCAGACCTTAATTTTAAAATGTTGCTAAAAGTACTTACCATCATCTCAGCCTTCAGCAAGTTGTATTCTTTTTGCTGGTGGACGGTCTTGCCTCAGTGTTGATGGCTGCTGACTGATCAAAGTGGCGGTTGCTGAAGGTTGGGGAGGCTGTGGCAATTTCTTAAAATAAGCCAGTGAAGTTTGCCACATGGTTGTTAGGGTCGCCAAAGGAGGAACGCATGAAGCCAAAAAGGGGTGAAGAATTATGAATTTATTAGGTCATCTGGATACCCAGATGGGCTGAGTCCCAAAATGGCACCAGCACCCAAAGACAGGAAGTCAGAGGATTTTAAAGGACTCTAGGTGGGCTTTCTCTGGGCGGAGAATTCTCTGTGCAGGTCTGGATCCTGGGAAACTTCGGAGGGAAGAACTAATGGTCTTAGCAAGTGGAATGTGATCTAAGCAAGTAGAATGTCCATTGTGAAGTGGCCTAAAGGTCAGTTCCCAGGGGAGGGGGTATGGATTCAATTATGTGATCAGACCTAACACATGTGTTGACTCTTCATTTCACTAACAATTTCTCTGTAGCATGCAATGCTGTTGTTTTTTTTTTTTGTGTGTGTGTGTGTGTGTGTCTATTCTTGTATTTATTCATTATTCAGTAAATTTTGAGCATTTAAATATGCCAGGCATTAATCTTCCAAGAACCCATATAAAAGGGTATATAGCTCTATGAACTTCCTTCATTCTGGTTCATTCACATCCATTCCCATGGCCTCACCTTGGATTTCTTTTTTTCCCTTTATTGATGAATATATTACAAATGTGTCTTTATCCCCCCAATGTCCCCTCATCCCCCCAATCCTGCCCTCACCCTCACCCCCTGTTGTCCACATCCATCGCTTATGCTTATATGCATGCATACAAGTTCTTTGGTTGATCTCTCCCCCTCACCTCACCCTCCCATACCTACCCTTTGAGTTTTGAGCATCTGATAGATGCTTCTCTGTCTCTACATCTGTTTTTGTTCATTGGTTTATGTTGTTCATTATAATCCACAAATGAGTGAGATCATATGATATTTAGCTTTCTCTGATTGACTTATTTCACTTAGCATAATGCTCTCCAGCTCCATCCATGCTGTTGCAAATGGTAGGAGTTCCTTCCTTTTTACAGCAGCATAGTATTCCACTGTGTAGACGTGCCAAAGTTTTTTAATCCACTCATCTGCTGATGGGCACTTAGGCTGATTCCAAATCTTGGCTATGGTAAATTGTGCTGATATGAACATAGGGATGCATATATCCTTTCTGATTGGTGTTTCTGGTTTCTTGGGATATAGTCCTAGAAGTGGGATCACTGGGTCAAATGGAAGTTCCATTTTTAGTTTTTTAGGGAAACTCCATACTGTTCTCCACAGTGGCTGCACCAGTTTGCATTCCCACCAGCAGTGCACGAGGGTTCCTTTTTCTCCACATCCTCTCCAGCACTTGTCATTTGTTGATTTGTTGATGATAGCCATTCTGACAGGTGTGAGATGGTACCACATTGTCATTTTGATTTGCATCTCTCAGATGATTAGTGATTTTGAACATGTTTTCATATGCCTCTCAGTTTTATGTATGTCCTCTTTCAAAAAGTGTCTATTTAAGTCCATTGCCCATTTTTTTATTGGGTTGTTTATCTTCCTTTTGTTAAGTTGTATGAGTTCCCTGTAAATGTTGGAGATTAAACCTTTATCAGAGATATCATTGGCAAATATGTTCTCCCATGCAGTGGGTTTTCTTGTTGTTTTGTTGATGGTTTCTTTTGCTGTGAAGAAGCTTTTTATTTTGATACTAGAGGCCCGGTGCATAAAAATTTGTGCACTCGGGGGGGAGGGGGGGGTCCCTCAGCCAGGCCTGTGCCCTCTCACAGTCTGGGACCCCTTGGGAGATAACGACCTGCTGGCTTAAGCCTGCTCCCGGGTGGCAGAGGGCAGGCCTAATCCCTAGGTGCAGCCCCAGGTCGGGCTCAGGGTAGGGCCAATTAGGGGGTTGGGGCACCACCCCCTGTCACACTCAAGGCAGGGTCAATGGGGAGGTTGCGGCACCACCCCCTGTCACGCACAGAGCAGGGCCGATCAGGGGATTGGGGAGCTCCCCCCTGTCATGCACAGAGCAGGGTTGATCAGGGGGTTGGGGAGCTCCCCCCGTCACTCACAGACTAGCACCGATAGGGGAGTTGGGGCACCGCTCCCTGTCACACACAGAGCAGGGCTGATCAGGGGGTTGGGGTGCCGCCACTGTCACACTCAGGGCAGGGCCTATGGGGAGGTTATGGCTCAACCCCGTCACACACAGAGCAGGGCCCGTGCGGTGGGGGGGTTGGGGCGCCTTCCCCTGTCAGGAACAGAGCAGGGCCAATAGGGAGGTTGTGGCTCCACCCCCTGTCACACACAGAGCCTCAGGGCTATCAGGGGGTTTGGGCACTGCCCCCTGTCACGCTGATCCCGTGCCAGGAGGCCTCGCGGCTCCGTTGATCCCGGTGCTGGGAGGCATATTACCCTTTTACTATATAGAATAGAGGCCTGGTGCATGGGTGGTGGCTGGCTGGTTTGCCCTGAAGGGTGTCATGGATCAGGTTGGTGGTCCCCACTGGGGTGCCTGGCCAGCCTGGATGAGGGGATGATGGCTGTTTGCAGCTGGTCACACACCCTTCAGGATGGGGGTCCCCACTGGGGTGCCTGGCCAGTCTGGGTGAGGGGCTGAGGGCTCTTTTCAGGCCGTCTGAAGCTCCCAACTGCTCCTTTTTTCCTTTTTTTTTTTTTTAATTCTGTGCCAGCTTTAGCTCTGAGGCTCCAGCTCTGAGGCCTCCGCTGCTGAAAGCAGATATCTGGTTTATTTAAGTTCTATAATCAAAACGCTGTATCAACTCCAGCTCTGAGATCCCAGCTTGCTGAAAGCTGGTTTCTGGGGTTTTGTTTAGCTTGTATATTTGTTACAATGTTTCAAACTGCAAGCTCAGAGGCCGGCAAGGCAGGGGGGGAACGTTGCAGTCCTCCATCACTGAAGCAAGCAAGCCTCATGTTCACTTCAAGCTGCCTGGCTGCCGGCCGCCATCTTGGCTGGAAGTTAATTTGCATATCGCCCTGATTAGCCAATGGGAAGGGTAGAGGTTGTACGCTAATTACCATGTTTCTCTTTTATTAGATAGGATGGTCCCATTTGTTTATTTTCCCTTTAGTTGCCATTGCCCTAGGAGCTGTGTCAGTAAAGAAAGTCCTTCGGCATATATCTGAGATTTTGCTACCTGTGGATTACTCTAATATTTTTATGGTTTCCTGTCTTATGTTTAAGTCCCTTATCCATTTTGAGTTTATTTTTGTGTATGGTGTAAGGTGGTGGTCTAGTTTCATTTTTTTGCATGTGTCTGACCAAATTTCCCAGCACCATTTATTGAAGAGACTGTCTTGACTCCATTGTATGTTCTTGCCTCCATTGTCAAATATTAATTGGGCATAGTGGTTTGGGTCGATTTCTGGGTTCTCTATTCTATTCCATTGGTCTATATATCTGTTCTTGTGCCAGTACCTGGTAGTTTTGAGAACAGTGGCTTTGTAATACAGCTTGATAACTGGTATTGAGATCCCATCTACTTTGTTCTTCTTTCTCAGGATCACAGCAGCTATTCAGGGGGTTTTTTGTTTGTTTGTTTGTTTTATTCCAGATGAATTTTTGGAGGGTTTTTTTCTAGATCAGTGAAATATGCTGTCGGTATTTTAATGGGGAGTGCATTGAATCTATATATTGCTTTGGGTAATATGGACATTTCGATGATGTTGATTCTACCAATCCATGAACATGGTATGTTCTTCCATCTGTTTATGTCTTCCTCTATCTCTTTTTTCAATGTTCTGTAGTTTTCTGGGTAGAGGTCTTTTACCTCCTTAGTTAAGTTTATTACTAGGTATCTTAATTTTTTTGGTGCATTTGTAAATGGGATTGTTTTTTAATTTCTCTTTCTGTAAGTTCACTATTGGGGTATAGAAATGCCATAGACTTCTTGGCGTTAATTTTGTATCCTGCTACATTGCCAAATTCATTTATTAGGTCTAATAATTTTTTGATGGAGTCTTTAGGGTTTTATAAGAACAGTATCATATCATCTACGAATAATGACAATTTTACTTCTTCTTTTCCAATTTGGATACCTTTTATTTCTTCTTCTTGTCTGATCACTTTGGCTAGCACCTCCAGTACTATGTCGAACAGGAGTGGTGAAAGTGGGCATCCCTGTCTTGTTCCTGTTCTTAAGGGAAATGGTTTTAGTTTTTGCCCATTGAGTATGATGTTGGCTGTAGGTTTGTCATATAAGGCTTTTATTATTTTGAGGTATTATCACTCTATTCCCACTTTGCCGAGAGTTTTTATCAAGAAAGGGTGTTGGACTTTGTCAAATACCTTTTCTGCATCAATTGATATGATTATGTGATTTTGTCTCTCAATTTGTTTATGTGATGTATCATGTTTATTGATTGTGGATATTGTACCAGCCTTGCATTCCTGGAATAAATCCCACTTGGTCATCGTGTATGATCTTTCTAATGTAATGCTGGATCCAATTTCCTAGAATTTTGTTGAGGATTTTAGCATCTATGTTCATCAGGGATATTTTCCTGTAATCCTCTTTCTTTGTGGTATCTTTATCTGGTTTTGGGATTAGGGTAATGCTGGCTTCATAGAAAGAGCTTGAAAGTGTGCCTTCCTCTTGAATTTTTTGGAATAGTCTGAGAAGGATTGGCTTTAGTTCTTCTTTGAATGTTCGGTAAAACTCCCCTGTGAAGCCATCTGGTCCAGGGCTTTTGTTTGCTGGAAGCTTTTTGATTGCTGTTTCAATTTCATCAGTAGTTATTGACCTATTAAGGTTTTTTGATTCTTCCTGATTGAGTTTTGGAAGCTTGTATTTTTTTAGGAATGTGTCCACTTCATCGAGGTTGCCCACTTTGTTGGAGTGGAGTTGTTCGTAGTATTTTTTGACAATCCTTTGTATATAAGTAGGGTCAGTTGTTACTTCACCTCTTTCATTTCTGATTTTGTTTATTTGGGTCCTCTCTCTTTGTTTCTTGGTGATCCTGGCGAGAGGTTCATCAATCTTGTTGATCCTTTCAAAGAACCAGCTCTTGGTTTCATTGATCATTTGTACTGTTTTTTTGGTCTCTATGTCATTTATTTCTTCTCTGATCTTTATTATTTCCTTCATTCTGGATACTGTGGGCTTTTCTTGTTGCTCTTTTTCTAACTCTTTGAGTTGTAGGGTTAGATCATTTATTACTAGTTTTTCTTGTTTTTTGAGGTAGGCCTGTAGAGCAATGAACTTCCCTCTCAGGACTGCTTTCATTGTGTCCTATAGATTTTGGGTTGTTGTGTTTTCATTGTCATTTGTTTCCAAGATGATTTTTATTTCTTCTTTGATCTCCCTGGTAACCCAGTCATTGTTTAATTGCATGCTATTTAGCCTCCAAGTATTCTTTTTTTATTCAGTGTTTTTATTGTAGTTGATTTCTAGTTTTATGCCATTGTGATATGAGAAGATGCTTGTTATGATTTCTATTCTCTTGAAGTTGAAGAGACTTTGCCTGTGTCCTAATATATGGTCTATCTTTGAAAACGTCCCATGTGCACTGGAGAAGAATGTATATTCTGTAGCTTTGGGGTGAAATATTCTGAAGTTGCCAATTAAGTCCATCTGATCTAGTGAGTCATTTAGGATTGCTGTTTCTTTGCTGATTTTTTGTCTAGAGGATTTATCCAGTGGTGTCAGTGGAGTATTAAAGTCCCCTAATATGACTGTATTGCTATTGATCTCTCCCTTGATATCTTCCAGAAGTTGGGTGCTCCTCTATTGGGTGCATATATGTTTACCAGAGTTATATCTTCTTGTTGAATTACTCCCTTTAGTATTATGTAGTGGCCTTCCTTATCTCTTGTTATGGCCTTTAGTTTGAGGTCTTTTTTGTCAAATATAAGTTTCGCAAACCCAGCTTTTTTCTCATATCCATTTGCACAAAACATTTTTTTCCATCCCTTCACTCCCAGTCTGTGAGAATCCTTTGTTCTGAGGTGGGTCTCTTGCAGACAGCAAATATATGGGTCATTTTTCTTATCCATTCAGCTACCCTGTGTCTTTTGATTGGAGCATTTAATCCATTTACATTTAATGTTATTATTGAAAAGTACTTGTTTGTGGTCATTTTTATTCTTAATGTTTGTGTTTTTCTTGCCTTTCTGTTTCTCCTTTTTACAGAAGTCCCTTTAGCATTTCTTGCATTGCTGGCTTGGTGGTAATAAACTCTCTTAGCCCTTTTTTGCTTGTGAAGCTCCTGATTCTACCTTCAATTTTGAATGATAGCCTTGTTGGGTATAGTATTCTTGGATTCAGTCCCTTGCTTTGCATCACTTTGTATATTTCATTCCATTCCTTTCTTGCCTGGTGTGTTTCTGTTGAGAAGTCAGCTGATATTCTAATAGGAGATCCTTTGTAGGTAACTTTCTGTCTCTCTCTGGCAGCTTTTAAGATTCTTACTTTGTCGTTGGTATTTGCCAATTTAATTATGATGTGTCTTGGTGTTGGTCTTTTGGGGTTCATCTTGTTTGGCACTCTATGTGCTTCTGGGACTTGTGTAGTTTTTTTCTTGCCAGTATCAGGAAAGTTTTCTGTCATTATTTCTTCAAACAGGTTTTCTATTCCTTGCTTCTCCTCCTCTCCTTCTGGTATCCCTATTAAGTGAATGTTGTTTCATTTTGAATTGTCCCAAAGCTCCCTTAGGCTCTCCTCTTGCTTTTTAAGTTTTTTTCCAGTTGCTCCTGTGTTTGTGTGTTTCCTACCTTGTCTTCTAATTTGCTGATGTGGTCCTCAGCCTCTTCTAGTCTGCTGTTTAAGCCTTCCATTGTGTTCTTTATTGCAGCTATGTCGTTCTTTATTTCCTCTTGGTTCCTTTTCATGTTGGTGACATTCTCATTCAGATCCTTATAATTCTCATTGAGTTGTGTGCATTTGTCATCCAGCTGTTTGAGCATCCTTATAACCATTACTCTGAATTCTTTCTCTGATATGTTGCTAGCCTCAATTTTATTTAACTCCCTTTCTAGTGACTCCTTTTTTTCTTTCCTTTGTGGATTGCTTTTTTGTCTTCCCATGTTTTGCTGTAATGTTTTGATTGTAGCTCCGATTGCTTTGCTACCCAGTTTCTTTAGGGTGTGGTGCTACTGGTGTGACCACTCAGGTCTCCTGGGCTTGGTAGTCTCGTGTAGCTCCCTACTTGAGCTATTTGGGTTCTCCTGATGTAGGCCTGTGAGCTGGAAAGGCGCAACTGAGGTGTCTAGAAGTCAGCAGCTGTGGAGGGGGTGTCCCAAGTTTTGCTGTCTTGCATCCTTGGTTGAAATCACGTGTGCCCAGCAGAGACTCACAGTGGCACCCAGGAACAGTCTGTTGGGGTGGTGGGGCTCAGGAGGCCAGCGTTCTGGAAAGGCGTGACTGTGGTGTCCAGAGTTCAGTAGTTGTGGGGTGAGCAGACTTAGCTTTTGCTGCTGTCTCTGTGGTTGTATACACGCTACCCCAGCGGCAGTTCACAGGGGTACCTGTGGTGTCTTTGCCAGCAGGGTGTACTGACACACTCTGAAGGGCCCTGGCACTGAAGCCACTGGATTGCAGTGTCTGTGGGCAGGTATCCCAGAAGAGGGAATTCAGCGTTTCTATAGCCCAGCAGTGCATCCCTGTTTGTTTAAGTGCGTGTCCAGTGGGGCTCACAGCAGGGCCCCAGGGCTGCCTGTGGAGAGGCGGTCTTGGGAGACTTGCATGCTGGAAAAGCATGCACCTGTAGCGTCCAGAGTTCTGCAGCTGTGGGGTGGGGAAACTCAGTTTTTGCTGATGCACCTGTGATGGATAGGCGTGCGTTCCCGGTGGTGGCACACAGGAGCACCCGCAGTGAGTTTGCTAGCGCAGGCGCACTGAAGCACTCTGAAGGGCCCTGGCAAGCTTAATCTAGGCGTCTTTGGGCCGGTATCCAGGGTGGGTGAATTCAGAATCTCTACTGCGCAGGGGAGTGCGTCCCTATTTGTCCAAGATTAGACCCAGCAGAGGCTCACTGCGGCTTCCCAAAGTGCCCTGTGGATAGGTGGGCTCAGGGGGAATTAGCAACTGTGGCAGTGCAGGCGCTGAGCTGTGACGCACTCTGAGGGGCCCTGGAGCTGAAGGGCCCGGGCACTGAAGTTGCGCAGCTGGGTGTGTGTGGGCAGTTATTCAGGCAGAGGGAATTCAGAATTTCTACTGGGGGGCAGTGCGTCTCTGTCTGTACAAAATCACACCCAGCTGGGGCTCACAGTGACTCCTAAGAGGAGTCTATGGAGTGGTGTGCCTCAGAGCCCTGTGCGCTGGAGGATGTCTGCTGCTGGGGAGGGGGGTTGTAGTTACTGCTGAGGGCATGGTGACCTTTGGAGGTGGAGATCCCAGGATCTGTGAGTCTGCGGGTGTGGCTGCAGGAATTTGGTTAGAGTGGCTACTAAGTCGTGGGCAGTGTCCAAGGCCTGTCTGGGTGATGGTGCTGATGAGTTCCTAGAAGAAGCCACTCTCCCCTTTAAGATGGTGTGGGCTCCGTGCCAGAGTCCCGCAGTCCGAAGCGGTGGTAGTCTCTCCCTGTCCCAGAGAGCCTGGTCTGCCAGCCTCTGCTGCTCCTGCCGGATTTAACTGTCCCTCACTCACTCACACACACCACACACACATCCACACACTCTCCTTTCATCTCCTCACTCACTTACTTCCTATCCCTCACCTCTGTCCTGCCAGCCGCCATCTTCCCCCCCCACACACACACACACATGCAATGCTGTTTGATAGCATTTTAGACACAGTAGAACTTCTTTCAAAATTGAAGTCAATCATCTCAAACCCTTCTGCGGCTTTATCAACTAAGTTTATGTAATATCCTAAAACCTGTGTTGTCATTTCAACAACCTTCACAGCATCTTCACCAGGAGTAGACAAGGGACTCTTCCCTTTACTTGAACACTTAGAAGCCACTATAGGTTGATCATTGGCCGAGTTTCAATATTGTTGCGTCTCAGGGAATAGGGTGGCCCCAGAAGGAGAGAGATGGGTAATGGCTTGTCAGTGGAGCAGTCAGAATACACACATTTATCCATTAAGTTCATAGTCTTATATGAGCACAGTTCATGGTGCCCCAAAACAATTACAATAGCAAGATCAAAGATTGCTGACCACAGATCTTTATAATAAATACTTATAATAATAATGAAAAATCTGAAATATTGAGACAATTACCAAAATGTGACACAAAGAAATGAAGCAAGAAAATGGTGTTGTAAAAATGATGTTGATAGGTTTGTGTGATGCAGGGCTGCCATAAACATCCAATTTGTAAAAAAAAAAAACACCAAAAAACAAAAAACACAAAAACAACAACAACAAACACACAATATCTGCAAAGTGTAATCAAGAATGGTGCACCAGCCTGGTTGAGGGTCAACCTATGGACCAGGAGGTCACTGGTTGTGGGTTTGATCCCCAACAGGGGATGTGCAGGAGGCAGCTGATCAATGATTCTTTCTCATCATTGATGTTTCTATCTCTTTCTGTCCTTTTCTCTCTGAAATAAAAAATAAATAAATGAAATAAAAATAAACAAGAATGATATGCTTGTATTACTTTCTGTTTGGGAAAAATATTAACAATCTGAACTTAGGCTTCTTTCAGGAAAAAAAAGTAGATTTTTTAAACAAATCTGTTTCTGGATAGAAAGATGGTGAGAAAAAAAATTTTCTACTATTTTTGCTACTGTTTTCCCACTGGTTCCTCCTATTCTATGTGGTCAACATCAAATGAATGGATATGGTATACAGATACACTGATCACAAGGATCTGATAATCTATTAAGTGGAAAGACACTCAAAAACATAGACTCAATATTGCTTATCAAGTAAGGTTACTAAGGGAAAAATAATCATTCTCCACTGAGCTGATATATTTTGTGAGGAAAAGAGTAATTTATAATTGATATTTGATGCGAAAAAATCAAAGAGGGCTTCTTGGAGTCAATGACTAAATATTTTGAGCCAAATGTTAAAGGAGTTCAGAGACAGTGGATTAGCAGAGAGAAAGTATGCCAAGTAGGGGAACATTAATTTACCTATAATAGAGGCGGGTCCATTTGGGGAGACTGATGAAAAATATGTTGGTGCTCAAGAGTGGCGAGTTGCTAGAGATCTCTAAAGGTCCAGGTACAGGAATGTAAATTTGCTAATAAAAGTAATAAGAAACTACTTTAGTTTTATGAGAAAGGGAGTAACCTAATAAAGCCAATCCAAGCTACAAAGTGGTATAGCATACTGGTAAAGGTATCGAGTCTGAAGCTTAATTTCCTGGTTTTGAATGCTGGCTCTTCCACTTCCTAGTAGCCTTATGTAAGTTATTGAACTTTCATGTTTCTCATTTACCTCAACAGTAAAATAGATCTCATAATTTTGCCAACTTCATAGGATTGATATGAACATTAGATGATTTCATACAAGTAAAATGATTAAGGTAGTGCCTCACACAGAGTTTCCATCCAATAAATGTTAGCTTCTATATGAGAAGGTGGGGTGGACACTTTATCCTTGAGCCATTTCTCAATCTACCTCTCTTTATTGTTCTTATACCTTTGAATTTAAATCATGTCCTTCATCTAAGCAAACTAATTTGCTCATCTTTACTATTCCAATGGTACATTTTATCCCTGCTTGTGGTAGCCCATTCCTGTTGTTTTTTACCAATCCACATGTCTACTCTAGTTAAAACCCTTTCCTCAAATGACTTTTTTTCACTAATCCCACCTAAATTATATCACTCCTTCAGCTTTCTCTCTATGATGCAGGTGCTCCAGTCAATTTTCCTTCTTTTACTGTGATTCTTTCAATAATTCAATCCTCTCTCCTCTCCACTGAAATTATCCTTTCAAAGATTCCTAGCTTGACCAGAATAAAAACCAAAATTCATGAGTGTCATCTATATGGATTTTTCATATTTTTCTTTCACAATTTAAATATTTTGTCATAACAATGTGTTTCTCTGCTACGGATTAGTCACAGGGAAAGACAGAACTTCCTGGAGGCAAAAGTTAAATCCTGAGTGCTTACAATATGTAGGCATTTAAGTCCAATTGTCTAGGTTTATATCCTGACTATTCTATTTACTGAGCATCCTTAGGAAATGCTCTTAATATTTCTGAGCTTAAATTTCCTTAGCTACAAAATAGAAAAATGAGTAGTAATCACCTCACAGAATTGTTTAGAAAATTAAGTAAGGTAATACATTAAAAAGGCTTAGCATAGTACTTGGCATGTAGAAATATATTAATAAATGGTAACTACCATTGTAATTACTATAATTTCATTTAGTCTTAACCTAAAAAATATAGGAGGAATTATTATCTCCTTGTGTAAGACAGAAAAAAAGCTTAGAGAAGTACGCGGAGGCTCTTGTTCAAGTGGACAGAACTAATAAATGACAGAATTTGAATTTCAACTGAATCTGATGCTATTTATCCTGTTATTTTTTTGCATTTCCATAAACTTTTAGGCATTTAGAAGGGAAAATTTATTACTTTTTGTCTATTCCTTTATTTTTTTTATAAAATATATTTTATTGATTTTTTACAGAGAGGAAGGGAGAAGGATAGACAGTTAGAAACATCGATGAGAGAGAAACATCGATCAGCTGCCTCCTGCACACCCCCTACTGGGGATGTGCCTGCAACCAAGGTACATGCCCTTGACCGGAATCGAACCCGGGACCCTTCAGTCCGCAGGCCGACGCTCTATCCACTGAGCCAAACCAGTCAGGGCCTATTCCTTTAATATCCCTTTTTTCCCCTTTAATTATGGACATAGAATGAGCAGCCATGCCTAATCTGTCTGGGTACACTGCAGAATGTGATGTCTTCTATGTAAAAAACATAGGTGAGTGTAAAAGACTTATTATATGCAAATAGCACTGCATCACTGAGGGAGAGCCCTGACTTCCGGTTTCCCAAAGAGATCCTGAAACTGAGTATTAAGGTTTTATTTAATTGCATCCAATTGTGTATTTCATCTCTGAGTGTCCTTCATTCTAAGACCATATAGTAAAGCAATTAATGTAACCCCAGGAAATGAAACATTCATTGTGTAGCCTATAGCACATTCATAACACTGTTAAATGTTTACCTTAAACAGATTAGGCATGGCTGCTCATTCTATGTCCGTAATTACCTTACCAGTATGCGGAGGCAGGCACACTGGTGTGCCGCAAGAATTTCTTAGAACGTACAATACCTGACTATTTAGACGGGAGCACTGATCTTTGTTCCCTTAGATTGTCAAATTAAAAAATGACAACAGCCAACATAACAATAACCGTCTGGTGTGAATGAATAAAAATTATACCTATTTACTGTCAGATTGGCAAAAAACATATTTTGTGGTGTGCGGCAGAATTTTAGTAATTAGTTTATGTGTACATGGGATGAAAAAGGTTGAAAACTACTGCCTTGAATTAACGCTTCCCCCAGAGCATGTGCGTTGCAACACTGGTGTAACAAGAAGCTCCTTGAGACAACGCATTCAGTGGTCAAATATGTTTGTGAAGCATTGCACGCTATAATCTCCTTCTAGGAAATGTACACAATTGTATTAGTTAAGGTTCTTTTGGTTGCAAGCAACCAAAATCAATTTGAGCTGGTATAAACCTAAAAGTGAATTTATTGGAAAGATACTCTGGTAATACACGGAAGTCAAAAGAACAGTTCAGTTACTGAACTTCAGTAAGATTACTAACTACTGAACATGCCAGCAGCAAGAGCTGCCAGAACTTCCCAAATGGGCACCTTTGCACCAGTGCTGGGCAGAATGCATCAAACCCCTTGAAAATCTTGTTAAGAACGCCAGTCCTTGGTATAGAGTGCACAGGGAACCTTCAGTTATTTTTAGCTTTCATTATGAAACATTTTTGTGTAAATCAGGTGTAAGACATTCTGATTTAGAGAGCTTGGGGAGGGCACAGGAATCAGCATTTTTGCATAAATGCCACAAGTGTGAAGTTGAATCAGATTTCAAAACCACTTCTCATGGAACACTTAAGTGACGCTGTCACCAGTGATGGCCAGCTTCTGTATCTCTCAGCTTAAAATGCTATGAGGACGCCTTTGCCAATTGGGCTCAGTGGCTGGAGACTGAAGGGTGATGGGTTCAATTGCGGCCAAGGTCACATGACTGGGTTGCAGTTCGATCCCTAGTAGGGAATGTGCAGGAGGCAGCCAATCAATGATTCTCTCTCATCATTGATGTTTCTATCTCTCTCTCCTTCTCCCTTCCTCCCTGAGATCAAATATATATATTGATCTTTTCTTCTATTATAAAAATGCTATGAGGACAATTGTTCTTAATGGGTCCTTGAAGTTCAAATATTTTATTCCTTGATCAATCAGCTATGGCCTGGGAATCAGAATATATGTAACTACAGACGACAAATTTCTGAGTTATAGGATCAGTTCCCAGAAGAAAGGAACTTTTTGTGATCTAAGTAGCCATCCCAAGAAGTGTCTGCTTTTAAAAAACATTCTAAGATGTACCTTTAAAAAAAATTTAATTTTGTTGACTCGGGCTTTGCCTAAAAATCCTTTGACCACAAAATCATATTTTCACCCAAAATTTAATGTTGTCATTTAAAACAAGGAATCCTCACCACACAGGAAATGAGTTAGAAAGTTGTCCTGGTCCCCTCATCTTCATGAGATTTGGATCTTAAACTGGCTTTCAACAGGGACTCTAGCAGTTTCTGTTTTGATATAACAAAGGAGATGGTTCAGCTAGCCGTGGGCAAACTACAGCCCGCGGGCCGGATCCGGCCTGTTTGAAATGAATAAAACTAAAAAAAAAAGACCATACCCTTTTATGTAATGATGTTTACTTTGAATTTATATTAGTTCACACAAACACTCCATCCATGCTTTTGTTCCGGCCCTCCGGTCCAGTTTAAGAACCCATTGTGGCCCTCGAGTCAAAAAGTTTGCCCACCCCTGGTTCAGCCTCTCAGTTTCAAAAGACCATTTCTGGCTCAGCTTCCTGTCTCATGAGCTATTCTGTAACAAAAAGCACAAGGGGAGTCAACGAAATTGAATAAGTTTAGCAGACATTGTCTATATGCATTTTATAAATTTTACAATGTGCTTAAGCAAAGTTGGTAGTCACAAAATGGTCCCTGGGATGTAAGGTACAGCATAGGGAATACAGTCAATAATGTTGGCATAACTATGTATGAAGCCAAGTGGGTACTTGAAATATCGGGGAGATCACTTTGTAAACTGTATGGTTGCCTAACCACTGTGTGTACACCTGAAACTAATACAAAATAATATTGAATGCCAACTCTAATTGAAAAAGAAAAAGAAAATGCAGACAAACTCTGAGAAGACTCATGGCAAAGACAATTCTTCGGCTTTGTTTAACCCAGCAAATGCCCCAAATATTTTGTGGGAGGAAGCCCTATGAATGAAGCCTACTTTACCCACATGCAGGAACCAAGTAGAAGCCTGGTCCAGCTTTTTCTCCATGTTGCCTCTTTATATGGAGGAAGAACAATCATTTTAGAGTAGTTTCTGGTCTGAAATTGAGCCTGGTCAGCTATTACTTAAGGCATCTTTTTCTAACTCATTTTGTCTTTTCTTCTATTATAAGGAGGGCAAAGGTTATACCACATTCTTCTGAACCAGTTAAATATTGTGTCAGACGCACCTGATATGAGAGGCATGTTCAAATTGGAAATCTGGTTCATTGCATTTGTACGACAAAAACAAACTTCTGTTTTATTTTACAGCATTCAAAAATGATTTCGCTGAAATGCAAAGTTGAGCAAGCCACAAAAATTGGATTAACCACAAATCAAAGAATGCCTGAAACAGTGCACAGGTTATATACTTATCTTACGCATCAGCCTCTCTGGTGTCTGCCTTTAATGGGTACTATTCCCTAAAGCCTTTTTATGTGTTTCAAGCACATTACAACAGGTGTATTCACCTACAAAATTCACCTGCCATTACATCTGAATATGACATGGCTGCCCTCGAGTTTCACACCTTAACAGAGTCAGGCTGCTGTGCCGCTTAGCATAGGGGTGACTTGGATGAGTTTAAGGGTGAGCAGTTAGTGTACCTAAAGGGAGAACTTAACTGGGTCACCATCGGACATTTTCGATTGCATTTTTTAGAGAAAGTTCATGGCTGTGAGAGTCTCAGGAAATACGGAAGATAAAAACATCAAAGCAGAACGGAGACTAAGCTTTCTGACATTGCCCTGCCATGCACCAATGCTTGGCCAAAAGAAAAACAAAAAAGTGAAGCTACAGCCCAATTGACATTTTACTACTGTTATTTTAAACGAGGCCAGCAACCAACACAAAGAGCCCAGCTCAAGCTGTCTGCCACCTGTTTGGGTCCGGCTCCATGAAGCTGCCACATATTCTCTGGTGGCTCCCCTTGCTGACTATCTAATGGGTTAACCAGCCATCTGCGTCTCCTGCCATTACTAACCAGGGGGAGACATACATCTTTTGTCCTTGGGCTTCAGGGCTCTCCCAGCATCATGGCTTTGCCTATGGTTCACAGAAACTTTCTGAAACTCCCCTTTCCTCTCCTCTGTGACCCTCTGACAGCTTCCAAGTTCCCTCCATCCCTCATTGGTATCTTGTTTGATTTCTATTTAATCATTAAAATCATCATCATCAAGCTGTCTTTCTCTGGGACTCCATCTGCTTTTGCTTTCAAATTCCACATCCTCTGGGACAAAGCGCCCCTGAGAATTCCATCCATTTTGCAACCTTAGAAACTTGGGTTTGGCGGTTGCTGGCTCTTAACGGTGAGGGAAGCCCCAGCTGTTTGGCTCCAAAGAAGAAAACCGCACCCACACACATATTCACAATTAGACAACAGGAAAAAAAGCAACAAAAAAACAAATAAAGGTTATTGGGAAATTTCTTGGAGTTGCTGATTCATTCGGATAGTTGTTTAAAATTCCACTGTACAGGTATCTGCTAAACATGTTATATAATAGAGTCTGGAGATTCAAAAAATAAATAAATCATAGACCCAGCCACACAAGTCTAATTTAACAACATCTCCAAGTGCTTATGTTATAATGTTAGATTTAAGAAATAAAGAGTAAATATGTTGGGGGGAGGGTCTTTATCTAATGGAACCTGTTCAGAATTTCAGAAAAGAGGAATGAAATACAACAGTGTGCTTTCCAGATCTGTATACTTTTACTATTTTTATGGTTTCTCCTCATATATTGGATGTGAACCCCTTACGTCTAATTACTAAATATCCACAGCAATATACTTGATACTTTGTTTGCCTCACAATACAACTTCTTTTACATGAAAAATTTCACCTTTAAACTCTTAAGTATCTTTCTAGCATTAAAGAACACCTTTATTTGTAAGAATTAGGTAAGATCTTTGGTTTTAATCACTGTGGCAATTCAACTCTTATTTCTCTTATGTAAAAAGAAAGGGGATACACTTATTGTACGCAGAAGTCTTACCTGGAGATAAAGCTGTTTTGATTATAGTAATTCAGTCTTTCATTAGCGCTATTCAGTTTTGTTACTGTTCCTCATTCCAATATTCAGAAACTAATTAAGCAGTCTTAATTATTACCTGTCACATCTCTAGAAAACATGCCAAATACTCAATTAAGAGTCTTAACAGTCCCTCACCCTGATGTTTCTGTCTCTCTATTTCTCTAGTACTTATCACTGACACCTAGGTGACTCAGACAGAAAGAGAGTCTACACTAAACAGCAAATGACAGTGATTGTGGAAGGTGTAAACATAAAAGGTGATGAATTTTAATAACATAAAGAAAATAATGTACATCAACAGAACCCTGAGACCTGCGAAATAATTTAGGTAAAACAGGAAGTTTAGGTTTTATCTAAACCGCCGATTTACTATAGGCAGCAGTTAAAATCATAATTAAATTATTCACTCCTTTTTTTCTTTCTCGGCTTCCCTGTGTAGTCACTCAGACACATGCATTCCCCAGATTCCTTTTGTGGAAGCAATCATAAAGACAAAACTATTCCAAAGGGCCTCTTTCTTACCTGGACGGTCTTTCACAGCTGAAATTTTCAGCTCAAATTTCCCCAGTGGTTTTCAAGTGCACATTTAGTATCAGTGCTTTTGGTTAGAAAAACGAAACCATTCTGCCTTATAAAGCCTGCCTGCTTCAGAGCAAATGAGCATGAATAAATTCAACAAATATAGATATTTCTTAAGTCCACTTCTTAGTCACAAAAGAGGAGAAGCAACTGGTAAACATGAGCATATATGAGATGTCTCCTGGGGACTTTCAGAAAAATTTTAACATGACAGCAATAGATAAGGAGCCTCTCAACAAATCTATAAAAAATGTGTGAGCTCGTGAGTAATACAAAGTATGTATGTTAAACAATGGAATATGATTCATCTCTTAGGAAATTAGCAATTATTTACTATAATAAAAATGCTCAGTGCTAGCAAAGGTGTGTGGAAAGAGGTGTCCTTATATATTTTTAGTTGTAATGAATTTGGTAAAACACTTTCAGAATGAATTTGAAAATCAGTATTAGGATTATTTAAAATGGTATTACTATGACTCAGTAACTTCACATCTAGGACACAATGCTTTGGAAATCATTCTAAACAAAATATATTTTACGCACAATGATGATCATCTTTTATAATAATGAAAAATTGGAAGCATTTAGTAAAAAATTATGTTAATCTATAATGCCATGCACTGAATGAAATATTGTGCAACCATTGGAAATTATGTTCTTTAAGACTTATAAACAAGTGCATAATATAGTATTAAATGGGGAAATAATACAAATGTGTACATAATGTATAATTATAGCTGTGTTAAACACAAGAACAATGTGCCCTGGCTGGTATGGCTCAGTTGTTGAGTGTCATACCAGGAACTAAAAGGTTGTCGGTTCAATTCTCAGTCAAGGCACATGCCTGGATTGTAGGCTTGATCCCCTCCTACTGTATTCATCAGAGATATTGGCCTGTAGTTTTCTTTTTGTGTTATCTTTGCCAGATTTTGGTATCAGGATTATATTGACCTCATAAAATGTGTTAAGAAGTATTGCCCCTTCAATTTTTTGGAAGAGTTTGAGAAGGATATTTAAATCTTCTTTGAATGCTTGGTAGAATTCACTGATGAAGCCATCTGATTCTGGACTTTTATTTTTTGTGAGGTTTTTGATGGTTGTTTTAATTTCCTCACTGTTGATTGGTCTATTTAGATTTTCCAATTCTTCATGACTTAGTCTAGTAAGGTTATATATTTCTAGAAAATTATTCATTCTTCTAGGTCATTGAACTTGGTGGCATATATCTTTCATAATATTCTAGTATGATCCTTTGTATATCTGTAGTGTCTGTGGTGACTTCTCTCTCATTTCTGATTTTGTTTATATGGGTCTTTTCCCTTTTTACCTTAGTGAGTCTATCCATGGGTTTGTCAAATTTATTAATCTTTCAAAGAACCAGTTCTTTGTTTTATTGATTTTTTTAAATAGTCTTTTTGTTCTCTATTTTATTCATTTCTACTCTAATTTTTCTTATTTCCTTTCTTCTGCAGGTTTTGGGTTGCTTTTGTTCTTCTTTTGTTGTTTAAAATGTGATGTTAGGTTGTTTATTTGGGATTTCTCTTGTTTCTTGAGCTAGGCTTGTAATGATATAAACTTCCCTATTATTACTGCTTTTGCTGCATCCCAGAAATTTTAATGTGTTGTATTTTCATTTTCATTTCTCTCTATATATATTTTGATCACATCTTTTATTTCTTTTTTGACCCAGGCATTTTTTAGTACTATGTTGTTTAATCTCCATGTATTTGTGGGTTTCTTTTTGCAGTTAATTTCTAATTTCAAGGCATTGTGGTTATAGAATATGCTTGGTATAATTTCAATCTTGAATTTGTTGATAGTTTTGTGACCCAACATATGGTCAATCCTTGAGAATGTTCCATGTGCACTGGAGAAGAATGTATAATCTGATGTTCTGGGATGAAAGGCTCTAAATGTCAATTATGTCCATTGTTCTAGTATATCATTTAAGGCCGATATTTTTTTATTCATTTTCTCTTAGGTTGATCTGTCTAGAGCTGTCAATGGAGTATTAAAGTCCCCATCTATGATTATATTTTGATCTGTTTCTCTCTTTAGTTTTTGTGAGTAGTTGTTTTATATATTTTGGTGCTCCCTGGTTGGATGCATATATATTCAGAAGTGTTATGTTTTCTTGATATAGTGTCCCCTTTATCATTATAAAGTGTTCATCTTTGTCTCTTGTTATCTTGAAATATATCTTGTCAGATATAGGTATGGCTACACTTGCTTTTCTGTGGATGTTATTTGGTTAGAGAATAATTTTCCACCCTTTTACTTTGAATCTACCTTTGTCTTTGCATCTTAGATGTGTCTCTTATAGGAAGCATATGGTTGGGTTTTGTTTTTTGATCCACTCTGTTACTCTGCCTCTTTATTAGTGAATTCAGACCATTTATATTTAGGGTAAATATTTATGTATGAGGATTTCCTATAGCCATTTTATTTTTTGTTTTCTGGTAGCTATGTGCCTTCATTGGTTCATTTCCTTTACATTTCTGTCTGTTGTTTTTGTTTGGTGGTGTTTCATACTTCTTTCCTCTTTTGTAAAGCTATGTGTCCTGGTTTGGGGATTTTTGTGTGTGGTTATCATTAGTTTTATAAAAAATAAAGTTGCATATATATAGTAGTTTGTTTTTTCTTTTGAATGCATCTGAACTTCATCCTCCTTTGCCAGTTCAAGCCTTTACCCCCTCCACTTTTATGTTTTTGTTGTCACAAATTATACCTGTTTATGCTGTAAGTTTTTTGGTGACCTTACTCATAGTGTTGTGACCTTATGTTCTTTGTTTCTGGTAGAATAACTCCCATGAGTATTTCCTGCAATGGAGGTTTTCTAGTGATAAAATCCCTCAGCTTCTGGATGTCTGGGAATGTCTTTATATCTCCTTCATAATTGAATGATAGGATATATTATTTGTGGGAGGTATTTTCTCTCTTCCAGATGTTTGAATATTTGGCTCCTTTCTCTTCTGGCTTATAGAGTTTCTGCTAGGAAATTGGATGAAATTCTAATGGGTTTTCCTTTATAGGCCATTTCTTCTTTTTCCTGACTGCTTTGAAATTATTTTGTCATTAATTTTTGACAGTTTTAATACAATGTGCCTTGGGGAAGGCTTCTTTGGATTGAGGTAACTAGGTATTCTGTTTGCTTCTTGGATTTGAGGATCTAGTTCTTTCCATAGGTTTTAGAAGTTCTCATCCACTATTTATTTGAATAGACTCTCTGTTCCCTTCTCCTTCTCCTCTTCTTCTGTGATTGCCTTTTATTCTAATATTGCTTTTACTGATGGAGTCAGATAGTTCTTATATAGCTCTTTCATTTTTCTTTATGCTCAGGTCTCTCTATTCTTCCCTCTGTGTCATTTCTAGATTTCTGTCTTTGATATCACTAATTATTTCCTCCACCTGGTTGTCTCTGTTTTCTATGCTCAGTAGTTTACTCCTAATCTCCTTAATTGTGTGCTTGGTTTCCAGGATTTCTGACTGGAATTTTTGTAAAGTTTCAATCTCATGTTGTTCATTGATTTGTTTTCTGAGTGCATTAAATTGCCTGTATTTTCTCACATCTCATTAAATATTTTCAGAATTGTAATCTTGAAGTCTCTATCACTTATATCATACATTTCCAATTGTTCCGGCTTGCTTTTAGGGAATTTTTCATTTTCTTTCTGATCATCCTCATTACAATGATTATTCATGGTATTTGCTATTCTCCTTTATCTAGGCATGTATATATGTCTATATTAATGACCCTTCCACAGACGCTTTCTCTGGATAGGTCTCTTACTATTTTTCAGTAGATGGTGCTGAATCAGGAGATTCTTTTTGGTCTCCCAGACTTGACCTCTACTGCTTCCGGTTTCCATAAGACAGTACAGCCATGCTGCTTGGAGGTAGAGTTTGTTTTGCCCTAACTATAATGTGGACTCTTGACCTCTGTGGGGTCCCACTCCAAGCACACCACCTGGGGATCAGTCACAGAGGGAAACAGCTTTTCTACTGCAACAGCTCTGGGTTTACAGATAATGCACTCTTCAACCCAACACCAAGGGCTATGGGAGGTGAGTTTTGTGAGTCCAAGGGGCAAAAGAGCTCTGTGGTTCCATTTATTTGTCTGAAATATCACTGCCCACAGTGGACAGCCACACAGCAGCAGAACTCTGTGCTGTGTTAGGCATCTGCTGGTTCAGTCACTGTTTGCTCCACTTGCCCTGCTGGACTGCCCCCCACCCCCACAGCTCTCTGTTCCTCCTGGTTGAAGGAAGCACCTGCTACCACAGGCTTCTTCCCCTCTCCAGGCTGAGCCATGAGCTCCAGGCTGCAGGCTGTGTCTGTGTCCGCTATCTGAGCTTTCCTCCCGTCTCATCTCCCTGTTTATTCCCAGTGGCCCACCTTTAGAGGTATCAATGTGTGGCTCTCTCAGGTGTGCCTTGTATTGAGTAGGGAATTTTTTGCTGAATTATAGTTGGTTAACTTGTTTAAATTTCAGGGGGAGAGGCCAAGGGGATCTTTCACACTGCCATTCCTCTGATGTCACTCCAATCCACCTGAATGCATAGCTCTTTAGATGTTGTTTTATGATCAGTCCATTATGAACATAGTCTGATATCATTTTACTCAACTCATGATTTATTATTTGTGCTATTTTGGTTCACCATTTTTAATGGCTCATGCTGCAACCAAGTTTTTTTTCTTAAAGTTTTTTTTTCCTATAATGAGGACATCACTTGCCTACATAAAGGTAAAATTATCAGCTAGTTTTTTGTATCAGTCAAATCTCATTTCAGTTGAGAGTAACTACATCTATTAGCCTAGACACTTGGACTGATGCTGAAACATGAAAAAAATAAGCTAGTTTGGGTGTCCCCTAAATGAGAGTGTTCACTTTGCATTAAGCCTGAAGTGAATCTGGTGATCCCCAAATCTCTAGGACCTTGGATGAAGATTTAAACAGGTTTTATTGGGTGGCCAGAGCTTAGTCTGGGCTAAAATCATAATGGAATCTAATAGGTAAGCCATGAATTAAATGACTGTAGTTATAATGACTCTTCTTCCACCCCATATCCACCCACAAGTTTTATATTTCTTTCCTCTATAAATTAAGACATTTGTTTTGTTTCAACTGATACTATAGGTCATAAGTTTCATTAAAATATAGTAACTCTCTCTTGAGTTGTTTTTTTATTTCTTTGAAGAAGAAACTAATCACAGAACCTGCCACAAACTATGGTGCCTAGAAAGACAGTGAGGGATTTAGACACTTTTCACAGCTCAATTTGATTCTAAGGCCATGTGCTTGGCTCAACTGACACAGTTTACACTGAGCATGTCCAATCAGAAACACTATCAATTATCCCAAACACCAGGGCAGTATTAACTCTGCTTCTGGGATGGATAGTTGGGATTTGCTCAAACAGAGCAATCTCAGAGCTACAGAACAACTGACCCTTTAGTTGTAGTGGAGTGTCAGCCAGGTATAGTTATATCTTCTTGCTCAAGAGTGTCTTTTATTGATTTAAGTGTTGCTGCTGTCCTCCCTGCTTTCAATGACCTCTTATTCAGCTCACTAATATTATTTTCGTCTGTTCAGTTGCCATTTGCTCTAAACAATTAACTGACACATTTGAGTGGATTTGTATCTAGGAAACATAGCTTATGTATTTGAATGCTTATCTAGAACAATGGTTCTCAACCTGTGGGTCGCGACCCCTTTGGGGGTCGAACGACCCTTTCACAGGGGTCGCCTAAATACATTCTGCATATCAGATATTTACATTACGATTCATAACAGTAGCAAAATTACAGTTATGAAGTAGCAATGAAAATAATTTTATGGTTGGGGGTCACCACAACATGAGGAACTGTATTAAAGGGTCGCGGCATTAGGAAGGTTGAGAACCATTGATCTAGAACATCATTGACATTATATATAATGTTTATTATGGCTTATAAGACATACCAAGGAATTTTCACACTTTTCAAATTTCACAATTATAAACAAAGTTGGAGGAGAAACCTGTTTAAGAGAAATTAAGTTTGGTTCATGAGGGCCTCCTTGATTTACTTCTGTATTTTAAGGGTCAATGAAGTGTTTAGGTGCAATAATTTAGTTACAGCTTTAATATTTTTTATAACAAACTAATGTACATTGCCTAAATCAGCCAAATAGATCTCTGTATCTTATAGGTGGCTTATACAGAAACAATGTCTAATGAATTTATTGATTAATTCTCTGAGATTACTTTATCTTGAAATTTACTGCTTAAAATACAGGTATAGCATATTCTAACGTTATTTCTGTTATTAATTTGAAATATTAGTTTGGTTACCTTCAAGATTGTTGAGGTACACCTTACATAATTAAAAAGTAGCTTTAAATTTTATATCTTCCCACCCCATCCCTACAATCTTCCAAAGAATTTCCTCTCAGTAATAGAATCATCTTATTCTGAACTGTTATTTTTCTCAGTGGTTTCCCCAATTATCTATATTCAAATACATTTATTGTTGTTTTTTCTGATATACACCAGAAGACACAGCCTTTTCTTACATCTATTAACTCCATTTGTAACTCAGTAAAAACTACCACATCAATCCAACATTATTGAATCATTACAAAAAAATACAGTGGTGTATTTGAAAACCTTTTAAAGGGCATTGTCTTTTTGTTTGGTTTGTTGGGGTTTTTTGTTGTTGTTGTTGTTCCCTTGGTACTTTCATATGGGTTGTTCTGACATTCTATATAGTGACATAGTGGTACTCGATCAGTAGTTAACATCACTTGTAGCACTAATATGAGATTCCAGTTTGCTGCAAATTGGGTTAAAGTGCTAAAGGTTAAATTCAGTTCCTTTTTTCACCTTCAACTTGTGATAAAATGGAAAAGAAAAATTTACTCTATGCTTTGCATTTTTTGTTGTTGATATTTTAATTTAGAAATAGATGATACTGCATTAAATGTCTGTATCTAGTAAATATATGCAACTATATACACAAAAAGTTAAAGTTATGTAGGTTTTAATCACAGTGTAAAGCAGAGAATACAAGAAAACTTTATTTCTGAATCATTTCATAGCTCCTGGTAGGAGGAAGGTCATTAACCTATAACACTCAACTTTATAGGGATTAGAATCATAACATCACAAGAAAAATTTGTATTTTTCATTTGGTTAAAGGGTACAAACTTTCAGTTATAAAATGAATAAGTCCTGGGGATCTAATGTACAGCATGGTGATTATAGCTAATAATACTGCATTACTATATATACTTGAAAGTTGCTGAGAGAGTAGATATTAAATGTTCTCACCACAAAAGAGAAATGGCAATTATGTGATTGAAGGGAGGTGTTGGCTAACACCATGGTGATAATCATTTTGCATTATATAAATGTATCGAATGAACTGGCTGTACACCTTAAACTTGTGCATTGTTATAAATGTACAAGTTCATTTCTCAGTAAAGCTAGAAAAAATTCAGTGGCATTTACTTGATAAAACAAAAATAGAAAAGAATCCCAAATATGTTTTATATGCTCTATGTATATTTTGCAATTATTACTTTTTCATCTAAAAATAATACCTGAAATCCACAGTGGGTATCTGTCATAGACCTTATATAAGTAGAAGAGAAATGCCTGACCATATCATTCCTCACTTCATTAAAATAGGGAGGGGAAGGCCAAGGGAAATTGTTCAAATCTGTTATTTTAGGCAGTTGAGTGACTTTTTTAAAAAGTTGAGACAGGTTTGCAGATTTAACAAAATAATGGGTTGGAATATGAAAAAAATGAAGTACCCTTTGGACATCCTTGGAACAAGGATGTAACTTCCGTAAGTAACTTCTATATGAATCCCACATATATTTGTTTTGCTTCAGTAGCTATGCTAATCTGCAATTTAAAAGATTAAATTAGTATAATAATAATTATATAAAATATAAGTATATATAAAATATATACTTATATACATTAATTATATAAATATAACATTTGTATGCCCCTATATGTGACTATTTACTATGTCATAACTCATCAGTGTTTATTATCTAAGGACAGCTAATTTTAAACCATAAGAACCTCACTGAGTTAAGAAGATCTAATAAAGAAGCAAGAAAACAACTACGAACCTTTATTCAATTTCTAATATGAGACATTACTTCTGTTCTTTTCATAATGTGGATGTCAATATCAGTCTGAGATGTAGAAGTAATTGGATACTGTTTCTAGGACCTCCTTGGAGAAAATTCTTTTCATCCATAACTTGTATTTATAAGGTCACAAAAATCCCAGGGCCTTTGTAAGATACACTGCCTGATTATTTCTAGTGTTTTTTGTTAGACCACTTAATGATTCAGGGCAATAACTTATAAGATCATAAATTAAATTATGTTGACATATCAACATTACTGATGGCTTTCTTTAAAGTACATCAGGCAATTTTTGAGTGAAGAAAACAATGCTCTGATCCCTCCTGTGGATGTCGCCCAGTGACATATTCCACTAGATTATCTTAACTCTCTGGGGTATGGTCAGGCTCCTACTAAGACAGCACACAATGTTGCCATAGACTGGAATTGACAATAACTTATGCACAACCAATTTCACCAAGATTCATGTAGCAACCAAGGCTTTTTTAAGCCAATGGAAAATGTCAAATCCAATATATAACTTTTGACATTTTTCAAGAGTTATGTTATAAGTGTAGTGTATTTATTTCAAAGAAAGGTGTGTACATGTATGTAAGAAGAATGTGTGTGTACACCTTAACGTGGTCTATATAAAAATAAGCCTGTGTCCGATGAAATTGTGAATTATTTGGAATATACAGGGTAGAAGTCCTATATTTACTTGCTTTTGTGCTTTTTAAGTTTTTAAAAATATGCTTTTATTGATTTTGTTGCAGAAGATCAGAGAAAAACCAAGCGACGCTTTAGAGAAAAGGAGTGACACTGTTTATTGACACCAGAGGACTCAGGGAATAAGTTCCAAATCTGAGTAAAGTAACATGCAGGGGGCTTCTCTTTTATATCTCCCTGTGGTCTTTGTCCCACAAATATGAATTATGCTTCTGGTCCTTTTCACGGGCTTTGCAAGAAGGCCCCCAGATGTTGGGGGTCTCCAGGCCATAGCTGATGATCTGGGCTGGTACCAGCATTAATAACTCCCCCTCCGGGGCAGTGGACTGTTCACAGTTTTATGGCCTCTGTAACAGGTTCTGCAGGACCAGTTTCTTGGAAAGAGGAATGACTTATTTATAGGTTATCTAGAATGTACACTGGGCTTACTGGCACAGATCCAGATTGCTAGCCCCCCAAATATCAGGGTTACATTGGAATTAGCCCTTTTTAGCCTTCTCAATTTCATAGAGGAATGGAGGGGGATAAAGAGAAAGAAATATCAATGATGGGAGAGAACCATCCATCGGCTGCCTTCTGCATGCCCCCAACTGGGGATCGAGCCCACAACCCAAGTATATGCCCTGACTGGAATTTCCTGGTTCAAAGTTGATCCCCTTTCAGTGAGCAACACTAGGCAGGCTGCTTTTGTGCCTTTTTATATACAAATTTCCACATGAATTCAACTCCACATCAATCAAAGCAAACATCAGCTTGAACATGCCCAGCAGGACGCTCTCTTCTGGCTTAGTCCTTACTAATGTTAAGCCTTCTGATTCAGGTTCCTCTCTCCAAAGAGCCACCTTGTGTGCACTATGTCTCTGCAGGTCCTATATACATTGAACAAATTTAAAAAAACAAATGCAAAGATTTTCATGCAAAGACAATATTCATTTATAGAAGTGAGTGGGGCACGTACCAAAGGCTAATATTAGAATCTAATAGACTCTAATAATTACATGTATTAATTTTTATTTCAAGAGGGTTTTAAGCAAGAACCAGTTATGTTCCTGTTACTTTGCAAGATTATACGCTGTCTGCATGACAATTGGTGCTTTTCTTCATGAATGCACTGATTCATTCCGTAGACATGTTATTGTGTACTTATTATTGTGTACCTTTTAGCTACTAGGCGGTTTTGTTCTCTGAGAATATAAGAGGAAAGCAGGAGATAGTATACAGTAGTGGTTTAGAGGCTATACCAGGGGTGGGCAAACTTTTTGACTTGAGGGCCACAATGGGTTCTTAAACTGGACCGGAGGGCCAGAACAAAAGCATGGATGGAGTGTTTGTGTAAACTAATATAAATTCAAAGTAAACATCATTACATAAAAGGGTAAGGTCTTTTTTTTTTTTTAGTTTTATTAATTTCAAACGGGCTGGATCCGGCCCGCGGGCCGTAGTTTTCCCATGGCTGGTCTATACTATGGAGTCAAGCTCAAATTCTCTCTGCTACTCATTGGCTGTAGCAAGAGACTTAATTTCTATGTGACTCAGTTTGCTCATCTATAAAATGGATTGATAAAGTTATTGTTATGAGTGTTAAATAAAGTAAAGTATGTTAATATGTTTACAATAGTGCCTTGCAATAGCAGTTATTATTTTTATAGTGGAGGGAACTTACAATTAGTCAAGAAGGAAGACGTGAAACCAAGTAAGTACAACACAAAGTGAAGTGCTAAACTAGTGAAGTCGAAGATGTCATGGAAGCCACAGAAAGGCAGATAACCTTAATGTGGTGTGCCATAGAAGGCTTCCCAAACAAGGTGATGTTAGTTGGGACCTTTGAGAAATGAGAAATTAGCTAGGAAAGGAGTTATTAGAAATGCATGGAGACACCATGGTTCCCCAAGACGGAAAAGACCAGAGACCAAAAACACATTAAAAAACTGAATGCCTTGCCCTAGCCAGTTTGACTCAGTGGCTAGAGCAGTGGTTCTCAACCTTCCTAGTGCCGCGACCCTTTAATACAGTTCCTCATGTTGTGGTGACCCCAACCATAAAATTATTTTTGTTGCTACTTCATAACTGTAATTTTGCTACTGTTATGAATTGTAATGTAAATATCTGATATGCAGGCTATATTTTCACTGTTACAAATTGAACATAATTTAAGCATAGTGATTAATCACAAAAACAATATGTAATTATATATGTGTTTTCCGATGGTCTTAGGTGACCCCTGTGAAAAGGTCGTTTGACCCCCAAAGGGGTCGCGACCCACAGGTTGAGAACCGCTGGGCTAGAGCATCAGCCTGCAGACTGAAGGGTCCTGGGTTCAATTCCAGTCAAGGGAATATGCCCAGTTTGCAGGCTTGATCCCTAGGGTGGGGCATGCAGGAGACAGCTAATCAGTGATTCTCTCTCATCATTGATGTTTCTCTCTCTCTCTCTCTCAAATCCATAAAGAAAAATGTAAAACTATAAGATCCTTAAAAATATTCTATTTAGGAATGTACCCAAACTATTTCTATAGTCACTACTTTATTCACCCAAGAACTTGAATCAATCCCATATCTTCAGAGGAATTTTATGTTTGGCTCGATATGTACACAGACTTTAAATCTGGTTCCTGCCAGCCAGAATTCTAGGATTCAAGATGCCCAATTTGCATAGAACAATTTGTACTGAAAAAGAAGTAATTTCACAGATAAGGTTTCCCTATTAAGAAGATCTGATAAAGGGTGAAAGTTGTGAAACACTTTTCTACGACAGAAAATATACTTCCTGGTATTTTCATTTGCTGTAGAGTAAAAAAGGTCTAATTCTGATGCATTGTCCTTCACTCTGGATCTCCATTTTAAAGATCCTACTGAAATACTAATACTTTCTGGCAGCTGAAGCAGGTCACAGCTCAAATGAGCTCTCAGCAAGGCTCCCAAGGGACAGGAACTGTGTCACACTTCCCCATTTCCATTAGAATTCAAATATTCTGGAAATGAAAGGTGTTTATTGGAAATGGTACTGACAATAACATAGAAATTGAGAAAATAGTTTATTATTATTAAGTGCTTTTAGATGGGAGTTTAATATATGCAGGTCAGATATTTCTGTCTGACTGTAGGTAAAAGGCAAAGTTTTAATTTTTTCCCAGTAGGCCATGAACTGATTTTTTTTTCCAAGAAAACAAGAGAAAGAGGTGATCATTTCTCTCCACAAGTCACAATGTCATATCCTTCCTTGTCATGAGTGAGGCAGGTCTTCTTATTTCATATGCTGTGGGAGAAGCGTGCTCTCATTGAATCCCATTGGCCCAATTCATCTTTGGAACAAATTTTAATTTCAATGCTAACTAAAATAGTCCTTTTTCTAAGCCAAAATTTAAGGACAGGTCATGACATCTGATAGATTTATGCAGAGGTAAAACATGGAAGATCCTTGCATGTGCTGTGAAAGATCAAAGGGAGACTCTAAGCATCTCCATTGAGAGGCAAATCAATTTTATCAGGGTACAATGGTACAAAATGTGAAATAGCTCAGAGGCTGATTATGCTCAAATATGTGAACACATCAAATTCTTGTCAGCATTTTGAAATGAGGGTCAATGATAAGGTAACGACTCTGGAGAAATTAAGAGGAAGATCCCAAAATAGGGAAATGATAAAGTAAAAACAACTGCATTTCTCAAAACTAAGAAAGAAAAATGTAACCGAATATAATACATGTGATACAGAAACTTCTACTACTTAACCTGCTTGTACTGAATTTTTAAACAAGTAATGTCCAGCTACAGATATTGAACAAAAGTGACTGGTGAAGGCAGTGAACTTCTTAACAGAGTAGTATTATGCAAAAGTCTATGAGAGAGAGAGAGAGAGAGTGAGAGAGAGAGAGAGAGAGAGAGAGAAAGAGAGAGAGAGAGAGAGAAAGCCTTGCTGTGATGTGAGTTCCTTAAACTTAAATAATAACAGTGAAAGAGAGAAAGAAAGACAGAAATAGAAAGAAATAAAGAAGGAAGGGAGGAAGGGAGGGAAGGAGGGAGGGAGGGAGGATGGAAGGAAGGAAAGAAGGGAGGAAGGAAGGAAGGAAGGAAGGAAGGAAGGAAGGAAGGAAGGAAGGAAGGAAGGAAGAAAGGAAGAAAGGGAAAAAGGAATAGAAAAAAAGAGCAAAACAAAGCTACTTTTCAAGAAGTTTCCAAAATGTAGAGCATCTTATTGCTCCTCACTTTCGGAAATTAGCCTACATCGGAATCAAGGATATGTAGGGTGGCACAAAAGTAGATTCAGTTGTGAGTATGTGAAACACAGGGTTGATTCTTCTTTACTATTTATTAATTATTGTATTATTTTCCATACGAACAACCTCAAACCTATTTTTGCCCCACCCTGTATGTATACCTGCCATGCTCACTCTGGCCCCTGAGTCTTTACACTTTTTTCTTTCTCAGTACCTAACTCAGGGTGAGCGCCTAATATCTTCCTAACCACTGATTAAATTAAAATGGATTTTTAAATAATCCTAAAAAATCCAGGCAGGATTTTCAATTTAAAAAGTCAGGATACTGATAAGACCAACCAACACTTCCTACATGCCAGGCACAAGTCTAAGGAGGCTACATGTATTAACTTTTGAAAACTCACAATAATCCTATGAAGTAGGTATTCTTAACATCAAACAAGTGGGAAAATGAGACATAGACAGTTTAAGTAATTTGTACAAAAGCACACCAACTGTCTAGCTTAAAAGTTTGAATTCTTATTCTCTACACAAAACTGGGATTTTCAGGGACTAGAGTTCATCCGAAGTTGTAGTCATGAAGCTCTGTATCAGAAGGAAGCTAGAACAGCTCCAGACTTGTAACCCCGAATTCTTGGGTTGGGATGATACCCAAAGGGCTTGTGCAACTACCCCATGTGCTGTCTAAAGATTTGGATTTCTAGCAAGAGCATAGGTTTAACAGAACATCTTTATTATCTGATCAGCTATTATATACTTAGACAAACATTTTTATCCCTTAGAAGATTTTCTAGTCATCTAAAGCAGCTGGGTGACCTGTGGTTATTTTAACTGATCTAATTCCATATGAGCAAAATAATATTCTTCAAATGTGCTATTGCATGCAATTTTAATCAAAGTAGAAAAAGAACACTCAAACCTATATCAACAGTAGATTGGCTTCTAGCATTTTCTTTCACTTTTTTTTATGTTTATTGAATGAGTTTTCCCTTTGTAGACCTGACTTAGAGCAACTTGACTGTAAGACTATATTTTACTCACATGAAAATATCAAAACACATAGAAAAGCAATAAAAAAAAAACACGGAATAAATACTGAGAGAATGTATAATATAATGTCAGTGGATGCCTTGTTTCTCTGATGTTCATTGTCTGCACACACAGAAGTAGATTAATGAAAAACAAAGAGTGGATATATTTTATTTTCTACACTATAACAAATAAAGAACAATCTTAGATATCATTTATCAAAGTGTAAACACATAATTCTATCACTGAGTATATGTTCAGTAATTTTCTGCTGAATTGAACTATAAGGATGAAAAATAAGTAGTCATAGAATCTACACAGAGATACACATGAAGGTATATAAGCAATAGACACTGTGGGTTTTAGATCCAAAAGTGCAGTTATTTACCAAGGATATCTGCCAAACAATTGAGCACGTTCATTGTTTAATCCAATCAAGAGTTGTTATCCTGGTTGTGACATATATCATTTACCTTTTAAGTGCAGGACCCTTGAGTAGAAATTTAACATACTTATCTTGGAATATTCTCATCAGCCCTGAGATAAGAGATTCAAAATGAAGTTCAGAGAGAATAAATAACTTGCCCAAGGTCACACAGTTAATGTGTGGTAAAGTTAGGATAAGAAACCTAAATCTGTATATTTCTAGAGTTTATACTCTAGCCATCATTTATGTTGCTGCCTCGAATTTTCAGCTGAACCATGTGTATGTATTTTAAGAAAAAAAGCATGACGGTTAAATAATGCCAATAAAAACTATTTTGAAAATAGAATAAAATATCAAAGAGAAAATGAGACGTTATGAAGAGGTATTTCCTGTCTCTGGGGATGATTGGGTTAATTATCTCTATGCGTGCAGCTTTTCAAAAACATGAGACTTTAAAGATTTAACGAAAAACTAAAGCCTTCTGGAAATAGCTTATTCACCACAGGGTATTTTAAAAAGAGTTGGTAATCAGCATCTACAACTAGAAAAATACAAAATGTCTTGAATGTAAGGTCAAACATAATAAAAGCACCTCCAACAGGGGTGTCCTTTATTCTGTGTACTGTAAAGCAAGTTGATTTCAAAGGCCCCTAGTTAACATACAATTGAGAGGCAATGCTTCTAAAGCAATTTCATAATTTCAATTATAATATGTAAGTATGCTTTTATTTGCTCCCTTTATGCTTTGTTAAGCTGAATGGGGGTGATGGAAATGTTGAGATCCTTGACACTTCTATCCTCTTTTCTTTCTCTCTTTTTTAAAGATGGCAACAATTGTTATAGGAAACACTTCATTTCATTTAATCCTCACAATATCAATAATGATAGGGCCAATATCACTTTGTACATTTTGGAGATGAGGAAATTGTGAGGAGATAGAAGAGGGCTAGGTAATTAGGGACTGGACCATGGGAGGGAAAGTAGAACGGGGAAGTCCAAGATTAACAGGATCTTGTAAATGTGGACAGGATGCAGCCTGCTGACTGTGTCCTGTTCCAAGAAAAACCACGGAGACAGACAACAAGGCCTAGAACTGAACCCAGCTGGCAGGGGTTGCTAAGGCAACCCAGCTGGGTGGGAGGGAAGTGGCACATGGGAGACATGAGCTTTATTTTATTTTTAAAATAATTTTTAATTGTTGAAAGTATTACATATGCTCCCCCCCCATTGACCCCTTCCAGCCTACCCTGCCCCCTCTCCCAGGTCTTCACCACCCTATTATCTGTGTCCATGGGCCATGCATATATGCATACAAGGTCTTTGGTTGATTACCTCCCACCCATCCATCCTCCCCCGCCTTCCCTAGCAGTTTCTCCACTCTGTTCCATGTTTCCATGCCTCTGGATCCACTCCATTCATCAGTTTATTTTGTTACTTAGATTTCACATATGAGTGAGATCATGTGATATTTGTCTTTCTCTTACTGACTTATTTCACTTAGCATGATACTTAAAAATGTATGGATGTTGCTAAGGGCAAAATTCTTTGAAAGGACCAATCAACTAGCAAAGCATGTATCTACCACTAGACAAAGAGCTTCAGCAGCAACCCACTTTGGTCCTCCTCCCTGCCTGCTGCAGGGAGTCCATCTATCTCTCAGTAAACTTTGCTTCCACTTACTGTCTTTTTCTGTGAACTCATTCTTCAATTTTGCAAGACAACAAACATGGTTCTGGTCACAGCACTGGTTTCAATAGCAACACAAGGAGACTTGTGGCAAGGCAGAATAAGGGCCTGGTTTTCTTGTAGCTGGGTGTATTATTCCTTCCTCTAATAAAACTCCAGTCTATACATTTTCTTTGGTCCAACTTCCCTATTGGAACATCTGCACATTCAGTTACTAGTCCATCTGACAGGATAGAAATACTTGCAATTGTTGAAAAGAGTTACTAAAGAAAAAATAAATCAAAGCCACAAGCAAAATCACCCAATTACTTTGGTAATTTTAAACTGATAATGCATTCATTAATAACACTGAGAGAGTCTGGACCTTAATATGTCCAACTATACTTTTTCCATACCCTCTTTTAAACCACTGACTTTAAGAGCTACTGGCAAACATTAGAATGACTCCAGGATTAAGGGTTGCATGAGGATTGGTATAAAGGGATTCAAGAGCTATTTGGCATTCTTTTGAACATTTCTTTAAACTTGCCCCCAAACTCTTAAACATCAAAATTCTTATTCCTTACACAAGTACTTGTCTCCAGCAAACTCTGTCCTTTAATTTTTAAAATATCATTAGGGGAGAATAAAAATTCTTAGGGTGTGAAAAGGAAGTCATAGCAAAGCAAATAAAATCTTCATATTCATGTTGGAATGATCGTGTGTGTGTATATGTGCATGTATGTGTGTGTGTGCATGCATACATGCATGTGTGTTCTCTGCAATTACTGGAAGATATTTCCAATTCATCAAGTACTATTTAATTACTTTAAAGCTCCAACTTAAAAACAAATCCAGCAGAATAATGGCATTAGGAGCTCTTTAATCGTTTTTTATCAAACTCCTTAACAGATTGGTCTCTGAAAGGAACATAATCAACCTGAAATTTCCCGGGATTATTAACCATTCAAAATGCTGAGGGTTTTGTATTAGCCAATTCATCAGACAGAAATATGCATCTTCAAGGCATGAAAGGGTTACTGCTTCACTGACCCATGGTTACTTTCCTATGTGAAAAACACAATTAGCAATGGGGATTAAACACTTTTCAAAAAGTCCCATAATTCAACCCAAATCAAACTTGATTTGTTTAGAATTTTTTTCTTTTTTTTGGTGAGGGACTGCAATACAGCTGCTGTAGGATTATCATAAGATTATCAACCTCTGAGAGATTTTTCGATCAGATGTTAGACTTTGCCATGGCAGAAAAAGCACTTTTTGCAGGATAAGCAGCGATTTGTGTGTGCATACTGATGGAAGCAGTCTGTCAGGACTTTGCTTGCCCTCTGAAGTTCAAAGTTGGAAGTAGTATGCGATATTCAGCTCAATTCTCACTGCTAAGAAATGGATTGTCTATATACTTCTTCTTAACCTACAATTTGTAGGTTTTTTCTCTGGACTTGCTGATGCAAGGTATCTAGAAATTAAGTGCCCTAATATTAAACTTTTTTTTTTTAAAGTTCACAAGGATATTTTATGTATGCTCATGAATAAACTTTGCCAATGGTTGATTGCATTTTCACATTCTCTTATTTTGTCTACTCCACCTTCAAGCATACTACTAATGCTTTTTCTTGTATCCAGAGAAGAGTCACTTCTACTTGACACCACTATCTCTCTGTGGGCACTGCTGTCTCCATTAGAATTCCTTAGCACATCTACTTTATACCACTACTAGAGGCCCAGTGCATGAAATTTGTGCACTGGGGGGGGGGGTGTCCTTCAGCCCAGCCTGCATCCTCTCCAATCTGGGACCCCTCGGAGAATGTCTGATTGCCAATTTAGGCCCTTACCTGTGGCAGTTGGAAATCCCTCTCACAATTCGGGACCACTGGCTCCCAACCACTTGCCTGCCTGATTGCCCCTAACTGCTTTGGCCTGCCAGCCTGATCGATGCCTAACTGTTTCCCTGCCAGCCTGGTTACCCCCAACTGCCCTCTCCTGCAGGCCTGGTCCCCCCCAACTGCCCTCCCCTGCAGACCATCTTGTGGCTATGAATGCCACCATCTTTGAAGGCGGGGCAGTCGATTAGCATATTCCCTCCTTATTGGCTGCGGGTGCCTCCATCTTTGCAACAGTGTGAGTGTCAATTAGAATATTCCCTCTTTATTAAATAGGATTTCACATCATAATGTTCTTTGGTGAATCTCTCAAGATTTCTTAATAAACCTATGTTCATTTTAGTGATGGAATCAATGCTTTCCTCCCGTGTAAAGATACTTTTTCTGCATATTAGTTCTCTAACATTTTTGAATTGTTTAGTAAAGCTGTTCTTTTATGTTTTCCCTTTGTTACAATGAATCCCCACCATCACCACCCCAAACATAGCCCTTAAGATTCAGTCCATGACATGAAGACTCTACAGAAAAATCCAAGTGATAAATGATAAATACCATGTTTTGTAGAGGGTCCCATGCTTCCAACTTTTCTTCTCTTAGCATGATGACTCAGGCCCAGGTGCCATACATTTTGGCAGGGTGTATCCCACAAGCTGACACTTCCTAGGAACATAAAGTGGAAGCAACTGAGATGAATTCCCGGCGAGGCCCTTCTATGCTCTTGTGTGAGTATAGGAATATGCGTGAAGAGGGGTGCTAAAAGCCCACTAGTTCAATGTGCTTGTAACTTTACCTTGTTTCTCTATTGTACAAAACTACTTCAGATTGACTGTAAAAAAGGTCGTATGAAGACAGCCTGATACTATACAATAGTTCTCAATGTTGTTGCCTCTAAACTGTTTACATATATAAGACATTCTTGTATCATTGTCTCACTTCCTGTAGTGATTCTCAAAGAAGTTGGGCACTAAATGATGGGGGCTGTAGGAAGCAGACCATAGAACATGTATCAGAGAATTTGGATTGGAATGAAGTATGTGCAAATTGAGAAAACTCAATAGCTGGATATTTTTACAGGATTCCGCCTTCACTTTTGCTTTATAGAATCACTGATGTAGAGGGAACGGTTCTTGATCATTGGGAGCATATCATGTTCTATCCTCCTATGATCTATGATCCAGGTTATTGTATTAATTCTTATTTTACTATCACTTTTAGGCTTTGCTGTTTGTTTTTGTTTATAAAATTTTGCGAGGTCGTGTCCCGGAGCAAATGCAGTGAGCAGCTGAAACTAATAACACCCACCCCGAATTGGCTAAATTACTCAGCTGGTGAGACGGTTTGCAGCCGGGAAGAGCAGAACTCCCCTGGAAAGATCCAAGCAACAGCAGCCTCCTGAGCACCACACCCTCTGTCTGAGGAACAGCAGCTGTACGTGAAGCCTCCCCCCACCAGCCAGAAGAGCCACCAGAGCTGTGAACAGCACCCACCAGAGAAGCTGCTGCCAACTGAGGAGCAGTTGCTATCGCAACCGCCCGAAGAGCAACCACAGCCCAAGGAGCCACTGCCACCCAGGGAGCAGCCACTGAACGACTCAATCTCTAGATATGTCAGTGAGATCAAACATGGGTAGACAAAGAAACCCCCAAAGGGAAGAGAAGGAGGACTCTCCAGAAAAGCAGCTAAGTAATACAGAGGCCTGCAACATGACAGAAAAAGAATTCAGAATAAGGGTCCTAGAGTGCATAAACCGGATGGAGGAAAAAATCAACAACTTCTGCAAGAAGATAGAAGAAACAGATGAAAAAGTCAACAACTTAAGTAAGAACCAAGAAGAAATGAAGAGTGATATAACTGCAATAAAAAACACCATTGAAAGTATCACCAGTAGACTAGGAGAAACGGAGGACCGAATTAGTGAATTAGAAGACAAGGAAGCAAAACACACCCAAAATGTACTGCAATTGGAGAAAAGAATTAAAAGACAGGAGGAGAGCCTAAGGGAGCTTTGGGACAACATGAAACGAAACAACATACGAATAATAGGGGTGCCAGAACAACAGAAGGATGAACAAGGATTAGAAAACCTACTCGAAGAAATAATATCAGAAAACTTCCCTGAGGTGGGGAAGAAAGAAGTCACACAAGCCCAGAGAGTCCCAAACAAGGTGAACCCTAAAAGACCCACACCAAGACACATCATAATTACCATGGCAAATGTTCAGGACGAAGAGAGAATCTTACAGGCTGCAAGAGAGAGACGGAAATTACATACAAGGGATCTCACATTAGATTATCAAATGATTTCTCAACAGAAACACATCAGGCCAGAAAAGAATGGACGGAAATTTACAAAGTGATGCAAAGCAAATGACTGAATCCAAGAATACTCTATCCAGCAAGGCTATCATTCAAACTTGAAGGGGAAATAAGAAGCTTCACAGACAAAAAAAGGCTAAGGGAGTTTATCACCACCAAGCCAGCAATGCAAGGAATGCTAAAGTGACTGATGTAAAAAGAAGAAATAAAAAGCTCAGAAAGAAAACAGCCACACAAAAAAAGAAATGGCTACAAACAAGTACCTTTCAATAATAACTTTAAATGGAAACAGACTAAATGCTCCAACCAAAAGACATCAAGTGGCTGAATGGATAAAAAAACATGACCCATACATCTGCTGTCTACAAGAGACCCACCTCATTAGAAGGGACTCACACAGACTGAAAGTGAAAGGATGGAAAAATATCTTTCAGGCAAATGGAAAGGAAAAGAAAGCTGGGGTAGCAATACTTATATCGGACAAAATAGACCTCAAAGTGAAGGCCATAACAAGAGATAAGGAAGGCCACTTCATAATACTAAAGGGATCAATACAACAAGAAGATATAACCCTGGTATACATATATGCACCCAATGCAGGAGCACCCAAATTCATAAAAAAACTCCTGGAAGATATCAAAGGAGAGATTGACAACAATACAATCATAGTAGGGGACTTTAGTACACCACTGACAGCACTGGATAAGTCCTCTAGACAAACAATCAGCAAAGAAACAGCAATCCTAAATGACTCACTAGATCAGATGGGATTAATTAAAATCTTCAGAACACTTCACCCCAAAGCCACGGAATATACATTCTACTCAAGTGCTCATAAGACATATTCAAAAATAGACCATATATTGGGTCACAAGCAAAGTATCCCCAAATTCAAGAAGATTGAAATCATAAAAAGCATCTTCTCAGACCATGATGGCATAATATTAGAAATAAACTACAATAAAAACAACCCGAAATAATCAAACACCAGGAAGCTGAATAGCATGTTATTAAATATTGATTGGGTTACCAATGAGATCAAAGAAGAAATTAAAAACATCTTGGAAACTAATGACAATGAAAACACAACAATCCAAAACCTATGGGACACAATGAAAGCAGTCCTGAGAGGGAAGTTTATAGCTCTACAGACCTATCTCAACAAACAAGAAAAAATGGTAGTAAATCATCTAACTCTACAACTCAAAGAATTAGAAAGAGAGCAACAAGAAAACCACAGGGTAAGCAGAAGGAAGGAGATACTAAAGATTAGAGCAGAAATAAATGACATAGAGACCAAAAAAACAATACAGAAAATCAATGAAACCAAGAGCTGGTTCTTTGAAAGGATAAACAAAATTGACAAACCTCTAGCCAGGCTCACCAAGAAGCAAAGAGAGAGGACCCAAATAAACAAAATCAGAAACGATAGAGGCGAAATAACAACAAACCCCACAGAAATACAAATGATTGTTAAAAAATACTATGGACAGCTATACTCCAACAAACTAGACAACCTGTAGGAAATGGACAAATTCCTAGAAAAATACAACATTCCAAAACTCAATCAGGAAGAATCTAAAACTCTCAACAGGACAATAACTATGGAAGAAATTGAAGCAGTCATCAAAAAGCTTCCAGCAAACAAAAGCCCAGCACCAGATGGCTTCACAGGGGAGTTTTACCAAACATTCAAGGAAGAACTAAAACCTATCCTCCTCAGACTACTACAAAAAATTCAAGAGGAAGGAATGCTTCCAAGCTCATTCTATGAAGCCAGAATCACCCTAATACCAAAACCAGGTAAAGACAACACAATGAAAGAGAATTACAGGCCAATATCCCTCATGAACATAGATGCCAAAATCCTCAACAAAATCTTAGCAAATCGGATTCAGCAGTACATCAGAAAGATCATACACCATGACCAAGTAGGATTTATCCCAGGGATGCAAGGATGGTACAATATCCGCAAATCAATAAATGTGATACATCACATAAACAAATTGAAAGAAAAAAACCACATGGTCATATCAATTGATACAGAAAATGCATTTGACAAAATTCAACACCCATTTTTGATAAAAACTCTCAGTAATGCGGGAGTAAAAGGATCATACCTCAACATAATAAAAGCCATATATAACAGGCCCACAGCCAACATCATACTCAATGGACAAAAACTAACGCCATTTCCCCTAAGAACAGGAACAAGACAGGGATGCCCCCTCTCACCACTCCTGTTCAACATAGTACTGGAAGTGTTAGCCATTGCAATTAGGCAAGAAGAAGAAATAAAAGGCATCCAAATTGGAAAAGAGGAAGTAAAACTGTCCTTATTTGCAGACGACATGATATTATACATACAAAACCCTAGAGACTCCATCAAAAAGCTACTAGACTTAATACATGAATTTGGCAATGTAGCAGGATACAAAATTAACCCCAAGAAATCTGAGGCATTTCTATACACCAATAGTGAACTTTCAGAAGGAGAGATTATAAAAACAATCCTCTTTACCATCGCACCAAAAAAATTAAGCTACCTAGGAATAAACTTAACTAAAGAGGTAAAAGACCTCTACTCAGAAAACTACAGGATGTTAAAAAAAAATATAGAGGAAGGCATAAACAGATGGAAGAACATACCGTGTTCATGGATTGGTAGAATCAACATCATTAAAGTGCCCATACTACCCAAAGCAATCTATAAATTCAACGCACTTCCCATTAAAATTCCAACGGCATACTTCACAGATCTAGAACGAACTCTCCAAAAATTCATCTGGAATAAAAAAAAAAACCCCGAATAGCTGCAGAAATCCTGAAAAAGAACAAAGTAGGTGGGATCTCAAAACAAGATATCAAGATGTATTACAAAGCCACTGTTCTCAAAACTGCCTGGTACTGGCACAAGAACAGGCATATAGATCAATGGAATAGAATAGAGAGCCCAGAAATCGGCCCGAACCAATATGCTCAATTAATAATTGACAAAGGAGGCAAGAACATACAATGGAGTCAAGATAGTCTCTTCAATAAATGGTGTTGGGAAAATTGGACAGATATATGCAAGAAAATGAAACTAGACCACCAACTTACACCATACACAAAAATAAACTCAAAATGGATAAAGGACTTAAATGTATGACAGGAAACCATAAAAATTCTAGAAGTATCCAAAGGCAACAAAATCTCAGACATATGCCGAAGCAATTTCTTCACTGATACAGCTCCTAGGGCACTTGAAACTAAAGAGAAAATGAACAAATGGGACTACATCAAAATAAAAAGCTTCTGCACAGCAAAAGAAACCATCAACAAAACAAGGTGAAAACCCACTGTGTGGTAAAACATACTTGCCAATGTCATATCTGATAAGGGCCTAATCTCCAAAATTTACAGGGAACTCATACAACTTAATAAAAGGAAGATAAACAATCCAATCAAAAAATGGGCAAAGGACCTAAATAGACACCTTTCAAAAGAGGACATTCAGAAAGCCAAGAGACATATGAAAACATGCTCAAAGTCACTAATCATCCTAGAGATGCAAATCAAAACAACAATGAGGTACCATCTCACACCTGTCAGACTGGCTATCATCAACAAATCAACAAACGACAAGTGCTGGAGAGGATGTGGAGAAAAAGGAACACTTGTGCACTGCTGGTGGGAATGCAGACTGGTGCAGCCACTATGGAAGACAGTATGGAGTTTCCTTAAAAAACTGAAAATGGAACTCCCATTTGACCCTGTGATCCCACTTCTAGGAATATATCCCAAGAAACCAGAAACACCAATCAGAAAGGATATATGCACCCCTATGTTCATAGCAGGACAGTTCACCATAGCTAAGATCTGGAAACAGCCTAAGTGCCCATCAGTAGATGAATGGATTAGAAAACTGTGGTACATCTACACGATGGAATACTATGCTGCTGTAAAAAGGAAGGAACTCTTACCATTTGCAACGGCATGGATGGAACTGGAGAGCATTATGCTAAGTGAAATAAGCCAATCAATGAAGGAAAAATACCACATGATCTCACTCATTCATGGATAACAGAGACCATTATAAACTTTTGAACAATAATAGATACAGAGGCAGAGCTGCCTCAAACAGATTGTCAAACTGCAGCAGGAAGGCCGGGGAGGGTTGGGGGGCAGGAGGTAGGGGGGTAGGAGATCAACCGAAGGACTTGTATGCATGCATATAAACATAACCAATGGACATAAGACACTGGGGGGTAGGGGAGGCTAGGGGACTGTCAAGGGTGGGGGGGGGGGGAAAGGACACATGTAATACCCTTTGTAATACTTTAAGCAATAAATAAAATAAAATAAAATAAAATAAAATAAAATAAAATAAAATAAAATAAAAATTGTGCTTGGTAGCGGTTTTACATGTTTTAAAATCGTTTTGTTTTGTTTGGAAATGCTGCCTTGACCCAATTTGGGGTCAAGGTCAGTGTCAGTTAGTTCTCCTTCCTGAGTATGTGATTAAATCTACACCCCAACCACTTCCCTAACTGGGCTCTCACATCAAGTACCTGTCCTAATTTCCCTGGAGCCATTCACCAGACAATTAGGGACAGCTCCTATGCCCCGGAGCCCATCAAAATTATTCATATTATTGTCCCTAGGTTCAATCTCTTTTGTGGCCATGCCTTGCAGCTCTCTCTTTTTTGGAGAGGTAAGTGACAAAGAGTTCTGCATTTCATGTATCCTAGCCACATTGTGGCTCTATAAAACATGTTTATATATTAAGATTTACCTTGTCCTTCAATTACATCTACTTTTACAATGATCTCTCCCAATCAAATACTTGTAGCAGTAGAATATAGTGGACCTTGGAATCAGATTGTCTGAATTCAAATTTTGATCCTGACACTGAGTACCTATGTTACCTGGAGCAAGGTCCTGTCTCTCTAGGCCTCAATTTCTTTATTTTTAATATAAGAGTATAAATAATTGTACTTGCTTCACAGTGCTGTAGTAATAATTAGGGCTTATATAGATTTTATAATACCAGACACATAGTAAGCACTAGAGAAATGGTAATCGTTATTATTAATAGGTATAGTCTATATTTCTGTTTCTCTGGTTTGACTATGATAATTATCTCCTTCATTCTCCCTGGGCTTATTTGGTAACATAACAAGATGAGTGTTTTGCTTTTATTTTTCAGAACATAATGAATTGTCTCAGCAGGATTTTTTGAATTCATCAATTTCCAATAATTTATGATTCTACTTTTACCACATACTCCTTATGAGTTCTAGGGTTTGTTTTGTTATCTTATTTTATTCAATTGATCTGCTTATTCTTACACTAGTATCATACTGTTTTGATCATTGATGTTTTAAACAAGCTTTAATGACTCATGGATTTCTCTATTACTCTCCCCCACCCCCTACCCCCAATAGTTCTTAGGTAACTTTGCTTTTCTACTATTCAGAATACATTTTAGGATAATTTTGTCACATTGAAAAAATAATCTTACTGGTGATGATTGCCAGAGGGGAGAGGGGTGGGGGGACTGGGTGAAAAGGTGAAAGGATTGAGAAGTACGGATTGATAGCTACAAAATAGTCATGGGGATGTAAAGTGCAGCATGGATAATATAGTCATCATTTTTCAATAACCATGTATGGTACCAGGTGGTTACTGGAAATATTGGGGAAACATTTATGAAGTATATGATTGTCTAAACACTATGTTGTACATCTGAAACTAATACAAAATAATATTGAATATAAACTGTAATTTAAAAATGTTTTAAAAATCAAAATAAATTAATTAAAATTTAAAAATCTCCTTGGTAGTTGTATTTTAATTGTGTTAACCATAAAAACTAATATGGGATAAACTAAAATCTTACCAATTAATATTCCCATCTAGGAACATGTCTCTCTACCAGTAAAGCGTCTTTTTACAAATATGCTTAGGAGTCTTGGCCAGTTTTTCTCAATGGTTAGACCATCTGCTCATGGACCAAAGGGTCCTAGGTTCAATTACCGGTCAAAAGCATATACTTTGGTTGCAGGCTCGATTCCCAGCCCCAGTCGGGGTATGTGCAGGAGTCAACCAATCAATGTGTCTCTCTCACATCAATATTTCTCTCTTTTTCTCCCCGCTTCTCCCCTCCCCTCCATCCTCTCTCTCTAAAAAAAAAAAAAAAAAATAAATAAAAAAAAAATCAATGGAAAAAATATCCTCATGAGGATTAAAAACAAAACAAAACAAGCATACAAATATACTTAGGAACCATATGAGGGACAAACTGCATTCTAATACAGTTTTGTTTTGTTTTTTTTTGTAACTAGCTACATGACTTTGGATAAATCTCATAATCTTGATGTAATTCCTGCTCTGCAGAGCTCATGGCATTTTCATTAGGGTTAAGTGAGTTAAAGTATGCATAAAAATAGTGAAGAGGTAAATATTTATAGAGATACAAAAAGATTTTACTATTATTAAAAAATCAAACTTTGGGACAAAGGCCAATTTTGCAACCTAGATATTTCTCATTTCAAATTAAAAAAGCGTCTACCAAAAAATAAAAAAAATAAACAAAAAACCCCACAAACCCCTAGAACTCAGAAAAGCAGAGATCCAGGGATCCCAATATCAATCATCTTCAAAAACACTTTTTACTCACCACTACAAATTTAATGCTAATATCTCCTTATGGTGAAGACATTTCAGCATAGAATATGTGTACTGGACTAGTTAAATCAGCCTCATGTTCCCAAAGATTCTTAGAGTTAGAAGAGACCATAAAGTCATCTAATTCAAACTTTTATTAAATAGAAATGCTTCTTCTCTAATGTTTCCAGCAATAGTACATTCATGAATTCATACATAATTATTAGAATCTTCATATTTTAAAATATCCTATTGTACTAATATCTGTCTCCCTGTAGCTTTCAACTATGACCAGGTTCCATGGGTAAAGGGAGGTGAAGTATCTCAATTTGATCTGGCAAGGAGTAAGGAAGGAAGTAGGAAGAAGCGCCCAAGCCGTGCATTTCAAAGGAGGTACAGCTTGAACGGAATCTTAAATAGAGAGAATAGTTAAGGCATTCAAGGTCGAAGGACATCACTGAAAGTATAACACACTTAGGAACTCTACTAAATTTGGGTCTGCTGCAACAAAACCTATGAATGAGAGAGTAGTAGAAGATAAAAATGGATAAAAAGGCGAGTGTCAGGTATCTGAGAGCCTTCTGTGCTAATTTGAAGAGTTAGGTTTTGTTGACAATGGAATCATTTGAAGGTTCTTTAAACTCAACAGCGCTACCAATCTATCTTATTTTTTTCTTTAACCTTATTTATTTATTTATTTATGTATTTTTAAATATATTTTTATTGATTTCAAAGGGAAAGGGAAAGGGAGAGAGGAGAGAGGAGAGAGAGAGAGAGAGAGAGAGAGAGAGAGAGAGAGAGAGAGAGAGAGACATCAATGATGAGAGAGAATCATTGATCAGCTGCCTCCTTCATACCCCCTACTGGAGATGGATCCTGCAACCCATGCATGTGCCCTTGACCAGAATCGAACCTGGGACTCTTCAGTCCACAGGTCTGTGCTCTTTCCACTGAGCCAAACCAGCTAGAGCTCTTTAATCTTTTTTAGTTCTTCAAAGTATTTGAAGGTGGTCTTCATGTATTTCTAGTTCTTTTATGAATTTATCACCTATTATTTTCTATATTATGACCATTGTGTTTTCTTTCTCCTGAACACATTCTAGTTTAAGTTCATCTTAAATAATAATATCCAGAATTAAATACTTCAAATATGATTTAATGATGCAAATTAGAATGAGATTATTTTATCACATTAATTCTACATGAATTTATTTTAAAGATTAAAATTAGGTTTGGTTTATTTTGTAGTTGGAATAGGGGCAATGTATCAGATGACAAAGGCTTTGTCATGCCCCACTAACAAAGAACTCCAAAATCTCAGTAACTTAACAAAGCCATATTTCTCACTCATACTTAAAATCCAATACGGATCAACAGGGAATACTTTGCTCATCACAGTCATTTAGGAATTCAGGCTGACAGAAACTCCATTACAATACCCACTTCCATGGGGGGGGGGGCAGGAAAAAAAGAAGGTAGTAAATGGTACACTGGCTTTTAAGGTTTCCAAAGCAAATCAATTGGTTTTACCTAAATTCAAAAAGAGTAGGAAAATCCAGTCTACCATGGACATGGAAGGAGAGAAGAACTAGCCTATTTGACTGATCATGAAGACTTCTACCAGTTTACAACTGGATCACAAGAATCATGTGACCAATTAAATGTTCCAAAATTTTTTCTTATTATGACAATAGAGGCCCGAGGCACAAAATTCATGCAAGGGGCTCAGCCCTCACAGCAGCCACGGCTGCCTTATGGCCCCAACCCCAACCCACTGGTCATTCTGGAAAGTCTTTCTGCTGCCTGGTCTAATTAGCATATTAGCTCTTTATTATATAGGACTAGTGGCCTGATGAACGAAATTCATGCATAGGAGTGGGGGGAGTGTCGGTCAGCCCGGACTGCACCCTCTCCAATTTGGGACCCTTTGGGGGATGTCCAACTGCAGGTTTAGGCCTGATCCCTGGGACATCCATCTGGCAAATCGGGACCCCTGGTTCCTAACTGCTCACCTTCCTGCCAGCCTGATTGCCCCTAACCACTCTGCCTGCCAGGCTGATTGCCCCAACTGCCCCCCCCTTCTGGCATGATCACCCCTAACTGACCTCACTGCCAGCCTAATTGGCCCCAACTGCCCTCCTCCCAGCTGGCCTGATTGCCCCCAACTGCCCCCTGCTGCAGGCCTACTTGCCCTCAACTGCCCCCCCCCCGCCAGCCTGCTCACCCCCAATTGTCCTCCCACCAGCCTGCTCACCCTCAACTGTACCCACCTTCTGGCCTGCTTGCCCCTAACTGCCCCCCCTCTGCTGGCCTACTCTCCCCCAACTACCCCCCCCCCACTGCTGGCCTGCTTACACCAAAATGCTCCCCCCCCCGGCTGGCCAGCTTGCCCATAACTGCTGCCCTGCTCACCCCCAACTGCACTGCCCCTTCCCTCTGGCCTGCTCACTCCCAACTGCACCCCCTTGCCAGCCTGATCACTCCCAACTGCCCTCCCCTGCTGACCTTCTCTCCCCCAACTGCCACCCCCTGGGGGCCTACTGGCTCCAAACTGCTCCCCCCACGGGACTGCTCTCCCCCAACTGCCACTCCCTGCTGGCCTGCTTGCCCCCAACTGCCTCCCCTGCTGGCCTGATTACCCCTAACTGCCCCCCCCCGTTGGCCTGCTCACCCCCAACTGCCTCCCCTGCCAGCCTGCTCACCTCCAACTGCCCCCCACCCCACTGGCCTGATTGCCCCTAACTGCCTCTGCCTCGGTCTCACCACCATGACTTTGTTTGGAAGGATGTCCAGAAGGTCTCCCAGAAGGTCTCCCAGTCTAATTAGCATATTACTCTTTTATTAGTATAGATGGCTATGAAGCTAGATCATCCTAATGTTATAAAGTCCTTTATTTTTTGTTTGTGTCATTTACAATTCCTATGCTGAAATCCTAATCCCCAAGATGATGGTGTTAGGAGGTAAGGTTTTGGGGAGATATTTAAATAATGAGACTAGAGCTCTCATGAATGCGATTCATGCCTTTATAAAAGAGGCTGCAGAGAGCTTGTTTGCCTCTTACCCTGTGAGGATACAGTGAGAGGTCAGCAGTCTGCAACACACAGAGAGCCTTCATCAGAATCTGACCATGCTGACTCCTTGATCTTTTACTTCCAGACTCTTGAACAGAAAAAAATAAATTTCTGTTGTTTATAAGTCCCCCAGTCTACCAGTATAGAAGTCCAAGCACACTATAACACTGTTCATATCATTTAAAAATTGTTATTCCAGCACATATTATTGAGTTAATCCTCACAGCTTTGATTCATTTTCCAAACTAGCAAAGATATAATCTTTGGCTTTAGGAACCTATGGTACTCTATAAGACACTTCACTATAGATAAATGTTGATCAATTAACTCCATTGATGCCATTATGGTAAGACTCTTCATCCAACTCACAATCTACTTAACTGTAGAACTAATCTGAGTCATATTTCAAAAAAAAATTCTGTAAGTTTATCATCTGAGACTCTAACAAGTACTTTGTTTCAATCAAGATATAAAACATTTAATCATTATTCTGGTTTAGCAAACTAGTAGTCCTGTTATGAAAGGAACCAAGTTTAGTTGATCATGTCTTATATTCAAGTTGATCATGTAATATCTACTTATATAAAAACAATGGGTAGTGTTCATCCCGACCAGAACCGTCCCGACCAGAACCGCCTTGACCAAGCAGAAGGAAGTCAGTCCTGCAGGGGTTGCGCCTTCCCCTGAGCTGTTTCCTGGAGCTGTTTCCTGTAAGGGCAGGGTTTGAGGCAGGAACCCGCCCTGGGAATGTGGAGGCATTATCTTTATACAGTGTGCAGTGCCAGCACAGCCAAGGGTGAACCTGAGTGGGGGAGGCTGAAAGGCTTAGAAAAAACAGACAAGAGAATGAAAGCCAGGTCTCAGTGGGACACTGCTTCTCTGAGAGACAGCGACCATGCCCACAGCCATGCCTTTATTTTATAGCAGATGCTAGAGGCAGGGTAAGGGAGTGACCAAGATGTTTACAACATTCTCCTGGGTTTCAATCTTAGTCAACTACATGCACCTGAACTCTATCAAGCCTACATCACTTAGGCATGTGAGGTTCAAGCTTACAACTACAGATGTTGGCTATAACTGTGCTGGGAGGGCCCTGCCCTCCAAGCTGGGACTTGCACGTGGCAATGAGAGGACTGTGCCCTCTCATCAGTCCAAGGCTTGAACCTGTCCAAAACACTGTAGCAGCTCCCCACAATAAAGTTTTAATTCTGTTTCTTTGTTACTAATGTTGTGGACCCACCCGATAACAAAGAAACAATTCTGGAAGATGAGGCCCAGGAATCAGGATTTTAAAAAGATTCCCAGGTGATTCTAATGTGCAGCCAAAGTTGAGAACCACTGCTATAGATGATATTAAAAATATATCTAAACGTGCAATTCTTTGTCCAAAAAAGGAGCATGTTCAAAAATTAAATGAAGAAAGATTGGATATACTCAATGGAGATTTTCACACATATTTGAGTGATGATTCCATTGATTCCACAGATGATGTTGAAAAGGAAAATTTTCCCATCGAATTTCTTAATAGTATTACTCCTTCGGGAATGCCGTGTCATAAATTAAAATTGAAAGTGGGTGCAATCATCATGCTATTGAGAAATCTCAATAGTAAATGGGGTCTTTGTAATGGTACCAGATTTATTATCAAAAGATTACAACCTAACATTATTGAAGCTGAAGTATTAACAGGATCTGCAGAGGGAGAGGCTGTTCTGAATCCAAGAATTAATTTGTCCCCATCTGATACTGGCCTCCCATTTAAATTCATTCGATGATGGTTTCCCGTGATGCCTGCATTTGTGATGACTATTGATAAATCACAAGGACAAACTTTAGACAAAGTAGGCATATTCCTACCTGAACCCGTTTTTGCACATGGTCAGTTATATGTTCCTTTCTCTCGAGTTTGAAGAGCATGTGATGTTACAGTTAAAGTTCTAAGTACTTCATCTCAAGGGAAATTAGTCAAGCACTCTGAAAGTGCTTTCACTCTTAATGTGGTGTACAGGGAGATATTAGAATAAGTTTAATCACTTTATGAGTTATTTTTTGCATCACTGTTGTTTTTATATCATGTTTTTATTGTTTTCATATCATGTTTTTATTGTTTTCATATAATGTTTTTGTCATTTTTATATCATGCCTCTGTTGTTGTTATATCCATTTGTTACTGTTTATTTATTAATAAATTTATATATTATTTTAATATACATTTTACTAATTTCCTTTCATCTCTCACACTTCTATTATAGAGAAAGGACAAATAGCAATATTAAAATATCTCCGCTAATTAATTCCCTTTTTTAAACAAATATATTTTTAATGATTTTTTACAGAGAGGAAGGGAGAGGGATAGAGAGTTAGAAACATCGACAAGAGAGAAAGATTGATCAGCTGCCTCCTGCACACTCCCCACTGGGGATGTGCCCCCAACCAAGGTACATGCCCTTGACAGGAATTGAACCTGGGACCCTTTAGTCTGCAGGCCGATGCTCTATCCACTGAGCCAAACCGGTTAGGGCAATTAATTCCCTTTTAATGTGCATGAATTTCATGCACCGGGGTACTGGTGTCTTATATATTAGCTCCTATGTATTACTTTCATTCTTTTCTAAATGTTACAAAATATCTTGTTAATATGTTTGTGATTTTTTTTGTTAAAAAATAGGATTTTCCCCATAGTTTCTGAACATTACCTTGCCCCCTCATTTTCAAAAATCAGACTATCTGTCCATGTTTCTAATAGTTACATTTCTTCTTGTTTTACATGAGTTTTCAATTGTTACTTATGTTGGCGCTAATACAAATCTGAACATTTTTTAATAGACCTTTTGAGGAACATGTAGACACATTAAAATGCTAACAGAATTTTATTGGACTTTAAAGACAATCTCCATGGTATTTTTTAGAATGTTTGTTCTACAGTTTTCAATTGGAAGGCTATTTTACTTGCTGTAGGATATTGAGGTAAAATAGATTTAAAATAGCTCAAATGTCTTTCATCTCAACATTTATCATCTTTCTCATACAGTAAGCCTCATCCCTTTTTTTTTTAGCTGCTTTAAAACTTGCTTGAAAAGCCCTTTTGTTTCTTCTAAAACTTTTTACAAGTCTTAGTTAGTCTTGGGTGCTAGCATCACAGCAGTATTGGTAGTTATATGGCATTCTGTTATATTCTGGTCATTTGAAATATATATTTTTTAATTTAAAATTTAAATCCCTTCTATATCATGTATTGCCAATACATAGTATGCATAACATATTTTCTTGCTTTATCCCTCAAATCATCTAATTTGGAGTTCCTACTTCTTTGAGTGTGTTTTATTTTTAAAAAAATATATTTTTATTGATTTCAGAGATGAAGAGAGAGAGAGAGGGGTAGAAACATCAATGATCAGAGAGAATCATTGAAGGCTGCCTCCTGTACACCCCACACAGGGGATCGAGCCCACAACTTGGGCATGTGCTCTAACTAGGAATTGAACCCTGACCACTTAGTTTATAGGTTGGCACTCAACCACAGAGCCACATTAACTGGGTTGGTGTGTTCCATTTTTAAAACAGTGAAAGGTACAACTGAAGAAAAGTATATATGTTTGGCCTCTATTAATATTTCAAAATATTTCCTTGCAGAAAATATTATTTCAACAATGAAGGAGAAAACATCTACAGTTATTAAAAAGTCTTAATCTCTGTATATCTCTATTTCATCACAAAAATGAGAGTGATAATTTAAATCTAACTTTCTACTTGAAGTTTATTAAATATTTTTAGAGATTTTATGGAGTTTCTATCACTAATATAACTGGATTTTCAAAATAAGATAATATTCAAGGATGAATTATAATAATTATAACCAGGGAGAAGACAAATATTAGTAATGATTACTATTGTTATTATAATTATAATAATTAACCCACATAAGTAGACCTCACTAGTTGCTACTTACTATTCTAAGCATGTCTCCTATTTAATTTTTTAATCTTCATGACAACCTTATAAGATAGATACATGTGCTTTAAAAGTTTAGAATGGATAGGGCACATGATTTTTTTTTCCTGTGCAAGGGGGGGATGAAGGGGTCAGAATTAAAAGTCTCATTTACATCTTATCCATGCACTACTTTATTGAACTTTTTTAACACTTAAAAATATTTTTTTTCCAGGTTGGTTTAATTTTATTTTCAACAAAACAGACTCATAGATGCAGAAAACAAATTGATGATTGCCAGATAAGGGAAGGAATGGGAGCTGCGTGAAAAAAAAAAGTGAAGGAATTGAGAAGTACAAATTGGAAATTTGTAGTTACAAAATAGTCACAGGGATGTAAAATATAGCATAGGAAGTATAGTCAATAACTATGTATGGTGCCAGGTGAGTACTGGAAATATTGGGGGGAACACTTTGTAAAGTCTATGAATGTCTAACCTCTATTCTGCATTCCTGAATCTAATCTATATATATAAAAGGAGAGACCGGGAGTTCGATTACTTGTTATGATGTGTGCTGACCACCAGGGGATGGCGTGGAACATGGAAGGCGACCAGCAGCAGTGGCGGAGTGCAGAGAGAGCAAGGGAAGCAGAAAGAGAAGAAGCGAGGAGGCAGGGAACCTGATCGGCCCTGATCGCTGGCCAGGCTTAAGGACCCTACCCTTGCATGAATTTCGTGCACTGGGCCTCTAGTACAAAATAATTAAAAAAAAACAAAAACAGAAAGAATAATCCCATGGGTTGGGAATGTCTACAGAATGATGCTGTTGGAATGGGCAGTGCTGTTGTCTACCTAATGTGGCACAGAGAATTCTCAATAAAGCTTGGCTCCTATGAAATAGAAAAAACAAAATAACTGAAAGTAGAAACATACTTTTGAAAATTATTTTTAATTTTATTGTTTAAAGTATTACAAAGAGTAGTATATATATATATATGTCTCCTTTTTTCCCATTGACCTTCCCCCAACCTCCCCTACCCCCTGGCACATGCCCTCAACCACACACACCCAGTGTCTTGCGTCCATTGGTTATGCTTATATGCATGCATATAAGTCCTTAGGTTGATCTCTATCTCCCTCCTCAACCCTCCCCAGCCATCCTGCTGTAATTTGACAGTCTGTTTGATGCTTCTCTGCCTCTGTATCTATGTTTTTGTTCATCAGGTTATAATGTTCTTTATTATCCATAAATGAGTGATATCATTTGGTATTTTTCTTTCATTGCCTGGCTTATTTCACTCAGCATAATGCTCTCCAGTTCTATCCATGCTGCTGCAAATGGTAAGAATTCCTTCTTTTTATAGCAGCATAGTATTCCATTGTGTAGATGTACTACAGTTTCCTATTCCATTCATCTGCTGATGTGCATTTAGGCTGTTTCCAAAACTGATTTATTGTAAATTGTGCCACTATGAACATAGGGGTGCATATATACTTTCTGATTGGTGTTTCTGTTTTCTTGGGATATATTCCTAGAAGTGGGATCACTGGGTCAAATGGCAGTTCCATTTTTAAATTTTTGAGGAAACGCCATACTGTTTTCCACAGTGGCTGCACCAATCTGCATTCCCACCAGCAGTGAAGGAGGGTTCTTTTTCTCCACATCCTCTCCAGCACTTGTTGTTTGTTGATTTGTTTATGACTGCCATTCTGACAGGTGTGAGGTGGTACCTCATTGTTGTTTTGATTTTTATCTCTTGGATGATTAGTGACTTTGAGCATGTTCTCATGTGTCTCTTGGCTTTCTGAATGTCCTCTTTTGAAAAGTGTCTATTTAGGTTCTTTGCCCATTTTTTTATTGGCTTGTTTATCTTTCTTTTGTTAAGTTGTTTGAGTTCCCTCTAAATGTTGGATATTAAACCCTTATCAGAGATAACATTGGCAAGTATGTTCTCCTATGCAGTGGGCTTTCTTGTTGTTTTGTTGATGGTTTCTTTTGTTGTGCAGAAGATTTTTATTTCGTTGTAGACCCATTTGTTTATTTTCTTCTTAGTCTTTCTTGCCCTATGATCTGTGTCTATAAAGATATTGCTACGGCATATGTCTGCTATTTTGCTGCCTATGGAGTCTTGAAGGATTTTTATGGTTTCCCGTCTTACATTCAAGTCCTTTAGCCATTTTGAGTTTGTTTTTGTGTACGGTGTAAGTTGGTGATCTAGTTTCATTTTTTTGCATGTATCTGACCAAATTTCCTGGCACCCTTTATTAAAGAGGCTGTTTTGACTCCATTGTATGCTCTTGCCTCCAAGATAGCAGCTGATTAGGTAGCAGATATACTCACTTGGGAAATAACTGGAATTACAACTGAAATATAGAGCAATCAACCTGAATAAGCAACTGAAGACTAGCTGAACAGAAATCTTATAACAAAGGATTTATAGAAGCCACGTTGAAACCTCTAGGAAGGGAAAAACATAAAAAGGGCTGGCCCCACTCCCACAGGTAGCTGCTGAGAATCCAGAGGGATGTCTTAGCTGCAAAGCAAGGGGACTCAATCCCAAGCCAGGCTTGCCAACTTAGAGTACCAGAGTAAGGAAGAGGTGCCTATATAAAATCTGCCTGTGAAAATTAGGGGGAATTCTGTCCCACAGGGAGAGACAGGAGTCTGATAGAAAGTCCAGGAGGCCTCTTAAAGGACCAGAGCACAAAATGTCATTCACAGCTATTCAGCCTGGGCTCTGGCAGAGGGAGTATGGAACAGACTACAGTTATGTAAGAAAAGACTGGGTTGTGTAGATCTAGGGAGAGAACAGAAGGGATGGCCTCAGGGTCATTGTACTGAGTACCTCTACCACACAGCAGATGCTGTATTTCTTGGGTGCATCACACCCATCCATATGGCATAACCCTTGGGGAATGCAATAGCTTACACTCTGGACTCCCTGTTGCCACACCTTGAGAAATGTTTGCTCTGCAGAGGAGTCAGCTCCCTGGGCATAGGGTATAGAGGTCTGGGCAGACTCAGGTGACTAAGCTTTATAGCTCTGCGGTGGGAACCATTCCCCTCACTTTCCCATGAGCTTATCCAGTACCTCACCCTCTTGGGTGTTCTACTGTCTCTACCCTCCCAACTCCTAGTGTCTTCCCTGCCCAGCTCAAGATCTCCAGGGTTTCTGAGCAGAATCTAGGACAAACTGAGTTGTGTGGTTCTGGGGCAGGAGCCATTTTTCCCTCACACACATAACCAGTATAGAATCCTCCCTTTTTATGACCAAATATTGGTCTGTTGAGGCCTGATAAACTCTGCTGGCCTCACCATCATGACTCCCTGAGACCCCTGCCCCACTACAAAGATATGTGGGGACCTGGCAGGTGGTAGCTAGCCATGGTGTACTGTGGGAATTTTGCTGAGTGGTTTCAGACACAGCATTAACCTGGAGTTTGAACCAGTATCAGTCTGGTGGACACAACTGGCCCCTACCTGGTGACTCACCTATCTCATGCATCTCTGGTACCGCCAGAGATTCTTTTAGTGACTGAGCTTAACAGGCAGCCAGCAGGCAGAGGCACATGGAGACAGATCTCAGGGTACCATCAGCCTTTTGCTGACCTGCCCCTGGTCTCAGTGCTGGTGGAAACTAGCCTTGATGCATAGCTTGGTCTTTCCCATGCACACACAGGCTCAACAGAGGCAGCCACAAAATGTGGATGGCTTTGTAGCTCCAAACAAGTTTCCCAGCATATGCAGTGTCTAACATTGATCTGCACCAGAGTCCCAATAGGCCCCAGAACCAACACACCCAGTGGTGAGCTTCAGACAATATCAGAGAAGGATCCAATTAGCTTCATTAGCAAACATCCAAAGGGATATCTTGGCAGGCTTCAAACCCTATTGAAGCTAATTCTGCTTTGTGTGGTCAGAACCCGCACAGCAGATTGTGTATTGTGGTCAGGGTCAATAATAACAATCAGCCAGCTTAATGGTTGACCTCACACACAAACAAGCCAATAACAATCAAGATTCAATTAGAGCCTGGGCCTGGTTGCCCAGTTGGTTGGAGCATCATCCTATACATAAAAAGGTTGCAGGTTTGATCCCCCGCTGGGGTAATTGATCTATGAGAGGTAATTGATCAATGTTTCTCTCACACATTGATGTCTCTCTCTCTCTGTCTCTCTCTCTCTCTCTCTCTCAAAAAAATCAATAAACATATCCTTAGATGAGTATTAAAAAAACAAGACAATTACAACAGGAGCACTCACATAACCCATACCAGGGATGTCCCTGAAGCACCCAGCTCAGATTATCAAAAAGACAGTGCTACTAGGTCCCTCAAAACATCTATTACATAAGGCTACCTTACCAAAACTGAGAGACATAGCAAATCTACCTAACACAAAGAAACAAGCACAAAGAGGCAGCCAAAATGGAGAAATAGAGAAACATGCCCCAAATGAAAGAACAGGAGAAATCTCCAGAAAAAGAGGTATGAAATGGAGGCAAGCATCTACCAGATATAGAGCTCACAACAATGGTTATAATGATTCTCAAGGAATCATAGGGGGAGAATGGATAAAATTAGTGAGAACTTAAACAAAGGGTAGTAAGCAGGAAAAAGGACATAGAAACCATAAAAAAGTACCAATCAGAAATTAAGAATATGCTAGATGGATTGAACAGTAGGTTAGATGAAGCAGGGAATTGAGTTAGTAATTTGGAAGACAAGGAAGCAGATAACACCCAATCAGAGTAGCAAAATAAATAATAAATAAATAAATAAATAATAGTTTAAAGCAGCCGTCGCCAACCTTTCGGACCTCACAGACCACCAGTGGTCCGTGGACCACCAGTTGGCGATCGCTGGTTTAAAGAACCTTTGACATGAAGCATAACATCTGCATCATAGGAGTACCAGAAGGAGAAGAGAGAGAGAGAGATCCATAACAAAATGAAACTTCCCTAACCTGGAGAGGGAAAAGGACACTCAAGTTCAGAAAGATGACCCCAAAGAGTCCCACCAAAGACACATCATAATTAAAATGGCAAAAGTCAAAGACAGAGAAAATGTTAAAAGCAGCAAGAGAGAGTTAGTTACCTACAAAGGAGTTCTGATTAGACCATCAGCTAGTTTCTCAACAAAAACAATCCCAGAAGGGATTGTATGAAATATTCAAAGTGATGAAAAGATGTACAACCAAGACTACTTTACACAGCAAGGCTATCATTTAAAATTGAAGGAGAAATAAAGACATTCCCATATAAGAAAAAGCTAAAGGAGTTCATTACTACCAAACCAGTATTTCAGGAAATATTAAAGGGTCTTCTTTAAGAAGAAGAAAGAAAGTAAAAGGAGAAACATAGTTATAAAGAATAAAATGGCAATACAAGGTATCTATCAAGTATCACTTTAAATGTAAATGGCTTCAATACTTCAATCAAAGATATAGGGTAGAAGAATGGATGACAAGACCCACTGTTTATGAGAGAACCACTTCAGAACAAAAGACACACATAGAATAAAAGTAAAGTGATGGAAAAAGATATTTCATTCAAATGGAAATGAAAAAAAAAGTTGGTGTAGCCATACTTATATCAGATAAAATAGGCTTTAAAGCAAAGGCTATAATAAGAGGGCAAAGAAATACACTACATAATGATAAAGTGATCAATTCAACAGCTGGCTATGACCCTTTTGAACATTTATGCAACCAACATAAGAGCACCTAAATATGTAAAGCAAGTTTTGAAGGACATAAAGGAGATATTGACAGTAATACAGTTATAGTGGGAGATTTAACAACCCATTGACATCAATGGATAGATCTTCCAGACAGAAAATCAACAAGGAAACAGAGACCTTAAATGATACACTGGATCATATGGATGTATTTAATATATTCAGAGTGTTTTACCCCAAAGCAACATAATATACATTCTTTTCAATGCACATGAAACTTTTTCTAAGATAGACCACATGTTCTGACACAAAACAAATCTCAATAAATTTAAGAGGATTGAAATCATATCAAGTATCTTCTCTGGTCATAGTGGTATGAAATTAGAAATCAATCACAAAAGAAAAGGTGAAAATCACACAGATGATAAATAACATTACTAAATAATAAATCAATTTAAAATGAGATCAAGTAGGATGCCTTAAAACAAATGAAAATGAGAATACAACAATCCAAAATCTATGGGACACAGCAAAAGCATTCCCAAGAGGGAAATTCATAGCATCACAGGCCTACCTCAAGACACAAGACAAATCTCAAACAATCTAACTTTACACTTAAAAGAACTAAAAAGAATAACAACACACAAAGCCCAAAATGCTTAGAAGAAAAGAAATAATAAATATCAGTGAAGAAATAAACAAAATAGAATCTAAGGAAACAATACAAAAAAGTCAGTGAAAACAAGAGCTAGTTCTTTAGAAATATAAAAAGGATTGATAAGCGTTTAACAAGACTCAATAAGAAACAAGGAGAGAAGACCCAAATCAATAAAATAAAAAACGATAGAGGCGAAGTAACAACTGATATCACAGAAATACAAAGTATTATAAGAAAATATTACTCTCAGCAAAGTGGGAATAGAGGGAACATACCTCAATATACTAGAGGCTATATATGTCAAACCCATTGCTAACATCATACTTAATGGGGAAAGTCTGAAAGTATTTCCCTTAAAATCAGTAACAAGACAGGGAAATCCATTTTTACCACTCTTACTCAACAGAGTATTGGAAGTTCTAGCCACAGCAATGAGAAAAGAAGAGGAAATAAAAAACATGCAAATGAAAAAGGAAGCAGTAAAACTGTCATTATTTGTAGATGACATGATACTGTAGATTGAGAACCCTAAAGATTGGACCAAAAACTGATAAATAAATTAAGTAAAGTATCAAGATACAAAAAAAAAAAAATTTTCCTAGAAACCAGTTCTATTTTTATACACTGAGAATGAACTATCATAAAGGAAAACTAAAAAAAAAAAAAAAATCCCATTTACAATCGCATCAAGAAATATACAATAACTAGAAATAAATTTAACCAAGGAAAATTATAAGACACTGAAGAACAAAACTGAAGAAATACAAATAAATGGAAGCATATACTGTGTTCTTGGATATGAAGAATTAACCTTGTTAAAATGTTCATATTACCTAAAGCAATATATAGATTGAATGTAATTCCTGTCAAAGCACCAGTGATGTATTTCATATAACTAGAGCAAGTAATCCAAAAATTTAAATGGAACCAAAAATCACACACATATAAACCAAAAAACCCAAATAGCTACAGAAATCTTTAAAATAAGAACAAAGTTGAAGGAATCATGCTACCTGATATCAACTATATTAAAAGGCCATAGTAATAAAAACTGCATGGTACTGGCATGTAAATAGACATAGGTCAATGGAAGAGAATAGAAAGCCCATAGATAAACTCATGCCTATATGGAGTATTAATATTTTACAAAAGAAACAAGAACCTATGATGAGGTAAAGACAGTCTATTCAATAAATGGTGTTTGGAAACTGGATAGATAGACCACCTTCTTACACTGTATACAAGAATAAACTCAATATGGATGAAAGACTTAAATATAAGATTTGATGCCATAACAATCTCCGAAGAAAACACAGGTAGTAAAATCTCGGACTCTTATCTTGGTAATATTTTTCTGAACAACTTAGGAAAGGGGAAAAAGAAACAAATGGGAATACATCAAACTAAAAAGTTTCTGCATAGCAAAAGAAAACATCAACAAAATGAAAAGACAATCCACTGAATTGGAAAATATATTTGCCAATGATACATTGATAAGGGGTCACTATCCAAAATTTTTAAAGAACTCATACAACTCAATGCCACCCCCCCCACACACACACACACACACAAACAACTAATTGAAAAATGGGCAAAGGACCTAAATAGACACTTCTCCAGGGACAACATACAGATGGCCAATAAACATATGAAAAGATGCTCAACATCACTAATCATCAGAGAAATGCAAATTAAAACCATAATGAGCTATCACTTCACACCTGTCAGAATGGCTATCATCAATAAGTCAACAAACATCAAATGTCAATGAGGATGTGGAGAAAATGGAACCCTTGTACACTGTTAGTGAGAATGCAGATTGGTGCAGCCCCTGTGAAAAACAGTATGGAAGTTCATCAAAAATTTAAAAACAGAACTACCTTATGACCCAGCAATTTCCCTTCTGGGTATATATACCAAGAAATCCAAAACACAAATTCAAAGGAATATGCACACCCCTATATTCATAGCAGTGTTTTTTACAATAGCCAAGCTATGGAAGCAACCCAAGTGCCTATCAATAGACAAGTGAATAAAGAAGTTGTAATACATATATACAATGGAATGTTACTCACCCATAAAATGAACAAAATTTTACCATTTGCAACAACATCGATGGACGTAGAAAGTATTATCCTCAGTGAAATAAGTCAGTCGGAGAAAGACAAATGACATGATTTCACTGATATGTGGAATTTAAAGAACAATATAAATGAACAAAACAGAAATGGACTCAGAGATGCTAGTACAGAGACTGATGGTTGCCAGAGGTTAGGGAATTTGGGGGACTGGTTGAGAAAGGTGAAGGGATTGAGGAATACAGATTGGTGGTTACAAAATAGTCATGGGGATGCATAGTACAGCATAGGAAATATTATCAATAATCTATAATAATAAAAGTGTAATATGCTGTAAACCAGCAGTAGGACATCCTTTGAAGGGTCCCAGATTGGAGAAGGTGCAGGCCGGGCTGAGGGTCACACACCCCCTGCACAAATTTTGTGCACCGGGCCACTAGTTAAAAATATTTTAAAATTGAAAATGGTAAATATTTAGAACTAAAGAACAATTAAAACCTGTCATAAAATTTGTGAGATACAAGTAGAATAAGATTTTGAGAAAATTTTGTGGCCTTTCAGAAAAAAAAAGGCTAAAAACTAATTAGATAAACATTATATTTGAGAAACAGAAAAAAAACAAAACACAGAATAAATTCAAGGAAAGTGGGTATTAGGAAATTATAAATATAAGAACAGAAATTCATGACTAAAAAGAATAATTGTAATAAAGAGGCAACAATGAAAAAATGGTGTTTTGAAAATCTTTCACAAGACTTGTGAAAAATTAGAGTGAATAAACAGTATTGTAATGAAATGGAGATGTAATTACAGATGCAATAGAGGTTAAAAAAATAATAGCTACTACTATGAACACAAATTTCAAAGAAATAAGACAAAATTGACATTTTTATAGAAAAAGAGAACTTCAAACTGAGTCAGTACTACATATTAAAAGGGTAATATGCAAATTGACTAAACAGCAGAACGACTGGAAAGCCAGCAGCCCCTTGCCCCAGCCGGCCTGCCCCCCAATGGCCCCCATCATGGCTGGCTGGCTGGACCACACCAATGCATGAATTTCTGCACTGAGCCTCTAGTACAAAATATAAAGCCTGACTACAATCATAACCATAACCATTAATAAATCTAATTGTTGGTTAAAATTCTTCCCTACCTAGCCCCCACACCACACAAATCAATGGGACCAATCTTTTACATATTCATTCTACCAAACATAAGAAAATGGGTAGTTAGAATTGTTGAAAAAATTTTCCAGATAGCAGAACAGAGAATCCTTCCCAACTCATTATTTGAGGCTAGTATGTGCTTGACATTGAAACAAGATAAATAAATTATAAGGAAAATTACTAATCTCCCTTAACAATACAGATGCAAAAATATATTAAATATAAGCAATTAAGTATAGAGTATACACAGGGTTGGGAAAAAGTAGGATTACAGTTGTTTGTGTGGAAAATAATGCAGTAGTTAATAAATAATAATACAAGAATAAACTGTTTCACGTATTCACAACTGTTAACCTACTTTTGTCCCAACCTGTATTTAAAAATTATAACCAAACTAGGTTTGTCCTATCAATGCAGTATTTATTTAACACTGACATTGGTTTACAGAATTAACTTTATTAATGGATTAATGGAGAAAAACTATATCTTCACATTATTACATGCAAGAAAATCATGTGGCAAAACTTGCCACAATGAGTTAACACATTGAAAAAAAGAAACTGCCTTATTCTTATAAGAAATATCCCAAGCTATTAAAAACATCTTGCTTAATAGTATAATGTTGGAAGCTTTATATGTACCAAAAAAAATGTAAGATATGGATGCCTGCTATTACCACTTCCCATCAACATTATAGTGAAGGCCATAGCCAAGTCAGGAAGATTAATTACAAGAAGGAAACAAACAAAACATTCATTACTTGTAGTCAAGAAGATTGCACACACAGAAAATCCACAGAATTTATAAATGTATTATTAGGATTAATAAAATGTTCATAAAAGTCTGCAAATATATGATTAATATTCCAAAATCAATTGCGTTCCTAATTACTAGCAACAAATAATTATTAAATATAGTATTAAAAATGATGTCATTTAAAATAGTAACCAAATATATTAGTTACCTAGAAATACATTCAATTGATGTGCAAGTCATTTTTAAAAGATCATTTTAAAACTCAATGAAAAGATATTAAAATAAATCTACATTGTTGCAGAGAAACTCCTTGTCCATAGTTTGGAAGAATCAATGTCATAAAGATGTCAATTCATCCTAAGTAATTCCATAAAGTTAATTCAATTCAATTCCAATAAAAACTCTGCATTTTATTTTTGTTTTTTTATTTTTAATATATTTTTATTGATGTCATAGAGGAAGAGAGAGGGAGAGATAGAAACATCAATAATGTGAGAGAATCATTGATCGGCTGCCTCCTACACACTCTCCGCTGGGGCTTGAGCCTGCAACCTTGGCATGTGTCCTGACCCGTAATTGATTTGTGACCCCCTGGTTCATTGGTCGATGCTTAATCACTGAGTCACACTGGCTGGGCTCTGGGTTTTATTATGTTTTGTTTTCTTGTTGCAAAATCTTGACAAATAGACTAAAATTTCTATTGAAATACAATGAACCAAGAGTGGTTGAAACACACTTGAAGATGAAGGACAAGGTAAAGGAACTTTCCATAATACATATAAGAATACTATAAGCTATTGTAACTATGCCAGTGTATAGTTGGCCCAGAGATGGAAAATAGACTATTGGAACAAATTGACAAACAATTAATATCCAAAATTCCATCTATGGAAATAGTGCAAAACAGTAAGAATCCAACACTAAGAAAAAAAAAGGACAAAAATATATGAATACATAATTTACAAAAGAGGAACATGAAAAAACATGAAAAAATCACATGAAAATAACATGAAAAAACACTCAACTTCACTAGTATTCAGGAAAATGTACACTAAATCCTGAGAACATACCATTTTTTCATTCACCAAAATGCAAAAATTTAAGTCTATACCAAGTGTGTCTGAAGATGTAGAGCAATAAGAACACAAAGACAAATCCAGTCCATCTGAAAAATAGTTTGGCATTATGTGATAAATTTGAAGATGAGCCTACTCTTTACCCAGCAACTCCATTCCTAGTATATACTTTAAAGAAATATGTGCACATGTGTACAAGGAAACAAACAAAAATGTTCATAGAACATCTTTTATAATAACAAAGTACTGGAGGCAATGCTAATATATACCAAAAAAAAGAAAATATTATTAAATTGCGGTATATTAATCCAATGAAATGCCATCCTTCAGTGAGAATAAGTGATGTAGATCTACACATGTCAGCATGGATAAATACTCAATATATAGTATTGAGCAAACAATAACTTGTGTCATTTATGACATTTAAAAGTATTCAAAATAGTACTTACTATTATTTGATAGAATGGATATGTAAAGACATGACTAGAAATAATATGCACTCAAATCAGAATAGTGACTTTTCTGGAGTGGAGGGAGGAGTGTCTGATTGGTAAAGGTGTACACAGGTCTTCACTGTATTTGTTTCACTTATTTTTAAGCTGGATGGGAGTGTATATGTATGCTTGCTTTATTATGCTTTGCATTTTATGCTTCCTATATAATAAAAGTGTAAAATACTAATTAGAGCAGATGTCCTTCCGGACAACCTTCTGGATGAAGCTGGGGCTGCAAGGACTGAGGCAGAGGTAGATGCTGTGTTGTGCGGGGTCTGTGGGTGGCACTGGCCGAGCCCCTTGCACGAATTTTGTGCATTGGGCCTCTAGTCTATATATATAAAAGCCTGAGTGACTGTCACTACCAAAACAACCAAACGGATGACCAAACAGGCTGTGTGGGGCGACCAGGCCAGCAGGGGGGTTAGTGAGGGCCAACCAAATGACTGAGCAGTGTGCTGCATGGGGTGACCAAGACAGCAGGGGGGTTAGTGAAGGGCTACCAAATGACTGAGCAGCAGTCTGCATGGGGCCACCAGGCCAGCAGGGGAGGGCAGTGAGGGGTGACCAGGCCATGGGGGGGGCAGTTAGGGGCAATCAGGCAGGCAGGCAGGTGAGCAGTTAGGAGCCAGTGGTCCCTGATTGTGAGAAGGATGTCTGACTGCCAGTTTAAGCTCTATCCCCGGATCAGGCCTAAACTGGCAGTCGGACATCCCCTGAGGGGTCCCGGATTAGAGAGGGTGCAGGCTGGGCTGAGGGGATCCCCCCATCATTCACAAATTTCATGCTCCAGGCCTCTAGTTATTATATATTTTACTATGTATAAACTAGTTCTTAATTAATTTAAAGAAGAAAGAAAGGTCTCTGAACTCAGTAAATTTATCTTTCTGCATGGAGACAATAAATATTAATGGAGGTTGAGAAGAAGGAAGGGAACTTGCTTACTCTATGTCTCAGTCTATTCTGGCTGTTATAACAAAAATACAATAGACTGGGTGACTTATAAACAACAAAAATTTACCTTTCATTGTTATGGAAGCTGCAAGTTTGAGATCAAGGTGCCAGAATGGTTAGGTTCTTGTGAAAGCCTTCTTCTGGGTTGTAGACTACTAACTTCTCAATGTGTCCTGACTTTGTGGACTGGGACAAAAGATTTCTTTGGAGTCTCTTTTATAAGAGGCTAATTCCATTCTCGAGGGCTGTGTCCTTATTACCTAATCACGTCCTAAAGACCTCCTAATACCCTAACCTTACGAGTTAGGATTTCAACACATGAATTTTAAGGGTTTCATTGAGTCCATAGCAGTCTACCACGTTACCTGCTAAGTTGGTACAAATGAAAATTTCTGGTGCTCATCGTTGAATATATATATTGTTGAATATATCGTTGCAGAATATGTTATCTTTGGTTTTATTGAATCTTATTCTGTGATTTCTTATTAAATGTAATTATTTGTAGCAAAAAATATATTTTTTTCAGAGTCTGTGGTTTAAAGATTTATAATATTTGTTTTAAAATAATTAATAGGATGTTTTAAAAAGATAAAATTCCAAGGTCTCCTGATCAAATATTAGGAACATCCTTTAATAAATTCTGATCCCAAATTATTTGTTCTTAGCCAAGTTGTAAAGATTTCTGAAATATTAATAAGCTTGAAAGTTATCTTTCTGTGTAAAAAGATAGAACAGTTCTGAATACTATGATACACGCTTGTCTGTTCATTGTACATTGTAATGTCCAGCAAACAAAAATATGGCCCAAATTTATATTTTATAATCTTTTAATTGTTCATTCCATTTACCAAAAGACATGCAGCCCCCTTTTAAGTGTGCACGATTCCTTTCAGAATATTTAATGGGTATACAATGAGCCTGTATTTACAAGTTTTAATATTCATTTACGAAATACTGTTCTGGCTAGAGGGTGCCAATTAAGTTTGCTAAGACCTGAAAGCTCTTTCGGGTTACCCATTTTAAAGTTCCAACTAACAAATTTTAATTAAAGAGATTGGATTAATGTTTGATAGTGTATTTAGAAAGTGCTCTAGTCTTAGTCCATTCTGGCTGCTATAATAAAAGGAAAATAGACTGGGTGGCTTATAAAGAACAGAAATTTCCCTCTTATTGTTATGGAAGCTGCAAGCTATCATAATAATATGACAAAACAACTTTTGTGCAAGAATTATTATTATTATTATTATTATTATTATTATTAGCATACATGTTCAATTAGGTTGGGAGAGTGGATTGATAAGAACAATCTCAGCAGAAATAAACCAGATTACCTTGGCTTCCTCTGTACAGTAGCCATTCAGAACTTATGCAAAGAAAGTTTATTTCAGATAAACAAGATACTTCTGGAAACTAATCTACACACTAACTTTTAGGCAGAAATTGTCTCATAGTATTCCATGGCTATACTAAATAAATATGGCATTTATTTAGTATAGCCACTGTTCTAAAAGACTGAATACATTCTTCAAAGTGGAGTAACATACACTATTCAAAGCATAGTCCTCCGGTGAGGTCTTTTCTTGTAATATACATTGCTATAATAAAAGGACATATTTTGCTTAAAACTTTTTTATTCCATTTGGCAAGATGCCCTATCTTCTTATGTCTAACAACTAATCAGAATTCACAGTGACTGTTCAACTCAAACAAATTGAAAATGTGAGCTCACCATTGAAAGAAGACATAAGGAACCTGCATTATTGACAGTTGTGAGAAAAGTAGATGCTGCCTATAAACAGACACACAGTCAGAATCAAAGTGTCCCACTATATAATATTGTTTAATAACATCTCTGCTGACACAGCTTCTGTAAATGAAACAGAAATTAAACTAAAGTAATAGACACACTAGCATTTTGTTTCTTTCTTGTTCAAATAGCCTTTTCAATAAATATTCTCACCAAATTTGAATTTATAATTTTGAATTCCTCCATAAATGCTCCTTACCTCCCCTGGCCCTGCATCCTGCAACCACTTAATCCTTATTTCTATTTCTCTCTACTCAAGAATTGTGGAGTTCACATTAACAGTGAAACCCCCTTTCAAGTAAGTGGTGGGGATTTCTCTGTTCATAATCACAGTTCTTTTTTGACAGATAAATGCAATCTGGATCTGCATAAAAAGGGTTAACCAGCCTGGAAGCAAACAGAAACCTCAAGGTTAGCCCTAACCTCCTGAGGCCCACACTCAAGGAAAATTGCTGTCTTCATCAAGGAGACAAGGGTAGGGAGACATCATTGGTTGTAGTCCTTTGGAAAAGGGGATTAAGAAGAATCTAAGTTTAGGGAAAGGACACTCCCAAATCTTGCTGATAAAAAGAAAACAATGAAAAATCTCAGAATTTAAGGGAATTATAGAATTTCTATATAGTTGCAATTATAAGAAGCTCAAATACCATGAGGAAGTAGGTAGACTACTACCCAAGGGAAGAGTTTATCAGTGTTTAACAAATTTAAATAGATTGTCAGAAACAGACTCCCTAAGATTTGAAAATATGTCCCTCTATTCCCCATGTTATTTGCACAATCAAGCAATGATGGGCCAAATTATATGAGCTGACAGTGTAGTACAAATTTCAATATTTTTGTCAGTTACTCCCAGCTTGGAAAACTGTTGAGTAGATCCGTTTTCCAAAGATGAAGTAAGTTTGATGTATTGTATGTGTTTTTTCAAGCACACTCTAAATGCTAGTATATCTCAGGATTATGCAAGATAAATTGCAACAAACAGTGTAGGTTCAAAATGGTCATTTTTGCAGATTCCTACTGATTTACTTTACAAACATTTCTTAAATTCATACTACAATAAAGTACTGCCAATTTTCTGTTTTGGAACTACCTACTCTTTTATTTCTTTACTCCTGCCCAGCTGCTAAGACTTGGATTGAAATGACTTTTCTTTAGAAAACTTTTTTGTTCATAAACTATTTTTCATAAATTGATGAAATACCAACAGAAGCCCATCCTATATAATAAAGAGCTAATATGCTAATTAGACTGAAAAGCAGAACGACCATCTGGATGACCTTCCTGATGAAGCTGGGGCTGCAAGGGGTTGAGAGGGCCTGCTGAGGCAGCCAGGGCTGCTAGGATCTGAGCCACTTGCATGAATTTTGTTCACCAGGCCTCTAGTAGACTATAAAGTACACTTCATTTAAAATAGACAGTAAATATACTTTTATAGATACTTGGAAAGAAAAGGCCAAAATTGGGCTTCTATGTTTTAAAAAAACTTTATGAAACGTTGGATATATTTAAAAAAATAGTTTATAATATTAAAAACTCAAAAATTACTAATATATTGAAATTATAAGATAAATCTAGATAATCAGTATGTCTTTCAAGTTTCCTCTTTTTAAATTCACAGGATATCCTACTATTCTTTTATATCATACTAGTGACCCAGTGCACAGATTTGTGCACATTAAAAGGAAATTAATTAGAAGATGGTTGGTGGCTGGTGGTGGGGCGGGGGGGGGGGGCACAGGACTGGGCGAGACAGGCTGGACCTTCCCTGGAGCCAACTTCCTGCAGTCCCTCCCCAGCATCTGTGGAGTGAGCAGGGTCCCTCCAACAGGTGGGGTCTGGCCTGTGGGGATCCGGCTGAAACAAGCTCTCTGACATCCCCCAAAGGGTCCAGAGTGCGAGAGGGCATTCTGTAAAGTTTCTGTCATACAGGGCATAGAAAACAAATGCAAGTGTGGAGTAAACCAGATTCGGGGCTGACAGAGCCCCAGAAACAACATAACCTATGGCCGAAGGTGACCCCACAAGGAATTGGGCTCCTCTATCTCTGGTTTTGGGATGCATCACCTGAGAACCACCGCTGCCAAGTCACTGCAGCTTGGCAGCTCCTGCGTTGAGCACCTGCCCACTGGTGGTCAGTGCCCATCATAGTGACTGGTCAGATAGTCGGACACAGCATATTAGCCTTTTATAAATATAGATTATGTCTCAAGAACATATAATTGTATACCTATTACTGCTATTAGCAGTTACATAAGCATTAAAAGATTTTTCTTTCACCTTGGCTGATGTGGCTCACTTGGTTGAGAGTCATCCTGTACACTGAAAGTGCCGGGAGCCGGTCCATCCTTGCTGCTTGACACAGTCGCTGCAGGAAAGAAACATCTGCACAGCATATGTTTCAAGGGACCTGGTGTATATGGCATACTGTTCTTAATATGTTTGCTCACCTTCTTGGCACTATGTGTTTTAACCAAGGTCACCTCTCTGAGAAAGGTTGTTTCCCCAGGTAGGGATTTTCCCCTGAAGTTAGGGAGGGAATAAAACCCCTTAATTAAGTGCCAGGCGGGTAGTTAATCACTTTACGAATAATCATGCTTAAGATACATAATCTTTACTCCCTGGAATGGAGATAAGAAACTCCCTAACCTTTGGAATAGAGATTGATAGGATTGGAATCAACTGGCATAAATACAGATGTAACAAGACAACAGGGCACAGAACCTAGAGACAGAACCTAGCGAGAGAACATGGCAGGAGAACCTGGACAGAATTTGGTGACAGAACTTGGCTGGAAAACCTAGCGAGAGAACATGGGAACAGAACATGGCAACAGAACCTGGCTACAGAATCTGGCAATCGAACCTGGCTGGAGAACCTGGAGAACCTGGCTGGAGAACCTAGAGAGAGAACATGGCTACAGAACCTGGTTGGAGATCATAAATAGAACCTGGCCGGAGAACCTAGCGAGAGAACCTGGACAGAACTTGGCTGGAGATCCTGGCTAGATATCCTGGCTAGGCTGCTGATCAACTGAACTCTGTCTCCGTGTCATTCCTTTTTCACCAACTCTGTCCACACCTTTGGGGACCCCTGGACCTGCTGGGGTTGGACCCCAACATGAAAGGTTGCTGGTTTTATTCTTGATCAGGGCACATACCTGGGTTGTGGACTCAATCCCAGGGAGGGGGCATGTAAGAGGCAGCTAGTTAATGTTTCTCTATATATATAACAATCAATAAAAAATCTTTAAGAAAAAATATTTTTCTTCATTTTAAAATTTAATTTTTAAATAATAACTTTATAGAAATATCCACATACCATAAAATTTACTCATTTAAAGTGTACAGTTCAGTGTTTTGAGTATATTCATAAAGTTGTGAAACCATCATCACTATCCAATTTCAGACATTTCCATCACCCAAAAGGAAGCCTCCTACTCATTAGCAGTTCCCTACTGCCCCTGCTCTTCAGAGTCCAGCCTTAGGCAACCACTAATCTACTTTCTTTCTCTACAGATTTGCCCATTCTATGCATTTCATATCAATGAAATAATGAAATATGTGATCTTTTGTTTCTGGTTTCTTTTACTTAGAATAATGTTTTCAAGGCACTTCCATGTTGTAAAATGTATTCACATCTCACTATTTTTTATTGCTAAGTAATTTTCCATTGTATGTTTATACCATATTTTGTTTATATATTTATCAGTGGATGAACATAAGAATTATTTTCATATTTTAACTATTTTGAATAATGCTGGTCTTAACATTCATGTACTGGTTTTTGTGTGAACATGTATTTTCAATTCTCTTAGGAATATACCTAGCGGTAGGATTAGGGGGTCATATGGTAATGCTATTTTTAACTTTTTGAAGAGCTGCCAAACTATTTTCCAAAGTGGCTATATTATTTTCCTAAAACACTTTCTTTTGAGAGTAAAAGTATTACCAGAATTATTTTGTTCAAGTTATAATCCTTAATATCTCACAAACTCCAGTATCTGAGGAATATAGCTTAGGAAACCTAGCTAAATTCCTTATACCATTTTCGACTCAGTGAGCATTTAGTTATTTTTTTCATATGTTTGGTAATTTGTCAGAATTGAAGGTAAGAAATAAAATATTATGCAGTTTTGTCTATAGTCCTCATTCATGTATTTGAAAAAATATAGTCTCAAATGAAAATTTTATTCAGAGAAGACATATTTTGTGTTCATGAAATTTCAAAATGAAGCTCTTTGTAAATCTTTTTTGTTTTTTAATTAAGCAAGGGGATCCAATTGATTTTTGGTGGCTGGATGTCAACACAGAATTGGGATTTTTGAGATCCCATTTGGGATTTGAGTAATTAATTTAATTTTTAAGTTACTTATCTGTGTTTGACTGGTCTGAATCTCAGAAGTACTCAGAATCCTCTCTCAGAGGTACTAGAAAACATTAATTAATTCCACAAAATACTGAAAAGATCTCAAAAGGACAGACTTATATAATCCACATGCTACATAATATACATAATGTGACCAAAATAACTTTGCTACTTTTTCTTGTGTTTTTTAAGGCTGATTAATTCTCCTATAAAGAAATGTGATTTAATTTTAGCTTTCATTTTTTCTGGGACTCTGGTCAGATCAATGATCTTATACCTGCTTTTAGTCATAAGATTGCTGAAACAGTAAGCCTGAGGACTCTTCAAACACACTCATTCAGTTCTCCCTATTCATTTGTACTGAATGAGAGTCTCATAATCTCCTTGCTTATGAAACAGCAAAATGTTGTTTCAGACTGAGGCAGTTAAATGAATAGGAACAGAAAAAAATACATAAATTATGTTGTCCTTTCCATGTGACTTGAATATCTGGCTATATCCATTTAAAAATCTACCTACTTTGGAGAACATTAGTTAGAGAGCAAGGTTGGAGATGAGTAAACACAGAAAAACCAAATCAGGCAGGATCATAGACACAAAAGAAGAGGGCTGATAGGGAGTGACTAGAAGCGTAGTAGAATTATCCAAGAATCAGCATGCTGCCCCTTTATACTCCTCCACCTAATCTCCATAAAGCACTGATTAATTTACTAATGAACTTCTTATCTTAGATTGCAAGGCTCCCCAGAATGCTAGAGAAGGCTCTGCTATTCCTTTGTGTTAGACCAATCTCAGGTGTTTAAAAAAGTCATTCAGTTGGCAGAACTTCCTGATGAGACCGCAATATCATATAACTGAGTAATAGACTACTGGTGCATTTTATTATCTTTCAGAAACTTTTGGGTATTAGTTTTCTATTGTTGCAAATCAAATCACCACGCTTAGTGGCTTAAAACAACACACACTTATCTCACAGTGTCTAGCGGTCAGAAGTCTCGGCACAGCGTTAGCTGGATACTCTGCTTCAGAGTCTCATAGGTGGCAGTCCTTGTGGCAACTAGGGCTGCAGCCTCATCAGGGGAAAAAAGATCGCTTGGATGCTCACTCCGGTTGCTGACAGAATTCTTATTCTTGCTACTTCAGGACTGAAGCTTTCACTTTCTTACCGGAGGCTTTCCAGAGCTCCCAGAGCCCACCTGCCATTTTTTGACCCGTGGGAATCGCCAGCACGGCCACTTACTCATGGACGCTTACCTCTCCAAAGCCAGTAAGACAGAACAAGTCTACTAGCAAGATGGGGGTCATGTCATGTAATTTATTTATGGAAGTGATGGCCCACCACATTTGCCATATTCAGTGTCTCAGAAGCAAATCACAGATCCCATTCACATTAAAAAAAAGAGGGGATTACACAAAGGCAGGGATCTTGGTGTGGACATTTTAGAATCTGCCAGCCACACCTTATATATTGCCTCAGGTGGCACTTAACAGCAATGATACTCTAGGATAAGCCCTCAGGGGAAGGAATTTCTCTCTCACATTTCCACTCAATAGGAGATCTAGGAGATGTGTCCAGAGGAAAGGAAGCCTAGCCAACTAAGACTTGGAGAGAGAATGAAAATAGAGAAAGCCAGGGGCTCAAACTTCACCACTACCCATTTCTAGAGAGCCAGCAGGAACTGCCTAACATGGTAACTAACAGCTGATAGTGATGGTTTTATTCATTATCTCTTATAACTAAGGCTAGACTGCTACTGCCAATACCTAATGAAAGATTGGGAAAGTGAACCCACACAATGGATAAAGGGTCAAACAGCTGTACCTTTATGTCTATGCTGGAAGGACTTGCATATTTTCTCATTGTACAAGAAAATCCAAATGAACTGGCAAGAAAATATTTGATTTTCCAACTTTCCAGAGATAAAAAGGAAAAAGTAACTCACAGACTCTTTTTGGATTTTTCTTCATGATTTATAGCTCTGTGGGTGTGAGAAACCCAATTTATTTTCCTCTCAGTTACATATGCCCTCAGTCCATTTTCACCTGGCCCTGTCCATCTTCACCAATCTGTCACATTTTGACTCAGTTTGATGATAGAGTGAATACGTGAAGGGATGTGGTAATAAATGGATGCAGTTGCTTGATCCAGACAACGTATTAAATCCCCTCAACTCCCATTTATGAAGAATTTTGATAATAGGAAAAATTGAAATTTCAGAATCACCCCTACTGTACAATGCAGTAGAATTGATTCTACCAGCAAAATGGATAGACATGAATTCTTTAAAGGCTCTTTTTATATACATTTAAAAATTATGTTTATTGTTGAAAATATTACAGATATCCCTATTTTCCCCCATTGACTCCCTCTACCCTACCAACTCCCTCTCAAGTCTTCACCACACTATCATCTGTGTCCATGGGTTTTGCATTTATACATACAAGTTATTTATTTAAACTCTCCCCACCTACCCATCCACCTCCTGCCTTCCCTCTGAGATGTGTCAGTCTGTTTCATTTATATGTGGAATCAAATGAACAAAATAAACTGACAAACAAAATAGATCCAGAGATGTAAATTAAAATGACAATAAGGAATTACCTCAGGCCTGTCAGAATACCTACCATCAACAAACAACAAGTGCTGGTGAGGATATGGAAAAAAAGGAACTCTATTACACTGCTGGTGGGAATGCAGACTGGTGCAGCCACTGTGGAAAATAGTGTGGAGTTTCCTCAACAAATTAAAAATGGAACTGCCATTTGACCCAGTGATCCCACTTCTGGGAACATATCCTAAGAGTTCTGAAACACCAGTCAGGAATTATATATGCACCCCTATGTTCATAGCAGCATTATTTACAATTGCCAAGATATGGAAACATCCCAAGTGCCCAGCAGTAGATGAGTGGATGAAAAAAGCTGTGGTTCATTTACACAATGGGATGTTGTGCAGTGCAGCTGTAAAAAAGAACTCTTACCCTTTGTGACAGGATGAATGGACCTGGAGATTATTATGCTAAGTGAAGTAAGCCAGTAAGAGAAAGGCAAACATCACATGATCTCACTTATACATAGAATGTAATGAACAAAATAAACTGATGAACAAAATAAGACCAGAGGCTCAGATTCATGGAATAGACTGTCATATCTCAGAGGGGAGGAATTGAGGGGGACTGGAAGTGACCAAAAAACATATGTGCATATATGCATGGCCCATGGACCCAGACAATAATGCAATGAAGTGCTGGGTTGGGGTGGGGACTGGATGTAAGGGGCCAAAGTGGGGGAAATGGGAGAAATCTGTTAATACTGTCAACAATAAAAAACATTGTTAAAAGTATTAAATAAGTCTCAAAATACAAATGCTGTTACAAAACATGGTATTTCTGTAAAATATATTACTCCAGAGCAAATCTATCTGAGGATACAAAATGCCCTATTAGTTGAATCATTTCATGGAATTGACATGTTCCTTGGATGACTAAAATTGTTGATATCTATGATTTGGTGTTGCACATAAATTGAATTATTAGAAAGAAAATAATTCAATGTAATGTATCATGGTTATTTGATTGACTCTTTGGTAAATTCATTGTGAAACAAAGCCTAATTTGGCATTATAACAATTTTGTAAATCCATGTGTTTCATACACCAGGTTGTAGGGCACTCATGTATGGTAGCTTCTTTTAACTTAGTAATGGCACTCAATTTCTGTCTCAAGTAATTTGTCACCTGTTAAAATTTTAAAACGTGAATTAGATTCACTTTTATATCTTGGACACAAACAAACAAAAATCTCATAATTTCACCATTTGGGACATTTACAACATACTCTATGCTCATTTACACAAAAGTTAAAACGTACAGATATAGTAAAAATAAAAGACTCCCTTCTTCCTAGTCCTGGTCTCCAAATGTGAATACTCTTAAAATTTTTTGTACATTCTTGCACAGATTACAGTAAACACATAAATATACAGACATCCCAGTTTAAAGGCATATTATGCAATTCCTTTTTCATTTATGGAAAAATTACTATTCTCTACACACTGTAATAAGCTTTGATTTTTTCACTAAATATCTTTTCTCATCTGTACATATAGATCTAATTTAACCTTCTTAGTGGCTGCATATCATTTCATGATTTCTATATACTATGTATATGTAGACACATAAATCATATACCACTTATGTGTATGTGCACATATATAAACATACAGTATATATACATATACATATACATATACATATACATATACATATACATATACATATACATATACATATACATTCCATACTCTGTTTATAAGTTTTTGGGGTGACTTTGTATGGTTCTTTAATTTCATGTGCCTCCCCAAGTGGAATCTCTACAACTGTGTTGGAGTGATCCTTAAAGACAGCACAAGGGGAACTTACTCCCAGTTTAGGACATAATGTGGAAAAACAAGCTTATGAATTATGCACCTCTCTGCTGCTCCTCTGCTCCTTCCTGTCTCTGTAAATAATACCACCATCTTCCTAGTTACTTAAACTAAAAACTTAACTATCATCATTGACATTTTTTTTATCATCACCTAAGGATATGTTTTTTTAAAAAAAATTGATTTTAGAGAGAGGAAGGGAGAGAAAGAGAAACATCCATGTGAAAGAGAAATATCGATTGGTTATTTCCCTGTGCACCCTGACCAGGGATCTAACCACAACCTGAGTATGTGCCCTCACCAGGGAATCAAGCCCACCACCTTTCGGTGTATGGGATGATACTCTCTATATATAATAAGGCCAGTAAAGGCATGTATTCCCTTTGATCAAGCAACATTTGTTATAGAAATACATGCTAAGCTGATATTTTATAGTATGGCATAAACTATATAAATAAAAATGTTCATGATATCATTATGTGTGAGAGAAAGCAGCTGGGAACATTCTACGTGTGAAACAAGGGGATAAAGATACATGGTGATCAGCCAATAAATTCATGTATTGTGCCACTATTAAAACTTAAAACATGGAAATATGTATACTATATTAAGTTTTTAAAGTATACAATTAGGTATACCAAATTGTTTCAATTATGTAAAAGATCTTATATGGAGAAGGGTTAGAAAATAATAATATGCAGAAGAGAAGTTAAGGTGCGGATATCTTGGATTAATTTGTTTTATTTTTTTCTAAATTGTATTAAATATGACTGTTTCTATTGACTTCCATTTAAAACAGAAAAAAAGAAAAATATGTAGAGCGCATGGTTCCTACACTTGGTGAATTTACAATTGTGTTAGAGTGAAATGGCATATACATTAAACCATTAAATAAGGTAATACAATAAGGCAAAAGATTCAACATTCATTCATTCAATGAGATTCAGTTAATATGCAGGTGGTAAATAAGTTTCAACTTTTAGGTTCAGATTTTGGTCTTCTACTGTCTTATTCTAGAATTTCTAGTCATTTTTTGGTAAAATATTCCTCAAATTGGTTACCCCCAGCAATATCTCTTTGTTTTCTGATGGCAAGGAGTGGACTTGGCTATTAAATGGTAGCAGACTAATTACATTCCACTTTGATTTGCAACAGTGAGAGTAATAATTTTTCCTGTCAGTTTCTTAAGGTAGTCTGTTACATTTATTATTTACATAAAAATATTATCAATTTGATGGTGGTCAAGAGATATAGGAAATTAGATGAGGGATTGAGAAGGGCTCTTTAAAATTGAAAATATGTGAATCTATAAATCTAGGGCTAAATGAGTTTTCAATAAACAGTTATGCTCCTCTAACTTAACTATATTTGCTAAGTATTATCTAAAACTTTATATATTTCAAAGAATTAATTATCATATGACTCTCTTCATTTTAAAAACTAACCTCATATTCTAGCCAAAAATAGTTTCTTATTTTCATTTCCCATCAATTCATTTGACATTTTCAGTACTTCTTGGATTTGAGAATGAAAGAAAAATAGCAGATGTACATATTATAATAGTTATTTCTGAATCCTAGAACTCCATAAGTGCACCAAAAAAACCCATAAAAAATAAATTTGCTACTAGGATATCTGAGCATATTTCTGTAAAATAAATATTAAAATTATATTTGTTTTCATTAAAAATAACAGTCAATATTTGTCATAATTTTATCTGAGACCATTACAAAAATGTTAAGAGTTAGATAGTATTTTACTTTTCTTTCACTTTTATTCTTATCAGTGGTCTGTGGAAGAATTGCTTTAATGATTAAATTCTAGATAGCTTTTTGAGCTGGTTCAAAATGCCAGAACAAGATGTTCTCATGTTATAACTCCTACTTCTTTTTGAAACTTATATCAAGCATTACTTCTATGAAGATTTTCCTCATATCCATTTTTCCCCTCTCTCCTCCCATTGAGAATCTTTGTACCAGCTGCTGTTCCATGTATGGATTTTATTTAAACATCTTTAAATGTGACTGCATTTATTTGTTTACATGTTTGCCTTTCTCACTCTGTAAACACTGAGCCCTACTCCTGAGGACAATGATGGCATTTTATTTCCCTTTGTGTCCCTAGTACTTACATTTAGTGTGAAAGAATATATGCACCCGTATGTTCATAGCAGTACAATTTTCAATAGCTAAGATCTGGAAACAGCCCAAGTGCCCATCAGTAGATGAGTGGATAAAAAAGTTATGGTACATTTATACCATAGAATACTATGCAGCAGTAAGAAAGAAGAATCTCTTACCCTTTGAGACAGCATGGAGGGACCTGGAGAGTATCATGCTAAGTGAAATAAGTCAGTCAGTCAGAGAAAGACAAGTATCACCTGATCTCACTCATATGTCAAATCTAAGTAACAAAATAAACTGAAGAACGGTGTGGATCCAGAGACATGGAAGCATGGAACAGAGTGCGCAATCTCAGAGGAAAGGCAGGGGAGGGTGAATGGGTGAAAGATAATCAACCAAAGACCTTATGTGCATATATGCATGGCACATGGACACAGACAATAGGATGCTGAAGACCTGGGGTGGGGGGCGGGGGTGGACTGAAGGGGGTCAGTGGGGGGGGGGGAAGGGGACATAATGATAAAAAAATCAAAAAATTTAAAAAAAGAAATTTATTTTTTTGCCTTATTTTATTTTATTGTTTTAGTATCTACTTGTCAATTTGTAGTTCCTGTCACTCTAACACTGGGCTTGAGTTATGATTATCTTTGGCCAATGAAATGTTATCAAACTGTAATACAAACATCAACCTGAAAGCGCTGTTTAATTGGACTTGCTTACTCTTCACTCTGCCATTACTATGAGAACATGCCCAAGTTAATCTGCTGGAGCTTGAAAGACACAGAATCACACCAGTTTTATTAGTTGAGACCATCCTAAATCACGTAACAACCAGTCCACACTTACCTATGTGAGCAAGTCTAGCTAAAACCAGAAGACTACCTAGCCAACCCAGCAAAATTCTGAACTAAATTCAGCTCTTCCAGATTCTAAAAATTATTTCTCATTATAACATATAAATTATGTTTTGATGTTGGTACTTGCAATTATTTTGACATTAAATAGAGGATATAAAGAAAATAGCACATGGTATGTGCTTAGTAATTGAGATATGAGTGGTTTTTATTTGGTACATGGAAAAGAAAAAAAGGCGAGTACTTTGATAATTATTGAAATACAAGAATTTAAGAATGATAGAATTTGAAGATATAATAAGGTAAAATAAAGATGAATTTTTCACATGCTATTGAAACCACTAAAATTTTAAATCAAAGAGGTATAAGTATTAAGCAAATAAAGGAGATAAAATGGAATTAATTTTTTTTAAAATCTTGAGTTATGCACAATAAGATATTACAACAAAAAGGAAACAAAAAATGGGATAAATAAAAAATAATACCAAGACAATAGATTCAAACTTAACCAAACCAATAATATAAATGGTTTAAAATGCTAACTAATAGACATATTTAAAGACTAATAGCCTGGTGCACAAAAATTTGTGCACTCAGGGGGGTAGGTCCCTCAGTTATTAAACATTTATCGGCACAACACTGACCACATTGGTGGTGGTGGTGGTCTTGTCAGAATGTGTTATATTATGCAGATGAAAATCTAAACAGATTTGATGTAGATATTTTCAAAGATGGAAGAATTGTCCCTGTCAACTATTTTAGTTGATTCATATCTTCACTAATTGTCATCATTGCAAAGTTTTCAGTCCCCATATGGATTGCTGGATATAATAGGTCATGCGCTGTCCCTGCCCTTTGTAGCCTTTGTTACCTTAAGGACTCTAGTTTTCCATTTATATGTTTAAGTACCAACCTTACTGGCTTAAAAATATAAGCTTTTAACACTGCTCTCTTTGTTCCGTATCCTTCCGATGAAAAGTGGAGTTGGGTTGCAGCACAGGAGAAAAATTCAGAAGGGGAATATTGAAGTAATGACTGCAGTAGGAGAAGAGGGAACCTATTTCCCTGGCCACAGGCTCTGGCTCCCTGGACCACAGGGCTGGCAGCTTCTCCTGGTGGCTGCAGCCTGGGACCTTGGGCGGGTGGCTTATCCGACTCCTGGGCTGCAGCCAGCCGCAGGCACTGGCGCCTGGACCAAAGGTGGGCGGCTTCTTCTTCTGGTGGCTTCTTCTTCTTCTGTGCTTCCAGGGACGGCAGTCAGTTATGTGTATATGTGTGTGCATGGAAACATAGGCGTGTACACGTGTGTATGTGGAAATCTGCTGTGCAAGTCAAAATCATAGAAGAGTTGCCCCCTATCTCTTGAATCTTCCAGAGATATCCCCCACTTTTTTATTCTATCACTACTGGAGACTCAGTATTTGCAGCCAGCAAGCCAGTAACTCTCTCAGTGTCTATTTCTGACTTCTTCTTTCCCTGTCTGTCTTCCAACCCCTAATCATATTTCCACCTGGATGCATCATTTTTACTCCCAATATGCTGTATAGAGGAGTCAGGATGCTGTCTTCCCATGAATAGTACTCAGTAACAAACCAATTGCATTTTAGTTGGACAATGCCCTTACCCACCCTTCAAATCCCTTCCACCATGCATTTCTGTTTCCCTTTGTGTTTGTTGGATTGTTCTGCTGCTCCTTTTCCTCACCCCACCACCCTTGGATCATAATGTAAAATTCTTTTACCATGTCAAGAAATTATTAAAAATACAGGTACTTTGAGAAAAAAAAATACAGGTACTTCTCCAAACACCGGCCTACCCTGCCTGGCTTCTCGGATCACCGATCAACGGTGGGGGGGGGGGGGGGGCAGGGAAGAGGCAGCCGCTGGCAGCTGCCTCTTCCCTGCCCTGCCTGGCTTCTCCAGTCACCGGCAGGGGGGGGCAGGCAAAGGCGACCCCAGTTCTCTGATCACGGGCAGGGAGGCAGGGCAAAGACGGGTTTCCGATCACCTTCAGCGGCAGGTGGCTTCTTCCGTCCTTCCCCTTTCCCCTCCCAGCATTTTGCCTATGTATGCAAATTAACCACCATCTTTGTTGGTGGTTAACCGCCATCTTTGTTGACAGTTAATTTGCATATCACCCTGATTAGCCAATGGGAAGTGTAGCAAAGGTACAGTCAATTACTATGTTTGTCTATTATTAGATAGGATTAGGTAAAAATTCCAAGACCTACTTATAGCTGTCTATAGAAAATCCACTTTAAAAGTAATAACAGAGGTTAACATAAAAAAATAGAAAAATATATATCATGTAAACACTCATAGAACACCATAATATTATACTAATACTAGAGGCCAGGTGCACGAAATTCGTGCACTGGGAGAGGGGGCGGCCCTCAGCCCAGTCTGCACCCTCTCACAAACCAGGACCACTGGCTCCTAACTGCTCACCTGCCTGCCTACCTGATTGCCCCCAACTGCCCTTCCACTGGCCTGGTAGCCCCCAACTGCCCCCCTCTGCCAGCCTGGTTGCCCCTAACTGCCCACCCCTGCTGGCCTGGTTGCCCCCAACTGTCCCCCCTGCCGGCCTGGTTGCCCCATGCAGCCTACTTATTCAGTTGTTTGGTTGTCCCTCACTAATCCCCTTGCCGGCCTGGTCATAGGCAGCCATCTTGTGAGGGTGTGAAGGTTAATTTGCATATTGTCTCTTTATTATATAGGAACAAACAAAGAATATTTTAGAACAAGGAACACTACCAGGGATAGAGATAGACATTTCATAGGAATTAAGAGAGTAATTGATCAAGGAGACATAAAACCCTCAATGTGTATTTTTATAATAATAGGATTTTAATATACATAGAACAAAAGTGATAGAAATGGAGAATAGGCAGATCCACAATTAAGGTTGGAAATTTCAACATCCCTCTTAGTAGTTGAGGTATAATGATAAGGGAGAAAAATTTGTCTGTTTATTGATTGTTATACTATTATTGTCCTTTTTTCTGAGGCTGGATATTTATCAATATAGACAGCAGAACAATAAAAATAGGCACTCTTTGTTTTGTACCCTAATTTGTTCTATCTTTTCTTACTTTCTTATGAAGTCAATTCCTCAAAATAAAAGGGCAGCTCTAGCATATTGGCAAGAAATACTAAATATTTCTCTCTTTATTATTATTTAGTACTTTCGTTATTATTGTTTAGTAGAAATTCATGCATGGGGTGGGGGGGGGCCCTCAGCCCAGCCTGCACCCTCTCCAATCCAGGACCCCTCAGGGGATGCCTGACTGCTGGGAGGATCGGGCCTAAACCGGCAGTTGGACATCCCTCTCACAATCTGGGACTGCTGGCTCCTAACTGCTCACCTGCTTGCCTGCCTGATCACCCCTACTGGCCCTCCTGACAGCCTGATCACCCCTAACTGCCTCTGCTTGCTAGCCTGGTCACCCCCAACTGCCCCCCCGCCAACCTGATCGCCCCTAACTTCCCCCCCTGCCAGCCTGGTCTCCCCCCGCCCTCTGCTGACCTGGTTGCCCCTCACTGCCCCCCTCTGCCAGCCTGGTGACCCCCAACTGCCCCCCCCCCGTAGGCCTGGTCGCCCCATGCAGCCTGCCGCTCAGTCATTTGGTCGCCCCTCACTAACTCCCCTGCTGGTCTAGTCCCCCCACGCAGCCGCTTCAGTTGGCGTTCGGTTGCAATGGTCACTTAGGCTTTTATATATATAGATTGTTGCTACCCAGATGTTGACTAAATACTACAAGCACAAACATATTTTCTTTAAAAGCTAAAGTTAATGTTGTCAGAAGTTGTACCACAATAAAACCTATTTTTACTTTATTGTATTGATCTTTGTTGTAAGTAATAGCATCTGTATATGTATGACTTTTTCTTAGCCAAGGATTACTTCACTGAAGCATATGATTTTGAAACAGTAAATGCAATTGGCATTGTTTTGCTAACAGGTACACATTTTTATAGCCTGTTTGGTCTAATATTTTATTTTATTTATGTTAGAAGTTGAACAAATATTTAAGCTAGGGTTTGACAAAGTATGATCTGCCAGCCAAATCCAGCCCATTGCCTGTTTTTTAAATGAAGGTTGATTGAAATATAGTCATATTTATTTGCTTATACATCATCTATGGTTGCTTTCACACTGCAATGGAAGAATTGAAAAGTTGCAACAGAGACCAAATTGCCAACAGTGCTAAAAAATATTTATTATCTGGCACTTAATTTTTTTTTTTTGGTCTACCTTTGCTCTAGGCTGTCAGAGTTTCATTGAGATGTTAATACTAAGATATCTAATACACAAAATATGTCTACAAATATACAATTTAAGTAGAAGACCTTAGGACAAAGTACACATGACTATAAAATTGTTTTTTTTTTAAAGTGAGCTTATTAGAATGACATTGGTTAATAAAATTATATAGGTTTCAAGTGTACAATTTTATAATATGCCATCTGTATATTGCATTGTGTATTCGCTACTCAGAGTCAAATCTCTTTTTGTCATCATTTATTCAAATCCCTTTACCCTTTACTACCTCCTCCCCACAACCTTTTCCCTATAATAACCACCATATGATTATCTGTGCCTATGAGTTTTCATAATGATATATGCACCCCTATGTTCATTGTAGCATTATACGTAGTGGCCAAGGCATGGAAACAACTGAAATGTCCTTCTATAGATGATTGGGCAAAAATGATATGGTTCAGATATGTAATAGAACACTACTCAGCCATAAGAAAAGATGAAATACCACCATTTGTGACAACGTAAAAGGATCTTGAGAACATAATGCTAAGCAAAATAATTTAGATGGAAAAATTCAAGAACCATATGATTTCACTCATATGTGAGACATAAAACTGAAAGCAACAAGTGAACAAACAAGACCAACAAAAATTCATAGAGACAGGCAACAGTATGAAATTCTCATTTTATATATTTATTAATTATAACATATACACATACACACACATACACTATCATACCATGACAAGGTAAGGACATGCTTCATCTTTGGATGAGAGTCATTTAATCAATAAATATGCACAAAACCAGTTTGGCAAAAGCACTTGAATTATTGTATACAAGTCTGAGAAAGAGAAATTTTTATCAAACTTGTATGAAATCTTCTGATCTTAAGAAAGATAAGAGCCCAATTGAACTATGACAGTCTGTAGACCCACTTTAATCATAGCATGATGAATTTATCAATCCAAGGAAACTTCAACTAGTATATTTAGACAAATCAAACCTACAGATATTCTTTCTTAATTTGCATCCCAATCAACCATATAGATAAGCCCCTTTTATATTTCTGATCTCACATATTAGTGTGGAATAACTAATATTTACACAGACATTATTATTCTTTAATGATAAAATGGCTATTTGTAAGGATTGTACTATTACTATTGTTATAATTCATGATAGTTGCTACTACATTAGTCATTGATATATATTTATCCACATTTTATTATGCATTTTAATTATTCAGTTTCCTCTCCTATAGCCTCTTCCATTTTCTCTCAATTTATAGGTCAAGAAATTTGTCATGGCATTTAAAGCTTATCTCAAGATCAGAAATTTTGATAACTAGACAAGCATCTATACTTTAATTTTTCTTATTTATTCTTTTCCCCTTTATTTTTATTGTTGACACTATTACATATGTTCCATCCCCCCCCCCACTTTGTCACTCTCCATCCAGCCCCCCCAACCCCTTGCTTCCCTCTGTCCATCACCACACTCTTGTATGCACATGGGATATACACATATGTTCTTTGGCTAATCCCTTCACCTGCTTTCATCCAGTCCCCACTCCCCCTCCTCTCTGACAACTGGAAGACTGTTCCATGTATCCATGCCCCTTTTTTTATTTTGTTCTTCAGTTAATTTTGTTCATCAGATTCCACATATAAGTGAAAGCATATGGTATTTGTCTCTCTCTGTCTTACTGTTTCTTTATGTCACGTAGCATAATAGTCTTCAGATCCATCCATGATGCTGCAAAAGGTTAAGATGCCCTTCTTTTTTATGGCTGTGTAGTATTCCATTGTGTAAATGTACCAGCTTTTTTATGCACTCATCTACTGATGGGTTCTTGGACTATTTCCAGATCTTAGCTATTGTAAATAATGCTTCTATGAACATAGAAGTGCATATGTTCTTTTGAATTGGTGTTTCAGGATCAAATTTTAGACACTTTTTTGACCTTATGTAGGTATCAAAGCTCTGCATCATTCTTAGTGCTGTCCTATCTCCATAAATTAAAAAAAAAAATGCTTCTTTTCTCTCAGAAAAAAGAAAATTTTAAATGTCATATGTTGTACAACTTTTAATTACAAATTATAAAATAAGTAAAATGAAGTTCTACATTTAACATATATAAATATACAGTTAACATCTATCCCCAAACTTCAAAAATGGCCTAAGTTCCAGCCAGCGTGGCTCAGTTGATTGGAGAATTGTCTTGTGCGCCAAAGGTTCCAGATTAGATTCCCAGTTAGGGCACATATCCGTGTTACGTGTCCAATACCTTGTGGAAGCACATACAGGAGGCAACCAATTAATGTTTCTCACATTGATTCTTTTTCCTCTCTCTCCCCCTTCCTCTTTCTCTAAAATCAATAAAAGCATATCTTTAGGTGAGGTTTAAAAAAAAAAAAGGCCTAACATTAGGAAAACTATACAGAGCTGGGCAAAAGGAAGTTTACAGTTGTGAATACATAAAACAGTTTATTCTTATATTATTTTTTATTAATTATTATATTATTTTCCATATAAGCAACTGTAAACTTACTTTTGCCTCATCCTGTATGTACAAATTAAAGAAAAAAAAAAAAACATTGCTTCATATTTGAACAGATATATAAAAACTAGAGGCAAAGTGCACAAAATTCGTGCATGGGGGGAGGGGTGTCCCTCAGCCCAGCCTGCACCCTCTCGAATCTGGGACCCCTTGAGGAACCCCACTGGGATTGGGCCTAAACAGGCAGTCAGACATCCCTCTCACAATCCAGGACTGCTGGCCCCCAACTGCTCGCCTGCCTGCCTGCCTGATTGCCCCTAACCACTTCTGCCTGCCAGCCTGATCACCCCCTAACCATTCCCCTGACAGCCTGATTGATGCCTAACTGCTCCCCTGCTAGTCCAATTGCCCCTAACTTCCCTTCCTTGCAGACCTGGTTGCCCCCAACTGCCCTCCCCTGCTGGCCCGGTCACCCCTAACTTCCCTCCCTTGTCATCCTGGGCACCCCTAACTGCCCTCCCTTGCCAACCTGGTTGCCTTTAACTGCCCTCCCCTGCTGGCCTGGTTGCCCCCAACTGCCCTTCCCTGCTGGCCATCTTGTGGTGGCCATCTTGTGTCCACATGGGGGTGGCCATCTTGTGTTGGAATGATGGTCAATTTGCATATTACCTTTTTATTATATTGGATATTTAATAAATCTCAAGCCACACTTTTTATATTAAATTAATAGCCTCTTCTTTTTAAATTATAAAGGGAGTTCCATAACTTGTTCCACATAAAGCCACATCAAACATTATTCTTAGTAGTTAAGTATAATGCATTTAAACATAAATCAGGAAAAAAAAGAGGAAGATATCTATTATTACTGCTAGCACTTCAACATCATTCTTGCATTGCTATCCATTGCAATAAGACAAGAAAATTTTATCCATTTTAAATATTGAAAAGCATATTGGTCAGATTTTATTAGTTTCAAACAATAGAAATCAAAGAGGTATTTATTAATCATTGGGAAAGCTGAAGAAACAGAATCCACCAGGAATAATTCCTAAAACCAGTTTAAAGAACTGGGACACCAAAAGAGCCTCTGTCATGAGGAAGCTACCATATCAGGAAGTTGTCTGCCAATAAGAAAGCTACCAAATTAGATGGTGACTGCATAATCATAATGTGTTGGCTACAATATGTGCCAGAAAAATGGATGACTTGCATTTGCCTCTCTTTATATATAACTTATTTCCAAATTAAAGTGGGATTTGAGTGAACAGGATTTACTGAACCTAAATCATATCCAGAATCTGAGCTATAAGACACTTTGGGAAATATAGTTTACAGCTTTCATTCTCTGCAGTTAAAAGAGGGTTCAAATGGATATTGAACAACTCATGATATTTATCACAAAAATGAAGAAACAAAACTGTCATTCTTAACAGACCATATGTTGGTTAACATGGAAATAAACATAAACCAGAAAAGCAACTAAAAATCCAGTAAAGAGTCCACAACCATTCAGAAATTAGATTGATACAATATACAAAAAATTACTGATATTTTTATATACCAAATTAACCAATTGGAAAATAAAATATAGTGGTCATATTAAAAATTGCAACAAAGTCTTTCAATATCAAGAAATAATATTTAAAAGATATATATATATATATATGATCATATGAAAATAAGTTATAAAATGTGCTTAAAATAGTAATCAATGAAGATTACTGTAGTCTAATATTTTTAGATGGAAAGACTGAATAGCATAACGATCTCCCCCATTTCTTTTCTTTTTTTAAAATTCAATATCCCACTTATACTTTCAAAAACTTTAATTCCATTTGATTAACAGAAATATTTATTTTTATGGACTTTACATTCCTCATTTTAAATGATTTTTGGATCAGAGCAGTATATATCTGTGCAAATTTTGGTATGATATTCACTTTTTAATTTTTTTCAAAAATTTTTCTTTTTACCTTTTGACCCACTTTACTCATTTCTCCCACCCACCACACCCCACCTCTGGCCACCACTTATTCTCTGTGTCTTTGAGCTTGTTTTTCTTTTTATGCCACATATGAAAGATTACATGGTATTTCCTTTTTCTATCTGATTTATTTCACTTAGTATAATGTCTTTGAGGTCCACCCATGTTGTTGCAAATGGCAAGATTTCATTATTTTTAATGCTTGAATAATATTCTATTGTACATATACAGTATACCATAATTTTTTATCCATTCATCTATTGATGTACACTTAGGTTGTTTCCATGTCTTGTCTATTGTAAAACATTGCTGCAATATACATGAGGATGCATATACCTTTTCTAGTCAGTGTTCTTGTTTCCTCTGAATAAACATCAAAAGTATAATTGCTGGATCATATGGTAATTCTATTTTTAATTTTTGAGGAGCCTCCAAACTGTTTTCCATAGTGGCTGCACCAATTTGCCTCCCTACCAACAGTGCATAAGGGTTCCATTTTCTCCACATCCTTATCAAAACTTGTTATTTCTAGTCTGTTTCATAATAGTCATTCTAAGAGGTGTGAAATGATATCTCATTGTTGTTTTGATTGACATTTCCCTGATGATTAATGGTGCTGAGCATTTTTTATGTACTAGTTGGACATCTATATATCTTCTTTGGAAAAATGTCTATTCAGATCTTCTGACCTTTTTTAAATTGTATTGTTTGTTTTTTTACTCCTGAGTTATATGAGTTTTTTACATATTTTGTATATTAGCCCTTTATAAATATACTAGAGGCTTGGTGCACAAAATTCATGCATGGGTAGGGTCCCTAGGCCTGGCTGGCGATCAGGGACGATCAGGGCCTTCCAGCGCCTTCAGGCTGCCAGCCAGGGCCTCTCTTCACCAGCTGCCAGCTGGGGCCTCCCTTCCCTGGCTGTCGCCTGTTTCCACGCTGCCTCCTGCTGGTCAGCACACATCATAGAGAGTGATCGAACTCCCAGTCTCCTGATTGAACTACCACATGGACAATTTGCATATTAGTCTTTTATATATAGATAAGATTTAGAAATATTTTCTCCCATTTAGTAGGGTGCCTTTTCATTTTATTGATGGTTTCCTTTGCTGTGCAGAAGCATTTGAGCTTGCTATAGTCCCACTTGTATAGTTTTGCTTTTGATGTTTTTACTTTTGGTGTCAAATTTAAAAAAATCATTGCCAAGACCTACATCAAGGAGTGTACCACCTATGTTTTCTGCTAGAATTTTATGGTTTCAGGTCTTACATTCAAGTTTTTAGTCCATTTTGGTTAATTTTTCTGTATAGTATAAGATAGTGGTCAAGTTTCATTATTTTTTAATTTGATTTTTCAATTATAGTTCACACTCAGTATTATTTTATATGTTTGAGGTGTGCAGTATAGTGGTTAGACAATCATATGCTTTACAAAGTGTTTCCCTCGATATTTCCAGTACCCACCTGGCATCATACATAGTTATTACAGTATTATTGACTATATTTCCTATGCTGTACTTTGCATCCCCATGACTATTTTGTAACTACCAATTTGTACTTCATAATCACTTCACCTTTTCCACCTACTCCTCCAACGTCCCTTCCCTCTGGCAAACATCAGTCTGTTCTCTGTATCTATGAGTCTGTTTCAATTTTGTTTGTTCTTTTATTTTGTTCTTTACATTCCACATGTAGTGAGATCATATGATATTTGTCTTTCTCTGACTGACTTCCTTCACTGAGTTTCATTCTTTTGTATCTGGTGGTCTAGTTTTCCTAACACTATTTATTAAAGAGAACGTTCTTTCCCCATTGTATATTCTTGGGTTTTTTGGTCATAAATTAATTGACCACATATGTGTGGTTTATTTCTTGGCTCTCTATACTATCCCTTTTGTTTATGTGTTCATTTTTATGTGAATACCATACTATTTTAATTACTATAGCTTTGTAACAAAATTTGAAATCCAGCTTTGCTTTTCTTTTTCAGGACTGTGCTGGCTATTCAGGGGTTTTGGATAATGTGGCTCAGTGTGATACATTATAATTTTTACTCAATAATTTTGTATATGTGACACTTTTATTTATTCATTCATTCATTATATCATCAAAAATTTTCACTTTACATTTTCAGACAGTTTTGTGTACAGCTATTTTCCTCATCTCTATATTTCCTATAATTATAACATTTTAATAAAGCTAATCTTATTTTTACAAATAACATATTAGAGAATATACATTGAACCAAATACTGTGCTAAATGATTCATTTGCATTACAGTTGTAATTATTTCAAGAAGTGCCGGAGTCCAACCCCAGCGGGTCCAGGGGTCCCCAAAGGCGTAGACGGAGTCGGCAAAGAAGGAAGGACATGGAGACAGTGTTCAGTTGATCAGCAGCCTAGCCAGGATCTCCAGCCAGGATCTCCAGCCAAGTTCTGTTCTGGATCTCCAGAGAGGTTCTGCTGTGGATCTCCAGCGAAGTTCTGGTTAGGATCTCCAGCCAGGTTCTGTGTCCATGTTCTCTTGCTAGGTTCTCCAGGTTCTCCAGCCAGGTTCAGTCACCAGGTTCTAGTCAGGTTCTCTTGCCAATTTCTGTAGTCAGGTTCAGTCCAGGATCTTTTGCCATGTTCTCTCCAGCGAAGTTCTTCTGTCTCTAGATTCTGTGTAGGTTCTGTGTCTAGGTTCTGAGTGTAGGTTCTGTCTTGTTACATCTGTATTTATACCAGTTGATTCCAATCCTATCAATCTCTATTACAAAGGTTAGGGCGTTTCTTATCTCCATTCCAGGGAGTAAAGATTTTGTAGCTTAAGCATGATTGTTCATAGTTAAAGTGATTAATTACCCGCCTGGCACTTAGTTGAGGGGTTTTATTCCCTCCCTAACTTCAGGGGAAAATCCCTACCTGGGGAAACAACCTTTCTCAGAGAGGAGACCTTGGTTAAAACACATAGTGCCAAGAAGGTGAGCAAACATATTAAGAACAGTATGCCATATATGCCAGGTCCCTTGAAACAGCAAGGATGGACCGGCTCCCGGCAAAGAAGCACCTCAGTTTAGTGCCATTATTGTGTGCCAGACACTTGCTAAGTGTTTCACTTTTATTCCCTCATTTATCCTTCCAGCCATAGTAAGATTTGGCTACAATTGTAACCCTCATTTTCAGGTCAAGACTCAGGGTTATTCTGAGAGGTTCAATAACTTTCCCAAGTTTATACAACTCTTTTGTCCCAGAGACAGGTTGGTTTGTCTGATGCCAGATATTATACTCTTAGCCACAAACTATATTTCTCCTTCAAGTTTCTAAATATCTTGAGTCATAATGGGAACACTTCAGCAGTCATCATACAAACCTGAAACACAATTGTAATTTGACTTTTTAGAATTTAATAAATATAATTTAAGAGGCCCAATTTGGCAATCAAAAGTGAAGCTCTGCTTAGTCATACAATATAAAATTCTTAATTTGATACCAATATTTAATGCTCCAACCATGGCCAATGCATGCCATTGTCACAGGGTAGCTACTTCATTAGGAGCTGGCCACTTTGAACTCATTGTAGCTTCATTAAGTTAGAATTTAGTTCTTTAAGTCTTAAACATTACCAGCATTTAATCATTCTAATTGTGTTGCTACCTGTTTTAGCATGAATATAATTGCCTTTGTTTTAACATTTCATGTTCCTCTTCAGGAACCTCTGAAATATGACTTTTATCTCCTGTAAACTGTGGTAAAGATAATGTGAAGGAGCTATGTGCAACATTAGCCTCATATTTCAGTAACACTCTCTTTTGTTCTTTTATATTGTCATACTAAGCTTCTAGCTATATACTATTTTATGAGTTTAAACAACTTTTATCGATCATAGCTTATTTCCATCTACTATACCTTGGTTCCAATTAATTCTTACCAGTACATCTTTTTTTATCATGATTTGAATTTCTTTAATTTCCCTTTTTTGCCTTAATAAACCAATCTCCCACCATTTCATTCTATTTTCTGGGTAACATTTTAATTCTAATACAGTGACATTTTTTCCTTAATCACTTAGTGACTTTCTTCATCAATCTTGATCAATTCTCATGCAGTAAGTTATTTTTCTACGTGCCTTGCTTATTACTGATCTAGCAACTTAAGCTTTAAGCTTTGTTCTGTAGGTGCATTTGTTGTCCTTTATTTCCCCTACGAGTCTTTTTTTCTTCATAAACCTCATCACCACATCTGATTTTTAAATTTATCAAGGTTTGTCATTTCAAAGGTAAATGTGTTTTTTTTTTCATTTCTACCACTGACGTTCACATTTGTCACAACATTGTCAGCCAACATAATTTTTCTTAACAATCTTTAAATATTATGAACACGGATCAGATGAGCTCATAAATATTCACCAAAGTAACACACACGCCCAGGAAAACATGTCAGTGGAAATATTAGCAATGTGTTTAATCAACAGCCAAAGGGGCTTGACTGAATCACAAAAACAAAAGATGTTAGGCATTAATGCAAATAGATGAGCACAGACTACCTTTCCACAAAGCAAAATTGAGCAATTATTAGACACTCAATTAAACCTAGGACCAGCATTAAGAGATAAGTAAAAATTGCTAAGAAATTATATCCATGCAACTGGGCTTGAAATTATTCATTTGAAATGTTATATACGATATTAGCTATGCAAGAGTGATGAGACTGATTGTCTTTAGCATCAGCAGACACTGTAGTATATAAAGTCAGCCTCATTTGTACTCCAGGGTGATTTATATGAGTTGCATGTTCAGGGCTGATGTTACTGTATTGGGAGTTAAGAAAAAGCCATGCATGTTCTACCAACTTTGCATGAAATGAATAACGTGAATCGCATTTTAAGAACTGTATGGCAATTTTGTGACGTGTCATGTTGGATGAGCTTCTGGCCATAAAAGATACATAAACTCCAGAGGCTATTTTCATGATTTCTTGCCTTGAAACCTAAGGTTTGGGCCAAATTAAATATCGGGTGTTTTATTTATTATTATTATTATTTTTTTACTAATTAAAACTGAAACTCAGAATGATTTGCTTATTCCTTTGATTGACCTCATTACCTAATTGGTATCTCCTAAGCTTAAAAGATCTCTCTCTAAGAGGTGGCATGCTTACAAGATTGAGGAATTTCCATTTTTTTTCCAAAGTATAAGAAAATATCTGGCAATCAGTAACACTTGAAAACTCAGGCTTTATTTATTAAAAAATCTCAAAAATATAATTTAAAATGTCTTGTACTGGGAGAACAAACAAAATTTAGAAATATGCACACATTGTATTAGAATACCAAAGTTAACCAAATGATGTTTTTACTGATTATTAAAGACAAAGCCATTAAAATATTCACAAATTGATCTATGGCAATCTAATGGCTTTGGAGGAGGTCTGGGGACCTTTCATCCAGGAGCAATATTTTAGATATATGTGGTAGGCAGCCTCTAAGATGGTCCCCAATGGCTCCTGCCTCTTGGTATTCGTGCCTCCTTGTGTCATCATTGTCCCCTTGACTGTGGGCAAGGATTCATGAATCCCTTATAAGTAACATATTACAGCAAAAGAGGCAGGGTGCTACTTACATGAATAGGGTACCAAGAGATTGCATCCTGGGGTGCCCTCTCTTGATCTTTTGCTGTCTTGGTCACTCACTTTGAGGGAGTATGACTATCATGCTTTGAGCTGCCCTTGGAGAGTCACATATGGCCAGGAACCAATGTCTCCATCTAACAGCCAGGGGCAACCTACAGCCTTCCGACAGCTCTGTGAGTGTGTTTGGAATTAGATCTTCTCCTAGTAGAACCTTGAGATGATTGCAGCCATTGCTGATAATGTGACTGTGGTCCTGCGAGAGACCTGGAGTCAGAGACACCCAGATGAGGCACACCTGGATTCCCAACCCACAGAAAATGGAAGATAATAAATATTTGTTGTTTTAAGCCACTACATACTGGGGCTATTTGCTAGACTGCAATCGACTACTAATATACCATAGTAGCATTGTTTATGATTTTTTGTTTATTATGACTAAGGATCTTCTTAATTATTTGCAATGTAGATGAAAAGTGATAAAATATAATGCTTTAAATAAAGAACTTCACTGTTGACTTAAGAAGTATTTTAGGAATAAAAAACTTGAAAGAGGTTAGCTCTCTTTAAAAAGTTGCATTCCGTGCCCTAGCCGGTTTGATTAAGTAGTTAGAGTGTTGGCCCCTGGACTGAACCGTCTCGGGTTTGATTCCGGTCAAGGGCACATACCTTGGTTGCAGGCTCGATCACTGGGCCCAGTCAGGTACGTGTGGGAGGCAACCAATCGATGTGTCTCTCTCACATCAATGTTTCTCTCTCTCTGTCTCTCCTTCCTTCCACCCTCTCCAAAAATCAATGGAAAAATATCCTCAGGTGAGGATAGGCAACAACAAAAGAAGTTGCATTCCAGTCACTTCATAGCATTAAAAAGATCTGAGATTTAATGTGAGGCTTGCATCACAGAGAGGTTCAAACTGAAAATATGAATATTATAATTATTTGCAACAAGGTAAGTGGGAAAGTAGAGAGGAAATAGAACTTGCTTGACCAGGGAATTAAGACAAAATTGTCCTTCATATTTTCCATTGAAAAAATACTTCTTAACATTAAATGCTAACATTATATCTAGTTAATCATACCAGAGCTCAGTTTCATGCCTGGACCTAAGTAAACATTGGTGATACTTTCATCCTTTCATTATCTAACACTAAACCTACTGAAATTGAAAGAAAGAGCAATAAAAAACGGTCAGTTTAGGTACCAAAATGGGGAAGGAAACATCTTTCTGTAATTTCGCAGTAAGAATGTCATTGTTTGTTTGTTTGTTTTTTAATTTTGTGACACATAGGTCAAGAAAGAAGGCACTTTCAAAATTACAACAGATTATGGATTGATTTGCAGGGGAAATATTTTTTTCGGCAATCAGTGTGAAAACTGAGGCAGTTCTAATCCACACAGCCCCAAATATCCATTGGTTTCAGAGAGTAGTACGCTGTCATTATCAACTACTGCTAATTAGTATAAAGTATTCTCAAGTGATAGACCAATGGAGAAGATGAAAATCTTGTAGGCATGGACAAGGGAAATTTATCCAAATTAATTGTTGAAAGTATTGAATTAAGGCTCTTTCTAAGCATATTCATCTCCAAGGGCTTCTGTAACAAAGTATCGCAAACTGGTGACTTAAAACAATTTATCCTTTCATAGTTCAGGAGGCCAAATGTCCAAAATCAAGGTGCTGGCAGGGGCGGTTCATTTTGGAGGCTGGAGAGAGAAACTATCACATGCCTCTCTCTTAACTGCTGGTGGTTGCTGATAAGCCTTGGCATTCCTTAGCGTGTAAGACACATCATCCTAATGTCTGCCTCCATCTTCACATTGTATTTTCCTTGGTGCCTCAGTGTCCTCTTTGCTTCTTATAAGGACATCAGTCATTGGATTTAGGGTCCAATCTAAGTCCTAAATAATTTTATTAGAAATTTAACAAATTATATCTGCAAAGACTATTTCCAAATAAGATCAAGATCTGAAATTCTGGATAGACATGAGATTTTTTCTTTTCGGGGGAGACTATTCAACCCATTACACTAAAGTTTGGTGTATAAAAAGATAACAAACTATTCCTTGAATATTTGTATGAGTTTGAATTTACAAGCAATAGCTATAGTCAGGCATTGGTTAGGATTTATCACAACTTTTTTAAAAAAATCCATAATCAAGTATAGGAGATAGATCCTTCTATGAAGCTTTTGGAACCTTTAATTTTCTGTGAAATTAGACTTATTAGAATGTTGTTGTCAGGCAGAAAGTTTTTAAGAAGGTGTGAATCCCAATGGTCTCCCAAGGATATTTGACAATATGCTAGGTGTTCTGCAGTAAAAACTTCATGAACAATGCAAAGGTAGAAATCCTTAGCTCTGAGCGTCTGCTGCAGTATATGCATACTGAAATAGGTAATTCCTGGATGGGTAACACTGAACCACCCAGTAGGTGATGCAATGGTAAGCCAGGCTGTTGGAAGCTACAACTTCCAAGGCCAGAAAGTGGTTTCTATTTTCACTCACTAACTGAATAAAATTTGATTGACTTAAGGGTAGCAATCAGAACTAGTCCTTACAATTTTCTACACGCTGCTCTCATATAGATCTTCACTTCATTTCACATATTCGCCTGAATAATGATTTGTTGTTGGAGTATATATCACCTCCCTGGACGCTGATAAATTAATATTTAAAAATTACTAATGCCATTTGAAAGTGGCATTCCAGTGCTGGGGAGCAAAGAATGGAGTGGAGGCTCTTACACATTGCTGATAAGAATTTTATCCCATAGAGCCATTCTAGTGAGAAATCTGGAAATATATATATCACAAGTCTTAAGAATACTCAGATTCTTTGACTCAGAACATCTACTTATAGAAATTCATCTTAAAAATAAAAAAATAAGTACACAAAAATATATGTACTAGGGTATTCATCAAAGTATTGTTTATAACAGTGAAAAATTAGGATTATATTTAGTGTTCCAAACCAGAGTTTGGTTAGCTACATTTGAGGACATAGAAAAAATGGAATGAAGTACTATGCAGTTATTAAAGGCAATTGAATAGAAAACATTTAATGACACAGTCTTTATGACTTCTAGTGAAGTGAAAAATTAAGACAAAACAATATAAAAAATGTGAGCTCATTTGTGTAAAAAACAAACACACCACCACCACCACCACCACAACAACAACAAACCCTAATGCTAAGTGAAATAAGCCAGTCAGAGAAATATGTGTCACATGATCTCACACATATGAATAATTTAATGAACAACATAAACTGATGAACAAAAATAGATCCAGAGACATAAAAGCATGGAACAGACTGTCAAACCTCAGAGGGAAGGCAGGGGAGGGTGGGTGGGTGGGAAGAGATCAACCAATGAACTGGTATGCACATATGCATAACCCATGGACACAGACAATAGCGGGGTGAAAGCCTGGGGTGGGGGTTGGGGGGCAGGCTGGGAGAGGTCAATGGGGAAAAAAGGGGACATATGTAATACTTTCAACAATAAGGATTTAAAAAAATTAATGGGTCATTTTTTCTCAAAGGATGAGATTATGGGTATTTTTACCTTTTTATTTGTGGTAATTTGTTTATAATCAATAATTAACACATCTAAAAAGAAAACATTAATAAGTGGCAACAAAATTTTTGGCCTGAAACATGAGTTTATTAGGGCATGTGTTTCCAACTATTTTCCTCTTCTCCTGTAAATAGTATTTACCAATTTAATAGCCCAGTTTTTCAAAAGTAAAGCAAAAGAAGATTTTTCTAAATTTTAGCTGAACTGAAATCAATTATTTTATTGAGAATTGTCTTCATAGGTCTTTTATGTTTAGGTGATTATGTTTTCCTGAGTAAACTTAAAAACAAATGTAACTATAAGAAAGTAGAATGCCTTCCAAATGCTCTTACAATGCCATTTATCAAACTATGTTTGGGGAGCAACTAGCAAGTGTTCGGCCAGGCCACTGGACATTATAAGATCCCACTCTTGTTTACATTCCAACATTGCATCATTGATTTCTTTTTTATTGTAAGGTGTTATTGCAGTCCATACCACTGTAAGGTCCCTGGTACATGCAATCATTTTCTTTCTGCTGCCCCGACATGTTTTACCAGCATAAAGAGAGCTCTTCTGAATATAAAGCATTTGTCAGCAATGCATCAACAATCCAGAATGCTAATTTTTAGGACCATTTGATTTTCATGACATTATCAGATGACAGGAAAAGATTTGACTGACAAAAAGAAAAATAAATTGGGATACTGGACAATAATTCACCTCCTGAAAAATAGTTACTGTGGAAAAAGAATAGACTAGTCTAGTATCCAGCAAAATTCATGTTTCAAAAGACATTCTACTGCAATTGTGACATAAATCCATTAAATCCTTTTCTAAAGGCTGGAGCAGGGGAGGGTACGAATAAGGTGAGGTGGGTTGGAAGCTGTAGGGTGAGGATTTCTTTTAAGTCTTGCTTTATCTAAACAATCATACAGACTGCATTTCATCCCACAATAGATCCATGCTTGTAATATAAAAGAAATGTTTTCTTACTGAGTAAAATTTGACTCTTCCAGAAGATATTCTATCTTTAGATGAACTATTTAAAGCTCCAAGTACCTCACTCCCTGCATATCATTGGGTGCCCTAATTTGGAAAGCAGGCATGTAGTGTTCCTAAGAAATTTACTAAATGATATTAGTGAAGATTATATAAGAGTTAATATGTTATCAAAAAAAATGATTGGCTTTGCCCAGCTTGACTCAGTGGATAGAGTGTCAGCCTGTGGACCGAAGGGTCCCAGGTTTGATTCTGGCCAAGGGCACATGCCTGGGTTGTGGGCTTGATCCCCAGTGGGGAACATGCAGGAAGCAGCAGATCAATGATTCTCTCTCATCATTGATGTTTCTATCTCTCTCTCCTCCCTTCCTCTCTGAAATCAATAAAGAAATATATTTATAAAAATGATTGGTTGTTCATAATTAGAAGTAGGTCCATTGTTAGTAATAACTTTTTAGTACACTCTTTCAAAAACAATTTTTCCAAAAAAAAAATCAGTGACCATGAAGTAGTGCAACATATTTATTAGTGATTAAAGTGAGGTGTTGAGACACAACTCTGAGTGTTGTACAGGAAGACAATCTGAAAGAGCAAAGACTCTCTTCATTTTAACCTGCCCAAGAAAATGTAAGTAGAGCAGATGTGTTTAATTTGCTTTTCATCTTCAAATAATTTTCATAAGTGGTCAAGTTTGTAAACCTTTATGTTTTGGTTCTTTACTTCTCCTGAATCACACAACTCTTTAAATATATCAATTAAAATTTTATAATATTTCTTGGGCTCCAAGAAATAGTGTCACCAACATTTACTTTATTATAGGCAGCCATTGAAAAATGTTCCTATCTCAGAAATTATCTGGTAGTTTACTAATTGGTAGTGAATAAGCAACAGGGACAGATGGCATTAAGTAAGGTATACAATTACTTCTAGAGGGATCTTCATTGAAACATTAACTTTTCCACTGGGAGAGTCTAGACTTAAAAAAATATCTTTCACCCTAGCCGGTTTGGCTCAGTGAATAGAGCATTGGCCTGTGGACCAAAGGGTCCCAGGTTTGATTCCAGTCAAGGGCACATACCTCGGTCGCAGGCTCCTCTCTGGCCCAGGCCTTTGGTCGTAGCTTATGCAAGAGGCAACCAGTCGATGTCTTTCTGTCACATCGATATTTCTCTCTGCCTTTCCATCTCTCTTCCACTCTCCCTAAAAAATCAATGGAAAAATATCCTCGGGTGAGGATTAACAAAAACAACAAAACTTTTCAAGTGGCATTATTTTATGTTGTTTGATTGAAGGACTTAGAGCTGTTCTGGTTAGTACGTCACTTTTTTCAACCAAGCAGCTTTTCTTCTCTCTGTCTCTCACCCAAGTCTGTTACTTGTACTTACACAGAATAACATTCATAAGGGTTCAGGTATGAACAAAGAACTAGTTCAGTTTTAAATATAATTTTGGACATACAGATTTTAACAACAAAGTCACAGTGGCAACAGCTTCAACATAGCCTTGGTTTAACCCAGCTATTTAAAAATTATAATGCAAAAGAATTTACTGACCATGCCTACAGAAGAATTGAAAATTGCCAAGTTTGTGAAGCAGTTTCGTTTGACCTAATAGATTATGTGTCATAATACAGCAACCTGATTAATCAAGGTTCATCAAATAGTATAAAAAAAGAGAGTTTGGTTTATTGTAGTTAAAAGATAAGTGCCGGAAGCCGGTCCATCCTTGCTGCTTGACACAGTCGCTGCAGGAAAGAAACATCTGCACAGCATATGTTTCAAGGGACCTGGCATATATAGCATACTGTTCTTAATATGTTTGCTCCCCTTAGCGCTGTGTGTTTTAACCAAGGTCACCTCTCCAAGAAAGGTTGTTTCCCCAGGTAGGAATTTTTCCCTGAAGTCAGGGAGGGGATGCCTCTCCTAGAAAGGTTGTTTTCCCAGGTAGGAATTTTTCCCTGAAGTCAGGGAGGGGATGAAACTCCTTAACTAAGTGCCAGGCGGGTAGTTAATCACTACAAACAATCATGCTTAAGCTACATAATCTTTACTCCCTGGAATGGAGATAAGAAACGCCCTAACCTTTGTAATAGAAATTGACAAGATTAAAATCAACTGGTATAAATACGGATGTAACAAGACAATAAACAGCAGAACTTCGCTGGAGATCCAGACCAGAACTTGGCTGGAGATCCTGGCTGGAGATCCTGGCTAGGCTGCTGATCAACTGAACACTGTCTCCGTGTCCTTCCTTCTTCGCCGACTCCGTCCACACCTTTGGGGACCCCTGGACCCGCTGGGGTTGGACCCCGGCAGATAAGTATATCTGCCTCATCTATTTTAGGAAAACAAAAACAAAAATTAAAGGGCTGAGCTTTGCTCAGGGATTGCAATCTCTTTCTATCTGACCTTTACCCGATATTGTCTTTACAAAAAGAAAGTAAGATTTTTATGTAGATCTATTTCTCATGGTAGATAAGAATTTCCTTTAAGAAGTGAGCCATCTTATCATTTTATACCACTCAGAGAACTTACCTCTTGCACATGGTAACAGTTTCAGTAAATAGTTTTGTAATGAATGCACCATTTCCCTCACAGAGCTTCCAAATATGTGCACATATTCAAAGGCGTTCTCAGAATGTATGCTAATGACACAGTTTTTTTATACACATACAAGTCATCTGCAACTGTTCAGACCAAATGAACAGAATTTCCAAAAATTACTGAGTAGTTAGAGGGTAATCAAGTTACACTGAATCTCAACAAAACAATTACAATTTCATTTGGTTATAGTTAGAGATTTGTTAAAAAAAAAAAAAAAGGCACCTCTTAGAAATTAATGTAAATGGTAATGTAGTTTACTCTACTTTAAAACATTAGCTTAGCAATGTATCTGGGTGTAAAACTAAAACCAAATTCAGTCATTCAAAGAACATTTAACAGGTCTAATTGGGGAAGTAGCATCAAAATGGATTTTTTCCCAACTTGTTAGACAGTGTTGATCACACAAAGCAGCAGAGGAGCCTGCGATGCATCGATTCTGTCCCACTCTAACTGTGGGAAGACAGTCTGAGTCAATCTTCAAACAAAAAGTTTTAAGATAAACTGTAACACTTTAGAAAACACTCAAGTAGGAGCGTTATGCCAAATAACTAAAACAAAAATATCTTCACCACAGCTTGGCTGAAATGAATTCTTAGGATGAAAACAAAGAATTCTTAGGATGATTCCAAGATTCCTAACCTTACTTGCGAAAACTAATTAGGAAATGAATGTATTAATAGTTTTCTCATCAACAATGTCTTGTCTAATCTAATAAAAGAGAAACATGCAAATTGACCACACCTCCGCTACGCCCCAAGCCACGCTCACCAGCCAATCAGAGTGACTATACGCAAATTAGCCAACCAAGATTGCGGCCGGCAGCTACAGAGCTGGAGCAAGCAGGAGGCTTGGTTGCCCCAGCAATGGAGGAAGCCAAGCTTCCCACCTGCCCTGGCCGGCTGTGGCCTCCGCTCAAGGCAACAAAGTTTCAATTATAGAAGATAAATAAATCACAGATACCTGCTTTCAGCCAGCCTTCACTGGGAGCTTGGGTGGCTGGGGGCCGTGGCCAGCCTGCAAACAGCCATCAGCCCCTCACCCAGGATGGCTACACCCTCATGGGGTGAGGGTCCCTGCTGGGGGGCTTGGCCAGCCTGAAAACAGCTATCATCCCCTCACCCAGACTGGTCAGGCACCCCAACAGGACCCCCCACCCTGATTTGGGACACCCTTCAGGGCAAACCAGCCGGCCTCCACCCATGCACCAGGCCTCTATCCTATATAATAAAAGGGTAATATGCAAATTGACTCTAACAGCAGAAGGACTGGGAATGACTGGTCACTATGACACACACTGACCACAAGGGGGCAGACGCTCAATGCAGGAGCTGCCCCTTGGTGGTCAGTGCGCTCCCACAAGGGGAGCTCTGCTCAGCCACAAGCCAGGCTGATGGCTGCCAGTACAGCGGTAGTGGTGGGAGCTTCTTCCCCCTCCTCAGCAGTGCTAAGGATGTCCGACTGCAGCTTAGGCCTGCTTCCCGCTGGCAAGTGGACATCCCCCAAGGGCTCTTGGGCTGCCAGAGGGATGTCTGACTGCCAGCTTAGGCCCAATCCCCGGAGAGCAGGCCTAAGCCAGCAGGTGGTCATCCCCCGAGGGGTCCTAGACTGCAAGAGGGCACAGACTGGGCTGAGGGACCCCACTGAGTGCACAAATTTTTGTGCACCAGTCCTCTAGTATATCATAATTATCTCACTGTTTTAGTTATTATAGGGATTAAAAATAGAGATTGGTGCTACCTAAAAATGACTGTGTTATATATACAATTCAGTTCATTAGTCTGACTCTGGGATTTTCTTTGTGACCAAATTCTATCTAAATTGACAATTTAGATTCCAAGTTTTAGCCAGCTACAATTTAGAATGGTTGTGAAATAGTTCAGAGGGAAACAATAAACACTGATAATGAAAATGCTGACAAAGTTTAACCACAGAAAGCTGCCCAGTGCTACCCACTAAAATGTAAACCTCCTAGTACTGGAAGACTGATTTTATAATATAAATGACTATAATGAAAGATTCAGTTGATACTCAAAAAATACTATTGCATGCACTATACATGCTGTTAGTAAATAAATTATTAATGACTCAGAGAAACCACTACAAGATTAAAATATTTGAAAAGCCTTCTCTCTAGTTTTTGGTATGTTCTCTGGAATAATTCTCAGATTTTATTTTCTAAATAATGTATGATTTTCTGCATGATGGAGTTAACTGGTTGCAGTGGACCTGCTCAATATTTCTGTGTTTGATTCTGATGTGTTCTCCAATGAGATATTCTTAAGCATTAACTTCTATGGTAAAGGAGCATTACTGAAAATAGTTTTCAAAGCTAATGTAATGCTTTCTACTTACATTATAGGCAGCATCAATGATGAAAGCAATATTTAATTTCCAAGATATAGTTATCTCGAAATCAAAGGGGTGGAATGATGAGATCAAGGATGTTCTGGGATGTTAATGTGGTTAGTGCTGTCAGCAGTCTTGTCAAATGAGACAGAGAATCCACTCTTCTCTGCTTCAAATATAAGATATTGTTTTTACTATTGTCAGATTTCATGTGTCAGTTCTTCCTACCTAGATTGCATTCAAGCCATCCTCACTCTTTACTGTCAAAGTATAACATGTTATCAATTTACATAAAATCATATATAGGCAAGGGCAATATAAAGCATGAGTGCTGAATAATGTAGTGGAAAGAATACAGGTTTTTGCACTATACAGATTTGAGTTCAGATCTCAGCTTAGACACTTTCTAACTAGTTAGAGGTTTCTACACAAATCATTTAACCTCTCTGAGCCTTAGCTTCTTCTGAAAACTGCAGCTAATACAACCTATTTCGGCTTGTTTGGAAGATTACAGGCAACATGTATAACTGTTGAAATTTGCCTGATCTGTCTTGGGGTCCAGAACATGTCTTTCTCTGCTCTATTTGTGTGCCTTTCTCTGAGGAACCTTCACAGGTTCTGTCATCCACACAGTCTATCTAGAATCTTCTGTTTCAAGAAAGCTCCAGTTTATAACAACCCAAGCATCCCCTCCTATCTTCAAAGTTTTTGGAAAGGAAGATGAGATGAACAAGCACAGTGCCTGGCATATTGTAGTTGTTTGATAAATATTTAAAATGATTCTATTTTCATTATATACACTTTTGTATGCACGTAAAGGTCTATCATTGTATACAGAAGAATACGCATGGTGTATTGTGGAAGTAAACTTTTTTTTGACAATCCAACATCATTATGTATGTACCAGAGGCTCAGTGCACAAAATTTGTGCATGGGAGGGGATGTCTCTCAGCCCGGCCTGCACTCTCTTCAATCTGGGACTCCTTGGGGGATGTCCAACTGCCAGTTTAGGCCCGATCCTGCAGTCCAGGACCAGTGGCTCCTAACCATTCACCTGCGTGCCTGCCTAATGCCCCCAACTGCCCTCCCCTGTTGGCCTGGACACCCCCAACTGCCCTCCCCTGCCAGCCTGATCTCACCCCCAACTGCCCTCCCCTGCTGGCCTGGTCTCCCCCAACTGCCCTTTCCTGCCGGCCTGATCTTGCCCCCAACTTCCCTCCCCTGATGGCCTGATCACCCCTAACCCCCTGCCAGCCTGATATCACCCCTAACTGCCTCTGCCTCAGCCCCCGCAACCATGGCTTTGTCTGGAAGGAAGTCAAACGTCCAGAAGATGGCTGGTTGACCCAGTCTAATTAGCATATTACCTTTTTATTCATATAGATTTTTCTTTTAGCATCATTATTTTTTTTTCCTATGCAGAACAAATCACTCTCTGGTCCACTGAGTTTGAGAAGAATTCTTGATTTCAGAAATAGTACCATGACCCAGGCTTGATCAACATCACACATATTTCTTCATCTACATGGACATGAACATAGCAAATAAGAGTGCACTCCAGGATTTTTGTTGGGTCACTTCTTTATGTCAGGGTGGCTAGTTTGTATAAGTAGCCTTAGGATTATTGTCTTGACCTAGGGAGATTTTAGATGAGTATCTGTCACTTGCAATCAAGCTTCCTATTACAGCATGGCTGATGTTGCTCAGTGGTTGAGCATCGACACATGAACCAGGAGGTCACGGCTTGATTCCTGGTCAGGGCACATGCTGGGTTGCTGGCTCAATCCCCAGTAGGGGGCATACAGGAGGCAGCCAATTAATGATTCACTCTCATCAGTGATGTTTCTATCTCTCTCTTCCTCTCCCTTTCTCTCTCTGAAATCAATAAAAACATATTTAAAAAAAAAGAATCCTAATATCCTAATATAGTTGTTTTTTCTCACAGAAATATAACCCTACATATGGATGGAAACATAACTGCAACTAGAATTCTTTTCAAATCCCCAGCAAACATTGAGTGTACACTTTCTGAAGTATTATCAAAAACAACAACAAAATAATGTAAGAAACACGTGTTAAAAAAATCAACACACTGAAAACCAGCATGTTTCATCACCACTTCTGAAAATCTTATTTTAAAAACCTCACTACTGAACATTTAAAGAGAGAGAAAAATAGCTCTATAATAGTGTTGGGCTGGATCATTTATTCCTGGTCTGCTTTGAAATTGTGAAACTGTATTTGAGTTCATGACTTTCAATAACTTACTATGTAGCATATTTTTGTAATGTGAAATGAATTAAAAGTAATTTTATTTTGAATTTTTTTGACAGCTCCTGACATTCTTGGAGACAACTTGAGTTGTTACACAAGGAGGATTAGGAATCATGGCCTTAGGCTCTCTTTACACAATGGAAATTCAATTGGCAAAAAGAAAAAAAAAATCTGTCAAATGGTTTTGGGGCTACAAAAAATGTGTTATTTCTTGAGACTTTTTTTTAACCACTGACTTTAGTAAATGTTTGATTGAGCTGACTAACCTAACCTATGGTTCTGGAATCATGCAGACATGCCTGAGTTAAATCCATCTTAAGAAAGATCATGTTTTTCTTTCTTCAGTTACAGGGAACCAAGTTCATTGAGGCCGAGTTTATAAGTTTTAATCTAGCCCAGCTGGTTTCCCAGACTGAAAGACTCCACAGAGTATAGATTTACACTGTCCTGCTGAGATTAGAATTCTCTTATAGTTCAAATACCTCATTGGTTTGCCTGTTTGCAATATTACTACTTTCTAACAGAAGCAAATTGGCTTAAGAGCCAAAGCCTTATTTTCCCAAAAAACAAGTGCCATTCTCTATTAGGTGGCATGGTTCTACCTTTGGGAATTATATAAGAGTTACTACTCTTCCTAACAATGGTTCTCATATTTATGTATCCTTAGAATTTTTACTTTGCAAATGCCTAAGTGACAAAATGGAAAAAAATTAAATGACTACATCAACAAACAGTTCATCATAAAACAGTTTTTGCCATTAGTCAATGAGCTAACACTGCAGGAGGTTTAATACCTTCCAAAGGCAATTCTCTAGTAACCATAGAATAATTTGGCACTTTAGCCTGTAAGAAACATATTTCTCAGAAAATAAAAATATTTTGGCCAATAGCCATTTAAATTTTAAACTATTTTCTAAGATTTTATTTTTGCATTTATCTTGACAACAGGAAGTCTAACGGAAATGTTTTTCCTCACAGTGGAAAGTTATACTAAAAAACATATACCCCTTACATATCAATTTTTAAAACCTTTTTATGCTTTGTTCTGCATGTACCTCAAAGTGACAGCCCCCCGTGGTCCTAATCACAGGTGCCTGGCACAAAAGATAACACAGCCTGGTGCTACTGCAGGATGGCAGCCAAAATATTTTGTAAAACTCCTACTAGCAGTAGTTTGCATAGGCAGACAGCTTGCCCTCTGGTCCTCGTTTAGCTAAAGCTTAGCAACCAAACATGTTGCTACCAGTTTTGTTTTGTTTTTCCCCAAGGACAGCTCCATTATTATAAGTCAATGATTGATTTTCAACTATAGGACTATTCATTTTTCAGACTGCTTTGTAGCCATCAACATACAGGGGAGGGGTAAGAAGAGCATCCAGCCTGAGAAAGGTGATAAAGCCAGAGGGAAGTCAGGGCCGATACCTATCAGGTAACCTGGCAGAACCAACCTTGGAATTACTTTGGCAAACGGCAATGAAGCGAATTTTTGTGGTGTAAAGAATTCACTGAACACAGAGGGTAGTGATGAGGAGAGGAGGAGGAAGAGATAGAAAAGGAGCCAAAAGAGGATTAAAACTTGTCAGTGAGGTGCATTTTAAGAAATATAGCAGAAGAAGCCTACGCTACAGATGTATTCTTCCCTACTGCAGAATGTCTGATCAACTCATGCTAAAGTTTCTTGTGATGCTTATTTATTATTAATTTTTAATTCTGTTACAAGTAATTCACATTTTTCTTCAGGTCTCATGTAAACTCCGTATTGTATTTGACATTTTTGTCTCTTTAAATCACAAACTATTTCTTCTGTTTTGAAATTCACAACTTGGAGAATTTGGATCTTTTTGTGTGTTTCAGTTTTCTAAGAACAGACTTAAAACCTTTGCTATGTTCTTAGTTCAAGATGTTTTATACTCTTCGATATATACTGCTATTGTGGTGATTTTTCCAACTTTATAATAATGCTGTTTTTTAAAAAAATGAAAGTGGACAGTTTGGGGCTTTGATTCACAGCAGGGATGTTTTTCTTAATCCTTTATACTTTACCAGGCAATAGGCCCTTTTGAAGGGCTGATGGGAGTGGGAAAGAAGAAAGGCCTGAGAAAGAAAGCTTTGGGGTTATAATGGACAAGAAGTATAGCAGTCAGAAAAATCAGCATGGTACTGCCTTGATTCTGCCTTCCTTTAGTGTATGAAATGGCCACTAGCACCTTCAAGGAGAAAATGCCAGTTTTTGTGACAAGTTCTTTTAGAAGGAAAATGTCATTAGATTAAATAATAAGAAAAACACATACATACACCTAGTATATTATCTCAATATTGGTCCTGGGCTCGGATGCTTCTATTCTATGAACCTGTTGATATAAGGCCTAGTAGAAAGGCTGTGAGGAAGGAGGGGAAGCTGCTATGGGAAACAAGAGCATAAGCAGCAATTCAAAACTTCTAACTGCTTTTGAATAATTGGCAAGACCACATTCACAGGGGATTTAATTGGATGGAAAAGTACAGGAGAACAACAATAAAAATGCCATCAGCAAGTGAGAAAAAAGAGAAAAACTTTGCTCATGAAGAGACAAATGCATTTTCATTTATTTCTGATATTCTGGCAACCCATGAGTTAGAACACATCAGCTTATAGTGACCTCTATATACAAAAGAACTCTGATACACTTCCTCCTCACCAAATCATAACCAGAGTCCATCGTCAGCCATGTCATAGCAACAATCTTTCTTAGTATAGCAGGTATAGTGCCTGAATTCCTTTTGAAAAAATCAAATAGAAATTTATTGGCTTTTGGCAGGCCTTTTTGATGCTGAGGGTCAGAAAGAGAGGAGAGGAGATCGGATGTGTTCAGGGTGGTATGGATCATAGCAGCACAATTTACTAGAATAATGGCTACCAGTAAGATTTGGGAAGAGCCTAAGTGCCCATCAGCAGATTCATGGCTTAGAAAACTGTGGTACATCTACACAATGGAATACTATGCTGCGGTAAAAAAGAAGGAATTCTTACCATTTGCAACAGCATGGATGGAACTGGAGACCATTGTGCTAAGCAAAATAGGACAATCAGAGAAAGATAAATATCACATAATCTCACTCATTTGTGGAATATAATGAACAACATAAACTGAGGAACCAAAATAGAACCAGGGTCATAGAAGCATCAAATAGACAGCCCAACTTATGAGGGAAGGCGGGGGATGAGGGGTTAAGAGATCAACTAAAGGACTTGTATGCATGCATATGAGCATAACCAATGGACGCAGATGGGGGGTTGGTGAGGACACATGCTGAGGGGTGGGAGTGGCCAGGGAGAGGTCAATGGGGGAAAAAGGAGACTTATGCAATACTTTAAACAATAAAGAATTTAAAATTTAAAAAACCCATAATGAGTATCCCTGCACATCCATTAGGATGGTTATGATTAAAATAAAATTAAATTAAAGTTGGAAAAAAAAGAGATATTTGTGTTTAATTTTCACTAAAATATATTTTCTCAAAAATAGTACATTATTTTTGAAAAAAATCAAACAATAGAGACATATAAAATGTTAAAATTAAATGTTGTATTTTCCCTCATTCATATTCTTAAGCAATAAGCACCAATGCCATTTTAATTTGTATCCTTTAGCATTTTTCTATGTACATACAAGCATATCTACATGTATGTAAACATGCACATCATATAAAAATATTTAAATACTTACATATAGATGTCATATATTTATGCATAGTCTGTGTATTATATGATATATATATATTCATTGTATATATTTACATATATTAAATGTTTCTTCTCACAAAAATACAATCATATTCTAAACCTCCTGTGCAACTTGTTTTTGTTGTTTTTTTTTGGGGGGGGTTCTTTTTTGCATTCAATATATCAAAGATTAGCTTCTGTATCAGAACATACAAATACTCCACATTCTTTGTGATGGACACAAAACATTCCTTTTAATGTATATCATAATTTATTTACTCTCCTGATATGAACATTTTGGTTGTTTCCAGTTTGTTGCTATTAAAATAATTTTGCAATGCATGTTTTTTGGTACATGTTTTTGCATAGTTATGCAACAATTTTTGTATGATACATGCTTGGTATGTATAACAGGTATTATTTTATGTGTTTAAAATAACTGTACCATGTATGTAATATCTGAAGCATAATAACAAAATGATTAAGCATGAATCTATCACTCCACTTAAGAAGTAAGGCATGTTATCTTTTCCCTCATTCATACTCTTAAGCAATAAGCACCAATGCCATTTTAATTTGTATCCTTCACCATTTTTCTATGTACATACAAGTATATCTACAAGTATGTAAACATGCACATCATATATAAAAATAGTTTCTATCCCTGTGTGCTTCGTCCATACCCCTGTCTCATTCTCCTGCCTCTTCTGCCTGCAATACACTTAGAGTTTCCTGAATATTTGCATTTTGGTTTTTAAAGGGTTTTCTCTTATTCATGAATGCATAAGTAATGTACTTGATTTGCATACTTTTGACCTTTTTATAAACACTTCATTTTAGTTTGTCTTCTCACTTTATTGTGTTTTTTTCATGAATAGACATTCTTATTTAATGTAATGAAATTTATTAGTCTTATATTTTATGGTGAGTGCTTTGTATGTCCAAATATCCTTTAGTTTGCCTGGTCGGCATGGCTCAGTGGTTGAGCTTTGACCTATGAACCAGGAGGTCATGGTTCAATTCCTGGTCAGGATACATGCCTGGGTTGTGGGCTCTATCCCCATGTGGGATATGCAGGAGGCAGCCAATCGATGATTCATTCTCATCATTGATGTTTCTATCTTTCTCTCCCACATCCTTCCTCTCTGAAACCAATAAAATTTTTTAAAAAATCTTTTAGTTTGAGGCCATAAAGCTATTTTTCTGTTTCCTGATTTTGTCTTTCATATTCAGCCCTTAATTAATCAGGTGTTAGTTTGGTAAGGGCACAATCACGTTCTCTTTTAAAAATAACCAGTTGTCTCAGCACAACTTATAAAATAGTCTATCCTTTCCTCATTGATCTGCCATGGCACCTCAAGCATATATTGTTTCCACATATGCCAGAGGGTGGCCAAGTCTATATTTCAAAGATGGTTGCATGAATATAGCACACTTAACATGGTCTTATTACACTGCACCATTGGTATTCTTCATAGAGAGGTGGAGTCTGTGTTTTCTCCCCTTGAATCTGGTCATGTCAATGACTACAGTGGAAGTAACCCTGGTTAATTTCTAGGGTAGAGCATAAAAGATGACGCAGCCTCTCTGTCTAGCCTTAAGAGACCATGGAAGAATTTGGGCTATGCTGAAGCTACCATACAGAAAAAATCATAAGAAAATAAAGAGAAATAGCTAAGGACAAAGTAGTCCAGCCCCCAGTTGTTTGAGTTTTCCCAGTCAAGGCACCGAAGCCTTTGAAAAGATCCTTGCCACCATATAACTACAACCTAATGAGATCTGAGCTAGAACCTCCCAGCTGAGCACTCCCAAATTCTTTTGTCACAGAAAGTGTGATAGATAATAAATGATTGTTGTTAATTCGAACCACTAAGTTTTGGGATGACTTGTTATGGAGCATTAAAGAGAACACCAAGTCTTCTTCTGAAATCTCTATTTGTTCATTGGTCAATTTGCTTATTATATTTTTGTAATTTGTGAACTAGAGATAAGGAATACTAGCCTCATAAGGTTGATACAAAGATTAAATGGGTTGATTTTATCAGCGCCTAGCACATGGTAAGCGCCATATGTGTTAACTATTACTATTTCTAATAATAATGACTAAGATTATTATATCTGAGCCAATAGCATATTGTCATAATTTCCATATCATTATAATAATTAATGATATTCAGTAGTGTAGTTTTTTTTTTCTTTTTCTTCTTCAGGTTTCTCTTGATTTATTCCTGGGTACTTGTTCTTCTATATAAATTTTGAAATTGCTTGTAAATTACCTCATAATAATATGTTAGGACTCTAATTGCAATGACTCTATTATACAATTTAGAAAAAGTGAATATCTTTATGATTGTAAACTTAGAAAAAATAGTATTTCAAGAACAGGGGTTAGAATCACTTTTCTGTAAAGGTCTAGATAGTAAATGTTTCAAAGTTTAAGGGTTATCCAGTCTTTATTGCAGCTACTAAACTCTGCCTTTGTAGAGCAAAAGCAACCATAGACAGTATATAATCAAATGCACATGGTTGCCTGGATTTGGCCCACTGGCCACAATCTGATGTCCCTCTATTCAAGGATAGAACAAAATAAAGTCTCCTTAGCTACTTTGATTGTATATTAAATCCTGATATATAACATAGATCTTTTTCTGAGCTCTCTTTCTATTACATTTGTCTATTCACTGCTTAACTTATCCATTAATTTTATCATGTATTTAAAGAATGACCTTTTTCATTTTATTGTTTTAATTAGAGGCCCAATGCACGAAATTCATGCAAGAGTAGGCCTTCCTTCCCCCAGCTGATGGCACTGGCTTCCCTCTGGCACTTGGAATCCGGGCTTCCCTCGCAGCCCAGGCTTCATCCGGAAGGTCATCCAGAAGGACATCTGGAAGGATGTCTGGTCGAATTGGCATATTATGCTTTTATTATTATAGATTAGTTCTTTTTCAAACCTGTCTGCTCACATTTTGTAGTTTCATGTTGACTATTCATTTAATACCTTCATTCTTTATTCATTGTGGTTTTCCATTTCACAGTAGTTTCATATATTCTATATTTGATAATTTAAAATTCTGGAATCCCTATGGGACTAAATATATTGGGCTTTTGTTGTTATTTATTCTTGCTGATTCTAACTCTTGATGGTTCATTTCATTGTATGTTTTGTGAACTTCGTTTGTGAGCTCAGAGTTATTTCTTTCTTTAGTGTTGTATACCCCGAATTCTTTCCTCCAAAGAAGAATTGTATTTGCTTTTTCTGAGAGCCATGGGGTGTTACTGACCTGGGACATTTTCATTTTTATCATCCATCCAGGAGCCTCCACTTCACCCAGGATTCTTGGATTCAAATATGTCTTTTTTTTTTTTTACCTACATTGTGGTTTTCAGCATTTGCCACTAGGACAATCTTGGGGATTTTCTTTATTCTATGACTCCCAAGCAATACAACAAATATTATACTTGCAGGATCTAGTTGTGGGGTTTTTTCTGCATTAAAAACACTCCTTCAGATCATTTAATTAACATATTGCCACAAACAGTAGTGCTTGATAGATTCTTTAAAATAGAAAGTATAAGTGAAAATAAAAGACATGTGCCCTTACGTTTTGCTCCATATTGCCAATTGACCTCTGAAAAAATGTTTAATCAATGTATGTTCTCACAGCAGTGAAAGTAACCACTGTCTCTTACCATTGTCAACAGTGGCTATTACCAATCGTTTCATTTTCTCTTTCAGATACAGATATGTGTGGCTTTTTTTCCCATAGGGGAGAAAAAAATTATGATGGAGAAGAAACCAAGATGGTGGCATAGGTTAACACTGGAGATTGCTGCCTCGAACAACCAATCAAAAATATAACTAAAAGACGTAACGGACATCATCCAGAACCACAGGAAGGCTGGCTGAGTGGAAATTCTACAACTAGGAGGAAAGAGAATATCATACCCAGACTCAGAGGAGGCGCAGTGCTGAAGTGAAATACTCAGGTTCAGAGTGCGCCCGGAGCGGGCTGGCGGCGGAGGGTGAGGTTGTTGTTTTCAATCGGGAGGGAGTTTCAGACTCTGAGCTCCAGATCCGGGCGAGTCTCTAGGGACCCAGATTCAAACGGGAGAAGCGGGACTGTCTTGCTTTGGTCGGAACTCGAAGGCAGCTTTCTCTCTGAGGTTTGCAGTGGTTGCTGGGACTCTGTGAGGCAGAGCCCCTAGGGATGGAACTGAGAGCAGCCATAACTGCTCGCTCTGCCCGCTCTGTAGATCCCCGGGGACCCTCCCTGCCCAAGCCCTGCTCAGAGCCATTTGCCGGATAGACTCAGGCAAACTCTAGATTAGCACCACCCTAGAGATCCAGCACAGAAGTTCTCCCACTGCAGACACAGCGCTCTCTCATAGCCAGTAGACCTGGAGGTCAAATCACCCCCAGTATTGCCCACAACAATCAAGGCTTAACTACAACAAGACTAGGCACAAAGACCACAAGGGGGTGTACCAAGAAAGCATAAAAAATGCGGAGACAAAGAAACATGACAGAAATGGAGGATATAGAGATAAAACCCGCAATTTTAAGGTCTTTCAATAATTTTCTAGAAACTGCCGATAAATATAGTGAGATCCTCAAGAAATCTAATGAGACCCTCGATGTTTTGATAAAGAACCAACTAGAAATTAAGCATGCACTGACTGAAATAAAGAATATTATACAGACACCCAAGAGCAGACCAGAGGAGCGCAAGAATCAAGTCAAAGATTCGAAATGTGAAGAAGCAAAAAACACCCAACTGGAAAAGCAAAATGAAAAAAGAATACGAAAATAGTGTAAGGAGCCTCTGGGACAGCTTCAAGCGTACCAACATCAGAATTATAGGGGTGTCAGAAGATGAGAGAGAGCAAGATATTGAAAACCTATTTGAAGAAATAATGACAGAAAACTTCCCCCACCTGGTGAAAGAAATAGACTTACAGGTCCAGGAAGCGCAGAGAACCCCAAACAAAAGGAATCCAAAGAGGACCACACCAAGACACATCATAATTAAAATGCCAAGAGCAAAAGACAAAGAGAGAATCTTAAAAGCAGCAAGAGAAAGAAACTCAGTTACCTACAAGGGAATACCCATACGACTGTCAGCTGATTTCTCAACAGAAACTTTGCAGGCCAGAAGGGAGTGGCAAGAAATATTCAAAGTGATGAATACCAAGAACCTACAACCAAGATTACTTTATCCAGCAAAGCTATCATTCAGAACTGAAGGTCAGATAAAGAGCTTCACAGATAAGGAAAAGCTAAAGGACTTCATCACCACCAAACCAGCATTATATGAAATGCTGAAAGGTATCCTTTAAGAAGAGGAAGAAGAAGAAAAAGGTAAAGATACAAATTAGGAACAACAAACATGCATCTATCAACAAGTGAATCTAAGAATCAAGTGAACAAAAAATCTTATGATCATAATAGAATCAGGGACATCAAAAGGGAATGAACTGACTATTCTTGGGGGGGAAAGGGGTGTGGGAGATGTGGGAAGAGACTGGACAAAAATCGTGCACCTATGGATGAGGACAGTAGGTGGGGAGTGAGGGCGGAGGGTGGGGCAGGAACTGGGAGGAGGGGAGTTATGGTGGGAAAAAAGAGGAACAAATGTAATAATCTGAACAATAAAGATTTAATTAAAAAAATTATGGTGTATAAAAATGCATATGTAGTTTCATTCCTCATTTGAAGGTCACCAAGATAGGATTCAGTAATCATTCGTGGTGAACAACCAGCTTCCTAGGTCTGCCCATGGTCTTCTGTGAATAACTGAAGACCCTTGAAGCCTTCTTAGTTTTTTAGAGATGAAGGAAGAATGAGTTATCATTTGGCCTGGACAAACCATGCTAGGACAAAGTAAAAACCATGTCCACTCTCTAGAATCAGTTACATTCTCTCTCTGGCACTATAACCTTCAGGAAATTTTATCTGTTAAACCTTAATTCCCATAGTTGAAGGGAAATGGGGAAAAATATATTCTGCTTCACACTCTGAATCCATAAGGCCTTTAAAAAGTTGTTATGTAAATCAAGTGTATCATTAGAATGCAATTTCAATGTATGTTCAGATAGTCTGAGGATAAAAATTTATCAAAACACTTCTTTTATTGCCAGAATATTTTCAATTATATTAATTGGACTGTTTAATCTACCAACTGGCCCAATAAAGTAATTGTCCTTAATGGCTACAGAACTAACTTCCTACAAGAGAAAAAATTAGAAAAAATATGAATAAATTTGTATTATTATATTTCCCTAAGGACTGTAGGCCCCAGGTTCCAATAGAGAGAGAGTCTAAATGCACAGAGGTTCTGACATGGAATTTTTAAATTAAGTCAAACTTAACAAAAAGGCTGATGAATATCCCATCATATACCTGAAATTCCTTTCACCAAGTATACCTTCCACACACTTTCATGCTGAAGCATTATACCACGATAAAAAAAAAAATTCTTTCCCAACAGCCAATCAAGAGTCATTTAGTATTGAAGAGGTGCCATGAACTGACATTCCTATTAGCATAAGAGTGTGTTAGAATGTTAAGGACACCACAATGTGACCATTAATACTGATTAAGCCTAATTATATTTCTTAATATGAAAAATCACTTTCTAAAATGACAGTATTCACAGTCTTCCTCAAAATTGTACAATTCAAATAAGTAGCCATTGCTTTTAATTAATGACCAGAATTCAAACTAAGACACATTCCCAGGGGCCATGCATTATGTTTTATTAAATTATGATAGCAAATGACACATTTGTATCTTATTTTAATCTTTGTGTTTACCCAATTTCAAAATCAATTAAAACAATTAATTATAAATGGCCTTGGTCTTTTCAGTTGGGAAATGCTATCTGAGCAAATTTAAAAGTGTATTTTTGTTACTTACTAATATTTAAAAAATAGGTTCTCCTACAGGAAAAGACACATATGTTCATGCTAGTTCAAATCTATATAAGTTTAAAAATAGAACTCAGCCATTTATCCATCATCCTTTATTAGCAATGATCAAGAATCACCCATGCAACCCCCTAACCCAGGACTACATGATTTGGTGTCTCTGGTCATCTTGAGACAGAATATGAAGGCAATGATTTGTAGTCTCAGATGAGATATAAAAATGGCAATCTTTTGACACAGGTAAGACAGTTTGAAGCTTCCTGAATATTGGGGCTTCATGTTATTTTGCAACATTAGAGGTGGCTTTAAATCAAAGGTGAAGAAGTCAGAACGAGAACAGCAGGTAGTAAATAAGAGAAATATGGTGACATGGCCTGCCCGTGCCTGCTGGAGCTCAGGAGAAGGCTGACCCCATGCCAAACAGAACTAACAAAACTTTTTTCTCTAGATAGGGCAAACACAAAAATGATTTTTCCCTTACTTTTAAAAAATATAAACATAAAGAAGGTAGATTTTGCAGCAGAAAAAGAAGTGCTGTAACAATATACAAGGTAGCTTGGAAGGAAGCACAGATCAGATTAATACATGGGCAGCACATCTCTGGAGAACAAGGTTTAATTCCAGCTCTTGTCACAAATGAAATGAGTTTGACGGTCTGTAGTGAGCAGTATTGCATAACACACAAAACTGCTGCACTCCTTGGCAGAGAAAATCAAGAATGTTCCTCACAGAACAAAGTTAATCCCATTTGATAGAAAATAACTCATAGTGCAATTCCTTTAAGTATCTGGGGAGGAAAATTCCTTACAGATGGTGAGCATTATTGATTACAAGATATAGGAAACAATTGTCCTCCATCTCATTACTCTATTTGGTCGGTTGATCAGAAAGGGGTTTCAAGCACCAGAAATATTAATCTTTCACATTTTTTATTAGTAGCAAATAATATCAGTGTATCATTAACCCATGTGTCTTTTCCAAAATAGATATCTGTGCACTAGGAGAAAATTGTTCAAGGGTGCATTTTGTCACCAACATAGGATTATGTGACTCACCTGAGCTTGAGGGGCCCCGAATTATTGATTTTAAGACCCACAAAGGAAATCTCAAATGTAATGTATATTTCTGAGGTATGTTCCTGGTGTGGCTACCAATTTCACAGTTATAATTTCAATGAATTTCTCTGTGCTATCACTTCACAGCAACTTATCCTTTGAAAATAATGCAATAATAATGATTGTGTTTCTAATACATAGACTGAATACCGAATAAAGCATTCTTCATGGTATCTAATCACTCTAGTTCCAATTCCTCTTTTTTGTGTGTTTTTTTAAAAAATATTTTTTATTGATTTCAGAGAGGAAGGAAGAGGGAAAGAGATAGAAACATCAATGATGAGACAGAATCATTGATCTGCTGCCTTCTGCATGCCTGCCTCTGGGGACTGAGCCCGCAATCTGGGCATGTGCCCTGACCAACCGGGAATCCAACCAATGACTTCTTGGTGCATGAGTTGACACGCAACCACTGACCCACACCAGCCTGGATCCAATCCCTCTTTTTACACCATTTCAATAAGCAATGTGATTTTTAAGGAGTCACTGGGCTCCTGTTTCACTTTTATCATTTGAGTTTACATAGTAAACCACAATGATGAAATCCTGCAAAGACTTCAGGGATTAACCACATTTCCTGTTTTAATACAGGGATGTTGTAAGGACTTGTGATTCAACCTTGTATTAATACAAATGCCTCTCTTACCCGTCATTTCATCCCAGAAGAGAGAAAATATTTGTTTGTTCACTGAGCCATCATAGCTATGACATGTAGATCTGCAAAACATCAAAAAGTATGTTAAAATTATTTTCTCTTGCTGACTGTCTAACTTTTATAATGGCTCTGTATATCTCAAATTCTATTTTAAAAATCAAAAAGAAAGAAAGAAGAAAGAAAGAAAGAAAGAAAGAAAGAAAGAAAGAGAGAAAGAGAGAAAGAGAGAAAGAGAGAAAGAGAGAAAGAGAGAAAGAAAGAAAAAGATGTGTAACACTGGGTGTTGATTGGATTAACTAAAGTGGTTGATGTTATTAGTGAAAATATTGAATAAAAATCAGCTCAATAAATAAAGCAGAAAACACTTTTTTTAATGAGTGCAACAAAAGGTTATGAAAGAACACTTATTAAGCACTGCACTGTATTTAAAGAACATGCAAAATGATATACATCCATTGTCTCACGGAATTCTCATAGCAACACCAGGAGTAGATATTGGCACCACTATTTTGCAGATGAGAAAATGAGTTCATACAGGTTAAATAACTTAAAAATATCAAATATATGTGACAGAACTAGAATTTCTAGACCTGACTGAACTGCAAAGCTATTATTTTCTCTATACTGTAGCATGTTCTATTAGTGTAAGAATTAGGGTACAGGTTAAACTGCTGTAACAAAGAGCTGCCAAAATACAGTGGCTTACATAAGAGATTTGTTTATTAATTTATTCAAGAGGCCCGGTGCACAAAATCTGTGCACTTGGGGGGCGGGGGTTCCTCAGCTTGGATTGCAAGAGGACACAGGCCAGGCCGAGGGACCCCACTGGTGCACAATAGGGGCCACAGAGGGACATGTGAGGCCAGCCAGATGGGGAGGGACTGCATGTCTGGCCCATCTCACTCAGTCCTGATCAGCCAGACCCCAGCAGCAAGCTAACCTACTAGTCAGAGCATCTGCCCCCTGGTGGTCAGTGCACATAATAGAGAGCAGTTGAGCAGCTTTAGCATATCATTAGCATATTATGCTTTGATTGGTTGAACAGCTGACCAGACAACTGGACACTTAGCATATTAGGCTTTTATTATATAGGATATTTACTTTTCTCCCACATAATGGTCTTAGAGATTTCTGCTTCGTTTTCAACTGTTTCACAGAGTTATTCATGGTTGCAAATTCCTTCCATCTCTCTGCTTGTTCATCCTTTAGGGTGTTGTCCTCCTCTGCATCATGAAAGCTAGGTTGCTTCTATATTCATATTCCAGCATGCACAAAGAGGCAGAGAGACAAAATCTAGAGAAAGTAATGTGGCTTTCTTTTTCATTATTAATTTAATTTATTGGGGTGACATTGGCTTGCAAAACTGTACAGGTTCAAGCGTGCAACTCAGCAAAACATCATCTGCACATTGCATTGTGTGCCCATTGCCCCAAGCAAAGTCTCTTTCCATCCTCATTCCCCCCACCTTTGCCCACTTCCATCTAGCCCCCATCCCTTTCCCTCTTGCCATCACCATACTGTTGTCTGTGTCTGTGTGCTATATATATGTTGTTGTTCTTTTGCTAATCCCTTCACCTTCTTTCATGGTTTTTAAGAGAAGATGGCCCAAATGCTTCAGATATTCACTTTCATTCACATCCCATTGGCTCAACCTTGTTGCTTACCTAGTGGTAAGGGAAAGTGGAGAATGTAGTCAGTCTCTAGCTAGGTGGCCATGTGCCTAGAAAATAAAGAAATAATGGATTTTGATGAAAAACTCGTATACTGTCACCATTAAGGTTTATACAGAAGGGTCAAGTGTACGCAGTATGTGGTGAAGGGACTCCATAGGAGAATTCAGAAGTCATAATAGCCCCACCAGTGTGGCTTAGTGGTTGTATGTCAACCTATGAACCAAAAGGTCACTGATTCCATTCCCAGTCAGGGCACATGCCTGGGTTGTGGGCTTGATCACCAGTAGGGCGCGTGCAGGAGGCAGTCAATGAGTGATGATTCTCTCTCATCATTGATGTTTCTATTTTTGTCTTGCTCTCCTTTCCCTCTCTCTAAAATCAATTTTTTAAAAAGCCATAGTAAGTATAGAAAGCACTTGAATGAAGATGTGATGAGGGGATTTCACTTTGTCCCAGCTATGACTACTATGTGACAAATGGACATTTGAGTTTAGTCATATTTTAGCTAAATTACTTCTTGAAAGAAAAGTCAGTTATATAGAATACATATTATGTCATGTTACAAATACAGATTGTGTAGAAAATATTGTATAACATATGTACTATAATTAAATATATTTATTACATTCTAGTTTTACTCTACTAGTAATAGCCCTTAAAAATCATTTATTGTAAAAAGTAAAAAGAAATAGATAAAGCAGGTTTGGAAAAATCTTGAGTATTGTTTGATTCTTTTTTAATCTTTATATATTTGGAAATATTCATAATAAAATATTTTAAAACAAATTATTAAGAAAAAACAACCAAGAGGAAAAGTCAGCAATATTAAAGTGAATACAGACTGATAAGTGGAAGCAAAGAATAGAAGTGAAAGTCTAACTACTTTGTTTTCTAAAATGATTTTGTGTAGAAGTTTCAGATGGGATATGTTTACACTAATGACCTGGTAGTTAGACCATATCATAGCAACTTGAATTGCAATGCAATTTTCCTTACAGTGTATTTCAGGTGGAATGTCTTCTTATCTGTCTCTATTCTTCTTCACAAAACTTTACCCAATGCTCTAACTTAAACTGATTTCTCTGTCCTCTCAAATTTTTCTATAATAATCGACCACAACACTCATATCAGTGCTTCATCAGACATTGCCAGATATTGTTTCTCAATATATTGTAGTCTTAGAAGCTTTATGTCAAAATATTCCTTATAAAATTGTCAGATTTTAAAGACAACTCTTATTAGACAAAATTTACATTTACTCAAAGTTTGCGTTCTCTCATTATATTATATAATATTTTTGAAAGACCTGAATTTTTCACCCCTTCATACCTAATTGACTCTAGGTAAGAAACACTCTCTTCATGTTTTAATTTCCTCATTTGGAAAGTGGAGGTAATGATGCTTACTTTGTAAGATGTTGTAGGTATAAAATGGGACACCTTAAGGGAAAGCACTTAGCAGAGTGATTGGCACATGTTATGTACTTAGTAGAGTTCAGTTCTTTATTCTCCTTTATATAAACACTAGAGGCCCAGTGCATGAATTTCATGCACTAAGGGAGGGGATTCAGCATCGATTGCAAGAGGGCTCAGACCCCACTGGTGCAGGATCAGGGCTGGGGAAGAATGCAGGAGGTTGGCCAGCTGGGGAGGGACTGTGGGAGGCTACAGGGTGTGTCCAGCCCATCTTCTTCAGTCCCGATTGGCCGTACCCCAGCAGCAAGCTAACCTACTGGTTGGAGCGTCTGCCCCCTGGTGGTCAGTGCACATCATAGTGACTGGTTGACTGGTTGACTGTCTGCCTCTTGGTGGTCAATGCATGTCATAGAGAGTGGTTGAGCAGCCTTAGCATATCATTAGCATATTATGCTTTGATTGGTTGAATGGCCAACTGGAAGACCGGACACTTAGCATATTAGGCTTTTATTATATCTACTAGAGGCCTGGTGCATGAAATTCGTGCACAGGGTGTGTGTGTCCCTCAGCCCAGCCTGCACACTCTCCAATCTGGGACCCCTCGAGGGATGTTCGACTGCCTGTTTAGTCCCGATCCCTAGTCGCCCCCAACTGCCCTCCCCTGCAGGCCTGGTTCCTCCCAACTGCAATCTCTTTCAGGCCTGGTCCCTCCCAACTGCCCTCCTTTGCTGGCCTGATGGCTCACAACTGCCCTCCCCTGCTGGTCATCTTGTGGTGGCCATCTTGTGTCCACATGGGGGCGGCCATCTTTGAGCACATGAGGGAGGCCATCTTGTGTGTTGGAGAGATGGTCAATTTGCATATTGCTCTTTTATTAGATAGGGTAATAATAAAAGCCTAATACAGTGGGGCCTTGACTTACAAGTTTAATTCATTCCATGATGGATCTCGTAACTCAAATTACTCGTATGTCAAATCAAGAAGTGAACAAGTGAGACACGTGATGCTGGGCTGATGTTGTGACGTTCACTGTGACATTCGCTGTGACAACTAGCAGTGGGGTATCTGAAGCTGGCTCGTAACCCGAATTTTAGCTCTCAACTCAAAGCAAAAGACGGCTCGTATCTCGAAAAACTCGTTAGTCGGGACACTCCTAAGTCAAGGCCCCACTGTATGCTAATTAGACCAGACAGCTGAATGACCTACTGGACCTCCTTCTGGACAACTTTTTGAATGAAGCCAGGGCTGCGAGGGCCAAGCCCCTTGCACGAGTTTTGTGCATTGGGCCTCTAATAGGATAATAAAAGGAATAGGCATTAATTCCAATAGTTTAAATATTTCTCTTAACTTTATTGAGGTATATTTGAATATCATAAATTCACCCATTTCAAGTATACAATGTAATGATTTTTAGTAACTTTATCGACTAGTACAATCATAAACATAAATTAGTTTTATAATATGTTTATCCACCTCAATAAGGTCAATATGCTTTATAACCCTTAAACATACTTTCTTCCGTTGGCTATTGTGTAGAATAGGACTTGTGTACATCTAGTTCAACATTTAATGTCTTCTCAAACTGCATTGAGACTTACAGTGCAACTATTCCACTGGTCCCCTGGCTATTGTTTTGTTCCCTTTATTGCTATAATGCCCAATACATTTGAAGTTGAGCAACTTGGGCAGTGGAATGTCCAACAGTGATGATACTCAACTAATCAGTGTGTAAGCAGAGCTGTTCATGCCACAACAACATGGAATACATGACCTTTCTTGCATGTTATGTGTAGTTACTATTCAGTGTCTTTTTGTCTTCTCAGTCAGTGAGAATCAGGCATAAGGCAATAATATTGACTGTCCTATTTTCATGTTTGTTTTAGCCATAGTTCTCTAAGTTTCTTGCTGAATAAACTTGTATCTATTTATTGCTGTTATTACTATTGTTATTTATTGAGTGCTTTTTATATGCCAGGAATTGTGCTAAATACTTTTTGTGCATCATTTTGCTTCTTGATCTTCATGATAAACCTACTAAATAGTTACCATCTTTATTTTAAAGATGTGGAAATGTGTTTCCCATTTTGGATGAGGAAACTGAGGTCTAAAGATGTAAAATACTTTCCCAACATCACCTAACAAGTTTGTAATGGAGCCTGACTACAAAACCCTCTTAATCACATTTCCAAGAGTAAAGATCATAAACCACCTGCTCAGTGAATACCAACCATCATTATAACCTATATTTATTAACCCATAAATACCCTGTGTGGCAGGAATTGTTAGCCCCATTTAATTGAAGAGGAAACTAAGGGTCAGAGAGTTTAAATGACGTGCTAAGGGAAACTAAGTGGCACTTAGGGTCACAAATACAAGGCAGCTAATGTGGGCCTCCCTTAAACCAAGTGGACTCTCTTGAACTCCCTCTGCCTCTGAGTTCAAATACTGGTTCTGTTACTTCTTAGCTGTTTAATCAAGGAAGAACTGTTCAACCTTTTAGAACCTCAGTTTTCTTATCTATAATATGAGGTTAATGATAATAGCAACTTAATAGGTTATTGTGAAGATTAAATTAGTCAAGATATATAAAGTACCTAGAACCAGGGTCTGGTACATAATAAGTGCTTTATAAAAATCAGCTTATTAATAATAGTAGCAATAGGATTTATTGTTACTGTGCTGAATTGCCTCTAGGCCATGTATCATTTATCATATCAAGTGCACTGTTTTTCAGCCTCATCATCTTCTATATAGTCCTGTTTTCTTGCACCTACTTTTTATAGATGTTTTAAATCTGGTATTCCAGCAATACTCCAAACCATTCGAAACTATTTTTAAAGATGCAGGATTGAGTTTCTTCACAATATACATTTGTGATTAATTTGCTTTCCAATGTGATAAGAATGTGTGAGAATACAATTTCACTCTTCTTTTTGTGATGAGGACAGAGTTTCCTACTCTACTCTAGAATCTCAATAGTCTTGTTTCTTACAAACAGTGGGGAAATAATGACCTTATCAAAGCTAATGAAGTCAGAGGTCCATAGCAGTATTATCAGCAGCGAGCCCAAATGGAAAAGGCCCAACCCTCCTGGCCAGGGCAAATATCAGCTGGACCCTTAGGGAGGCTTTTTACAAATTTCAACCACTACTCAGGGGGTTCGAATCATTTCTAAAATTTAAAAAGTGCTTTTCTGATAAGTAGACTTGCTAGCTAATATCTCTTGAAAGTGAAAAGACTAGCTGGAAAGTAGATATCAACCTAAAATATAGTCATATTTCTCATAACCAGTGATTTACATGTGAATCCACATAGGTGGTTATATATATTACCTGCTTTTAAAAAAAGCTAAGCTTTCATGAATCATTTATTCTGTGTGACAAATATATGATTATGATTCAAACTTGTGTAGTTTGTCTCTTTGTTTGTTTGTGAAATGTTTCTCCAGTGCCTACTATAAGCCATGCACTCTACATTGGTTCTTTGGTATTGATAATGTGTAATAACATAAAGTCCAGAAAATGACCTTGCTTCTGCTGTGACCCTGGAGATTTCTTAGTTTCATTATAGATATATTTTGACTTAACTCTGAATACAGATGATCAAATTAACAGGATTCTGGAATGTCCTTATCCCAGGATATCCTAGGTCCTGCCATGATGATACATTTGAAATTAATTTCCTTTAAGAGAAAATTAATATCGTGTCTGTGATCAGTTTAATAGAGGCTAAATGATTAGTAAATATGCTTGTCACTTCTAATATTTACCTTAAACGTATATTTAGTATGGCAAAACATATGTTCTGAAAATTGTTATAAATGTTTGGTTATCTGGTTTCAAGAACAGATACACAAAGAGGGGAAATTAATCCAATCTCTACTATATTATGATCCTATTTCTTTATTTTCTTTTTTTTAATATATTTTATTGATATTTTACAGAGAGGAAGGGAGAAAGATAGAGAGTTAGAAACATCGATGAGAGAGAAACATCGATCAGCTGCCTCCTGCACATCTCCCACTGGGGATATGCCCGCAATCCAGGTACATGCCCTTGACTGGAATCGAACCTGGGACCCTTCAGTCCGCAGGCCGACGCTCTATCCACTGAGCCAAACCGGTTTCGGCGATCCTATTTCTTAATTATCCAAATTTAAATATTTCAGTAATGGACCTGCAGTGTTGCTCAGTGGCTCAGCATCTACCTATGAACCAGGAGGCCATGGTTTGATTCCCCAGCAGGGCGCATGCCTGGTTGCAAGCTCCATCCTCAGTAGGGGGTGTGCAGGAAACAGCCAATCAATGATTCTCTCTCATCACTGACATTTCTATCTCTCTATCCCTCTCCCCTCCTCTCTGAAATCAATAAAAATATATATTTAAAAAATAAATATTTAGTAATGATAAAAGTAAATGTTAATAATGTTATATAGGTTTTAATATCCTCTTAAACAATGGTTAAAACATGCATATGGATTTTTCTCTTCAAGCAAAAAAAACTGATATAAAATAAAATCAAAGTGCACACCAAGTATTTAAGGATAATATTGAAGGATATGCACTCATATATATTTAAATCTTGTTCTAACAATATTGGAAAGGTATTTATGATATATACTACCTGCACTATTAGAGTTAGTTCAAGATGGGAACAATGAATCATAACTATTTTTTTTCAAGTGACTTTAAAAAGACCTTTATACTGTGTAATTAATTGGCCAACTAGGGAAATCTGCTGTAGAAATAAATGCAGTTCAAATAGTATTTCATAGTAGATGGCATTTGTTCAGAAACCTTTTTTCTGAAGACTATTAAAACATGCATGAGAAACTACCAATTACTTAGTCCAGAGAGAGTTCCTTACAGAAAAAGCTTGGGGAATTATCATACAATAATAATAAAAACACCAAATGTGTTCCATAGGGCATGAGATCATATACTCTTGGTGACTTTAGTCACCAGATTTTATATCTAATTAGGTCTATCACTGTGCTTCAAGATCAGTTTAAATAGTTGACTCCTTATTGAAAAATTAAAATTTATTGGCATGAAATGTGCACAGAACTGCTAGTCTTACAGTGACATTGGATCTTTTACTCATAAGTATCCTTTTCATTGATATGTAACATTTTTGATATTCATCTTAAAGTGCAACAGCAGATGAGAAGGTATTAGTCTGCACATGTCTCTAAAGAGTATAACAATCTCAATTTATTGCAGAAGGAAATGCCTGGAACACATGATGCAAATGCTATAAACATGTCTTCTCTTTTGAACTGAAATCTGCAGCTGAACTTGATTCAGTCTTCCTTACTCCTAACCAGGTCATTTCATAAGACATGAAAATTTACATAAAGTGCTTTTTATTTTCCCTCTCATCTATCAATTCATTCAAATGAATTCTATTTGGATAACTGAGATTTGACTGCTTTAGTTAGAGACTAATAATCAGTACTAAAATCTGTGCCAAGGTATCATTTCACCATGCTTTTTCTTCAGCCAATTGCTGACTTAAAGTGGAACATTCCTAGTAATATTTGACTTGTTAGAGCCTCATTTTTAGGCCCTTAGTTTCCAATCATCTAGCACAAAATAACATGGGAATTAAGTAAAAGTTTGAGGAGGCATTGGGAGATTATTCAGCCTTTATCTTCCTTAAAGTTGAGTGATTAGTGACCATATGAATGGTTAGGGCTTTGGTAGTCATGGGTACTTTGGTAAAAATTCATAGCTCAGAATGAATAATTTTTTATTGAAGTCCAATATGGTTTGCACTGTATCCTAAGGATTATGATCATGGCTACTGGCCTCCATGTGGGTGTAAAGTAGTCCCCACTCAATATCCTTGGATGGTGCTGACATTGGTTTAATCAATATACGTGCTGATAAATCTCAGACAAAAGAGAACAATAAAACAGTGGAAAAACAAAAAAATGAATTTGCATTAAATATAAAGACATTGTTCCTGTCTGTTGCTTAAACAAGCATGTGGGGGGGGGATGAGTCAAGTATTTTGGCACTGGAGAGAAAATTCCCCTTAGATTTATAATGGAACAACTGGACAAGATGGTAAAAATTATTAAGGGCATTGCTACAAAATAGGTTAATATGAAAACTAAATTTTCTCTTTGTCTTTTATTAAAGTTGTCCTAGTTGATCCTGGGTTGACATTGAAACACATTCAAGACAGCCTTATTTTCAAGACATAGTTTTTTGAATTTCTAATTCATATTTGAAAGGAATCCATAAACCAGGTTTATTTAAACACTCTAAAAACAATACTACTTTAAGTTGAACAACTCTTGTACAAGGTGATATTCATATAAATAGATAAGCTATATTTACATAAAAATTGAGAATTTTAAATTCTTATTAGTAGGGTTGTGACAAGTTTCTTCATAAAAGGAGAGCATTGATACCAGTAATGGGTTCAAACTAGTGAAAAAGATTGGTTTTTGGAAGAATTATTGACTACACTAAAGCCTAGTTAATATAACAACTGGTAATTACTGATTGGTCTTACACCGAGAAATTTGTGTAACCATTTTGGTGTCCAAAATAATAGCAAAAAACAAATTTAAAAATATTTTTGAGAGTCATTACTGAAAGGGCGAGGACTATGCCCTCCATCTTACCCTGGGTCCTCCATTTTTGGGCAGAGCCATGTGCTCGGCAAGGCTTCTTCCCGGAAGCCCAAGCCTCTGCTAGCCACACCCCGGATTTCTCTAAACTAACGAGACACCGACTTGCGCCTGGCCAATCGGCAGGGCCCACAGTCCCCTCTCCTCCCCTTACTCCACCCCCCTATAAAACTCCTCTTCACAGCAGGCTAGGTCTCTCTCTGCCACCTGCTGCTGTGTCAATAAGGAGGGTAGGGGAGCCAGACCCGGGTTTGAATAAAAGACTCTTTGCTTTTGCATCGGTCACGGCTGGCTCCCTGGTAGTCTTTTGGGGATCCTGAAATCTGGGCATAACACTAGCCTATTTTGCTAATTGGTGCCTCAGTTTTCCCTAGTTAAATGGAGCATCGGTCACGGCTGGCTCCCTGGTGGTCTTTTGGGGATCCTGAAATCTGGGCATAACAATTACTTGATAATTATTAAGTATGAAGGAACCATTATATAATGGAACCAAAATATGAATAGTAAAGGTAGGAAAATGGGGAGAGATGAGACAGAACAAAAAAGCTATCAGTTAAAAACAACTACAATAACAACTATTCCCTTAAATGTGCCCCAAGACAACTATCTTTCAGAATCTCGGTTGAGGATTATGTTTTCTAACTTTTCATTCTTATTTTTAATCTCATGAGAAACTCATATTCTTTTTTTTTTTTTGACAACTGCTGCATTTGCATCAGTGCTGTTAAAGTCATATTGGTTTCCATCTGCACAGCTTAGTGACCTCCAGACTGAGAGTTGAATGTTATGTCTACGGGAGCCTGACAGATTCCAAGTGACAGATGAAATCATTGAGTTGAATTGGTAACTGCAAAATGGACACAATTAGATTGGTTGTGAAATTCCGAAGATGAAACTGCTAGATAGAGCTGAAGTTCCTTGCAGTGCCAAAGCAGTTAGTTTTTGAGAACTAACTTATATTTGGAACAATTTCTTATAAAGAGCTTTTGTAGCTAAAATTCTGAAAGCTCAGGTATCCTTTACCTGAGTCTTAAGGAAGGTAAAAAAAAAAAAGACCTAGGCAATTAATCTTTGCCATTTGTCGACATCTGTTTTTACTTTCCCTGAACCCACTAACCTGGAGGGGATTATATATTTTCTTTAACTCTGATTCAAGAAGATGATTCAGAAAGAAATTGGATTATATTAGTAACACTCTAATTTTGCAATCTAACATAATCAGGTGCAAATACACAGCCAATTCCAGTATTTGAATTGGATATCACATATCTGTTAAGGGGAAAAAAACAACACTTTAAAATCTCTACTAAAAAAAATCAGGGGAGATTAGAAATAATTTCTGAAAGTGAAGAACAATGAAATAAAAATGCTTAAATGATTATAGCAAACAAAGAGTTTTATTTTAGTTCACCCTATTATTGAAATGGAAATGATACACTGTTACTTGATAGTAAAGTTACTTTTCCCATTTTCATTCTTGATTTATAACTCTAATTTTACATTCAGTTGTTAACAATCTTACAAAGTCAGTGCAAATCTACAGAGATAATGAAAAATAAATGATGCTACAAAGTCTAGTCAAAATTAACACTAGACCATTAAGATGTCAAATTACAATGGGTTAGTTTCATCAGGTATACCATTTTGTAGTACAGTATTGGGCAACAACAGGGGAAATAAATTATTCAGACACTCTGCTCCTTTTAGGATTCTACTGAACAACTTGTGCAAGCAGCTTCTGTCTCCCGCTCTGCCAGAGCATGGAAAATAATTCAGGCTTTATTCTTGTAGACTCGGAATGGATTTCTGTGATGATTTTAATGTCTCTCTTTTAAAATTTCAGTATATTTTAATGACATAGTGAATCATCAGTGTTGTTGAAAGGTTTCATTACTCATTGTATGAAGTTGAAATGCTCCATTACTCATTATATCAGGTTCAAATGAGATATAACTGCTTTGTAGCATAATGCTTATTTATTAAAATGTATTTATCTTGTCGATGCATTAATATGTGTTTTTCATAAGAGATGTGATTTTGATAACAATTTCCCATAAAATTAGAAGAGCTATCTGAAACCTTTTAGACAATTTAGCAGAATATTAATCTTACAAAATTGCTATGCTAATAGCATTCTTCTAAGTAAATACAGTGAAGCTTCATTATAGTATTCCTAAAATGATCTGTAACCCACTACCTCTAGTCATTAAAAAATGCATTCCTTAACATCAAAGTTACCTTGACAATTGTAACACTAGACATCTCAAAACTGTTTTTAGCCGAAACCGGTTTGGCTCAGTGGATAGAGCATTGCCAGCGGACTGAAAGGTCCCAGGTTCGATTCCGGTCAAGGGCATGTACCTGGGTTGTGGGCACATCCCCAGTAGGAGATGTGCAGGAGGCAGCTGATCGATGTTTCTCTCTCATTGATGTTTCTAACTCTCTATCTCTCTCCCTTCCTCTCTGTAAAAAATCAATAAAATATATTTAAAAAAAAAAAGAAGTTTTAAAAAAACCAAAACAAACTGTTTTTATCTGCTGGAAATTAATTTCAAAAACTTTCTATTGAATCAGTTCTAAAAGAAGAGACATGTTCTATAATATAGCAATACAATCTATTGGTTGTCTATCTGGCTTATCCTAGCATGAGACTTAGATATAAGTCTTAGATATTAGTACAGTTTATCAGCAGGAATTTGCCTCCACTGTGAAAAAAAAAAAAGGTTAATTTGGCATCTTGTTTCCTCAAAGACGTGGATGTAAATGAGAGTGAAAAAGTAAAAATTGACCCAGTTATTATGGAGTACATTAAAAAATCAAATTATGTTGAGATAAGCCTGGAAATCTAAATTGTTAAGGAGGCATATTTTGTATCAGTCAAATAACAAACAGTAAGAAGGGTATATTTTTCAAGTGTATAAAGCATCTATATATATAAAAGCCTAAGTGACCAGCTGACTGACTGACCGTTCGACCATCGACTGGTAGCTATGATGCGCACTGACTACTAGGGGGCAGACACTCAATGCAGGAGCTAAAACCACAGGCAGAGAAAAGTGGAACAGACTGATGAGTCTCAGAGGGAAGGGGGTGGGGGGAGGATGGGAAGATATTAACCAAAGATTTTATATGCATGCTAGAGGCCCGGTGCACAGATTCCTGCACCGGTGGGGTCCCTCGGCCTGGCCTGCACCCTCTCACAGTCCGGGACCCCTTGGGGGATGTCAGAGAGCCAGTTTTGGCCCAATCCCCACAAGCCAGGCCAAGGGACTCCACCAGTGCATGAATCTGTGCACCAGGCCTCCAGTATGAAAATAAAGTGAGAAAACTGCCTGTTTCTTATTTAAAGGACCAGGTGGGTAGATTGAGAACTCAAACAGAAATAGATAAGAGAATGGTTTAGGATACCTTTGAAAGGCTGGTGACATACATTCTTGATTACTTATGTCACTGGCATGTATTAATTTAGTTACTAATATTTTTTAAGGCTTAGTTGGGGAAAAAGTGGAAAGGCTAAAGAAAAACGTGAAGATTGAAGGGAAGGAAACAAATAATTAATGAATAACAACAAAGCTATAAGCTAAGGATTATTCTGTCCATTTTTCAGGTGAGGAAGCTGAGGCTCAGAACATTTAAGTACTTTATTCAATGTCGTACTGGTAGCATGAAGATTCTAACTTTTATATCTGGCTTTTTGGTCTACACAAAAGCAAGCTGCCCGGATAAATGGAGGAAAGTTGTGAAGAACTTTAAAAGAATCACAAGAAAATAAATACATGAATATTGAAAACCATCTCTTTACATGGCATCAGATGTATAATATCTATTGTTTTCTTGCCATTTTAATCAATTGCTCAACAATACATATACACAAGAATGTTTTCTTTGAGAATAGTGCAGTATGATTTATTATAAGTACACTGATACTTTGTCAAAATGCAAATGAGAAAAATGTGGTCTTAAAAGACATGAAGATAATGTTTAGATATAAAGAAGAAATTATTTACTTTAAAATATATTAAGCAGGATACAAAAGTGGGTCATAAATGGCAAAGTCCTCCATTTATAAAAGACTCTGTTTACCAAAACTTGCTTGCTACTATTGACTCAGATCATAAGACGTCTTTATTACCTTGTATCTCTTCAAAAATAAACAAATCAGAACAAAAAGCTAGATACATCACTTTCTTTTTTTTTTATTGCTTAAAGTATTACAAAGGGTATTACATATGTGTCCATTTTATCCCCCCGCCCTAGACAGTCCCCTAGCCTCCCCTATCCCCCAATGTCTTATGTCCACTGGTTATGCTTATATGCATGCATACAAGTCCTTTAGTTGATCTCTTACCCCCCTACCTTCTGCCCCGCAACCCTCCCCGGCCTTCCTGCTGCAGTTTGACAATCTGTTTGAGGCAGCTCTGCCTCTGTATCTATTATTGTTCAAAAGTTTATAATGGTCTCTATTATCCATGAATGAGTGAGATCATGTGGTATTTTTCCTTCATTGACTGGCTTATTTCACTTAGCACAATGCTCTCCAGTTCCATCCATGATGTTGCAAATGGTAAGAGTTCCTTCCTTTTTAGAGCAGCATAGTATTCCATCGTGTAGATGTACCACAGTTTTCTAATCCATTCATCTACTGATGGGCACTTAGGCTGTTTCCAGATCTTAGCTATGGTGAATTGTGCTGCTATGAGCAAAGGGGTGCATATATCCTTTCTGATTGGTGTTTCTGGTTTCTTGGGATATATTCCTAGAAGTGGGATCACAGGGTCAAATGGGAGTTCCATTTTCAGTTTTTTAAGGAAACTCCATACTGTCTTCCATAGTGGCTGCACCAGTCTGCATTCCCACCAGCAGTGCACAAGTGTTCCTTTTTCTCCACATCCTCTCCAGCACTTGTCGTTTGTTGATTTGTTGATGATAGCCAGTCTGACAGGTGTGAGATGGTACCTCATTGTTGTTTTGATTTGCATCTCTCGGATGATTAGTGACTTTGAGCATGTTTTCATATGTCTCTTGGCTTTCTGAATGTCCTCTTTTGAAAGGTGTCTATTTAGGTCCTTTGCCCATTTTTTGATTGGATTGTTTATCTTCCTTTTGTTAAGTTGTATGAGTTCCCTATAAATTTTAGAGATTAGGCCCTTATCAGATATGAGATTGGCAAATATGTTTTCCCACACAGTGGGTTTTCTCGTTGTTTTGTTGATGGTTTCTTTTGCTGTGCAGAAGCTTTTTATTTTGATGTAGTCCCATTTGTTCATTTTCTCTTTCGTTTCTAGTGCCCTAGGAGCTGTATCAGTGAAGAAATTGCTTCGGCATGTGTCTGAGATTTTGTTGCCTTTGTATTCTTCTAGAATTTTAATGGTTTCCTGTCATACATTTAAGTCCTTTATCCATTTTGAGTTTATTTTTGTGTATGGTGTAAGTTGGTGGTCTAGTTTCATTTTATTGCATATATCTGTCCAATTTTCCCAACACCGTTTATTGAAGAGACTATCTTGGCTCCATTGTATGTTCTTGCCTCCTTTGTCAAATATTAATTGAGCATATTGGTTCGGGCCGATTTCTGGGCTCTCTATTCTATTCCATTGATCTATATGCCTATTCTTGTGCCAGTACCAGGCAGTTTTGAGAACAGTGGCTTTGTGATACATCTTGATATCTGGTATGGAGATCCCACCTACTTTGGTCTTTTTCAGGATTGCTGCAGCTATTCGGGGTCTTTTTTTATTCCAGATGAATTTTTGGAGAGTTCGTTCTAGATCTCTGAAGTATGCCGTTGGTATTTTAATGGGAAGTGCGTTGAATTTATAGATTGCTTTGGGTAGTATGGACATTTTAATGATGTTGATTCTACCAATCCATGAACACGGTATGTTCTTCCATCTGTTTATGTCTTCCTCTATATCATTTTTCAACGTCCTGTAGTTTTCTGAGTAGAGGTCTTTTACCTCTTTAGTTAAGTTTATTCCTAGGTAGCTTAATTTTTTTGGTGCGATGGTAAACGGGATTGTTTTTATAATCTCTCTTTCTGAAAGTTCACTATTGGTGTATAGAAATGCCTCGGATTTCTTGGGGTTAATTTTGTATCCTGCCACATTGCCAAATTCATGTATTAAGTCCAGTAGCTTTTTGATGGAGTCTCTAGGGTTTTGTATGTATAATATCATGTCGTCTGCAAATAAGGACAGTTTTACTTCCTCTTTTCCAATTTGGATGCCTTTTATTTCTTCTTCTTGCCGAATTGCAATGGCTAACACTTCCAGTACTATGTTGAACAGGAGTGGTGAGAGGGGGCATCCCTGTCTTGTTCCTGTTCTTAGGGGAAATGGTGTTAGTTTTTGTCCATTGAGTATGATGTTGGCTGTGGGCCTGTCATATATGGCTTTTATTATGTTGAGGTATGATCCTTCTACTCCCACCTTGCTGAGAGCTTTTATCAAAAATGGGTGTTGAATTTTGTCAAATGCTTTTTCTGCATCAATTGATATGACCATGTGGTTTTTTTCTTTCAATTTGTTTATGTGATGTATCACGTTTATTGATTTGCGGATATTGTACCATCCTTGCATCCCTGGGATAAATCCTACTTGGTCATGGTGTATGATCTTTCTGATGTACTGCTGGATCCGATTTGCTAAGATTTTGTTGAGGATTTTGGCATCTATGTTCATGAGGGATATTGGCCTGTAATTCTCTTTCATTGTGTTGTCTTTACCTGGTTTTGGTATTAGGGTGATGCTGGCTTCATAGAATGAGCTTGGAAGTGTTCCTTCCTCTTGAATTTTTTGTAGTAGTCTGAGGAGGATAGGTTTTAGTTCTTCCTTGAATGTTTGGTAAAACTCCCCTGTGAAGCCGTCTGGTCCTGGGCTTTTGTTTGCTGGAAGCTTTTTGATGACTGCTTCAACTTCTTCCATAGTTATTGGCCTGTTGAGATTTTTAGATTCTTCCTGATTGAGTTTTGGAATGTTGTATTTTTCTAGGAATTTGTCCATTTCCTCCAGGTTGTCTAGTTTGTTGGAGTAGAGCTGTCCATAGTATTTTTTAACAATCATTTGTATTTCTGTGGGGTCTGTTGTTATTTCGCCTCTATCGTTTCTGATTTTGTTTATTTGGGTCCTCTCTCTTTGCTTCTTGGTGAGTCTGGCTAGAGGTTTGTCAATCTTGTTTATCCTTTCAAAGAACCAGCTCTTGGTTTCATTGATTTTCTGTATTGTTTTTTTGGTCTCTATGTCATTTATTTCTGCTATAATCTTTATTATCTCCTTCCTTCTGCTCACTCTGGGGTTTTCTTGTTGCTCTCTTTCTAATTCTTTGAGTTGTAGAGTTAGATGATTTACTACCATTTTTTCTTGTTTTTTGAGATAGGCCTGTAGAGCTATAAACTTCCCTCTCAGGACTGCTTTCATTGTGTCCCATAGGTTTTGGATTGTTGTGTTTTCATTGTCATTAGTTTCCAGGATGTTTCGAATTTCTTCTTTGATTTCATTGGTAACCCAATCAATATTTAATAGCATGCTATTCAGCTTCCAGGTGTTTGACTATTTTGGGTTATTTTTATTGTAGTTTATTTCTAATATTATGCCATCGTGGTCTGCGAAGACGCTTTTTATGATTTCAATTTTCTTGAATTTGGGGATACTTTGCTTGTGACCCAATATATGGTCTATTTTTGAATATGTCCCATGAGCACTTGAGAAGAACGTATATTCCCTGGCTTTGGGGTGAAGTGTTCTGAAGATGTCTATTAAGTCCATCTGATCTAGTGAGTCATTTAGGATTGCTGTATCTTTGCTGATTGTTTGTCTATAGGACTTATCCAGTGCTGTTAGTGGTGTATTAAAGTCCCCTACTATGATTGTATTGTTGTCGATCTCTCCTTTGATATCTTCCAGGAGTTTTTTTATGAATTTGGGTGCTCCTGCATTGGGTGCATATATGTTTACCAGGGTTATATCTTCTTGTTGTATTGATCCCTTTAGTATTATGAAGTGGCCTTCCTTATCTCTTGTTATGGCCTTCACTTTGAGGTCTATTTTGTCCGATATAAGTATTGCTACCCCAGCTTTCTTTTCCTTTCCATTTGCCTGAAAGATATTTTTCCATCCTTTCACTTTCAGTCTGTGTGAGTCCCTTCTAATGAGGTGGGTTTCTTGTAGACAGCAGATGTATGGGTCATGTTTTTTTATCCATTCAGCCACTCGATGTCTTTTGTTTGGAGCATTTAGTCCGTTTACGTTTAAAGTTATTATTGAAAGGTACTTGTTTGTAGGCATTTCTGTTTTTGTGTGGCTGTTTTCTTTCTGAGCTTTTTATTTCTTATTTTTATACCAGTCCCTTTAGCATTCCTTGCATTGCTGGCTTGGTGGTGATAAACTCCCTTAGCCTTTTTTTGTCTGTGAAGCTTTTATTTCCCCTTCAAGTTTGAATGATAGCCTTGCTGGATAGAGTATTCTTGGATTTAGTCCTTTGCTTTACATCACTTTGTAAATTTCCGTCCATTCTTTTCTGGCCTGATGTGTTTCTGTTGAGAAATCATTTGACAATCTAATGGGAGATCCCTTGTATGTAACTTTCCGTCTCTCTCTTGCAGCCTGTAAGATTCTCTCTTTGTCCTGAACATTTGCCATGGTAATTATGATGTGTCTTGGTGTGGGTCTTTTTGGGTTCACCTTGTTTGGGACTCTCTGGGCTTGTGTGACTTTTTTCTTCCCCACCTCAGGGAAGTTTTCTGATATTATTTCTTCTAATAGGTTTTCTAATCCTTGTTCATCCTTCTGTTGTTCTGGTACCCCTATTATTCGTATGTTGTTTCGTTTCATGTTGTCCCAAAGCTCCCTTAGGCTCTCCTCCTGTCTTTTCATTTTTTTCTCCAATTGCAGTACGTTTTGGGTGTGTTTCGCTTCCTTGTCTTCTAAATCACTAATTCGGTCCTCCGCTTCTCCTAGTCTACTGTTGATACTTTCAATGGAGTTTTTCATTGCAGCTATATCACTCTTCATTTCTTCTTGGGTCTTACTTAAGTTGTTGATTTTTTCATCTGTTTCTTCTAGCTTCTTCCATATGTTATCGATTTTTTCATCTGTTTCGTCTTGCTTCTTGCAGAGGTTGTCGATTTTTTCCTCCATCCGGTTTATGCACTCTAGGACCCTTATTCTGAATTCTTTTTCTGTCATGTTGCATGCCTCTGTATTACTTAGCTGCTTTTCTGGAGAGTCCTCCTTCTCTTTTCTTTGGGGGTTTCTTTGTCTACCCATGTTTGATCTCGCTGACATATCTAGACGTTGAGTCGTTCAGTGGCTGCTCCCTTGGTGGCAGTGACTCCTTGGTCTGTGGTTGCTCTTCGGGCGGTTGCGGTAGCAGCTGCTCTTCACTTGGCAGCAGCTCCTCTGGTGGGTGCTGTTCACAGCTGTGGTGGCTCTTCTGGCTGGTGGGGCAAGGTTTCACGTACAGCTGCTGTTCCTCAGCAGAGGGTGTGGTGCTCAGGAGGTTGCTGTTGCTTGGATCTGCTGCGTTGATTTAAAGGCACAAAATACAACACAACAAGGCACCACGTACCAGACACTATACACAAATATATTCACGATATGAATAACCCCAAATAAAGGTGACCACCTGAATTAAGAGAATCAGTGGATAAGGAAGAAGGAAGAGAAAAAGAGAAAAGAGAAAAAAGAAAAGAAAATTAGGGACCAAAAAAAGGAGTGCAAAAATGAAATTGGGAAAAAGGGGTGGGGGATAAAAGCGAGAAAAGAAAAGAAAAGAAAAGAAAAAGAGCGAAAAGAGAGAATGAAGTGGAAGAGGGGAAGAGACTTTTTTATATGAGGAGAATACTCCTATAGAACAGCCATTAATCCCAACAAATTCCAGCAACAGCTCCCTGGAGATGAATGCAAACTAGAAACAACCAATAATATAACGATGAAAATAGAATGGAGAACACTAATCCCAAAATAAAATAAAGTGAAAATAAAATGGCACTTTAAAAAAAAATGGTAAAATGGTAGACAGTAATAATACTGGTTTAAAATAAGAAGGTAGTAATTAAAAGGGTAAAATCTGGTTATATAAAAAAGAATAAAAAAAAATAAAAAAAAAGAAGAAGAAAAGAAAAAAAAGAAAAAAAAATTAGTTTCTTAGTTAAAAGGTGAAAAAAGAATAAAAAAATATTGCAGTAGTGAAGGTCCTTCGGTTCTTCTATTCTTCAGTGTGGCTCGCCTTAGACCTGCCAGGTATTCAGGAGAGTGTTGAGTTTCCCTGCGATACACTGTTCCTCTGTGTTGTAAACCACAGTCCTTATTTTAAAGCAAGCCGCATTTGTTTCCCAGACTGCCTTATTTTGTGTTTCGCAAAGAGTCAGTTTGTGGGTCAGCCTCTGGGTGGCAGTGTTCTGGGGTTGGCCTCTGAGGCTATAGGGCCTCTTTGTCCAGTGGAAGTTCACTGCCCAGAGCTGGCTGCGTAATAGTTACCGGCGCTGTGTTGTTGCTGGGATTGAAAATCCCTCTATAGGCCAGACCCTGTTAACTCCCAGGGACTGATCAGGTTATTTTAGTCCTTGATCTCCTACAGGGTGGAATCTGGGTGTGGCTGTGCTCCTTGCCTGGGGGCTGGGGGGAGGAGTCTCACTCTCCGGAGAGAATGGCTGCCTCAGCCCTGGGCTCAGGGGTGTCTCAGCACTCAATTCGCTGCCACCTCTCCCGGCCCCCCTTCTCTCCTCAGTCTCTCCCCAGATTCCACTCCTCCGCACACTCTCCCTCTCTTCAGCACAGGTGAGTGTCTGTATCCGAAATGTCCCATGAACAGGATTCAGTGAAAACAAACAAACGCCGGCCGCGGAAACGGGGAAGGCTTGGTTTCTGTAAGCTTCTTCTCTTACCGGGACTGCATGGTCTGGTCAGCTCTTCAGGCTGCCCCCTTTAGGCTCAGTCCTCTGTGATCACAGACCCAGCTCTCAATTCCCCCGGCGGCGCCAGGAATCCCGCGGTTCTCCTTTCCCCTGTCAGGGGCTGTGCCTGTCCCAAGGGACGCGGCTGTCTGCCACGCGGTCTCCCTCCGACTCTCTGGGCTCAGAGGTCTGGCGAACTTTCCTGCCCAAATCCCTGGTTTTTTTTACCTTTCCAGGGGAGTTCTGCTCTTCCCGGCTGCAAACCGTCTCGCCAGCTGAGGAATTTCGCCAATTCGGGGTGGATGTTACTAGTTTCAGCTGCTCGCTCCATTTGCTCAGGGACAGGACCTGGGACGCGTCTGCCTATACCGCCGCCATCTTCCCTCCACATCACTTTCTTTCTAAACATTGTCTTGATTGGATAGGAGGCTCAGAACTGCTGTAGCTACTTCACTATCATCCTGAGAATGCAGCCAACGCCCAGATGAGAGCAGTGCAAAGGCAATCACAGGAAAGTGGAGCCAAAGCTTCTGGATTACACCAGCCCAGAAGCCTTCTCTGTCTCTGGATTTCTAGTTATTTGAATAATTTACTTCTTTTATTGCTTAACAAACATTTGCCCACACAAATGGAAACCTATACTTTTTGAGGAAAGTATTTTCATCATGAAACATTTTATAGATAGTAACTAGCTACTTGAATTAACTCTTAGCAGCAGGTAAATTGTAGACAATCTGCCAAAAATTAACCAAACACCATTTTACTAGAAAACCTATTCTAGATTTCATATTTTTCTAAAAGTACACTATTAAAAAGAAAACATTATTCTAGTATCAGATTTTGATTAGATGATAATAGGATGTCCAATGGCATCAAAATTATTTCCTTAAATCTTTATTGAGCTAAGGCCCATTAAGATGGTAAAATTCTGTAGTTTCACAGCTGATGCAATGATAACAAACTACTATCATCTACATCACCAGAATCGTAAACAGATCCTTCTGAGGATTTCTGGAAATATTAACCTAAGTACCATTTCATTTCACAAGGATTCTTAATTTACTCAAAAACAGAGTAACAATTATATTTTGGAAATTAAAAAAAGTATATTGTAAAACTATACCAAAGATATAGAGACTATTCCTATCCTGAATATATTCCTGGTTTAACCAAGCTCATCCACATGTATAAATTCAAATAACTATTGAAGTGATCCAAATACCCAAAATGAAAACATAAGCATGATTTGTAATTTTGTGCCTTATTTTGGGGGGCATACCATCACTCCTTCTCCACTCTATATTTTAAAGCAAAAATACTATTACCAAACTTTAGTTACAAACAGAAAGGTCAAGGTGTTTGTGTAAAGGCATACAGCTACCGACAGAGCTGGGATCCTAACTCACATTTTCTGATCCCGAAAGCACAGTTGCTATGCAAACTCCAAAAAAACCCATTTTATTTTTGACAGGAAAGGAAAGAAGGAAGGAACAACAGAAAATAACGAAGGAACAAAGGAAGAAGAAATAAATGAAGAAAAGAAAGAAGTAAAAGAGGAGAGGAAGGTTCATGGTTCCCACGGGGGAATATTGTGGAGGTAATAGTATTTAAGTAGGTCTACGTACAGAGCTCTAGTTACTGATATATCTGTGATAGGTAAAACAACATAAGAATATACAGTTCAAATGACTAAGGGAGGTGTGAGAGAGCTTTAGTGCTTGGTCAGGACTTCCACCAGCACCTACCAAGCCACCACAAATATACATAGTCTGTGTAAAATAGTATGCATGATATGCAGATTCATCTCATAGCCTTCAGTCCCTTCCTTGTCACTAACTTCTGACAAGATTGCCACCTAAATTTCCTCTTATATAAAAATTCTAGGTCTGTGATGCCTGAGACAGTCTTTTTTTCTCAAAGATGTTATATAGCTCAGTAGGGGAACATAAGAGAAATACACAAATGATGCATAGTGCAAACTAGAGAAAAATGTTCCATAACATAGCTAAGGCTTGAATGCAGTTGAAGTTCAAAGGTAAATAGGTAGGCAGGGATTAGGAAATACCCAGCTCGGAGATAGCTACTTGATTCAATGTTTCTCTGGTAAATGGTCTAGGGTTAATTATGCCCCAGACTAAAGTCACAAGAGAAAACTATTGTCTTATGTCTTCCATAACCATAGTAGTACAAAAAATGGATTGGCAGAAAACCTGCCAGTTATTGGTTGTACCTGATGTAGCCCTGCCTGGTTGGTCATATCTTTTGTGTCTGAATGATTATTCAGATACAGTATTTTTCTATGTAGTACCCAAAGATTATTTCTCCTGAGCTTCAGTATGGCCAACATCAATTTTATAGTGTTGATCCATCTTTTCTCCATGCTGCCTTTAAAAGTATCCTTTTAGAATTATAATTTTAGTATTTAGAAATGGCATAAATAGACAGGAACAAAATACGTCAGAGAAGATGTCAATTTGAATTAGAACTTGGAGGATGACTATCATTTTTATACTAGAGGCCCGGTGCACAAATTTCATGCACTGGAGGGGGGTGTTCCTCAGCCTGGCCTGCATCCTCTCACAGTCCAGGACTCCTCAGGGGATGGTGGCCTGCATCCTCTCTCTGTCCAGGACCCCTCAGGGAGTGTCTGCCTGCTCAGTACTCCTTACAGCTTGGCTTGCTGCTCCTTAGCGCTGCTGAGAGCCCGGCTTCTGGCTGAGTGGCACTGCTCCTGTGGGAGTACACTGACCACCAGGGGCAAGCTCCTGCGTTAAGCGTCTTCCCTCTGGTGGTCAGTGCGCATCATAGTAACCGGTTATTCTGGTCATTTCGCCATAACGGTTGCTTAAGCTTTTATTATATAGCTCCGCCGTAACCGTTGCTTAGGCTTTTATTATATAGGTGGAAGCAGGGAGAGAAAGATAGGCCAGGAAGAAAGCACAGTATGATCAAAGGCAAGTCATGGGGTAGCATAGGTCATTTTCAAAAAGTCAGCAGTCTAATTTCATTGGAACATAGGTTGAATGCAAAGGAATCATAGCAGGTGAAGTTTGGTACCATATAGAAAACTTTAAATGCCAGAGTCAGTGATTAATACTTTGTTGGCTGGCAATAGGAAGGTGTTGAAAGTTTTTGAGCATGGTAGCATTTTGATTAGAGTTACCTCAAGGAATATTTCTCTGACATTGTGTGCGTAGCATGCAATGGAGTAAAGAGGGACGAATAGTGTGAGACCAATTAAGAGGATATTAGAGTAGCCTAGGATTAAAAGTAATGAGAGTATTAACCAGAGTGTTGGCAATGGAAGTAGATAGGAGGTGGCAGATGCAAGAAATATTGAGAAAGTGGAATCAAGAGCACTTGGAAATTGATTGTGTGTGAAGGTCCATGGAGAGAAAGGAGTCTAGGGTGCCTGAAGTGCTCCAGCCCCAGTGACTAAGAGAGAGATTGAACTATTAATAGAAAAAGGAAAGTCAGGACTATACTCTAAGAAGGATATATGTTGAATATCCAACTGGGATATCTAGTAGGAGATGTGAATCTCACATTAGGAAATATGGATCTAGAGTTCAGACTATAGTTCAGGGTCACATATTTAAGAGTTGACTGGATTAGCAGAAGTTCCTGGATTGGGTAAAATACATGACAATGTTATATACAGTTATGCTCAGGGGGATTCTTTCTGAGAAATGTGTCGTTGGGTGATTTCATCCTTCTGTGAGCATCATAGAGTACACTAACATAGATGTAGATGTTATGACCTACTACACACTTAGGCCATGCGTTATAGCCTATTTCTCCCAAGCTACAAGCCTATACAGCATCTTATTGCACAAAACAACACGAGATTAAATCCAGATGCAATCAAGAGACTTAATATATACAATATGTGTGATCTCATTGCTGGTATAACAAAATATACTGTTTTACAGCAAACTTTATTTTTTATAAGTGGAAAGAGTACACTCTAAAATAATAAAAGCATGATATAGTAAATACATAAACTAGTAACATAACCATTGATTATCACATTGATTATCACTATCATGTATTATGTATTGTACATAACTGTATATGGTGTATTTTTACACAACTGACAGGTTTATTTACCCCAGCACCACCACAAACACATGAGGAATGAATTGCACTATGAAGTTATGAAGGCTTAGACATCACTAGGCAATAGGAATTTTTCAGCTCCATTATAATCTTATGGGGCCACTGTCCTATATGTGGCCTGTTGTTGAATGAAACATTGTTATATGGCACAAGACTGTACAATGAGAGGGAAGATAGCAGTCTTCCAGACTTGTGCGAATGGAGGTGAGAGTAGGAAAGATAAACTGAGGCAGCTCAATGAATAATGCTGTGAGAAAAAAAAGAAACTGAAGGAGAAATTCTAGTTGTTATTAGATAGAGCAACAATGGTGTAGGGTCCTGTTAAAATGCCCCCAGAAGTCAAAGTACAGATTTCTCCAAGAGAAGAAAAAGACACTATTAAAGGTATAAACACCACACACAAACTGAGGCTTAGCAACCTAGAATGTCTTTGAAGGTGTATAGATACTTTTATTGCAAACAGGTAATTTCTGTCATGTATTATATATTAGGCTCTAGATTCATGTAAAAAACTTCAACAGGTTAGCCTTAAACTGAACTTGAATAATAAATGGATCAAGGTTTTGACATATGTTCCTTTTACTTTAATTCAAAGCATCATTAAATCAAATATGGGATGCATTTTTACTGTCCTTTGATCTATGTCTTCTGGGGATTTAAAATAACATTTTCTAGTCCAGTCAAAGCTGCATTTAAATTGTATATTAAGGGTCTGACAACTTCATAAAAAACAAGGACATTCAGAGTTAATGCTGAAATCATTGACCTTAACTTACCCCATCAAAGCCTTTGAAAAAAGTTTTTTTTTTCTTTTTGTGTGGTTTTCGTATTTTTAGATGATATGCAAATGTGAAAAATTAAAGTGTGAACTTAGCTACCAAATGAAGGTGGCCACAAAGAAAGGGCTAATGGAAGAGAATGAATGAACTATGATTTGAAAATAGGAAAATTACTGTACTCCCTATACATATTGCCCTGTTTTTTCTTTGCATCTTTAAATTAATAGCAAGATTTTTTTTCTTCCTGAGGAAAATAATTTTGCATTTAGCTCCTGGTCCTCTATTTGTGAATGGGGAGACTAGACAACATTGTCAGCCAGACAATAATTGTTTCCGTTATCTTTTTTTCCCCTGATTGGTGCCTTTAATCTTATTCCCTTGTCACCATGCCCTTCTCCTGAGACTGGACTTTATATCTCTGAGTTCCCTTTCTAAACTATTTCCTCAAAACTTGGCTGTCTTGTTTTTTCTTGTTTGCTCGCCTTTTCTCCTTTAAGAATGTTTTTCTCTTCCAAGGTAAAAACTAGCTAATCAGATGAACTTATGGGAACTATTGTATTATTGATTTTTGCTGTGTTCTTGAAAGTGGCTAGAACTTTCTCTAGCCTATGCCATCCTTCTTCACAAGTAACATGTCCATTTGGAGGGACTTTGGGCAATTCACTTTCACTCTCTGGACTTTAGTTCCTCCATTTGGGAAGTGAGGAACTTGGTGAATTATTAGGTTAACATTCCTGTGGTTTCTAAATCTTTCCTTTTAAAAAGCTGACTTAAAAGTGTCAATTTCAGAACAGGCAGGAAAACAGGATGATAAACTCCCGGAGGAAGAAGATCTTTTCCACCTTTGATATCATACTCTAGGTAGCTGCAGATTCTGCTCACCTGTAAGGCTGTCCCTGAAAGAAAATTATGCATTTACTTTTGCAGAAATTTGAAACAAAAGATCGATATTCTTTAAAAACTTGGCTTTTTAATTGTTGACTAAAATATTTTAAAAGTGAAAACCATTTGAGGTTGAAATCGCTTTTGAGTATGTATTTCCTTTCCTTCTCTCTTTTTTTTTTTCCTCACCCCATCTTTATTATCTTTTCCTGATCATGGCCAGTTGTGGAGCATGAGCAAGTTGCACATTTATGACTGGTCAGCAAATTGAAGAATCATGCAATCTGTGGGTTTCTAATAAAGGCCAAAATGGGAACTAAAAGAGTCTGAAAGTATTTTATTGAGTATTTCAACATGCATCATTTTCCTGTCACAACATTTTTTTTTTTTCAATTCCAGCAGGCTGATTTTTTTTCCGAATAGTGCTATTATTCCAGCTACAGATTAACCTTTTCAAAAGCATATTCACTTGGCAAATATTTTTGCTCCTGCTCCTGATAGAGTTTTACAGTGATTGGCTTTGCATAGCTTCTCTAAATTGTTGCTAACAGCCATAGTCTACAGAGGTCCTCTACTAGTTCCTTCTTCGGTAAATAAAGGTCCTTATCAGGTAACAGGCTTTTTAACACCTTCTTATTCTCAGCCATTTGGTCATTAAGATCAGAAGGTAAATAGAGTTGCCTTGTTATTTATAAAAGGATAAGTAACAAAGTAACACCCTTATTTAGATCACAGATCTGATTTCTTACCCTATTTAAGTTTTACCTGTAAATGCATTCTCAAGCGATTCTTTCTGGTAGAAAGAATTCTTTCTGATTTTTACCTAAAAAAACAACCAGATTTTTCCTGGTCCCATAGTGGCAGTCACTGGAAGTTTGCAAACATATGAGAACCAGTACTCAAACTTCCTGTAATGGTCATAGCCTTCTTAAATATGTTGATATAACTTCAGGAAGACTCAGTTTTCCAGATTAGAAAATTTTAGTACCTTTCATTAGTTTAATTCTTAATCAACAAGATGGAAGTAACAAATGCAATGTCTCAGTTTAACTCAAAGGTTCATACTTTCACAAATTTTATATGAACATTTCATTATGTACGATACCCTGTTCAGTTGTCACTCATTACCATCTCTATATATAAGGAGCCAGGGTCCGTAATGTCCAAAACTACTGAATGGATGACTGAGCACCAGAAGTCAGTCCTGCAGTCAGTTTTGGGTTGCCGCGCTGACTGCCACCACTGTGGGCATGGCGACCCAGCACTGACTGCTGAGGGGGCTGCAGATTAGGCCCAGAGAGAGGACTGGAGAGAGAAGCAGGGTCTGATCTGCAGCCTCCATGGCAGCTGTTGCTCAGCCCTTGCCTCTCTCTGTCGCTCTGGGACTCGCCAGCAGCCATGCCTCTCTTTCTCTCCCGGCCTTGACCATAGCTGCAGAGGGGCTGCTGATCAGCCCCACCTCTCTGATCAGGCCCGGAGATAGGCCCGGACATGCTGACTGGCATAGAAACCGACCAATCAGAACCAAATCTGAGTGAACTGTGAAGAGCCAATGGCTGCCTATGAGGTGGAGCTTTTGACGCTGACTGGTATAGAAACTGACCAATCAGAACCTAATTTGGTTGAGCTACAAGGAGCCAATGGCTGCCTAGGTGGGGAACTTTTGACGCTGACTGGCATAGAAACCAACCAATCAGAACCTAATCTGGGTGAACTATGAAGGCAGAACCTAAGGTGGGGGCTGAGGAGGGGTTTTAAGGGCAACAGCTATTTGGTGTAGGTGTAAGAAAGTGGTTCGATTTTTTAATGACCAGTTTGGTAGTATAGTGCATATGGCTGGCTATCAGTCCAGATATAGAGATTATATATTTTTGTCTGCCAAGAGCATCTCCTCCTGCTGAAAAAGGCTCCCCCTATTTAAACAATTCTATCCTATATAATCTATCTATAGTAATAAAAGGGTAATATGCTAATTAGACTGGGTTGACCAGCCATCTTCTGGATGTCCAACTCCCTTCCGGACAAAGCCATGGTGGTGGGGGGCTGAGGCAGAGGTAGTTAGGGGTGATCAGGCAGACAGGTTAAGTGGTTAAGAGCCAGCAGTCCCAGATTGCGAGAGGGATGTCCGACTGCTGGTTTAGGCCCGATACCACAGGGATTGGGCCTAAATCGGCAGTCGGACATCTCCTGAGGGGTCCCAAATTGGAGAGGGTGCAGGCCAGGGTGCAGGACACCCTCCCCCCCCCCACCCATGCATGAATTTCTTGCACTGGGACACTAGTCCCTTTATAAGGAGACATGGTTATTATCATGAAAGATAAGAGAAATGGCTTTACATAGCAACCTTGACCCATAATTTGGAGCAGTTGGTTCTCATAAATCTTCATCTGATGAACTTATCTTCCTTTTTAGGGCCCTTGATGCTAACCATTCCACTCAATGAATATTTCAATGTTCCACTCTAAATCCATTTCCTCCCTCTGGCTTTTGATGTTGTGAGTATTTAGTAGAACTCTGTATGTCCTTTTCTACGTCTAGCATAGTAGATTAGATGAGAAGCCAGATTACAAAAAAAAAAAAACACAAAACAAAACAAACTGGAAAAGCCAACACAAGGTACAAATATCCCAATTACAAAATAAAATGTAAAATATTATAAGGTAAAAGAGAATGCAAATTATTGCCATGTAGTACTTTAATCTTAGTTGAAGAAGTGGAGGTACTATAGAACAATTTCTATACAGAAATTGGATATTTACTACAAGATATCTACTCCATTGGTTTATTACTTTGTTTGGTATCCAGAACATCTTACCCAATTTTTTTCTAATTTCCTAATATTAGTCTTGTTCAATATATATTCTCCATATAAAATGAGTTTTTCTGTCAATAAAAACAATCTTTGTACCAACAGTTCAAAGGATAAATGGCATGAATGAGCATATTACAAAAGAAAAATATGGGGAAGATGGTTGAACCTTACTATTTAACCTGGCAAAGGAAGTAAAGCATGGTGAATTTCAATGTTTACAAGGGTGTAGAGAAACAGAAAGTCCCATACAATTAAAGTAGAAGTGTTAATTAGTGCAACTTTTCTCACAGGCAATTGGGCAAATTACTAGGTAGTTTAAAGCAGTAATTCCAGACCTAGAAATTTATCCTAAGAAAAAGTAAAAAAAAAGGCAGTCCAAGATTAATCCATATGGGTGGTCATCAGAAGTGTTTTCCATAATAATTTTTTTAAAAAATTGCAACAACTTAGAGGCTCAATAACAGGAATTGATTAAATTAATAATAACGTATTTGTTCTAGAATAATTTGAGCTAAAATTAATTTTTGAATTACATTTAAGGGAAATGTGTATGATATATTGTTAAGTGAAAATGCAGGTTATAAATATAGATGTACCAAAAAGAATTTCAAAAAAGATTACATATCTATAAATTTACCTCTCTTTGTAGAAAAGTATATATCTTAAAATATTAACAGTGGTTATTTTTGAGTGCTTTGATAGATAATTTTAATTTTCTTCTTTATAGTTTTCTGTAGTTAATATCTACAAATCTGTTCCTTACTACAAATTTAAATGCAGCTTTAGAGATTTTGTTCAAATTTGATCTATTTTATCTGTTGTGTAGTGGTTTTAACATATTAGGAAAATGTATATATTTAAATGTTGTAATATATAGCATTTAAGTACATTTAGATTTTATATATTTTATTAATTTTTTACAGAGAGGAAGGGAAAGGGATAAAGAGTAGAAACATCAATAAGAGAGAAACATTGATCAGCTGCCTCCTGCACACCCCCTACTGGGGATGTACCTGCAACCAAGGTACATGCCCTTGACCGGAATTGAACCTGGGACCCTTCGGTCCGCAGGCCGACGCTCTATCCACTGAGCCAAACCGGTCAAGGCAATATATTCATATTTTAAAATATTTTTTACAATAATAATATTCATTTTAGGAAACATTGAAAATATAACTAAATTTAAAGAATAAAAAATGTTAGTAATTTTACTACCCATGTTAACCATATATATTTAAATACATGGACTCTGTGCCTTTTGTGCATGTGCATATGTGTGTAATGCTCACAATTTTATATTTTAAAGCAAGTTCACACCTATATGAAATTTTTACTGAATTATTTGTCATGAACATTTTTTTACATTATTAAATGTTCTTCAACATCATATTTAAAGATCGCTTACTGTTTCTTCTGTATGGATGCACAGTATTTTTATATAATAAGTACTCTATTAATGTGTTGATATTTCTTAATGTGATAAGTAACACTTTAAAGTATTCTTGCAATAATAACTTGGTGCATATACATTATTTTCATAGTATAAGTCTACATATTAAATAAAAAAGGATGCAAAGTTAAATAGCTCTTGATGGATATTGACACATTTTCTTCAAGAAACATATTTACTTAAGTTCGCACAAATCATGGATGACAATGCCCATTTTACCAAGAAGGAATATTATATCTTAATATGCTTTTTAATTTGGATAAAAGGCATTTAGTTTTTATGTATAATTTCTTTGGGACAGCCCTGCCAATTTTTAAAAATATTTATTAGTCATTTAATTTTCTTTTACGCTGTAGTCTGCTTTCCTAACTTTTGTCCATTTTTGTACAGCCTGTTCATCTTTATTGATGTCCACAGGTCTTTTTGCCTTGAGTAAGCTTAGTCTGGGGTTTAGTCTACATGCACTTTTCTGAGTTTCTAATTTGTTTTTCAGTTTTGTAAATGCTGTTACACTTAATTATTGCCATTGCATAATTTTGAGTTTCCTCATTTACATATGCTCTAATTGTTGTTCAATTAATCATAGATAGGAAGCACAGAAGAGTTATTATTTCACCTAAAATATTGGATTCTTATCTGTAATTTTTTCCTTCTTTTATGCATACACTTTATTGTGGTGTTACTTTTAAGGCACTCTCTCCAAACAAACGAAATGTCCAAAGCCTATCTATAACAGCATAGGTTTCTCTTAGAAGGCATCTGTAATTCCGTTAAGCCATTCCATATAAGCAAGGGATCAGCCAGATGCATAGAGTGGAGATAAGAAAACTAGAGAGCTGATAAGTAGACTCCTATTGCCCTTTGCTGTGGTTTCCTGAAACCTTATATCAAATTCATGGCTGGAGCTGAACCACATGCTGTGTCCCTTGCCAGACATTCTTTTACAAAAAGGATATCTAATAACTTTATGAAAGTGTGTGCAGAAGATTAATTGCAGGCCTTTGGGGACTTCTCCACCAAGACTTTCAGTATTGAGTGTCTCACTCTCAGATTATAAATCTGCCCCTGAACTTACATTTTGGAGGGCTCAACTGAACTGAGAAGCAATGAGAAGGATGAGTAGATTGCTTTCTCTCCCTGTGCAGTAATGGGATATACGCACTATCCACAGGCTCCTGAAGGCTAACTAGCTTAAAACATGTCAAAAATTGCACCTTTAGGATTTACATAGGCATATCCATTCATGGATCCTATAGACAAACATTACTTATGTACTTATAATACAACTCCTGCTGTCCTATAGCTTTAAAATTTACAAACTATGTTTAAACAAAGTGTAAAGTCAAGAATTTTTAAGTTAGATAGAATCACCTAATTCAACTATTATAAGAAAAAACAGAGGCTCAGAGATCTGAAGTGACATGCCTGATGTGACCTTATGAGTTAGTGACTCTCCACTAATCACCATTACTATCAGGCAAAGATGCCTAGGATGGAGATCTCAGTAGGTGTGGACAGCTTAGGGTAGACCATGGTGACGTGATTGGGGGGAGGAGGGGGTAACTTTCTTCTGTTGTATAATGCATGAAATTCCACCATTACAGGCCTCTAGGATGAGGAGTAGTTCAAGGTGTATCAACTAAAACATTGTGTGGAACACCGTAGATTAAAATTCTGTAAGGAATGAGAAATGGTCCAGAATGAATCCAGGGAAAATCTGTATTTACTTGGCAATACTGTGAAAGGCCAGGTTGAGGTACATAAGATTCTTTCGCTGAAACACCTTAGAAAAGTTTAAATGTTGGGTTAAAGTGAAGCTTCTGTCCATCTTTCTATGAATCAATGGCAAAGAGAGCATATTCAGATTTTAGTTCTTTTATTTCATCCTCGTGGTACTGTGTGGCACATTTAATTATACAACCATAAGATCCAGCATAACAAAGTACTAATTTGAAGCACAGTTTTCATACTAACTCAGAGGGATGAGTCATCCATTGAAGGTACACAAACCTCTCCTTTATAGTATTCTGTTTCTTAAACCATTTGTAGAATGTTAAAAATGGAAAGGATTTTAGAGATCATTTAGACCACCCTCTTCACTGTCTTATAGGAGAGGAAATTGGAGCTCAGAGAAAGGAGCTCACACAATAGCTTTTACATGGCAGGGTTAGATGAACTAGAACTCTGGTCTTCTGCATCTCAGGCCAGTGTGTGTGTGTCTAGCATCTTGCTTCCCACCAAGATGATCAAACCAGATAAAGGGACCTCCTTATGTCAGGGTCTTTAGGAGACCCCAATGCCCAATATTTGTTTTGCTTTCTTTTAATCTCTAGAATTTTCTCTCTGTGTATATGCCTTCTTCCCTCCCTCTCTCTCTTTTTTCCTTTCCTATCCTTTCGCTTGTCCATAACAGTCACATCACTGGGAAGTGATGGCATAACAGGACAGTATTTGTAGAGCCAAACCAGTTGTTAGTTGCTCTCACAACCCAAGTTTTACTATTTATTACACGGGAAGCTCCAGTTGAGTGGGAATAAGACAGTGAGTATTTCTCTAATACTAGGTAAAACCATTTTGTAGAAATGAATTTATGATCATGGATTTTGGGGTTTCAAATCCTGTTACAGAAGTATATCTGCATCACACGGTGACACACACACACACACACACACACACACACACACACACATCCACACACATATATGCACACACACACAAATGTTTTTAGGGGAATGGCTATATAAATTATCTCCGGAGGTAGCAAATTCATATTTGTTCTTAACAAGAATTGAATTTTTTCCTGGGCCTGTTTACTTTCAGCAAACTACTTTCTAGAAGGGCCGATACCCATATTGCAAAGATATATGGTCATTGCATCTACATTCCTAATTTTTCAGATTATGAAATAGATACCTGGGAATTCCCTAGGTAGTGAACAAATGAGTGGCAGAAAAATACTAGCATCCAGACCTATCAGTCCAGGATTTTTATTTTCTATTGTATGCTGGTGCTTCCATTCTCTACTATCATATCCTTTTGTTTACCCAAAGGGTGTCTTCCTCATAATCTTTGATTGGATTGAGAACTAGTGTTACTGGCAAGCCACATTCACTAACTTGTTCTCTCCCATAGTACCATACAAAAAGCAGAATATTTAAATGAACCATTCTACCAAGCTCTTTAGAAACTCTGGTATCAAAAATACTACTTCAAGCTTGTTTTATTCAAAATGTAAGTGTTAAATTCAAAGGGAAATGTGCAAGATCACAGGATGGAGCTAAGACACCCCAAAGGGTTATACACTAACTCGTCTTGAGCTCACATTGAGAATAGTAGCAGTTATCCTGACTTGAGTAGAAATAGCATGTAATTAATGAAAGATGTTTTGCTTGGAACCTAGAACTCACTATGATCTCTATCTTATACGTGATTTGTCGAATTTTAAAGCAAAAATGTGTTGCAAAAGCTGTCATGAAGGAGAAAGTCAAACGTGTAAGTTTAACAGTAGGATAAAAAGTTCATCTTCTATTTTATTGCTTTTTAATGCTTTTAAAAGCAATTTCAAGAGTCTTCTTTATATTTTTGAGCCTCATAATAAATGTGTGAGATAGGCAGCATGGGTATATTCCTTGTAGGCAATGCAGGTATCTTTTTTTTTTAACAGATAGTGCAACTAAAGCCCAGGGAACACTAAAGTGAATTGGTAGTAAGTACCTGCAGCAAGACTAGCTTCTAAGTCTTCTGATCTGTGACTCAGTATGCTTTCTAATATTACTCAAACTAGAGGCCTGGTGCACAAAAATTTGTGCACTCGGGGGGGGGGGTCCCTCAGCCTGGCCAGTACCCCCTCACGGTCTGGGACCCCTCGGGGGATGACCACCTGCTGGCTTAAGTCCCCTCCCCAGGGGATTGGGCCAAATCTGGCAGTCAGACATCCCTCTGGCAGCCCGGGAGCCCTTGGGGGATGTCCACTTGCCAGCGGGGAGCAGGCCTAAGCCGCAGTCAGACATCTTCAGCGCTGCTGAGGAGGCAGGAGAGGCTCCCGCCACCACCACTGTGATGGTAGCCGTCAGCCTGGCTTGTGGCCGAGCAGAGCTCCCCCTGTGGGAGAGCACTGACCACCAGGGGGCAGCTCCTGCATTGAGCATCTTCCCCCAGGTGGTCAGTGTGTCATAGTGACCAGTCATTCCCAGTCGTTCTGCTGTTCGGGTCAATTTGCATATTACCCTTTTACTATATAGGATAGAGGCCTGGTGCATGGGTGAGGGCCAGCTGGTTTCCCCTGAAGGGTATCCCGGATCATGGTGGGGGTCCTGCTTGGGTGCCTGGCCAGTCTGGGTGAGGGCCATTTTCAAACTGGCCACACCCCCTTCAGGGTGGGGGTCCCCGCTGGAGTGCTTGGCCATCCTGGGTGAGTGGCTGATGGCTGTTTGCAGGCTGGCCACAGCCCCTTCAGGGTGGGGGTCTCCCTGGGGTGCCTGGCCATCCTGGGTGAGGGGCTGATGGCTGTTTGCAGGCTGGCCACGGCCCCCAGCCACCCAAGCTCCCAGTGGAGGCTGGCTAGAAGCAGATATCTGGGATTTATTTATCTTCTATAATTGAAACTTTGTTGCCTTAAGCAGAGGCCACAGCCAGCCAGGGCAGGTGGGAAGCTTGGCTTCCTTCATCGCCGGGGGCAACCAATCCTCCTGCTTGCTCCAGCTCCTTGGCTGTCTGCGGCCATCTTGGTTGGGTTAATTTGCATATAGTCACTCTGATTGGCTGGTGGGCATGGCTTGGGGCGTAGCAGAGGTACGGTCAATTTGCATGTTTCTCTTTTATTAGATTAGATTTTTAATTAAAGTAAATAATCTCCATTAACAGTGTTTTCATGTTTCAACTACAGAGATTCCTGTAGAAATGGCATATAAACTTTATAATTCAAACAATGGACCCTAACAGGTTTGGCTCAGTGGCTAGAGCATTGGCCTGCTGATGGAAGGGTCCCAAGTTTGATTCTGGTCAAGGGCATGTACTTTGGTTGTGGCCACATCCCCAGTAGGGGTTATGCAGGAGGCAGCTGATCGATGTTTCTCTCTCATCAATGTTTCCAACTCTCTATCCCACTCCCTTCCTCTCTGTAAAAAATCAATAAAATATATTTTTTAAAAAAACAACAACGCATTGGGTATAGGTGTCCTATTTAGGAGGTCACAACTTTTTACTGGAGAGCTATCATATGTTCCTGTCATGTCTTTTTATGGTACTCAGAATGTAAAATAATATGGAATAATTGCTATAGGTTTTCCTATGTAAATTTAAACATATTCAGAGATTTGAATCACTAGAGTGAAGTTAGTGTTGAAAATGAAAGGAGAGAGGAGAGAAAATGAGGGGGAAAGAGAGAGAGAGAGAAAAAATATGTTTTCATAACTTATGACATAGCAGAAACTGTCAGGAATGACTTATCAGTCCTATCCAGGAATACCAAATAGAAGCACACAGCCCACAGATCCTCTACCTTCTTTTAGAATACCCACTTGAAATTCAGCAAGGGTTATAGAGAGATTATGTTGCTTATGTGTTAGTGTCCCTGATGATTAAAAAAAAATAGGTGCTACTCTTAGGTTTTTAGAGGAACCAGTGAAAATTAAACATTTCTGTGCTGAGTACCAGGGAATTGAACTATAATGTGGGGGCAAGTGCCTGATGTGAAGGGGAAAGTGAGAAGCACATTTTGAGCTATTATTGTTAGAAAGGCATATGTAAATATGATGCAGATTATAAGATTTAAAGACCAAGAGGTGCACTTTGGGCTTACTAAACAGGATTAATGACAAGGAAAAGGGGAAGTTCACTTGTTTTATGCTCTCATAGCATAAGGGATTTCCCCTATTACCTCTTCATACTTTATCCTGACTATTTGCCATTCCTAATAGACTGGAAAATCTGTGAGGGCATAAACATATCTGAATTGTTCTCTGCTTTTTCCTAATGCCTGTATGGTGGCCGGCATACAGTATGACTTCAAAATATCTGTTAATGAAAAGAAGGGAAAGGAAAAGAAGAAACTAGAAAGAAGGATTGAAGAAAGGAATGAGGGACGTACCCAGATAAGGAATAAACTCACCAGACACTGATCTTGTTATACTTAATTGCATTCATGCAATATATCTGCTTAAATGTTTACTCTTCCTGATTAGAATGTAGACCAAGACAGCATTAAAATATTATGATATTACGTTTCAATAGAGTATACATGTGTCTTTGAAAAAAAATTGTAAAATATATTCAGACATTTAGAGATTCAGCCTGGCTGGTGTGACTCAGTGGTTGAGCATCAACCCATGAACCAGGAGGTCACTGATTTGATTCCAAGTCAGGGAAGGTGCCTAGGTTGCGGCTCGATCCCCAGAAGGGGGCGTGCAGGAGGCAGCCAACTAATGTTTCTCTCTCATCGATGTTTCTAGCTCTCTAACCCTCTATCTTCTCTCTCTCTCAAATCAGTAAAAAACATATTCAAACAATATTTAGAGATTCATAGTGGGCACTATTACCTACATGAATATCCTTGCAGTGACTTTAAATTTTGTTTCTCATAATAATACTTTAATACTTGTTTTAAAAATGTGCCACCAGTTTTCTATAGGCTTTCCATTTACATTCAAAATAAGCTTAACGTTTAAAAATATGAAACAAGTTCTGCTTTTTTTGTGTGTGTGCCTGCCAATGGCTAAGGGGGACTTTTTCTGACCTTTCACTATTTTCCCTCCTGAGCTTCAGAAACCCTGAAACCTAAATGGAAATCATGTATTTACCTACTTCTCTTTGTCTCTATTTATAGTTCTATTGGGGAGGTGTTTTTTTTTAATATCTATCAGATAATTTTACAACTTCTACTTTGGAACTGAGAAGCTGTTTATGCATATAAAATATTAGGCCAAAACTAAACTTTGAAATAAGTGGCTAATTGCTGAGAATTAGGAAGTCGGGAAATGTTGGTTTCCTACATCCTCAGTAAAAATAAAACATTGATTTGATTTCTATGGAACTAAGCTAAAGACCACAGAGTAATTCTCTATCATTCTTTTGTGATATTGAGATTATAATGTGCTCATTTCCAAAAGCCATTTCATATAACTTATGCTAAATTATCATACCAAATTTCAACATTTTACTGACTCTTTAAATTCGATTATTTCACTAGTCATTATTAAAGCTTGTTATTTCTTCATGAGATTTAATAATTATGTTTTTAAAATCATCAGCTGTAGCTCTGGCCGGTATGGTTCAGTTGGTTGAGCTGATGACCTCCCATGCACTGAGAGGACATCAGGGCACATACCGGGTTTCTGGCTCAAGGGGGCATACAGGAGGCAGTTGATTGATGTTTCTTTCTCACTCTAAAATCAATAAAAACATATTTTAAAAAATCTTCAGCTGTAAATATGGTTAGCTTCATGACTGTACTCAGACTTTTAAGCATTTAAAAATTTATGTTATTGCACATAATATTTTAAAAGTTATGTTAACCTTTTCTTAGGGAATATCAAACTTACGTTAAAGTAAAGTGAATAAGACTTTGATCAACCAGTCCCCCAAAGCACTTCAATAGCCATCTGAACTCACCTATATGTCCACTCATTTCACTCCCATTTGCTCTGGGATCATCAAAAATTTAAATAATGAAAAGTGTATTCAACTACTATAAAATTACATCCCTCCCCCCCCCAAAAAAAAGACTATGTAAAATCATCATAACAAAATGCATACTATGACAAAATTACATGCATCTATCCCTTTATTTAGTTTAGTATTCTTACCAGTTATCCAGATACAATAGAATTATGTGGGGTTGGCAATACTTTAAAAACTCAAAATGGAAAGTAAAATATATACCTAAGAGAAAAAAACAACCAACAGATATCTTATAATCCCATAAAAAGACTATGAATTAATAATGCAACTCCAGCCCAGCCTGTGTGGCTCTATGGCTCGGCCTCAAACTATGAACCGGAAGGTCGAGGTTCGATTCAGGGTCAGGGCACATGCCTGTGTTGCAGGCTCTATCCTCAGTAGGGGGTGTGCAGGAGGCAGCTGATCAATGGCTCTCTCTCATCATTGATGTTTCTATTTCTCTCTCCCTCTTTCTTACTCTCTTTGAAATCAATAAAAACATAGAAAATAAATAAATAAAATAAAAATAATGCAACTCCATATGATAAAAGATATGGTGATTCTGGTATGCGTTAACAGAAGCTAAAAATGTTCTTTCTAAAATTATGTAAGTCTATCTATCTATCTATCTATCTATCTATCTATCTATCTATCATCTATCTAAATTTCTAATTGCTTCCAACAAGTTTATGTGCTATATTATATTAGTACCCTTGTTTTATTGGTGAGCAAACTAAGACTCACCATGTAACTTGCTCAAGTCACACAGCTATAAAGTTTACTTGTCACTAGATTGTGATGCTTCTTGAATAGTCCACCAGCCCACCCAGTGTTCTCCTGTATAGGACCTACTCGTTCCCTGGTATTCTCTACTTTGGTTCATGCTGTTTCTCCTGTTTGAGAAGACATCCTGGTCTTTTTCCCTATGTCCACATTGTACCTATTTTTCAAAGATGAGTCCAAGGCTATTTTATTTTAACCTTGGAGAGTTTCTAATAATTTCCATCCCTTCTCAATGTCCCATAGTGTGGTAGACAGTACTCTAAATATGGATACCCAAGGTCCCTGTCTCCTGTTTATTCAAGTAATCATTAATCCAAACAAATTTCTGAAAGGATTTTGCAGATGTAATTTAAATTCCAAGTCAGTTGATGTTAAGATATAAAAATTAATTATGTGGGCTTGACCCAGCCAGGTAAGCCCTGTAAAAGCAGACAATTTTCTGCAGCTGGTCACAAAGAAGAAATCAGAAATACAAAGCACAAGAGGGATTTGGTGTGTCATTGCTGGCTTGAAACTGGAAAGGACCAGACAGAAATGATGTTGACAACCTCTAGGAGCTGAGAACCGTTTCCAGCTGACAACCAGCAAGGAAACAGGGACCTCTGTCCTATAACCACAAGGAGCTGAATTCAGACAAAAACATAAATGAGACTGGAAGTAGATTCTTCCCTGGAGACTTCAGGTAAGAGTTTCCAAGCCAACTGAAACCTTAATTTTGGCTGTGTGAGATCAGGAGCAGAAAAGCCAGCTGAACCCACCTGATTTGCAGGATTGCAAGCTAATAAATTTGTGTTATTTTAAGCCATTGAAGTTGTGGCATTTTGTTATGCAACAATAGCATGGGCTGGTCTTTGATTCAAATCAAGACTTGACTACATTACTTTATTTAGGTAATGTATACAACAATATTTAAATATTGTTTTTTTGGATCTTTTCCTACATGACAGTCTTATTTCCCTAATATGTTTTTAAGCTTATTTATAGCAAAGTCAATGTTTTATATTAAAAAATAATAATTAAAACTTTTTCCACTGAGCTAGACACATCATTGACATGCAATAAATAATTGAATTGATAAAGTAAAGATAATATAAACAGAATGTACATTTCCTTGACCTTGGCTTTCATTCCTGAAATATTATGAGAGAAGCTGTTAGGATTGTTAGCTATTTGTCATGAAACTATTTTTATTTTTAAAAAACCAGGGACTTTAATATGAAAAACCCTGTATCAATAGCTACTATCTCCATAATAAGGAATTCATGTGTTTTGCTAAAAATTAACATGTGCTAGTTTAATATAAATCTATAATTAAGGTGCACATGGATGCTGTAGATGTTATTGTGCTTGTTGCTGTGGCAACCATATGTACTATGTTCAAAAAGGTTGTTTCCCTCCCTCCTTAAGTGAGAAGGAAAAAAAATCTTACTTAAAAACCTATTTAGAAAGGAACAATCTGGCATTTTTAAAAGCTGGTATTTCACTTCATCTTATCAAAAGTCATTCCCCTAAAAATGTCAAACCTAAAAGTACCAACTTTTTAATCAATCCATTTATTTATTTTTCAGGGACTGCTTTTTGGTTGTATTTTGTGGGCTCTGGGATTCCAGTTTTATTCCCTTATCTCATCCTCCACATTCATCCACATTACTCATCAAAAAGTACAACAGCCATTTCCATATTGTGGAATTGTTGTTACACAGTAATATCTAAGAATAAACTTTCTATATTCCAATGACTATATTTACTAATTTCAATGGGACAAATAAATTGCCATTTGTACATTTGGCATTCCGTTAGATTGCTGTAGTTACATTATTTTATTGGAAATAATGTGTTTTAGTCTTATTATCAAAAACCTAAATAAAGAGTGTATTGGAGGAAAGGCAACAAGCTTTGTACAAGGAGAAATCAAGCATGACTGATCCATTGTGATTCTTCCAGTGGGAAATATGCATGCAGATAACGGGAGTGCAATGTATGATCTACTTAGGTTCAAACATTAAAAAAAATGACAAGGTGAAACAAACAATAAGCAAAAGTATAGTTCTGCAGAAAATCATCAAATCACAAAGGAAGACAGCAGGCAAAGCCAAAAGGAACAAAGAAATTACACAGCATCCAAAACACAATGAACAAATGGCAATAAGTCTGAAAACATAAAAGAATAAGGAAACAAACAAGCAATCTTCATCAAAGAATAGAGAATTGGCTTCAATTTAGGAAACAAATAGGCATTTTTAAAATAGAAACTTATAAACAATAGGGTTCCCTGGGGACCTGGGTAGTTAATATTTTCCAAATAGTCCTGAGGTAGGATGGTAAAGTCTTCAAGTCAGCAGATGTTCTCGGGCTCTTTTGGGCAGTTAAATGCTCAAAGGACAAATGTGGCTTATTAGAAGGGAGTGTCTTCAGCAAAATATCTAGTTTACCCAAAGGAAACCAAGAAAAAAATCTGGGAGTCAACAGAAGCTATTTCCCAAAGACATCTGCCCAATGTGCTGCTGGGGTTTAAAAAAAAATAAAGTAGAAAGAAAGAAAAAGAAAAGAGAAATAATTGACATAACTCATTAGTTGAGAAATGAGATAAAAATCTGAACAGATTCTCCCTTTGACTGGAAATTATGGTTGCAGTATCAAACACTTCTGATCAGTGAACGAAAGACAGGAAGCAAAAGATTAAAAGGTACAGATTAAGGCAGTGGGCAGATTGTTTTCAAAATAAAGACTGTTAAGAGGTAATGACTAAGGTGAAGGCAAAATTTACATTTTTTTCCTATTTTAATTTGCTGAAGCTCTGCATATAGAATGAAACAGATGAAACTTGAGAAAAGTTTAGCAAAAAGCAAAAAAAAAACAAACAAACAAAAACAAAAAAAAAACAACACTGAAGATCTACATCCTACAGTGAAGAATAGATTTATGGAAACTCTGATTGCCAGAGGGTTTTTACTTCATTTCTCAAGTGATGGACTTTTACTTCTAACTGCTTGTTTGACATCTCTACTAGATTCTTGCACAGACACATTAAAGTCAACATCTATAAAACTAAATCCTTTATGTCCTGATCCCTACACGTGTTTTTCTCCTCTTATGTGCCCTTCTCACTGAATAAGGTCCCGGGTTCCTTTTCAAAGCCTTCCTCTCTTAGACAGCTCTTTGCATCATTGCAAAATGATACAGCCATATTTTGGTTGTTTTTAAAATATATTTTTATTGATTTCAGAGAGGAAGAGATAGAAACATCAACAATAACAGAGAATCATTGATTGGCTGCCTCCTGCACACCCCACACTGGGGGTGGAGCCCACAACACGGGCATATGCCTTGACTGGGAATCAAACTGTGACCTCCTGGTTCATAGGTCCACACTCAACTACTGAGTTATCACATTTTTTAAAATCCTTCCTGTTTGATCTCTGAAATATGCCCCAAGTCTGGATCTACTTCTCCATTCCCACTGCCCCTACCTTGGTTAAGCTCCCGTTCATAGTTTGCTGGGGATATGTTAGTGTTACAGAAGACTGGAGAAGAACCAGGCAACACTTAGAGAGATGGAGTTACACTTTATTATTATTCTTATTCTTATTCTTATTATTATTATTGTTGTTGTTGTTATGCGCAGGCAGAGAGAAAACTGTATTTCAAATTCTGGGCCCCAACATGGAGGAAGTTTCCCTATTTATATATGTTTACCTTCTTTGTCTTCCAAATATGGGGTTCTGTTCCAGTCCCCTTTGCAAATTCTTAGAGCCCTATGTACTGGGGCTTTGAGACCTCTACCAAAGGCCTGGTCTGGCACCAGCACTGATAACTTCATCTGGGGAAGGTTTATGGCCTCTCTGGAATGAAAGTAGTCTTATTTTTTATTATTTAAGCAAGCAAGCATTTACAGGAGCCACAATAGCAGGGTTAAAATTTCAAACAGCAGTTTTTATATAATATGGATGCTTCATTAGGAGCTTACTAAACTGTTCTGTTCTGTTTCTACTCTTTCATCTCTCCTTTCCACTCTGCACCTAATTTCAAGACTTGACTTTAAAATTCATGTTTGGTCATGTGATTCTCTTACATAATAGTTTTCAAAAGCCATCCATTGCACATAGGATAACTTCTAAACTCCTTAATCTGCCATATAAGTCCCAATACAGCCTGATCCTAACTGCTACCTCTCTTGTTTAACCAATGCTTTCCACCCCAGGCTACCTAAGCTCCAGGGACAACAGACTAGTTCAATTCCCAGCATACTCCATAAACTCTCATGTTAAAACCTCTATTACATCATTATACCCTTTCTCATTGATATGTGATTTTTGGACTGGAACACGGTGTTGCCCTGGGCAGGATGATTCCCTGGATTCTTTGTCTGTCAGAATCGAAGAATGAATCCACAGACAGAAGGTGGTATAGCAAAGGTGGAGATTTATTGAAGAACAAGTATAGACTCCCATGTGGGGAAGGGGAAAGAATCTCACAGCACAAACTCCCAAGTGGAGAGGGAAAGAGTCCCACAAAACCACAGAAGGAACTCCCATGTGGGGCTGGGGGGGGGGGGTGAGGGGGGGAAAAATCCTGCCTACTTCCTGTTTCCATGGTTTATAAAGGCTGCAGTTTCTGTGTCCTGATATCCTTTCTGATTGGTCAATATTACCTTTTCAACTGGTTACTATAGTAACTCTGAAGGCCCTCTTCCCTCATTGTCCTCCTATTCCCTCTGGGCTTTCTTCCTCCTTCTTTATTTTGTAAATATCAACCTTTTGGCTACTCCCAGTTCCCTTGTCTTATGTAAATGTAACTGTTGCCTCTCCCTTGTCTTATGGAAATGTACCTTCTCCCAGTCTCCCTCCTCTTATGGAAATGTAACTGCACCTGGCTTCCTTGTGTTATGGAAATGTACCTTCTCCCAGCTCTTTTGTCTTATGGAAATATGACTTCTCCCAACCTGCAGCCTTGTGTTTTTTCCATGGACACCCAATTCTAAAAATTCCCTACACCTGCCTATATCCCCCTAAAATTCCTATTTCATCATTATAGTTAATTGCCTCCTCGCACACTCATGAGCACCTTGACAGCAAAGACCTTTTGTTATATAGTTATAAAAGCATAAAAGAGTAGCTCCATAAACATTTAATAAATGAATGATTGAATAAACAAATGAGCAGGGATCATGTAATATGAATAACTCATATAGCTGTTTATATAAGTTTATAGGTGACAGAACCATAAAGACACCAAAGATATCTTATTAATTACTTTAAAAAAAGCATTGCTAGTCCAATGCCTGGCACAATGTGTACCCTTACTATGTGTAAAAGCAGTGAGAGAATTTGTATCAGTTTGGGATAGTTTATAGCAATAATTTAAAGATGCAACTTTTGCCCTGACCAGTTTGGCTCAGTGGATAAAGCATCGGTCTGCCGACTCAAGGGTCCCTGGTTCGATTCCAGTCAAGGGCATGTACCTTGATTGTGGGCACATCCCCAGTGGGAAGTGTGCAGGAGGCAGCTGATCGATGTTTCTCCCTCATCGATGTTTCTAACTCTCTATCCTTCTCCCTTCCTCTCTGTAAAAAATCAATAAAATATATTTTAAAAAAATAAAGATGCAACTTTTCTTTTTTGAAGTTTCTAGATTCATAGAATTCTTTTTTACATAGGAAAATTACAAAAGCTATTTTTGATGCTTGCTTGGGTGAATTTCCTGATTTGAAGCACCATACAGATTTTAGTCATTTTCTATACCGCTCACACAGATTGCCATTAGACATAAAACTAAAAGTTGACAAACTTACTTGAAGGACATACAAATGGAAAGTTATCTGTCAGGTGTTATAAAAGGAAGTACCTAGTTTAGAATCACAGAGGGCACTTCAAGTTGGAAAGTAAATTTCCCAAACCTGAAAACATTTGCAAACATTCACAGATGTAGTGACAGCACAACTACAAAAATAAGCTGAGTTTTGGGAGAAAAAAAAAAAGACATTTGTTACTTAGAGTAACTGTTGAAGTTTCATCTAGAGAAACTGCAAATAATTCTTCCTTATCGAAAAGTAACTAGGCAGGGATTACAAATGCCGACATTTTGGATTTGTGTGTTCTATAAATAAGGAATATGCTTATTGCCCAGTTTTGTTCTAGTGCATCCCGCTTTACCTGCCAATTAACGTCTCTTTCTATATTTACACTGTTTTCTACCCCCCACTCCAGTGCATTTTAGAGGCAGGAGCTTCCATCCAGCGTGTTTTTATAGAATTGATACCGAATTTTTGGATTGGAACCCAGATTCTTTGTCCGCCAGAAACAATGAATCCACCGACAGAATGTGGTATAGCAAAGGTGTATATTTATTTTAAATATATTTTATTAATTTTTTTACAGGGAGGAAGGGAGAGGGATAGAGAGTTAGAAACATCGATGAGAGAGAAACATTGATCAGCTGCCTTCTGCACACTCCCTACTGGGGATGTGCCTGCAACCAAGGTACATGCCCTTGACTGGAATTGAACCTGGGACCCTTGAGTCCGCAGGTCGATGCTCTATCCACTGAGCCAAATCGGTTAGGGCAAAGGTGTATAGTTATTGAAGAACAAGTACAGACTCCCAGGTAGGGAGAGGCAAGAGTCCAACAGAATGGACTCCCAGGTAGGGAGGGGGAAAGGATCCCACTGGGTTCCAGTTTCCATGGCTTATAAAGGCTGCAGATCCTGGTGCCTGATATCCCCTCTGATTGGTCAATATTCCCCTTCCAATTGGTTACTATAGTGACTCCTGAGGCTCTCCTCCCTCATAGTCCTTTCATTCCTCTGGGCTTTCTTCTCTTTATTTTGTAAATATAGATCTTTCTTGGCTACTTCCAGTTCCCTTGTCTTATGTAAATATTCCTGTTGCTGCTCCCTTGTCTTATGGAGATGTGACTGTACCCGGCTTCCTTATGTTATGGAAATGTACCTTCTCCCAGTCTGCAGCCAGGGGCTTTTCCATAGACCCCAATTCTAAAAAAAATCCCTAAGCCTGCCTATGTTCCCCCAAAATTCTTGCTTCAGAATCAGAGTCCACTTAGGAGAGGTTTCCTTTTTTCTTTTTAAAAAACTTGTTTCTTTTTCATTGCTGGAGTAACATCTCTTCATCAGCAAGGGATACTGACACTTCAGGAATACAGCATTTTCCATATAGTATTCCAGCTAATATTGCCTCGCTGCTGCTGCTTTATTACATGAACTCATCCCGCATTCCCTGAAGTGGAGGTGGCAAAAGCCACACATTTGTCAGCAGAGTCCTGACATTTGATTTCTCAGACATCCCTCAAGCTTGCAAGACAACAAGCTGTGAAACGTGAGAAGCTCAGTACATGGAACACAGAGTTCAAGGGCTGCCTGCTGAATCTCATCGAAGTGCCGGGTTCCAAAGACTTCTCATATCTGAGCTTTGCTGAAGGCTCACATCTATACTTCACCTGTCCTTTGCAATGTATGGACAGTAGCTGTTGGGGCTACACCATTTTCCTTCTCCAAGAAAAGTATCCATTGCTCAGGAGTAATCGTTAGCATTTTAAAATAAAATACACTTTACTTTGATCGTCAGAAGGAGAAGTATATTGTAGAGTGCGATTTACTGGTGCTAACTCTGGATCTGCAGGTTTGTTGCTTCGGTGATTTAGTGGATTTTATGGATAGTTTGTTACATCTCTAATTTGAACATACATCTGCAGCATGTGCTTAATGTTAAGTCGTTTTCAGCGAGGCATGAAGGTTTGGGCACTACAAAACAGAGAAGTGAAGGGACTGCGTGGCTCCAGGGAATGGTCATGAGGTAACTGAGCTAGTTGGAAAGTCAAACCCAAATGGCCCACCACAAAGGTCACTGTGAGAAAGGATAGCTGAGTAGAAATCTGAGAAAATGCTAGCGGCCAAAGCAAACCTGCAAACAACCTAACAAAATACCCTTCATCAAGAGAAGAGCAATGAACTTAGTTCTAATACGTTAATTGCATGTCAGCAGGTGAAATGTCATTCCTAGTTCCAGCCTCTGTAGTGTTGGCAATATGTGGCCGTGTCCGGGCGATGTCACTCTAGCTGGGATTCTAAAGCAATCAATGCCTTTTTCAAGTGGGGTGATCTGCTGGGAGTGGGAGGTCTCTATTGGGACAGATGTCATTGAAGAATTCTATGGACTCCACAATAGGGAAAAAAATAAAGTTCCTTAAAATATATTTAAATATTAGGAGAGATATTGTATGAGTAAACTAAAAAACAAAAAAACAAAAAGGAGGTGAATATACTGAAAATGCAAAAGCAAGATAAAAGCAGACATTTGTGAAGGCAAACTAATAAATCTCCGAGTTTGGGAATATCTTTTTTGTCGGATCACTTGTTTTGCTCATCTCTTCACCCCAGGGTTTCGAATGTGCCATTAAAACAGCAGAGTGGTTTCTTTCTTTTCTTTCGGAATTATTATAATATTTGAAAATAGGCTGCCATACAGCACTCTGATAGGCTTTCTGTTACCAAGGCTGTGCAGGGACCTAATTCCTGCTTCTCCCTCTCTTTGTATCAATTCCCTCATCTAACTCCCCATTCCAGACCATCATAGACATCAATTAACCACAAAACATGTCTTATCCAAATGTGAATTTTTCCAAATAATTGTTGGTTATGCCTTCTAAAAAGCTATTGTACAACCTGACTGTTTTGCCACCCAGATTATTAGAAATAAGTAATTAAATGTCGAGGCTAGGGGATAAATGTACTTTTAAAATATATATATATATATATATATATATATATATATATATATATATATATATATGTTGATTTCAGAGAGGAAGGGATAGGGAAAGAGAAAAACATCAATGATGAGAGAGAATCATTGATTGGCTGCCTCCTGCATGCCCCCAACTGGGGATTGAGCCTACAACCCAGGCATGTGCCCTTGACTGGAATCAAACCAGGGACTCTTCAGTCTGCAGGCCGACACTCTAGCCACTGAGCCAAACTAGCCAAGGCTAAATGTATCTTTTGAACACAGAAACACCTGTGCCCGATAAGCTATGACTTATACTAGGGTGAGATACTTGCCTGTGGGGAGTTAAAACTATTTGTTTTCTGATATTTTCAATAAACTGCTTCGCACTTCTAATTATTTCTGAAGAATAAAATGAATTTTTGAAATCCCTCCAGCTTTTAAAACTAAACCTGCTTTATGAAGCTATTTGTTCAAAATATCTTTTTCAGCTCATGCAGCCTTAAAATATTCCAATTCCAAACCACAGAAGATTCAAATAGAATTGTCAAATCTCACTTATTCTTTCTTACCAACCCCTAATCTGCTACTCTGTATGCTCTGCAAGTACAGCTTTGGAAGCCAATAAATTAATATTTGAGATGTTTAGCAGTCTGCTCAGTTGTAGCCCTTTTATATCTTTGAAGACACAATATACAGTAAGGTTTTATATGAGGAATAAACAGTCTTTGCAGTAGATGATTTCAAAGCTTGAGTGCTTTAGCCCTTTACTGAATGCAGTACATTTTAGGTAGATTGTAATCCCATTCATACTTTAGCTTTTAGGAAGCCTAACAACTTTTAGCAACTACAAATCATCACACAAATGCAATTGAATCATAGTTTGTACCATAAAAGTCCTATCATTTTTAGTAAAAAATAAAATGTATATTTCTCTGTGTAGGTTAATCACAAATATGTATCAGCCAACTATTCTTTCACCTAATGTAACAGCCAACATTTTACTGTATTAATTCATTTGGTACTTATGACAATCATGACTTACTGCAGACTGATTGAAACATCATAGAGTCCACTCCAAAGATTCATTGGCTTCCTTAAAAGCTTTTATAGCATCGCCCTACCAGGTGTATTAAAAATAAAAAGTCGATTTAGTGTAACTGTAAATCAGTCATTTAATCAGATTTGAGAATCACACAGAGAGTTAGTAATATCAAATGCTTTTTCTCAACATTAAAAAGAAAAAGGTTTCTAATTAGGTTTATGATGGAATGAACTGCCAGAGAGAATCAGAGCACGGGACTTACTGGGCCAAACGCATTGAAATGCTTCTTAAGCTTCTTCACTTTTCCTGCTGTGTCACTCTTCTGCACTAATGGAGCAGATGAGACCTTTAACCAGACACTGGAAAACAATTTCATAAGATACATTTTCTTCCTCTCTAAACCAATTCCATAATTAATTTAGAAATAAATGTGTTACAAACTCAACAGCAGCATGATTTTGTGAAGTTCCATAAGAGAAGATATTCTATCTTATACATTCCTTTATATGCCATAGATTCTGCTGTTGTAGTTTCCATAATCTCAAATTAAACACTTTTGGTTGATATATATAAGCATATATTCAATGGAGTACATTTTACACAAACGATGATAGAAACAGTAGGAATTATGTTCTTCTTGCTAAAGAAATGCTGGTTTTAGTTAGTATTTTTCAGTCAATGAATGACACTCCAATGACTGTTGGGGAAATAAGTTATCAGTGTATATGCACAATAATAGTCATATTTAAGAGGGCCTTGATGCAAGGTTCTCGTGGAAATGGTTCGTGAGGAGTTATTCCCTTCTGTTGTATTCATTTACTTTTGTAAGTGTAATAAATTTATCCCCAATCCATCTTCACTAATTTTAGTTTGACTCCCACTTGGAAACCTTTCTGCAGATGCTGCAAGATCCTATAATAATAGTCCAATATATAATGCTCTTTACATAAGTGTTATTACTCTTTTATGGGCCATCTTTGCAAAGCATTCTGTAATGAAAGCTTTATAGTTTCAATTACATATTTATATTTTACCAGCATTTTCCACTTTTGCAAATTGTGTAACTTGTCAGCTCAACTACCCTACTTTGTCCAGGACATAATACTTCATCGGACCCTAATCTTAAACTTTGTGGGACACATGAATTTGGCTATTTATTTTGGGTTATTCTTGAATGAAGCATTCTGCTCTGTTTTGTGTGTGTGTGTGTTTTTTTATACAATCACAAACCTAAACTCCCCTAACCTTCACCATGACCTCTCATTGCATTTCATGATTGATTTGCTATTTAAAGCTACTGGATTTGGGGATCATCACATTATAAATGGGGACAATTCAAGTCTGTGCACAGTAGAAGTACTGGACTTTTCAGATTTAAAGAGCGATTGTGGGGAAGATTTTGCCACTTAGACCTTCTTAAATCAAACCAATCATGTGCAATCTCATACTCTTGGTTCATAATTTTGGGGGGTAGATTGATATTATTTCTACAGGTATGATATATAATTTATATCAAATGCCCAGTTAAATATTTGATACATTAGAGTGTCTGAACAGTGGAATGGACATACAAATATACAGACTAAATGTAGTCCATTTAGTCTGAGGCTGAATTTTATGGCAGTTTCGTAATTTGAGATGTCAAAGTTAGTAATAGAAAAAAGCAAAGGCAGTTTTGAGATGTCAATTAATGGCGAATAACCATTAAGATTTATATGACATATTGTTTACAATTATTTCCTTTATTTCTATCCAAAATTGTGCATATGTGGGCAGATAGATCCCTTCAGTGAGACAATGATGTATGAGTGAGAAAGCAGTCATCCTATCTTAATTGAGGAACGGTTTCTAGGAAGCAGGGCAATGTCTGACAGCTCAAGTGGTGACCAGATGACAGGGTAACTTGACCTTGTTGGCATGTCATGTGAAGTAGAAGAAGAATTTAAATATTAACCTCTAGAAATGTATGAATTATACTAGAGGCCTAGTGCACGAATTTGTGCACCAGTGGGGTCCCTCAGCCTGGCCTGCGGGATAGGGCTGAAAACAGCTCTCCAACATCCCCCAAGGGGTCCTGGATTGTGAGAGGATGCAGGCCAGGCCAAGGAACCCCACAGGTGCATGATCAGGGCTAAGGAGGGATGCGGGAGGTTGGCCAGCCGGGGAGGGACTGGAAGAGGGCTCCAGGGAATGTCCGGCCCATCTTGCTCAGTCCCTATCAGCCTGGGCCCCAGCAGCAAGCTAACCTACCAGTCGGAGCATCTTCCCCCTGGGGGTCAGTGCACATAATAGCAACTGGTCGACCTTTAGACTGTCTGCCCCCTGGTGGTCAGTGCATGTCATAGCGAGGGGTTGAGTGGTCTTAGCATATCATTAGCATATTAGCCTTTGATTGATTGAATGGCTGACCAGTCGACTGGACACTTAGCATATTAGGCTTTTATTATATAGGACAAGGGTCCTCAAACTACAGCCTGCGGGCCACATGCAAATACAAATATTGTATTTGTTCCCGCTTTGTTTTTTTACTTCAAAATAAGATATGTGCAGTGTGCATAGGAATTTGTTCATAGTTTTCTTTAAAAACTATAGTCTGGCCCTCCAACGGTCTGAGGGACAGTGAATTGGCCCCCTGTTTAAAAAGTTTGAGGACCTCTGATATAGGATAGCCAGAGGTCCCAAATTACTACTTGTCCAAACTGAAGATTGTATTGCCATGCTGAACTGGACAGTATTCACACCAAGTGCTCCTATCTACTTTTTGAATGGTTGTACCTTCCTTTCTTCCTCCCTCCCTTCCATTCTTCTTTCCTTTCTTCATTATTTTATCTCTTTCTTCTCTTCCTCCCTTCCCTCATCCCTTTCTTCTCCTGGTCCTCCTCCTCTTTCTCGTCCTCCTTCTCATTCTCTTTCTTCTACTTGTTTTCTTCTCCTTCTCCTTCCTATTTTTCCCTTTCTACTCCTCCCGCATCCTCTTTTTTCGTCTTTCTAATAGCCAATGTCCTTTATGATTGAATATGTGGAATTTTGGCTATTCTCAAAAACAAAGTAGAACATGTACCTTAGCAAGTGTGAAAAACTGGAAAAATAATCAATACAATTAAAGAATTTATAACAGATAAATCCAATACAGTGAGAAATGGTGTATCCTCTTTTTCAGTGCTGTCTTAGATCCTATGAGAGAGATGGTGGTGAAAAAAAACTCTTTGAGTAAGCTTCATATCCCTACCTTCCAGTATTCACACCTATGCATAATTCCTGCCTTTGAGTATGGGCAGGACCTGTGGCTTCCAAACAAAATATGACAAAGGTAATGGAATGTATATAATTATATGCACATGATTATGTGATTGTGTACAATTGTAGAGTTTATTCTTTACTGGCTTTGAGGAATCAAATAGACATGCTGGAGAACAAAACATGGCAAGGGATTATGGATGAAATCATGTAGTTAAGGATGGCTTTTAATTATAGCCTGCCAGGGCTTGCACTCAACAGCCAGCAAGACAATGAGACCCTAAGTCTTACAACCACAAAGAATGGAATCCTGCCAACAAACTGAACTTGGAAGTGGATCCTTCCTTGCTCAATTCTCATGAGTCTAAAGCCCCAGCTGACACTTTGGATGCAGTCTTGTGAGACCTCCAGGAAGAGAACACTGTGCCTGGACTCATGGCTTACAGAAGTGGTGAGGTCAGAAATGTGTGTTGTTTTAAGCTGCTAAATTTATGACAATATTATTACATAATGATAGATAACCAATGCAGACCCTTTCACTAGGCTCCCCACACAAAGACATATGTAACCACACATACCCAAATAACCATGTTGAAAAACAAATGTGTGCTCTATCACTCAGCTTTGGTATTCTATCCTATATAATAAAGAGCTAATATGCTAATTAGACTGAACATCCAAACAATCATCCAGACAACATTCCAGACAACCTTTCCTGACGAAGCAGGGCTGCAAGGGCTGGCCCAGGCTGTGAGGGCCAGCTGAGGCAGCCGGGGCTGCAAAGGCCGAGCCCCTTGTATGGATTTTGTGCATCGCACCTCTAGTTCTGGCATAATAAGACATCAATTGTCACTTCTGCTCACATAGGTAACTATTCAGACTCTAGGGAATCACTCCATCTCTTTTTCTTTATGTACCCCAAATAAAAGGCAATTGTACCTGAATGCCATAAGGACTTTTTGAGTTGTGCCAAAATCAGAGAAAAGTACTATTTCAGGGTATGGGGAAGATTTGAATAGAAGTACTTAAGAGACAAAATAATTAAGTTCCCCATTTCTTATTCTTCAATAAAATAGATATTGAATAATGAAGTATTATTTTCTACTAGTCCCCAGGAATGACGAATATCCATTTTTTACTTCTCATGATATTTAATTCATGGTTACAGAGGTACTTACAAATTAGTATGGTATTCACAAAAGATGCACGTAACAGCTGAGGACTATATTGTAATATTATTTTATATTGGTCTTAAATTTTTATGTAAGCTGGTCTGTACATATGTGTTATGTTGGTAACTATATGAACCTTGATCACTTAGAATTGGAAATATTTTTTTCAAATCAATTCTTTAATTAGAATTTTTTAAATTATGTAAAATTTTTGCATTACATTTAAATTTAAACCTTTAGCTTTTATAACTTATAATTGTCGCTGTCTTTTTATTTTAATTTATTATTTTGAGTTATTTGGAGGAAATATTTTTGGAAGATACATGTGGAAATAATTTTAATTTTTCAAAATTTTACATTTACTATAATGTCTTAATAAATTATATTTAAATTTTATTCACTGAATAAAAGTCATTTTTAAATTTTGTGATTCTTTAGATAAGTGATCAGTGAGCCATAACTTACAGAAAAATCCAGCTTGTTTTTGAATGACCTGTGAACTAAGCATCATTTTGCATTTCTGAGTGTTGAAAAAAATCAATATTAAAATATTTTGTGACATGTGACTTATATAAAATTTAAATTTCAGTGTCCATAAATAAAGTGTTATTAGAACATAGTAATGGCCATTCCTTTATGTATTGTTTATGTCTAAATTTCAGCTACAACAGCAGAGTTGAGTAGGTATAAAAGAGACTGAATGGTCTGCAAAGCTGAAAATTTATACTATCTGATTCTTTGCCTTAATAGTTTGATGACCTGTGCTTTAGGTTATTACTACACTAGAGCACATATTATGTAAAAATTTACATTATAACAAATACTTATTTTGTCAAAATGAAGGCAATAATGTGACATTAATAGAATAAATATATAGTGATTTTTTAAATTATAAATGTGTTTTATTACTCATCTGCATATTGCTGTTTCATGATCAGAGCATCCAGATATGCTCAATAATAACATTTAGTGATTTTGTTTTACATTTATTTTTATTACTGTTTAGTTTTGGAGAAAGGGGGGGAGAGGGAGATAGATAGAGAGAAGCATGGATGTGAGAGCGAAACATGATCAGCTGCCTCCTGCACACCCACTACTGGGGATTGAGCCACATCCCAGGCATGTGCCCTGACCAGGAATGGAACCAGCAACCTTTTGGTGCACAGGATGATGCCCAACCCACTGAACAACACTGGTCAGGGCTAACATTTAGTGATTTTTGATAGTTTTACAACTTATAGTTATATAAAAATCATAGTTTTTGTATATATTTATTTCAATTTTGTTATGAAGATATATACATAAATGTGAAAGGATAGAATATATTTTATTTAATAGTTTATTGACAAATAACTTAAAAATATTTAGGCAAATGTATGTGTCTTCTAGTTGTGCTATGGATTTGGGCTTCATAAATGCATTTTTTTCCTTTTATTAAATATATTGGAGTGACACTGGTTAACAAAATTATACAGGTTTCAAGATGCATAATTCCACAGCATATCATCACACCAAATCAAGTCTATGTCCATCACCATTTATCCCCCCCATACCCTTCACCACTTTTCCCCATCCCCTCTTTCCTGGAGCATGCATTTTTAAAAAGAATATTCTGAAAAGTTCCGAATTATTCCTCCAAGTGGGTACAAACATGAATACATACACATATATACACACTGTATGTGTGTGTCCATGTTTAATGAATCAGGTTTAGTTTTAAAATAACTAGTTTACATATTTTGCTCTTTTTAAGAAATCAACAGATGTTCAGCCATTCAATTTTATTCATTTATTCATTCATATAGAAATTGGCAGATCTAAATCAATAAAAATACTTATAATTATTAAAGTGGGTAAGGAAAGGTTGAAGAAACTGCGAATTTAAATTAGAACTGCATTGAATAGATATGTAAGACATAATTCCTAAGAAAGTAGTACATTGGACTAGTGGTCTCCAAAATTAAGGTTCTAATTAAGTCAAAGTTATGACTGTTCCTTGATTGACTCAAATAAGGACTCATACATTGATATGTTTCAGGTGGCAGCACCTGTAGTTGGTTGAGCTTTAGCAAACCCCTGGGGAGACAAAACAGTTGAGTAAATACTTAACTTAAAATGAGTCTAGAAAACAAACAAATAAAACAGATTCCCCCCATCATTTCATAACTCAAAAAAATGCATGAGGTGATTAGTAATAAATGCATGAGTTTGGAATCAACACATTTTAAATTTAAAAGAAGCAATTTCAGATAAGCAGGGTTATAAAGTTATACTGTGAGTACTAGAGAAATGTTTGTATTGGAAAGAGACTACTTAACAGATTTTCTATTTTTGATCAGTGTTCACAATGCCATTTTCTTACTTAAATATGTTTTACTCTGCAGATATGATCAGCATAAGTCTACTTTTTATACTCTCCTTTTGCAAAAATAGACTTTGAGCACAAGAAACTCTCAGTTCAGTCACCACACTTCTGAGTACTACTTTTTATTAATAAACTTTATTTTTAGGTCAGTTTTAGGTTTACAAAAAAAAAAAATGAATGGAAAGTATAGTAACTTTTCATATATTTTCTTACCACTCACTCTACCCCCCACCCAGTTTCCCCTATCATTAACACTTTGCAGTAGTGAAGTACAGTTGTTGCAATTGATGAGCCAATATTAATATATTATTATTATTGACTAAAGTACATAGATCACATTAAGGTTCACTCTGGGTATTGTACATTCCATAGGTTTTGACAGATATATAATGACATGTATCTAAAATTATAGTGTCATACAGAATATTTTCACTGTCATATTCATCTTTCCCTCTCCCCTAATCTCTTGCATTCATTAATCTCTTTACTGTCTTCATAGTTTTTCCTTTCCAGAATTGCTGGGGTCCAACCTCAGCAGGTCCAGGGGTCCCCAAAGGTGTGGACGGAGTCAGCGAAAAAGGAATGACACGGAGACAGCGTTCATTTGATCAGCAGCCTAGCCAGGATCTCTAGCCAGGTTCTGTCGCCAGGTTCTCTATCCAGGTTCTCCAGCCAAGTTCTGTCTAGGTTCTCTTGCCATGTTCTCTCGCTAGGTTCTCCAGCCAGGTTCTCCAGGTTCTCCAGCCAGGTTTGGTCACCAGGTTCTGTGTCCAGGTTCTCTAGCTAGGTTCTGTAGCCAGGTTCTGTCCAGGTTCTGTTGCCATGTTCTCTCGCTAGGTTTTCCAGCCAGGTTCTGTCCAGGTTCTCCTGCCATGTTCTCTCGCTAGGTTCTCCAGCCAGGTTCTCCAGGTTCTCCAGCCAGATTCAGTCTCCAGGTTCTGTGTCCAGGTTCTCCAGCTAGGTTCTGTAGCCAGGTTCTGTCCAGGTTCTGTTGCCATGTTCTCTCGCTAGGTTCTCCAGCCAGGTTCTGTTTTTTATTGTCTTGTTACATCTGTATTTATACCAGTTGATTTTAATCCTGTCAATTTCTATTGCAAAGGTTAGGGCGTTTCTTATCTCCATTCCAGGGAGTAAAGATTATGTAGCTTAAGCATGATTGTTCATAGTTAAAGTGATTAACTACCCGCCTGGCATTTAGTTAAGGGGTTTTATTCCCTCCCTAACTTCAGGGAAAAATCCCTACCTGGGGAAACAACCTTTCTCGGAGAGGTGACCTTGGTTAAAACACATAGTGCCAAGAAGGGGAGCAAACATATTAAGAACAGTATGCCATATACGCCAGGTCCCTTGAGACATATGCTGTGCAGATGTTTCTTCCCTGCAGCAACTGTGTCAAGCAAGGATGGACCGGCTTCTGGCACAGAATGTCATATAATTAGAATAATACAGAATTTAGCCTTCTCAGATCAGCTTTTTTCACTTTGCACTATGCATTTAAAATTATTTTATGGCATGATAGCTCATATATTTTTATTGCAGAATAATATTTTATTATATGCGTGTACTAAAGTGTGTTTATTCATTCACTTGTTGAGGGAAATTTTAGTTACTTCTCAATTTTGTGAATCATGAATAAATTTGCTTTCAACAGTATGTGCAGGTTTTTTTGTGGATATAAGTTTCAATTCATTTGGGTAAATATCAAGGAGCACAATAGCTATACTTTTGTGGTATGAATATGTTTAGTTTTGTAAGAAATTGCCAAACTGTCTTCCAAAGTGGCCATACCATTTTGTATTTTCACCTGCAATGAGTGAGAGTTCCTGTGGGTCCACATCCTTGTCAGCATTTGGTGTTGTCAGTGCTCTGAATTTTAGACATTCTAATAGGTGTGTAGTAGTATTTTGTTATTTTTATTTGCAATTTCTGGATGACATATGATGGTGAGCATCTTTTCCATATTCTTATTTGTCTTCTGTTCGTTGGTGAGATGTCTGTTTAGACTTTTTACATATATTCTAATTGGGTTGTTTGTTTTCTTATTGTAGAGTTTAAACTATTCTTTGTATTGTTTGGATGCCAGTCCTTTATCATGTACGTATTTTGCAGATTTTTTGCCTTGTCTGTGGTTTGTTTTGCTTTTCTTCACCTTGACTTTCACAAAGGAGAAGCTTTTAATTTTAATGAAGTCCATCTTATCAGTAGTGTTTTCAAGGATCATGCTTTTGGTGTTGCATCTAAAAAGCCATCACCAAACCCAAGACCACCTAGATTTTATCTTATTGTCTCATCTAGAAATTTTAGAATTTTGAGTTTTAAATTTTAGGACTATAATCTGAGTTTATTTTTGTAAAAGACCTGTGTCTAGATTCATTTTTTTTTCTACATGTGGATGTCCAGTTGTTCCAGTACTGTTTGTTGAAGACTTTTATATCTCCACTTGCCTTTGTTCTTTTGTCAAAGATCATTGGCAGTATTTGTGCTGACCTGCACACACATTTAAACCAATAGTTGCTGCATTTATATATGTATAATATTTTTTTGAATTGTGAATATCCTCTTCTTGATAAGAATTTTAAGCCACTGGTCTATCTCTTCTTCATTGGAGTGTGAGGAGTCTCATTTACTTCAGGAAGTATATGAAAAGGCATGCAGTGTGGGAAAGTCAATTTCCAGTGTAACACATATTCAACAAGGTTAGAAGTAATATTTTACCCTTATAGCTAAAAATGAGTCAACTATCAAGCTATATGGCAATATACAATTGCTACCCTTATTCCCCCAGGAAAATGTAAGGCATTTGGAAAATTTGCCCTTTCAAAATAAAGGGATTATTAAGAGTGGTGTGAAAATCATTCTAATGATATGTGAGACCAACTATTGAAATGTTAATACTATTAAATGTCTTTTTCAGAATATAGATATCTAACTTAAATCAATAAAATGTAATTATTGAGGTTAGAGAGTTCACGTCTATGTCTGACCACAATCACCTTCAGAAAACTATCTTCTGAGAATAAATAAGAGCAGAGAAAAAAATGATAAAAGGGAGTGCAAACTTGACAAAAATCTGTTGACTTTATAGCAGATAATAGTGACAGGCATGTCCGTGATTTTCTTGAGTTCTTTTTATCATAAATTTTGAGCATATTTCATTTTAAATAAGGTTGTTGTTTTTTTCTCATGAACATATAACAGTTTTATTGCCATGGTTGCAAAATGTTGTCTTTAAAACTCAATAAGACTTTATGAAAATCCACTACTCCCTTTTCTCACATCACTCAAAGGCCCTGTAGTTAGAGCATAACAAGGAACAATAGGTTGACATTTATCAGAAACTATGTGCATAAACTCTTTATACCCTTTCCTTTTTCTTTGCAATTCTTACAGTTTACCTGTGTAAGTTGAGTATTGGTGAACCTAGAAATGTAATCGTGTCCTTCTGCTTTTATGTCAAAAAGTACACTGAATTCTAGAGCATAGCTTGTCAGACTAGCTTGCCACACACAAGGAAGGGGAGTGATACTGTTCGTTAAAGGTTTCAAAGTAAGTTCACTTATTTGTTTTGGCTCATCCCACCCCCTTTTCTCTAGGTGACAATATCACGTGTCTTTGTCTCATTTCATAATATGCATCTACTCTCTATCATTTATAGAGACAAAATATTTGGGTGCTATTGGGAAGAAATGCTGGCTTCATCACAGCTTAGGTGGAGCACTAGGTAAATGCTCTGTGCCTTATCTTCAAATGGAGTGTATAATAATAAACGACTGACTAATGAAGCAAACAAAAAAGGAAATAGTTAATGTGAGTTTCCATTGCACGTAATTCTGCACTCCTGACCTGAAGAAAAACTGAAGAGCTCATTTCAAGGGGTTAAGATTGCAGGGAAGATAAAAGCAACACCACAAGTGCTCTAGGTTAGTACCTTGTCCAAATTATACATAATTCTTTTGTTTTTGAACTGGAAGGCACATTAAAGTTTGCTAATGCCCTAATTGCACTTACATTACCATAGTGAGTATCACTGCTGTTTTGGACTCCAGAAACTGGGGCCGATTTTGCTGCTTTTCTGTCTGAGCTCATTCAGTCTTTTAGTCTAATCAAGAGTCACTGTGAACAGAGGCTGTGTGGTCTCTCCAGAGTGGAGCTGTGCCTTAGCTCTAGGTTTAGCCAGCAGTGTACCTTACCAAAGCCAAATGACTTATGGAGTTCTTGAGTCAGGCTTGCAAGTTTGAAAGCAGACATTTTTCATTTCCCTTTATTCTTAATATTGTAGGATATGTAAAATTAAAGTGTCCAGAGCTTTAACAAGTAAAGGTTACATGCTGTGTGTATGCAGAAGGAGAGGCTGGCATTTAGCCTAGGACTAAAATAAGAAAGTTGCAAGGGACCTTCGGGATCTTCAGGCCTTGAAATTGATCACCAATTGTTCTGAGTTCATACTGTCTTCTAAAACTAAACTTAATCTTTTGAACTTTTTAAGGGCTAGAGAGTTTTTATTTTAATCTATAAAATAAATGTGACCGGGATAAGTGCAATTTGCAGTATTACATGATTGGTCAAGATATTTTCCTTGTGTGAATACATGTCTGAATAATGGTGTCAGTGAAAATGCACAATCAGTCAACATACATTTTTGTTTACTTTTCAAATAATATTTTGGACATGAGTCAGAATAAAGTAAGACCAACTTATTCATCTACATTCCTTGCTGAAATATATTAACTAAAATTCTATAGTGTATATGTCATGTTTCACATGTTCTATAGCTAGTACCAAGATTAGATTTAAGTAATTCAGTTGCACAGGTAAAAACTACTTCTTTTTGGAAGATTAACCTATAATCTATACCTTATAAAACTATATTTCTATCATTTACTCTCAAATGTGTCACTATTTAATTATATCTGACAATTTCTATACGTCAATCTTAATTAGCATTAAATGGTGAGGAGAATAGACTGTATTACAAGGTTTGACAATATTCAAACTTCATTATTTTGCCTCAAAAGCTAGAAACTGTGATTTCTAAATCAATGAGTTAACAAGTTTAAAAAGAATAATATTTATTTCAAAATATATCAGTGTACTACCTTTATGTGTTTCCAGAAAGTAGCATGATCTAGAATAATGAACAATAATATTGGAGCAGGCGAACTAAGATTTTTTTCTGAGTCTACTAGTTCTGTGACTCAGGTAATATGCTTAATCTCTCTGAGTCTCATCTTCTTTATTGGGAAAATGAGAATTTAATAATACCTACTTCTCAGGATTGCTTTTAGGATTTAATTAAATTCATGTAAAATAAGTAGTATAGAACATGGCAAAAAGTAGACTTTCAATAGATGTTATTTATCTTCCTCTGTTGTATTTTTTGTTTATTGGAAACATAAACATTTTAAGTGTATTTTAAATCATTAACTTGAACCTGTATAATACCAACATTCTTCAGAGCATGACTGAAAACCATTGCTCTAACCTAAATTTCTCACAAAGCTTGAAAAATTGTAAAATAGCATACTTTAAATCCATGGGTAGTTGCTTGTTAGAGCATGATTAGTGCCATGCATCATTCAATTTTCTGAAAATATGAGACAGCAGGTTTTATTTTATAACCTTTTCTGCATAAGGTTCTCAATTTCATAATGGGCACTAAGCATAGATAGAAGTATTGGTTTTTTCCTAAGTAAACAAAGTAACCTATTTTATTTGAACTGAAGTTTCTGCTTTCTGTTTGGGAACAGAGAACACATTATAATTACCAGTAGAATTGCTATCACCTGACAGAATTTGTAAATGGCCAAAAATTGTTATGCTAAATAACTGAAAATACTACAAAATAAACCAGTAAAGGAATGTAAAGATTACATGCCATCAAGGATTAGAAAGAACAGCAGAAACCCTAGCCTCAATAGGTAGGCCCAAAGTAGAATTCGTACAGGTTTTAGAGTGCCATGAAATGAATAGCATCATGTCATTTTATAACCTGAGGTCAACTAAAGACTCACCTCCAATAAAAGCCTATGTGGATAGGTCTCCCTAATCTCTCTGGGGTCAAATAATTCAAACGATAATTGATATTGATAATTGCTATATGCCAATAATAAGGAGAGATAAGAGCTAAGAATTGGGACCCTAGAAAAGCATATCACTGTGGGGAAGGTCAAGGCCTGGGACTCCAAAGTTAGAAAGCTATAGGGTGTCAATGCTATGGTCAGATAGTTGTAAAATAGCACTAAGAAATTATATAGTGAAAGTCTTTAAATAACATTTTATTAGTTACAAAGTTTTTCACATGCATTATCTCATTGGATGTTCGCTAGAATTCTATAAAGCTGACATAGATGCTAGAAAGATATAATGACTTCCTCAAAGTTCTACTTGCAGAATCTTGTACTCCATCTTCCGTACCCTTTTCAGTATCAACACATTACTTCTGATGAAAAAGCATAAAGTTCTCTAGATAATCCTTCAAGGTGAAAGGAATCAAGATGCTTAGAGAGAGAGCATAATAATAATAAAGAAGGAGAATGAGATTGTGAAATAACACTTTTTAAGTTATCATTCAATAAGTTCTCCTGAGAGTTATGGTGAATATGATTTCCAGAACTGTTCTGCTGCTGAATACAGTTGAAAGCAATAGAGGAACATGCATTAATGAGATCCAAAAGATATTTATAGAACCAAGGTTAGGGACAATAAGAAGAGTTAGAAGAAGAGACTGTTGTTCAGCGGGGATGAAGAGATTCTGAACTTTGCATACCTCTCATTAACATATCCTTGACCTTTAATTTAATGCTTGAATGTTGCATTATAGGCAGCTTGCCTAAAGTATTTTTCATGAGAGAATAATTTCTGAATAAAGGTCTTTGTGAAGCAATTTAACACACCCAACTTTTTTTTCTCAAAAGGCAATATTAAGAGGTCAATATGTCAACTGTAGTAGTAGATCACTCCTGATTTTTATAATGCTTTCAAAACTTTTTAAAATAGTTATTTAAACTGAAAATTCTAACACTTCTTCTAAGATTTACCATTTTCTTCAATAAGAGGTAGCAACAGTGTTCTCTTAAAATGTTCCCATATAATTGTTTCATGTTACTTATCTGTAATTTTATCTTAAATGAACAAACCCTGATATACATAAAGAAACAAGATGGGAATTTATTTTTATTTAGGTATTATAATTGATATACAACATTACATTAGTTTCAGGTATACAATATTTATCACCATATATAGTTAAATAATCTTTTTCTTATGATGAGAACTTTTAAGATCTACTCTCCTAGCAACTTTCAAATATGCAATACTTATTAAGTACTAGGGGCCCAGTGCACAAATTTGTGCACCTTGAAAGGAACTGTGGGCAGCGAGGCTGCGGTAAGCACAGGGAGGGGTCTCAGCCCATCCTTTGTGCCCCAGCCTGGCCCCTCCCACCATGCCCCCCACCCCCATCCTCTGTCTGCCAGCATCCTTGCTCAGGCCAACACCGCTCTCATGTGATGACAGCGCTGGCCTTGCTCACACCCGCTGATGGTGCTGAGCGATTGGGGCTGGCACCAGCAGTGGGTGCAAGAGGGGCTGGCACTGTCAGCAGGTGTAAGTGGTGACTCTGGCACTGGCAGCAGGTATGAGCAGGGCTGGAGTCAGCAGCAGGTACGAGAGCCCGGTGGGACTGTGGTGCAAGGGAGCAAAGAATTTTCAGTAACCACCAGAGGCTCGCCCTCATGACAGCAACTGGTGCCCAGCCTTGGTCTGGTGCCCCTGCTCACCTGCTCCACCATCCCACCATGGCCAAAGCCTGCCATATTCCATGCACGCCCCCTGGTGGTCAGCGCACGTCATAGTGACAGGTTGTTCGGATGTTCTGTCATTTGGTCTATTTGAATATTAGGGTTTTATATATATAGATATTCTCCACGCTGTATATTACATTTCCATGATGTTTATTTTGTAACTAGAAGTGTCTATCTTTTGACTTCCTTCACCAATTTTTCCCACTTAACTTCCTCTAACCCCGTGGTTGGCAAACTGTGCCTTGCGAGACACATGAGACTCTTTGGCCCCTTGAGTGTGGCTCTTCCTAAGCCTTAGGAGTACCCTAATTGAGTTAATAACAATGTACCTACCTATATAGCTTAAGTTTAAAAAATTTGGCTCTCAAAAGAAATTTCAATTGTTTTACTGTTGATATTTGGCTCTGTTGACTAATGAGTTTGCCAACCACTGCCCTAACCCCTGCCCCTGGTCTCTGGCAATCACCACCAATATTTTTTCACTTAGCATAATGTCCTCAAATTCCATTCACATTGTCATAAGTGGCAAGTATATATGGCACATTTTCTTTATTCATCTGTCATCGATGTACACTTAGGTTATATCTGTATCTTGGCTATTATAAATAATGATTCAATGAATATGGGAGTGCACATTTTCTTTTTGAGTTAATTTTTGTATAAATAGTTAGAAGTACAATTGATGGATATTGTAGTTCTATTTTTAATTTTTTGAAAAAAATTAAACCTCCATTCTGTTAATTGGTTGCACCAATTTACATTTCCACCATCAGAGTGTAAGGGTTCCCTTTTCTTCACATGTTATTTCTTGTCTTTTTGATAATAGTCATTGTAACAAGTGTGAGGTATTGCCTCTTTTTTATTTTTCATTTCCTTGATGATTAGTGATATTGAGCATTTACCTATTGGTCTTCTATATGTCTTATTTAGAAAAATGCTCTGGTTCAAATCTTTGGAGCATTTTAATTAATTAATTTATTTATTATGTTTTTACTGATTTTAGAGAGAGAAGAATGGAGAGAGGGATAGAGAGATAGAAACATCAATGAAAGAGAAAAATGTATTGGCTGTTTCCTGCACTCCCTGTACTGGGAATAGAGCCTGCAATCCAGGCATATGCCCTGACCAGGAATTGAACCAGCAACCTTTTTGGAGCATGGAAGGATGCTCAACCAACTAAGCCACACCACCAGGGCTGGGCCATTTTGTAATCAAATTGTTTTTTGTTTTGTATTTTTGTTGTTGTTATTGAGTTGTGTTCCTATATTTTGCATATCAACCCTTTATTAGATGTATGATTTGAAACTATTTTGTTGATGGTTTCCTTTGCTGTGCAGAAGCTTTTTAGGCTAATGCAGTTTTATTTGCTTATCTTTCCATTTGTTGCTTTGCTTTTGGTGGGAAATTCAAAAATCATTGTCAAGACTAATGTAAAGGAGCTCACCACCTATGTTTTCTTCTAGAAGATTGTGGCTTCAGATCTTAGATTCAAATATTTAATCCATTTTGAGTTTACTTTCATATATGGTGTAAAATAATGGTCAAGTTCCATTTTTTTTGCATTTGGCTATCCAGTTTTTTCAACACCATTTATTGAAGAGAATTTTTTTCCCCATTGTATTTTCTTGCCTCTTTGTGATCAAGTAATTGACCATATATGTGTGGGTTTATTTTGGGGCTCTCTATTCTGTTCTATTGATTTATGTGCCTGTTTTTATGATAATACCATATTGTTTTGATTGTGATAGCTTTGTAACAGAGTTCACACTCAGGGAGCATAATTCCTTTAGCTTTGTGTTTCTTTCCTCATGATGGCTTTGTCTATTTGGATCTTTTGTGGTTCCATACAAATTTTAGGATTATTTATTCTATTTTTATAAAAAATAATGCCATTGGAATTTTGATAGGGAGTGCATTAAATTTTTAGATTTCTTGGTATGGGCATTTTAACAATATTAATTCTTCTGATCCATGAATATGGAATATCTTTCTATTTATTTGCATCTTATTCAAATTATCAATGTCTTACATTTTCTATCTACAGATGCATTGTCTCCTTGTTTAAATTTATTTCCAGGTATTTTATTCTTTCAGATGCAATTGTAAATAGTACTATTTTCCTAATTTCTCTTTCTGATAGTCCATTATTAGTGTATAATACAGCAGATTTGTCTAAATAGACTACGCATTCTGCAATATTACTGAATTTATTTATTAGCTCTAATAGCTTTTTGATGGTCTTTTGGGTTTTCTATATTTAGTATCATGTAATCTGCAAGTGATACTTTTACATCTTCCTTTCCAACTTGGAAGCCTTTTATTACCTTTTACTGCCCAATTGCTCTGGCTAAAATCCCTAATACTTTGTTGAATAAAAGTGATGAGAGTATGCATCCTTGTCTTATTCCTGATTTTAGAGGAAAATCTTTTAGCTTCTCAAAATTGAGTATGATGTTAGTATAAAAAATTACTGCTATTTTAAAGAGAAAAATGTCCTTGTCCTGGCTGAGTATCTTAGTTGCTTAGGGCATTGTCTCAATATGCCAAGGTTGTGGGTTCGATCCCCAGTCAGGGTACATAAAAAAATCAACCAATGAATGCATAAATAAGTGAAACAAGTTGATGTTTCTCTCTTTCTCTCCTTCATCTCTCTGTCTAAAATCAATTTAAAAAGAGAAAAATGGTCTTTAAAATAGAAATGTTGAAAGCAAAAAATCCCAGAAGAAAATATCTGAATATTCATAGTCATTCTTTTTTGATAATGAATTATGCTTTTTTAAATGTCTTCTGCTTTTTCATGTTTTTAAATTTATATTGTATGAGTATGATTACATTGTAACAGAAAAACTATAACAATACCTTAATGTTAAAGCAAACAATGATCTTATAATTCTAATAGTATTGAAAAGAACTCTGGGAAACACATAGCTATCTAGACTCCTGGAAAGTCTTAGGAAAGGTTTTAAACCTATTTTACTGAGCAGTTTCTCCATGATTATGATGTTCTTTCTCTTATCTAACCCATTTTCTTTTTGTTTGCTGTCATTAAACAACTCTCTCATTTTTCATTTTTTTTTTTTACTTTAAATTCTCTTCCTCACATAGCTCTCTAATGATAGATAATATTTTATTGGAAAGACTGGTGTTTTATGTTAAATAGCATACCTTTCTTTGTAGCAAGCACTACATTAGAAATGATCATTTGCCTGAGAGGTTTTTAAAAATATAAAGAAAATAATTGTATATTTTTATTAATTTACACATTCCAAATTCCACTTACTTACACCATGTATGTGAATGATAACATGAGTTGCTGTACAATGTCCCTTTGGGAAAAAATCAAATGAGCAATTCAAAGAAGACCTGGGATTTTCTGAAAACCTACGAGTAGAATATGGGAAGAGTTAAGTGTGGAAAAGGTAAACTGAATAGCCCTAAACTGAATATAATTGGTTTGTAATCTACACCATTGGCCTAGAGATAAGCAGAAAGACTCCCAGTGTTTTCATGCATTTTGGACAAGATAGTAGGACAGAGAATGATACAGATGATGTTGTTTTCCAAAATGATACTGAGGTTACTTCAACTCTAGAGTAGAGTCTAGAAATGTCTTTAGGTGGCCAGCAGAGAATCAAGTGTAAACTCTACATTAGGGTTGTGGCAGCAGGCAAGAGTCAGGGACATGGAGGACATCGTAGGCCATGTTAAGAAGCTGTAAAAAAATTACCAGTACCTCAATCGATGGCTTTTGGGTTAGAGAGCTATTTTGTCAGATCACTGTGTGAAAGTATCTCTAGCAGTTCTATGAATATAGATTGGAAACAAAGAACAATCCAAGAAAGATATAATGAGAACTTGAACTAGGGCAGATGGACAGAGGGTAGTTGTACAAATGTGATCTCAGCAGTAAAATAAACAGAGCTTGGAGGAGAAACCAAGATGGCGGCAGAGGTTAACGCCGGAGATTGCTGCCTCAAACAACCACTTCAAAAAACAACTAAACGACAGAACGGACATCATCCAGAACCACAGGAAGGCTGGCTGAGTGGAAATTCTACAACTAGGAGGAAAGAGAATATCATACCCAGACTCAGAGGAGGCGCAGTGCTGAAGTGAAATACTGAGGTGCGGAGTGCGCGCGGAGCGGGCTGGTGGCGGAGGGTGCGGTTGTTGTTTTCAATCGGGAGGGAGTTTCAGACTCTGAGCTCCAGATCCAGGCGAGTCTCTAGGGACCCAGACTCAAACGGGAGAAGCGGAACTGTCTGGCTGCGGTCGGAACTCGAAGGCAGCTTTCTCTCCGAGGTTTGCAGCGGTTGCTGGGACTCTGTGAGGCAGAGTCCCTAGGGACGGAACTGAGAGCAGCCATAACTGCTCGCTCTGCCCGCCCTGTAGATCCCCAGGGACCCACCCCACCCAAGCCCTGCTCAGAGCCATTTGCCAGATAGCCTCAGGCAAACACTAGATTAGCACCGCCCTAGAGATTCAGCACAGAAGCCCTCCCACTGCAGACACAGCGGACTCTCATAGCCAGTTAGCCTGGAGGTCAAATCACCCCCGTTATTGCCGACAACAATCAAGGCTTAACTACAACAAGACTGGGCACAAAGACCACTAGGGGGTGCACCAAGAAAGCATAAAAAATGCGGAGACAAAGAAACAGGACAAAACTGTCAATGGAAGATATTGAATTCAGAACCACACTTTTAAGGTCTCTTAAGAACTGTCTAGAAGCCGTCGATAAATGTAGTGAGATCCTCAAGAAATCTAATGAGACCCTCGATGTTATGATAAAGAACCAACTAGAAATTAAGCATACACGGACTGAAATAAGGAATACTATACAGACTCCCAACAGCAGACCAGAGGAGCGCAAGAATCAAGGCAAAGATGTGAAATGCGAAGAAGCAAAAAACACCGAACCAGAAAAGCGAAATGAAAAAAGAATCTGAAAATATGAAGATAGTGTAAGGAGCCTCTGGGACAGCTTCAAGCGTACCAACATCAGAATTATAGGGGTGCCAGAAGATGAAAGAGAGCAAGATATTGAAAACCTATTTGAAGAAATAATGACAGAAAACTTCCCCCACCTGGTGAAAGAAATAGACTTACAAGTCCAGGAAGTGCAGAGAACCCCAAACAAAAGGAATCCAAAGAGGACCACACCAAGACACATCATAATTAAAATTCCAAGAGCAAAAGACAAAGAGAGAATCCTAAAAGCAGCAAGAGAATGAAACCCAGTTACCTACAAGGGAATACCCATACGACTGTCAGCTGATTTCTCAACAGAAACTTTGCAGGCCAGGAGGGAGTGGCAAGAAATATTCAAAGTGATGAATACCAAGAACCTACAACCAAGATTACTTTATGCTGCAAAGCTATCGTTCAGAACTGAAGGTCAGATAAAGAGCTTCACAGATAAGGAAAAGCTAAAGGAGTTCATCACCACCAAACCAGGATTATATGAAATGCTGAAAGGTATCCTTTAAGAAGAGGAAGAAGAAGAAAAAGGTAAAGATACAAATTATGAACAACAAACATGCATCTATCAACAAGTGAATCTAAGAATCAAGTGAATAAATAATCTGATGAACAGAATGAACTGGTCATTATAATAGAATCAGGGACATAGAAAGGGAATGGACTGATTATTCTTGGGGGTGAAAGGGGTGTGGGAGATGCGGAAAGAGACTGGACAAAAATCGTGCACCTATGGATTAGGACAGTGGGTAGGGAGTGAGGGCGGAGGGAGAGGTGGGAACTGGGAGGAGGGGAGTTATGGTGGGAAAAAAGAGGAAGAAATGTAATAATCTGAACAATAAAGATTTAATTTTTTTTAAAAAAAAGAGAATACAAAAAAAAATAAAAATAAACAGAGCTTGAAAGTGTTATGTGTTTAGATAGAGTTTGAATAAAGGGATAAGAAAGAGTCTAAGGCATCCTGGATGATCTCTGTTCATGGCTATAAGCAATTATAAGCAGTAGATATGGGAAAACACAAATTACTTGGCTTTGCACATAAAGACTGGGGCAAAAGTAGGTTTATAGTTATTTGTATGGAAAATAATACAATAATCCTATATAATAAAAGGCTAATATGCAATTTGTCCCTCAGGTGTTCTACTGAATGGGAGTTCAACCACTTGCTATGATGTGTGCTGACCACCAGGGGGTGGCGCGGAATGAAGGAAGGTCCCAGCCAGCAGCTGGAAGCTGGAAGCTGAGGGAAGGAAGATCCCAATCAGTCCTGATCTCTGGCCATGCCTAGGGACCCCGTGAATGAATTTCAAGCACCGGGCCTCTAGTTAATAAATAATAATGTAAGAATAAACTCTGTGTTTCATGTACTCACAAATGTAAACCCACTTTTTCCACATCCTGTACTCATTTTGAAGTAGACAGAAAATGATATTACTAGTATTAAACATAATTGACATAAAATAGCACTATATGTACAGGTTAAACACATAGATTTTTCCAAAAGGAAAAAAAAATGACTAAAAATTCAAATTACCTAATTTGTAAATTACCTAATTTTTAAAAGTAGATTTATTCAGTTTCTATTTAGAAATATCTGGGATACCTATATTTTATGAAATGGAGAAACATTTCTAGGATATGATTCTGCTGTAAATCTTACCCTACAGGTATTAAAAACATTGATGTTTTTCACAAAGACAAGTGTTATAGTCAGGTAAGAACCAATAATTGTGTCTAGTGAAAAGCAACACATTTGAGGTGCTGAAAATAATGAAATAGCAGAAAATGAATCAAAATCTAATGACCAAGTAAGCAAAACACAATCAGCAAGGCAAATGATTGAGGTGAAATTAATCTACTTATCAGTTCATATTTTTCTATATTCAAGTTTGGCTCAGTCCATTTAATTTTTTATTACCTGGCTACTTCAAATTACACAACTGAATACACTCACACTGGTGATCTCAGAAAAGTAGCCCCAGAACTCTCATTACTTACTCTTTCCATGGATGCTTTAAGACACGATTAGTATTTTTCCTTCTTTCCACTGCTTTCTATGCTTCACTCTTAAACTTGGTCAGTCACTTTATTAATAAAGAATCTTTGCTGAGAGAAACCAAGACAGCAGCATAGGTAAACACCTGAAATTGCTGCCTGTACAACCATGTCAAAAATACAACTAAAAGACAAAACAGACATCATCCAGAACCACAGGAAGGCTGGCTGAGTGGAAATTCTACAACTATAAGGAAAGAGAAAAGCACACTGAGACTCAGAGGAGGTGCGAAAGTAAAGTGCAGAGGCTGGCAATTAAGGATACGGTTGTCTTTTTCAATCGGGAGGGAGTCTCAAACTCCTGACTGCTCTGAACTCCAGTTCCAGGTGAGTCTCTGGGGACCCAGACTCAAACGGGGAGAAACTGGACTGTCTGGCATCAGGCAGAACTCAAGGGCAGCCTTCTCTCAGAGGTGCTTGCAGCGATTACTGCAGGACACTGAGACCTGGCGCCTCTTAGGGCAGGGCTGAGGATCAGCCATAGCTGTTTGCTCCACCCTGTTGATTCCCTGAGACCCCACCCCACCCAAGCTGTGCACAGAGGCTTTTGCATATGAATGCCTGGCCCTTTAAAATCTAAAATTATCTAACAAACTGCAGCTGGGTCAGAGAGACCCAGAACATCCAAAAGAAGGCCCAAGGCCCCACAGCAGCTTGCACTGCTTCACAGATGGGCCTAATATGGGCACCTCCAAACCCCAAACAAAGAAAAGGAATCTGCAGATCTCTCCCTAGCTCCTGCTGGGTAGCCTCAGGCAGAGGCTAAATTAGCAACTCCTTAGAGATGCTAGAGCCAGTGTACCCAGTAGTCAGAGTGGGACCATCTAGACTACAACTCCTCAGATCCATACGGGACACACTCAAGGGGCAGACTCAGTGAGCACCAAAGCCCCACTGAAGCAAATCTTGCCCCATAAGGGTGTCTCTAGCACAGAAGTTCTCCCACCATAAACACAGCTGATTCTCACAGCCAATTGGCCTCTAGGTCAATTCTTCCCAGTGATACCTACGGCAATCAAGGCTTAACTTCAACAAGACTGTGCACACAGCACACAAAGGGGTGCACCAAGAGTGTCCACCTCAGGTAATTGGGGAGGCTGAGCCACTGGGTCCTATAGGACACCTAGCACACAAAGCCATTCTATCAACACAGGGAAGCAGCCAAAATTTGGGGACAAAGAAACAGGTCACAAATGACAGAAATGGAGGAAAGAAAACTATTGGATATAGAGTTCAAAACCATGGTTATAAGGTTTTTCAAGAATTTTCTAGAAACTGCCGATAAATTTAGTGAGAACCTCCATAAATCTAGTGAGACACTTGAGGATATGAAAAAGGACCAAATAGAAATTAAGCATACACTGACTGAAATAAAGAATATTATACAGAGATCCAACAGCAGACTAGATGATCGCAAGATTCAAGTCAAAGATTTGAAATACGAAGAAGCAAAAAACACCCAACAGGAAAAACAAAAAGAAAAAAGAATCCAAAAGTACAAAGATAGTGTAAGGAGCTTCTGGGACAACTTCAAGCGTACCAAAATCCAAATTATAGGGGTGTCAAAAGAAGAGAGAGAGCAAGATATTGAAAACCTACTTGAAGAAATAATGACAGAAATCTTTCCCTACCTGGTGAAAGAAATAGACTTACAAGTCCAGGAAGCTCAGAGAACCCCAAACAAAAGGAATCCAAAGAGGACCACAACAAGACACATCATAATTAAAATGCCAAGAGCAAAAGATAAAGAGAGAATCTTAAAAGCAGCAAGAGAAGAACAGTTAGTTACCTACAAGGGAGTACCCATAGGACTGTCAGCTGACTTCTCAATAGAAACTATGCAGGCCAGAAAGGAGTGGCAAGAAATATTCAAAGTGATGAATAGCAAGAACCTGCAGCCAAGATTATTTTACCCAGCAAAGCTATCATTTAGAATTGAAGATCGGATAAAGAGCTTCACAGATAAGAAAAAGCTAAAGGAGTTCATCACCACCAAACCAGTATTATATGAAACTAGAGGCCCGGTGCACAAAAATTTGTGAACTTGGGAGGGAGGGGGGTCCCTCAGCCCGGCCTGTGCCCTCTCACAGTCTGGGACCCCTCGTTAGATGAGTCCTGCTGGCTTAGGCCTGCTCCTGGGTGGCAGAGGGCAGGCCCAATGCCTTGGTGCAGCCCTGGTCGGGCTCAGAGCAGGGCCAATTGGGGAGTTGGGGCGCTGCCCACTGTCATGCACAGAGCAGGGCGGATTGGGAAGTTGCGATGCCACCCTCAGGCACTCTCAGGGTAGGGCCGATTGGGGGTTTGGGGCACCGCCCCCTGTCATACTCAAGGCAGGGTCAATGGGGAGGTTGCGGCGCCACCCCCTGTCACTCACAGAGCAGGGCCCAACAGGGGGGTTGGGGCTCCGTACCCTGTCACGCACAGAGCAGGGCCAATCAAGGCCAATCAGGCGCTGCCCCCTGTCATGCACAGAGCAGGGCCCATCAGGGGGGTTGGGGAGCCGCCATTCTCACACTCAGGGCAGGGCCGATGGGGAGGTTATGGCTCTACCCCATCACACACAGAGCAGGGCCCGTGGGGGTGGGGGGGGGGGTGGGGGCACCACACCCTGTCACACACAGAGCTGCAGGGTGATCAGGGGGTTTGGGCGCTGCCCCCTGTCACGCTGATCCCGGTGCCATGAGGCCTCGAGGCTCTGCTGATCATGGTGCTGGGAGGCATACTACCCTTTTACTATATATGGTAGAGGCCTGGTGCATGGGTGGGTGCCAGCTGGTTTGCCCTGAAGGGTGTCCTGGATCAGGGTGGGGGTCCCCACTGGGGTGCCTGGCCAGCCTGGATGAGGGGATGATGGCTGTTTGTAGCTGGTCACACATCCTTCAGGGTGGAGGTCCCCACTGGGGTGCCTGCCCAGCCTGGATGAGGCGATGATGGCTGTTTGCAGCTGGTCACACACCTTTAAGGGTGGGGGTCTCCACTGGGGTGCCTGGCCAGTCTGGGTGAGGGGCTGAGGGCTGTTTTCAGGCTGGGGGTGACTGAAGCTCCCAACTGCTCCTTTTTTTCTTTTTTCTTTTTTTATTCTGGGTCAGCTTTAGCTTTGAGGCTTGGCTCCAGCTCTTAGGCCTCTGCTGCTGAAAGTAGGTTTCTGGCCTTTGTTTACAATGTTGCGATTCTGCTGGCTGAAGCCCAGGACTAAAGCAGGTTTCTGGGGTTTTATTTAGTTTCTATATTTGTTACATAGTTTCTTAGAGTTGCAGCTCAGAGGCCTGCAGCGGCAGGCGGGGAACGTTGGAGTCCTCCGTCACTTAAGCATGCAAGTCTCATGTTAGTTTCAAGCTGCCTGGCTGCCGGCCACCATCTTGGCTGCCAGTTAATTTGCATATTGCCCTGATTAGCCAATGGGAAGGGTAGCAGTCATACGTCAATTACCATGTTTCTCTTTTTTTAGATAGGATGCTGAAAGTTATCCTTTAAGAAGAGGAAAAAGAAGAAAAAGGTAAAGATAAAAATTATGAACAAGTACATATCTATCAACAAGTGAATCTAAAAATCAAGTGAATAAATAATCTATGAACAGAATAAACTGGTGAATATAATAGAATCAGGGGCATAGAAATGGAGTGGACTGACAATTCTTGGGGGAAAAGTGGTGTGGGGTGTGTGGGAAGAGACTGGAAAAAAATCGTACACCCATGGATGAGGACAGTGGGGGCAGTAAGGGCAGAGGGTTGGATGGAAACCAGGTGGAGGGGAGCTATGCGGGTGGGGGGGGAGAGGAACAACTGTATTAATCTGAACAATAAAGATTTAATTAAAATTTAAAATAAAGAATCTTTCCTGAAGTCATACCTAAAATATTCTGTTTTCAGGCACTGGGCACTAGTAAACTAGCTTGTTAAATCTGCCAACAATATTTAACATCCACCCATTTACATAAATTAGCTATGAATTGTTTAAGATTTGGACTTTTCATATATGTCAAAAGATTATTCTTTTCAATTTTAGATTTTTGATTTTTAATAATACATCCACCAGTAGGTGAACACAATACTATACAGTAGGTGAAAATATTGTCAATGTGTATGCTTTGGTGGATGGAAATGGGAATGAAGACTTTATATGTGTGGTCAGAATGTTATCTCCTCTAGCAGAAGAGATTAAGACTTGGATCCAATATCAGACCAATTATAGGCTTGAGTAAATAATAGTCACTAGGAAGAAAGAGTCCAAATAGTAAACCTAAGACAGTTGGTTGTAAAAAACAGGTGCAACATTGGTTGAAACGATAAATGCATAGAGTGCAAAAAGTTACTGATAGTCCATGTTATGAAAATCCTAGCAGCATGTTCTCTATACTGTTTTCATGTCCCCAAGAGACAAATTTATATAAAGAAGGTAGCATATTAGTGGTGGAACCTGTATTCTCCAATGATTCTATCAAATAAATATGCTATCATGGCTTTGCATTTTTAATGACCTGCACATTATAAAATGTACACCCAAAGTTAAAATGATCAAACTCATAGAGGTATATTACTTTTTATTACTACGACTGAATTTAAGTGATATGGCATACTAGTAAGAAAACAATGTATGCCCACCTGGGGCCAGGTGTCTATATTTTCATAAAAACAAAGATAATTTTAAAAAAGGAACTATGCTAAAATATATTTGATCTTGTCTGTAATTATTGTGCTGTGTTAATGTACAGTATTAATGTGACAGACAGTGTTAGAAAAAAATCAGCCTTGATTGGTAATCTTTGTGATGAGTCAGGTAGACAGGGAGAAAGTATTACTACACCCATCACCAGTTACTAGGAAGAATTTACAATGCATATCCAGCTTGGTTTTCTCATTTAATTATTCTTGAGGTTTATGCCAGCATTTGTTTTCACAATGATTCAATTAATCAATGTTAATTAACCAATATTTTTGGCCAATTTATTAGTAACATAAAATGAAACTGTCTTATTTAGTAACTAGAGGCCCAGTAAATGAAATTCGTGCATGGAGGGGGGAGTTCTCTCAGCCCAGCCTGCACCCTCTCTAATTGGGGATCCCTTGGGGGATGTCCAACTTATGGTTTAGGCCTGATCCCTGTGGGATCCAGCATAAACTAGCAGTTGCACATCCCTCTCACAATCTATGACTGCTGGCTCCTAACTGCTCACCTGCCTTCCTGATTGCCCCCAACTGCCCTCCCCTGCTGGCCTGATCTCACCTCCAACTGCCTTGCCCTCCTGGCCTAGTTGCCCCAAACTGCCCTCCCCTGCAGTCCTGATCTTGCCCCCAACAGTCCTCCCCTGCAGGCCTGATCTTGCCCCCAGCTGCCCGCCTCTGCTGGCCAATTTGGTTCTGATTGATCGGTTTCTATGCCAGCATCAAAAGCTCCGCCTCCTAGGCAGCCATTGGCTCCTCGCAGTTCACCCAGATTTGGTTCTGATTGGTCCATGTCTATGCCAGTCAGTGTCAGAAGCTCCACCTCCTAGGCAGCCATTGGTTCTTCATAGCACCTACATTTGGTTCTGATTGGTCAGTTCCTATGCCAATCAACATCAAAAGCTCTGCCTCCTAGGCAGCCATTGGTTCTTCACACTACCCACATTTGGTTCTGATTGGCCAGTTCCTATACCAATCAAAGTCAAAAGCTCCACCTCCTAGACAGCCATTGGTTCTTCACAGCACCCACATTTGGTTCTTATTGGTCGTTTCCTATGCAAGTCAGCATCTCCGGGCCTATCACTGGGCCTGATCAGAGGTGGGGCTGAACAGCAGCCCCCTCCATGACTGGGAGAGAAAGAAAAGCCTGACTGCTGGCAAAGTCTTGGAAGAAAGAGGGAGAGAAAGAGAGGCAAGTCCTGATCAACAGCTGCCACTGAGACAGAGACAGGATCAGATCCTGACTCTCTCTCTCTGGGTCTCAGCCCCTTGGGCAATCAGTGCTAGGTCGCCAGTCAACCCAGTGCTCACTGTAGGACTTCTGGGTTGGTCAGCCTTTGGTTGTTACAACCCTGGTCTTTTATATATTAGGATACCAAGGCTCAGAAAATAAAGTTTACCAGTTCTTCAAGTCATTAATGGCCATCAAAAAGTTTAATTGATACACTTAAAGTGTAATTTATTTTCAAGTAATAATGAGGAGTACCATACATTTTTAAAGAGTTAGTGTGACACAGAGACAAATAGAAAAGTGCCCATTATATAGAAATGTGGGGTTAGACATACCATTATATTCAACATAGGCCTGATTTTGCCTCAATATTAGAGTCATTCCAGGACCCCATGAATTACTACTTGTACAGGAGACTCTGAGAAATAATATAGCATGAAAAAGGCATTCAATCCTTCTTCCTACACACACCTGACTTAAATTACCAAAGGAAAATAGCTTAATTGTAGGAGTCAATATGGAATGAGTAGTTGAGCAGAGGATTGTGTAGAAGGGCCATTTTGGCCAAGGTCCCATATTTATACAAGGCCTTGTGAAATTTGGATTTTTCATATTGTCTTCAGATATTGTTATACATATAGCATATTGTGTTTCAAATACATTGATTTGTTTAATGTAAACATTTTAAATTGCTTTTCAATGCCTATGAAAACTTGTAAAATAACATGAAAACTAGAGAGGACTCTGTATAAAGTCAAGAACTTACAGAAAGGTGCCATTCTTAAGCCACAAACTTACAAGATTTTTGCAATGTGTAGAACAAAGAAATAAGACTGGTCAAAGATATTGAGCAATAATTTCATAATTGCTCTACCTGAAATAGGAGAATTCCTTAAATACCATTGAAGCAGGTACTTGTCACTTGTGTGGCTCCCTGATATTTAAATGCTCTACCTGTTTGAGGAAATTTTTCATTATGTGTTGTGTTGATTGAAGGGCTATAGAAGCTATAGAGAAAGATCTTTTCTTCTCTTAGTCCCTGGCAGCCAAGGAGTATACGGGAACATGATGTAGGTGCATTTAGATACACCCACCTGAAACTGAAGATGAGGAATTATTACAAAGAAGCAGAAAGAGTTTAGAAACCATTCAAAGAAAAAGTGCTGTCAGCAAGTGTTTGCCAAAGTAATGGTTTGGGTGGTGGTGGTGAGGTAACCTAGCAGTTATTCTGCCATTATTGCAGTTGCTTAACTTCCCTTGACTCCTGCTTATTTTTGAGCTTCTTTCTTCCATCTTTTCATTAATTCTATAAGCTATCTGATATATTTTCAACACATACCTTTTACCTTAAGTTAACCAATCTTCATTTCTGTTCTTACAACCAAGAACATGACTGCTTCAGTGAATGAGTTTTTACTAGTGAGGGTTAGGCAAACAAGAAGGTCAAGAAAGACTGGGCTCTATTCTGCTGTTAATCATTATCATTAAAAGTCAACACTTGAAATCAACTGCACCAGGAATCCTAAGGGCAAAGACAACTACATAAACAAAGCCTGCAGATGCCAGGGCATCTTTCAGCAAAGGGATAGAAAGGGTACCAAACAGTCACACATGGACTTGGCATAGATAACATGCCAAACAGAATCTCAGAGGGAAGGGAGGATGGAGGTTGGAAGAGATTAACTTATATGTGTAGATGCATTACCCATGGGCACAGACAATAATGCAGTGAAGGCCTGGGGAAGGTGGGGTGGAAGCAAGGTGGTCAAGGGGAGGAAATATGTAATACTTCCAACAATAAAGATAAATTTCAAAAAATTAAAAAAGAAAACTACAGGTGGAATATTGGCTTTGGGCACAATAGCACAAAGATGTTACATTACAATGTGACAGACAAAATTAATTGGCAACCATCAGAATACCCCAAATATGGGGGTTCTTTAAATAAGTTCTATTACATTTTTAAGGTAAAATACTAACCTGCCATTAGAAATCATGTTAAAGTTTGCTGAATATAGAAAATATTTGTGATAAATTTGAAGGCCAAAAGCAGACTATGAAGCAGTATTATACAATATGATTCCAGATAGACATACTTGGCAGGCAGACAGTCCTGGGTTTGTATCCTTGATTGACCTTTTATTGTATGAAGTTTACAACTGAATTAATTTACATGAGCTTCACTTTCCATACCTATAAATAGATATAAGCATTGTGTCTACCTCCAAAGGTTGCTGTGATAAACATATGAAAACACTTAGTATAATCTTTATTTTTTATGTCTACATATCTAAAAAATTTAACTGTTACAATTTTTATCTTATATTGTTGGTATTTAGAATAACTTTTGTTCTTTTACTTTGTGTTTTATGTTTTCATTATGAACATACTAGAGGCCCAGTGCACAAAATTTGTGCATGGGTGTGGTCCCTATGCCGGACCGGCGATTGAAGTGTGAACATCTGGCATGGAAGGGCAGGTCCTAGCTGACCTTTGGGCTCTGGGGAGAACTTGGGCCCCCAGGCCTCTGCACACCACCCTCCACCTGAGTCATGGCGCCTGAGTCCCCAGGCGGAGATGCAGTGAGCACAACCAGATGTCGCAGGCCGTTGTGCAGTGTGGGCCTCTGGGCCACCCAGCAGTGCCACACATGGAAACCAGGTGGGCAGTGCACTCTCTCCCAGCTGGCCTCGCAGACTGGCTCCTGAACGAACCTACCAGGAGCCCAACCAACCCCTGAGGTGCCGGCAGCTGCGGCCTGGCTCACATGGAAGAGGCCATGTGGGTGTGGGGTGGGCTCCTCATGGGCACTCGGCACCTGAAAACAGGGACTTTCCAGGTGTGCGAGCCCTGGCATCCCGAGGGAGGGTAGCTGGGGGAGTGAGAGTGAGCTCTACAGACACCCTGCATTCTCACCGCACCTCTGTTCCCGTAACCCCTCCCCCTAGGTAGCCAGTGAGAGGTTTTAGCTCCCCACCTGGGCATCTCAGGAGGTTGGTCATCACCACCCACCTCAGTTCCCCATCCCAGCCCAGTGACCAGCCTCAATCAGGCGATCAGGGCCTGCAGGCTGCTGGTTGCCTTCTGTGGGATGATCAATCAGGGTTGGGCCCCTGCGCCCAACTCCCTCAGTGCCTGGGAGCCAGGCAATGGCCCTACTCCCCATCGCCATTGCTGGTAGCTGTCTGTAGAACGATCGGCAGGTTGATCTGGCCCCCACTCACACCTGCCTTGCCGTGGTGCCGCCTACTCACCTGCTACACCATCCCACCATGGTCCCGCTCTTGTTGGGGCCCATCAGAGCCAGCAGCACCTCCACTGCTGCCTGATGCCAGCACTGTGTGGGCAACATCGGCCATGTTCTGTGTTGCCCCCTGGTGGTCAGCGCACATCATAGCGAGGAGTCGAACTCCCAGTTGAGGGCACAATTTGCACATTAGGCTTTTATTATAAAGGACTAGAGGCCCAGTGCACAAAAATTTGTGCACTCGGGGGGTAGGGGTGGTCCCTCAGCCCGGCCTGTGCCCTCTCGCAGTCTGGGACCCCTCGGGAGATAACGACCTGCTGGCTTAGGCCTGCTCCCGGGTGGCAGAGGGCAGGCCAAATCCCTAGGTGCAGTCCCTGGTCGGGCTCAGAGCAGGGCCGACTGGGGAGTTGGGGCACCGCCCACTGTCATGCACAGAGCAGGGCGGATAGGGAGGTTGCTATGCCACCCTCAGTCACACTCAGGTTAGGGCCGATTGGGGGTTTGGGGCACCGCCCCCTGTCACACTCAAGGCAGGGTTGATGGGGAGGTTGCAGTGCCACCCCCTATCATGCACAGAGCAGGGCCAATGAGGGGGTTGGGGCGCTGCCCCCTGTCATGCACAGAGCAGGGCCCATCAGGGGGGTTGGGGCTCTGTACCCCATCACACACGGAGCAGGGTCAATCAGGGAGTTGGGGAGCTCCCCTCGGTCATTCACAGATTAGGGCTGATAGGGGAGTTGGGCAGCACCCCCTGTCACACACAGATCAGGGCCGATCAGGGGTTGGGGCACCACCACTGTCACACTCAGGGCAAGGCCGATGGGGAGGTTATGGCTCTACCCCATCACACACAGAGCAGGGCCCGTGGGGGGGGGGGGTTCGGGCACCGTCCTCTATAACCCACGGAGCAGGGCTGATCAGGGGGTTGGGGCGCAGCACCCTGTCACACACAGAGCCGCAGGGCAATCAGGGGGTTAGGAAGCTCCCTATCAGGCACAGAGCAGGGCTCATCAGGGGTTGGGGTGCCTTCCCCTGTCACGAACAGAGCAGGGCGGATAGGGAGGTTGTGGCCCCGCCCCCTGTCACACACAGAGCCGCAGGACGATCAGGGGGTTTGGGCGTTGCCCCCTGTCACGCTGATCCTGGTGCCAGGAGGCCTCACGGCTCTGCTGATCCTGGTGCTGGGAGGCATATTACCCTTTTACTATATAGGATAGAGGCCTGATACATGGGTAGGGGCAGGCTGGTTTGCCTTGAAGGGTGTCCTGGATCAGGGTGGGGGGTCCCCACTGGGGTGCCTGGCCAACCTGGATGAGGGGATGATGGCTGTTTGTAGCTGGTCACACACCCTTCAGGGTGGGGGTCTCAACTGGGGTGCCTGGCCAGCTTGGGTGAGGGGATGATGGCTGTTTGCAGCTGGTCACACAACCTTCAGGGTGGGGGTCCCCACTGGTGTGCCTGGCCAGTCTGGGTGAGGGGCTGAGGGCTGTTTTCAGGCTGGCGGTTTACTGAAGCTCCCAACTGCTCCTTTTCTTTCTTTCTTTTTTTTTTTTTTTTTTCTGGGACAGCTTTAGCTCTGACTCCAGCTCTGAGGCCTCTGCTGCTGTAAGCAGGTATCTGGTTTGTGTTCTCTAATCGAAACACTGTATCAACTCCAGCTCTGAGATCCGGGCTGGCTGAAAGCAGGTTTCTGGGGTTTTGTTCAGCTTCTATATTTGTAACTATGTTTCAAACTGCAAGCTCAGAGGCCGGCAAGGCAGGCGGGTAACGTTGGTTTCCTCTGTCACTGAAGCAAGCAAGCCTCATGTTAGTTTCAAGCTCCCTGGCTGCTGGCCGCCATCTTGGCTGGCAGTGAATTTGCATATCGACCTGATTAGCCAATGGGAAGGGTAGACGACATACGCTAATTACCATGTTTCTCTTTTATTAGATAGAACTAGAGGCCTGGTGCATGAAATTCATGCACTGAGGGGGGATTCCCTCAGCCCAGCCTGCATCCTCTCCAATTGGGGACCCCTTGGGGGATGTCCAGCAGTTGGACATCTCTCTCGCAATCTGGGGCCACTGGCTCCAAACTGCTCACTTGCCTGCCTGCCTGGTCACCCCTAACTGCCCTCCCCTGCCAGCCTGGTTGCCCCTAACTGCCCTCTGCCTGCCTGCCTGATTGCCCTTAACTGCCTTCTCCTACTGGCCTAGTTGCCCTCAACTGCCCTCCCCTGCTGACCAGATCTAGCCCCCAATGGCCCTCCCCTGCAGGCCTGATTTAACCCCCAATTGCCCTCCTCTGATGGCCAATTTGGTTCTGATTGGTCAGTTTCTATGCCAGTCAGTGTCAAAAGCTCCACCTACTCGGCTGCCATTGGCTCCCCACAGCACTCAGATTTGGTTCTGATTGGTCAGTTCCTATGCCAGTCAGCATCTCTGGACCTATCAACCGGGCCTGGTCCGAAAGGTGGGGCTGATCAACAGCCCCAGTGGAAGCCTGGAGAGAAATGGAGGTGAGGCTGCTGGCCAGACTGGGAGAGAAAGAGAGAGGTAAGTGCTGATCAAAAGCTGCCGCAGAGGCAACGGATCAGTCCCTGCTTCTCTCTTCAGGCCTCTCTCTGGCCCTGATTTGCAGCCCCCTCAGCAGTCAGTGTTGAGGCACTGTGCCTGCAGCAGAAGCAGTCAGTGCTGGGTTGCCACGTGACTTCCTGTTGGTCCAGCCTCGGTTGTTACTGGTTGTTACGACCCAGGGTTTTTATATATTAGGATTGTCATGAGATTAGATAAGATTAAAAAGGAATCATTATTGAAAAATAAATAGAAACAAGAACTTTAGTTGAGAATTTGAAAATTATCAAAAGGCTGGAAAATATAACTCAAAAATTGATAGAATATTTACAAGAAAAAACTCAAAAGTAACAACAATATGCATTTTATGCATTTTATGATATTGGAAACAATATCATAAACAATATGCATTTTATGATATTGGAAATGTGTCACTGGCTTAAGGGATCTTGCACCCCCCCCCCAAAAAAAATGGTAGAAATCAAGAAATGGAGCAGAACAAATTATAAAAGAATAGGTTTACTGAGAACAAGGTAGAGAGAAAGACAAAGGAAGGAAGCTTGATGCATCAGTGGAGCACACACTAACAGAAATTATGACTCCTTGAACTGCTACTGGAATCTGGCTTATATAGGACTGGGTTCCTTCACACAGGCACAAGGTAAATCTCTTTCTTCTCCAGGTTCCCGCCATAGGTTTTCATTGACTGGTGTAGGCACAGATGCATTGATTTGGGGAGTACCAAAAAGAAACTTCAATCTTACTAGGAGTGGCTCCAAAAGTAACTGAAGGACATTCACATCTATCTTAAGAGAGGCTCAGCCTGTCCATTCTCCCCTGAGAGATTTTAACCTCCTTAATCTTTATGAATAGGGGCCAGAGGTCTCTTCTTTTGAAACTCCTTTCTATGAGAAGGGGTACAGGTACAGGTACCCCTTCTTAACTCTAAGCCTGGGAGGAATGGAAATCTCTTGCTGCTAAATCAATAGCCTATAGCAGTGGTCGGCAAACTGCTGCTCGCGAGCCACATGTGGCTCTTTGGCCCCTTGAGTGTGGCTCTTCCACAAAATACCAACTTCTGCACATGGGCCACGAAGTTTCAATTGCACTGTAGGTGCGTGCCCGCACGTGGTATTTTGTGGAAGAGCCACACTCAAGGGGCCAAAGAGACGCATGTGGCTCACGAGCTGCGGTTTGCCAACCACTGGCCTATAGGAATCAGCTTCTGACAATTCAGTGGGGGAAACTGGTTAGAAACCTTGCATGACCATAGCCTCATGTGAAATTGTAGCAACCTGGAGTATACAAACTTGACAAGTAGGTTAAAAGGCATGGTCCAAAGGTAAGTAGGAGGACCAGGGTCACAAGGGGGCCAGGGAAGACAAAAACCAGGTGAGGTGGAAAGGGTGCTTTTAATAGTATCCCAGGTAATGTTAGGATCTGTTCCTTGATTCTACCTATGTAGCTGTAAGGCCTGTTCATATATCTTTTGAATATTGGTTTCAATTGTATCTAAATTATTGACTTAGGTGCAGCAGGTCTTATTAATGACAGTGCCAACTCCATCCTATTCAGACAGAAGATAAAATAAAAAGCTTCTGCACAGCGAAAGAAACCACCAACAAAACAACAAGAGAGCCCACTGCATTTGCCAATGTTATCTCCAAAAAGGGTTTAATCTCCAACATTTATAGGGAACTCATACAACTTAACAAAAAGAAGATAAACAATCCAATCAAAAATGGGCAATGGACCTAAATAGACACTTTTCGAAAGTGGACATACAGAAGGTCAAGAGACATATGAAAACATGCTCAAAGGCACTAATCATCTGAGAGATGCAAATCAAAACAACAATGAGAGCATTTCACACCTGTCAGAATGGCTATCATCAACAAATCAACAAATAACAAGTGTTGGAGTGGGAATGCAGACTGGTACAGCCACTATGGAAGACAGTATGGAGTTTCCTCAAAAATTTAAAAATGGAACTCCCATTTGACCCAGTGATCCCACTTCTAGGAATATATCCCAAGAAACCAGAAACACCAATCAGAAAGGATATGTGCACCCCTATGTTCATAGCAGCACAATTACAATAGCTAAGATTTGGAAACAGCCTAAGTGCCCAGCAGCAGTTGAGTGGATTAGAACTCTAGAGCATTATGAGAGTTGTCTCATGGTAGGCAAATTCTCCCCATGAAGTAGCCAGTCCTACAGTGCCCACCAACAGTAGTCCCAGTGCTCCTTTAGTGTGGGATGGCTGAGTTAGGCTAACAAGTGTTCCTAGTGAAGTCAGCTGGGCTAAGATGAATTCACCAATAGTTAAGCGGTTTGAAATGCAATGGAACGCGATTCCAAGATCTACTGTAGAGACTTTCCAGGAGTGAGATTGAGCATTTTGGCTTCAGGGATGTCTGAATACAAAAATTTTCCTGAGGTGGGGGTATAGAATTGGGTGTAGTTGGGAGTGTTGAATGCTGAGGATATGAATGTATGCAAACAGGTATTGACAGAGATAATAGTTCTGAAAAGTAAATCTTCTGCCTCGAACCAGGTGCAAGGGATCCCATCAGTCCAGTTCCTAGTCAAAGATTCCGGAGGTTGAGAGCAACCTACTCTTCACCAAGGGTCAGCCACCTTGTTTTTCCATGTTAAGCAATTATTTCTCCCTTAATATCCTGTGGGGTGAAATAGACAGCATGTATTACTGCCTGGAGTGCAAACACTATTCCAGGGGTCTTGGACAGGGGAGGGGATTTGGCTTACTAGGATTGGGTCTGAGTAAGCAGAGCCAATGCAGGCGGAGTTGTAGCAGCAATATTGGCAGGCAGTGGTATCATTGGTGCACATCAGGAAAGCATCACTGTGCTCCAGGTAAAAAGTTTAAGGACAGTGGTGCAGAACCCTTCAACTGGCCTTTCAATCAATCTAACGAGTTACTGGTGAAGGTGTCATGGGCTTTAGATGAGTTAGGAGTGTGATATTCAGGAGTGTATTGGTAAAGCTAACTGAGTAGTTTAGCAGTTTAGGGTCCGGAGTGTGAGGGTTAGAGTGATAGAGCCAACAGTTAAAAAGGTGACTTCCTGAAGTTATTATCTTTGATAATTTCATGAAGGCATTTCTTTCCCAAAGTCCCTGACCTGGATAGCCCTAAGCCAAAAGGAGCAGGGAAAGGGTGGGGTGGTCCATAGCCCAGTCTTGTGTCCAGGTCTGGTTTTTATTTAGGGTCTGATGATTCATCATCTCAACCTTTCCTGAGGACTGAGGGTGCAGGATGAACGAATTTTGCATCTGATTCCAAAAATGGAGGACAAGGCCTGTGTGATCTTAGCTATAAAGGAGGTTTTATTATCACTCTGTGGGCATCCAGGGAGGCTGAACCCTGGGATAATTTGTTTTGGAAGATTCTTACATACTTCTAAGCATACTGGTACTCTGAGCAGGTGGAAAAGCTTCTATCCAGCTAGTGAAAGTATCCACAAACTAGAATATCTTTATATCCTTTTAGGGCATCTGAGTGAAATCAGTTTGCCCTTCCTCCCCTGCAAAGGTGCCATAGTGTTTCACAGGAGAGGCTAGGGGAGGCAGTAGCAGGTGAATCTGCTAATTGTTTCTCATACAAAGTTTGCAGGTCCCAGATACTTCCTTAATTTTTTAAGTACCTTCCCAGTTAAAACTCACTGGCTGAGAATACAGGGGGCCTCTTTCCCATACCAGGTGGCCTCATGTAGGTTCCTGACAACCCTCCATTGAATCCCTTCCAGTACTGAAAGGCACCTTTCATTGTCAAAATTGCATCCTTGTTCATTAAGGGCGTAGCGCCACCATGTTACCCAGGCTTCCTCAGTTGGAGAGTATGGGGGTTTTGGTAATAAAGACTGTGGCCCCATGAGTAGAGCTAGGCCCTCAAGGTCTATCCCTCAAGAAGCCCCTTTCCTTCCCCCCCCCACCCCCGCCACTCTGTCAGCTAGATCATTCCCATGACTAATGGCTGCGCATCCCTTCTCATGCCCCCAGTAATGTATTACAGTGATTTGTGCCAGGAGTTCAACAAAGAAAGAATTATGTCCTTATGTCTGATAGGGGAATTCTTAGCTGTTAGCATTCCCCTCTGCTTCTAAACAGCCACATGGGCATGGAGAGCTAGAAATCCACACTTAGCGTCAGTCTATATATTGGCTTTTTTCTTTTGCTAGCTGGGGGACTGTATGAGGACCCTTAGCTCTGCTTCCTGAGCTGATGTGCTGGGGTGGGAAGAAGCGCTTATGCCTCAGTGACCTCCTGGACACTGACGATGACATAACCAGCCTTCCCAACACCCTCCTCTATAAAGCTACTCCTATCTGTGAGCTGTTCTAAAGCAGGGGAATCCTGGAGATCAACACTATTGGAGAAGAACTGTTCTATAGTTTCAGTGTAGCTATGGTCTAATTTTTCTGAGTCTCCAGACAGGAACAGGGTAGCAGGATTTAAATTTTGACAGAACTTCAGTGTGAGGTCAGGAGTGTCCAGTAATAAAGCCTGGTATTAGGCCAATCTAGACCCAGTCAGCCAGGGGTGCCCCTTGGAGTCCAATACTGTGTGAGCTTGATGTGAGGTGAGAACTTCAAGAGGCTGAGGGAGGGTCAGTTTGAATTCTTCCTTGACTAGCTGGGTGGTACATGTAATTGCCTGGAGGCAGCTTGGCCACCCTTGAGTCACTAGATTCAGCTGTTTGGAAAAGTATGCAACTGTCACAGAAGAGGTTCCTACTTTGGGGGTCAATACCCCAAGGCCAGCCCAGCCCTTCCATGGAAAAGGAAAAAGGCTTTCTTACACCAGGGAGGCCTGGGGCTGGGGCTTATCCCAGTTTAGTCTGAAGTTCCAGGAAGGCCCCCTGGCAGACATTGTCTCAGTGTAGAAGCACCCTCCCTTTTCCCTTTAGGGCTTCATAGAAGGGCTTGACAATGATTCCAAAACTAGGGAGCCAGAGGCAGTAGATAACTAAAAATCTCCAAAGTTCCTTTTTGGTCTTTTGGGTGAGTAAAGCTAAGATCATCTGTTTGTGGCTCCAGGCTAACTTCTGGGCTCCAGGAGTCAAGATGAACCCAAGATACTAAACTTCCGTTTGGGAGATCTGTGCCTTGTCAGGGGGGACCTTGTAACCCTATCCTGCTAGAAAGTTCAAAGTTCTAATGGTATTCTCCTGGTAGATAGAAAGGTCTTTAATTGCAATTAACAGGTCATCAACATACTGTATGAGGGTACTGTCCTAGATTTGGAGATCCCTGAGATCTTTCTCCAGGGTCTGTCCAAATAGGTAGGAACTAACCCAGAACCCTTCGGGAAAGACAGTCCAGGTGCATAGAGTGCTCTTTTGAGTTTCTGGGTCCTTCTATTCAAAGGCAAAAAGGTAGTAGAGCAGCGGTTCTCAACCTGTGGGTCGCGACCCCTTTGGGGGTCAAACAACCCTTTCACAGGGGTCGCCTAAGACCATCGGGAAACACATACATAATTACATATTGTTTTTGTGATTAATCACCATGCTTTAATTATGCTCAATTTGTAACAATGAAATTGGGGGTGACCACAACATGAGGAGCTGTATTAAAGGGTCGCGGCATTAAGAAGGTTGAGAACCACTGTAGTAGAGTCTGGGTGCAGGGGGACATAAAAAAATGTATCCTTGAGGACTAATACCATATAATATTGGGTATTTCTGAGGATCTGCGAAAGGAGGGTATATGGGTTTGGGACTGTTGCAGAAGACTGGAGAAAAACCAAGCCACACTTAGAGAAAAGGAGTTACATTTTATTACTAAATTCTGTGCAAGCCTAGAGAAAAATGTGTCTTTCAAATTCTGGTCCCCCAACATGGAGGAAACTCTATTTAGTTATACTTTTTCCAGTCCTTTGTCTCCCAAATTTGGAATGAGATTTCCGGGCCTTCTGAGAAAGGCCTATGTGCTGGGAAGGGGCCATGAGACCATATCTCAAGGCCTGGCCTGGTGTCAGCACTGACAACTCTGTCTGGGGCATAGTTTATGGCCTCTCTAGAATGGGAGTAGTCTTATTTTCCTTATTATTTAAGACAGAAGCCAAAATAGCAGGGTTAAAATTTCAAACAGCAGTTTTTATATAAGACGGATTCTTCAGGACAATTAGGTGTATGGAAATAACTGCATCACTGACTGCCTTAAGGTCCTGTACAAAGTGGTATTTGGTATTCCCAACTAGTTTTTTTAATAGGTAGGATGGGGGTGTTATAGGATGACTGAAACTGAGTAATTAGGCCCTAAGAAATGTCTCTAGGAAGGGCTGTATCCCTGTGAGTACCTCAGGTGATAGAGGGTATTGGCATTGGTGGGAGTAGGGAGCTCCTGGTCTCAGGTGAATTTCTATGGGGTGGCCTGGTGACAAAGTGTCCCAGACTACATGATTACCTGTGTTCACAGGAGCTCAGGGAGATGGGAAGGCTCCTATCTCTGGGGATGGCCAGTGCCAGGAAGTGATCTACCTTAAATTGATTATCCTCTAAAATTTAGAGTCTAAATAAATAATGCCCCCCAATTTAGTTAACAGATCCCTGGCAATTAAAGGGATTGGGTACTCAGGCACATACGGGAAGGAATGAGTTCAAACAGTAGACTAGGTATCGCATATAAGAGAGCAGATAAATTGCCTTACCTTAGGCTTGCCATCTATCCCTGTGACCAGGCAGTCAGCATTGGGAGGCAGAGTCAGGATACAGTAGGAAGATCCAATCAATCAAAAACTCAGTTTTTCTACCTGCCATGTCAAAGATGAGGCTCTGCAAGGTCAAAGGTGATGTTTCTTCCTGAAGCTGAAGCCCAGTGAGCGCTTGGGCCTCCTCAGTGGAAGAAGGTGTCCCCCTTTTGAGAAAGGATGGCCAGAACTGCAGAGGACCTTTGAGAGCCTACTCTGTCCCAGCTTCCCAGGGCAGAATGAGCATTCATTTTTCCAGTGTCCCTCTCTTTTGCAGTCGCTGCATTGGTTTGGCCCAAACCCCAAGGCAGGCACCTATGGATGGGGCCTTCATAGTCCAAGAGTCCTGGAACATTTGGGGTCAATCTGAGATGGTGCCTGAATCATAGCATCCAAAATCTGGGCCTTCCTTTTAGTCCCCTTATTCTTTCTGGCCTTTTCTGCCTAATCTTGATTCTTAAAGGGCTCCACTACCAAAAATGTCTGACTGGTCTGGGGGCCTGTCTTCAGCTTTTGGATTTCTCTCTGGATACACAGGTAGGCCTGAGTGATGAGATGCATAACCAAGAGAACGTGCCCCTCACAGGAGTCTGAGTCCACATTAGTAAATTTTCTAAAAGGCTGCTGGGGTCCAACCCCAGCAGGTCCAGGGGTCCCCAAAGGTGTGGACGGAGTCGGCGAAGAAGGAATGACACGGACACAGTGTTCAGTTGATCAGCAGCCTAGCCAGGATCTCTAGCCAAGTTCTGGTCAGGATCTCCAGCGAAGTTCTGGTTAGCATCTCCAACCAGGTTCTGTGTCCATATTCTCTTGCTAGGTTCTCCAGCCAGGTTCTCCAGGTTCTCCAGCCAGGCTCTGTAGCCATGTTCCCCCGCTAGGTTCTCCAGCCAGGTTCTGTAGCCATGTTCCCTCACTAGATTCTGTCCAGGTTCTATAGCCAGGTTCAGTCACCAGGTTCTAGTCATGTTCTCTTGCCATGTTCTATCCAGGTTCTGTAGCCAGGTTCTGTCTCTAGGTTCTGTCTCTAGGTTCTGTGGCCAGTTTCTGTCCAGGATATTTTGCCATGTTCTCTCGCTAGGTTCTGTCTCTAGGTTCTGTGGCCAGTTTCTGTCCAGGATCTTTTGCCATGTTCTCTCGCTAGGTTCTGTCTCTAGGTTCTGTGGCCAGTTTCTGTCCAGGATCTTTTGCCATGTTCTCTCCAGCGAAGTTCTTCTGTCTCTAGGTTCTATGTAGGTTCTGTGTCTAGGATCTGTCTCCTGTTGTCTTGTTACATCTGTATTTATACCAGTTGATTCCAATCCTATCAATCTCTATTCCAAAGGTTAGGGCGTTTCTTATCTCCATTCCAGGGAGTAAAGATTATGTAGCTTAAGCATGATTGTTCGTAGTTAAAGTGATTAATTACCCGCCTAGCACTTAGTTAAGGGGTATTATTCCCTCCCTAACTTCAGGGGAAAATCCCTACCTGGGGAAACAACCTTTCTCGGAGAGGTGACCTTGTTTAAAACACATAGCGCCAAGAAGGTGAGTAAACATATTAAGAACAGTATGCCATATATGCCAGGTCCCTTGAAACAGCAAGGATGGACTGGCTCCCGGCAAAGGGCTTAGATAACCGGCTCAGAAAGAGAGCTGGATTTTCCTCTGGCCCCTGAGTGACCTCTCAGATCTTGTCATAGTTGACAAACACAATCTGACAATGCCTCATTCTTTCAATTATGCACTTAATAAAATGCTCCATTTGGGCATTATCTTTTCTGTCCATGTATTCCCATTCGGGGTTCTGAACTGGCACTCCTTGTCCCCCTGCTCTATAAATATCATGTGCCAGGCTGTCAGCTGCCCTCTCATCTGCCCATTCTAAGGCCTTGCCCAGGATGCAAGCCTTTTTGTCCAGAAAACAGCAATGAGTTAAAAGCACTATGACATCCTGCCAAGTTAGGGAGAAGACAAGGCTGAACTTGACAAATTCGTCCCAGAAATTTTCAGGATTCTCAGAGAACTGGTCAAATTTTTCGCTACACTGACTGATATTGGACATAGAGAAGGGGAGGTGAACCTGAGTGATCCCTCTGTTCTTGTCTGCTACCTCCCACAAGGGAAAGAGGTCAGAAGTGTCCCTCCCCTTTGGGGAGAGGGAAAGGGAAAGGAGTCCTGAATAGTTTCCATGCTGGGAAGGCTCAAGGGGTTGATTCAGAGGCAGAGGTAGGGCAGAGGGTTCTGGTGGACCTGTTTGGCCATGGTAGACCTATAGGGTGGAGGGCCACTAGGTGAAGTGGGAGGCTGAAGGGCTTTGTCAGGCCTGTGGAGACAGGGCAGTTAGGGTTCGGCCAGATCAAATGTTAAGAAGCTTTGTCTGTCTGGAATCTGGGGAGACTACCTCACAGCAGCTGTAACACAGACACAACAAGAGTTAGGAAGCTTTGGGTCCTCATGAAGTTTCATAAATGCCTGAATTTATGGAATCTCAGTCCATTTCCCAGACATTTTGCAAAAGAGATCTAATTGGACAGCGCACCCATTTTTCAGGCCAGCATTTCTGGCCCTCCAGGATTTATTGGGGTAGGTAGCATTGCATAAGAAAAATAATATTTTCTTCCTCAAATCATCTAATTGGAATTAAAATGCACCCTAGAGGTGATTTTCCTGGCATTGCTGGTATGTTCCCTATTCCAGTCTAAATGGTGGCCAAGATTAAGGCCATCAGGAGAAGGATGAAGAGCCTGAGAGCAAGTGTCCCTGTAATTTCTGTGCCTTGGAGACATGCCAACTGAGGGGATGAAGAAAATACCTGGCAAATAGAAAAGAGGGGGAAGCAATACAGGGAAGTAGGAGTCTAAGGGACCTGTAGTAGACACAAAGAACATGACAGAAGTGTCAAGTGAGACAAGAAAGAGAGACTTCCCTGTCTAAAGTCAGAAACTGGGAAGCCGGGAAAAATAGGAAAAGGGGACCAAGCGAGTCCTGGAAGGATGAGAAGTTCTGAAGCAACAAGATGACCTGCAGCGTTGATGGGAAAGCTCCAAGAGGGGCTGGAACAAACAGAGAAAATAGGAAGGTGTGCCGACTAATGGGGATGGAGTGAAAAGGCCTGAATGGTTTTGGCTTGAGATCAGAGGGATAGAGACGCAGAGGTCCCATCCTCTCTCAGAGCAGAAGCGGGACTTTAGTGGGGGCACACGTAATTGCCCACAAGGCAACTCACTGACAGAAACCAGTCTTGCAAGGTTAGAAAAAAAGGGAATGGGATTACCAGGACCTCGTGGAAAACAAAACAACAACAACAACAACAACAAAAAACAGAAAAGAAGACTCAATAGACATTAAAACTAGGAAGATAATAGTCATACTCACAACAATCACATTTACCAGCTGAGCAAAGGCCTAAGGAGGTGGATGAGCCTTAGCTCCTGGGCAGGCTGGAATCTTACACTTTTCAGTAGATCAAGATAAGCCTCATTTGAGTCATAAACAAAAAAAAAAAAATGTCACTGTGCCTGTGCCCAGTGAAAGAAATCAAGAAGGGGCAAACTAGATTGAAAAATAAGAGGTTTACTGAGAACAAAATGGAGGGAACCAGCCCTGGCTGTTGAGACTCAGTTGATTGGAGGGCAGCTCCCATACACCAAAGGCGGTGGGTTTGATTCCCAGTCAGGACACAAACCCAGGCTTCAGGTTCCATCCCCGATATGGGCGAGTGTGGGAAACAGCCTATTGATGTTTCTCTCTCACACATTTCTTTCTATCTGTCTGTTTCTCTCAATTTTTAAAAACTTTTTTAAAAAGATGGAGAGAAAGGGAGGGAACTTGATGTGTAAGGGAGCACAAACTAACAGAGTATGGTTCCCAGAACTGCTGCTGGGGTCTGGCTTACATAGCGCTGAGTACCTTCTTGCAGGTGCAGAGTGGAACTCTTTGTTCTCCAGGTTACTACCGTGGGCTGGCATTGACTGGTGCAGGCACAGACACATTGGTTTGACGATGGCCCAAGGAGAAACTTTTATCTTATCTAACAGAGGCTCAAAAAGTAACTGAAGGACATGCCCATCTATTTTAAGAGAAGCTCAGCCTTTCTTACAGCTACCTGTCTGTTCTTTAAGCCAGTGTGATGAAAAGGGGAAATATATTTAATTATAACTAATTAAAATCCTTCCTAAGATAGTGGAAGAAATTTCAGAATAAAAAGGGGTCAAGAATGCAAGCTCTGGAATCAGAAGACCATTGTGCAAATTTTCATTCTGCCACTTACTAATTATATGACCTTGATTAAAAATACTTAATTGTGCTAAGCCTTTATTTTCTCCTCTGTTAATTGTCGATGAGATATACACACAGGACATGCCACTTTCCTTCTCTGAGCTAAGTTTTATTATTTGTATTTATAATTAAAAATACACTTGCCCCAGCTGGTTTGGCTCAGTGGATAGAGCGTCAACCTGCAGACTGAAGGGTCCCAGGTTTAATTCCTGTCAAGGGCATATGCCCAGTTTGTGGGCTGGATCCACAGTGGGGGGCATGCAGGAGGCAGCCGACCAATGATTCTCTCTCATCATTGATGTTTCCATCTCTCTCTCTCTCCCTTCCTCTCTGAAATCAATACAAATATATTAAAATAAATAAAGAAAAAAACTTTAAAAAATACACTATTTGTGTGTCTTCTACTGGGTGCTTGTTAAGTGGATCAAATGAGATAAGCAATGTGAATATTCTTTGGAAAATATGAAGTAGTTTATAAATATGTTTTATTTGCATGATTACTGACTCATGTTCACATTCAAAATCAAATATTATGGCATTTTTTCTTTTTTTAATATATTTTATTGATTTTTTACAGAGAGGAAGGGAGAGGGACAGAGAGTTAAATAATCAATGAGAGAGAAACATTGATCAGCTGCCTCCTGCACACCCGCTACTTGGGATGTGCCCCCAACCAAGGTACATGCCCTTGACTGGAATCGAACCTGGGACTCTTCAGTCCTCAGGCTGACGCTCTATCCACTGAGCCAAACCGGTTAGGGTGGCATTTTTTTCTTACTAATATGACACAGTTGCATTGAGTTGAGTGCTTGAATAATATGGTTCATCCCAGTTAGTTGGAACTGTGAGGTATCACTTTCCCCATTGAATGGGGGATCAGGTCCTCACGATATCTCAAGAAAAATATTTTCTGAGACTTGCATGGAGGATATGTGATTTTTATTTGCACGGAATTATATGTGTTTCTCAAGTCCCATTTTCCTAATGCAGTTCTGGAAGATGTGCATCTGAGGATTCAGTAGAGCTAGAAGCAAAGCCAATGTCCAGAGTTTCCATTCCATTCCATTCCATTCCATTCCATTCCATGGTGGAGCTGGGTCTAGTGTAGCATCAGACTAGTGGCAGTACATTAGTCCATTGTGTGGGGTGCACATGGTTCTGAGCCATGTGGGCAAATGTATTGGATCCAAGAGAGCATGCCTCCTGCAAAAAGAATCCCAGGAGTCCCCAAAACACAGGAGAGCAAACTTCTTTGTTCAAGGGAGAAAATATCTCAAATCTTCCTGTACTTGCAGTGGCCATGCCTACCTCTGGCCAATGACCTGTTCCCAGGTGTGACTGACAGACAAGTACCTTCCCTGTGTTACTCAGACTTTACTGGGCATGCATCTATTCTCCCCCTGTCTAGTCCTTTACCCCAGAGATCTGAGGGGAATGCACCCGTGGCCCCCTGGGGTGTGTTAAACTAAATCTTCCAGGCAAAGCTGCACAAACGACAGGCCTACAATATTTGGCCATCCCTTTGCTCCTTTCTAGTATTCATAACTAGGTTTATTACATGGTATCAGAACCCTATTATATCTAAATGCATTTGTCTTATTTAAAAGTCCCCGATGGTGATTTAGTCATCATAGAAAATGAAATTGTTCAACATGACTTATGAAAGAGATGAAAGATATGTGTCTGGTATATGAATGATAGAGTGAAGACATTTGGCTTTCTATTATTTTGCCATTGACCAATACTAGCTTGATTTAAGGTATTTTAGAGCCTGGTGTATTGAGCTAAAAAAAAACAAAAAACTATTAAGCAATTAACTCATGTTCCTAAGTAGCAGTGACAGATAGAATAATTTTGGTGATTTGATGACCCTAAACTATTCAAATTAGGAGTGGTTGTCTCCAATTCATTTAATACATGTTCAGTTCTCCATTTCATTTTGTCTGAAGAGACATTTATTGTTGTAAGATGAATTATTTTCTCAAATTGCATCTAGAAAGCCATTTTTAAGGTTGTCAGACAGTTGGAAGAAAAATAGTCTTCAGCATAATTTTTTGTTTATAATGAATAAGTAAGCCGGAACAAAAAGTCCTATTGTGTGATTATCTAGGAATACAACCTGGACAATACAAGCAGCCTATTTTCAGTTAGTCAAGAAGCACCACAAAACCACAAGGACATTCTTCGCATGAGCCTAGGTCTCCAATCATCAGGGATTATGTGAAAATGGTATCATTCTGTTGTTTCAACAAAATGTCTTTGTCAACTGAATAATTTTATAAAACGTAGTTCATACTGAACAGTTATTGAAGCAAGATTTAATTATTTTACAAATAAGAAAAACAAAATATTGTGGTTAAAGAACAGATCACAGAGGTGAGTTTAACTGTAGAAGTATCTAGAACTTAACACAGCTTCAAGTTCAATTTATTATGATTGGAGTGAATATTTTCCAATCCTATTTTTAGACCTTAGTGCATGTATGAATGTATGGGGATAAAAGGCTACAATTTACTTCAGTGAAGTTTCTGACAATGAGGGTCTCTATGATCTGGATATCTGATGATGAATATTGTTGCCTATGAATTTTTTTTTTTTGTTTGTTTGTTTTTTTCATTTTAAGTTTTTAATGAAAGTTGTATATAATATTACTTTATTCCTGCATCTTCTCAATTGTTTCTTCCTTGTATTTTCCCTTTTTCTTTCCTACTTGGCGAGATTTGGCTTTACGTTCAAGAATCTTTTTGAGGTCTTTGTCCTGCTTTAGTCTAGTGATAACCACCTTGCTGGGGTGAATGCCCACGTGAACAGTTGTCCCATTAGCTTTCTCCCGTTGCACTCGTTCAATGTAGATGACATATTTCTTCCTGTAAACCTGGACGACTTTGCCAATTTGCTGCCCTTTGTAATGTCCTCAAACAACCTGAACCTCGTCATCCTTTTGGATGGGCATGGACCGAACATTGTGCTTCTGTCTCAGCTCTTTGGAAAGAGGAGACGACATGATCTTCCTTTGAATGTGGGAAGGTGCATTGAAATGCCTTTTACGGTTCTTGCTCCGGTCAGAAGTCACAAAGGGGTTGAACTTCATTTTGACCGCTGGCGCTCCTACGATGGCCGCAAGAGGGAAGAGCTATGAATGTTTAATTATAACTGTTAGGATCATAGGATCACCGAAGGAGGAACGCAGGGGGCCAAAAGGGGTAAAGAGTTATAAATTTATTGTTACATCTGCTAAGTGAGGGGCTGAGGTCAAAATGGCATCAGCAAGGCAAAGTAGGGGGAGTGGGATATTTATGTCTCTTGTAAAGGGTACAAGAGTAACCAGTGGGACCAGGTGCAGGTGGGGGCCAGGTGTAGGTGGTCCACTGGAAACTGGGTGAGGTGGTTTACTGGAAGCCATTAATCATGAAACCTACAATGAGAATAACAGGAAAATCGTGGGAGGGGTAAGAGCCCCCAGCAGGGCATAATGGAGCACAAGAATGCACCTAAGAATAATCTTTTTAACTTTTGATAAGTTTGGAGAGCTTTTCCATAACCTAAAAAATTGAGTACTTTTGTGGTAGACAGTTAGACAGATGGGCCAGGTACAGAAGGTCACCAGGGTGAAAAGTCCTGGATGTCTAGCAAAGGACAATTGTAGGGTGGGACCTCGCCCCTAAGGTGACCTTTCTTCCCTTAGCATATCACTGGTCATGTGGTCTGGACCCCCTGACCTTTCTTCCCTGGAGTTAACATCTGGGCCTCAGTTGTATTTCAGCTCCAGGCCCAGAAAAGCAGCAAAACCAGAAAATAACCCCATGGCTGACCTCAGGACCAGCTGCGTTGGATAATGACCCCTGCCCTGGAGCAAGACAATCAATCAGTGGAGACCCTGACCCAGAAAGGACACACCTGGAAAGCTGCTGAATAGTCTATTGAGATCTTCCCCTGGGACCTCCCCTAAAATCTACACCCTTAAAACCCTTAGGACAGAGGACCCAGTGTGCTCTCTCTCCCAGGAGCAAGCCTGTGCCTTCCCCTTCCCCACTTCTTCCGCTTTCCCTCAGGTGTGTCACCTGTACCTTCCTCACTTATAAGCTCCAAGCTCCCTTCCTTTGCCTCTATTTCTTATTTCCTTAGCCCATTTCTCCTATGAATTACTTCTTCCACCTCTGTGATTTTCTAAATAAATGTTCTCTTATAGTTGGAGTCTTGGCTCTGAATTCTTTCCTAGCCAGAACTCAAATACTGTGGTTGCTGAACCCAGGTCCAGTCTGCCTACCACCTGGTGCCATTCTCACTGCCCACAATACTTTTGAGTCTGAATATGGAGTTCATTTTAAAATGTGTATTTCTCCTTTAGTTTGTAACTGAATGCTTTCAAATACTTTCAGACTTGCAGAATTCAGTCCAGGACACCTACTGCATTTGACCTGGAGGTCTCCTCCTTAATCTTGATTGCACTATTCAGTTGTTTATGTTCCTCAAAGGAACCAGTTGGCTTTTATCTCTAAGTTGCAGACTGAAGCTGAAAGCAGTGACTTTAGAAACAAGCATTTTGGCAAAAAAGCAACTGCCTGGGGGTAAAGAAACTCAGGATATTTAACACACAGAGTGTTTTGACAATGGCTCAAATTGTCATGGCACACTGATTAGGAAACATTGCCAAAATCATAGTCTTCCAATAAATTCTTGGCAAAACTGGCTTGTCAAACTCTCAATAGTAGGAATAGGTAAATTGCCTCAGGGCTTTTTCTTTGAAGGGATGAATAATAATTATCATTTAAATATCTCTTCCTCAGATTTTACAGTTTTGTAACCAAGGATGATAAATAGCAATAATTAGCATCTCAATGGTGCTCACATGTTCAAAACACTTACCAGACAAGAAGTAGAACCTGGGGATTCAGGATGTGCAGTGTCATTGCTACCACTAGACTACATACTACAAGGATCTGTTTCTTGTGATCTGTCCAATAGCTTTTTGTGAATATTTAGCAGCCTGCTCACTTCCCAGGACAAATTGCCATTAATAGCATCGATTAGTGTTGTAACTGGTTTTCTTAGGTTGACAGCCAAAATTAACTGCACAATGCCTACTATCCTATTTCACCAACATTCTTTTCACCAACTAGATTAAGAAGGAGACCTCCAGTACAAACGCAGATGATTAGAAAGCATAATTATTTCCTTTCTAGTTTATATGGTGCTACATAACTCTGATTATTTTTATTAGTTATCACTTAAAATATCACTTCTAAGTTATTTTCCAATATTACAGGCATGGGGGAGGACAAAGTTCCCCTTCTCCCTCTTAGTTCTTCTGCCTGGTCTAATACATTGACTAGAGACAGGTTAACATGAGAAAATAACCAAATGTATTGCATATGTACCTATGGAGGTTCCATGAGAATATGGGACCTAAAGACAAGTCAGGCAGTTGATGCTTACCTGCCATCTTGAGCAAGGAGAGAAAGGTGGAGTTGTGGTTTGAGATTTCAAAGAGCAGGAAGGCAATTCACATGGAGATAAAAAATGCAAACGTTTGATAAACAAATGTTTTTTGGGCCATCTTTAACAAGGGACACAGAGAGGGCTTTGATGAAATGGGCCTTGTTAGGTTCCTCCCTGTCTATCACACTCTATATGAAACTATAGTTATCTATAATGATAGCTCCCTTCCTGGAGCAGGCCCTCTATCTAAAGTATTTTTAAAAAAAAAAATATATATATATTTTATTGACTTTTTACAGAGAGGAAGGGAGAGGGATAGAGAGTTAGAAACATCGATGAGAGAGAAACATCGATCAGCTGCCTCCTGCACACCCCCTACTAAGGATGTGCCTGCAACCAAGGTACATGCCCTTGACTGGAATTGAACCTGGGACCCTTTAGTCTGCAGGCTGACGCTCTATCCACTGAGCCAAACCGGTTAGAGCTATCTAAATTCTTTTAGGCAGTTAAGGGCAAGGTTAAAGGTTTTTCCTTTGTCTTTAATTTCTTAAAAGTAACCAGCCTAAAATGATCAATATCCTAAAGAGGCATATTTTATGGTGGCAAACTCTGCACACCTTTAACTTTGAAACTTAAGTAAAAATCTTCACAGTCCTGAAGATAAGTTTGTTGACTGCTCCATATTTCATTTTAAAACAATCACTCCTAAGAACAAGTCAGTTCAATTAAACAGTTATGTCTCATTTCAGGAGCCAATGATGCAGGTGGATTCCCAAAATTAACCCTATATTTTTTAAGCAAGCAATCAGTTATTTCATAAGAGACATTTCTATCAAAACAAAAGGAAAACAAAGGTTAATGACTGGAGCAAATTATAAACAATTTTTTGAGCCTAAAGCAAATTCAGTAAAAAATATTTCTACATGCCAAACTCAGAGCATCTTTTGGAGTTGGAACTATCTCTGATGATGTAACAGGGTGTTCAGGTAAATTTTTTATGTGGCTTATACACCAAAAGGCATGAAGATTGCTTGAACATGAGTTTGTATTTGTGATAGGCAGTCAGATAGGTATGAGCAGAGCAGGACAATAGGCCAGGTACAGAACCTCACCAAGGCAGAAAGTCCTGTGCTGCGAGCCGGTCCACCCTTGCTGCTTGACACAGTTGCTGCAGGGAAGAAACATCTGCACAGCATAGGTTTCAAGGGACCTGGTGTATATGGCATACTGTTCTTAATATGTTTGCTCACCTTCTTGGCGCTATGTGTTTTAACCAAGGTCACCTCTCCGAGAAAGGTTGTTTCCCCAGGTAGGGATTTTCCCCTGAAGTTAGGGAGAGAATAAAACCCCTTAACTAAGTGCCAGGCGGGTAGTTAATCACTTTAACTATGAACAATCACACTTAAGCTACATAATCTTTACTCCCTGGAATGGAGATAAGAAACGCCCTAACCTTTGGAATAGAGATTGATAGGATTGGAATCAACTGGTATAAATACAGATGTAACAAGACAACAGGACACAGAACCTAGAGACAGAACCTAGCGAGAGAACATGGCAAAAGATCCTACACAGAACCTGGCAGGAGATGCTGGCTACAGAACCTAGCTGGAGAACCTGGACACAGAACCTGGCGACCGAACCTGGCTGGAGAACCTGGAGAACCTGGCTGGAGAGCCTAGCGAGAGAAAATGGCAAGAGAACCTAGACAGAACTTGGCTGGAGAACCTGGATACAGAACCTGGCTACCGAGCCTGGCTGGAGAACCTAGCGAGAGAACATGGCAAGAGAACCTAACCAGAACTTGGCTGGAGATCCTGGCTAGAGATCCTGGCTAAGCTGCTGATCAATTGAACGCTGTCTCTGTGTCATTCCTTCTTCGCTGAATCCGTCCACACCTTTGGTGACCCCTGGACCTGCTGGGGTCACCTAGCAACGGATACTTAGCAACAGGCAGAACTGGGAGAGCAAGTATTAGGTCTTATTATTAATAAGACCTCCTCCCTTAGATTGCCTCTAGTCATTTGGGTCAGATTCCCCCCCTTACCTTTCCTCTCCTGGCATATACCTAGTCATACATATGGTATCTCCCCTCCTGGCTTTAGAGAAGAACAAGGGGGTTGGAGAAAAGCCCCATCTGACTTCCATACAAGAACAGGAGATAATGGACGGTCTCTGATACTAGTAAATCAGCTTGAAGAAGAAAGCAGTTAACACCCCTCCAAGGGGTTAAAAGGAGCCCTAGCCCACACCCCAGGATGGCTCTTTGGGCCACCCACTCAAATCATATTTTCAAGTGTACTTTCACTTTGCTTGCTAAGTAAACTTTCTCTTGCATGTTTGAGTCTTGCCTCTGAATTCTTTCCTAGCCAGAACTCAAGTACCAAGGTCTACTTTCACCATTTACATGTTGCTTTCTCTGAAGTTTATATCAAGTTGCAGTGTTTCAGAAACAAAGCACCTTTATTTTTCAATGATTTTAAGACAAAAGTGGTAGAAAAATAAACATTACTAGTAGTTTGGGTAGTTGTAACTGAATATCTGAGGAAACTAGATGAAATCAAGATCTAGTCAGTTTATAGGTAAGAACAAAACCTCAAGGATAATTGTCCTGGAAGGTTTGGCTCAGTACTGGGCATCAGCCTACGGATTGAAGGGACCTGGGATCAATTCCTGGTCAAAGGCATGTACCTCAGTTTCAGGTTCAATCTCCAGCCCCGGTCAGAATGTGAATGGGAGGCAACCAATCAATGTCTCTCTCTCTTTCTCTCTGTCTCTCCCTCTCTCCCTCCTCCCTCCTTTTCACTCTCTCTAAAAACCAATGGGAAAAATATCCTCAGGTGAGAATTAAAAAAAAAAAAGATAATTAATTGAACTAGAATCTGATATCCACAAGTGTGTTATAGTTTCTATTGAAACATAGTTTTTCTCTCTTAGACAACCCAAATTTTTACCAAAAATAGCCAAAATAAGACTAATTTATTTGCAAAATAAATTAGTTTAAATAAACTTGACCTGATTATTTAAAAAATACAACAAGACTAGTAATTGATCATATAAATGAGGAGATAGAAGGGGTGTAGGCAGTCAGAGATGGGACCATGGGAGGGAAGTAGAATGGGAAAGTCCAAGAATAACAAGCTGCAGCTTACTGATTGCACCCTGTTATGAGAAAAACCACAGAGACAGACCAAAGGACCTAGAACTGGACCCAATTAGCTGGGAAAGAAGCCTGCTTGAGGGATATGTGAGCTTTAAAATATATGGATGTTGCTAAAACAAAATTCTTTGAAATGACCAATTAGGAGCTAGCAAAGCATATATCTACCCCTCCCCCTCGACAAAGAAGCATACTCTTCTCTCTCTGGTGCACTGGGTTCCTGGCTCTCCTGTGGCAGGGGATATGCTCCCCTGTGCTCACATGCCTTATGGCCACATGGGACTCCACACATGGACTGATGGACTTTCATTAGCTTGAATGCTGAACTACACCTGGCTGCAACATGGAACAGAAGTTCTGGACACTGGCCTGCTTTTGGCTTTCCTGGAACTCCAGCTGCATCTTTTCCAGGACTGCCTCAAGGGGCATGGGAATGTGGAACCTGAGGCAAAGTAACTTCATTAGCAACCCACTTTGGGCCCCCTCCCTGACTGCTGCAGGGAGTCTACCTCTCAATAAATTTTGCTTCTGCTGACCATCTTTGTCCACAACCTCATTCTTTGATTTTTGCGAGACAATGAACTCAGACCCAAACAGAAATTTTGGCATCATAGTCTCTTATAAATCTGCTGTGCTTGAATTTTTTTTTCATAAGAAATGTCTAGATTGAATGTTTAACTGCCTCTCCAGGATAAGAGGTTAAGCTAAATGCTTGCCATTAGACTTTGCTTGCAATGCCTTTAGATTTAGGTTATTCTCTCTCTTCTCAGGGTTCCAAAAATATCCTGAGATTACTGCACCTGCCAGGAAGTAAACTTTTTCACTCACCTGGTAAGGTTTCTGGGAATTCTATAAGCAAGATATCAAGCCAATTTTTCTAAGGGGCTTTATATTGGCCTATAAAGTCAGTCTAGCTCCTTAAAGCTATTTGTCCATATCTGAATCGATGCATGTGTCCCTCAAACATAGCATTCCAGTCAAAACCTTGGTAATATAACCAGTTTCCAATTGTGTCCTATTATAAGGAAAACAGATTCTTATTGAACTTATGCAAATAACTATATTGCCATGAAAATAAGAATTCTAAGAGCTTCCAAATACCAGAGAAATCAGGTTAGCAAAAAAGGATAAGTGTTTCCATTCTGCTTACAAAGGTATAATTCACCAAATTGCTGTAATTTATAGGTAGCTTTGGAGAAAAAAAGAAAAGTTTTCTTAAATCTGCAGAAATAAAACACTAAATTCAGGAATATTTCAAATAAAATTATAATAATTTTCATCAGTTTGTTCATTCCCACATAATCAATTCTTATTAATCTTAATTTTTTGTTAGCAGGATTATGAAGCCATCAGGGTTTTTTTGTTACAGTTCTGCAAATGTTTACCCAGTTCAATGGTATATAATTTAAAGGTTATCAGGAACCTGTATTTTAGTGTCAGAATTCTCTGCACAAATCTCTCTGAAAATAAAATATATTTGCAAAAGCATCAGAGAAAAAAAAAAACAACAACAAAAAATACTGAGTGTGAATGACAAAAAATTTAATGGCATGGTTAAAAATATGATTCATTAAAATGCAATTGATGGAGAAATTTGCTTATTTCCGCAACACAACATTTTATGATAACAACTATAATTACAAATGAAAACATTACAACAGGACATTTTAGATTTTTAGAAATTTTATATAATTTTTGGAACATTTATATTAATAACAATTACATATATGTATACAAATACAACATTATTATCATTTCTTTATTTTTAATATTTTTTATTGATTTTTTACAGAGAGGAAGGGAGAGGGATAGAGAGTTAGAAACATCGAAGAGAGAGAAACATCGATCAGCTGCCTCTTTCACACCCCCTCCTCGGGATGTGCCCTCAACCAAGGTACATGACCTTGACCAGAATCAAACCTGGGACCTTTCAGTCCGCAGGCCAATGCTTTATCCACTGAGCCAAACCGGTTAGGGCAATTATTATCATTTCTTAATTGGCAAAGTCTCCCATGTAATTTTAGCATATCAAATATGCCTAATTAGTTTAATATCTCCCTTTTATAGAAGAGAGAGATCCTTTGAAATCTTCCAAGGACCCTTTTGGAAAAACTCAGAATTATTTTCAGATAGAGAAAAATACAATATGAAATTTGAAATTTAGGAACTTTGTGAAAATGTCAAAAGTTTTGGACATTTGACTATAAAAATTACTGATCATTTTGAAACAATACTTAATTATTCATTTTACCAAAGTGACAACAAAATACTTCAATGACAAATACATACAATTACATAACTGTTAGCAAAATTTAGCTCTTATTATTGAAAAGATTAAGTTTTGCTAAGTAATTAAGGACCTGATTAAGACAACATAAAAAGAAAATTATTTGATAAAATACAAAATTTTTGCTTTCTAGGTAGAAAAATTTTCACAGTATTTTATCAGGAACAGACCAATAGTTTAGGAAAACTTAGTCCTTTTAACAGAGAGAAAAAGAGAGAGAGAGAACCAAACTCTTATTTTGTATCAGATTACCTTTGATATTAAAACTCAATTAAATTTAATCAAATCTTAATCAGTTGCGATTATGCATAAACCTCCATTTTTCTTCCAAAGTTTCCAAAGATTTCAAATCTAAACCTCCACAACTTCCTTGTGTTGTGCCCAGATTTCAAGGTTCCCAGGACCCCCAGGGAGCCCGTCAGTCCGATGCAAAAGCAAAGAGTCCTTCATTTCGAACTAGTTCGGCTCCCCGACCACACTCACCGATGCAACAGTAGCCCAGTGGCCGAGAGAGAGCGAGGCCTGATGGGATTGTGGGGTTTTTTTGTTGTTGTTTGTTTGTTTTTTAAATATATTTTATTGATTTTTTACAGAGAGGAAGGGAGAGAGACAGAGAGCCAGAAACATCGATGAGAGAGGAACATCGATCAGCTGCCTCCTGCACATCTCCCACTGGGGATGTGCCCGCAACCCAGGCACATGCCCTTGACCGGAATCGAACCCGGGACCCTTCAGTCCGCAAGCCGACGCTCTATCCACCGAGCCAAACCGGTTTCGGCGGATTGTGGGTTTTATAGTAAGGGCAGGGGAGGGGACTGTGGGCCCCGCCGATTGGCCAGGCGCGAGTCGGAAATCCTGGGTGTGGCCAGCAGGGGCCTGGGCTTCCGGGAAGAAGGCACTCTCCTGAGCACATGGCGGCCGCCCCAAAACTGGAGGACCCAGGGCAAGATGGAGGGCGCAGTCCTAGCCCCCCTCCCCCCCAGGGCGAGCTGAGCCCGGGCTCCAGGGGCCAGTCCAGTTGCCAGGGGTCCAGCAGATCGACCAGTTCCAGCCCAGACAGGAAGTCCATGTCCTCCATCTCATTCCCGGGGGCGCCGGCGATCGCCTCCTCCTCCATCTCCTCGGGCGAGGGCACACGCCCCGCCCTGCCGCCGCTGCTGCCGCAGCCAGGGGCAGCGGGTGGGTGGCAGCCTGCGCCAGGCTCCCGCCGTGGGCTGGGGAGTCGGTGCCCAAGGCCGCCAGCAGCGTGGTCAGGCCCTGCGACGACTCGCCCTTTCACTTGCTGATTTTTGTTCTCTTTTTTCTCTTTTCTATTTTGCCTCTCTTAAATTTTTCCCCTCAATGAAATATATTTCTATTCCTTATACTTTCTTTTACTGAAAACATATATCCTACTTACCTTGCATTTAAGTTCTTTCCCTTATTATTCCTAGTTGTTTTAATTAAATATATGGGGATTTTTAAACCTTAAAAGTCTTAATTTCTAATGAAAGCTAAATAAGTAATTGTGAACTCTTATATCAGTATATTTTAGACTCCCAAATTCATGAATACATTTTATAACCTCTAGAAACATAGGTTTCTTAATAGTCTATTTTTTAAGCAGACATAAGATGCATTTATTAATAGATGCAAATTGACTTCTTAGTTGTTCTGTAATTAGAAGTCAAAAGTTGGTAAACTTAGACTTATTTAACAATTAAAATTTCAGTATTTGATCTTATTTGGAAATGATCTAGATATTCAATAACTCCAGCATTTAACTTAGCTTAGCAAAACATTAATATTTCAAGTTACCAAAAGATTTTGGGAAATGATTCTTAAGTACATATATGATATAACACATGATTTTTTCTAAATGTTTTACAAACAAACCTTTTATACTACTTACATCTGTTTAATTTAGATTACTTATGAAAACTTTATGAAACACAAGATAAAGTCAATTATTACCACAAGTTATTTTTCCTGCTAATGAATTTGTAAAAGTGATAAAGTGAATTTATTGTAGTAAACCCAGGTAAAATAAAAGTATAATATTTAATATTTATTATTCTAAAGACTTATCTGCTTTAATTAAATCAACAAACTGCAACTAGTTTTTATTTACCAGAGACTATTCCAGATTATGTGAACTTGAAATTCATTAGAAAATTTTTCCATATTTTTTAATTTATATAAGTAGAATGTATTTAAGCCAATTAAACAGAGCTCTTTATAATTGTTTTTAGTAATATCATCTGGAGGTAGAAAAATACCATATTTATATCTAAAACAGAGACAAACACAAAAAGAGATCTTCTAGTTCAGTGATGGCAAACCTTTTGAGATCGGCGTGTCAGCATTTTGAAAAACCCTAACTTAACTCTGGTGCAGTGTCACATATAGAAATTTTTTGATATTTGCAACCATATGTAAAACAAAGACTTATATTTTTGATATTTATTTTATATATTTAAATGCCATTTAACAAAGAAAAATCAACCAAAAAATGAGTTTGTGTGTCACCTCTGACACGCGTGTTATAGGTTCGCCATCACTGTTCTACTTGCTAATAATTGTAGAGAAGACACAAGATTTTTTATTTGCCCAATTTCCAAATATATCCTCTCTCTTTTTTTTCTATTATGAGAGTTGTCTGCATATCAGAAGTACCTCCTAGGTCCCAGAGAAGCTGGGGGTAGAAAATATACATCATAAAGGCTCAGAGAAAGTATCCAAGTTACAAACTATTTAAATAATCTCTTCCTATTAGCCTCTGATAGAACCTCTACTAGTAGGCTCTATTCCACATTTTGTGGACTCAGAAAATGTTATTGGTACTGGTTATTGTTTTTTTTTCCTGATTAATATTGCTCTAAAGATGGATTTCTATGCCTTCTGTTTTAGCATCAGGTAAAAGAGATGCAATCATTTCATGAAAGTCTGTTCAAATATACCAATTTTCCTATAAGCTTTTACCTTAATTTTATCAACTCTTACATTCCTAACTACAACTTCCATTTGGACTTTAGCCATAGGTTGTGGTTTTACAATCCTGGGTAGGGGAAGTGTTCCCATCCAGATATAATTTTCATTCTCATGAAAGATTAAGGCAAAGTTGACATAACTTCTTTACATAACACCTGCTTAAATATTCTAATTTTTGTAATCATATTCACCATGATATTTTTAAGTTCTCTCAATCTAACTGTAGCCTGAGTCAGGAATTCATCAATAGGCTTTGTATCAGAGTCTGTGAAATTCCTATATCAAAGAGTCCTGGAAACTTCTCCTACTTACTCTCTGACCATTTTACCTAACTTTGTGTAAAAGGTTTTGGGTGCCTGGTGAAGGGTCAAGTCAAGGGACACTTGCCTTTTCTTTTTTATGTTTGTTTGTTTATTTTTCAATTACAGTTTACATTTAATACCATTTTGCACCAGTCAGTTGTATGGATAAGTGGTTAAAAAACCATGCATTCTGCAGAGTAGACCCCCAGCAACCCCAAGCATCCACTAGCCTCATACCCCATTATCTCAAAACTAGAGGCCCAGTGCATGGATTTTTGCACTGGTGGGGTCCCTCGGCTTGGCCTACGGACATCCACCAAGCTGTCCTGGATTGTGAGAGGGTGCAGGCCAGGCCGAGGGACCCCACTGGTGCACTATCAGGGCTGGGGAGGGACTGTGAGAGGGCTCCAGGACATGTCTGGCCCATCTCTCCCAGTCCCAATTGGCTGGACCCCAGCAGTAAGCTAACCTACAGGTCAGAGCATCTGCCCCCTGGTGGTCAGTGAGCATCACAGCAACTGGTTGAATGGTTGAACTAACAGTTAGACACTTAGCATATTAGGCTTTTATTATATAGGATTATTGACTACATACTTCATGCTTCAATCTGCATTTCTGTGGCTATTCTGCAACTACCAATTTGTATTCTTAAATATTGCCCCTTTTCACCTAACCCCTCAAGCCCTCTCTCCTCAGTCTGTTCTCTGTATCTGAGTCTGTTTCTATTTTGTTTGTTTGTTTATTTAGTTCATTAGATTCCACATATAATTGAAATCATATGGTATTTTGCCGGGCCTGACCAGCAGACCCTGAGTGACGGATGAATGATTACTCTGACACAATGTTTGCTGTGAAAGAGAGGGCTAAAGGATTGCCTGGCTAAAGGAACCAGGAAGCCTCAATTGTCTGCCTCTTCAGGCTTTTATTGTAACAGCAGTTTGAGATAAAATTTATCTTTTAGATACAATCAGTATTTTTGGGAGGATACAAGTGTCTTCAGTGTCCTTTAAGCAAGGACACCTAAAGATTCTAGTAAACACCCAGGGGCTCAGGCTTGTTTGGAAAAGTCAAGGCAAAGATACCTTCTTACAGACTTTCCAACCAAGTCTCCTGTGCTCCCCCACAGTATTTGTCTTTTTCTGTCTGGCTTATTTTACTTAGTATAATACTCTCTAGGTCCATCCATGTTGTCACAAAAGATAAGATTTCCTTCTTTTTTTTACCACAAAGTAGTATTCCATTTTCTAAATGTACCACAATTTTTTTATTCATTCATCTACTGATGGACACTTGGGTTGCTTCCAAGTCTTGGCTATCTATAATAATAAAAGCATAATATGCTAATTAGACCAGACAGCCAAACAACCTTCTGGATGTCCTTCCAGATGATCTTCTGGAAGAAGCTGGGGCTGTGAGGGCCCAGGCAAGCTGCCGTGGCTGTGAGGGCCAAGCCTCTTGCATGAATTTTGTGCATCAGGCCTCTAGTTGTAAATAACACTGCAATGAACATAGGAGTGCATATATTCTTTCAAATTACTATTTCAGGCTTCTTAGGATATATTCCCAGAAGTGAAATTGCTAGGTCATAAGGCAACTTCACTTTTAATTTTTTGAGGAACCTCCACACTGTTTTTCATAGTGGTCACATCAATCTACAGTCCCACCAACAGTGCTCTATGGTTTCTTTTTCTCCACATCCTTGCCAACATGTTATTTGTTGATTTATTGATAATAGGCATTCTGATAAGTGTGAGGTGGTATCTCATTGCGGTTTTGATTTGCATTTCTCTGATGGCTAAAGACATTGAACATCTTTTCATGTATCTATTGGCTACCTGTATGTCTTCCTTGGAGAAGTGTTTATTCAGGTCTGGCCACTTTTTAATTGGGTTGTTTGTTGTCTGTGTTCTTTATAAATTTTGGATATTAACACATTATCAGATGTATTATTGGCAAATATCTTCTTCCATTCAGTAAGTAGGTCACTTTTTCATTTTGTTGATGAATTCCTTTGCAGTGCAAAATTTTTTACTTTAATGTAGTCCTCTTTGTATATACTTTTTATTTTATTTCTTTTGTCCAAGGAGATATAGCAGAAAAATATTTATAAGAGAAATGTCTGAGATTTTACGGCCTATGTTTTCTTTTAGAATTGTTATGGTTTTGAGTCTAACATTTAAGTCTTTAATTCATCTTGAGTTTATTGTGTGTGGCATAAGAATATGGTCTAGTTTCTTTCTTTCTTTCTTTCTTTCTTTCTTTCTTTCTTTCTTTCTTTCTTTCTTTCTTTCTTCTTCTTTCTTTCTTTCTTTCTTTCTTTCTTTCTTTCTTTCTTTCTTTCTTTCTTCCTTTCTCTCTCTCTCTCTCTCTCTCTCTCTCTTTTTTTGCATGAAGCCCAGCACTCAGACCATGACGGCTAAGAATGAGGACCTTTACCTTTTTGTCAATCTGTAACTTGATTAACCAGACTAGCTTTAGTCCCAAGCAATCATTAGGCTCTCATTGTAATCTCTGCTCTTTAGCTTACTAAATTTCTTCAAACTGAGGTAAATAAAGCAAACTTGTTTGGGACCCTTTGATGTTTGTATATATATGTATATAATATACTGAGTGGCCAGATTATTATGACCACCTGACGTTTGTAGGCAAATTAGCTATGATTTTGCACTGAAGTTGCTAGAAGGCCAGATCATTATAAACGTCTGAATAGCACAACATACCTAAGTAACATTGCTGATCAAGTTCATCCTATCTTGTTGATGGTGTATCCCAATGGAGATGGCTTCTTCCAACAAGACAATGTGCCATGCCACTGTGCTCGTATTGTGCAGGAGTGGTTTCAAGCACATGAGGCTTTACCTTGCTTAGGTGGCCCCCACAATCACCAGATCTCAAGCCAATTGAGCATTTGTGGGATGAAGTTAAAATAGCCATCAGGCATCTGGTTCCACAACCATCAAATCTCACAGAACTGGACAATGCTATTCATCAGGCATGGTGTCAGATTCCTCGCATCACCTTTCAACATCTCGTGGAGTCAATGCCAAGAAGAATCGCCACAGTATTGAAGGTAAAAGGTGGCCCAATGAAGTACTGATGGGGTGGTCATAATAATCTGGCTGATCAAAATAATCTGGCCACTCAGTGTGTATATATATATATATATATATATATATATATATATATATATATAATAAAAGCATAACATGCTAATTAGACTGGACAGCTGAACAACCTTCCGGACAACGACCTTCCAGACAACCTTCTGGACGAAGCTGGGGTTGTGAGGGCTGAGCCCCTTGCACAAATTTCATGCATCAGGCCATATATATATATATATATATATATATATATATATATATATATTGATTTCAGAGAGGAAGGGAGAGGGGGAGAGAGATAGAAACATCAATGACAAGAGAGAATCATTGATTGGCTGCCTTTTGCATGCTCCCTACTGGGAATTGAGCCTGTAACCCGGGCATGTGTCTTTGACAGAATCAAACCTAGGGCCCTTCAGTCTGCAGGCTGACACTATCCACTGGTTAGGGCTGGACCCTCTAATGTTGTGGGGCCAATTAGAGAGTTGCTTTGACGCACTCAGCTTTTGACATTGCAATATTAAAACCTTTGTTTTAAACCCATCAATTTTCTTTTTATTTATCTCATTATTAATAGCCATCTAAAGATTTCCACCATGCTAAGATGAATTCTGTGAGTCACCCATTTCTGTTTCCTCTCCATGCAATCCCTATTAATATTTGTCTTCTTTATTCTTATTTCTGTCAACACCAAAAATATCCAAATCTATAGAGAATTTTTATGAGGTTTACCTGAGCCAAACTCATGACATACCGGGAAGCAATATCTCAAATGCTCCAGAGATGATAGTTTTGCAGTTCTTTTTATACATACAGAATTAAGGAGGAAACATTAGGGAAGATTACATAAAGGTGGGAGAAAGCAAGACTGGGAAATCTCAATGATTGAATTACAAGATAGTTAACAAGATTATGTGCTCCTTGGAGGATCGTTATGGCTCCAAGGGGTCTGGAAAGAGTATTCTTTTTAACATTTTAAAGGTGTGTTAACTTAGATGCACAAAAGAAGTGGAAAAGGCTTTGCTTAAGGCAAATATAAACCTTTCATAGGCCTGGGTCTGACTATGCACCATGACCTTCACAGTTAGGAATTTATGATCAGATCACCCTGTGAGGTTACTTTCAGTCACTGAACTTGTCAGATTTATTACACAGTCCTTTTTCATTCACAGTTCCATTTTTTGGTCATAAATTAATCTGAAGGAGGCATTGATGACCAAGCATTTAGTTAAATGGTGTGGTCTCATGGCACTAAGAAGTTGCCTTCCTAGGAATTCCCTGTATCAATGTTGTCTTGTTGTAATGGTGGACCACTGGGGATAGAGCAGTACCATAACAACGGAATGATGAGTTGAGGCCAAAATTTTCAAAAAGAGAAGAGCATGTAAATGAAAAGCTTTTGGTATTATCACTCGAATTGTAAAAAACATTCTGGATCTTTTCTAGCCTGTGAATTATCACAATCCAATTTTGTAGCCCATCTCCTTTTTCTGTATTTTGCACTTAGTTTAACATTTTTATAACCCATAAAAAGAGGATTAAAAGTTATACATTTTCAGTAATAATTTACAGTTGGGTCATACAGAAAGAAAAACACAAAGTAAAAGCATTACTATTATTATGATTGATATCATTATCAGACAGGTAAAGACAATCAAACAATTGGTTTCTAACTTCAACATCATTCTGTAGGTATACAGGCCTTGTCTTGGCCTTGGAATAGCTGTTTGCCTCTAATGTCATTGGCTTCTTATCCTTGAGGAGTCTATGATGTCCTTTGTAGATGGAGGTGAGTGTCAGAGCCTAGGGTGGATGTGCAATTGTAGTTAGGCACTTTATAATGTCACCTCCAGTGAGGTTGGAGAGTGCCTTTTACTTGAAGCCTTTAACAATAAACAAAATTTCCAGGCAACAGTCAATGATCTTTAAAGTCTTTGTCCCCTAGGACTCACTGTGAAAGAAACGCCAATTTGGCATTTTCTTGAAGTAACTTTATCAAACCATGGCAGCAGTATAAAACATCTCTTTTTAATAAAGTCAGCTTATAAATTTCTTTATCTAACTTTAGTCCAGCTTAAATCACTATGATGCATGAAGTAATATAAAAAAAATAAATTAAAAATGGGGTTTGCCAGGGAGCCTTCTTGGGTTTCCCATAGTCCAAACTATGTGTTTAATTCACAATCAATGTTTGGGAATTAATATACCCTAGAAGGTTTATTTTTAAAAAAAAATCTCTTATTTTCAATGCTTCCCATGTCATTTAACATAACAAATAAGCCTAATGAGTTTAAAACTTCTCTTTTTTAAGGAGAGAAAACAAAACTGTTGAGGCCTTCCAGGGGCCTTCTGGCACACTGCAAAGTTATGCACACATCTACTGAGATTTTTAAGCCTTAAAACCTTTATTTCTAATGAAAACGAAGAAAAAATTGTGAAGACATTTTTAACCTCTAAGAATCTAAGCTCTTTTATATATATATATATATACACATTTCAGAGGGGAAGGGAGAGGGAGAGAGAGATAGAAACATCAATGATCAGAGAGAATCATTGATTGGTTGCCTCCTGCACACCCCCTACTGGGGATTGAGCCAGCAACCCGGGCATGTGTCCTTCACTGGAATCAAACCCGGGACCCTTCAGTCCGAAAGCCAACACTCTATCCACTGGGCCTAATTGGCTAGGGCAGAACCTAAACTCTTTTAAAGGCAAATATATTTTATAATTTTGGAAATATATGCCTCCTCAAAAACAGACAAAACTTACATTAATAGATCCAATTTTATCTTTTAGTTTTTCTGTAATAAGAAGCCCAAGTAGGTGAACATATGTATAGTATGTTTTTTTTCTATATAATTAATGTTTATTTTTGGTAAACTTGGGTAAAATAAAAACATGTCTGTTTTACTTAAACCAATAAACTTAAATAATCTTTTATTTCCTAAGGATTAGTGTTATTAATTCTTTTTTTCTTTTTTCTTTTTTTGACAGGAAGGGAGAGAGAGAGAAGCATTCATGTGAGAGGGAAACATTGATCAACTGCCTCCTGTATGCCCCTTACTGGGGATAGAACCCGAAACCTGTGCCACGACCTGGAATCAAACCAGCAAACTTTCCGTGCTCAGGACAATGCCCAACCAAGTGAGCCACACTGGCCAGGGCATAAGGATAACTCTTAGATCATGTGAACTTTAAAAGCATTTGAGTTAATTTCTATGTTTTTGATTTATTATATTAATTTTAACAATACCATCTGACCATCTGAAGGTAGAAAATTATCCCACACTTACAGCACACACACACACACACACACACACACACACACACACGCAGATTTGTTAGCCATGAGAAAAAAATCTGACTAGTTTATGAAGAAAAGTTGTATACTAATTTTGTTTTGGCAGCTGGGATAAGAAGACACTTAATTTGTATCTGTCCTTGAAAAGTTAAGTTCAAATTGACTTTCTCCCTTCAAAAGTAAAGACAATTGTTTTTAATACCTCAAAAAATTAGTTGGCACCTAAACATCATAACTTGATCCATTTATTAGAATACTCTTTCTTGAAGCTTGTAGAGAAAAAATATATATGCTTTCTATTAATTCTGCCTAATTATGTAGACAGCTTTTTCTAATTTGCACACACAAAATTAATTTAGAAATATCAAAGATTCTCATTTTAGCCATCTTCTTGCAGGAGCATTCATGGGAACCTGACTTTTGTGGGGTTTGTCAGCCTCAGAGGACAAATTTTCCATGTAAATTTTAGTTTACCTTTGAGATCTATAGGGCCTAAGAAAACTCCTAGGAAAAACGTCCGTATTTGCTCATCTCTGGAAGAGCCAAATGTGGTAGATAGCCTTATTGGACTGCTTATGTCCTAGAGAAAATTTTTTTCTCAGGCAATGTCACGAACATTCTTGGGTTGGGAAAGTATGTGTCCTTTATCTTTCAGAGCTAAAGAGAGTTCAATCCCTCCTTTAACCAGCAAAGATTTTACGACTCATAGTAAGTGATTCAATAAAAAGCCAAAATTAGAAAAAGCCTCCCATTTTGCTTCTCCTTTCCCTGGGTTACCTTAACTCTTATCCACCTTGAGGATTTTCTAAGAATACCTCAAATAGATTCAGGACCAGCCACCTGAAGCAGGAAGCTCTGGAACTCTAAGAGAAAAAACATTCAAGTTTAGCCAACATATAGAGGGGAGCCTATGGGGCACAATGGGCTCCTGTTGGTATCTAGCAGCGGGTCTGGATTCAAAGGGTGTCCTGGGTGGGCTTCTTAAGAATCCTGCTGACTATGCCAAGTAAACATCAGTGCAAGAAACATCAAAATCTATAGGAATTTTTATAAGAGTTTCTTTGAGCCAAACTGTTATGTCAACATGCCTGAAAGCAAGATCTCAAATGCTCCAGAGAATGATATTTTGCAGTTTTTAAAATTTATTTTAAAAAATCTTTATTGTTGAAAGTATTACAGATGTCCCCCTTTCCCACATTGACCCCTTCTAGCCCACCCCTGATCCCACCCCAGTTCTTCACCTCCCTATTGTCCATGTACATAGGATATATATTTGGTTGATCACTTCCCATTCACCCACCCACTCCCACCTTTCCTCTGAGATTCGACAGTATGTTCCAGCTTCTATGTTTCTGGATCTATTTTGTTCAACAGTTTATTTTGTTCATTAGAGTCCACATATGAGTGAGATCATGTGATATTTGTCTTTTTCTGACTGGCTTATTTGGCTTATTCCAGGTGCCACCATGCTATCTCAAATGGTAAGAGATCCTTCTTTTTCACTGCTGCATAGTGCTCCATAGTATAAATGTACCGCAGCTCTTCTATCAACTGATCTGCTGATGGGCGCTTGGGCTATTTCCGAGTCTTAACTACTGAAAATTGAGCTGCTATGGACATAGTGGTACATACATTCTTTATGTTTGGTGTTTTGGGTTTCTTTGGATACATTGCTAGAAGTGGGGTCACTGGGTCAAATGGCAGTTCTGTATTTAATTTTTTGAGAAAACTCCATATTGTTTTCTACAGTGTCTACACCAGTCTACATTTTCACCAGCACTATACTAGGGTTCCCTTTCCTCCACATCCTCTCCAGGAGTTTGTTGACTTGTTAATGGTAGCCATTCTGACAGGTGTGAGGTGATACCTCATAGTCATTTTAATTTGCATCTCTCAGATGATCAGTGACTTCGAGCATTTTTTAATATGTCTCTTGGCCATCTGTATGTCCACTTTGGGGAAGTGTTTATGCATGTCCTTTGCCAATTTTTTAATTGGATTGTTTGTCTTCCTTTTGTTAAGTTGTATGAGTTCTTTAAATATTTTGGATATTAACACTTTATTATATGTATCATTGCCAAATATGTTCTCCCATACAGTGAGCTCATTTTTCATATTGTTGATGGTTTCTTTTGCTGTGTAGAAACATTTTATTTTGATGTAGTCTCATTTGTTTATTGCTCCTTAGTTTCCTTTGCCCCAGGAGATATATCAGTAAACATATTGCTACGAGAGAAGTCTGATATTTTTCTGACTATGTTTTCTTCTAGGATTTTTATAGTTTTATGTCTTACATTTAAGGATTTTGTCCATTTTGAATTAATTCTTGTGTATGGTATAAATTGGTTGTCTAGTTTCATTTTTTTGCATGTATCTGTCCAATTTTCCCAACACCATTTACTGTCTTGACTCCATTGTATGCTCTTGCCTCCTTTGTCAAATATTAATTGAGCATAATGGCTTGGGTCAATTTCTGGGGTCTCTGTTCTGTTCCATTGATCTATATGTCTGTTTTTGTGCCAGTATCAGGCTGTTTTGAGTACAATGGCTTTGTAATATAACTTGCCATCTGGTATTGCGATTCCTCCAACTTTGTTCTTTCTCAAGATTATTGTGGCTATTTGCAGTCTTTTTTGGTTCCATATACATTTTTGGAGTATTTGTTCTAGATCTGTGAAATATGCCATTGATAATTTAATAGGGATTGCATCTAATCTATATATTGTTTTGGGTAATATAGACATTTTAATGATGTCATTTCTACCAATCCATGAACACTGTATATTCTTCTACTTGTTTATATCTTCCTCTATTTCTTTTTTCAATGTCCTGAAGTTTTCTATGTACAAGTCTTTTACCTTCTTGGTTAAGTTTATGCCTAAGTATCTTATTTTTCATTGTTGTTGCAATTGTAAATGGGATTGTTTGTTTAGTTTCTCTTTCTGAGAGTTCATTATTGGTGTATAAAAATGCTATCAATTCTGGTTGTTAATCCTACTACACTGCTGAAATCATTTATTAAATCCAGTAATTTTTTGGTGGAGTCTTTAGGGTTTTTTATGTACAATATTATGTCCTCTGTGAATAAAGAAAGTTTTACTTCCTCCTTCCCAATTTGGATGCCTTTTATATATTTTTCTTTTGTCTGATCAATGTGGCTAGCACTTCCAGTACTATGTCAAACAGGAGTGGTGAAACTAGGCATCCCTGTCTTGTTCCTGTTCTTAGAGGAAATGGTTTTAGTTTTTGCCCATTGAGTATGATGTTGGCTGTAGGTTTGTCATATATGGCCTTTATTATGTTGAGGTATGATCCCTCTGTTCCCACTTTGTTGAGAGTTTTTATCAAAAAAGATGTTAAATTTTGTGGAATCTTTTTTCTATGTCTATTGGTATGATTATGGGATTTTTTTTCTTTCCATTTGTTTATGTGATGTGTCACTTTTATTGACCTGCAAATATTGTACTAGCCTTGCATCCCAGAAATAAATCCCACTTGGTCATAGTGTATGATATTTTTAAAATATTGCTGGTCCAATTTGCTAATATTTTGGTAAGAATTTTAGCATCTGTGTTCATCAAGGTTATTGGCCTGTAATTCTCTGTCTTTGTAGTATCTTTAACTGGTTTTGGAATTAGGATAATGCTGACTTCATAAAAGGAGATTGGACATGTTCCTTCCTTTTGGATTTTTTGGTAATAGTTTGAGGAGTATAGGTGTTAGCTCCTCTTTGAATGTTTGGTAAAACTCCCCTATGAAGCCATCTGGATCAGGGCTTTTGTTTGCTGGGAGTTGTTTTTTTGTTTGTTTGTTTTTAAATAATGCATCAATTTCATCAGTTATTATTATTCAGGTTTTCTTATTCTTCCTGATTCAGTTTTGGAAGATTGTATTTTTCTAGGAATTTGTCTATTTCATCCACATTGTCCAGCTTATTGGCATATAGTTGCTCATAGTATTTTCTTATATTTCTTTATGTTTCTGTGGTGTCAGTGGTTACTTTACTGCTTTCTTTTCTGATTTTATTTCGGTCCTCTCTCTTTGTTTCTTGATTAATCTGACTAACAGTTCATCAATCTTGTTTATCTTTTCAAAGAACCAGCTCTTGGTTTCATTGATCTTTTGTATTTATTTATTTATTTATTTATTTATTTATTTTTTAGTTTTTGTGTCATTTATTTCTGTTGTAATTTTTATTATTTCCTTCCTTCTACTTACTCTGGGATTTTATTGTTGTTCTCCTTCTAGTTCTTTAAATTATAGGATTAAATACCAGGTAGTTTATTATTTATTTTTTCTTGTTTTTTGAGGTAGGCCTGTAGTGATATGAACTTCCTTCTCAGGACTGCTTTTGCTATGTCCTAGAGATTTGAGGTTATTGTGTGATCATTTATATTTGTTTCCAGAAATTTTTTTTATTTCTTTCTAGATCTCATTGGTAACCCATTCATTGTTTAATAACATGCTATTTAGCCTCCATGTGTATGAATGTTTTTGAGTGTTTTTACTTTATTTGATTTCTAATTTCATTCCATTATGATCTGAAAAGATGCTTGATATGATTTCAATATTCTTGAACTTGTAGAGACTTGTTTTCTCTCCTAACATGTCATCTATCTTAGAGAATGACTCATGTGCAGTTGACAAGAATGCATATTCTGCAGCTTTGGGGTGAAATGTTCTACAAATGTCAATTAAATTCATCAGATCCAGTGTGTCCTTTAGAGTCACTGTTTCCTTGTTAATTTTTTTGTCTGGAAGATCTATTCAGTGAAGTAAGCAGGGTGTTAAAGTCCCCTACTATGACTGTATTGCTGTCTATCTCTAACTTAAAGTTCTCCAGAAGTTTTTATTTATTTATTAGGGTGCTCCTATATTGGGTCCATACGCTTTTACCAGGGTAATGTCCTCTTGTTGAGCTGATAATTTTAGTATTATGTAGTGACTTTTATTGTCTCTTGTGATGGCCTTTATTTTGAAGTCTATTTTGTCAGATATAAGTATTAACACCCCAGCTTTGTTCATTTCCATTGGCATGGAATATTTTTTTCCTATCCCTTCGCTCTCATTCTGTGTGTGTCTTTTGTTCTGAGGTGGGTAGGTCTCTTGTAGACAGTGTATATTTGGGTCATGTTTTTGTATCCATTTAGCTACCATATGTCTTTTTATTGGAGCTTTTAATCCATTTACACTTAAGATTATTATTGATAGGTACTTATTTATTGCCATTTTAATTCTTTATGCCATGTTTCTCTATATATATTTCTTCTCATTACAGCAGTCCCTGTAACATTTCTTGAAGTGCTGGCTTGGTGGTGACAATCTCCTTTAGCCTTTTTCTGTCTGGGAAACTCTTTATTTCACCATCTGTTTTGAATGATAGGCTTGCTGGAGATAGTAATCTTGGTTTTAGATCCTTGCTTGTCATTACCTTAAATACATCATGCCATTCCCTTCTGGCCTGTAGAGTTTCTGATGAAAAATCAGCTGACAGCCTTATGGAAACTCCTTTGTAGGCAACAAATTGCTTTTCTCTTGCTGCCTTTAAATTTCTCTTTGTCTTTAATTTTTGGCATTTTAATTATGATGTGTCTGGGAACTGGCCTGTTTGGGTTCTTCTGACTTAGGACTCTTTGTGCCTTCTGAACTTGTGTGACTTTTTCCTTCACCAGGTTATGGAAATTTTCTGCCATTATTTCTTCAAAGATGTTCTCTATCCACTGCTCACTTTAGTCATTTTCTGGCACTCCTATGATGTGAATATTGTTACATTTCATGTTGTCCCTCAGCTCCCTTAAACTGTCCTGCTTTTTAATTGTTTTCTTCTTTTTGGTTCTCTAATTGAGTGATTTTTTCCTACCCTGTTTTCTAATTCACTGATATGAGTCTCAGCTTCCCATAATCTGCTGTGTATTCTTTCCACTGTGTTTTTCATTAGTGCCATATCATTCTTCATAGTTACTATGTCTTTTCTCATGCTATTGAGCATCCTTGCCATCATTATTCTGAACTCTATGTCTAATAAATTTTTAATCTTCATTTCATTTAGCTCTTCTTTTGGAGAATTCTCTTGTTCATTCCTTTGGGACTTATTGTTTAGTCTCCCCATTTTGGCTGCCTGTTTAGGTTTGTGTATGTGTATTAGATATATCTACTACAACTACCAATTTCTAGTGCAGGATAGTGTCAGATGCTGTTTCTGACTGGCCCTGAGTACCCTGTTTGGAACTATCAGCAATCTACAGCTGTGGCTTCCTCTGCTGGGGCTGAATTCCTTTGTAAAGGACCAAGATATGCACCAAGGTCTGGTTTTCCTAGCCCTGGGCCCCAAGTCAGATCAGGGAAATATTTAAATCTTCTAGATACTTGCCTCTGCCTTCAGTCTGATTGTGATTCAGTCTTGATTAGCCTCAGGCTATCAACCACAGTATAGGGTGAGAGGTTTTTCAACACGGTGGAGCAATTGCTTCTGTCTGCTGGCTGATTGTTATTCTCAGTCTCTTAATGGACCCCAGACACTCCAATAGGGTGGGGCAATTGCTTCCCACCTAGGCAAAAACTGCCTGGATGGTAAAGATCTGCAGAAGAAATATGTCTTCTGCATTATGAGGGAATGATTCGGCACAGGAAACTTGGGTGTCTGCCTTCTGAGCTCTAGTCATAGAGTCTTCAACCCTGGCTTCTGCTGAAACAGATCCAGTCCACTCTGCCTCCACCTCTGCCACAGCAAAGGTGAGTGGTTGCACACAAATTTTGTGCATTAGCCCTTTTTTTGTTAATATATTTTATTAATTTTTTACAGAGAGGAAGGGAGAGAGATAGAGAGTTAGAAACATCGATGAGAGAGAAACATCGATCAGCTGCCTCCTGTACACTCCCCGCTGGGGATGTGCCTACAACCAAGATACATGCCCTTGACCGGAATCGAACCTGGGACCTTTCAGTCCGCAGGCCGATGCTCTATCCACTGAGCAAAACTGGTTTTGGCCATTGGCCCTTTAAAAGGGTACCTGAATTTCTAGCCCTCTCTTCCTGACAGATAGCAACCCTGCTGCTTTTCACAGACAGATGTTATGTGGGCATCTTTCTCAGTTTGAGTTCTCTGGGTTGGGGAGCCCAGCTTGGAGTTTAGACCCCAGAGTTCTCAGTTGGAACAACCTACAGATGAACTATCCCTCTGGAACTTCAGCTGCTGTCTATGGGAGCCTGGCCAGCACTTTCATGCCTCTGCCTCTGCACTTCCTACCAGTGTCTATGCAGTTTCCACTTTCCATCCTTATTTATCAGGTTTCTCTCCAGCTAGTCTTCAGTTGCTTAATCAGGATGTTGTGTGTGTGTGTGTGTGTGTGTGTGTGTGTGTGTGTGTGTTAATACATTTGAAATTAAGGATGGAACATAAGGGAGATTACATAAAGGTGGGAAAAAGCAAGGTTAGGAAGTCTTTATGATTGGATTACAAGATAGTTAACAAGATTATGTGTTCCCTTGGTTATGGCTCCAAGGTGTCTGGAAAGGAGGATTAATTCTGGCATTTCAAAGGCATGTTAACCTAGATGCACAAGAATAGTGGGCAGGGCTTTGCTTGAAGCAAGGATAAACCTTTCATAGGCCTGTGGTATGACTACCCACAATATCCTGCTGAGTTAGATATTTATGATTAGATCATCCTATGAGGTTACCTTAGGTCATTGAATTTCTCATATTTATGACATAGTCTCTTTTTTATACACATTGTTACCCATGATATGAGGAGACTTTTGTTCTTGTCTTCTTAAAGAAAAAATTTCAACCAAGACATAAAATGTAGAAAAGCAAGCAAGAATTTATTGACTGCAGCAAAAATATACTTAAGCTGGGCTGGTTTGGCTCACTGGGATGTCAGAGAAAGACCTTGGAGACAGGTCCAGGGGGTTCTTCCAGGACAAGCTGCCACTGCCCATTGCTCCCTTGTTTCCAAGTCTCACTGAGGTCCCTTAGAGATTAGGGGGTGCATGCCTGTTGGGGAAGGAGGAGGGGACAGGAATGGCAAGGGTGTGCTCCCTGGAGGGAGAGCACACTAGGACCTTTGCTTTCAGGGGTTTTATTAAAGGCTGGGTGTTTAGGGGAAGTCTTCGGGAGAATCAATAGAATATTCATCAGCTTTATGCGTATGTGCCAAAATGAGATTTATTCTTTTAGTTTGTCTGTCCTTGGGTGTGGTTGGAAAATGGCACTAATTGGATTTCTGTTATCTGTCTCCCTGAGTAAGGTGATTTAAGCTTTTTACCCTCTGATTGGGGAGGAAAAGTGCAAACCATTTACTTTCAAGTATCTTTGGTTTAGGGAATAGTATTTACTAGGTGGCTGCAAATTATTTAATTATCTGTGTTAACTTTCCTATTCTATTTTGTCCTGGAATTTTCCCAGCTTCTTATATTTTATAACAACACTTCTTAACATCACTTAAAAATTTTCCAATCAGTAAGGAAGAGTCCTTTGATGCTCCCCTTAGCCTCTTCCCATTCTCATGTTAATTAACCTAATATTTTTGTATTTATTATCATCTGTAACACCCATGAAGGGAAGCTGAGACAGAAAATTTGCTAAGGCTTCCCAAACTGCTTTTTTTGGTAAGTTATTAAGAGGGTTCTTATGGCTAGTTATATTTATTTGTGTCTACTTTTTAAACTTGTTCTTTGGATAAATATTAATGAAATAGATGTTGAGACAAGAAGTCTCTAAAATGTTTCCAATTTAGAAGTTTTTCCAATTCAAAGGACCCATTATGCAGGATTGCTGATAGGATCTAGTAATCTCAATAGTGACTCAAACCAATAAAAAAAATTTTATGGTTTAACCAAGGAAACAAGAGGCATCCACAAGAAAGTGCAAAGGATGCAGCCCTTACAAGATCCCAAATTTCACTCCCAACATTAGAAACAACTATTCCAAAACACAGTATATTATGTGTTTTCCCCTCTTTTGAACAAAATAGGGTACATTGCCAAGCCAAAAGTTCACCCATATTTTTAGATTCTATAAGGTCATATCCACAGTCTACTTGGCTTTCTACCAGATGCATATGCAGCCTCCAGCTGATGGAAAATGAGAACATCGAGGAGCCCTATTTTTTTTTTTTTTTCATCTGGGAAGAAAAGAACTAAAAATACCCATGAGTAATCATACCATATAACCAAGATTTGCTAAACCCAAAGAACTAGTTGCACAAATATTTCCTCCTACTAATCTAAATTTACAAAAAGAATATAAGATTCTCACTATTAGGGGCAGAAATAGTATAGTGGGGACCAGCTATAGTTATGCTATCTAATAAAAGAGTAATATGCAAATTAACCATCACTCTGCAACAAAGATGGCGGTGCCCATAGAGGCCTGGGCAGGATGCTGGCGGCATCACCCTGGCAATGTGAGCCCAGCAGGCAAGCGTGGCCCACAGGCAGCACCCAGCAGGGCCTGCTTGCCCATCGCCGTGGTGTGGAGCAAGCAGACCCCACAGAGAGCAGAGGACCACCAGAGGGAGTGGGCCCAAGCCATCAGTAGGACATCTTCTGAGGGCTCCCGGATTGGAAAGGGTGCAGGTCGGGCTGAGGGACCCCCCCCCCCCCCGCATGAATTTCGTGCACTGGGCCTCTAGTAAGAAATATTAATCATGTTCTGTTAACCATGATTATTCTGTTCTGATTAGAAAAAGCACATTCTGACCTGGCTAATAGTTGTAAGCCCCAGGATATGGGAGCTAACCTTGAAATGCAGCCCATTCTCTTTTTCTGAGTACTGCCTATCACAGTGATGGAGAACCTTTTGAGCTCAGCATGTCAGCATTTTGAAAAACCCTAACTTTACTCTGGTGCCGTGTCACATATAGAAATTTTTTGATATTTGCAACCATAGTAAAACAAAGACTTATATTTTTGATATTTATTTTATATATTTAAATGCCATTTAACAAAGAAAAGTCAACCAAAAAAATGAGTTCATGTGTCACCTCTGACACGCGTGTCATAGGTTCACCACCACTGGCCTATCATCATGGATAGATTAACAACCTTGCTGTTGAAACAAGAGTCCAGAGGTATACACCCTTTGTGAACCCCCACTCCCAGGAAAAATTGCTTATACCCTATAACCATTATATCTTGCTTACCTCTCCATTCCTGTAATTCCTAATTTCCCATGTAATCTTTGTCCTACCCAATATAAACAGCTGGCTTATGGGGGGGGGGGGTGGTAGAGCAGATTTTTGTGGATGACCCGCTGCTCTCCCATGCTGCTGGCATTATTGGAATAAATGCTCATACATAATTCAACCCTGTATTTCTGTTTAACTGGCTCAAATAGTGACAGGCAGCCCAGGCCCATTCCTTTTTGAGTTTCATCTCCACGTTTGCTTTCACTACAACTGAACAACAGAGATCTGCAGTATTGGATATGGTGAGAACTCATATTTTCTTCTGGTTTGTTTCAGATGCTCCAGGATCTGCAGCAGTCCCAAAGAAAACTATGTCTAGCTAACCAGTAGTCTCTTGGCTATCTTGACAATTATAGGGGTGAGAAAATAATTTTTACTGAACTCCTGAATGGCCTAATACTAATCAAATTGACATGAGACAAATTAACAGGAGAAAATAACCAAATTTATTGCATATGTACTCATGCAAGTTCCATGAAAATATAGGACCTAAAGACCAATCAAGCTGTTGAGGCTTATATGCCATTTTGAGCTACAGAGAAATGCAGGGCTGTGTTTTGGGACCTCAAGGGGCAGAAAAGCAATTAACATGGAAATGAAAAAGCAAATGCTTGGTAAACAAATGGTTGTAGGGACATCTTTTATTTTTAAAAATAGATTTTTATTGATTTAGAAAGGAAGGGATAGGTAGAGAGAAACAAAAACATCAATGATGAGAGAGGATCATTTATTGGCTGCCCCTTGCACATCCCCCACTGGGGATTGAGCCCACAGCCTTGGCATATGCCCCTACCAGGAATCACCTCCTGGTTCATAGGTCAACACTCAATTACTGAGTCATGCTGGTTGGGCTGCAGGGCCATCTTTAATAATAGAAAACAGAGAGGACTTTGATCAAATGGGCCTTGCTAGGTTCCTCCCTGTCTATCATGCTCTATATTAAACTATAGTTATCTATAATGATAGCTGCCTTCCTGGAGCAGGCCTTCTATCTAAACTATTTTAGTCAGTCAGAGGGAAGGTCAAATTTTTTTTCCTGAGTCTTTTGTTTCTCAAGAGTAACCAGTTTATAATAATCAATATCTCAAAGAGGCATATTTTGAGGTGCAATCTGCACTGCTTCACAGACATGTTTGAATCTTAAACATTTTCTGAAGTTTAGTTATTTAAGAGAAGCAAATTTAAAACTCTATTACAATTCATTTATGCAATTAATTGTTTGTGCTGAACTTTTCTCTCAAAACATATGACTCTTTTGGAACACCTTTTCAAGCTGTTTTATTGCTACTATTATAGTAACAATGCTACAAGACATCCATGCCAAGGTAGTATTATAGGGACTGGCTGCAAATGTCTTAGAAAGCAGAGGCTACCTGATAAGATTATTGATTCAATTAAACTTTTTGATATAGATGAAATAAGGTACCTGGCTGGGGACAAGCCACTCAAAGCAAATACAAGAACTAAGGTAAGTAAACCAATTACCAGCAGTATCATTGACTAAAGTAAAATAGAACAATACATTTAACAGAATAACACATAACTAAGAGGGATACTGTGAAGATCAAAGGCAATAATGTATTGGTGGTAACAAAGTTAATAAAGGTTAATTTTTTCCCTCTTAATTCTTTTTATTCTAGACCCTTCTGAAAAACTACAACACATCCCTTTTACTTCCCTGGGTTCTAAATTATTGGGGAATCTGAGGGAGTAAGCAGAAGAGTAAACTAGTGGGATACATTTTAAAAGTAAATTATTTTTTTGTAATGTCATGTATAAAATTTCAAGGAATGTGGCAACCTTAGCAAAGAAAATGGATAGATTTCAGTTTAGTGCTAACTAATCACTTTGCATGGATAACCTTATTTTGTTCTCATACAAACATGATGAGATGAGCACTATTACTCTATCCATTGGACAAAGGTGAAAATTGAGGCTCACAGATTACCTAGTATGCCCAGAGTTACACAACTGGGAATTTGAACCTAATTCTCTCTGATTCTATAGCATGCATGCATAATTGTCAAAAAGGAAACGGGTTTATTCAGTGAGAAAAATCAGGTTGCAATTTTGCTAAAATTAATCTCTGGTAAAGAACTACAAGGCCTCTAGGATTGATTTGAAGACCAGAACTGGAGTTAGTTTAGCCCTAAGAAGATATGTATTAGTATGTCACAAGAAAAACAAAGAATTACTCTGAGAGTTTGCTTTGGTACCTTGCTTCGGACCTATTAGAATCAAAGGATGAAAGTTGTAGTGAGGAAGATATTGGCTGCATAAAGAAAAAAACAAAACAAAACATCTTCCAAGAAGGAAGGCAGCCCAAAGATATCAAAGTTGAAGAAGAGAAAATATGGCTGTATTAGAGACATTAGAAGTAATTTTGGTCACTTTTTCTTCCAAGTGAAGGAAAATCTAAAAGTCCTCCAACCTTTGGATTTTGCAACCTCTAGCTTTATTGACAGAATCTTGAGCTTCAGGTCATTGAATCCTTAGATGTAAAATGTTAACAATACATCTTAGTTTTGTCTTTAAGTGAAAGCATAAGGTTGTAACAAAACTAGACCATCAAAACTCAAGAAACAATTTTTTTAATTAAATCTTTATTGTTCATTTTATTACATTAGTTACTCTTTTTTCCCACCATAACTCCCCTCCACCCAGTTCCCACCCCACCTTCCACCCTCACTCCCCACCCACTGTCCTCATCCATAGGTGCACGATTATTGTCCAATCTCTTCCCTCACCCCCACAGCCCTTTCCCACCCCCCCCAAGAATAGTCAGTCCATGCCCTTTCTATGTCCCTGATTCTATTACAATCACCAGTTCATACTGTTCATCAGATTATTTATTCACTTGATTTTTAGATTCACTTATTGATAGATGTGTATTTGTTGTTCATAATTTGTATCTTTACCTTTTTCTTCTTCTTCCTCTTCTTAAAGGATACCTTTCAGCATTTCATATAATACTGGTTTGGTGGTGATGAACTCCTTTAGCTTTTTCTTATCTGTTAAGCTCTTTATCTGCCTTCACTTCTGAATGATAGCTTTGCTGGATAAAGTAGTCTTCGTTGTAGGTTCTTGGTATTCATCACTTTGAATATTTCTTACCACTCCCTTCTGGCCTGCAAAGTTTCTGTTGAGAAATCAGCTGACAGTCGTATGGGTACTCCCTTGTAGGTAACTGAGTTTCTTTCTTTTGCTGCTTTTAGGATTCTCTCTTTGTCTTTTGTTCTTGGCATTTTAATTATGATGTGTCTTGGTGTGGTCCTCTTTGGATTCCTTTTTTTGGGGTTCTGTGCACTTCCTGGACTTGTAAGTCTATTTCTTTCACCAGGTGGAGGAAGTTTTCTGTCATTATTTCTTCAAATAGGTTTTCAATATCTTGCTCTTTCTCATCTTCTGGCACCCCTATAATTTGGATGTTGGTATGCTTTAAGCTGTCCCAGAGACTCCATACACTATCTTCATATTTTTGGATTCTTTTTTCATTTTGCTTTTTGTTTTTTGCTTCTTCGTATTTCAAATCTTTGACTTGATTCTTGTGACCCTCTGGTCTGCTGTTGGGAGTCTGTATAATATTCTTTATTTCAGTCAGTGTATGCTTAATTTCTAGTTGGTTCTTTATAACAACATCAAGGGTCTCATTAGATTTCTTGAGGCTCTCACTACATTTATCGGCGGTCTCACCAGTCTTTTCGAAGGCCTTATTAAATTTATCGGCGGCTTCTAGACAGTTCTTTAAAGACCTTAAAAATGTGGTTTTGAACTCTATATCCAACAGTTTGCTTTCCTCCAATTCTGTTGTTTGTGTCTTGTTTCTTTGTTTTGGCATTTTTTATGCTTTGCTGTGTCGATAGAGTGCCTTTCTGTGCTAAGTGTCCCAATTACCTGAGGTAGACACTCTTGGTGCACCCCCTTGTGGGCTTTGTGCACAGTCTTGTTGTAGTTAAGCCTTGATTGTTGTAGTTATCGCTATGAGGAATTGACCTCCAGGCCAATTGGCTGTGAGAATCAGCTGTGTCTGCAGTGGGAGAACTTCTGTGCTGAAGACACCCCTCTGGGGCAAGACTTGCTTTGATAGGGCTTTGGTGCTCACTGAGTCTGCCCCCTGAGTGTGTCTTTTATGGTTCCATGGAGCTGAAAACTGGATGGTCCCACTCTGACCTCTGGTCTTCCTGGCTCCTGGATCTCTAGGGAGGTGCTAATCTAGCCTTTGCCAGAGGCTATCCACCAAAAGCCTCCCTGCTGGGCTTGGGTGGGGCAGGTCCCACGGGATCAACAGGGTAGGGTTAGCAGTTACGGCTGCTCTCAGTCTTGCCCTCAGAGGCTCTGCTTCTCAGTGTCCCAGTAATCACTGCAAGCCCCATGGAGAGAAAGCTGCCCTAGGCTTCTGAGCAATGCCAGACAGTCCTGCTTCTCCCATAAGAGTCTGGGTCCCTAGAGACTTGCCGGGAACTGGAGCTCAGAGCCTGAGACTCCCTCCCGATTGAAAACAACAACCACGCCCTCAGCCGCCAGCCTGCTCCACATGCACTCCGCACCTTAGTATTTTACTTCAGCACTGCGCCTCCTCTGAGTCTCGGTATGTTTTTCTCTTTCCTCCTAGTTGTAGAACTTCCACTCAGCCAGCCTTCCTGTGGTTCTGGATGATGTCCGTTCCGTCTTTTAGTTGTATTTTTGAATTGGTTGTTTGAGGCAGCAAACTCTGGTGTTTACCTATGTCGCCATCTTGGTTTCCCAGGAAACAATTTTTATCATAATTTTATAATAGTTTACATGCCATACTTTAACCTGTGAAAGTGTCTTAAGGGTTCCCTTAATGATAGAGTTCCTCCAACAAGTGGTATGTATGTATCAGAGACATACATTTAATAAAGGTTATATCTTTTAGTGGAAGGAGTGACAATACTTAAAAACTCATTTCCTTTAGGTATATTCTTACTTTTTAAAAAAATTTCCTTTCATTTTTTGTTCTGTGCATGTGTTTGGTGTAACAGGATAGGCATGGGGTTGTCTTCTGCTTACAAGTCCAACCTGTTCCTTATTCTTTGTCTACCAGGACCAGGAGTGGAGTCTAAGTAAAACGAAGCAGGAAATGGGATGGTCAATTCAGCTGGGCTTGAGGCTTTTCTCCCTAAAACTCTTTTTTAACTCTAACTTTTCCAAAGTGTTTTCAGACATCAAAAAAACTATGATCTAGGATGTCAAAGTTAGGCCTCATTCCTTGTTTAAAACTAGGGTAAAAAACACACAGGTCCTTTAGTTTAGTTTTAGCTGTGGATTGATGGCATTAGTTTTGACCAATGCACCTTGGTAATGTAAAATGCTAGGAATGGTGGAAACTGAGTGTGGGATATCTGGGGATTCCTTCTAATATCTTCACAACTTGTCTGTAAATCTAAAATTATCCCAAAATACAAAGTTTATTTTAAGAAATGGATTCTTAAAAAAAAAATATGCATAATACAGCTCAGTTCAAGGGTAGATGATAATAGAAATTTGGGGTCTGAATTTCATCTAGAACTAGCATATATTTTTTGTACAACATGATTTAAGGAAAAGGATGTGATGTTGAGGGGGGAATTCTGAGTAGTTAAATAATTCAACATTGTATCCATCCCTTTTCCCCTCAGGGACACAGTTAACACTCAACATAACTTTAATCTATGACTATAGGAAGCATGATGCACAAGTATTCTTTTCCTTTGACCAAGATGTTTGAGGAAGAAGGAACAGGGCTGAAGAATAAAAATTGAGATATACTTATTTTTACATTTGCTTCCCAATAAAACCAACATGTCCTGAATACTTAATTTGATTGTCCTCTTGCTGTTCTGAAAGAAATTAGAAATCTTAGAATGCTCTGAGAGCTCAAGTTTTCATCAGCACCTTGGACCTTCTCACCATAGCCATCAATTACACTGGGTATCTCATCTGACTCAGATACATTTTAATTAAAAATAATATAGGGCAGCTTTAGAAAAGTTACTCTACTTGGAAATACTCAAGTCTATACAGTGTCATTCTCATTAACATCCTCTATGAATAGGTTTGGCTGGTCTCCTTCAAGTACACTTGCATAATAATGAAAGCAAAACATTCTATTAGGCTTGTATGAAAGGCTTAAATACTAAAAATACACCTCTTTTGTTAATAGAAAACAACACATTTATTTAGGCTAGATATGTACTCCACAAAGGAGGTTAAGCAAATCCCCAATTGGCTTAAGTTTTCTTTTCTTTTCTTTTCTTTTTTTTTTTTGATGATAGATTTCCTTTATTATTATTATTGTTTAAAATATTTCATATATCTCTTTTTTCCCCCAATCGACCCCCCCACCACTCCTGCCCCACTCCACCCCCCAAGACAAGCCCCTTAAGCCCCAGTGTCCATGTCCATTGGTTATGCTAATATGCATGCATACAAGTCCTTTGGTTGATCTCTTACCACCCCCCTCCCATGCCTTCTCTCTGAGGTTGGACGGTCTGTTCAGTGTTTCTTTGTCTCTGGATATATTTTTGTTCATCAGTTTATGTTGTTCATTATATCCTACATATGAATGAGATCATGTGAAATTTATCTTTCTTTGGCCGGCTTATTTTGCTTAGCATAATGCTCTCCAGGTCCAACCATGCTATTGCAAGTGGTAAAAGTTCCTTCTTTTTTATAGCAACCTAGTATTCCATTGTGTAGTTGTACCACAGTTTTCTAATCCACTCATCTGGTGATGGGTACTTAGGCTGTTTCCAAATCTTTGCTATTATAAATTGTGCTGCTATGAACATAGGGGTGCATATGTTCTTTCTGACTGGTGTTTCTGATTTTTTGGGATATATGCCCAGAAGTAGGATTACTGGGTGGAATGCAAGTTCCACTTTGAATTTTTTGAGGAATCTACATATTGTTTTCCACAATGGCTGCACCAGTCTGCATTCCCACCAGCAGTGCACGGGAATGGTCTGCATTCCTTTTTCTCTGCTTCTTCATTGCTTAAGTTTTAAGGAATGGCAGGCTCCTGCTAGCTCACCAAAAAGTATGCAACTTTTCTCATAGGCAAATGCCTCCCAAACATGCTAAATTCAAGTCTTCAAAGAGCAATTAAAAGCGCTTGACTAAAGTGCAAAGAAAAAACTAGGGAAGTGGAGGCTTCTTTAGTAGGTTTGAAATCCAAGGAAAGCATTATATATATTAGAGGCTTGGTGAATGAAATTCCAGCACTGGGAGGGGGGGGGGGCGTCTCTCAGTCAGGCCTGTGCCCTCTCACTGTCCAGGACCCCTGCAATTGATCCCCCAAAGAGGTAGGCCCCTTCCACCCGCCACAGCCCTTCGGTCCGGTTGGTGGCCTGGACCTCCCTCTGCAGGGCAATCATGGCGCGATGGCCAGGCCCCCAACCAAACCCATCGCTCCCACTTTGGTTGGCCTGGCACCACTTGGTGTCATAGTGTGTTTGTCCGGAAGGTCATCCAGATAGTCATCTGCTGTTCAGTAATTCAGACAATTTGCACATTGCACTGTTATTATTATAAATAATATATTTTTATTGATTTCAGAGAAGAAGGGAGAGGGGGAGAAAGATAGAAACATCAGTGGTGGGAGACAATCATTGATTGGTTGTCTCTTGCATGCTCCCTACTGGGGATTGAGCCCACAACCCGGGCATGAACCTGACCAGGAATTGAACTATGACCTCCTAGTTCATAGATTGATGCTCAATCACTGAGTCACTCTGGGCCGGCTGTACTGATATTGTAGATGGTTTGTGTAGGTGTAGAAAGAAAATAAAATTGAGAGTGTGCAATTTACCAATAAAAATATGAATTGATAGACTTTTAAAAAATATTTTTTATTGATTTCGGAGAGGAAGTGAGAGATAGAAACATCAATGATAAGAGAGAATCATTGATTGGCTGTACTGCATGCCCCTTACTGGGGATCGAGCCTGCAACCCCAGCATATGCCCTTGACTGGAATCAAACCCAGGACCCATTAGTCTATAGGGCGACGCTCTGTCAGCTGAGCCAAACCAGCTAGGAGTGAATTGATAGATATTTTAAGGCTGATTCCAAGAGGGAAAATGAAATGGGATGCTCATAAAATTCATATCTAAGTATATTATAAGACTTGTTAGAAAGGTACTTTTTAAGTGAAAGTGCCGGGAGCCGGTCCATGCTTGCTGTTTCAAGGGACCTGGCATATATGGCATACTGTTCTTAATATGTTTGCTCACCTTCTTGGCACTATGTGTTTTAACCAAGGTCTCTGAGAAAGGTTGTTTCCCCAGGTAGGGATTTTCCCCTGAAGTTAGGGAGGGAATAAAACCTCTTAACTAGTGCCAGGTGGGTAATTAATCACTTTAACTACGAACAATCATGCTTAAGCTACATAATCTTTACTCCCTGGAATGGAGAGAAGAAACGCCCTAACCTTTGTAATAGAGATTGATAGGATTGAATCAACTGGTATAAATACAGATGTAATAAGACAGCAAGACACAGAACTTAGAATACAGAACCAAGAGAGACGGAACCTAGGCACAGAACCTACACAGAACGTTCTCTAGAGACAGAAGAACTTCGTTGGAGAACCTGGACAGAACCTGGCTGGAGAACCTAGCGAGGGAACATGGCTACAGAACCTGGCTGGAGAACCTGGAGAACCTAGCAAGAGAACATGGACACAGAACCTAGCTGGAGATCCTAAGCAGAACCTCTCTGGAGATCCAGACCAGAACTTGGCTGGAGATCCTGGCTAGAGATCCTGGCTAGGCTGCTGATCAACTGAACGCTGTCTCTGTGTCATTCCTTCTTCGCCGACTCCATCCACACCTTTGGGGACCCCTGGACCTGCTGGGGTTGGACTCCGGCATGAAAGAAATAAAATGATTAGTTACAAAGCTCATCATTTAGACCATAGTAGAGACAAGCAGGCAAAGCACATTCAACAGATGCTGGTTCTGGAAAGCAAATATATAAAGCTCTATAATGTAAATTTTATGTAACTTATAAAACTGGTATTTTCTCAGAGATGGCCTACCTGAGCAAATACTTAAAAAAAAAAAAATCAAACCTTGCCCTGCTGGCATGGTTCAGTGGTTGAACATCGACCTAATAACAAGAGGTCAATGTTTGATTTCTGGTCAGGGCACATACCTGGGTTGTGGGCTTGATCGCTAGTGTGGGACTCGCAGGAGGCAGCCCATCAATGATTCTCTCTCATCATTGATGTTTCTATATTTATCTCCCTCTCCCTTCCTCCTGAAATTAATTTAAAAACACAAACTTTTTGAGCAGAACATTATATTACTAGCTATCCATCCTACAGAAATATTTGCACATGCACAGAAAATATGCATGTGTAAGGAAGATCTTTCCACATTGATCATAATAGCAACAACATAAAAACCACCTGACTGTTCATAAAAAATAGATGTTTTATTATATAGATGTTATGGTCTGAATGTCTGTGTCCCCCCAAAATTAAATCTGTAAATCCTAACCCCCAAGGTAATGGTATCAGGAAGAAGGTCCTTTGGGATGTGATGGGAGCAGAAGGACAGACACTTCATGTTTTGGATTAGTGCCCTTATATAAAAGACTCCAGAGACTGAGCTTGCCTCTTCTGCCATGTGAGGATACAGCAAAGAGACACCTGTAAACTGGAAGCAAGCTTTCACCAACAATGAATCTGCCAGGTGCCTTGATCATGGACTTTTCAGCCTCCGGAAGTGTGAGAAATATATTTCTGCTATTTAAAAGTTACCCAGTTTATAGTGTTTTTAAAATAGCAGCCAAAACAGAATTATACAATGATGACTATTCTATGGTATTTATCATAGCTGTTTAAAAAAAAAAGTACCAACATTGAAAGATTACTAATATATTGTAAAATGAGGAAAGGAAGTGACAGTATCATATATTTAGTATGATGCTATCTAATCTAATAATAAAAGAGAAACATGGAAATTGACCACATCTCCCCTACACTCAAAGCCATGCCCACCAGCCAAACAGAGCAACTATATGCAAACAAACCCAACCAAGATGGTGGCTGGCAGCCACGGAGCTAGAGCAAGAATGAGGCTTGGTTGCACCGGTGATGGAGGAAGCCAAGTTTCCCACCTGTGGCCTCAGCTCAAGGCAACAAAGTTTCAATTATAAAATATAAATAAATCCCATATAACTGCTTCCAACCAGCCTCCACTGGGAGCTTGGATGGCTGAGGGCCGTGGCCAGCCTGAAAACAGCCATCAGCCCCTCACTCAGGATGGCCACACCCTCATGGGGTGAGGGTCCCCACTGGGGGGCTTGGCCAGCCTGCAAACAGCCATCAGGCCCTCATCCAGGCTGGCCAGACACTCCAGCGGAGACCCCCATACTGAAGGGGCTATGGATAGCCTGCAAATAGTCATCAGCCACTCACCCAGACTGGCCACACCCTCATGGGGTGAGGGTCCCCACTGGGGGGATTGACTAGCCTACAAACATCCATCAGTGCCTTACCCAGACTGACCAGGCGCCCCACCAGGACCCACCACCCTGAAAGGGGTGTGCACAGCCTCAAAACAGCCCTCAGCTCTTCACCCAGGCTGGCCAGGCACCCCAGTGGGGACCCCCACACTGAAGGGGATGTTGCCAGCCTGCAAACAGCCATCAGCATCTCACCCAGGCTGGCCAGGCACCTCAGCTGTGACCCCCAGCCTGAAGGGGCTGTGGCCAGCCTACAAACAGCCATGACCTCCTCACCCACACTGAAGGCGCTGTGGCCAGCTTGCAAAAAGCCATCAGCCTCTCACCCAGGCTGGCCACACCTTCATGGGGTGAGGGTCCCCACTGGGTGGCTTGGACAGCCTGCAAACAGCCATCAGCCACTCACCCAGACTGGCCAGGCATCCCAGCAGTACCCCCCCACCCCACCCTGAAAGGGGTGTTGCCAGCCTGAAAACAGCCCTCAGCCCCTCGCCCAGGCTGGCCAGGCACCCCAGTGGGGACCCCCACACTGAAGGGGCTGTGGCCAGCCTGCAAACAGCCATCAGCCCCTCACCCAGGCTGGCCAGGCACACCAGTGGGACCCCCACCCTGATCTGGGACACCCTTCAGGGCAAACCAGCCGGCCCCCACCCATGCACCAGGCCTGCATAATCTACTTACATAAAAACCCTGGGTGGTGTACATCTTGACCAGAATCCGCCACGACCAAGCCGAAGGAAGTCAGTCCTGCAGGGTTGTTTTGGCAACGGCTGTGCCCTCCCCAAGCTGTTTCCTGGAGCTGTTTCCTGTAAGGGCGGTGTTTGAGGCAGGAACCCGCCCTGGGAGTGTGGAGGCATATCTTTCTAAAGTGTGCTGCACCAGCACAGCCAGGGGTGAACCAGAGTGGGGGCGGCTGAAAGGCTTAGAAAAGACAGACAAGAGAATGAAAACCAGGTCTTGGTGGGACACTGCTTCTCTGAGAGACAGCAACCATGCCCACAGCCATGCTTTTATTTTATAGCAGATGCTAGGAGACAAAGTAAGGGTGTGACCAAGATGTTTACAACATTCTCCTGGGTTTCAATCCTACTCAACTACATGCACTGAACTCTATCAAGCCTACATCACTCAGGCATGTGGGGCCACGTGTTTGGACCATAGGTTCAAGCTTACAACTACAGCTGTTGGCTATAATTGTGCTGGGAGGGCCCTTCCCTCCAAGCTGGGACTTGCACATGGCAATGAGAGGACTGTGTCCTCTCATCAGTCCAAGGCTTGAACCTGTCCAAAACACTGTAGCGGCTCCCCACAATAAAGTTTTAATTCTGTTTCTTTTTTACTAATGTTGTGGCCCCACCCCATAACAAAGAAACAATTTCTGGAGGATGAGTCCCAGGTATCAGGATTTAAAAAGATTTCAGGTGATTCCAATGTGCAGCCAAGGTTGAGAACCACTGCTATAGATAATATTCAAAATATATCTAAACATGCAAATCTTTGTCCAAAAAATGAGCATGTTCAAGAATTAAATGAAGAAAATTTGGATATACTCGATGGAGATTTTCACACATATTTGAATGGTGATTCTGTTGATTCCGCAGATTATGCTGAAAAGGAAAATTTTCCCATCGAATTTCTTAATAGTATTACTCCTTCGGGAATGCCGTGTCATAAATTAAAATTGAAAGTGGGTGCAATCATCATGCTATTGAGAAATCTCAATAGTAAATGGGGTCTTTGTAATGGTACCAGATTTATTATCAAAAGATTATGACCTAACATTATCGAAGCTGAAGTATTAACAGGATCTGCAGAGGGAGAGGCTGTTCTGATTCCAAGAATTAATTTGTCCCCATCTGACACTGGCCTCCCATTTAAATTGATTTGATGACGGTTTCCCGTGATGCCAGCATTTGTGGTGACTATTAATAAATCACGAGGACAAACTAAACAAAGTAGGCATATTCCTACCTGAACCCGTTTTTTGCACATGGTCAGTTATATGTTGCTTTTTCTCGAGTTTGAAGATGCATGTGATGTTACAGTTAAAGTTCTAAGTACTTCATCTCAAGGGAAATTAGTCAAGCACTCTGAAAGTATTTTCACTCTTAATGTAGTGTACAGGGAGATATTAGAATAAGTTTAATCACTTTATCAGTCATTGTTTGCATCACTGTTGTTTTTATATCATGTTTTTGTTGTTTTCATATCATGTTTTTGTCTTTTTTATATCATGCCTCTGTTGTTGTTATATCCTTTTGTTACTGTTACTTATTAATAAATTTATATATTATTTTCATATACATTTTACTAATTTCCTTTCATCTCTCACACTTCTATTACAGAGAAAGGGCAAATAGCAATATTAAAATATCTCTGCTAATTAATTCCCTTTTAAAAAAAAATATATGTTATTGAGTTTTTACAGAGAGGAAGGGAGAGGGATAGAGACTTAGAAACATCGATGAGAGAGAAACATTGATCACCTGCCTCCTGCACACTCCCCACTGGGGATGTGCCCACAACCAAGGTACATGCCCTTGACCAGAATTGAACCTGGGACCCTTGAGTCCGCAGGCCGATGTTCTATCCACTGAGCCAAACAGGTTAGGGCAATTAATTCCCTTTTAATGTACACGAATTTCATGCACTAGTATATAATAAAAGGGTAATCTGCAATTTGACCCTAACAGCAGAATGACTGGGAATGACTGTTCACTATGACACACACTGACCACCAGGGGCAGACACTCAATGCAGGAGCTGCCCCCTGGTGGTCCTGTACACTCCCACAGGGGGAGCTCTATTCAGCCACAAGCCAGGCTGATGGCTGCCAGTACAGCGGTGGTAGTGGGAGCCTCTCCCACCTCCTCAGCAGCGCTAACGATGTTCTACTGCAGCTTAGGCCTGCTCCCCGCTGGCAAGTAGACATCCCCCAAGGGCTCCCGGGCCACCGGAGGGATGTCTGACTGCCAGCTTAGGCCCAATCCCCCAGGGAGCAAGCCTAAGCCACCAGGTGGTCATCCCCCGAGGTGTCCCAGACTGTGAGAAGGCACAGGCCTGGCTGAGGGACCCCCCCTGAGTGCACACATTTTTGTGTACCGGGCCTCTAGTTTATATAATAAAACTAAATTATATATTTCTATGTATATGTAATATCAGGTAACATTAATGAAACACTTTTTGAGGGAAATATTAGCATATATTATAGTAGTTAAGTATGTCAACTCAGTAGAATAGTGGCTACCAGAGGTGGGGAGGTGGGGGAAACTGGGAGATGTTGCTCAAAGCATACTAAGTTGCCGTTATGAAGGATTCATAAGTCTAGAGAGCTCACATATTGCATGATGACTACAGTTAATAATACTCTATTGAAAATTGGAATTTGCTAAGAGAGTAGATTTCAAGTGCTCTCATTACAAAAGAAAAAATAAATGGGATATATGTGAGAAGATATGTTAATTAGCTTAAATGTGGTAATCATTTCACTCTGAATATTAAATTGTTATATTGTGCACCATATATATAATTATATATATGTATAATTATTAATAATTATATATATATAATTATTAAGAAAAGGAATGTGAACTCTGGAATAGGAATGGTCTGGGCTTCATAAACTAGTCAGTCTTCCATTTACTAACGATGTCACTTTGGATGACTTATTTAAACCCCTTGAGCCTTAGTTTCCTCAACTAAAAAATGAAGGAAATAATTATGGTGGTTAAATAGATTAATGCATAAAAAGTGCTTAGCACATAGTAAGTGCTAAATAAAAATTACATATTTTTATTTTATAGACTATTCACTGTGTTAAGTGCCTTACATATTATTATTTTCATAACTACTCCATGAAGTAGATGTTAGCATTATTCTCATTTTACAGAGGAGGCTACTTAAAGAGAAAGGTGAACAAATTTGTCTAAGACCACATAATACTTGGAGATTGTATTTGGACCCAGGTATCTGATTCTAATAGTTGTGCTCTTAACCACAACTTTATATTGCCTCTCTTAACACACACACACACAAAGACATACACACACACCCATGTGCATATGCGCACACACATGTCTAGAAAAATATCTGCTAGTTGTTAACCTTGGATGGGCAGTGAAATAGTGCTAAAAAGAGACTATTGTGTTTTTTAAAAATATGTTTTTATTGATTTGAGAGAGGAAGGGAGAGGGAGAGAGAGAGAAACATCAATTGGCTGCCTCCCACATGCCCCCACTGGGGCTTGAACCCTCAACCTGGGTATGTGTCAAACCAGTGACCGTTCAGTGCAGGGGACAACACTCAACCAACTGAGCCATACTGGCCAGGATGAGACTATTATTGTTTAATCAATGTACTCCCATAGTCTTGTGAAAATTACTCAAGTTTTACACATGAAACTTAATTAATAAAAAAATAATAAAGCATCAAAGCATCATAGACAATAAATATAATGTATTCAATGTAATTGACTTGGGATACAAATTTAACAACTTCTGTTTATCAAACGACAAAATCAAAAAGCACAGAATAGTAGAAGACATTAGCAATGCATAAAACTGACAAAAACTAGTACATAAAAAATAAAAAAAGCTTCTAGAAATCAGTAAGAATGAGATAGAAAAACAAAAATATTTGAAGTGAAACTTGGGAAAGAAGAAATAGAAATGGCTAATAAGTATATGAAAATGCTTTTGAACTCAATATTTATTAATACAAATTAAAACCACAATGAGCTAGGACAGCAGTGAATAAAGTTTTGTTTTGTTTTTTTAGAACACCTTTATTATCAAGTGCAAGAGTTACAATCTTTCAATATTGTTGTGTGTTTTTTTTCATAAAATAAAGTGACAGTGTTTTAATGCTTGTTGGCTCCCTGAATGCACACGAATGAGCTGAGGTATTCACATCTACTTAGCTGAAGGAGGAATTGCTGAGCAGGTGATTGAACTGTCCCCAAATAAAGGCAATGGATATTTGTTTATTTATTAAGTTTATTCCTTTGCCATACATTGATTTAAAAGCTTTCACTCATCTGTCATTCGTTTTGATTGAGGATCCTAAAAATGTACTGAACAACATTTTTTTTTCTACATGAGCACCAGTGCATAATAATTCAGGCAAATGTACACAGAATTGTTCATTATTTCTTGGATAAAAGTAGATCATCATTACTCTACAGGAATGATTTATATCCCTGTTGAAGCACACTAGATCCAGATAGTTTTGGTCAGCTTATGATTTCTGTTTGGCCATTAAATTGCACTTCAAAGTCCCCTTGTTCCCATTGACAGAATGTGTGAGAAGAGTCTTCCTTCACGCTTGCACAACCTTTGCCATCAAAGCACTTTACTGGCTTTTATTCTATCACTTCATCTCTTTCTGACGTTTGCCATGTCTTTCTCTGCAGTGAGAGCACAGCTTATAACTAATGTCCCTGAAATCCCATGAGTACAGAATGCCTGATAATGAAAAGGAAATTCTGATATTTCATAACTCCCTGACACAACGACTACCAGAAAGCTACAGCTAGAAGAAATGCAGAGTGTTAAGATCTTTTCAGACTGAAGATTTTAGTGCAAAGAACCACAGGAGACTCTCAGGAGACATAGTTCTATGCCCAGCTTCCACTGTTTTGACATCTTGGATAGGTCACCATAACTTTCCAATCTGCCATTTCTTAATCAGTAAAATAGAAATAATGTCAAGAGGCTTAACGTTGACCTAGATTTTCCAATATAAAAAAAAAATCAGAAGTTGGACTTGACTAGAAATCATACAAAGGACTGTATATGTTTAAAATTATTTTTTAAATTGAATGTTAATTAGAGTTTGTTGAAATACATATTTTGGCTAGCCAAGAAGGAAAATATTGCATTGTAAAAAGTTTTGGAGAGGAAAAAGTAATGATTTCTGAACTTTATAAGGAGAAACACGCATTCTATTTTATACAATAAGTTACTAAAGTAGGTTCCTGAAATCTCAATTCAGTCTCTGCAACTAGGAAGGTTGTGGCCTTGGGCAAGTTATTCAGCTTATAAATGAAAAGTTCATTCTAGATTATGATTAAGCTCCTTTTCAAAGTTACTCAAAGTCTCAAATATTTTAATTTAAAAGTCTTATAATATTTCCTCCAACTGGGGCCAGGACTCAAACCCGCAACCATGAGTGAATGAACCCATGCACTAACCATTTCGCAATGCCAGCCAGGGCTAAAGCATGTCTTTATAGCGATCATCAATGGGTCCCCATTTTCCAGATTGACAGTAATACAAATAATGGAAGAGTAAGAAGATTACCAGTTGATTAACAGCATTCTCAACCTAGATCAGAGAAAGGAGAAGAAAAAAAAGAAGTAAATTTCATCCTTTTTCTTGTTTCATCCTGAAACATCAAGATTAATGATTCAATGAGAAAGATATTTCAAATAGCATATATATTTCAAACAAAATTAATTTTCATATTGAATTTCTTACCAAATTCTGAATATTGGTTTATATTCAACCATTGGATAAAAATATAAAATAAAGGTAAGTGTAACTGTTAGTTAATTTGCATATTATTTTATAGACTATTTTTGTTGCTTATTTGAAAGTTTGCCTAAGATACCTTATTTTTGAGTTCTAAGAGACATGCATCAGAAACAACATATGATAAACTCTGTAGGGGGACCTTAATAGAAGGCTAGAATATATCAAGAGACACACCATTTTTAGATGAGAAAACTCAATATTTTATAGTTGTTGATTTTCTCCAGGGTGATTTTAATATTTCTCAAACAATCCTAATCAGGTATAATCTTACTTTCTAGAACTTTATAAATTTATGTGTAAATATTTATTTTTAAAAAGCATACATATAAATGAGATGGAATTATGGTATACAACATTTATGCTTCAGTAAAGTATTAGTCTACCACTGTTTTTTCTTTTCTTGTTTTTTTTTTTTCTTGGCTTATAGCTTTCCTCTTCTTATTCTTTCCTCTCCCTGCTTTGCCTAAATGACATTCCATAAATCATGTTGAAAACGTATTATGTTAGGCATAATTTCTCATTTTCATATTTATATACACATATACAAATATACCCACATAGGAAAGGTTTGGATATTGTTTTATAAAAACAATATTCATATATACTTACTGCATTTTATTTTATTTATTAAACTATATGTCATGGCAATCTCTCCAAGTAAACAGGTATAGCTATAATTTATTATTTTAAACTAGAAGCCTGGTGCATGAAATATGTGCATAGAAGGGGGGTTCCCTCAGCCCAGCCTGCACCCTCTCCAATTGGGGACCCCATGAGGGATGCCCGACTGCCCATTTAGGCCCAATCAAAATCTGGGACAGCTGGCTCCTAACTACTCACCTTCCTGCCTACCTGATCACCCCTAACTACCTCTGCTGCCTGCCTGATCACCCCTAACTGCCCTCTTCTGCCAGCCTGATCTCGCCCCCAAACGTCCTCCTCTGCTGGTCAATTGGTTCTGATTGGTCAGTTTCTATGCCAGTCAGTGTCTAAAGCTCCACCTCCTAGGCAGCCATTGGCTCCCCACAGCACCCAGATTAGGTTCTGATTGGTCAGTTTCTATGCCAGTCAGCATAAAAAGCTCCACCTTCTAGGCAGCCATTGGCTCACCACATCACCCAGTTTTGGTTCTGATTGGTTGATTTCAATGCCAGTCAGCATCAGAAGCTCCACCTCCTAGGCAACCATTGGCTCCCCATAGCACCCACATTTGGTTCTGATTGGTCGGTTCCTATGACAGTCAGTGTCAAAAGCTCCACCTCCAGATAGCCATTGGTTCTTCACAGCACCCATATTTGGTTCTGATTGGTCTGTTCCTATGCAAATCAATGTCAAAAGCTCTGCCTCCTAGACAGCTATTGGTTCTTCACAGCATCCACATTTGGTTCTGATTGGTCAGTTTCAATGCCAGTCAGCGACAAAAGCTCCAACTACTAGGTAGCCATTGGCTCCCCACAGCACCTAGATTTGATTCTGATTGGTAAGGTTCTATGCCAGCCAGCATAAGAAGCTCCATCTTCTAGGCAGCCATGAGCTCCCCACAGCACCTGGTTTTGGTTCTGATTGGTCGGTGCCTATGCCAGTCAGTGTCAGAAGCTTCACCTCCTAGGCAGCCATTGGCTCCCCATAGAACCCTGTTTTGGTTCTGATTGGTCGGTTCCTATGCCAGTCAATGTCAAAAGCTCTGCCTTACAGGTAGCCATAGGTTCTTCATAGCACCCACATTTGGTTCTGATTGGTCAGTTCCTATGCCAGTCAGCATCTCCAGGCCAATCTCTGGGCCTGATCAGAGAGGCAGGGCTAAACAGCAGCCCCCATGGAGGCCAGAGGGAAAGAAAGGCCCAGCTGCTGGCAAGTCCAGAAAGAAAGAGGGAGAGAAAGAGAGAGGCAAGTACTGGTTAACAGCTGCCACTGAGGCTGAGGATCAGACTCTGCTTCTCTCTCTGGGTCTCAGCCCCCTGAGAAGTCAGTGCTGGGTTGCTAGGCTGCAGTGGGGCAGTCAGTGCTGGGTCTCCAGGGCAACACAGTGCTGACTGAAGGACTTCCCGGTTGGTCAGCCTGGGCCTTTTATATATTAGAATGGTCACATAAGGTTACATGATGCACAAAGACATAAGTATATTCAATTATTTCCTTTTTGGTAGATGTTCATTTACTTTAGGGTCGTTGCACTACAAATATTGCTCTATAACATTTATCCTTATTGCTGCTTCTATTTCTAGGGAAGATGATCCTAGAATGGGATTACTTTGTTAAAATTAAAATACATTTTAATTTTAATAGATACCTACAGATCACCTTTTCAAACACTTGTAACAACTAATAACTCTTTTTTCAGCCTGTGAGTACCTATATGCCCACATCCTTGCTAATACCATTGCATTTTGCTTTATTATTATATACTAGAGGCCTGTTGCACAAAAAGATTCACGCAATAAGCCTTCCCTTCCCTTGGCTGCTGGCACCAGTTTTCCTCCGGCACCCAGGACCCAGGCCTTCGCTCCGGCCAGTGCTGCCTTCAGTCTTCGCTGCTCCGGCTGGAGCCGCCTTCAAGCCTTTGCTGCTCCTGCTAGAGCCGCCTTCGCTCCGCTGCTTCGCCCCTATGTATGCAAATTAACTGCCATCTTTGTTTGTGGTCAATTTGCATATCTCACTGATTAGCCAATGGGAGGCATAGCCAAGGTATGGTCAATTGCCATGTTTGTCTATTATTAGATAGGATTATTGTGTTGCTTATTGACTGGGTAAAAAGTTAATCTTTTTCTAACTCATATTAATTTGTTAATGAATGTGAGCAACTTTTTATGTTTATTGACCATTTGGATCTTATATTATTTATTCATATTTTTGCCTATTTTTTCTGATATTTTTATTTCCTTTTAATTTATAAAATGTTTGAAGTATACCTACTCATCTGTTTATATTGCAAATGCAGGTTTTCCATTCCATTCAAATCTAATATTCCCTTATTGACTTCATATATGCATTTTTTGTACAAATATTTTCAGTCACATAATTAAACATCTCTACTTTCTTTTATATCTTCCAGGTTTCCAATTTTGTTTAAGATTTCCTCTACCCTCTGGATTATATAAGTAGGCAAGTAGATTTAATCTTAAAGTCCATTGTTGTATATTTAAGCCTTAAATAATTCTGGAACTTGTTTTTATATGGTATAAAGTAGTCAACATATATTATTTTCTTAAAAAAATTAACTAGTTTGCATCAGAATCATTTATTAGTTGAGCTGATTTTTTTTTAAATTTGAAATACCACTTTGTCATATGTTAAATTTTCTGGACAGTTGGATAGATTTCTGTGTTCTGATGTTTTTGTCTATTTCCATACCAACATGACATTTTTTTTATTAGAGTAGCTTTATACAGCATTCTGATAATGGCTACAAAATGTCTTTTCTCACATCTCTTCCTTTTCATAATTTTTATGGTTATTCTTAGGTATTTTTGCTTACAAATAAAATTTAAAATCAGTTATCTATTTGTAGGAAATGCCACTAAGATTTTAATCATAATTACATTCAATTTATATATTAAATTTTTGAGAAATAATACTTTAAAATATTAAATGTTCTAAACTAAAATATTTGTATATCTTTCAAATTTGTTTTATGTTTTTTGATAGTATTTTTATTGAGATAAAATTCACATTATATAAAATCCATTTTAACTATTTTAAATCACACAATTCAGTAGTTTTTAGTATGTTCACACTATTGTAAAAATATTACCAACTATCTAATTCCAGAACATTTTATCACCCCAAAAAGAATGTCATACCTCTTACCTCCCTCTTCCTACCATCTCTTACAATCACTAAACTATTTTCTATTCTACAGATTTGCCTATTCTGGACATACTAGTATATTAAATGGAATTATATATTATGTGATATTTCGTGTTTGGTTTCTCAGGATAATGTTTTCAAGGTTTATGTATGTGTACCATGTGTCAGTAATTCATTTCTTTTTATGGCTAAACAATGTTTCATTATGTATATATAGCACATTTTGCTTATCGATTCATTAGTTGATAGATGTTTTGTTTTTTCTCATATTTTAGCTCTTTTGAATAATATCTTTATGAATACTTGTGTACAAGTGTTTTTTGTGCACTTATGATTTCAAATCTCTTGGATATAATTACTGGGTCATATAGTAACACTATAACATTTGAGAAGCCAACAAAGCTTTTATGCAGCAGCTGCCCATTTCACATGCCCATCAATAATGTACTGAGGGTTCAATATCTCCACATACTTTGTCAGCACTTGTTATTTTCCTTGGTTTTATATTAGTATGGTCATCCTAGAGGGAGTGAAGTGGTGCCTTGTGTTTTAGATTTACATTTCCCCAATGACTAATGAAGTTAAGCATATATTAATGTGCTAATTGATCATTTGGAAATCTTCATTGGAGAAATGCCTATTTAAATCATTTGCTCATTTTAATCAAATTATTTGTCTTTATATTGTTGATTTTGTGTTATTTATATATACTGGATACTAGATCATTATTAACTATGTGATTTGCAAATATTTTCTCCTATTATCTGGGTTGTATTTTCATTTTCTTGATCATATCCTATGTACAAAAGTTTTTAATTTTTATGAAGTCCAACTTATCATTTTTTTTTCTTGTGTTGCTTGTGGTTTTGGTATAGTTACGTATCTAAGAAACCACTGACTAATACAAGGAAACCGATTTACTACTACATTTTCTTCAGAGTTTTATTTTAATTTTTTTTATTTATTAAATTGATTGGGGTGACATTGGTCAACATGAACATATAGGTTTCAAGTGTGGGTTTCTATGTTATAAGATCTGTATATTGCATTGTGTGTATACCATCCAAAGTCAAATCCTGTCAACTTATATTGGGACCATCTTCTTCCCCTACACTCTTCCTTCTGGCAATCACCACACTGTTGTTTGTGTTCATGAGTTTCATTTTTATATCCCACATATAAGTGAAATCATATGGTTCTTAGCTTTTGCTGACTGCCTTATTTCACTTAGCGTAATATTCTCAAGGTCCATCCGTGTTATTGAAGATGGTGCTATTTCATCCTTTCTCATGGTTGAGTATTATTCCATGTCTTGGCCACTGTGAATAATGCAGCAATGAACATAGGAGTGCATATATCTTTATGAATACATGATTTTGAGTTTTTCAGATATATACCCAAGAGAGGGATTATTGGGTCATATAGTAGCTCTATTCTTAATTTTTTGAGGAACCACTAGACTGCTTTCCATAGTGATTGCACCAGTCTACATTCCCACCAGCAGTGCAGGTAGCATGATACCTCCGGCCTTGTTCTTTTGTCTCAGGGTTACTTTGGCTATTTGGGGTCTTTTGTGGTTCAATACAAATCTGATGATTTCTCATTCTATTTTTTAAAATTTTGATATTGAAATTTTGATTGGGATTGCATTAAATCTGTATATTGCCTTGGGTAATATGGCCATTTTAACTATGTTGTTGCTTCCAATCCATGAACATGGAATATTTTCCATTTTGTTGTCTTTTTCAATAATGCTTTGTAATTTTCCGTACATAGGTCTTTCACATTCTCTGTTAAGTTTATTCATAGGTATTTTAGTCTTTTGGTTGCAATTGCAAAAGGAATTTTTTTTCATTTCCTTTTCTGAAGTTTTTTTTATTAGTATACAGGAAGGCAATGGATTTTTGTACATTGATTTTGTATCCTGCAACATGAGTGTATTTGTTTATTGTTTCTAATAGTTTTTTGGTGGAGTCTTTAGGGCAGCGGTTCTCAACCTGTGGGTCGCGACCCCTTTGGGGGTCGAACGACCCTTTCACAGGGGTCACCTAAGACCATCAGAAAGCACATATATAATTACATATTATTTTTGTGATTAATCACTATGCTTTAATTATGTTCAATTTGTAACAATGAAATTGGGGGTCACCACAACATAAAGAACTGTATTAAAGGGTCACGGCATTAGGAAGGTTGAGAACCACTGCTTTAGGGTTTCCTATAAATAGAATCATGTCGTCCAAAAAAAGTGACAGTTTGATTTCTTCCTTCCCTATTTGGATGCCTTTTATTTCTTTCTCTTGCCTTATTGTTCTGGCTATTGTTCTAGCACTTTGTTGAATAAGAGTGATGAGAGTGGACATACTTGTCTTGTTCCTGATCTTAGAGGAAAAGCTTTCAGTTATTCACCATTGAGTATATTAGCTGAGGGTTTATCATACTAGTATGTGGCCTTCATTAGATTGAGATACTTTCCTTCTATTCTATTTTACTGAATGTTCTAATCATAAATGGATGTTGTATCTTAAATGCTTTTTCTGCATCTATTGATAAGATCTTATGATTTTTAGCCTTTACTTTGCTAATGTGGTGTATTTTGTTGCTTGATTTGCATATGTTAAACCATCCTTGTGACCCTGGAATGAAACCCACTTGATTGTGATGTATTATTTTTGAATGTACTGTTGTATTTGATTTGTTAGTATTTTGTTTAGGATTTTTGCATCTGTATTCACCAGAGATATTGATCTGTAGTTTTACTTTTTTGTGTTATCTTTGCCAGGTTTTGGTATTAGGGTTATATTGACCTCAAAATTGTTAGGAAGGATTGCTTCTTCTTCCATTTTTTAGAAGAGCTTAAGAAGGATAGGTTTTAAGTCTTTGAATGTTTGATAGAATTCACTGGTGAAGCCATCTTGGCCCTGGACTTTTGTTTTTTGGGAGGTTTTTGGTAGTTGTTTCAATTTCCTCTCTGCTGATCCGTCTATTTAAATTTTCTGATTCTTCATGATTTAGTCTAGAAGGGTTATATATTTCTAGGAATTTTTCCGTTTCTACTAGGTTATTGAATTTGGTGGCATTTAGTCTTCACAGTATTCTAGTATGATCCTTTGTATCTCTGTAATGTCTGTGGTAACTTCTCTCATTTCTGATTTTGTTTATGTGGCTCTTTTCCTTTTTTTCCTTAGTGAGCCTCCGTCGGGGTTTGTCAATTTTATTAATCTTTTCAAAAAACCAGCTCTTTGTTTTATTGACTTTTTGTATAGTCTTATTGTTCTCTATTTCATTGAATTATGCTCTAATTTTTATTATTGGCTTTCTTCTGCTGACTTTGGTTTGCTTTGCTCATCTTTTGCTATTACTTTAAGATGTGATGTTCAGTTGTTTACTTGGGATTGCTCTTGTTTCTTGAGCTAGGCCTCTAATGATACAAACCTCCTCCTTATTACTGCTTTTGCTGCATTCCAGAAGTTCTGATATGTTGTATTTTCATTCTTATTTGTCTTTATATATCTTTTGATCTCCTTTTATTTCTCTTTGACCTGTCATTTTTTAGTAGTATGTTGTTTAATCTCAACATATTTGTAGGATTCTTTACTTTCTTTTTGTAGTTGATTTCTAATTTCAAGGCATCATGGTTGGAGAATAAGCTTGGTATAATTTAAATCTTCTTGAATTTGTTGTAGCTAGTTTTGTGACCCAATATATGGTCTTTCTTGAGAATGCTCCATGTGCACTAGAGAAGAATGTATAATCTAATGTTCTGGGATGAAAGGTTCTGTAAATGTCAATTATGTCCATTTGGTTTAGCATTTTATTTAAGGAAGATTTTTTTATTGATTTTCTGTTTGGTTGATCTGTCTAGTGCTATCAATGGAGTATTAAGGTATCCAACTTAATTGTGTTTTGATCTGTTTCTCCCTTTAGTTCTGTGAGTAGTTGTTTTACATATTTCACTGCTCCCCGGTTGGGTGCATATGTATTAAGAAGTGTTGTGTTTTCTCAATGTAGTGTTCCCTTTATAAGGTGTCCATCTTTGTCTCTTGTTATTTTGAAATCTATTTTGTCAGATATAAGTATGGCTACACCTGCTTTTCTGTAACTATTTGCTTGGAGAAAAATTTTCCAACCTTTTATTTTGAATCTACCTTTGTCTTTGCAGCTTAGATGTGTCTCTCGTAGGCAGTATATGCTTGGGTTTTGTTTTTTGATCCACTCTGCTACTCTGTGCCTCTTTATTAATGAAGTCAGACCATTTACATTTAGGGTAGTTATTGATGTATGAGGATTTACTGTAGCCATTTTATCTTTTGTTTTCTGGTACCTTTGTGCCACTGTTGGTTCTTTTTCTTTATGCTTCTGTCTGTTGTTTTTGTTTGGTGGCATCCCATATATCTTTCTTCTGTTCCCTCTTTTATTAAGCTGTACTAGTATGTCCTAATTTAGGGATTTCTGTGCATGGTTACCATTAGGTTTATAAAAAAAGGGAGTCACATATATACAGTAGTTTGTTTGTTTTTTTCTTTTGAGTGCATTTGATCTTCATCTTCCTTTGCCAGTTCATACCATTCCCTCTTCCCTTTTTATGTTTTTGTTGTCACAAATTATCCCTGTTTATTCTGTAAGTTTTTTTGGTTTTACTTGTACTTTGTGACTTTATGTTTTTTGTTTCAGGTTGAATAACTCCCTTGAGTATTTTCTGTAATGGAGGTTTTCTGGTGATAACTCCCTCAGCTTCTGTATGTCTGGGGACATCTTATTTCTCCTTCATATTTAAAGGATAATGTTGCAGGATATATTATTCATGGCTGATAGTTTCTCTCTTTCAGATGTTTAAATACAGTGGAACCTCGTTCTTTAACTTAATTCATTCTGGAAGGCTGTTTGAAAATGGAATCTTTTTTTTCCATTAAAAATAATGTAAATTGAATTAATCTGTTCCAGATCCCCAAATGATTCCTTTTCTTAACCTTTCCTATATATATTGCATATCTATTGTACTATTTAATCTATAAATAAGTGCTTTAAAAACAAAAGGACATGTAAATGGAAATTTAACAAAAAGGAAAGGAAATGTACAGTGAAAAATGAAAATTTAACACTATTTATAAGCAGCAACAAAAGCAAAAAACAACATAAAAAAACCCCATGAAAATATTCACAGCACAATATCCTGAGATTTTAACAGTGGTAAACGGACTTATATTTGCACATTCTCTCCTCTGTTGGTCACCTGAGAAATGCGTGACTGATCATAGAAGTGTGAAAGGGTTGTCAGGTTGAGAAACGAATTGTTCAAGATGGGAGATGTTCAAGAAATGAGGCTCCACGGTATTTGGTTCCACTCTATTCTGGATTGTAAAGTTTCTGCTGAGAAGTTGGATGAAATTCTGATGAGGTTTCCTTTGTAGGTACTTCCTTCTTTTCCCTGGCTGCTTGACAATTAGTTTTTTTGTTTGTTTGTTTTGCTTTTGGTTATTGCTAAATTTTTGACAGCTTCAATATCAAGTGCGATGGGAAGAACCTCTTTGGAATGAGGTAATTAACTAGGTGTCCGGTTTGCTTCTTGGATTTGAAGATTTAGTTCTTTCCATAGATTTGAGAAATTCTCATCCACTATTTGTTTTAATAGACTCTTCCTTCTTCACAATGCCTATAATTCTAATATTGCTTTTTCTGATGGAGTCAGATAGGTCTCATAGAGCTCTTTCATTTTTCTTTGTCCTCAGGTCTCTCTCTTCCTCTGCATCATTTCTTGATTCCTATCTTCTATATCACTAATTCTTTCCTCCATCTGGTTGGTTTTGTTTTCTATGTTCAGTAGTTTACTTTTAATCTCCTTAATTGCATGCTTCATTTCCAGGATTTATGATTGGTTATTTTTTAATGTTTCAATCTATTTGGTAAACTATTTGTTTTGTTCATTGATTTGTTTTCTGAGTGCTCTGAATTGCCTGTCGGTATTTTCTCACATCTAGTTGAGTATTTTTAGAACTGTAATCTTGAAATCTCTGTCATTTATATCACATATTTCCACGTGTTCCAGCTTGCTTTCTGGGGATTTTTCATTTTCTTTCTGGTCATCATCATTACTGTGGTTCTTCATGATATTTGCTGTCCTCCTTTGCTTACACATTTATCTCTGAAGAGGTCGTTCTACTATTTTCTAATAGACTAGAGGCCCAGTGCACAAAATTCGTGCACAGGGTGGGGGGTGGGTGTCCTTCAGTCCAGCCTGCACCCTCTCCCATCTGGGATCCCTCTCACAACCCAGGACTGCTGGCTCCCAACCGCTCACCTGCCTGCCTGCCTGATTTCCCCTAACTGCTTCTGCCTGCCTGATTGACGCCTAAGTGTTCCCCTGCAGGCCCGATTGCCCCCAACTTCCCTCCCCTGCAGGCCTGGGTCCCCCACAACTTCCTTCCTCTGCTGACCCGGTCACCCCTAACTGCCCTCCCCTGCTGACTGGATCGCCCACAACTGCCCTTCCCTGCCGGCCATCTTGTGTCCACATGGGGGTGGCCATCTTGTGTGTTGGAGTGATGGTCAATTTGCATATTACTTCTTTATTAGATAAGATGGCTCTGAATCTCAAGATTTTTTACCTCTGTGGCTCCAGTCTTGAACTTCTATGGCTTCAATAAGATAATATAGCCACCCTGCTTAGGAGTAGAGTTTTTTTGGCCCTCTCTATAATGGCAAACCCTGGCCTCCATGGGGTCCCACCCTAAGTACCCCCCAGAAGGAAACAGTGGTTCTACTACAACAGCTCTTGGTTTACAGACAATATGCTCCTGGACCTTACTCCAAGGGTAATGGGAGGTGAGTTTGGGGAGTCCAAGTGGTGACAGGGCTCTGTGGTTCCATTTCTTTCTCTGAAACACCACTGCCTAGCCCATGGGGAGAGCCACATGGCAGAACCCTGTGTTCTGTCAGGCATCTGCTGGCTCAGTTACTGTTTGTTCCACTCTGCTCTCCCTATGGACTGCCCTCTGCAGCTTTCCGTTGCTCCAGGTGAAGGAAGCACCTGCTACTGCCCACTTTTTCCCCTTTCCTGGCTGGCTGTGTTGTGAGCTGCTAGCTGCAGGGTTGTGCCTGCAGGCTGTCTGTGCTTTCCTCCCTTCCTGCCTCCTATTTATTCCCAGTTGCCCACCTTTAGATGTTTCAGTGTGCACGTCTCTCAGGTATGCATCTGTGTTGAGCAGGGATTTCTTTATTGAATTATAGTTGGTGAACTTGTTGAAATTTCAGGGGGAGAAGAAAAGGTGTGCTTTCATGCCATCATTCCTATGATATTACTTGAGTTTTATATTTTAGCTCTTAGATTTAGGTCTTTGATTCATTTTGAATTAGGTTGTTTTATGGTGGGAGGCAGGGTTCCACCTTTATTATTTTACATGTGGATATCCAGTTGGTCCAGTACCATTTGCTGAAAACATTTTTTTAATCAATTGAATAATCTTGATACCCTTGTTGAAAACTAATTGACCATAGATATACAGGTTTATTTTTTGGATTCTGAATTCTATTCCTTTGTTGTATACGCCTGTCCTTATGCCAATACCACACTGTCCTGATTATTGCAACTTTACAATAATAAGTTTTGAAATTAAGAAAAGTGGGTCTATCAACTGTTTTCCTTTTAAATATTTTCTCTGGGTATTCTGGTTCCCCTGTACCTCTAACATTATTCAATATTTAATATACAAAATAAAGGAATAAAAATAGAAAATAGAATTCTGAAGGAAATAATAGTAATAAATGTAAACCTGCTATCTAAAGTATTAAAATTATTATTTAACTATAATAATTTAAGTATAGTAATATAGTACTGGCCAATGTGGAGAGTGTTATGCTAAGTGAGATAAGCTAGTCAGAGAAAGATAAGCACCATATGATTTCACTTATATGTGGAATCTAATGAACAAAATAAACTTAAAAACAAAATGGAGACAGCTTCATGGACACAAAGAACAGACTTACAGCTGTCAGAGAGGCGGGGTTTGGGGCTGGGTGAGAAGGGTGAAGCGCTTAAGCAAAGAAAAACATGAGACTCATCAACACAGACAACAGTATGGTAATTGCCAGAAGGAAGAAGAAGTGGGAGTGAGGGGGAGGTAGAGGAAGGTAAAGGGGGGATAAATGGTGATGGAAGAAGACTTGACTTGGGGTGGTAAACACACAATACAATGTACTGTAGAGTTGTATGCCTGAAGCTTGTATAATTTTTTAATCAATGTCACCCTAATAAATTCAATTAAAAAAGAAAGTTCAAATGAAAATTTATGTAAAACAAAATATAGTATATGATAAAGGTAGCCTTTCAAATTAATGACAAAGGAGTTATTATTTAATTACTGATAAAATTGACAAGTCATTTAAAAACTTGAGGGTCTATACATATTTCATTTTTTAAATTAAAAAATTTCCATATGAATTAAAGATTAAATCACATTAAGTATAATAATAAAATATAGGATAACATGTTTATAATTATGAAGTAGGAAAGGCTTTTCTAAGCAAAAGACAAAATCCAGAATTAATGAATAAAAACAATTATTTCAATGCCTTATAATTTAAATCTTCAGTTAAAAAAATACAAATGAGCAAACAAAATAAAATCACATACTTGGAAAAATCAGTTGCAACATTTAGGATATAGGATTGATAACATGAATATATAAACAACTTTTATAAACAGATAAGTAAAATGGAACTGGAACACATCAATAAAACATTTGTTAAATACATATATAGGTCATTCACAATATTAAGAATACAAATGTTCAGCAAGCATTTTCTAAATATTTAGCTTTACTAATACTTAAACAAACACATGATAATGTAAAAAATATAAGGGTAATTTTGACCAAACATTTTGTTAAAGGAAAAAACAATTGTAGTATTGCATTGTTAGATGAATGCAAATTGATGTAACCCTTTCTGCAAGACAAATTTTAAAATATGTATTAAAATTTAAAAAGTACATAATTCTAGTTATCATGGTATAAATTGTAATAAGAGTATTCCATACAAATACGTACTACCACAATTTCAAAAATATAAGAGGTTTTAAAATTTCTTATATCATACAATGCTGGAAAAATCATCCTAATAGTAGAGTCAAAAGGAAGTTTTGGAATTCACTTCACTAGAAACTAGAATACTAGCTCTGCCAGTTACGAGCTGTGTGACCTTGTCAAACCACCCTGAACTTTAATTTTTTTTTAAGTTTAAGACAAAAATACAGTTACTTACCTTGCAGAACTAATAGAATTCAGTGAGGCAATAATTTTAGCATTATCTATGGGGTCAAATAGTGTCTCCCTAAAATTCAAAATATATGATCTACATGGAACCTGTGAATGTGACCTGCTTTGGAAATAGTACCTTTGGGGATGTAATTAGTTAAGATGAGGTCATATTGGATTAGGATGGGACCTAAATGTAAGATAACACATGCCCTTATAAGAAGAGAAAAATTTGTACATACAGGACAGAAGGCCATGTGAAGACAGAGGCAGAGACTGGAGTGATGCATCTGTAAGCCACGGGTGCCAAGCATTGTCAGTAACAACCAGAAGGTAGAAGAGGCAAGAACGGATTCTTCCCCAGGACCTTCCAAGGGACCATAGGCCTGCTGAATCTGATTTCAGATTGCTGGCTTCCAGGACTGTGAGAGAATACATTTCTGTTGTTTGTAGTACTTTGTTATGGCATCCCTAGACATGAATACTTGTATGTAGCACAGTACTTTGTAAAGAAAGAACTCAAAAAAGAGAAACTATTTTTATATACTGGCGACAAGCTCTTTTCTTATATACTAATTTCACTTTATGGTTTAAGCTCCTCTTTGATTTAGGTGGTTTTATTTAAACAGCTTAGGATCAAAGAGGTTAAATATTTTTATAGGTCATAAAATTAAGCAGTAACTGACATTTATTTTATACTAGAGGCCCGGTGCATGAATTCAAGCACCAGTGGGGTCCCTTGGCCTGGCCTGCGTGATCGGGCCCAAACTGGCTCTCTGACATCCCCTTAGGGATCCTGGGTTGTGAGAGGGTGCAGGCCAGGCCAAGGGACCCCACTGGTGCACTATTAGGGCCAGGGAGAGACGTGGGAGGTTGGCCAGCCAGAGAGGGACCGCAAGAGGGCTCCAGGGTGTGTCTGGCCCATCTTGCTTGGTCCCAATCAGCTGGACCCCAGAAGCAAGTGTCTGCCCCCTGGTGGTCAGTGCACATCATAGTGAGGGGTTGAGTGGCCTTAGCATATTATTAGCATATTACGCTTTGATTGATTGGACAGTCGACCTGTCGACAGGACACTTAGCATATTAGGCTTTTATTATATAGGATTTACTTGACTAAAATATTCCATTTTTAAAGTATCACTTGAAATTCTTGCTTTAAATTTCACCCCAAATGCTGACAGATAACTAGGTGAGCTTGTCTGCACTAAGTTTTGAACTGCCTATTGGAAAATACTAGAATTTAGGTCTCTGTGCAATATAAAAGAAATGGATAGGAAATTCCAAATACTTATAGCAAGAGAGCCTGATAGACAAGATTGGTAATGGTAATGGTTCAAGCAATTGGACCCAAAATTAAGGCTACCAGAGATGGGTACGGCCAGTCATACTTGTACTGATGTGCTTTATGTGAGCAAATCTTTCCATTAGAAGAAAATAAGCTAGGCTAAGAGGTCAAATTCACATCACTACTTTTAAAGTAATTAGGTTGTTTCAATTCCCTAAGAAATTAAATCTTAAAAGGACATAAAAACGAAAATTTGAACCGAGCATTCAGTTCATAAAATGTCTCCTGAAAACTCACCTAGATTTCTTTTAAATTATGAATCACGTTGTATAACCAGTAAATACAATGCTAATCTTTATGACTCATTCTCCAAATAACCACAATTTTCCACTTGCAATAAAAAGCCATTAAATCCCAAGTTCTCTGCAGCATTTATTTCTAAAGTTGCATCAGAGGCTGTGTTAAGTAAAGAAAGAAAGCAATCTCTGGAAGCTGACTCTACCTGACAGTCCTAGAAAGAGGAACAGTGCTTTTCATTCAGCCAAAGCCCAATTCAGAGTGCCCTTACTTCCATGAATCCTTCTCCAATGATTTCACCCTCTTCTGAGAAATCTTCTTGAGCTTGTCCTTAATGCACTTTCTTTCCCAACGTTATTGTGTACTAGTACTTATATACCAGACATTATGAAAGACACGTAGCACACACAGTATTTATTGCTCACAAAAAGTTGCAAGGCAGGGATTTGTGTAGATGCTCTGCATGAGGATGACAGTTCAAATCATGCTGAACTTTACTCTGTGCCCTGTCTCTAGGGAACCTAAACACTATTACTATTGTCCAGAAATTCAGACAAATAAGTCACATCCCTTCAAGGGCTTCCAAGAGCAAAGGAGAGAAGAATTACACTCTTAACAATGTCCACATCACTTTGCACAGTTCTATTCCCTAAATAGGTACTTCACAAACAATTCTTGTATGATGAGTGCTAAGTTGGGAAAGAAGCATGCTATAGTGAAAAGAATATTCTACTAGAAGTAAAGAGACCTAAGTCACATGGCTGTGATGGTGAGGAAAAGATCTCTCTGAGCTTCATTTTATTTTTTATAATATAAAGAGATTAGATTAGAAGATCTCTGGCACACTTTCTCTCACACTAGAATGTAGACCAGCGGTTTTCAACCTGTGGGTCGCGACCCCTTTGGGAGTTAAACAACCTTTTCACAGGGATCGCCTAAATACATCCTGCATATCAGATATTTACATTACGATTCATAACAGTAGCAAAATTACAGTTATGAAGTAGCAATGAAAATAATTTTATGGTTGGGGGTCATCACAACATGAGGAACTGTATTAAAGGGTCACGGCATTAGGAAGGTTGAGAACCACTGATGTAGACCAAAATGTTCAAGGAACTGTTACTTAGAAAGTGAAGTTTTACCTACCACAATCAAAAGAGTCTGGGAAAATATTTTAAGAGCACATTGTAAGGTATAAAAATGTCAAATCACTATATTGTATACCTGAAACTAATACAACCAATATAAGATTGTATACCAACTATCTATACTAATAAAAGGGTAATATGCTAATTGGACTGGACATCTTCTAGACAAAGCCACAGTGGTGGGGGCTGAGGCAGAGGTGGTTAGGGGTGCACAGGCTGGCAGGGGAGGGCAGTTAGGGGCAACCAGGCCAGCAAGGGAGGGCAATTAGGGGCAACCAGGCTGTCAGGAGAGGGAAGTTAGAGGCGATTCAGTCAACTGGCAGAGGTGGTTAGGGGCTATCATGCAGGCAGGCAGAAGTGGTTTGGGGCAATCAGGCAGGCAGGGGAGCAGTTAGTGGCACTAGGCAGGCAGGCAGGTGAGTGGTTAGGAGCCAGTGGTCCTGGATTGCGAGAGAGATGTCCGACTGCTGGTTTACGCCTGATCCCACAGGCAGTCGGACATCCCCCAAGGGGTCCCAGATTGGAGAGGGTAGACGCTGGCCGAGGGATCCCACCCCCCTGTGCATGAATTTCATGCACCGGGCCTCTAGTACTTAAATAAAAAAATAAATTTAAGAAAAGAGTACTTCAAATAATTACTTCATAGGACACTGCATCTGCCATACCTGTAGAGAAGCCCCAGTGCCAGACAGAAGAAAAACAATGCCTTTAGGTGAGGGTGATGCATATATTTGATTATTCAAAAGGCACTTCTGAAATAGGGTCCTGTCTCTCCTTCAGCCTTTTCTCAACAATATACTCAAAGTGGTCTTTCTACAGTTACAAACAAATTTCTTAACCAGCCTGATTAAAACTCTTCATTGGTTTTCATGAGTTCTTTGGGAAAAGATCGGATCCTTATAATGTTCTCTAAGGCTTCTCTGTGTCTGACACCTTCTTAAAACTCTAACCTCAACTTTCACCACTTTCTGTTTCAAAATCTTTATTCTAGCTTCCAGCCACACTCAACTTATTTTCAGAAACCCAAATGAGCCACAAGTACATTCCTCTATGGGCTTTTAACAGACTTACTAAATAAAAATGCTATGTACATATTACATGTGAAAAAGCAATTTAATGTTTTCAGCAGAACTATTTACAATAACCAAAACGTGGGAACACTGATACCCATTATATAATGAATGCATAAATAAAAGGTAGTATATTCATACAATGGAGTAGCATTCAGCCATAAAAAGGAATAAAGTATTGATATTGCATGGCATAGATAAACTTTGAAAACATTATGCTCAGTGAGAAGAGCCAGACACAAAAGGCCACATTTATATGATTGCATTTATATGAAATGTCAAGAATAGGCAAATCCATAGAGTCAGAAAGATTAGTAGTTGCCAGGGCTTGGAGGGAGGGAGAGTGGGGAATGGCTGCTAATGGGTATAATGTTTCTATTTGAGGTGATAAACAATATTCTAAAAGTAGCTTTTAGAGATGGTCCCACAATTCTGTGAATACTAAGCAGCATTAAATTATACAATTTAAATGGCTGAATCGTATGGTGCTTGAATTATAGTTCAACAAAGCCGTTAAAAATGCAATTGAGGATGATTCAAAAGTCGTTATAGAAATGGCAGAGGGGCAAGGTAGTCCAATGCAAATAAAGAACTGAACTTGGGTTGGAGTGTTGGCATCTCCGCTTTGTGGTTGTGTGAGCTTGAGTAAACTATATTTCAGCCTTTAGCTTTACAACCGGGGATAATACAACTTATACTAGCTTGTGTGAAGATTAAATGCGATAGTGAAGGTAAAATGCTGTGTAAACTGCAAAATTCTATTCCAATACATAGTGGTTATGTGAGTCCAGTATTTGTCACCTGTATTTTCATTCCTAGTCCTACAAGCCCCCTTGGTAACAATCAGAAGAATTAGCTTCAGATGAGAAACAACATTCTTAACTATCCCCTTTTAATTTCAGATAATATAAATTTATTGTATTATCTTTGGTTGATACTTAGACAAGTAAGTTTTGTTCATGAGTCTCTGAACACCACATTTGCATCTAATGCTAATATACTAAGAAGGCAATTTTGCTCAGGAAATTCAAAAAGATGACTCTATCGAAATAATTTGAAAGCCAAGCTTTATATTATGACATTAAGGAGTCAGGGAAGAAAGCGAGGAGGAAGGATGCATATTTCTTTATAAATCTGTTCTGAGAATCTTGGGGTGGAGAGAGACAAGCAAACATCTGTAGTGGTGAATGTTTTTCTCCTTTAATCTTAAGGACAGCCGAAAAGCAATCTGTTGTTTGTATAGAAAGAAATGCTAGTAAAAGAGGAAGAAAGTACACTTGGGGGAACATCTGCTATGAGAAACCACTTGAAAAGTAAGCGTGGGGAAACATTTGCACAACACACAGCATATAATGTGCTGCAGAAATGAAGAGTGGATAATACTGGCAGGAAAGATCTATACGCATAAGTTTATGTAGCATAGGGAAACATAAGTAATGATATAATAGATTGACTGTTTCCTCTTCATAAATAATTGGCAATATATATTTTAATACTGGGCTGAAGGGTCATGATCACTAAAACACAAGTGAGCATAAATAGCATCTATTGCACTAGCATAAGTCAACCCCCACCCTCCTCACGGTGTGCTCACTGTAAGGAGGGCAGAGTTGGAATAGGGGATATGGTCCTTCCTTTTGAACAATTCTTGGCCAACCTAGGGAGACAGTCAATGTATAAAAAGTACATATCGATATATACAACACTATAGAAGTAAATGCAAAGGTGAAAGCCAAGAACAAACAAGGATAATAAAATATTACAAAAATGGGAAAACCCGAACTGAGTGGGGCTAATGCAAAAAGGTCAGAGTCATACACTAGCTGCCCTTGAGCCAAATCCCACCAAAAGTCTTTAATGACTTTTTGTTTGTTTGTTTGTTTGGAGAGAGAGAGAGAGAGAGAGAGAGAGAGAGACATTTAACACTAAAAATTGAGACAGTAACCATAAGAATTCATTCATATACCTGGTTTCTCCTGAAAAAGCAGATAATCAAACAAAACTGGGCCAGCTTTCCTGAATGGCAATGATCAGCTTAATCTGAGTTGCAGCTGTCTACTTCAGAGACAGCCTGTGTTCCTCTGTCCAACACATTGCCCTCACCTCCAAATCACATCACTAGTGCATTGGTTACAAAGATTGGCATGAAGGCAAATCAGATCAGAAGCTCTCAAATACTATGTATGTAAGGAACATTTGTATGTAAAAAATCTGAGTACATATGTATGTACATGCATGTATGAAACACCTGGCCTCATTATGGAAGAAACATTTACGGTACTGGTAATAAACACCATTTCCTGGCATATACCCTCCAACTACAAACTCTGAGGCCAGGTGACTAGAATACACATTTTTAAAACCAGCATCATAAATATTTTTTTAGATACACGTAAGTATGAGAAACACTATTCTGGGCTATCTCCACTCTAAATCACTCCACTTATGGTGGAAGATTAATCTTAATCTAACTCTGGCGTGATGCTTTCTGCTGAAAAACATCTTAACATATTTTCTTTTACCTACTGCATGAAGTTCAAACTAGTCAGTCTGACATACAAAACCTGCTATGATGTATTCCAAGGCACCTTTTCATTATTTTCCAGCTATGTAAATCTTACATTATTTTTAAATTTAATTATTTCTTCATAAATGCCTCACACCTCTCTAATTTCTAGGCCTTGGCAGAGGCTTGCCTTTATATGCGGAAATGTATTTTTCCCAACTGCTAACTAATGGATACCAATTAAATCAGTTGGGCAGATCATATTTTTTCCCACAGTGGTTCTCACTAGTAGGTTGTGAAACCCAAGAACTCATGACATTCATGTGTTCAAAATATGTAGGGCAGAAAAGGAGAGAAAGAGTTGGAATGGGTCTCAGGCATCTGATTTTTTTACAAGTAATTGGATGGCTCATTCTGATGGAAAGAACATACTTTTAGAACCAGTGGTATAGAAAATAAACATTGATCTGGAATCAGACGATCAGTTTCTAAACTTGAGTCTGCCATTAATTTACTGTGCAACTTGGTGTAAATTGGTCAACATTTCTCCATTTAGAAAATTTAGAAGTGGTAAAATGAACATAATTATTAAAAAAATGGAAGGATTGGGAATGCATGCTTTTCTTCTTGTGGAACTTTAGCCCGTAATTTCTCTGATAATCTGTTCCTAACTGGTACCATGTGTTGCTGTGATTTTGCCCAAGCATTGGTCCATGATATTTGGCAATTACAAAGAGACCTACTCCGCAGAATAGGAGTTGAACCAGGTATTGCAAAAGTTTTCTTTCCCTAAATGACTTCAGAGAGGAGCTGTGGGGAAAAACCTGAAAGCCAACAAGTAAAAAGCAAAGATGTTAAGTGTGAACTGAAAATGAGCTCATTGGAATATGTCCTTTGAAGCTGAAGCTGAAATCAGAGGTAGACCAAGAGAATTTATTACAGGATTGTGGAAAAGCATCTGTTACAGTGTCTGATTCAAACCTTTTGTTGTTGCAATTATATAATGAACTTTATGTCTAAAAGCAATGATGATACAAGAAATAAAATTTTATGTATGTGTCTTATATTTTTAACATGAGTAAAGTATACCCTTTCTACATTTCCTAACATGACCTTTGGCAGACTGTCCCTGGATAGAAATTTCCCAATTCTAGAGAATGTAATTCTTGATTCATCTGTTCTTCAGGGTAACTTAATTATAAATTCCTATAAACAAGATTATGTTTAATTTGGAAATGTATTCTATTTAAGCCTAAAGTAAGTAATAAGCATGACATGGTACATTTGCTAAACTACCAAAAGGTAAGGTCCAAGAATAATTACCTGGGTTATTATATCTATCTATCTATCTATCTATCTATCTATCTATCTATCTATCTATCATCTATGATATAGATATAAATATAGATATAGATATAGATATAGATATAGATATAGATATGGATATAGATAAATAGATATAGATAGATACAGGTATAGTTATAAATATATATCTCCAAGACTTCAAAATGCAATAACAATTAAATAATTCTGACAATTCAATGAGAAAAAAGTGGTTATACTTACTTTGGATACATTGCAAAACAAATAATAAATTTGCTGTCACCAATTCATTTGTGGCAGCTTGTTAAATGAATAACACATCTCAGCTTTGTATACCATTACCTTATGGTCTGAAAAAGATCCTAAGGAAGTGACATCCTGAGTGTTGGGTTCAAAAGAATGTGTGCCCTGTTCCTCAAAAGTATTGTTTACAGTAAAATTCAAGTATTTTCAACATTGTCTCTATCACTCTCTTCCTCTTTGTAATAACAGGCAATTCATATAATATGTTAGGTCAAATGTTGGAATAAATGTGTTGATACTTTCAAGTAGATGATGAGGTATTTGAAATCTTGGAGAATGTGAAGAAACACAAAAATAACCATCTTTCTAGGTATTACTTACCACTCCTATTATCTTCTTTCTCTTTTGTAAGTTTCATAATTATTTTGAAAATCCACAAAACGGTAGAAAACACAGACATTAAGAGGGAGAACCCGAGCAACCTAAGCTGGCCATACAAAGGTTGCATAGATAGAAAGACTTTTCTCATGTAGATTCACAGTGACAAGTGATTAACTGAAGGAGGGTGCAGCCAAAAGTAGGTTTCCTTTCCCTGCCCAAACAAGCTGTGTCATATTATTTGAAATGTGCCCAAAGCATTGATTGACCTGAAATGTTGGTTAAAAGCTGATTGCTCTAAGCAAATACTTTTGAAAGTTTCTCCAGTGTAGCTGGGTTAACTTAGAAAAAGAAAATTGTTATAGCTGAAAGGTTGTAAATTATTTAAATAAACATGTCATTATATGTCAGAATTGTTAATTTGAAAGTTTTTGTTTTGATCCAGGCAATCAGATCTCTTCATTTTGAGCTTTTAACATGCATCTCATTATGTGAACACATAAAAGTGTAAAATGGAATAGCTATCTATTGAGAGTAAATATTTTAGATCCATTAAATAAACCTATTGTTAGTAATTTTATAATTATTTTGTCATAGTAATCTAAACATGACAAAATGCCTCTATTGGAAGGAGTGGGTCTGGACACAGTACATTTTTCAGTGTAGATTAAGATTTGTTTACAGCAAAATAGCCTTTACAATTCAGCATCTACTTGCTGAGTAATTATATACCATGGTATTAATGACTGCTGGTTAAAATTCAGCCCAGAATTCCCTGACATACTGTATTTATTCAAATTATTCCATTATTGTCTCTCTCACAGGCTATAGTTTTCAAACAAATAATTTGCTTCTTTTTCTCAAATATGGATAAACCACACAAATAGTATATATATGCAAAATATATTTCTTCATGAGAATGTGAAGACTAAACTAGTACTTAGATTATTTAAAATTCCATCCTAAAATTTTATAAAAAGCAAATCTTATGGAAGAGCTTGAATTATTGTCAATTAAAAATCACTCTATATTTTTAATAACTAAATTGAGATATAATTCACATACCATACAATTAATCTATTTAAAGAGTCTGGGGAGTGGGTTAAAGGGGGAAATAAAGTTATAATTTCATGGATTTCAATACATTCTGAGTAGTGAAACCACAACCACAATCAATTATAAAACATTTTCATCACCCTCTCTCAAAATCCTGTACAAATTTATCTTCTGCTGTTCTTAATACATTGGATTTTGCCCTTGTGTTTGTAACTTTAGAGTCACAAGATAACTGCTGTGTCTCCAGGCTTCACATTAATCTTCTAGTCAAGAAGGAAGAAGGGTGAAGAAGCAAAGGGAAAGGGTGAAGAAGTGGTGGGAGATGTACCGTGGGCATTTAGATATAAGGGTTTAGAACCCAGCAGCAAGGTTTATGGTACACGTACAAGTTTCAGAGGTATTGGTGTATACATAGTGATAAATCTATGGAACTGGATAAGATGAATTAAGGAAAGAGAGGAGAGTGAAAATATAAGGCAGGTAGCAAAAGTAAGTCCAGAAAATTCACCATTTAAAACTTAGGGTCCAGAGGGCCAAAAAACATCTGAGAAGATGCTCAACATTGTTACTTATGTAAAAAATGGAATTTAAAACACAGTGAAATCACAGGCACACACAGACACACATACAGGGATAGGTAAAATTAGAAAGATTAAATATACCAAGTGTTGGTGAAGATGTAGAGCAACTTGAACATTTGCACACTCTGATAGGTAAAAAGTAAAGAGTAGAAATCAATGAATTAGAAAACAGACATAAAATAAGAAAAATCAGCAAAGCCAAATATTGGTTCTAAATACATGAATAAAAATGATAAATCTCTCGAAAGACTGACTAAGAAAATACAAGTGAGAACAAGATTCTACAGACATGACGAGATAATGAGAGGTGTTATGTAAAGTGTTGAGGTCATAGAATACCTCGGCATATTGCTATGGACTCCAAAGAAACAACACAGAAGACTGACTGTGTAAGACACGGCTTTATTAGGACATGTGTGCTCACCGGCTACCGCCGGTGTCGGCTCGCTGGTGAGGTTTACCACTGCACAGGCTGCCACCAGTGAAATTGTCCTGCTAAGTCCCATCTGGGCTGCGCTGGGGGTGGCTATTGTTTTGCAGCCACCCAGACTTTCCCAGTACAAGGCTTTATAGAGGACGGAAACCAGGGCATGAAGGGGGCGTGGGATATACCCATGCACAAGCTGTGTAAGATCAGAACACTAGCTGTTACAATCCAGGCTCCCATCTAGAAGCAGCTTCTCTCTAGCATTTCTTAGGCTGAGTTGCAGGCCAGGTTCCCAAGGTCTCACAGTCTGCTGACAGATGGCCTTCATTATATTCCCACAGGGTGGGAGGGGGAGTTGGAACATGGGATGAGGGCCATGTTCCCATTTACCAGACAAGAGATTATTAGAATGACTATGCAGATACCTTTCACAGTTTGCATGAAATGGAATATTGCCTGGCTGGTGTGGCTCAGTTGGTTGAGTGTCGTCCCATGCGCCAGGAAGTCACTGGTTCGATTCTAAGTCAGGGCACACGCCTGGGTTGGGAGCTTGATCCCCAGTGGAGGGCGTGCAGGAGGTGGCTAATCAATGTCTCTCAACAATGACTCTATCTCTCTCTCCCTCTTCTTCCCTCCCTCTGAAATCAATAAAAAGCATAAGCTATTAAAGCTGACAGGATATTGAAAATATAATGACTTCTTTTTAAAATTTTTATTGTTGAGATTATTACAGATGTCTCCCCCTCCCCTCACTTTGCCAATTTCCACCCAGCCCCTGCCACCCTCCCCTGGCCTTCACCACTCTGTTGTCTGTGTCCACGAGCCATGTATATATATTCGTTGGCTACTCTCTTCACCTTCTTTCATCCACTCCCCCTTACCCCCCTCCCCTTTGACCTCTGTCAGTCTGTTCCATATATCCATGCCTCTGTTTCTATTTTGTCAGTTTATTTTGTTCATTAGATTCCAATTATAAGTGAGATAATATGGTATGTCTTTCTCTGACTGGCTTATTTTGCTTAGTATAATAATCTCCAGGTCATTCATACTGTTACAAAGGCTAAGAATTCCTTCTTTTTTATAGCTGCATAGTATTCCATTGTATAAGTATATCATAGCTTTTTTTTTTGATTTATTTTTTTAATTGCTTAAAGTATTACAAAGGGTATTACATATGTGTCTTTTTTTTTTCCCCGCCCTTGACTATCCCCTGGCCTCCCCCAACCCCCAGAGTCCCATGTCCATTGGTTATGCATATATGCATGCATACAAGTCCTTCGGTTGATCTCTTATACCCCTCCCTCCTGCCCCCCAACTTTCCCCGGCCTTCCCGCTGCAGTTTGACAATCTGTTTGAGGCAGCTCTGCCTCTGTATCTATTACTGTTCAAAAGTTAATAATGGTCTCTATTATCCATGAATGAGTGAGATCATGTGGTATTTTTCCTTCATTGACTGGCTTATTTCACTTAGCATAATGCTCTCCAGTTCCATCCATGCCGTTGCAAATGGTAGGAGTTCCTTCTTTTTTACAGCAGCATAGTATTCCATTGTGTAGATGTACCACAGTTTTCTAATCCATTCATCTACTGATGGGCACTTAGGCTGTTTCCAGATCTTAGCTATGGTGAATTGTGCTGCTATGAACATAGGGGTGCATATATCCTTTCTGATTGGTGTTTCTGGTTTCTTGGGATATATTCCTAGAAGTGGGATAACAGGGTCAAATGGTAGTTCTATTTGTAGTTTTTTGAGGAAACTCCATACTGTCTTCCATAGTGGCTGCACCAGTCTGCATTCCCACCAGCAGTGCACAAGTGTTCCTTTTTCTCCACATCCTCTCCAGCACTTGTCGTTTGTTGATTTGTTGATGATAGCCAGTCTGACAGGTGTGAGATGGTACCTCATTGTTGTTTTGATTTGCATCTCTCGGATGATTAGTGACTTTGAGCATGTTTTCATATGTCTCTTGGCTTTCTGAATGTCCTCTTTTGAAAGGTGTCTATTTAGGTCCTTTGCCCATTTTTTTATTGGATTGTTTATCTTCATTTTGTTAAGTTGTATGAGTTCCCTATAAATTTTGGAGATTAGGCCCTTATCAGATATGACATTGGAAAATATGTTTTCCCACACAGTGGGTTTTCTTGTTGTTTTGTTGATGGTTTCTTTTGCTGTGCAGAAGCTTTTTATTTTGAAGTAGTCCCATTTGTTCATTTTCTCTTTAGTTTCAAGTGCCCTAGGAGCTGTATCAGTGAAGAAATTGCTTCGGCATATGTCTGAGATTTTGTTGCCTTTGTATTCTTCTAGAATTTTTATGGTTTCCTGTCGTACATTTAAGTCCTTTATCCATTTTTAGTTTATTTTTGTGTATGGTGTAAGTTGATGGTCTAGTTTCATTTTCTTGCATGTATCTGTCCAATTTTCCCAACACCATTTATTGAAGAGACTATCCTGGCTCCATTGTATGTTCTTGCCTCCTTTGTCAAATATTAACTGAGCATATTGGTTCGGGCCAATTTCTGGGCTCTCTATTCTATTCCATTGATCTATATGTCTGTTCTTGTGCCAGTACCAGGCAGTTTTGAGAACATTGGCTTTGTAATACAGCTTGATATCTGGTATTGAGATCCCACCTACTTTGTTCTTTCTCAGGATTGCTGCAGCTATTCGGGGTCTTTTTTTATTCCAGATGAATTTTTGGAGAGTTCGTTCTAGATCTGTGAAGTATGCCGTTGGTATTTTAATGGGAAGTGTGTTGAATTTATAGATTGCTTTGGGTAGTATGGACATTTTAATGATGTTGTCCTACCAATCCATGAACACGGAATGTTCTTCCATTTGTTTATGTCTTCCTCTATCTCTTTTTTCAACGTCCTGTAGTTTTCTGAGTAGAGGTCTTTTACCTCTTTAGTTAAGTTTATTCCTAGGTAGCTTAATTTCTTTGGTGCGATGGTAAATGGGATTGTTTTTGTAATCTCTCTTTCTGAATGTTCACTATTGGTGTATAGAAATGCCTCAGATTTCTTGGGGTTAATTTTGTATCCTGCTACATTGCCAAATTCATGTATTAAGTCTAGTAGTTTTTTGATTGAGTCTCTAGGGTTTTGTATGTATAATATCATGTCGTCTGCAAATAAGGACAGTTTTACTTCCTCTTGTCCAATTTGGATGCCTTTTATTTCTTCCTCTTGCCTAATTGCAATGGCTAACACTTCCAGTACTATGTTGAACAGGAGTGGTGAGAGCGGGCATCCTTGTCTTGTTCCTGTTCTTAGGGGAAATGGTGTTAGTTTTTGTCCATTGAGTATGATGTTGGCTGTGGGCCTGTCATATATGGCTTTTAGTATGTTGAGGTATGATCCTTCTACTCCCACCTTGCTGAGAGTTTTTATCAAAAATGGGTGTTGGATTTTGTCAAACGCTTTTTCTGCATCAATTGATATGACCATGTGGTTTTTTTCTTTCAATTTGTTTATGTGATGTATCACGTTTATTGATTTGCGGATATTGTACCATCCTTGCATCCCTGGGATGAATCCTACTTGGTCATGGTGTATGATCTTTCTGATGTACTGCTGGATCCGATTTGCTAAGATTTTGTTGAGGATTTTGGCATCTATATTCATGAGCGATATTGGCCTGTAATTCTCTTTCATTGTGTTGTCTTTACCGGGTTTTGGTATTAGGGTGATGCTTGGCTTCATAGAATGAGCTTGGAAGTGTTCCTTCCTCCTGAATTTTTTGTAGTAGTCTGAGGAGGATAGGTTTTAGTTCTTCCTTGAATGTTTGGTAAAATTCCCCTGTGAAGCCTTCTGGTCCTGGGCTTTTGTTTGATGGAAGCTTTTTGATGACTGCTTCAATTTCTTCCATAGTTATTGGCCTATTGAGATTTTTAGATTCTTCCTGATTGAGTTTTGGAATGTTGTATTTTTCTAGGAATTTGTCCATTTCTTCCAGGTTGTCTAGTTTGTTGGAGTAGAGCTGTCCATAGTATTTTTTAACAATCATTTGTATTTCTGTGGGTCTGTTGTTATTTTGCCCCTATCATTTCTGATTTTGTTTATTTGGGTCCTCTCTCTTTGCTTCTTGGTGAGCATGGCTAGAGGTTTGTCAATCTTGTTTATCCTTTCGAAGAACCAGCTCTTGGTTTCATTGCTTTTCTGTATTATTTTTTTGGTCTCTATGTCATTTATTTCTGCTTTAATCTTTATTATCTCCTTCCTTCTGCTCACTCTGGGGTTTATTTGTTGCTCTCTTTCTAATTCTTTGAGTTGTAGAGTTAGATGATTTACTACCATTTTTTCTTGTTTTTTGAGATAGGCCTGTAGAGCCATAAACTTCCCTCTCAGGACTGCTTTCATTGTGTCCCATAGGTTTTGGATTGTTGTGTTTTCATTGTCATTAGTTTCCAGGATGTTTTTAATTTCTTCTTTGATCTCATTGGTAACCCAATCAATATTTAATAACATGCTTTTCAGCTTCCAAGTGTTTGAGTATTTTGGGTTGTTTTTTATTGTAGTTTGTTTCTAGTATTATGCCATCGTGGTCTGAGAAGATGCTTGGTATGATTTCAATCTTCTTGAATTTGGGGAGACTTTGTTTGTGACCCAAAATGTGGTCTATTTTTGAATCTGTCCTATGAGCATTTGAGAAGAATGTATATTCCGTGGCTGTGGGGTGAAGTGTTCTGAAGATGTCAATTAAGTCCATCTGATCTAGTGAGTCATTTAGGATTGCTGTTTCTTTGCTGATTTTTTGTCTAGAGGATTTATCCAGTGATGACAGTGGTGTATTAAGGTCCCCTACTATGATTGTATTGTTGTCGATCTCTCCTTTGATATCTTCCAGGAGATTTTTTATGTATTTGGGTGCTCCTGCATTGGGTGCATATATGTTTACCAGGGTTATATCTTCTTGTTGTATTGATCCCTTTAGTATTATGAAGTGGCCTTCCGTATCTCTTGTTATGGCCTTCACTTTGAGGTCTATTTTGTCGGATATAAGTTTTGCTACCCCAGCTTACTTTTCTTTTCCTAGTCTGAAAGATATTTTTCCATCCCTTCACTTTCAGTCTGTGTGAGTCCTTTCTAATGAGGTGGGTCTCTTGTAGACAGCAAATGTATGGGTCATGATTTTTTATCCATTCAGCCACTTGATATCTTTTGGTTGGAGCATTTAGCCCGTTTACATTTAAAGTTATTATTGAAAGGTACTTGTTTGTAGCCATTTCTTTTTTTGTGTGTGGCTGTTTTCTTTCTGGGATTTTTATTTCTTCTTTTTACACCAGTCCCTTTAGCATTTCTTGCATTGCTGGCTTGGTGGTGATAAACTCCCTTAGCCTTTTTTTGTCTGTGAAGCTTCTTATTTCCCCTTCAATTTTGAATGATAGCCTTGCTGGATAGAGTATTCTTGGATTCAGTCCTTTGCTTTGCATCACTTTGTAAATTTCCGTCCATTCTTTTCTGGCCTGATGTGTTTCTGTTGAGAAATCATTTGACAATCTAATGGGAGATCCCTTGTATGTAACTTTCCGTCTCTCTCTTGCAGCCTGTAAGATTCTCTCTTTGTCCTGAATATTTGCCATGGTAATTATGATGTGTCTTTGTGTGGGTCTTTTCGGGTTCACCTTGCTTGGGACTCTCTGGGCTTGTGTGACTTTTTTCTTCCCCACCTCAGGGAAGTTTTCTGATATTATTTCTTCGAGTAGGTTTTCTAATCCTTGTTCATCTTTCTGTTGTTCTGGCACCCCTATTATTCGTATGTTGTTTCGTTTCATGTTGTCCCAAAGCTCCCTTAGGCTCTCCTCCTGTCTTTTAATTTTTTTCTCCAACTGAAGTACAGTTTGGGTGTGTTTTGCTTCCCTGTCTTCTAATTCACTAATTCAGTCTTCCGCTTCTCCTAGTCAACTGTTGATACTTTCAATGGTGTTCTTTATTGCAGCTATATCGCACTTCATTTCTTCTTGGGTCTTACTTAAGTTGTTGATTTTTTCATCTGTTTCTTCTTGCTTCTTGGATAAGTTGTCGATTTTTTCCTCCATCCGGTGTATGCACTCTAGGACCCTTATTCTGAATTCTTTTTCTGTCATGTTGTATGCCTCTGTATCACTTAGCTGCTTTTCTGGTGAGTCCTCCTTTTCTTTCCTTTGGGGATTTCTTTGTCTACCCATGTTTGATCTCACTGACGTATATAGATATTGAGTCATTCAGTGGCTGCTCCCTAGGTGGCAGTGGCTCCTCGGGCTGTGGTTGCTCCTTGGGCGGTTGTGGTAGCAGTTGCTCCTCTGTTGGTAGCGGGTCTTCTGATGGGTGCTGTTCACAGCTGTTGTGGCTCTTCTGGCTGGTGGAGGCAGGCTTCACACACAGCAGCTGTTCCTCAGACAGAGCATGTGGTGATTAGGAGGCCCCTGTTGCTTGGATCTGCTTTCTGTGGGGAGAAGCAGGGTTCCTCTGAGTTCACGTAGTCGCGCTGCTTGAGAGCCGTTGTTGCCGGGTTAGTAGCTGGTCTCTGGATCTATCATAGCTTTTTTATCCACTCATCTACTAATGGGCACTTGGGCTGTTTCCAGATCTTGGCTATTGTAAATAATGCTGCTGTGAACATAGGGGTGCATATATTTTTTTCTGATTGGTGTTTTGGGATTCTTAGGATATATTCCCAGAGGTGGGATCTCTGGGTTAAAAGGCAGTTCCATTTTTAATTTTTTGAGGAAACTCCATACTGTTCCTTTAAAGAAACTGACTGTTGTCAAATTTTATAAGTACATGCGCACACACACTGAAGATCACATGGATTTATTAATGAATTCTTCCAAATATCTAAGAAATAAATAGTACCAGATTTTATAATCTGACATGAGCATGGCAGTAAAGAAATATTACAAATCAACCTCTCATTTACATAGATAACAAAATAATAAGATATTAACAAATTGACATCATTACTATATTAAAAGAATAATACATTATACTTAACTGACATTTATTTTGGTTTTGCAGGAGTGCTTTAGTATCAGAATATCAGTTACATTAAATAGGAAAAAGACTTTGGTTATAGACATGATCATCCTGATGATGAGACAAAATATTTGAAAGCACTCAACACTATTCATGACAAAACTCTAAGCAAATTAAGAAGAGAAGGGAACATGCCCAACCGGCTTGGGTCAGTAATTGAGCTTGGACCCATGAATCAGCAGGTTGCAGTTTAATTCCCTGTCAGGGCACATGCCTGGATTGCGGACTCAATCTCCAGTAGGGCTGTTCAGGAGGCAGCAGATCAATGCTTTTCTCTCATCATTGATGTTTCTATCTCTCTCTCCCTCACCCTTCCTCTCTCTGAAGTCAATAAAAATATTTTTTTAAAAATAGAGGGAACTTTTTTTTTTATGTGATAAAGGGCATGTTTTAGCTATCTTATTGTTGCTATAAGAAATTACCACAAATTTAGCAGGCTGAAACAACACAATTTTTTTTAATCTGTACTTTTTATTTCTATACTGTCCTTATGAATTTTGAATCAATATTATATTACTCTCATAAAATCATATCTCACTATCACTTATAATGGAAATAAATTATTATGTATATTGGGCACTTACCACATAGTAGGCATTTTTTATGAACACAAATTTATTATCTAATATGTTCTGTGATCAGAAGTCTGGATGTACTTGGCTGAAATTAGACATTGATACAACTTCATTCCTTACTGGAGGCTCTATGAAAAGATCCGCTTTCAAATTTATTCAGGTTTTGGGAAGAATTCAGTGTTGCAATAGTAAGACTGAGGTTTTTTGTTTTCTTGCAAGCTATCATCTGGGAGCTGTCCTTACCTCCTAAAGGCCTCTGTCTGGTTCTTGTAAATGGCCCAAATGTAATGGGGTGATTAATCCTTCTCATGCTTAGAATCTCACTGAATTTTTCCTGCTTCCTGTTCTACCTCATGTCTCTAACTGGAGGCAGAAAAAGTGCTCTGCTGTTAAGGGCTCATTTGATTTGATTTGGCCCACCTGGAAAATGTCCCTATTTTAAGACCTGTAGTATTAATTACATCTGCAAAGTCCCTTTTGTCAGATAATCTATTTATGAAATCTAGAGATAGGGCACAAACATCTTTGGATGACCATACTGCTCACCACAGGGCATCTACAAAAACCTTACAGTACATGTGATTCTCAATCAGGAGCTATTGGAAACTTTTTCACTGAACTTAGGAATGAGACACAACTATCCACTATCATTGATTTTATTTAGTACTCACCTAGAGGAGCTAGTCTATGTAACAACAAAAGAAAAACAAATAAAAGGTATAAAGTTTGAAAAGCAAATAATAAAAATTTTTTACTTGTAGATGGCATAATTATGTACCTAGAAAAGCCAAAAGTGTGTATGTACCAGCATCATACAAGATGAAATATATTTCTTTAAAAAATAGCCCTCAACATTGTTTGTGTGACTGTAAAATGGTGCAGCCACTGTGGAAAGTACTTTGAATTATAATCCAGTATTTTGACTGGATTATAATTCAAAATACCCAAAAGGATTAAAAGCAGGGACTCAGATACTTGTACTCTAATATTCATAGAAGCATTATTCACAAAAGTTAAGACATAGAAAGAACACAAATGTCCATCAAAAGATGAATGGATAAACAGAAGATAGTTGATACATACAATATAATTATTCAGACACAAAATGGAATTAGATTCTTATATATGCTGCAACTTAGATGAACCTTGAAAACAGTTTGCTAAGTGAAATAAGCCAGAAACAAATGGACAGATATTGTATGAATCCACGAGTGTGAATTATCTAGAATAGTCAAATTTATAGAGACAGAAAGCTGAATTGTGGTTAGCAAGAGATGGGGGAAAGGACTCGTGGGGAGTTATTGTATAAGGGGTAGAGAGTTTTGCAAAATGAAAGCTTCTAGGCAGTGATGGCGAGCCTTTTGAGCTCGGCGTGTCAGCATTTTGAAAAACCCTAACTTAACTCTGGTGCCGTGTCACATATAGAAATTTTTTGATATTTGCAACCATAGTAAAACAAAGACTTATATTTTTGATATTTATTTTATATGTTTAAATGCCATTTAACAAAGAAAAATCAACCAAAAAAATGAGCTCACGTGTCACCTCTGACACGTGTGTCATAGGTTCGCCATCACTGTTAGAGAGTGGTTGAACAATATGAACATTCTCAACACTACTAAGCTGTTCACTTAAAATTGATAAGATGATAATTTTTATGTTATGTATATTTACCACAATAAAAAAAACCTTAAAAACTAAAAAAAATAGTACCCCAAAGCATAAAAATTTCATATGTCTAGGACTACATCAAATGAAAGATGGACAAAACCTTTATGTGAAAAACTAAAGAAAAGCATTATAGAGAAACTAAGAAATATATAGAGAAGTAAATCATGTTGGATTGGAAAATTTTATACTGTAAACATGTCAATTCTTCCAAATTATTCTATAAATTCAAGGTAATCAAAGTAAAAATATTAGCAGTTTTTTTGAAGAAACTATTAAGTTGATTCTAAAACTCAAATAAAAATGAAAAGAACCAAGAACAGCCAGGGATGTCTTGAAGAAGAAAACAAAGCTTGAGGACATAAAATATCAAATAGCAAGATGTATTATAAAGCAATAGAAATTGAGGCAGCGTGCTACTGGCACATGCATAGAAAAACTGACAAATGGATCAGAGAAAAGAACCAAGAAACACACTCAGAAATACACAGTTACCCAATTTATGACAAAGATGATACTGTAATGCAGTGGTTAGAAATAGGACATTTCAGTAAATTGTGCTTGGTCAGTGGGATATTTATATGGAAAAACATTTATCTAGTACAACACTAGTGATTTTCTTTTCTTTTCTTTTCTTTCTTTTAGTCTTTATTGTTGAAAGTATTACATAGGTCTTCCTTTTCCCCCCATTAAGCTCTTTTAGCCCTCTCCCATCCTCCCCCACCCCCAGGCCCTCACTACCTCATTGTGTGTGTTCATGGGGTATGCTTACAAGTTCATTGGTTCATTGGCTTCCCTCTGAGGTTCAACAGTCTGTTCTTCCTTCTATGACTCTGGGTCGATTTTTGACTATCAGTTTATTTGGTTCATCAGATTCCAAATATGAGTGAGATCATGTGATACTTATCTTTCTCTGACTGGCTTATTTCGCTCAGCATAATACTCTCCAGGTCCATCCATGCTCTTGCAAATGGTAAGAGTTCTTTCTTTTTTACTGCTGCATAGTATTCCATTGTGTAAATGCACTACAGTTTTTTTATCCATTCATCTGCTGATGGGCACTTAGGCTGTTTCCAAGTCTTAGCTATTATAAATTGCCCTGCTATGAACATGGGGGTGCATATATTCTTTCTGATTAGTGTTTCAGGTTTCTTAGGATATATTCCTATAAGTGGGATGACTGGGACAAGTGGGAATTCTATTTTTAATTTTTTGAGGAAACTCTATACTGTTCTCCACGGTGGCTGTACCAGTCTGCATTCCCACCAGCAGTGTGCGAGGGTTTCTTTTTCTGTGCATCCTCACCAGCACTTGTCTTTGGTTGATTTGCTAATGACAGCCATTCTGACAGGTGTGAGGTGATATCTCATTGTAGCTTAGATTTGCATCTTTTGGATGATTAGTGACTTTGAGCATTTTCATATGTCTCTTGGCTTTCTCTATGTCCACTTTGGAGAAGTGTCTATTTAGGTCCTCTGCACACTCTTTGGTTGGATTTTTCATCTTCCTTTTGTTAAGTTCTATGAGTTCCCTATATATTTTGGAGATTAAACCTTCATCAGATGTATCATTGGCAAATATGTTCACCCATGTAGTGGGGTCTCTTCTTATTTTGATGATGGTTTCTTTTGCCATGCAGAAGCTTTTTATTTTGATCTAGTTCCTTTTATTTTCTCCTGAGTTTCCATTGCCTTAGGAGAGGCATTGGTAAACATATTGCTATGAGAGAGAAATGTCTGAGATTTTGCTGCCAATGGTTTAATCTAGGACTTTTATGGTTTCGCGTCTTACATTTAAGTCTTTTATCTATTTTGAGTTCATTCTTGTATATGGTGTAAGTTGGTGGTCTAGTTTCATTTTTCTGTACATATCTGTCAAATTATCCCAACACCATTTATTGAAGAGACTATCTGTGCTCCAATGTATTCTTTTGCCTCCTTTGTCAAATATTAATAGAGCATAGTGGCTTGGATCGATTTCTGGGTTCTCTGTTCTGTTCCATTGATCAATATGCCTGTTTTTGTGCCAGTACCAGGCTGTTTTGAGTACAGTGGCTTTGTAGCATAACTTGATATCTGATATTGTGATTCCTCTTTGTTCTTCTTTCTCAGAATTGCTGCAGATATTCATGGTCTTTTTTGGTTCCATATACATTTTTGGAGTGTTTGTTCTAGGTCTGTGAAATATGCCATTGCTATTTTAATGGGGATTGCATTAATTTATAGATTGCTTTGGGTAGTATGGACATTTTAATGATGTTGATTCTACTAATCCATGAACACGGTATATTCTTCCACTTGTTTATAGCTCCCTTTATTTCTATTTTCAATGTTCTGTGGTTTTCAGAGTACAGGTCTTTTACCTCTTTGGTTAACTTTATTTCTAAGTATGTCAAGTTTTTTTGTTGCAATGGTAAATGGGATTTTTTAAAAAAATTCTTTTTCTGAAAGTTCACTATTGTTGTATAAAAGTGCTTGGGATTTTTGGGTGTTAATTTTGTATCCTGCTACATTTCTGAATTCATTTATTAAATCCAGTAGTTTTTTGATGGAGTATTTAGGTTTTCTATGTACAGTATCAGGTCATCTGCAAATAATAAGAGTTTTACTTCCTCCCTTCCAATTTGGATGCCTTTTACTTCTTCTTGTCTGATCACTGTGGTCAGGACTTCCAGAACTATGTTGAACAACATCAAGTATGATGTTAGCTATAGGTTTGTCATATATAGCCTTTATTATGTTGACATATATTACCTCTATTCCCTCTTTGCTGAGAGTTTATAAAAAAGGGTGTTGGATTATGTCAAATGCTTTTTCTGCATCGATTGATATGATCATGTGATTTTTGTCTTGCAAGCTGTTTATGTGCTGTATCACACTTATTGATTTGCGAATATTGTAACAACCTTGCGTACCTGGATTAAATCCCACTTGGTCATGATGTATGGTCTTTTTAATGTATTGCTAGATCCGGTTTGATAAAATTTTGTTGCAGATTTTAGCGTCTGTGTTCATTAGGGATATTGGCCTGTAGTTTTCTTTCTTTGTCTTATCTTTTTCTGGTTTTGGAATTAAGGTGATGATGGCCTCATTGAACGAGTTTGGAAATGTTTCTTCCTTTTGAATTTTTTGGTATAGTATGAGGAGTAGAGGCATTAGTTCTTCTTTGAATGTTTGGTAAAAGTCCTCTGTGAATCTGTCTGGACCAGGGCTTTTGCTTACTGGGAGTTTTTATTTTTTATGTTTTATTTATTTTTTTATTACTGCTTCAATTTCATCAGTAGTTATCGGCCTATTCAGGTTTTCTGATTCTTCCTGATTCAGTTTTGGAAGGTTGTTTTTTCTAGGAATATGTCCATTTCGTCCAGGTTGTCCCATTTGTTGGAATAAAGTCATTCATAGCATTTTATTACAATCCTTTGTATTCCTGTGAGGTCAGTTTTTACTTCACCTCCTTCATTTTTGATTTTGTTTATTTGGGTCTTCTCTTTTTTTTTTTTTCCTGGTGAGCCTGGCTAGAGGTCCATCAATCTTTGTCCTTTTGAAGAACCACTTCTTGGTTTTATTGATCTTATGCATTGTTTTTAACACTAGTGATTTCAAAGTGTGATTCATGAACCCCTGGGAGTTCCAGAGATCTTTTCAGGGAGTCTTTGAGTTTAAAGCTATTATCATATGAATGTGAAGACATTCTTTACCTTTTAACTCTATTGACATTTGTAATGTTGGTACAAAAAAGAGAGGTAAAACCTATGGTACTTTAGCACTAATCAAGTCAATGACAGCCAACTAGTGTTCATTCTATTTTTTATTTACTATTATGCACTCACAGTAAGAACTAAAGCCAGTTTCACTATGTATAATGCCAGGTGGGTGCATAAATTATCAGGGAATCACTTTGTAAATGACATAATTGTATAATCACTATGCTGTCTATACAGCTAAAACTAATATAAAATGGTATTGAGTATCAACTGCAAGTGAAAAATGAAAGAAAAAAGAATGACCTTTATGAAACAATAAAAATCATTTCTTTTATTAAATTTTAACTTTTAGTATACATCTTTTTAATATTTTATATGATAAAATGACAGTATATAGTAAAATACTTCTGTGTATGATAGTTGTCTCAATGAAAAACAATTGTGATTGAGTTGCCAGCTGAACTAGCCACTTTTTACATGGAACACCATATTCACTTGAATAAATGATTGTCAAACTGTGGTTATTAAGATTTTATTTGGTGGACATATTCCTAAATATTAATGAAGTCAGTCTGCCACTTGAAGATAAACAACTCATAGTATGTGTTGCCCATAATAAAATTTGATCTTCAAGTAAAAATTGGTATTATGGAAAACTGTGAACTTGACATCTCCCAAGTACTTAAATATTTTTGTGATAAGATCTGTGTGATTCTAATGTGGTTTTTAAAAATTTATATAACAAAATGTGTCAACATTTGAAAGATCTGTGTAAATCAATGAGTAAGTATTTTCCGAATGATCAATATATGATTTTCAAAATCATGCATAGGTCAAAGATCCATTAAAACCCAAGACATGTCCATTACTTTAAAGTAACACAGTACAAACAGTTCACAGTACAAAAACTTCTGATACTTTTTCAGATACTATATTGCAACTAACCTTTAAGATACTACTACTTGTCAAATGTGGTATCAAAGAATATCCACAATTGTCTTGAAATATCAATATAATACTCTTCTTTTTTCTAATTACAATCTGTATGAGACTCAATTTTCTTCATAAACTTCAATCAAAATAATATAGCATAACAGATTGGAGAAGCAGATATGAGAATCCAGCTGTTTTATTTTTTTATTTTTTTTAAAATATATTTTATTGATTTTTTACAGAGAGGAAGGGAGAGAGATAGAGAGTTAGAAACATCGATGAGAGAGAAACATCGATCAGCCGCCTCCTGCACATCTGCTACTGGGGATGTGCCCGCAACCCAGGTACATGCCCTTGACCGGAATCAAACCTAGGACCGTTCAGTCCGCAGGCCGACGCTCTATCCACTGAGCCAAACCGGTTTCGGCCCAGCTGTTTTATATTATGTCATGTATTAAAGTGTTTTACAAGAATATAAAAAATGTTATATTACTCACTAAATATGCTTTATGTTTTGAAAATATAATTTTAATATGTTACTGTTAACATGCAATTTTATTACACTTTTAATTGCATTAATACATAAGTATTTTTAAGTTTTCTATTATGGTAAGTATCAATAAATATAACCCACATAAACTAAAGCTCCTTGCAGTCCTCACTATTTTTTAAGACTATAAAGGATTTCTGAGACTAAAACATATGAGAATCACTGCTATACAAGAAAATCTATTCCTACTGACTTAATATATAAATGTGAATGATAAAATCATAAAGCTTTTAGAGGAAAACTTAGATTATCTTTCTGACATTGGAATAGGCAAATATTTCTTAATATACAGAAAGTATGAACCTGAGACAAAAATGGAAAATTTGATTATATTAAAACTAAGAACTTCTCTTAGTCAAAAGAAAGCATTAAGAACATAAAAAGGTAATCTATTCACAGTGAGGAACCCATACATGTGACAGAGGACCCATACTCAGAATATATGCAAAACTATTGCAACTTAATGAGAAAAAAAGACAGACAATATAAAAATGGACAAAAACCTTGAACCAATATTTCAAAAAATAATCAATCTCCTGAAGCCAGATCTTTTACAGGCTCTTAACCTAAATTAACAATTTTGGTTTTATATTGATAGTCACTATTTTTCAAAGTGAGGTTCAAGGCCTACTTGAATCAATATCACCTGGTAGGCTTATAAATAAAGAATGATTTCAATTCCAAGCCTATGGGTATGGTATCCAAATCTCAACACGGTCGTTTTTTATGTCTTTTAATGTGATTTTTATGTATTCCAGTCACTTTTGTTCATCTGGAGCTGTTAATATATTTTCCTGTGCATTTGATGGTAATATCATCTGGTTGTTTTGAATCACATTCAACAAAGTGCAGGGTGAAAACTGACAATACACTTTCTATAAGATAAAAAAAAGAGTGAATGAAAACTATTGCAAAATAAATATCCAAAAGACAACCTAAGATCATTGCTGATCTTATATAGAGTTATTCTAAAGATGTGTTGACATGAAATCTATGAGAAATAAGAAACAGTATGTGGGTGGTGAATGTATAGACCAGATGTTCTGAAAGTGTGGTCTCTGGACCAGTAGCAGATACATCACCTGGAATCTTGTTAGAAATGCAAATTCTCTGGTTCCAGCTGATGACTGAATAAAAAATTCTGGGGGTTGGGCCAGAAATCATTTTTTAACAAGCTCCCCAGTTAATTCTGATATATGCTTAAGTTTGAGAACAACAGATAGAAACAATTATTTTGAGAAATTTAGTTGTGAACAAAGATGCCTAAGCATATTTAAATACTGATGGAATAGAGTTTCTACTGGAGAAGTGGTGGAAAATGTAATAATAAAAAGGAAATTCCACTAGGTAATATTCTTGAACAGCTATAAGATAATGGAATTCAGTCACAGTTCAAAGTAGAGGGTTACTTATGCATTGTAATAAAAAAGAAAGTCAAAATGATGGATTTAGATAATAGCTAATATTTATTGAATCCTTATTATATGCCAGATACCAGTCTCATATATTCATATGCTAAATTCTTATATTGTTGTAATAATCCTATATAAGATTATTATTATTCCTATTTTACTGGTGAGGAGATAGAATTAGTGAGAGGTTAAATAACTTTTCCAAAATCACACAGCTAGTAAGTAATAATGCTAGGCTTCAGACACAGGAGGTCTGGCTTCTAAGCTTATGTTCTTTTTAATTTTTTTTTTATGTTCTTAACTATTGTGCTATGCTGTATCTTATTCTCAAGTAGGTTTTTTAATGTGATGTATGGAAATAGAAAGAATTCCTATTAGATAGCTCTCCCCGTCCCGCCCACCCCCTCAAACCCCAAGAAATAATCTGCTGAAAGTGAGTGAGGAGGAGCATCCCGATATTTAAAGTCAATGGAGCTAATTTAGAAATAAACATTGTGGAATATAGGGGGTGGGGGACAACTGAGAAAAAATATTTAAAAAATCATTAAAATGGCCAGAATGGTTGAAGACTAATTTGAGGTTGGTGATCATTAACTCAGAGTCCTACAAAAACCTTTGTCATATTGTAACCTATGGCAATAATCAACTGCCTGTGTGTAAGTGAAGAGATAGATGTTTGGTTTTATCCAAGGTTGGAATTTTTGTCAGTTAGTTAAGAAGAGAAGATAGGGGAGCAGGATGCTTTCTGGGTTAGCAATAGGCATATTGCACTGATAGGCAATAACATGTAAACTGGGTATAAATACAAGTTAAAATGAAATTTCTTATACTGTCAAGAAATTTAGAAAAGAAAAAAAAATCACACATATTCTTACAGCTATCTTTAAGTCTCTGTTCCCTGGCAAGTCTTTAGCCATATGTGTGAATATTTTATGTCATTTAAGCATATTGTACCTTAAATTTTGTACTGTTTCTTCACTTAGAAAATATGTTTTAATTTGCTACAGTTTTTTATTTATCATTTTAATAGATGTTTTACATATTTGATATAGCATGATCTACTTAATCCTTCTCATATGTGGAATCATTTTTGTTGTCCTAAATTTTCTAATTTGTTGTTCTTCCTTTTTGAATAGATTTCTTAGAGCAATTTCTTTAGATGAGATTATTGCAAAAAAAAAGATATGTACAATTTATGTCTCTTGATTTGTTGATAAAATTTCAACTTTCTGTCCAGAATAATTGTCCTAATTTACCTTATCACCAGAAAAGTGTGAATATTCCAGTTTTTCTATATTGTCTTCCATTATCAGGCTTTTAAAAATACTTAAAATATTTTTCTAATTTAATAGAAGTAAAATAACACTTTAATTTTATTGTAATGATTACTACTTTTATTAATAGTCAATGAACAAGTTTCCATATGATTTTTTTGCTTTATAGATTTCCTTTTGAGCGAGTATCTTTTGCCAGTGTCCAGTATGTCTATTAGGATTTTGGTGTTGTTCCTACTTAAATAAACTCAGTAAAAAGTAGATGAAATTCTTCCTCTTAGGTGTCGTAAATATAATATACTCTTGCAAAATGTATAAATTCCCAATAGCTCTGAGTGTTCATTTTATTGCTTCAGTGCATGTTCAAATTCATAGCTTTGGAAATATTCACATCTATTAGCATGACATTTGCACATGGCAGCTGAGGAATATTTTACAACATAAAATAATTCATAAAATTACTCAAGTTGGAATTATGGAGGTATAGATATAATACATTAAATATTTATGGATTTATATTAAATAGCAGAATTCTGAATAGTTTTACCTGAAAAAATAAGTAATAAAATTTTCTTATATTTGCAAACATGTAAGATTTCAATTTTATTTATTTAAATTTGATTTTAAAATTTCCTATTTATTAAATGTTATTTGTATATCCTATATAATAAAAGCATAATATGCAAATCAACCGAAAGGCAGAATGACCGGTCGCTATGATACTCACTAACCACCAGGGGGCAGATGCACAATGCAGAAGCTGCCCCCTGGTGGTCAGTGCACTCCCACAGGGGGAGCACCACTCAGCTAAAAGCCAGGCTTGTGGCTGGTGAGCCCAACAGCAGTGGCGGGAGCCTCTCCTTCCTCCGAGGCAGCACTAAGGAGCAGTGAGCCGGTCTCACAGCGGGCAAGTGCAGCAGCAGGGCTCCCACCTCTGCTGCAGGCTGACAGTAAGGAGCAAGGGGTCCTGGACTGCGAGAACCCCAGACTGTGAAAGGATGCAGGACTGGCTGAGGGTCCACCCCCCCGCCCCAGGTGCATGAATCTCTTGCACTGGGCCTCTAGTTTATATGTAATAAATATTTTGAATATTTTAGATAAGAAATAGTTTATTGCAATTTTATATGAGTACTAAATTTATTTTTATTTTATATTTTCACTTTATTTAAAGGTTGATGAAATAGATTCAAATTTTGTACACTTTGAGTTTAATAATATTTTATTTTTAAATTTTTTAGATAGAGTGTATACAGCCAACAAGTAATGTGAAAATTTAATTGCAACAGAGTGATTATACTAAAATAAAGGTAAAAAATAAGTTTTTGGAATAAAATATTTATAAATAAATATATGGAATAAAATATGTTATGCATTATGTACATAATATATTATCTAAACATTGCTGACACAATATCAGAATAATGATAAAAATGGTCAGTTTTGACACTTTACCTACTTTGATTCATATAAAAATTATAGCTTTGCACATTTTAAAATTTTGTCATTTTAATGATATATTTGTTAAATTATTTATAAATTGTATATATTTACACATATGATATGTGGGCCTTTATTTATACTCTTGCTCCATGCCTCACAAGTGTTCAATGTGGGTCCACCTTTATTAAATAATGGTTATTTAATAAACTTATTAAATACATAAAGGAAGAATCACATTTTAAACAAAAATATGTACTTGTTACAGAAGTAAAAAGTTCACCCTCTTGAGTTTCAATTATTTGCATCAATGTCATCACTCTATTACAGAGTGATCTTTTCTGTGTGGCAGCTAACTACAAGTAAAAGCCTACACAAATGCATGTAGAGATTTCAAGCCTTAATAAAATAAATTAGCTGAAAACCAAAACGCAAATCCAGAGTATTTTTCAAGGCACTTTTCCTTCATATTTATATTGCTCTAGCTCTCTCAAACAGAATCTGAGATGCTTTATAATTGTTAAAACTTGATATACTCTGCTATAAAGCAGTGTTGGAATGTATGTAAGAATCGTTTTTTTTTTTATTGCTTAAAGTATTACAAAGGGTATTACATATGTGTCCTTTTTTTTCCCCCCGCCCTTGACAGTCCAAAGAATCGTTTTTTAAAAAGATGTATTAATTGCTTCTGTGAAAATGCAATGTATAATATTTAAAGCAGTGGGTTGAGAATCACACATATAAAAGCAACCAAAGTGCACTAATGAGAGAAATCATATGTCATAAAGAATGCAACTGCTTGAAGTTAATCCTAATGCATGTTACAAAGTTCCAATGTTCAAACAATTTTAATGAACAGAGACTGTGTTTTTAATAACATATAGCACAATCTCTTATACCTCAGTTACTAGGACATTTCCTAGCATTCACATTTCTGTATTTTTATGTAATTCATTGCAAAATGAAATTCTCAGTTTTAAACTCTGCATTCTAAGCAGACTTGGCCACTCTAAATTGGAAAACAAAAATGGTACAGGACTTGTTTTGTTCATTTTTTGTTTTGGGAATTTTAGATGCAAAGATTCATTACAATGCCAAGAATTCATCTTTAATCTTCTTTCTTTTTAGAATTACCAGTACTAAATGGGAAAATCCCTAATGTAGTAGGTGATTCTCCTATTTTTTAGTACATTTTCTTTTACCCTGGTCTAATAAGACATGTGGACATAAATTTTCCACAATCTTCTATTTTAACCTGAAAAATTAATTACAGAAAATAAAATCGTATGATGAGGGGAAGATTCAGCTATTGTGAAACCTGAAGTGTAACTAATTTGGGAGATAATGTTTAAGAAATAGAATACTAATTACAATTAAGTATGTAAATTCAGCACAATAACTAATATTTACTCTGAATGATAAAATAACTTGCAATAAATTACACATTTAAAAATCTGCCATTGTCTAACTACTAATCTGTACAGGTGAAACTAATACAAAGTAATACTGAATCTAAACAGCAATTAAAAAATAAAAAATACCCATGTAAAAAAATCTGTCAAATACAATAAACATAACCAAATTCAGAAAAAGGAAGCAGTGTTTTTATTAATTAATTGTGTTTCACAGTTATAATACTTTCCCCAAAGTTTTTAGGCTACACAATCAATGATCTGCACATATGAAAATTATTTTGCAATATTTTCTATAGCAAGAATAAAAAGACTAAACATGCTTTATTATAATATGGTTAAACCCTATTTTTAAATATTTAATAATATAGAACAGGTTTTTTTTCAGTTTTCCAACTCACTTTTTGGAATGCCATATAAATTTTAGGATTGTTGTCAAATTTGGAAGACCTCTATCAAATATTTTTCATATATCCGATGTAAGATTTCAAAAACATTTTAAGTTTTCTTGTGCAATGGCAACTTCGAGGTAATCTTAAAATTGACAGCATTCATTATCCAGTCTGTCACCAATGTCCTTATTTTGAATTTTTTCTTGCTTTTATCATTGTCAGTAATTCACCTCAAATCAGCAAGAAATTTAAATATTTTCCCAATGTGGTCATGACTCATTTTGTAATAATTGAATTATCAAAAAAATCCAAAAGCCTATTCATTACTTGTATTCAATGATTCAATGACTTTTCTTATATATATTACTAGAGGCCCCGTGCATGAATTCATGAATTTGTGCACCAGTGGGGCCCCTCAGCCTGGCTTGCAAGATTGGGCTGAAACTGGCTCTCCAACATCCCCCGAGGGCTCAGGCCAAGCTGAGGGACCCCACCAGGGCACAATTAGGACCGGGGAGGGATGTGGGAAATTGGCCAGCTGGGGAAGGAACACGGGGAGGGCTCCAGGGTGTGTCCAGCCCCTCTCGCTCAGTCCTGATCGGCTGGACTCCAGCAGCAAGCTAACCTACTGGTCGGAGCATCTGCCTCCTGGTGGTCAGTGCATGTCATAGCGACTGGTCAACCGGTTGACTCTCTGCCCCCTTGTGGTCAGTGCACATCATAGCGAGCAGTTGAGAGGCCTTAGCATATCAGTAGCATATTATGCTTTGATTGGTTGAAAGGCCCACCAGACACTTAGCATATTAGGCTTTTATTATATAGGATTGATTTCAGAGAGAGAAAGGGAGCTGGAGTTTCCAGTCAGTTTGGCTGTTAAGAATATAAGAGCAAGATCTCTAAGGATGAGAGAGTAGGTGTGATCTATCTCTGAGGTATGTCTGCTTAAAAAAAAAAATTATGCATTTCCTTAAAAAATGCATGATCAAGGCAAATATGTATAAATCCATTATTCAATAGATCTGGATACAGTTTAGTACAACAACCTGTCCAGTCTCAGCTAAGTCAGCAGTAAGCAGGGTCATTGAGGACATAGTAGGGGCAATAGACAGACTATGCTCAGGGGCAAGCATAGTTCCAGTAGAGTTAAATGATAAGTATTAAGTACAGCTTGCTAGGAATTTTTTAGGCCTTATATCTTTTAATCTTTTCAACAACTCCAAAAGTAATTTTATTGGTTTGGACTTTTTGGTTGTAAATAACTGAAACCAATTCTAACTAGATTAATGAAGAAAGGGGATATTAATTGTTTAGAATCAGTAATGTTTCATGATGCCCAAAGGCATGAGTAGAAACTCCATGGTAAATAGTTAAAATAAGAAATTTAGAAGTTATTGGAAAACCAGGTAGCAATTTCCCTCCATTTTTTGCCTCTGATTTTTTTTTCCCTTGGGGCCTGCTTTGTCTTTCTGGCTCTTTAGAGTAGTTTTCTGTTACCCAGTCTCCGTAGATCATAGGTTCTCATTTCTAATCCCAAGAAAGGGGGTAGATAGGGAAAGAAGCCAATTGGGTTCAATCTAAGCTGAATTTGGGCCAATCTAATATGACTGGAGAAGGTCATCTAGTACAAACATTGTTATTGGCTGTCCACTTCTGTGGACCAGATTTCTTTTAAGGGGCTGACTATGGGCTTAGGGTATTATGTATCATCATCTTATAGGTGCAGGAAAAATGAATCTTAAGAAGGTATGTAACTCCTCCAATGTCACAACCAAAGCAGAAATTAGATTTGAACTCTGGTCTTTATGTTCACAAAACAGTCTTTTCACCATTCCATAATATCTTCTTAAAGCAAGAAACATTGTTACATAGACATAATAAGAACTGTATAGATTGAAGTTAGATAAAACTAATGGCTGAGGTGTGGACATGAGTCATGAAGAAATACATTGAGTGGCATAATGCTCAGGGTCAAATCTTTTCACAGCAGAGTCAGTAGATGAGACTTATTGAAGAGAAGTCAGAAACAGAGATATGACTAGATAGTATGCTTGTGTCAAGTCAGAAGTAAATTTAGCTACCAATAGGCTTTGTGACTTTTATGCCTAGCTCTAGAGGCAGTAGCTGTGGGACTTCAATAGCCCTGGTCTATTAAGGCATCCATTTAATGCACAGTTATTGAGCACCTACTATGCCAGACAGTGTTCTAAGTGCAGGGATATAAAATTCCTGGACTCAAGGAATGTACATTCTAGTTGAGGGTAGACAAGTAAAAAAATCAAACAAATAAATAGTATATCAGGTGATGATGAGTGCAGGGATGAAAAACTAAGCTGGGCAAAGCATTAGAGGGTAAAGAAGCTCTACAATTTTATTTAGGATGCAGGATTGATAGGCAAGGCCTCTATGAAGAGTTGGACTACAGAAACTAAATGATTTGAGACAGGTAGTCATGCAGTTATCTGGGGTCAGGTATTCCCTGGTTCCCCATTTGAAAGTTTACATCATTGGTGTTCAGACCTTGCATTGGGGGATTCCAATTCTGTGTGACACTTGAATCTTTGGGATCTTCTTTTATTAGAATACTAGAGACCTGGTGCATGAAATTCATGCAGTGGGGGTGGGGTGTCCCTCAGCCCAGCCTGCGCCCTCTCCAATCTGGGAACCCTCTGGGTATGTTCAACTGCTGGTTTACGGGGATCGGACCTAAACCAGCAGTCAGACATCCCTCTCACAATCTGGGACTGCTGGCTCCCAACCGCTCACCTGCCTGCCTGCCTGATTGCCCCTAACCGCTTCTGCCTGCCAGCCTGATCACCCTCTAACCACTCCGCTGTCAGCCTGATCAATGCCTAACTGCTCCCCTGCAGTCCTGATCACCCCAACTGCCCTCCCTTGCCATCCTGGTCTCCACCAACTGCCCTCCCTTGCCAGCCTGGTCACCCCTAACTACCCTCCCTTTCTGGCCTGGTCACCCCTAACTGTCCCCCCCTCACTGGCCTGGTTGCCCCTTACTGCCCCCCCCTGCCTGGTAACCCCCAACAGCACCCCTCTGCCAGCCTGGTCACCCCTAACTGCCTGCCTCCACCAGCTGGGTCACCCATTAATGGCCACCCTGCAGGCCTAGTCGCCCCCAACTGCCCCCCTGCTGGCCTGGTTGCCCCCAACTGGCCCCCCTGCCAGCCTGGTCACCCCTCACTGCCTGCTTGTTCAGTCATTTGGTCATCCCTCACTAACCCCCCTGTAGGCCTTGTCTCCCCACTCAGCCTGGTCGGTCGTCCATTTGGTTGTTTCAGATGTGACAGCCCCTGGCTCTTTATATATATAGATTCTTGTGGTAGACTGATTGCATAACTGGCCCAATTCTCCATTTATTTGTTATCTGTGCCCTTAGCAATGTGATTTTACAGTTCTTTCCATCAATATTTAAGAATCTGTTTTCCTACTCCTTAAATATGAGTAAATCTTGTTACTTTATTTGTCCAATAGAATGTAGTGGATGATGGGTCTATACTGAGTCTAGGCCTCAAGAGGCTTCATGCACCTCTACTTTTTTTATTTTTAGGATCCTGATTCTTTCATACAAACTTAGGCTCTCCTGGTGGAGGACACGACACCACGTGGAGGAGAGCCTTTTCATCCCAGTGACTCCAGATGAGGTCTTAGTTATGAATGAGACAAGATCAGTAAAGTTTCCCAGCTGACCTGCAGATCCATGAGTGAACTCCATCAAGCTCAACCGACATGAGAACTTCCCAGCCAACATGTCGACTTATGAGCAATACTATATGGTTATGAGCAAAATGACAGGGTTATTAGTTTAGGCAATTGAGTTTCAGAATGTTTTGTTATATAGCATTATTATGGCAACAGATAACTCATTCTCTCCCTCCCCCCCCCCCCCCCCCCCGCAAAAGAATGCTAACCTCGAGAAGTTAAGGAATTATGATTGTTCAAATTTGGAATGTATACTTACAACTCAGCCTGAAATACTATCTTCAGTTTTGATGGTGTGTGGGTGTGTGTGTTTAAAATGTATGTGTCATGAGGTAAAGAGCCAGGAAGGGAGAGTGAGAGGGGATGTTGAGAGGATCAACGCAAGTTTACTGTGTAGTAGATATGCAGTCTTGAAATATTTCTTCTCATTACATGTGCACACATGATGATGTGATGAAACCAGTACGCATAGCTCCATAACCACAGTTGGTAGAATGTGACAGAGGTGCTCTTATATTCTTCCACTTAGGCTGCAACCTTGTGACTACCAATGCTCTAACAATCTAGATAAAGGCCCATATATTCTCAATTTTAAAAATAAAATATTGCTAGAAAACAAATCTCTCACATCCACCATACAAAACACAAAAAATTTCCTAAGCTTGCAAAATCCTTCTGTTTTTTCGTCTTCACAATGTTGTGTTTTTCTGTGGCTTCCTATATTTCTGTTTGTTTAAAGAGTGACATGATACTTTGTGTATAAAGAAATGCTCTGAACCATCAATAAGATATATACTTTGAGCTGTATTTTCCAGCTGTAGGAATGGATTTACACTGTTTGTCCCAGCCCCTTTTACCCGCTGCCCAATTTTGCTGGTATGAGGACTGCTTTCTAAAGTCATGGAAATAAAAGTCAACCCTGCCCCTATTAATAGTGTCCTCAGCAATTAAGTTCAATAAGTCCTGGATTGAATTTCAATAGAACCTTCTAATGTGTCTTCAAAAATTTTTTCAACTGTTATCACATTCTGACTTAAAATTGATAGGCTGGGCTTCTTATTTTAAACTCCACAAACAATAAGACTTACTAAAAGGATGTTTCAGCAAGCACACTTGATTACTTCTCTCAGCAATAGTTGATATTATCTTCAGCCACTTTTCCCTTTGTGAAAGAGCATATTTGTGTAAAAGAGACAAAGTTAACAGCTTGCAATTATTTCCATGATAATATCTTAAAAGATAAGACAACTACGCTATATGTAATTAATATTTATATTTACAAATTGGTCTTTGACATTGGGCTTAAATAATTTTTCACCAAACTACAGTTAAGACAGCAATCTGAATATATATATTTTACTGATGATTTAAATGTTTTATTTATAGACTTTATTCCAAAATCAGAATTTGAACTTAGATAATTCAAAGACAAAAATAAAACAGATTTGAATAACTCTTCTTTCACAAATATTTGTTTCTTAAAATGATGTTGTCTTGAGAACTGATAATTTTCAAAAGTGACATTAAGAAAATATTACATACTGTCACAAATTATTATAACACTCATTAAGAAATGCACAAATGTTTACATAAAGAATCTGGTGAAAAACACTAAAAAATTTTTAAAGTCTGTTGGCAATTAAAAACACACATAGACACGGTGAATATATTTTTCTTAATTGTAATTGGTATGATAAAAATTTGCTAGTTTTCTATTTAAGTAGTAATTTCCTATAAATGTATCTGTAATATATAAACCATTCAATTTTATAATACACATTACATTTTGGATCAAGAAACTATCATCAATATATTATGATTATTAAAACTTTTCTGCTTAAACCCCACTAGAGAATATTCGATAGATCTTAAGTGCACTATTTTGCACACACTTGGTGTTCTGTTCATACACCAAATGAAATTGCATCTCAAACTTGAAAATGGAATTTAAGTCATGGTATTCACATCTGCCAGCTATGCAGATGGGCTATTAGTTTTTGCTATTTTCTCAAGAACAATTTTTCTTATCGTATCTGTAGAAACTATTTCAACTATAGCTGAAATTGCAGGGATAGAAGTATGCATTTTCTTTCTCCTTACAATTGAAGCAACGATTGAGCATGTATTTTTTGTCTCATATAATATTACATGTAAAGTAGTTTGAGATCTGCTCTCTGACCTTTGAGAAAAATATGCTTGAGAATAAGAGAACCTATAGAAATTACATCCAGATCTCTGCTTTTGAGAAGGTATTTAGCAAGTAAAGGCAAGTACTAGTATATATTTTTTGGATAAACTTTTTTTCTTTTAAAGGCTAAATATTAATTATTTTCAAGATATTCCTGTAGCTTTTGTAATTTTATCCAATGGAGACTTGTGATGATTCTGATAGAGTAAGAATATGCTATTGTCCTTTATTTATTCTGTGATTACACAATTGTTTTGGTGTTGCCAGCACTGTGGAGGAGAAAGAAGCTGGTTCTCAGTTTATGAAATCTGGATTGGAATTATGGAAACCCATCACTAATAAGCCGTATTCTCTCAGTCGAGTGAGACTCTTGCTGAGGCTTGGTTATCATCTCTGAAAATGACTCAGAAGGAGAGTATGGGAAGTTATATTTGGAAGTTCATTGTAATTGGTGGAATGATTTTTATATAAAATCTAATAATTTCTTGAGACAAGTAATATGCTCACTACATATATGGCACAAACTGCCTATCTCCCCACCTCTCTTTCTCCACAGGAGTTCACATTAAAGAAATCTCAAGTTGTGTAAATGCCAGCTTAGTAAAAAACAACAAAAAGTCCACTTTCAAATAGACCAAAATTTAACTTGTTGGTTTTAGTAATCCTATGCCATGGGAAAGTGAGGATCTTTAAAACATAATGCTTTGCAGTTTTGATTAAACATGATTCCTGTTTCCTCTACATACAGTAGCCTCTTATACCCAGCAGTGATTGCATAGCCTTCATCACTAGCTGCTAGTGTCACAAGATATATTAGCATCTTTGGTGGCAGCTGGCTAAAACATTTCTATGTTTATCTTTTAAAAATATCTTTCATGCTACTGTATTGTTATGCAGTCTGGAAATACATTCTGATTCAACACTGAAAAGAAGACAGCAAAAATACTTGACAGCAGTTTTACAGTCAAGGCAGGCCATAATTTCTGTTTCAGAAACTGTGTGCAAGCTGATTTTTTCTCTACTGCTAGAGTTTTAGGGCCAGATTTTCAAACAAGCATTTGTGAACATAAAATGGGTAATTGCACACACAAATGGGCAATTTTATATGCAATTATCCATTTTGCATACGCAATTATATGCGTCTGAGTGTGTAACGCATGTACATGAAATTTGGTAAGCATCCCCATTATACCTTTCTTTGAAAATTTGGTCTATATTATAGGTTTACTTCACAGACGAAAATTAGAATTTTTCCTTTTTGATAGTCAAATTATTTTTCCTTATATAATACCTTTAAATCAAGGATCTCAAATCCCATTGCATTATTAACTCAATCATCCCAACAGCCTTATTATCTATGGATGCTAACTAAGTGTTGCAACAATCTCATTTTAGAAATTAAGAAATTAAGATGCAGAAGTTGAACTTTTCTAAATATTAACCACTTTTCATTTAGGCTGCCTGACAAATAGTTCTCTAGAATCCACTGGCCATGGGTCTGCACAAATGCAAATCAAAAAGAGCAAATATTACAAATGGCAAAAAAATAAAATAAAAGCATAAACACAAAATTTCTTGCTTTGTGCTTCAACTTAGCCAAAGTTTGTTTACATTTTTGTACTGACAAAATGCTTGCACTGTTTCCTTCTTCAAGCATAGATCCAGTAAGACAGCGAGGTTTAATAGGAGGGCTTGTTCACCTGGGAAATTCCGATGTCATTGTCAAAATGAGAGAATAAAACCTTCACTCACTTCATGGAAGTAAATTGTGTCTTTGTGTTTGCAGCATGTTTCTCAGAAAGCTGATGAAAGAGGTTTATTTGACTGATAACAGCCGGAATTTTATGGTTCCACATGTGGCTTTCACACAAAGCTGAACGCAGGATTCTTTTTTGCTTTGTTATCAGGGAAAGAAGACAAACACTTTTGAATATTTGTTGTTGTTGCTGCAGTTAACTTATGTGCCCTTTCTATCCCTGCTTGACTTGCTACCTGTCTGCCATGTCATTGTGCATGCTGTGCTGACAGTACTGCAGAGGCAGAAAACTCAAACTGTTATAGAGAGGAAAAGAATACAATCAGTTCCTGCAAGAGAAACAAGTTAGATTGACACCTACTACACAAAGATTACAAATTGACAGCAATTTTGCCTTAAATCAATGGATTATTGTATTAGGATAAGTTGAAGTACTTTAAAATGACCTTTAATTGAGGTATTACTGGGTAATAGTAATAGGAGTAGTAATAGTAGCAACAAAAGTAGGAGTGATACTACTCACCAAACCAGGAACATTTCTCAGCACTATGGGAGGTATATTAAAGAAATTGTGCATCTGAGAGTTATTTTTAACCAATTTTACAGATGAGCAAATGAGAGGTTAAAAATCTTGATTTTGGTCATACAGCTAGTCAGTAGCAGACCTGGGATTAGACCCAATGCATTCAACTATTAAATGATGAGAATGTGAAAATGGATGCAATTCCATCTCACCCATTTTCTTTTCATTCTAGGCAGTTGTATAAAATACAAGAAAAATGTTGGCATGCAGTTGCCTATTTCTCAAAATACCATTCAGAGGGTGCAGTTTTTGAAGCTTATGCATTTAAAAATTAAATTTTGCTAAATAGTATAAAAATACCACTTTGTGTAACAAGTCACAAGTCAGAGATAGAACTAAACGGAATGAGGGGCCTTATTTGAATCTTACTCTTATTTCTTGATTTAAAAAAATGTAAATTATTTTCCATAAGGTGTGTGTGTGTGTGTGTGTGTAATTTCAATTACATTAGAGAAAGTTAACTTTCTAAAGTACCTGACTCTGCCAATACCATTATTTTCTTCCTTTAATAATAACTAAAGCTGAGAAAGACCTTGAGGAATAAAATACATGCTGCTCATTAGTCTTAAACCCTTCATATAAGCATGTTTATTGGGATGTTTAATAATTTGTGCTTCCTTAGAATCTTTCATCTTAGAATCCCAGTGTGCTTTATAAACATTAATTCCCTTAGCACTGCTACTAGGAAGATGTATATGTGTATATGTGGCTTAAATATGCCCCCAAATGAGTAACTGGTTTACTTTATGTCACAAAGTGTGGGAAAGTCAGTTATAAAGTCATTATTTAATTGAATGATTTATTCTAAACACACATATATACCCATAATTTCAGAAGAATGTGTTCCCCCAAATACATTACTGTACATGATTGAAAAACTTTATAGTTGACACCTACTTCCCAAACACTCTACTATGAATCAATTTATAAAACTCCTTCTTCAATATGCACAAGAGGAAGCCAGCATGTGAAGACAGAGCTATGACGTAAGACTGCTAGGTAAATATGGGCCAGTGGAGAAATGTTCTGCTAAGCAATCTGATCAAAAGGCCCACTATCCCTCTCTTTTCATTCTCATAAAATGAAAAGAAAATGGGTGAGATGGAATTGCATCCATTTTCACATTCTCATCATTTAATAGTTGAATGCATTGGGTCTAATCCCAGGTCTGCTACTGACTAGCTGTATGACCAAAATCAAGATTTTTAACCTCTCATTTGCTCATCTGTAAAATTGGTTAAAAATAACTCTCAGATCCACAATTTAGATGCTTAGCCTTTTTGAGCAAATAAGTCTGATAACTTATAATTATGTAAATAAATGTACATGTACATGTACACACAGAGAGGGAGAGTGGGCCTTTTGATCAGATTGCTTAGCAGAACATTTCTCCACTGGCCCGTATTTACCTAGCAGTCTTATGTCATAGCTCTGTCTTCACACGCTGTCTTCCTCTTGTGCATATTGAAGAAGGTTTGCTATATACCAACCACTTCACTTGGGATGCTTAATAGGCAAGAGGGAGAGTGTAATTAAGATGCCTCTATGTCACTTATAAAACTGTGATGTGGCTACTGTACCTACGGAGCGAAAACACTTTGCACAACTATGAGTAGTGGGAGCTGGGGAGTTTAACCTGGGCTAATGTGTTGAAAAATGTATTTTAAAAAATTATGTAATATAAATTCAGAAGTTAAGAGTTTGCACACAAATGTTCAACTCCACACCCATTTGTTGTTTTGCATGCCAATAGGCACAGTTATCTCCTTAGCACATAAATTGTAATTTTAAGCTATACTACCTGCTGAAATATTTACATAGAGGTAGGTCCTGGAAACACATAACTTTAGCTCTTGGTGAGCTATTATAAAAGAACTAGGGGCCCAGTGCACTGCACTGGGGGGGTTGGTCCCTTAGCCCAGCCTGCCCCCTCTCACATACTGGAAGCCCTCAGGGGATGTCCTATTGATGACTTAGGCCCGCTCTCTGCTCCCCTTGGGGAGAGGGCTTAAGCCGCAGTCTGGCCTCCTTTTGTGGGAGGTGACCGGGCTGATCAGGGGAAGGCACCAGCCCCATCACCCCGCTGCTGCAGCCACTGCCAGTCACAGCAGCCACCAAGGTGTTTTCATCAACACGGACTCCAGTCCTTCACCATGAAAAAATGACAACTTTCTTTAGGCATTTTCAAGATGTGTCTTTCATAGGATATGACAATTCTTTATTTTTTTTATCCTCACCTGAGGATATGTTTCCATTGATTTTTAGAAAATGTGGAAGAGAAAGGGAAAGACAGAGAGAAACATCAAAGTGAGAGGAATACTTTGATTGGTTGCCTCCTGCATAAGCGCTGACCTGGGCCCCAGCCAGGGAAGAGCCTGCAACCTAGGTACAGAATTGAGCCCAGACCCTGTGGTAGGCAGGCCAAGGCATTATCTACTGAGCCAAACCGACTAGGGCAGGATATGATATTTCTTAGACCCTCCAGCAGCAGACCTTCATTTTTTTTCTCCAGGAGTGAGGTGGAAAAATCCTACATCACCTTCTTGGATTCTTATTACCCAAGTTACTAAGAATATTACCAGTGGCATACAGGGAGCTTAGCCAATGAGCGGTCAGAAAAGGTGTTTCCTCTGTAGTTCACACCATTCCCTGGCTTGGCCCCTGCCCACTCCGATAGCAGGCTCCACCCCTGCCCAGGCCAGAGGAGCGTTAAGCCTGGGCAGGGGACCCCCAGTCCACTCCGATTGCTTGCCCAGGCCTAAGACCTCTGGCCGGGGCCTTAGGCTTGGGCAGGGGACACCCAGCCCGCTCTGATCGCAGGCTCTGCCCCTGCCCAGATCTCAGGCTTCTGTCCAGGGTGTTAGGCCTGGGCAGGGGACCCCTAGTCCCGGGCAATTGCCAGCTATGCCCCTGCCCAGGCCTCAGGCCTCTAGCCATGACATTAGGCCTGGACTGGGGACCCCCAGCCTGCTCCGATCACCTACCCAGGCCTCAGGCCTCTGGTGGGGGTTTTAGGCCTGGGCAGGAGACCCCCAGGCCTGTGTGATCACTGGCTCCGCCCTTGTGCAGGCCTCAGGCCTCTGGCTGGGGTGTTAGGCCTGGACAGGGGACCCCCAGCCTGCTCAGATAGCAGGCTCCGCCCCTGCCCAGGCCAGAAGGATGTTAGGCCTGGGCAGGGGACCCCAGCCTGCTCTGATCACCTACCCAGGCCTCAGGCTTCTGGCTGGAGCGTTAGGCCTAGGCAGGCGACCCCCAGCCCAGAGCAATTTCCAGCTCCGCCCCTTCCCAGGCCTCAGGCTTCTGGCCCGGGCGATTGCCAGCTCCGCTTCCCGGGTGGCATCTGGTGTTGCCCACTCCGCCTCCCTGGTCCCCAATCTGCAGCCTGGATCCCACAGGAGGCGTCTGGTGCTGCCTGCCCCACCTGCAGTATGCAAATTTAATGGCCATCTTTGTTGGGTTAATTTGCATACTCTTCTGATTGGCTGGTGGGTGTAGCAAAGGTACGGTCAATTAGCATCTTTGTTTTTTATTAGTGTAGATGTGCAAGATAGCATACATATATGCAAAGTATGATCTGATTTTTTTTCTTATCTTCACTAACCTCCTTTTATGATGTATATTATTCAATCTAAACTGGATGGGTTCAGTTTTTTCCTTCTGCTCTATGCTTATGCACATCATCCATTCCCCATGTAACAATTTCCACTGGGGCAGGTTTCTCGTCCTCATAATGCTCTCTATGATTTCCTTTCCCAGGCAGTGTTTCCAGAAGGTAGTTTGCTCCTTAAACAGCTTTTTTAAGCTTAAAGAAGTTTTAGCTTGTTGACATAAGCACTTTCTTTCATTTAAGAAAGCATTAAGAGAAAACAGCATTCTAAGCAAAGTACAGTCAGGCAAGCTTAGAAAAAGGGTTAATTTCTTTAACTTTAGAAAAGGCAACATTCAATGGTTCTGGGATTTGGTAAAATTGAGAGTTGTATATATTCTTAAAATTTAATTTATTTTAAAAATGAATAGAGCACTATTTATTAGGCTTCTGCAGTCTTTGTATTAATCATGACTACCACAGATAGTTTTACGATATTATTTTGTTCAGACTAAAATGATCCAATTAAAAATTGTAACCTTAGTTGGAAAACTTTGGGGAAATTTAATGCATAATCAGAATTCAACAGATGATATTTTCATCAGTAAAAGAGAGTAAGACCTTAACCTAAGGCCAAAACCAAATTATCTAATCACCCATCAGACAGTAGAATGAGAAGATTTAGTGTGTATTTAACTGGAGCGCATGTATTTTGTGGGCTCACTAGATGCAAAATCAAGTATAACAAGACATAACCAAGCTATTTGAAAATAAAATGATAGTTTACTCATCACCAGGGATTTGGCAGAATTTCCGAATTGGGTATAATAGTTCAAGATAATCTCACTTTTTTCAAACTCTCATTTTCTGAACAGGTTTTAGGATTCTTAAAAATGGAGAACATCAGATACCTTTCACTGAAGAATACATTTTTTAAGGTGATAAGTTTATTGTGAGCACTTGTTGTAGAGGTGGTCTATTATGAGGAGTGACCAAGGTCAGGTGGTTGTGCATCATTAAGAGACAGATGATGAAAGGAGGAACAAAATGCATTCATCAGCAAACTACATAAAAATGAAAGAAAATGAGTAGGGGAGGCATGGAGCACTGGATGAAAAAATGTCTATGGCTTCCCAGTCAAAGCCAGATAAACATGCTTTGTGACTTTCTCAATCATCTGCCCCTCCCCCTGTGCATTCAGAACCACTCATTTCTCCCCCACCATTTATTTTAGTTAAATGAAACTAAAGTTCACGTCTGCTAATTGCTATTCACATTTTCTTGGCTTTTCTGACCCTAAGAAAAATATCTTTAATTTCAGCAGCAATCTCCTTTGTTACCTATATTCTAATATGCTCATTTCCAGAATAATATGTAGTATTAGGTAGAGCAACGACTTCTGTTCTCCTTCAATGAAACTAGGTATCTGTACTTATGTACATTGCACTCAACATTTGCCCTTAATAATCTATAAAGTCAAATATTATCCACTGTCTCTATTGACTTTGCTCTCACTGACAATCCTGTAAACACTCTGAAACTGCTTTATCCTGGTGTCTTGCACATGCCCCTTGGCAATCTCTGCATCATTTGCTTTCATTCAATATGTTTTTCCATATGACATTGTGGAATAACTATTTTATACGAGCAGACATGTACAAAGGCGACTATGAAGACCTATCAAATTCATTACCTCTTTTTCCATAACTATATTTATGGCTAAGATTTCTCTTCCTCTTAGGGAAAGGTGTTTCTTAGCATATGTTTGGTTAGTAATTCCCTCAAAGTTTTCGTAATTCATGAGATTTATAGAAACATGGGTACCACTACAAACTCCCAAGTTTAAGCCAAAGTGGAGTTACTCACATTGCAAAAGACCCCCAACAGAAGTTAGAGTCTCAGTACCATAGATTTTCCCATGATGGCCAGAGTATGTATAGAAGTGACATTCACTAATTTAATGGCAACAAATGCAAGCATATAAGGTAAGACTTCCCCATCTGTGCCTAATTCTTCAGTAAGCGTTCACAAAGCAAATGCTAAAGGCTTTTCTAGGTCGTTTGGCATTATGTGAGAAATCACTGCTCTGACCCCATATGGTGAAGCGTCAGTAGCTAAACAGATTGGCAGGGCAGGGTCATAATACACTAGAATCCTTGAGGACATCAGTCGCTGTTTAGTCAGTTCAAAAGCAGCTTGACATTCCTTTCACCAATGACATTGTTTATTTTGTTGTAAAAAAGTAACTGCTATGGGAAGATTTGGTTTAAATTTCAAGAAATAATTTTAACAGAAATAGAATGAATGTGTAATTTTATATATAGATAAATGGTATATATTGAGAAGAACAGCATATATAGTACACCTACTACATAGATGATATATACTTATGTTAATATAATGAGAAGCAGAATCAATTAAGCTTTTAATGATATGATCAGAATTTTTTGATGAAAATACATTTTAGACACTTAGTGGAGAAAATGAATATAGGAGAAAAAAGCTTTTATTTTTTTATTTTTCATTTTTTTAAAATATATTTTTATTGATTTCAGAGAGGAAGGAAGAGTGAGAGAGAGAAACATCAATGATGAGAGAGAATCATTGACTGGCTGCCCCCCGCAGGACCCCTACTGGGGATCGAGCCTGCAACCCAGGCATGTGCCCTTGGACAGAATCGAACCCAGGACCCTTCAGTCCCCAGGCTGACGCTCTATCCACTGAGCCAAATTGGCTAGGGTGAAAACAACTTTTAAATGAAAAACATTTGCTTGCTTTTCAGGATGATTATCCAATATCTTTGATCCCACTACTTTCTCCATCATTCAAGTAGAATGATATACCAAGCTAAAAGGACATATATGAGTCTTAATTAACATTCACTTAACATAACTAAATCCTTACCAGAGAATTAATATGCTAGGGATGGAAGCTGAGCCTTTGTTACTCGAATCCTTCAGCTTGGTCACTTACTCATTTATTTGAGCTCATCTTAAAACATTTTGCCTTTTGACTATTCACTAGCATGCTCCTTCACATGCAAAATATTTCATATTAACCTTCTCATTTTCTAGTTTTTCATCAAAATTAAAGGTGACAGGGGCTTGGGAAGGAAGATGCATTGGCATTACCAGAATCTCTTCCTGTTGAACAAATTAATTTCAAAACTATCACCAACATAAATTCATAATATATGAAATCCTAAGAAATTTATATCACTATAATTATGCAATTAGGTTCATTATTTCAATGTATGTTTAATGACCCATATCTAAGAAGAGCTTGTATTAAAACTAGTCACTAGGTATTCTTACGGTGACACTTAATTTACATATACACCGAGTGGCCAGATTATTATGACCACCTGACGTTTGTAGGCAAATTAGCTATAATTTCCTGCTGAAGTTGCTAGAGGGCCATACTATTATAAATAGGGAAGCAGGGTGTTTACCACGACAGTAGAAGTGATTTTTTTCTGAAGATATGGGTAAACAATGCGATTTAACAGCCTTTGAACATGGGATATATTTGAACGTGAGTGGCCAGATTATTATGACCACTCCATCAGTACTTCGTTGGGCCACCTTTTGCCTTCAATACTGTGGCAATTCTTCTTGCCATTGACTCCACGAGATGTTGAAAGGTGATGTGGGGAATCTGACACCATGCCTGATGAATAGCACTGTCCAGTTCTGTGAGATTTGATAGTTGTGGAACCAGCTGCCTGATGGCTCTTTTAACTTCGTCCCACAAATGCTCAATTGGCTTGAGATCTGGTGATTGTGGGGGCCACCTAAGCAAGGTAAAGTCTCCCTCATGTTCTTGAAACCACTCCTGCACAATATGAGCACCGTGGCATGGCGCATTGTCTTGTTGGAAGAAGCCATCTCCATTGGGATACACCATCAACATGATAGGATGAACTTGATCAGCAACGATACTTAGGTATGTTGTGCTATTCAGACATTGTTCCACATGAATTAAAGGGCCCAAATCATGCCAGGAAAACATGCCCTAAATCATAACGCTGCCCCCACCAGCTTGAAGGGTTGTACTCATGCATGTGGGGTGCATGCTTTCATGGTGTTTCCGCCAAATTCTCACTCTGCCATCTGCATGATGCAATTGGAAACGTGATTTATCGGACCACATGACTTTTTTCCAATGCTCGAATGTCCAATTCTTGTTTTCCTGTGTGAATTGGAGACATTTTATCTTGGTAACTGCAGACAGCAAAGGTGTTCGAACAGGCCTTCGGTTCCATATCCCATACGATGCAGTGTACGGCTAATTTGTCTGCAAATGTCATGTGGTCATAATAATCTGGCCACTCGTCATAATATATAAGCCACATTCAAAGGCTGTTAAATCGCATTGTTTACCCATATCTTCAGAAAAAAATCACTTCCACTGTTGTGGTAAACAGCCTCCTTCCTTTTTTTTTTTTTTAAATATATTTTATTGATTTTTTTTTACAGAGAGGAAGGGAGAGAGATAGAGAGTTAGAAACATCGATGAGAGAGAAACATCGATCAGCTGCCTCCTGCACATCCCCCACTGGGGAAGTGCCCGCAACCCAGGCACATGCCCTTGACCGGAATCGAACCCGGGACCCTTCAGTCCGCAGGCCAACGCTCTATCCACTGAGCCAAACCGGTTTCGGCTCTCCTTCCTTATTTATAATGGTCTGGCCCTCTAGCAACTTCAGTGGGAAATTATAGCTAATTTGCCTACAAATGTCAGGTGGTCATAATAATCTCGCCACTCAGTGTATAACTGATAAAAACAAATAGAGAAAATTGTCAACTTTCCCGCTAAAAGCTATAATTGGAATTTTGCTTTGATGTGAATGAAACAATTAAAAGTGAAAATGCCATAAAATTATAAAATGCTTGTCCTTACAAAATACTTGAAATACATGGCAAATAAATATCACTGTAATATAGAAATAAAATGGTATGTTTGTGTTAGACATGAGCAGAGCAAGGACAATGGGCCAGGTACAGAACCTCACCAAGGCAGAAAGTCCTGGATGCCTAGCAAGGGGCAAAACTGGGAAAATAAGAGCCTCGCCCCCAGGGTAACCCATCCTCCCCTAGCATATCACTGCTCATGCGATTTGGACCCTGAATCTTTCATATCACTGGTCAGGCGGTTTAGAGCCCCTGACCTTTTCCTCTAAAGATAACATCCAGGCCTCAGTTGTATTTCAGGCCCAGATAAGCAGCAAAACCTGAGAAGTGACACCATGCCTTAGGACCAGCTACATTGACTAATGACCCCCTGACCTGGCATTGACCAGTCAGAGGAGACCATGACACTGAAAGAGCCCATCTGGAAATCCTGCTTTTTGTAACTTCCAGTTTTAGGATGAATACATTTTGTGGATCTAATGTACAGCCTACTAACTATAATGAAGAATGCTGTGTTATATATTTGAAAGTTGCTAAGAAAATAGATATTAAATGTTATCATCACACACAAACAATAGTAAATATGTGAGGTGATGAAGGTGCTCCTATTGTGATTATATATATATATATATATATATATATATATATATATATATTAGAGGCCTGGTGCACAAAAATTTGTGCACTCATGGAAGGGAGGTCCCTCAGCCCAGCCTGTGCCCTCTCACAGTCTGGGACACCTAGGGGGATGACCACCTGCTGGCTTAGGCCTGCTCCCTGGGAGATTGGGCCTAAGCTGGCAATCAGACATCCCTCTGGCAGCCCGGGAGCCCTCAGGGGATGTCCACTTGCCAGTGGGGAGCAGACCTAAGCTGCAGTTAGACATCCTTAGCACTGCTGAGAAGGCAGGAGAGGCTGTCACCACCACCACCACTGTACTGGCAGCCATCAGCCTGGTTTGTGGCTGAGCAGAGCTCCCCCTGTGGGAGCGCACTGACCACCATGGGGCAGCTTTTTAATTGAGCGTCTGCTTCCTGGTGGTCAGTGTGTGTCATAGTGACCAGTCATTCCCAGTCGCTCTGCTGTTAGGGTCAGTTTGCACATTACCCTTTTACTATATAGGATAGAGGCTTGGTACATGGGTGGGGGCTGGCTGGTTTGCCCTGAAGAGTGTCCCGGATCAGGGTGGGGGTCCCTTTGGTGTGCTTGGCCAGCCTGGGTGAGGGGCTGATGGCTGTTTGCAGGCTGGTCAAGCCCCCCCCAGTGGGGACCCTCACCCCATGGAGGTTTGACCATTCTGGGTGAGGGGCTGAGGGCTGTTTTCAGGCTGGCCAAGCCCCCCTAGCTACAGAAGCTCCCAGCTTCTCCTTTTTTTTCTTTTTTTTTTATTCTGGGATTTATTTACCTTCTATAATTGAAACTTTGTAGCCTTGAGAGGAGCTCAGAGCTGGCCAGGGCGGGTGAGAAGCTTGGCTCCTCCTTTGCTGGGGACAACCCACTCCTGCTCACTCCAGGGCTCCAGCTCCGTGGCCAAGGCCGGCTGAAAGCAGGTATCTGGGGTTTATTTACCTTCTATAATTGAAACTTTGCTGCCTTCAGTGGAGCTCAGAGCTGGCCGTGGCAGGCGGGGAAGCTTGGCTTCCTCCATCATTGGGGCAACCAAGCCTCTTTCTTGCTCCAGCTCCGTGGCTGCCTGCCGCCATCTTGGTTGGGTTAATTTGCATAGAGTCACTCTGATCGGCTGGTGGGTGTCACTTAAGGTGTAGCAAAGGTATGGTCAATTTGCATGTTTGTCTTTTATTAGTGTGTATATATATATATATATATATATATATATATATATATATACACACACATCCTATCTAATAAAGAGGAAATATGCTAATTCATCCTCACACTGTCGCAAAGATGGTGGCACCCACAGCCAATAAGGAGGGAATATGCTAATTGACTGCCCCGCCCTCAAAGACGGCGGCACCCACAGCCACAAGATGGTGGCATCCAATCCCCTCAGCCCTGCCAGGGCAACAGGCATGTGGCAAGGCCAGGCCCACCCTTAGGTGGCCCCGGCTCCTCCTTGTGCCTGCCTCCGGAGACCCCTAGTCCCCTCAGCCCCCAACCTCCCAGGGCTGGCCTGAGATGCAGGCAAGCCTCAGATGGCAGCTGCCCAGCTGCCCAGGGCTACCCGAGGCTCAGGTAACCAGGACCGGTGGAGGCTTGTGCTGCTGGCAGTGGCAGCAACAGAGGTATGATGGGGGCATTGACTTCTCCTGATCGCCGGGTCGCCTCCCACCCCTGAGGGTTCCTGGACTGTGAGAGGGGGCAGGCTGGTCTGAGGGACCCCCCCTTCCAGTGCATAAATTTTCATGCACCAGGCCCCAATTGCTCAGTGCCATCAGCGGGTGTGAGCAGGGCCGGCACTGTCAGTGCATGGGAGCAGCAGCAGCAGGAGTGGGGCTGCTGGCAGACAGGGGACTGGAGGGCTCTGGTGGGAGGGGCCAGGCAGGGTCACAGAGGATGGGCCGAGACCCGCCCCCATGCCTACCAGAGCCTTGCAGCCCACAATTCCTTTCAAGGTGCATAAATTTGTCCACTGGGCCCCTAGTTGTACTATAATTATGCCAGGTGCCCTATTTGGGTCAGGCAAGATAAAAGGCCCACAGGACCTCCCTGTATGCTTTTTTCACAAGATTTATTGGTAAATCTATAATTACTTTTTAAAAAAAACTTAAAAAATATAAAGAACTAAAATACAAAATAACAATGGTAAATAAAGCATCAGGCTGTTAAATAGATTTAAAGTGTTCTATGGCCCCAGTATAGTTTGAGAAGTGATAAGAGTTGTCTAATTAATATTAAACTTCAACAAGTCAATGTGCATGTTTTAATGTCTAGGGCTGGGGTTGGAACACCTGTAGGCCAGCCACCAGTTTTATTGGTACACGGTCACACTCTTTTATTTACTCATTGACTGTCTCCTCTTGCTGTATTTTGGCAAGTTGTTACTATATGGCCCTTAAACCATAAAATATTTACTTTCTGATCCTTTAACAAAAGTTTGTCTACCACTGTTCTAGGGCAAAAGCAACAAAAGTGTAAAAAAACACTTTATGACTAACAAACTAATAGAGGGATACATGGTCCGACAAAATATTCCTGCTTAATCTTATAGAAAGTAGTCAAGAATTAAAAAAGGACACACTTGAGAGAATGAATAAACAAGATAGTAAATATAAACCCAAACATAAATAATTGTATTAATCATAAATAGACTAACTATGCCAATTAAATGATAGGATTGTCAAATTGGATAAAATTATATACTGCTACAAGAGAAAATTTAATGGAAAAGAATGGAAAAAGATATACCATGCAAACAAACTGAAAGAAAACTGACATATCTATACTAATTATAGACAATATAGACAGACATTAAGACAGTAAGAATTGCTTATGAAGAAAAAGGAGTACACCTATCAGGAAGATATAACAAATATTTCACATAAGCATAACTTCAAAACATATTGACAGTAATGGAAAAAATATAAAGAGAAAGAGATAAGTACACAACCTTAGTGGGAATGTTTAACATACCTCTATCAATAATTAAGAAAGCAGGCAGACAAAAAATCAACAAGGTACAGAAGATCTAAAAAAACACAATGAACTATTTTGGCATTGATAATTTATATGGAAAACTACATACAATAATGACAGGGTACACAGACTTTACAAATTCATACAATAAATTGCACATATTTCAATTACGCATTTTGATAAGTTTTAACATATGTATCTCCCATTCAATGATCATCACAATCAAGACAATGAACATATTAATCACTCCAAAATTTCCCTTATTCCATTTTGGTAATTTCATCCTTTCCCTCAGGAAACAACTGACCTAGTTTTTGTCAGGAAACAACTGATCTATTTTCTGTCAATAATGATTAGTTTGCAATTTCGAGATATTTTATGTAATTAAAAACATACAGTATATTTTCTTTTATATATGGCTTCTTTCAGTCAGCACATGCCCTTGATATCATTCAAGTTGTGTGTATCAATAGATTGTTTTTTGATTGCAGAATAATATTTTATTGTATGGATATACCATAGTTTGTTTAACTATTCACCTGTGGAAGGAAATTTGGCTTGTTTCCAGTTTGGGGCTATTACAAATACCGTTGTGATGAACATTCATGTACAAGTCTTTGTGTGAACATACATTTATTTATATTTCTCTGGAATAATCACCTAGGATTGGAATGGCTGGATCATGTTGCAGGTACGTCTCTCAGTTTTCCATCAATGGCTCTTTTCTAAGCTAAGCCCAGATTTTCAGCCTCTGCCTATGTTCTAAATTGGCAAATGTCCCCAGTGGAAAAGCAGCTGAATTCAGGCCACCTCTCCAAATTTCTCTTCTTCTGAAGCTTAGCCCTGTAGTCCTCAATGCTTTAGTGGCTCTCACATAAATTTGTGTATTATCCAATTTTTCTAACTGATGTGTCTCAAGCTGTTTTTTTAAAAAATTGATTTAAGAGAGGAAGGGAGAGGGAGAGAGAGAGAGAGAGAGAGAGAGAGAGAGAGAGAGAGAAACATTAATGATGACAGAGAACCACTGATAGGCTGCCTCCTGCACACTCCCTAATGGGGGGTTGACCCAACAACCCGGGCATGTGCCCTGACTGGAATCGAACCCAGGACCTTTTAGTTCACAGGCTCTATCCACTGAGCCAAAATGGCTAGGGCTCAATCTGATTTGAGTTAAAAGGAGAATGCTAAAATTTTACCTTTTTAAATATTGCATTTTTGTAATATCTATTAAAATAAAAAAATCAAATAACTTTTGTATACAATCACATCTAGGGCAACTTTGCTAAATTTTCTTATTAATTCTAATAGTTTGTGGATTCTTTGAGGTTTTATGAGAATAAAATTTGGTCCTTTAACATTTTTATTTTTCACAGATTATGTTTCCTTTAATTTTTTTTTTTTTTACTACAGTAGCCAGAACCACTAAAGCAATATCTAAAAATATGAGTAGTTTTGTTCTTTGATTTTAAGAGAAATGCTTTTAAGATTTCACATTACCATGTTAGCTCTAAGTTTTTGGAGGAAGCCCTCTATTTTTATATATATCTATCTATATCTATCTATATATCTATATCTATATCTATATCTATATCTATATCTATATCTATATCTATATCTATATCTATATCTATATCTATATCTATATCTATATCTATATCTATATCTATCTATCTATTTAATATACTTCATTGATTTTTTTACAGAGAGGAAGCGAGAGGGATAGAGAGCTAGAAACATCAATGAGAGAGAAACATTGATCAGCTGCCTCCTGCACACCCCTACTGGGGATGTGCCTGCAACCAAGGTACATGCCCTTGACCGGAATCAAACCTGGGACCCTTCAGTCTGCAGGCTGACGCTCTATCCACTGAGCCAAACCGGTCAGGGCATCCCTCTATTATATTTTTAAAAACCCTCTTCTACCCATAAGTTAAGATTCTTTCTTTTATCAGAAATAATTATGTTTTTTAAATTACTTTCCTGCATTTAACTCATATGCATATATGCATAACTCAAGGACACAGACAGTGGGTGGTGAAGGCTTGGGGGAGAGTGGGGTGGGAGAGGGCAATGGGGAAAAAAGGGACATATGTAATACTTTCAACAATAAAGATTTATTAAAAAATAAAAAAGATGTTCATGAGTTTTTTTATTTTTAATTGTTATTTAATATATTTATAACACCACCTATAACTTCAAACTTTCCTTTTAAAAAAGTGAAATGTACCTAATGTTCATAATATTCACATGCACAAAGGTATAGCAAATACACTGAATTGGATATTAGCCACAATATCAGACTATGCACCAACATAAAAATGTTTATACATAAATTTATAAAAACAGCCAACAAAATTATATATCTATATCATAAGTTTACAATTAAATTGTAAAAATTGGAAGAAAATGCACACAGACAGAAGAAGAAGAGTGGAAACAGTGCCAGAATATTATTAATAGAAATCATAACTAACTGCAGAAAGCTCAGACTTGTTATCCAAATACTTAATGTCAAATTGCTTTCAAATTTTATACCGAGAATTTTTCCTAACTTTATGGATGTATAATTGACAATTAAAAATTGCATATACCAATGGCATACAATGTGATGTTTTGAAATATATCTAAGTGGTGAAATGATTACCACAACCAAATTGACATTATTAGCTCATATAGTTACCACAATTTTTCTTTTGTGAGAGCAATTAAAGTCTACTCTCTTAGCAAATTTCAAGTACATAATACAGGCTTATTAACTAGATGATGAACTATTCTTTTATTCATTTAGAAAACAATTTGGACATTATTTATAATACATTGTTGGATTTAATTTGCTAATAATGTTGCTCAAGATTATCTCTCTCTGTTCATTAGTATGTTTAGCCTGAACATTTTCTTTGTTACACTGCTCTTTTTTGGTTCTGTTGACATGGCTATACTATCTTCATAAAAGAACCTAGAGAGCACTCCAATTTTTCTTTTTCTCTAAAAATTTGGTTTAAGTATGAAATTATCTCTTCAATTAATTTTTGTCAGAAGTTGTCTGTAACACTATTTGGTTTTTCAGGTTTGCGATTCTTACTTACTTGCTTTGGTAATTGGGTCTTTTTCCTTGGATTTTCTCTATTTTACCTGTTTCAAATTCATTTATCTATGCCCTGATCTTTATTATTTTCTTTCTTCTGCTAACTTTAGTCTTTGTTTTTTGTTTTTATCCTAGTTCCTTGAGCTATAAAGTTAGGTTTTTTATTTGAGCTTTTTATTTTTAGTGTAGGCATTAATCACTATGACCTTTTTTTTAGCACCATTTTTTTTTTGCTTCATCTTGTATTTTTATTTGTCTCAATATAATTTTTATTCCTCTTTTTATTTCCTCTTTAACCCATTGGTTGTTTCGTAGCAAGTTGTTTAATCTCCACATATTTGTGATTTTTTCGTGTTTTCCCCCCTTATAATGCATTACTATTTTCACCAGTTAACTCCACGCGTCCAATATGGAAACCATCCCCATTTCTTCCATATGTGCTGGAATATTTACGAATTTAAGTTACCATAATTTTCTTTACAAACCCAGAGATGTCACTAACAAGTCTGATCTTAAAATTGGGCGACCAGAGTTGATATGCGAGGTTTGCGGCTATAGATGTGCTTGGTGTGTGGGGAAGGTCCACCGCTTGTGTCTATACCACGCTTATGGCATACAAAACGTTCATACCATTGTGGCTGGAAAAGAAGCTTGATATGATTTTAACTTCAATGTATTGACTTGTTTTGTAGCTTATGATCTATCTCAAAAAATGTCCTGTGTGTGCTGGAGAAGAAGGCATATTCAGCTGCTTTGGGATAAAATGTTCTGTGCCTATCTGTTAATTTCATCTTATTTGATGTGTAGTTTAAGTTCAATGTTTTCATATTGATTTTGTCTGGATGATTTATTCATTGATGAAATTGGGGCATCGAAGTCTCTTATTACCTACCAAGACTGGATCATGAAGAAATAGAAAATCTGAACATACCAATTACTAGTAAGGAGGTTGAACCCTAACAGAAAGCCCAGGATCAGATAGCTTCACTGGTGAATCCTATCAAACATTTGAAGAAGAATTAATACTAACACTTTGCAAATTCTTCCAAAAAATAGAAGAGTAGGGAATATTTCCAAACTCATTTTATGAGGCCAACATTAGCCTAATACCAAAATCAGACAAGAAACACTACAAGAAAAGAAAATTACAGGTCTATGTCCCTGATGAACATAGATGCAAAAATACTCAAAGTATATTAGCAAACTGATTCAAAATACATTAAAGGGATCATACCCCATGATCAAATGGAATTATTCTAGGGATGCAAAGATGATTTAACATCTGCAAACCAATCAGTGTCATATACTACATTAACAAAATTAAGGATAAAATTATATTATCATTTCAATAGATGCAGAAAAGCATTTGACAAAATTCAATATCAATTATTGATAAAAATAACAACAACAACAACAACATTCTCTGTCTGGATGGTGTGGCTCAATGGTTGAGCATCAACCCATGAACCAGGAGGTCATGATTCAATTCCCAGTCAGGGCACACACCCCAGTTGTGGGCTCGATCTCCAGTAGGGGGCGTGCAGGAGGCAGCCCATCAGTGATTCTCTTTTATCATTGATGGTTCTATCCCTCTCCCCCCTCCCTTCTTCTCTCTTAAATCAATAAAAAAAACAAACACATATTTTTAAAATTCTCAACAAACATTAAAAAATGCAGGAAACTGCCATTGGCACATGTGTCATTATCTCTCTCTATATATAAAAGCTAAGCAACCAGAATGACCAGAACAATCTGTCAACCAGTCACTATGATGTGCACTGACCACCAGGGGGCAGATGCTCAGTGCATGAGCTGCCCTCTGGTTGTCAGTGCTCTCCCACAGCCAACCTCCTACGGCACCTCCCCCACTGGCCAGCCTCCCACGGTGACTCCCCCCAGCCGGCTGGCCCCTGCCAGATGGCCCTGATTGCCGGTCAGGCTGAAGGACCTAACCATGCATGAATTCGTGCACCGGGCCTCTAGTGTTCTATAATTCCATTTTATAAACTCAGAAAACAGTTTTACCTAAAACATTTGACATATTAACGTGCCAAAATATACAATTCACAAGGAAAGTAAGGATCCTAGTAGCCATTACAAAGTCATAATTTTTAGGTAATTTGTATATTTATTTATTTATTTATTTATGAATGCTTATTGTTGAGAGTATTACAGATGCCCCCCTTTTGTCTCCTCAAACCCCCCTTCCACCCAGTTCCCACCCCGCACCAGGCCTTCACCACCCTATTGTCTGTCTCCATAGGTAATGCATATAATCACATAAGTTTTAGGTAATTTATGACTGCAAAATCCACACCTCCCAATTTCATTCTGAGTTCCTGCTGTATGTTTTTAATGCTCTATTTTAAATGTCTCTGAAATACTTCCAATCAGGATATGACCAAAAGACTATCACTTATACTTCCCTTCCTTAACCTCCTTTAGCTTCCTTTTACAATTATAAACTTTACAGCTTTCTATTAAGTTGTCCTAGCTAAAAATGTTGGCTTAGTCTTGTGCTCCTTATTTCTTTTGACCCCTACATCCAAGCTGTTTTTTGATGCATTTTAGTCTATCTATAATGTAAATCACGAGGCTTCAACCCATATTCCATTTCCATTGTCACAATCTTATTTTATCTCTTATCAAATTCATAGAGGGTTCCCTGACTCTTGTCTCAATAATGCCACCAAGAAATTCTTTACACTGATAACAAAGTTATCTTTCTAAACAATTATGATCCCATAACTCATCTGCTTAATAACTCTCATGGCAATGACCACCAACTGCCTACTGTATATACTATAAACTCTTTTGTGTAGCATACATAGTCCTTCACAATGTGAACAATGCCAACTTGACTATATTCTTACTAGAGGCCCGGTGCATGAAAATCTGTGCACTTGAAGGAGTCCCTCAGCCCAGCCTGTGCCCCCTCTCAGTCTGGGACCCCTTGGGGGATGTCCACTTGCTGGCTTAGGCCCACTCCCGGGGGAATCGGCCCTAAGTTGGCAGTCAGACATCCCTCTGGCAACCCAGGAGCCCTTGGGGGATGTCCAACTGATGGCTTAGGCCTACTCCCTGTGGACAGCAGGCCTAAGTTGCAGTTGGACATCCTTAGAGCTGAGGAGGAGATGGGAGAGGCTCCTGCCACCGCCGCTGGACTTGTAGCTGTCAGCCTGGCTTGTGGCTGAGCGGAGCTCCCTCTGTGGGAGCGCACTGATGACCAGGGGGCAGCTCCTGAATTGAGCATGTGCCCCCTGGTAGTCATAGCAATCAGTCATAGCCATCAGTCATTCCTGGTCATTCCACTGTTAGGGTCAATTTGTATATTACTCTTTTATTATATAGGATTTCCTTCCTCAAAACCTCTCACTTTTCCTGTCATGCAAATTAAATTCCAGCTGGAATGAACTTCTTTGAATATTCCCTCCCTTTTATATTTTTATGCCATTGGACTTGTATAAAATGCCCTTTCTTCTCTTTCTAACCAAGAAAAAATCCTACTTGTCTCAAGATTGAGTTTATATCATGTCCTCAATGGAGCCTTTCCAGATTTGTCTGCAGTTATTTCTTCCATTTTTAGTTCTACCACAGCAATTTGTCATGTCTTTCTTATAGTACTTATCACATAGCATATATTTAGTTCTATGTTGTATCCTCACACTATATTGTAGACTTTCTGAGGTACAAACCTTAGTCAGCTTTGTGTCTCAAGCATTCCATAGAGTGATAAATGTCTGTTAAATGAATATGTTTTGAGATAAAAGACCTCAAGGTATAATGTTTAATCATTTATTCATAGTTGATAACCTGAACATGTATGTATATTTTATTTTGTATTGCCTATAAATAGAGAAATAGATGGCATTGACTTCTTTTTCTGGATTATTTATTTGCAAATGCAGTCACATGGCATGTTTAAGTAAGGGAACACAATTTTAAAAAGAGGAAGTATCAAGATCCATTTTTGTCTGCATTTTTTCTCTTTGAATTTACATTTCATAAATAGAATATTTATCAAGCTACCTTTTAAATTTAGTTTTAATTAGTTGGTATAATACCTATACATTTTGCTAAAAGGTTACGTTGGTGTTATTGATATGAAAATAAAATGTAAAATGATTAACCCACTAAAGATGTACTAATTGATTTCTGCAAAATACAACTATTTACAGCTGATTGATCCAAACTGTGAGCTGTAACTTTAATTACTTAACATGGGGTTACACGTTTTGGTGCTTTACATTAGCATTTTTCTTTTTTCTTAGGAAAAAACACACAAAACAAACAAACAGAAACTACTGTTCATTTAATTTAGAACTAGAAAATCACTGAGAAAGGGTTTATGTGTTGATTGTTTAATAGAATTAAGAGATAATGTCAAGAAAGGAGAATGTAACTGTGAATAAGACTTTACTGTTGCAAAGTACTAAAAGTTCTATTGAACAGGTAAACTATTATAGGAGGAATTACAAGTGACTATGAAAATTGTGTTTAAATTGTTTAAATTACAAGCTTACCTAGGACATAAAACACATTTTTAATACTCAAAACTTTTTTAACTATTGTGAATCATAGATCTCTTTTTTTATTGCTTGACACTGCATACACACATATCAATAACCATGGCTAACATCTTTTGAGCTGTGAATTTAGCTTACGCAATTATACGCTTATGTAACAGAATCCAATGGTGCTTTCTGTTCTGTCCATGGTGGTTATCAAATACAGCTTCTGCTGAGCTTTAGACAAATCTGCCATAATTATAAAATTAAATTGATTGGGACATAAAAACACAGTTCTGTAATGCAGAAACAAGCACTAACTTTTCTGGTTCTAGTAGTTGCTTGAATAATGTCCTTTTACATTATGTTAGCTGCCATAGCAGAGTGAATCATGCCTTACCAAATAAAAAAACCCAATAAATGAAATATTCCCAGATAGAAAATAATCAATAAGAATTGATTAAGCACCCAGGATGTTACCAATACACTACATCAAGCTCTAGGATGGAACCAATGAGTAATAATACATATTCTTGCCATGATTTACAAAGAAAACAATGATAAGAAAATACTGTAATATTTAGACTGAAGATCTGAAATTATAATTTGGAACTGTTTAATGTAAACTTGTTTATGTATGGCTAAATTGCAAAACTAATTCAATGTTCGTACAAAGATGTTTAGAGGTATTAACTCTGCTTTTGTTTTTGACTTTTTGCATCAACTAGTTATTCATTTCTTGTTGCAGTTCAAGGTATTGATTTTAATCTACAAAAGTTCTTTTTGCTATGGCAAATGGTTATTTTAGAGATTGGCATTTTCCTATATATTTAGGGTTGTTTCTTCAGGCAATGCTAATTCAATTTTTAGGTGGTAGTATTAGTTGACTTAGGAGGGGACAAGCTACTTTGGAATGTAATGTCTTCCTCTTCATGCAGAGAACAATTAAAGTTCATATGCTTAATGAGGCCTTGATTTAAATGGTTTGCAAATGAAACTCCATTATTTCACACTCACTAACAAAATTTATGATTATTTGGAAAGACTGTTAAGAAAACAGAATGCGCTGAAATAGATTATAAAAACAGAAACTTCTACTTTTTGTTTGTAATGATGATTTAACAAATTCCTTCTCTTTTGTTATCTCACTACTTAAAAAGGGTAGAGCAGCAAAAAGCAACATCAATATATTATCAAATTAAACAAAGCATTAAGTTTTCAACAATTTCAATAATTTCTTAAGGTCATTCTTCTAAATGAATGTAAACTTGTTAGGTTTTATAGCTTAAATGAATTTTCCATCATCTTTTTAGCTGAGCATTTAGTTTTACTCCAGGCAAATCAATGAAAAATTATCTACTGAAATATAAAATTCTGTTTATATACATTCACAAGAGACTGGTTTGCAACAGTTGATTTGGTAGACTATAAAATCAAATGGTTATCATAAGGGTTATGATCTTTTGTTCCTTTAAACGCATACTCAGCTTATTATATTTAAATGTAGACTAATTTTATCAAAACTAAATATAGGAATGATTTTTAAAAAGATTCAAATAGAAGCATATCTTCTTACCATGTTATAGTTACTTTAAAAATCAGGTACTAATTATGAATGTAAGACTAATGTAGTTTTTATGCTTAACATATATTTGGAACATCAAGAAAAACTGTTTATCTAAATTTAGACTTAAATGGAAAACAAAACAATTCAATTTATTTTTATACTAGCACTACCAAATATAGCATATTACAACTCAAATTCACAGTGCGACTCAGTCATAAAAAGAATGCTGAAAAGGAAAGCTTAAAAATGAGCATAAACAAAGGAAGTGATTCAGTGGAAGAAATAGGGAAAAGATTGTAGCCAAATAAAGCAGGCCACTGTCCTCTTTTATAGAAATGTAACTTCTCTCCTTCATTCATTTTTGTTTACCTCAGACATGTATAGCTCCAGTTTACATAATCATACCTCAGGAGTAACAATGTAATAATAATAATGATAATAACAACAATAACTACTTTTAAATTCATGCATGCCATATTCTAGATACTATTCTAAACCATTAAAATATTGCTTATTTAATATTTATAACCATCTTATAAGCTACTATTATTATTCTAATTTTACAGATGTAGAAACTGAGGCAGAGAGTGTTTCAGTGGTCTGCCTAAGTAGCAGAGTTGGAATTTAGTTCAAGATTTGAACATAAGCAGTATGGCTCCAGAGACAGTAGAGTTAACTATTAAATGTGGTGCCTCCTTAATTTATGACCTTATTTCATTTTCTTCATAGTGCTTATCACTCTCTGATATTGTTATATTTAGATGTTTGTAATCTATTGTTTCCCACAGATACATGAGAGTTAGGGCTATACTCCCCCTGTATATTCAGCACTAGAACATGTCTGACACATGGTATGTACACGACATAAGAATCATACTCAGTATGATTCTTATTATGAAATACTTAATATTGCATATATATTGAGTAAATTCTAGTTAAACCCAAATTAATAAATTGTCCTTTACTTTCAGTTATATTCATTTCTTGTTCTTTGTTGCTTCTCATTATGGTTTTCAACTTTATTGAAGTATAGCTAGAATATAAATTAATTCATCTATTTTAATTGTGTCAGTCAATATATTTTGATAAATATATACACTTGTGTAAACACTAAACCATAGTAAACACTAAAACAACCATAGCCCTTTGCAATCAATTGTCCCCACCTCTATACAGGTAATATATGATATGATTTGCATCACTATAGAATAATTTTGCTCCTTCTAAAACTTCATATTAAAAACATGATCTAATATTTTCATTCAGTATAATGTTTTTGAGACTACTAACTATTCAATATTACACTTATTGGTGGTTTGTTTCTTTTATTGCTAAATAGTATCAGAGTGTATGAATCATATAGTAAGAATTTTCCAAAATGGCTCAACCATCTTATATTCCATCAGCAACGAGTGAGGATTCCATTTGATATACAACCTCGCCACATCTTTGTGTTTAATTTCAGACTCTAAATGTTTATACACTCTACTGTGTGAATGATGGTAATTCATTGTGGTTTTGTTTTGAATTTTCCTAGCAAGTAAAGATTTACCATCTTTTCATGTGCTTATTGGCCATTCATGTCTACATTTTTATTGGTAAGGTGTCTGTTCAAATAATTGCCCTTTAAAATATTGGGCTGGTTGTCGTATATGGGAGACAGAATAATGCAAGCCTCCCAAGATGTCTACATCCTAATTTCCAAAAAGTGTGTATACCTTATGCAGTAAAAGGCACTTTGCATATGTTTTAAAATTAAAGACCATGAGATGGGAAGATTGTTCTAGATTATTCCCGGGAGACAAATCTAATCATAAGGATACTTATCATAGGAAGGCGGGAGGATCAGAGTCAGGGAAGGATATGTGACCACAGGAAAGCAGAGAGAGACAGAGAGACAGGAAGTGAAAATGAAAGATGCTAAGCTGTTGTTGGCTTAATGGTAGAGAAAGTGCCGTAAGACAAGGAATTCATGTGGCCTCAACCAGCTGGAAAAGGCACAGAAACAGATTCTCCGCTAGAGCCTCCAAAAAGAATGTAGCCCTGCTGACATGATTTCATAACTGCTGACCTCCAGAACTGTAAGATAATAAATATATATTGTTTTATGCCACTAAATTAGTAGATATTTACTATAGCAATAATATAAAACTAATATATCTCTTTGGGTTGTAAGAGCTCTTTTATATATTCTGTATATACATTTTGCGCCAGAAATATGCCATGCAAATAACCTAGTTTTTTATTTGCTTTTTTTTAGTCTCTAGCTTGCCTTTTTATTTATTTCTTTATTTCTTTCTTTCTTTATTTATTTATTTTTGATATGTGGGTAAATATAATTTCTTTCTTTCTTTTTTTTAATTATTAGTTAAGGTATTACAAATGTGTCCTCATCCCCCCCATTAACCTCCCCATGCTCCCATCCCCCTGTTGTCCATGTCCATTGGTTTGGCTTATATACATGTATACAAGTTCTTCAGTTGATCTCTTCCCCTTACCCCCGCCCTCCCCTACTTTCCTTCTGGGGATTGATAGCCTGATCGCTGTTTCTCAGTCTTTGGGTGTGTCCCTTTTCATCAGTCTATGTTGTTCTCTATAATCCAAAAATGAGTGAGATCATGTGGTATTTATCTTTCTCTGACTGGCTTATTTCACTTAGCATAATGCTCTCCAGTTCCATCCATGCTGTTGCAAAAGGCAAGAGTTCTTTTTTTTTTTTTACCGCAGCATAGTATTCCATTGTGTATATGTACCACAGTTTTCTAATCCACTCATCTGCTGATGGGCACTTAGGCTGTTTCCAAATCTTAGCTATGGTGAATTGTGCTGCTATGAACATAGGGGTGCATATATCCTTTCTGATTGGCGTTTCTGGTTTCTTGGGATATATTCCTAGTAGTGGGATCACTGGGTCAAATGGGAGTTCCATTTTTAGTCTTCTGAGGTAGCTCCATACTGTTCTCCACAGTGGCTGCACCAGTCTGCATTCCCACCAGCAGTGCAGAAGGGTTCCTTTTTCTCCACATCCTCTCCAACACTTGTTGTTTGTTGATTTGTTGATGATAGCCATTCTGACAGGTGTGAGATGATAACGCATTGTCGTTTTGATTTGCATCTCTCGTATAATTAGTGACTTTGAGCAGGTTTTCATATTCTTTCGGCCTTCTGTATGTCCTCTTTAGAAAAGTGTCTATCTAGGTCTGTTGCCCATTTTTTTATTGGATTGTTTATCTTCCTTTTGTTAAGTTTCATGAGATCCCTGTAAATGTTGGAAATTAAACCCTTATTGGTGGTATCATTGGCAAATATGTTCTCCCATGTAGTGGGTCTTCTTGTTGTTTTGTTGATGGTTTCCTTTGCTGTGCAAAAGCTTTTTATTTTGATGTAGTCCCATTTGTTTATTTTTTCTTTAGTTTCCATTGCCCTAGGAGCATTATCAGAGAAGTAATTTCTTCAGCATATGTTTGCGATTTCGCTGCCTGTGGATTCCTCTAGTATTTTTATAGTTTCCCGTCTTATGTTTAAGTCTTTTATCCATTTTGAGTTTATTTTTGTGTATGGTGTGAGTTGGTGATCTAGTTTCATCCTTTTGCATGTATCTGTCCAATTTTCCCAACACCATTTATTGAAAAGACTGTCTTGACTCCATTGTATGCTCTTGCCTCCTTTGTCGAATATTAATTGGGCATAGTGGTTTGGGTCGATTTCTGGGGTCTCTATTCTATTCCATTGATCTATATGTCTGTTCTTGTGCCAGTACCAAGCTGTTTTAAGAACGTGGCTTTGTAATACAGTTTGATATCTGGTATTGAGATCCCACCTACTTTGTTCTTTCTCAGGATTGCTGCAGCTATTCGGGGTCTTTTTTTATTCCAGATGAATTTTTGGAGAGTTCGTTCTAGATTTGTGAAATATGCCGTTGGTAATTTAATGGGGATTGCATTGAATCTATAAATTGCTTTGGGTAGTATGGACATTTTGATGATGTTGATTCTACCAATCCATGAACACGGTATATTCTTCCATCTGTTTATGTCTTCCTCTATCTCTTTTTTCAGTGTCCTGTAGTTTTCAGCATATAAGTCTTTTACCTCCTTAGTTAAGTTTATTCCTAGGTATTTTAATTTTTTTGGTGCAATGGTAAATGGGATTGCTTCTGTAGTTTCACTTTCTGTAAGTTCACTATTGGTGTAAAGAAATGCCATGGATTTCTTAGCATTAATTTTGTATCCTGCTACATTGCCGAATTCATTTATTAAGTCTAATAATTTTTTGATGGAGTCTTTAGGGTTCTGTATGTACAGTATCATGTCATCTGCAAATAAGGACAGTTTTACTTCTTCTTTTCCAATCTGGATGCCTTTATTTCTTCTTTGTGTCTGATCGCAATGACTTGTACTTCCAGTACTATGTTGAACAGGAGTGGTGAGAGGGGACATCCCTGTCTTGTTCCTGTTTTTAGGGGGAGTGGTTTTAGTTTTTGCCCACTGATTATGATGTTGGCTGTGGGTTTGTCATATATGGCTTTTATTATGTTGAGGTATGATCCCTCAATTCCTATCTTGCTGAGAGTTTTTATCAAGAAAGGGTGTTGGATTTTGTCAAATGCTTTTTCCGCATCAATTGATATGACTATGTGGTTTTTTTCTCTCAATTTGTTTATGTGATGTATCACGTTTATTGATTTGCGGATATTTTACCATCCTTGCATCCCTGGGATAAATCCTACTTGGTCATGGTGTATGATCTTTTTGATGTACTGCTGGATCCGATTTGCTAGGATTTTGTTGAGGATTTTGGCATCTATGTTCATGAGGGATATTGGCCTATAATTCTCTTTCATTGTATTGTCTTTATCTGGTTTTGGGATTAGGGTGATGTTGGCTTCATAGAATGAGCTGGGAAGTGTTCCTTCCTCTTGGATCTTTTGACATAGTCTGAGGAGGATAGGTTTTAGGTCTTCCTTGAATGTTTGGTAAAACTCCCCTGTGAAGCCATCTGGCCCCGGGCTTTTGTTTGCTGGAAGCTTTTTGATTACTGCTTCGATTTCCTCCATAGCTATTGGCCTATTGAGATTTTTAGATTCTTCCTGGTTAAGTTTTGGAAGGTTGTATTTATCTAGGAATATGTCCATTTCCTCCAGGTTGTCTAGTGTGTTGGAGTAGAGTTGTTCATAGTATTTTCTAACAGTCCTTTGTATTTCTATGGGGTCTGTTGTTATTTCTCCTCTTTCATTTCTGATTTTGTTTATTTGGGTCCTCTCTCTTTGTTTCTTGGTGAGCCTGGCTAGAGGTGTATCAATCTTGTTTATCCTTTCAAAGAACCAGCTCTTGGTTTTGTTGATCTTTTGTATTGTTTTTTTTGGTCTCTATGTTGTTTATCTCCTCTCTGATCTTTGTTATTTCCTTCCTTCTGCTTACAGTGGGCCTTTTTTGTTGCTCTCTTTCTAACTCTTCGAGTTGTAGAGTTAGGTCATACATTCTCATTGTTTCTTGTTTCTTGCAGTAGGCTTGTAGAGCTATGAACTTCCCTCTCAAGACTGCTTTTGCTGTGTCCCATAGGTTTTGGATTGTTGTGTTTTCATTGTCATTTGTTGCCATGATGTTTTTTATTTCTTCTTTGATCTCACTGGTAACCCAGTCGTTGTTTAATAGCATGCTATTTAGTCTCCATGTGTTTGATTTTTTTGGATTGTTTTTGTTGTAGTTGATTTCCAGTTTTATGCCTTTGTGGTCTGAGAAGATGCTTGATATGATTTCAATTTTCTTGAATTTGAAGAGACTTTGTCTGTGACCCAATACATGGTCTATCTTTGAAGATGACAAATGTGCACCTGAGGAGAATGTATATTCTGTGGCTTTGGGGTGAAATGTTCTGAAGATGTCAATTAATTCCATCTGATCTAGTGAGTCATTTAGGATTGATGTTTCTTTGCTGAGTTTCTGTTTAGAGGATTTGTCCAGTGGAGATAATGGGGTGTTAAGGTCCCCTACTATGATTGTATTGCTGTCAATCTCTCCCTTGATCTCCTCCAGAAGATTTCTTACGTATTTGGGTGTTCCTATATTGGGTGCATATATATTTACCAGAGTTATTTCTTCTTGTTGGACTGCTCCCTTTAGTATTATGAAGTGGCCTTCTTGATCTCTTTTTATGTCCTTCACTTTGAGATCTAATTTGTCAGATATAAGTATTGTTACCCCGGCTTTTTTTTCACTTCCATTGGCCTGAAAAACCTTTTTCCATCCCTTCACCATCAGTCTGTGTGTGTCTTTTTTTCTGAGGTGGGTTTCCTGTAGACAGCAGATATATGGGTCATGTTTTCTTATCCACTCAGTTACCCTATGACTTTTGACTGGGGAATTTAATCCATTTACATTTAAAGTTATTATTGATAGAAACTTGTTAGTCGCCATTTTTGTTCTTTACTGCTGCATTCCTTCTTTGTTTCCTGTTTTTTCTATTTACAGCAGACCCTTTAGCATTTCTTGCATTGCTGGTTTGGTTGTAATAAACTCCCGTAGACCGTTTTTGTCTGTGAAGCTCCTGATTTGACCCTCAATTTTGATTGATAGCCTCGCTGGGTACAGTATTCTTGGATTCAGACCCTTCCTTTGCATGACTTTGTATATTTCATTCCATTCCCTTCTTGCCTGATGTGTTTCTGTTGAGAAATCGGTCGCTAGTCTGATGGGGGATCCTTTGTAGGTAACTTTCTGTCTCTCTCTGGCTGCTTTTAAGATTCTTGCTTTGTCGTTGGTGTTTGCCAATTTAATTATTATGTGCCTTGGTGTCGGTCTTTTCGGGTTCATTTTGTTTGGGACTCTGTGAGCTTCTTGGATTTGTGTGAGTTTTTTCCTCGCTATATCAGGGAAATTTTCTGTTACTATTTTTTCAAACAGGTTTTCTATTCCTTTCTCAGTTTCCTCTCCTTCTGGCACCCCTATTATTTGGATGTTGTTTCATTTAGCATTGTCCCAGAATTCTCTTAGGCTCTCCTCCTGCTTTTTAATTTTTTTTTCTAGAAGCTGTTCTGTTTGGGTATTTTTTTCTACCTTGTCTTCTAGCTCGCTGATGCGGTCCTCTGCTTCTTCTAGTCTACTGTTGATGCTTTCTATTGAGTTCTTTATGGCAGTGATGTCGTTTTTCATTCCTTCTTGGTTTCTCTTCATTTCCTCTTGGTTCTTCTTCATTTCCTCTTGGTTCCTACACATATTGTTGAATTGGTCTTCCATTCTTTTCATCCACCTTATGGCCATTACTCTGAATTCTTTCTCTGACAGGTTGCTTGCCTCCATTTCCTCCATTTCGTTTACTTCCTTTTCTGATGATGCCTGTTTTTTCTTTCATATTTGGGTTGGTTGTTTGTTTCACCATGATTTCTCTTCTCAAGGTGTTTGGTTATGTAGTTCTCTCTCTGCTGCGCTGATTCAAAGGCACAAAATACAACACAACAAGGCACAACGTACAAGGCACCGAACTAAATGCATTCACGATATTAATAACCCCAGATAAAGGTGACCCCCCGAGCGAAGAGAATTAGGGGATAAAGAAGAAAAAAGAGAAAAAGATTAAAGAGAAAAATAAAAAACAAAAAGGAGTGCCGAAATGAGATTGGGAAAAGGGAGAGAAGAAAAAACAAAAAGACAAAAACAAACAAAAAAAAAACAAAAAAAAACAAAAACAAAAAAAAACACAAAAAAACAAAAACAAAAACAAAAACAAAAACAAAAGTAAGAGAATGAAATAGAGGTGGGGAAGAGGCTATTTGTATGGGGAGAAAACTCCAAGAGAACCGCAACCAATCTCAATGAACTCCAGCAGCAGATCTCTGGAGACTAATGCAAACTACAAGCAACCACCAATATCAAGCGAGGCAAGGGAAAACAGAAGCACAAAAATAACCAGATAAAGAAAAAGTAAGCAAAACAGAAAAATGAAAATGAAAAACAAAACAATTTCCCACACAAGCATAAAAAACCCCAATATACTCAAAATCAAGCAAACACTAGCAAAACGACAGAGAGAGAGAGAAAAAAAATTAGATAGTGAAGAAAGATAAGAGAGAGGTGCATATGGATTTAGAGTGAGGGATTGGAAATTAGATATATAAGTAGGGTGAAATTTAGACAGTGGGTAGAAAGAAGGAATAGGGAGACTCCAAAGCAGGAATAGGGTAAGAGAAACAGGACAACAAAAGGGGAAAAGTGAGGAAGAGAGTTTTGGCTTAAGGGTAAATGTGAGATAGAGAGAAATGATGCTAAAGGAATGATGAAAATAGAGTGTAGAACACTAATCCCAAAATAAAATAAAGAAAAATTAAAAAATAAATAAAAAATAAAAAATAAAATGACACTTGAAAAAATGGTAAAAGGATAGCAATAATACTGGTTAAAAAATGTAGTAATTAAAAAGGTAAAATCAAGTGATGAAAAAAATAAAAAATAAAAAAATAATAAAATAGGTTCTTAATGAAATGGTGAAAAAAGAATTAAAAAAATATATATATATAAAAATATTCGGAAGTGAAGGTGCTTCAGATCTTCCACTCTTCTTTTTGGCACGCCTTAGTCCTGCCAGGCATTCAGGGGAGTGTTGAACTTCCCTGCGATACACTGTCCCTCGTGCAGTAAACCACAGACCTGATTTTCAGGCAGGTTGTATTTGTTTACCAGACTGCCTTTATTTGTGATCGCAAAAGAGACAGTTCGTGGCTCTGCCTCTGGGTGGCAGTGTGTCTGGATTGACCTCCGAGGCTATAAGTCCTCTCTATCAGTAGGGGTTTTTTTTTGTTTTTTTTCCTCTATGGTATTTGGAACTGATTTGGGAAAGACCACTGCCCAGAGCTGGTTCCTTGCCACTGCCCGCTGTTTCCCAGGCTCCCCAAAAAGAACTTTCCCCTACAGGCTCTGCGAATGACCCCAACTGGGGAATCCCATGCACTGGGTTTAATAATCAAATGCACGGATCTCAGGGGAACTGTAACAAGAGCCTGATAGTTGTGTGAATTCGCAAGCCTCCACCTTCCAGGTCTGCGCACCGTCTCCACGCGCAGTCTCCGTGCGCCCACTCGCCCCTGGCACCAAGCAGCCAGCAGATTGGCAAAGTCCAAGGCTGCTCCTTTACATCCAGTCCAGCTATGGGCTCATTTTTCGCGTCCCTTTCTGCCAGCAGCCCTGTGGGGCCCCTTCCCCACTCGCGGGACACGCTGGTCCCAACGGCTGCGGACTCTGTGGGGCGCAGATTCCGTCCCGTGTGCACGCGAGCTCGGTCTTCCCTCCAACCCAAACTGCAAACTGCACCTTTAGGGGATGTCCAACCTTTCCGTGAGAAGAAGCAGTGCTCGTCTGAGTTCACGCAGTCACGCTGCTTGAGATCCCTTGTTTCCAGGTTAGTAGCTGGTCTCTGGATGCCGGCAACAAACACCCAAGATGGCGCAGTCTCCGCTGCTTAGCTGGCGCACCACGAGAGGCTTCAGCCGCAGTCTCCAACCGTCCTTTTTTTCCTGGGGGTTCTCGGTCTTTCCTAGCTGCAGACAGTCTCTCAGCTGAAAATCCTCTGCCTATTCGGGCTGCATGTTACCTGTTTCAGCTGCTCACCCTTATCTGCTCCAGGACAAGGCACCGGACACGTCCGTTTATACCTCCGCCATTTTCCCTCTCTGCCTTTTTATTTTTTAATATTACCTACTGAAACATGGAAGTTTTAAAATTTTGATAAAGCCCATTTTCTATTATGATTATTTCTGTGCTTTATGTAACCAATCTTTGTGAACCACAACGACATTCTAATGTTCTAAAAAACATTTTAGGTTCTATAATCCATTTTTGGTTAATTTTTGCATATAATGTGAGGTATTAATCAAAAGCCATAGACAATATGTAAACAAATGAGTGTTACTGTGTTCCAACAAAATTTTACATGTGGACACTAAAATTTGAATTTTACACGATTGTCATGTGTCATGAAATGTTCTATTTTTAACACTTAAAAATGTAAATGTAGAAACTATTCTTACCTCATAGGCTATACCAAAATATGTCTAAAGATGGGTTTAGCCCATTGGCTATAGTTTGACAAGCCCTGCTTTGTGACTTATACTTAAATAAGTTATAAAACTCACAATAAGCTGAAGCCGGTTTGGCTCAGTGGACAGAGCGTCGGCCTGCGGACTGAAAGGTCCCAGGTTTGATTCCGGTCAAGGGCATGTACCTGGGTTGCGGGCACATCCCCAGTGGGAGATGTGCAGGAGGCCGCTGATCGATGTTTCTCTCTCATCGATGTTTCTAACTTTCTATCTCTCTCTCCCTTCCTCTCTGTGAAAAATCAATAAAATATATTTAAAAAAAACCCAAAAAACTCACAATAAGATGTTGTATGAAGTTATGCTTTAAATAATCATATGTATTTTAAGGAAATAATTCTTTCATATTTACCTACATATTTTCCATTTTGGGTGCTCTTCATTCTGCCATATGTTTTGAATATCATTTTTTTTCCTAAATATGTTTTTATTGATTTCAGATAGAGGAATGGAGAGGGAGAGTGGGAGAGAAACATCATTGATGAGAGTCATTGATCAACTGCCTCCTGCACGCCCCCTCCCACCCCCACTGGGGATTGAGCCTACAACCCTGACATGTGCCCTGACTGGGAATCCAACCATAACCTCCTGGTTCATAGGTCAATGATCAATCACTGAGCCATGTCTGCGGGGCTCAGGTGTGTTTTTCTTAGCATATTTTTTACTTGAAGTTCACTGAGATTCTTAAATCTGTGTCTTTCACTAAATTTGGGAAATACATATTTTCAGATATTTTATCCTCAAATTTCTCTCTTCTCTCCTTCTAAATCTCCAATTATGTGTATGTTTAACCATTTGATATTGTCCCACACTATCCCAAGATACCCATTAGGGTTTTTTAAAATTTATTTTCCTCTTAGTTTTTTGTGTTGAACAATTTAAATTGCTGTTTTCAAATTGACTGACACTTTCTTCCATCATCAATAATCTGTTGTTGATTCCATCAGAGATTGTTTTCAAGTTTGAATTTGAATATTTAAAATATTTAAGTCGTAGAAATTTCATTTAGTTATTTTTCCTGCTGATACTTCCAATCTTTTCACTTTATAGGCCTATATATTTTTTTTTTTTGACCTGGAACATATAATTCTTTTGTGTTGATTATGATATCTTGTTAGCTCAATGTTGGTCTTATCGTTTATTTTCATACATAGACCTCATGCACAGAATTTGGCAAACCCCCTCTGAATGTCTCTTTTATGGGACCCTCCTCACTTCTGATAGTTCACGCTAGTCCAAAATTTTGTATTCTAGTTATTTAAGCTTGTAAAACTATAAGTGTTCTATCTGAATTTCGAGCACTCAATTTTGCCCAGATTGAATACCACTTTTAGGTAAAAACATGAAAAAGGAAGAACATCACCTAGTGAAGTTATCTTCTTCCAAATTTCGACTTTCTTGCTTAAAAATAATTCAAGGTTCTATATTTCTTGAAGCAATTTTTATTCCACTGACAAATTCATCAACAAAAGAGCTACTTATGTTAGTATGAATTGAAACATATGATAACATTACACAAATGTGAGTTTTTTTTTATTTTTTTACTTATGCAAATGTATGCAGTAGAAGTAGGAATCTATCATGTTCCTGAAAGAGCAGCTTTAGTGAACTTGGTTTCTAACATGCTGTCCTTTAGCAGAAACATGGACGATTTGGCTCTTTAAAAAACTGCTGGCCAGAGACCTGGTTATGTCCTAAGGTTTCTTTACTTTGGTGCTTAGGGTTGGAAAAACAAAGATGCTATTTCTCTCTCTGCAAGTGAGTGTGTGTGTGTGTGTGTGTGTGTGTGTGTGTGCAAGTATTTGAAATGCATTATTTCCAGATAGTTTGTTTCTATTCTAGATGTAAAGTTTTAAGGCAGCTGCTAATATTTGGAGAAAAGCCACATGTAATGTGCACATTTAAACATAACCTCCCCATTAGACTTTAATATGGATTAAAAAGATGATACAATATATTATTGAAAACATGCATCAATATCAAACAATAATTTGAGATGTAGAGTCTAGATTGAACGCTACACAAATTTATTTTTCTTTCAGCATCACTCTAGTTTGTGTGGGCAGCCAATAGTGGTCAATTCTAGCAGACTTATACAACCCATTGTACCTCAAGGGGTATGACAGGTTTTAAAACTTTTGTAGCCACTGACATTTTTGCCTCTATTTTTGTTTCTCCGAGAAACCTATCTTTTGGGGATTATTCTCCTCAGTCCCTTTTCAGAGATATTATTTGTCTTATGATTCCTTAATTAGGTTTTCAACCTTGGTTGTACTTTTATTCTGCTCCCCCTCCCCCCATATGCACCCACAGTCCTGGAGAGAACTTTGCATAATAAATTCTGTTATCTTTGAAAAGAATGTCTGATTAGAGTTTCAGAGCTGTGGACAAAGGGGTGATGGCAACGTGTTTTTCAAGAGGACCTGCTGTCATGGTGTGGGCACAATTCTTCATTGTATAACATTAAATTGTGCATTGCAGAACATTTAGCATTTCTGGTCCCAAGGCATTAAATGCCAGAATTAATTCCCAATGAATGTGGAAGAATACACTGCATATTTCCAAACATTCCTGGGTGGTTAATAACTTCTTGAATTAAGAGAAAATAGTAACATATTTTGAGAGTCATTATTAATTTACGATAAAATCACATTTAATAAATAAATATCTTCTCATTGCAAACCATGTGATTCTCTGTGCCTCACTCATTACTACTCCTTTGTTAGTAAGAAAACATATTGTTCTAAAAAGTAAACTGTTATTATTTGCTAGGCATAGTGTAGTGTTTCCACAAATTACTAAACTAAACTGCACTATTGGATAAAGAAAAAAAAATGACTTGTCCTTGTGATAAATAAAATAATTTAATAAACTATTTGGATAAAGTTTGTAGATTCCACTTGTTACAAGTGAGAAAAAGGCTTTAACTTCAAGTAATATCTTGAATTAAGGGCCTTGTTCGTCTTAATGATTTTATTTATATAGGCTCCACCCTCAACTTTTGGTCTTTCCTTTGTGCTTTAGAAAGGGTCTCTCTTTTGCAAATTATGAGGAACTTCACCCTTTTTAATCTCACAGTAGGGATTGGGGGATGTTCTTTAATATTCTGGTTACATTTCAGCCTTAGGCTGGCAACAAGTCTCTATGTCTGGGGGTGTAACTTTTTAAAATATGCCTGCCTCTCCTAAGGCTATAATTCTAAACCTAGTATCTATCCATTTCACATTCAGACCAGTGGTAGATAATTATTTGTTGTGGTTTTTGTTTGTTTGTTTAAATCCTCACCAGAGGATATATTTTTATTGATTTGAGAGAGAGAGGACAGGAGAGGGAGAAGGAAGCATGGATGTGTCTATCAGTTGCCTCCTGTGTGCACCCCAAAGGTATTGAACTTGAAACCTGGATTTGTGCCCTGACTGGGAATCAAATATGAGACCTTTCAGTGTATAAGACGACGCTCCAACCAACTATTCCATACCAGCCAGGGCAAGAAATGAATGCTTTCACCCCATTTCCTTTCCTCTAGTTTCCTGGGGCCCAAAAGGCAACAGTATCTGTTGCCTCTCTTTACCACTACTGCATGAAGATTAAGGCTTTTGCTCCTTAAAGCAGATGGAGAGAAAGACGCCATGGAGATTTTTACCTTTCCTTCAGTGGCTGCTATTATGCCCTTTCCCCATTTATTTACCACCAGGGGTCTTTCTCAGGACAGGTATGTCTGCACATATCCAGGGAAAGAGTGGAAGGTTTGCCTGCAAGAGAGTGTGCACTCTTCCTATACTTGAAGCTGCAGAGGCTTTCACTCAAAGACTTCCACTTTTTTGCTGATCACTTTAACTGAACTCTTAGTGGCCTGAGGATACACCTTGTCCCAATCAGTGCTCTGTCTCTTCCAGCAGGTGTCTGCCTCTCTTTTGACTTTGGGTCAATTTTGTCTTCTGCATGCTTTGCATTCTAATAGGTTCAAGGAAAGTTGTGAACTAGCTGGCTATTCGGTTTATACAGTTGGGATTGTTGCCTTTTCTTTTCTTTTTTAAAAAGATTTTATTGTTGAAAGTATTACAGGTGCTCCCTGTTCCCCCTCATTGACCCCTTCTGGCCAGCCCCCTCCCCAGACCTTCACCATCCTATTGTCTGTGTCCATGGGATATGCATATATGCATACAAGTTATTTGGTTGCCTTTTCTAGCTCCCTATACCACTCCTCCACTCTCAGAAAAAACTTAAAGTTCAAAATTTTCACTTTGAAGAAAGAGAGCTACAGTGGAAGATACTGAGAATTTTATAGCCTTTGGCAGTGACGGAATCTATGGGATAGTTTATGTTTCTAAATTGAATTCATAGACGAGTGCATTAGAATCACTTTGAATGCTTGCAAATATAGAGATTATTGCCTCATAGCAAACTTAATGAATCAGAAGCCCTAAGAGTGGGTTCAAAACCATGCATTGCAAACAATTTATCTTGTGATTCTTGTGCCCTCAGAACTTTAAGAATCTCTTGTTCAGAGCGTACATATCCAAGCATTTATCTGTAATTATTTTTACCCAAATGCCTAAAACTTTTAGTCCTGCCTGATTTTAGTGTATATAATAATGTTTCTATTGAATTTCTTCTAGGTGGGGAAATTTGGGGAAGGTCATATTCATTTGCTCATCATAGAATCAGCAGTGGTTAACATTGTCTGCATATAATAGGTACCTAACAGATGACTATTGAAAGAAAAATGATTGAGCACATGGTTTGTTTGTTGTTGAGACATATCCAGAGTAGTGTAAAACATAAATGCCACTTCATTTAAGTTGGCATATGATGCACTTGAGGTTTGTTTTTAACAAACTCTGTAAGAGCTAAGCATCAAGGAGATTTTACTGGACCTCTTGAGAAGTCAGCCTTTCCAGATTGGGGACTCAGCTGGATATTTTGCTATAAAAAGAATTCCTCAAGGAAGTAAATTTATGAAGAGAAACTGAGAGAATTGCTTTTAATTTGGAGTTTCAGAAGATGCAGGTCAATAATTTTTTCACCACCAATTAAACTTGAATTCATTACAGTAAGCAAGATTTTTCGGCATGCTTGCCTGAACTAATAATTAGAACAAACCTACCTCACACAATAGCAACACACAGAAAGTTCTCATGTACTTGTGCCTCACTGCTTCATTCACTGACAGGAATCCAGGCTGGGAAAACATGGAATTCTATCTAATAAGGAGGGAACATGCTAATTGACTCTCACACTGTCGCAAAGATGGCGGCGCCCACAGCCAATAAGGAGGGAATATGCTAATTGACTGCCCTGCCCTCAAATATGGCAGTGCCCACAGCCAATAAGGAGGGAATATGCTAATTGACTGCTCCACCCTCAAAGATGGTGGCGCCCACAGCCACAAGATGATGGTGCCCAGTTCCCTCAGCCCTGTTGGGGCAGCAGGCACATGCCTCCGGAGTCCCCCAGTCCCCTCAGCTCCCCAGCTGCTCAGAGCCGGCCCGAGGTGTAGGCAAGTCTTGAATGTTGGCTGCCCAGCCACCCAGGGATGGGCCAAGGTACAGGCAAGCCTCGGATGGCAGCTTCCCAGCCACCCAGGTCCGCCTGAGGCTCAGGTAACCAGGGCCGGCAGAGGCTTGCACTGCTGGCAGTGGCAGCACCAAAGGTGTGATGGGGCATTGCCTTACCCTGATCGCCAGGTTGCCTCCCGCTCCTGAGGGCTCCCTGACTATGACAGGGGGCAGACTGGGCTGAGGGACACCTCCTCCAGTTCATAAATTTTCATGCACCGGGCCTCTAGTAGGTGTATAAACAGTGAAGGCAGTAGTTGTGAACATTTCTTGGGCCAAGAACTTCTATGAAAAACTGACCTGTTTTGCAATCTCTCTCCATTTACACATACGACTACAGTCTGTGTACAATTTCAAGTTTGAAATCCCTAAGAGTATCTTAGATGGTATTTGTATGTGTGTGTGGACAGGGATCTTTTAGATTAGTTTGCTCTCATTTGAATGTTCCTAATAACCCCCTAAAAAGGGATTTATACAAAAAATAATCCCCAAAAAGAAAGAGTACAGTTTGACAAGTTAAAAAGTTTTGTTTCATATTTTCCCTTATGACCTGGGAAGAAGGGAGTGAATTATCACATTTATATTTTGGCAAAATATAGTTACACAGCTCATTTTTGTGTCCTTAATTTATTTCCATGAAAGGGCAGCTATTGACCCTTTTCTCTCCTTGTAGACCTATATAGACCACTCACTATGAGGCACATCTAGGAAATTAATGCTTTCCATTCTATTCAGTTGTTGTTTAAATTGTATCACTAGGAGCTAGGATTTTCTTAACATTTCTTAGGAAAAATTTAATCTTTCTATGTGAATCATTAGAAAATGCACAGTGATGTAGTAGAGAATACCTGGTGTGTATAGAAACAGGATGACCATAACTTGAAGAGAATAGGCTTTTTTAAAAAAATTCTTTATTGTTTAAAGTATTATGTGTAGTATTACATATGTCTCCTTTTTTCCCCATTGCCCTCTTCCCGGCCACACAGACCCCCCAGCACATGCCCTCAGCCCCCTAGTGTCTGTGTCCATTGGTTATGCTTATATGCATGCATACAAGGAGAAAGAAAACTATCACATGATCTCACTCATTTGTGGATTTTAGTGAACAGCATAAACAAATGAACAAAAATAGAGCCAGAGACATAGAAGCATCTAACAGTCCATCAATCTTCAGAGGGAAGGCAGGGGAGGAGAAGGGGGAGGGGTAAGAGATAATTGGCTTTTGATTCAGGCACAATCTTTTGGTTTAAATTTAACAAATATTTATTGAGCCATATATGGGCCAGGCATTTACACAGACATCCTCATTTAATCTTAATAACTCTGTGAGGTAGGTAATATTTATTCCCATTTTTAAAGATGAGCAAACAGAAACTCAGAGATTTGAGGCAACCTGACTAAGATCACATGGTTAAGAGCTATTTAATTCCAGAAATATATATATATATATATATATATATATATATATATATATATATTAACATGCTTTATTCCAATAGATAAAGACATTTAATGGGTTGTTTTCTTCTCTGTGCATAATAGAAACCATAGAAAGAGATCTTCATAGATATTAGTTCAGTGTGCCAAAATCCTTTCTGCTAGACCTGAGAGTTTTTGACCACATCCAGCATTGTGTCTCCATGGATGGCATATACTTTGAGGGTAGAATTAGCCAGTCATCACAGTCATCACAGTCTTAGCTCTGGAAGAGTGCTAAAGCTATATCCACCACAATCAATGTGGGCCCTTTAACCTTACTGGAAGATCAAGTAAGATCAATAACAATATCTCCCCGTTAAGAAGAACCATCAAATATAGTGTGGCTACCCAGTGTTTGAAGATGAACAAGCAGGTCAATGAGGATTGTACAGTAGTGCTATGTCTCAGGTTGACCAATGTACCTATGAAAAGATACAAGAAAAATAGTACTGAAAATACAGACAGAATTATAATAATATGCTAAACATTTCTGGCTTTAGCAGTTAAAGAAATTCTTACAGCTGAATTAATATTTAGAGTTGAACCTTAAACTTTGACTTATCAGGAAGTCTGCGAAGAGCCTGTCATTTACCCTGGTAAAGAAACCCATTATCTCTCTTAACAAAATGAATCCCAAACCAAGATACTTCAGTTTGGGAAAATTTCTCTCCAAAATCTGTTTTCCAACTCTGCTCTTATCAACCAAGCTGACTGTGTGCTGAGAGTTCTTGCCCCAGACATTATCCATTACTGGGTTGTTTTTATTCACAGACATTTCTTCCCATTTAATGCCTGGCTCTTCTGCATTTTAACTCAGTTTGGACCTTGGATAAGTATAATTGATTGCTGCCTTTGTTCCTTTTAGCCTTCTTAGGCTGATAGTTCTGTTATGGCTCTACTTTCTCCATTTTAATCTTTGTACACTAATTCAAAAAGACTCCTAGCTATAGTCCAATTTTTACAATTCCCAGCCTTTCATTCAACCCTGTAGATCCACCTGGATTTCAAGTTTCAAATGGATGTCAGCCCCTGTTATGATAGAACTAGAGGCCCAGTGCACGAAATTCATACATAGGTAGGGTCCTCAGGCCTGGCCAGTGATCAGGCAGATCTGCAGGACGAACAGCAGGACAATGGAGGGCCCCCACTGGCACCTGCCTTGGTGGCAACTGGCGGGGTTATCGGGGGTGGTACTGGCTTGCTCACTGGCCTGCCCTGCTCCCTGCCGCCGTCATGGTTTGCCTCCCTCTGTGGGGCAACTGGCAGGGCAATTAGGGGGTCCCCGGCTGGCTCCTGCCTTGGCTGGCTTGGGGCCTGCAGGCTGGGAGCAGCTCCTGCATTGAGTATCTTCCCCCTGGTGGTAAGTGCACATCATAGTGACTGGTCATTCCACTGGTCATTCTGCCCTTCAGTCAATTTTCATATTAGGCTTTTATTATAGAGGATGAATAATAATTTAGCTCACAACATTTTTCTCATAGCATCTGTCTGTATGACATTTAAAATGATGGTGTTTAACTTTCATGAAATTAAATCCACTCTTTTTTGAGGGAGGGTGAATTTTTAAAACTCTTACACAACAATAAATGGAAATAAATATTCACAATGATACTTATGTCAGATTTTATGTAGAACTTTAATATATTTCACTTTAAAGTTGACTCTTGGTTAGTGATAACTCTTCAAAATTACCGGACTGAACAAACACATGGCCAAAAGCAAAAAAAAAAAAAAATAATATTTCAGCTCTAACTGGTTTGGCTCAGTGGACAGAGTGTCAACCTGCAAACTAAAGGGTCCCAGGTTCTGTTCCAGTCAAGGGCACATGCCCAGATTGTGGGCTCGATCCCCAGTGAGGAGCGTGCAGGAGGCAGCCAATCAATGATTCTCTCTCATCATTGATGTTTCTATCTTTCCCTCTTCCTTCCTCTCTGAAATTAATTTAAAAAACATATAAAAAAACCAAAAAATGATATCATGTACATAAATTTCTAATAAGAGTGTTCCCTACTGATTTATTGTCTCCAACTACCCAATTAGTAATGTATCTTTGCTTCTGGTGCAAAAAGTGTTTAAGCCCTCAAAGCTACCGTTATCATTTGATACCATTGTTTTTGTTGATATTGACAGATGCAAAAACAGCTTTAAGGTATGCTCTCAGCCACTATCATTATTACTAATTAGTCTGTTCCCCTTAGACTGATATTACTTTTAGCATTTTCTAATGACTAAAAAGAGCCTAGAAAATTCACTGCACAATAATAACAAATTTGAGTATGAAATATGTTCCTTTTCTCACATTTACATAGTCTTAGCCTTCATATATTAGTAATTAATACAGATTATAAAGCAAGTATTTTTGAATTTAAATGATGGAATTGATCATGATCAAGTAATTCAACATCATTTTGAAAAATAATAAAAAATTATATTAGAATGTCATAAACAATTGAAACAATGGAAATAAGGAGCAGAATAGCAAAGATGACCCTCCCTGTCTGTAAAGTACTCATTAAATTCTGCCAAGGTCTGTTCATTTATACTTATACTATTCCACAGGAACAACACTTAATGCTTCACTTAGTATATAGCCATTGTCCCAAAATATTTCAAGGGTATACGTATATAATAATTATAGCTTAAGGGAATTGAGGTTATTCTGGTTTGAAAATAAATGGCTTAGTGGTGACCTAATTATGTTTTGCAGAATTACAAAATTATGAAAGTTTGAAATGTTTGACTATGATAGATGTTATCTTGGTTAGTATTTAAAAGCTATGAGAGAGACTCCAAATCATCAAACATTAGCTACTGGCATCTGGTGAACAATGGACTTTCCAATTTGCAGTCCATCTGAAACTCTTCCAGACACAGGAAATAAAATCTGTGGGGGGAAAAGGCATGCAGAATTAGAATATCAAATATTAAAAGACTTTGTTTTGCCTCTTGAGTCCTTGCACATATCACTGCAGCATACATTATCATACTGAAGATAATTCATTTGCACTTATTCCTAAGGTTCTTAAAACTCACAGAATATTGTACAGCTATCCTTATTCCCCATTCAGAGGCACTTCAGTCATTTCAATGCATTGGTTTTGAGAGTATGTACTCTGCTGTCAGACAATCTGCATTTCAGCCTTACTCTACCAGTTAATAGCGGTGTGACCTTAAACAAGTTACCCGAGAATGAGGTTAATAAGAATACCTGCCTCACAGAATTATTGTGATGATTCAAAATTATAATTCATGAAAAGAACTAACACATTGTCTGGAATAGACTAGTTGCTTTTTTTTTTAAAGCTAGCTAGTATTGTTAGAAAGAGAATAAAGGGACAGGTATATAGGTACTCCTCTAACTTTCAAAGTGGCTGAAAAAGTCCGAGGAAAGGAACCAAAAATTGAGTAGAATACTGTATGCCTGTAAGATATACATTGGTGTGTGGTAGCTAGCTTACAAGGTATATTTCTAACACCTTTGCTGTAAGGAAATAAATTCTGAACCTGAATAAAATACATTCTGAGTACCACCTATTGAGTATGACCAAGGAGATTATATATATATATTCACTACTTTTTTCTCAAAGAAAAAGTAGTCACATACCTCACACAAAACAGAATAAACAGAATTATTGATTTGGCTACAAAGGCTATTGAAAAGATAGTTATCAGTAACATTTCATTTAAGTTCAGATTCTATTTCTGCCTTCTCTTATTCAGAGATTGAATGGGAAAAAAAGAGTTGATAAACAAGAATCCTAAATTTAATGATTATGATCATATTCAGAGGGCTTTGCAAGTCATCTAAAGAGAAAACTAAAAGCCTTTATCAACTGTTATTCAGATGAAAAATAAAAATATATGAGTTTAAAAAAAAACAAATATTTATCCAAAATAAGAAAAGTTAAAATAATTAATCAATCAATAAATGTTTCCAGCCTACACACAGAGATAAGACATAGAAAAGAAAAGAACACTAATCAGAATCCCCTGGAAGGATTTTTTTCTGCCCAGTTATAAGGAAGGAAGGAAGGAAGGAAGGAAGGAAGGAAGGAAGGAAGGAAGGAAGGAAGAGAAAAGAAAAGGGAAGGAAAAAGAAAAGAAAAGAAAAGAAAAGAAAAAAAAGAAAAGAGAAAGAAAGAGCCATGTGATTAAATTAAATGGGATATTCAGCTTGGATCACTTTTTTTTAAAGTAGGTGTGGGTAACCCTGTGGGTATCATGTAATGTTCTGATTTTCAGGGTCATAGTGGTAAAGAGAACACATTTAGCAAGCATTGTGAAGCAAAATCTAGAATAATGATCATGAACATTAGAAATGCAAAAGACCAATTGCTATCTACATCAATCCTCAAGAATCTGTGAAGGATTGCCCCATTCTGTATATTCCCTAGTGCTTTGTACAGGCCAATTTTAAATATCTCCAGCAATAAATTTCTGCCATTTCTTCTGGGAAACTATTCCACTACCTAATTAAATCTCAGAGTTGACAACTTTTCCTGACATTCAGACTAAATTTTGCCATGTTCAATTTCAACCTGCTATTTCCATTTCTACAGCACATGCTTGTATCAACCCAAGTAACTCTCCTGTTTCCTCAGTGCTTACAATTCTAAATGCCTCCTCTACATTTCAGTAGCCTGTTGCAGTGAATTTCTTTGTGAAAAATGATCTTTTTAAGATCAGTGAGTGTACATGTTTTATTATAGACCAAAAAAGCAAGTTAGTTCTAAAAACAAAAAGACAAATTAATGAGTGTAGAAGCATGATGCTAACAGGATGTAAAGCCATCTAATAATTGAAGCTCAGTACAGAAACAAATTACGGACCTTTTTGTCTCCTTTGGGCTGGAAGGTCACAGTCTCCTTTTCATAAAACAATCCTCTTTTACCCTTCTCTGGCATTGCCCAGTATACATACACGGGCTCTGGCTTTCTACAACTGGGAAGGACAGGCAAGGCAACCTGTTCTTACGGCAACCACCCATTCTCTTTATGCTCTCACATGAGCTCCTTTCATCTCAAAGAGTTGACAGGGAACTAGCAAGCATGACCTTTAGAATTTCTAAGTGTTTTAAAGTCCATCTCCAGGAATCAACTGGGTCTTGGAGTTGCCAATGTGAGAATACAGAGATAGGAACTGAGAATTTCAAATTTTGTTTATAAATGTGCAAAAGATGTGTTATTATTTAGTTTCAGAATAAACCAGTTGTGAGATGATTCTTCCAAGAATAAGGTTTTAGAGATGAGTCATGGATTACACAGTCTTTAAGTAGAATATTTTGAGTAATTTTTAAGCAAATAGGATAATTTCAGAGAAAGTGCATGCAAACTACAGAGTGTTTGGCAGAATGTGGGCAGATAGATTTCTTATCATTATGGAAAATTTCCTCATAGGCAAGACTTGTATTAAAGTTAAAATATATGAAACTTTAAAGCAGAAATATTTCTTAAACTATGAAAATATGAATAAATAGTCATGAAAGTGAACCTAAATATGAAGATAGCAGCTTTAAAAAAAATACCACCAGTATTTGACTGAACTTTCCAACATATGCCAGTGTCACAATTATGTTATTCTCTTGTGAGAATGTATAAGTTATTTTAAGAGGAATACTATAAGATTCATTTTTTTCAGAAACCGTTTACATTCTTGCAAGATTTACCTCAGGCAATATGTAGTTTTATTTATTGTTTTGCACATATATGATGCATCAAAGAGAATGTGCACATCCTGCATAAAAAAGTCACAGTTCTTATCCTCTATAACTTTACATTCCATTAAAGATGTAGCAAAGTTAGAAACTAAAATGACTAATAAGAGAGATAAAAATTAGTCCTCTAAATCCTCTTAAGATCCATAGCTCAATATTGCATAATTTTCACTAGAAATAAAGATTTAGTACTACAAGGAAGCAGGAAATATAAGATAAATACAAATATCTACAAGAGAAATGAGGGATAATACAGAAAATAGGTTGATGAAAGTGGCAAAAGAAAATACTGAATCTGCAGAGTAATAGTAATACAAATATTTTAGCTGACACATAAGAGTTTAGAAGATAATGACAGCAATATTACTATATTATTATGGAGTTACAAAGCAGTAAGGGAAAATATCAGATAACACTTTTGGTGATAAGAAAAGCTTAAAATGGATTAGAAGTTAAATCGTGGAGGTTTCAATCTCTCCAATATTGGCTGTGATATCAGTGATATGATAGTATTTTTTTTTTATAAACAGTAGAGAACTTCCTTCTCTTAAATGGTGTAAGATGGAAACTATTCCAAAAATTTCTGGGAAAGAATTAAGCAGGTGTGATTAGAACATTGAATTTTTTATCATCTAATATGAAAAGTTGTATGAACATAAAAGAAACAAAGCAGCAACCTATGATTTTAGAGAATATGACTTTGAAGGGAGATTGGACTGTCCTTCAAACATTTAAAAGTATTGCCTAAAGATTTTTGTAACATTATGCAAAGAAATTTGAAATATTTAAGAAAGTTAAGGATTTCAGTAAAGCACAATTAAGTAAACCTAAAGACAGAAAAGGGCAGATCAGGACAATATAATTGAGTAGGAATGTAGAGTTGTATAAACAATACACAGATGGTTTTATTTAAAAAATAGCTGTTAGAAAGGAAAATTGAAAGAGCTATATAAAGCAAAGGGATGCTAAGATGAAGAGACATACCATATATAATTAAGCTGCAGAGAGTGTTTAAACAATAAAACATTTGTCAAATAAATTTACAAAGTAAATTTGTACAAAAATAAAATTAGAAAAGGCAGAATTAAAGATGTGTCCACAATTTTACATGGAGAATACAATTTTTTTTGTAATCTTTAACCTTATTTTAAAAATCTGAGGATACTAATTTAAAACTTATCTTTTTCATATATTTTAGTCCCTATAGTTTAGAAGATGACTATAATATATATATGTTCCATAAGAATAAAAAAGGAGGCCTCTTTGATGGTGTAATCTTTACCCTACTGAATGTTTCTGGAGAAACAAACAACAAAGCTGCAAAATATACCAAGCAAAAACTATCAGAACTAAAGGGAGAAATAAATCAAACCATAATGATGGTTGGAGTCTTCAATGCTCCTCCTTCAGTGCTAGAACTAATAGACAGAAAAATCAGCAAGGATCTCAAAGAGCTATAGAATAAACTCAAACAATAGGATGTAATTGAATTCTATACACCTCTTTACCAGCCAAAAAGCAGAATTTACATTTTTAAGTGCAGGTGGAAAATTAACTAATATAGATTATACTCTGATTTATAAACTAGTTATTTTTAATCATTTTATTTAATTTTTAAATTAAATATTATTAAAAGTAATACATATGTCCCCCCTTTTCCCTCATTGACCACCTCCAGCCCTCCCCCACCCCCCACCCCCAACCCCAGACCTTTACCTCCCTATTGTCTGTGTCTGTAGTTTATGAATATATGCATACAAGTTCTTAGGTTGATTACCTCCCACCATCCATCCTCCCCCGCCTTCCTGCCAAGATTCTGCACTCTGTTTAATGCTTCCATGTCTCTGGATCCACTCCATTCATGAGTTTTATTTTGTTAATTAGATTCCACACATGAGTGGGATCATATGATACTTGTCTTTATCTGACTGACTTATTTCACTTAGCATGATACTCTCTAGGTCACTCCATGCTGTCTCAAAGGGTAAGAGGTTCTTCCATTTTACTGCTGCATAGCATTCCATGGTATAAATGTAACACAGCATTTTTTTATCACCTTGTCTACTGATGGGTACATGAGCTGTGATTTATAAACTAATTCTTTTTTTTTTTTTTTTTGAATGGTGAGTTTCCATTTATTTATTTATTTTTAATTTATTTTATTTTCTTGTTAAAAGTATTACAAATAGTAGTACATATGTTTCCTTTCCGCCCCCCATTGACCTTCCCCCGGCCTCCCCTATCCCCTGACACATGCCCTTAACCCACCCCCCATGTCTTGTGTCCATTGGTTATGCTTATATGCATGCATATAAGTCCTTTGATTGATCTCTTAGCCCCCCAAAAACTCCCCAGACTTCCCAATGTAATTTGATAGTCTGTTCAATGCTTCTCTGCCTCTGTATCTATCTTTTTGTTCATCAGGTTATAATGTTCTTTATTATCTATAAATGAGTGAGATCATGTGGTATTTTTCTTTCACTGCCTGGCTTATTTCACTTAGCATAATGCTCTCCAGCTCCATCCATGCTGCTGCAAATGGTAAGAATTCCTTCTTTTTTATAGCAGCATAGTATTCCATTGTGTAGATGTACCATAGTTTTTAATCCACTCATCTGCTGATGGGCACTTAGGCTGCTTCCAAATCTTAGCTATGGTAAATTGTGCTGCTATGAACAGAGAGGTGCAAATATCCTTTCTGATTGGAGTTTCTGTTTTCTTGGGATATATTCCTAGAACTGGTATTACTGGGTCAAATGGCAGTTCCATTTTTAAATTTTTGAGGAAACTCCATACTGTTCTCCACAGTGGCTGGACCAGTCTGCATTCCCACCAGCAGTGCACGAGGGTTCCTTTTTCTCCACATCCTCTCCAGCACTTGTCGTTTGTTGATTTGTTGATGATAGCCAGTCTGACAGGTGTGAGATGGTACCTCATTGTCATTTTGATTTGCATTTCTCAGATGATTAGTGACTTTGAGCATGTTTTCATGTATCTCTTGGCTTTCTAAATGTCCTCTTTTGAAAAGTGTCTATTTAGGTCCTTTGCCCATTTTTTGATTGGGTTGTTCATCTTCTTTTTGTTAAGTTGTATGAGTTCCCTATAAATTTTGGAGATTAAACCCTTATTGGAGATAATATTGGCAAATATGTTCTCCCATGCGGTGAGCTTTCTTGTTGTTTTGTTGATGGTTTCTTTTGCTGTGCAGAAGATTTTTATATTGATGTAGTCCCATTATTTTTTATTTTCTCCTTAGTCTCTTGCTCTAGGATCTGTGTCTGTAAAGATATTGCTAAGACATATGGCTTATTTTGCTGCCTATGGAGTCTTGTAGGGTTTTTATGGTTTCCCGTCTTACATTCAAGTCCTTAAGCCATGTTGAGTTTGTTTTTGTGTATGGTGTAAATTGGTGATCTAGTTTCATTTTTTTCTACCATGCATTCAAAGAAGAACTAAAACCTATCCTACTCAGACTATTCCAAAAATTCAAGAGAATGTCACACTTCCAAGCTCTTTCTATGAAGCCAGCATAACCCTAATCACAAAACCAGATAAAAACACCACAAAAAAGAGAACTGCAGGCCAATATCCTTGATGAACATAGATGCTAAAATCCAAAACAAAATTCTAGCAAATCGGATTCAGCAATATATTAGGAAGATCATACACCATGACCAAGTGGGATTTATCCCAGGGATGCAAGGATGGTACAATATCCACAAATCAATAAATGTGATGCATCACATAAACAAACTGAGAGACAAAAATCACATAACCATATCAATTGATGCAGAAAAAGCATTTGACAAAATCCAACACCCTTTTCTGATAAAAAAAAGAAATCTCAGCAAAGTGGGAATAGAGGGATCATACCTCAACATAATAAAAGCCTTATATGAAAAACCTATAGCCAGCATCATACTCAATGGGCAAAAACTAAAACCATTTTCCCTAAGAACAGGAACAAGACAAGGATGCCCACTTTCATCACTCCTGTGCGACATAGTACTAGAAGTACTAGCCATAGCTAACAGACAAGAAGAAATAAAAGGCATCCAAATTGGAAAAGAAGAAGTAAAACTATCCTTATTTGCAGATGACATGATACTACACATAGAAAGTCCCAAAGACTCCATCAAAAAAACTACTAGACCTAATAAATGAATTTGGCAATATAGCAGGATACAAAATTAATGCCCAGAAATCTATGGCCTTTTTATACACCAATAATGAACTCACAGAAAGAGAAATGAAAAAAAAAAACAATCCCATTTACCATTGCACCAAAAAATTAATATACCTAGGAATAAACTTAACCAAGGACATAAAAGTCCTGTACTCGGAAAACTATAGGACATTGAAAAAAGAGCTATAGGAAGACATAAACAAATGGAAGAACATCCCATGTTCATGGATTGGTAGAATCAACATCATTAAAATGTCCATACTACCTAAAGAAATCTATAGATTAAATGCAATCTCCATTAAAATACCAATGGCATATTTCAAAGATCTAGAACAAACTCTCCAAAAGAGTTTTTAATCATCTGGATTAAAAAAAAGACCCCCGAATAGCCACAGCTGTCCTGAGAAAGAAGAATAAAGTTGGAGAGATCACAATACCAGACATCAAACTGTATTACCAAGCCACTGTTCTCAAAACTGTCTGGTATTGGCACAAGCACAGACATATAGAGCAATGGAACAGAATAGAGGATCCAGAAATTGACCCAAGCCATTATACTCAAGTAATATTTGACAAAGGAGGCAAGAGCATACAATGGAGTCAAAACAGCCTCTTTAATAAATGGTGCTGGGAAATCTGGTCAGATATAAACTAATTCTAAACAAATTAAAAAAATATTGAAGTAATATGAAATATGTCCACTGGCAAAAATAAAATTAAGAGAGGATTTAATAATAGAAAGATAACAAGAAAATCTCAAAACACTTGGAATTTATACAACAAATTAATGTATTTATTGAAAAGAAAATATCAAGGTAAATTAGAAAATTTACTCTTAAACTGAATGAAATTTAAGCATAATATGTCAAACTGTGGGACATAGACACCGCAGTGCTTAGGGATAAATTTATAGCAATAACTACTCATATTAGAAAAAGAAGAAAAGTCTAAACCTTAAAATTTAGCTTCTTATTTAAAAAGCTAGAAAGGGAAAATAAATCTGAAGTGGGCAAAGAAAACAAGTGAAAATTAATGAAATAAAAGCCAGTTCTTTAAGAAGATCAATAAAATTGATTAAAACATAGCAAGACTGACAAAACAAAAAGAATATAGAAGAGAGTAGTATTAGAAATTTAAAAAGTGGATTTCAATGCAACCTTCAAAGATGTCGATAGGATTAAAAAGGAATACTATAAACAACTATGAGCATAAATTCAATAACTTACATGAAATAAACCATATCTCAAAACTCATAACCTACATACATTCACGGAAGATTAAATCACACAAATGGCAATATGACTATTCAAAGGTATTGATTTGGTAGTTAAAAACCTTAGAAAAATATATGAGGCCTAGATGGTTTCAAAGGCAAACTTTACAAAACATTTAAAAAAGAAATAACAATATTACATAATTTCTTCCAAATAATAGAAGAGGAGGAAAAATTCCCCAACTCATTTTATAATGTCAGCAATTCCTTGATACCAAGACCAGATAGACTATCAAGGAAACTATGGACCAATAGTCCTCCTTATCAAAGACCCATTAACTTCTTTGCTAATATTTTATTTTGAGAATGCAAGGCTGGTTTAATATTCAGGAATCAATGCATGCGATCCATCTTATTCACAGGCCAAAGAAGAAAACAACATCATCATATTTACTGATACAGAAAAAGCTTAGCATAATACTCTCTAGGTCCCTCCATGCTGTCTCAAAGGGTAAGAAATCCTTCTTTCTTACAGCTGCACAGTATTCCTTTGTGTAAATGTACCACGGCTTTTTTTATCCACTCATCTACTGATGGCACTTGGGCTGTTTTCAGATCATAGCTATTGTACATAGTGCCGCTATGAACATAGGGGCGTACATATTTTTTCTGATGGGTGTTTCAGGATTCTTAGAATATATTCCTAGACATGGGATCACTGGGTCAAATGGCAGTTCCATTTTTAATTTTTTGAAGAAACTCCATACTGTTTTCCACAGTGGCTGCATCAGTCTGCATTCCCACCAGCAGTGTACTGGGGTTCCCTTTCCTCCACATCCTTGCTCATACATGTTGTTTGTTGACCTGTGGGTGGTAGCCATTCTCACAGGTGTGAGGTGATACCTCATTGTCATTTTAATTTGCATCTCTCTGATGATTTGTGATCTCAGTTATATGTGGAATATAATGAACAAAATAAACTGATGTGCAAAGTAGATCCAGAGACATGGAAGCATGGAATGGATTGACAAATCTCAGAGGGGACAGGACAGGAAGAGATTAACTAAATCACTTATATGCATATATACATAACCCATGGACAAAGACAATAGTGCAGTGAAGGCTGGGATGGGGGTAGGCTGGAGGAAGGCAATGGAGGAAAAATGAGGACATCTGTAATACTTACAACAATAATGATAATTTTAAAAATATGACACTGAAACTAAAAATAGAATATATAATTATAATGATCAAATAATTATAAGTGCTGTGTTTTAAAAACATCAAGAAATCCATTTTAAAATAAAATTGAAATTATAACTTCTATACATCTGGGAAATACTAGATCCATGTCCTGGAACTATGAAGAGCTTCTTGTTTCTTTTTGTCCTAAAACGAAAATACATGAGCATAAAAACTGAAACTTGAAAGAGAAGTAATACTAAATTCAAGCACAAACTTTCAGAAAACTTGCATATAATTTCTTCCTGCTCTTTCTTCTTTGCCCTACAAACAAAATAAAAGGTGAATGTTGTCAAAATGTAGACATCTAAACCCAGATTTATCTAGGTGCTTAAATACTTTTTAAATATTTTTTCTTGTAACAAGTTTCTTTTTATTCTTTGTCAAACTTTCCCGAAGCCTTTTTCAACAGATAATTTATAGAGGAGGATTCAATCAAAGTCCCCTTTCTATCTTCCTTTGAACTTATATCTGTGATACTGTGTATTAGGAGTATTTCTATATGTGAGAGAGCAACTCTGGCATTTACAAAATGTTGCAAAGTTTATGTCCTTTTAAAGAAAATGGAGCAATTAGACACATTCATCTGTTCAACTTTATGACCTTATCAGCCAGATTTTCTCTATTATTTCCCCTTTTTACAAATAAATATCATTCAATATCAATGCTATCACAACTATTTTAAACTATTGAATTGACCTTTCATTTTATAAACATCAGTAAATCAACCATTAAAGTGCAATGAAACTTTGTAATACCAATTCATCATGAAGCTAACATGAACTGTCAGGAGAGTAACATATTATTAATCACAATCACAATCAGAGTAATCCATGGCTTCATATCTGCTGACAGAAGGGGAAGGCACTCTAAAACTTTTGTAGCCCAAAGGTTAAAGATTTCAGATTTCTCAGCTCACCAGGAAAAAAGAAAAGTCCATGGTTATCACAAGAAGGAAATAGTACAGGTAAGTAAACAAATTTCATATTTAGAAAACAATATAAAGTTTTATTTAATCATTTGGAATTGCCATTATTTAGGGAACTGGATATTTATGATTTGTTAATATGTATCACTTATCATGTCTAGTTTTTTGGAGATAAGAAATTAACTTCAAATAACCCAGGGCTCAGATAAGTACTCACTGCAGATATTAGTAATTAGTTCTCATCAGACACAACTGGCTTTACTCCATATTTTATTGTGCACAACTTTCAGATCCATTCATTCAATGTCAGAAGTGATTTTTTACAATTGTTCATCTCTTATATTTGGCTTCGGAGTATACATAAGAAGAACATGTTCATTAACTTACACTATCACCATATCTAAATATATAAAAGCCCAGCAACCAGAACGGCAGAATGAGCAGAATGACCAGAACAATTAGTGGCTATGACATGCATTGTGGCAGCCAATCAGCCTGATCCTGGCCCCGATCAGCCCCCCTCCCCCTGGCCAGCCCCACCCCTGGTTGGTCCCCAATACCCCAATTGGGAGTGGGGCAGGCCCATCAACCTCCTGCAGCCCCTCCCCCCACCAGCCTGGGCAGGCTGGCTGGACCCCACCAATGCACAAATTTGTACACCAGGCCTCTAGTTATTAATAATTTCTAACCTGGGCAGGAGCGTTAAGACCATATATATGTTTGTTTGTTTTTTCATTTTGTGTAAATGAAGAGTTTATTGAGGAAGACACAAGGTCAAGCTTCCCCCAACCCCCATCCTTCCCAAGAACATATCCAGACAACAAAAGAATGGTAAGCATTCTTAGGGCAATACTCACTTCTCCTCCTCCCCATTTCTCTCCAGAGTCCCAAGCTCACAACACAGACGCACTGAACAGGCTCCGACAGGGAAGATACTGAAGGAATCTCTGACCAGCAAAAGAGTTCTGGCTGTGTGTGTGCTTCCCTTGCCCTTTGTATGATAACCATCTGATGGGACAAAAACATACTGAGGCAGAGGAGAGGGGAACACAGGGCAATCTCCATTCCTTTTCTCCAATTTGGCCAAGATTGAAATAGGCCAAAAGGGAGCCTGTGGTGGAAGCAATTGGTCCTGTCTCTTCAGGAGAGAGTCCTTTTCTGTGGAGCAGAATCCCTCCCTAAGTACTGGGGAGCCTAGGGAGCAGAGTTTCTGTATTGGCTCAGTCAGGTCAGCTGAGAACAACAGTTGTTATGATCACTGCTGGGGAGAGTCACTGCTGAGGAGGCTGAGAGAAGCCTAGTTTCAGGGGCAGAGGAACATAGCCTGATCCAAAATTGTTCTCTGTCTGCTTATACTGACACACTCTTCTTTTTGGAACTACAGTTTGCTTTGATGTGAGAGCACTGTATATATAGTGTGAACCTTTACTGCCTGTACCCAACTAAGTGTATGAATGATTTCCCAATAGGGGACTTTAAGACCATATATATTTAATATGTCCAGCATCTGCAGAAGGTATCCTATCTAATAAAAGAGAAACATGGTAATTAGCCATACCTCTGCTACCCTCCCCATTGGCTAATCAGGGTGATATGCAAATTAACTGCCAGCCAAGATGGCGACCAGCAGCCAGGCAGCTTGAAGCGAACATGAGGCTTGCTTGCTTCAGTGACGGAGGACTCCAATGTTCCCCGCCTGCCGCTGCCGGCCTCTGAGTTTGCAGTTTGAAACATTGTTACAAATATAGAAGCTAAACAAAACCCCAGAAACCTGCTTTCAGCCAGCTGGGATCTCAGAGCTGGAGTTGAAACAGTGTTTCAATTATAGAACCCAAACAAACCAGATACCTGCTTTCAGCAGCCGAGGCCTAAGAACTGGAGCCAGGCCTCAGAGCTAAAGCTGGCCCAGAATAAAAAAGAAAAAAAGAGCAGTTGGGAGCTTCAGTCACCCGCCAGCCTGAAAACAGCCCTCAGCCCCTCACCCAGACTAGCCAGGCACCCCAGTGGGGACCCCCACCCTGAAGGGTGTGTGACCAGCTGCAAACAGCCATCAGCCCCTCACCCATGCTGGCCAGGCACCCAAGCGGGACCCCCACCCTGATCCAGGACACCCTTCAGGGCAAACCAGCCTGCCCCCACCCATGCACCAGGCCTCTATCCTATATAGTAAAAGGGTAATATGCCTCCCAGCACCGGGATCAGCAGAGCTATGAGGCCTCCCGGCACTGGGATCAGCGTGACAGGGGGCAGCTCCCAAACCCCCTGATCGCCCTGCGGCTCTGTGTGTGACAAAAGGCAGGACCACAACCTCCCTATCGGCCCTGCTCTGTTCGTGACAGGGGAAGGCACCCCAACCCCCTGATCAGCCCTGCTCTGTGCCTGATAGGGGGAAGCTCCCCAACCCCCTGATCTCCCTGAGGCTCTGTGAGTGACAGGGTGCAGCGCCCCACCCCCCCCGATGGGCCCTGCTCTGTGTGTGACGGGGTAGAGCCATAACCTCCCCATCGGCCCTGCCCTGAGTGTGACAGTGGCGGTGCCCCAACCCCTTGATCAGCCCTGCTCTATGGGTGATAGAGGGCGGTGCCCCAACCCCCCCGCCCCCACGGGCCCTGCTCTGTGTGTGACTGGGTAGAGCCATAACCTCCCCATTGGCTCTGCCCTGAGTGTGACAGGGTGTGGCGCCCCAACCCCCTGATCTGCCCTGCTCTGTGTGTGACAGGGGGCAGTGCCCCAACTCCCCTATAGGCCCTACTCTGTGAGTGACAGGGGGAAGCTCCTCAACCCCCTGATCAGCCCTGCTCTGTGCATGACAGGGGGGAGCTCCCTAACCCCCTGATGGGCCCTGCTCTGTGCATGACAGGGTACGGAGCCCCAACCCCCGTGATGGGCCCTGCTCTGTAAGTGACAGGGGGCAGCGCCCCAACCCCCTGATTGGCCGTGCTCTGTGAGTGATAGGGGGTGGCGCCGCAACCTCCCCATCGACCCTGCCTTGAGTGTGACAGGGGGCAGTGCCCCAACCCCCCAATTGGCCCTACCCTTAGCATGACTGAGGGTGGCATCTCAACCTCCCTATCGACCCTGCCTTGAGTGTGATAGGGGGCAGCGCCCCAACCCCCCAGTCGGCCCTATCCTGAGCGTGACTAGGGGTGGCATCACAACCTCCTGATCCACCCTGCTCCGCACATGACAAGGGGAGGCGCCCCAACTCCCCAATCGGCCCTGCTCTGAGCCAGACCAGGGGCTGCACCTAAGGATTGGGCCTGCCCTCTGCCACCCGGGAGCAGTCCTAAGTCAGCAGGTCATTATCTCCCGAGGGGTCCCAGACTGCGAGAGGGCACAGGCCTGGCTGAGGGAGCCCCCCTCTGCCCTGAGTGCACAAATTTTTGTGCATTGGGCCTCTAGTCCTATCTAATAATAGACAAATATGGTAATTAACCATTCCTCTGACACGCTTCCCATTGGCTAATCAGGGTGATATGCCAACCAAGATGGCGGTTAACCGCCAACAAAGATGGCGGCTAATTTGCATAATACAGGCAGGGCTGGACAGCGTCATCCCGCCTGCCCCCCTGCCATCTGGGACTGCTATCTTCAACCGGGGTGGCAGGGAGCCTATATGGGACCCGGCCCAAGGCTGGCCAGTAGGATCACAGCAATCCGCCACCGGACACGCCCACAAACGGCTCTCTGCAGGGATGCGTGGCTGGCAGGTCCTAATGCACCCATCAGCCACCGGCTTAGCCCACAAACGGCCTTCCTGTGGGGATCCGTGGCTGGCAGGTGCTAATGCACCGATCTGCCAACATGCACACCCGGCTGCCTTTGCCCTGCACATACTATGCATCTGGGAGAGGGGAGTGGGGCCACTGGGAGCAGGAGGGGAACTGCCCAGGGTTTCCATCAGGCAGCCCAGAGTGGAATGCCGAGCTATCCCGACAGGTAGCTGCTTGCTCATTCACTTACTTGCTCATTCATTCACTCATTCACTCGCTCATTCATTCATTCATTCACTGGCTCAGCAAACCCTCTCAGGTCCCTGGCACCAGGCCAGGCACTGAAGTTGAAGCAGGATAAGACAGAGCTATGTCCTCAAGATGTTAGTAATTCAGTATGCAGCCAGGAGAGAGGTGCCAGGCCGCTGGGAGCAGGGCGGGAACTTTCCCCAGAGTGGACTTCAGGCAGCCTGGAGTGGGGCTGGAACTTCTGAGGTGTTGCCATGGCAACGCAGCAGAAGTTCCCACCCCTTAGCTTCTTGCTCATTCACTTACTTGCTCATTCATTCACTCATCCACTCGCTCATTCATTTGCTCATTCACTCACTCATTATTCACTCACTCAGCAAACCCTCTCAGGTCCCTGGCACCAGGCCAGGCACTGAAGGTGAAGTAGGATAAGACAGATCTATGTCCTCAAGATGTTAGTAATTTAGTAGGGTGAAGCAGGCACATGAACGAGGCAGTTGTATGCAGAGATGCACTGTACTGGATTCAGTGAGGGCTGTTACTAACGCCAACTTTGTTCTCTTGATAAAATAGGGCCTTGGGAGCCAGGCCGTCCCAAGCCTATAGGCCTGTGCCTAGGCCAGAAGTGGCCGGGGTCCAGGAACATGACACAGGGTGCAGGTTGGGCTGAGGGGTCTGGCTCCACCCCAAACCCTCATTCCCGAGTGCACAAATTTTTGTGCACCAGGCTACTAGTCTGATTATAAATAGTAATAGAAAACTTGGCTAAAGTTTAATTTATAAGCGTTATGAAATTGACCACTAAATGTATTGTCAGTCTTTAGGAATAGTTCTTGGTGCTGCCTTGACTCCTACTTTTAGATATGCTTCAGTTTCTAGAAATGACATAAGAAGTACAATTGTTCTTTGGCCAATCATTGCTCCTAAATATTGTTATTACTCTTTTTATTTAGCCCCACTCATACCTACTTGCAAAGACAACTTAAAAACTACAATTTATTTGTTTTTAATAACAACTAATATATGTATTATGTGCCAGCCTTTCATTCATTGTCTCATTTGACATGCACACACATGTAGATAATGGTTTTATCTATTACCATTGGAATAATTATTCTTACAATATAATTCTTCCCATATTTACAGATAAGCAAAGCAAATTTCAGCACAGAACTATTCAGTGGCTGAAGTTTCAAAACTATAATATGTCAGTTTTCAAAAATCAGTGAATATTTTGTTTCTTGTTAATATGAAGCACTCTCCTTTCTTTTTTTTCTTTTTTAGCATTTGGCTTTCAAAACATCAGAAGAGTCACCCACTGGAAAATGGTAGAACATAAAACATATTTTCATATAAAAACACTATCGCATTTTTCATTGAGGTATTATGGCTGTGTTATATTCATCTCTAGTTAAAATGTGTTTGATAATAAACATTGAGAAGGCGGGCTGTCACACAGGCATAGTTTAATACATATTTTCACGGCAATAAGAGAGAAAACAGAGGTCTCAAGGAAATGGCCATTACTGAATGTAAATGACAGAAAAAATTAGAAAGTGATAATACTTTATTCTTAAAGTATTTTTTTATCACAGCACTTCCAAACACACACACACACACACACACACACACACAGAGGAATGACACTCCCTAGACATTCCCATATGGTAATACAGGGATTATGAGTCTTACTCTGCATATCTAAAGCTCTACTATAAAAAATTTAAGTGGTCTGGCTAAGACTGATTAAAAATGCAAATAAAAATACACTGATTCCTCGTACACTTTTATGATCAACAAACAAATAATAGTTTTCCATGTCTATCCCTTACCATTTCCAAAGTTGTCCTGGATTAGGCTCTGCAAAGACAGTCACGTAAATCCTTTAACTGCATTCCCTACTTTCACAGTCTCCATAATTCAATGCATCCTGCACATCAATAAGAGATACAACTTCCCAGAGTATTATGATGATTGTATATTTCTTATGCTCCTTAGTCTTGTATGGGATTCTCTTGATTACAAAGTAAAATCTTTTCAAACTTTTATATATATATATATATATATATATATATATATATATATATATATTTGATTTTTTTCAGAGAGGAGGGAAGAGAGATAGAGAGTTAGAAACATCGACAAGAGAGAAACATCCATCAGCTGCCTCCTGCACACCCACCACTGGGGATGTGCCCACAACCAAGGTACATGCTCTTGACTGGAATCGAACCTGGGACCCTTCAGTCAGCAGGCCGAAACTCTATCCACTGAGACAAAGCAGTTAGGGCAGGAAATTATTTTCTAAATCTCTTTTCAGCAGAGTACATGGCATTGAAATATGTCATGTCACTTAAAATAAATACAAATTATAAATTCAAAGTCCTTTCCAATCTAAGTCAAAGTACTTTCCCTGTTTTATCTATTACCATTCCTCTAGATAAGTGGTTCTCAAACTTCTGGCCCTTTAAATACAATTCCTCATGTTGTGACCCAACCATAAAGTTATTTTCGTTGCTTCTTCATAACTGTAATGTTGCTACTGTTATGAATCTTAATGTAAATATCTGATATGCAGGATGGTCTTAGGCGACCCCTGTTAAAGGGTCGTTCGACCCCCCAAGGGGGTCGAGACCCACAGGTTGAGAACCGCTGCTCTAGATTATAACACTTCATGAATAGAATTTTATTACATACACTTTCTTTCTGTATATATTTTCTATTGTTTTATTAGTCATTGATTATAAAACTATTACCAACTCTTACAAATGTCAAATTAAATGCTACATTGATCATAAAATTTGGAAGGCTGTCTTACTTATTAATGCTCATGACCATTTTTAGCCTCTGAATGCATAGACCCCATTCTGCCTTGTGTTCACATCCTATCCACTTTACTTGCTTGTAAGCTTTTTGAACCCAGGTTCTGATCCTTGCACACCTATGCTCATTTTGAAACACCTAATACAGCACATTGCATGTCATAGGTGCAAAATAAATATTTGTAGAATGAATGAATACATAAATGAATTAATTACCAGAAATTATCAGGGTTCCTTTTCTAATTATTTTATGTGATGCCAAAGCATCCACATATTTAGAACATCTGGGTAGATGGCATCAAATAGTAAAGCATATGTATGATTAACAGAATTTCTTTACACTTCATCTGGATGCTTTGGCATGGGAAAAGTAGCTAGTCTCTCTTAAACTATGCTATCACTTTGGTATGGGTTGCAGTATTTTGTCTTAGATTGAATAAAGAGGCTCATTTAAGAGAACTGAATAAAACCCTATTTTAAGGCACATCTACTCAATAAAAATATAACAGGAGTTAATTTTCTGCAAATAGCATCAGTCAGATTTAAGCAACAATCATAGTTGTGTGTGTGTGCACGTGTGAATATTCTCTTCCTGTCTATTGAAATTTTGGCACCCATTGCTGTGAAGCCCTGAGCACATTTTGTGATATTTTCTTTTTATTGCAATTCTCAGATGGATTATGCATCAGCAATCAACAATCTGTTTGTGAAAGAGGGAACACTCTTGGAATTGTCAGTAAGATTATCTTCATATCAGTGCATACTAATGAACATTTGCTATTCAATAAAATTGCTGGGGTCTGCAAAAGTAGATACTTGATAATATATCCATTATTTTCTTCTTAAAAAGGATGTTTACTTATAGGAAATGGTAGAGGGACTAAGATAATCATATTTTATACTACTCTGGGTAAATATTTGGAGAGAAAAAAAGCACAAAAAGAAAGAATGCATTTCAAAAACATACCCTAATAATACATAAAGTATTAAGATATATTGGAAAAGTAAAATGTTAACAACTTTTCATGTTACAGAACATAAAATTCTCTAGTAACTCTCCTTATTCAAAACTGTATTTTTATGACTACTTAAACTTACATGCTGCTACACTTTTTTAAAGTATATTTCTAGTCTCACAATTGTTCTGTGAAAAAAATTTACAAGTTGTGCTTACAATGCTGAAATTATGAGAAATATTTATTAGATTTCTGCTTTGCTTGATATTGAGTAAGACTAAACCAAAGCTACAATGCTTGAAAGGTATACTATAAGGCAAAAAAGAAATTTTTACTGTGTGTGTATAAAACTTGCTTGTTTATTTCTCCCTAAACCACAGTCATTAGTTTTGACTTTTATGATTTTGGTCCAAGTCAGAGTTAATCCATAACAAGCTCTGTGGGGACATTGTAACTTGTTTCTGTTTTGAATGGCAAATTAAATACAGACAGATTATATATAATACAACATGAAATGGTGACTAAATTGTGCAGCTATTCTCAATCTCTAGTCACTTTGGAGATAAAGAAATATAGATATCTCACAGATTGTCTAACATACTTACTATATAGTATACCAGTAAAGCATACAAATAAAAAATAACTTCCCCAACTACAACTTATTTTTACTCTGCCCTGTTAAAAGTCATCCCTAGTGATCAAACCAATATCAATAAATTTCTCTCTTTCCTCAAGTAGACTTTCATATATATTTGTCATGATTGTTTTCAGTTGAAAGTTTAAAAGAATGGCTACTTGTATTGTGAACCTTAGTTATCTTTGAATCACTGCTGTTCAGACTTTGTGTCTAGTTTCTGGGTCTTTGTACCGCTCTTCTAGTTACATCCAAGAGTGAGGCTAAGTATGAGAACTTTATTTTGGGGGGAAAACAAGTCCTGCTTGCTTTAAAAAACAAACATAAAAATACATATTTTTAAAAATTAAAAAAAAAAATGTTATCCTCAACATCTATCTAAGCCTGAGTTTATTATTTTTTCTTTTCTTTTCTTTTTTATTTTTATTGATTTCAGAGAGGAAGGGAGAGAGGGAGGGAGGGGAGAGAGAGAGAGAGAGAGAGAGAGAGAGAGAGAGAGATAGAGAGAAATCAATGATGAGAGTGAATCATTGATTGGATGCCTCTTGCAACCCCCCCCCCCACACACACACACACACACTGCGGGAGGGGGGGTACCAAGCCTGCAACCCAGGCATGTGCCCTTGACTGGAATCGAACCTGGAACCCTTCAGTCTGCAGGCCAATGCTCTATCCACTGAGCCAAACCAGCTAGGACTGAGCCTGGGTTTAGATTTTGGTTTTATTAATTTGCTATCTCCTGGTTTCTGCCCTGTGTTGTTTCTTGGGTATGGTTATTTATTTTTTTCCTGTGTCTTACTCTACAGTTCCATCTCTCAGTTTCTATAAAGGTTTTACCTTTTTTTAAAACACCTACTGCTTGTAAACCTATTGATATTAGCTGAAAATGAATTCTATGCCCATGTACATTTTCTAAATATACCACAGGATAGCACTGATTGTTTATGAAGTTTTATTTTCAAATTTTGAATTAAACATTTCAACCTCCCACTTTTACTTTTTATTCCTCTTTACAGACGCAATGTAAAATGAGACAATTGGGTATTTGTACGTACACTCAATTTTTCTATAACTGAACATAGCATTTCTTTTATCTGATCAGGCATGAGTTGTGGCCATTTTTTTAAAAATCAACAATGTGTTTTATTTTTCTAAGGAGGAAACATAACATATTTAACTTCTGGAACTAAAAACTTTTACAATTTTTTTTCTTTTAAGCAATAATTTATATAAAAAAAGTGATGTTAGAGTTTTATCTCAATGAACTGCTATAGTTTTATACACCTATGTAATTACCACTCAAAATAACATCACCCCAGAAAGTTCTCCCATGCCCTCTTCTGATTATCCCTAACCGCACCTAAGGTAATGAGTTTGCAATTTCTATCTGCCGGGGTCTGACCCCAGCAGGTCCAGGGGTCCCCAAAGGCGTGGATGGAGTTGGCGAAGAAGGAATGACACAGAGACAGCGTTCAGTTGATCAGCAGCCTAGCCAGGATCTCCATCCAGGATCTCCAGCCAAGTTCTGCTCTGGATCTCCAGAGAGGTTCTGCTTAGGATCTCCTGCCAGGTTCTGTCCAAGTTCTCCAGCCAGGTTCAGTCCAGGTTCTCCAGCCAGGTTCTGTAGCCATGTTCCCTCGCTAGGTTCTCCAGCCAGGTTCAGTCATCAGGTTCTAGTTAGGTTCTCTTGCCAATTTCTGTAGTCAGGTTCAGTCCAGGATCTTTTGCCATGTTCTCTCGCTAGGTTCTGTCTCTAGGTTCTGAGGCCAGTTTCTGTCCAGGAACTTTTGCCATGTTCTCTCCAGCGAAGTTCTTCTGTCTCTAGAGAACGTTCTGTGTAGGTTCTGTGCCTAGGTTCTGTCTCTCTTGGTTCCGTATTCTAAGTTCTGTCTCTTGCTGTCTTACTACATCTGTATTTATACCAGTTGATTCAATCCTACCAATCTCTATTACAAAGGTTAGGGCGTTTCTTATCTCCATTCCAGGGGGTAAAGATTATGTAGCTTAAGCATGATTGTTCATAGTTAAAGTGATTAATTACCCACCTGGCACTAGTTAAGAGGTTTTATTCCCTCCCTAACTTCAGGGGAAAATCCCTACCTGGGGAAACAACCTTTCTCAGAGACCTTGGTTAAAACACATAGTGCCAAGAAGGTGAGCAAACATATTAAGAACAGTATGCCATATATGCCAGGTCCCTTGAAACAGCAAGCATGGACCGGCTCCCGGCATCTATCACCATCATTTTGTCTACGGTTGGCCTTCGTATAAAAGGAATCATACAGTATGTATTCCTCTGGGTTTGACTTCTTTAACTCAATATGTATTTGTATTGTGGTAAAAAAAAACACATAAGGCCTACTCTCAACAAATTTTAAATGTACAGTAGGGTTTTGCTCACTATATGCACATTGTTGTACAGCAGATCTCTAGAACTTTTTCAACTTGCATGACTGAAACTCTATACTCATTGACCATTAACTCTCCATTTCCCCTCCCCCCAGCTCTTGGCAACCACCACTCTACTTGCTGTTTCTATGAGTAAGACTATATTCGATACCTCATATGAGCGGAATCATGCAGAATTTGTCTCTCTGTAACTAGATTATTTCACTTAGCATAATGTCCTCAACATGTATTTACCCATGTTGCACCAAAGGACAAGATATCTTTATTTTTTAAGGCTGAATTATAAATAATATTCACACACATATACATATCACATTTTCATTATCCATTTATCTAGTGATAGACATTTAGGTTGTTTCTACAACTTGGCTATTGTGAATAATGCTCAGTGAGCATGGGACCACAAATATCTCTTTGAGAGCTTGTTTATAATTTTCTTGGATAAACACTCAGAAGAGTGATTGTTGGATCATATGGTAGTTCTACCGTTAATTTTCTGAGGACCACCCCATACTGTTTTTCATAGCAGCTGCACCATTTTCAATTCTCACAGTGTATAAGGGCTCCAATTTTTCCACATTTTTGCCAACACTTGTGTGATTGTGTGTTTGTAAATGCAATTACCACATGTGAGAAGTGATACTTCATTGTGGTTTTAATTTGCAATTCCCTTATGTTGACCATATTTTAATGTGTTTTTTGGCCATTTATGTAACTTCTTTGGAGAAATGGCTATTCAAGTACTCTGTCCATTTTTTATTGAGTTTTGTTTTGGTTTATTGAGTAGTCGCAGTTCTTTTCTCTATGTTGGATATTAAGGCTTTATCAGATAAATGGGATAATTACTCCAATCTGTAGGTTACCTTTTTACTCTGTTGATTGTTTTCTTTGCTATATTTTACTTTGATACAGTCCCATTGCAATTTTTTTTGTTGCTTGCACTTTTGGTGTCATAAACAAGAAGCCATTGCCAAAACAAATCTTATGATTATTTTTTCTCCATATTTTTATTCTAGGAGAATTATAGTTTTAGAGTTTATTGTTTTAAGCCTTTAATACATTTTAAGATAACTTTTGTGTATGGTTTAACATATGGGTGCAATTTAAATTTTTTTCATGTACATATCCACTTTTCCCAGAACATGTGTTGAAGAGACTATAATTCTCCATTGTGTAGTCTTGGTACTCTTGTTATGATCATTTGGACATATAAGTGTGAGTTTATTTCTGATCTCTTTATTCTGTATCATTGATCTGTGTGTGTGTGTGTGGTGTGGTTTTTTTAGTCTTTTTTTCAATTTTGCTTTATTGCTTAAAGTATTACAAAGAGTATTAAATATGTCTCCTTTTTTTTCCACTTGACCTTCCCCTGGCCTCCCCTACCACCCAGTGTCTTGTGTCCATTGGTTATGCTTATATGCATGCATACAAGTCCTTCAGTTGATCTCTTACAGCCCCCCAACCCCCGCCCAACCCTCCCCGGCCTTCCCGCTGTTGTTTGACAGTCTGTTCGATGTTGCTCTGCCTCTGTATCTATTTTTGTTCATCAGTTTATAATGGTCTTAATTATCCATAAATGATTGAGATCATGTGGTATTTGTCTTTCATTGACTGGCTTATTTCACGTAGCATAATACTCTCCAGTTCTATCCATGCTGTTGCAAATGTAAGAATTCCTTCTTTTTTACAGCAGCATAGTATTCCCTTGTGTAGATGCACCACAGTTTTCTAATCCATTCATCTGCTGATGGGCACTTAGGCTGTTACCAAATCTTAGCTATGGTAAATTGTGCCACTATGAACATAGGGGTGCATATATCCTTTCTGATTGGTGTTTCTGTTTTCTTGGGATATATTCCTAGAAGTGGGATCACTGTGTCAAATGGGAGCTTCATTTTTAACTTTTTGAGGAAACTCCATAGGGTCTTCCATAGTGGCTGCACCAGTCTGCATTCCCACCAGCAGTGCATGAGTGTTCTGTTTTCTCCACATCCTCTCCAGCACTTGTCCTTTGTTGATTTGTTGATGATAGCCATTCTGACAGGTATGAGATGGTACCTCACTGTTGTTTTGATTTGCATCTCTCAGATGATCAGTGACTTTGAGCATGTTTTCATATGTCTTTCGGCCTTCTGTATGTCCTCTTTTGAATAGTGTCTATTTAGGTCCTTTGCCTATTTTTTGATTGGATTGTTTATCTTCCTTTTGTTAAGTTGTATGAGTTCCCTATAAATGTTGGAGATTAAACCCTTATTGGTGATAACATTGGCAAATATGTTCTCCCATGCAGTGGACTTTCTTGTTGTTTTGTTGATGGTTTCTTTTGCTGTGCAGAAGCTTTTTATTTTGATGTAGTCCCATTTGTTTATTTTCTCTTTAGTTTTTAATGCCCTAGGAGCTGTATCAGTGAAGAAATTGCCTCGGCATATGTCTGAGATTTTGCTGCCTTTGGATTCCTCTAGTATTTTTATTTTTTCCTGTCTTACATTTAAGTCCTTAATAAATGAATTCTGCAATGTAGCAGGATACAAAATTAACGCCAAGAAATCTATGGCATTTCTATACACCAATAGTGAACTTACAGAAAGAGAGACTAAAAAAGCCATCCTATTTACCATCACACCAAAAAAAATTAAGATACCTAGGAATAAACTTAACTAAAGAGGTAAAAGACCTCTACTCAGAAAACTACAGGACATTGAAAAAAGAGATAGAGGAAGACATAAACAGATGGAAGAACATACTGTGTTCATGGATTGGTAGAATCAACATCATTAAAATGTCCATACTACCCAAAGAAATCTATAAATTCAATGCACTCCCCATAAAATACCAACGGCATATTTCACAGATCTAGAACGAACTCTCCAATAATTCATCTGGAATAAAAAAAAAGACCCCGAATAGCTGCAGCGTTCCTGAGAAAGAAGAACAAAGTAGGTGGGATCTCAATACCAGATATCAAACTGTATTACAAAGCCACTGTTCTCAAAACTGTCTGGTACTGGCATGAGAACAGACATATAGATCAATGGAATAGAATAGAGAACCCAGAAATCGACCTGAACCAATATGCTTAATTAATATTTGACAGGGAGGCAAGAACATACAATGGCGTCAAGACAGTCTCTTCAATAAATGGTGTTGGAAAAATTGGACTGATACATGCAAAAAAAATGAAACTAGACCACCAACTTACACTATACACAAAAATAAACTCAAAATGGTGTTTGTTTGTTTGTTTTTTTAATGTCAGGTCCTTACTATTTTAATTACTGTATCTTTTTAATATGTTTTGAAGTCAGGAAGTGTGAAGCCTCCAGCTTTTTTTGTTGTCAAGATTGTATAGGTTATTCAGGGTTCTTTGTAGTTCCAAATGAATTTTAGGATTGCTTTTATATTTATGCAAAAAATGTCATTGGAATTTTGATACAGATGTATTAGATATGTAGATCATTTAGGGTAGTGTGGACATTTTAACAATGTTAAGTCTTTAATCCATGAACATTGGATGTCTTTCCATTTATTTGTGTTTCTTTAATTTCTTTCAGCTATATTTTGTAGTTTTCAGTATATAATTCTTTTGGTTCCATGGTTAAGTTTATTTCTAAGAATTTTATTCTCTTTGATACTATTCAAAATTAAATAATTTTCTTAATTTTCTTTTTAATTGCTTGCTATTAGTATACAGAAATGCAACCGATTTTACTTCTTCCTTTCCAGTTTGGATTTCTTTTATTTTATTTTCTTGACTAATTGCCCTGGTTATGACTTCTAGTGGGTATTCTTGCCTTGTTCCTCATCTTTAAGAAAAAGCTTTCAGCTTTTCACCATTGAGTATGATGTTAGCTGTAAGTTTTTTTTTTTTATATATAACCTTTGTTGTGACAAGCAAATCTCCTTCCACTTATAGTTGAACATTTTTATCTAAATGGTATGTTGAATTTGTCAAATGCTTTTTCTTCATCTATTGAAATGTGAAGTGGTCTTTATTCCTTGTTCTGTTAATGTGATGCATCACATTAGTTAATTTTTATATGTTGACTCATCCTTGCATCACAGGGATAAATTCCACTTTAATCATGGTGTAAGATAGGTTTAATGTATTGTTGAATTCAGTTTTCTTGTGTTTTTAGAGGAGTTTTGCATCAATATTCATCAGAGATATTGCTCTGTAGTTTTCTTGTAGCATCTTTTCCTGACTTTAGTAATAATGTAAATTTCATAATGTAAGTTTATAATTGTTTCTTCCTCTTGATATTTTTGGAAAAGTTTGGAAAGAATTGGCATTCATGTTTTTTTTTTTTTTTAAATGTTTGATAGAGTCTCTCCAGTGTAAACACCTGGTCCCGGGCTTTCCTTTTTTGGGAGGTTTTTTACTATTGAGTCTATCTCCTTATTTGTTATATGTCTGTTCAGATTTTCTATTTTTCCATAATTCAGTCTTGTTAAGTTGCATTTTGCTAGAAATTTATCCATTTTTTCTAGATTATTTAGTATTTTGGCATATAATTGTTCATAATGGTGTCTTCTAAACCTTTTTATATCCATAGCATCTGCTATAATACTTCCTCTTTCATTTCTTAGTTTAGTTATTTTAGTCATTTCTCTTTTTCCCCCTGACTCCAGCTAAGGTTTTGTCTATTTTTGTTAATCTGTCCCATAAGTTTTGGTATGTGGCATTTTAACTTTTATTTGCCTCAAGATGTTTTCTACTTTCCTTTTTATTTCTCCTTTGACTTACTTGCTTTTCAGGTGTGTGCTGTTTAATTTTTATGTATTTACTAGTTTTTATTAGACCATTAATTTCTATCTGTGGTCAGAAATTGGTGTACTGAAATCCACCACTAATATTGTGTTGCTGTCTATCTCTCCCTTCAGTTTTGTCAGTATTTGCTTCAGATATTTTGGTACTCTGATGTTGGGTTCAAATATTTTAATAATTGGTATTTTTTTCTGGTAATCTGGCCTTCTTATAATTATATAGGGTGGAGCTAATGCAGGTTTACAGTTATAATACAAATAAATAATACAATAATTAATAAATTATAATCTAAGAATAAACTCTGTTTTGTGTACTCACAACTGTAGACCTACTTTTGACTCACCCTGTGTAATGTTTGTCCCTTGTGACTTTTTTTGACTTAATGTCTATTTTTTTCTGATAAAATATGACTACCCCTGCTTTTTTAATTATCATTTGCATAATATATCTTTTTCCATCCTTTTACTTTCAGTCTATGTGTGTCCTTTAATCTAAACCGCATATAGTGGAATTTTGTTTTATTATCTATTCACCCACTTTATGCATTTTGATTGGAGAGCTTAATCCATTTACATTTAAAGCAATTACTTATAGAGAAGGACTTATTTTTGCCATTTTGGTAATTGTTTTTCATCTGACTTGTGGTTATTTTGTCCCTCTGTACCTCTCTTGTTTGGTGATTAATTGATTTATTACATTGACATGACTTGATTATTTGATTATTTTCTCATATTCTTATCATGTATCTTTTTTAGATATTTTCTTTGGTAACTGTGGAGTTTACATAAGACATCTTAGATTTAACCCAGCAATTCCATTTCTGGGAATTTATCTTCCCCCTCCCCCCCAAAAAAAAGAAAGAAAGAAAGAAAGAAAGAAACCCAAAACAACAATTTGAAAGAATATATGCACTCTTATATTCATTGCAGCATTATTTAGAATAGATAAGATTTGGAAGCAGCCCAAGTGTCCATCAGCAGATGAATGGATAAAACAGCTGTGGTACATTTACACAGTGGAATACTAGTTGTCCGTAAAATGGAAGAAAATTTTGCCCTTTGTGATAGCATGGATGGATCTGAAGAACATTATTCTAAGTGAAATAAGCCAGCCAGAGAAAGAAAAGTGCCATAGATTTCACTCATATGTGGAATTTAATGAACAAACTGAACTAACAAGCAAAATAGAGACAGACTCATAAATAGCAGGCAGACAGCTTTGGTAAGGAGCATGTTTGGGGGATAATGATGGCAGGACTGAACAAAAAATTTTAAAAAAAGAGAAAGAACTCATGGACACGGACAACAGTATAGTGATTGTGTGGGGGATGGAGAGATGAAATGGAAGAAGGTATGGGGGGGATACATGGTGATTGAAAACTATAAATTAAAATAGGGCGGAAAAATTAAATAAAAGGAAACACATTTTAACATGATAACAATTTAATTTTAATTGTATACAAAAATGATTCTTTTATTACCTCCCCTCACACTTCATGTTATTGATGTCACAAATATATTTTATATCATGTATCCAAAAACATAATTTTATATATATATATATATATATATATATATATATATATATATATATATTTAAATATATTTGGTAGACAATCTTACATTGGTTATATTAATTTCAGGTGTACAATATAGTGATTCAATATCTTTATACCTTACAATGTGATCACTCCATTAATTCTAGTAACCATCTGTCACTGTGTAAACTTATCTTAAAGTATCATTGAGTAAATTCCCCTTCTCCTTTTCATTCACCCCCCCCCACCGCTCCCTTCTAGTAAGCATTCTTTTGGTCTTTTTTTTTATGAGTATGTTTTTATTCTGTTTGTTTGTTTTGTTTTCTATTCCACATATAAATGAACAATGCAGCTGAAACCGGTTTGGCTCAGTGGATAGAGCTTCGGCCTGTGGACTGAAAGGTCCCAGGTTTGATTCTGGTCAAGGGCATATACCTGGGTTGCGGGCACATCCCCAGTAGGAGATGTTCAGGAGGCAGCTGATCGATGTTTCTCTCTCATCGATGTTTCTAACTCTCTCTCTCCCTTCCTCTCTGTAAAAAAAAAAATCAATAAAAAATAAATAAAAAAATAAATGAACAATGCATTATTTGTCTTTCTCTGCCTGACTTATTTCACTTAGCTGGATACCTCTAGGATCCATCTATGTGTTACAAATGGCAAGATTTCATTTTTTTTTATTGCTGCATAATATGTTGGTATGTATATATATATCACATCTTCATCCATTCATCTATGCATGGACACCTAGGTTGCTTCCATATCTTGGCTACTGTAAACAATATTGCAATGAAAAAGGCATGCATCTTTTTCATTGTATCTTTTTGAATTAATGTTTCTTTTTTTCTTTAGTAAATATAGTTATTTTTTATATTTTTGCCTTTTAATTTCTATATCAAATTTAGAGATGATTAATGTACTAGTCTTACATTTTTATAATGTTCTGCATTGTATATATATTTATTTTGTACCAGGGAGCTTTTTTATGTCTTCACTAGGGGCCCAGTGCACGAATCTGTGCACCTTCAAAAGAACTGTAGGCCGTGCCGAGGCTATGGTGGGCACAGGGACGAGCCTTGGCCTATCTTCTGTGCCCCCTCCCAGCCCCTCTCACTGTGGCCCCTGGTCCCCTGTCTGCCAACAGCCCTGCTCCCACTGCCACCACTCCCACACACTGATGGTGCTGGCCCTGCTCACACCCGCTGATGGCGTGGAGCGATTGGGCCAGCATCACCAGCAGGTGCGAGCAGGGCTGATGCCATCAGTGGGTATGAGCAGCGGCTGCTGCCACAATCTCCCCTCAGGAACAGGGGGAGATGGAGAAGCCTTCAGGGGCAATTGAAATCGGCGCCAGGTGGCAGCAGCAGGTGCGAGCTGTGGCTTCAGCACTGACAACGGGTGCAAGCAGGGCCATCCCTGGCAGCAGGTGCGAGAGGCAGCTGCCAGCACGATTGCCCCTCAGGAGCAGGGGGAGGTAGAGAAGCCCTGAGAGGCAATCAGGGCCAGAAGCCACCACTCGCATGCATTGATGGTACTGAGCAATCGGGGCCAGCGCTGGGTGCTGGCAGCAGGTACAAGCAGGACAGGCACCGGCAGCAGGTGCAAGCGCCGGGTGGGACCGCAGCATGTGGGAGCAAAGAATTTTCATAACCACCAGAGGCTTGCCCTGATGACAGCACTGGAACCCCGCCTTGGTCTGGCACCCCTGCTCACCTGCTCCACCAACCCGCCATGGCTGATGTCTGCCATGTTCCTCGTGCACCCCCTGGTGGTCATTGCACATCAAAGCAACTGGTTGTTAGGTTGTTCGGTTGTTCTGCTGTTCAGTCTATTTGCATATTAGGGTTATATATATGTGGATGTGCTTTTCTGTTGTTATCCTATATCCTATATAATAAAAGGCTAATATGCAAATAGACCAAATGGCAGAACAACTGAACAACTGACCAACTGGTCACTATGACATGCACTGACCACCAGAGGGTGTGCACGGAACATGGCTGGCATTGGCAGCAGACAGCAGAGCATGGAACATGGCAGGCATCAACCACGATGGGATGGCAGAGCAGATGAGTAGGGGCAGGTCGCTGTCATTGGGACAAGCCTCTGTTGGTTACTGAAAATTCTTTGCTCTCATGCCGAGGTCCACCTGGCACTCACACCTGCTGCTGGCACCAGCTCCACTCGCACCTGCTGCTGGCACTGGAGCCGTTGCTCACACCCGCTGCCAGTGCTCTGTGCTGTTGGTGGGTGTGAGCAGTGGCTGCTGGCTGCCATCACTCCTCAGGGCTTCTCCATCTCCCCCTACTTCTGAAGGGCGATCAGAGCAGCAGCCATCATTCGCACCCACACCCATACCCGCTGCTGGTGCTGGCCCCAATTGCTCCTCACCCATCAGCACATGGGAGCAGTGGCGGGATCAAGGCTGCCGGAAGACAGGGGACCAGGGCCTCAGTGGGAGGGGCCAGCAGGGGCATGGAGGATGGGTCAAGGTCTGCCCCTGTGCCCACTGTAGCCTGGTGGCCCACAGTTCTTTTGAAGGTGCAAGAATTGGTGCACTGGGCCCCTATTTTAGTATATTTTCTTTTCAATTGGAACGAGTTCCTTTAGTATTTCTTGTAAAGCAGGTCAATTTATGATGAACTCCGTCACACTTGCTTTTCTGTGAAAGTTTATCGCTCCTTCATTTTAAGACAGTTTTTTTTTTTTCAGCTATAGTATTCTTGGATGGCAGTTTTTTTTTTTTCTTTCAGTAATTTTTATATATCATCCTACTCCTTTCTAGCCTGAAATGTTTTTGTGGAGAACTCACTGGATAGCTTATAAAAGCTCCCTTGGACATGATGAGTTATTTTTTTCTTACAATTTCAAAATTCTCTCTTTGTCTTTGACTTTTGACAATGATTCTACTGTGTCTTGTTGTGGACTTCTTTAAAGTCTTCCAAGTTGTAGTACTTTGTTCTTGAATCTGGATGTTTATTTTCTTTACCAGATTTGGGGAGTTTGGGGTTATTACTTCATCAAATAAGCTTTCTGTCCTTTCTCTTCTCTTCTTGGGACTTGCATGTTGCATATATTGGTTTATTCAATGGTGTCTCAAATGTCCCTTAGGCTATGTTTACTCTTATTCATGATTTTTTTTTTGTTTGTACCTCCAACTAGATAATTTCAAATAACTTGTCTTCATGTTCCTTATTCTTTCTTCTGCTTGATTAAGTTTGATATTGAATCCCTGTAGTAAATGTTTCAATTTAGTTATTGTATTCTTCAGCTCTAAGATTTGTTTGCTACTTTTTTGCATTTTCATTTTCAATTAAATTTATTGGGGTGACATTGGTTAGTAAGACCATACATTTCTATGATACTTGATCTGTATATTGCATTGTGCTCCCACTACCCAAAGTCAAATAATCTTCATCATCACCATATATTACTTTCTTATCATTTCTATCTCTGAGTTGATATTCTCATTTTGGTCATGCATTGTATTCTTGAGCTTTAGCATTTTTATAATGGTTACTTTGTTTTCTTTGTTAGCAAATTAATATACCTTTGTCTCTTTAGTGTTAGTTTCTGTATATTAGTTTGTTTTTCTCTGATTTGTCCATATTTCTCTGTTCCTTTGTGTTATAGTCTGCTCATTGGATTAAAACACACATACACACACAACAACAACAACAACAAACAAAAAAACCAAAACAAACAAACAAAAAACCCAGCCACTCACCTATAGACTGAACTCATACAGGGAAAGATCTTCACCAATTAGTCCAGCTAGATATTCTGGAGACTGCTCAAACCTTTTCTGTACATGCATCTTCTCTGGACTTTGTGCATAAATTCCCAATTAAAAAGATCTGCTGGTTATTATTTTTTAGGGTCTTGTAATCTATTCTCTCTATTATCTGTCTGCAGTATTGCAGATTTTCTGGAGCTATAATAGGCTGCATGTTTTTCTTATTTTATCTGAATCCCCCAGGTGTCTAGAGTATGCCAGTCCCTTCTGCACTCTGAGTCAACTGAGACAGAAACCAGACCCTTTAATAGCCATCCAAAAAACTAGAAAATTGGATGCACATTCCACTCTTCTCTTTTCTCTGAGGGAAAGACTTTCAATTTCTATTGGTTTTTGTCTGCCATATCATGTGTCATATGGGAAATCAGCAAGCTGACACCTGTCTTTTGCTCTCTCAGCTGCTGTAGATAATAGAATAGGCCATATCCCACCAGTGCTTTGAAATAGGTGAGACAGAAACCAATTCACCCACACCTCATAAAACAAGAACTTTGAGTGTATGCCCTAACTCTTTTGCTTCCCAAGAAGAAGCCAGGAGTTGTGGGCATTTTGTCCTGTTCATTTCACACTGAGTCAGGAGGAGGGACTATGGTGAATGAGCTTATGTTAGTCTAAATTGTTGCGTTTGTTCTCAGTGAACTTCAACCAGGTGCTCTTTACTATCTACACTAAGTTCAGACAAGACAACCATTTTAAATGTTGGATGTATGTTTCAGTCTTCTCATTCCCTTCTCAGGAGAAACCAGGAGGTGAAATTTTTTCCTTTATTGAACTACTGTGAGGGAAAGAGAGACTATGGTGAGTAAGTGCCATGGATTTTCCTAGCCATTTCCATGCAGCTGTTTTTTACTTCACTTGGGGTGTAAGAGCATTTCACTGGTTTCTGAATTTCTCTCAAAGGGAATTGATCTGTATATTATTGTAGAGTTTGAATATTGCTCTCCTCTTCTTCCTGACATCTCCTTGATGTTTGAGGTTTATATAAATATGTGTACCAGTTAGTCAAAGTGGTATCAAAATTAAAACAAGAACATGTTCTCATTTCAGTCTATTTCATTTTACATGTGCCTATATTTGTTAAACTCAAGTTTATATACAGTTTCTTTCTGTCTTTATTCATATTTTACTGACAAGGCAATAAACTATGTGACCCCTTCCTTAAATTTTGACTTTAAAATTAACACTGCATATTGGCATTTTATCATAAATTTTATAGTTCTAAACTGCATTCTTCATGTATAAAATCCTAATTAATGATAATAATTATTTTTTTATTTTATAAAAAACTGTTTTACCAGTGTCCTGTTTGTTTCTAAGGACATCAAAATTACACATGGATGAAGGTTACTATGAAGTAAATTTGGAAGAAAAACCAAACTGAATTGGAAAGATCTCCCTGATCTTTACAAAAGAATGGTTTCTCACTTCCAGTCTGAAAGTTGACTAACGTCCTTTTAATTTTAATTCTAGGTCCAGCGCCATTTGGCAAAGTAAGTCTTCTCAGTTAATCTTCTGTTCAATAAATGTGGCATTAGAAATAAAGTATTTGTTTAAAAGGTAGATATCAAGTTAATTAATATTATTTTAGGGTAACAAACAGTCTTGAATACCAAAGATAAATTAATAAGTAAATGGATTTAGTAATGTGGAAATTTTGCTGTTAGATTATTGTTGTCATGTCTGCAGTTCTTAATACAAGTAAGAGGAAGGCCATAAGCCTCACATAAGATGTAAACTGAAAAGGAAAACGAATATTCTGTCTTTTGGAAAGTCTCAATTATATTGAATTACCTTGTTTTCTTAAAACCATACTAACTGCCATAAAATTTGATTAATTATTTGCTTATCATTTTCCCCTATTCTCAGCTCTAGCTTGCATCTGTTCTAGAACCACATATGATGGATTATGGAGCAGTCCTGAGAATTACCATTTCATGATTATACTAGAGGCCCAGCACACAAAATCATGTGAGGTTAGGGTCCTTAGGCCTAGCCTGCGATCTTGGCCATTTTCCACCCGCTTGCTAGTCCTTGGCCACCGCTGCCACTGCCAGCTGGTTCCCCTTGCAGGCCCTCGTCCTGCCCTGCCGCCACCGCCACAAGCCAGCCACCCAGTTCCCCTCACAGGCCCTTGTCCAGCCCCGCCACCACCACTGCAACTCAGCCAGTTTCCCTCGCAGTCTCCGGGTCCTGCCCCGCCACCACTGCCAGCCACCCGGTTCCCCTCGTAGACCCTCATCCTGCCCCACCGCCACTGCTGGCAGCCAGCCAGTTTCCCTCACTGGCCCCCCACCTCATAGTGACTGGTTGAGCGGTCGTTCTGGTCATTATGCTTATGGTCTGGCCTTTTATTACATAGGATTTTATTTCTGCCTGAGTTTTATGAGTATGAACATGGAACATAGAAACTGTCACTGTAATTTGAAACTTTCAGTTCATCTGCTGTCAACCGAAGGAGCTAAAAGTGAGGTTTGAGCTTTGACAAGCTTGAACTCATATGGCCAACTTGCTTGTGTACCATATAGATCCACAAAAAGCAAGTATTATTTGATTGACCTGGCTGTTCATAATAAGTTCTCATTTTGAATTTAAATTAAATTCTTTAAATTAGCATTGTAATAAATATAAATAAACTATAAAACATTTTTACCTCTAGCAATATTTGATTATTCAGTTGAGTTAATTGTGTTAGGCATATTAAGATAATCAACATTTTGCTTTTCAGCAAAGATTTATCCTACACCTTTACATCTGACAGTGTATTTTAGAAAATAAATGTTCTATTCAGTTTTAAAAATATTTTCAAAATATATATTTTTGCTCATTCATCTTTTTGTGCGAATTTTATTACTTTTTTATTTACATATTTTAATAATTTTTGCATTTTTTATGATTCATATTTACATCTGAAAACAACTGGAAAAATACATTTGAGGTTGTTTTTCTTTAATAAAACTAAATACTACTTGTATTTATCTTTAACAAAAATTAAGACTACTTTATTCTTTGTTATTAAATTGAGTATGCCAGCATTTATAGTTAAAAAAGGAAATGAGATTTGTCATATCTCAATATGTGTATATTATGTGCATCCAAGTCCAGGACTATAATATGAAGATATTTATTATTATTTTTTTTGTTTCTATGGTTGAATATTTTAATACTTTACTTAGATTTGGTTTTTATGACAAATTCTCAGTATCTTCTTAATCATGTTAATTGTTATTAATCTACTTATGATATTAAATATACTTTGAATCTAAAAACCAAATAAATAATAAGTAATTTATTTTGTTGCTCTAGAAAATAATAGATTGGATTACTCTAATAGTCATTTTTATCCAGAGAATGAAAAGAAAATAGTATAATTCATACTATTTTAATGAGCTACCTGGAGACCCCAAATATTTACTTCAGCACATTATAACATGAAACAAAACAGGTTTTTACCTTCAAATCCCAAAGATCGATTCTTAGCTCTAAGTCTTCAGCTAAATAGAGAATTTATAATTGAATGTTGTCCCTGGACAAAGTAAGTTTTACTAGATACTTTGGATTAGAAGATGTAAGCAATACATACTATTTAATTAAAATTTAAAGCCAAATACAATAAACACATGGCACATCCACAATGGAACTCTGCTCAGCAATACAAATGAATATTGAAACATGCAATACCAAGTATGAAAATTAAAAACATTGTATTAAAGTGACCTCATTAAGATGGTGAAATAGGAAGCCTTGAATCCCCTTCTACCAATGGAGACACAAATTCCAACTAATGTACAGGCCAATGGGAGTGACCTTCACAATATTTTGCTATGTGAGTTATAAGCGTTTACATCAAATGCACAATGCATTTTGCAATTAGTTCAGTAGCAGAAATTAACAAGTTCTTTGTGAGGTTCTCTAACACTAAATGTTTACTATACAAGAGTATGATAGAGTTCTCTACTGGTTTATTTTAATTTATCAGTTTTCTTCTAGAATGGAAATTAAGTTCACGGAGGTGAGTCATGTTGAATATACAGTGACAGTATGTTTTCCAGTGCATATTTCAATAACCACCCATGAAATATAAAAGAAGCAGATTCTTGATTTGTGACAAGGATGTAACTGAGATGAAAATTTTGGTTTTCTTATTCCTTTGAATTTATATGAAAGTTCATTATTATTTATCAAAACAATTTGTTAAAACCATGATAATTAAGCAATTTTGACTGTCAAAATTATTTACTTACAGTTGATTAAAAGTTTCAGTAGTTCATAGGCCAATGGTTTCTATTTTAATTCTGAAGGACTTTTGAATTACTTGATTTTTCAGAATAGTTGTCAGTGAAACATTTGAAGGTTTTCATTTTTTTGGCACAAAGCACACAGAAGTTTCTCTTTAAAAATGTGAAAAAGTATAATTCATTTACTTTATGAAGATGGTTCCTGAATCATGGTATTATATTTTAGGTTGTTGGATTATTTTAGAAGGTGGTTGTAGCAAGAAAAAAATATTTATGCAGATACAGCCCAATATTGTGACTATGTCAACAGGTATACCCCAAGTAACTTAATGATCTTAATCAAACCGTTGTGTTGTTTTTTTTTAGGAGCTTTCCAAAATTTATTTTAGGAAGCAAAACACTTTAAAGCTTTTGAGTTTAAGTAAAAAAGTAAGAAAAAAAGATAGTGTTAATTTAGTGAGAAATTATCAAATAACTATTAAAAGACAAATGCATTTTAGGTTACTTTTATTTAAGGCTTGCAAGAAATGACAGAAAAATTTTTTCTCACTAATAATGCATTATTTAGTAGGAAGAAATAAGGAGAACATTAGTCGTTAAAGGACTAGTACAGATAGAATGTAACAAATACTATAAAATAAGTATTTTGTGTCATTGGAAAAAGAGAGTACATCTGGAAGGAAAAGAGGGTCAAGAAAAACTCTGCAGTGGAGATTTCACTTCAAGTGGGCATTAAAAGGTAGACAAAGTTTAAAAAGAGAGAATTATCTCTAAGTATTAGTCCTTATAGTCAAGAGTATATTTTTTTAAATGATAGAAACTCAACAAAAGCTTAAAAACAGAAAAACTGATTTATTTGCTCTTATTACTATAAGGTCTATGACTATAAAACTAGCTTCACTCTGATAGAACTCAGGGAACCACAGATTGACATTAGACCATCTCAGTATATTGTACTTGCTTTTCTTTATGTTAGCACTAGATGCTCGGTGCACAAAAATTAGTGCACGTGGGGGGGGGGTGTCCCTCAGCCCAGCCTGCACCCTTTCACAATCCAGGACCCCTCTGGTAGGGTCCCTAGGGCCTATCGGGGCTTTCCTTCACTTGACTGCAGGCAGCTTCCCACCCGCACTGCTGCCACTGCTTGCCATCTGTACAGTGCTGTCCCCCCTCCCCTGCCACCAGTGGCTCTACAGGTGACAGGCTTGGCTGGCTTGGGCTTCCCTCTGCAGAGCCATCGCTGGCTGGCCCTGCACACCCACCACAGTGTTGCCGCTGGTGGCTGGGCCTCCCTCTGTCTTTGCTGGGGGGCGGGGCCAGCCCTACAAGGGGCCATCTGCCTACCTGATTGCTCCTAACTGTTGCCTGTCTACCTGATCACCCCTAACCACTTGCCTGCCTACCTGATTTCCCCTAACCATTGGCCTGCCTGCCTGATCGCCTCTAACTGCTTGCTTGGGGGTGGGGCCAGCCCGGCAGGGGCCGTGGTGTTTCTGGTCTCTGGTCATTCCGGTCATTACGCTTATGGTGGCTGGCCTTTTCTTATATAGGATTATTTTCAGGCAGGGTGTTATGAAAATCATAACAGATTTCTACTTCCAGAAGCAAGAGAGGATGAACTCTCATGAACCATTTCAAAACAAGTGTCAGGATGAAATTTCATTAGTCTAGATTACATCTTGTACTAATATTTGAACAAATCACTGTGACCAGAAGAATATAATACTCTGATTAGCCACTCATGCATTATGTCCTCAACTCTGGGGAAGAAAGTAGAGGTGGTAATATTGTCACTTAAAAAACATAGAATATCCATTACCAGAAGGAGAAAGTGCATACTTAGTAAAGAAAAAAAAATGTCCCCACACAGTGCACCATTGGGCAAGCTGCTTCACATATCTAAAATTCAATTTTCTCATCTAGAAAAGAAAATGATATAAGTAACACTAAGTTATTGTAAGGATAACATTTTATGTTGTGTATAAAGCATAAGGCACTTAATATATTTTGATAAATGCTCGTCTTTTTTCCCATGTATAGTATCTAGGCATTCTAAGATTCTGGTGTATCCTAAAGTCAATGTAGATAAAGACACACACAGACACACCCACACAAATGCAAATATACACACAGATGATATGATGTATGATATGATGACAAGTGAAAGTGGTGCTATAATATATGTCCCAGAAGTTTTACCTAAGGCAACCCTTTTAGCTATTACCATTACATATAATCAAACTGAGGCAAAATGGATGATCTGAGCCTTAAAAATCTCAGGTTTAGAAACTGCTATTTGTTTAATACCAAGAGACTTAAAAATTGTTAGCAATTCTCAAGTTACTCTTAAAATTGAAATTAGTTTAATTTGTTATGATTAGAGACAATACTGTTTTAACCTATATTGTGGAAGCTCTGGAAAGACATATTAAGCCTGAGAATCTCTGTATATTGGGTGCTAAGGGGAGGAAAATAGGTACTGAATTTTCATTTAGGAAGACATAATCAAAATTGAATGGATACGGGACAAAGCAGAATTAAATATTCTTCTTTCTTATTAGGAGATCTGTTGAGTTTAGACCAATGCATTTCTACATTTACTCTAATAGGGCATGTAGTTATGAGACTTATAAATGAGAGTGACCTCCCAAATTGTACTGGGATATCAGCAAATTCTTCAGGTCCTATCAGAATTTGAGTAGAACTCTAACACAAAATCTACTTTCAGGCATAGATGCATTCCAAGGTATGATGACGAAAAAACCCATGATCTACAGTGACCTACTCATGACACTCTATTGCTAGCTTTTGATTATGCTTATGCTTAAGGCTTGTCTCATTAGTGAAGCCCCAGGATTGCCAGCTTAATAGGCAGCCAGCTACAGGGAAGAGTATTGCAATGAAAAACTTGCTCCATTAAACACAAAACAAACATGAAAAAAAATGAGAAAACCATATTAAGAAAGAGAAGGACAAAAGATGTCAAAAATAAGTCATAAGTAAACATATCAGTAATAATGATAAATGTGAATGGTTTATTCTCAAATGTTAAAAAACAAAAAGGAGACATATGTAATACTTTCAACAATAAGAATTTTTTAAAAATAATAAAAGACTGATACTTGCTGATTGGTATAAGACAAACAATAACCAGCAACTTGCTGTTTATAAGCAACATACTCAAAACTGAATGGTTGAAAATAAAAACATAAGAAAATACATGCTAGACAAATACTGAAAAAGGGGAAGCAAATATACAAATATTAATAGGAAATAAAACAGAATTCATAGCAAAATAATCCTATCTAATAAAAGAGACACATGGTAATTAGTGTACGACCGCTACCCTTCCCATTGGCTAATCAGGGCGATATGTAAATTAACTGCCAGCCAAGATGGCAGCCGGCAGCCAAGCAGGTGGAAGTTAACATGAAGCTTCCTTGCTTCAGTGACAGAGGACTCCAATGTTCCCAGCCTGCCTTGCAGGCTTCTGAGCTTGCAGTTTGAAACGTTGTAACAAATATAGAAGCTAAACAAAACCCCAGAAACCTGCTTTCAGCCCACCAGGATCTCAGAACTGGAGTTGATAAAGTGTTTCGATTATAGAACACAAACAAACAAGATACCTGCTTTTAGCAGCAGAGGTCTCAGAGCTGGAGCCAGAGCTAAAGCTGGCCCAGAATAAAAAAAAAAAAAGAAAAAGAAAAAAAGGAGCGGTTGGGAGCTTCAGTCACCCATCAGCCTGAAAACAGCCCTCACCCCTCACCCAGACTGGCCAGGCACCCCAGTGGGGACCCCCACCCTGAAGGGTGTGTGACCAGCTGCAAACAGCCATCATCCCCTGATCCAGGCTGGCCAGGAACCCCAGTGGGGACCCCCACCCTGATCCAGGACACCCTTCAGGGCACACCAGCCTGCCCCCACCCATGCACCAGGCCTCTACCCTATATAGTAAAAGGGTAATATGCCTCCCAGCACCAGGATCAGCGGAGCCGCGAGGCCTCCTGGCACCGGGATCAGCATAACAGGGGGCAGCGCCCAAATCCCCTCATCGCCCTGTGGCTCTGTGTGTGACAGGGGAAGGCGCCCCAACCCCCTGATCAGCCCTGCTCTGTTATTGATGGGGGGAGTTCCCCAACCCCCTGATCACTCTGAGGCTCTGTGTGTGACAGCGTGCGGCGCCCCAACCTCCTGATTGGCCCTGCTCTGTGTGTGACAGGGTAGAGCCATAAGCTCCCCATCGGCCCTGCCCTGAGTGTGAGAGTGTCAGCGCCCCAACCCCCTGATCGGCCCTGCTCTGTGGGTGATAGAGGGCGGCGCCCCAACCCCCCCCCCCCCACACACACACAAGCCCTGCTCTGTGTGTGATGGGGTAGAGCCATAAGCTCCCCATCGGCCCTGCCCTGAGTGTGAGAGTGTCAGCGCCCCAACCCCCTGATCAGTCCTGCTCTGTGAGTGACAGGGGGTGGCGCAGCAACCTCCCCATCGACCGTGCCTTGAGTGTGACAGGGGGCGGTGCCCCAACTCCCCAATGGGCCCTGCTCTGAGCCCTACCAGGGGCTGCACCTAGGGACTGGGCCTGCCCTCTGCCACCGGGGAGCAGGCCTAAGCCAGCAGGTCATTATCTCCCGAGGGGTCCCAGACTTCGAGAGGGCACAGGACGGGCTGAGGGACCCCCCTCCCCCCTGAATGCACAAATTTTTGTGCACCGGGCCTCTAGTGAATATATAATTATAACAGTTAAGTATAAACCATTTACAAGAGTTCATGAGTCCATACCAATAACAACAGACTGAACAAATAAACAATCTGATAAGAAGAGGATGGGTTCTTGCTTACAGTAGAATGTCTAGTGCTGACTAGTAAATGTGGAGGAGTACTGGAATTTGAAAATTAGCATTTTGCAACCATCTTAGTAAATATTTGATCAAGCAAGAACCAATTTAGGGGAAAATGTAAATGAAGAGAAGAGAATTTGTATGGTCTTATAGTGTCTCCGGACAGATTTCTTACTGGTTGTAAGGCAAAAATACAGTGATTGTACAATGGAATTTGCACCACACCATGACTAGATGATCAGAATTACATCACCAGTGAGGAGCAGATGGGCATTGTGTGAATCTAGATGTGATCCCTGACAAGGACATAGCATCACCTATGTAGTGTTCTAGTGGAGAATGCATAATCTGAATCTAATCATGATGAAACATCAGACAAACTCAAAATGAAGAGCATTCTATTAAAACAAACAAAAAATGAAAAATAGAGAAGACTGAAAAGACAGATAATTAACATTCCTTGAACATGTTAATGTCACAAAACACAAAGAAAAGATGTTCCAGATTAAAGAAAGCTAAAGGTATATAACAACTAAATATAATACCTGACCCTAGACCGGTGCTTTATTAGATCAATTGAAAAAAATTGGATACAAGTGATAGATTGAATTAGTATATCAATGTTAAATATACTGAGTTGATTATTTGTAGTCTTGTTATGTATGTATAGGGCTAGGACATATATAAGTTACTCAAAAGCGATTTGGCCCTAGCTGGTTTGGCTCAGTGGATAGAGTGTCGGCCTGAAAACTGAAGGGTTCCGGGTTCGATTCCGGGTAGTGGGCTAGATCCCCAGTAGGAGGCGTGAAAGAGGCAGTGGATTAATGATTCTTGGTCATCACTGATGGTTCTATTTCTCTTTCCCTCTCCCTTCCTCTTTGAAATCAATAAAAATATATTTTAAAAACAAAAACAAACAAACAAAAACGGTTCGGAAAAGGAACACACCCCTCCCCCCGCCACACAAATATGTTGTGTGTGGAGAGAGTATGAGGAGGGGTACTGAATAATAAAGCAAATGGTAAAAAATGTTAGTAATGTTAACAATAGGTGAATCTCGGTAAATTCTTAATGGATTTTTATGCATTATTCTTATATTCTTTTTAATATCTGTACGTTTGAACTTATTTCTTTAAATAAGTTAAAATTTTTTAAAGTAGTAATGTATGTGTTATTTGCATAATAGAAATGTGAGAAAAAGATACAAGACATATGAACTTAGTATAACATAAAATAACTTTAAAATATAAAATTGATATTTTTAGATCAAAAAGGGAGAAATACTGGCAATTTGATGCTCAACTTAATGCTTTAGGGAGAAAATACATATTCTCTATTCTTTATGTTTTTATGTGAGATACTTCACTAGACAGTCACCCTCAGCACTTCTTGCAGTAACTTCTTGCAGTTGCTTACCTACTTCTCTCCACAGAAACAGGAGCAAAGAGAGTTTGGAATAATAAGCATCATGCTTAGTCTCAATTCGTCTCTCCATTGTTTCTCTCTCATTTTTGTGCAACAGCCTTTCAATGCAGAAACACAAATGCTCTATTCTTCTAACTGACACACAGTAGGGGCTTGCCCTTGCAGGTGTGGGAAGCAGTCGTCAAGCTGTCCTCATGATTGAGTGGCTAAATCTGGGTTAAGCAAAGATGAAATATTAAAAATATCACTTGATTGAAGGTCTAAAGCCACATTCTCCTTCCAATTCAATCAGGATTCATAAAAGATATATTTTGATCTTCATATAATAACTTGTGTCTGTCTCAGTTGATTCAAAACTCAGACAGAAATGGAGTTTTATTCATTGATGCCATGAAATGCCTGATATGTAACACCATATGTAAAAAAAAACAACCCAAAACTGCAAAAGAAATGGATAGAGTTATAGTTGGAACTAATCCTTTTTTCAGACAGCAACTGTCAAAAGTAGACAAAGAAAAATTAAATATATAAAATTGGAATTAAATGAACAATTAACTTTGTACTTTATTCAAAAACTCGTTTTCTTTTCAAATAAAATAGAATATTCAAAAAGTTGATACATACTAAACTTTGCTCTTAACATTATGAAAGGTGAAGGGGTATACACATTTCCTGTCCATAACCCCTGGTAGTTAGCATGTGGTAGGTAAGGCCAACTAATTACCTATTTCAACCGAAAACTTTGACAATATAGATGAATTGAAAAAGGTGCTGGGGGAATTACAGATTACATTCAGTCACTTCAATGGAGCTGAATCCAGAAGTGGTGGCGAGAAATGTTCACCGGTGGCAGTCCCAGCAGCTTCATTGCAACTGTCAAAGGGTTTTCAGCAGCTTGGCTTCTCTCTGCACTTGTCTTTTTCTAAACAATGCTCTCTAGTCTTCCCATTGCATAAGCTCCATGATATGTTAATGAAAAATTAATTTTCTGCCTAAGTAAACTATAATTGATTTTTGTTTTTACCAACTAAGAAACTTGCCTGATATTACCATTACATAGCAAATTAAAACAAGGGCAATAACTAGATTACCTTACAAGGATAACATGAGCACAATAAAATTCTAGGAAATATTCACTTGTGAGCATGAATGCAAAAAGCCTAAATAAATATTGGCAACTGAACCCAAAGATTAAAAGAATAATATAAAATGATTATTATAGAATCCAAATATATTTTGATATGAGTAAAGGAAGATATCTAATTCAGTAAGTTAACAAACTGGAAAATAAAAAAAAAATATGACCATCTTAATATGTTGTTGAAGAAAACATTTAAAAATTTAATATCCATTTATGACAACATACTACCATAAAAAATGCCATATATTTAACTTGAAATAGAATATCTACAAAAATACTAGCACCAACAGCATTCAAACAAACAAAACCTTAAAAACCCCCAATATCAGAAAAAGTCTGTTAATTCTTAGTGGAAAAAAAAATCCTAAAATTGCAGAAAATCAAGAGAATAACAATAATCAAAATATTTGATAATAATAAAGTTGCACTCAGAAGAAACACAGCATTAAACACAATTATTGATAAACAGTTAATATTGAAAATGTATTAATTAGACATTCAACAGCTCAACAAATGAGAAGGAAAAGCAGTATTATACACTGAAGAAGAGAGTATAGTATGATAGATAAAAAACAGAGCTAACTTCATATCCTGGCTCTACCACTCCACTAACTGCATGACCCTTGGCAAATGACTTTACCTCTGAGTGCCTTCATGCAGCGATTTTCAACCAGTGTGCCGCAAGAATTTGTAAAACAAAAAATACCTGATTATTTAGTCAGGGGCCCTGGCCCCCTTTCCCTTACATTGCCAAATAAAAAAAAAAATGACAACAGCCAACACAATAGCCATCAGTGTGAATGATTCAAAATTATGCCTATAATTTTTTGGTGGAGCAACAAAAATATATTTTTGGGGTATTGCATAATTTTTGCAATTAGTTTACATGTGCCGTGAGGTGAAAAAGGTTGAAAATTGTTGCCTTACTGTCCTATTCTGTTAAAGGGAAATAAAAATAGTGTTTACCTTCTAGAGTTCTTATAAGGACTATATGTATTAATATAAGTGCACTATTTTGAAAAATATATAAATTACACACACACACACACACACACACACACACAAAACCAGAAAAAATCAGAAACAAGCAATCAAGAAATTAATAAAGGTTAAAGCTAATATTAATGAATTAACAACAAAAATAGTATAAATAATGAAAAAGCTTTTTCCTTAAAACCATGATAAAATAGATAAACCACTAGCTAATCTAATCAAGAAGAAAGGGAGAAAGCACAAACACAATTGGAAATGGGGGAAGGGAAAATTACCACACATATAAGGAGAAATAGGAAATAATTATATGAGATGACTTCGCTCAACTTTGTGACAATAAATTTTAAATCTGGTTGAAATAGGTGATTTTCTATGAAAATATAAATTACCATAAATTGGCTACAGATAAGATTAAAAGAAAACTAAACCAGTTGCCACTGAAAAAATATCTAGTCTTGCTGAAGAGCTGTGTTTTTCTCTGAAAACAGTTTCAAAGAGCTTTATAAGGTATTTTTCTCATTCACGAAATAGTTCGTTCTGAAAATCTTTCAGCTATTCCTGAGGATAGAAATAAGAAGCTTCTAAACTCTTGTTACAAAGTTAACATAATGTTGACACGAAATCACACAGAAATAGCCTCTGAAAGGAAACTATGACTGATCTAATTTATGTATGTAGATATAAGAATTCTACAGAAAATATTGCCAATTAGAATCTGCATGTAAAGAATAATACACTAAGATGATTTGAGGTTCTTTCTAGGAATTCTATAATGTTTAGTATTAGAAAGCATTGATGTAATTTACCACATTAATAGGTGTGGGAAGCAGTGTATAATTTGATCCTATTATGTTGATCCATTTTGCATAGGCATACAATTTTCTAGAAGGACACAAAAGAAACAGTGAGACCAAGAAAGTTGTTCCAAGTAAGGGAGGTAGGGTACATATGAGTTTTTAAAAAGGTTATTTTATAATGTACTTCTGCCATTGCCAAGGTTTGCTCTCTTTTCTACTTTAATCTTAGATACCTAAGGCTTTTTCAATTTTACTAATCATTTATGGGAAAAACACCTGAGTGATGAGACTTGAACAGGCAAAAAGTTACTGCAAAAATATTACCACAATTCCTCATACTGTTTCTTACTGAAAGTCCATTATTAGAGATTGATTTCTTCAGCTTATATGCTCCTGTACTCTGTCTTATAAAAATGCAAATACTTGGGGGAAATATAATATGCTAAACTAATTCACAACATAATGTCAGTAATAATAGAGTGCTAAAAACGAGCATTGGGAGTAGAGTTTAGTGGTTAAGGGTTGGGATTTCATTGTGAAGAGGCAGGTTTAAATCATATCTGTAAAATTCAGTAGCTGTTTGGCCTTTTTAAGCTGAATGAGCTAAGAATTATGAAGTCACCTACTTCATAGGGTTGCTGATGAACTAGTGAAGCAATATGAGTATTTAGAATAATGCTTTGCGTGCATTAAGCTTTGGTAGCTATGCAATAGATGTAAACTATTATTATTAGAAATGAAGCAATCAAAAATTGTTGAACACTTGCTGTGTGAAACAGCTATTGTGTAAAATACCCAGACATATAAAATATGTTCTTTTTTCCCAAGGAGCTTATGATAAACCTATGGATATAGTAGATCTGTTTTCCTTTTAATTGTAAATTCATAATGTACAAATACATGCTAAATACTGCCAAAGAGTAGAGCTACTGAAAGTTGGAGAGAGCTTGAAGATAGGAGGGGTAGGTAGGGAGTCTAAAAATAAATTTCAGTCCTGCCTCATAGATGAAGTAAAAGCTTATCTCATAAAAATGGCCAAGTTGAAAGAGAGATAATAGTGTATAGAGTTCTGATTTCTTTGTCTCTTTTTTAAAAAGTTAAAGACAGCAAGAAAGGTCAGAGACTGTAAGACACAATTCCAGCTTACCAATTTTGTAACACTAGTACAATTACAATACAGATCTATGATCCATTTTTATAGTTCTTACTTTTCCTAATAGTCTTTCTCTAAACTTGTTAGCATTTAGAAGTAGATTATTCAGCCTTTTCCTTCTAAATATTCAATATCTCCCTTATGGCACTTTCATCATCCATACTGTGAAAAAATATGGTGCTTACCATAATTATCTCTTAAATTTACATAATAAAATAAATTATTAAAGTTCAACCTAAACTCTGCCCTTTAGTATAATTTTATTTTTCACTCCTGATGAAAAATGAACAAATCACATTCAGTCTCATAAAATTAGCAAGAATCTGTTTTTTCTGTGCTTTTTTCTTTTATTCTTTGTTTATTCCTCATGTATTGAGAGCATTTTTTTGAAGTTCCTTTATTTAATTTTATTTTTTTAACATTTCTTAGAACATACTTAAAAGAAGGAGTGTAGATTTCCTTTAAAAAAAATGTTTGAATTTATTGGGGTGATTGATTCACAAAACCACACTGGTTTCAAGTGTACAACTCAATAAATCATTGTGCAACCATCACCCCGAACAAAGTCTCTTTTTTCCCCCAGTTTCTCCTACTTTGCCCACACCCCCTTTCCCTATTGCTATCACTACACTGTTGCCTGTGTCTATGTGTTATGTATATACTAGGGGCCTGGTACATGAAAATTCCTGCACTGAAGGGGGTCCCTCAGCTTGGCCTGCCTCCTCTCACAGTTCGGGAGCCCTCAGAGGTGGGAGGTGATCTGGAGATCAGGGGAAGGCAACGCCCCTTCACACCTCTGCTGATGCCAATGCCAGCAGCGCAAGCCTCGGCTGGCCCTGGTTACCTGAGCCTTGGGTGGTGCTGGGTGGCTGGGAAGCCACCATCTGAGGCTTGCCTGAGCCTCGGGCCAGCCTTGGGTAGCTGGGGGGCTGAGAGGACTGGGCGCCACCATCTTGTGGCTGTGGACGGTGCCATCTTTGAGGGTGTGGCAGTCAATTAGCATATCCCCTCCTTATTAGCTGTGGGCGCCACCATCTTTGAGGGCAGGGGAGTCAATTAGTATATTTCCTCCTTATTGGCTGTGGGTGCTGCCATCGTTGCAATGGTGTGACGGTCAATTAGCATATCCCCTCTTTATTAGATAGGATTACACTTTGATTGGTTGTTTGGTTGTTCCACTGTTCTGTCTATTTGCATATTACCTATTCATTATATAGGATGTTTTCTGGCTAATCCCTTACCGTTTTTCATCCAGTCTCCCCTCCCCCCCTCATGTATCTGTTTTTATTTTCCTCATAAGTTTATTTTGTTCATTAGTTTCCACATATAAGTGAGATCATATGGTATTTGTCTTTCTCTGACTGGCATAATACTCTTCAGGTCCCTCTATGCTGTCACAAAGGGTAAGAGTTCCTTCTTTTTCAATGCTGCATAGTATTCCATTGTGTAAATGTACCACAGCTTTTTTATCCACTCATCTACTGATGGGCAGTTGGGCTGTTTCCAGATCTTAGCTATTGTAAATAACACTTCTATGAACATAGGGGTGAATATAGTGAAGACACTTTTAGGGAGCAGGAGAAAACAAAGACAGTTAAAACTAGAAAGATCCATAATAAATGTTACATTTTAATAAAGATTGCTTTCATCTTCATAACCTGATGAGCATAAAATTGTGTGTATATATCTTTCCCTATTGATACAAATACAGAGTACCAATTTTGTGCTGTTTACTAAACTATGCACTCATATTCTGTATTTAATTTAAGCCTATTAACAATTATACATGATAGAAACTTTGATCCATATTTTAAAAATGGAGAAATTGAGCTTTAGAGAAGATAAGTAGCTAGCCCACTAATGTAGTTAAGAAATGGCAAAGCTAGAATTACAAACCCAGATCTTTCTATAGAGCAAATGCTTACCCTTATACTATACCACCTCCCAAAGTTAGTCTACTTGACTTTGTACTACAGTTATGTTCACTAGTTTCCTCCTTACAGAATTATAAACTCTTGGAGTTTATATATAAATTTATAGTATAAATTAATGCATATAAGCATAACCAATGGACACAGATAAAGTGGGGGTGTGAAGGCCTGGGCTGGTGGGTGGATGCAGACTGGGAGAGGACCATGGGGAGAAAAGTGGACATATATAATACTTTCAACAATAAAGAATTAAAAAGTAAATAAATTCTTGGAGGCAAGGATTATGTTGAGACTTATCTGTAACCAAGAAGTTAGCATGGAACATTAAAATATTCAGGCCTATTTTAAAATATGACATTTTGGTAATTTTATATTCCCACAACTAGAGTATGATTATCTGCACAGTAAGGATTATGTCTCTTCAGAGATTCAGATGAATAAATAAATATTATTTAAATGACTGACTAATCTGATCAAGAAGAAAAGGAGAAAGCAGAAACACAATTGGAAATGGGGGAAGGGAAAATTACCACAGATATATGGAGAAATAGGAAATAATTATATGAGATGACTTCGCTCAACCTTGTGAAAATAAATTTTAAATCTGGATGAAATAGGTGATTTTCTATGAAAATATAAATTACTATAAATTGGCGTGTACCATGTTGTCTTTATTACTATAGCTTTAGAATTTGTATAGTGTCAGTCTTCCAACATTGTTTTTTAATATTGTGTTGGCTATTTTATGTCTTTCACTTCTTTATATAAACTTGAGCGTCAGTTTGTCAATAACTTTCTGAGGTTTCATTTGGGAATGCATTAAGTCTATAGATCAAGTTGGGGAGAACTGACATTTTAACAATATTTAATCTTTCTATCCATCATTTTCTAAAGTAAAGGGCTTAGATTATTGATTTTAGATTTTCCTAATTTCCAATATGCACATTTAATGCCATAAATTTCCCTCAAAGACACTATTTCTTTGCTGCACTCCTCAAGTTTTAGTAAGTTGTATTTTAATTTCATGTAATTCAAAATATTTTAAAATTTCTCTTGAGATTTTTTCTTTGACCCATGTATTACCTAGAAGTGAATCATTTAATCTGCAAGCATTTGGAGATTATCCAACTATCTTTCTGTTGTTGATTTCCAGTTTAATTCCATTGTGACTTGAGAACAGATATTGCATGATTCCTATGCTTTTAAATTTGTTAAGGTGTATTTTAGGGCCCTAAATGTGGTCTATCTTGTTCTATGTTCTATGTGAGCTCTAGAAGAATCTGTACTCTGTTGTTGTTGGATGAAATAGTCTATGCATGTCAATTCAATTCAATTATGTCCTTACTGACTTTCTACCTGCTGCATCTGTCCATTTCTGAAAGAGGGATATTGTAGTTTCCAACAGTAATGTTGGATTCATCTATTTCTTCTTTCAGTTTTATCAGTTTTTGCCTCTTTTCATATGCACAAACACATTAAGGATTGTTATATCTTCTTGAACAATTGATGACTTAACATGATGTAATTCTCCTCTTCATCCCTGATAAATTTCCTTGCCCTGAAGTCAACAGTGTCTAAAATATATAGCCACTTTCACTTTTTATTAGTGCTATCTCTAACAATGACTAGTGATATCTTTCTCCATCCCTTTGCTTTTAATCTAATGTGTCTTATATTTATTGTGGATTCCTTGTAGACAACATATAGTTGGACACTTCTTTTTTGATTCACTCAATCTCTACTTTTTAATTGGTGTATTAGACTATTGACATTGAAAGTGATTATTAATATAGTTGGTTTATTTGTTACTGTTTTTTATGTGTTGCCCTTGTTCTTTATTCTTATATTTGTCTTCTGCTCTTTTTATACATATTGTGCTTTTAATTATTTTATAAGATTCCATTTTCTCTCTTCTTTTAGCATATAAATTATACTTCTTTTTACTTTTTTTAAATTAGTGCCCTAGAGTTTGAAAAATATATTCATAACTAATCCAAGTCCACTTTCTAATAATACTATATTGTTTGACAACTAGTTTGTGTGCCTTATAAAAAAGAAAATAACCCTAATTATTTCTTTCCATCCCTTGTATCATTGCTACCATTTATTTCACTTATATCTTAGCATACATAAGCATATTTACACAAACATACAACGATTTTGCTTTTATTATTTTGAATAAACATATGTTAGATCAATTAAGAATAAGAAAAATACATTTTTGTTTTACCTTCGCTTTTTCTTCATCTAATTCTTTTTATTTTTTTATGTAGATCCATGTTTCTGACCAGATTATATTCTTTTCTAAATAACCTGTTTTTCAACATTTCTTGCAAATCATGTCTACTGGCAACAAATTTCCTCAATTTTTGCTCCTCTGAGAAAGTCTTTATTTCTCCTTTAATTTTGAAGGATAAGTTCACAGGGTACATAAATATTGTGTGTTGATTTTTTCTCTCGCTAACACTAATGTTTCATTCCATTCTCTTTACTTGCATAATTTTTTAGTAGAACTCAGATAGATGTAATTCTTATCTTTGCCCCTCCTCTATAGGTAAGGTTTTCCCCAACCTGGCTTCTTTCAGGCATTTTTTTTTTCATTTTCTTTTTTTTACAGTATTTTTATTGATTTTTTTTATTTTTATTGATTTTATTGAAGGAGAGAAAGAGAGAGAGAGAGAGAGAGAGAGAGAGAGATCAATTGTGAGAGATAATCATTGATCAGCTGCCTCCTGCACACCTCACACTGGGGATCAAACCCACAACTCAGGCATGTGCCCTGATCAGGAACCAAACCATGACCTCTTGGTTCATAGGTTGACACACAACCACTGAGCACACCAGCCAATTTTTTGTTTGTTTTTTCTATAGCTTGAAAATGGTATGTGTAAAGGTTTAAGGTTTTTTTTGTTTTGTTTGTTTTTTGTTTGTTTGTTTTGTTTGTTTGTTTTTATACTTCTTGGTGTTCTCTGAGCTTCCTGGATATGTGGTTCATTAACAGGAAAAAATAGTCAGTTGTTTTTTTTCAAATATTTCTTCTGTTTGTTTCTCTTTTCTCCTGCTAGTAGTGCCATTATATGTATGAAACATCTTTTGTAGTTGTAGTTGTCACATAGTCCTTGTATGTTCTGTGTTTTGTTTTTTTTCAGGTCTTTTGTTTGTTTGATTGATTTTTAGTTTTTGAGGTTTCTGTTGATGTATATTCTCAAGCTCAGAGATTCTTTCCTCAGCTGTGTCCAGTTTACTAATAGGCCCATCAAAGGCATTCTTCATTTTTGTTACAGTGGTTTCGATCACTAGCATTTACTTTTGGTTCTTTCTTAGAATTCCCATCTCTCTGTTTATGTTGCATGCTGTCTAATTTATCCTGTAGATCCCTTAACATATTAGTCATAGTTATTTTAAGTTCCACTTCGGATCATTCCAACATCACTGCCATATCTGAATTTGGTTCTGATGCTTGCTCTCTCTCTTCCAACTGTGTTTTATGCTTTTTAATTTGCTCTTTGATTTTTGGTTAAAAAACGAACGTGATGTACTTGGTAAAAAAAAAAAGTGTGTTAAATAGGCCTTTAGCAGTGTGCTGGCAAGGTGTAGGGGAAAAGAATGCTTTCTATAGTCCTATAATTAGGTCTCAGTCTTTTACTGAACCTCCGACTCTGGACTGTGAACATCAAAAGTGCTTCTCAGTCCCTCCCTCTCTTAGGTGGGGTAGGATGGCTGGAGTGGCTGGAGTGGGTAATTCTCTCCCTCTGTGTGTATATAGCTAGAGATGGCTGGATTTGCACATTTCCCTTCCCCCAGGTTTGTTAGGCTCTGATAACCTCCTAATATTTTAGGCTCTGATAAATATAATTTATCTTGAGGGAAGACCTCATTAAGAAGAACAGAATGTTCTGGCATATTTAAAATGCTGCCTTTCTCCCTCTCCTTACTACTAGCATGAGGGGATTTTTCCCCCTGATTTTTATTGTGCAGACCTGATCAAATTCCTAGAGGTAAAATTTACTAAAGCATGGCAGCCCCCCCCGCCCTGTGGCTGAGTTCCCTGGAGTTTTTATCTCTCCGACTTGTCCATATTTAACTTCTAGCAATTTATTAATTACAGTTTAGGTTTTCCTACCGCAGTATTGGTTCCATCAGCGGTTTCTGCTCCAGGGTTTCAGTTTTAGTAAGTTGTGATTCTTTATATTTGCCTTCTTGTTTCTCTAATTTTGTGGGTAGCATCTTGCTCTGTGACCTCACTTCCAAGAAGAGATGTTTATTATTCACTCTGTTCAACTTTTTTCTTAATATTACAATGGAGCGCCAACTTCCAAGCTTCTTACATGCTGGACTGGTAAGCAGAAGTCCCCATGTGTTGTCTCCTTTAACCTCCATTACACTGTGAGTTAGGTGCTACATTTATTATCATCTTAAGGATGAGAGAATGAGGATCAAATGGTTATGTGACTTGTCCAAGGTCACATATGTACTGCTGACAGGACAGACTTGAAACTAAATCTGCCTAGCTCCAATGTTTATATTCCAATCCATTATCTTCTACCATGGTAACATTATTGACCTGAAAGAATGCTACAGAATTAATTAAAACTGAGTTGTATTCAAACATCCTAATGGAAATCTCTGGGAGCTGTGAATATGTTGAGTTTAATGGCAAAGAGAAAGTATGACTGCAGATAGAATTAAGGTTGCTAATCAGCTGACCTTAAAATAGGGAGGTTATCTTGGATTATTAATATAGTCCAGATATAATAGCAAGGGTTCTTAAAATCAGAAGAGAGGGTCAATCAGAGGAAGATGCAACTATGGGAGAAAAACACAAATAGCCACATCACTGCTGTCTCTGAAGATGAAGAGAGGAACCATGAGCCAAGGAAATGTGTTCTCCACTGACGTCTCCAGAAAGGAATGCAGCCTTCCCAATACTTTGATTTCAGCCCAGTGAGACTATATTAAACTTCGAATCTATAGAAATGTAAGATAACAGATTGTGCTGTTTTAAGCCACTGAATTTATGGCGATTTATTAGCATAGTCACAGGAACCTAATACATTTGACTCTTGTGAATTTCTACTGCAGCACTGGTTGTCTTAATCACACATTCACCAGGTCTTTAGTAAGGCAGTCTTATATTTATTGACAACCAGCTATTAAGGTGTATGGTATTTATCCCACAATTAGAGCATACATTCTTTTTTAATTAATTAATTAATTAATTTTCTTTATAGATTAAGGTATTACATATGAGTTCTTATTACCCCATTGCCTCCCCCCCCCCACTCATGCCCTTTCCCCCCCTGTTGTCTGTGTCCATTGGTTAGGCTTATATGTACGCATACAAGTCCTTTGGTTGATCTCTCCCCCTTACTCCCACCCTCCCTTACCTTCCCTCTGAGGTTTGATGGTCTGATCGATGCTTCTCTGTCTCTGGATCTGTTTTTATTCATCAATTTATGTCGTTCATTATATTCCATAATTGAGTGAGATCCTGTGATATTTATCTTTCTCTGACTGGTTTATTTCGCTTAGCATAATGCTCTCTAGTTCCATCCATGCTTTTGCAAATGGTAAGAATTCCTTCTTTTTTACCACAGCGTAGTATTCCATTGTGTAGATGTACCACAGTTTTTTAATCCATTCATCTGCTGGTGGGCACTTAGGCTGTTTCCAAATCTTACAGATCAATAAATGACAAGTGCTGGCGAGGATGCGGAGAAAAAGGAACACTCGTGCACTGCTGGTGGGAATGCAGACTGGTCCAGCCACTGTGGAGTTTCCTCAAAAAACTAAAAATGGAACTCTCATTTGACCCAGTGATCCCACATCTAGGAATATATCCCAAGAATCAGAAAGATATATGCACCTTTATGTTCATAGCAGTACAATTTACCATAGCTAGAGCATACATTCTTTAAAAGTGGAGGATATATCACATCTTTTGCTATTGACTGAATTAAGTACAGTGCTTTGCACAAAAGGTGTTCAACAGTACTAATAGTGGTGACTCCTTACAACAATTAAAGGTTGCCATTTATTTCCTTCTAAACAAACATTTTTCACCTCTCTATCAGTAGGTAGTTTGAAAAAGGTCATTATATCACAGATACTTCTCCTTTGTTTCTACATCTGGAGGGTTGAAGACTGCTTTATCTAAGTTGATGGTTTCAGGGAGACATGTGATATTTGCAGCTTTCTTTTCTCATAGCTATCTCAGAGACCAGCTATTTTACAAACCTAAAAAATGAAAAATATTAGTTTACTTTCCAGTTAATAAAGCACAAGGTATGCTTTAGGATGTTTTGCCAAACTTCAATTTAAAATTATCTCACCCAAAGAAGTGAAACTTTCCTGGTAGCCAGGCAGTTATTTTTGTAATGTGTAATACTGTCTTTGGAAGACATTTTGAAGTAAGAGAGTTGTTTAAACAAAATAATCACTAAACATAATCAGTAATTACTTATCAGGACCTTATTTAAGTTTCTTTTACAATGTTGATTTCCTGTGCAATTTAATATGGAGTTGCCATGATGTTAACTCTCTCATAATAACTTCAATGCAAGTCTGCAGGGACCCAGTTATGATGCCATTATAATGAGAGATTAGAATGAGAAAATGCATAAGGATGCAAATCCAAAAAGAATCCATTATGATGCCAATTTCATGTCACAATAAATATGATGGCAGAACTATTACAGTGTAATTCTTTGGAGAACCCACATTGAGGGACATGATTATAAAGGGATGCCAGTTCATATTTTAGTATATGTGTGAAATTTATATCAAATTATGAAAATAAAAGTCAAATAATAGCTCATATATTAATCCATGAACTACAGAAATGCCAAGACAGTGTCTCACTCTAATGGTGTTTGTAAGCATCAGTGAAGAGTAAGATGTCCAACAATGAGGAGCATGTGATCCACTTGGTAACAGTGCTAACCTGCTCAATTAGTCATTAACATGGCAGCTGAAATACTCTCCATTGTGGCACATCTCTTCAAATGGAAAACATGAGAAAGGCAATATCTTGTCCTTAACTGTTAAAGACCAGGAAATCATGTCAGCACAGAGTTCATGAGTTAGTACCTTTGTCTTACTGTTTTCCATACCCTTCTCAACCTGGTGTTCCTTTGAACTATTCCCTAGTTTTAGATTATTTACAAATTAGTGTTAAAAAATCCAAACTGAATATTTTATTTAAATGTTTCTAAAATAGCTTGGGGTGAAAGGAAAGAATAATACAGAAGTTCATAACCTGGAGTTGAAATCTTGGGTTTCAAAATGCCCATGAACTTCCTGGAATTGTATACACAATTTTATGTGGGAATGCATATAGACATTTGGAAATGGTAGTGATATGGGTCCCTTTAACTTTCATGAGATTCTCCAAAGGTCACTAATCCAGAAAGTTTTAAAGCACTGGTGCATGTGAGCTTGTCTGTTTCAGGAAGCAAGCAATAGAACTACTGGGGATCTAGAGCAGTAAGTACTGCTATTAATTAAGTGCAAACATCTAAAAGGAAGAGGAATTACAATAAAAAAGTAAATGCTAAGGTAGAAGCAGCTTGAAATAACAACATGCCATTATTTTTTTCATTTTTAAATATGTTTTTATTGTTGATAAAAAGATTCCCACAATAGGCCTTCCTTCCCCTGGCTGCCCGCACCGGTTTTCCTCTGGCACTTGGGACACAGGCCTTTGGTCCGGCCGCAGCAGCAAGGCTTGGCTTCTCTGCTCAGGCTGCTCCCAGTGCCTCCTTTTTTTTCAGCTCCTCGAGCAGAGGCCAGGGCTGGCTGGAAACTATGGAATATGAATTCCCTTAAAAATACTCAGTGTTGCCGAAACCGGTTTGGCTCAGTGGATAGAGCGTCGGCCTGCGGACTGAAAGGCTCCAGGTTCGATTCCAGTCAAGGGCATGTACCTGGGTTGCGGGCACATCCCCGGTGGGGGATGTGCAGGAGGCGACTGATCGATGGTTCTCTTTCATTGATGTTTCTGACTCTCTATCTCTCTCCTTTCCTCTCTGTAAAAAATCAATAAAATATATTTAAAAAAAATACTCAGTGATTTGCCATAAAGATTCAAAATACAAGCCAGGTCATTATTGGCCAAAGGGTCCAGGCAGAGCATGAGGGAAACAGAGTCTTGTCAGTAATTACTCAGAGTCCAGATAGGCAATAAAAATTAAACGTTTACAAATACACAGGGCAAAATAATACAAGTCCAAGCAAACAGTCAGCAGACAAGAGATGCATAGATGAATAGCAGAGTAAGGTAAATGATCAAATGGCAGCACAAAGAGCAAACAGGAACTCTAAATGAATTGAAGGAGAAAGAATATGTCAAGCCAGCATATATCTGCACAGCACTATCTGGAAAGAATAACTATTATTGCTGAACACTGGCTAGGCATTCTACATACATTATCTCTACTGTTCTCACAAATTCTATCAGCTTTTACATTCATTTTAGATAGAAGGAAATAGAGGCTTTTTTACTCTGCTGAGGTTGCCATAATAAAATACTACAGACTGAAGAGCTTAACCAATAGATATTTATTTCTCACAGTTCTGAAAGTTGAGAAGTCTAAGATCAATATGCCAGCTTGGACTATTTCTGGCTTACAGAAGCCTCCTTCTTACTATTATTTCACAGGACCTTTCACATGTGTACCTGCATGCATATGGATGTGGCAGCGCGCGAACACACACACACACACACACACACACACACACACACACACACACACAATCTCTTTCTATTTTTAAAAGGCCACTAGTTCCGTCATGAGGGTCCCAACCTCATGACCTAATCTAACCATAATTATCTCCCCAAATCTTCATCTGAAAATACCAAAGGTTAGGGCTTAAGGACATGAATTTGGGAGACACAAACATTTAATCCATATCAGGGGCCCAAGTTCATATAACTAGTAAGGAAGTTTGCCATCCTGACATCTCTCTCCTGTTTCACCTCTTTATTTCTACCTTTTTAAGTGATCTTTTTTTCCCCCCATCAATCTGTTTCTTTTTATAATGTTTGCCCTTATGTTGCTTGAACTCTCTGTTGTATTTGACATTGCTGACTTATTTATTATTTATTCAGTCAGTATCCTTTGAACATGTACATAATCTCAGGGTATATTTATTAATGTTACAAAAATGAATAAGGAAGTTATTGCTTACTAAGAGGTTGTAGGTCAGTAGTGGTAGATGATGGGGTGAGGGTGGGAAAAGAGTAAGAGAACAGAAAAATTAAAAGAAATGTTGTACAATGTATAATAGAAATATTTTTCTGATCAAGAAATTCATTTTATGGTAAATGAAATATAGCAATGAGCTCATGGCCATGGAATTCTGGGTCTTATTATATTTACCAATACCCTGAAGCAACTGGGTTGACAGAATAGTGGAACAGCCCTCTGAAGATTCAGGTATTTCTCTATCTAGGTGGTAATACCCTATGTGGTAAGGGTAACATTCTCCAGGTTGCAATTATGGTCTCAACTAATATATGACCTTTTTTTCCCCCATAGACAAAATTCAGGGGTACAACAAACAAATTATCCCTAGTAATTTAGAAGCAAAGCTTTTGCTTACTTTCTCCATCATTTTAGGTTCTGCTGGTCTAGAGGTCTTAGTCCCCCCTCCCCCTCAAAAAAGTATCCACCAGAGGAAACAACAATGCTTGCATTAAATCAGAAGCAGAGAATGACACCTATCCCCTTTGAACTTCCGACGCCAGCGAATGTACAGCCAAAAGGATCACTATACTAGCTGGGGTGGTAGATCCTGACGGCCAAGGAGAAATGTTGGGTTGCTCCTTTACAGGAAGGAGAATAAAGAAGAATGTGTCTGATGCATTTTAAACGTCAACAAAAAAATAAAACAACTCAATACAGGCAGGAATGCTAATGGCCTCAAAACTTCAGGAATAAAGTCTTAGATCACTTATTCCAGTAGTCAAGAACCAGTCAACGTGTTTGTTGAGGACAAAGGAAATATGTAATGGTTAATGGGTATAGAAAGTTATAAATACTTTCTATAAACACATGACTTGTTACAGAAAAGAACACTATTATAATTATGAGTATTTCTTCCCAATTTTGATAAGAATATATTTGTGCATGTATTAACCAATTTTTTTTATTATTCTCCTATTCCTCTACCATTTAACAGAAGATATGGTAATAGTAGTTAACCTTCGATTTCACTATTTAAGTTATAGGATAGCAAAAGCATAGAGGGTGTTATGAGATGAATTGTGTCCCTCCAAAATTCATATGGGGAAGTATTAACCACCAGTGCATTTTTGGAATAGGACCTTTAAAAAGTGATGAAGTTAAATGAAGTCCTTAGGGTTAGCCCTAATTAAATTTGCCTGATGTCCTTAGAAAAAGAGGAAATTTGAGAAGAAAACAAGACTCCAAATTATATGTGCACAGAGAAAAAGTTATATGAGGATATAGTATGAAGGTGGCCATCTGAAATCCAAGGAGAAAGGTCTCACAAGAAACCACACTTATTGACACCTTGACCTGGTACTTCTTAACTCCATAACTGTGTGGAAAAAAAAATTATATGTTTTAAGCCACCCTGTCTTTGGTGCTTTGTTATGGCAGCCCTTGCTGCTTAATGCAGGGAGTATGATTCAGTTAGAAGAAGAATAACTACCACCCAAAATGGATAAGTATCCTATCTTGGTTAATGTGCTTTCAGTGGTACAAAGGATAGTTGAACTATGTTGCTTTTTTTTTTTTAAAAAAAAAAAAAAAAGCAGACAAATGTGGATGCCAAGTTGAGAAGGGTCAGCCTTTGGTGATTGTGTACTGTATCAATGAGGAACTATACTTCCTAGAATTCTCTTAACTGCTTAGGGCTAAGTTAGAATTGACCTCTAGAAAAAAAAAGTTCCATGAGATTTGGAAGGTGGAAGTAATGCTTTCAAGGATGTGTAGGCCTAGAGGTCTAGGCACCGTGGAAGTTCACGCACATTGTGGCCAATTTGCTGATTCACTTTGTTAGTTTAGAGCAGCAGCCAAGCAGGCAGCTATTCCAGCTCCGACGAGATCTCCTTCAGCTTTTTCGAGTCCTGGGCTAGGCATACATGCAGCTCCATGGCAAAATTTGCCAGCTCCTTCTGCAAGTCACCTACATTGATATTTTTTTAAAATATATTTTTATTGATTTTTTACAGAGAGGAAGGGAGAGGGATAGAGAGTTAGAAACATCGATGAGAGAGAAACATCGATCAGCTGCCTCCTGCACACCTCCCACTGGGGATGTTCCCACAACCAAGGCACATGCCCCTGACCGGAATCGAACCCGGGACCCCTCAGTCCGCAGGCCGACGCTCTATCCACTGAGCCAAACCAATTAGGGCACATTGATAAATTTGAAGGCGGTGATAGACTAACACAGGTTCCAAGTTTTCCTCTTGGGTTTCAGTTAGTCCTTTGAGTTACAGTCTGCTCTGATTCTGCTCTGCTTGGTTTTCTTCTCAAATTCTGGCCCTTCTGACCTTTAGCATCTCTAGGCCTACCCCCGGTACAAAGGTGTCAGCCTTCTATTACCTTCAACATTAGCTCCCACAATTGCACTCTATCCAACACATATAGTAAATCATTTATTCAATTTTGCTCAGAGAGGTTCTGATTCCTTAATCAAATTCTAACTGATCCATTCTTAGTGTTTCAACCTCTAAACAGTCAAATTTTGCTAGGTTTCTCCACATCTATGTATGTGTTATTTACAATTTGATGAATACCGGAGAGAAAATCTGTTTGAACTGTCAGGTTTACTTTTCTGCTCTTCCATTTTATTGGGACCTTTGCCAGTCACTTATCAGTTGCTATGGGAGCTGTGAGCTCCAACTTTTTTTCCTTCAGCTTTATCTTAGATTGATGAAAAGAGCAGTAGACTCTTCAGACTCTTAGTGACCACTTCTACCCTACAGCTAAGCTTACCAACCTCTCTATTCATGCTGCTTATGAATCAGCAAATTATTTGAGGGAAATGAAAGGTACAATGTTTAACATATGAAAGGCAATTTTCATTTTTTCTCTTGAAGTTTGTACTTTAATTCTGTCTTCCTTGATACTCTCTAATACCTCTAAACAGGAGGAATTTTCAGTATTTTTTTCAGATTTTTAAATTGCTCTTTTTCTCATTTCCTTTCAAGATTTTGCACATTTACCCTATTAAACTTTCCTTTACAACTTTCTTCCCACCACCCAAGGCAGACAGTGGCTTCTTTATTAATGTTTTATTAACACTTTGCACATGCCTCTTTTGGCACTTATCTTACTCTTATTAACTGCTAACATTTCTATAGCCTCTAGCAGCGGTTCTCAACCTGTGGGTCGCACCCCTTTGGCGGTCGAACGACCCTTTCATGGGGGTCGCCTAAGACCATCCTGCATATCAGATATTTACATTACGATTCATAACAGTAGCAACATTACAGTTATGAAGTAGCGACGCAAATAATTTTATGGTTGGGTCACAACATGAGGAACTGTATTTAAAGGGCCAGAAGGTTGAGAACCACTGCATGGAATGTGACTTGCTTGAAGGCAAAAACTATTTGATTCAACTGATCCTATGCAGTTTCTAGCACATAGGGTGGCTCCGTGTTCAGTGAAGGAATGGATTAATTGCATATCATTGCTTAATAAATGCTTTCTAACTGATTCTAGAAGTTGAAATTTTTTTTTTGGTTCTGATATTTATAATTGATACATTCTGTTTTTTTTTAATATATTTTATTGATTTTTTACAGAGAGGAAGGGAAAGAGATAGAGAGTTAGAAACATCGATGGGAGAGAAACATCGATCAGCCGCCTCCTGCACATCTCCTACTGGGGATGTGCCCGCAACCCAGGTACATGCCCTTGACCGGAATCGAACCTGGGACCCTTCAGTCCGCAGGCCGACGCTCTATCCACTGAGCCAAACTGGTTTCGGCGATATATTCTGTTTTTAAAAAACATTGATACTGAGAGAGACCATATCTAAAACTATTTACTTTTTATGCATCTATTTAATAACTGTTGACTTCCTGACATCATATAGTTCTGCAATTAATCAACACCTTTACTAAAAGAATAAATAGTAGGATTTTGAGGGGAAAATAATTTTTATGCTGAATTGCTGTTTTAAAGGTAAAACAAAAATGAGAGTAATAAATTTTGGAAATTTTATGCACACCAAATAATTATAAGTACCATCTAATCACTCTGTCTGTACAATCTCAAGCTCCACCTTCTGTCTTCTTGTTAATCCTCACCCGAGGATATTTCTTCCCCCATTGATTTTTAGAGAGATTGGAAGGGAGGGGGAGAGATACAGAGAGAGAAACATCAATGTGATAGACACATTGATTGGTTACCTCCTGCCCGCTCCCCAGTCTTGGGGAATCAAGCTTGCAACCAAGGTACTTGCCCATGACCAGAATGGAACTCAGGACACCTCAGTCCACAGGCCGATGCTCTAACCACTGATCACAACTGGTTACGGCTACCTTCTGACTTCTTATGACTGCCTCTCCAGAGTGTAAAATACAGTAATCTATTCATGTTAACTGACGGTAAACAATTCAGTCAATTATCTGGAATATTTGTATAACCAACACAAAATATCTGAATATTTAGAAACATCTAGATGTTTTGTTGTTATGTAGGTAGACAGAGTCTATTGCTCATACAAATGTAATTTTGGTATCAACATTAACACAAGGTTTTTTTCCTCAAAGAGTTATGATTTACATTACTTTCCTTTTTTCTAACTGAATTTCAATGCATGTTTTAGTATTGGCCAAACATTAGTAAACCAAAACCATACTATGCACAAACACTAACAAATTTCTGAATATATTATCAGGACAGAAAATTTAGTTTCCTGAGAAACGTTTAACAGACAATTTTGTCCGTTCTGTCCTCACCACATATATATTGTCACACACTGAGCTTGCCAAAAATATAGGAAACTAAACAGTAGGCACACAATATTTACCATAAAGAAAAGGTCATTTGATGGGTACATGGCTACACTTCAAACAGAAAGGATCTACAGAACTCTCAAGTACATAGCAAAATGATTTAACACACTCTGGGAAAATTACACTCCTACTCTTCAAATTATCAAGTGAAAAGAATAAAATATTGAAGGAAAGCCTTTGAGAATTGCACAAATTGCTAAACTAGCACACTGTTTGTACTTAATGCATGCAAATTTATAAGAGCAACAACCTTTCCAATTCAGTTTTTAGCTCTTGGAACCAATCACATAACCTGTGATAAATTTAATTTCCAATTTTGTAACCTTTCCTGGTTTGACTTACTGTTAAGGTACTTAGAGTAAGTCTGACCGAATCTGTCACACAGGCAATAGTAATAACTGTATATAATGAAGTCTGCTCATTCAAATGTCTAGGTATATAAATTCATCCTTATCTTGTGAAAAATTATCTCAAAATTTATACTATGTGTACAGTATACATTTTAAAATTCATTTCATAATTTTATTTGTTTAAAGGTACTTTGTTCCCAGTGATTATATATATATATACCTAGTAAAAAATCTATAACATATGATTTTGTAAGACAAACCATTAATTTATAATCATTTTATACATGTCTGTTCTGATAATAATGATGCTGTACAATCTGTATCAGTTCATCATACTTTGGCAGAAGCAACCACTTTTTATTATTTACATGGCCATTTCAGCTCTGTTTTTATTTTTATTACATTCAAAATTATTATCTTGTATTATTTTCACACCACTGAATAAAAATGGCTACTCTTGTTTGATCTTTTCCATTAAAGTGAATCTAATGTTAAGTAACAATTTTCATTTTAAGTTAAAATGATTTTTTTCATATTGTGTGGGAAGTACTGAAGTCTTGTTTAAATTGAAGTCACATAAAGCACTTAATATTGTATTATATTATTTAATCACCTTTGGTCAGGCTTCCTTAAATTACATTTTGCCATGGTTACTCCATTAGAAATTCCACTGGAAATCCTCAGTTAAGTTAGATTTTGTGATACCAATGAGGACAAGGAAAAGTCAAGTGCAGCAAGATGTTTGCTCCCATTATTCTTCTGCAACTTCATATTCTTCTGTTGAAATAATTGATGCAATTTAAGTTTCATCATTACCTAAAGCATATTTTTATGTGCCATGTCATTAATGATTATTATTTACATAACAGCTTACTGAATTTAGGCAGAAGTGGAGGGCATTATAGATTGAATGCATAATTATATTTTGGTTAGAATAAATGATTAATTATTTTACAAGTATAGTTATCATATACAACAGTGAGAATTAGATGTGAGTTAGTACTCCAGGGGTGAAAGGTTCCTGTAAGTGTTCCAAATTTAAATAATGATTTAGAAGTATAAAAGTAGGTAGGGGGGTACTTTCCTTGTAAGACAAGGTGGAGTCTTTAGAGCTCCAAATTTATGAAAACTAATAAATAGCATTTCAAAATATATTCCCAAACAATCAAATAAAGAGAAAAAACACAACAATCAATCAAGCTATTTGGTATATATATCCTATCTAATAAAAGAGAAACATGGTAATTGGTGTACGACCGCTACCCTTCCCATTAGCTAATCAGGGCGATATGCAAATTAACTGCCAGCCAAGAAGGCGGCTGGCAGCCAGGCAGCTTAAACTGAACATGAGGCTTGCTTGCTTCAGTGACGGAGGACTCCAACGTTCCCCGTCTGCATTGCCAGCCTCTGAGCTTGCAGTTTAAATCACTGTAACAAATATAGAAGCTAAACAAAACCCCAGAAACCAGCTCTCAGAGAGCTGGGATCTCAGAGCTGGAGTTGATACAGAGTTTTGATTATAGAACTGAAACAAACCAGATACCTGTTTTCAGCAGCTGAGGCCTCAGAGCTGGAGCCAAGCCTCAGAGCTAAAGCTGGCCCAGAATTAAAAAAAAAAAGAAAAAGAAAAAAAGGAGCAGTTGGGAGCTTCAGTCCCAGCCTGAAAACAGCCCTCAGCCCCTCACCCAGACTGGCCAGGCACCCCAGTGGGGATCCCCACCCTGAAGGGTGTGTGACCAGCTGCAAACAGCCATCATCTCCTCATCCAGGCTGGCCAGGCACCCCAGTGGAGACCCCCACCCTGATCCAGGACACCCTTCAGGGAAAACCAGCTGGCCCCCACCATGCACCAGGCCTCTATTCTATATAGTAAAAGGGTAATATGCCTCCCAGTACCGGGATCAGCGGAGCTGAGAGGCCTCCCGGCACCGGGATCAGCGTGACAGGGGGCAGCACTCAAACCCCCTGATTGCCCTGCGGCTCTGTGTGTGACAGGTGGCGGGGTCACAACCTCCCTATCGGCCCTGCTCTGTTCATGACAGGGGAAGGCGCCCCAACCACCTGATCGGCCCTGCTCTGTGCCTGATAGTGGGGAGCTCCCCAAGCCCCTGATCACCCTGTGGCTCTGTGTGTGACAGGGTGCGGGGCCCCAACCCCCCCACCCCACGGGCCCTGCTCTGTGTGTGACAGGGTAGAGCCATAACCTCCCCATTGGCCCTGCCCTGAGTGTGAGAGTGGCTGCTCCCCAACCCCCTGATCGGCTCTGCTCTGTGGATGATAGAGGGCGGAGCCCCAACCCCCCCCTCCACGGGCCCTGCTCTGTGTGTGATGGGGTAGAGCCATAACCTCCCCATCGGCCCTGCCCTGAGTGTGACAGTGGCGGTGCCCAAAACCCCTGATCAGCCCTGCTCTGTGTGTGAAAGGGGGGAGCTCCCCACCCCCCTGATGGGCCCTGCTCTGTTCGTGACAGGGGATGGCGCCCCAACCACCTGATCGGCCCTGCCCTGTGCCTGATAGGGGGGAGCTCCCCAACCCACTGATCACCCTGCGGTTCTGTGTGTGACAGGGTGCGGCGTCCCAACCCTCCCACCCCACGGGCCCTGCTCTGTGTGTGATGGGGTAGAGCCATAACCTCCCCACTGGCCCTGCCCTGAGTGTGACAGTGGCGGCGCCCAAAACCCCTGATCAGCCCTGCTCTGTGGGTGATAGAGGGTGGCGCCCCAACCCCTTGATCTGCCCTGCTCTGTGTGTGACAGGGGGGAGCTCCCCAACCCCCTGATGGGCCCTGCTCTGTGCGTGACAGGGGGGAGCTCCCCAACCCCCTGCTCTGTGCTTGACAGGGGGCAGTGCCCCAACCCCCAGATTGGCCCTGCTCTGTGTGTGACAGGGGGTGGAGCCACATCCTCCCCATCGACCCTGCCTTGAGTGTGACAGGGGGCGGTGCCCCAACCCCCCAATCGGCCCTACCCTGAGCGTGACTGAGGGTGGCATCACAACCTCCCAATCTGCCCTGCTCTGTGCATGACAGGGGGCGGCGCCCCAACTCCCCAATCGGCCCTGCTCTGAGCCCGACCAGGGGCTGCACCTAGGGATTGGGCCTGCCCTGTGCCACCCAGGAGCAGGCCTAAGCCAGCAGGTCGTTATCTCCCAAGGGGTCCTAGACTGCTTGAGGGCACAGGCCAGGCTGAGGCACCCCCTCTCCCCCCCCCCCCAGAGTGCACAAATTTTTGTGCACCGGGCCTCTAGTACATATATATATATATATATATATATATATATATATATATATATATAATGCCTTCAATATTATTTTCTTTTCAACTGTTTTTTTATTGTAGAGGTATGGCCTAGATCCGTGGTTGGCAAACTGTGGCTCACGAGCCATATGCGGCTCTTTGACCCCTTGAGTGTGTCTCTTCTTAAGCCTTAGGAGTACCCTAATTAAGGTAATAACAATGTACCTACCTATATAGTTTCAGTTTAAAAAATTTGGCTCTCAAAAGAAATTTCAATCGTTGTACTGTTGATATTTGGCTCTGTTGACTAATGAGTTTGCCGACCACTGGCCTAGATCATATGATTCAGAGGATTCTGCTATCAGGAATTATGTTTTATACACACACACACACACACACACACACACACACACACACATCATTCAGACCATTACTATTGACACAATGGGGGAGTGTGCTCAAAACGGGGCATGTAAACTAATGGCTGTCTCTCCGGTTTCTATTTTTTACTGCTCAATCTAATGCTGATGTATTATGTTGCCATAATAGAATGCTTATCATGATCCAGTCCCACGGACTTCTTGGTTACACTAGTGGTTAGCAAAGTAATTCATGATCTTAATATCTAAATGATGCCCGACAGCTCAGGTTTCACTGTCATTCCAGAAAGCAACTTCTTCCAACTCTTTCTATGACCTTAAATGATAAAGGACACAAAGGGGAGTCTAAAAACCTTCTGTATCTAAAAGGAAATGACATCTTTTAAAAATGATCTCATCCTTTTCTGTAGAAAATAGAGTCATTATCCTCCCTTCTCCTCCCTTCAGTTGCAGCCATTTTCTGCTCTCCAATATGTGAGGCCACCCATGACATGTAAAATTTAGTGCAGGTAAGCTCACTTGAGAAATGGCCACAGAAAAGAAAAAGAAAAAGAGAGAAAAGAAAAGAAATTGAACAAGCTCACCAACTCCTAGTGCATTAAAAGTAAAACAACCAGGAGAAAGGACATCAACCAGAGTGCACTTCCACACAAGTGACAGGGAAGAATGAGAACTGCCAGTGGGTGGAAGGCAGAGGAAGAAGTAAGGCTAGTTGGATTTCTAAGCAACAATCCACTCAGGGAAATGTGGATACTAAAGCTAACTCTTAGATAAACAAAAGAAATGGAAATTTATTCCTATTTTCATCTGAATTAATTTAATTTTGGAGCAAGCATAGTTGAGGGATTAGAGCACTTGTTCAGTAATCAGGTGTCTTGGGTTTTCAGCTCTGCCACCACCTCTAGTAAATTGCTTTGCCTCTTAGTCCTTCACAGAGATAATGGTAACTGTCCTTTGCTTTGTTTTCAGGAATGTTTTTGAGAGGTGAGATAATGCCTTTAAAGTGTTTAAAGCTCTTCAAAGAAAAGCTCTAAATTTAAATATCTGATCCATTTGTAATTAGACATCTATTTTTCAAATACTGTGGAGCTGTTACTAAGTACACAGTACTGTGTTAGGTGTTATGGAGGTACAGGAATAAATACACTTAAACTCATGTAGTCATGAAGCTAACTAATTGAGTAGCAGGACCACTCACCAATATAAATAATTGTTATTTAGGCAATATGGGCACATGCAATAAACATAACATTTTAAGGGGTCAAGCAAAGTAGCAATCACTACTTGTCTAGGAGAAACAGGGTAGATTATATGGAGAAAGGGAACTTTAGATGACCCTTGAAAGATGTCTAGAATTTCAAAAAACAAAGATGTGGAAAGAGCCTTTTCTAAGGAGAAAAGAACATAGGCAGGGACGTGGTGTCTGATTTGTGGAATGACAAGTAGTTTGGCTATACTCTATATAGAGTATGTGAAGGGAAGTAGCTAAGAATAAAGTTAGAAAATGTAGGTTAGGATCAGAATACAAGAACTTCAATACTTGGCTTGGAAATTTGAACTTCATTTGGCAAGGAGAAGCCACCTAAGGTATCACATGACATTGAGCAAAATGGTTCTACTTTTATAACTGAACAGATTACAATGGGGCACACTGGAAGTTAAGTGACTAAGGTATTAAGTTCAGGTGTGAGGTATTAGACAGTTGAATAAGCATAGTGGTAATGGGCTTGAAGAGAGGGGGAGGTAAAGGTAGAGATAGTGATAGAACTAGAACTAGAGCTAGAGATAGATATAGAAATACAGCTAGAGCTTGAGCTAGAGCTAGATAGAGATGAAACTTTAGAGATCAAATTAATAATAAATTCTGACTGTCTAGTGTGGTTTGAGGGTGAGTGAGGATTTTAAGGATGACTCCTGTATTTATGAACCTAAGGAATTTGCAAAATTTAAATAAGTAGCTATAGAAAATTTGAAGATAATAATAGTAAGCCAACTTTTGGATATTTTGAGTTTTAGGTATTAACATGTACTTAGGTGAAAACATTCAAATGTTTAGGTATCATTTGGAACTATGGGTCTGAGACTTAAATAGGGAAGTTGTTAGTGAAGGTATAGATTAGGAAAACCATTTGGACAGAGATGATAATTTTAAATTATATATATATATATATATATATATATATATATATATATATATATATATATAAAATCACTGGAGTGGAGCTTATAGAAAGAGAATTAAAGAGAACAGAAGACAGAATCTTAGGTAATAACTACAATACAGGAGAAAGGGAATAGATAGCTAGAAACAAATGGCCAAAACAGTAGAAGAATTCATAAGGATGAGTAATCCTATGAGCCAACAGAACAAATAAATTTCAACAAAGACATGTTAGTGTAATGTACTGTATTAAATGTTACAGAGAGGTCAAGCATATGGGCTAAGAAAATACAGAAATTTAACTGTTAGGAGGACATTAGTGACCTTCAAAAACCAGTTTCTATAGATGGGGAGGGGGGAGTCAGCTTGACTATAAGTTGGTTGGAATTTAAATAATAAGTTGAAAAAGTGACTCCAGATTTTATTTCTGAGATAGTTGGTGATGGAAGTAAGCCTAGATATATGTCATAAGCTTCAGTGAATTGAATTTCAGAGGAAAAGTCTTTGTTAGTTTTATTATTTTTGTCTATCTTACTTTTGGTTTCTCTTAGACCAGAGTGTATTAGTGGCTATAGGGAAATACTAAAGATGTGAGAAAGAATGGGACAATGGATGAAATATTGATACTAAAATAAAATAGAAGGAGAGGACAGAGGGGTTAATCTTGGAAAGAAGGAAGAAAATATTTTCCTCGAAGACAAGACAAAAGGAAAAGATGATGAGGGAAAATCTAGAGAAACTTTGAGATGGAAGGGGTGGACAAGAAGGGGGTTTATGCATGGTGGTCTTTTTCTCTTAATAAAGTAATAAATTAATTTTTTCATAAGTGAGGAGATAGGATTGTCGCTGAAGGTTTAAGGAGATTATATATAATTTAGAATAACTGTTGTAGGGACTACAGAATGGTATCAAGAAAAGATAAGTAAAAGAATTGCCAAGCAGCAGCCAAGGACCAAATGAAGGTAAACTGAATCAGTACAGTTTCTTGATTTTCTTCAGCAATGTTCAGAAGCCTGTATAAAAGTGTGAGGAAAACAGACATTGAGATTTTTCAGAGTATAAGATTGTGTGTAGCAAATATGCAAAAACCCAAGGGGGCTAAGAATTCTAAAGTGCTATAAAAATATTATTCAAATATTTGACCATGGCTTCTATAAAAATTAAGAAAGCAAATAAAACCAGAAGTGATGCATTATTTGAGAAAATAGGAAGGATTTAAAGGACACTTAGTCATGACAATTGTGAAATACTGATTTGGTAAATGTAAGGACGTCAAATCTAAGGGGCTCATAATATAGAAAACAGGATTTCAGAAATCTGTACTTATAAGTCACAAAGTTCTAACCCATGACTCTTAATGGGCTTTTAGCAGATTGATGAATGGCTGGCATGGCATGAGTTATATATGTATTAATATTCTTATTATTACCCTTTAAAATATAGAATTGTTAAGTCATCAGTTCAAAGTTACCAAGTCATACCTAATGCTGTTATAAATCTGAAAATCGTGCTCAGAAAAGTAATAGGGTGGGGAACACAAAGAAATCATTCATGGAAGTCTACAATGTATCAAGCACTGTGATAAGTTTTATATAACATATAATTTACTTTTTCCGATAGTCCTGTCAGATTGCCATTTCATGATTTCTCCAATCCCCTCTTCTTTTCCAGGTTGTTTTTGAAATAATAACTTTGGAACATCAAGGCTACTTCCCTATTGATGAAATTAATGTATTAGCACATCCCTATAGTAAGTTGCCTCAATTTTTTAATATTCTGGTACATAGTTGGGGGCATTTTTGCTTTATAGATTTAGAGAAGGTACTAAAACCCAGGGAGACGTCATTCTGCTTAGAGAGTTCCCTGACAAAACTTCTAGGTATTGTTTTTCCAGCCCAGATGTCTAAAAATATGTATTTCACATGTCAATGTTATTGTACGTATCTAGGTGTCTTTAAGTATATGTATATATGAGGCCCAGTGCACAAATTCATGCACATTGAAAGGAAATTAATTAGAAGAAATATTTTAGAGGCCTGGGAGGGGCCACAGGACATTGGCTCCAGGGTGTGTCTAGCCAGTCTCGCCCAGTCCCAATCAGTCAGACCTCAGCAGCAAGCTAACCTTCCTGTTGGAGCGTCTGTCCCCTGGTGGTCAGTGCATGTCATAGTGACTGGTTGAATGGTGGAACAAACAGTCGGACACTTAGCATATTAGGCTTTTATTATATAGGATAATAAATTAATTTCAGTAACTTGACCAAAGCACTATAGGTACTGAGTGAACAATGAGATTCGAGGCCTGGTTGGAATATATGTCATTTTGTAGCCTCAAGGCTATTTCTTCTCAAATAATCTATCTTGGCTTAAAATGGGTGCAAATAGGTTGATGAGCCCACCATGATCTGTATAGCTGTTTTATACAGTAACTATAGGATCCATGATCAGTATATCATTTCCTTGCCTTATTAGGAGATATTTGATGACTTATTGTAACCTGTAAATATGAGCTTTACCATGCTTGCAGGGCCGTGGAGATGGATAATGGTGAATTGAACCTGGCAAGGAACTGATCCTCCAGAGAGTCACTTTGAACTTTGAAAGTACATTTAGATTTAGGCTTAGCTAGATGATCATTTTAGTTCTTTATCTCAGCCAAATTGAATTTCGTCTGTATCTATTTGGCCTCTGTGATAAGAGGGGACTGAAAACATTACCAAATACAATTTTTATAAACTGAGTAGATCAGTTCCTCAACATGTTAGCATGGCAGAAAAAAGAAAATATTTCTAGAGTTTCAAGCTGCTCTTGCATTGAGAAGATAGGTCATGTTGATTGATTTGATAAAGAGGTAGAATAAAAAACCTTAAAATTAAATCTTTTATTAGCATATGAACAGCCACAGCTTTAACTTCACAGAAGTACATTCATTTTCACATACTCTTGACATGGCTTCAATTTCAAGTCAGATTTGAAAGCAATTAGTACAAATGATTATCTATGTAGAGCAGGGAAATTACCACAATATTTATGTAAAAAAGATTATATGTCAGAAGCAGCCAGATAAATGCTAAAACTAGTCCTTAAAACATATCAGTATAAGAATGACCTTTGTTTCAGTTCATTCTACTTAAATTCATTTTCACCTTTAACTTTTATAAGTTTACATTTTTCAAACCATACATTTGGCAGCCACCAAAGGTGCAATATTTTAAGAGCATTCACACAGTCATAAATTATGGACATTAAGCACATGTAATGGTGCCAAATTACAGAAAGGCGAAGGACATCACAATTTGAATATTTATCTGAAGTTTCTGCACCAATAGTAAAAAGTAAAGTTATTTGATAAGTTATTTGCACACATGAAAGATTTATCTTAAACTTAGGAATGAACCAATGCATTTATTGATTCCGGTGACTGTTCCATTCTTTAAATGCTTCCTAAATGGCCGTGTTTCTGGTTGCAAAGTCATCATATGCCATTAAGCATTATGGAAATGTTAGCATGATATGATTCAACAACATTAAAAATGCTAAATACAAGGACAAGTAGAAAGATGAATTAAATTCAATAGAATAATGCTCTAATAAATTTACTATTCTAATTTTAATTAACAAATCACATGATGAAGAAAATATATATTATGGTGAGATTCCAATTGGCCAATCTTAATGGCTTTTTGAATATGGGGAGGCTGAAATAATAGTATTCGCCTTTCATAATGCAAGCTACATGTGTTGTGGCTCATCTACCTCTCAGATCTTTCATTCCTTTCAGGCTTTGTCATTGTCATGTATTATCGAAATCAAATTGTCCCTAAACCAGAACTGAGCCTTACAGGGTGATTTTTGAAGGCCTCCATATTGCTTTCATTTTCTCTTTTTGGTGTTTATACCTTCTAGAATTGCACTATACAACACATGGCCTCTGCATTTAATACATTAAAATTATATTAAATTAAAATTAATTAAATTTAAATGAAAGTTAAAATTAAGTTTCTCATTTGTATTAGCAACATTGCTATCATTACAAATGTTCTATTGCACAATGTTGCCCTAGAATTCTATATTGCATGTATAATTATTTCTCAGGACTCGTATTTTGTTATAAGATGGAAACAGAGTGTGTTAACATATTACTCTTACACAGATACATTTGCATAATCATAAAAGAGCTATTGAAATAACAAATGGTCTTCATAATCCAAATAAATTTGAATTATAAAGTGTAGAAAGTCAGATCCCAAGAAAAGTAGATGACAGAATTATTTTAAGAAAGAGATTGTTTTCTAGCACCATTCAAATCATATCATACACAAGGGTTTCCCTGCAGTCGCTGATATGTGAAACTCTACTTGTTTATGCATTCTTTCCTTATTTTGTTTATTCCACTTATTCTATTTACTGTGTGGCTGTCCCTTTCTGTGTGCTGGGGATTCAGTTATAATAAAAATAGATAGGCTTTTATCCTCAATGAGCTTATACTCTAGAAAGGGAAAGCAACAATTAAACAGGCATTTATAATATTATATAGCAAGTGTTATGAGACAATAAAAGGGAGAACATAGGAAATGCATGCAATAAGGACTTTGATGGACTTTGAAGGACAACAGCGGAAGGACTCTGTTGTTGGCAATATATATTGCGATTACCATTTGTCTCTTGCCCTGATCAACTCTAAGAATGCTTCTCTAATATATTTTCTTTTATTACATGCTAATAGGATATATGTTTGTTTTGTGACATGTGTCAAACACATGGTTTCAACTTAAGCCACCTCAGAGTCCTTCCTTAGTATTATGAAATGTAGAAAAACATTTTTTTCATCATGTTGTCAGATGAAAAGGTATATTGTGGCAAATTATTTTGAGGGACTTCAAATATTTGATTCCCCCCTCTATTTGCATCACCTTCTTGCCTAGCACATCCATTCTACTCTTAATAGCTAGTTTCCTTATATTAGAGCCCACCAGGCATCGCCTCCTAAACATTACCACAGTTTTTCAAACTTACCTGATGACATTTTCTTTTCTAATCAAAATTTGCTAATCTTCTGTCTTGTCTTTCTCTTGTCCTTGCTAGAAAAACAAACAAACAAACAAACAAACAAACAAAAAGCAGTTATATAATGTAATAATGTATGCAAGTGTAGGAATAGCATTCTCTTTTACACTTATGCATCTAGAGGGGCTACCAGTGTTCTATACCAGTGATTTCAAATTTTTCATCTTGTGGCTCATATAAAATAATGACTAAAGTTCTGGGGCACACCAAAAATATGTTATCTTTTGCTAATCTGACAAAAATAGGTATAATTTTGACTCATTCACACCGGATGGCTATTGTTGTGTTGGCTGTTGTCATTTTTTTCACTTGATAATCTAAGGGCAAAGAAGTTAGTGCCCCTGACTAGTCAGGTATTGCATGTTTTAAAAATTCTTGCAGCACACCGGTTGAAAACCGCTATTCTAGACTGAAGAAGAAACCCCCAAACTAAGATTTCTTGCAAATCATCTTTATAACAGACTAGGCAAGTGATTTTCAAACTATGTTTTATAAAATTTGGGGTTAGTGAATGGGCACCCTGGGATAGGTGAAGGAGAGGTATACACTTAATATATATGGTTTTGTGTCCCTTCACTTCCTATTTAATCAGAGAAGCTCTTCTTTTTTTCTGTTTTCAGACAGGATTCTATGTAAGAGTTTATAAAATTCACAAAATTCTGCACTACAATACTCTCAAGTGGACAAACATTCTTACATATTCTTTTTTTTCCCTATGCAGCATAGTCCCTTAAACACTGAAGGAACTAAAAAACATACATTGAAATAATGATTGAATAAACAAATTAATAGATATATAACAATGTCAGCCCCCTTTCTGTTTATGTCCATCACTGAATTTGCACTATATTTCTTATGAAATTTAGGTAATATGTATCTTCTTTGAATTTATTTTCTTGAGTTGTTTTTCTCTACTAACATTTTAGTGACTAAATAAAATTTCCTTTTCTTTAGCATTCCAGATCTTTGTAATCTTTGGGATTGTTATAAATTTCATTATCATCCATGTTAACTTATCATTATTACTACTTCTACTAAAATTAATAACCAAAGTATTATCAAATGCTTATTTTACATATGTTACTTTCTTTAATGCTAACCAGAAATCTATAGAATTATAGAGTAGATAATATCTTCATGTTATAGAGAAATAAAGACCACATAACGTACTCACAGTGTATATAGCTAGTAAGAGAAGAAGCTGGGATTCAAATCCAGATTGATCTGATTTTGAATTACATGCTCTGAACCATTACAGTAAACTAAACAGCCTTCCTCTACATTATACTGCTTTTTAATTTCATTTCTTCATTTCTGACTTTAAGTACATTGGCATAATCAATATCTACATTCACTAAGCTCTTTGTGTGAGAAAAAATCTACCCTTACTGACCTCTTTGTCTCTGCATTGCTGTATCAAGAAAGAGCATCTCCAATTCTAATTGACTGCACTTCTTAACAGTAAGCTTCATTTCTGTAAGCTTGGCTGAGCACCATTTTAAAAAAAGGAGGAAATGATGGGGATTGATAGTTCAGTACACCAGCCTATCACATACACAGCCATGGATGGCAAAACTAGTGTGCTGAAGTATCCAGAGTCCTTCCATAATTCTACCTCTGATAATTGGTTAAATTTGTCCCAAAAGAAGTTATGCATTTTTCCAGGCAGACTATGCATTTGCATGGTACCAGGTGATCCCAAACTGGCAATACAAGCAAGCCATTTATACCCCAGGAAACTGAACTGATACCACTGTGTATACCAATTGATAATAAGGTCTGTGGCAGTACACTTTCAATGAACTATTCAGAGTAAACTCAGTCAAATAATATATTTCAAAGGGAAATCTGTAAATTTAGAAACTAAATCTTTACTACATAAAGAATTTCTGCACAAGTGGAGAGATGTGGAAGCACAGATGAAAGAATTATTAACAAGGCAAAACATATCAAAATGATGAGAGAGAAAAGTGTAAGAAGAGGAGAACAGAAAGCTAAACATTAAGTTGAATCATATAACATTGCTATTTTATTAATCAAAACTAGTTGAATGTTGACAATCTTATACGGTTCAACATAATAATAATGTCCTTACAGACTAAGAAGGAGAAAATAAACAGCAGAACCTGGCAAGACTTCAGAATGTGAAACTGAAAACTACAGGAGGGAAAGGAAACAAAGAATCTATAAATTCTTTTCTGACCCTTAGGCCTATTCTGAACATTATACTCTTTTACTGAGAATAAGATCCTGATAGTTTCTGAAAAAAGAATCTCTTGTTTTGGTCTCTGTGGTCAGAGTATTGAATATAGTGGATTGGAATTGAAAATGGATGAAGCAAACTGTTCTTGGATGAACCTAGTCACTGTGAAACTTTTCTGAAGGTCATTGGGGCTTTGCTTAACTCTAGTGTGTGTGTGGTCTCTGTAGTGTTTTAATCTGGGATCAGCAAATGTTTTCTGTAATGGGCCAAATATTAAATATCATAGCTTTCATGGGCCATGTATGGTCTCTGTCACATGTTCTTTATTTAAACAACTCATTAGAAATATAAAAGTCATTCTTAGCTTGATAGCTGTACAAAAATAGGGCACAGCAGAATTTGGTCTGTGGGTAGTTTGCTGACTCTATTTTAGAACATTTGACAGTTATGTTTTCTTTTTTCAGATTTCTTTCACTTTGCTTTCCTATTTGCCATACTATTTCCTTCTCCCTCTTCCATTTTGCACAGCTCATGCTAGATTGTAACGCTATCTTTGCCCGTGAAAACTGCAAGAACCTGGGTATGTGAGTTCTGTTGATAGGGCTTTCTCACCTGGAATATAAACAGGTTAGATTTTGTGGTGGCTAAGGTCCTTCTTATTTCTGGCAGGCTTTGATTATATTCTTAACCAATGGATGAAAAAATAAACGGAAAAAGTAATAGAGACATATTCAGGGAAAACTAAAGTTTCTAAAGAGGAAAAGAGATTTTACTAAAGATTTAATCCCTGAATTGTATTAATTCCTTCACATGTGGGATTCAGAAATATTTCCTATGCTAAGGGAAAATGTAAGATAATATATCACTATAGTCTTGAAATAGGCGATTCTACATAACCTTATCTTAATCTTGCTGCTTTCCTTGAAGGTTTAGTGGATGTCTTCCAGCTGAACTTTTTCCATTAACCATTGACCATGACATCCAAAAGGAAGAAGACGAGGTCAGAATTCTCCCTCACCATCCTCCTGAGAACAAAGCAAACTATACTTATAATAATTTTGGATTGATACTTAACCCTTCAAATTTTACATTTGAAATTGTTACTTGTCCAGAATATAAAATTAGATCCTATTTAATCAATTGTATCTTCAATTATTGTTCTTGAACAAAAGACTTTTTATTCTTCAGCTTCTAGGTTACCTTTTTCAATCTTAATCAGAGCAGGAGTTGATTTCTGCAGTGTTTGACTTCAAAAGTGAGTATCACCTATATTTTAGAATAAATGATAATGGCATTAATAATACAACATAGACCAAGGAAGTAGATATCCCTCTCTTTTTACTGCCCCTTGGATGACTATACAATTTCCATGTAGTGGTCAGGTCACATGTAGTCCTATGGAGTATTAAAACTAGAAAGTATTTAAATAAAATTTCTGTAATGTTGAAGTGATACTAAAGCCCAGATGTGAAACAACTTGTGTTACCTAACCATCTATTTGTTATCTGAACAAGGACCAAAATCCAGGCCTTCTAACTTTCATTCTGAGCTCTTCCCATCATAACATACCTCATGGCTACTCAAAGCAACTCAAAAAATGTCTACAAGACTCGTTAGTCAACAGTTGTGACTAGCAGAGAGCATATCTATGTTTATCACTTTGCTTTCAGTAGGGATGACAAAATCTACTTCAAAGACTTTAGGGTAAAATGCACAGAGAGTTGCTCTTTCAAGGTCTCCAGGAAGATGAATGTTCTGTTCTCTTAGCTACTAGTACTAACCAGAAACAATTTATGGAACTTCTAGTTAAAGCCTCAGATGTTTAGACACCTTTACAAATAATTACCAGAGGGAAGTCGCAGGGAGTGCCATTGCTACTTCTGCATCTCCTACCCAGGCCAGCACATAAAGAGAAACCCCAATAATCTATCCTTCAGGGAGATAGATATAATCTTCATGATCTGATTTGGCTCTTTTAAGCAATCTGCTATAGCATTTGAATCAAAGGAAGATGTAAACTGGCAGATAGCAGGGACTACATCTATTTAATTTGTATTGTATAGTACTTAGCGTGGCGCCATGTACATATGGGCACTTGATAAATATCACTTGAGGAGAAATGTATTCCAAATGCATTTGTTGGCAATGAGCTTAGTTTTCATCCCTTTACTGATTGGGGATCTAAATGTCACATATTTTTTCCACTTTATACTTCTTAAACAAAGACTTCACTCTTCCCCTTGGTACAAGAGAAAATTTTAAATGAAAGAATACTGGTCTTGTGAGAGACCTTCCCAGAGGGGCAGAAAGAGAATAAGTCCTAAAAGAATCACTTTCAACTACAGATTACCCAAAACAGAAGATTTAGAGACTCTAGCTAAAATCCCTCAGGACAATATCATTTTCCTCCCACGTTTCTCAGCAGTGGGCAAGGGACTTTCTCAGTTTGAACAACATATAGAACATGACTTATTCAATCAAATTTCATTGTCAAAGGAGGAATTTACCAATTCTACTGAGCTTCATTCTTTCTTTGTCTTAGATATCTATATCCATTAGCTTGAATGAGGACTCTGAACTGCAGGCGTTACCTAAATGAATACAAATATTTTCTGATATTTTACTTTTAAAACTCAACAAATCAGTGTTTGTGGAGAAACCAAAACTTAATGGTATCAAAATAAGTCAATTCTGAAATAAAAAATAAAACATCAAAGTGAAATAACCAATCTCATTTCATTATACAGCCTAAACAAGAGAGTAAAATAGTAAGAAGTTATTTTGATTGAAAATATATCTGTCTTAGTAATATAAGCAGGGAAAATTTCAAATATAGGCCTTTCATTTCACTTCTCTCTCTCTTCAAGTCACTTTTTAATAGCTAAATAAGCCAGTAAGAGAAAGACAAATATCACATGATCTCATTTATATATGGAATCTAATGAACAAAATAAACTGACAAACAAAATAAGTCCAGAGGCATGGATAAATAGAACAAACTGACAGATTTATATGCATACTAGAGGCCCAGTGCAGAAAAACTTGTGCACTTGGGGGGGGGGGGCCTCAGCCTGGCCTGTGCCCTCTCACAGTCTTGGACCCCTAGGGGGATGACCACCTGTTGGCTTAGGCCTGCTCCCCAGGGGATTGGGAATAAGCTGGCAGTCAGGCATCCCTCTGGCAGCCTGGGAGCCCTTGAGGGATGTCCACTTTCCAGCAGGGAGCAGGCCTAAGCTGCAGTCAGATATCCTTAGCACTGCTGAGGAGGCGGGAGAGGCTCCCACCACCACCACTGTACAGGCAGCCATCAGCCTGGCTTGTGGCTGAGCAGAGCTCCCCCTGTGGGAGCGCACTGACCACCAGAGGGCAGCTCCTGCATTGAGTGTCTGGCCCCTGGTGGTCAGTGTGTGTCATAGTGACCAGTCATTCCCAGTCGTTCTGCTGTTAGGATCGATTTGCATATTACCCTTTTATTATATAGGATAGAGGCCTGGTGCACAAGTGGGGGCTGGCTGGTTTGCCCTGAAGGGTGTCCCAGATCAGGATGGGGGTCCCTCTGGGGTGCCTGGCCAGCTTGGGTGAGGGGCTGATGGCTGTTTTCAGGCTGGTCACACCCCTTCAGGGTAGAGGTCCCCACTGGGGTGCCTGGCCAGCCTGGGTGAGGGGCTGATAGCGGTTTGCAGCTGGTCACACCCCCTTCAGGGTGGGGGTCCCCACTGAGGTGCCTGGCCAGTCTGGGTGAGGGGCTGATGGTTGTTTGCAGGCTGGTCAAGCCCCCCCCCCCAATGGGGACCCTCACCCCATGGAGGTTTGGCCAGCCTGGGTGAGGGGGCTGATGGCTGTTTTCAGGCTGGCCACACCCCCTTTAGGGTTGGGGGTCCCCACTGGGGTGCCTGGCCAGTCTGGGTGAGGGGCTGAGGGCCGTTTTCAGGCTGGCCAAACCTCCCTGGGGACGAAACTCCCAGCCTTTCCTTTTTTTCTTTTTCTTTTTTTATTCTGGGATTTATTTACCTTCTATAACTCAAATTTTGTAGCTTGGAGTGGAGCTCAGAGCCAGCCAGGACAGGCCTCCTGCTCTATCCAGCTCCGTGGCCACGGCCGGCTGAAAGCAGGTATCTGGGGTTTATTTACCTTCTATAATTGAAACTTTGTTGCTTTGAGTGGAGCTCAGAGCCAGCTGAGGCAGCTGGGAAGCTTGGCTTCCTCCATCATTGGGGCAACCAAGCCTCCTGCTTGCTCCAGCTCCGTGGCTGCCGGCCGCCATCTTGGTTGGGTTAATTTGCATATAGTCGCTCTGATTGGATGGTGGGCATGGCTTGTTTGTCAATCTGTATGTTTGACTTTTATTAGTGTAGATATGCATAGTTCATGGACACACACAATAGTATGGTGAAGACTTGGAGTGGGATGGGGCCTGGGTGGAGGAGGGCAAAGCGGTGGAAAATGGGGGACATCTGTAATACTCTCTACCATAAAAAATCAGTAAAATAACTATCAATTTTGAACAAATAGTCCCAATCCCAAGCCAGTGTTGTCAGAATCCTCCCAGTGGTGAGTGATGCTATTACATTTATGTGAGTAACCTAGTTATATAAGATAAATATTTTGTCCTAATAGTATCTATCTATCATCCATCCATTTATGTATCTATCTATGTATCTATCTATGTATCTATCTATCTACCTATCTATCTATATCATCTATCTCTATTGGTTTATTATGAATTAACTTATTTAATGCTACTTACAACCAGCAGCTGACCATCTGTCTTATGTAAAATGTAAACCAATAACCCCATGTGATAGTTAGGCACATAGTACATCAAGCGTTATAGGAAACCTGAGAAAGAAGTTTACAGGTAAAAAAGACAGGAGGACAAGCTTGCCTGTGGGAGAATTTCTCTTACTAAGTGGTCTGTAGAATGGAGAAGCAGTTTTCATAGCCTTTGCCCTAAGTCATTCATTCTCTAGTGGATGTTAAGCATGAAACACATTTAAAAAATCTATTTCATAAGTGAACTAACCTCACTCATCATACAGCTAGAAATGAAACTACGTAGGTGATGTTATTTATAAAAACCTTTTACTTTCTGGGAACAAATAACTAAATCACCTTTGCCACCCACAGAGGAAAATGAATCCAAAAAGGAAGCATGAGCCAGCTAATCGACTGAAGAAAACAATAAAATTGTGGCAAAAATCCAAATAGAAAGGTGTGGGAGTTAAATGTACTTTGCCTGAGTGCATAGTTTTAATTGGCATTTGAGCCTAATACTCCCCATTAACAATTTGCTCAAAGCATCCAGTAGTATGGCACAGCGTACAGCCACATGATGTGCTCCTTAAACCACATTTTCATCTTTGAGAATTCCCACATCTGCAGTCGCAGGATGCTCCTTCTATATCTGGTGTGGAGTCCCCAGTGCCAGTTCAATAAAGCTGGGAAGGCTGAGGCTCCCAGAAGCCTACTCAGGAGGCAAAGCATGAGAAGCAGACACACAGAAAAAAAATATGCCTGGCTCCATCTCAGCAGCAGACCACTTACTAGAATAATTAATAGAGTGCCTTTCTGACATCCTTGTCTTCGTCTTAGTTGCTAAGAATCAAAATCATTATGTGACTCTTCCTCTTATACATCTTCCACTACTGAGGTGATTTAATTTTTTTCTATTGATTTTCCCCCTGACATAGTCTCTCTTTTTCCACTATCACGCTAATCCACGTGTGTTTTTTTTAATCTCATAGATGGGTTACTAACAAACTTTTAGCTAGCATTTCTTACTAATCTTTCCCCACCTTAACAACTTGCCCTATTAGAGACAGTGTTTCCTACTATACATTCTACTATTCATCATGGTCTTCCCCAACTGAATATTTTCCAGGGATTCCAACTGGCCAGCCAACCTCTTTGCTTGATTTTCAATGTCCTTCAATGTACTTCATAACATGTTTCTATGCAAATGTATCCCCCACTAGTGCATGCATGGTGCATTTAGTCATGTTTTTACATATAGTGTTAGAGGGAGTATATATTCTCATTTTGACATCTCTACACATTGAACCAACCATTTAGCACTTTTCTGTACTCCATTGTTGTTGTTTTACCTGTAAAATGAGGATAAGTTTGTTATGAGGATTAATGAGTCAGAATAGTTCCTGGCATATACTGTTATATAAGAACTGTTTTTTAAATACATAAATATAGTGAATGAACATTTCTTTTTTCCCTCTGCTTATCAAAATCCTATCAACTAACTTTCTCTATAACCTTCTATTTGTCACTCCAATTGCTCACCAATTTCAGGTCCCTCTGAATGCTTAGCTATATTCTGTGCTACCAAATATAATGTTTAATTATATATCACTTTATATTTCTTACTGTTGTTTCAATGGTATACATTTAATCATCTGGAGTCAATTATAAGTTCTTTGAGGTAAGGGACTTTTAATTATTCACTCTTCTTTAATGCAATATTTACTATATAGTGGACACTAAAACATCTAATTATTATTAGAGCAAGAAAGAAATGTACTAAATTACTGGCCATTTGATACTAGGAAGGTTACAGCCTGAACCAGTCACCCCTTCTCTATCCGTTGAACACTTTGTGAGACCTATCTGAAGGTTAACACAATTTGTATGCTTAACAGTTTCATCCTTTCCCTCTGGGAAAATTCTAGAGCACACAGGACAGGAAGCACTAAACCAAAACAACATTGAGGGTCTTAGCAAGATTTCCAGCTACGGTTCAATCTTTCCTTAGAAAAGACAAAGTGGATATCACTCGCTATACCTCAAAAGTGGCTTTGCCTTTATTTTGCCTAAAAACTGCCATCAACTCTGTCTAACAACAGACTTACTGTGTTAGAAACTCACTTTAATCTGACAGTTCTCTAAGCACCTAGATCTTTCCCATTAGGCTCATGCAGTTTACACATTAATCTGTTGGTATGAAATGATTGCGTAATAAAACCATAGCTAAGGGATGTTTAGTTAGGTGACACAGGAATTAGACAGGGAATGGAGTCCACCAGTAATGTTTCAGTTACTGCACTATATCAGAAAAGTTATGTCATTTCATCTTTATGCCAACTTATGTCAATTATTATGGGAGTTCAGTGCGCTGAGATTAAGAAACTCACCCTAAGTCACATAGCAAGTAGAGTTGGGAGTTTGTGCTGGAATAATTATTATCAGTTCATAGTTATTGAGAACTCACTATGTCACAGACACTGTGTCAACTAATATACTTTCTAACTTTAACAATGGTCCCCCTGACTCCTGTAATTTATTGTCTCCTATGTATTAGCAAACAAGAACAGAAAGATGTTTTTAAAAGGGTGTTTTGAGAAAATGAATTTTACTAAGTTTTAATATTTATACAGATTTGTGAAATACTATAAGTGACTGCAATTATGCAACAATACTGTTAACGACTTCTTTTTGTGTTAAAACTTTATACACTTTCCATTGTGTAAATGTGGCACAGCTTTTTTATTCACTGATCTACTGATGGTCACTTGGGCTGCTTCCAAATTTTGGCTATTGCAAATAGCATTGCAATGAATACAGCGGTGTGTATTTTCTTATGAATTGGTGTTTTGGGTTTCTTAGGATATATTCCCAGAAGTAGGATTGCTGGGTCAAAAGGCAGTTCCATTTTCAATTTTTTGAGGAAACTCCATACTGCTTTTCACAGTGTCTTCACCAGTCTGCATTCCCACCAGCAGTGTAGAAAGGTTCTCTTTCTCCACATTCTCGCCAACATTTGTTGTTTGTTGATTTATTGATGATAGCCATTCTGACAGGTGTGAGGTGATAGCTCATTGTGGTTTTAATTTGCATTTCTCTGATGATTAGTGACAATGAGAATCTTTTCATAGGTGTATTGGCCATCTGTATGTTCTCTTTGGAGAAGTGTTTATTCAGGTCCTTTGCCCATTTTTAATTGGATTGTTTGGTTTTTCTGGTGTAGAATTGTATAAATTATTTATACATTTTGGATGTTAACCCCTTATCAGATGTAGCAGCAAATAAGTTCTCTCATTCAGTGGGTTGTCTTTTCATTTTGCTGATAGTTTCCTTCTCTGTGAATAACTTTTTAGTTTGGCTAGGCCAGTGTGACTCAGTTGACTGAGCATTGACCCATTAACCAAGGCTGCTGGTTTGATTCATGGTCAGGGCATATGCCCAGGTTGCAGGCTTGATCTCTAATTGGCAGGGCGGGCGTGGGGGGCGGGGGCGTGCAGAAGGCAGCCAATCTCAATATTTATCTCTCATCAATGTTTCTACCTCTCTATCCATCTCCCATCCTCTCTCTCTAAAATCAAGAAAAACATATTAAACAAAAACATTTAGTTTGATGTAGTCCCATTTGTTTACTTTTTCTCTTGCTTCCTTTGCCCAAGGAGATAAATCAGAAAAAAAAAATATTGCTACAAGAAATGTCTAAGATTTTACTACCCTATGTATTCGTCTAGGATTTTAATGGTTTCAAGTCTGACATACTACGTGGCTATAAAATGAAGAAAATAAATCTTACTTTTTGGGACAGCATGGATGGGCCTGGAGAGTATTATGTAAAGTGAAATAAGCCCATCAGGAAAAGACAAGTACCATATGATTCCACTTATATGTGTAATCTAATGAACAAAATAAACTAACAAACAAAATAGACTCATAGATACAGAGAACAGACTGAGAGCTATCAGAGGGGAAGGGGCAAGAGGGCCTGGGTGAAAAAGGTGAAGGGATTAAACAACAACAACAAAAAATCATAGACACAGACAATAGTAGGGTGATTATGATTACCACATGGAAAATGGGGTGGGGGAAGTAAGAGAGGGTAAAGGAGGGATAAATGGCGATGAAAGGAAACTTGACTGTGGTGGTGAACACACAGTACAATATACTGAATCATTATAGAATTGTACACCTGAAATCTATAAAATTTTATTAACCAATGTCACCCCAATAAATTTAATGTAAATAAATAACTTTACACAATTTGCAAACAGAGAGATTGATGTATCTAATATGGGTTGGTGGGAAAATTGTAAGATATGAATCAGTATTCAAACAGAATATGGACAACAGATCACACAAAATGGACAGATGAGGAAGGAAAGCTTAGTCATGGGGTAGAATCAAAATAGTTTTCTTAGTCATATTAAAATGTTCAATTTCCTTGTGAGGAGGAACTGGTATATATATATTAGATTTACGCTGTAGCTATATCTTATTTTAATACTACCTAAGTTAATAATAAAATAGATTAATGACTAAAAAATCACTTTTAGTTTATTCAATAGCATGTCTTCTGCTGTTTTCACAAAAAAAGATCTCTTTGCTGCTGTTTATGTGACATTCTCAGTTAAATAGGCTGCTTCATCTTTGATGAAGAAAAAGTACCTAACTGCACCCACAATTCTTATAACCTGAGGAATCTATCCATGTAAGCAATATACTTTAAGAATAGTGCCTGAATATAGCCTATTTCTCTTGGATGAGCCACAGGTGATATTAACACATAATCATTCCCCATCTGATACTTTTATAGTAACAAAAAACTCAGTTTTATTGTGTTTTATTATTTTTGATCAGTGAAAAAAGCAACAAATACTATCTCTTATTAAAAGACATGTATCATGTTGGCAGGTTAGGAGAGAGGAAAGCAATTTGAAAGGGCTTAGTCTTGTGCCCTCTGTCTTTTAAATAAAATTTCTTGCTCTAAATTTTCATGGTTTCAAATTTGACATGTGTCTTTGGATAGGTGATTTATTTTTATGTAAAATCAAATAGGAGCAGAAAGAAAGAATGTCTCTCCCCCACCCCAGAACCATACACAAGCATTTATTCCCTTTTTAGTCTCAATTGTACATTCTGGCTATTGGTGGATAACTGCCAAGATTCACATTGGTGAAATGCAATATTTTGAGGAAGTATTGAAAGCATTTTTTTCCATATGCTAGAAAAAATGATCTAATGATCAGTAATGGGTTCAAACCTTTCCAGGAATACATACTGAAAAGAAAGGCAAATACTGATTTATAAGACATTAGGTAACCTGCATCTATTAGAAACTTCATTTCATACTGAGACACAGCAGGAGATTTGCAGAGAGACTTTCAGCCCTAATTTCATCCTTATCATAATGTTTATGTTTATGTCTTCATGTTATGTCACTCTTGGGAATCATTTTCCCTTTAGTGATCATGACTGGCTAGTTGTCTGCCTGTCTTACATGAGAAAATCCAATAAGCAGCTCTACTATTAAAAAAAAAAAAAAAAGGTGCTTAGGAAAAAGCAGTTACTTCTCCAGAAAGTTAAGAAAAAGCATTCAACAATATTATCAACTAGACTTTGGTAAAAAAAATTCCACTGAGTTCAGCTAGGTTTTGGGTATATCCAAAATACACATTCACAAATGTTAGAAAATTGAACCATTCAACTTTGAACACAACGGTCAAAGTGATCTCGCAGAGACTGCCTGCTCAGCTAATCTTCTCAGGAGATATATACTAGTAAAACAAAAAAAAAATTTTAGTTAACATAAATTGTTATTCTACAAGTCTTCTTATCTAAATAGGCAGTGTAGTGTTCTTTGGTATATTCTTGAGGATTCGAGATGGATCTAGAAAATAAACAGTATTTCTTCACATTTATATGCTCGGAGAGCTGATGTTATGGTAGACTGGTCTCAGCCTTTTTCTCTGTATTAAGATATTTCACAACCATCAAAAAACTTGCTTTTCTCTACTATCAGTTTTATAATAAATATATTTATTATATGCTGCCTTTTTCTGTCTGGGAGAAAGCCTTTCTTCAGTACTTCTCCTGATGCCAGATAATTAGGTTAAATAAATTCAGAATGTATTTAAGGGAGTATACACAAATATGAGCAGTACAACAAGAATTTCAATAAATAAATAAATAAATAAATAAGGAAATCATGATGAAGTAATTTGAAAAGTTAGCAAAGTAAGGTTAATTAGAGATGAGATTAATGCTAAAATTGCATGCTGTAAAGTACAGAAAGAAATGTTACATGAGGTGTAGCCCAAAAACAAAATGTTCCAAGAGAATTAAAAGTATTCACAGGTACAAGTTAGAAAATTTTATTGTTATTTTTATGTGTATTTTACAGTATAATGTAAATATTGTCATCAACGTTAAATAAAAGAACCAAAATCACCAGGCTGTATTATAAGATCTCTCAGTGTATAATATTAATATTATTCCATATGCCTAAACCTAGTTCCAAAAAATAAATTTTGCTGGTTCCAGTCAAGATGGTGTTATACAGGAACACAGTACTCAAATCCTCCCACAACCACATCAAAAGTAGAACTAAACTACAGAACAATCATCATTTAAACCCCCCAGAAATGTAGCTGAATAGAAGTTCTACAATTAAGGATATAAAGAAGAAGCCACATAGATACTGGTAGGAACAGCAGAGATGCAGAATGAGCTGGTCCCACAACCACATTGGCAGATAAAAATTGAAAGACATATCTCTAATGTAAACTTTCCCCCTGGAAAAGCGAGGGGTCCAAACCCCACACCAGGCAACTAAGCCCAGGGTTCCAATGACAGGAAGAGAAGTCCTCATAACTTCTGACTATAAAAACCAGCAGTGAATGTGACTGAATGAGATGGACAGCTGCTGGAGTGTCAGGCATTCCTCTTAAAAGGCCAACAAACACTTGCTCTAAGCTCCAGTGATGGGGTGGCAGCTCAAAAGGTACCAGAGACATACAAGGAGGAACTGAATTATCTGGCATCAGGACAAGTGCTTGAAGAAAAGCTTTCCCCCAGACAAAAGTGCTGGCAGAGGTCATTGTTCCTTTTCTGAGGTCTCCCCAAAGAGAGCCAACAGGCCAGCATCATAAGTGAGTCTCCATCAACCAGTCTAACACTGAGACCCTGACCCACCCAACTTAGAGGCCAACCCAAGCCATTCCCAGTAGCATTTTGATACAAATAGCCTATCTTGGCTTATGGTTCACACTTTCATTAAATTTCTGAAGCAAGCAGTATCTGGCCTTGGTATACCTCTTACCTCTTACTTTGTGACCCAAGGCCTGGCACTAGTGACATCCAGTGTTGGTTCATAGGTTGGACTCTCCTAGGCAGCTCTAAGCCCAGCACAATGATTCATCTGCAGATTGCTCTGTGCTGCATGCCAGTGGCTCCAGGCAGGTCACAGGTGGTAGCTGACCACAGCCTGTACCTCTTGGGAAGCCCCAGAGCCAGCTCACCATGTAGCCAGCTTCGGACCATGCTGAAGCGCCTCCACAAGCTGCACACTGAAGGGGTGGATTCATTGGGCAACAGAGCCCCACTGAGGTGAGTCCTGCTCAGTGATAGATCCCTTCCACTGACATGTCAACAGCAATCAGGGGTCAACTACAACAGAAGTGTGTACACAGCCCACATGGGAATTGTACCTGGAGTGCTCAGCTCATGTGATTAGGGAGGCTATGCCACTCGACCCTACAGAACAACTATTATATTAGGCCACTTAACCAATTTTGGGAGATGTAGCAGCTCTACCTAATGCATAGCAACCAAGTGAAAAAACAAAACAAAACTCTAGTAAAAGAGCTAAACAAAATGAAGACAAATAACCTACCAGAGGCAGAGTTCAAAGCACTGGTTATAAAGATGCTCAATGAATTTAGGGCAAGACTAGATGAACTTAATGAGAACATCAACAAAGAGAAAACATAAACAAGAACTAGTCATAAATGAATAATATATTAACTTAAATGAAGAATGCATTACAAGGAACCAACAGTAGAATAGATGAAGCACAGGATCAAACCAGAGATTTGGAAGATAAAGAGCAGAAAAATCCCAATCACAACAGCAAAAATAGCCCTAACCAGTTTGGCTCAGTAGATAGAGCGTCAGCCTGGGGACTCAAGGGTCCCAGGTTCGATTCTGGTCAAGGGCATGTACCTTAGTTGCAGGCACATCCCCAGTAGGGGGTGTGTAGGAAGCAGTTGATTGATGTTTCTCTCATCGATGTTTCTAACTCTCTATTCACTCTCCCTTCTTCTCTGTGAAAAAATCAATAAAATATATTTAAAAAAAAACAGCAAAAATAATTTTTAAAATGAGGATAGAATAAGGAGCCGCTGGGACCACTTCAAACGTGCCAACATTTGCATCATGGGGGCACCAGGAGGAGAAGAGAGAGAGCAAGGAATTGAAAATCTATGTAAAAAAATAATGACAGAAAACTTCCCTAGCCTGGTGAAGTAAGTAGAAATACAAGTCCAGGAAACACAAGAGAGTCCCAAACAAGATGAACCCAAAGAGGCCTACAGTAAGACACATCATAATTAAAATGCCAAAAATTAAAGACAAAGAGAGAATCATAAAAGCAACAAGAAAAAAGCAGTTGGTTATCTAAAACGACTTCCCATAAGACTATCAGCTGATTTCGCAACAGAAACTTTGCAGACTAGAAGGGTTTGGCAATAAATATTCAAAGTAATGAAAAGCAAGGACTTACAACCAAGATTACCCAGTGAAGCTATCATTTAGAATCAAAGGACAGATAAAGAGTCTCCCAGACAAGGAAAAGCTAAAGGAGTTCATCACCACCAAACCAATATTACAAGAAATGTTTAAAGGTATTCCTTTAAGATGGAAGGGTGGTTGGGAAGATAGGTAATAAAAAAAGTGAAGGGATTAAGAAATACAAATTGGTAATTACCAAATAGTCACGAAATGTAAAGTACAGAATAGGGAATATAGTTAATGATATTGTAATAGCTATATATGAAATCAAATGGGTACTAGATTATTTAGGTGATAACTTATTAAGTTATATAACGTCTAATCACTGGATTGTACACCTGAAACTAATACAATATTGTATGTCAACTTTAATTGAAAAATAAAATTTATTTAAAGCAAAAAATAATTTCCCATGTTTGGGACTAGATGAGGTGGGTAATGGAGCAAGCAATATTGTTCAACCAAAGTCAGATTGAAGACTACCTAGAGGAGCAGATTGCCTTTAGTTATTTAAGGCAATACTATTCCAGAGATATTTTCTCATCTTAGTTTTGACATGTATTTCATGATAGAAACTTTTAGGTAATATTCTCTGGCAAGTCTGGAAGTAGAGCTAATACATACTGTTTATAGACTTAGGAATATATGCTTTAATAATCAGGCAAACTAAGGTAGAATCCAAGTCCTCTTAATAAAATTGAGGACACTTACCTGAAGAGGAATGCACTGAAATTTTTTACAAAAGTGAACCAAGGAAGTACCTACACGAAGTAGCAAGATTTCTGGTAAATAAGTTAAGATTTGTTTCATACTCTGAATGAATACGTAGTCAAGGTCCCAAAGTTTTGTATCATAGTGCATTTCCTTATTATTTAACTTGTGTTGTTTTTTAAACACGGTGTAACCAAATACCTTACGTATCTATAAACCAAAACTTATTAATAACTGATAAAACTCAAACAGTGTCACTCTGGTGACCTCTCTAAGCCTGGCTGCTTGCAAAACATAATCCTAGTTAACTGAAGAAAGCTGTCTGTTGTATAAAGTGGTTACCAATAAGCCAGTCAAATATTGGGAATTGCATATCAAAGTAGTGGATCTTAAATCACTTATCCTGGAAGCAATTGCCTAGTGAGACTAGTTGTTTCCTATGGTTTCAAGTATGTAGACCATTAGATTAAAACTCTTCCATCTGTATATAGGAGCGCATTTATCTTTTTAGCTCCTATAATGCTAAGAAGATATAGATTTGAGCATTATAAGCAAGTATACTTTGTGTGCCTAACACAATAATTTGATTATCTTAAGGATGAAAGAATGTTATATGATTGGATAGCTTTGTGGGATGATGAACAAGTAGTCAAGGTTCCAAAATGATTTTCCTCTACTTCCAAAAATGATCCCCCTCCCCCATTTTGGGCCATGATACTTATAAATCTATCATTAGGGGTTAACTCCTTTAGGTGTTTATTACAAAAGGAAATGAAATACCATAGTTCAGTTGTTCACAAACTGTATTTTGAATCAGAATTACTTGGGGAGCCTGTTAAAGAGGCAGATTTTGTACTATACCTTTAGATGACCTGATTCCGTAGTTCTCGGGTTAGACCCAAGGAGCTGTGTTTTAACAGAAGCCTTGGAGATAATGCTGATGCAAGGCCTCAGCTGACCACATTCTGAGAAGCACTCTTTAGGACATCATCCCTTGGCACTATAATGGGGATTACTTTTTGGCCAGATAAGAGCCAGACCTTGGAATAAAGGTACAGAGAACACTTCTAGAGTAGGAGAGTAGTGAACACTCAGGACAGTTTTAGAAAAGTGCAAATGGCAACAACTAGTTCATAAGAGCCATTCTTGGGTGCCTAACAACCCAAGGCTTTGCCATTACCAAGAATGATATGCAATCTGGAAAACAGGAGAGCAGATATGAATAGTATAGTACTGTAAAAGATATATATATATCTTTTATATATTTCTGTACTGCATGATAGCCAGTGCTATAAGAAAGAGTGGGTAATAATAGAGATTTCTAAAAAATATCTTTTCCACCTTAGCTTCCAGAATAAAAAGCAGTTCAGTTACTCTGTAATCAGAACAATAGTTTCATATTTTCATTTTACTCATGTTAGTAAAAATATTTAATGACACATCTCAATAAATATTTCTTATGCAACTCACATGACAGAAATCAACACAGCTGAAATATCTTTGCAGCATGTCTTTGTACTACACATTCATTCTCAAATTCTTGGACTATAATGTGAGATATAAACATACAATAAAATGGAAAAGTGGAGTTATCATTTGTCATAGCAAAAACCCATTTAGTCATCAAGTAGGTGGTGTAATATACCTAAGGATTCAGAAGACGAGACGGTAAAAATGAGTATAATGGAAAGGAGAGAGTGAAGTCTTAGATGTTCTCAGATACAATGATGAAGTGACCTCTATCAGAAATAAAGACTACGTAGAAGCAGATGCAAACTTTTTCAGACTATCCTACACCAACCTATATATTAGACATGATCAGAATTCTTAAAATATTTCTGGGGAACAAAACTAAAGAGAGAAAAAACATAATTCATAGGTAATACTAATAAAATGGATAACAATTCCCTCAAACATTTACAGCTTATACTCCTTTTTAAGGTATAGTCATGGGTCCTGCAGTTGCAAAAATTACGGCTTCTCCCACCAAAGAGCACACAATCTAGTGGAATAGACAAAAATGTGACAAATAACCACAGCACAGGTTTTTAGTGTAATAATAGAGGCTTAGTACTTATAAGAGCTCAGAAACAGAAAATAATTATCCTAGATGGAAAGACAGGAGGTTAAGGAAGGTTTGGCTTTTGAATGCTGAGCAGGAATTTGTAAAGCATTTTATGCTTTGGGAAGAGCATAATCCCAGAGCATTATATTGGGGAATAGCTAGTGTCCAGATGAGGGTTGGACCTTATGAGAATAGGACACGAAACACTCCTAAAGTATGAGGGTAATGAACATTTAGAAGTGAATAAGAGAGTGAAAATGGGATCCCTTACTTCATAATGTGGCTCAGGTCTGCATTTTGCAGAAGCTTTATGACATTATTGGCAAGGGGATTTATATCATTACTAGAGGCCCATTGCATGAAGTGATTCGTGCAATAGGCCTTCCTTCCCCTGGCTGCTGGCATCGGTTTTCCTCCGGCATCTGGGACCCAGGCCTTCGCTCCAGCCGCAGCAGAGAAGCCAAGCCTCTTCAGTCTTCAGTTGTCTTCAGTCTTCAGTCATCTTCAGTCTTCACTCGGGCGGAGTCTTCAGTCTTTGCTCCACACCTGCATAGGCAAATTAACTGCCATCTTTGTTGGGTTAATATGCATACTCATCCTGATTGGCTGGTGGGCATAGCAAAGTGACACCAATTTGCATGTTTCTCTTTTGTTAGTGTAGAGTATTAAGAACTAGAGGCTTGGTGCATGAAACTCATGCATTTGGTGGTGGGGGGGGTGTCCTTCAGTCCAGCCTGCATCCTCTCACAGTCCAAGATCCCTTGGGGGATGTCCGACAGAAGGCTTAGGCCTGCTCCCTATCTAAGCCATCAGTCAGACATCCTTAGCGCTGCTGTGGAGGAGGGAGAGGCTCCTGACACTTCAACTGCGCTCTCCAGCTGTGAGCCCAGCTTCTGGCTGAGCGGCGCTCCCCCTATGGGAACACACTGACCACCAGGGGACAGCTCCTGCGTTGAGTGTCTGCCCACTGGTGGTCAGTGTGCATCATAGTGACCGGTTGTTCTGCTGTTTGGCCAATTTGCATATTAGCCTTTTATTATATAGGATAAGTATACCTTATACAGATTCCCAGGAGTAATTGATTAAATCTAGATTTCCACCACCCCAAAGCATTTTTTTCTTCCTACCCTTAACTTTGCAAACTTTATAATTATCCGTGTGTGTGTGTGTTGAAGGACTTCATCCATCTATTCTTTGGATGGAATTCCTTACTGTATCCTATAACAGCCTTTTCCCTCTTTGCTGACATTGCTAAAATATTTTTTTTCTAATATTATGTCCATGTCTTTCCTTATTTTACTTTATTTTCTGCCTCCAGCCAAATTGATTCTTCCTGAGGAAACTTCCAGAGGTCTCTGCCTTTCCAAACATTATAAGAGCATTGACAATGGAAAGTAATAACAGACTCTTCTGAGTGGGGCATGGTGGGAAGAACAGCAGGCTTACTAGGAGAGCTGACTGTGAACCTGGGTGGGCATAAAAGGTTCTCAGCAAGAAAATCCAGACCATACCAGATTCTTTTACTAGCCCAGCACAGGAATACTCTCTTTATGGTGTCTACTACCCACCAAGTTAAATCCTTTAAGCACTTGATATTTTCTTTCTGAATGTGGAACCATCTTTGATGTGACATACCCCCATCTTTCCCTAAGTGCTCCTTTCCTCCTGTATACTTTAAATATTGACTATTTTCTGTCTGTCTTGAGCTACTCTAGCTACAAACTTTTCTTCTTACCTTCTTAATTTCTGGACCTCAAATAATCAAGAAACATTGTAAAAACTGCACATGATTTTAAGAAGGACAGATGCTGTAATCCTTGTCCTGGTATTGCATGTGCCTAGAGGAAACAGGAAAATGCTTAAAATGGTTCCAGCTAATTTCAAAGAGAAAGGCATAAACTGCTGCCTGAAGCAGAAGGCTGGAGAAGACTGCCTGTGCCATCACAAGCAGCTGTTCTCATCCAAAACAGTAGAATGAGGAAAAACTCAGATTCCAGCTGGGTAACAGAATTGGAGAGATTAAACATATAATTTTGATTAAAATCTTTCTTCTGTAACTTTCACACATATTTCTCTGTAAACATTTTCCTTTTTTTGGCCTCAACTAAGAGTCAGCGTGGTTCAGTGAGGAAAAACACACATAAATTTACACACATATAATATTGAGACTCCAGATTTTAGCCTCATGCAAGATTCTTTTTTTTTTTTTTTGACCTTGGGTAAGAATACATTGTGCTCATCTAAAACTAGTAAATTATGCAAAGTAAATTCTGGATCAATTTGGGACTATCTCTATGATAAAAAAAAAACACAATTTCCATTGCCCTGATGAAGTATGTTGTATAACTTTTTAAAAAATATATATATTTTATTGATTTTTTTACAGAGAGGAAGGGAGAGGGATAGAGAGTTAGAAACATCGATGAGAGAGAAACATCGATCAGCTGCCTCTTTCACACTCCCTACTGGGGATGTGCCCGCAACCAAGGTACATGCCCTTGACCAGAATTGAACCTGGGACCCTTGAGTCCGCAGGCTGACACTCTATCCACTGAGACAAACTGGTTAGGGCTTGTTGTATAACTTTTAAAGAATATTATATTTTTATCTTTAAATAAATATGGACTATGAACTAAAAGCATAGAAGTAGTAAATAGCATTTAACAGATTAGAATTGATATAATTTAGAGAGTATAATAATTACAAAGTTAAATTCTCACACAAAAGGTATTTCCAGAAGACATAGTTGTGGTCTATTGTAATAAATTATTGATTTATAAAGAACAACAAAAATTAGGAATGATTAGAAAACGTTAGTATGGCATAGGCTAGCAAAGGCATTCTCTAACAAGACTAAAAATTGATAAGTCAGAAAGAGAACAGTTGACTAATATGACTATAAATTTTTAAGCCTCTGTATGATTTAAACATTTATTGGCATAGTTTAATGACAAATTATGTAATTGGAATGCATATTTTTATAATGTACAACAGAGAGAACTAAACTTTATGTATGAGATATTATAATTCAATAAAAATAAAATTTCTTGATAAAAATTTATTATGTGCATGAAAAATATTTTAGAAAAAATACAGTCAATAAATATTACAAGGTAATCATTATCACCAGTAATCAGAAAATTACAATTAAAACTACATAGTATTTTTCAACTATAAGCAAAGGGGTATTCTCACAAAGTATTGGCAGAAGTATAGGTGATTACAGCACACAAATGAATATATCTAAAAAAAAAAAGCATTTCAATTACAAGGAATCTCTCTGTCCTATAGAAACAATTACACATGTGTACAAATATATATGCAAAATATATTCACTGTAATGTTGTTGTAGTAGAAAAAATATTTGAAACCTTCTAATTTTCTAAAAACTAGGGGCCAATTAAGTAATTTATATATGTAAAAGCCATTGAAAAGAATTGGACAAAACTACTGTCAAGAGCTATCAAGAGTCTCAGATTTTACCCTACTTACAAGTGAATGAGTTAGCCTGTCACAATTTCATGGGTGCTGGTAGACAACATGAGGCTTATGGATAAGAGTCAAAGAATTTTGTTATTTGTGGCACAGCAAGCGTCTTCAAATTTATGTTCACCTAGGTCTCCTTGACCAAGGGAGTGACACAGAAAGGCTTCCTTGGAGGTTGTACCACAGCTTGTATCACAGCTTAAGAACCTGGATTTAGGGAACCAGAATCTTTTACTAGGATAGTGGGTACAGGAAAACCTGCTGGAACTTTTCCCTACAGGGAGAGATGACCTTTAGTATAATGGCCAGTGAACAAATCTGTCCTTGTGTCTGAAGGGGAACATTTCTATCTTCCAAAACCGTTTTCTCTACAAACATTCTTGAAAAAGTAATGCTGAATAAAAGGGAAGTTAGTGCCTCTGCTTTCAAGTTGGGTAGAAACAAGAGACCCACAGATTATTGTGTCCCAATAATATACATCTCTTGTTTCATACCATTTTGACATCTGTCAGTTCTCTCTGTGAGTATGCTACTACTCTGATTAATCTGACCAACAGGGCTAGGATCAATTTGGCTCAAACAGCATTCATTTAAGGCTATCAACAGTAGGGCTCAAAGAATCCTATATAATAAAGAGGGAATATGCAAATTGACCATCACTCTGCCACAAAGATGGTGTAGCCTACAGCGGAGGCGGTGGGGGGGTGGTTTCTGTAACACAAGATGGCTGCACCCACAGCAGAAGCCAAGTTCCCATAATGAGCCTTAACAAACAATCAGCAGGGACCTGAGGCTACGCCCCCCCACCCCACCTTCTGTGGAGTTTGACAGGGGACCTCAGGCCGCTCCCCCCACCCTAGTGCCAGGCTTAGGGACCTCAGGCTGTGCCCCCCACTCAGCAGGGCTTGACGGGGGATCTCAGGCCACTCCTTCTGCCTGGTGGGGCTTGACGAAGGACCTCAAGATGCACCCCCTGCCCAGTAGTTCCTGATGATGGTCCTCAGGTGGTGCCCCCTACCCAGTGGGGCTTGATGGGGGACCTCAGGCTGTAACCCATGCCCTGGCACTGGGCCAGGGGACCTCAGGCCATGCCCCCCACCCCAGCGCCAGACCAGGGGACTGCAGGCTGCTCCCCCCTGCCCTGCGCCTGGCTGGGGAATCTGAGGCCATGCACCCTGCCTTGGTGCCAGGCCAGGGGACCTGAGGCTGGACCCCCTGCCTGGAAGGGTTTGTTGGATGACCTGAGGCTACACCCCTAATCCTGCAGGGCTTGACGAGGGCTCTGAGGCTGTGCTCCCTACCTGGTGGGGCTTGGCAGGGGACCTGAGGCTGCACCCCCGGCTGCGGGGACTTGACTCTGGGTCCTGCAGTATGCCCAGGACTCTGGCAGGAGGAATACTTTCATATAAATTTTACTAATTTTCTTTCATCTCTGACACTTCTATTATAGAGAAAGGGCAAATAGCAATATTAAAATATTTCCTCTAATTAATCCCCTTTTAATGTACTTGAATTTCATGCACTGGGCCTCTAGTAATTATATAACCAACCTGGTGCATTGTTTTCAACTATACATCTTTCCAAATCTCTAATTTCTGAAATCAACCAGTTGAACAAATACCACAACTCATCAGGGTCTACCTTAGAAAGTGCCTTACTGTGCTTGGGCTATCATAGCAAAACATCACAAACTGGATGACTTAAATGACAGAAATTTATTTTGTTATAATCTGGAGACTAGAAGTCCAGTAACAAGGTTCTAGCCAATTAAGTTTCTGGTATGAGTCCTCACAAGGCCTTTCTTTAGTGTGTACATAGAGGGAAGAGAGAGAAAGAACACACGCTTTCTGGTTTCTTTTCTTATAAGGACATTGATTCTAGCAGATCAGGCCCTACACTTATGCACTCCTTTAACCTTAGTTACTTCTATTAAGACCCTGTCTTCAAATTACCTTGAGTATATGACTTCGACATATGAATTTGGGTATAGCTGGTGGAGACACAAACATTTAATCCACAGCAGAAAGCTAGGTGGATTTATCCTTAAGTATTTTTATTGACCTTTCTACTTGGTATTACCTTTACCAAGTTATAAAAAGGATGTGATTATACAGAATCCACCTTGGTTCATAAAGAGGAAGTCTAGTACAATTCTACTTTCTATAACAACTTGTCCAGTGAGTAAACACTGACTTGTATGCCTTTTACGGCCAACACACTGTTTCCATAATACTTGAAGGCCTCATAACCATCTCTAACTAGGGTTCAATTTACCTTGTTTTCTGCAGAGAGGCTTTTATACAGGAAGTACAGGAAAGAAAGCATTGTTTATGATGATTGAGGTCCCACCAGTGTGGCCTACATCAGAGAACACAGGCTTATAGTGGCTGTAATGCAGCCTCCCAGCCAGCTGGTAAACCTTAATATTTCAGATTCATTTTTAATAATTGAATATAGTCCTTTTTTTGAAGGGTCTAAGGGCAGTCTGCTAAATCTATGGTGTATGTCCATCCTCAGAAAAATGGCATTCATCTCTCCCATAGAATGACTCAAAAGAGGGAACATCCAAGATTATACATGGGAAGTGCAGGAACTGGAGACATCTCCTGTTCTTTCTGATAGCCTTCTCTGTAAGATTAAGAGAAATAGTTATTAATTTATGTTTGGAGCTAGCTAATAGCCATTTCAATTTGAGCTGCTAGCAAGAGTTTAGGAGAGCTGCACCAAGCATATTCATTTGTGAGAAAGGCTCCAGGGGTGGTTTTGAAAGACAAAAGTTAATCACTGTTTTTCATTTTACAATATCTTTTAGGATGGAAGGCATTCCTCTCCCTCCATCTTCACAATATCAATGCATTCTATTCAAGCAGCCATACCTCATCTTTTTTTTTTCAATCATCTCCTAAGAGTCAGGCACAAGAGGGACAGAAAATTTTTAAAAACTTAACCGTAGTTAAATTTGAATCCTCTAGGCCCCCTTTTGTCCAGGCTGTATCTGGATAGCTTATCAACTAGGTTAGCTATTGTTAAGGGAAATAATGAAACATGCTCAGGAAGGGTAGGGGCAGAATCCTGAATTTTCAATATAGCATATTATAATTATTGCCCTCCTTTTTGGCCTGATTATTTTCCAGGAAGCTGCTAAGAATATATTATTTCTTTGTGGAAGAAATCAGTGAAAAAAAACTGCCTTACTAAGATATTTAAATCAGTTAGAGTTAAGATACAGTTATAAATCTTATAAAGACATTTTTTGAGGAAGTAACAATAATAGATACCCATGGATGACAGGGGCATGAAATGTCCATCAAATACCTTGACTATTGGCCCATTGGTGAGTCACCTTTATGATATAAAGTGCACCATTGTCTGACTACAAATGATCCAGAAAGCTTAATGTGTGATATATATTAATTTTAAGGGCTAGAATCAACTAATCAGACTGAAATAGAAACCCCATAGTCTGAAAAAGTGTCAACATCCATGAGGAAACACACTTAGCTTTGATAATTATTCAAAGGTTCAATATAGTCATTGTGACAGGAGTAGGCAGGGCAATGTGGCTTGTGTCACATTGTCACATTTTTCCTACCATGAGAAACCAGGACAACTTTTGACAGGGATCACAAGTCTGGCATGTTGTGGTGGCCTCTGCATCAGAAACATAGAATATTTTACTTTGTGCCAAGTTTCTACTGGTGAATGTGTGCACCCATGTTCAGTACAGTGACAGATCCATGCAGCATTGGTGGCAATTCGATAACTACAGAGTTGAGCAATCTCATATGTGTGATTCTGACACTTTGTTCTGACAATTTGTTTCCAGAGATTACTACCGAGAGAGGGAAAGTCTTTAATTTTCTAGGTAGCAACTGAAATATCTAGGCTATTTATAATAGTAAAAATATAACAAGGTTCATCAAGAAGAGTATTGACCAGAAGCATGAGAAAAACCATGAGTTCTGTCCTATGAGTGGAGTGATCATGTCCATTTTCAGTTCTGTGTAGTTGTATCTAACAGTGGCCACAGTCCAGTGAAACTGTTGTTTCAGATTAGCCTGTCAGTGAAGCAGGTCCAAGCATTTAGGGGAAACTTGAATTGAGGCCACATTTCTATGATACATGATCTGTATATTGCATTGTGTGCCCACCACCCAAATTCGAATCTTATTCCATCACCATATATGTGACCCCATTTATCCCCCAAACCCCTCCCTCTGGAAAACACCATACTGTTGTCTGTGTATATGAAGGTTTTTTGTTTGTTTTACTTATTTGTTCATTTGTTGCTTTCAGCTTTATAGCCCACATAGGAGTGAAATCATATGGTTCTTAACTTTTCCTGTCTGACTTATTTTGCTTAGCATAATATCTCAAGGTCCATACATGTTGTCACAAATGACTGTATTTCATCTTTACTTATTTCCATTTAAAAAGTGAGAATTGTTGGGTCTTCCTCACCTTAGTAGTCACTGAGTCTGGCTTGATCCATCTATAAGTGGAAAAACAGTATCAAGCTGGAGAGTCACAAGGTCTCCTTGGGTCAGGTGTTCAATTTCAGCAAGAACCCCAATAACAAGTTAATAGCTGCTTCTCAAAAGAGTGAAAAATCCAAAACCCTGAGTGGTGCCTCAAGCTGGAGGCTGCCTCCCTTTTCTAGGTGATCTGATTGAAAAAAAAATTATCAGTCAGAGACTTCTAACTCAAAGCTATCAATAGGGTTATAAGCCCTAAAGGTACTAACACTTCTCAATATGTGGCTTTTATTTCCAATTGGGATAATCCTGTCTGGTAAAAACAGAAAAGAAATTATATCATGTAACATCAATATCTGCTATGCATTTAGGTGTGGAGGCAAGAGAAGCATTAAATGAGCCAGAAGACTCCACTTACAAAGTCATGTTAGCTTGTCTTCCCTACTGTGAACCCAGTCCAAAGATCAGTTGAATCTGGGTCACTCCTAGCCTGATCGGGCCAGCATCGTCAAAGCTTCAATTATTCCTCTTCCTAGAGCTCCCCAGCATATTATTTGTGTACATATAAGCTCTATACATAATCATCTTTGCACTTAAAGTAGCTAAGGTTATACCAGAAGGGGAGGGAGGAACCGGAGGTCACTGTACTAGTAAGCTTTGAGAAGCCTGGAAGCTGCTTATGGCTTAACTAAATAAATTTTGAATGTTTTAGATCCATCCAAAGTTCTATATCTTCATTGTTAACATTTATTTAACCTTTGAGGATTCCTTGCCTCTGTTTCTATAGCCACATTGCCCTTCAGCTGGGTCTTGGACCTTGCTGTTCCTTTATCATAACAAAATTATTCTGTCTTCCCTCTTAAAGAAGAGTGGAAACAAACGAAACACCATTTGGGTGGCTTGCTTTAATCCTACCATTCATTAATCAGCCTCCGAACACTCAGAAACAGGTAGGACAGTGAGGGCTTTTTACTACTTGCCCCATTATTTGTGCAACATTATGCACTGCTGGATCTCAGGTAGTCATTTCATAGTGGAAACCTGGCTTGGAAGGCCCTCATCCTTTCTCTTCTAAAGAGTCATGCCCTGTCCCCATCATTATCAGAGCTGCCAAGAACACTTAAAGATTTGAGATATTATTCTACTTGGCAACTAACCAGTTAACCTTGTACAGTTCCATGGGCACTGACAAAAGACATGAAATTCCGGGGTCAGAGATGGAGGACTTTATTACCCACAGGAAAGCAAGCAACATGAACATCATATTTGTATATTTTCTCCTTGACCCCAGTCCCATAGGGGCAACACAGGAAAGAACAGTGGATGCTTTGCAAACACTGGGTTTTGTCACACCCGAGGAAGCTCAAGTTCAGGAACCAGAATATTTTTAAATGGGTTATAAGCAAACCTGCTGAAATTTGCCCTTGAAGGAAACATTATCTTTATTACACCAAACAGGAAAAAAGACTTGCCCTTTGCTCTGGAGAGAGACATTATGATTATCTTTGAAGGTGGTTTGCGCTATACATATCCAGAATAAAATGACAATTAGTGCCTCTGTTCACAGAAACATGAGACTCAAGGAAACGTGTCTCCCAACAATATGCATTGTAATGTAATAATGTACAACTCATAATTTTAAGTAAAATAGTCTCAGCAGGATATATATGGTATGACATTATTTATGTAAAGAAATATGATTGGGTTTGGCTTCTCTTAATGTTTCTACTTTGTTTAAACCTTAATCAACAAAAATGTTTTTAAGTATTATTTATATAATAATAAACATTAAAATAAATTAAATAGAATTAAAAGGTTATAAAATATAAAGTTGTTTAAATATAGAAATGTTTCTCTACAAATTATGATAATAGCCATTATTAATATGCTACTTACATTATCTGAAACTCATTCTCAAAAATCTTTAGTTGTTCAAATAAGTTCTGTTTTAGTTTATAACAAGATGTCTTTTGCCAAGGCAAGGTTTGAAAATCTGCTGCTTTTCTAGAAAGACATAAAGTTGAACTTTCAAGTAATGGAGCAGTTACAATGCAAGTATCTGTTGTTGAGTTTTTGTTTTTCTCTTCTTCAGAAGAAAATCCATGTCCTCTAGATTAAAAAAAAACAAACATATGTATATGGATATACTTTATATAAATGTGTATACAGTGGGGCCTTGACTTACGAGTTTAATTCGTTCTGTGATGGAGCTCGTAACTCAAATTACTTGTATGTCAAATCAAAAAGTGAACGAGTGAGACACGTGATGCTGGGCTTTTGTTGTGGCGTTCACTGTGATGTTCGCTGTGCCAACTAGCGGTGGGGTATCTGAAGCTGGCTCATAACCCGAATTTTAACTCGCAACTCAAAGCAAAACATTGGCCGAGAGACAGCTCGTATCTCGAAAAACTCGTTAGTCAGGACATTCGTAAGTCAAGGCCCCACTGTGTGTGTGTGTGTGTGTGTGTGTGTGTGTGTGTGTGTGTGTGTATATATAGGCCTGGTGCACGAATTCATGCACGGATGAGGTCCCTTGGGGTGGCCTGCAGAGATCTTTCCCCAGCTCGCGCCCCCAGCCTTGCAGTCCCACAGCCCCACCTGGCACCCCACCTTAGCCTGGCATCATCCCCCACCTTCTCCATCATCCCACCTGTGGGGCGATGGATCGGGGCTGGACCCCCCCACTCAGCTCCCTCAGCACCTGGGAACTGGGTGGCAGCCCTGCCCCCCACCACCGCCTGGTCGTCATCTGTGGGGCGATTGGTGAGGCGATCAAGCCCCTGCTCACACCCACCTTGACCTGGTGCTTACCACTCACCTGTTCCACATCCTGCCACAGTCCTGCTCTCCTCTCATCAGGGCCCATCAGGGCCAGCAGCACCTCCACTGCTGCCCACTGCCAGCACCGCGTCACCAACGCCCACCATGTTCTGTGCCGTCCCATAGTGGTTAGGGCTCGTCATAACAAGTGGTCAAACACCCGGTCAAATGACTACCTGAGGGGATAATGTGCATATTAGGCTTTTATTATGTAGGATATATATATACACACACACACATACACACAGGGTGCCCCCAAATGTATATACAATATAAAAACTGATAACTTAATTTTGAAAATGAAATGTATTTTAATAAAGACTGCCTTTATAATTATTCAAAGTGTGTGTATAGCCATAACCAGTTTGGCTCAGTGGATAGAGCATCGGCCTGCAGACTGAAGGGTCCCAGGTTTGATTCTGGTCAAGGGCATGTACCTTGGTTGCGGGCACATCCCCAGTAGGGTGTGTGCAGAAGGCGGCTGATGGATGTTTCTCTCTCATCGATGTTTTTAACTCTCTATTCCTCTCCCTTCCTCTCTGTAAAAAAATCAATAAAATATATATTTTTTAAAAACTGTGTGTATAGCCAAAACCGGTTTGGCTCAGTGGATAGAGCATCGGCCTGTGGAATGAAAGGTCCCAGGTTCGATTCGGGTCAAGGACATGTACCTGGGTTGCAGGCATATCCCCAGTGGGAGATGTGCAGGAGGCAGCTGAACGATGTTTCTCTCTCATCGATGTTTCTAACTCTCTATCTCTCTCCCTTCCTCTTTGTAAAAAATCAATAAAATATATTAAAAAAAAAACAAAAAACTGTGTGTATACATTTTGGGGGGCACCCTATATATATACACACACAAAAATATGGATTTGTGTGTGTATACGTGTGTGTTTATATTAATCAAAGGCATGTGTTCTACTTTTTGCAGTTGTCTCTTTGTCTTTCTGTTTCCACTTTAATTTATGTGAAGAAAAACTTTAATAAATTTTCCATCTGAGAAAAATGACTTCAAATAGTCAATCATCTATTGTTTCATTTATTCATTGTTGAAGCATTGATTCTGTACTTAAATATTCCAGGCATTCTTCTAGCCATAGAGTGATTAACACTGTAGTTTGTCATCATAGAACTTATAGTCTAATGATGGGAAATAAGTAATAAGCAAACATACATTCTAATGAGCTACAAGGAATAAAAAGTACAGTAAGTAACTATATATATATATATATATATATATATTTTAAATATATATAATACGCATTTATTTATTTATTTATTTATTTATTTTTCAATCTTTTTTTATTGTCTAAAGTTTTACATATGTCTTCTTTTTCCCCAATTGACCACTCCCAGCCATTCCCATCCTGGATAAGCCCTCACTTCCCAGTGTCTGTGTCCATTGGTTATGCTAATACGCATGCATACAAGTCCTTTGGTAGCTCTCTAACTCCCTCTCCCCTACCATTTGTCTCTGGATCTATTCTTGTTCATCAAATTATGTTGGTCATTATATCCCACATATGAGTGAGATCATGTGATATTTATCTTTCTCTGACTGGCTTATTTCACTTAGCATAATGCTCTCCAGTTCTATCCATGTTGTTGCAAATTGTAAAAGTTTTTACAATTTCATAGCAGCATAGTATTCTATTGTGTAGATGTACCACCGAATTTTAACCCACTCATCTGCTGATGGGCATTTAGGCTGTTTCCAAATCTTAGTTATTGTAAATTGTGCTGCTATGAACATAAGGGTGCATATATCCCAGTGATCCCACTTCTAGGACTATATCCGAAGAAACCAGAAACACTAATCAGAAAGAATATATATATTCTTGCCTCTTTCTGATTATATATAATATATATACATTTCTTTAGCTATAATAGTAAGGGAAAGGTTCTGTGGGGAGCAGACACGTGAAAGAATTGAAGGAATGAGCCATGCAAAGTTGATAAAGAGGCAATTATAAAAAAATGACATTTTAAACTTAAATTTTCACTGTTGATAGCTGTGAAAAACCTCAAGTGTTTTAAATGTCCAGTGGTCTTAAGTTGTATAATTCCAACCCAGTAATTATCTTTCCAAAATAAGGTTGAGGGAATGTTAGAAAATAATATTATAATAAACTCTAAAGATAAGAACAAGGTTATGGTTAGCTGCCGTAGACCAATTCCAGCATGTCATAATTTCAAGAGTTTCATCAAAAGGCTGATGAGACTTGGGGACTCAACAGGGTTGAGTCACACATGTACTCACCTGTTGGGACTGGCTAAAGGCATTTCCCCAAGCCTGAATAGGAAACTGATTGTGGCTGCCAGACAGTTAAAGGGCATCTTAATCTACATGTTATTGCCTCCTACTGGCCAAACACCTGAACAGCCGTAAGCTATTCCCCCATTCTGACAATGGACTCTGTACCCTTTGAAACCTTACCCATTGAAGTTTATTATCTCCACCTTGCCTTAGGACAAATTGTGTTAATAAAAGCAAGGGTCCTAGACAAGGAAGGAGTCTTCAGTTCCTTTAGCTGAAGGTCCTCTGACCCCCAATGCCTTTCAAAATTATATCTCATCTCTGGATTCCTATGTCATCTATGCGCAGCACCTTTTCCAGATTCCTGAACCCTTCTTGATGCTGGCACAAGAACCCCGGCATAAATGGACGCCCAAAGTGGGACTAGAGTGACAACAATAAATGGCACCCCAGATGGGACTTTCTGAACCCTGGAAGCTCCAACAGTTAGCCATGACAATTTGAAAGGCAATGAATTTATAACTAATTACTTACTTCCTTAAACATTACAAACTCTGTTTTTTTTTTTAATTCGTATATTGAAATTTTTTATACTGAATGCCAAAGAAAATAGTATTAAAATAGTATAACAAATACCCATCTTTCTCAAATCTAAGTATTTTATTTTTCTCAAATATGATTTTAAAAAAATAAAATATTACATATACACTAATATTACATATGTAGTATATACTTTTCCACTTTTGTGAATTTATTTCCCCAATCACCTTCTCTAGTTGTAATCACTATCATGTATTCTGTGTTTGGTTGCACTATATCAGGCACCTCTTATGAACATCTTTAGTTCCTCTTGGGCTCACCTGTCTGCTATTCTTACCACTGTTGTGGATATCATTATTGTGCCAGATCTGACCAGTTTTATGCAAATACAATCTGACAACACTTTATCTCACATCCAAATTGTGTACTTCTTGCTCCTATCCTCTATTTAATTTGGGCTCTTTTATTGCTGCAGTGGACATGAGATAATGCAAGAACCCAATCAGGTTTCATGCAGGTACAACCTGGAAGTATAAAAGAGTAAATTTTCCATGAGGCAAAACTTCGACCATCAAGATGAAATGTGGTGGATAATTCCATCTTCTAACACCATCTAAACAGAGTTTTTAGATATGCTACATATGGCTAATCAGATGGTCCCATGAGATAAAGCAACCAGTGGCCTGGAGAGGTTGTCAATTTGATAATGCATCCCTGTCTTGGCCCTCCCATCGTTCCGGCTTTGTTTTCCCTGTCCCTCATTCCTGCTCCCTAAGACCGTAAGTCCTGAAAACTACTTACACCTCAACTTTTGTCTCGTACTCTGCTTTCTGGGGAATTTAGGGTAAGAAAGCTATCTTATTTGATATACCAGAGCTTTTAATATTAACATAGTCAGTTTTTCCCCTTTGATTTGCCTTTTGCAAGAAATTTAAGAAATTCTCCCTTATCCTGAGGGCATGAATATAATTCTTCTATACTTTCTTCTAAATGTTTGGTGTGAGGTAAGAATCTACTTTTTATTTAAAGAGATAATCAGTCATCTCAGTAACATTTACTGAATGAATAAACCATCCTTTCCTACCATTTTATTTTGAAAATTCTCAAACATACAGATAAGTTGATTAAATTGTATGTTCTTCAATTATATAACTATTATCTATTACTAAACTAGTATCACACTTGCTTGATCTGTATTTCTCTATGTGCATACATGCCTTTCATAACTACTTTTCAAAGCCAGGGTCCATTCAATGAAAATGCATTGTAAGTCTTTCAATCTTTAAATCCATTGCAATTCTCTTATCTTTTTTATTTCATGACAATAACTTTTGGAAACATCAAGCTAGTTGTCATGTAAAATACTCCTATTCTGGATCTGTCTGACTGTTTCCTCCAAGTGTTGTTTAACATGATGCTTTCTTCCTTGTAGTTTCTCTGAACTTGAAGTTAGAGATAAAGGCTAGATTTAAATTAGGTTCAATATTTATTATTAAAAAATCATGTGATGCTGTGTACTTCACATTGCATCATATCAATATGTCTGCAATGTTAAGTTTTGTTAGTATTCATGATATTAAGTTTGATTATTTGGTTGATTACTTACCATCATATTAGTGCATTTACCTTCCTAACTCTTAGGGAATAACTATTATCCTATATTTGGTATGCACTGTTTTCAGGCACTTGCTCAAATATTTATTATATCCTTACCTTCTTAAACAATGTATAGTATCATATACATTGTAATATATCCTATCTAATAAAAGAGAAACATGGTAATTAGGGTATGTCCGCTACCCTTCCCATTGGCTAATCAGTGAGATATGCAAAATAACTGCCAGCCAAGATGGCGCCGGCAGCCAGGCAGCTTGAAACTAACATGAGGCTTGCTTGCTTCAGTGACGGAGGAAACCAACGTTCCCCGCCTGCCTTGCCGTCCTCTGAGCTTGCAGTTTGAAACATTGATATAAATATAGAAGCTAAACAAACCCCAGAAACCTGCTTTCAGACCGCTGGGATATCAGAGCTGGAGTTGATACAGAGTTTCAATTATAGAACCCAAACAAAGCAGATACCTGCTTTCAGCAACAGAGGCCTCAGAGCTGGAGCCAGAGCTAAAGCTGGCCCAGAATAAAAAACAAACAAACAAAAAAAACCCCACAAAGGAGCAGTTGGGAGCTTCAGTCACCCGCCAGCCTGAAAACAGCCATCATCCCCTCACCGAGGCTGGCCAGGCACCCCAGTAGGGACACCCACCCTGATCCAGGACACCCTTAGGGCAAACCAGCCGGCCCCCACCTGTGCACCAGGCCTCTATCCTATATAGTAAAAGGGTAATATGCCTCCCACCACCAGGATCAGCATAGCCACGAGGCCTCCCGGCACCGGGATCAGTGTGACAGGGGGCAGCGCCCAAATCCCCTGATCGCCCTGCAGCTCTGTGTGTGACGGGGGCGAGGCAACAACCTCTTTATCCGCCCTGCTCTGTTCGTGACAGGGGAAGGTGCCCCAACCCCATCTGCTCTGTGCCTGATGGGGGGGAGCTCCCCAACCCCCTGATCGCCCTGCAGCTCTGTGTTTGATAGGGTATGGCACCCCAACCCCCCCCCCTGGGGCCCTGCTCTGTGTGTGACAGGGTGCGGCGCCCCAACCCCCTCCCCACGGGCCTTGCTCTGTGTGTGACAGGGTAGAGCCAGAACCTCCCCATAGGCACTGCCCTGAGTGTGAGAGTGGTGGCGCCCCAAACCCCTGATTGGCCCTGCTCTATGGGTGATAGAGGGCGGCGCCCCAACACCCCTCCATGGGCCCTGCTCTGTGTGTGATGGGGTAGAGCCATAACCTCCCCATTGGCCCTGCCCTGAGTGTGACAGTGGCAGCGCCCCAACCCCCTGATCGGCCCTGCTCTGTGGGTGATAGAGGGTGGCGCCCCAACCCCCTGATCCACCCTGCTCTGTGCGTGACAGTGGGGAGCTCCCCAACCCCCTGATGGGCCCTGCTCTGTGCGTGACAGGGTACGGAGCCCCAACCCCCTTGATGGGCCCTGCTCTGTGCGTGACTTGGGGCAGCCCCCCAACCCCATGATTGGCCCTGCTCTGTGCATGACAGGGGGTGGCGCTGCAACCTCTCCATCGACCCTGCCTTGAGTGTGACAGGGGGCAGTGCCCCAACCCCCCTATTGGCCCTACCCTGAGCGTGACTGAGGGTTGCATCGCAATCTCCCGATCCGCCCTGCTCTGTGCATGACAGGGGGCAGCGCCCCAACTCTCCAATTGGCCCTGCTCTGAGCCTGACCAGGGGCTGCACCTAGGGATTGGGCCTGCCCTCTGCCACCCAGGAGCAGGCCTAAGCCAGTGGTTTTTATCTCCCGAGTGGTCCCAGACTGCGAGAGGGCACAGGACGGGCTGAGGGACCCACCTCCCCCGCGAGTGCACAAATTTTGTGCACCGGGCCTCTAGTAGTATTATATACAATTATAATGTACAGTATTATATAAAATTATAATGTATAGTTTTTAAATATTTACATGAATTTCATCATTCTTTATGTTTTCTTCTATAATTATTTTTAAATTGAATATTTGTGAGATTCATTTATATTAACTTACAGAAGTTCTGTTTTTTACTGTTGTATAAGATTCTTCTATAGAGGCCACTAACAACCTGAACAAAAAATTACCTAGGGAAAGAGAATGTATTGGATTGTAACTTGTAATGAAGTTGGTTACTATCCTCCCCAGAGGCAAGTCTAAAAGAGAAGACTTTGGGAATTCCCGTTCAAGTCTTATTACTTATTGTCTTAAGTAAACTCTTGGTACCCAGTATGCTAGGGTTAAGAATAGAAAGAGTAAAATGTCCTTCTCCAAAGACCACATGCATGAGTCATAAATTTCTTCTTTCCTCTTCTGCATGCCATTATCTTTCTTCCCTATCGCATCCCCTGCAATTCTTATATTCACATTCAGTTCTATGATAGTCCTTGTCTTAGAGATTTAAGTTACATCCAAATGTTAAAGACAATAACATTTGTCTCAGGTGATTAGAATTATTTTTATCTATATATTTTTATTTAATCAATGCTATAGACTTCCAGTACCCTATTTTTTATCATTAGATTACCCTTTAATCACAGTTGTTATCTGGATAATATTGGTTGAAACAAAATCTAAAATGTTTAAAAGTGACAGAAAATATCTACACTAGCTACCTATTGCTGTATTACAAATTATTCTAAACCTTAACAGTTTAACCCTACAAACATGTAAAGTTTTGGTGGGCCAAGAGTCCAGGTATGGACTTTCTGGATTCTCAATTCTAGTCTTTAATGAGGGTGAAATCAGCTGTCTGCAAGGGCTGACTGACACCTCCACTGGGGAAGGATCTGCTTCCAAGCTCAGTTATGTGGTTCTTGTCAGAGTTCAGTTTCTTGCATATTATTAAACTGATTGCTCTGTTTCGTCAGTTGGAGGCAACCCTCAGTTACTTGCCATGTAAGGCCCTTCCATAGAGCAGCTACCAAAAAGGGAATTAGCTTCATCACACTGAGCAAGAAGAGAGGCAGAGAGCATGAGCAAGACAAAAGCCTAGCTTTTGTAACCTAATCCTAGAAGTGACATCCCATATCTTTTACTGTATCTATTAAATTCAAGTCACTTTGTTCAGCATACATTAAAAAGGAAGTGATTACACTAGAACATAAATGCCAGGAGTCTGGCCTGTCATTTAAAACCTGTATTGCTAAAACTTTGACCAATAAAGCCCATATATAGAAAGAACAATAAATTTATTAGCTTCAATTTAAAAGTATATTCATATTTTAAAGTTGGAATTTAAAGAAAAAATACCATCCAAATAATCCAAGTCACCAGAAATAATCAGTGCTCCTTTCCCATATTTACCTCCAGTATTTTTTCTATAGATTGTTGTTGTTTTTTTGTTTCTACAAATCCATAATAATATTACATATCAAACTATATAATTTGCTTTTTCTACTGATCATGACAGTATAAACATCCACACTGTTCTCATAAACTGTTTGCCATTGTCATTTTAATTGCTATATGATAACTCAATGTATAAATATTCAATATTTACTTAAACTTATGCTTATATTTTTCCATTCATATTATTTTTATACTAGAGGCCCAGTGCATGAAATCTGTGCACTTGGGGAATCCTTCTGCCAGGCCTGTGCCCTCTAGCAATCTGGGAACCCTCAGGGGATGTCTGACTGACAGCTCCTGGGCCTAAGCCATCAGTCGGACATCCTTAGGGCTGCCATGGAGGCGGGAGAGGCTCCTGCCACCGCCACTGCGCTCACCAGCCGTGAGCCTGGCTTCTGGCTGAGCGGCACTTCCCCTGTGGGAGCGCCCTGATCACCAGGAGGCAGCTCCTGCATTGAGCGTCTGCTCCCTGGTGGTCAGTGCAGGTCATAGCGGCCAGTCGTTCTGCCATTTGGTCAATTTGCATATTAGCTTTTTATTATATAAGATTCACTATCATAAATTACCTACGATTGAAATGATAATTTTCAGATAATATATACTTCTAAATGGCAGAGGAATCTAAATTAGTTTTTTTAAATGGGCCAGAAAAAAAGTAGAAAGAAGAAAATTTAGTTGTTTAATTTAGAAATAAAATACAAATGAGAAAGCTACAGAAAATAGAAAACAAATCATTAACAAAAGTATAAGAAAAACCTAAATTATGCACATTTGAGTAGCCAAAGCAAGGCACATTACAAATGGAACATAAACAAGAGTATCTAATGCATACAGAATACAGGAAATCAAGAATTGCATCCTTGACAGGCCTAGTAGGAAAATGAATGGCAGAATACTACACTAAGAATGTCTAGATTTTTATGGGAAAATTACTTAAATAAACTAGATGAATTTAAAAATGTAGGCTCTCATTAATTATATCTTTGGCTATTTAAAAAATTGACTATTGTAGTTTCATTCTTATCCTTTTTTAATGTATATCTTCAACAGTCAAAAGGGTATACAGTGATCATCTTTTAGAAAAATGATAGATTACTTCACATTACCTTTGTTTATACATCTGGAAAAGTGTTTTGTTTTTAGTTAATAACAAAACAAAAAGAAGCTCCTAAAATAATACTGATCTATACCAGGCATAATATTATATGTTGAGCAAAATAATCTCACCTGTGTTTGATCTCATGCATACTCAGGGAGAAAGAGGAGCCAAATGTCTTTGGACATAACAAAGCAAATAAATGTTTCAGGTAAAAGTTTTTATTCGTTGGTTATCTAGATAATTAAACTAAAAAAAAACATAGTTGTTGATTTAATAATATTTATAGTTGTACTTCTATGAACCAAATGTAATAGTGATTTGTACTCCTGTGAACCAAATGTAATAGTGATATGGTAAAACTAGACCAGTGATGGCGAACCTATGACACGCATGTCAGAGGTGACACGTGAACTCATATTTTTGGTTGATTTTTCTTTGTTAAATGGCATTTAAATATATAAAATAAATATCAAAAATATAAATATTTGTTTTACTATGGTTTCAAATATCAAAAAATTTCTATATGTGACACGGCACCAGAGTTAAGTTAGGGTTTTTCAAAATGCTGACACACCGAGCTCAAAAGGTTCGCCATCACTGACCTAGACTATCAAGAAAACTATTGATATTAGTAAGGTTGTATCTTAGTAAGGTAAGGAAAGAGAGGAGAGAGAGAGAGAGAGAGAGAGAGAGAGAGAGAGAGAGAGAGAGAGAGAGAGAACTAAACTTGAAACTTTTAAAAGGAAGACCTATTTGAGATATCAAGGATTCTCATCTTTTTTAAATATATTTTTTATTGATTAAGATATTACATATGTGTCCTTATCCCCACATTACCCCCTACTCCCCCCTCCCCCGCTCATGCCCTCACCCCCCCTGTTGTCCGTGTCCATTGGTTAGGCTTATGCTTGCATATAAGTCCTTTGGTTGATCTTTTCCCCTTACCCCCACCCTCCCCTACCTTTCCTCCAAGGCCTGAGAGTCCAATCAATGCCTCTCTGTCTCTGGATCAGTCCTTGTTCATCAGTTTATGTTGTTCATTATATTCCACAAATGAGTGAGATCATGTGGTGTTTATCCTTCTCTGACTGGCTTATTTCACTTAGCATAATGCTCTCCAGTTCCATCCATGCTGTGGTAAATGGTAAGAGTTCCTTTTTCTTCTTCCTCTTCTTAAAGAATACCTTTCAGCATTTCATATAATGCTGGTTTGGTGGTGATGAACTCCTTTAGCTTTTTCTTATCTGTGAAGCTCTTTATCTGACCTTCAATTCTGAATGATAGCTTTGCTGGATAAAGTAATCTTGGTTGTAGGTTCTTGCTATTCATCACTTTGAATATTTCTTGCCACTCTCTTCTGGCCTGCATGGTCCTGTTGAGAAATCAGCTGACAGTCGTATGGGTACTCCCTTGTAGGTAACTGACTTTGTTTCTCTTGCTGCTTTTAAGATTCTCTCTTTGTCCTTTGCCCTTGGCATTTTAATTATGATGTGTCTTGGTGTGGTCCTCTTTGGATTCCTTTTGTTTGGGGTTCTCTGCGCTTCCTGGACTTGTAAGTCTCTTTCTTTCACCAGGTAGGGGAAGTTTTCTGTCATTATTTCTTCAAATAGGTTTTCAATATCTTGCTCTCTCTCTTCTTCTGGTACCCCTATAATTCTGATGTTGGTATGCTTGAAGTTGTCCCAGAGGATCCTTACACTATCTTCATATTTTTTGATTCTTTTTTCTTTTTTCTTTTTCAGTTGTGTATTTTTTGTTTCTTTGTATTTCAAATCTTTGACTTGATTCTTGGGATCCTCTTGTCTGCTGTTGGATCTCTGTATATTATTCTTTATTTCAGTCAGTGTATGCTTAATTTCTAGTTGGTCTTTTTTCATATCCTCCAGGGTCTCACTAAATTTATCAGCGGTTTCCATAAAATTCTTGAAAAACCTTATAAACGTGGCCTTGAACTCTATATCCAGTCGTTTGCTTTCCTCCATTTCTGTCATTTGTGACCTGTTTATTTGTCTCTGCATTTTTTATGCTTCCCTGTGTTGATAGAGTGGCTTTGTGTGCTAGGTGTCCTGTAGGGCCCAATGGCTCAGCCTCCCCAGTAACCTGAGGTGGACACTCTTGGTGTACCCCCTTGTGGGCTTTGTGCACAGTCTTGTTGTAGTTATGCCTTGATTGCTGTAGGATCACTGGGAGGAATTGACCTCCAGGTCAATTGGCAGTGAGAATCAGCTGTGTCTGCAGTGGGATAACTTCTGTGCTGAAGACACCCTTCTGGGGCAAGACTTGCTTCAGTGGGGCTTTGGTGCTCACTGAGTCTGCCCTCTGAGTGTGTCCCTTATGGATCTGAGGAGTTGTAATCTGGATGGTCCCACTCTGACCACTGGGTACACTGGCTCTTGGATCTAAGGAGGTGCTAATTTAGCCTCTTCCTGAGGTTACCCAGCAGGAGCTAAGAAGAGAACTGCAGATTCCCCTTCCGTTTTTGGAGTTTGGAGGTGCCCAGATGAGGCCCAGCTGTGAAGCAATGCAAGCTGCTGTGGGGCCTTGGGCCTTCTCTTGGAAGTTCTGGGTCTGTCTGGCCCAGCTGCAATTTGTTAGGTAATTTTCAGGTTGCAAAGGGCCAGGACATTCATATGCAAAAGCCTCTGCATCAGCCTGGGTGGGGCGGGGTCTCAGGGAATCAAAGGACAGAGCAAGCAGCTATGGCGGATCCTCAGCCCTGCCCTAAGGGGCCACGTGTCTCAGTGTCCCGGTAATTGCTGCAAGCATCTCTGATGGAAAGCCGCCCTCAAGTTCTGAGTTCTGCCTGCTGCCAGACAGTCCAATTTCTCCCCATATGAGTCCTGGGTCCCCAGAGACTTCCCGGAACCGGAGTTCAGAGCAGTTGGGAGCTTGTGACTCCCTCCAGATTCAAAAAGACAGCCGCGTCCTCAGGTGCCCGCCCCGTACCTCTGCACTTTACTTCCGCAGCTCCTCTGAGTCTCAGTGTGCTTTTCTCTTTCCTTCTAGTTGTAGAATTTCCACTCAGCCAGCCTTCCTGTAGTTCTGGATGATGTCCGTTTTGTCTTTTCATTGTATTTTTGAAGTTGTGGGAGGCAGCAATTTCCGGTTTTTACCTATGCCGCCATCTTGGTTTCTCCCAAGGGATTCTCACCTTTTGATGGGAGGGATAAAGTATTATAATAAAAATATTCTTTATTTTCTTTTGCTCTTCCACCTCCAAATCATTGTGTAAGGATGTGTGCATTTTGGATTTGGAGTAAGCTCCTTTTGAGGTGTCTTTAGCTTTTTAGATTTTGGAGGAAAGACTGGGAGCGGCCCAGAGGAAGGTATGTGAATGCAGGTAATTTAGGGCTGGCTCAACTCTGAAGGAAGCTTCAGAACAGGTTGGTAAATGTGATCATGATGGCTCCTCCCTCTTTTATCCCAGTTTGCAAGGATAGGAATGCAGGCTGGTGTACAAATTAGAAACAAATCCCAGAAACACTCTTTCCCACTCTTGCTGTTGATGTTTTATGTCTTTGCTCAATTGTCACTCACATCAGGGATGTCTTCTCATGTCTTCTCTAATATTCCTAATTAAGTCAACTCCCCCTATTATAAGCTTTTTTATATGATATACCTCTTACATTTAGCATTTGTCACATTTGCTAATTTGCATGTATTACTATTTTTTAATCTTTATTTATAACTCCCATTAGCCTGCAAGCTTCATTAGGTCAGAGGTCTTGCCTTTTTTCTCTTTTTTTCCTCCATGTCATTCCTTCTTTCTGCCTTATTTTCTATATCCTTTCCCCCTCCCCTCCCTCCCTTTATTTTTTGATTTATTTTTTCTGTTTTCTATTGTATCCAGGCAGCACATTGTGTTACTTAGCAGGTGGTCAATACTATTTTTTAAAATTTTTTAAATATATTTTTATTGATTTCAGAGAGGAAAGGAGAGGAAGAGAGAGATAGAAACATCAATGATGAGAGGAAATCATTGATTAGCTGCCTCCTGCACTCCCCCCCACTGGGGACCAAGCCCGCAACCTAGGCATGTGCCCTTTACTGGAATTGAACCTGGGACCCTTCAGTCTGCAAGCCAATGCTCTATCCACTAAGCCAAATCTACTAGGGCTCTATTTTTGAATGAATAAATGCTTACGAGCTATATTTGGGGTAATTCTATTATATCTCTAAAAATTTAACAGAGGCAGTCCTCACAAAGATTTATGATGAACCACATAAAGAGCAGGAGCACCTATAATAATCATCCAGGTTAAGTGAGCACATAGCAGGTTTGTAGATACTACTGTGATTATATCTACAAATGATTTGTAAGCCTGATGGAGTGTAATCACTATTTTTTCAATGATAGTTCTAGGTTTATGTTTTTCTGTAATGCAGATACAGAATAGAGAGCACAGTCATTTCAGTTGAATTGGAAATCCGATTTCCATCTCCTTAAGTCAGACATGACTTGTTAGATATAAGAACCTTTTGAAGATCCATTCCCATATGAATTTATCTGCTATCAAAGTATAGATATGCTACTTCAAGAGGTGTGATGGATCCACATTTTTTTGGTACATATCCTAGATATATGGTTGATGTAGTCTCACCATAAGTCAAAATCATTTATGAGAAAATATATGTCTACTAAGAATTCCTAGATTCTTTTTTCTCTTTTAGTATAATTCTTTGTTGTACTAGCTTTTGATAGTTTCCCTCCTGTAGAGACAAATTTACCTTTTGATTGAACTTCCCAATTATTTTGCAAATAGATTATTTTTCTCCCACAGAAAAAGGACAATCCATCCTCTATCATCCTTTGTAATCATCAGGGATTTTTTTTTCCTTTGAAAGAAACCTTTGCTGAGAAAACAAGATTGCCGGGGGGAAAAAACCTCCTTGGGGGGGGGGGGAGGAAGGAGGAGAGGTTTTGAACTTCTATGTGAGGAACTAAATCAATATAAGGTCAAATAAAAACAGGGGCCTTTTTCTTCCTGCAAACTAACAGATAAAAACCAATGTAATCTTTGCTCCTTTGCCCTCCTGACTTTCTTTTACTTGGGAAAAATAATAAAACATGCATTTTATGTTTCAAGGTATTCATTATTAAGTTACTTAATTTTCATTGTTGTTTTTATTAGTATTTTATTTCACAACTAAGTTTGGTTTTTACCTTTTCATTTTGTCCTTTATTCAGCTGAATGTCTACATTCAGTTACAGGTATCTGAGTTTTCATAACAATGTGAATTTTTGTGATTCAAGTAGGTTATTTTATTTAACCTCATAAGAACTTAATGATGTATGGTCACATCCTTTCCTAAGTATAACATTTTAGATGTAAACACAGATGCTATGAAGCAAAAGAAATGTATATAAAAAGTATCCAGTAATTTAAAGTAGTCAGCTTTATTTTCACAGGGAATGTGCATAATTTATTAAATAAAACAAATTTAAAACACACTTCTTTTTGGTCAGCTTTTGCTTTTGTCCCAATGGTCCGTGATAGATGGAGCTTTTCTCAGGCTCATATAGTTTCATGGGCCTCTTTCATGGCCTACATTCCCATATAGATATTGCTTCTTATTGGAACCTCACAGAGCCCCACTGATATATTTGCCCTCTGCATTCTATCTGTCCAATATGGTAGTCAGTGATGTAGAGAATCAAAAGGGAGAAAGAAAAGGGTGACAATTGGCCATGCATTCAATTCGGCTCCAAATGTCTCTATTTTTCTTTAAATCAGCAATCTGGCTGTCAAATGACAGCACAACTTTAAATGTTTTTTGTCTAGTGCAGAGAATTTAATTGCACTTAGCAAAATATTTTCATTAATAAAAATGATTTTGCCTTCTCAGCAACTCCTCTGTTAAATACCACTGAAGAAGACATATTTAGAGTTATTTAAGATGTCAGATATCAGGATGGGGCTATGGAGTTATATCCAAAGTGGATTGGTTTCTGACCTCTTCCTTGAGACTAACCTCCAGTTCACTATTTTATTTAAAAAAATTTTTTAAACCAATACTTACAATTAACATGGCATCATATATTTACAGGTTGACCACATTAAATAATCTTTTTAAAAATATATTTTATTGATTTTTTTACAGAGAGGAAGGGAGAGAGATAGAGAGTTAGAAACATCGATGAGAGAGAAACATCGATCAGCTGCCTCCTGCACACTCCCTTCTGGGCATGTGCCTGCAAGCAAGGTACATGCCCTTGACCGGAACCAAACCTGGGAGCCTTGAGTCTGCAGGCCGATGCTCTATCCACTGAGCCAAACCTGTTAAGGCTAAATAATCTTTATAATTTGTTAAATTTGAAAGTGTACTTCAGTGAAAGTATTTTCCCTGGTAAAAAGGCTCTATAAGAAATAGCATCCAAAAGCTACCATAATACTCCCATCCCCATTATTTTACTAGTTTCATTAAAATTGTCCTTCTTAGCAATCTCCCTTCTGTCCTTCTATGCCAATTAGAGAAGTTAAAAGGTAAAATGATTTAGCCAATCCAGGAGCGGGTGGCTGAACTGGAAAGAATCCAGTTTCTTTCTTTGGCAAATTCTCTAATGGGTCTGCAAGTTGCTGGGCCAGGAACTTCCCTTTTTCTTGGATATGCAAGTGAAAGTAATGACCCTGCAAAACACTGTGGCAGGTATTTTTTTAAAAACTTTATTTTTAATGTTGACACTATTACAGATGTCCCCATTTCCCCCAACTTTGTTCACCTCAACCCAGGCTCCCCTGTGCCGCCTGTCTCTCTGGCCATCACCACACTCTTTCTGTGTTTGAGTTATGCGTATATGTTCTTTGGCTAATCCTTTTACCTTCTTTTATCCAGTTCCATTTTTTGCCTCTAGGGCTTGGAGACTGCTACACCTGGCATGCAAACCCTAGGCAAATTAGTCTGCCATTTTACATGATTCCCAGGAACCAAGGTTATCACATGTCCCAATCTAAAACCAGGCCTAGGAATCTAATAAAAGATGTTTCAGGCTACTTCCAGGAAATATAGTTAGTACACAAATTTGTTGTAATTTATGTGATTTTTCATGAGACGTGGTAATAGTCCTCATTTTAAATAGTCTATCTTGGACAATTCAGAATGAATGCTGTTATTACCAGTAACATTTTTCTGTTAATCTTCGTAAAACACATTCAATGAACATATAATAAATGTCATGAATGACACTATGCCTGTGATATATTTAATCCTTACCAACCACAGAAGGCATTTTATAACTTCCACTCCATTCCTGATCTTATAAAGAAGTAGAAACCTGGTGCAAATATTCATGCACGGGTGGGGTCCCTCAGCCTGGCCTGTGCCCTCTTGCAATTTGGGACCCCTTGGGGGAGGCCAGACCAACTGCAGGGATCGGCTGAAATTTGGCAGTCTGACATCTCCCCGAGGGATGTAGCAGTGCTGAAGTGGCAGGCAGCTGGGGCTGGGTGCAGTTCCGCTGCTGCTCATCCTGGCCCCACTGTGCCTGCAGCTACCGCTGAAACCACCACCGCCCAGTAGGGCTGCCACAGAGGCGGGAGAGGCTCCCACCACTGAAGCTGCACTTGCCAGTCGGGAGCCCAGCTTCTGGCTGAGCGGCTCTCCCACTGTGGGAGCGCACTGACAACCAGCAGGCAGCTCCTGCATTGAGCGTCACACACACACACACACACTGAGTGGCCAGATTATTATGACCACCTGACATTTGTAGGCAAATTAGCTATAATTTGAAAGAAATCACTTCTACTGTCATGGTAAACAACCTGCTTCCCTGTTTATAATGGTCTGGCCCTCTAGCAACTTCAGTGCGAAATTATAGCTAATTTGCCTACAAATGTCAGGTGGTCATAATAATCTGGCCACTCAGTGTAGATGTGGAGAGCTAAGGAATTAATTATTTGAAGAATTAATCAGTTTTAAGGGCAGCTTTTAACTGAATGCCTGATGTGAATGGTGGTACCTTTAATCTATGTTGTGATGCAGGAATCCTGAGTCCTATTTTACACATAAAAAATGAGGCTTTGATAGGTGTAGACCCAATGTCTAAGGTCACTTTACTACTTGTGTAACCAGAATTTAAAACCAAGTTGCTTTGTCCTAACAGCCTGAGTAGTCTTTGCTCACCTCACTGTATCATGAAAAGTCTTAGTGTAGTTCTCTGTGCAGAAAAAGAAATGAGATTAAATTATATGTAGTATTATGAGTTTTATTGAATACCAGTGGTAGTCCTCAGTCAGGAAAGGCAGAAATAAAGTAGAAAAGAATGTGTTGAGGACAAAAGGGATTGAGAGGTAGGGAGAGGGGGAAATAGAAGGAATAAGTGTATGTGGATAGTTATCAGTTAAAGTTGCTTCAGGGGCACCTAAGATAACTGGTAAACTATTTTACCAATGTGCCTTCTAGTGCTAGAATTCTGTGATGAATTGTTGTTCCTTTGAACACTAGCACAACAGATGGGCTATATTTCTAATTATATGTATTCATTTTGCATTTCAAAGAGACATTCCAGGTTGAACAGCAGTGTATAGAATCAGGAAACCTTACATAAAAGCCATAAATATGTCTCACCTAAAGCATTTGGTGACGCAACAGTAACTCCCTAACAGAGAAAGTTAACTTCTTACACCTGAACAAATCTCTAGCAAACATTGTCCTCCAATGCTGTTAAGGCTGCACTGATTATCTAAATAGCTGATGGAGATCAAAGAGCTAGTGAAACAAAGTCTTTCAAATCAATTCCCTCTCCAGTTGCTCTTCAGGTTAAAATTCAGTGACTCAAAACACAATGGCAGCCAACCTCTTTTGGAAAACAAGCCATACATTTTTGAAATCAATAAGTTGTCCTGCAGCCATCACACAATCCTCCCCCGTACCAGGTTCAGGTGCAACTATTCTTAACCACAACCAGGAGACCAGGTGTCAGGATTCTTATGCAAAGGTGGAGCACTTCCCACTGGGTAGGCTCTCTGAGCCTCACCACAGGGTGGTGGAGTAGTATTGTTAGGTCACTAATAAGGAAGCTGAAACTGATCCAAACATGAAATGGCAAAAATATGAACTTATTTTGAAGGTAGAAAAACATAAATCTCTATTGTTAGCAAAGTAAAGAATAGCAAGGTGAGGGGGAGAACAGGCCTTTCTTGCTCCTTTACTAAAAAATGTCAGCTTTGCTTTCTGAGATGTCCACGATGCCTAGAACGGTGGTTTTCAAACTGTGGTTTATATTCGAATTATCTGGAGGTAGTTTGTACCAGTATCATAAGGGAATATTTCATAAAATGGTGGAGAGGACAGAGAATCTGCATTCTTTGTCATTTTTATGGGTAATTCTGAGCTAGGAAGTCTGAATACTACTACCATGGTCTGAAAATACTGCTAAGTAGAGAAAGAAAAAATCTTCAACTTTCTGCTTTAAAGAAAAAATGCCAAATCCTTTCAAGCAACAAAGCTATCAAAATAAATATGAAAGGGAATTATTTCACTCAACAAACTTATTTCATTTCTGTAAGTAACTTTCCTGACAGTGCAACTCTTGGTGGCTTACTCTTTAGAAATTGTAGACCTGCCTACCCGCAGCTTTTAAACAAGAATTAGAATACCACATTGCACAGCATGATTATCACGAAACCCTGGTATCAAGGTCATTGCAGAAGCTCAACTCTGCCTCTGGATTATCTAAAAAATGTCGTGTTATAGACAGACAAGCTTTTATTCACCTTGTGCTTAGTTTATAATCAACTTTTATTGAGGGATCACTATGATGAGTTTGCAACTGAATGGTAGCATACTGAAAATATTTGGGTCTATCTAGTGAACTGAGCAAAAAGGACAATATATAATGCATCCACAGGAAAGAGCACCATTTTGATGAAAGAAAGATAAATTCAATTTTCATAGGACACAGTCTCTGCTATGTCTCTCTCATCTGGATTGTATTTTGTTGCCAACACTGAAGGATAAACTGGAAAATAAAGTGAAAAATGGAGGCAATTGCCACTGTTCAAGGCAAGATTTCCCTGGAATGATCCAGGTTTGCTATATGGCATAGATGTATCTGGTCATGAATTATAAAGTTGGCTCAAAAGGCATCAATGGAATACAGCTATAATTATTCTAGGGAAGTATAATGTTTGAGAGCTACATATTATTTTTCAGTAAGACCAATATAGCCAGTTTTTCCTCCTGTGTCAGAACAGATTGCTGTGTCTTCCGTTGAGCACCAGATAAAATACTTGGATTGCATTTAGGGGCCATATTGCAAGAAAAATACATATCTTAAAAATAAGGAACACACTGAGCATGGCAAGATGTTTGCAATATTGGAAGTATATTGAAACTTAGACTAACTGAGAGGATCACGCAGTCATACGTACCATAGCAAAATCACACTATGGCATATGCTATTTGAGTGGAATGGCAAGCAGAATTATTCATTCTATTTAAAGTTTCTATTCTCTAAGTCCAACTCTGCAACAAAGACTTATGTAATAGCATGTGCATAATTTAAGTTTGTAAAAGATACAACTCCAAATTATATGTAAGGTTATAAACTGAGGAGCTCCTATATTAATTAAATGCTGTCCAGCTGAAATTGTATACAATATACATTTAGATATTTATCATTGAGCAGTAGGATTGAGGACAGTGTGATAAAGGGCATATTTGAAAAGAACATGGATAATTGAAATCTGAAACTTCTTCACTAGGTGGTCTTTACAGGAGCCTGCAGGATCTTGGCAATCTAAATCTTCTAAAGGTAAATCAAATAATTTAACTAATGATTAAGATAAGGACATTCACAATATGATTGGATGAGTTAATATATTATGTAACCAACATGTACTAAAAAGAATTCAGTGGTCTGAAATAATGAGATGAATCTAAAAATATGAAAAAATGCAAAATACAATGTTTTAGCTTAAAAATCCAGTTGAGAGACATAACTCAGAATGGTAGACGGAGGGTCTTTCTAAATCTACCACTCCATAAAAGAATAAAACCACAGCATGATAAAAATAACATTTTGATTTTGGGGATTCAGGAAATTAACCAAAGTATAACAACAATCTGAAGAGAGTTTATTCAAGAAAAACTACTGAACCACAGTAAAAAACAAACAAACAAACAGACAAAAATCACACACAAAAAACAACAAAAACCCAGTATAATTTAGGACACTTTTTAACTTGGCCTATTCACATGTCCCTCTCTCCAGTTCTATGGTAGCTGTGGAAAAGTGTAGTCTTTCAGTTACTGGTTGGGGAAGACTGTGTTTGGAGTTCCTGAAAAGTCTAATCCCTAGAGCTCTGTCACAATTTGACCTGTTTTGCAGCTCCCGGTGAAAGCCCCATTCATAGCGTGTTCTTGTTATTTGATCTGGTTCAGAGCTAGTTCCAAAGGAAAATCCATATCCCCAGGGTTCTTTTTAAAAAGAAATAGCTGCAATTGTTTAACATTATAGCCCCCAAAGGCCATAATATGAGTTGGGGCATACAAGAGACCCTGCAAGCATTTAAAAGATCTGAGAACAAGATATCCATGGGAGCTTTGAAAAGCTTCCACATATTTCTGGGGATCTAGAAGGCTATGCAAATGGGCAGGATTGTGTACATTCCCAGGAAGATAATAAGAGAAAACCCTAATATTTCACCCCTGCCTGACCTTGAGTCCTTGTAAGTGAAGGTTAAGGCAATGTTGTGAATTGTCCACTGCAGTGTTGCATTCATTATATACACACACATAGCTACTCAGCAAAGTGTGTGTGACCTATGGTTCAAGGCATTTAAGGAAATTTCTGAACAATTATTAAGTGACCACTTAACACAACCAAGCAGAGACTTCAGTGACCTCAGACTAAAAAGAATACAGACTTTAGAAATTTAACCCAGAAACATTACATAAGAAATAAATAACACTGTCTTCTCCCCACTCAAAAGAAAACAAAAATCAAGACAAAAACTTAGCAACAACAACGAACATATACAAGATGAGGGAATATGATTTACAAAGTTACCACATAATATTATATAAAATTTACAGTTTTTGACAAAAAAAAAGTATAAGACACACAAAGAAATGGGAAAGTATGGACCATATACAGGTAAAAAAAAAAAAAAATGATGGCCCAATTATATATTATGTACAAGAGAGGCATTTTAGATTCAAATACACAAATAGTTTGAAAGTAAAAAGATGGATAAAATGTGGTGCAAAAAGAAACCAAAGAGAGTTTGAAGTGTGTATCTTATATAATAAAAGGCTAATATGCAAATTGTGCCCATGGGTTGGAGTTCGACCAACTGGAAGTTAGACGTGCCTGACCACCAGAGGGCGGCACAGAAGATGGTGGGAGTCAGTGATGCAGCACTGGTAGCGGGCGGCAGTGGAGGTGCCGCCAGTCCCAATGAGCCCCAGTGAGAGCTGGACTGTGGTGGGATGTGGAGCAGGTGAGTGGGCAGTGCGAGGCCAAGGCAGGTGCGAAGGGAGGCTCCATCCAGCAGCTGGCAGCCTCTAGGGACCCCACCCACACACAAATATCATGCACTGGGCCTCTAGTAATAATATAAGACAAAATAGATTTTAAGAAAAAATTTTCACTAGAAGCAACATACATTTTATAATGATAAAATAGTCAAATTAGCTGGCACAGAAACAATTTTAAACATATATGCATCTAACAATAGACCCTTCCAAATATATTCATCTCAAACTGAAAGAATCAAGGACAGAAAGAGAAAATCTAAAAATAATAGTTGATGCTTTAATGTCCCACTCTCAATAGTTGATAGAACAACCAAACAGAATGTTAGCAAGATATAGAAGACTTAAGCAACACTACCAACCAATTTGACCTACTAGTCACTTATCAACATCCTACCGAAACATAAAATACAAACTTTTCTAAAGAATGCATGGAATATTCTCCAGGATATACCATATGATAAATCATAAAACAAGATTCAGTAAATAAAAATATAATAATTAAATTACACAACATATGATTACAGAACAAAAAGGAGTGAAACTATCCAAGCTGGTGTGGCTCAGTGGTTGAGCATCGACCTATCAACCAGGAGGTCATAGTTCGATTCCAGGTCAGGGCACATGCTTGGGTTGCAGGCTGGATCCCCAGTAGGGGGTGTGCAGGAGTTAGCTGGTCAATGATTCTCTCTCACCATTGATGTTTCTATCTCTATCTCCCTCTCCCTTCCTCTCTGAAATCAATAATATATATTTAACAACAAAAGGAACTGGAGACAGCAGAAATAAATATTGAAAATCCACAAATATTTTAAATTTAACAACATCAAAATAACCCATAGATAAAAGAAGAAATCACAAGGGAACTTAGAATGCGTTTTGATCTGAATAAAAATAAAAACACAACATATCAAAATTTATGAAATGAAACAAAAGTGGTATTTAGAAGGAAATTCATAACTTTAAATTACTGTATTAGAAAAAACCCTACCAAACTTAAGATAAGCAAAAAGCAGGAAATAATAAAGATTAGACATAAATTTAAGAAAGAGAACACAGAAAAAATAATAGAGAAAATCAGTGAAATCAGGAGCCAGTCCTTCAAAAAGATCAAATTTGACAAACCCTTAGCTAGACAAAGACAAAAAGGGAGAAGACACAAATTATACTAATAATTAAAAATAATAGAGAGGATATAACCACTAAGCACTTAGAAATTAAAAAGATTATAGAGGAATACTGTGAATGACATTATACCAACACATTTAACAATTTAGATGAAAGGACAAATTCCCAGAAGGTCATAAGTTATCAAAACTATTTCAATAAGAACTATAAAATCTGAAAAAATCTACTGTAAAAAAAATAGCCCTAACTGGTTTGGCTCAGTGGATAGATGTTGGCCTGCGGACTAAAGGGTCCCAGGTTCGATTCCCGTCAAGGGCATGTACCTTGGTTGCGGGTACATCCCTAGTGAGGGGTGTGCAGGAGGCAGCTGATCGATGTTTCTCTCTCATCGATGTTTCTAACTCTCTATCCCTCTCCCTAACTCTCTGTAAAAAAATCAATAAAATATATTTAAAGGAAATTAATTAGTAATTAATGAAACTTCCCACAAAGTAAAACCTAGGCACAGATGGTATAATGTGAGTTCTATGACATATTTATTGAAAAAATAATATGATTACAAATTCTTAGAGGAGTATATAACAGTTCCTAATTCATTCCATGAGGGTAGTACCTCCTTGATAGCAAAATCAGATAAAAACATCAATACAGAACAAAGCTATAGGCCAATATCCCTCATAAACTTGACATAAGAATTCTCACAAAATGTTAGCAAACAAATCCGATAACATTAAAAGAATGATTATATACCATGAGTAAGGGGGATTTATTCCAACAATGCAAGTTTAGTTTAATACCTGAAAATAAATTAGGGAAATGTACCATATTGATAGACTAAAGAACAAGACTCATATGATCTTATCAATATATGCATTAAAAGTATTTGAAACAATTCCAGCATGCTTTCATGATTAATACAGCATTCATCAAACTAGAAATAGAAGGGAAATTTCTCATCCTGATGCAGGACATAGATAATAGCCCAAAACAAACATCATATTTTTATGTTTTAAATAGTGAAGGCTTGGATGTTTCCCCTAAAGATCAAGAATAAGATAAGCATATCTGCTTGTCACTTCTTTTTTTAAAAAAATATATTTCATTGATTTTTTACAGAGAGGAAGGGAGAGGGATAGAGAGTTAGAAACATCAATCAGCTGCCTCCTACACACCCCTTACTGGGGATGTGCCCGCAACCAAGGTACATGCCCTTGACCGGAATTGAACCCGGGACCCTTTGGTCCTCAGGCCAACACTCTATCCACTGAGCCAAACCAGTCAGCGCTTGTCACTTCTTTTATACATTGTATTGGTGGTTCTATCTAGGGCAATTGAGCAAGAAAAAGAAATGATTGGCATCCGTAGTGGGGAGAAAGAAGTAAAATTATCAGTTGCAAATGATATAATTATAAAAAAGACACACTCAAAATATATACTAGCAATGAACAATCTAGAAATGAAGTGAAACAATCCTTTTTACACTAGCATCAAAAATAATTAAATAACTAGGAATAGTACAAGAGCTAAGATCTGGAAACAGCCTAGGTGCCCATCAGTAGATGAATGGATTAAAAAGCTGTGTTATATTTACTATGCAGCTGTGAAAAAGAAGGATCTATTACCCTTTGAGACAGCATGGAGGGACCTGGAGATTATTATGCCAAGCAAAATAAGCGAGTCAGAGAAAGACAGATATCACTTATATGTGGAATCTAATGAGAGCAAAATAAACTAATGTATAAAATAGAACCAGAAACATGTAAGCATGGAACAGACTGACAAATCTCAGAGGGAAAGGAGTTTTGGGGGGGGTGGTGGCGAAAAGAGATTAACCAAAGAACTTATATGAATATATGCATTGCCCATGGACACAGACAATAGGCTAGTGAAGGCCTGGGACAGGGTGAGAACTGGGGAAGGGAGCAATGGGGGGGGGGGGGCAACAAATGGGGAGACGTGTAATATTCTCAACAATAAGGATAAAAAATTTAAAATTTTAAAAGTAAATATCTATGAATAAATTTAACAAAAGAAGTACAAGATTTGTAGACTAAAGCTACAAAACAGCATTGAAAGAAATTAACAGACATCGAAATAAATGGAAAGACATCCCATGTTTATGGATAGGAAGACAATAATGTTAATATGGTTATACTCTCCCAAGTTGATATACAGATTCAATGCAATTCCTATCAAAATCTCTATTGGCATTTGAGAAGAAATTTAGAAGATGATCCTAAAATTAATATGTAAATACAAGGGACCCAGAATAGCCAAAACAATCTTGAAAAATAAACAAATTTGTAGTACACTCACACTTTCTTTTTCCAAAACTTACTAAAAAGCTACAGATATCGAGACAGAACAATACTGGTATAAGAATAGACATATAATGAAATAGAATTTAAAGTCTAAAAATAAACCCTTACATTTATGGTCAGTTTATTTTTAACAAGTAAGTGCCAAGATAGTTTGGTTCAGAAACAATAGCCTTTTCAATAAATTATCCTGGGAAAATTGGATATCTATGTAAAATAATGACTTTGAGCCCATTCTCACCAAATTAAAAAAAAAAACATACTCAAAATGGCTTCTAGACATAATTGTTAGCATTTAAAACAATAAAACTCTTAGAAGAAAACATGAGAGTAAATATTTCTGATCTTGTGTTAAGTAATAGTTTCATAACTATGGCTCCAAAAGCACAAACAAAACAAACAGTAAATAAATGAGTTTTTGTTTGTTTCTTTCTTGTTTGTTCATTTCTTGCTTTCAGTTTGGGCAAAGGGGCTCAAATATATAGTGACAGATTTGACTTTGGATGGTGGGCGCACAATGCAATATACAGATGATGTATCATAGAATTGTACACTTGAAACTTATATGATTTTATTAACCATTACCCCAATAATTTAATTAAATAAAAACTCACAATAAAAATTTTTGATAGAGAAAAAATTGTAATGTATAAAATGGACTTCATCGAAATTAAAAGCTTTTGTGATAAAATTATATAATAAAGAAATAACCCATATAATAGGGGAAAATATTTGTAAATCATATCTGTTAAAGGATGTTTATCTAGAATATTCAAAAGCTCATACATTCAATAATAATAACATGAATGGGCAATGTTATGAACTGATATTTTACCAAAGAAGATATATGAATGACCAATAAGCACATAAAAGATTGTCAATATCATGAATCTTTAGGAAAATTGAAATCAAATTTAAAATAATATATTCTTTACACCCGCTAGGAGTATTAAAAAAAGACAGTAATATGTTTTGGTGAGGATGTAGTGGTATTAAAACCTCATTCACTGCTACTGGGATAGAAAGTTTTTAGCCACTTTTTAAAACAGTCTGCCAGTTCCTCTAAAACTTAAACATAAAGTTACAACATGACCCAATAATTTCATTCCTGAGAAATAAATGCATACCTTCATACAAAAATTGCATGCAAATGTTAATAGCAGCATTACTCATAATAGTAAAAAATATGGAAACACCACGTGTTCATTAATTGATGAATGGATAAAGAAAAGGTGCTATATACTCTCAAATAAATATTATTTTTGAAAATAAAGAAGAATACAATTTTAACAGTGCTATAAACATGGATGAAACTTAAAATAGTATGCTAAATAAAAGAAGCAATATACAAAAAGGCCATCTGCTGTATGATTTAATTTATATAACATCTACAGATTGGGCAAATTTATAGAGAGATAAAGTGGGTTCTCCAGAAGTGGGTGTGGTGTGGGGGACTAGGGATAACTGCTAATGGATATGGGGTTTCTTTTGAGGTGATAGAAGTACTCTAAAATTAGATTGCAGTGATGATTTCTCAACTCCATAAATATACTAAAAACTGAACTGTACACTTTAAATAGAAAAGTAGAAGGTGTATGAATTAAATCTGAATAAAACTGCATATACAAAAGATTTTACATTTTACCAAATTTTTACATTTTCTCCAAATTATCAATACAAAACCAGCTTCTTACTGGTCTTTCTTCAGAAGTCTATTACCTCAAAAAAAAAGGGGGGCTTATCTATTATTGTGTTGTTTTTTTCCTTCTAAAATCCAGATAATTTAGAAGGGATTTCACTACTTTTGTCTCAACTACTTTATTTTTCCCAAGAAGACAAATTTAATAAATTAGAACATTATTTTATCTGGCCCCTGCTGAACAGTACAAAGTTACTTTTTAAAATATTTTTTCTTTATTGATCAAGGTATTACATATGTGTCCTTATCACCTCATTACCCACTCACGTCCCCACTCATGCCCACACCCCCCTGCTATCTGTGTCCATTGGTTAGGCTTATATGCATGCATACAAGTCCTTTGGTTGATCTCTCCTCTTTACCCCTAACTTCCCCTACCTTCCCTCTGAGGTTTGACAGTCTGATCAATGTTTCTCTGTTTCTGGATGTGTTTTTGTTCATCAGTTTATGTTGTTCATTACATTCCATAAATGAGTGAGATCATGTGATATTTATCTTTCTCTGACTGGCTTATTTCGCTTAGCATAATGCTTTCCAGTTCCATCCGTGTTGTTGCAACTGGTAAGAATTCCTTCTTTTTTATCATAGCCTAGTATTCCATTGTGTAGATGTACCATAGTTTTCTAATCCACTCATCTGCTGATGGGCATTTAAGCTGTTTCCGCATCTTAGCTATGGTGAATTGTGCCGTTATGAACATAGGGGTGCATATATCCTTTCTGATTGGTGTTTCTAGTTGCTTTGGATATATTCTTAGAAGTGGGATAACTGGGTCAAATGGGAGTTCCATTTTTAGTTTTTTAAGGAAACTCCATACTGTTCTCTATGGTGACTGCACCAGTCCGCATTCCCACCAGCAGAGCACGAGGGTTCCTTTTTCTCCACATCCTTGCCAGCACTTGGCATTTGTTGATTTGTTGATGATAGCCATTCTGACAGGTGTGAGATTATATCGCATTGTCGTTTTGATTTACATCTCTTGGATGATTAGTGACTTTGAGCATGTTTTCATATGTCTCTTGGTCTTCTTTTGAAAAGTATCTATTTAGGTCCATTGCCCATTTTTTGATTGGGTTGCTTATCTTCCTTTTGTTAAGTTGTATGAGTTCCCTGTAAATGTTAAAGATTAAACCCTTATCAGTGATAACATTGGCAAATAGGTTCTCCCATGCAGTGAGCTTTATTGTTGTTTTGTTGATGATTTCTTTTGTTGTGCAAAAGCTTTTTATTTTGATGTGGTCCCATTTGTTCATTTTCTCTTTAGTTTCCATTGCCCAATGAGCGGTATCGGTGAAGAAATTGCTTTGGCATATGTCTGAGATTTTGTTTCCTGTGGATTTCTCTAGTATTTTTATGGTTTCCCATCTTACGTTTAAGTCCTTTATCATTTTGAGTTTATTTTTGTGTATGATGTACGTTGGTGTTCTAGTCTCATTTTTTTTTTTTGCATTTATCTGTCCAATTTTCCCAACACCATTTATTGAAGAGACTCTGTTGACTCCATTGTTTGCACTTGCCTCCTTTGTCAAATATTAATTGAGCATAGTGGTTCGGGCCAATTTCTGGGTTCTCTATTCTATTCCATTAATCTATATGTCTGTTCTTGTGCCAGTACCAGGCAGTTTTGAGAACAGTGGCTTTGTAATACAGCTTGATATCTGCTATTGAGATCCCTCCTACTTTGTTCTTTCCCAGGATCACTGAAGCTATCCGGGGTCTTTTTTTTATTTCTGATAAATTTTTGGAAAGTTTGTTCTAGGTCTGTGAAATATGTCATAGGTATTTTAATAGGGAGTGCATTGAATCTATAGATTGCTTTGGGTAGTATGAACATTTTAATGATGTTGATTCTACCAATCCATGAACATAGTATGTTCTTCCATCTGTTTATGTCTTCCTCTATCTCTTTTTTCAGTGTCCTGTAGTTTTCTGTGTATAGGTCTTTTACCTCCCTAGTTAAGTTTATTCCTAGATATCTTAATTGTTTTAGTGTGATGGTAAATGGTATTGCTTTTTTAGTCTCTCTTTCTGTGAGTTCACTATTGTTGTATAGAAATGCCATGGATTTCTTGGCATTAATTTTGTATTCTGCTACATTGCTGAATTCATTTATTAAGTCTAATAATTTTTTGATGGAGTCTTTAGGGTTTTCTGTGTACAGTATCATGTCATCTGCGAATAATGACAGTTTTAATTCTTCTTTTCCAATTCGGATGCCTTTTATTTCTTCTTCTTGTTGATCACAATGGCTGGTACTTCCAGTACTATGTCAAATAGGAGTGGTGAGAGCAGACATTTCTGTCTTGTTCCTGTTCTAAGGGGAAATGATTTTAGTTTTTGCCCATTGAGTATGGTGTTGGCTATAGGTTTGTCATATATGGCTTTTATTATGTTGAGGTATGATCCATCCCTTCCCACCTTACTGAAAGTTTTTATCAAAAAGGGTTCTGGATTTTATGAAATTCTTTTTCTGCATCAATTGATATGATTATGTTATTTTTTTATCTCTCAATTTGTTTATGTGATGTATCACATTTATTGATTTGCGGATATTGTACCATCCTTGATCCCCAGGATAAATCCGACTTGGTCAAGTTGTATGATCTTTCTGATGTAATGCTGGATCTGATTTGCTAGGATTTTGTTGAGAATTTTGGCATCCATGTTCATGAGGGATATTGGCCTGTAATTCTCTTTCATTGTGCTGTCTTTATCTGGTTTTGGTAATAGGGTAATGCTGGCTTCATAAAATGAGCTTGGAAGTATTCCTTCCTCTTGCATTTATTGGAATAGTCTGAGGAGGATAGGTTTTAGTTTTTCCTTGAATGTTTGGTAAAACTCCCCTGTGAAGCCATCTGGCCCCGGGCTTTTGTTTGCTGGAAGCTTTTTGATAACTGCTTCAATTTCTTCCATAGTTATCAGCCTATTGAGATTTTTAGATTCTTTCTGATTGAGTTTTGGAAGGTTATATTTTTCTAGGAATATGCTATTAAACAATGATTGGGTTACTGAAGACATCAAAGAAGATATTAAAAACATCCTGGAAACTAATGACAATAAAAACACAACAACCCAAAATCTATTGGACACAATGAAAGCAGTCCTGAGAGGGAAGTTTATAGCTCTACGGGCCTATTTCACAAAACAAGAAAAAATGGTAGTAAATCATCTAACTCTACAACTTAAAGAATTAGAAAGAGAGCAACAAGAAAAGCCCAGAGTGCGCAGAAGGAAGGAGATAATAAAGATCAAAGCAGAAATAAATGACATAGAGACCAAAAAACAATACAAAAGATCAATGAAACCAAGAGCTGTTTCTCTGAAAGGATAAACAAGATTGATGAACCTCTAGCCAGGCTCACCAAGAAGCAAAGAGAGAGGACCCAAATAAACAAAATCCAAAATGAAAGAGGCGAAATAACAACAGATCCCACAGAAATACAAAGTATTGCTAAAAAAATATTATGAACATCTCTATTCCAACAAAGTAGACAACCTGGAGGAAATGGACATATTCCTACAATGTTACTTTTTGATTCCTGACTATCTAATAGTGTACTATCTAAACTCTTAACATTAATATGGTATTGGCTTTTGACTTTTTCAAAATAATAAAAAACAATCTTGGTAAGGCTATTTCTTTAAATTGGCTGAAACCTGCCCAATCTTTTCATTCCAACCTCCCAAGTTTGGATAATCAGAAACAAACTCTATAAGCAAGATCCACTAATGAGTTACAATGCAAAATTAGTGCTAAGGGATGGAAGTTTGTGGGGAGACCTATAAAGATAGCTTTCTAAAATTTTGTGGATTTTCTTTATTATTGTTGTTTGTTTTTTTGTTGTTTTTTTTTGTTTTTTAGTAGAAGACACTTCCTTAAATGGGCTACATGATCTATTGTAGATTCACACATTAAATAAGGTTTGGATTAGATGATCTTTTAAATACCTCTAACACAGAGGTTGTGCAAAATTTCTGGCCAATTTTCTCCACTTATTTTCATTACATATGAGTAGAGACTTAAATTTCCTTTAAAGTCCAGGTGCATGCACTCAACAAGTGCTTGGTGATTGATTGATTTAATGTGAATTTAGTGAATACCGAAGTTTTATATAGATTTAGTAGATAATTAATTTGTTGTTGTTGTTGTGTGTGTTTACCTTTGCTTTGATTTTGAGTACCAGGTTTTAAAATATAACTTCACTATCAGCCAATCTATCTATCAGACATTACCTTATTTTTCCTTTGAATTACTCCTTCAAATTTTGAAACCTGTTTCTTCATCTGAAGAATCTCTCCAATGAAGAAACTGACTGGTCATGGGGATATTAGATTTTACCTGACAGATAGAATCAGGCAGCTACAAATAAGTATTGCATTTTCTGTCTCTATCGCTGTATCTCCCTCTTTCTCTCTTTCAACACATGCAAGCACATACACACATCCAAGGCTTATATTATTGCACTTCAAATTGTAATCTCTTGCCCTTTGTTCTGGAGAGGTAGTTTTTCTTTCAAATTGGAAGCATAAAAATAATTTCTGTGGAGAACATTACCCAAGTACAATCCTCATTTCTTTAAATTACAAGAAATATTTGGAGTTAAATTACCCAGCAAAGAGGCATCATATTATGAAAGAATTCATGTTCTATAAACATTAGATATTTGAAAGCCTTTTATATAGAACCAGTATATGATGTTTTGCTTAGCACTATACCATGATAAGGACATAGGCACAATATCTTCCTTCTGGGAGATGTATTGTCCTTCCTTATGGTACCTTAATCACCTAAATCTTCAGTTATTGAAAAAATGCATACACAGAGATAAAACTGAGACCCATATGTGCCACTGAAAGCTTACTGAGAAAGTATTGTCACCAAAACATCTAAAGAGAATTGTTAATTTGCTGAAGAATTCATGTTTTACAGCCATTATGTGAAAATTGCACTCTCACTTATGTATAAATAAAAGGGAAATAACCACAAAACTAAGAATCCCTGGGGGTTGTGATGTTAGCAGAAATGCTGATAAAACTAAATGCTTTATAGATTTTTGTTTGACTTTAAAATCAAGTACAACAAAAGACAGTTATTATATTTTTTGGAAAGTGTTAGATGAACAAGGTGAAGTTTTTCATTGACGCAAAGTGATATGTGCATATAGCAGAATTCCTAAGCTTCATTTTTTCTCATTTTAATACAAAATAAAATAAATAATTACATGTTGGAGCTGGAAAGGCATTTGAGGTCACCTATACCTAATTGTTAATCTCAGAATGGAGACATACATATTACCTAAAGGTTTTTTTTTTTTTTTTTTAAGTAGTCAGTCCCCTTAGTCCCATATTATGACATACTGACTCATTTGGTTTATGGCAGAACTGCTTATCTGTATTTTAAAATAATTCTTAAGATGATGTTAACATAAATACAGATTTGAGAAATGCTGATTTGTTCTAAAATAAAATAGCTTGTGGCATAGAAACTCTCCTGCAAAAAGCACACATATACATATATGTAAACATAATAGAGTTACACATATAATTTAATTTAATATAAATTTAAATTTATAAAAAGATGATGATGATAGATAGATAGATAGATGATAGATAGATAGATAGATAGATAGATAGATAGATAGATAGATAGATAGATAATCTGTATCAGAAAACTATTGAGGCAACAAGAGCTTCAGGAGATAAGATTCTGGAGAAGAAGGATCCACATAGAGGTGAGGTGACATTCTACATCCATACTTTTTTTTTCTCTAGACGTTTTCTAATACTGAAAATAAGGCAAAAGGCTGAGATTCTGGATGTCCACTCCCGTATTCCCTACCTAAATAGAAAGACTGCTATGAAGCACAAAACAAAAGAGCAGAGTTTTTGATAACTTCTTTGGCCTGCAGAAGGGAAAACAAAACAAAACAAAACCTAAAGTCTTGAGGGTCCAAGTTCCCACTAACAGTGGAATGGGGCTGGTTTACCCTAATAAGATTTTCTAAATCCTAAAGTTGTGTTGGGCAAAAGGTTAATGAAGTAGCTAAGCAGAAAGTCTTTGGAAAACCATTTTAGAATATTTAGCAATCTTATGGTGCTGTGGAGATATATCTGCTGAGTGGAGAGGGATCTCAGTCAATCCTTGTCTCTTTGTTATGGCCACCAGAGAGCTATGTTAGAGGATAAGTGATCAGAGGTAGTTGGAGACTTACCTGTACTGCAGCATGTCCTCAAAATAGCTAATCTCTGGTTGAATAGTTATTAGCTTCTACCCTATGTGTCTTGCAAGAAAATAAAATCTTCCAAAGAAAAAGTGTATCGTTCAAATAATCGACACATTTTCATACATAAGGTCTGATATTCAACAGAAATGTAAAAGGCATGCCCAAGAACAGTACCAAATTCACAAAATCCAGGATAAAGAAGAATGATAGAAAAAGACCCAAAGATGATCCAGATATTGGCACTAGCAAAAAAAAAAAGACTATGAAGTAACCATGGTTAATATATTCAATAAAATAAAGTGAAAGATGTAGAAAATAGATGAAAATATAGAGAATTCCTCTAGGGAATTTGAATCAATTAACAAACAAAACAAAATCCAATGGAAATTCTAGAATTAAAAAGTTCAGTACCTGAAATTAAAAAAACACTATATGTAGTTGAGTTTAACAGAAAATTAGAGCAGTAAAGAGAATTGGTGAACTGGAAGACAGACAAATCAATTGAAATGCATAGTGATAAATAAATACATGGAAAACTGGAAAGAAGATAAGAGACATTTGGAATGGTATAAGATGGTTAGAAATAAGTGAAAAAATAACAGCTTACACAGTGATTCAGTAGTACTTTTTTCTGATTTAGACTGTAGTAAGTACTATCATACATTCTAGTAATTTTCCAAGTGGACATTGGTTGCCCAAATGATATATAAGATAATGCACAGATAGACAGAAAAAATAAATATTAAAACTCTACTTATTTTTAAACTAATTTTTTAATACCTTTCATTTTTATGCTTTTTAAAATATATATATATATATATATATATATATATATATATATATATATATATAATCATACATGGTAGTATATAAATGTATATGAATAAGAAACAAAAATATATTGGGGTGTGAATTCATTAACAAAAATGTTTTTTTAATAAAAGAGATATATGATCAAAACTTTGAAAAAAAAATGACCTATTTTATATATGGGAGTGGTGGCCTGGATATTAAATAATAGAGGCCCGGTGCACAAAATTCATGCACTGGGGGGGGGGGGTTGTCCCTCAGCCCAGGCTGCACCCTCTCCAATCTGGGACCCCTCAGGGGATGTCCGACTGCTGGTTTATGCCCAATCCTGCTCACAATCTGAGACTGCTGGCTTCTAACCACTCTCCTGCCTTCCGGCCTGGGTGCACCTAACCACTTCTGCCTGCCAGCCCAATCACCCCCTAAACACTCCCCTGCCGGTCTGATTGACACCTAACTGCTCCCCTGCTGGCCCGATCCCCCCCCAACTGCCCTTCCCTATAGGCCTGGTTGCCCCCCAACTGCCCTCCCCTGCTGGCCATCTTGTGACAATGTGGGGGTGGCCATCTTGTGACATGAGGGCATGAGGGTCAATTTGCATATTGCCTCTTTGTTATATAGGATTAGCACAGTAACTTTTCCTGATCAATGATATTTTGTTCTGTAATATTGCCCGAAAGTATGTTTTGCTTTGTTTTTTTTTTAAAGAAACATATTTCTGGATACATTCATTATACCAGGAGCTAAGTAAATCATAGAACACCTATGACAGAGGTGATTTTCATTAGCATGAAGGCCCATAGATAAACGGTAAAGTGAGCAGAGCTGGCTGGTTAAGAGCACATTTCCATGCCTTCTAAACCTCCTATATCAAAACTCCTCCCCACTAAGAGGGACACTTATTTTCTCATTTTTCTAAGTGTTCTCCCCCCTCCACTTTTGTTCCAGCCTTTGAAGAACATGCTTTAAAGCCCTTTTCTTCCCACCAACCTAATCAAAACCCAGTCTCTCAATTTTGGCTTTACGGCTAATTTCAAGTGTTTGTTAGTTAAGGGGAAAACATTTTGACTTACTAATAAAACCTGAGCATGAGTGGTTCATATCTCAGTTACTACTTGTTTACAAATTTTATAGAGTTTGTTAACCCAGTGTGGTATACAGTTATGAAACTTCAAGACAGAATGACTCATTATACAGGGTGGGGAAAAAGTAGGTTTACTGTTTTGAGTGTGTGAAACAGAGTTGATTCTTGTATTATTTATTAATTATTGCATTATTTTCCATACAAATGACTGTGAACCTACTTTTGCCCCAACCTGTGTGCACTTTCCTCTCACTTCTAAATGATGAGTCCTTAGAAATATTTAATGTTTTTAGGTGTCTGTTTTTCCATCCATCAAATGGGAGTTATGACACCCATGGGACTGTAAAGACCCTGGTTTTATGTTTCTACACAGTGAGTGTTTTTACTGTGATCTGAGTTAAAGGACACACTGTGTAATTTAAAGGATTACTGAATAGATAGTAAGAGATTTATCCCCCCAGAGGTATGTGCTTACATTTCAAAGGAGGATAAGAGCCAGAGCCATGGAGACATTCCAGGGATTTTCAACCCTGAGACATTTGGATCATCTTCCCCACCCACAGATACTTATTCACATCCCAAAGTTTAAAACCCTGAATCCTCTCTTCCAAGGATAATTTATTTACATTAGGGAGATTAAGTTTCTATCCCTCTCTCAGGATTCTTATTTTCTAGGCTCTCTTCCATTATGTGGAGGGTGACATCTGCCTTTCATCATATTTCACCAGGGAGGGAAAAATATTTGAAACAAAAAATAACTAATCTGGTTAGTGCTATAAGTAAAATATTCTGCCTTGACCCGGAAAATTTTATGTTAACTTTCAGATTAATATAAATAAATATAGACAAAAACTATCAATATTTGCCTTATTAACAAAAGAGAGGGTCAAATGAGATAGTGGATATGGAAGGGCTTCTAAAAGGACTTACACAGGAGGTCATTTTCTCCAATTTTATTTTGCTGCTGTCCTTAATGAAGGAGAAGGGTGTTTGACATAACTTAAAAATGCCCCAGAATTATGTACTTTCATATTTGAAATTTGCTTATGAATTCCTTGAACCATAAAGGTCTAGGTGAGAGAAATTTTGAAGGCTATTATAATATTTCTTATTAACTATACCCTGAAAATCTAAGTGGATATCCAAGCCATTAGAGACAATTATAGTAAATGTTACAGCTAGAACTCATAAAATATTATATTATTGACTGTCAAGATTTTTTAAAATAAGGTTTTTCACCTTAAAAAGATAGAAAAAATTTACTTATAAATTATAATACTGAGATACAAAGTTAACATTGGCAACTTGGGATGTGTCTTGCTGAGATATTATGTGGAAATAAGACTAACACATTCACACTTGGAGAACTGTCTTCTCTACATAGGGATACAATGTTTTTGATAACTTTTTCAGATTTCTAAGCCTTTTAATTTTATTTCAAATGTTTACTTAAAATATTTAATTTCCTTTTAAATTTTGAAACAAACATCATTTATATAGCCTAAAAATTCAATAGTCCAAAAATAAGTGAAGCGGTAGTCAAGATAATTTCTTAGCATATCTGCCTTTCCAATAGTACCAATTCTAAAGTTAGAGGGCACTACAAAGATAGAACCCTCCTTTCAAAGTAATGACATATACATTTATTTAACAAGGCAGTTTTCTCCAAATGTCAAAGTTTCAGCCCCAAGGCATTTCTCTGGACACACTGTAGAAAATACAGTTATTTAAATAAAACCTCCATTTCCTTTGGCATTCTTTTTCACAATTCATCTCTAACAGGGAGACTTCCAATATCTCGATAGTGCTGTCTATAAAGGGAAGGCAAAGCTTATGCCATTTATTTATTACATCTCTTTTCCCATCTTCAGTATTTTCTATTATTCCATACATAGGCTGGTTCTCTCATGTATTAAAGAAAAATGCCATTAGTATATCACTTGGCAGATGTTGTTTGAATAAATATGTAGGCATATATACACAGATATGTGAATATGTATATATAACATATACATGTGCACTTATTTATTGTCTTGTGTCACACTCTATATGCATTAGTTTAATTTTCATAACACATTTTTATGATAGGTTTTATTACTGTCTCCATTTTACAGATAGGGTTGTTGAGACTCAAACATGCTATTTACCCAGAACTAGTGAGGTAGTAAGTGGGGAGTCATGGTTTGAACCCCAATGCCCAAGTTATGAAAAATGGTATAATAATCATTGAAAGATATGGAGAAAAATAACTTATGTTTTAAGTTATGGTAGCCAAAGAAGTGTTTCTGAAAGTAATATATTGAGCAAGTTGATTGAGATACATTGTTTTACACACATTCTTTAATAGAGAGACAGTTTTGAGTGGCAGGAAAAAACACTGTGTTTAGATTTGGCCAAATCTAAGTCACTAACTTATGTGAGTTTGGACAAGTTATATGAGTCCTCCAAGCATAGTTGTTAATATAGCTTTAAAAGTACTTCTCACAAAATAGGTGGGTAACAATTTTGAACCATTTCTGGTAGAATGCAAATATTCAGCTTTCCCACCAAGATATGGATATCAGAAACCTTTCGTTCTTAGGCTGTCTTTTTTACTTCCTTTGGCCAATGAAATATGACAGCAACTTAGCCAGTTTTGATCCTAGACTATAAAAACTCCTGTAAACTTTCACTCTCACTTTTTGAATCCTGCCAGACCTGTCTGCTACATAATGAGAAACACAAAGCCTGGTTTACCTCCCCCGCCCCATGGCAATCACATCGCCAGACCCAGCAGTCAACCAGACCTTCAAAGCAGAACTGCCTGGCTGACTGGCAGCTACTTGCATACACATGATTTAGTCCAGCAGATATCCGAACTGCCTAGCTAAGCCCAGCACAAACTACCAACATACAGAACCAAACTAACGGTTATTGATTGAAGTCACTAAATTTTGGAGTGATTTTATTCAGTAAAAACCTACTGACACAGTATTTGTATCATTCTCCTTCTCAAGTCTTTGTGCAACACTATGCTTCCAGTTAGAGGAAGGAGAATACAAAAGAATTATAAGGCATGTTTCCTGGCCCCAAAGAGTTCATACAGTCTTGTAAAATGAAAATGACACATATGGGATAATTATATACAGGACAAAATAGGATATAATCAGATGCTTAGTCTCCATATATGAACTCCAAACAGATTAGATCATTAAGAAAGCAAATTTATCCTTCAAGGCTTCTCAATTCCTACTTAATGTACACAGACAGTTATCATCTTCATCCCTGTGCCTTCATGGCAATTGAGAGTGCTGGATTTGTGGCAGTTGACCTGAGAAAGAACTGGTGAGAATTCATAAAAACCTTCTTGGTTCCCAATAGCAAGCTCCCCATTGGAATAACTTTAGCTTGGATTACTGAAAGGAGTGGATGAGTCACACAGATAAACTGGCAGAAAGAAGAGAGGGGATAGATAGCCATTTCTGTCAGTAGGCCTGCTTTGAAAGCATGAAATCTTTTAACCACACACATACTGACAAGCTGTTGTCAATGGTCACTAATGTATGAACATTGAAGTCAGCAGCAGCCAAACTGGAGAGGCAGATGTAATTTAAAACATGAGTTTTGGAATCAGCCAGATCTAGATTCAAATTAAGACTCACATTCACTTACTCTGTGATTTCAAGAATGTTGAATAAGCTATTTTTAGCATCCTCATGTGTAAAAAGAGGATAACAATGGTGCATGCCTCATTGGTGTGTTGTGGGAACAAAGAAAGCTAAATATATATATACACACATACATCATTTAGCTCAACAACTGGCACAATGTAGATGTTCATTGCACAGAGTATTACATGTGTTTGCTCTTTTTGGTGTAGGTTTCCTAAATTTAGAAGAAGAAAAAAGATTATTGAGAGGGAAGACCTACATACAGGGTGTGGAACAATTTGCCCCTAGAAAAATGAACTAAAAGTGATCTCTTCACACACACACACACACACACACACACACACACACACACACACACACCAAAACAACAAACAACAACAAGCTGGTCTCAGCAGTATTTGTCATGTTTAAAGTGTGTCTCTCTTCTGTTGCTGCTTTTCTGTTTGTTTTGTTTTTTTGTTTTGTTTTGTTTTGTTTTTACCTGAAGATGATGCACCTTTGTCTCTGGAGTGATATCTGTCTTTCAATATTCCCATTTTGAGTGCCTGAAATGCAAAGTGTGTAAGAATAGAAGAAAATCCATTGTGACCAATTGTGCATTTAGTATGTGGGCTGTGGAAAGACTTCTAAAACATACTGAGAATCTTTCCAGTGTCTCCCCATTATGTAAGCGGTGAGTGGTGCTAACTAATGGGCTTGTCTCTAAGCAGCACCCCCAGTTTCTGTTCTTTATGAATTACCTGCTAGGAGCAGGATAATGAGTCCCTTGCCTCACACACTCTATCTCCTCTACAAAGAAAACCAGGAGAAGCTGCTAAGTTTTTACTATATTCTCTTTAATGGATTTGTCCATTTCTTTCTGTTCTCATTTGCTTTTTCGTATTCTGCAAATGATTTTCTCTTTTAAAGAACCTTATCTCTGGCCACGTTTTTATTCAAGCTGCAGTCACAGTTCTTTGACTAGAGTTCTTTCTACCCTAAAGTGTGGAGGAGACAGGATTTGCAGCTCATTTACTCAACTGAACTCAGTAGTATTTTGTTGGTTGGTGGTGCCTGTTAAATGGAAGAAGAAATTTCAGAAACATTGATTGACAGACCTCTCTTATTTATGCTTCATTTCTCAAATGCTGGCAGAGTTCTCTTCACTATTTGTGTTTCCACTCCCTGACCTTCCTACATTGCACTGATTCTTCAGCCAATTGGACACTTTAAAAAAGCAAGGAAATAGAATGGGTTAACGCATGAACTTCAATACATTTTACATTCTTTCTTGTGCCTCCCTTACACATCCTTGATCTGTATCCTGGGAAATACACAGTGGTAAGGATGGAAATGATTCACTCTAAAAATTTCTGACAGGATTGCTCTGAAATGATGTGGATGTTCTTAAATGACATATACCGATGAAGTCAGGAGACCTCAGTGCTCTTCACCTGCTGTGTCCTCTTGACTCTTCTCCCTTCTCTTGTCCTGGCAGTAATTCCGCTCACTGCATACAATCACCTTTCAATCCTTGCCCTCCTCCTCCTCCAAGGCTGTTGCACTGCTAGCAGCAGAGACAGAAGGCAGACACAGAGAAAAAGATGGAAAGCATGCATGTCTGGCTGTATTCTAAGACAAATACACATGTTTGGACAGCACTCATTAGTTTCTATTACTTATAGGGTTTTTTTCCTTTGATAAGGACTATCAAGAGTTGGTTATATAGAAAACGTAAGACATGGGCCCTAAAATTGTTAATTGCACACACTTTAGGTTGTGCAGGCGTTATACCCATTAAAATAATAAAAGCTAACATTTCTAGAGTGCCTAACACTACTAAGAATATTATGTAACATTATGTGTATTATGCTATTTATTCTTTATAGCAACCTGATGAGAAAATTGTTATCATTATTCCCATTTTATTGATTAGGAAACTGATGTTAACACTAATATAAATTGGCTAAGATAAAACTGAGCATAAACAACATAACCCTGATTTAAGCCCATTTCTATTTGACTCCAGAGTCAGAGCTCAAAAAATACTATGGAATATGTCTAAACTAAGTATACTCAAAATTCAACCACTTGTTTTTGAGCCATATAATACACTAGACAGTGTATTCGGCCATTTAATTTGCATAAACCCTGATAAGGTGAGTGTTAGTATACCAATATTTATATATATATATATAGTAATATATTGCCCTGACCAGTTTGGCTCAGTGGCTAGAGCGTCAGCCTGTGGACTGAAGAGTCCCAGGTTTGATTTCGGTCAAGGGCATGTACCTCGGTTGCGGGCACATCCCCAGTAGGAGGTGTGCAGGAGGCAGCTGATGGATGTTTCTCTCTCATGGATGTTTCTAACTCTCTATCCCTCTCCCTTCCTCTTTGTAAAAAATCAATAAAATATACATTTTTTTAAAAAAGTAATATAGGAAAATAAAGAAAGTGAGTAGTAAATCCAGAATTTAAATCTAGGTTTTCTCTTCTTTCTAACAGTGTCACTGAATGGTATAGAAATACTACTACACCAGTACATAGGATTGCCAATACTACCTGATAACAGCATTTATAGCTGTACGGTATTTAGACAATCTCGAGATTAAGGTTCCTCAGATAAACAATATATAAAGAGATTTATTATAAGGAATTGACTCATGTGATTATGGAGGCTGAGTAGTCCCAAAATCTGCAGTCGGCAAACTGAAACCTCAGGAGAGCCAATGATGTAGAATCAGTATGAGTCCAGAGACCTGAGAACCAAAAGAGTAGATAGTATAAATTCTAGTTCAAGTCTGAGTTTAAAGTCAAGAGAGGATCAATTTTCCAGCTCAAAAACAAAGAGTGAGAGCAAATTCTCTGTTACTGTACCTTGTTGTTCTATTAGGCCTTCAATGAATGGATAAGGCCCACTCACTGCTTTACTCAATCTGCCCGTTCAAATGTAAATCTCATCCAGACATATCCTCACCACACACCCAGAATAATTTTAACCGAACATCTGGCACTCTATGGTCCAGTCAAGTTGACACATAAAATTAACCCTTACAATCCCTTTTTAGAAGGAGTATACAGGATCTGATAATAAAGAAAATTATAAGGATACTAGAGACCTGGTGCACGAATTCATGCAGCAGTAGGGTCCCTTGTCCTGGCCTGTGGGATCGGGCTGAAACCAGCTCTCCGACATCCCCTGAGGGGTCCCGGATTGCAAGAGGGCACAGACCAGGCAGAGGGACTCCACGGGTGCATGATTGGTGCTCAATCAGGGCTGGGGAGGGACGTGGGAGGTTGGCTGGCAGGAGAGGGACCACGGGAGGGCTCCAGGGTATGTCCGGCCCATCTCACTCAGTCCCGATTGGCCGGACCCCAGCAGCAAGCTAACCTACCAGTTGGAGTGTCTGCCCCCTGGTGGCCAGTGCACATCATAGCAAGAAGTTGAGCAGCCTTAGCATATCATTAGCATATTACACTATGATTTGTTGAAGGGATGTCTGGACAACCAGACACTTAGCATATTATGCTTTTATTATATAGGATATGGAGGTAACATTCTTTAAATTCAAAACTGCTTCCAAATCTATTTTCACCACTGCCTGTGTTATCGGAGAAATGCATAGATTGTCTTTCTCTGTTGCTAGTGGTAGTAGGATTCTTGGGATACTGCAGGAATAAGCATTTCCAGTGGTCCCCACAGGAAGATGAGATGTGGTAGAAAGCTTTATTTGCATGGAATTACATCCTTGGGTTTCCAAGGTCCCATTTCCCTTAATCCAGTCCTGAAACAGGTGCAACTGGGGATTTAGCAGAGCTAGAAGCAGAGCCAGTATCCAAAGTTTCTGTCCCATGTTGGAGATGGGTCAAGTATAGCATTAGGCTAATTGCGGTCCATCGGTCCATTGTGTGGGGTCCATATGGCTGTGAGCCATGTGCCCTAATACAGGGGAGCCATGAGAGTGTGCCCCCTGCAACAAGTGCCCCCAGAGTCCCAAGAGCACAAGAGACTAAGAGAGAGAGAACTCCTTTGTTTAGGAGATTAAGTATCTCAAATCTTCCAGCTCTTGCAGTGACCCTCAGGTGTGACTGACAGGCAATTACCTTCCCTATTTCACCCAGACTTTACTGGGCATGCCTATAATATTTGGCCTTCCCTTTGCTCCATTCCAGTTATTTAATAACTAGATTTATTACAATGGTATCACTCCATATAAAAACTCTTGGTGTAGACAAAGATTTTAGAGGTAATGTAGCCCAACTATTTACCCTGTCCATAAATCTTTTCCTCAACATTCTTCTCCTTAAATACTTCTAGTGACTATAAACTCATTGTTACTTGAAGTAACCCATTTCTTTTTCAGAAAGCATCATGCTGGGTAACTCTTTCTTATGTTAATCAGTGTCTCTAATATGATAAAAAGTCAAAGTTTAAAGAGGTTTTAACTATCAACATAAATGTTCTTATTTTAGATTTATAAAATGAACCATTGTGCTATGAACAGGATCAGCACTGACACTAGACCCAGTTTCTTTCACTTCTACTCTAGTACATTTCCACTACAATGCACCTCCATTCATTAAGCTCAGATATGGCAGTTGTCTATGTGAAAGTCCTTCTGATATTGGGAAACAATATTTATGTTTCCCACTTTTTCCCCACCCTCATTCTAGGCTTCTCTGGGGTAATAGCCTCAGTTTTTTTTAACTACCCCTCACATAGCATAATGTTGAAAGCAATCTTTTTTTACCTCTCCTATGTGTTCATGTCTCCTTTAAAACATTATTTAAACATGAACACACTATTTCTGTGACGAGTGGTGCAAAAGTAAGTTTGTCACCTCAACTGAATGCAGCCTGAAATTACATTCATTTTGTGTCAACCATATGTTTTGCTTTAAACAGTAACTACCCTTTGCTTTATTTAGTAAGCTTAAGTGTAAGACATCACATTTATTTCTACCATCTATGCATGTCATATTGTCAGCATATTGAAATTTCTTGGTTCCATACCTATAACCCAACAAATAAGCTTGCTTTTCTTAAATCTTTCAACTCCTTTTTTATTTTTCTTAGGGAAGATGGCATCAATGCTCTCATTTTAATAAGAAATAAAATATATATTCACTAAGATCAAGATAAAGAGTGAAACATATATTATTACAGATCCAACAGTTCCACTCCCAGTTTGAAATATGCTCCCCTGACCTCCTGTCTGGGGGATTCTTCAGCCTAAGCCTCTTGATTATTGGCAATAACCTATCCCAAACAGTACCCAGGACATAGATGGTCAAATAATGATTGAAGAAACTTGCACAATGAATGGAAATGATAGAAAGTGCTGAGTTGAAATGGAAGAAATTTCAAAGAGAAATTTTTGAAAATCTATAGGCTACCAGCTTAGATGACTCCTTGAAGGAATAAGAAACTAACAAAAATCTCTTGGTATGTAAGTGAGAGAGCTATATTACAAAGCATCAATTATTGTTTCACTAAGGTTACCATTACACATAAAGTAAATTACAAATAAACTCAGATCATTAAAGTTTAAATAAGGTGGTTCTCACCCTGGTATTATGTCTATGAAGTGTTTTCAAGAGAAACACTTCATTGTTGTTGTTGTCTAGTCATCAGAGAGCTCTTAAAATTTGGCTGGTCTTTATTACCTTCAACTACATGAACATAGATAATGGTGGATAAATTGACAAAATTGCATTTATTTATTAGCAATGAAGACAATGAAAGAATTGCTGTACTAAATATCTCATGAGACTTTTTACAAAATTCATTAACGAATAATCTGGCTGACATTAACTCATACCATTGTGTGCTGCAATTGTTTAGAATATATCAAATAATGTGTTTCTGATGATTTTATACAGATACAATAGTTACTTTGAAACAATCAGGGAAAGACCTTTCTTTAATTTATTTCATATACCACTTCCAACTAATATTTCTCAAATGCCATTTTTATTGTAATATTTCTATTTTCAAAAAATATATTTTAACTGAATTACAGCAGACTAGATACTCAGAACAACTCTCTTGATTGAAACTAATATGTTTAAAAAAGTAATTTTAAAACTAATTTTATAAAAATTGTATAATTGTCAGAAAAGGAAGAAAGCCACAGAGGTCAACATAAAGTGAAAACTAAAATCCTATATAGAAGAGACAACCAAAACTATATTCTTTTTCTTTCTTTTCTTTATTTTTTTTAAATTTGTTTTTGTTTGTCTGATACTGAGGATAATTTGCACTTAGGCTACTGTAGCTCTGTGAAGTAAGTGACATAAAATTAATTCTATGGTCTCCTCAATTTGGATGTCTGGCAAGAGAACTTCCACATAAAGCTGGTACCTGTAAAGTTGACATTCATTAAAAAAGGATAAAAAGAGGAACCTGTTATATAGGATAGGGTAGAAAGTAAATTGCCTACCTCAAACTCAGTATCAAATACATGGAAAAATTCTTCCCTGAAATAATTCAAATCTGCAAAGAAAACCTCATGGGGATTCAAGTCTAAATTCAACAACTTATATGCTCCAAAATTATAAAGCAGACATTTTATTTTAATGTGTTGCATTGTTGGCAGTGCTCATGAGTGACTTATAGGCAAAAATATATTCTTTTGGAAAGCATATTTTCAACCCAGTTCTCAAGAAGTTCAACAAAATGAAATAACAATGTTGCATGTGCTTAAAGTAATAAACAGAAGTTGCTAAATAAGTTTGAGGAAAAAAAAAGAAATTCAATTAACAATCATATTTGAAAAATACAAATGAAAAATAAAACAATTGAAATGCAAAATTAAAAAGAGCCGACAGGACATTATTTTAAATATTTTTTTTGTTAATCCTCAACCTTGGATATTTTTTTCCATTGATTTTATTTAAGAAAGAATGAAAGGGAGGAAGATAGCAAGAGAGAGAGAAACATCCATGTGAGAGAGACACATCAACTAGTTGCCTCCCACATGTACCTGACCAGGGTGGGGATCGAGCCTGCAACCCAGGTACATTCCCTTGATTGGATTGGAGCCTGCCACGTTCCAGTCCACAGGCTGATGCTCTAACCACTGAGCAAAATTGGCTAGGGCACATTTTAGTTTTTAATAGCATATTAAATAGTGTCCATATTTAACATCATATTAAACACAGATGAAGAGAGAATTAATGATCTAGAAGAAGATCTAAAGACATCACCTTGAATTATGTTGCAATATCCCAGAGAGGCAAAAAGATGCAATGTAAATATATATATGCAGAATAACTTAAAAAAAATTGACACAGTGATACTTCACAGTGAAACAATAAAATGAATGGGAGAGAGAGACAAAGACAGATTTATAGAAAGATTGTAAACTTTAAACATACGATAAAGTAGAGATTACCTTGAAAGTAATGGCAAGTGAACATATGGATGGATTCTTAATAGCGAAAGCAATAATAGAAGACACAAGAAAGTGGATTAATAGTCTTCATTGTGATTAGAGCAAATAATTGTCAGCCCAATGTAATTATTTGTCAAGAACAAAAATATAGTAAAAACTTTTTCAACCAGAAGTCCAGAAGGCCTCATTAAAGATACTTTTAGATTTGTATTTTAGACAGACTAAAATGATCTAAAAGAGCATTTAAGCAGCAAGAGAGAATGTGTGACAAACATAATTATAAATATGTGGAAAAATCAAAACAAATATTAACTTATGAAATAATTTTAAAAATCTACCATATAGTAATATGGTAGAAATGAATCCTAAATATACCAATAAGCAAAATAAATATCTTTGCTAAGATTTTACATAGATAAGATAAAATTAGGTGACTAGATTAAAAATACAAATAAAACCTGGCTAAATATTAGTATAGAAGATATGCTTAAACATAAAACAATAAAAGGTCAAAAGCAAAAGGAATAGAACATCTCTCAAATGAATATTAAACTAAGTGAAATAGGTGTAACTGTATTAGTTTCAGAAAAACTAATCTTTAACTTAAGAAGGTATTGCTAGGGACAAAAAAAAGAGATCAATATACAATAACAAAAGAAGATGAGGAAAATTTAAACTTGAAGGCAACTAAACATAACTTTAAACCATATAAAAATTGATATAACCACAAATATAATAGAGAAATCCACCCTCGTGATAGGAGATAATAAATTTATTTTGAGTAATTACAAGAATGAACAATAAAACAAATAAAACAAAAACAAACAGTAAAGATTGAGAAGATGAAATTACATAAAAATAAAGATTGATCTAAGGGATATAATAAGAATATCTTTTTGTAAATTATGGACTATAAATTATTGTATTTTAAATTTAATTAAATTTATTGGTTAATAACATATGTTTCATGTGTACAACTATATAATACACGATGTGTATACTCCATTGTGTGTTTACCATCCAAAAACTAGTCTGCTTCCATCACCATATATGTGACTCCCTTTTCCACCTCTCAACCCCCCTGCTCACCATTATTCTGCTATAAACTTGTTTGTTCATTTGTTGCTTTAAGTTTTATATCCCATGTATGATATGAATGAAATCATTTGGTTCTTGTCTTTATGACTTATTTCACTTAGCAAGATACCCCAAAATTGCATCTATATCAGTGGTCCTCAACCTTCCTAATGCTGCGACTCTTTAATACAGTTCCTCATGTTGTGGTGACCCCCAACCATAAAATTATTTTCATTGCTACTTCATAACTGTAATTTTGCTACTGTTATGAATCATAATGTAAATATCTGATATGCAGGATGTATTTTCATTGTTACAAATTGAACATAATTAAAGCATAGTGATTAATCACAAAAACAATATGTAATTATATATGTGTTTTCAGATGATCTTAGGCGACCCCCAGGGAAAGGGTCGTTCGACCCCCAAAGGGGTCGCGACCCACAGGTTGAGAACCGCTGATCTATATAGTTGTAAATGGCAACATCTTACCGGGAATTATAGACTACACATTATTTTAAATATGCACTCAAAATTTATACAAAGTGAGCACATTCAAGGTCAGAAATTTAGCATCGATAAATTTAAAAGAATAGTATCATAGAGATGACCTTCAATGACCATATAATTAATTTAAGTAAGACATCTAGAAAGAAAACTAAATATAAAAATTAAGAGAACTTGTAAGTTAAAAAATAAAGTAGATGTTAGAATATAGTCAGTATAAAACAAGTAAGAAAATATAACAATGATACTTGTAGGAAGCAAATAACATGGTACTTAGAAACTTGTAGCTATAAGTGTTTATAGTCAATGTACTAAGTGTTCAAAATAAGAAATTATAAAACAAAACAGAATAATAAATTCAAATTTTTATAAAATTATAAAGTTAACAAACGTTAATTAAATAGAAAACAGATTAGACAGTATTTAAATAGATAGTTTTTTGAGAAGCCTAATGAAATAATCAAACTTCTTGTAAGACTATAAATACAAAATTGAAATACACAACATCAAGAGCAAAAGGCGCCCATTGTGGAAGATGGCGGCATAGGTTAACGCCGGAGATTGCTGCCTCGAACAACCACTTCAAAAAACAACTAAAGACGGAACGGACATCATCCAGAACCACAGGAAGGCTGGCTGAGTGGAAATTCTACAACTAGGAGGAAAGAGAATATCATACCCAGACTCAGAGGAGGCGCAGTGCTGAAGTGAAATACTGAGGTGCGGAGTGTGCACGGAGCGGGCTGGTGGCTGAGGGCACAGTTGTTGTTTTCAATTGGGAGGGAGTTTCAGACTCTGAGCTCCAGATCCGGGTGAGTCTCTAGGGACCCAGACTCAAACAGGAGAAGCGGGACTGTCTGGCTTCGGTCGGAACTCGAAGGCAGCTTTCTCTCCGAGGTTTGCAGCAGTTGCTGGGACTCTGTGAGGCAGAGCCCCTAAGGATGGAACTGAGAGCAGCCATAACTGCTAGCTCCGTCCACCCTTTAGATTCCCAGGGACCCGCCCCGCCCAAGCCCTGCACAGAGCCATTTGCCGATAGCCTCAGGCAAATGCTAGATTAGCACTGCCCTAGAGATCCAGCACAGAAGCTCTCCCACTGCAGACACAGCGGACCGTCATAGCCAGTTAGCCTGGAGGTCAAATCACCCCTGGTATTGCCGACAACAATCAAGGCTTAACTACAACAAGACTGCGCACAAAGACCACTAGGGGGTGCACCACGAAAGCATTAAAAATGCGGAGACAAAGAAACAGGACAAAATTGTCCATGGAGGATATAGAGTTCAGAACCACACTTTTAAGGTCTCTCAAGAACTGTCTAGAAGCCGCCGATAAATGTAGTGAGATCCTCAAGAAATATAATGAGACCCTCGATGTTGTGATAAAGAACCAACTAGAAATTAAGCATACACTGACTGAAATAAAGAATATTATACAGACACCTAACAGCAGACCAGAGGAGCGCAAGACAAGTCAAAGATTCAAAATGCGAAGAAGCAAAAAACACCCAACTGGAAAAGCAAAATGAAAAAAGAATCCGAAAATACGAAGATAGTGTAAGGAGCCTCTGGGACAGCTTCAAGCGTACCAACATCAGAATTGTAGGGGTGCCGGAAGATGAGAGAGAGCAAGATATTGAAAACCTATTTGAAGAAATAATGACAGAAAACTTCCCCCACCTGGTGAAAGAAATAGACTTACAGGTCCAGGAAGCGCAGAGAACCCCAAACAAAAGGAATCCAAAGAGGACCACACCAAGACACATCATAATTAAAATGCCAAGAGCAAAAGACAAAGAGAGAATCTTAAAAGCAGCAAGAGAAAGAAACTCAGTTACCTACAAGGGAATACCCATACGACTGTCAGCTGATTTCTCAACAGAAACTTTGCAGGCCAGAAAGGAATGGCAAGAAATATTCAAAGTGATGAATACCAATAACCTACAACCAAGATTATTTTATCCAGCAAAGCTATCATTCAGAAATGAAGGTCAGATAAAGAGCTTCAGAGATAAGAAAAAGCTAAAGGAGTTCATCACCACCAAACCGGTATTATATGAAATGCTGAAAGGTATCCTTTAAGAAGAGGAAGAAGAAGAAAAAGGTAAAGATTCAAATTATGAACAAAAAACATGCATCTATCAACAAGTGAATCTAAGATTCAAGTGAATAAATAATCTGGTGATCATAATAGAATCAGGGACATAGAAAGAGAATGGACTGACTATTCTTGGGGGGGAAAGGCGTGTGGGAGATGCGGGAAGAGACTGGACAAAAATCGTGAACCTATGGATGAGGACAGTGGGTGGGGAGTGAGGGCGGACGGTGGGGCGGGAACTGGGAGGAGGGGAGTTATGGGGGGAAAAAGAGGAACAAATGTAATAATCTGAACAATAAAGATTTAATTTAAAAAAAAAAGAAAAAAAAGAGAGCAAAAGGGAAGACCATAAGTACAGAAGATACAAAATATTTCAATATATTAAAATGCTTTCTGATGCTAAGTATGAAACCTTAGATGAAATGGATAGATGCCTGAAAATATAAAACATAGAAGAATCAACTAAAAAATAAATTAAAGGACTTTTAGTTCTACTAATATGGATTTTACCAACTAAAGTCTCTCACTCCCACTGATTCAACTAAAATATCTAGAAAAAATGAAAAAAGCAACTAGCTGAGGATGTTCAAAAGTAAATAATAGCAGAAGGACTAGGGAAATCAAAATTTAAAGAATGATCAAACAGTGGCAGTATGTTTCTTACTTTTATTTTCTTCATCTCCTAAATTTGACATAATTTTGGACCTGATAAAGTAACAATTTAATGGGTAGAAACAAACAAAAAAATCTCTAAAAGAAATCCATCATTCTGCTAGAGGACCAAATAAAATGACCAAGCATGCCAGGAAGTATCTTCACTTTTTTCTTCTTTTCTCTCTTGGCCCTGTCTTGAGGCCAATCCAATTCACATATCTTTGGTTAACAGAACCTGGAAATGAGGCATCTCATGCGCAAAGAGTATGAGGGCATCTCCATTTTTCCACTCTTTTCTCTTGCTTCTTGGCCCTGAGTATGGACCCACTTATATGGAACTGAACTATAACAGGGAAAATTCTCAGAGAACCCCATTTTTCCCATAATAAAAGAACTGGAAAAGAGGATCTCTAGTGTATCTATGAACCAACACAAGTGTGGACATACACTCAAACTGCACATGTATGGAAAGCACTCAAAGAAGCAATGCACAGCTATGTAAACCTCTACCCAGGTCTGAGACCAACCCCTGAGGGATACTTGCAAGGGGCAGACCAACAACATAGCAGAGGCTTTGAAAACTGAACTGACAGAAGTAATCAGACCTTGAGGTCTAATCCTAGGCAGGTTGATCTAATCCTAAGCAAGCTAAAAAAGACAAAACACAGAAAACATCAACAGATTTTAATAAGACCTATAGGTTCACACTATAATACTGAAAATGAACAGAATACAATTAAAAACTATTCAATATTCAAGAAATAGAAAAATATGACCAATTCTCAAGGTAAAAGACAATGAAAAGATACCTAATCTAAGTTAAAGTCAATATGATCTCACTCTTGAAATGAATGAAAAGACAGAATTGTCAGCAGAGATATGAAAGCTGTAAAAAAAATAAGCAAAATAAAATTTTAGAACTGAAAAATAAAGTATTGTGAAAAACGATACCAAACAAAAGCATCCTGGACAGGTTCAATGCCAAATGATAAAAGAAAAATCAGTTAATTTGAATATAGTCAATAGCAATTTTAATCTGAAAAAAAGAGAAATTAGTGAGAAAAAAAATCTGTATAGATTCTAAGGGATTTGTGATGCCACATCAAACAATCTTATACTTGTATCATTTAATCCCCTGAATGATAAAAGGAAGTGATGAGTGCAAAAAAAAAAAAAAAAGAATAATTGTTGGAAACTAACTTCCTAAACTTGATGAAAGAAATAAATTTACAGATTAAAAAAGTAGGGGAACCACCTCAAAATTTAAATAAAATCATATTCAGATATACAATAATCAATTGCTATAAATCAGTGATAGATAAAAAATTGATACATTATAAATAAGGAAGCAATGATTTAAAGAACTGAAATCAGAAATTATGGAGGTTAGCTAAAGTGCTTAAAGAAAACAGAATTACTAATTCAGAATTATATGCCTAGTGAAAATATCTTTCATGAGTGAAATCAGTATAAGAACATTAACAAATATAAAAATAATGGTGTTTTTTTGCTCACAAACCTGTTTTAAAGAAATGATTAAGTGTTTTACTATGAAGGGAATATAAGAAGAAAACTTGGAACATCTGAAGGAAAGAAGAGCAATGGAAATATATAGTCAATATAACAGATTATCTTTCTCTTAATTTTGTTAAAATATATGATTGTTGAAAGAAAAAAACCTAAAAATATGTCGAGAGTAAAAATGTATGTGAACAACAAAAAAAATGTATGTGAACACAATACACATGGCAGCTATAATATGATGAGAGTAAGGCAAAGACTCATCATTGTAAGGCTTCTGCATTTTATAGTGCTAACAAGTTTGAGTAGAATCTGAAAAGTCATTTATATTGTCATTTCTAGAACAAATAAAAATGGCTGTTATAAATAAGACAGGAGATAGTAAGTGTTGAAGAGGATGTGGAAAAACGTGAACGCTGTGCACTGTTGGTAGAAACGTCAACTGGTACAACCACTATGAAAAACAGTATGAAGGTTTCTCCAAAAATGATCCAGCTATCCAACTGTTGGATAGATAAACAAAGGAGATAAAAACAGGATATCAAAGAGATATTTGCACTTCCCTGATATTGCAGTATTATTCACAATAGCCAAATATAAAGATGTGAATATATATATATATATATATATATATATATATATATATATATTAGAGGCCCGGTGCACAAAAATTTGTGCACTCGGGGGGGGGGGGTCCCTCAGCCCGGCCTGTGCCCTCTCGCAGTCTGGGACCCCTCAGGGGTGACCACTTTCTGGCTTAGGCCTGCTCCCCTGGGGATTGGGCCGAAGATGGCAATCAGACATCCCTCTGGCAGCCCGGCAGCCCTCGGGGGATGTCCACTTGCCAGTGGGGAGCAGGCCTAAACTGCAGTCGGACATCCTTAGCGCTGCTGAGGAGGCAGGAGGGGCTCCCACCACCACCGCTGTACTGGCAGCCATCAGCCTGGCTTGTGGCTGAGCAGAGCTCCCCATGTGGGAGCACCCTGACCACCAGAGGGCAGCTCCTGCATTGAGCGTCTGCCCCTTGGTGGTCAGTGTGTGTCATAGTGACCAGTCATTTCCAGTCCTTCTGCTGTTAGGGTCAGTTTGCATATTACCCTTTTACTATATAGGATAGAGGCCTGGTGAATGGGTGGGGGCTGGCTGGTTTGGCCTGAAGGGTGTCCTGGATCAGGGTGGGGGTCCCGCTTGGGTGCCTGGCCAGCCTGGATGAGGGGATGATGGCTGTTTGCAGCTGGTCACACCCCCTTCAGCGTGGGGGTCCCCACTGGGGTGCCTGGCCAGTCTGGGTGAGGGGCTGAGGTCTGTTTTCAGGCTGGCGGGCGACTGAAGCTCCCAACCTCTCCTTTTATTCTATTTTTTTTTTAATTCTGGGATTTATTTACCTTCTATGGCTGTCACTGGAACTGAGAGCAGGCTTTAGCTCTGAGGCCCGGCTCCAGCTCTGAGGCCTCAGCTGCTGAAAGCAGGTATCTGGGTTTGTTTGGCTTCTATAATTGAAACACTGTTGCAACTCCAGCTCTGAGGTCCAGCTGGCTGAAAGCAGGTTTCTAGGGTTTGTTTAGCTTCTATAATTGCAACATTTTTTCTTAGAGTGCAGCTCAGATGCCGGCAGCAGCAGGGGGGAACCTTGGCTTCCTCCATCACTGGAGCAAGCAAGCCTCCTGTTCGTTTCAGCTGCCTGGCTGCCGGCCGCCATCTTGGTTGGCAGTTAATTTGCATATTGCCCTGATTAGCCAATGGGAAGCATGTTGGAGGTACCATGAATTACCATGTTTGTCTACTATTAGATAGGAGATATATATATATATATAATGTGATATTAGTCAGCCATGAAAAAGAATGAAATCCTGCTATTTGTAGCAACATGGATGGACTTTGAGGACATTATACTAATGAAATAAATTAGACAGAAAAAGACAAACACTGCATGATATCACTTGTATGTGCAATCTAAAAAAAAAAATCCAAACTCATAGAAACAGAGAGTAGAGTGGTGATATAAATAGGGGCTGGGTGTGGGAGCATTGGAGAGCCATTGGTCAAATAGTACCAACATCCATTTAGAATATGAGTAAGTTCTGGGGATCTAATGCATAAGATTGTGAATACAGGTAACAATATATAGTTAGAACGTGCTAAGAGAGCAAATTTTAGCTGTTTTCATGACACAAACACACACCCACTGTAAAATATGTTCAACTTCATTAATATTCAATTACATACAAATTAATTATGGTTAAACAAAAGTTATACTCACCAGATTGTCAAAAATAAACTCAGACAGCATCAAGTGTTGACAAGAACATGAAGCAAAGGGAATTTTTACGCTCTGCTGGGTGGAAGAATAAATTTCTATTTAACAAAAGTTTTATATTATTTAATAAAATGAACATGTGAATACCTTATGACCCAACAACACTCGTAGGTATTTCTCTTAGGATACATAAAAGAGAGCTCATAACAGCAATGTTCATGACAGCAAAGCCTGAATAGAACCCAATAATCTGTCAGTGGTAGACAGGAAAAAGAAATTGTGTCATACTGAAACAATGGACTATTATATAGCAGTATATCATTCTAATGAGCCATAGTTACAGACATCAATATGCATAAATCTCCAAAATACAATTTTGAGCAAGAAAAACAAGTGACAGTAGACTAATTATAGCATCGTTAGATTAATATAAAGTCCAAAACCAAGCAAAGGTAAAAATATATATTTTTGCCCTAGCTGGCTTGGCTCAGTGGATAGAGTGTCTGCCTGCAGACTGAAGTGTCACAGGTTTGATTCCAGTCAAGGGTACATGCCTGGATTGTGGGTTCCGTTCCCAGTGGGGGCCGTGCAGGATGCAGCCAATCAATGATTCTCTCTCATCACTGATGTTTCTATCTCTCCCTCTCCCTTCCTCTCTGAAATCAATAAAAATATATTAATATATATATATTGTTTAGGATTGCATATACAAGTATTAAGAGATTGAGAAGCCCAGCCAGTGTGGCTCAGTTGGATGAGTGCTGTCTGATACACCAAGAGGTCACTGCTTCGATTCTGGGTCAGGGTACAAGCCCTGGTTGCGGGCTTCATCCCCTGTTGGGGGCATGCAGGAAGCAGCCGATGTTTCTCTCACATCAATGTTTCTCTCTCCCTCTCCCTTTCTCTCTCTCCCTCTCTCTTTCTCTCCTTTTCTCTCCTTTTCTTTCATAGACAAAATAAAACATGTCTTTTGTTTTCGTCTAGTCCAGTTGAAAACTTTTGTAATAAGCTCTCACACACTAACATCTATTCTCTTGAAGTTTTTCTGAAACCTGTGGAGCTCAATCTCTTTGAATTTGGACATAAAAATTCTGGTTTGCAAGGCACTAGAATGATTCTATTGTCATTCCTAGGCTTGCTTTCTCTAGGAGCTCTCTCAATGGATGTAAAGAAAACTGATCAAATATTTGCTTTATAAATAATACTTGGAAACACCACATGACATAGTATCAGTTGGTTTGTATTTATGATGAAAAGAAATGAAAGAGAATTTCAGACAAATTTCCCTTCATCACGGTTCCAACATTTCTTTCTCAGTCTGCAGCTCATCCAACTGTTTTACCTTCTTCATTATATCAGCAATGCTCTTTCATGGAAGGACTCATACCAGAGGATGTATTTTAATAAAAAATAGAACCTGAATGAAAAGTCCACCAACAAAAATGGTAATTTTATACTTACTGCTCAGTGGGAGACCATCTAGAGAGTAAATGTTGTAAGTATTGACCAACAAAAATAGAGCAGTTGATTGGGGAGGGGACAATTGAATATGGTTGGTTTTCCTCCTCCAGCTCTTTTAAAGTTAATGCCCTGCTGATCTAATACCACTATCTGCTCTTATATAGAAAAGGCATTTTTAGTATATTAAATAAAATTCTTATGAAACTTTATATTTTCTAAAACTCTTTTCTATTACCTGCAGGTAAAAATAATGCTCACAATTCAGAAAGTTGTGCCCCTCTTTTGTTTTGTTTTATGTTATAAATAATGATATTTGGCATCATATCTTTTGATTATTTTAAGTTTGTTCTCATTGCTTTCAAGAACATAGGAGATATTAATATATGGAAATAATAGCAAAAAGGAAAAACACAATTTGGGTGGTGTCACCAAGTAATTGAATATTAAATAAGCACTATATTCTGAAGTAAATTGTTAAGGTATAGAATTTTCATAGAGAGTGGAGGAGGCTTAAACTCACAAAGAAGCTTTTTTTCAGGATTCTTCTCCTATATAGTATGCCATGTTGCCAGGAAATGAAATATTGTCTAATCAGAAAAGTGACTCACCTGTGGCATTTCAGGTACGATTGTCTATAAATTATGTTTTGCCTTATTTTCAGCATCAACACAACACAACAGTTTGGTGAGTTCAGAGGTTATGTAATTCTGTGTTTCAGATTTGCTCTCACTTTGAACATTTTCTACCTCTCCTTAAACTCAGCAATAAAGTGAAAGAAACAATGCAATTATAACACGTTCTGTATAACAGTGGTCCGTTTTTAAGTGCCCATGGAGATGTTTAGGATAAGATGAAAAGCTATTGTACTTGTCACTTCACTTCTTTCAGATCCTGAAACTTAGTGTGTATGTTTGGATGGAAAGATAGTGGAAGTTGGATAGTGAGGCAGGAGGGGGTGAGAAACAGACATGATAGAAGGCTAAGGGTAAAATTTTACTGCTGGTTTTATAAAAATATTTTCATAGTAAAATATTCCCTCTCGGGAAGCATTGACAGATGGAGTAAAGTAAAACAATCCACCATACCTGAGGATCCTGCACAGCGCCAGCTGGATCCATTAAGAGGCTGTGAAGAAACGTCAGTCATTATTAAGGGAAGTCCTCTGAGACCGGGAAGCAGAAGATTGGTTTGCAAATGCCTGCCCTGTAGGGGCTCTGGTAATGTAGTGTAAACTGAACCTGTGACCATCACTCATTAAGTCCAGTGCTTACTGGATCATTTTGTGTAATACAGCTCCAACTAATACTGATGATCCATTGATTGTATTTCATGAACCTACTCAATTCATTTACAATACAAGGGGTTGATGTTTGCTCCAGGCATTATATAATACTTCTCTCTTGAGAATTGATGTGTTAGTATTTGTAATGCACACCGAAGATGAAAATTGCTACATAAATAATAGCCATTATCCTGTGGTACATACAGCAGCAGCTACTGCATTAGGAAAAAAACAAAACATACACACACACACACACACACAAAGGACAGCTGTGCATGACCATGATAAAAAGTCAGGTGCAGCCTTCTGCACCAGCCGTGCTCTCCACTTCAGCACGCACTAAAGTAAGGCAGTTGCCCAAAATGTGCCAAAGTTCAATAAACCATATCTGAAAAGAAGAAAAACCTCATGGTTAGCAGAAAACTAGATCTCTCTTCAGCCCTACTATGCTTTCAGGATTGCATGTAGTTTGGCATTGCAATCTTAGCTTGGCCCCAAGCCAGAAGGTGGGTATTGCAATGCTTTGCTCAGTCGCTGCTAGTAGCCCATTGCTGCCGTGGATGGAGAAGCTCTTTCCATGGTCACTGCCTCCCGCAGGTCTGTGGCATGACCACTGTTGCCATTGGGTAAAGTTACAAATGATTAAACTCAAATTTAAGTGGCAGTTCACTTGTAATTAAAGTACAAATCAAATTAGGAGCCTAGATGGAAACATGTGCCATCCGAAAAAGGCACACTGACCTGTCTATAATCCCATGAGTGAACCACTGGAAGCCGCACAGAAGCAATTTTGTGCAGTATTCCATTGTTTAAATATTCCACAGCTTTTTATCCACGCAGATATTGATGGGCACTTAGGCTGTTTCCAGATCTTGGCTATTATAAATAATGCTTCAATGAATATATGGGTGAAATATTCTTTCAAAAGAGTGGTTCGGGTTTCTTTGGAAATATTGCCAGAAGTGGAATCTCTGGGTCAAATGGCAGTTCCATTTTTAATTTTTTGAGGAAACTCCATACTGTTTTCCATAGTGACTATACCAGTCTGCATTCCCACCAGCAGTTCACTAGGATTCCCTTTTTCTCCACATCCTCTCCAGCACTTGTTCTTTGTTGATTTATTGATGGTAGCCATTATGATAGGCATGAGGTTATATCTCATTGTGGTTTTAATTTGCATCTCTCGGATAATTAGTGACACTGAGCATTTTTTTAAATAGGTCTATTGGCCATCCATAAGTCCTCTTTGGAGAAGTTTCTTTTCAGGTCCTTTGCCTATTTTTTAAAAATCTTTAATGTTGACAGTATTGCATATATGCCTTAATCCCCCCCCCCCATTGATCTCTTTTAGCCCATGTTCTCCCCCTCCCCCACCCCAGGCCTTCACCATCCTATTGTCTGTGTCCATGGGTTATGCATATATGCAGACAGGTTCTTTGGTTGATCTCTTCCTACCCACCCACCTTCCCCCACCTTCCTTCTGAGATTCCACAGTCTGTTCCATGCTTTTATGTCTCCAGATCTATTTTGTTAAACAGTGTATTTTGTTCGTTAGATTACACATATGAGTGAGATCATGTGATACTTGTCTTTTTCTGACCAGCTTCTTTCACTTAGCATAATATTCTCCAAGTGCCTCCATGCTATCTCAAAGGGTAAGAGATCCTTCTTTTTTACTGCTGCATAGTATTCCATGGTGTAATCATACCACAGTTTCTTTAACCTGGTTGTTATTCGTCTTGGTGTTGAGTAGTATACGTTCTTTATGTATTTTTAAAATTAATCTCTTACTAGATGTATCATTGGTATATATGCTCTCCCATTCAGTGGGGTCCCTTTTCATTTTGTTGATGGTTTCTTTTGCTGTGCAAAACCATTTTAGTTTGATGTACTCTCACTTGTTTATTTTTTCATTTGTTTCCCTTGCTCAAGGAGATGTATTTATAAAATATTGCTATGAGAAATGTCTGAAATTTTACTGCCTATGTGTTTTTCTGGGATATTTATGGTTTTGTGACTTACATTTAATTCTTTAATTCATTTTGAGTTTATTTTTGTGTATGGTGTAGTTTCATTTTTTTGCATGTATCTGTACAATTTGCCCAAAACAATTTATTGAAGAAACTCTCTTGACTCCATTGTATGCTCTTGCCTCCTTTGTCAAATATTAATTGAATATGGTTTGGGTCGATTTTGGGGGTTCTCTGTTCTGTTACATTGGCCTATATGCCTATTTTTGTGCCAGTACCAGGCTGTTTTGTTATTGTGGCTTTGTAGTATAACTTGATATCTGGTATTTTGAACCCTCCAACTTACTTTTTCTTTTTCAAGATTGCTGCAGCTATTCAAGGTCTTTCTGAATTCCATAAAAATTTTTGGTGTATTTCTTCTAGCTTTGTGAAATATGACATTGTTATTTTAATGGGGATTTCACTGAATCTATAGATTGCCTTGGGTAGTATGGACATTTTAATGATGTTGTTTCTACCAATCCATGAACACAGTATATTCTTCCACTTGTTTGTATCTTCTTCTATCTCTTTTTTCAATGTCCTTGGGATTTTTTTCTAAATGTCTCTTTCTCATCGTTTATTATTGGTGTATAAAAACCTTTTATCCCATTAACCCATTTTTAATAATATTTGGCACACTCTAAAATTATTTGTCTTATTAATTTTTACACATTTATATGCTTATTTTATTACTTTCATTCTTAGGATTGTCAGTTCTATGAGGGGTCTTTGTCCACCTAATTAAATGTTATATGCCTACCATCTCTCAGACTTCAAACAATGTCTGAAACCTACCAGTCACTCAATAAATGTTTGTTGAAGGAATCAGTGAATGACTTTTCCAGGTATCATGTTAAATTCTTTATAAACATTAGTTTATGTAATCCATACAATAACAGTATAAATTAAGTTTATTATTTTCCTCATTTTACAGGTAAAGAAGCTGAGCTTAGACAGTTTACTAAATTCTCAAATGCAATGGAGATAACAAATACCAATGCTGGGACTCATATGCAGAATTTAATTCTATTTGACTGCAGAGGCCATTCTCTTAATCTCCTGCTATATTGCTCCTTATCTAATTTGGGAAATCCTTATAAAATTTTCAGATTTAAAAATTATAAAAATAAGCCAGTCAGAGAAAAACAAGTATCACAGGATCTCACTCATATGTGGAATCTAATGAACAAAATAAAATGATGAACAAAATAGAACCAGAGACATAGAAACATAGACCAGACTGTTGACTCTCAGAGGAAAGGCGGTGGAGGATGGGTGTGTAGGAAGAGATCAACCAAGGAACTTGTGTGCATATATGCATAACCCATGGACACAGATAAGAGGGTGGTTAAGGTCTGGGGTGGGAGTGGGAAAGTGGAGGTGGGTTAGAAGAGATCAATGGGGTAAAAAGGACCATATGTAATATTTTCAACAATAAAGATAAAAAAATAAAAATGATAAAATAAGCAAATATATAGGAGGACTGAATTACAATCGCAAAAGTTTACTACTGCAGATTGAAATGATAACCCAAAATAAAATGACACAATATGAATACATTTGAAATGTGTTCTTAATGTTTAAAGAATCATATGAAAAAGAATGGATGAGAGGGGCCTTGCTTATAAATAGCATTTGTGAAAAAAAATTCTGGAAGTTTTATTTGACTTTAAGTTCAATGTGTGCTAGCAGGATAATGTGACTGCTACAAAACAAAACAGAAAACAAGCTGCTACAAACAGTCTGTATTGATGTAAGTCTTGTCTCCAAGTAGAGCTGCAATGGAATTTTCATTGGTCAGAGCATTACAATGGATTATGGAGGACAATATGTAGAAGGAAATAGCCAAACTAGAGCTTGATCAATGGAAAAGGACTAAGAACAAAATAAGTAACAATGGGATGAGTTAGGTGTGCATAGACTATATGAGAAAAGTAGTAAATTATAACTTTTAAGGGACCACAATTTAGAGGTGGGTTATTCATTATTTTTTTCATAATAAGGAGCCATGGCTAGTGAGTAAAAGTTAAGAGAAGTTAGACTGAAGATGAATATATAGAATAACTTTCCAATTCTTTGTGTAACAAAGGACCCAGTTTACTCACAAAACATGAGATTCTGTCTCTAGAAATATTCAAATAAATACAAGAAAGCACTTAACAGGAATAGTATAGAATCAACTTGCTGTTGACCTTAAATAAACAGACACACATTTCTCGGCAAAATGGGTTTATTCTGGAACAAGAAAGATTTGCAATTTGGGACATGTGATCTAAAGGTAACTATATGCAAGTCCAAACAAAGGAGCTAAATGGTCTTTTGCTCTTCAGAGGACTTGAGAGGATCTGTTATAAACAGAGTCCATTGAAGAAAACTTAAAATTTAAAGTATAGTGAATTTTTATTGGATGAGTTATGGCAATCTCCCATTGGCTGAGCTGTTACTGAGCAAAGAAGAGTCTTTTCTTCCTCTTGCTGAGGAAATAAAGTAATATCACTTCTTATCAGAGTTGCAAGCTTTATCTCCTCCCGTTTGGGCCAGTAGTATGAATTGAATGACACGTGCATGATCTCTTTTAGACTCCCAACTTTATTTTAAATGAAGTTTCTGTTTATTAACTTTCACAATGTGTAGGAAATGAAGTTGGACTAAACCAGCAGTACTCAAACCTTAGTCCAATACAATGCTAGGGTCTAAAAAATCACAGATGCCTGGGCAACACTCAGTATATCTGTTAAAGGGACACAGTGATCTATAGTTTCCAAAAGGACCCATAGGATACCATGGAACTCTGGGAAGATTGTAAAATCAGAATAGCCCCAGTCCTCAGCATCTTTATCTACTAGATTGTGAGCTCTTTCATGAAAGGACTGCGTCATTGCTTCCTGTATAATGTCTAACACATAGTAGGCACTCAATAAATATTTGTTAAATATATTAAATGTTTGTGAATTGATAAGTAAAAATTTTAGGTACATTTTTATAGAGCAAAGAAGCCTTCCAAATGTCCCTAACAGGAAACAAATGAAATATATATAAGTTTGGGCTTTGAAAATAGAAAAAAGTTGCTAAAAAGTTTATTATTTTTCTACAATTTAAAGATAGACGCCTCAAAATCGAAGGCAATGTTAACTAAATTTTTAAGAGTGGTAAATGGAAGTAATGGGAAGTCTATTAGTTTATTTGGGCTACTACAACAAATTTACCACAAACCTGGTGGCTTTAAACAACAGAAACTTGACTCTAGAGACTAGAAGTCAGAAATCAGGATGTCACTAGGGCTGTACGTCCCCTGAAGTCTCTAGGGATTAATCCTGTCTTGCCTCTTCTAGCTTCCTTTAGCTCCTGGCTTTCCTTGGTTTATGGTATATAATTCCAATATCGACCTTCATCTTCATGTGGACTTCTCCCCTGTACCTCTGAATCTCAAATCTACCGCTCTTTTCTCTTATGAGGACACCAGTCATTGGATTTCAGGCCCACCATAAATCTAGTGTGACCTCATCTTGAGATCCTTAATTACGTTTGCAAAGACCCTATTTCCAAATAAAGTCATATGCAAAGTTGTGTGTGTGTGTGTGGGGAGAAAGTGGGGGGGGGGGGGAAAAAGTTTTCCTAGAACCAATTCCAATGTATGTGTGGAAGCTTCCCCACACCAATGATCAATTCTAAGACTACAGCAGGGTATCTAAGAATTCAACTCAATTCTGATATTATCTACCAGTGGTTCTCAAACTTCTGGCCCTTTAGATACAGTTCCTCATGTTGTGACCCAACCATAAAATTATTTTCGTTGCTACTTCATAACTGTAATGTTGCTACTGTTATGAATCATAATGTAAATATCTGATATGCAGGATGGTCTTAGGCAACCCCTGTGAAAGGGTCGTTCGACAGCCAAAGGGGTCTCGACCCACAGGTTGAGAACTGCTGAGAGATAGAATCACGGGTAAAGGGCTCAATCCCATAAGACTGCCCTCCACTTCAGGTGCCAATGAAAAAAGCCCAGGTTGTTACCTCTTCTTCTGACCATCCAGCTATAGATTGGAGGTCCTCAAGACCTGCTCCTTGTCAACTCAAGGACACCAGTTGCAAATCTAGGTTGTTACCTGTACTTCTGACTGACTGGCTTTAAATCAGAGGTTCCCACAACCCCCTCTTTGGGTTTGATTAATTTGCTAGAATGGTTCACAAAACTCAAGAAAACCTGTTTCCTCACTAGATTACCGATTTATTACAAAGAATATTGAAGGATAGGAATCAGCAGCCAGATGTAGCATAGGGCCAGTTTCCAAACATATAAAGTTCTCCTTGTGGAGCTTGAGGCCCATTGCTGTGGCATGTGAAAGTGTTCTGGTTTCCCAATGTGGAAGCTCTCTGAAGAAAAGGGCTGCTGGACTCTCTCTCTTTGGGTTTAAATGAAGGCTTCATTACATAGCATGATTGACTAAGTCAGTGGTTCTCAACCTGTGGGTCGCGACCCCTTTGGGGGTCGAACGACCCTTTCACAGGGGTCGCCTAAGGCCATCGGAAAACACATATATAATTACATATTGTTTTTGTGATTAATCACTATGCTTTATGTTCAATTTGTAAGAATGAAATTGGGGGTCACCACAACATGAGGAACTGTATTAAAAGGTCGTGGCATTAGGAAGGTTGAGAACCACTGGACTAAGTCATGGGCCATTGGTGGTTAATTCAACCTCAAGCCCCTCTCCACTCCCCAGAAATCAAGGGATGGGACTGAAAGTTGCAATTTGGCTCCTTTTGGCAACAAGCCCCCACCCTTGAGTGAGGTCCAAAAGTCACCTCATTAACATAAAAAGACCTTCATCACTCTCCACGCTTAGAAAATTTCAAGGGTTTTAGGAACTGTGAGCCAGAAATGGAGAAGATCAAATACTTATTTATTATTATAAATCAAAATATCACAGGGACTTAGGACATGGTCATATATTTGGGGGGAAATTCAACCCATCATGAAAGATTCATATATCCTTTAATAATAATAGTTAACACTTTGTGAGTGCATACTATGGGCAAGGCATTCTTTAAAGAACTTTAAATGCATCAACTCATTTAACTCTCATGACTAGAAGAGATGTGAACTGAAGCACAGAGAGATATTTTACTTTTCTAGGATCACACAATGCAAAATCATTGAGCTAAGACTCAAAGCCATTATGGTTCAGAGCTCATGCTCTTAATTGCTCTACTATGCTATTTCTTAATTATTGTTAGTGCTATAATAATTGTTCTAATAAATATAGCTGTTTTATTCAGACACTGAGCTTAGTGCTTTACATGGATTATATCACCTAAGCCTCACAACAACCTGGTATGGCATTTACTTTTATGATTCTCACTTTATAGTCAAGAAAACTGAAGCATAGAGAGCTTAAGTAAAGTTTCCAATGTTATACATATAAGAAATGTTGATTAAAAATTAAGGGGCCTGACTCTAGAGTTGGTGGGCTTAGCAACTTATAAAACACTAACTGATTCTAGGATTGAAACTCATTCGTTCATCATTTATCTCTCTTCCATAGTACCTGCGTATGTTATGTGCTCAATGAAAATTTGCTGAATTAATTAGATTAATCATGCTATAATAATTACATTGTGTCTCAGTCTGTTTCTCTGTTCTTACTTGTCAGTGTGTCAGTCTCTCTCTGACTCTATCTCCTCCTTCATGTTCCTATGTCAGTACTGACAAGTACACCACTCTTTAAGGAATTCTGTAATGCAGCCAGATGGGACTATGGAAGGGTGGTTCTTAAGAGATGTGTCCACAGGGAGTTATGCTCCAAACAAACATTCTCTCCAAACCAATCCAATTCAAATCATATGCTTGTCAAACAATTTCTGAGAACAAACTGTAAGTCACACCAAATATGCTGAAAACTTCCATCAGGATAGCCCATATGCCAAATCAACTGGATATCAACATTTCCCTACTATGCTCATATTTCAGCTGTCAAATCAATATATTTTTTAAATCCTCCAATTACTGCCTAAGGAGAGAATTAAAGTAACATGCATCCACTATCCTTGCTTTACAGTATCTCTTTGAAACTAATAATTAAAGTACAGATACCATCTAAAAATAGTAATAAGAACATAGAGGTCAAACTTAAATTTGCAACAATATCCTCAGTCCCAAAGGTAGATCTGTAAATATCAGCAGCAATGCCAGGCATATTGCACAACTCCAGGAGGTCGATATTCACATCACAGTCTTTGTGAATGGCAATCCCCTGGAGTTGTAAAGTGCATAACCTGCTGGACAGGATCTGGAGACCCTGGTCAGCAGAACTGATTGAGAGTAACAAAGGACCAATGCAAAAAGACAATTAATTGCAAAGAGTGCTGATCCACACCAGTGATATTTCAAGTTTTAGCAAAGTCAAAGAGACTGCTACACTTACAGCTTGTTAAGTTTGAGTACTGGTCTGACCTGGCTTTGATGAGCAGAGGGAATTCTAGTGAAGGGTGAAGCTAAAAAATTTGAAGTTTTATTGAAACTTTTCTCAACTCTTCAAACCACCAGGTACTAGATACCTCAAGGGAACTAGCTTTCTTGTAAGATTTTGTTGTAATTTTGATTAAAGGTTGTTAAGAAGGGGGAAAATATATCTTAAGAAATTAACTGAAGCACTCCAGTACATCTAATAACAGCAGGAAGCCTGGCCATGCATAAAGACCTAGGAGATCAAAGCCAACTCTGCAAATAAAGGAGGTGACCGTGCTGATTGTGGGATTTTAGTGACTGGCACTTTCTGCCTCTCTCTTTCTCCTTCCATTAGGGGATAAATGCAACACAGTCACTCCATTTGAGTTATTCTGCTTATCACCCCCATATTTTCCATTACGTCTGACTATTTGCTTCTGCCAGTGGCTGTAGCATTTAGTTCGTATCTAATAATACCCTTGGCTTGCTTTTGGTTTGAATATCCAGTGTGTCATAGATGGTGAAGGTGTGAAACAGACTTTAAAAAATTCTACAGCTCTGGCCAGGTAATTTAGTTGATAGAGCATCATCCTGGTATGCCAATATTGCTGGTTTGACCCCCTGTCAGGGCACATACAAGGAACAACCAATAAATGCATAAGTAACTGGAACAAACTCTCTCTCTCTCTCTCTCTCTCTCTCTCTCTCTCTCTCTCTCTCTCTCTCTCAATAAATAAATAAATAAATAAATAAATAAATATAATTTTTTTAGCTGCTACACATCACTGAATGCTCCTGTGTTCCAGAGATAGATTTTAGTAACTTTATCCATTGACTTAGTTCTGGGAATCAAACTCAGGCGTGTTTGATAGCAGAGCTCATGCTATTAACTACTAAACTTTACTAGCTTTTCACAGATAGGCTTAAAAAGTTATTAGGACCATTAACATGCCCTTATTTGCACTGGCCACACCCAAAATATGTATGCTGGCTTTCCCTCTCTTTCCCATTGCCCTCATTTATTTTTCACCTCATTCATTAGGTGAAGAGGACACCATGGCAATGGCCCATGAGTTTTTCTAGATAAACATTTGCAAGAAATAACAAATAGAATGGAGAAACCAGAAACGTTAACTTTTTCTTGAGCCTTTCACAGTCATTTGATTATGTCCTACTTCCAAAATCCTAATCTCTGTACATATTGTATGATGTGGAATGAGTGAGAAGTTTATTTTCATGATTTCATTATCATCTTTAAACCTCATTGCAAGAGGAACATTTACAAAAACTTTTTAATGAAGTAAGAGTCAAAAAGTCATTTGTTATCCTGTTTTTCAGGAAAGGAAGCAGATATAGTGAGACAAACTTTCCTCATCCACTTTTCAGAGTAGTAATAGCATTCAAGAACCATTTGGGCTACAAATGACCTTAAAAGGATTGCATCTCTTTTATCATTTCTTGAAGGACCAGAGATTCTGGCACCCAACTTTGTTGTTAGTTATTTATAATACAGGCTAAGGAAATTACGGAAAATATTGCAGTTGCATCTGACTCTGAATTACAAATGAAGTACAACTGCAGAACTATCCAATCCCAGCGTCACCAACATTAAGTAAAATGACATTAAAATATTTAGAATATTTTGAGTGGCTGCAGTTCTGCCAGTAGCTGTAGCATTTAGTTTCTCAGGGGATAAGGAGTTTTGTAAAGGAGATTACATTTTTTCCTATTATATTTTCCCCATCCCTCCCCAAATTCCTATTTTTCCCTGATATTAACAATGTGACAGAAATCTAGGAATTCTGTGGGTTTTGGCTAGACATAGATCAGGTCTTGGAAATTCGCAAGGCGGATACATAATTTATGCATTCCTTGGGTAGAAACCTGTGATGACAATAATAATAATAGACATTATTTGATTGATTCATATCAGCTGTGTTTCAGTCTTCTCATAATCACATCTATTCCTTATAATAATTCCATTCATTAGGTTATACTAGCTCCATTTAACAGATAAGGAAACTGGTTCTCTGAGACTTTGTAGAAATTAGAAATTGAATTAATGTTTATTTGATTTGGATTAAGGCCCAAATTCCATAATCTCCTAACTTCTAAATTAAACCATTTAGACTTTTTTTGTTGTCTGTCTTTGGAAGAAAGCAAATGCAGGATTTTTTATTCTCAAGCTATTTTTTCCCTTTTACTTCATATTCTTTCTTTCTTAACTTAAAATAATACCAACAAAAAAGTATAAACTGAACTTTCTTATACCACAGAAATTCCCCAGTGTGATTTGTTGGGTTAAATTCAATACTGGGGCAAAGGTTCAAGTGAATTGCTATTTCAGCCTCTTTAAACTGATCTTCTGTTTCCTTCCTCTTATTTTTTTTTCAGTCTCCTTTTTCCTTTAAGGAAATAACATGAAAATAGAAGACTGATATAGCATCACAGGAAATCATAAAACCACATTATATTTTTTTCTCCATTGTTGTCTTGTAATGAAGAATCACAAAGGAAAAATAGTGTATAGGTATCCTGCTCTCCAATTGCCCACACTAATATCAGATGAAAAGTGTTCCCTTATTAGAAAGGAGTTGCCAAAATATATTTAGTTCATCAGGTGAATATAATTAATATGTCAAAGTTGTTTGGTGATCATTTTTTCCTTGCATAGTGCTAGGTGGCCCCACCCCAAAACTCAGCTATATTGAATGTCCCTGTCCTTTGATAGATCCACCTGTCCCTTCATCTTCTCCCCTCCCGTCCTCTGCCCCCCTTCCCTTTATGTCTCTCATCCCATCAAATCCATTGCAAAGGCCTTTAAATGTGCATTGAAGGTAAGGAAATTCTGATGCTTTATGGAATCTAATCATCAACTGGAATTTTTTTGGAGGGATACTATATTTCTGGACTCCGTTGACATTCACCCTTGTTTTGCCCTTCGGATATATGACATACATTCATGAATTTTAAAGAGTGTTCCTTCTCTTGCTCTTGCAGCCAGGAAAACATCTTGCTATGTGTAGCTGTAACCATTACTTTGCCTGAAAAAGTTGTATGGCTAAGGAGTTATTGTCCTGATTAGTTTGGCTCAGTGGATAGAGCGTCGGCCTGCGGACTGAAGGATCCCAGGTTCAGTTCTGGTCAAGGGCATGTACCTTTGTTGCAGGCACACCCTCAGTAGGAGGTGTGCAGGAGGCAGCTGATCCATGTTTCTCTCTCATCGGTGTTTCTAACTCTCTATCTCTCTCCCTTCCTCTCTGTAAAAAAATCAATAAAATATATATTTTTAAAAAGGAGTTACTAATGTTCTATGAAATATTAGCAAGTAGTAGCACAATTAGTTTCACAGAAGGAATAAAAAGAGTTATTCTAATACAGGCAAAATATTGAAGGAAATGATTTATCTTTTGAGATATTGTACTTACTACATTTTTAATAATTAATTATATTAATGTCTTATGTTTTAATTTTTGTCTTATACTATATTTTAAAAATTCCATATATGCTTACACATGGAGAAAAACCTGGTAACTGGGGGACTATGATTTATGCTCTCTGTTTTGAGGCACAACTGGGATTTTTAAAAAGTTGGTTTCCTTTTTCAATACAATTGCTTGCCCATTAGTAAGTATATTAATTCTTCTTTCCAGATGCCTCCCTCTGAAAGCAGGAAAGGCATTACTAGGCAGGAACATAGGACCAAAATGTGCTCTTCATTTCTCCGAAACCCTAATGGCAAAAATGTGGTAGAGGCATATGTGAAAACTAATGCTGGAGGCTTAAGAAATGGTAGCAAGTTGAGGGATATTTCTCTGAACATGCACATACTTGTAAGAGTGAGGGTTGAGCTCCATATCCAAGATTCTAATAAGATCCTGAATAGACATTTCTCCATAAAAGGATATACATACCTGTCTGATGTGGCTCAGTGGTTGAGCATCCACCTATGAACCAGGAGGTCACTGTTTGATTCCTGGTCAGGGCACATGTCTGGGTTGTGGGCTCAGTCCCCAGTGTGGGGTGTGAAGGAGGCAGCTGATAAATGATTCTCTCTCATCATTGATATTTCTCTCTCTGACACACTCTCCTTTCCTCTCTGAAATCAATAAAAATATTTTAAATTAAACTTTTTAAAAGGACATACAGATGGCAATAGACATATGAAAAGATGTTCAATGTCACTAATTGTTAGAAAATGCAAATTAAAACCCCAATGAGATATCACTTCACACCTGTCAGAATAGCTATCACCAATAAATCAACAAATGACAAGTGTTAAGGAGAATGTGGAGAAAAGGGAACCCTTGTGCAGACTAGTGCAGCCACCATGGAAAATAGTATGGAGTTTCCTCCAAAAATTAAATATGGATCTGCCTTATGACCCAGCGATTTCACTCCTGGGGATTTATCCAAAGAAACCCAAAATATTATTTTAAAACACTATTGTTCATTGCAGCATTTTTTACAACAGCCAAGATATAGAAGCAACTTAAGTGACCATCAATAGAAAAGGGATAGCCCTAACCAGTTTGGCTCAGTGGATAGAGCGTCAGCCTGTGGACTGAAGGGTCCGAGGTTCGATTCAGATCAAGGGCATATACCTTGGTTGTGGGTACATCCCCAGCAGGGGGTGTGCAGGAGGCAGCTGATCGATGTTTTTCTCTCATTGATTTTCTAACTCACTATCCCTCTCCCTTCCTCTTTGTAAAAAATAAATAAAATAAAATATATTTAAAAAATAGACAAGGGATAAAAAAGCAGTGATACATATATACAATGAAATAGTAATTAACCAGAAAAAAGAATGAAATCTTAGCACAGATGGACCTAGAGGACTATTATGCTCAGTGAAATAATTCAGTCAGAGAAAGACAAATACCATAATTTCACTCATATGTGGAATCTTAAGAAATTACTGAACAAACAAAATAGAAACAGACTCAGATACAGAGGACAGAGTGAGGGTTGCCAGAATGGAGGGGTTTTGGAGACTGGATGAAAGAGGTAAAGGGATTAAGAAGTACAGATTGGTAGTTACAAAATAGTCATGGAGATATAAATAAAGCATAGGGGATAAAGTCAATAATATTCTGATAACTATTATATGGCACCAAGTATATGGTTGTCTAACCACTTAAGCTCTACACTTGAAACCAATACAAAGGTAAAACAAACAAACAAAAAAACACTAATGAAATTTTTTCTCAGCCTCCAGTTTGTATTTCTCACAATATCGGAGGATTCATTTCTTTGTTGCTTCTGATAAAGCTGGCCAAGTGTCAAATTAATGAAGCTGAGCTAATAAAAAAGAGCAAATAAGACAGGTTAAAACTTTGGGGGTCTCTTTCTGGATTATTCCAAAGAGCCTTTGTCGGGTATGTGTGTGTGTGTGTGTGTGTGTGTGTGTGTGTGTGTGTGTGTGTGTGTCTATTTTTTGAGATGAAGGCCATGGCTCCAATGTTATACCACATGGCCATGGTGGCAAACTTTAATAGCAAGGGTAAGAGCAGCAGCTGTGCACTTGGTAGAAGTCTAAACCCATAGTGATCACTCATTAACTTCAGGAGAATATGTCGCTGCAGAACATACTACAGCAGTGGCAGAAGCCACAGAAGCAGGCTGAGCAGCTCTTTTCTATGCGATGCCAGATTGTAAAGCTTTGCATCAATGCTGGGGCCTTTCTGTTTATCCAATGATCGATACTAAGTGAAGATGGGATCAGGTCGAGTGTGAGGTTCCTGCTCAGAATGGACCTATTGAAAGGAGCCATTCTGATTTGGGTTCTCAAGACATGTTCATTGTAAAGGGAAACATCTATGAATTGGCAAAGCTGTGTAGAAGGCAAGTGTTTAATCAGGAAAACACATGCCACAGACTGAACGTACCACAGAGTGGAAGGGTTTCAAAAATAAACCATCGGCTGCAAAACATAGAAGCTCTCATAACTCTACCTGGAACCAAACTCTGTCATCTATCCAGACTTTAGTTGTTCCTGGGAAGCATTTTTGGACACGTTACAAAAGTGAACACATTTTGTTATTGTCCACATTTGTTCTAGCCAGACCTTTAAGTTAAAGCCCTATAATTAACGCCTCAGCTGCTGGGGCAAATATAAACTACATAGAAGTATAATTATACTATTAGCTTACCTTTTTATTGTTAGTCATTGTGATAACAGTATTCTCTATGGTACCTCCTAAAGTGAGTCCTATACCTCATATATCAGGTCGGCCACAAAAACTGCACTATGATAATTTCCTTCAAGATAGTTAAAGTCTAAAACTCCTTTAGGTCTTATCTGCTGTCTGGGTAGAGACTACACAGAAAACAGAGTCAATGAAAAGACACATATTTTGTCATGTTCGGATTTTATTTACTTCTAGCACATACTTTCAGCTTCGTCCTTATAAATGTGCCTCTTAAGGAGGACAAAAACACTTGCAAAATAAAGTGATAAGGAATGGCCTACAATGCAGGTGCATTTAGACAAATTTGTATGTTAGCTGCAATCCTATTTTATTAAAAAGGACCTGTTTCCATTTCTAAATGTGAGAATATAGTGTGTGCATTGCTGATGTTTTGGAGGGCCTGAATTGTGATGATCAATCAGTCTTTGCTGAAGAAACATGGAGCAGCATTTCCCCATGTTGTCTCTGTTCAGAAATGCAAGAACTATTCATAGTCACAGATTTGCTAAACTCAAAAATTAGTTTGGCATATTACACTTTGCCTTTTTGGCTAGATCTACATTTAGCATAAGAAGCTATATTGGAAGTATGGATGCTTTATTTTAAGAGGTGGTTCTCAATGAGGTATAAAGAAGTAATAATTTATTTATAAGCCTACTAAAGATAGCATACAGGAATGTAGATCTTACAAATAATTTACAATATATTTATAGCAAATAAGTTAAACACATCAATGGCTCTTGCAGATGCATTTATTGCACTTTCATACTCACACATTTTATTAAAAATGACTTGAATATGTTCAAGTGCACCATTTATAATGAAATGGAAGTTCCAGGAATAGCAATCAATGGATAGCAATTGTTGACTAGACAAAGCTATGGTAAACAACTAAAGATCAAATTTTTGGGCATGAATCTATCAAAATCAAACTGCACTTAATCAGCCCTTAAAAATCTGAAGCCCCTAAAGAGAAAGTGAAGCAGTATGAGAGGAAGGGAATTTTGTACCAGTGATGGAGCTACTTAAATATAGGAGTGAGCTCACAGAACATTTCTCCTCACTGACTATTGAGACCATTTGCCATGCACTTACCTAGCCCTTCTCCAATCATGATTGTTTTCGCCTTAGATGTAAAACTACATACAGTCTTGCCTACAAAGCCGAATGGATCTTAAGATATTTTCTGCAGGGCCATATGATTTATTTTCGTTTCTTTTTGCTTTCCTCAGCAGAGCTCCAAATTCCACTATTACATTTGAGAAGCCCTAAATTCTCAATATCTTGCTGCATCCTGGAAATGATTAGATGGTAGTCATGATGTTCATATTTTTATATAGTGAGGACCCAGAGGTGACTAGGACACATACTTTTTATCATTTTGCCACATATATACATTTCCAAGATCGGTGTACAGTTTCTATATCAGCCTCGACCCTAAGTTGCAAGATACTTGTCAAGTAGCCCACATTAGTCTTTTTCCAATAATGCTTTATCTTTGGGTAGTTTCTATTGGTGTTTGTGATGCTTAAAGATGTTTTCTTATTAAAATTATCCAAGCATATTTTTTTTATCATCTCACTACTTTGATTAGAGGACTTCCAGAAGGCCAACTTAAGTCTATTTATTTTTTTTCTGACTTGTAGCATCCATCAGAGCACTTTGCGCGCCAAAGGTGCTTAATAAAGATATCTATTTGACAAACCATACTTCAAATGTCATTCTACAGTCCCCACAACACGGACTGCACATGATTATTCATGACCCTGCGATAAAGTATTTGTATAAAGTGTAGAAAGCAGTGGATCAACCTCATTAATTTAGATGCATTCTTATGGATCTGACCTAAAGTTTGTCACTTACTGTGAAAGAGGCTGCTATGTTCTCTGTTGTTGGGTAGAAGCTAAATGGGAGAATTGGCATCAAAGACTATACCAGAAAGTGGGGTGGGGTAAAAAGCGAGGCTAAATCATACATGCATAATACAAAGTTATAGAAACGTTCTTATCTCAGTATTTTGAAACAAAACAATAAATGCAAAATGATTCTGTTCTTGTCTTGGATTGACAAGGGCTTTGAGTTTGTTTTTATGTTGTAACCTATACAATGTCAGGAAAAGAAAGATAAAATGAGGATTTTTCTGTTCTTGGTTATCTATCACTGAATGGCAGGAAGTACATGCTTTGATCTCCCACAGGGATTCATTTCTTGAAATGGGCAAAGTTTCCATGGTTCTCTGTGATTTGTCTGAACTATTCTGCCTATCTCTGATCCTTCCCTTGCAGAGCTGACTACCAACGTGAGGTCTTGTTTTGTGACTGAAAATATTCACTTGAGGTGTTGAATTGAAGATCTAGAATGCAATTGGAAAACCTAAATGAGCCTTAAACTTTCTCAACTGAATTGATACATAAGTCAGATTTATTAGGTTGATTTGCAGAATTTATGGAGAAAAAAGAGCACAATTGGTTGATCAGTACATTTACTGCAGGGGAGATTTCAAGGTTTGCAGTGATTTATTTATACCTGGATTCTGGAATTTCCCCAAGTATGTAGATTGCCTCTTATGTTTCAACTATCTCATATTTTGAAAGATGAGTGAATTCCAACTAGATGCTGGCAGAGCTGTAGCTGTCATAGCAAGTCAGCCAACCTAGCAGAGAAGCCAGGAGAACACAAGACTAGAAATCCGCATGTGCTCTGTCCTCTAGTCTGACCATCTGTGTATGGACACAGAGTATCAAAGTTGTGCAGCTGTGCTGATAATGCCCTGCGGAAGAGAGATCAGCTATCTTCAGATGTAATTCATTTTTCTGCTGCCCAGGCTATAGGGCATCGCTGAGGCAGAAGGAAGAGCTTTTGGATGGGGACAGAATGTGGAGAAGAGACTTGTTTTGTTTTGTTTTTATGTGAATACTATAAACTCATGATGTCACCGGGATAATTTGGGCTTGGAAGGTGCCCTCTCTAATCCACCTGCACTGATTCAATTATCAGTTTGCAGGTGCTAAGTAGCACTGCTTGTTCTTTGGTGACACTTTGCATTTGCAATGTGAAGCAATATTTTTTAAATGCCATGGGAGTGTTACAATGACAACGTGCCTGATTTTTCAGAGTCAATTCTGTTAGAGACAGGATCTTCTTTGGTTCAAAAAATTTACAGGAAACAGAGACAATCTTTATACTCAACTCATATATAATCTTAATATGCAAAAGTACTGCAACTTAAAATAAAACCAAAACAGGCATTTACAAGTTCCCAGCTACAGGCAGACATTTCATTAAGTATGGCAACTACTGTCCGGGAGACTGCAAGCAGTTTTTCATTCCAATCTAGTTTAAGGTTAGCAAAGTTAAGCTACATGTATCTTCTAGCTTCCAGCAGAAAATTTTTCATAGAGAAATCATGTCATCTGTCTTTGAGCCTCCTAGGAAAGTTTTATTAAACACAGTTGTGTGTGTGTGTGTGTGTGTGTGTGTGTGTGTGTGTGTGTGTGTGTTGTTTTATTTTGTTTTTGTTTTGTTTTGTTTGTTTTTCCTAAACCCTTCAGCAGGAAAATTGAAAACTACTCCAGGGCTAAGTCAAGATCCAGTTAGAAGGAAATTTTATTTAAAAATCAAGGGCATGAGTGGGGGGATGGGGGGTAATGTGGGGATAAGGACACATGTAATAACTTAGTCGATAAAAGATTTAAAAAGATGACAAGGAAAAAAATAAATAAAAATCAAGGCCAAAAGCATGTAGGCACTCACAGTTTCTTTAGTCCCAGTTATTATTCCATTTAAGCTATGTATTTTTAAAAAGTCAGGGAGTGGAATATAATGAACAACATAAACTAATGAACAAAAATAGAACCAGAGACATAGGGGCATCGAACAGACTGTAGAACCTATGAGGGATGGTGAGGGGTGAGGGAGTAAGAGATCAACCAAATAACTTGTATGCATGCATATGAGCATAACCAATGGACACAGACAATACGGGGGATAAGGGCCTGTGCTTGGGGGAGGTGGTGGTGGGAGAGAGGATAATGGGGGAAAATAAGAGACTCCTGTAATACTTTAAGCAATAAAGAATTTTTTCAAAAAAAATGAGGGAGAACATTTAAAAAATTTATTGAGGTAACATCGGTTAAAACATTATATAAGTTTCAGGTGTACAACATTAGAATTCAGTATCTGTATACACCATAGCATGCTCACCAAAAGTCTAGTTTCCATCCCTAACCATCTATTTGACCTCCTTTACTCTCTTCATTCTCCCTCTACCCGGCCTCCCTTCCAATAACAACACCAATCTGTTGTCTATATTTAAGAGTTTATATTTTTATGTGTTCATTTGTTACTTTTTGTTTTAGATTTCACATATGAATGAAATCACAGAGTTTTTGTCTTTCTCTGTTAGAATAGGTTTTTAAAAAACACCTCGAACCAGAAAGAAAACAGAAATGATAATAGCTATGTAAGGAAAGAAAAATCCTTTTAGATAATACATGAATTAGAACTTCTTGTTACAAAGCATAAGGAGATATTTAATGGTATATTTCTTGGTCTATATTTTTGTGCTACATATTTACTTAAGTGTAGAGTCCGTTTGCTGCATATCACATAAAACCTAGTGATATGCTACATTAAATTATATGGTTTAAAAGGAAGGCTTGTCGCCCTGGCTGGTGTGGTTCAGTTGGCTGGGTGTCATCCAATGCATCTAAAGGTTGCCAGTTAGATTCCCAGTAGGGGGCATGCAAGAGGCAGCCCATTGATGTTCCCTCTCCTATAAAGATTTCTCTCTTTCTCCCTCTCCCTTCATCTCTCTCTAAAAATCAATAAAAACAGTTTTATTAAAGGAAGGTTGATGAAATGTAATCAGACTCTTAGGCAGGAAAATAATATCACTGTAAATATCTACGTTTTGCTGTGCTATAGTTAATGAGTAATATTGTACTACCATTGTCTGTTCCTTATAGTTCAGCAAAGCAGTACTTATCCTTTTCTTCTCCTATTTGGTGCAAGTTTCTTTTCAAAATTATATTGCCTAATATAAAAATTATATTTGATTATTTCAATATTTTAATCCTCCTGAGTTTTTTACTCAAAATATTGATAATTTCAACTATTAATATAGGACGTCTTTCCACTTATTTGTGTCTTTTCCTATTTCTGTCAGCAATGTTTTGTAATTTTCATTGTACAAGTTTTTCACCTCTTTGGTTAAGTTTATTTCTCAGTATATTTTGATGCTATTATAAATGGAATTGTTTTTAAATTGCCTTTTTGGATAGTTTGTTGCTAGTGTATAGAAACAAAATTGATTTCTGTATGGTGATTTTCTGCCCTGCAAATTTACTGAATTTTTTTTTGCTAGTTCTAATAATTATTTTGTGGAATCCTTAGGATTTTCTACATATAAAATCATGTCATCTGTGAACAAAAATAAATGTACTTCTTTTCTTATATGGATTTTTTTATTGCCTAATTGCTGGAACTTCCAAGTCTATGTTAAATAGAAGGGATGAGAGTAGGCATCCTTGCTTTGTTCCTGACCTTAAAAAAAAGTTTTCAGGTTTTTCTGTTTTCCCATTGAGTATGTTATGTTATCTATGGGCTTTTCATATATGGTCTTTATTATATTGAAGTATTTTTCTTCTACTCCTAGCTTATTAAATGTTTTTATCATGAAAGGGCATGTATTTTGTCAAATGCTTTTTTGTATCCATTCATAAATTTTTATTTTTTGTTCTGTTTATGTAGTATATCACATTGATGCATTGATTAATTTCATATATTAAACCATCCTTGCATCCTAGGGGTAAATCTCACTTAGACATGTGTGTGATCTTTTCAATGTCCTGTCAAATTAAGTCTGCTACTATTTTGTTGAAAATTTTTGCATCTATGTTCATCAGGGATTATGGCCTGTGGACTTCTTTTTTTGTACTGCCTTTGTCTGGCTTTGGTATCAGAATAAGGCTGGCCTCATAAAATGAGTTTGGAAGCATTTCCTTATCTTCAATTTTTTTCGGAACACTTTTTGCAGATTAGAGTTATTCTTTAAATGTTTGGTAGATTTCAACAGTGAATGTTCTGCATGCGCTTTTTTAATCTAAATGCTCATTTCCTTTTCCAGATTTGGGAAGATTTGTCCATTATTTCTTTAAATCAACATTCTTCTACTTTCTCTTCTCCCTCCAGTGAGATTTTCAACTCAGTTATTATAATGCAAATGTTGTTTCACTTGATGGTGTCTCACTAAGTCTCTTAGGCAGTGGTTCTCAACCTTTCTGATGCAGCGACCCTTTAATGCAGTTCCTCATGTTGTGGTGACCCCCAATTTCATTGTTACAAATTGAACATAATTAAAGCATAGTGATTAATCACAAAACAATATGTAACTATATATGTGTTTTCCAATCATCTTAGGCCACCCCTGTGAAAGGGTCGTTGGACCCCCAAAGGGGTCGCGACCCCCAAGTTGAGAACCGCTGCTCTTAGGCTTTCTTCACTCTTTTTTATCCTTTTCTTTTTAAAAAATATACTTTTATTGATTTCAGAGAGGAAGGACCTATATCCAGCAAAAATTATCCTTTAAGAAATAAGGATTTTAAATAAAGACATTGTTAAGAAGTAAATGAATAATTTGTTGTCAGCAAAGCTATCTTTATACAATGGCTAAATAAAATAGTCTCAACAGAAATTTCATGATAACAGAAGAAGACCTTGAACTTAAGAAAAGAATAAACAATACTGGGTTTGAGAAAAGCAGGGGCAAGTATAATAAACTATTCTTCTCATAATTTCTTAAATCACATTAATGATTGAAACAACTAATAACACCATCTGATATGGTGCCCAATCTATTTGGAGGAAATATTTAAGATAAATTAATTAAAAAACTTGAGAGGGTCAAGGTACATAAATAGAAGAAAAGTTTCCACATTTAACTCAAAGCGATAAAATGTCAGTATGGATAAATCATGATGAATTACATATGTATATTATAATAACTAGAATAACCACTTAGAAAACCATATAAAACAGTATACTTAAAAACACTATAAATAAGTCAATATAGAATCTTACAATGTTTTCATGCAACTCACAGGAAGACAAGAAAAGAAAACTAGAGAAATAAGAAAAACAAAAATCAAGCAATAAATTGACAGCTTTGAGCCCTAATAAATAATACATTACATGTAAATGATTTAAATGTAACAGTTAAAAGAAATTAGCAGAATGGATGAACAAAAGCAAAACAAAACATAATCCTTCACAAGAAATTTACTTCAAATACAATAAAATGGATTTAAAATAAAAGAATTAAAGAACAAATATCATGATGTAAACATTAATACAAAAGTAATGCACATATTAATATCAAACAAAGTAGACATTAGAGCAAAAATAATGAACAAAGAGGAACATGACATAGCAAAAGATCAAGCTGCCATGAAAATGTAACCATCCTAATTTTTGCCCATCAAATAACATAAATACATGACACAAAATACATGAAGCAAAAAGTGATAAAGCCGAAATAAGAAATAGACAATTCCAGAATTATACTTGTGGATATTAACTTCCCACTCTCTTCAGCTGTTAAAACAAGTAGATAGAACACGAATAAGTCTCAAAATAACTGAACAGTACAATTAATCTACAGAATCTATTTTATATATGTAGAAAACTACATTGAACAACACCAGATACACAATTTTTCAGTTGTCCAGAGAACATTCAGAAATGTACTCCATTTTATGAACCATAAAAACCCCCCCAAAATTTAAAATAATTGAAATCAAACAGTATGTTTTGTGTCCATAGTAACATTAAATTAAAACAATAGCAAGAAAAATCTATGAACATTTGGATATTAAAAAATATACTGCTAATTACATTGTTGGTCAAAGAGTAAGCTTTAATTAAGTAAAAAGAATACAATGAACTGAATAACAATAAAAAGTCAATTTATCAATATATGTGACATGCCTTTAAAACAGTTCTGAAAGGAAAATTTATACAACTAAATGCTTACATTAGAAAACAGGAAATGCTTCCAATAAATAATCTAAGATCCTATATGAAGAAAGAGGGGGAAAAAACATAACAAAATAAACCCAAAACAAGCAAAAAGAAGAAAATAATAAAGAGCAGTAATCAATAAAATTAAATCAGGAAAATAACAGAAAAAAATAAAAGGAAACAACTGGTTCTTTAAAAAATGATAAATTTGATGAAACACTATTAAGACTAACAAAGACAATAAAAAGAGAAGACACAAATTACCAAAATCAACAATGAGGCAGAGGATACCACTAAACATTCTGAAGCCATCTACACTAATAAAAGACAAATATGTTAACTGACCATCCCTGTGCTATGCCCACCAGCCAATCAGAAGAGTATGCAAACTAACCCACCAAAGATGGTGGTTAATTTGCATACACAGGCACCCAGCGAAGACTGAAGACAGTGTAGAAGGAAGCCAAGCACTGCAGAAGGGAGCCAAGCGGTGGAGAAGGGAATGGATTAGAGGTAGCAGAGACTGGAGTGGAGCTGAAGCAGCGGGCATGGGAGGGAGCAAACTGGTGGAGAAGGGAGGGAGTGAGGCAGCAGACATGGGTGGGAGTTGAAGCAGAGGACATGGGAGGGAGCCGAGGCAGTGGAGACGGGAGGGAGCGAAGCCTGCCTCTGGCTTTGCTCCCTTCTCTGCTTCACTCTGGCCTCAGGAAGCCCTGATCTTTCAGGAATAGGCCCGAGGAAGCCCTATTCTTGCAGGAATCTTCCTACAATGGGCCTCTAGTTAAAACAATAATCAAGGAATACTATTGTAACCAAACAAATAAACAGAAACCCCACAACAGACTTTTTAGCTGCCTATCACAACAAAAGCCAAACTGGTGAGGCAGGTGCTACTGCAAAAGGGATGGAATACTACGCTGCAGTAAAAAAGAAGGAATTCTTCCCATTTGCAACAGCATGGATGGAACTGGAGAGCATTATGCTAAGTGAAATAAGCCAGTCAGAGAAAGAGAAATATCACATGTTCTCACTCATTTGTGGAATATAATGAACAACATAAACTGATCAACAAAAACAGATCCAGAGACAGAGAAGCATTGATCAGACTATCAAACCTCAGATGGAAGGTAGGGGAGAGTGGGGGTAAAGAGGAGAGATCAACCAAAGGACTTGTATGCATGCATATAAGCCTAACCAATGGATACAGACACCAGGGGAGTGAGGGCATGAATGGGAGTTGGGGGTCAATGAGGGGATAAGTACATATATGTAATAACTTAATCAATAAAGAAAAGAAAAGGAATGAGATTTTATTCAGGAGCTGCAGGATCTGGGAGAATAGCAAATTCCCCTTTCAAAAAGCAATCTCATCTCCTTCCATCTCAAAGATCCTCTCTTTCTTCCTGTTCAAGCCTGTCATTCTTATACAATAGGAAGGGGAGGGCTTTTTTTCTATCCACTCATATTTATAGCTGTTGGTGGGCTCAGTGTAAGAACCACCCCCTGACAGATCTTGGCCAATGTGGGAGACTCCCCTGCTCTATGCCTATTTATGGTAAAACTAGGAACAGTTCTACATTCATAAATTCAACAATTTAGAAGGAATGGGCCAATTTCTGGAAAACCACACAGTATGAAACTCAAGGAAAATTAAATGGATAACCTGAATCATCCTATATCCATTAAATAAATTAAATTCATAAATATAATACCCCTCCAAATAAGTCCCTGAGAACAGATGGTTTCACTGAAGAATTGTACAAAAAAAAATTGGGAAAAATTAACTCTAATTTTATACAATATATTCCAGAAGATCAAAGATAAAGAAACTATTCCTGCCGAAACCGGTTTGGCTCAGTGGATAGAGCGTCAGCCTGAGGACTGGGAGGTCCCGGGTTCGATTCTGGTCAAGGGCATGTACCTGGGTTGCGGGCACATCCCCTGTGGGGGATGTGCAGGAGGCAGCTGATCGATGTCTCTCTCATCGATGTTTCTAACTCTATCTCTCTCCCTTCCTCTCTGTGAAAAATCAATAAAAAAAAATATTAAAAAAAAGAAAAGAAAAAAAGAAACTATTCCTAATTCATTTTATGAGGTTATTATTACACTAGAGGCCTGGTGCACAAAATTTGTGCACAGAGGTCAGTGGTCCCTCAACCCAGCCTGCACCCTCTCGCAATCCGGGCCCTTCTGGGGGATTGGGCCTAAACCAGCAGTCAGACATCCCTCTTACAATTAGGGACCGCTGGCTCCTAATCCTTGTCTTCCTGCCTGCCTGCCTGCCTGATCATCTTAACCACTTGCCTGCCTGCCTGATTGCCACTAACCACTCACTTGCCTGCCTGATCACCCCTAACATCTTGCCTGCCCAACTAATCAGCCCTAACTGCTCGACTGCCTGACTGATCATCCCTAACTGCCTCTGCCTCGGCCCCCGCTGCCGTGGCTTCATCCGGAACATTGTCTGGAAGCATGTCCAGAATGATGTCTGGAAGGTTATTCGGCTGTCCAGTCTAATTAGCATATTATGCTTTCATTATTATAGATGTTCAGTCTTTCTTCTATAAAGCCCTTCAACTGATTGGATGAGGCTCAGCCACTTTATTCAGGGAAATCTCCTTTATTCAAAGTACAGTTATTGAAATGTTAATCTTAAAAAAACAAAAATAAATAAATAAATAAACCCTCACAGAGATATCAAGAATAATATTTGACCAAAGTTCTAGGTACCATGTCCCAGTCAAGTCAACACATAAAAGTAATGGTCATATTACCCATTAGGAAAATGAAAATTAATACCATGATGTGCTACAAATACATATCTATCAGAATGGGTAAAATAAAAGATAATGGCAGCATCAAATGCTGCCCAGGATTCAGATAATCTGAAACATTCATATTGCTGATAATAAAATAAAATAATATAGACACCCCTAGACCCCAGTTCAGCATTTTCTTATAACTCTAATCATGCAATCACTTTATGACCCAGAAATTGCAACCTGAACAGTTATCCCAGATAAATGAAAATTTTGTTCACATAACATTGGCACACAAATGTTAGAACAGCTGCATCCATATAAGAAAAAAATTGGAAACAACTGCATAAGTCATTCAATGGGTGAATGTTTTAAACAAATGTGGTATATATACCTATCAAGGAATACTTTTCAGCATTACAAAGTAATGAGCTATTGATACATACATACAGCATGTTGGATGAATTTCCATGGGCTTTCTGAGTGAAAAAATAAAATCCAACAATATTATATACTCCATCATTCCATTCGTATAATATTTTTGAAAACAGTGTTTAAGAAAGAAAGAAAATATTGTCAGCGATTAGAGAAGGAGTGTAGGAAGGAAGTACATTCTATTCTAGAAAGGCAACATGAGGGATTCTTGTGGTGATGGAACTCTTTTGGAACTTGACCTTTGTGCAAGTATATTTGTTCACATCTTATGCAATTAGATTGTACTAAACACTCCCCTCCATACACATAGACATACACAGAGTACAAATAAAAGTGGGGAAATCTGATTAAGACTGGTGGATTATATCAATGTCAATATCCTGCTTATGCCATTGTACTTCAATTTTATAAAATGTTACCATTTAGTGAAACTTAGTAAAAAGTATTTAGAATCTCCCCATATTCTTACAAAATGTGAATTTATAATAATTAAAAAAATTTAATTAAAAAATTACACAAGGATATTTTCAGATAATCAAAGGCTTAGAAAATAATACCACAGATGAGTGTATTGCATGGTATGTGAATTCTATTTCAATAAAGCTGTTTAAAAAAGCACAACATTATTCCAATAAAGGTGGTCAGTGCACATCATAGCGAGTGGTCAAGCAGCCTTAGCATATCACTAGCATATCCAACCGGACACCTAGCATATTAGGCTTTTATTATATAGGATTCTTTTTAATTTTTGCTCTTCTGGTTGGGTGTTTTTTGCTTCCACATATTTGAAATCATTGATTTGATTCTCAGGATCCTCTAGTCTACTATTGAATCCCTGTATATTATTCTTTATTTCAGTCAGTATATGCGTAATTTCTGATTGGTCCTTTTCCATTTTTTTTTTGGAATTCTCACTAAGATCCTTGAAGGTCTCACTTGGGAACTTGAAGTTCCTCAGAGGTTTCTAGAAGATTCTTGAGTAACCTTATAACTGTGGTTTTGAACTATATATCCAGTAGTTTCCTTTTTCCATTTCTTTCATTTGTGACATGCTTCTTTGTCTCCAAATTTTGGCTGATTCCCTGTGTTTGTTTCTATGTATTGGGTAGCTGCTAAGTCTCCTTGAGTTGATAGAGTGGCCTTGTGTGGTAGGTGTCCTATAGAACCCAGTGGCTCAGCCTCCCCAGTTACCTGAGGTGGACACTCTTGGTGTATTCCTTTGTGAGCTGTGTGCACAGTTTTGTTGTAGTTGAGCCTTGATTGCTTTTGGCCTCACTGGGAGGAATTGACCTCCAGGTCGATTGGCTGTGGGGACCAACTACGACTACAGTGGGAGAGATGCTGTGCAGGAGACACCCTTATGGAACAGGACTTGCTTCAGTGGGGCTTTGGAGCTCACTGAGTCTGTCCCTTGAGTGTGTCACTTATGGATGTGAAGAGTTATACTCTGGTATGGCCTTACACTGACCACTGGGTACAATGGCACTTGGGTCTCCAGGGAGGTGCAAAGTCAACCACTGCCTGGGTCAATCCAGCAGGAGCTACAGAGAGATCTGCAGATTCCTCCTCTTTGTATTGGGTTTGGAAGTGCCCAAATGAGGCACAGCTGTGAAGCAAGGCAGGCTGGTGCTGGTGCCTTTTATTGATAGGTTTGGGGCTCCCTGACCCAACTGCAGCTTGTTTGACAGAGTTTTAGTCTGAGAAAGGACAGACCATTCATATGCAAAAGCTGCTGCACACAGCTTGGGTGGGCTTGTAAATTAGGTGGGGCGGAGTCTCAGGGAATCACCAGGGTGGATCAAACAGAAATGGCTGACAGTCAGACCTGCGCTGGGGAGGTCCCTGAATGGGAACAATGACTGATGCAAGCACCTCCATCTGGAAGAAAGCTGCCCAAGTTCCTGCCCTGATGCCAGACAGTTCAGTTTCTCCCATATGTGTCTGGTTCTTCCAGAGCCTTGCCAGGCACTGGAGCTCAGGGGAAGTGGGAGTTTGTAAATTCAGTTTATGGTGCCGGCCTTTCAAGAGGAGCAACTGGGTCTCCAGCAGCCTGTGTGTCACTCAGCCCCAAAACTCACTGGTTTTTACAATCTGTAGTTCTAGGGACTTCTTTCCCCAGCTCTGGAACCCTGGGCTGGGGGTCTGGTGTGAGGCTGGGACCTCTAGTTCCTCCAGGTGGCCTCCACAGAGGTGATCTCCCTTCTGATTAAAAAAGCAGCACACCTGGGTACCGGAACAGCCCATTCAGTGCCTGCGCACCTCCTACCAGTCTCAATGTGCTTTCTTCTTTGCCTCTCTAGTTGTAGTACTTCCACTCATCCAGCTTTCCAGTGGTTCTGGATGATAGTTTTTCTGTATTTTAGTTGTCATTTTGATGTGGTTGTGGGAGGCAGCAATACAGGAATTTACTTATGCCACCATCTTGGTTTTCTCTGGTACTTTTATTTATGTAATAAAACATATTAGATTTCAATTGCTGCATAACAAATTATCACTTTTTTTCCTTTTAATTGAATTTATTGGGGTGAAACTTGTTAACAAAATTATACTGCTTTCAGGTGCACAATTCCACAACACATCAATTGTGTACTGTACTGTGTGTTCACCAACCCAAGTCAAGTCTTCTCACATCACCATTTATGAAAAAATGCTGACCTTAATAATTACATGCCAATTCGTTGAGTATACAGGGCAGTGTCTCCTGCACAGCAGCTGTCCCACTGTAGTTGTAGTTGGTCCCCATAGCCAATCGACCTGGAGGTCAATTCCTCCCAGTGAGACCAACAGCAATCAAGGCTCAACTACAACAAAACTGTGCACACAGCCCACAAAGAGTGCACCTAGAGCGTCCACCTCAGGTGACTGGGGAGGCTGAGCCACTGGGATCTATAGAACACCTACTACACAAGGCCACTCTATCAAGTCAAGGAGACTTAGCAGATACCCAGTACATAGAAACAAACACAGGGAATCAGCCACCATTTACCCCTTATATAATCTCCTCTACTTCCCTACCCCTGGCAATAACCACTATGTTGTCCATGTACATGAGTTTTTTTCTCTTTTTTTCTCTTTTTTGCTCAATCCCTCCATCTCCCTTCAGTCCCCTCCTCCCCCAAAGAGTTGTCAGCCAGCTCTCTATCTATAGGTCTGTCCCTATTTTGCTTGTAAATACATTTTATTCATTACATTCCACATATGAGAGAAATCATATGGTACTTGTCTTTCTCTGATTGGCTTATTTCACTTAGCACAAGTCAACAAACTAGTGTTGCTGAGGATGTGGAGAAAAGGGAACCCTTGTGCACTATTGACAGGAATGCAGATTGGTGCAGCCAATGTAGAAAGCAATATGGAGTTTCTTCAAAAGATTTAAAATGGAATTGCATTATTACCCAACAATTCCACTTCTGGGAATTTATCCAAAGAAACCTGAAACACTAATTCAAATGAATACATGCACCCCTATGTTCATTGCAAAGTTATTTAGAAAAGCCAAGATTTAGCAGTAGCCCAAGTGTCCATCAGTAGATGAATGGATTAAAAAAGAAAAACAAAACAAACAGACAACAACAAAACTGTGGCACATTATACAATGGAACACTATTGGCTGTAAAAAGAAAGGAAATCTTATTATTTGAAACAGCATAGATGGAAAAATTTAGAAGTTTAAAACAAGATCCATTTATTATTAGTTCACACCTCTTTAAGTGCAACACGGTGTTGTTTGGTTCTCTGCACAAGATCTTGGCAGAACTGAAATCAATGTGTTACTGGCTGTGTTCTTGTCTGGATGCTTCACTATAGTTGTGTTATTGGGAATCCATTTTCTTGAGGTCATAGGATTGGGATGCCTGTTTACTTGCTGACCCAGGGAGTTTCTCTCTTCTCCTAGATGATATAGTGCTTGGTACATGGAAGATATTGATTCCTCTTTATACTTTAAATCTCTGATTTACTCTGTCTCTGACTCAGATTTAAAGGTGTCATAGGATTAGTTCAGGCCTACCCAGAATATTCTAATTTGATTAACTTGAAATCAACTCAATAGTAAATTTAGTCACATCTGGAATATATCTTTGCCATATATTTAAAATAATAATGTGAATGATGTCTCATCATGTCCACAGGTTCAACAATCAACAAGAGATTATACAGGGTGAAGGTCACTGGTAATCAATTTACAATTTGATCTACTTCATAAAGACTCTCAAAAGTAGAATTGCTAGGGTCTGTTTTAGGCAATTATCATTTGAATTTTATTTTCACTATTTTTTCATATTCAGAATACATTGGAGGAAGGTGATATGCTTTTATTTTCTAAATTTTGTGGTTCCTGTGGGATATCAATTTATACCAAGTAATTTTTACCAGGAGATACCTATATATCTACTATAAATACTTAAGAAACATCAAAGACTTCGGTATCAGAGTACATTCAAATCTCGGCTCCACTGCTTACTAGCTTTGTGATCATAGAAGCATTATTTAGCCTCATTTGCAAAATAAAGATTAATTATCTTAAAATCATTTAGATGAAATGAGATGTTGGATTAAAGAGCTTAAAACAGTGCCTGGTATTTAGTAACTGTTCAACCAATGTTACTTCTTTCTTTCTTCCTCTCACTGCCCTGTACACTCAAGGAATTGGCATGTAATTATTAAGTTCAGCAAGTGGGACACACTATTCTGTGATCATGAATCCTTAACAATTGATACAATTAAAGGAATATTAGTTACTTTCTTTTTAATATTTTCATCAGTGGTGCTTTAATCTGACTGTCACTGCTATGACTATGTTAAAATTCTTGCTACAAGTAGTGCAGGAACTGTCTTGGTTCCTATTTCAAATCTTGTAAACCTGTGCATTCATAATATCCTTCCAATAAATTTTCATCTTGCTTAACTTGTAAATCTTATGTGATTTTCAATGCTCTTTATGTGTATTTTAAATTTTAAAAAATATTTTCAGATTACTTTATAAAATATTTGTAGCAATTCACAAATAACATCAGTAGTGTATAAAGTGTATTTTTTATAATATTCATTAGCACAGGATATTACTGGATTTTTAAAATTTTAGTTATCTGAATGATAAAAAATCATATATCATAATGTTAATTAATATTTCCAAAAAAAACAGAGCCACTGATAATTTGTTTTTATATATTTTTATTGGTTTCAGAGATGAAGGGAGAGGGAGAGAGCAATAGAAACATCAATGACGAGAATCATTGATAGGTGGCCTCCTGCACGCCCCCTATTGGGGATCAAGCCTGCAACATGAGCATGTGCCCTTGACTGGAATCAAACCCAGGACCCTTCACTCCTCAGGCCAACGCTCTATCCACTCAGCCAAACCAGGTAGGGCCTGATAATTTTTTATATGGATTATATACATTTTCCCCTTTTCTTTTGATTATTCTGTAGGATTTATTGGCCTTTTTTCACCAGTCTCCAGAAATTCTTTTTTTCCTTTTTTTTCTTTTTTTAATTCTCACTCAAGGATATTTTTTTATTGCTATTCAGCGAGAGTATAAGAGAGAGGAAAAGCCAGAGAGAAATATCAGTGTGAGAGCAGCACATTGATTGGTTGCCTCCTGCACACACCTGGACCAGGGTCCTGGCTGGGGAGGAGCCCTTGCCCGGAAACAAAACCAGGACCCCCATCTCTCTCTCCATTTCCCTTCCTCTCTCTGTCTCTAAAATCAGTAAATACATATCCTCAGGTGAGGGTTAAATAAAAAAGAAACTATAAAATACTGCTGAGAAAAATTAAAGAAGACCTTTGTGCCAGGGTCTCTGAGAATACTAAAAAATACAGAATAAAGTCTTTTTCACTATTAAAAAAAAAAGAAATTAAAGAAGACCTAAATAAATGCAAAGACATTTGTGTTCATGGATGGGAAGACTTAATTTTGTTAAGATGACAATACTACCCAAATAAATCTACAGATTTAATGTAAGCCCTATCAAAATCTTAATAATGATGAAAATCTTAAACTAGAGAGAGGTGGTGATTGCACAACATTGTGAATGCACTAAATGCCACTAATTGTCCACTTTAATATGGTTAATCATGCTTTGTGTAGGCAATACGTATCCAGCTTGCTCCTTCCTCTTTTCCTCACAACATTTTATCTTAAAATTTTTCAAACATACAGTGAAGTTTGAAGAATCTTGCAATGAATACCAATATACTCACCACCTGGATTCTATTATTAAAGTTTTACTATACTTGCTTCGATATTATTTTTTGATGCATTTCAGAGAAACTGTCCATACACTTCACTTATAAATATTTCAACATGTATACCATTAACCAGAGCTCAGTATTTGTTTTACATATTTTTATTAAACTTACATAAGACAAAAATTCCAACTTTAAGTGTACAACACCTCTTGTATTCAAATGCAATACACATCTGTAACTCACACCTCTATCAAGATATAGGACATTCCCATCATTCTAGAAGCCCCTTCTTGTTAATCACCTCACCTCACAAGAGACAACTTTTTTTGTTTGTTTGTTTCTTTTTGTATTTTTTTTTAATTGTTTTATTGCTTAAAGTATTAAAAGAGTATTACATATGTGTCCTTTTTCTTTCCCCACCCTTGACAATCCCCTGGCCTCCCCTATCCCCCAGTTACTTATGCCCATCGGTTATGCTTATATGTCTTAACTTTGTTGCTCCCATAGATTTGTTTTCCCTATTGTAAAATTTCACATAACTGGAAAAACAAACAAACAAATAAACAACAACAAAAAAACAGTAATAGGACCCTTACGTCCACAGGCTGACTCTCTATCAACTGAGAAAAACCAGCTAGGGCTCCCCAGAAATTCTTTAAGGGTATCACACTCTTTCAGTCATATACATTGCTAAAATTTTTCTTTAAATATATAAAATTTATTATTTGTTTTTTTTTTTACACTTTTAGTGGTACTACATCAGCCGTATTTTTTATTAAAACAATGCTCATTATAAAAAATCAAGGAATTTCAAATCAACAAATATATAAACAAAGTAAACATAGATCTTATCCTATATAATAAAAGCCTATATGCAAATCAACCAAACAGTGGAACAACCAGTCATTATGACATGCACTGATCACTAAGGGGCAGACGCTCAATGCAGAAGCTGCCCCCAGCCCACAGGCCCTGACCAGCGGTGGTGGTGGGGCGCAGGGCCAGAGAGCAGGATGCACCAGGCCAGCCAAAGTGGGTGCCAGTGGGGCTCCACCAATCACTCCACCAAATGCCCCACAGGTCGGCCCTGATCACTGGCCAGGCCTAGGGACCCTACCCATGCATGAATTTTGTGCACCTGACCTCTAGTCATATATAAACAATGGTAATGTGTGGTGAACATTGTTTAATATACTTATCTGCACAAATAAAAATAAAATAATGATAAATAGACATAGAGTTTAATGTGAATAAGCTCCAACCATATATATTGTGAAACAAAAATATGAAGATAGATTCATTTAATTAAAAATTGAAGTAATCCTATATAATAAAAGCTTAATATGCTACGTCTCTGGTTGTCAAGTCAGCCGTTCAACCAATCAAAGAGGAATATGTTAATGATATGCTAAGACCACTCAACTGCTCACTATGACATGAACTGACCACCAGGGAGCAGACACTCCAACCAGTAGGTTAGCTTGCTGCTGTGGTCTGGCCAATCAGGACTTAGCAAGATAGGCCAGGCATGCCCTGGAGCCCTCCCATGGTCCTTCCCCAGCTGGCCAATGCCCTCGCATCTCTTCCTAGCCCCTATCGTGCACTGGTGGGGTCCCTCGGCCTGGCTTGCACCCTCTCACAATATGGGACACCTCAGGGGATGTCAGAGAGCCAGTTTTGGTTCAACAGCAGAACTACCAGTTGCTATGATGCGCACTGACCACCAGGGGGAAGACACTTAACACAGGAGCTGCTCCAGGTGGTCAGTGTGCTCCTGCCCCCAATTGCCCTCCTACCCCGATTAGGGGTGGGGCCAGCCAGCCACCACTCATGGCCCCTCCCCCTGGCCCAATAGGGTTAGAGCCAGCGGGCCCTCCCCCTGGCTAGTCCCATCCCTGATTAGCCCCCCCCACCCTGATCGGGGTGGGACCAGTCTGCAAACTGCCTGTGGCCACTCCCCACATGTGGCCCTACCCCCAATCGGCTCCCCCACCCCAACTGGAGGCAGGGCTGGCCAGTAGGAATTTGTATACCAGGCCTCTAGTATAATTAATATAATATAATATAATATAATATAATATAATACATTTATAAATATATAACAAATAGTGTGAATAAATTTGTCTTGCACAAATCCATACACAAAATAAGCCCTCTAACCTTACAGGTATTGTGAAGTCTATAGAGGGAAACCACTCTAAATTTACTAGAAAATCCAGTTGACCCATTCAATGATTATTTTTTCTCTACAAGTAATAAATAATTGTAGATGTATCTGATGAAATATACACACTACATATTTTGCAGCAGTAATTATTTTCCCTTTTTAAAATTTGTATTATGAAATAGTTTGAGTTATAAGAAACTACAAACTAGTACAGCACTCTTCCCTCAGCTTCCCGCATGATAATAACTTACATAATCATATTAAATTGCCTGAAAATTAAAAAAAATACATATATTTTTTCTTGTTGAAGGTAAGTATATATACATGTATACTTGCTTTAGTCAGTGTTCTCTAGATAAATAAAAAAATAATAAAAGCATATATATAAGAGTGGAGGCCGAGATATGACACAATATGTCTGCAAGCTGGAGAACCAAGAAAGCCAATGATATAAATAATTCTGATTCTAAAATTCTGAAGACCAGGGGACGGCTGGTGTAAGACCAGGAGTCTGAAGGTCAAAGGTCCAGGAGCTCCAGTATTCAAGGGCTGGAGAAAATGAACACCCCAGCTCAAGAGTAGAAAGAAAATTCACTCTTCCATCTTTTTGTTCTATTCTGGTCTTCAACAGATTGGATGATGCTTGCCCACATGAGTTAGGGAAGGACCTCTTCACTCACTACTAAACAAATGCTAATCTCTTCTGGAAACACACAGACACACCCAGAAATAATGTTTTACTAGCTATCTAGTCATTTTGTAGTGAACTCAAGTTGGCACATAGAATTAAACATCATAACACATAGCTGTGCTATCTTACTTTTCTTTTATAAACCCTCCTTTGACCAATTTAAGTGTTATGGTTAAGAATGCAGGAGCTGTATATTATATTTTGTGGTTAATCAAACAATGGGCAACGGACCTAAATAGATACTTTTCGAAAGAAGACAGAAGAAAGGCCAAAAGACATATGAAAACATGTTCAACGTCACTAATCACCCAAGAGATGCAAATCAAAATGACAATGTGGTACCATCTCACACCTGTCAGAATGGCTTTCATCAACAAATCAACAAACCACAAGTGCTGGCGAGGATGTGGAGAAAAAGGGAACCCTTCTGCAATGCTGGTGGGAATGCAGACTGGTGCAGCCACTGTGGAGAACAGTATGGAGTTTCCTCAAAAAACTAAAAGTGGAACTCCCATTTGACCCAGTGATCCCACTTCTAGGAATATATCCCAAGAAACTAGAAACACCAATTAGAAAGGATATATGCACCCTTATGTTCATAGCAGCACAATTCACCATAGCTAAGATTTGGAAACAGCCTAAGTGCCCATAAGTAGATGAGTGGATTAAAAAACTGTGGTACATCTACACAATGGAATACTTCGTGGAGGTAAAAAAGAAGGGGTTCTTACCATTTGCAACAGCATGGGAAGCACTGAAGATCATTATGTTAAGTAAACTAAGCCAGTCAGAGAAAGGTAAATATCACATGATTTTACTCATTGTGAAATATATTGAACAACATAAACTGATGAACAAAAACAGATCCAGAGACAGAGAAGCATCGATCAGACCGTCAAACCTGAGGGAAGGTAGGGGAGAGTGGGGGTAAGGAGGAGAGATAAACCAAAGGACTTATATGCTAGCATATAGGCCTAACCAATTGACACAGAAAACAGGGGGGTGAGGTCATGAGTGGGGGGGGATGGGCGGTAATGTAGGGATAAGGACACATATGTAGTAACTTAATAAAAAAATAAAAATAAATAAATAAAAGAGTTTTTGAAAGGAGTTAGAATGGCTTAGTTACCTAGCCTGTAGCTCTCCCATTTAGCATTTGTGCATGTGTGTGTGAGGGGAGGGGGAGAGTTCATATGTACCAGTAAGCAGCTTGCATAGCATTCCCTAAATTTTAGAAATAAATTTATTTCTTTTCCTCAGTTTTAGAATAGCTATTAGATTTATTTTCTAAAACCCAAAGTCAGATATTTGAGAATAAATTTTTAAAAAAATATGTTTTTATTGATTTTTAGAGAGAAGAAGAGAAAGAGGGATAGAAACATCAATGAGAGAAGCATCAATCAGCTGCTCCTGCATGACCCCTACTGAGTATCGAGCCCACAACCTGGGCATGTGCCCTGACTGGGAATCAGCCAGTGAACTCTTGGTGCATGGGTGAATGCTCAACCACTGACCCATACCAGCCAGGCTAAAATTGTTTTGATTAGAACATAACAGGTCAAGATGATACAACCTACCTATATTATATTTGTTATTGGTAATTTGTGTTACAAATTGGTAATTTTTATTGATAATTTGTGTTACCAAATATTATCAGGAACATAACTGTTTATTATTATGTATAGAGGGAGATTAGTTTATTAACAAAATAATCACAGTGAACCATCTAGCTTGTTAGAGTAAACCAGGGACTATTGAAATAAATATGGCTAATAAAATTACTTATGTACCTGTGTACTCAGTGAATTCTTTAGTCATTCACTGACTCATATAAAGAGGTGAAAGTAAGAGTAACTCAGAAAATAATGCCTCTTCAACTCTGACCTTAGAGAAATGGTATGAACTACTAGTTAATAAATTGTCCCACTGCTTAAAATGGGCTAAACAAAATTAATATTAAGCTCCCCTCAACCTACATTCAATCTAAGAATTTGACCTGAATTAAGGCAAAGAAAAGTGATAATTTAAAAACTTTTCTGGATCATTGAATAGCTAACAGGGGTAGACAGTTCTGTTATTAGTAATGGGCATAGTAATGAGGTCCATTTCTTATTGATAGATTTCTGGTATATATATGGCTTCGCTATTATACCATGTAGATATAACAAAGACATGAGTGGTTATTTCCACATCACCTCACCATATGGGCAAATGTATTGGTGGCAGAATCACATCAAGGAAGAAATAGCTCCAGAGCTCCAGGCACTGATGTGCACCAAAGCAAACAGTGGTCCTCAGTGAAAGTAAGAGCAACAGGTAAGAGTATGTCTGATTAAGAAACAGCTATAAAGTTCATAATTCAGAAGAGTGTCAGACAATACTATTTCCCACTCAAATATGCTAGAGACAAGTGATCCTTTTTTTAAAATATATTTTATTGATTTTTTTACAGAGAGGAAGGGAGAGAGATATAGAGAGTTAGAAACATCGATGAGAGAGAAACATCGATCAGCTGCCTCCTGCACACCCCCTACTGGGATGTGCCTGCAACCAAGGTACATGCCCTTTACTGGAATCGAACATGGGACCCTTCAGTCCGCAGGCCAATGCTCTATCCACCTAGCCAAACCAGCTAGGGCGAGGCAAGTGATCCTTGATGAAGACTGGGGAAGAGGTTGATTTTATATTACTAAAGTAGAGGCCCAGTGCACAAAATTTGTGCACCGGGGGATTGTCCCTCAGCTTGACCTGCACCCTCTCCAATCTGGGACCCCTTGCAAGATGTCCGACTAGCAGTTTAGGCCCAATCCCTCTCACAATCCAGACTGCTAGCTCCTAACCGCTCACCTGCCTGCAAGCCTGATCACCCCCAAACCACTCCCGTGCCGGCCTGATTGACACCTAACTGCTCCCCTGCTGGCCCAATCGCCCCCAACTGCCCTCCACTGACGGCCTGTTGACCCCCAACTGCCTTTTCCTGCAGGCCTGGTCACCCCCAACTGTTCTCCCCTGCTGGCCTAGTCACCCCCAACTATCCTCCCAACTGCCCTCACCTGTCAGCCTGTTTGGTCCCAACTGCCAACCCCTGCCAAGCTGATCACTCACAACTGCCCTCCCCTGCTGGCCTGTTTGCCTCCAACTTCCCTCCCCTGCCAGCCATTTTATGGTGGCCATCTTGCGATGACATTGCGCAAGGGTGTGACACCACCTATGCTTTTATTATATAGGATGTTTTCATTCATATTCACACATTTTCTCTAATAAACTTAGCTTCATTAATACAGGGAATTTCATAGTGAAGTATCTTTTCTGTTCTTTGAAACTTCCCCAAATCAGGAAAGAAATAGTCTGTCTTGTGAATTTCACTGATATTGTTCCTAGGACTATCACCTATGCAGTGGAAACTTCGTATCAGGTAAGTCAGGGTCCAAGGATGTCTACTTTGCTCAAGGCTACATTTTTTCTCTGTTTCCAGTTTTGAGTTTAAATAACTATATATGGATTGTGGTGAAATTAGCTCTGAACATGTACTAAATTATATTCATGTGGCTCACTATTTACCTCTAAAAGGATGCCTTTTTCTCTGATGCACAAGTTCTCTCCCTTGTTATTCATTTTAGAACACTACATGATCATTCATTTTTTTTTTCCCAGTAGTCTTTGACCATCATTATTGAATTCTGCATTGCTATTTAGAGTAAAACCAGAATTAATAATAACCTAATGAGTTAGTTCCAGGACTTAATTCATTTTTTTTTCTGTTCTATATTTGTGAGAAAGAAGAAAATAAATCAATATCAGGGTTTTATAAGTTTTATTTGTTTTATGTATTGCCTTCTTTTCATGGATAAATCCTATTTAAGTTTCTATACCTTTTGTATCTAAAAAGAAAAATCCTATGAGCAGAGTGTGTAATTACCTACATAATATAACCTACTACCAGTAATTTTTCCATTATATTTTATCCATGTAGGCCCTTTCTTCTCTTTCATGAGTTAAAAAAAAAAAACAAAACACAAACAATACTGAGGGGAGATATGCCTTAAATTGTTTATTTTCTAATATCCTAATTATTAGATATCAACTGGGTTGACATCCAAGTGACAACAGCAGTTGGCTAGGAAACAGGCAATTGGGTAAGGAGGAGAGCATGCCAAAAAAGGAGGAGAATATGCTGATGGGGGTCATGGGTATAGGTAAATATCCAAGTATAAATTTAGTTATCTTCAGAGTGTTTTTGGCAGCCAGGCCCTGTTTATATTAACAAGGGTTAGTGTTATAAAGGATGAGTCTAAGACATCCAAACAATCCCAAGCCATTAATGAAAGTATTCAATTCTGTTGACTAGGCTGTAATTAGAAGGTAAAAGAATGGATACTTTTATAAAGTGATTCCCAAGCCAATTTACAAGAGATCATATGATTAAAAGTGAATAAATATTGCCATTGTATTGGAGTATGGGTATATAATCTCTAAGGTTTCCCCCCTTCCTTCCCATCTCTATTTCATGCATCAAATATGTGTTCAAATACTAATTGCCTGGTATGTTTACACAGAAGATACTTTAACAAGCCCTACAAAAAGCACATTTCATAACTATGTTTCATGTTCACCTTGGGACTCCATAATAAAGGTCATAGGAAAATGTATAATACAAAAACTTACCTATCACACTATAGTTTACATTTTCCCCATCTAAGGAAGAACAAATATGTCATCATTCCCTACTTTTCAGATGATAGTACTGGAAAAAAAAGCTTTAATAACTTATTTAATTTCACTCAACTGATAAGTAATAGAAGCAGAGATTAAACCCCAAATCATTTATCTCCAAACTCATCCTCTATTCATCACACTTTTTCCGTTAATGGCAAGAACTTATCCGAAGAAGGAATTTTAATTTTTTGACCAGTATATTTTTCCTAGGCTAGATCAAAGACTATGTAGTTATTAGGGTAAAATGGTACCCCATGAAACCTGTGGCCTTCATTAGCTCACTTAAACCTATTTTGTTTTTTAAAAAGGGGGTGGGGCTAATCAATGGTTTTTGGAATTAAACATCAAGTGGGGATCATTGTCAGAAAACAGCATCCATATTAATTAGTGCCCTATATTTAACCTTATCACAAAAGTTAACTTTGTCTAGAATCCTTTTCTTGCTTTTCATTCTAGTGAATACATTGACTGTCTTAACAGAAATCAAGCTTCTTAAATATATACCTATTTATGAAAGACAAACACACTTTCATTTATTAACAGCTACTAATATTTCTAATGAAGTCAGGTGACTATAGTTCAAATAAACAAATGATTATGGTTGACAGCAAAAAAACAAAGTCTAATGAAACTAATGAATATGCTAACTGTTGTGGTTGTCCCCTAGGACACAAAAACTTGTGTTTAGTTATCAAGATTCCCACACAAAGGGGAAAAAAAAATGTCCATGGTAAGGAAATCAAAGTCCATAAGGTGGTAAGCAGATAAAGGAGTAGGAATCATTGGAATCATTGGCATTTTGTAAGTTTATAAACTCTTTCTACACATAAATGAATGCTTATATGTTTTTTTTTTTTTAACCTTTCATGCAAACTGCTCAAAATAGTGAGGATTGAGGGTATCCTTTCAGGCTTGTTCTACACTTGCCACTTGGTGTTGGGAACAGAGTTCATTACACAACTTTACCACATTATAGTATAATTACTAAGCTTTAAACAAAAGAAAAATCCTTTGGACATATAGATTTTAAAAACAGCATGCAACTTATAATGGAATGAAAATTTGACTATCATCAGATTATTTTTTTGCAATGCTTTATACCACAAGTAAATAGAATGACATAGTTAAGATATTCAAGAAAAGACAATGTGAGTGAAAGTGTTGCACAGAGAAAAACTACCTTTAGAAGTAAAGGTTCACAGAATTAGAAAAGAAATAATCCTAAAATTTATATAAAATGTCAAAAGACCCCAAATAGCCTCAAGGATCTTGAGAAAAAATAAAGCTGAAGCATCATACTTTCTGATTTCAAACTATATTCCTAAGCTATAATAATCAAAACAGTGTGCTACTGACATAAAAACAGACACATAAACCAATGAAACAGAATCAGGAGCCCATGTAAATAAACCCATGTATGTATAGTCAATTGATATTTGACAAGAGATTAAATGAGAACAGATAAGCTCTTCAATAAATGGTGTTGGTAAAACTGTAAAACTGTATAACCACGTGCAAAAGAACAAAATTGGACACCTATCATATATACTCACAAACATCAACTAAAAATGAATTAAGGACTTAAACATAAGATCCAAAACCATAACACTCATAAAAGAAACATACAGAGAGCTCCTTGACATCAGTCTTGGCAAAGATTTTTTAAAAAAATATTTGACACTGAAAGCACAAACAATGATAGTAAAATCAACAAATGATACTACATCGAACTGAAAACCTTCTCTGCACAACAACTTATAGAATGTGAGAAAATATTTTCAAACCATCTATTGAACAAGGGGTTAATATACAAAATACATTGGCACTCATACAATTCAATAGCAAACAGAAAAATCTGATTAAAAATAAGTAAAATGCCTGAAGAGATATATTTCCAAAGAACATATACAAGTGTCCAAGTACATGAAAAGGTTCTTAATATCATTAATCATCTGGAAAATGTAAATCAAAACCACAATGAGATATAGCCTCAAACCTATTAGAATGACTATTATAAAAAAGACTAGAGGCCCGGTGCACAAAAATTTGTGCACTCGGTGGGGAGGGAGGGTCCCTTAGCCCGGCCTGTGCCCTCTCACAGTCTGGGACCCCTTGGGAGATAATGACCTGCTGGCTTAGGCCTGCTCCCGGGTGGCAGAGGGCAGGCCCAATCCCTAGGTGCAGCTCCTGGTCGAGCTCAGAGCAGGGCCGATTCGGGAGTTGGGGCACCGCCCCCTGTCATGCACAGAGCAGGGCCCATCAGGGGGGTTGGGGCTCCGTACCCTGTCATGCACAGAGCAGAGTCGATCAGGGGGTTGGGGAGCTCCCCCCTGTCACGCACAGAGTAGGGCCAATAGGGGAGCTGGGGCATCACCCCCTGTCACACACAGGGCAGGGCCGATCAGGGGGTTGGGGTGCTGCACCCTGTCACACTCAGGGCAGGGCCGATGGGGAGGTTATGGCTCTACCCCGTCACACACAGAGCAGGGCCCATGGGGGGGGGTTGGGGCGCTGCCCTCTATCACCCACAAAGCAGGGCTGATCAGGGGGTTGGGGCGCCGCACCCTGTCACACACAGAGCTGCAGAGCAATCATTGGGTTGGGGAGCTCCCCCATATCAGGCACAGAGCAGGTCTGATCAGGGGATTGGGGCGCCTTCCCCTGTCACGAACAGAGCAGGGCCGATAGGGAGGTTGTGGCCCCGTCCCCTGTCACACACAAAGCCGCAGGGTGATCAGGGGGTTTGGGCGCTGCCCCATGTCACACTGATCCCGGTGCCGGGAGGCATGTTACCCTTTTACTATATAGGATAGAGGCCTGGTGCATGGGTAGGGCAGACTGGTTTGCCCTGAAGGGTGTCCTGGATCAGGGTTGGGGTCCCCACTGGGGTGCCTGGCCAGTTTGGGTGAGGGGCTGAGGGCTGTTTTCAGGCTGGCGGGTGACTGAAGCTCCCAACAGCTCCTTTTTTTTCTTTTTTTTTTTTTTAATTCTAGGCCAGCTTTAGCTATGAGGCTTGGCTCCAGCTCTTAGGCCTCTGCTGCTGAAAGCAGGTATCTGGTTTTTTGGGGTTCTATAATCGAAACAATGTTTCAACTCCAGCTCTGAGATCCCAGCTGGCTGAAAGCAGGTTTCTGGGGTTTTGTTTAACTTCTGTATTTGTAACAATGTTTCAAACTGGAAGCTCAGAGGCCAGCAGCGGCAGGTGGGGAACGTTGGAGTCCTCCATCACTGAAGCAAGCAAGCCTCATGTTTGCTTCAAGCTGCCTGGCCGCCGCCGCCATCTTGGCTGGCAGTTAATTTGCATAGCGCCCTGATTAGCCAATGTGAAGGGTAGCGGACATATGGCTAATTACCATGTTTCTCTTTTATTAGATTGGATATTACATTTTGGCAAGAATGTGGAGAAAAGGGAACCTTGATGCACTGTCACTGGGAATTTTGTGCAGCCACTATGGAAATAGTGAAAAAAGTTAGTAGGTTTTTCAAAAAATCAAAAATAGAACTACCTTAAGATCCAGCAATCCCACTTCTAGGTATATATCCAAAGAGGTGAATTCATAATTTTGAATGATATTTGTACTCCCACCATCATTGCAACATTATTCATAATAGCCAAGACGTGGAAACAATATATGTATCCATTAATGGCTAAATAAATACAGAAAATGTGGTATATACATACAACACAATATTATTCAGCTGTAAAAAGAAGGAGATACTGCGATTTGCAATAACATAGATGGACCTTAAGGGCATTATGTTAAGTGACATATGTCAACAGAGAAAGAAAAGCGTGATTTTAATAATATATGGATTCTAAAAAGGCTGAACTCAGAAACAGTGAGTAGAATTATGCTTTCCAAGGGCTGAACGGTGTGAGAAACTGGGACATGATGGTCAAAGGGTATAAGCCTTTATTTATAGGATGAATCAGTTACAGGGTATCTAATGTACAGCATGATGACTATGGTTAACAATGCTATATTGTATATTTGAAAGTTACTATGAGAATAGATCTTTAATGTTCTCATCATAACAAGAACAATTATAACAAAATGGTAATTATCTGAGATGAAAGATGTGTTAGCTAACATTATTATAGCAATACTAGAGAACCAGTGGACAAATTTGTGCATGGGTGGGATCCCTCTGGGTGGCCTGCAGGGATCAGGAAAAAACCCACAGTCCAACGCCACCTGCATCTCCTACCTGCTGTTCCTGCTCATCCCGGCCCCACTGTGCCTACTGTGGGCTCAAGCCCAATCAGTCCTGATTTGGAGAGGTTTGTGTTGCTGCAGCAGTACTCGCCAGCCATAAGTCTTGCATCTGGTGCCCTCCCAAGGGGAGTGGCCTGTGGGATCGGGTTGAAACTAGCTCTCCAACATCCCCTGAGGGGTCCCAGATTGTGAGAGGGCACAGGCCAGGCTGAGGGACCCACTGGTGCACAATCAGGCTGGGGAGGGACCACAAGAGGGCCCCAGGGCATGTCCGACCCCTCTTGCTTAGTCCTGATTGGTCAGACCCCAGCAGCATGCTAATCTACCAGTAGAAACTTCTGCCCTCTGGTGGTCAGTGCACATCATAGCAACTGGTCGACCAGTTGACGGTCTGCCCCTTGGTTGTCAGTGCATAACATAGCGAACGGTTGAGCAGCCTTAGCTTATCATTAGCATATTACGCTTTGATTGGTTGTTCAGTTGTTCTGCCGTTTGGTCTATTTCAATATTACCCTTTATTAAATAGACTATAGTTGTGTCAAATACCACATTGTACAACCTTACATTTACACAAGGTTATATGTCAACTATCTCTTGATAAAGCTTGACATAAAAATGTAAAAGGCAAAAATGTCATTCATATGCAAGAACTTAAGGAATAGCTTTCCCAAGATTGCTTTCTGAGAAATCTAAAGAACAAGCCTCAATAACCAAAATGACTAGAGGTATATCAACGTTAAAACTGTTGTTGACCATTAAATATATAATAACCTATGGAACTGAGGCTAAGTGAATGTTAAAACAGAAAAAAGTTTGTATCTAAATGGCTGATTTATATGAAAGTAGATACAACACAATTATAAAAGATGAAGTGGAAATAGGAAGAAAGAATTTACAAAAAGGATTGTGTTCAGTAACAAAATTGGGTTGATAGTCTTAGTGTTGTTATTCTCTATTTTGTGCATAACTGAATCAAGCAAATAAGTAATTGTGTGATAATTAAATTCTATCACCCACTATGTTTTTGGGAAGTAAGTTTTTTCATATAGAAAGAAGGAAATATAGATGTAATATTGTAAAGGATAACCTACAATCCCTGCATTAGAATTATATGTATTATGTACACAGATAAGTAATTATATATACACTAGCGGCCCGGTGCACAAAAACCCCCTGGACGGGCTCAGAGCAGGGCTGATTGGGGAGTTGGGGCACCGACCCTGGCATGCACAGAGCAGGGCGCATTGGGAGGTTGTGATGCCACCCTCAGTCACTCTCAGGGTAGGGTCGATTGGGGGGTTGGGGCACCGACCCCTGTCACACTCAAGGCAGGGTCAATAGGGAGGTTGCGGCGCCACCCCCTGTCACGCACAGAGCAGGGCCAATCAGGGGGTTGGGGCGCTGACCCCTGTCACGCACAGAGCAGGGCCGATCAGGGGGTTGGGGAGCTCCCCCCTGTCACCCACAGAGCAGGGCCCATCAGGGGGTTGGGGAGCTCCCACCTATCACGCACAGAGCAGGGTCCATCAGGGGGTTGGGGAGCTCCCCCCCTGTCACTCACAGAGTAGAGCTGATAGGAGAGTTGGGGCACTGCCCCCTGTCACACACAGAGCAGGGCCGATCAGGGGGTTGGGGCGCTGCCACTCTCACACTCAGGGCAGGGCCGATGGGGAGGTTATGGCTCTACCCCGTCAAACACAGAGCAGGGCCCATGGGGTGGGGTGGTTGGGGAGCCACACCCTGTCACACACAGAGCTGCAGGGTGATCAGGGGGTTGGGGACCTCCCCCTTATCAGGCACAGAGGAGGGCCGATCAGGGGTTTGGGGAGCCTTCCCCTGTCAAGAACAGAGCAGGGCCGATAGGGAGGTTGTGGCCCCACCCCCTGTCACACACAGATCCGCAGAGTGATCAGGGGGTTTGGGCGCTGCCCCCTGTCACACTGATCCCAGTGCCCAGAGGCCTCGTGGCTCTGCTGATCCTGGTGCTGGGAGGCATATTACCTTTTTACTATATTGAATAGAGGCCTGGTGCATGGGTGGGGGCTGGCTGGTTTGCCCTGAAGGGTGTCCTGGATCAGGGTGGGCGTCCCCACTGGGGTGCCTGGCCAGTTTGTATAAGGGGATGATGACTGTTTGCAGCTGGTCACACACCCTTCAGGGTGGGGGTCCCCATTGGGGTGCCTTGCCAGTCTGGGTGAGGGCTGAGGGCTGTTTTCAGGCTGGGACTGAAGCTCCCAACTGCTCCTTTTTTCCTTTTTTTTCTTTTTTTATTCTGGGCCAGCTTTAGCTCTGAGGCCTGCCTCCAACTCTGAGGCCTCAGCTGCTGAAAACAGGTATCTGGTTTGTTTCGGTTCTATAATCGAAACTCTGTATCATCTCAAGCTCTGAGATCCCAGCTCTCTGAAAGCTAGTTTCTGGGGTTTTGTTTAGCTTCTATATTTGTTACAATGTTTTTTAAACTGCAAGCTCAGAGGCCGCCAAGGCAGGTGGGGAACATTGGAGTCCTCCGTCACTGAAGCAAGCAAGCCTCATGTTCAGTTTAAGCTGCCTGGCTGCCGGCCGCCATCTTGGCTGGCAGTTAATTGGCATATCTCCCTGATTAGCCAATGGGAAGAGTAGTGGTCGTACGCCAATTACCATGTTTCTCTTTCATTAGATAGGATATATGTAATATATATTATATATAACATTAGTCTATGATATACATATAATATTTTATATAAATTTTATATTATATTTTCTACATTATCCTCCTATATAATAAAAGGCTAATATGTAAATTTTCCCCTTGGGAGTTTGACCAGGAGTTCTATTGCTCCCTATGAGGTGTGCTGACTACCAGGCGTGTCACAGAACATGGCGGGCAACCTGTGGCTGCAGTGGGGCACTGAGGGAGTGAAGAAAGGAGGAGGTGGGGAGGCCAGGAGGTGGGGAACCTGATCATCCCTGATCACTGGCCAGGCTTAGGGAACCTAAGATTGGGGCAGGATGATCATCCCTGATCACCCTATCCATGCACAAATTTTGTACACTGGGCCTCTAGTAAATATATAATATATATGAAACATATAATCCATAAGACATATGTAATATATACAATTAAAATTTTACTGATAATTTTATTATATATATATATATATATATATATATATATATATTAATTTCTACTAAAATGCTTGTAAACAATGGTTAATCCTATATCAGCAGTTTTTAAGTACTATTTTACACTAAAATAAAACAGGCAATTTTTGAGAAATAGCTGATTTCATTTCCCTACAGAGAAAAAGCCTAGGATTGGAAAGGTACATGATAATTTTGTAGCATATGGTTATATTTGCTATCATGGAAGGTATAAAAAACTATTTTGGTCCTGTCAAATTGGATTCAGGGGCAAAATTAAAGAGATTCTCACTGGGCAGGCAAGTGGTGATTTGAGCTTCAATAGAAATAGTTAAAAATTTATGAAACCCATACACTTTGTTTGAAATCATGACTTCATAATGGTATTAATACATAATAATTAGTGACCCAAGTAAGTGTTACTCATCTGATCAATTTTCTGGTAAATAAAAGACTCAAGGATTTTGCCTGTCTTTCCTATATAAATTTTACCATTGGGCAAATAATTAGTATAGGTGAAGATGTGTACCTTTAAAAAGTATTACGGGCAAATGTGGCTACTGAATAGGCAGCAGTGTCATGCACCTCCTCCTAGGGCCAGGCCAGAAAAGCAAATAAATTGGAAAACATCCACCCTGAATTAACAAATTAGACACAGCTGAGGAGACAATTTTTAATAAGGGCAGAGGACACCTAGAGAACACCACTTGCCAGCCATAACCCACGTGGAAACACCACGCTGCCCTGGAAGTGAATGGAAAAGGACCTCCTGGCAGGATCCCAGATGTATGCAGGCAGTGCACACCACCATAGTGAGCTCCCACACCAGGCCTGCTTACCAGCCCACTGGGACCCAGCGTCCTAGGATCCAGCTCTGACACCCCACAGTGAGTGAAAGAGAGAGATAAAACTGTGCACTACCCCCACCTTGGACCCCAGAACCATGCTGCTAACCTGAACCAGAGCCACCCAGTGCCCACTCCACCACCAGCCCCAGGACATGCTGTCAGTATGATCAGAAGCAAGGAGAAACCCAGAGCATGCCCCACTCTGGGACACAGGACAGTGGGGTATGTGAAACTCACAGCAACCCATGGTTGCTCCACTCTGATCCCCAGGACAGTCCTGCTGGAGCCATTCAGAGCAACCCAATGTTCACCTCACCCTGGGCAACAGGGGAGAGTAGACTGAGCGAACCAGGGCAACCCACCCCCACTCCACACTGAGGAAGGACGAACTGCAGCAACCCGGCACTCATCTGACTCTGGGCTACAATAAAGTGGGGACTGTGAAACCCAAAGCAACACATGTCCACTCCACACTGAGCCCAGGGTATTGCTTCCGGGGCAACCTGGATAACCCAGCGCACATCCCACTCAGGCCACAGAGGAGCTCCGACTGTGAAACCCAGAGCAATCCACAGCTGCTTCTCCCCAGCCCCTGGGACAGACCTCCAGGGGCTACCCAAAGAAACCCACCACACACCTCACTCTAGGCCATGGGAAAGCACTACTGGGGAGACCCAGAGGAAGCAAGTATGCCCAGTCAGGGGCCGCAGGACCACACTGCAAGTGCATTGCCAGAGGGACCTAAGGTACCACTCTGCCATGGGTGCCGGGGTTGCACAGCAAATTGCATGCCAGAAGGCTCTGGGTCCTCACAGGGAAGGACAATTCAGAGGAACTGTGCATGCGCTCCCACCAGCCTGAGCATTTGAAGGAGACAACTGAAAGACCAGATCCATGGGAGAGGGGGATACAACTAAGGGCAGACTCAACCTCTGGGCTAACAATTTCCAGACCATTGCCTTGAGAGAGTTTTCAACCTCTCAAACCCCAAGCAGGGTGCCCAGGGCCAGAAAGAGACAGCAAAAATGGGGAGACAAACAAACAACCCTCAAAGGAAAGAAATAAAAGGAATAGCTGGGGGAAAATAAATGAAACGGACACATGCAATATGTCAGTAAAAGAAATCAGACTAAGGATCATACAGTTCATAAACCAGATGGATGAAAAATCAACAACTTATATGAGAATCAAGAGGAAATCAAGAATGATACAGCTACAATAATAAAAACAACAACAACAATAGAAGTTTTTGAGAAAACCAAGATGGCGGCATAGGTAAACACCGGAGTTTGCTGCCTCGAACAAATACTTCAAAAATACAACTAAAAGACGGAACAGGCATCATCCAGAACCACAGGAAGGCTGGCTGAGTGGAAGTTCTAAAACTAGGAGGAAAGAGAAAAACATACCGAGATTCGGAGGAGGCGCAGTGCTGAAGTAAAATACTAAGGTGCGGAGTGCATGCGGAGTGGGCTGGCCGCTGAGGGCATGGTTGTTGTTTTCAATAGGGAGGGAGTCTCAGGCTCTGAGCTCCAGTTCCGGGCCAGTCTCTAGGGACCCAGACTCATACGGGAGAAGCGGGACTGTCTGGCATCGCTCAGAACCCTAGGGCAGCTTTCTCTACCTGGGGCTTGCAGCGATTACTGGGACACTGAGAAGCAAGAGCCTCTGAAGGCAAGATTGAGAGAAGCCGTAATTGTTAACCCCGCCCTGTTGATCCCCTGGGACCCGCCCCGCCCAAGCCCTACAGGGAGACTTTTGCTGGATAGCCTCAGGCAAAGGCTAGATTAGCACCTCCCTAGAGATCCAGGAGCCAGGAAGCCCAGAGGTCAGAGTGGGACCATCCAGTTTGCAGCTCCATGGAACCATAAAAGACACACTCAGCGGCAGACTCAGTAGCACCAAAGCCCCATCAAAGCAAGTCAAGCCCCAGAGGAGTGTCTCCAGCACAGAAGTTCTCCCACTGTAGACACAGCTGATTCTCACAGCCAATTGGCCTGGAGGTCAATTCCTCCCAGTGATAACTACAACAATCAAGGCTTAATTACAACAAGACTGTGCACAAAGCCCACAAGGGGGTGAACCAAGAGTTTCTACCTCAGGTAATTGGGACACTTAGCACAGAAAGGCACTCTATCGACACAGCGAAGCATAAAAAATGCCAAAAAAAGAAACAGGACACAAACGACAGACTTGGAGGAAAGCAAACTGCTCGATATAGAGTTCAAAACCACACTTTTAGGGTCTTTAAAGAACTCTCTAGAAGCTGCCGATAAACTTAATAAGGCCCTTGAAAAGACTGGTGAGACCACCGATAAATGTAGTGAGATCCTCAAGAAATCTAATGAGACCCTCAATGTTGTGATAAAGGACCAACTAGAAATTAAACATGCACTGACCGAAATAAAGAACATTATACAGACTTCCAACAGCAGACCAAAGGATCGCAAGAATCAAGTCAAAGATTTGAAATATGAAGAAGCAAAAAACACCCAACTGGAAAAGCAAAATGAAAAAAGAATCCAAAAATATGAAGATAGTGTAAGGAGCCTCTGTTACAGCTTCAAGCGTACCAACATCCGAATTATAGGGGTGCCAGAAGAAAAGAGAGAGCAAGATATTGAAAACCTATTTGAAGAAATAATGACAGAAAACTTCTCCTACTTGGTGAACGAAATAGACTTCCAAGTCCAGGAAGCGCAGAGAACCCCAAACAAAAGGATTCCAAAGAGGACCACACCAAGACACATCATAATTAAAATGCCAAGAGCAAAAGACAAAGAGAGAATCCTAAAAGCAGCAAGAGAAAGAATATCAGTTACCTACAAGGGAGTACCCATACGACTGTCAGCTGATTTCTCAACAGAAACTTTGCAGGCCAGAAGGGAGTGGCAAGAAATATTCAAAGTGATGAATGCCATGAATCTACAAACAATACTACTTTATCCAGCAAAGCTATCATTCAGAAGTGAAGGTCAGATAAAGAGCTTCAGAGATAAGAAAAAGCTCAAGGAGTTCATCACCACCAAACCAGTATTATATGAAATGCTGAAAGGTATCCTTTAAGAAGAGGAAGAAGAAGAAAAAGGTAAAGATACAAATTATGAACAACAAATACACATCTATCAACAAGTGAATCTAAAAATCAAGTGAATAAATAATCTGATGAAAAGTATGAACTGGTTATTGTAATAGAATCAGGGACATAGAAAGGGAATGGACTGACTATTCTTGGGGGGGGGGGGTGTGGGGTGAGGGAAGCGATTGGACAATAATCGTGCACCTATGGATGAGGACAGTGGGTGGGGAGTGAGGGCGGAGGGTGGGGTGGGAACTGGGTGGGGGGGAGTTATGGTGGGAAAAAATAGTAACTAATGTAATAATCTGAAGAATAAAGATTTAATTAAAAAAGAAAAAAAAGAAGTTTTTGACCATAGACTAGAAGAAGTAGAGGACCGAATTAGTGAGTTCGAAGATAGGTGGAAAAACACCCAATCTGAATAGCAATTGCAGAAAATAAGTAGAAAATAAGAGGAGAGCTTAAGGAATATTTGGAATGACATGAAAGGAAGTAACATACATATAATAAAGGAGCCAGAAGGACAAGAGGAGCAAGGATTAGAAAACCTATTTAAATAAATAATGACAAAACTTCCATGATTTAGGGAAGAAAAAAGTCACAGAAGCTCAGAGATTCCCAAAAAATATGTACTCAAAAAGACCCACATCAAGACATAATTACAATGGAAAATGTTAAAAACAAAGAAAGAATCTTTATGGCTGCAAGAGCGAGACAGAGAGTTACCTACAAAAGAACTCCCATTAGATTATTAAATGATTTCTCCACAGAAACACATCAGACCAGAAGGGAATTAAAGGAAATTTACAAAGTGATGAAAAGCAAGGGACTGAACCCAAGAATACTCTACCCAGCAAGACTATCATTCAAAATTGAAGGGGAAATCAAGAGCTTTGCAGACAAAAAAAGGTTAAGGGATTTTATCACAACCAAACCGGCAATGCGAGAAATGCTAAAGGAACTGCTATAAAAAGAAGAAATAGAAAGGGAACAAGGAACACAAGCATAAAGAATAAAAATGGCTACAAGTAAGTACCTATCAATAATAACCCTAGCCCTGACCGGTTTGGCTCAGTGGATAGAGCGTTGGTTTGTGGACTCAAGGGTCCCAGGTTCAATTTGGGTCAAGGGCATGTACCTTGGTTGCAGGCACATCCCCAGTGGGGAGTGTGCAGGAGGCAGCTGATCGATGTTTCTCTCTCATCGATGTTTCTAACTCTCTATCCCTCTCTCTTCCTCCCTGTGAAAAATCAGTAAAATATATTAAAAAAATAATAATAACCCTAAACATAAATGGAGTAAATGCTCCAATCACAAGACATAGAGTTGCTGAGTGGATAAGAAAACATAACCCATATATATGCTGTATACAAGAGACCCACCTCAGAACAAGAAACTCAAACAGATGGAAAGTGAAGGGATGGAAAAATATTTTTCAGGCAAATGCAAAGAAAAAAAAAACCAACAACTACTGGCATAACAATACTTATATCTGACAAAATAGACCTCAATGTGAAGGCCACAAAAAAGATAAGGAGCCCTGACTGGTTTGGCTCAGTGGATAGAGTGTCGGCCTGCAGACTGAAGGGTGCCAGTTTCAATTCCAGTCAAGGGCATGCACCTTGGTTGTGGTCACATCCCCAGTGGGAGGTGTGCAGGAAGCACTTGATCGATGTTTCTCTCTCATTGATGTTTCTAACTCTCTATCCCTCTCTCTTCCTCTCCCTAAAAAATTAGTAAAATATATTTTTTAAAAAAGGCCATATGCACCCCTATGTTCATAGTAGCCCAATTTACAATAGCCAAGATTTGGATACAGTCTAAGTGCCTATCAGCAGATGAGTGGATTAAAAAACTTTGGTACATCTACATAATGGAATACTACACTGCTGTGAAAAAGAAGGAAGTCTTACCATTTGCAATTGCATGGATGAAACTTGAAAGCATTATGCTAGTGAAAGATAAATATTAAAGGATCTCGCTCATTTGTGGAATATAATGAACAACATAAACTGATAAATAAAAATAGATCCAGAGACAGAGTAGCATGTAACAGACTGTCAAACTTGGCTGGGAAGATAGCAGAGGGTGGGTGAAGAGTAAGAGATCAGCCAGAGGACTTGTGTGTATGCATATAAGCATAACTAATGGACACAGACACTTGGGAGTGGGGGTATGTGCTGGCGATTTGCAGTTCCTGGGGAGAGGTCAATGGGGGAAAAAGGAGACACATATAATACTATATGTAATACTTTAAACAATAAAGATTTTTTTTAAAAAATATTCCAACTAATAGTTAAAAGAAATATGATAACATTATCATTAAAATTATAACATCACCATATTTTTAATGCAGTCCTATATAATAAAAGCCTAATATGCAAATTGTCCCCTCAGGGGTTCAACTGACCTGGAGTTCAACTGCTCACTATGATGTGCGCTGACCACCAAGGGTGGAGCTGAACAAAGAAAGGCCCAGCCAGCAGCCAGAAGACAGGGAAGGAAGGCCCTGATTGGCTCTGAGCACTAGCCAGAGCCTAGGAACCCTTCTGTTCATGATTTTTGTGCACGAGGATTCTAGTTAATTAATATACATATGCATTAAGCATTAAGAACTCCTAACAGCAACATGAGAGATATCCGAAATGTATGTATATTTTGTGGAATGGATACAATATGATCACATTTTTCCAGAGGAATCAAATTTGAGTCTATTAAACTTTGTATTCAGTTGCCAACTTGCAGAAAATACCTAGGAGAGAAGAATATATCAAACAGCACCATAAGAAGGCAATCAGCAATATACAAGTTGTAGGAAACTATAGATCAAATGGTCTATCTTTGTCACAAATTGTACAGAAAAATTTTTAATAAAAGGGAAATGTGTAGATTAAAAGAGTTTTAAAGAACATATCAGTTGAAAAGAAAATTAAAGTGGACTAAACTATGATACTAGAGATGCAAGTTTGTATGATAAAACTACAAAGATGTGAGAGGAACTGCTTTACTTATGTGGTTACTTGGCATTGAGTGGGGTTGTTATTAGGATGAGAAATATGGAGGGACTTGTTGATGGCTGAAAAAATTTTACTTTTTCACCTAGATGGTGATTACAAAGGTGTTTGATATTTTATTTAGCTCAATAATATTTTATTGGGCTACATTTATGTATGTGTATTTTCTATCACTGTTTTATTTTAGATTGAAAACATTACTTAAAAATGATTGTATTCAATGTGAATGCAAGCTTAAAATATGATCACATTGAGATGTCTGAAAATAAATTTGACATAGCAACCAGTTTCAAAGAAAAAGGGCCAACAAAAGCCTTTTTGATGGGACAAAGCACATGATTGAATTCCAAGGAATAAGCCTGAGACAGCGACTAGAATACAGGTATTTTATTGGTGAGTGCTCTTGGGTCTCCATCCAAGAAAGAGTAGGGGAAGAAAATAAAATTGTGAAGAAGAAGTTAGGTTGTGATGTAGTTTCAGGGAAGTTATTATATGACTTATTGGGGATTTTAAAATTAGATATAGCTTTTCAAATTGTGGTAGATTAGACAAAGAAAGCAGTCATTTCTATTCCTCCCCACTAGATAATAAGCTCCTGTGAGGGTGCGTACAGATTAGGCACCACCAAGGCAATCCTGAAGAGGGCATAAAGCTGAGAGAAATCTGCTCACAACACTCCTAGAAGCTGGAGGAATAAGTTCTTCAATTGCAAAAGGGATCTGGGTGGTGCAGCACTGCATCCCTTACAATGATTATGTCCTGCCTCTACATGTTTTCTCTCTCGCTTCCTTCTGTATGTATCTATCTCTTTACTATTCCGTTCACATTATAAACACAAGTATATTTATGATTTGGGGAAATCTTTCTATGATTTTACAGATAGAAAAAGGTTCAGAAAGTTTAACAGTTATAGTTACTCTGCATGTGGGCTAACTTTGGACTGAGCATGTAACCTACAGTATTTCACTTGATCATCCCAATAGCACAGTTGGCTCCTTCATCTTATTTTATTTTATTTTATTTTATTTTATTTTATTTTATTTTATTTTATTTTATTATTTTTGGTTCCCTCATTTTATGGATGAGGTAGATGAAGGTCATAGAAGATAAATGGTTTGCCCAAGTAATCAGTGGTAGAGCCAGGATTCCAATCAGATCTGTATGAATCTAGCACACTACTCTCAACCAATATATTATACACCTCTGCAAAAATCATCTGGACTCACAGAATAAGTAAGAGGGTGATAAGGGAATTTAACTCTGATTTCCCATCTACAGGTGTCCAATCCCTCTCCCATAACTTCTCCAGTGTCCTGTTCCCTCAGAAAAGGCTTTATTTAAGAAGTTACTGGTTACCCTTCTTAATTAGCAAATAAGGGTCTTCAAGGACTTAATCTAAAAATGTCACAGAGGTAAATTTAAAGTGTTGGGTTAATGGGAAAAGTGTTTTGGAGCATGGAGGCCTTTTGGACAGCTCAGCTGCCACCAAGCACATTGTACCTATTTTTTTTTTAATGTGGAGGTCACCCTATAGGCCATAGAATATTTGGGGGGGGGGTTAGAGGGCATAATCAATAGGAACAAACTAAGAGAGATCAAAAGTCTTCTGTCTGGATGAAATAAGAATCAAAGGTGATGTGTCTTCCCTAAAGGAAGTGAACATCTAGATTGTGTAGAAAAGATGAGAGCAGACACATCTCATGTCTCTGAGCATTAGAAAGAAAAGGCAACTTTTTGAGATTCAAAGAGGTCAATTTGGGGCAAATAGAAAGGAAACATCTATCTAAACTACAGATAGCTAACCAACAAAGTTCATTATATCTCAAAATGCAATATAAGTTGTCATAAATTGGTTCATGATAGTTCAAGTTAATTTATAGATGAGAAATTCAGAATAAGAGAAATTAGAGATGGCACTGACTGTGACCTTCCAGAAGAAAATCCTATTGTTCCTCATGCTCTCCTGTGGTATATCTGTCTGAAACGTAGTTCCACGCTATGTGGACCATGGCCCTGATTTATGCTACACGAGAGCTTCCTTTTTTTCTAAAATTACCAACTCTTTGTGTTATCTCTGCTTAAAATGCTCTTCCCCTCCACCTTCTGTAAAGCTGGCTCCTTCTCCATTTTCATATCTCAACTTATAAACTACCTCCTGATCTTAATCTAAGATCTGCCAATCTTTATAAATTATCACCCTCTTTCGCTTCTTTCAGAGCATTTATCTCAATCTGTAATTAGTCATCTTATTTTTATCAGTAAACTTGCTTATTATCTGTTACCCCAAGGAAAAGGTAAGCCTTATGAGGACAGGATACTTAGAAATTTTGATCTCAACCATAGCTCCTATCATAAGTACTTATATTTATGGAATGAATGAATAAAATGAAAATTCTTCTCCCTAAAATAAGATGTTGTTGCTTGGGATTTATTTTATTTGTATATTTTTATATATTATATTCTCAGAACTCACTCCTTTTTGAACTTTATCTGAAAACCTTCTAAGAAATAATTTCATGTACTAACATGGACACACACACACACACACACACACACTCACACACACAAGTAAAAGAAAGAAATCTCTCTTCTTTAGTTTCTTTTTTTAAAATATATTTTTATTGATTTCAGGGAGGAAGGGAGAGGAAGAGAGAGATAGAAACATCAATGATGAGAGAGAATCATTGACTGGCTGCCTCCTGCACATCCCCTACTGGGGATGGAGCCCACAACCCAAGCATGTGCCCTTGACTGGAATCAAACCCAGGACCCTTCAGTCCACAAGCCAACTCTCTGTCCACTGAGCAGAACCAGCTAGGACACTTCTTCATTTCTTATGGAGAGTCTTGATGGGAGTGAAAATATGAATACGTTGAGAATGTGTACCTATCCTTGAGTTCATCAGTTTTCCTGGTATACTTATTTAAATCAGCCTGATATTGCTGACATCCAAAGCCAATCTGGTTGCCCATGGACATATATATCCAGTGTGTTACCACAGAATAGGGTGTACTTCATGGCAGTTTCTTTAAAATGCAATACCCAGAATGCCTAGGAAATCTACTTCCCCCAATGAATCCTCTCAGAATCGGAATAGACACCCGATTACTGTGGTTGCCAGAATGCATGAATCATGTGGTGGCAAAAGAGAACTTTGTAAAGAGATAGTCCCTTCAGTTTACAGCAAGTAACTAATTAACTAAAAAAACTAAGTATATAAGTAAACTAGAGAGATAAAAATGATTTGAGGACTTTGGAATCAAGTCCACAAGGTCTACATATATATGACTTGTGGAATCTTGAAATTTTGATTGTTCAAAATAAATTCCAATTTGCTGTTTCCTTAGAATGGAGCAGCTCTGATTATTTATAAAAAGCAACACAGCAGTTCCTCCAGGGTACTGCTCAGTATAGACAACTCACAGAGCTTTTCAACTCACCAGCAGTGTCATCTCAGGGCTAGTGTTGATTTAGACATAAATATTGAGGAAGAAATAAGCCTCAAAGGGATCTGCTTGTATAATTTCTCTAGTAACAAGAGGCTAGACGTGCTCCTGTGGGTTCCTTTTTCTGTAGCCTCTGTAGTCCCGCGATGCACTGGGAGGTATCTCAGCTTCTTAATGAAGTGCAGCCAGTGTGCAGCAATGAGCAAAGGGCTAGTCAGGATATTTTAGGCCTTGCTGCTGGGGTGTTAGCAACTGATTATGTGAAAATGGATCATTAAGTGTTAGCTGGAAAAAAATGCAACTCATTAGCAACATCTTTTGGTCCAACAATTTCAAAAAAGACATCAGAAAAACTCTGCTGGTGTCCAGGCAGTGTGGCTCAGTGGTTGATCATCCACCCATAAACCAAGAGGTCCCTGGTTTGATTCCCAGCTGGAGCCACATGCCTGGGTTACAGGCTCGATCCCCAGTAGAGGGCATGCAGGAGACAGATGATTGATGTTTCTCTCTCATCCATGTTTCTGTCTCTCTATTCCTCTCCCTTCCTCTCTCTCTAAAATCAATAAAAACTTAAAAAAAAAGTCTGTTGGTAGTCTGAGAAACAGAACAGGATATAGAAAATGGAAGGAACATCTATTGAAAAGGGAGTGACTTCTTAGACTTCTGTGTTTTATTATCTCTGCTTTTTTGCAGTTTGCATCACTAAGGGGTTATTTTTATTCCAAATATTTTATATCCTTGAATTCAAATTCTTAAGTATAAGACAAACTAGGACAAAATTCTTCATAAATTCAAGAGTCAGTATATTGCTCATAGATTACCTTTTAGTCAAAGTGATGGAAAATTCAGGCAACTATACTCCACATGTGAGAATAACAGAGACATCTGCCAGCACTGGACCAAATAGGTAAGGATGAATGCGAAATTTCTGTCAGTGTGTTTCTTTTCTTAATACTCAACTCTGCTTTCGCTTTCATAGAATCACTTTATACTTTACAGAAAGGCAGGAGGCAAGCAAAGACCTAAGAGAGTAATGAAATTAACCCAGTAAGCATTAGGGTTTCACTAAGAGTCCACTGTTAATTTTTTAAAATTTAATCCCAGTTGATTCTTCTTCCAATTGAAAATTAAGGGTGGGGAAATATTTCATTTACTATCTCCCGCAGATAAATCATATCCTATAGAGCATGAAGGAAGAAAGTAATTGAGATGTCATATAATAAATGCATGTGCCATTGGTAAGACTGGTCAGAAGGTTTTGTTCTATCTAGTAAGAACTCTAGATATAAATACTTTGCTCAAGTGTGGTGTAGCACTTGAATTTGGGCCTTCTCTAGAATGTTACTAAGATATCAAATGCCACCAGAGGCAACACTCTGATACTGGAGAGATAACTTTTCTAAATCACTCTCAAATGACTCCTTGGTGAATGCAAACCAAACAAAACAATAGAAAGGGAGCAGCATAACCTGTTTCAGTCTCCTGTGAGCATCAACCTCAAACCTTCTGAAACGTTTCACACACCAAATATAAAACCAAATTTAGGACTTTATTAAGATCATTTTATAATTATCCCTGGGTCCAAAGAAACATATGACCAGGGTTGAGATATTCATAGACATCTCACCTACTAGGAGGAGTCAATATTGGGGTAAGAATAAAGAGCTCATACACATACAAAATGAAATAAATTACACAGGGTAACAAATGTGATAAATACTCTTAATTTCCCTTTCTTTCTTTTTCTCTCTCCTTACTCCCCCAGTACACACACAAACACACACACACACACACAATCACAATCACTCATAAGCGGGTATGATCTCTCTAAAGATCAAGGTATCTTCACGATTCATTTTGGCTCCAGTAGGACAATTTCTTCTTCAAAGAACATATCTACAACTACCGGTTTAGATATTATGTCTCTGTTGTGCAGGATCTAAACTTGAAAAATAGTTGGTGCTAAGGGGATGTAGCTGCACCTTCCAGAGAAGTGAAATGTCTGCTAAATGACCAGCAGAAAGCCAGTACTCTTCTTGTTCTATTACCATATAGCAGAAGCTGAATTTTCTCACTGTGGTCCACAACTGTGTAACCTATCTAGACCATCAGGAGGAGAATCATAAAAATTCTCTCTTACTCCAATGATGAGAAGAAACATAATGATAGTGTTATTGATGATGACATGATGATGATGATGATGATGATGATGATGATGATGATGTTGATGATGATGGCGACAATAAAGACATCAGAGACCAAAAATGTTCAGACCACTATATATGCAGTATTTTTTAATAGCTGAATCTTTTTAAAAAAATATATTTTATTGATTTTTTACAGAGCGGAAGGGAGAGGGATAGAGAGTTAGAAACATCGATATGAAAGAAACATCGATTAGCTGTCTCCTGCACACCGCCTACTGGGGATGTGCCTGCAACCAAGGTACATGCCCTTGACCAGAATCGAACCTGGGACCCTTCAGTCTGTAAGCAGACGCTCTATCCACTGAACCAAATTTGTTAGGACTATATGCAGTATTTTTAAAAATATATTTATATTTATTTCAGAGAGGAAGGGAGAGGGAGAGAGAGATAGAAACATCAATGATGAGAGAGAAACATTGATTGGCTGCCTCCTGCACATCCCCTACTGGGGATTGGGCCCACAACCTGGACATGTGCCCTGACAGGGAATCGAACCATGACCTCCTGGTTCATAGGTCGATGATCAACCACTGAGCCATGCTGGTTGGGTTATGCAGTATTCTTATTTACACCACACAGGTGATAAGGAAGAAATGCATGTAGTCCAACTATGACTGAATCTCTTCTGTCTTTTCTAAAGATCTGCTTCCATTGGTTCTTACATTGGCTCCTTCCGTCCCCAGTTTTGGGATTTAAAATAATGGTTCTTACTTTCCTGAATCTTTTCTGAATCTTTGCTACCTGTACCAGATGCTGCCTGTGGAAATGTGTCCTAACTTTATACCTATGCCATGCTCCTAGCTTCTTTCTCTGCCCATTTATGCTCATCAGACTGAGGATGTTAGATTTGCTTGCATTGATGCAGGCTTTGCTTGGGAAAGTGTTTTTCAGGATGCGGTAAGGTCAACTTCATGCATATGGTTAAAGACTCCTCTTGTATAATGTTGATACTGAACAGTGTTTCCTTTTCCCTCGTGGTTTCATGCATGCCATTTCAGTGGCATTTGAGGTTCACAGGATACTTTCCTGGGAATTGTTATGTCTACACCCTTGGCCCAGAGCTCTATAATCAATTGCTATTTTGGAAAAATATATATATTGTAACATTCCAAGCAAGCCAGCTAACTGTGTTGTGACTTTTCTGTACCCCATCTGTAAACCATGGAGTGTATACATGTCACCTCAAGAAGGTATTATGAGAGTTAATGAGCCAGAGATTGTAAGGGGGATTTAGCCTGCCAGATGAAAGGTGCTGCTTAAGTACAGAGTACTCAAGTTTTATGTGGCCTGATTCTTCAGGGCCAAAGCAACATATCAGTAAGTCACGACACTGCTATTAAAGGGCAAAGGGCACCATCAGCACATTCTCAATGTAAGGTGTAAGCACAGTCTCCAAAAGGAGCGGTTTGGTGTTTTATAACTTACTGCTCAGTGGTTCCTGTCTTTGCTGCAGCTGCCACATCCCCTGCATGACAAAATTAGTCTCATTTTGCCCAAATTGTCCTTGGTTCCCTTGACACAACATACATCTCGTCAAAATCCCTTCCGGATGAAATAAGTTATGGTACAGAAATATAAGGTGTACAGATGCATCACTAAAATGGATGATAAGAGAACAACCCTTCAGGGCAAGTAGTGCCTCTGGCAGGTTTTTAGCTTTTTCTTTTGAGATACAAAAGCAAGAGGATATCTGCAACTAAGATGCACTAAAGGTTTTTGTTATCACAACAGTGGGAGAAGTTACAGCAAAGCCAAATAGGGCAAATGTAATATGCCACCTCCATTTCTGAGATCAGTCACACATAAGAGACATTCGCTCGGGTTATGAGAGCTTTCTAAATGCCTCTCATTTAGCTTACATTGCTTAACTTTGTGACAGCTCTTCAGGGCCCATTCATTTTGACTTGGGGTTCACTTTCTGCTGATTCCCCTACTGACCACCTTACCTCTCATCTGTTATGAGTTCAATCTCATGTGTCCTGTACAGGATGCTACCAATAACCTTTCCCAAAAGGCTCTTGCTAAAGCACTTAGAAGTTCACTGGTTTGGGGAACATTTATTTATTAGCGTTTTAAATTGGTGTGTTTTAAATATAGTCTTGCCTACAATCATCGAAGGAAAGTTCACATTTATAATGAGATTAGCTTTAAGAGATTTAGAATGCATTTCATTTTGTTTATAATTTCTGTAGACACTTCTCACTTTCCATAATAAAGCTGGCTTTCCAGACCAGCAGAAAATACCATAAATATTCACAAGTTTGGAGAAAAATATTTTTTCTGGATAATAATAATAAAAAACAACACAGCAGTCTGAAAACAAAGAAGCCAAGGAACTATATTTCAAGGTTTTATTTATTTATTTCTATTTTTTTATTTCCCTGTGCGTGCAGGCTCCCTGCATTTTCTCTTTACTTAGTTCTACCCTCCTTGAAAGAGTAAGTAAAGCAGAAATAAAAGATTCCCTCCTGGATTTCCCCCACTCTGAGATACCCTAAGGCTTACAAGATGATACTTTCTCCATTACAGCCAGTCGCTGTAAATCAGCTGTGTGAATAAGAACACTTGAATCCTTCTAGACCTTCATGTTTACTAAGTCTTACAAGCTGAAAAGCATGGCTCTTGGGGTATTAGAGAGTGTTTTAACATTAAAACAGTTCTGCCTGATGCTGTGAATACAACTACAAAAACACAAAAATCCGTTTTCTTCCTTTGCCGAGGAGCTGTGATTTTTCCCAGGAGCCTTGACACTTTCTACTTTATGCACCACTTCCCCTGATAGTGCATAGTCTCTTCCATATTCTTTTTTTGAAATACTTTAATGTTCAGCATTCACTCCCATTTTAATGGGAAAACAACAAAGTTTTGCACACTTTTGAAAATTAACAATATTTGTCCTTCATGATATATACATAGCTAAAGCATTTTGGTCACTGCCTGCAGTGGGTCTCTGCTACAGAGGCGTGGGGGATACTGTAGTGTCCCATCTCAACTCTTCAGGTGTCTGTTCTGCTTTGAGGAAAGATTTCATCCCTCTGTAATGTCTGTGGAAACTTGTCTCTGTGGCAGGGCATAGGGATAGGGAAACTGATAAAGAGCTAAATTTTCAATGAGTCAGATATCAGGAAGAAGATGTTCCATTCATTTTCCTTTGCTGATTTTTCTCCTCAGGTCAGGTTCATAAAGCTGACAGACACATTTCTGAAATGGCCCAAAAAGTATCAGAAGGGAGAAAATGGCCTAACTAAAAAGAAAAAGATGTAAATATACTCTAATGGGTAAATTCTAAAGGGTGTTTAGGTTTTGTTTTGTTTTGCTTTTGTGGCTATTAACGTTTGGGTCTATAAAATACCCTGTACTTTTAAAGTGTAGATCAAAGCCTTGCTGGAGTTGTACCTTTGTTGCCTGGTGCCATACTTCAGCAAAGCTCTGTTACTTGTGGGTATGATTTTTTTCTGTGTTTAATTCCAATTTGAACACCATGCCATTGGCTTGTAATTTTGTTCTTTAAAATTGAAACAGAAAAATGTTATATTTTTGCCAAATAACATAAATTAATGAGAGGTTTCATCCATGGATCTAAATACCACCCACGCTACCACCACAGTTCATGAAATGAAATCATGGACTGATGTCCACCAGGGATTCTTGTCATTGAACAAAGGGGAAGAAAAATTCCGCTTTGGATTCCATTTCAGAATTAAAGCTCTACAGGGATCTTAAAGCTACAGAATGTCTTTCCTTATCTAAAAGTAAACATCTGAGGAAAAAGTGAAGTGACTGTAAAATGCAAGAAGGTTTTTTTTTCTAATATTTGGAAGCATAGGCAGAACAATAAATGGGCTTTCAAAGGAATCTCTTTCTGTGATACTATCATAAGTTTATGGACATATTCTAGTGTCCACTAACTATGTCCAAGAAAGAGGATATTAAAGCAAATCCTTAACTCCATAATAAGAGTTGTCAAATTTGGATCTGCAGGGGATGTTTCTTATTCAGTCCACACTCAGCTCTGTTTCTTAACCCCACCCCTGTCTGCCTGTTTTCCTCCTCACCATCTCTTATGTATTTCATTTTCCCCTTCTTATTGTTATATACACATACTTAACTTCACCCGCTTGCTTCTCAACTCCATTGAGAATGTTTTATTAATCTGAGTTAGCAGATATAGCTGAGCAAAAAACATTAAGTGGGTATATAAATACATATAATGGATTTTCATAGTCACCACTGTAACAAAACTCTCATGTTTTTCTGTTTTCTATTTGTATTACCAAGTCTATGTCACTACAGCCCCTGGGGTATACCAGCTGTATGTTGATGTGTGAGGGTCGATGATGAGAACAGATTGAGGGGACAAAACCTATTTTAGTGCTATCAATATGCAGGGAATGCTGTCAGTAAGATCATTCATGGAAATGTAGCATAGTACCTGGCCCATGGTAAGCATGCAATAAATGGTAGCAGTTGCTTCTGTTATTGCTGTTGTTTTTATGGTTGTTATTTTTATTCATCAACACATAACAGTGTTTATTATTAAAGGCTTTAAGGGAAAAAAGTCTACTTTTTCATAAACATTTCATATTGAACATGCTACTTCAAGTTCTTTATTAGTGAAATTCCTATAAGACTCTATAGTACAGTATACTTTTCTCTTCCCCAACATTGCATTTGATCTCCTGTCATCCTATTTTCTAACCATAGGTCTGACAATGCCAGAGGTGAAATGGCACACATGCTTTAATTCTGAGAACTTAGGAATAAATAAACTATCCTAAGTTCTCAGAATTAAAGCATGTGTGCTATTTTATATCAAGATTTCATTTATATGAGTAGGACCATTTCCAAACTCTTTGATGTGAACTTTATTTTAAATTCAATATTTAATTCAATGATTAGTAATTTTGATGCCAAAAATATTACAATATGGTGAGTTTGTGGGAACCCTGTCCAGAGCACCCCGGATGTTCAAGGCCAAGGCAAATTTGTCACATGCAGGTGCAAGGATAGAGCAGTTTCACTGTAAGCACTGCGCAGGCATCCTTTTCTGTAACTCAAATACTGATGTCACTATTTAGCCAGAAGCCTCTTTTGTCTAAGTTGGTATAAAATATGTTACTGACCAGCCAGTACGGGCCTGCATTTTGGAGAAGATCTATTACTGACCAGCTGGTGCTGGCTGTTTTTGCTAGAATGGCTCCTGTGTTTGCTATTGTATTAGTAAGAGCTGTTTCTGTAAGGCTACTTTGAAGCACTGCTTTGTGTAATGGCTCCTTAGTAGTAATGGCTACTTGGGCTGCAATAAAGACTCTCTTATATGCCTACAACTTCTTATATTTTATATCTTCTCTGCCCAATACCAGGCATCCAAGGAGGTCCAGCCTCTGGCAGAGGGACTCGGACCCAACAGTTAACGTAGTTGAGCAGGATGAAGGAGTGAGTGCTCCCACAATTGCTGTAGCGAGCAGGGTCAAGGAGAAACTTACTCCAACAATTGGTGCAGTGAGCAGGGTCTGGGAGAGTATGGAGGATTCAGTAGTAAGCACTCTGACAGAGTGATGTGTAGCCTTAATTTAATCTTCCTTCCTTCCTTCCTTCCTTCCTTCCTTCTTCCCTCCTCCCTCCTTCTTCCTCCCTCCTCCCTCTTCCCTCCTCCCCCTTCCTCCTTCCTTCCTTCCTTCCTTCCTTCCTTCCTTCCTTCCTTCCTTCCTTCCTTCCTTCCTTCCTTCCCTCCTTCCTTTCCTTCTTTCCTTTCTTTCTTCTTTTCCTGTTTTCTTGCATTATTTGGTTATTTTATATTCTTATGCATTTGTATATTAGAGGCATTAAATTAAGACTTTATTTTATAGTGTATTCTTATAAAACTTACTAGAGGGCCAGTGCATGAAATTCATGCATGGGGGGTGTGTCCCTCAGCCTGACTTGCACCCTCTCCAATCTGGAACCCCTTGGGGGATGTCTGATTGCCAGCTTAGGCAGTCATACATCCCTCTCACAATCCAGGACTGCTGGCTCCTAACCGCTCGCCTGCCTGCCTGCCTGATTGCCCCTAACCACAACCCTGCCAGCCTGATCGATGCCTAACTGCCCTCTCCTGCAGGCCTGGTCCCACCCAACTGACCTCCTCTGCCAGGCTGGTCACCCCTAACTGCCCTCCCCTGCAGGCCTTATTGTCCCCAACTGCCCTCCCTTTCAGGCCTGCCCCCCACAAATGCCCTCCCCTGCTGGCATGGTCCCTCCCAACTACCCTCCCTTGCTGGCCATCTTTGTCCACATGGGGGCGGCCATCTTGTGTGTTGGGGTGATGGTCAATTTTCATATTACTCTTTTATTTGATAGGATTCATGTGCAATAGTTATAACATTAATATAGGTCCTTGCTTCCTTGTAGTCACACATATAAAGACTTAGATAGCATTTTCTTCACTCCCACCCCTACTATTATATATTTTAAACACAAATCTTATTTTTTTAAAGCACTCAATTTTTACTTCTTTAAGTTCCCTAATCTTACTAGTATACAGATCACTTTTCTCTTCAGACTTATAATATGACACTATTTTCTGGGGAATTTTGGCATTAAAAATTCTATAAAAGATCATCATTTTCTTCAACTCAATCATTAGATAATTTACTGCATGGCTTAGTTTGGCTTTGTTCCTATTTGGCATGCTTTGAAAAGCAGTGAGAGCATGGCCCTTTCTCAATTGCTAATATAAAATGCATAATTTTGATTTGGGACTTAGTAGTCCTCTTGTGTGTTCACAAATAGTTGCAATACACAAATCAAATAAATAGCCAGGGGATAAAATAGCTTTCTACATATTTTAGCTTGAGCCATGTTATTAGGCATCCATAACCAATGGTATCTCCACAGGTGCCTGACATTTCCCCTTATTTTCAGTTATTCATTTATTAATTCATAAAATAAGTTTTTATTGAATTATGGGCTTACTTTGTGCCTGTGTTTTTCTAAAGATTGTAGGAAACACCTGAAAAAGTTAACAGTCTAGGGAAACAGAGAGAGATAAACAAGTAATGATTCAAATGTGTAAAGGCTATGATATAGATGTATGGAGGGTTTTCTAGATCATGGGTAGGTGGGGGAGAATAGAAAGCTGGGAAGATTTTTATAAGAAAATATTTGAGTAACTTTACTAAATAATTAGATGATTTAACTAGTATGTATGAAGTCAGTCACTCAACCCCACCCTGACCAACTCTAACCTTTATTTAATTAGTGGTAAATATATTAAAAAACTATCAACCAGATATTTTTTAAAACAGAAGTTCTAAGTTACCCTGTAAATATAGAGAACTCTGGAGTCATGACTGCCCTAATATATGAGAATAAACAATCTTCTACTAAAAGAAGTCTTTAGAATTAAAAGATATTGGAGTCTAGAGCTATTAAATGGTCCACTTCTATAGCTTCCTCAGCTCATGATGCCATTAATCCTCTACTCTAATCTATGGAGAAACTTCTGTTAAGATCTTCCATGGTTAAATAATGATGGGTGGACTTGGAATATGAGATTATCATTTATTCTAAAACCCAAAGCTTTCCTCATATAAAGGATTCATTTAACATTTAATAGCGTAAAAGTTATTCTGTGCTGTTTTTTTCAAGTACACACATCAAATCCAAATTAATTTGAGCTCTAAAGAGACATAGACCATCCATTACACTTCTTTTTATGCCTCACATATTTAATCATAGCCCCTTGCATATAGTAGACTTGCAAATATGCCTGTTGTTTTTTAATAATCTGGAAAAAGAGAAAGAAACCCAGGAAATATGGTATAGGAGTGAATTGATTTAAAGATGTGTTCTAAGAGCACAAGGAGAAAAGTAGATGTCAAGTTTACCCCTTGAAAATAAGGATGGAGCATTTTTGACTATTCCAAAATTAATGTTTAGGTTCATCACATATTAGCAACAACAAAAATCTTTATACTCATCCACTAGAGGGCAATCAATTCATTAGACACAGTCACTTCCCCCCACCCTGACCTAGGACCTAGTAACTTCAAGGGAAAGAGGTAGAGACAAAGAGGAGGGGAGGTATGAATGGAACTCTTCTCACTAAAAATAGCATTGTAGTCTCTTTTGGATTCCCTTCTATGGAGAGTGGGCCTGGAGGAGCCAACTAACAGTAAACCAGACCTCTCCCTTTGACACTAAAACTAAGTATATTCCAGAGATTTAAAATTGCTCACACGTAAATAGCCATTTACCTGTGAGGAAAGAAGCATTTACCTGAAGGAAATGAGGTTTTACTCTAAATGAAACAACATCTGAGTTTGTCACAGAGTTCACTATATCCACTGGCCTGCCAGGAGGCAGCGGGAGTACACAGAGATGCAAGCATTATCTACAATGCTTTTGAAACCATCTTGGTGATTAGACTATTTCTCCTCTGACTACATTTTCTACTAGAAAATTTTGCTTGCTTTTGCTAACACTGACATCATGAATGTAAAAAATAGTTTAAACAAGAGATTTTTAACACTTTTTTGATTAATAAAATATTGAAAGGACTTGAAATCAGAAAAGAACATGTAACATGTTGTTATTACAGGGAGCACTCACAGCAAGCAAGGTTGACCCTGTGGTTTTTCTTGAGACTCCAGTAAATTTGAGAATTTACTGATTCATTATAGTGGTGAGCTCTCAAATCAGGTTTTGATCACTTATTCCTCTTCTGTGAATGGGTACAATAATATTTTCCCATCTCATGCACATGGCTTTATAAAGTTGCCACAAAGCACGACAAATATTTTCAGATTATTAGGAATACCAAGGAGATATTATCCTTCAAAGTTAGCTATAAAACCATATGTGCACATGGGATTTTTTTTTTACTCATTTGCATAATATGAAATTGTAGATGTGTTTCTCTGAAAACAAAGGGCATAATTATATAATAAAATCTTTCTTAGGAATTTAACCAAATGTTAAAGTTATTCATTCAAAGTATATTAGCTTTACTTAATAAAAATTAATCATAATTATTAATTTTAAAAAATAAATAATTTAGAACCTATGGCAATTACTTTGTTGGACTAGTTCTTAATATTTTCCTGATGAAATGTTATCTTGATTTCATTCAGCCTGAGCCTCGTCACACTTCTTTAGGTAAGCTAGGACTCCTTTCTTGGTGAAACGATTGCTGAAATTAATGCAGTGACCTTTCTTCCTAGTTTCCATTGACACAATATGAATTTCTAAGCCCTAGCTTCTCTCTAGGCTTAGCTTATCTAATATCTAGAACTATAGGCACATACTAACGCATTTAGTTTGCACTTTTTTCTAACTTTCTCAATGCTTCTAATTTTATTTCTAAGGTAAACAAATATATTATTTTTGTCACTTCTGTGATCACTTACACATAGTGACCTCTTTCTGGATAGCTTTAGGTTCTCAGATTAAAATAAAAGTTGCGAAGAGAGAAGTAGGCATTTGCATTATATTGAAATGAACACTGGCCTTAAACTACAAAATGGTAGTTACAAAATAGTCACAGGATATAAAGTTCAGCAAAGGGAATAATATAGTCAATAATATTGCAATTATTATGTGTGGTGCAAGGTGGATACTTGAGTTATCAGGGGGGTACACTTTGTAAATTATATAATTGTCTAACCATTATGCTGTATACCTGAAACTAATGCAAAATGATATTGAATATAAAATGTAATTTTAAAATAAAATTTAATTAAAAAAATCAAACACATGAGTTTGATTCTTGGCACTACAGTTTACTAACTGCGTGAACGTGAACAAGTGTCTAACCTCTTATTCCACATTTAAAAGTAAGGCTAAAATCCCTGTCCTCTTTTGGATATTGTGGAAATTAAAAACATACAATAGACAATGTAATGGTGGATTCTTCCTCTTTGCTAAACCCACATGTCCACGTATCTCAACAAAGATTTTATTTGCCTCTTAGTCCCTTTCTATTTCTCCTTACACTCCCATGAAACCTTAGGCAAAATTTAAAATTGCCTTATATCTTTTCAGTTCTTCAAAACTAGAAAACACATGTTACTGGCTGTCAAAGAAAAATAAATAAATGATTACAACATTGCAAATTCTTCTTTTTTTATTTTCTCATAATAACTTAGTTTAAGTCTACAAACTTTATTATTCATGCAAGGCAATTATATTTTTTTCCACTCTGCATAACAACTCTGTGAAATATGCATTGTTATCTTCATTTAGAATGAGGAAATTATAATTTGCTTAACCCATGCAATTTCATACAGTTAGTAAGTGAAAGAGCTGGGCTTCGACCCTAGGTAGAGCTGATTAAAATGCTAGTTAATACATACTGCGCCCCACCACTCAAAACATTTAATTGTTTCTGAAGAACAGAATAAAAGCTACTTTTTCATAGATAATTACTAAATTCTGACCTCTCTTGTTTACGATGGCATATGGCAGGGGGTCAGGGGCGATTGGTTATCCAACCATTTGAATGGGGATTTAGTTTCAAAGGGTCCTTGGTTATAAATGTCTACAAAGTTAAGATTTAAATGTGCAGATTAAAACATGATAGAAGTGTGGCAGTGGTACGGTAACCAGCATGTCTCCTTTCTCAGAGGGATGGTAAAATATAATTCATCAGTACATCATTACACCTACCATAAACATCTTCTTTTACTTTAAAAATATGAGAGAGAGAGAGAGAGAGAGAGAGAGAGAGAGAGAATTTAAATCTATGGATATAGCTGCCCTGCAAAAATGGCCAATGCAATAATGAATAAAAACAGGTTTTTCTCATTTTTTGGTATAATTTAAGTGCAGTAATTATGAGCATTGTTGTTATGAACAGTGTGTCACATCTATAGAATCTCAGAAATACTCAAACACAGTTGCTGTGTGTTCTCAACATTAGCAAGCTACATTCAGAAAGGCATTCTAAATATATACATGTTTCCAATGAATAAGATAGCAGCAAAGTATGAGATGAAGAATTTAAAAAAGCAAACAGAGAAAATGTCCTTCCTTTCATGAGTATTAAATACAAGTAGAAATTGCCATTTTTTTTTGCATAGTGACTCAATATATGGGGATAAGAGCATTAATTCACAGAAGTCTCCAGATTGTCGTTGAAGATTTTGCCTTTTTGGGCTGATTTTTTATTTTCTTAAGTGAGGAATAAGCACGGACAAAGAACATTATTCTTAAGCATTTCACTTCATCAGAATTCATTAGAGCAGATCTGAAGGTTTCATTATTCTTTAAGAGTACATTAATAAAACCACCACACACTTATTTTTAACACTATGTATATGAATTATTCTGACAGTCACTTGAAAAGCCAACATATCAATCCTGAAATTAAAAATGTAGTAGGACAAATTAGTACATTCTGGCCACCACGGGCCAAATTGAACAATACATTCTCTACTTGGAGCACAGGACAGAGCTATCTTACAGATGAAAAATGACAGCAGCCACTAAAATGGCAAGAAGCTGGAACCTAATTGACATTTGAATTAAAACAATGTGTTTCTACATATCAAAAGTTGTTGCTCTCCAGCCTTTGGTTTTTTGTTTTCTTCACAAGTACCCTCCCAAAAGTAAGCTTTCAGTTATTTCACTTGTGCATAGTGTCCATTTGTAAAAACCCTGACCCAATGCTTTTAGCTTAGACAATACAGAACTTGCAATAGGAATCTATTTGTCTTTAGTTTCTCTTTGTGTGTGTAACAAACCATATTAAAAATATTTGGATTCAGAATGTGTTGCTTATTGCTCTATGAAGTAATGCACTGCAGTAGGTTGCATCAGTTCTCTAGGTCTAATCTAGCTTTCCCCGGTGGCTCTGGTGCCCAGGGGAGTGAGACTGTATCTGTTCCATTTATGAGTAGCAAGATAAATGGTTTTGCCCTTAATAAATGTAGAGGACTAGTTGAAGAGTTCAGGACAACCTGCTTTTTAGTCCCTTAAGCAGCAAGATCTTTTTAATCCTCCTCATTCCCTCCTCCACTAATTTTGCATGAACTATGCTGTTAGCCACATAAGATGATGAATGTTTGAAATAGTCCAGTACGGCTGAGCTAATGAGGGTGTTGTCATTAAAATGTGCACTATAGCTAAGAGGCAGGACCCAAACTTCTGAGGACACTTAGGTTTTATATTTTTCTTCCACTGCTGCTGATGTAGCATTACATTCTAGTCCTTTTTAGCATTGAGGCTTACTCAATGAAGAGACAATTTCTCATCCAGTGTTGATGACAGTTTTTATTGCTTTTAGCTAGGGAGTTTTAGCTGTGTTCTCTGCTCTACAGGGCTCTGAGTGTTCCCCGTTTAGTGGCTATGTGCCAGGCCTGTCACAACAGTGTCAAACTATGAACTGTAACTGTTAATAAACTATTTTCTGTGTGTCCTTTTACAGGTTGGTAGGCTTCATCAGGTAGAAAAGAATGCATAGAGGGGTCTTGTATGAAGCTACTATGCTTTATATCTTGTTAGGAAAAATCATGCGACTTCCAGAGGGATAGTCTCTAACTCTTTGCTTTAATCATTTAGGACAGATAAGAGCATAATAGGCTAAAATTAGTTGATCAACAGTAATTATATTCATCAATTATATTGGTTGGTATATTTCTTTTTTGAATTTATAAAAGGTATCCATCATTGCATGCCCTTTGGGCATAATTTTAATTGTTAATTAAAAGTTTGGTGTAGTAGAAGAGTTGCTTTTATCTACTTCAATAAATTCTGCTTCAAAATTATGCTAGTGACATAGTTCATTAAGTTTAAATGTCTACAATATAGTTACTCTTCTTTTTAAAAAGTGGCTTGAGAGAAGGTAAATGCAAATATGAATACCTGTTTACGCCCTTTTCTGTTTATCTGATCCCCCCACCAACCGAAAACCATTAGAGCATCAGAGAAAGCAAGAATGGAAACTGCTATTTAAAATTATTCTCATTTTACACATCATAAAAATTTACATTAGATGGTTTATAAGCAACTATATGTAGCCATGTAACAGAAAAATGAGATCCATCTTAAATAGTACAATAAACTTACTTGCTTATTGTATTATCTATATCCAAAGGAAGGCGGAAAGGAGGAAAAAGAAAAGGAAGTGGTAGAAAGGAAAAGGAAAGGAAAATTTAAAAGCAGTTTTTCACCTTATAGAATTAATTTCAGATGACTTTCAGATTATCACACTCAAGTAAATTAGTGGATGAACTTCAGTTAATGATACTAAAGTTATTATGTAACTCCTTTAGTTCCATAAACCCAAGAATTCTCAGCTTTCTTCATTTTCCCCCTCTCCTCCCTCTTTCTCTCTGAAACCAACACATGGTTTCTCTCAATGAAACACAGGAAAACCTTGTTTTTATAGAGTACTTTTATTTATTTTTATTTTTTTAATTAAATCTTTATTGTTCAGATTATTACATTAGTTACTCTTTTTTCCCACCATAACTCCCCTCCACACAGTTCCCACCCCACCCTCCGCCCTCACTTCCCACCCACTGTCCTCATCCATAGGTGCACGATTATTGTCCAATCTCTTCCCTCACCCCAAACCCCTTCCCCCCCAAGAATAGTCAGACCTTTCTATGTCCCTGATTCTATTACAATCACCAGTTCATACTGTTCATCAGATAATTTATTCACTTGATTTTTAGATTCACTTGTTGATAGATGTGTATTTGTTGTTCATAATTTGTATTTTTACCTTTTTCTTCTTCTTCCTCTTCTTAAAGGATACCTTTCAGCATTTCATATAATACTGGTTTGGTGGTGATGCACTTCTTTAGCTTTTTCTTATCTGTGAAGCTCTTTATATGGCCTTCACTTCTGAATGATAGCTTTGCAGAATAAAGTAGTCTTGGTTGTAGGTTCTTGGTATTCATCACTTTGAATATTTCTTTCCACTCCCTTCTGGCCTGCAAAGTTTCTGTTGAGAAATCAGCTGACAGTCGTATGGTTACTCCCTTGTAGGTAACTGACTTTCTTTCTCTTGCTGATTTTAGGATTCTCTCTTTGTCTTTTGCTCTTGGCATTTTAATTATGATGTGTCTTGGTGTGGTCCTCTTTGGAATCCTTTTGTTTGGGGTTCTCTGCGCTTCCTGGACTTGGAAGTCTATTTCTTTCACCAGGTAGGAGAAGTTTTCTGTCATTATTTCTTCAAATAGGTTTTCAATATCTTGCTCTCTCTCTTCTTCTGGCACCCCTATAATTTGGATGTTGGTACGCTTGAAGCTGTCCCAGAGGCTCCTTACACTATCTTCATATTTTTGGATTCTTTTTTCATTTTGCTTTTCCAGTTGGGTGTTTTTTGCTTCTTCGTATTTCAAATCTTTGACTTGATTCTTGCGATCCTTTGGTCTGCTGTTGGGAGTCTGTATAATGTTCTTTATTTCAGTCAGTGTATGCTTAATTTCTAGTTGGTCCTTTATCATAACATCGAGGGTCTCATTAGATTTCTTGAAGATCTCACTACATTTATCGGTGGTCTCACCAGTCTTTTCGAGGGCCTTATTAAATTTATTGGCGGCTTCTAGACAGTTCTTTAAGACCTTAAAAGTGTGGTTTTGAACTCTATATCCAGCAGTTTGCTTTCCTCCAATTCTGTCGTTTTTGTCCTGTTTCTTTGTCTTGGCATTTTTTATGTTTTGCTGTGTCGATAGAGTGCCTTTCTGTGCTAAGTGTCCCAATTACCTGAGGTAGAAACTCTTGGTTCACCCCCTTGTGGGCTTTGTGCACAGTCTTGTTGTAATTAAGCCTTGATTGTTGTAGTTATCACTGGGAGGAATTGACCTCCAGGCCAATTGGCTGTGAGAATCAGCTGTGTCTGCAGTGGGAGAACTTCTGTGCTGGAGACACACCTCTGGGACTAGACTTGCTTCGATGGGGCTTTGGTGCTCACTGAGTCTGCCCCCTGAGTGTGTCTTTTATGGTTCCACAGAGCTGCAAACTGGATGGTCCCACTCTGACCTCTGGGCTTCCTGGCTCCTGGATCTCTAGGGAGATGCTAATCTAGCCTTTGCCTGAGGCTATCCAGCAAAAGTCTCCCTGTAGGGCTTGGGTGGGGCGGGTCCCAGGGGATCAACAGGGTGGGGTTAGCAAATATGGCTGCTCTCACTCTTGCCTTCAGAGGCTCTGCTTCTCAGTGTCCCAGTAATCACTGCAAACCCCAAGGAGAGAAAGCTGCCCTAGGGTTCTGAGCGATGCCAGACAGTCCTGCTTCTCCCGTATGAGTCTGGGTCCCTAGAGCCTCTCCTGGAGCTGGAGCTCAGAGCCTGAGGCTCCCTCCCAATTGAAAACGATAACCACACCCTCAGCCGCCAGCCCGCTCTGCGTGCACTCCGCACCTTAGAATTTTACTTCAGCACTGTGTCTCCTCTGAGTCTTGGTATGCTTTTCTCTTTCCTCCTAGTTGTAGAACTTCCACTTAGCCAGCCTTTCTGTGGTTCTGGATGATGTCCGTTCTGTCTTTTAGTTGTATTTTTGAAGTGGTTGTTCGAGGCAGCAAACTCAGGTGTTTCCCTATTCCTCCATCTTGGTTTCCTCCCCAGTCTGTTTTATATAGAGTATTTTTAAATGGGGGTAAAGGGCAAAGAAGCAAAATATGACATTACTAAGCTATTATTTTAAATGACAGCTTATAAAAAATAAGTATACCAACTATGTGCTATTATGCTCAACCATGGATATGTTGATATTTATGCTATAAATATGTAGATTGGGTCTACAAAACCATAAAATGAATTAAATATTTGAATATTAACCCCGAAAGAAAGAAAGAAAGAAAGAAAGAAAGAAAGAAAGAAAGAAAGTAACATAATTTGGACTTAGGACCAAGATACTTCATTATCTACTCTAGATGTATACATTGGTCAAATTAATTAGATCCATGCAACAAAGTTATATTTTGTCCTCTAGACACAACCTCAGCAAAGACACAATGATTTTAAGTTCAACTCTCTGGTTGTCTTTTCAAATTGCCAATTAATTTCAATGGTCAAATTAGCTGAATCCATTAAAATATCTATAATTTGGAAAGATCCAGATGGCAGCAGAGTGGGTGCCAGGATCAGACTAGAATTACAACTAAAGTATAGAACAATCAACATGAATAACCAACTAAAGGCTGAAGAAAAGTATTATAACCAAGGATTTACAGAAGAAGGTACGTTGAGACTGCTCTGCTAGGAAGGACAGAGTTGTGAAAAAAGTATGCCCTGATCTCACTCTCACACATGACAACTGGGTATCTGAAGGGATAACTGAGCTGCAAATGCTCCCCCTAAAAAGTGTGGGGTCTCAAACCCAAGGTGTTCTCCCCTGCCCAGACCACCAGAGCCAGCAAAAGGCACACACATAATACCTGGCTGTGAAAATCAGTGGGCATTCTGTCTGGCAGGGAGAAAGAGGAGTATGCTAGAGACACTGGCACCCTCTAAATGGGCCAATGTACAAAATCTTGTTTGCAACCACTCACCGGGGGGCTCTGGCGGAGGGAGGCACAGTGAAATAGAGTTATGTGAGGAGAGCTAAAGGGACAGCTGCCAAGATCCCTGTGCTGAGTGACTTTCCCACACTGTAGATGCCATCTTTCTTGGGTGAAGCACTTCCCTCCTTATAGCATCAGCTTGGGAGAATGCTATAGCAACACTGAATTCTCTCTCATTCCACACTGCAAAACTTATACCCTGCTTAGGAGTCAGCTTCCTAAAGATCCAGAACAAGACACAGATGCCCACTTTCAGCACTCATTCAATATAGCACTGGAAGTCCTAGCCACATCAATCAGACAAGAATAAGAAATGAAAGGCATCCAAATTGTTAAGGAAGAAGTAAAATTTTCATTATTTTCAGGTGTCATGATACTGTATATAGAAAACCCTAAAGATTTTAACTTAAAAACTACTAGAACTGATGGGCACTTGGGCTGCTTCCAATTCTTGGCTATTGTAAATAATACTGCTATGAACATAGGAGTGCATAGATTTAATACAGTTCCTATTAAGATACAATGGAGTATTTCACAAAACTAGAACAAATATCCCAAAAAATTACATGGAACCACAAAAGAGCACAATTAGCCACAGCAACTTTGAAAAAAATAAAAAGAGGAACAAAGCTGGAGACATCATGCTACTTGATATCAAACTATACTACAAGGCTATAATAAGCAAAACAGCATGGCACTAGTATAAAAACAAACATGTAGAGTAATAGAAAAGAATAGAGACCCAGAAATAAATCCATACTGTTATGATCAGCTAATATTTCAAAAAGGAGGCAAGACCATACAATAGGGTAAAGATAGGCTATTCAATAAATTATTTTTGTGAAAATTGGACAGATATGTGAAAAAAATGAAACTCAACCACCTCCTTACACCATACACAAGAATAAACTCAAAAGGGATTAAAGACTTTAATGTTTACGACTCAAAGCCGTAAAAATCCTGGAAGAAAACATAGGCAGTAAAATCTCAGACATTCCTTATAGCAGTATTTTTTCTGACATATCTTCTCGTCCAAGGGAAACCAAAGATAATATAAACAAATGGGACTAAATCAAACTAAAAAAGTTTATGCACAGCAAAGGAATCCATCATCAAAATGAAAAAAACAACCCACTGAATGGGAGAACATATTTGCCAATGATACATCTGAAAAGGGGTTGCTATCACAAATTCATTTAAAAAAAAACACATAAAACTCAACACCAAAAACAAACAAGCAACCCAATTAAAAAATGGGCAGAGTACCTGAATGAACACTCCACAAAAAGTGACATACAGATGCCCAGTGGACATATGAAAAGCTCAAAATCACTAATCATCATAGAAAGACAACAGTATGGTTATTACAAGAGGGAAAGAGGGGTGGAGGAAGGTAGAAGAGGGTAAAGGAGGGATAAATAGAGATAAAAGGAGACTTGACTTATGCAGCCGTGCCAAATTCGGTGCCTGTCCCCCCGTGGCAGGCACCGGCCCAGAAGGCTGCCATAGAAACAATGTGGTACATGGGCCCTGGTCCCCTCTGCTGGGTCTCAGGGATAAATTTGGCTACAGACACCAAGAAGAAAAAAAAGGAGACTTGACTTGTGATGGTGAATGCACAATACAATATAGAGGTGATGTTATAGAATTATACACCTGAAATCTATATAGCTTTGTTAACTAATTTCACCTCAATACTTTCAATTAAAAAGAAAATTTCAGAAACTCAATGGTCGTGGAAAGTTTTAACACATTGTTCTTAGTCTATGACAACAGATAAAAACAATTACATTGACTAATTTTATTATTATTTGAATTACTGAATATTTATGAAATAATAAATGCAAGACTCTAATTAATGAATTAGACAAACAGAAAAGGGTAAAATTATAACTAACTAAAATATTTTTGAGGAAAGCATAATAACATAGAAATATATCTAAAAAAAAAACAAACCCTGTTTTGCCCTAATAGCCATAGTCTCAGTGAAGATCCAGTACTCTTAGTTAAGCTCTTTGTGCTTTCATTTTGTCAATTTCCTTCAAGTGTTGAACAGCTGAACATGTGGTAATTTGTGCTGTGAGTATCTAATACAGTGGTTAGTGACATATGTGGATTTCATGGATAATAGTCCATCAAGCTATCAGGCGAATCAAAGGGGATATTGCTTCAGTTTTATATGGGACACCAGATGTCATTAGTTTAGATATTCAAGTTTTTGTAATTTTTGTAAATTTTCATAAATATTCCAATCTCAGTATTCCTATTCAAGATCTCTGTAAAAAACTTGTTTTTTAATCTATTCATAGTTCTGAAAAGGACTATGGGTAATTTAAATTAGTCACATCATCATTCTCTTCACAATATAGAGTAATCATCTATAAAAACAAAAGCAACAAGAAAAATCAATCAAATGGCAATCCGTATATTTGATTTTGAAACAGTAGAGACATTCCAGGTTCTGTTTATGTCACATATTTTGGCTGATGCCAATCTGACATCAAAATACTGACTGATTCATTAATTCTGACAATCATTTACCTCAGTGGAATAATTTGTTGTAGTAGTTGATGGACTGACTATTACATTCCAGTCAATATTTAATTAATTCTGTAGCATCTTTCATATGTATATACAAATATATTCTAGGTATTGTTCATAAGCTATGACTATGTGGAAAAAGTGAATCCTTAATTCTAGTATTTTTAGCCACTTTCGGCATATAATGAGATCAAATCCAGAGTCATCAATGCTACTGAGTTGCGGTTTAAACCAAAATTGATAACATAGTCCAACATTAGGCTCAATGATGTGGCATTTCCAGAAAAGAGTGAATATAGAGAAAACTTACATGTAATAAAATAATGGCCAGCTTTCAAAATCATGACATATAACATGTAACATATAACATATATGACATAATGTGTAATATAAACCATATAACCTTAGTACATAGGCTTACTGAATAATTCATAATAAGATCAAGCCAAAATGGAGGTCACAGTTTATGAACTTAACTACTACATATAGATCACAGTATCAATGACTGAAGCAGAGCTTTATATTTCTCAAACAGGCCCATCCCATGTGATTTCAAATGGCTGTTTTGCCAGGCCAAGTTACTATGCTGATCTATCTAGTAGGTCAGGCTTCTTATGTGTATCCCAAAATAGTCAGGGTGCTGCTGCTGCTGCTGCTGCAGCTGCTATTGATGATTATACTAAGCATAAAAATTTAATAAGAATTTACTACAAATTCAAATGAACATAATTTAGAAAAATCAACTTTTATGCATTTGTTAGTATATATATATATATATATATATATATATATATATATATATATATATATATATATATATATACCAGCAGTTAATGCATTTAGAGTAAGGTAAAAATAGATCCTAGACAGCAGCATAGATTGTGTTTTTTGTTTTTTTTTTGGTTGTTTTTTTTTTTGCAGTAAACAGAAACTGTCACCAACAAACACATTGATAGCTAAGCCTACACCCGAATAACTGAACCTAGTTTTTCGCCTATTGTACCTTCTGTCTCATTCTCATAATTGAGGCACTGAACCTCAAAATGATACAGCTAATAAGACAAAGAAAGCTTATTTTAGAGCAAATTATTTTTTAAAAGACACCTTTATCTGCAAGTCTACCTTTTCATTGATGACCAGAATAAAACCCAAAGGCAGCGGGATATAACCCTACTAGTGCTTATTTAAGAACTCAAGTATATAGAATTACCAATAGCTTTTTAAAAAAAGTTTGAGCTATTGTCCCCCATTTTTTACAGAGCAAGTCTCCTCCTCCTGTCAACAACATTTGCAGTTGTGTGGATGTAAAGATAGTGATTCAGAACAAATACAAGTATATTAGTATATAAATCTTCTTAATGCTTACCAGTTAATGAATTTCTGAATGAATTTGATGTGGTGTCTTTCACTTAGGCTTAATGGTAAAAAAATTCTTCAGTTAAAGAAAAATTAAAAGGGATTTGCTTGGGAAGTCTTGGCTTTTAAGTCTGATGCTGATTTTGTCTTTGGCAAAATTAAAACTTACGCAAATTAAAATTCTTATTTGTGGAGTTATTATTCAGATAATCCTAAAATAACATTTTTCATTTTAAATGTATTTTTTATTGATTTGAGAGAAGAAGGATGAGGGAGAGATAGTTAGAAACATGAATGCATGTCTCCCACTGGGGATGGAGTCCTCATGTGCCCTGACTGGGACTAGAACCTAGATGTTCTGGTTCATAGGTCAACACTCAACTACTAAGACACACTGGCTGGGCTAACAATTTTTCAATTGCTATTTCATTAAGACAAAATGCAGGTAGGAAAATCTCCTAATATTCTTTTCAAATGAATAATTGGATCCTAGTAAGCTTTGTCTTTTCTAGGTATCCTTAGAAGAAGTAAGGGAACCGGAGGGAGACAGGCATATAAATCCATCCAGAGGGGGAAGTTTGAAAGAGGGCATAAATTAGAAAATATTTCAGCCTTTATGCTTAGTATCATATTTCTTTGAGTTTTGGTAAAGAAAACCAAGCTTCCAGTTTCGACTTGAGGCATTCTTCCCTCTGCAGATTTAGGGATCAATATCATTACCTATCTGTTGTGATAACCCATGTTTGTCTCTCCTACCAAGACTGATAAAAGCCTTTCCCAAAGAAATGTCATTTGCTTACCAGAACTTTTTGTATAATGACATGACTTGGCTGCTAAAGAAACCATGTGGCTTCCAATTCTGGCCAAGTTGGATAACAGGGACCTAATTTACTTTCCCACCTAAAACAACCAACCAACCAAACAAACACAAAACCAAAAAATAAATAAATAAATAAACAAACAAACAAACCAACCAAACAAAAAAACCCATGGAAAATAAAAATAAAAAATTTTTTTAAAATTACTTTTCAATCAGTTTTCTTTCAACACTATTATGTATTAGTTTCAGATGTACAGCATAGTGGTCAGACAATCCTGTACTTTACTCAATGATCTGCCAATATTTCAAGTACTCACTAGAAACCATACATTGCTATTGCAATATTATTGACCATATTCTCCACACCCCCATGACTATTTTAACTACTAATTAGTACTTCTTCATCTTTTCATGGTTTTCATCTGGATTCTGCCCCCCAACCTCCCACCCCTCTGGCAACTATCAATCTGTTCTCTGTTAAAACAACTGCTTTCAAAGCACTGAATATCAGGCGATGAAGAATAGTGATCTTTAAGGGACAAGAAACAAGGCGAGCTCTATGATTTCTGCATTTTACTACCTTGATGATTTCCAGGGTGCAGAGCAGGGAGGAGGAATCCAGGTGGAACCTTGTGGACTCCCTGAGGAGAAGGAGCTGAGTCCAGAGAGATCAAGGTGGCTAGAGTTCACAGGACTGAGTACAGGAGAGGAGTAAACTGTACAGAAAGAGAACTTCTGAAAAATGTGGAGAATTCCCTTCAAGTATTCAGTACATGCAAGTAAGGAAATTACCAGGTCCCTGGCAAACAAAGTAGAGATAAAGGTGCCCAGACTCATCAAGGCTGGGAAAAGTGACTGTTTCCACCAACCAGACAAGAAAACCTCATGATTCACAAAGACTCGAGTAGAGTATACGGTAAGGTTGTGCTTCCGGTAGTGGGGAATAATTAGCTTTAGACCAAGCACTGCTCCAGTCTCCCCTAAAAAATCTTAAAAGCAAGACCTGAACAGATTAAACTGCTTCTAAGTAATTAACTACATACCAGAACAAAGCTCAAGGATATTTTTTGGAATACAAAAATATCCAGCACCCAGGGCCAGCTGCATAATTTGCAGTTCAGTAGAAAAAATATGGGTCCTTTTGTTAAAAAAAAAAAGTAGGGAAATGTGTAATTAAGGGTGTTCAAGTATAAAAGTTGTTTCCCTTTCTTCCAATCTCTCTTTTCATGAGAAATTAAAAACACTAATCAGAAAGAATATATGCAAACCTATGTTCATAGCAGCACAATTTACCATAGCTAAGATTTGGAAATAGCCTAAGTGCCCATCAGCAGATGAGTGGATTAAAAAACTGTGGTACATCTACACAATGGAATACTACGCTGCTGTAAAAAGGAAGGCACTCCTACCATTTGCAACAGCATGGATGGAACTGGAGAGCATTGTGCTAAGCGAAATAAATCAGTGAGAAAAAGATAAATATCACATGATCTCACTCATTTATGGAATATAATGAACAACATAAATTGATGAACAAAAACAGATCCAGAGACAAAGAAGCAACGATCCAACTGTCAAACCTCAGATGGAAGGTAGGGGAGGGTGGGGATAAGGGGGAGAGATCAACCAAAGGACTTGTATGTATGCATATAAGCGTAACCAATGGACACAGACACCAGGGGGGTGAGGGCATGAGCGGGGGAGGTAGGGGGACAATGGGGGAATAAGGAAACATATGTAATACCTTAATTGATAAAGAATAAATAAATAAATAATAAAATAAAACAAATATATATATTAATTTGTTATTGATTAAGGTATTACAAATGTGTCTTTATCCCCCCATTGTCCCCTCATATATTTTTAATTTAATGTTGTTGTAAGTAAAGAGAAATTGAAATTATTAGGTGAATTCTTACCATTTATCTTTATATTGTGCAATAGCAGCTTTAAATAAAAATATAAAAATATTGAAATCATATGCAAAATCACCAAAATCACACAACTTTTTTTCTTGAGCCAGCCAGAATGGATGAACACAAGTCCAACTCAGGAGGATGAGAAAGGACAGTTATCTCGAGCATAGAATCAGCCTAAAGGAACTCTCCCTTGGACATTATACACCCCTGAGCATGGGATATTCCCTTAGTCACAGGAAAATTATGAGGAACATTTGAGGAACATGCAGAATGTACCAAGCACTTGGTGGCTCTGCTCTGTGACATTCCCTTCCCACCAACCTTCAAACTCATGTGCTGCACTCCAGCAGCAGTAGCTTCTAGAGAAAGCCAACCAGACATCTCCTTTTCCCATAGGTTGCCACCTCAACCCACAGTGAATGAACAACTTTCTACTAGAGCTTATTGTGCTGGGATGTGCTAGGGACTTGAGTGAGGTTCACCCCCATCTAGATGTACCTTCTATGTTTCAGTCACACTGGCATTTTTCCATTTCCTGGAATATATCATGTCCTTCTCTGCTGTTAAGACTTGGAACAGTCTTTATCCTTGCCCTGCAATGCGATTTTCCCTCTCTCACTCAGTTAACAGCTCCTTATTCTTCAAATCATAACTAAAAAAATAAAAGATAAAAAAACTACAACCTCAGATGAAACTTCCCCTGACAGCTCCAATGACCTTCTTCCAGGTCAGCAACATTGTTCCAATCCTCCAAAACTTTTGCTTCCATTTGTAATTATACATTAATCAGAGTGATTAAAGAAGTAGAAGTCAGTATTTCTCATTTGATTTTAAGCTAACTGAGCGAAGGCTGTCTATGTTTTGCTCATCATTGTATCTCCAGCACTCAAAACATATTTGTTGAACAAAGGTAAAAAAGGAAGGAGGAAAGAAGAAATGGAATGGAGGGAGTGAGGGAGCTGAAAGAGGAATGGAAGATGCAGCTAAAACTGTAGCAGCTAAAACAATGTTATTCTTTTTATAAAAAAATTATTTTTCAAATAGGGGATTGGGAAGCAATCAGAGAAAGTATGTTCACCTTTCTCATTTACTTGGGTTATAGAAGCATACCTGTAGTACCAAAAGGCAATATATATTTAAACCATGTTGTTATTGATTTTAGAGAGAGGAAGGGAGAGGGACAGGAATATAGAAACACTGATGAGAGAGAAATAGCATCGATTGGCCACCTCCTGCATGCCCCCTAAGGGGGATTGAGCCCCCAACCCGGGCCTGTGGAATTGAACTGGTGACCTCTTGGTTCATGGGCCTATGCTCAACCACTGAGCAACACCAGCTAGGCCAGAAGGCACTATTATTAAGGAGCATCTTGATTCTGCTATAACACCTTAAGGAAACTAAAATTTCCATTTACTCAGGCTTTTCCTTTATGAGCTCATTTATAATCTTTGATATTGTTTTTGTAGAAGTAACCATTTGATAGCTATTACATTATGTTTAGGTGCATTGATGACAATACATTTTGTCATGACAGCTGAGTCATTAATATGTGCAGCTGTTACATTTAGACTTCATTCTCCCTAAACCTGCATTATTTACTTTTCTTTTGAAGCTATTATTGGCTATCAGGTATATGTACACAACATTTGGTGGAACACTAGCTTTGGAAAGACACGATATGTTTCTTTTAGAGTAATCTTCTTTTCTTTTAATGCGAACCTATTTGGGGACATTTTATAATAAATATTTTTGATAAAAGAACTCTAATGGCTTGTTTAGAATTATCATGGGCTGTCAAGTCTCAATGTTTCCTACATAATAAAGCCACTCTTTTCTCAATTGCCTGATCTCTTGCAGCCTTATGCTATAGGAAATGGCTGCAAAACACTGGAAATTTTTTTGTATTATTGAACCAACACATATTACACAGTGATATTTGTAATGCGCCAAGGCTAGTAACATTACCACTTCTAGCTATCCAGAGTGACAATATTGACAGTATTGGCTGAATGGATGTTCTGGAGTCCAGAGTGCCTGGGCCTAAATCTTGGCTCTATTATTTCTTAGTTTGGTGACTTTGTAGAAGTTGCTTAACTTCTCTGTACCTTAATATTCTCATCTATAAAATAAGTATAGTAACTACTATACAGGGTTGATTCAGTTGATATCCAGTAAGTAAATAAATGTAAATAACTTAGGGAAATGCCAGCTATAAGGCAAAGGATTCAGTAAATATTAGCTATTACCATTATTAATTACACACATGGTGGGAGTAGACAGAACTTGCATAAAATTAGCTCAAATTATGCTGATTGGGTAAAACAAAATATGGTCATATATTTGACTGGCTTCTTTACTATCTGGTGAAAAGTTCAAGTGTATTGAGCTTGGATTCATGAGAAAACAGTGGTTGAAGGGTAATTAATTTGGCATGATTCACAACCTCTCTGAATTTCACTTCCTTCTCTTTCAAATGAAAAATATATTGTCCTATCTTCCTTCAAGACATATTGAGTCAACCAAATAAAATAACAGCTTTGAAAACACTTTGTGTACTGTAAAGCTCATACAAATTTGAGGTGTTATTATCAACTTGACCTTAAACTCAATTACACAAAGATATACTGAGCACTATTCTGAAATACATTTAAGCACCTGTGATTGTCCCTCCAGTTTGGAATGAAACTTCTCCCGAATATATTAGAAACATCACTGATTTGAAAGGTGAACAAAATTCTATTTCTAGACAGCCACCAACTAACTGGGTAACCTGAAAAATATTATTCCACATTTCTATGCCTCAGTTTCCTCATATAAAATGAATACCTGGAGTTAGTTTATTTCTAAGGTGTCTTCCAGTACTGACATCCAAGAATACTAATTAATCTCTGGAATTAACTCTAATAGGTTTCAAAATAGGGGGGGAACACATAATACCTGGGGTGCTTCTAAAACCAGAAGTGAATGTATATGTTCATTTGAGTTCTTGATTTCCATCAATATCTATAGACACAAAGGTACACATAGAATCAACTCAGGCAAACTTCTTTTGACAGCTATTTCAGGTTCTGATTATAGTACAAGATTTTACCAGAGCCTAGGTAACAGGGCTGCTCTAATCAAGTCTCCAACAAGTTTCACATATTGGATGGAGACTCAAAAAGCCATTCTTAGACTTTATTTGTTGACTGCTAAAGATATGTAGTTCCCTTGGCGCTTCCTTCATGGAATTAAAACCAGGTCTTATTTAGAACTACTCAAGTTATATTCATGGGAGCTCATTATGTGCTGTTCCCCCCAGAACAGTATTTCTGTCTGAGCCTTCAGGTGGTAGGCAACTTGAATGAGGAAGTTAAATATTACTGGCTGCCCCACTGAAGCTTTGCTGAGCTATCCACAATGTATGGGGTAAGTCATTTGGGGAGTTTAGGCTCTCAGTCGTCCTCTTAGAATAGTTGGAGCAATTACTTTAGAGGCAAACATGGACTAATCATTTTGAAATTTCAGTTTAAGTCCACAGCCTTTTGAGTTACACAAGCACTAAAATGACCACAAGAGATTCATGTCTCAGGCCTGGTGACAGCCCACAGCCTAGCACTGCTGGCAAATATTTCAGCACCACAGATGTATAAAGTGCTTTCCTTTATTCTTCCATTCTAAAAGCACATTGTCAGAGATCCAAGTAGCTTTTATAGTGTAGATTATACAATTATTGAGACTAAAGAGTGACTCAAAACCTGAAGGGAATATTATCATAGTTATTATTAGCAAACAAAGAATCAGACATCATATTTAGGTCTGATAAAGCTCATCACTCATGGCTCTGAACTTATGAGATTTGTCATTTGATTCATGAACTTATTAGTGAGTCCTATGTCTAGAAGAGTAACCTCTGTACTTGCTGTTACAGTACTCCAAATTGAACAGTGATGTTAAGGCTAATTACAACAATTCAATAATGGGTGCCCTTCTCACTTGGAAAATGTTGTGTTAGGTGCCATTCACTTGAGAAAAGTATAAAAGAATAAACATGCTGGTAGATTCCATGTGCATTTCTATTGGTTATCTGAAAGAGAATCAGTCTTGTCTTAAACACTGAAATGGGAACTTGGAAGTAGTTCTAAAGTGCTCTCAGTATTAAAATAAATATTCTAGTCCAGCTGGCTTGGCTCAGAGATTGAGCATCGACCTATGAGCCAGGAGGTCATGGTTTGATTCCTGGTCACAGCATATGCTGGGGTTGCGGCTCGATCCCCAGTGTGGGGCATGCAGGAGGCAGCCGATCAATGATTCTCTCTCATCATGTTTCTGTCTCTCTCTCCTTCTCCTTTCCTTTCTGAAATCAATAAAAACATATATTTAAAAATAAAATAAAAATAAATATTCCAAGGCTAGGCTGGAGAAGCAAAAAGCAGCATGAGATCTTCAGATGGGGGCTGCTACAAATTCATTTTCAGGTTTTAGAATGTTTTCTTAACAAAACCTAAATAATGTGGAAACCCAACAGACCTTGCTTCATGAGGGCATCTCTCCAGAGGACTGCTTCCACAAAACGTCCCCTGACAATATGTTTTCTCTAACCCTGATTATAAATATCTCTCATCTATATTACCCAAGTGTTATTTAACCACATTTTATTTTATTTTATTTTATTATTTTATTTTATTTTATTTTATTTTATTTTATTTTATTTTATTTTATTTTATTTTATTTTATTTTATTTTATTTTATTTTATTTTATTTACCAGAGGCCTGAAACATGAAAATTCCTGCACTGGAAGGGGGGGGTGTCCCTCAGCTTGGCCTGCCCCATCCCACAGTCTGGGAGCCCTCAGGGGTGGGCAGTGACCTGGTGATCAGGGGAAGGCGACGCCTCATCACACCTCTGCTGCTGCCACTGCCAGCAGCACAAGCCTCAGCCGGCCCTGGTTACCTGAGCCTCAGGCAACCCTGGGCAGCTGGGAAGCCACCATCTGTGGCTTTCCTGCACCTTGGGCTGGCCCTGGGTGGCTGGCAGGCTGAGGGGACTGGGAGTGTTTGGAGGCAGGCACACAGAATGACCAGGCCCGCCTGGGGGTGAGCCCGGCCTTGTCGTGTGCCTGCCACCCCAGCGGGGCTGAGGGGACTGGGCGCTGCCATCTTGTGGCTGTGGATGCCACCATCTTTGAGGGCCTGGCAGTCAATTAGCATATTCTCTCCTTATTGGCTGTGGACGCCACCATCTTTGAGATAGTGTGACGGTCAATTAGCATATTCCCTCTTTATTAGATAGGATGGTTTTGATAAAGAGAGAGAAAGAGACTTTGATTTGTTGTTCAACTTATTTATGCATTCCTTAGTTGATAATTGTATGTGTCCTGATCAGGGATCAAACCTAACAACATGTATTTTATTATTTATTTCATGAACTACTTTTCTTTATTTCAGTAGTACCTTTTGAGCAGGGACCATACCATATTACCCTTGCATCCTTGTCCCAGTGTGCAGAGCACATTCTTTGGCACTTTGTGGGTGCTCAATAAATCTCTTTTGGGCAATTGCTTTTCTTTATACATGTAAACTAGGAGCTATATTTAATTGGATAACCTAGGGAGTTCATCTAATTTTGAAATGTTAATTTCTGAGTTAATTCTTATCTGATAGTGTCTACTCGGAAGGAAAAAGGGAAACGACTTCTTCCTGGGGTCATTTGATTTCACAATCTGCTTCTTTCTGAAACAAAGTTGAAGTTTTGGTTTTTTTGTTTGTTTGTTTTTGTGTGTGTATGTGTGTGTGTGTGTGTGTGTGTGTGTGTGTGTGTGTGTGTGTGTGTGTGTGTTTAATCTGCTAGGCTTTCAAAATGCTAAAAACTTGCATGCACTTTTACTTAATATAAAACAACTTATCTTCTATAAAGGAAGTTGTCATTCTAACTCTGTGCTAAGGGGTGCTAGAACAAGTTACCAGATCAGTTAGTACACTGTAAAGCATTCTGTTATTGGCTGGATCTCAGTGCCTAAGAGTTAATGGCAAACTGAATGTCATCCAGTTCACAAGCTTCTAATCGTGACCGGCTGGTGTTTATAGGTCTTATGCCAATAAAGGCATCCAAAAATGACAAATGTAACTGGATCAGAGAGCATTTGGCTCCAATTCACTATCAATTAGAAATAAAATGATGTATTTCAGATCTTTTTTTTTCTGAGTGGTGTGTATATCAAATTTCTAACCCCCAAACAACCTCTGCAATGCAGCAGAAAGAGTATAATTTGAAAATTCATTAAGTTTGAGAAGAAGCAACTTTATTTTCTCACTGTTTTCATTTTGAAATGCTTCCAGTTTTTATATTCTTCATTTCCAAACCTTAATATTTCCCTCTTAATGGAAACAGACTAGTGTGGAGTACAGGAAATGCTCTGTTTTAACTTGACTTCCAAAGACACAAAAACAACATGAAGAAAGATGAGTGGAGGTAATCTCTATAAACAATTACTGCAAAGCTAAATCTTATGAAATCTCCCATCCTACAATATGGAAATTATCCAATTTTTGGAAAAAAATTATCATATTGATTATGCAAACCTTGAAAAGGTAAATAAAATCCAGTTGATGTAGCCAGCCGGCATGGCTCAGTGGTTGAGAGTTGACCTGTGAACCAGGAGGTCACAGTTCGATTCCTGGTCTGGGCACAGGTCCAGATTGCGGGATGTGTGGGGTGTGCAGGAGGCAGCCAATCAATGATTATCTATCATCATTGATGTTTCTATCTCTCTCTACCTCTTCCTTCCTCTCTGAATCAATAAAGATGTATTTTAAGAATTCTAGTTGGTGTGAAATTAAAAAAAAAGATAAAAAAGAATACCATTTACATTATCACTACTTAGGTAGAAATAAAAAAAAAATGTACAAGATCTACATTAGAAAAATTGAAAAACTGATGAATTATAAAAAAAAATATATATGAAGAGATAGTCCATGTTCATAGATAGGAATATCAAATACTGTCAAGATGTCAGTTCTTCCCAATTTTATCTATAGATAATGCAATCCTAATCCAAGTCCCAACAAGTTATTTTGTGGATATCAAAATGATTCTAAAGTTTTTATTGAAAAGCAAAAGACCTGTAATAGCCATCACAATATTAAAGAAGAAGACAAAAATTGGAATACTGACACTACCAGACTTCAACAGACTTTGAAAAGGATGGTCAAGATCACTAATCATCAGAAAAATTCAAATCAAAACCACAGTTGGATACCTCTTTGCACCTGTCAGATTGGCTAATAAAAAGGCAAAAACAAACAAACAAACAAAAAAACAACAACACAAGTTTTGGTGAGGATGTGGAGAAAAGGAAACCCTCATGCATTGTTGGTGAGAATGCAGGTTGGTGCAGTCACTATGGGAGGCAGTATTGAGATTCCTCACAAAACTAAAAATAGAACTATCATAGAACCCAGAAATTCCACTTCTGTGTATTTACCTGAAAAAAGTCTAACACATTAATTTGAAAAAGATACAGTGAGGCCTTGACTTACGAGTTTAATTCGCTCCGTGATGGAGTTCGTAACTCAAATTATTCGTATGTCACATCATAAAGTGAATGAGTGAGACACATGATGCTGGGCTGATGTTGTGGCGTTCACTGCGACGTTCGCTGCGCCAGCTAGCGGTGGGGTATCTGAAGCTGACTCGTAACCCGAATTTTAGCTCGCAACTCAAAGCAAAAAATCGCCTGAGAGACGGCTCATATCTCAAAAAACTCGTTAGTCAGGACACTCATAAGTCAAGGCCTCACTGTATATGCACTCCCAAGTTCATTGCAGCATTATTTACAATAGTCAAAATATAGAAACCACCTTGGATAGGTGAACAGAATAGCACTCAACAATAAAAAATAAAATCTTTTTAATTGTGAAAACATGGGTGGACCTAGATGGTATTATGCTAAATGAATTCAGTCAGACAGAGAAAGACAAATGCCATATGATTTTACTTATATGTGGAATCTATAAAAACAGCACAAATACAAACTCTTAGAGATAAAACAGATTTTTGCCAGAAGGGAGGCAGTTGGTAGGATGGGTAAAAAAGGTGAAGGGGACCATCCTATATAATAAAAGGGTAATTTGCAAATAGACCAAACAGCAGAACAACCGAACAACCAATCAAAGCATAATATGCTAATAATATGCTAAGGTTGCTCAACTGCTTGCTATGACATGCTCTGACCACAAGGGGAATACAGTCAACCAGTCGCTATGACGTGCACTGACCACCAGGGGGCAGATGGTCTGACTGGTAGGTTAGCTTGCTGCTGGGTCTGGATGATCTGACTGAGGGAGATGGGCCTGACATGGCCTGGAGCCCTCCTACTGTCCCTCCCTTGCCCGATCATGCACGGGTGGGGTCCCTCAGCCTGGCCTGTGCCCTCTCGCAATCTGGGACTACTCAGGGGATATTGGAGAGCTGGTTTCAGCCTGATCCCGCAGGTCACTCCCATTGGGAGGGCACCAGATGCAGGGCTCATGGCTGGCAAGTGCTGCTGTAGCAATACAACCCTCTCTGGATCAGGACTGATTGGGCGCGAGCCCGCAGCAAGCACAGGATGAGCAGGAGCGGCAGGTAGGATCTGCAAGCAGCATTGGACTGCGGGTTTCAGCCAAATCCCTGCAGGCCACACAGAGGGACCCCACCCATGCATGAATTTGTGCACTGGGCCTCTAGTAGTCAATAATGTGATAAGATTTAGTGTGGTGATCACATTGTAAGGTGTATAAATCTTGAATCACTTTATTGTATACCTGAAACTAATATAACATTGCAAATCAACTATACTTAAATTTAAAAAACAAATAAATCAGACTTACTATTATGTAATGAGGTCAGTGTGCTATTGTCAAAAGGATATGCAGATTAATAAAACAGAATAGAGAGCCCAGAAACAGACTCCCAAAAATGTAGTCAATTGATCCTTTTAACAATGGGAAAGGCAATGTAATAGGGAAAAGACAGTCTTTTTGACAAATGGTGTTCCAACCACTGGACATTGATATCCAAAAAAAAAAGAAAAAAAATCTAGGCACAGACTTTTCTGTGTTCAAAAAAATAAACTCAAAATGGAGCACAGACCTAAATGTAAAACACAAAACTATAAAACTCCTACAAGATAACATAGGAGAAAACCTAGATGCCCTTGGGTATGGCATTTCCTTCTTAGTTATAACACTAAAGACACAATCAGTGAAAGACATAATTGACCAAATAAATTTCTGCATATTTTTTTTAAAAAAAAGCTTGTGAAGACAATGCCAAAAGAAGAAAACAAGCCACACACTGGAAGAAAATATTTCCAAAAACTCATTCCACAAAGAGCTATTATTTAAATATGCAAACAATTCTTAAAACACAACTACATGAAAACAGGAAACATTATTAAAAAATTCTCCCAAGCCCTTGACACCTTGACAAATAAACTAGGTAGATAGAAAATAAGCATATGAGAAAATGCGCAACATGATATGTCATCAGAGAAATGCTTATTAAAAAAACTAATAGATATCACTACTCACCTCTTAGAATGGCTAAAATCCAGAACATAGACAATACCAAATTCTGGTTGATGTGGAGCAACAAAAACTCCTATGCATTGCTGCTGGGAATACAAAATGGTATAGCCATATTGGAAGATAATTTGGCAGTTTCTTACAAAACTGAATATACTTTTTTACAATTTAAATTCTTAATTGTTTAATGTATGACTTAAGTCTCCTTTTTCCCCTATTGACCTCTCCCCAGCCACCCTCACCCCCCAGCACATGCCCTCACCCCCCACCCTGTCTGTGTCCATTGCTTATGCTCCTATGCATGCATACAAGTCCTTTGGATGATCTCTTACCCCCTGACTCTCTGCATTTCCTCTGAGGTTGGACAGTCTGTTTGATGCTTCTATGACTCTGGTTCTATTCTTTGTTCATCAGTTTATATTGTTCATTATACTCCACACATGACTGAGATCATGTGATATTTATCTTTCTCTAGCTTATTTTGCTTTGCACAATGCTCTCCAGTTCCATCTATGCTGTTTCAAATGGTAAGAGTGCCTTCTTTTTTAAAGCTGTGTAGTATTCCATTGTGTAGATGTACCGTGGTTTTTTAATCCACTCATCTGCTGATGGCCATTTAAGCTGTTTCCAAATCATAGCTATTGTAAACTGTGCTGCTATGAACATAGGGGTGCATATATCCTTTCTGATTGGTGTTTCTGATTTCTTGAGATATATTCTTAGAAGTGGGATTACTGGGTCAAATGGCAGTTTCATTTTTAATTTTTTGAGGAAACGCCATACTGTTTTCTGCAGTGGCTGCACCAGTCTGCATTCCTACCAAAATGGTCATTTTGATTTGCATCTCTTGGATGATTAGTGACTTTGAGCATGTTTTCATATGTCTCTTGGCTATCTGAATGTCCTTGTACGAAAAGTGTCTATTTAGGTACTTTGACCATTTTTTTATTGGGTTGTTTATCTTCCTTTGGTTAAATTGTATGAATTCCCTGTAAATGTTTGAGATTAAACCCTTATCTGAAATAGTATTGGCAAATATGTTCTCCCGTGCAGTGGGCTTTCTTCTTGTTTTGTTGATGGTTTCCTTTACTGTGCAGCAGCTTTTTATTTTGATGTAGTCCCATTTGTTTATTTTCTCCTTAGTTTCCACTTCCCTAGGAGCTGTATAGGTAAAGATACTACTACTGGAGATGTTGTGGTGCCCAGGGCTGCTGAGTAAGGCTTGGGTGTTCACGCACAGGGTCGCAGTGCTCCGGGGATAAAGCCTCTGGCAGGTGGGAGGGGAGCACCCTCCGGAACTCACAGAAGCCTTGGCCGGGGCAGCTGGAGTCTCGTTGTCCATGAGGCCACAGCCGGGGCAGCTGGTCCCTGGCTGGAGTGGCTGTAGGGTCATGGGTGTTGTCTGAGAGCACATTGGGTGGAGGTGAGGCTGGGCTCCCAGTCACAGCAGCTCTCCCCTTCAAAATGGCCGGCCTCTGCAGTGGAGTTGGCACTCCTGGAGAGATTACAGCAGTAGCAGAGGCTGCATGGCTATGCGAGCCCTGGCCGCCAGGCCCCACAGGTCCTGAGAGATCTAGCTGCCCCTCCCTCACACACACACACACACACACACACACACACACACATATCACACACACACACCACAGGTCCACACACTCCCATTTCACTCCCTCACTCACTCATACTCTTCTCCTCACTGCCATTCTCTTAGCCACCAACTTGGAATCTGAATATACTCTTACCATACAACCTAGTAATTGTGCCCTTGCTATTTACCCAAAGGACCTGACAACTTATGTGCACACAAAATCCTGCACAATGATGCTTATAGAAGTTTTATTTATAACTAGAGGCTTGATGCATGAAGATTTCTGCAAGAATGGGCCTTTATTCCCCTGGCTGCTGGCTGGGGCGGTGCAGAAAGTCTGTGTCATCACAATGGTGTCAACACAAGTCTAGCCCGGCCCGTGCCCACTCTGAGCCTGCGCATGCAAATTAACCCGCCATCTTTGTTGGGTTAATTTGCATACTCACTCCTGATTGGTGGGCATCATGAAGGTACAGTCAATTTGCATCTTTCTCTTTCATTAGTATAGATGATTGCCAAACTTGGTAGAAACTAAGATGTCCTTCAGTAGGTAAATGTAAAAATGAACTGTAGTACATCCAGTTTTAACAATGGAATGTTATTCAGTGTTAAAAAGAAATGAGCTATCAAGCCAATGAAAGACATGGAATAACCTTAAATGTATATTACAAAGTAAAAAAAAAAAAAACAATCTGAAAAGACCACACACTACGATTCCAACTATACGGTATTATGAAAAAGGCAAAACTATGAAGACAGTAAAAAGATCAGTGTTGCCAGGGGTGAGGGGTAGGTTCAGAGGATCACTAATGGAGCACAGAAGAATTTTAGGGCAACAAAAATACTCTGTATCATTCCATAATGATGGATAGATGTCGTTATATATTTGTCCAAACCCATACAATGTACAACACCAAAGATGAACCATAATGTAAACTATGAACTTCTGGTAGTTATACTGTGTCATTGCATAACAGGTTTATCAACTGTTACAAATATAACACTCTGCTGAGAGATGTTGATAATGGAGGAGGTTATGATGTGTGGGGGTAAGAGATATATGAGCAATTTCTCAATTTTAATGTGAACCTAAAACTTTTCTAAAATATTAAGTCTCTATTTCAAAAAACTATATAGGCTGAGAGAATTATTGGTTGAAAAAGTGTATGTACAATTTCTTTAAATGATACAAAATTATTTTTTTCTCTTTTTTAAAAATTAAATTTATTGGGGTTACATTAGTCAGCAAATGATACAAAATTATTTAGATTTTTAAACTCTTTATTGTTAGTGTTGCTAATTTGTTTCTTTTCAATAAATTTGTCTATTTTTTAAATTGTAGCATTAATGCATATAAAATTTTGTTAATATTCCATTTTTATTTTTTATATATCAGTGGGGTTTATAGTAATTTTCTCTCTTCTGTTTATGATGTTCATAATTTATATTTTTTCTCTTTTTGCTAGTCTGAAAAGAAGTTTATAAATCAGATTAATATTTTCAAAGAGTCATTGAATTGAGTTATTGGTTTTATGGTCTCAATTTCATTGATTACTGTTGTTATCTTTCTTGTTTCTTTCTGATTGTTTTGAGTTTACTTTGATCTTCTTTTTCTAGTTTCTTTTTATATATATATTTATTAATTTCAGAGAGGAAGGGAGAGGGAGAGATAGAAACATCAATGATGAGAGAGAATCATTGGTTGGCTGCTTCCTGCATGCTCCCTACTGGGGATGGAACCTGCAACCCGAGCATATGTCCTTGACCGGAATTGAACCTGGGAGCCTTCACTCTGCAGGCCGATGCTCTATCCACTGAGCAAAGCCAGATAGGGAGTTTTTCTAGTTTCTTAAAGTGGAAATTTAGATAATTGATTTTAGACTTTTCATATCACCTAATATATGCATTCACTGTTATAAATTGTTCTGTATTTCTGTAATTTGCATCCCATGGATTTTGATTTGTTGTGTTTTCATTTAGATTGAATTAAAAATATTTTCTACTTTTCCTCATGACTCCGTCTCTTACCCATATGTTATTTAGAGATTATATTTTAACTTCTAAATACTTGGCTATTTTTCCAGAATCTATGTTATTGATATTTATTTTAATTCCCTTATGGTGAGAGAACATACCATTAATAATTTTTACTTCTTTTTAAAATGTATTAACTCTTGGAGGGAAGGCAGGGGAGAGTGGATGGGTGGGAGGTAATCAACCAAAGACCTTGAATGCATATATGCATAACCATGGACACAGACAGTGGGGTGGTGAGGCTGAAGGGAGTTGATGGGGGGAAAAAGGAGACATATGTAATACTTTCAACAATAAAGATTAAAAATAAAGTAAAATAAAATCTATTTAATTGAGATATAAGTGACATTTAACATTGTGTATGCTTAAGGTGTACAATATGTTGATCTGATACACATGTATTGCAATATGATTACTATCGTAATGTCTGATTAACACTTATATCACCTCACATAATTATCATCTCTAGATAATGCATTAAAAATTTATATTATGAGCCATATTATGGTCTACCTTGACTAATGTTTTATGATTACATCTAAAGAATGTGTAATCTCCTATTGTTGGGTGAAGTATTCTATAAATGTCAAGTGAATTGGTCAAGTGAATTGATAGTGATATTCATGTCTTACATATATCCTCAGTGATTTTCTGCCTTCTTATGATTACTGAGAGATGAGATTTGAAGTTTTCAAATATAATTTTTATCTATTTTACCTTTCATTTTTACCACTGTTTCATGTACTTTTAGGTTCTGATTTTACCTGTATAAGTAATTTGGATTGTTGTGTCTTCTTGATAAATTGACTCCCTTAATCATTGTGTAATATTTTTTTTTCTTCCCTGGTAATATTCCTTCTGAAATCTATGCTTTCTGATATTAATGTAACTGATCCATTGCTGTTTTGTATTAGAGTTTTCATGCATGTTTTTATCCATTCTTTCACTTTTAACTTAATTATGTCATTATATTTAAAATGGATCTCTTCTAGAGTGCATATGGTTGTCATTTGTTTGCTCAATCTGACTATTTATATATTTTCCTGGTGCATATAGACAATTACCACTTAATGTAACTGTGGATATGGTTGGTTTAAACTCTATCATTTTGCTAATCACTTTCTATTTGTTCTATCTTTTCTTCTATACTGTTTGGATAATTATATTTTATCTCAACTTTTATTATTTTGTATTTTTTTATTTTTTTTTTAATTTATTGCTTAAAGTATTACAAAGGGTATTACATATGTGTCCATTTTATCCCCCCGCCCTAGACAGTCCCCTAGCCTCCCCTATCCCCCAGTGTCTTATGTCCATTGGTTATGCTTATATGCATGCATACAAGTCCTTTAGTTGATCTCTTACCCCCCTACCTCCTGCCCCCCAACCCTCCCCGGCCTTCCCGCTGCAGTTTGACAATCTGTTTGAGGCAGCTCTGCCTCTGTATCTATTACTGTTCAAAAGTTTATAATGGTCTCTATTATCCATGAATGAGTGAGATCATGTGGTATTTTTCCTTCATTGACTGGCTTATTTCACTTAGCATAATGCTCTCCAGTTCCATCCATGATGTTACAAATGGTAAGAGTTCCTTCCCTTTTAGAGCAGCATAGTATTCCATCGTGTAGATGTACCACAGTTTTCTAATCCATTCATCTACTGATGGGCACTTAGGCTGTTTCCAGATCTTAGCTATGGTGAATTGTGCTGCTATGAACATAGGGGTGCATATATCCTTTCTGATTGGTGTTTCTGGTTTCTTGGGATATATTCCTAGAAGTGGGATCACAGGGTCAAATGGGAGTTCCATTTTCAGTTTTTTAAGGAAACTCCATACTGTCTTCCATAGTGGCTGCACCAGTCTGCATTCCCACCAGCAGTGCACAAGTGTTCCTTTTTCTCCACATCCTCTCCAGCACTTGTCGTTTGTTGATTTGTTGATGATAGCCAGTCTGACAGGTGTGAGATGGTACCTCATTGTTATTTTGATTTGCATCTCTCAGATGATTAGTGACTTTGAGCATGTTTTCATATGTCTCTTGGCTTTCTGAATGTCCTCTTTTGAAAGGTGTCTATTTAGATCCTTTGCCCATTTTTTGATTGGATTGTTTATCTTCCTTTTGTTAAGTTGTATGAGTTCCCTATAAATTTTGGAGATTAGGCCCTTATCAGATATGACATTGGCAAATATGTTTTCCCACACAGTGGGTTTTCTCGTTGTTTTGTTGATGGATTCTTTTGCTGTGCAGAAGCTTTTTATTTTGATGTAGTCCCATTTGTTCAATTTCTCTTTAGTTTCAAGTGCCCTAGGAGCTGTATCAGTGAAGAAATTGCTTCGGCATATGTCTGAGATTTTGTTGCCTTTGGATTCTTCTAGAATTTTTATGGTTTCCTGTCATACATTTAAGTCCTTTTTCCATTTTGAGTTTATTTTTGTGTATGGTGTAAGTTGGTGGTCTAGTTTCATTTCATTGCATATATCTGTCCAAATTTCCCAACACCATTTATTGAAGAGACTATCTTGACTCCATTGTATGTTCTTGCCTCCTTTGTCAAATATTAATTGCGCATATTGGTTCGGGCCGATTTCTGGGCTCTCTATTCTATTCCATTGATCTATATGCCTATTCTTGTGCCAGTACCAGGCAGTTTTGAGAACAGTGCCTTGTAATACAACTTGATATCTGGTATTGAGATCCCACCTACTTTGGTCTTTTTCAGGATTGCTGCAGCTATTCGGGGTCTTTTTTTATTCCAGATGAATTTTTGGAGAGTTCGTTCTAGATCTCTGAAGTATGCCGTTGGTATTTTATTGGGAAGTGGGTTGAATTTATAGATTGCTTTGGGTAGTATGGACATTTTAATGATGTTGATTCTACCAATCCATGAACACGGTATGTTCTTCCATCTGTTTATGTCTTCCTCTATATCTTTTTTCAACGTCCTGTAGTTTTCTGAGTAGAGGTCTTTTACCTCTTTAGTTAAGTTTATTCCTAGGTAGCTTAATTTTTTTGGTGCGATGGTAAACGGGATTGTATTTATAATCTCTCTTTCTGAAAGTTCACTATTGGTGTATAGAAATGCCTCAGATTTCTTGGGGTTAATTTTGTATCCTGCTACCTTGCCAAATTCATGTATTAAGTCTAGTAGCTTTTTGATGGAGTCTCTAGGGTTTTGTATGTATAATATCATGTCGTCTGCAAATAAGGACAGTTTTACTTCCTCTTTTCCAATTTGGATGCCTTTTATTTCTTCTTCTTGCTGAATTGCAATGGCTAACACTTCCAGTACTATGTTGAACAGGAGTGGTGAGAGGGGGCATCCCTGTCTTGTTCCTGTTCTTAGGGGAAATGGTGTTAGTTTTTGTCCATTGAGTATGATGTTGGCTGTGGGCCTGTCATATATGGCTTTTATTATGTTGACGTATGATCCTTCTACTCCCACCTTGCTGAGAGCTTTTATCAAAAATGGGTGTTGAATTTTGTCAAATGCTTTTTCTGCATCAATTGATATGACCATGTGGTTTTTTTCTTTCAATTTGTTTATGTGATGTATCACGTTTATTGATTTGTGGATATTGTACCATCCTTGCATCCCTGGGATAAATCCTACTTGGTCATGGTGTATGATCTTTCTGATGTACTGCTGGATCCGATTTGTAAGATTTTGTTGAGGATTTTGGCATCTATGTTCATGAGGGATATTGGCCTGTAATTCTCTTTCATTGTGTTGTCTTTACCTGGTTTTGGTATTAGGGTGATGCTGGCTTCATAGAATGAGCTTGGAAGTGTTCCTTCCTCTTGAATTTTTTGCAGTAGTCTGAGGAGGATAGGTTTTAGTTCTTCCTTGAATGTTTGATAAAACTCGCCTGTGAAGCTGTCTGGTCCTGGGCTTTTGTTTGATGGAAGCTTTTTGATGACTGCTTCAATTTCTTCCATAGTTATTGGCCTGTTGAGATTATTAGATTCTTCCTGATTGAGTTTTGGAATGTTGTATTTTTCTAGGAATTTGTCCATTTCCTCCAGGTTGTCTAGTTTGTTGGAGTAGAGCTGTCCATAGTATTTTTTAACAATCATTTGTATTTCTGTGGGGTCTGTTGTTATTTCGCCTCTATCGTTTCTGATTTTGTTTATTTGGGTCCTCTCTCTTTGCTTCTTGGTGAGTCTGGCTAGAGGTTTGTCAATCTTGTTTATCCTTTCAAAGAACCAGCTCTTGGTTTCATTGATTTTCTGTATTGTTTTTTTGGTCTCTATGTCATTTATTTCTGCTCTAATCTTTATTATCTCCTTCCTTCTGCTCACTCTGGGGTTTTCTTGTTGCTCTCTTTCTAATTCTTTGAGTTGTAGAGTTAGATGATTTACTACCATTTTTTCTTGTTTTTTGAGATAGGCCTGTAGAGCTATAAACTTCCCTCTCAGGACTGCTTTCATTGTGTCCCATAGGTTTTGGATTGTTGTGTTTTCATTGTCATTAGTTTCCAGGATGTTTTGAATTTCTTCTTTGATTTCATTGGTAACCCAATCAATATTTAATAGCATGCTATTCAGCTTCCAGGTGTTTGAATATGTTGGGTTGTCTTTATTGTAGTTTATTTCTAATATTATGCCATCATGGTCTGCGAAGACGCTTTTTATGATTTCAATCTTCTTGAATTTGGGGATACTTTGCTTGTGACCGAATATATGGCCTATTTTTGAATATGTCTTATGAGCATTTGAGTAGAATGTATATTCCGTGGCTGTGGGGTGAAGTGTTCTGAAGATGTCAATTAAGTCCATCTGATCTAGTGAGTCATTTAGGATTGCTGTATCTTTGCTGATTGTTTGTCTAGAGGGCTTATCCAGTGCTGTCAGTGGTGTATTAAAGTCCCCTACTATGATTGTATTGTTGTCAATCTCTCCTTTGATATCTTCCAGGAGTTTTTTTTATGAATTTGGGTGCTCCTGCATTGGGTGCATATATGTTTACCAGGGTTATATCTTCTTATTGTATTGATCCCTTCAGTATTATGAAGTGGCCTTCCTTATCTCTTGTTATGGCCTTCACTTTGAGGTCTATTTTGTCCGATATAAGTATTGCTACCCCAGCTTTCTTTTCCTTTCCATTTGCCTGAAAGATATTTTTCCATCCTTTCACTTTCAGTCTGTGTGAGTCCCTTCTAATGAGGTGGGTTTCTTGTAGACAGCAGATGTATGGGTCATGTTTTTTTATCCATTCAGCCACTCGATGTCTTTTGTTTGGAGCATTTAGTCTGTTTACGTTTAAAGTTATTATTGAAAGGTACTTGTTTGTAGCCATTTCTGTTTTTGTGTGGCTGTTTTCTTTCTGAGCTTTTTATTTCTTATTTTTATACCAGTCCCTTTAGCATTCCTTGCATTGCTGGCTTGGTGGTGATAAACTCCCTTAGCCTTTTTTTGTCTGTGAAGCTTCTTATTTCCCCTTCAAGTTTGAATGATAGCCTTGCTGGATAGAGTATTCTTGGATTCAGTCCTTTGCTTTGCATCACTTTGTAAATTTCTGTCCATTCTTTTCTGTCCTGATGTGTTTCTGTTGAGAAACCATTTGACAATCTAATGGGAGATCCCTTGTATGTAACTTTCCGTCTCTCTCTTGCAGCCTGTAAGATTCTCTCTTTGACCTGAACATTTGCCATGGTAATTATGATGTGTCTTGGTGTGGGTCTTTTCGGGTTCACCTTGTTTGGGACTCTCTGGGCTTATGTGACTTTTTTCTTCCCCACCTCAGGGAAGTTTTCTGATATTATTTCTTCGAATAGGTTTTCTAATCCTTGTTCATCCTTCTGTTGTTCTGGTACCCCTATTATTCGTATGTTGTTTCGTTTCATGTTGTCCCAAAGCTCCCTTAGGCTCTCTTCCTGTCTTTTAATTTTTTTCTCCAATTGCAGTACATTTTGGGTGTGTTTTGCTTCCTTGTCTTCTAATTCACTAATTCGGTCCTCCGCTTCTCCTAGTCTACTGTTGATACTTTCAATGGAGTTTTTCATTGCAGCTATATCACTCTTCATTTCTTCTTGGGTCTTACTTAAATTGTTGATTTTTTCATCTGTTTCTTCTAGCTTCTTCCATATGTTATCGATTTTTTCATCTGTTTCTTCTTGCTTCTTGCAGAGGTTGTCGATTTTTTCCTCCATCCGGTTTATGCACTCTAGGACCCTTATTCTGAATTCTTTTTCTGTCATGTTGCATGCCTCTGTATTACTTAGCTGCTTTTCTGGAGAGTCCTCCTTCTCTTTCCTTTGGGGGTTTCTTTGTCTACCCATGTTTGATCTCGCTGACATATCTAGACATTGAGTCGTTCAGTGGCTGCTCCCTTGGTGGCAGTGACTCCTTGGTCTGTGGTTGCTCTTCGGGCGGTTGCGGTAGCAGCTGCTCTTCAGTTGGCAGCAGCTCCTCTGGTGGGTGCTGTTCATAGCTGTGGTGGCTCTTCTGGCTGGTGGGGTGAGGTTTCACGTACAGCTGCTGTTCCTCAGCAGAGGGTGTGGTGCTCAGGAGGTTGCTGTTGCTTTGATCTGCTGCGTTGATTTAAAGGCACAAAATACAACACAACAAGGCACCACGTACCAGGCACTATACACAAATATATTCACGATATTAATAACCCCAAATAAAGGTGACCACCTGAATTAAGAGAATTAGGGGATAAGGAAGAAGGAAGAGAAAAAGATAAAAGAGAAAAAAGAAAAGAAAAGTAGGGACCAAAAAAAGGAGTGCAAAAAAGAAATTGGGAAAAAGAAGGGGGGGAAATAAAAGCGAGAAAAGAAAAGAAAAGAAAAAAAAGAGCGAAAAGAGAGAATGAAGTGGAAGAGGGGAAGAGACTTTTTTATATGAGGAGAATACTCCTATAGAACAGCCATTAATCCCAACAAATTCCAGCAACAGCTCCCTGGAGATGAATGCAAACTAGAAACAACCAATAATATAATGATGAAAATAGAATGGAGAACACTAATCCCAAAATAAAATAAAGAGAAAATAAAATGGCACTTTAAAAAAAATGGTAAAATGGTAGCAGTAATAATACTGGTTAAAAATAAGAAGGTAGTAATTAAAAGGGTAAAATCAGGTGATGGAAAAAGAAGAAAAAAAAAGAAGAAAAAAAATATAAAAAAAAATTGGTTTCTTAGTTAAAAGGTGAAAAAAGAAGAAAAAAAAATTGCAGTAGTAAAGGTCCTTCGGTTCTTCTATTCTTCAGTGTGGCTCGCCTTAGACCTGCCAGGTATTCAGGAGAGTGTTGAGTTTCCCTGCGATACACTGTTCCTCTGTGTTGTAAACCACAGTCCTTATTTTAAAGCAAGCCACATTTGTTTCCCAGACTGCCTTATTTTGTGTTTAGCAACGAGTCAGTTTGTGGGTCAGCCTCTGGGTGGCAGTGTTCTGGGGTTGGCCTCTGAGGCTATAGGGCCTCTCTGTCCAGTGGAAGTTCACTGCCCAGAGCTGGCTGCTTAATAGTTAGTTACTGGCGCTGTGTTGTTGCTGGGATTGAAAATCCCTCTATAGGCCAGACCCTGTTAACTCCCAGGGACTGATCAGGTCATTTTAATCCTTGATCTCCTACAGGGTGGAATCTGGGTGTGGCTGTGCTCCTTGCCTGGGGGCTGGGGGGAGGAGTCTCACTCTCCGGAGAGAATGGCTGCCCCAGTCCTGGGCTCAGGGGTGTCTCAGCACTCAATTCGCTGCCACCTCTCCCGGCCCCCCTTCTCTCCTCAGTCTCTCCCCAGATTCCACTCCTCCGCACCCTCTCCCTCTCTTCAGCACAGGTGAGTGTCTGTATCTGAAATGTCCCATGAACAGGATTCAGTAAAAACAAACAAACAAACGCCTGTCGCGGAAACAGGAAAGGCTTGGTTTCTGTAAGCTTCTTCTCTTACCGGCACTGCATGGTCTGGTCAGCTCTTCAGGCTGCCCCCTTTAGGCTCAGTCCTCTGTGATCACAGAACCCAGCTCTCAATTCCCCCGGCGGCGCCAGGAATCCCGTGGTTCTCCTTTCCCCTGTCAGGGGCTGTGCCTGTCCCAAGGGACGCGGCTGTCTGCCACGTGGTCTCCCTCCGACTCTCTGGGCTCAGAGGTCTGGCAATCTTTCCTGCCCAAATCCCTGTTTTTTTTACCTTTCCAGGGGAGTTCTGCTCTTCCCGGCTGCAAACCGTCTCACCAGCTGAGCAATTTCGCCAATTCGGGGTGGATGTTACTAGTTTCAGCTGCTCACTCCATTTGCTCTGGGACACAACCTGGGACGTGTCCGCCTATACCGCCGCCAACTCTATTTTTTATTTTGATTAACTTAAATTTTCAGTTATTATTGGTAACTCTAAGGATAATGATACACATATTTATGTAATCACAGTCTACTTTCAAGTAATGTTATACCTCTTCATTTATAGTGTCTGAGGTTTGTAATAGTATACTGCCAATTCCACATTCCCATCTATTGAGATTTTTTTCTAAAACAGTTTTCTTCTACATGTGCTATAAATACGCATTACATTATTCTGATTTTTGCTTTAGTGTGATTAAAAATAACATAAAATGGATTTTATATTTACCCTAATTTTTACCATTTCTATCACTGTTGTTTTTCTTTGAGAATCAAAATTTCTTCCTGGTATCATATACTTTTTATCTGAACAAATTTATTTAACCTTTTTATAGTCCAGATCTATTTATGGTAAATGGTTTTGGATTTAGATTCCTTGAAAAAAAATTTATTTAAAATATTTTTATTGATTTTTAAGAGAGAGAGGAAGGGAGAGAGAGAGAAAGAGAAGCATCAATGTGAGAGAAGACCATCAATCTGCTGCTTCCTACATGACCCCTACTGGGGATCAAGTCATAAACTCAGGCATGCGCCCTGACCAAGAATTGAACCAGTAATGTTTTTTTGTTGTTGTTTTTTTTTTTTAAAAATCCTCACCTGAGGCTATTTTTCCATTGATTTTTAGAGGGAGTGGAAGAGAGAGGGAAAGATATAGAGAAATATCAATGTGAGACAAACACATTGAATACCTCCTGCACTCTTCCTGACAAGGGCCCAGGCTGGGGAGGAGCCTGCAACTGAGGTACATGTCTTTGATTGGAATCAAACCTGAAAATCAAACCCAGGACCCTTTATTCCACAGACTGAGACTTTATCCACTGAGCCAAACCTGCTAAGGCCAAACCAGAAACCTCTTGGTGCACAGGATGATGCCCAACCAACTGAGCCACACTTCCCAAGACTTTATTTATTTTTGAAATATATTTTTACTGAGTGCAGAATTAGTAATTGAATTTTTGTTCTGTTTTAGTATTCTCATGATGCTAGTTCACTGACTTTTATGTTATGTACTTTATGACATTGTCTATTGTTATTCTTATCTTTGTTCCTCTATATCTAATGTGATCTCTGATCTCTCTCACTCTCTCACCCCAATACCTTCAATATTTTCTCTTTGGTTTTCATTTTCAGCTGCTTAAATATAATGTATCTCTGTGTGTGTGTGTGTGTGTGTGTGTGTGTGTGTGTGTGTGAGAAAGAGAGAGAGAGAGAGGAGAGAGAGAGAATTTATTATGCTTGATGTTCTGTGATGTTCTTGAATTTGTCATTTAATGTCTTTACTTACTTTTAGAAAGTTACCAGCTGTTAGCTTTGCAAATAGTTGTACTGCCAAATTTTCTCTTTCCTCCTTCTTGGAGTCTAACTACACATAAGTTAAACAGTTTAATTTGTGTTCCAAATTTTGAAATCTTGGATAACATTTTCTTTTCTATGTGTTGCAGTTTGAATAATTTCTATTGCTCTATCACAAAATTTGTATTATTTCTGCTCTATCCAGTCTAATGATAAGCCCATTAAAAATATTATTCATTTCTCTTACTGTGCTTTCTTCCCAACATTTCTATTTAATTTTCTCTTATATTTTCCACCTCTTTGCTAAAATTTCCCATCTGTTCATGCATAATGTACATTTTTTTCAGGGATAGCCTTCAACTTACTAATTATAGTTATCTTAAAGTCTATCTCTGTTGCCCTGGCCAGGTGTCTCAGTTGGTTGGAGTGTTGTCCCTTACACCATAAAGATTTTGGTTTTGATTTCTCGTCAGAGCAGCTACCTAAGTTGTGGATTTGATCCTCAGTCGAGGCATGTATGGGAGGCAACAGATAGATGTTTCTCTCTCTTTCTCCCTTCCTCTCTCTCTAAAAAATCAATAAACATATCTTTGGGTGAAGATTTTAAAAATCCATCTTTGTTAGTATCATCTTCTGAATAATATCTGAGTCTCATTTTACTGATTGTTTTGTTTCTTAGCAATGCGTTTTTTAATTATTTGATTTATTTTGTTAAAGCTGGATAGAATGTGTAGAACAGTAGAGAGTGAGGTAAATAGTATTCCTGCCAGGACACATTTCTGTTAAGTCTTCTGTTAAGTCTATTGTGGGGGATTATATTAATCTAGGCAGGAGTTGAGCTGTTTTTTTTTTTCTTTTGTTATTTAAATATAGGTCACCACAATCTTAAGATTCATCTAGTTTTAACTTTGTACTTAGTGTGTACATTTGGTTGATGAGAAGGTTTTTTGTTTGTTTTCATTCCTTCACTTCCACCATTAGTTTTAAGCTTTACCTGTGAGCTGGAGCCTTAGGGAGGCCTCTTTCTTTCTCTCCACTCTTGCTCATCCTCTAAAGGTAATGCTACCACTTGTTACTCAGCACTGTGGAAGATGTTGTTTGGGGCTCTGTTGTCCTGGTTCAGTATCAGACTTAAGTGAGCCCTCCGTCCCTGGTTCTTCCAAGTGGCGCTTTCTCAAAGATCCTTCCCCTCCTACATGTGACAGCCAAACTCTGCCTTGTATCTTGTATCTTTAATTTGGGAATGATTGTCTTTTTACATTTTTATAAATATCCAAAGCCAGAAATCCTGACTTTTATTTTTAAAGGATTATTATGACAATTGCATTAAGAGTAGACTATATAAGATTACAAAATGGAAATAGAAAATGTAGTTAGACATTTATTGCAGAAGTGTAGGCAAGGAAATATGCTGCTTTGGACAAAACTTGTTGTGATAGAGATGATAGGTTGGACAGATTCCGCATATATTTTGAAGGTAGAATTTCTCACTGAATGTATAACAGGTTTAAGAGAAAGAGAAGTCAATGTATTTTCTAAGATTTCGTTTTGAACAAGTAGAAGGATAAAATTAACATTTCTTGAGATAGATAAGTTTATGAGGAAATCTGGGAGGGTTTTTGAGCAGGGACATCATATTTGAGGAATGCATTATATATTCAAGTAGGACATATGAGTCTAAGGATATAAGAACCTTAATTCAAAGAAATCTGAATTGGCTATATACATTTGGTGGTTACCAGAGTATTTATAGTGTCTAAATCCCTGAGATTTGATGTGAGCCTCAAGGGAGTATTTAGGCATCAAGAAGATAAGAAGTTCAAGGACTCATGCCAGGACATTTCCATATGAGCTGGTTGAGAAGACGAGAAATCAGTAAAGAAGACTCAGCCAGACAGGTGGGAAATGTAGAGAGAAAACCACCAGGGTAGATTACTGGATTTAAAAAAAAATGTTTCAAGTAAAAGAGATAAATTAGCTACAGCAAACCCTACTTATATGTTGAATAAAATGAAGACTGAGATTGATCAGTGTTTTTGATTAGGAAGGAGGGGGTAGAATCTTGTCCATAAATGAATATTTCACTTTTTAAAAAAATATATTTTATTGATTTTTTACAGAGAGGAAGGGAGAGGGATAGAAAGTCAGAAACATCAATGAGAGAGAAACATCGATCAGCTGCCTCCTGCACACCCCCTACTGGGGATGTGCCCGCATCCAAGGTACATGTCCTTGACTGGAATCAAACCTGGGACCCTTGAGTCCACAGGCCAACGCTCTATCCACTGAGCCAAACCGGTCAGGGCTGGATATTTCACTTTTGATAACAATTGAAACATGGCATACTTTGAGAAATAAGGAAAAACAGCAATTATGTAGTACAGTTATTCAGAGTGGATGGTGGCAGTAGAATCATATGTTGTGTCGTGTGTGTGTGTGTGTGTGTGTGTGTGTGTGTGTGTGTGTGTGTCTGACTGTGTGCATGTGAGTTAAGAAACGGGATCATTAGTATACAATAAAGACTAGAAATAAGAATTTGGAGTTTTGAAGAGAGAGAAGACAGTGTGAAACAGTTATCTAGATGAGTGGCTAGCTTAGTGAGCAGGCAGATGAATGAAAGTTTAAATGTAAAATTTAGACCCCTGATAGATGAAATTTTAAAAACTGGGAGATGAAATGAGCAAATCACCCCTTAACCTGGAATACAAAAAAGTATTTTTATATTTTCTGCTCAGTGAAAAAACAGAGAAGACCAATAAATTTGATTACATAGATATTAAATAATCACTAATTATACAACAACAACAACAACAAAATCCCTCCTTGAGTAAAAGCAAACTACAAAGTAAGGGAAATGTTTGCAAATTTTATGGCATATAATACATTGATATTCTTAACAGAAACTGAATTCTTAAAAATCAATAAGAAAACTACAACTAAGTTCCCAAAGACAAAATAATGGAAACAGACAATTTTTTAAATGTTTTTTTTGTTTTGTTTTTTAAATATATTTTATTGATTTTTTACTGAGAAGAAGGGAGAGAGATAAAGAGTTAGACACACCCATGAGAGAGAAACATCTATCAGCTGCCTCCTGCACACCCCAGACCGGGGATGTGCTCACAACCAAGGTACATGCCCTTGACTGGAATCAAGCCTGGGACCTTTCAGTCCGCAGGCTGACCCTCCATCTACTGAGCCAAACAGGTTAGGGCCAGACAATTTTTTAAACAGCTGGTAAAGCATTGAGCAAGGATATTGTCATGTTCAATTCTATGTCCCCAGCGACAAGAGCAAGACTGCTACTACCAGACACTCGGTTAACATTTGTTAAACAAATAGATGGAAAAATGTAACCTCACTCTTAATCATACAAATGAAAATAAAAATAATAAGGTAAGATCTTTAAACCTATAAAATTGGCAAAGTATTATTATTTTTCTCACCCAAGGACATGCTCATTGACTTTAGACCACTGGTTCTCAACCTTCCTAATGCCATGACCCTTTAATACAGTTCCTCATGTTGTGGTGACCCCCAACCACAAAATTATTTTCATTGCTACTTCATAACTGTAATTTTGCTACTGTTATGAATCATAATGTAAATACCTGATATGCAGGACGTATTTTCATTGTTACAAATTGAACATAATTAAAGCATAGTGGTTAATCACAAAAACAATATGTAATTATATATGTGTTTTCCAATGGTCTTAGTAGACACCTGTGAAAGGGTCATTCCACCCCCAAAGGGGTCGCGACCCACAGGTTGAGAACTGCTGCTTTAGGCAGAGAAACATCGATCGGTTCCCTCCTCACCCCACCTCCACCAACTCCCCCCGACATACACACAAGCCTGTACTGGGGATCAAACTCAAAATCTAGGTATGTGCCCTGACCAAGAACGAAACCCGCACCCCTTCAGTGCATGGGATGACAACCCAACTAACTGAGCCACCCAGCCAGAGCTTGGCAAAGTATTTTTAAATGATACTATTAAGTGTTAGCAAAGTTACAGAAAAATAACTACTCACATCCACTGCTACTTATAAGGTAAAAATTATAAGAATATTTCTGGGAAGTAATTAGGAAAACCTTAAATGATCTTTTAACCTATAAATTCAATTAAGGAAACAATCAGAAATGTTCCAAAGATTTTTCTGAAGTATGTTCAGTGCAACATATTTTATAAGACAATTTATGAACTACTTAAATGCTCCAGTATTAGGACTTGGTTATATTAATTAGAGCAATCAATAGGCTGAAATATGTTTAGGAATTAAGGCTTGTAATAAAAAAAATATATAAGAATCTGTAGAAACACTAAGGTTATAAGTGAAAAAATAGTGTAAAAGTAAAAAGCATTATTTATATACTTCATTTCTTTTAAGAAAATAGCGACCCCTATTTACTAGAGAGCTTTTGTGTTATTGAGCATTTTAATGGGAATGATCATAAACACTGAGGAAGCAGGTGAGACAGAATTGAATTATCCTGCAAAGAACATGGTTACAGCAGGTGAACCTATGTTGGAAAAATCCCAAAAGGGGAAAAAAAGTAGTTGGTAAGAAACTGCAGGAACAAAAATTATGTACACCTTTCTGAGCTTGACCAAGAAGAACAGAAATACATGAAATAAATTCAAAATTGTTAGGTCCATGTATGTTTTCTTTAGGGGAGGAGTAAGAAAGAGCAATGGGATGTGGGGATGTGATATAAACTCCCTAGTCTGGCTCCTCTATAATATCTTCAATAAAGTTTGACATTTCTTAATAAGGCTTTTGCCCAGCAGGAAGTAAGCAACCATTAAAGGACTTGAACTCTTAATCTTCTGATCCAGAATCAGACACCATATCTATCAGGCCACATGATCGGTTGGTATTAATAAGCTTTTAAGTAAGGAAATTCAATTGGTGAGAACTAATACTGTAGACTATGTAAATGATGAAAAGATAGCTGACGAGATCGGGAGCGTTCAGGGTGGTATGGCCGAAGTCAAGGGCGGGGGAAGAAAACAGGAGACATATGTAATACTTTTTGTAATACTTTAAGCAATAAAAAAAAAAAAGAAGAAGGAAAAAAAAAAAGAAAAGATAGCTGACTACTGACTATTGGGAATAAGACATTATTTCAAACTATAATATAATCACTATATTTTAAAATGATTAGGTGTGGATTTAATTTTATATGTATACTAGAGGCCTGGTGCACAAAAATTTGTGCATTCGAGGGGGGGGAGGGGGGTCCCTCAGCCCGGCCTGTGCCCTCTCCCAGTCTGGGACCCCTCAGGAGATAACGACCTCCTGGCTTAGGCCCGCTCCCGGGTGGCAGAGGGCAGGCCCAATCCCTAGGTGCAGCCCCTGGTCGGGCTCAGAGCAGGGCTGATTGGGGAGATGGGGCACCACCCCTGTCATGCACAGAGCAGGGCGGATTGGGAGGTTGCGATGCTACCCTCAGTCACGCTCAGGGTAGGGCCGATTGGGGGGTTGAGGCACCGCCCCCTGTCACACTCAAGGCAGAGTCGATGGGGAGGTTGGGGCGCCACACCCTGTCACACACAGAGCAGGGCGGATCAGGGTGTTGGGCGTCACACCCTGTCACACTCAGGGAAGGGCCGATGAGGAGGTTATGGCTCTACCCCATCACACACAGAGCAGGGCCCATGGGGGGCGGTTGGGGCGCCGCCCTCTATCACCCACAGAGCAGGGCTGATCAGGGGGTTGGGGTGCCACCACTGTCACACTCAGGGCAGGGCCAATGGGGAGGTTATGGCTCTACACCGTCACACACAGAGCAGGGCAGATCAGGGGGTTGGGTCGCCGCACCCTGTCACACACAGAGCCGCAGGACGATCAGGGGGTTGGGGAGCTCCCCCCTATCAGGCACAGAGCAGGGCTGATCAGTGGGTTGGGTGCCTTCCCCTGTCATGAACAGAGCAGGGAGGATAGGGGGGTTGTGGCCCCGCCTCCTGTCACACACAGAGCAGCAGGGCGATCAGGGGGTTTGGGCGCTTCCCCCTTTCACGCTGATCCTGGTGCTGGGAGGCGTCGCAGCTCCACTGATCCCGGTGCTGGGAGGCATATTACCCTTTTACTATATAGGATAGAGGCCTGGTGCATGGGTGGGGGCCAGCTGGTTTGCCCTGAAGGGTGTCCTGGATCAGGGTAGGGGTCCCCACTGGGGTTCCTGGCCAGCCTTGATGAAGGGACGAAGACTGTTTGCAGCTGGTCACACACCCTTCAGCGTGGGGGTCCCCACTGGGGTGCATGGCCAGTCTGGGTGAGGGGCTGAGGGCTGTTTTTAGGCTGGCGGGTGAGTGAAGCTCCCAACCACTCTTTTATTTCTTTTTTTTAAAATTCTGGGCCAGCTTTAGCTCTGAGGCTTGGCTCCAGCTCTTAGGCCTTGGCTGCTGAAAACAGGTATCTGGTTTGTTTGGCTTCTATAATCGAAACACTGTTTCAACTCCAGCTCTGAGATCCCGGCTGGCTAAAAACAGGTTTCTGGGGTTTTGTTTAGCTTCTATATTTGTAACAATGTTTCAAACTGCAAGCTCAGAGGCCGGCAGCGGCAGGCGGGGAACGTTGGAGTCCTCCGTCACTGAAGCAAGCAAGCCTCATGTTCAGTTTAAGCTGCCTGGCTGCCGGCCGCCATCTTGGCTGGCAGTTAATTTGCATATCTCTGTGATTAGCCAATGGGAAGGGTAGCGGAGGTATGGCTAATTACCATGTTTCTCTTTTATTAGATAGGATACATATGAGGTGTGTGTATAACGAGAGAGAGAGAGAGAGAGAGACAGACAGACAGAGAGAGAGAGAGAGAGAGAAAGAGACAGAAGAGAGAGAGAATTAGAAATTGGGACTGGAAGTACATAAATAAAAAATATTGATTGACTATCATTGAGTGGTAGGTTCTTATAATATAATTTTTCCTTAAGTTAATCTGCATATTCCAATGTTTTTGCAAGAAAATATTTTGTATTTTAAATCAGAAAGATATTCATTAAATGGCTGGAGGCATTATGCTAATGTTATCATAAAATGACTTTCTGTTCTCCTTTTCCTTCATACAAATACTTCTGAAATGCATATTCAGAACAGTTTAAAAAGCCATAGTGCATAAAGGTGCATAAAATTCATCCTGACATATTTTGAGCATTCTTCTCTTTTTCAGACATGGCAGTGCTTAAAATCGTCCAAAAAAGTGCTCTTTTTATGGAGTTGTTGACAAGGAATGGCTGTTAATTTTTTGTTGCATGGAAAAAATGACTAGACTCCAAAAGGATAAGGGTAGGAAGACAGATATTTGCCTTCATATGGGGCTAATAGTAACCCATTTTAGGTCTCCCAAGTGCTGGGGTCCAACCCCAGCAGGTCCAGGGGTCCCCAAAGGTGTGGACAGAGTCGACGAAGAAGGAATGACACGGAGACAGCGTTCAGTTGATCAGCAGCCTAGCCAGGATCTCTAGCCAAGTTCTGGTCAGGATCTCCAGGGAAGTTCTGGTTAGGATCTCCAGCCAGGTTCTGTGTCCATGTTCTCTTGCTAGGTTCTCCAGCCAGGTTCTCCAGGTTCTCCAGCCAGGTTCTGTAGCCATGTTCCCTCACTAGGTTCTCCAGCCAGGTTCTGTAGCCATGTTCCCTCACTAGGTTCTCCAGCCAGGTTCTGTAGCCGTGTTCCCTCGTTAGGTTCTCCAGCCAGGTTCTGTCCAGGTTCTCCAGCCAGGTTGAGTCACCAGGTTCTAGTCATGTTCTCTTGCCATGTTCTATCCAGGTTCTGTAGCCAGGTTCTATCTCTAGGTTCTATGGCCAGTTTCTGTCCAGGATCTTTTGCCATGTTCTCTCCAGTGAAGTTCTTCTGTCTCTAGGTTCTGTGTAGGTTCTGTGTCTAGGTTCTGTGTCCTGTTGTCTTGTTACATCTGTATTTATACCAGTTGATTCCAATCCTATCAATCTCTATTCCAAAGGTTAGGGCGTTTCTTATCTCCATTCCAGGGAGTAAAGATTATGTAGCTTAAGCATGATTGTTCATAGTTAAAGTGATTAATTACCCGCCTGGCATTTAGTTAAGGGGTTTTATTCACTCCCTAACTTCAGGGGAAAATCCCTACCTGGGGAAACAACCTTTCTCAGAGAGGTGACCTTGGTTAAAACACATAGTGCCAAGAGGGTGAGCAAACATATTAAGAACAGTATGCCATATATGCCAGGTCCCTTGAAACAGCAAGGATGGACCGGCTCCCGGCATCCAAGCCCAACAAAGAACAAGTAAATACCAAGAAATTGGAACCTCTAATGTATTGTTTCTCAAATTATCTGTCATGGAAAACAGGTTTGTTTTATTTTGATTTTGCATTCTATCATGCATAATTATATTTATAAAATATAACCAAATGAATTATTGGAGAAATATTTATTTCCTGATCCTTTTGACATAAACCTAGAAATATAAAGTAAAAAGTTACCAAAACATTCAAACTGTAAGCCTGAATACCTTATTATTAGGTAGAACAGGTATTTCTCTAGGAATGATATTTGCTAAATTATCTCTTATTGATAGTTTGGAGGTTTTTCTGTGGGATTTAGAAAGACCCAAAAACTATGCTACCGCCAGCACCACAATTTTTCCAGAGTGTGTGTGTGTGTGTGTGTGTGTGTGTGTGTTTAAGAGCATTGAGCAATTCTTATTCTCCACAGAGAACTGAGTGGAAATTGTCTTAAATTAAGGCTGAAAATTTTCAGGCTGACTTTATTGAAAACTGTGAAGAGATAATAGAAAAAAAAATATCCTGTTCTGGTATAGTTAGCAGATCATCTGTATGAAGGCTACATTAATAAACTGGACCATCTCTCAGATTTCTTCTAACTATAGAATTCAAGGACATGAAATTAAGATTTTCATAAAATAATACTTGCAATTTATATCTGAGTGCCTCTCTGGTTGTGTGGTATGTTGATTAGAATAGAGCCACAAACTGAATTTTGCTGTAATGCTCATGAGTTACCAATTCATCTTATCAGATTTGTAAATCTTGCAATGGCTTCCACTATTTTTTTTCTAAATGAAGTCACCAAAACAGTATTTTCTTAGTGCCATAGTATGAGCTCAGGTGAGCTATAAGCAGATGGAAATAAAATAAATATGTTGAGGAATTCCAGAAGTTTCTGCTGTTAAAAAACAACAACACTGAAGCACGTTAAATATTTTGAGTTTGTTTGAGCCTAAATCTATTCAAGAAAGTCAGCAGCCAATATATCAGATAAAAAGAAGATCTGAGGAATTGGTACAAAATGAAAAGCTTTTATAGAAAAGCTTTTATAGACAGAAGGAAACAGAAATGGGGAAGTTATACTTGGCAAAAAATGGATTGGTTACTGCAAAGTTACTTTCCTTTAAAGAATATCAAGGATCTATTAGGCAGATAACCTAACTAGGGCAGATCAGGTGATTCCTGATTGACTGCCTTAAGATTCCATTGGTGGGAGAGCTGAAACCATAATTAAACCCTAGTTTGGTGACTTTAGGCTTAGCATAAGTGACTCCATTCATGTCCATTATTTTGTTATTAGCAATGCAACGTTGTAGTCAGAGAAGTGATAGAGTGAAAATAAATTTGGTTTTGCAGAAAGAAAATATCTTTTCTTTTTGTATTTTGCACCAATAAGAACCAATTCAATACTGGCACGATAGAAATCCAAGCATGAATGTAATACTCCTGTGGAAATTAGGCTATTTGTTTTATAAAGAGAAATGTCCCAGGTTATAATTATTTCTTTCTGTGCTACTAAGACTTTTTTGTTATAATGTACTCTCACCAAAACCGGTTTGGCTCAGTGGATAGAGCGTTGGCTTGCGGACTGAAAGGTCCCAGGTTCGATTCCGGTCAAGGGCATGTACCTGGGTTGCGGGCACATCCTCAGTGGGAGATGTGCAGGAGGCAGCTGATCGATGTTTCTCTCTCATCGATGTTTCTAACTCTCTATCTCTCTCCCTTCCTCTCTGTAAAAAATCAATAAAAAATATATATTTTTAAAAAAATAATGTACTCTGAATTTATTTTTATTTATTATCTGTATCTTTTTATGACACTTCAAGGCTTGATAGTGCCAAATTATATACGAATTTGAGATATTCTGCATAAATTAGACCATAAATAAAATATAGTACTTTTTTTGTGGATTCCACTATTTAAAAAGTTCAATAACAAACTGGCACTTTTCTAAAGAAATCCAACTAAAAAGACTAGGACGTCTGATAGCCAGTTTACATGAGGGTAGTTGATACAGGAAATTTTTAGCCTAAATAAGAGAAGCCTTAAACAGATAGGATTTAAAACATAGTATAAGTATTTGAAAAATAGGAAAAGGGATTACCTACTCGAGTCTAGAAGGGAGAACTATATCCAAAGAGTGAAAATAATAGAGTAACAAATTTTTAGATCAACATCAGGAAAAACAGTAAGAACAATTTACCAAATGAGATGGGCTTTCTCAAAAAGTGAGTTTCCTGACACTGAATGTAATTTATTGGAGGCTGCTGACTCTGTTTTCATCTGTGAAAGATTTTATGAAAGGGACATTTGGAAAGGAGAAAAGGCAGTTACAACTTTTTTTTTTTTGAAAGGGAGATCGAATATGGTGTACATGATTTCAGACACACATTTTTAATCCAAAGTGACCAAGTTAAGCTGGACCACAGGTAACTTCTTTGAGTGAGATCCTGCTTGGCTTTGACTCTCACCTGTCATTATAGAAAATCAAGGTATGATATTTTCAACCTATTATTTTATTCCAAAACGTTGATCCCTGGTATACATAAGGCCAATGCAGTGTGATTTTATTAAATCTTAAGAGATCTATGTTTGACATGTAATTCAATTTCTTCCATTTTTAAGATATTGTAAAATAATAATGATTAAACTTTTTCTAATATGCAAATTTATTAACCTACTATTTTTCAAAATTAATATATAAGGTAACAATAAAATAAGTTCAAGAATTGGAAGTTATTTAGAATACCCACAATAAAATGCACTACCAGTGAGAATTTTATGGTGGTGGAATAGTCTATATCTTAATTGCAGTGGTGGTTACATGAATTTAATCATGCCTATTTTCTGGTTTCATAAGATATAACTATTGGGAAAAATTAGGTGAAAGGCACATGGGACCTTTCTATACTATCTTTGCAACTCCCTATGACTCTGTAATTATTTCTACATATGTTTGAAAAGAAGTAGTAATGCTATATGTTCACAGGTAATCACCACACAGCTACACTTTCCTTTAAGTATTATTTAAGTCAGAAGTTCTCAAGGGTTTCAGGATCTCTTTAAAGTCATAAAATTATCAAAGACTTCAAAGAGTTTCTTTTGACTTGAGTTATATCTGTTGGTATTTACTATACTAGAACTTAAGCCTGATAACATTTTAAAAATATGTATTAATTTAGCCTTCGCCGGTTTGGCTCAGTGTATAGAGCGTTGGCCTGCAGACTGAAAGGTCCCAGGTTCAATTCCAGTCAAGGGCACATGCCCGGGTTGTGGGCTCAATCCCCAGTAGGGATTGCACAGGAGGCAGCTGTTTAATGATTCTCTCTCATCATTGATGTTTCTATCTCTTTCTCCCTCTACCTTTCTCTCTGAATAAATATATATATAAAAGATTCTTACCATTTGCAACAGCATGGATGGACCTGGAGAGCATTATGCTAAGCAAAATAAGCCAGTCAGAGAAAGATAAATATCACATGATCTCACTCATTTGTGGAATATAATGAACAACATAAACTGACAAACTAAAACAGATCTAGAGACAGAGAAGCATTGATCAGATGCTCAAACCTTAGAGGGAAGGTACGGGAGGGTGGGGGTAAGGAGGAGAGATCAACCAAAGGAGTTGTACGCATGCATATAAGCCTAACCGATGGACACAGAGACCAGGGGCGGTGAGGGCATGAGTGTGGGAGTAAGCGGCAAGGGGGGGATAATGACACATATGTAATACCTTAATCAATAAAAATATATATAAATATGTATTAATGTAAATATAATAACAGTAAATCCATTATATATTAACTTAAATAACATTTTACTTGTATACATTACAAAAATATTAAACAACATAGCATAGCATTGCTTTTCATTTCTCCAAATATTTTCAACCTGGCTTACTGAAGACAACTGGATAATAAAATCTGCTTCTGCATTCAATTCACTGCGTTTTGTTATGGTCGTTAAAGTATATGAAGAAAATCTGCTCACTCAGATATGTGGCCGGGAAGGGGAATGTTGATAGACTTTCCAGAGCATGGATAATCTTCTAGACTACTCGACCAAAACTCTACAAGTGGAAATTTCCTAAAGGTTAGTCACCATGTGGAATCAGAAGCCATATCAATGAACTCATATTTTGTTTTATTAAAACCTATTGGTCAGTCTTATACTTTAGTAGTTTATTTGTACATATATTTGTAATACATTGGTCATGTGTTTAGATACTTTTAATATTAGGTTACTATTCCTGGCAACTTTATCTGTGTTAAATAAGTAAAACCTTTATTTAAGGTGTCTTCCTTCAAGGAAAGTTACCATTTGCTCTGTGTTACCATTTGAACACTAAAATTTAAATTTCTTTACTTTTATGGGAACTGGGCCTATTGGTTTAATGAATCCAGTTCGAATTTCCCTCTTTGGAGCAGAACTATATATTAGTTTCTAGGGCTGCTACAATAAAATACCACGGGCTAGATAGTTTAAAACAACAGAAATTTATTGTCTTATAGTTCTGGAGGCTAGAAGTCTGAAATAAAATTATCACCAGGGATATGATGTCTTTGAAGTCTCTAAGGGGAAATTCTCCTTTGGCTCTTCTTAGCTTTTGGTAGTTGCCAACAATCCTTTGTCTTCCTTGGCTTGTAGTGCCTCACTAAATATCTGCCTCCATTGTCGCATGTCTGTGTCTCTTTTTCTTATAAGGACACTAGTCCTATTTTAATATGACTTCATCTTAACTAAGTGCATTGGCAATGAACCTATTTCCAAATAAGGTTACATTCTGAGGTTCTGGAAAGGATATGAATTTGGGTTGGGAGATACTATCCAACCCAATACATTTGGTTAAGAATTGTCAAAAGATATTTTCCTTTCTTTTTTATTAAATAATTTATTTATTTCTGTATTTACATAGAGCTAAGGCAGAGGCAGGTGCATATTTCCGTCATCTGCCTCTACAGATTATGTTTTTAGTTCATTCACTGTTGGTATAAATCACTGTAGGTACTCCACATAACTGCCAAATGCTGAAGTGCATCAAGGTTCTATCTTGAGCCCTCTTCTCTTTGGATCTACATTCCCATTCAACATTGTTTTCTATACTCTAATGGTTTCAAGAAGCACTTATATGCTGGTAATTCCCACATTATATCTCCAACCTAAATCCCTTTTCTATAAATTGATATAGCCAGGTACTTGACTTTTACACTTGGATATCTCATGGGTAACTGAATTTTATATTTCTCCTTTGCACCTTGAAACTCTGCTTTCTATCATTATGATTCACTTTTCTATAAGTCAATTTCAATAAATTGTATTGTATGTAGTGTTTTGTTTCTGGCCTCTTCCAGTTGGTTTGAAGTGTTTAAGATTCATTCACATAATTGTGTCAGTAGATTGTTTCATTTGATTTCTGAGGAATATTCTGTTGTACACATTTATCATGCTTTGTTAATCCATCCACCAATTGTTAAACAGTTCAGTTGTTTCAATTTTTTGGCTTTTATCAATATGTCAGCATATGGTTAACTTTTTTTGTAATCCTCCAATTGTTAAACAGTTCCTCACCTCAGGATATTTTTCCCATTGATTTTTAGAGAGAGTGGATGGGAGGGAGGGGAGAGAGAGAGACATCTATGTGAAAGGGTCACATATACAGAGGGATACACATATCGATTGCCTCCCCTATGCATCTGGCTGGACTGGGGGCCAGGGAACAAACCTGCAACCCAGGTACGTGCCCTTGACTGGGAATCAAACCTGTGACCCTTTGGTGCTTGGGCTGATGCTCTACCACTGAGCTACACCAAACAGGGCAGCATATGGTTAACTTTTTCATATATATATATATATATATATATATATATATATATATATATAATTTTAATTTATTTATTGATGACAATATTACAGATGTCTTCCATTTCCTCCCTCTTTACCCCCCTCCTCTCAGCCCCTGCACCCCAAGGTCTTCAACACTCTATTGCCCATATCCATGGGCTATGAATATAAGTATATGTTTTTTCAGTTTATCTCTTCTCATCCTCCCAACACCATATTGAGGTATGTCAGTGTGTCCCATGTCTCCCTGATTAGGGTCTTATTTTGTTGGTCAATTCATTTTGTTCATTAGATTCCACAAATAAGTGAGATCATGTGATATTTGTCTTTCTCAGATTGGCTTATTTCACTTAGCATAAGAGTCTCCAGGTCCATTCATGCCTTCCCAAGTGGTAAGAGATCCCTCTTTTTTATAGCTGCACAGTATTCCATTGTGTAAATATCCCACAGCTTTTTTATCCATTCATCTACTTATGGGCACTTGGCCTATTTCCAGGCCTCACCAGCAGCCACGGGGCCTGCTGATCAGCCCCGCCTCTCTGATCAGGCCCGGAGATAGCCCCAGAGATGCTGACTGGCATAGAAACTGATCACTCAGAACCAAATCTGGGTGAACTGCAAGAAGCCAATGGCTGCCTAGGAGGTGGAGCTTTTGACGCTGACTGGCATAGAAATCAACCAATCAGAACCTAATCTGAGTGAACTGCAAAGGCAAAACCTAATGTGGGGGCTGAGGAGGGGTTTTAAGGGCAACAGCTGTTTGGTGTAAGGTGTAAGAAAGCAGTTCAACTTTTTAATGACCAGTTTGGCAGTATAGTGCATATGGCTGGCTACCAGTCCAGATATAGGGATTATGTATTTTTGTCTGCCAAGAGCACCTCCTCCTGATAAAAAAAGGCTCCCCCCCATTTAAGAAATCCTATCCTATATAATCTAGCTAGACTAATAAAAGGGTAATATGCTAATGAGACCGGGTGGACTGGCCATCTTCCAGATGTCAGACTTCCTTCTGGACAAAGCCATGGTGGTGGGGGCCAAGGCAGAGGCAGTTGGGGGCAAGATCAGGCCAACAGGGGAGAGCTGTTGGGTGAGATCAGGCAGGCAGGGGAGGGCAGTTAAGGGCAATCAGGCAGGCAGGCAGAGGGGTTAGGGCAATCAGGCAGGCAGGCAGAGGCAGTTAGGGGTGATCAGGAAGGCAGGCAGGTGAGCGGTTGGGAGCTAGTGGTACCAGATTGGGAGAGGGATGTCCAACTGCTGGTTTAGACCCGATCCCACAGGGGGTCTCTGATTGGAGAGGGTGCAGGCTGGGCTGAGGGACCTCCTCCTACACAAATTTTGTGCCCCGGGCCACTAGTTGTAAATAATGCTGCTATGAACATAGGGGTTCATCTATTATTTCTGATTGGTGTTTTTGTTTTTTTAGGATATATTCCAAGAAGTGGTATTGCTGACTCAAATGGAAGTTCCATTTTTAATTTTTTGAGGAAACTCCATACTGTTTTCAATGGTGGCTGCACCAGTCTGTAGTCCCACCAGTAGTAAATTAGTGTTCCCATTTCTCCACATCCTCACCAACACTTGTTGTTTGTGTTTTATTGATGATAGCTATTCTGACAGGTGTGATAATTAGTGACTCTTAGTATTTTTTTTTTCATATGTCTCTTGGCCATTTGTATGTCCTCTTTGGAAAAGTGTCTATTTAGGTCTTCTGTCCATTTTTTAAATGGATTGTTTTCCTTACTTTTGTAGAATCATATGAGTACTTTATATGTTTTGAAGATTAACCCCTTATCAGATGTATCATTGGAAAATATGTTCTCCCATACAGTGGGTTCCCTTTTGATTTTGATGGTGGTTTCTTTTGCTGTGCAGAAGCTTTTTATTTTGATGTAGTTCCATTCATTTATTCTTTCCTTTGTTTATCTTTCCCTAGAAGATGTATCAGCAAAAATTCTGCTATATGAGATGTCTGACAATTTACTACCTACATTTTCTTCTAGGATTTTTATGGTTTCATGGCTCACATTTAAGTTTTTTATCCATTTTGAGTTTATTCTTGTATATGGTGTAATTTGGTGATCTAGTTTCATTCTTTTGCATGTATCTAGTTTTCTCAACACCATTTGTTGAAGAGGTTGTCTTTATTCCATTGTATGTTCTTGCCTCCTTCATCAAATATTAATTGACTGTAATGGTGTGGGCCAATTTCTAGTATCTCTGTTCTGACCCATTGATTTATATGCCTGTTCATGTGCCAGTACCAGGCTGTATGATTAACTTTTGAAGAAACTGACAAACTGTTTTTAAATTAAATTGAATGTGTTGCCAGAAATGTGTTGATACAAATACTTGTTATTGGTAGTATATTTAAATTTAGATAATCTAATGAATATGTACTATACGATATTATGGTTTTTATATAATTTAATCAATGGACAGTTTGAGCATCTTTGTTATCTACATACTGTATCTTCTTTCATTAAATGTACATTCACATATGTTTTCAGAAACTTTTTCATAGTTTCTGATTTGTATTGTCATTTTCTTAGCAGTGTCTTTTAAAAAGTAAAAGCTCTAAATTTTGATGAAATCTAATTTACAATTTTTTCACAAGTCTGAGATTTTGTGTCTAATTTAACACTTTTTTTCTCAACCCAAGTGTACTAAGAATTTATTCTCTGTTTCCTTCCCCTAGAAATCTTATAGTTTTGGCTTTCGTATTTATTTTTTTGTCTTTACTGATTAAGGTATTACATATGTGTCCTTATGCCCCCATTCCCAACCACCCCCCAACATTCATGCCCTCATCACTCTGGTGTCTGGCTCCATTAGTAAGGCTTATATGCATGCATACAAGTCCTTTAGTTGATCTCTCCCCCTTACCCCCACCCTCCCCTACCTTCCCTCTGAGGTTTAATGGTCTGATCAATGCTTCTCTGTCTGTGGATCTGTTTTTCTTCATCAGTTTATGTTGTTCATTATATTCCATAAATGAGTGAGATCATGTAGTATTTTTCTTTCATTGACTGGCTTATTTCACTTAGCATAATGCTCTTCAGTTCCATCCATGCTATTGCAACTGGTAAGAATTCCTTCTTTTTTACCACAGCATAGTATTCCATTGTGTAGATGTACCCCAGTTTTTTAATCCACTCATCTGCTGATGGGCACTTAGGCTGTTTCCAAATCTTGGGTATGGTAAATTGTGCTTCTATGAAGATAGGGGTGCATATTTCCATTCTGATTGGTGTTTCCAGTTTCTTTGGCTATATTCCTAGAAGTGGGATCACTGGATCAAATGGAGGTTCTATTTTTAGTTTTTTGAGGAAACTCCATACTTTCTCCACAGTGGCTGCACCAATCTGCATTTTCACCAGCAGTTCATGAGTGTTCCTTTTTCTCCGCATCCTTGCCAGCACTTGTCATTTGTTGATTTGTTGATGATAGCCATTCTGACAGGAGTGAGATGGTACCTCATTGTTGTTTTGATTTGCATCTCTCAGATGATTAGTGACTTTGAGAATGTTTTCACATGTCTCTTGGCCTTCCTTATTTCCACTTTTGAAAGTATCTATTTAGTCATTGCCTGTTTTTTGATTGGGTTATTCATCTTCTTTTTTTTTTTAAGTTGTATGAATTCCCTCTAAACATTGGAGATTAAATCCTTATCAGTGATAACATTGGCAAATATGTTCTCCAGGAATTGGGCTTTCTTGTTGTTTTGATTGGTGAAAGAAATGGCTTCTTTTGCTGTACAGGAGCTTTTTTATTTTGATGTAGTCCCATTTGTTTATTTTATCCTTAGTTTACACTGTCCTAGGAGCTGTATCAGTGAAGATATTGCTTTGGCATATGTCTGTGATTTTGCTGCCTGTGGATTCCTCTAATGTTTTTATGGTTTCCCGTCTTATGTTAAAGTCCTTTATCAATTTTGAGTTTATTTTTGTGTATGATGTAAGTTGGTGGTCTAGTTTCATCTTTTTGCATGTATCTGTCCAATTTTCCCAGCACCTTGTATTGAAGAGACTGTCTGGACTACATTGTATGTTCTTGCCTCCTTTGTTAAATATTAATTGGGCATAGTGGTTTGGGTCAATTTCTGGATTCTCTATTTTATTCCATTGGTCTATATGTCTGTTCTTGTGCCAGTACCAAGCAGTTTGAGAACAGTGGCTTTGTAATACATCTTGATATCTGGTATTGAGATCCTTCCTTCTTTGTTCTTTTCTCGGGATTGCTGCAGCTATTCAGGGTCTTTTTGTATTCCAGATGAATTTTTAGAGAGCTGTTCTAGGTCTGTGAAATATGCTGTTGGTATTTCAATGGGGAGTGCATTGAATCTATAGATTGCCTTGGTTAGTATGGACATTTTAATGATGTTGATTCTACCAATCCATGAACACGGTATGTTCTTCCATCTGTTTATATCTTCCTCTATCTCTTTATTCAGTGTCCTATAGTTTTCTGAGTACGGGTCTTTTACCTCCTTAGTTAAGTTTAAGCCTAGGTATCTTAATTTTTTTTTGGTGTGATGATAAATGGGATTTTTTTAAAAATCTCTCTTTCTGTAATTTCATTATCGGTATATAAAAATGCCATAGATTTCTTTGCCTTAGTTTTGTTTCCCACTATATTGCCGAATTCATTAATTAAGTCTAATAATTTTTTGTTGGAGTCTTTAGGGTTTTCTATGTACAGTATCATGTCATCTGCAATAATGGTAGTTTTACATCTTCTTTTCCAATTTGGATAACTTTTATCTTCTCTTCTTGTCTAATTGCTACGGCTAGCACTTCCAGGACTATGTGAAACAGGAATGGTGAAAGTGTGCCTCTCTGTCTCATTCCTGTTATTAGGGGAAACGGTTTTAGTTTTTGATATTGAGTATGATGTTGGTTGTGGGTTTGTCATATAAGGCTTTTATTATGTTGAGGTATGATCCCTCTATTCCCATTTTGCTGAAGGCTTTTATCGAGAAAGGATTTTTCAATGATTTTTCTGCATCAGCTGATATGATTATGTGATTTTTGTCTCTCAGTTTGTTTATGTGATGCATCACATTTATTGATTTCTGGATATTGTACCATCTTTGCATCCCTGGGATAAATCCTACTTGGTCATGGTGTATGATCTTTCTGATGTAATGCTGGATCCAATTGGCTAGAATTTTGTTGAGGATTTTAGCATCTATATTCATGAGGGATATTGGCCTGTAATTCTCTTTCATTGTGTTATCTTCGTCTGGTCTTGGTATTAGGATATTGCTGGCTTCATTAAATGAGCTTGGAAGTGTTCCTTCCTCTTGAATATTTTGGAATAATATGAGGAGTACAGGATTTAGTTCTTTGAATGTTTGGTAAAACTCCCCTGTGAAGCCTTCTGGCCCCAGGCTTTTGTTTGGTGGTAGCTTTTTGATAACTACTTCAATTTCCTCCATAGTTATCAGTCTATTGAGATTTTTAGATTCTTTCTGATGAGTTTTGGAAGGTTGTATTTTTCTAGGAATATGTCCATTTCCTCTACATTGTCTAGTTTGTTGGAATAGAGTTGTTCATAGTATTTTTTAACAACCCTTGGTATTTCAATGCTTCTCTGTCTGTGGATCTCTGTCTATTGTTATTTCACCTCTTTCATTTCTAATTTTGTTTATTTGGGTCCTCTCTCTTTGCTTCTTTGTGAGCCTGGTTAGTGGATCATAAGTCTTGTTTATCCTTTCAAAGAACCAGCTCTTGGTTTCATTGATCTTTTCTATTGTTTTTTTTTTTGTGGGGGATTTTTGGTCTCTATGTCATTTATTTCTTCTCTGATCTTTATTATCTCATTCCTTCTGCTCACTCTGGGCTTTTCTTGTTGTTACTTTGTAATTCTTTAAGTTGTAGTGTTAGATGATTTATTACCATTTTTTCTTATTTTTTGAGGTATGACTGTAGAGTTATAAATTTCCCCTCAGGATTGCTTTCACTATGTCCTGCAGATTTTGGATTGTTGTGTTTTCATTGTCATTCATTTCCAGGATGCCTTTAATTTCCTCTTTGATCTCTTTGGTAACTCAATCATTGTTTATTAGCATGCAATTCAGCTTCCAAGTGTTTGAATTTTTTGATTGTTTTAATTGTAGTTTATTTGTAATACTAAAGGCCCAGTGCATGAAATCCGTGCACGAGGGGAGAGGGGGAGGTGTGTGTTACTCAGCCCAGCCTGCACCCTCTCCAATCTGGGAGCCCTCGAGGGATGTTCAACTGCCCGTTTATGCCCAATCCCATTGGGATCGGGCATTTGGACATCCCTCTCACAATCCAGGACTGCTGGCTATCAACCACTCACCTGCCTGCCTGTCTGATTGCCCATAACCGCTTCTGCCTGCCAGCCTGATCACCCCATAACCACTCCACTTCCAGCCTAATCAATGCCTAACTGCTCCCCTGCCAGCCCAATTGCCCCCAACTGTTCTCCTCTGTAGGTTTGATCCCTCCCAATTGGCCTCCCCTGCTGGCCAGATCACCCATACCTGCCCTCCCCTGCTGGCCATCTTGTGGCAGCCATCTTGTGTGTTGGAGTGATGGTCAATTTGCATACTACCTCTTTATTAGATAGGATTATGCCATTGTGGTCTGAGAAGATGCTTGATGTGATTTCAATCTTCATTAATTTGGAGAGACTTTGAGAGACTTTGACTGTGACCCAATATGTGTTCTATCTTTGAAAATGTACACTTCATGTGCACTTCAGAAGAACGTATATTCCATGTCTTTGGGGTGAAATGTTTTGAAGATGTCAATTAGTCAATATGATGTAGTGAGTCATTTAGGATTGCTCTTTCTTTGCTGATTTTTTTGTCTAGAGGATTTATCCAGTGATGCCAGTGGTGTATTAAAGTTCCCTGCTATGACTGTATTGTTGTTGGTTTCTCCCTTGATATATTCGAGGAGTTTTCTTTATGTATTTGAGTGCTCCTGCATTGGGTGCATATATGTTTACCAGGGTTATATCCTCTTGTTGTATTGATCCCTTTAGTATTATGAAGTGGCCTTCCTCATCTCTTGTTATGGCCTTCACTTTGAGTTCTATTTTGTCAGATATAAGTATTGCTACCCCAGTTATTTTTTGTTTTGTTTTTTATTTCCATTTGCCTGGAAGATATTTTTCCATCCCTTCACTTTCAGTCTGTGTGAGTCCCTTGTTCTGAGGTGGGTCTCTTGTAGACAACATATTTATGGGTCATTTTTTTATACATTCAGCCACTAGATGTCTTTTGATTGGAGCATTTAGTCCATTTACATTTAAAGTTATTATTGATAGGTACTTGTTTGTAGCCATTTTTATTTTTTGTGCCTGTGACCTTTCTTCCCTTTAGATTTCTTCTTTTTACAGCATTCCCTTTAGCATTTCTTACATTGCTAGCTTCGTAGTGATAAACTCCCTTAGCCATTTTTTTTTTTATCTGTGAAGCTCCTTATTTCCCCTTTAATTTTGAATGATAGCCTTACTGGATTGAGTATTCTTGGATTCAGTCCCTTGCTTTGCATCACTTTGTAAATTCCCTTCCATTCCTTTCTGGCCTGATGTATTTCTGTTGAGAAATCATTTGATAATCTAATGGGAGATCCCTTGTACATAACTTTCTGTCTGTTTTAGACTTTAAGATTCTCTCTTTGTCCTGAATGTTTGCCATCATAATTATGACTTGTCTTGGTGTGGGTCTTTTCGGATTCATCTTATTTCAGACTCTCTGTGTTTTGTGATTTTTTTTTTCCCCACATCAGGGACGTTTTCTGACATTATTTCTTCAAATAGGTTTTCTAACCCTTGTTCTTCTTCCTGTCATTCTGACATCCCTATTATTCATATGCTGCTTCATTTCATGTTGTCCCAAAGCTCCCTTAGGCTCTCCTCCTGCCTTTTAATTATTTTGTCTAATTGCAGTTCAGTTTTGGTGTGTTTTGCTTCTCTGTCTTCTAATTTGATAATTCTGTCTTCTGCTTCTCCTAGTCTATTGTTTAAAGTTTCCATGGATTTTTTTTTGCAGTTATATCACTCTTTATTTCTCCTTGATTCTTACATAAGTTGTTGATTTTTTTCATCCATCTGTTTTATGAACTGTATGACCCTGATTCTGATTTCTCTTTCTGACATATTGCATCCCTCTGTTTCACTTAGCGGCTTTTCTGGTGAGTCCTTTCCTTTGGGGGATTCTTTGTCACCCCATTTTTGCTCTCACCGAAGGATCTAGCTGTCAAGTTGTCCAGGGGTTGATCCTCGAGCTGCAGCGGTTCTTTGGGTGGTCACGGCAGCCGCTGCTCCTCAGTTGGCTGCAGCTTCTCTGGTGGGCATTGTTTATAGCAGTGTTGGCTCTTCTGGCTGGTGGGGGCAGGCTGCTCATGCAGTTTCTACTCCTCGGATGGAGGTGGGCTGTGTGTGGCTGCTGCTTCTTGGACGGGGGCAGGCTCCTCACACTGCTGCTGCTCCTTGGATGGGGGAAGGCTGCATGAGGCTGTCACTCCTTGGATGGGGCAGGCTGCGTGGTGCTGCTGCTCCTCGAACAGGGGTGGGCTGCTTATGTGTCTGCTGCTCTTCAGATGAGGGTGGACTGCTCCTAGCTTTTATATTTATGTCTATGATTTATTTTAAGTTACTTTTTCCATTTGCTATAAGAGTCAAATTCATTTTAAAAATGGAACTTATAAAATTTGCTTTTAATTCTTCAAAATATCCTTTTCATAATGGTTTTCCTTCAAGCCTTTGTCAAATACAAATGGGCCATATATGTATGAACTATTTATAGAGTCTCTATTCTGTTGTCTTTATTATATGCCCAACACTAAGCTTGCTTTTAAGGCTTATGTGAAACTAGCTTGGGGAAATAAAAAATGGACAAGTTAAAATGCCACAATTTAGACTTAAAAAAAGGATTAAGCCAGTTTTCTTGAATAAATATTTTATGAATTGTTGGTAGTCTGGTTAATATCTAAAGTTCTACAGTGGTTAACTCTAACAAATTTTTCCAGTGTTCTATTGTTTTCATGGAGAATATTTTTAGGGGTCTTTAATTTGTCATTTTTTTCTGCTGTCCACTGGAGGCTTGTTTTCATTTGCTTCCAATTCTTATCTCCACTTATTTAATCTATCACCAAGTCCTGATGATTATATTCATAGTGTTTCTTGAACTACTTTACTTTTGCCTGCATCCTCTCTGAAAATGCTAATCGAACTCACCAGAGTCTCTGGCCTTGAAGACTGCAATGAACTCCTAATATTCTTCTTAAACTCTGTCTTGTGCCTTCCCCAATATATTTCACCACTACAGTCAGAAAAATTATATTTAATGCCAAGTCTCTATTTGATATCAGTTCATTGTTTCCATTGCATCTAGGAATAAAGTATTGAATCTTTAATATGACCTACAAGTTCCTTCGGGATCTGACCCCTATCTGCTTCTCTGAATGTATTAAAAACTTTTATTCATCTTCATTCTCTGTGCTCCAGTCAGTAATAATTTTTCAATTTTTAGAATACATTGGCCAATTTTCCATGTTTTACCTTATTTTACACCGTCTACCTACACTGCACTTTCCTTTACTTTTTGGTTGGCTACATCTTACTTATTTTTACAAGTGTTAGTTTACATAACACACCTTTTATAAGACCTTACATGACCTCTCAAACAAAATTAAGTGTATACTATTAATCTTTTCCCCCCATAATTAATCTTTTTAAATATTTTATGGGTTTATAATTGCTCAGTATCTAACATTCAGGTTGGAGAAGTACTCAGTATTTTCCCTAGAAATTTATTGAATCTGGCCAAGAAGAATACATTTTGCACACATCTATTTCTAGGGTAAGGTACTGCTCTGTAGCACACTTAAATAGGTTGAATTTTAATAATAGTATAGAGCAACTATTTCAATTAAAAAATAAAGGATGTATTATAACATACTGTTATTTCTTAGATTTTATTTAAGTATAACACATGAAGATAAGAAAGAAAAAGGTAGACCTTGGGTGTTATATATAGTATTTTTTTTTTAAATATATTTTATTGATTTTTTACAGAGAGAAAGGGAGAGAGATAGAGAGCCAGAAACATCGATGAGAGAGAAACATTGATCAGCTGCCTCCTGCACATCTCCTACTGGGGATGTGCCCGCAACCCAGGTACATGCCCTTGACCGGAATCGAACCTGGGACCTTTCAGTCCGCAGGCCGACGCTCTATCCACTGAGCCAAACCGGTTTCGGCAATATATATAGTATTTTTAAATGTTTGTTTTTTAGTAAGGAATCTGATTTTGAAAACCCACCACAATCTGCATATATATTAAATATTCCAACAACCCATTCAACTTAGTTGACATAATCAACCCAGTATGACTATACTATTAATAGCAACATTCCGTAAATTCACGATTAAATTTAATATTGAAAAATGCTAGCCACTTAGAATTATTTTGTGTTCTTAGATTCAGATAGTTACTCTTTACTAGTTGTCTCATATTTTACCACTGGATAACTAATGGCTAAGACATGAAAAACATGTAACTTATAGGAAGAGTACTAGTATTTAATTTATCTAAAATGTTAGCTAAGGAAACACTTCCAAGCACTGAGGTTTATGGCAATATGTGTCACAAGTAGTTGTTTGGTTATTTCCATTCTTTAAAGCACCCATATTTAAACTACCCTTGGTAAGAAATGTTAAGAAATGTGAGAAGTCTTTATATTTGAGTGGTTGTAATGGATACATTAAAGATATTATTATCTATCTATCTAACCTCTCTCTCTCTCTCTCTCTCTCTCTCTCTCTCTCTCTCTATATATATATATATATATATATATATATATATATATTTGTGCACTTGGGGGTGGTGGGTCCCTCAGCCTGGCCTGTGCCCTCTCGCAGTCTGGAACCCCTGGGGATGACCACCTGCTGGCTTAGGCCTGCTTCCCGGGGGATTGGGCCTAAGATGGCAATCAGACATCCCTCTGGCAGCCCGGCAACCCTCAGGGGATGTCCACTTGCCAGCGGTGACAGGTCTAAACTGCAGTCGGACATCCTTAGCGCTGCTGAGGAGGCAGGGGAGGCTCCCACAACCACTGCTGTACTGGCAGCCATCAACCTGGCTTGTGGTTGAGCAGAGCTCCCCCATATGGGAGCGCACTGACCACCAGAGGGCAGCTCCTGTATTGAGCATCTGCCCGCTGGTGGTCAGTGTGTGTCATAGTGACCAGTCATTCCCAGTCTTTCTGCTGTTAGGGTCAGTTTTCATATTACCCTTTTACTATATAGGATAGAGGCCTGGTGCATGGGTGGGGGCCAGCTGGTTTGCCCTGAAGGGTGTCCCGGATCAGGGTGGGGGTCCCACTGGGGTGCCTGGCCAGCCTGGGTGAGGGGTTGATGGCTGTTTTAAGGCTGGCCACACCCCCTTCAAGGTGGGGGTCCCCACTGGGTTGCTTGGCCAGTCTGGGTGAGGGGCTGAGGGCGGTTTTCAGGCTGGCCAGTGACTGAAGCTCCCAGCCTCTCCTTTTTTTCTTTTTTTTTCATTCTGAGATTTATTTACCTTCTATAATTGAAACATTTTTGCCATCACTGGCGCTCCCAGCTCTAAGGCCACGGCCGGCTAAAAGCAGGTTTCTGGGGTTTGTTTAGCTTCTATAATTGAAACATTGTTGCGTTCGGGCTCACAGCCCGGCCGTGGCAGGCTGGGAACCTTGGCTTCCTCCATCACTGGAGCAAACAAGCCTCATGTTCACTTCAGCTGCGTGGCTGCCGGCCGCCTTCTTTGTTGGTAGTTAATTTGTATATCGCCCTGATTAGCCAATGGGAAGCATAGCGGAGGTACTGTTAATTACCCTTTTTGTCTTTTATTAGATTATATATATATAGATAGATGACAGATAGATAGATAGATAGATGATAGATAGATAGATAGATAGGTCTCTAATATTTGCACTTCTCTGCCAAGAACTAAAAAAGAAGTAATGCATTTGACTCCTGATCTTCCAGAATGTGCATTCTTAGAGAAAAATAAACTCTACTCACCTGGAGGGTAAGCTAGGCTTAAACTACAGAACCTCAGAGACATCAGGGTATCAAAGTACAGGCCTTTTCATCACTTTCTAAGTTAACTGTAGTCCAACACTAAATGGCCTGAAGACCCAAAGAAATACATACACCTCTTTCTGTTTAACACTCATTTTCCAGATAATAACTAAATACATCGTTGTACCCAATTAAATTAAAAGGAATATAGAATGCTTTATAATACCCAATTCTTCCCCAAGTGCCACTTGTGATCACTGTACAAGTAAATTTGGTTCATTGTCTTCAAATGGCAATATTTAAAATAACTTTTATTGCCTGAGGTGAACATCTTAAACAATGAAAAGATACACTATAAAAATGCTTTTAACCTCATTTCTTTCAGTTTTGCAGAGTGGAATGATATATTCCAAGGGACATGGAAGAAATAATTCATACTATCGCAAACATACCCTAGTTCTTTGAGCCTGGAATTTAGATATAAACCAGGAACAAGAACAGAGAGTCACTGCCATTCAGCCAACACTCATTTTCAATGCTAAATTGAAATTTTCTTGTATAAGTGGTTTGGTGGACTGTCATAATACTACAAGAAAAGGTGTATGGCTCTCCAGATTTTTGTGATTAATGGGATTTAACCAGGGGTATAGCTTTACTTCTAGATTCCATTATTTTCATATATCACTGGGAAAAATAACACAAGGAAAACTTACATCAGGTTTGTATTGGTTCAAGAATGACAATCATTAATGCTGAATGCAAATTATTCATTAATTATATGCCACAAAAATTGTTCCATAATTGTTCTCAATGAGGAAGCTATTCCAAAGGTATTTATGGGAGACTTTGGGCCTCTAAGGAAGGTTTTAGGAGAATGTAGGATCAAGCTAATAAAAATGATGTGTAAAATAAATGTCAATGGCTAGCATCTGGATTTCAAAGTTTTTAATCCTCTTTACATATTTATGAAGAAATGGGTGAAAAGCAGAGTTTCTCTACTTTGTGAGCTGAAAAGTAGATCCACAGAGACATAGAAGATTGTCTCTCTGTGACTTAGTGACAAATGCAGGGGTAGAATTCATGTCATTTATTTCTCAATGTGAACCTCTGTGGCTGGGCTGAGTAGTGTTGGAATAATTAAGGACTCTAAAAGCACCTGGTTTATTTGAGTGACAATATTCACAGTAGAAGCATTTTGGATGCAATTTATAGACTCTAAATGTGCTATGAAGTAAAAAAAAGTGAAAGAGGTGAAAAGGATCATAACCTGAATTCAGTTGATCACAATGACACTGGCTTACATTATTTTTTTCTTTCCTCCTGGGTGCATCCCTGGATGAACCCCTAGAAGAGCTCCGGCTAGTATACAATAGAGCAGTCTACTTGAAGAGCAATATGAGCTATAGGGATCAAAGCACACCTGTACTGTATTTGCTTCATTGAATTTAACACAATGCATAGACCATTATGGAGGACTTTCTATGTTCACAGCATAGTGCTAAATATGGAATTGAATACAATGATCATTGAAGCATGATACTTGCTCCCACAGGAATATGAACTTCTGAGTAAGTTGAAGGTTTGGAATCCTCTTAAAATGGCATTTCCTGATATTCATCCTACTCTGACTTTTTTTTTTTGCCTTCAAGCAGAAATCATTCACTGAATGATTTCATCCAACCATCCATCCATCCATCCATCCATCCGTCCATTTTTCTAAATCATTTCTGTGGCTCATACTATGTGCCACGGTCTAGACAATGTGCTAGGCATGAACAAATGAATAATTTGCAAGAGCTATTCCAAAGGAGCTCAGTCTATTAAGGGGAGACATAACATAAAAGGTAACCATATCACAATGCATTAATTTTGAGAACACATTTTATATGATTTGCACATATATGTGACCAGAAAACATGCTATTCATATCTTGACTTTCATACATTAACTAGATCATTGAATGTGTACTATTTTCTTCTTATAGGATTAAATAATTTAAAAAGATAGTTTTAAAAATATGTAGTCTGATGATATTTCATTTAGAATAAGCCCAGATAAAATAGTCGTGATTGACTCTCCATGAACCACAGATAATTTTGCTCCTGAACAGCATTATCTTTTTATTTATTCTTTCTAAGATAATAAAGGTGGAAATCACTTGTTCAAAATATAGTTGGTACATATTTGGCCTATTAATATCATATTTATTTAGTAAAACCTACTTCTTAGTGTTTATAATATCCATAGAAGAGCTATGCCATAGATATATCATTTCCCAAATCAATTAAATAAATTTGAAAAAGAGGAAATAATAGTGGAATAGACTTAGCATATTGTTGTTTTCTTTAAAACTAATTTCTTATACTTTTGAAATATTTCAAAAATATGAGTAGAATAATTTATTGAATAAGATGAAGTAAAATCAAATTTTTTATTTTTTCTCATTATTCATTGCAGACTCAATAAGATCTCTATCCTTGCACAATTTCTTCAGATGATCCCCTAGCTTACCTGGTAAATTTCAGGTTTTAACACAGTTTTACATATATTAAGAAGTCCAATATAATCTGAGTAAAAAACTTAAACATCAACATTAAATTAATCTCTATTTTACACAGAGATCTTGTCCTGAATCAGGTTCAAAAGCTTAAGTGAAAAGATGAAATAACCTCTATCTAATCTTCCTGTTCCACCTCTTCCACAACTTGATCTGCTACTTCTGTTTACTCCAGGTTCAGTGTGGAAAGGAAAGAGAGTTGGGAAACTGAAAAAGTTTTGCCTGACTGAATGTAATCTATGTTCTTGATTATTATGCTGTGACCTGGAATATGTGCCCTCTGTGGGACAGATAGCTGGACTCTGGCTCTTTGTTTATGCAGTGATTTGGTGACTTTATTGGAGCAAGTCTGTGGGGACTTCCTGTTATACTATTACTGGAAAAGGCAATTCACACTCCTTAGATCTTGATTCGAGCAATACATTCAACACAGACCTGTCTTTTAGGTTCATTATACTGCTTCAGATAAATTTCTTGGAGTGGAATGCTGGTTAAAACAGTGCATGTCCATTGGCATGGGCTACTCCCTATTTACCAAATACCCCGGTCCCTGACAACCAATAAAGGGACATGAGAGATATTGTGGGTTTGGTTCCAGATCACTACAAAAAAGCACATATAGCAATAAAGCAAGTCACATTTTTGTTTGTTTGTTTCCTAATGCATATAAATGTTATATTTAGCCCTAGATGGTTTGGCTCGGTGGATAGAGAGTCAGCCTGCGGAGTGAAGGGTCCCGGGTTCAATTTTGGTTAAGGGCACATGCCTGGGTTGCGGCTCGATCCCCAGTGGGGGGCATGTAGGAGGCAGCCAATCAATGATTCTCTCTCATCATTGATGTTTCTAGCTCTCTCTCCCTCTCCCTTCCTTTCTGAAATCAATTAAAATATATATTAAAAAACATATTTACACCATACTATAGTCTATTAAGTCTGCAAATAGCATTATGTCTGAAAAACAATGTACATGCCTTAATTAAAAATACTTATTGCTAAAAAATGGTAACCATTATCTGAGTCTTCAGTTAGTCATAATCTTTTTCCTAGAGGAAAATACTGACTTAAGGGTGGTTGAAGCTGAAGGTTGGTGTGGCTGTGGCAATTTCTTAAAACAATGAAGTTTGCTGCATTAATTGACTCTTCCTTTCATGAATAATTTCCTATTGCATGCAATATTATTTGATAGCATTTTTCCCACAGTAGAACTTCCTTCAAATTATAATCAATTTTCTCAAACCCTGCTGATGCTTTATCAACTAACTTCATGTAATATTATAAAGACTTTGTTGTCAATTCAACATCACAGATTCTTCACCAGTAGTAGTTTCATTCTCAAGAAACCATTTTCTATGCTCATCCATAACAAGTAAATGTTCATTCCTTAAAGTTTTACCTTAAGGTTGCAGCAATTCAGTCACATTTCCAGGCTCCATTTCTAATTTGAGTTCTCTTGCTATTTCACCCCATCTTTAGTTACTTCCTCCACTGAAGTCTTGAGCCCCTCAAAGTCATCCATGTGGGTTGGAATCAACTTCTCCCAAACTCCTGTTAATGTTGGTATTTTGACCTGTTCCTATGAATCACTAATGTTAATAATTGCATCTATAATGATGAATCCTTCCCAGAATGTTTTCTATTTACTTTGCCCAGATTCATTAAAGGAATCACTGTCTGTGGTAGCTATAGCCTTACAACATTTATTTCTTAAATAAAAACACTTGAAAATTAAATTACTCTTTGATCCATGGACTACAAAATTCTGTGTTATGTTAGGAGGCATGAAACAACATTAATCTTGTTATACGTGTTCATCACAGCTCGTGGGTGGCCAGGTACATTTTCAGTGAGAAATTGAAAGAAATCATTTTTTTTCATGAGCAATAGGTTTCAACAGTGGTCTTAAAATATTCAGCCATTTATGCCATAAGAGATAGGCTGTCATCCAGGCTTTGTTGTTCTATTTATAGAGCACAAGCAGAGTAGATTTGGCATCATTATTAAGAGCCCTAGGATTTTCAGAATGGTAAGTAAGCTTTGGCTTAAACTTAAGGTAGTAACCAGCTTCATTAATCCCTAACAAGAGTCACATTGTACTTTGAAGCTTAAAAAAAAAATTGTTGACACTATTACAGGCGTTCCCCATTTACCCCCCTTTGCCCACCTCCTCCCAGCCTCCCTGCCCCTCAGGCTTTCACCACATTGTTGTCTGTGTCCATGGGCTACACATGTATGTTCTTTAGCTAATTTCTTCACCCTCTTTTATTCAGTCCCTACCTCCCCCCGCCCCCAGCCACCTCCCCTCTGTACTTTGAAGCTTTAAAGCCATGCATAGACTTATTTCTAGCTATAAAAGTGCTAAATGTTATCTTCTTCTAATATAAGGCTGTTTCATTTACATTAAAAACTAGTTTAGTGCAGCCACCTTCATTATCTTGGCTAGATTTTCTGGATAACCTGTTGCGACTTCTATATCAGCACTTGCTGCTTCACTTTGCGCTTCTATGTTATGGAGACACCTTCTTTCCTTAAACCTTGTGTTCCAACCTCTGCTAGCTTCAAACTTTTCTCCTGTAGCTTCCTTATCTTTCTCAGTCATTATAAAATCAAAGAGAGTTAGGAGCTTGCTCTGGATTAGGCTTTGGCTTAAGGGAATGTTGTGGTTGGTTTGATCTATCCAAGCCACTGAAATAATTTCCACATCAGTAATAAGGCTATTTGATTTATCATTTGTGTGTTCACTGGAGTAGCACTTTTAATTTCCTCTGCATTTACAATTTGGCTAACTGTTTGGAGCAAAAGGCCTAGGTTTCAGACTACCTTGACTTTCAACACACCTTCCTCAATAAGCTTAATTATTTTCAGCTTTTGATTTAAAAAGAGGGATATGAAACTCATTTTTTTACTTGAACACTTAGAAGCCATTGCTGATATACCGGTATTAATTGGCCTAATTTCAATATTGTTGTGTCCCAGAAAATAGGGAGGTCAGAGGAGAGGGAGAGATAAAGGGCAATTTCCAGTTGGTGGAGCAATGAGAACACACACATTTATGAATTAAGTTTGCCTTCTTATATGGGTGCAGTTTGTGGTGTCACCCCAAATTACAATTGTAACATCATAGATCACTATCACAGATCACCATGACAAATGTAATAATAATGAACAAAATTTGATATACTGTGAGAATTACCAAAATGTGACACCGAAACAAACTGAGCAAATGCTGTTGAAAAAAGTGGTGCTGATGGACTTGCTCAACATATGATTGCCACAAATCTTCAATTTGCAAAAGTCACAATGTCTGCCAAGCTCAATAACATGAGGTATACCTGTAATTTACTTTATGTATCTCTCTGCATTTGGTAAATCTCAGCATTTTATATAAAAGGAATTTTACAATTTTACTTTTCTTTCTGACTTCTTGCACTGAGCATAATGCTTACAAGCTATATTGTAGCATGTATCCAAATTTAGTTTTTATTGCCAAATATTATTCTATTGTATGAATACATCATAATTTTGTATATACATTTATCAATGATAGATATTTGGGTTGTTTCTGCCTTTTGGATATCATGAGTAATGCTGCTACAGATATTGTGCAAGTTTTTGTGTGGACACATAGTTTTTATACAGAGGCTCAATATTTCTGGGCTATTTAGTAAGTTTATCTTTTTGAAGAAACGCCCAACTGTTTTTCCACTAATTTGCTACCATTTTATATTCCTACCAACAATGTATGAGAGTTCCAATATCTCTACAACTTTCCCAATATTACTTATTGTCCTTCTATTTTTTTAAATTTTAGCCATCCTAGTGAATGTGAAATGGTATCTTAATGTGTGTTTGATATGTATTTGCCTTTGACTAATAATATTGAGCATCTTTGCATGTGCAGGTTTACTGCTCATATATCTTCCTTGGAGAAATTTCTATTCAAACAATTTGCCAATTATTTAAATACCAGAGGCCCGGTGCACAAAAATTCATGCACTCGGGGCGGGGCGGGCAGGGGATCCCTTACCCCGGCTTGCGCCCTCTCGCAGTCTGGGAGCCCTCGGTGGGTGTCCGACTGAGGGCTTAGGCAGGATGCAGGCCTAAGCCATCAGTTGGACATCCTTAGCCAGGCTTCTGGCTGAGCAGCGCTCCCCCTGTGGGAGTACACTGACCACCAGGGGGCAGCTCCTGCACTGAGCATCTTCCCTCTAGTGGTCAGTGCACTTCATAGTGACAAGTTGTTCTGCTGTTTGGTTGATTTGCATATTAGCCTTTTATTATATAGGACTAGAGGCCCGGTGCATGAATTCTTGCATGGGTCGGGTCCCTTGGCCTGGTAGACAATTGGGGCCAGTCAGGGGGCCGACAGAGGGAATGAACTCTGGAAGGTTGGCCAGCTATCCCCCCAATCGAGGTCAATCAGGGGGGCCAGCTGGCCTGGGGGAGGGACCATGGGAGGTTGCTTGGCTGGGCCCTCAGATTGGGGTCGATGGGATGGCAGGCCACCTAGTGAGAGGGATAGTAGGAGGTTGGCTGGCCACAGGAGTTGGCTGTGGGAGCTCACTGACCATGAGGGGGCAGCTCCTGCATTGAGCATCTGCCCCCTGGTGGTCAGTGCTTATCATAGCAAGTGGTCAGCCAGTTGTTTGGTCATTCAGTCGTTTGGTCACTTAGGCTTTTATATATATAGTTGGTTATCTTTTGTTTGAGATGTAAGAGTTTGTTTTTTTTTTTTTCCTATATTTTGGACACATGTTCCTTATCAGATAGAAGTTTTCACAATAGTTTTCCCATTATGTGGGTTGTCTTCTTACTTTCTTGATGAAGTCTTTTAAACCACAAAAGTTTTGAATTTTGATGAAGTCTAATTTATGTTTGTTTGTTTTTATTTTGTCACTTGTGCTTATGGTATTATATCTAAGAAACTATTGCCTACTCCTAGTTCATAAAGATTTACTTCAATGTTTTCTTCTAAAAGGTTTAGTTCTTACATTTAGGTTTATCATCCATTTTCAGTTAATTTTTGTATATAAAATGATCCAACTCCATTCTTTCGTGTGTGGATATCCTGCTGTCCCAACACCATTTGTTGAAAAGCCTATTCTTTCTCTATTGAATTTTCTTGGCACCCTTATAAAAATCAATTTACTGGAAATGTAAGGGTTTATTTCTGGACCCTCAATTATATTGAATTGTATGCTTTCTTGTATCCAGTACCATCCAGTCTTCATTCCTATAAGAATATATTATATCATGAAATCAGACTGTGATTTCACTATGTCCCTTCACATGATTGTTCTGTGTACATTGAATTGTTTTATGAATTTTAGGATCAGCTGGCCAATTTCTGAGTAAAATGCAGGGATTTTGAAAGAGATTATAGTAAATTTTTACATCACTTTGGGAGTATTGCCATCTTCACAACTTAAGTGTTTTTATTCATGAACATGGGATGTACTTAGATTTATTTATATCTTTAAAAGTTCTATAAATATGTTTTTGAGTTTTAAGTGCACAGTTCTTATACTTCTTTTGATAAACTTATTCCTAATTTTTTTCATTATTAGTCAAATTATAATACTGTTGTTACATTGTTCATTGCTAGGGTGAACAAATACACTGAGTTTTATATAATGATCTATATTTATTATATATTTTATATATTATCTATCTAGAGATAAACTCGATTTATTTTTCTTACCTAATTGCTCTGGCTAGATAGATTGCAAGTACAATGTTGAAAATATGTACAAAAACTGAATATATGCATATTTTTTAACTTATGGAAAAGGCATTCTGTCTTTCACAACTAAGGGTAATGTTAGCTGTAGGCTTTTGTAGATGTTCTTTATCAAGCTGAGGAAGTTCTCTTCTATTTCTAGTTTGTGGAACATATTCTTTAATCATAGAAGTGTAATATTTGGTCAACTTCTTTTTCTGTACCTATTGACATAATAAAGTGGGGTTTGCCCTTTATTCTATTAATATGGTATATAATGTATTACATTGGTTGTTTTTCAAATGTGCTATCAATATTGCAAACCTATGAAAAATGTCATTCTGTCTGGGTGTGTAATCATTTTATATGTTGCTGGATTTTATTTACTGGTATTTTTTGAAGATTTTTGTATGTATATTAATATAAATATTGGGCTATAGTTTTATTTTCTTTTGATATTTTTGTCATATTTTGATAACAGTAATATTGGCATCAAAGTATAAGCTGAGCAATGTCTCTTTTTTAATTTTTGGAAGAGTTTGTGAAAGATTGTTATTAACTTTTTCCTGAACATTTGATAGAATTCATCAGTAAAACTATCAATTTCTACACTTTTTTGGGGGGGAGGTTCTTTATTGTTAATTCAATATTTCTTTACTTGATAAAGGTCTACTCATTTCCTTTTATCTCAAATTAGTTTTGGTAGTTTGTGTGTTTCTAGGATTTATTCATTTTATCTAGGATATGTAATATATTGGTGTATAAATTTTCATAGTATTTAGTGTTTTGTATATTGCTAATCTTTTCCAATAATCAACTTTTGTTTTATAGATAATGTTTTCTCTATTCTGTCTATATTTTATTTCTTCTATAACCTTTACTAGTAGCCTGGTACATGGAATTCATACACATTAAAAGGGAATTAATTGTCCTAACTGGTTTGGCTCAGTGGATAGAGCATCGGCCTGAGGACTCAAGGGTCCCAGGTTCGATTCTGGTCACGGGCATGTACCTTGGTTGCAGGCACATCCCCAGTGGGGAGTATGTAGGAGGCAGCTGATCTATGTTTCTCTCTCATCAATGTTTCTAATGCTCTGTCCCTCTCCCCTCGTCTCTGTAAAAATCAATAAAATATATTTTTTTTAAAAAGGAATTAATTAGCAGAGATATTTTAATATTGCTATTTGCCTTTTCTCTATAATAGAAGTGTGAGAGATGAAAAGAAATTAGTAAAATGTATATGAAAATAATATATAAATTTATTAATAAATAAACAGTAACAAAAGGATATAACAACAACAGAGGCATGATATAAAAACGACAAAAACATGATATAAAAACAACAGTGATGCAAACAATGACTGATAAAGTGATTAAACTTATTCTAATATCTCCCTGTACACCACATTAAGAGTGAAAACACTTTCAGAGTGCTTGACTAATTTCCCTTGTGATGAAGTACTTAGAACTTTAACCGTAACATCACATGCTCTTCAAACTTGAGAGAATGCAACATATAACTGACCATGTGCAAAAACGGATTCAGGTAGGAACATGCCTACTCTGTCTAGAGTTTGTCCTTGTGATTTATTAATAGTTATCACAAATGCTGGCATCACGGGAAACCATCATTGAATCAATTTAAATGGGAGGCCAGTGTCAGATGGGGACAAATTAATTCTTGGAATCAGAACAGCCTCTTCCTCTGCAGATCCTGTTAATACTTCAGCTTCGATAATGTTAGGTCATAATCTTTTGATAATAAATCTGGTACCATTACAAAGACCCCATTTACTATTGAGATTTCTCAATAGCATGATGATAGCACCCACTTTCAATTTTAATTTATGACACGGCATTCCCGAAGGAGTAATACTATTCAGAAATTTGAATGGGAAATTTTCCTTTGTTTCTTTGTTATGGGGTGGGGCCACAACATTAGTAACAAAGAAACAGAATTAAAACTTTATTGTGGGGAGCCGCTACAGTGTTTTGGACAGGTTCAAGCCTTGGACTGATGAGAGGGCACAGTCCTCTCATTGTCACGTGCAAGTCCCAGCTTGGAGGGCAGGGCCCTCCCAGCACAATTATAGCCAACAACTGTAGTTGTAAGCTTGAACCTATGGTCCGAACACATGGCCCCATGTGCCTGAGTGATGTGGGCTTGATAGAGTTCAGGTGCATGTAGTTGAGTAAAACCCGGGAAAATGTTTGTAAACATCTTGGTCACGCCCTTACTTTGCCTTGTAGCATCTGCTATAAACTAAAGGCCTAGCTGTGGGCATGGTCGCTGTCTCTCAGAGAAGCAGTGTCCCACTGAGACCCGGCTTTCATTCTCTTGTCTGTCTTGTCTAAGCCTTTCAGCCACCCCACTCAGGTTCACCCCGTGCTGGCACAGCACACTTTAGAAAGATCTGCCTCCATGCTCCTAGGGCAGGTTCCTGCCTCAAACTCCGCCCTTACAGGAAACAGCTCTGGGAAACAGCTTGGTGGAGGGTGCAGGCGTTGCCAAGACAACCCCTGTAGGACTGACTTCCTTCTGCTCGGTCACGGCTGTTCGTCTGTATGTGATGAACACCACCCATGGTTTTTATATAAGTAGATTGTTTCCTTCCATCTGCTTGAATTGTGTCTAGTTTGATCCTCCTTTTTAGTATCATAAATTAGAAAATTAAGTTATAAATTTTAGATAAATATTGTTCTTAAATATATGCTTTTACAGTTACAAATTTCCCTCTGAGCAGCGCCCTCTGTTGCATCTGATACATTTTTTTATATAGTGACTAGAAGGCCCGTGCACAAAAATTTGTGCACTGGCAGGGGAGGGGGTCCCTCAGCCCAACCTGTGCCCTCTCACAGTCGGAGACCCCCTCAGGAGATAACCACCTGCTGGCTTAGGGCTGCTCCCCAGGTGGCAGATGGCATGCCCAATCCCTCAGTGTCTGCCCCATCTCCCCTGGTGACAGATGGCAGACTCGGATCACACTGCCCCCCACCCCGCCCAACCCGCCCAACACACGGCAGGCCGGGATCTCGTGCTGGGGCAGCACAGGGGATCTGCCTGCAGTATACAAATTAGCCACCATCTTTGTTGGTGGTTAATTTGCATATCGCCCTGATTAGCCAATGGGAAGCGTAGTGAAGGTATGGTCAATTACCCTTTTTGTCTTTTATTAGGATTGGATTCCATTGTATTTCTTTGAAAATATTTTGTAGTTTACTTTGTGATTTCTTTTCTGTGACCCACTAGTTATTTAAAAATATGTTCTTAAATTTTCACACATTGGTGAATTTCCAAAATTATTTCTTGCTATTTATTTCTAATTTTATTCCTTTGTGATTAGAGAACATAATTTGTTTTATTTCCATTCTTTAATATGTATTGAGATGTGCTTTCTGGCCCAACTTATATAGTCAACTAGAGGCCCGGTGAATGAGATTCGTGCATGGCTAGGGTCCCTAGGCCTGGTCAGTGATCAGGGCCGATCTGTGGGGGCCCCCACTGACACCCACCTTGGCTGGCCTGGGGCCTGTGGGCTGGGGGAAGCTCCTGCGTTGAGTGTCTGCCCCCTAGTTGTCAGTGCATGTCATAGCGACTGGTGGTTCTGCTGTTCTATGTGCAGTTGATAATAATGTGTGTGTGTTTTCTGCTGTTGTTGCATGGAATGTGCAGAGAGGTCTGTTAGGTCTTGTTGGTTAGTGGGGCATTCAAGTATTTTACTTCCTTGTTGATCTACCTAATTGTTTTAATCATTATTAAAATAGGGTATTAAATTTTTAAAATATTTTTCATGGATTTGTTAGTTGTCCCTTCATTCCTGTAAGTTTTGGACCTGTTTAGTTTGAAACATAGATGGTTATAATTGCTAGGTCTTCATGACTGATTAATCCTTTTTTTTGGTTGAAATTATTTTGATATCTGATTTATATGTTTTTTATTTACATATTAGTTTATATTAATATATAATTGACATATACTGTATAGGTGTTAGGTGAAACATATTGATTTGGTACATTTATATAAGGTGATATGAATTTCTTTATGGTTTTAGCTAGCATCTCTGTTACATGTTTGTGGTGAGAACATTTAAGATCTAGTCTCATAGCAATTTTGAAGTATATAATGCACTACTATTGATGATAATTACTATGCTGTGCATTAGATCTCCAGGACTTACTCAATTTCTAGTTGAAAATTGATACTCTTCAAAAGCATTTTATCTATGTTGTTCAGATTGTATAATTTCTATTGTTCTATCTTTGTTTACTCATTTCTGGGTCCTCTCTATTGTGCTATTGAGTTGTTTTAGTTTAGTTTGGTTAATGTATTTTTCAGTTCTAAAATATACATTTGTTTTTTCTTTAATATTCTATTTGTTGGCTGACATGTTGTATTACTTTGATGAGGCTTAATTTTGTTATTTATTTTCAACATTGTTTATATTGCTGATTGAAGCATTTTATAACTGCTTTAAATTGTCAGATAATTTCAATATTTGTGTTATCTTTATTGTTCACAGCATCTTTTGAATTCTTTTTCTCATCCAAGTTGAGATTGGCTCTTTGTATGACAAGTGATCTTGATTGTATCCTGGATATTTTAAATATTATGCCATGAAACACTTGATCATACATAAAACCTGTGTTAGCAAACTGCTTCAATCAAACTGTATAAGAAAGGAGGGCTGCTGCCTCTTTATTTCCAAGTGAAAGTAAAAAATTCAGATCGCTCAAATACCCTCTATTGATAATCCAGGATAGGAGTAGCACCTCTACTCCTGGGTGAGATTGAAATTTCAGGCACTGAACTCGGCTTCTGATGCCAGTGTCTTGTTGGAAAGAGACACCTCTTAATTGCTTTCCACATGGCCTTCATTTGCACTGAAGAGATAGACTCTCATTATTGCTTATCTGAGGTGCATGTTATATCTCTTCATTACGCCCCTTTGGAAATCACATTGATTTGAAGGTGTTCTTCCATATGCCAATTGTGACGTGGAAGTCCAGGTTTTCCACATCTTCTCCACTCTTTCCATGAGGCAGGGTGTCCCATTACCATCTGGCAGTAATGAAAGTTCCCACTCAACACTATTTTTTTCCCTGATACCACCCTGGTGGATAGTATGGGAAAGAGAGGTTTGCCTCCTTTCAGCAAAGCGAAGGTAGAATTATAGGCTCCCTCTTTGTTTTTGCTGATGAATTAAGGGTAGGACTACTGTTTCCTGTATTGTTTTGCAACAGTAGAATGGCTACTGGCTCAAACTAAATTTTTTTCTTATTAGGCTTCTTCATTCATGATACTTTAGCTATTAAGAATAGGCTTTTGTGGAGGCTTCTTTTCCCCTGTCATATAAAAAATGTATTATTGGGCTGTTGCTTTCTCTAGTATCCAGTTTGGTGTATTTGAGACAAGAAAGAAAATCCATGGTTGTCACCATAGAGTTGTTCTTTGGATTCCTAGTTCCCTAGCTGCTTTACCTTCTTTTCTTATCCTTTAAGAATTTTCTCATGTCTGTTTTATATATATAATCTCTAGGGATTTTATAACTGTACTAAATGGGGGGGGGGGTAAGATCTCTATCTATTCCATCTTATCCATAACCATTTCTCTCAAAATCTCTAATTCATTCTTAAATACAAGGCTAAACTCAATAACAATAAAATAACAATGTTTATATAACCTATTTTCCATTTGCTCCCCAAATATATGCACTGCAAGTGCTGTATTTCTGAACAGACAGATTATCTCTGGAAGAAAGGCATTTTTACTATAGTAGCACTTAGAAAATTGCTTGCCTGGTTCACCAAATGTTGCTAGAAAAATTTTACTACTATTTTAAGCTTCCTAATTTAATTTTTAGAATTAGCTTAGGCTGTAAGATGTTCTCATTGAATAAAAATGAAAGAAAGGTGACTAAAGGTAAAATTATAAGTTCACTGGAAGACTGACTGTTCTGTGAAACACTATATATATATATATATATATATATATATATATATATATATATATATAATTTCCTGTAGTCTATTTAGGAAATAGAAAAAAAGCTAAAGAAATAGTACTGGAATAAAAGTATGTCCATCCTGAAATGTTTCAAAACAAATTATAAAATAGTTTTGCTTATCATTGATGTGAACTTCAACATGGTCAGCATAAAAAACAATAAAATGCAATGGTTTCTAGGCCTAATTCTGATAGTAACAAGCTGTGTGACTCTTGTTTCTTCACTTGTAAGTTGGAGTAAGTAATGTGTTCTTCATCTGCCTCATAAAAGTGAAAAGTTAGCAATATATATTTAAATGACTTTGAGTAATAAAAAATGCTCTATGAATGTATCTATAAAATAAAAATATTTAAAATCATTAAAATAATAAATATTTGTTATAAAATGTTCTAATAGACTGTTGAGAAAAAGAATAAACTATAAATTAACTGTAATCTTATCTTTGTTGTGTCCATTAGACATTTATATATATATAAATAAATATATATATTTATTTAAATATATATATATATTTAAAATATATATATTTTAAATTGAGATCATACTGTTTGTGCTACACAACTTAACAAGGTGACCATCTTTCAATATCCATGTCGACATATATTTACCAACAGATCATGGACCTCTTATTAATATTTCCATTGAATTAATACCATGTTATTGAACTTTTGGGCTGTTTCTAAGTTTCACTATTATAAACTACTGTACAACATTATCAAAACCATACCAAATTCCCTACCAGCTGTTGTTTCTAAAGACTATTTAGTGTTTAATTAGCTTAATATTATTAACAAAAGTTCCCTAAATTTTGTTCATGTTTTTCTTATTTACCAGAACTCTTTATTTTAGGAAATTATCCTTCCTCTCAATTGCTCTGAGCAACATCTAGTTCATAAAAATGTCATTTCCTTTTCCAATTCTCCTGCTTTCTTTTCTTTCTACCTTATGTTTATATATAATCCTAAATTAGCTTGATGTTTCTTGTGGAATCTGGTTAATTATTAATAAAATTTCCTATATTATATGTCACATATGCATTATGTGCTCAACAATTATTCACTGAATAAAGATCAATCAGCTATTTGAATACCTACTGTACTCACCAAAACTATTCAAATTGGAATAGTTAAGGAAGAGATATACAATTCACACCTCTTCACATGCACAGAACTAACATGTTAATTGGAGTAATAACTACTAGCTAACAATGAAAATGTATGTTTTGGGTGTGAGGATATGTACTTTGTATGCATTAATATGCACACAGTAGGATTTATTATTATCATCCTCACCTTATTGATGAAGACATCAGAGCACAGAGAAATTAAATATTATGTCTGAGATTACACAGCTGATAAGTTTCAGATCTGGCATTCAAATCCATAATACCTGAGATTAGAGTCCATACATTTCTCTCTATTATACTTTAATATGATGTAAGATACGTACACATAGAATGAGCATTTACTGTCATGCATTTGCTTAAAAAAGTTTATTCAGAAAGGCATTTAACAAGTTTGAAAATGATAAGACATTGAGCAAGATGGAGAAATATGCTCTGGATGATGGTACAATTATAAAGTTTGTTTTTGTTTTTAATAGTATTTCAACCAGACATACAATATATTCATAAATGGATTTATATCAACCAGGTCGGTTTTTGAAGCTATGATTTTGGTCCTACCATTTTTGATTATTCATTAAAAGAAGATAGGACGTGCCCTGACCGATTTTGCTCAGTGGATAGAGCGTCGGCCTGCGGACTCAAGGGTCCCAGGTTCGATTCCAGTCAAGGGCATGTACCTTGGTTGTGGGTACATCCCCAGTAGGGGGTGTGCAGGAGGCAGCTGATTGATGTTTCTCTCTCATCGATGTTTCTAACTCTCTATCCTTCTCCCTTCCTCTCTGTAAAAAAAATATTAAAATATATTTTTAAAAAAAGAAGATAGGACATACTTATGAAATCTGCTGATGCCACAAAGCTTGGGGAAACAATAAATATGCTAGAAATCAGAATGAGGATTATAAAATGATTACCAATGGTTAATATAACCTAATATAATATAAAATAATATATTGCATATGGTTTTAGATTTTACTATTTAATTTTGAATGATTGCTTCATTGGGCAGGTATTTATTGGGTGGATACACAAGAAAAGTAATAAGACATTTTATTCATTATTTATTAATTTCTTCAAGAACAACAAAAATCTCAGCAGTCACACCGGTTAGGCTTCGTGAAGACAAGAATGTTATTCAAGCTACAATAGTCTCCTTGTCTAAAAGCAGATCTGTGAGCTAACAGTAGCCACTAGAGTCATTCATTTAGAAATGATCCACTCAGAAATGAGAAATGAGAATCTATTGATTTCTATACAAGCAAATTACCATACTTACTGATTCAGCTTATGTCTGTCCCTGATTTTATTTCATCTTCCACCACAGGCTAACTTCTGTCTTATGCTCATGATTTCTGTATTACTTGTAGTATCTGCCTCCTCATGGACTTTATTTTCTATGATTCCTAATTATAGAAAAAAATAAAACAAGGACCATGAGTAAAATTGTCAGAGATGCTTTTTTACTTAATATGGGAAATAATTCTGTTGTGCTATACTAAGATAAAATTGAGTGCCTCACAAAGTAGTGAATTTCCTATGACTGAGTGTTCTAATAAAGTTAGATGACTCATTTCAAGGATGCTGTAGAAGTCACATGACAATCAAATGGATTGTTAGATTAGATGACTTTTAAATTCCAACCTAACCATATAATTCTATGACTTTGTTAAAAATATACTTTTATTGATTTCAGAGAGGAAGGGAGAGGGAGAGATAGAAGCATCAATGATGAGAATCAACCATTGGCTGCCTCCTGCACGCTCCCTACTGGAGATTGAGCCTACAACTAGGTCATGTGCCCTGACCAGGGAATTTAACCGAAACCTCCTATTTTATAGGTTGTCACTCAACCATAGAGCAACACCAGCCAGGCTGATTCTGTGACTTTTTAAAAGGTCATCTAAACATTGTAGGAGTTCAGAATAAGGGACAAAAACGAAACAAAACTGTGGTGTTGGGTTGGTCAGGGAGAAAGCAGCATTCCCATCTTTATGAAACCTGATCTCTGTGACTGCTGAGATTTTTGTGCTTAAGAGGGATGGGATTTTAGAGAGACAGTATTATAGGAGTTCATATCATTAAAGTGGAATAATTTTACCACAGAAAATACAACAATTTATGCCAAAGTCTTTGCTGACACAAATATATATTTTTTGAATGTTGAGAATTCCTTAACTGAAATTCTAGACTTAAAAATTTTATACTGTAAATATGGTTCTACACAGAAAGATTTTATCTTTGAAGATGAAATGACAAGAGGAGTGTTTTAGAAATGATGATAAATTTTGTATAGATAAGACGGTAGGGGAAGAAGGGAAGAAATAGACTACTGTATAGGTAGGAAGACCTGTTAAGGAACATTAGAAGGTCTGTTAATATAAAAGGACCTACATCAGTGTTCTGATGGTAGGGCTGCAAATTAAAGAATAGATTTGAGAGGGAAAATTAAGCATCAGTATTTGGAAACTGATTGTTTGTGAAGGTGGACAAGGATAACATTTTAAATTCAAGTTTATCATTGTTTTTTGGATAGCAGGAAAGAAAAATAGATAATCGGAAATAAATCCCCTCTTCGTTAGATGTTATCACAGGGAACAACGAAAAATAAAATACAAAGAATAAGATAATTTCATCCTAGTCCATTCTGTCTTCTTTTTTTAAATCGCTGAGCATGATAGTTCTTACAAATAAATCAAAGCAGGCCACTAAAGTAAGTCTGAGGGAGTTAATAACTGCCACTAAAACCTCTCAGTTCCATAAAAATAAGAAACGGGGTCTATTTCTAATCTTTCATAATAATATCTGCATGTTCTACATGATTTGCCACTTAATTATATTCTGCTGGGTTGGCCTCTAGTCCCATTTCTCTGATCAGATTGCCTTTAGGACTGGAGGTAGAAAAATACAGTAGGTCATAACTCAAGCTCTAAAGTCAGACTGACCGAGTTTGAATTTAGGCTCTGCTACTTACTAGTTGTATGACCTTAGAATAAGTTACTTTCTTATGCCTCAGGTTTTTCATCTTTAAAATTGAGATAATAATTGTTCCTACTTTGTCGAGATGCTATGAAAATAAAGGGAGATAACTCATGTAATAAGCTGAGCACAGATCCTAGCACAGGAAAGTGTTCAATTAATATTAGTACTTTATACTTTTTTGGATTCCCCATGATGCTTAGCATAGTGTTAAAAGCATGCTAGATGCTTTAGAAATCCCTTTTAAATTGTATTATTATTTGAATTGAATTATTAACAAAATTAAATTTCCCCAGAAAAGCATTTTTTAAATTTTTATTGAATTTATTGGGGTGATATTGGTTAACAAAATTATGTAGATTTCAAGTGTACAATTCTCTAATACAGCATCTGTATATTGTAGAGGTATTTTTAAATAAAATATATAACTTTTTTCCTCAGTTATCTATTGTTCCATTGATGCTTCATCTTCCCAGCAACTAACATGTGGATATTGTAATATAACCAGACAATTAATGAAATTGTTCCAGGTGTTTGGCACCATGTGAGCAGTTAACTTCTTGGGACAAAAGTTATGTTTTATTTCGATTGTAAAATCACATAACAGAAGAATGCATAATCAAACAATCTTTTACTATAATTGCAGGTATGTTCAGTTTAGTTTAGATGCAACAAAAATAACATAAAAATATCTATCTTAAAGATTAATATTTTCCTTTCTTAAAAAGTGGATCTTGCCCTAACCAGTTTGGCTCAGTGGATAGAGCGTTGGCCTGTAGACTGAAGGGTCCCAGGTTCGATTCCGGTCCAGGGCATGTACTTTGGTTGTGGGCACATCCCCAGTAGGGGGTGTGCAGGAGGCAGCTGATCGATGTTTCTCTCTCATCGATGTTTCTAACTCTCTATCTTTCTCCCTTCCTCTCTGTAAAAAATCAATAAAATAAAAAGAAAAGTGGATCTTCCTATCAACTTTTTCTTGAGGGTTCTTGATAAATGCTGTGCTGGAAAAAATACTCCATATATGTAATGTGAAATAATAAGAACATCCTAGAAAATAATATCACAAATTAAAATTACAACATTGAGAAATGTTGACTTTACTATTTGGAGAATTGATAGCATCTTTGTAAATCACTGCAAGTGTAATAATACTACAAAAATGCCAATAAGTGCCTCAGATTTTCACCCTCAGAAGTAGTGTTTTATCATTACCCAACATCAATGCAATGGGTCTGGTAGCAACTATTTAAAATTACTTTTAAGTAATTTAATCCCCAAAGACTCACATTTTAACTTTAGAATAACCTCTGAAAGTGTACTTCAAATTTTATCTATCAGTCTTAAATTAAAACTTTGGGATTCCAGATACACTATTTTCCAGCCATAGGGAAAAACAACAATGATGACATCAACAAAAATATCTCTTCTGGTTCTTTAGTCCTCTTGTGCCAAAAACATTTCAAAATTCCATTGACACTTTTGGGGAACTTGGCTTTCTAAAGGAATCTCTAGGCCTCAAATTTCACCTAGTTTGAATTTTCAGTTCAGAGCATATTTTTCTTGATGGCCATGAATTGATTTAGACTTACAAGAAATCAATTACAGAATCAAATAAATCTTCTTCCATATGCTTATACAAAAGTTGACTAATGAGCCACCATGCTAGTAATTAAAGAATTCTTGGTAGTTTAGTTCATTCTTTAAACATCTACCAATGTTCCTGAACAGAAAAATGCTTTTTCCTTTACCCCTGATTTCCTTGGTCTATTGCTGCTTTGTCTTTTCCTCTACTTTTTAAACTTCTTGTTGTGGTGTTTCCTTATCTAGATTGTTTTTTTACCTTTATGCATTGAATACTTTGTTCATTTATTTTATTTTTTCTCATCACCATTTATTCCCCCTATACCATCTTTCACCTCCACCCATCCCTCTGCTCCCTGCAATCACCACACTGATATCTGTGTCCATATGTTCTTTCTCTTTTTTTTTTTATTGTGCAGTGAATTCTTTTTGTCACATTTCCAAACACTCCTGTAGTGTAGACTTTCTATGTAACATTATCTGTTACATTTTTCTATATAATAAAATAGAGCTGTCATTCTCTTTTTTTAAAAAAAAATATTAAATTGATTGGGTGACATTGGTCAACATGAACATATAGGTTTTCTGTCTGGATTTCTATGTTACAAGATCTGTATATTGCACTGTGTGCCCACCACCCAAAGTCAAATCTTCTCTTGTCACCTCATTTTAGGACCCCTTCTCCACCACCCCCTTCTCTCTGGCAACCATCCCTCTGCTGTCTGTGTTCATAAGTTTCAGTTTTATATCCCACATGAGTGAAAATCATATAGTTCTTAGTTTTTTCTGTCTGACGTATTTCACTTAGTACAATGTTTTCAAGGTCCATTCACATTGTTGTCAATGCCACTATTTCATCTTTTCTTCTGGCTGAGTAGTATTCCATTGTGTTTATGTGCCACTTCTTCTGTATCCAGTCTTCTATAGCGGGACGCTGGTTGTTTCCATGTCTTGGCCACCATGAATAATACTGCAGTGAACATAGGGGTGCATATATCTTTGTGAATACATTATTTTGAGTTTTTCGGGTATATACCCAGGACTGGGGTTGCTGGGTCATATGCTAGCTTTATTCTTAATTGTTTGAGAAATTTCTAGACTGCTTTCCATTGTGGTTGTCCCAGTCTACATTCCCACCAGCAGTAAAAGAGGGTTCACTTTTTTCCACAACCTCTCCAACACTTGTTATTGCTTATCTTGTTTATAATGGCCACTCTAACAGGTGTAAGGTGGTATCTCATTGTAGTTTTGATTTGCATTTCCCTAAATGCCAGTGAAGTTGAACAAATATATATATATTGTCTACTTTGGAGAGATGTATTTTCAAGTCTTCTGCCAACTTTTTGAATGGATTGTTTGTTTGTTTGTTTGTTTGGCATTGAGTTTTAAAGCTCTTTATATATTTTGAAAGTTAAACCTTTGTCAGAGCTACTGTTTCCAAATATCATCTCCCATTTGGTTGGCTGCCTATTTGTTTTGTGGCCTCTTTCTTTTGCTGTGCAGAAGTTCTTCAGTTTGATATAGTCCCATTCATTTATTTTTGCCTTTACCTCTCTTGCTTTTGGTATCAAGTGCATAAAATGTTCTCTACCACCCAGGTCCATGAGTTTGGTACCTATATTTTCTTCTATGTAACTTATTGTTTCAGGTCTTATGTTTAGGTCTTTGATCCATTTTGAATTAATTTTTGTACATGGGGATAAACAATAATCCAGTTTCATTTGTTTGCATGTAGCTTTCCAGTTTGCCAAGAATCATTTATTGAAGAAACTGTCTTTACTCAAGTATGTGTTTCTGGCTCCTTTGTTGAAAATTATTTGTCCATATAATATGGTTTTATACCTGGACTCCCTATTTTGTTTCATATTTCTCTTTTAACATAAAAAATAATAGACATATATATATGATATACAGTGGATAAATATGTATGATATATAATGGTTTTGTATATGCATACAGAATGGCCACATATGAAATGTGTGTTAATCATTGCATATAATTTACAGCCGCGAGGCCTCCCGAACCCGGGATCAGCGGAGCCACGAAGCCTCCTGGCACTGGGATCAGTGGAGCCTCCCAGCACCAGGATCAGCGGAGCAGCATGGCCTCACTGCCCTTGTGTCAAGTGGAGCCCAGAGGCCTCCCAGCATTGGGATCAGCGGAGCAGTGAGGCCTCCCAGCACCAGGATCAGCGGAACCTCAAAGCCTCCTGGCCCCTGGAGCAGTGTGACAGGGGGCAGCGCCCAAACCCCCTGATTGCCTTGCAGCTCTGTGTGTGACAGGGGGCGGGGCCACAACCTCCCTATCCGCCCTGCTCTGTTCATGACAGGGGAAAGTGCCCCAACCCCCTGATCGGCCCTGCTCTGTGTGTGACAGGGGGTGGTGCTCCAACCCCCTGATCGGCCCTGCTCTGTGTGTGACAGGGAACGGAGCCCCAACCCCCCTGATGGACCCTGCTCTGAGCCCAACCAGGGGCTGCATCTAGGGATTGGGCCTGCCCTCTGCCACCCGGGAGTGGGCCTAAGCCAGCAGGTCATTATCTCCTGAGGGGTCCCAGACTGTGAGAGGGCACAAGTGGGGCTGAGGGACACCCCCCACCCCAGCCAGTGCACAAATTTTTGTGCACCAGGCCTCTAGTTATATAATAACTATTTTTCTCTCCCTCATGAGTTAATAAGTTGGCTCTATTTTAATATGTGATTTGGCTAGGCGTGGTCCAGCCTGGAAGTTAGAATTGCTTTTGCTCCACATTTCTCCTAATTTTTCTTAACACTCTGGGCATTTTCTCCTTGTGTCAGATTACAAAAGTAAAAGTGGGCGAGAAGAAAATTTCAGTGTTTTCCTAAAGTCAGATTTGGAACAGACACTATGTTGTTTCCATCCACATTCTCTTGGACAAAGCAAGTAATAAAGCCAAGCAGAAATTCTTATGGTGGGGAAGTAATCTTTGCCCACAGTAAAAGGCACCCCTCACCTGAGCTGTGCACTTACATCAAATGAATGAAGAGTTTAATAAGTATCTGAGTGGATGGGAGGATGAATGAGTTCCAAGGTATCCTCTAATACCAGCTCTCTATGATTTAAAAGTGATATAATACCTGTTTTGAAGCAATGTTAACAATAATCTATTTATAAGTAAGATATTTTTTACAAAGTTGAATCAGAAACTCTTTTGGCTGAAAAAAAAAAAAGACTGTAAAATCAGAATATAATAGATATGGATGCATAATTATATCAAGGGAGAGGGAGAATAGTTGTCAGCACCAATCCAATCTATCACATTATTCTTGTCAACTTAAATTGTGTCTTTGTTTCCTCCATTAAATATTTATATTTTATTTTGTGCATTTATGCTTCTATATTAATGCCTTCCTTCTACTTTTTTAAAAAATATGTTTTATTTATTTTAGAGAGGGGGAAGGGAGAGGAATAGAGAGATTAAAATATCAATAAGAGACAAACATCATTAATTGACTGCCTCTGCATGCCCCCTACTTGGGATCGAGATTGAAACCCAGGCAAGTACCCTGACCTAAAATTGAACTGGTGACCTCTTGGTTCCTGGATTGACACTGGCTAGGTCCTTCTACTTTTTTAATAGAATTTATTTGTTATTATTTCTAGATTCCCATGGTATTACATTAGATTATTTGACTTTTCAGTCATTTTTATAAAAGACTAGAGGCCCAGTGCACAAAAATTTGTGCACTCAGGGCGGGAGGTGGGGTCCCTCAGCCTGGCCTGTGCCCTCTCGCAGTCTGGGACCCCTCAGGGGATGACCACCTGTTGGTTTAGGCCCGCTCCCCAAGGGATTGGGCCTAAGTTGGCAATCAGACATCTTTCTGGCAGCCCCGGAGCGCTCAGGGGATGTCCACTTGCCAGCGGGGAGCAGGCCTAAACTGCAGTTGGACATCCTTAGTGCTGCTGAGGATGCAGGAGAGGCTCCCACCACCACCGCTGTACTGGCAGCCATCAGCCTGGCTTGTGGCTGAGCAGAGCTCCTACCATGTGAGAGCACCCTGACCACCAGAGGGCAGCTCCTGCATTGAATGCCTGCCCCCTAGTGGTCAGTGTGTGTAATAGTGACCAGTTATTCCCAGTCCTTCTGCTGTTAGGGTCAATTTGCGTATTACCCTTTTACTATATAGCATAGAGGCCTGGTGCACAGTTGGGGGCTGGCTGGTTTGCCCAGAAGGGTGTCCCGTATCAGGGTGGGGGTCCCACTTGGGTGCCTGGCCAGCCTGGAAGAGGGGCTGATGGCTGTTTTCAGGCTGGTCACACCCCCTTCAGGGTGGGGGTCCCCACTGGGGTGTCTGGCCAGTCTGGGTGAGGGGCTGAGGGCCGTTTTCAGGCTGGCCAGTGACTGAAGCTCCCAACCTCTCCTTTTTTTCTTTTTTTTTTATTCTGGGATTTATTTACCTTCTATGGCTGTCACCGGGACTGACAGCTGGCTTTAGCTCTGACGCTCAGCTCCAGCTCTGAGACCTCAGCTTCTGAAAGCAGGTATCTGGGTTTGTTTGGCTTCTATAATTGAAACACTGTTGCAACTCCAGCTCAGAGGCCCAGTTGGCTGAAAGCATGTTTCTGGGGTTTGTTTAGCTTCTATAATTGCACATTGTTTCTTAGAGTGCAGCTCAGATGCCGGCAGCAGCAGGCAGGGAACCTTGGCTTCCTCCATCACTGGAGCAAGCATGCCTCATATTCGCCTCAGCTGTCTGGCTGCCGGCCGCCATCTTGGTTGGCAGTTAATTTGCATATCGCCCTGTTTAGCCACTGGGAAGTGTGTCGGAGGTACAGTTAATTACCATGTTTGTCTATTATTAGATAAGATGTGAATAAAAGAACAAATTTCCCTCAAAATAATTGTTTAGCTGTTTCTCGTAACTTTTGATATTTTGTATCATTATTATTATTCATTTAGTTCAAAATGTTTTCTAATTTCTCTTGAATTTTTTATTTGGACTGTATTTGTTTGCTCCCTTGGGGGGAACATAATAACTCAACTTGCAAGAATTTGGTGATTTTATATATTTTTTTTTTATCAATTCCAACCTAATGCCACTGGGTCAGAGAATATATTTCAACTAATTTTAATTATAAGATGTGCTTTAAGATATAGCATATAGTCATTTTATTTAATTTTTCATGTGTAATTTAAAAACATGTGTATTCCGAATCCAGTAGGTCCTATATTCTGTTGTACTATTTTGCAATAAGTGAATATGCTTAACTGTGACAGTTTCATTTGTTTAATTATTTAAAAACTGTATTTGGAAGAATTTTTAGTGGTTGTTCTAGGACTTATAATATTTATCAAAACATATTTTCATTTTATACTATCTTATTTCAGTGATATTTAAAAACTTACACCAATCTACTACATTCCCTCCCCAACTCTTGTTAGATGCTATTGTTATTATACAGGGGTGGGCAAAAGTAGGTTTATATTTGTGAGTATGCAAAATATAGTTTATTCTTGTATTATTAATTATTTATTAATTATAAACCTACTTTATTAATTACTGTAAACCTATTTTTTCCCAACCTTGCATACTATGTTAATATGTTACAAATCCATTAATAAGCATTTAATAATTATTTATATAATTTTGTGTTTTAATTAACCTGAGGGAATTAAAGAGTATGGTACATATTTATAGAACTCTCTCTTTTAACGTCTCTAGTTACCATTTGTCCCTGTGGGTTTGATTTATTATCTGGTGGAACTACATTACTCCATACAGCTTTATTCTCAACCCACTTTTTTTTGTGAAGTTACATTCAAATACATTACATTTACATGTGTTATAGATTTGACAACACAATAACATACATATAACGTTTTGTGTAATCTTTTAAAATTAGTTAAAAGAAAAAATGAGAATATATGTAATTATACTGTCTTTTATAACTGCCTACATGAATACATTTACCAGTGGTCTCTATTTTTTCATATGGACTTGAAATACTCTGATGTCATTTAATTCAGCCTAAAGAACTTATTTTAGTGTGTGTGTTTTTGTAATTTAATTACCAATACAATGTGTTTTAATTTTTTGTTAATCTGGGGATGTCTTTATTTTGCCTACATAATTTAAGGATAGTTTTGGTGGATATGGGATTCTTAGTTGACTATTTTTCTTTCTTTCTTTCTTTCTTTCTTTCTTTCTTTCTTTCTTTCTTTCTCTAATCTTTCTTCCTTTCTTTCTTTCTCTTTTAATTTAATTTTTTTATTGTTTAAAGTATTATATAGCTATATATCTCCTTTTAACCCCATTGACCTCTCCCCGGCTGCTCCCAACTTCCAGCACATGCCCTTACCCCCATACTGTCTGTGTCTATTGGTTATGCTTATATTATTTTTCTTTTTTTATTAATCCTCACCCAAGAATATTTTTCCCATTTATTTTTAGAGAGTTGAAAGTAGGGGGAGAGACAGAGAGAGAGAAACATCGATGTGAGAGAGACACATTGATTGGTTGCCTTCTGCTTGTGCCCTGACCAGAGCTGGGGATCAAACCTGCAACTGAGGTATGTGCCCTTGACTTGAATCGAACCCATGACCCCTCAGTCCATGGGCCGATGCTCTAACTACTGAGATAACCGAATGAGGTGACAATTTATTTTTATTTTACCACTTTGAATGTCCTTCCACTGCCTTCTGAACACCATAATTTCTGATGATAAGTCAGGCATAAATTTAATTAGAGTTCCCTTGTACTTGATGAATTATTTTACCTCCTACTCCATTCAAGCATTTGTTTCCTTTTTTTTTTTTTTTTCCCCATAGTTGACTTTCTTCTGTCTGGTTGTGGATTCTTTTTGTTTACCTTACTTAAAATCTTTTGTTTTTTGGGATGTCCAGATTAATGTTTCTCATTAAATTTAGGAAGTTTTAATTCACTATTTTAAACATATTTTTATTGATTTTTAGAGAGAGTGGAAGGGAAAGGGAGAAAGAGAAACACCAATGTAAGAATGGAACATTGATCAGCAGCCTCCTTCACGCCCCCTACTGGGGATGGAGCCTGCAATCTTTTGGTTCATGGAATGATGCCCAACCAACTGAGCAACACTGGCCAAGGCTAAAAGATTATTCTTTCAAGCATGTTTTCTGATCCTTTCTGTTTATTCTCTCCTCTCTTGGTATTTCATATACATATTTTTGTTCATTTCATGGCGCTCTACATTTCTCTGAGGTACTATTCATTTTTATTCTTTTTTTCCTCTTTTTCAAGTAGCATAACTTTTATTGATGTGTAATCAAGGTGGGCCACTATTCTGCCAATTCAAATCTACTGTTGATATTATCTCTTTGATCTGCTATATTTAGTATCATACTGTAAAAGATATGTTTTTATTGATTTCAGAGAGAGGAAGGGAAGGGGGGGGAGAGAGAGAAACATGAATGATGAGAGAGAATAATTGATCAACTGCCTCCTACACCCACCCTACTGGGGATCGAGTCCACAATCCGGCATATGCCCTGACTGAGAATGGAACTATGACATCCTGCTTCATGGGTCCATGCTTAATTACTGAGACACACTGGCCAGGTGAGTATCATAATTTTTAACTCCAGAATTCCAACTTGACTCCTTTTCATAATTTCCATAACTTTATAGGTAGTCTCTATTTGATAAAACATGATCATCATACCTTCCTTTAATTTTTTCAGGATGGTTTCCTTCAGATTGTAATCATATCTATTGTTGTTGGTTTGATATTTTTTTTCTGCCTATTTAAACCTCTGTGTCAAAGACAATTCCTATTTCCTGCTGTTTTTCTTGTTTATGAGTCACACTTTGCTGTTTATTTTCATGTCTTATAATATTATTTGAAAACTAGAAATTTTAGAAAATATGTTATAGCCCCTCTGGATAATTCCCTATACTGCCCACTCTGGTGTGTTTTATGTTGTTATTTTATTTAATTATTGGGTTGGACTAGATCAGTGAAGTATATTTCTTCCATACCATGCGATCTCTGATGTTGCTCCACAGAGACCACAGCCATATGCATTTACAAAATCTCTCTGAAGAGAACATCAGGAATGACTCCAGTTCTAGATTAGCCATTTTTGACCATTTTATCCATGATCTGCTGATTATACCTTATCTTATCTGCAGTATTGACATCATATCTACCTGTTAGCTTTATCTAATTGATAACTCTTTTACTTATGGCCTTTTGAATTTATATTCTAGAGCAGTCGTTCTCAACCTTCCTAATGCCCCGACCCTTTAATACAGTTCTTCATGTTGTGGTGACCCACAATTTCATTGTTAAAAAGTGAACATAATTAAAGCATAGTGATTAATCACAAAAAAATACATAATTATATATGTGTTTTCCTATGGTCTTAGGTGACCCCTGTGAAAGGGTCGTTCGACCCCCAAAGGGGTCGCGACCCACAGGTTGAGAACCGCTGTTTAGAGCATAAATTGTTCCACAGTCTGATTCAACTGAAATTAGATGCCTTGATAATGGCAAGGTGTTTTCAACCTTTGAAGTTTGCTATGAACCTGGATGGAAACTCTGAGATATTTAGCTAGAGCTATAGAAGATAGAATGGGAAACTCTTCATATCTGCCCCACCCAGATCTCTATGTAGCAAGATCTGTGTGTGTGCATATGTGTGAACTGGTGCCACTTGGTTGCTGTCACTGCCTTTTATTGATCTTCTGTAACCCTAAGCTAGGGATAATGAGTCCACCAATGCTCACCTACTTATGAGTCTACCAGAAATATGTCTTACACCTAAGTAAGCTGGGAATATGGGAGCTGCCTTCAGCTGGTAAAGTCCATTGGAACAGCTATCCAACAATATAGAGTTATGCAGAAGGGGAGTGCAGTCTTTTCTATCTACCTCATCTGGATCCTTGTTGCATGGTGGCAGTGAGAGTGGTGAAACAGCTACTACCTGGCTGCTACTACTTGCTCAGTATAGGCCATCTGCAGCATTAAAAAATAGAAAATGAAGTTCACTGATGTTCAGTAGTTATAAAAACCAATGGGAATAACTCTGAATGACTCCTCGGCCTCTTAGCATGCTTTTCCAGCATATCATGACTATAGGTGCTGGAGGTATAGGTGATAGGACTATGGCAACTATTACAAGTTCAGTGAGATATCCTTGTAAGCATGCTCTTCCTTTACTGTGAATTAGTCATACACAAATAATTTTGGGGACTTTGCAGAAATTGTCTATAATTTGAAAGGGAGAATGTATATTTATGTATACTTTAATCTCCCTTAGTTAAAATGGAAAAAAAATAAATGTCATTGCTAGCAAAAATTCTCATTACCACAAATAACTAAATGTTAACAATGTGGCTATAATATGAGTATAGGTAAAGCATTGCACTTTTCAAAACACTAGTGTAATTTAGTCAATAATTTCTTCAGTTTACTCAATACTGCTTTAGTGGACTAAAAGAAACAAAGTATGTCCCCAGTGTACTTTCTGAACATTAAAGAAATAGTATACCCACAGGCATATCTGGTTAACACTAGAATACGACTCTAACAGAAATGTACAAGAATTTAAGTTTATATAAATTTAATTTCAAAGAATTTTTTATTTCAACCCAAATCTCAACGTGTATACCTAGACTTGATGTTACTATTATGAATTATATATTTACCATAAAATGTTAATAAACCTCACTTTGTATTAGAAAACACATTTTATTTCTAGGTTTGATATATATATTTTCCTCTCTCTGCCTTTAAGAAACCTAATAGGACTGATGGAATTTTAACTAATTTATAAAATTAAGGCTCTGCTCCAATTTATATGGCTGATAATATATATGATATTACATAGAGAATATACATTTATTTTTCATTGTTAAAGGCCATGTATAAGAAAATGTTTCTTCTTTTATTGGCTTAAAATCTGACCAGCTCAGTTCGCCTAAGTAAAATACAAATGGCAGAATAAAGAATGAAGCACAGACATTTATTTGTACAATTGGAAGATTCCTTAGTCATAAAACAAAACAAAAAAATTAAAAAGAGATTATCAAATTCAGGTGTCAATGGAAGTTTTCACTAATGAATGGAAAAAGTCAAGAGAGTTTACATTTGGTGAAACCTGGATATGTATGTGGTTAATGCACAAATTGGTCTCATTTACCTCTCTTGCTATACCACTGGTGTGTTGATATTCATTTCTTTCTTTAGGTTTATCATAAAAAAAAATTCTAAGAGCAACATTAATAAACAGAGACTCAGAGTTGTTAATCATTTTTTAGGCACTGATGAAATTAGGTGTTAAGCAGATTAAGTGGAGACCGTGCAAACATTGCAAACATTTTAATTGTCAATGTCATGTAATTTTCCACACGTTAATTTTCAAAGTCAAAAGTGCCCCTACAGACCCAGTTCTGGGCAAGATAAAGTAGGCCATTCCTTCCAGGTACTCATCCTTAAAACTAAAAACAAAACAAAACAAAACAACAACAACAAAAAACACCATCAGGTATAACATAGTAAATAAGCATGACAAAACTCTAACAGAAAGAAATTGGACTGCCATGGGAGCTCAGGACTGAGGAACAAGATGGCACTGACTTCCAGGGTTTGCTTATTGGCTTCCATATATTCTGAATAGATTCCTGCAAAAGTCTCCAATTAAGAACCACCAGTGAGTCCACACAAAGGTAGGTTGAGGAAAAACTCCTTTTTCCTAGCCTCAGGAACTGGAAAAGGGCAGCCTAATAACAGAAAACCTTTGCAATACCTATCCTATTCCAACCAAACACTGACAGAAAATAAACTTCCCCCTCGTGATTTCAATGGAATTGAATAGGGAGTTGATATGCTACCACACCACACAGAAGCATGCTGTGGAAGTCCAATTTCCCTGCATGGTAATGTCAGTGAGCTCAAACAGGGAGGTCATTTATCCCTTTCTTGGCAGAAGCAGGTGACACTCTGATTTTCCCATTGGATTGTGTTGGCAAGACTGAGGAGGAAGCTAATCCTTCATTCACCTCTTATTGGAAGCAGGAGCTTTTCGGTTCCCTGATAGTGAAGCTGAATGGGAGCTTATCTTCTATCTATCACCCAGTAGAAGCAGGTGGTGTGAGATTTTCCTGCCAGAGTAGTGGGAATGGAGTCCAGCATCAATCTGAGCATCCATTCTCACTTGTCAGCAAAGAGAGTTAACAATGTAATGCGAGACAGAGCTAGTATTTAATCTGCTTCATTCTCAGCCTGGTCAGTGAGTCTTATTGAGGACCCATGCCTATACCACCACCTGGCATCAATGAGACCAAATAAGGTAGCGTGAATTGTAGCTAGTCAGCACTCTACTTTATTCTTGGTGTCAGCAGGGCCCAGCGGGGAGCTAAACATCCATGCTCATCTGGCAACAGTGACACTGAAAGAGGAGTTGTAAATCAGGCCTTCTTGGCACTTTATCTCCCATCAGGGTCAGCAGGATTTAATATGGGACTAAATCTTTACCACATTCAACATCAATGACACAGAACAAGATGATGCGAGGTCAATATAGTAAGCGCTCTGTTTCTCCACCACCCTTCAGTCAATGGGGTTCAGTAAGGAGCTCAGACTCTACCCGTGCCTGATTTCAATGACATGGAACCTGATGATGGGAGGTGGGGCTAGTTGGCATACATTTCCCCCTCTTCTTCACTATTGTCACCAAAGTTAAGTGAGGAGCTCAGCTTTCATAGCACCCTATAGCAATAAAGCAGTAGGATAAGCCTTCCACTACTTCACTCCCTGGTGTCAGCTGACCTTACCCCTTTCTAACTTAGAGGCAAAAAAAAGAGTGAGATAATGGTCTAATTTTTCTTAATTTTAATTAAATTGATTGGGGTAACATTGGCTAATAACATTATATATTTCAGGTGTACAACTTTATTGTATAATGCTTGGATAAGAAAAATATGGTACACATATATAATGCAATACTGCTTATCCATAAAAAGATGAAGTATTGCCATTTGTAACAACACATATGGATTTTGAGAATATCATACTAGGTGAAATAATGCCCCAATTTCACCGGAAATGTGTCAATAGTGCTGAGTGGAGAAGTTTAATTTTCACACACACACACACACACACACACACACACACACACACACACACACCGACCAGTCTATAGTGAAGCATTGTGAACCGGCACTCCACTTTTCCTTGTGTGAGTCAGCAGGGCACAGAAGAAAGTTGAACACACACACACACACACACACACACACACACACACACACTTGTCCCTTGAACTGTACCTCAACAGGAGATTAAATTGAACCACTGTCTCATAATATCCAAAAATATCTAGGATATAGTCATAATCATCTGTTACATTAAGAACCACAGGAATCACAATATGGATAAGAAAAGACAATCAACTGATGCCAACACAGAGGTGAGTCAGAGTTTGGAATTATCTCATAAGAATTTTAAAAGTAGTTATCATGAAAATTCTTCAGGAAACACCTGTGAATTCTCTTGAAACAACTTAAAATGTAGAATATATCAGCAAAGAAATATGTCATAAAAATGACCTATTTTTAGTTCCAGAACAAGATGTAGTAAACCCCTTCACCCCACTCTTTCTTTATTTTTTTAATCCCCACTCGAGGATATTTTTTCTATTGATTTTTAGAGAAAGTGGAAGGGAGGTAGGGAAAGAGAGAGAGAGATACATGGAAGTGAGAGTGACGCATGGATTGGTTGCCTTCTGCATGCACCCCGACCAGGGCCAGGGAGCACACCCAAAACTGGGGAATGTGCTCTTGAGAAGGAATTAAACCCGCGACCCTTCAGTATATGGGCTGACGCTCTAACCGCTGAGCACACTGACTCTTTTTTTCTAAAAATAAGTAAATATCCTAACAATCTGTACTAACACACTGACAGAGCCTGACTCTTTTTTTCTAAAAATAAGTAAATATCCTAACAATCTGTACTAATAAAAGCCTAGGTGGCCCTTGCACCCTCATGCCCTCATGTCATCACAAGATGGCTGCCCCCATGTTACCACAAAATGGCCACCACAAGATGGCCATCACAAGATGGCTGGCAGGGGAGGGCAATTGTGGGCAATCAGGCTGGCAGAGAAGGGCATTTGGGGGCAAACAGACCAACATGGGAGGGTAGTTGGGGGTGACCAGGTCAGCAGTGGAGGGCAGTTAGGAGTAACCAGGACAGCAGGAGAGGGTGGTTGGGGGTGACCAGGCCTGCAGGGAGGGCAGTTTGGGGCAACTGGGTTGGCAGGGGAGGGCAGTTGGGGGTGATCAGGCTGGCAGGGGGGTAGTTAGGCCTCAATCAGGTCAACAGGGGAGTGGTTAGGGGGTGATCAGGCTGGCAGGCAGAAGCGGTTAGAGGCAATCAAGCAGGCAGGCAGGTGAATGGTTAGGAGCCAGCAATCCCGGATTGTGAGAGGGATGTTAGACTGCCGGTTTAAGCCAGATCCCTGAGGTGTCCCAGATTGGAGAAGGTGCAGGCTGGGCTGAGGGACACTCCCCAGTGTACAAATTTTGTGCACTGGGCCTCTAGTCTACATAATAAAAGCCTAAGTGACTGTTACAGCAGAACAAGCAGAATGACGGGTCACTATGATGTGCACTCACCACCAGGGGGCAGACGCTCAACACAGGGGCTGCCTCCTGGTGGTCAATATGCTCCCACAGGGGGAGCGCCACTCAGGCAGAAGCTGGGCTCACAGTTGGTGAGCACAGAGACGGTGGCAGGAGCCTCTCCCACCTCTGCAGCAGTACTAAGAAGCAGCAAGTAGGTGGACGGTAAGGAGTGAGGGGTCCCAGACTGCAAGAGGGCACAGGCTGGGCTGAGGGACCCCCCTGCCTAGTGCATGAATTTTGTGCACCTGGACTCTAGTTATAAAATAACAATGAAAGGTTTAAAGAAGAAGATTGACTGACTAGGGTCCTCAGGAGTTGAATAATAAGACTGCAGTGAATTCCCAGTATTTTATTTTTTAATCTCTCACACATGTTGTACTGGACAACAGAGAGAACTGCAACTGACAACCACAATGCATAGATAAACAATTGAAAAACATAAAGGAAAATCAAAAGCCTGATCTAATTGGGAAAGTCTCTGAGAAAGGGAAAACCCAGTGGGGACTTGGGAGGCAGATCCATATCCAATGATAGCAATGATTAATCTACATATAGCAACATCACTAGAAAACACTGTATGACTATGCAATTCCCACTTCACAGTGGTCAGCAGAAGTAGTAAATTCTGCCATGAAAGCATCAGTAGCAGAGTCTGCCAGGGCAGACCGATCATGGCCTCACATTAGTTGGCAGCAGTAAGCCTTATCTTTCCACAGCAGCATCACCAGTTGAGCCTGGATGGATCAATATCTTCCCTGCCTCAAAAGTGTTGATAATGTTGAGTATGATCTGCATGCAGTGGTAGCAATGGTGGAATCAAGGAGTTGTAAGACCATCCCTCACCTCACACCTACTGACAGCCTCAGAAACGTTTGAAGAAATAATGGCTGAAAACATACCAAATTCAGTGAAAAACCCAATCTGTTCACAGCCTTATCACTGGCAAAACCTATGTACCAACTTCATCTCACAACCACTGACAGCAGCAGGCCTAATATGCCCACAGTGGTGTGGGTATCAGCAGAGCTCAGGACAGCTGCCAAAATATATATGCTAAACCTAAAGAAAGTGACTTCTTGGTAAAAACAGAAAATTTAAATAGGACAAAAAAATCTTCTACCATAGTAAATAAAATGTTCAAGATACAATTTAAAAAATCACTAGTCAGGTAGGAACAATGGAAATCAGAACATAAATGAAAAAAACACACACACACACACAATCAACAGAAAAGAATAAGATATATTAAACATTGAAATTATCTGACAATTTTTAGAGCACCTATCATAAAATTATGTCCAAAAGTAATTAAGATTTCCCTTGGGAAAAGTAGTTTTTTAAAAGGAGTATAAGTAATGAAAAAGAACCCAATTGGAATTGAGGATTGAAAAATAAAATAACCAAAATTAAAAATTACCAGAAAGAGTCAATAAAAGAGATGATGGAAGTTAAAAACAGTTAACTTGATGACAGAACAACAGAATGTCCATGATATTAACAAAAAAAAAGAAAATAGAACAAAAAATAAAAATAAACAGAGACTCAGAAGCCTGTGGGATAATAACCCAAGATATAATATTTACATTCTTTGAGCTCCAGATGTAGAGGAGTGATTGTGACTAAGAAGTATTTGAAGAAATAATGGCTGAAATTTTTCCAAATTTGATGAAAGTTATAAACCATCAATTAAAAACACCAAGTCAACATTAAATAGAATACCCCTACAGAAATCCAAGTCAAAATATGTTATAATTAAATTTCTGGACACACACACACACACACACACACACACACACACACACGAAACAAATCTCAAAAACAACCAAAGGAAAATAATGCAGATACCAATTCAAATGACTGTAGATTTCTCATCTGAAATCATGAAGACCAGAAAGAAGTGTCACTTTTTTTCAAATACTAAAAGAAAAATATAAGTTAATTGAGAATTCTATATTCAGTGAAACTATTCCTCAGAAATGAAGGGTAAGAAGAGCTATTCTTCAATGAAAGAATACTAAAATAATTTGTCTCTAACAAATCTACCTTTGACTAATGGCTAAAAGGCACTCTTCAAACAAAGGAAATGATAAGAAAGATGAGCACTTGAGAAAAGAAAGAAGAACAGAATGGATAAAAATAGAGGTAAATATATTAGATTTTCCTTCTTCCAATAAATCCCTTAAATCATATCTGTTTGCTGAAGCAAAAATTATAGCATCTGTTTTGGTGTTAAATGTATGTAGAGGAAATACTAGAGAAAATTACGTTTAGTAATCAGGGAGGATAAAGGGACCTAAATGGAAACAGTTTCAACATTTCACTTGAAGTGGTAAAACACAGAGTATCAGTAGTATATGATGAGTTACATATGTGTATTAAAATATCTAGAGAAAACTGTAAAAATGATATGCTCCAAATAAGTATAATTAAAACAAAATGAAATCATAAAAAATAACCCCAACTAATTTATAAGCCCAGGAAAGAGAAAAAGAGGATAGAGAAAAAGAGGATAGAGAAAAAGAGGAAACAAACAAAACACATATAATAAAATGGCAAACTTAAATGCCAACATATAAATAATTACTTTAAATGAAAATAGTCTAAATGGAACAACTAAAAGATGGAGATTTGCCAGGTAAATTAAAAAAATAATTCTACTATATCAGTATATGAGAAATACATTGCAAACATAATACCTTAGATATGTTGAAAGTAATATGATGGAAAATATACATCATGCTAACATAATTTAGAAAAAAGGAGTGGCTTTATTAACATCAGATAAAGCAAATTTTACAATAAAGAAAAATTTTAGTGAAAAAGAGGCACATTATATAATTTATAATAATAAAAGGGTAATATGCTAATTAGACCAGACATCTTCCGGATGTCATTCCGGAGTCCTTCTTGACCAAGCCGTGCTGGAGGGAAGCCAGCCTAGGTCCTGGGTGCCTGAGGGCTACTGGAGGAAGGAGGCTGGGTCCCGGGTGCCAGAGGGAAGGAGGTGCCAGCAGCTGGGAGAAGGAAGGCCTACTCTTGCACAAATTTTGTGCATCGGGCCTCTAGTTATAAACAATCAACCTATCAAGAAGACATAATGACTCAAAAAGTGTATGTGCCAAATAATAAGGCTTTAAAATACATGAAACAAAACCTGCTATTTCTGAAAAGAAAAATGGATAAATTTATGACTATAGTTTGTGATTTCAGATCCCATTTATCAGCAATTGATAAAACTATTAGGCGGAAAATTGGCAAAGATATTGAACTCAACAGCCCATCAATGAACAGGATCTAATTGATATGTATAGAAGAATTCACTCAATAACTGAGAACTGAGGAGATTTCTGTAGGGGTATTGAGGAAATACTCGGGGAATGTCAGAGAGCCAGTTTTTGCCCAATCCAGCAGGCCAGGCTGAGGGACCCCACTGGTGCATGAATTCATGCATCAGGCCTCTAGTGTAATATAAAGATCATGTATCATTTATATATTTTTTAAATATATTTTATTGATTTTTTACAGAGAGGAAGGGAGAGAGATAGAGAGTTAGAAACATCGATGAGAGAGAAACATCAATCAGCCGCCTCCTGCACATCTCCTACTGGGGATGTGCCCGCAACCCAGGTACATGCCCTTGACCGGAATCGAACCTAGGACCTTTCAGTCCACAGGCCGACGCTCTATCCACTGAGCCAAACCGGCTTCGGCGTATCATTTATATTGAGGTTAAATAGGAAGTCTAAAGGAAATAAAGCTCAATACATTCTTTGAAAGTAACCATGAAATGTTCACTAAAATATATCATATCTTGAGTAATGAACTCTGACATATTTTAAAAAGACAAAATAATAGGAAGCATTTTATCTGACCATAATGGATACAAAGTGGAAATAATAACAGAAAGACAACAGAAAGTTGTTCAAATACTTGGAAATATTTTTGAAAATACAAAAAAAGCAACCAACTAAATGGAGATGTTATTTGCAAACAACAGATTTGACAAGGAGTTAATATAAAAAATATATAAAAAATACATACAATTCAAGACCAATCAAAGACACAATGTAATTTAAAAAATGAGCCAAGGACTTGAATAGACACTTCTCTCAAGAAGACATACGAATGGCCAACAGGTTAATGAAAAGTTGTTCAACTTCACTAGTTAGTTATTAGGGAAATGCAAATCAAAACTACATTGAGATACCATCTCACACCTGTTAGAATGCAATTATAAAAAAGTAATGTGTTGAAGAAGTTCTGGAGAAAAAGAAACCTTAATTCACTGCTGGTGGGGCTTTCAATTGGTACAACAACTATGGAAAACAGTGTGGAGGCTCCTCAAAAAATTAAGACTATAGTTACCATATGACCAAACTAGTCCGCTGCTGTGTATCTACCCCAGAAACTAGAAAACATTTATTTACAAAGATTGATGCACCCTTATGTTCATTACAGCATTATTCACAGTGGCCAAGATATGGGGATAACAAAAGTGTCCTTCAATAGTTTATTGGATAAAGAAGATGTGTTAAATAAACAACTCAGCCATGAGAAAAGATGAAATATTGTCATTTGCAATAATATGGACAGACCTTGAGAATATGCTAAGTAAAATAAGTCCGTCAGAAAAAGCTAAGAACTATATGGTTTCACTCATATGTGGGTTATAAAACTGAAATTCATAGACACAGATAACAGTATGATGGTTACCAGAGTGAGGAGGGTGGGGGTAGTAAAGGGCAAATGGAGCCAAATATATGTTGACAAAGGCTATTTAACTTTGGGTGGTGGGCACACAATCTACACTAATAAAAGAGAAACATGGTAATTGGCATACGACCGCTACCCTTCCCATTGGCTAATAAGGGAGATATGCAAATTAACTGATAGCCAAGATGGCGGCCAGCAGCTGGGCAGCTTGAAACTAACATGAGGCTTGCTTGCTTCAGTGAAGGAGGAAACCAATGTTCCCCGCCTGCCTTGCAGGCCTCTGAGCCTGCAGTTTGAACATTGTAACAAACACAGAAGCTAAAAAAAACCCCAGAAACCAGCTTTCAGAGAGCTGGGATCTCAGAGCTGGAGTCAGAGCTGGAGTTATACATTGTTGCGAACCAAAACAAACCAGATACCTACTTTCAGCAGCGGAGGCCTAAGAGCTGGAACCTCAGAGCTAACGCAGGCCCAGAATTAAAAAAAATAAAAAAGAAAAAATGAGAGGTTGGGAGCTTCCGTCACCCGCCAGCCTGAAAACAGCCCTCAGCCCCTCACCCAGACTGGCCAGGCACCCCAGTGGGGACCCCCACCCTGAATGGTGTGTGACCAGCTGCAAACAGCCATCATCCCCTCAACCAGGCTGGCCAGGCACCCCAGTGGGGACCACCACCCAGATCCAGGACACCCTTCAGGGCAAACCAGCCAGCCCCACCGGTGCGCCAGGCCTCTATCCTATATAGTAAAAGGGTAATATGCCTCCCAGCACCGGGATCAGCGGAGCCGAGAGTCCTCCCGGCACCGGGATCAGGGTGACAGGGGACAGCGCCCAAACCCCCTGATCGCCCTGCGGCTCTGTGTGTGACAGGGGGTTGGGCCACGACCTCCCTATCCGCCCTGCTCTGCTCGTGACAGGGGAAGGCGCCCCAACCTCCTGATCAGCCCTGCTCTGTGCCTGATACGGGGGAGCTCCCCAACCACTGATTGCCCTGCGGCTCTGTGTGTGACAAGGTGCGGCGCCACAACCCCCCCTCCCCTCCCCAGGGGCTCTGCTCTGTGTGTGACAGGGTAGAGACAGAACCTCCCCATCGGCACTTCCCTGAGTGTGAGAGTGGTGGCGCCCCAACACCCTGATCGGCCCTGCTCTGTGTGTGACAGGGTGCAGCGCCACAACCACCCCTCTCCCACGGTCCCTGCTCTGTGTGTGATGGGGTAGAGCCATAACCTCCCCATCGGCCCTGCCCTGAGTGTGACAGTGGCGGTGTCCCAACCCCCTGATCGGCACTGCTCTGTGGGTGATAGAGGGTGGCGCCCCAACCCCCTGATCAGCCCTGCTCTGTGTGTGACAGGGGGGAGCTCCCCAAACCCCTGATGGGCCCTGCTCTGTGCGTGACAGGGGGGAGCTCCCCAACCCCCTGATCGACCCTGCTCCATGCGTGACATGGTAAGGAGCCCCAACCCCCCTGATGGGCCCTGCTCTATGTGCGACAGGGGGCATCGCCCCAACCCCCGGATTGGCCCTGCTCTGTGCGTGACAGAGGGTGGCGCCACAACCTCCCCATCGACCCTGCCTTGAGTCTGACAGGGGAGGGTGCCTGAACCCCCCAATCGGTCCTACCCTGAGCATGACTGGAGGTGGCATCGCAACGTCCCGATCCGCCCTGCGCTGTGCATGACAGGGGACGGCGCCACAACACCCCAATCGGCCCTGCTCTGAGCCCGACCAGGGGCTGCACCTTGGGATTGGGCCTGCCCTCTGCCACCCAGGAGCGGGCCTAAGCCAGCAGGGCGTTATCTCCCAAGGGGTCCCAGACTGCGAGAGGGCACAGGCGGGGCTGAGGGACCCCACCTTACCCCCTAGTGCACAAATTTTTCTGCACCGGTTCTCTAGTCTACACTAATAAAAGAGAAACATGGTAATTGGCTGCTACCCTTCCCATTGGCTAATCAGGGCGATATGCAAATTAACTGTCAGCCAAGATGGCAGCCGGCAGCCAGGCAGCTTGAAACTAACATGAGGCTTGCTTGCTTCAGTGATGGAGGAAACCAACGTTCCCAGGCCTCTGAGCCTGCAGTTTCAAACATTGTAACAAATATAGAAGCTAAACAAAACTTCAGAAACCTGCTTTCAGCCGGCTGGGATCTCAGAGCTGGAGTTGATACAGAGTTTCGATTATAGAACCTAAACAAACCAGATACCTGCTTTCAGGAGCGGAGGCCTAAGAGCTGGAGCCTCAGAGCTAAAGCTGGCCCAGAATAAAAAAAAAAAAAAGAAAAAAAGGAGCAGTTGGGAGCTTCAGTCACCCCCAGCCTGAAAACGGCCCTCAGCCCCTCACCCAGACTGGCCAGGCACCCCAGTGGGGACCCCCCACCCTGAAGGGTGTGTGACCAGCTGCAAACAGCCATCATCCCCTCAACCAGGCTGGCCAGGCACCCCAGTGGGGACCCCCACCCTGATCCAGGACACCCTTCAGGGCAAACCAGCTGGCCCCCACCCGTGCACCAGGCCTCTATCCTATATAGTAAAAGGGTAATATGCCTCCCAGCACTGGGATCAGCGGAGCCACGAGGCCTCCCAGTACCGGGATCAGCGTGACAGGGGGCAGCGCCCAAACCCCCTGATCGCCCTGCGGCTCTGTGTGTGACAGGGGGTGGGGCCACATCCTCCCTATCTGCCCTGCTCTGTTTGTGACAGGGGAAGGCGCTCCAACCCCCTGATCAGCCCTGATCTGTGTGTGACAGGATGTGGTGCCCCAACCTCCCCCTACCATGGGCCCTGCTCTGTGTGTGATGGGGTAGAGCCATAACCTCCCCATCGGCCCTGCCCTAAGTGTGACAGTGGCGGTGCCCCAACCCCCTGATCTTCCCTGCTCTGTGGGTGATAAAGGGCGGCACCCCAACACCCTGATTGGCCCTGCTTTGTGCGTGACAGGGGGTGGCGCCACAACCTCCCCAATGACTCTGCCTTGAGTGTTACAGGGGGCGGTGCCCCAACCCCCCAATTGGCCCTACCCTGAGCGTGACTGAGGGTAGCATTGCAATTTCCCAATCCGCCCTGCCCTGTGCATGACAGGGGCGGTGCCCCAACTCCCCAATTGACCCTGCTCTGAGTCCAAACAGGGGCTGCACCTAGGGATTGGGCCTGCCCTCTGCCACCCGGGAGCAGGCCTAAGCCAGCAGGTCATTATCTCCAGAGGGGTCCCAGACTGCTAGAGGGCACAGGCCGGGCTGAGGGACCCCCCCCCCCCGCCCCCTGAGTGCACAAATTTTTGTGCACCGGGCCTCTAGTCTTATATAATAAAAGTCTAATATGCTATGTCCAGTCGACTGGTCAGCCGTTCAACCAATCAAACGGAATATGCTAATGTATGCTAAGGCAGACCAACTGCTCGCTATGGCTTGCACTGGCCACCAGGGGGCAGGTGCTCCGACCGATAAGTTAGCTTGCTGCTGGGGTCCGGCTAATCGGGACTTTGCAAGACTGACCAGACATGCCCTGGAGCACTCTCATCAACCCTCCGCAGCTGGCCAACCTCCTGCATCCCTTCCCAGCCCCTATTGTGCACCAGTGGGGTCCCCTGTCCTGTCCTACACCCTCTTGCAATCCAGAACCCCTCAGGGGATGTCAGAGAGACAGTTTTTGCCTGATCCAGCAGGCTAGGCTGAGGGACCCCACTGGTGCATGAATTCATGCACCAGGCCTCTAGTGTAATATAAAGATCATGTATCATAGAAATGTAACATGAAACCTATATGATCTTATTAACCAATGTCACAATAATAAAGTTAATTAAAAGTAAGGAATCTGAGGTTAAAGAGGAAGTCTAAAGGAAATAAAGCTCAAAATAGAACTGAAATAAAATGAAAATAAAACATTAAAAAATTGTGGTATTTAACTAAAGCAGTTTTGAAAGGGAAAGTTATAGTACAACTGTTTACATTACCAAAATATTGCCTAAAAAGAAGGAAAGAAGAAATAAACTTAAAGCAGGCAGAAATAAATATATACACAATGCAATATACAGATGATGTATCATAGAATTGTATACTTGAAACCTATATAATTTTGTTAAACAATGCCACATCAATAAATTTATTTAAAAATAAAATAAAGGAAAAGGACCGACATTAATGAAATTATAAGAAGAAAAACAATAGCCGAAACCGGTTTGGCTCAGTGGATAGAGTGTCGGCCTGCGGACTGAAAGGTCCCAGGTTCGATTCCGGTCAAGGGCATGTACCTGGGTTGCGGGCATATCTCCAGTAGGAGATGTGCAGGAGGCGGCTGATCGATGTTTCTCTCTCATCGATGTTTCTAACTCTCTATCTCTCTCCCTTCCTCTCTATAAAAAATCAATAAAAATATATTTTAAAAAAATGCTCATATTTAAAAAAAAAAGAAGAAAAACAATAGAAAAAATCTACTAAGCCACCAGCTAGTTATTAAAAATATGGAATCTAATGGACAAACTGAACTACCAAATTAAAGACACTCAGCTAGAGAGCAGGCAGGCAGCTCTGGTTGCAGGGAAAGGAGTTAAAGGGGTGTGAAAGGATTGAGCCAAAAATAAAAGAGGGAGAGAGAGATCCTAGACACGGGCAGCAGTGTGGTGACTGCAATGGGGGAGAAGAGGAGGGGATGGGTGGAGGTAGAAGGGAGCATAGAGGGGATAAATGGTAATGGAAAAAAATAATAAAAATAAAACTTTAAAAGGAGGGGAAATAAAAACAAAAAACAAATTTAAAAACACCCTCTATCTAAACTTTTCACCTTATACAAAATTAACTTGAACTTATTCATGGACTTGACACCAAAAGCATGATACACAGAAGTAATAATTAGATAAATTGGACCTCATCAAAATTTTATAAATTGTTCTGTAAAAAGACTCAGACAATAAGGTGGTGAAAGTCTGGGGTGAGGTGGGGTGGGCAGGCTCAAAAAAGTTAATGGGCAAAAAAAGAGACACATGTAATATTTGCAACCATAAAGATTTAATTTTTTTCAAAAAAAAGATATAGAAAGAGTGTAAAAAAGACAAGCTACAGAATGTGTTTGCAAACCATCTATCCAGCAACAACCTAGTATTTTGAAAAAAAAAACCTTACAGAATTTAATAGTAAAACGCAAACAATTCAATCAGAAATGACCAACAGATATGAACAGCTCTGACTGGGTTGCTCAGTTGGTTGGAGAGCTGTCCCACACACCCAAAGTTTGTGGTTTTGATTCCTGATCAGGGCACATATCTAGGTTGCAGGTTCTATTCTTGGTCAGGGCGAGTATGAGAGGCAACTGATCCATGCTGCTCTCTCACATCTCTCTCCCTCTCTCTCTCTCTCTCTCTCTCTCTCTCTCTCTCTCTCTCTCTCTGTCAAAACATATCTTCAAGCGGGGATAAAAAAAAAAAAAGAAAAGAAAAGATATGAAAAGACTTTTCACCAAAGAGGATATATGGAAGAAAAATAAGCACATGAAAATCTATTCAACTTCATTAGCTATTAAATGCAAATTAAAACCATAATTAGTGATCATACACACCTACCAAAATGGCTAAAATAAACATATAGTGACAGCACCAAATTCTGGCAATGCTATAGTAAAATATGATGACTCATACATTGCTGGTGGGAATATAAAATGGTACAGCCACTCTGGAAAACAGTTTAGCAGTTTCTCATAAAATTAGACAGAAAACTATCATAAGACCCAGCTTTGTACTCTTTTACCCAGAGAAATTAAAACTTATCTTTATACAAAAGAGTTTATGAAAATGTTGCTGGTAGTTTTATTCTTAATAAATCAAAATCCAAATGTCCTTCAATGTGTGAATGATTAAATAAACGTAGTACATCCATATCATACAATACTACTCAATAATAACAATGAATGAATTATTGGTACATATAAAAACTTGGATGAGTCTCTAGGGAATTAGGCTAAGTAAAAAGAGCCAAATATAAGATTACATATTGTATACTTTTATTTACATAACATTTTTTAAATGACCAAATTATAGAAATGGAGAGCAGACTAGTGGTTGCCAGCAGTCAAGGTTGATGGCTGAGGGTAATAATGATACATGTTGCTAAAAAGGATGAGGGATCCTTGTGGTGATAAAACATTTTGTACTAATATCAATATTCTTGCACTGATAATAACCTGTTTTGCAAGATGCTACCATTGTGGGAACCCAGGGAAAAGGCATAAGGAATCTCTGCATTATTTCTAACAATTGTACACTAATTTCAAATTATTTCAAAATAAAACGTTTAAATAAAGAAAAAAATTATCGTTCTGGCCCAGATCTCAGTTGGTTGGAGCTTTGTCCCATACACCAAAAGGTTGCAGGTTGATTCCCGGTCCAGGCACACACTTAGGTTTCAGGTTCCACCCCCAGTTGTAGTGCATATGGGAGGCAAACAATCCATGTTTCTCACATCTATATATCTCTTCACCTTCTTCTCCCTCTCTAAAATCAATAAAAGCATATCCGCAGGCAAGGGTTACAAAAGTTATCTACTCTCTAGAAATATTGTATTTTCCCAAAGTAGAAGAATGCATTGCTTTTGTTCACTGAAGTAGCTGCCTTTACATGTTCAAGGTTGGGCTGGAAGATTTTACCCTTTTAGATAATCTTCCCTTCTGTAAACTACTTTGCTTAACTAGCATGAAGCTAATTAAGTTTATAAGCACAAATATATCTCAATTTCCAGAGCTCTTTATATTTCTTCCAGCAACATGCTCAGAATTGTATGTTTTTATTAGGATTATTCTTAATGCATATATTCCTCTGTGGTTGTTACATGATGCATTATTATTATTATTATTATTATTATTATTATTATTATTTAGCTCAAACCTTGTGCTTAGCAAATAACAATTTGAGTAACATGAGCCATGATAAAGAAACCATCAGGAACTTATAAACTGGCAATTATTTTGCATAAAAGATAACAGGCCAGAACACTCATGAATTACCTATTTTGTGCTTCTGCAAGCAAACCTAGTTTGTACAACTTCCACCTGCTGCAATATTTTTTATGCTATAGCTATACTGTTTCTCTGTGTGTTTTTTTATCCTTTTGCATAATTATCACCAAGTATCCTGTATCTTATCTCTTTGCTCTTTCTTGCATGCAGAACATGTTTTTCTGCAATCTGTTCTCTTTTCCCTGAGTGTCTTTCTTAAAGAAATAAGTTTACATTGACAGTGAGTAGACAGTTGAACAGTCCTGCTGGGTGCCCTCACCATAACCTGATTTCCTTCCTATTTGTTCCATGGGAAACGGTTACCTGCAGTGATTAAACACACCTTTAGACTGCTGATTCAGAGCTAAACAACTTTAAAAAGCATATAGAAATGGGATTTGCAGGATCATTTGGAACTTTAGAACTTTTGCTCAAAGCATTTTTGAACAGCAGAGTAGTTATTTTTATGTAGTGACAGTAAAGTTTGGGATGCAGAAATTCAATGCTATTGTCCTAGTCATGGTGCATCATGACTTCTAGATGACGTGCCCCATCATAATGTCTTGTGTAATTATTTTTAGATGTTCTTATACACATAAAATGCTTCTCATAGTTCCTTTAAAAACCTAATAGATTTTATTTTTAAAGGCATTTCTAACTAATTGTACATACATACTTCAGTATGTTCTGAAGTGCTCTTTAGATTGCTACTAAGTTAACATCATTTGGAGATGTAGTTGTGGTTCAAGACAAAAATACTCATTATCATATAGTTCCTTGGTGACTTCTTTGACAAGAGACGCCATTGTCTTAGTCATGTTCCTGAAGTAGAAGTAATCACTGCAAGAAAATTACAAAACGGCAATTGGTTCAAAAACTGAATGAATCATAGATATAATAGAGTATGACAGTGAGGAGAGCTCACATTCGGTCTCCATTCAAGATCTGCTAGTTATAAAGATTCCTTTCCAGAAGGTTGTCAATATAGCAATTATCAGCGTTTACCAAGGCCTTTAATTTCTTAAACAGTCTTTGAACAACAAATGTTAAGTCACAAACTTCTAGGCCATATAGCCAATACAAAGATCCTAGGGTTCTAGTTACTGGAAGATTAAATTTCCAATTGATTAGAAAAGATTGTAAATTATGTGCCTAGGTGATATTAGTATATCAAAATGATCTGCAGTGGTAATTAATTTTTCTGGGATTGGGATCATGGATTGAATATTTGTTCTTACAGATATTTCAGGAATTTTTATTACACAGTCTGATAGAGATAGAAGCCCATTAGCCTATTTATTTTCCTATATCACTTGATTATAATTTGCTTTTAAAATGTTTTGATTATTGGTAGGATGGGACACTTTGACTTTTATATATTTTTTATACCAGCCTTTATCGTTTTTAGCCCTCTGCAGTTTCATATACATTAGAATCATTTTGTCAATTTTCACAATCTGTATCCTTGGGGTTTTATTGTAATTGCATTAAATCTATTGATCAATTTAGGTAGAGTTGATGTTGACAATATTGTCTTCCCATTAATGAACAAGGCATATCTGTACATTTATTTTAGATCTTGTGAGAGTTTAAAAATTTTCTACAAAATAGTCATACATTTGTTTTTAAATGCCTACATATATTTGTTGTATATGGCAATATTTAAATTCAGTATTCTATTAGCTGCTGGTGTAAATAATTAAAATGAGCACTGGTATATTGGTTTTATATGCCACAGACATGCTATATTTTTAATAAATTATAATAATTTATCTGTATATTGCATTGGGCCTGCATGTATAAACACTCATATTATCTCCAAGTACTGAGTACATTTTTCACCTCTATTCTTAATATCTTTTATTCTGTTTTTTTTTATTATTTTTTTTTATTTTTTTTTATTTTTTTTGCACTGGCATCAATTTTAACTTGAACACAAGAGGTGACAGAAAATATTTTCCTTTATGCTGATTTTAAATTGAATTCTTTCAATATATAATATTAAGTGTGATGATCATTTAGATTTTGAGTAGATGTACTTGATCAGTTTAAAGTTCTTTTCCTATCCCTAGTTGCTTGAGTTTTTTAATAATGTTGAAGTATTTTTTTGTCCATATATTAAGGTGTCAAGTGTTCATCTAATGTGGTAGATTACTTTAATTCATGTTCTAGAACTAAACACATCTTCTTCATGAAATATTACCCTTTATACATTGTTGGATTTAGTTTTATAATATTTTATTATTATGCATCAGTGACTATGTTTTATAATATTTTTGTTATCCAGGTTACAGTACAGTCATAAAAATTGGATGCTCCCTTTTTGTACTTTAACTGCAAGAGTGGCTAAGAATTTATATTTATATTCCACAAATATTTTCTATAAAACTATTTAATAAAGTGGTCTGGGCCCAGTATTTTTTTTTTTTTTGGTGGGGGGTAATTCTTAACTACATAAAATTGTATTAATAGATAAAGAAATATCTAATTTTTACAATTTATATATTTTAAGGCATTTGTTTATTGTGTTTAAATTTTCAAATATAATGGTATAAACTTGCTCAAAATTTTGATTCTCTCTTACAATTTTTGATAATGGGGAATCTCTTCAATATATACTTATATAAATTCTGTTTTATTTACATTAAGACAAATTTATGTGATTTTCATTTGCTGTGAGTTCTAAGTATTTTGATATCTTGTGTGATTTATTCCTTTACTTTTATATATATATATAAACTAGAGGCCCAGTGCACAACAATTTGTGCACTCAGGGGAGAGGGGGGTCCCTCAGCCCCGCCTGTGCCCTCTCGCAGTCTGGGACCCCTCAGGAGATAACGACCTGCTGGCTTAGGCCTGCTCCCGGGTGCCAGAGGGCAGGCCCAATCCCTAGGTGCAGCCCCTGGTCGGGCTCAGAGCAGGGCCAATTGGGGAGTTGGGACGCCGCCCCCTGTCATGCACAGAGCAGGGCTGATTGGGAGGTTGCGATGCCACCCTCAGTCATGCTCAGGGTAGGGCCGATTGGGGGGTTGGGGCACTGCCCCCTGTCACACTCAAGGCAGAGTCAATGGGGAGGTTGTGGCGCCACCCCCTGTCACACACAGAGCAGGGCCAATCAGGGGGTTTGGGAGCTCCCCCCTGTCACACACAGAGCAGGACCCATCAGGCGGTTGGGGAGCTCCCCGTTGTCATGCACAGAGCAGGGCCCATCAGGGGGTTGAGGAGCTCCCCCCTGTCACTCACAGAGTAGGGCCCATAGAGGAGTTGGCGCACCGCCCCCTGTCACACACAGAGCAGGGTGAATCAGGGGGATGGGGCGCGGCCCTCTATCAACCACAGAGCAGGGCCAGTGGGGGGGGGTTGGGGCGTCGCCGTCTATCACCCACAGAGCAGGGCCGATCAGGGGGTTGGGGCATCGCCACTCTCACACTCAGAGCAGGGCCGATCAGGGGGTTGGGGTGCCACCACTGTCACACTCAGGGCAGGGCCAATGGGGAGGTTATTGCTCTACCCCATCAGACACAGAGCAGGGCCAGTGGGGGGGGGGGTTGGGGCGTCGCCATCTATCACCCACAGAGCAGGGCCGATCAGGGGGTTGGGGCATCGCCACTCTCACACTCAGGGCAGGGCCGATGGGGAGGTTATGGCTCTACCCCGTCACACACAGAGCAGGGCCAGTGGGGTGAGGGGGTTGGGGCGCCGCACCCTGTCACACACAGAGCCGCAGGGTGATCAGGGGGTTGGGGTGCCTTCCCCTGTCCCGAACAGAGCAGGGCAGATAGGGAGGTTGTGGCCCCACCCCCTGTCACACACAGAGCCACAGGGCGATCAGGGTGTTTGGGCACTGTCCCCTATCACACTGATCCCGGTGCCAGGAAGCCTCTCGGCTCCGCTGATCCCGGTGCTGGGAGGCATATTACCCTTTTACTATATAGGATAGAGGCCTGGTGCGTGGGTGGGGGCTGACTGGTTTGCCCTGAAGGGTGTCCTGCATCAGGGTGGGGGTCCCCACTGGGGTGCCTGACCAGCCTGGTTCAGGGGATGATGGCTATTTGCAGCTGGTCACACACCCTTCAGGGTGAGGGTCCCCACTGGGGTGCCTGGCCAGTCTGGGTGAGGGGCTGAGGGCTGTTTTCAGGCTGGGACTGAAGCTCCCAACTGCTCCTTTTTTTCTTTTTTTTTTTATTCTGGCCCCGCTTTAGCTCTGAGGCTCCAGCTCTTAGGCCTCCGCTCCTGAAAGCAGGTATCTGGTTTGTTTCGGTTCTATAATCGAAACTCCGTATCAACACCAGCTCTGAGATCCCAGCCGGCTGAAAGCTGGTTTCTGGGGTTTGTTTAGTGTCTATATTTGTTTCAATGTTTGAAACTGCAGGCTCAGAGACTGGCAAGGCAGGCGGGGAAGGTTGGAGTCCTCCGTCACTGAAGCAAGCAAGCCTCATGTTAGTTTCAAGCTGCCTGGCTGCCGGCCGCCATCTTGGCTGACAGTTAATTTGCATATCGCCCTGATTAGCCAATGGGAATGGTAGCAGCCGTACTCCAATTACCATGTTTCTCTTTTATTAGATAGGATTATGTAATTACTAGTGGCCGGATACACGAAATTCATACATAATGAAAGGGAATTAATTAGAGGAAATATTTTAATATTGCTATTTGCCCTCTCTCTATATTAAAAGTGTGAGAGATAAAAGGAAATGTGTACAATGTATATGAAAATAATACATCATTTTATTAATAAATAAACAATATTAAAATGATATAACAACAACAATCTCATGATATAAAAACAACACTGATGCAAATAATGACTGATAAAGTGATTAAACTTATTCTAATATCTCCCTGTATACCACATTACAAGTAAAAACACTTTCAGAGTGCTTGACTAATTTCCCTTGGGATAAAGTATTTGCAACTTTAACTTTAACATCACATGATCTTCAAACTCGAGAGAAAGGAACATATAACTGACCATGTGCGAAAACGGGTTCAGGTATGAATATTCCTACTCTGTCTAGAGTTTGTCCTTGTGATTTATTAATAGTCATTGCAAATGCTGGCATCACAGGAAACTGTCGTCGAATTAATTTAAATGGGAGACCAGTGTCAGATGGGGACAAATCAAGTCTTGGTATCAGAACAACCTCTCCCTCTGCACATCTGGTTAATACTTCAGCTTTGATAATGTTAGGTAGTAATCTTTTGATAATAAATCTGGTACCATTACAAAGACCCCATTTACTATTGAGATTTCTCAATAGCATGATGATTGCACCCACTTTCAATTTTAATTTATGACACGGCATTCCGGAAGGAGTAATACTATTAAGAAATTCGATGGGAAAATTTTCCTTTTCAGCATCATCTGTTGAGTCAACGGAATCATCACTCAAATATGTGTGAAACTCTCCATCAAGTATATCCAAAATATCTTCATTTAATTTTTGAACATGCTCATTTTTTGGACAAAGAATTGCATGTTTAGATATATTTTTAATATTATCTATAGATATACTATTTCCAAAGGTGGCTTCAATAATAGATCCGTTACAAATCATTTCATGGGGGATTTCAATAATATCCGTTCCTAAATGAAAACTGCTATCAAGTTTGCCACCCCCAAGTTTTACTAACCATTCACTATGAGCAGAATCCTCTGATCTTATATTTGTTGTAAGAGACAACTTTCTGAAACATCCCCAAACATTGCAGTACTTTAAACTTGTTGGTACTATGGCCGATCGCATAGTATGCGGTACAATGCTGAGACATTGTTGAAAATCCCCTCCGAGAAGGAGAAGTTTCCCACCAAATGCAACATCCAAATTCATAATTTCTCTTAGTAATCTGTCTATGGCGTTTATAGCATGACTGGATGCCATGGTGCACTCATCAATAATAAGAAGTTGGGCCTTTTTAATGATTTTAGCAACTTTGCTCTTTATATCGAGTCTGGAAATTATAGCTTCATTTAATGGAATTGGTAACATATTGGGAATGAAAGGTTCTTCCACCAAGAAGTAAATTGGCAGCAATTCCTCTAGGCGCTGTGGGTAAAACAGTACCACCACGACCTCTAATATAATGTGTTAAAACTTTATACAGATATGTTTTTCCACTACCACCTGGACCACCCAAGAAAAAGCATTTGGGGTGTACAGTTTGATCTTTGATGGCTGAAGTTATAGTCTGAAAGGCTGCCAACTGTTCATCATTCAGAGAATTTATCAAAACCTCTGCCCTTTGTTGCTCGTACAATTGGTCACATGTATTTGCATTCATTAATAAAGGATAGTCTGGAAGTTTGAAATGTGAACATTTCATTCCATGCAATGTGAATACCTCCTGAATTTCGTTAAGGGCATGCGTTTCACAGTTTACACAGGCACCTTCTCTTCGGTGTAATTTCCAACAAAAATCTTCAATAAAATGAGATTTATTCTCATCCCATAATTTGTCTGCAGCAGAAGGACATCCAAACACACATATATATGCAAAAAGTTGCCATAGTTGTTTGGGCATATTAAGGATGATTGCATCGTCAATCATATCTTTCCAGATAGTGTCGTCAAGTAATAATCCTCGGTGTTTAGCAGCTTCACGGAATGTATCAGAAGTTACACCTCCTACAGTTCGCAGATCCTCAAAACTCACCGCACCTTTTACATGCAGAAGCAAAAGTCTAAGGTAATATCGTTCTGGTTCTCTAGTGCTCACAGTGAACAGTCTACCTAATACCTTATTCCCACCCTTTCGGCGTTTTGTCCACAAAGAATTAGTAAACACATAATGCTGTGGGGTCTCCCAATAATAATAATTACGTGCATCAGAGCCTTCTCTATTCAATAAGAACCAAGCCATCAAAGTCGAGTTATGCCTTTTAGCCCTATCTAAAACTTCAGCAAAATCATCTGCATGAAAATATAAATTCTGATCATTTGGCAGATGAATAGCTAATCTTGTGATTGCATGAGATTGGTCATGCATTCGCATTCCAAAAAGTCTCCAAACAGCCTCAGAAGCGCTCACATACCTGGAGTTAATGAAGTCCTGTACTTCGTCATGATTGATAATATATTTTCAGAAATTTGAATATTTGCACAGTCGTGCCCTTTATAGATGTATTTAAATGGATATTTGACACTTCTAATTGATGCACAGACTTCAACATTTATATGACAGTTATATTTGAGGCACAAATATGGATTATAAGGGACAATCCAAGTATTATCGACAATTATATTTCCAATAGAAATGGTGCTACCAGATCTTCGTTTGTATTTGGGATATCCATCAATATTTCCAATGGTCGCATTTTGAAATTCTTTTGGATATCCCTTTGAACATTTTCCATTTTCCATACATGGACTACTTGGATTTTGCATTCCACATGGTCCATGTACCATATTTGATTTTACAATTTGAAAAAGTCGAGGACACTGGTCCTCATCTGGAATTTCTGCCTTAACTATATGGTCAATGTCATCTTCTGAACGTAATTTGGACTCACTATATAATATCAATAATATGTGAGCATGAGGCAGTCCACATTTCTGAAATTCAATGACATGAATCTTAGCTATTACTTTGCCAAATAAATGGAATTTACATATATCATTTCAAAGAGCCTTCAGCTTAATATTAAAACCCTGACTACCAAGTCAGGTCTGTTTTCAACTTTTTGCCCGCGTTGTAAATTGTTTGTAATATCTGCCCATTTGGGGTTGCATGTCATGATTATAAATAAATCGGGCTTGCCATACTTCGTTACAATTGCCATAGCATCCTGATATCGCTGCTGCATATTTCTGGGACTACCCTCAAAAGATGATGGAAATATTATCATTTTACCAATTGGCACATTGTCATTTTCAGATCTAGATTTGAGATAATCCATCAAACCACTATATTTTTCAACTCTCAACTTAGATTGGTTTGCTTGATGAAATTTATCTGATTGGCCTCCATTTTTGAATACGAATCCACAATAAACTGTTGAGTTAATTTTCCTGCATCTAAAATAGGATTGAACATGTCCCTCACAGAGAGATGAAATCCATAATACTGCATTTGTGTGACTCGTGTCCTTACATTTTTTCTAGTATTATTGTCGACTACACTGTTGTCTCTGAGTCTTAATGCAATATCTGTTCCCCAGCCTTTTTCACCATGTGGGGAAAGAATAGGATATGTCATTGCATCTAATGTAGGAAACAGGATACTGATTTGTTTCATTTTAGTGGCACTTGGATTATTAAGATCTGGTTTACAATGAATAAGTCCCTTTCAAAAGGAGGTTTTCTGAATATGACAGCAACTTCGGTTACACAGGGAGAATTATATCTACCTGGGTCACTGTTACGATTGTATTTAATTGCCATTGTTACCTCTGTGGGAGCAATACCTTTTGCTGCTGCTTCAGATTGGGCTTCCATTTCTACCTCATGTAGCATCTTGTACGATTTTGTTAATTCGTTGATTTCATGCATGAAGTTGTTGATGTTGATCATGAGTCTTTCTGAGCAGCCCTGGTTTTCTGGCATTGCTAGTCTTTTACTTGTAGCTTCGGCTGTATCCAAAATATAGAGTTGAGCAAACTTCAGTGAAACACCATCCGAAGGGTATAAAGTTCCAGTACGGTGATAAACTTGTCCGTGTATTCTAAAACAGTATGGCCCATACCCTGATGACGATGCAATATTAGCACCCATGGAAGCAAAAGCAAAAGAACTATTTATGGAAAGAATATTTTCCATGAAATTTTTACTGTCAGAATCTTCATTTGTCATTAATCTTTTTAAATATGCCGGTAATCTGGAAAATGTATATCATTTGGACAGACTTTCCCTTTGCTACAACATCGAGTAAATTTCCCATCGCATGGTTTTTCATCCGAGAAATTTAGGGCTAGGCAAAATTCACATCGAACTGTCATTCCACCACAACTATGTTCGAGGATTGCATCCTCATGTACTCCATTTTCGCTCAGAAGGCAGTTCCTACTGGTATTGACAGTACTTGTTGATGACTGTTCTCTAGACATATTCTGTCGTCGCCACCGCCTTCTTTCAACTTCAAAGGCACATTGGTCTTGAGACATTTTCTGTCGAAGATGCCGCTGTTTTTTGGCTTCAGAGCGACGTTTTTCCAGTAGCTGCACTTCAGATACATTCTGTTGCAGGTGCCGCCTTCTTTCAAGATCAGATGCACGTTGATCTGCAGACATTTTCTGTCGATATCGCCGGCATCTTTCAGTGGTAGAGCTATGTTGTATCAACCGTTTTTCTTTGGACATAGTCCCACCTGTCTACTTTCACAGTCTGAGATGCAGGTGAATGAGAGTCCTGCCTGTGAGGCCACTGAGAGCTCTGTGACTAATGGCTGATTCTGGGTGATTCTGTGGGGGTGGGACTTCCTCCTCCCTGCTGTCAGATTCCACAGCAGTGATGAGGAAGCTGGGGTGACAGAGGAGCCACGCTGTTGCCGTGCCACCTGGATCGAACTCGTGAGGGCCGGATGGTAGCCAGGAGGGTGGCGGATCGCTGCTGTCCCACCCAGGCAGATGATTGATGATTCTCTCTCATCATTAATGTTACTATCTCTCTCGCTCTCCTTTCCTCTCTCTGAAATCAATAAAAACATATATTTTTAAATTACTCTGCATTATTTTCATTATCTTTAAGTTTAAAATATTTATTATTCCACTTATGATTTTTTTCTTTAACCCATAGATTATGGAATCTATTGAGGTTTGTGAAAAATAACTTTTTATTTATTTATGTATTTTAATTCTGTTGTGGTTAGAGAACATACTCTTTATGATTTTAACCATTAAAATTAGTTGAGATTTGTTTTTATGCCCTAACATATGGTCTATCTTTGGGAAGTGCTATGTGCACTAGAAAAGAGAAATGAATTATGAAGACCCTTAGTGTTCTATAAATATTATTTAGGCCATGGTGGTGAATAGTGTTGTTCATATCTTCATATCTCTACAATTTGTATAATTTTTCTAAAAAAAATTTTGAGAGACAGACAGAGAGATTAAAATCTAATTGTAATTTTGGCTACAAACCACAGTTCTATAAAATTTGGCTACATTTATTGTGAAGCTCTGCTATGAGGTTCATACATACTCCTGATTGTCAATCTTCAAGATTAATTGATTGCTTTATCATGTGTGAAGTCCATTTTGTCTGATATTAACATAGCTTTATTAAGCTTTTTGACAGCATATCTATTTATGTTTAAGCTATATCTTTATATGTCATGTACATTTATTTTAGATAGTTATAATATTCATTCTCTATTTAGTGATCCCAATATATGTAGTCTTTGAGGTCTCCATTTTCTTTTTTTTCTTATTCTCACAAGGATGGGTTGCTTATTTATGTGTGTTTTTTCATTGTTGCTGTTTTTATGTTCTCAAACACTTTTAAAATTGTATTTATTTTAAAATTAAATTAAAGTTTTTCCATCACCATTCATCCTCTTTATGCCCTCTTCCACCTCCACATCCCCCTCTTCCCCACAATCTCCACACTGTTGTCCATGCCCATGAGTTCTCTTTTTCTTTCTTGTTCAATCCCTCCCCCTCCCCCCCAGAACACTCTCTTTCTATCAGAGATGTTTGTCTACTCTCCATAAGTCTGTGTTTATTTTGTTTGTACAGTTCGTTCATTAAATTCCACATATCAGTAAAAGTATATGGTACTTGTTTTCCTCTAACTGGCTTAATTCACTTAGCATGATACTTTGCAGGTGAATCCATGCTGTTCCAAAGGTTAAGGGTTCCTTCTTTTTTATTGGCAACTAATATTCCATTGTGTAAATGTCCCACGGGTTTTTTATCTACTCATCTACTGATGGACAATTGAGTTGCTGCCATATCTTTGCTATTGTAAATAATGCTGCAGTGAACATAGGGGTGCATGTATTCTTTCGAATTAGTGTCTCGGGATTCTTGGGACAAATTCCCAGAAATGAAATTTCTGGGTCATAAGGCACTTCCGTTTTTATTTTTTTTAATTTTTTTGAGGTAACTTAAAGCCCAAGTAACACTCCCTATATAATTAACATTTTTATTTTCAGATAATTAAATAAGTTAGCAAGTAAAAATATATTTTATCCAGAATTTTTGGTTATTTTATAAAAAGAGATAGTTTCCAAAACATATAATTCACCCTATTGCCTCACACATAAAATCTTCATTACCCACTTTGATTGGTTATTCCTTGTAGGCTATAAAACATTACTGTGATGATCTTATCATCTATAGTCCTATAGTATGAATTTATGTAGTATCAAAAGATCATTCTTTAGTGATGAATATTTTCACATTTTGGTTACCCATATATAGGTTCTAGAAATTCTAATTTGTTGATATTTTGTAATTATAGGCAGCATGCAGAAAATGTTTACCCCATTGATTAATAACTTAGTATATATTACATTACTGGTCTGATTATAATACATCTGTTTTTGGACTTGTGAAGATTGTTCCATTGGGCTTTCTAAATTTCTATCTCTCTCTGGGAGTTTTATTTCATGGGAGAATAAAGAGGAAAATTCTGGAGATATAGAGTAGAGTATTAATACAGATATATTTGATATACAATTGCAGATATAAAAAGAATATATGAAAAGAGGAAAACCTATAAGAAAAAGAGACTAAACGCTGGGCATATAAAGGGACATAAGTACTGAACATAAATAGGAAATGAAAAGAGAAAGGAACAATGGGTTAAACAGAAAAGACAGCAAGAAATAACACTGTGTAGAATTGATGAAGGGTGGCAAATATGAATATTTTGGACTAGGTCTGGGGTCTCTGGATACAAGAAGAGCTAAAGGTTTATCTCCAATGTCTTATCTATCTACTCTAACCTCACAGACCCCCAGTTGAGACTGAGAAAGAATTCCTCAAGGTTGAAAGTATATACTGCTAATATTCATGGTCTTATTTCTATAATTTTATCTATGAATCATGGATCTATCTATCATCTCTATCTAATCTAATCTAATCTAATCTAATCTAATCTAATCTATTTTATCTATCACCTATCTATCATCTAATTTGCTGGGAAGTGATTCTGTTTTTCCCACATAGTAAAATGCAGGATCCTCATATTATAAATTTTCTGATTAGACACTATTTTTGCTTCTGATTTATGTTTATGTTCCCAGAATTCTGACCTATGCATAAGTAGAAACCTGCCAATTTTAAAAATGGAGAACAGGAACCAGATTTGTTACTAAGTGCCTCCATTGTCACCATGACTGGCTTACTGCTTGTTAAATTTCCATCTTTTTATCCTGATAGTTATTTTTCTTTATTCAGGAGTGTTTTGTTCTGAGTTAAACCTCTCATTTTGGTGCACTATTCACTGAAGACAGTGTTACTACCTTCGTACTGTATAGAGCAGTATGAGGCCAAACCAGCTGGAGGAAGTCATGACATAGAGATTAGATCAGTCCTGATGATATCATTTAACCCTAAAAATAGCTGATCCTGAAGCCAGTTCTATCTCTGGAGTTGTCAATTGTTAAGCAAACCCATATATTCCTTTCTGTCTCTTCTTTTTCTTAACACACTATGGATTGAGTTTTCTGTTACTGGAAACTAAAATATTTCTAACAGAAAAACCTTACTAGTAGTTATTAAAGGGTCAAATTTACATGTACAGGTAAAATGAGAGTAAACAGACAAAGTTCTCAAAACTTGGAACATGTTACCATCTTTTTCAAGTTCTCTTAATGTCTAAGATTTTAATAAATGTCACTTTGGAGAAAAGGTAATTGGAGAGGGTAAAGTTTTACATTCTTAATATCCTCATATTATGTGGATTCTTTGAACATTGTATTTGGCCATGTCTTTGCATTTCAATTGCCTAGTCTATCTCATCAAGTGTTTATTGCATTAAATTGTAATAATTTAAGACAGAACTTCATTATTATAATTTCTACATCTTTCCTCAATGCTTATTTTAATAACAACAATAATAATAGCTACCGTGTATCAAGTCCTTATTGTGTGCCAAGTATTATGCTAAGTGCAAGATACACAATTAATTATTTAAATGGATACCATACCTAATTATTTAAATGAGCCTCAGTTTCCACATCTGTAAAGTTAGAATTACAATGCTCAATTTTACAGAGATAAGCAGAGCAGGATTTGAACTTTTTGTCAGACCCCACACCTAAGACTTTAAACACTATGCTACTGAACTCCAAAGTCTATACTCTTTTTTTTTTTTTTGGATTTAAACATTAGGCTCTCGATATTTGGATTGTCTCCAAAGATCACTTTGGATTTCAGGCACATTGTGAAGTATAAGAGGGCGAATGAGTCAGTAGGAGACAGGAGAAGAGCTACATGCGGTGCTGACCACTTCTTTAAGGGGAGGAGAATCAGCCACAGAACACAATACTCTTGGTTTTGCTGTGCTGAATAAAGAAAAGGAAGAGGTTGTCAGCACAGAACCCAGTGGTAAATCTTTCACATAGGAACATCATAATGGTGGCAGTGGTGGCCACAGCCTCTGTAACTTCCTCCTTGACCTCCACAAAGGGCTTGTGTAGGACCTTGGACAAAAAGAATTTTCTCCCAGAGGACATTCCAGGAAAGTCTATCCTATCCTGTTCAAAGGCATCAGTCATGCTCAGAGAGCAAAGGACATCCTAAACATCTTAATTCTCCTCCAGTTTAAATCTAGGGAGGAGCACTTCCACCTCTTCTTCATCCATCATATCAGGCCTTGTCTATTCCATGAGTTTCTCTTCAGGTATGCAGTCTCAGCACTATAATTTTTTTTAAAAGCTCCCCAGGTGATTCTTCTTTTCGGATATTTGCCAAATTGTTGCACTTTATTTATTCTTTTTATTGAATTTATTGGGGTGACAGTTTAACAAAATTATACAGGTTTCGAGTGCACAATTCTATAGCACATCATCTGTATACTGTATTGTGTGTTCACCATCCAAGTTGTCTCCATCCTCAGCATTATGTACCTACTAAAGGCCCAGTGCATGAAAATTCATGCACTGGAGGGGGGTCCCTCAGCCCAGGCTGCCCCTCTCACAGTCTGGGAGCCCTCGGGGTGGGGGGGTGGAGGTGACCTTGCAATCAGGGGAAGGCTATGTCCCCATCACACCTCTGCTGCTGCCACTGTCGGCAGCGCAAGCCTTCGCTGGCCCTGGTTACCTGAGACTCAGGCAGCCCTGGGTGGCTGGGCAGTTACCATCTGAGGCTTGCCTCCACTTTGGGCACCAGCTGGGCAGCTAACATCTGAGGCTTGCCTGAGCCTCGAACTGGCCCTGTGCAGCTGGAGGGCTGATGGTGGGTCTGGCTGCACCACACAGCTGCCACTACCTCGCGGGGCTTAAAGGACTGGGGGACTCCGCTGGGGCTGAGGGGACTGGGCACCTTCATCTTGTGGCTATGGGCACCACCATCTTATGAGGGTGTGATGGTCAATTTGCATATTCCATCTTTATTAGATAGGATACCCTGCTCCACTATCCTACACTATTCCCCCCACCCCCAGCGATTACTACACTGCTGTCCATGTCCATGAGTTTTTCTCTCTTTTTCCCTTTTTGCTCAATCTCTTAACCCCTCCCACCCAGCATCCCACCTGTTGAGATCTGTCAGACTGCTCTCTATCTATGAGTCTGTCTTTATTTGCTTGTTAGTTCATTGTATTCATCACATTTCACATGAAAGTGAAATCCTATCGTACTTGTCTTTCTCTGACTGGCTTATTTCACTTAACATAATGCTCTCCAGGTCCATTCTTGTTGTTCCAAAGGATAAGAGTGTCTTTTTTATGGCTGAGTAGTATTACATTGTGTAAACATACCACAGCTTTTTTATCCTCTCATCCAGTGATGGTTATTTAGGCTATTTCCAAATCTTGGCTATTGTAAATAATGCTGCAGTGAACATAGGTGTGCATTTATACTTTCAAATTACTGTTTCAGATTTCTTCAGATGAGTTCCCAGAAATGGAATTGCTTTAATTTTCCACAGTGGCTGCACCAGTCTTCATTTCCACCAACAGTGTATAAGGATTCTCTGTTCTACACATCCTCGCCAACACTTGGTGTTTGTGGATTTATTCATGACAGTTATTCTGACAGGTGTGAAGTGATATTTCACTGTGGTTATAATTTGCATCTCTCTGATGATTAGTGACCTTGACCATCCCTTCATATATGTCTATTGGCCATCTATATGTCCTCTTACTATGCAATAGACGTCTATAATTTTTTTTTTTTGCCTAACACCTTTCTGTTGAAACAGTACCCAGTATTTTCTTTGAGGAATATCCTTGTGTTCACTCTCAATTCATATAGTCTAAGTATGATTGAAACCTCCCCAAACCTCCAAGATTATACCCTGATTAACATAAACCATTCAACTGCCTTCAGTGATTGTTTTAAGAGTAGCCAATAATATACACTCAAAGGTTTGTTTATATTTCTGAGAAAGAGACTATTATTCCTATTTTTAAAGGAGCCTCCATATTGCTTTTCATAATGGATGAAAAAATTACATTCCAATAGTGTACAAGAGATGAAATATTTATTTTTTCAAACACAAAATTGTAATTATGTGACATGATAAAGATGGTAACTATTATTACAAGAGCAATCATATTACAATATATAAATGTATCAACTCAGCATATTATATACCTTAAATTCAAACAATGTTACCTATCAAATATTTCAATTAAAAAAGAGAAAATATTGAGTGTATAATAAGAGAAATAAAACATATTGCAAGTAAGACTTGGTGTCCTACATTTGGGAATGTGAAATGTCACATCAACAATGTTGAGTATTACATATAAATACATAAAATACCCCAAGTATAGAATTAGATGCTAAAATGAAATTTAAAGTAAAATAGTCAAGACTCTCATAAAACATGACAGATTTTACTCAAGAGTTACCTAGGGAGCTAACACATTTTCACAACATATGTTAGGTTGTGTACAAAGAACCAACATTTACAATAAAATACAACTCTCTTAAAAGTAAGCTATGCAAGATTCCCCCATGAGACTTTTAAAGATTCTGTTACTGAATTTGCATACTGCTTGACAATATTTTTAAATTAAAAAACCCCAAGACTTTTATAATGTGATTTTCAATTAGGCCATAACAAATTTGCATGACAGCAAAGACAGAATTTACAGTTTCAATGATTTTCACATACTGATTAAAGTCATAGTAATGTCAGATAGTAGGACATGTTGACTACAATAATTAATTTGTACAATATGTTTTGGGGTTTTTTAGATAAAGGTAGACTAATTTAGATGCAGCTAGTTTGTTCCTTCAAAACCTGGGTCTATATCATCTGTGAGTTTTCTTCTATATTCATCAATTTCTCTTAACCTAGACTACTTTGATACTTCAAGGAGTACTAATCTAAGAATATAATTAGAGTGGACTGATAAATCTGAAAAAATAATGGAGATCATATATCAGCCTTCAGTAGAAAATCCTATGTAAAATATTACCAACAATAATACAAATTTGAATATTTTCACAGAATTTGGTGAACTCAGCCTTGAGTTTGATCTACTGACAAAAAAAAAAAAAAAAGAAAAGAAAATGGAAAAAAATGATTTATATGTACTTGAAGATACAAAGAGAGAATTTAGCTTTAATGTCTTAAGTTTACATAAAATTAAATATCTGCTGATTAGTAGACAATGACTAATTTTATTATGAAACTTGAGTTAGAATATTATATCTGGCCTCTTGAAAGAATTCGAAGATGTCAATATAAGCTAAATTCAATTGTAAAATAAGGTCCATTCAAATCAATTCCATCATGATAAACATTCAAGGAAAGAATGAGATCTTTGAGTGACCACAATAAGAAGAGAAAAGGTAAACTATAAACTTTGAGATCATAATGATACATCAAAAGAATGTTGGGATGCAATTTGGAAAACTGCACAGTTCCTCAGGATCCCTTGGGGAGTTAGAACCTCTGAGTATAAGATTTGTTGGAATGATCACTTAATAAGTTATATAATTTCTATACATTGGTCTGTATACCTAAAATTAATATAATATTGTATATCACCTGTAATTGAAAAGATTATTTTTTTAAAAAGTATATTTTATTGATTTTTTTACAGAGAGGAAGGGAGAGAGATAGAGAGTTAGAAACATCGATCAGCTGCCTCCTGCACACTCCCTACTGGAGATGTGTCTGCAACCAAGGTACATGCCCTTGACCGGAATCGAACCTGGGACCTTTCAGTTCACAGGCCGACGCTCTATCCACTGAGCCAAACCGGTTATGGCGAAAAGATGATTTTTAAAATGGAATAGACAGAGAAGCAGGCTATAGCTAGGTGAGTGTGGAATCGTAAGAGTGGAAAGAAGAGAATGTTTCAAAAGAAAAATTTAATTTAGGATTAATAATTGGTCCTTGGTTTAGAAGATATGGATATTATTGATGATCTTAGGAAGAGCTGTTTCTTAAAGTGATGATTAGGAAAGGATGATGAGAAAGTGGAGAAATCTTTCTCCACCACTTATATTTGGACAAGGCATTTGTTCACACACACCTATTTCTTCCATGAGGATAAGAATCCTTATTCACCACACAATTAGGAAAATTAAAGAGCACACTTAGCACATTAATTTCACATGCAAATAAATCATGCTACTAAAAAATGGTCAACAAAATAAAGGTGAGATTACAAGATATGTAGAGATAAATGAGGATGACAACATGACATATCAAAACTTTTGGGATGTAGCAAAAGCAGTAATAAGAGGAAAGTTTATATTATTAGAGGCATATCTATAAAAATAAAAAAAAAACATTTCAAGTAAGCACCTAACATTACATCATAAAGTACTAGGAAAATTAAAATAAAAGCAGCCCAAAGTCTGCAAGAGAGAGGAAAAAGTAAGTTAGAGCAGAATTCAGTGAAATACAGAACAAAAATACTATAAAATTAATACAAAAAAGAGCATGTTCTTTGAAAAGATTAATAAAATTGACAAACTCCTGGCTAGACTTACTAAAATGAAAAGGCTCAAATAAACAAAATCAGAAATTAAAGAGAAGTTACCACAGATATCTCAGAAATATAAAGGATCAATCTAGAATACTATATAAGATTATATGCCAACAAATTCAATAAACTAGAAGAAATGGATAGGTTCCTATAAATATACAGTCTTCCTAGACTGAATTATGAACAATTGGAAAATCTAAATAGACCAATCAATTGTGAGGAAATTGAAGCAACCATCAAAAACCTCTAAAAAATTAAAAGTCCAGGATCCAATGGCTTCACTAGTGAATTCTACCAAACATTCAAATTAGATTTGCTACCTATCCTTCTCAAACTCTTCCAAAAATTTGAAAAAGATGCAATATTTCTTAACACATTTTATGAGCCCAAACATAACCCTGATACCAAAACCTGGTAAGAATGACACAAAAAAGGAAACTACAGATCAATATCTCTGATGAATGCAGATGCAAAACTTCTAAGCAAAATATCAGCAAATCGAATAAAATAATACATTAAAAAAATAATACATCACGATGAAGTGGGGCTCCTTCCAGGGTACAAGGATGGTTCAAAATATAAAAATCGCCCTAACCAGTTTGGCTCAGTGGATAGAACATCAGCCTGCAGACTGAAAGGTCTCAGGTTCGATTCCAGTCAAGGGCATGTAACTTGGTTGTGGGCACATCCCCAGTAGGGAATGTGCAGGAGGCAGCTGATCAATGTTTCTCATCGATGTTTCTAACTCTCTATCCTTTTCCCTTCCTCTCTGTAAAAAAATAAATAAAAATTAAAAATCAATAAAATATATTTAAAAAATAAAATAAAAACAAAATACAAAAATTTATCACTATAATATACCACACCAGCACAATAAATGATAAAAAAATATGATCTCATAAAAAGATGCAGGAAACCATTTGATAAGATACAACATCCATTTATGATTAAAACACTCAATAAAATGGATATAGAAGGAAAGTACTTCAACATAATAAAGGCCATATATGATAAACTCTTAGCTAATATCATACTCAATGGTGAAAAACTGTAAGTTTTTACTCTAAGATCAGGAACATGACAAGGATGTCCACTCTCACCACTCTTATTCAACATAGTGCTAGAATTTCTAGCCAGAGCGATAAGGCAAGAGAAAGAAATTAAAAATATATATCTAAATTAGGAATGAAGAAGCAAAAGTGTCTTTTTTTTTTCAGATAACACGATTCTTTATATAGAAACCCTAAAGACTTCATTAAAAAGTGATTAGAACCAATAAACAAATACAGTTAAGTTGCAGGATACAAAAATCAATATACAAAAATCCACTGCATTTTTATATACTAGCAATGAAATTTTAGAAAAAGAAATGAAAAAAAATTATTTTGCAATTGCAACCAAAAAAATAAAAAAGCTAGGCATAAACTTAACAAAGAATGTGAAGAACCTATATCCTGAAAATTGCAAAGCATTTTATTAAAAGAGATTGAAAAAGACATAATGAAATAGAAAGATATTCCATGTTTATGGATTGGAGGAATCAACATAGTTAAAATGGCCATATTACCCAAAGCAATATACAGTTACAATGCAATCCCCATCACAATTCCAATGATACTTTTTAAAGAAATAAAAAAAATCATCATATTTGTATGGAACAACAAAAGACCCTGAATAGTCAAAGCAATTTTGAGGAAAAAGAATTTAGCTAAGATATCACACTACCTGACTTCAAATTATACTACAAAGTAAAGATAATCAAAACAGCATGGTATTGGCAGAAAATCAGACACGCTTACCGATGGAACAGAATTGAGAGCTCAGAAAATAATCCACATGTAGATGGGAAAATAATTATTGACAAAGGACCCAGAAATATACAATAGGACAAAGAATGCCAAGTCAATAAATGGTGCTGGGAAAATTGGAAAGGCACATGCAAAAGAATGAGACTGGACTGTTAATTGTCCCCCTATACAAAACATAACTCAAAATGAATCAAAGACCTAAATATAAGATTTGAAATAATAAATTACATAGAAGAAAGCATAGGTACCAAACTTATGAGCCTTGGTCTTAGAGAAGATTTTATGAACTTCATGCCAAAAGGCAAGGGTGGTAAAGGCAAATGTAAATAAATGAGACTATATCAAACTAAAAAGCTTCTGTACAGCAAAAGTAACCATCAACCAAACAAAAAGGCAGCCAACAGAATAGGAGAAAATATTTGCAAATTACAGCTCTGACATGGGGTTAATATTCAAAATATATAAAGAATTAATACAACTCAACCCCCCAAAATAAACAATTGAATTAAAATATGGCAGAGGACCTGAACAATCACTTCTCCAAAAAAGACATACAAATGACCAACAGATATATGGAAAGATGGTCAACTTCCTTAGCTATTAGGGAAATTTAAGTCATAACTATAATGAGATTCCACCTCACACTGTTAGAATGGCTATTATCAACTTGGGAAGTAATAATAAGTGTGGAAGAGGTTGTGGAGAAAAGGAAACCCTCAGTCACTGCTGGTGGGAATGTAGACTGGTACAGCCACTATGGAAAACAGTATGGAAGTTCCTCAAAAAAATGAATAAATTTACCATATGACCCAGCAGATGCTCTTCTGCATATCCATGGGAAATATTTGAAAACATTTATTCACAAATATATATGCACCCTTATGTTCATTGCAGCATTATTCATGGTGGCCAAGACATGGAAATAACTGAAGTGCCCTTTGCTAGATGATTGGACAAAGAAGATGTGGTCCTTACTAGTCTATACAGTGGAATAATACTCAGCCATAAGAATAGATAAAATACTGCCATTTGTAACAACATGGATGGACCTTGAGAATATAATACTCAGCAAAATAACTCAAAGGCAGTTAAGAACCATATAATTACACTCATATGTATGGTATTAAACTGAAATCAATAAATGAATAAACAATGAAAAAAATAAGCAAAAACTCAGATACAGACAATAGTATGGTGGTTACCAGAGTTAAAGGTGGGTGGAAGATAGGAAAGAGTAAAGAGGGTCAAATATATGATGAGGGATGATGATTTGACTTTGGGTGGTAGGCACACAATATAATATACAAATCATGTGTCATAGAAATGTACACATGAAACCTTTATAATCTTATTAACCAATGTCACTCCAATAAATTAAATAAAAAAGGAAACATATACTTGACCTACAGTGTACCTATTATGTTAAACATGTGTGATATTTACCAGTTTTTCCTTGCACGGTAAAGGGGAGAATTAGCATGCACTGCTACCTCACCATTTACCCAATGAATCTTATTCTCAAAAGTATTATGTGAATACTTGTAAAATGACTTAATGAACTCTTGATATATTATCTATAACAATCTCTGAATATAAAGATTTCTCAGAGAGAAAAGGAGAGTGGTAGTGTTTTGTTTAGTCTTGTTTTTGCAATAATATATCTTTTAAATATATTTAAATGTCAGGGTGAGACACTTGAACTCAACATGAATGGCTGATGAAATCAATACAGTACAATGAAAATAAATATTTTCTCTGAATTTAAAATTAGTGAAGCAGCAGATTCCTGGGCAAGCTTCCATTTCTCCTTTTAAAGCTGAGGAAAGCTGCTTTATGAAATACTACAAGTTTGAGCCAGGATACACTACAGGATAAATCAGTGTCTTAAAAACAGGGAGGCTTTAAGCAGGTCACAAGATAGATCTGAAGACAGGTAACATAGGGTTCACAATCCAAAAGTGTTTACCATATAATAGATAAGTGCCCAGAAGGGGGAAAAGGTGCAGATCCAGCAAGTCCTGAAGTTGCCCGCTTTACACTATCACAGAATTGCAGTATCATCAAAATCAAGAGGTGGTGATGAAGTCCCAAAGACCTCTGCTAACACCTGCAACTGTGGATTATGATCACATTTGGCAGGGCCAGGGCCACAGCCAATCAGGTACAGCTCTCAGCAAGCTGCTCTTGTGAAATAAACGGGTGGTGATAACATCTGGACATACTATGGAGAAAATCCATTTGTTAGAAAAGCAAGTTATTTATAGATGTGTTGTTTGGTTTGCTTGTGTTTTCCCTCAGATATACCAAGATCCATGATAATAAGTCATTGTTTTATTTGGAAAACAAAACAAAAAGAAAAAAATGGAAAATAAGCAAATATCCAAATCAATTGAGTGTCAGCTAAATTAAAATACAAAAGTAGCCTTTCGTGATTTTTTTTTAAATATATTTTATTGCTTTTTCACAGAGAGGAAAAGAGAGGGACAAAGAGTTAGAAATATCGATGAGAGAGAAACATCTATCAGCTGCCTCCTATACACCCCCTACTGGGGATGCACCTGCAACCAAGGCACATGCCCTTGACCGGAATCAAACCCGGGACCCTTGAGTCCGCAGGCCGATGCTCTATCCACTGAGCCAAACTGGCCAGGGCCCATGATTTTTTTTTTTTTTTTTTTTTTTTTTACCCTATGGAATATATTGTTATTACAAAGCTTAAGAATGCTGCTGGCAAGGAAGAGTTATAAAATATTTGATTGACATCTTCAACGTTACAAGTGGGGGAGGGAATAAAATATCAGGTTCTCCTTTTAGGTCTGTGTAGTAACGTGAAAATCAAAGTGCCAGTTGAAATTAATGGCTGACAAATTTGGATATAATAAAAAGTACTATTGCTTTGGTCATTGTAAGGTAGTCTGTGAGACTGATGAAGGTCACAGAGGCCAATTCTGTATTCAATTCCAAGAAAGGCACAGTAATTTTATGACCGCTAATCATGTTTGTGAATTTCATGCAAGCTAAGTTAATGAAGAGGGTAGTCAAAGCCATGCTACAGTGTTTAAATGAGCTGTCCCTATATGTTAAAGAAATAATTTAATTTTCACCTTGCACCATTAATTCTGACAAAAAGATTATTTTCTCCATCTGGGAGATTTTAATCTAGACACTGGTTCATAGAGTCACTATATGACTTTATTAATGACATTAATGGAGTTCCTTCACATTTGTATAGTAATTAACATTTCCTAAATATTTTATGACCAATTATTCATTTAGTTTTCATTGTGTCCCTAAGTAATAACGATCCCATTGAATATTATTCTTACTTTTTATTTTTGTTTCTTTTTTAACATGAGTGTAATCCAGGCCAGAAATTTCCTAGAATAGAAAGTTGCTCACTATCAATAGCTGTAATATCAGAGCATAGGGTAAAGGAAGTCAAGTAATTTCCCTGATCTCAATATCAGTTTTCTCATCAGGAAAATGGAGAAGATAAGGTGCTTCAGTCCTAATATTACGGAAAGCTATGAGTTTAGGTCACTGTCAAGGCTAACCTCATTTTAACATTATATACACCAGACTGAAAGTTTAATAACATTCTAGTACTCTTGGAATGCTGAGAAAAATGTACATGAACTGTTAGAAACTAATGTGCCCACTTGCTCATTAATGTGTTTTACCCCTAAGAGGCAGACTATCAATTTCTCAAGGTTAAGATCTATTTTCTTCTTTTTTTACTTGATGGTATTTTCTGTTAAAATAAAATATTATATGGAAAGCTGACATATTAATATTAAGTCCAAATTTCACAGTACCCTGAAGTTAGGTGTTTAAATATTATATTTTTCAAAAATTAAAATTAATTTCTACAGGAATCCCCATTTTATCTGAGATAGAAACAGAAACCAAATTACTTTCAGACAAACTCAGTCACTTTTATTATTTTTCTAAGTCATTTCAATTTAAATGTTTTGAAATTCATGATATTTCACTCACCCCTTCTTTCTCCTAAGCTTGCAAGGGGGCATATACAAATGTCACATTGACATCACTCTCGAACTTTGTTTTGGTTTTCCAATATGCACTTAATTCTAATACTGGGCTATATTCCCTTGTTTGCTGGCATCATTTTGATGTAATGGTGTTCTTACCTGACTCCCTACTGGGTTATGTACTCTTGATTTCTGCTATTGACTTCTCTCAGAGCATCCAAAAGAGCTCCAGTAGGCCATATGGATATCTCTCTTTCTCAGCTAACTTGGTGCACCTGTCTTGGGAACCTTGAGAAATTTTGTGTATTTGGCCTAGCCATACCAGAGCTTCAGGAAATTAAAGAATCTCTCTCTGACACTCCAATTTTTAGACAAGCCATGTTATCAATTCTTGTAATATGATGTCAAGCAAAGATTTTTCCATGAGCTTTGCAGGGTACCTGTGTTTCACCAAAGAAAGATTCAAAGATCTTCTACTGAGGAAATCTAAACTTAAGGAGGGTTATGTTTCCCATTTCCCCAGATCTCAGACTGGGTTCCCATGTTGTTTACAACTTTACATTCTCTCCAAACTGTTGTCTCTTCTGGAGCTCATGAAGCTCTTTTTTCTTCCTCCTATGACAGGTGAAATGTTTATGTAAGTGTTCTTCAAAAGATAAGGATTATACTAAGATTGAGACCTTGGAAGTTCAATGTTAGCAATATTTTTATTGTTTTCCTTTACATTTCATCTGTGGCCTCATTTTTCTAGAGAGTGGAGATCAAGTATATTAAATGAGGATGAGAGTGAGGGCACCAAAGAAAAATGTGAAGGGTACCATGTAAAACAAATAAAAAAAACTAGGAATAGTAAGAAAACAACCTACCACTGAGGCTAATAATTTACATAATTTTAAAAGGGAAAGATAAAGTAGGAGCTATTCAGAGGCCCATCCACTATCTCCTGTCCCTTTACTTACAACAACCATTAGAATTTCCTAGAAACTCTAGGAATCCATGAGGAACAATTTGAAAAATACTGAAATGTACTAAAAATTTGGATTTAGTACTGGCTCTACCATAAACTAGCTGTGTGACTTTGGATAGGGCACTTAATATCTCCTGTATTCCTCTTACCACAATTTTTAAAATAACAAGAGAAACAAAAAAAGTATAATTAGATCTTCTATGCCTAATTTATGGGCTAGTGTAAGGGAAACATAAATAATGGATGTAAAGCATGATGACAGTCAAGCACTATAGTCAAGATAAATATATATATATATATATATATATATATATATATATATATATATATATATATATATATATTAGAGGCCTGGTGCACAAAAATTTGTGCACTCAGTCAGGAGGGGGGGATCCCTCAGCCCGGCCTGTGCCCTCTCGCAGTCTGGGACCCCTCAGGGGATGATGACCTGCTGGCTTAGGCCCTCTCCCTAGGGGATTGGGCCTAAGATGGCAATCAGACATCCCTCTGGCAGCCCGGCAGCCCTTGGGGGATGTCCACTTGCCAGCGGGGAGCAGGCCTAAACTGCAGTCAGACATCCTTAGCGCTGCTGAGGAGGCAGGAGAGGCTCCCACCACCACTGCTGTACTGGCAGCCATCAGACTGGCTTGTGGCTGAGCAGAGCTCCTCCCATGTGAGAGCACCCTGACCACGAGAGGGAAGCTCCTGCATTGAGCATCTGGCCCGTGGTGGTCAGTGTGTGTCATAGTGACCAGTCATTCCCAGTCCTTCTGCTGTTAGGGTCAGTTTGCATATTAACCTTTTACTATATAGGATAGAGGCCTGGTACATGGGTGGTGGCCGGCTGTTTGCCCTGAAGGGTGTCCCGTATCAGGGTGGGAGTCCCGCTTGGGTGCCTGGCCAGCCTGGGTGAGGGGATGATGGCTGTTTGCAGCTGGTTACACCCCCTTCAGGGTGGGGGTCCCCACTGGGGTGCCTGGCCAGTCTGGGTGAGGGGCTGAGGGCCGTTTTCAGGCTGGCGGGTGACTGAAGCTCCCAGCCTCTCCTTTTTATCTTTTTTTTTTTTTTTATTCTGGGATTTATTTACTTTCTATGGCTGTCACTGGAGCTGAGAGCCAGCTTTAGCTCTGAGGCTGGCTCCAGCTTGAGGCCTCAGCTGCTGAAAGCAGGTATCTGGAGTTTGTTTGGCTTCTATAATTGCAACATTGTTTCTTAGACTGCAGCTCAGAGGTCGGCAGCGGCAGGCAGGGAACCTTGGTTTCCTCCATCACTCGAGCAAGCAAGCCTCTTGTTCGCTTCAGCTGCCTGGCTGCCGGCCGCCATCTTGGTTGGCAGTTAATTTGCATATCACCCTGATTAGCCAATGGGAAGTGTGTCGGGGTTATGGTCAATTTGCATCTTTCTCTTTTATTAGTATATATATATATATATATATATATATATATATATATATATATATATATTTACTGGAGGCCTGTTGCATGAAGAAATTCATGCAATAGGTCTTCCTTCCTCTGGCTGCTGCACCGGTTTTCCTCCTGCACCAGGACCCAGGCCTTTGGTCTGGCCACAGCAGAGAAGCCAAGCCTCTTCAGTCTTCAGTCTTCACTCCGGCCTGAGCCTTCAGTCTTTGCTCTGTGCCTGTGTATGCAAATTAACCACCATATTTGTTGGGTTAATTTGCATAGTTGCTCTGATTGGTTGGTGGGCATAGTGGAGTAACACCAATTTGCATGTTTCTCTTTTATTAGTGTAGATGTATACGCACACACATATATAGAGGTAGAATGCATTTATTTCCTTCTTTTTGTTTCACTCTGCCAGGGAATTTCAAGATCTGAGCACTTTGCTATCAAATCCTTTCCCTAAAAAGAGCTGTCTTGTAATGAAAATGTGATGTGCCTTTGGATTGTTTAGATATTTCATTGCCACAACTTGCTATGCATGGTATTCACAATCATCCTCCATTTATATGATAGTAATAAAGCCTCATGTCTGAAATCTTTTCCTTTTTTTTCTTTCCTGTCAAAACTTACCATTCATTCAAGACCTCAAACTCTCTTGGTTCATTCTTAATAATGCATTTTTATCTTAGTAAGGATGAGCTATATGTGATGATCCATTTAGTAACTCTACTTGTGTATATTTAACTCTAATTGTGGGTATGAACTATTGTGAAAAGGTACTTGAAAAAGTTAATGGTGGCAGCAGGAGTAGGAGAAGCAGGGTAGATGGACAAAGAAAAGATAACAAAGTAGAAAGAAGCAGGTAATATTAGGAATCCTGAATATTCATCAAAGGTTTAATATCTGGGTCATAAACCAGTATGTGTGTGTGTGTGTGTGTGTGTGTGTGTGTGTGTGTGTGTGTGTGTGTGTGTGTCTGTAAACAAATTTGAGCACGCATAGGGGCAATTAGCAAGAAGAAAAATATGACCTTTTTTTCTTTCCATCAACATTTAATCTTTCTCAATTCAGAGAAATATTTAACAGAATGGAGACACCAATGATAGAACCTGCAAGAAATAAATTAAAAGATGGTATTACTGAGCTATTAAGTGCAAAGCATTTTGGAACATGCCACTGCTTTGTTATTTGAATCATTTCATGCCCATGTTTTTGTTTCAAGTCCCATGCACAGATTAGGAATTTCCCCAGCTTATAATTTCCTATTGCTTTATGTTTTAGACAGACATAGGCCTTTGGCCATATTTCTTGGCTGGCTCCATATTCAATTAGCTTTGACATGCTTTATAGAAACAGGCTTAGAATTTAGACTGATATAAAGTATATTTTGTGGTGGAGGGTTAATACAAATCTAGTCCTGATCTTTCCACATCCCTCCCTGATCCCCCAAAATATCATCCCCTATACATAAATTTGCATATCAGGAACCAGGGAGGGAAATCAGTAAAAATGATGGCAATTGGAGAAAAAAAAAAAACTTTCTCATCTGCAGCAGCAGCTGTTGATGGGTATTAGAAATGAGTGACATTCAGATACTGTAAAGCTGATGAAAATGGATGAAGCTATACAACTTAATGGAGTGAAGAGATTCGTTGAGCTCTTTGATCAAAAGAAACATGTTAGTGAATTGCTGAGTATATTTCAAGGTTGCTGTCACCATTTTGTGTTTTCCAATTATCAGTTATTTTAGGGTAGATGTCAGAAGTGGTAGATACCAAAATATTTCTTTTCTTACATTATTTTTTTACTTCTCACCTAAAGATATATCTTTATTGATTTTAGAGAGAGGAAGGTAGAGGGAGAGAGAGAACCATACATGTGAGAGAGAATCATTGATTGGTTGGTTGCCTACCATATGCACCCTGACCAGGAATCAAACCCTCGCACCTCACTTGGAGTGTATGGGCTGATTCTCCAACCAACTAAACCACACTGGCCAGGGTCAAAATATTTATTTTTTAGAAGAAAAAACCCTCGGTGCTAGTAATAAAGACCTGAGTTCCTGTGCATGGAACTTATCAATGGAATTCAGAATAAGGATCACATCCTCTGAAGTTGTAATTATGGGTACTTAAACCCACTACTATTAGTTTATTTGGTTAAACTAAAGTCTTTGTAAAACTAGAAATTGAATGATAATGGCATTTAAAAAAAACTGAAGCACAAATAATTGTGAAGCTCCTTCTCCCTCCATGACGATACACATTAAAAGAAAATGGAGAGAGAATGAGGCCCTTATCTAATAAGAGGTTCATATCCTCTATATATGGCATACTGCTTACATACAGAAAGGAATATTAGAAATCAATTTACCTAAAGCAATGTGATTCAGTATGATTCATCAAAAGGACGGCAGAATTCAATTTCTGTTGTATAATGTATAGTAACTGAAGTATAAGTACCTGATCCTTGATTAAAAAAGAACGAAAAACGACAACAACAAAGCATGGTCATCTAAAAACTGCAGCCACATTGCTTCTAGGATAGCTCTGTTTGAACAGATTCTCAACATACTTCAATTTAGCATGAAGCGAGTAACTGTGACAGCTGAGTTGGAATTACAAAATGGAAATATAGTCATCTGATTTTTCAAGGTCACAAAATCAAATCTCAGCCAGGGAAGTAGGGACTGTGGATCATTATCATTTGGAGACTAGTTATGAGCCAAACTGAAGGAGTCAGTGGTCTGTCTTCTACTCCTAGTGAACTGTGTCAAATCTTCCCATAAGCACAAACACAATTAGCATTTATTAGAGTTCTGGCTGCCATTCTTAGGAAAATGGTCAATGCCATTGTTACATGCGAGGCGGATTCAATAAAAGTCAAATTCTACTTCTTACCTGCAAAAGTGATCCCTTTAAGACTAAACTGTGACACATTTGCTTTAATAAGCAAAAGTTCTCAGTACCTTCAAATACTTACTAAAACCAAAAACTGTTTTTCATATTTCATTTTCTTACATATATTTAATACAAATATTTTTTTTATTTTCTCTTTGTGTAAATTCTAATAAAATATCACACTAATACACAATGATTCTAAGCAATCCATCTTGATCAGAGTTATGGCAACATTATCAAATTAGTAATTAACATTATATTTTGCTTTACTTCTTAGTTTTTATTACAATAATAACTTTGGGCAAACTGTCATGATTGAAAGAAAATTATATAGTTTGTATTTGACCAGAATTCAAATATATAAATTCTTCTCTGAATATATCTTCATAAAAACACTTAAGGTGCTACATTACACCAAAGGAGCCAGTTAAAATGTTTCAAAATGGACTCAGGCAGTCAATTGTATTTTGGCTAAACAATACAAACAGTGAGTTTGACATTTTCATAGCATTTGCCATTGTTACTTCTGTTTTGGTGTTACATCTGAGAAATCATTGCCAAGACCAATGTTCATATCTTTCCTTCTAGAAGTTTTATACTTTCTGTTCTTATTTTTAAGGTTTTAACCCATTTTCATTTGCTGTTTGTGTATGGCCTAAGGTATGAGTACAATTTTTTCTCTTTTTTCACAAGTTGAAATACAGTTTCCCAACACCATTTGTTGAAGAGAGTATTTTTTTCCCCATCTTGTGGCCTTGGCACCCTCATTAAAGATCAGTTTGCCATATATATGTGAATGTATTTCCGGGCTCTCTATTCGGTTCCATTTATCTATATGTATGTCTTGAATAATTAAAACTGTTTTAACTATTATAACTGTAATATATTTTAAAATTAGGAAGTGTGATGCTTCTAGCTTTGTTCTTCTTTCTCAAGATCATTTTGGCTATTCTGGAACTTTTGAGATTTCATTTGAATTTTAAAACTGTTTTGTCTATGTCTGTTAAAAATGCCATTGGGATATAGTTGTGGATAGCATTGAATCTGTAGATCACTTTGGGTAATATGAACATTTTAACAATATTAATTCTCCTAATCTATTAACAGGGGTGTCTTTTCATTTATTTGTGTATTCGTTAATGTCTTTATTTTTTCATTTTAAGTGTACGTGTCCTATACCACCTTGTTTTATTCTTTTTTTATTTTTATTGTTGACATTATTAAAGATTTCCCTATTCCCCCTCTTTTCCCACCTCAACCCAGCCCCCACTAATGTCTGTGTCCATAGGCTATACATATATGTTCTTTGACTAATCCTTTCATGTACTTTTATCGAGTCCCTCCCCTCCCCTCTTCCTCTTCCCTTCTGACAGCTGTCACTATGTTTCATGTATACATGACTGTTTCTAATTTGTCCATCAATATTTTTGGTTCATTAGATTCCACATATAAGTGAGATTCTATAGTATTTGACTTTCTATGACTGGCTTATTTCACTTAGCATAATAATCTCCAGGTCCATTGATGCTGTTGCAAAAGACACGATTTCCCTACTTTTCATGGATGTGTAGTATTCCATTGTGTAAATGTACCATAGCTTTTTTATCCACACATCCAGTGATGGGCATTTAGGCTTTTTCCATATCTTGGTTATTGTAAATAACACTACTATGAATACAATGGTGTATATATTCTTTTGAATTGGTGTTTCAGGATTCTTAGGATATTGGGTTAAAAATTTATTCTTAAATATTGTATGCTCTTGTAAATGAAATTGTTTTATTAATTTATTCTGGAATGGCTCATTGTTAACATATCAAAGCACAACTTATTTTTGGATATTTATTTTGTGTGCTGCACCTTTCTAAAAGATTTTTGGGACATCTTTAAGGTTTTTTACATATAGAATCATGCCATCTTTTTAACAGTGACAAGTTTACTTTTTCCTTTCTGATTTGGATTCCTTTTATTTATTGTTCTTGTCTAATTGCTCTGGCTAGGAATTCCAATAGTATATTAAGCAGAAGGGTTGAAAGTGGGTATTTTTATCTTGTTCCTGGTTTTAGAGGAAAAACTTTTAGTTTTTCACCATTGTGTATGTTGTTAGCTGAAGGGTTGTCATGTATGGTCTTTCCATACCTAAGTTGTTAATTATGTTTGTCATGAAAGGGTGTGGATTTTGCCAATTATTTTTTCTGCACATACTATGATGATCATGTGAATTATATCCTTCAGTCTGTGAATGCAGTGTATCACCTTGATTTGTCCATAATGACTTGCATCAGAGGAATAAATCCCTCTCCACCATAATGCATGATCTTATGAACATCCTATTGAATTCAATTGGATAGTATTCCTTTGTAGATTTTGCATAAATATCATCAGAAATGTGACCTGTAATTTTATTTTCCTGTACTGTTTTTGTCTTGGTTTGGTATCTGAGTGACGCTAGTCTCATAAAATGAATTTAGAAGTTTCCTTCTCTTCATTTTTTTTGGAAGAGTTTGAGCTGGATTTATATTAATCCTTCTTTAAAAGTTTGGTAGAATTTACTAGTGAAGACATCTGGTGCAATCTCCTTATTCGTTATTAGTCTCTCAGTATTTCTACTTCTTCAAAATTTAGTATTGAAAGGTTGTATATACCCTGAAATTTACCCATTTTTCTAGGTTAATCAATGTTTTGGTTTATAATTATTCAAAGTAGTCTCTTGTGATCCTTTTTATTTCTGTAGCTTCAGTTGTAATGTCTCCTTTGTTATTTCTGATTTTATTAAAACACCTTTTTCTTTCTTTTTTAAAAAATATTTTATTGATTTTTTTTTTTTTTTATAGAGAAGAAGGGAGAAGGACAGAGAGTTAGAAACATGAGAGAGATCGATCAGCTGCCTCCTGCACGCCCCCCACTGGGGATGTGCCCGCAACCAAGGTACATGCCCTTGACCGGAATTGAACCCGGGACCTTTCAGTCCGCAGGCCGACGCTCTATCCACTGAGCCAAATCGGTTTGGCCGCCTTTTTCTTTCTTAAACTAACAAGATGTTTGTCATTTAAAAAGAATAAATAACTATTTGTTTTATTGATTTTTTCTTTTTTTAAATTTTTTATTGATTAAGTTATTACACATGTGTCCTTATTCCCATGTTACCCCCTATCCCACCCACTCATGCCCTTACCCCCTGTTGTCTGTGTCCATTGGTTAGGCCTATATGCTTGCATATAAGTCCTTTGGTTGATCTCTCCCCCTTACCCCCACCCGCCCCTACCTTTCCTCTGAGGTTTGACGGTCTGATCGATGCTTCTCTTGATTTTTTTGACTATTTTCCTAGTCTCAATATCATTTATTTCTGCTGTAATATTTATTATTTCCTTCCCTCTGCTTTCAGTTTAATTTGCTCTTTCTCTCATACCTTGAGGTACAAAAGTAGGTTTTTTATTAAGATTTTTTAAAAATATATTTTTATTGATTTCAGAGAGGAAGGGAGAGGGAGAGATAGAAATGTCAATGATGAGAGGGAATCATTGATTGCCTGCCTCCTACACACCCCCTACTGGGGATAGAGCCCACAACCTGGGCATGTGCTCTAGACCTGAATCGAACCCAGGACCCTTCAGTCCACAGGTCAACGCTCTATCCACTGAACCAAACCAGCTAGGGCTAAGATTTTTTTTTTTAATATAGGAGTTTATAGATGTAATCTTTACACTTATTACTGCTTTTACTACATCCCCTAAGATATGATATATATGGTTTTTATTTGTCTAAAGATATTTTCTAATTTTTTAAATTTTTTTTACTATTCTTTGACTCATTGGTTGCTTAAGAAATGGTTTAATTTCCACATATTTCTGACCTTCCCAATTATCTTACTGTTTTAGATTTGTAGTTTTATACAACTCTGCTCAGAAAATATACTTGGCATAATTTCAATCTTCTTAAATTTGCAAAGACTTGTCCTGTGATGTAACATGTGAATTATTCAAAAGAATATTTTGTGTGTGCTTGAGAAGAATATATATTCTGCTTCTATTTTGGGGAATGCTCTATATATAATTTGTTAGGGTGATTTGGTCTATAGTGTTAAGTCTCAGTTTCCTTACTGACTTTCTGAATGATCTATTAATTAGTGGAATAATTTATTTATTAAAAGTGGAGTACTGAAATGTCCTACTATTACTTTGTTGCTGTCTATTTCTCCTTTAGTTTTTTCAATGTTTGCTTTGTGTATTTTGATGCTCTGGTGTTGCGTGCATATATATTTATTTGTTACTAGAGGCCTGGTGTACAAAACTCTTGCACTTGGGGGGGGGGGGATACCTCAGGTAAGCCTGTGCCCTCTCACAGTTCTGGAGCCCTCAGGGGATGTCCGACTGCCACCAAGGTGGGAGAGGCTCCTGCCACCACCACTGTGCTCGCCAGCCATGAGCCTGGCTTCTGACTGAGCAGCACTCCCCTGTGGGAGCACACTCATCACCAGGGGGGCAGCTCCTGTGTTGAGCAAGTGCCCCCTTGTGGTTAGTGCCCATTATAGCGACTGGTCATTCAGCTGTTTGGTTGATTTGCATATTAGCCTTTTATTATATAGGATAAACTACCTTTGCTCTCTTTGTTTGCTATTTACATGAAATATATTTTTGACACTTTCACTTTCAGCCTATGTTTATCCTTAAATATAAAGTGAGTCTCTTGTGAGCAGCATATAATTGGATCCGACTCTATGTCTCTTGATTGGGAAATTTAATGCATTTACATTTAAAATAATTATTGAAAAAAAAGACTTAACTTATTGTCATTTTGTTTTTTTCTATTTTGTAGTTCTCTTGCCCTCTTTTTATCTACTTCTTCCTCTTTTATTGATTTTTTGTAATGGTATTCTTTTTTTTCTTTTGTGTATCCTCTGTGTGTTTCTTTTTGTGGTTAACATGAGGTTTACATAAAACATCTCTTGTTCTCTCTCTACCTTTCCTCCTTCCTTCCTCCATCCTTCCCTCCTGCCTTCTCTCTCTTCCCACCCTTCACAATTCCTTTTGTTTGTTTGCTTGTTTGTTTCTTTCTTTCTTTCTTTCTTTCTCTTTCTTTCTTTCCATCTTAATTGACATTCCCTGATCTCCCTAGATCTACAGTTTTGTGTTTATCATTACTTTTCATTACTTTCTTTTACTTTTGATATTACAGTATATATATATATATATATATATATATATATATATATATATATTTCTAATGACAACTTTTATAATTGATCCATAGCTCTTGGATCCCTGCTCTGTTATTTTCATTATTTTTTCTCTTTATATTTATGTTTGGGAAGTATTTTTTTAAAAAATATTTTTATTAATTTCAGAGAAGGGAGAGGGAGAGAAACATCAATGTTGAGACAGAATCATTGATCAGCTGCCTCCTGCACACCCTACACTGGGGATAAAGCCCACAACCCAGGCATGTTCCCTGACCAGGAATCAAACCATAACCTCCTGGTTTATAGGTCGATGCTCAACCACTGAGCCACACTGGCCAGGTGGGAAATATCTTATTTCATTGATTCTTTCTTCAGTTGTGTCAATTCAATTAATGGGCCAACAGAAGATATTTTTAATTGCTATTACAGTTTTTTTAATTTACCATTTATTTTTTATTCATTTTGGAGTTCACCAATCTCTACTTATATTACCTATTTTAGCTTGCTGTCAACTTTTTCCATTTTAGCCTTTAACAAACTAATTACAATTATTTAAAATTCCTTGTCTCATAATTTCATGATCTGTGTCATATATGAGCCTTGTCCTAATAATCACTTTTCTTCTTGAAACTGTATTTTCCTTACCTTTCAGCATGGCTTGCAATTTTTTTTTATTGAAAGTTGGACATGATGGGTCAGGTAAGAGGAAATGAGGTAAGTAGGTCTCTGGTATGTTAATCTGGCCAGGAATTGGATTGTGTTTAATGTTTGGTACAGCTATAATGTGCCAGAGGCTTCAAAGTTCTCTAGTATAATTAGTTTTGTCTCTTCTTTCTTTTGTGCTTCCCTAAGTAATCCTCCTGAAAGACAGCCTGTTTTGCAGCTCTTTCAGATTAATCCTTTGTTATTATACCAGAGTACTGTTAGTGTGGTGATAAGGGAGAGGAAGCATTCTATAATCTTTATGATTGAATGTCAGCCTTTAAAGAGCTTGTGTTTCTGCAATTCGTACTGAGTCTTTTCCTTGCCCTGTATTTTCACTATGTTACTATATTAAATAGCAATGTTGATTTGTTTGTTTTACCCTTAACACATATTATAACACTGGAGGAGACTTGAGGTGGAGGGATTCCCTTCCTCCAACTGTGAAAGGCTTTGGAAAAGAATTTCCCTCTGAAGGTAGGGCCTAATTGTAGAGAAGTCTATAGGCATAATTTTCCATGGTTGCCTTTTCCTTTCCTATGCCAGAGCCATGATGGAATATTTCTTAGATCTTCAACATGAGGAACTGGAAAAGTTCCTACAAGTAATACCCATAAAATATGGGTGCCTTTATAATCTGTGGTTCCCAGAAGTTTCTCACTCTTATGCTAGTTCCACACTTAGCCTTCACCAATTCACCTGAATTATCAAGTGTTCTAACAATTTTTGTCTCCAGCGATTTCTGTTTCAGGTAAGCTGATCTCAGCTACAAATCTCTGAAACTTGTCTTTCCATAATTTAAGGTAATGGTTTGCCTTAAAAACTCAGCTTTCTAATGGGTTCAGAGAAGTAATTTATTTTCAATTTTCCTAGTTGCTTTTTTAATTGTCTAAAGTTTTACATATGTCTCCTTTTTCCTCAATTGACCCCTCCACCCCAGCCATTCCCACCCCTAGGACAAGCCTCCACTGCTACAGTGTCTATGTCCATTCCTTATGCTAATATACATGCATACAAGTCCTTGGTTGATCTCTAACCTCCCAACTACCCTGCCATTTGTCTCTGGATCTATTTTTGTTCATCAGTTTATGTTGATCATTATATCCCACATATGAGTGAGATCATGTGTATTTATCTTTCTACAACTGGCTTATTTCACTTAGTATAATGCTCTCCAGAACTGCCTGGTACTGGCACAAGAACAGACATATAGACCAATGGGACAGAACAGAGAACCCAGAGATCGACCTAAGCCATTATGCTCAATTAATATCTGACAAAGGAGGCAAGAACATACAATGGAGTCAAGACAGTCTCTTCAATAAATGGTGTTGGGAAATTTGGTCAGATACATGCAAAAAATGAAACTAGATCACCAACTTACACCATACACAAAAACAAACTCAAAATGGCTAAAGGACTTACATGTAAGATGGGAAACCATAAAAACCCTATAAGACTCCATAGGCAGGAAAATAGCAGATGTATGTTGTAACAATATCTTTACATATACAGCTCTTAGGGCAATGAAGACTAAGGAGAAAATAAACAAATGGGACCACATCAAAATAAAAAGCTTCTGTGCAGCAAAAGAAACCATCAACAAAACAAGAAAGTCCACTGCATGGGAGAACATATTTGCCAATGCTATTTCAGATAAGGGTTTAATCTCCAAAATTTACAGATAACTCATACAACTTAACAAAAGGAAGATAAATAATCCAATCAAAAAATGGGCAAAGGACCTAAATAGACACTTTTTGAAAGAGAACATACGGAAGGCCAAGAGACATATGAAAACATGCTCAAAGTCACTAATCATCTGAGAGATGCAAATCAAAACAACGAGGTACCATCTCACACCTGTCAGACTGGCTATCATCAACAAATCCACAAACGACAAGTGCTGGCGAGGGTGTGGAGAAAAAGGAACACTCATGCACTGCTGGTGGGAATGCAGAGTGGTGCAGCCACTTTGGAAAACAGTATGGAGTTTCCTCAAAAAGTTGAAAATGGAACTCCCATTGACCCTCTAATCCCACTTCTAGGACTATATCCCAAGAAACCAGAATCACCAATCAGAAAGGACATATGCATCCCTACTTTCATAGCAGCACAATTTACAATAGCTAAGATTTAGAAACAGCCTAAGTGCCCATCAGCTGATGAGTGGATTAAAAACTGTGGTACACAGTTAATTTACACATCTACACAACGGAATACTGCTCCACTATAAAAAAGAAGGAACTTTTACCATTTGCAACAGCATGGATGGAACTGGAGAGCATTGTGCTAAGCAAAATAAGCCAGTCCTAGTTGTTTCTTGTTGTAAGGACAGGACAGATGATTTCCAAATTCTCTCCATTTTGGAGGTGAAACCAAAACTCATGATGCGAAATGTTTTGGTAAGGCACAAGCAGGGATCTATGTTTTTTTTCTTTCCTCAATGGATAGTCAGATATGATTGACATACACTATATCTCTACTGATTTTGCCCTAACTGATTTGGCTCAGTGGATAGAGCATCGGCCTGCGGACTGAAGTGTTCGGGGTTCGATTCCGGTCAAGGGCATGTACCTTGGTTACGGGCACATCCCCTGTAGGGGGTGTGCAGGAGGCAGTTGATCGATGTTTCTCTCTCATCTATGTTTCTAACTCTCTATCCCTCTCCCTTCCTCTCTGTAAAAATATCAATAAAATATATTTTAAAAAATAAAATAAATATCACATTCATAGGTAAATTAATATTCATATTCTTATTTGTCTGTTTTTTAATTCTATTTTGTTACGATTTTGTCTGGCCGTTCTTATACCAAAATGATTTTCTTTTACATACAGCAAATTTGTAGTATAACAATATATAATATTTTATGTTACATACAAAGAATAGAACAGCATTTTAATTCTGAAAATATTAAATTAATATATTAGAGTTTTGTATGTTGATATTATGACCAAATATATTAAGAAACTCTATCTCATTCTAGTAATTTTATGATTCAGTTGGATTTCCTAGATAGAATAAATATTTTGCAAATATAATAATTTTCCTCTCCCTTTATGTATTTTCTAATTTAAGTTTTGGGAGATTTGTTTTCTTGTTACATATACTAGATCATGCACTGCACTATTACATGAAAGCATGGGTAGAAAATACTTTTTCCTTTTTTTAAAGGGAATTACTGTAAGACTTTCATTAAAAAAATTATTTCAGCTTCTGTGGTGAATATGGTAAACTGGCTCATTAAACATTAATTTCAGTAAGCAATTGTGTGCCTTTCTTTACTGTAGTGGTTAAAATGCTACAAATATTTTCTTATATTTCCAATATTCCTTTCTGGCTAGAGTTCTGCATACAAGTAAGAGTCTTCTAATCAGATTCATTCATCAAAAATTTGTTAAGTAAAGGTGAGGTATCTATGAATGCATCCACATTCCAGTGTTGTGATAGTGGCTTTCTGAATAGACAGAGAGAGGTTGAAGTTCTTCTAGTATTCAGTCTTTAGATTACAAAGTTCCTATAGGCATTATGAGAGGTGAAAACAGTCTTTACTGCTGTTCTGATTTGTTTTAGCTGATTACTAATAAGGTTGAAGAACATTTAAAGTATTTATCTGAAATGCTTTTCCCTATGTGAATTGCTATTAATTTCCCTTGAACAATTTTCATTGTGTTGTTTGTCAGGTTTAATGATTTCTAAAATGCTTTTATATATTTACCTTTTTAAATGATATACATTGTACATATCTTATCCAGTCCTCTATTTTGTTTTCGAAATTTTGTTTAGGCTGCATTTTGCTATAAAAATCTTTACAAAGTAAAATCTATAATCTACTTTTACAGCTTCTTGATTGTGTACCTTCCTCAGAAATACTTTTGAACCCAACATCATTGAACACATTTAAAAATAATATTTACATGCTTTGTCATGTGCTATAAAAATAATTAGAGATATTTTCTGGCTTGAGTAACACTTCTATAAATAATTTTTTTTCTCCTCATTTAATTTAATGGTCTTCTTACTTGGGATTTTACCTTGACTTATAGAAATGTTGTGCCTATTTTTAATGTATGTTTTATATACACTTCTTATCAATTAAATCTTCATTTAAGGTATAACTTTAAAAATATTAAAAACAGTTTGGGGATTTAATACATTCATTTTTTTATTATTGAATTATAGGATCATATTTGTTTCATATAATACTACGCTTTTACTGAACCATGCTTAGGTGTTGTTTCTCCTTTATGTTTTTCTTTCTTGATTTTGCTGGTTTGATAGAGTTCTCTTTGCTCTCTTTTATTCTTCAGTGATTGAGTATTAAAACTGACTTTTATTATTCAATATGCTGTTAAGTTTCAGTTACACAAATTGTAGTTTCTATTTATTCATCAAAATTGATAAATATCTCTGAATGTAAGACCAATTTTTGCATATTTACTCTTTCTCCTCTATCTCTCATTTTTTTAATTGTCTATTATTTAATATCTATAAGATGAACCATTCTGCATTATGTTTGCCCATTTTAAATATTATTTGATTCATAATTTTTTTAAAAATTTATAGTTAGGTTAAAATATAGTTTTAGAGTTCACCAAATTATTTCAATTTATTTTTTGAATCTTTTCTTTAATTTTTTTTAGAAAGAATTACTGGGTGAAAGGTTTTTGATTCCTAAATGTTCAAATTGTCTTAATTTTGTCCTCATATTTTAATGATATTTTCATCATGTTTCAAGTTATAGTTTTACAATGGAATACTACTTACCACAAAAAAAAGAAAAAGAAATCTTACCCTTTGGGAAAGCAAAGATGGACCTGGAGAACATTATGCTAAGTTAAATAAGCCAGTCAGAGAAAGATAAGTGCCTTATGATTTCATTCATATGTAGAATATAATGAAAAAAAATATCAAACAAAAATAGAAACAGACTTATAAAGAACAGACTGACAGCTGTCATAGGGGAGGCGTTTGTGGGGCTGGATGTAAAAGCTAAAGAGATTAAGCAAAATAAAAAAACCTCATAGACACAAAAAATAGTATGGTGATTACTAGAGGAAAAGGGGCATGAGGGGAGTAGAATGCTTTATGAGGGGAATAAATGGTGTTGAAAGGAGACTTGACTTGGGTGGTGAACACACAATACAATATACAGATGATGTATTATAGCATTGTACACCTGAAACGTATAACATATACAATTTTATTAACCAACTAGAGGCTTGGTGCACAAAATTCATGCACTCGGGGGTGGGGTCCCCCCCAGCCTGGCCTGTGCACTGTCACAGTGCGGAAGCCCCGTGATTGATTACCCCAAAGAGGTAGGCCAGAGCTGGGAGGCGGGACCCCCAGGCAGGCTTTGCTTCATGGAGCCAAGAGGAGGTGGGACCCCCAGGCAGACCTTGCAGCATGAAGCTGGGGGACCCCCAGGCAGGCCTCACCTCACAGAGCCAGTGGAGGCGGAACTCCCAGGCAGGCTCCATGCCACGCACACAGCATCAAGCCCAGCCCCACTGAACTGTGCAAGCCTGCTGTGTGCACAGCCATCTTGTGATGGTGTGAGGGCATCACAGAGTGACACTTAGGCCTTTATTAGTAAGGATGCTACCCAAATAAATTCAATAAAAAATAAAATATATATAATAAAATAATAATTAAAGAAAAATAATTGGGTGCTAAACATTATATATAAAAGTCCTGTCGTTTTCTGAGTACTTAGTTAAGTTTATTCCTAGGTAACTTAGTTAAGTTTATTCCTAGGTATCTTATATTTTTGTTGCAATGGTAAATGGGTGTTATTTTTATTTGTTTGATTTTAGTTTCTCTTTCTGTGAGTTCATTATTGGTGTATAAAAATGCCATAGATTTCTGGGTTTTAATTTTGTATCCTTCTATGTTGACAAGTTTATTTGTTAAATCTAGTAGATTTTCATGGAGTCTCTAGGATTTTCTATGTACAATATCATGTCATTTGTGAATAATGAGATTTTAACTTATTTTCCAATTTGGGTATCTTTTATTTCTTCTTATCTGATTGCTATGGTTATATGCTATATGCTTCTTATTCTTTGTCATCTTTTGCACACCTTTACCTTCTTATTTGATATTTAAAAGAATATATTAACTTCATTTAAATTCATAATCATTTAATTATTTAGCTAGTTTTTAGCATTTATTTTGTCAACTTTATTTTTAATTTCAAATATTTTTCTAATTTCTTTTTTTCAGAGCATTCTGTTATTTTTATGGACACATAATACTTTTAATCTTCTAGATTCCAATATACACAAGTATTTATTTGCCTTTCACCTTTATATTTCTAAAATCAGTATGCACCATGATTGGATTAGATTTTGTCCCCAGAAATTCATATGCTGATCCCTATTCCCCAATGTGATTTTATTTAGAGACTATTGGCCTGTGCATGAAATTTGTTCATGGGGGTGTGTGTCCCTCAGCCTAGCTTGCATCCTCTCCAATCTGGGACCCTTCGAGGGATCAGGCCTAAAAGGGCAGTTGGACATCCCTCTCACAATCCAAGACTGCTGATCCAATCCAGCCTGATTGATGCCTAACTGCTCCCCTGCCAGCCCAATTGCCCCTATCTTCCCTCCCCTGCTGGCCCGGTCACCCCCAACTGCCCTCCCCTGCAGGCCTAGCCACCCTTAACTGTCCTCCCCTTCAGGCCTGGTCACCCCCAACTGCCCTCCCCTGCAAGCCTGGTCACCCTTAACTGCTCTCCCCTGCTGGCCTGATTGCCCACAACTGCCGTCCCCTGCCGGCCATCTTGTGGTGGCCATCTTGTGTTCACTTGGGGGCGGCCATCTTGTGTGTTGGAGTGATGGTCAATTTGCATATTACCTCTTTATAAGATAGGATAAATCCTACAAAGAGGTACCTTATGATAAATAAGGTTAAAAATGTGGGTCCTTGATACAGTAGGATTAGTGTTCTTATAAGAAGAGACACCAGAGAACTTATCTTTCCTCTGACTCCACCATGTGAGGACACAGCAAGAAGGTGGCCGTCTGCAAGACAGGAAGAGACTCTTCACCTGGACCTGACCATGATGGCACCGTGTTCTCAAACTTTCAGATTCCAGAACAGTAAAAATATAAATTTTAATTGCTTAAGCCAACCTGTCTGTGGTATTTTGTTATGGCAGCTTGAACTTACTCATACAGACTTTTAACCAATTTGTACATTAAAAAAAATTGATTTGGTGATACATCGTAAATGCTTTTCAAAATAAAAAATATATTATTCATACTTTTAAGTTATTTCCTATTTCTTTGATATTTTTTATCTTTATTTTACCACAGGCAGTTTTTATGCTTGTAATAACAGTCCTTACATGCAATTCTCTTGGCTTTCATCAACAGTCTAATGACTTTTTCTTTCATATATATAAATGAAGATAAGTTGATATGGTCAGTTTTCTAATAGACCTTCATAAAAGGGCATTACAATAATAATCTATTAAAGACAAAAAACATTGCTGAAAATCTTATTTCTCTTCAGACTGTGTGAGGGTAAAGCAGGGAAGTTGAGAATACCTAATGGAGAAAAGACATTTGACCTTTTAAGGTATACAAACACCTATGAATTATTGTAGTCACCACTGTCTTCTTTTTTATTGAATTCATTAAGGTGACATTAGTTAATAAAATTACATAGATTTCAGGTGCACAGTTCTATAATGCGTGTTCTGTGTATTGTTTAACTGTTCACCACCACAAATAGAGTTTCCTTCTGTCACCATTTATCCTCCCTTTACCTTCTTCTAGCCACACACCCCAGCTCCCCTTTTCCTCTGATAATCACCATGCTGTTCTCTGTGTCTATGACATTTTTTTTCTTTGCTTAATCCTTTCACATTTTTCACTCAGCCCACCAACACCCCTCCCCTCTGATAGCTATCAGTCTGATTTCTGCATCAATGAGTCTGTTTCTATTTCATTTTTATTTTATTTTATTCATTAGGTTCCACACAGAAGTGAAATAATATGATACTTGTCTTTCTCTGGCTTATTTCACTCAGCATAATACCCTCCAGATATATCCATTATGTTGCAAAAGGTAAGATTAAGATTTCCTTCTTTTTCTTTTATTATGGTCAAGTTGTATTCCACTGTGTAAATGTACCACAGATTTTTATCCACTCATCTACTGATGGGCACTTGAGATTCTTCCAATTCTTTGCTATTGTAAACAATGCTGAAATGAGCATAGGGGTGCATATATCTTTCAAAATTGTGTTTTAGGTTTCTTTGAATATATTCCCAGAAGTGGAAACACTGGTTCATAAGGCAGTTCCATTTTTAATTTTTTGAGGTAATTCCATACTACTTTCCACAGTGGCTGCACTAATCTATATTCCCACTAACAGTGCACGAGGGTTCCCTTTTCTCAACATCCCTACCCACACTTGTTTTTCTATTTATTGATGATAAAAATTCTGACAGGTGAGAGGTGATATTACATTGTGGTTTAATTTGCATTTCTTTGATGATTAATAATGTTGAGTATTATTTCATATGTCTATTTGCTATCTATATGTTCTCTTCAGAGAAGTGTCTATTCAGATTTTTGCCCATTTTTAATTTGATTGTGGTGTTGTTGTTTTTTTTGCTTTGTTTTTTGGTGTTGAATTGTTTAAGTTCTTTATAATTTGTGGATATTAAGCCTTTATCAGATATACTATTAGAAAATATGTTCTCCCATTAAATGGGATGTCTTCTCATTTTGTTGATGGTTTCCTGTGCTGTGCACAAGCTTTTTAGTTTGATATAGTCCCATTTGTTTATTTTTAATTTTGTTTCCCTTGCATATATTCAGAACAAATATTGCTGCAAGAATTGTTGATATTTTACTGCCTATATTTCCTTCTAGGATTTTTATGATTTGGGGTCTAGCATTTAAGTGTCTAATCCACTTCGAGTTTAATCTTGTTTATGGTTTAAGAAAGTGGTCAATTTTCATTTTTTACCCATATTTGTGCAATTTTTCCAACACCATTTATTGAATGGACCCTCCTTATCCTATTATATATTCTACCAATCTCTTCTTCAACTGCTTATCTAATTTTGCTATTGATGAAATATATATTTAATCTATAACTACTTTCTGCTCCATCTGCCTGTCAGAGCATTCCACTTCAACTTTCCTTTTAAATACTACAACTTTGCTTACATCCTCCACCCATTTGAATCCTTTCAATGGTTTTCTTTTGCAAGGAAAAGAAACAGAAGTTAACATCATACAAAGTCCTGTGTGATCTAACTTCAATTAGGCTTCATTCTATATATTCTCTCTTGTTGTCCTTGCTGAAGCCTACTTCTGAACTTTTGTACTAGCCAAGCTTTCTCCCATCACATGGATTTTCAACATGCTGTTTCTTTTACCAGTCACAGTCTTTCATCTTCACTTTTGCTCATTTTTATGATCTCAGCTCAAATATCACTTCCTCTGAAAGATTTTTTTTTACTCCCTTAAGAAGTAAATTATTTTTCCTTTGTTTTCTCTTGAGCCATTCATCTTTACATCATAGAAATATGTATGATTATTTAATCAATGCCTGTTTCCCCCCCAAAAAAAATAGTAAGCATCATGAAAACAGGAACTGGTTTCACTAACCATATTACCCCTGGCATCTAGCAGAAAAACTGTACATAGGAACTCAATATGTATTTTATAAAATAATGGAAAATGAATAAATACATTAAATAAATAATATATATTATAGCTGAAGTAATTAACATTGTTTTACTTTTTGTTGTTTCCTTATTTGTTTTTACTTATCTATTGGAGATGCCCAAAGTAGCTTGCATTTTGCTTCACTTCTTTTTCCTGCCTGAACTCTGCAGACTCATTTGCTTTCTTTATCTAGAGGACTCTAACTTTTACAGGAGCCTATATGTGTATATATATTATTATTATTATTATTATTATTATTATTATTATTTCAGATAGGAAGTGAGAAGGAGAGAGAGATAGAAACATCAATGATGAGAGAGAATCATTGATCGACTGCCTCCTGCATGTCCCCTTCTGGGTATCAAGCCTGAAACCTGGGCATGTGCCTGACCTGGAATGGAACTCACCTCCTGGTTCATAAGTTGATGCTCAAATACCGAGCCACACCAGCTGGGCTCAGCAGCCCACTTTGAAACTTTTTTGGATTTCAGATCCTTGTATTCTTTTGTTTATGTTTCCCATCACTGTACCCAAATATGGTTTTTTTTTTGTTTAGCAATTATTCTCTATTTGCAGGATGACTAGAAATGATAATTTATCTCACTGTACATCATAATAATTAGATGGTTTACAGACAAGAACCTAGTTTAGTTCTTACAAGCTAAAGAATAAAAATTTTGAATGACGGATATAAAAAGAGTGATCATGCAATTTTGGAACATCAATCTAACATCAATTTGTTCTTATCAGTGGGACAGCATTATTGGGGAATTAATAAAAGCAAAGACAGCATGGGAGCACTGTAAAGCATAGAGATAATGGAGAGGGGCTCCAGAATTCATAAAAACACACAAGTATGTATGTCAAAGGCAAAATCTGCCTATTGCATAATTTACCCAAGGGCTAGAGCAGGAATAGAGATATTATAGTTACTCATTCTTTAAGTATAAAGTCTCAAAAACCATAATCTAATCATTACCAGCTTAAATGCTTAATATTAAAATATTTAAAATCATCATGCTTCTATTAATAATGGCAGGTTGACCCGATTTTATAATCAAGAGCTCCACTAGGTTATCAAAAGTGAAATATGTGTAAGTATGATACTACGATCTAAGGAATTAGCCACAGCCAAATGACTCAAATCCCTATATATAGTCTGATGTAGGAAAATACTATTTAACATTACCTGCCATACCTGACATGTACTCTTTATTTTGCATTTCATACATTGCAGTAAGTGACAGATACTTTTGACACTCTTGCTACCCACATTATTTTTAACAGCTCAACTGTTGACGATATTTTATAGCCTAGGGGTCCTTAATTTCAACATGTTCATTCTCCCCTTAAGTCTTTTTTTTTTTACAAGTTTAATGAAACACGTTTTTAATTAGCTGCACACTAATGAATAAATATAATCAGATCTATGCCCCCAATGCACAACCCTAGTAAAAGGGTCTATAAGCTCGAAAATAAAAATTTAAATCTTTATGTGAAAGCCAAATATTATGAATAAATACTAGTAGTTGTCAAACACTCAATGTAAAGAACATTATCAAAATTAAAGCAAAACAAAGTTATTTCTTAAAAGGTGATTTCAGGAGTTCATCATTTAGAAGTTGATTTGTATCAACTTTATTCCTTTAGTTAGGAGAAAGAGATTTTCTTTAAATAGGAACATATTAGCAAAAACGGTACTGTAAAAAAGACATTAGCCAAGAACTACTATTCCTCAATAAATGAAGTGTATTTTAGCAATAATGTAGAGTAAATTAATACCAAGGTTTGGCTAATAAAACACTCAAAATTTCAAGTTAGGATTTTTGTGTTAAATTCATGATTCTGTAACTAATTAGCTGTGTGATTTGGAAAAAATGACCTTTCTCTTAACCTTAGTTTTCCTTTTGTATAATGAAGAGAATGGTATTTTTTGCAACAGTTCTTTGTGTGGAATAATTGAATTCAAAAACAAATAATTACTGTACGAAACTATAAAGTACTATACAGATAGGATAGTTACTATTTTATTTTCTATTTTTTAAATATGTTTCCATTTTTATTCCCCAAATATTTAAACTGTCAACAATGTTTCAAGTTTGGAATTTGGTCCCAAGAGCCAAAGACACTATATAATCCTGTGGTTGCTCTTCAGAATCGTATAATTTAACCATTTAAATTTTATCATTTTAATTTTTTTATATTAAAATAATTTTAAACATAGAAAAGTTGCAAAGATAGTACAGTGTTGGTCAAAATGTTCCTGTTTCAGCCCTTGGGAGCTTTTCCATGTTGGCTCCTATGTCCTTTTGATATTCCTCCATTCCACTGCCCTCCTTTTTTCTAAGCCTGTCTTCCTTTCTGGCACCACAGGGTATCTATGTTCATCTTGTATTTTCCTTACCCATTTCTGTGATTTAACAGGTCTCCGAGGAGTATTGACTGATTGATTTCTTTTATTGGATAATGGTATTTAGAAACTATGGTCTGGGTTCTAGGTGTACTCATTGTTACTGGGATGTCCACAGATTATAAGATCTCTTGACAAATAGGGCTAGTATGTATACTAAGCCACACATTTACAGATATCTACCAGGTATATTCATTTCCTATCCATTTTTCTATTTAAAGTATGAGTTTTTACTGATCTGTCCATTTCCAATCCAGCTCGACAGACTTCATTCTAGTCTTTCCTTTGCTTATTTGTAACTTTCTTCTCTGACAGTTGAAAGCTTGCCTCTTACATACTGTTCTTACATCTTACAACTCATTCAGTAATACTTGCTGATTTAGCTTCTTGTGAATTCTTTGGGATTTTCTATGTAGAATATGATGTCATCTATGAATACAAACACTATATTTTCTTCCTTTCTCAATGATGTAACTTTTATTTACTTTTCTTGCCTATTTTACTAGTTAAAATATTCTACATAAATTTTTAAAAAGTAAGAAGATAAGATATACTTGACTGTTGTTAGGGATACAATATTCTGTCTTCAGTATTGCCATAGGCTGAGCATTTTTCAGATATGTTTTCAGGTTAAAGAAATGTTTTTTCTATTCTAGTTTTTTAAGAGTTTTTATAATTATAAATGATGTTGAATTTGGCAAATATTTTGTCTGCATCCTTTGCAATATTTTAAATATTTTTTCTTCTTTAAGGTGTTAGTCTTGTAAATGACATGTGTAATTTTATAATGTTGAAACAACCTTCCATTCTTTTTTTTATTGTTGAAACTATTACAGATATTCCCCATTATCCCCCTCTTTGCCCTCCTCCATCCAACCCCCTCCACCCCCCCCCCAAAGCCTTCACCACATAGTTGTCTGTGTCCATGGGTTATGCATATATTCATAAATGTTCTTTCCTTAATCTCGTCTAGTACTCCCACACCCCTCCCTTCTGACATTTGTCAATCGGTTCCATGTTTCCATGCCTCTGGTCTTATTTTGTTTGTCAGTTTATTTTGATCATAAGATTCCACATGTAAATGAAATTATATGGTATTTTTCTCTCTCTGACTGGCTTATTGGTTTAACATAATAATCTCCATGCTGTCCTGGCTGGTGTTTCTCAGTGGTTAGAATGTTGGCCCACACATTGAAGGGTCACAGGTTTGATTACCAGTCAAAAACACGTGTCTGGATAGCAGGTTCAAGCAACCAATCAATGTGTCTCTGTCATATTGATGTTTTCCTCTCTCTTTTTCTCTATCTCTGTCTCCCTCCCTACCTTCATCCCTCCCCCACTCTCTGAAAAATCAATGGGAAAAAATCCTTGGGTGAGGATTTAAAAAATATAAATTCTCCATGCTGTTGCAAAAGGCATGATTGCCTTCTTATTTACAGCCTAGTAATATCCCATTGTGTAAATGTACCACAGCTTTTTAATCCACTTCTTTTCTTATGGACACTTGGTCTATTTCTACATCTTGGCTATTATAAATAAATAATGCTGCTATGAACATAGGGATGCATATATTATTTCTGATCAGTATGTCCAGCATTCTTAGGATATATTCCAAGATTTGGAGTTGCTGGGTCAAAAGGCAGTTCCATTTTTAATTTTTTTTTAGGAAACTCCATATTGTTTTCCACAGTGGCCACATCAGTCTGCATTCCCACCAGCAGTGCAGGAGTGTTCCCTTTTCTCCACATCCTGGCCAGTACTTGTTTGTTGATTTATTGATGGTAGCTGTTCTGACAGGTGTGAGGTGATATCTCATTTTGGTTTTAAATTGCATCTCTCTGATAATCAGTGACTCTGAGCATCTTTTCATATGTCTCTTGGCCATTTGTATCTCTTTTTTGGAGAAGTGTCTTTTTTCTCTCTAGTTTCTTAAAGTGGATGTTTAGAAATGTGGTTTGATATTTTTCTACTTTTTTTAATGTAAGGATTTTATTTTATAAACTAGGGGTCCAGTTCACGAATTCGTGCACCTTGAAAGGAACTGTGGGCCCATCCTCCATTACCCCACCTGGCACCTTCCACTGTGGCCCCCAGTCCCCTGTCTGCCTGCAGCCCCACTCCTGCCACCGCTCCTGCCTGCTGATGGCCCAAAGTGATTGGGGCTGGCACCAGTTGGCGCTGTCAGCGGGTGCAAGTGGTGGCTGCTGCCCCGATCTTCCTTCAGGAGCAAGAGTAAGTGAAGAAGCCCTCAAAGGCAATCAGGCTGGCAGCCACTGCTCACATCCACTGATGGCGCCGAGTGATCGGCACCAGCACCAGGCTGGCTATGGGTGCGAGTGGGGCCAGTGCCGGCAGCAGGTGTGAGTGCCAGGAAGGACCACAGCAGGCAAGAGCAAAGAATTCAGTAACCACCAGAAGCTCACCCTGATGACAGCGACCGGAGCCCTGCCTTGGTCTGGCACTCCCGCTCATCCCATTGCAACCAATGCCCACCATGTTCTGTGCTCTGTTGCCTGCTGCCGACACCCAACATGTTCCACACACATCTCCTGGCGGTCAGCGCACATCATAGCAACTGGTTGTTCGGTTGTTCTGCCATTTGGTCTGTTTGCATATATGTTTTTTGCATATTAGGAGATATATATATAGTTCCCTCTAACCATTTATTTAGTTGCACTCATAAAATTTGATAGTTTTTATTTTCATTTTTTAAAATTTTAATGAATTAATCTTTCAATAATTATGATATATTTCATATCCATTCCAATGCTGTGAACACCTTAAAAAAGACACATACTATTGTTATAATGATTATAAGACTGGCTCTTTACTTCCATACAAAAAAATATAATGGTTATAAAGATCTAACTCCATTTACTAAAATGTGCTTCTTCATTATCTCTATTTTGATTCTGGCCCTTTCTCCTTCTACTAGCATCTATTTCTGCTTTTGTTTTTTATTTCTTCCTTGGATTAGAGTTTTACTTGCTTAACCTAGAAAGTTAGATTACTTTCTCAGACCCTCCAAGGTAAATAGTTTGAGGTTGACAGTTGAAGATTCGGGGTCATGAACAAGGGATCTGGAAGAATTTCTGATGTTTTTCTGCAGGGGCCTGTTGTACAGTTAGAAGGGGCCTTTGTCAAAGTTGTGGTGTGAGCTGACAAAACAGATATTTTGAATTTTTAAATATCTTTTATTTTTTTCTTTATTGTTTTGAGTATTTTCATTTTAATTCAGTCAAAAACATTTGTTTAATTCTCTCTTGAAGTTTTCATTTTGACACGTGTGCTACTTGGAAATATTTTTAATTCCAAATAATTGTGTATTTTCCTGATATCTTATACTATTGACTTTTAGTTAATTTTGTTACAACTCAAAAATAAGCTTTATGGTTTCTACTTTTAAGAACATTTCAAAGGTTTGCTTCTCACTCAGAATATATATTACCTTGGTGACTGTTCAATGTTCACTTGAGAAGAATCTGTATGTAGCCTGACTGTTCGGTGGCCTGTTCTCTGTGTATCAATTAGGTCAACTAGGTTAGGAATGTTGTTCAAATCATGTGTGTTCTTACCATTTTTCAGCCTTTTTTCTATAAGTTTTGTAGAGAAGTGTTAAACTCCCCAACTCCTTTTTTTTTGATGGATCTATTTCATCTTTAAGTTTTATCAGCTTTTGACTCACGTGTTTTAAAGCTCTGCTGTTAGGTCCCACCACATTTAGGGTAATTGTGTGTACTTGGATATTTGTCTCTTTATCGTGATATAATGTCAATCTTTATCCCTGATAATATTATACTATTTCTTCATCCAATGTCTGCTTTATCTGTTATTAATATTCCAGCTTCCTATTGGTTAGTTTTTATAAGGGCTATTTTTATCATTTTACTTCTAATGCATTTATGTCCTTATCTTTAACAAAAACTTGCTGTAGACAGCATATTGATAAGATAAATTTGACAATTTGTCTTTTAACTTGTGCTGAGATCATTCATATTTATTGTCATTATTGATATAGTTTAATTAAATTTTATCATTTTAGATGTTTTCCATGTGTTCCATATGCTTGTGTTTTTTCCCTCCCCTTTTTCTTCCTTAAGTTAATTGACTATTTTATGATTTTATTTCACGGCTCTATTGATTAATTATTTATACATTTTTAAAAAATATGTTTTTTATTTATTTCAGAGAGGAAGGGAGAGGGAGAGAGAGATAGAAACATCAATGATAAGAGAGAATCATTGGTCGGCTGCCTCTTGCATGCCCCCTATTGGGGATAAAGCCCACAACCTGGGCATGTGCCCTTGACAGGAATAGAACCCAGGGATTCTTCAGCCTGCAGGCCAGCGCTGTATCCACTGAGCCAAACAAGATAGAACTATTTATACTTCTTTAAAATCTCATGTTTGATTGCCCTGCAGTTTATCTTTAATTATTGAGAATATATCTGCAATTAAAGTTAACATTTTTCATGTAATATAAGAACCTTAAAACAATATATTCTTAATTTTCATTCCCCTTCTTACTACTAGTATTGTCATACATCCTATTTTTACTTGTGTCTAAACACACAATACCTTTCTACTTTGTTGCTTTCTATTGTTGCTTTATGCAGTAACATTTTATTGCAGTTAAAATTAGAAAAAAATTGTATTTTACCTTTATTTTTTCCATTTCGAGCTTTTTGTATTTATTTTTGTAGAATGAAGTTTCTGTATGTCATTTCTTCTGCTTAAAGAACTTTACTTAACTTTTCTTAGAAACTACATCTGCTACCAATATATCCCCCAATTTTTTCCTACTTTTATCAGCATGCCCTGTGTGTTTGTCCTGTGTGTAATATTATTTGTCTCTATATTTTAAAGATGTTTAAATATATATCTAGAAGTATAGTTGAATGTTTATGTGTATTACTTTTTTTTTTGAACTTCTTAACCAGATGGTTTGGTGTTTGTTATTAATTTTAAAATTTTTCACCTCCATTCTTCAAATATTTATTCTACATTCTTTCTTCTTCTCCAAGGATTCCAATTGTCCAGCTTATTGTTCCACAGCTCTTGGTTTCTATCTGTTTTCTATCTAGCTCTCTCTCTCTCTCTCTCTCTCTCTCTCTCTCTCTCTCTCCCCTTTTGTTTATCTCTCTCTCCCTCCCAATCTTTTTTCTTTCCTGTGTTTTGCTGTAAGTTATTTATACAGATTTATACAGACCCATCTTCAAGTTCATTAATTCTTTCCTTGGCTGTATTAAATCTACTAATATGTCTGTCAAAATAATTCTTTTTTTTTTTAATTAAATCTTTATTGTTCAGATTATTACATTTGTTCCTCTTTTTCCCCCCCCATAACTCCCCTCCTCCCAGTTCCCGCCCCACCCTCCGCCCTCACTCCCCACCCACTGTCCTCATCCATAGGTGCATGATTTTTGTCCAGTCTCTTCCCGCATCTCCCACACCCCTTTCCCCCCCAGGAATAGTCAGTCCATTCCCTTTCTATGTCCCTGATTCTATTATAATCACCAGTTCATTCTGTTCATCAGATTATTTATTCACTTGATTCTTAGATTCACTTGTTGATAGATGCATATTTGTTGTTCATAATTTGTATCTTTACCTTTTTCTTCCTCTTCCTCTTCTTAAAGGATACCTTTCAGCATTTCATATAATACTGGTTTGGTGGTGATGAACTCCTTTAGCTTTTCCTTATCTGTGAAGCTCTTTATCTGACCTTCAATTCTGAATGATAGCTTTGCTGGATAAAGTAATCTTGGTTGTAGGTTCTTGGTATTCATCACTTTGAATATTTCTTGCCACTCCCTTCTGGCCTGCAAAGTTTCTGTTGAGAAATCAGCTGACAGTCGTATGGGTATTCCCTTGTAGGTAACTGGGTTTCTTTCTCTTGCTGCTTTTAAGATTCTCTCTTTGTCTTTTGCTCTTGGCATTTTAATTATGATGTGTCTTGGTGTGGTCCTCTTTGGATTCCTTTTGTTTGGGGTTCTCCTCGCTTCTTGGACCTGTAAGTCTATTTCTTTCACCAGGTGGGGGAAGTTTTCTGTCATTATTTCTTCAAATAGGTTTTCAATATCTTGCTCTCTCTCATCTTCTGGCACCCCTATAATTCTGATGTTGGTACGCTTGAAGCTGTCCCAGAGGCTCCTTACACTATCCTCGCATTTTTGGATTCTTTTTTCATTTTGCTTTTCCGATTGGGTGTTTTTTGCTTCCTCGCATTTCAAATCATTGACTTGATTCTTGCGCTCCTCTGGTCTGCTGTCGGGAGTCTGTATAATATTCGTTATTTCAGTCCGTGTATGCTTAATTTCTAGTTGGTTCCCCAATATAACATCGAGGGTCTCATTAGTTTTCTTGTAGATCTCATTAAGTTTATCGGCGGCTTCTAAACAGTTCTTGAGAGACCTTAAAAGTGTGGTTCTGAACTCTATATCTTCCATTGACAATTTTGTCCTGTTTCTTTGTCTCCGCATTTTGTTATGCTTCCTTGGTGCACCCCCTAGTGGTCTTTGTTCGCAGTCTTATAGTTAAATCTTGATTGTTGTAGCTAATTCCAGGGAGGGTGTGACCTCCAGGCCAAGTGGCTATGAGAATCAGCTGTGTCAGCAGTGAGAGAACTTCTGTCCTCTAGGGAGGTGCTAATCTAGCCTTTGCCTGAGGCTATCCGGCAAATGCCTCTGTGCAGGGCTTGGGCGGGGCGGGTCGCACAGGATCAACAGGGTGGGCTGGAGAGAGCAGTTATGGCGGCTCTCAGTCCTGTCCCCAGGGGCTCTGCCTCTCTGAGTCCCGGCACCCGCTGCAAAGCTCAGAGAGAAAGCTGCACTCGCTCTGACCGAAGCCAGACAGTCCCGCTTCTCCCGTTTGAGTCTGGGTCCCTAAAGACTCACCCGGATCTGGAGCTCAGATTCTGCGACTCCCTCCCGATTGAAAACGCCAACCGCGCCCTCCGCCGCCAGCCCGCTCCGCGCACTCCGCACCTCAGAATTTGACTTCAGCACTGTGCCTCCTCTGAGTGTCCGTATGCGTTTCTCTTTCCTCCTAGTTGTAGGACTTCCACTCAGCCAGCGTTCCTGTGGTTCTGGGTGATGACCCTTCCGTTTTTTGGTTTCACTTTTGAAGTAGTTGTTCAAAGCAGCAAACTCCGGCGTTAACCTATGCCGCCATCTTGGTTCTCCCTGTCAAAATAATTCTTTATCAAGGATACCGTGTTTTTCATTTCTAACATTTCCATTTGATCTTCTAGTGATAACTTGCATTTAGAATGGGAGTTTATTTGGCAGTGGATTGTATTTTCTAATGTCAGCTCTATCTCTAGCCTTAAATCTTCTCTTTGTATTATGTTTCAGCAAGCATATATATCTTACATATTATGTTTCTCATTATTTTTAGCTCAGTGGAGGTGTGGAGTGGAGTATATTCATTGTTATTTTGATTAAGCCTCAGTATTAAGCAGGTGCTTTGTCCCTGGGACTCATGGAGACCACTCTCAATAGTGTCTCTTTCCTGCCATAGTTCTGAACCCATAACCTATTTTTTCATTCTCTACTAATCCTTCCTCCTTTCCCCTTTCCCTGCTGCAATCAGATTTTACTAGTAGCCTAAGAATGACAGTGTTTGTTGCCCCTCCTACCACAAGGTAAGGTTATCATTTGGGAGGAAATAGGGAAGAGGAGTCTAGGTGGAGTTTCTAGTCCCATCTGCAGTGGCTACTGTCCCCATCCTTCCTGTATACAACACGAGGCAGACTATTTTAGGATGCACCCAATCTTGTGATCACCAAACGGGGTCTTTGAAGAAAAAGCTTTTAAGATAATGTGGAATTCTTTTGTATTTGTAACCACAAGGAGGTTCATATTCTCTCGCAAATACACAGTATGCTGACCTCCATCAATTTGCCAATCATTCCAACTGAACTCTTCTTGGTAATATGTCATTGCATCTTGCTCAGATAATTTAGTGTTTGGCTCTCATCTCCCACAGAGAGTGCTGTCTCTCTCTAGATTCTGGGCCACTTGATTGTCTCGAGGTAAATATTATAATGAATTGAAGAAAAGTTGGGAATTTTCCATTGATCCACATTTTTTTATTGTAAGGTAAAGTAATTCCCTTTCAACTATATTTTCCAAGTAAAAACAAGAAATGCCACTCTTTTAAATTTATTTTTACTTATTTTATTTAGTTGGCCTACAATCTTATATCAGTTATATTAGTTTATGGTGGGTAATATAGTGATTTGACATTATTACACTCTCCAATATGATCACTACACTAATTCTAGTAATCACCTGCCACTGTGTAAACTTATAAAAATATTACCAACTATACTCTCCCTTCCCCTTTCCACCCATCTCCCACCTCCACCCTACTGGTAGTCATCTAGTTGGTCTGTTTCTATGAGTCTATTTCTTATTTGTTGTTTATTTGCTTTGATTTTATATTCCACTTATAAGTGAAATCATACTGTATTTGTCTTTTTCTGCCTGACTTATTTTCCTTAGCATAATACCCTCTAGGTCCATCCGTGCTGTTGCGAATGGCAAGATTTCATTCTTTTTTATTGCTGTGTACTCAATAATTTCTATTCTTACTTTACAAAACATCAAGATTCATTGCTTCCACATTTCAATCAGATGTGTCTAGGCTTTTCCTATGCTGGCATATCACTTTCCTTTTCTAAGGTATCAACTATCAATAAGCTTCATGTAGTTGTTCCACCTGGATGTCACCATCTACCTAATCAGCAACAATATCAGAGGAAAATAGTAATCACTTCCTTTCCATATAGCTTTCCATTTTCCCAAATCGATTCATTTTTCAAAATTAAAAACAAAACCCCCAAAATATGCATAGTGTGTATCCCAGAACATACTATATTTGAAATTTTATGTAAATATGATAATTTTTGGAAAAATAACCCAAATGTAAGTAATGTTACTGAGGTCTTGAATTCTGGCTTACTAAAGACTGTGTGTAGTGCTTTGAGTTTAATGATGAAAGAAGCAAACAAAAAAATTGATTTCATCTCTTCACAGCACTTATAAGAGTGTGCTGCCCAGATCCAGATTTTGGTAATATATCTACAGAAGGAAAGTGGAGGCTATAAAATCAGATCATAACCAGTTGTGCAGTCTTGGGCAACTAATTTAGCTATTCTCAGCCTCAATTATTATAATACTTATAATACGTCTAATTTAGCAGGGAGTGTAGTAACAGGTGAAATACTATGCTCAAAATGAAATGAAATCAAGCCGTTTTCTGCTTAGAAGTGAATTAGGAGCATTACTGAGTCATAGATAAGTTCTGAAGACAGTTAGTGGTGTTCTGGAGCCAGTTCACATAGGCTCATGTGATCAGATTATTAAATTTTCAGGAATTTTGTGAGCTGTATTTTCAATCATTGATAGCTTGAAATGGTCTCCACAGTAGAGTACTTATTCTAGAAAATATTACAAATTAAAGCTCTTTTTCTCTCATTAAAAGCCAGTTTGCTAGGATACCGATGCAAATGCCTAGGCAACTCAATCATATGGAACCCATAAAGCTTGAAATGGATTAAACTTCTGAGCTCTCCATTTAACAGCTTATTCATGATCAGGAAAAACATCAGTTTGTTGACAAGTAAAAACAATGATGGATCATTAGTCCACCTCATTCACAGACTAATAGCAATGTACGTAGATGTATGACAAGATAATGCAGTCTGGCTTTTCCTTATCTGATGTTACTAAGCAACTTCAGGAAAAACTGCATTTACAAGTAATAAAAGAGGAATAAAAATTTTATGAAGCTATCTTGTTTATGTAAATTAACTAAAACCATAAGAAGTATAGAATAGGGGCACAATTAAAAACATAGCATATTGTAAAATATTAGTCACCCCAATTTTTCAGTAAGAGAAATTTTAATTTTGACAGTTTTAATTTTAAAAGATTTCTTATTGGATTTCAGGAAAATAATTCCCAAATAATATTTTTTTTCTGTTAAAACAAAGTCTTTTTGTTTGCTCCTACAATAGATTTAGTACCATGATCATTATAAAAAAAATTGGAATATACAAAAAAATGGAAGGAAAATAAATAACTTAGCCTTTGCTCATAAAGATAATCACTGTTAGTATTTCGGTTTGTTTTCTTATAAAATTTGCTTTATTTTTTCTCTTTCTTTTTGAAATGATGTTTACTTTCCTTCTATTTGCATTAAATATGCTTGTGATCCCATGACATATAACATATACATATACATTTATGTACAAATTATTTTGAAGTGCATTAGCATTATAAAAGTTGTACATTTTTAGTATTGAAAGTACAAAAAAGTACATTAAAGACAATTATATTTTAAACAATAAAAAAATGCAATCTAAATTATGTTAATTTTATTAAAAGGATTTTAGGAAAATGCACCAAAATGACGACAGTGTTTATTTCTGGGTGGTGGTTATTTTAAGTCCTTTAAAATACATAACATAAAAATGCATAAAATTATTGAGTATACTTGTTTATACAGATGTTGAAGCATATTAAACATGCACATTCACAGGTATTTGACAAATAATAAGAAAAGGCTTGTTAGAGATAATAGCTACCAATTGTAAATTATTCCTATTGCTCAATTTTAGAAAAGTAATTTAATGTGAATTTCTACAATGCAAAAAATCACTTCAGTATTTTGACAATAAAATGGTTACTATATTCTTCTGCAATTTTACTTTTGTGGAATATTTAAAAATAATTTTTTGTTTGCAGATTTTCCTGGCAGAATGCAATGATTGTTAACAAATACTAGAGCACAAAATTACTTGCTGTTTTCAATGGTCAAAAGCGTATAAAGGAATTCTAAGTATTTGGGTAAATATTTTGGAATAATCAATTCACTTTCCAAGAAGACACAAAAACCAGTTGAGACCACAAGTGAATCTTGGAAATCTCAATTGCCATGCAAAACTACTCAACTCTTGGTAATTTTGTGGCTAGCTATGCAACATTATGGTACACATTCTATTTTTCTCGGTCACCTTCTGTGGTAAGCAGAATTCTAAGATACTCCCTCCTCAAAGGTTGCCAGGTGTGTCCGCAGGTATACACATAAACTTTCTCCTTATTATTCAATGAAACACTAATCTAAGTACTGCTGTAAAGGGATCTTGTAGATGTAATTAAGGTGCCAAATCAAATGAACTTTTTTTTAATCCTACCCAAGGATATTTTTCCATTGATTTTTAGAGAGTGGAAGAGAGAGGGAAAGACAGAGAGAAATCACATCCATCGGTTGCCTCCGGTATGAGCTCCGACCAGGGCCTGGGCCTAGGAGGAACCTGCATCTTAGGTTCGTGCCCTTGATCAAAATTGAACCCAGGACCCTTTGGTTCGCAGGCCAAGGCTCTATCCACTGAGCAAAACTGGCGAGAGCTCAAATGAACTTTAGATAGAAAGGTTATGGAGGTGGGCCTAATCTAATCTCATCAGCCCATTAAAAGCAGAGAGTGTCCAGCTAATGAAGTGTACACCTCATCTTCTGGGAATAAATTAAACATCCATATTTTTATCTGTTTTGTGGGGCCACATAGTAAGGTACTGTGGGAGTCTTCTAGGACCCTAGAGTTATCTCTGCTGGAGACTAGAAGGAAAACAGGAGCCTCTGATTTACAATCCACAAGGAAGTGAATTCTGCCACCCACTGAGCTTGGGATGGGACGCTGAGCCAACATTAGAGTGGCAGCTCCAGCTGATACCTTGATTTAAAATTTGTGAGACTGTGAGCAGATTAGCCACCCCATGTCATGAGCTCTGAGATTAATAATAAAATAGCGTCTTTGATTTTCAGATGTTAAATTGTGGCATTTTGTTACATAGCAATAGAAAACTAATACACAATCTAAGATGTAAGGCTTTCCAGTTACTTTTTCCCATATCCTTTTCTCTATAATACTCTGTGATTACAATCCCTAATCAAAATTCAGAATCCTCCCTTCTCATTCTGATTTTTATGCTGTGTTCCCTGGAAGCCCAGACCTATCTTTGCCAGCTATATTTATATTTTAAATAGCTTTACTGAAATGTTCATTCTATCTCTTTTCCTTAACTAAAACAGGCTAATTCACAGGAACACTTTTACCTGTAACCTTATTAAGGGAAGGGTACTTATTCTTCCATATGCAATGAACTCAAGAAGATCAGGAGTCGGAAATAATACCGAGTAATACCGAATAATAGAGAAATTTTACTAAGTGATATATGTGCAATACTATCCTAAAAACTTTGCCCCAGAAAATGTTATCTACTCAATACCATTTCTTTTATGGTTTCATACTAGTAGAACACCAATGTTGTTAGGAGAACAAAATTCTCAATGGAAAACTATATTTCTCAGCTTCCATTACAGCTAGGTAGCCATGTGACAGAATACTGGTTAATGAGGTATAAGAGAAAGTTCAGTTGGACCTCCTGGGGAAGCTCTTTAGAAATGGAGAAGATTCCACTGGTATTTTTTTTCTACGTGCCCTTCTCCCTTCTTCCTGCCTGAAAGATAGTTGTATTACCTTTTTGGCAGAGAGGTTAGAGGAAAGGAGCTATCTTACAAGCATGAAAATTAGATTCACTTCCAAAGACTAGTGGAACTCAAAAACAGATGGAGATTTAAAACACTGATGGCAACATGAGTCACCACACTGGCTCTGAATTCCTAAATTGTCTACCTACAGGTTTGTACTCTTATCAAAACAAACAAACAAACAAACAAAAAACTGTTCGGCAATGTTTCATTTTATTTTATTATCTATTATTTATTTATTTATTTATTTATTTATTTATTTAAATTTGATGGGGTAACATCTATAATAATAAAAACATAATATGCTAATTAGACAGCCAAACGACCTTCCGAATGACCTTCTGCATGAATTTCATGCATAGGGACTCTATTTGGTTAATAAAATTATAGAAGTTTCTGGTGTACAATTCTATAATACATCTGCATATTGAATTGTGTGCTCACCATCCAGTCTGGTCTCTGTCAGTCATTTATTTGACCGTCTTCACCCTCTTTATAATCCCCCTTCCTCTCTGGAAACCACTATACTGTCCTCTATGTCTATGAGTTTGTTTGTTTCCTTTGCTGTTTGTTTATTTTCTGTTTTATATCTCACATATGAATGCAATCATATAATTCTTGTCCTTTTCCATCTGACTTATCCTATTTAGCATGATACCCTCAAGATTTATCCATATGCTAACAAATGACATTATTTTATCATTTTTAAGGCTGAGTGGTATTCCATTGTATATATATGTACCACTTGTTTATTCAACCATCCATTGAAGGACACTTAATGTCTTGGCTATTGTGAATAATACTGCAATAAACATAGGGATACTTATATATTTATGAATAAGTGTTTTCAAAATTTTCAGGTAGATATTCATAAGAGGGAATGTAAATCTATTCTTAATTTTTTGAGGAATCTCCATAGTGTTTTTCATAGAAGATACACCAATTTACATTTCCACCAGCAGTGTAGGAGAGTTTCCTTTTCTCTACATCCTCTCTAACACCTCTTATTTCTATCTTGCTGATAATTGCCATTCTAACCTATGTGAGGTGGTATCTCATTGCGGTTTTGATTTGGATATCCCTTACAGCTACTGAGGTTGAGCATCATTTTATAAATCTGTTGGCCATCTGTATGTCTTTTTCAGAAAAATTGTTCAGTTCTGACCAGTTTTTATACTGGATTGTTAGTTTGTTTGTTAACTCGCATGAGTTTTTGTATATTTTGGATATTAGCCCCTGATCAGAGGATAGTTTGAAAATATGTTTTCCCTTTTGGTTGGATACCTTAGTGTTTCACTGATTTTTTTTTCCTGTGCAGAAGCTATTTAGTTTGATGTAGGCCCTTTAATTTTACCTTTGCTTTGACTTCCCTTGAATTTGGGCTCCAGTTCACAAAAACCCCTCTGAGACCAAGGTCCTTAAGTATAATACCTAATTTTCTTCTATGGTGTTTTATTGCTTCATGTCTTATATTTGTTTTAAATCCATTTCAAGTTAATTTTTGCGTATGGGTCAGATAGCAGTCTAGTTTTATTCTTTTGTACATAACTTTTCAATTTTCCCAACACCATTTATTGAAGATCATTTCCTTTCTCAGTTGTATGTTTTTTGGCTCCTTTGTCAAAAATCAAGTGCCAATATATGTGTAGGTGTGTGGGTTTATTTCTGGGCTATCATTTATATTGCATTGTTATGTGTTTCTATTTTTCTGTCAATGCCATAGTCTTTATTATTGTAGCTTTACAGTATAATTTGAACTTAGGGGGTGTAATATCTTCAGCTTTGATCTTTTTCTTCAGAATTGCTTTGGAAATTCATGGTGTTTTGTGGTTCTTACAAATTTAAATATTTTTAGTTCCATTTATTTGAAAAAATGCAATTGGGATTGCATTAAATCTGCATATTGCTTTAGGCAATGTGACCATTTTTGCTATGTTAATTCTTCTAACCCATGAGCACAGAATATATTTCCACTTTTTTGAGTCTTGTTCAATTCCTTTCAATAATGACTTATAGTGTTCAGTGTACAGCTCTTTCACTTCCTTTGTTCAGCTTGTTCATAGAATTTTTTAAAAATTGCAAATGGCATTGTTTTCTTCATTTCTTTTTCCGATATTTCATCTGTTGCATTCTTATATACAATGTTTCTTTAAATTCAGTTTTCTATTACATATTGCTGGACCTATTCTTAACTGATACAACATATTTTACATTAATTAATTAAGTAAACAAATACAATAACATTGTATAGTGAAATTGAGTGGAATTGCTATCCCCATTATAGAAATGACGAAACAGTCACAAAGAGTATATATAATTTTTCCAATGTTACACAGCTATGGAAAAAGCCATCATTTGAAGCAAAGCAACTTGGTTTCATACTCCACAGTCCATATTCCAATGCCATACCAATGGTGTTCCATGGTAACACTCCCAAATCAATAGTTTTCCACCATCATGTAAATGCCTTCTTTTTTTTTTTTGAGTTTTATGCAATTTGGCTATATTAACCTACATATAGCCACATTATGTCATATACTTAGCTCCTACATTGCACACATTTATTGAGGCCTTTGACATATGTTTTGTAATCTTTACCCCAAGTACAGGCCTTGCCATTTGTATGACTCTCGTGTATTCTTTACCTTCAAAGAGCTTCACTACAACATTTTAGCCATACATTTACCAAATCCATTATATATACTATATATACTGTGCACCCAGTGATATTCTACAATGGCATTGCCTCTGAAATTCAAAACTTAGGTGTTTTATTTTGTGACCACAATGCTCTGCTCATATATTCTCTCATTCATTATCTCCCAATATCCTTGTTCCTCTAACTCAGGTCACTTAAGACTTCTATATTCCTCCCACCTGTCAACTATCCATCTTTTACAATTTATTTTCATATTCCATCTAGATTCTTCTATTTACCTCTCAATCATTCCTGTACCAATATATTCAACTCCATAACTTGTATGCTATTGTCCCACCAGAACTCAACTTCTGCAATCTTCTCACTGCCTACATACAGGCTGTTGATTAGTAACAGAAAAAAAAGTATGTAACTATGAAGAAGAACCAATATAAATCCATAGTCTAGAAACTTATCTTGAACTTTTCTTTTTCCATAATAAAGCTTTCAAATTGTCTCCATTTTTCCCCAAATTCCAAACATTTCATTATCTTATTACTTTTACCAGACACCTTTCCTTTTGCAATAGAGAAAAAATTGAATACACAAAACAAGATTTCCCCTCTACCAAAGCTATTTATGTATATCATCCTAAAATAGTCCATATACCATTTCAGCTCATTGCCGAGTTAAAAGATTTTAATTGGACTCTTAAAAATTTTCTCTTCTTACTTTATCCCAAATTTTCTATTATCTAGTGTAGTGGAATTTCAGTTCAATATTTAGTGTCCTTTTTGAATTTTATTAAATTTTGTTATAATAAAAATATATTTTTATAATATATTTTTGTGGCTGTCTAATTATTTTAGTGTAAATTAGTTCCTTTATTATTCTTGATTTCCTTTGTTTATTTTTTTATTGAATTCAGAGTTTAAAGGTTGAGAGCATGATTCCACATTACTATCTTTACTAAATTTTGCAGGTCTGTTGGATTTTTAATCTGGAAAGATTTCTTTCATTACACTTGTGATCAAACATTTTCATTTATTCTTCTTGTACTAGATCTCGTATTTTTCTTTCATACTAGTGGCCTGGTGCATGAATTCATTCACATTGAAAGGAAATTAATTAGAAGAAATATTTTAATAATGCTATTCACCCTTTTTGCTATAATAGACATGTCAACCAAATTCATGATCTACAATGACAGATTGAAACACACGCATGTGATTGGCGCCAGTGAGAGTTTTATGTGTATCATGCATGCATAAGTCAACTTAGCCTTTTATCTATATATATAAAGCCCTAACATGCAAATAGACTGAACTGCGGAACAACTGAACAACCAGTCGCTATGACATGCACTGACCACCAGAGGGCATGTGCAGAACATGGAGGGCATTGGCAGCAGGCGGCAGAGCGTGGAACATGGTGGGTGTAGGTCATGCAGGGATGGTGAGCAGGGGTGCCAGACCAAGGCAGGGTGCCGGTCGCTGTTATTGAGGGGAGCCTCTAGTGGTTACTGAAAATATTTTGCTCCCGCGCGTCATGGTCCTTCCTGGCACTCACACCTGCTACCAGAGCCAGCCATACTTGCACCTACTGCGGTGCCGGAACCGCTGCTTTCACCCGCTGTCAGGGCCCAGCGCCAGCCCTGATCACTCAGTGTCATCAGCGGTTGCGAGCGGCTGCCAGTCCTGACCAGTGTTTGTATTCTGTGCAGTGAGAAAACCTGAAGTCATTTTCAAGGTCCACCATTTCTTACTTCTTTTCAGTCAGGTCAAGTTTCTAAGCTTCCTAAATCTCCATTTTCCAGCTAATGAAAAGAAAATAGGATTCCACCGAGTCTCCTATCTACCTACTCCAGGACTTCTGTAAGGATCCAATGAGATGAGACATGGGAAAACGCTTCACAGACATTTGGTTACAGTGTAATTGTTTCCACCTGGATGTTCCTGGGCTGAAGAAACAGCAAGAAGGCTAGACGCTAAGTAGAGAAAGCTGGGTGTTGCTACATGACGTCATTATCTAGCACCCACAGCTACTGTTTCCAGGCTGGGCTGGGCTGTGGGCCACATTTTGAGGTCTCCGCAGCGTCAGCTGTGATTTGGTGGGGTGTCACTCCGGGGTGGTGGCGGGGCCTGTGTCCCACTTGGGGGAAGCCGAGTGTTGCTTTGTGGATGCCAGGTCCAGGTGCCATTTCTTTGTAAATGGACAGTGCGCTTCACAGCAGATCCTGCATTAAGCATATGCCCCCTGGTGGTCAGTGTGCATCATAATGACCAGTTGGATGGTTGGACACTTAGCATATTAGCCTTTTATAACTATAGATTTGCATACCACTAACTTTACATTAATCTCTTTATTATGTAGGACTGCATCACAATATCATTGGTTTATTTTTTTACTCAATTATAACTTTTATAGTCTCCAATGCAGATCTCATTACTCATTTAGTTTTATTAATTCCTCTGTAGTTCATCCTATTCGTATGTTAATCAGTTGTCTATTAATTTCAGATTGTTCTCTCTTTTTAGCTTCTTACTCCATTTTAGAGGCCTTGAATGTAGTTTGCTTTTAAGGATATTGTAACAATCTTCTACTTTTTTCTGGTTATGATAGGAAATTATTTACCAAATTTATATTTTAGCCTCTATATTTTTGGAAGAATAAAGATTTTTTATAAGCTCCATTTTATTTCTGTCATTGTTTTTATGCTACTTCTCTACTCATTCTCAAATAAAGCTACTATGATATAGTCCCAGTACTGGACATTACATGACTGCACTCTCATTCTACTCAGTGCTGGGAAAATCCCTTTTTTTCAACCTACAATGGGAAACAACTTTGATAAATTCAACCCCTGGTACAATATTAGTTCTTTTACCTAAGATTTGTATACTGTACTGGAAAAAAAAAAGTTTTTCTTAGTCCCATTAACGGTTCTCTGATAATCTAAAAGAAAATGACTACATTGAAAAGCACATTCCCCAGCTCACACCTTTCATTAGGCTTTTCTTGTTATTTTGTCCTTCCCACCTCCCACCTCCAAGGAAATAAAACATCTAAGGTTCTAAGATTCGAGATGCCAGAATTTATTCTTCCCCTATGAAGAACTCAGTTATTTTCTGTAAGTTGCAGTCTATGAATTTGTTACAAGAGTACAGAAAACAAAACAAGAAATAAGAATGTGGCTTCTTCAAAGACAGTGTGCATTACAAGGGCACTGTGTAATACATACAGACCTTATGTAACTAACAGAATGTTCTTTCTAAATTTCTGCTTTCATCATGTTGTGCCTTATTCAAATACTTACAAGATACAATCTAATTCCCTTAGTTTAAAATTCAAAGGTCACCTGAATAAGAAGGATCCATTCCCATATCAGCACTTTTATTCACACTTCTCCTCTTTCCTTCCTCTCTGCTTACCGCCTTATTGTGTATATTAAGTGAATAATAGCAATGTTGGGTTGTGGGGTGTTTGTGTGTGTGTGTGTGTGTGTGTGTGTGTGTGTGTGTGTATTATTAGAATACTGGTTTTATTTTTTTAACTTTATTTTTATATTTGACACTATTACAGATGTAGCCGTATCCCCTTTTACCCACCTCCATCCAGCCCCTGACCTCCCTTCCCTCTGGCCATTGTTAAGTCAAATTACAGAGTCTATTATTTTTGGCAATAGTCTATCTTTCAAATCGCATTTTCCACACTCTGTGCCCTGTAGAACGCAAGCTCCATGAAAGTAGAGACTGTGTTTAACTTGTTCTGCTTTCCTTTTTATTCTTTCTTATTTTCCAGAGCCTACGAAAAACTGTCTTATATTCATTTTTATCTCAAAGGCATAATATAATTCTTATATAGATATATCAATAAATACTTGTTTAATATATATATATATATACATATACATATAGACTAAATGAATTATAGACATAAAAAACTTTTCATATTATAGTAGTATATCTATGGGAACTAAGCTATAGCTTCTATCCATTTTTCTACCTACTATAAAGATAAATCACGATCAAACTTTCAAGTGGCAATTAATTTTTCTACAATTAAGAAAGTATTGCAGGAAAGATACATATATAATTCTATGTCCCTGTTGGAATTGATAAGTGCTACTGATGCATTGAAAAAGTAAAAAAAAAATAATAATAATAAAATAATGTTTTGATTTTTTTTTTTTAATCTGGTCTTGGCCAGTGTGAGTCATTTGGTTGAAGTGTCCTCCATGCACCAAAAGGTGGTGGGTTCAATTCCCAATCAGGGCACATAAGGTTACAAGTTGGATCCTTGAGGTTACAAGTTGGATCCTTGGTCCAGGAGAGTGTGGGAGGCAGCCAATTGGTCTCTCTCTCTCTCTCTCTCTCTCTCTCTCTCTCTCTCTCTCTCTCTCTTCCTTCTTCTCTCTAAAATCAATAAAAATAATAATAAAGAAATGTATCTCAATATTGCTCAGATAGAAAGTTTAGTTTTCTAATATTTTTGCTATTTGTTTTAAATATTTAAGGAACACTGTAACACACTATATAATTTGTGCTCTAGAGAGCACCCCAATCTAGATTTAAAAGTTTCTTTATTGGTTGATTTGAGAGAGAAACAGCAATTTGTTGTTACATTTATCTATGAATTTATTGGTTGCTTCTTGTATGTGCCCTGACCAAGGATTGAACCCACAACCTCAGTGTACCGGATGATACTCCAACCAACAGAGTTCCCCAACCAGAATCAAAGCTAGGTTTTAATCTGTTCTCCACTCCTAGCAGAACATGTGACCTCAGGCAAATCAAGGAACTTCTATAATCTCAGCTTCATCATTTATAAAGTGCATATTCCTACCAACCTCACAAGATTTTGTGAGAATCAAATGAATTAACAAGTTTAATAACTTTGTAAAACTCTTAAACAATATTTAGATATGAGATGATAATTGCCAATAAATGGTCAAAATAAGAAATCTCTATAAAACAAAGAGATGTGATACCAAGTGCCATATTTTACCTTTTTAAAACCCTATGTGGCAAGAGATAGAAAGCATATTAATATTCAGTTTCCAACAAAATGCAGGGTGCCTAGTTCAATTTGAACTTCAGATAAACGGCACATACTTTTGTTTAAGTAAATTATATACATGGGCTCTCGCCCTCAGAGTAAAGGAAACACACTGACAAATATCTGTCAATCAGGAATTTAATTACTGAGAAATAAAAAACTAGTTATTTTTTCAAAGTAGTTTTTTCTACTACTTCTTATTAATTATATTTAGAAATAAGAATGGAGGGAAATTTGACATATGGTAAACATAGGGGGAGATGATACATTTTATAGTGTAGCAAATGTTGGTGTTCCATTTTTCTATTTTAATTTATGTGAAATCCTTGAACATCAAACATATCTACCTTCCACCAGAACATAATCATTTTCTAAAGTTTAAACTAAATGATTTCTGGCTCATTCACTGTTTTAGATTATTCAGTAGGGCAGACTTATGGTGATTTTTATAATATGTCAGAGCTAAGACTAGTGCTGGGAGTAAATTAATTATTCCACAGGAACAAACATAATTCTAGTAGCCGTATTGAAAGAGAAAACAAATTATTTGTGACAAGTGACCAAAACAGACTGATGTCAAACACAAATGCTCAACAATTTATTCCTTTTATAAGCTACATTCTTTTAGGAAAAAGGTATGAAAAACATTAGAACAAGATGGGAGAATTCTTTGTGCATGTGAAGGTATTAAATTATTTTTCATTTTTTATCTCTTCAACACATAAATTTTATTTTGCCATCTCTTCTGCCAAGTTAGCCAGTGTCCAAACATCATATCCTCTTGCTTTACTCATATGCACTCCCTTGACAAGAGTGTTTCTTAAGGCACAGCCTTAAAAAATCTTGGGGGGAGATCCAAGATGGCTGACAACGGGACAGCAGGCTGCAAGATAGTGTGTGAGTGAGAGAGCGAAAGGAGAATGTGTGGACGTGTGGGGAGTTTTTGTATTTGAGAGTGAGGGACAGCTATATTCCATGGGACTGTTGGGGACTGGTGGACCAGGCTTCCCTGACCGGGCAGCATATACTGCTGCTGAAATCTCTCCCAGAGCAGCCAGCTTTGCTGCAGAGATTGCACCATCTTGAAGGGGAGACCAGCTGTGATCAGAAGTCCAGCCTTACCTTCAACTGGGGAGACCTTGGATACCTCCTGGGACACTACAACCACAACGCCCAGGGACCAACTGCCTCAGCGGCGAACCCACAAACACCAGGACTCCAGCCTCCATGACCGCGGGTGCCTAAAAAGTCTGTCCAGGGGGAGACAAAGTTGTGCCGAATATGCACACGAGCCCTGCGCCTTCTCACAGAGCAGATAGAAGGAACAGCTGAATCGAACAACACCAACCTGGAAGTGGCAAATTAAACATGGCTGGTGAGGCAATCCCTGGAAGGAAAGGTCAGATATCACATAGAGGAAGGTGAGATCTAGGATCCTGGCTGGAGGGAGAAACCGGCACAGCAGGGACTAGGCAGCCCTGGGCAAACTACGGCCGGCGGGCTGGATCCGGCCCGTTTGAAATGAATAAAACTAAAAAAAAAAAAAAGACTGTACCCTTTTATGTAATGATGTTTACTTTGAATTTATATTAGTTCACACAAACACTCCATCCATGCTTTTGTTCCGGCCCTCCGGTCCAGTTTAAGAACCCATTGTGGCCCTCAAGTCAAAAAGTTTGCCCACCCCCGGTAGTGTCAGGGGAAGGCTGTGCCCCACGAAATCCACAGTTGTTGGGGTCAGTGTAGCCCTCAAATGTGAAAGTGGGTCCACAGGGCTGCTGGAAAAATGGGACTGTAGATATTAGCCCACAGCTTGGCTGGGCCAAGAAAGGCAGCCTGAATTTCTATACCAGCTGTGCAATGCCAGGGAAAAAAGACATGAGTCTGCGCACTTCCTTTGCCTTTTTTATTACTTTTTAACTCCTCGTTTTTGCTTGCTAAGTCCACATAGGATGTTCTAATTAAATCTCTCACAGAGACTGCAGGGGAAAGTTGTTTTGTGGAAACTGGGGATCAGAGTGGGGAAAGACGAACAGGAAACCAGCTCTGGGGCAGTCCGTTCCTCCAACCAATATTAAGTGTGGCTGGGAAAGAATAATCCAGTGATGGCAAACCTATGACACGTGTGTCAGAGGTGACACGCAAACTCATTTTTTTGATTGATTTTCCTTGTTAAATGGCATTTAAATATATAAAATACATATCAAAAATATGTCTTTGTTTTACTATGGTTGCAAATATCAAAAAATTTCTATATGTGATACAGCACCAGAGTTAAGTTAGGGTTTTTCAAAATGCTGACACGCCAAGCTCAAAAGGTTCGCCATCACTGGAATAATCTAAACACTGGGTAGAGGGGCCTTTTAGCCCCAGATATTAATACATAAACACTACCAACCAAGGGTTGTATCAGAAATTGACTCTTGTAAATACAACTAAAGGCAGGCTGAGAAACAAATTGAGCAGAGAGATCCCTCCTGCTTGAAAACAGGATTCTGGCTTATGACACAGAGGAGTGGTGGAGCAATGGGAACTTCAATACTGTGCTACCTGACAGGAAATAGACATGCCAAGCAGAACAGTAGAGGAAGTGAACGACCATCAGTAATTCACTTTTTTATTTTTTATATTTTACTTAATAAACCAAATTTTTTTCTCACTTGATTTTACTTTTTTATTATTATATTTTTATTTTTAATTATTATTGTTACTACTATTATTTTACCTTTTTTAAAGTTTCATTTTATTTCATTTTTTCTTTATTTAATTTAATTTTTAGATTAGTGTTATACATTTTATTTTTATTTTTCTTTTAGCATTATTTTACTCTATCTCAATTTTTCCTTTATGCCAACACTCTCTTCCTCACTTTTTTCCTCTATTGTCCTGTTTCTCTTACCCTGTTCCTGCTTTAGTTTTTCTCTATCTTTTCTTTTTACTCCCTGTTAAAAATTGTTCTTACTTATATATCTAATTTCCTCTCCTCTGCTCCAAGTCTATGTACACTTCTTCCTTTTCTTTCTTCACTATCTATATTTTTTCCTCTTTTTTCCCTTTTTCTTTCATTCTGTCTTCTTTTGGTGTTTGTTTAATTGTTCGTTTTTTTATTTCTTTTTCTTTTAATTCTGATTTTACTCTCCTCATTTGTTCCCTTCTTATAGTAATAGTGTAATTAATTCCAATCACCAACTCAGACCTATCTACTCTCTATTCTCCTTTTCCAATAGTAAACAAATAGATAGATTAAAGAAAGGGGAAATTATATATATATATATATATATATATATATATATATATATATATATATATATATATTAGAGGCCCAGTGCACAAAATTTGTGCATGGGGGGTGTCCCTCAGTACAGCCTGTACCCACTCCAATCTGGGATCCAATGGGAGATGTTGGACATACTTTTCACAGTATGGGACCTCTGGCTCCTAAGTACTTGCCTGCCTGCCTGCCTGATTGCCCCCTAACTACTCCCCTGCTGGCCTGATTGATGCCTAACTGCTCCCCTTCTGGCCTGATAGCAGCAAACTGCCCTCTCCTGCTGGCCCAATTGCACCCAACTGCCCTCCCCTTCCAGCCTGATTGCTCCCAAATGCCCTTCCCTGCTGGCCTGATCACCCCCAACTGCCCTCCCCTGCCATGATATACCTCCTCTGTCATGACCTGCCTCCTCCGCATGAGACAGCGGAGATGCTGGGACCAGCCTCCGCTGTGCCATGCAGAGCCGCGGGACCCCCAAGCCTCACTCTGTGGAGAGGCCACCGGGTCCTACCTCAACTGTGTGCATGGCCATCTTGTGGCAGCCATCTTTTGACAACCTTGCACAAAGGCATCACATGAGGGCATGACACCACCTGGGCATTTATTATGTAGGATATTTTGTATTTTGTTTTTTACTTCTTATACACTCATTCTCTTTCTACCTACTCTAAACTGAATTGTGGGTATTTCCCCATTCATTCAATTCCTTGAACTTACATTCTGGAAATAAGATCTGACTCTGCAGATTCATCTGGTTATTGTTTTTTGGGTGGTTTTTGCATTTTTTGAATTAATTGTTGTTTATTGTTTGCATTCATCTCTGGGTGTTTGTTGTTAGCATTTTTTGGATTAGTTGTTGTTTTATTGGAGTTTTCTCCCCATACATATATATTTTTTTCCCCCTTCTTTTTTCTCCTCTCTCTTGTCTCTCTTACATTTTTTCCTTTTCTCAATGTCATTTTTGAACTTTTTTCTATCGCCTAATTCTTTTTTCTCTGGTGGTCACCTTTATTTGGGGTTATTAGTATCATGAATACATCTGTGTTTGTTTCCCTGTGCATTGTGTCTTGTTGTGTTGTATTTTGTGCCTTTAAGTCAATACAGGAGAGAGAGAGAGTTACATAACCTGATACCCTGAGAGAAGTGATCATGGGGAGACAAAAAAACAGCCCACATACAAAATAAAAGGAGGAATCACCAGAAAAGGCAGTAAACGAAATGGAGGCAAGCAATAAGCCAGAGAAATAATTCAGAGCAATGGTCATAAGGATGCTGAAAAGGATGGAAGAGAATTTCAACAATATGTGTAAGAATCAAGAGGAAATGAAGAAGAACCAAGAAAAAATGAAAAATCATATCACTGCAATAAAGAACACAATAGAAAGCATCAACAGTAGACTAAAAGAAGCAAAGAACAACATCAGTGAGCTAGAAGACAAGGTAGGAAAAAATACCCAAGCAGAGCAGCATCTTGAAAAACAACTTAAAAAGCAGGAAGAGAGCCTAAGAGAACTCTGGGACAACACAAAATAAAACAACATCCACATAATAGGGGTGCCAGAAGGAGAGGAAACTGACCAAGGAATAAAAAAACCTGTTTGAAGAAATATTGATAGAAAACGTCCCTGATATTGACAAGAAAAAAACTTACACAAGTCTAAGAAGTTCACAGACACCCAAATAAGATGAACCCCAAAAGACCAACAACAAGACACATTTTAATTAAATTGGCAAACACCAACGACAAAGTAAGAATCTTAAAGGCTGCCAGAGAGAGACAGAAAGTTACCTACAAGGATGTCCCATCAGACTATCGACTGATTTCTCAACAGAAACACATCAGGCAAGAAGGGAATGGAATGAAATATACAAAGTCATGCAAAGCAAGGGTCTGAATCCAAGAAAACTGTACCCAGCAAGTAAATCAATCAAAATTGAAGATGAAATCAGGAGTGTCAAAGACAACAAAGGACTAAGGGAGTTTATTACCACCAAACCAGCAATGCAAGAAATGCTAAAGTGTCTGCTATAAAAAGAAGAAATAGGAAGGGAAGAAGGAACACAGCATAAAGAATAAAAAATGGAGAAAAAATTAGTACCCATCAATAATAACTTTAAATGTAAATGAATTAAATGCCCAAATCAAAAGACATAAAGTAGCTTAGTGTATAAGAAAATATAACCCATATATCTGCTATCTACAGGAAACCCATGTCAGAACAAAGGACTCACACAGACTGATGATGAAGGGATGGAAAAAGGTTTTTCAGGCAAATTGAAATAAAAAAAAATAAAAAGATGGGGTAGCAATATTTATATCTGACAAATTAGACCTCAAAGTGAAGGCCATACAAGAGATAAGGAAGGCCACTTCATAATACTAAAGGGAGCAATTCAACAAGGAGATATAACTCTGGTAAACCTATATGCACAAATACAGAAACAAATACAGAAACATCCAATATATATATATATATATATATATATATATATATATATATATATATATATATATATATATTAACCTTCTGGAGGATATCAAGTGAGAGAGGGACGGCAATACAGTCTTAGTAAGGGACTTCAATACCCCAGGAACACCACTGGACAAATCCTCTAAACAAAAAATCAGCAAAGAAACATTAATCCTAAATAACTCACTAGATTAGATGGAATTAATTGACAGTCAGAACATTTTACCCCAAAGCCACAGTGCACATGGGGCACTTTTAAAGATAGACCACATATTGGGACACAGGCAAAGTCTCTTCAAATTCAAGAAGATATAAATCATATCAAGCATCATCTCAGATCACAATGGCATAACTTTAGAAATAAACCACAATAAAAACATTAAAAAAGTCAAACACTTGGAGGCTAACTCACATCCTGTTAAACAATGATTGTTACCAAAGAGATCAAAGCAGAAATAAAAAGCATCCTAGTAACAAATGACAATGAATGCACAACATCCAAAATCTATGGGACCCAGTGAAAGCAGTCTTGTGAGGGAAGTTTATAGCTCTACAGGCCTTCCTCAAAAGACAGAAAAAGAGGCAATAAATTATCTAACCCTACAACTCAAAGAATTAGAAGGAGAGCAACAAGAAAAGCCCAGAGTAAGCAGAATGAAGGAAATAATAAAGATCAGACCTCAGCCCAAGCTGGTTTGGCTCAGTGGATAGAGCGTTGTCCTGCAGACTGAAGGGTCCCAGGTTTGATTCTGGCTCAGGGCTCAATCCCTAATAGGAGGCATGGAGGGGGCAGCCAATCAATGATTCTCTCTTATCATTGATGTTTCTCTCTCTCTCTCTCTCTCTCGTCTTCCTCTCTGAAATCAATCAATAAATATATTTTTTAAAAAGATCAGAACGGAAATAAATGACATAGAGACAAAAAAAATCAAAAAATAAACAAAATCAAGAGCTGGTTCTTTGAAAGGATAAACCAAATTGATAAACCTATAGCCTGGCTCACCAAGAAGGAAAGAAAGAGGAACAAAATAAACAAAATCAGAAATGAAAGAGAAGTAACAACCGACCCCAAAGAAATACAAAGGATTATGTAGAAATAATATGAACAACTCTATTCCAAGAAACTGGACAACCTAGATGAAATGTATATATTCTTTTAAAAATACAAGCTTCCAAAACGCAATCAGGAAGAATAATAAATTCTGAATAGGCTGATAACTAACAAAGAAATTATAGCAGTAATCAAAAATCTTGCAGCAAATAAAAGCCATTTCAGAGGGCTTTACAGTGGAGTTCTACTAAGTATTCAAAGAAGAACTAAAACCTATCCTCAGATTATTCCAAAAAATTCAACAAGGAAGCCCACTTCCAAGCTCTTCCTATGAAGCCAGCATTACCCTAATTCCAAAACCAGATAAGGACTCCACAGAGAAAGAGAACTGCAGGCCAATATCCTTGGTGAACATAGATGCTAAAATCCTCAACACAATTCTAGCAAAACAGATCCAGAATTACATTAGAGAGATCACACACTATGACCAAGTTGGGTTTATTCTGGGGATGCAAGGATGGTAAAATATCTGCAAATCAATAAATGTGGTACATCACATAAACTGAGAGACAAAATTCACAACATCATATCAATCCATGCAGAAAAAGCATTTGAGAAAATCCAACACACTTTATTGATAAAAACTCTCAGCTAATTGGGAATAGAGGGATCATACCTCAACATAATAAAAGCCATGTATGACAAACCTAAAGCTAACATCATACTCAATGTGCAAAAACTAAAACCATTTCCCCTAAGAACAGAAATAAGACAGGGATGCCCACTTCACTACTCCTGTTTGACATAGTCCTGGAAGTGCTAGCCAATGCAATCAGACAACAAGAAGAAATAAAAGAAATCCAAATTGGAAAGTAAGTAAAACTGTCATTATTGTACAGAGAATGACATGATATTGTACATAGAATATCCCAAAGACTCCATCAAAAAAAGTACTAGATTTAATAAAAGAATTAGAAAATATAGCATGATAGAAAATTAACACCCAGAAACCTATGGCTTTTTTATACATCGATAATGAACTCACAGAAAGAGAAACTAAAAAACAAAAATCCCATTTACCATTGCAACAAAAAAAATTAAGATCCCCAAGGATGTAAAAAATCTGTACTCAGAAAACTACAGGTCGCTGAGAAAAAGATAGAAGAAGATATAAACAAATGGAAGAACATACCATGTTGACAGATTGGTAGAATCAACATCATTAAAATGTCCATACTATCCAAAGCAATTTATAGATTCAATACAATCCCCATTAAAATGCCACAGACCTAGAACAAACTCTCCAAAAATTCATCTGGAATAAAAAAAGACCCCGAATAGCCATAGCAATCCTTACAAAGAAGAACAAAGTTGGAAGGATCACAATACCAGTTATCAAACTATATTAAAAGCCACGGTTCTCAAAACTTCCTGGTACTGGCACAAGAATAGAAAACTAGACCAGTAGAACAGAACAGAGAATGCAGAGATCAACCCAAGCCATTTTGCTCAATTAATATTTGACAAAGGAGGCAAGAGCATATAACGGAGTCAAGACAATCTCTTCAATAAATGGTGCTGGGAAAATTGGTCAGGTACATACAAAAAAATGAAACTAGATCACCAACTTACGCCATACACAAAGATAAACTCATAAAGGATAAATGACTTAAACAAAAGACCAGAAGCCATTAAAATATTAGAGGAATCCAAAGGCAGTAAAATTTCAGGCATATGCCAAAACAATATCTTTACCAATACAGCTCCTAGAATGATGGAAGCTAAGGAGAAAAAAACAAAAACAAATAGGACTATATCAAAATAAAAAGCTTTTGCACAGCAAAAGAAGCCATCAACAAAACAACAAAAAAGCCCACTGCATGGGAAAACATATTTGCCAATGCTATCTCAGATAAGGGTTTAATCTCCAAAATTTACAAGGAACTCATACGACATAACAAAAGATAAACCATCCAATCAAAAAATGGGCAAGGAATCCAAGTAGACACTTTTCAAAAGAGGACATACAGAAGGCCTAGAGACACATGAAAACATACTCAAAGTCACTAATCATCTGAGCGATGCAAATCAAAATAACAATGAGACACCACCTCACACCTGTCAGAATGGTACACATCAACAAATCAACAAATGACAAGTTCTTGCGGGGATGTGGAGAAAAAGAAACCCTCGTGTACTGCTAGTATCAAGACAAAAAGGGAGCCTACTGTATGGGAGGACATATTTGCCAATTTTACATCTGGTAAGGGATTAATTTCTAAAATGTATACAATACTCATACAACTCAACAAAAGGAAAACAAACAATCCAATTAAAAAATGGGCAGAGCACCACAGTAGACACTTCTCCAAGGAAGATATACAAATGGCCAAGGTACAAATGAAAAAATGTTTAAAGTCACTAATCATCAGAGAGATGCAAATTAAAATAACAATGAAATATCACATAACTGTCAGAATGGATACCGTCAATAAATTAACAAATAATAATTGCTGGAGAGGATGCGGAGGAAAGAAAACACTAGTTCACTGCTGGTGAGAATGCAGACTGGTGCAGCCACAATGAAAAATAGTATGGCATTTTCTCAAAAAATTAAAACTGGAACTTCCATTTGATCCAGTGATCCCACTTTTGGGACTATATCCTAAAAACCCCAAAACACCAATCAGAAAACATATATGCACTCTTATGTTCATAGCAGCATTATTTACAACTAGAAGCTCAGTGCACGAATTTGTGCATGGGTGGGGTTCCTCGGCCTGGCCAACCAGCAGGTCTGATTGGAGCAGTGGGTGGTCTGCTGTGGGGAGGGGCCAAGGGAGGTTGGCTGTGGGAGCTTACTGACCACCAGGGGGCAGCTCCTGCATTGAGTGTCTGCCCCCCTGGTGGTCAGTGCGCATCATAGCAACTGGTCATTTGGTCGTTTGGGTCGCTTAAGCTTTTATATATTTAGATAGCCAAGATATGGAAACAGCCTAAGTGCCCATCAGTAGATGAAGGGATAAAAAAGCTGTGGGATATTTAAGCAATGGAATACTATGCAGCTGTAAAAAAAGAGGTATCTCTCTCTTACCTTTTGGGACAGCATAGATAGACTTAGAGACTATTATGCTAAGTGAAATAAGCCAATCTGAGAAATACAAATATTTCATGATCTCACTTAGTGGAATCTAATGAACAAAACAAATTGACCAACAAAATAAGAGCCCAAGCATGGAGGCATGGAAGAGACTGACATATATGGAGGCATGGGGACAAGGACAGATAAACCAATGAACTTTTATATGTATATGCATAGCCCATGGATACAGACAATAGGGTGGTGAAGACCTGGGGGGTAGGGACTGGGTGGAGGAGGGTTAAAGGGGATAAAATGGGAGACGTGTATAATACTGTCTGTCAACAATAAAAAATACATTTAAAAAAGATGCCCTAACAAATATAAACGTTAAATTTAAAGGAATATTTCTTAATACAGCCATTAAAATAATAGTATTTCCCTGTGGTAAATTATTTTTATAGATAGTTAACCCTTATACAATGCAAGGATTATGGGCACCAACCCACCCACCTATAGTCAAAAATCCATATATAGCTTTGAGTCCCCAAAGACTTAACTTCCAATATCCTACTGTTGCTGGCAGCCTTACTGCTAACATAAACAGTCAATTAGCACATATTTTGTATTTTATATGTATTATGTACTGGATTCTTACAATAAAATAAGAAAAAATAAAAACATATAATTAAGAACATTATAAAGAAGAGAGAATACATTTGCTGTATTAAAAAAATAAATCGACCTGCATGGCTCAAGCCCATGTTGTTCAAAGGTCTACTGTGTGAATACCTATGTATTTATCCATCTACCTATGGGCTATGACTAATACTATTTAAAAATTAGCTCAAATGAGTCATAGATCTAAATGTAAATTTTTAGACTTTATCTTTTGTTGTTGACACTGTTACAGATGTCCTCATTTCCCCTTTCTTTGCCCACCTCCACTCAGCCCTCACCCCTTGCCCCCTTCCCTCTTGCCATCACCACACTGTTGTCTGTGTCTATGGATTATGAATATATGTTCTTTCACTAATTCCTTCACTTTCTTTCATCCAGTGCCCCTCCCCCTTCCCCTTTGACCGCTGTCAGTCTGTTCCCTTTATCCATGTCTCTGCTTCTATTTTGTTCATCAGTTTATTTTGTTCCTTAGATTCCACATATTAGTATGATCATATGGTATTTATTTTCTCTGACTGCTTTATTTCATTTGGCATAATAATCTCTAGGTCCACCCATGCTGTCACAAAAGGTAAGATTTTCTTCCTTTTGCCAGCTGCCTAGTAAAATTTTACAATGCAATACTTTTATTAGAAATCATAGGGAAAGAAAACCTTTTGTTTCTGCAGAATAGGCAACAAATTGAAACTAAAAGAAAGATAACATTAAAAAATGGTGAAATGGAGTTTATCGAAGTAAAAACTTTTGTTCTGTGAAAAACACTATTAAGATACTAAAAGTTTAAGTCACAATGTGGGAGGAAAATAACTGTTATTCACACTTCTGATAAAGGATATGTATTAAGAATATACAAAGCTCAACAATAAAAAAAAAACCACAATTTTTTAAGTGGGGAAAATATCTGAAGACTTACTTATTCAGATAATATTTGTGGATGAAAAATAAGCATAACAAAATAATGCTTAATATCATTAGACATTTTAAAATTCAAAATAACACTGTGATGAGATACCACTAGACACCAATCATAATGGCTTTAAAAATGTAATAGAAAGAAAAATCTAAAAATACCAAGTGCTATCTACAATGTGAAGCAACTGGACTCTCATTTACTTCTGGTGATTATGCAACATCAAACAGCCACTTTGGAAATATTTATCAGTTTCTTGTAAATTTATACATGCACTTTCTATGTTATCCAGAAATTGCACTCCTAGATATCTTTCTTAAAGAAATAATCATCAAGATATGAAATCAACCTAGGTGTCCAAGGATAGATTGCCGGAAGCCGGTCCATCCTTGCTGCTTGACACAGTCGCTGCAGGATAGAAACATCTGCACAGCATATGTTTCAAGGGACCTGGCGTATATAGCATACTGTTCTTACTATGTTTGCTCCCCTTAGCGCTGTGTGTTTTAACCAAGGTCACCTCTCCGAGAAAGGTTGTTTCCCCAGGTAGGGATTTTTCCCTGAAGTTAGGGAGGGGATGAAACTCCTTAACTAAGTGCCAGGCGGGTAGTTAATCACTTTAACTACAAACAATCATGCTTAAGCTACATAATCTTTACTCCCTGGAATGGAGATAAGAAACGCCCTAACCTTTGTAATAGAAATTGACAGGATTAAAATCAACTGGTATAAATATGAATGTAACAAAACAATAAACGGCAGAACCTCTCTGGAGATCCAGACCAGAACTTGGCTGGAGATCCTGGCTGGAGATCCTGGCTAGGCTTCTGATCAACTGAACACTGTCTCCGTGTCCTTCCTTCTTCGCCGACTCCGTCTATGCCTTTGGGAACCCCTGGACCTGCTGGGGTTGGACCCCGGCATCTGGCACCCGAACAGGCACATGAACCCTGGACCCTCAGAGGGACCTTCTTCTTACAATCCAATTGCCCATAGCTATTGCCTGAGCTCTCTGTTCATGCTGAGGTTGAAGCCTCATGGTGGCTGGTACCATGGATCTGTCTCTCACCCAATAGCGTGAGCTGGGCCCTCCCTGGAGAAGAAACCTGGGTTCCCCAAGATATGTGATCAATGCCGGGGCCCTGCCAGCAGGCAAGGGGATCCCAAGGCAGTTGCTGGGCATGGAGGCCAGAGGGACATAGGCTACCAAGGAGACAGAACTGAACCTCACATCACCCTACTTGGCCCAGAGATGGCTGGTAGTCAAAGACGGGTAAGACCCCACAGGGTGGGGCAACCTAAGACAGGCACAGTCGGGGGCCAGTAGGAGAGAACTTGGGGTTCAACAGAGGTGGGGGACAGATCCTCACCCCCCCAATGGTTCAGGGGCTTGAACACTCGCCCCTTCTGAGGAAGGTCTCCTGTCCCCATGGCTGCTTCCCACGCCCAGCTCAGATTGGGACCCAGGTAAAGACAGAGACTGGCTGACAGCAGCTGCCCTCTCACAGCAACAGGACTTGTTTCCCATTTCTACCTTGGACCACGGGGAAAGGGTCAGCTGAAGGAAAGGGCTGTGTCAGGATGCTGCCTTCTTCCCTTTCTTCTCCCTCTTTTTCCTAAACACTTCCATGCCTTGTAGTTCTTTTGCTTTCTCTTCTTTTTCTCTCTACTACCCGCCATCTTCCATATCAGCTGACCCAGAGGGCACAGCTTACTCCTCCTCGGACACCAACACCACCATCAACCACGGCCCTGATGGACCCTTTGATGCAGCCCTTCAACTTGCTGACGCTTCGGGAAGCCCGTCGACAATGATGCCGCCCGCTAGCCAGACCAACAAAGACAATCAAACCAACGACTTGAGGACAGCTGTAATCCCTTGACTGAAGAGGCCGGCAACCTTCTACAGGAATGGGGCTCCTTGTGCACTCCATCCACTATGTTTATAGTTATGCTCACTGTCATTGCTTGCCAGTCTTCTTCCGAGTTTTAAACGGCCCCATCTGAGAGGTGGCCACTGATTTGCATGCGCTATCGTTTAAAAAATAAAAAAGGGGGAATTTACCAGAAGCCGGTCCATCCTTGCTGCTTGACACAGTCGCTGCAGGATAGAAACATCTGCACAGCATATGTTTCAAGGGACCTGGCGTATATAGCATACTGTTCTTACTATGTTTGCTCCCCTTAGCGCTGTGTGTTTTAACCAAGGTCACCTCTCCGAGAAAGGTTGTTTCCCCAGGTAGGGATTTTTCCCTGAAGTTAGGGAGGGGATGAAACTCCTTAACTAAGTGCCAGGGGGGTAGTTAATCACTTTAACTACAAACAATCATGCTTAAGCTACATAATCTTTACTCCCTGGAATGGAGATAAGAAACGCCCTAACCTTTGTAATAGAAATTGACAGGATTAAAATCAACTGGTATAAATATGGATGTAACAAAACAATAAACGGCAGAACCTCTCTGGAGATCCAGACCAGAACTTGGCTGGAGATCCTGGCTGGAGATCCTGGCTAGGCTGCTGATCAACTGAACACTGTCTCCGTGTCCTTCCTTCTTCACTGACTCCTTCTACGCCTTTGGGAACCCCTGGACCTGCTGGGGTTGGACCCCGGCAATAGATGAATGGATAAAGAAGATGTGATACATATTTACAATTGGCTATTACTCTACAATAAAAAAATGAAATCTTGCTATTTACAACAACATGGATGGGGCTAGCAGGTATTATGCCAAGTGAAATAAGTTAGAGAAAGACAAATAATATATGATTTCACTTATACTGGTATAGAATATTAAATAAAACTAAATAGAAGAACAAACAAAACAAATCAGAAATAGACTCTTAGACACAGAGGAATGACTACAGTAATGGTTGCCAGAGGGAAGGAGTTGGGAGGATGGGTGACAAAGGTATAAGGGAATAAGATGTATAAACTTTCAGTTATTAAATAGGTCACAGGGATATAGTATACAACAACAGGAATATAGTCAATACAATTGTAATAACTGCACAGTGAGGGGTGATTTATAGACATTGTGGTGATCACATCATAAGGTATGTAAATTTCAAATCACTATGTTGTACATCTGAATTAATATAATATTGAATGCCAACTATACTTTAATAACATTTAAAAATCACAATGTCCATTCATCTACTGATAGGTACTTGGGTTGTTTCCAGATCTTAGCTATTATAAATAACTAGAGGTCCGGTGCACAAAAATTTGTGCACTCAGGGGGGAAGGGGTGTCCCTCAGCCCGGCCTGTGCCCTCTCACAGTCTAGGACTCATCGGGACATAACGACCTGCTGGCTTAGGCCTGCTCCCGGGTGGCAGAGGGCAGGCCAAATCCCTAGCTGCAGCCCCTGGTCGGGCTCAGAGCAGGGCCGATTGGGGAGTTGGCGCGCCTTCCCCTGTCATGCACAGAGCAGGGCGGATTGGGAGGTTGAGGTTGCGATGCCACCCTGAGTCACGCTCAGGGTAAGGCAGATTGGGGGGTTGGGGCACCGCCCCCTGTCACACTCAAGGCAGGGTCGATGGGGAGGTTGCGGCACCATCCCCTGTCATGCACAGAGCAGGGCCGATCAGGGGGTTGGGGCACCACCATTCTCACACTCAGGGCAGGGCTGATGGGGAGGTTATGGCTCTACCCCATCACACACAGAGCAGAGCCTGTGGGGGGGGGGGGGGCGCCGCACCCTGTCACACACAGAGCAGGGCTGATTAGGGGTTTGGGTGGCCACACCCTGTCACACACAGAGCTGCAGGGCGATCAGGGGGTTGGGGAGCTCCTCCCTATCAGGCACAGAGCAGGGCTGATCAGGGGGTTGGGTGCCTTCCCCTGTCATGAACAGAGCAGGGTGGATAGGGAGGTTGTGGCCCCACCCCCTGTCACACACAGAGCAGCAGGGCGATCAGGGGGTTTGGGCGCTGCCCCCTGTCACGCTGATCCCGGTGCCAGGAGGCCTTGCGGCTGGGCTGATCCCGGTGCTGGGAGGCATATTACCCTTTTACTATATAGGATAGAGGCCTGGTGCATGGGTGGGGGCAGGTTGCTTTGCCCTGAAGGGTGTCCTGGATCAGGGTGGGGGTCCCCACTGGGGTGCCTGGCCAGCCTGGGTGAGGGGATGATGTCTGTTTTCACCTGGTCACACACCCTTCAGGGTGTTGGTCCCCATTGGGGTGCCTGGCCAGTCTGGGTGAGGGGCTGAGGGCTGTTTTCAGGCTGGTGGGTGACTGAAGCTCCCAACTGCTCCTTTTTTTCTTTTTTTTTTTTTTATTCTGGGCCAGCTTTAGCTCTGACTCCAGCTCTAAGACCTCTGCTGCTGAAAGCAGGTATCTGGTTTGTTTGTGTTCTATAATGGAAACACTGTATCAACTCCAGCTCTGAGATCCTGGCTCGCTGAAAGTAAGTTTCTGGGGTTTTGTTTAGCTTCTATATTTGTAACTATGTTTCAAACTGCAAGCTCAGAGGCCGGCATGGCAGGCGGGGAACGTTGGTTTCCTCCGTCACTGAAGCAAGCAAGCCTCATGTTAGTTTCAAGCTGCCTGGCTGCCGGCCGCCATCTTGGCTGGCAGTTAATTTGCATATAGCCCTGATTAGCCAATGGGAAGAGTAGCAAACATATGCTAATTACCATGTTTCTCTTTTATTAGATAGGATTCTGCTATGAACATAGGAGTCCATACATTCTTTCTGATTGGTGTTTCAGGATTCTTAAGATGCATTCTTAGAAGTGGGATCACTGGTCAAATAGCTGTTCAGTTCCATTATTAATTTTTTGAGGAAACTCCACACTGTTTTTGATACTGTTTGTACCAGTCTGCATTCCCACCAACAGTGTACTAGGGTTCCTTTTTCTCCACATCCTTTCCAGCACTTGTCTGTTGATTTATTAATAACTAGTGGCCCGGTGCACAAAATTTGTGAATGGTGGGGGATGTCCCTCAGCCTGGCCTGCACCTTCTCCAATCTGGGACCCCTCAGGTAATGTCCTACTGCTGGGGGATATCCCTGAGGGATTAGGCCTAAACCAACAGTCGGACATCCCTCTCACAATCCAGGACTGCTGTCTCCTAACCGCTCACCTGCCTGCCTGCCCGATCGACCCTAACCACTCTGCCTGCTGGCCTGCTCACCCCCAACTGCTCCCCCCCACTGGCCTGCTCACCCCCAACTGCCCCCCACCCTGCTGGCCTTATTGCCCCTAAATGCCCTCCCTTGCCAGCCTCATGGCCCCCAACTGCCCTCCCCTGTTGGCCTCATGGCTCCCAATTTTCCTCCCCTGCCAGCCTCATGGCCCCCAACTGCCCTCCCCAGCCAGAGGCCCTCTGCTGCCAGGTGCGGAATGCTTGCCTCATCACCAGGGCAATGATGCAAGCATTCCGTACCTGGCCAGGCTGGGAAGCTCTCCCTCCACGGCCAGGTGCTGCCAAGACAGCCAGGCCTCCAGGAAGAATATCCATCATTGCATGCAATTGGTTTAGTTACATCATAAATTCTATCCCCAACTCTATTCAGTAGGAAATGCAAACTACCTGGAACGTATGGAATAACGCCTGGTGATTCCCTACATGTGTCTGAGCTGCATATATGGGAAAAAGTAGGATGTGTGTGTCATATATATATATATATATATATATCTCACAGATGTGCATGCATGTGTCTGCCAAGGGTAAAAGGCACACAAAATCAAGACAGTTGGCAGCTACACCTCGTGGGCAATGACTGGCAGGAGACTGGCTCTAGACTGTAACTTCCCAAGCCTATCACAGTACATTTCCAGGATGCATCCCTCCTCTGTCATGCCACCTGCTGACAGGAGGCTGGCTCCATCACCGCAGCTGTTTCGTGTGGGTCCTTTTGACCCCTGACCTCCCCGCATCCTCGGCCAGTATGTCAGGCATGCTGGTCGTTCACAGGGGGTCATAGCCATAGGCTGTGCAGGCCCCCGGGCTGATGTCTTGATAATCGCTCAGTGTGGGCAGACAGAGCCGCCTGAGAGGCTGGCCTCTCCCATGGGCACACAGCAGCAGGGGAAAGCAGGAGCGAGAGGCCCTCTATATACTGGGTGCTCCCAAGAGCTCCCACTCCTGCCAGGTGGGCATGTGACTCTCCCAAGTGAGAAGAGAAGCCGGGTGGCCATGAAAGGTAGGGTCCTCTACAAAAGGTGACCGTGAGGCAGCAGGTAGTATGGGATTTCCCTTATGCATGGCTTCTGAACTGCATCACCTGTAACTCCAGCCTCTTTAACAACATCAGATGCAGAGGAGGGCTGTGCCATAGACCCTGCTCTCCGAAAGCACTGGCAAAGCGATTGTCTGGCAGCACTGCCGGCTGCACTTGGAGCTCCATGATTCATCCCATCCTTGACCCGCCAGGGGCTGTGAGGCTTGCCAGGTGCCTTGCAAGGCTGCCCCTCCTGTCTGTGCCCGGCCTGGCCAGGAGGCCCTTCCTCCGCAGCTGGGTGCGGAATGCTTGCCGCGTAGCTGCAGCGACGAAGCAAGCATTCCGCCAGGCTGCTCACACTGCCCGCTTTCAGCGGCCGCCCCTGCCCCCCAGGACTGGGGGACTCTGGTGGGGCTAAGAGGACTGGGCACTGCCATCTTGTGGCTATGGGCACTGCCATCTTTGCGATGGAGCGATGGTTAATTTTCATACTACCCTTTTATTAGATAGGATAACCATTCTGGCAGGTGTGAGGTGGTACTTCACTGTCGTTTTACTTTGCATCTCTGATAATTTGTGACTTTGAGCATTTTTTTCATATGTCTCTTGGCCATATGAAAAAATGCTCAAAGTCACTAATTGAGGTCCTCTACTCATTTTGAAAGTGGGTTGTTTGTCTTCCTTTTGTTGAGTTGTATGAGTATTTTATATATTTTGGAAATTAACCCCTTGTCACATGTATCATTGGCAATATGTTCTCCCATACAGTAGGTTCCCTTTTCACTGTGATGTTGGTCTGTTTTGCTGTGCAGAAGCTTTTTAGTTTGATGTAGTCACTTTTTATTTATTTTTATTTTTTTTTCTCTTGCCCTAGGCATGTAGCTGTGAAAATTCTGCTACATGAGATGTCTGATATTTTGCTGCCTATATTTTCTTCTAGGATTTTTATGTTTTCACATTTTTCCATTTATATGCATATATGCATAACCCATGGACATAGACAATAGTGCAGTGAAGTCCTGGGCAGGGGTCAGGAGTGGGGTGGAAGGGGCTAATGGGGGGGATGAAAGAAGGTAACTATAATATTTTCAACAATAAAAATAAATTTAAAAATCAATGTCAGATAAAGCATATGTAAATGTGTATAGCAGCTTTATTCATAATATCCAAAACCTGGAGGCAACAAATATGTCCTTCAATAGGTGGATGAATAATAGGTTTAGTATATGCATATAATGGAATGCTCTTCAGTGCCAAGAGCAATTAGCTATTAAGTGCTAAAAAAGCATGGAGGAATCTCATGTATTTTACTAAATAAAAGGAACCATACCTCAAAAGGCTATATACCTTAAGATTCTATTTATATGCAAATTTGGAAAAGGAACACTGAAGGAACATGGAACTGATCTGTGTTTGCTAGGGGTTAGTGGTGAGGTGAGTGGTTATGTATAAAGGAGTAGCTTAAAGGATTTCTAAGAGTGATGGGTTTGTTCTATATAATGAATTTGGTGGTAGACTTGGTAAGTGCATCTGTTTGCATTTATAAAAATCAGAAAATTGCACACCATAAAGAGACAATTGTACTGTATGAAAATTAAAATATACAAATAAAAATATTATTTTAATTGTTAGTATTTTCTTGGAATATGTTTTTAATTTTTTTAATTCTCTATTTTATTTTCAACATTTTTGCTATTATATTTTATGGTTTTCTCTTAAAAATTGCATGTATTTAGATTTTTTAATGTGAAAATATTTATCTTTTAGCAGAAAGGTTCAAGCCATTTATATTCATTTTTGGAACTATTAAGCAATTAAATTTACACCTTTATCTGCTTTACAAACTGTGAAATATCTTTCCATTCAATCTTCCCACTACTCTCCATTTTCTGTTTGTTTTTAAATTTTCCTGGATTTTAAATAATTTAAAGTGAATGAATGACACATTATAAAAGCAGGAACAACAAGGGAAAGATTAACAGTAAGTTAACATGACCCTTGTGAGGCTACTCTGGAAATACAGTGTGCTATTGGAGGGGCCAAAACTATATATTATTTGCCTACTATTTCTCATTGTACTCTAAGTCCTACACCTATTTTATGTTGCAGAGGGAGCAAAAAATATTTTCTTATTTAACTGAAAAAAAAAATGATTGAAAATGATGCGATTTCAACTTTTAATTTAGAAGGAAATTATAGCCACATATCAAGAGGAGATTTATGCAGGCACATAAATACATTTAGAAGATTGTCATGTAGTTTCAGACTGCTAAATGTAAGTACACAATAAAGCTACTTCTGAAAGACAGGTTTATGGGAACTAATTATGGACGAAGCTTGTCTAATAACTATTAAACTGAATTTAAGACATAGGTATAGGAGTCTTCTGAGGTTGATAATTCCATCTGTCCCAGTTCTCTGTTATGCCCAGAATTCAAGATCCCCAAGAAACCATGCCAGGGAGTCAGTCCGATGCAAAAGCAGAAGGTCCTTTATTGAGTTAGCTAACCCGACCCGGACCTCCAGTCGACGCAGCGACCGGAAACCGAGTGCCACCCATGAGAAAATCAGGGCTTTAATAGTGAGGGGAGGGGAGCTGGCTGTGGCCCTGCCGATTGGCCAGGGGCAAGTCGGGTCTTGTTACACAGGATGTGGTCATCTCTATGGCGCGCACATCCCTTGCTTGTCATTGGTTAGTTCAAAGAAATCCTGGGCGTGGCCAGCAGGGGCCTGGGCTCGGGAAGAAGGCACTTTTCTGAGCACATGGCCTCTGCCCCAACATGGAGGATCCAGGGTAAGATGGAGGGCGTAGCCCTCGCCCTTTCATTCCCCCCTTGTCTTGGAACTTCCGGCTCAATCATGAGACGGACTGCACTTCTATTTCACCGTCGCTAGGGGCCCGTAGTGAGCACACAGAACTATCAACTGAACTATTTTATACACTTAACAAATGGTCCGGTGGAAGGGAAAGAAACCATTTTAGCTTTAACAACTTCTATTGAAATAGGATTTTTCTTCTTAAAATTCCTCCATGGCTATTAAAACCTGAGCATTGCCAAATTTTGGAGGAATTACATAAGGAGAAAACCATATTGATCTACTCTAAGATTTTCTGACTTTCCTTGCTAATTTCTTTTGATGGATTTTAAACAAAACAGCAACTATTGGCATTAAACTTTCTTTCTATGTATAATCATGCTCTAGACCGTTTATCTAAACAGGCCTTTCCCAGCTTTACTAACCCTGACATGGGCATGATGACTCAGGCCTGCAAGCAGTACACAGGCTGCCAACTGTCAACTGTCTTTTAACAGAGACCCAAAACCTGATGAGCATCCTTTACTTTTGGGGGTCACCCCCCACAGTTCCCTTCCAGGACAGCCAACACACACTCAAGCCTGCAAGAGAATTAAAGGTCAATATAACATATCAATACAATAAAACATGATACTAGACATGTGATCCTATGAATTGTCCTTGTCATTTTGGAGCCGTGTCCATGAAGGCGCAGGCATTATCTAAATCTATTTAATGTTACCAGCATCACGCAGGTCGAGCACGCCGTAGCTTGAGCTTGAGCGGGTTGCGTGGATCTCGATCGATGCTCCATTTGGTGATGAAGTCTTTCCGGATCGTGGATGGGTCCGCTGACCGGACGTGAGTGTGATGAACCCAGGTCGCGATGCCGTCTACCTTGAGAGCAGTGGGGGTTGTCAGCACCACGGTGAAGGGACCTTCCAACGTGGCTCAAGGGTCTCTCGATGATGCCTTCTGACGTAGACCCAATCTCCTGGTCTGTGTTGATGAGGAGTTGGGGTTGGGCTGGTCTCATAGATGGCGCGGAGGCGCGGCCAGATGTCCTCATGCGCCCTTTGGAGCCCTCTTAAGGAAAGAGATAGTTCTTGATTTTCAAATTCAGCGAGTAAGTCAGCTTTAAGGTTAGGAATGATAGGGGGTGGCCTGCCAAACATGATCTCATAGGGAGTAAAACCCAGGGTGTAAGGGGAGTTCCTCACCCTGTAAAGGGCATATGGAAGGAGAGCCACCCAGTCCCCGCCAGTCTCCATGGTTAATTTGGTAAGGGTCTCTTTTAGAGTTCTATTCATTCTCTCTACCTGACCTGAACTCTGGGGTCTATATGCACAATGTAATTTCCAATTTGCCCCAATAGCCCTAGTTACTACCTGCGTTACCTGTGAAATAAAGGCTGGCCCGTTGTCGGATCCTATCATAGCAGGAAAACCATACCTGGGTAAGATGTCTTCCAGCAGCTTCTTGGCCACCATCTGAGCTGTTTCGTGCTTGGTTGGGTATGCCTCTACCCAGCCAGAGAAGGTGTCTATGAACACTAAAAGATATTTATAACCATACTTCCCTGGTTTAATTTCAGTGAAATCGACCTCCCATTGTGCTCCTGGTTTGGTGCCTCTGAGCCTGGTCCCTCTTTCATTTGATCCGACCCTTGCATTTGTAAGTTGGCAGGTCTTGCAGGCAGACACAACCTGATCTATCTTGGTATTCTGCTGGTGAATTTTGATCCTGGCATGTTGGATTAAGTCCTTCATTTTCCGGGTTCCCAGGTGAGTGGATTGGTGCATATGTTTTAATATCGTGTCCCCGAGCCAGTCCGGCAGTATAAGTTCTCCTTCTGGTGTATGCCACCATCCCTTTATTTCCTGGGCTCTGGGGAGCTTTCTGATACGTTGCAACTCTTCCTGGGAGTACTTGGGCTGGTCTGGTAAGACTGGGTCCCCTGGGTCTGGGAGTTGTAAGGCCATGGTAGGGACCGAGGTAAGGGCTACTGCCTTTGCAGCCTGGTCAGCCTTTTGGTTGCCTTTCGCTACCGGGTCATCAGCTTTTTGGTGTCCCTGGCAGTGGATTATGGCTAACTTGGCAGGAAGCCATAAGGCCGCGAGCAGGTTGAGAATTTCCTGCTTATTTTTTATTGTCCGTCCCTCTGCTGTCAATAGCCCTCTTTCCTGGTAGATTGCCCCGTGAACATGAGCTGTAGCAAATGCATAACGGCTGTCTGTGTAAACATTAAGCCGTTTTCCAGCCCCCAGTGTCAGTGCCTTGGTGAGTGCAATGAGTTCTGCTCTCTGAGCTGATGTCCCAGGGGGCAGAGCCTCCGCCCACACGGTGTTCGTGTCTGTGACCACCGCTGCACCCGCATACCTGCACCCGTTCCGCATGAAGCTGCTTCCATCCGTGAACCAGGTGGCCTCTGCATCCAGGAGGGGCCGATCGGTCAAGTCCTTCCGAAGTCCATGTACCTGCTCCAGGATTCCCGCACAGTCATGTAGTGGGGCATCTAGGTCAGGGTCAGGTAGCAGGGTAGCAGGGTTGAGGGCCGCACTGGGATGGAACCGTACTCTAGGGGGGTTGAGCAGCAAGCTTTGATAGTGGGTCATGCGAGCATTGCTCATCCACCTATCGGGAGGTTGTTTTAGGACCCCTTCAATGGCATGCGGGGTTGTGATCCAGATCTCCTGTCCCAGGGTCAGTTTGTCAGCATCCTTGACTAAGAGCGCGGTTGCCGCAATGATTCTTAGGCACGGTGGCCAGCCGGCGGCTACGGGATCCAGCTTTTTAGACAAATATGCTACTGGGTGACTCCAGGGGCCTAAAGCCTGGGTTAAAACTCCTTTTGCTACTCCTTTGCGCTCGTCCTCAAAGAGGCGAAAGGGTTTTGTAATGTCTGGTAGGCCCAGGGCTGGAGCAGCCAAAAGAGCTTTCTTTATCTGATTAAAGGCAATTTCTTCTGTCTCAGTCCATTTAAAGGCCTTCCCCTCCTTGGTGGCTTCGTATAGGGGCCTGGTGATCTCAGTAAAACTCGGTATCCAGAGGCGGCAATAGCCAGCCGATCCTAGGAATTCCCTCACCTCCCTCCGGGAGGTGGGAGCAGGGATTTTCAAGACTGTCTCTTTTCTAGCATCTGACAACCGCCGCTGTCCACCCTCCAGTATGTATCCCAGGTAACTCACCCTCTTTTGGCATATCTGAGCCTTCTTCGCCGAGGCCCGGTACCCTAAGGTTCCTAAGGTGGCCAGCAGATCTTTGGTCCCTTGCTCACAATCTTTGGCTGTATCGGCAGCAATCAGGATGTCATCTACGTATTGAAGAAGGGTGAGATTGGGGTGTTCCCTCCTGTACTCACCGAGGTCTTCATGCAGCGCCTCGTCAAAGATGGTGGGTGAATTCTTGAATCCTTGGGGCAATCGCGTCCAGGTTAATTGTCCACTGTAACCTTCCTCGGGGTCGTGCCATTCGAAGGCAAACAGGGGTTGGCTTTGAGGCGCTAGCGGCAGGCTGAAAAAGGCATCCTTCAAGTCTAATACAGTATACCAGATTCTAGAGGGTGCCAGAGAGCTTAGGAGAGTGTATGGGTTAGGAACGGTTGGGTGTATATCCAGGACTCTTTTATTTACTTCCCGGAGGTCCTGAACTGGCCGATAGTCATTTGTATGGGGCTTTCTGACTGGCAGGAGGGGGGTGTTCCAGGCAGATTGGCATGGAACCAGTACCCCTAGGCTTTGCAGTCTCTGGATGTGAGGCTGGATTCCCTTCCGAGCCTCCTGGGACATAGGGTACTGTTTGACTCTCATCGGGCCTTCTCCTGGTTTTAGTTCTACCAGCGTTGGGGCCCTGTGGGCGGCCAGCCCTACTCCCCCCGTCTCTGCCCAGGCTGTGGGGAATTCTTGCAGCCACCTGTCCATATTGTTCTCTACTGGGGGCGCCCCCTGGTGGAGGCGATATTCATCCTCCAGTCTCAGAGTCAGAACCTGGATGGGGTGGCCTTTGCCATCGGTGACCTGAGGCCCCCCTTGTCTGAAGGTTATTTGGGCCCCAATCTTGGTTAGCAAGTCTCGTCCTAATAGGGGGTAGGGGCATTCTGGTATTACCATGAAGGAATGGGATACCCGGCCCATTCCTAGATCTACTGTTCTTCGGGTAGTCCATGAATACTGGCTCATGCCAGTTGCCCCTTGCACCCAGGACTTTTTGCTGGCTAGCTTCCCCTGAGGTGTGCGGAGAACCGAATGTTGTGCTCCAGTGTCGACAAGGAAGTCAACAGGTGTCCCCTCCACTTTAAGAGTTACCCTGGGCTCGGGGAGGGGATCCGAACCCCGACCTCCCTAATCACTCAGTCCTTCCAGCTCCAAGACCTCCACCCGGTCTGTCTTGTTCCCCTTTTTACCGGCCTTCTTTGGGCATTCTCGGACCCAGTGCCCTATCTCTTTGCAGTAAGCACACTGGTTCTGTTGCAGCTTCCTTTTCCCGTCCCGGGCAGTTCTCTTACCTCTTTCTTGGCCATCAGCGAGCTGGCGGAGGTGGCGGGTCCGCTCCCCAGGGGACTCCATGGTGGTGGCTAGCAGAATCTTGGCCAGGTTTCGAGTCTGCTTGTCACTGGCAGCCACCATGGAGCGGGCTTGCCTCTCCTCAGGGGGCTCTCGGTTATTGAACACCTTCTCTGCTACTACCAGTAAATCCTGTAAACTCTTTTCTCCTAATCTATCTATTCTCTGTAGTTTCTTTCTAATGTCCATGGCTGACTGGTTTATAAAACTCATGATTACAGCTGCCTTATTCTCAGGGGCTTCTGGATCCATGGGGGTATAGGTGCGATATGCCTCCATGATCCGTTCTAGAAAGGCAGCTGGAGACTCATCTCTTTCCTGCTGTACGTTCCCTACCTTGGTCAAATTGGTGGGCTTCCTAGTAGCCCTGCGGAGACCTCCCATTAGAGTCTGACGGTAGACCAAGAGCCTCTCCTTACCTTCTGCCGTGTTGAAATCCCATTCAGGCCTAGTTAAGGGAAAAGAGACATCTATCTGGGCCTGGTCTGTGGTTGGATTTCCGTCTACACCAGGAACCATCTTTCGGGCCTCACTGAGGATCCTTTCTCTCTCTTCCGTCGTGAACAGAACCTGTAAAAGCTGCTGACAGTCATCCCATGTGGGCTGATGGGTGAAAAGAACAGAATCTAGCAAGTCAATAAGTCTCCCCGGTTTTTCGGAGAACTTAGGGTTCTGTGCCTTCCAGTTATAGAGGTCGCTAGTTGCGAAAGGCCAATAAATATGGGGCTGGTTGCCATCCGCATCTGGAGGTCCAGCGGCTCGTAAGGGCAGGGTCTTGATAGTGGAGTCGGGTGCTGCGACAGACAGCTCCCGCTGAGCTCTTTGCCGGGTGAGAGGTGGGCCTCCTACTGGAACCGGAACCTCGGCTATTCCTGGAACCCCGCCCCCAGCCATTCCCAGAACCCCGCCCCCAGCCATTCCCGGAACTGCGTCAGCTTCCCTCGACGGGGTAGGATCGAATCTCTCCTGCATCCTGTGGAAATGATACGGGGGAGGAAAAATTAACTCTTCTCCAGTTCCCCCCTGCAAAACCGGGTAGGGGGGAGCTGGAGCTGACGGCAGGGTGGCTTTCTTCTCCTTCTTCTTCTCCGCTTCCTGCAAGGCAAGAATGGGTTCTGGCTCCGGAGGGTGTGGAGGTAGGAAGGGCCTAAGCCAAGGTGGTGGATTTTCCACGAGGTCCTGCCAAGTAACAATGTAAGAGAGTTGACCAGGATGTCCCTCTTTGGGCTGGGAGACGACGTCCCTAACCCGGCGAATGGTGGGGAGATCGAAAGTCCCCTCCGGCGGCCACCCAACATTAAAAGTTGGCCACTCCCTAGAACAAAAAGTCCGCCACCGGTCCTTCTGGACCTCCGCACTGAGGTTGCTGGCCCTTCCCTTTACCTCTTTAAAATGATCGACCATAATGCTTAAAGGAGTAGTTTGAGCCTGTCCCATAACGTCCATCCAGTAAATCCACAAAATAAAACCGAAAAAACACAAACACAGACAACTAAGGGGCCCGAAAATATAGTATTGCAACTCCATGGAAGCGAAACCAAAACAAGCTTCCAACTCCATGGAAGCAAAAACCGAAAACGACGGCTGTGTGCCAACCAGCGGGAGCGACCCGACTGTCTCAGATTAAGGGGGTTCCTACAGACCTTCCGACTCCGAGGAAGCAAAGCTATACCCTTTCAGATGGAGGATCAGGGGCGCCCTCCTGCCTGTCTCAGATTAAGGGGGTTCCTACAGACCTTCCGACTCCGCGGAAGCAAAGCTATACCCTTTCAGATGGAAGATCGGGGCGTCCCCCGGCTCCTCCTCCCTGTTGATCCCGTGCATCCACTCAGATCATTCTTACAGGCATTTACAGATTTCAGAAGTGAGCTCACACCGGATAGATACAAAACAAAACACGCGACACAAACAAAACAAAAAACACGCGACACAAACAAAACAAAACCTACCGCGGTCAGTCAGGCCCTCCGGACTGGGAGTCCCCTCAATGGTGTTGGGGATCCCGGCGAGCCCCCAAAATGTTATGCCCAGAATTCAAGATCCCCAAGAAACCATGCCAGGGAGTCAGTCCGATGCAAAAGCAGAAGGTCCTTTATTGAGTTAGCTAACCCGACCCGGACCTCCAGTCGACGCAGCGACCGGAAACCGAGTGCCACCCATGAGAAAATCAGGGCTTTAATAGTGAGGGGAGGGGAGCTGGCTGTGGCCCTGCCGATTGGCCAGGGGCAAGTCGGGTCTTGTTACACAGGATGTGGTCATCTCTATGGCGCGCACATCCCTTGCTTGTCATTGGTTAGTTCAAAGAAATCCTGGGCGTGGCCAGCAGGGGCCTGGGCTCGGGAAGAAGGCACTTTTCTGAGCACATGGCCTCTGCCCCAACATGGAGGATCCAGGGTAAGATGGAGGGCGTAGCCCTCGCCCTTTCATTCTCTACTACCTTTAATATTAAGTTCTGGGAGGTTAGAATTTCTTTATGTGCTGCCAAGAAAGCTTTCTGACCATCACACCTTACATTCAATTGGCAATTTATCACTCTTGGTTTGTCATTTTCTATCTCCAACCCATCTATATATAATCACCGGCCACCATCTTTTCTATATCTCATATCACCTACTCTGTATCCCCTTCCCCCCATCCGCATATGAATTGCCAAATCACCCGAAATATTGCATTAACCAAAGTATTCCCTTCTATAAGTATCTTTTCATAGTTCATCACTTTTGAAAATGTTAATAAATGTTAATATTTGTTCCACTACTGCACTTAACAAGGGGCTATCAGTTCTCCACCTACTGTCAATGATAAGGTCCTTTTTAACACCTGACTAGTAGGTAAACAAGCTCCAAAATTCCATTTTAGAGTCTGCTTCCTAGGAATACATTTGGAACCAACTGCTATTGCTTCCATTCCTCTGGAAACAGACTCACAGGTGATTTATTGGATAGTTTTTTAGAAAAACAGTTGTGAGGAATGGAGGAAGGAAGGATTGGCACTATAAACATGCCCCACATTGAGGCAAGAGAGTCACACTTTTGCATTCTAGAATCATGCAATGCTGCCAGTGATTACTCAGAAGACCAACTCTCAGTAAAAGCCATACATACAGGAGTTGTAGTAGCCACCCTGGCCATATAACAACAGCCAAAAGAAGGCCTACTAGCAATGAATTAGCCCAAGTGTACAGAATCATGTAGGTCCCAGAAAACCTTACTAGCCGCCCACTCAGTGTGGCTCAGTGGTTGAGCATCAACCTATGAACCAGGAGGTTAGGGTTTGATTTCTGGTCAGGGCACATGCCAGGGTTGCAGGCTGGATCCCCAGTAGGGGGCATGTCAGCAAGCAGACTATCAATGATTCTTTCATCACTGATGTTTCTGTCTCTCTCCGTCTCCCTTCCTCTCTGAAATCAATAAAAATATATTTAAAACTAAAAATAAAAGTTTTATTTTAATTTTTATTATGATTATTTCTCAATAGTTCAAAACATTTTATTCATGTATTTGGTTCGAAGATGGTTGCTACATTCTTAAGAAAATTATTCACAAAGACACATATAGCCATTCTTGTTGGTCAGTTTTTTTTTGTTGTTTTTTTTTTTTAGTTAAGGTATTACAAATGTGTCCTCATCCCCCCCATTAACCCCAACCTCTCCCCCCACACACAAACTCATGTGTTGGTCAGTTTTAACATGTGTGATTTATTTTTCAAAATTAGGTGGGTCATCGAATTTAGCTGTTTAAAGTCTAAAAATATTGAACAAATATTTTACCACTTAGTTTTTCACCACGGAATCTAGCTTATCAGATATCAAAACTGAGTTTTGTATCATGAAGAAAAACTTAATATATTGATAGTAATCATCATAAAGTAAACAAACAAACAATAACCTGATTGGATAAATTTAGTGTTTTCAATTTTTGTTGCTGTTCATCCTCACCCAAGAATATTTTTTCATTTTTAAATTTGTTTACAGAGAGTAGAAGGGATATGGACAGACAGAGAGAAATATCGATGTGAGAGAGACACAAAAATGGTTGTTCCCACATGGGGATGGAGCCTGCAACTGAGGTACCTGCCCTTAACCAGATTGAACCCATTACCCTTCCAACCACTGAGCAACAAGCCAGGGGTCTAGTGTTTTACTTTTAAACAAAATCATGTTAGCTCTACACTAGTGTTTGAATGGCATACAGGGTATGGTGGTGATGGGGATTATAGTTGCATTCAAATTAACACAAAGATCAAGCTAGAATAGAATAACCTTCTAAATAAACTGATTGATTATAAGAAAATATTTACAAAGCTTTAATGGTGCTATAGGACTTATTAAGGGAAGAGTTCTCACCCAGAAGGAGTTTGTCATGCAAATGATTTTTAAAATTTTAATGTCCCGCCCTAACCGGTTTGGCTCAGTGGATAGAGCGTAGGCTTGTGGACTGAGGAGTCCCAGGTTCCATTCTGGTCAAGGGCATGCACCTTGGTTGTGGGAACATCCCCAGTAGGGGGTGTGCAGAAAGCAGCTGATCGATGTTTCTCCTTCATCGATGTTTCTAACTCTCTACCCCTCTTCCTTCCTCTCTGTAAAAAATCAATAAAGTATATATTTAAAATTTTAATGTCTGAGTAACAAAATCTACTTGATATATTATTAGTCAAACTATAAAATCTGGAAACTATTGCTGTAATATACAGGATTATTAATAAGACTCTCGCTTACACAGTTGCTTCTAGGGATCACAGGAAATTAAAGAGAAATAAATGTTGTTTTTTAAACTATTCAAATGCATGGGTAGGGCTGATTCAACTTAATATATGTCAATTTGTAAACCAGTGTGAAATTTAGCCACTCCCCTATAACCTACTAGGGCCTAGTAACTAGGCTGTCTTATCAAGGCGGTTAGAATATGATTAGATTAGAAAAGAACCTTTGCTTCATGGTTGGTTTTGATAAGGCTATGTCTATTGACATTGCAGTCTTTCCCAGAGTCCTAACTTGAAATTTTACACTTTGTTAATCATAGTTTATTTACTCTGAAATGAAATTTTAAGTAAAATTTTAAATTATAATATTGTAAAATAGATGTCCAGTATTAGAATTTATATAGTATTTAAATTGGGGTAGGTAGATAAAGAGATTAACCCATAGATAGGGGAGAGAGAGAGAGAAAGGAGAGAGAGAGAGAGAGAGAGAGAGAGAGAGAGAGAGAGAGAGAGAGAGAGAGAGAGAGAATCAGGTTAATCAACAAAATTGGACCCAGAAATTGGCTGATTAATATTAAACATTGTTCAAATTATGAAAACACACAGAGAAACAGATATATCTATGACATAATGTGCATACCTTCATCAATCTTTTACTTAGGGATAAGGCTGAAAACCTTTTTAAAAAGTGAAACAAGTAATTAAAGATGATTTTGAAACAATACTAGAGCAGAATATTTTTAATTTTTGCGTTTTTTGAAGATCCTCATCTTTATCTGATCTTTCTAAAACCATGCAAATTATTTGCATAGTGACAACTCAACTTTATGATTATATTTTATTGGTTTTTATAATATTAATTTAAAGTAGGTGATTAAAATTAATAAAAAAAGGTTTAAACAGTTTTAGGAACAATCCCAACTGACTCTTGGAAATTATGCCATTCAATGGTTAGGAATATAGTTAAAAAGGGGATTTATTATCCTCTGGGAACCAATAGAATATGCTTTACAGAAGCAATGGAAAGTGCTAATTAATATGGCAAAGCGGTTAAGTGACAGTTGGCTAAGATGGTCTTTCATACATGATTTCTATAGAAAATAAAATAGAGGAAAATGTTCAGACCAACTATAATTTCAACAATTTGCATTTTACTTTATTTCGTTCTAGTATTTTTCTACATTTATATGTCTTTATTTATTTTTGATTTACAAAATTGGAATGTGCCTGGCCACTACTAAAATATATTAAACACAATTTTCGCTACTATAAAAATACCTTAGAGCTTTATATTAAAGATTATAAAGTTTAAACTTGACATAATTATGCTTTAAACACTGAGCAATGAAGAAATCAAATATAAAAAGAGAAAATAAAAAAATTATGGTTATGCCTTAGCCAGTGTGGATCAGTAGCTTGGAGTGTTGTCCCCATGCACCAAAAGGTGGTGGGTTTGATTCCAGGTTAGGGCACATAACCAAGTTGCAGGTCCAATCCCTGATCAGCACACAGGGTACCAGATGCCTATTGATAGATGTTTCTCTCTTCTCTCTCTCTTTCTCTCTCTTCTCTCTCTCTCTCCTCTCTCTCTCTCCTCTCTCCCTCTCTCTCTCTCTCTCAAAATCAACAAAAAAAAGAAAAAGAAAAAAGTCAGGTATTAAGAGAAGCTGAAGCTAAGCACTCAAATGGCTCCAAGCCTGCATGTTCCAATGGCAGCTGAGTGATCAGCTCCTATGACTTATGGGGACTAGAAGTGCTCCACTCATGATTGAGGACCTGAGCCAGGTTCATGGCTTGAAGCTGAAGGCTATAATGGAGCTCTCCTGCTTATAAAAGCATGTTGAAAAATGTTGGCAATTGCTGCCTGAAGAAGCATATTAATAAATGTATACATCATGACCAAGTGTTGTTAGTCCCAGGATTCAGGGACAGTGCAGCAGTACAAAACATAATACAGTAATGCAATAAAGAGCACTAACAAATGAAAAAAGAAACATATATATTTATATCAAGAAAATTTAAAAGAAATTTGATAAAATTCAATACACATTCCTGCTGAAAATAGTAAACTATTACTGATAAATATGATCTGTTAAAATTCTGTCATGAAATATCATATATGACATGCAAGGAAACATGTTGTTATTGGTTGAATTATATCCCTTCAAATTCATATGTTGAAATCCTAACCTCCTGTATCTCAGAATATGACTGATTTGAAAATAGGGTCATTAAAAGTGTAATCGGATAAGTTAAGATGAGATCGTAAGGGTGGGCCTAGTTCAATATGCCTGGTGCCTTTATTAAAAGAAAATAAATTTGGACACAATGACATCTATAAAGAGAAGGCAATATAAAGAGGCACAGAGAGAGGATGACATCTATAAGCCAAGGAGAGAGGCCTGAAAACAGATTCTTCCCTCGTAGCCCTCGGAAGGAATCAAACCTGCTGACACATTCTTTTGTGGATTTCCAGCCTCCAGAAGTGTGAGACAATAAACAGGGTGGGGCAAAAATAGGTTTACAGTTGTAAGTTAAATATGGTTTATTCTGGTACTATTATTTATTAATTATTGTTATCCTACATTTGCCCCACCCTATATTTCTGTTGTTTACGCCATCCAGATTGTGTTTTGTCACAGTAGTCCTAGCAAACTAATACAAATGCATAATACATTTTTTCTTTGCTGTTTATAATAGTGAAAATCTAGGATCTATATAAAGTCTATTAAAGTAATAACAAATTGCTTGTATATTCATACTATGGAATACTCTATAGCATATTCAGGAAAAAGTAATGAAAAAATATGTTGAGATGATGATACCATTTATATAACACTTAGAAACACGCCAATAAATGAAAAAAAATAAAAATATATATGAGAATGATAAACATATTCTGGATAGTGGCAATTCTCTGAGGAGATAAGAATTGGAATTATCTAATAAGGATGGATACAGGATAAGAAGTATCTTTATTTTTAATGTGTTAAAGTATGATGCAAATATGGTAAAGTGTTAAGATTTGATAAAGCTAGGTGTTTATTTCATAACTGTATCTTTATTTTTCACTATGTTTTAAATAGTGAAGAGAATATGCTATACATTATTCTCATATTAAACCTTACAATTCATTTCTATAAATAAAATAGCTAAGTTAAATCTTGTGAATATTTTTAAGGCTTTTGATATGCATTTTCAAATTGCCCTCTTCACATTTGAACCAATTTGCACTCCCAATAATAGTGTATAGGAATGAGAGTTTCATGTACTTCTTATCAGAAAGGTATTATTATTTATAGATTTCATAATCTAATTGATGAAAATAGGAAATATTTTAATTTATGCATTTGCATTACTTTTATGACTAGTAAGATTCAATGGCTATGTGCTTTAAGAGACGTCACTTGCATATTTTTCGTGCGTGGCCAGTAAATATCATTTGTCCAGTGTTATTCAACTTTATTGACATTTCATTTATGTTCAAGAAATTGTCATATTTCAGGTTAAAGTTCTATGAATTTTGACAAATGTATTTATCCATGTAATCAGGACCACAGTCAAAATACAGAACATGTCTATCATCACGTAAAATCCCTTCATTCACCTTTGCAGATATTTTCAATTTCATCCTAGGTAACCATTGATCTAATTTTTATCACTACTGATTAATTTTTTCTCTAACTGAACTTTGTGTTATGGAAACATATCATATTTGCTCTTGTTTGAGTGTCTTTTATCTCTCAGTCTAATGTTTCATTTTAAAATTTGTAGGCTTAGTTTAAAATAAATGTATTGTGGTAACATTGTTTGATGGTATTATAAAATTTCAAGTGTACAACTGAGAACATAATCAATTGTTGTAAGTATTTTATGCAACTTAACCAAAAGAAGGTAATTCTTGAAAAATGGTTATTGAAGTAGAAATCTATATTTTAGATCTTCCTGAATCACAACATAAAAATAAACATAAATGAATACCTATACCAAAATGAGAATAAAATGTTTACATCTTATTTTGAAAAACATCTTGAATGTAACAACAATTATCAACAGTATGAAAAACATATTCTAATTAATACTTCCAAAAGGTATTGTTCTCATAAAAAAATGAACTCTTTTACTTATAATTTTATTTAGCCTATTTTATATGACAAATTTTCATTTTAGTTTCTTTGTGATTTGTTCAAGACAGATATTTTAGTCTCCATAAGAATCTATTCACATATGTCTGTGTGATTTGTTGTGTATTTAAATTCTCAGCTTTTGTTGTAACTAAGTAGTTCTTGGGGTACTTTTCCTTTTCTTTTTTAAATAAACCTTTTCAAAGATAATGAGACCTTTACCTCCTCGTCCTATTGACCTTCCACCATTTTTCACATTCATTATTTTCTTAAATCTCCTTTTAGGGAAGTAATGAGGATGATTCTGTTTAGCTGAGTTTTTGAAAAAACTGAACGTAAATCATTTATACATACATGATTCTAAGTAGTTGAATGGGAAATAGGCCAAAAAAAGTTTCCTCCTACAAAATGTTGCAGAATAATTATTTTATTTTTCTTTACTGATTAAGGTATTACATATGTGTTCTTATTGCCCCATAGCCCCCCACCCCCCCACTCATGGCCTCACCCCCCTGGTGTCTGTGTCCATTGGTTAGGCTTATATGCATGTATACAAGTCCTTTGGTTGATCTCTCCCCCTTACTCCCACCCTCCCCTATCTTCCCTCTGAGGTTTGACGGTCTGATTGATGCTTCTCTGTCTCTGGATCTGTTTTTGTTCATTATATTCCACAAATGTTTATGTTGTTCATTATATTCCACAAATGTTTATGTTGTTCATTATATTCCACAAATGTTTATGTTGTTCATTATATTCCACAAATGAGTGAGATCATGCGATATTTATCTTGTGATATTTATCTTTCTCTGACTGGCTTATTTTACTTAGCAGAATGCTCTCCAGTTCCATCCATGCTGTTGCAAATGGTAAGAATTCCCTTTTATTTTTTTTACCACAGCATAGTATTCCATTGTGTAGATGTACCAAAGTTTTGTAATCCACACATCTGCTGATGGGCACTTAGGACGGGGGGGGGGGGGGGGCGCAAACTTTTTGTGAGTGCATGCCAAAACCAGCAAAATCTCTGACTCAAAATTCTTCTGCATGCCAACCCTAATTTTTTGAGAACATGTTACGCCTACTTGATATCTCTTAAGGTGTACGTATGTGAAGAACCTTGAAGAAATAATAAAATTCATTCGAGCGACAAAAACACAGTATATGATGATGAAAATTACATTTATTTTTTAATGTATACATGTACACTGATAGTCCGACAGAAAACTTTATGACTCCGTTTGATATTATCAGTGGGACTTTTGCTGCTGCATCACTGATGACAGAGATTTTACATCAGGTCTATATTTCATGACCTTCAGAGAGATGCACAAGCTACTACTTTCATACATCAGGCTACTCCTATTATGAGACTTAACAAAATTCATCACTGAGAACAAAGGTTCACAAGAGTATGTGGATGAAAACATGGAGAGTAACGCTGTTGCAAAGTTTTTTAAACAGAAACAATTTTCTGGAATGGCATTCCAAGTCCTCAATAGTTCGTTTTCCACACTTTCTGCACTCCTGTCTCTAATTGCTTTTTTTTCAATGTTTTCTAAGGCCAATAAATTTCTGCTTCCAAATTGAGCTACTCTGAAATTCAATCAACTGCATTTCAAAGTCAGCCATGTCTATCCATGAAAACATTTGTAAGTTTAGTTTCTCCAGTTACATGCTGTCTGGAAACCTCATGAATTTTGCTGTCTCTTCCAGTTCTCTGAATTTCGCAAATCTTGAGAAGAACTGTTCAATAGTTGACTTGATGATGTTTAAAAACAGCTTTTGAAGGATTTGATTGTTTGTTCTGTCATCTTTTGGGAAGTCTTTGATGTGCCTCTTGAGGTTTGGGAAATATCTAAATCTCTCACCATCCACATCCCTCTTATAGACTTCCAGTTTTTTTCAAAAGCCTTTATGTAAGCAAACATAACATCAAGTGTCTTGCCAGTTCCTTGTAATTTAACATTTAAGTCATTCAAATGTTCACAAAAATTGTAAATGGAAGATTACAAGAGAGGGTTTCAAATGCCAGCAAAAGTTACTGGTGTGCCATGTTTGGCACGTGTGCCAGGGGTTGCCCAACTCTGACTTAGGCTGTTTCCAAATCTTAGCTATGGAAAATTGTACCACTATTAACATAGGGGTGCCTATATCCTTCCTGATTAGTGTTTCTAGTTTCTTGGGATATATTCCTAGAAGTGGGATCACTGGGTCAAATGGGAGTTCCATTTTTAGTTTTTTGAGGAAACTCCATACTGTTCTCCACAGTGGCTGCACCAGTCTTCATTCCCACAAGCAGTGCACAAGGGTTCCTTTTTCTCCGCATACTCACCAGCACTTGTAACTGAATCCAAGAATACTCTATCCAGCAAGGCTCTCATTCAAAATTGAAGGGGAAATAAGGAGCTTCACAGATACAAGTATTAATAAAATAGAAAAAATCCCTATAACTGTCCAGTCTTCTGGATGGTATAGATCCTAAATATCTGTGTCACAAGGCAAACAGAGAAGTAAGGGTCTTTTACATTCTTTCAGATGGGTCATGTTTTAGTGAGATGAATCTTCAATATCTGTCTCCCTCCAGCATCATTAGAGTAGTAGAAATTCCACCCAGATTCTGCCAATAGGCTACATACTCATATGATAACTAGAGGCCCAGTGCACAAAAATTTGTGCACTTGGGGGGGAGGGGGGGTCCCTCAGCCCGGCCTGTGCCCTCTCGCAGTCTGGGATCCCTCAGGAGATAACGACCTGCTGGCTTAGGCCTGCTCCCGGATGGCAGAGGGCAGGCCCAATCCCTAGGTGCAGCCCCTGGTCGGGCACGGAGCAGGGCCGATTGGGGAGTTGGGGCGCCTTCCCCTGTCATGCACAGAGGAGGGCAAATTGGGAGGGTGCGATGCCACCCTGAGTCATGCTCAGGGTAGGGCCGATTGGGGGGTTGAGGCACCACCCCCTGTCACACTCAAGGCAGGGTCGATGGGGAGGTGGTGGCGCCACCCCCTGTCACTCACAGAGCAGGGCCCATCAGGGGGGTTGGGGCTCTGTACACTGTCATGCACAGAGCAGGGCCAATCAGGGGGTTGAGGCTCTGTACCCTGTTACGCACAGAGGAGGGTCAATCAGGGTGTTGGGAAGCTCCCCCATGTCATGCACAGAGCAGGGCCAATCAGGGGGTTGAGGAGCTCCCCTCTGTCACTCTCAGAGTAGGGATGATAAGGGAGTTGGGGCACTGCCCCCTGTCACACTCAGGGCAGGGCCGATGGGGAGGTTATGGCTCTACCACATCACACACAGAGCAGGGCCCGTGGAGGGGCGGGGTTGGGGCGCCACACCCTGTCAAACACAGAGCAGGGCCGATCAGGGGGTTGAGGCGCCGCACCCTGTCACACACAGAGCCACAGGGTGATCAGGGGGTTGGGGAGCCCCCCCTTATCAGGCACAGAGCAGGGCTGATCGGGGATTGGGGCACCTTTCCCTGTCACGAACAGAGCAGGGCAGATAGGGAGGTTGTGGCCCCACCCCCTGTCACACACAGAGCAGCAGGGTGATCAGGGGGTTTGGGCGCTGCCCCCTGTCATGCTGATCCCTGTGCCAGGAGGCCTCGCGGCTCCACTGATCCCGGTGCTGGGAAGCATATTACCCTTTTACTATATAGGATAGAGGCCTGGTGCATAGGTGGGGCTGGCTGGTTTGCCCTGAAGGGTGTCCTGGATCAGGGTGGGGGTCCCCACTGGGGTGCCTGACCAGCCTGGGTGAGGGGATGATGGCTGTTTGCAGCTGGTCACACACCCTTTAGGGTGGGGGTCCCCACTGGGGTGCCTGCCCAGTCTGGGTGAGGGGCTGAGGGCTGTTTTCAGGCCGACTGAAGCTCCCAACTGCTCCTTTTTTTCTTTTTTTTTTTTTTAATTCTGGGCCAGCTTTAGCTCTGGCTCCAGCTCTGAGGCCTCTGCTGCTGAAAGAAGGTATCTGGTTTCTTTGTGTTCTATAATCGAAACAATGTATAACTCCAGCTCTGAGATCCCTGGCTCGCTGACAGCACGTTTCTGGGGTTTTGTTTAGCTTCTATATTTGTTACAATATTTCTTAACCTGCAAGCTCAGAGGCTGGCAAGGGGGCAGGGAACGTTGGAGTCCTCCGTCACTGAAGCAAGCAAGCCTCATGTTAGTTTCAAGCTGCCTGGCTGCCGGCTGCCATCTTGGCTGGTAGTTAATTTGCATATCTCGCTGATTAGTCAATGGGAATGGTAGCGGTCGTACACCAATTACCATGTTTCTCTTTTATTAGATAGGATGGTGTGACATTTTGTTTATCTATATGTTAATATTTATTTTAATGACAATTTACAGTGCATCTTTAAAAGAGTGTTTTACACTAAATTAAATAACACTTTAATGTAGTTATATAAGGCAAAGGGGAGATAGAACTAAAGTTTATGAAGTGCTAAAATATGTAAGTCCTTAAGCAACTGTTTTAATGAATACATCATTAATTACTTCATAAATTATCAACTTTCTTCAAGAGTGATTACAAATAGCTTATTTTTAGTGGAATAAATGTTATACCCCTTTGTTTATGATCTCAAATCGTTTTTTATTAGGAATTTGGAAACAAATATTTATTTTATAGTTTTAAGAAAGTTTTTAAACTATCTCAGTCCAAATAATCATGAGCAAATGTGTTTATTCTAAAATATTAGTCCCTGAAAATATAAATTCAGATTACTTGCTTATAAATTGCAAAATGTTAATGTTGAATATGTCAATTATGTTATATAAATTATTTGAAATTGCTGATTTAACCATTAAACAGAATTTCATCTTGTTGAAGCTAAATAGAAGGGAATAAAATCTTAGCCATGAATTAGAAGGCCAAAATTTTCTAATTTATTCAGAAAGTAGAAATGGTTGAGAGGAAGTTTACAGAGTAACCATAGTGCATGCAATGTATTAGCAAAAATCCCCTTTTAAAATATTTAACATTTTAAATAGTAAAGATTCTTCTTGGGGGAATTAGAAGACTTGAAAGAGTTATTTTCTTGAATAACTGTGATAGAATTTATATATATATATATATATATATATATATATATATATATATATATATATATATATATATTAGAGGCCCGGTGCACAAAAATTTGTGCACTCGGGGGGGTTCCCTCAGCCCGGCCTGTGCACTCTCTCAGTCTGGGACCCCTTGGGGGATGACCACCTGCTGGCTCAGGCCTGCTTCCTGGGGGATTGGGCCTAAGATGGCAATCAGACATCCCTCTGGCAGCCCAGCAGCCCTCGGAGGATGCCCACTTGCCAGCGGGGAGCAGACCTAAGCTGCAGTCGGACATCCTTAGAGCTGCTGAGGAGGCAGGAGAGACTCCCACCACCACCGCTGTACTGGCAGCCATCAGCCTGGCTTGTGGCTGAGCAGAGCTCCCCCATGTGGGAGTGCACTGACCACCAGAGGGCAGCTCCTGCATTCAGTGTGTGTCATAGTGACCAGTCATTCCCATTCTTTCTGCTGTTAGGGTCAGTTTGCATATTACCCTTTTACTATAAAAGATAGAGGCTTGGTGCATGGGTGGTGGCCGGCTGGTTTGCCCTGAAGGGTGTCCCAGATCAGGGTTGTGGTCCTGCTTGGGTGCCTGGCCAGCCTGGATGAGGGGCTGATGGCTGTTTTCAGCTGGTCACACCCCCTTCAGGGTGGGGGTCCCCACTGAGGTGCTTGGCCCGTCTGGGTGAGGGGCTGAGGGCCGTTTTCAGGTCTCCTTTTTTTCTTTTTTTTGATTCTGGGATTTATTTACATTCTATAATTGAAACTCTGTTGGCATCACTGGCACTCCCAGCTCTGAGGCCGCGACTGGCTGAAAGCAGGTATTTGGGGTTTGTTTAGCTTCTATAATTGAAACTTTGTTGCTTTTGGAGCTGTTGCTTTCGGATCCCAGAGCCGGGCCGTGGCAGGCAGGGAACCTTGGCTTCCTCCATCACTGGAGCAAGCAAGCCTCCTGCTCGCTTCAGCTGCGTGGCTGCTGGCCACCAACTTTGTTGGCAGTTAATTTGCATATCTCACTGATTAGCCGATGGGAAGAGTAGCAGAGGTATGGTTAATTATCATGTTTGTCTTTTAATAGATAGGATGTTAGGAGAAAACATTCATGCCCAATTCCAACTGAATATTTCCATTAAATAAAATATGAAACATTTTTAAGTTTACCTAATTTTAAAATATTTTTATTAAGGGTTAATTTTCATTGTTGAAAATTCCTTGTAGTCTCTCAGAAAAAATTAACAACATAAAGAACAGGATACTGGGACTATAATAATTAAATAAATAAATAAATAATAGTCTATCAGTTTTTCAAACAGTAAAGTCACTTTACAGTGACTGAGCTGTGGACTTCACAGTGGAAAACTATCCCATCTTTTATTTTATGCAACGTTGTCATGCAATTTGAAAAGGTTATAAACTCTACAATTTGCGGTTGCCCTTAATAATGTATGTAGATGTGTTCAGAATGGAAGCAAGTGACCTCATATTCTTAAGCCACTCAACTGACACACACATCTGCATGCGTATCCTACTGGCAATACTTAGACTTGTCTCTAATTCCACAAAAATAGTCTGGTAAGTGGTAAATGCAAAACTTAACTATCTTTCCAACTGCCTATAACTAGGCCACCTTAAAGGAAAACAAATCAAAAGCACTTATGAATGTCAAATTGAATCTTGATATTCAAATGACTATCATCTTTGATTGCCATTTTATTATGAATTGTAGACAACAGACCACATTTATGGTGTGGTTTGCTGGTGCTAGGGGGTTAAGGATTTTTTTTTCCCTAAAATAATGTGGTTGTGATTTTGACTTTTCTGGTAGTTATCTAAAGGATGATGCAAAAGCTGAATTTTATTTCATCTCTCAGGCTGGAGTGCTCTCTGGTTAGTGTCTAATGAGAGCATTTAAAGATATGCAATACCCTATATACCAGGGCGACAGATGGATGAAAATTTAAGCGTCACACAGACTGAAGTCTGAAAAGTAAAAAGATGACAAGGAAGATATTTTGAGAAATAAGGCTTTGTGGGCAACCACCTATACTCTCAATATTTTTTTTCTTTATTGATTAAGTTATTATATATGTGTCCTTATCGCCCTATTACCCTCCTACCCCCCCCTCATGCCCTCACCGCCCCCCTGGTGTCTGTGTCCATTGGTTAGGCTTATATGCATACATACAAGTACTTTGGTTCATCTCTCCCCCTTACCCCCACCCTCCCCTATCTTCCCTCTGAGGTTTGAGCATCTGATTTATGCTTCACTGTTTCTGGATCTGTTTTTCTTCATCAGTTTATGTTGTTCATTAGATTCCACATATGAGTGAGATCGTGTGATATTTATCTTTCTCTGACTGGCTTATTTCTCTTAGTATAATGCTCTCCAGTTCCATCCATGCTGTTGCAAATGGTAAGAATTCCTTTTTTTTTTTTTTTTTCTTCAGCATAGTATTCCATTGTGTGGATGTACCCCCGTTTTTTAATCCACTCTTCTGCTGATGGGCACTTAGGCTGTTTCCAAATCTTAGCTATGGTAAACTGTGCTGTTATGAACATAGGGGTGCATATATCCTTCCTTATTGGTGTTTCTAGTTTCTTGGGATATAGTCCTTGAAGTCAATGGGTCAAATGGGAGTTCCAGTTTTAGTTTTTTGAGGAAACTCCATACTGTTCTCAGTGGTTGCACCAGTCTGCATTCCCACCAGCAGTGCACGAGGGTTCCATTTTCTCCACATCCTCGTCAGCACTTGTCCTTTGTTGATTTGTTGTGGAGAACCATTCTGACAAGTGTGAGGTGATATCTTATTGTTGTTTTGCTTGCATCTCTTGGATGATTAGTGACTTTGAGCATGTTTTCATATGTCTCCTGGCCTTCCTTATGTCCTCCTTTGAAAAGTATCTATTTAGGTCCGTTGCCCATTTTTTGTTTTGGTTGTTTATCTTCCTTGTGTTAAGTTGTATGAGTTCCCTGTAAATGTTGGAGATTAAAACCTTATCAGTGATAACATTGGCAAATATGTTCTCCCATGCTTGTCTATTCTTAAAATTTTTAATATTTTTGAATTTTAAGCTTTTTTTTGAAAATTAAGAAATAAAAATAGACATTAGTTTAGACCTACACAGGGTCAGAATTACAAATATTACTGTCTTTGATCTCCACAGCTTGTTTCACTGGTTCTTCATGGACAATAATATACATGGAGCTGTCATCTCCTTTAATAACAATACTTACTTCTGGATTACCTCTTGAAGAACCTGCCTGAGGGCCTTCTTGAGGAGGTATCACTCTTTTAAAAAATATGTCCATAGAGGTTTCCTTGGCTTGTTTTCTTTTTTAATCATAGATTTGCTTATAAGCAAATAATACACCATGGATATCCCTCAATATTAATAAAAACCTTATGGCGTTGGAGTCCATGTTTTCAAACTCTTAAGGAGCTTGTTGAGGTCTGCAAAAGCTTAAACTAAACATATATATATATATATATATATATATATATATATATATATATATCCTATACTAATAAAAGATAAACATGAAAATTGACCATACTTTTGCTATGCCTTAAGCCTCGCCCACCAGCCAATCAGAGTGACTATATGCAAATTAACCCAACCAAGATGGCGGCCAGCAGCCACGGAGCTGGAGCGAGCAAGAGGCTAGCTTGCTTTAGTGATGGAGGAAGCCAAGGTTCCCCACCTGCCGTGGCCCAGCTCTGAGCTCCACTGAAAGCAGCAAAGTTTCAATTATAGAAGGTAAATAAACCCCAGATACCTGCTTTCAGCCAGCCGAGGCCACGGAGCTGGAGTGAACAGGAGTGGGTTGCCCCTGGTGATGGTTGCCCCAAGCTTTCCGCAGGCATCCACTAAAGGCAACAAAGTTTCAATTATAGAAGGTAAATAAATCCCAGATTTAAAAAAAAGAAAAAGAAAAATAGGAGAGGCTGGGAACTTATGTGGCCAGGGTGCTTGGCCAGCCTGAAAATGGCCCTTAGCCTCTCACCCAGACTGGCCAGGCACCCCGGTGGGGACATCCCCACACTAAAGGGGGTGTGGCCAGCCTGAAAACAGCCATCAGCCCCTCACCCAGGCTGGCCAAACCTCCATGGGGTGAGGGTCCCCACTGGGGTGGACATCCTAGGAGGGGTCCCACACTGTAAGAGGGCATAGGCTGGGCTGAGGGACCCCTCGAGTGCACAAATTTTTGTGCACTGGGCCTCTAGTATATATATAATTTTTCTTCTGATGTTTTTTTTTTCTTGCCTCTACTTCAGCTACGTGTTCCTTTTACAATTCCAACAACTCCTCATTAGTCAATTCCTCAGGAATCACCTCTAGGAGCTCATGAATATCATCCTCATCCACACACTCAGGTTAAAGCTATTTGCCATATCAACAAAAACCTTGCTGGTTTTTGCAATTTCCTCACGCATGGCAAATCCTTTGAAGTCATGGACAAACCTCTTGAGTATCTTCTTCCAGATGCCATTCATACACTCCCTGTTGACAGCACCCTAAGCTCAAGCAAGATTTTTGATGCAGTAATTGACATTTTAATCCTTTCAGAATAGCACTCCTGTCTTCCTCACTTGCAGCAATAACCTGGGCAAAGGTCCTCCTCAGGTAATAGGTCTTAAAAACTGCTTTAACTCTTTTATCCATTAGTTAAATCAAAGAGGTAGTCGTTGGGAGGCAGGGGAAACACCACTTTAATATTGGGATGAAGATCACCAATAAAAGGAGGATGTCTGCACACATTATCAACAATAATCAAAACCTTGAAAGGTATGTTATTCTCAAAACAGCACTTCTCCATTTCATTGGCATAGAAGTTCATGAGGGCATCTTGGAAGAAGAGCTGGGTCATCAATTACTTTTTATTAATTCTGTAGTACCCTGGCATTGTGGGCATATTGATATGTTTAAAGGCCCCATGGTTCTCACTGTGCCCGATTAAGAAGAGTTATATTTTGTAGCCTGCTACATTGCCCCAAACAATAGTCTTACCCTGACCTTATAAACCTTAAGACATGGCATTTATTTGGCTTCCTTATAGATAAAAGTCCTTCAGGTTTCTGTATCCTGTATGGCAAAATTCTATCCCTGTTAAATATTTACCATGGCAAGTAGTTTTTCTTCACAATTCTCTTATTTAAAGTTTATAAAATTTTTTCAGCTGCCTCCACATCAGCACTAACAGATTCCCACCTACTTTTACATTATGTAATGAATAACATTTCTTGAATTGTTTAAATCACCCAGAAAAAAAAATTACTTTTGTAATTGCAACAAAAAGAATAAAATACCTAGGAATAAACTTTTAAAAAGATGTGATAAATATATAAACTGAAAACTACAAAGTATTATTAAAAGAAATTGAAAAAGGCATGCCCTAGCTGGTTTGGCTCGGTGGATAGAGTGTCATCCTGCAGACTGAAGGGTCCTGAGTTCAATTCTCATGAAGGGCTTGTATCTCGGTTGTAGGCTCCTCCATAACCTGGGCTCTGATCAGGCAAGTGCAGGAGGCAACCAATCGATGCGTTTCTCTCACATCAATGTTTCTTTCTGTCTTTCCCTCTCTCTTCCAATATCCAATATCTCTAAAATTAATGGAAAAATATCTTTGGGTGAGGATTAAATATATCCAAAAGCAATATACAGGTTTAATGCAATCTCCATCAAAAGCTCAATGGCATTTTAAAAAAAGAAATAAAACAAAAAACCATGAGATTTCTATGGAAACACAAAAGACCCTGAATGGCCAAAGTATTCTTGAGAAAAAGAACAAAGCTAGAGGTATCACACTCCCTGAATTCAAATTGTACTACAAAGCAACAATAATAATAAAACAAAACAAAACATGATATTGGCAGAAAAACAGACACTCAAACCAATAGAACAGAATTGAGAGCCCACAAAAAACCCATATGTGTATGGGCAAATAATGTTTGACAAAGGAGCCAACACATGCAATAGAAAAAGAATGTCTCTTCAATAAATGGTGCTGGGGAATTTGGAAAACCACATGCAAAACAATGAAACTGGACTATTATTTGTCCATATATACAAAAAATATAACTCAAAATGAACCAAATGCTTAAATATAGTACCTGAAACAGTAAGTGACAGAGAAGAAAATATAGGTAATAAGATTATGGACGTTTGACTTAGAGAGAATTTTATAAATTTGACCCCAAAGGCAAGGGAAGTAAAAGCAAAAATAAATGAATGGAATTACATCAAAATAAAGAGCTTCTGCATGGCAAAAGAAACCATCAGTAAAACAAAAAGGCAACCACCCAAATGGAAGAAGATATTTGCAAACAATGTCTCTGACAAAGGACTATTATCCAAAATATCTAAAGAACTTATACAACTCAACAACAAAAAAACAAACAATACAATTAAAAACTGAGCAGAAGACCTGAACAGACACTTCCTCAAAGAGCACATATCAATAGTCAATAGCTATATGAAAGGCTGCTCAACTTCACTAGCTATTAGGGGAATACAAATAAAAGATATAGTGCGATACCACCTCACACTCTTTAGAATGGCTGTTATCAACAAGACACTTAATAACAAGTGTTGGAGAGGTTGTGGAGAAAAGGAAACCCTCATTCGCTGCTCATGGGAATGTAAATTGATTCAGCCACTCTGGAAAACAACATGGAGTTTCCTCAAAAAATTAAGAGTAGGCTTACCATATACCCAGCAAATGCTTTTGTGGGTATCTGTTGAAATATTTTGAAAACATGTATTCACAAAGATATGCGAACCATTATGTTCATTGTAGCACTCTTCCTGGTGACCAAAATATGGAAATAACCAGAGTGCCCTTCTATAAATGATTGGCTAAAGAAGATATGGTACATATATACAATGGGATGCTACTCAGTCATAAAAAAGATGAAATATTGCCATTTGCATCAACATGGATGGAACTTGAGAAAGTGTTAAGTGAAATAAGTCAGATGAAAAAAGTCAAGAACCATATAATTTTATTCATTTATGTAATAAAAAACTAAAAGTAACAAATGAACGAAGAAGACAAAGAAAAACTCGTAGATACAGATAACAACATCGTGGTTACCAGAAAGAAGAAGAGTGGCGAGCAATAAATGATAAAGGGAGTGAAATACATGGTGGCAGAAGAATTGAATTTGGGTCATGGGCACACAATGCAATATATATATATAAAGAAAGAAGTAGTAAATTTTAGAATGAAAATAAGATTTGCAATGGAATAACAAAGTTTCGATGAATAAAAGTTGATTCTTTTAAAATATCAACAAAAATTGCAAACCCTTAGCTAAATTTATTAAGAAAAGCAGAGAGAAGATGCAAATAAATTAAAAAAAAATAAAAAGTGAGGTTATTACTAGCAATATTACGAAAATAAAAAGGATTATAAGAGAATAATCTGAATAATTGTTGCCAAAAATTAGACCCTCTAGATCAAATGGGTAAATTTGTAAAAGCACAGAAATTATTAAAATTAACTCAAGTTGATAGAATATCTGAACAGACCGATAATAATTTAAAAGATTGAATTAGTGTTTTAAAAAGATTACAAGGAAATTATAACTTCATTGGAGAATTCTACCAGTTTAAAAATAATTAACACTAACCTTTCTCAATCTCCTCCAAATAATAGGAACAGAGGAAACAAGTCCTAATTTATTGTATGAAGCCAGTATTACTTTACTCTCAAAGGTAAACAAAGATCACACATGCAAATAAATCTATAGGCCAGTTTTCTTTAAAAACATAAATATAAACAGTTTTTTTAAAAAAAAATGAGAGCAAGCCAAGTTTAATAACATATTAAAAAGGTTATACATAATGATCAAATGGGATTTACTCCAGGAATACATGAGTGGTTCAACTTTTAAAAAAAAATGAATATAATACATCACATCAATAAAATAAATTAAAAAAAACACATGTGGCATTTCAATTGACCCTCAAGGAATATTTTTTTAAAATATATTTTATTGATTTTTTACAGAGAGGAAGGGAGAGGGATCAATGAGAGAGAAACATCGATCAGCTGCCTCCTGCACACCCCCTACCAAGGATGTGTCCACAACCAAGGTACATGCCCTTGATCAGAATCGAACCCAGGACCCTTCAGTCTGTAGGCCGACGCTCTATCCACTGACCCAAACTGGTTAGGACAACCCTCAAAGAATATTTTGTAAAATCCAACATCTTTTTTTTCTTTAAATTTTTGTGAGTTTCTTTGAGCCAAACTGTCAACAATCGCCAGGAATCCAATACTTTTTAACTTTAAAAACACTCATTAAACCAGGAAGAGATTGGAACTTCCTCAACATGAAAAAGGGCATTTATGAAAAACCCACAGGTAACAATGGGATTAATAGCTAAAGATTAAAGAATTCCCCACTAACGTCAGGAGCAAGACAAGAATGCCCACTTTTGCCACTTCTGTTAAGCATGGTACTTGAAAATCTAGCTAGAGGAATTAGGCAAGAAAGGGAAATAAAAAGCATTCAAACTGAAAATGATGAAATGAAACCATCCCTATTCATAGAAGGCATGTTCCTATATGTAGAATATCCCAATAATCCACAATAAAACATACCAGAGCTAATAAACAAATTCTGCAGTTACAAGCTAAAAATCAACACATAATAATCAGTTGTGTTTCTATACATTAGCAATGAAATTTCCAAAGGTGAAATCAAGAAAACCATTATATTTACAAAAGCATCCAAAACAATAATGTACCTCAAAATAAATGTAAGCAAGGAGGATGAAGGCATTTCATAATTTAAAATTATGAAATATTGCTGAAAGAAATTAAAGAAAACCCAAATAATTGGGGGGAAATCCCTTATATATCATGAATTGGAAAACTTGATATTGGCTGGCAAGAGTCCCATTCTACCCAAAGCAATCTATAGATTCAGTGCAATTTGTATAAAAATTCCAATGGCCATTTTAGCAGAAATGGAAATCCCTGTCCTCACATTCATATGGAATTATAAGGGCCCCAAATATCCAAAACAATATCACAAAAGAAAAACAACATTGGAGGACTTACTCCTTCCAGATTTCAAAACTTACTATAGACATACAATAATCAAGAATGTAGTGCAAATATAAGGATAAATGTATAGATCAATGGAATAGAACTGAGAGGTCAGTAATAAACCCATACATCTCTGGGCAATGATTTTCAGCAAGGGTGCCAAGAGTATTCAATGAAGGAAGAATGGTCTCTTCAACAAAGAGCATTGAGACAACTTGGTATTTACATATGTAACTTACACCATATGCAAAACAAAATTACTCAAAATGAATCAATGACTTAACTGTCAGAGCTGAAAACATAACACTCTTGGAAGAAAAAAATAAGGGTAAATTGTATGCCCTTGTATTTGCTAATGGTTTCTTAGATATGACACCAGAAGTATAAGATATAAAAAAGTGATACAATTGATTTCATCAAACTTAAATATGTTTGTGCATCAAAGGACACTATCAAGAAAATGAAAAAAAAACCCAACCTATTCAATAGGATAAAATATTTTCAAAGTATATATTTGATAAGGTTCTAGTATACAGAATATATAAAGGACTCTTACAACTCCACAACAAAAAGGCAAGTAAGTCTGTTAAAACAGGGAAAGCATTTGAATACACATTTCATCAACAAGGTAAACAAATAGGAAATAAGCACAGGGAAAGATGTGCGACATTATTTATCATGAGGGAAATCCAAAGATAAACCATAACAAGATACCACTGTGCACTTACAACGGTTGGTAGATAATTTTTTAATTAAAAAAAGAAAATCACAAATGCTGGTAAGAAATTGGAGCCTGTTAATACTGCTTGTGGGACTTTAAAATTGTTTGGCTGCTGTGGAAAATTTGTTTTGTGGTTGCTCGAAAGATTAGCATAGCATTACCAAAAGCCCCAACAATTCCACTATCATCTATATAATCAAAAGAATTAAAAATAGGATTTCAAACAAATACTTGTACATGAATGTTCATAGTAGCACTATGCATAAAGCTTACAAGCAAAATAATGGAAGGAATCTATCCATCAACAGATTAATGGATAGATAAATAAATTATGGCATATATGTCCAATGACATATTTTCTCATAAATAAGCAATAAATTCCTGATACATGCTACAATGTATATGACTTCAAAAACATTATGCTAATTAAAAGAAGCCAGACAAAAGAGTACACAATGCATGCGTCCATTTATATGAAAATATTCAGAATAGGCAAATTTATAGATATAAGACATAAAGGTAGTTGCCAGTGGGTAGAGGGAGACGAGAATGGGTAGTTAACTGCTTATGGGTATGGAGTTTTCTTTGGGGGTGGAAAATGATCTGAAATTAGATAAAGTACTTGCATAATATTGTGTGTGTACAAAAGGCCACTGAATTGTTCACTTTACAGTGTTTAATTTTATGTCATATAAATTTTGCCTCAATAAAAAAGATATAGATATCTATATATAGTCATTTCTGATGGAATATTGCTGGTATAATATATAAGGAACTGGAACCAGCATTTGCCCCTCAGGATCAAACAACTGAGGGTCAGGGGAGGAAGGAGAAATGGGGCGATAAGGACACATATGTAATACCTTAATCAATAAAGAAAATAATTTAAAAAATAAACCATTGAAATTATTTTTTTTTAAATAAGTGAAGATCAGAGGTTCTCTAAACTCATAGTAGCAACATTTGCTGATGAATGTGCTCTTCGGATAAAGGGAAGGAGGGGAAGAGAAAAAAAGACCATTTCTAGCAGTAGTGAAAAGGTTAGATGAAGGGAATGTGATTGAACAGACTTGAAAGGAAGTTTAGGGACTGAGAATAAAATAGAATAAATATATACATTGGCCACCATGCAGTGTAGGAGCTGGAAGAAAGTTAAGAAGATCACTTCACCCTACATATTTTGTATCTGCTAAATAAGTCCATAGCCCAATTATGGAAAACAAACACAAACAAAAAACAACAATAACAGCACATTCCTCACAGAACAAATACACTATAAAAGATAAATTTTAGCAAACATTTTTGAGCAACTACTAGAAACAAGACACCATGTACTATTAAATGAAATAATCAGCAGCAGCATGTTGAAATCATTCTTATCAGGTGTGTCCACTAGAATCAGGATATAGCAATTGCATTTCCAAAGTCAGTTACCTTCAAATGAATCTTCTAGTCTAATATTGCAGTTTCCCTGGAGTGCAGTGTCATCTAGTACTGCAAGGTGGAATAGTGCTTAAAAAGAGTGCCTATGCGAAAATTTTGCCATCAAAATAATAGTCACAGTTCACAATGGAAATGCATCTCTTAAGGGATCTTCAGTGGGGCTGGCTTCTTTTGTCAGGCGAAGATTCTGTTATAATGGGTCCCCTGCCTCATGGACATAATTAAAGAGTAAAGCTTTTCTTCAAAATGAGTTCACTAATTCTCCATGATTATTTTTTTACTATGTGCATATTTCTACTGTGCAATATCAGCAGAAGTTTTCCTTGTTTCCAAAAATAAGCATCTTCACCTATACACTTGAAAAAACTATGCAGTACTAGTATATACCCAGAGTAATGACAAACAGTTCAACTTCACTGTGTGGTGAGAAAGGGCTGCATTGGACTTCAACAAATTAAGCGACCTTAAATTAAAAACAGGAAAACCCACCAAAAACAGAGCTTGTGAATGGGCAAAAGATTTTAGCACCAGATGAAAGAAGAACAAAAACCAATTGAATTCTTTCAAAAGAATTCAATTTCAGCTTGGATAACATTCATCTAAAGATTTCACCGCCCCCCCCCCCCCGCCCCTACACATTAATACTATAAAAGACCCAGGCTGTGATAACTCTAATTCAGAGCTACTCTGTGTTTGCTAAACGGAATATGACAGGGATCTGTAACAGTGCTAGACTACAGAAAATAATTAGCTGGGAAGTAACTTGATAATTCTACTACTGAGAAGAAAGAACTGAAATCAACCTTCACTTTAATTATGTATAAGGGAGGAGGATAAATACCTACATAGATAGTAATCAGGAAAATGAAAATACATTTCTCTGTTATTGGGTAGATAGTAAGCTAGTTTTTTTTTTTTAATATGTTCACCGCTCACCTCTTGTATAGTAAAGATAACAAATTAGTTACTGTAATACCATCAAAATATCACCACACAGTAAAATATTAGGGAAAAATGAACTTTTTACCTAATGTAATACTATACTTCTTTCCTCTGTTGCTATTCAGGCTAATCAGGCAAATTTAAGGAATTTCCTTATGAAAATTCTTCTCTGGATATTAAGATAACTGCATCATGGCAATTTGACAAACTATTAGAGTCTTCTTTTTAAAAAATATCAATTATAGTTTACAGTCAATATTATTTTTATTAGGTTTTTTCATTTATATGTGGAATCTAAAGAACAATATAAATAAACAAACAAAACAGAAACGAACTCATAGATACAGAGAACAGACTGATGGTTGCCAGAGGTGAGGGGAGTTGGGGGACTGGGTTTGAAAAAGTTGAAGGGATTGGTAGATACAAAATAGTCATGGGAATGTAAAGTATAGCATATGAAATATAGTTAATAATATTGTAATAACTATGTATGGTGCTAGGTGGGTACTGGAAATATTAGGGGAGATACTTTGTAAAGGCTTCTTTCTAGGCACAAAGCATAAGAGCCTTTGTAGTAATACTATGCTTTTGCATTCTGATTTAAATTCATTGTCTGCTGCCTTTGTAATGTTGAAGGAATAGGACTGCTCTGGATTTTAGATATTAAATATCTACCACGAACATTTAGATTGTGCCTATGCACTCAACAACAATATTGCACTCACAGAAGTTTGGGTCCACCCAATCAGCTCCAGTGTGCACACACAGCGAGCAGCAGAACTGGCAGGTGACCAGGGCTCTCAGCTGTTCCTATCACAGGCTGGTCTGTGGAGCTGCAAATTAAGGACAAATTGCTGAGCTACGGAATACTTCAGGCTGAAAAATCCCACAATGCTTTGTGAAACAATTGAAAATTTGGATATTCAGATTGGGAAAGCGTTGTATGTAACTGAAACTGCAAGAAGTTTTTTTGAGAGTTGAGGATTCCAATCACTGGGTCTACCCAGTGCTAGATAGCCATATCTGGTAATTTCAAATTTGATCTACAAGCCTGTTCTTTAACTCTAGGTAGTGAAGAGCATGATGGTCTAGAGGGGTGGGCAAACTTTTTGATTCGAGGGCCACAATGGGTTCTTAAACTGGACCAGAGGGCCGGAACAAAAGCATGGATGGAGTGTTTGTGTGAACTAATATAAATTCAAAGTAAACATCATTACATAAAAGGGTACGGTCTTTTTTTTTTTTTTAGTTTTATTCATTTCAAATGGGCCGGATCCGGCCCGTGGGCTGTAGTTTGCCCACGGCTGCTAGTTGCACAGTTAAGATACAAGGAACAGACTTTGTTCTCTGCTTTTTGCCATAGCAATCCTTTACCATGTCCTAAAAATCGTGCTGTTTTCATTTCATGTCTTTCATCCATGTCCCTAATACCTCTAGGTTATGAGAAGTGACAAATCCATAGTTTGAGAAAAAACTATTTTGAGATGATAAGCTGCCTTACATTATTTCATTCACTCAAGTTCTTCATGATTTGCCTTATATGACAAGCACTATACAAGATAAAGCTGTATCACATGATGAAAATACCCGAGACTTATAGTCCCTGACAGACATGGCAGAAATGGACTGGCACTTAAGACTTCACCAGATTTTCATAACAATTAACCCACTTTCTAATTAGGACCAAAAGGATTGCCAAGGGGGGGAAATAGGAATTCTACAAACCTATTAGGGTCAAGCAAAGAGCTGCCTATTATTGATATAACCTACTTTTATCGCATTTTTTTAAAAGTGTGAAAAGAGAATAAAAGAAAATTATGTTATTAGAACAATGGATGGTATGAGAGAATAAAAGGAAACAGGAAGGTAATGCAGGTGGCTAGAATCAGTAAAAACCACAGTGGATAATATGGTCTGACTGAAAGTGTTATAACCACCTACAATCTTAAAAGAGATGATAGGGAAGATTACTGCTTTAATGATGGAAATGCAGAGTTTCTTAATGACTCCTTAGAGAAAGGGGAAGTATTTATGCCACATGAGGCAAGTTTAAACAAAGAAGGAAGATTAAAAGAAAAATTAAGTAATCTAAAATTATGCACCATTTTCCCCTCTGGGTGGTAGAAAAAAAATCCTAAAGATATTAATAAAGAATAAAATCACAGAAGTTTCAGGAAAGTAGGAACTTGTCAAAAAAGCCAATGAATATTCAGAATGGACACTCAGTCAGATAGAATTTTGTAGGTTCAGGCTGGAAGCAAAGACATTTTGGGATGAAGCAGGCAGTGATGAAACCAACTCTCAGGATAGGCATAAAAAAATCATATATTTCCCAGAATCCCAGGCCAAATGAACAGTGTGAGAAAGACAAGATTGGTTAGGGAGGATTTCAAGTATGTGGAGTGAATAGAGGGACTCAAGTATTCTTATTTTATGAGATTTATTATGATCCAGAGAAATGTGTTAACACAGCAGCTGGTAGTCTCAGGAATAGTAAGAGGGAGGAGCAAACATAAATGTTAGCACACAACTTTTTCTTTGGCAAGTCATATAGGAATGTTGCAATTGCAAAGACCATGGAATAAAATCAGTCTGTCTAAGGTTCAAAGTCATGTGCCTTTATATGTACCCATTCATTTACAAGTCATTCTCTGCTGCTTACACCTTTACCTTTTTAATTCTGAGTCTTGTTACCCAATGGATAATATTGATCACTATCTCATATTAAACTAATACTCTACCACCATAGATAGATGAATGATCCAATGAGCTATTTGGATAAAAGCCAAATATATGTAATAAAAGTGTTATATATGAAATTAAGATTTCATATATAAACCAGATAAAGAATAAAGCCAAGTATGCTTGCTGGATTTTAGATAGGAGTTCACGTTTTCTAATGGAATATGACAGTTTATGTATAGGATGGCCTTACAGATTACTCCAAACCTAAGTCCACAAAAAATCATTAAAACAGAGAATTGAATGCATTTTACTCCTACTAAAAGAAGGTGTCAAGGAAACATAATTAGTTATGAGAAAATGTGAAATTAATGAGAACATTAATTTTACATTTGAAGATCCAAAGAGAGAACTTTTTTTTTTTTTGCACCTGGATTTGTGTCAACTGCAAGATGAAGAATATATATCCATATATATATATATATATATATATATATATATATATATATAATCACAGAAGTGCTACAAGAAAAAATAAAGATGACTGTAAAATTTACATAAAAACCTAAGTGTTATACAAAAAAATATTGTGGAATATGAAAGTCCATTAATAGTATTTATAGATTACTTATACCACAGATTTTTTTTAACAAATATACTTAGAGAGGGAGGAGGGAAGAAAGTTGTTTCGTTGCTTTATGAACTTTTCTTGGTTTTTGACACTTTATTTTAAAATATAAAATAGTTCTTTATTAAAGAGGCTATTGTTTAGATTTAATTGTGTCCCTCATAGAATAATTTTTTTCATTGTGTATGTTTAAGGTTTATAGACTGTTAATTTGATATACATGTGGAAAAATGATTGTCGCTATAAGGTTAGCTAACACCTCCATCTTGCAACACAATTACCATTTCTTTTTTCTGGCGAGAACAATCAAGATATACTTTCATACACTTTTTTAAAAATTGAATTTATTAGAATGACATTGATTAATAAAGTTATATAGGTTTCAGGTGTACACTTCTATAATGCATCATTTGTATATTGTATTGTGTGTTCTCCACCCGAAGTCAAGTCTCCTGTCACCATTCACCGCCCCATAGCCCCTCTACCTCCCCCCACCCCATTCCCTCTTATAATTACCATACTGTTGTCCATGATGTGTGTTTTTTGCTTAATTCCTTCACCTTTTTCACTCAGTCCCCCAATCCACCTCTCCTCTGACAGCTGTCAGTCTTTTCCCTGTATCTATGATTCTGTTTCTATGTTGTTAGTTTATTTTATTCATTAGATTCCACATATAAGTGAAATCGTATGCTACTTGTCTTTCTCTAACTGGCTTATTTTACTTGGCATAATACTCTCCAGGTCCATCCATGCTGTCCCAAAGGGTATGATTTCTTTCTTTTTTATGACCAAGTAGTATTCCATTGTGTGAATATACCACAGCTTATTTATCCACTCATCTACTGATGGGCCTCTGGCCTGCTTCCAAATCATGGCTATTATAAATAACTAGAGGCCTGGTGCATGAAATTCGTGCACTGGGGGTGGGGGTCCCTCAGCCCAGCCTGCCCCCTCTCACAGTCAGGGAGCCCTCAGTGGATGTCCTACTTACAGCTTAGTCCTGCTCCCCATGGGGAGTGGGCCTAAGCCACAGTTCAGCAGCAGAGGCTTGGAGCAGGCGCTGTGTGTGTGTGTGTGTGTGTGTGTGTGTGTGTGTGTGTCCTCTGGGAGCCTGCCCCCAGCCATGTCAGAGGCTTGGAGCAGGCACCCCGTGTGTGTGTGTGTGTCCACTGGGGGCCTGCCCCCAGCCACACCGTAGAGGCTTGGAGCAGGTATCCCTCTGTGTTGATCTCTCAGGCTCCTGGCTATGTCTGCATGCTATTCTCTCCTTTGAGCTGCAACAAGGGAGGGCTGGAAGCTTGGCTTCCCCCATCGCCAGGGGCAACCCAAGCCTCCAGCTCCATGGCCGCCGCCATCTTGGTTGGGTTAATTTGCATACTCACCCTGATTGGCTGGTAGGTGTAGTGGGGTGACACCAATTTGCATGTTTCTCTTTTATTAGTGTAGATGCTGCAGTGAACATATGGGTGTCCAAAATTTAAAAAAATATTATAAAATTAAACACCACCCTTCCACAAATACTCCAATTTAAAAATAGGCAAAGGACCCGAATAAACACTTCTCCAAAGAGGACATACAGATGAGCAATAGACATATGAAGAGATGTTCAACATCACTAGTCATCTGATAAATGAAAATTAAAACTAAGGAAATGGGGTATGGGTAAAGGTGGAGGTGTGTATGGGGGGTGGGATAAATGGTAATGGACAGAGAATTGACCAATTTGGGGTGGTGAACACACAACACAGTGTATAAATGATGTGTTGTAGAATTTTTTAAATAAGAAAAAATTATATAGTTTTTAAAATTGTACAATTTTGTTCGCCAGTGTCACCCCAATAAATTCAATAAAAAAGTAAAAAAAAGTAAAAAGTGAGGCATCGCCTCATAATGGTCAGAATGGCTATCGTTAATAAATCAACAAACAACAAGTGCTGGCAAGGATGTGGAAAAAAGGGATCCCTTGTGCGTGGTTGGTAGGAATACAGACTGCTGCAGCCACTGTGGAAAGCAATATGGAGTTACTTCAAAAAATTAAAAATGGACCTGCCTTATCACCCAATGAGTTCACCTCTGGGAATTTACTTAAAATAGTACAAAGAACTGCTACAAAACTTTTACATGGACTTCTTAAATTTTTAAAATTTGCTTCTTTTGCACCATCCTTTTATTATATACAACCTACTTACCTATCTGCATTCACAGCTAGAATAATACAAATGTTCTGTGCTCATATTTATTTTCATAAGGAAATTTCATTGAGTGTTAATTTTCATATCTGTAAAATTGAATTCAATTGTGACTATCTAAAGTAGTTATCTTAAGTAGATATGCAATAAAACTTAATTTATCTTCCATCCATTTTTTCTTTCTTTCTTTCACCTTCCAGATTGTAAGTTACTGTATGGTAAAAACAAATATCTCTTGTTTATTTTCATCCTCAAGGTCTTGCACATGCTAAATGCTCAATGAATATTTGTTAAATGAAATTGTACAAAGACATAATTAATACTTAATAATTTTAAATTATTTTTTAATAAATTTATATGCATGTGACTGTGCTCCCTGGATATCAACTAGACAAGCTTAAAGGACTTTAAAGAAATGTACAATGAAATGTGAGATATGGAGATTATTCTTTGGTAGAGATATTATAAAATACTTTATTCAAGCCTAGAAAATAAAGAGATTTCAGAGAGGAATTGGTCAAGGGAGACAATTTTATTTGCTTCTCATGAACTTGAATAAAACCATGTCAAAAAATAAACATGCATTTTAAAAACAAACATCTTTCAAGCAATATTTGAAAGTAACATACCTTTTTAGAATATTTTATTATTGCACTCTTTATGGTTTTTAACTTTTTATTTTATATTTTTAGATTTTCAAAATTTGCCAAATAGTACAAAGATCCCCATATACCCTCCATCCAGATTGCCCGAACTTCAGTATCTTATATAACCACAGTACACTTATCAAAATCAGGAAATTAATACAGATACAATACTATTAGCAATCTACAAACCTTATTTCACTATTGCCAATTGGACAATATATGTCTTTGAATCCAATCCAGTATCCCAAATTGAATTTAATTATCATGTCCTTTTAGATTCCTCCAATAAAGGACAATTTCTCAGTCTCATTTTGTGTTTCATGACTGTATTAATTTTGCAAGGGCTGCCATAACGAAGTACCACAGTCTGGGTGGCTTATATAAGTGACATTTATTTGCTCAAGGTTCTATAGCCTAGAATTCTGAGATCAAGGTATTGTTAGGGTAGATTTCTTCTGAGTCATCTCTCCTAGGTCTTTCAATGTGTTCACAGGGTCTTCCCTTTGTGCCCTCTCTGTGTCTTAATATCTTCTTTTAAGGACACGAGTCATATTAAATTAGAATGCACCAATAAAACTTTATTTCACTCTAATTACCTGTCTAAAGACTTATCTCCAAACAGTCACAATCTGAGGTACTGATGTTAAAATTTCAACATATGAATATGGTGTGTGTGTGTGTGTGGGGGGGGGTCACAATTCAGCCCATAACAATGACTTTGACATTTCTTATGAAACTGGCCAGTTATTTGTGGGAAGAGCTCAGGAGATTTATCTCAGTGCAGTGGCAGATGCAATGGGGTGAGCACACTCCGCCTGTACAAGCTTCCTCGGCACACCGGGAAGTGGCAGCGCCCACCTGAGCAAGCCCCCTAGAGCCCCTACATAATACCTTGATCTTTCCTACTATTGGCTGCCCTAAGGATAGTGTAAACTGCTGATTGGTCCAAAATGTTATATATACTGCTGCACTTACACAATAAACTTAGATCTGCGTCACTGAACCTGGTCTCCAGAGTCGGGCATGCTTCATTAGGACTCCATCGGCTTCACCCCCGCGGGACCCCCTGCTTCATTCTGGCGCCATGAACAGGGACCCCGGCAAGCTTCAGGTTGGGTGAGTGCCCCTCTGTAACAATGGGAAACCTCCCCCCCTCAGCCCGAGCCCCTCAGGCTAGGGCACTCCATACATTGTTACAGAGCAGGTGAGTAAAAGTAACAGAAAAGGATCTACAAAAGCTCTGGGATGTTCTAATAGCATTTACCCCCTGGCTCTCTGCCACCAGCGCTGTGGGGGGGGGGGGGGCAGAAGACCCTTTACCTCCCTATTCCTCTCCAAAGCCCTCTGCCCCCGCAGATTCCTGAGCTGTTTTCAACAAGCCAAAAGTAGTTTCTCAAAGCTCAAGGAAGGCTGAAACTGAGACAGAAAAAACATCAAGCGAGGTGAAAGCAGGGGAGTCTCACCAGGAGGATCCTTGCCGGAGTCACTCCCTCACTCCCCTTGCAGAGCGAACAAAAAGTTTAACTGCCCAGCGGCCCCCAAGTAATCCTTTCATGGGGGACAGGATGATAATCCATGGACGGGGATATATCAATCCTTGTGTAGCCAGAGGGATAGAGCAAAGAAGTCCTTAGGGCTAGAGACCCCTGGACTCTTTCCTGTGAATGTCAACCCCACAGCTGCAGCAAATGCCACAGGATCTGCAACAATATTCCCGATATCCAAATGGTTAATTCAGAGAAAGAAAAAAAAGAGAGAGAGAGAGGCCATTGCCATGGAAAGCAGGGAGAGAGAGTTCTTTGTTGGTTTTTGCTTATCTAAGGTATGCGGGTCTCGAGGACCCTAGCTGCTAGCAAGCAAACTTATCTCTGTCCAGTTTTCTTCTTTTTAACCCTTCCAATACTAAATTAGGCTAATACAGTATACTTAAGATTACACAAGAAAGGAAGCACCTACTCTTATTAATCTAAAGAAATACTGAATGTTTAACTTGCCAGCTAAGAGTTTAAAGTTCTAGCTAAATTAAATTGGGAAAAATTGTAATTGTGGTAACTAAATGCCTAAAGTATAAAAAGAAAATCTTGTCAGTTTTAATTTAATTGATATCTCTTAATAATTATAAAAAGAACTATAACCAAGGAATGACTTTGGGACATTTCATGGGCCTTGAAATGTTTTCAAAAGTTTGTTCTCTCTTCTTAAAAGATTTTTTAATAAAGCCAATTTAATGTGCTTGAAATAACATGGAAAGCTTTATCAAATAAAAGTTAATAAATATATATCTTGAGTTTTTGCCTCTAAGAAAGGGTAAAGCAAGTTATTTTATATAGTATTTCTTAAAATACACCAGTAGAATTTTAAGATATAATTTAAAATAACAAAAGCTCATTAATAATTTTTAATATTTTATAACAACATATTATACATTTATTCCAAACAACTTACAAACTAATTGTTTGGCAGCAATTTAATAAGAACATGAAAGGATTTAATCCCTTCCACTGTGTGGAAGACCCCCTGGGAAGGCACTTAAGCATTCTATATTGACCTCTCTTGCCCTTTTTGCCAAGAGGGTCCCTCTTCCAATTGCCCACAGATGCTGCCTGAGCTCTCTGTTCATGCTAAGGTTAAAGCCTCATGGTGGCTAGTACCATAAATCTGTCTCTCGCCCAATGGCATGAGCTGGACCCTCTCTGGAGAAGAAATCTGGGTTCCCCAAGATATGTGATAAATGCCGGGGCCCCACCAGCAGTTGAGGGGATCCAAAGGCAGTTACTGGGCATGGAGGCCAGAGGAACATAGATTACCAAGGAGAAAGAACTAAACCTCACATCACCCTACTTGGCCCAGAGGATGGCTGGTAGTCAATGACGGGTAAGACCCCTCTGGGAGGGGCGACCTAAGACAGGCACAGCCAGGGCCAGTAGGAGAGAACTTGGGGTTCAACCAAGGTGGGGCACAGATCCTTACCCCCCCAATTGTGCATGGGCTTGAACACACCACTTCTGAGGGAGGTCTCCTGCCCCCATGGCTGCTGCACTTCCCATGCCCAGCTCAGATCGGGACCCAGATAACAGAAAGAGACTTGGTCCAGCTGAAATCGGTACCCAGATAACAAAGACTTGGCTAACAGCAGCTACCCTATATCTAAATCCAGCCTAACACCAGGAATGCTCAGGGCCTTCTCAAAGGATGCAAAATAATCCTTTCCATTAATATTTACAGTTTAAACTAGAATTGTTATTAGAGTATTGAATTTAACAGTAAAATAGTAATCAAGTTTTCAGATTAATTAAAAATGGCTCAAGAAGTATTAACCAAAATTTTCATTTCATGGAAAAATTGCTTAACATGCAATGAACCTAAAGCAGTCATATTTTTGTGCAAAAAATTAAAGTTTAAAGTTATCTAGACTGCATTATACATTTTCCAAAATTCTCCAAATAATTAAATCAAAAAAGAGTGGATAGTGGAAAAATACCATGCAAAGAAAAATATCCTGTAACTAATTTAAATCTAGAAAAATTTTTCATTTATAATGCTAACTGCAAGACACCCATGAAAAACCTATGTGGTGTCAACATAAGCCAAAGGAAATTCATTTAAGCAAAAATAAATAGAACGCCAAGTAAAGTTTCCTTTGTTAACCTTTGGTCGAGAATACGTTTGTATATTTTCAGAAAACAACTCCAAGACCATGTGGATTCCTGCAACAGAGAGGAATTATCAGGAATGCTCCAGCCATGAAGACAAGAGGAAAAACAATCCAGGGATAGAGGCAGCTAGCTTGCACAAGCTATTTCCTCATTTAACCTTCTCTAGCTGCAAGCATCTCATATGAGCATGCAAAACCTGTGGCCCCCTATTGCCTTTAGGCCCCCTCCAGCCACAAGGGGCCAACCCCAGGGGGCTCCAACCCAATGCCTTATGACAAGCAGATGTGACCCATATCCCAAGCTTCGGTAGACTCAAACATGTACATGTAATCATTGACACTTGCTCTGGGGCCACATATGCTCAAGCTCACACAGGTGAAAAGACTCGCCATGCAATAACAACCCTCAATGGGGCATTTTTAACATTAGGCTTCCCTTGGGAAATTAAAACAGATAATGGCCCCTACTACACTAAGGAGGCTTTTCAACAATTCCTCATGAAACATAACATCAAGCACGTTACTGGCATACCATATAACCCACAGGGACAAGCCATAGTAGAACGACAAAACAAAGAACTACAAACCCAGATTCAAAAAGAAAAAGAAGGGGGAAATACAGGCATGCTCTAACAACTATTACAACAGGCTTTATTAACTCTCAATTATTTTCATTTTGCCCCCGACGGTCTTCCTCCCATTTTCCAACATTGGGGAGGTCTCAGAGACATACCAACACCTCTCCCCTTGGTCTGGTGGAGAGATCCATTAACCGGGGCTTGGAAGGTCCCCAACCCACTCTTAACCCAAGGGAGAGGGTTTGCTTGTGTTTTTCCAGAAGGTGAGAAAAATCCCACGTGGATTCCTGCCCGTAACATCAAACCCTGCACCACCAGCGATGAGCCATAGACCACCATCACCATCACCCCGGTAGAGGAAATGGAGGACCTGACCATAGAGGACAACCAGTCCTGATGGTGGAGGCAACCAAGGCACCGACAGGCCCTCAAGAACCTACAGGACCAAGCTGCATGCATGGCACCAGAAGGCAATCTGTCAGCAAGGACATTATTCCTATTAATGTGTGCCATCATAACAGTGAACTCTCAGGCACGAGCACAACATGTATGGGCGGCCATACCTCATCCAGGGGTGCTCATGCCTGTCAGCACCGACAGCCTACAATTCCCCCTGTCCAAGTTTCTGACTGCTCTGTGGGCTTACCCTGTGACGGAGCGGAACCGGTCTCATTGCCATAGAACGGGATGGTATGGGCTGATAGCAGTAGCCCTAACCTCCTTAAGTGGACTCTAGATAATGGGACTGCCCCAGGACAAGGGTGGATATACCTAGCACCTCATGCAATAATACCCGAGTGAAACCCATTGAGTTTAGTTTCTTAAGTGATGCCCTCAGCCTTCTAACTTCCTGGTTAAACCCAGCCAACCTCCTCATTTGGGGAGTCATGATAGTAGGATTCGTCGTAGGAATAGTATTATTTCGCTGTTTATACAACATGTTCCTTAAGCTAAGTGCCCAGCAAGCCATGATCATACAGGTCCAGCAGGCGCTAATGAGAAAAGAAGGGGGAGATGTGGGAAGAGCTCAGGAGATTTATCTCAGTGCAGTGGCGGATGCAATGGCATGAGCGCACTCCGCCTATACAAGCTTCCTCAGCACACCAGGAAGTGGCAGCGCCCGCCTGAGCAAGCCCCCTAGAGCCCCTACATAGTACTCTGATCTTTCCTACTATTGGCTGCCCTATGAATAGTGTACACTTCTGATTGGTCCAAAATGTTATATATACTGCTGCACTTACACAATAAACTTAGATCTGCGTCACTGAACCTGGTCTCCGGAGTCGGGCATGCTTCATTAGGACTCCATCGGCCTCACCACTGCGGGACCCCCTCCTTCAGTTATTTTGTAAAAATTTACTTAATTTGTGTTTGTCAGATATTTCCTCATGTTTATAGCCAGGTTATGCAAGTTTTACCACAGAAGTTAAGACTGTGCCCTTCTCAATGCATCATATCAGAAGGTACATAATATTGATATGTCTTAATATGGTGATTTCAACTTTGATTACTTGGTTAAGGTAGTGTCTCTCAGGCAACTCCTCTGTAAGGTTACTGTTTTCTCTTTGTAATTGATAAGTATTACATGAATATTTCTTTTCTCATTACATTTTTATCAACTAATTTTAGCATACATTGATAATTCTGGACTATTGTAATCATCACATTCCAAATGACAATTTTCTAGTTCCATCATACTTTTTCCATTTATGAATTGGAATGCTTAAAAAGAGCTTTATTTTCTATCCCATTTATTATTATTTAATTATTCACATTAATCTGTGGACTCCTGGATATTCATTTTATTCTACAGATTATATTCCATTACTAGCCTTATATATTTTGTTGCTTACATTGTTCTAATATTGGGCATTGGAGGATCTTTCAAGTTGACTTTTGTGTTTTTTAACAAGTTCCCATTTTTTTTTAGCATTTCCTTACTTTCTTGCATAGGAAGATGGCCAGTCTCATTTAGCACTTTTTATGACCCAATCCTGGCATCAGTCATTTGCCAAGAAGCCCTGTTTCCTTGTAATGAAGAATTTTAATATCCAAGCTCTCCATTACTATCATTAGCAAAGAAACACCCATACCTCCTTGTAGCAACTGGTATGTAAGAGGCTTTGAAAAAATGAGCAATTTAATTAACAATTCATACTCTTCTATTTTCCATACATTTCCTTTTCATTGAAACAAATTTGAAATAATATTGTAGGATCCAATCAATTTGAACTAATGTAAAGCACATTGTTTCCTCTTCCCAAACTCCAGAAACTTGTGCATCTTTAATCGGCAAAGAAAACATGCACTATTCAACAGTTATTTTCCCACAAAGGGGATTGTCTGTCTCATATAAAATAGATTTACTATTGTGAGCACAATATACAGCTTACGAATTTTGAAGGAATAATAATACAGCCTTGCATGTCTCATTACTTATTTTGTCACCTGTAGGATTCTCTACATTTTTTTTTTTCCTTAGGAGACCTAATCTCTAACTCTCTTCACAGCTCTTTTTATAAGGCATGTTGAGTTTTGTATTACGACAACAAAAGAAAGCCATGTGAGGAGAAAAAAAGGAAGAAGAGAAAAGACAATGTTTACAGAGGGAACAAATTCCCTCTCATTCATTGTGATTTTCTGTATGTAATCCTAGTTTGGCAATCATGATATCATCCATTAATTTCTTAATGAATAAAACGTGTCACTTATAAACACTTCCAGAAGTGTCCTGATACTTGTCAAGGTAGTATTTGCCAGATATTTGAATAAAGACAGATTACTTGGAAAACAAAGGCAATCTGGTTTTCACCAACGACATCTGGCCACTTACTAATATCTTTATCTTCCTAAAATCTCAAGAAGATTAAAGTGTTCCTAAACAGAAGTCTCAGACGTTCATTTTTGTAGACTAGCCCAGATTCCAAGCCCTTCAGCCCCTAGCCCAAGGTGCTACAGAGAAAGTGGATATACAGAAGGCCAAGAGACATATGAAAAAATGCTCAATGTCACTAATAATCTGAGAGATGCAAATCAAAAAAACAATGAGACACCATCTCACACTTGTCAGAATGGCTATCATCAACAAATCAACAAATGACAAATTCAGGAGAGGATGTAGAGAAAAAGGAACCCTCCTACACTGCCGGTTAGAATGCAGACTGGTACAGCCACTGTGGAAAACAGCATGGAGTTTCCTCAAAAAGTTAAAAATGGAACTCTCGTTTGACCCAGTAATCCCACTTTCAGGAATATATCCCAAGAAGCTAGAAACACCAATCAGAAAGGACATATGCACCCCTATGTTCATAGCAGCACAATTTAGAATAGCTAAGATTTAGAAACAACCAAAGTGCCCATCAGCAGATAAGTGTATTAAAAAACCATGGTATATCTACACAATGGAATATTATGCCACTATAAAAAAGAAGGAACTTTTACCATTTGCAACAGCATGGATGAGCATTATGCTAAGCGAAATAAGCCAGTTAGAGAAAGATAAATATCTCATGATCTCACTTATATATGGAATATAATGAATAACTTAAATTGATGAACTAAAACTGATACAGAGACATAGAAGCATGGAACAGATTGTGAGCCCTGATGGGAAGGCAGGGGAGTGAATGGGGGGGTGGGGGGGGGTAAGCGATCAACCAAAGGACTGGTATGCATGCATATAAGCATAACCAAAGGACACAAACAGTAGGGGAGCAGGGGCTTGTGCTGGCGGTGGGGGGTGGCTGGGGAGAGGTAAATGGGGGAAAAGGAGACATATGTAATACTTTCAACAATAACGAATTTAAATTTTTTAAAAAGGCAACTGAGCATTATGCTAAGTGAAATAAGCCAGTCAGAAAAAGATAAATATCACATGATCTTACTCATTTATGGAATATAATGAATAACATAAACTGATGAACAAAAACCAATCCAGAGACAAGGAAGCATCGATAAGACTGTCAAACCTCAGAGGGAAGGTAGGGGAGGGTGGGGGTAAGGGGGAGAGATCAACCAAAGGACTTGTATGCATGCATATAAGCCTAACCAATGGACACAGACAACAGGGGGGTGAGGGCATGAGTGGGGGGATGGGGGATAATAGGGGGATAAAGACACATATGTAATACCTTAATCAATAAAGAAATATTTTTAAAAAGGCAACTCAAATCTTTCAATTATTTCCTCTATCTTTTCATTTAAAGACTTTTTCCCTAAAGGTTGCTGTCTAGTGCACTATGCAATTTTAAATGTGTCCAGAATTGAGACATACACTTTTTCACCATCAATTAAAAATGTTGTCTTTATTTAAATTATACACATTAAATTATATATCCCTTCTCTGGCCTATGAGCCTTAGTTACATTTTTGAGGCCAGCTTCTTTTATTTACTATTATTATACCTCTAATCCTTCCCTGTGTGGTTTTCTGCTTCCTACAAGTTTCTTTATCCTAATTTTGTGTATTTGCAGTGTTCTGAGACAGTATTCATGTTTTTCTACCAATGGAAGTGTCCCCATGACATCTTTTCCAGTTGATTATTTTAAAAAAGAACATAAAAAAAGAAAATAAGATGAGCTTTTCTACTGCAGTAGAACCAATTCTGATATTGTGGAAATTAAGCAATCATATATCACTAGTGGCCCCATGCACAAATTCATGCACATTGAAAGGAAATGAATTAGAAGAAATATTTTAATATTGCTATTCATCTTTTCTCAATAATAGAAGTGTCAGAGATGAATTAAAATTAGTAAACTATATATGAAAATAATATATAAATTGATTAATAAATAAACAATAACAGCATGATATAACAACAACAAAGACATTATATAAAAACAACATTGATAAAACAGTGACTGATAAATTGATTAAACTTATTCTAACACTGAGGCCAGTGTCCGATGGGGACGAATCAATTCTTTGAATCAGAACAACCTCTCTTCCACAGATCCTGTTAATACTTCAGCTTCAATTATGTTATGTCACAATCTTTTGATAATAAATCTAGTACCATTCCAAAGACCCCATTTACTATTAAAATTTCTCAGTAGTATGATGATTGCACCTACTTTCAATCCTAATTTATGATATGGCATTCCCAAAGTAGTAATATTTTTAAGAAACTCGATGGGAAAATTTTTTGGGGGGCATAATCCATTGAATCTAGTATTATTGTCGATTACACTGTCGTCTCTGAGTCTTAATGCACCATCTGTTCCCCAGCCTTTTTCACCATGTGGGAAAAGAATAGGATACGTCATTGCATCTAATGTAGGAAACAGGATACTGATTTGTTTCATTTTAGTGGCATTCAGATTATTGGGATCTGGTTTACAATGAATGAGCAAATCCCTTTCAAAAGGAGGTCCTCCAGCTTGTTTCTGAATATGACGGCAACTCCAGGTACACAGGGAGAATTATATCTACCTGGATCACTGTTACGATCATATTTAATTGTCATTGTTACTTCTGTGCTACGACACCACGTTCTTTCAGCTTCAGAATGTTAAAACACACACACACACACAACCAAATTCACAATTGACAATGACAAATGAAAACACACACATGCGATTGGTGCCAGTGAGAGCTTTATATGTATTGTGCATGTGCGAGTCAACTTAGCCTTTTGATATATATAGAATAAACTTGCTTAATTAGACCTGCTTTCTGATGTAGCTAAACTTTTTCCAGCCCAGTGAAGCACCCAACTTCTCTTTCAGGTAATTGTCAGCGACAGAGCAATAAATATTAACATGAAGCAGATTTTTGTAGATTACGCAGGGAGAAGAAAGGGTAAAATATTTAACTGCAGCAGTGTTTGACTATATTCTGCACAGTGAGAAAATCTGAAGTCATTTTCAAGGTCCACCATTTCTTACTTCTTTTCAGTCGGGTCAAGTTTCTAAATTTCTGTTTTCCAGCTAATGAATAGAAAATAGGATTCTACCGAGTCTCCTATCTACCTACTCCAGGACTTCTGTGAGGATCAAATGAGATGAGGCACAGGAAAATGCTTCACAGACATTTGGTTACAGTGTAAAATGTTTCTACCTGGGTGTCCATGGGCTGAAGTAACTGCAAGGAGGCTAGTCGCTAGGGAGAAGAAGCTAGGCGCTGCTACGTGACATCATTACCTGGATGGTTGAACACTTAGCATTATATATATACTGAGTGGCCAGATTATTATGACCACCTGAAGTTTATAGGCAAATTAGCTATAATTCCACTCTGAAGTTGCTAGAGGGCCATATCATTACAAACGTCTGAATAGCACAACATACCAAAGTATAGTTGCTGATCAAGTTCATCCTATCATGTTGATGGCATATCCTAATGGAGTAATGGAGATGGCTTCTTCCAACAAGACAATGCGCCATGCCACGGTGCTCATATTGTGCAGGAGTGGTTTCAAGAACATGAGGGAGACTTTACCTTGCTTAGGTGGCCCCCACAATCACCAGATCTCAATCCAATTGAGCATTTGTGGGACAGAGTTAAAAGAGCCATCAGGAAGCTGGTTCCACAACCATCAAATCTCACAGAACTGGACAGTGCTATTCGTCAGGCATGGTGTCAGATTCCTCGCAACAACTTTCAACATCTCGTGGAGTCAATGGCAAGAAGAATTGCCACAGTATTGAAGGCAAAAGGTGGCCCAACGAAGTACTGATGGGGTGGTCATAATAATCTGGCCGGTCATAATAATCTGGCCACTCAGTGAGCCAAAGTATCCACAAAATGCCAAAAATTCCTAGAGTCTAACACACTGCAAGGCTAAAGAAAGATACCGGAGTTTCCCTACATTGACAGTTTTCAGCACAAGCTGAATGCTTACCTTGATTGAGCCTCAGGGTGGAACGGTGGGTCACCGGCCAAGTGGCTCAGACAGGCTGGCTGCTGAGGTGACCTTGGAATTTCACTGAATAAGCAGTCTTACCCGGAGAACTGAAAAGATGAGGAGTTCCCAACTATGATGGAAGAATGCGGGTTACCGACTGGCAGGGCAGTAATAGGCTTTTGATCCCGTTAATTTTCCATGTTGAGCAGCACCTCCCTATCAGAAACACTGTCACTTCAGTAGAGGCATAGTCTGAATTCAGCCACATATGAATGAGCCTCATGACCTCAATCCTGTTCCTGGAATCTGGAACCTTGTAAATCTGGTCCTATGTTGTCTTTCCACCAATTTGTAACCATTTTTAAAACTTTATAGATTAGCAACAATGACCTGTTTATTTTACTGTCATTACTCAGTGCTACAAATTGGGCTATGTTCATTTGACTTAATTTCACTTTCAGGACACCCCTATGAGGTAGGCAATATATTTATCCCGAATGTACAAATGTGAAAACTGGTGCTTTTTAAAATTCTGCATTTTGCCCAAGTGTACAACTTCCTTTTATAGGTCCAAGAAATGTTAACAAGTCCATGCATTTTATTTCATGCTAGAATAGAAAAATCAGTACTATTAGAGTTTTCTATTGCTGTATAACAAATTACCATAAATTTAGTGGATTTAAACAACACAGTTTCTCTGGGTCAGATGTACAGGAAAAGATTTCTTGGGTCAACTGCTCAGGGTCTCACCAAGATGAAATCAGTGTGTTCTCTGTGCCTTTAATTTCATTTGGGGCTCAAGTTCCTCCTCAAAGTTCACTGTTTGTTGGAAGAATTCAGTTCCTTGGGGCTGTGACTGCAGAACTGATAGTGGCTGACTTCTTGAATGATGGCAGCCAAGAAGTCATCTCCTTTCAGAAATGGCTCCATCCTTTTTTAAGGGTCCACCTGGATTAGGCCACACCCACCCAGGCTAATATTCCTTGTGATCAGCTACAAGTTAACTGGTTAGTAACATCATAACCAGAGTAATATCCAAATTAGCTTCTGCCCATACACAGGGGGAGGGAATCATACAAGATGTGTATATCAAAGTCTTAGTAATCATCTTAAAGTTCAGTCTTCCACAGTAATTATCTTAATTTCCTAAGATCTGTTCTGGTTTTAACACTGAAAGTCCCATATCCCCAGGAAAAGCCTCCATTCACTGTCAAACTGGTACAGTTGGTCATCTTACTAGTGGAAAATGAAGTCTCTCAGCGAGCAACCTTTATGTACTATACCTAATGAAAGTCCAACTACAGGGAACCCGAGTTGAGTCCTGTTTTTCTCTGAAACAATGTTTGTAAAGATTAATATTCAGAAAATGTATCTATGGTCAGATGCCTCAGAGTCAGCATCATAGAAATATATATATATCTTTGGACATATACCACCCATGTACACACCAAAGAATGTTCACAAATAGAACATTAGGGAGACGGAAGAAATATCACATTTTCAGAGTTCCTTTTGAATGTGATGTGTGTGTCAATTAATAAATAGAGTAGCACTTCATTGGTGTGATATAAAACTCTAAGTGTAGACAATGATGGGTAAATTCAACAGTGCTTTCAGAACAAATCTAATTTAAGTTTCAAACATCACTAAATAGCATAAATTTTCCTCCCTCAAAATTTTTCTTACACACTCCTACCTAAATTCAGTAAACATGGTAGCTTAAAATAAGAGTACAGTTGTAGAATAATTAACGTTTCACTGAGTACAGCATTGAATTGCAGCTTATTAGCATTTTTACTATAGTCTTGATTTTTCAGGTAAGTAAAATCAAAAGGCAAATGTGAATTCTTGATTTTAAAAAAATGAATTTTACATATGTCTCCTTTTTACCCCAATTGACCTCCCCCTAGTCACCCCCACTCCCAGGCACACGCCCTCATACATGTAATACTTTAAACAATAAAAAATAAATTAATTAAAATTTAAAAATACACATTTGTATTCGAGCACAGAAACACAATGTTAGGACCCTTGCACCACTGGGGTTGTTAAGAAAATAAAAATTAATGGAGAGTAAAAAAAAAATAACTTGATATTTTTTATGCACTTTGTTTTCTTCCCATGATTGGAAACTTGTTTTATAAATCAAAAACAGAAACCATGACACCTGTAATTAATATATATATATATATATATATATATATATATATATATATATATATGACTTTTTACAGAGAGGAAGAGGGAGGGATAGAGAGTTAGAAACATTGATGATAGAGAAACATCAATCAGCTGCCTCCTGCACACCTCCTACTGGGGATGTGCCCACAACCAAGGTACATGCCCTTGACCGGAATGGAAGCTGGGACCTTTCAGTCCACAGGCAGACGCTTTATCCACTAAGCCAAACCATTTAGGGTAACTGTATGTTTTCTATTCATTTATTTCTACTTAGATTGTTTTACATCATTTAAAAATGGAATGCAAATTCAAAAATATTTAGAATATTTTTTTGTTCCCACAGTAGAATATAGTTTTTCAGCTTCTGTGGAATGTTGTTCCCTGGAGTATTCAGCATTGAAATGTGATACTTTGTATTGCTTTTGTCTATTTGAAAGGATAGATAAATGGCCATTGTTCTTATTATTTGATTCTAGCTTGAACTTCTCTCTCTTTCCTCTACATTGGAACAAATTCAGTTGAGTAAAAGACAGTCCTTAGGCACCCACTTATAAGTGACTTCTAATTCTACTTTACATAGGTTTTACTATCAGCTCAAGGAATTTCTTCTGAATATTAAAATATTAAACTCCACTCAAAATTACATTTGACTTTTCACTTAAATTTCAGATACTTTTCTTTTTAATATTAATATTCACTACCCATATCTACTCCCATTTACTGTACAAAGTTCTACTTCAGTCTATAGGTGAAAATCATTTGTTGCTTCGTGCCAAATATTTCTAACATAATATGTTTTTGTGTGGTTTTTATTTTTTATTTTTTCCTGTGTAAGAATAATCTCCTGAGTTATTTTATTTGATCATTAAGCAAACTTCAGCAAACAACTCTTCACTGTTCTGATTCTTGTTCGTCATAAGCAAGAAGGCCAATACACCCCAAACCTGGACATTTCTGTTTTCTCTATCTATTTTCTTTAGAAAGTTAGAGTTGATATATTTGAAGAAGCACTTAGGAAGAAAAAGGGCAAGGATTTAATACACATCATGAGATTCTGCCCTATATGTTTCACTGTATTTTGGTAAAACATACTTGACATAATTGGTCATTCTGGAATCCTTCCCAGAAGCATAGGAGTGCCTACAATGGAACTAAAACTGAACTGCCAATGCTAAACCGAGACATTCATTTCAGACTTTTAATTCTATCATGTGCAAATGTTGTTCCAGGCCTTACAATATAGAAAAAAAAAAGCTTCATGCAGAATGTTTTAGTACATCAAAGAGCACTGTTTCATGGCTACTGCCAATGTTCACTGTTGAACACAGGGGGCCTCAAAGGAAACACAGACTGCTTAGAAATAGAATATTCATCAGGTTATAATGGTTGATAATTATACTGCTACATTCCCAAGTTGTTTCCCAAAGGAAATGCAAAGCAACACTTACGTGTTGGCATCATATCACCACCAACTGGCTAAGGGTGCTTACGAGGACAAAAATAAACTTTTAAAAGGAAAACAAACAAGAATAGAACAATAACATTCACTATTTGATATTAACTCATGGAGAAGCCAAATGCTCCAGAGGTTGCCTTTTTTTAGATTGAATTCCACAACCTCAAATCTAAGACATTTTGGAAGCTGATATTCTGTTACTTTTGTAAGTCAACCAATTGTCAATCTATCTTTAAGCCATGACAAATTTTGAAGAGTCGGTTCACTGTTAGTTTACTCCTTTATGAACCCTGTCCAAATAGACTATTTTGCATGTTCATTAGGTGACATTAGCTGAACATCCCAACTTTTTTTGAATCTTTATTATTCAAAGTATTAATTATACCCTATTGGCATCCTAACATTTTCAAAGAGGCGGCTTCTTACTGGCAGCTGATTAAACTTCATTATTCAGAACATCGAGATATAGTTAGGGGAATTTCTTCCAAGTCTGATCTAGACAATGTATATACATTGTATTAGACAATTTCATTCAGCAGTGAGAAATTCCCAGAGAAACTGCCAACTTATAAAACTGCAAACCTGATTGGAATTATTAATTCAAAGCACTTAGGGATTACAAATAACATCATATTCTTAAATATTAGTTCTAACAATTAATTTCTAGTTATCAAACCCTCAGGTCCAGCTTTACATCTAAAGAACTCATCATAAGACACAATATGCATCTTGTAGGTATTACTGTAGAATATATATATATATATATATATATATATATATATATAATCTGTGTGTGTGTATGATCAAATACATCTATCCTATAGACATATTTGAAAAACTATAGTCCTTTCCATGATGATGATCCTTATAGCTTTGTCTAGGTGATTATATAATGTCTTTTTTCTTAGTCTTTGACTCATTTCCAATACAATTATTTGGATCTGGCAAGAGAAATGAGGCTTCTTAGTGTTTTAGATGCATAGATGGACACATAGATGGATGCATAAAAATTGCACATCCACCCCTGGCTGGGTAGCTCAGTTGGTTAGAGCATCATCCTGACATGCCAAGGTTGTGGGCTTAATTCAAGTCAGGGAACATATAAGAATCAACCAATGAATGTGTAAAGAAATAAGTGGAACAAATAATATATCTTTCTCTGTCTCTGTCTCTCTCCCTTCCTTTCTCTAAAAATCAATCAATAAATAAAAAATTTAAATTGCATATCCTATTTGGCTCTATCCATATTTGTATTTTAACTTTCTTCCATTCTCATTTTCTACTAAGAAAATAAGTTTTCTTATAGCAAATGGATTTATCCCTTTGTCTTAATTCTGGCTTGCACTATTCTAGTTTTGTTTGTAAAACCACAACCATCTCCAAACAAAATTCTTAGTCTCAATTATCTTTGTCCTCAAATCCACTCTCCATAACACCTGCAAATTTATCTTTTTAAGAATCACTTACAACTTGCAATCCTATATGTCCACATTTTATAAAGGCATCCTGTTGTTTACTAGATAAAATGAAAACTAATCATTACAAATGAAAGCTTTTCTGACTACTTGCTCCCATAATGATTTCAGAGCAGGCATATTGAAAAACATTTCAAGCAAAGTGATATGCCAAGGGGCACCAGACCAAAGAAAACATAGGACATTGCAGGTAGGTCAGTACACCTAGAATGAGCAGAGGATTGAGAAAGAATGGTAGAATGGCATGCTCTGGCAAGATCACTATGGGCCTTGAAAATCATTAAAAGAAAGAAGGGAATAAAGTAGGGAAATAGCATGTTCAGATTAATATTTCAAAAACTTTACTCAATCAGTGTGAGGGATAGATTTAAGAGATTAGGTTCGGGGGTGGGGGAGTGGAAAAGCTTTTGTAACGGTCACATTTGTCTGCTCCAAATTATAGCTTGTGGACAGTATTGATGTTAAACCTCTTTAACAAGGGCAAGTGGGATGCAGCACTTTCTCTCTTTTCCAAAAAAACTGTCTCATGTCAGTCCAACATGAATGCTAATCTTTGTTCTGTATCCATGTCATTTTTCAGTTCAATTCTTTCTAAGGACTTACTACCAAAATTAAAATAAAATTCAAATTCCTTTCTGTGTCTTACAAAGTTCTATATGACCTTTGCTCTGCCCATATCCATGAGCTCATCTCATATCACATTTACCTGTAGATAGTCCAACCACCCCAGCCTTATTTTTTTAAAAATTGATTTCAGAGAGGAAGGGAGAGTGAGATAGAAACATGAATGATGAGAGAGAATCATTGACTGGCTGCCTTCTGCATGCCCCCTAGTGGGGATTGTACCCACAACCCAGGCATGTGCCCTTGACCAGAATCGAACCTGGGACCCTTCAGTCCATAGGACGATGCTCTATCCACTGGCTAAACTGGGTAAGGCCCAGCATTATTTTATTATTAGAATAAATAAAAGGCTTGACATCAGTTGTTTATTCATGCTAAAATGTACCAACATCCTTTCCTTCACTCTCTCTAATGCTACTACAGCTGATTCCTTTTTATTCTTCATATCAAATCCTAGATGTCACATCAAAGTTGTCATTACTGGCCACTAAATTTAAAGGCATCAACAAAACATTTACATCACATTTTAAAAACTGTATGGGTAGTACATATTCCTTGCTACTTTTCTTGTCGTTTGCTGATTTGTTGGTATTTATATTTGTTTATTGTCTGTCTTCTTTCATCACTAGAATATACACTATGAGAAGACAAGAACCTTGTCCATTTTATTCAATATTGAATTTCCAGGGACAAAGACACAGTTGGTTTTTAATAAATATTTGTGGAAAGAACAGATGAATCAAGTGGACACTTGCCACATTGGGAATGAAAACTAGAACTCTGTTTACAAAATCAGTACACATGTGTTAAAAAAACATTATGAAAATAATTATTTTATTTTTTATTTATTTTAATTTTCACTTTAAATCTTTTTATTTTATTTTTCAACCATTGGGACTGGTGGAAAAGGTGAAGGTACTAAACAGTACAAATTGGTACTTGCAGAGATTAATTATGTTTTATGTTTAATTTTTCTGCATAGCAATACACAACTGAAGCATATACACAATGTGAAAGTCAATGAATAAGACTAGTTTGTACCTTGTAAACACTAAAAGAGATGTATGCTTTGGAGTTTCTGAGGTTGAAAGAAAATTACAACAAAAATCTGATAAACTACAAATACTTTATTGGAAAAAATATATATACTGAATATATAAATATACAATTTCCTGAGCCTTGATCCACATTTGACAAATTTTCTTTACTATAAACATGTTACTACTTAAACAAATTTTATCACACAAATGTATCATCTAAGATATTTTCTGGTAGATAACACTAAATGAGACTCTTTCTATTAACATTTGCTTATAAAGTAAGCCAATGTTTTCAATGGCCTTTATTGTTTCCCTGAGGTTTTACATTTGCTTTCACTTATTGTGCAGAAAAATCTTACATGCACTCATTTATTATTGGTTACTGTAAACAAAGAATTTTGACCAATAGGACAGAAAAGTGAGTACAGAAGTAGATCTATGTATTTTCTGAGATGTGATTTATGACAACCAAGTAGAAATGTGGGAAGAAGAAGAAAAGACAATTCAAATATGATTAAGAAACATATGAAAAGGTGCTAAGCCTTATTATTTACTAAAATGCAAATTAAACCACAATGAAATATCCTACAAACCCACCAGAATGACGGAAATGGGAAAAAAAAGCATCTGTTGGAAAGGATATAGACCAACCATAACTCCTTTACCCTGTTGGTCAAAGTGTAAATTGGTGCAGCAACTTTGAAAAACTATTTGGTGTTACAGTTACATCAAACTATTTGGTGATTCACTATTTGGTGAATCAATCTCTCTGATTCATGGTTTCACTTCACAGTCTTTCAGTTACTTGTAGTCAACTATGGTCCAAAAGAAAAAGAAACCCTCATTCACTCCTGGTGGGAATGTATACTGGTACAACCACTATGGAAAATAGTATGGAGGCTCCTAAAAAACTGAGAAAAGAGTTACCATATAACACAGCAACTGTTTCTCTGGGTATCTACCCAAACAATTTGAAAACATTTATTCTCAAAAATATATGCACCCTATGTTGACTGGAGCATTACTCATGGTGGCCAAGACATGGAAACAACCAAAGTGTCATTAGATAGATGATTGAATAAAGAAGATGTGGTACATATATAAAATGGAATACTGCTCAGCCATAGGAAGAGATGAAATCCTTCCATTTATGACAACATGGATGGACCTTGAAAATATCATGCTAATGAAGCAGACAGAAAAAGTCAAGAACCATATGATTTCACTCATATGTGTGATATAAAACTGAAAGCAACAAATTAACAAACAAGAAAAATACAGATCAGATAATAAATATGGTGTTTACCAGAAATAAAGGGGCTTTTGGAGTAGTAAAGGGTAAAGAGGTCAAATATATGGTGATGGAAGACAACTTGACTCTGGGTTGTGTGGGCACAATGCAATATACAGATGATGTACCATAGAATTGTACACTTGAAACCTATATAATAGTATTAACTATTGTCACCCCAATAAATTTAATTTAAAAATAAAAAAACAAAAAAATCTACATTCAATTTTAAATAAAAAATGTATTACATAGAAAAATCCCATAAATAAACATAAATTTTAAATTGTGCATCATTCTGAGTGGTGTGATGAAATCTCCCACTATCCCACTTCATTCTGCCAGGGATGTAATTATCTCTTTGCCCAGCATATCCATGCTTTCTGCATACACTCTCCAACTGTTAGTCACTTAGTAGCCTTATCAATTATCAGATCAACGGTTGTTGTATCTTAGTGCTTGTGTTCAAGTAAACATTGGCTTTTGTAATAATGGCCTCAAAGTGCAAGAGTAGTGATGCTGGCAATTCACATATGCCAAAGAGGCCATAAAGTGCTTCTTTTAAGTAAAAAGTGTACAATAAAATACTTTGACAGAGAGAATAACCACAGTCACATAACTTTATTATAATACACTGAGTGGCCACATTATTATGACCACCCCATCAGTACTTCGTTGGGCCACCTTTTGCCTTCAATACTACAGCGATTCTTCTTGGCATTGACTCCATGAGATGTTGAAAGTGATGCGAGGAATCTGACACCATGCCTGATGAATAGCACTGTCCAGTTCTGTGAGATTTGATGGTTGTGAAACCAGCTGCCTGATGGCTCTTTTAACTTCGTCCCACAAATGCTCAATTGGATTGAGATCTGGTGATTGTGGGGGCCACCTAAGCAAGGTAAAGTCTCCCTCATGTTCTTGAAACCACTCCTGCACAATACAAGCACGGTGGCATGGCGCATTGTCTTGTTGCAAGAAGCCATCTCCAGTGGGATACACCATCAACATGATAGGATGAACTTGATCAGCAACGATACTTAGGTATGTTGTTCTATTCAGATGTTTGTAATGATCTGGCCCTCTAGCAACTTCAGCGGGAAATTATAGCTAATTTGCCTACAAACGTCAGGTGGTCATAATAATCTGGCCACTCAGTGTATCCTAACTAATAAAAGACAAATAGGGTAATTAACCGTACTTCCAATATGCTTCTCATTGGCTAATCAGGATGGCATGCAAATTAACTGCCAACAAAGATGGCGGCTAATTTGCATACTGTAGGCAGGGCGGGACAGCGCCATCCTGCCTGCCCCGCTGCCATCTGGGCCTGCTATCTGTGACCGGGGACCGGGCAGCAGGCAGCCTGTATGGGACCTGACCCAGGGCTGGCGGGTGGGACCACAGCGATCCGACACTGGCCACGCCCACAAACGGCCCTCCGAGGGGATCTGAGGATGGCGGGTGCTAATGCACCGATCTGCCAACACACGCACCTGGGCCGCCTTTGCCCTGCGCAAACTATGCAGCTGGGAGAGGGGAGTGGGGCTGTTGGGAGCAGGGCGGGAACTGCCCCGGGTTTGGTATTTGCATCAGGCAGCCAAGAGTGGAGTGTAAACTATGCAGCCAGGAGAGGGGCCAGGGGCCGCTGAGAGCAGGGTGGGAATTTCCCGGGTTTGCATCAGGCAGCCCAGAGCAGAGTGCGAACTATCCCTACCGGTAGCTGCTTGCTCATTCATTTACTCGCTCATTCATTCACTTATTCACTCGCTCATTCATTCACTCATTCACTCACTCAGCAAACCCTCTCAGGTCCCTGGCACCAGGCCAGGCACTGAAGTTGAAGCAGGATAAGACAGAGCTATGTCCTCAAGATGTTAGAAATTCAGTATGCAGCCAGGAGAGGGGTGCCAGGCGGCTGGGAGCAGGGTGGGAACTTTCCCGGGGTGGGCATCAGGCAGCCGGGAGTGGGGCCGGAACTTCTGCCGTGTTGCCATGGCAACGTGGCAGAAGTTCCTGCCCCTTAGCTGCTTGCTCATTCATTCACTCATTCACTCACTCATTATTCACTCACTCAGCAAACCCTCTCAGGTCCCAGGCACCAGGGCAGGCACTGAAGGTGAAGCAGGATAAGACAGAGCTATGTCCTCAAGATGTTAGTAATTCAGTAGGGCGAAGCAGGCACATGAACGAGGCAGTTGTATGCACAGATGCACTGTACTGGGTTTGGTGAGGGCTGTAACTAAGGCCAACTTTGTTCTCTTGATAAAATGAGGCCTCGGGAGCCAGGCCACCCCAAGCCTGTAGGCCTGTGCCTAGGCCAGGAGTGGCCGGGGTCCCGGAACATGACAGAGGGTGCAGGTCGGGCTGAGGGGTCTGGCCCCACCCCTCACCCTCACCCCCAAGTGCACAAATTTTTGTGCACCGGGCTACTAGTATTATTATAATTGTTTCATTTTATTATTAGTTATTATTATTATTATCTTACTGTGCCTAATTTACAAATTTAATTTTTTCAAATGTATTTGTGTATAGGGGGAAAACAGTATGTATAGGGTTTGTTGCTACCAGTGGTTTCAGATGTCCACTGGGGGTCTTAGAATGCCAAGCATAAGTGAGGACTACTCTACCTACTAAAGCTGAACATGTGCTTGCCACATGACCCAGTGATTCTACTTTGGCATATAACCCACAGAAATGCCTACACTCTGTATACTGAAAGACATGAATTAAAATGTTTATGGCAGCACTATTTGTAAAATCCCTAAACTTGAAATAATGCTTAGCAAAAGAATGCAGACACTAAATAGTATCTACTGTATGTTCCCACTATTTAAGGACAAAAAATAGACAAAACTAATATTTTTTGGTAGATATCAGGATAATGATTTTCCTGAAGGCATGAGTAATGAGAGGCAGCAGAGCACATGGTTTTCTAGAGTATTGGTACTGTTATGTCTCTGGATCTAAATACTGATTACATAAATGTATTCAGTCTGTGATTATTTATTAAATTGTACATTTACAAGATGTTCTTTTCTGTATGTATATTAAAATTTAAGTACAGATTTGAAAATATCTTTCTGAATGCTAACTATATTCTAGCACTTTTAAGGGTGAGGGACAAATAAGAGATGAACAAACTGATATGGTCCCTGCCTTTAGAGACCTTACCTTTAGTTAGGGAAAATAGGAAGGCAAACAATAAGCAAGTAATCATGCAAATAAAATAGTAAAATATAAATGTTATGATAAACACGACAAATATGTTGCCTGACTGCACTGAGCTTACTTTCCAACCAAAAAGCTAGACAGCTTAAACTGGTAATTTCAACAAAATGTGCTAAAAGTTATAATCTCAAAAGTACAGTGCACTATGCTAATCTAGGGGCTGCAGATAAGAAGTGGGGTTTGAGCTGAAATGTGAAGCATTAGTCAGTAGTTATATGGAGAATGGAGAATTGACACTAAGACAAATTCCATGACCTGAACTTTTTAGTCTATGTTTGAAGAGCAGAATTGTTGAAGCTTAGAAATCAAGGGAAAATATGTAACAGAATAGAACCATAGTAGTAAGCAAGAGTCAGATCATAAGGCCCTCTAGACAAGGTTAAGGATTTTGTATTTTATCCTAAGTGTAATTGGATGTCAAATTTTTAGCAGAAGGGTCATATAATTTGATTTAGAATCTTAAAATATTATTCTGGCTGCAAGGTAAAATGAATTGGGCACTAGATTTCAGTTAGACTATTGTAGTACACCAGGAAAGATAATAAGTTGGAACAAAGTGATAGCAATTGAACTGGAAAGAAGTAGACTACTATGGAATATATTTTAAAGGTAAAGTCAATTCAATTAGCTCCCATCTTAGAGAGTAGTGAGAGAATACAAGGAATTGATAATTCTTAAGTTTGGAATTTCAGCAGCTAATGGTACTCATTATGTAACTCTCACCTACACAAATGGCTCACTCTCTTTATTTTGGTCTCTATTCAGATGTAACCTAAGTAGAAAGGTTTTCCCTGACATTTTTATCTAAAATAGCAATCCCCATCACTCTTTATACGCTTATCATTCTTTATTTTCCTTCTTAGCACTTGTAATGTAACATTTTATTTTTTATTTGTTGACCTCCCCCCAAAATATATGTTCCATAAAAAGAATGTTGTCTGTTTTGTTCACCATTGTATCCATGTCTAAAATGACAACTGGCATAATAGATGTTCAATAAATATTTGCTAAGGGATAAATATTCTGAATATGGAGAACATTTATGGAAGTATAGATTGGGGAAAATCAAAGTTTTTGTTACTTTAAATTTGAGATACTTATTACACATCCAAGTAGACATGATTAGTAGTTTAATACACAAGTCTAGAGACCAGGAAACGGTCAATGACAGGGGTATAAATTTAGTTGTCATCAGCATATAGATAGTATTTAAACTGGTTTTATTGAACTACATGCTGTCATGATGCTAATTGGTACTTTGCAATTGGGCCCTTGTCCCCTTAAAATGCTGTACTGAGACTGCCATGTGAAGAACCTGATCCAGCCTGTTGGAGGATGAAAGAGAATATAGGAAATAACTGAGATGTCCCAATTGACTGCTAGTATCAACTGCAAAATTTGTGAATGATACCATCTTGGATCTTATAGCCATTACAGCCGCCACCTAACCATAACTTCAAAAGTGAGACTAGATGAGAAGATCAAAAGACTATGTACTAGTTAGCTCACAGATTCAGAAGTGGCTTTTAAGCCACTAAGACGTGAAGTATTTTGCTACATAGCAATAGTTAACTGAAACAGTCAGCAAAGTTGAGACTGAAATAAGGCAGAAATAACTTAGAGAAAGCAATTAGAGAAAATAAATATAGATAGAATAAATAAAATTATGATGAAATGGGTGTGAATAATAAATGATAGAAACAGGTATTAACAAAGGAGATTTCAAAGAAGCAGCCAAAGGAATAGAGGAAATGCAGGAAAATAAAATGTCATAGAAAGGAATACAGTATTCACATAAAGAGTGGTAAAATGTACCAAAACTTTTGATAGATGAAAAGATGAACATATTTAAATGTTTATTATATTTAGTGAGAGCACATAAAATACTTGTAATTTATTATTGTAATTAACTGTCAAATGGATATATAAATAATTCAAAAAGTTTAAGCCCTTCATCATATAAGCATCATTGATAATTGATTTAATATATTAGTGACTATTTTCATTTTTAGAAGTATGATCATTGTACCCTTTACCAGTAATGTAATTTCTTATTATAAAATTATTTCTGGGAGGAAATAATAACATGCTTCAATAATTTCACCTTGAAGTTTTTCATAGAAAAAATATACAATTTTAAAGATTGTATTTGATTAGGAAAAACGTCTGGTACTCAAGAAGGGTATTGTGACATTTAACTTTGTTGAAATTATTTTAATCTGCCAAACATATTTATCAAAATTTTCTCATTAAAATATAGCTTTAAATGCAAAAAATGTCTTATTTAAATCTATAATGTATTGCCTCAATATCTTTCTTCTCAAGTGAACAAAAAAACTTGTGCTCCTTTTAAAAAGAAGTACTTGTAAATATGTTTTATACATTTTATAAATGTATTATAAGGGAAAGGATATAAGTAACTAAATATTATTTTAAAACAAACATACTTTTTTCTTTTTAAATTAAATGTATTGAGGTGACATTAATTAATAATATTATATGGGTTTCAAGTGTACATTTCTATGATACATTATCTATATATTGCATTGTGTGTCCACCACACAAAGTCATATCATCTTCTGTCACTATATATTTGGCCCCCTTCACCTTTTACTATCCTCTACCCACCCATCCCCCTGATAACCACCATATGTTGTCTCTGTCTTTGAGTTTTATGTTTGTTTTTCCTGTTTATTTTTTGCTTTCAGTTTTATATCACATATATGAGTGAAATCATATGGTTCGTAACTTTTCTGCTTGCTGTTTTTCTCTTAGCATGATATTCTCAAGATCCATTTATGTTGTCACAAATGGCAGTATTTCATTTCTTCTTATGGTTGAGTAGTATTCCATTGTATATATGTACCACATCTTCTTTATTTAATTATCTAGCAAAGGCCACTTTGGTTAACAGAAACACTTACAGAAATAAATTTTAAGGATCTTGGATATATGTCTTTTATTACTTTACACTGTTCATGCCTGTGAATATCAATATAATGCTCTAATTGAGACTTCCCTACACAAAGGCTGCTTCCCAGAATTGTTTACATATGGGATTTGCTCCATGCTACATCCCTTCTTACCTGCTCTTACTACTTTGGAGTTTTAATTGTCAAAAGTATGCATGAGGCCAGAAATGTAAGGACCTTTTAATTTAATAAATTACTGTACATACTCTCACTACATAAGTGAGGCTATTGATGCAAAGAATTGTATTGGTGTAGCAGAGATATTTTCTCCCTGTATGTACTAAGCACCATTCCAACTGAAACTTAAATTTAAAAAAAAAAACACAAAAAATAATTATCAAGTCCCAACAGTATGTCTTCTTCAACCCTGCACCTCTATCTAATCTCAATACCCAGTACGTTCTCGAGTCCAATGAAAAGTGTATGGAAAAAAATATAGTTAAAAATGGTGAAGTTAACTTGGATTTTTTTTCTTTTTCCCCCATAAATCACTATAAATAAGAAGAGTGAGAGACAGAAAAAAAACTTTATCTGTATTAAAATTAGGAGATATTTCAAATTCTGCATGTGAAAACAGAAGAAAGACTACCCAAAGTTTTGGTAGAAAGTAGAAGTGAGGCACTATAAGAAAACAGAATGCCTATGGCTGAAGATCTCAGAAAAATCTAACCAAGTAAGTAGTATAATCTGAAATAAAAAAATGATAACTTGTTTTCAACAGAACAGAAATGTTCAAGGATAGTAGTTGAAGCTTTCCTGAACCCCATTCATTATGAAGTCTTGAGAATCTGTGAATGTGAGGTCCAACCAAAAATAATATAAACATGAAATACTTATAGAAAATCATTATCAATGAAGGGAAAAAGTAAAGGCTCCATCTGTCTTAATTCTAGTTTCCTGCACCAAAAAAACCTCTCTTACATGTTGTCATTTTATGTCAGGAGAATATTTGATAGTTTAGATCACCACATTGTTCCCTCTCTCACACAAGCTTCCTAAATACGGCCATTTCAGTACGAATGTAACATATACAGAGGTGAATAATATAATTAGATTTCAGTTTCAACTTTGACAAATAAATTGCTTATAAGTGGTCACTCCTGTCCTCACAATAAGAAAAATATGAACACACTGAAAAAATGATTGTGATGAATTTCTGGAGTCTAAGTGTGCACTAGCATTGAGAATGTCAAACTGCTGGAAACCACATTCTTAGGGATGCCTCCAATCTATTCAAAACTTAGAAATCCCATGAGGTTTTCAAGGTAGAGTTAAGAAAGATCTCTCTTGATAAGGAGAGAGGAATAGTGGCCATTTTGAAATATACCAAAGGACTCAACATAAAAATGAATTAAGCAGAGCCTGTCTCACTTGGGGGAACGCCATTTATTCACCTGTAGCACCATCTAGCCTTCCTGTCTCATATAAGGCGGTGGGAGGGAGACAAGAAATGAATATGAAGGTCATAACCTAAGTACATAAATCAGTTAAAAGACTAAAATTTAATCATACTATTATAGAATGCTTCCCGTCCTCCCCACATTACCATGACACAACAGGGCTCCAGTATAATGACAGTGGATTACAGCTAAAAGAGCTGTAAGATGTACTAGTAAACTCTCTCTGAGGAGTAGTCCAAAGTCAAAAGAGGAGACAAAAACATTAGAGGAATTTGCAGTCTTGACACCTCTAGCTACCACCAACATTATGCAAGCCAAATTGAAATACATATTCATTTAATTCAGTTCCTGTTACCTGATACATGTTTGGATTTAAACAGTAGATTATGAAACACAACAAAACATATTCAGCAGATGAAAAGCAATCACTACATACAAATTCAAATATGACAAGATAATATAATTATCAGGTAGAGAGTTTAAATAGCTGTGATTAATTAGTCAAGAGTGATTAATAAGTCAAAGGTTGTTATTAAAACAATTAGACAACAATGTACAATAGATGAATATCCTAAGCAGAGAGATTGAAACTTTAGGAAAGAATCAAAAGGAAATATTCAAATTAAAGATAGTGTTACAAAAATGAAGAATGCCTTTATGGGCTCACCGGTAGACTGGCCACTGCTGAGAACAAAATCAGTTAGTTTGAATTCAGGTCAATAGAAACTTCAAAAAATAAAATGCAAGGAAAAATTAATTTTAAAAACAACAGCAAATCAAGAACTGTGGCACAATAACAAGAGATGTAACATATGTGTAATGTGAATACCAAAAGGAGAAAAAATACAGAAAAAAGTACAAGAAATATTTGATGAAGTAATGGCCAAGAATTTTCCAGACATCAAGCAACATACGCAAGAATCTGACAGACATCAAGCCTCATAAATAGCAAAAATTACACACCTAGGCATATTATAATCAAACTGTAGAAAACCAAAGAAGAGAAAATCTTGGAAAGAAAAAAAAAGAGAGAAAAACACCTTACAAATAGAAAGACAAGAAGAGTTCCAATGGATTTCTCATCATTAATAATGCAGGGAAAAATATGTAGAATGAACTATTTAAAGTAATAAAAAAAACAAATTCTGTATTCATTAAAGTTATCCTTCAAAAGTTAAGGAAAACTAAAGGCTCTGTAAGACAAATAAAAAGTGAGGGTCATCATTTTTCAGCAGAAGTGCCCTGCAATAAATATTAAATGTAGCTATTTAGCAAGCATAAAATTTATATAGGTCAGAAATTTGGACCTTCATAAACAAAGGAAATACATCAGATAATGAATAAATAAGGGTAAAATAAAATATTTTATTTTCCTTATTTTTATTTTTTAATTAAATCTTTATTGTTCAGATTATTACAGTTGTTCCCCCTTTTTCCCCCCATAGCTCCCCTCCACCCAGTTCCCACACCACCCTCTGCCCTCACCCCCTGCCACTGTCCTTATCCATAGGTGCACGATTTTTGTCCAGTCTCTTCCCGCATCCCCCACACTCCTTCCCCCCCCCCCAAGAATAGTCAGTCCACTCCCTTTCTATGCCTCTGATTCTATTATAATCACCAGTTTATTCTGTTCATCAGATTATTTATTCACTTGATTTTTAGATTCACTTGTTGATAGATGTGTATTTGTTGTTCATAATTTGTATCTTTATCTTTTTCTTCTTCCTCCTCTTCTTAAAGGATACCTTTCAGCATTTCATATAATACTGGTTTGGTAGTGATGAACTCCTTTAGCTTTTTCTTATCTGTGAAGCTCTTTATCTGACCTTCAATTCTGAATGATAGCTTTTCTGGGTAAAGTAATCTTGGTTGTAGGTTCTTGCTATTCATCACTTTGAATATTTCTTGCCACTCCCTTCTGGCCTGCAAAGTTTCTGTTGAGAAATCAGCTGACAGTCGTATGGGTACTCCCTTGCAGGTAACTGAGTTTCTTTCTCTTGCTGCTTTTAAGATTCTCTCTTTGTCTTTTGCTCTTGACATTTTAATTATGATGTGTCTTGGTGTGGTCTTCTTTGGATTCCTTTTGTTTGGGGTTCTCTGCGCTTCCTGGACTTGTAAGTCTATTTCTTTCACCAGGTAGGGGAAGTTTTCTGTCATTATTTCTTCAAATAGGCTTTCAATATCTAGCTCTCTCTCTTCTTCTGGCACCCCTATAATTTGGATGTTGGTACACTTGAAGCTGTCCCAGAGGCTCCTTACACTATCCTCGTATTTTTGGATTCTTTTTTCTTTTTGTTTTTCCAGTTGGGTGTTTTTTGGTTCTTTGTATTTCAAATCTTTGACTTGATTCTTGTGATCCTCTAGTCTGCTTTTGGAACCCTGCATGATATCCTTTATTTCAGTCAGTGTATGCTTAATTTCTCGTTGGTCCCTTTTCATAACCTCGAGGGTCTCACTAGATTTCTTGAGGGCCTCACTACATTTATCGGCGGTCACATCAGACTTTTTCAGGGTCTTACTAAATTTATCGGTGGTTTCTAGAAAGTATTTGAAAAACCTTAAAAGTGTTGTTTTGAACTCTATATCCAGTAGTTTGCGTTCTTCCATTTCTGTCATTTGTGTCCTGTTTCTTTGTCTCCACATTTTTTATGCTTCCCTGTGTTGATAGAGTGGCTTTCTCTGCTAGATGTCCTATAGGGCCCAGTGGCTAAGCCTCCCAAATTACCTGAGGTGGACACTCTTGGTGCAACCTTCTGTGGGCTTTGTGCACAGTCTTGTTGTAGTTAAGCCTTGACTATTGTAGGTATCACTGGGAGGAATTAACCTCCAGGCCAGTTGGCTGTGAGAATCAGCTGTGTCTGCAGTGGGAGAACTTCTGTGCTGGAAACACCCCTCCGGGGCAAGACTTGCTTCAGTGGGGCTTTGGTGCTCACTGAGTCTGCCCCCTGATTGTATCCTTTATGGATCCAAGGAGCTGCAATCTGGATGGTCCCGCTCTGACCACCGGGAAACTGGCTCCTGGGTCTCTAAGGAGGTGATAACCTAGTCTCTGCCTGAGGCTACCCAGCAGGAGCTCAGCTGTGAAGCAATGTGAGTTGCCTTAGGGCCTTGGGCCAGCTGCAGTTTGTTAGGTAATTTTCAGATTGCAAAGGGCCAGGCCTTTCATATGCAAAAGCTGGCACACACAGCTTGGGTGGGGCGGGGGTCCCAGGGGTTCAACAGGGCAGAGCAAGCAGCTATGGCTGCCCTCAGAGGCCCCGCTTCTCAGTGTCCTGGCAATCGCTACAAGCACCTCCAAGAGAATGCTGCCCTCGAGTTCTGACCTATGCCAGTTTCTTCAGTATGAGCCTGGGTCCCCAGAGACTCACCTAGGACTGGAGATCAGAGCCTGAGACTTCCTACCAATTGAAAAAGACAACCATGTCCTCAGCTGCCAGCCCTCTCCGCGTGCGCCTCCGTACCTCTGTACTTTACTTCCGCACTGCACCTCCTCTGAGTCTCGGTATGCTTTTCTCATTCCTTCAAGTTGTAGAATTTTCACTCAGCTGGCCTTCCTGTGGTTCTGGATGATGTCCATTTCATCTTTTAGTTGTATTCTTGAAGTGGTTGTGCTAAGCAGCAATCTCCGGTGTTTACCTATGCTGCCATCTTGGTTTTCCCTCTCCTTATTTTTAATTAAATAAAATGACCTTCTTGAAATTATTAATAATAATAGTACTGTATTGGATTATTATATCATATTGATAAGTAAAATGAACATCAGCAATGTCACAATTGATGGGAAGGAAGAATTGGGAACACTTCGTTAGAAGGTCCCTGAAGTACATATTATATTATGGTGGATTTTTTTAAACCTACAAATTGCAAACTGTAAAACAATCACTACTAATATTATAAGAAAGTATAATTGATATGCTAATAGGAAAATAAAATACGTTCAAATAAAATTATCAAAACTATAAAGGCAGAAAGTAAGGAGGGAAAAGAATAAACAAATAAACACAATAAATAGAAAAAGGTTACTAATATTTTAGATGTTAATCTAATTCTATCAATGACAATTTTAGATGTGAGTGGTCTAAATGCACCAATCAAAAGACAGACGTTGTCAGAGTGAATAAAAAATAAGAACCCTACTTTAAACATAAAAACACAGAAAAGTTGAAAATACAGAAATGGAGAAATATATATATATATACTAGAGGCCCAGTGCACAAAAATTTGTGCACTTGTCGGGGGGGAGTCCCTCAGTGCAGCCTGTGCCCTCTCGCAGTCTGGGACCAGTTGGGGGATGACCACCTGCTGGCTTAAGCCTGTTCCCTGGGGGATTTGACCTAAGCTGGCAATCAGACATCCCTCTGGCAGCCTGGCAACCCTTGGGGGATGTCCACTTGCCAGCGGGGAGCAGACCTAAGCTGCAGTCGGACATCCTTAGCGCTGCTGAGGAGGCAGGAGAGGCTCCCACCACAACCGCTGTACTGGCAGCCGTCAGCCTGGCTTGTGGCTGAGCAGAGCTCCCCCAAGTGGGAGTGCACTGACCACCAGAGGGCAGCTCCTTCATTGAGTGTCTGCCCCCTGGTGGTCAGTGTGTGTCATAGTGACCAGTCATTCCCAGTCTTTCTGCTGTTAGGGTCAGTTTGCATATTTCCATTTTACTATATAGGATAGAGGCCTGGTGCACGGGTGGGGGCCAGCTGGTTTGCCCTGAAGAGTGTCCCAGATAAGGGTGGAGGTCCTGCTTGGGTGCCTGGCCAGCCTGGGTGAGGAGCTGATGGCTGTTTGCAGCTGGTCACACCCCCTTCAGGGTGGGGGCCCCACTGGGGTGCCTGGCCAGCCTGGATGAAGGGCTGAGGGACATTTTCAGGCTGGCCAGGGACTGAAGCTCCCAGCCTCTCCTTTTTTTTTTTTTTATTATGATATTTATTTACCTTTTATAATTAAAACTTTGTTGCCGTCCTGCTCGCTCCAGCTCTGAGGCCACGGCTAGCAGAAAGCAGGTATCTGGGGTTTGTTTAGCTTCTATAGTTGAAACTTTGTTGCTTTTGGAGCTGTTGCTTTCGGAGCTTAGAGCAGGCCATGGCAGGCGGGGAACCTTGACTTCCTCCATCACTGGAGCAAGCAAACCTCCTGCTCGCTTCACCTGTGTGGCTGCCGGCTGCCATCTTTGTTGGTAGTTAATTTGCATATCTCACTGATTAGCCAATGGGAAGCGTAGCGGTGGTATGGTTAATTCCCCTTTTTGTCTTTTTATTAGATGGGATATATATATTAGAGGCCCGGTGCACAAAAATGTGTGCACTTGGGGGGGGGGCCCTCAGCCTGGCCTATGCCCTCTCGCAGTCTGGAACCCCTTGGGGGATGACCATCTGCTGGCTTAGGCCCACTCCCTGGGGGATTGGGCCTAAGCTGGTAATCAGGCATCCCTCTGTCAGCCCAGCAGCCCTCTGGGGATGTCCACTTGCCAGCGGGGAGCAGGCCTAATCTGCAGTCAGACATCCTTAGTGCTGCTGAGGAGGTGGGAAAGGCTCCCACCACCACCGCTATACTGGCAGCCATCAGCCTGGCTTGTAGCTGTGCAGAGCTCCCCCTGTGGGAGAGCACTGACCACCAGGAGGCATCTCCTGCATTGAGTGTCTTCCCCCTGGTGGTCAGTGTGTCATAGTGACCAGTCATTCCCAGTCTTTCTGCTGTTAGGATCAATTTGCATATTACCCTTTTATTATATAAGATAGAGGCCTGGTGCATGGGTGGGGGCTGGCTGGTTTGCCCTGAAGGGTGTCCTGGATCAGGGTGGGGGTCCTTCTGGGGTGCCTGGACAGCCTGGGTGAGTGGCTGAGGGCTGTTTGCAGGCTGGCCACAGCCCCTTCAGGGTGGGGGTTCCCGCTGGGGTGCCTGGCCAGCCTGGGTGAGGGGCTGATGGCTGTTTGCTGACTGGCCAAGCACCCCAGCGGGGACCCTCACTCCATGAGGATTTGGCCATCCTGAGTGAGGTGCTGATGGCTCTTGGCAGGCTGTCCAGGGCTCCCAGCCACCCAAGCTCCCAGTGGAGGCTGGCTGGAATAGGTATCTGGGATTTATTTACCTTCTATAATTGAAACTTTGTTGCCTTGAGCAGAGGCCACAGCCAGCCAGGGTAGGTGGGAAGCTTGGCTTCCTCTATCACTGGGGCAACCAAGCCTCCTGCTTGCTCCAGCTCCGTGGCTGCCGGCCACCATCTTGGTTGGGTTAGTTTGCATATATTCGCTCTTATTGGCTGGTGGGCGTGGCTTGGGGCGTAGCTGAGGTGTGGTCAATTTGCATGTTTCCCTTTTATTAGATTAGATATCATGTTAACAGTAATCAAAACAAAGCCTACATAAATATATAAATTTCATGCAAAGTAGACATGAGAATAAAAAAGCTTGCCAGGGATGAAAGGGGCATCTTGGATGTATGCCTTTGATTACTTTGCACTGTTCACACCACTTGCCAAAATGTCTAAGGAATCCTAAATATGTACACAGCTAAAAGATAGTATCAAAATATGTGAAGCAAAACAAAACAAAACAAAACAAAAAACCATGTATAGAAATGCAAGGAAAAATACATAAATTTACTGTTGTATCTGGATTTAGTAGTTGACAGAGCAAATGGAAAGAAAATTATCATTTGACCTGAACAGCATTATTAAAGAATTTGATGTAATAGACATGTATATTATTCCATTTGAAAACAGCAGAATGCACATTCTTCTAAAACTTACATGGACCATTCACCAAGGTAGACCACATTTTTGGTCATACAATAAAATGTAACAAAAATTTTAAAAAGAATTATAAAATATCGTCAGACTACAGTGGAATTAAGCTATAAATCAACACCATAAACATCGTTGCAAAATCCCCAAATACCTAAATATTAAACAAAAATAATCATATAAGGCTTAAAGAGCAGTTCTCAAGAAAAATATTTTAATATTTTAAACTAAATGAAAATTAAATAGAATATATCAAAATTCAAAGTGTACAGCAAAAGTGGTGCTTACAAGGGAATTTACAGCATTAAGTGGATTTATTAGAAAATATAAAAAGCTTAAAATAAATAATCTAAGCTCCCACTTTAGTAAACTTGAGGAAAAAAAATTATTTAAGCCTAAAGCAAGCAGATGAAAAGAAATAATAAAAATTAGAGCAGAACTCAATGAACAGGAAAACAGCAAATACAAAATTAAGAACTGGTTCTTTGAAAAGATCAATAAAATGAATAAACCTCTAGCCAGGTTTACTAAAAAAGTAAAAGAACACAAATTAATAATATCAGAAATGAAAGGGGTCATCACAACTAATCCCATAGTCATTAAATGGATAATAAAGAATGCTATGAATGACACTATGCTCATAAATTTGATAACTTAGATGAAGAACACAAATGCCTTATACGAAACAAAACATAATTTTAATCAGCCTATATCTATTTAAGTAATTTAATAAATTATTAACCTTCTCAAAATGAAAGCACCAACCTAAATAAGTTCACTGGTGAATTTTACCAGACAATTAAGAAAGAAATATAATTCTCTACAATATGTTTAAGCCATAAATCAAAGGGCATATGCCCTAATTTATTCTATGGTGCCAGCATTACCTCAATACCGAAACCAGATAAAGGCATTACAGGAAAGTAAAATTACAGGTGAATTCTCTCACAAACATAGATGCAGAAATCCTCAACTAAAATAGCAGTTAATCAATTATAATAATGTATAAAAAGAGTAATATATTTTGACCAAGTGTAATTTATTTCAAGTATGTAAGACTGGTGAAACATTCAAAAATAAGTCAATGAAAACTACTCATCTATATATATAAAAGCCTAAGTGACTGTTGAACAGGTCGACCGTTTGACTGGTCGACTGATGGCTATGACATTCACTCACCACCTTGGTGGTCAGTGTACTCCCACAGTGGGAGCTTCGCTCAGCTGACGTATGGGTGCCAGATGCAGGGCTCACAGCTGGCCTCTGTAGCAAGGATACCAAAATGGAGCAGCAACAAGCCTACAGAGAGGTGACTGCAGCAGGTGCAGCAGGGATGGGATGAACAGGAGCTGCAGGCAGGAACAGCAGGCCGATCCCCACAGGCCACATGGAGGGGCCCCACAGGTGCACGAATCCATGCACCGGGCCTCTAGTATGATTATATAAATTAATGCAGAAAAAGTATTTGACAAAATTCAATACCCATTCATGAGACAAACTCTCAGGAAACTAGAAATAGAGACAAAATTCGTAAAGTTGATAAATAACATGTACAGAAAAATCCACAACTATTAACAAATTTAATAGTGAGTAACTGGACACTTTCTCCCAAAGATTGGGAACAGGCAAGGTCATCATCTTTTATCTATCCTATTCATCATTATACTATAAGTCCTAGCTCCGACAATAAGAAAAGAAAGGGAAATATAAGTTACATATATTTGGAAGAAATAAATTTTTTCAAAGATGACATGAATGAAGTAAAGAAAAAGATAATTAAGGAAAACACTGAAACTAATCAGTGGAATCTATGGGTCTGAAGGAAGTTCTATTTTTTTTTAATTTTTTGAGAAAACTCCATACTGTTTCCCACAGTGGCTGCATCAGTCTGCATTCCCCCCAACAATGCAAAAGGGTCCCCTTTGCTCCACATCCTCGCCAATACTTGTTTGTTGATTTATTGATTCTAACCACTCTAATAGGTGTGAAATGATATCTCATTGTGTTTTAATTTGTATTTCTCTGGTGATTAGTAATATCGTTTTATATCTATTGGCCATCTGTATGTTCTCTTTAGAGAAGTGTCTGTTCAGATCTTTTGCCCATTCTTAATTGAATTATTTGTGGCTGTTGGTTGTGTGTGTCTGTTTATGTGTGTGCATGTGTGTGTGTATGTGTGTATGTATGTGTTAAGTTTTCTAAGTTCTTTATAACTTTTGGAAATTAACCCTTTATCGGATGTATCAATGGTGAATATACTCTCCCATTCAGTGAGTTGTCTTTTTTGTTGTTGATGGTTTTCTTTGCTGTGCAAAAACTTTTTTAGTTTGCTGTAGTCCCCTTTTAAAACTATTTTTTGTATCCCTTGCCTGAGGCAATATATCAGAAAAAAATATTGCTACAAGAAATGCCCATGATTTTGATCCCTATTTTTTTCTTCTGGATTTTTATGGTTTCAAGGACAACATTTAAGTCTTTTTAAAAATTTATTTTTATTATTGAAAGTATTACTGATGTCTCATTTTCCCCCATTTACCCCCTCCACACCATACTTCCCCTTCCTAACATTTAAGTTTTGGCAGTAAGAAGGTGGTCTATTTTCATTTTTATTGAATATATATGTCCAATTTTCACAACACCATTTATTGAATAGACAATCTTTATCCTTTTATGTTTTTATCTACTTTGTAAAATATTAACATAAAGGAACTAGAAAAAGTATAACAAACAGAACCTAAAGTGAATAAAAGAAAGGAAATAATGACGATCAGAACAGAAATGAGTGAAATAGTAAGATTTCCTTCTTACTATAAAAGTCATATGATCATATTAATAAATGCAAAGAAAGCATTTGATAAAATTCATCACCCATTTATGTTAACATCTCTCAGAAAAGTGGGAATAAAGGAACATCCCACAATGCATAAATGACAACCCCACAGTCAACATCATACTTAATCGGCAAAAACTAAAAGTATTTTCCTTAAGATTGGGAATAGAACATGAAGGTCTATTTTCACCACCCTTTTTCAACATAATACTGGAAGTCTTAGCAACAGTAATCAGACAAGAAGAAATAAAAGTATGAAAATTGCGAAGGAAGAAGTAAAACTATCATTATTTGCATACGACATGATATTGTATATATTTAGACCAAAAAATTCCACCAAAAAAACTACTAGAACAGATAAATGAATTCAGTAAAGTTGAAGGATACAAAATAAATATCCAGGGATCAGTTGCATTTTTATATACCAATAATAAATTATCAAAAAGGACATTAAGAAAGCAATCCCATTCACAATCGCATCAAAAAATAAAATACCTAAGAATAAATTTAAACAAAGATGTAAAAGACCTGAACTCAGAAATTTATAAGACACTGAATAAATAAATTAAAAAATTCACAAGTGGAAACATACACAGTGTTCAAGGATGGGAAGAATTAACATCATTAAAATGTCCATAATACCAGAGACAGAGAAGCATTGATCAGACTGTCAAACATCAGAGGGAAGTCAGGGGAGGGTGGGGTAAAGGGGAGAGAGCAGCCAAAGGACTTATATGCATGCATATAATCATAACCAGTGGACACAGACACCAGGGGAGTGTGACATGAGCAGAGGTATGGGGGGCAATGGGGGATAAGAACACATATATAATAACTTAATCAATAAAGAAAATAAACATTAAACTATAAAAAATAAAATGTCCATAATACACAAAGCAATGTATAGATTCAACACAATAAGCAAAGTAAGCCAGTCATAGAAAGACAAGTATCACATGATCTCACTCACATGTGGAATCTAATGAACAAAATAAACTGATGAACAAAATAGATCCAGAGAGATAGAAGCATGGAACAGACTGATGAATTTCAGAGGGTAGGTAGGGGTTGTTGGGTGGGTAAGAAGAGATTAACCAAAAAACTTATATTCATATATGCATAGCCCAAGGACACAAACAATAGTGTTTGGAAGGCCTGGGGGAGGGTGGGGCAGGGTGGAGGGGGGTCAATGGGGAAAAAAGGGGACATCTGTAATACTTTCAAGAATAACAACAAGAAAGCCCACTGCATGGGATAACATATTTGCAAATGTTATCACTGATAAGGGTTTAATCTCCAACATTTACAGGGAACTCATACAACTTAACAAAAGGAAGATAAACAACCCAATCAAAAAATAGGCAACAGACCTAAATGGACGCTTTTAGAAAGAAGACAGAAGAAAGGTCAAAAGACCTATGAAAACATGTTCAAAGTCACTAATCATCTGAGAGATGCAAATCAAAATGACAATGAGGTACCATCTCACATCTGTCAGAATGACTATCATCAACAAATCAACAAATGACAAGTGCTGGCAAGGATATAGAGAAAAAGGAACCCTTGTGCACTGCTGGTGGGAATGCAGACTGGTGCAGCCACTATGAAAGACAGTATGGAGTTTCCTCAAAAAACTAAAAATGGAACTCCCATTTGACCCAGTGATCCCACTTCTAGGAATATATCCCAAGAAAATAGAAACACCAATTAAAAAGGATATATACACCCCTAAGTTCATAGCAGCACAATTCACCACAGCTAAGATTTGGAAACAGCCTAAGTGCCCATCAGTAGATGTGTGGATTAAAAAACTGTGGTACATCTACACAATGGAATACTGTGCTGTGGTAAAAAAGGAGTTCTTACCATTTGCAACAGCATGGGTGGAACTGGAGAGCATTATGCTAAGTGAAATAAGCCAGCCAGATGATCTCACTCATTTATGGAATATAGTGAACAACATAAACTGATGAACAAAAACAGATCCAGAGACAGAGAAGCATCGATCAGACCGTCAAACCTCAGAGGGAAGGTAGGGGAGTGTGGGAGTAAGGGCGAGAGCTCAACCAAAGGACTTATATGCAAGCATATAGACCTACACAATGGACACAGGCACTGGGGGCAGGGGGAGTGAGGGCATGAGTAAGGGGAGTGGGGGGTAACATGGGGGTAATACAAATGTGTAATAACTTAATCAATAAAAAAATTAAGAAAAGAATAAAGATACATTTAAAAAAATACAAATGGTATATTTCACAGAACTACAACAAATATTGCAAAAGTTTGCATGGAACTACAAAAGACTCCAAATAGTAACAGCAATCTTGAGAAAGAAGTTGGAGGAATCACACTAAAGGATATGAAAATATACTACAAGGCTATAATAATAAAAACAGCATGGGACTGGCATAAAAACAGACATATCATTCAATGGAACAGAATAGAGAGTCAAAAATAAACCAATGCATTTATGGACAATTAATAATTTTCAGCAAACTCTTTTAAAGAAATAGAATAAAACAAAACAAAAAATAGACACAAAAAAATCTTCAGTTTTGGGTGGTACCACAAAAGACTCACAATAATCAAAGCAATCTTGAGAAAAAAGAACGAAGCCAGATGTGTCACCCTACCTGACTTCAATTTATACTAGAAAGCAATGATAATCAAAACAGCATCACCCTGGCCTGTGTGGCTCAGTTGGTTTGAGCATGGTCCCATGCACTGAAAGGTTGCCAGATTTCCATTCTGATTCCCAGTCAGGGCACATATTAGGATTGTGGACTTGATCCATGGCAAGGAGCATGCCAGAGGTAGCCCATTTCTCTCTCTCTCTCTCTCTCTCTCTCTCTCTCTCTCTCTCTATATATATATATATATATATATATATATATATATATATAATCTTTCTCTCTCTCAAAATCAATAACTATTAACAAAGAGAAAAAAATCTAGACAACATGTATTGCCGGAAAGACAGAAACACCAACCAATGGAACTGAATTGAGAGCACAGAAATTAACCTGCATATATGGGAAAATAATTTCTGACAAAGAAGCCAAAATATACAATGGAGAAAAGAAAGCCTCTTGAATAAATAGTGCTGGAGAAATTAGAAAGTCACATGCAAAAGTAAAAACTAGAATACACTTTGTCACCATGTACAAAAATTAAGTTAAACTGGATCAAGGAACTAAATATAATACGTGAAGCAATCAATGATATAGAAGAAAACATAGGTATTAAACTTATAGACCTTGGTCTTAAGGAAGATTTTATGAATTTGTCCCTAAAGGCAAGGGAAGCAAAGGAAAAAATGGGACTATATCAAACTAAAAAAGCTTTGGCACAGCAAAAGAAACCATTAACAAAACAAAAAGACAACTAACTAAATAGGAGATGATATTTGCAAAACAGTTCTAATAAGGGATTAATATCCAAAATATTTTTTTAAAAAAACACATACAGCCCTGACTGGTGTTGCTCAGTGATAGGAGCATTGACCTGCACACTGAAGCTTCAAGGGTTTAATTCCTGGTCAAGGGTCAAAGGCATGTACCTGGGTTGCTGGTTCATTCCAAACCCCAGTTGGCAGTCCTGGTACTTGCAGGAGGCAACCAGGGGATGTGTCTCTCATCTGTGTCTCTTCTCTCTCTCTCTCTCTCTCTCTCTCTCTCTCTCTCTCTCTCTCTCCCCTCCTTCCCTCCCTTCCTCCATCCCTTTCACTCTCTCTGAAAAGCAATGGAAAAATATCCTCAGGTGAGGATTAACAAAAGCAAAACAAACAAAAAACTCATACAACTCAACAAGTGAACAAACAAACCAGTTAAAAATTGGGCAGAGGACCTGAACAGCCACTTCTCCCAAGAATAACCATAAATGACCAAGATATATAAGAAAAGAACATCAACCTCACTAGCTATTAGGGAAATTCAAATCAAAACTGTAATGAGAGAGATCCAAGATGGCTGCCAACGGGACAGCAGGCTTCAAGATAGTTTGTGAGTGAGAGAACTAAAGGAGAGTATGTGGACGTATGGTGAGTGTCTGTATTTGTGAGTGACGGACAGCTATATTCCAAAGGAATGTTGGGGACTGGTGAACCGGGCTCCCCTGTCCAGGCAGCCTCTACTTCTGCTGAAATCTCTCCTGGAGTGGCCGGCTCTTCCACAGAGACTGCATCATCTTGAAGGGGAAATCGGCTGTGATCAGAAGTTCAGCCTTATCTTCAACCAGGGAAACCTCAGATATCTCCAGGGATCCTAAAACCACAACACCCAGGGATCAGCTGCCTCAGCTGCAAAATCACGAACATCGGGACTCCAGACATCCTGACCACAGGCACCTAAAAAAATCTGTCCAGGTGGAGACAAAGCGGCACCAAATACATGGATGGGCCCTGCTCCTTCTCACAGAGCAGATAGAAGGAAGAGCAGAATTTAACAACACCCACCCAGAATTGGCAAATTACACACAGCTGGTGAGGCAATCCATGGATGGAAAGGTCAGATATTGCCTAGAGAAAGTCAATGCAGGAGAGAGAGAGCTACATAACCAGACACCCTGAGAGGAGTGATCATGGGGAAACAAAGAAACAGCCCCCAAACAAAAGAAAAGGAGGAATCACCAGAAAAGGAAGTAAACAAAATGGATGCAAGCAATATGTCAAAGAAAAAATTCAGAGCAATAGTCATATGGACACTGAAAAGGTTGCAAGATAATTTCAACAATATGTGTAAGAACCAAGAGGAAATGAAAAAGAACCAAGAAGAAATGAAAAATGACCTTGCTGCAATAAAGAACTCAATAGAAAGCATCAACAGTAGACTAAAAGAAGCAGAGAACCACATCAGTGAGCCAGAAAACAAGGTAGGAAAAAATGCCCAAGCAGAGCAGCATCTAGAAAAAAAACTTAAAAAACAAAACAAACAAACAAACAAAAAAAACAGGAGAGCCTAAGGGAACTTTGGGACAACATGAAACAAAACAAAATCCACAAAATAGGGGTCCCAGAAGGAGATGAAACTGAGCAAGGAATAGAAAACCTGTTTGAAGAAATATTGACAGAAAACTTCCCTGATAGCAGGAAGAAAAAATTCACACAAGTCCAAGAAGCTCACAGACACCCAAACAAGATGAACCCCAAAAGACTGACACCAAGACACATTATAATAAAAATGGTAAACATGAACAACAAAGTAAGAATCTTAAAGGCCACCAGAGAGAGACAGCAAGTTACCTAGAAGGGGCCTCCCACCAGACTATTGACTGATTTCTCAACAGAAACACATCAGGCCAGAAGGGAATGGAATGAAATATACAAAGTCATGCAAAGCAAGGGTCTGAATCCAAGAATTCTCTATCCAGCAAGGCTATCAATCAAAATTGAAGGTGAAATCAGGAGCTTCACAGACAAAAAAGGACTAAGAGAGTTTATTACCACCAAACCAGCAATGTAAGAAATGCTAAAGAGTCTGTTGTAAAAAGAAGGAACACAGACATAAAGAATAAAAATGGCAACAAGCAAGTATCTACCAATAATAACTTTAAAAGTAAATGGATTAAATGTTCCAATCAAAAGACATAGGGTTGCTGAGTGGATAATAAAATATGATCCATATATTTACTGTCTACAGGAAACCCACCTCAGAACAAATGACTCATACAGACCAATGGTGAAAGGGTGAAAAAAGGTTTTTCAAATGAATGTAAATGAAAAAAAGAAAATGTAGTAGCAATACTTATATCTGACAAATTAGACCTCAAAGTAAAGGCCATAACAAGAGATAAGGAAGGCCAATTCATAATACTAAAGGGAGCAATTCAATAAGAAGATATAACTCTGATAAACATATATACACACAATACAGGAGCACCCAAATACAATAATAATAAAAAAAAAACCTTCTGGAGGATATTAAGGGAGAGATTGACAGCAATACCGTCATAGTACGGGACTTTAATATCCCACTAACACCACTGGAAAAATCCTCTAAACCAGCCGTGGGCAAACTACGGCCCACGGGCCGGATCCGGCCCGTTTTAAATGAATAAAACTAAAAAAAAAAAAAAAGACTGTACCCTTTTATGTAATGATGTTTACTTTGAATTTATATTAGTTCACACAAACACTCCATCCACGCTTTTGTTCCGGCCCTCCAGTCCAGTTTAAGAACCTATTGTGGCCCTCGAGTCAAAAAGTTTGCCCACCCCTGCTCTAAACAAAGAATCATAAAGGAAACTTCAATCCTAAATGACTCACTAAAACAGATGGAATTAATTGACATGGTCAGAACATTTCAGGACAAAGTCACAGAATATACATTCTTCTCAAGTGCACATGGGCCATTTTCAAAGATAGACCATATATCGAAACACAGGCAAAGTCTCTTCAAACTCAAGAAGATAGAAATCATATAAAGTATCTTCTCAGATCACAATGGCATAAAACTAGAAATCAACTATAATAAAAACAATCCAAAAATAAAAAACCTGGAGGCAAAACAGTATGCTGTTGAACAATATTTGGGTTACCAAAGAGATCAAAGAAGAAATAAAAAGCATCATGGCAACAAATGACAATGAAAACACAACATCCAAAATCTATGGGACACAGTGAAAGCAGTCTTGAGAGGGAAGTTCATAGCTCAAAAAACAAGAAAAAAATGTTAGTTATCTAACCCTACAACTCAAAGGGTTAAAAAGAGAGCAACAAGAAAAGCCCAGCGTAAGCAGAAGGAAGGAAATAATAATGATCAAAGTGGAGATAAATGACATAGAGACCAAAAAAAAAACAATACAAAAGATCAATGAAACCAAGAGCTGGTTTTTTGAAAGGATAAAGAAGATTGATGAACCTCTAGCCAGGCTCACCAAGAAGCAAAGAGAGAGGACCTGAATAATCAAAATCAGAAATGGAAGAGGTGAAATAACAACCGATATCACAAAAACACAAACCATCATGAAAAAATTACTATGAAAAACTCTATTCCAACAAAATTGACAACCTAGATGAAATGACATATTCTTAGAAAAATACAAGCGCTCAAAACTCAATCAAGAAGCATCAGAGAACCTGAATAGTCCAATAACTACAAAAGAAATTGAAGCACTGATCAAAAATCTTCAAGCAAACAAAAGCCCTGCTCTAGACAGCTTTACAGGGGTGTTCTACCAAGCAGTCAAAGAATATCTAAAATCTATCCTCCTCAGACTATTCCAAAAAATTCAAGAGGAAGGCACACTTCCAAGCTATTTCTATGAAGCCACCATTACCTTAATCCCAAAACCAGATAAAGACACCACAAAAAAGAGAACTACAGGTCAAAGTCCTTGATGAACATAGATGCTAAAATCCTCAACAAAATTCCTGCAAATCAGATCCAGCATTACATTAGAAAGATCATAAATCATGACCAACTGGGATTTATTCTTGGGATGCAAAGTTGGTACAATATCCGCAAATCAATAAATGTGATACCTCACATAAACAAACAGAGACAAAAATCACATTTCATATCAATCTATGCAGAAAAAGCATTTCACAAAATCCAACACCCTTTCCTGATAAAAACTCTCAGCAACGTGGGAATAGAGGGATCATACTTCAACATAATAAAAGTTTATATGACAAATCTACAGTCAACATCAAACTCATTGTGCAAAAACTAAAACCATTTCCGCTAAGAACAGGAAGAAGAGAGGGATGCCCACTTTCACCACTCCTGTTCAATACAGTACTGGAAGTGCTAACCATAGCGATCATACAAGAAGAAGAAATAAAAGGCATCCAAATTGGGAAAGAAGAAGTAAAACTGTCCTTATTCACAGATGACATGATACTATACATAGAAATCCCCAAAGACACCATCAAAAAACTAATAGACCTAATAAATGAATTTGGTAATGCAGCAGGATAGAAAATTAACACCCAGAAATCTATGGACTTTTTATACACCAATAATGAACTCAGAAAGATAAATGAAATAAACAATTGAATTTACTATTGCACCAAAACAATTAAGATACCTAGGAATAAACTAAGGACATAAAAGATGGGTACTCAGAAAACTACAGGACATTGAAAAAAGAGATAGGGGAAGAAATAAATAAATGGAAGAACATCCCATGTTCATGGATTGGTAGAATCAAGATCATTAAGATATCCGTACTACCATAGCAATCTACAGATTCAATGCAATCCCCATTAAATTACCAACAGCATATTTCAAAGATCGATAACAAACTCTCCAAAAATTTATCTGGAATAAAAAAAGACACCAAATAGCCACAGCAAACCTGAGAAAGAAGAACAAAGTTGGAGGGATCATAATACCATATATCCAGCTATATTACCAAGCCACGGTTCTCAAAACTGCCTGGTACTGGCACAAGAACAGACATATAGACCAATGGAACAGAACAGAGAACCCAGAAATCTACCCAAGCCATTATGCTCAATTAATATTTGACAAAGGAGGCAAGAGCATACAGTGGACGCAAGAGAGTCTCTTCAATAAATGGTGTTGGGAAATTTGGACAGATACATGCAAAAAAATGAAACTAGATCACCAACTTACACCATACACAAAAACAAACTCAAAATGGCTAAAAGACTTGAATGTAAGACGGGAAACCATAAATATCCTACAAGACTCCATAGACAGCAAAATAGCAGACATATGTCGTAGCAATATCTTTACATACACTGTTCCTAGGCCCTTCCAAAAAATACCGACTTCTGCGCATGGGCCACGACGTTTCAATTGCACTATACTTGCACGCCCACATGTGGTATTTTGTGGAAGAGCCACACTCAAGGGGCCAAAGAGCCGCAGGTGGCTCGCGAGCCGCGGTTTGCTGACCACGGTCCTAGGGCAATGGAGACTAAGGAGAAAATAAACAAACAGGACTACATCAAAATAAAAAGCTTCTGCACAGCAAAAGAAAACCATCAACAAAGCAAGAAGAAAGTCCTCTGCATGGAAGAACATATTTGCCAATGATATTTCTGATAAGGGTTTAATCGCCAAAATTTAAAGAGAACTCATACAACTTAAAAAAAGGAAAATAACTTATCCAATGAAAAAATGGGAAAAGGATCTAAATAGATACTTTTTGAAAGAAGACATAAAGAAGGCCAAGAGACATATGAAAACATGCTCAAAGTCACTAATCATCTGAGAGATGCAAAACAAAACGACAATGAGGTACCATCTCACACCTGTCAGAATGGCTATCATCAACAAGTCAGCAAATGACAAGTGCTAGAGAGGATGTGGAGAGAAAGGAACCCTCTTGCACTGCTGGTGGGAATGCAGACTGGTGCAGCCACTGTGGAGAAAGGTATGGAGTTTCCTCAAAAAATTAAAAATGGCACTTCCATTTGATCCAGTGATCCCACTTCTAGGAATATATCTCAAGAAACCAGAGAAACCAATCAGAAAGGATATATGTACCCCTGTGTTCATAGCAGCACAATTTACAATAGCTAAGATTTGGAAACAACCTAAGTTCCCATCAGCAGATGAGTGGATTAAAAAACTGTGGTACATCTACACAATGGAATACTATGCTGTGGTAAAAAAGAAGAAACTTTTACCATTTGCAACAACATGGATAGAACTGGAGAGAATAATGCTAAGTGAAATAAGCCATTCAGAGAAAGATAAATATCACATGATCTCATTCATTTATGGGATATAATGAGCAACATAAACTCATGAACAAAAACAGATTCAGAGACAGAGAAGCATTGATCAGACCATCAAAACTCAGAGCAAAGGTAAGGGAGGGTGGGGGTAAGGGGAAGAGATCAACCAAAGGACTTGTATGGATGCATATAAGCCTAACCAATGGACACAGACACCAGGAGGGTGAGGGCATGATTGGGGGGTTGGAGGGCAATGGGGCAATAAGAACACATATGTAATACCTTAATCAATAAAGAAAAAACAGAATAGATCCAGAGACAGATGGTAGGGGAGGGGGTTTAGAGAGCAACAAAAAGACTTGTATGCATGCATGTTAGCATAACCAATGGACACAGACACTGGGGCGGTGGGTGCTTGCCAGGAGTGGGAATGTTTGGAGGGGTTAATGGGGGAAATGGAGACATATGTGAAACTTTAGACAAAAAATTTATTGCAATGAGATACAACCTCACACCTGTGGAGTGGCTATTATCAACTTTACAAGTAATAACAGGTGTTGTAGAGGTTGTGGAGAAAAAGAAACCCTCATTCACTGTTCATGGGAATGTAAACTAATACAGCCACTATAGAAAACAATATGGAGGTCCCCCTAAAATGAAGAATAGAGTTACCATATGATTCAGTGACCCCTCTTGTGGGTATCTAACCCAAAAATTTGAAATAACACCTATGGTCATTGCAGCATTATTCAAGTTGGCCAAGACATGGAAACAACTAAAGTGTCTTTTGATAGATGATTGGATAAAGAAGATGTGATAGTTGCAACAATATATATATATATATATATATATATATATATATATATATATATATATTCCCTTTTGCAACAATATGGATAGACCTTGAGAATATCATGCTAAGCAAAATAAGTCAGAAAAAGTCAAGAACCACATGATTTCACTCACATGTGTGAGATAAAACCGAAAGCAAAAAAAGATCAAAGAAAAAGAAAAAGAGAAACTCATAGACAACAGAATGGTGCTTACTAAAGGGAGTGGGTAGGAAAGTGTAAAGAGGGTCAAATAAATGATGATGGAAAATTATTTGACTTTGAGTGGTGGGTGCACAATGCAATATACAGATTTTGCGTCATAGAAATGTACACTTGAAATCTATAAAATTTTTTATCCTATGTCACCCCAATAAATTTAATATAAAGAAAAAATGTGTGTTTAGTCATTCATGCAGAAATATATGTGTTTGAATATATAGATATTTTTACAGTTGGGTAGAAAGAAGGCAAAGTTGTTGTATACAGAGACATATATAAGCATAAATTGCCTCTGAAATGATGCACAGGGAAATAACAGCAGTTTTTACCTCTGGGGAAAAGTAGATGGTTGCAGAGTAGAAAGAGGATAAATGAATTTTTATTATTTACTTTTTAATACCTTTTGAGTTTTGTATAATACATATGACATACCAATTAAAACAGTATAAATAGATTGAGAGAAAATTGTGTTATGTTTCCATATGCCTTGGCTCCAGGCATTAGACTACAGGATTTATTTTGATCCAGTTTTCCTCTATTTTCTGCAGTAGGTCAATTTAAAAAAAAGAAATTGTTTACTTCCTTTGCTTTTGATAGAGAAGTAAAGGCAGATTAGAGGAAGTTATTGATTGCCAGCACTTTAAAAATATTTTTAAATTTGAATTTTATATAATTTTAAAGTTATATTATATGACACCTTCTGTTCCTTTTGTGAAAATTTTGTTTCTCAATAAGCCCTTATTTCATACTAGAAAGTAGTTCAACTTTTCTAAAACACTACTCTAATCTGGGTGTTGCCTTTTCCTCCCATCAGCAATTTTGTGGTATGGTCATATACTCTGAGCAGTACTGTTTCTTACAATTTTTCTATAGCCTGGATTTGCTTCTTGTTGAATGCTGAAATAACTATACAGTTTTATGACCAGTTCATGAAATCCTATTTTTATATTGAATTTTGGTAGGCACTACACATTGCCTTTAGTGGTAGAAAATATAGAATGATTTATGCTTTCATATCCTTCAGGGAAGATGAAGAGAAACCACTTCATGTCTATGTCATTGAACATTTCAAGAATATCCTATATTTCTATTCCAAGTAACCAAGGCAAAAGTAATTAAAACAAACTGATTAGGTCAACCACTGTAGTAAAATCACTGGCTAGTAGGCAGGTTTGATATGAGAGATGAGACTTAACTAGAATTTGATGAGTCAACTTCCTCTGAATCATGACACACATAATTATTTGAGTAAGGAATTTTAGAGCTTTAGAATGGGGTTAATAGATTTTTTTGTTCTTCAAAATAATAAACTATATGTATTTGGTCACATATAAATCAGAATTTTCAATTAGTAGTAGAAATAGTGAATAATATATTAGAAAGTTTAAATTCAGAAATGTTTTTCTTTTAAAATTTCTTCTTAAAATTTTACTTAATGATCTCTTTATATTCTTCAACATTCCTTTTTCTTTATGGTAGTTCTCAGATTTTTTTTAATAATCACTAAAATTCCAATCCCTTGTATTTTCAGTGATTTCTTCAAACACATAATATTTTCTGTCTCCTTGTCATATTCTTCAAATTTTTGATATGTTAAGAAGTTTTTGATATGTTTTGAAGGCACAGCCTTCAAATTGACACTGGAACAAATGCCTTATCAGACATGTTCTAAAGAAAATGGATTCTCTTTTCAGATCTTGACTATTGAAAATAACTCTGCTATGAACATAGGGGTGTATATATTCTTTCTGATTACAGTTTTTAAAATTAAACATATACCTCCTATATAATCTAGCCATTCCAATTGTAGGTGTTTACCCAAAAGAAATAAAAGCATATGTACATTAAAACACTTGCACATGGATGTTTACAGCAGCATTATTTGTAATAGCCAAAAACTAGAAACAAGCCAAATATCCATCATTGGGTCCATGGATATAAAAACTGTGATTCACCCATACAATGAAATACACTCAGCAATAGCAAAAGAATGAACTACTGATATAAGCAACAACTTGCATGAGTCTCAAAATATTATGCTGGCTTATGTGTTGACACCATCTGTATGGTAAACATGATTGAACCTCATTAAGGTCCCTACACTTTTAAGATTCTGGCAGGCAGTGCAAAGATCTACTCATCTTGCAACTACCCAAGGCAAGCCTTTTATGTAAGTTCTCTTGCTTATTGCCACCTACCAAAAAAATGTTTAAATGATCAAATAGCATAATGATAGAATTCCATTGTTCATGTGTATGTGTAGAAAATATACTTTATAAATATATTATCTTCATAAGCTTGAAAGAATATATGCAAAATTTTGGCAATTGTGATTATTCTTGGGTGTCAGAAATGCAGACTATTGCAATTACTATTGATTTTGATCTCTGTATATTTAATTTTTCTACAGTGAAACTAATTATACTTATAATTAAAATGCATGTGAATAATTACCAAAATTATAAAGCAATTGATAGCTTTATTGTCAAATTGAAATTATAATCATTTTTATTCAGAAAATGAGTCACCAAAACTGCCCGACAGTTTTATCCACATTTTGCTGGAGGGCTCATTTTGAATATGATCTTTGTAGTGTTATTCTTCTTGGTTCAAAAGATTGTGTCACCTATGATAGCATTCAGTTTTTTAGTATCTTTACCAACTCTATCTGCACTTGCTTTTTTAAAAATTTATTTTTATTAAAGTATAATTGACGTACAGTATTAGTTTTAGATTACAACATATTGCTTCAACATTTATATACCTTATATGATCACCAGAGTAAATCTGGTAACCATCTGTCACCACACAAAGTTATTATTATACTAATAGAGACCCGGTGTGTGAAAATTCATGCACGGGAGGGGTCCCTCAGCCTGGCCTGCTTGATCTCACAATCCAGGAGCCCTCAGGGGTGGGAGGCAACCCAGTGATCAGGGGAAGGTGATGCCTCCATCATAACTCTGCTGCTGCCACTGCTGACAGTGCAAGCCTCGGCCGGCTCTGGGTGGCTGGGTAGCTGCCATCCAAGGCTTCCCTGTGCCTTGGGCTGGACGTGGGCAGCTGGGGGGCTGAGGGAACTGGGGGTCTTCGGAGGCAGGCACACAGAGCAGCTGGGCCCACCTGGGGGCAGACCCGGCCTTGCCACGCGTCTGCTGCCCCTGAGGGGCTGAGGGGACTGGGTGCCACCATCTTGTGGCTGTGGGCCCTGCCATCTTTGAGGGCGTGGCAGTCAATTAGCATATTCCCTCCTTATTGGCTGTGGGCACTGCCATCTTTGAGGGTGGGACAGTCAATTAGCATGTTACCTCTTTATTGGCTGTGGGTGCTGTCATCTTTGCAACAGCGTGAGGGTCAATTAGCATAGTCCCTCTTTATTAGATAGGATTGGCATTTTTCTCTATGCTGTACATTATATCCTTGTATTTTCTTTATTTTTTAAATGGAAGTTTGTACCTCTTACTCCCATTCACCTTTTTCACCCATCCCCCTACCACTCTTTCCTCTGGCAACCATCAGTTGGTTCTCTGTAACTATGAGTCTGTTTCCTTTTTTTTTTTAATCATTTGTTTTTGTTTTTTAGATTCCACATAAGTAAAATCATACAGTTTTTGTCTTTCTCTGACTTATTTTACTTTCTTTTCCTTGACTAGTTTGAAATACCAATCTGCTGCATCCTCAGATCACTTCACTTAAACTTCTATTATGACTTTGGCTTCTAAAAGATTGACATTTAACTGCCTACACAATATAACGCAAACCAGCCTTTCAAGACTCATGTACCATAGTGTGATAAGGAGTCAGCATCATGTGGCTAAAGTTCATCTGTTCACAAAAAAGCAGATGGATTAAAATCACAATCTTGACATCAGTAGAATGTATTTGAACAAATTACTAATCTCCAGGGAACCTCAATTATCCTTTTAAAAATATAAATAACTAGAGGCCCGGTGCACAAAAATTTGTGCACTCGGGGGGAAGAGGGGGTCCCTCAGCCCGTCCTGTGCCCTCTCGTGGTCTGGGACCCCTCAGGAGATAACGACCTGCTGGCTTAGGCCTGCTCCCTGGTGGCAGAGGGCAAGCCCAATCCATAGGTGCAGCCCCTGGTCGGGCTCAGAGCAGGGCTGATTGGGGAGTTGGGGCGCCGCCCCTGTCATGCACAGAGCAGGATGGATCAGGAGGTTGCAATGCCACCCTCAGTCATGCTCAGGGTAGGGCTGATTGGGGGGTTGGGGCACTGCCCCTTGTCACACTCAAGGCAGGGTCGATGGGCAGGTTGCGGCTCCACCCCCTGTCACGCACAGAGCAGGGCCAATCAGGGGGTTGGGGCACCGCACCCTGTCACACACAGAGCCGCAGGGCAATCAGTGGGTTTGGGCGCTGCCCCCTGTCAAGCTGATCCCAGTGCAGGGAGGCCTTGTGGCTCCGCTGATCCCTGTGCTGGGAGGCATATTACCCTTTTACTATATAAGATAGAAGCCTGGTGCATGGGTGCGGGCTGGCTGGTTTGTCCTGAAGGGTGTCCTGGATCAGGGTGGGGGTCCCCACTGGGGTGCCTGGCCAGCCTGGATGAGGGGATGATAGCTGTTTGCAGCTGGTCACACACCCTTCAGGGTGGGGGTCCCCACTGGGATGCCTGGCCAGTCTGGGTGAGGGGCTGAGGGCTGTTTTCAGGCTGGCGGGTGGCTGAAGCTCCCAACGGCTCCTTTTTTTCTTTTTTTTTTTATTCTGGGCCAGCTTTAGCTCTGAGGCTCCAGCTTTTAGGCCTCCGCTGCTGAAAGCAGGTTTCTGGCCTTTGTTTACCTTCTGTATTTGAAACAATGTTGGGATCCTGCTGGCTGAAGCCCGGCGACTAAAGCAGGTTTCTGAGGTTTTGTTTAGCTTCTATATTTGTAACGTAGTTGCTTAGAGTTGCAGCTCAGAGGCCGGCAGTGGCAGGTGGGGAACATTGGAGTCCTCTGTCACTGAAGCAAGCAAGCCTCATGTTCGCTTCCAACTGCCTGGCTGCAGGCTGCCATCTTGGCTGGCAGTTAATTTGCATATCGCCCTGATTAGCCAATGGGAAGGGTAGCGGTTGTATGCTAATTACCATGTTTCTCTTTTATTATATAGGATAATTTGCCTCACAGAATGGGAGATAGGGAAATATAAGAAAGCATGTGAGATTTTCAAAACCTAATAGGTGTTCAATAAATATTAGTTCTCCTTTCCTCTAGACTCATACATAACATTCTTCTGCCATCAAACTTTTATTAAATGCACTGTTCTTTAAAAAGAATACCTCTAAGCTTTAATAAGTTTAAATGAAGTGATCTGAAAATTGGAAGTATTTCAAACTAGTCTATAAAAAGAGATGAAAAAGCAAGTACACATATGTAATAACTTAATAAAAAATTTAAAAAGCAAGTGTAGAATAAGACTGGTAAAGATATAGAATATGCAATTGAAGTGCCCTAATTCTACTTATATCTACCTACAAGATTATACAACTGTCACAGTCCAGCCTTACTAAAATCACTTCCATGGAGCCTTTTCTGGTTTACAAATTAAATGTGGTTTCTCCCTCCTTGCAATTCTGTTTAAAACCATATACCTTTGTTTTCACACATGCCTTGCCTTATTCCTTATTCTCACTTTATTCAGGCATTATCTCTCTACCAGTTTATAATAACTACTAGGGGCCCGGTGCACAAAATTTGTGCACTTGGGGGGGGTGTCCCTCAGCCCAGCCTGCCCCATCTCACATACTGGAAGCCCTATAGGATGTCCTAGTGACGGTGTAGGCAGGCTCCCTGCTCCCCTTGGGGATAGGACCTAAGCCACAGTCTGGCCTCCCTTTGTGGGAGGTGACCAGGCTGATCAGGGGAAGGCACCAGCCCCATCACCCTGCTGCTGCAGCCACTGCCAGTCACCGCAGCCAGCAAGGTTTTTTCATCAACGCGGACTCCAGTCCCTTCACCATGAAAAAATGACAACTTTCTTTAGGTATTTTCAAGATGTGTCTTTCATATAATAATAATTTCTTTATTATTTTTTTATCTTCACCTGAGGATATGTTTCCATTGATTTTTAGAGAATGTGGAAGAGAAAGGGAAAGACAGAGAGAAACATCAAAGTGAGAGGAACACTTTGATTGGTTGCCTCCTGCATGAGCCCTGACCGGGGCCCCGGCCATGGAGGAGCCTGCAACCTAGGTACATGCCCTTGGTCAGAATTGAACCCAGACCCTGCCATTGGCAGGCCAAGGCATTATCCACTGAGCCAAACCAGCTAAGACAGGATATGACATTTCTTAGCCCACCAGCAGTGGACCTTCGTTTTTTTTTGCCAGGAGTGTGCTGAAAAACCCTAGATCACCTTCTTGGATTCTTATTACCCAAGTTACTAAGAATATTACCAGTGGCATACAGGGAGCTTAATCAATGAGCAGTCATAAAAGGTGTTTCCTCTGTAGTTCACACCAATCGCCAGCTTGCCCCCCTCCCCCGCCCCAGGCCTGACGCCTCTGGCCCAGGCTTCAGGCCTGGGCAGGGGACCCCCATCTCCCTCCCATCGCCAGCTCTGCCCTCACCCAGGCCTGATGCCTCCGCCAGAGGTGTCAGGCCTGGGCAGGGGACCCCCATTTCCCCCCAATCACAGGCTTCTAGGTGGCTTCTGGGCCCGGCCTGTGGCCCGGGATGGCATCTCGCACTGGTGGCTGCACTCTCCTGCCCTGCCTGCAGTATGCAAATTAGCCGCCATCTTTGTTGGCAGTTAATTTGCATATCGTGCTGATTAGCCAATGGGAGGTGCAGCGAAGGTATGGTCAATTACCATGTTTGCTATTATTAGATAGGATTCTTAATATCGGAAATTTGTCTTAACTGTCTTTGTATAAATTATAGTGTTCACCACAGTGTCTTTAATATGGTAGGCATATATTACTTGATTTGGGAGTAGGAGTGGAGAACAATAAGGATATGAGTGTGATAACTAGAATAGAAAAATCTTGTATATGAAATACAGAACATGAAAAGTTACTATTATATGTTGAAAAAAGAAGCAATAAGCATGGGCACAGGATAGGTAAAGATAAATATGTGTGCTGTGGATATCTACAGTGCTTAAAAATGTGTAAATTTCAATATAGAATGAAGGAATTGGCTTAGTATAGCTCTATCTGAGAATGATTGCCTAAAAATGGGAATACAGTGTTTTTAAATAGAAAACATCAAATTTAAAATTGATTTATCTCCTAGCTTCAAAGAGGCAACACCCAATATTACATCAGCTCTGAAGACACTTTTATTGATATTAGCACCATACAGTTTCTCAAATAAAAGTATTAATGTAGAATATGCAGAAGGGCCAACTTTGATCACTGGTAGTAGATGGCCATATTCCAATATCCATGCAGGCTGGTTGGATAGCAAGATGGTGGGAATAATTTCTGAAAATTCTGTAAATCAGACTAATATGTCTCTTGCCTGTAAATTGGACAAATTTACAAATACACTTCAGAAGATGCTGGTATAGATACCAAAGAGAAATGAATGAGTTTCTTCTTTCAAATAAGATAAAATAGTTTTCAACAGACCAATGCTATCACTGAAAACAACCAGAAAAGATAAAATTGTTAAAGCATCAGAGAGCTTCAGAAGCAATGAGGACTAGAAGGAATGATATTACAGAAAGGAGAATGCTAAAAATCTACAGCTCACTCTTCTCTGAAGGAATGGGCCAGAAGTGAAAATCTGGGTGGGGCTCACAAACAGGGCTACAGATTGGGACAAAGAAACCAGAAGATTTTTTTGGTGGTTCCATGGAACTGGAATGATAAAACTGAATTATTTAGAGTCTTAAAAATACAGCCAGTATATTGGCTATATTCTGAATCTAAACCCAGTAGGAGACAAACTAATTAAGCCAACATTTTATAAAATAGAGTGGAGTCCTAACCAGTTTGGCTCAGTGGATACAGCATCGTCCTATAAACTGAAGGGTTCTGGATTCCATTCCAGTCCAGTGCATCTCTCTCTCTCTCTCTCTCTCTCTCTCTCTCTCTCTCTCTCTCTCTCTCTCTCTCTGTCTCTTCCACTATCTCAAAAAATCATTGGAGAAATATACTCAGGTGAGGATTAAGGGAAAAAAATAGAGTGGAAATTTTTCTGCTTTTCCTCTACTTAGAGGGTCAAATGCCTACCTGGATATAAGACTTAAAACACAAAAAATGAGAGTTGAGATCCTGGAACTGTTTATTTTTTTTTTTAAGAATACTTGCCATTCAGGCATAGTAAAAGACTAAGAATCTAGGGTTGGCCTCTATCAGAGGGTCGTTACTGGAAGCTGGAGAAATCTTCAGGTATTTGGGCCAATATGAGACATTTTAGCTGCAAAATTGGATGACTAAATGGGTTCAAGCACAGCTATTATCACCCTGGAGCCACCTGCTAAATTCTAAAGCTGACAAGGTTGGGATTCCAAAAATAAAAACAAATATCTCTGGAAATTAAGGTGAAAATATCCACAGATCACAGGTTTTGAGGAGGAAAAGACCTAAGAGATTCTCAGATGAAAGCCCTGGAGGGTCACATCACAGAAAAAAAAAAGAAAAAAACAACAACAACAACAAAAAAAAATAGGTGGACAGCACCTTATCAAAATTCAATAGGGCCTGATTTTTTTATTAAGGTAATAAGCTCCTCCTCACATATGTGCCTCACAGATAAAATGTTAAACCCTAACTTAATTTCTGGTCAGGATTGAAGAGTAAATAAACACTGCTGTACTCACCTCCTCCTGCAATAACACTTTCAGCAATAAAGATTAAAAAAACATACAAATTGTGAATAATTTATAGAACAATCATCATTGACAACCATCTAAGGATTAGCTGAACCGAAGTTCTATAACTAAGAATATAAAGAAGCCACAAGACTTGTAGGACAGCAGAGATGCCAAATAGGCAGGTTCCACACACATGGTGTGGCAATTAAGTATCAAGAGGGATATCTTGACTGTGGAGGACACCCAAGGAGCTCAGTGTCCCAGGCCCACAATGGAATCCCAAGCGTGGGGCACCAGTGCAAGGAAGAGGAGTCACCATAACATCTTACTTTGAAGGGACTGCATCCGAGTAAGATGGAGGGCTTCTAGAGTCCCAGACATTTCTCTTGAAAGGCCCATGCATAGACTCAGTCATTCACCAATTTACTCACTCTGGGCTCCAGAGCAGGGATATCAGTTTGGAAAGCACTAGGGAGATATGGGGAAGATCTGAATTGACTACATTCAGGGTGAAGGCTAAATGGTCATGGGTCAGGGCAGCTCTTTATGGGTGGAAATGCTGGAAGGTGTTATTGTCCCTTTGTTGAGCCCTTCCCTCCTTCAACCCAGCCAGGAGACGCAGGTAGGCACCAAATCTGAGCTCTCCAATAACTCAGATAACATATTTTGCATCAATCTGGTGATTACCTAAGACACCAACCCATCCAACTCAAGTGCATTGCCTGAGCCATAGAGTGGTTTCTCCATACAAGCAGGTTACCTCAGCGCACTGCAGATTTTCCTAAAATATCTCAAAAGTCCACAAAACTTCCCCACAGTGTGGCTCAGTGGTTGAACATTGATCTATGAACCAGGAGGTCACAATTTGTTTCCCTGTGAGGGCACATGCCTGGGTTGCAGGCTAAGTCCCCTGCAGGGGGCATGCAGAAGGCAGCCAATGATGATTCTCTCTCAGCATTGAAGTTTCTATTTCTCTCTCCGTCTTCCTTCCTCTCTGAAATCAATAAAAATATATTTTTTAAAAGTCCAAAAAACCCAAACAAGCAGTAGCTGGCTTCAGCATGCCTTGTACCTCTTGCTCAACGGCCCCAAGCTTGGAACAAATGGCAATCTGTTTCAAATTGCAATGTAACTCCCATTAGTTGACCCCAAGCCCGACATAAGTTGTAGGCAGTGTTGGCCTGGAATGTAGCTTTAGCTAAAGTTGTGGCTGACCTCAATTCACATTGTGGTGCCCACCAAAGGGCCCTAAGCCCACCATGATTGGCAGATGACCTCTCGTAACAGCATAAACTTACTCAAGCACCTCCAAGCCCAGAAAAAGTGAAAATCTCTGTAGATCACTTTGTAGCTCTTACCAAGTGGCCCCAAGCTGGGCACAAATGACAATTGATCTTGATTTGCACCAGGGCCCCTCCCAAGAGTCTCTAGAACCAGCGTACCTAGTGTGGCTAGCTTCAGACCGCACTAGGGCACCACCCAAACTGCTTCCCAAATGGTACACCCATAGGGTGCACTCAGGTGGCACCAGAGCCCTGCTATCGTGACACTTCATTGTGTCAGCCCATGCACAACCAGCCCACATAGCCAGTCAGTCTGAGGATCTATCACACTCACTGAGGTGACACAGCAGCTAAGGCCCAACTAAAATAGACGGGAACTCACAACCTACACAAGGGTTACTCCTGAAACACCTGGCTCAGGTGACCAGGAAGACAAATCATTGGACCCCATAGAATACTTTCAACATGAGACCATTCTGCCAAGACTGAGAGGCATAGCAGATCTACCTAAGAGGTAGAAACAAACACAGGAAGGCAGCCAAAATTAGGAGACAGAAAACATGTCACAAACGAAAGAACAGGGCAAAATGCCAGAAAAAAAATAAACAAGTAGGAGCACCTAAACATACAAAGCAAATATTAACAGACCTAAAAGAAGAGATTGACAGTAATACTGTAATTGTAGAGAAATTTAATACCCCATTGAAATAAAAAAATATAGATCCTTCTAGATAGAGAATCAACAAGGAAATAGTGATTTTATTTTTATTTTTTTATTTTTTCAATCTTTAATTTATTGATTAAGGTATAAGATATGTGACCTCACCCCCCCCTAAACCCCCCCCCCCACACACTCATGCTCTCATCCCCGTGTTGTCTGTGTCCAGTGGTTGGACTTATATGCATGCATACAAGTCCTTTGGTTGATCTCTCCCCCTTACCCCCACTCTCCCCTACCTTCCCTCTGAAGTTTGACAGTCTGATCGCTGCTTCTCTGTCTCTGGATCTGTCCCTGTTCATCAATCTATATTGTTCACTATATTCCACAAATGAGTGAGATCATGCAATATTTGTCTTTCTCTGGCTTATTTCACTTAGCATAATGCTCTCCAGTTCCATCCATGCTGTTGCAAATTTAAATGACACATTATACCAAATAAAGTTAATTGATATTTTCAGGACATTTCACCCAAAATAATATATATTATTTTCAAGTTCACATGTGTCACATATTAGCCACAAAACAAGTCTCAACAAATTTAAGAAACCTGAAATTTTATCAAGCATCTTCTCTGATCACAATGGTATGAAGATAGAAATCAATTACAAAAAGAAAACTGAAAAACCCACAAACATGTGGAGGCTAAATAACATGCTACTAAACAGTGATTGGGTTAACAGTGAGATCAAGGGGAAAAAAATCTAAATATACCTTTAAAAAATTAAAACGAAAACATATTGACCCCAAATCTATGGGACATAGACAAAGAAGTTTTTTTTTTTTTTAATATATTTTATAGATTTTTTACAGAGAGGAAGGGAGAGAAATAGAGAGTCAGAAACATCGATGAGAGAGAAACATTGATCAGCCGCCTCCTGCACATCTCCTACTGGGGATGTGCCCGCAACCCAGGTACATGCTCTTGACCAGAATCTAACCTGGGACCTTTCAGTCCGCAGGCCGACGCTCTATCCACTGAGCCAAACCGGTTTCGGCACAAAGAAGTTTTAAGAGAAAAATTCATAGCAATATCAGCCTATTTCAGGAAATAAGAAAAATGTCAAATTATCAATCTACCTTACACCTTAAGAGAACCAGAAAAATAAGAAACACAGTCTAAAGTGAGTAAAGAAAGAAAATAATAGTTTTGACATAAGGTAATGTGATTCGTCCAACTTTTTCTTTCTCAAGATCACAGTTACTATTCGGGTTATTTTGTTTCCATATAAATTTTTGAAATATTTGTTCTAGTTCTGTGAAATATGCCACTGGTATTTTTATATGAATTGCATTAAATATATACTAGTAGATTGTACTGGCATAAAAACAGACATATATATTAATGGAACAGAAATAAACCCACACCTTTATAATCAATATTTCACAAAGTAGGCAAAAACATACAATGGGCTAAAGATGGTCTATTCAATAAATGGCGTTGGGAAAATTGGACAGATATGTGTAAAAAATGGAGCTAAACAAACTTTGTACACCACACACAAGAATGAACTCAAAGTGGATTAAAGACTCAAAACCATAAAAATCCCAGAAGAAAACACAGGAAGTATGTGAAATCTCGGACATTTTGTGTAGCAATATTTTTTTCTGATATATCTCCTGCAGATTGAAATAAGAACACAACACCTGCTGAACCGGTTTGGCTCAGTGGATCGAGCGTCGGCCTGAGGACTCAAGGGTCCCAGGTTCGATTCCGGTCAAGGGCATGTACCTTGGTTGCGGGCACATCCTCACTGGGGGGTGTGCAGGAGGCAGCTGATCAATGTTTCTCTCTCATCGATGTTTCTAACTCTCTATCCCTTTCCCTTCTTCTCTGTAAAAAAATCAATTATATATATATATATATATATATATATATATATATATATATATATACACAACACCTGCATGAGACCAATGCAGTCACGGTTCTGAGAGTCCACTCCACCATCCAATGCATAACATTGAAAGTCAGGCAAGCATACAGGTGGCCATATGTCTCAACTAATAGATGGATAACAACTGTGGGGTTTTGATACTCAATGTCTTTTTAAGCAAGAGGTAGAATAGAAGTTATTCTACCTACAGCTACACCCACTGTGCTGTAGTTCAGTAATGGGATTTGGGTAGAAGGATGGAAATAAAAGCACAGGTGAAAACTGGGTCCTGGATAATTAGATAGGATATAGAATCAAGTGATTCAAGCACAAGTATAAAAAGTAAATTGTTCATAGCAGCACAATTCACCATAGCTAAGATTTGGAAACAGCCTAAATGCCCTTCAGCAGATAAGTGAATTAGAAAACTATGGAACATCTACACAATGGAATACTACACTGCTATAAAAAAGAAGGGATTCCTACCATTTACAGCAGCATGGATGGAACCGGAGAGCATTATGCTAAGTGAAATAAGCCAGGCAATGAAAGAAAAATACCACATGATCTCACTCACTTATGGAAATAAAGAACATTATAACCTGATGAACAAAAAGATAGATACAGAGGCAGTAAAGCATCGAACAGACTGTCAAATTACAGCGGGAAGGCTGGGGAGTGTTGGGGAGGGGGAGAAAGAGACAAACTGAAGGACTTGTATGCATGCATATAAGCACAACCAATGGACACAAGACACTGGGGGTGGGTGGGATGAGGGAATGCGACAGGGGGTAGGAAAGGCCGGGGGAAGGTCAATGTGGGGAAAAAGAGATATATGTACTACTGTGTGTAAGACTTTAAACAATAAAAAAAGTAAATTGTATACTTAAGAAATTAGTCACACTAGAGGAACTTCACCTGCAAGACCAAAACAAAAGCCAGACCCAATACTCTTCGTATTGTAAGCAAAGAATTTGGGTTAGGGCCACAGTCCGACTTTTCTTTCAGTCATCTTCTTTCCAAAATCCATTGAAGGGCTACTCTCAAATACCTCTTTTGAGCATTATTAGTTGAATTGATCTGTTCATTTATATAACACTTAAGAAAATATTAATTTCAGTCACAATTATCTAAGAAAATAATTGAATGTAATAAACAAAAAGAGTTAGGAGAGTGCAATGATATTTTACCTTCTCTCTGCATATACCTATCTTTCCCATCTTTCTTTCCATGGCTACAGCACAGGGAAAGCCTTTCTCAAAAATGCTGCACAACATTTGCCTGTAAATTAATTATAGCATAACCATTACCCAGGTCTTTCTGGTGACTGTACAAGTAGGACAATGTTCCCACTGAAAATAAAGGCTTCTTCTTATTTTGAAGCTTTGAGTAATGAAGTTCAGAAAACAGGTCAGTAAGGAGAAGCAAAAGCTTAGAATTCCCAGAGAGCCCCAACTGTTTTTCCGAATAATTTATTTGGCTGAAATTATGTGGTGAACTTTAGGCTGCAAAATGTAGATCATATGACCCAACTGTATTATATTCTGGTTCAGCTTAATGTAGAAAATTATGATTAATATATTGTACAATGATTTTTTAAATGCTGAACTTCTTAGAGGAAAAAAATAATATGCTCCCTGGGCAGAACTAAGGAATACTATAATTATGTATTTTCATATTTTTCTAACATTATCTAGATTGTGCAACAAGTCAACACATGCTATTGTATTATCTCAGTTGTATTTACTTTCTATTTGGAGTCAAGACCTTTAATGAAGTAGTTTTACAATAACAAGAATTCATCCAAGGCATTAGGTGATACTGGTGCTTGTGGGGAAACTCCACCGGGAGTTGATAGGATTGTAAGTAGCATTTCAACCAAACTGAAGGTATGGTATTCAATAAAACTGCCAGCTTTTGCACTCAAGATGTATTTATTGGCAGAAAAATAACTTATAAAAATGGTATCCTGGGACTCCATATTTATTCTCTTTCAATGATTTCCAGATCAAATTTGCTCAGTTTACAAGTTAAAAGATGACTTTCATCCTAGCTCTCAGCCCAGGAAATTCCCATTAGGATAAAAACAAAGCTGTATTTGCTCAACCTTTGACACTATCACTTGGAATGACATTTCTGCAATCCAAGCTTTAGATCAGATCATGTTGCAGCATAAACTGAAAGCTGCATCAGTTTTACCAACTTCACCACCATTTCTGATACATTAGTTGCTTTCTGCCATTATATTGAAATTCCCATCATGACCTTTGGCCACAGGTTAAAAATTATTTTTAAATTGCATCAGTAAAGAGCCAAAATTCTCCAATTTAATATCATAAATCATTTGTTCCACAACTATTAAAACATTGTGGAGTTGTCATTCAGATTGGATTCTTAGACATAACCATATTTTTAGGTAGCTCTTAAACTATATCACACATTGCAGTAATAGCTACCAAAGATTCAGTTAATAATGTTATAACTAGACATGGTGATTGAAACTTTTCAAAAGGTCTATCTAAAATGTGCTAGACTAGAATGATTAATAGCATTGAATCACAGTATGTTGGATATAAAAGAGAGAACAGAAAAATATATACTGGTGAGTTTAAAGTAAAAAAAAAGTACATGTGATTCTTTAAGTTTGTTCTTGCTCTTAGAAACGTTGGATATTTTCACAAATGTATAAAGATTGGCAAAAATCTATTTGTGAACTATGCTACTCACTCTGCATGAAATTTTGAAACACTGACAATTTAAAAAGCCAACTGACAACACGGAAAAGCAAAAAAAAAAAATCATAATAAAATAAGGACTATATACCATATAGTTACTTACTATTATAACTAGTATATTAGTTATTATTGCTGTGCAACATATTACAAAAAACTTAGCAACTTAAATCAACACTCATTTATTAGCTGATAATTCTGTGAGTTAGAAGCCTGTCACGATCTGTCTGAGTTCTCTACTCAGGGTTTCACAAGGCTGAAATCACTGTGATGGTTGAGCTGAGCTCTTATCAAGAGGCTTTTGAGGAAAATTCCCTTCCAACATCTCTGTTGCTTTTGTTTGCAGAATTCAGTTCCTTTCAATTATAGGACAAAGGTCCCCATTTCTATACTGACTGTAGACAGTTATTTGACTCTCAGCTGCTAAAAGTCACCCACATTGTATGTAATATATTCCCCTCCATATTCAAGCTAACAAAAACAGGTCAAATCCTCATGCTTCAAATCTCTGCTATACTCTTCTACATTTAGTCAAACAAAATTCCTGCTTTTAAATGTTTTATGTTATCAGGTCGTGCTCACTCAGGTAATCTCTCTATCTCAAGGTAAGCTGTGCCATATAGCATAAGCTAATCATGGAGTAAGATCCATAACGTTCATAGTCTCAGGTACTGTACAGAATGTGTACATGGGGGTGTATGAAGCGAATCTTGAGGGCCATCTTATAATTCTGTCTACAAGACTAAGAAAAATTAAACTCACCATTAATTAATTTAATAATTTCTTTTTAAGCACCTACTGTGTGACAGGCACTGTTCATACTGCAGGATTTATACTCTGTAGTGTAAATATGAGATTAAGGCATACTCTATTTTGTAAATCTGTAACAATATATTAGAGGTGCTTAGAGCACACTTTGGGATGAAACAGACCAGAGTTAAATCCTACTCTTACACCACTTACTGGCTGCATCGTCTTCGCTAAGTTAAGTCATTTCTCTGAGATTCGATTTCTTTATCCAAAAAAAAAACAAAACTAGAAAAAATAATGGCATCTATTTCATAGGATTGTTATGAGGATTTAGTGAGATAATGTTGGAAACATGTTTAGTACAATCTTGACCCATATTAATCACACAATAACTGATGACAAAAAGTGTTACACAATATTTTGAAACACATATGACAATTCTGTAAGGGGGTCTTTACATTTTTCTTCTTCTTTGAAAGATCTGGTTATGAATACTTTATACTCTCCTAGTTTTCCTCTCACTGTATAATTCCTCCTGAAGATATGTTGATATCTGTGTCCATGGTAACACCTTCAGTCAGCAGTTACTGTAATGCACATCAAGCTTACCATTAGCTGAGGCCAGTAATGCTGACCCTTTATCCGGAGAGGATGGAAGCTCTGTGGTGCTTGGATGATCTCAGTTCAGCTTTTCTTCAGCTAAATGGTCTCTGAAGGATCATTCTTCCTCTTAATATAATAGAAATTAGAAAACACACACATGCATATGCTCACCCTGCTCATAATAATTGTGCCTCAGGATCAAAGAAGCAGTGATGAGAATCTAACCACAATACTGAAGAAAACCAATGTCTCTCCTTTTAGCTGACAAATAAAAAAAGTTTTAATAAGTTTTACCAATGGCTGCTTTCTACCACTAAACAGACTCCAAGGGGTGGGGGGGGGGGAGGGAGGATATAAATCCAATAAAGTTTGCATTTCACCAAGTACCATGAAAAGTACAAACGAAATGGAAATACAGAGAAAATTTGTAGAGTTTTCACTGATGAGCCAGTGTAATTTTACTTATACTTCTTTACCATCTTTATCCAGACCGGCAAACAATCAAATGCTATATTTTACATTCCTTTTTAAAAATAAATCTTTATTGTTGAAAGTATTAACATATGTATCTTTTTCCCCCATTGCCCTCTCCTACCTCCTTCCCCACAAACCTTCACCACCCACTGTCTGTCTCTTTGGGTTATGAATATACACATATGAGTTCATTGGTTGATCTCTTCCCCGTCACAACCTGCCCCTGCCCTTCCCTCTGAGGTTTGACAGTCTGTTTAATGTTTCTATATCTCTGAGTCTATTTTTGTTCATCAGTTTATATTGGACATTAGATTCCACATATGAGTGTGAGCATATAAACATATGTTTCTCTGACTGGCTTATTTCTCTTAGCAAAATGCTCTCTAGATCTATCTATGCTGTTGCAAATGGTAAGAGTTTTTTTGTTTGTTTGTTTGTTTGTTTGTTTTTTACAGCTGCATAATATCTCATTGTATAAATGTACCATGATTTTTTAATTCACTCATCTGCTGATGGGAACTTAGGCTGTTTCCAAATCTTAGCTATTGTAAATTGTGCTGCTATGAACATAGGGGTGCATATATTCTTTCAGATGGGTGTTTCTGAGCTTGGGGGATGTATTCCCAGAAGTGGGATCACTGAGTCAAATGGTAGTTCCATTTTTAATTTTTTGAGGAAACTCTAAACTCTTTTCCACAGAGGCTGCACCAGTCTGCATCCCCACCAGCAGTGCACAAGAGTTCCTTTTTCTCCACATCCTAGCCAACACTTGTCATTTGTTGATGATAGCCATTCTTACAGGTGTGAGGTCTACCTCATTATTGTTTTGATTTGCATCTCTCAGATGATCAGTGACTTTGAGCACTTTTTCATATGCCTTTTGGAATTCTGTATGCCCATTTTGGAGAAGTGTCTATTGAAGTCATTTGCCCATTTTTAATTGTATTATTTATCTTCCTTTTTGTTAAGTTGTATGAGTTCCTTATGTGTCATTAGCAAATATGTTCTCCTATGAAGTGGGCACTCTTGTTATTTTATTGATGGCTTCTTTTGCTGTTCAGAAGCTTTTTATTTTGATGTAGTCCCATTTGTTTATTTTTTCCTTAATTCCCATTTCCCTAGGAGATATATCCTTAAACACATTGCTGCCAATGGTTTATTCTAAGATTTTTTATGGTTTCATGCCTTACATTTAAGTCTTTTATCCATTTTGAGTTTAATTTTGTGTATGGTGTAAGTTGGTGGTCTAGTTTCATTTTTTTGCATGTATCTGTCCAATTTTCCCAACACCAATTATTGAAGAGACTGTCTTGACTCCACTGTATGCTCTTGCCTTCTTTGTCAAATATTTAAATGAGCATAATGACTTGGGTCCATTTCCAGGTTCTCTGTTCTGTTCCATTGGTCTCTATGCTTGTTCTTTTTTTTAAATATATTTTTTATTGATTAAGATATTACATATGTGTCCTTAACCCCACGTTACCCCCTACCACCCCCCGCTCATGCTCTCACCCCCCCCCCCCCGTTGTCTGTGTCCATTGGTTAGGCCTATATGCTTGCATATAAGCCCTTTGGTTGATCTTTCCCCCTTACCTCCACTGTCCCCTACCTTCCCTCCAAGGCCCGACAGTCCAATCAATGCCTCTCCATCTCTGGATCAGTCCTTGTTCATCAGTTTATGTTGTTCATTATATTCCACAAATGAGTGAGATCATGTGGTATTTATCCGCTCTCCAGTTCCATCCATGCTGTGGCAAATGGTAAGAGTTCCTTTTTCTTCTTCCTCTTCTTAAAGAATACCTTTCAGCATTTCATATAATGCTGGTTTGGTGGTAATGAACTCCTTTAGCTTTTTCTTATCTGTGAAGCTCTTTATCTGACCTTCTATTCTGAATGATAGCTTTGCTGGATAAAGTAATCTTGGTTGTAGGTTCTTGCTATTCATCACTTTGAATATTTCTTGCCACTCTCTTCTGGCCTGCATGGTTTCTGTTGAGAAATCAGCTGACAGTCTTATGGGTACTCCCTTGTAGGTAACTGATTTTCTTTCTCTTGCTGCTTTTAGGATTCTCTCTTTGTCTTTTGCTCTTGGCATTTTAATTATGATGTGTCTTGGTGTGGTCCTCTTTGGGTTCCTTTTGTTTGGGGTTCTCTGTGCTTCCTGGACTTGTAAGTCTATTTCTTTCACCAGGTAGGGGAAGTTTTCTGTCATTATTTCTTCAAATAGGTTTTCAATATCTTGCCCCCTCTCTTCTTCTGGTATCCCTTTAATTCTGATGTTGGTACACTTGAAGTTGTCCCAGAGGCTCCTTACACTATCTTCATATTTTTGGAATCTTTTTTCTTTTTTCTTTTTCGGTTGGGTATTTTTTGTTTCTTTGTACTTCAAATCTTTGACTTGATTCTTGGGATCCTCTTGTCTGCTGTTGGATCTCTGTATATTATTCTTTATTTCAGTCAGTGTATGCTTAATTTCTAGTTGGTCCTTTTCATATCCTCGAGGGTCTCACTAGATTTCTTGAGGGTCTCACTAAATTTATCAGCGGTTTCCATAAAATTCTTGAAAAACCTTATAAACGTGGTTTTGAACTCTATATCCAGTCATTTGCTTTCCTCCATTTCTGTCATTTGTGACCTGTTTCTTTGTCTCCGCATTTTTTATGCTTCCCTGTGTTGGTAGAGTGGTTTTGTGTGCTAGGTGTCCTGTAGGGCCCAGTGGCTCAGCCTCCCCCGTTACCTGAGGTGGACACTCTTGGTGCACCCCCTTGTGGGCTTTGTGCACAGTCTTGTTGTAGTTATGCCTTGATTGTTGTAGGTACCACTGGGAGAAATTGACCTCCAGGCCAATTGGCAGTGAGAATCGGCTGTGTCTGCAGTGGGAGAACTTCTGTGCTGAAGACACCCTTCTGGGGCAAGACTTGCTTCAGTGGGGCTTTGGTGCTCACTGAGTCTGCCCCCTGAGTGTGTCCCTTATGAATCTGAGGAGTTGTAATCTGGATGGTCCCACTCTGACCACTGGGTACACTGGGTCTTGGATCTAAGGAGGTGCTAATTTAGTCTCTGCCTGAGGTTACCCAGCAGGAGCTACGAAAAGATCTGCAGATTCCCCTTCATTTTTTGGAGTTTGGAGGTGCCCAGATGAGGCCCAGTTGTGAAGCAATGCAAGCTGCTGTGGGGCCTTGGGCCTTCTCTTGGAAGTTGTGGGTCTGTCTGCCCCAGCTGTAATTTGTTAGGTAATTTTCAGGTTGCAAAGGGCCAGGGCACTCATATGCAAAAGCCTCTGCCGCAGCCTGGGTGGGGCGGGGTCTCAAGGAATCAAAGGGCGGAGCAAGCAGCTATGGCTGATCCTCAACCCTGCCCTAAGGTGCCGCACGTCTCAGTGTCCTGTTAATTTAATTGCTGCAAGCACCTCTGAGGGAAAGCTGCCCTCAAGTTCTGAGTTCTGCCCGCTGCCAGACAGTCCAGTTTCTCCCCATATGAGTCCTGGGTCCCCAGAAACTTCCCGGAACCGGAGTTCAGAGCAGTCGGGAGCTTGTGACTCCCTCCCGATTCAAAAAGACAGCTGCGTCCTCAGGTACCAGCCCCTTTCCGCGCGCGCTCCAGCCTCCGTACCTTTGCACTTTACTTCCGCAGCTTCTGACTCTCAGTGTGCTTTTCTCTTTCCTTCTAGTTGTAGAATTTCCACTCAGCCAGCCTTCCTGTAGTTCTGGATGATGTCCCTTTTGTCTTTTTGTTGTATTTTTGAAGTTGTTGTAGGAGGCAGCAATTTCGGTGTTTACCTATGCCGCCATCTTGGTTTCTCCAAAATATGCCATTTAATTAAACGTAGATAATTGGAGAAACATCATAGGTTTCCAGCCTAGCATAAATAGGATAGAAGGAGAATTTTATCAGCCATTAGTGCTTTTCATCAACAATTTCTGCTTCTTCTTCTGGACAAATGACAGAATTATTCTATCCTGCCTCCTTGGAATTGGATGTGGTCACATGTCTATTTTGGTCACTGAAATATGAGAAAAAGTGATTTGTGTCATTTTTAGGTGGGGTCAGTGGGCAATGAACTGACTTCTCTCCTTTGCTCTCCCATAGTTACAGGCAATGCCTTGCATTGTAAGACTCAGGTAGCCTGGGAAAGTGAGAAATAAACCTCGATCTTTTAATCCAATGAAATACTGAGGTTGTGTTTTTCCATAATATATCCTCCTAGCCTATCCTGATATTATGAGAACCATAATGTATATTTCTGAACAGGAGAGGAAATGAAAAGCTAATTATAATGAAGCCATATTTTTATCTGAGAAGGAATGGGCACCGCATCTAGCTCTTTTCTTAACCAATTAAGTAAAAATGTAACAAACCTGGAACCAAACACAACCTCCTATATCTAGATGCAAAAGTTGTTGTGTGCATTTGCATAAATAAGTTAGTGTTTATTTCTACAGTTATAAAATATTGCCATTGAAGAGAGTTTCAAAGAACATTAATAAAACATACAAAAATTAAGAATAGTTCTGGAGCATTATGTCATAGTACAGAAGAAGTCATTCATATAACTGTTGTGATTATGTCCTACAACTATTGCTATTTTTCAGCTGACATATAAGAAGACAGAGAACGTATCCTTGAATAGTCAATTTTTTAGCATAGTGACATCATTTTAGAGTTTGATCTTATGTATTAAAAGTAACTGAAAAACAACAGTCTTAGCAAATGAATGTGTATATTGAATCATATCTTTATTGACTTCTATTTTAATTTTAGAATCATTCTCTTATTAGAAAGAAAATATGCTTACTGGAAAACAGAATATGAGCTACATTTTCAAAGCTTAATATTCATTTTGAGGAACATTATTTTCATCTATGTACATTTAAGTATATTATGGAATTCCCCACAAATTAGTTTCCAAATGAAAATACCAGTCTTGTAAGTTCTATTTTGTTTTACAGGTTCTTCAGTTAACATGTATTGAGTATCTTTTATGGGCTATAGAATACCTAAAGATAAAGAAAGAATAGCTCCTATCCCATTAACGATAGTTACATAGTTTTTTAGAGTATATATTGAATATTAAAATTCACCATAGTTGTTTTATGTCCTTGAAAAATATTATTTATTCCATTAACCATAAATTTAAAAATAAGTCACTACATTTAAACCTCATAGACTTAACACAGCTCACTAGCTAAAAAAAAAAACTGTCATGAATATAATTCCCATAACAAATTCAATAATATTAAGTGATTATTAATTAGTACTAGCAATAATGCAAATATAATTCCTTAAATTTTTGGCAAATACAGGTCATATTGTTGCTCAATACAAGAATATTTATTAAATATTTTTCTACGATAATATTTATTAAATAGAAAAAAAACAAGTATTTCTATTATAGAATGGAAACTAGAAATTGTGTTAAAAGCAGCAGAATATATCTTACTTTAGAGGAGCCTAACTAAGCAAAACTCAAATAATTAGGTAACATATAAGTGTATTGAGACTAGAGGTGGAGTCCAAATATAGCATCTCAGGCAGAAAGCATTTAATAACAGGTGTAGGTATATAATTTCTGCAATACAGAAAGGCAGATGAATTAAGAAAAATGGCACAAGTAAATATGACTATAGGAATGAATAAGAAATGAACCAATACATGGATTTTTCTAGTGTCTAACCGTTCTTAAATTCTTTACTGTTTTTTACTCTTTGCTGCTCTGTAATTACAGCTTATGAGAAAGATGGAGCTCTGAAAGCATTCTTCTGGGACTCCAGTTATTATGGTAGTCCTAAAAGATTCAGGAATAAATACCTGGTGCTGGAGATTCTATCACAAACAGGAGAAGACAAATTACTCAAACAAGAGACTTTCCTAGAGCACACAGCTCAGGACATATAAGAAACTGCAACATTGAGTCCCACAAAAAATCTACTACATAAGACCACCTCATAAAATCTGGGAGGCATAGCAGTTTGAGCTTATACATAGCAACAAATAAAAAGGAATAGCAGAAACGGAGAGACAAAGAAATAATCTCCAAATGAAAGAAAAGGAGAAATCACCAGAAATGAAATGAAATGGAGGCAAGCAATTTTTCAGATAAAGATTTCAGAGTAATGGTAATAAAGGTGCTTAAGCAAGTCAGTGAGAACTACCAGAAACTTAATAAGAAGTATAAGGAAATTAAAGAGAATATTAAGGTACTTAATGGGAGCTACATAAACATGAAAAGAGAGGTTGAAACAAGAATGACATAGCTGAAATAAATAAAGGATTCAGCAATAGAATAGAAACATATGAGGACCAAATCAGTTAATTAGAAGACTAGGTAGAAAACAACAATAAAACAAAACAAAACACCCAATCAGAGCAGCAAATAGAAAAAAATTAAAAAGCAGGAGAGCTTATGGAAGCTTTGGGATAAAATAAAACATAACAACATTCACATTATAAATGGACCAGAAGGAGAATCCAAGCAAGAAATAGAGAACCTGTTTGGAGAAATAATGGCAGAAATTTTCCCTAACCTGATGAAGGAAAACATCACTCAAGTTCAGGAAACACAGAGAGTCTCAGCCAAGATTAACCCCAAAAGACCAACACCTAGACACACAATAATTAAAATGGTAAACATTAAAGGCAAAGAAAGAATCTTAAAGATTGCAAGAGAGAGACTGAAAGTTACTTAGCTCCCATTAGACTGTCAGATGATTTCTCAATAGAAACAATTCAAGCCAGAAGGAAGTGGCATGAAGTATACAAAATAATGAAAACCAAGGAACTGACTTCGAGACTGCTCTCTCCAGCAAGAATATCATTCAAAATCAAATGTGAAATAAAGAGCTTCATAGACAAAGAAAGGGTAAAGGAATTTATTACCACCAAACCTCCACTGCAAGAAATGCTAAAGGGAACAGTGTAAGAAAAAATATAGAGGAAGACAAGAACACAGGCACAAAGAGTAAAAATAGCAACAAATAAGTACCTATCAATAATAGCCTTAAATATAAATAGCTTAAATCCTCCAATCAAAAGGAATAGAGTAGCTGTATGGATAAGAAAACATGACCCATATACTGTATATGCTGTCTACAGGAAACTCACTTCAGAACAAAACACTCACACAGAATAAAAGTGAAGGGATGGGGGAAAATTTTCAGGCAAATAGAAATGAAAAAAAAATGCTGGGCTAACAATTCTCATATCTGACTAAACAGAGTTCAAAGTGAAGGCTATAACAAGAGACAAATGAAGGATACTTCATAATACTAAAGGAATCAATATAACAAAAAGATATATCTGTGGTAAACATATATGCACCCAATGCAGGATCATCTAAATATATAAAAATATATTTACAGAATATTTCACTCCAAAGCCACAGAATATAGAGTATTCCCAACAGCTCACAGAAAATTGTCAAAGACAGAACACATGTTAGGATGCGAACTAAGTCTCTACACATTCAAGAACATTGAAATAATATCAAGCATCTTCTCAGATCACAATAGCATGAAATTAGAAACCAACAAAAAAAAACCACTCAGAAATATTTAAACACATGGAGGCTAAAATAGCATGTTATTAAGCAATGAATGGGTTACCAAAGAGATCAAGGAAGAAATAATAAAAAAAAAAAACTTCCTGGAAACAAATTAAAATGAACACACAATAACCCAAAATAAGGGAAGTTCTTGGCACTACAGGCCTACCTCATAAGAACAAGTAAAAAATTTAACTTGTTTAATTTAACCCTACAACTTACATAATTAGAAAGAGAACAATAATAAAAGCCCAGAGAAAGTAGAAGGAAGGAAATAATCAAGATAAGAGCAAAAATAAATGACATAGAGTTTTAAAAAAATACAAAATATTAATAAAACCAAGAGCTGGCTCTTTGAAAAAATAAACAAGATTAATGAACCTCTTGACAGACTCACCAAGAAACAAAGAGAAATGAGAAGATGGTGGCCAGCAGGACGGCAATGAGGGAGAGAGTGTGAGTGAGTGAGGGATTGAAAGGGAAGTGTGTGGATGTGTGTGTGTGTGTGTGTGTGTGTGTGGTCTTTTTTTTTTTTTTTAGTTTTATTCATTTCAAAAGGGCCGGCGCGGGCCGTAGTTTGCCCATGGTTGCTTTAGCCCCAGGCTCTGTGACTGTGAGTGAACAGCCAAGCTTTACACAACAATCCCAAGAGCCAACCTTTACACAGCAAACCCGAGTGCCCCTTACGGAGAAACCCCAGGTGCCATGTACTTGCACAAAAACCAAGACTTAGTAGGGGACTTTAATACCCCACTCACATCACTGGATAAATCCTCTGGGTTAAAAAAAAATCAACAAAGAAACAGTGATCCTAAATAACTCACTAGATCAGATGGACTTAATTGAAATCTTCAGAATATTTCTGCCCAAAGTCACGGGACATACATTCTTTGCAATTGCACATGGGATATTTTCAAAAGTAGATCACATATTGGGTCACAAGCAAAGTCTCTGCAAATTCAAGAAGATAGAAATCATGTCGAGCATCTTTTCGGAGCACAGGGCATAATATTAGAAATCAACTACAATAAAAATAATGAAAAAAATCAAAAACTTGGAGGCTAAATAGCATGCTATTAAACAATGATTGGGTTACCAAACAGATTAAAGAAAAAATTTAAAGCATACTGAAATGTTATGACAATTAAAACACAACAATCCAAAATATATGGGACACAGTGAAAATAGTACTGAGAGGGAAGTTCATAGCTCTGCAGACCTACCTCAGAAAAGAAAAGGAAAGAAAAAATTGTAATAACTTATCTAACCCTTCAACATAAAGAATTATAAAGATACAGAAATAAACAGAGTAAGCAGAAGAAAGGAAATAATAAAGATCAGACCAGAAATAAAAAACATAGAGACCAAAAGTAAATGAATGAATGAATGAATGAATGAATGAATAAATAAATAAATAAATAAATAAATTCAAATGATCAATGAAACAGAGAGCTGGTTCTTTAAAAAGATAAACAAGATTGATGAACCTCTACCCAGGCTCACCAAGAAAAAAGAGAGAGGACCCAAATAAATGGAATCAGATTGGAAAAGGTGAAGTAACTACCAACCCCACAGACATAGAAAGGATTGTAAAATAAATACTACAAACAACTCTACTCCAACAAACTGGACAACTCTGATGAAATGGACATATTCCTAGGAAAATCCAAGCTTCTTTAACTCAATCAGAAAAAAATAAAAAAACCTGAATAGGCCAATAACTACTGATGAAATTGAAACAGTAATCAAAACACTTCCAGCTAACAAAAGCCCTGGACCGGATGCCTTCCAGGGTAGTTTTACCAAACATTCAAAGAAAAACTAAAACCTATCCCAAAAATTCAAGAGGAAGGCACACTTCTAAGCTCTTTCTATGAAGCCAGGTTTACTCAAATCTCAAAACCAGATAAAGACACCACAAAGAAAGAGAATTACAGGTCAGTATCCCTGATGAACATAGATGATAAAATCCTCAACAAAATTCTAGCAAATCAGATCCATCATTACGTTAGAAAGATCACACATCATGACAAAGTGGGATTTATTCCAGGGATGCAAGGCTCGAGCAATATCCATAAATCAATAAATGTGACAAATCACATAAACAAATTAATAGGCCAAAATTACATAATCCTATCAATTGATGCAGAAAAGGCATTTGACAAAATCCAACAACCTTTCCTGATAAAAATTCTCAGCAAAGTGGGAATAAAAGGATCATACCTCAACATAATAAAAGCCTTATATGACAAACCTACTGCAAACATCATACTCAATGGGCAAAAACTAAGACCATTTCCCCCAAGAACAGGAACAATACATGGATGCCCATTCTTTCACCACTCCTGTTCGACACAGTCCTGGAAGTGCTAGCCATAGCAATAAGACAAGAAGCAGAAACAAAAGGCATCCATATTGGAAAAGAAGAAGTAAAATTGTCATTATTCGCAGATGACATGACATTATACATAGAAAACCCTAAAGACTCCATCATAAAACTACTAGACTTAATAAATGAATTCGGCAATATAGCAGGATACAAAATTAACACCCAAAAACCTATGGCTTTTTATACAATAGTGAACTCACAGAAAGAGAAACTAAAAAAAAATCCCATTGACCATTGTACCAAATAAATTAAGATAAATAGGAATAAACTTTACCAAAGAGGTAAAGATCCTATACTTAGAAAACTACAGGACGTTGAAAAAAGAGATAGAGGAAGACATAGACAGATGGAAGAATATACCGTGTTCATGGATTGGTAGAATCAACATCATTAAAATGCCCATAATACCCAAACCAATCTATAGATTCAATGCAATCCCCATTAATACTAGTATACCAATGACAAATTTCAAAGACCTAGAACAAACTCTCCAAAAATTGATCAGGAATAAAAAAAAACAAAAAAACAAACAAAAAAAAAAACAATAGCTTAAGCAATCTTGAGAAAGAAGAACAAAATTGGAGGTAGCACAATACCAGATACCAAGCTATACTACAAATCCACTGTCCTCAAAACTGACTGATATTGGCAAAAGAAGAGTCAGATAGACCAATAGAACAGAACAGAGAACCCAGAAATCAACCCAAGCCATTATGCTTAATTAATATTTGACAAAGGAGGCAAGGGCATATAATGAAGTCAAGACAGTCTCTTTAATAAATGGTGTTGGGAAAATTGGAAAGATACATGCAAAACAAATGAAACTAGACCACCTACTTACACCATACACAAAAATAAACTCAAAATGGTTAAAGGTCTGAAAAGTAAGATGGGAAACCATAAAAATCTTAGAAGAAGCTATTATCAGAAAAATAGCAGACATTTGTCATAGCAATATATTTACAATACAGCTCCTAGGGCAATGGAAACTATAGATAAAATAAACAAATGGGGCTACATCAAAATAAAAATCTTCTGCACAGCAAAAGAAACCATCAACACAACAAGAAGAAAGCCCACTGCATGGGAGATCATTTTTGCCAATGATATTGCCAATAAGGGTTTAATCTCCAAAATTTACATAGAATCATACAACTTAACAAAAGGAAGATAAACAATCTAATCAAAAATGGGAAAAGAACCTAAATAGACACCTTTTGAAAGAGGACATAGAAAAGGCCAAGAGACATATGAAAACATGCTCAAAGTCACTAATCATCTGAGAGATGCAAATCAAAACAACGAGGTATTTCTCACACCTCTAAGAATGGCTATCATCAATAAATCAACAAAAGACAAGTGCTGGCAATCATGTGGGGAAAAAAGGAACCCTCCTACACTGCTGGTTGGAATGCAGAATGGTGCAGCCACTGTGGAAAACAATATGGAGTTTCCTCAAAAATTGAAGATGGAACTCCCATTTGACCCAGTAATCCCACCGTTAGGAATATATCCCAAGAAAACAGAAACATCAATTGCAAAAGATATATGCATCCCTTTTTCATAGCAGCACAATTTACAATAGCTAAGATTTGGAAACAGCCTAAGTGCCCATGAGCAGATGAGTGGATTAAAAAACTGTGGTACATCTACACAATGGAATACTGCACTGCTGTAAAAAAGAAGGAATACTTACCATTTGCAACAGCATGGATGGAACTGGAGAGCATTGTGCTAAGGGAAATAAGCAAGTCATAGAGAGATAAATATCACATGATCTCTTTCATTTGTGGAATATAATGAACAACCTAAACTGATGAACAAAAATAGGACCAGTCATAGCACCGAACAGACTGTGCAACTTATGAGGGAAGGCAGGGCGTGAGGGGGTAATATGCCAACCAAAGGACTTTTATGCATATATATGAGCATAACCAATGGACTCATACAGTAGGGTGGTGAGGGAATGAGCTGGGGGTTGGAGTGGCTGGGGAGAGGTCAATGGGGGAAAGAGTAAACTTGCTAGTATGTAATACTTTAAACAATAAAGAATAAAAAAAAAAAAAAAGAAGCAATGTTTGAGGACCCAAAGAAAAAAATCAGAAATGAAACAGGTCAAATTACAAGTGACTCCACAGAAATACCATCACCAAAAAAAAAAAAAAAAATCATGAACAACTATATTATAACAAGTTGGAAAACCTGGACAAAAATTGACATATTCTTAGAAAATGCAGTCTTCCCAAACTCTGTGGAGGTGGGGGGGTAGTGGGAGATAAGGATACATATGTAATACTTTAATCAATAAAGAAATTTTTAAAAAAGAAGAATAAGAAAACCTGAATAGGCCCATAACTACTGATGATATTGAAGCAGTAATAAAAAACTCTCAGCAAACAAAAACCCTAGTCCAGACGGATTCACAGGGGAGTTTTACCAAACGTCCAAAGAAGATAAAATACCTATCCTCCTCAAACTATTCCAAAATAATCCAAAAGGAAGTAACATTTTCAAGCTCTTTTTATGAGGCTAGCATTAGCCCAATGCCAAAAACAGATAAATACACTACAAATAAAGATAATTAGAGGCCAATATCCCTGTTGAACATAAATGTTAAAATCCTCAACAAAATATTTGCAAATCTAATATAGCAATACATTAAAGAGATCATATACCATGACCAAGTGGGATTTTTGCTGTAAATGCGAAGATGATACAATATTGGCAAATCAATAAACGTGATACATCACACAAACAAATTAGAAGACAAAAATCACATGATCATATCAATTGATGGAGAAAAAGCATTTGACAAAATCCAACACCTTTTTTTGATAAAAACTCCCAGCAAAGTCTGAATAAAGAGATCATACCTTAACATAATAAACTCCATATATGACAAACCTATAGCCAAAATCATACTCAATGGGTAAAAACAATTTTCCCTAAAAACAGGAACAATACAGGGATGCCACTTTCAACACTCCTATTCATCATTGTATTGGATGTGATAGCCATAGTGATCGGAAAGGAAGAAGAAATAAAATGTATCCAAATTGGAAAGGGGTAAGTAAACCTGTCACTATTTGCAGATGACATGATATTGTACATAGAAAACCCTAAAGCCTCCCTCAAAAACTACCAACCTATCTAATAAAGAGTGAATATGCTAACTGACCCTCATGCCATCACAAAGATGGTGATGCCCACAGGCAATAAGGAGGGAATATGCTAATTGACTGTCCCACCCTCAAAGATGGTGGCACCTACAGCCAATAAGGAGGGAATATGCTAATTTACTGCCCCACCCTCAAAGACAGCAGCACCCATAGCTACATGATGGCAGTGCCCAGTCCCCTCAGCCCCACCAGGGTGTCAGGCACATGGCAAAGCTGGGCTCACATCCAGGCAGGCCCAGCGCTCCATGTGCCTGCCTCCAGAGTCCCCCAATCCCCTCAGACCCCCAGCAGCCCGGGGCCAGCCCGAGGCACAGGCAAGCCTCAGATGTCGGCTGCTCAGCCACCCAGGGCCAGCCTGAAGCATAGGCAAGCCTCAGGTGGTGGCTGCTCAGCTGCCCAGGGCCAGCCCAAGGTGCAGGCAAGCCTCTGATGGTGGCTACCCAGCTGCTCAGGGCCACCTGAAGCTCAGGTAGCCAGGCCAGCAGTAGCAGCAGCAGAGGTTGGTGGGGGTGTTGCCTTCCCCTGATTGCTGGGTCACCTCCCACTCCTGAGGGCTCCCAGACTGTGAGAGGGAGCAGGCCAGGCTGAGGGACCCCCTCCAGTGCATGAATTTTCATGCACCAGGCCTCTAGTATTTAATAAATGAATTCAGCAATGAAGCAGGATATAAAATTAACACCTAGAAATCAATAGCATTTTTATACACCAATAATGAACTCTCAGAAAGAGAAACTAAAAAAAAAAAAAATCCCATTTATCATTGCAATAAAAAATTAAGATACTCAGGAATAAACCTAACCAAGGAGCTAAAAGACCTGTACTTGGGAAACTACAGGTTGCTGACAAAAAAGAGATAGAGGCAGACATAAAAAAAATGGAAGAATATACTATGTTCATGGATCGGTAGACTGAACATCATTACAATGTCCATACTACCCAAAGCAATTTATAGATTCAGTGCAATCCCTGTTTAATGCCAGTGGTATATTTCACAGATCTAGAAAAAACACTGCAAAAATTTATATGGAACCTCAAATGACCTTGAATAGCCACAGCAATCTTGAGAAAGAAAAACAATACCTAATGGGAAGTTATATTACAAAGCCACTGTACTCAAAATAGCCTGGTACTTGCACAAGAACAGGCATATAGAACAATGAAACAGAACAAAGACCCCAGAACTTCACCCAAGCCATTATGTTCAATTAATATTTGACAAAGGAGGCAAGAGCATACAATGGAGTAAAGACAGTCTCTTCAATAAATGATGTTGGAAAACTGGACAGGTAGGTACATGCAAAAAAAAATGAAACGAGACCACCAACTTACACCATACACATGAATAAATTTAAAATGGATAAGATAAAAAACTTAAATGTGAGTTGTGGAACTATAAAAATCTTAGAATATACTGTAGGCAGCAAAATCTCAGACATCTCTCACAGCAATATATTTATAGATACATTTCCCAGGGCATGGGAAACTAATGAGAAAATTAAAAAATTAGATTGCATCAAAATAAAAAGCTTTTTCACAGTAAAAGAAATCATCAACAAAGTGAAAAGAGATCCCACTGCATGAGAGAACATATTTGCTAATTATACATCCAATATGAGGTTAATTTCAAAAATATATAAGGAATTCATACAACTTAACAAAAGGAAGACAAGCAATCCAATTAAAAAATGGGCAAAGGACTGAAATACACATTTCTCCAAAGTGGACATACAGAAGGCCAAGAGACATAAAAAAATGCTCAAAGTCACTAATAATCTCAGAGATTCAAATTAAAACAATCATGATATATCACCTCACACCTGTCAGAGTGGCTATCATCAATGAATCAAACTATACAGTATGCTAACAAATGCTCTGGAGAAACATTAAAGAGATAGTTTGAACTCCTGGGACTGAAAACAAATGACAAGTGTTGGCAAGGATGTGGAGAAAAGGGAAGCCTAATACACTGCTGATGGGAATGCAGACTGGTGTAGCCATTATGGAAAACAACATGGACTTTCCTCAAAAAACTTAAAATGGAACTCCTGTTTGACTTAGTGATTCCACTTCTAGGAATATATCTTAAGAAACTAGAAACTCCAATCAGATAGAGTATTTATACCCTTCTGTTCAAAACAGCACAATTTCCAATAGCTTAAATTTGCAAACAGCCCAAGCGCCCATCAGCAGATGAGTGGGAAAAAACAAACAAACACAAAACAACAACAACAACAAAAACTATGGTACAATTTACACAATGGAATACTATGTGGTGGTGACAAATAAGGCACTCTTATGATTTGCAACAGTATAGATGGAGCTAGAGGGTATTATGCTAAGTGAAATAAGCCAGTCAGAGAAAGATAAGTAGCACATGATCTCACTCATATGTGGAATCTAATGAACAAAATAAACTGATGAACAAAATAGATCCAGAGACATAAACCATAAACAGACTGATTAATGTCAGTGGGAGGGGGGAGATTAACAGGGGATGTTATATGCGTATATGCATAACCCATGGACACAGACAATGGTGTGGTGGAGGCTTGGGAATGGCAGGTGTGTGGAGGAGGGAATCTATGGTGGAAAAAAGCAGCACAAAAACCACAGAGTGACATCTGTAATAATTTCAACACTAATGATAAATTCTTTAAAAAAGACTTATTGCTAAGTTTTATAGACTACAGTTTTCCCAGTTGGTAGTATGTTAGAGATATACTCAGATTAATAGAGATGCCTTAAGATCTTTTAAATACAGGCTTACTATGAGATATTGCTGATTTGGTTCCAGTCCACTACAGTAAAGCGAATATTGCAATAAAGTGAGTCATGCAATTTTTTTTTTTGTTTCCCAGTGCATGTAAAAGTCATGTTTCCACCATACTGTATTCTATTAAGTCTACAATAGCACATGTCTAGAAAAACATGTACATACCTTAATTTAATATTTTATTGCTGTCTGGCCGGTGGTTGAGCCTCAACCCATGAACCAGGAGGTTAGGTTTAGATTCCAGGTCAGGACACATGTTGGGTTGCTGGCTCCATACCCAGTAGGGGACACAAAGGAGGCAGCCAATCAATGATTCTCTATCATCATTGATGTTTATATCTCTGTCTTTCCCTTCTTCTCTCTGAAATTAATAAAAGCATACACAAATTAAAATACTTTTTTGCTAAACTTGTCAACCATCATTTGAGCCTTTTGGAAAAATGGCTCCAATAGTCTTGCTAACACAGGGTTGCCACAAAACTTTATTTTTTTTAATATTTTGTTTTCTTGCTTAAAGTATTACAAAGAGTATTACATATGTCTCCTTTTTCCCCCCTTGACAATTCCCCAGCCTCCCCTACCCCCCAGTGTCTTGTGTCCATTGGTTATGCTTTATGCATGCATACAAGTCCTTCGGTTGATCTCTTAACCCCCACTCCCGCCCCGAACCCTCCCCAGCCTTCCCGCTGTAGTTTGACAGTCTGTTCAATGCTGCTATGCCTCTGTATCTATTTTTGTTCATCAGTTTATAATGGTCTCTATTATCCATAAATGAGTGAGATCATGTGGTATTTTTCTTTCATTGACTAGCTTATTTCACTTAGCATAGTGCTCTCCAGTTCCATCCATGCTGTTGCAAATGGTAAGAATTCCTTCTTTACCTTTATCTTTCTTTTTTAAAAAGCCATCTCTGCAAAACACAAAAAAATGAAGTGCATTAAAATGAGGTATTCCTGTATAAAGATTTTAGACACAATATGAATTCATTAGGCCTTTGAATAATTACTGGCTAAGGGAGAGAGAGAGCCATCCATTTATGAACTTCCAAGAGTAAGAAGAGAGTCCTATGTGAATTTCTAGGAAGGGCTACACCTTTTCCTCTGCTTGAAGTGAAAACCTACTGTATGGCTAATTTCTTTGGTGTTGTAAACCACACAATGAAATTCTATGACAGCGATTTTCAACTGGTGTGCATTAACACTACACTGGTGTGCCGTAAGAAATTTTAAAACATGCAATACCTGACTATTAAGCCAGGGGCACTGACCTCTTTTCCTTTAAATTGTCAAATAAAAAAAAAATAATAGCCAACACAACAATAGCTATCTAGTGTGAATGAATCAAAATTACACCTATTTTTGTCAGATCATAAAAAATAATATATTTTTGATATGTGACAGAATTTTAGTAATTAGTTTATGTGTGCCATGAGATGCAAAGGTGAAAATCACTGTCTATGCTGTTTGAAGGAATGAACCACTTTCTTTGGTGAAGAGCCACCTCTGCCATATGAATGGTACTAGAAGGACACAAAAAAGATATTGAAAGCAGAAAGTCAATTATACAGTATCATAAACTAAGAACCACTTTAATAAGTTGTGAATTTCCAGTTGGAAGAAGTAAAATGCCCTTGATTGAAAGTGTATTTTCTGTCAACAATAAATAAATACATACATTTTAAAAAAGAACCACATTCCAGAGAACTGGCAATAGCAGGAGACCTAGATAACCTCTGAAATTAGAACTGGGGTTATTTGCCTTCTGTCCTATTTTATACTTCCTGCTGTGTGGAGTTAGGCAGGGCTTTTCAGGTGAGTGTTTTTAGCCAGCAGGAAAAGCGGGGCCCTGCAGGTGCAGCTCTTTAAGCTAAAGGTAGAAGAACTTACTAGGCCTTTGGGGAGGTACTTGCATCAGTCTTTAAAACAGTGGTTCTCAACCTTGGCTGCACATTAGAATCACCTGGGAATCTTTTTAAAATCCTTATTTCTGGACCTCATCCTCCAGAAATTCTGGTTTTTTGTTGTTGTTTTGTTTTGTTTGTTTTTTTGTTATGGGGTGAGGCCACAACATTAGTAACAAAGGAACAGAATTTCTGGAGGATGAGGCCCAGAAATCAGGATTTTAAAATGATTCCCAGGTGATTCTAATGTGCAGCCAAGGTTGAGAACCACTGCTTTAAAAGATATTTGCTGCTCTGGCGGTTCCTTTGAAGGCAGTAGAGATGCTACAGGCAACATGACACCTGGTGGAAGGACCTAAACTTGGGCACATGTGAGCCATATAGACAAGTAATTCAATTCACTGCCATACCTTCTTTTCATTTATTTTTATTTTTGAGACTATTACAGACATCCCAAAATTTTCCCTCATTTCCTCCCCTCCACCCAGGTTCAGCCACACCTCCAGGCCTTCACTGCACTATTGTCTCTGTCCATGGGTAATGGGTATAAGCATATAAGTTATTTGGTTAATCTATTCACATCCCTCCTCCCCTATTCTCTATGAGATCTGTCAGTCTATTCCTACTTTATTCATTGAATAAATCCAAAGCAAAATGAAATCAATGCAAGAAACATGACTGTATTTGTAATATCATATTAATGATCTTGCTGATAAGTATGTACATCAATTATTCATGATTAGTATGTCCTTTTCAAATAGATTGGAAAGATATTCAAGTGGTAAGGAGCCTGTTCTCTTCAAACCACTGAGAGACTAATATTAGGTTCTGTTCAATTTAATTCAGCTGGTGTTTAGCTGTCTACATTTTCATCATGAAAATGAATAAGCTAAAAGCATAAAAATATCTGTTTTTAGTGTTCCTGAACCAGAGAATATACTTTTCTCTGACCTCACAGAATCACAGCAGGGTTTGGGCCCCGCACACTGATCAGTAGATGTGGTCTTTGCTGAAGGGTAGGTAAGGGAAAAAGTAGATGACCTATTGCCATAAAAGTAACTAATATGGCCTTCTACAAAATGACATAATCATTCATTTCTTCAGGTTTAAAGTTTAAAATCAGGTGAAGCTCCAGTATAGTCTGAATCCAGTCTTTAGTCTATATTACACATACAGCTGTGTTTGATACAAAAGCAAGAATCTCTCTAGAGGATAATGTCAGACGTTCCTAGATTTTTCTTGGAAATAAAATTAATTCTTATCAAATAATAAAACTAATAATAATAGTCATAACAATAAAAACTATTTTATTTTGCAATACTGATACATGTACATGCCAGGCACTTTGCCAATTCCCCTCCCCCATCATTTGTAAAAAAAAAACTGCAAAATGAGAAAACACCACAGAATGGGAGTAAGGATAACTCATTGGCCATCTCAGAGGAAGAAGAGATAGAAAAATAAGTAAGTGACGTTAATTTAAAAAATGCATTTTTCTCTATGTTTTCTCTGTTAAAGAGTTTGTGAAATAGAGAAACATTTCAGGAAGCCAGGCATATGAAGATTACAATAAAACCAAAATCAATTATTTACTGAATACTTATTATGTAGCAGATCTTCTGTTAAGCACATTACAAGGATTACCTCATTTAGTTCCCAGTGTAAAGATAAGGGAACTGAGAACTGAGATTTATGAGGGTTGACTATACTAGGATCATGCAGCTAAGTGACAGAGGCAGCATTTAAATCCACTTACATCTGACTCCAAAGTCTACTCAAACTCTTAGGTTTTGCTAAGGACTTGTAACAACTGCATTATAGTGAGAGTTGCCTGTGGAAATAAGATGGCTTGTAACTTGGTCTCTGAGTCAGACAAGATGGCCTTACTTCTGCCACATAAGTGAGGTATATACCTCCAAGTTCATTTTGTAAGCTGGAAGAATACTAGTTTCTGTATGAAAATATTAGTTCAGTGGGTTTAAAAAAACATTGCTAATTACATTTTTTTAAAGTTAACTCTGTGGTAAGAGATCATCTTTCATATTTTATATATTCCCATGAATGATAAGAAAACAGAAAAGTTCAACAAAAGCCAGATTCGCATTAACCAGACAGCAATTTCCATTAGCAACACAGTACTGAAGTTGTCAGAATGTTTTTTGTTTGTTTGTGTTGTTTTGTTGTTGTTGTTTTTTCACAAAGGCATATACTAAGGCACTGATTGTCAAGGAAATAGATCCCTGAATAAAAAGGTCATGTCTTTTAGGAAAACTGAAGGACAGAGTATTGCCCTAAAATAAAAGTGTCAAGTCCCAAACAAAAAAGATTTAGAAAGCAGAAGACATGATTGTCTTTTATAGAACTATAAAAACTCAATGTGCTCAAGAAAAACTTTGTCTTCTTTTGAGCCACTTTGTTTGATTATTATTGTCCTTATACCTGAAATGTATTAAATACTCACCATAAACTAAATACTATATACATATAATGATTAATTTAATCTTCAAAACAATACTGTGTATTAACTACTATTATCACAATCATTTTACATTTAAGGGAACAATAGCAATTAAAGGTTAGATTGCTTGCCTTTGGTCACCCAGGTCACAAATGAAGATCTAGAATTCTTCACCGGGAAGTCTGGCATCAGAGCCTACCTTGTAACCATTATACTATACCTTCTCCTAAAACTGAAAAGGCTGATAGGATTATCACTATAATTAACCTACAGCCTAGTCAATTCCAGTAGTAAGATAATCTTCATAGTAACATATCTCCTCTGGGTTGGACATAGACACATATATTGGATTCAGAAAGATATGGTAGGCATCTGCCCTAAAGTAAACAGAAATGGGTCAACTGTGAACACTCCTAACAAATAAATGTTTTAAGGGTAGACAAATATACACATACAAAATTAATTACTCAAAGGAAGGACCACTCTAATTATTTCATGCTTAAATTGTCTTTCCACTTCTGCTGCTTTCTAGCTATGAGATCGAGAGGAATGCAAATGAAAGACTCAGAACTGCAAAAGCATCACATTGAAAATAACAGCTGGAAGCTTAATCCAAAGATATTGTAGGTATATATATTTTATGAAAATGACTATTAGATGTAGATGAATCATTTTTAAAGTTATGTAAAATGTGATAAGTCATTTATATAAAACCCAAATAGAATACAATTCTTTAAATTTTAGTTTCACTAATTTAAAGTAATAGAGATGATTTTGATTGCCACAATTCATTATATTCCTACTGTGGGTTATGTACTATACTCTTCACTTAAACCCAAATATTTTCTTTAATCTATTTTTTCAAAATTCTTGAAAATAATTGGAATATGTTTATTTTACAGGTAAGAATATTTAGGATTAAATAATTTTCCCCCAAATCACACTAATAGAGGCAAAGTGAGGCTTTGAACTCAAGGATAAGGAATAGTGTCTAATACATTTTTACCTACAATGCTCTAATCAATTAATTAGCATTTTCTCATTTATGTCTGATAGATATTCAGTGGAGGGATAAACATAATATGTTCAATTTATATGAACCATAGCTGCTGACGGTTTACTTACAGGAAAAGAGAATTGGTGTCAGGTAAAACTGTAAAATAATCAAATTTACTCAGAAACCGTCCTTCTCCTTTTCTTTTTTATTAATTTATTTTATTTTTTAAATTTAAGTTCTTAATTGTTTAATGTACTACATAAGTCTCCTTTCCCCACATTGACCTCTCCCCAGCAGACCCCAAACCCCAGCACATGCCCTCACCGTCCCCACCCTTGCTGTCTGTGTCTATTGGTTATGCTAATATGCATGCATACAAGTCCTTTGGTTGATCTATTACACCCTCACCCTCCACATTCCCTCATAGGATGGAGTCTATTCAATGGTTCTATGACTCTGATTCTGTTTTTGTTCATCAGTTTATGTTGTTCATTATATTCCACAAATGAGTGAGATCATGTGATATTTATCTTTCTCTGGCTAGCTTATTTTGCTTAGCATAATGCTCTCCAGTTCCATCCATGCAGTTGCAAATGGTAAGAATTCCTTCTTTATTATAGCAGTGTAGTATTCCATTGTGTAGGTATACCACAATTTTCTAATCCACTCATCTGCTGATGGGCACTTAAGCTGTTTCCAAATCTTAGCTATGGTGAATTATGCCACTATGAACATAGGGATGCATATATCCTTTCGGATTGGTGTTTCTAGTTTCTTGGGATATATTCCTAGAAGTGAGATTACTGGGTCAAATGGGAATTCCATTTTTAGTTTTCTATGGAAACTCCATACTGTTCTCCAAAGTGACTGCACCAATCTGCATTTCCACCAGCAGTGCAAGAGGATTCCTTTTTCTCTGCATCCTTGCCAGCACTTGTGGTTTGTGGAATTGTTGATGATAGCCATTCTGACAGGTGTGAGATGGTACCTCATTGTCCTTTTTATTTGCATCTCTCCAATGTTTAGTGACTTTGAGAATGTTTTCATATGTCTTCTGGCCTTCTGAATGTCCTTTTTCAAAAGGTGTCAATTTAGGTCCTCTGCCCATTTCTTGATTGGATTGTTTATCTTCCTTTTGTGAAGTTGTAGGAGTTCACCATAAATTTTGAAGATTAAACCCTTATCAGAATAACACTGGCAAATGTGTTCTCCCATCCAGTGGACTTTCTTGTTTTGTTGATGGTTCTTTTGCTGTGCAGAAGCTTTTTATTTTGATGTAGTCTCATTTGTTTATTTCTTCTTAGTTTCCATTGCCCTAGGAGCTATATTGGTAAAGATATTGCTACGACATATGTCTGTCACTGTGTTGCCTATGTTGTCTTGTAGAATTTTTATGGTTTCCCGTCTTACATTTAAGTCCTTTAGACATTTTGAGTTTGTTTTTATGTATGGTGTAAGTTGATGATCTAGTTTCATTTTTTCCATGTATCTGACAAAATTTCTCAGAACCATTTATTGAAGAGACTCTCTTGACTCCATTGTATGTTCTTGCCTCCTTTGTCAAATATTAATTGAGCATAATGGCTTGGGTTGATTTCTGGGTTCTCTGTTCTGTTCCATTGGTCTATATGTCTGTTCTTGTGCCAGTACCAGGCAGTTTTGAGAACCGTGGCTTGGGAATATAGCTTGTTATCTGGTATAGTGATCCCTCCAACTTTGTTCTTCTTTCTCAGGATTGCTGTGGCTATTCGGGGTCCTTTTTTATTCCTGATGAAATTTTGGAGAGTTTTTTCTAGATCTGTGAGATATGCAATTGGTGTTTTAATGGGGAGTGCATTGAATCTGTAGATTGCTTTGGGTAGGATGGACATTTTAATGATGTTGAATCTACCAATCCATGAACATGGTATGTTCTTCCATTTGCTTCTTTCTTCCCCTATCTCTTTTTTCAATGTCCTGTAATTTTCTGAGTACAGGTCTTTTACCTTCTTAGTTAACTTTATTCCTAGGTATCTTTTTTTTTATTATTATTAGTTAAGGTATTACAAATGTGTCCTCATCCCCCCCATTAACCCCCAACCTCCCCCCCCCCACACACACTTCCTAGGTATCTTAATTTTTTTTGGTACAATGGTATATGGGATTGTTTGTTTTTTTTTTTTCCATTTCTTTTTCTGTGAGTTCATTATTGGTGTATAAAAAGGCCATAGATTTCTGGATGTTAATTTTGTATCCTGCTACATTCCCGAATTCATTTATTAGGTCTAGTAGTTTTTTGATGAAGTCCTTGGGGTTTTCCATGTATAGTATCATGTCATCTGTGAATAAGGACAGTTTTACTTCTTCTTTTCCAATTGCATGCCTTTTATTTCTTCTTGTTGTCTGATCGCTATGGCTAGGACTTCCAGTACTATATTGAACAGGAGTGGTGAAATTGGGCATTCCTGTCTTGTTCCTGTTCTTAGTGGAAATAAGTTTATGTAGGTTTTGCCCATTGAGAATGAGGTTGACTGTAGATTTGTCACATAAGGCTTTTATTATGTTGAGGTATGATTCCTCTATTCCCACTGGTGAGAAAGGGTATTGGATTTTTCAAATGCTTTTCTGCATTGATTGTTATGATTATATGATTTTTATCTCTCACTTTGTTTACGTGATGTATCACATTTATTGATTTATGGATATTGTACCATCCTTGCATCCCCAGAATAAAACCAACTGGTAATGGTGTATGATCTTTCTAATGTATTGCTAAATATGATTTGCTAGATGTACGTTGAGGATTTTAGCATCTATGTTCATCAAGGATATTGGCCTATAGTTCTTTATTTGTGGTGCCTTTTTTTTAAAAATCTTTATTGTTCAGATTATTACAGATGTTCCTCTTTTTTCCCCCCATAGCTCCTCTCCACCAGGTTCCCACCCCACTCTAGGCCTACCCCTCCCACTGGCCTCATCCATATGTGTAATCTCTTTGTCCAATCTCTTCCCGAACCACCCACATCCCCTTCCCCTAAAGAATTGTCAGTCTGCTCCCTTTCCAAGCCCATGATACTATTGCATTCACCAGCCTGTTCTGTTCATCAGGTTTTTTATTCATTTTATTTTTAGGTTCACTTATTGTTAGCTATGTATTTGTTGTCACTTTGTTGTTCACAATTTTTTTATTTCTATCTTTTTCTTTTTCTTCCTCTTCTTAGAGAATACCCTTCAGCATTTCATATAATACTGGTTTGGTGGTGATAAACTCCTTTAACTTTTTCTTGTCTGTGAAGCTGTTTATCTGATCTTCAATTCTGAATGATAGCTTTGCTGGATAAAGTAATCTTGGTTGTAGGTTCTTGCTATTCATCACTTTGAATATTTCTTGGCACTCCCTTCTGGCCCGCATAGTTTCTGTTGAGAAATCAGCTGACCATCGTATGGGTACACCCTTGTAGGTAACTAACTGTTTTTCTCTTGCTGCTTTTAAGATTCTCTCTTTGTCTTTTGCTCTTGGCATTTTAATTATGATGTGTCTTGGTGCGGTCCTCTTTGGGTTCCTCTTGTTTAGGGTTCTCTGCACTTCCTGTAGTTGTAAGTCTATTTCTTTCGCCAGCTAGGGGAAGTTTTCTGTCATTATTTCTTCAAATAGGCTTTCAATATCTTGCTCTCTCTCTTCTTCTAGCACCCCCATAATTTGGATGTTAGTATGCTTGAAGTTGTCCCAGAGGCTCCTTACACTATCTTCATATTTTTGGATTCTTTTTTCTTTTTGCTTTTCCAGTTGGGTGTTTTTTTTTGCTTCTCCATATTTCAAATCTTTGACTTGATTCTTGGGATCCTCTAGTCTGCTGTTAGATCTCTGTATATTATTCTTTATTTCAGTCAGTGTATCCTTAATTTCTGATTGGTCCTTTTTCATATCCTTAAGGGTCTCACTAAATTTCTTGGAGATTTCTGGAAGATTCTTGAGTAACCTTATAACCATGGTTTTGAACTCTATATCCAGTATTTTGCTTTCATCCTTTTCTTTCATTTGTGACTAGTTTATTTGTCTATGCATTTTGTCTGCTTCCATGTGTTTGTTCCTATGTACTGGGTAGCTGCTAATCTCCTTGAGTTGATAGAGTGGCCTTGTGTGGTAGGTGTTCTATAGGGCCCAGTCATTCAGCCTCCCCAGTCACTTGAGTTGAATGTTCTTGGTGCACCCCTTTGTGAGCTGTTTGCAGTCATGTTGTAGTTAATACTTGATTGTTGTTGGTATCACTGGGAGGAATTGACCTCCAAGCCAATTGGTTGTGATGACCAGCTGTGTCTACATTAGAATTTCTGTTGCCCAGGAGACACCCTTATGGGGCAGGACTTGCTTTAGTGGGGCTTTGGTGCTCACTGAGTCTGCCTCTTGAGTGTGTCTCTTATGGATGTGAAGAGTTGTAATCTGGTATGGTCTCATTCTGACCACTGGGTACACTGGCTCTTGGATCTTCAAGGAAGTACAAGGTCAGTCACTGTCTGGGGCCGCCCAGCAGGAGCTACAGAGACATCTGCAGATTCCTCCTCTTTGTATGGGGTTTGGAAGTGCCCAGGCGAGGCCCATCTGTGAAGCAAGGCAGTCTGCTACTGCTGGGCCTTGGGCCTTCTTTTGGAAACTCTAGGGCTCTCTGACCCAACTGCAGTTTGACAGATTTTAGGCAGAGAAAGGATGGGCCATTCATATGCAAAAGCAAATGCACACAGCTTGGGTGGGGTTGTATATTGGGTGGGGCGAGGTCTCACCAGGGCAGAGCATACAGCAATGGCCCTCAGTCAGCCCTGCTCCAGAGAGGTCCCTGGGTCTCTGCATCCTGCACCCCTGTTCAGGAACAATGATCGCTGTGAGCACCTCTGAGAGAAAGCCACCCACGCGTTCCCCTCCCGATGCCAGTCAGTCCAGTTTCTCCCCGTATGTGCCTGGATACCCCAGAGTCTTGCCCAGAACTGGAGTTCAGAGAAAGCGGGAGCTTGTATCTACCTTCCTTAACTCTTGTTATGGCCTTCACTTTGAGGTCTATTTTGATAGATATAAGTATTGCTACCCCTGTTTGTTTTTCTTTTCCATTTGCCTGAAAGGTATTTTTCCATCCCTTCTCTTTCAGTCTATCTAAATCTCTTGTTCTGAGGTATGTCTCTTGTAGACAGCAAATATTTGGGTCATGTTTTCTTATCCATTCAGCCACTCACTGCCTTTTTATTGGAGCATTTAACCCATTTCCATTTAAAGTTATTATTGATAGGTACTTGTTTGTGGCCATTTTTATTTTTTGCCTGTGTTCCCTTTTCTCCCTTTTTTAATTTATTGTTTCTTCTTTTTACAATTGTCACTTTAGCATTTCTTGCATTGCTGGCTTGGTAGTGGTAAACTCCCTTCACTTTTCTTTCTCTGTAAGCTCCCGATTTCCCCGTCAATTTTGAATGATAGCCTGCTGGATAGAGTATTCTTGGATTATATCCCTTATTTTGCATTACTTTGTATACTTCCTTCAATTCCTTTTTGGCCTGTTGTATTTCTATTGAAAAATAATTTGAAAATCTAATGGGAGATCCCCTGTAGGTAACTTTCTGTCTCTGTCTTGCAGCCTTTAAGATTCTCTCTTTGTCATTAACGTTTTCCATTGTAATTATGATATGTCTTGGTTTGGGTCTTTTTGGATTCATCTTGTATGGGACTATGTGCTTTTGTGACTTTTTTCTTCCCCACATCATGGAAGTTTTCTGACATTATTTCTTTGTATAGGTTTTATAACCCCTGCTCTTGTTCTTTTTGTTCTGGCACCCCTACTATACGTATGTTGCTTCATTTCATGTTGTTACAAAGCTCCCTCAGGTTCTTCTCCTGTCTTTTGATTTTTTATCTCCAATTGCAGTTCAGATTAGGTGTGTATTGCTTCCCTATCTTCTAATTCACTAATTCATTCCTCTGCTTCTCCTATTCTACTGTTGAAAGCTTCAATAGTGTTTTTTATTGTAGCTATATCACTTTTTATTTCTTCTTTGGTCTTCTATAGGTTGTTGATGTTCTCACCCATTTGGTTTATGAACTGTATGACCATTATTCTGAATTCTTTTTCTGACAAATTGCATGCCTCCATTTTATTTATTTCCTTTTCTGGTGACTCCTTCTTTTCTTTCCTTTGGGGGTTGTTCTTCTGTCTCTCCATTTTTGCTCTCACTAAAGGATCTAGGTGTCAAGGTGCATGAGGCTGCTGTGGAGGGCCTGTTGGCGGGTTATGCTTTTGCATATGCCCTGATTTCAGTGTATGCCATTTAGTTCCAGGCAGTGGTGCCCTAGGAGCATGCTCTTCCAGCATCCTTCTCCTTGTCTTTGGTCAGATTGATCAAATGCCTGCTGGAAGATGCTGAGCCAAGAAGTAGAATCTCAAAACAGGTTTTTGATATCAGTAATGTGGTGTACATGAACCAATGGCTCCATGTTTGATGAACTATATGCCTGAAGCAAGTAAACACATAGCTCAAAAAGATACTGGGTGATGTTTCCCAAAATATAATTATATACAGTAAAAGAGAGATAGAACATGTCCAGCCAATATTGCAAGTTTTATACCTGTCCCCAGAGACAAGGGTTATAAAGAGTTTCTATAAAATATTTAAATGTTTGCACTGTTATGGCCTAACACCAAAAATATCTTTGTTCTCCTTTTTTTCTCCCCTAGAGCAGTTTAAGTAATTCACCTAAAGTTGCAGAGCAAAGGGGATGAATACCAGGGACTTTTATTTTTCAGAGGTATATTTTGTGTCAAATTTGGATACCTTGTTAAAAATGGGTTTTCTTTTTATTTTTGAAACACATGTCTTTTTGTCTCTTCATTTATATAGCAAATTTTAAAAAAAAACATTAAAAAATTAGTGGTCTCTGATTTTAAAATAGATGTGTTTCTGTACATTGAGGAAACCAGCTGTTCATATGTTCCATTTGTGATTGTTTGCTATTTTTGTGATGATAAATGGTTGAATTGTTTTTCAGGAAGGAATCCTGCAGAGCTCTGACCAAGAGAATTTTCTAATACACTGCAGTTTTAAACAGCTTCTCCAGAATGTAATAGTCCCTTTGCATGTGATACCATTATGAGCTAAAGCTTAAATGAAACAAAGTCATGAAGGCCTTCTCCTGTTGTCCATTTATATCAAGAACTCAAAACATTGCCCTTGTATGTATTCAACATATCTCTGCTGTCTCAGACACACATAAAATATCTCCTCTTCTTTTTTCATTTCTCATTTTATTTACATGCTTACCCATTGTGGTCTACAACCTACATTATTACCATCAGCTGAGAGCTTGTTAGAAATTGCAGACTCTTTGGCCTCATCTCAGACCTACAGAATCAAAATTTACATTTTAATAGGATTCTAAGGTGATTCATGTGCACATTAAATTTTGATAGCACCGATCTGTAATGGAGTTCCTCAACCATGGTTCATCATTAAAATATATATTAAAAGACTTAAAAAAAACTGATACTTGACCCTAACCATTTAATTCATTAATTAGCTTGGTGTAGAATCTGGTGATTCTAATATTGAGCTTATGAAGTTATTTTTTATTATTATTCTAGATGTTCAGATATGTTGACTTTGCACTTGACTATGGATAATCCAACTGTGCCCTACTTCCATTCATCCATAACATCAATTTCTTGACACCAAGCTATCTTTTACCTTATTTCTATTAGTGATGGTCAATGTCTTTGAGAAATAAAATGAACACTCCCAAACTAATTCTTGCAGTTTTGCCACTGGACATAATTTTTCTTAATTTTTGTTGTTAAATGTTGGCTACTGGCATACTCATATCTGAGCCCTGGATATTTGGCATGTCACTAGTTGGGACTTCACCAGGGCACATCCCTAAGATAAGAAACCAAAGAATTTCTGACATAATTAACTTTGAACTGCTTAGTAAAATTAGAATTTCCATTTTTCCCACACCAAACTTGATTGAGTGCTATTGACTCTGTTACTGAAAGGTACTCACTACTGAATAGAGTCATCATTTTGAAATCACTAGAGGCCCAATGCATGAAATTAGTGCAAAGGGCATGGCCCTCCCCATGCCCCAGCTACCACCTCAGCACTTGCAGCAGCCCTGGCTGCCTCACTCTCCCACCCCCAACCCACTGGTCTTTCTGGAAGGTTATCCCAGGAGGTCATTATGAAAGGTCGTTCCACCATCCAGCTTAATTAGCATATTAGCTCTTTATTATATAGGATTTGTTAGAATTGAGATCTATATGAAATGTGCTTGCTTCTTCCTGGTTAGTCATAATAAGTAAATCATAATTATAAAATGAAAATACTCTTTATTAAGAACATTAACTCAAAGTTTTTTTCTCATATTTTTTCTCATATCAATTCATATTGATATAATAGGCATTTAGTTTTCTGTGAATTTGCCATGTTCATTATGCAAAATTTAGTGCAAACTATATTTTTCAGTAACATTAAATGAGCAGGAGCACAGAAAAGATGACTTTCTTTTGAAAGTGATTAAAGTGATATTTTCAACTTGAATGAAGCTGAAGCAATACACTCATAATTTTCATTATAAACATTGAGTAACTTCTTTATTTTAATTTAAATCCTTTATTATTTAAAGGATTACATTTTCCCCCATTGACCTCTCCCGTGTGGTTCCACACCCCAGCACATGCCCTCAATACCCTACTGTCTATGTCCATTGATAATGCTCATATGCAAGCATACAAATCCTTGGTTGATCTCTTACTGCCTCACCCCACACCTTCCCTCATAGGCTGGATAGTTTGTTCAATGCTTTTATGACTCTGGTTCTATTTTTGTTGATCAGTTTATATTGTTCATTATATTCCACAAATGAGTGAGATCCTGTGATGTTTATCTTTCCCTGACTGGCTTATTTCACTTACCATAATGCTCTCCAGTTACATCTATGCTGTTACAAATGGTAAGAATTCCTTCTTTTTCATAGCAGCACTAGAAGCCCAGTGCACAAAAATTTGTGCACTTGGGGGTAGGGGGTCCTTCAGCCCAGCCTGTGCCCTTTCACAGTCTGGGACCCCTCAGGGGTGACCACTTGCTAGCTTAGGCCTGCTCCCTGGGGCATTGGGCCTAAGATGGCAATCAGACATCCCTCTGGCAGCCTGGCAGCACTCGGGGGATGTCCACTTGCCAGCGGGCAGCAGACCTAAGCTGCAGTCAGACATCCTTAGTGCTGCTGAGGAGGCAAGAGAGGCTCCCACCACCACCGCTGTGCTGGCAGCCGGCAGTCTGGCTTGTGGCTGAGCAGAGCTCCCCCCTGTGAGAGCGCACTGACCACCAGAGGGCAGCTCCTGCATTGAGCATCTGTCCCCTGGTGGTCAGTGTGTGTCATAGTGACCAGTCATTCCCAGTCTTTCTGCTGTTAGGGTCAGTTTGCATATTACCCTTTTACTATATAGGATTGAGGCCTGGTTCACGGGAGGGGCCAGCTGGTTTGCTCTGAAGGGTGTCCAGGATCAGGGTGGGGGTCCCGCTTGGGTGTCTGGCCAACCTGGGTGAGGGGCTGATGGCTGTTTGCAACTGGTCATACCCCCTTCAGGGTGGGGGTCCCCACTGGTGTGCCTGGCCAGCATGGATGACTGGCTGATGGCTGTTTGCAGGTGGCCACACGCCCTTCAGGGTGGGGGTCCCCACTGGGGTGCCTGGCCAGTCTGGGTGAGGGGCTGAAGGCCGTTTTCAGTCTGGCAGTTGACTGAAGCTCCCAGCCTCTTTTTTTTTTCTTTTTTTTTTTTCGGGGATTTATTTACCTTCTATAGCTGTCATTGGAGCTGAGAGCCGGCTCCAGCTCTGAGGACGTTGCCGGCTGAAAGCAGGTATCTGAGTTTGTTTAGCTCCTATAATTGAAACTCTGTTACCATCACTGGCGGTCTAAGCTCTGAGCCCACTGACGGCTGAAAGCAGGTATCTGGAGTTTGTTTAGCTTCTATAATTGCAACATTGTTGCATCCGGAGTTCAGAGCTGGGCTGAGGCAGGAGGTGGGGAACCTTGGCTTCCTCCATTACTGGAGCAAGCAAGCCTCCTGCTCACTTCAGCTGTGTGGCTGCCGGCCACCATCTTTGTTGGCAGTTAATTTGCATATCCTGCTGATTAGCCAATGGGAAGGGTAGCAAAGTTATGGTTAATTACCATGTTTCTCCATTATTAAATAGGACAGTATTCCATTGTGTAGATGTACCACAGTTTTTTAATCCACTCATCTGCTGATGGGCACTTAGGCTGTTTCCAAATCTTAGATATGGTGAATTTTGCCACTATGAACATAGGGGTGTATATAACCTTTCTGGTTGGTGTTTCTAGATTCTTGGGATATATTCCTAGAAGTGGGATCACTAGGTCAAATGGGAATTCCATTTTTAGTTTTTTAGGAAACTCCATACTGTTCTCCACAGTGGTTCCACCAGTCTGCATTTCCACCAGCAATGCAAGTGTGTTCATTTTTCTCTGCATCCTCACCAGCACTTGTCATTTGTTGATTTGTTGATGATAGCCATTCCAACAGGTGTGAGACGGTATCACATAGTTGTTTTGATTTGCATCTCTCGAGTGATTACTTACTTTGAGCATGTTTTCATATATCTCTTGGCCTTTCTTATGTCTTCTTTTGAAAAATATCTATTTAGGTCCGTTGCCCATTTTTTGATTGGGTTATCTTCCTTTGTTAAGTTGTATGAGTTCCTTGTAAATGTTTGAGATTAAACCTTTTTCAGTGATAACATTAACAAATATGTCCTCCCATGCAGTGGGCTTTCTTGTTGTTTTGTTGATGGTTGATGGCTTCTTTAGCTGTGCAAAAACTTTTTATTTTGATGTTTTCCCATTTGTTTATTTTATCTTTAGTTTCCATTGCCGTAGGAGCTGTGTCTGTGAAGAAATTGCTTTGGCATATGTCTGAGATTTTGCTGCCTGTGGATCCCTCTACTATTTTTATGGTTTCCCGTCTTACATTTAAGTCCTTTATCCATTTTCAGTATTTTTGTGTATGGTGTAAGATGGTGATCTAGCTTCATTTTTTTACATGTATCTGTCCAATTTTCCCAACACCATTTATTGAAGAGAATGTCTTGACTCCATTGTATGTTATTGCCTCCTTTGTCAAATATTAATTGAGCATAGTGGTTTGGGTCAATTTCTGGGTTGTCTATTTTATTCCATTGATCTATATGTCTGTTCTTGTGCCAGTACCAGGCAATCTTGAGAACAGTGACTTTGTAATACAGCTTCATATATGGTATTGAGATCGCACCTACATTGTTCTTCTTTTTAAGGATTGTTGCGGCTATTCAGTTGAATCTATAGGCTGCTTTGGGTATTATGGACATTTTAATGATGCTGATTCTACCAATCTATGGACAAGGTATGTTTTTCCATCTGTTTATGTCTTCCTCTATCTCTTTATCAGTGTCATGTAGTTTTTCACATACAGACCTTTAACATCCTTAGTTAAGGTTATTCCTAGGTATCTTAATTTTTTTGGTGCAATGGTAAAAGGGATTGCTTTTTAAGTCTCTCTTTCTGTAAGTTCACTATTGGTGCATAGAAATGCCATAGATTTCTTGGCATTTAATTTTCTGAATTTATTTATTAAGTCTAATAATTTTTGATGGAGTCTTTAGGGTTTTCTATGTATAGTACCAAGTCATCTGAGAATAATGACAGCTTTACTTCTTCTTTTCCAATTTTGATGCCTTTTATTTCTGCTTCTTGTCTGATTGCAATGGCTAGTACATTCAATACTATGTCAAACAGGAGTGGTGAGAGTGGGCATCCCTGTCTTGTTCCTGTTCTTAGGAGAAATGAATTTAGTTTTTGCCCATTGAGTACAATGTTGGCTGTGGGTTTGTCATATATGGCTTTTATTATGTTAAGGTATTATCCTTCTATCCCATCTTGCTGAGAGTTTTTGTCAAGAAAGGATGCTGCATTTTCTCAAATGCTTTTTCTGCATCAATTGATATGACTATGTGATTTTTATCTCTAAATTTCTTTATGTGATGTATCACATTTATTGATTTGTGGATATTGTAACATCCTTGCATCCCTGTGATAAATCCTACTTGATCATAGTGTATGATCTTTGTGATGTAATGCTATATCCGTTTTGTTAGAATTTTGTTGAGGATTTTGGCATCTATCTTCATGGCGGATATTGGCCTGTAATTTTCTTTCATTGTGTTGTCTTTATCTGGTTTTGGTTTTAGGGTCATTATGGCTTCATAGAATGATCTTGGAAGGGTTCCTGCCTCTTGAATTTTTTGGAATAGTCAGAGGAGGATAGGTTTTAGTTTTTCCTTGAAAGTTTGGTAAAACTCCTCTTTAAAACCATCTGGCCCCGGGCTTGTTTGCTGGAAGCTCTTTGATGACTGCTTCAATTTCTTCCATAGTTATGGGCCTATTGAGATTTTTAGATTATTTCTGATTGAATTTTAGAAGGTTGTATTTTTGTAGGAATACTTCTATTTCCTCTAGGTTGTCTAGTTTTTTGGAATAGAGTTGTTCATAGTATTTTTTAATAATCCTTTTTATTTCTATAGCATCTGTTGTTATTTAGCATCTTTAATTTCTGATTTTGTTTATTTGGGTCCTCTCTCTTTGTTTCTTGGTGAGCCTGGCTAGAAGATCATTTATCTTGTTTGTCTTTTTAAAGAACAAGCTCTTGGTTTCATTGATCTTTTGTATTGTTTTTATGGTCTCTATGTCATTTATTTCTGCTCTGATCTTTATTATCTCCTTCTTTTTGCTCATTCTGTGCTTTTATTTGTTACTCTCTAATTCTTTAAGTTGTTGAGTTAGATAATTTACTACCATCTTTTCATGTTTTTTGAGATAGGCCTGTAGAGCTGTAAAATTCCCTCTCAGGACTGCTTTCATTGTGTCCCATAGATTTTGCATTGTTGTGCTTTCATTGTTATTCCTTTCCAGAATGTTTTTAATTTATTCTTTGATTTCTTTGTTAATCCTATCATTGTTTAATAGCATACTATTCAGCTTCCAAGTGTTTGAATTTTTGGATTGTTTTTATTGTTGTTTATTTCTAATATTATGTCATTATGGTCTAAGAAGATGCTTGATATGATTTCAATCTTCTTGAATTGGAAAGACTTTGCTTGTGACCCAATATGTGCTCTACCTTTGAAAATATCCAAGGTGCACTTGAGAAGAATGTATATTCCATGGCCTTAGGGTGAAAAGCTCTGAATATGTGTATTATGTCCATCAGATCTAGTGAGTAATTTAGGATTGCTATTTTTGCTAATTTTTTTGTCTAGAGGATTTATCCAGTGATGTCAATGGAGTATTAAAGTCTCTTACTATGATTGTGTTGTTGTTGATCTCTCCCTTGATATCTTCCTGTAGATTTTTTATGTATTTGGGTGCTCCTGCATTGGGTGCATATATGTTTATCAGGGTTATATCTTCTTGTTGTATCAATCCCTTTAGTATTATGAAGTGGCCTTCCTTATCTCTTGCTATGACCTTTGCTTTGAGGTCTGTTTTTCCAGATATAAGTATTGCTACCCCAGCTTTTTTTTCCATTTCCATTTTCCTGGAAGATATTTTCATTCCTTCACTTTCAGTCTGTGTGAGTCCCTTGTTCTGAGGTGGGTCTCCTATAGACATCCAATATATGGGTCATGTTTTTTTTATCCATTCAGCCACTCAATGTCTTTTGATTGGAGCATTTAGTCCATTTACATTTAATGTTATTATTGATAGGTACTTGTTTGTAGCCATTTTTAATTTTTTGTGCCTTTGTTCCTTCTCACTTTTTTATTTCTTCTTTTTACTCCAGTCCTATTAGCATTTCTTGCATTCCTGGCTTTGTATTGATAAACTCCCTCATTTTTTTTTTTTTTTTTTTTTGTCTGTGAAGCTCCTTATTATCCTTCAATTTTGAATGATAGCCTTGATGGATAGAGTATTCTAGGTTGTAGTCCCTTGCTTTGCATCATTATGTAAATCTCCTTATATTCTTTTCTGGCCTGATGTGTTTCTGTTGAGAAATCATTTGATAATCTAATAGGAGAGCCTTTGTATGTAACTTTCTGTCTCTCTCTTGCAGCCTTTAAGATTCTCTCTTTTTTTCTAACAGTTTCCATCGTAATTATGATGTATCTTGGTGTTGGTCTTTTCAGATGCATCTTTTATGGAACTCTCTGTGCTAGTGTGACTTTTTTCTTCCCCACATCAAGGATGTTTTCTGACATTATTTCTTCAAATAGGTTTTCTAACCCTTGTTCCTCTTCCTGTTGGTCTGGCACCCTTATTATTCCTATGTTGCTGTGTTTCATGTTGTCCCTCAGCTTCCTTAGGCTCTCCTCCTGTCTTTTAATATTTTTCTCCAATTGCAGTTCAGTTTGGGTGTGTTTTTCCTCCCTGTTTTCTAATTCGCTAATTGGGTCCTCTGCTTCTCCTAGTCTACTGTTGAAACTTTCCATGGTGTTTTTTATTGCAGCTGTATCACTCTTTATTCTGATTCCTACATACGTTGTTGAATTTTTAATCCATCCTGTTTATAAACTGTATGACCATTATTCTGAATTATTTTTCTGACATATTGCATCCCTCCATTTCACTTAGCAGCTTTTCTGGAGATGTCTCCTTTTCTTTCCTTTGGGGGTTTCTTTGTCTACCCATTTTGTTCTCATGGAAGGATCTAGATGTGGAGTTTGGCAGGGGCTGCTCCTTTGGTGTCAGTGGCTACTCAGGTAGCAGTTGCTCCTTGGGTGGTCATGGCAACGACTGCTCCTCAGTGGCAGCAGCTCCTCTGGTGGGTGCTGTTTTCAGCAGTCGTGGCTCCTCTGGCTGCTGTGGGGAGGTTGCTCATGCAGCTGCTGCTCCTTGGATGGGGGTGGGCTGCTTGTGTGCCTGCTGCTCCTCGGATGGGGGTGGGCTGCTTGTGTGCCTGCTGCTCCTCAGTTGTGGTGGGGGCTGCTCATGTGGCTGTTGCTCCATGGACGGGAGAGAGCTGCACGTGTCGCTGCTGCTCCTTAGACAGAGGCAGGCCTCTTGTCTGGCTGTTACTCATCAGACAGTTGTGCGCTGCATGAGGCTGCTGATCCTCAGATGGGGGTAGGCTACGTGCGGCTGCCAATCCTTCTATGTAAGCGGTCTACCCATGTGCCTGCTGCTCCTCAGACCAGAGCAGGCTGCTCAGGTAGCTGCTGCTCCTCAAATGGGGGCAGGCTGCTCATGGAGTTGCTGCTCCTCAGATTGGGATGGGCTGCTCATACAGCTGCTGCTCCTCAGGTTGGGGGTGGGCTGCTTGTGCAACTGCTATTTTTTGGATGGGGCCATTCTGCTTGCATGGTTGCTGATCCTCAGATGGGGGGGGCACTCACACAGCTGCTGCTCCATGGACAGGGGAAGGCTGCATGAGGCTGCTGCTCTTTGGCCTGGGGTGGGCTGCTCATGGGGCTACTGCTCTTTGCACAGGAGTGGGCTATTCTCATGTCTGCTGCTTGCATGGTTGCAGTGCCCTGGCAAAAGTGTTGGGCCAGTCAGAGGGGAGCGTGCTTCAGAACTCAGAGGAGTCTGTGCCTGGGGTGGCTGGAGTCTCGGTTATCATAGGACCACAGCCAAGGTAGCAGGTCCCTGGTAGGAATAGCTCTAGAGTCTTGGGTGTTATCTGAGTGCACCCTGGGTAGAAGTGAGGCTTGGTCCCCAGTCACAGCAGCTCTCCCCTTCAAAAAGGTGAGGCCTCTGAGTAAGAGCCAGCCTCTGAGACTGTTTGAAATGGTAGCAGAGGCTGCCTAATTAGGTGAGTCCAGTTAGCCTACCCCTGAAGGCCCTGTGGGATCTAACTGTGTCTCACTCACACACAAACCCCACATGACCACACACTCCTCTTTTGTTCCCTCACTCACTCACTCATGCTCTTTCCCTCATCGCTGCCTTCTTCTTGCCTCTGTAGTCAGGTTTAGTGTGTTATTTACCTGCTCATGGGTGGAGTTTCCTCTCTGGGTGTCTGGTTATGTGGCTCGCTCCCTAGCACATTGGCCAAACAGGAAAAAATTCACCTCAGCAAGACATGACACAAAGGGAACAAAACATAAATGTACTCACAACATCAATAACCCCAGTATAATGACCACCAGAGAAAAGAGAATTAGGGGAGAGAAAAGAGAGCACAAATGATATCAAAGTGAGAAAAAATGGTACGAAAGAAAAGAAAAAGAAGAAAAAGGAAGAAAAGGAAAAAATTATATATATATATATATATATATATATATATTGAGAAAACACCAGAGGACAAACAGGTAAACCAAAACATACAAACCCCAAATTCCCAGTAAAAAGGGTGGGGGAAGAATCTTATTTACAGAAAGTAAGGTTAAGAATTGGATGAATATGGCAAGGACCTTAGGTCAATATAGAGGAAGTAGATTGGATAAGAAGAATGAGACAGAGAAGAATATACTACTAATAATAAAAAAAATTAAAAAATAAACGATTTACAAATTAGGATAAAAATAAAATAAATCGGAATGATGAAAAAATAATGTGAAAAGAAATAGAAAATGAAGAAATAAACGAAAAAAAGAAAAATAAAGAAAAAAGGAAAAAAGAGATAACAAAATAACAATAAAATAAAATAAAATAAAATAAAAAATAAAATAAAAAATGTAAAAGTGAAGTGTCGTTCCTTTAGCTGGTTTAAGATCCCACTCTTCTGTACTGTCTGTGGCTTCTCACATTCCTGTTGCAGGGACTGACGGCCTCTCTTTAGGCCAGTCCCTGTGGACTCTAGGGACTGAACCTTTGTGTCACTCAGGGTGTAGTCTGGGTGTGGCTGTATTTGTCACCTGTAGACTGCAGGATGGGGCTATGTCTTCAGGAGAAAATGGCTACCTAAGTCCTGTGCATCAGGTATGACTCAGTGCCAGACTTGCAGCAGCTTCTCCTGGGCACTCTCCTCACTCCATCTACTCCCCAGACTCAACAAATCCACACTTCCTCCTGCACCTTAGACACAAGTGAGTGTCTGTATCTGAAAGGTCTTATGAACTACGTCAGGGGTCCTCAAACTACGGCCCGTGGGCCACATGCAAATACAAATATTGTATTTGTTCCCTTTTTGTTTTTTTACTTCAAAATAAGATATGTGCAGTGTGCATAGGAATTTGTTCATAGGTTTTTTTTTTAAAAAAAAAAACTATAGTCCGGCCCTCCAATGGTCTGAGGGACAGTGAGCTGGCCCCTTGTTTAACAAGTTTGAGGACCCCTGAACTAGGTTCAGTGAAGAAAAAAAAAAGGCCACAAAGTGGGGAAAGAGCTGAACCTCTGCAAGCCCCTATCCTGCCAGCATTGTGCAGTCTGGGCAGCCCTCCAGGCTACCACCTCTGGGCTCAGTCTTTAGTGACTGTGTACCCAGATCTAGAATCCCCTGCCACCAGCAGTCCTGTGGACCTCCTTTCCATAGTCAAACACTGCGCCTGTCCCAATGAATGCGTCTCAATGCCGTGCGGTCTTCCTCTGACCCTCTGGGATTGGAGGTCTCGCAGTTCACTCCAGCCCAGATCCTTGATTTTACCTTTTTCCAGGTGTCCTCTACCCTTCTCGGCTGCAAATTGTCTCACCAGCTGTGTCTGCTTTGCCAATTTGGGGTGGATGTTATTCGATTCAGCTGCTCATTCTCTCTTCTCTGGGACATGGCTTGGGATACATCCGTCTGTTCTGCCACCATTTTGTCCTCTGAGAAGCATAGGTTTTATTTCTTGTTTCAATGTTTGGTAAAACTCTCCTGTGAAGCCATATGGTCCAGGGTTTTTGTTTGCTGGAAGTTTTTTTTTAAAATTTTTTTGCTTTATTGATTAAGGTATTAGATATGTGTCCTTATCCCCCCCATTGCCCCTGCTGGAAGTTTTTTGATTACTGTTTCAATTACATCAGTAGCTATTGGCCTATTCAGTCTTTTTATTATTATTATTATTATTATTATTATTATTATTGATTGAGTTTTGAAAGCTTGTGTTTTTCTAGGAATATGCCCATTTCTTCAAGGTTGTGCATTTTGTTGGATTAGAGTTGTTTGTAGTATTTTTTTATGATCCTTTTTATTTCTCTGGTGTCAGTTGTTACTTCACCTATCTCATTTCTGATTTTGTTTATTTGGGTCCTTTCTCTTTGTTTCTTGGTGAGCATAGCTAGAGGTTCATCAATCTTTTTTATCCTTTCAAAGTACAAGCTCTTGGTTTTATTGATCTTTTTTGTTTGTTTGTTTGTTTTTTGGTCTCTATGTCATTTATTTTGGTTCTAATCTTTATGATTTCCTCCCTTCTGCTTACTCTGGGCTTTTCTTGTTGCTCTCTTTATAATTCTTTAAGTTGCAGGGTTAGATAATTTATTACCATTTTTCTTGTTTTTTTTTTGAGGTAAGCCTGTAATTCTATGAACTTCCACCTCAGGACTGCTTCCACTGTGTCCCATAGATTTTGGATTGTTTTGTTGTTATTGTCATTTGTTTCCAGGATGTTCTGTTTTTTAATTTCTTCTTTGATATCTTTTGTAACCCAATCATTCTTTAATAGCATACTAATTAGCCTCCAAGTGTTTGATTTTTTTCTTTGTTTTTATTGTAGTTGATTTCCAATTTTATACCATTGTGATCTGAACTGAAAACAGTTGATATTCTAATGGGAGATTCCTCGTAGGTAACTTTTTGTCTCTCTCTGGCAGCCTTTAATAGTCTTCCTTTGACATTGATATTTGCCAATTTAATTATGGTGTGTCTTGGTGTCGGTCATTTGAGTTCAACTTGTTTGGGACTCTATGTGCATTTTGGACTTGTGTGGCTTATTCCTTCTCAACATCTGGGAAGTTTTCTGTCATTATTTCTTCAAACAGGTTTTCTATTCCTTGCTCCACATCCTCTCCTTCAGGCACCCCTATAATGGGGATGTCACTTCATTTGCTGTTGCACCAAAGCTCTCTTAGGCTCTCCTCCTGCTTTTTAAGTTTTCTTTCTGGTTGCTTGGTTTTTTTTCTACCTTGTCTATTAACTTCCTAATGTGTTCCTAAGCTTCTTCTAGTCTACTTTTGAAAGTTTCCATTGTGTTCATGATGCCTATGTTATTCTTCATTTCCTCTTGATTCTTCTTCACTTCCTCTTGATTCTTCCACATGTTGTTGAATTTGTTCTTCCGTCCTTTTCAGTGTCCTTATAACAATTACTCTGAATTATTTCTCTGACAAATTGCTTGTCTCCATTTCATTTATTTCCTTTTCTGGTGATTCCTCCTTGTCTGTCAAATGGGGATTATTTTTGTCTCCCCATTTTTGTTGTTCCTTTGTGATTATTTCTATGTACCCGATCAAATTGCTCTGCCACCCAGATATTTTGAGTTTGTCTTATACAGTAGATGTTTTGTGGGACCCAGTGGTAGAATCTCTCTGGTCTTCTTGGCTGGGCCATCTAGGGATGCCTCGTACTTGGTATATTTGGCTCCTCTTGGTGTAGTTTGGTCTTGAGTTTTATTGTCTCATTAGTGGATGGAGTCTCCTCTCAGGGTGTCTGGTTATGTTTCTTGCTCTCTATCAAGTTGACCAAACAGCACAAAATACAACTTGACAAGACAGGACATAAAGGGAACAAAACAAGAATGTACTCATGACACCAATAACCCCAATATAAGTAACCACCTGAGAAAAGAGTATTAGGGAAGAGAAAAGAGAGCAAAACTGATATCGAGGAATGAAAAAATGCTAAGAGAGAAAAGAAAAAGGAGAAAATGGAATAATAATAATATACCACAGAACAAACAGATAAACCAAATAATGCAAACAACAAACACCCAGAAAAGAGGGTGGGGGTAGAATCTGTAGAGGCAGAGCTTATATACAGAAAGTAATGTTAAGGAATTGAATGAATATGTGAATGAGAACCTTGGTTCAATATAGAGAAAGTAGAAAGAGAATGAGTGGATTAGAAGAAAAGAAAGAGAAAGAAGAAAAAAAGTTAAATAAAATAATAAAAAATAAAATAAAATAAATAACAATAAAAAATAAAAATGGAATGAAGAACAAATAATGCAAGAAGTAAAGAAGCAAACAAAAAACAAAAAAAGAAAAATTTAATAAAATATAAAAAAAATAAAATAAAAAAGTGAAATATTCATTTCAGCTGAGTTTTAATGCCACATGTGGGCTGATTTAAGATTCCACTCTCTGTACTACCTGCCACCTCTCAGTTTCCTTTTATGTAGTCAGCACGGTGTTGCAGTTCCAAGTGATCCACTGCTCCTCCTTTTGTGTCTATATCCACCCCCTGACTGCCATCAGGTGGGACCAATCTACCCACTTAGCCTGTCTGCCCACTGGCAATTTTAATCTCTCAAGCGGCTGTTTCTGACAGGATTTTAGTTGGGGAGGCTGCTGTATTACTTTCCGGGACTGAAGGGCCTCTCTTCAACCCAGTCCCTGAGGGTTCTTAGGGGCTATTCAGACTTTTTGTGTCCTTTGTACCACTTAGGGATTAGTCTGGGTGTGGCTGTATTGGTTGTATGGAGACTGGTTGGAGGGGCTGGCTCTTCACGATAAAATGGCTGCTTAGGTCCTGAGGGTCAGGAATGTCCCAGTGCTGGACTCCTGGTCCCTCTCCCTAACCCACTTTTCTCCACAACCTCTCCCAGACTCTTCAAGTCAACACGTCTACCTGCACCTCAGCCATGGATGAGTGTTTATATTTAAAGGGTCCTATGAACTTTGTTTAGCAAATAAAAGCAAGACCAAAAAGAGGGGACACAACTGTGCCACTCACTGTGGGTTTCTCTCTCCTGGCACCATGCAGCTTGGGCAGCCTTCAGGCTGCCTCCTCTGGGCTCAGCCTCTTGCAGCTGTGGACTTAGATCTAGAATCCCCTGCCTCCAGCATTCCTGTGGGCTTGCTTTCCACAGTCAGATATTATGACTGTCCCCAAGGGACATGGACTTGGTGCCATGTGGCTTCCTTCTGACCTTCTTGGCTCAGAGGTCTTGCAACTCTCTCTAGCCCAGATCCCTGATCCTACCATTCTCCAGGTGTCCTCTGCCCTTCCAGGCTGCAAATTGTCCCACCAGCTGTGTCCACTTTGCCAATTCTGGGTGGATATTATTCCATGCTCCTTCTATCTGCTCCAGGATAAGGCTGGGAATAGGTCTGCCTATTCAGCCACCATTTTGTCTACCTCGAGTCACTTCTTAACAGACTGGAAATAACCATCTAAAACTATGTCTGCTTATCACTTTGAAATACAGTATATATGTGTACGTTTATATTTCATAGTTTTGTTAAAAAAATTATTAGGTAACCATCAGTATTTATCACTCCATCAGTATAACTTTGAAATCCCAATAATTACTTAATTTTAAGTGATTAATACTCTACTTAAATGGATTGATATTTTTTTAACTTTTAAGACTATTTTTTAGAGCAATTTTAATTTCATAGCAAAATTGAGTGGAAGGTATAGAGACTTACCATCTAACACCTGTTACTATACATGCACAGCTTCCTCATTATCCATATCCTCCACCAGAGTGGTACTTTTGTTACAATTGTTGAACCTAGTACATTGACACATCATAATCAGCCAAAGGTTGACATTACTGTTTACTCTTGGCATTGTATATTCTGAGTTTTTTCATATGTACAAGATATGTATTAATAATTATGGTATCATACAGAGTATTTTCTTTATGCTCCACTTATTCATTCTTTCTTCTGCCTGACTTCTGGCAACCACTGATTTTTTTTTTATCTTCCCCATAGTTTTGCTTTTTCCAGAAAGTCTTATATTCAGAGCATACAATATGTGCCCTTTTTAGATTGGTTTCATTCACTTAGTAATATGCATTTAAAGTTCTTTTATGTTTATTCAGGATTCAATAGCTTATTTCTTTTCAATATTCAATAAGTTTCCATGTCTGGATGTACCACAAATTATTTATTAATTCACCTACTAAAGTACATTTTGGTTGCTTCCAAATTTTGACAATTATGAACAAACCTGCTGTTAACATCATGTACATGTTTTGTGTGTATTTAAGTTTTGAACTCCTTTCATTAAAATCCAGGGAGTGTGATTACTGGATCATATGATAAGAATGTGTTTAATTTTCTAAGAAACTGCCCAATTGCCTTCCAGAGTGTCTGTACCATTTTATGTATGTATGTATGTATGTATGTATTTATTTATTTAATTCTTTATTGTTTAAAGTGTTACATATGAATAATTTTCCCCCATTGATCTCTCCCTTTTCATTACCATCCCCCAGCACATGCCATCACCCCTCCGCACTGACTGTGTCCATGGGTTATGCTTATATGCATGCATACAGTCCTTTGGTTGATCTTACCCCAACCCCCGCCCGCCTTCTCCCTGAGGTTGGATCATCTGTTTGATGCTTCTATGTCTCTGGATCTATTTTAGTTCATCAGTTTATGTTGTTCATTATATTCCACATATGAGTGAGATCATGTGATATTAATCTTTCTTTGACTGGCTTATTTCACTTAGCATAATGCTCTCCTATACCATTTTAGATTCCTGCCAGCAATGAATGAGAGTTCTTGTTGCTTCATATCCTCAACAGAATTTGGCTTCATCAACATTCCAGATTTTGGTCATTCTAATAGGTGTACAGTGGTATCTTGTTGTTTTAATTTGCATTTCCCTGATGACATACAACATAGTGCATTTTTTAATATGCTGATTTTCTATCTGTATATCTTTTTTAATAAGGTGTGTCTTACAATCAGCCCATTTTTTTAAATTGGGTTGTTTGCTTTCTTTTTGCTGATTTAAAAAAAATTATTAAGTTGGTTGGAGTGACATTGGTCAACATGAACATATATGTTTCATGTGTGGATTTTTTAAAAAATATATTTTATTGATTTTTTACAGAGAGGAAGGGAGAGAGATAGCCAGAAACATCAATGAGAGAGAAACATCAATCAGCTGCCTCCTGCACATCCCCCACTGGGGAAATGCCCGCAACCCAGGCACATGCCCTTGACCGGAATCGAACCTGGGACCTTTCAGTCCACAGGCCGATGCTCTATCCACTGAGCCAAACCAGTTTTGGCCATGTGTGGATTTTTAAGAGAGTTTTTTGTATGCTTTGGATAATAGTTCTTGATCAGATATATCATTTGAAAATACTTTCTATCAGTGTGTGGTTTTTCTTATTCTCTTGATCATATTTAAACATAAATGTTTATTTTCCAAAATATCTCCTATAAGAGAAAGTATATATGGAATAAAATTTATATATGGAAAATAATAGAGATTAATTTTATTTTTCTAATTTAAGAAATATTTCGGTTCTCAGAGGTAAGGTGTGGCAAAAGCAAAATGTAAATGGTGTCAAATATATAGTGAATGAAAATGATTTGACTTTGGGTGGCAGGCACACAATGCAATATACAGATCATGTATCATAGAAATGTATACTTGAAACCTATATAATCTTATAACTATTGTCACCCCAATAAATTTAATAAAAATAAAATTAATAATAAATACATAAAATTTAAAACAGAAATATTTCAAAGGAACTAATATATATCAAGCTTTATGCAATTCTCCTGGTAGAGATGAAAAATAAAACCAACAGTCAAAGCAATATGGTAAGTGTCACAACAGAAGTTTATATCATACTCTAAGCATTCTATGGGGTCAGGAAGGAAAATGCATCAAGCCTTTATGGTAGTTCAAGTAAAAATTGAATTCACAGGGAGGGTGATGATTATTAAGGGAGGGTGATGATTAATATACTATTCAAATTATGTGTCTATTAACTTTCTTAATTTGGTATTTATCCCAACAATAATGGGTCATCCTCTCTTATTGGGCTCTTGGTATTTCCCTTTATTTTCAGACCAAAGCTACCTTCTGTGAAATTATTATAATAATTCACTTATCTCTGGGAAAAAACATTAATTTATTTGCAAGTCTCCCCCATGTATCCTTAAAATTCCTTTATAGAAAAATATGGCTGCATTTTGGGGCCTTTCCTGATCAAATTGCTACTATTCAGTCAATCTAAATGTCCTGTTATCATAACTCTCTGCCCCTTGAATAAATCTACATACTACCTTATTCCCTTTCCTTTACAAAAGCTTCCTTTCTCTTCATCTGCAATCCCATCCCTTACAACAGCTTAAGGGGCCTACTGATTTATCTTCTAAACTCATTTCAAAAAATATATTTTATAATATTCATAACACAAAAGCATAGTTCCCAATAAACTCATGTAAAAGACAATTATTATTTATAAATCTTTAGGGTTCATTTTAATAGCTCTGTTATTCTTTAAACTTCCATACTCTTAATAGGTAAGTTGAATGCATGCTGGCTTCACCACCATATGTATATGCATATGTTTCAGGTTTCAAAGACATGTGAGTGCCATATATAGAAAAGATATCAGGTAAGGCAAGCTAGTTAGTAAGAAATATCCCATAGGAAACAAACCTGAGCTTAGTGGTGGCTGCCAACCTAAAAAAGCAAATGTCATTCTATTATAAAATCCCAAAACGTTTATTTCTTTTTCTGAGGATCTCGGGATCGGAGGAAGAAACTCTAAAAAGGTAAATAGAAATTCATGTAGCCACAGCAAATGTTGTTTGTGTAGACCAGACCCAAATAATCACATTGGCATCAGATTTGAGTTATTATTATTATTTCATAAAACAAATAAAATAATTTATTTTGTGTACATGATTTATTCCTTGCTTAGAATGCAATTTATTTGTTTTTATTGAATTATAGTTGACTCAAAATATTATATTAGTTTCAGGTGTACAACATAGTGGTTCAATATTTTTATACATTACAAAATGTTCGCCATGGAAAGTCTAGTTACCAGTTGTCATACAAAGTTATTACAATGTTATTGACTATATTCCCTTGATGTGCATTATATCCCCATTATTTACTTATTTTATAACTGAAAGATTCTACCTCTTAATCCTCATCACCTATCTGACCCAATCCCCCACACCCTCCCCTCTGGCAACCACCAGTTTGTTCCCTGTATCTAGGAGTATGCTTCTGTTTTGTATAATTTTATTTGTTTGTTTATATTGTTTATTCAGATTCCACATATAGATGAAATTATGTGGTATTTGCCTTCTTCTGTCTGATTTATTTCATTCAGCATAATAAAAACTAGCTCCATCTATGTTATTACAAATGGCAAGATTTCATTCTTTTTATGGTTGAATAATATTCTATTATATATAAAATTTATATTATATTATATATAAATATAATATTTATCTGTTCACATATCAATAGACATTTAGGTGGCTGTGGTATTCGACTACTGTAATTAGTGCTGCAATGAACATTGGGGTGTATATGTCTTTTTCAATTAGCGTGTTCATTTTCTTTGGATAAATGCCCAGACATGGAATTGCTGGTTCATATGTTAGTTACACTTTTAGTTTTTGGAGAAACTCCATAATGTTTTCCATAGTGGCTCTATCAATTTACATTACCAACAGTGCACTAGAGTTTCCTTTCCTCTACATCCTTACCAAGATTTGTTATTTTTTTGTCTTTTTTATAATAGCTATTCTGACAGGAGTGAGGTGATTTCCCATTGTTGTTTTGGTTTACGTTGCCCTGATGATTAGTGACATGGAGAATTTTTCATGTGCCCATTGGCCCTCTCTATGTCCTCTAAGAAAAATGTTGTTTGGGTCCTCTGCACATTTTGTAATCAAACTGTGTGGGGGTCTAGTCCAGCCCAGCCATGAAGCAGCTATTATGTAATGTGAGCATGGCATTATGCTTTCCCCATCCCAGTTGTGACAGGACTGCTATGCAGGGTGAGGAGGGCAGGGGAATATCCCATAGCATTAGTGTTCTAGACAGAGGGGACTAAATATGGTGCCCTCCAGCTTCATCACCCGCAAGTTAAAATGATATTGTAAAAATATCACTATTGGATATTTATCTGGACATTTATCCACTATTTTTGTCCTCAGGAAATGGCTGCCAGTTTGTCTTTCTGGCAGCCATTTTAGGATTAATTAGTTGATCTCCTTCACTTATGGTCTAGGGATAGGCGCTTTTTAAGTTGTTGCTTTTGCATTGGCTCTTAGGTCAAATAGGTCTGTATGGCAGTTTTTTAAGAAAAGGTTCCAAGTTGCTGTGCAGGATGGGTAAGGCGTGAAGCACGCCCAACTGTGCTAGCAGTGCAGAGAGAGGACGCAGTAAATGGCACCTGCCAGCTTCCTCACCAGCAATATAGAATGTATTGCAAAAATGGTGTCTGCCAATGATTCCATCACCAAAGAAAGTCTCTGCAGGTTCCTGCCTCTCCCGCAGCCTCTTTAGGCTTGATAAGTGTGTTTTCCTCACTTCTTGTGTAGGCATTTTTCAAATGTTGCTTTTGTGCTGGCACACAGGGTGACTATTTTCTTCACACAAATGCTTTAAGAGCGGGCTTTTGGTTGTTGGGCAGGGTGGGCTATGCAGAGCACAGTGTATACCTACTGGTGCTAACAGACTAGAGGAAAGCCACAAAAATGGCATCTGCCAGCTCTGTTGACAGGCAAATTAGAATGAGATGACACCTGTATTTATGTCCTTGGACAAAGGTACAGCAAGTTCCTGCCTCTCCAGCAGCCACTTTTAGGGATTAGTGTGTTCCCCTCACTTATGGTCTAGGTGTTTTTCAAACTCTTGCTTTTGTGCTGGATCACAGGGTGAGTGGGTCTGCATGCAAGCCCTTTAGGAGTGAGCTCTCCATTCCCTACAGTTCTGTGGTTCTATGGGGCTTAGTCCCAGTTGATTTTCAAAACCAGACATTTTGGCCTCTTGCCTTCTTGGTGCCAGACCCAGGGGTTAGGGAGCCTGATATGAAACGCTCTGTATATTTTTGGAATCCCTTCCAGCTTGTGGGACACTGTACCCGGTGTGGAGTCCCGATCCCATCCAGATCAAGTCTCAGCCTTCCTTACTGGTCTTGATGTGTCTTATCTTTTGTTAAGGAGGTGCTGTTCATCTAATTTGATTCAGGTCTTTTTCAGAGGAGAATTATTCCATATGTAGCTATAAATTTGTTGTGTCTGTGGGAGGAGGTGGTTTCAGTGTCTTCCTGCTCTGACATTTTGAATTCTAACTTTTTTTGTCTGTTTTATTTTACTTTTGTTGTTTTATCAGTCTCACCTCAATCCTCATTCCAGGGGAAGGCTAAATCACATATAATACCCACAGAACAAACCAGATCTATAATTTTTATACCAAGAAGCAAATGTTACCAGATCAAAATTTTTTTGACCACTGGTGGAAGATACTTCAAAAGATCCTTTAAGTCATTTTATTTTCCAAGCAATGGCATGTGTTATACTGTAAAACTCTCCATGTGACTATCCTATGATGAAATTACAGAGCACTCTGGGGCTGCCCACAACGATTTTACATACTAATGGAATCACTGTAGCATTTGTCCACAGTATCCATTTGGAATTTGATAATGCTTTGTGAAAATACTACCTTAATACCCAGAGACATTGTGTTTAAACTGGAGCAGCTTTCTTAGGAGTCACAGTTAACTTGAATAAACTCAGCACAGAATAACAAAATACTTGGAGGATTTGGAAGCATAGCAATATGACTTTGAACTTGAATAACAGTTTTGCAATGTAGACAATCTTTCTGATCAGCTCAGGCCAGGGAACAACATTAGCACAGTAGTTCCCAACAGGCTCACATTATTGAGTGAAGTCTCTAAACCTAGCATTTAACAGAACCTTAGGTATGCAATAGGAATTTAATAACTGACATCTGCATTAAATAAATAATTTTATATCTAAAACTGAGTGAAGATGGTTGGGTATGAAGAGGCTAAATTGAATGTGATATTAACAATAGTTCCAGACAATTTCAGACTGGAATACTGCTTTGGGGAGGACATTTCATTGCCATATATACTGATATTACCTGGAGGCAAGTCATTAAGTGGCTGGGATCTTGAGTTGTCTATATCCACATGATCTCATCTGAATTAGTCCTTTCATATCTATGATCATGGGACCTCTATCTGATGTGCACTAGATTTATGAATTTTAGGTTATAAATGACAGTATTATGAGAATGTGTTGTCAACCAGGATTATGGACCTGTAAATGAATAGAGCTATGGCTACTTGGCCCTGGCATTTTTTCTTTTGCAATGTCTTTAAATTTACTAGGCTAGAGGAGTTAATTCTCTTTTTCTGTTTGAGTCGGTCCTTTGCTATGTATTTTGACTCCCCCCCCCCCCACCACCACCACCCGGCAATTGATTAAGTCAGAAGCATCTAAAGCAGAGGTTCTCAACCTGTGGGTCGCGACCCCTTTGGGGGTTGAACGACCCTTTCACAGGGGTCGCCTAAGACCATCGGAAAACAGATATATAATTATATATTGTTTTTGTGATTAATCACTATGCTTTAATTATGTTCAATTTGTAACAATGGAAATACATCCTGCATATCAGATATTTACATTATGATTCATAACAGTAGCAAAATTACAGTTACGAAGTAGCAACGAAAATAATTTTATGGTTGGGAGTCACCACAACATGAGGAACTGTATTAAAGGGTCGCGACATTAGGAAGGTTGAGAACCACTGATCTAAAGTATGTTCTTACTTGGAAGCTGTCCTGAAAAGCCTGGATAACATGGAAGCAAACTTTGTAGCAAAATCTCAGACATAGTTTCTCTCTCCCCTCTCTCTCTCCTTCTCTGTCTTTCTCACTTTGCTTAGCTCAGATGGCTAGAAGTGCTCAGGCTTGAAAAGGCCTAGGGTTAATGTTTCTAAGAATTGGGGCAAATCTGAGGCTCTAGTATATTGGACTTAAGTAGATAAGGCAAAAGAGGAGATTGTTCCTAGGTGCCAAGCTATCGACGCAGAAGATTTTACCACATGGTAGAACAAAACTCATTAAGGATCCACTTTGTGGTATGGGACCAATCTTAATGGTAATAGGTTAGTTCACCTTTCTAAGTCACAGTTTCCTTGTACCAAAAATGTGGATAAATAAAGGTGCCCACCTCAAAGACTAATAAACATTTAATGAGAAAATGTGTACAGTGTGCTTCAAATAATATCTTGCCTCTAGTAAAAGCTACATAAGTGTTTTATATTATTTTATTATTTACTCCCAATGAATGTGGGTTCATGTTTTTAGAGCATTAAGATAGTCAGGGAAATCTTAGTGGTTTATGCCGAACCAAAACCCTCACCAAAACCTAATACTTCCCCTGGGTGCTGAAGATATATCCTGGCTCAAATTAATGTCATAAAATGAGCAATGGTATTCATGCCTGCCATCCAGATAGACCTAATCCAGCTGGTTTATATTCCTTCTACTTTAATTATTCTTATATTTAGGTGTCAAAGGCAAGTATCCTTGCTTGATTGACCCCAGCTGTAATCTGATCCAAAAGGAGATACTGTAATGTAAACATTGGCTGATACAAAAGTATAATTTCTTGCTTAGTGATCAGTCTGATAAGTTACTCTTCACTGTAATAAAAGAACCTAGGTACATAGGAGTGTATGTATGTGTAGAAAAGAGAAAAATCAGAGAAGAGAAAGTGTAAGAGAAAATTTGTTTTCTAACCAAGAAACAAATTGTGAGCAGTCTTCTCTACATATCTTCCATTTTAGTTTTTGAAACCCAAGGAATTCAGATGACTAGACATTAATGAACCCTAACCCCCAATATAACCATCTAAAGGAATCACTATTTTGCACTCTTTTATAAAATTAGAATTTCAAACTTCAAGACAAGAAGTGTCTTTCCCCACAATAGTAAATACTCTTGCTTTAGACAAACATTAAAAGGCTCTGAACTGCTACTCTGTACAAAAAATTTAAAAAATGAAAGAGTTGTTATATTCTTTTTTTGTCATTGTAATAACAAAATAAATTAACTATTTACTTTCTCTTTCAACCCTCTGCCAAATTTTCATACAAATATGTCCTTGGGTGTGTGTCACACATTTGCTAAAACCTATTATACCCCACAGTTCTTTTATGAAAAACCAGCTGGGAAAATCTACCTGTCTCAAGGTATAACACTGATTTTGGTTAATTTGGCTAAATTAATATATAGATTTAGTACCATGCAAAGAATATAGACTGAACATCTGGTATAATGAATAAAATCCACACACCTGGATGTAAACCCTCCACATAGAAATATTGGTATTGAGTAGTACATGATACATTCTAGATTTGGGCTCTTATGAATGTTTTCAAGGAAGAGATATGCAACTTATACACAGGAAAATTATTCTTGGGCTATACCTACATAAGTAGTGTTATTATAATCACATTGCATCATAAAATTGATTAGAATCCAGTAATTGACAGATTGTTTTTAACATCAATGTTTCAACAATCTTTATTTCTTTCTAAATAATATTGTGTATAAATTCTGTCCTTTCTATCTAAGCTTTATGACCATATTAGGAGGAATTCAAGTACTTTATTCATTGTGATAATGAAATAATATAGCATAACATAACATAACAGCATAACATAACATAATATAATAAATATAATATAATATAATAAATATATACAAAAGCATTATGTGAACTCCTCTACACCATGCAAGAGTGAGATAGTATTGTTACAATGTGGCATTCCTCCAAGGGGATGTGGTGGCATGCAAATGAGCCTACTCTGCCTTGGCTTAAGCTCTGTTCCTATATACCTATCTATATATATAAAAGCTAATATGCAAAGTGTCTTCTCGGGAGTTCGACCAGGAGACTGGGAGTTCAATCACTCACTATGATGTGTGCTGACCACCAGGGGACAGCCTGGAACATGGCGGGTGTTGGCGATGTGGCAATGGCAGCGGGTGGCAGTGCAGGGCCCTGATGAGAGTGGGGACCACAGCTGGGTGGTGGAGCAGGGGCAGATTGCCCTGCCAGTTTCCCCAGTGGTCACTCCACAGACAGCGACAAGCAGCAGCAGTGGGGGAGGGCCCACTGCACAGCTCTGAAGTGCTGAGGAAGTGAGGGAAGGAGGAGGTGGGGAGGAGAAGCAGGGAACCTGATCGGCCCTGCTCGCCGGCCAGGTCTAGGGACCCTACCTGTGCATAAATTTCAAGCACCAGGCCTCTAGTCCCATATAATATCCCTGGAAAGAGTAAACATCCCCAGAAAAATGACTTATAAAGTTTTCCCAGTGTTCTAATATCATGGGAATTTGAATGGATCACTAAATGGAGATATTTTAACCCTGTTTATTAGTCTTTTTAATACTATTAATGACCTTTTACTTTCTTCCAAATTATCTGACTACTTTTCATGATCATATTCTCTCTCTCCCTTCCTCCACCCTCCTTCTCTCCCTCTCTTTTTTCTTCTCTCCCTCCCTTCCTTCTCCTACACTCCTTCTCTCTGCAAAATGGAAATATAAGCAGTAACTCAATTAAGGTTTCATGGTGATAGGAAGATGGGTTAATATTGACAAAACACTTTGTAATTTAAAAGGTCCATTCTAACATTAATGAGCATTATTAGAGGATTGCATTGCAGTTTAATGAAGTGATGACTCAACTGACATTACATTTTGAATCTCAATCAACCAATTTTAAGCCCACTGAGTTTGAATGCCCAGGTAATCATTTTCTAGTAAGGAACTGATTTTGCTTAGGTTTATATGCTGTTGCAGGATTTTTCCTAGTTATATTTATAATAAAAATGTACTATTCAATTATGTGGGCTTTAAAAAAGTGCATGTTCTGACTTTCCCATTAGAAATATATTACCAAAATATTAGAGAAAATTCCAAATACAAATACAAGATTATTGGATATCCAGATATTGTGTTCAACAAATTGGATTAGTATTTTTAAGAAATATAATAACATTAAAAAGTTGCCTACAAAGTGATTTTCTATACATGAAATCCCATTTTTTTATTGCCTGTCACTGTAAAATTAAATTTGTTTCTCTGTTCTCCAAATGCTCTCAATACTTAATTAAATAATATTTGAGGATGCAACAGTAGTTTAAAATGATACGTTTAAAGGAAAATGTTCATCTTTTTAAAAACTGGCCTTGGCCAATGTTTTTAAGTGGTTAGAGTATTGGCCAGCTCACCATGGGTTTCAGGTTTGATTCCTGGTCAAGGGCACATACCTGGGTTGCAGGTTTGATCTTCGACCCCATTTGGGAAGCAGAAAGGAGGCAACCAATGGAGATATCTCTGTCACATTGATGTTTCTCCCTCTGTCCCCTTTTCTCCCTTCCACTCTCTCTAAAAATCAATGGAAAAATATCCTCAGGTGAGGATTAAAAAACAACAAGAAAGCACACACAAAAAAACCCCCAACAATTTATTTATCACATACCATGAACACATACTAAACATGATTATAGAATAAAATGTATGTTCATAAGTTTTGAGGTTATATTATCATTATAGCTAGTTGAAATGGGGAGGGGTAAATATGAAAAGTTGAAGGACATACAAGAATGTGAATTTACTCATCTTAAATGCTAGATGATTTCTGCTGTAAATTTGTCTCCCTAAATCTTGGCGCCTTGGGTAATATCTAGCTGTATTTGTCTCTCCCAGCTATAGAATTAAAGTATTTTATAATATTCAAAGAGAATGGGAGCAGATTTAGAAGGACATATGCTAATATTCAAACTCACTCCCAAAATGCAAACTAGACAGGGTTGTTTTTGTGTCTGACACAGGGGTTTAAATATCCAAAAAGGAAGAAAACTTTAAATGAAATGGGGTCACAAGGCTAGAATAAAAACCACTTTTGCATCTATTAGAGCCTTCTCTTTTCCCATAATCTTCATCAAGAGTAAATGAATATCCGATTTCCAGCACCTGTTTATATATTTTTGATTTTGGAAAATGATCGAAGATGAGGGAAGAAAGATAAATAGAATGATCCATTCCAATAAATAGAATGATAAAATTCCAAGTTAAATAACAAAGACATAAATATAGATTGCTTAAGGAAAAAGCAAATGAACTAGATAAATGAACTCAAAAGTATCATTAATTGTTTAACAGGTTGGATCAGTATTCCTATCTCCTGGCCAACTGTAGGACAATGGGGAAACAGTTCATTCATTGGACATAGTCATGGTTCTAGTTGTAGTATGACCAAGCATGACATTTCCCTCACCTCAACACTATGACACCATAATATACACTTAGTCATATCAAAAACTAAAGGGAAGAGTCAGCATTGCCAGGACTTAAACATGTTATTATAAGAACCCAGGCATTGTCAGATCACTCAGATATTCCCTTCAAGATTATAACACAAGGTTAGATATGCCATCTACTAAAAGAGTGATTCATGCTTGAGGCAAGGAGGCAAAGAGTTCGACTTTAAAATCCCAACCTTCCTCATCCATTTGATCCATCCTATGTTATCCTATATTATTAACATATAGCATTCAAAAATGTGTATTTTACTGCTATGAATAACTTGAAACAGAATAATTTCCTGAAACTTGAGGTTGTTACTTTAAAAAAAAAATCCCCATTCTAAAAATGAAATCAAATAGCTTCAAGAACATGGACCCATAATATGGGAATCATTAACATAATTGAAGTACATATGTCCTTAATATGTCTTTGTTTCATGTGAAAAAGTATAAGACATGCCTCTCATTGCAAAGGGGAAACAAAAAGAGGAAATGGATTGACAGTGTAATACTTAGCTTGGTCCAGAGTTCTGTTAATTTCTCAAATTTTAGGTTAAAATAACACCACAGATGGGTGGAATATGGGAACACATTCCTGCGGTGTTACTAAACTACTGGAAGGTGCAATTAGTCATACATCACATTTTCCAAGTTTTTAGCACATAAAAAACCCCTATGCTTTTTGAACTCTATAGATACTAAATTTATTTCTCAGGAGTGTTTCTATAGGTTCATTCCCAAGAGGATCCAGCTTTCTACTCATTTTATTAATCTGATTTTGTCAATTGTAACATGGGATTAGAAACTCTGCCAAAAGTTTCTGGGTACATATTTGACCCATGTTAAAATAGGATTCACCAGGGATCTAATTTTTCTACTATTTCCTTTCCAGCTCTGGCTTGAGGTTTGATTAAAACAACTAAACATTAAAAGGAAAGCTCAGAGAAAGTGTAGCCCTTAATTCTTCTGGTTCAGTGATTTTACAGCTCATTGGTAATGCATAACCTCAGGTTCATTCTCCAGAAATTCTTATTCAGTTGGAGAAAATCTCTAAGTAAAACACATTCAGTTGCAGGTGGTCAGTAGTTCACATGGTGATAAACACTGCTGTAGGGGTCTCTTAGAGAATATGATGGAAGCTGGTTACTTTCTTACCATTTAAACAATATTTTGCATACAATTTCAGCATCCTAGACTCCTGTGGTCTATCCAAGGACACCAATTTAAGATCCAGATTTATATCAAAAGCAGAATGCATACTTAATTTATAAGTATTTTAGTTTTCTTTAGACAACATACACAGATTTATAACTTAACATAATTGTCCTCAGCTTTTACATCTTATTTTATATCTTATTGACACAGAAATCGATTGTATAAAATATTTGTGTACTCTTCCCCACAGAAAGAGGCCCTCATCTCTGCATTTGCCCCGAGTCCATCAAATATTGAGGCTTCCAGCTTTTCATGCCTGCTTTGGAGGATTGGACTCACATTTCCCCTCACCATCAATGTTGGTGTACAGTAATTGCTTGATGACTGTGCTACAGCCTATTTTTATAGCCTGCTCCTCTATTCCCTACAACCTCAGTTCCTAAGATAAAATAGGTTCTCAATACCTACTTTTAATTGGCTTATTTATTATTTTACTAATTACAAGGATAGCATATGTGCATCATAGAAAATGGTAAAATAATGGGTGATGGCATTCTCATCCATTTTATCTGGGGGTTATTGATTAGAAATGTATTTTTTTTCATAAAATACCAGTTATTTTATTCTTTATACAGTATAATTTTCAGTATTTCTATATGCAATTTTCAATCAGGAATCAAAAAATACAAAGTAATATGATAAAAAGAAACCATTTTTATTATAAATATAGGTGATATTTTTCTTCTACATTTACATTTATTCTAAAACAGCATACATTTTAGAATGAATCTTGACTTATCATAACTCTAAGAAATGGCCATTTTAAATAATCTGATACCTTTATACTATTTTTCTATATTTCATATATTTTATATAATAAAACTAGGGGCCCGGTGCATGAAATTTGTGCATGGCGGGGGGGGGGGGTTGTCCCTCAGCCCAGCCTGCCCCATCTCACATACTGGGAGCCCTCAGGGGATGTCCTAGTGAGGGCGTAGGCAGGCTCCCTGCTCCCCTTGGGGATAGGGCCTAAGCCACAGTCTGGCCTCCCTTTGTGGGAGGTGACCAGGCTGATCAGGGGAAGGCACCAGCCCCATCACCCCACTGCTGCAGCCACTGCCAGTCACCACAGACACCAAGGTGTTTTCATCAACACAGACTCCAGCCCCTTCACCATGAAAAAATGACAACTTCCTTTAGGCATTTTCAAGATGTGTCTTTCATATAATAATAATTTATTTATTATTTTTTTTATCCTCATCTGAGGATATGTTTCCATTGATTTTTAGAGAATGTGGAAGAGAAAGGGAAAGACAGAGAGAAACATCAAAGTGAGAGGAACACTTTGATTGGTTGCCTCCTGCATGAGCCCTGACCTGGGCCCTGTCCAGGGAGGAGCCTGCAACCTAGGTACATGCTCTTGGTCAGAATTGAACCCAGACCCTGCCATCGGCAGGCCAAGGCATTATCCACTGAGCCAAACCAGCTAGGGCAGGGTATGACATTTCTTAGCCCAACAGCAGTGGACCTTCATTTTTTTTCGCCAGGAGTGTGGTGATAAACCCTAGATCACCTTTTTGGATTCTTATTACCCAAGTTACAAAGAATATTACCAGTGGCATACAGGGAGCTTAACCAATGAGCGGTCAGAAAAGGTGTTTTCTCTGTAGTTCACACCAATTGCCGGCTTGCCCCCCCCCCCTTCCAGGCCTGATGCCTCTGGCCCAGGCTTCAGGCCTGGGTAGGAAACCCCCATCTCCCTCCCATCCCAGCTTGACCCTCACCCAGGCCTGAAACTTCTGCCAGAGGTGTTGACCCCTATAACCCTTCAATCACCCAATCGGCCCCTTGCCCAGGCCTGATGCCTTGGCCATAGGCATCAGACCTGGGCAGGGGACCCTCAGACCCCTCCGATTGCAGGCTCTGACCCCCGCCAAGGCCTGACACCTCTGGCATAGGCTTCAGGCCTGGGCAGGGGACTCCCATCTCCCCCTGATCACCAGCTCAGGCTCCCGCCCAGGCCTGATGCCTCTGGCCCAGGCAGCAGGCCTGGGCAGGAGACCCCCAGACCCCTCTGATTGCTGGCCCCGGCCCCCTCCCAGGCCTGACACCTGGGCCAGAGGCTTCAACCCCAATCACCCTCCGATCGCAGGATCAGCCCCTTGCCCAAGCCTGACATCTCTGCCAGAGGTGTCAGGCCTGGGCAGGGGACCCCCATCTCCCCCCGATCACCAGCTTCTGTGCACCTTCTGGGGCATCTGGGGCTGGCCTGCGGCCTGGGATGGTGGCTGGCGCTGGCAGCTGTACTGCCCTGCCCTGCCTGAAGTATGCAAATTAGCTGTCATCTTTGTTGGTGGTTAATTTGCATATCATGCTGATTAGCCAATGGGAGGTGTAGCGAAGGTACGGTCAATTACCATGTTTGTCTATTATTAGACAGGATATAATTTTTAAATGTTTTTTTTTATTGTTGACACTACTATCAATGTTCCACAACCTCATCCCCTTTACCTACCTCCACACAGCTCCAGCCATCACTCCCTCTGCTCATCACCATACTGTTGTTTGTTTCCATGGACTATGCATATATGTTCTTTGGCTATTTTCTTCACCTTCTTTCATCCAGTCTCCCCCCACCCCCATGACCTGTCAGTTCCATGTGTCCATGCCTCTGGCTCTAATTTGTCTTCATTTGATCATTAGTTTCCACATATAAGTGAGATCACATGGTGTGTGTCTTTCTCAGTCTGGAAAATTTCACTTAACATAATGCTCTCCAGGTCTGTCCATGCTATCACAAAAGATAAGAGTTCCTTCTTTCTTTTAGTAACATAGCTTTTCATTGTGTAAATTTACTACAGCTTTTTTATCCACTCCTCTATTGATTAGCACTGGGGTTATTGTAAATAATGCTGCTATGAACATAAGGGTGCATTTATACTTTCTGATCAATATTTTGGGATTCTTAGGACATATTCCCAGAAATGGGATTGCTGGTCAAAAGGCAGTTTCATTTTTAATTTTTTGTGGAAAATTCCTACTGTTTTTCACAGTGGCTGCAATCCAACAATGTATGAGGGTTCTCTTTTCTTCACATCCAGGCCAGCACTTGTTGTTTGTTGATTTATTGATGATAGCCATTATGACAGATGTGAGGTGATATCTTATTGTGGTTTTAATTTACATTTACCTGGTGATTAGTGATGTTGAGCATTTTCATATGCCAATTGGCCATCTCTATGTCCTCTTTGGAGAAGTGTACATTCGGGTCCCTTGCCCATTTTTTAATTGGATTGTTTATTTTCCTAGTGTTGAGTTCTTTATATATAGGGTGTACCAAAACGTGTATACACACTTTAAATAATTATAAAGGCAGTGCTTATTAAAATACATTTCATTTTCAAAATTGAGCTATCAGATGTTAAGGTGTGTATACACTTTTGGGGAACACCCAATATTTTGGAAATTAACCTCTTATCAGGTGTATCATTAGCAAACAGGTTCTCCCATGCAGTGGGTTCCCTTTTCATTTTGTTGATAGTTTTATTTGCTGTGCAGAAACTTTTTAGTTTATTATAGTACCATTTGTTTATTTTTCCTTTGTTTCCCCTGCCTTAGGAGATGTATCTGAAAAAATATTGCTATGAGAGATGTCTGAGATTTTGCTGACTATGGTTTATTCTAGGATTTTTATGATGTCAGGACTTATATTTAAGACTTTTGTCCATTTTGAGTTAATTTTTGTGTATGGTATAATTTGGTGGTCTAGTTTCAATATTTTTTTCATACACATGTCCAATTTTCCCAACACAATTTATTGAAGAAATTGTCTTTACTCCATTGTATGCTATTGCCTCATTTGTCAAATATTAATTGACCCTGGAGACGTGGGTGATTTCTGGGCTCTCTATTATTTTCCATTGATCTATAATCCCTATTCTTCTGCCAGTACTAGGCTTTTTTTTTAATACAGTGGTGCTGGACTTTATTAAATGTTATTTTTTCTGTATCTGTTGATATCATCATGTGATTTTATCTTTCATTTTGTTTATGTGTTGCATCACATTTATTGATTTGTGAATATTGTACCAACCATGCATCTCCATAATACAAGGTTGATCTTTGTGTATGATCTTTTTTTAATGTATTGCTGGATTTGTTTTGCTAGAATTTTGTTGAGGATTTTAGCATCTATGTTCATCAAGGGTATTGGCCTATAGTTTTCTTTGTTTGTAGTGCCTTTATCTGGTTTTGGAATTAGAATAATGATGGCCTTGTAAAAAGAGCTTGTAAGTCTACCCTCTTATTGAATTTTTTGGAATAGTTTGAAAAGGATAGGTGTTAGTTCTTCTTTGAATATTTGGAAAAATTTACTTGTGAAGCCATCTGGTTCAGGACTTTTGTTTGTTAGAATGTTTTTGATTACTGCTTCAATTTCATTAGTTTTGGTCTGTTTAGGTTTTCTGATTCTTCCTGGTAGAGTTCTGGAAAACTGTATGTTTCTAAGAATTTTTCCATTTCGCCCAGGTGGTTTATAAGAGTATATTGTATATTATATATGTACTAGTGACCCGGTGCACAAAATTCGTGCATGGGGGGGTGTCCCTCAGCCCGGCCTGCACCCTCTACAATCTGGGACCCCTCAGGGTATGTCCGACTACTGGTTTAGGCCTGATCCCTGTCATACATCCCTCTCTCAGTCCAGGACTACTGGCTCCTAACCGCTCACCTGCCTGCCTGCCTGATCACCCCTAACCACTCTGCCTTCTGGCATGCTTGCCCCCAACTCCCCCCAGCCTTCTCACCCTCAACTCCCCCCCTTGCTGGCCTGCTCGCCCCAACTGTGCCCCTGCTAGCCTGATTGCCCCCAACTGCCCCCACCCTGTTGGCCTGCTCACCCCAACTGCCCCCCTTTGCCTGCCTGCCCACCCTGCCAGGGCTCTGTGACCAATGATGCACACAGGGAGGCCCTGGCCACACTGCTGGGGCTCTGGGATCAATGGCAGAGCAGAGGCAGGTGTTTCCCACCTGACCTGGGCTCTGCCATTAATCCCTGCCCACATGGAGGTCCTGCCTGCCCTGCAATCAATTGCTGCCCACAGGGACGCCTTACCTCCCTTGCCCATCCTGCCAGGGCTCTGTGATCAATGCTGCACAGAGGGAGGCCCTGCCTATCTGGCTGGGGCTCTGCAATGGGCCCTCCCAGCCTTGGTGGCTTGCCTCAGCCCTCCCAGCCATGGCTTTGTCCAGAAGGAGGTTCAGAAGGTCGTTCAGAAGGTCTCTTGGTCTAATTAGCATATTACCCTTTTATTAGTATAGATTAGTGGTTTGGTGCATGAAATTTGTGCATGGAGGGGGTGTCCCTCAGCCCAGCCTGCACCGTCTCTAACCTGGTACCCCTCAGGTGATGTCTGACTGCCAGTTGGACATCCCTCTCATAATCCAGGACCGCTGGCTCCTAACTGCTCACCTGCCTGCCTGCCTGATTGCCCCTAACCACTCTGCTTGCCAGCCTGATCAATCCCAAAGGCCTCCTCCTTCCAGCTTGATCACCCCTAACTTCCCCCCCACCAGCCTGCTCGACCCCAACTGTCCTCCCTGCCAGCCTGAGGGTCTCCGTGAGGGGGCATGGCCAGCCTGGGCAAGAGGCTGAGGGCCGTTTGTAGGCTGGCCATGTTCCCATTGGGGTGGGGTTCCTGGTTGGGCAGTGTGGCCGGCCTGAGTGAGGGGCTGAGGGCCGTTTGCAGGCTGGCCATGCCCCCATCGAGGTGAGGGTCCCCACTGGGGTGTGTGCTAGCCTGGGCGAGGGGCTGAGGGCCATTTGGGGGCAGTTTTCAGGCTAGCCAAGCCCCAGGCTTTGTCCGGAGGGATGTCTGGAAGGTCTCCAGAAGGCCTCCTGGTCTAATTAGCATATTACCCTTTTATTAGTATAGATAGTATATCATGTTATCTACAAATAAATGTATACATATACACTCACACATCTAATCCTTTCATGAGAATTTTTTTCAATTACAGTTCATATTCAACATAATATTCAGAAATAAGATTGTACTATTTTTGTGTTGCATAAATTTCTTTTCTTCACTAAAATAAAATGCTATGCATATTTTTGAAGTTAGTTCTTGTAAATCACCTTCACTCATTTTAATTTAATAGTTGCCTAAAATTGAATCGATATTTTTGTGCTTATAGTAATTACTTGCATAATAAATTAATGACTTAACTAACTTCTTATTGTATTATTACAGAAATGTGTCAGACTTCAAATAAATTGATATAACTATTTTTTCTTATAGAATAATAGAGTTCCAGAATTCTTTTTATTCTGGTTTAGCATATAAAATTTCTCTTTAAGAAGCTAGCCAGATCATGACTAGTTTTCAAAGATCAGGGAATTAACATTAATTTTTTACCTCCTTTCAAAATCAAATACATGTAAAATTCCTTTTATCCAGTGTCAATTTTATCAGTTCATTTTTTCAGGCCACTAGAATGACTCAATTTTTCTCATACTTCAGAGGTTCTTCCACCTGCCCTTTGTTTTGGACAGAAGGAATCTGAATCCTTCTGCCATTACAATAACAATGGCAATAGGTATAGTTGTCATGTCTTAATGGCACAAATGAATAAATTATCTCAGAGAAGAAAAATGATGAGAAATCTCAAAGTCAGCAATGTTTACATTGAGAAATATTCAGCAATAAATCTGAGAAGCCCTTCAAGTGCAGCCAGCATCTATCTCTGCTCTGTCTGCAGTTAACTAAGATGTCCTTTCCTTTCCCTCCACTTTCAATAAAGCAAAACAGTTCCAGTCCCAGGAAAGTGACAGTCCTTGATGTTAACATATCAAGCTTGGGTTCAAAGGACAGGTTAAATAAAACAGATGAGATTCCATCATACGAATTTTCCCATAAATTTGAGTGAGAATTCAGACCAATACATTTGTTTCCAACAGAAAGGAGGATGGTCCAAGAACCCTTAAGTAAGAGGATGAAATTATGAAAAAAGATAAAACTCACTTGGAGCTATTTTGTCTTGAGATTTTAGTGCAATCACTGTCCTTAGGTATCACATCTAAAATTAGAAATCTAGGAGTAAACAAACAAAAGCTGAACTATTTCACACAAAGGATAAAAGTGTTTGGAATAAATTCTTAGGACAACAGTGAAGCATGGAAATAAGTAGGCCAATTTCATGAAGAATATAAAAATGACAAAGAAATATTAGAATCTATCCTGGATTAAGACGAAATCTTATGTGTGCAGGAATAGAAGATCAGAGAACCTGCACATTGTCCATGTAAATAACCATTCTCAGTTTTTAAATGTACCACAAAATATATCTGAATGTACTTCATGCATCCCTGAAAGTTATTTTTCATATATCTACCCTATATTACTATGAGGTAGAGAGGAGAGAGTTATTCTTTCTCTCATCTTTCCATAAAACAGGACTGAAGATAAGTGTGTGTGTGTGTGTGTGTGTGTGTGTGTGTGTGTGTGTCCATCTGTTTGTCCCTCTTTGTCTCTGTCTCTGTCCATAATGTATGACTGCTTCCAAAAGTAACTATGATTATTTTCTATGTGGCTTTCTCAAGGCCATACACCAAGTCAACATATGAAAAAAAGGCTTCAGAGGGTATAGTGTTATTCAGCTATGAAATCTGGACTAGTACACACTATAGCATCATAAATTGTTAGAAATAGAAAGTACCTTAAAGACCCATATCTTCATTTTCTGGATGAAAATGAGGCTCAACAAGTTAAATACAAAATTCCAAAGTTATCCAACTACTTATTGGAAGAGTTGGCCTACAATATTTTACATGCTAATATTTGAGAGGTGTTGGAAGGCCCGGTGTTTCAAAATATTTCATGCAGAGCCTTCTAGAGGACTTGAAATTCCAAAGGTCAAAATCCTTCATCTGAATTATTAATATTATTCTGTTCCAAATGTTATCATGGATGAACTACCCACACTTTTATCTAAGGTCAGTTCTTTCTACTTGTATACTAGATCTTATCCCCTGTTACCTACTCCAGCAATTAATCATCTCTCTCCATTCTTTATACTCTATTTTCCCTCTTTAACGGATGTTCCTCATCAGCATGTTTTTATTATTCTCTTATGATTTTGTTAATCCCTTCTTGAGGAAAAAATGTATTTTAAACCTCTTTTGGCTCTACTTTCATTGCCAGTTATAGATCTAATTCTTTACTCCCTTTTTTTTTTTAAAAAAAAAATTGTTTTATTGCTTAAAGTATTACAAAGAGTATTTAGCAGCAAATCTCCCTGCAAGATTCTCTACATTTGCTCTTGAATTTCTCCCTGCCCATTCTCTTTTAAACACAGGTCAACTAGTCTTTACTATCCTCACCAAACCTGTTGTTCTTGAAATCTTCAATGATCAGCTCTCATCTGACTTCATCTATCAGCAGTTTTTGACATAGTCAATCACTTCCTCTCCCTTGATCCTTTGTCTTCACTTAGCTTCTAAGATACATCCTCATGATTTGCCTGTTATCTACTTATTTCTTCTTGGTCTCATTTTCTAGTATTTTTTTTTCTTTCCAAAATAGCTTAGTGTTATAGTTCCTTAGAGCTAGTTCAGCATGAAAATCCTATCCACTCTTGTGGTTTTAAATAACATCTATATGTCAATAATGACTATATTTATATTTCCAGATCAGACACCTTTCCCAGATTCAAGACTCATATATCCAAGTACCTACTCAACATATTCACATGAGTGTCTAACAGTTAATTTCTAAAACTGAATTCCATTTCTTCACACATTCATTTTCTCTACCTTCAACCTTTCAACATTCAGTAAATATCAACTTCATCCTTCGGATTATTAGGCAAAAAATTACAGTTATCTTTTGTTTATCTCACATCCCATATCCAATCAACCAGAAAGACTTGTTGGAACTGTCTTTAAAAATATACCATGGAGCCCAACTGGCATGGTTCAGTGATTGAGTGTCAACCTATGAACCAGGACGTCATGGTCTGATTCTCAGTCAGGGCACATGCCTGGGTTGTGGGCTTGATCCCCAGTGTGAGGCGTGCAGGAGGCATCCAATCCATGATTTTCTCTCATCCTTGATGTTTCTATATCTCTCTTACTCTCCCTTCCTCTCTCTGAAATCAAATATATATATATATATATATATATATATATATATATATATATATATATATATATATATATATAATCATGAACATCACAGACAATAGTGCAATGAAGGCCTGGGAAGGAGATAGGAATGGGGAGGAGAGTGGGTCAATGGGGAAAAAAGAGGGACATCTGTAATACTTTCAACAATAATGATAAATTTAAAAAATGTATACAGAATCTGGCCACTTTTTATTACTTTCACCATTCCACCATTATCTTTCCCCTAGATTAATGCAGAAGCCTCCTAACTGCTTTTTCTGCTGCTGCCCTTCTTTGCTCTCTATAGTGTACTTTGAGCACCATTACAAGAGTAGTGATGTCTGGTTACTCCTCTACTCAGACTTTCAGTGGTTCCCCATTTCACTCAAAGTAAAAAGTCATCAAACAGACCTACAAGACCTTATGTTGTCCCATATTTTTAATCCCTCACATTACCTCTTTGATATTTTAGTACTGTCTACTTGCTCACTCTTGTAGTCACACTAGCCTCCTTGCCTCCTCACTTTATTTTTTTTTTTTTGAATAGCCACACATACTCTATTCTTCAAGCCTTTACTCTATTTCATCTGCTGGCTGGTTTCTTTTAAATAGCCACAGGGCTTGCTTTCTCAAGTCATTTAAGTTTTTATTTTTTTCTCATATCACCCACCTAATGATGTTCATAGCATTTAAAATTGTACACTCCAGCACAAAAATTATAATCCCTTTATACTCTCCTACTTTTCCCCTCACATCACTGACCAATTTCTACTGGACTATTTGATTTACTCATTCTTTATATTGTTTGTGAGTCTACCACCATAAGACAAGAATTTACACAATATCTATGTTTTCTGATATATTCGAAGGTCCAATAATAATACCTTGCACATTTATTTATTTTATTATTCATCCATTTATTTACAATTTATCTTCATTGTTTCTTTAGTTTAGTAATAAATATTCATTTTTAAAACATTTTGCTATTTAAATTTTGTAAACTATCCCATGTTACACTTTAGCATTTCCTGAATTGTGTTTTAATACAATGATCTTTTAAAGGTAAAGGTTTTGAGCTTGGCATTTTAGTAGGCAATCAACAAAAGCAATATTTAATGTTTGTAATTTATGTTTAGGTAGAAATATTATATTTCAAACTAGAGGCCCAGTGCACAAAAATTTGTGCACTCGGGGAGGTCCCTCAGCCCGGCCTGTGCCCTCTCGGAGTCTGGGACCCCTTGGGGAATGTCCACCTGCTGGCTTAGGCCTGCTCCCTGGGGGATTGGGCCTAAGCTGGAAGTCAGACATTCCTCTGGCAGCCCGGGAGTCCTCGGGGGATGTCCACTTGCCAGCAAGGAGCAGGCCTAAGCTGCAATCGGACATATTTAGTGCTGCTGAGGAAGCAGGAAAGGCTCCCACCACCACCACTGTGCTGGCAGCCATCAGCCTGGCTTGTGGCTGAGCAGAGCTCCCCTTGTGGGAGCACACTGACCACCAGGGGGCAGCTCCTGCATTGAGTGTCTGCCCCCTGGTGGTCAGTGTGTGTCATAGTGACCAGTCATTCCCAGTCATTCTACTGTTAGGGTCAATTTGCATATTACTCTTTTATTATATAGGGTTCTTCTGCCAATAATTCTTCAACTTTTTATATCAAAAACTAATAACAAAAAGAAATAAAAATAGTTTCTACTGAAAACTTTTTTCTTCATTTTCAAGGCAAAAGCAATTTTATAATACCAGGTAAGTCTTATTTGGTTATTAAAACGATAATTATATTTTATTTATAATATATTTACACAGTGATATTTATTTCTTCACCTTCCTCCTTCCTTTCTTTTTTAATAACTCTTTATTGTTGAAAATATTACGTATGCCCCTTTTTACCCCAGTGACCCCCTCCAGCCCTGTTCCCCCACCCCAGGCCTTCAGCACCCTATTGTTTGTGTCCCTGGGTTATGCATATATGCATATAAGGTCTTTGGTTGATTACCTCCCACCCACTCACCTTCCCCTGCCTTCCCTCTCAGATTCCGTACTCTGTTCTATGCTTCCATGTCTCGGGATCCACTCCATACAACAGTTTATTTTGTTACTTAGATTCCACATATGAGTGTGATTACTGTCTTTCTATGACTGACTTATTTCACTTAGCTTGATACTCTCCAAATTCCTCCCTGCTGTCTCAAAGGGTAAGATATTCTTCTTTTTTACTGCTGCATGATATTCTGTGGTATAAATGTACCACAGCTTTATTATCCATTCATCTGCTGATGGGCACTTGGGCTGTTTCCAGATCTTAGCTATTGTAAACTGTGCTGCTATGAACATAGGGGTGCATACATTCTTTCTGATTGGTGCTTCGTGTTTCTTAGGATATATTCTTAGAAGTGGGATCACTGGGTCATTAGCAGTTCCATATTTAATTTTTTGAAGAAACTCCATACTGTTTTCCATAATAACTTCATCAGTCTGCATTCCCACTAGCAGTGTACTAAGGTTCCCTTTTCTCCCCATCTCACCAGCACTTGTCATTTGTCTATTTGTTGTTGATAGCCGTTCTGAGAGTTGTGAGATGGTACCTCATTGTCGTTTTTTCTTTTATTGTCTAAAATTTTACATATGTCTCCTTTTCCCCCAATTGACCTTCTTCCAGGAATTCCCACCCGGGCAAGCCCCCACCACCCCAGTGTCTGTGTCCATTGTTTATGCTAATATGCACACATACAAGTCTTTTGGTTGCTCTCTAACACTCTCTCTCTTGGCATTTGTCTCTGGATCTATTCTTGTTCATCAAATTATGTTGATCATTATATCCCACATATGAGTGAGATCATGTGATATTTATCTTACTCTGACTGGCTCATTTAGCTTAGCATAATGCTCCCCAGTTCCATCCATGCTGTTGCAAATGGTAAAAGTTCCTTTTATTTATAGTAGCATAGTATTCCATTGTGTAGATGTACCACAGTTTTTTAATCCACTCATCTGTTGATGGGCACTTAGGCTGTTTCCAGATCTTAGCTATGGTAAATGTGCTGCTATGAACATAGTGGTGCATATATCCTTTCTGATTGGTGTTTCTGTTTTCTCGGTATATATACCTAGAACTGGGATCACTCAGTCAAATGAGAGTTTCATTTTTAGTTTTTTTTAGGAAACGCCATACTTTTTCCAGCTTTTAACCATCCTATCTAATAAAGAAGGAATATGCTAATTGACTCTTACACTGTGGCAAAGCCAATAAGGAGTGAATATACTAATTGACTGCCAAGCCCTCAAAATAGTGGCATCCATAACCAATAAGGAGAGAATATACTAATTGACTGCCCAGCCCTCAAAATAGTGGCATCCATAACCAATAAGGAGGGAATATGCTAATTGAATACCATGTCCTCAAAGATGGTGGTGCCCACAGCCACAAGATGGCAGCACCCAGTCCTCTCAGCCCCACTAAGGTGGCAGGAATGTGGCAAGGCCTGGCCCACCCAGGCTGCTTCGGACACCTGCCTCTGGAGTCCTGAAGTCCCCTCAGCCCCCCAGCTGCCCAAGGCTGGCCCAAGGTGCAGGCAAGCCTCAGATGGCGGCTGCCCAGCCGCCCAGGTCCGCCTGAGGCTCAGGTAAACAGAGCCGGCCAAAGCTTGCACTGCCAGCAGTGGCAGCAGCAGAGGTGTGATGGGAGAGTCGCCTTACCCTGATCACTGGGTCACCTCCTGCCCCTGAGGGCTCCCGAACTGTGAGAGAGGGCAGGCCGGGCTGAGGGTCCCCCCCTCCAGTGCATGAATTCTCATGCACCTGGCCTCTAGCTATATTATAAAGGACTAAAGTAGCCTTGAGTCTCTAGTTTCCTCTTACAACATAGTTCTAATTATTTTTTCCATAAAATATTTATAAGAAACAACACAGAATATTGCAGTCAACATTTAGTACTATGGGCAGTGCTTCATTTTTTTAAATATAATGCAATTTATAAAATGCCACTTGCATATTGCCTGACAATATATTCTGGCAAACTGGATTTATGCTAAGTATCCTTCATACCAATACTTTGCCATCCCTGATGATGACTCAATAGAGGTTAAACACTAATTCATCAAAAATAGAAAAATCAAAGCACATGGGTTATTTTATTTTTTACTTTGTCAATTCCAAATTTCAACTTTTTTTATTTTTCTGATATTTCATCATTATGTATTCTTTTCACCCTCTCCATTTTTAACATTAATATGTGATAACATTTTGAAAAGTGTAATTGTTTTTTTCAACAATGGGATTAAATCATAATATTAGGTAACTGTCCCATCTTAAAATCTTGCTTAGTTGTTTACAAATGACATTATATAGGGGGTATATCAGTTTTAAAAATACAGAAATGATAAAGACAGAAAAAATAATATAGTAAAGTATGAAATTTATACTTGAATTGTAACAAATAAATCATCTTATTCCAAGTAAAATGTAGTTTTGATCTTTCTATTACACCTTAGCTTGTTCTCCAATTGGAGTTTCAGCTCTCTTCCCACTTTATAGATTCAAAACTGCAAACATGTAAAACTCAATTTGAAATGCTGTGTTAACTGGAAAAGCATAGCTGGGCACATGACTTCTAAGGTGTGAGCTGTACTGTGCAGTGGGCTTTATTCATAAGCATGTTCTCAAAGCAAAATGAGATATTCAACACATCAAAATGTAATTCCATAGATTGCTATGCATAAGCAAGAAACTTCAAATAAATTATGACACATTTTCTGTTGAATTGTACCAATTTAATGCCTGAAGTCACTCATGACTCATTATTATTATACTCTTTTGGAGCTGTATTTGTCACCTACTTGCCTAACTTTAAGACCTTAACTTCATTAATTTCCTTGCCTGCTATTTTTAATTTTCTACTTTTTTGTCTCTTATAGCCAGCCACACCTTTAAACTTGACGTTTACCTAGGATACATGCTTTTTGCAAAAACGTTCTATACATGTGTGGTCACTGACATTAATATTATGTCCTGCTAAAATATGTGTGTGTGTGTGTATGTGTGTGTGTGTGTGTGTGTTATTAAGACTGTGAGTCAGAAATGGCAGGGCACATTTGAAAATAAATGTGGTCTCCTCTTAGTATACTCTGAGACAAATGTGATTTAAGAATTAATCCAGAGTAAATAGATACCCATCCAATATCCTAATCCTTTTTATAACATGCAACACAGAGGTGGATCATCCAACTTCTATTAAATCATTTCTAGGGATGAGGAAGCTTATATACTATGAAAACCATAATATTCCATTGTTAGGCTTTAGAAATTTATTATACAACTTAAATTTGGTTCCCTGCAAGTTGCATCTGTTTATTTTTGTTTGTTTGTTTGTTTTCTATTATCCACTTCTTTGTCAATATAAACTAAGTCTAAATCTACCATATAACAGTATGATTTGATTTCTGGGAAATAGATGTATTATCTTGTCAAAATTTATCTTCTCTAGGATAAACTTTATTCCTTTAAGTTCCTCACATAACATTCTTGATTTTTTTTTGTTTTTTACCAGCATGTTTCTCATCTTACTTTGACCTTAAGTTTTTCTTAAAATATAGCAATCAAAAGCTGACTCCTAAGTTCTACCATACTAACTATCTATATAAGCATAACATATATTTGCATTAAGATCTTTGTCTTTTAAGTTCATCTTGATAAGGTCAAATACAAAGCTCTTGGGCATATTTCCAGAATTTGGCCATAATATTGGCAATAATCCATCAGTTATTTGAGTAGAGTAATTCAATCAGTATTATCCAGTCCATGTTCCTCAATCTTTTTCACTAGGTTATAACAAAAAAAAAAGTTCTCCGGTGTATGCTTACAATCAAGGGAATATATAAGGCTAGCGAGAGTACCATAAAATGAAATGATGTAGGTTGTAATATCAGCAAGATGGTAGAGAGGAAGCCCTGGACTCTGCTCTTCCCCACAAACACAACTTTCAGCAATAATTCATGAGCAAATTTTTGGGTGAGAAATACAGAAATGCATTTAAAAACTCCTGTACCACAGATGAATATGAAACCACACTCAGTGAAACTGATATGGATAGATTCAGGACATTCTCTTACCAGTAACCTCATTCCCAGCACGGTGACATATGATTAGGAATAGATGCCCTAGTACCCAACTTCTCCCAGAGGAAGAAAAGAGTTCACACATGCAATGCCCTAAAATTCCCAAGAAGGCTTCTCAGAGGACTTGATTTTATCTTGCCAGTCTTGGAACTCTGATAGATATAGCTTGTAGAAGCCATAGCTTCTCCTTGTTGTTCAGCTCTGCACAAAACAAGTGAATGAAAAATCCCAGCTTTCAGTTTCCTTCTGGGGAGAGAAAAAATTTATCTATACATCCAATGTCCCAGCTTCTCTGAGATTATCCAAAGAACTGGCATCCATCTTCCCAGTCTTGGAGCTTTGACAGTCTTGCCATAGTCTAGCCACCTAGAAAAGAATGAAAATAGTAACATGAGGTTCTAAAGGCCATGTATACACTTCCTGGCTCAGCACAGAGTGAACAGACCAAAATCACAGCTGCCTGTTTCTTCCTGGACAGGGAATAAGTTTGTCTGGTATGGAAAGCCACACATTTTCTGATGACTTCCCAAAGGACTGGCTTCTGACTTGCTTGTCTCATAGTGATTATGGGACCTGGCACAACCTAGCTACCTGGGTGAAAGTGAAACAGAGATGGACCTTTGGGATGTCAGTCAACATAAACCCCACCGACATGTCTTTCACCACATAGTGAACAGATGAAAAAGCGAGCTCCTAAATTCTCCCAGGGGAGGGAAAAACTTGGCTGGGGTGTCCAATTATGAAACTCTTCTGGAGGCTGCCCAAGAAATTGATTTCAGTCTCTTTAGTCTCAGTACACACGTGGGACTTGCATACCTTACCAGGGGTCCTCAAAATACAGCCCGCGGGCCACATGCAAATACAAATATTATATTTGTTCCCGTTTTGTTTTGTTTTTTACTTCAAAATAAGATATGTGCAGTGTGCATAGGAATTTGTTCATAGTTTTGTTTTTTTGTTTTTTAAACTATAGTCTGGCCCTCCAACGGTCTGAGGGACAGTGAACTGGCCCCCTGTTTAAAAAGTTTGAGGACCCCTGCCTTAGACCCCTGAGGACTTTAAGAACAAATGAAGTGTGTTAAACAAAGGTTTGAGATGTTCCCAGAATCTCTATCTGAGCTGACTGGTGGGGATTTTCTGTATGAGTCAAGAGAGGTGGCTTCTTGGCTTAATGTGCAAACTCCAACACAGAGATTCAAGGAGAATGAAGAATCAGGCAAAAATGTTCCTAACAAAGGGCTAAGATAAATCTCCAGAAACAAACTCTATTGAAAAAGTATTTCATGATTTATCTGAAAGATAATCCAAAATAACCACCCTAAAGATGATCTCTGAGGGGGGAAAAAAAAAAAGTACCATAAGGAAAGTAAAAATCTCAGCAGAGAGAAAATATAGAAGAATACCAAACAGAACTAATGGAGCTGGAGAACACAATAATTAAACTAAAAAAAAAAAATCACTAGATGGGTTAAACAGCAGACTACACCAAGAAGAAGAAAGGATCAAGGAAGTTGAATACAGGTTACTGAAAATTATTCTGTCAGAAGAGAAAAAAAATAAGAAAATAAATAAATAGTGAAGAAAGCTTAAGTGGCTTAAGGGACATCATCAAGCATTATGGAAATTATTTAGATGGAGAAAAGAGAGAAAACACCAGAAAGCTTATTCAAAGAAACGATCATTGAAAACTTCCCAAATATGGGGAAGATGGATATACACTTCCAAGAAGCCCAAAAACATCAAACAAGATTAGTTGAAATTCACACTGATTCACAATGTAACCAAATCATCAAAAATCAAAAATTAAAGACAGAATTTTGAAAGCAGCAAGAGAAAAATATGACTTATGTACAAAATAAGGCCCCATAAAATTATCAGTGGATTATTTCAGCAGAAACCATACAGAGCAGAAGGGAGTGGGATGGCATATTAAAAGTGATGAAAAAAATTGTTAAGCAAGAATACTCTGCCAAAAATAAACTGTCCCCAAATAAAGGAGAGATAAATACTTTATCATAAAACAAAAGCTGAGGGAGATAATTATATCTAGACATGTTTTATAAGAAATAGGAGTTCTTATAAAGTTTTTTTTTTTTCAAGTTGAAATGAAAGGTAGCTAAAGAACAACTTGCTAATGTAAAAAAGCATAAAACTTACTGGTAAAGGTTAATCTATAGACAAATACAGAATACTGTATCATTCCTGTAAGAGTGGTGGATAAATTACTTTTATTTATGTTATAAAAGTTCAAAGACAAATTATGACTATAACTAAAAATGTTAAAAAAAAATACACAATATGGATAGATGCAAATTTTAACCAGAAAACAAAGTGTACTGGGGGAGATAAGTTAAAGAATAGAGACTTTGTGTGATGGAAGTTAAGTTGTTATCAGCTTAGAACAGACTGTTATAATTATAGCAATTTTGCTGTTCACGAGACAATCACTTTATATATAAGGACATACATAGGCAAAGGGATCAAAAAGTTATTCCATGCCAGTTGTAACCAGAAGAGAGCAGGAATGACTATACTGATATGAGACAAAACAGACTTTAAATCAAAGACTGTTGAAAGATTCATAGAGAGCAGGCTGACAGCTGTCGGGGCAGGGGATTGAGAGGGGAGAGAAAAAATTCATAGATACAGACAAGAATATGGTGATTAGAGAAGGAGATGTGGAAGGAGGTAGAAGAGAGTATAGGGGGAATAAATGGTGAAGGATGGAGAGTTGACTTGGGGTGGTAAACACACAATACAGTGTACAGATGATGTGTTATAGAATTGTGTACCTTAAACCTCATAATTTTGTTAACCAGTGTCACCCCAATAAATTCAATGAAAACAAAACAAAACAAAGCTGTCACAAGAAACAAAGAAGGACATTATACCACGATAAAAGGGTTAATCCACTAGGAAAATATCAGGATTATAAATATATATGCACCCAACATCAGAATAATCCTACCTAATAATAGACAAACATGGTAATTAACTGTACATCTGACACGTTTCCCATTGGCTAATCAGGGCGATATGCAAATTAACTGCCAACCAAGATGGTGGCCAGCAGCCAAGCAGCTGAAGCGAACAGGAGGCTTGCTTGCTCCAGTGAAGGAGGAAGCTAAGGTTCCCCGCCTATCACTGCAGGGCACTAAGCTTGCACTCTAAGCAACTATGTTGCAATTATAGATGCTAAACAAACCCCATGCTTTCAGCCAGCTGGCCGAGCTGGAGTTGCAACAGAGTTTCGATTATAGAACCCAAACAAACCCAGATACCTGCTTTCAGCAGCCGAGGACTCAGAGCTGGAGCCGAGCCTCAGAGCTAAAGCTGGCTCTCAGTTCCAGTGACAGCCATAGAAGGTAAATAAATCCCAGAATAAAAAAAAAAAAGAAAAAAAGGAAGGGTTGGGAGCTTCAGTCACCCGCCAGCCTGAAAACGGCCCTCAGCTTCTCATCCAGACTGGCCAGGCACCCCAGTGGGGACCCCCACCCTGAAGTGGGTGTGACCAGCTGCAGCCATCATCCCCTCACCCAAGCTAGCCAGGCACTTAAGTGGGACCCCCACCCTGATACAGGACACCCTTCAGGGAAAACCAGCTGGCCCCCACCCATGCACCAGGCCTCTATCCTATATAGTAAAAGGGTAATATGCCTCCCAGCACTGGGATCAGCAGAGCCACGAGGCCTCCCAAACCCGGGATCAGCGGATCCGCGGGGCCTCCTGGCACCAGGATCAGCAGAGCCTCCCAGCACCAGGATCAGTGGAGTAGCAAGGCCTCCCAGCACCAGGATCAGCAGAGCAGTGAGGCCTCACTTTCCCTGTGTCAAGGGAAGCTGTGAGGGATCAGCGGAGCAGTGAGGCCTCCTAGCACCGGGATCAGCAGAGCAGTGAGGCCTCCCAGCACTGGGATCAGCAGAGCAGCGAGGACTCCTAGCACCGGGATCAGCTGAGCAGCGAGGCGTCCTGGCCCCTGGAGCAGCGTGACAGGGGGCAGTGCCCGAACCCCCTGATCGCCCTGTGGCTCTGTGTGTGACAGGGCGCAGGGCCACAATCTCCCTATCCACCCTGTTCTATTTGTGACAAGGGAAGGCGGCCCAACTCCCTGATCGGCACTGCTCTGTGTGTGACAGGGTGGAGCTGCAACCTCCCCATCGGCCCTGCCCTGAGTGTGATAGGGGAAGTTCCCCAACCCCCTGATCGGCCCTGCTCTGTGGGTGACAGGGGGTGCCCCAACTCCCCTATCAGTACTACTCAGCAGGTCGTTATCTCCGGAGGGGTCCCAGACTGTGAGAGGGCACAAGTGGGGCACAAGAGGGGCTGAGGGACAATCCCTCTGACCAGTGCACAAATTGTTGTGCACTGGGCCTCTAGTAATAATAATAATTTTAAAAACTCTTTGAAAATTTAATATGTTTCAGTTATCCTATCTAATAAAAGAGAAACATGCAAATTGACCATAACCCCGACACCCTTCCCATTGGCTAATCAGCAAGATATGCAAATTAACTGCCAACCAAGATGGCAGCCAGCAGCCAGGCAGCTGAAGCAAACAGGAGGCTTGCTTGCTTCAGTGATGGAGGAAGCCAATGTTCCCGGCCTGATGCTGCCAGCCTCTGAGCTGCACTCTAAGCAACTATGTTGCAATTATAGAAGCTAAACAAGCTCCAGAGATCTGCTTTCAGCCAGCTTTGGCCTCAGAGCTTAGAGATGCAGTTATGGCAACAGAGTTTCAATTACAGAACCCAAAGAAACCTAGAAACCTGCTTTCAGCCAGAATCGGTCTCAGAGCTTAGAGCTGCTGTGATGGCAACAGAGTTTCAATTATAGAAGCCAAACAGAACCAGAAACCTGCTTTCAGCCCTCAGAGCTGGAGCTGGCTCTCAGCTCCAGTGACAGATATAGAAGGTAAATAAATCCCAGAATTAAAAAAAAAAAAGAAAAGAGAAACCAAGATGGCGGCATAGGTTAACGCCGGAGATCGCTGCCTCAAACAACCACTTCAGAGATATAACTAAAGGACAGAACGGACATCACCCAGAACCACGGGAAGGCTGGCTGAGTGGAAATTCTACAACTAGGAGGAAAGAGAATATCATACCCAGACTCAGAGGAGGCGCAGTGCTGAAGTGAAATACTCAGGTGTGGAGTGTGCGCGCGGAGCGGGCTGGCGGCGGAGGGCGCGGTTGTTGTTTTCAATCGGGAGGGAGTTTCAGACTCTGAGCTCCAGATCCGGGCGAGTCTCTGGGGACCGAGACTCAAACGGGAGAAACGGGACTGTCTGGCTTCGGTCGGAACTCGAAGGCAGCTTTCTCTCCGAGGTTTGCAGCCATTGCTGGGGCTCTGAGAGGCAGAGCCCCTGGGGAAGGAACTGAGAGTCACCATAACTGCTTGTTCCGCCCGCCCTGGAGATCCCCGGGGACCCGCCCCGCCCAAGCCCTGTGCAGCGCCATTTGCCGGATAGCCTCAGGCAAAGGCTAGATTAGCACTGCCCTAGAGATCCAGCACAGAAGCCCTCCCACTACAGACACAGCAGACTCTCATAGCCAGTTAGCCTGGAGGTCAAATCACCCCGGTATTGCCGACATCAATCAAGGCTTAAAGGCAACAAGACTGCGGACAAAGACCACTACGGGGTGCACCAAGAAAGCATAAAAAATGCGGAGACAAAGAAACAGGACAAAACTGTCAATGGAGGATATTGAGTTCAGAACCACACTTTTAAGGTCTCTTAAGAACTGTCTAGAAGCTGCCGATAAACTTAGTAAGGCCCTCGAAAAGACTGGTGAGACCGCCGATAAATGTAGTGAGATCCTCAAGAAATCCAATGAGACCCTCGATGTTGTGATAAAGAACCAACTAGAAATTAAGCATACACTGACTGAAATAAAGAATATTATACAGACACCCAACAGCAGACCAGAGGAGTGCAAGAATCAAGTCAAAGATTCGAAATGCGAAGAAGCAAAAAACACCCAACTGGAAAAGCAAAATGAAAAAAGAATCCAAAAATGCGAGGATAGTGTAAGGAGCCTCTGGGACAGCTTCAAGCGCACCAACATCAGAATTATAGGGGTGCCAGAGGATGAGAGAGAGCAAGATATTGAAAACCTATTTAAAGAAATAATGACAGAAAACTTCCCCCACCTGGTGAAAGAAATAGACCTACAGGTCCAGGAAGCGCAGAGAACGCCAAACAAAAGGAATCCAAAGAGGACCACACCAAGACACATCATAATTAAAATGCCAAGAGCAAAAGACAAAGAGAGAATCTTAAAAGCAGCAAGAGAAAGAAACCCAGTTACCTACAAGGGAATACCCATACGACTCTCAGCTGATTTCTCAACAGAAACTTTGCAGGCCAGAAGGGAATGGCAAGAAATATTCAAAGTGATGAACACCAAGAACCTACAACCAAGATTACTTTATCCAGCAAAGCTATCATTCAGAACTGAAGGTCAGATAAAGAGCTTCACAGATAAGGAAAAGCTAAAGGAGTTCATCACCACCAAACCAGTATTATATGAAATGCTGAAAGGTATCCTTTGAGAAGAGGAAGAAGAAAAAAAAAGGTAAAGATACAAATTATGAACAACAAATATGCATCTATCAACAAGTGAATCTAAGAATCAAGTGAATAAATAATCTGGTGATCATAATAGAATCAGGGACATAGAAAGGGAATGGACTGACTATTCTTGGGGGGGAAAGGGGTGTGGGAGATGCGGGAAGAGAATGGACAAAAATCGTGCATCTATGGAAGAGGACAGTGGGTGGGGAGTGAGGGCGGAGGGTGGGGCGGGAGCTGGGAGGAGGGGAGTTATGGGGGGAAAAAAAAGAGGAACAAATGTAATAATCTGAACAATAAAGATTTAATTAAAATAAATAAATAAATAAATAAATAAAAAAGCTGTGTGATTTGCAACTGCAAAAAAAAAAAAAAAAAAAAAGAAAAGAAAAAAAAGAAAAAAAAGGAGAGGCTGGGAGCTTAAGTTGCCGTCCAGCCTGAAACAGCTCTCAGGCCCTCACCCAGACTGGCCAAGCACCCCAGTGGGGACCCCTACCCTGAAGGGGGTGTGACCAGCTGCAAACAGCCTTCAGCCCATCATCCAGGCTAGCCAGACACCCAAGAGGGACCCCCACCCTGATCCGGGACACTTTCGGGGCAAACCAGCCAGCCCCCACCTATGCACCAGGCCTCTATCTGATACTACAGGCAGGGTGGGACAGTGCAAGCTGCCATCTGGGCCCCATGTGCAGCCCTGGGCAGCGGGGCATAAGCCCCGCCCCCAGCCGGGACCCCTGTGTGCGACCTGAGGTCCCAGCTGGGACCCCCGGGCTGCCTAAGCCCTGTACTGCTAAGCCCCACCCCAAGCCGGGACCCTATGACTATTGGAGAGCAGGAAAGTGCCTCTGAGCCCTGGGTTGCTGTGGTGATCCGGCCATTGGTAAGTAGAAAAGCCCAGACTGTAGGCAGCCCCCAGCTGCACCTTCTCCTTGGTCGCCATGAGGATCCGGGAGCAGGAAAGCAAGCCTTGCCTGAGGGCAGCCCCAAACTTTGCCTGCTCCCCAGTTGCCATGGTGATCCAGGAGCAGGAAAGCAGGCCCCAGCTGCGCCTTTTCCCCGGTTGCCATGAGGATCTGGAAGCAGGAAAGCAAGCCTGGCCTGCAGGCAGCCCCAAACTTTCCCTGCTCCCTGGTCGCCATGTTGATCTGGGAGCAGGAAAGCAAGCCTGGCCTGTGGGCAGCCCCAAGCTGGGACTGATATGGGTGCAGGAAAGCCTGGTCTGTGGTCAGCCCCCAGCTAGGCCTGCTCCTGGTCGCCATGGGGATCCAGGAGCAGGAGAGCAAGCCTGGCCTGTGGGCAGCTCCAAGCTGGGCCTGCTCCCCGGTTGCCATGGCGATCTGGGAGCAGGAAAGTCTGGCTTGCAAGCAGCACCCCCATCCTGGCCATAGCTCAAGGGAGAGTACAACATGCAGTGGAGGCCAGGAGCCTGAGACATCAACACAGAGGTGCTCCTGCTCCAAGCCTCCATGGTGTGGCTGGGGGCAGGCCCCCAGCAGACACACACACACACACACACACACACACACACACAGTGCCTGCTCCGAGCCTCCAGTGTGGCTGAGGCCAGACCCCCAGTGGGGACACACACACACACACACAGCAACTGCTTCGAGCCTACATGGCACGGCTGGGGGCAGGCCCTAGCAGACGGACACACACACACACACACACACACACACACACAGGACGCCTGCTCCAAGCCTCTGCTGCCAGACTGTGGCCATCAGTAGGACATCCACTGAGGGCTCCCGGACTGTGAGAGGGGCAGGCTGGGATGAGGGAACCCCACCCCCCAGTGCACGAATTTTGTGCACCGGGCCTCTAGTTAATATATAAAGAAAACATTTACAGAACTGAAGGAGGAAATAGACAAAATATAATAATAGTAAGAGAATCCAATACCCTATTTTAAATAATGGAAAGAATATACAGACAGTTCAATAAAGAAATATATGACTTACATAACATTATAGATCAAGAAGGCTTAACGTATGTAATAGAGCATTCTATTCAACAGCAGCAGAATACGCATTCTTCTCAAGCACAGAGGGAATTTCTCTAAGATAAATTACATGTTAGGTCACAAATCAAGGCTTAACTGAAAATAAGATTAAGTATTTTTTTTTTTTTTACCACAATGGTATAAAAGTAAAAATCAATAATAGAAGGAAAACTGAGAAATCATAATACATGGAAATTGAACAACACATTTTTAAACAACCAATGGATCAAAGAAGAAATAAAAAGGGATTATTTCAAGACAAAAAATGAAACAACATATCAAAACTTACAGAATATAGCAAAAGCAGTGTTAAGCAGTCCCTTTAGCATTTCTTGCATTGCTGGCTTAGTCGTGATAAAATTCTTCAGTTGTTTTTTTGTTTTGTTTTGGTTTTGGGTTTTTTTTGGTTTTTTTTGTTTTTTGTTTTTTGTTTTTTGTCTGTGAAGCTTCTGATTTCACCTTCAATAATAAATAATTAAAAAATAAATCCTGGGGGATGGATGAGGGAAGGTCAATGGGGGGGGGAGGAGACATATGTAAGACTATATGTAATACTTTAAACAATTAAAAAATATAACTCCCCCCTCCAAAAAAAAGGAAAAAAAACTTGTATGCATAACCCATGGACACATACAATAGTGCAGTGAAGATCTGGGGAGGGGGCGGGAGCAGGGGTGGAGGAAGTCAATGGGGGAAAAATGGGACATCTGTAATACCTCCAACATAAAGAGAAACAAAAACATTAAAAAAATCTATTGCCAAAAACAAACAAACAAACAAACAAACAAACAAAAACCCCCACAAAACACCACAGTAAAATAACAACAAAAAAGGATTTTAAGGGGAAGTTTATAATGAGAAATACCTACTTTTAAAAAAGATCTTAAATATAGAATTTAATATATAGCAAGCATCTCGAAAAAGAAGAAACTAAACCCAAATTTACATATAACGGAAATAATGAAGATTAAGTCAGAAATAAAATTTTTAAAACTCTTATTTAAACGAAGTAAAAAGTATTTAAATAAATGAAGTCAGATATTAAGGAAGAGACATTACAATAGATGCCACAGAAATAAAAGGTCCAAGAGACTGTTATAAATAATTATTTGCAAACAAATTGGATAACCGAGTAGAAATGGATAAATTCACAAAACTATAAGACCTACAATGACTGAATCATGAAGAAAGAGAAAGTCTGAATGGACCTACAGCTACTTTGGAGTTTGAATCATTAATGAAATACCACTCAACAAAGAAATGCCCAGACCTGATGGCTTTACTGGTAAATACTCCCAAACCTTGGAGATAGAATGAACGTAAATCCTTTCAAACTCTTCAGAGAAATGAAGAAAGGGGAACACTTCCAAACTTACTTCATGAAGCTAGTTTTACACTGGCACCAAATTTTGATTAAAAAAAAAAAAAAAAAACCACAACCACACAAGAAAAATTAAAACTACTGTTAAGTATCCCTGAAGAATGTAAATACAAAAATCCTCAACAAAATATGACCAACCAAATTCAGCACTACATCAACACAATAAAAGAAAATAGTCACATGATTTTCTCAACACATGCAAAAACACATTTTATAATTTTCAATATTTTTTTCATAATAAAACCTCTACAAACTAGGAATAGAAGAAACTACCTCAACATAATAAAGTATATAGTTAACATCATTCTCAGTGGTAAAACAAATCCTGTAGGATCACGAGAAAGGCAAACATGTTCATTGCCACATCTATTCTATATAATACTGGAAGAGCTAGGCAGAACAATTAAGAAAGAAATAAAAGGCCTCTAAATCAGAAAGAAAGAAGTAAAATTGTCTCTGTAGATGACATGGTCTCATATAAACACCCAATTAAAGCAAAAGAAGCCATCAATAAAATAAAAAGAGTACCCACTCCATGGGAGAACATATTTGCAAATGATACATCTGATAAGGGATTAACCTCCAAAATCTACAGGGAACTCATACAACTTAGCAAAAGGAAGATAAACAGCCCAATAAAAAATGGGCAAAGGACCTCCATAGACACTTCTCCAAAATGGACATACAGAAGGCCAAAAGGCATATGAAAAAGTGCTCAATGTCACTGATCATTTGAAAGATGCAAATCAAAATGATAATGAGGCACCACCTCACACCTGCAAGAATGGCTGTCATCAACAAAGGAAAAGTGTTGGCGAGGATGTGGAGAAAAGGGAACTCTTGTGCACTGCTGGCAGGAATGCAGACTGGTTCAGCCTCTGTGGAGAACAGTTTGGAGTTGAATTAAAAATGGAATTGCCATTTCACCCAGTGGTCCCACTTCTAGGAATAAATCCCAAGAACTCAGAAACACCCATCAGAAAGGATATGCACCCCTATGTTCATAGCAGCAGAATTTACAATAGCTAAGATTTGGAAACAGCCTAAGTGTCCATCAGCAGATGAATGGATTAAGAAACTATGGTAGGGAAGGGAAAAGATGGTGCTGGCAGGACGGAGGTGAGGGAGAGGAAGTGAGTGAGTCAGGAGATGAAAGGAGACTTTGTGGATGTGTGTGATGTGTGTGAGTGAGTGAGGGACAGTTAAATCTGGCAGGAGCAACAGGGGCTGGCAGACCAGGCTATCTTGGACAGGAAGAGACTACTACCACTGCGGGCACCTCCCGGACTGCGGGACTTGGGCACGGAGCCCATGCCATCTTAAAGGGGAGAGCAGCCTTTTCTAGGAGCTCATGTCCTGCTGCCCCACCTGCAGACCTGCAGACCCTGAGACCTCCACCTCCAAAGGTGCACCATTCCTGCAGCAGCAAGTGCGACTTCCCTTCTCCCCAGCAGCAGAACTCCAGACACCACATTTGCGCATTCCCAGCTTGCAGGCATCCAGGGCACACCACTCTTGTATGCTGCTGGGAATCCCTGGTGGGTATGATTTTGAACAGTCAAAGGTGCACTGCCCCACAGTAGAAATTCTGAATTCCCTCTTCCTGAATAACTGCCAACAGACAACCCAGCTGCACAACTTCAGCACCAGGGCCCCTCAGAGTGCATCAGAGCTCTGCCCCAGCAAATGCACCACCACAATCCTGCATTTCCAATGAGCAGGCAACCAGAGCCCATCTATTCACAGGGCACTAGTGGGAGCTGCAGTGAACCCCGGCTGGGTGCAATCTTGGACAAACAGGGACGCACTCTCTCTGCAGTAGAAATTCTGAATTCTGGGCATTCACTCATTCTGGACACCTACTCACAGACGCTTCAATTATGCAGCTTCATGCCAGGGCCCTTCAGAGTGCTTCAGTGTGCTGAGCTGGCAAATGCACCACAGGTGCCCCTGTGAGCTGCCACTGGAAGCGTGTGCCTATCCAACCACAGCTGCAGCAGCAAAAACTGAGTCATCCTACCCCACAGCTGCAGAACTCTGGACAGTAGAATCACATGCTTTTCCAGTGTGTAGGCCTCTCAAGCCCACCCCGACACAGGCAGGCCTGCTGGGCATGCACTTATACAAACAGGGCACGCTGCTGGGTTGTAGAAATGCTGAACTCCCTCTTCTGGGATACCTGACCACAGACACCACAATCCCATGGCTTCAGTGCCAGGGTCCTTCAGAGTGCCTCAGTACACCCTGCTGGCAAATGCATCATGGCACCATGGATGTCCCTGTGAGCCACCACTGGGGGCAAGTGTATCCAACCACAGAAACAGCAGCAAAATCTGAGTCTGCCCACCCCAAAACTACAGAAATCTGGACACTGCAGTCAAGACTTTCCAGAGTGCAGGTCTCCTGAGACCCACCACCCCAACAGACGGTTCCTGGGTGCCAATGTGAGTCCCCATGGGGCATGCGCAATTTCAACTAAGGGCACAAGACAGCAAAAATTGGGACAACCCCCTCCATGGCTGCTGCTGAATTCTGGACACTGCAGTTGTGCCTTTCCAGCTCATAGGCCTACATCAAGAGAACCCAAAGAGCTCAAGTAGGGAGCTATGCTAGATTACCAAGTCCAGGAAACCTGAGAGATCACACCAGTAGCACCATCCCCAAAAGAACCTGGGTATCAAAGCAATTAGATTTACAATTAAAACGTTACAGCAAAACGGGAGGACAAAAAAGCAATCCCCAAAGGAAAGAAAAAGAAGATCACCAGAAAGGGAGTTAAATGAAAATGAAACTAGCAACATATCAGAGAAATAATTCAGAGTAATGGTTATAAGGATGTTCAAATGGCTGGATGACAAATACACACAACTCAATGAGAATTATAAGGAGCTGAATGAGAATGTCACCAACATGAAAAGGAACCAGGAGGAGATGAAGAATGACATAGCTGTAACAAAGAACACAATGGAAGGCTTACACAGTAGACTACAAGAGGCTGAGGAATGCATCAGCGAATTAGAAGACAAGGTAGGAAAAAACACACAAACACAGCAGCAACTGGAAAGAAGATTTAAAAAGCAAGAGAAGAGTGTAAAGGACCTTTGGGAAAACAAAAAAAGAATCAGAATTCACATAATAGGGGTCCAAGAAGGAGAGGAAAAGAAGCAAGGAATAGAAAACCTGTTTGAAGAAATGACAGAAAACATCCCTGATATTGGCAAGAAAAAAACTACGCAAGTCCAAGAAACACATAGAGTCCCAAACAAGATGAACCCAAAAAGACCTACACCAAGACACATCATAATTAAATTGGCAAACATCAATGACAAAGTAACAATCTTAAAGGCTGCCAGAGAGAGACAGAAAGTTACCTACAAAGGAGCTCCTATTAGAATATCAACTGATTTCTCAACAGTAACACACCAGGCCAGAAGGGAATGGAATTAAATATACAAAATGATGCAAAGCAAGGTACTGAATCCAAGAATACTATACCCAGCAAGGCTATCATTCAAAATTGAAGGCGGAATCAGGGGCTTCACAGAAAAAAAAAAAAGGGCTAAGAGAGCTCATTACCACCAAGCAAGAAATGCAAGAAATGCTAAAGAGACTGTTGTGAAAAGAAGAAACAGAAAGGCAAGAAGAAACACAAACATTAAGAATAAAAATGCCAAACAAGTACTTATCAATAATAACATTAAATGTAAATGGATTAAACGCCCTAATCAAAAGACATAGGGAAGCTGAATGGATAAGAAAACATGACCCATGTATTTGCTGTATGCAACAGACCCACCTCAGAACAGATGATTCACACAGACTGAGAGTGAAGGGATAGAAAAAAGAAATTCAGGCAAATGGAAATGAGAAAAAAGTTGAGGTTGTGATACTTATATCTGACAAAATAGGCCTCAAAGTAAAGGCAATAACAAGAAATAAGGAAGGCCACTACTTAATACTAAAGGGAACAATGCAACAAGAAGATATAACTCTGGTAAACATATATGCACCCAATATAGGAGCACCCAAATACATAAAACAACTTGTGGAAGATATCAAGGGAGAGATCAATAGCAATACAGTCATAGTAGATTACTTTAATACCCCACTGACACCACTGGATAAATCCTCTAAACAAAAAATCAACAAAGAAACAGCAATCCTACATGATTCACTAGATCAGATGGACTTAATTGACATCTTAAGAATATTTCACCCTAAATCAACAGAATATACATTCTTCTCCAGTGCACACAGGACATTTTCAAAGATAGGCTACATATTAGGACACAGGCAAAGTCTCTTCAAATTCAAGAGGATAGAAATCATAACAAGCATCTTCTCAGATCACAATGGCATAAAACTAGAAATCAACTACAATAAAAACAATGAAAAAAATCAAACACTTGGAGGCTAAAGAGCATGCTATTAAACAATGATTGGGTTAACAAAGAGATCAAAGAAGAAATAAAAAGAATCCTGGAAACAAATGACAATGAAAACACAACAATCCAAAATCTATGAGACACAATGAAAGCAGTCCTGAGAGGGAAGTTCATAGCATTACAGGCATATCTCAAAAAAACAAGAAAGACAGTCAATAAATTGTCAAACCTTCCAACTTAAAGAATTAGAAAGAGAGCAACAATAAAAGCCCACAGTATTCAGAATGAAGGATATAATAAAGGTCAGAGCAGAAATAAACGACATAGAGACCAAAAATACAATTCAAAAGATCAATGAAAACAAGAGCTGGTTCTTTGAAAGGATAAAAAAGATTGATGAACCTCTCACCAGGCTCACCAAAAAACAAAGACAGAGGACCCAAGTAAACAAAATCCGAAATGAAAGAGGTGAAGTGACAACTGATCCTACTGATACACAAAATATTGTAAACAAAAAAAAAAATACTAGGAAAAACTGTACTCCAAAAAACTGGACAACTTCAATGAAATGGACACATTGCTAGAAAAATAGAAGCTTCTAAAACTCAATCAGGAAGGATCAAAAAACCTGAATAGGTTGATAACTACTGATGAAATTGAAACAGTAATCAAAAAGCTTCCAGCAAACAAAAGCCCTGGACCAGATGGCTTCACAGGGGAGTTTAATGAACATTCAAAGAACTAAAACCAGTCCTTCCTAGATTATTCCAAAACATTCAAAAGGAAGGCACACTTCCAAGCTTTTTCTATAAATCTAACATTACCCTAATCCCAAAACCAGATAAAGACACCACAAAGAAAGATAAATGCAGGCCAATATCCCTGATGGATATAGATGCTAAAATCCTCACCAAAATTTTAGCAAACCGGATCCAGCATTACATTAGAAAAATCATACACCATGACCAAGTGGGATTTATTCCAGGGATGCAAGGCTCATACAATATCTGCAAATCAATAAATGTGATACATCAAATAAACAAACTGAGACAAAAATCACATAATCATATCAATTGATGCAGAAAAGGCATTTGACAAAGTCCAACCCTCTTTTCTGATAAAAACGCTCAGCAAAACGGGAATAAAAGGCTCATACCTCAACATCATAAAAACCTTATATGACAAACCTACAGCCAACATCATGTTTAATGGGCAAAAACTAAAACCATTTCCCTTAAGAACAGGAACAAGACAGGGATGCCCGCTTTCTCACTCCTGTTCAACATAGTTCTAGAGGTACTATTCATAGTGATCAGACAAAAAGGAGAAATAAAAGTCATCCAAATTGGAAAAGAAGTAAAATTGTCATTATTTGCAGATGACATGATACTGTACATAGAAAATCCTAAGGACTCCATCAAAAATTTGTTAGACCTAATAAATGAATTTGGCAATGTAGCAGGATACAAAATTAATGCCAAGGAATCTATGGCATCTCTATACACTAATAGTGAACTTACAGAAAGAGAAATTACAAAACCAATACCATTTACCATTGCACAAAAAAATTAAGATATCTCGGAATAAACTTAACTAAGGAGATAAAAGACCTCTACTCAGAAAACTACATGATGTTGAAAAAAGAGATAGAGGAAGACATAAACTGATGGAAGAACATACCATGTTCATGGATTGGTAGAATCAACATCATTAAAATGTCCATACTATCCAAAGCAATCTATAGATTCAATGAATTCCCCATTAAAACACAAACAGCATATTTCACAGATCTAGAAAGAACTCTCCAAAAATTCATCTGGAAAAAAACAAACAACAACAACAACAAAAAGGAATAGCTGCAGTGATCCTGAGAAAGAAGAACAAAGTAGGAGGGATCTCAATACCAAATGTCAAGATATATTAGAAAGCCACTATTCTCAAACTGCCTGGTACTGGCACAAGAACAGATATATAGACCATGGTATAGAATAGAGAACCCAGAAATCGACCCGAACTAATATGCTCAATTAATATTTGACAAAGGAGGCAAGAACATACAATGGAGTCAAGACAGTCTCTTCAATAAAGGGTGCTGGGAAATTTGGTCAGACACATGCAAAAAAATGAAACTAGACCACCATACACAAAAATAAACTCAAAATGGATAAAGGACTTAAGTGTAAGATGGGAAACCATAAAAATATTAGAGGAATCCATAGGCAGAAAAATCTCAGACATCTGCCAAAGCAATATCTTCACCGACACAGCTCCTAGGGCAGTGATGGCGAACCTTTTGAGCTTGGCGTGTCAGCATTTTGAAAAACCCTAACTTAATTCTGGTGCTGTGTCACACATAGAAATTTTTGATATTTTCAACCATAATAAAACAAAGACTTACATTTTTGATATTTATTTTATATATTTAAATGCCATTTAACAAAGAAAAATCAACCCCAAAAATGAGTTCGCTTGTCACCTCTGACACGCGTGTCATAGGTTCGCCATCACTGTCCTAGGGCATTGGAAACTAAAGAGAAAATAAAGAAATTGGACTACATCAAAATAAAAAGCTTCTGCACAGCAAAAGAAACCATCAACAAAAACAAACAAACAAACAAACAAACAAAAAAAACAAGAAAACCCACTGCATGGGAGAACATATTTGCCAACATTATCTCCTATAAGGGTTTAATCTCCAACATTTACAGGGAACTGATGCAACTTAACAAAAGGAAGACTAACAACTCAATCAAAAAATGGGCAACGGATGTAAATAGATACTTTTCAATAGAAGACATTAGGAAGGCCAAGAGACATATAAAAACCTCAGAGGGAAGGTAAGGGAGAATGGGGGTGAGGGGGAGAGATCAACCAAAGGACTTGTATGCATGCATATAAGCATAAGTGATGGACTCTGACAATAGGGGGTGAGGGTGAGGGCAGGACTGGGGGGATGAGGGGACAATGGAGGGATAAAAACACATTTGTAATACCTTAACCAATAAAAATTAAAAAATAAAGTATGGTAAATCTATTAAATGGAATACTATGTAGAAGTAAAAAAAAGAAATAACTCTTACCATTTGCAACAGCATGGATGGACCTAGAGAATATTTTGCTAAGAGAAATAAGACAGTCAGAGAAAGATAGTATCACATGATCTCACTCATATGTGGAATCTAATGACCAACATAAACTAATTAACAAAAATAGACCCAGAGACATAGAAACATCAAACAGACTGTCAAATCTCAGAGGGAAGGCAGGGGAAGTTGGAGGGGGGAAGAGATCAACCATTGAACTCATATGTGTATGTGTATAACCCAAAGACACAGACAGTGGGTGTTGGAAGGCTTGGGGTGGGGGGAGGATGGGAGAGGGCAATGGGAAAAATTATTGTTGTAATATTTTCAACAATAAATATTTATTAAAAATGTTAGAACAAATAAATTAAGTAAAGTTCAGGATATTATATCAACATATAAAATATCAATTGTTTTTTTATATACTAACAACAAACTATCAGACAAGGAAAGTAAGAAAATTCCATTTATGATAGCACTGAAAATAATAAAATACTTAAGAATAAATTGAACTAAGTAGACTAAAGATTTATATACTGAAAACTAAAACACATTGATGAAAGAAATTAAAGAAGGTACCAGAAATATAAAGTCATCCTGTGTTTATGGATTAGAAGACTTAATATTATGAAAATGTCAAAGTAATCTACAGATTCACTGCAATCTCTATCAAAATCACAATAACATTTTTAAATAAACAGAAAAAAATAGTTATAAATTCAGATGAAACCACAAATCATCATGAATAGACAAACTAATCTTGATAAATTACAATACTAGAGGCATATATCTTCCTAATTTCAAAATACATTATAAAGGTGCTGTAAACAAAACAGTTTGTCACTGGCATAAAGACAGTCATATAGCCCGTGGTCGGCAAACTGCGGCTCACGAGCCACATGCGGCTCTTTGGCCCCTTAAGTGTGGCTCTTCCTAAGCCTTAGGAGTACCCTAATTAAGTTAATAACAATGTACCTACCTATATAGTTTAAGTTTAAAAAATTTGGCTCTCAAAAGAAATTTCAATCGTTGTACTATTGATATTTGACTAATGATTTTGCTGACCACTCATATAGACCAATGGAAAACAATAGACCATAAATAATTTTACACATCTATGGACAATTGATCTTTTTCTTAACTTATATTTTTTAATTTTTTATTGATTAAGTTATTACATATATGTCCTTTCCCTCATATGATCCCCCATCCCCCCAACTTTGACAAATGTGCCAAGAATTCATAATGGAGCACAGATAAACTCTTCCAAAAAAGGTGTTGGTAAAACTGGATATCCACATGGAAAATAATAAAATTGGAACTTAATCTTATACCATACACAAAAAGTGACTGAGACAGTATTAAAAATTTAAACATAAAACCTGAAACTGTACAACTACTTGAATAAAACTTATGGGGAAAGTTTTATGGCATTGGTCTTTGCAATGATTTCCTGGGTATAACACCAAATACATAGGCAAACAAAGACAAATGGGACTATGTCAAACTAAAAACCTTCTTCACAACAATGGAAACAATTAAAAAAATCAAAGGTAACCTACAGAATGGCAGAAAATATTTGCAAACTATATATCTGGTAAGAGATTAATTTACAAAATGTGTAAGGAACTCATACAATTCAACAGCAAAATAACTAATAGTCTAACTTAAAAAAAATTGACTGACTGGAGCAATTTCTCAAAAAACCATAACAGAAAACATCCAAATGACCAAGAAGTATGAAATAATACTCAACATCAGTAATCATCAGGGAAATGTAAATGTAAATCAAAACCACAATGATGTGGTCAACATGGCTATTTATTAAAAAAAAAATAGACGATCATGTTGGTAAGTATGTGGAGAAACTGAAACCCTTGTACATTATCTTTGGAAAATGTGAAATGGTTTAGCTACTATGGAGAACAGTATAGGGGTTCCTTAGAAAATTAGAAATAGAACTACCATTTGATCTAGCAATCCTAGGTATTTATTTAAAATAATTGAAAACAGAATATCAAAGAGCAATTAGAACTATCATATTAATTGAGCTACTATTCATAATACCCAAGATATTGAAACAACCTAAATGTACATCAACAGGTAAATGAATAAAGAAAATGTAATATATATATATATATATATATATATATATATATATATATACAATGGAACATAATTTAGTCTCAATAAGAAAATTCAACATTATGCAACAACATGGATGAAGTTTGAGATCATATGCTACATGAAATAAGCCAATCACAGAAAAAAAAATACTGCATAATTCCACTTAAAGTATCTAATATAGTCACATTTATAGAATCAATTACTTATTTTGCTTTTGAGTTGTATGAGTTCCTTACATATCTTGTAGATTAATCTCTTACAGAATATATAGGGGCTGTGACAAGGTTAAAATGGGGAGTTACCAATCAATGAGAATACAATTTCAGTTAAGCAAAATGAATCAAGTTTTAGAGATCTTCTTTCCAACATACCACATATAGTTAATTATGTTGTATTGTGCACTTTATGACATCTTTATGTCACCCTTTTACTGGAAGGAATCTCATGGTACAGATATACTTTATCTAAGTTTGGAACTTTAAACTATCTTAAATATATTAAAAACTATCAAGGTATATGCAGGGCTAGGTATGCACAACTATTACTAAGAAGTCTGCAGATAACATCTTAAACGTTTGAAATTCATAATAAAAGGTAAGAAGTGTAGTGGAAAGAGTAATGGCAATTCCTCTATGCATAGAAGTGCCCACCAGCTGGATTAATTATGGCTAAATGCTAAGTTAACTGCCAAATGGATTGTCCAATTCAGTTCTCAGATAGAAACCACCAGTTTGAAACAAGAATCATTTATAGTAGTTGTTCCCTGGAAAATATGGGAAGTTCTTCATTCTCCAGGCTTTCATCCTGAAGCAAAGAAAGCACTCTGAAGCGATTCCTACAGCACGGTTTCTACAAGATCCTAATGGGGAAGAAATGACTAGTAAGCATATTTGTTTATTGGTTTATTGCTCCATTTGAACAACATATTTTTGAACAATAATATTTTGATGTTAACATTTTAAGAATCAATTGAAACTGAAACCAAATACCTTTTAAAGTTACTGTAACTTAATCAGTTTTAAATGAATCTGTGTTCTTTATAGACATTTTATTGTCTAAGAAATGCAATTAGGTCTAAATAGGTCAACTTCGTGACATTCATGATATGATTCATTAAATAAAAAAATCTTTTTTTCCACTTTCAGCTCTTGCTTCTTGCAAATAACTTAGATATTACTTTTCAAATGGTTCCAACTGCACCTGAATGCTGCTGGTGAACGGAAAATTTCCAAAAACCTCTTTGAAGATGATTGATAGTTAATATCCATCCCTCAATCATTCACATAGATTTTGCAAAAGGAAGCTGTTGTTCCCCAATTTACTTCAGCAATTCCTTGGTTTATGTGGTAAATTAGGCATGTGCTAATCAAATGGAGGAGGGGGGTGCAAATAAGAAACTAACTTAAGAGCTAAAGCCATATTGTGAATGGAATTATAAAAATGATATAAGTGTATTAAAAGGTTCATGAATCAGTTCAAACCAAAGTTTTATAAATTGTAAAAGGTTCATAATCAAATATTTATGGCACTCTCTCTGCAGTGTTTGAAAAATTAAATTATTAAAAGCAAATATTGTAGCAAATAGGTTCTCATCCATCTCAATAAAAGTTACATTTCACTATCACTGTCATATTATTACTTTTTTTGCTTTCAGTCTTTTAAGATTGAGGAAAATTGTAACAAACTCTAGTAACAAATCAAAGCTTTTCAATGTGATTTACTTTGTGAGTAATTTCTAATTGATTCAGACTGATGGTACTGCACAGTTTGATATATTGCTGAAGCAAGGAGATACTTTGGACCAAGTAAATTTATAAGCTCCTCTCCTGGAGAGAAAAATGGCTGCTATATTTCATGTTGTCATTTTTAGTTGTAACAAGGTAGTTGTATACCTGTGTGGATTGTTACAAAAGAATGCCAAACAATGTGTACACCTGTAACTGTCTCACCAAACCTATCAATTTCCATTTTGGCAGGCCTATCTTCTATTTGCTCAAAATTAAGGATTTAAACAAAATTGCAAAATTAAACCAAAAGGCCCAATCTCATATATAAGAAGCAAAGTTGCCTTGCAACATCACTCAGCCACCTACAGCTCAGATTCATATCTTTTAACATCACTAAAATTAGAACCATGAATGGCTTTGTTTTATGTTTTGGTTTGATCACTTCTGTTACTGTTGAGATATACTCTGTGCTTTGTTCAGAAAGTTTGAATGCTATTATTCTGGATATGGATCCAAATACTTTGAAAATGGCTTGGCGGGGGGAAGATTGTGCCTGCGTGTTTTACTTGCTCAAAAGGTCAGAAGCACTTCAATTCAGTGACAAATTGCCTTATTTTACAACAGATTTAACACTGGAATTTGAAAACAGCTCTGTCTGACACACTTTTAGGTTTGAACTAAGAATCTTCACCCAACGTGTATGTTCCTTGGCTGATAGAAAGTATCTCTGTGTGTGTGTGTGTGTGTGTGTGTGAGGAGGGTGGGGGTGGGGGTGGTGGAAAAGAGATAAAACAAAAAACAATTTTTCACTTTTTCTTATCTTATCCATTACAGTATGGAATATCCCAGAGACCTGATTTGGAAAGGTTCTCTTCAAATCTTATCATATAACGGAAACCTCTCTATGGTAATCTTGTTCCTCTTCAGCTAGGTATTATGCCATCTGGCTAAGTAACCATTTGCTATCTCTGCTGTTCCCTAGTGTACTATAAGAGGTGTCCCTAGGCCTACATAAAGACTTGAGATGCAGTGACATAAGATACTCTAGAGGATTCTAGCATATCAAAGGCTGTAACAAGTCTAGTAAGTTATAGCTGAGTAATTGTGAAAACATAATGGGATTTCAATACCTCCAAATTGCCCGGTTGTTTGGAATTCCAAACACTAACTTGTCATTAAAAGAGGAACTTTTCATATTCAAGTTTAGAGGTCTAGGAAACAGTAGGGTAGATAATGAAGACAATTATTTATGTAATTTAGAAAAGTAAACTGTGAATATTATGCTTAAAATAAACATTTTAGGTATTTTTTATTATAAGTAAATCAAACTCCCTCTCCATTCTTCCTATCTTTGCCCATTGCCAGACTCCTTTTTTGCTTTTTGATTTGTAAAATGACCACTATTTTGAAATTTAAAACTGATTTATTTCTGAGTCATCCTTTTTCCTTAATCCCTCTGTCAAACTTGCCACTAAATCATTTCATTTATTTTTTTCTGAAAATGCCACAGATTAATTTATCCTTCTTCATTCCCACTATGTTAGTTCAGAATGTCCCAAAACTCACATGTGAATTATTGCCACTGACATCTATTTCCCTAAAATCAAGGCTCTCCTATATGCCATCCATTTTATTTACTAGTATTATAATCAGGATGCATTTTCTAATGTACCTGCAAGCACAAATATACCCCATATTGACTACTACATCAAGGACAGATTATTTTGTCCAATCTTATCTCTCCCTTTTCTGCTTAGCTATATCTTTCTTTTATACTCATTATGGTTATTCTTGTGCTTTTTCATGCTGCTACCCTCAACTGAAATGTCATGAGTCTTAATCTCTACTTTCTTATGGTTGACAGTTCTTCAAGGTCTGAGTTAAGCCTCACTTTCACAAAGCCTTATATTTCAATCCACATTAATCTCTCCATGCATAAACTTAGCAGGGTAGTGAGTGTTTAATGCTTCCTGATAGAAGAAGTCAATTGTATGTTTTCAGGATCTTTAAATTTTCTATTATATTATTAGTTATATTTGAGATATATATCTCTTACATTAATAAAGATTCATAATTGTAATGCATTTGGGCACAGTGTCAAAAGAGAAGAAAGCCACAAAGAAATGCTATATATAGGAACATATATTTATAAAAACACATAGGAAAACGGCAGGAAAGATACTACCTTCAAAGTGATTACTTCCAAGGAAGGGAGCAAGACTGACAGAAAGGTCAATAAAGGAGATCTTTTATGTTTTATTATAAACTAGTGGCCCAGTGCATCAAATTCATGCACATTAAAAGGGAATTAATTAGAGGAAATATTTTAATATCGCTATTTCCCCTTTATAATAGAATTGTCAGAGATGAAAGAAAATTAGTAAAATATATATGAAAATCTTCCTCCTGTCAGAGTCTGGGGCATGCTGCGGAACCCAGAGTCAAGTCCCCGCCCACCTGCATGCACCTCGAAATCACGTGAGACCCAGACCTGGCCGGCCCAACCCCTGTCAAGTCCTACTGGGCAGAGGGCACAGCCTCAGGTCCCCAGGCTCAGCACTGGGGGCTCGGCCTGAGGTTCCCATCAAGCTCTGCTGGGTCAGGTTCACGGCCTCAGGTTCCCCAGCTGGGCACCAGGGCAGGGCTCATGGCCTGAGGTCCCACAGTCAAGCCCTGCTGGGCCAGGGGTGTAGCCTCAGGTCCCCTACCCCAGCATGGTGCCACACAACTTCAGGTCCCTGTTGATCGCTCGTTATGGCTCATTAAGGGAACCCTGCCTCCGCTGTGGGTGCTGCCATCTTGTGATGATGTGATGGAGTGAGGGTCAATTTGCATATTACTACTTCATTATATAGGAGACCAGTGGCCCAGTGCATGGATTTGTGCACATTGAAAGGAAATTCAGTAATTATGTTACTGCAAAAAATTACATATTAAAATAGTATATATAATATCTTAGTATTATAAAATTAAAACACATGTGTGATTGGCACTAGAAGAGATTTATATGTGTCATACATGTGCCAGTCAATGTTTATTTTTAAATTTCCAGTGTGCGTCATATGTACCGCCGGTTGGTTGGTCGGTTGGACAGTCAGACAGAGGTATAGTCAGTCACTTAGCCTATATATATATATATATATATATATATATATATATATATATATATATGGAGAGAGAGAGAGAGAGAGAGAGAGAGAGAGAGATACCTATGCATCTAGAAGTTTTCAAGAAGTAAACAGATGGTCTATAACTTACAATGGTTCACTTATGATTTTTCAACTTGATATTGGTGAGAAAGTGATGTGATATGCATTCAGTAGAAACTGAACTTTGAATTTTTAATTATGATCCTTTCCTGAGCTAGAAATATGTGGTAGAATACTCTCTCATAATGTTAAGCAGCAGCAGGGAGCCACAGCTCCCAGTCAATCATGAAATCAGGAGGGTAAACTGATACTCTACAGTGTATTGTGTTGCCTGTGTTTTTGGATATTGTGTTCTGACTACCTTTAAGGTAGGTTAGGCTAGTCTATGATGCTTTGTAGGCTATGTGGATTAAATGCTTTTTAAATTTACAATATTTTCAATTTATCTTGGGTATCATACTAAGTGAATAAGTCAGACAGACGAAGACACATACCATTTGGTTTTACTTATGTGTAGTATCTAAAAAAAAAAAAAAAAGAAACCCACACAAAACAAACAAACAGAGACAAAACAAAAATAGATTTATAGAAACAAAGACAAAAGCGATTGTTGCCAATGGGTGGGAAGTGAGGGGATAGCTGAAAAAGGTGAAGGGCAATATAGTCAATGATATTATGGTAAGTTTGCATGATGACATTGTGAGGTATAAAAATGGTGAATCACTATGTTGTACATTTAAAATTAATATAGCTAATATAATATGGTATACTAACTATACTTACCTAAAAATTTAAAAAATATGCTATTCCCATAGCACCTTTCAAGTACACAATACAATACTGTTTACTATAATCATCATGCTGTACATTAGATCCCTGGAACTTATTCCTCTCCTAACTAGAAGTTTGTACACTTTATTGAGCATCTTCACATTTCTACCATCCCAAAGTCCCTGACAACCATCGTTCTATTGTCTACTTCTTTGAGTTTGACTTTCTTAGAATCCACATACAAGTGAGATCATAAACTATTTACTTTTCTCTGATTTATTTCACTTAGCATATTCCCTTAATATCCATCCACGTTGTTACAAATGACAGGGTTTCCTTCCTTTTTTGGCTGGATAATATTCCATTATATATATTCTAATCTGACATGAGTTCAATAGTTTCAAAATTATATTCAAAATAAATAATTCAGTGGATGTGGAAGAAATAGGCAAGATCTTTCTTATATTTGTTCGTTGAAATAATTTTAGAGTGAAATTCACATCTTTTTGCTTTAACTTTTCTTTTTTTATATTTTACTTTTTTTCTTTTTAATCAAATTTATTGGAGTGACATTAGTTAATAAGTTTATATAGTATTCAAGTATAGATTTCTATGATACATTATCTGTATATTGCATTGTGTGCCAACTACCAAAAGTCAAATCATTTTCTATCACTTTATATTTGGCTCCCATTCCCTGTTATTACACCCCCATATCCCTGCCCTCTGATAAACACAATGCTGTTGTCTGTGTCTATGAGTTTCAGTTTTATATCCCACATATGAGTGAAATCACAGTTCTTAACTCTTTCTGACTTATTTCATTAGCATAATATTCTCAAGGTTCACACATGTTGTTGCAAATGGCAGTATTTCATCTTTTCTCATGGCTATGTAACACATCTTCTTTATCTAATCATCTATTGAAGGATACTTTGGTTGCTTCCATGTCTCAGCTACTGTCAATAGTGCTGCAATGAACATAAGGGTGTATCTATCTTTGCAAATAAATGTTTTCAAATTTTGAGGGTAGATACCCAGAAGAAGGATTGCTGTGTCATATGGTAACTCTATTCTTATTTTTTAAGGAAATGGCCACTATTTTCAATAGTGGCTATACAAGTTTACATCCCCCACTAGCGGTGAATGAGAGTACTTTTTTCTCCACAACCTCTCTAACACTTTTATTACTTGTCTTGTTGATAATAGCCATTCTAACAGGTGTAAGATGGTATCTCATTGTAGTTTTGATTTACATTTTCCTAATATATGTGTTAGCTATTTGTATGTCTTCATAGGAGAAGTGTCTGTTCAGGTTCTCTGCCTTTTTAAAAAATCTACACCTGAGGATATGTTTTTTATTGACTTTAGAGAGAGGAAGGAGGGGGGAGAGAAAGGGAAAGAGAAACAATGATGTGAGAGAGAAACGAGGATCAGTTGCCTCCTGTGCATGCCATGATCAGGAATAGAACCTGCAACTTTTTGGTTTACAGTACGAAGCTCCAACCAACTGAACCACCCCACCAAGGTTTTGCCCATTTTTTAATTGGCTTGTTTTTTGTTTTTGTTTTTTTGGTACTGAGTTGTATGAGTTCTTTATATATTTTGGATATTAACCTCTTGTCTGAGCTATTGTTTGTAAATGTCATTTCCCATTAGATTGTTTGTTTGTTTTTGTTTTGTTTTGTTGGTTGTTTCTTTCACTGTGCATAAGCTTTTTATATTGATATAGAACCATTCATTTATTTTATTTTCTTTACTTCCCTTGTCTTTGGGGTCAAATTCATAAAATCTTCTCTAAGACCAAGGTCTCTGGGTTTAGTACTTACTTTTTCTTCTATGTAATTTATTGTTTCAGATCTTATATTTAGGTCTTTGACACATTTAAATCAATTTTTGTACATGAGACAAACTATAGTCTCATTTTATTTTATTTTATTTTTTTGCATGTGGCTTTCTAATTTTCTAAGTAACATTTATTGAAAAGGCTTTCTTTTATCCATTGTAGGTTTTTGTCTCCTTTGCCAAAAATAATTTGCCCATGTATATGTGGGGTTTTTTTTTTAATATATTTTATTGATTTTTTACAGAGAGGAAGGGAGAGAGATAGAGAGTTAGAAACATTGATGAGAGAGAAACATCGATCAGCTGCCTCCTGCACATCTCCTACTGGGGATATGCCCGCAACCCAGGTACATGACCTTGACTGGAATTGAACCTGGGACCTTTCAGTCCGCAGGCCGACGCTCTATCCACTGAGCCAAACTGGTTTCGGCATGTATATGTGGTTTTATTTCAAGGCTCTCAGTTCTGTTCCATTGATCTGTGTGCCTGTTTTTCTACCAATATTATGCTGTTTTGAATATCTTTGCTCTGTAGTATAATTTGAAGCCAGATAGTTTGATACCTCTGGCTTCATTATTTTTTTCTCCAGGATTGCTTTGGCTCTTTGGGGTATTTTGTGGTTTTCTAAAAATCTAATAATTTTTCTTCTATTTATTTAAAAAATACATTGGGATTTTGATGGGGATTGCTTTAAACAGGTATACTGTATTGCTTTGGGTAATATAGACATTTTAACTATGTTGATCCTTACAGCCCATAAATGTGGAATAGCTTTCCATTTATTTGCACCTTTTTCAATCTCTTTTAATAAATAGAAAAAAATTATCAATTATAGTTTACATTCACTATTATTTTTTTATTAGTTTCAGGTGCACACTATAGTGGTTAGACAATAATATATTTTATAAAGTGTTCCCCTTGATATTTCCAGTAACAAATGGAAAACATACATAGTTATTACAATATTACTGACATTTCCTATGTTATAACTTTACACTTCCATGCCTATTTTGTAGCTACCAATCTATACATCTCAATCCCTTCACCTTTTTCACCCAGGCTCCCAACAGCCCTCCCCTCTGGCAACCATTAGTCTGTTCTCTATTTCTATGAGTCTGTTTCTGATTTTTTTGTTTATATTGTTCTTTAGTTTCCACCTATGAGTGAAATCATATGGTATTTTTCTTTCTCTGACTGACTTATTTCACTTAATATAATGCCCTCTAGGTCCATCTATGTTGTTTCAAATGGTGAGACTTTGTTCAGGTTTTATGGCTGAGTAATATTCCCTTCTATATATGTACCACAGCTTTTCATTCACTCATCTCTTGATGGGCATTTGTGTTGGTTTCATAATTTGGCTATTGTAAGTAATGTTGTAATGAACATGGTGATGCATACATTCTTTTGAATTAATGTTTTGGGTTCCTTCAGATATATATCCAGAAGTGGAATTGTTGGGTCATAAGGCAATTTCATTTTTAATTTTTTGAGAAACCTCCATATTGTTTTCCATAATGGCTGCACTAATCTGAATTCCCAGTGCATGTGTCAAATATGAGTAGACTTTATATATATGTTTAATTTGGGACACTCAATTGTGTTCCTTTGGTTTGTTTCTATTTTTGTGGCAACAACATTCTGTTTTGATTACTATTGCTTTTAAATGTAGTTTGAGGTACCATCTCACACCTGTCAGAATTGTTATGATCAACAAATCAACAAATGACAAGTGCTAGCGAGGATACAGAGAAAAATGTACCCTCCTGCACTGCTGGTGGGAATTCAGACTGGTGCAGCCACTCTGGAAAACAATATAGCAATTCCTCAAAAAACTAAAAATGGAACTCCCATTTGACCCTGTGATCCCACTTCTAGGAATATATCACAAGAAACTAGAAACACCATTCAGAAAGGATATATGCACCTCTATTTTCATAGCAGCACAATTTACAATAGCTAAGATTTGGAAACAGCCTAAGTGCCCATCAGCAGATGAGTGGATTAGAAAACTGTGGTACATCTACACAATGGAATACTACACTGCTGTAAAAAGGAAGGAACTCCTACTATTTGGAACAGCATGGATGGACCTGGAGAGTATTACGCTAAGCAAAATAGTTAGAGAAAGATAAATATCACATGATCTCACTCATATGTGGAACATATTAAGTTAATGATTTACAGTTACCATGTGCTCATCTGGAAGGGTTCTTGGTAAAGGGACACAGCAGAATAAATTTCACAAAATCCAGAGTTTAATATATATCCCTTTGGCTGATAGTAAAGTTCTAACATGTGGTTCTCTAAAGAGTTATATAATTTAGCTATGAAAATAATCTTTACAGACTCTCATATCTCTGCAAAAGCTATTTTTTCATTGCACATTTTTCATAACATGACCAATTAAGTGCAAAATTGAAGGAGCTGATTTGTGCACATAGATGTGTATGTCCTGGATAAATTTTTCTTTTATTTACAAGACTTGTCATTTAGAAGCAAATATTGGACAGATTTTCCATGCATAAGTATGACTCTTAATAGGTGGTGAAAATATAAGATTGGTACATAATGTTTAAAATGAATATGCAATCAGCAATGTATAATTTTTTTGTTCAAACATTGTGTATTTTTTAAAACATTTGAAAATATAAGAATTATAAAATGACTAAATGGTTTAGGTGCCGGAAGCTGGTCCATCCTTGCTGCTTGACACAGTCGCTGCAGGAAAGAAACATCTGCACAGCATATGTTTCAAGGGACCTGGCGTACATAGTATACTGTTCTTAATATGTTTGCTCTCCTTCTTGGCGCTATGCGTTTTAACCAAGGTCACCTCTCCGAGAAAGGTTGTTTCCCCAGGTAGGGATTTTTCCCTGAAGTTAGGGAGGGGATAAAACCCTTTAACTAAGTGCCAGGCGGGTAGTTAATCACTTTAACTACAAACAATCACGCTTAAACTATATAATCTTTATTCCCTGGAATGGAAATAAGAAATGCCCTAACCTTTGCAATAGAAATTGACAGGATTAAAATCAACTGCTATAAATACAGATGTAACAAGACAATAAACACCAGAACTTGGCTGGAGATCCTGGACAGAACTTGGGTAGAGATCCTGGCTAGGCTGCTGATCAACTGAACGCTGTCTCCGTGTCATTCCTTCTTCGCCGACTCAGTCCACACCTTTGGGGACCCCTGGACCTGCTGGGGTTAGACCCCAGCATTTAGGGAAAGGTGTCACTCGCTGATCATTGTTGCCTAACTCAGTTTCCAGCCTGCAGTTTAATGCAGAGTGATTATCAGCTTCCTATCAGATTATGTGACCTAGTGAGATCCGAGTGCATGGTTGAAAATTGGAGAGCTGCATTTCACTCTCATCTGAAAGCATTCCTTAAAAATAAAAAAAGTAAAATGCTTGTCAATCAGAGCTCTCCACACCCTTTACAAAAAAGAAGCTTAAATACAAAACAGCAACATCAACAGGTGGTATTCTAGAACGGACTTGCACCCAAGAGGAAAAACAACACTGACTCCTGAACATAGCTAGAGGGCCTGGTCCCAAGCCAGACCCAAATCCTTCTGCTTTTGGAACAGCTTTTAATTTTTTATCATCTTATAAAAAGAGAGTGAATTAGGTACTGATGACTGGCAGCCCTTTTGCCTGCCTCTGCCACAGGGGTGTTTATTCAGGTGTGTCAGCACTGCCCATGGCCACATACTTAAAATATAATCTGGTGAAATAGCCTTTGAGATACTTCACTCTGCCTAAGTCTAACAGGAGACTACAGATGATAGGTTTTTCTGCCTCATGAAAAAAGTCACTCATTGAAGAACAAGGCTGGAGCACATGAACTTTGTTTCACTGAGATCCTCATGACTCAACTCTTCCAAAGCAGTCCAAAGTTTCTTACTTTCTTTTAACCTGAGAGTAATATGTTTTGATAGTGGATGAAATTATATAACAAAAGATAATTTGAGTGTTCTAAATATGAAAATTATATCCCAAATCCATACATAGGGTAATTTCTCCAATGAGAAGATTCTACATGGATATTTCTGTTTATGTCTTTGAAAGATACAGAGAGCTGGCTAACTTGTTTTTGTCTTTACTCACAAATTGATTTGGAATCTTTTGTAAACTGTTCAGTAGTGACACTGCAGTTCATAGAGGATAAAGCAACAAAAATTTGGAAATTCAAAGTATCAAATAAAAAGAGTGAGAGGAAGAGAAATGAAATACAAATTTAAAAGGGAAGAGATGTGATAATTGCTGTGTGACCTTGAGAATGTTTATAATTTCTCTGTGTTTCATTTCCTTATTCCTATTCTGAGGAATGGAGATAAAACAGTATTTATTTCATAGCTTTGTTTTGAAGATTATTTACATTTGTAACACACATAAAGCATCATAGTTCCTAACTCATGCTAAGCATTCAATAAATGTTTAAGTATAATAATTATTATCAATTTAATGATAATTATGTGCCTTTGTTCTTATTGTGGTATAATATTTAATATTATATCACATAATGCTCACATTTCTTTTTATCTTCTTTTTGCAGGTGAAGAAACTTAAGTAACTTACCTAAGGCACATAGGTGGTAATGAGTAGGGACAAGATCAACACCTAAATCTATGCGTTTTTAAAGCTCATACCCTAAAGATCAACCTACATCTATGATTGTCAAGCAGTTTTCTATACTCTATCTCTTCTGTAATATGAAATGGATCATTCTCAAAAGTGTAAACACTAATATTGTGTTTGGTAAATGTTACACATCCCCTTTGTTATGCCAAATATACCAATCTCATCTAAGTGCTAAATTAGACATGAAACAGATCTCCAGAAGATGTGATCTGTTGTCTATTAAAAATCATGAATGCAGGGACATTGGGTAGCATTATTATTGGCCTGGAAAACAGACTTTTTAAGACTGACAGAAACCAAATGAGATTTGGATTAATCCAAAACAAAAAGTAAAAGTATAATCTTTTAGCCAGAACAACCTGGCCAGGACAGAACCACCAATACTTGCAGGCCTCCATGTACTGTAAACACAACTGCTACAACTGCTAGACATGGTAGCAATTTCCTTAAATTAGTTATAAACATCATTTAAATATTGTGTTACTCACTTTAGATTTACAGTCTGGGATTACAGCATCCAATTAGCTGAGACTAGGTTTTATGCCCATAACCTGGGTGTTGGCTGCTACAGGGGAAGCAAACCAAGTTAACTAATACATTACACAGCACAAAGTTGGGCAATGAACAGCAAAAAAAAGCAGCCCTAAATTCTTTTTTAGTGGACTTTATATTAAAGAAATATTTACCCCATAATTATTGATCCCATGTGTAATTTTTAAAATTTGATACACCACATTGTACATACTCCTATTTTTGAACCTTTATATTTTTTATTTTAATTTTATTTTTCAATTACATTTGACATATATTAGTGTCAAGTGTAGAACATACAGATTAAACACGTATATATACCTGTGAAGTGATCACTCCTGTAAGCATAGTATCCTATACCATACATAGTTATTACAGTACTAGAGGCCTGGAGCATGAAAATTCAAGTTTTGGATGGGAGTCCCTCAGCCAAGCCTGTCCCCTCTCACAGTCCAGGAGCCCTCGGGGTAGGAGGAGACCAGGCAATCAGGGGAAGGTGACGCCCATCACACCTCTGCTGCTGCCACTGCCGGCAGCGCAAGCCTCGGCCAGCCCTGGTTACCTGAGTCTCAGGCAGCCCTGGGCAGCTGGGCAGCTGCCATCCGAGACTTGTCTGCACCTCAGGCTGGCCCTGGGCTGAGGGGCTGAGGGGACTGGGGGATTCCAGAAGCTTGCGTGCAGAGTTGTCAGGTCCACCTGGGGGGAGGCCCAGCATTGTCGCAGACCTGCCACCCTGACAGGACTGAGGGGACTGTGCTCCACCATCTTGTGGCTGTGGGTGTGGCCATCTTTGAGGGTGTGGCAGTCAATTTGCATATTCCTTGCCTATTGGCTGTAGACACCACCATCTTTGAGGGAAAGGCAGTCAATTAGCATATTTCCTCCTTATTGGCTGTAGGTGCTGCCATATTTGAGGGTGGGGCAGTTAATTAGCATATCCCCTCCTTTTTGGCTGTGGACACTACTATCTTTGCAGTGGCATGAGGGTAAATTAGCATATTCCCCCTTTATTAGATGGGATTATTGACTATATTCCTTATGCTGTATTTTACACCCCATGACTATTTTTGTAACTGGCAATTAGTACTTCTTAATCCCTTTCACATATTTCTTTTATCAATGGTTTAATGATATTAATTTTTAGTCAATGAGCATGCCTTTTGTATTGACATATAGATTAATGAGATTTTATGCCTAAACACACTCTTGGTAAATAAGCCAAAAGGCAACACTTTGAGTACATGTATGATCCAAACCTCTTTTCCATGTTTCTAATTCTTTTTTTTCATATTTTTTTAACACCAATAACAATTTACCAGCCTTCATTGGCCTGTATGTAAAAAAGCTGGATGTTTGTCAGAGCATTTAAAGTTCATTGCTGACAATGTTCAACCACACAACCATCCTTTTTTTATCTTTACCATAGCAGATCTTAAATGAAGAAAATAATATTTTTCCCCTTATACCTCTGTCTCTTGCTATGTTAACTATTCAGAAAAGTCAGAATACCATTATAAGAAAGAATTAAAGTAATTTAATTATAAAAATACATGTAAACTTAGAATGTAGGCAAGTTATATAGACCCACAAATAGAATATTAATTCAATATTTAGGAAAGACTTAGGTATCTACTATGCAGTGTCAAAAACATAAACTATTATTACGATATACCTTTCTTCATTGGATTTGAAATGTAAGAAATTGTCTAATTTTATATGACATCATTTGGTAATAATATGCTCAGATTGTAAATAATGCATCTCCTGAGACCAGTATAAAGAACCAAGATAAGTATTGCTTTAAATAATGAATGGTGAGAACTACAAAGTACCTTGGTTACTTTTGCTAATTCACTTATTAAAATAACATCATACAATTTTATAGGAAATACACAAAACATTACTATTACACTAAGTAGGTTAAAATTGTACTAAACACTCACCCCCTGTCAACCCTTAATGGGTTTGATTAACACAAATGTACAGCCAAACTGGCAAAGAGAAATACAGAGGGGAGAGAAGACACCCAAGGGCTTGTAACTGGCTTCACTGTAACACACTTTGCTCTTACTGTGCCCAGGGCTACTAAGAAGCAAATCATAAAAGATATTTCAACTTGACATTTGCATTCATGATTATTTGAGGTCCAAAAGAAACTTGGATGCCAAGCTAATTTGTTGGTATCTCTGTTATTTTCCTGCATCCTTTTTTTCCTTAAAAAAAATTAACATTGACATTATTGCCCCACTCCACCCACTCCGACATCCTTCTCCCTTGACCTTCACCCAACTATTGTCCTTGCCCATGAGCTATGCATATATGCTCTATAGCTAACCCATTCACTTTCATTTTTTATAAGAAAGATATTAAGAAAACAGGTATATTAAATCTATAAAGACAAAGATTTCCAGAACAATGCAGCCATACTTTCTAACTATAATAGAAATTAATAATTCTGCATACTCTAACAATTATTCAATTAGATTCATAGAAAGTAGCTTTAGAAAACTGGGTTCTATAATATCCCTGCCGAAACTGGTTTGGCTCAATGGATAGAGCGTCGGCTTGCGGACTGAAAGGTCCCAAGTTCGATTCCGGTCAAGGGCATGTACCTGGGTTGCGGGCACATCCCCAGTAGGAGATGTGCAGGAAGCAGCTGATCGATATTTCTCTCTCATCGATGTTTCTAACTCTCTATCTCTCTCCCTTCCTCTCTGTAAAAACTCAATAAAATATATATAAAAAAAAAAGAAAACTGGGTTCTATAATATCCCTGATAGAAAACCAAATACTTAGTGGGGAAAAAAGGTTGTTACCTCTGGCAAGCATGTCCTCGCCAAAGAAGCTTAAGGAGAGAAGAGACAGCAATGGAAGTAAATATAGAGAAGCTATTTCAGTTTGATAAGAAGAATAACATTTTTGGAAAGAGGATCATCACTATTTCTTAAAATGCTGATGTATATATTACCCAAAAGCATCATGGGGATTATATGATATCAGTTTAGTTTTATTTATTCTTGGCCCTTACAATATAAAAGTTGATTTTTTCTAAACATCATAAGAGAATATACTCAATCTCTTAAAACTAATATATATAAGGACAAAGGAGACTACTCCATCCTCTATACAAGGGTGAATAAAACAGAAAAGAACCAGGAAAGTGAGAGTATATAAGATATGTTTGTGAAAAATGTATGGTAGTTGGAGATAGAAAGCAATCATCGAGGAAGGGATTTTTAATAACAGGGTTTTTGTATAAATCAACAACAATTTTTTTTTTGCCTAAAATCATGAAGTTTTATAGATTTGACTCCCATCACAGATGCATAGGCATATTTTAAAAAAGTAATTGGCAGAGCAAACTCACATTGGAAAGAAGCTGTGCACCTGGATTTCCTTATTTTATGGATTTGTTCAGAGTCCAAAAGAAACAAACAAACAAAAAATCTACACTTAAGAAATGTGGTTGATGCCAAACCAGTTTGGCTCAGTGGATAGACCCAAGTTGGCCTGTGGACTGAAGGGTCCCAGGTTAGATTCCTGTCAAGGGTATGTACCTTGGTTGCAGGCACATCCCCCGTGGGGGGCGTGCAGGAGGCAGCTGATCGATCTCTCTCATCGATGTTTCTAACTCTCTATCCCTCTCCCTTCTTCTCTGTAAAAAATCAATAAAATATTTTTTTTTAAAAAAAGAAATGTGGTTGATATGTGTTTGTGGTACACTGCAAAGACTAAAACATGAGTAATTATGGATGAACAGACAGAAACATCTTTGCAGATATCAGATTAATATTAGCCAAGTTACAAGACTTGACCAGTCTGATGGGAAGTATGGAGTGTCATGGTCAAACACAAAATGTGAAAATCTATGTGATACTTAACAAGAAAACAAAAATTAATATTTTACTAGAACCATTCATTTATTTATCCAGCATGAATTGAGTGAGCACCTTTGAAAGACCAGGCAGTGTGTGAATATGGAAATAAATAAAAGGCATTTCTGATCTCCCAGAACTCAAAGTAAGAAGGGCAGATTTGTAAATCAATAATTATGACACAACCTCAGAAGTTACCCATTCAACACTTCCAGTTAATTAGCCCTCTGGTGATAATGGATTGGTAAAGAACACCGGAACCATCTTGAGTAACACAAGTATATTATTTGTAGTTGTATTCATGTAAATGACCTATTTAAATATTTAAAAAAACTACTTCTAGAAGTAATAACCTTCACTGGCATAAGACTTTGACTGATTAAGAAATGAATAAAACAAACAAACAAAAAAACACTCCAAAATTAAATTCCATGACTAGACACCTTCCCTGGTGAATTCTACAAAATATTCAAAAACTAATTAATACAACTTTATCTCAAAAAATTCCAAAAAATAGAAGATGCAAGAACACTTCCAAACTCAGTTTGAGACCAGCATTGCTTAGATACAAAACCAGGTAAGGAAACCACAATAAAATAAAATTACAGGCCAATATCCTTGATGAACATAGATGCAAAAATACTCAACAAATTATTAGTGAGCCAAATTCAACAGCACATTAAAGAGATCATATATCATGATCAAGTGGGATTTATTATAGGGATGAAGGTATGTTTTAACAGCAGCAAATCAATTACTATGATATACCACATTAACAAAATAAAGGTAAAAAATCATGTGATCATCTCAATAGATTCAGAGAAAGCATTTGATAAAATTTAATATTCATTTATGAAATGAACTCTCAAAAAAGTGGGTATAGAGAAAATGTACCTTAACATAGTGAAAAATACCACAACTAACATCATATTCAACAAAGTTGAAGTTCTGGTCAAGATGGTGGTGTAGGTAAATGCAGTACTCAAATCATCCCACAACCACATCAAAATTACAACTAAATTATAGAGCAACTATCATTCAGGACTGCCTGAAATGTAGCTGAATAAAAGTCCTACAACAAAGGATATAAAAAGGAAGCCACATTGAGATTGGTAAAAGGGATGGAGACTCTGATTGGGATTGTCCTACACTAGCTGTTAAAAATCAGGATAGATATCTTAAATGCAGACCCTCCCCCCCTCCACCACCGAGGAGCAAGGTCCTAGCCCCATACCAGGTCCTCTAGCTGAGGGTTCCTGAGGCAGGAAAATAAGATCCCATAACTTCTGGCTGTAAAAACCAGTTCAGATTATAGCTGAGTAAGACAAAGGGCTGCTTGAATCCCAGACATTCCTCTTAAAGCAGTAGTTCTCAACCTTCCTAATGCCGTGACCCTTTAATACAGTTTCTCATGTTTTGGTAACCCCCAATCATAAAATTATTTTCTTTGCTACTTCATAACTGTAATTTTGCTACTGTTCTGAATTGTAGTGTAAATATCTGATATGCAGGATGTATTTTCATTGTTACAAACTGAACATAATTAAAGCATAGTGATTAATCACAAAAAAATATGTAATTATATATGTGTTTTCCGATGGTCTTAGGCGACCCCTGTGAAAGGGTCGTTCGACCCCCAAAGGGGTCGTGACCCACAGGTTGAGAACCGCTGTTTTAAAGGGTCTGTGCATAAACTTGAACTCATTCACTCTGAGTTCTAGTGCTGAGGCATCAGAGACATCCAGGGAAGAAATGAGTAGTCTGGCATAGGGGCAAGTGCTGGAGGGGTAGTTTTCTCCCAGACAGAAGTGCTAACAGAAGCCATTGTTTCTTCCGTCCCTCCTCCCATAAAAGGGTTGGCTGGTGGGTGCCATATCTGAGTCTCTATCAACCTCTAACACAGTTGGGCCATCTCTGATGATTCCCTGAGACCTGGCCACACCTAACTTTCAGGCCCAACCTAAGCCATTTCCAGTGGCTTTTCCATAAAAACAGCCTGTATTGCCTCATGCTGGAGACTTTCCTAAAATTTTTCAAATAAGCAGTATCTGGCCTTGGCATGTCCCTTACCTATCATTGAGGGGCACTAGGCCTAGCACTAGCAGCAACCAGCCTTGGGTCACAGCCTAGCCTCTCCTGGACACCTCCAAGCCCAGCAAAAGTAGCATCCATCTGCAGATAACTTTGTAGTTTATGTTAGGTGGCCATGGAGAGGGCACCGGTTTCAGATGACCTTGACCTGCACCTCCTGGAAGACCCCCAGAGCCAGTAAACCCAGTGGACAGCTACAGACCCCATCAAAGCACCATCCAACCTTCTCCACAAGCAACACACTCAAGGGGAAGACTCAGCAGGTACCAGAGCCCTGCTGAAATAAGTTGTACTCTGTAGGGTCAGCCCCTGCATAGCTGATCCTCCACAGTGGTCACAGCCAATCCTCAGAGAAAATCAAGTTGTGGGTAAATCCTTCCCATTGAGGTGCCAATAGCAATCAAGACCAAACTACAACAGGAGGGTTTATATATAGTCCACACTGATGGTCATACCTGTAGCGCCCAGATCATGTGATTGTGGAGCCTGTGCCACTGGATTCTATAGGACACTTACTACATAAGGCCACTCTAATAATTTTGGGAGACAGTAGTTCTACCCAATATAGAAACAAACACAGGGAGGCAGCCAAAATGAGGAGACAAGGAAACATGTCCCAAGTGAAAGAACAGAACAAAACTTCAAAAAAAGGGCTAGACAAAGTGGACAGAAACAATCTACTAGATGCAGAGTTCAAAATACAGGCTATAGCCCTAGCCGGTTTGGCTCAGTGGATAAAGCGTCGGCCAGTGAACTGAAAGGTCCCGGGTTCGATTCCTGTCAAGGGCGCATGCCCAGGTTGTGGGCTCGATCCCAGTGGGGAACTTGAGGGAGGCAGTCGATCCATGATTCTCTCTCATCATGGATGTTTCTATCTCTCTCTACCTCTTCCATCCTCTCTGAAATCAATTTGAAAAAATACAAGTTATAAGTATGCCCAATTAACTTAGAAGAGTAGATTAACTTAGCAAGAACTTCAGCAAAAAGGTGGGGAACATAAAAATGGAGATAGAAAACAAAAAATAGAACCTGTTGAAAAGAAGAATGCATTCACTGAAATGAAGAATGCATTATAGGAAATCAACAGTGGAGTAGATGAAGCAGAGAATCAAATAAGAGGTTTGAAAGATAAGGAAGCAGCTGAACAGCAAAAGTAAAAACATCAAAATATGAGAATTGTATAAGGATCCTCTGGGACAACATCAAGTATAACCAATATTTTCATAATGTGGGTGGCTGTAAAAGAAGAGAAAGACCAAGGAATTGAAAACCTATGTGAAAAATAATGATGGAAGTTTTTCCTAACCTGGTGAAGAAACAGACATACAAATCTAGGAAGCACAGAGAGTCCCAAACAAGATGAACCCAAAGAGGACCACACCAAGACACAGCATAATTAAAATGGCAAAGGTTAAAGGCAAAGAGAAAACCTAAAAAAAAAAGACAAAAACAGTATTTTTTAAAAATCTACAAGATAGCTTACATAAGACTATCAGCTTATTTCCAACAGAAAGTTTATAAGCCAGAAGGGATTGTCTTTAAATATTCAAAGTGATAAGAAGCAAGAATCTACAACCAAAATTACTCTACCCATCTAAGCTATCATTCAGAATTGAAGGATATATAAAGAGCTTCCCAGACTAGTCAAACCTAAAGGAGTTCATCATCACCAAACCAGTATTACAAAAAATGTTTTCTGAAAATGGAAACAAACAAAAAGCTGAGGTAGCAATAATTTACACCAGACAAAATAAACTTTTTTAAAAAGGTTGTATAACAAGAAACAAAGAAGAACTCAGCAATTTTACTTCTGGATCTTTATCTGAAGAAACACAAAACTCTAAGTTACCGTATTGTACACTTGATACAAATATTGTATGTCAAGTGTAACTGAGAAAAAATATTTAAATTTTTTAAAAGTCTGAATAATATTCTCTTTTAATTAGGAACAAAACAGGGATGCTCACTCTTACCATTTTTATTCAACAAAGTCTATTGGAAGACCAAGTCATAAGAAATGGGCAACAAAAAGAAATGAAAGGTATCAATATTGAAAAAGAAGAAGTAAACCTGTCACTATTTGCAGATGACATGATATTATACAAAGAAAACCTAAAGACCATAAAAACTTTTAAAATTAATAAATGATCTCGGTAAAGTTGTAGGATGCAAAACTCAATATATAGAAATCTGTAGCAGTCTGTACACTAATAATGAACTTATCAGATAGAAAAATTAAGAAAACAAAATCCCATTTACAATTGCATCAAAAAGATTAAAATACCTAGGAATACATTTAGCCAAGAAGGTAATATACCTGTACACTTGAAAAAAATATTAAAGACACAAATAAATGGACAAATATTCCATGCTCATGGATTGAAATAATTAATATTGTTAAAAGTCCCAAAGTACCCAGAGCTATATACAGATTCACTGCAATCCCTATCAAAATCCCAATGGTATTTTCCACAGGAATAGAACAAACAATTATAAAATTTGTATGGAACCACAAAATACTGAAAACAATCTTGAGAAAAACAAACCTGGAGGCATCATATTCTCTGATTCTAAACTATTATTACAACACTATTGTAGTCAAAACAGTATGGTACTGGTATTAAAAAAAAATGTATAGAACAAATGAAAAAGAATAGAGAGACCAAAAATAAGCTCATGCCTATATGGTCAATTTATATATGACAAGGGAGCTAAGATTATACAATGGGAAAAAACAGTCTCTTCAATAAATGGTTTTGGGAAAACTAGACACCCACATGTAAAAGAAAAAAAAATTGGTTATGCATATAAGTTCTTTAGTTAATCTCTTCCCACCCACCCACCCCTATCTTCCCTCTGAGATTCAAAGTCTGTTCCATGTTTCTATGTTTCTGGATCTATTTTGTGCAGAAGCTTATTTTGTTCTTTAGATTCCACATATGAGTAAGATCAAGTTATGCTTGTCTTTCTCTGACTGGCTTAGGTTGCTTAGCATAATACTCTCCAGGTCCCTCCATGTTGTTTCAATGGTACACAGAGGATTGTGCGGTGAAGGACAGGGGCGGGGTCAAGTAGGGGCTAGAAGGCATCAATGGGGGAAACAGGGGAACATCTATAATACTTTCAACTATATATATATATATATATATATATATATATATATATATATATCCACTGTTTTACAATATACGCTTAAAAAATTAACTCAAAATGGATTCAAGAATGTAAGTCCTGAAACCATAAAATTCCTAGTTAGTAAGCTCCTTAACATCAGTCTTGGTCGTCACTTTTGGAATTTGATACTAAAGCAAAGGCAACAAAACAAAAATAAACAAGTAAAAGTAAGTCAAACTTAAAAACTTCAGCACAGCAAACAAAACGATTAAAATGAAAAGGCAACCTACTGAATGAGATAAAACATTTGAAAATCACATATCTGATAAAGTTTAATTTCCAAAATATATAAAGAACTCTTACAATTAATCACAAAAAAAACCCACATTCTGATTTAATAAAGGGGCACAGATGCTGAATACCTTTTTCCCCCCGAAGAGTACATAGAGATGACCAGCAGTACATTAAAAGGTGGTCAACAACACTAATCATCACAGATATTTTAATTAAAACTATCATCAATAAATCAACAAACAACAAGTGTTGGCGAAGACGTGGAGAAAAGGGAACCCCCGTACACTATTGGTGGAAATAAAGACTGGTGTAGCCACTGTGGAAAGAAGTATGAAGTTACCTCAACAATTAAAAATGGAACTGCCTTATGACCCACTAATTCCACTCCTGGGTATTTATTAAAGGAAAAGAAAACACTAGTTCAAATATGCATTTCCATATTAATTGCACCGTTATTTACAATAGCTAAACTATGGAAACAACCTAAGTGTTTATTGATGGATGAATGGATAAAGAAAAGTATATATATATATATATATATATATATATATATATATATATATATATATATATATATATATATTCAGCCATAAAAAAGATGAAATCTTACCATTTGTGACATGAATGGACCTTGAAGGCATTATACTAAGTTAAATAAGTCAGACAGAGAAACACAAATAACATATGATTTCATTTATATTTGGAATTAAAAAAAGAAATTCATAGATACAGAGAACAAATTGGAGATTGTCAGTGACAAAGGATGGAGGGGGCGTTAAATGGGTGAAAGGAGTCAAAGGGTACAAAGCTCCATTTATAAAATAAACAAGCCTTGTAAATGTAATTTGCAGCATAGACTATGCATTTGCATATTTCAAAATTGCTAAGTAAGTACAACTTACTTCTCATCTCAAGAAAAAATAATTCTGTAACTATGTATGATGATGGATATTAACTAGACTTATTGTGGTTGAATTTTTCAATATATGCAAATATCAAATCATTGTGATTGTACCCGAAATGCATATAATACTGTACGTCAATTATATTTTGATTTTTTTAAAAATTACATTTAAAAAAAATAAGCATGACCCTGATACCAGAGACTTCTTACCTTGGGAATAAGAAAGGTGCTTTGTATAATTTCCTTTTTTTAACAGGATGTTGTTGGTTGTTGTTTTTTTTAGGTGACATGCTAAAATAGTATCTAAACAAACAAATAATCCAATCAAAATGTGGGCAGAGTACCTGGAAATCACCTCTCCCAAGAACACATATGAACAGACAATGGATATGTGAAAAGATGTTCAACTTCACTCACAATTAGGGAAATGTAAATAAAATCTATAGTGAGATACCACCTCACACCTGTTGGAGTGGCCATTATCAAGACGAACAATAACAAGTGTTGGAGAGGTTATGGATAAAAAAGAACCCTCATTCACTGCTGGTGTAAATGTAGACTGGTACAAGTACAGGAGAGCAGCCTGGCGATTCTTCAAAAAAAATAAGACTAGAACTACCATATGACCTAATAACTCCACTCCTGGGTGTATACCCAAAAAACTCAAAAACATGCATTTGAAAACATATATGGGCCCCTATCTTCATTGCAGCATTATCAGGTGGCCAAGACATGGAAACAACCAAAGTGTCCTGTGGTAGAGGACTGGATAAAGAAGAACTGGTGCATATACACAATGGAATACTATTCAGCCATAAGAAAGGATGAACTACTGCCATTTGCAACAACATGGATGGACCTTGAGAACATTATGCTAAATGAAATAAGTCAGTCAGAGAAAGCTAACAACCATATGATTTAACTCATATGTAGGATATAAAACTGAAACTTGTTAACACAAACAGTAGTGTGGTGGTTGCCATAGGGAAGGGGATCCTAAAATATGGTGACAAGAGAAGATTTGACTTTGGGTGGTGGGCACACGGTGCAATATACAGATCTTATAACATAGAAACCCATACCTGAAAACTATATGATCATGTTTACCAATGTCACCCCAATAAATTCAATAAAAAATAAAATAGAATAGAATCTAATAAATCCAGATTTCAATATTATTTCAGCAAGAATGCTAAGTGTTGGAAGATAACACTTATTTTATGGAAAAATATAAAATAAAGGAGAAACCAAAGTAAAACAAGGATAATGTAAAATAAATATATGACAAAACAAGTGGGAAATATTAGAGCAATTCCAATCATTAGCAACACCTTGTCAGTTACAGACAGAAAGAGCTACCTAGTGAAGAAAAGCTGAACCAGGCATCAGGCATCAGGAATGGAATTGAAACCATCAAGCCGATATTAAATAATGTGTGGTGGCAAGCCCAGGTGTCTGGCATCTGGAGGAAGCCAGAAGGAGTTTTTAAATCACTTTTATTGGAACTCCTCATCTACAAGTAATGTCTTGAGGGCTGCAGAACATGCAGATTTGAAGGAAATGCAATCTTACTATTTCTTAACTTTGTCCCTCTTGACTCATCTTCAGAAATCCTTGAGAATGTTTCTTCCACCTGCATGCCCAGCACATTTTCTTGTTGTTCATACATTTCCCCCTCTTTTTCTGACTATCACTAGATCTTGGAAAGCTAAACCTCTTCCACTTGTAGTTTCCTTATATTACTCTTCTTCATTTTGTACAAAATAGCATCTTAACAACGTAAAGTCCCTTGAATCTCTTGCTTAAGTGTATTTAAACAAATCACGTCGCCCTTAAATTTCTACCTACCTGTAGTAGTGTTGTCTCTGGTTATCAATCAACATAATATCAACTCCATAATTATTTTTGGTCTTATTAATATATCTGGGGTCCAGACTAGTACATAACATACATGCAGGTGTACAGTATCTCTTTAAACACTTGAGGAGCTATCTCTTGTGGAAAACAACTTAGGTTCAACATTCATATTTCTGCCATTAAAATAATAGTGAAACTACTTATTTACATGAGATTCAAAACCAACAAAACAGTTATTTACCAATATAATTACCTAAATTTGTCTTGGTTATTATAATGAAAATAGTAAGCTGAGTTACAAGTGCTGCCACTTCAATTTTTATATATTTTACTTTTGTTGCTATCTTCTTGAGGAACTACCCATTTATTGCCCTGCTTCCATGGGAATCTATAAGGAGATAGAGTTCATCTAGACAAAAGGTAGCACAATGAAAACAAGAAAAGTAACCCTGCCATAGTAAAAGCTGGGTCATCCCAGTAACCCTAACCATCTTCAAGATTATGACAACCTAAACAAAAGGGAACTTTCACCATCTTTACTGTCCTTACATTAAACATCAACTTCCCAATGACAACTTACTTGTTTGTGTTTTTGTTTTTTACAGACTGGGTCCCAACCCACACTTTTATCTATTCAGGTCTAGGGTAGGAGAGGCTATTGAAATCCAGGGGGAAATCTCTAAATTGGGACTAAAAATATTACTTTTCCAGTAAGTACATCCAATAATATCATCTCTCTTTGAATAGGGTATACAATAATTTACCTGTCTTCCTAATTGGTTTAGAACTAATTTTACAATACTTTTGGTCTTGTAAAAAGAACTGAAGTTGATCTAGTTCTATTTTTTATTTAATATGATATTTATGAAGTATTTAAAGTAAGAACAGGTGTTGTGGCAGAATGCAAGGGAGAATGATCAGCCAGCACTCTGAGGGAGGAAAGTTTAACCTTTATTTCACAGATCTGCTAGCCAGGGGAACTCCGGATCCAAAGCCTGAACTGAACTTTTGGGGAGTCTCTGACCTATATATCTCCTCCTGTGGTGGCCCCTGAAGGTCCCTGCAGCTCCGCCCAATTCAGCTGTGGTGGGGCCCTGGGGGAAGTAAAACTACAGTTTTAACCAGATACAGTTTTAACTAGGTTGCAAGCCCCTCCATTTTCCTTTATACACAGAAAGACAGAAATGAAAACAAAACAAGAACATTATAAAAGAGTTCTTTCTTCTTTTATTTTAAAACTAGAAGCCAGTTGCATGAAGAGATTCGTGCAATAGGCCTTCCCTTCCGCTGGCTGCCGGCACTGGTTTTCCTCCTGCACTCAGGACCCAGGCCAGAGCCTTCAGTCTTCACTCCACCGTTTTGCGACTATGTATGCAAATTAACCACCATCTTTGTTGGGTTAATTTGCATGCTCTCCTGATTGGCTGGTGAGCATAGCGGAGGGACAGTAAATTTACATGTTTGTCTATTATTAGGTAAGATGTTCATAATTAAAAAGTTTCTCCAGCAGTCCAAATATGTAAGTTATCTTACACACAAATGTTTTATTTTGTTATTTGGTTATGAAAATGGAATTCTTCTTCTTGCACAATTGTAAATGTTTTGTTGCTAGATAATACTATTTGAGACCTAAACTGGTCTCTAGTTTCCAGTGCACCAGAGCAATTTTGTAAAATCATCTACTGCACTTGAGCATGAATGGGTAGTAGCCTGGAATGATGAACCTGCTTATACTGAAGTGCAGGAGCAAGCCCCTCAAGATGGATATTTAGTAATATATATATATATATATATATATATATATATATATATATAGTGGTGCCCATAGCCACAAGATGGCGGCGTCCATTCCTCTCAGCCCTGCCAGAGTCCCCCAGTCCCAGGGGGCAGCCTCTGAGAGCAGGCAGCATGATTGGCCTGGCGGAATGCTTCCTTCACCACCTTGGCGACAAGGCAAACATTCCACCCTGGCCACGGAGGGCCTCTGTGCAGTGGGCACAGAGTGCCCTGGTGGGGGGATGCTTACTTGTCGCCCCTGCGATGAGGCAAGTGTTCTGTGCCCATCCATGGAGGGCCTCAGGCCAAGCAAGGCACGGAACGCTTGCGTTGTTGCAGGTTGGGCTGAGGGACCCCCCCATGCATGAATTTTTGTGTACTGGGCCTCTAGTATATATATATATATATATATATATATATATATATATATATATATATATATATATATATTCAAAAGTAGTTGGTTTGGGTCAATTTCTGGGTTCTCTGTTCTATTCCATTGGTCTATATGTCTATTCTTGTGACAGTACCAGGCAGTTTTGAGAACAGTGGCTGTGTAATATAGCTTGATATCCCTCATACTTTGGTCTTCTTTCTCAGGATTGCTGCCACTATTCAGGGTCCTTTTTTATTCTAGATGAATTCTTGGACAGTTCATTCTAGCTCTGTGAAATATACCAATGGTATTTCAATGGGGCATGCATTGAATCTATAGATTGTTTTGCGTAATATGGACATTTTAATGATGTTGATTCTACCAATCCATGAACACAGTATATTCTTCCATCTGTTTATGTCTTCCTCTATCTCTTTTATTAGTATCCTATAGTTACCTGAGTACAGGCCTTTTACCTCATTAATCAAGTTTATTCCTAGGTATTTTAAGTTTTTTGGTGCAATGGTAAATGGGAATGTTTATTTAATCTCTCTTTCTGTAAATTCATTGCTGGTGTATAAAAATGTTATAGATTTCTGGGTGTTAATTTTGTATCTTGCTACATTGCCAAATTCATTTATTAAGTCTAATAATTTTTTGATGGAGTCTTTAGGGTTTTCTATGTATAGTATCATGTCATCTGTGAACAAGGACAGTTTTACTTCTTCTTTTCCAATTTGGATATATTTTATTTCTTCTTCTTGCCTAATTGCTATGGCTAGTACTTCCAGTACTATGTCGAACAGGAGTGGTGAAATTGGGCATCCCTGTCTCATTCCTGCTCTTAGATGGAATGGTTTTAGTTTTTGCCCATTGAGTATGATGTTGGCTGTAGGTTTGTCATATAAAGCTTTTATTATGTTGAGGTATGATCCCTCTATTACCTCTTTGCTGAGGGCTTTTATCAAGAAAGGGTGTTGGATTTTGTTAAATGCTTTTTCTGCATCAATTGATATAGCTATGTGACTTTTATGTCTCAATTTGTTTTTGTGATGTATCACGTTAATTGATTTGCAGATATTGTACCATCCTTGCATCCCCAGGATAAATCCACAGATGAGTGGATTAAAAAACCGTGGTACATCTACACAATGGAATACTATGCTGATATAAAAAGGAAGGAACTCCTATCATTTGCAAAAGCATGGGTGGAGCTGGAGAGCATTATGCTAATCAGCGCTTCTCAACATGTGAGTCTCGACCCCTTTGGTGGTCGAACAACCCTTTCACAGGGGTCTCCTAAGACCATCCTGCATATCAGATATTTACATTATGATTCATAACAGTAGAAACACTACAGTTATGAAGTAGCAACGAAAATAATTTTATGGTTGGGTCACAACATGAGAAACTGTATTTAAAGGGCCAGAAGGTTGAGAACCACTGTGCTAAGTGAAATAAGTCAGTTGGAGAAAGATAAATATCACATGACCTCACTCACTTGTGGAATATAATCAACAACATAAACTGATAAACAAAAACAGACCCAGATACAGAAGCATTGATCTGACCATCAAACCTCAGAGGGAAGTCAGGGGAGGTTGGGAGGAAGGGGAAGAGATCAACCAAAGGACTTGTATGCATGCATATAAGCATAACCAATGGACACAGACGCTAAGGGGTTGAGGGCATGAGCAGGGGGGCGGCTGGGAGCAGTGGGGGGATAAGGACACATATGTAATACCTTAATCAATAAAGAATAAAAAAGATAAAATTTTTAAAAAGTAGTTGGAAATGTATTTTAAACAACTAATTTGTGCTTATCTTTTTAAAAAATTTTTTATTGATTTTAGAGAGGAAGGGAGATGGAGAGAGAGAGAGAAAAACATCAATGATGAGAGAGAATCATCAATTGGCTGCCTCCTGCACAACCCCTAGTGGGGGTGAAGCCCACAAACTGGGTATGTTCCCTGCCTGGGAATCGAACCATGACCTCCTGGTTCATAGTTCAATGCTCAACCACTGAGCCACGCTGTGCTTATCTTTATGGAATATATTAAATGTAGATTTTTGAAACAGAACCCTTGAATTGAAATTTAATGAATACTTTAACATTTTGTATGTATTTCCTTGTGTAAAATTTTGGGCAGTACCAATGACAAAATAAGGTGATATAATAAAACCAGGTTTATTGATCTTTCAGTTATGGGCTTAAATATTTTTCATCTCTAAGATGACATTGAAAAATAATGGATGAGAGCCGAAACCGGTTTGGCTCAGTGGATAGAGCGTCGGCCTGCGGACTGAAAGGTCCCAGGTTCGATTCCGGTCAAGGGCATGTACCTGGGTTGCGGGCGCATCCCCAGTGGGGAGTGTGCAGGAGGCAGCTGGTCGATGTTTCTCTCTCATCGATGTTTCTAACTCTCTATCTCTCTCTCCTTTCCTCTCTGTAAAAACTCAATAAAATATATTTAAAAAAAAAGAAAAATAATGGATGAGAATATGAAAAATGATTTTTAATGCTGACTGTGGGTCTTAAAGGTTCTGGAATCAGTGTGTTTTTTTCTAAAAATTATATCATACCTTGGATTTTCTTCCAAAGTCAAATGTTTTTCCTGAATTATTTGAAGTTGGGGCTGAGGTAAAACAGTAGCCAAAAACTTTCTGAATTGAGATCTTTTGAAATTCCAAATGTAGGTTTTTAGAATGTCATTTTATAAATGGCAGTTTTTGAAAATACTTGATTAAGAACTTCATAGTCTTGTTTTTACATGGTATTTAATGTATTAAGGATCGATCTAACAGGGGCTTTAAATAAATTTGATCATATTTATGTGTAAGCACATTTTATTGTAAATGTTTGAGTTTCTGAATTTAAAACACATGTTTATTGTAGTATGTAATAAACGATATATTAAAGTGCCTTATTCACTTCACAACTTATTAATTAAAAATTTATGATAAATAAAAAATGTGATAGCAGGGTATGTACCCTATTTTTGTTAGTTGTTATCTACCCACATAGAAATTAAAATCTAAAAGGCAAGTATAATGGGATTTTTTTAAAAAATATATTTTATTGATTTTTTACAGAGAAGAAGGGAGAGGGATAGAAAGTCAGAAACATCGATGAGAGAGATCGATCAGCTGCCTTCTGCACGTCCCACAGTGGGGACGTGCCTGCAACCAAGGTACATGCCCTTGACCGGAATCGAACCCAGGACCCTTGAGTCCACAGGCCAACGCTCTATCCACTGAGCCAAACCGGTTCGGCATAATGGGAATTTTTTAACAGATCATTAGTAATAGTTGCAGCAGCAGCCTCACAAACACCTGGATAATACTATAGAGTTTGTGTAATGTATTCATATCATGGTATATATTGTTTCACAAATACCTCATGAATTAACAGGGAATAGATTAATCTGACCAGTTTTTAGAGATAAGGTCTGACAGACTTTATATATAAAATACAGTATTCTTCTGCTACCATGTTGCTTCTGATAAACAAGTATAGAAACCATACATAGGAATTGTATCTAATAAAGAGGGAATATGCTAATTGACCCTCACACTCTCGCAAAGATGGCAGCTCCCACAGCCAATAAGGAAGGGATATGCTAATTGACTTCCCTGCCCTCAAAGATGGCAGTGCCCACAGCCAATAAGGAGGGAATATGCTTTTTGAATGCCCTGCCCTCAAAGATGGCGGTACCCACAGCCACAAGAGGGCGGCGCTCAGTCCCCTCAGCCCTGCTGGGCTGGCAGGCACACAGCAAAGCCAGGCCCACCTCCAGGCGGGCCTGGCCACTCCGTACACATGCCTCTGGAGCCTCCCAGTCCCCTCAGCCCCCAAGCTGCCCAGGGCCAGCCTGAGGCACAGACAAGCCTTGGATGGTGGCTGCCCAGCCACTCAGGGCTGGCCTGAGGTGCAGGTAAGCCTTGGATGGTTGCTCCCCAGCCACCCAGGGCTGCCCAAGGCTCAGGTAACCAGGTCGGCAGTGGCAGCAGCAGAGGTGTGATGAGGCATTGCTTTCCCATGATCACCAGGTCACCTCCCGCTCCTGAGGGCTCACAGACTGTGAGAAGGAGCAGGCTGGGCTGAGGGACCCCTCTCCAGTGCATGAATTTTCACGTACCAGGCCTCTAGTCAATTATAAAAGCACTTTGAGGAAAAAAGTTGACTCAGAGCTTGTGCCAGTGATTAACATGATGGTTCATAACAGCAAAAAAGATTAGCCTCACTTGTCTAGTCACAACATAGATGAGTGATATAATGTTGATAAGAAAAGATTCTGATTCCCATTAAAGTGTAGAGGACTAGTCTTTCACTGAAGCCCTTTACTCACACTACTTCTGGATAGGTAAAAAGCTTCTTCTATTATACTCGAAGCTTAGGGTTATTACAGGACATCAAACTGATACAATGGAAAAAGGAGAAGCTCTGAGTGAAGAGAAGATTCGGATCTTGAAAATTTACTTAGAGAAACTATCAAGAAATATCTTAACTACTCTACATTCAACCTAAAACAATTCAATTTTCTCTGAGATGATGATATTTTTTTTCTTTTTTAATTTTGTTTTATTGCTTAAAATATTACAAAGAGTGGTGCATATGTCTCCTTTTTTTACCCCTTGACCTTCCCCCGGCCTCCCCTACCCCCCAGTGTCTTGTGTCCATTGGTTATGCTTATATGCATGCATATAAGTCCTTTGGTTTATCTCTTACCCCCACCCCCACCCCCGCAACCCTCCCTGGCCTTCCTGCTGTAGTTTGACAGTCTGTTCGATACTGCTCTGCCTCTGTATCTATTTTTGTTCATCAGTTTATAATGGTCTTTATTATCCACAAATGAGTGAGATCATGTGGTATTTTTCTTTCATTAACTGGCTTATTTCACTTAGCATAATGCTCTCCAGTTCCATCCATGCTGTTGTAAATGGTGAGAATTCCTTCTTTTTTACAGCATCATAGTATTCCATTGTGTAGATGTACCACATTTATAGGGAACTCATACAACTTAACAAAAGGAAGATAAACAATCCAATAAAAAATGGGCAAAGGACCTAAATAGACACTTTTCAAAAGAGGACATTCAGAAAGCCAAGAGATATATGAAAACATGCTCAAAGTCACTAATCATCTGAGAGATGCAAATCAAAACAACAATGAGGTACCATCTCACACCTGTCAGAATGGCTATCATCAACAAATCAACAAATGACAAGTGCTGGCGAGGATTCGGAGAAAAAGGAACAGTCATGAACTGCTGGTGGAAATGCAGATTGGTGCAGCCACTGTGGAGACAGTATGGAGTTTCCTCAAAAAACTAAAAATAGAACTTCCATTTGATCCAGTGATCCCACTTCTAGGAATATAGCCAAAGAAACTAGAAACACCAATCAGAATGGAAATATGCACCCCTATATTCATAGCAGCACAATTTACCATAGCTAAGATTTGGAAACAGCCTAAGTGCCCATCAACAGATGAATGGAATGATGTTATTTTTTAATCAAGTGCCTGGTTTACAGAGGGATAAACATGTACATAAATCAGCGTCTGGACATTAAACCATTCAGCTTCACAGAAACTATATAATTGGAGGAGAGCTTGAAAAGGGGAATATTTTCAAAGTTATAGGCAGTAAGTATGAACACCACAGGAAGCAGTAAGGCAAAACTCTGGGGCTAGTAAAGAGTTATAAGAGGTCCAAAATAAACCAGGGGAAATGAATGGTGACAGCAACATTGAGATGACGTAGTTATGTGGCTTGTTTGCAGATGCATTACTCCATCGTATGGACCCTAAATATGGGGGTATAGAGAATAACTATTGCAATCTCACTGGCTTCATCTGATTACTTTCTTTATGTTTTGTGTGTCCTAACCCAAAATGAAGCCAGAAGACAAAGATATGCTTTCACATAGCCATTTGGGTCAAACTCCCAAGGCCCAAAGCAAGGTGATTGCTCTTATGAGGAGTGGTAGATCCATATTAAGATTTTCCAATATATGGCCTTATGTGTACTTGTAGTTTATTTGTAAGTCAAGAATTACTCCAAATCTGTCTATACTAGCAATGAAGGCTAAGCAATATATCTCCATAATGTGTTGGGGAAACAGGACTTTTTTTCTTTTTGTGACAGCATGGATGGACCTGGAGAGCATTATGCTAAATAAAATAAGCCAGTCAGAAGATGACATGTATGATATGATTTCACTCGTATGTGGGATCTAATGCAATGATAATTTTATCAGATTTATATAGAATGTAGGATGGGCCATTCAGTACATAATCACTTTATCAAAAATTAGTTTTTTCTGCATGTGGTATTTTTCTTGTTTTATGATGTATGATAAGTTTCATTAACAACAGCAAAATATTGGAGAAAATGTTTAAATTTGGAGTCCTCTATATTCATTATCACCCAAAAGTGAATTCCAGTTAGTGATTCAAGAAGGTTAGCTCCAGTACTCGGCATTTTACAAAGCATATTTATTATCCCTTTTAGTTTTAAAATACAACTACCAGATTTCTTTCTACTATTTTAAAGGGGGATCAGTTCTTATTTGTACAGGAGGATTGATCACTGTCATCCAATTCTCTGGTTTTTGGCTTATTAAGAATCAGAGATCCTTCTGTTTCAATGTGTCCAGCCATTGCATTATTCATTTGCATCTATGTCAAAGGACATAGAGGGAAAAAGAGCAAACTGAAATGTTAACAAATCTCATTGACTACTATTTTACAGTCTTGATAAATGATATAATAGTTTGAGAGTGTTAATTTTGGTTAAAATTAAATTTTTGGATTTTATTGGTTTTTCACGTTCATGTCATTCTGTCTCAATACCTATATTAATAAATCCTAAGCTGAATTTTTAAAAAATGCTACCCAGGTACCCATATAAAGCTATGAATAACAGTTTTCTTATGATTTTAAATTGTAATCAAATAATCAAATTTTAAGTCAAGATCAGGTCTCTAAGATCTTTTGAATGAATGAAATTCAAAAATTTTAATATATAAAAATAAGTTAAAATTACCCATAAATTACTAAAATATAATACACATCAATATGTGTATAGTATATTTATGTATGTACTAGAGGCCCGGTGCACAAAAATTTGTGCACTCGGGGGAAGGGAGGGTCCCTCAGCCCGGCCTGTGCCCTCTTGCAGTCTGGGACCCCTCGGGAGATAACGACCTGCTGGCTTAAGCCTGCTCCTGGGTGGCAGAGGGCAGGCCCAATCCCTAGGTGCAGCCCCTGGTCTGGCTCAGAGCAGGGCCGATTGGGGAGTTGGTGCGCCGCCCCCTGTCATGCACAGAGCAGGGCCCATCAGGGGGGTTGGGGGCTCCATACCCTGTCATGTACAGAGCAGGGTCAATCAGGGGGTTGGGGAGCTCCCCCCTGTCATGCACAGAGCAGGGTCAATCAGGGGGTTGAGGAGCTCACTCCTGTCACTCACAGAGTAGGGCCGATAGGGGAGTTGGGGCACTACCCCCTGTCACACTCAGGGCAGGGCGGATCAGGTGGTTGGGGCGCCGCCACTGTCACACTCAGGGCAGAGCAGATGGGGAGGTTATGGCTCTACCCTGTCACACACAGAGCAGGGCCCGTGGGGGGCGAGGGGGTTTGGGCGCTGCCCCCTGTCACACTGATCCCGGTGCTGGGAGAACTCACGGCTCTGCTGATTGTGGTGCTGGGAGGCATATTACCCTTTTACTATATAGAATAGAGGCCTGGTGCATGGGTGGGGCTGGCTGGTTTGCCCTGAAGGGTGTCCTGGATCAGGGTGGGGGTCCCCACTGAGGTGCCTGGCCAGCCTGGGTGAGGGGATGATGGCTGTTTGCAGCTGGTCACACCCCCTTCAGGGTGGGGGTCCCCACTGGGGTGCCTGGCCAGTCTGGGTGAGGGGCTGAGGGCCGTTTTCAGGCTGACAGGTGACTGAAGCTCCCAACTGCTCCGTTTTTTCTTTTTTTTTTTTTTTATTCTGGGCCACCTTTAGCTCTGAGGCCTCAGCTGCTGAAACCAGGTTTCTGGCCTTTGTTTACCATCTGTATTTGATACAATGTTGCGGTCCGGCTGGCTGAAGCTCCACTGAGTAAAGCAGGTTTCTGGGGTTTTTTTAGCTTCTTTATTTGCAACATAGTTGCTGAGAGTTGCAGCTGAGAGGCCGGCAAGTCAGGCGGGTAACGTTGGAGTTCTCTGTCACTGAAGCAAGCAAGCCTCCCTGTTTGCATCTACTGCCTGGCTGCCGGCCGCCATCTTGGCTGCCAGTTAATTTGCATATCTCGGCCCTACTCTGTGAGTGACAGGGGGATTAGCCAATGGGAAGGGTAGCGGTCATACACCAATTACCATGTTTCTCTTTTATTAGTGTAGATATTTGTATATATGTATATAAAACCCTAATAGCCACAGATCAAACCATTTCATTCCTACTTTTCAAAGAAAAGCACTGTTTGCTTACTGTCCTTTCTATTTCTGTATGGTTTTATATACATAAAAAATACTCATATTGGCATCATTGTCAGATGTTTAGCCATAAATTTGCAAGAATATATGTGTCACTTACAAAAAAAGAGATTATATTATAATTTTCCATTCTCATGAATAATAAGATATGGACAATTTTAGACTAGTATATATTGCTCTACATTATTCCTTTATAACGCTACCTAATATTCCATTTAATAGCTGTATCATTCCCCTATTAATGAATATTTAAGCTCTTCCCTGGTGTCTTGTTTATTTTTGTTTTATTACAAAAATAGTTTAATAGTTATTTTTCTACAAAATATTTTTACTCATGTGTTTTATTGTTGCTTTTTATTATTTTTTTTATTTTTTCATTCTTCGTGGCCTTTAATTTTTCAGAGACCAAACTCTAATCAAACTTAAAGGTTTGGTTCCTCTTCCATAGGGTACATTTTTATTTTTTTATTTTCATATGTTTATATAGGAGTGGGGGAGGGAACACAGATGGCTACATATTGCTCTTAATACATAAATAAATTTCACTTCCTCTGGAAAATTCCACAGTAGAATTAGTTGGGTGGTCAGCCTGAACCCACCTTCCAATTTAAAAGCACATGTTTTTCTTTCTTTTTTTAAAAAAATATTTCTTGTTGAAAGTATTACATATGTCCCTTTTTTCCTCCATTGAACTCTTCTAGCCCACCTTTACCCCCTGGTTCATGGCTTAGTATATTTTAAAATTTAATGAATACTTACTGATTTTCTTCCAAAGGGTTTGTATCAATATACCTTCCCTCCCTGCCAACAGTATATGAGTACCCTGGAACTTGTGCTTTTCTGAATTACAAAATATTCCATTTTTATCTCAGAGATTACACTGATAAGGATGTCCTCTGTACATGGAGTAATCAGTGTGTGTGTGTGTGTGTGTGTGTGTGTGTGTGTGTGTGTGTGTCTGTTCTATTTCATCCCCATAAATCCATGTGTGGTAATATTTTAAATGTGTTGTGAGTATGGACTATGTCTTACACTAATAGCATAAACCCCTTGGTGACAAGTATTCTGCGGTCTCATGCATTCTGAGGAGAACTCAGCAACTGTTTGATTTGATGCTGAGAACAGCATTCTGCCAGAGTCTGTGCCAACAGACAACATTAGTCATCCTGTCTGTTTCAAGGGGCTGAATTGTTTGTTGAAATAAGCCATTAGGAGTAATAAAGCAATGTAAAACTACAATAATTTTTCTTGAGTTTGATAATGCTAAATAAACACACACTCTGTTAAGGTAACCAGTAAGCAATATGAGACTGCTGCTAACTTGGACTCATAGGTGGCAGCAAAATCAATTAGCCTTTTCCACCTATGGCAACTTAGTGATATTGACCTACTTTATAAAGCTACATGACATTAAATTGGTAAAACAAAAAAATCTTTTATTATGTATTTTCCATAAAAATTCTCACAACTAATCCAATGGTCCATGCCTCATTGTAGTAAAAGTAATTCTTGATTAATAACCAATTTTCTCAGGTGCCCAAAAGACTTTCAACAATTTTATCTTAGGTCTGACCATACCTTAGATCCATACACAAATGATATGCTGATATTTGAGGAGTAAAAAAGGCCAAAAATGGAGATGTTATGCTTAGCTTCAAAATAAGGTGACATATATGTATATGTAATTATTTAGTATTCTATTAGCAGAATCTTTTTAAACAGATTTCAAAATTTTAGACACAACTGAAATATTCAGAAGTTATTTATTTATTTTTTAATAAATCTTTATTGTTCAGATTATTACAGTTGTTCCTCTTTTTCCCCCATAGCTCCCCTCCACCCAGTTCCCACCCCACCCCATGTCCTTACCCCCCATTGTCCTCATCTATAGGTGTAAGATTTTTGTCCAATCTCTTCCTGCACCCCTCATGTTCCCTTTCCCCATGAGAATTGTCAGTCCACACCCTTTCTATGCCCCTGATTCTATTATAATCACCAGTTTATTCTGTTTTTCAGATTTTTTATTCACTTGATTTTTAGATTCACTTGTTGATAGATATGTATTTGTTGTCACTTTGTTGTTCATAATTTTTATCTTTACCTTTTTCTTCCTCTTCTTGGAGAATACCCTTCAGCATTTCATATAATACTGGTTTGGTGGTGATGAACTCCTTTAGCTTTTTCTTGTCTGTGAAGCTCTTTATATGACCTTCAATTCTGAATGATAGTTTTGCTGGATAGAGTAATCTTGGTTGTAGGTTCTTGTTATTCATCACTTTGAATATTTCTTGCCACTCCCTTCTGGCCTGCATAGTTTCTGTTGAGAAATCAGCTGAAAGTCATATGGGTACTCCCTTGAAGGTAACTAACTGTTTTTTCTCTTGCTGCTTTTAATATCTCTCTTTGTCTTTTGCTCTTGGCATTTTGATTATGATGTGTCATGGTGTGATCCTCTTTGGAGTCCTCTTGTTTGGGGTTCTCTGCACTTCCTGGACTTGTAAGTCTATTTCTTTCACCAGGTAGGGGAAGTTTTCTGTCATTATTTCTTCAAATATGTTTTCAATATCTTGCTCTCTCTCTTCTTCTGGCACCCCCATAATTTGGATGTTGGTATGCTTGAAGTTGTCCCAGAGGCTCCTTACACTATCTTCATGGTTTTGGATTCTTTTTGCTTTTTGCTTTTCTGGTTGGGTGTTTTTTGCTTTTTCATATTTCAAATCTTTGACTTGATTCTTGGGGCCTTCTAGTCTGCTGTTGGATCTCTGTATATTATTCTTTATTTCAGTCAGTGTGTGCTTAATTTCTGATTGGTTCTTTTTTATATCCTTGAGGGTCTCATTAAATTTCTCAGCAGTTTCTAGCAGATTCTTGAGTAACTTTATAACCATGGTTTTGAACTCTATATCCAGTAGTTTGTTTTCCTCCATTTCTTTCATTTGTGACATGTTTCTTTGTCTCCACATCTTGGCTGCTTCCCTGTCTTGATAGAGTGGCTTTGTGTGCTAGTTGTCCTATAGGGCCCAGTGGCTCAGCCTCCCTAATTACCTGATGTGGACAGTCTTGGTGCACCCCTTTGTGGGCTGTGTGCACAGTCTTGTTGTAGTTAATCCTTGATTGCTGTTGGTATCACTGGGAGGAATTGACCTCCAGGCCAATTGGCTGTGAGGACCAGCTGTGTCTACAATGGGAGAACTGCTGTGCTGGAGACACCCTTATGGGGCAGGACTTGCTTCAGTGAGGTTTGTTGCTGAGTCTGCCCCTTGAGTGTGTCACTTATGGATGTGAAGAGTTGTAATCTGGTATGTTCTCACACTGACCATTGGTACACTGGCTCTTGGATCTCCAAGGAGGTGCAAAGTCAGCCACTGCCTGAGGCCACCCAGCAGGAGCTACAGCCAGATCTTCAGATTCCTCTTCTTTGTTTGGGGTTTGGAAGTGCCCAGATGAGGCCCAGCTGTGAAGCAAGGCAGGCTGCTGCTGCTGCTGAGCCTTGGGTCTTCTTTTGGAAGCTTTGAAGCTCTCTAACCCAGCTATAGCTTATTAGGTTAGGCTGCAAAAGGACAGGCCATTCATATGCAAAAGCTGTTGCTCACAGCTTGGGTGGGGTTGTAAATTGGGTGGGGCGGGGTCTCAGTGAATCTCCAGGGCAGAGCAAACAGCAATGGCTGCCAGTCAGCCTGCACTGGGGAGGTCCCCGAGCCTTCACATCTCTGTGTCTTGCGCCCCGACACAGGAACAATGATCGCTGTGAGCACCTCTGAGAGAAAGCCACCTTCACATTCCTGTCCCAATGCCCTACAGTCCAGTTTCTCCCAGTATGAGTCTGAGTCCCCAGAGTCTTGACCTGAACTGAAGTTCAGACCAAGCTCCCGATTGGAGCTCCTGATTTGAAAACAAACAAACAACAGTGCATCCAGTTGCCAGCCCATTTCATGCATGCCTCCGCACCTCTGCACCTCCGTACCTCCGCAGCTCCTACCAGTCTCACTGTGCTTTTTTCTTTCCTTCTAGTTGTAGAATTTCCACTCAGCCAGTGTTTCCATGGTTCTGAATGATATTTATTTTCTCTTTTAGCTGTACTTTTTTTTAATTTTAATATATTTCTTTATTGATTTCAGAGAGGAAGGAAGAGGGAGAGAGAGATAGAAACATCAATGATAAGAGAGAATCATGGATTGGTTGCCTCCTGCATGCCCCCTACTGGGGATCGAGCCTGCAACCTGGCATATGCCCTTGGCTGGAATCGAATCAGGATCCTTCAGTCCGCAGGCTGACGCTCTATCCACTGAGCCAAACCTGCTAGGGCTAGCTGTAGTTTTGATGTGGTTGTTAGAGGCAGCAAGTACAGGTGTTTACCTATGCTGCCATCTGATTCTCCTCCTCATAAAATATATTCTAGATGCTACAGTTCAGTTTTACATTTGACCTTTCTCTTTTTGCTAAGTATAGAGACAAACTGTTATAAAATTAAAGTATATGTTGTAGTTGCCTTTAGAATGAGTCATGAACTCAATGATCTGGCTAGTTGTGGTCTAAAAAGATTCCCTAGATTCATTCCCCAGAGCAAGATTGACTTTCAATGTTGCAGTAAGTCATTTCTACACATGTGTAGTTTGTAAAACTCTTTGGGATGCAAAGCCCTCTGTAATTTCCAGAAAATTTTTAGATTATTAGACAAGAAGGCAAAATAAAAGTGGTTCTAAATGCTACACATCTCTAAGGACATAGGCAATGTTCAGTAATAAAAATGGCAAAAAGCCATCCAAACCCTCTGCTACAGGCATTATAACAAAAGTTCATTGCTTGATTGTCCTTCCTGTAAAGTGTTAGTGCTATTTGGACATAGAATCTATGCCCTAAATTGGTATACAATGTTCAGATGCTGGTAATTCAAGCTATTTTTCCAGCTATTTTTAAAACCTGGTGAAAATGCCTCCTCCTCCAGACATTTGAAGTGAACACTTCAAATCCCCATAAGAATGATGTATGTAATTGCATTACTGTATAATAAATGCAGTTGTGAGATGAAATGGAATAATTTCAGGAGAAGAGTCCAAGAATTTCAACACATAATGATATATTCTCAGCTCTGCAGTTCAAAATGAGATATAATATGGCACAGACTTTCGATGATCTACATTAGAGGGGAAAAAAGCCTCAAGCAATAGACTGATGCAATGAGTAGTAACAAAAATATCTGAATGCTACACTGTGATTATCAAATTCTGTACTTAATATGAGCACCACCATTCCCAAACAGGGTCAAAAGTTTAAAGGGAACATTACAGAAAATTAGACACCAGAGAAAGTCACAACTAACTAGGTCAGAAGTGTGCAGAGTGTCAAAAATCAGAATGTCTATAGAAGGGAAGGAAAATGTCACCAGCCTACAAGAAGCAAGTGATGACTCCGTAAAATTTAATTATTCTAAAAGATTAGATTGCTGGGAGTAAGCAAGAAAATTGATTACTGAAAGTTAAAAATAAAGATAACTACCTGCCATTGAGGTTTCCCCAAAATTATACCCTAAAAAAATTAAAGCAATTACTAGGCCACGAGCTGTGAAAGTTGTGCTAAAGAAGGATCACTTCTCTCAACAATTTTTTCCCTGTTTTCTACTATCTTACTGGCCTCTCACTTCCTGTTGTGAAATCGCTGCATGCTGTCATTTGAAAATGTAGTTGTGATCGGTTTAAAATGTGTTTTTTAAAGTTCAAAAAGAACTACTAAATTATGTCTATATCTTTATATTTCTTTACTTTTTGATTAAATAGTTCATTGCTTCCAATTTAACTGAATATCACATATTTGTTATTAAAAAAACCTATTTTTGTAGAAAAATTATTGTTTTAAATGCATGTAAGAAGTTTCTTCTTGCAGTTATATGCATATATAACTCCTCAAATATACATATCTGGTCATTTAGAAGAGGGCTTATAAGAAATAAAAGTACCAAAGATCATTTTGTCTAGGAAGATTAATTTGGTGGCAGTTTTCAGGCAAAGGGACATTTGAGGTCCAAGGGTGGCCCAAATAAATAGCATTCTTTTTCACCACATTAATTTATTCTAAAAGCTAGCTGGAGAATGTGGCTTAGCTTAAAATGAAAACAGTTTTCTAATGTTAAATTTCAGAATCAGTTTAGTGCTCCCAGTTATAACAGCATTTGACTTAGAGAAGTGTTGCCATATGGGAGCAGAAGAGAATGCATCCATTTTGCAGGAAGGCCAACTACCTAGAGTAAAACAGAAGCTGAGTGTCTTGCTCTATTTATTTATTCAAATGTATAAATTGAATGTATCCAGTAGAGGAATGAGTGAGGAGACAAAGAGAAGCAAGGAGTGATATAGCTAGTAAAACTTCTTCTACATAGATGAAATTAAGTAGTCCTTGAAGAGTAGCTTTGCCAACTCAAACATATCAACATCTATCTCCATCCACCCACTACGGCCACCTGAGGACACAACACTGAAAATTAAAATGCAGTATCTTAATGTTTTTTGACTTCTAGGCTTCAAAAAGGACAAGGTACATGTTTTTAAAAGATAATATTAGCTGCCAGCTGGGCAAGATCCTCACAGTTCAGGATCCTGGTAGGGAACAGAATTTATTAAGATGGTTTATAGTAGCATATTTTAAGAGGATACTACTTATAAATGTGTATTAAGGGAATCTTTGTCAGCTAGGTCTGCCATAGCAAAATACCATAGACTGAGTGGATTAAACAGAAGAAATGTATTCCTCACACTTCTGGAGGCTAGAAGTTCAAGATCAAGGTGCCTGCAAGGTTTCTTTCTGAGAAATTCTTCTCTTGGTTTACAGGCAGCTGCTATCTTAAAGTATGCTCACATTACTTTTTCTTTCTGAGTACCCATGGATTCCTATAAAGCAGCGGTTCTCAACCTGTGGGTCGCGACCCCTTTGGGGGTCAAATGACCCTTTCACAGGGGTCGCCTAAGACCATCGGAAAACACATATATAATTGCATATTGCTTTTGTGATTAATCACTATGCTTTAATTATGTTCAATTTGTAACAATGAAATTGTGGGTCACCACAACATGAGGAACTGTATTAAAGGGTCGCGGTATTAGGAAGCTTGAGGACCACTGCTCTAAAGGCACTAATCTTATGAGTATCCCATTTTCATGACCTAATCTAAATCTAATTACCTCATAAAGACAATCACATTGGGTGTTAGTGTTTCAATATAGGAATTTGGTGGGGATACAAACATTCATTTTGAGACACATAGTTAAGTGAACATCAAATGCTGAGACACTCCAACAATAATAACAGTGGAAAGCTAGTATCAGTTCTAGGTTAGAGAAATATAGTGTTATCTGAACAGACTAAAAGCTGGAGCAATGGAATAAGGAGGAACTACCTCATGGAAGACAGAGGAACACAGATGTTGCCTGAGAAGTGAGGCTGGAGCAGGAAATAAGTACAGAAATGCCTTGACTTCACTCTCTTTCTTCCTTCCAACCCCTTGTTTTTGTCTCCCATTGACTGAAAGCCATAGAAACTAGACAGCAGGAGATCCAAGAGGACAGTTATTTGGTGTCAGTTTCTTAAGGCACAAAGCAGAGCAGAACAAAGAGTTAATCTGGAGGACCAATGGAGAACAATTAGCACAAAAGAATTTTGCTTAGGAATAAAAGTAAATCTCGGAGTTTAAAAATGTATATGTGGTCAATGTAAATTCTATGAACAGAATTTTAAAGTCATATGGCTGAAAGGCCCTCACTCTAGCCCTGTTTCACAGACAAGCTTTTTCCAAGCTGATGCAAACAGATATCTGTCTAGTCATTCTCCTGGTAAATATTACTAGGGGAAATTGCCACCATTTCCCATAATAGAGCAATAGCAACCCTATTATTTCAATTAACCTGATGGATGTCCGTCCTGTTGTCTCTCCTATGGTATGCATTTTAATATGCATTCTAACTAATTTCACTACTATATACACTGTGTGTATTAGTCTTCTTTTTCTGCATAATAAATTACCAAAAACTTAGCAATTTAAAAGGACATAAATTCATTATCTCACAGTTTTCATTGGTATGGCCTGAAATCAAGGGGTTATTCAGGCGGGGTTCTTCTATGGAAGATGTAAAGAAAAAGCCTCTACCACACTCATTCTTTTTTTAAAAAATATATTTTATTGATTATTTACAGAGAGAAAGGGAGAGGGCTAGAGAGTTAGAAACATTGATGAAAGAGAAACATCAATTCAGTTGCCTCCTGCACACTCCCTACTGGGGATGTGCCCACAACCAAGGTACGGAAACGAACCCAGGACCCTTCAGTCCGCAGGCCGATGCTCTATCCACTGAGCCAAACCAGTTAGGGATACCACACTCATTCTTATTGGCAGAATTCAGCTCCTGGTGGTTGTAGGACTGAGGGCTTCATTTCTTTGCTGGCTGTCAGGGACCACTCCTAATGGTCATTCACATTCCTTGCCACATGATCCCCACCATCTTCAAGCCATCAACATTACAATAAATCCTTTTCATGTTTCAAATATCTGACTTCACTCTGAACTGTAGGCCCAACTTTAAAGGGCTCTTGTGATTATATCAGGCACATCTGAATAATCAATCTATCTTAAAGTCAGCTAATTGGGGAATTTAATTCACTTAACTAATCCTTTTACCATATAATGCAAGATAATCAAGAGAATAATATCTCATTGTATTTATTGATTCTACCCGCACTCAAGAGGAGGAGATTATACAGGGCATGTACACCAGAGGGCAGGAATTGGAGGGGGGCATCTTAGAATTCAGTGTGCTACAATGTGAGAGATCAATACATTTTAATTGGTTCATGTAATATATATGTTTCTTAATTCTGAATTTTCCTGTCATCCAGGCTCCAGGAAAACAAAGCATGTTGGTTGATCTTCATCTATAAAATGCACCACCCTATTCTTGCAAACTTATCAAATTATATATTTCATAACTTTTAAATGTCTATTAAATAATTTCAAGTCTTTTAGTCTTTCCATATTCCTACTTTTCAAACACATTTATATTTCAGTGCATCTTCTCTCAATTTTATTCATTATTTTCATATATCTTTCACATTGGAAAGTCAAGGTTTGTTCTTAAAGTCACACTACAATAGTTCTTTAATATATTTGCAAGCCTTCTGACCAGTTGATTATTATTCTAATGGTTGTTTTAGTACTTTAAAAAGTCAAGTATGAACATTAGAAAACTAAATTTAATCATTAAGGAAACCATTTTTATCAAGTAACTCAAAATGTTGATGAAACAGTAATTGTAACAGAGAGATTGAATAAATATACAGGAGACAGTGGTAGGAATCAAAAATTTTGTTTATTAGCTTTCATAGTACCAAGGACTCACCAAGTGATGCGGGAGAATGTCTGAGACCTTTATTCACCTCAATTATTTCAATTATTTTATCTCTGCAACAGGTTTTTGTGATTTCCTGTTCTTGCTAACACTTCTTAATTGTTCTGAGGATAAGATAAACATATCTATTGGTAAGTGCATCACGCTCATTATTTTTTTAAAACCAAAATCAAGTTATCAGTTGAAAACTGCTTAAGGTAACAATTGATTTATAGTGAAAACTAATATGAGATGACTGATGGCAATCAGTCATCCCTCTGGCAGCCCGGCAGCCCTCAGGGGATGTCCACTTAGTGACTGTCATAATTAAACTATTAACTTCCTGGGATCTCAAAGTTAGGGTTCATATGGAAAAAAAATTAAATTGCTCCAGAAAGCATCACATAATACAACTGCCAATGATTACATTTTTTTAATTGTTTTATTGCTTAAAGTATTATAAAGAGTATTATATATGTCTCTTTTATTTTCTCCTCTTGACCTTCCCCTAGCCTCCCATACCCCACAGTGTCTTGTGCCCATTGGTTATGCTTATATGCATGCATACAAGTCCTTCAGTTGATCTCTTACCCACCCCCCCAACCAGTCCATAACATATGACTCTCTGTGAAGGAAGGCATGTCAACACTGTCTTACTATATAGGCAGAAATTGCTGTTTTTCTAGAAAATTTACATATATACCTTGAGGTACTCCAAAGAGAAACCATTCATACAAAATATTTTTAATATTTTCTAATCCATTTGATATAATATTAGTTTTTGCTATGGAACATAGGATGCCACAATTAAACCCAATCCTCATTTTGTTTTCGAGACCATGTTAAACTATTGAATGACCTGAACAAAAATAAAGACTCTTTCTCAATGTGCAATATGAAAAATGTGCAGCAATTCTTGCCTGGGAGATTATTATATGACTAGAGGCCCGGTGCACAAAAATTTGTGCACTCGGAGGGAGGGGGGTCCCTCAGCCCAGCCTGTGCCCTCTCACAGTCTGGGACCCCTCAGGGGATGACCACCTGCTGGTTTAGGCCCGCTCCCTGGGGGATTGGGCCTAAGATGGCAATCAGTCATCTCTCTGGCAGCCCGGCAGCCCTCAGGGGATGTCCACTTGCCAGCGGGGAGCAGACCTAAGCTGCAGTCAGACATCCTTAGCACTGCTGAGGAGGCAGGAGAGGCTCCTACCACCACCACTGACTTCTGGCTGAGCAGAGCTCCTCCCATGTGAGAGCGCCTTGACCACCAGAGGGCAGCTCCTTCATTGAGCGTCTGCCCCCTGGTGGTCAGTGTGTGTCATAGTGACCAGTCATTCCCAGTCTTTCTGCTGTTAGGGTCAGTTTTCATATTACCCTTTTACTATATAAGATAGAGGCTTGGTGCATGGCTGGGGGCCGGCTGTTTTGCCCTGAAGGGTGTCTCAGATCAGGGTGGGGGTCCCACTTGGGTGCCTGGCCAGCCTGGATGAGGGGGTGATGGCTGTTTGCAGCTGGTCACACCCCCTTCAGGGTGGGGGTCCCCACTGGGGTGCCTGGCCAGTCGGGGTGAGGGGCTGAGGGCCGTTTTCAGGCTGGCAGGCGACTGAAGCTCCCAGCCTCTCCTTTTTTTCTTTTTTTTTCTTTTTTATTCTGGGATTTATTTACCTTCTATGGCTGTCACTGGAGCTGAGAGCCTGCTTTAGCTCTGAGGCTTAGCTCCAGCTCTGAGGCCTTGGCTGCTGAAAGTAGGTTTCTGGGGTTTGTTTGGCTTCTATAATTGAAACACTGTTGCAAATCCAGCTCTGAGGCCTGGCTGGCTGAAAGCAGGTTTCTGGGTTTGTTTAGATTCTATAATTGCAGCATTGTTTCTTAGACTGCAGCTCAGAGGTTGGCAGCGGCAGGCGAGGAACCTTGGCTTCCTCCTTCACTGGAGCAAGCAAGCCTCCGTTTCACTTCAGCTGCCTGGCTGCTGGCCGCCATCTTGGTTGGTAGTTACTTTGCATATCACCCTGATTAGCCAATGGGAGGGGTGTTGGAGGTACAGTTAATTACCATGTTTGTCTATTATTAGATAGGATAGCTAAAGAAATGTGTAAATATGACATAACATTTTGAAGAGAAGTGTGCTGGGTTGCTTTTCTAAAGAAGGCAAGAGAAAGAAGGATAATTAATAAGACATATAGTCATTAAACTATGAATCTTTTGCTCAAATCTATATCAAATCAGTGATAATCAGAAGCTATTACTATGTGATGATGTATTGTGACCTGTGAGAAATAAGTCTGTCCAATTTCTAATCTACATTGATTGTGCTGTTTTTGGAATGAATGGGCACAGATACTTAACATCCTTTTCACCTCTAGGGATTGACTTTTTCTGTGGGCTTACGAACCTTTGATATGACAGTGGAGAAAACTACAATGTAGATGCCTCTGTTGACTTCCTATAGACTTTTGCCCCATAAGTCAAATTTCAATTGACCCAGGGTTATTTGAAAAGATTGATCAAATTCGTGCACTTAGTTATGAATAATTCATGATTTACTTTCTTAAATGAATTGGGGGAAACTTTACAGAGGGACAGAAGAGAAAGATAAAAAATGCTAATCAATGTTCTATGAGCTACCTATGCATGACTAAGAATCATTAATTAAAACTCCATTCAGCTATTAAAAAAACACACAACTACTGGGACTCTAATTGTTCACATCCATTAGAGGCAAGGACAATCAGACATACACATACAGATACAAAGAAATGGGTACTTGCTTCTGATATACTGAACAGAACACACACATGCACACATCAGATAGAGGTTAAAATTCATTCCACCATAGACTACTACTGACAGATTATAACTCCACTTTCTATTAATCTTCAGGCCACCTTGAAGGAATTAAACTGGAACATTATACTGGATCCATACCTCACTATCTGCTTTACCTAATAGAGAAACAGACAAGAATTTCTCTCTTAGTGCTGAGCTTTGGCAACTTGGGAAAGGGGAAAACACAGACAAAGTAAAATTTTTCTTCATATAGATATATTTCAATGAGGCCCTTCTTGGTTAGGATGCTGTAACATGTTAACTTAATTCTGGGGTTCTATCTGAGGTATTGAAGTCTGGACATAGTTGTTAAATCAGTGATTGATTCTGTGGAGTTATAAGGGCCAGGATATATATATATATATATATCTTTGTACACCATTGGTGAGAATGTAAAATTGTGCAACCACTATGGAAAACAGTTTCTCAAAATTTTAAAAATACTACTACCATATGATCCACCAATCCCACTCCTGGGTATATATTTAAAACAATTGAAATAAGGATCTTGAAGTGAAATCCACACTCCCATGTTCACTGCAGCAATATTCACAAGAACCAAGACATGGAAGTAAACCAAATGTTCATCAATAGACAAATGAATAAATAACATGTGGTATATACATATAATGCAATATTATGCAATATTATTCATTCTTACAAAGGGAGGGAACACTACCAGTAGCAACACTGTGGATGAATCTAGAAGACATTATGCTAAGTTAAATAGGCCAGTTACTAAAAGACAAATACTCCATGATTCTACTTATGAGGTACCTAAAATAATAAAACTCAAGGAAGTATAAAATAAATTGGTAGTTACCAAGGGATGGGAGGAGGGAGAAATGGGGAGTTGCTTTTCCATGAGTATAAAGTTACATTTATACGAGATGAGTATGTTTCAGAGTCTGCTGTACAAGATAGTGCTTATAGTTACCACACAATGCTGTTAACCTAAAATTTTGTTCAGATAGATATCATATTAAGTGTTCTTATCACACAGACAAAAAAAGGGACACAAGGAAACATTTGGAGGTCATGATTTTTATGATTGTACCACCTGTGTATGTATATATCCAAAATTATCAAATTATGTACATTAAGTGTGTGAACTTTTTTGTTAAAAAACACTGAAAAAATATGGTATTTGGTGCTTCTCTCCTTTTAAGTAGACTGGGCATACTTAATGACAACAATGTGGGTATTAATTGAAACAAAAGACAACTCTTGGAAGACAAAAAGCCAAGATGGAAAACTGTTTCTTTTGGCTGAAAACTGTTTCTTTTGGCTGATGTTAGAAAGTACATATTGTCTTCAGTTTATTACAGCCACACTACTTTCCACTATCCTGCACCAGGGTTCCCACTTATATGTTTGGCCATTAAGGAATTTAGCTTGCATTTCCAGAAATAGGTTTCTTGCTGGTCACACATTCTCCTCCCTCAGGCTTTTCCTTTGGAACACTTGAGTACTTAATCCAAGGGTTAAATTCCATGGATATGGTTTCACAACACATTGCCTGAGCTTCAAACCAGGCTTTTTCATTTCTTGACCTTGGACAAGAGACTCAAAATTTCTAAGCCTCAGTTTCTGCAACTTTAAGATGAAAATGGAGATAACATTAATATCTAACTCATAGGGTTGTAAGTATTAAAGAGTAGTTAGCATAGTGCCTGGAACACAGAAAGCACCGTGCAGGTATCTGTTACTACTTTTTTAAGGAAGTTGTATTGTGCTCTTAAACTGCCTGGAGGCTAAAAGGAGATGACAGTGGAGGGCAGAGGAAGCCAAAGGAGATTAGGTCTTGATTTTATTATTTGTATGTGGGTCAAAAATAAATACTAGTACTAATGAACATAGGATAAAACAAGTGTTTTTGCTAAATGAAAAATTAAATCTTACACAAATTCTTTGAGCCTTTTATAAGATTTTAAATGGGACCAATTCTCTCACAGAAGGGAGCTTTGTATTCATTTCATTGCCAGGATATATGATTTTATTCATCCGAATGTGCTCATGAGATCTATCTGACAGTTTTGTCTCCTGAAGAAATTGTTTTTTATTACATGGGTTTTTATCATATAAGTTTTCTTGCTATTGGAAATCAAGACATGTTCAAAAACAATCTAATTTTGAGTTTTACTTTTAATGGAAGTTTTAATGTCAATAATTTGTCAAAGAATACAGAGCAATATAGAAACCTATTTCAGAGTAATTGAAAAAATATTCACTGATGCCAATAATATTTTAATGTTCTTTGTTTAAGACATATATGGAAATGGTTCTAGTAGCTTGTACTAGTGATTTCCCAAGCTGGTGAAAATAAGTCGCCATGAATCATAGTGCCAGAGATTTTATCTCAACTGTATGGTAGGGGAAGGAAATATGGAAAATCGTGCACTGGCTATTAAAGCTTCTGTCTTAAAATGGCACATGTAGGTTCAGCTCACATTTCAAGAAGACTGGGAAGTGCAATTCTACCATGTGCTGAGAATGATGAGATCTGGAATATTTATGAACAGCCCTAATTACTACCACAGATGCTCATCTAATTTACAGGAAAATTAGGAGTCTGTGTCAGATTGCAGCACTTAAAAAAAATTAGGTCTGATTGCTTTTGCTTCAATACCCTTTCTTATCCTGGGCTCCCAGAAATTAAAATCTGATGTAAAAGTTTTGTGTTAATAAAATTTTAGAAAGTGCAATTTCATGGTGGTAGGGATGAGGGCAAAGGGAAATGAAGTAGGAGAAAAAGAAGAGTAATTCTCAGTTGATATATTAATTAAGAATAATAGGATACCCACTGATGGGTATAAAGCCCAACAGATTGCTTAATCTTTTACTATCATCTTTTGAAAATTCATATAAACTATTGCATCACAGGACTGTGTGGCAAAAAAGGGAGAAGAATCCATGCACTGGCTTCTGTCTATAACTGGCATAATGTTACTCCAGGGGGCATTTAGTTCCTTGCACTATGGTTTGTGCATACATAGCCACAGATCAGGTCTTGTGGCACCTCACACCTGGCAAATTCCTGGAGCATGAATTTAGAGGCAAGTGGTTTGAGGATAAGTATTGGGTTGTTCTCCTATGAAGTTGGGTAGTTCTCACTTCAATTTGACCACCACAGTTGTGGATAGGGTAAAAAAGTGTCCATTGGTCCTGGAGGTAGATGAGTCAAATATCTAACATGATACCTATAAGGTTTCTTATAAATCTCTCCTTTCCAAAAGGGCATAATTATCTTAAAAGTTATGCTTTCCCAATAAAATTAAAATGCCATGGCATTATTATTTGGCCAAAATATTTGACCCTGACAGAAAGTTGGAGAAAACAGAAAGGAATGGACTTTACTTACAATAATGTCTTCAATAAGAAACTTTAAAATTACGTCACACTCAATAATTATTTGTAAATTAATAAATATTTCAAAATAAATAATGGCTGCCAAATAGTCATTTTTGAAAAGGAATCTCAATCTGTCATTTTTGGTAGGTAACAGAAAAAACAAAATGTTAATCAGTATGTCTGAGTCATTTTAATATTTCTAATTTCCCAGAATCACTGGGGAAAAGAAGAAAAATCCCAACAGAAGAGATTCATAATGTGGAAAAGTGAAGGACATAAAATGGTAATAATGATATACTAATATGTATGCATATTAGGCATGATAGTAAATTGTAGCAGAACTATCTCACTAGTTCAGCCTAAACTTAAACTTTTTCTGTTTTCTGTTATCATATTCATGATAGCATTGAATCTCTCCATTGACTTTTTTAGCTAAAATGTTTAAATTTTTGTTTGAAAGTAACTCAGCATCCCTTGATTCAAAGAGGTATGAGGGAATTTTTAATACATAAAGGAACAATTTATATTTAAACTAGAGGCCCAGTGCACAAAAATTTGTGCACTGGCAGGGGAGGGGGGTCCCTCAGCCCGGCCTGTGCCCTTTCACAGTCTGGGACCTCTCGGGAGATAACGACCTGCTGGCTTAAGCCTGCTTCCGGGTAGCAGAGGGCAGGCCCAATCCCTAGGTGCCTGCCCCGCAGCCCCTGGTCGGGCTCAGAGCAAGGCTGATTGGGGAGTTGGGGCGCTGCCCCCTGTCATGCACAGAGCAGGGCGGATCAGGAGGTTGCGATGCCACCCCCAGTCACGCTCAGGGTAGGGCCGATTGGGGAGGTTCTGGCACCACCCACTGTCACGCACAGAGCAGGGCAGATCGGGGGTTGGGGCGCCTTCCCTTGTCACACACAGAGGAGGGCAGATCGGGGGGTTGGGGTGCTGCCCCCCATCATGCACAGAGCAGGGCCGATTAGGGGGTTGGGGTGCCACCCCCTGTCACCCACAGAGCAGGGCCAATCTGGGGGTTGCGGTGCTGCCCCCTGTCACACTGCTCCAGGGGCCGGGAGGCCTCCCAGCTCCGCTGATGCCAGTGCCAGGAGGCCTTGCTGCTCCACTGATCCTGGGACCGGGAGGCCTCTCCGCTCCACTGATCCTGGTGCCAGGAGGCCTTGTGGCTCCACTGATCCCGGGGTCCTGAGGCCTCACAGCTCCGCTGATCCCAGTGCTGGGAGGCCTTGCTGCTCCGCTGATCCTGGGGTGGTGAGGCCTCGCTGCTCAGCAGCTTTAGGGCTGTTTGGCTTCGCTCCACCACTTGGAGCCTGCATATGCAAATTAACCACCATCTTTGTTGGAGGTTAATTTGCATATCACCCTGATTAGCCAATGGGAAGCGTAGTGGAGGTACGGTTAATTACCCTTTTTGTCTTTAATTAGATAGAATCTAGCAAATACTTTCACTGGGTAAAGAAAAAATTCTTTCTTCCTATAACTTAACAGATGGTAGAAAAAGAGAAAATAATGTTTTAATTATACCTTTCAAGATTCAACACCTTTGAAAGCTATTCAGGAATTACATGAAAGATTTTAGCATTAACTTCTGAAAGATTAAGAAATGCTAGCTCTCATTTTTGAAGGTGAGATGGCCAGACTTATCTGAGCAACAATACTAAAATTTCCAAATTTTAACACTTTATAATGATTATTTTTTTCACTAGCATCATGTGTCTTTTCTTTTCCCTCTCTGTAAATCATTACACAGTGTTTCTTTTCCAATTACATCAACCAACATTAGATGCCAAAATAGAGCCCGTACCAGGCCAAAAAAAATACATTATAATATCTAGCACTTTAGATAGGGACACAGGGAGAGCAAAGACTGAGAGGGACATTGGTGGTGTAAATAGTTGTTTTTAAGTTTAATTCCTTGGCTTTGAGAAAAAAAATGTTATTATATTTGTAGACTAATGGAACAGAATTGAGAGTCCACAAATAAACCCATGTATGCACTGTTAATATTTGACAAGGGAGTCAAGAATACTCAAATTATTAGGGAAATAATAGTTTTGCTTTGTTTTTTCAATAAATGTTGTTGGGAACACTGAACAGCCACATATGAAAGAATAAAATTAGACCTCTATTTTATACCACTCACAAAATGTACCCAAAATAGTTTAAAAACTTAAATAGAAGACCTGAAACTTTAAAACTCCTAAAAGAAAACATAAGGAAAAATGTCCATGACATCAGTCTCGGCAACAATTTTTTTTTAATATAACACCAAAGCACTGGCAACAAAAGCAAAAGTCAATCAGTGATATTATATGAAACTAAAAGACTTTTGCACAGCAATTTTAATAAAGAGGCAAAATCTTTGCAAATAATATGCCTCATGAAGGGTTAATATCTAACACATGTAAAGAACTTATATAACTCAAAAGCAAAAAACAAAACAACAACAAAAAAACACACCAAATAATCCAATTTAAAAATGGACAGAGGAACTAAAAAGACATTTCGCAAAGAAGATATCAAATAGTCAACAGGTACATAAAAGCTACTTGACATCACTAATTATCAGGGAAATGCAAACTAAGACTGCAATGAAATATCACCTCACACCTTTTAGAATGGCTATAAAAAAAAGACAAGAGATAACAAATATTCATAGAGTGTAGAGAAAAAGTTACATTTGTACACTGTTGGTGAGAATATAAATTGGTGCAGCCACTATGGAAAACGCTATGGAAGTTTCTCAAAAATTTAAATATTGAGCAACCAGATATCTAGTAATCCCTTTTCTGGGTTAAGGCATTGAAAACAGGATCTCAAAGAGACATCTGCACTCCCATGTTTATTGCAGCATTATTCACAATAGCTAAGGTATGGAAACAGCCCAAGTATCCATCAATGGATGAATGGTTAAAGAAAATGTAATATTATTCAGCCATAGGAAAGGAAATCCTGTCATTTGCAACAACATGCATGGACCTTGAGGGTGTTGTGCTAAGTAAAATAACTCAGACAGATAAAGGTAAGTACTGTATAATCTCATTTATATGTAGAATCTAAAAATAAAGTCATCTTATAAAAACAATAGAATAATAGTTTCCAGGGGGTGGGCAATGAGGGAAATGAGGAGATGTTGGTCAAAAGGTACTTACTTCTGGTTATAAGATGTATAAGTTCTGGGGATCTAATACAGCATGGTAACTGTAGTTAACAGCACTGCATTATATGCTTGAAAGTTGCTAAGATGATAGAATTTAAATATTCTCAAAACTACAATAGTTATATAAGGTGATAGATATATTAATTAACCTTATCGTGGTAATCATTTCATAATATATATGTGCATTAAATCATCACTTGTGTTGGGGTCCAACCCCAGCAGGTCCAGGGGTCCCCAAAGGTGTGGACGGAGTCGGTGAAGAAGGAATGACACGGAGGCAGTGTTCAGGTGGTCATCATAGCCAGGTTCTCTAGCCAGGTTCTATCCAGGTTCTCTAGCCAAGTTCGGTCGCCAGGTTTTGTATTTTATTGTCTTGTTACATCTGTATTTATACCAGTTGATTTTAATCCTATCAATTTCTATTCCAAAGGTTAGGGCGTTTCTTATCTCCATTTCAGGGAGTAAAGATTATGTAGCTTAAGAGTGATTGTTCGTAGTTAAAGTGATTAACTACCTGCCTGGCACTTAGTTAAGGGGTTTTATTCCCTCCCTAACTTCAGGGAAAAATCCCTACCTGGGGAAACAACCTTGCTTGGAGAGGTGACCTTGGTTAAAACACATAGTGCCAAGAAGGGGAACAAACATATTAAGAACATATATGCCAGGTCCCTTGAAACATATGTTGTGCAGATGTTTCTTCCCTGCAACAACCGTGTCAAGCAGCAAGGATGAACCGGCTTCCAGCACACTTGCACACCATAAATTTATAAAACATTATAAGTCAATTATTTCTCAACAAAGCTTGAGAACAATAAAATTTAGGGAACCTAGTCTTTATAAAAGTTCCCATATTTTTGTTAACATAGATTAATCAGTAAAATCCTACTCAGGCAGTTATCTTATTGATTATATAGAGTTATCCAGGTTTACAGTAGTGATTGATTATCTGTTTCCCATAAAATTTAGAAAAAAATCTGCAAGTGTTAACATGGTCTGTATAGACAGTGGTTCTCAGACTTCCTAATGCAGTTAATACAGTTCCTCATGCTGTGGTGACCCCCAATTTCATTGTTACAAATTGAACATAATTAAAGCATAGTGATTAATCTTAAAAACAATATGTAATTATATATGTGTTTTCCGATGGTCTTAGGCTACCCCTGTGAAAGGGTCATACAACCCCCCAAAGGGGTCGCGACCCACAGGTTGAGAACCGCTGGTATAGGATCTGCCCCTGCTTTTCTATGTAACTTCGTATTCTACCACTGTCTCCCAGCTATACTGGTCATCTTTCTGTTCCTCAATGAACAGAATCTTGTTTGTATGCCTGCTGGTAATACTCTGCAGCCAGGTGTTCATTGGGCTAACTCCTTCCTATCATTTAGGTTTTGGTTTATGTGTGACTTACTCATTAAGGTTTTCCTTGAACAGTCTATCCAATATAATTCACCCTTCCTTCTCCTCCATCACTCTTTTCCCCTTTATTTTGCTTATATTCTCATAGCACTTATCACTGCATAACATTTTATTATGCACCTATTTATTAGTTTATTTTCCATCTCCTCTGCTGGAATGTATGCCCCCTAAGAAAAGAAGTCAAGTTTGTTCTTGCTGCAAATCAGAAACTAGATGCGTGTTCAGCATGTATGACATAAATATTTATTGAAATAATGATCAGAATTTTATATTTCCTAATCTTTAAAAATCCCTTTAGAAATGACAGTATCTCGCTTATTAATTCTCTCACTGATCTTAGCTGTGTGGTATGGTTCTTTACATTTCCACTTCCAACTTTTTTTTTTTGCATTATTTGTTGGAACTTAGCATAAGGAAAAAACTTCATACTAATCATAGCATTCATGTCTGTTGGACCCCCTCTCTATGTTTGGGCCACTTGGAACCTAAAATATATATTTCATTCAAATGACTGCATATTTTAAACTAGAAATTCAGGCAACATTTACTAGGTCAATTTTGGCCAAAATAGCACCCAGAGAACATCATTCATAGGCTCTATATTTTACAATAATAAACTAGGGTAGGATAGTTATAGTGAATATCAATCAAGTTTTACAACTCATAACCCAAACAGCAATGAAATAAAAGATGAATATCCATGTATTTTATGTGCTAGTTGCAGGGCTGATACATGGAAGTTGGAATGGTAACTTAGGCAACTATCTTACAAGCATGCACTCTCCACTCCATCAGTCTGCTGACCCACATCTACCATCCTTTACTGACATTCCTCAAGCATTTACTATTTTTCTATAAATGCTTCTACTGTCTATGCCCTCAATTATATTGCCTCTTTTCTTTATAATGCAGCAATATCAGGCAAGCAAAGGAGTCTAAGACTGGTTATGAATTTTAGAAGCTTGGAGAAAGCAAAGAAAGTAAAGAGTAGTCTTCTGAACTCCTATTTGGTGTTTTATAATAATATGTAAAAATCCTATATAATAAAAGGCTAATATGCAATGGCGGAACAACTGGAACAAACAACCAGTTGCTATGACATGCCCTGGCCACCAGAGGGACAGTGGAGCAGGTGAGTGGGGGCACCAGACCAAAGCAGGCGCTGGTCGCTGTCATTGGGGCGAGCCTCTGGTGGTTACTGAAAATTCTTTACTCCCACGCACCACAGTCCTGCCTGGCAATCACACCTGCTGCTGGCACCAGCCCCGCTTGCACCTGCTGCCGGTGCTGGAGCTGCTGCTCACACCCACTGCCAGTGCTGGCCCCACTTGCACCCACAGCCAGTGCTAGAGCCACTGCTCACACCCGCTGCCAGTGCCTGGAGCCGGTCCCAATCGCTTGGTGCCATCAGCAGGTGCAAGCAGCCGCTGCCAGCCCTGATTACCCCTGAGGGCTTCTCCACTTCCCCCTACTCCTGAGGGGCGATCTGGGCAGCAGCTGCTGCTCACACCCACTGACAGTGCCCGCCCCACTCGCACCCACTGCTGGTGCCACCAGTGAGTAAGAGCAGCAGCGATGGGAGCGGGACTGTCAGGCAGACAGAGGACTGGGGGCTGTGGCAGGAGGGGCTGGGCAGGGGTGCAGAGGATGGGCTGAGACCCGCCCCTGTACCTACCACAGCCTCACAGCCCACAGCTCCTTTCAAGGTGCACAAATTCGTGCACTGAGCCCCTAGTTGTTAAATAATGGCAGCAGCAGCTTTGAAAAATAAAGCACTGGACTCAGTTAATTTAAATTATCAAAACTAATAATTTAATACATGCAATGCTAAGTCAGGAACCAGAACAGTGAAGGGAGATATCCTAAACTAAAAATTCTATAAATCTTTCCTAAGAATATTCTTCACCATTGTGTCTTTCCCATTGTTGGATCTCCCACTCAGAGACCAGAGATATTTTGTTATGGAGCAGAACTTCATGCAAATTATAAATTGCTACACATAATTGAGATTAATATTTCCCTTTTTAGAAAGAAATCAAGTTTTGTCTGTGAGTTGAAACAAACATAAAATATAAGGTTTTTACCAAAATATAAGTTTTCTTTATTTGAAGATAATACAGTGGCTCAATATAGAGATCATATGAGTATGCTTTTTCCTCACAATCTTTCTCTCTCTCTCTCTCTCTCTCTCTCTCTCTCTCTCTCTCTCTCTCTCTCTCTCTCTCCTTACTCATTAAAATTTATATATATGAAAGCCTGGCTTTCTTAACAACCTGGCCATTTCCCAAAGTAGACAAATAAGAGAGAAAATACTTAAAGAGACTAGTAATAACCACCTTGCTTCTATTTTATTCAGGCATACAAGAGTTTAAGTTCTGACTTGATTAATCAAGACTTCTATAACCCAATAAAACTTAAGTAACCTTTCTGAACCTCAGTTTCTTAGAATATGTGTATAATACTTCTCTTGGTTATTGTAAAGATAAAACAAGTTAAAGAGGTACAGTGACTGGCATATTAAAAAGGTAGTAACCTCAAAAAAAGCTGGGGCAGTAATACTTATATCTGACAAAATGGACTTTGACACAAAAGCTATAATAAGAGACAGAAAGATGTTACATAATTATAAAGGAATTAATCCAACATCAGGATATAACCCTTCTAAACATTTATGCAGCAACATAGGAGCATCTAAATATATAAAGTAAATATTGATGGACATAAAGGGAGAGATTGAAAGTAATATAGTCATAGGAGAGGATTTTAACACCCCACTGGCATCAATGGATAGATCTTCCAGATGAAAAATCAGTAAGGAAATAGAAACCTTAAATGAAACATTAGACCTGATGAATTTAATTGGTATTGTCAAAGCATTTTATTCAAAAGTAGCAGAATATACATTCTTTTCACTTGCACATGGAACATTTTCCAGGATTCACCACATGTTAAGACAAAACTAAAACACGTCTCAATAATTAAAAAAAAATAAATTATATCAACCACATTCTCCAACTACAATGGTATGAAATTAGAAACCAATTACCATAAAGAAATTTAAAATAGACAAAGGCATGGAGGCTAAATAATGCAAATAATGTTACTAAACAATGAATAGGTTAATAATGAAGTCAAGGAACAAATAAAAAGATACCTTGAGACAAATGAAAATAAAAAAAAACTACCCAAAATCTTCAGGACAAAAGCAAAGCAGTCCTAAAAGGGAAATTCAGAGCAATACAGGCCACCTCAAGAAACAGGAAAAATCTCAAAGAAACAATCTTAACCTCATACCTAAAGGAGCTAGAAAATAAGAAGAAACTAAGCCCAGAGTAACTACAAGGAAGGAAATAATAAAAATCCTAGCAGAAATAAATGAAATAGGGTCTTAAAAATGATAACAAAAATCAATGAAACCAAGAGCTTCTTTTAAAAAAAAAATAAGCAAGATTGATAGAACCAGATTCATCAAGAATAAAACAGAGAGGAAGATGGTGCCAAAAGCTAAGAAGGAAACCCCTGTCTCTCCCAAAGCTGAAGTCAAAGCAAAGACTTTGAAGGAAAAGAAAGCAGTGCTGAAAGGTGTCCACAGCCACACACACACAAAAAAAAAATGATCCGCACATCACACACCTTCCGATGGCCAAAGACACTGAGGCTCTGAAGGCAGCTAAATTTCTGCCGAGAAATTAGCTAACAGCCATATGGGCACTCCCTAACTGCTTTTCTCTTGCTGCTTTTAAGATTATCTCTTTGTCTTTAACCCTTGACATTTTAATTATGATGTGTCTTGGTGTGAGCCTCTTTGAGTTCCTCTTGGTTGGGACTCTCTCTGCTTCCTGGACTTGTAAGTCTTTCTTTTGCCAGGTAGGGGAAGTTTTCTGTCATTATTTCTTCAAATAGGTTTTCAATATTGTGCTCTCTCTCTTCTACTTCTGGCATCACCATAATGGGAATGTTGACATGCTTGAATTGTACCAAAGCCTCCTTATACTATCTTCACAGTTTTGGATTCTTTTTTTCTTTTCACTCTTCTGATTTTATTTTTGCATCCTTATATTCCAAATACTTGATTTGATTCTCAGAATCCTCTACTGTTGAATTCCTGTAAATTATTATTTATTTCAGTTAGTGTATGCATAATTTCTGACTGGTAATTTTTTATGTCTTGGAAATTCTCAATAAGATCCTTGAAAGACTTACTAAGTCCCTTGAAGCTCTCATTAAGATTCTTGAGGAACTTTATAACTGTTGTTTTGAACTCTATATCCAGTAGTTTGCTTGCTTTCATTTCTTTCATTTGTGACATGTTTCTTTGTCTCTGCATTTTGGCTGCTTCCCTGTGTGTGTTTCTATGTAGTAGATAGAGCTACTATGTCTCCTGGAATTGGTAGAGTGACCTTGTGTATTAGGTGTTCTGAAGGGCCCAGTGGCTCAGCCTCTCCAGTCACCTGAGCTGGGCACTTGGTACATCCCTGTGTGGGCTGTGTCCACAGTCTTATTGTGATTGAGCCTTGATTGCTGTTGGTGTCACTGGGAGGAGTTGGCCTCCAGGCCAATTGGCTGTGAGGACCAGCTGTGACTACACTGGAAAAATTGCTGTTCAGGAGACACTCCTATGAAGCAGAACTTGCTTCAGTGGGGCTTTGGTGCTCACTGAGTCTGCCCCTTGAGTATGTCAGTTGTGGATGTGTAGAGTTATAATCTGTTATACCTAATGTTGTCCATTGGATGCAGTGACTCTGAGGTCTCCTGGAAGGTTCAAAGTCAGCTATTGCCTGGGGCCACCTGGCAGGAGCTACATAGAGATCTGCAGATGGTTGCTACTTGTATTGGGCTTGGAAGTGTTCATGTGAGGCCCAGCTGTGAAGTAAGGCAGGCTGGTGCCAGTGCTGGGTCTTGGGCCTTTTATTGATAGGTTTGGGGCCTGATGATGCCAGCTGATATTTGTTTGAGATATTTTAGCAAAGTCTGAAGTCTGAGCCAGGACAGGCCATTCATATGTAAAAGCCACTACAAACATCTTGGGTGGGGCTGCAAATTTGATTGGGCAGGGTCTCAGGGAATCGCCAGAGCAGAGAGAACAGTGTGGACCATGCTGTTGGAAACTCAGTTATGGCTACCAATGAGTTCTGTGATGGGGAAGGTCCCAGCACAGGAACAATGATCCCTAAGAGCACCCCTTTTTGGGAGAAAGCCACCTCTGAATTCCTGCCACAATGCCAGACAATCCAGCTCCTCCCCATATGCCCCTAGCTTCCCCCAAGCTGTTTCCCCAGCACTAGAGCTCAGAAGAAGTGGAACCATATAGGTTTGTGTTTGTCACTTTAAGAGGAACTGTGTGGCACTCTAGCATGGTGTCACTCAGCCATAATCCTGCTCTGCTGGTTTTTAACATCCTGAAATTATGGGGACCCCTCTTTCCAGCATTGGAAGCTTGGCATGGGCCTGGAATCCATTGCTTCTCATAAGAGGTCTCTGCAGGGGAGATATCCCTCCCGATTAAAAAAGACACAACATGTGTGTATTGGACCAGCCTGTTCCATGCCTGTACCCCTCCTAGCAGTCTCAATGTGCTTTCTTCTTTACTTCTCTAGTTGTAGCACTTCCTTTCAGCCAGATTTCAGGCAGTTCTGAGTAATGATTGTTCTGTATTTTAGTTGTAATTTTGATGTGGTTGTGGGAGGTGGCAAGTACTAGCATTTACCTATACTGCCACCTTGGTTCTCTTATATTTTCTCATTTCATATGATATTATGTTCACAATGAACAAATATTCAATAAATTTAAATACAAATAAAAACAAAATGACCATAGTCTCACCACCTAAACATGAACAGTTAGCCCTTTGTGCAAACTGGCAAATGTGTTCAGTATATGAACACCCAATCTATTGTAGGAATTAAAAAATGAGTGTGATGATAATGTAAGCTTTAAGTTCACCCCAGTTGTCCCCAAAAGACTTTAAAGCCTGTGTTTGAATCCTTTTCCACCACCTGTTCTCTGTTCAGTTGAATTGGTAATATTATATGATCTTTGAATAGTTGGAAGTTTTTTCTTGTATTTCATAAAATAAATACTTTATTTATTTGGTAATTTGGAAGAATGTTCCAAATAAAGGGTAATCTCTAGTAGTTTTTAGTTACTTGCCACTTTTCAGTATTATTAAGCAGGTTATATTCTGAGTGGAACCTCTATATTATTCTCTGTATATACCAATCTATATCTATATCTATATCTATATCTATATCTATATCTATATCTATATCTATATCTATATCTATATCTATATCTATATCTATCTCTATCTCTATATCTATATCTATATCTATATCTATATCTATATCTATATCTATATCTATATCTATATCTATATCTATATCTATATCTATATCTATCTATATCTAATCTATCTATATCTATCTATCTATCTATATAATATTACCTACATATTATTTATATTTATATTCTACTATGTTATGATATGTAATATATAATTAATAGAGGCCCGGTGCATGAAATTTGTGCACCGGCAGGGAGTCCCTCATCCCAGCCTGCCCTCTCACAGTCCAGGAGCCCTCAGGGGATGTCCTGATGGCTTAGGCCCACTAGCCACAGTCTGGCCTTCCTCTGCAGGAGGCGACCGTGTTGGTCGTGTTGGTCAGGGGAAGGCGCCACCCCCATCATCCTGCTGCTGCTGCCACTGCTGGCTGCCACAACCACCAAGGCATTTTCATCAACATGGACACCCGTCCCTTCACCATGAAAAAATGACAACTTTCTTTAGGCATTTTCAAGATGTCTCTTTCATAGGATATGACATTTCTTTCTTTTTTTTAATCCTCACCTGAGGATATTTTTCTGTTGATTTTTAGAGAGCTTGGAAGAAAGAGGGAAAGACAGGGAGAAACATCAATGTGAGCGGTCACTTCGATTGTTTGCTCCTGCATGAGCCTTGACCTGGGCCCCTGCTAGGGAAGAGCCTGAAACCTAGGTACATGCCCTTGATCAGAATTAAACCCAGACCCTGTGGTCTGCAGGCCAAGGCTCTATCCACTAAGCCAAACTGGCTAGGGCAGGATATGACATTTCTTAGCCACTCCAGCAGTGGGTCTAAGTTTTTTCCTCCAGGAGTGAGGTGGAAAAACCCTAGATCACCTTCTTGTATTCTTATTACCCAAGTTACCAAGAACACTGCAAATGGCATACAGGGGTAATGAGTGGTCAGAAAAGGTGCTTCCTCTGCAGCTCACATGCAGAGGTGGGGCTGTTGGTACGTGGCAACTTGGGCAGGCCCCCCCTGTGTGTGTCCACTGTGGGCCTGGGCCATCTGTGGCTTGCCTCACTGTGCACACAGTCCCCTCCCGCCCACCTGCGCACAGAGTCTCCTCTTGAGTGGTCATTTCTGTTATGGCGTCCCAGCTAATTTTCATAATATATATATTATATATAAATATATATATATATATAATATATATATATATATATAATTTGTGTTATTTGTAATTTTGTAAAAATTCACTAGTAAATTAATAAGGCCATAGAATCTATTTGGAGGTGGTATTTTCAATTTAAAAAAATTGTTTCATCCAGTTTAATTTAAATTTTGTTGGAATTTTACTTATTAAGGTAATTTTTAATCTGACATTTGCTTAAGTATTGGCAATTTTATAAGCATTTCATTTTATTAGCATATATTTATAAATTTTAGTCTTATGGTTTGCAAAATTATTGCTGAATAAGTTTGAGGGACTACCATTTCTAATTTTATATGTGTTTTTTATTAATTACATATGTTAACAGTTTTAAAATTTTGTTGGTTTTTTCAAAAAGCTAAAACTGAAATTATTTCTCTAAAAAGGCAATTTCCTTTCCTCTTACACTTATTCTTTCACATCTATCTTACTCTTCTTTAAAAAAGATGCATTATGAGATACATATATGCAAAAATATTACTGTCCATTTCATTTCTAGATGGTAAAATGGTTAGAAGTATAGCTTTTGAAATCCAGCAGATCTAGTTTCCAATTTTAGCTTCTCCGCTTAGCTGTGAAACTTTGAGTCAGTTCCTTAACCTGGCTAAGATGCAGCACACTTTGTAAAGCATATGATTGTCTAACCACTATGCTGTATACCTGAACTAATACAAAATAATATTGAATGTAAATTGTAATTGAAAATAAAAAAATAATTAATTAAATGAGAGGGGGGGAAGTTGCAGTTTCTTCACCTATAAATACAGATGATAATAGCATCTACCTCTTAGATTTTTGTTGAATGTAATAAGCAAATTAGAGGATAGTGACTGTCCCAATACCTAAACGTGCTCAATATATTTTAGCTCTTGTGTTCCTATTGTTAATATTAATAACATAATTATTATACATATTAATATTATTATAGGTCAGTGTTTTCTTAATTTCAGGCTGAGGATAAAACAAACAACATTTTATGTAGGTTTTTTTTTTTCAACTGGTCTCTTAGAGACAATGGTTGTAGTTCGGTTTCATCTCTCCTACTCCCGAAGTCATTCATTGTTAGGGTTTGAAATAGAGAACATAATAAACGTGAGGGGAAAATTTTGTTTTTGATGATTTAAATTTGTGCAAATGTGAGTGACAAACAAGTCAATGTCTTTTCATTAACTGAAGAAGTCCTTCTTCTGAGCTTGGCTTACATAAGACATAGCTCATAGAAAGCTGTTGTGTAGCCCATTCTCCATTCCAGAATAGCAGAAGCCAACTCTAGTTTAAGAAAAAAAATGCAGTGCTAAGCCTGAAGGCTGTTAACTCAGAAACACCACCAAAAATCATGGTGCACAGATGGTTCCATGAAGATGCCACTGTTGTCATCATTGGGCACAAATATCACAGCTTGGAACTGATTATCACCAATTTGGGGAAGTGGATACTACCAGTAGAAACACTCCCTCGTTAATTGGTTCAGATGATGGGCAGCTTAAAAATAATTAACATTTACATACTAGAGTATCATCTGCTCATTTTAAATATTTATGCCTGAAGATGGAGAAGTAGGTAAATGTGGTACTTGCCACCTCCCAAAAGCACATCAAAATTTACAAGTAAAATACAGAACAACCATCATTCAGAACCACCTGAAATCTAGCTAAACATAAGTCCTATAAATATGGAATTAAAGAAGAAGCACATGTAGACTAGTAGAAGGGGGCAGAGAGGTGGGGCAGAATCTCAGAACTGGCTGGTTTGTAGCCAACTTGTGGTGGTTTAAAATCTGGAGGTATATCTTGCCTGTGGAAGTTTCCTGGAGGAAGTTTCCTAGGCCTACAGTAGGCCCACAGCTCAGGGTTACAATGCAAGGAAGAGAAAAACCAGCAGGGAATTGTTCCTTTTAAAGGGACAGTGCATGGACCTACTTGGACTCACCCCCTCTGAGCTCCAGCACTGGGTCATCAGATTGAAAGGAACCTGGGATATTCAGGAACGAAATAACTTGTCTAGAATCAGGTCAAAAGCTGGAGGGGCAGCTTTCTCCCAGACCAAAGTGCTGGCAGAGGTCACTGCTCCTTTTTTCTGAGCACTCCTTGCCACAGAGCTGACAGGCTGATCCATATCTGAATCTCCATCAACCTGGCTCATGTTTTTTGCCCTGCCCTGGTAATTTCTGGAGACCCACCCCCTCTCTATTTGCAGGCTCATCCAAGCCATTTCCAGTGGCTTTTACATGCAACTGGCCTCTCTCGCGTCATGCTTTGTACCTTCCTAAAATCTCTCAAACAAGCAGCAAGTGACATCAGCATGTCCTGTACCTCAATAAGTGGGCCTAGGCCTGGCAATAGTGGCAGCCCACCTTGATGCACAGCTTGGCCTCTCCTAGGCACCTTGAAGCTCAACACAAGTTGCAGCCATATGCAAATGGCTTTTTAGCTCATGCTTGATAGCCCCAGGCAGAGAATAGGCAGAGGCTGACTTTGCACTTCCTGGGAGGCCCCAGAGCCAGTGCACCCAGTGGAAAACTTTGATCACACCAGATTACAACCCTATCACCTCCAAGAGTGACACACTCAAGGGGTGGACTCAGTGAGCACCAAATCCCCACAGAAGCAAGTACTGCTCCATAAGGTTGGCTCCTGCACAGCAGCTCTTTGTCTATAGTTGCAATGATCCTCACAGGCAATTGGCCTGGGGTCAATCCCTCCCATTGACTCCAACATAAATCAAAACTAACCTATAATAGGACAGTGAACGCAGCTCACACAAGGGTGCACCTGGAGTACCCTGCTCATGTGAATAGGGAGGCTCAATGACTAGGCCCTACAAGACACTTATTACACAAGGCCACTCTACCAATTCCAGGAGACATAGTAGCTCTACCTAATATACAGAAACAAACACAGGGAAGCAGCTAAAATGCAGAGACAAGGAAACATGTCACAAATGAAATAGCAGAATAAATCTCCAGAAAAAGAACTAAATGAAACGGAAGCAAGAAACTACCAGGTACAGAGTTTAAAATAATGGGTATAAGATGCTCAAGGAGTTTAATGAAAACTTCAAGGAACTTAGAATTTCAAGGATCTTAGTGAGAACATCAAAAACATAAAAAGGACCAATTAAAAATGAAGGCTACACAAACTGAAATAAAGAAAAAAAAATACAGGAATGGATTCAACAGTAGAGTAGAGGACATGGAGAACCAAATCAAGAATTAGGAATATAAAATAACAAAAAACACCCAATCAGAACAGCAAAAAGGATAAAGAATCCTGCCAGCTGGCATGGCTTAGTGGTTGAGCATCAACCTATGAACCAGGAGGGAATAGTTTGATACCTGTTCAGGTCACATTCCCAGGATGTGGGTTCAATCCCCAGTGTGGGGTATGTAGGAGGCAGCTAATCAATGATTCTCTCTTATCATTGATGTTTCTCTCTATATCTCCTTCCCCCTTCCTCTCTCAAATTAATAAAAATATAATGTAAAAAACGAAAAGAACCAAAAATATGAAGATAGTGTAAGGACCCTCTGGGACAACTTCAAGCTTACTAACATTTGCACCATGGGGGTACCAGAAGAAAAAGAGAAGGAGCAAGAAATCAAAAACCTATTTGAAATAATAATGATGGAAGGCATCCCCTACCAGGCAAAAGAAATAGACTTACACATCCAGGAAGCACAGAAAGTCCCAAACAAAAGGAACTCAAATAAGCTCACACAAAGACATATCATAATTAAAATGTCAAAGGTTAAAGATAAAGAGAGAATCTTAAAAGCAGCAAGAGAAAAGCAATTAGTTATTTACAATGGAGTGCCCATACAGCTGCTAGCTGATTTCTCAACAGAAATTTAGCAGGCAAGAAGAGAGTGGCAAGAAATATTCAAAGTGATGAAAAGCAAAGATCTACAATCAAGATTACTCTGCCCAGCAAAGCTATCATTTAGAATTGAATTCAGATAAAGAGTTTCAGAGACAAGGAAAAGCTAAAGGAGTTCATCACCAGCAGACCAGTATTACATTAAATGTTGAATGGCATTCTTTAAGAAAAGGAGGATGAAGAAGAAGAAGAAAAACAAGAAATTATAAAAATATGAGCAATAAAATGGCAATAAATGCATATCTATGAACAATGGAATCTCAAAATTAAAAAATGAACAAGAAATCTATTGAACAAAATCACACACACACACACACACACACACACACACACACACACACACACACACACCAGCAAATCCCAATACTTTTAAGGAATCTAGGAACAAAAAGGACCTATCTTACTGCATTTAAGGGACTTTTTGCTGATGTGACAGGAATTGGAAGGATAGGGGATGGGAGTGATCTGCTACTGGGAGAAGGAAACAATATTTTATTTAGGTGGTACATAATTTGAAGTCATGCCATTTGATTTGGTTACATTCCTGCCATTTTAGTCTTTACTGAGAAAGCAAAAAGTAGTATTTTCTACTTTTTCTTATTAGTTTACCCTCATATAATCTCTTTAAGATTCCCCTTCAAAGTCATAAAACTAGTAGCCTCTAAAATGTTTCTAGTCATTTACTACATAGTAAAGCAAAAAACAAAAACAAACAAAAAACGTTTTTAAAGCCAAGTTACAAGTTACAAGAGAAAAACAAAGGATCATTAAGATCCTTTTAGCAAGATCATTAGAACATTGCAAAGAAAGCTTAGGTTTCCTACATGTTGGTCATTTGTTGCTTTTTTTTAAAACTAATAACCAAACAGTTGTATTTCAACTCTTCCCTATGACCACAGTGTAACACTAAATACTGTACTGTGGAAGAAATCTTACTAAATACTCCAAGTCACTAGTGGAATGAAAGATAATTTTTAAAAAGTTATATGAAAAAGGGGGTCTTTTTGTTAAAGTCGGCCCCTTCTATCCTCCATACTCTGCTGAATCTTAATTACCTTCTCCCTAGTTTTTCATTTCCATTGTTATAAACCTCATTGCAACTTTCCTATCTCCAACTTCTCCTCATTGGAATTCATTGTGGCATAGTTGCCCAAGAAATACCACTAAAGTGTAGGTCTTATTATGACTTCTTACACTCAGAAATATTCTATAGTCCCTTATCAACTAATTAAATAAAGCCCACATTTCTTAGTCAAAGATTTCCATGATTTCATATTTGACTACCTGTCTAATCCATCTCACAAAGGATGATGCTCTAAATTCATTCAAACTAAACCACTTTTCCAATGTTAATTCATTTTCTTTTATAGATATTTAGATCAAGCTCAAAATTTACTCAGTGAAGTCTTTAATGTAGCCACTACTCTACACTTCAATAGCATCCCATTTGTACTACTCTTACAGCACTAACACATTCTGATTTGTATTAGAGTTATTCATTTACTCAACAATATGCTCTAAACATAGCCATTGATTAATATATATTTACTGAATTAATAAAGGATTACATGTACTTTCAAAGGCCAATGCCTACCTTTTGACTAGGAACATAGACAAGACAGACTATTTTCTAATTGAGAATTAACCCGGTACTGGTCTGCACGGTCACTAAACAGGTTATTTTCCCAAGATCAGATAAAAATTGAAATATTATTAATTTGCATCAATACTTAATATGTAATGGAACTTCATCATTAGTTTGGTGAAAGCTAGAAAATATAAGTCCCTTTGAAGACATAGGTATCACATATATTTTTCTACTGATAAACAGTATGGCTAAACTCAGAATTATAAGATATTACAAGCTGAAGCAGGTCTTATGTTGCAATTTACACAAAGTATTTAGGGTTTGCTTTATTATTTAATATATGCATAAATATCCCTAAATCTGATCACATTACAGTATAGAACTGTCAGTTATCCTTTCAATTTCTGGAATCTTTCACTTTGAAAATCTGGATTAAATGAGGTGTGAGGAAGGCCTTTTCACAGCAGGCAGCTATAATGTTTATTTCTGCTTTTAAGCCATAAAATTAGCAAATATATATTTTTTTCTTTTGGAACTAATAGTTCTTGTGGGATCTTTCCAACAGGGAGTGGGGGAAGGATCAAATGATACTTGTGCAAAATAAAAACAAACAAACAAAAAAATGCGTATTTCTAGTGCTCAATGCATCTACTTGTTAAAACTACAGATTATCAGACAGTGACATCCAATATGAATCTGTAAGTCTCAATTCCTTTCACCAACAGAGATTGTATAACTTAGTTTTAAACTGTTGCACACTCTCATGTAGGGGTTATAAGTTGCATGCCCCTTGAGAGCAAAAGCATGTTTTCTCCTCCCAAGCAAAGCTATTTTAATGTCATAAATTTATGATGGCTTCAAAGTCATAACCTCTTGGAATGAACTATTGGCCATGTATGATTAATTATTTCTTGCAGGATACAAAAAGTACTGGTCTTCATATTTTCATTTTGTTACCATTATAACATTTATTGAATATCCATAGCATATATAACACCATACTAAGAAATTGATGAGTGGAAATGAGGGCAAAGTAATTCTACCTAAACACGTTTTCCTGATCAGAAATCTGAGGGAACACAATACTATTGAGGGGGACATTTGGATAAGTATTAAAAGTGAACCCTACTGGCTTGTCTGTTCTCCGGCTTCCAAATCGAATTCCCGACCTCAGGGATCTCTCTATTTTTTTCCCATAAGATTATATCTATTAAGAAAAAACAAATTTGTACAAAACAATTGATATATACACTTTTTTACTTGTGTAAGATTTCACCATCCCCTGTCTTTTTTACAAAATAATTTTATTGATTTCAGAAAGGAAGGGAGAGGGAGAGAGATAGAAACATCAATGATAAGAGAGAACCATTGATTCACCGCCTCCTGCATATCCCCCACTCGGGATTGAGCCCTGCAACCCAGGCATGTGCCCTTGACCAGAATCAAACCTAGGACCCTTCAGTCCACAGGCTGACACTCTATCCACTGAGCCAAACCAGCCAGGGCTACCCCCTGTCTTTAGTATCACCCGTCTTTAATATCAATGTATCCTTGACTTCCAAATCTGTATCTGTACTCTAATATATACCTCATTACCACAAACTCACAGTTTTCTTTTAAACAAAGGGGAAGCCCTAGCTGGTTTGGCTCAGTGGATAGAGCATCGGCCTGCGAACTGAAAGGTCCAAGGTTTGATTCTGGTCAAGGGAACATGCCCCGGTTGTGGGCTCAATCCCCAGTGGGGGACTTGCAGGAGGCAGCCGATCCATGATTCTGTCTAATCATGGATGTTTCTATCTATCTCTCCCTCTTAGTTCCTCTCTGAAATCAATAAAAATATATTTTAAAAAAAACACACAAATGTATTATTTAAAAAATGGGAAGACTGAATAGAAAAATACCATATGGTTACTAATGGTTATTTTTAAATGGCACTATTTCAGTATTTTCATATCTCCTTTATTTAATTATCTTTATGACAAAAGATTAGTGAATAAGTATTAAAGAATGTATTGCCTACATCTATCCCACCAACCAAAGTTTTCTTTTAATCAAATGTGAAATCCCATACAACAGATGGTAAATTCAGTAGCAGCATAATTGGATCCACAGAAGCTAAAATGATCACAGTTTCAACTGCCTAATAAACAATGCTAACTGAGTATTCCACAATTACCTCAAACTTACCCAGAATAAACTGAACTCTTCATTTTTACACATCAAACCTCTTTCTATGCTGTATTATCATTTTATGATACACATATAGAAGCAAATACTGATATAGGTATTTTATATATTCACAAGTTGCAAATCTCAGATTCATCATCAGTTATACCCCATCAACCAATCATTAGGTCCAGTCAAATTTATTTTCTGAATAGCTCTACAACTAATTCACTTTGTAATTATTTCCTGTGTGTGCAAAGTATTGTATTGGATGCTGTGCTGGAGTTAGAATTTGAAAACAAAAGCTTTAAAATTGAAAATTTGTCAGGTGCCCTCAATCCTAAATGTCTAAAATGTGGAATATTTCTCCATCATCATTCCTTCCCCCAGTGCCCACTTACTGGGCACATCCATTATTCAATCTATGTTTTCCATATTATTTCCAATTAATGGCACTGTACTCATCCAGTAGCTAAGTTAAAGGATCCTTTGTCAGGTTAACAAGTTTAGACCTCATCCTGTAAGAGATGGGGAACTACTGAAATGTTGTAAAAGAATAATATCAGATTTATTTTGATCATCACTCAGGCATATGAATAACATTGCAGAAAAAACTAGAGAGTGAGAAACCTTTAAGAGGCTATGGAAATACTCTTGTACAGAAATGATGGAGGCATGAACTAAGGCAATGCAGCAGAAATGAAAATGAAGTCAGGCCTACTTTATACTTGTATATTTAACCTGTATGCTATAGTGTCCCATCAAGGAAAGAGGTAGGTTTTGAATTGAATTTTTAGAAAATTGAACATGATATAATGCTCGGGCAAAATAACTTTTTCTAGGACTTCCAAATAGATGGCTATGTATCAGTAGCAAATATATACTGAGATACAATTGAATGTTCTAAAGGTTGTAGTAAACAATCTGTTCTGTCCACTGATTCATCAAATAAATATTGAGGATTACTCAGTAGATCAACAATAGACAACTATAAACTAGACTAGAGAATATGGACAAATGGCATGAATAAAACTAACTTGAAATTGAGAAAAAGGCTATGGAATTGATGATTACAATTTCCTATGTGTTTAATGAAAAAAATTGGAAAAACTTAGGAAGAGAGTATACATGGATAGCCTAGCGGCGCGGGGGCGAGGAGGGGGATCATTCCCTGTGTTAATGAAAAGGCTTTTTCTTGTTTACAATTTTTTTAAGCTTTGTCTGAAGAATAGCTAAGAATTATAATTTTGCTATGTCCCCAGATATTTTATAAGCAATTTAGATATTTTAACCATTTGCTTTCACAGCAAAACTGTGAAGCAGCCTCATGTACTATCTTCATTTTACAGAGAAGAAAACTGATATCAGAGCAGTTATGCAAGTAACTCTAGGTCAAACACTTTGGAGAACATTGTGGAGATTTCCCTCTCATATATAAGAAACGTTTTGCTCAAAGGAGATGGTGTTTATAGGTATCTAATAATAAGAACTCTAATGTATAGAGCAATTCATGCATGCCAGGAATTGTGCTAAAAACGTTCATGGATTTGTTCACTTAATATCCACACACACAAAAAAAACCCCACAATGAGATATTTATTATTTTTATTCCAATTTACATGTATGGAAATTGAATTACAAAGAGCTTAAAAAAAAACTTGCTCAGGACACATAGCCAGTAAGTGTTCCAGAGTTCACAATTTTAGCCATTATGCTGCACTGCCTCCCTTCCTAGCAGCAAAGAGTGGTTCAAACAATATCAGCTTGAGACATTGATTAGCTGAAGTGCTGCAGAGCTTTTGGCTAACAGTATATACAGAGAATCTAAAAAGTAAGCCAACACCAATTATGGGTGGATTTTGAGATCAATAGAAACTTTTACAGAATAAGACTCAAGTTGGGGCTCCTACCAGAAGAATCCCCAAAGGCTGTAGTCGCCAGTCAATTCACCTAGGGCCATGTTGTCTTCAGGATAACCAGGCACAAAATTCTGCCCAAAAGCAAACTTGACATTCAGTCAATTTAATAAAGAAGAACAATCTAACATTTATCTAAAACATTTATTCTTCAGTACTTTCCACAAACCATTACTTTCATTATCTAATCCAACAGAATTAGATAATCATTTCTACCAACACAAGAAGAATAAGAATAGAAATGGCCTGTGCCTTTTACCCCAGAACTTCAAAGCATATTACAAGTATCAATTAAAGGCTCACACTACTCGACTGAGCTCAGAGCATTTTCAATGCAGTTTACAGATAGTAAGCTGAAAATCAGAGTTACCTAATGAGTGACTGGCACTCAGAAAACAGACAAGAAATCTTGGGTCTCAGTTCACATGTTAGATTCTTTGCACAGAAAATATGTCTAGTAGCAACTCCATTAACAGCACTGATTTTTCTTATTTTTACCCACTAAAATGGTATGTAATAATCATTCTTAGGTAATATGTATCAGGGATTGCAGTATAACGAACATTTTGTAGAACCTCAACTGAGTTTGAAATGTGATGAGATTGCACATCTGGTATTTTTATGTAGTTTGTGTGTTGGGGTAGGGAGGATAGGACTAAGAAATTTACCCATATTTGGTTCTGGGAAGGGTATACTATGCATAACAAGTGGTTGGTATGTATGTTTCTGTATATGTTTCTATATAGATACAGACATACATATATGGCACTGAAAAGTTCTGATTTCTATCTATATTATATAATGATACAAATGTTTAAATCTATGTAAGTTACTGTGCAATGCAAAAAAATGTCTATAAACATTAATTGGCAGTAACTGAATTTGTGAAATGCTCTCACATTATTGGAAATAGCCTACTACAATAATTATCCTTAACTTCGGTTACACTTAACAGCTTTTATGAGAATATTAGAGGAATGCAACAATCTTGTTTTGTTTGCAAGTACAATTTCATGTCCCAAAGGCTAATCTGGATCTTATTGCTGCTTTGTAAGATATTTTCAAAAATTGCCTATTGCAATGTGACTTAGGGACAATGAACACTGTGAAAGCAATTATGAAACAATATATTTAATTCATAAAAATATGATGATTGAAGGGCTATATGTGATGCTTAAATGAGATAATACATATAAAAAAGCCTACTACAGTGACTAGTACATGGTAGAAACTAAAAAAAAATTGTTTGTGTTTGTTTTTTGTTTTGTTTTGTTGTGTGTTTTGGGGTATTTTTTTGCTTCAAACCATGTGACAGAATCTAGGCTGTTATCAAACTTTTAAATGTTAATGTAGATAAAGGAAATGTTGTATTGCTTCTCTGGAATATACCATCGGTTAATAAGCTATTATATTTCACTCCTGGAATATGATGGATAGGCCATATAATCTCCTGGGAAGTCTTCATTTAAGGAAGAGCAAGGTTTAACTAGCATTGGTTTCCAGTTATATCTGTTCTTCTTCTTAGAAACTAAACAAAAGTGAAGCAGTCCAAGTCCTCATCAGTAGATGAGTGGATAAAAAAAAAAGCTATGATACAGAGAACCAAGATGTTGGCATAGGCAAACGCCTATACTCGCTGCCTCCCACAAACACAAGAAAATTTACCACTAAAATACAAAACAACCATAATTCAGAACCGCCTGAGAGCTGGTTGAATAGAAGTCCTACAACTGGAGAAGTAAAGAAGAAAGCACTTTGTGATCAGTAGGAGGAGTGAAGGCACAGAACTGGCTGACCCAAAACCCACATGTGCAGTTTTTTTAATCAGGAGGGAGACCATTTCTGCAGAGGCTGCCAGTGAGTCCTGGCCTCACAACAGACTCCTGGCCCAGGGTTCCAGAGCTGGGAATAGAAGCCCCCACAAGTACAGGCTGCAAAAACCAGGACTGTGACTGAGTGACAAGGAGGCTGCTGGAATCCCAGGTGTTCCTCTTAAAGGGTCAGTGCACAAACTTACGCCATCCCACTTCTTCTGAGCTCCAGCACCAGGGGAACCAAACACATATGGACATATGGGGAGAAACTGAATTGTCTGGCATCAGAGCATAAACTCTGGGGTGGCTTTCTCTCAGATGTGGGTGCTCGCAGTGGTCATTGCTCTTGTGCTGGGACCTCCCCTGCCCTAAGGCTGACTAGCAGCCATATCGGAGTCTCCATCAGCCTGGAGAACCTGTTGGCTCCACCCTGGGGATTCCCTGAGACACCATGGCATACAATTTGCAGCCTCACCCAAGTTGTTTACAGCAGCTTTTCTAAATGAATGGCCTGCCCTACCTCAGGCTTCAGACTTTGCAAAATTCTCTCAAAACAAACAGCAACTGGTGACAGCATGCCCCAAACCTGTCAATAAAATGCCCAAAACCCCACACTAGCACCAACCTACCTTGCTTCATAGGTGGGCCTTGGCTGGGCAACTCTAAGTCCAATACAAATAATAAAGAACAGCCATCTGCAGTTCTCTCTGTAGCTCCTGCCAGGTGGCCCCAGACAGTGGCTGACTTTGCACCTCCCAGGAGATACCAGAGCCAGTGCACACAGTAGACAGCTTCAGACCATACCAGATTACAACTCTACACATCCACAAGGGACACACTCAAGAGGCAGACTCAGTGAGCACGAAAGCCCCACTGAAGCAAGTCCTGCTCCATAGTGTTGCTTCCTGCATAGCAGCTCTCCCACTGTGGTCATAGCTGGTCTTCACAGCCAATTGGCCTAAAGGTTAACTCCTCTCAGTGACACCAACAACAATCAAGGCTCAACTACAAGACTGTGCACAGAGTCCACACAGGGGCACATCTATAGTGCCTAGCTAAGGTGACTGGGGAGGCTGAGTCAGTGATTCTTACAGAACACTTACTATACAAGGCCACTCTACAATTCCAGGAGACATAGCAGCTCTACCTAATACATATTCACACATACAGGGAATCAGCCAAAATGTGGAGACAAAGAAACATGTCACAAATGAAAGAAATGGAAACAAGCAAACTATTGGATACAGAGTTTAAAACCATGGTCATAATGTTACTCAAGGATCTTCATGAGACTTTCAAGGATCTTAGTGAGAATGGAAAAGACATGAAAAAGGATCAGTCAGAAATTAAGTATGCACTAACTGAAATAAAGAATAATTTACAGGGATTCAACAGTAGAGGACTGAGAATCATATCAATGATTTGGGATATGAGAAAGCAAAAATTACCCAATCAGAACAGCAAAAAGAATAAAGAGTCCACAAATATGAAGATAGTGTAAGGACCCTCTGGGACAATTTTAAGCATGCCAACATTCAAATTATGGGTGTGCAAGAAGGAGAGGAGCGAGAACAAGCTATTAAAAACCTATTTGAAGAAATAATGACAGAAAAATTCCCCTACCTGGTGAAAGAAATAGACTTAACAAGTCCAGGAAGCACAGATAGTCCCAAACAAGAGGAACCAACAGAGACCCCACCAAGACACATCATAATTAAAATGTGGGTTAAAGGCATAGAGAGAATCTTAAAAGCAGCAAGAGAAAAGCAGTTAGTTACCTACCAGGAAATGCCCATATTACTGTCAGCTGATTTCTTAACAGAAACTTTTCAGGCTAGAGGGAGTGGCAAGAAATTTTCAAAGTAATGAAAAGCAAGGACCTACAACCAAGATTATACTACCCAGCAAAGCTATCTCTAGAATTGAATGCCAGATAAAGAGCTTTCCATACAAGAAGAAGCAAAAGGAGTTCATCACCACCAAACAAGTATTGCATGAAATGTTGTTGAAGGATATTCTTTAAGGAGAGGAAAAAGAAGAAAAGATAAATGATGTGAACAATAAAATGGCAACAGATACATATCTATCAATAAATGAATCTAAAAATTAAAATAAATAAATTAACTTAACAAAATAACCTGTTGAATAAAATATAATCAGAGGCATGGAAGCATAGAAGAGACTAAATGAATCTCATTGGGAAGTGGGGAGGGGAACAAGAAGAGAGTAACCAAACATCATACCTATGCAGACAGACAGTAGGGTGATGAAGGCCTGGTGTGGGTCAGGAACCAGGTGGAGACGAGTAATGGGGGGAAAGGGTAACATCTATAATACACTCAACTATAAAGATTTTTTAAAAATCCTTGATACATTTACTCTATGGAATACCACTCAGGTGTAAAAAAGAAAGAAGTCTTACCTTTTACGACATCATGAATAGTATTGATTTTTACCTCATTCTAACTCTTGGTATTTTATTTTCTTTGGGTTTTTATAATGTCTTTGTAATGTCTTTATTCTGATCCTAAACTTTGTTATACCTTCCTAGTTTGGAACTATATCCCTGTTTCTGGGTCCCACAGGAGGTCAGTATGACATTCATTTACCTTGAAATGCAGAAACTAATACAATGCAGCAAATGTAATACAGAATAAGAGACAGTGTGGATGAGAAAAGCTGAAAGATTAGGCTTGATCTGTGGACTCTGGCTCTACATGATTAAAAGAAAAGATTTCATGTGTTGATATAAAGGATTAATATTCTTCACTTCCATATTCTCTATGAGTTCCTTCATTACTAGATACATCATGTCTATTTTGAAAAAAATATGAAAATGATATTACCCATCAGTAGTAAAGGCCCTTTAAAAAGTGGTAATTTTTAATTTCATAGAGAGAGATAGAAGTCTCCTATTTTGTAGCCTATAAGATCTTTGCTAAACTTATAATGCAAGATAAATACTGCCACTGAGCAATAAAATCTCAGTAGGAGAGATTTGTATTCCTATATACATGCTGTGCATCTTTTCTACCTGCAGAGTTCCATTTGAAGCAACTAGAGGTGCTGAATTTTAAAAGTCTGAGCCTGCGTCTGTAATCAACATTGTTGGGATTGCCACTCCTGTGGCAGGAGTTTGGCCTTTTTGAGAAAGTTTCTTTAACCTGGAGTAAAAAGGATTGATTGGCAGAAATTCAATTTTTTTTCTCCAAAGGGAGACATTTTTTCTCTTAATCATGTGTTATTAACCCCCAGACCAAAGGGCCAATGGATGACTGAATGACCAAATAAAAGGTGTGTCACTTGGAGAATGGCCTTCCAGAGTCAGCACTTTGCAAAACTGTATATTGGCAAAAACTTTCTGATAGACATTTAGCTTGAAAAAATATAAATCCTCTGCCTGCCTTTAGTATGCCTTGTAGGCTCCTTTGTTCTGAATATATTGCTAATAGCTTTGGAAGCCATTCATTATTTCCTACATTCTTGGGACTGTTTGATATGTTGAAATGCAGGAGGGGAAAAATCTGCAGTAACCATGGCCCGAGGATTGGAGTTGGAGGAGCAGCAATCTGCTTGCTCAGTTTTATATTTAAGACTTTTTTTTCTTCCTGTAGATAAACATATTGTCAATCTTCTGCTACTCAGGACACATGCCAAGGTTTCATTTATGTGATATTTCTTGGTGGCATCTCTACTTTAGTCCTGTATCCTAAGAGTAGATTTTCCTTTAGTTTTCTTTCATCACAGGAGGAATGTTACTGCCACCTGTTTACTCACATCTAGAAAACAAATGGAAATCAATTCCATTACCTTTAATTCCTAGGAAAAATTTATTTTTTTACATTATCTTTCTTTTTTAATTTTTTCTTAATTAATTAAGGTAGTACATATGTGTCCTTATCCCCCCATTGCCCATCCACCCCTCACTCATGCCCTCACCCCCTGGTGTCTGTGTCCATTGGTTAGGCTTATATGCATGCATACAGTTCCTTTGGTTGACCTCTCCCCCTTACCCCTGCCTTTCCTTACCTTTCCTCTGAGGTTTAATGGTCTCATTGATGTTTCTCTGTCTCTGTAAATATCCTCTCTCTTTAAATGTGAGTTTTCCTTTGACAACTGATTTTATCAATAAGGCATGTTAGAAGAAATATTGTGCATATTTAAAGTATGAGTCTCTCTCTCTCTCTCTCTCTCTCTCTCTCTCTCTCTCTCTCTCTCTCTCTCTTTCTCTCTCTCTCTCTCTCTCTCTCTCTCCCTGTCCCCCATTTTCATTTCCATGTGATTAAGACTCATCTAACCTGCTGGAGGATGACAGACCACATGAGAGAAAGCTAGCTAGCACTAGTTGAACTCCAGAAAAATAGCTTTCTAGCTAACCTGTAGCTGGCAACTAATGCATTAGGGAGTCCAAATGGAATAAAATAACTACTCAGCAGAACTTAAATATTCAGCATGCAGAATTGCAGAATCATAAGCTAAGTTTATTACTTGCAATTGTTGTAACAATTATTGTTTTAAGCCACTAAGGTTTGGGATGCATTGTTACAAAGAAATGATAACTAATGCATCTCCATTTTACCTATTAGAAAATTGATCTGAGAAGTTCAGTAATTTTCACAAGGTCACACAGCTAGCAAATATAAATGTGTATTTGATTCAAAAGCTACTTAATGAAAAAGGGTGTGCTCCTAATTACCATCTCATATTGCCTCAGGACATTGTGGCACTGGGTTTTTGTGGGATAAATCTACATTTTGAATGATGCCACAAGATGTTGTTTTCAATATTTTTATGCCTGGTCCATGCTGAAGTCAGAAAATGCTGAGAAAAATTGTGTTTGTGTAAAGCAACCCATTGCATAAAACTATTTTGAACCCAAAAAGCACTATAAACATTTGCAAATAAAGAAACACAAAGGGGAAAATATTGCATGTGCACAACCAGATTTTTGTTATCAGTGCAGTACACAGAACATCTATCTATTTAGAAACAATTTTTAAAAAATCATTTGAAAATGTAACTTCTGGACAGATGCTCTTATAATGAAGATAGAGCTAAATTAAAATGACATCCTGACCACCTATTCACAAGACCCAGGCTGAAATAGCATAGAAATACAGAAATGGAAATGAATAAATGTTAGGGGAAAATATTATTTTTCACATTTTTAGGAGAAAATGTTCATTATTCAAGACCCAGTTTCTCATCCCAGATTATGCCTTCTGGATCTTTTCTCTGAGGAGAATTCACAGACTGTAAAAGGTATCTTGGGCCGTATTTAGGGTAGAGTGACAGAGAAACTCAAAGGAATGTAAGGAATATGAATATTTAAATTTTGAATTGGAAGCTTCATAGAAATCTATGAACCTGAGTATTAAAGATGCAAAACCATTAGCTGAATGAGAGCAAATGGAAAGAGGACAGATGTCACATAAAAATGGACATATATAGTAAGTCACCAAGCCAAGTGAAGAAAATGCATGGTATACACATAATAAGGAAAACAAAGCTGGTAGCAATACATATTAGAACAGTAAGGGGTTGGGAACACAGATTATCTGCATCGAATGAAAGTCTTCTTGAAAAAAATTGGAGAGGACCAAGATGGCGGCATAGGTTAACGCCGGAGTTTGCTGCCTTGAACAACTACTTCAAAAGTGAAACTAAAAAACGGAACGGACATCACCCAGAACCACAGGAACGCTGGCTGAGTGGAAGTCCTACAACTAGGAGGAAAGAGAAACGCATACGGACACTCAGAGGAGGCGCAGTGCTGAAGTCAAATTCTGGCGGCGGAGGGCCGGTTGGCGTTTTCAATCGGGAGGGAGTCGCAGACTCTGAGCTCCAGATACAGGCGAGTCTTTAGGGACCCAGACTCAAACGGGAGAAGCGGGACTGTCTGGCTTCGGTCAGAGCGAGTGCAGCTTTCTCTCCGAGGTTTGCAGCGGGTGCTGGGACTCAGAGAGGCAGAGCCCCTGGGGATAGGACTGAGAGCCCACATAACTGCTCTCTCCAGCACACCCTGTTGATCCTGTGCGACCCGCCCCGCCCAAGCCCTGCACAGAGGCATTTGCCGGATAGCCTCAGGCAAAGGCTAGATTAGCACCTCCCTAGAGGACAGAAGTTCTCTCACTGCAGACACAGCTGATTCTCATAGCCACTTACCCTGGAGGTCAAACCCTCCCTGGTATTAGCTACAACAATCAAGATTTAACTATAAGACTACGCACAAAGACCACTAGGGGGTGCAACAAGGAAGCATAACAAAATGCGGAGACAAAGAAACAGGACAAAATTGTCAATGGAAGATATAGAGTTCAGAACCACACTTTTAAGGTCTCTCAAGAACTGTCTAGAAGCCGCCGATAAACTTAATGAGATCTACAAGAAAACTAATGAGACCCTCGATATTATATTGGGGAACCAACTAGAAATTAAGCATACACGGACTGAAATAACGAATATTATACAGACTCACGACAGCAGACCAGAGGAGCGCAAGAATCAAGTCAATGATTTGAAATGCGAGGAAGCAAAAAACACCCAACCGGAAAAGCAAAATGAAAAAAGAATCCAAAAATGCGAGGATAGTGTAAGGAGCCTCTGGGACAGCTTCAAGCGTACCAACATCAGAATTATAGGGGTGCCAGAAGATGAGAGAGAGCAAGATATTGAAAACCTATTTGAAGAAATAATGACAGAAAACTTCCCCCACCTGGTGAAAGAAATGGACTTACAGGTCCAAGAAGCACGGAGAACCCCAAACAAAAGGAATCCAAAGAGGACCACACCAAGACACATCATAATTAAAATGCCAAGAGCAAAAGACAAAGAGAGAATCTTAAAAGCAGCAAGAGAAAGAAACTCAGTTACCTACAAGGGAATACCCATACGACTCTCAGCTGATTTCTCAACAGAAACTTTGCAGGCCAGAAGGGAGTGGCAAGAAATATTCAAAGTAATGAATACCAAGAACCTACAACCAAGATTACTTTATCCAGCAAAGCTATCATTCAGAATTGAAGGGCAGATAAAGAGCTTCACAGATAAGGAAAAGCTAAAGGAGTTCATCACCACCAAACCAGGATTATATGAAATTCTGAAAGGTATCCTTTAAGAAGAGGAAGAGGAAGAAAAAGGTAAAGATACAAATTATGAACAACAAATATGCATCTATCAACAAGTGAATCTAAGAATCAAGTGAATAAATAATCTGATGAACAGAATGAACTGGTGATTATAATAGAATCAGGGACATAGAAAGGGAATGGACTGACTATTCTTGGGGGGGGGGAAGGGGTGTGGGAGATGCGGGAAGAGACTGGACAAAAATCGTGCACCTATGGATGAGGACAGTGGGTGGGGAGTGAGGGCGGAGGGTGGGGTGGGAACTGGGAGGAGGGGAGTTATGGGGGGGGGGGAAAGAGGAACAAATGTAATAATCTGAACAATAAAGATTTAATTAAAAAAAAGAAAAAAAAAGAAGAAAAAAAAGTCTTCTTGAAAAACATTGGAACACAGAAAACTGCCCTGGGGTTTCTAAAAATGTACCTAGAGGTTGGCATGATCTCCCACAAAGAAATTTGGTTAAATATTGGGGAAGATAAAATAACACAATCACCAAAACATAGGAATAAATTATATACAGCACTCACAGCAAGCTGGGGATTCCTAGGAAAGAAAGGCCTTACTGAGGGTTCTGATAAGGAGGTAAATAAAGGAAGAGTATTGGGAGTGGTTTCAGACTTTTATTGATGTTAAGTAGTGGAATTAGTTTGGAAGTCTTCCTGGGCTCAGGTAGAAGTTGAGCTATTTGAAATGTCTGCTGGAATGTGGGGACTGAGGTGGCCTTCTTATTTTGTTTGTCCTACATATGAAGTAGGCAAGAGAGAGGGGTAGAAATCTAAAACCTGTCAATTATCAAATACCAAAAATTGAGGAAGCCTCTTTTTTGTGTGTTTTTCTCCAGTTTTATTGAGATATAATTGACATAAAACATTGCATAAGTTTATGGTATATAAACATTGATTTGTTTTTTGCTTGCTTTTTAAATATATTTTTATTATTGACAGTATTACAAATGTTAGTGCTTTTTCTTCTTTCTTGAGGTAGGCCTGTAGTGCTATGAACTTCCCTCTCAGACCTGCTTTCATTGTGTCCCATAGGTTTTGTGTGGTTGTATGTTCATTTTAATTTGTTTCCAGAAAGTTTTTAATTTCTTGCTTGATCTCATTGGTAACCCATTCATTCTTTAATGACATTCTACTTAGCCTCCATGTATTTAAGTATTTTGAGTTTTTTTAATTGTAGCTGATTGCTAACTTCATGCCAATGAAAAATTATTGCCAGTAGAGCACTAACATCTCAATCTCATCACATAATTAACTATTTTGTAGGGAGACTATTTATTTACTCTTTTTGAAACTTTAAATATATAATACTGTATTTTTAGCTATTATTACCATGCAGTACATTAGATTCCCACACTTATTAATGTTATTATCAAAAGTCTATACCCTTTGACCAACATCATCTCATTTCCCCCAACCCCTTGGTAACTACCAGTTTACTTTCTGTTTCTCTGAATTTTGCTTTTTAGATTCTACATATAAGTGGTAGCATATCATGTTTTTCTTTGTCTCACTTATTTCATTTAGCATAATGTTTTCTAGGTTCATCCATGATATTGCAAATGGTAGAATTTCCTTTTTAAGGCTGAATAATATTCTACTGTATGCATATACCATATTTTATTTATCCTTTTGTCTGTTAATTGACATTTGGGTTGCTTCCATATCTTGGCTATTGTGAATAATGCTTCAATGAACATGAGAGTACAAGTATCTCCTCAAGATCCTGATTTTAATCTCTTTTTATAAATACCCAGAAGTTGGATTGCTGGATCTTATGGTAATCCTATTATGAATTTTTTAAGAACCTCTATACTGTTTTTCATAGTGACTTTCCATAAATAGTAACAATTTACAATACCAGCAACAATTCACTAGAGCTCCCCTTTCCCCTCAGCCTTCCTAACATGTATTGTCTTATTTATGGTTGCCATTTTAACAGATATAAAGTAATATCTCATTGTGGTGGTTTGCATTTCCCTGATGATTAATGGTGTAGAACATATTTTTATCCACCAGTAGGCTATTTGCATGTTTCTTTTGAAAACTGTCTATTCAGTTCCTCTGCCCATTTTTTAGAAAAGAAGGTTATTTATTTATTTATTTATTTATTTATTTATTTATTTATTTATTTATTGCTATTGAGTTACATGAGTTCTTCATATAGTTTTTAAGTTTGCCCCTTATCAGATACATGGTTTGAAAACTTTTTTTTCTCATTCTATAAGTTGCCTTTTCATTTTTTAGTGTTTCTTTTTTTGTGCAGAAACTTTTAGTTTGATGTAGGTCCACTTACTTATTTTTGCTTTTGTTTTTAGTACTTTTGATGTCATATTCAGGAAATCTATGCCAAAACCAAGTTTCTCAGCCAGCGTCGCATTCAATGGTGAAGAACTGAAAGCTTTTTCTCTAAGGTTAATAATAAGACAAGGATGTCCACTCTTACCACTCTTATTCAACATAGTACTGGAAGTCCTAGGCAGAGCAATCAGGCAAGATAAAGAAATAAAATGCATCTAAATAAGGAAGGAAGAAGTAAAATGGTCCTTGTTTGCAGATAACATATCCTAAAATACACATTCTAAAGCCTACATCAAAAAAACCCCACAAAAAACAAACAAAAAAAAAACTGTTAGAATTAATCAACAAATTTTATAAAGTTTCAAGGCACAAAATCAACATACAAAAAAACCGTTGTGTTTCTATTCACAGACAAGAAAATATCTGAGAAAAATAAACAATGTCATTCACAATAGCATTAATTAGAATAAACCTAACCAAGGAGGTGAAAGATCTATATACTAAGAACTATTAAACTTTGATTATGCCTTAACCAGTTTGGCTCAGTGGATAGAGCATCGGCCTGCGGACTGAAAGGTCCCAGGTTCGATTCTGGTCAAGGGCATGTACCTTGGTTGTGGGCACATCCCCAGTAGGAGGTGTGCAAGAGGCAGCTGACTGATATTTCTCTCTCATCAATGTTTCTAACTCTCTATCCTTCTCCCTTCCTATCTGTAAAAAATCAATAAAATATATTTAAAAAAACTTTGATAAGAGAAGACACAGACAAATGGAAAGATATCCCATGTTCATAAATTGGAAGAATTAATATTCCTAAAATATCCATCCTTATCAAAATCCCAATGACATTTTTACAGAAGTAGAAAAAAAAAACAATTCTAACATTTGTATGGAGCTACAAAAGACCTAGAATTACCAAAGCAATCCTGAGAAAAAAAAGAACAAGGCCAGAGGTATTATACTTTCTGCTTTCAAACAATTATACACAGCTATAGTAATCAAAATACTATGGTATTTGCCATTATAATAGGTGTGAGATGGTATCTTATTGTGGTTTTGATTTGCATTTTTCTGATGATTAGTGACATTGAGCAACTTTTCATTTGTCTATTGGCAAGCTGTATGTCTTTTTTGGAGAATTGTCAATTCAGGTCCTCTTCACATTTTTAATTGTTTTTTTATTTCTGGTGTTGAATTGCCTGATTTCTTTTTCTTTTTTTTTTAATGTCTTTATTGGTTAAGGTATTACAGTGTGTCTTCATCCCCCCATTAACCCCTAACCTCCCCCCCACTCATGCTCTCATCCCCCTGTTGTTCGTGTCCATTGGTTTGGCTTATATGCATGCATACAAGTCGTTTGGTTGATCTCTTCCCCTTACCCCCACCCTCCCCTACTTTCCCTCTGGGGATCAATAGTCTGATCGCTGTTTCTCCGTCTTTGGATCTGTCCCTGTTCGTCAGTCTATGTTGTTTTCTATATTCCACAAATGAGTGAGATCATGTGATATTTATCTTTCTCTGACTGGCTTATTTCACTTAGCATAATGCTCTCCAGTTCCATCCATGCTTTTGCAAATGGCAAGAGTTCCTTCTTTTTTACTGCAGCGTAGTATTCCATTGTATAGATGTACCACAGTTTTTTAATCCACTCATCTGCTGATGGGCACTTACGCTGTTTCCAAATCTTAGCTATGGTGAATTGTGCTGCTATGAACATAGGGGTGCATATGTCCTTTCTGATTGGTGTTTCTGGCTTCTTGGGATATATTCCTAGAAGTGGGATCACTGAGTCAAATGGGAGTTCATTTTTAGTTTTTTGAGGAAACTCCATACTGTTCTCCACAGTGGCTGCACCAGTCTGCATTCCCACCAGCAGTGCAAAAGGGTTCCTTTTTCTCCACATCCTCTCCAACACTTATTGTTTGTTGATTTGTTGATGATAGCCAGTCTGACAGGTGTGAGATGGTACCTCATTGTTGTTTTGATTTGTCTTATTTCTTTGTAAATTTTGTATATTAACCCCTTATTGGCTGTATCATTAGTGAATATGTTCTGTCATTCAGTAGGTTATCTTCTTGTTTCCTTTTTGATGATTTCCCTTGCTGTGCAAAACTTTTAGTTTGGTGTCGTCTTATCTGTTTATGTTTTCTGTAGTTTACCTTGCATGAGAGGATATATTAAAAATATTGCAGGAGAAATGTTACAGATTTTATTGTATATGTTTTCTACTAGAAGTTTTATGGTTTTGAAACTTACCTTTAACTCTTTAACCCATTTTGAGATTATTGTTATATATGGTATAAGAAGGTGGTCTAGTTTCACTTTTTTATATGTATTTTATGGAAGCGACTAAAGTGCCCATCCATAGATAAGTGAGTAAAAGTGCTATAGTACATATACACAATAAAATACTACTTAGCCATAAAAAAGAATGAACCTAGAAGGTATTATGCTAAATGAAATAAGTCAGATAGAGAAAGACAAATTCCATATGATTTTACTTATATAGAGAATCTAAGAACAAAATAAACAAACAAAACAGAAACAGACTCAAAGATATAGAGAGCACAGACTGACAGCTGACAGAGAGAAGAGGGGTTGTAAGACTAGGTTTAATAGTTAAGGGATTAAGAGGTACAAATTGGTAGCTACAGAATAGTCACGGAGATGTAAATTATGGCATGGGGAATGTAGTCAGTAATGCCGTGATGTCTGTGTGGGGCCGGGTGAGTACTTGAGGTTTTTGGGGCACCACTCTGTGGAGTTCATGGTTGTCTGACCACTATGCTGTGTATCTGAAGCTAGTACAGAATAATATTGAATGTGGACTGTAATTGAATAATGCACATAAATTTTTAAAAAGACACACAGAGAAAGCAATCATTTCTTCTCTTCCATTGAAAAATGTCATGATAGGATATGATGGCTGAAACTGCAGCAGGCATGCTGTTAACACAGGTTTTCTCACCTGAGGACCAACCCAATACACTTAGAAAGGATAATGAAAAGAACTTGGTTAAGTCAACAAATTAACCAATCCTAGAACTGGTCTACTTTGGACTTTTGATTATGTAAGATTTTTTTTTTTAATGTATTAACAGAGGGGAGAATAGGAAACACTGCTTAAATAAAATTAAACAATCTACACATAGTACTTTCAGTAGTACCTGCCATATAGGGAACTTTAGTTATTATTACATTTGTTATATGTGTGTAAAGCTCCCAACAACTGTGTCTCCCCCAGCGATTCTTGAGTAAAAAGGCTAATAATGAAGGCAGCTGGCCTGTGTATATCCATTTCAGGTCTTTAAGAAGTGTCAGAAATGTTCAACCTTAAAATATTATGAACCGGGAGCATTATCTCAATGCGTTGAGGTTCTGTTTCCAGGCATATGTTGACAGTTTGGCTCAAATAAACTCACAAAAATTCTTTACATGTTTCAATGGTTTTTTACGTTAACATTACTTGGCGCAGTCATCAGGATTCCAAAGCAGCTCACCCAGGACCATCCCTTGGACTTTGACTCGGTGCTAAGATCCAGCAAAGGGCCCATTGAGCCCGCCGGTTCTCCACCCATTGGGTGAACGTGGGTGAGTTGTCTCTTGGATCCAGGACCTTCCCTTGCTTTGGTAGAGGGTCTGACTTTATTTGAGCGGTGTTTTAAAATCCTCGAGGTGAAACCAGGGTTGATAGAACACCAGGTTAAGGGTTGACAGAACTCAGGCTAAGGTGGGACTAGAGGGAAAAAAATGGGTGGCTGGTTTTGATTTTGGCTTTTCAGTTGAAACTGCTGAGAGTCTGAGCAAAAATAACCTTCACCGTATAAATGAGCTGAACTCATTCAGCTCCAAAGATAAAGGGGCAACATTTCTTTTTTTTTTAGGATAGTCCAATTCTGGGGTTTTCTTAGGTGACTAAGGATGTTTGTGGAGGTGTCAGAAATGCTGGAGCCCCATAGGGAAGTCCCGACACAACTGTAATTAGCTAAATGGCTCATCTAGGGGGCTACCATAAGGCTTGGTCTACCCAGGAACTAAACCTTTCCTGTGGTTTTAGACAGCTGGAAAAGAAACTGAGGCCACATTTGACCCTCTATATAACATGTTTAGAAAGTTTGCTGAGACTACAGGAACCCAAAAAATAAAAATTAAAAAAAAATAACATGGGAAATTGTGCCTCCAAGGCCAGAAGCTCCCAAGATCCCAGCCCTCATTTAATATTCCTGATAGGAAGCCTTTACAGAAATGGTAAGATTTAACTAGAAAATATTAATCGAGAAATGGCCAAAATGCAGTTTGTTTGGGATACCTATGTTAATATTTTGCATGCAGAAATTAGAAAATGCTGGCTCTGAAATTAAACTGAATGAGTATATGGGAAGCGTATCTTGATTTGGAAATTAGAAGCTTCTAAGAAACATAGGAAAAATTCCTTCCAATAAGATGGAAATTAATAAACAATTTTAGAGACTGTCTCAGAACTCTTCTGAAGTTAATAAATGTCTACGCACTGTTTTTCCCCATAGGAAGCATGCCTCTGATTTATGTTCATAGAAGATTCCCCCAGACAAAGGGAGGTAGAGGCAACTAGAAAAGACCTCAGCCCATTTTTTGTTTGTTTGTTTCTTTGTTTGTTTTTTGAATAGTCCATTGGGAATATACTGAAATTCTAGAGAGGGGCAGTTCCTGAACCAGGGACAAAAGACACTGCTTTGATAATTTTTGATGCTGGACATTCTCCGGTGTAAACTTTTAGTGTGTTCTGTGCACCTATATAATAATGTTGATGTTTTGTGTCTCTTTATTTTCGTTCAATTTATTTAAAGAAGAGGCAAGTCCCGCTTTGGGGAAGAGCCTACTTGTGTGTGGTGGGGTTGAAAGTGTGAGAGAGATTGCAAGAAAGTCCCAGCAGCTGCCAAGAATTCTTCATCTTGGGGTCTCTTCTTGCTCTGCCTCTCAGGGTTCAGCCACCAGAAACAGCTAGTGAGATTTCTGTTTGTCTGCAATATAATGTTGGTTGTCTATCTTTTAAGAACAGCATAGACAGCCGCCATTTTGGACTGCCTGACTTGGCAGCCACCCTGTTGGCCACATGGCTTGCTGTTCCTCTTAGGGGCTGCCATCTTGAAACAGCAAAGGCCAACCCCTTCTTTTGAATTAGCCACTCGGGAAAGACCATGTGCCTGAGCTCCAATCGAGAGCAAGAAACAGGTCATGTGGATTGTTGAGGCATCTGCTTCAGAAAGAACTTGCAAAGATTCAGAGCCAAGTTCAAACAGGAAACTTTCAGGGGGGGTAGGATAGCATTTGTCCCATCAGGGACACTGGGCAAGCCACGAGTCAGGATCCCCTGTGGGGGCATCTGCCAGTGATGCTCTGGGTATTTGCGTCTCACAGATTGGGAGTTTATGAATTATTTTCAATGCTGAATACACTGCTTGCAATAAGCCATGTGCCTCATTTTAAAATCTTACATATTATTTATTCTTTATATGTTGAAATTATAATGGAATCAAAAGGTATACAAATTTTGTATTCTCTATGTCATTTTACAGGGATTATTACCAAGAAATTGTTGTCTTGGAATGTTATATTTTATAGAAAAACAAAGATTTTTAATCAAATCTATAACCATGCCACTTTTAAATTTTGAAATTTGTGGACAGCTTTATTCTGATGCATTTGTAGGTATATTATATATTTAGAAAAACCCATGAAAAGGACTCTGACTTACTCTAAATTGCAGGCTTATAAGCAGGTCATATTTTGAACTGGATAAAGATATATATATAGAACTTCAAGGAATAACTCATTTCAAAAACTACTGGCAAATAATCAAAATAAACAAAAATTACTATGGGACTAAATGAATTGAGGGTAGTTATTCTTATGACTCTGTTTAAAATATTGTTGAATTTTAAATCTTTTGTTTCCCAAATACAAGGAAAAGTAAAGAGCAGACATTTTGCATTGTAGGAACTAACAAATTGGTAACAGATTCATTTCACAAGTGCGCTCCCAGGAGATGAAGATTTCAAAGATCATGGCTTACAACCAGGAGATTTGGTGTATTGGACGACACCAAATAAAAGACTCTCTCCAACCTCATTGGAGGGGACCTTACCAGGTATTACTAACTAACCCATATGCAGCTAAGCTTAAAGGAGTTAGCTCATGGATTCATATTTCTCATTTTAAAAAAAGCACCTGACTGTGAATGGACATCTACTCCCATCTCTGACACCCATCCCCATCTGCAGCAGAGATCAAAGACTCTTCAAGGATGAGAAGTCGCTGACCATGGAGGCAGACAGCTATCCCAAGACGACGTCAACAAGGCCTGTATGCTCATAAACTAATATTGCTTGAACCTTGTTTTTATATCATCTGATTGTTATTGATTGAATGTACATAAAATGATTTTCATATTATTACTATCCTCCTTATGGTTTCCTAGTGGAAACAATATCTGCCTCCCAGACCTCCTCCCTTGTTAGATATGAAAAATTTAACTTGAATACCTGCTAATCTTTCCCACCTACTGCACAATGATGTTCTGATTATCAGGTATGATAGTGAAATTAATGCTTTGTTAGCCACACATTGGTCTTCTCTTACTATCAATATAAGCTTTGGTACATTTTTTTTCTGACTACATCTATTATAAAGGACCCACCTTAGGCAAATACCTCCCTGATAATTCCACTGGTAGAATTGTATATGGATCTAATCTGGATGAATATTGTATAGCTGTAGAGATGGATGAGCTGAATAGCGCTAAGAAAAACACCTGGATATGATGGCCAAAGGCTTGCAGCAGCCTGTCCTATCTGTCATAGTATATCTTGTCCTCGGATGCACCAGCCATGCTCTTGTGGCTAGATGTCTGTGAAACAAGAAAGAATTCAATGGATCCCCATTTCAAAAATTATTTGGATCACTTGGTGGGTAGATATATCTAACTACTTCACCATCCTTGCATCCTGGACGCTTGTGGGAAACAGCATGGAAAGACAATAAAGCCTTAGTTTCATGCATAGAACAGACTCAACAGACTGTAAAAACTCATGCACAAACCCAACAATGGGAACGTGCCTGTACCATAACTCAACAGGGCCTTTTTGTCTATGAAATAATGGCCAACAATAATGGCTGCAGAAGCCCAGGCCAGACACTATGGGACTCATATGGTTCCCTAGGAACTGGAAAATTTTGGATGGGAAATGCAATCTACAAAGTTGTGTTTTAAAAGCCCGGGTGCCTCGGTTAAATCCTAAGTTTAAATTCCCAGTACTTGAACTGGCAGCATAGGGACCATCCTCAATAATACTAGAATATTTCCAATGGGAAGTAGATGGGCCATATTTAAAAAAAATAATAATAAACAATGTGAACTGTCTGATTGTGAAAGTCGGAAAGGTAAATGGTTATGCCCCCAATCCATATGGAATACTGAATTCACCCAGTCCTGACCTATTGTATCTACCCCAATGAATAGCAATATATGGTATATGGGAAAGGGGCATTTTTGCTGGGAAGGGTTAAAAAACTCTTCTGTTATACTAAGCGATTTTTTTACTGTAATTTCACCAAGCTTACATTGAATAATACTGGAATATGGTGTAATACTGAAATTATAGGCAGAATGACTTTGCCTGAGGTTCATAAAACCTATGTTAATATTGATACTGAAAAACCAATGTATTGGGAAATTGAACTCCTCCCCATGAAACTATTTCTATGGAAACTAAATGGCCAGAAGAAAATTAGAGCTTGAAATAGTAGAGAGTCTTAATTCATCTGACCAAACATATCATAAGGTACAACTGACAGTGGATGAAGGAGGAAAACATATACTTAACTTAATAAAAATTATGATGATACATATAAAGGGTTTTTCTGTTGGCTGGGATGTTTGTTCCCCTCAGACTTTTCCTTGTCTAGTATTAGACATTTTCTGTTCCTAATCAATGTTATTGGTTTAGTAACTTTTGTTCCTGATATGTAAAATGTTATACTAAATGCAGAAAAACAAAACTTGACAAACAGCAAAAAGACTTGGCTCATGGTGGCTCAAAAATTAGAAATGATCCAGAATACTTTTTAACAAGGGCATATAAGATCTGACTGCCTCCCGTTTACCTGCCATTTTTAAAATAATAATAATTTGACCTTAAATGCCCTCTAAGGTTCTGGTCTTGCCCCATCCCCAGTGGTCCACCTGTTCAGCAAGACATGCTGACACTGAGACATCCTAGGAATGAGCCTTCCTAGCACCATGGGACTCCATTATCCAACCAAAATGTTGGTCATCAGTGCATACTTTGGATTGATTTATGACCAAAAGGGGAATGTGTGGATGAAAGGGGCCACATGCTGACCTGATAAGCTCAGGGGAGGCCTGCATGGCAGTCTAGCAAACTCAGAGACCTAAAGTAACCATAAAGAATGGTCTGGAATTAAACTTTAACTAAAGCATTTATGGTGGGCAGTTACGTCCTAGGCTGGTATCTTCACCTGCAAGATCAACCTTTACCTTAACTGAGCCTGTCTTTTTGCATCTATGATAATACACCCTTGAAATGTCTGGGTAGCTTGTAACTTCCCTTTTTCTGGAGCCCCTGGGGCACAACCAAATGTGCTGGGTGCCAGAACAGATACCACAAATTCCTTCATTATCATGTTAATTGATCCTGCACCCACCTAAGTATGTGTCCATCATTTTACTTCTTATCCAATCCCAGGGGTTTCCCCTGCTTTGCTTTATCCTTCCTCCTTAATCTATCACCAATGAATTTCATGTAACCCACCTACATCCCCTGTTGATTGCAAATGTATAAATACAAATGTAACCCTGCCATTCTCCAGAGCATTATCTCAGTTCGTTGAGGTTCTGCTTCTCGGGGTATGTCGACAGTTTGGCTCAAGTAGACTCACAAAAATTTAAAAAAAAATATGTTGAACTATGGCAACAGTGTGAATGGAATCTATGCAAAGCAAAGAAGTTCAGATATTTGAGCTAAGACTACTGCCTTATGTCACCTGGCTACAAAATTATAAAGGTCATAGCTTAGAACTTTGATGTGACAAAAAAGATGTGGAATTAAAAAGCAGAAAACAGTTAGGGACAGAAGGCAATCAATATACCAAGGAGATAATAAGACTAACTATATATGTGGACCCTGAGAAAGAAGATACCTACCAAGAAGGAATCCTGGTGGCTAACTGGGCTCAAATTTAGAAGCAGGGTCTAGCAGGTATTTCCAAACAGGGGCCTCTCACAAAAACTACACTTTAAGGAGAAGCCTGCACTGAAATGCATTCCAGCACATTTTTAACCTTTTAAAGGAGTTCCTGGAATTTTATTTTAACCAATAGGGCTGAGATTTTCCTTATTCAATTGGAGCTATGCAAATATATCCCCATCAGCATATTCACTGGCCAATCAGAGTGTCTTCATTCTGACCAATCAAGACAATGCCTTTTGGACCAATCAAACAGTGAGGATTTTGAGCCCTAATTTACATGAGGACAGACAAATCAGGGACCAGGCAGGCACTTCTCCATATATAAGTCAGCTCTTCTCTAGATCCAGAGGGTATACTTTTCCTTTTCCACTAAAAACTGAAGACTGCTTTTTCCTGCCTGTAGCTGAAACACCAAAGACTGAACCTAGGATTTCACACCCACTGGACCAGAACATGGCAAAGCAGGAAGAGAAGGGAAGAATGAAGCTGTCCAGCACAGAGCAGGGCAGAGGTGTCTAGATGGAGAGGGGTTGTGCTTTGGGACCCCTTCCCAGCTGTTTCTGTTCCATAGCTATGCTGCTCTCACACTCATGCTGTATCACTTGAATTGTTTGTGCTGGATAAAGTTTCTTTCACCAAATTGAGGGTTCTTGTTGGAATGAAATTTTCACCCATTGTTATTAGTTAACATATTAATATCAATGGGCGAATTCATTAAATAATACACATGAAGTCTTTTGCACATTTTCTGACATTTGTATATGCTAAGTACATTTTTGTTGTTATTGTTAAGTAAATGAGGCACCTGAATCAGAGAAGTCTGCTGCTGTTGGTGTAAGATTTTATGTGAAGTCTCTTAAATAGCAACATTCTATTAGAAATGGGGCTTGCAGATATCAATTCATTACCTTTATTGTGAATCTTGTTGAGATCATGACACCCCAAAAAGTCTACTCTGCTGTCTCAACAAGTTTTCTAAATAAATTTGTGATTATCTTCAAGATCTGTCTGATTTACAGTCACCCAGAGATATTATTTGTGGGCCCTGCCAAGTTAATCCAGAGGTCAACTGAGAAAAATTGGAATGGGAAGAGATCCCATCTATTCCCAAGATAGCTAGTACTGAGATGCATCGAATCATACCCTCTTTGAAATAGCCAGAGTTTACTTATTTTCTAAGGTCTAAAACTCTGTCATTTTTATATGCCATCTTAGCATACTGTGTATAGAGCACACCAACATTAAAAAAAAAACAACATTCACTGGGACCCATTATGTGTGAAAATATGGTAACAGGAACGGTCATCCAGATATTAAGTTTTATCTAAGTCACACTTTTAAGAATGTGTTCCATAATAATCTACAAACCTTTTAAAATTTGTCTATTATTCTTGCTGATATCATATAGTTGTACTAGATAAAATAATTTTAATGATTTTAGAGGTGAGTGCTGAAGATATTCTTCCAAACCAAAGGGGACTCGCTAACTGTAAATGAATTTGGAAAGACTCACTTATGATGAAAACAAGTTTATGAAAGTGATAGTGAGATTATCCCACATAGCTAAGTAGATTTATTGGAGGGGAGAGAACTAGTGCTGCTTTCCAATTCTCAAAAACATGCTGTAGCTGATGTACATAAAATTAGAATTCACCCACATATTGCTGTGGTCACATAATGTCAAAAGGCAGAAAAATATCACTAAGTCTCTGTTTCTCTGCTCTCTGTCAGCCCAAACAAACTCCTAGCCTCCATATAATTTTATGTTACCAAAAGTTAAAAACTTTACCGGATCCAGCCTATTTACACACAACTTCCAATAATATCTTTTGTTTTACATTTTTGTGTTAAAATTACAACAGAGAATGCAGAATTATTTCAAGTAATTTAGTCATTTTTTATTGATCCTTATTTATTCATCCAACTGTCAATTTATCAAGTATCTTTCAATTTCCTAACTATACTAGATGCAAAAAGTACAAATTTAAATATATATATATATATATATATATATATATATATAGTCACTGCCTAGGCAAATTTGTTGAATTCCTTTCATTTGTCTGACTGTATTCTAAATGTTAAAAATACAGGAAGTGAAAGAAAAACACCACATGATCTGACTCATTTATGGATAATAAAGAACATTATAATCTGATGAACAAAAGGATAAATACAGAGGCAGAGAAGCATTGAACAGACTGTCAAATTACAGTGGAAAGGCTGGGGAGTGTTGTGGGGGGGAGATACGAGATCAACCGAAGGACTTGTATGCATGCATATAAGCAAAACCAATGGATGCAAGACACTGGGGGGTGGGGTGAGGGCATGTGCCGGGGGGAGGGGAGGCAAGGGGAAGATCAATGAGGAAAAAAGGAGACATATATACTACTATTTGTAATACTTTAAACAATAAAATAAAATTTTTAAAAAAGCTGGGGGAAAAGAAAAAAAATAAAGTTCAATATGTGAGGCTTCTGTTCAAAATGGCAGAGTAGGTAAATGCATTACTCTCATCCTCCCAGAACCATGTTGAAATTATAACTAAACTACAGAAACACTATCATTCAGAACCACCTGATATCTATCTGAACATAAGTCTTATAACTAAGTCTATAAAGAAGAAGGCATGTCATGACTGGTAGGAGGAGTCAGACTTGGAACAGGCTGGTCCCACATCCATGTGTGGTGGTTAAAGACTGGGAGGGATACTCATTTGCAGAGGTCACCCCTGAGAAGCAAGGAGTTACAGCCCTACACCAGACTCGCCAGTCCAAGAATAAAGTGTCAGAAAGAGAAGTCCCCATAACTTCTGACTGTGAAAAACAGCAGAACTGTAGCTGAGTGAGACAGAGGGCTGCTGGAGTCCCAGGCATTCCTCTTAAAAGGCCTGTGAATGACCCTATGCACACTCACTTGCTCTGAACTCCAGTGCTGTGGCAGCAACTCAAAAGCTGGCCCCAGGGATATATGGGGAGACACTGAATTATCTGGCTTTGGGGCAAGGCTTAGAGGGACAGCTTTCTCAAGATAGAAGTGCTGGCAGTGGCTATAGTTCTTTTGCTGAGCCTTCCCCAGGCAAGCACAGGCAGATGCCATACCTGAGTCTCCATCAAGGTTGCTTCACTGTTCACCCTGTCCTGATTATTCCATGAGAGCCTTCTCTAATCAAATTGTGGCCCCACCTAAGCTGGTTCCAGGAGCTTTTCCTTATAAATAGTCTCATGCTACTGACTTTTCTAAAATTTCTCAAAGATTCACAAACTCCAAATAAGCAGTATCTGCCATGGCATGTCCCATACTTCTTGATAAGTGCTCCAAGGCACTAGGGTCAGCTGGTTCTAGTTTGCAGCCTGGCCTCTCCTGGGCACATCCAAGTTCATCACAAGTAGCAGCCATCTGAAGATCACTTTGTAGCTCAAGCTGGGTGACCTCAAACAGAACAAATGTAGCAGCTGACCATAGTCTGCACTTCCTTGGAGGCCCCAGAGCCAGCCTAACTAGTGGACAGCTTCAGAAAATGCTGCATCACCATCTAACTATCTCCATGAGTGACACATTTAAGAAGAGGACTTTTAGGCACCAGAGCCCTGCTAAAACAAGTCCATCTCTGTGGGGTTGGCCCCTATACAGCAGTTCCTAGGCTAAACTAATATGGGAGGATGCATACAACCCACACAGAGGGAGCCCCTGAAGCATCCAGCTCAGGTGATCAGGGAGGCTGTGCCACTGGGCCCTACAGGAAACTTACTACATAAAACTAATCTATCAAGACTGAGAAACATAGTAGTTTAACATAGTACAGAAAAACCAATACAGGGAGGTAGCCAAAATAAGGAGACAAAGAAACGTGCCACACATGAAAGAACAGAACAAAACGTCAACAACAAAAAACTAAACAAAATGGAGATGAGCAATCTATGAAATGCAGAGTTCAAAACACTGGTTATAAGGATGTTCAGTGAACTTAGGGGTAGAATAGAGGAAGTTAGTGAGAATTTCAACAAAGTCATAGAAAACAGACAAACAGAAATGAAGAATACAACAGAAGGAATCAAAAGTAGAATAGTTCAAATAGAAGGTCATATCGGCAATTTGGAAAAGAAGGTAGCAGAAAATACCCAATAAAAAAGCAAAAAGCACCTAATAAAAATGAGGATAGTTTAAGGGGCTTCTGAAATGACATCAAGTATACCAACATTCATATCATTGGGGTGCCAGCAGAGAAAGAGCAAGGAATTGAAAACCTATGTGAAAAAATAATGATGGAAAACTTCTCTAACCTGGTGAAAGAAATAGACATACAAGTCCACAAAGCACAGAGAGCTCAAACAAAATAAACCCAAAGAGGCCTACATCAAGACATATCATAATAAAAATGCCAAAGTTTAAAGACAAAGAGAGAATCTTAAAGTAGTTAGTTCTCTACAAGGGAGCTACAGTGGGGCCTTGACTTACGAGTTTAATTCGTTTTGAGACCGAGCTAGTTAAGGAGCTCATTAAGGAGCTCATTAACTCAAATTACTCTATCAACTCTGCAAAAAATCGGCAGAGACAGCTGTTATCTAAAAAAACTCGTTAGTTGGGACACTCATAAGTCAAGGCCCCAATGTACTATAAGATTGCCAGGTGATTTCACAACAGAAACTTTGCAGGCTGGAAGGGATTGGCATGAAATATTCAAAGTGATGTAAAGCAAGGACATACAACCAAGATTATTCTACCCAGTAAAGCTATCATTTAGAATTGAAGGTCAGATAAAATATAAAAAGCTTCCCAGACAAGAAAAAGCTAAAGAAGTTCATCACCACCAAACCAGCATTACATGTAAGGTTAAAGGGTCTTTTTAGGAAGATTAGGGGAAAAAGATTAAAAATATAAATAATAAAATGCCAATAAAACACATCTATCAATAATTACTTTAAATACAATGGATTAAATTCTTCTATGAAAAAAACAAACAAACAGGCTAATAGATAAGAAAACAAGACCCTTACATGTGTGTTCTATAAGACTCACTTCAGACTGAAAGACACACACAGATTTAAAATAACAAGATGAAAAAAAATCATGAAAATGGAAATGAATTAAAAGCTGGGGTAGAGACACTTATACCAGACAACATAGACTTTAAAAAACACAGGTGTGAACAAGAGACAAAGAAGGACCCAACAATTCCACTTCTGAGTATTTATCTGAAGAAAACCAAAACACTAAAATGAAAAGACATAAATATTTATATGTTCATTGTAGCATTATTTACAATAGCCACAATATAAAAGCAACCTGTCAATTAATAGATGAGTGCATAAAAAGTGGTACATATATACAATGAAATGTCTCAGCCATACAAAAGAATTCAATCTTGCCATCTGCACCATTGTGGATGGACTTAGAGGGTATTGGCTGAGTGAAATAATTCAGACAGGAAAAAAAAGTCATATGGTTTTACTTACATGTGTAATCTAAAAATCAAAATGAATGAACAAGCTGAACAGAAATAAACTCATAGATACAGAGAATATTTTGACAGTTGCTAGATGAAGGGGGTGTGAGGGATGGGTGAAAAAAGGTTAAGGGATTAAGAACTCCACAGTAGTTGTTACAGAATAGTCATGGAGACATAAAGTACAGCATAGGGAATATAGTCAATAATATTGTAATAACTATGCATGCTGTTAGATGGGTAATAGATTTATTGAGGTTATCATTTTTTAAGTTATATAAATGTCTAATTGCTAGATTGTATAGCTGAAACTAATACAACTTTGTAAATCAACTGTAATTAAAAATAAAAATATATGTTTAAAAAGAATAACCAGAGAATCAAAATAAAAATACAGTTTTTCAGAAAAAAAAAATTAAAAATAAAGTTCAAGGCACCCAACATGGCAGCCAACAGGATAACAGAGAGAGAGAGTGTGACAGAGTAAAGAACTGAGAAGGCTGTGTGTTACTGTGTGTAGTGTGTTTATGGTTGAGCGAGGAACAGATAGATGTCTCAGGAGTCCCAGAGACTGGCAGATAGGACTTGCCTTGATGGGGAGCCTTTGTTACTACTGCAGGAATCCTAGGCCATCTTGGCTTTGGTGCAGAACACACACCATCTTGTAGAGGGGAGAAACAGAGGCCAGAAATGCTGCCACACCAACATCCAGAATGACCATGAACAGCACCCCCAGACCTGTGCAGGGAGCTGCTTGACAGCCAAACCCACATGGAATCACCACTGTGCTCCAACAGTGAGCAGCATGATACTGAAATGTGGGTCCCAGATGTCTGCAGTGAGAGCACACCAGACAGAGCTCCCGAGCTGTGCCTCCTATATGGAGCCTAAACCCAGGATACCAGGATCCCATGCTTCAGGTACCCAAACTGTGAGTGCAAGCCATGGGTACCCCACTCTCCACTCCATCCCTGATACCAATACAGAACCACAGCTGGATGTGTGCTACTCCCCATTCCCAGACAGAACCCTTGCCCTATGAGCATCCTGACCCCAGCACAGACTGAACATACCCCACGACAGACAGAGCCCACACAGGGCAAGCATCCCAACCCCTGTACAAACTGAGTATGCTCCGCTACCAGCTCAGACAGAGCTGCAGCCCAGTGTGTGCTATTCACATGGCAGAGATAGAGCCTTGGACCATTGGGTGCTCTACCACCAGCACAGACAGATTCTTTGGCTGGTGTGCACCCCATCCCAAGCACAGAGATATTACCTGGCTTAAACACTACCCTCAGCCCATGTCAGAGCTGCTGGTGTGACCAGGTGTACCCAACCACAGGTCACAGGACCACACTGCAAGTACACTACCAGAGGGATATAGGGCATCATCCCAACTTAGAGGCTGCAGCTGCACAGCAAATTGTATGCCAGAGGGCTCTGGACCCTCACAGAGAGTCACAGACCAGAGGAACTGTGCCCACACCCCCACCAAGCCAAAGAAACAGGTAATTGAGGGACCTGAACCATGGGAGAAGGGGGTACAACTCAGAGTAGAGACAATAAAAGTGTGGAACTCAAAGCAGACCCAGCTCTGGGGGCTAGCGAGTCCCGGATCACTGGGCTGTGAGGGGCTTCAACCCCTCAGACCCCAAGCAAGGAAGCTGGTGCCAGAAAGAGACAGAAAAATGGAGAGGCAAAGGAAGTAACCCTAAAGGAAAGAAAAGGAGCCATGTCCAGAAAAGGAACTAAATGAAACAGAGGCATGCAATATGTCAGAAAAAGAATTCAGCATAAGGGTCAGACAGTTCATGAACCGGTTGGATGAGAAAAATCAATTTATGTAAGAATCAGCAGGAAATCAAAAATGATATAGCTACAATAAAAACACAATGGAGGGTTTCAACAGTAGACTAGAAGAATCAGAGGATGAAATTAGTGAGTTAGAGGATAGGGCAGTAAAATACATCCTATCTGAACAACAATTGCAGAAAAACATTAGAAATCAGCAGGAGAGCATAAGGAAGCTTTGGGACAACATGAAACAAAGTAACATACGTATAATAGGGGTGTCAGAAGGGCAAGAATAGGAGCAAGGATTAGAAAACCTATTTGATGAAAAAATGACAAAAAACCTCCCCTACTTGGAGAAGAAAAAAGTCACTCAAGCACAGAGAGCCCCAAACAAGATAAACCCAAAAATACCCATACCAAGAAACATCTTCAATACACTGGCAATTATTAACAACAAGGATAGAATCATAAAGGCTGTGAGAGAGACACAGTGTTACCTACAAAGGATCTCCAATTAGATTATCAAATGATTTCTCAACAGAAACACATCAGTCCAGAAGGGAATGGAATGAAGAACACTAAGTGTTGCAAAGCAAGGATCTAAATCCGGCAAGGCTATTATTCAAAATTGAAGGGGAAATCAGGAGCTTCGAAGAAAAAAAAAGACAACTAAGGAAGTTTATCACTACCAAGCAGGTAATAAAAGAATTGTTAAAGTCTATTCAAATTCTAAAAGATTGAAATTATATCAAGCATCCTCTCAGATCACAATGGCATAATATTAGAAATAAATTACAATAAAAGCAATAAAAAATCAAACACATGGATTAATTAAATAATGATTGGGTTACCAAAGAAATCAAAGATGAAATAAAATCATCCTGTCAACAAATGACAGTGAAACCACAACAATCCAAAATCTATGGGGCACAGTGAAAGCAGTCTTGAGAGGGAAGTTCATAGCATTAAAGGCCTAACTCAAAAGACGAGAAAAAAGTGTTAATAAAATATAGAACTCTACAAGTTAAAGTATTAGAAAGAGATAATAAAAGGTCCAGAGTGAGCAGAAGGAAGGAAATAACAAAGATTAGAGCAGAAATAAATGACATAGAGACAAAGAAAAAAAATACAAAAGATGAATGAAACCAAGATCTGGTTCTTTGAGAGGATAAACAAGATTGATAACCCTCTAGCTAGGGTCACCAAGAAGCAAAGAGAGAGGACCCAAATAAACAAAATAAGAAATGAAAGAGGTGAAATAACAATAGACCCCACAGAAATACAAAAGATTATAAAAAGGTTACTATGAACAACTCTACTCCAACAAACTTGTAAACCTACAAGAAAGGAGCATATTCCTAGAAAAATACAATCTTCTAAAACTCAATCAGGAAGAATAAAAAAATTTGAATAAGCCTATACCTATGGAGAAAATTGGGGCAGTAATCAAAAACTTCCTGCAAACAAAAGCCCTGGACCAGACGGTTTCATAGGGGAGTTTTACCAAAAATTAAAAGAACTAAAACCTATCCTCCTCAGAGTACTCCAAAAAACTAAAGAGGAAGGAACACTTTCAAACTCTTTCTATAAAACCAGCATTACCCTAAATCCAAAACTAGATAAAGACAGTACAAATAAAGAGAATTACAGGGAAATATATCTGATGAACATAGATGCTAAAATCCTCAACAAAATTCTAGAAATAAGTTCCAACATTACATTAGAAAGATCATACACCATGGCCAAGTGGAATTTATTCCAGGGATGCAAGGATGGTATAATACCTGCAATTCATTAAACTTTATATATCACATAAATAAATTGAGAGACAAAAATCACAAAACTATATTAATTGATGCAGAAAAAGAATTCAACAAAATCCAACACCCTTTCTTGATAAAACCTCTCAGCAAAGTATGAATAGAGGAATCATATCTCAACATAATAAAACTCTTATATGACAAACCTACAGCCAACATCATACTAAGTGGGTAAAAACTAGAATAATTTCTCCTAAAACAGGAACAAGATATAGATGCCCGCTCTCACCACTACTGTCCGACATAGTACTGGAAGTGTTAGCCATAGCCATCAGACAAGAAGAAGAAATAAAAGGCATCCAAATTGGAAAAGAAGAAGTAAAATTGTAACTATTCCCAGATGACATGTTATTGTACATTTAAAACCCTAAAGATTCCTTCAAAAAACTTCTAGATTTAAAAAATGAATTCAGTAATATAACAGGATAAAAACTAATACCCAGAAATCTATGGCTTTTTTGACACATCGATAATGAACTCACAGAAAGAGAAAAAAAACAAAAGCACTCCCATTTACCATTGCACCAAAAAAAAATTAAGATACCTAGGAATAAACTTAACTAAGGAGGTAAAAGACCTGTACATGGAAAACTACGGGATGTTGAAAAAGAGATAGAGGAACACATAAACAAATGTAAAAATATACGGTGTTAATGGACTGGTAGAATCAACATCATTAAAATATCCATACTACCAAAAGCAATCTATAGATTCTATGCAATACCCATTAAAATACCAATGGCATATTTCACAGACCTATAACAAACTCTCCAAAAATTCATTTGGAACAAAAGAAAACCAACAAAACAAACAAACAAAAAAGAGTCTAAATAGCTGCAGCAATCTTGAGAAAGAAGACCAAAGTTGGCAGGATCAGAATACCAGACATTAAGCTATATTACAAAGCCACTGTTTTCAAAACTGCCTGGTACTGACATAAGAATAGACATAGAGGCCAATGGAATAGAACAGAAAACCCGAAATCAACCCATGCCTTTATGCTCAATTAATATTTGACAAAGGAGGCAAGAGCATACCATGGAGTCAAGACAGTCTTTTCAACAAGTGGTGTTGGGAAAATTGGACAGATACATGCAAAAAAATGAAACTAGATAATCAACTTACACCATACACAAAAATAAATTCAAAGTGGATAAAGTACTTAAACGTAAGTCAGGAAACCATAAAAATCCTAGAAGAACACATAGGCAGCAAAATATTAGATATATACTGCAGTAATATATTTACCGATACAGCTTTTAGGGCAATGGAAATTTAAGGAGAAAAAAAAAATGGGACTACATCAAAAGAAAAAGCTTCTGCACAGCAAACGAAACCATCAACAAAACCACAAGAAAGCCCACTGCATGGGAGAACATATTTGCCAATGGTATATCCGATAACAGCCTAATCTTTAAAATTTATAGGGAACTCGTACATCTTACCAAAAGGAAAATAAACAATCCAATCAAAAAATGGACAAAGGACTTAAATAGACACTTTTAGAAAGTGGACATACAGAAGGCCAAGAGACATATGAAAACATGCTCAAAGTCACTAATCAGCTGAGAGATGCAAGTCAAAACAATGAGAGCATTTCACACCTGTCAGAATGGCTATCCTCAACAAATCAACAAATAACAAGTGCTGGCAAGGATGTGAAGAAAAAAGAACCCTTGTGCACTGTTGGTGGAAATTCAGACTGGTGCAGCCATTGTGGAAGACAGTATGGGGTTTCCTCACAAAATTAAAAATGGAACACCATTAGACCCAGTAATACCACTTCTAGGAATATATCCAAAGAAATCGGAAACACCAATCAGAAAGTTCATATGCAACCCTATGTTCATAGCAGCACAATTTACGATTGCCAAGATTTGCAAAAAACCTAAGTGCCTATCAGAAGATGAGCTGATTAAAGAACAGTCATACATCTACACAATGGGATACTATGCTGCTGTAAAAAAAAGAAAGAATTCTTACCACTTGCAACAGCATGGATCGACCTGGAGAGCATTATGCTAAGTGAAATAAGCCAGTCAGAGAAAGAAAAATATTACATGATCTCACTCATATGTGGAATATAATGAACAACATAAGCTGATGAACTAAGATAGAGGCTGAAAAAAATATTTTAGAATAGAAGTAATCCTGTTATTCAAAGATTTTTAATAATTGCTACAATTTTTGTGATATTATACTATATTAGTACTATTTTGGTAATATTATTATATTTAGAATCCTTTTTCTTGAAATATTAATGTTTTTTTCTTTTTTTTCTTTTTTTTTCTTTTATTTTTTTAATTAAATCTTTATTGTTCAGATTATTACATTTGTTCCTCTTTTTTCCCCCCATAACTCCCCTCCTCCCAGTTCCCGCCCCACCCTCCGCCCTCACTCCCCACCCACTGTCCTCATCCATAGGTGCACGATTTTTGTCCAGTCTCTTCCCGCATCTCCCACACCCCTTTCCCCCCAAGAATAGTCAGTCCATTCCCTTTCTATGTCCCTGATTCTATTATGATCACCAGATTATTTGTTCACTTGATTCTTAGATTCACTTGTTGATAGATGCATGTTTGTTGTTCATAATTTGTATCTTTACCTTTTTCTTCTTCCTCTTCTTAAAGGATACCTTTCAGCATTTTATATAATACTGGTTTGGTGGTGATGAACTCCTTTAGCTTTTCCTTATCTGTGAAGCTCTTTATCTGACCTTCAGTTCTGAATGATAGCTTTGCTGGATAAAGTAATCTTGGTTGTAGGTTCTTGGTATTCATCACTTTAAATATTTCTTGCCACTCCCTTCTGGCCTGCAAAGTTTCTGTTGAGAAATCAGCTGACATTCGTATGGTTATTCCCTTGTAGGTAACTGAGTTTCTTTCTCTTGTTGCTTTTAAGATTCTCTCTTTGTCTTTTGCTCTTGGCATTTTAATTATGATGTGTCTTGGTGTGGTCCTCTTTGGATTCCTTTTGTTTGGGGTTCTCTGCGCTTCCTGGACCTGTAAGTCTATTTCTTTCACCAGGTGGGGGAAGTTTTATGTCATTATTTCTTCAAATAGGTTTTCAATATCTTGCTGTCTCTCATCTTCTGGCACCCCTATAATTCTGATGTTGGTACGCTTGAAGCTGTCCCAGAGGCACCTTACACTATTTTCATATTTTCGGATTCTTTTTTCATTTTGCTTTTCCAGTTGGGTGTTTTTTGCTTCTTTGCATTTCGAATCTTTGACTTGATTCTTGCGCTCCTCTGGTCTGCTGTTGGGTGTCTGTATAATATTCTTTATTTCAGTCAGTGTATGCTTAATTTCTAGTTGGTTCTTTATCACAACATCGAGGGTCTCATTAGATTTCTTGAGGATCTCACTATATTTATTGGCAGTTTCTAGAAATTTATTGAAAGACCTTAAAATTGCGGTTTTTAGCTCTATATCCTCCATTTCTGTCATGTTTCTTTGTCTCCCAATTTTTTATGCTTTCTTGGTGCACCCCCTTGTGGTCTTTGTGCGCAGTCTTGTTGTAGTTAAGCCTTGATTGTTGTCGGCAATACTGGGGGTGATTTGACCTCCAGGCCAACTGGCTATGAGAGTCAGCTGTGTCTGCAGTGGGAGAACTTCTGTGCTGGATCTCTAGGGCGGTGCTAGTCTAGCCTTTGCCTGAGGCTATCCGGCAAATGGCTCTGAGCAGGGCTTGGGTGGGGTGGGTCCCAGGGGATCTACAGGGTGGGCAGAGCGAGCAGTTATGGCTGCTCTCAGTTCCGTCCCTAGGGGCTCTGCCTCACAGAGTCTCAGCAACCACTGCAAACCTCGGAGAGAAAGCTGCCTTCGAGTTCCGACCGAAGCCAGGCAGTCCCGCTTCTCCCGTTTGAATCTGGATCCCTAGAGACTCGCCCGGATCTGGAGCTCAGAGTCTGAAACTCCCTCCTGATTGAAAACAACAACCACGCCCTCCGCCGCCAGTCCACTCTGCGCTCACTCCGCACCTTAGTATTTCACTTCAGCACTGCGCCTCCTCTGAGTCTGGGTATGATATTCTCTTTCCTCCTAGTTGTAGAATTTCCACTCAGCCAGCTTTCCTGTGGTTCTGGATGATGTCCGTTCCGTCTTTTAGTTGTATTTGTGAAGTCGTTGTTAGAGGCAGCAATCTCCGGTGTTAACCTATGCCGCCATCTTGGTTTCTCCAAATATTAATGTTTATTGCATGTAACTTTATTATACTTAAAATTGTTTCTCTTTAAAAAATAAAAGAGTTGGAGGGAAAAACAATAAAGATTAAAAAGTGAAGAAAAAATTAAAAATAAAAAAATAAATTCTAGAGACATAGAAGCTTTGAACAGTCCATCAATCTTCAGAGGCAAGGAAGGGGATAGTGGGGTGGCCGGGTAAGAGATCAATGAAAGGACTTGTATGCATGTATATAAGCATAACCAATGGACACAGACACCAGGGCATGGGCTGAGTGATCAGGAGATCAATGGGGAAAAAAGGAGACATATGTAATACTTTCTATATATAATACTTTAAGCAATAAAGAATTAAAAAACATTAAGTTCAATATGTGTACCAGCCTGTGACCAATCATTATATCTGACATACATACTTTAATGAGACTTATACTCAGCATTGTCCAAACTCTGCAAGATACCAGACTTTCAATATAAATACAGCTAATTTTCCTTTGCTGGTGTTGAAAAACAGATTGACTGTTTCAATGTATATTTCAATATATAGTGTGTATGGAAGCCATTGGAGAAATATGTAGTTTTAACTGTTTAGCTGAAAGTTATCATTATGTCAATAAGAAATCATTATAGTCATACATTTGTGTCTCATACATAGTTCAAAAAAGTCTAGGAGTCATTTTATACAAATCTATAGATTTGCTCTGAAAGAAATTATATATACATACACCTTTATGTATTTTCCCTGCAATTTGGAAGGTGCCTTTACAAATATTATTATTATTGAGGACTTTCACACAAGAAACTAAAAGGTTCACCCACCACATACTAAATAGAGCCACTTATTTCAGTCCTCAAACTTGTTGAGTACTTAATGTTAATATAATAAGGGTTCTGTGGTAGTAGGGCAATTACTCTACCTGGAATATTACATGGTGTTCGTCTATGAATGGCAGCTGAAGGACTCACTGAGCTAGTTGGGTATTTTTCCTCATCACTCTGAGACCCTAAGGACTTGACTAAATGATTGCATCATTCTAGTAATAAAGTCCCTTGAGGATCTCTAGAAGGCAGCATTTTAAGCTTTATGGTTTTACTGTTCAAGATGCTGCTCAATTGCTGGATGCAGAAGGACACTGAGTTCCTGGCTTGGTTAGTGCAAAAATAAAGGCCTGAAAGATTAGTAATAATTTCTACATATGTCCTGGGTGCAGTCAACTTCTGATAGTTTAATTTTGAACTTTAACACCATTTTATCCAAATAATAATGTGTTTTAGTGATTGTATAAAAGTATAGAATGCCTTCTCCCCAATATTCACTTGGTAGTGCTAAAAAATTTTAGCTTCACTATGGACAATAAATTAATGTGTATCTACTTACACCCCTAGAAATGTTTCATTAGCTTATTCCTTACAAATAGTACTTGCACCTTTAACTGAAATTCAGGAACAAAATCACAGTTCAACTAGAATAGTTTTATCTAGCATCAATATTTTGTCAGTCTTCTCTAGAATTGAACTATGGTAGCATAGTATTTTTTTTAAATGTATCTACTGCATGGACAGCTCCAGTGGTACATCTCTGGCTTTCCTCTCAGTCGTGACAGTTGCAATGTCTCATAGGATCATTTCCCTAAAAGACAAATGTCAACATGCTATTTCTCTCCCTACAACCTTAATATCTTTCTCATTGCCCTCTGCATAAAATGAAACTTAACACAGAATGAAAAGTCCAGAACACTCTGATTTCTATCTTTAGAATCTTATTTTAGGCCTCTCTCCAACTTGTTTTCTCCTCTCCAACCATAATAAACTTATACTTTTAGATATACCATTCTTTTCCCAGTGACATGGACTTTGAACATTCTGTTCTCTTTACTTGGAATATCCACACCCTTCTCCTGACTAACTCCTACTCATTTTTTTACATAATTTCTCCAAGGAAATCTTATTTACCCTCCAGATAGGTAGTGTTCCTTTATAAATGCTCCCATTATACCCAATCCATATCTCCTAAGAATGTTGTGTCCTTGGACTCAATTTAAGTAATGTATAAAATGATTTGTTGAATATCTGGTTCTCCACAACACTTGTTTGGTTCATCAGAGTCTGCTTTATAACATGTTAAATGGCCTATTTTATTTATTTATTTTAAATATGTTGTATTGATTTCAGAAAGGAAGGGAGAGGAAAAGAGAGAGAGAAACATCAATGATGAGAGAGAATCATTGATTGTCTGCCCCCTGCACACCCCCTACTGGGGGGTGAGCCCACAACCCAGGCATGTGCCCTTGATCGGAATCAAACCTGGGACCCTTCAGTCCGCAGGCAGAAGCTCTATCCACGGAGAAAAACCCACTAGCGCTTAACTGACCTATTTTATATGCATACCACAGACCTTTAACAGTGAACCAAGTTAGTTTAATGCTATTTATTTATTGTTATTTATTTAGTTAAAGCCACCCCTGCCCTGCTGCCATATCACCACACATTAGCAAATACATACGCCATTGCTTCACAAATATATATGCATGGATTGTCAAAGAAAAGAGTATCTCAAATCATATTCTGTATTCTTGTAATTATCTTACAAGTTTGAGATTGTTGATGTCAGAGTTATAAAAGAAAACAAAATGTAATAAAACATTCTATAATTTTGTGGTTAAGAGTGAAAATTCAAGAGCCAGGCAACCTGAGTTTGAATCCTAATTATGCCACTGACTTGATTCTTATCTTAATACACTTCCTTTTTGTCAATAATGGAGACAATAATAGTGTCAACCTCATAGACTATCCATGATGATCAAGTAAGTTCCATTACCTGGCAAGAGGCAAATATCAACTAAGTTGCTATTATTAAATTTTTAACATCACTCAATTTGGTATTTTGTTGTGGCTATTTTATGTTTGGTTTGTATATATTATTTCTGTCTATTTTTGGACGTACAGAGTTATGGTTCATATGAACCCAACAAGTCAGCTAATGATATTTTAAAAGCCAAACTAATTCTTAAGGTCTTCAAAAATAAGTTTCTGGGGATTCCATTAATATAGAAAGCTAAACATAACGTGTTATTTCACATAGAAACATAAATACTTTGAAATATATTAGGAACTAAGGACAAGATTTAAAACAATGTTAAGAAAAAAACAACTGGAGTTTTTAAAAACTTCAGTATAGCACTAATCACTGAAATGGACTCCAACATAAAGACTAGAGGCTTAGCATTCAAAACAAAATGACGATAAGAAATTAAATCTAGCAGAAATGGAATAATAATTATAGACATTTCAGGAAGAACTTGTAAAACTGGTATGGAGCTTCTGAAAAAAAAATCTGAAGCAAGAAAAGGGGAAATTGCCATGACAACTCATGAAAAATACATACCTCCTAAAATAATTTCATGGTAAGATGTTCATGAAAGTTCTGGAATATATGTGCTTATTATCCCCCAAAGTAGAAAATAGGACAGTGTGTGTGAAACAGTACCAGAAAGCCTTAAGAAGAGAACAGATTGTAATAAAAGAAGACAGGCCAAGAAAGCTCACTAAAATAAAAAGGAACACAAAGAAAGACATATAACAGAACATTTAAAAATTGTATTATAAGTAATAAATTGATGCAACAAGAACAGAATAGACAGTAGAATAGCAAACCAGTAATGTAAAGAAATTCTACTTCACAGAACAAACTAGAAGACATTGTCCAATATCTAAAGCAATGGTCCTCAGCATTTTGGGAATCATGATTACTTCGCAGAATTTAATAGAACTCTTTACAAAATAATACACTCATAAACAAGTAAAATATTAGCATATAATTTTAATTTATTGAGAATATTCTTTGAAGGTAGTTTGTGGTTTGATAGAGGTAGTGCATTACACTGGAAAGAACTTCTGTGCACAAAGTTTTGAGAAGAAATGTTCATAAAAATATAATACTGTGCCAAACCAATGTGAAAAAGGCAGCCACAATTACATTTCCTGTGGCATATTTTAAAGAATTTATGAAAAATATTTTAAAGACAACTAGTAGGCAACTTGGAGAATTGAAATCCAAGGAATTCTATCTAATTAAAGAGTAATATACAAATTAACTGTCACTCCATCACAAAGATGGTGGTGCCCATAGCCACAAGATGGTGGCGCCCAGTCCTCTCAGCCCCACCAGAGTCCCCAGTCCTGGGGCGGGAGGGGTGGGGGTAGGGGGGAGGTGGCTGCTGAGAGAGGGCAGCATGAGCGGCCTGGTGGAATGCTTGCTTTGTTGCTGTGCCCGGCTCGGGCTGGTCCCCTGTAGCTGGAGCAGACAGGGACAGGGGGACTGGCCTGCAGTCTCTGTAGCCCAGCACAGGCCTAGAGAGGAGATGGCAGGCCTGCCTCCTGCAGAAGCAGCGTGAGTCCCTCCCACCTCCCACATAATCAGCACGGGTGTCTCTTGGTTCCTGTGGGCGCTGCAGCTCACTTCCGCCTCCCGCAGAGGCTGCAGGGCTCCCATGGAAGCAGCGCAGCTCCAGGCAGTGCACTGTGGTTCCCGCCAGCTCCCGCTGAAGCGGCAGGCGGCCCACTGCACACAATATTGTGCAATGGGCTACTAGTGAAAATTATAAAAAGGTATACTATAAAAGACTTACTTTTTTGCAAAATAGAAAATAAGATCAAGCCTATAAATTATGAAAATAAATATAAAGAAATTAAATCTCTATTGAAAGGTAAATGCTCTGAAATAAGAAAAATATATTACTTTATTGTTATACTAAAATAAAATGAGAAAAAATAATTTAAAAATGAAGGGCAAACAAATAATTCCAGGAAGTGACAAAAAGAAAAGTATTTACAATATTAATAGTTGACAAAATGGAAATCAAGACAAAACTAAGTAAGACAAATGGGTTATCTTATTCTGATAGAAGGTTGATTGATAATGAATTTTACTGTTATAGAAGACATAGCATCAAAATATATAAAGCAAAATCCAAAAACTATTTTAAAATTAAAATAACATTAATATGGAGCTGGAGAGCATTATGCTAAGTGAAATAAGCCAGTCAGAGAAAGATAAATATCACATGCTCTCACTCATTTGTGAATTATAATGAACAACATAAGCTGATGAACAAAAACAGATGTAGAGACAGGGAAGCATCGATCAGATGCTCAAAACTCAGAGGGAAGGTAGGGGAGGGGGGGGTAAGCTGGAGAGATCAACCAAAGGACTTGTATGCATGCATATAAGCATAAGCGATGGATGTGGACAACAGGGGATGAGGGTGAGTGCAGGATCAGGGAGATGAGAGGACATTGAAGGGGTAAGGACACATTTGTAATATCTTAATCAATAAATGGAAAAAATAATATTGATAAAGACTCAGTTGTAGTCCCACATAAACACATTCTCAGTTTTAAAAACTACTTTAAAAGGCTTCAAATAATTCAGCAAGATTTTGAAATAGAAAGTTTGATACCCTCCTTACTCCCATGGAGACATAAATTTAATAGCTATATACAGACTGATTCCCCTTGTGAGAAAATCAGAAATCAGATCAGAAGCTCCTACACAAAAGGTGAGCATTACAGCTGCTACAATGAAGCCAGTAGAATAGTTCATGGCACCTTTTAATAATAATCCCTGCTCCCTGCAAAGAACCATATAATTGTGAGGAAATTACCAGCTACCATCTTCTCCCTGGGGAGAGAAAGACAATACTGGGCAGTAGACCCAATGTTATGAGTTTGCTATGGGAGAGATGCTGCTTAAGAGACTAGGGGTTTACTGAGAACTAAATAGTTGGGTAGTGATCTGCTGCTTCAGATCACTGAAGCTCTAAGACCTCTCCCTCAGGAAAGGAAAAGGAAAGTGGGGCATATGTCCAAAGTTCTGGTTTTGGGGGTGATTGCCAAGGGTTATGGTTTTTTTTTTTAGTGCCAAATGGGGTGCTGACAGGACCTGGCAAACTCTAGATGGCTGAAGGCTGCTAATAAAAATGAGTTGGCTGGCATGCTTGCTGCTTCACAGGGTCCACATTCCAGCAGACAGACACCAGAGAGATAAAAAATTTATAAGCTCTGAAACTAGCAAATCTATCTAATTAGAAATTTAGACACACAAGTCCAGAAAAGATAAATTCACAGAAAAGATTTCAGAATTCACCACAATCTCTAGCCAGGCTGATTGATGAAAGTCACTCATTTATGGCTCCTTTGTCAGAAATTATTTGTCCACGTATATGTGGTTTTATAGCCGGGCTCTCTATTCTGTTCCATTGATCTGTATCTGTTTCTCTGCCAATACCATGCTACTTTGATTATTGTAGCTCTGTAGTATATTTTAAAGTCAGGTAGTGTGATACCTCCAGCCTTGTTCTTTTTTTTTTTTTTTTTTAGGATTGCTTTGGCTATTCTGGGTCTTTCATGGTTCCATACCAATCTGATGATTTCTTCTTCTATTTCTTCAAAAAAATGACATTGGGATTTTGATGGAGATTGCATTAAATCTGTATGTTGCTTTGGGTAAATTGGCCATTTTAACTATACTGATTCTTCTGATCCATGAACATGGGATATTTTTCCATTTCATTGTGTATTTTTCAATCTATTTTAATAATGTTTTGTAATTTTCAGTATAAGGTCTTTCACATTCTTTGTTTTTATTCTTAGGTATTTTCTTCTTTTGGTTGGGATTGCAAAAGGAATTGTTTTCTCCATTTCTTTTTCTGAAGTTTTATTGTTGGTATAGAGGAAGGAAATGGATTTTTGTACATTGATTTTGTATCCTGTAACTTGACTGTATTTGTTTATTGTTTCCAGTAGTTTTTTGGTAGAGTCTTTAAGGTTTTCTATATACAGCATCATGTCATCCTCGAAAGTGAAAGTTTGACTTCTTCCTTCCCTATTTGGATGCCTTTTATTTCTTTCTCTTGCCTCATTGCTCTGGCTAGTACTTCCAGTACTATGCTGAATAAGAGTGCTGAGAGAGTACATCCTTGTCTTGTTCCTGATCTTAGGGGAAAAGTTTTCAGTTTTTCATCATTGAGTATGATATTGGCTGAGAGTTTATCATATATGGCCTTTATTCAGTTGAGGTACTTTCTACCTATTCCTATTTTATTGAGTGTTTTAATCATAAATGGATGCTGTATCTTATCAAATGCATTTTCTGCATCTATTGAAAAGATCATATGATTTTTATCCTTTCTTTTGTTAATGTGGTGTGTTGTGTTGATTGATTTGTGAATGTGGAACCATTTTTGTGTCCAAGGAATGAATCCTACTTGATTGTGATGTATTATTTTTTGGATGTACTGTTGTATTCAATTAGGTAGTATTTTGGTTAGGATTTTTGTGTCTGTATTCTTCAGGGATATTGGTCTGTAGTTTTCTTTTGTTGTGTTGTCTTTGCCAGGTTTAGGTTATATTTGCCTCATAGAATGTATTAAGAAGTATTGCCTCTTCCTCGATTTTTTTTGGAAGAATTTGCAAAGAATAGGCTTTCATTCTTCCTTGAATGTTTGATAGAATTCACTGGTGAAGCCATCTGGTCCCGGACTTTTGTTTTTTGGGAGGTTTCTGATGGTTGTTTCAATTTCCTCTCTGCTGATCTGTCTATTTAGATTTTGCAGTTCTTCATGATTTAGTCTGAAACTTATGTACACAAACAGCAGTGTGGTGGTTGCCAGAGGAAGAGGGTGGGGGAAGAAAGGGGTCCTAATATGAAGTGACAGGAGAAGATTTGACTTTGGGTGGTGGGCAGATTTACAGATCTTGTAAATTAGTAATCCACACATATAACCTATATGTTCTGTAGACTAATGTCACCCCAATAAAATTAAAGAGGGGCATATATAATACTTTCAACAATAAAGATAAATTTAAAATATATATTCACTTATAACTCTATCTTAAAACATGTAAGGCTTCTTATGACATGAATAAAATAAAATATAACAAAATGTTCTGAAAGATGAATTATATATCAAGAATAAGGTAAATAATAGGAAGGTGTTAAGCCTCGATATAAAACAAAACAAAAGATATTCAGGTCATAAAGGCCTACATCATTGTTATACTGAGTGTCAAATTTAGTTTTAAACTTCCTAACAACCAAAGTAAAAAGTGTGCTTTTGGTCATTATCAGAAAAAGAGGATAGTTCTTCATAAAATAGACTCTTCATTGGGAATAAACCTTCTTCACTGGGTTTTCACAGTGGAGGAAAAAGTGATGTGGTAGATGGTGCTCTCCAAGTATTGCTGCAGCAAATGCATTGGGTGGCTATAGAGGGTTTTTATTTATATCAGGTGAGAAGAATGTTGGAGCAAGACTTGCTGTTTTATTTGGACTAGAGAAAAGCTAAAGAGCTAACATTAAAACTCAGCACACTGTAGAAAACTGTGTGTGAAGCTGCAATGAATGGTTAACATATGGGGAATTTCTGAAGGCTTCCTGACTTGATCTTAGTTTAGAACCTAATGAACACTGAGAAAACTAGATTGACTGAATGTTCTTTATGTATCACTTTTCTCCAGCAGCCTTCCACCTGTATCCATAAATATTTCAGGATTGTTTTATGACTGTGGAACCTTTAGCCTTGATTTCATCAAGTCCTTGCTAGCCACCCTCTACAATGCTTAAAATAATAATCAGCCTGATAACCACTGATCATGTTCATCCTAATACTGAGTATGTCTCTAACTGCCAATGTTTCATTGGTGACAGCTTCTTTTTCCTCATTTCTTACTCATCTGCTAAATTAGAAAACTTACTGGAAGAGAGTGTCTTATAACTCATTTAGTACTAACCAAGACACTTTTGAGAATGGACTCAAAGAACTATAAAATCTAAACATATACAATAATAAAAATAAAAGTAATGTTAAGTTATGAACCATTATCACTTCTACTATGCATTTATGTCCCTTCTATTACGCTACAAAAGTGCTCAATATTTTGTGATTTTGAATTTTGTTATTATTCCTCCTTGAGTGCTTCAGGAACTTCCACATCATGGAGTATGCCCACAAAGAGCCCAGCCCATCATTGGTCAATTGGGGATGATACAACATGTATAAGCTATGAAACTGTCTTGCTGAGTAACTAGAATAAAGCAGGGTATAATCTAAAGATATACTTCCTATACACCAAATATACATTAAAAATGCAACTATCATATGTATACTAAAACACATATTCAGACTTTAAAAATGTATGATATACAAATAAAATTTCAATTTTCAGTCTTAGAACACTTTCCAAGTTCTAAATGAATAGTGTGATCAGATCCCACAATTATTATAAAATCCAGTAGCAATTCACAGCACTTTTGATATGCTTGAACAAAGCAAGACAAAATTTCCCAAAAGATTTATCATCTTTTATAAGGCTGTGTCAGTAAGAAAACTATTTGAACTTGCCAGTCAAACCTATGACCAGAGCTTTGTTATTTAATATCAACCTGTGTTCATCAATCTAATTTCCTGACAGTAATCATTTTTTTTAATAAAAACCAAACAAGGTATTCCTTCAAAATTACATAGCTTAATGCATTGATTTCTGAATGAATGATAAAGGATTATGCTTTTTTTTTTATCCACCAAAGCACCTAGCATAGAAAAAAAAGACATGTCCAACATGGATGGACTTAGAGGGTATTATGCTAAGTGAAACAAGTCAGTCAGTCAGAGAAAGACAAATACCATATGATTTCACTTAAATTTGGAATCTAAAGAACAAAATAAAAGAACAAAAAAATTGAAACAGACCCATAGATTCGGAGAACAGATTGATGATTGCCAGAAGTGAGGGGATTTGTAGAACTGGGTAAAAAAGGTGAAGGGATTAAGATGTACAGATTGGTAGTAGCAGAATAGTCATGGGGATGTAAAGTACAGCATAGGGAATATAGTCAATAACATTGTAATAACTATGTACAGTGCCAGGTGCAACTGGAAATATTTGGGATAATACCTTCTAAAGTATGCTGTACATCTGAAACTAATACAAAGTGATATTGAATATAAACTAATCGAAAAAGAAAAAAAGACATGAAGTAAATTTTCAAAATTAATGTAATGCTATATTTTATATTACCATTCAGTTTACAAATGCATCAAAAATCTTCTATATTTTTATCCAGATATTGTCATTATTGTTTTTTGTTTTTATTAATAGCATTTCTATTTTACAGATGAGGACTGTTCCACTCAGAGGGTTGTACCTTGCCAAAATTCAAATTACTGTCTTGACTGGATCGTTACAATGGCTGGATTAATATCATCATTGTCCTACTTCTAGATCAGTGTTTTCTTAAGAATAAAACTTCTTCAGCATTTTAAAAAGCTGAACATACATTCATTCATGGATAAAACAAATATTTATTAGGCACCTTCCATGTATGAGGCAATGAAAGGGTACAAAGACAAGTGTGAATATGTGATGATTTATTATTACATATTCAGCAGGCAGAACCAACTTGGAGGAGATAATGAATCTAGGCAAATTCACTCAGAAAAATCACTATATTTTGAAAAAAAATTATTTATTTTTCCATTGCAATTGACAGACAATATTGTTAGCTTCAGATATAAAATATAGTAATTACACATTTGTATACCTTACAAACTGATAAGTCTAGTACCCATATGATACCATACAGTACTAGTGGCCCAGTGCATGAAATTTGTGCATGGGGTGTGTCCCTCAGCCCAGCAGGCACCCTCTACAATCGGGGACCCCTCTTGCAATCTGAGACCACTGGCTCCTAACCACTCACCTGCCTGCCTGCCTTCCTGATCTCCACTAACTGCCCTCCCCTGCCAGCCTGATCTCGCCCCCAAATGCCCTCCCCTGCCAGCCTAATCTTGCCCCCAAGTGCCCTCCCCTGCCAGCCTGATTTTGCCCCCAGCTGCCCTCCCCTGCCAGCCTGATCTCACCCCCAATGGCCCTCCCCTGCTGGCCTGATCTTGCCCCCAACTGCCCTCCCTTGTTGGTCTGATCTCGTCCCCAACTGTCCTCCCCTGTTGGCCTGGTTGCCACCAACTGCCTCCCCTGCCAGCCTAATCTTGCCCCCACCTGCCCTCCCCTGCTGGCCTGATTGCCCTTAACTGCATTTGCCAAGGCCTCCACCACCATGGCTTTGTCCAGAAGGAAGTTGGACATCCAGAAGATGGCCAGTCAACCCAGTCTAATAAGCATATTACCCTTTTATTAGTATAGATAGATTATATAGAATAGGATTGCTTAAATGGGGGGGGGGTGTGCTTTTTCAGCAGGAGATGCTCTTGGCAGACAAAAATACATAATCCCTATATCTGGACTGTTAGCCAGCCATATGCACTATACTACCAAACCAGTCATTACAAAATTGAGCCACTTTCTTACACCTTATACCAAACAACTGTTGCCCTTAATACCCCTCCTCAACCCCACCTTAGGTTCTGCTTTCACAGTTCACCCAAATTAGATTCTGATTGGTCAGTTTCTATGCCAGTCAGCATCAAAAGCACCACCTCTTAGACAGCCATTGAACTTCACCCAGATTTGGTTCTGGAACTTCACCCAGATTTGGTTCTGATTGGTTGGTTGCTATTCCTGTCAGTGTCTCTGAGCCTATATCAGGGCCTGATCAGAGAGGCAGGGCTGATCAACAGTAGCCCCAGTCTGCTGCCAAACAGACTGAACTGCTGGCCTCTTGGAGAGAGAGAGAGAGAGAGAGAGAGAGAGAGAGAGAGAGAGAGAGAGAGAGAGTCAGCTGCTGGTGAGGCCTGGAGAGAGAGATAGGCAAGGGTTGATCAGCAGCTGCCACGGAGGCTGCGGCTCAGACTTTGCTTCTCTCTCTGGGCCTTGCCAGCAGCCATAGAAGTTACTGATCAGCTCCACCTCTCTCTGTCTAAGAGAAGTCAACATGTCAGCCCACTCACCAGTTTCCGCCCACCTGGGCCTTCTGCGTGGGAAGCCTGGTGTTCGGTCGTCCCTTCAGTCATTTTGGACATTATGGACTCTGTCTCTTTATATATATATATATATATATATATATATATATATATATATATATATATATATATTAGAGTCCCGGTGCACAAAAATTTGTGCACTGGTGTGGGGGGGGGGTCCCTCAGCCTGGCCTGTGCCCTCTCACAGTCTGGGACCCCTCAGGGGATGACCATCTGCTGGCTGAGGCCTGCTCCCCAGGAGATTGTTCCTAAGCTGGCAATCAGATATTCCTCTGGCAGCCCAGCAGCCCTCAGGGGATGTCCACTTGCCAGTGGGGAGCAGACCTAAGCTGCAGTCAGACATCCTTAGCGCTGCTGAGGAGGCAGGAGAGGCTCCCACCAGCACCGCTGTACTGGCAGCCGTCAGCCTGGCTTGTGGCTGAGCAGAGCTCCTCCATGAGGGAGCTCACTGACCACCAGAGGGCAGCTCCTTCATTGAGCATCTGCCCCCTGGTGGTCAGTGTGTGTCATAGTGACCAGTCATTCTCAGTCTTTCTGCTGTTAGGGTCAGTTTGCATATTACACTTTTACTATATAGGATAGAGGCCTGGTGCACGGGTGGGGGCCAGCTGGTTTTCCCTGAATGGTGTCCTGGATCAGAGTGGGGGTCCCGCTTGGGTGCCTGGCCAGTCTGGATGAGGGGCTGATGGCTGTTTTCAGGCTGCCCACATTCCCTTTAGGGTGGGCATCCCCACTGGGGTGCATGGCCAGTCTGGATGAGGGGCTGAGGGCTGTTTTCAGGCAGGCCAAGCCTGCAACTGAAGCTCCCAGTCTCTCCTTTTTTTCTTTTTTTTTTTTAAGTTCTGGGATTTATTTAACTTCTGTAATTGAAACTTTGTTGCAGCTCCAGCTCCAAGACTGGCCTGCTGAAAGCAGGTATCTGGGGTTTGTTTAACTTCTATAATTGCAACATTGTTGCATCCGGAGCTCAGAGCTGAGCTGTGGCAGGCGGGGAACCTTGGCTTCCTCCGTTGCCAGGGCAACCAAGCCTCATGTTCGCTTCAGCTGCATGGCTGCCGGCCGCCATCTTGGTTGGCAGTTAATTTGCATATCACCCTGATTAGCCAATGGGAAGCATAGCAGAGGTATGGTTAATTACCATGTTTGTCTATTATTAGATCGGATATACTTTACTATTCCCTATGCTGTCCTTTCATCCTTATGACTATTTCTATAACCAGCAGGCAATGTGTACTTCTTAATGCCTTTCACCTTTTTTTTAATTCCTCACCTGAAGATATTTTTAATTGATTTTTAGAGAGTGGAAGAAAGAGAGAAAGACAGAGAAATATTGATGTGAGAGAAACACATTGATTGGTTGCTTCCTGCATGTGCTCTGACCAGGGCCAACCAGGGCTCAGGCTGGGGAGTGGGGCTGAAATAGAGGTACCTTCCCTTGACCAGAATCAAACCCAGGACACTTCAGTCCACTGGCTGACACTCTATCCATGGAGCCATTTCACCATTTTAAACCATTACCCAAGCCTCCTCTCATCTGGCAACTATCAATTTGTTCTCTGAATCTATATATTTGTTTATGCTTTCTTTTTCCATTTATTTTATTTTCTATATTTCACGGATAAGTGAAATCACAGTGTATTTTCTTTCTCTGTGTGAGTTATTTTGCTTAGCATAGTACCCTCTAGGTCCATCTACATTGTAAATGGCAAAATTGTATTATTTATGGCTGAGTAATGTTCCATTTTGTATACGTTTCACCACTTCTTTACCTCTTCATCTACCAGTGGACACTTAATTTGTTTCCATATCTTGGTTATTGCAAATAATTCTGAAATGGACATAGGGATGAATATATCTTTTCAAATTAGTGTTTTGGATTTCTTTAGGTAAATACACACAAGTGGAATTGCTGAGTAATATGGTAGTTTTATTTTTAATTTTTTTGAGGAAACTCTATATTATTTTTCATAGTGGCTGTACCAATTTACAATCTTGCCAATAGTGCCCAAGATTTCCCTTTTCTCCACATCCTCACAAGTACTTCTTGTTTGTTGATTTGTTGATGATAGGCATTCTGACAGGTGTGAGGTGATATCACATTGTACTTCTAATTTACATTTCCCTAATGATTACTGACATTGAGCATCTTTGCATATGTCTTTTGGCCATCTGCATGTCCTCACTGGAGAAATGGTTTTTCAGGTCCTCTGCCCATTTTTAAACTAGATCGTTTTTTTTGTTGTTGTTGTTGTTGTTTTTTTTTTTGTGAGTGTGTGTGTATGTGTGTGTGTGTGTGTTAAGTTGTATGAGTTCCTTATATATGTTGAATATTAACTCCTTATTAGATGTATTACTGGGAAATATATTCTCAAATTGAGTAGGTTGTCTTTTCATATTTTTTTTAAAATATATTTTATTGGAGATTCAGGAAGATGGCGGCGGTATAGGCAGACGCGTCCCAGGTCGTGTCCCTGAGCAAATGGAGTGAGCAGCTGAAACTAGTAACATCCACCCCGAATTGGCGAAATTCCTCAGCTGGCGAGACAGTTTACAGCCGGGAAGAGCAGAACTCCCCTGGAAAGGTCTAAGGCGAGCCACACTGAAGAATAGAAGAACCGAAGGACCTTCACTACTGCAATATTTTTTTTTCTTTCTTTTTTCACCTTTTAACTAAGAAACCAATTTTTTTTCTTTTTTTTTCTTTTTTTTTTCTTTTCCTCTTCTTCTTTTTTTTTTTCTTCTTTTTTCCATCACCTGATTTTACCCTTTTAATTACTACCTTCTTATTTTTAACCAGTATTATTACTGCTACCATTTTACCATTTTTTTTAAAGTGCCATTTTATTTTCTCTTTATTTTATTTTGGGATTAGTGTTCTCCATTCTATTTTCATCGTTATATTATTGGTTGTTTCTAGTTTGCATTTATCTCCAGGGAGCTGTTGCTGGAATTTGTTGGGATTAATGGCTGTTCTATAGGAGCATTCTCCTCATATAAAAAGTCTCTTCCCCTCTTCCACTTCATTCTCTCTTTTCGCTCTTTTTTTTTCTTTTCCTTTCTTTTCTCGCTTTTACTTTCCCCCCTCCTTTTTCCCACTTTCATTTTTGCACTCCTTTTTTTGGTCCCTAATTTTCTTTTCTTTTTTCTCTTTTCTCTTTTTCTCTTCCTTCTTCCTTATCCCCTAATTCTCTTAATTCAGGTAGTCACCTTTATTTGGGGTTATTAATATCGTGAATATATTTGTGTATAGTGCCTGGTACGTGGTGCCTTGTTGTGTTGTATTTTGTGCCTTTAAATCAACACAGCAGATCCAAGCAACAGCAACCTCCTGAGCACCACACCCTCTGCTGAGGAACAGCAGCTGTACGTGAAACCTCGCCCCACCAGCCAGAAGAGCCACCACAGCTGTGAACAGCACCCACCAGAGGAGTTGCTGCCAACTGAAGAGCAGCTGCTACCACAACCGCCCGAAGAGGAACCGCAGACCAAGGAGTCACTGCCACCAAGGGAGCAGCCACTGACCGACTCAACGTCTAGATATGTCAGTGAGATCAAACATGGGTAGACAAAGAAACCCCCAAAGGAAAGAGAAGGAGGACTCTCCAGAAAAGCAGCTAAGTAATACAGAGGCATGCAACATGACAGAAAAAGAATTCAGAATAAGGGTCCTAGAGTGCATAAACCGGATGGAGGAAAAAATCGACAACCTCAGCAAGAAGCAAGAAGAAACAGATGAAAAAATCGATAACATATGGAAGAAGCGAGAAGAAACAGATGAAAAAATCGATAACATATGGAAGAAGCTAGAAGAAACAGATGAAAAAATAAACAACTTAAGTAAGACCCAAGAAGATATGAAGAGTGATATAGCTGCAATGAAAAACTCCATTGAAAGTATCAACAGTAGACTAGGAGAAGCGGAGGACCGAATTAGTGATTTAGAAGACAAGGAAGCAAAACACACCCAAAATGTACTGCAATTGGAGAAAAAAATGAAAAGACAGGAGGAGAGCCTAAGGGAGCTTTGGGACAACATGAAACGAAACAACATACGAATAATAGGGGTACCAGAACAACAGAAGGATGAACAAGGATTAGAAAACCTATTAGAAGAAATAATATCAGAAAACTTCCCTGAGGTGGGGAAGAAAAAAGTCACACAAGCCCAGAGAGTCCCAAACAAGGTGAACCCAAAAAGACCCACACCAAGACACATCATAATTACCATGGCAAATGTTCAGGACAAAGAGAGAATCTTACAGGCTGCAAGAGAGAGACGGAAAGTTACATACAAGGGATCTCCCATTAGATTGTCAAATGATTTCTCAACAGAAACACATCAGGCCAGAAAAGAATGGACGGAAATTCACAAAGTGATGCAAAGCAAAGGACTGAATCCAAGAATACTCTATCCAGCAAGGCTATCATTCAAACTTGAAGGGGAAATAAGAAGCTTCACAGATAAAAAAAGGCTAAGGGAGTTTATCACCACCAAGCCAGCAATGCAAGGAATGCTAAAGGGACTGGTATAAAAATAAGAAATAAAAAGCTCAGAAAGAAAACAGCCACACAAAAACAGAAATGCCTACAAACAAGTACCTTTCAATAATAACTTTAAACGTAAACGGACTAAATGCTCCAAACAAAAGACATCGAGTGGCTGAATGGATAAAAAAACATGACCCATACATCTGCTGTCTACAAGAAACCCACCTCATTAGAAGGGACTCACACAGACTGAAAGTGAAAGGATGGAAAAATATCTTTCAGGCAAATGGAAAGGAAAAGAAAGCTGGGGTAGCAATACTTATATCGGACAAAATAGACCTCAAAGTGAAGGCCATAACAAGAGATAAGGAAGGCCACTTCATAATACTAAAGGGATCAATACAACAAGAAGATATAACCCTGGTAAACATATATGCACCCAATGCAGGAGCACCCAAATTCATAAAAAAACTCCTGGAAGATATCAAAGGAGACATCGACAACAATACAATCATAGTAGGGGACTTTAATACACCACTGACAGCACTGGATAAGTCCTCTAGACAAATAATCAGCAAAGATACAGCAATCCTAAATGACTCACTAGATCAGATGGACTTAATAGACATCTTCAGAACACTTCACCCGAAAGCCAGGGAATATACATTCTACTCAAATGCTCATAGGACATATTCAAAAATAGACCACATATTGGGTCACAAGCAAAGTATCCCCAAATTCAAGAAAATTGAAATCATAAAAAGCGTCTTCGCAGACCACGATGGCATAATATTAGAAATAAACTACAATAAAAACAACCCAAAATACTCAAACACCTGGAAGCTGAATAGCATGCTATTAAATATTGATTGGGTTACCAATGAAATCAAAGAAGAAATTCGAAACATCCTGGAAACTAATGACAATGAAAACACAACAATCCAAAACCTATGGGACACAATGAAAGCAATCCTGAGAGGGAAGTTTATAGCTCTACAGGCCTATCTCAACAAACAAGAAAAAATGGTAGTAAATCATCTAACTCTACAACTCAAAGAATTAGAAAGAGAGCAACAAGAAAACCCCAGAGTGAGCAGAAGGAAGGAGATAATAAAGATTAGAGCAGAAATAAATGACATAGAGACCAAAAAAACAATACAGAAAATCAATGAAACCAAGAGCTGGTTCTTTGAAAGGATAAACAAGATTGACAAACCTCTAGCCAGACTCACCAAGAAGCAAAGAGAGAGGACCCAAATAAACAAAATCAGAAACGATAGAGGCGAAATAACAACAGACCCCACAGAAATACAAATGATTGTTAAAAAATACTATGGACAGCTCTACTCCAACAAACTAGACAACCTGGAGGAAATGGACAAATTCCTAGAAAAATACAACATTCCAAAACTCAATCAGGAAGAATCTAAAAATCTCAACAGGCCAATAACTATGGAAGAAATTGAAGCAGTCATCAAAAAGCTTCCAGCAAACAAAAGCCCAGGACCAGACGGCTTCACAGGGGAGTTTTACCAAACATTCAAGGAAGAACTAAAACCTATCCTCCTCAGACTACTACAAAAAATTCAAGAGGAAGGAACACTTCCAAGCTCATTCTATGAAGCCAGCATCACCCTAATACCAAAACCAGGTAAAGACAACACAATGAAAGAGAATTACAGGCCAATATCCCTCATGAACATAGATGCCAAAATCCTCAACAAAATCTTAGCAAATCGGATCCAGCAGTACATCAGAAAGATCATACACCATGACCAAGTAGGATTTATCCCAGGGATGCAAGGATGGTACAATATCCGCAAATCAATAAACGTGATACATCACATAAACAAATTGAAAGAAAAAAACCACATGGTCATATCAATTGATGCAGAAAAAGCATTTGACAAAATTCAACACCCATTTTTGATAAAAACTCTCAGCAAGGTGGGAGTAGAAGGATCATACCTCAACATAATAAAAGCCATATATGACAGGCCCACAGCCAGCATCATACTCAATGGACAAAAACTAACACCATTTCCCCTAAGAACAGGAACAAGACAGGGATGCCCCCTCTCACCACTCCTGTTCAACATAGTACTGGAAGTGTTAGCCATTGCAATTCGGCAAGAAGAAGAAATAAAAGGCATCCAAATTGGAAAAGAGGAAGTAAAACTGTCCTTATTTGCAGACGACATGATATTATACATACAAAACCCTAGAGACTCCATCAAAAAGCTACTGGACTTAATACATGAATTTGGCAATGTAGCAGGATACAAAATTAACCCCAAGAAATCCGAGGCATTTCTATACACCAATAATGATCTTTCAGAAAGAGAGATTATAAAAACAATCCCGTTTACCATCGCACCAAAAAAATTAAGCTACCTAGGAATAAACTTAACTAAAGAGGTAAAAGACCTCTACTCAGAAAACTACAGGACGTTGAAAAAAGATATAGAGGAAGACATAAACAGATGGAAGAACATACCGTGTTCATGGATTGGTAGAATCAACATCATTAAAATGTCCATACTACCCAAAGCAATCTATAAATTCAACGCACTTCCCATTAAAATACCAACGGCATACTTCAGAGATCTAGAACGAACTCTCCAAAAATTCATCTGGAATAAAAAAAGACCTCGAATAGCTGCAGCAATCCTGAAAAAGACCAAAGTAGGTGGGATCTCAATACCAGATATCAAGATGTATTACAAAGCCACTGTTCTCAAAACTGCCTGGTACTGGCACAAGAATAGGCATATAGATCAATGGAATAGAATAGAGAGCCCAGAAATCGGCTCGAACCAATATGCTCAATTAATATTTGACAAAGGAGGCAAGAACATACAATGGAGCCAAGATAGTCTCTTCAATAAATGGTGCTGGGAAAATTGGACAGATATATGCAAGAAAATGAAACTAGACCACCAACTTACACCATACACAAAAATAAACTCAAAATGGATAAAGGACTTAAATGTACGACAGGAAACTATAAAAATTCTAGAAGAATCCAAAGGCAACAAAATCTCAGACATATGCCGAAGCAATTTCTTCACTGATACAGCTCCTAGGGCACTTGAAACTAAAGAGAAAATGAACAAATGGGACTACATCAAAATAAAAAGCTTCTGCACAGCAAAAGAAACCATCAACAAAACAACGAGAAAACCCACTGTGTGGGAAAACATATTTGCCAATGTCATATCCGATAAGGGCCTAATCTCCAAAATTTATAGGGAACTCATACAACTTAACAAAAGGAAGATAAACAATCCAATCAAAAAATGGGCAAAGGACCTAAATAGACACCTTTCAAAAGAGGACATTCAGAAAGCCAAGAGACATATGAAAACATGCTCAAAGTCACTAATCATCCGAGAGATGCAAATCAAAACAACAATGAGGTACCATCTCACACCTGTCAGACTGGCTATCATCAACAAATCAACAAACGACAAGTGCTGGAGAGGATGTGGAGAAAAAGGAACACTTGTGCACTGCTAGTGGGAATGCAGACTGGTGCAGCCACTATGGAAGACAGTATGGAGTTTCCTTAAAAAACTGAAAATGGAACTCCCATTTGACCCTGTGATCCCACTTCTAGGAATATATCCCAAGAAACCAGAAACACCAATCAGAAAGGATATATGCACCCCTATGTTCATAGCAGCACAATTCACCATAGCTAAGATCTGGAAACAGCCTAAGTGCCCATCAGTAGATGAATGGATTAGAAAACTGTGGTACATCTACACGATGGAATACTATGCTGCTCTAAAAAGGAAGGAACTCTTACCATTTGCAACGTCATGGATGGAACTGGAGAGCATTATGCTAAGTGAAATAAGCCAGTCAATGAAGGAAAAATACCACATGATCTCACTCATTCATGGATAATAGAGACCATTATAAACTTTTGAACAATAATAGATACAGAAGCAGAGCTGCCTCAAACAGATTGTCAAACTGCAGCAGGAAGGCCGGGGAGGGTTGCGGGGCAGGAGGTAGGGGGGTAAGAGATCAACTAAAGGACTTGTATGCATGCATAGAAGCATAACCAGTGGACATAAGACATTGGGGGATAGGGGAGGCTAGGGGACTGTCTAGGGCGGGGGGATAAAATGGACACATATGTAATACCCTTTGTAATACTTTAAGCAATAAAAAAATAAAAAAAAATAAAAAAAAAAAGTGGTAGTCTCTTAAAAAAAAAATATATATATTTTATTGATTTTTTACAGAGAGGAAGGGAGAGAGATAGAGAGTTAGAAACATCGATGAGAGAGAAACATCGATCAGCTGCCTCCTGCACATCTCCTACTGGGGATATGCCCGCAACCCAGGTACATGCCCTTGACCGGAATCAAACCTGGGACCTTTCAGTCCGCAGGCCGACGCTCTATCCACTGAGCCAAACCGGTTTTGGCGTCTTTTCATATTGTTGATGACTTCCTTTTTTGAGCAAAACCTCTTAATTTAATGTGGTCCCATTTGTCTATTTTTTAATTTTGTTTCCTTTGTTTGAGGAGACATATGCAAAAATTATTGCTAAGAATGATGTCAAAGAGTTTACTGCCTATGTTTTCTTCTCAGAGTTTTATGGTTTCAGGTCTTACATTGAAGAGTTTAATCTTTTTAAGTTTAATTTTTGTATATTGTGTAAAAAAGTGATCTAGTTCCATTTTTTTTGCAGCTTTCCCAACATCATTTATTGAGGAGACTATCTTTACCCTCTTATATATTCTTTTCTCATTTATCATAGATTAACTGACCATATAAGCTTTAGTCTATTTCTAAGTTCTCTATTCTGTTCCATTGATCTACATCTGTTTTTATGCCAGAGCCATGCTGTTTTGTTTGTCATAGCCTTGAGATATAGTTTGCTATTAGGTAGTGTAATGGCTCCATCTTTGTTCTTCTTTCTCAAAATTGCTTTGGCTATTCAGAATCTTTTGTGGTTTCATATAAATTTTAGGATCATTTGTTCTAGTTCTGTAAAAAATACTATTGGTATTTTTATAGGGATTGCATTGAATCTGTAGATTGCTTTGGGTAGTATGAACATTTTAACAATGTTAATTATTCCTATTCATGAGCATGTATGTCCTTTCTTTCAGTTTTGTCTCATTCAATTTCATTCCTCAATGTCTTATAGTTTTCTGAATATAGATCTTTTACCTCCTTGTTTAAATTTAATCACTGCCTTTATGGGCAATGGAATCAAAAGGCAAAATTCTCATGTGGTTTGTTTTCCCCTCTCAAGACTCTTATAAACCAAGATGTAACTCTAGCTCTTTCACCTTATCTTAAAAACTCAGTTGCTAGAACATCAACCAAACCATGCATATATGTTTGAATATTCACTAAGAGCTTGAGCACTTAACTCAAGTATTTTCACATAGCCCAACAGTTTTACAAAGGAAATATTTAGTTTTTACTGAGCATGAATATGCTCAACAGAGGGCAACTGTGAATATATATATATAGCTAGTTTATGCAATGGCATATAAAAAGTCCGTGGAAATACTCAAATGCTCTCATTGTTTTTATTGTCGAAAGTTTTACATATGACTACTTTTTCCCCAATTGAAACCCCCCAGCCATTCCCACCTTGGGCAATCCTCCATCATCCCAGTGTCTGTGGCAATTGGTTATGCTACTATGCATGCATACAAGTCCTTTGGTTGCTCTCTAAACCCCCTCCCTAGCTATTTGTCTCTGGATCTATTCTTTCTGATCAAATTATGTTTATCATTATATTCCACATATGAGTGAGATCATGTAATATTTATCTTTCTCCTACTGGCTTATTTTGCTTAGCATAATGCTGTCCAGTTCCATCCATGCTGTTGCAAATGGTAAAAGTTCCTTCGTTTTTACAGCAGCATAGTATTCAATTGTGTAGATGTATGACAGTTTTTTTTAATCCACTCATCTGCTGATGGGCACTTAGGCTGTTTCAAAATCTTAGCTATTGTAAATTGTGCTGCTATGAACATAGGAGTGCATATATCCTTTCTGATTGGTGTTTCTGTTTTCTTGGTATGTATTTCTAGAAATAGGATTACTGAGTCAAATGGGAGTTCCATTTTTAACTTTTTGAGGAAACTCCATACTGTCTTCCACAGTGGCTGCACCAGTCTGCATTCCCACCAGCAGTGTACTAGGGTACCTTTTTCTCCACATCCTCTCCAGCACTTGTCGTTTGTTGATTTGTTGATAATAGCCATTCTGACAGGTGTGAGATGATATCTCATTGGTGTTTTGATTTGCATCTCTTGGATGATTAGTGACTTTGAGCAAGTTTTCATGTCTCTGGGTCTACTGTATGTCCTCTTTCAAAAAGTGTCTATTTAGGTTCTTTGCCCATTTTTTGAGTGGATCACTTATCTTTCTTTTCTTAAGTTGTATGAGTTCTCTGTAAATTTTGGAGATTAAACCCTTATCAGAAAAGTTATTGGCAAATATGTTCTCCCATGCAGTGGGCTTTCTTGTTGTTTTGTTGATGGTGTCTTTTGCTGTGCAGAAGCTTTTTATTTTGATGTAGTCCCATTTGTTAATTTTCTCCTTAGTCTCCATTTCCCTACAAGCTGTGTCTGTTAAGATATTTCTACAACGTATGTTTGCTATTTTGCTGCCTATGACATATTGTAGGATTGTTATGGTTTCCCGCCTTACATTTAAGTCCTTTAGCTATTTTGAGTTTGTTTTTGTATATGGTGTAAGTTGGTGATCTAGTTTTATTTATTTTATTTTTTGCATGTATCTGACCAAATTTCCAAGCACCTTTTTTTGAAGAGTCTGTCTGGACTCCATTATATGCTCTTGCCTCCTTTGTTAAATATTAATTGAGCATAATGACTTGGGTTGATTTCTGGGTTCTCTGTTCTGTTCCATTGGTCTATATGTCTGTTCTTGTGCCAGTACCAGGCAGTTTTGAGAAGCATGGCTTGGTTATATAGCTTCATATCTGGTATAGTGATCCCTCCAACTTTGTTCTTCTTTCACATGATTGCTGTGGTTATTCTGGGTCTCTTTATATTCCAGATGAATTTTTGGAGAGTTTGTTCCAGATCTTTGAAATATGCCATTGGTATTTTAATGGGGATTTCATTGAATATGAAGATTGCTTTGGGTAGTACAGATATCTTAATGATATTGATTCTACCAATCCATGAACATGGTATGTTCTTTCATTTGTTCATGTCTTCCTCTATCTCTTTTTCCAATGTCCTGTACTTTTTCTAGTACAGGTCTGTTATGACCTTAATTAAGTTTATTCCTACGTATTTTTTTTTTTTTAGTGTAATGGTAAATGGATTTTTTTGTTTGTTTGTTTCTCTTTCTGGAGTTCATTATCGCTGTATAAAAAGCTATGGGTTTCTGGGTGTTAATTTTGTATCCTGCTACATTGCCAAATTCATTTATTAGGTTTAGTGGAGTGTTGATGGAATCTTTGGGATTTTCTATGTACAGGATCATGTCATCTGTGAATATGGACAGTTTTAATTCTTATTTTCCAATTTAGATGTCTTTTATTTTATCTTCTTGTCTGACCCCTATGGCTAGCACTTCCAGTACTATATCAAACAGTAGTGGTGAAAGTGGGCATCCCTGCATTGTTTCTGTTCTTAGGGGAAATGAGTTTACTTTTCCCCTTTGAGTATGATTTTGGCTGTAGGTTTGTCATATAACCCTTTTATTATGTTGAAGTATAATCCCTCTATTCCCACTTTGCTGAGAGTTTTTATCAAGGAAGCGTGTTGGATTTTATCAATTGCTTTTTCTGCATTGATTGTGTGATATTTGTCTCTCAATTTGTTTATGTGATGTATCACATTTATTGATTTGCAAATATTGTACCATCCTTGCATCCCCGGAATAAATCCCACTTGGTCACAGTGTATGATCTTTCTAATGTAATGCAGAATCCAATTTGCTAGAATTTTGTTGAGGATTTTAGTATCTATGTTCATCAAGGATATTGACCTGTACTTCTCTTCTTTTGTGGTGTCTTTATCTGGTTTTGGGATTCAGGTAATGCTGACTTCATAGAAAGACCTTGGAAGTGTGTCTTCCTCTTGAATTTTTTGGACTAGTCTGAGGAGGATAGGTTTTAGTTCTTATTTGAATGCTTGGTAGAACTCCCCTGTAAAGCCTTCGGGACCAGGGCTTTTTTTGTTTTTTGCTAAAAGATTTTTGATCACTGCTTCAATTTTTTGGTAATTATGGACCTATTCAGGTTTTTTTTATTCTTTCTGATTGAGTTTTGGAAGCTCGTATTTTTCTAAGATTAGGTCCTTTAGGACATGGGTCCTATAGGTTGTCCATTTTATTGGAATAGTGTTGTTCATAATATTTTTTGTAATCGTTCGTATTTCTGTGGGATCCATTGTTACGTCACCTCTTCAATTTCTTATTTTGTTTATTTGGGTCCTCTCTCTTTGCTTCTTGGTGAACCTGGGTAGAGATTCAGAAATCTTGTTTACCCCTTTAAAGAACCAGTTCTTGGTTTTGTTGACCTTTTGTATTATTTTTTTGGTTTCTATGTCATTTATTTCTGCTCTGATCTTTATTATTTCCTTCCTTCTGCTTACTCTTGCGCTTTTCTTGCTCTCTTTCTAACTCTTTGAGTTGTAGTGTTAGGTAATTTGTTACCATTTTTTTCTTGTTTTTTGATGTGGGCCTGTACAGCTATGAACTTCCCTCTCAAGACTGCTTTCACTGTGCCCCATAGATTTTGGAATGTTGTGTCTTCATTGTGATTTGTTGCCATGATTCTTTTTATTTCTTTTTATATCTCTTTGGTAACCCAATCATTGTTTAATAGCATGCTATTTAGCCTCAAGGTGTTGATTTTTACTTGTTTTTATTGTAGTTGATTTCTACTTTTATGCCATTGTGATCTGAGAAGATGCTTGATATGATTTTTATCTTCTTGAATTTGAAGAGACTTTGCCTGTGTCCCAGTATGCTGCCTATCTTTGAAAATGACCCGTGTTCACTTGAGAAGAATGTATATTCTTTGGATTTGGGGTGAAATGTTCTGAAGATGTCAATTAATTCCATTTGACCTAGTGAGTCATTTAGGACTGATGTTTCTTTGTTGATTTTTTATTTACAGGATTTGTCCATTCATGTTAGTGGGGTGATAAAGTCCCCTACAATGACTGTATTGCTGTCAATCTCTCCCTTGATATCCTTCAGAAGTTTTTTTTGTTTTGTTTTGTTTTTTTTTTTTATTTTATGTATCTTGATGCTCCTGTATTTGGTGCATATATGTTTACCAGAGTTACATCTTCTTGTTGAGTCGCTCCCTTTAGTATTATGAAGTGGCCTTCCTTATTTCTTGTTATGGCCTTCACTTTGAGATCTGTTTCATCAGATATAAATATTATGACCCCAGCTTTGTTTTTCATTTCCATTCACCTGAAAAACCTTTTTTGGTCCCTTCACCATCAGTCTGTGTGAGTCCTTTGTTCTGAGGTGGGTTTCCTGTAGACAGCAGATATATGGGTCATGTTTTCTTATCCACTCAGCTACCCTATGTCTTTTGATTGGGGCATTTAATCCATTTACATTTAAAGATATTATTGATAGGTAGTTGTCGCCATTTTTATTCTTTATGCCTGTGTTCCTTCTTTCCTTCCTATTTCTTCTTTTTACAGCAGACACTTCAGCATTTCTTGCATTGCTGGTTTGGTGGAAATTAACTCTCTTATTCCTTTTTTGTCTTTGAAGCTCCTGATTTCATTATAATCTTTGACTGATAGCCTTGCTGTGTACAGTATTCTTGAATGCAGACCCTTGTTTTGAATGACTTTATATATTTCTTTCCATTCCCTTCTGGCTTGATGTGTTTCTGTTGAGAAATCAGTTGATAGTCTGATTGAAAATCCCTTGTAGGTAACTTTCTGTCTATCTCTGATAGCCTTTGTTGGTGGTGTTTGTCAATTTAATTATAATGTGTCTTGGTGTCGGTTTTTTGGGGTTCATCTTATTTGGGACTCTGTGAGCTTCTTGGACTTGTGTGAGTTTTTTCTTCCCTATATCAGGGAAGTTTTATGTCAATATTTTTTCAAACAGGTTTTCTATTCCTTTCTCAGTTCCCTCTCCTTCTGGCACCCCTTTAATGTGGATGTTTTTTGTTTTGTGTTGCCCCAATTTTCCCTTAGGCTCTCCTCTTGTTTTTTTTTTTAATTTTTTTTTCTAGATGCTGCTCTGTTTGGGTATTTTTTCCTACCTTGTTTTCTAGTTCACTTATGCGGTCCTCTGCTTCTTCTAGTCTACAGTTCATGCTTTCTATTGAGTTCTTTATTGCAGCAATGTCATTTTTCATTTCTTTTTGGTTCTTTATTTCCTCTTGGTTCTTACATATATTGTTGAAATTGTCTTCCATCTTTTTCAGCGACCTTACAACCATTGCTCTGAATTCTTTCTCTGTCATGTTACTTGCATCCATTACGTTTATTTTCTTTTCTGGTGATTTCTCCTTTTCTTTAGCATGTGGGCTGTTTCTCTGTCTCCCCATGATCACTCTCTCAGGGTGTCTGGTTATGTAGTTCTCTCTCTCCTGTGTTGACTTAAAGACACCCAATACAACACAACAAGACACTACACACAGGGCACCAAAACACAAATGTATTCATGATACTAGTAACCCCAAATAAAGGTGAACACCAGAGAAAAGAGAGTTAGGAGATAGAAAAGAGTGCAAAAATGATATTGAGAAAAGGAAAAAAAAATGTAAGAGGAAAAAAGAAAGAGAAGAAAAGAGAAGGGGGAAGAATATATGTATACAGGGGGAAAACTCCCATAAAACAACAACTAATCCAAAAATTGCAAACAACAAACACCCAGAGGTGAATGCAAACAACCACTAATCCAAAAAAATGCAAGCAACAAATACTAAACAACAAACACCCAGTTGAATCTGAAGAGGCAGAGCTTTCTCTAGTCCAGTGATGGCAAACCTTTTGAGCTCGGCATGTCACCGTTATGAAAAACCCTAACTTAACTCTGGTGCCGTGTCACATATAGAATTTTTTGATATTTGCAAACATAGTAAAACAAAGACATATTTTTGATATTTATTTTATATATTTAAATGCCATTTAACAAAGAAAAATCAACCAAAAAAATGAGTTTGCATGTCACCTCTGACACACGAGTCATAGGTTCGCCATCACTGCTCTAGTCAGTGGTTCTCAACTTTGGCTGCACATTAGAATCACCTGGAAATCTTTTTAAAATCCTGATTTCTGGGCCTCATCCTCCCGAAATTCTGTTTCTTTGTTACTAATGTTGTGGCCCCACCCCATAACAAAGAAACAGAATTTCTGGAGGATGAGGCCCAGAAATCAGGATTTAAAAAAGATTCCAAGGTGATTCTAATGTGCAGCCAAGGTTGAGAACCACTGTGTGATATCTGACCTTTCCATACATGGATTGCCTCTCCAGCTGTGTTCAATTCACCAATTCCAGATGGATGTTATTTGATTCAGTTGTTCCTTCTATCAACTCTTAGAAGGCACAGGGTCTGTCCACATATTTGGTGCTGCTTTGTCTCCCCCCTGATCAGACTTTTTAGGTTTCCGTGGTCAGGGAGGCTGGAGTCTCATTTTTCATGGTTTCACAGCTTAGGCAGCTGGTCCCTGGGCATTGTGGTTGTAGGGTCGCAGGAGGTGTCTGAGGTCTCCCCTGTTGCAGGTAAGGCTGGGCTTCCAATCACAACCAGTCTCCCCTTCAAGATGGAAAGGTCTCCGTGGCAGAGCCTGCCTCTCTGGGAGATATTTCAGCAGTAGTAGAGGCTGGCCAGCCAGTGGAATCTGGTCCTCCAGTCCCCGACAGTCCTGTGGAATATAGCTGAACCTCACTCAGAAATGCAGACACTCCCCGCACATTCACACACTTTCCTTTTGTTCTCTCACTCACACACTATCTTGCAGCCTTCTGTCCCATCAGTAGCCATCTTGGATCCTCAAATGTTCTCATTTTTGAGGCCATGAAAATTAATTTCTTTTGATTGTGGTAAAAAGCATATAATATGAATTTATTATTTTAATAATTTTTAAATGTACAGTTCAGTAGTGGTAACTATATTTGCATTGTTGTATAAAAGACCTTCAGACCTTTCCTCTTGCAATTCTGAAACTCTATACCTGTTAAACCACAACTCCCTTTTTTCCCTCCCCTTAACCCCTGATAACCATCATTCTACTTTCTGTTTCTATAAATTTGTATTCTAGATTGCAGTGTTTCTCTAGAAAAGTTTCAGCTTTACCTTTGAACCTTTCTATTAATATTTCAATTTCTGTTATTTCATTGTTTGTATTACAATAATTTCTTTGAGTTATATGAGTACTTCTTTTTAACTTCCTGATTTTTTTTCTTATTTCTGTGAGGTACTATACTGGAAATTATTTTTCCTTCTTCTCCCTTCATTGTCTTTGTTTTCAATAAAGATTTATTTAATCTTTAGCTGTGTTTTGTTTCCTTTCTTTCTTGTATCAGGGTTTCCTCAAATAATTATTGATTATGGCTGTACATTTATATTTAATAAAAAAGCACATAAAACACTGATTGGAAACTATGAGCACAAATGAATTTTGATAAACTAATACATGATTGGCTTGAAGTGTGAAATATGATTGGGCTGTTTCTTTCAGAAACTCTCAAGAAACAACAACTGTAGAATTTTCCTTCTGATTTCAACATCTTAAGAGAACAAACCTTCAATCCTTTTTCATTGTAGAAGAAGCAGTCCCTCAAATACGTGTAGTTGGGAAGGGACTTTGGGAAAACATAGCCCATGTTCCTTCTGCACTTAGAGGTTCATGTTCCAACATCTGAGTACTTCTGAAGTTCTAAATCATACATTCACTGTCTCCTGTGTTGCTTTCATGCCACACCATCAGTTACTACCTTAGGCTCTAGGTTTCCCTTGTTTTCTAAATTGTATGATTTCCAATTTCAAAAATGTAGCTGCTTCCGCATTCTTCCCTGTTCTCTTTTCTTCATGGGTTTATGTCTCATTTAGCCATTTTTCATTGCTATTCCTAGTGAAGAGTGAGGAGAAAGCAGAAATGAATCACTGAATACAATCCATAGAGTTTTACCCTAATCTCCAAATTTTATTTTGTTTTTAGTTTCTTTTTGCAAATTACAGTATTGCATAGAAACTCATTTTATAATGATACCTAACATTCAATGCTTTCAAAGTTGGAGTTGGCCATGTACCACTAACAGAAACAGTTTGCTTTCCTTTGAACTTAATTTCTAAGTTTATTTTACCTGTGAAAATTACCTACATTATCATAATTAATAAAATATCCAGCCTCTATATTTTATAGTAAAAATGAAGGGAGAACAACTAGTTATAATAAATACAGTTATTATCAAGCCTATCAAAACAATTAGAATGTTTCCTTTTTGTTACTTGAAGATCTTACATATCTTTCTTCCAAAAATGAGAAATAAAATTATATGGCAAATAATCTGTTTTAATCATAGCTTCAATACAAATATTTAGTCAATTGTTTATTTTTTTTCTGTAAGACTATTAGTTGAAATCTTGCAAAAGTAGTAGTATATTATTCTGCAACTGAAGATAGAAAGTAGGCCATAAGTGATAGGATTCTCCTGTATTCTATCATATCATAAATATGATATACTCATATTTTTCATCTTTATATCTTAAATGAATTAAAGTACAATGGTCTTAGCACATTGTAAAAAATTCATTAAGTATGGGCACACTGCTTCTCTTCATTTATCATTATTTCCATTTGCTTACCAACAATATCACATGTTCCACTGCAAGTGTAGTGAAGGAAAAAAAAACACCAAAATCATTTTATTACTATATTTTACTTATTCATGTCATCTATATTGTGTTCAAAATCACTTGAGCTTCATAACTTCAACAGAAGTGATTTAAAAATGTAAATTTATTTATCTTATGAAATTCTTTAAGACATAAATTGAGTAGCAATTTTATTAAGTTATTTGTCAAAACACAGATTTCACACAAAATCTGTTTTGCAGGGTCAGCATTGATTTAAAGACAGATTTCCATCTTAGATTCCATGTACATGTTGCATTCAGGCTAGAGAGGAGAGCTATATTGAATATGCATCTTGCAGAAGTAAAATAATGTCCAGTGTTTATCTTATCAAAGTCCCCACAATGTATGTGATAGTCCATTTAAGTTTCAAACGATATTATTCAAAATTTGAAACTGGTTCCTATAACTTTTTAAAATAACAAATAGTTTGGAAATGGCTTTTTAATAAAGTTCATTAAAAATCATATAAGGTTTTATGCTATAGATATAAAATATTCACATATACACAACATATACACTCAAAACACATTATGTATAGTAGCCTTCTCATGTTGTAAGAAAGACTGTCAATGTTATTAGAGTCTATAGTCCAAACAAATAAAAAAATTAAATTGAAAGATGGATTATATCTGGTTAAAATTATTTCACTTTTCCATTTTTTTTCTCAAGATAAAGAATGTTTAATTTATTTATTTTGACTACAGATAGATTTGTTAAAATACATTGGTTATAATTTTTTAAGTATAGTTGGTATACAATCTTACATTGGTTATGTTAGTTTCAGGTGTACAATATAGTGATTTGACATTTTTATACATGCAATGTGGTCATTCCACTAATTCTAATAATCATCTTTCACCATGTAAACTTATCACAATATCATTGACTGTATTCCCTTTCAACCAGCTCCTCCAAGCCCTCCCTAAAGTAATCCCTTTGATCTCTGTTTTTTATGAGTTTGATTTTTTTATTTAGATTCCACATATAAGTGAAAACATCTGTTATTTATCTTTCTCTGCCTGACTTATTTCATGTAGCATAATATCCTCAAGATACATCCATATTGTCACAAATGGCAAGATTTTATTCTTTTTTATTGCTGCATAATATTCCTGTGTATGTGTGTGTGTGCACATACCATATTTATTTATTCATCTATTGATGTGCATCAAGGTTTCTTTCATATACTGACTATTGTCCATAATTCTGCAATGAACATAGAGATGCATGCATCATTTGGAATTAGTGTTTTCATTTTCTTTGGATAAATACCCAGATGTGAAATTGCTGGGTCATAGTAGATCTATTTTTAGTTTTTTAAAATATATTTTATTGATATTTACAGAGAGGAAGAGAGAGGGATAGAGAGTTAGAAACATCGATGAGAGAGAAACATTGATCAGCTGCCTCCTGCACACCCCCTACTGGGGATATGCCTGCAACCAAGGTACATGTCCTTGACCGGAATCAAATGTGGGACATTCAGTCTGCAGGCCAACGCTCTATCCACTGAGCCAAACTGGTTAGGGCTATTTTTAGTTTTTGTAAAGAATCTCTACATTGTTTTCCATAGAGGCTGTGCCAGTTTGCAGTCCCACCAACAGAACACAAGTGTTCCCTTTTCTCCATATCTTGCCAGCACATGTTTTTTAAATACTTATGAAAACACAGATCAAGATATAGGACCTCAACAATCACAAAGGCATTGCTTTTGTAGATGGGAGGTCAATGTGGCAAAAGAAAATTTGTATTTTGTATCTGTAAAAATGACATGGTCAAGCAAAATATACATAAGAGAATTTTTATAGTTTTCATTTTATGTAACCATATTAGTGAATCAAGGATAGGTATATAAACTAAAAAATGTGTTGATCACACATCTACCATTTTGGAAACATTTGTAGTCACAGATAGCTATCCCAAATTAGATCTCTTCAGCATTTTTTGCTAATATTTTAATGAAATTAAAGTTCTCTTCCCCCACTTGGTCTTTTTAAAATAATTCTTTATTGTTTAAAGTATTACATATGCCGAAACTGGTTTGATTCAGTGGATGGAGCGTCGGCCTGCGGACTGAAGGGTCCCAGGTTCGATTCCGGTCAGGGGCATGTACCTGGGTTGCGGGCACATCCCCAGTGGGAGATGTGCAGGAGGCAGCTGATCAATGTTTCTCTCTCATCGATGTTTCTAACTCTCTATCTCTCTCCCTTCCTCTCTGTAAAAAATCAATAAAATATATTTTAAAAAAACATTTTTAAAGTATTACATATGTCTTCTTTTTCCCCATTGACCTCTCTCCAGACACCCTCACCCCGAAAAAGATGCCCTCACCTCCCTACTGTCTGTGTCCATTGGTTATGCTCATATGCATGCATACAAGTCTTTTGGTTGATCTCTTATCCCCCACCCTCCCCTGCCCTCCCTCTAAAGTCTGATGGTCTGTTTGATGCTTCTCTGTCTCTGGCTCTATTTTCGTCCATCAGTTTATGTTGTTTATTATATTCCACATATGACTGATATCATGTAATATATATCATTCACTGACTGGCTTATTTCGCTTACCATAATGCTGTCCAGGTACATCCATGCTGTTGCGAATGGTAAAAGTTCTTTCATTTTTATAGCAGCGCAGTATTCCATCATGTAGATGTATCACAGCTTTTAATCCACTCATCTGCTGATGGGCACTTAGGCTGTTTCCAAGTCTTAGCTATTGTAAATTGTGCTGCTATGATCATAGGGGTGCATAGTCCTTTCTGATTGGTATTTCTGATTTCTTGGGATATATTCCTAGAAGTGGGATTACTGGGTCAAATGGGAGTTCCATTTTTAATTTTTTAAGGAAACTCCATACTGTTTTTCAAAGTGGCTGCACCAGTTTGCATTCCCACCAGCAGTGAACGAGGGTTCCTTTTTCTCCACATCCTCATCAGCCCTTGTCTTTTGTGGAGTTGTTGATGATAGCCATTCTGACAGGTGTGAGATGGTACCTCATAGTCATTTTGATTTGCATGTCTTGGATGATTAGTGACTTTGAGCATGTTTTCATATGTCTCTTGGCCTTCTGTATGTCCTCTTTTTTATATATATTTTATTTTTTACAGAGAGGAAGGGAGAGGGATAGAGAGTAAGAAACATTGATGAGAGAGAAACATTGATCAGCTGCCTCCTGCACACCCCTCACTGGGTATGTTCCCACAACCAAGGTAATGTCCTTTCTGGAATAGAACCTGGGACCCTTCAGTTCAGGCCGATGTTCTATCCATTAAGCCAAACCAGTGAGATCTGTATGTCTTCTTTTGAAAAGCATCTATTTAGGTCCTTTGCCCATTTTTTGATTGGATTTTTATCTACCTTTTGTTAAGATGTATGAGCTCCCTATAACTTTTGGAGATTAGGCTGTTATCAGATACTAGAGGGCTAGTGCACAAATTCGTGCACCAGAGGGGTCCCTTGTCTTGGCCTGTGAGATCAGGCTGAAACCAGCTGTCCGACACCCCCCAAGCAGTCCCAATTGTGAGAGGGCACATGCCAGGCCGAGGATCCCACTGGTGCACAATCAGGGCCAGGGAGGGATGTAGGAGGTTGGTCAGCCAGGGAAGGACCATGGGTGGGCTCTAGGGCATGTCCTGCTCATCTCGCTCAGTCCCTATTGGCTGGAACCCAGCAGCAACTAACCCACTGGTTGGAGCGTCTGCCCCCTTTTGGTCAGTGCACATCATAGCAACTGGTTGACCGGTTGACTATCTGCCCCATGCTGGTCAGTGCACAACATAGTGGGTGGTTGAGAGGCCTTAGCATATCATTAGCATATTACACTTTGATTGGTTGAATGGAATACTGAACACTTAGCATATTAGGCTTTTATTGTATAGGATAACATTGACAAATATGTTCTCCCATGCAATGGGATTTCTTGTTTTGTTGATGATTTCTTTTGTTGTGCAGAAGCTTTTTATTTTGATACATCATTACATCAGATGAAAGAGAATGATCAGTAACCACTTTTAAAATCTCCAATATGTGTTATATATATATATATATATATATATATATATATATATATATATACACACACACACACACACTAGAAGCCTGGAGCTCGAAATTCATGCATGTGTGGGGTCCCTAGGCTTGGCTAGTGATCAGGGCCAATTGGGGCCAAGCCAATTGGGGCCTGCTGGCTGGGGGGAGTGATTGGACATGGGAGGTTGGCCACCAGCCCCAAGGAGGGACCCTGCCCTCAGCTCCCCTGGGAAAGGGGCCATGTTCATTGCCACCCACCCCCTGTTCCCTATCTAATCCCAGGGCCTGCCGACAGGGCAGAGGAACCACAGGAGGGAGCTCACTGACCATCAGGAGGCAGCTCCTTCCTTGAGGGTCTGCCACCTGGTGGTCATTGCACATCATAACAACTAGTCATTCTGGTCATTCAGTCGTAATGGTCCCTTAGGCATATATATATATATATACTAGAGGCCTGGTGCACAAAAATTTGTGCACTCCGGTGGGTCCCTCAGCCCGACCTGTGCCCTCTCGCAGTCTGGGGCCCCCCGGGGGCCCCTTCCCCTGGCTGCTGGCACCAGTTTTCCTCCAGCACCCAGAACCCAGGCCTTCGCTCTTCTCCGAGAGGGGCCTAGGCCCCGGGGGCATGGTGGAGGCCAGTGCAGGGGGCTTCCCTCTTTGCTCTTCTCTCGCCACACTGGCCTTTCCTCACTGCCCCTGCCCGGGGCCAGCTGGCTTCGCTCTGTCCCTTGGCGCCTACATATGCAAATTAACCGCCATCTTTGTTGGCAGTTAACCGCAATCTTTCTTGGAAGTTAATTTGCATATTTCTCTGATTAGCCAATGGGAAGCATAGCGAAGGTATGGTCAATTACCCTTTTTGTCTTTTATTAGATAGGATATATATATATATATATATATATATATATATATATATATTTTTTATTCTCCAAAACTGAAAGCAAGAACTCAAGAAAAAGTTTTTGTTGTTGTTGTTTTTTTATTGTCTAAAGTTTTACATATGTCTCCTTTTTCCCCAAATGACCCCCTCCCCAACCATTCCCACCCCAGACAAACCCACACTACCCTAGTGTCTGTGTCTATTGGTTATGCTAATATGCATGCATACAAGTCCTCTGGTTGCTCTCTCTAACCCCCCCTCCCCTACCATTTGTGTCTGGACCTATCCTTGTTCATCAAATTACGTTAATCATTATATCCCACATACCAGTGAGATCGTGAGATATTTATCTTTCTCCGACTGGCTTATTTCGCTTAGCATAATGTTCTCCAGTTCCATCCATGCAGTTGAAAATGGTAAAAGAAAAGGTTTTTGAATTATTGTAATCAAAATTATTATAAAAAATAAAGTAATTATACAAAAGAACATTTAAATAAATAATTTAATAATAATAATATAGGTATATAATCTTAAATTATATTGACATACATAGGGAAGTGCTGAAATAATATAGTAAAAGATGCTAAGTATTTCAACTATATAAACAGAAGTAAAATGTATTTTATTGTTCTCAAAATTAATAATTATTGAATATGTAGTTAGTTACAAACATAGTTGTAAAATTTTATAAACATAAAAAAATACTATGCCGCTATAAAAAAGAAGGAACTTTTACCATTTGCAACAGCATGGGTGGAACTGAAGAGCATTATGGTAAACAAAATAAACCATGATCTCACTTGTATGTGGGATATAATGATCACCATAATTTGATGAACAAGAATAGATCCAGAGAAAAATGAAAGGGAATGGTGGTGGTTAGAGATTAACCAAAGGACTTGTACACATGCATATTAGCATAACCAATGGACACAGACACTGGGGTGGTGGGGGCTTGCCTGGCGTGGGAATGGTTGGGGGAGGTCACTTGGGGAAAAAGGAGACTTATGCAAAACTTTAGACAATAAAAAGGAGAGAAAAATAAAAGTAATAGGTATTATATTGCTAATTTTCTTAAGACAACACCAACGTTTTATTTTTTTAAAAGAATGCAATGTCCAAAGAGTTCTCATACACTGTTTTTGAGAAAATGAATTGGTATAGCTTTTCTGGAAACAAATTTGGCAACATACTTAACTAGGCATTAATAATTGTACTCATTGTTCTATTAATTCTCTCTCCTTAAAAATATACCATGAAGTTAAAAATGAACTATGATGACTGCAATAATGTTTAAATGCAGCATTATGTATAATTATCTATAAATAACTGAGCAAATAAAAACCAGTTAAATGTTTAACAACAAAGAAACATAAATCATTCTACATATCTTTAATACAATGTTCATATTAGCATTATTTTTCAAAGAATATTTAATGCCATAGAAATCCTGATATATAATTTTAAGTAAAAGATAGAATAATACATCTGGTGTAATATCAATTTTTGTTACAAAGAATGAGAAAGAATTATAGCAAAATATTAAGAGTTGGTGGGGTTTAGGTAGTTTTTATTTACTCCATCATAACATTTTGTGTTTTGCAAGTCATCTATAAATGAATATGTATTCATTTTAAATCAGAAGAAATAAAAATCTAAATGATCATATTAAAATTGTGGCCCTAAAATTTTTTCTTAACATAATCCAAGGGGGGAGGGGGTGGAGAATCTGAAACCTACAAATGTTTTCTTCTACACTTTATTGTTACAAGAGGTGACAAACTATTCTTCATCTCTATTGAATTTCTTCACTTTTTACTCATTTGAAAAAGAGCCTTTCTGGGTGTCCCTCTTTTTCCACCTTATTCTGGCCCATTTTTTATTACAAGTTAGAAGCCAGAGCCTGGGAGCTCTCTCATCAATAAATCACTAAGCTGTGGGAATAGGAGGAAAAGGAGATCCTTAAATTAGGTCATTAAACCATTATAGTGGGTTATATTAGTATTTTAAAAAATGGAAGAGACTCAACTGGACTACCGAAAAGTATAGAGTAGAATAGAACATATCAGTAAGGGAATTACTTTTTACACAAAGTTTTTTCTTTCCCCAAAAAAGTTTTATTTCAATGATGTATGTATGTGTGCTACTGAGTCTTGAGTTAAAAATAATTTCTTAATGTAGGTCATGATAAAAAAACGTTTAAAAGCCAATATACCAAAAGGTAAATTAAAAGCATAAGACTTACTTTGGCCAACCAAATGGAATGTTCTTCCTGCTATAAAAAATAAAAAATATGTTGCTACTAAAGAAATGGCATTTCATTTAGAGATAGCTCTTCCCTGTAGCTCACATTTTCATATGAAAACAAACATGACTGAGGACTCCAGCAGTGGACCTTCAAAGGAAGTGTACTGCATGCCACATTTCATTGATCCTTAATTTCAAAACTCCTCCAACAGCTAATGCTTCAGTGTGCAAGCCAACTAGAGTTATAGGCTTTGATCCAGCAAACTGGTTAATTTGCAAATGTACACTGGATTTAGAAACATATACATGACACACTTAGACTTCAGCACACAATCTGCTATACTAGACTATAAATGCAAACATTCCCAAGAGAAACTTTCAAATGTATAGACTACAAATTAAAAACATCAACGGAGCAAACTTACAGAACTCAGATTGCAAATCACAATAGCAATTCCCTAGAAGGAAGGCAGTCCTCCTCTTTTGTGTAGCATGCAAAAGAAGTTTCTATTTTCAGATGCATTGAGGACTTAATTATGTAAATGGAATCTTAAAGAAAGCATTTTTATAGGTTTGGAGTAGAAAAATAAGAGAAATATTTATGACTCTTTATATTTTCAGTAGTGTAAATAGGTTTACATTCAACTGCCTACATTCTCCCAGGTCTTCTCTTTATTCCCTTCTCGGCCTCTTGAGACTGTGTACATGTTGAAAGGATGCAAAAATAATTTCTCTAGCTCAGTGATATATGTGGCCATGGAGGAGAAAATGAATATTAAAAACAAAACAGTTAACTGGCCTATTTGGTGGCTGTAGCTATCGAAATTTGAGTAAAAATAAACCTCTAGTTTGGAGTCATACTATGAAACTTTCTTATCTTTCTTATCTTTGTTGAGTTGTAGTTTTTTTCTGTTTTTTTGTTTGATTTTTTTGTTGTTGTTTTTTTTTTTTTGTGTGTGTGTGTGTGTGTTTAAGTGGGAATGATGGCAACAATATACCTACCTTGCAAGGTTTGCATGAAAATTAAATAAGATAGTATACTAAGTATCTTCAATAAATATTAGTTATTATTGTTTTTAATATTGTTTAATCTAAGTTGTCTAACTGGCCCATGGAAAAACCCAGATCATGGTCCTGAGCTCATGCCTCAGCCAAAACTCAATATTATGATCCTTCAATTTAAAAATGAATAAATAAATAAATAAATAAAACTTTACTGTACTATGTAGTTCAGTGTGTCATTTCTGATCTTTATCTTTCCATGTACTGCTTCAAAATAATTTTGTAAATCAAACCTTCTCTTTACCTGTCATAATTTTTTTCTTCTGTTATGCAACTACGTCCCCATTCCTTTGCACTTCTCATTGTCTGGTTAAACTAATTCTTTGCTCATTTGGCTTTTCTTTATTATAATAAGTACGTGACTATGGGCTCATTTTTAGCCCTGCAATGAGATAAAAGGAAAGTAGTCAAAGTGGCAAAGAGAAGGAAAAAGCATTTCATGAAGACAGAATTGCAATATGTAATCAGCCTGCCCCCAGTGGTCTATTTCTGTGCAACTAATAACCCCAAAATTAAGTGGCATAAAAAACAAGCATTTTATTATATCTCACTAATTCTCTAAGTCAGGAATTCTGGCAGGCCCAGATGGACAATTATATCTACTTTTTCTTGTCCTCAACCAAAGTTATTTACTTGTACTCTGATGGCAGATGGGCCGGTATAGAGGATCTAAGATGGCTTTCTTCACATATATGGTGCCTTGACATAAATGGCTAAAGGGCTCGGCTCACTTTCAAAGTGTATACACACTACCTCTGCATGTGGCTTAAGCCATGTAGGATCTCATAGTAGCCAGATCTCTTACATGGTAGCTCAGAGCACTAAGTGCAAGTGTTCTAGCACACAAAGTTAAAGCCTCATTACCTTTTATGATCCATCCTCAGAAGGCAGAGAGCATCACTTCCACCACATTCTATTGGTTGTTCAGAACTGCATCAAATTGAACTGTGATCAATAATACTTAAATAAAAGAAGAAGAAAAAAAACTCATAAGCAGCTGACTGTAGCCATACAATGGAACATGAAAAAAGGTATGCCTTTCATACTTAAATGAAATAATTCCATTGTTTCACTGACCACATTTCAAATCATGGAAATTCTATACAGAGAGTGTGGTGTAATGTAAAACTGAAATTGATGTCCAAATAAGATTTTAAGTCCTGTTTGAACAGAGGGTGAGTCACAGCCTCTAAGAACCTCCAATGTTTCATCTGTAGATGAAGATTAAATAACATTTGTACTGCTTATACAGCAATACATACCAAATCCTTGAAATCAGGTATTATAATCATATGTGATCATGGGTTACTCATAACAATTATCATTTCCATTATATAAAATAAAAGGAACTGGGGTTCAAAAAGATTAAGTAACTTACTCAAACTTAAAGCAAATAAGTAGCATAGCCAAAGTTTAATTCTAGATCTATGACTCCAAAGGCCTTTGAACACTATTTGACTATATTGGGTCTACTTCCATTACTTTTGCAAAGATTCTGGATGCAATCGTTATAAAATATTTCTCTGTATACTGTAAAACACTGTGTTAATGTAAGTTATCATTATTGATTCCAACTGCTTAGAAAGCTATACTTTTCTATAATAAATTTTACCTTGCTTCACAATATACCAGATAAACTAGCTAAGTCTCAAACTCTAAGCCTCAGATACAAAGCATAACTGAAAATAAATGAAATTATATTGATCAATCCTAAATGTAACAGAACGTAACTTTTTGCCACAGTCAAATATTTTTAATGGTCTTTACATAGTCCCTCTTAGAATGCTAACCTATTTTTCTCTGTTTTATTGAGAAATAATTAGTGTGATGTTTTGATTTACCTACATTGTGAAAGGATTATCACAGTAGGTTTAACATACATCTTTTCATATCTATATATATAAAATCTTAATATGCAAATAGCCCGAATGGCGGAACAACTGAACAACTGAACAACCAGTTGCTATGACGTGCACTGACCACCAGGGGGTGCACACAGAACATGGCAGGCTGCGGCAGTAGGTGGCAGAGTGCAGAACATGGTGGGCATTGGGTGCAGAGGGGTGGTGGAGCAGGTGAGCGGGGGCACCAGACCAAGGTGGGGCACCAGTCACTGTTATCAGGGCGAGGGTCTGATGGTTACTGAAAATTCTTTGGTCCCTTGCACTGTGATCTCATCCAGTGCTCACACCTGCTGCTGGCACCAGCCCCGCTCATACCCGCTGCTGGCGCCCGGCGCTGGCCACGATCGCTTGATGCTTTCAACAGGTGTGAGTGGCAACTGCTGGCCCCATCACCCCTGAGGGCTTCGCTACCTCCCCTCGCTCCTCAGGGGTGATCAGGACAGCAGTCCCTGCTTGCACTTGCTGATGGCGCTGGCTCCACTTGCACCCGCTGCTGGTGCCAGCCCCAATCGCTCTGCGCCTTCAGTGAGTGGGGTGTGAGAGGTGCCAGCGCCATCAGCGCATGGGAGTGGCAGCAGCAGGAGCTGGGCTATCAGCAGACAGGGGACCATGGGCCGTGGTGGGAGTGCAGAGGATGGGCCAAGACCTGCCCCTGTGCCTACCACAGCCTTATGGCCTGAAGTTCCTTTCAAGGTGCACAAATTTGTGCACTGGGTCCTTAGTAGATACAATAAAAATAAAAGAATAAAATGGTAAAAAATAAATTACCCTTGTATGAGAGCACCTAATTTTAACATTTGCCTGTGGAAATGGATTTTATCTCCCTATGTCCTATTACATATCACACAGAAAATAGTCAGTTTTTCTCATATCTATCATCATTTATCCGTAAGGAAAAAAGATCTCTGCTATCTCCCCCAATTTTCAAAGATCAAGTAAGATATAATGAAGAATTTTGAAGGGCAGGTAATTAATGATTTTATTCCCTTTTCTTTCTTTTGTAAGCCAGTTTAAAGTGGTTCAATATAATCCCACAGGCATTACATGTATACCCAGTGAAATGAGAATATTCTTTTTGGTTAAGGTCTGTCAATAAAAAATGGATAATTCAATCCAAGAAAAATAGAAAAGAAAAAAAAAACAAATTTACTGTTTTTATATTATCTAAAATATAAAAGGCACAACTAATATATTTGAACCATTGCTGTATAGGATTTCTAAAACATTGAAGTTCCCTTTTATTACTTAGGTCCAGCATTTCCCCTAGAAGACAAATACTGAAATATGATGAATAAAAAATGCTCTATTGTTATCATAAAGGACAGATTGTGCAATTCTATAAATTGAAAATTGAAAATGATCAACTGAACTTGAGTATTTAATCTAATTTAAGCTTAGTGACTTTTGCCGAATAAGATACTACTAATATCTGGCCACTTCAGAAAATAACATCATTATTATTTTATTGTCTTCATAATTATATCTCTTTTCATCTTACTAGTCTCTAGAAATCAGTATTGGTACTTATAAGTCAATGGGTCTACCCAATTTTCTCTCTCAAAATTTATCTTTGACCTTGTCAAATGCTCTCTCTAATAATATAACTCTCATAAATCTGTAGCATTAATATATAAAATGTCAAGCAATTATATAGCAGTATATAGTTTAGTAAACACTTTCATATACATTATTATAGTTATAGTGAAACAAAATTTAACTAGCAATTTTGAAATAATTATCACAAAACATAAAATTCCTAATTGGGACTTACAAAAAGTAGTTTTAGATTGCACTTACTTTTGACATATCTTTTGTGACTAAAACAAATGTTTGTCTAATTTATATCTGCAACCATTTGTCAAATTGTTCTAATCACTGTTCTCTAATCTATTATTTATAGCTCTGCAAGTTTATCAGTCAGACTTCTTTTCCTTCTTTTGTCCAAATGTTATCTTTAATATGTCATCCAATATATCAAAACCCCATAGAAACCAGCATTTACCCCTTATATATTTTCCACATATAACTTTCTGATGTTAATAAGATTTTTAGCTCTTTATTTGACTTCACACTGTGTGAATCAGCTCATCTCTCCTAATCAACTCTACCAACTAGAAAGCCCACAAAAAATATTAATCTTTAGCTTTTTCAGAGTTGATTTCCCTACAGCTAACTATAACCCTTAACTAGAGGTTCTTAAATGCACTCAGCACAACAATTTATTAGTTTACAAATAAAGGCATGAGGTCAATTTCAGTCAGGTTAAGGGTTGTTTTTGCTGAGTGCTGAATGAACCTTGGCAAGGTCTCTTATTGATATTTGAATTTTCCCTCATCCTATTGTGCCTAATATGATTACTGCAATATAAGCAGCATTCAATATATGCCTGCTACATTTTAATTCCTTAATTTCAGATATAATTTAAAATCACAATCTGGCTTTGTTGTAAAGGTTAAACTGAATCCCTGAAGTAACCAATGTTTGGTGCTTAGTCTGCCAGTAAAGACCCCCAGATTGTTTAGGCAGCTCTGCCATTGAGGAATTGTGCACAAATGGCCATAATCAGCCCTTCCTATTACATCAGTGTTGAGCATTTAACATTTAACTCTCTGTCATGATTTGAGATCTTTGGTCAAGACCAATGTTGAGTAAGACTCCCTCCACGTTCTGCGTGGAGTAGGGTTCGGTATCTGAAAGAGGAGCCGCACAACAAATGAGAGAAAAAGACAGGAGATAATTTTGCAATATTGGGGGACCGAAGGACTTCCTCCGTGCTCAGGCCTCACCAAGCTTTTATTGATCTGGGATGCACCATAGCATAGCCCTTAGGCAGGTGACCCCCTAGTAACAAGCAGACTAGCCCATCAGCAAGGATTTACATAATAATAAATGGGGGAGTAGTTTCAGCTACCACTGTCTGGACAAACAGAGGTGGCGCCTAGCTCCAACCTTTGCTAGGGCTTCAAAGGCACCCAGCCTTGGGGGGGTGGGGGTGGTTCTCTATCTATGCTTATGAGATAGTGAAGGCAATAAACAGTTTCCCACAACCAAACTGAAAACTATTTTTATTTTAAGAGCGGCTTAGTGGCAAATTGTCATTCATACTTTAAAGTGAACACTGTTAAAATGACAAAAAGTGACTTGTGCTCAGTTTCCAGCACAAAACAAGATTTCCAATTGCTCCAGTGACTGATTATGGAAAGAAAGGGGAAAAAGAATAAATACATCCAATAAAACCTTACTCTTGCCAAACCACAAAAACGGAAATATGGGAAAAGTTGATATTTTTGAAAATAGCAACAACAGAAAGAAAAAGAAACTATGATAGATAAGCTATAAATAGTAATAAAGAAAAATTAAAATAAAGTATTCAAGCAATTTAATGTAAAAAATACAAGAAGGAGGATCAAAACTACTACTAGCTATTTTGAAAAAATAAGCTGGTAAAAACACAGGACATCACTTGTTCTGAAACATCACAGAGCTAACATGACTGTCAAGTACTTTAAGCTTTTGTGTCACTTTTAAACAGATTGATGTTTGAGTTGGATTGCTGGCCTGCAGTTAACATTATAATTATCTTAAAGTATTTTTGTAGTACATGCAGTGTTTAGAATTTAATATAACCTAATGTTAAATAAAACTTTAGAATAGCAGCATCACAGTATGCTACAAACATTAAATCTTATTAAAAGTAAGGGTCCATTAATAAGTTAACATTACCAGGAAAAATTTACTTGGAATTTGTGTTTGTTTGAATATATATCTCAGGGACAGCAACAATTTTATCAGACAATCTGCAAAAAAATATGAATACGGTTAAGTCCTTTTATACATAATCTAAACCAGTGCCTCAAATTATCTGGGGTGAAAGAATAGTTAATGTTCCACATCTTCAATTAGTTCTAAGCCAAAGTTTTTTAAAGTACAGTAATTATGACTAATAAAATGAAAGATAAATAATAAACATATACAAAAGACATGTTCATATTTTGAAAATTGTACATTCAATGGATATGTAATCACTTGATCAGATTGCTACTAAACTTGCTAATACTTTCTAATTCTATATTTAGCTTGTTGTAGATCAGTAGCAGTTAGTAGATGGCACCTGTCTGAGATCTCATCATGGTTATTACTTATTTAAAACAAAAATAAAGAAAAATGTTTACTAAGCATATACTAATAAAACAGAAAAAAGTTAATGAATTGTTAATGAACTTTACCAACTGAAAATAATTTATTTTATAAGGAAAGGGACTACTCTTTCTAGACTAAAGTGTAAAGAAACCAATTATTTTGCATAGAGTGTCACACACTCCCTATAAGTACAAAGCATATAAGTACACAAAACATTTCCAAGATGTTCTCTAACCCCTAAACACTACAACATTAATAATATTTGCCATCAATCAAATATCTGGATTAAAATTATAATTTATGTTAATTAATTTTATAAAATTAATATTATATAAATGACCTTTTAAAATAAGCTTCACATTTCACTTATGCAATACATATTTACTGATGGCCCATTATAAGCCAGGTACTATGCTTATGTCAAACCTAACCTTAAGTAATGTTGGTGTAATATAAAACTGTTACGCTTATAGACACGTTCCTGCCATTTTTTACTCTTTCCTAGGTGAGGCCATATCCAGTTTCATTACAATAAAGTGTAGATTATCACAACTCTTCTGTAAGTTTAAAATTTTTCTTTAATGAACACAATACATTAAACCCATAATGATATGTCATCTGCCCTTATCAGACTTGAAAAAATAATTTAAAGTCTTAATACATTATTTGCAAGAATGTGGAGAAATAAGCAGTTGTTTACTACCTGTGGCTGAGCAAACTGTTCCTTTTTAAAGACAATATAACAAAAATTATTAACATTTAAAAAGCACATACTGTTTGATGCATCAATTCTACTTCTATTAATTTATCCTGTAGATATCTTTGTACACACACACAATAATTTATGATTAAGGATGCTCACTTCATCCTTATATTAAAGACAGAACAAAACCAGAAAACCACTTAAATGTTGATTGATATTAAACTGCTTTTATAAAACACAAACACACCACATTTACAATGTCATACTAAGCAGGAGTTGTCTGGAATTGGAAGACTTCCTTTTTGTCATATACACTTTAATCTTATTTTAATTTTTTTCACCGTGTCCATGTTTTATTGAGTAATATAAAAATAATTTTAAAAATATAAGACTCTTATTTCTTGACTGATATTTCTTACCATTTGAAATGTATAAAAAGATACGTAATTCTCACTTAGTAATTATAGCTTCTTCAGCCACAAATTTTTCTGTGCTTGTTAAGCATTGCTTTTGGTTTCTTGTGGATAAAAGTATTTACATTCTCTTGGAAATGAGAGGGGCTGGAAATTGAAAAAAATAATATAGAAAATTATAAAAATGACTATTTGGTCTCCTACTCCAAAATACAGGGTGAGGCAAAAGTAGGGTTACAGTTGTTCATATTGAAAAGAATACAATGATTAATAAATAATAACACAAGAATGAATTCTGTGTTTTGTTTACTCAACCTATAAACCTATTTTTGCCCTACCCTGTACAAAAATGTGTAAAAACGACCACATGTGAGGACACAAAATAAATCTCAATAAGTTAAAGAAGATTGAAATAATATTAAGCAACTTCTCTGACCACAACAGTATGAAATTAGAAATCTATCTTATGAAAAACACACAAAGACATGGAGGCTAAATAACATGTTACTAAACATTAATAGGTCAACAATGAGACCAAGGGGAAAAACATCAAAAGATTCCTTGAAACTAATGAAAATGAGAACAGACCAACACAAAATCTATGAGACACAGTGAAAACAGTCCTAGGAGGGAATGTCACAGCACTACAGGCCTACCTTAAGAAACAAAACATATCATGGCAGTACCCTGGAAGGTCCTCCAGATCTGTCTCTTGTTTCAACAGTGCTTGGATGGAACAGACCTAGAGTCACCCCTTCTTACAGTCTAAGACCAACCTCCAAATATATTCCATTCACCATTTTCAGAACTACCTCAGACTCCAAGACCTGCCAACACCATTTTTTTACCTTAATTCCTTATTGCCAAGCAACCATGAGCTCACAAATTTGTCAGAAATATTTCACTGAGGTGGAGGCTACTGTCAACTGCCTGGTCAACCTGCATCTTCAGGTCTTCTACACCTACCTCTCTGTGGGCTTCTATTTCAATCTGGACAATGTGACTCTAGAGAGTGTGGGACACTTCTTCCATGAGTTGGCCAAGGGAGGGAAGGAGCGGAAGAGAGAAACATCAATGTGAGAGAAAAACATCATTCAGTTGCCTTCTGTTCATGCCCTAATTTGGGATTGAATCCACAACTGGGGTATGTGCTCTGTCCAGGAATAAAATCTGCAACCTTTTGGTGCACAGGACAGGGATCAACATCTGAGCCATTCCATCCAGGCAATAACGTGTTTTTTAAAATCAACAAAACACAGTCTTTATTGAGAAGACAAAATAAATACAAGAGGAACGAATCATAAGAGTATGATAAAATATCAAACCATATTTTTCAGCCTGTATATGATATAGAAGGTACTAAGGGTACCTGTTTGAGGTCTGGAGCAATCCTGCAATTAATCTCAAATTGGATATTGTTTAGGTAGATATTATTTTGGTAAGCAAGAAAGGAGGAAAAAAAAAAAGCTCTTCTGCATTCCACATTACCCTCCAACACCCCCCCCACACACACACACACACTTTTAAAAAAGGGGGTCTTAGTTTTTGTTTTCAAATTCTGTAAAATTTATAGGAATAGCAGAAAGATGCATGAGAAACCAGACATATAATATGTATTATTTTAGAAAAGAATTTTATTATTTCCAAACAGCTATAAATACCTCTAAATCCTTTGGGTAAAAGAAAATGTGAGGGAAATGGATGTTGATATACTGGTAAAATTTTGTTAGTTTGTGACATAAGACATAAAACAACACTTTACAACCTGGGTCATGAACATTTCAAGTACTCAACAGGTTGCTAGCAAGTATCCTTGCATTTCCAACTGAAGAACTATGGGTCTCTTTAGTTCAGAGCTCTTTACTTACATTTAGGGCCAAGGATACCTGTGGGTGGACTAAACAGTTTGAAAAAAATTTCCTCACCCAGCCAGTGTAACTCAGTGGTTGAACATTGACCCATGAACTAGGAGGTAGTGGTTCCATTCTCCCTAGGGGCACATGCCCAGGTTGTGGGCTCCATCACCAGCAGAGGGCGTATGAGAGGCAGCTGATAGATGATCTCTCCTCCCTTCTTTTATCTGAAATCAATAAAAACGTATTTTTTAAAAATATCCTTAATATCTTAAATAATTGCAAATGAGTATTTCAAACATTTTGAAAACTCAGTTATATGTGTAAGCAGGTATGCATATATTTATATTCAGCAATAAATCCAAGTTCATTTATAACACACACATCTACACATGCTTGTTATTTTCATTTTTACATTTCAGAGCTATATCCATGAGCTGAGTTAGAAGTGTCAGAGCAAGATAATAGAAGCTATTCACATACAGCCTAATTAGTATACCTGTCTATGCCCTAAGCCTAAATCGGATGTAACAAAGTTTAATTATTTAATTTGATTAGCACTAAAACCCATTGCTGAAACTCTCTAAGTAATAAGAAACTCTTTCTGTTCAGCATATATGTATGACTGCCAATTACACTGCATTGTATGAATGTCATCAATTCTCTTTATGTAAAATATTACAGACTACACCAAAACTTTCTCTCAAGACCTTTTCTAATATTTTCATTATTTTAGTCTATCGGTTTCATAAACTATAAATCATCTTGGATTTCTCCCTTGTCTTAATCCGTCATCTATCCTCAATAACTAGTCATGTATCCTTCATCTTTAGATTCCTTGGGAGTTCACATTTTTCTTGGTTCTCCTCTTTCTTCTGAGATCAATTTTGTTTATTTTCTTTTTTGATTAAGGTATTACATATGTGTCCTTATACCCCCTTAGCCACCCACCCCCCGCTCATGCCCTCACCCTCTTGGTGTCTGTGTCCATTGGTTATGCTTATATTCATGCATACAAGTCCTGATTGAGGTCAATTTTTTTCTCAATCAAACTTCTAGACTTTTCTTTTTTATTTTGCCAATCTCTTAAATACTCATATTCATATAATTTTGTCCTTAGTCTTCTTAGTTTTTCACTCTCTCTCCCTTGGTAAACTCATCTAATACAGACTTCAACAAAACTTATATTCTGATGATTCCAAATTCTAACTCTAACATAGAAATCTTTCTAACTTACAAATTTGGTTTATAGAACCACCCCAAATCTCCTACCCAAAACTGTCCTTTCTTTTCCTAACTCAGTTAACTGATTCATATTCCATCCAGTATTTAAACTTAATACATTTCTCCCTCTCATTTCCCTTTGCATATAATGTCTATATAATAGGTAACAATGCTTTTTTAATTTTCCATCAGAAGTATGCCTGACTGGCATTTAGTCATTTTCTAACTCCACTGCCACTGCCACTGGGTCTAACTTGAGGACCTAATTTATCCCTAACTTGGACAGTTACAACTGCATTTTAATTGGTCTTTTGCCCTCTCTAATTCACCTTTCACATTTTCTCCAGAATTACATTCCTAAAAGAGAAATTTGATTTTATCACCTTCCTGTTCAAAGCTCCTAAATCACCATTGATTTATCTTTAGCTCTAAAATCCAAATTACTTCACAAGGTTCCAAACTTCCTCTCTACCATCATATCTTATCATTACCTGCAATGCAATTTTAATCTACTAATAATGAATTATTTACTATTCTCCTACTATTACCCTCTTCTTGTCCATCTTTCTAATCCATCTTAAAACACCCCAGACATTCTTCAAGATTTAGCCCAAATCTCACTTCTTCTATGAACTTTGTTACTTCCAGAAAATTGTTCCCTCATTTGTAATTCCATAGAAAAACAGATTACACTGTAAATGTACTGAAATTAGTTGTTTATATATGTATTTCCATACTCTGGTTTCTCTTCAGATCGCATAAATCTTTTGCCTTTTATATATGTATTTCCCCCACCCCCATTCAAATATGAAATTCTCCAGTGAAGGCTGTGTCTTATTCTTAGTCCTTGGCCTGGCCTGCACCCTCTCACAATCCAGGACCCCTCGGGAGAGGTGGTTTTGGCCCAATCCCGCAGACCAGGCCAAGGGACGCCACTGGTGCATGAATTTGTGCACTGGGCCTCTAGTTATTACATAATAGTAAAAGAGTAAAGGGAAGGCTAAATAATATAGGCATGCCATTTATACAGCTTTGCTAATTTAACACTCTCCTACTATGTTTCCCGCTAATCAATGGGGGAAGGGACTGAACAAAGGCAGTTGAGATGCATGCTCAATAAGGTCTGAGTGATTGCTTACCTGTCACTCACACCTAGAAGTGAGTCAGTGGCCAAAATAGGCATGGACACTTCAAGGGTGTGAAATTAAATATTTAAACTCCTAGACAATGGAGCAACAAGCTCTTTTGGCCTTTGGTCATATGGCCCTGTGTGGGATTCCTGTTGCAGTAGATGTGCTCCTCTGCACCTACGTGGCCCATGGCCATGTGGGACCCACATAAAGGACTAATGGACTTTTAATTAGTCTGAATGCTGAACTGGACCCAGTTGCAATATGAATGGAAGCTCTAGACATTGGCTTTCCTTTTGGCTCTACTAGAATCCCAGCTACATCTCTTTCAGGACTGGTTTAAGGGACATGAGACATTGCATTCCAAGAAATATAACTCCACACAAAGCTTTTTAAGTCGACATCTCATTCTCCCATTGGAGCTTCTAAAAATAATTATTTCAGCATTACTCCAAGAACCTCATGCTCACTCATGTTTGAGAAATCTGGCTATTATTTTCTCCAGCAACGCTATCACAATTGAATAATAAAGAAATAGAAAATCTGAACAATGAGTAAATTGATTAAATTAGTACTCAAATACCCTCCAGCATAGAAAGCTGAGGATCTGGTGGTTTCACTGGTGGATTCTAATATATATATTTATTGTTAGTAGAATTAAAGATGTCCCCTCTTACCCCCTTTCTCCCCCTCCACCTGGTTCCTGCTCTGTCACAGGCCTTCACCAACCTATTGTTTGGGTCCATAGGTAATGAATATATGCATATAAATTCTTAGTTTAATCTCTTCTTAACCACCTGCCCCCCGCAGCTTCCCTCTTAGATTCACCAGTCTGTTCTATGTTTCCATGCCTCTGGTTCTATTTTATACATGAGTTTATTGTGTTCATTAGATTCCTCATTCATTTATTTTGATTTTTAAATTCAATTGCTGATAGATACATATTTATTGCCATGTTCACCTTTTTAATATTTTTCTTCTTATTATTCTTCCTATTATTAAAAAATACCCTTCAACATTTCATGTAATACTGGTTTGGTGGTGATGAACTCCTTAGCTGTTCCTTGTCTGGGAAGCTCTTTATCTGACCTTCAAGTCTATATGATAACTTTGTTGGGTAGAGTAATCTTGGTTGCAGGTCCTTGCTATTAATCATTCTGAATATTTCTTGCCACTCCCTTCTGGCCTCAAAGTTTCTGTTGTTGAGAAATCAGCTGACAGTCATGGTTGTTTCGTTGTAGGTAACTAACTGTTTTTCTCTTGCTGCATTAAATATTTTATCTTTGTCTTTAACATTTGGCATTTTAACTGTGATGTGTCTTAGTGTGGGTTTCTTTGGGTTCCTCCTGTTTGGCATTCTTTGCACTTCCTGGATTTGTAAGTCTATTTCTTTCACCAGGTAGGGGAAGTTTTCTGTCATTATTTCTTCAAATAGATTTTCAATGTCCTTCTCTCTCTCTTCTCCTTCTGACACCCATATAATGTGAATGTTGGTATGCTTATAGTTGTCCCAGAGGCTCCTTACACTATATTCATAGTTTTGGACTCTTTATTATGTTTGCTCTTCTGATTGGGTGATTATTTCTTGCTCATATTCCAAATTGTTGATTTGATTCTTGGAATCCTCTACTCTATTGTTGATCCCTATAAATTATTCTTTCTTTCAGTTAGTGTATGTTTAATTTCTGACTGGTCCTTTTTCATATCTTAGAAATTCTCACTAAGGTCCTTGAAATTCTCACTAAGCCCCTTAAGCTCTTATTAAGATCCTTGAGCATTGTTATAACTATTGTTTTGAACTTATTTCAGTAGTTTGTCTGCTTCCATTTCTATTTAGTTCTTTATCTGGATATTTCTTCCATTCTTTCATTTATGACAGGTTTCTTTGTCTCTGCATTTTGGATGCTTCCCATTGTTTATTTCTATATATAAGGTAGAGCTGCTATGTCTCCTGGAGTTGGTAGAGTGGCATGTTTAGTAGGCATCCTGTAGGGCCCAGTAGGTCAACCTCCCCAGTCACCTGAGCTGGGCACTCTAGGTGTGCCCCTGTATGGGCTCTGTGTACAGTCTTGTTGTAGTTGAGCTTTGATTGCTGTTTGCAACACTGGGAGGAATTGACATTCAGGCCAATTGGCTATGAGGATCAGCTGGGACTACAGCTAAGGAGCTGTTGAGACTGGTAGGAGGGGTAGAGATGCACAATGGGCTGGTCCTACACCCACATGTGGCATTTTTTAATCAGGAGGAATATCTTGGTTGTGGAGGTCTCTAGTAAAGAGCAAGGGGTCTCAGTCCCACATCAGACCCCTCAGCCCAGGGTTCCAGAGTTGAGCAGTGGGGCTTTGGTGCTCACTGAGTCTGCCCCTTGAGTGTTTTGCTCATGAATGTGTAGAGTTGTAATGTGGTGTGGTCTGAAACTGTCCACCAGGTACACTGGCTCTGGCGCATCCCAGGAGGTTCAAAGTTGGCCACTGCCTGGGGCCACCTGCCATGGGCTACAGAGAGATCTGCAGATGTTGCTATTTGTATTGGGCTTGGAAGTATCTAGGCAAGGCCCAGCTGTGAAGCAAGGCAGATTATAGATAGTGCCAGGTCTTGGACCTCTCATTGATAGGTATGGGACATGCTGATTCCAGCTTCTGCTTGTTTGAGAGATTTTAGAAAAGTCTAAGCTACAACAGGCCATTCATATGGAAAAGGCTCAGCACACAGCTTGGGTGGGGCTGCAAATTGGATGTGGCAGGGTCTCAGAGAATCACCAGGGAGGAGAAAACACTATGAAACAGGTTGATGGAGATTTATATATAGCTGCCAGTCATCTCCTCAATGGGGGAGGTCTCAGCGTAGAAACAACAAATCTGTGAGCAGCCCTGTATAGTAGAAAGCTGCCCTAAGTTCTTGACCCAATGCCATACAATCAAATTCTTCCATGTATGTCCATGGATCTCCTCAAGCCACTTTTCCAGCATTGGAGCTCAGAGGGAGTAAGTCTAGGTAAGTCATGTGCTGGCCCTTTAAGAGGAACTGCCTGGGGAGGCAGCAGCTTTGGTGTCACTCAGACACAATCCCTGCTGATTTTTATATACCAATGTTATGAGGACTTCTTTCTCAACTCTGGAACCCTGGGCTGAGGGGTCTGATGTGGGACTGAGACCCCTTGCTCTTTACTAGAGACCTCCACAACCAAGATATTCCTCCTGATTAAAAAATGCCACATGTGGGTGTAGGACCAGCCCATTGTGCATCTCTACCCCTCCTACCAGTCTCAATATGCTTTCTTCTTTACTTCTCTAGTTGTTGGACTTCCATTCAGCCAAATTTCAGGTGGTTCTGAATGATTATTGTTCTAAATTTTAGTTGTAATATTGATGGAGAGTACAGGCGTTTATCTAAGCTGCTATCTCGGTTCTCTCTAAACTATTCTTTATCTCTAAGAAATATTTTAAAAAGAATTAATAACAACCCTCAAACTTTTCCAAAGTATTGAAAAGAAAGAAACACTCCAATGATAAAGTAAAAGGCAACCCTAAGAGTGGGAGAACATATTTGCAATTCATATATCTAACTAGAGGCCCTGTGTATGAAATTCGTGCACAAGAAGGGTCCCTAGGTCTGGCCAGCGATCAGGGCTGATCAGGTTCCCTGCCTACCAGCCTCCCCACCTCCTTCTTTTCTTTCTCCCTCAGTGCCCCACAGCCACTACTGGTCACCTGCCATGTTCCATGCCGCCCCCTGGTAGTCAGCACACATCATAGCGAGTGATCGAACTCCTGGTCTCCCAATCGAACTCCAGAGGAGACAATTTGCATATTAACCTTTTATTATATAGGATAATGAATCAATATCCATAATATGAAAAGAACTCTTAAAGCTCAAAAATAAAATAAATAAATAAACAACTCATTTCGATAATGGGAAATGGACTTGAATAGACATCTCTCCAAAGATGTTATACAAATGGTCATTAAGTTCATGAAATTATGTTCAATATTACTAATTATTAGGAAATTTAAAATAAAAATCACAATTAGATACCAACCATTTTTTACTCATTAGTATGGTTATACTAATAAAATAAAAACAATGACATGTGTTGGCATGGATGCAGAAAAATTGGAACCCTTGTGCATTGCAGGTGGGTATATAAAATGATGCAGTCAATTTGAAAAACAGTATGTGATAAAAAAATTACATAACTACCATATGACCCAGTGTGATGGTTACATTTATGTCTCAACGTCAATAGGCTAATTAGTGGTTCTCAACCTTCTGGCCCTTTAAATACAGTTCCTCGTGTTGTGACCCAACCAATGTTGCTACTGTTATGAATCGTAATGTAAATATCTGATATGCAGGATGGTCTGAGGTGATCCCTGTGAAAGGGTTGTTCGACCGCCAAAGGGGTCGCGACCCACAGGTTGAGAACTGCTGGGCTACGTGATGCTCAGATGCAAAGTAAAACACTATTTCTGGATGTGCCTGTTGAGTGTTTCAGGAAGACATTAGCATTTCAGTCTGTACATGGAGTAAAAAAGATTGCTGCCGGAGTCCAACCCCAGCAGGTCCAGGGGTCCCCAAAGGTGTAGACGGAGTCGGCGAAGAAGGAAGGACACGGAGACAGTGTTCAGTTGATCAGCAGCCTAGCCAGGATCTCCAGCCAGGATCTCCAGCCAAGTTCTGGTCTGGATCTCCAGCGAAGTTCTGCTGTTTATTGTCTTGTTACATCCGTATTTATACCAGTTGATTTTAATCCTGTCAATTTCTCATACAAAGGTTAGGGCGTTTCTTATCTCCATTCCAGGGAGTAAAGATTATGTAGCTTAAGCATGATTGTTTGTAGTGATTAACTACCCGCCTGGCACTTAGTTAAGGAGTTTCATCCCCTCCCTGACTTCAGGGAAAAATTCCTACCTGGGGAAACAACCTTTCTAGGAGAGGCATCCCCTCCCTGACTTCAGGGAAAAATTCCTACCTGGGGAAACAACCTTTCTTGGAGAGGTGACCTTGGTTAAAACACACAGCGCTAAGGGGAGCAAACATATTAAGAACAGTATGCCATATACGCCAGGTCCCTTGAAACATATGCTGTGCAGATGTTTTTTTCCTGCAGCGACTGTGTCAAGCAGCAAGGATGGACCGGCTTCCGGCAAATTCCCCCTTTTTTATTTTTTAAATGATAGCGCATGCAAATCAGTGGCCACCTCTCAGATTGGGCCATTTAAGTCTCGGAAGAAGAGTGGCAAGCAATGATAGTGAGCATAGCTATAAACATAGTGGATGGAGCGCAGAAGGAGCCCCATTCCTGTAGAAGGTTGCCAGCCTCTTCAGTCAAGGGATTTCAGCTGTCCTCAAGTTGTTGGTTTGATTGTCTTTGTTGGTCTGGCTAGCGGGCGGCGTCACTGGCGACAGGCTTCCCGAAGCGTCAGCAAGTTGAAGGGCTGCATCAAAGGGTCCATCAGGGCCGTGGTTGATGGTGGTGTCGATGTCCAAGGAGGAGTAAGCTGTGCCCTCTGGATCCAGCTGATATGGAAAATGGAGGGTAGCAGAAAAAGAAGAGAAAGCAAAAGAACTACAAAGCATGGAAGTGTTTAGAAAAAAGAGGGAGAAGAAAGGGAAGAATGCAGCATCCTGACACAGCCCTTTCCTTCAGCTGCCCCTTTCCCTGTGGTCCAAGGTAGAAATGGGAAACAAGTCCTGTTGCAGTGAGAGGGCAGCTGCTGTCAGCCAGTCTCTGTCTTTACCTGGGTCCCGATCTGAGCTGGGCATGGGAAGCAGGAAGCAGCCATGGGGACAGGAGACCTTCCTCAGAAGGGCCGAGTGTTCAAGCCCCTGCACCATTGGGGAGGGGGGTCTGTGCCCCACCTTTGTTGCACCCCAAGTTTTCTCCTACTGGCCCCCGACTGTGCCTGTCTTAGGTTGCCCCACCCTGTGGAGTCTTACCCGTCGTTGACTACCCGCCATCTCTGGGCCAAGTAGGGTGATGTGAGGTTCAGTTTTGTCTCCTTGATAGCCTATGTCCCTCTGGCCTTCATGCCCAGCAACTGCCTTGGGATCCCCTTGCCTGCTGGCGGGGCTCTGGCATTGATCATAGGGAACTCAGGTTTCTTCTCTAGAGAGGGCCTAGCTTACGCCATTGGGCCAGAGACAGATCCATGGTACCAGCCACCATGCGGCTTCAACCTCAGCATGAACAGAGAGCTCAGGCAACAGCTATGGGCAATTGGATTGTAAGAAGAGGGTCCCTCTTGACACAAGGGTAAGAGGGGCCAATACAGGACAAAGGAGAGTCCTAGAACAGGGCTTTCTCAGCCCAGGATGTCAGGCTCTTGGCCCAAGACAACTCCATGTATGGGGCATATACCAAACACCCCTAGTCATGGCATAAAAGGGAGATGCCCTTCCTGGAACAGTAGGGTAGGGAGATTCTAGAAAAGGCTGTGTTCAGGAAAGAAGGAGAAAGGCCAAAGAACCAGCAAACAAGTAGTTAGATTTTTAAAAAAGGAAAAAGGAAAGGAGATGTGGGGCAAAGCTGGGACATGTGGAAAGACAAAACGGAGGCACATGTGATCCTCCCAATGGACAGATTGTTCCAGCTCAGGTCTGCACATCTGCTGCAGATGGGCACTGGTCAGGTGTGCTATGATGAGGCAGAGATGGCGGGTGGTGAGACATAAGGTCGGACTAGACGGTCTGGAATCCACACAGGTGAGTCTGCGTCCTGTGGAAATATACAAGCATATCCTCTCCCCTGGGTTAAAAGTACATCAGGTCCCTTCCAGGCTCCTGTAAGCAAGTCTCTCCATTTGACGAGGGCTTTAGGTTTAGTTAGATCAGGGTTCCAATGCCTGTACATCGGGGAATTTCCCTCAGAATCTACATTTAGTATATTAATTACAAATTGAGCATGTTGTAGAACATGATGAGGAGAGGAATATTTAAACTCATTTTCTTGTAATTTTTTAATTTGTGTTTTTAAAGTTTGGTGAGCCCTTTCTACTATTGCTTGGCCTTGAGGATTGTAGGGTATTCCTGTAGTATGTGCGATGCCGAATGTAGAGCATAAGTTTTTAAAAGCTCTAGAGGTATAGGCAGGCCCATTGTCAGTTTTAAGTGCCCTTGGTATTCCTAGGTAGGAAAAGCATTGGAATAGATGTTGACTTACATCTTTAAAGGCTTCTCCTGTACGTGCAGAAGCAAGGATAACATGAGAAAAGGTATCAATACAAACATGCACATAGCAAAGTTTGCCAAAAGATGGGACATGAGTAATATCCATCTGCCATAAGTCACAGGGTCTAAGTCCTCTTGGATTAACTCCAGTAGCAAGGCTAGGAAAATGAGTAGGACAATGGCCGCAGTCACGCACAATACTTCGAGCAGCTTCTCTAGATATGCGATAATATAGACGGAGAGCAGAAGCATTTTGATGGTGAATGGCATGAGACCGCCGGGCTTCTTCTAGAGCTGTACAAACTACTGGGTGAGTTAGTAAATCCGCCTGATAATTTCCTTCGCTTAAGGGTCCTGGTAGGCAGGAATGAGCTCTAATATGTCCAATATAGAAAGCCTTTTCTCGTTTGTGAATGCAAGTTTGTAGCTGAGTTAACAAAGAGAAAATGGCTGTTCTTCCTTGTGGGAGAGAGGCGGTCTCAATATGAGGAAATAATTTAACTATATATTGAGAGTCAGTGTACAAGTTAAAGGGAACCTGTTGCAATTGTTCAAAAGCATAAATGACTGCCAAAAGCTCTGTTCTCTGAGCTGACGTCTCTAGAGTTTGTTGAACATGGGTTATTGAGTCAATGATTGTTACTGCCCTACCATTTGAGGAACCATCTGTGAATACTAAGGAGGCAGGAGGTGATAATGGTTCTTTTGAACATTTAATAGGAAATATGAACGGATGTAGGGAGAGAAATTGCAATATAGGCGATCTTGGCAAATGATGTAAAATTTGTCCTGGGAAGTTACCTATAGCTATTTGCCACTCTTCTTCAAATTGTAATAGTGTGTCTAATTGTTCTCTTTTATAAGGTATTATTATCTCAGTAACTTCTCTTCCAAAGAGTTCGATACTGCGACGTCTACCTTTGATAATGAGAGTGGCCACTAGGGAGGGATAGGGTGGTACAATCTTCCTAGGAGTGACAGGCAAATGTATCCATTCTAATGGTCCTTCCTGCCACAAGCATCCTGTAGGAGTATATTTAGTGGCTAGAATAATTAAGGCCCAAGATTTGGAATAATCTAGATACTGTAGTTGCTGTTTATTGATGGCCTGTTCTATTTTTGCTATAGCCTTTTCTCCTTCTACAGTTAATTGTCGGGGAGACTTAGGGTTAGAATCTCCCTTTAAAATGTCAAATAGAGGTTTTAAGTCAAGAGTGGTTATTTTTAGATATGGCCTGACCCAGTTGATATCACCTAATAGTTTCTGATAATCATTCAATGTGTTTAAATGATCTTTTCTTAATTGTAGAGGCTGATGGGTGATAGTAGAGGTATGTAATATTCTGCCTAAGTATGAAAAAGAAGGTTCAGTCTGAATCTTTTCTGGGGCTATTTTTAGACCATGTTCTTCTAAAGCAAGGATGGTCTGAGTAAGAATTTCCTGTAAAGTAGCCCGATCTTTATGAGCTAATAAAATATCATCCATATAATGAATAAGATATAGATCTGAAAATTTCTTTCTAATAACTTGCAATGCCTGATCTACAAATTTTTGACATAATGTAGGACTATTTTTCATCCCTTGTGGGAGAACCTTCCATTGGTATCTCTGATAAGGCTGTTTAAAGTTTTCTGATGGTATGCTGAATGCGAATCTTTGACAATCAGCTGGGTGAAGAGGTATAGTGAAAAAACAATCCTGTAAGTCAATAACAACAACACAATACTCCTGTGGAATTGCCACAGGGGAGGGCAATCCAGGTTGTAAGGAGCCCATATCTTCCATGGTGGCATTTATGGCTCTTAGATCTTGCAAAAGTCTCCACTTGCCTGATTTCTTTCTTATTACAAATATGGGTGTGTTCCAGGGACTATTTGATGGCTCTATATGTCCCTCTGCTAATTGCTGATCAATTAATTGTCGGGCTGCTGATATTTTCTCAGATGTTAAGGGCAATTGCTCAACCCATACTGGTTGTGACGATTTCCAGACTATGGGATCAGCAGTCCTAAGGGCAATGGCCCCAATTACAGATCCTGTCGAGGAGTGTGAGGTATTACTTTCCTTTCCTAATCCCTTTCCTGGATTAAATCTCGTGTCTAGCATCTGTGATGTTACTCTATCACTGGGGCTATATAATACAACTCCCATTTGAGACAAGATATCTCTTCCCCATAATGTAAAGGGGATAGTCGTAATTACATAGGGACAGAACGTTCCTGAATGTTGATCTTCATCAGCCCAAGTTAGAATCTGAGAACTCTTTTTTACATTAGATGCCTTGCCGAGTCCTACTAGGGAAGTGGAGGTGGTGTGCGTGGGCCATGAAGAGGGCCAATCCTTCCCTGATATGCAGGAAACATCTGCTCCTGTATCCAATAGACCTTCAATTGGTTTTCCCTGAATTTGTAAAATTTTTGTAGGTCTAGTAGCATGGATTTCTTGTATCCAAAATGCTGCATCACTAGATCCAAAGCCTCCGGCCCCTCTAGCTTCCTGGGTAACAGCTGTCCCTATTTTATGTATTGGTAACAGGATTAATTGGGCAATTCTCTGGTTGGGCTGAATCTGTATAGTTGTGGTGGGTGGGGAAAGTAAAATCTGTATTTCTCCTGTGTAGTCTGCATCAACAACTCCTGGGATGACTAAGATCCCCTGTAACGAGGTGGAGCTCCGTCCTAATATTAAACCTACAGTTCCCTCAGGCAGTGGCCAAGACACTCCTGTAGGAATGGCTGCTACTGGCGAGTCTGGGGTTAGTACTGCATGGGTGGTTGAGTGGAGGTCCAATCCTGCACTGCCTGGGGTTGCCCTGAAGAGGTCACTGACTGATCGAAATTTGCAAAGGGGTTGAAGGTTGATGCCCCTATTATTGCAGGGGCCTGGGGCTGGCCCCTTCTCAAGTTTCCCGATTGAGGTGATGGGATAGAGATTGCCCTCAGCAATGTGGATAGAAAAAAGACAAATTTGTTTTATTTTCCCCTTGGGCTGGGACAACCATCTTTTTTTGCTCTCAGATATTAGCACTCCTAGTCCTGAGGCTCTTGGACTCAGAACTTAAACCACAGGATCTTGATTTGTGGACCTTTTGACTTAGACTGAAACTTGTACCATTGGCTCCCCAGTTCCTCAGAACTTCTGATTCAGAATGAATTACACTAACAGTTTTCCTGAATCTTCAGTTTGCAGACAGCAGATTGTGGACTTCTTGGCATACATATGTGGACAAAAATGGGTCACATAATAAGCTAACTAACTTAGGGAAAGCCTGCATGGCAGCCTTGCAAACTCAGAAACTTAAAGTAACCACGAAAGATAGATTGCAATTATAACTTTTTAAATTAAAAATTATGGTGGGTAGTCCTGTCCTAGGCCAGTATCTTCCTTGACAATTAAAAATTATGGTGGGTAGTCATGTCCTAGGCCAGTATCTTCCTTGACAAAGATAAACTATGATCTTAACTGAGCATATTATCTTTTTGCATCAAGGATAATATACCTTTGGCATGTCAGGGTAACTTGTAACTTCCCTTTTTCTGGACCCCTCAGGGCACAACCACATCAATGTGTTAGGGTGCCAGGGCAGAGACCACAAATTCATTCATTGTTACTGTTTTTGTGTTAATTGTTGACTGTTACCTATCCTGTACCCACCTGTGTAAAAGGAGTATGTGTCTATCATTTTACTTTTTACCCAACCCCAGAGGTTTCCCCACTTTGCTTTCTCCCACCTCCCTATCACCAATGGATTTCATGTAACCCACCTACATCTACTCCTTTGATGTAACTTATAAAAATAGGTGAAAAACTGTCATTCTCTGGACATTAAGATACTGCTTCCCAGAAATTGTCAACAGTTTGGCTCAAATAAACTCACAAAAATTATTTACAGGTTTGAATGTTTATGTTAACACATAATCATGTGAGCTAATTACTATTATATATATATATGTCTACATATTTCATATACACAAACACATAGATACACACATATATGTATTCTATTGTTTCTGTTTCTCTGAAGAACCCTGACTAATAGAGAGTGGTTCAAAGGAATGAAATTTTAAGGATGTGTTTTCTGAAATAGTTCTGATGTTTCTGGAATTGTTTCTCTTTTGGAGTAATTGATGGGCCAGATGTCCCAGACATGAATGGGCATGCGGTTCTTGGGGTACTACTGAAATAAGAATTTTCAGAAGCCCTCACAAGAGGATAATATGTGGTAAAAAGCTTTCTTTGCATGGAGTTACAACCCTCTGGTTGCAAAGTCCCATGCACCTTGAATCACTCCTGAAAGAGGTGCAGCTGGGGTTCCAGGAGAGACCAAAGGAAGGCCAGTGTCCAAAGCTTCCTTTTCATATTTCAGCCAGATTTAGCTCAGCATCCAAGCTAATTCAAGTCCATTAGTCCATTGTATGGAGCCCCACATGGCCATGAGCTACATGGGCACAGGGGAGCGTGTCCTTACTACAGGAGTCACAGGAGCACAGACAAGCAGGCAAGAGAGTTTGCTCCTTTGTCTGGAAGTTTAAATATTCAGGTTTCCTGGGCTTGCAAGACCATGGCCATCTTAGCCACTAATTTGTTCCCAGGCCTGACTGACAAACAGATAGGCACTTTTCCCTGTCACTCAGACCTTACTGTCTAAACTACCTTGTCCAGTCACTCCCCCTATCAATCTGTGGGGAACAGACTTGGAGAGTATTAAATCCAGCTTTTTTTTTAAAAAAAAAAATCTTTATTGTTGAAAGTATTACAGATGTCTCCTTTCCCCCATTGTCCCCTTCTAACCCAAACTATCCCCTGTCTCAGGCCTGTAACTCATGGACACAGACAATAGTGTGTGTCCATGAGTTATACATATATGCATATAAGTTCTTTGGTTAATCTCTATCCATCCTCCCACCTACCCACCCCCATCTTCCCTCTGAGATTCCACAGTTTGTTCCATGCTTCTATGACTCTATATCTATTTTATTCATCAGTTTATTTTGTTCATTAGATTCCACATATCCATGAGGGCATGTGATACTTGTCTTTCTCTGACTGGCTTATAAATGCAGCTTTTTTTAGCGAAGCTATATAAATGGCATGCCTGTATTATCTAGTCTTCCTTTTATTCCTTTCCTGTTAAATAATAATTAGATTATTATAATGGTAACATCTCTGATCTGATTTAAAGATGTTAATGATTCTATTTTTAGTAGTATAAAGAACACTGATAGTCCATGGTGTGAATTATTTAGAAATACTTAATCAGCCACTTATAAGAAGCAAGCATCAAAAAGTGGATAAAAAGGGACCACATACCAAACCTGAAAAGCTCAGGGTAGACCTGCAAGGTTCAAACACAGAGACCTGAAGTACAAAGGATGGTCTGAAATTAAAACTTTTAAGCTAAAAGCAGTTTCTGGCAAGTAGTCATGTCCCATGTTAGAATCTTCCCTGATAAAAGTCAGCATTTACCTTAATTAAGCCTGTCTACTGTATCTTGCATCTACCATAACATACCTTTGGAAGATCTGGGTAACTTCCCTTTTTCCAGACACCTCAGAGCACAACTAATACCCCAAAGCAGGGACCACAAATCCTATCATTATTATTGTTATCCTGTTAATTTTGACTGTTAACTATCCTGTACCCACCTCTGTAAAATAAGTGTCTATCTTTTTACTTTTTATCCAATCCCATAAGTTTCCCCACTTTGCTTTTTCTGCCTCCATATCCTATCATCAATTGATGTTATGTACCCACTTACAGCTTCTTTTTTTAATGCTATTAACCAGTTTTATTTTTCCTATCCTATCTAATAATAGACAAAGATTGAAATTAACCATACCTCCACTACGTTTCTCATTGGCTAATCAGAGAGATATGCAAATTAACTGCCAACAAAGATGGCGGTTAATTTGCATACGTAGGCAATGAAAGGGGAAGGATGGAGGAAGCCGCCTGCCACTGACAGTGATTGGAAACCCAGGCAGCAGCCAAGAGCAGGGAGGCAGGGCCTTAATCCGAGAAATGGGGGAACTGGGCTGCCTTTGCCTGCCCCCGCCAGTGATCGGAGAAGCCAGGCAATCGCGTCTCCCTCAGTGACGTAGGCCTGCCCCCAGAAGCCCCAGAAGCCCAGCAGCTGGTCTTGCCTTGTGGCCTGGGAATTGACCATCAATGGTCCAGGGCTGCAAGGCAAGGCCCGCCCCCAGAAGGCCCAGCAGTGTGTCTTGCCTTGAGGCCCAAACAGCCCATCAGTGGGTCCAAGGCTGCAAGGCAAGGCCCGCCCCCAGAAGCCCCAGCTACTTTAAAAATAGAAGGCTCTCCTTTTGAACCAATCTGTTTAGATTCATGATTAGTAAAACAGTATGGAACTAATGAAATACAGTGATAGGAATTAGGAAGTATGACACTGATGGTTCTGGGCATGTGAAGGGTGAGGGACAGAAGGGTACACACGGTCTTCCCTTCAGTTCTGCTGGAGAGATGAGCTCTGATGGCTGGAGCTGCTCCATGCCCAGAGGAGGTAGGTGTGGTCAGTGGCTCTGTTTCAGAACTTCCTGCCAAGCAGAGACCCTACCTGACCCACAGGAACCTTTTTACTCCAGAAAACAGAAACAGCCAGTTCCCAATGGGCATGGGAAAACCAGTGTCCCCTCCTGTGCATGGCATCTTGATGGGGTGACGGGGGAGGTGGGCAAGGGGAACAGTGCAGAGTTGTGAGGCAGCTGGAGTGGGAGTAGAAAGGCCATGAAATGTCCACAGTCCTGGCTGTGCCCACGGCCTAGGCGGCTCTTCCAGGCACTGGCTGAGGGATTAGGGCTGATTCTCTGTCTCGGGAAGGGAATATTCCATGGGTGGAAGATTTTACAGGCTCAGGGTGAGCCATGTGTTAGTTTGGGGCAAATCCCTCAGCATTTCTGCTGCCAAACCCTCAAAGGAATGAGGCAGAGGCACCCCTCACCCCCAAGACCCCTTCGTGGACATTTTAGCATCTACGTGATTTTTAATCCCTTCAGGGAAACGTTCTAGCCTGCAGTCCCATCCCACCCCACTGTTGCTTTTTTTTTTTTTTCCAGCTGGGTCGAGCATCAAGGGGAAGGGGGGTTAATACTCACTGAAAGACTACTGATCCTACCTGGAAACCAACCTATTTACTATACTGTTGTAAATATCATACCATTTATATCCTGTATATTGGCTTCTTTTAAGTAAATTGAAATGTCTTAGGAAAAAAAAAAAGACAAGGCAGGGTGGGACCCAGAAGACCCAGAAGCCGCCTGATATGGCAGTAACTCTATCAGTAAGCACACTGAAAGTCAGTGGCATAAATGCACCAATTAAAAGACAGATTATGAGGGTGAATAAAAAACAAAACCCACTTAAAATATAAAGACACATATAGATTAAAAGTATATGAATTAAGCTGCAGCCTGTTTTGCTCAATGGATAGAGCATTACCCCGTGGACTGAAGGGTCCCAGGTTAGATTCCAGTCAAGGGCATGTACCTCAGTTTCTGGCTTGACCCCCAGTCCCTATCAGAGCATGTGCAGGAGGCAACCAATCAATGTGTCTCTCCCTTTCCCTTCTAAAATTCAATGGAAAAATATCCTTGGGTGAAGATTAACAAAAACAAAGTAAATGGATTAAGTAACATTAAAGAGATTATAAGAAAAATATATTCCAAATTCAGTTAGTTGTATCATGGTTATGTTTAAATTATTAAAACCTAAGAAATTGGGTGAAGGGTACATATAATATGCTGTAGTATTTTATAGTTTCTTTACATGTATGAGATTATTTCAAATTAAAATATTAAAAAGTTAAAAATTAATAAAATATTAATTGAAATGTATCTGGATTACATGAAAAATCTCCTAATTGCTTGTAACATAATTTATTAAATTATGCTAAAATTTACAAGGGTTCAATTAAAAATATCTTAATTCTAAATGATATAATAGAAAATATATAATAGTGCAGTTATAAGCACTTATCTGAAAATAAAAATTCAAAGAAGTGAATTTAAAGAAGGGATTAGCCAAAGAAAATATATGCACAACCCATGGACACAGACAACAGTATGGTGATGGCCAGAGAGAAGTGGGGGGCAAGAGCTGGGTAGAGGGAGCTAAAGGGGGGAAATAGGGACATCCTATATCCTATCTAATAAAAGAGAAACATGGTAATTAGCCATACCTCTGCCACCCTTCCCATTGGCTAATCAGGGTGATATGCAAATTAACTGCCAGCCAAGATGGCGGCAGGCAGCCAGGCAGCCAGGCAGCTTGAAACTAACATGAGGCTTGCTTGCTTCAGTGACAGAGGACTCCAATGTTCCCCTCCTGCCGCAATCGGCCTCTGAGCTTCCAGTTTGAAACATAGTTCCAAATATAGAAGCTAAACAAAACCCCAGAAACCTGCTTTCAGCCAGCCGGGATCTCAGAGCTGGAGTTGATACAGTGTTTCGATTATAAAACACAAACAAACCAGATACCTGCTTTCACCAGCCGAGGCCTAAGAGCTGGAGCCAAGCCTCAGAGCTAAAGCTGGCCCAGAATTTAAAAAAAAAGAAAAAAAGGAGCGGTTGGGAGCTTCAGTGACCCGCCAGCCTGAAAACAGCCCTCAGCCCCTCACCCAGACTGGCCAGGCACCCCAGTGGGGACCCCAACCCTGAAGGGTGTGTGACCAGCTGCAAACAGCCATCATCCCCTCATCCAGGCTGGCCAGGCACCCCAGTGGGGACCCCCACCCTGATCCAGGACACGCTTCAGGGCAAACTAGCCGGCCCCGACCCATGCACCAGGCCTCTATCCTATATAGTAAAGGGTAATATGCCTCCCAGCACCGGGATCAGCGGAGCCGCAAGGCCTCCTGGCACGGGGATCAGCGTGACATGGGGCAGCGCCCAAACCCCCTGAATCGCCCTGCAGTTCTGTGTGTGACAGGGGGCGGCGCCCCAACCGCCCCCCACAGGCCCTGCTCTGTGTGTGACGGGGTAGAGCCATAACCTCCCCATCGGCCCTGCCCTGAGTGTGACAGGGTGCGGCACCCCAACCCCCCTGATGGGCCCTGCTCTGTGAGTGACAAGGGGCAGTGCCCCAACCCCCTGATTGACCCTGCCTTGAGTGTGACAGGGGGCGGTGCTGCAACCCCTCAATCGGCCCTACCCTGCGCGTGACTGAGGGTGGCATCGCAACCTCCCGATCCACCCTGCTCTGTGCATGATAGGTGGCGGTGCCCCAACTCCCCAATCAGCCCTGCTCTGAGCCCGACCAGGGGCTGCACCTAGGGATTGGGCCTGCCCTCTGCCACCCGGGAGCGGCCTAAGCCAGCAGGTCGTTGTCTCCCGAGGGGTCCCAGACTGTGAGAGGGCACAGGCCGGGCTGAGGGACCCCCCTCCCCTCCGAGTTTACAAATTTTTGTGCACAGGGCCTCTGGTAATAATAATAAAAGGCTAATATGGTCATTGACTGAACGGCAGAATGGCCAGTTGCTATGATGCGCACTGGCCACCAGGGGGCAGACGCCCCCTGGTGATCAGTGTACTTCCATATGGGGAGTGCCACTCAGCCAGAAGCTGGCTCATGGCTGGCCAGCGCAGTGGTGGTGGCAGGAGCCTCTCCCATCTCAGTGGCAGCACTAAGAATATCCAACCAACGGTTTAGACCCGATCCATTGGGGGCCTAAGCCTTTAGTTGGACATTCCCCGAAGGCTCCCTGGCTTGCAGAAGGATGTCCGACTGCAAGCTTAGGCCTGATCCCCCGGGGAGTGGGCCTAAGTGGACAGGTGGACATCCCCCAAGGGGTCCTGGACTGTGAATGGGAGCAGGCCGGGCTGAGGGACGCCCCCCCCCCCCGCCCCCCGCGAATGCACAAATTTTTGTGCACAGGGCCTCTGGTAATAATAATAAAAGGCTAATATGGACATTGACTGAACGGCAGAATGGCCAGTTGCTATGATGTGCACTGGCCACCAGGGAGCAGACGCCCCCTGGTGATCAGTGTACTTCCATATGGGGTGTGCCACTCAGCCAGAAGCTGGCTCATGGCTGGCCAGCGCAGTGGTGGTGGCAGGAGCCTCTCCCATCTCAGTGGCAGCACTAAGAATATCCAACCAACGGTTTAGACCCGATCCATTGGGGGCCTAAGCCTTTAGTTGGACATTCCCCGAAGGCTCCCTGGCTTGCAGAAGGATGTCCGACTGCAAGCTTAGGCCTGATCCCCCGGGGAGTGGGCCTAAGTGGACAGGTGGACATCCCCCAAGGGGTCCTGGACTGTGAATGGGAGCAGGCCGGGCTGAGGGACGCCCCCCCCCCCCGCCCCCCGCGAATGCACAAATTTTTGTGCACCGGGCCTCTAGTCTTATATAATGAAAGCCTGATATGCAAATTGTCCCCTAGGGCAGTCCTTCAACTAGGAGTTCAAACTGGAGACCAGGAGTTTGACAACTAGCTATGACGTATGCTGACCACCAGAGGTCGGTGTGGAACATGGCGGGTGTTGGTAATGCACTGCAAACTCTCACAGGCTACCTAGGGGAGGAGGTGACAAGACAGAGGTGCTGTGAGAATGCAGGGTGTCCTCTGAGCTCGCTCTCACTCCCTCTGCTACCTTCCCTGGATGCTGGGGAAGGCCCTGCACTCAAGTGCTGGGCGCCTGAGAAAAGCCTGCCCCACACCTGCACAGCATCTTCCAGGTGAGCCGGCCACAGCTGCTGGCCCAGAGGCCCACACTGTGTCCCAGCCTGCGGTGTTCGGCCACACTCTCTGCATCTCCACAAGGGAAACTGGTGCCATGACTCAGGCTGAGGGGGACACATGGGGGCCTGGGGATGCAGGTGCTGCCCAGGGCCCAGAGGTCAGCTGGGACCTGCCCTTCCATGCCAGATGCTCACACTTCGATCACTGGCCAGGCCTAGGCACTGCACACGTGCACAAATTTCATGCACCAGCCCTCTAGTAACAAAATATAAGCTAAAATAAGGTAGCAGATGAAAAACTATTAAACATGTGAAAATGATTTAACATGATTTATTGTTATTATTTTATTTTTTAATTTTCATTATTGAAAGTATCATATATGTCCCCTTCTCCCCCATCGACCCCTTCTAGCCCACCCCCCAACCCCACATCTTCACCACACTATTGTCTGTGTCCATGGTTTATGCATAGTTGATTACTTCCCCCCTCACACACTCTACACCTCACACCCACTGCCTTGCCTCTGAGAGTCCGCATTCTGTTCCATGCTTCTATGACTCTGGGTATTGTATACATGATATTCTATTATATTTCCACAGTAGCTCTGCAAGAGATATATACTATATTTCTATTCTATAGGCAACAAAAGAAGACTTGTGTAGATTAAGTAACTACCTAATCCACAAAGTCCATAGTGGTAAAGTCAGAATTTGAACTCAGATTTGTCTACCATTGCTTATGGTTTAGTATTTTGCTATCATATTTCTAAGTATACAATAAAACAATAACAAGAATATGTATTTTATTACTTAAGTAAGAAAAGGGAATGAAACTTAGTCAAACAAAGGAGATTAAAATGTGTAATAAAGTTAATTATATAAAATTCTCAGAAAGTTCACCTCTGGATCCTTTTATCCACCACAATTAAGTCCAAATACAACTTATGTACTAACAATTTCCTCTACCATCCCATCAATTTGTGAAATAAATCACCACAAAAGCAAGGACTTGTTTTTATATGTGTTTATATTTCACACAGTGTATATATATATATTTACTAAATATATATATACTAAATATATATATAATTACTAAATATTGAATAGCAACAATACTTCAACAATAAAGACAACAATATATGTAAAGAAATTTTTGCCAGTAAATGAAGACATTTTGAAATAACTGATGAATAAAACTGACAAACAAATTATTTCATTTCCTTCTTAAATATTTAGATAGGAAAATGAATAAAATAAATTTAGGTAATTGAGAAGAAATTAAATATCTTACATAAACAGCTATTAGCAAAAAGGTAAGATCCTTAGAATATCTGAACTTGTTTAAATTAACTAATCCTGGCTGCATACTCATTGGGTGTTAGAGAAATAGATTAACATACATATTCAACCATTTGTACTCACTTAATAAGATTCCAGAAGGGTAGAAAATTAAAATAGGGTAATCTTGAAACAGAGTTTTATAAAAAGTATGATGGGAGAATTGACAAGTGTCTTTCTGCCTCCTCCACCATCCTAAATACCTCCCTGTTCCAGTTTCACAGATGATAGGGGAAGACACAATACATTTTAGGATGGTCAAAAGATGCTAACAGTGAATGAGACTAAGAAGAAAAAAGTACAGAGGTAGAGCTATAAGATCTTAACTACAGTCAGCTATAACAATCCAAGAAACAATGATGTAGAGTCTTACCACAAGGAGGATTTGCTTGGAAAAATTGTTATAATATGCATAAAGAGATAGGTACTCCCTCAAGTATGGCATTGCTTCTCAAGAGAAAGTACCCAATTACTTTTTAAACTTTTTGAATAGCAGATTCTACATTAGTCTCTCACATAAACTGTTTTAGTTTTATACCCTACACCAAAACAAATGTTGTTATACTCCTTTTAAAATCTTTTCAATCTTTGGTATATTTTTTTTTCTCTGTACCCTCCTAAATGAATAAACTCTAGGGAAAGGAATTGGGTTGTGAGTGTATTTTTTCTGAGCAAGATCATTACAAATGAAATGGCTACTAACTTAACTTTCAATCAGACCACATATCTATGAAAGGTACCTTCGTTGTTAACAGCATGATTCTAGTTAGCATATTGACATAATTTCAAATTCACAAGCAACATTTTGCTTAAAATATATATCCAAGGAGAACATAAAATGAAATACAAAGTAATTTCTATGGCTGATGAAAAAACAGAAATTGAAACCATATTTATAAAACACATCCAGTTTTGCACCACATACCAAACTCTGGAGCCCCAGTGGATCTATTTAAAGCACTCTGAATGTCTATGGAGTTACATATATGATATACTTATGTCTCAGTAAATTCTAAATCTGACTAGATTTATCTGGAATTAGATCTAAAAATAGTTTCAAATAATGTTCATTGGAAAAACAATACAGCCTTTTTTTTTCTCCTGCTTTTTTTATAATTTGGATAAGATATCCAAGCTTTACATCTCAGAAAAAGAGCACTTCATACATTTCCAGAGAGTAGTCAATTAGGCCTCCTGGGCTAGTGCAACATTTTACTAATCTTCATATAATCATTAAGATGTGTTTTGATTTTGAATCATGTATTAATTGATGGGATGACAGGATAAAACAACTTTGAAATTTACATTTAGAAAAAGTGGCAAAAATAGGATAAAATATTTCATAAACTCTCAAAAAGTTGTAGTCATTTAATATTTTTGATATGTTTACTGGTAAGGACTATGTCTATTTTTCAATAGAGGTATAATTGATATATAATGTATTAGTTTTAGGTACATGATATAATAGTCATATATATCCTATCTAATAAAAGAGAAACATGGTAATTAGCATACATCCGCTACCCTTCCCATTGGCTAATCAGGGCGATATGCAAATTAACTGCCAGCCAAGATGGCGGCAGGGAGCCAGGCAGCTTGAAACTAACATGAGGCTTGCTTGCTTCAGCGACGGAGGACTCCAATGTTCCTCGACTGCCTTGCCGGCCTCTGAGCTGGCAGTTTGAAACATAGTTCCAAATATAGAAGCTAAACAAAACCCCAGAAATCTGCTTTCAGCCAGCCGGGATCTCAGAGCTGGAGTTGATACAGTGTTTTGATTATAGAACACAAACAAACCAGATGCCTGCTTTCAGCAGCAGAGGCCTCAGAGCTGGAGCCAGAGCTAAAGCTGGCCCAGAATAAAGAAAAAAGAAAAAAAGGAGCAGTTGGGAGCTTCAGTCCCAGCCTGAAAACAGCCCTCAGCCCCTCACCCAGACTGGCCAGGCACCCCAGTGGGGACCCTAACCCTGAAGGGTGTGTGACCAGCTGCAAACAGCCATCATCCCCTCATCCAGGCTGGCCAGGAACCCCAGTGGGGACCCCCACCCTGATCCAGGACACCCATCAGGGCAAACCAGCCCGCCCCCACCCATGCACCAGGCCTCTATCCTATATAGTAAAAGGGTAATATGCCTCCCAGCACCGGGATCAGCGGAGCCGTGAGGCCTCCTGGCACGGGGATCAGCGTGACAGAGGGCAACGCCCCAACCCCCTGATCCAACTTGCTCTGTGTGTGACAGGGGGTGGTGCCCCAACTCCCTTATCGGCCCTACTCTGTGAGTGATAGGGGGGAGCTCCACAACCCCCTGATTGACCCTGCTCTGCGCGTGACAGGGGGCAGCGCCCCAACCCCTTGATTGGTCCTGCTTTGTCCATGACAGGGGGTGGCGCCACAACCTCCCCATCGACCCTGCCTTGAGTGTGACAGGGGGCAGTGCCCCAACCCCCCAATCGGCCCTACCCTGAGAATGACTGAGGGTGGCATCTCAACCTCCCAATCTGCCCTGCTCTGTGCATGACAGGGGCGGCTCCCCAACTCCCCAATCAGCCCTGCTCTGAGCCCTACCAGGGATTGGGCCTGCCCTCTGCCACCTGGGAGCAGGCCTAAGCCAGCAGGTCGTTATCTCCCGAGGTGTCCCAGACTGCGAGAGGGCACAGGCAGGGCTGAGGGACCCCTCCTCCCCACCCGAGTGCACAAATTTTTGTTCACCGGGCCTCTAGTACATATATATATATATATATATATATATATATATATATATATATATATTAGTGGCCTGGTGCACGAAATTCATGCATGGGGGCGGGGGTGTTCCTCAACTCGGCCTGCACCCTCTCCAATCTGAGAACTCTCGAAGGATGTCCTACTGCCGGTTTACAGGGATCGGGCCTGTCGGACATCCCTCTCGCAATCCGGGACTGCTGGCTCCTAAATGCTCACCTGCCTGCCTGCCTGCTTGATTGCCCCTAACCACTCTACTTGCAGGCCTGTTTGACCCCAAAGCCCCCTCGCCAGCCTGCTCACCCCCAACTGCCCCCCCGCTGGCCTGCTCACCCCCAGCTACCTTCCTGCTGGCCTGCTCACTCCAAACTGCCCGCCCCGCTGTCCTGATTACCTCCAATTGACCCCCACTGACGGCCTGTTTACCCCCAACTGGACCCTATGCTGGTATGCTTACCCCAAAGACCCTGGCCCCCACCAGCCTCATCACCCACAACTGCCCTCCGCTCTTGGTCTCTAACCATCTCTACTTCAGCCCCGCCACCATGGCTTTGTCCAGAAGAATGTCCAGAAGTTCTCCTGGGAGGTCTCCCAGTCTAATTAGCATATTACCCTTTTATTAGTATAGATAGAGGCCTGGTGCATGGGGGGGCGTGGCTGGTTTGCCCTAAAGGTGTCCTGGATCAGGGTGGGGGTTCCCTTGGGGCATGGGATGGCCTGGGCAAGGGGCCTGTGGTGGTTTGCAGCTCAGCCATGCCCCCATGGGGTGGGGTTTTCCACTGGGGGTGTGTGGCCAACCTGGGTGAGCTGGCTGAGGGCTGTTTTCAAGCTGGCCACACCCCCTTCAGGGTGGGGGTCCCCACTGGCGAGCCTGGGTGAGGGGTTGATGACTGTTTGCAGACTGACCAAGCCCACCAGCAGGAACCCTCACCCCATGAGGGTGTGGCCAGCCTGGATAAGGGGCTATGGGTTGTTTTCTGGCTGGCCACACCCCCTTCAGGGTGGATGTCCCTGCTGGGGTGCCTGGCCAGCTTGGGTGAGGTGCTGATAGCCGTTTGCAGGCCGGCCACAGACCCTGGCAACCCAAGCTCCCAGCCCCTCCTTTTTTTCTTTTTTTTTTTTTCAGTGCCTCCTTGAGCAGAGGGAAGCAGGTATCTTGGATTTATTTACCTTCTATAGTTGAAACTTTGTAGTCTTGAGCGGACGCCAGGGCTGGCCAGGGTGTGCGGGAAGCTTGGCTTCCTCCATTGCTGGGGGCAACCTAAGCCTCCTGCTCACTCCAGCTCTGTGGCCCCCGCCATGTTGGTTGGGTTAATTTGCATACCCACTCCTGATTGGCTGGTGGGTGTGGCTTGTGGGTGTAGCAGAGTGACACCCATTTGCATATTTCTCTTTCTCTTATATTAGTGTAGAATATACTTAGCATCCATTATTGCACATGGTTACATGGTTCTTGTGATGAGTACTTTTAAGACCCACTCTATTAGTAACATTCAAATACATAATACAATATTGTTAAATATAGTCACTATGTTGTTCATTACATCCCCAGAACTTATTTATAACTAGAAATGTGTACTTTTTGACCACCTTTACCCATTTCACCAACTCCCCACTCCCCACTTTTTGGCAACCACCAATCTATTGTCAGTATCTATAAGTTTGTTGTGTGTGTGTGTGTGTGTGTGTGTGTGTTTAATATCCCACCTATAAGTGAGATCCTGAAGGTTGAATAATATAGCATTATATAAGTATATATACGTATATACATGTATGTATACAGGGTGGGGAAAAGTAGGTTACAGTTGTATGCAAAACATAGTTTATTCTTGTATTATTAATTGATTATTGTATTATTTTTATATGAACAACTTTAAACCTATTTTTGCCCCATCCTGTATATGTCACATTTTCTTTATCCATTTATTCATCAATGGAAACTTAGGGGTTTTTTTGATGTTCCATGTCATGGGTATTGTAAATAATACTGAAATGCATTTGAGGGTGCAGATATCTTTTCATGATAGTGATTTCATTTTCATTAGATAAGTACCCAGGAGTGGAATTGCTGGACTATATGGTACTTGTATTTTTAAGTTTTTGAGAAACCTCCATATTGTTTTCCATAATGGTTGCACCAATTTACATTCCCATCAACAGCACACAAGAATCCCTTTCTCCACATCCTTGCCAACACTTACTTTGTGTTTTTTTTTATTATAACCATTTAACACAAATGAAGGAGTATCTCATTTGGTTTGAATTTGCATTTCTTTGATAACTAGTGAATCTGAACACCTTTTCAAGACATAACTGTTGGCCATTTGTATGTCTTCTTTGGAAATAGGTCTATTCAAGGATCATGTCTTAAGCCAGTGGTTCTCAACCTTCCTAGTGCCATGACCCTTTAATATAGTTCCTCATGTTGTGGTGACCTCAATTTCATTGTTACAAATTGAACATAATTAAAGCATAGTGATTAATCACAAAAACAATATGTAATTATATATGTGTTTTCCGATGGTCTTAGGTGACCCCTGTGAAAGGGTCATTCGACCCCCAAAGGGGTCGCTACCCATAGGTTGAGAACCGCTGTCTTAAGCATATATATATATATTTGGTCTTACTTCACTTTTGAGAAAAACATGGGCTGCATAAGGAATTACAATACATACTTACAGATTGCAGTGGCTTTTTATTGGATTGGCTGTATTTATGCTAACACCTCTATTTATACCCTGAGCCACAACTGCCTAATTGATTTTAAAATTACTGAGTAGGTACATGGACACAATTATAAAAATCAAATAAGTGCATTAATAAATTAACACTGGATTTAAATTAAAATATATGGGCATGTTATTTACTCAAAATGAAAAACCTTTATTTTTTCATGTGATCAATACTTAGACTGTGTTCTTTAATTCTGCATAGTGTGACTGAATTCTAATGTCAATCGCCAACTTGTCTAGTAACGAAGAAAGCCCTGTTAGTGACTGATTATTGCATTATTCCCATGTAGGAATTGGCTTAACATTTCAGATTCTTGAGACAAAAAGATTATTTTTGTTATAGCACTTCCAAAGGATGTAAGATCTCCCTTCGTTCAGATTCATATTTTTTTAAAAATGGATTTGTATTGATTTCGGACAGGAAGGCAGACAGAGAGAGAGATAGAAACATCAATGATAAGAGAGAATCATCGATTAGCTGCGTCCTGTATGCCCCTCACTGGGGAGCAAGCCCGAAACCCAGGCATGTGCATGTGTATGTGCCCTTGACCAGAATCAAACCCATGACCCTTCAGTCCGCAGGCCGATGCTCTATCCACTGAGCCTACTAGCTAGGGCTAGCCTGATTTTCAAGTCATTTAAAATTACAATCATTTTTCCCCCCCAGCAACTTTTATATTTATTTATTTGGTAAATTCCTTGTTTGGATTTTTTTATTGTCTAAAGTTTTACATATGTCTCCTTTTTCCCTTAATAACCCCACCCCCCATTCCCAACCTGGACAAGCCCCCTCCGCTTCAGTGTCTGTGTCTATTCTTTATGCTAATATGCATGCATACAAGTCCTTTGGTTACTCTCTAACCACCCCCCCCCCCCGCCCCAGACCTCCCTTTACATTTGTCTCTGGACCTATTTGTGTTCATCAGTTTATGTTGATCATTATATCCCACATTTGAGTGAGATCATGTGATATTTATCTTTTTCTGACTGGCTTATTTCACTTAGCATAATGCTCTCCAGTTCCATCCATGCTGTTGCAAATAGTAAAAGTTCCTTCTTTTTTATAGCAGCACAGTATTCTATTGTGTAGATGTACCACAGGTTTTTAATCCACTCATCTACTGATGGGCACTTAGGTTGTTTCCAAATTTTAGCTATGGTGAATTATGCTGCTATGAATATAGGGGTTCATAATCTTTTTGATTGGTGTTTCTGGTTTCTTGGGATATAGTCCTAGAGGTGGGATTACTGGGTTGCCAGAAGCCAGTTCAAGCATGACAACAGGGCTAAATCTGGGAATGGTTAGTGGCATTTCCCCAAATCTGAATAGGATACATTAAATTGATTGCTTGCTGCCAGACAGCTCAGGGCATCTTAATCTACATGTTATTGCCTCCTACTGGCCAAACACCTGAACAGATGTAGGCTAATTCTCCCATTCCGACAGTGCCTCTGTATAGGAAACCCTGACCCTTTGAAGTATATATCTCTTCCTCGCCTCAGGACAAATTGTGTTAATAAAAAGCATGGGGTCCTGAGACAAGGAGATCTTAGTTTCCTTTAAACTAGGCTTCCTCTGACTCCCAAATGCCTTTCAAAATTATATTTTGTCTCTGGACTCTTATTTAATCTACACACAACCTTCTCCAGATTCCAGAACACTTCTTGATGCTGGAACAAGAACCCTGGCATTAATGATGCTCAAACTCGGGACATCTGGAAAAGATGGATTCGCGTGAGCGGAAACAGCACCAGTGATGGTGGTAAGATTAACTGCGCGTAGAGCCCACGCCAGCTTCAGAAGCCCGTGGATCCGCAAGTGCATGGGTGATACTTTGTGTGAAAGTCAAATAATAATGTGGAAGAATTTCGTTAAAAGGCAAAATTATAAAGAAATTGGAATATTAAAAGGTACTTTTTAAAGTCAGGCTGAAAAAAGAGTGCCATCGTCATCTTTAATGTGGTTTCTTGTTCAAATCATAGAATACCTAATTTGTTTTGAGGATAGAAAATCTGTAATTTCTAAAAAGCAACCAGATACTCTGCCCCTGGAGAGGAGAGACTGGGCAACTAGAGAGATTAAAGCTGTCAGCTTTCTCCCCAGGAGATTACTTACAACTTTGTTTAAAAATTACTGGAGAACGCATTGGGATAAACTGAATTTGGTGAAAATTCATTACTTTGGAAAGCGAAATAGGAAAAAATTTAAAATCTGTCTTTTTCTATTAAGCATGACTTTGGGAAAAAATATGCCGCCAGGTCACTTACTGAAACTTCCTCCAAAGCAGGCAGGATGTGGGGGAAGGGATCCTTTGTGGATGCCCCCTCCTCAAGTATGATAATTTAATGTCTCCTCATAATTGAAAAGTTTAAAAAAAATTTAGAAATGAGTCTGGGATTTCTGTGCACATGTGGAGAGAAAAGCTAGCTTAAAACAAATGTGCATAATTTCTGATTTATGATATTAGATAGTTTTAAGCTGGAATCTCTTTGCAAAGGCTACAGAATAAAACCCCAAAGACTTTTTTCCTAAGAAAGATGGAAGATTTGACCCAGGGCAAAAATACAAGCTAGGATATAGCAACAAGATTGGTATTTTCATAATAAAGAGAAGTTTTTAAAATGCTAATGAAGCATGTTCAAAAGTTAACTTTAAGGCCACAAAGAAAATCAGTAAATTGTCTCTGTTACAAGAATTTGCCAAAGAAAATGCCTTAAAATAATTATAATTGAATTTGAATCTGAAAATTGTTGAAACATAGATAAATGACATATTAATTATAAAAATCTGCCGAAACTGGTTTGGCTCAGTGGATAGAGCATCGGCCTGCGGACTGAAAGGTCCCAGGTTCGATTCCGGTCAAGTGCATGTACCTGGGTTGCGGGCACATCCCCAGTAGGAGATGTGCAGGAGGCAGCTGATCGATGTTTCTCTCTCATCGATGTTTCTAGCTCTCTATCTCTCTCCCTTCCTCTCTGTAAAAAATCAATAAAATATATTAAAAAAAAAAATCTAAGAAGCCCAGGTGAAGACTGGCTATGCCCTTTGTTAACTGGGGGTTAGTCACCCTTCCCTCTGAAGTCAAATGGCAAGGCCAAAAAACTTGTTTTGCCAGCCAAAGACAAAAACAGTTTTTCCTCATGGTGGCAAGAAAAAATATAACTCTTGAAATCAGGCTTTTTCCCCCCACGGCCACAACTGCCGGGAGCCGGTCCATCCTTGCTGTTTCAAGGGACCTGGCATATATGGCATACTGTTCTTAATATGCTTGCTCACCTTCTTGGCACTATGTGTTTTAACCAAGGTCACCTCTCTGAGAGAAAGGTTGTTTCCCCAGGTAGGGATTTTCCCCTGAAGTTAGGGAGGGAATAAAACCCCTTAACTAAGTGCCAGGTGGGTAATTAATCACTTTAACTACGAACAATCATGCTTAAGCTACATAATCTTTACTCCCTGGAATGGAGATAAGAAACGCCCTAACCTTTGGAATAGAGATTGATAGGATTGGAATCAACTGGTATAAATACAGATGTAACAAGACAACAGGACACAGAACCTGGACACAGAACCTACACAGAACCTAGAGACAGAAGAACTTCGCTGGAGAGAACATGGCAAAAGATCCTGGACAGAAACTGGCCTCAGAACCTAGAGACAGAACCTAGAGACAGAACCTAGCGAGAGAACATGGCAAAAGATCCTGGACAGAAACTGGCCACAGAACCTAGAGATAGAACCTAGCGAGAGAACATGGCAAAAGATCCTGGACAGAAACTGGCCACAGAACCCAGAGACAGAACCTAGCTAGAGAACCTGGCTGAAGAACCTAGAGACAGAACCTGGCTACAGAACCTGGATAGAACATGGCAAGAGAACCTGACTAGAACCTGGTGACTGAACCTGGCTGGAGAACCTGGACAGAACCTGGCTGGAAAACCTAGGGAGGGAACATGGCTACAGAACCTGGCTGGAGAACTTGGAGAACCTAGCAAGAGAACATGGACACAGAACCTGGCTGGAGATCCTGAACAGAACTTTGCTGGAGATCCTGACCAGAACTTGGCTAGAGATCCTGGCTAGGCTGCTGATCAACTGAACGCTGTCTCCGTGTCATTCCTTCTTCGCCGACTCTGTCCACACCTTTGGGGACCCCTGGACCTGCTGGGGCAGGACCCTAGCACACAACCAGCAAAAAGAATGTAAAGAAAAGCTAAATATTTGACTTGCCAGCTCTAAAAGCTTTTGGGAGAAATTATGTAGTTGTGGTAACTAAATGCATAAAGTATAAAAATTTAATTTTAAGAAAATCTAGTGTTTTCTTTAAAAAAAATAGGAATTCAAAAATATATTGATTATTGGTCTAATTAAAAAAGAAGGATAAATTCTGTGATCTCAACCAAATTTTTAATACAAAAAACAGTTTAAATTTAATTGATATCTTAAGAAAATTATAAAAAATATATAATCTTTAAGTCATGTATACATATATTTGATGGTCTTTCCAAGTTAAATTTCAAGGCTATAACCAAGGGATGATATTTGAAAAACTCCAAGGGCCTGGGGTGATTCAAAAAGTTTGTTCTCTCTTCTTAAAGGAAATATTTTTTTAATTTAACCAATTTAATATACTTTAAATTACATGGAAAGCTTTATCAAATAAAAATTAATAAATATATTTTACTTATATACATATATTTTAAATGTTATAAAGGTTTTGGTCTCTAAGAAGGGCAAAAAATAAGTAACAAAGTATTTCTTAAAATCCAACAGCTGAATTTTAAGATGGAATTTAAAAGATAAAAGCTCCTAGCTGCCTGCATTTTAATTAGGCTGGAGGTGGGACAGCATCAAACATATAAGTTTACTAAATTTACTTGCTTTGCTTTTTTAATAAAAATACCTACTTAAATTACTTAATAAATTAGCTTTTAAAATATAATCAAGGTCTCATAGAAATTAAGTTATATGAAAAGCCAATATCTTTGTAAGCAATTTAATCCTAGTAAAATCTAAAAATATTACTGAAGGCTTCTTATGATCCCTCTGTATATGCAAATAAGCCAAAGGAGACACTCTTAAAAATTCTGTTCTAAATTTAATAAAAAGGAGAAATTTAAAAATTTTAAAATCTCTTCCACTAATATTTATAGGGTAATCTAAAGATTGTTAGTAAAATACCAAATCTAATAACAATAATAGTCACCATGATTGTAAGGGAAGTTGTTTAATGTGACATGTTCTGGCACTATCAATCAACACCCAAAAAGCAACTATGTCTGTTACATTTTTTGCTTGTTTTAAAAAAGAAAGACAGAAACTTTTAAGGAAAGCTCTCTAAAAGCTGGCCTAAAATTATTCTGGAAGGAAATAAAAAGATATTTCCTTCAAATGACTGGAAAACTGTAATTGAAAATCAATATATTAGACCCTGAAAAAGAAAAGTAAATAATTTGTATTTTTGTCCTTCCTGACAAAAGTTTATGTAAAATTACTCAAAGATTAATAGCAGAAATTTAATTAGTGTCATTTACTGTCCATAACCTAGGACAAGTAAAATTAAAAATAATAAAAATAAACTTTATTTCAGATTAATTTAAATTAGCTAGTTGGTATAAGTAAATATCCAAGGAAATTTAATTATACTAGACAAAAAACTGTTCCTGAAATATTAACTGAAATGTTTTACTGATAGTTCATCTCATAGTAAAATTGCTTAACATACAATAAATCCAAAACAGTCATATTTCTATACAGAAAATTAAAATTAAAACTATCAAGACTGCATTGTAAAATTTCCAAAAGCCTTCTAATAATTAAATCAAAAAAGGGGGGATAGTGGAATAATGTCCTGTAAGTAAAAGTCTTAATTGCTTTAAATTTTTTATTTGAAAATTATTTTTCATTTGTAATGCTAATAGCAAGACACCCATTAAAACACACATGGTGTCAAAATAAGCCAAAAGAAAATCTTTTGGGCAAAAAATAAAAAGATCCCAAATCTAATTTATAGAATGATTTCTTTATTAACCTTTGTTAGAGAATATGGTTGTATATTTCCAGAAAACTCCAAGCCCATGTGAATTCCTGCAACAACGAATCCGAGAGAGGAACTAACTGGACTGCTTCAGCTACAAAATAGCAGTGGCCCCAGAACAACAGAGAAGAAGCAGTCCAGAAATGAAGATGGTGAAGACGCCTTGCCATATTAGCAGTCAGCAGCTGTGCGTCGCTGCAGGTTGCCCGGGACCAAACCAGAGAAGATTGGACCTGCATTGCCACCATTTTGTCCACAATCCAGAACTGAAATACCATTGCTGATATGTACACACAAGAAACTGTTGGACAATGAAATTGGGACTCTAAGAACTGTTGGCCCAGAAAGAAACTTACTGTAAACTGATTCCTTTGATGCCTGGCAGCAATTTAAAGGGACATGGTAGAACTCTGTCCTTTCCATTGAATTTAAAAATCTTAAAACATACATTCTTGTTAAATTTAAAAATAATCAAAAAGGGTGAGATGCTAGAAGCCAGTTCCAGGATGACAGCAGGGTTGAATCTGGGAATGGCTAGTGGCATTTCCCCAAACCTGAATAGGATACATTAAATTCATTCTTGGCTGCCAGACAGCTAAAAGGCATCTTAATCTACATGTTATTGCCTCCTACTGGCCAAACACCTGAACAGCCATAGGCTAATTCCCCCACTCTGACAGTGCCTCTGTATACACAACCCTGACCCTTTGAAGTGTAGATCACTGCCTTGCCTCAGGACAAATTGTGTTAATAAAAAGCATGGGGTCCTGAGACAAGGAGATCTTAGTTTCCTTTAAACTAGGCTCCTCTGACTCCGAAATACGTTTCAAAATTATATTTTGTCTCGGGACTCCTATTTAATCTATGCACAGCCTTCTCCAGATTCCAGAACCCTTCTTGAAGCTGGAACAAGAACCCTGGCACTGAGTCAAATGGGAGTTCCATTTTTAACTTTTTGAGGAAACTCCATACTTACCAGAGGATGATTGTGTGTCAGCCAATCAAGTTTTAGTACTAGTCTTTTGGCATGCTTTCCATTAACAAAAAAGGGGTATGTTTCATGTGACTTTAAATGAAGGAAAATACCTAGGAGGTCTGGAGTGCAGGTTCCTTCCTATAATGTAGCATGAGACCCTTATCTGATTTATGTTAAAGGAAGTCATTGGAAGTACCTGCATGAAACCATCAGGAACAAATGTTATATGACAAACTCATCTATACATTCATGCCACAGACTGTTACCAATTCATATGATCATCACCCAACAAAATCAACTAGAAACTCTGCTGATGGAAAAGGCAAAAAGAGACAGAATATTTCTTAACATAGACCAATAACAAAAAAAAAAACAACACAATAAGATAATATACACTGGTGGTTTGGGCCTCTTTAGCTCGCTCACAACAACCTCTTACACACATCTGTAGCTATAACAGAAGGAAAATATCAGGAATTACACTATACCTATAAATAAAAACAAGATATAATTTCCTCTACTCACAAGGCTTTTGAGGAGTGCCATATCCCCAGGCCTCCCTGTATTTTTTCAAGACTGAGCAAATTTTCCCTAACAACCCCAAGTTTTCTCATGAACCACTAGATGCTAAATTGTGGACAGCTTCTTAAAACTATCCAGGTCATGCAGGGCTGATTGTGTCCGAGGACAACAAGCAAAGTCATGTTCAGCTCAGTGAGTGGTTGGATAGGAGTGTCATAAATCAGGAGTTCTGGGGACTTTTGTCAGAGCTAATATAATCTCTTCAAACTGAAGTCTATTCCCATTCAAGTACAGACTAAAATGAGACAAGTTGCATATCCCCAAAATATCAAGGGACTCTTAAAAATTGTTTCTCATTTATAACCTAATTTTCCTAGTGGCTGGTAGAGTCTTCTTCAAACTCTTTTCTCATTACTAAAGTAGGCTGACTTTTAAATCGGAAAATGAAGAGTCCATACTTTGTATCCTGAGGGTGTACTTGGGAGGCTGAGAGAATTTGTGATACGTATTTTAAAATTTTTTAGAACCATTTCTCCCTCAAAAGCCCTTACTTAAAAAAAGACAATCCTTCCAGAAAATAAACTACATGCTCACAATATCCCTTCAGATTATTCAAATGATGTTATTTTGAAATAGTCAACAAAGATGTTTTGGCTACTATTTTATTATACCATCACAGTTGACTAAGACTCTATTATCAATAAATCCCAGCTTCATCTATTTTATGATTTTCCTAATAGTAATCTTTAAAAATTACAATCAGAACTAATAAGTGTTAGGTCTGATCAAATCATTGAATCAACATCCCCCACCACTGGGAACTGACCTTTAGGTGACTTCACAGCTGACATTCCCTTTTGCTTAGATCACATTTCACTTGCTAAGACCACATTCCAGGACCCAAATCCAAAAACAAAGATGAGATCAGGCCAAGGCTGAGGCCCAGTAGAAGGCCTTTGGGCTCCTAGACACCACTTCCATGAACCCCCAAATGAAGTGCTGGTCCTCCAACCAAGGACCATACCTCAGCTAGTCCAGCAAGGCTGCCCTCTGGATCTAATTTGAAGTTCCCAGACATCCTGGACTGGCCACCAAAGACTGAAGCTTCCCAGGCTGCTGGGATCCAACCCCAGCAGGTCCAGGGGTCCCCAAAGGTGTGGACAGAGTCAGCGAAGAAGGAATGACACGGAGACAGCGTTCAGTTGATCAGCAGCCTAGCCAGGATCTCTAGACAAGTTCTGTCTAGGACAGCCTTGGGCAAACTACGGCCCGCAGGCCAGATCCGGCCCTTTTGTAATGAATAACACTAAAAAAAAAAAAAAGACCGTACCCTTTTATGTAATGATGTTTACTTTGAATTTATATTAGTTCACACAAACACTCCATCCATGCTTTTGTTCCGGCCCTCTGGTCCAGTTTAAGAACCCATTGTGGCCCTCGAGTCAAAAAGTTTGCCCACCCCTGGTCTAGGATCTCCAGCCAGGTTCTGTAGCCATGTTCTCTCTCTAGGTTCTCCAACCAGGTTTTCTAGGTTCTCCAGCCAGGTTCTATCCAGGTCCTCCTGCCATGTTCTGTCTAGGTTCTCCAGCCAAGTTCTGTAGCCAGGTTCTGTCCAGGATCTTTTACCATGTTCTCTTGCTAGGTTCTGTCTCTAGGTTCTGTGTCCTGTTGTCTTGTTACATCTGTATTTATACCAGTTGATTCCAATCCTATCAATCTCTATTCCAAAGGTTAGGGCGTTTCTTATCTCCATTCCAGGGAGTAAAGATTATGTAGTTTAAGCGTGATTGTTCATAGTTAAAGTGATTAACTACCCACCTGGCACTTAGTTAAGGGGTTTTATTCCATCCCTAACTTCAGGGGAAAATCCCTACCTGGGGAAACAACCTTTCTCAGAGAGGTGACCTTGGTTAAAACACATAGTGCCAAGAAGGTGAGCAAACATATTAAGAACAGTATGCCATATATGCCAGGTCCCTTGAAACATATGCTGTGCAGATGTTTCTTTCCTGCAGCAACTGTGTCAAGCAGCAAGGATGGACCGGCTTCCGGCACCAGGCCCTGACAAGGCCCCACAAACTTATATCACCAGGACAGATCCTAGAGTAATGATTGTGGTGGCATACCATTTGTCATAATTCTTGTTGTTTTAGCTTTTGTTTCAATAATACTAAATTATAAGTCAGTTTGTCTCCACCAGGTTACCAGCCCTACTTGTACTCAGGAAATAACACACCTAGACACCATCACAACCTCCTTTTGTGCCCAGGACTCATCATCCATCCTTCTGACTCTCAGAGCATGGATGATTGGCCAGGTACAGGTATAGAAACTCACTGGGCCAGTAAGCTCCGGATGCCTACCAAGGAGAAAAACGGGAAACAAGAACCTTGCCCCCAGGGTAACCTACCCTCCCCTTTCATATCACTAGTCCTCCCTAAAGATAACATCTAGACCTGTATTTCAGCTCTAGGCCCAGAAAAGCAGCAAAACCTGACAAGTGATGCTGTGGCAGCCTCACACCAGCTTTTACCTCCCAAGTCACTCAACAGGACCACTTTCCAGCCTTTACCAACCAGTCTTTCGGGGAAATCATGCTGCTGCAGCTCCTCACTCCAACCATGAGTTATTGATACAGTGTTCCAGCTGACTATAATCAAAGTCCACCCCCTATGATCTCGACATTCCCTCTCAGCAGGAAGTAACTATGGAATATAGGAACTTCCTCCCTATTCCATAAAACAAAAAGGCTGGAATGTTAGATCTGGTCAAATAATTGGATCAACATCCCCTCCCCTAGGAACTGACCTTTAGATGACTTCACAGCTGACATTCCCTTTTCTTAGACCACATTTCACTTGCTAAGACCATTATCTCTCCCCTCAGGACCTACTCAGAGAATTCTCTACCCAGAAAAAGCCCACCTGCAGTCCTTAAAATCTCTGACTCGTGATCCCTGGGTGCTGGCACCATTTTGGTGCTCATTAGGTCATCTGCTTGTCCAGGTGATCTAACAAATTTATAATTCTTTGCCACTTTGGCCTCAAGTGTTCTTCTTTTGGTGACAATAGGGAGATAAAGAGGATATAGTTCACTCAACATGTCTGAAAAACCTAAAGACATTTTTAGTCTTTAGGAATTCTGATACTTAGGAAGCATTCAGAAAGGAAAAGGTAGTGTAAATGGTTTTTTTTGTTTTTGTTTTTGGTTTTATTTATCACAGGCACTATTTACTGTCACTATGCCACTGTTGTATATTGTCTTTGAAAATACAAAAACAATCTTGTGAAAATACAAAACTCACTCCTCATATAGGTTAACATGTGCTATCTCTTTGGTTGGGCAGGTGTTTTAGGTTTAGTATTTCAGTGCAGAGAGTCTATAACAGGTAAAGTTTCATCTCTCATGCCACACTAAGAAATTTTACAAAAAATTACACATAAATATTATAGAAATTCTATCTTTTTTTAAAAAATATATTTTATTGATTTTTTACAGAGAGGAAGGGAGAGAGATAGAGAGTTAGAAACATCGATGAGAGAGAATCATTGATCAGCTGCCTCCTGCACATCTCCTACTGGGGATATGCCCGCAACCCAGGTACATGCCCTTGACCGGAATCGAACCTGGGACCCTTCAGTCCGCAGGCCGACGCTCTATCCAGTGAGCCAAACCGGTTTCGGCTAAAAATTCTATCTTAATGCTTTGTGGCCTGAGTGTGTGTGCATCTTCCTTTCTCTATAAAAAACATCAGACTTTCTTATGCAGGGCTCCAAATGTCTTTTTATAATTCCCTCATACATATTACAAAACTTCTTGCCATCTGTTGGGCCTAGAGAACACTTCATAAATTGGGAATATATGTATACACTTGTAAAATTGCATCATGTATAAGGCTGTACATTACAGCATTGTTCATAATGATATAAGAATGAAAGTCACCCAAAAATTCATCAGCAGTAAAATCATTAAGTCAATTATGGAATAATTTAATCATAAAGCACAATAATAAGCAGCTATTCAATAGAAGTATCTGTATTTACTGAAATGAAAAAACTTCCAAGGTATTTATGATATCTTATGCAATATGCTAACAACAGTCTGTAAATTATATACAGTTTTGTAAAAAGCTTAAAAATATTGTACACACACTTGATGGAATTTTGTAACCATGTGTTTATATTGATTTAGAAATATTAACCTGAGCTACATGGGCAATTAAATAATAAACTTTTTTTTATATATTTATGCATTTATAAAATATGAATAATTTATATTTTCAAAGTCATAAATAGTCATTCAATAGATCCACTATGTCAGAAGTCTGGTGTAACAGATTATAAGGATTTCATTTTAGAAAACTTGAGTGAACCTGCAGGCCACAGATAGTTAAACAATTTTCTTGAATTTCCTGAAAGGTCCCCAGAAACACTCCCTCAGCAGTCTCTGAAGGCTAGCTGCTACGTAAGTTGAAAAGAGATGGAGCAGATTTCATCCTGACTCAGCATATGCTAAGAGTTAAACTGTCCAAAAGAATTCTTTAGAGCATAGGGTTTCGAAGCCTAGACTTAAAGTGTACGCTAATGACCTAGTAATTGTCTTAATGACTTTGCGATGAAGTATGAAATTATCTGTTAACGTATCAACAAAGTATAAAGTATTTTATATGCACAGTTTTATTTAAAAATTGTGTATCTGCTGTGCGTTCTACTAGTAATCCTTGTTGCCCTCCAGTAAATGTTTCTAGTTACATTCTGTGCGTTTGGTTAATTAACAGTTATCTTAGCTGGTAATCTTTCTTCACTTGATTATTTGACTATTTGACTCTTTGTTCACTTATTTGTAAAATCTGAGGATCATAGAAGATGCCCCTAATTTTCTTTGATTATATGTATCCAATTTGAATGATTCCAAGAGGAGCAACTTGATTTCAGGTACAGAAAGATTAAAACACTTAACTAAGATTGTACAATAACAATATTGAGATAATAAATCAGCCTCCCTGATCTTCATTCTCACTTCATAACTCCATTCTGGCAACTTTAGAACAAAGCAAAATTTATAAATAAAACAAAAATATATATGTAATGATTTTTAAAAGTACCTGAATGATACAAACATATATAAAATTACTTTAAAGTATCCAAAATGATATATAAATGTTCTTGTCTGTCCTATTGTCAGGCTTGACCATGTTGCTATCTTTGATCAATGGGATTTAAGCAGAAGTGACAGTATTCTAGTAGCCATAAGATGTTTTAGATATTATCACTTTTTTCCTCCTTTTCTCTGAAAGATGGGAACTAGTAAGTTCAAGATGGGAGCTACTGTTTCAGCTGGTGTTCTAAAATAAAAAGAAACATGGAGCATAGCTGCAAACAACTCATAGACTGGTAAAAGAAATTACATATTTTGTTCTATAAACCACTATTATTTTAGGGTTATATTTAACCCCAGAAAATACTCATACATACATTTGCTTACTATTATTTTATATGGTCAAATTTTATTCAGTTTTATCCTTATATTTATAATCTCTAACCATTGTTTCTTGTATCCCCGATATTCCTATGAGATTACTTTCCTTCTTCCAAAGAGCAACCTTCAGAAATTAATGTAAAAATAAACTATTGGCAATAGACCTCACAGTTTATATTTTTGTAAATATATATTTATTTGCTGTTATTTTCTAAATACTGCTTAGGCATATAATTCTAAGTTGACAGTTCCTTATTTACTTGACTCTTTAAATATTACTTCACTGTTCTCTGGTTTTCATTGCTGTTTCTGAGAGGTCAGCTGATTTTCTAATAACTCCTTTGTAGCTAATCTTTCTTTTTTTCCTTGCCTGCTTTAATGTTGTCTTTGGTGTTTGGAGTTTTCACTATGGAATGTCAAACCATGGATTTATATTTATTTATCCTTCGTGAAATTCATTAGTCTTCTTGAGATTTGGAGACTGAAAATTCATGTCTCTCCTCAATTCTGAGGAATTGTCAATTATCTTCCAAAGATTGTCTTTTCCCAATATCTCTATTATCTTCACATGCTTCTTAAATTATATTTGTATTGGACATTCTCACTCTATTTTTTGTGTCCCTCAATCTCTCTTTCATAACTGCATCATGTTGTCCCTCTACTGAATTTTTATCACAATATTCATATCTAACTTGTAGCTCTTATATGTTCTGTGCCTAATCAGCTGTTTAACTTGTTCATTAAATTTCTAATTTAATATATGCATATATACATGGCTATATTTCTGGAGTTATATTTTCTTCTTCAAATTTGCCTGATTACTAATCCAAAGAAAATTAAAGAGGAAGGCACACTTCTAAACACTTTCTATGAAGGCAGCATTACGCTAATCCCTAAACCAGATAAAAACACCACAAAGAAAGACAATTATAGGCCAATATCCCTGATGAACATAGATGCTAAAATCCTCAACAAAATTCTAGCAAACCGAATCCAGCATTATACTAGAAAGATCATACACCATGACCAAGTGGGATTTATTCCAGGAATGCAAGGCTGGTACAATATCCTCAAATCAATAAATGTGATACATCACAAAAATAAAGTGAGAGACAAAAATCACATAATCATATCAATTGATGCAGAAGAGGCATTTGACAAAATCCAAAACCCTTTTCTGATAAAAATGCTCAGCAAAGTGGGAATAGAGGTATCATACCTCAACATCATAAAAGCCTTATATGACAAACCTACAGCCAACATAATACTTAATGGGCAAAAACTAAAACCATTTCCACTAAGAGCAGGAACAAGACAGGGATGCCCGCTTTCACCACTCCTGTTCAACATAGTACTGGAAGTGCTAGCCACAGCAATCAGAAAAGAAGTAAAAATAAAGGGCATCCAAATTGAAAAATAAGTAAAATTGTCATTTTTAGAAGATGACATGATACTGTACATAGAAAACCTTGACGACTCCATAAAAAAATTATTACACTTAATTAATGAATTTGGCAATGTAGCAGGATACAAAATCAATGCCACAAAATCTATGGCATTTCCATACACCAATAGTGAATTTACAGAAAGAGAGACTTAGAAAACAATCCCATTTACCATCACACCAAAATAATTAAGATAACTAGGAATAAACTTAAATAAGGAGGTAAACGACCTCTACTCAGAAAACTACAGGAAGTTGAAAAAAGAAATAGAAAGATATAAATAGATGGAAGAGCATACCGTGTTCATGGATTGGTAGAATCAACATCATTAAAATGTCCATACTACCAAAAGCAATCTATAGATTCAACACATTTCCCATTAAAATGCCAACAACATATTTCACAGACCTAGAAAAAACTCTCCAAAAATTCATCTGGAATTAAAAAAGACCTTGAATAGCTGCAGCAATCCTGAGAAAGAAGAGCAACTTAGGAGGGATCTCAATACCAGATATCAAGCTGTATTACAAAGCCACTGTTCTCTAAACTGCCTGGTACTGGCACAAGAACAGACATATAGATCAATGGAATAGAATAGAGAACCCAGAAAATGACCCCAACCACTATGCTCAATTAATATTTGACAAAGGGGCAAGAGCATACAATGGAGTCAAGACAGTCTCTTCAAAAAAAGGTGCTTGGGAAAATTGGACAGTACATGCAAAAAAATGAAACTAGATCACCAACTTACCCCACACACAAAAATAAACTCAAAATGGCTAAACAACTTGAATGTAAGACGGGAAAACATAAAAACCCTACAAGACTCCATAGACAGAAAATTGCAGACATATGTCCTAGCAATATCTTTACAGACACAAATCCTAGGGCAAGAGAGACTAAGGAGAAAATAAACAAATGGGACTACATCAAAATAAAAAGCTTCTGCACAGCAAAAGAAACCAACAACAAAACAAGAAGAAAGCCCACTGCATGGGAGAACATATTTGCCAATGTTATCTCCGATAAGGGTTTAATCTCCAACATTTACAGGGAACTCATACAACTTAATAAAAGGAAGATAAAAAACTCAATCAAAAAATGGGCAATGGACCTAAATAGACATTTTTCGAAAGAGGACATTCAGAAAGAGAAGAGACACATGAAAACATACTGTCACTAATCATCTGAGAGATGCAAATCAAAACAACAATGAGGTACCACCTCACACCTGTCAGAATGGCTATCATCAACAAATCAACAAATGACAAGTGCTGGAGAGGATGCGGGGAAAAAGGAACCCTCATGCACTGCTGGTGGGAATGCAGACTGGTGCAGCCATTGTGGAAAACAGTATGGCATTTCCTCAAAAATTTGGAACTGCCATTTGACCCAGTAATACCACTTCTAGAAATATATCCCAAGAAAACAGAAACACCAATCAGAAAGGATATATGCAGCTCTATGTTCATAGAAGCACAATTCACCATAGCTAAGATTTGGAAACAGCTTAAATATCCATCAGCAGATGAGTGGATTAGAAAACTATGGTACATCTGCACAATGGAATACTATGCTGTGGTAAAAAAGAAGGAATTCTTACCATTTGGAGCAGCATGGATGGAATTGGAGAGCATTATGCTACGTGAAATAAGCCAGGCAGTGAAAGAAAAATACCACATGATCTCACTCATTTATGGATAATAAAGACCATTATAACCTAATGAACAAAAGGATAGATACAGAGGCAGAGAAGCATCAAACAGACTGTCAAATTACAGCAGGAAGGCTGGGGACTGTTGGGGGGGGTGGTTAAGAGATCAATTGAAGGACTTATATGCATGCATATAAGCATAACCAATGGACACAAGACACTGGGGTGGGGGGCAGTAAGGGCATGTGCTGGGAGGTAGGGGAGGCTGGGGGAAGGTCAATGGGGGAAAAAAAGGAGACATATGTACTACTATTTTTAATACTTTAAACAAGAAAATAAAATTAAAAAGTAAATAAACTTGAAAAGCTATACTAGAATCATAAGCCAAAAGATAAAGTTTTAAAAGTAATGGTTTTAAGGCCAATCTATATATGTATGAGGTTAAGTGACCAACCGTCCATCACTCCAACCATCGGACTTACTGACTGGCTGGTACATATGACATACACTGACAATTTAAAAATAAATGTTTAATCAATTTATCAGTCATTGTTTTTATCAATGTTGTTTTTATATCATGTCTTTGTTGTTATATCATGTTGTTGTTTATTTATTAATCAATTTATATATTATTTTATTTAAATTTTACTAATTTTATCTAATCTATGACACTTCTATTATAGAGAAAGGGTAAATAGTGATATTAAAATATTTTGTATTTTAATTTTATAATACTATATTATATATATTATTTTGACATGTAATTTTTTGCAGTAAGGTAATTGCCACATGAACCTTCTAATTAATTTCCTTTCAATGTGCACAAATCCATGCACCGGGCCACTAGTCAACATATAAAAAAGTGCTCAACTTTATCAGTCAACAGGGAAATGCAAGTCAACATCACAATGAAATACTTCTACATACTACATGAATGGCTAAAATGAAAAAGGTAGAAAATATCAAATGTTGTCAAGAACATAAATAGCTGATATCCTGATATGTGACTGCTGGTAAGAGAGTATATTGTCAGAGTCAAGCTCTTTAAAACACTTTTGACAACATCTATGAAGATGGATATACTGGTATACATACACTATGACTCAGAAATTTTACTCAAAGTTCTGTACCCTATAAAAATGCATCTTTATGTTCACCAAAAAGTATGCATCAATATTTATTTATCCACTCTACTATTAATGGATATTCATGTAAATTCCAGTTTTAGGTTATTATGAGTTATCTGCTATAGATAAATCATGGGAATCACTTAATATTAAACTCACTTCAAAGTTGTAGAAATTCAAAACTATGGAATTTAGCTGATTTAACCCAGACAGTTAGTGGCAGCTGCAGAAATAAAAGCCAGAATCTTTTACTTCTAATTCAGCAGTATTTTAAGTAAGCATCTTTTAATATTGCCTAGTACCTCAAAATCTCTATACAAATGTGAATATAACATAAGAGTATGTGTGTGTGTTTTTTGAATTAATAATATATAGGGAATGTTATATGCTCCTTGAGTTGTTAACTATTTTATATTTTGCTATCAAATCCCAACAAAATCTCCCATCTGTTGTGGTTTAAGAGGGTTCAGAAATGTAACAGCTATCTTCCTGCCCAAATTTTAAACTCAATTAAGAGATAGGCAAGGAATAAAAAAGACGGAAATCAAAATATAGCCACTTTTATTCCTTAAACTAATATTGCAGAATGTGGCTGATATAAATTTGCTTTCCCTGCAGGAGTAGGCCTCTTTACATTTAGGGCTTGAGTAGTGGGGTAGAAAGCTTGTTTTTTTGCAAGCATATTTACTTCACAAGGAAATAAAAAACAGATAGAGCTTTGGAATTTTCTAAATAGAATGAATGAAGGTCCTTGAAGACCTCAAAATTTATATTGCCAACGCTATAAATTACCACCTTTTTCTAAGACTGCAGACTTGCCCAGCCTGTGTGGCTCTGGATAGAGTGTCTTCCCATGCATCAAGAGGTCATTGGTTCAATTCCCCATATGCCTGGGTTGTGGGTTCAATCCACAGTAGGGGGCGTGCAGGAGACAGCCAATCTATGTTTCTCATCCATGTTTCTCTCTCTCTCTCTCTCTCTCTCTCTCTCTCTCTCTCTCTCTCTCTCCTTTCTCTCTCATCAATAAAAACCATTAAAAAAAAAGAGTGCAGTTTCACACCTGCTAGAATGGCTGTCATCAATAAATCAACAAAAAATAAGTGCTGGCAAGGATGTGGAGAAAAGGGAACCCTTGTGCACTGCCGGTGGGAATGCAGACTGGTGTAGCCACTGTAGAAAAGAGTATGGCGTTTCCTAAAAAATTAAAAATAGAACTGCCTTTTGACCCAGAGATCTCTTTTTAGGAATATATCCTAAGAAAGCCAAAACACTTATTTGAAAGAATATATGCACCACTATGTTCATAGCAACATTATTTAAAATAGCCAAGATCTGGAAATAGCCCAAGTGCCCATCAGTAGATCAGTGGATAAAAAAACCTGTGGTACATTTACACAATGGAATACTGCATGGCTATAGAAAAAGAAGGACACCTTATCTTTTGCGTCAACATGAATGGACCTGGAGAACATTATGCCAAGTGAAATAAGCCAGAGAAAGACAAGTACCATATGATTTCACTCATATATGGAATCTAATGAACAAAATAAACTGATAAACAAAATAGAAACAGAGGCATGAATACATGACACAGTTTGACAGGTGTCGGAGAGGAGGGGGACAGGGGAACTGGATGAAAGAAGGTGAAGGGATTAACCAAAGAACATATATGCATAACCCATAGATTAAGACAACAGTGTGGTGAGTGCCAGAGGGAAGGGGTGGTGGGCCCTGGGTGGAGGTGGGCAAAGGAGGGGTTGGGGAAGGAAAGAGACTTTGCTTGGGGAGATGGGTGCACAATGCAGTGTATAGATGTTTTTTCAAAAAATATATTTTATTGATTTTTTACAGAGAGGAAGGGAGAGGGATAGAGAGTTAGAAACATCGATGAGAGAGAAACATCGGTCAGCTGCCTCCTGTACACCCCCCACTGGGGATGTGCCCGCAACCAAGGTACATGCCCTTGACCGGAATCGAACCTGGGAAAGTTCAGTCTGCTGGCCGACGCTCTTTCCACTGAGCCAAACTGGTTAGGGCATGTATAGAGGTTTTTATCAAGTTGTACCTGTTTGATTTTGTGAACCAATGCCACCCTAAAAAATTCAATTAAAAAAAAGAGTTCAGATTCACATAGCTGAGACTCTGTGCTATCTGAGGTAATGGAGCAATAACAAAACAAAAAATGATTTAGTTTTAAGTTTCTCCAGGATACCAACAAGTCAGTTTACTGGAGTTCATGACCAGTGAAGCTCAAACCAATGAGGAGAAATCTCCCACAGATATTAATTTTGGGACTACATATTTACAGGGAGAACATCTATCTGAGTATGGAGTTTATCTCTCAGAGAATGTTATTCAAAAAGTTTATACATTCAAAATGGTGACAGTCCCAGTTAACATTCCCTTTTATAGATTTTAGACTTCTTAATTTCCATTTGTGCTTTGGTCCCACACTTTAATATCCCAGTGCTACAGCGAAAGAGGATTCAGCCTAGTAACATTGCCTTCATTATCTCCTCAGAACCAGCATTTTCAGTCCTATGCTACAGTACTTTATCCCACTATCTCCTGCTAAGGAAGTAACCAGTCTTGTGAAATATTTCACTTAAAGAAGGGATCATGCTTATCCCAACATTTGTTCCTGCTGGAGTATCACCTTCTGCAAATTTGTGAAGTGGAGCTGATATTGACACTTGAAGTTTATCCCCAAAGGGATCTATAATCCCCAAAGGGATCTATAATAATAAAAGTGTAATATGCTAATTAGACCTGACAGCTGAACAACTGTCTGGATGTCCTTCTGGATGATCTTCCAGAAGAAGCCAGGGCTGTGAGGGCAGAGCTCCTTGAACCAATTTTGTGCATTGGGACGCTAGTTGATTAATAACACTCTCATGTGTTCCTTAAGTCAATACTTTTCTCTACCTTTCAATTTTCCAAGGCATAAGTACATTTTTTTTATTTATGTCATTAATTTTCTTTTCTATTTATTTTATTTTAATTTATTTTTATTGATTAAGTTATGACATATGTGTCCTTATCCCCACATTACCCCAAATCCCCCCCTCCACTCATGCCCTCACCCCCTGTTGTCTGTGTCCATTGGTTAGGCCTATATGCTAGTATATAAGTCCTTTGGTTGATCTCTCCCCTTACCCCCACCCTCCCCTACCTTTCCTCTGAGGTTTGACAGTCTGATTGATGCTTCTCTGTCCTTGGATCTGTTTTTGTTCATCAGTTTATGTTGTTCATTATATTCCACAAATGAGTGAGATCATGTGATATTTATCTTTCTCTGACTGGCTTATTTCACTTAGCATAATCACCAAAAAAATTAAGATACCTAGGAATAAACTTGACTAAGAAGGTAAAAGACCTATACGCAGAAAACTACAGGACACTGAAAATGGAGATAAAGGAAGACATAAACAGATGGAAGAACATACCGTGTTCATGGATTGGTAGAATCAACATCATTAAAATGTCCATACTACCCAAAGCAATCTATAGATTCAATGCACTTCCCATTAAAATACCAACGACATATTTCACAGACCTAGAACAAACTTTCCAAAAATTCATCTGGAATAAAAAAAGACCCCGAATAGCTGCAGCAATCCTGAGAAAGAAGAACAAAATAGGTGGGATCTCAATACCAGATATCAAGCTGTATTACAAAGCCACTGTTCTCAAAGCTGCCTGGTACTGGCACAAGAACAGACATATAGATCAATGGAATAGAATAGAGAACCCAGAAATCAACCCAAACCACTATGCTCAATTGATATTTGACAAAGGAGGCATGAACATACAATGGAGTCAAGACAGCTTCTTCAATAAATGGTGTTGGGAAAATTGGACAAGTACATGCAAAAAAATGAAACTAGACCACCAACTTACACCATACACAAAAATAAACTCAAAATGGATAAAGGACTTAAACATAAGATGGGAAACCATGAAAATACTAGAGGAATCCACAGGCAGCAAAATCTCAGACATATGCGGAAGCAATTTCTTCACTGATACTGCTCCTAGGAGAATGGAAACTAAAGAGAAAATAAACAAATGGGACTACATCAAAATAAAAAGCTTCTGCACAGCAACAAAACAACAAGAAAGCCCACTGCATGGGAGAACATATTTGCCAATGTTATCTCTGATAAGGGTTTAATATCCAACATTTACAGGGAACTCATACAACTTAACAAAAGGAAGATAAACAACCCAATCAAAAAATGGGCAATGGACATAATAGATATTTTTGAAAGAAGACATAAGGAAGGCCAAAAGACATATGAAAACATGTTCAAAGTCACTAATAATCTGAGAGATGCAAATCAAAACAACAATGACATACCATCTCACACCTGTCAGAATGGCTATCATCAACAACTCAACAAATGACAAGTGCTGGCGAGGATGTGGAGAAAAGGGAACTCTCGTGCACTGCTGGTGGGAATGCAGGCTGGTGCAGCCACTGTGGAGAACAGTATGGAGTTTCCTCAAAAAACTAAAAATGGAACTTCCATTTGACCCACTTCTAGGAATATACCCCAAGAAACTAGAAACACCAATCAGAACCAATATATGCATCCCTATGTTCATAGCAGCACAATTTACAATAGCTAAGATTTGGAAACAACCTAAGTGCCCATCAATAGATGAGTGGATTAGAAAACTGTGGTACATCTACACAATGGAATACTACGTGGTGGTAAAAAAGAAGGAATTCTTACCATTTGCAACAGCATGGATGGAACTGGAGAGCATTATGCTAAGTGAAATAAGTAACATTTATGTCTGCTATTTCCTTTTTTTCCCTTTCAAGGGTGAACTATGCTTCTAATATTTTACTCCCCTCTCTTGTTCCTCTATGCTTTTCAGAAACTCTCAGTTAAACCTGTTTCTTAACTTGGTATCTTTTCAACTCTGGTACATGTAGGGTAGGCACTTTTTATTAGGTTTAGATGTTTTCTTTTGCTTTCCATTTGATTTCTGACTCAGACATATTTTTGCTAACATATTGTTGTAAATTTCAACTTAGTGAGAGATATAAAATCATTAAGAGCTGGACCTCTCACAAGTATCTACTCTTCAGACAAATCATGTTCACCTTCACCTTTTAGAGTTGGATAATAGTGCCCAACAGATATTCTCCCATTAGACCAATGCCTAACCCAGGTCTGAACTTGATCTTTCATTGTCCTGTCTCACGCCTCTTTAACATGTCTCATTTTTTATGTACATTTTTGAGTTCTAATTCATTAAATTTCTCACTTGTTCTTTTATGGCACAGGTTATAACTAAATTTCCACCTGAAAGAAGTGTGCTACCTTGAAACTCACATAATAATTATTTTATACTATTTTAGAGTTTTTCTGCTTTTATCCAATCAATTCTCTCCATATTCCCTGTAATCATTTATTTCCTGTGTAACTGTCCTTTATAATAAATTTTGTTCCCCAATTGTTCTTTTTTGCCTGGATTTTTTTTTTACCTGCATCTTTCTATAATCTCTTGGATCCTGGGCCCTACTGGAAAATAACATCTGGTTGTTTTTTTCGAACTTTCATCTCTTTCTCTGTTAGATTTCTCGGATATAGTCACTTCTTTCTATATAGTTAAAACTTTGATATTCCCCACTTTAATAATATCCTTTTCAAAGAAGTTAATAGGGAGCAATCTTCATTTTCTACTTACATTATTCTATCTGGCCTTTGATATCTCATTTTTTCCTTTCAGAAAAGTAGAGCCTTCTATGCCTTATCTTTCTTCTAAGTAAATGCCTTGTTTTCATTCTTTTACTGCTCCTGTTCTGACATTAAAATTCAAATATACTTTTCAAAATCACTCTAGTTCCTTCTTGTTTTCCCTAAATACCTCTGATCTTATAGACAAAATCTAGGAGTAAGTTTTTAAAAATGTTTTCTTTCATCTGTGTTTTCCATCATTTCATTACCTTATTTCTCTACCTCAACCTAAGATGACATATTACCTTTATCCAGTTTTTGACTTCTTTAATCTAAAGTCATAATCAATATTTAATAAGTTAATAAATCTCAAGTAATCTCAAAGCCATTTGGTTGAAAGATGTCAATTTAGTCTATGGATGAAACAGATGAATTTAGGTTTACCACTATCATAGCGTTATTCCTAGACCCAAACAAAGAACATAATTTGTAGAAACAAATGTGGTACTCTAGCCCTTACGAGTTTGGCACTAACAATTTAAAGTTAAAAAGAGACACACTAGTGCTCTAAAGCACTTTCACTTAATGTAATTGCTTAAAGACAGTGAAAAACATCAAAAGAGAAGCCAATAATCTTTGTTGTCTAACATGCTGATATCTGGAAAGACTTGGTTTTTTGTTTGTTTATTATTTTTATTTCTGTTTTTGTGTGTTTTCTTATTTTTCAATGAACATAAATGATTGTTTAGTAGTTGAATTTTGATTTTTGTTTTTTTAAAGGAAAACAAAGAGAAATTTGAATGTAAAACTCTATCATGAGAACTTTTTTTAATGGTTCTTCTTAATCAATAAAGAAAAAAATTTAAAAAGACTTTTTTTTTAAACCACTAGCTGAATATTGATTCAACTCACTCTGCTTACTAAGGCCTCTACAATAATCATGCATTAACTGAGGACAAAATGAGGCCCCAAACATATGCCTCAGCCAGTGTTTATATATTTTAAAGTCAAACAGGCACAACCTGAACTGTAAAGCCCCCGCCATTTGACCATGATCATCTGGGGTATGGTATATAAGATTAAGGCCCCATTGGTCTGCTTCTTTCCTGAGGCTTATGACTAGCTGAGAGAGAGAGAGAGAGAGCAAGAGAGAAAGAGAAAGAGATCAAATTACTAGAATCAGAAATAAAAGAGAAGTCATTTTTGCCAACCTTATGAGAGGAAAAGCATTATGCAGGAATACAATGAGTAATTGTATGCAAATAATTTATATATCTTAGATAAAATAGACACATTCCTAGAAATACACATATAACCAAATAGACTCAAGAAGAAATAGAAAATCTGAGTAGGCTTATAATAAGTAAAGGGATTGAATTAGTAATAATTTTTAAAAAAACCCACAAAACTACCAGCAAAGAAAGCCTTGGACCAGATGAGCTCACTGGTAAATTCTCAAAATATTTAAAGAAGAATTAGCACCAATCTTTCTAGAATTTTTAAAAATGTAAAGTGGAGGGAACACTTTCCCACTAATTCTATGAGTCCAGTGTTAGCCTGATACCCAAACCATACAAATACATTTTAATTAAAAAAACTTGAAATCAAAATCTCTCAAGAATACAGATGCAAAAACCCTAAACAAAAATACTAGTAAACCAAACTCAGCAACATATAAAAAAGATTATACAAAACTATTAACATGATCAAGTAGTATTCTTCAGGAAAGCAAGGTTGGTAGAACATTTGAAAATTAATGCAAAACACCATATTAATAAAATAAAAGGTCAAAACTACATGCAAAAAAGCATTTGACATAATCCCACACTCCTTCCAAGTCGAAACATTCAACAAACTAGAAATTAAAGAAAATTTCTTCAACCTGATCCAGGAAATTTATGAAACACCCACAGTGAACATTATCCTAAAAGACTAAAAGCTTTGCCCTTGAGATCAAGAACCAAACAAAGATGCTCACCAGGGCAATTACTGAAATAAAATAAAAGGCATTGGGATTAGAAAAGAAGTAAACCTGTTTCTATTCACAAATTACATGACTTTATGTATAGAAATTTCTAGTAATCTATAAAAATATTTTCAGTTAATAACCAAGCTTAGCAAGTTTCCAGGATATAAGATGAATACAAAAAGTAATTGTATTTCTATACATAAACAATGAGCACTATGAAAATTAAATTATCATCAAATTGCATTGATAATAAGATAAAAGTAATAAAATACTTAGGAGTAACTATAACAAAATAAGTGTAACACTTGTATACTAGAAGCTGCAAAATGCCATTGAATGGATTATGGAACTAATACATAGAGAAAAACAAGGAAAAGATCATAGTGCCTGATGAGAAATAAGAAAGTTCCTTTAGTTCCCTACATTCCAGAATCATTTCCCACCAAGCCCTGCTCTCTTCTACTTCTTATCCTTTCAATAATCCATTTCTCTAACCATTAATTATTTCATTCATGCAACAAATATCACTCAAATGACTACCATATGCCAAATAGTATTCTAAGCCTCAATATTGTATCGGTTTATAAAACAAAGGTCTTTGCTCTCATAGATATTACATTCTACTGGTGGAAGATAGACAACAAAGAATAAACATTAAAAGTAAATTACACAAGTGACAGCGGTAATAAATACTATGAAAAAAGAAGAAAAAGTAACTATGAAGGAGGCCAACAATATGGGGTACAGGTGGAGTAAATGGATTTGTGATGATTAAAATGACATTTAAATAAAGAGTTGGAAGAAGTGAAGAATTTGACCCTGTAGATATATGTGGGGGTAGAGGGGGTCTTCATACAGATGTAACAATCAGACAAAGGCTTTCATGCAGATGTGCACTTAAAATATTCAAGAAATAATAGTGAGAATCTTGTTCTTCTAACTTATATCACTTAATGAATGCAGTAACTGAATTCAGACGAAAGAATGCAGATTTCAGATGATATATACTGATTCAATAAAAAAAAAACCTTGTCCTCGTGAATTATGAATAATGATTGAAACTGCCAAATGTATAGGAGGTATTTCTTAAATTATAAAAGCAAAAAAAAAATAATATCAAGGATGCACATGTGGCTAGAATCAAATAAGCTGAATAACGTGAGAAGGCTAGTAGATGAAATTAGAACAATAGCATAAGGATGGTGGAGATTATGTAGGGCCTTGTAGATCATTGATATTATTTTGGTTTAAACCCTAAGCGAAATGTGGAATTATTGGAGAGTGGTTTCATCAAACTTAAGTTTAAAAAAAAATAGCTGCTGTGCTAAGACTAGAATGTAGGGTCAAGGGTAAAGCACAAAGACAAGATAGAGACAATAGCAAAATTACAAATGAGAAGTGATCGTGGCTTTATTAGAGTTAATAGCACTGGATTTGGTGAGAAGACATCAGATTTAAATCAATGTTATTTTCTTACAAACCAGATGTAATATATGAAAAAAATGTAGCAACCAAAGATTATTTTACTATTTCTGGCCTAATAGCCTATAACAGTGGTCAGCAAACCGCGGCTCGCGAGCCACATGTGGCTGTTTGGCCCCTTGAGTGTGGCTCTTCCACAAAATACCACATGCGGGCACGCACGTACAGTGCAATTGAAACTTCGTGGCCCATGCGCAGAAGTCGGTTTTTGGCCTGGGAGAGTATATTTTGAAGAAGTGGCATTAGAAGAAGTGGGGGGTGTCGGTCGGTCGGGCGACAGGAGATGCGGTGAATTTGTACCCTAATTAAGTTAATAACAATGTACCTACCTATATAGTTTAAGTTTAAAAAATTTGCCTCTCAAAAGAAATTTCAATCGTTGTACTGTTGATATTTGTCTCTGTTGACTAATGAGTTTGCCAACCACTGGCCTCTAAGGATGAAAGTTCATCAAACTATCCATAGTATTCTTTCAACAAATCCCCTTTTATCTGGAATAATGTAAGTAGAAATTTTCCTTACAACCCAATGATTACTAAGGAAATTATATCTAGACTAGTTGGATCCCAATTGGAAAGGGTGGCCAGGACACTTGTGTCCAGAGTGAAGCAAATGAGAAAGCAAAATCATATACAAAATAATGCACTAAAAATCTTTAATCCTCCCTAGCTATACCACATGCTACAAGGTAATAAAATTGGAAAAGGAATGAGAAAGTGAAAAATTTTTAGTCTAATAATTCCTTTGCCAATAGATCCGACCTCCTGGAAGGAATTTGGTTGATATCAATTAGAACAATCTGAGATACTCAGCATATCGATTAAGCAAAGGGTTTGACGAATTTGGAGGCTCAAATCCACCAAACTGACGAGAATGACACAACTGCTTTCATTGCAAAAATCTGCTGCTGATGCTTCCTGAGACTTTTGCATCAGAGACCATGGAGAAAGCCAAGTAGTGGAGCACAAGCAGTTTGAAATGCCATGTCCCACAGGCACTTGCCAGTTTGAGCAGAATAAAAACAGCAGAAGAAAAATTCTTCTAATTTTCAAAAAAGTGTATTCTTACCATTTGCAACAGCATGGATAGAACTGGAGAGCATTATGCTAAGTGAAATAAGCCAGTCAGAGAAAGATAAATATCACATGATTTCACTCATTTGTGGATTATAATGAACAACATAAACTGATGAACAAAAACAGATCCAGAGACAGAGAAGCATCGATCAGACCGTCAAACCTCAGAGGGAAGGTAGGGGAGGGTGGGGGTAAGGGGGAGAGATCAACCAAAGGACTTGTATGCAAGCATATAGGCTTGACCAATGGACACAGACAACAGGGGGTGAGGGCATGAGTGGGGGGGATGGGGGTTAATGGGGGGATAAGGACACATATGCAATACCTTAATCAATAAAAAAAATTAAAAATAAAAAGTGTATTCCATTCTAAAGCAATACATAGCTCCTCTAAACAAGTCAATACAAAAATATAAGCCTTAACACATTGTATGCGGGAAACGTATTTATACATTTTACGTATTTATACATTCTACCAGTGTAGTAGAGCGTGGGACACGTATTAATACATTTTTTATAGACTAGCAGTAGAATGTGGGTAATGCATAAATACATAAACTAAAGTTATCGTAATTTTACTGAACGTTGCCATTTGCTCAAAAAATTAGCAAAAATGGCCCGCGCCACCTGTTAGCGCACCATAAAAACTACCCGCAAACAATGTGTTAACATTTCTGGGTAAGATTTTCTTCTACTATATCATTGCCGCCTTTCAAATTTGGAAGAGAGGGAGAGAGAGAAGCAGACAAAAGAGTAAAGCTTCTTTCTTTAATGATATCAGAGTGAAATTATGTAGGCTTCAAGTTCTTTCATGACTAAGTACTACAGTACTACTTATTTACCTGTGGAGTAATTTATGATTGACAACCAATGAGTCAATTAACAAAAGCACAGGAAATAGCCTAGTAAAATCACATGTCTTCTAGGAAAAACTATAGGGTTCTGTAGCACTTTAGAACCCTTTGGAAATAGAGATGAAGAAATATCTAAAATAAATACACTTTTGGAAAAAGCACAATGTTCACAGGCCTGCAATTGATAAGGCAGTTTTAGCTATCAGAATTAATATGATCTGGTGGCTGCTGCTAATGATTGATAGCCACTATAACTCTTCTCCTACAGCACCAATTTTGGTGAAATGTAAAACAGTGCCTGGCCTTGATTTGGAAGAAAAATATGCCTTTCTTTTGCTGAGTATGGCTATCTTAAGTATACCATTGACACGAATAGCAATTGCAAAGTCATCGTGGGAATTAGCATGAGTGTCTAACTTTGGAGATGTTTTGAGGACATCAGTGGGTGAAAAGTGACTTCATTGACCCTATATGATCATTTAAAAAGGGGGAAGCTTTTTCGTATTCATGATTTTCTTATCAAATGAATATATGAATTATGATAGACTTCTGTTGCAACAGTGGATGGAGTGGTTTTTTATAAATATTATAAAGAAATTATACAACTGAAATTATCAGTACTGCAAATTTTTCTTCAAGTAAAAGAGAGGCAGTGTGCTTATCCAACCACATTATCTCCTGGATCCCTTTGAAAATTATAACACATATTTTGATAGGGTTGATTAAGGTTACAAATAAAGTCTATGGCCAAGGAACAAAGTAGAGATTGTTACATTAGCTGAATTAATTATATTTTAATGAAGCTAACTGCCCATACTTAAGATAAAGCATAAGCTCAAATAGAATTAGGTTTTCATTCAGCTACAAAGAGAATAGATTTTTACGAGGTATTTGTATTTTCTCTTACAAACATCTCAAAAGAGATTTTCTTTAGATTTATTACTAAGATAAATGGTGTTATATGGAAGAGAGTCTCCAAGTTAACAAATGCTAGGTTTCTCTGATCTCTTAAGGCAATAAGAAGAAACTTTGAGGGTTTAGAGCAGGGGTGGGCAAACTTTTTGACTCGAGGGCCACAATGGGTTCTTAAACTGGACTCAGAAGAAGGAGCTGTGGCCGTGTTTCCTGACGTTGCATGTTAACACTGCTGCTGGTGAAGGAGCGGAGGGGAGAGCAAGAGAACCCTCCGCTCTTTCGGCTCCGCCGCCCACTGCTGGTTTAGAATCTTAAAAGAGTTTACTGAAAAATATTCTGGATCCCCTTTCCATGTCTGAGATCACGTGAGCATGAGTTTGGTTGAAGGCAATGTTTCAGACAATATGAATCTATATGTCTATCATTCTACTTGGATATAATATAAATATACTATGCATTGAGTTTATGATTGAGCCTACCTATTCAGGTAAAACTGACAAAAACATGGCTTTTGAAGGATTAAACAATTAAAAAGAATTAATATTTTAATTGGATCCGATTGTAATTGGATCTATTCCCATATTGGCCAATGTGTTTCACAAGCAAAATATTAGATTCCTTAGCTATTGACAATTCCTCCCAGAACAAGAATCACTCAAAAAAATCAAGAAGTGACAACTATAATAAATCAAAGGAAATCTACTTCTAAGTCACAAATATCCTTGAAACTTATTGCTCAAAACAGGTAACTACATAGAGAAGCGTGAGGTTATATATTTGAGGTTATATTTATATGAGAAAATGTAAGACAGTCAGGTGACATTAGAATAAAAAGATAAACAGAAAACAGTGTTACCATTGAAGAAAGCCTTTAAAATCCCACCCACTTTAAGCCTCAAATAAAATTGAGGTATCTACTGTGTCCTTCATCTAAGACAATTTTGCCACTGGCCAATTGGAAGAAGTAATTAATTATTCTCTCCTTTTTATCTCACAGTTTTAGAGATAAAGTAAGCATCAGAATTCAGGAGAAGAATAGGTATCTCCCCCCAAATAAATTCTGTCTTTATATTTGGTGTTTCAATACCAATAGGTAAAGTTCAGCATAGTTTCAGAAGCCACATGCATGGCTGATGGGTTCATAATCCATAAAAAGCAAATAAGAGTGACATCAATCCAGGTTCCATCAAGAAGCAAGGTTAGTTTGTTTTCAATTTTAGAAACACCTCATTTGTTCAAAGGTACAGTAAGAGTTGAAGACAGCACAAAATTCACTTTCTCTTTTCAAAATATGTGAATTGAGAACAGTGTTTTGGAGAGACTTACTGCATTCATGTTGTGAATAATTTTCTTACAACTACTGAGCTGTCTGTTAAACAGATATGTCTTACCTCCTCAAACACCTGGACTTTTGTTCTTTTAAATTTCAGTAAACAGCTTTTGTTTGAATCCCATAAACAACAAATACTCCAATAAATAACAATTCATGGTTGAATGAGTCAAATAAGTATGAAGGGAAATAAACTATGTTTGGAAAGTTGTTTTAAACATTGTTTTCTGTAGAGAAAGGGCGGCACACTGACAGCTTTGAGGTCTGTCTTTCAGCTACACCATCTCTGGCCAAGTAAGAAATTGTCATGTTTGGCATTTCTTTTGAAGCTATTTTTCATGAACCGATGTCTCAACCAGCCTGACCTATCATCTGTAAAAAGTTCATTATGCCTTTGGTAAATATTTTATAAATTGGGAAACATAAAACTTCAATCAGCAGATCTGGGCCAGGCCTTTCCAGAAGCAAAAGAACAATAAAATGAAAAAAATATGCAGGACTATGCAACCAATAGCATAATTTCTAGATATGCAGCCTTCTGGCAGTTATTTTATAAGATCTCTTACCTGAAAGTGTTTCGAAGCTTTAAATAAATGTAGTGCCCCTATGTGTACTAAAATGAATGCTGATTAGTGTAGTAATCCCAATTTGTTCAACGCAACATACTACCTTCTTATTACTACCTCAACATGTGTTGAAATAAGGTGATTTTCATGAATTTTAAACTGAATTGCTTTAAATCTCCAACTTTCTTCATCTTTAGGATTATTCATTTATGTGGAAATAGTGCATTACTGTGGTGCTATAGTTACATTCAAAATTATCAGATGTTTAGTGTCTTAATTCTATGCATTGTTACATAGTTTATTACAACATAAAATATCATTTAAGTTCAGTCAATAGTATCTGTTTAACAACTATAATTTTCTAGCTAACCACATGTCCTATTCTTAAATAAAATAATAGATAATCTACTTAATTCAGAGTCCATCTTTCATAATCCCTTGTGTTTCAAATTAATGGGATTTAATTATACTTATCTATTATTAGGCAATATAGTGGTCAGCACTATGTTAAAAAAGAAACAGTCTTATAATCAAGGCTTTCTGTCTAAATGAGAACAAGTTTGTTATTTAATAGCAAGTAAAATATATTAACTACCCTTCTTACATTAGAAACCAAGATAGTCAAGGCTGAAAGCAATGCAAGTAAATGATTTATATTCTCACACAAATATATATTTTTCAACACCAATTATATTTTCTACCATGATCACAGTGTCCTCCTATATTGTTAGCCTTTTAGTGACTCAAAATAAGAAGAGGAAGGGAAAGAGCGTTAGACATCCAGGGACTAGGGAAGGGAAGGGAGAGATAAGTCAAAGAAGACAACTTATACAATTTCCAAAAATCATTATTTTTAAATAGAAAATTAATAACCCTTTTTGACTCAGTGCAATATATTTTAAAGTACTTAGGTTAGCAAACATTCGAGACTAAAATTTCAAATTTGTTAGCAAAGTAGACACATTTATAATTAGCATATTTGTTAATGATTGAATGAGATGGTAGCATGATACATAGAACTACTTAAGGGCAGTATTTTGTTTTGTTTTCATTTCAGATCACCACCAACAACTTGGTGACTGAGTCATAGTAAGGGTTAAGAAAAAGGGGTTGTTGTGTGAATAGATGAAAAGAGTGGAAAAGAAAATCACGAGGAAAAAAAAGATGGGGAAAAGGAAAGGGAAGAAAAAATAGTAGCCAATTACGTTTGTCCCAAACTGAACCCATCAAAGAGGAATGAAAGCCACCTTGAACCTTCACAGTTTCAGGACAGTGTCACAGTATTTTCCCTCTCTCAGGCTTCCAAACAATAATATTTTTTTAAACTAAAAAACTGATAGTTTTCCTTATCTTAATGTGTATAAACAGTTCCTGGAATATTCAAGAGATATTTAATTCCTCCATACAATATTAATTTTTATCCAATTATAATAAATATTTATTGTTTGAATTTACTCAGTAATTTTTTGAAATATCTAATCTTCCACCATGTGTGAGTATTAAAGATCAAGTTCAGTGTCAGAATGGTAAAAAATCTTCATTTCCAATTTAACTTTATCAATTGAAATTAGAATTCAGACTTTTGGCAGAAACAAAGCTCATTGTCCACTATCACATTTCTGACAGACAGAAGCTATCTTCCATGAACCGATGTCTCAACCGGCCTGACATATCATCTGTAAAATGTCCATTATGCCTTTGGTAAATATTTTATAAATTGGGAAACATAAAAGTTCAGTCAGCAGATCTGGGCCAGGCCTATCCAGAAGCAAATGAATAATAAAATGTGAATGTGTCTACGTGCTCACACTTGGAACTAAACACACTTCCCTTTAAATTATGCCTACTGAAACAATAGCTTGTCATTTTTTTCTAAGAATATTAAGCATGTTTAAGACTGTTTTTTTGGAAAATATAGCTAAAAGGTACCAGAGTACAAAAAACATGAGAATGTTACAAACATATAAGAAAATATAATCTGTGAATTTGTTGCAGTTTATATTTTTATAACTCAGCATTTTACCAAAGTAAGACCTGCTAGAGTCTTAAGCCTCAAACTTTGTTTTTTCCAGTACTTTTTTAAAGCAATCATTTAAAACAAACAAACAAACAAACAAACAAGTTGCAGGAATAGGAGCGGAAGTAATAAATAAGGAAAGGAGACAGTCAATGGCCTCAAGGCAGAGTGTTTAGAAGCAGGCCTTGAAGTCAAAACTTGGGGCCAGAATCTGAGATCTGATGTTGACTAGGTTTAAAACTTAAGCAAGTTATCTATCTGTATGACCTTGTATTTCTTCTCCATCAGTATCCTGTGGTCAATGACATCCACTTTGCAATTTAAGACATAGCTGCATATATAGACAGACAGATATAAATATATAGATACATGTCACACAGTGGATGTTCAATTAATAGTGCAGGTATTACTACTACTACCATTACTACTACAACTATTATTATTACCATAGACTGTTATGCCTGTTGGAGATTAAGTATGGGAAGAAAATGCTGGAATCCCAAAAGTGGCAGTTAAATCTCAAGCACATTCAAACCTTGTGTTTAATCTGTTTATTTCTAAAATTAAAGTGATTAAAGTTTAATAATATCTTATGATTATATTCTCCTCTATAATTTTCAATTGGCTTCCAAAAAGCATTATTGCTGTTTGAATTGTTTTCAACATTTTTTGGACTATTCCATCCTGATCAAGTGTTATTCTGAGGCAATTGCAAAATTAAACTTAAAAATGTCAAATTATAAAATGACAGAGTTGAAAAATTATTTAGTCTGCCCCTCTGACATAAGAAGAGAGTGAGGCCTAAGAAGGTTGCAATAACTTGACCAAAACTACATAGAAAATAATTAGTAATTCTAAAATATTTGCAATATTATCTACTTATATAAAAACCATGGGTGGTGTTCATCACATAAAGAGGAACAGCCATGACCGAGCAGAAGGAAGTCAGTCCTACAGGGGTTGTCTTGGCAATGGCTGCGCCCTCCCCCAAGCTGTTTCCCAGAGCTGTTTCCTGTAAGGGTGGAGTTTGAGGCAGGAACCCGCCCTCGGAGCGTGGAGGCAGATCTTTCTAAAGTGTGCCGTGCCAGCACGGGGTGAACCTGAATGGGACAGCTGAAAGGCTTAGAAAAGACAGACAAGAGAATGAAAGCCGGGTCTCAGTGGGACACTGCTTCTCTGAGAGACAGCGCCCATGCCCACAGCCATGCCTTTATTTTATAGCAGATGCTATGAGGCAAAGTAAGGGCGTGACCAAGATGTTTACAAACATTCTCCTGGGTTTCAATCCTACTCAACTACCTGCACCTGAACTCTATCAAGCCCACCTCACTCAGGCACGTGGGGCCACGTGTTCGGACCATAGGTTCAAGCTTATAACTACAACTGGTGGCTATAATTGTGCTGGGAGGGCCCTGCCCTCCAAGCTGGGACTTGCACGTGGCAATGAGAGGACTGTGCCCTCTCATCAGTCCAAGGCTTGAACCTGTCCAAAACACTGTAGCGCTCCCCACAATAAAGTTTCAATTCTGTTTCTTTGTTAGTAATGTTGTGGCCCCACCCCATAACAAAGAAACAAAGGAACATTTCCCCATCGCATTTCTGAATAATATTACTCCTTCGGGAATGCCGTGTCATAAATTAAAATTGAAAGTGGGTGCAATCATCATGCTATTGAGAAATCTCAATAGTAAATGGGGTCTTTGTAATGGTACCAGATTTATTATCAAAAGATTACGACCTAACATTATCGAAGCTGAAGTATTAACAGGATCTGCAGAGGGAGAGGCTGTTCTGATTCCAAGAATTAATTTGTCCCCATCTGACACTGGCCTCCCATTTAAATTGATTCGACGACAGTTTCCCGTGATGCCAGCATTTGTGATGACTATTAATAAATCACAAGGACAAACTCTAGACAGAGTAGGCATGTTCCTACCTGAACCCGTTTTTGCACATGGTCAGTTATATGTTGTTTTCTCTCGAGTTTGAAGAGCATATGTTGTTACAGTTAAAGTTCTAAGTACTTCATCACAAGGGAAATTAGTCAAGCACTCTGAAAGTGTTTACACTCTTAATGTGGTGTACGGGGAGATATTAGAATAAGTTTAATCACTTTATCAGTCATTGTTTGCATCACTGTTCTTTTTATATCATGTTTTTGTTTGTTTTGTTTTTTTTTTAAATATATTTTATTGATTTTTTACAGAGAGGAAGGGAGAGAGATAGAGAGTTAGAAACATCGATGAGAGAGGAACATCGATCAGCCGCCTCCTGCACACTCCCCACTGGGGATGTGCCCGCAACCCAGGTACATGCCCTTGACCGGAATCGAACCTGGGACCCCTCAGTCCGCAAGCCGACGCTCTATCCATTGAGCCAAACCGGTTTCGGCATGTTTTTGTTATTTTCATATCATGTTTTTGTCATTTTTATATCATGCCTCTGTTGTTGTTATATCCTTTTGTTACTGTTTAATTATTAATAAATTTATATATGATTTTCATATGCATTTTACTAATTTCCTTTCATCTCTCACACTTCTATTATAGAGAAAGGGCAAATAGCAACATTAAAATATCTCTGCTAATTAATTCCCTTTTTTAAAAAAATATATTTTATTGATTTTTTACAATAAAGAGGAAGGGAGAGGGATAGAGAGTTAAAAACATCAATGAGAAACATCGATCAGCTGCCTCCTGCACACTCCCCACTGGGGATGTGCCTGCAACCAAGGTACATGCCCTTGACCAGAATCGAACCTGGGACCCTTGAGTCCACAGGCTGATGCTCTATCCACTGAGCCAAACCAGTTAGGGCAATTAATTCCCTTTTAACGTGCACGAATTTCATGCACCGGGCTACTAGTTTACAAATAAAAATGAATGAGAACTATCATAAGAAAATAGTTTCAAGTCTAACCAATAACAAAGCATTCTAAATGATGTTTAATTAAAAAAATTAAACAATTAAAAATGTTTACAGTTTCTTAGATCATGATTGCAATGAAACATGGACCTGAGACTAAGCATGTCAATGTCTACAGTGTAAACATATTATTGACCTAGTACAGAAATCAGTACATTTTGGGTTCATACCAGAGATATTTTCAAAGCCATATTTAGAGTAATGTTTGATTTTGATGTCATTCAATTTTGAGGAGAGTTTCTTTATTCCTACAGTATAGTACCAGGAATAAAAATTCAAACCTTTAAGTCTATTTTCGAGTGTGATCATCCTATATAATAAAAGCCTAATATGCTAAGTGTCTGACAGTTTATTCAACCAGTCTCTATGACATGCACTGACCACAAGGGGGCAGGCACTCCAACTAGTAGGTTAGCTTGCTTCTGGGTTCTGGTCAATGGGGCCTGGGTGAGATGGGCCAAACACGCCCTGGAGCCCTCCTATGGTCCCTCCCCTCCATTGTGCACCAGTGGGGTCCCTCAGCCTGGCCTGTGCCCTCTCACAATCTGGGACCCCTCAGAGGATGTCAGAGAGCAATTTTCAGCCCAATTCCTGCAGGCTAGGCCAAGGGACCCCACTGGTGCATCAATCCGTGCACTGGGCCTCTAGTTTAATATAATACTTCTCAATTTTTTTTAGTTGGCTAATCCATTTGGTGATACAAAATATTCATGATCTTTTGATCTCATCCTCTCTGGTTCACCTCAGGAAAAAAAATCATCAGAATTAATCAAAACCTATCATCTTCATATTTACCTTTTTAAAATTTTAAGTAAAATATTTATTCATGAGAGAAACCAAAATGTAGCCATTACCACATCACATGTGTAAATATTAAGTTATTAATTCACAGACTATCTAAAGATTCTTAAATATCAAAACCCATGTGGTAAAACAATTATTTACTTTGTTTGCATTCTATTCCATGCTCTAGATTTGACATTGTATATTGTTATGATAAATCCTAATGATCACTCTCCTAGGCACGTGTTATTCTTGATTATATCTTGACCATTTTCAGATAAAGACACTGTTGCTAAGCAAGTTTAAATAATTTGTTCATGGTTGTATAATCTGAATTTGAACCAAAGTTTGTAAATATTCTCTTTCAATGACACTTGCTGCCCCTCCCCCAATAAAATCTTCAGATATTGTTTCTAAAAATCTAAGAAAAAGAAATGCTATTCAGGACTGGCACAGATTTGATATAAAATAAAAATAGAATTCTGCCCTGAGCACAAGCTCCCATAGTGGTCAGAACATTCCTCCATCCTGTTCCGTCTACTGATACCACAGAGTATTTGACTTGACGGTTACATAGATATCAAAAGCAGTAGTCATAGAAGTGGCTCCTGGGAGACTGTCTGTGTCTGGCAGGGATGAGCAATACATTATCAGGAAAGAGAAAGGAAAGTCCTGATGGAAGCTGCACTGCATAGTAGTTCTACCCTTCTCTTATTTGGCCTTTTCTATTCCCCTCCTTTAGCTTACTTCCTAATTTGCTATTCTTTTTCCCTTCCTCATCTGTCTGCTCAGACTCAGAACACCTACCAATAACTTCTCCACAAATAAATGTGTAAAATATTTAGAGAACATATAAAACTATGATAATATATCCACAACACTCTCTACTCTCATTTTATACTGATATTTCACTATTTAGTATTGTTTGGTATATGTGCTTCTGATTCAGTTCCTAATACACATGAAGTTCTAATTTGCATGAAGAAAAATATATTTTGAGTAATCATTGGATATGTTCTCCAAGCTCCTATCAGGCACACAGTGGTATCCACACAGTAAATATATGTTCACGATGATAATGATGGTAGATTTGGTACAGTTTTTAAAAGTGGTAGTTTATGACATCCAAATACCATTTAAGTTATCCCAGTGACTATTGATCAGTGTCTCACATGAAAGCATAGAGTTTATTAATATAAAGTTAGTGTAAGGAACTTTCAAGCACTACTTTGCACATTTAGATGGTCTTGATCTAAATTCTACTTTATGAGACTAACATGTGTGATGACAGCTGGCACAGGATTTCAAAGAAAACAGATCAGGCAAAATGAGAAAGTTCACAGTCTGTTCACTGAAATTAATGTCAACAATCAACCAAGTATTGTTATGTTTTTATAATATTTGCTAAACTTTCAATTAGAGATTTTTTCTCAAATGTAAAATTGTGAAATATATCAGAATACACATCTGATAATTTACAGAGAAAATAGTGCCACTCAACTTTTCCTCTGAGAGTCACTATCCTTGTTAACCAGACTAAACCTACTGACTAGACAAACTGGGAAAGCACATTGTTCCTAGGGCCTCCCTGGCATCATGTATAAAGACTAGAGCAGGCCCCAGTGAACTAGTAGCCAAGGATATACATGGGTTACTTAATCCCTAATATTCTTTACTTTCAATGCACATTTAAGATATCTAACAATATTTAAAATTCCTCATTTAATCCATTTGAAATTTACATTTAAATAAAATATTTTAAAATAATTTAAAGTCATGTGCAATTAGAATATATGACCTGTCCAGAAAGTGAGAAAATCGTTATTGGCAATAATTTTTGGCTGGGCTCAGAAAACGAATATGTTGACATTTGCACATGCATAAATGCATAATATTAAATTGTTATGATGAAAATTCACTGATCAGAAAAGACTATGCTTAAAAAAGCACTTCTGAAGAGTCAATGTTGGCTCCATTTAGTCTGGGACTCTAAAGAATGGGTGGGTGTTCACTAAAAATATAAAACTTTTCCAAACTAAAGAGCTTTCATGACTCTCAAAAGTAAACTGTAATCATTTCAAGATCAGACATTCTCCTAAAATTTTCACAACTCCCTGAACCTGAAAGTGTCATGAACCTAAAATTGTCTTTTTATTTCCATTCCTTTAAAAACTCCTGAAATTTCATAACGATATTAAATATTAATAAAATATTTAATATGTAGGAATATTTTATTCCATTGTTGAAAACTGAGGTTAAAAAAGAAGTGGAAATAGTTCTCATCACTGAAAATAAATAGTACTGCTACAACTGCAATTGACACATGCATTAAAGTATGTACTATTTTAATGGGTAAAATTTAGACACACATGCACAGTATTGTTATGTTTTTATAATATTTGCAAAACTTTCACTTGGAGATTTTTTTCTCAAATATAAATGCTTTTGCATTATAGCTTTTCACAGAAATATGAGCATCTGATTATGCTCTCCCATGTCAATACTCTGTTTGGACTAGGCATGATTGTGATATGAACATAGATGGCAGATGCCTTGACTTTTCATGTAGTTAATCATAACTGGAGGCGTTCCAAGGCATTGGTCCTGAAGAAATGTGACAGTGTGTGGGCTTCTGTGTAATAATAAATAAAGCAATGGAGTTTCTGCAGTTTCCAGTTTCTCTTTTCATTAAAGCTTTTGAGTTTCATTCTCTCTGCCTTTGAATAATTGCTATTAAGTAGACCTCTTTGGTAATATTGAGAGAAAGAAAAAGAGCTGTTTCCTGCATATTACGTTTAATGGTGCTCAATAGTTAATCATAAAAAAGTCAATTGCCTGTTTTCTATACCTGATGTAGAAATTTATTTGGTGGACTGAGTTTGAATGTGAAATGGTGATAAATCATTAAAAACTACCTCCAAAATTATCTGTTCTTTTGTTCCTGATAGTGAGAGAAGAAATTTATAATAAATCAAAAAATAAAGGAAAGCATGGTAAATGCCTTTCCTGAAATTAAAACAAGAATAACAATCAAATTCTGCCTATTCTCATTTATGTAAAATCTCATTTTATTTCAATAATTGTATTTAACCAGCTAAAATATTCATCCATTTTCCCAATGTAATCATTCTTCCCGCTAACTGGCAGATCATAATTCCAGTAAGGCAGCTAAAAAGACAGACTTTCCCCTAAATTTCAGGCTTTTCTGTGAGAATTAGCAACATTTGGTGTCAAATTAATAACGGAATAGAAGATTATAACACCAAAGTAGGGAAAAATTCTTGGTGGAATGTATTCAAAAAGCAAATGTGTGTACTGAACAAAGTGGGGACATTCCTGCTAAATCAGTGGCATTAATAGGCTTTATTTCAAGCTTAGCCTTTTTATACAGCAATCATCTTGCAAGTTGCCTTTTAGAGTATTCCCTATCTCATAAACAGATCTGTGGCTTCAAAGGCCAGAACAACTAATGTAAAATAGAAGATCAGTGTGCAGAGATACTACTTCAGTATGGAAGCATCTTAAAAAGAAATTCAGAAACCCAGAAATGAATAACAAATACTACTCAGTGAACATGGACACCAAGCTATAACTTGTCAACTTCAAGAAGTTTCATATTCTTCAAAAATATGGTTAATTTTCCTTTAAATTATGCCGCTAATTTATTTGGACATATCCATTCCTCCAGGTAACATCTCTTTATTCGCCTAATGTACAGCTTTTGGTATATTTACTTTTTTCACTTTTAATCATGGTTCTGATACAAAAAGTAAGAAGCAATTGCTTTTAGTGTGTTTTGTTTTTGCTGTACTAGCTTAATATTTCTTCCTATCATTGCAATATTTAAGCTTTCCTCCCGCTTATCATTTTGTTCTTATTAGGGCAGCCCATTGCCTGTCATGTTCTCTAGTTGCTTGTTCAACGTTTGCTAACATTTTCCTCTTTGAAAGATATAACCACCCTCAGGATTCAAATTAAAGGCAACATAATATTTTAAAAATATATTTTATTGATTTTTTTACAGAGAAGAAGGGAGATAGATAGAGAGTTAGAAACATCGATGAGAGAGAAATATTGATCAGCTGTCTCCTGCACACCTCCTACTGGGGATGTGCCCGCAACCAAGGTACATGCACTTGACCGGAATCGAACCTGAGACCCTTCAGTCTGCAGGCCGACGCTCTATCCACTGAGCCAAACCAGTTAGGGCTTAAAGGCAGCATAATTTTAAGAACAGCCTATCTTCAAGTGTTTGATCTCCATATTTTCAATGATAGATTTTGAAGTATCAACTTCATATATCCAGAAATGCACTTAGTAATTTCAATAATCTTGGTGTTTTATTTTCAAATAAAACTTTATCTATTGCTTGGAACTTATAACAGTTTTTCTATGTAGAGATGGCTGTAATACAAAATTGACAGGCCTAGTAGAGCAATGGATGACACAACTTCACTGAAGATGACAATATAGCACAGGAAAGGTGGTCTCTGTTCACTTTTCAAACTCATTAATTCTCCAGCTTTTCTAATTGCCTTTAACAACACAAATTATTATTAAACCATGACATTTGCTCAATGTTCTCATAATAAAATATATTATATAATCAGAAATATTTTTCCCAAATCTATTTCCTGGAAATCTGTACCTCCTTCACTTGATGCTCTTGTAAGAAAGTGAAACAATAAAACAATTCTGTAGGGAAGGAAGATCTATGAATTCCAAGGATGCTATATTATTATGTATTCTATAATTATTTTTCCAGCAGTTGCCCTAGAATCTGGCTAAGAACCAAGAACTATCATCATTCTATCATTAAAGGAAACGGAACAAAGTTTCAACTCCCTTTGAAATAACCTATTCTGTCTCCCCCCCACTTCCAAGTGAGAATCCCAATGTGAGAATCCCATACCTCCTCCACACACATATATTCAGCATGAATATTTATTTTCCTGCTCTGAAGTAAACTTAAGTTTAATTAGGTCTGCAATAAACTGGGGGAAAGGCTAGTTTTCAAATTGGACTTGCCTTTACCAAATATGTCAGTACCTCTTTGTTTCTGAAATTAGGTTTGCATACTTCCCCTTTGTTACCTTTAAATTAAACTGCTAAGACATAACACATATTGAAATCTGTTCAAAGACATTCTGTCATTACTGAAGTGTGAGCCTCTTTTTAAAAGGTAAAAGATATCATATGCATGGGTGTGTGTGTGTGCTCAAACAAAATGTATGTAGGAGTAAAATGTGCACTGCAGAGGTTTCTTACCAGCAGCCCATTAATTGAAGCTTCCTTGTTTTTCCAAATTCTGAATAATTCCCATCTTCCTTGGCTCTCTCTGAGCATGAAATCCAAATCCCTTGATGCAGGAAGGGGTAAAGCTGCAGATTAGAGCACTGAGACAGTTAAAGAATGTTAGTTTTGCCCCACGGGGAATAAAGAGCAAAGGTTTCAAATGACTTTTCAGAATGCTTGCTTGTTCCCTAAGCAACATGTGATAACTAAGATAAGATGAAAATATGCTACACTGATTATCAACTCTGAATTTGCACATGTGCGTTTGTTATGTGCAAATATTTTCTCCCAGAAATGGTACAGGTGCACTGTAGCCTTTTGCTCCACCTGACTAAAAATAGCCTTAAGTTCTGTGCTGCTATTATAATTTAATTCATACACATAGCAGCCTGTCACCTCCATTCATATAGAGTTCCTCAATTTTATATTCCCAGGGCTATCTTATAAAATTACACTACTCTCCCTTCAGCCACCCATTTGCTTTGCCTTGATAGGAAGATGGGCTCTCATCCCTGAGTCGGCAGCTTTGTAATTTATTATTTACTCCACTGCACATTCAGGTTTTCAGTAATAACTGCTTTTCAATCCCTGCACACTGAGAGAATTGATGCTTTTTGTTCATTTATTTTGGGCCCTATATCAGCTTATGAATTTCCTGAACTTGATACCAACAGATAATGAATGAATCACTATTATTTCATTGTTCATTAGAGGTGAATTTTCAGGAGCACTGGCTTTTCAACTTTCTCTTCTCATCAGCGTACTTTACATAATTGCTCTTACATCCAAATTGTATATTTCATAGTCTTTTGCCACTAAAAGCTTGCTCCGAAATAATATGCCATACCAATAATATCTCTAATCTACTTAAAACCAGCTCCTGCATTTTCTAATCACTCACCTCTATCAAAACATATGATATGGACACAGAACCTAGATACAGAACCTAGAGACAGATGAACTTCCTTGGAGAGAACATGGCAAAAGATCCTGGACAGAAACTGGCCACAGAACCTAGAGACAGAACCTAGCGAGAGGACATGGCTGAAGAACCTAGAGACAGAACCTGGCTACAGAACCTGGATAGAACATGGCAAGAGAACCTGACTAGAAACTGGTGACTGAACCTGGCTGGAGAACCTCGACAGAACCTGGCTGGAGAACCTAGAGAGAGAACGTGGCAACAGAACCTGGACAGAACCTGGCAGGAGAACTTGGCAGGAGAACCTGGCTAGCGAACCTGGTGACAGAACTTGGCTGGAGAACCTAGACACAGAACCTGGCTGGAGAACCTAGACAGAACTTGGGTGGAGATCCTAACCAGAACTTGGCTAGAGATCCTGGCTAGGCTGCTGATCAACTGAACGCTGTCTCCGTGTCATTCCTTCTTCGCGACTCCGTCCACACCTTTGGGGACCCCTGGACCTGCTGGGGTTGGACCCCAGCAGTCGATGTTTCTCTCTCATCGATGTTTCTCTCTATCTCTCTCCTTTCCTCTCTGTAAAAACTCAATAAAATATATTTTAAAAAAACATATGATATGTATTTCTCTTATATTCCTCAAGTTTTCATCTTGAGGAAATGGTTCAATTTCTTCAAAGAAGAATATTTTTACCAAGAAATATATATATATATATGATAGTATTACAGATGTCTCCCATTTTCACCCCCTTAATCCCCCTACCCCTACCCCTACCCATACCCTAGGTCAGGGGTCCTCAAACTATGGCCTGCGGGCCACATGCGGCCGGCCAAAAACATTTATCCGGCCCGTCGGGTGTTTTTGCCTCCGCTGCCTGTCCTGCTTAGCAGCGGACTCGTTCCGGGCCCGCAGTGCACATGTGTGGAATGTCTGAGGGACAGTGATCTGGCTCCCTGTTTTAAAAGTTTGAGGACCTCTGCCTAGGTCTTACCACCCTATTGCCTGTGTCCATGGGCTATACATATAAGTATGTAAGTTCTTTGGTTTATATCTTCTCATTCCCCCCATCCCCACATCAAGGTATGTCAGTCTGTTCCATGCCTCCATACTTTGGGTCTTATTTTGTTCATCAATTCATTTTGTTCATTAGATTCCACAAATAAGTGAGATCATGTGATATTTGTCTTTCTCAGATTGGCTTATTTCACTTAGCATAATAGCCTACAAATACATTCATGCTGCCCCAATGGATAAAATATTGTTCTTTTTAGAACTGCATAGTATTCCATTGTGTAAATATCCCACAGCTTTTTTTATTCATTCATCTACAGATGGGCACCTGGGATGTTTCCAGATATTAGCTATTGTAAATAATGCTGCTATGAACATAGGGGTGCATATACTCTTTCTGATTGGTGTTTCTGGGTTTTTAGGATATAGTCCCAGAAGTTAGATCCCTGGGTCAAACAAGAGTTCCATTTTTAATTATTTGAGGAAACACCACACTGTTTTCCATAGTGGCTGCACCAGTCTGCATTCCCACCAGCAGTGAACTATTATTTCCTTTTCTATGTATCATCACCAGCACTTGCTATTTGTTGATTTAATGATGATAACCATTGTGACAGATTAAAACCATCTAATTGTGGTTTTAATTTGCATCTCTTTGATGATTAATGACTTTGAACAATTTTTCATATGTCTCTTGGCCATTTGTATGTCCTTTTTGGAGAAATGTCAATTCAGTTACTCTGCCCATTGTTTTAAAAAAATTGGATTGTTTGTCTTTCTGTTGTTGATTTGTATGAATACTTAATATATTTTGGATATTAACCCCTTATCAGATGTATCATTGGCAAATATGTTCTTCCATACAGTGGATTCCCTTTTGATTTTGATGGTGGTTTCTTTTGCTTATTATTTTGATGTAGTCCCATTTTTTATTTCTTCCATATTACTCTTGACCTAGGAGATGTCTCAGAGAAAATTCTGCTACATGAGATACTTGAAATTTTACTGCCTATGTTTCTTCTAAGATTTTTATGGTTTAATGTCTTAAAATTAAGTACTTTATCCATTCTGAATTTAGTCTTCAGTGTGGTATAAGTTGGAGGTCTATTTTCATCTTTTTGCATGTGTCTGTGCAGTTTCCAGAGACAGCCTTTACTCCATTGTATGCTCTTGCCTCCTTTGTCAAATATTATTTGACCATAATGGTTAGGGTCTATTTCTGGGGTCTCTGTTCTGATCCATTCGTTTATATGCCTGTTCTTGTGCCAGTGCCAGGTTGTTTTGGTTATAATGGTTTTGTAGTATAGTTTGATATCTGGTATTGTGATCCCTCCAACATTTTTTTCCTCAAGATTTCTGAAGCTACTAGTATTTGGGGGTCCTTTATCGTTCCATATAAAATTTTTGGAGTATTTCTTCTCATTCTGTGAAGTATTTCATTGGTAGTTTAATAGGGATTGCATTGAATCTATAGATTTCTTAGGGTTGTATAGGAAATTTAATGATTTAGTTCTTATAATCCATGAACATGGTATATATTTCCATTTGTTTGTATCTTCTTCTTTTTTAAAATATATTTTTTATTGATTTTTTACAGAAAGGAAGGGAGAGGGATAGAGAGTCAGAAACATCAATGAGAAAGACATTGATCAGCTCCCTCCTGCACACTCCCCACCGGGGATGTGCCCACAACCAAGGTACATGCCCTTGACTGGAATCGAACTTGGGACCCTTGAGTCCACAGGCTGATGCTTTATCCACTGAGCCAAACCAGCCGGAGCTGTATCTTCTTCTAATACTTTTTTCAATGTCCTATAGTTTTCTAATACAGGTCTTTTACATCTTTGGTTGTTTATTCCTAGGTATCTTATTTTTTTGTTGTTGCAATGGTAAATGGGATTGATGTTGTTGTTGTTGTTGTTATTGTTTTAGTTTCTCTTTCTGAGACTTTATTATTGGTGTATAAAAATGCCATCCATTTCTTTTTTTTAATATATTTTTTATTGATTAAGATATTACATATGTGTCCTTGTCCCCACGTTACCCTCTACCCCCCACCCCCCCCACCCCCGCTCATGCCCTCACCCCCCCGTTGTCCATGTCCATTGGTTAGGCCTATATGCTTGCATATAAGTCCTTTGGTTGATCTTTCCCCCTTACCCCCACCCTCCCCTACCTTCCCTCCAAGTCCCGACAGTCCAATCAATGCCTCTCCGTCTCTGGATCAGTCCTTGTTCATCAGCTTATGTTGTTCATTATATTCCACAAATGAGTGAGATCCTGTGGTATTTATCCGCTCTCAAGTTCAAAGCTATCATTCAGAATAGAAGGTCAGATAAAGAGCTTCACGGATAAGAAAAAGCTAAAGGAGTTCATCACCACCAAACCAGCATTATATGAAATGCTGAAAGGTATTCTTTAAGAAGAGGAAGAAGAAAAAGGAACTCTTACCATTTGCCACAGCATGGATGGAACTTGAGAGCCATCCATTTCTTGATGTTGATTTTGTATCCTCTTACTTTACCAAATGAATTTATTAAGTCCAGTCATTTTTTTGTGAAGTATTTAAAGTTTTCTATGTACAATACCATATCATCAGCAGATAATAATAATTGTACTTCCTCCTTTACAATTTATATGCATTTTATCTCTTCTTGTCTGATGGCCGTGGCTAGGACTTCCAGTACTATGTTGAATAAGAGTGATAAAAGTGGACATCCCTGTCTTGTTCTGGCTCATAAGAAAAATGCTTTTAATTTTTCCCTATTGAGTATTATATTGGCTGTAGGTTTGTCGAAAATGGTGTTTATTATGTTGAGGTATGATCCTTCTATTTCCACTTTACTGAGAGTTTTTTTTTTTTTTTAAAGTGTGCTGGTCTGCCCTGACTGGTTTAGCTCAGTGGCTAGAGCATCGACCTGTGGACTGAAGAGTCCCAGGTTCGATTCCGGTCAAGGGCATGTACCTTGGTTGCGGGCATATCCCCAGTAGGGGGTGTGCAGGAGGCAGCTGATGGATGTTTCTCTCTCATGGATGTTTCTAACTCTCTATCCCTCTCCCTTCCTCTCTGTAAAAAAATCAATAAAATACATATTTTTTTAAAAAGTGTGCTGGTCCACTGGCATAGCTCAGTGACAGAGTATTGACCTATGAACCAGGAGGTCATGGTTCAATTCCCACTCAGGGCATATGCTCGAATTGCGGGCTCCATCCCCAGTGAGGTGGTGTGGGTGTTGCGGGAGGCAGCCAATCAATGATTCTCTCTCATCATTGATGTTTTTATCTCTCTCTCCCTCTCCCTTCCTCTCTTAAATCAATAAAAAATATATTTAAAAAAATTCTGCTGGATTTTGGTCTAATGCTTTTCCTGCATCCATTGATATGATCATGTGATTTTTATCTTTCATTTTGTCTAAGTGATGTATCACCTTTATTTATTTTCAAATATTGTACCAGCCTTAAGTCTTCTGAATAAATCCCACTTGATCATGGCTTATGATCTTTTTAATATATTGCTAGAAAATATTTGCTAATATTTTATTGAGGATTTTAGCATCTGTGTTCATTATGACTATTGACCTGTAATTTTCTTCCTTTGTAGTGTCTTTATATGGTTTTGGAATTAGGATAATGCTTGCTTCATAAAAAGAGTTTGGAAGTGTTCCCTCCTTTTGCATTTTTTAAAAACAGTTTGAGGAGGATAGGGGTTAGTTCTTCCTTGCATGTTTGGTAAAATTCTCCTATAAATCCATGTTGTCCAGGACTTTTGTTTGCTGGGAGGTTTTTAATTCCTGCTTCAATTTTACCAGTTGTTATTGTCCTATTCAGGTTTTATGATTCTTCCTAATTCAGTTTTGAAAGCTTATATTTTTCTAGGTATTTGTCCATTCCATCCACATTGTCCAGCTTGTGGCATATAGTTGTTCATAGTATTTGTTTACTATCTTTGTATTTCTGTGGTGTCCATTGTTGTATCTCCTCTTTCATTTCTGAGTTTATTTATTTGGGTCTTCTTTGTTTCTTGATGAATCTGGCTAGGTGTTCATTGATCTTGTTTACCTTTTCAGAGAACCACCAATTGGATTAATTGATCTTTTATACTGTTTTTTTTTTGTTTTGTTTTGTTTTGTTTTTTGTCTCTATGTCATTCATTTCTGCTCTGATTTTTATTATTTTCTTCCTTCTACTTCCTCTGAGATTTTCTTGCTGCTCTCTTTCCAATTTAGTTGTAGGGTTAGTTAATTTATTAGTGCTTTTTAAAAATTTCTTGAGGTAGGCCTGTAATACTATGAAATTTCCTCTCAATAATGTTTTAGCTGTGTCCCATAGGGTTTGGGTGGTTGTGTGTTCATTTTCATTTGTTTTCAGGAAGTTTTCTAACTTCTGGTTTGATCTCATTTGTAACCCATTAATTGTTCAATAATATGCTATTTAGCCTCCATGTATTTGAATGTTTTCAAGGTTCTGTGTGTTTTTTTTAATTGTAGTTGATTTCTAATTTCATCACATTGTGATACTAGAAGATGCTTGGTATGATATCAATCTTCTTGAATTTGTATAGAATTGTTCTGTGTCCTAACATGTGGTTTATCTTTAAGAATGTTCCATTTGCATTTGATAAGAATGTATAATCTGTTGCTTTGGGGTGAAATGTTCTGTAAATATTAGTTAGACCCATCCAATCCAGTGTCATTTAAGTCCTCTGTTTCCTTGTCGATCTTTTGTCTGGAATATCTACCCAATGATGTTAGTGTAGTGTTAAAGTCCCCTACTATGACTGTGTTACTATTGATCTCTCCCTTAAAGTCCATCAAGAGTTTTTTTTTTTTTTTTAATGTATTTTGGTGCTCCTATATTGGGTATATATATGTTTACAGGGGTTATATTTTGTTGTTGAATCATTCAATTTAGTGTTATGTAGTAGCCTTCTTTATCTCTTGTTATGGCCTGTATTTAGAAGCTTATTTTGTCAGATATTAGTATTGTTACCCCAGCTTTATTTTTTCTGGCCATTTGCATGGAATATTTTTTCCATCCTTCACTCTCAGTCTGTGTATATCTTTTGTTCTGAGGTGAGTCTCTTGTAGACAGTATATATATGGTTGATGTTTTCTTATCCATTCAGTCATCCTATGTCTTTTGACTGTAGCACTTAATCCATTTACATTTAAGGTTATTATTGATAGGCATTTATTTATTACCATTTTTATTTTCTTTATGCCTCTGATCCCCTCTCCTTTTTTTCTTGTTCTTAAAGCAGTCCTTTTAACATTTAGTGCATTGCTGGTTTGGTGGAAATATACTCCTTTAACCTCTTTTTGTATGGAAAGTTTTGTATTTCACCTTCAATTTTAAATGATAGCCTTGCTGGATATAGTAGTCTTAGATTTAGGCCCTTACTTTTCATTGCTTTGAATACTCATGCCACTCCTTTTGGCCTAAAGTGTTTCCATTGAGAAGTCAGCTAACATTCTAATGGGATCTCCTTTGTAGATAATTTTCTGACTCTCTCATGATGGCTTTATTTTTTGTCTTTAATATTTTTCATTTTAATTATGAAGTGTGTAAGTGTGGATCTCGTTGGGTTCATCTTGATTGGGACTCTCTCTGCCTCCTAAACTTGTGTGACATTTCCTTTCACCAGGTTGCTCACCTTCTTCCCCTTCCGGGATTCCTATAATGCAATAATGTTATGTTTCATGTTGTCCCAAAACTCTATGCTATCTTCCTGCTTTTTAATTTTTTTTCTATTTACTGCTCTAATTGGGTATCTTGTCTTCCAAATTGCTGATTCAACTCTCTGCTTCATCTAATATACTTTTAATTCATTCCATTGTGTTCTTTTTTAAAAAAATATATTTTATTGATTTTTTACAGAGAGGAAGGGAGAGGGATAGAGAGTTAGAAACATCGATGAGAGAGAAACATCGATCAGCTGCCTCCTGCACAACCCCCACTGGGGATGTGCCCACAATCCAGGTACTTGCCTTTGACCATAATTGAACCCAGGACCCTTCCGTCCACTGGCTGACGCTCTATCCACTGAGCCAAACTGGTTAGGGCTCCATTGTGTTCTTGATGTCAGATATGTTATTCATCATTTCTGTCTGGTACTGGTTCATGATTTCTATTTCCTTTTTCATGCTGCTATAATTCCCACTTAGTTCCTTGTAATTTGCATGAAGCTCCTTAAGCACTTTTATAACCATTATTTGAACTCTGTGTCTGATAGGTTGCTCTATGTTTGGAGATTCCTTTTTTTCTCTCACTTGGGGGTTGTTTCTATGTCTCCCAAATTTAATTGTTTCTTAGTATTTACTCCTATGTATTAGATATAACTCTTATGCCTCCCAGTCTTTGTGGGATGGCCTTATGTAGAAAGTATCTTGAGCAGTCCACTCAATGGTGCATTCTCTTTGGTCTCCTGAGCTGGGTGCTCTAGGAAGATTCCTTGTGTGTGTTATATGGGATCTCCTGTTGTAATTCAGACTTGATTGTTGATGTTCCATTCATGGGAAGGATAGCCCCTCTGATTTGCTGACAGTGAGCTTCTCTAGTGCAGGCCAACATGAGTCATTGTCCCTTTCTGTCCCTGTGCAACTGATTAAGTTCCAAGAGTTTGAATCCCCTAGTAGTCCAGTGAGTAGGAACTCTTTAACCCAGAGGCTGGGTCTGCTTTATGTCTCACACCTTAATTGTCCCTGTTCTAGCTACTCTCCCTTCCCCCATGGATCTGGGCTCTGCAGGGGTATCCTGGTCTTGGCTGGGATAGTTTGATCAGACTCATGTTGGGGGTGGTACCAGTAACTTCTAGGAGAGTGGGTTGGGCCCTTCCTCATTGTAATGTGTCAACTCTGCCTGGTTTCTTGGTTCCTCCTCTGTCACCTGCAGGGGCACAGATTTCCTTCTCCAGGCTGTTCTCCCTTGCCTCAGATCACTGCAGGTCAGGTCAGAAGTACTTTTCTCAGTCCCAGGCACTTTCATCTCATCTGTAGATCTGCAGCCTCTTTAGTATCCTCAGGTCCTCAGTACTAATAGGTGCATGTCAGGGAGGTTACAACCACCTCCTGGTCTTCAGTGCAGTTCCTGCCCCCTAACCCTGGTGGTGGAGCTGAACAGCTGGCCCCTAGGATGATGGTGGCAGTGGGTAAGTATACAGCAGGGCTGAGATTCCTGCTGGGTCAGTGGAAATCACATGGCAGTGGCACAGAGTCAGGGCTGGGTCTGTGTCTGGCACATGAGGTCAGGCTGGGTGTGTGCTAGGCACATGGAAGTCCCACTGGTGCTCCTTTCAGGTGTGCAGAGTCTGGGTTTTGTCTTCTGTGAGTGTGCAGGGTTCAGGGCAGGGTGCCCGCAGGTTTGGGACCAAGCCTCAGTGAGTCTGGGTGGTGGTAAGGCTTGAGGCCTAGCTGCTGTTGCTCCCCAAAGCCTCCTCCCAAGGAGGATATTGTAACACCTTCAAGATGGCCCACTGAGTATGATTTTGGCTGTAGGTATGTCATATAGGGCCTTTATTATGTTGATATATGCTCCCTCTATTCCCACTTTGGTGAAAATTTTTATCAGAAATTGGTATTGGATTTTGTTGAATGCTTTTTCTGTGTCTATTGGTATGATCATGTGATTTTTGTCTTTCAACGTGCTTATATAATGTATTACGTTTATTGATTTGTGAATATTTTACCAGCCTTGCATCTCTGGAATAAATCTCACTTGGTTATAGTATATGATCTTTTTAACATATTGCTGTATCCGATTTGCTAATATGTTGTTAAGGATTTTAGCATCTATGTTCATCAGGGATATTGACCTGTAATTTTCTTTCTTTGTAGTGTCTTTATCTGTTTTGGAATGAGGATGCTGGCTTCATCAAAATAGCTTGGAAATGTTCCTTACTCTTGTATTTTTTGGAATAGTTTGAGGAGTATAGGTGATAGTTCTTCTTTGAATATTTGGGAAAGTTCCTCAGTGTTGCCGTCCAGACCAGCCATTTTGTTTGTTTGGAGTTTTTTATTACTGATTTTATTTCATCAGTTGTTATTGGACTATTCAGGTTTTCTGATTCTTCCTGATTCAGTTTTGGGATATTGTACTTTTCTAGAAATTTTCCCATTTCATACAGATTGTCCAGCTTGTTGACATATACTGTTCATAGTATTTGCTTACAATCCTTTGTATTTCTGTGGTGTCAGTTGTTATTTCTCTGCTTTCATTTCTGATTTCATTTATTTGGGTACTCTCTCCTTGTTTCTTGATGAGTCTAGTTAACGGTTCATCAATATTCTTTATCTTTTGAAAGAATCAGCTCTTGGTTTCATTGATCTTTTATATTGCTCTTTTAGTCTCTATGTCATTTATTTTTTATATTTTTATTAAGTTATTACATATGTGTTCTTATCCACACGTTACTCCCATCCCCTTCACTCATGCCCTCACCCCCCTGTTGTCTGTGTCCATTGGTTAGGCCTATATGCTAGCATATAAGTCCGTTGGTTGATCTCTGCCCCTTACCCCCCTGAAGTTTGACGGTCTGATCAATGCTTCTCTGTCTCTGGATCTGTTTTTGTTCATCAATTTATGTTGTTCATTATATTCCATAAATGAGTGAGATCATGTGATATTTATGTTTCTCTGACTGGCTTATTTTACTTAGAATAATGCTCTCATATGTCATTTATTTGTGCTCTAATCTTTATTATTTCCTTCCTTCTATTTACTCTGGGATTTTCTTGTTGTTCTCTTTCTTATTCTTTAAGTTGTCTTATTGCATATTTTATTATTAATTTTTCTTGTTTTTTGAGGTAAGCCTGTAGTGCTATGAACTTCCCTCTCAGGGCTGCTTTTGCTGTGTCCCAGAGAGTTGGGGGTTTGGTATCTTAATTTTCATTTGTTTCCAGGATTTTTTAAAATTTATTTCTTGATTTCATTGGTAACCCATTCATTGATTAATAACTTTCTATTTAGCCTCCATGGGTTTGAATGTTGTTGATTGTTTTTATTATAGTTGATTTCTAATTTTATTCCACTGTGATCTGAGAAGATGCTTGATATGATTTCAATCTTTGTGAACTTGTAGAGACTTTCTTTAGATCCTTATCATGTGGTCTTTCTTTGAGAATGGCCCATATGCCCTTGAGAAGAATGTATATTCTGCAGGGTTGTGGTCAAATGTTCTATAAATTTCAATTAAATCCATCTGATCTAGTGTGTCCTTTGGAGCCATTGTTTCTTTGTTAATTTTTTGTGTGGAAGCTCTAAGATATATCCAGTAAAGTCAGTTGGGGTATTAAATTTCCCTACTATGACTGTAATGTCCTAGTTCTCTTCTTTAAAGTCCTCAAGATATATATATTCTCCTATATTGGGAGCCTGTATGTTTATCAGGGTTATATCCTCTTGTTGGATTGATCCTTTTAGTATTATGTAGTTACCTTTGTTATCTCTTGTGATGGCCTTTATTTTGTAGTCAATTTTGTCAGATATCAGTATTGCTATCCCATCTTTTATTTCATTTCCATTTACATGGAAAATTTTTCCCAACCCTTTGCTCTCATCTTATGTGAGACTTTTGTTCTGAAGTAGGTGTCTTCTAGGCAGCATATAATTGGGTCAAGTTTTTATATCCATTCAACTGCCCTATGACTTTTATTTTTTTAATTAAATCTTTATTGTTCAGATTAATACATTTGTTCCTCTTTTTTCCCCCCATAACTCCCCTCCTCCCAGTTCCCACCCCACCCTCCGCCCTCACTCCCCACCCACTGTCCTCATCCATAGGTGCACGATTTTTGTCCAGTCTCTTCCCGCATCTCCCACACCCCTTCCCCCCCCCAAGAATAGTCAGTCCATTCCCTTTCTATGTCCCTGATTCTATTACAATCACCAGTTCATTCTGTACATCAGATTATTTATTCACTTGATTCTTAGATTCACTTGTTGATAGATGCATATTTGTTGCTCATAATTTGTATCTTTACCTTTTTCTTCTTCTTCCTCTTCTTAAAGGATACCTTTCAGCATTTCATATAATACTGGTTTGGTGGTGATGAACTCCTTTAGCTTTTCCTTATCTGTGAAGCTCTTTATCTGACCTTCAATTCTGAATGATAGCTTTGCTGGATAATGTAATCTTGGTTGTAGGTTCTTGGTATTCATCACTTTGAATATTTCTTGCCACTCCCTTCTGGCCTGCAAAGTTTCTGTTGAGAAATCAGCTGACAGTCGTATGGGTATTCCCTTGTAGATAACTGAGTTTCTTTCTCTTGCTGCTTTTAGGATTCTCTCTTTGTCTTTTGCTCTTGGCATTTTAATTATGATGTGTCTTGGTGTGGTCCTCTTTGGATTCCTTTTGTTTGGGGTTCTCTGTGCGAATGGACCTGTAAGTCTATTTCTTTCACCAGGTAGGGGAAGTTTTCTGTCATTATTTCTTCAAATAAGTTTTCAATATCTTGCTGTCTGTCATCTTCTGGAACCCCTATAATTCTGATGTTGGTACGCTTGAAGCTGTCCCAGAGGCTCCTTACACTATCTTCGTATTTTCGGATTCTTTTTTCGTTTTGCTTTTCTGGTTGGGTGTTTTTTGCTTCTTCGTATTTCAAATCTTTGACTTGATTCTTGTGCTCCTCTGGTCTGCTGTTGGGTGTCTGTATAATATTCTTTATTTCAGTCAGTATATGCTTAATTTCTAGTTGGTTCTTTATCACAACATCGAGGGTCTCATTAGATTTCTTGTAGATCTCATCAAGTTTATCGGCAGTTTTTAGAAAATTATTGAAAGACCTTAAAAGTGTGGTTTTGAGCTCTATATCCTCCATTTCTGTCATGTTTCTTTGTCTCTGCATTTTTTATGCTTTCTTGGTGCACCCCCTTGTGGTCTTTGTGCACAGTCTTGTTGTAGTTAAGCCTTGATTGTTGTAGGTAATACTGGGGGGGATTTGACCTCCAGGCCAACTGGCTATGAGAATCAGCGGCATCTGCAGTGGGAGAACTGTGCTGGATCTCTAGGGCGGTGCTAATCTAGCCTTTGCCTGAGGCTATCCAGCAAATGCCTCTGTGCAGGGCTTGGGCAGGGTGGGTCCCAGGGGATCTACAGCGCGGGCCGAGAGAGCAGTTATGGCTGCTCTCAGTCTCGTCCCCAGGTGCTCTGCCTCTCAGAGTCCCAGCAACAGCTGCAAACCTCGGAGAGAAAGCTGCCTTCGAGTTCTGACCGAAGCCAGACAGTCCCGCTTCTCCCGTTTGAGTCTGGGTCCCTAGAGACTTGCCTGGATCTGGAGCTCAGAGCCTGAGACTCCCTCCTGATTGAAACAGACAACTGCGCCCTCAGCCGCCAGCCCGCTCCACACACACTCCGCACCTTAGTATTTTACTTCAGCACTGCGCCTCCTCTGAGTCTCAGTATGCTTTTCTTTTTTTTCCTAGTTGTAGAGCTTCCACTCAGCCAGCCTTCCTGTGGGTCTGGATGATGTCCATTCCGTCTTTTAGTTGTATTTTTGAAGTGGTTGTTCAAGGCAGCAAACTCTGGCATTAACCTATGCCGCCATCTTGGTTTCTCCCCTTATGTCTTTTAATTAGAGCATTCAATCCATTTAAATTTAATGTTACTATTGATATGTACTTATTTATTGCCATTTTAATTTTGTATGCCTATGTTTCTTTCTACATATAATTCTTCTCATTTTAGCAATCCCTTTAGCATTTCTTGCAGTGCTGGTTTGGTGGTGATAAACTCCTTTATTCTTTTTATTTTATTTTTCTCTGGCAAGCTGTTTATTTCAACATCTATTTTGAATGATAGCCTTGTTGTTTATAGTAACCTTGGTTTCAGGTCCTTGCCTTTAAAAATATATATTTTATTGATTTTTTTTTAGAGAGAGGAAGGGAGAGGGATAGAGAGTTAGAAACATTGATGAGAGAGAAACATCAATCAGCTGCCTCCTGCACACCCCCTACTGGGGATGTGCCCACAACCAAGGTACATGCCCTTGACCAGAATCGAACGTGAGACCTTTCAGTCCACAGGCTGACGCTCAATCCATAGAGCCAAACCAGTTAGGATGTCCTTGCTTTTCATTATTTTGAATAGTTTATACCATTCCCTTCTCGCCTGTAGAGTTTCTGATGATAAATAGTTGACAGCCTTATGGGAGCTCCTTTGTTGGTAACAACTTGATTTTCTCTTGCTGCCTTTAAGATTTTTTCTTTGTCTTTAATTTTGGGATTTTAAGTATGATGAGTCTGGATGTTGGCCTGTTTGGGTTTTGCTTGCTTGGGGCTCTCTGTGCCTCCTGAACTTGTGTGACTTTTTCCTTCACCAGGTTAGTGAAGTTTTCTGCTATTATTTCTTTAAACACATTCCCTATCCCTTGATCATTATCTTCCCCTTCTTGCATACCTATTATGCAAATATTATTATATTTCATGTTGTCCCACAGCTCTCTTAAGCTATCCTCCTGTTTTTATTTATTTATTTTTTTGGTTTTGGTTCTCTGATTGAGTGATTTTTCTTCTACCCTGTCTTCTAATTCACTGATCTGATCCTCAGTTTCCCTTAACCTGCTGTGTATTAATTCCACATGCTAAGTCATTCTTTATTTGTGTTGTTATTCTTTATTTGCAAATGGTCTTTTTTCATAGTTACTATATCTTTTCTAATGCTGTTGAGCATCTTTGGCATCATAATTCTAAACTCTATATCTGATAAATTTATTATATCCATTTTGTTTAACTCTGTTTCTTAGAATTCTCTTCTTTCATTTGGGGTTGTTTTTTGTCTCCCCCACTTTGGCTGTCTGTTTGTGTTCATGTCTATGTATTATGCATATCTGCTATGATTCCCAATCTGTAGTGCAAGACAACGTCAGATGCTGTTTTTGACTGGCCTTGAGTATCCTGTTTGGAGCTATCAGCAATCCACAGCTTATGACTCCCTCTTCTGGGGCAGCGTGCCTTTGTAAAGGACTAAGATGTGCACCAGGCTCTGCTTTTCCTAGCCCTAGGCCCAGAAGGAGAGCAGGCAAAATCTCAAAGCCTTTAGAGATCTGCCTCTATCTGCAATCTGATTGTTATTCTCAGAGTCTTAATTTGAGTCAGGCTATAGACAACAGGTGGGGCACCAGAGGTCTTCTAATGGGGTGGGGCAACTGCCTTCCCCCCAGGCAAAAAAAAATGCTTGGTAGCAAAGGTCCACAGCTGCAGAATGCTTTCCTCCACAGTGTGAAAGAATGACTCAGCACAGGAAATCAGAGTGGCTACCCTCCAAGCTCCAACCCCAGAACCGCTAACCTTGGGCTCTCCTCACACAGCTCCAGTCTACTCTGCCCTCCCTCTGCTGGAGCCCAAGGGTGAGTGGCTGCACAAAAAATTTTGTGTATTGCCCCTTTAAGAGTGTGCCTGCATTTCCAGCCATCTGTGGCTGGCAGAGAGCAACTATGTTGCTTTTCACAGCCTGATGTCTTTTGTGTTCCTTTCTCAGTTCTGTTTCTCTGGGCTGGGTAGCACAACATGGGGTTTAGACCCCAGAGTTATCAGTAGGAACCCCCCACAGCTGAGATATTCCTCTGGACCTTCAGATGTTGTCTGTGGGAGCCAGGCCAGCCCTTACACCTCTCCACACTTCCTATCAGTCTCTATGCAGTCTCCACTTTCCATCCTTGGTTATCACAGTTCTCTTCAGCTAGTTTTAGTTGATTTTTCAAGGTGGTTTTTCTGTATTTTCAATTTGGTCCTGGAAGAGTGTCAGTGTAGCTTTCACCCTTACTCTGTCACCATTTTTAATCTCTCTGGTATCATTATTTTCATTTAACTGACCTAGCTCAATTTGTAGAAATTGCATTGGCTTGTGTTAAAAGGATCCAAAAAAGTTACAGGCAGTCTGTAACTTCTTGGAAGACTGAGCTGTTTCTTTTACCTTTACAAAGATGATGGAACATTTAAGACACATGTAACTGACATAAGGAACAAAGCTATGAGTGGATTACAAAGAATATTTGTGTTTGGGAAGAGGAATTAAACAGAGAGAAATTGAAGTAACATTAATATCAAGAAGTTTCAAATTAAAGCTCTGTAGCTAAAATAGTACATATCAAGGAGATTGACCTGAGTATATCTGTTGATTTAAACCATTCCTGGATAAATTTGAGATCAGAACACCTCTTGTTTCTACTACTTATTATACTAAAATACAGTAAGAGCCTGATTAGAATTCTTGAGCCCTGGTACCATAATCTATGTACTGGGTTAAAACTTTGTTTGAAGGAACTTTGTTTACGTAATGAGCAGATTAGATATTAGGTAATAATAGTAATCAAAAGATATCATCAACTAATATTTATTTAAGATTATTCAAAATAATCAAAAGTCACACAATTGGTTTTCTGTTTGTTTAAGCCAATCTGCTGCTAGGGGACATCCATGGAACTAAGAAGAGGCATTGCTCATAAATTATAGACAATGATTAATTGAAATAAAAACAGATTGGTAAACCATCTGTGGCTTGACTAGCATTGGAAAAAAAGACTAGATGAGCTGGCTCTATGTCATCATTCTAATTTATAATTCCCAGCAAATAACCGCACTGCCATTTCCGGGCCTGTTTTCATGGTTCTGCCATCTAATAACTGCAAACACAGATGAGTCACTTAACCCCAATAATTTTTATCTGTAAATTCTGATAATGGTCATACCTACCCCACAGAATTATGTGAAGTTATCCTAAGGTAAAGTGTGTGGTTCTGAAAACAATGAATATTGCACCTGCCAATATACCTTGCATAATGTTAAATACATATTAGGTGTTGATATGTTTTGGTTATTATTATTATTACCTAATATCTAAGCTGAAGTAATCAATTAATTTTTCTGTAGTCACCTCTTTGATTTACTGGACATTAATAATAAATTGTTTTTCCCCTGACTAAAATAAAAGTATATGTCTTACTAAATCACACCACTATTCATTTCACAAACCCTATCTTTAGATATTGCTACAAAACTTTAGTGCTTTATATTCAAGTCTATTCAACACTTATGCCTATCATCACCACAATACAAGGTGAAGCATTCAGTCAATAATTACAATCAAGACAACTTATATTTATACTTTGTATGTGTGTAAGGGGGAAGATGTTCTTTATCTGAATAATCTAAATCAGTCTCCTTAATTATGCATACCACTCTTTTCACTTCTGACTATCAACCAGGCCATACAGATTTCTAATCAGACAAAAAACTATTAAATATGTTTCACTGTTAATAATTCTTTCATTTTTAGTCTGGTTTTTTTTTTTTTTTTTTTTTTTTTTTTGTCTACTCCATTGTTTATCAAATTCAGTTGTCTCTGATTGGACCAGCCAGATGTTGAAAGTAACACAGTTGCTAGCTTCACATATCTGTGCCTCACATACCTGTAGACTCCAAACCAAACACAATCCAAGCACGTCCCTGGTAGCTATTTAACATGCTCTAGTGGAAAAGAGTCAGAAACTCAAACTTAAAAAATCATTGACATCATTTTGCACAAAAATCAATGATTATTTGGCATTGATGTACTATCCAACTCCATAAACTATGTTAGGCATGCAAAGAACATTATTACATAAAGACCCTTTAAATGTAGTAAAAAATTTAACTCTTTACTGTTTCCCTTCAAATATTACCATACTAACAACATCATCAAACCCAGTTACTGTTTCCTATTCATGAGTTATTTAAAAAGAAAATTCCAGCATAATATAAAACTTGCTTTAATCACTACAGCTAATTATCAAGACCAGTAAATAACTCTCACATTAATTGCCTTAAACATAGCATAATGAATAATTAACAATTATGGACTGAAATCTCAGCAATACTCTGTCAAATAGGACAAAGGCCAACAAACTGCGACCTTACCTGTCCACTGATTCTACCCACAATTCCCAAGGGCATTTTGGAGAAAATACCTGTCACTACATATTGCTTGTTTAAAGTGAGATTTCATTGGACATTAAGCTAATGTTTTAATATATTCTTAATTAATTGAATGGATATTAAGTATTAATAACATAGCATTTTAGTCATCTTAATCTTATTAACTATCTTTTCCCTTTAGCTAATTCTATCTCCCTACCCAACTCTTGCTCTCACTCTCATTGTATCTCATTTCTTTCTCAAGGATCACAAAACATGTGTATCTGTAATCCCTGAATTGTTCCTTTTTATTTCTCAAATGACAGGCTGTTCTTTGAAACACATTAACTAATCCAATGAGTTCAATGGCTATATTTGGAGCCTTGTCTATGTATCTGAAAGAGCTAATCTAGGAACAGGTTCCCAACAGAAATATCAAAAGTTGGAAAGTTGCACTATTTTATTAAAATGTGTATCTTTTTTGCCGAAACCGGTTTGGCTCAGTGGATGGAGCATCGGCCTGCGGACTGAAGGGTCCCAGGTTCGATTCCGGTCGGGGGCATGTGCCTGGGTTGCGGGCATATCCCCAGTGGATGTGCAGGAGGCAGCTGATCGATGATTCTCTCTCATCGATGTTTCTAACTCTCTATCTCTCTCCCTTCCTCTCTGTAAAAAATCAATAAAATATATTAAAAAAAAATGTGTATCTTTTTCTCTATTGTAACATCCTCCTCATTCCTTAGTGAGATAGAATAAAAATGCTCACCTTAATATATGTGTATTTTAATCTCAAAAGCCTTCATTTTCTAACTATCCTAATCGACCTTCAATTCTAGCTGATAGATGACTATACATAATTAAAAAGAGAGACAGGCTAAGTTTCACTCATTTTTACCTTTTGCCTCAACACAATCATAGCTGAATTCATTCTAAATCATATTACATTTGTAATTTATACAACGGAGACTAGTTTGAGAATATTTGTTAGTCTCTTAATTGTAACTCCCATAGCTATAAGCCTAGAGGTACTGCCAAGTCTTTAGTGAGTAAATGCTTGAAAATATAATGATGCCATACTTTATTGTCATCAATTGGACATCTTTATTTTTCTTTTATTTTTTCAGATGCATTTTTCCTGAATATAGCTGTGACATAGTGCAACATGGCTTTTTCTCAGTTTAATGAGTTGCCTTCATTCTTTTGTTTTCTTTCACATAAATACCATTGAAAGGTTGTGAGAAACATATTATGTGAAACTAAGGTTTTAATGTTTCTGTTCAAAATGTTTGAAAATAAACATTAATAGAAAGGGGATGGGGAAGTGGTTGAAATTACTTTAGGAGGTCTAAAGTTTAAAATATATAGAAATATATAGAAAATATATGCTGGTTTGAAGAAGTTATTGAAATAGTTTGGCTATTTATTATAAACAGTGCAGAACCAAGATGAGCAAAAGTATATTAATCCAAGCTATTCAAAGGGAATAGATGAACTGAAAACACCAATATTAAGAAAATTGATAGTCATATTAGTCTTTCTAAATCATCGTGGGGTGATGCCTGCTAAGTGGCTATTCCACTATTATATAAACTTTGTTTATTTTAAAACTCCAGCCAATGTCATTTACAGAAGGGGCTCTGATAAGCAGAGATAGTGCTAGATTAGGTCACTACTGAGAGCAATTAGAATTAACAATAGTAACAAGTTTGATAACTGAGTTGTGATACCAGCAAATTCAGGATCAGAAACGGAAAATGACTTTTAAGTCTGCAGTCCATTGCTATATTCAGACTAGAGGCCTGGTGCACAAAAATTTGTGCAGTCGGGGGGTGGGGGTGTCCCTCAGCCTGGCCTGTGCCCTCTCACAGTCTAGGACCCCTCGGGGTATGACCACCTGCTGGCTTAGGCCCGCTCCCTGGGGGATTGGGCCTAAGCTGGCAATCAAACATCCCTCTGGCAGCCCAGGAGCCCTTGGGGATGTCCACTTGCCAGTGGGGAGCAGGCCTAAGCTGCAGTCAGACATTCTTAGCTCTGCTGAGGAGGTGGGAGAGGCTCCCACCACCATCACTGTACTAGCAGCCATCAGCTTGGCTTGTGGCTGAGCAAAGCTCCCCTGTGGGAGTGCACTGACCACCAGGGGGAAGCTCCTGCATTGAGCATCTGCCCCCTGGTGGTCAGTGTGTGTCATAGTGACCAGTCATTCCCAGTCGTTCTGCTGTTAGGGTCAGTTTGCATATTACCATTTTATTATATAGGATAGAGGCCTGGTGCATAGGTGGGGGCCAGCTGGTTTGCCCTGAAGGGTGTCCCGGATCAGGGTGGGGGTCCCGCTGGGGTGCCTGGCCAGCCTGGGTGAGGGGCTGATTGCTGTTTGCAGGCTGGTCAAGCCGCCCCCAGTGGGGACCCTCAACCCATGGAGGTTTGGCCAGCCTGGATGAGGGGCTGATGGCTGTTTTCAGGCTGGTCACACCCCCTTAAGGTTGGGGGGATCCCCACTGGGGTGCCTGGCCAGTCTGGGTGAGGGCCATTTTCAGGCTGGCCAAGTCCCCCTGGCGACGGAAGCTCCCAGCCTCTCCTTTTTTTCTTTTTATTCTGGGATTTATTTACCTTCTATAATTGAAACTTTTTTGCTTTGAGTGGAGCTCAGAGCTGGCCATGGCAGGGAAGCTTGGCTTCCTGCTCACTCCAGCTCCATGGCCCTGAAAGCAGGTATCCGGGGTTTATTTATCTTCTATAATTGAAACTTTGTTGCTTTGAGTGGAGCTCAGAGCCGGCCGCAGGAAGCTTGGCTTCCTCCATCATTGGGGCAACCAAGCCTCCTCCTTGCTCCAGCTCAGTGGCTTCCAGCCGCCATCTTAGTTGGGTTAATTTGCATATAGTCACTCTGATTGGCTGGTGGTCATGGTTTAAGGTGTAACGAAGGTATGGTCAATTTGCATGTTTGCCTTTTATTAGTGTAGATGTCTAAAAGCTTAGTGGCATGTTTGTATGCTTTGGGTGGCACCAGGATTGGAAGGTTGCATATAAATTTTGGAGCCTAGAATGTAGCCCCTCCATCTCAGATGAGGAAATTAAAACCTTCTGAGGGCAAGGGATTATCCCACGTGTCTTGATTAGCTACTGGAAAAACCAAGACAAGAACCTTCTCCTGACTTTCAAATCAGTATTTGTTCTACATTAATCAACTGATAAAAATGTTGAAGTTAGCCAAAAGCCATCTATTTATTCCAGGTGATTTCATTTGTTTAAATTATACTTTGGTGTTTCTTTTTAACAGTAATATGCATAGTTAATTACTGTTTAATCTACATTAGGGTGTGTAAAGGCAGATGTCATTTTATAGAGTGGAAAGGGCACTGAACTAGAAGAAGGGAGACTAGGTTCTAGTTTCAGATATTTGCATGAACTAACAATGTGACCTTACTTAACCTCATTAGATCTCACTTTCCAAATTGAAAACCTAGAGGTTTTAACTAGACAACCTTTGTAATGGTTTATTTTATGCGTCAAATGGGCCATGGAGTGCCCAGATGTTTGGTAGAACATTATTCTGTAAGGATGTTTTTGGTTGAGATTAACATTTGAATAAGTAGATTGAGCAAAGCAGATAATAGAGAACATCACATTAGCCAATGTCCTGTATAGAACAAAAAGACTAAACCTCCCAGGAGAGGATTCTTTCTGTCTGACTGCCGTTGAGCATAGTTTTTTGTTTTGTTTTGCTTTTCTTGACTTTGAAATCAGACTGAAACTATACCATCAGCTCTCCTGAGTCTTCAACTTACCAACTGCAGGTCTTGGAATTTGTCAGCCTCTTTAATCATGTGAAACATTTTTTTGTTTGTTTGTGTTGTTGTTGTTTGTTTGTTTCAATTGCTTTTATTTTCAATATTTAGACAATTTTTTATTACAATTAAAATTCTTAAGCATAGAGAGAGTTTTGGTCACATTAGAGATAGTGTCTAGGTCTCAGTTTTAGCTCCAGGCCTAGAAAAGCAGCAACGCCAGGTGGGGTGACACCTGATATAAGGGTTAGCTGTGATGACTAATGGTAATGACCCCTGCCCTGCACCAACCAATCCGTTGAGATCACAACCCTTAAAGGTCACAGTTGACTATAAAAAATAATGAAATCTTACCATTTGCAACATTATGGCTAGACCTACAGTATATTATGATAAGTGAAATATGTCAGTTAGAGAAAGACAAATACCATATGATTTCACTTATATGAGGAATCTATAGAAAAATAAAAGAACAAACAAAACATAAACAGAGTCATAGAGACAGTAAACAAACTGAGAGTTGCTAGATGGGGGGATTGGTGAAAGGTGAAGGGAATAAGAAATTACAAAATAGTCACAGGGATATAAAGTACAGCATAGAGAATATAGTAAATAATATTGTAATAACTATGTATGGTACCAGGTAGATACTAGAATTATCAGGGAGATCACTTGAAAATTATATAATCATCTAACCACTATGTGTTTACCTGAAACAAATATAAAACACAGAAAACGTTTATGATGTGCCATTATATAATTGTAGCTGAGGGTGTAGAGAAATAGGAATACACATGAATCATTATTAGGAGTGGAATCTACACTAATAAGAGACAAAGATGCTAATTGACCATACCTTTGCTATTCCCAAGCCATGCCCACCAGCCAATCAGAGTGACTCTATGCAAATTAACTCAACCAAGATGGCGACCGGCAGCCATGGAGCTGGAGCAAGCAGGAGGCTTGGTTGCCCCGGCAATGGAGGAAGCCTCCACAAAAGGCAACAAAGTTTCAATTATAGAAGCTAAATAAATCCCATATACGTGCTTCCAGGCAACCTCCCTGGGAGCTTGGGTGGCTGGGGGCTGTGGCCAGCCTGCAAACAGCCATCAGCTCCTCACCCAGGATGGCCACACCCTCATGGGGTGAGGGTCCCTGCTGGGGAGCTTGGTTAGCCTGAAAAGAGCCATCAGCCCCTCACCCAGGCTGGCCAGGAACCCCAGTGGGGACCCCCACCCTGAAGGGGGTGTGATCAGCCTGCAAACAGCTATCAGCCCCTCATCCAGGCTGGCCAGGCACCCCAGGGGGGACCTCCACCCTGAAGGGGTTGTGGCCAGCCTGTAAACAGCCATCAGCCCCTCACCCAGGCTGGCCAGGCACTAGAGGGACCCCCACCCTGAAGGGGGTGCGGCCAGTCTGAAAACGGCCCTCAGCCCCTCACTCAGGTTGGCCAGGCACCCCAGCGGGACCCCCACCCTGATCCGGGACACCCTTCAGGGCAAACCAGCTGGCCCCCACCCATGCACCAGGCCTATATCCTATATAATAAAAGAGTGATATGGAAATTTACCCTAACAGCAGAACAACTGGGAATGATTGGTCACTACGACACACACTGACCAATGCAGGAGCTGCCTCTTGGTGGTCAGTGCACTCCCACAGAGGGAGTTCTGCTCAGCCACAAGCCAGGCTGACAGCTGCTAGTATAGCGGTGGTGGTGGGAGCCTCTCCAACCTCCTCAGCAGTGCTAAGGATGTCTGATTGCAGCTTAGGCCTGCTCCTTGCTGGCAAGTGGACATCTCCCGAGTGCTCCTGGGCTTCCAGAGGGATGTCTGACTCCCAGCTTAGGCCCAATCCCCCGGGGAGCAGGCCTAAGCTAGCAGGTGGACATTCCTCGAGGGGTCCCAGACTGTGAAAGGGCACAGGCCAGGCTGAGGGAACCGCCTTGAGTGCACAAATTTTTGTGCACCAGGCCTCTAGTTTACTATAAACTTTAAACAAGGCACATGCATTCTGACCCGATAAATCTACCGGATGACAATTATCTGCTCCTAGGGCTTCTAACATTATTAAATATCTTGAGAGTGAGACACCGATTGTCGTTTATCCTGGATTATCTTTTCAAGGATGTTTATGTAGCATAACGCAAAGATAATGTCTGCCAACAGTGCAAAAGAGCAGTTTTTCTAAAACTATTGGAAGATGTAGTATTTTATTCCATAGCAAAGAAAAGGCATGATTATTGCCCATTATAAAAAGTTCAGGTTCCCTACCCGTGGTCGGCAAACTGCGGCTCGCCAGCCACATGCGGCTCTTTGGCCCCTTGAGTGTGGCTCTTCCTAAGCCTTAGGAGTACCCTAATTAAGTTAATAACAATGTACCTACCTATATAGTTTAAGTTTAAAAAATTTGGCTCTCAAAAGAAATTTCAATTGTTGTACTGTTGATATTTCGCTCTGTTAACTAATGAGTTTGCTGACCACCGCCCTAACCTAAAGGTTTCTCTCCTAAAATGCAATCCATTGCATTACCTGGCCCTCTTTTTAAAAAATATATATTTCTTTTTTGATTTCAGAGAAGAAGGGAGAGGGAGAGAGATATTGAAACACCAATGATGAGAGAGTATCACTGTCTGGCTGCCTCCTGCACACCCCCCACTGTGGATGGAGCCCACAACCCAGGCATGTGCCCTTGGCCTGAATCGAACCTGGGACCCTTCAGTCTGCAAGCTGGTGCTCTATCCACTGAGCCAAGTTGGCTAGGGCAATCTGGCCCTCTTTTGAATCACTCTGTGAGAACTGAGACTTGGGGTTTTAGCATGTGTGCGCACACACACACACACACACACACACACACATACACACACACACACACGTGCTGATACTCTGGCTACTGGTAATGTTGTAGACGGTAAACTGTCCTCTATACCTAATCCAGGAGTCTCACGTGTTCTGCCAACATCCATGAAACTATGGTAGGGTAACATGTTTTCTTTGCAAATAAAATCTCATATCCTTGGTGGATGTGTGTGTGTGTGTGTGTGTGTGTGTGTGTGTGTGTGTGTATGTTTGTGTGTGTGTGTGAGACAGCTAGATCTCACAGGACCAGGCTCACATAGCCAGGAAGCCTCTGCTACTGCTGTAATCTCCTGGAACGCCAGCCCTCCTGCAGAGGCCATGCCATCTTGAAGGGGACTGCTGCTGTGAATGGGGGCCCAGCCTCACCTCAACCCAAAGTGTTCTCAAACACCATCCAGGACACTACAGCCACTCTGGCCAGGGATCTGCTGCCTCGGCTGCCGACCCATGAAAACTGAGACTCCAGCCTCCCCAGCTGAGGTCTCCTGTGAGTTCCAGAGGATGCTCCCCTCCCACCAAAAAGAAGACTCTTTAGCCTCAGGTAATGAGACCGCTCATAGTAGGGGACTTTAATACCCCAAGAACATCACTGGATAAATCCTCTAGACTAAAATATCAGAAAAGAAATAGCAATCCTAAATGTCTCACTAGGTTAGATGGAATTAATTGACATGTTTAGAACATTTCAACCCAAAGTTACAGAATATACATTCTTCTCAACTGTACATGGGCCTTTTTCAAAGATAGGCCACATATTGGGTCAAATGCAAAGTCTCTCCAAATTCAAGAAGATTGAAATCATATCAAGCATCTTCTCAGACCACAATAGCATAATATTAGAAATCAACTATAATAATAACAATGAAAAATATCAAACACTTAGAGGCAGAACAGTGTGGTATTAAACAATGATTGGGTTACCAAAGAGATCAAGGAAGAAATTAAAAACATCCTGGAATTAATGACAATGAAAATACAACAATCAAAAACCTATGGGACACAGTGAAAGCAGTCCTGAGAGGGAAGTTCATAGCATTACAGGCCTACCTCAAAAAAACAAGAAAAACAGGTAATAGATTAACTCTATAACTTAAAAAATTAGAAAGAGAGCAACAAGAGAAGCCCATGGTGAGCAGAAGGAAGGAGATAATAAAGATCAGAGCAGCAATAAATGATATAGAATCCAAAAAAATAACACTAAATATCAATGAAACCAAGAGCTGATTCTTTGAAAGGATAAACAAGATGAACCTCTACCCAGGCTCACCAAGAAGCAAAGAGAGAGGACCCAAATAAACAAATTCAGAAATGAAAAAGAGGTGAAATAACAGACCACACAGAAATACAAACGGTTGTAAAAATAAATACTATGAGCAACTCTGCTCCAACAAACTAAACTACCTAGAGGAAATGGAAGTATTCCTAGAAAAATATGACCTTCCAAAACTCAATCAAGAAGAATTTTAAAAAATCTCAATAGGCTGATAACTAAGGAGGAAAGTTGAAGCAGTCATCAAAAAGCTTCCAGCAAACAAAAGTCCAGGGCCAGACAGTTGTACAGGAGGGTTTTACCAAACATTCAAAGAAGACCTAAAACCCATCCTTCTCAGACTATTACATAAAATGAAAGAGGAAAGAACACTTCCAGGCTCTTTCTATGAAGCCAGCATTCCCCTAATCCCAAAACCAGATAAAGACACCACACAAAAAAAAGAGAATTACAGACCAATATCCCTGATGAACATAGATGCTAAAATCCACAACAAAATTCTAACAAATTGGATCCAGCATTACATTAGACAGTAGTTCTCAACCTGTAGGTCGTGACCCCTTTGGCGGTCGAATGACCCTTTCACAGGGGTCACCTAAGACCATCCTGCATATCAGATATTTGCATTATGATTCATAACAGTAGTAACATTACAGTTATGAAGTAGCAACAAAAATAATTTTATGGTTGGGTCACAACATGAGGAACTGTATTTAAAGGGCCAGAAGGTCGAGAACCACTGCATTAGAAAGATCATACACCAAGACCAAGTGGGATTTATTCCAGGGATTCAAGGCTGGTACAATATCCACAAATCAATAAATGTGATACATCACATAAACCAATTGAGAGACAAAAATCACATAATCATATCAATTGATGCAGAAAAGGCATTTGGCAAAATTCAACACCTTTTCCTAATAAAAACTCTCAGCAAAGTGGGCATAGAGGGATCATACCTCAACATAATAAAAGCCTTATATGACAAACCTACAGCCAACAACATATTCAATGGGCAAAATCTAAAACCATTTCCCCTAAGAACAGGAACAACACAGGCAAGCCCACTCTTGTTTGACAGTACTGGAAGTGCTAGCCATAGCCATGAGACAAGAAGAAGAAAGAAAAGGCATCCAAATTGGAAAAGAAGAAGTAAAATTGTCATTATTTGCAGATGACATAATATTGTACATAGAAATCCCTAAAGACTCCATCAAAATCTAGTGGTACTAATAAATGAATTCAACAATGTAGCAGGGTACAAAATTAACACCCAGAAATCTATGGCATTTTTATACACCAATAATGAACTCACAGAAAGAGAAACTAAAAAAAAAAAAAAAAAAAAAAAAAATTCCATTTACCATTGCAACAAAAAAAAAAAAATTAAGAAACCTGGGAATAAATTTAACCAAGGAGTACAGGACCTGTACTCAGAAAATTATAAGACACTGAAAAAAGATATACAGGAAGACATAAACAAATGGAAGAATATACCTTGTTCATGGATTGGTAGAATCAACACCATTAAAATGTCCATACTACCAAAAGCAATCTATGGATTCAATACAATCCCCATTAAAATACCAAAGGCATATTTCAAAGACCTAGAACAAAGTCTCCAAAAATTCATCTGGAATAAAAAAGACCCCGATTAGTTGCAGTAATATTGAGAAAGAAGAACAAAGTTGGAGGGATCACAATACCAGATATCAAGCTATACTACAAAACCACTGTTCTCAAAACTGCCCAGTACTGGCAGAAGAACAAACATATAGACCAATGGAACAAAGCAGAGAACCCAGAGATTGACCAATGGCGTTATGCTCAATTAATATTTTACAAAGGAGGCAAGAGCATAAAATGGAGTCAAGATAGTCTCTTCAATAAATGGTGTTGGGAAAATTGACAGATACATGCAAAAAAGTGAAACTATACCACCAATTTACACCATACATAAAAATAAACTCAAAATGGATAAAAGCCTTAAACATAATATGGGAAACCACAAAAATCCTAGCAGTAGCCATAGGCAGCAAAATAGCAGACATTTATCATAGCAATATCTTTACCTATACAGCTCTTAGGTCAATGAAAATTAAGGAAAAAATAAACAAATGAGACTACATCAAAATAAAAATCTACTGCACAGGGAAAGAAACCATCAACAAAACAACAAGAAATTCCACTGCATGAGAGAACATATTTGCCAATGTTGTCTCTGATAAGGGTTTAATGTCCAAAATTAATAGAGGACTCATAAAACTTAACAAAAGGAAGATAAACAATCCAATCAAAGATGGGCAAAGGACCTAAATAAACACTTTTTGCAAGAAGACATACAGAAAGCCAAGAGACACACGAAAACTTGCTCAAAGTCACTAATCATCCATGAGATGCAAATCAAAACAATGAGGTACCATCTCCCACCTGTCAGAATGGCTATCATCAACACATCAACAAACGACAAGTGCTGGTGAGGATGTGGAGAAAAAGCAGCCTTGTGCACTGCTGGTGGAGCCACTGTGGAGAACAGTATGGCATTTCCTCAAAAATTAAAAACGGAACTCCCATTTTACCCAGTAATCCCACTTCTAGGAATATATCCCAAGAAAACAGAAACACAAATCAGAAAGCATATATGCACCCCTGTGTTCATAGCAGCACAATTTATAATAGCTAAGATTTGGAAACAGCCTAAGTGACCATCAGCGGATGAGTGGATTAGGAAATAGTGATACATCTACACAATGAAATACTATGCAGCTGTAAAAAAGAAAGAATTCTTACCTTTTGCAACAGCAGATGGAACTGGAGAGCATTGTGCTAAGCGAAATAAGCCAGTCAAAGAAAGATAAATGTCACATGATCTCACTCATTTGTGGAATATAATGAACAACATAAACTGATGAACAAAAGTAGAACCAGAGTAATAGAAGCATGGGTCAGACTGTCCAACCTATGAGGGAAGTCGGCGGGTGAGGGGGTAGGAGATCAACCAAAGGACTTGTATGCATGCATATGAGCATAACCAATGGACACAGATGGTGGGGGGCAGTGAGAACATATGCAGGGGGTTAGGGGAAGCCAGAGAGTGGTCAATGGGGGGAAAAGGAGACTTATGTAATTCTTTAACAATAAAGAATTTAAATTAAAAAATATCACATACCCTTCACTATTACAGGAGACATTACTTTGAGGATTTTATCATACTGTAATACTAGAAAAGAAATGCAAAAATATTTGAATAAATGTATTCATAGCAGTAATATTTATATTGCTGAAAAATGAAAAGAACCTGAATGGTCATGAAAAGAAAGCTCATTAATTCGTTATAAATGAAATACTATGAAGCTATAAAAAATTAATACATATCCCTGTTGTTATTGACTATAAAAGATATCCATTACATATTGTTAAGCTTAAAAGACAGTTACAGAACACTATATTTCAATTTTTTGTTAGTATAAAACTTGCATAGCCATTCCCTTAAGCATTAAGCCCTCAGGACAATGAGGTATGTATGTATGTGTATTAATATGTTAGCAATGGTTAACTCTGAATAGTGGGATTTGAAAGGATTTTAACTTTTTTCTGTTTATCTGTGTATTCTTGTTTTCTAAAAGAGTCATGTATTATCTGGGTATTTAAAAAATAAATGATTTGTGCTAAAAAAAATACTGCAGCTGTCTTCAGAATTCATATGTCAGGAAGTATTTGAATTATCACACATCTGACCCATTAGTGAAGCTCATTTTAAAGAGGAACTGATTGAGCTGAAAGCAAACTATACTAATTACATGGACATAATATCCTTCAAATTTTGGAGAGGAGACTATAACTGCACAAATAATTATAAAATTTCTGGCTATGTGACCAATCTTGGGGCTATGTTTGGGTCCATCCAGCTCTATGAAGGCATATTTTCCCTTATATAACTTCTGAAATCACTATTCAGACCATCAGTGACGAAAAGCAGACGTAGTGCTAAAAGTAAATTCACCCTTGGTTCCAGAATAAGTCCTCTGTTCAAAGCACTATTCTCATTGACTGGTAACTGTGCACTTTATATAAATACATATGTTTGAATATAATTTTGAACTGATTTTGTATCAATTCTGCTCATATTTACATGTTAAAGTATAGAAGGCTGTACTTTACCATAATCATTATATGTAGATTACATAGATATGTCATCCTTTTTTTTCCCATTCAAAGTCCCAAAGCTCTCAAAAATAGTAGACCATATAAACATATTGTACTCTGTTAGTACCAAAATTCTTACAGTTTTTTATATCCCATATTCTTTGTCATGCCTCCTTGTCTATTCTTATGTTGTTCTTTCTTCCTGGGGCCTTCCCACTTTAAAAAGCACACACCTGTATAAAGTGTTAATGTTTATGATTCAGTTCAGCTCTAATCTCTTTCAAGAAACTCTCCCTGAGAGATGAATCAAATCATTTGTATGCATAACCCATGGACACAGACAATAGAGTGGTGAAGGCCTGGGGCAGGGAACAGGGGGAGCTAGAAGGGCTCAATGGGGAAAAAAAGGGGGACATATGTAATACTTTTAACGATATAGTTTTTTTTTTTAAATAATAAACTCTCCCTAAATCCCAAGCTGTAATCTGCCCTCTTCTCTGATCCCATGATACCCATCATATACTGTTCATTTGTTCAATACTCATTGAGAATTTACCATGTGTAAGACAATGTGCTAGGATGACCGAAATATAAGAGTAAACAAAATTAGGCATGGCTCCTGCCTAAATGGAGCTTAAAGTTCATTTTGTCAGTTACCACATTAAAATGAAATGTACTATTTTGTCTTTCTGTCCTCTCTAAATTATAAGCTTCTTTATACCAAAGCCTATGTGTGTTCACATTAACACTTTTAGTGCTCAAAAATGTCCTGAAATATAATGGGCACACAACAAATGTTTGTGAACTGAAGTTTTTGATTATGTCAAGATTTTTAAAAAAATGTTTTTCCAAATTTTCACTGCATTGACCTTTTTCTTTTCTAATCTAAATTTACTTTCTGCTACTGGTCTTTATATCACAAGGATAAGAGAACACATCCCATTGAGATGGTTGGAGTGTGGTAAAAGTTGGAGAAAAAGAAGGTATAACTCAGATACACAAAGAGGTGAGGTTAAAATTATTTGTAGCACTTTTCTCTATTTGTTCTACTTGCATTCTCACCACATTAACACCCTGCTGTCATGTATTCTCAAGTCATGTCTTCTGCCACATTGCTGAGTTGAAGAAAACTGAGAGAGAGAGAGAGAGAGAGAGAGAGAGATTGGACATATTTCTAAATTCTGACTCAGATGAGACCCCCACACGAGTCAGCATTAGGTAGAATTCATAATATACCTGACATGCAGAGAATGATGCTTGCACCCAATACATTGGATGATATTGGGTCAATGTTAGAATCAATTTTGCATTTCCACTTAACTCTTTTGTCTTCAAAATTCAGTTTTAATATATCTACGTTTCTTGATGGGTTCCAAACGCCTGGCTTCCACATTATTGCACATTTGAACTCTTGGATGGTACTTTGTCAATTGACTTTTGAAAACAATAGAATAACAATGACTAAGGTAGCCATTATAATATTTTACTTAGTAGTATTAGATGCAGTAAGAAACAAGAGAGGTATGAAAAGTTTTCACTATATGTTACAGTGACTAAAACAGAAATCCCTGGCTTGACCTACTTACTGATACAGTTATTTAGATGATTTTTTAAAAAAATTAGCTTGAGTGGATCCTTATTATTTAAACCTTCTATCTATTCCCCATTTCTTGCTCCATACTAGTTCTCTCAAAGGTTCTTCTTTACTCCCTCCTTTTCCCTCTCCTCTCATGGATACACACACACACACACACACACACACACACACACACACACACACACACACATTCACTATCTACAAAAATTTGTAAATGCAAAATGATAGTATGGCTCTTGTATTTCTTTTCACCAGTTTTTTTGTTTTTTAAATCTTCACGTGAGGATATGGAAGATATGTTTTTATTGATTTTTGGGGGGAGAGAGGGAGAGAGACGAGAGAGAGAGAGGTTGAGAGAGAGAAATGCTGATTGGTTGCCTCTCTTAGGTGCCCAGACCAGGGATTGCACCTGAAATGTCGTTATGTGGCCTGACTGGGAATTGGACCCTTTTGTGTATAAGAGGAAGCTCCAACTATGACTACCATCTTCTTATTATATGTATACTAGTGGCCTGGTGCATGAAATTTGTGCACAGAGGGGGTGTCCCTCAGCCCGGCATGCACCTCTCCAATCTGGGACCCCTTAGGAGATGTACAACTGCCTGTTTAGGCCCCATCCTCAGTGACATCCATCTCACAATATGGGACCACTGGCTCCTAATTGCTTGCCTGCCTGCCAGCCAGATCGCCCACAACTGCCCTCCCCTTCTGGCCTGATTGCCCACAACTGCCCTCCCCTGCCGTGACCTGCCTTCTCCACCAGGACTGGCGTCCTCTGCGATGCATGGAGCTGTGGGACCCCCAGGCCTCACTGCATGGAATGGCCACCAGGCCCTGCCTCTGCTAGGCTCAGGGCCATCTTGTGGCGGCCATCTTGTGGCAGCCATCATCTTGTGATGATGTCGCACAGGGACCACCTAGGCTTTTATTAGTATAGACTAGAGGCCCGGTGCACAAAAATGTGTGCACTCGGGGGGGGAGGGGTCCCTCAGCCCGGCCTGTGCCCTCTGGCAGTCTGGGACCCCTCAGGAGATAACAACCTGCTGGCTTAGGCCTGCTCCCGGGTGGCAGAGGGCAGGCCCAATCCCTAGGTGCAGCCCCTGGTCGGGATCAGAGCAGGGCCTATTGGGGAGTTGGGGCGGCACCCCCTGTCACACTCAAGGCAGGGTCGATGGGGAGGTTGCAGCACCACCCCCTGTCATGCACAGAGCAGGGCGGATCAGGGGGTTGGGGAGCTCCCCCCTGTCACGCACAGAGCAGGGCCCATCAGGGGGTTGGGGAGCTCCCCGCTGTCACGCACAGAGCGGGGCCCATCAGGGGGTTGAGGAGCTCCCCCCTGTCACTCACAGAGTAGGGCCAATAGGGGAGTTGGGGCACTGCCCCCTGTCACACAGAGCAGGGCGGATCAGGGGGTTGGGGCACCGCCACTGTCACACTCAGGGCAGGGCCGATGGGGAGGTTATGGCTCTACCCCGTCACACACAGAGCAGGGACTGTGGGGTGGGGGGGTTGGGGCGCCGCACCCTGTCACACACAGAGCCGCAGGGCGATCAGGGGGTTTGGGCGCTGCCACCTGTCATGCTGATCCTGGTGCCGGGAGGCATATTACCCTTTTACTATATAGAATAGAGGCCTGGTGCATGGATGGGGGCTGGCTGGTTTGCCCTAAAGGGTGTCCCGGATCAGGGTGGGGGTCCCACTTAGGTGCCTGGCCAGCCTGGATGAGGGGATGATGGCTGTTTGCAGCTGGTCACACACCCTTCAGGGTGGGGGTCCCACCCTGGCTGGGGTGCCTGGCCAGTCTGGGTGAGGGGTGAGGGCTGTTTTCAGGCTCGGACTGAAGCTCCCAACTGCTCCTTTTTTTCTTTTCTTCTTTTTTTTTTTTTTTTTTTTTTATTCTGAGCCAGCTTTAGCTCTGAGGCTCCAGCTCTTAGGCCTCCATTCCTGAAAGCAGGTATCTGGTTTGTTTCGGTTCTACAATTGAAACTCTGTATCAACTCCAGGTCTGAGATCCCGGCTAGCTGAAAGCTGGTTTCTGGGGTTTTGTTTAGCTTCTATTTTGGTAACTATGTTTCAAACTGCCAGCTCAGAGGCTTGCAGCAGCAGGCGGGGAACATTGGAGTCCTCTGTCAATGAAGCAAGCAAGCCTCTTGTTAGTTTCAAGCTGCCTGGCTGCCGGCGGCCATCTTGGCTGACAGTTAATTTGCATATCGCCCTGATTAGCCAATGGGAAGGGTAGCAGTCGTATGCCAATTACCATGTTTCTCTTTTATTAGATAGGATGAGAAAAGATAAACTTTGTTGATTTTAAAATATGCTTCTTGCCCAATTCACTTTAGTGCTCATCATGTTTTTACTTTTCTCTTGCGTTGTGAAAGGAAAACAATGCATACTGCAAATTACAGCCACCTCTCAGGTTATCTTTGTTAAGACAGGTAAATCCCTTTAAATTCTATTTTTGTACCAATTAGTTCTTATAGCAAATATAGTGGTGATTCAGTCTATATATTGGGAATAAAGTAACTTCATTATGCCCTATAGCTATGCATTTTTATTTTAAAGGGCTAAAATACCCATAACTAAATTGTATTTCAATCTCATGATTATTAGAACTGTAATCACATCAGTTGCCATTTTTCCCCTTTGCCAATATTGTAAAAGCCATTTTGTAGAGAATATTTCAGAATACTTTACGGTAATATATATTTTTAAAAAGATGAATTAGGTACTTGTCCTCTGGAAGTTCTATGACTATCCATGTGTATGAGTTTTTTATTATATGCAAAAATAGCTCATTTTCCATGAATGTGCTATTTAAATGCAGGCAAATCTGCCATTTTAGGATTGTCATCAATTCTGAAAGAAAGAATCACGTGTTACCTTCCTTGTTCCTTTAGAAACTAATTTCATTCAAGATCCCTTCCTCCTTGAATTGTTCATTAAATTTTAAATGAATGCTAATAAAAGCACTATTTAAAGGACTGTGTCCAGTTGACCAAGGTTCATGCTATGAACCAATTTAAAGGTCTTATAACATTGAAAATGCAATTCTTCAATTATATTTCCCAGATAAAATAAAATTACCTTGAGTCAGTTGTCTAGTGGGCTTACCCTGATAATATAATGCTAAGTGACCAAATCCATCCTTACAACAAAGTGGATCTAATAAAAACATTAATGCATTATAAAAATGAAAAAACTAAATGAAAAACAAAAGTCCCAGAAACTAGTAAAATGTGATCTCTCTCTTTACCATCAAAGAACTGCACTAACCCCTTCATGCTGATGGATGTAATTATGTCCTAACTTGTTGAATGTATCTTTTCCCTGTCTGAATTTGATCTTCATCAATATATTAAAAGGAATATTTATTCAGGCTGACCTTTTGCTATCTTTAGGGCTTTCACATTTCTGAAATATTATTCCTTTTATGCATACTGAGTTTAAATAAATTTTGAGTACCTCACTGTTTGTAGGTAGGCTCTGAATGGATTCATATTTTGTTTTTTAAATGATATTTCCATTGGGAAATTAATGGAAGCAATTTAATGCAAACATTCTGAATCATTATTTTTTAAAATAACAGAAAGTAACACATTTAATTGTAGAAAATAAAATCTAAAAGAAAAAATAACAAAGAAAAAAATTATTCCAAATCCCACCACTAAAACATAAATACTGATAAAATTTTTATGTTTAGTATTTTCTATATAACTATGTGTATATAAATACTGTAAAATTATTCAAGTTATGTACCATTGCCGGGGTCCAACCCCAGCAGGTCCAGGGGTCCCCAAAGGTGTGGATGGAGTCGGCGAAGAAGGAATGACACAGAGACAGCGTTCAGTTGATCAGCAGCCTGGCCAGGATCTCTAGCCAGGATCTCCAGCCAAGTTCTGGTCTGGATCTCCAGAGAGGTTCTGCTTAGGATCTCCAGCCAGGTTCTGAGTCCATGTTCTCTTGCAAGGTTCTCCAGGTTCTCCAGTGAAGTTCTGGTTAGGAGCTCCAGCCAAGTTCTGTGTCCATGTTCTCTTGCTATGTTCTCCAGGCAGGTTCAGTAGCCATGTTCCCTCGCTAGGTTCTCCAGCCAGGTTCTGTCCAGGTTCTCCAGCCAGGTTCAGTCACCAGGTTCTAGTCAGGTTCTCTTGCCCATTTCTGTAGTCAGGTTCAGTCCAGGATCTTTTGCCATGTTCTCTCCAGCGAAGTTCTTCTGTCTCTAGTTCTGTGTGTTCTGTCTTCTTACATCTGTATTTATCCAGTTGATTCCAATCCTATCAATCTCTATTTCAAAGGTTAGGGCATTTCTTATCTCCATTCCAGGGAGTAAAGATTATGTAGCTTAAGCATGATTGTTCATAGTTAAAGTGATTAATTACCCACCTGGCACTAGTTAAGAGGTTTTATTCCCTCCCTAACAACCTTTCTCAGAGACCTTGTTTAAAACACATAGTGCCAAGAAGGTGAGCAAACATATTAAGAACAGTATGCCATCTATGCCAGGTCCCTTGAAACAGCAAGGATGGACCGGCTCCCGGCATACCATATTATGATTTATTTATGTAAATTTAAATTATGTATATTTCTAAGCCATTACATATGATCTTAAAACATCCTTTTTAATATTACATCATGTGGATGCATCATAGTTTATTTAAATAATTCCTAATCTTGATATTTAAGCTGATTCCAAATGTTTGCTATTAAAATAATGTTGCAGTGAGCCTCCTTTTAAATATGTCTTTCTTTGTATCACTGATTATTTCTTCAGAATAATTTCCAATCTTTGGATTTACTAGGTCATGGGGTGTAAAACTGTTTAAGGCTGTTCACACATATTGCCAAGTTTCCCTCAAGATGATTTGTGTTGTTTTACACTCCATTATCTATGTATATTAGTGCCAATTTCACAATATTCTTGCCAGAGCTAACTATATAATAAAAACTATTTTTCCAGTTTGAAAGGAGAAAAACTGTATTTTATTAATCAATTATAATTTTATGATTTAACTGGTAAAAATTTTTTCATAGATTAATTGACAATATTTATAATTTTTTTATTTATGGACCTTTTAAATTTTTCTTCTTAAGTGTATCATGTATTCTAATTGACCTGTCTTTGATATTAATATATTACAGATATTAATCCATTATCTGTTGTTTATTTTTAATTATTTTGCCCAGTTTTCATTTTTTTTCAAATATATTTTTATTGATATCAGAGAGGAAGGGAAAAGGAGAGAGAGATAGAAACATCAATGATGAGAGAGAATCATTGATTGGCTGCTCCCTGGATGCCCCCTACTGGGGATCGAGCCTGTAACCTGGGCATGTGCCCTTGGCTGATATCAAACCCGGAACTCTTCAGTCTGCAGGCCGACGCTCTATCCACTGAGCCCAACCAGCTAGGGCCAGTTTGAATTTTTAAATTTATATTCTTTATTGTTTAAAGTATTACATATGACTCCTTTTCCCCCATTGACCATCACCATACTGTCTGTGTCCATTGGTTATGCTCATATGAATGTATACAAGTCCTTTGGTTATCTCTTAATCCCTCACACTCTCTCCTGCCTTCCCTCTGAGGTTTGACTGTCTGATCAATGTTTCTATGTCTCTGGATCTATTTTTTGTTCATCAGTTTATGTTGTTCGTTATATCACACAAATGAGTGAGATCATGTGATATTTATCTTTCTCCAACTGGTTTATTTCCCTTGGCATAATGTGAATGGTAAGAGTTCTTTCTATTTTACAGCATCATTGTATTCCATGGTGTAGATGTACCACCATTTTTCAATCCACTCATCTGCTGATGGATACTTAGGCTGTTTCCAGATCTTAGCTATGTTAAATTGTGCTACTATGAACATAGGGATGCACATATCCTTTCTGATTGGTGCTTATGTTTTCTTGGGATATATTCCTAGAAGTGGGATCACTGGGTCAAATGGGAGTTCCATTTTTAGTTTTTCAAGGACACTCCATACTGTTTTCCACAGTGGCTCTGCCAGTCTGTATCCTCACAAGCAGGGCACAAGGGTTCCTTTTTCTATGCATCCTTGCCAGCACTTGTCCCTTGTTGACTTGCTGATGACAGACATTCGGACAGGTGTGAGATGGTGCCTCATTGTCATTTTGATTTGCATCTCTTAGATGATTAATGACTTTGAGCATGTTTTCATATGTCTCTTGGCCTTCTGTATGTCCACTTTTGAAAAGTGTCTATTTAGGTCCTTTGCCCATTTTGTGATTAAATTGTTTATCTTCCTTTTCTTAAGTTGTATGAGTTCGCTATCCATTTTGGAGATTAAAAAACATTGGAAAGATGCTTTAAAAACTTTGCATCACTTAGAATATTTGGTTCCATTCCCTTCTAGCCTGATGTGTTTCTGTTGAGAAATCAGTTGATAGTCTAGTAGAAGATCCCTTGTAAGCAATGTGGCATGTATCTGTCCAATTTTCTCAAAGATGTTTTCCCATGCAGTGGCCTCTCCTGTTGTTTTGTTGATGGTTTCTTTTGCTGTTAAGAAGCTCTTTATTTTGATGGAGTCCCACTTGCTTATTTTCTTCTTAGTTTCCACTGTCCTAAGAGCTGTATCTGTAAAGATATTGCTACACCATATGTCTGTTACTTTGCGGCCTATGGATTCTTCTAAGATTTTTATGATTTCTTGTCTTATGTTTAAGTCCTTTATCAATTTTGAGATTATTTTTGTGTATGGTGTAAGTTGGCATTCTAGTTTCATTTTTTTTGCATGTATCTGTACAATTTTCCCAACACCATTTATTGAAGTGACTGTCTTGATTCCATTGTATTCTCTTGCATTCTTTGTCAAACATTAATTGAGCATAATGGCTTGGGTCAATTTCTGGGTTCTCTGTTCTATTTCATCAGTCTTTATGTCAGTTATTGTGTCAGTATCAGGCAGTTTTGAGAACAGTGGCTTTGTAATATCGTTAATATCTGATATTGTGATCCCTCCAACTTTGTTGTTCTTTCTCAGGATTTTTGTGGGTATTCAGGGCCTAATTTTATTTTATATGAATTTTTGGAGAGTTTGTTTTAGGTTTGTAAAATATGTTATTGGTGTTTCACTGGGAATTGCATTAAATCTATATATTTCTTTGGGTAGTATGGACATTTTAATGATGTTGATTCTACCAATCCATGAACATGGTATATTCTTCCTTTTTTTATGTCTTCCTCTATCACTTTTTTCAATGTCTAAGTACAGGTCTTTTACCTCCTTAGTTAAGTTTATTCCTAGGTATCTTAATTTTTTTGGTGCAATGGTAAATTGGATTTTTTTGTTTGTTTGCTTGTTTCTCTTTTTGTGAATTCATTATCGGTGTATAAAAAGGCATAGGTAAAGTAAGAATCTTAAGACTGTCAGAAAGAGACAGAAAGTTACCTAAAAATGATCTTACATTAGTCTATCAACTGATATCTCAATAGAAACACATCAGGACAGAAGGGAATGTAATGAAGTATTCAAAGTGATACAGAACAAGGGACTGAATCCAAGAATACCCTATCCAGCAAGGCTATGCTATCATTCCAAATTGAACGGAAATGAGGAGCTTCACAGATTAAAAAAAAAAAAGGCTAAAGGAGTTTATTACCACCAAGCTTGCAATGCTAGAAATGCTAAAGGTACTGCTATTAAAAGAAGAAATAGAAAGGGAAGAAGGAACAGATGCATAAAGATTAAAAATGGCAACAAACAGGTACCTATCTACACTAATAAAAGAGAAACATACAAATTGGTGTCACTCCAATATGCCCAGCAGCCAATAAGGATGCATATGCAAATTAATCCAACACAGATGGCGGTTAATTTGCATATGCAGGTGCAGAGCAAAGACTGAAGTCTCCGGCTGGAGTGAAGACTGAAGACTGAAGACTGAAGACTGAAGAGGCTTGGCTTCTCTGCTGTGGCTACAGAGGAGAAACCAAGCCTCACTGCGGCCAGAGGGGAAAAGCCAAGCCTCACTGTGTCTGCAGCGGAGAAGCCTTGCCTTTAGGCTTGGCTTTTCCACTGCAGCCAGACCAAAGGCGTGGGTCCTGGGTGCCAGAGGAAAACCGGTGCTGACAGCCAGGGGAAGGAAGGCCTATTGCATGAATCTTAGTGCAACAAGCTTCTAGTCAATAATAACCTTAAATGTAAATAGGTTAAATGTTCCAATCAAAAGACAGAGTAGCTGAATGGATAAGAAAACATGACCTATATATATGCTGTCTACAAGAGACCTACCTCAGAACAAAGACTCGTACAGACTGAAAGTGAAGGGATGGACATATTTTTCATGCAGATGGTAATGAAAAACAAGCTGGGGTAGCAATATTCATATCTGATAAAATAGATTTCAAAGTGAAGGTCATAATAAGAGATAATAGAAGTTACTACATAGTACTGAAGGGATCAATAAAACACGAGGATGTAACCCTCGTAAACATATATCATATATGCACTCAATAGGGGTGAAATCAAATATATATATTATATATATATATATATATATATAATATATATATATATAATATATATATATACACACACACACACACACACACACACACACACACACACACACTTCTGGAGGACTCTAAGAGAGATATTGACAGAAATACAATCACAGTAGGGGACTTTAATATCCCACTGACATCACTGGATAGATCTTACAGACAAAAAGTTTACAAGGAAACAGAAATCATAAAGACACACTCGATCAGATGGAGTTAATTGATAATTACAGAATATTTCACCACAACGTTACAGAATATACATTCTTCTCAAGTGCACATGGGTCACTCTTAAAGATAAACTACATGTTAGGACACAAAACAAGTCTCTACAAGTTGAAGAAGACTGAAATGATATCAAGCATCTTTTCAGATCACAATAGCATGAAATTAGAACTCCACTACAGTAAAAACACTTAGAAACAGCCAAACATGTGGAAACTAAATTTCATGTTATTAAAAAATGATTGGGTTACCAATTAGATCAATCAAGAAATAAAAAACTTCCTGGAAAGCAATGAAAATGAACATACAAAACCCCAAAATCTCTGGGACACAGCAAAAGCAGTTCTGAGATGGAAGTTCACTATAGGCCTACCTCAAAAGACAAGAAAAATTAATAATAAGATATCCTATATAATAAAAGCCTAGGTAGTATCACATGATGTTGTCACAAGATGGCCACCACAGGATGGTCACCACAAGATGGCCAGCAGGGGAGGGCAGTTGGGGGTGATTGGGCCAGCAGGGGAGGGCAGTTGGGGGTGATCAGGCCAGCAGGGGAGCTGTTAGGGGGCACATCAGGCTGGTAGGCTGAAGAGGTTAAGAGCAATCAGGAAGGCAGGCAAGCAGTTAGGAGCCAGCAGTCCTGAATTGTGAGAGGGATATCTGACTGCCCTCAAGGGGTCCCATATTGTAGAGAGTGCAGGTCGGGCTGAGGGACACCCCCCCCCCACCGTGCACGAATTTCTTGCACCAGCCTCTGGTATTAATGATAAACTATATAACTTAAAGAATTACAAAGCAAACAACAAAAAAACCTGCAAAGTAGAAAGTAGGAAATAATAAAGAAAAGAGCAGAAATAAATGACATAGAGACAAAAAGAACAATAGAAAAGATCAATGAAAACAAGAGCTGGTTCTTTGAGGAGATAAAGAAGATTGATGAACCTTAGGCAGACTCATCAAGAAGCAAACAAGAGGATCCAAATAAATAAAATCAAAAATAAAAGCAGGGAAGTAACCACTGACACCACATAAATACAAAGGACAGGACTACACACAACTATATGCCAACAAGCTGGACAATGTGGATGACATGCACAATTTCTTAGAAAAAATATTATTTTCCAAACCTGAATCAGGAAGAATCAGAAAAATGAATGGGTGATAATAGCAAATTATATTGAAGCAATAATTTAAAAACAAACAACAACAACAAACTCACAACAAACAATAGCCCAGGCCGTATGGCATCATAAGGGAATTTTGTCAAGCATTCAATAAGAACTAACACCTATCCTCCTCAAACTATTCCAAAAAAATACAAGAGGAAGGAACACTTCCATGCTCTTTTTATGTGGCCAGCATTATCCTAATTCCAAAATAAGATAATGACACTAAAAAAAAAAAAAAAAAAAAAAAAAATAGAGAGAGAATTACAGGCCAATATCCCTGATGAATATAGAAGCTAAAATCCTCAACAAAATACTAGCAAATTTGATTCAGCAATATATTAAAAAGATCTTACACCATGACCAAGGGGGAGTTAATCCTTGGATGCAAGGCTGGTACAATATTCACAAATGAATAAATGAGGTTCATCACATAAACAAATCGAAAGACAAAAATCGCATGATCATAGCAATAGACAGAGAAAAGGTATTCTAGTTTGACCAATGTGGCTCAGTGTCTCAATGTCCACCAATAGACCAGAAGGGAATGGCTTGATTCCCAGTCAGGGTGTATGCCCAGGTTGTGGGCTCGATGCCTAATAGGGGACAGACAGGACGCAGCTGATCAATGAATCTCTCTCATCATTAATGTTTCTATCTCTCCTTCTCCCTTCTTCTCTGAAATATATATATTAGAGGACCGGTGCATGGATTGTGCACCTCTCGCAATCCGGGACCTCTCAGGGGATGTTGGATTGCTGGTTTCAACCCAATTCCTGCAGGCCAGGTTGAGGGACCCGACCAGTGCACGAATCTGTGCACTGGGCCTCTAGTATGCATATAAGGTCTTTGGTTAATCTCTTCCCGCCCTCCCCCAGTCCCCCCCTTCACTCTGATATTCATCAGTCTGTTCCATGTTTCCATGCCTGTGCATTGAGTGTTTGCCCCCTGGTGGTCAGTGCACATCATAGCTACTGGTCGAATGGTTCCTTAGGCATATATATATAACCTCCATTCAATAAAATCCAACACCCATTTTTGATAAAATCTCTCAGCAAAGTGGGAAAAGAAAGATCATACCTCAATATAATAAAGGCCATGTATGCCAAACCTATAGCCAACAACACACTCTATGGGTAAAAACTAAAACCATTTCCCTGAAGAGCAGGAACAAGACAGGGATGTCTGCTTTTACAACTCTTATTCACAATAGTACTGGAAGTACTAGCCACAGTGATTGGACAAGAAGAAAAAATAAAGGCCATTCAAATAGGAAAGGAGGAAGTAAAATAATCATTAATTGCAGATTACATAGTAGTGTATATAGGAAACCCTAAAGACTCCACCAAAACCTACTAGATTTAATAAATAAATTCAGCAATGTTTCAGGGTCCAAAATGAATACCAAGAAACCAGTGGCATTTTTATACACCAACTAGGAGCCCAGTGCGTAAATGTGTGTGCCTTGAAAAGAACTGTGTGCCACAAGGCTACAGTGAGCACGGGTGGGGGGGGGGGCAATTGGCCCATCCTCCCTGCCCCCACCCAGCCCTCTTACCATTTCTTCTGGTTCCCTGTCTGCCAGCAGCCCTGCTCCTGCCACCGCTGCTACCATGCGCTGATGGCACAGAGTGATTGGGGTTGGCGCTAGCAGTGGGTGTGAGAGGCAGCTCCAGCACTGGCTGTGGGTTTAAGTGAGGCCAGTGCTAGCAGCAGGTGTGGGCGCTGGGCAGGACCATGGCATGGTGGAGCAAAGTATTTTCAGTAACCACCAGAAGCTCACCCTGATGACAGTGAACAGCGCCCTGCTTTGGTCTGGCGGTCCCATTCACCTTCTCCACTATCTCACCATGGCCAACGCCCACCATGTTCAGTGCTCTGATGCTTGCTGCCGATACCCAACATGTTCTGCACACGCCCCCTGGTGGTCACTGCATGTCATAGCAACTGTTTTTTTGGTTGTTCGGTTGTTCCATGGCTCAGTCTATTTGCATGTTAGCCTTATATTATATAGGATAATGAATTCTCAGAAAGAGTAACTGAAAAAACAATCCCATTTACTATTGCAACAACAACAAAATTAAGATATATAGGAATGTATTTAACCAAGGAGGTAAAAGATCTGTAATCAGAAAACTATAGCATTTTGCCGAACCGGCTTGGCTCAGTGGATAAAGCGTCGGCCTGCGGACTAAAGGGTCCCAGGTTCGATTCCGGTCAAGGGCATGTACCTTGGTTGCGGGCACATCCCTACTGGGGGGCGTGCAGGAGGCAGCTGATCGATGTTTCTCTCTCATCGATTTTTCTAACTCTCTATCCCTCTCTCTTCTTCTCTGTAAAAAAGCAATAAAATATATTTTAAAAAAATGAGAAGGGGACCCACTGTATGGGAGAACATATTTGGCAATGATACATCTGGTAAGGGGTTAATTTCCAAAATATATAAAGAATTCATACAACTCAACAAAAGGAAGATAAACACTCCAATTAAAAAAAAATGGGCAGAAGATGTGAATAGACACTTCTCCAAAGGGAACATAGTAATGGCCAAGAGACATATAAAAAATGCTCAATGTCAGTAATCATCAGAGAAATGCAGATAAAAAATACAATAAGGCACCACCTCACACCTGCCAGAATGACTAACATCAATAAATCAACAAACAACAAGTTTTGAGGATGTGGTGAAAAAGGAACCCTAGTACACTGTTGGCAATGCAGACTAGTACAAACACTATGGAAAATGGTGTGGAGTTTCTTCAAAAACATTAAAAATGGAAATGCCATTTGACGAGCAATCCCACTTCTAGGAATATATACAAGAAGTCTGGGACACCAGTCAAAAAGAATATATGCACTCTTATGTTCAAAGCAGCATTATTTATAATAGCTAATATCTGGAGATAGCGCAAGTGCCCATCAGTAGATGAATGGATAAAACAACTGTGGTACCTTTACACAATGGAATACTATGCAGCTGTTAAAAAGAAAGATACTTTACCTTTTGAGACAACATGAAGTGACCTGGAGACTATTATGCTACGTGAAAAAAGGTAATCAGAGAAAGACAAATATCACATGATCATTTTTGTGTGGAATCTAATGAACAAAACAAGCTGATGAACTAAATAGATCTAGAAACATGGAAACATGCAACAGACTGATGACTCTCAGACATTAGGGTGGAAGGTAGATGGGAAGAGATTAACCAAAGAACTTATATGTATATATGCATAGCCCATGGACACAGATGATAGAATGGTGAAGGCCTGGGGAGAGGGTGAGAATGGGAAGTAGGATGTCAATGCGAAATAAAAGGGTGGCCATTTGTAATATTTTCCACAACAAACATAATAATAATAAAAGCAATTTTTAAAATAGAGATTTACTAAAATAAAAAATAATAAAAGCAATCATGCTTTGAAAGTCCTTTTACTAACAATAGATTTTTATAATATTCCCCTTCATTATTTCATTATTTAGTGCATATGTATATATGAAATTATTTATTATTATACACACATCCACATTAATAAATAAAATTATACCATAGTATTTATGATGAGAGTTATGTTTGCTAAAGTTATACATCAGAGTTATGCTTACAGTGAAAATAATCTTGTTTATACTACCATAAAATAAACTCATAAGTAATATAAATTAAAATTTTGGGAATTTCCAGTTCCTTGAAAGTTTAAATCAAATCAGCCATAAAATAATTTGGACCAGAGATATTTTTTCAGGAAATTCCTTTCAACTTTTATTTTTCCAACATTTTTATGGTTATTGATCAATTTTGTGTTTTCTATTTTGGGATCAATTTTAACAATTGGTATTTTATTCTATAAACTGACCCATTTCATTCACACATTCAAAATTATTAATATACGTTTTGACATAGTTTTATTCCTATGTATTAAAAACTAGAGGCTTGATGCATGAAATTCGTGCAAGGGGCTCAGCCCTTGCAGCCTTGGCTGCCTCATGGCCCTGCGGCCCTGCCCACTGGTCATTCCACAGTCCAACCTAATTAGCATATTAGCTCTTTATTATATAGGATAACCCAGAGAGCGAAAGAGAAATAGAAAGTTTTATGTCAATTTATTATTCTTTTTCTATTGAGAGATTTTGAAGAAAATGATGTAAAGACAGTGGCACAAGAGTTGTCCAGATAATTTGAAATTAATGAGCTAGGTACCTTCATAAGTTGGATTTACGTGGAAAAAAACCCTCTTATAAAGTAAAAATGGCTTGAAAATTATTTATTCTGATAAGTATTACACTTGAGAGGGAAAAATTATTGAGTAGTCTTCATTAAACTCTGTTGAACTAGACTTCAAGAGGTTATTACCAATAAGGTATTTTATGGAAATTTAGATAAATTATTATCAGCTGGTTGGATGTGTTAATGTATTCTTATTGCCAAAGAGCAATGCTTACCATAGCCAAGGTCCTCATAGAGAAAGACTACAGTTGATGGTATAATTTTTTACATTAATGATTTTGCAAATAATGGACATCTTTCTTAAAATACTCAGTCTTATAAACTAACTTGCATTGAAAATTATATTTTTTTAAAAAGATGATGTATACCTAAGATTTTTAAAAAATATTGAATGGACCTGGAAAGTATTAAGCCAGTCAGAGATAGGTAAGTATCACAAGATCTCACTCATATGTGGAATCTAATGAACAAAATAAACTGATGAACAAAAACAGACACAGAGACATAGAAACATGGAACAGACTTTTTCAGGATAGGGTGGGTGGGAAGAGATTAACCAATGAACTTGTAAACATATATGCATAACCTGTGGACACAGACAATGGGGTGGTGAGGGCTTGGGGGTTGGAGGCAGCCTGGAAGAGATCAATGGGGGGAAAGTAGGACTTATGTAATACTATCAACAATAAATCTTTTTAAAAAATAAAATACACAAACTCTAAGATAAGATTCATTTCTTAGTAATCCTGGACCAATATCCTGGACCCCTACTTTCAAGATTAATGAGAATGCTTGTTAATTTAGGATACAAAATGTTCTACTGCATCAGTACAACCCTTTAAGCTTTTTTTTTTAAATTTAAAAATTCTAAAAATCCCGACCTGTCTCTAACAAGAGACCAAACTGCTTCCAAATTATATCTAAGAGAAACTATGAAGTTGTTTTTTAGCATCCCCAATAATTACTATAAATTCACACAATTTTTCTCTACCATTGTAAATATAAAATGAAGAGAGAGAAACAAAACAACTATAAATAAATGTATTCCTATACTTACCTGGCAGGGGAGATACCATGATCATGGAGGTGGTTTTCCCAGGGCAAGGCTTATCCATTGTACTCCAGATGTGCTGACCCCTTCGATTTCCCCAAATGTGGAAAACTTGACTGCATAATTTGTGGTAGTGGGGGACTGTGTTCGCATTCTCTCCTGAAAAAACTATGTATTATTATGTGATGTTATACTATTTAAAATAGAATAATTTTCTCTTTCTCAGTATTAATTATTTTCCTTTCAAAACAATATTTCATACATATTTATATATTTTGAATCAAACTGCCTTAATAACATAACATACAATACTATGAATGCACAAAATTTCAGACTATGTTTTGAAAAATCTCGATATTTAAAAACAAATGTATCCTAGTTTAGTTTAAAAAGCACATTTCTACACAACTGAAAAGTTTGAAACCTTATTTGATATATAATAGTTTCAATGCAGCTTCTAGACAGCAACATGTACAAGGAACTTCAGGGCTCCAATAGAGTGTAGGTACATTTTAATACAACCACCTATTTTATTAAATCTAATAAGGCCCTATATTTATCTGCTTATTGTTCCTCAATATGTTGGGAGGTACATTCAAAGTAGAGATAAGCAATATTTCCAGTATTTACCTGTGTCTATCTTTCCATTTAGGGATAGCAGATGAGAGAGAATTGACTGTGAAAGCAAATATTATTTCACTAGATTATATAAGATTGCTGAAAGTCACACGAGTAAGTGCATGCACTACATTTTAAATCACCAAATCTCCTGTAAACATTGACCACTGATGCTTCCTTTTTAAACAGTGCATTCTCACTGAGTTAATCTTAGTCAAAAAGTACTTCCAGAGTACATAAAGTTCTGGCACACCACATAAATGCAGTTCTAATAGGTGCATTGGATGAATTTGCAATGGAATTTGTCTTTGATGAAAATGAGTAACAAAATACAACATGCAACAGAACTGATATGTTCAGTTATTGTAAAGATCTAAATCATCACCAATGTTTTAGTTCCACTATTTATCCCACAATCCAAAGGAGATATGTTCTATTTTTATGGAGTATAGTGACCATGAGGCTATAGCAACTTTGAAGTTCCTCTGAGTTATCCAAATATAGTGTTTACTTACACTATTTCTGAAGTGTTATAACCCATCTCTAAGGAACATAAAATCCAACTACATCTAGATGTCAATTATTTACAAGAATCTATGGCCAAAGATGGCGTATAAAAGCAAATCCACTAGGCAAGTATTTGCTGAGCACCTATGATGTTCCAGACATTATTTTAGCACTGTAAAAGAGAGAAGGAGAGAGAGAGAGATAAAGAGAAAGAAAAACAAAACAGACAAGATTTGTCTTTTCTGAAACATATTCTGACTAGAGGCACGGTGCACAAAATTCATGCATGGTTGGGCCACCTCAGCCCAGCCTGCACCCTTTCCAATCTGGGACCACGCCTAAACCAGCAGTCGGACATCCCTCTCACAATCCAGGGCTGCTGACTCTTAACTGCTCACCTGCCTGCCTGCCTGATTGCCCCTAACTGCCCCCCCCTGCCAGCCTGATCACCCCTAACCACCTCTGCCTGCCAGCCAGGTCACCCCCAACTACCGCCTGTTTTTCAGTCATTTGGTTGTCCCTCACTAATCTCCCTGCCTGGTTGCCCCACTCAGCCTGCTGTTCAGTCATTACTGTTATTGTGACGGCATCCTGGACAATTTGCATATTCCTCTCTTATTAGTATAGATTCTATAGTGATGCTCTCAATTTAAAAAAAAAGACTAGGAAAAACCACAGAAAATTTTAATGTTTGATTATTTATGATTTTCTGGGTAGGTGGTTTTTCTAGAACACCAGTTTAAAGATGGAGAGTAAGATAATATGATCAGCACAATTTTTTTAAGAGGCAGTTTCAAAGATCTGAGACAATTTGAACAAAGACATATTTTTGGAAAAATAAGTAATGGGAGAAATTGTAAATAAGGTTTGTTTCATCATAGGAGAAAAATAAAATAAGTTGAAATGCAGTACAAGTAATAAGAAAAATATATATCACTTTCCTAAAGCTAATTCTTGTTATAAAATTAAAACTAACCATATACATAACTGACTGATTAAACTAAAACACATAATTGAGCAATTTTATTTATATTAATTATTGAGCACCTGTTCTATACCAGGTATTATGTTATGTATTAGTGGTAAATAAAACATACTAATTCCCTGTCTCCATTCTGGAATCAGAATGAAGTGTGATGAGCAGAATGATGGAAAATACAGGCACTATAAAAGTACAAGTACATATTAGAGATTTCAACTAGTACTTTAAAAAGCCTCAAATAAAAGCCTCAGAAAAAGTATCATTTTATCTGAAATTTAAAGGATGTGTTAGGAAGAGGAAGGAGGCTGAACAAGACTGTTTCAAGTGGGTGGAATAGCATATGTGAAGGCCTAAACTAAGAGAAAGGGCACATTTCAAGAACAGTAAAAAGATCAAAGTGCTGGAGGAATTAAAGAGAGAAGAGGAGTTTTAATAGGGTTCAGAATTATGAGAGTAACCTCAAGGTTTGCTTTAGATACCCTTTCCCTTGCTATAACTCTTGGAGAATGTGGTTGGATTACATTCAGAGCTCCCTCTGCTATATTAAACTTCAGGGTCCTTGTTCCTGGGTTCCAATCCTTGATTACAACATACATTAAACTTATTCTAAACTTAGAAATTGAAGGGGGATGAAATTTATTGTCTGCTCCAACACAGTCACTCTTTTAGGTATTAAAGGTACAGCTGTGAATAAGATGGCAATGCGCCACTTTCACTGGGCTTATATTCTAGTGAATGGAGATTGATAATAAAAACAAGGTAATTCCAGTAGAGATAAATGCAATGAAAAAATACCTAATATGATAAAGAATCACTGTCAGTAATGGGTGGGATTGAATAAACATATCATTAGATTGGGTAGCTACTCTATGATAACAATATTTGGGTTGTAGCCTGGATGAAAAGAAACACATTATCCAAGAACAGAGGACATGCTATTCTAGGCAGCAAGAATGAAAAATGAAAGGACCCCTAGGAGAGGGGTTGTGTGTGTCTGTAGGGCAGAAATGTCACATTGGCTATGTTTTAGCAGGGAAGGGGGAAAATAACAGCACATGAGATTAGAGAGCTATATAGAGGCCAGATCATCTAAGGCTCTATAGGTCATTTTAAGTACCAGTGGTCTTGTTTTAAGTATGATGGAAGATGAAATAATACAATTCTTTTTATTTTACAATTAAAGTTTACATTCAATATTATTTTATATCAGTTTCAGGTCTATAGCATAGTGCTTAAATTTTCAGTTTACATCTATCTAATAGATTGCCATTCATTCTTACCTGGAAGGTCTTGCATTAAAAGGAAAGATGTAGCTGTATATCTTCATCTAATCAAACCAAGATCTCTATGAAAAACAAATAGAATAATGGTAAGCAGTTGTGAGATCAATTTGCAATAGTGACAAGTGTGTACTCAGGTCTGGATTGAGATTATGCTGACTTCATGTAAACTCAGAGCCATTAGAGGATGACTGCATATTCACTCAACCTACAAATTTGGAACCATGGCTTGAAAAGGCTCAAGAGCCTCCATTTCAGGAAACCCTTGAGAATAATCATCAGTAGAGTCACCAGGGGCATTTGATTGTTTATCGAATAACATAATTTCAAAATGGTCAGGAATCAGCCCTTAAATTTTTTTCAGAATTTTGGTCACAGTATTTTGACTGCCTGACTTTCTGCCTTTAGAAAGAGAAGATAGCCTATATGTCAACATAGCAAAGGCAAATAGTACCCAAAATAATCCTCACATAAAAACCTACTTTGCTTCTGATGCATGAAAAAAGTCTTCCCTTTTGGAAAAAAAAATATTTTGTGTCAATGAGCACATGCATTAAATGATTTTCTTTACTGAGAGTAATAATAAAGTGAGTAAAACAAAGAAGAAATGAGTGAAATTTCTGAAATTGAAATTGCTTTAACTTATTTTCCTCAGAAAGCTCACCTTCATTTAGCCAGCTATTTATATTTGCCTTTTCTTCTTTGTCTTGATATTTTTCCTTAATATGTATTCTTCCTATGACTGTCAAACATTTGCATTTTGACAATCTAAATTAGTGTTTAGTTAGTTCTTCCTTTGAAAGATATCAACAAACAAGAACACTACTAAATATACATTTGGGATACAGATAATATACCCCAATAAAACCAGACTAAGTTCCGTCTCATTACCTGGTTACTGGTTAGCAAGCACTTTCCAAACATTGTATTTGGTAAGCTTTGGGACTGCTTAAACCATAAAGTATTAGTTTTGCTAGTAATATCTTCACATATTGAGTGCTCAACAAATGTTTAAATATGTAAGAACAAGCATGACTGATCAAATAATTAAGCAATGAAAGGTTAAGGCAAGTGAGGTTCATCACTGTTAATTAACTTGCCCAAATTGTCACTATTAGTAAGCAGCAGAGCTATAATTTGAGCCCAAGGCTAATTCAAAAACATATATGGAATCTTTACTATATGACTGGTTATTAAATAAGTAAAGAAATGAATGAAAAAAGAACTCAATAAAAGATGTGTGCAACAAGAAACAATGAGAATAAATGACCTAACTCTACAACTCGAAGAGTTAGAAAGGGAGCAACAAAAAAAGCCCACTGTTAGCAGAAGGAAGGAAATAACAAAGATCAGAGTGGAGATAAACGACATAGAGACCAAAAAAAAAACAATACAAAAGATCAACAAAACCAAGAGCTGGTTCTTTGAAAGGATAAACAAGATTGATACACCTCTAGCCAGGCTCACCAAGAAACAAAGAGAGAGGACCCAAATAAACAAAATCAGAAATGAAAGAGGAGAAATAACAACAGACCCCACAGAAATACAAAGGATTGTTAGAAAATACTATGAACAACTCTACTTCAACACACGAGACAACCTGGAGGAAATGGACATATTCCTAGAAAAATACAACCTTCCAAAACTTAACCAGGAAGAATCTAAAAATCTCAATAGGCCAATAACTATGGAGGAAATCGAAGCAGTAATCAAAAAGCTTCCAGCAAACAAAAGCCCTGGGCCAGATGGCTTCACAGGGGAGTTTTCCCAAACATTCAAGGAAGACCTAAAACCTATCCTCCTCAGACTATGTCAAAAGATCCAAGAGGAAGGAACACTTCCCAGCTCATTCTACGAAGCCAACATCACCCTAATCCCAAAACCAGATAAAGACAATACAATGAAAGAGAATTATAGGCCAATATCCCTCATGAACATAGATGCCAAAATCCTCAACAAAATCCTAGCAAATCGGATCCAGCAGTACATCAAAAAGATCATACACCATGACCAAGTAGGATTTATCCCAGAGATTCAAGGATGGTACAATATCCACAAATCAATAAATGTGATACATCACATGAACAAATTGAGAGAAAAAAAACACATAGTCATATCAATTGATGCGGAAAAAGCATTCGACAAAATCCAACACCCTTTCTTGATAAAAACTCTCAGCAAGATAGGAATTGAGGGATCATACCTCAACATAATAAAAGCCATATATGACAGGCCCACAGCCAACATCATACTCAATGGACAAAAACTAACACCATTCCCCCTAAAAACAGGAACAAGACAGGGATGCCCCCTCTCACCACTCCTGTTCAACATAGTACTGGAAGTATTAGCCGTTGCAATCAGACAAGAAGGAGAAATAAAAGGCATCCAGATTGGAAAAGAAGAAGTAAAACTGTCCTTATTTGCAGATGACATGATACTGTACATACAGAACCCTAAAGACTCCATCAAAAAATTATTAGACTTAATAAATGAATTCGGCAATGTAGAAGGATACAAAATTAATGCTAAGAAATCCATGGCATTTCTTTACACCAATAGTGAACTTACAGAAATTAAAACTACAGAATCAATCCCATTTACCATTGCACCAAAAAAATAAAAATACCTAGGAATAAACTTAACTAAGGAGGTAAAAGACTTATATGCCAAAAACTACAGGACGCTGAAAAAAGAGATAGAGGAAGACATAAACAGATGGAAGAACATACCGTGTTCATGGATTGGTAGAATCAACATCATCAAAATGTCCATACTACCCAAAGCAATTTATAGATACATCATCAAAATGTCCATACTACCCAAAGCAATTTATAGATTCAATGCAATCCCCATTAAATTACCAACAGCATATTTCACAAATCTAGAACGAACGTTCCAAAAATTCATCTGGAATAAAAAAAGACACCAAATAGCTGCAGCAATCCTGAGAAAGAACAAAGTAGGTGGGATCTCAATACCAGATATCAAACTGTATTACAAAGCCACTGTTCTTAAAACAGCTTGGTACTGGCACAAGAACAGACATATAGATCAATGGAATAGAATAGAGACCCCAGAAATCGACCCAAACCACTATGCCCAATTAATATTCGACAAAGGAGGCAAGAGCATACAGTGGAGTCAAGACAGTCTCTTCAATAAATGGTGTTGGGAAAATTGGACAGATACATGCAAAAAGATGAAACTAGACCACCAACTCACACTGTACACAAAAATAAACTCAAAATGGATAAAAGACTTAAATGTAAGGCTGGAAACCTTAAAAATACTAGAGGAATCCATAGGCAGTGAAATCGCAAAAATATGCTGAAGGAACTTCTTCTCTGATAATGCTCCTAGGGCAATGGAAACTAAAGAGAAAATAAAGAAATGGGACTACATCAAAATAAAAAGCTTTTGCACAGCAAAGGAAACCATCAACAAAACAACAAGAAGACCCACTACATGGGAGAACATATTTGCCAATGATACCACCGATAAGGGTTTAACTTCCAACATTTACAGGGATCTCATGAAACTTAACAAAAGGAAGATAAACAATCCAATAAAAAAATGGGCAACGGACCTAGATAGACACTTTTCGAAAGAGGACATACAGAAGGCCTAAAGACATATGAAAACATGCTCAAAGTCACTAATTATAAGAGAGATGCAAATCAAAACGACAATGCGTTATCATCTCACACCTGTCAGAATGGCTATCATCAACAAATCAACAAACGACAAGTGCTGGAGAGGATGTGGAGAAAAAGGAACCCTTCTGCACTGCTGGTGGGAATGCAGAGTGGTGCAGCCACTGTGGAAAACAGTATGGAGCTACCTCAAAAAACTAAAAATGGACCTCGCATTTGACCCAGTGATCCCACTACTAGGAATATATCCCAAGAAACCAGAAACGCCAATCAGAAAGTATATATGCACCCCTATGTTCATAGCAGCACAATTCACCATAGCTAAGATTTGGAAACAGCCTAAGTGCCCATCAGCAGATGAATGGATTAGAAAACTGTGGTACATATACACAATGGAATACTATGCTGCGGTAAAAAAAAAAGGAACTCTTGCCTTTTGCAACAGCATGGATGGAACTGGAGAGCATTATGCTAAGTGAAATAAGCCAGTCAGAGAAAGATAAATACCACATGATCTCACTCATTTGTGGATTATAGAGAACAACATAGACTGATGAAAAGGGACAGACCCAAATACTGAGAAACAGCAATCAGGCTATCAATCCCCAGAAGGAAAGTAGGGGAGGGTGGGGGTAAGGGGAAGAGATCAACCAAAGGACTTGTATACATGTATATAAGCCAAACCAATGGACATGGACAACAGGGGGATGGGAGCATGAGTGTGCGGGGCGGGGGGGGGAGGGGAGGTTGGGGGTTAATGGGCGGGATGAGGACACATTTGTAATACCTTAACTAATAATAATAAAAAAAGATGTGTGCCGTTAAAAATGAAACATTTTCTTAGATAGGTAATGTTCAGAGGCTCTATTGGACAATCTCAGTCATTTAATTTATCTGAAAACATACAAACTACAAGTCTTAAATTATAAAAAAGTTCTTATTAATAACTCGATTTCTGTAAAAATTAATTGGTATGTTTTTCATTTGTGTATCCTATAACCAAGCAATTTAAAAAGGACAATGAAAGGTGTGCCAATATAAACAAACTAAGGGGCCAGAAAATATTTTTAAAATCTTCCTTCAGCCACTTCCTCAAAACATGGATAAAATAGTACCTTTAATTTTACATTGAAAATTATACAGAAATTTCTACAGATATCCTATATAATAAAAGACCAATATGAAAATCGACCAAAAGGCAGAATGACCAGTCGCTATGATGCACACTGACCACCAGGGGGCATATGCTCAATGCAGGAGCTTCCCCCTGATGTTCAGTGCACAAGTGCTGCTCAGCCAGAAACCAGGCTCACAGCTGGAGCCTCCACAGCAGTGCTAAGGATGTCTGACTGACTCCCAAGGGGAGCGGGCCTAACCCATCAGTCAGACATCCCCTGAGGGCTCCCAGACTGAGAGGGCACAGGCTGGGCTGAGGGACCCTCCTGAGTGTACGGATTTCATGCACTGGGCCTCCAGTATATTCATAAAGCTTTGTCATACTCTTCACTTTTAAAAAATATATATTTATTGATTTCAGAGAGGAAGGGAGAGAGAGAGAGAGAGAGAGAGAGAGAAACATAAATGGTGAGAGAGAATCATTGATTGGCTGCCTCCTGTTCATGCCCTACTGGCGATCAGGCCCACAACCCAGGCATGTACCCTTCCATGGAATTGAACTGTGACCTCCTGGTTCATAGGTTGATGCTCAACTAAGCTATGCCAGCTGGGGACTCTTAACTTTTTACAAATAATTTTAATTCATGCATATCTTCACATATAATATAATTAGATTTTCAGATGAAATTTTGCAAGTTTGTCTCTATGTGTCTTTAAATGCATGTTTTTATGTTCTTTCAGGAGTTCCAGAGATTTGGGACTGACAAGAGAGATATGCCCATAAGAAGCAGTAACAGATGCAACACTGGCAAATATGTTCTCCCATTCAGTAGGCTCTCTTGTTATTTTGTTGATGGTTTCTTTTGCTTTGCAGAAGCTTTTTATTTTGATGTAGTCCCATTTGTTTATTTTCTCCTTAGTTTCCATTGTCCTACGAGATATATAGGTAAACATATTACTAAGAGATATGTCTGATATATTGCTGCCAATGAATTCTTCTAAGATTTTTATTATTTCCCCTCTTACATTTAAGTTTTTTATCTATTTTGAGTTTATTTTTGTACATGGTATAAGTTGGTGGTCTAGTTTCATTTTTTGCATGTATCTGTCCAATTTTCCCAACACCATTTACTGAAGAGACTGTCTTCACTCCATTGTATGCTCTTACCTCTTTTATGAAATATTGAGCATAACGGCTTGGGTCGACATATAGGTTCTCTGTTCTGTTCCATTGGTCTACATGTCTCTCTTTTGCCAGTATCAGGCAGTTTTGAGAACAGTGGCTTTGTAATACAACTTGATATCTGGTATTGTGATCCCTCCAACTTTGTTCTTCTCTCTCAGGATTGCTGCAGCTATTCAGGGTCTTTTTTTATTCCATATAAATTTTTGGAGAGTTTGCTATAGCTGTGTGAAATATGCTGCTGGTATTTTAATGGGAATTACATTGAATCTATCGATTTTTTTGGGTAGTACAGATTTTTTAATGATGTTGATTCTACCAATCCATGATCATGGTATATTCTTCCACTTGTTTATATCTTCTTCTATCTCTTTTTTCAGTGTGCTGTAGTTTTCCAAGTACAGGTTTTTTACTTCCTTAGTTAAATTTATTTCTGGGTATCTTAATTTTATTTTTTTGTTGCAATGGTATTGTTTTTTGATTTTTTTTTTTTAGTTTTTCTTTCTGTGAGTTCATTATTGGTGTATAAAAATGCCATAGATTTCTGGGTGTTAATTTTGTATCCTTCTACATTGCCGAATTCATTTATTAAAACTAGTAGTTTTTTTGATGGAGTCTTTAGGGTTTTCTATGTACAATATCATGTCATCTGTGAATAATGACAGTTTTACTTTTACTTTTCCAATCTTGTTGCCTTTTATTTCTTCTTCTTTTCTGATCAATATGGCCAGCATTTCCAGTGCTATATTGAACAGGAAGGTGAAAGTAGGCATCCATTTCTTCTTCCTGTTCTTAGAGTAAATTGTTTTAGTATTTGCCTATTAAGGATGATGTTGACTGTGGTTTTTCAATTAAGGTTTTAATTATATTGATGTATGATCCTTCTGTTCCCACTTTACTGAGAGTTTTTATAAAAAAGGGGGGACAGGGAGGTTAAATAGGATAAATGGGGGGATAAATGGTGGTGAACACAATACAATAAACAGATGATGTGTATGCCTGAAATCTATAATTTTATTAACAAATGTCAGACCCATAAATTCAATAAAAGATAAAAAAGAATATAAAAAAGGGTGTTGGATTTGCCAATGTTACATCTGATAAGCGTTTAATCTCTAACATTTATAGGGAACTCATACAACTTAACAAAAGAAAGATAAACAACCCAACAAAAAAATGTGCAAAGGACCTAAATAGACACTTCTTGAGAGTGGACATACAGAAGGCCAAGATGCATATGAAAAAATGCTCAAAGTCACTAATCATCTGAGAGATGCAAATCAAAACAACAGTGAGGTTCCACCTCACACCTTTCAGAATGGATATCATCAGCAAAACAACAAGTGCTGGAAAAGATGTGGAAAAAAAGGAATCCTCATACCTTGCTGGTAGGAATGCAGACTACTGCAGCCTCTGTTGAAAACAGTGTAGAGTTTCATCAAAAAAATAAAAATGGAATTCCCATTTGACCCAGTAATCCCAATTCTAGGAATGTATCGAAAGAACTCAGAAACACCAATCAGAAAGAAATATGTACCCCGATGTTAATAGCAGTGCAATTTACTATAGCTAAGATTTGGAAACAGCCTAAGTGCCCATCAGCCGATGAGTGGATTAAAAAACTGTGGTACATCTACACAATGGAATACTATGCCGCTATAAAAAAAGAAGGGACTTTTATCATTTGCAACAGCATGGATGGAACTGGAGAGCATTATGCTAAGTGAAATAAGCCAGTTGGAGAAAGATAAATATCACATGATCTCACTCATATGTGGGATATAATGATCAACATAATTTGATGAACAAGAATAGATCCAGAGACAAATGGTAGGGGAGGGGCATGGTTAGAGAGCAACCAAAGGACTTGTATGCATGCATATTAGCATATCCAATGGACACAGACACTGGAGCGGTGGGGGCTTGCCAAGGGTGGGAATGGCTGGTGGGGGTCAATTGGGGAAAAAAGAGACATATGTAAAACTTTAGACAATAAAAAGGAAAACATAACAAAGAATTAAAAACAACAACAAAATAAATGGTGATACATTACACAATGGTATACTATGCTGTTGTAAAAAAGAAAGAACTCTTACCATTCACAACAGCATGGATGGACTTGGAGAGCATTATGCTAAGCGAAATAAGCTCATCAGAGAAAGATAAGTATCACATGATCTCACTCATTTGTGTAATATAATGAACAACATAAACTGATGATCAAAAATAGTTCCAGAGCCATAGAAGCATTGAACAAAACATCAAACCTCAGAGGGAAGGCAGGGGAGGGTGAAGGTAAGGGGGAGAGATCAACCAAAGGACTTGTATGCATATAAGCATAACCAAAAGACAGATAATAGGGAAATGAAGGCCTGGGCTGGGGGTTGGGAGTTGGCTGTGAGAGGATAATGGGGAAAAAGGGGGACAAATGTAATATTTTCAACAATAATGAATTTAAAAAAGAAGTCTATTTCATGGAGTTTGAACAGGATTTCATGAGAGGCAATGTCCCTCACAGAAGGAGTTTGCCCAGGGGCAAAAATGAAGTCTCTACTCAGAAAGGGAGGTGGACAAGGGAACTACTTGGAGGAGAAGTAAATAAGAGAGATGGCTTGCTTATCTAGGTGATATCACTCAACAGCATAGAGGGGAATTTTTGTGTCTGGGGGCTCCAAAGGACCATAGCATTTTGTGGTCTTATAACTAGAAGACTCTATCTTATCAATGACCTGCTAATGTGGGGTGAGATTTCACAGGATATGCAAAACAGGAAGACTAAATGTCTAAAAATATGCTTTAGAGGTCTTTCTAAAAAAATAATTGGGTATGTAAAAATTGAGTTTGCAGGCCTTTGAGCTAATGGGTTTCATCCTTCAGTGAAGAAATAAACATCCTAGGGACCAATATACACAAAGGCAATCTTTGGTTCATTTATTTATAAAGAATCACAGTAACAATCAGAACCAATAAGCAAACATCTGTGTATCTTCGTGTATAATATATAATGACTACTAATGAGTTTTTATTATTTCAATATCCCTCCACATACACGTATACATGAGTGACTATTTAGAGAGTAGAGCTAGATATGTTTTCAAAGCCTTCATATAAATTTAAAAAAGCAATAATTTAAATTAAAGGGCATCTTTAATGCAGTGGACATTTTTGGTATTTTGAAAAGAAGTAAAACTGTCTTTATTCGCAGATGACATGATACCGCACATAGAAAACCCTAAAGACTCCATCAAAAAATTATTAGACTTAATAAATGAATGTGGTAATTTGAAAAGAAAAAAAATAATTGTTTCAACCAGGAGATAAGCAACCAGGAAAGTACACAGTTGCAAAGATAATGATTTTGACATAAATTAGGTATACTCATTTTATATTTAAAGATAAACATATATGTGTATATATGCATATGCATGTGTGTGCATATGTGTGTATCAACATCTGGAATGTCAATATTAAAGAAAATCTCAAATAGAAATATGATCAGTATTCTAAAAAGCTACTTACAAACCATAAATATATTCTCCATCACCTAGTCAGATAACGTAAAGAATGAAATATTCATCTGGACTGTTTGAAACCTGTTCCATCAGTGAAATTATTTTGGCTCCATGTGTATGGTTTGGCTCCAGGTCTATATCAGTTTGCAGTACTAGCTCTTCACCCAGTTTGGAATGAAGACAATTTGTAGCAGCCCTTCCACCCTTTAATTTCTACCCTTTCCTAGTCCTTGCTCCTCACTTTCCAGAAAACCACTGCTCTCATATTCTATCACAAAGCATCCTACCTGGGACACCCAGTAATTCAAATACTAGCTCCTGTTTCCCATCTCTTTCAAAACATGCCTTTCATAAGCAGCATGCCCTTGGCAACCTAATGAGTAGAGCTTCTCTGGTGAACTCATCCAAGTTAAAGCGATAATGGCTTAATGTGTATCCCTCTTTAATGAAATTATATTTTCTTTAAATACTTAAGTACAAATACTAGGTAATTAAAAGGCAGTTAAAGGAAAGGAAATATTTTTGGCAAGGGGAAATTTCAAATTTTTCTCAAAATATACCGTTTGATCTTTTTTGAACTATTCCTAAAGAGATGCAATTTAATCAGGTAACTAAAAGAGTAAATTTAAGGAGTCTCTGAAGAAATTTCCTCTCAATTATATTAATACTAGTAGCCCGGTGAATGAAATTTGTGCACATTAAAAGGGAATTAATTGCCCTAACCAGTTTGGCTCAGTGGATAGAGCATCGGTCTGCAGACTGAAATGTCCTAGGTTCAATCCCGGTCAAGGGCATGTACCTTGGTTGCGGGCACATCCCCAGTGGGAGTGTGCAGGAGGCAGCTGATCAATGTTTCTCTCTCATCAATGTTTCTAACTCTCTATCCCTCTCCCTTCCTCTCTGTAAAAAAAAATCAAATAAAATATATTGTTTTTAAAAAAGGGAATTAATTAGCAAACTGGCCACCTGTCTATTCTGTGAGGAAAGGGACTCCCTCCTCCTGCCTGTCAGGGTCCAGGGTGCAGGAGAACAGGGTTCCTGGCTGGCAGGCCACTGACAGCAAGCTATCCAACAGCAGATTCTGTGAGGAATGGGGCTCCCTCTTTTCTACTGTCAGGGTCTGGTTTGAAGGTCGGCAGTGCCCCCTGTTGGGCCAGACCCAGAGTTCTACCATGCCGTGGCCTCCACCTCAGCAACCCAGGACTGACTGCTGCTGGGAGCTCCTGGTGCTCTGAGGGTGGATTCTTTCCTCAAGCCACAAGGGAAACAGCTGGGGAAGGCACAGTCCTTGGCAAAGCGACCCAGGATTCAGTGGGTCCAAGCTCCTAGGGCAGGTTCCTGCCTCAAACCCCGCCCTAACCCGAAACAGCTTTGGGAAACAGCTTGGGGGAGGGAGCAGCGGTTGCCAAGACAACCCCTGCAGGACTGACTTCCTTCCGCTTGGTCTGCAGACCCGGTCATGATGAACACCACCCAGGGTTTTTATATAAGTAGATATCTTAAAACCATAGAATCTAGGATGTTTACAGTGTTTATTTATGATGCAATAGTGAAAATAACCTAAATTTCCAAATATAGAGTACTGTGGAAAAAATTTCCAGTCATACAGTGAGATACTATATAGTAGTGTTTTGTACATTTATATATACTAAAATGTTATAAAAGTATATTTTTGTCAGTATGGAATTATTATCATAAGAAATGGGAAAATTAAAAAAATGTAATGTATTAACCAGTACACATACCATATTTTTGTAAACATGCACACACACATATTTTGGACATAAGTTATAATGACAGTTATCTCCAGATAGTCTGTTTCTGAGCATATTTTATTATATTATATATGCTTGTCTGTAGTTTCTAAATTTTTAGATCAAAAGAAAAACATGTATTATCTTTATAATAGAGAGCTTTTTTAATTAAGAGCTGCACATTGCTTTAAATATAAGCACAAGGAAATTGAGGATAAGATGATGTCCTCAACACCTAGAACCAAGTCAATAATTAGGATTTTTAGCCAAATGATTTCATAAAGGGAACTCATACAGGCTACTTGTTTTTAGATTAATCAATTATATAGTATTCTAGTGGTCTATTCAATGTATTTCACTCTTTTTATGCATTCCTAGGAAATTATGTTAGGCTTTAAAATTTTATTCATAATCATATGATTATAATGTAAATTTGATATTTTAAGATACAAAATTAATAAAATATATTTTTGATGATAACTTCATTATACTTTAATAACTTATTTTTCAAGGATTTATATAACAAAACTTTTATTATTATGATATAACACTTTCAGCTTTGGTCTTCATCTTGTTGTTGCATGGAATTTTCTTATTGCCCTATTGTGCTCCTTCTAATCGGTTGATTGTTCCCTACTATCACATTTTAATAACTTAGTCAATACCTTATTAGCCTTGTTACCCTTCTAGAATCCTATATCCAAATGTTTTAAATACATTCTCACCAATTCCCTGAATCACCTAACTCCCTTGACCTTGCATTATACCTACCATGCTAACCCCCAACCTTGAATTAATTGAACCAATCATTTTCTTAAATATTTTCTGATTTTTGCAAGTTGCTTCAAGAAATATACATCAACATTATGATTAGGGACACTAAATATACATGATATAAAGTTTCAACTGGGCCTCCACTTTCAATTCTTTACTTCCATTTCAAAGTAATTATCTCACTACTGCACTGCAGCAACTATTCCAAAACTTTTCTGTTCTCCTCATTCACTGAAAAGCTTTCCACGTTTTGTCAAATTTTTAAAATGAGTAGTCTACTCACACCTTTTTTTCTCAACTTCTTTAATTCTGTGTTTAACAACTATCAAGCTATAAAAACTGCCATAACAAAGCACCAGTTTCAATTACTTTATTCCAATTCCCATCTTAGTCAAATTGTCTGTATAATTCCATGTACTTGACAGCCCATCTTTCTTAAAAATGTTTCCTTCTAATGATTTTGTAAGTTATTGTCATTCTCTTGTCTTCTACTATTTTCTTTTTTAAATCTTTGAATAGTCTCTGTCTTCTTCATGGATTCCTATACTATACACTTTTTATTTAAGGCATCCTCCAATGTTTTGCTTCTGACCCTCTTTTCCTGCTATTCATTCTATTTTGTCAATTGCATTCACTCTCATAACTTCAAAAATAAATTGTGCAAGTCCCAATTCTCTTCTGAAATACAGTACTAAATTTATATTTTCTCAATTATCATTTATTAATGCCCCCAAAGCAATATATATATATATATATATATATATATATATATATATATATATATATCACATCACCTCATCAAACTTCCCATTTTCTTAGTCTTTCTGTATTTTCTAAGGCCCTTTATTTTTCTAGGCACTTAAAATCAAAATCTCAACCTAAATTGTTGTTCTTTCATATTCCTAATAATTCCCTATATTTAAGCATGAATTAATGTCTTGTGACTTCTATCTCTGCAATATCCTTTTTTTTTGTCATACATTACCCTTTCTCCAAGAAAACGTAGTTTTTACTATTCTAGCTCAAGCCTTATTTGACTATTATGACTTGTTAACTACTATCCCTGACTTCACTCAATCACTCTACTCTCTTATATTACAGTTGTAATTATATCATTACCCTATTCAAATACCTTTTGTGGCTTTCCACTACCAACAGAAGCAAGTCAAGCCCATAAATCTGACACATGAAGCCTTCTGTAGTCTTTCCCCATTCTATTTTCTAGCATTTTCTATCACTTATTTGACACCACAAAAATTAAGAACATTTGGTCATAGCCTTTGTCTGATCTGATCACACTTCTTCCCCACACTCCAACCCTAACCTCTGAATCTCAGACTTACTAAACCTTCATTCATTCATTAATTCAGTAACCACTTGTGTACCAAACAGTATAATGGACAATTTAAAAAAAAAGAGTTCTTATTTTCAAATATTTTAAAGAATAGTGAAAGAGATCAATAGATTATTTCAATATAATATAGTAAGTGCTATGAGAGAGATATGAAGGAATAAAGTCACAGCAGAAGAAAATCTGCTTGGGTGTTCTGAAGATGGCTTTACACATTAACTAACATTTGAGCAGGGGCACAGAGTTGGCTTATTTCTAACTTCTATATTTAAAAATATCTTTACTTCTACCTATATTGTAATACTCATTACACTGACCATTCATTCATCCATTCCCTGATTCAACAATCTTTATTCTCTACCATGTGTCAGATACATCTGTAAGTATTAGGCATCAACAAACCAGCCAAAACCCTCCTACTTTTACAGATATTTTATTCTAGTATAGAAACAAAACATGTAAATTATATAGAATATAAAAAATGTCATAAATGTTACAAAAAATAAAGTCACGTAGCGAGCTAAGGAGCACTAGGGTGGGGGTGCAATTTTCATAGTAATTATATATATATATTTCTTCTGTTGTGCTTTGAATTTCTCAAGACCAAAAATTGTGTAGGGAACTTAGGTTTGAATCAGGAAATCATTAGCCAGGCCTAAAAATTGGTGGGGGGCGGGGGGATGTGGCTATCTTTAAGTTATTTTAAGGATTAAATTTTCAATATTAATATTTAAATAATGATTATTATAGACACCCAAGTGTGTTATGGGAAATGACAAATTGTTCACTGTTGATCTTTGTATGTTTGAATCAGAATGTGGTCATCCTTTCTCAAGTAACTTTATCTGAGAAAATTTATAAACTAGGATATCAGGTCATAATTTACCATTTAGTTCTGAATAAAATAATTCAAACACATTTTTAAACAATGAGAAGGGTATTTTTTTAAATGACGGATTAGCCTAGACAAAAAGAACTTGGTAAAATAGACAAGTGTTTTCAAAATTTTGCATGTAGATTTTGACCAATCTCAGAGAAAAAATGTAATTGCATGTTTTAACAAATAATAAATGTAAAATTGGGCTCAGATTTTTAAACAAATTATAGTGTTTTAGCCCAAAGACACCTCATTGAAATGTAGAAAGTGGTTTTGTCTCCGGGTACCACACAGGAAACAGAGGTCTATCAAGCTTAAGAAACTCTTACTTCCACTAACTGAGTTACAATTAGTGGAGCTTTAGAGTTCAGAGTTGTCACAGGTTTATTTTATTTTATTTTTTTACCCTTTGTTGCCTTTGAAGTTATCAATTTTTAAATTGAAATAAAGTTGTTGAATATATTCAGACATGATTCTATGCTTTGGATTTCCCCACAGTCCAATACAAGAGTATTTTGAGAAATATCTCAAATCAAAAATGAAACTATCATATGTAAAGCATCTAAAGATATTAACTTCCCATTGTAGGTACTTAAAGGAAGCTTACACCCTTCTGGGTTTTTGTTTGTTTGTTTGTTTGTTTATTCATTTGATTTAAAATTTTATCATATATATTTTTTAAAATCCTCATCTAAGGACATGCATAGAGAAAGGAAGGAAGAAGAGAGAGAAACATAAATGTGAGAGAGAAACATTGATTGGCTGCCTTCCATATGTACTCTGAATGGGAATTGAACCAGCAACCCTTTGATGCACAGGACAACACTCAACTAACTCTGGCCAGCAAATCCCTCTATTCAAGGCTAATGAGAGATTTATCCATGTCTCTTCTAAACCCCAGGGGATTTGGATCCACAGGAGACAATCTCTAGGAAAGAGAAAGACAACGCGGAAAGAGTTTTATCTGGGAAACAAATGGGTATATCCGTAACTACCCACAAATTGCAGCGGACCCCAGCACAGAAACCAACCAGAGTGCTTGAAACACTTTCTGAAAGCAAAGCCAGGAGCTTAACCAAGAACAGATAGGACTCAGGAGGTGAATATCTAGCAAAACTGAGAGAACTTTTCAAGACAGTTCCTAACCAGAGTGAATCACTTTAACGGAATAAAGTCTGTACCACATGGCCCAGGGAACAAGATCAGAAGTAATGGCATCCAATGTGACTAGGACAACTTCTACCACCATAGACAGGAATGAAGGCAAAATGGGTTAAAGACTTATATGTAAGACTTAAAACCAGAAAAAGACCAGAAGAAAACACAGGCAATAAAATCTCAGACATCACTCTTAGCAATTTTTTTTTCTGATATATCTCCTCAGGCAAGGGAAATGAAAGAAAAAATAAATAAGTGGGACTCCATCAAACTAAAAAGTGTTTGCACAGCAAAGGAAGCCATCGATAAAATGAAAAGACAACCCTCTAAATGGGAAATCATATTTACTAATGATACATCTGATAAGGGGTTACTGTCCAAAATGTATTTATAAAATTCAACACACACACACAAAAAAAACAACCCCAAATAATCCAACTAAAAATGGACAAAGGACTTTAATAGACACTTCTCCAAAGAGGACATAGACACAACTAGCAGATGTGTGAAATGATGCTCAATACAACTAATCATGAGAGAGGTGCAAATTAAAACCCAAATGAGATATCACCTCATGCCTATCAGAATAACTATCATCAATAAATCAATAAACAACAAATGTATTAAAGAATGTGAAGAAAAGGGAACCCATGTGCACTGTTGGTGGGAATGCAGATTGGTGCAGCCACTGTGGAAAACAGTATGGAGGTTCCTAAAAAAATTTAAAAATGGGACTGCCATTTGACCCAGCGATTCCACTTCTGGGAATATATTCAAAAAATATATTCACCCTTAAGTTCATTACAGCATTATTTACAATAGCCAAGATCCGGAAAGAGCCCAAGTGCCCATCAATAGAGGAGTGAATAAAAAAAAAAAAACTGTGCCAGGGGATAGTCAAGGGCGGGGAAAAAAAAAAGACACATATGTAATACCCTTTGTAATACTTTAAGCAATTAAATAAATAAATAAATAACTCTGGTACATTTACACAGTGGAGTACTAAGCAGCATAAAAAAGGAGACAATCTTACCTTTTGGACAGCATGGGTGGACATGGAGAATATTATGCTATGTGAAATAAGCCAGTCAGAGAGAGACAAATACTTTATGATCTCACTTATATGTGGAATCTAATGAACAAAATAAACTGAAAAGATATAAATTGACTCAGATACAGAGAAGAGACTGACATTTGTCAGAAGGAAAGAGATTTGGGGGTCTAGATGGAAAAGTTGAAGGAATTCAGAAAAAACAACAACTCATAGACACAGACAACAATATGGTAATTACCAGAGGGAAAGGGAGTGGGGGAGGTAGAAAAGAGGAAAGGGAGATAAATAGTAATGGAAGGAGACTTGACTTGGGGTAATGAACACACGATACAGTATACAGATGATATATTACAGAACTGTACACCTGAAACCTATATAATTTTACTAACTAATGTCACCCCAATAAATTCAATAACATTTTTAAAAGGAACATAAAAGAGCAGGAATTATAGGCTATTCAGTTTTGTGTTATGGGTGTTTGACAACTGTCAAATTAAATTGACTGTGATAAATTTTATTGAAATTTCTATAAACTTTTTCTCTCATACAAATCTCAGAAAGTCTCCCTAACAAAAGCTACACTGTTTGCATGGCAACATGGAAAATGATTGCTGAGCTGTTCTTATGAATTCTTTCAGTTCATGTTCTATCATGAAGGAGCAATTTCTCTTCAGCTTTCCCCACTTAAATTTTCTACCTTAAATTTCAAGAACAACAACAATTGTGGGTTTTCATGGAGTGTTTTTGTAATAGAAATTGTGCTATGTGTGTAACAATACCAAAACATAATAAAGATGTAAATATTTTGTGTTTCACAACTAGGTCAATTAACTTGAAAATGGTACTTAGAATGAAAGTTGGCAGAATATAATATAACAGAGTTTCAAAAGTATAAGATTCTTAACTTGTGAGAGATACTGAACTATAATTATGAACTAACTGCAAGTCTGCAAAAATAATTTAAAGCCTGTGACAGTTTCTCTGGATTAGCATTTTTGACATATACATTTACCATGGAGAATCATTGATATGATTTTTGTCAAATGAGATATTTAGTAGCTTTTATGTATCATAACTCAGTAAAGATGATGTTTGTCTGGGCAAATCTTTAACTCAAGTCTCAGTTTTCTTAATATGTTTAATTAGCCACCGAAATTTTTATTTAAATGCAGTGAATTCATTGGCTTACTGTCTTTAAACTGAAATCAACTATTTGACTTTGTTTCACATATGAAAAGTGGAGCCAACCTTGAATAACAAGCTCCAGTGATTAATGATATCAGAGTAATAATCTGTTCCACAATATTCCCCAGCATTGTTGAAGCATTAAAGTACTCAATAGGGGAAACACACACACACACACACACACACACACACACACACACACACACACACACACACACATATATACACACACACACAACAATGGAGAACTTCAATATGAGTTATATAAACATCACCACTAATAACAGGATCTTTAAAAAGAGAGCAATACGTGTCACTTCTGGAAACATGAAGGTAGATTCCAAATAAATAATGAACAACATAAACTGATGAACAAAAATAAATCCAGAGACATAGAAGCATCGAACAGACCGTCAAACTTCAGAGGGAAAGCAGAAAATGGTGGGAGGGGCTAAGAAATCAATCAAAGAACTTGTAGGCATGCATGGAAGCATAACCAATGAACACAGACAGTAGGGGGTGTGAGGGACTGTGCTGGGGGGGTGGGCAGGAGCAGGTGGAGAGAGGTCAATGAGGCAAAAAGGAGCCATATGTAATACTTTCAACAATAAACAATTTAAATAAAAAATAAGTCTAAAAATAATAATAATACACAAGCAAAAGCCCTCACACGTTTCAAAGGTATAGACAATACTCCCTAATTTCTTCCCAGTATAAACTTGGTTATAATTTGGTAGATAAAAACTCATAAAGCTTTCACATTCACCTCCCATATGATTTACCAGTTGTCAAATTTTATAAAGTAAGCTAACTGAAAAATTACTAAGAACTTTCAATGTGCCAGTAATTTTTTTTCTCATTAGTAATCATTTGGTTCTCTCCTTCCATTTTTATAGGGCACAACATCATCCCATCAAGAACTGTAAAAGAGATCAAATGTTGCTTCTGCAACCATTCTATTAGAGAGAGAGATATTTATTCCCTTATTTGTACTTTTATCCAAACTATCCACAAGCCCCCACAAACTCACTCAGAAATTTCCCTCTTAAGATTGATAATAAACCAGCTTCTCACCTAAGAGGTCAGAGAATAGGATTGAATAAAAAATTGCATTTGGTAATTAGCATATACTATTAAACATTGATAAAACTTTGCAGAGACATTTTGGAATTCATCTGAATAACCCAGAATGATAAAAGGCAAAGCACTCAGTCTGTCAAATTAATGCCTCAGGAGCTGTATATTTTAATTGCTTTCATGGTCTCAAAGGACAAGTTGTGTGTGGGTATTTTACATTGTTGAGACAGTTTACATAGCAACATGGTTCCTCTTCTTTTCTTTTTTTCTTTCAGACATGGGATTAAATGTTTCTGTCCAGTTCATATATGCACTAGATAACTGTAAACATAATTAATCCAACTGCAAGATCTTCAGCAAATACTCAATTATCTTGCCTTCAGGGTCCCCAGAAACATGCCTCCCAGATGGCATGACCTAGTTCAGAGATATGTATTAGAAGCAAACTTAGTACAGTCAATGTATTCCTCCCGTTTAGAAGATGTTCACCAGCAAGTTATTTTAGTCTTAGAACATGTTTACTGGAAAAAATGCAGTTGCATTAGAATGATTGTTTGGGAGAAAATAAAGTCTTTGGGAGAGTCATAAGTGAAGAAAAAAGGCCATTTGAGATTTCAACTAAGAAGAAATTATAAAGAATATGGAAATGAATTCTAATTAGACAGAAAGGCTCCAAGACTGCATCCTATAGTGAAAATAGTATCTTCAATAGATAATATGTCTCATTAACAATAGGAATCTACTTTTCATTGTACTTTCCTTAGATTTTTCACTTCATATGGTAAAACTTAAAATATATATTAATGACCAAATTAATGAATCTATTTGCTGTGACTATTTTGAGCACTTTGAATAAGCAAGACATCTAGCCTGAACCTTTAAAAAGAGAAATAGATTAAAATCTATGGTGTTTTATTTGATGAGAAAAGGGTCAACTTCACAGGAAGCACAAAGAATATAAACAAATGAATGCCACCACTATTGTTCATGTTAAGTCACAGCATTTTTCAAATGAAGGCATGATGTTGTTCAGATTGATTCTGTGTACCTGATAGTAATGTAATTCAAACTTGATCAGAAATCTCATGACAAGGTTTATTGTGGAAACTTCAATAGCTGTATTAGAATTATTTATGAAAAGTAAGGATCTGTAAAGTCTTTGTGTAATAACGCATCTACATCACTCAGGGCTTAAATAATTATTTATTTAATAAAAGAAAAATAAAGTGAGATAATATTTTAAAAACATAAATGTAATCTAGTACCTATCCCTGTTAATTGCATAAGAGTTCTAGCTTGTTGTATTACATCCTATAATTTTTAAGACTGAAGTTTTAAATACAACAAAATAGTTAAATGTTTAGAGTCTACACTTTACCATAAGAAAGGTTTTAATTTAACTCAAGGCTGGTTCAAGTTTTGGGGACTTAAAGGTGAAAAAATAATTTGTAGTCACTGTTGTTTCATGTACTTAATAGGTCTTAGCAAAATGAACATGGAAAATCATAAGGGAAAAACAGCCAGGTACAACATAAATTATTTCTTGGACAAGTTGAATGTTTGTCTAATAAGCATTGTATCCAATTTTCCAGATAATAAAATGTTACAGTAATAAGATCCCCAAATCCAGCAATAACATTCTAAGGAGAGAAATAAAGATAATTATGGTAGAGAAAAAATTAAGCAAGCAAATATTTTGCTTTGGTAATTTCTAGTTGTTTTCAACCAATTTTTGTACGTATTCCATATAAGGCTACTCACTGATATATAATGATTTAAAATTACATCTTCCAATATGGACTAGTCTGTTAGTCCTTCAAAGGCTTTTCAGAGAATGAATTCTGTAACTTCTATATATGGGATTAAATTCCTCCTCCTCAGAATCACTCTTACAAGCCCTCAGGTTGATGTGAAGGTGAAGAGGAGAGGGCTGCATTGGCTAAATGCAGTGTTTTGACTTTGAGGGCTGGGCTTCAAGAATTGAGCAAGAACACTTATAATCCTCTCCCACAAAAGGGGGACACAACCTACTATAAGTAGAGATAAAAAACTATTTGCTCCTAATGTATTTTCTGGCAATCAATGAATAAAATAGAAAACGTTATTAAACTAAATTACTCTTGATCATGAAATGAATATAATACCCTTTTTTCTAATAAACATCAGGTTAGATAAGGAGCAAAAAATATTATCTGTACTGCATAGGCTTTTTATTCCTTTATAATTCCTTATTGTTTTCTGTATTCTGTGGAAATTTTTCATCCTCACTACCATAGTCCTAATCTATAAAGTAGATTGTATAGTACACTATAACCTATAGTTCAGGACTATAAGCATTAAGAAAATTTTTCAGCAGTAATAAAAGTAAAATCAACTTTTCTGATTATAGATCTCCCTAAATCATATATTATTAACCATATGAGTGTGGAACTCAAATAACAATTAAAATATAATTGCCCAACATTACTCTGGTTCCCCTCTTCCCCAAATTGCATGTGTTAGACAACTTAGAAGAAATCATCAAAGCTTTCTGGAAAAATAGAGAAACAAATCTCAGGAATCACAAAGATTATTCCAACAAGAACACTGGTGATATTCCATAGCAGGCCCAAATGCAACATTAAGTACTTTCAACAGTGAGGTTCTTTGATAATTGCAAATATCTGAGATTATTAGGGGAAGAGGGAGAGATTTAAGGTTTTTGGAGAAAGGTAAGGGTACAAGTTGTGGCTTCTGAATATTTTAATTTCTTTAATATCTATAACCTGATGACTCCAAAATCAATGTTTCCAGTCCCCTGTATTTCCTTGAGCTGCAGATACACAGATCTAACTGAATTATAAATATGCACACTTCAATTTCCCAGAAGTCCCAAAGGACACAAAAATTTTCAGTTTTTATTCTTCGCTTATGTTCCCTATTGCAAGCAATTGCATATCCTGCTCAAATCAGAAGATTGACATCATTGCCTCTAACTAATCATTTCCAAAACTAAAGTAATACAAGCTCCTCCCCTAAACCAACCAAATCAGAGAAACTTCTACTTCTACTTCTAAGTGTCTATATTATTTTCCAGGAAACATTACCACTGTCTGCCCAGTGGCACAAGCAAGAAACTTAACAGTGCTACAAAATTTCTTCCTCTTGCTACCTCTGACCCCTATTACACACACACACACACACACACACACACACACACACACACACACACACACACAGCCACAAAATCTGAAAACTCTATTGCCCTAATTCTCCCCAATTCTTCATTTTCTTTTCTCCACATCTACTACTCTAGACCTCTGATATCAGTTTCCAAACTTCAGTATTGGCATCAGAAATGTTTCTAAGTCAAAATGTCTTATATCATCCCCTCCAAAATGAGATGAAAAGAAGGATTAAAAAGATATCCATATTAAGATAAACAAACTGTGAAACACCCCTCAGTTGTATTATACCTCTTGGGGTATAAGTGACATCATTGACTTCTTCCTTTCCTCATGCTCTGACAAATCTTATTCATTGTAGCTCTAGAGTTTCTCTAACATACACTATTTCCTGTCCATTCCTACTGTCATTACCTTAATTCAGGTCTTCTTTATTTTTTATAACCTTTCCCCTTGTCAAAATAAAAATACTTTGTGTTCCCTTTTATACTTATAAAAGTAACAAAAACTCATGATACCAATATAGTCTGAAAAAATAGAGAAGTCTAGTGAAAAAAATTATATCATCTGTTATCTCACTTTTCAGAAATATCCATTATCAACATTTTTATGTAAATCCTCCAGACTTTTTCTATATAAAGCATCCTCTCTTCATCCCTCTCTCTATCTTCCCTTCCTTCCTTCCTTTTATTGTTTAATTTTTTATGAAATTGTCATGTCTAGTTACCTTCTGTCACCATATGAATTTATTATAGCATTATTGATTATATTCTCTATGCTGTTCATTACTTCCCTATGACTTATTAATTTTATAACTGGAAGTTCAAATATCTTAATCCCTATAACCTAGTTTTCCCATCTCCCCACAGCCCATTCCTCTGGCAACCACCAGTTTGTTCTCTGTAGCTATAAATCTTTTACTTTTTTGGTGGTTGGTTCATTTGTTTTGACTTTTAGATTCCAAATGTAAATTAATTCATATGCCATTTGTCTTTCTCTGTCTGACTTATTTCACTTAGAGCAATATTCTCAGGCTCTATTCCATTAATGTTGTCACAAATAGCAAGATTTTATTCTTTTCTTTGGATGACTAATATTCCATTTTATATTATCCATATATATCTATACTAATAAAAGCCTAGGTGGTCCTCATGCAAGATGTTGTCACAAGATGTCTGCCACAAGATGGCCATGCACACATTGGAGGTGGGGCCCAGCGGCTGCTCCACGTGGTGAGGCCTGGGAGTCCCACGGCTCCACGCGGCATGGAGGAGGCAGGTCGTGGCAGGGGAGGGCATTTGTGGGCAATCAGGCCATCCCTCGAGGGGTCCCAGATTGGAAAGGGTGCAGGCTGGGCTGAGGGACACCCCCTGCCTGTGCACAAATTTTGTGCACTGGGCCTCTAGTCTATATATAATAAAGCTTAAGTGACAGTTATGACGGAACAACTGGAATGACCAGGCAACAGGTCGCTATGACATGCACTGACCACCAGGGGGTAGATGCTCAATGCAGGAGCTGCCCCCTTGTGGTCACTACACTCCCACAGCAGGAGCACCACTCAGCTGACAGACCCATCCTGGCGGCCCAACAGCCCAGCGGCAGCCACTCACTCCTTCAGAAGTCTTGCAGGTCTAATCTCTGGAGAATAGGCCATGCACCAACAGACCAGTACCGCTGGTACGATCCCCACAGTGTCAATGGCCTCCTGGAAGTCTGCCTTGGGCACTGTGGCCACTTCCCTTCCCTAGACGCTCCACAAGGAAGAAACAATATAAAAGCGGCTTCCAGGTGGCTCCTGACAACCAGCATGAATGTCAGCAAAATGGATCCAGATCCCAGGCCGGCAAGGGCGTCCTGGCCCCCCTCACCCTCCTTGGGACCCCACTCATGCATGAATTCATGCACCAGGCCTCTAGTATATGCATAAAAAGATGAATATGATTTATATATGTGATATGTATATATATATATATATATATATATATATATATATATATATATATAGTCACCATTCCTTTCAAATCATAGTACCAATAGCAATAATAAATAAATTATTCTAAAACTTTTGTCAACACTGTATATTATATTTTTTCTTATGATGGTTTATGAGATGAGGTCTGATACCTAGATTTAATTTTCATTTATTTGATAATTATTGAGGTCAAATATTTTAATATGACATTTTCCCATATTTTTATTGTAATGTTTTTCTTTTTTTATTGCTTTAAGAACTTATTACATATTGATATCATTAACCTTTAGTCATATATGCAAATGTAGTTTTCTGCTTCTTTTATAAATTTTATTTCATTTTGAAATTCCTTAATTTCTGTACAGTTAAGTCTGTCATTATTTGTATTATGATTTCTGTTCTTTAAAACATGCTTAACCCAGTCTGTGTTGCTCAGTGGTTGAGCATTGACTATGAACTAGCAGGTCATGGTTCAATTCCTGGTCAGGGCATTTGCCCGGGGTTGTGGGCTCAATCTCCAAAGAGGGCATGGAGAAGGCAGCTGATCAATGATTCTCTCTCATCATTGATGTTTCTATCTCTCTCACCCTTTCCCTTCCTCTCTGAAATCAATAAAAATATTTTTTAAAAAGACATGCTTAGAAAGACTTTTCCCATGACAGACAGTATTTTACAAATGTTGACCAATATTTTCCTATTGTATAATTTCATCTTTTGCTTTTAAATATTTTGTACATCTGCAATAATTTAGATAAAGTGCAGTGTAGAGATCTATGGCAGAGATAATAGTGATTAGCAAGCACTTCAACTACTCTCCATCATTCCCAGATCCTTTATTGTTAGAAGGATCACATGACTAGTACTTGCGGACTATTGAAAATAATAAAAGGATCAGCTTACAATGCAATCGCTGTCTCTTCCCCTTTTGAAGTGTCTGGAGGTCACATGCTCTAGAGAGCACAACTATAAGATATTGATACCTCTGTCAACAGGAGTTCCTAAATGACAATGTGGAGTTGAGACCCCACTGTCAATCACCACTTGACATGCAATTTAAGTGGGAAATAAGCCTGAGTTTTGGTAAACTACTAAGATTTCAGGGTTGGGCCCTAACCGGTTTGGCTCAGTAGCTAGAGCCTTGGCCTGCGGACTGACGGGTCCCAGGTTCTATTCTGGTCAAGGGCATGTACCTTGGTTGCGGGTACATCCCCAGTAGGGGGCGTGCAGGAGGCAGCTGATCGATGTTTCTCTCTCATAGATGTTTCTAACTCTCTATCCCTCTCCCTTCCTCTCTGTAAAAAATCAATAAAATATATTTTTAAATAAGATTTCAGGGTTGGTTTATTATTAGGGCATGATATGGCTTATTGTTCTCAAACTTAAATATGCATCAGAATCACTTAGATAATGTGTTAAAATACAGATTGTAAGGTCCCACCCAAGAGTTTGTGATTCTGACTTTCTGGGGTGGAGCCTGAGAGTTTGAATTTGTCAAGTGATACTGATTTTCCAGAACCAGTGTTCTGTCTCATCAATATAAGTTAATTTTATTTTAATTTTCTGCAAAAATATATACTCATTGTGATACTGCTTTTAAAATACTTTTAATTATTATGGTAGTTCCCCCTTATTCATGAATAGTATGTTCCAAGATCCCCAGTGGATGCTTGAAACCATCGATAGTGCTGAACCCTCTTACACTATGTTTTTCCTATGGTAAATTTTAATTTTAAATTAAGAATAATAAGAAATTAATAATAATATCAAATAATAAAACAGAATAATTATAATAATAAACTTTAATAAAAGTTATGTGAATGTAGTCACTCATTTCACGAGATCTCTTGCTGAAACCTTTGTATAAGCTCAATGCTGTCTGGTACAACACTTTGCTGTCGATCAGAACATGTTTACTGTTTATGTTTTCTGCCCACAAATTTTATGCCTTTTTCATCTTATCTAAGCACTTATCCTGCACTGTGGCCCTAACTTTTGCAGTTTGAGGTATGACAGTGAAACCAATATGAATTTTTTTCCTTCTTCAAGATATCATGGATAGAATATTTGTTCTTACTTTACATCTTAGCAACCTCAGCATATGATTTTTTTTTCCTTACTAAGTCAAAAACTTTCATCTTTTTACTGAAGGAAACACCTTAAGGCTTTTCTTTGTTCTATCCAAATTTCCAGAATCACTACTTTTGCACTTTGGGGCCATTATTAAGTAAGATAAGGGTTACTTGAACACAAGCATTGTGATACCATGATAATATATATGGTAACTGAGACAGCTACTAAGTGACTAATTATTAGGTAGCACCTATAGAATGTGGATATGATAACAAAAAAAAAGGAATTATTCTTGTCCTGGTCAGGATGGAGCAGGGCAGTATGAGACTTTATCACACTCTTAGAATGGCCTGCAATTTAAAACTTATAAATTATTTATATCTGGAATTTTCAATTTAATATTTTCAGACCATGATTGGTCATGGGTAACTGAAACAACAAAAGTGAAACCACAGATAATGGGGAACTACTTATAACTACATATTTTAAAATATATTTTATTGATTTCAGAGAGAAAGAGAAAGGGAAAGGGAGAGATAGAAACATCAATGTTGAGAGAGAATCATTGATCAGCTGCCTCCTGCATGCCCCCCACTGGGAACTGAGACCACAGCCTGAAATTCTACTACTTGAACACTTTTGATGATAAATTCCGTAGCCCATGCTCTCTTTTTTAGCTGAAATCTCATGATTAGGGATATCTAATGCTATTGCCAGTGAATATAACTAGTATCAAAATAAGAACTTTAAACTTTTGGAATTCTGAGCTAGGTGGGAGGGGGTACATATACTAAATTTTGAATTCAATATACTCTAGTCTATTTCACTGTTTCATCTTGAAAACCTGTGTAAAGAGGTCAGCAGTTGAATTTAGGTGGCCTCAAATTAATTTAAAATAAGTGAGGGGACTGAAGTGTTTGGTGAAAAATCAGTTATTTTCTCCTCTTCTTTTAGACCCACTTATTATTAAGTAAACACAAGGTGGAACTAATGCATTTCCTAATTATCTATCTACACTAATAAAAGAGAAATATGCAAATTGGTGTCACTCTGCTATGCCCAACAGCCAATCAGGATGCGTAAGCAAATTAACCCAACAAAGATGGTGGTTAATTTGCATATGCAGGCACGGAGCAAAGATGGAAGACTCTGGTTGGAGTGAAGACTGAAGACTAAAAACTGAAGACTGAAGACTGAAGAGGCTTGGCTTCTCCGCTGCAGCTGGACCAAAGGCCTGGGTCCCAGGTGCTGGAGGAAAACCGGTGCCAACAGCCAGGAGAAGGAAGGCCTATTGCACAAATCTCTGTGCAACGAGCTTCTAGTATATATATAAAGAGCCAGGGGCCATAGCATCTGAAACAACCAAATGGATGACCAAACAGGCTGAGTGGGGTGACAAGGCCAGCAGGGGCGGCAGTGAAGGGCAACCAGGCCAGTAGGAGGGGCAGTTGGCAGCAACCAGTCTGGCAGAGGGGCAGTGAGGGACAACCAGGCCAGCAGGGGGACAGTCGGGGGTTACCAGGCAAGCAGGGGGGGCAGTTGGGGGTGACCAGGATGGCAGAGGGGGGAAGTTGGGGGTGACCAGGCCAGCAGGGGACAGTTAGGGGCCATCAGGTCAGCAGGGAAAGGCAGTTAGGAGCCAGCAGTCCTGGATTGTGAGAGGGATGTCCGACTGCCAGATTGGAGCAGGTGTAGGCTGGGCTGAGGGGACTTCCCTCTGTGCACGAATTTTGTGCACCAGGCCTCTAGTATTGGATAATGGAGCAAAAGAATCAGTAAGCAATTGAATCCCTGGCTACTGTGAGATGGCTTGTTTGTGAAGATTCTTGCAAAACTTAGTGCCCATATTATTTATGGTGATACTAATTACTGTAACAAAACAAAACAAAACCTGAAGGTTTCAATGGCTTAACGAAACAAAAGCTTTTTTCTCATTAATGTAACAGTAAAATTCAATTGTTTTCTGATCAGTGATTCAGAGACCTAGTTTTCTTTCTAGAGCTTTGGAATCCTTTGCATCCAGTTGGCAGATGGAGGAACTAAGTGCAGCAAAAGCACACCAATTTCATCAATGTGAACTATCCACAAAGTAACCTCCACCATTTCTGCCTATATTTCATTAGAGAAAATTGGTCACATGGTCATAACATAATGCAAAGTTTATGGTAGGGAGATGTCATAATTGGCTGGACAGGTATCTTTGGGTGAAAACTCCACACTATGGAAATGACTGAAGATGTATTTTTGGTAAAAATTTACCTATTTCTGTTAATGTCTTTCACCATGTTTATAAAATGATGAAATGTCTATTTGCGGCAGGGTATTATGTTCAAGACCCCCCTCACTCCCCCCCCCCACACACACACATACACACTAACTTCAGGCCCATGCCATATTGTAATATTCATTATCTGGAATTCATACTTTGACATTTGATTATCCTATTTTGTGCACTAATTATTTCATGTGCAGATTTCTAATCTCCCTAAACAGATTATAAATTCATTGAGGACAGATATTATGTAGCACAGGATAGGCACCAAATATTACTAAATTCAATTGACTGCGGCTGCACTTCTGCAAAGTGTAAGAGCTTCTCATAATCCTCCACATCACAATTAAGCTCCATAACCTTTGTTGTTATTTTCCCAATCACCCTCATAGTGTTATTCATTTGCATCTCCCCTCATACTGCCTAAATCAGTGATGGCGAACCTATGACACGCATGTCAGAGGTGACACACGAACTCATTTTTTGGTTGATTTTTCTTTGTTAAATGGCATTTAAATATATAAAATAAATATCAAAAATATAAGTCTTTGTTTTACCATGGTTGCAAATATCAAAAAATTTCTATATGTGACACTGCACCAGAGTTAAGTTAGGGTTTTTTAAAATGCTGACACGCCGAGCTCAAAAGGTTCACCATCACTGGCCTAAATCAACTTAACTTTTGAAAATTATTGAAAAGCTAAATGTTTTTCGAAGACAGAAAATTAAGATAAGCAAAATTCTTTATATGCTTTTATTCAAGGCCTAAACTATAATTTATACCAAATTTATGTGGATAGGGACATGTAGATACAGATAATTTGTGACTGAAAATAAAGCTAGGTATCTTGGAAAATAATTGAACAAGATGAAGTAGGCATAGAAAATAATGCTCGTTGATTCTCAAGTGCCCAGCTTCAAAGCAGATATGGAGACATCACTTGTGTTTGTCTTAGCCACTCACTTCTTAAGTAGTCCTCCAATCCAGGAATACAATATACCCAAATAGCCCAGGGAGTCTTAGTTTAGGTTTATTGTAGGAGCATAATTATTGATATTGCCCTTTAACTCTTAAAAAGTATCCCGCTTTAAAGAATAAATGATATGGTTATCTTAGCCAAATGACTCAACTCCTTTTCCTGTCCTGGGTCATGCGTGGATCATACCATCTTGGCAGTGGCTAAAGCTTTTCAATTTGCCTATTAGTATTATTTCACAATGATGCTCTACTAGATGAAAATTTCTGGGGCTACATTGCCAAGGTAGCTAACTAAATATGAACAGTACTACTGCTGCTGGATATCCTCAGCACATCAGAGTTACTGCTCCAGTCACTAGCTACACTGTCTCCAATTTGTGTCATTAATCTCATTACAGTGGATCTTGTTGAGAAAGACATCTCTCCAACAAGTAAGTACAATTAGGTACCCCAAAATAGCATACACTTAAGATTTTCATTTCTTGAACAGAACTAGGTCAAAGATTATTTAAATGAACCACTTGTCACATGCAAAAAGAGCATCTCTTTCCCATCCACAGGCCCTTCACTAAAAATTGGATGTTTTCAGATAGCAATCCTAGAAATTGGGGTTGGCATTTTTCTCCCTCTTTTGTCATATTTATAAATCCTAATGTTCTAATGGATGTAATTTTCAAAATCTGCTTCAACATTTTCCTCAACAGGTAGGAGATACATAACCAAATTGTACCCTTTGATTGTTTCTTTTGGTATCTCACTGTCTATAAAATTAGAATAAAATTTTGATCCCCATTTGGAAACAATGTCCTTTTAGACTAATTTATGATATCATGCTGCTTTATAAAAGACTTCAGATTTTTTAAAATTAGATTACTTTTTAGAATTGAGATCTCTTTGTGTACTTACTATCCTTTCTTCCCCTTGTTCTATTGTTAATTGTTGTTTTTGTTATTTTGTTTCATTTTTTGTGTTTCTTTTATAATATGATGTTAAATTGAAGTATTTAAGTCTGAATTTGGGATATAAAACTAAAATATTAGAAGCCAACAGGTGGAAGTCCACCATGTGGAATTTACAAAGGTGGCTGAATACTGGTTTAAAAATCCTACTCAAATACCCCATTTAAAGCCTATAAAATATATTAGAGCATTTTATAAACGAGTGGATGTTTAGGAGGGAATTTTTGGAAAGAGTTGTTGGTATGCTATGAGTAGTATTTTTTCAAAGTGTAAGTATTGAGAGATGCTTGCCTCTTATCACAGGTAAAAGGAAAGAGTATTCTATAGAATCACATGGAGAGTATGAAATATGTTCCCTGGAACCTGACTGAATGTTGTATGGCTTTGATGATTAAAGTATGGCTCATACCACCAAGACAATCTAAAGGGCAAGACTTGTTAGCTATTTGCTCTTAAAGCAGAGAAAATATAAGTTGCTGTATTTGAACAATGTCGGTACTCCCAGAGTATGTTGGGACAAAGAATACATGTATCTTATGGAGCATATGTAGTCCACACACACAAAGATCCAGCATGGGATTCCTTAGAACTTGGCTAAGAGAGGCCAGGCCATGGGAGAGATGTCCCAAATCAGTAGTCAATGGTCAAATTCCTATGTGATAAACAGCCAGAAGAGCGGCATTCACAAATATTAGGAGAACTGCAAATGATGTATTTCCAGTGATGAAGTGGTCTCTTAAGAAGTTAATAAAGCAATCCATGAAAGAAAAGATCAAGCTTAAACACCTACCAACTCGAGGGAGTGTCCATTCCTTCTCATGGTAGTATAATAAATTCACTCTTTTCCTTGCCATTTTCTCCTCTCCATTGGCTGTTATCTTATCATGAAGAAATTAAAGGTGAACAAGATGGAAAATTAGGACAATACAAGGTAGAGAAAACGTGTCTTCTTTGCTGTTCAAGTTAGTGAGGCTGGCAGTAGGCCTGAACTTGGAAAATAGCACACCTTTGAATAAAGTTTATAGTGCTATTTTTATATTGCTGAAGGTATATTAATTACTAAAATGTGACTCTTATTACTAAAAAGTTATGGAAATTTCCTGAATTTTATCCAAGGAGAAAGGAAGAACTCACCTCACAGAATAAATTTGAAGAAGTCTTGGGAAATTAAAACAGTCATGTTTGTTATATGTATCAGTTACTACTTCGTGTCTTATTCTTGAATGAAAAAGAAAAATCTACCTAAATCTAAACACTTCTAACAGATAGTGTATGTAGGTGTCCCTTGATTTTATTCTCTATCAATTTTCCAGTTGGACAACTATCTTAACTTTTTTACAGGGACTCTTAGAAAGTAATAGTAAAAGTGACTTTGAAATAAGAAACATTGGGGTTCATACCCTGGTTCCATCACTTGCTGTGTGACCTTGGGTAGCTGGTTCCATTCTCTTGTCTAAAACTAAGATGCTATTACTTAATTTACAGGATCACTATGATGAAGACAGGTGACAAATGTAGATGGTGCATGAGATGCATGTAGTATTATATACTGAACATGGGTTGCTTGCATAATTTTGGGCCCAATTCCTAGTGCCTAATGTTGTGTGTGTTTTTTTTCATTTGTTATGTTCTAATAGACTAAGAGATCTTTTATTTTCCCCACAAACTTAAAGACTCATTATATGAAATATCTTTTCTTAACCACTACACCATCATACAGATACCCTACTCTGTCTGTAGCCAGACTATATTTGTTACAGCAATAGCTCATGTAACAACTTTTAAAAGTTCAGTGACTTGCTAATTTATATTTTGTTGAAACAACTGATAATGGGTATTCAGGGGGAAAATGTACATGTGGGCATTTAGAGAGTCAGTCTTCTATCATCTGTCATTCCCTAGGACCTTTGAATCCTTCACCTTCAGCTATAAGATAGAAAAATCGTAGTGGAGAAGAATGCCTACTTGACCACTTCTGCCTTGAAGTAACACACTTTGATTCACCTTCTCTTCACAAGAAACATGGCTATACATAGATATGAGGAGGATAAGGAATGGAATTTCTAAATGGATAGCTGTTTCCCAAGTACAACTGTATAGTATGGAAAGGTCATGCGAGTATTCAGGAAATAGCTAGTTGTCTACTATGCTGACCTATAGTGCTTTATTTCAGGGAACTGTAAACACTAGCATTAGCTTTTCACTCTAAGTAGTTGCCTACATTATTCGTGAGCCATCATGGGAGTTGTGGTTTCTAACAGGATTTAGAATGTACAAATATAGTTGGGAGAAGACTCATAGAAGAGGCCCCATGCAGTAGAAATATTTGCAACCAGTTTTATGGTTAGTACAGTATTTAAAAATCTGAACCAAATATTAGATAAAGGGCAAAAAACAGTCCTCCTATTTTCTTTCAGATTAGCAAATTTGTTCTATTCTTAACAACTTAGCATATGTTGGCCACCAATTGTGTTTCTACATTCAGTTCCAACAACCTATTAGTGGACATTTTCCCCATATTTTTGGCAACTGATTTATTATTGTTGCCAACTTCCAAAGATATTGTGAGTTTTCGTTTTTGTGTGTCTCAAAAAAAATTAGTGGGAAGTAGGGAGAAGCTGCATCTGGCACAATTAGCCAGATACAATTTCATACAAATAAACTACTTGTATTAAAGGACTTCATAATTTGACCCTAACTGATATAACTTTATTTCCTAGTATTAACTGTCCTCTCTAGTCAGATATTTACTCACTGTCCTACAGATAAGCCAAATTCATTTCTACCTATGTGCTTTTACATCAAGTATCTTCCCTTGGCTTAAAATGACATACTATATCCCTTTCTCTACCCAAATATTATTCATTCTTCAAACCCAACTCAACCATCAATTCTTTCATGAAATTATCTCCTATCACTCAACTCTATTGACATGTTTTCTTTGAATTTTACAGTAGTTATTGTTTACAGAGTTTAGCATTGTAGTATGCAATGTTTGGCATATAGTCTCTTAAGACTTGTTTGTTCCTTTTCTGTATTATTATCTACCTACCAAGGTTATGTTTTCTCTGTATACTTCCATGGCATCAAAACAAGTATTAAATTATGAAGAAAAAGAACATGGTATTTGACTTCAAGGAAATAATTTATGAACATCTAGATTTCTGTCTCTATGTGAAATTTACAATGAAAATGTGCCATGGAGTTTTCTGCTTTCTTAGAGAAGGCTTTTGGGAACATTTTTTGGGGGTGTGAAAGCTTGAATCATTTATTTTTTAATTGATTTTTTAAAATATTTATTGTTGAAAGTATTACATGTGTCCCTTTTCCCCCTATTGACCTCTCCCTCCCATTCCCATCCCCCACCCCAGGCCTTCACCACCATATGGTCTGTGCCCACGGGTCTTGCATATACATATATGAGCTCATGGGTTTATCTCTTCCCTTCTCCTGGTCCCCTGCCTTCCTTCTGAGGTTTGACAGTCTGATGTTTCTATGCCTCTGGGTCTATTTTTGCTCATCAGTTTATGATGTTCATTAGATTCCACATATGAGTGAGATCATATGATACTTATTTTTCTTCAACTGGTTTATTTTACTTGACGTAGTGCTCTCCATGCCCAACCATGCTGTTGCAAATGGTAAGAGTCCTTTCTTTTTTACAGCAGCATAGTATTCCATTGTGTAGATGTACCATAGTTTGTTTTTTTAATCCATTCATCTGCTGATGGGCACTTAGGCTGTTTCCAAATCTTAGCTATTGTAACTGGTGCTGCTATGAACATAGGGGTGAATATAGTCTTTCTGATTGGTGTTTCTGATTTCTTAGGATATATTCCTGGACATAATCCAGAAATAAGCCCAAGCCATTATGCTTGATTAATATTTGACAAAGGAGGCAAGAGATTACAACTGAGTCAAGACAGTCTCGTCAATAAATGGTGTTGGGAAAATTGATCAGATACATGCAAAAAAAGTGAAACTAGACCACCAACTTACAACATACATAAAAATAAATTCAAAATGGATAAAAGACTTAAACGTAAGATGGGAAACCATAAAAATCCTAGAAGCAAAATTTCAGACATCTCTCATAGCACTAAGTTTATGGATACATCTCCTTCCTAGGACAATTGAAACTAAGGAGAAAATAAACAGATGGGCTACATAAAAATAAAAAGCTTTTTCATAGCAAAAAAATCAACAAAATAACAAGAGTATATTGCATAAGAGATCATATTTGCCAATTATACATCTGATAGGGGTTAACCTCCAAAATTTATAGGGAATTCATAGAACTTCACAACAACAACAACAAAAAATGATAAACAATCTAATAAAAAATGGGCAAAGCACTAAAATACACACTTCTCCAAAGTGGACACACAGAAGGCCAAAAGGCATATGAAAAAATGTTCAGTCACTAATAATCTGAGATATTCAAATCAAAATGACAATGAGGTGCCACCTTACACCTGTCAGAATGGCTATCATCAACAAACAAGTGTTGGCAAGAATGTTGAGAAAAGTGAACCCTCCTACACTGCTAGTGGAAATTCAGATTGGTGCAGCCTCTATGGAAAACAGTGCATGATGTATCATGTTTATTGATTTGTGGATATTGTACAATCCCTGGAATAAATCCCATGTGGTGATGGTATATGATTTTTTGGATGTGGTGCTGGATGTGATTTGCTAATAGTTTTTGAGGATTTTAGCATCTATGTTGATCAGGGATATTGGCCTGCAATTCTCTTTCTTTGCAGTGTCTTTATCTGGTTTTGGGATTAGGGTAATACTGGCTTCATAGGAGCTTGGAAGTAACTGTTCCTCTTGAACTTTTTTGAATAGTCTGAGGAGGGTAAGTTTTAGTTCTTTGAATATTTGGTAAAACTGTTCTGTGAAGCCGTCTGGACCAGGGCTTTTGTTATCAAAGCAACAATGAGGTACCATCTCACACCTGTCAGAATGGCTATCATCAACAAATCAAAAAATGACAAGTGCTGGCAAGAATGCAGAGAAAAAGGAACGCTCGTACCCTGCTGCTGGAAATGAAGACTGGCAGCCACTGTGGAAAACAGTATGGAGTTTCCTCAAAAAATTAAAAATGGAATTCCCATTTGACCCAGTAAGCTCACCTCTAGAAATATATTACAAGAACTCAAAAACACCAATCAGAAAGAGTATATGCGCCCCTATATTCATAGCAGCGCAATTTACAATAGCTAAGATCTGGAAATAGCCTAAGTGCTCATCAGCAGATGAGTGGATTAAAAACCAGTGGTACATCTACACAATGGAATACTATGCTTCTGTAGAAAAAAAAAGAACTCTTACCATTCACAACATCATGGATGGACCTGGACAGCATTATTCTAAATGAAATAAGCCAGTCAGAGAAAGATAAATATCATACAATCTTGCTCATTTGTGGAATGAACAACATACACTGATGAACAAAAATAGACCCAGAGGCATAGAATCATTGAACAAACTGTCAAACCTCAGAGGGAAGTCAGGAGGCGGGTAGTAAGAAATCAACCACAGGACTTGTATGCATGCATATAAGCATAACCAATGGACACAGATAGTAGGGGGGTGAGGGCATGTCCTAGGGGCTGGGAGTGGCTGGGGAGAGGCCAATGGGAGGAAAAGGAGACATATATAATACTTTCAACAATAAATAATTTAAATTAAAGAAAATAAATAAATAATAAAAACAGTATGGAGCTTCCTCAAAAAATTGAAAATGGATATTTTTTAAAAAATCTTTAAAAGTGTCATATTGTTGTAAAATATACATAACATGAAATTTACCCTCTTAACCATTTTTTTAGAGAGAGTGGAAGGGGAGAGACGGAAAATAACATTGATATGAGAGAGACACATTGATCAGTTGCCTCCCACAGGAGCCCCAACCAGGGCCAGGGATCAAGCCTTCAACTGAGGTATGTGCCCTTGACCAGAATTGAACCCAGGACCCTTCAATTTGTAGGCTGACGCTCTATCCACTGAGCCAAACCGGTTTCGGCGAGCATTAATCATTTTTAAGTACACAGTTCTATGTCATTAAATACATTTATATTATGCTACCATCACTATCATCTATCTTCAGAACTGTTTCATCATCCCAAACTGTAACTCTCATTAAATAATAGCTCTTCATCCCCCTTCTCCTACTTCTTTGTAATCACAATTATACATGTTATATCTATGAGTTTGACTACTCTGGTTACCTCACTTAAGGGGAATCATATGATATGAGTCCTTTTGTGTCTCACTTATTTTACTTACCATAATATCTTCAATATTTATCCACATTGTAGCATATGTTAGATTTTTTTTCCTTTTTTAAGGCTGAATAATATTCCATTGCATGTATACAGCACATTTTGTTTATCTATTTATTTATCTTTTGCTCAACATTTGAGTTGTCCCAATACTCTGCTATTGTGAATAATGTTACTATGAACATTGATGTATGAATATCTGTCCAAGTCCCTGGTTTCATCCCCTTTGTATATATACCCAGAAGCAGAATTGTTGGATCTTATCATAATTCTATGTTTAATTTTTTGAAAAAGCATCATATTGTTTTGCATAGAAGTGGAACCATTTTACATTTCCGTAGAAAACATACTTTTAAATTATGTTTATAAATTAGAGAAGCCTGGAGTTTTGTAAAGGTTAGCAGGTTGTCCCAGGCATGTAGAATAGATGGAAAGGGATAAAAGACAAGCTACATTGAAAATATTGTTTCCTTACTTCTTTTCCAAGATTTTTGGTACATACAATGTATTTTTCACTCCAATGACCATCTGTCCTTCTATAAATTCTTTTTGTTAGATAGAAGTCATTCCACTTCCTGGGATGGCAGACACAAGCAATATGTGATTAGAGGTGAGTGTAGCAACCCTTACAATCCGAGCAAGTGCTTGGAAAAAATTGTAAGGTTGTGTTGAGGCTTCGTTCTCTCTACCTTAGCATGCAACACACACACACACACACACACACACACACACACACACACACTCACTCACACACACTCACTCACACACACTCACTCACACACACTCACACACACACACACACACACACACACACACACACACACACTACATTGCCCGTTACCATCATACTGCCTCTTCATTATTCACTCTCAGCCTTCTCCAAATAAGTAATTCACTCAGTCTTGCCCATACTGCACTCACCCCATAAATTCTCTTATATTCATCAACCCAAATTAAAACTTGCCTTCATGTTATTGCTTAGGATTACAGTCAGGTGGCTGGAGTTATCCTAACTCCTTGATCAAGTTCCTTGAGAGGCTGTATTTTTCTTTTATGTGTCTTTCACCTCACAGCAACAAGCCATATTCTTTATCATATAGTAGATATTTCAGCACTGCATTAATTGCTAAAACTAGGAAAAAGTTAATATGTTGTAATGGCTTATCCTACCCATATAACATTTGTATTAGAAAAACTTTCTTAACACTCAACCCAAAGGAATTGCTAAAAAAAATGTATCAGATATCTTGGCAAAGGATCTTTTGATGTCCAAAAATCACAAGTGGCATGATGTTAATTTTAAACTGAGTGAGCGCTCTAACCAGTTTGGCTCAGTGGATAGAGCATCGGCCTGCAGACTGAAATGTCCCAGGTTCAATCCCAGTCAAGGGCATGTACCTTGGTTGCGGGCACATCCCCAGTAGGAAGTGTACAAGAGGCAGCTGATCGATGTTTCTCTCTCATCAATGTTTCTCACTCTCTATCCCTCTCCCTTCCTCTCTGCAAAAAAATCAATAAAATATATTTTAAAAAAATAAACTTGGTGAGTATTGCCCACAGGAAGAAATGCTAAGTAAGTGGAGACAGGACATTGAGTCACCCTGCTTCTGGCTGAGCTGAGAACCAAGTTGAGTTATACAGGAAGACCCAAGACTGGATGGAGAAGACCTTCAAAGCACAAAAGGAGTTATTGGTATTTTTCTGTCATGTTTTGCAAAACATAAAAGGCACAAGGGAAAAATTAACTTGATGAAAGAAGAATTCAAAGCTATGTTAGAAAATGATCACCATTTCTTTTTTTATTATTATATTGAGCTATTATTATTCCATGGTACAAATGAAGAAACTGAGGGTAAGAACCAGCAATAACTTGCCTATTGAGGTTCTATGACTCTTAAGTGTCAGGTCCTACGAATTATAAAGCCTATGATCTCAGCTCTTGTTTTTTGTTGACAGGGGATGGTTTTGTGGTGATGGTAGGTTGGCTAATGTATATGATATGTTGTGACTGAGATTTCCTTATACCCTAACATCACCATTTCTTATGTAATCTCTTACTAGATAAATTTACATTTTGGCAAACATAATGCAGTATTTTTCAGGTAGTAATGTGCCTGAAATTAAGTATTTAAGTGAGGAAAATATAGACATTGACACTTGTTTGCCTCCCTCAGGAGATTAAGAAGCGGCACTAAATTTATTAGACTGAAATTATATCTATTAAACAATCAAATGAAAGTACCATGGGTCTGGTGCCAAAGAGCATTCTTGAACTTCACTTTTTCAGTACTGTATTTAAACAACTGGAATTATTCTTTATTGTTATTCATTTTAACCTTTTGAAATAATTATTTCTATGAGAAATATGTTACTTTTTCATAAAAGGCAATATAGTTTAATAATTTTCAATACAGAGACCTTTTAGTACAGTGTGCTTAAGAAAGGCCCAGATTTATATGAAACAACTCACATTAAACATGATAGAATAGATATATACATAAAAACTGAAGAGATTGAAAAAAACACAATTTTTAATTCAAGCGAACCTAATGGCATATGACAAAATTCCTAGAGCCCTTCCTTCCTTTCTACTAGTTCCATAATAAAGAGGCCCCAAAAACAACATACCCAGGAAAAAGGTTAAGTTTATGAAAAATAAACAGTAACTTTGACTTTGGTAATAAATGAAAGTTCACTTGTCAAGGACCAAAGCAGCTAGCTTTCTCAAAGAAAATAACACAGATTTATGAAGAACATATGTCTTGAATTCTTCTAGACTTTTCTCATTTAAAGTAATCACAGGAAGAAATTTCATATAATGAAAAAAGAACAGGCTGTGGAGCCAGATATATGTGGGTTTAAATTCTGGCTTTACTACATATTAACCATATGAACTTGAACAAGTTAGAAGACCTCTGAAAGCCTCAATTTCATTATCTGTAAAAGGAGTATAAGAATACTTTACACACAGGCTGTTGTGGGGATAATGAAGTATTCTTAGCAAAGCACCTGTCATATAGTAGGCATCCAATAGTCGCTATTGTAATTTGCCAAGCTGTATTCCTATTTTTTTGGCCATAGGTGTGATAACTAAAACAGGAAATATTTCAAATTTATTGTTATTTTATAAAAGTACACTGTACACTTTAAATAGTAAACTACATAAAACCACTGGTATTTTGGGTTTTAGGCTCCTTACAACTAAATCTAACATTTACTGATATATATTATAAATATTTAGTTAGGGAAACTGTGTGGATTTTCTAGGGTTGTCATATAAATACCATAGACTGCGTGGCTTAAACAACATAAATTTATTTTTCACAGTTTTGGAGGCTAGAAGTACAAAATCAAGGTGTCAGAATGTTTGGTTTCTTTTCTTGGCTTGTAAATGGCCACCTTCCTGCTTTCTCTCACTTGATCTTTTCTTTGTGTGTCTACCATCTTGATATCTCTTTATGAATGCAAATTTCTTCTTATAAGGACACCAGTCAGACTGGATTAGGGCCCATTATAATGACATCATTTTAATTTAATCACCTCTTTAAAGGCCCTATCTCCAAAAACAGTTACATTCTGAGGTACTAGGAGTTAGAGCTTCAACATATGAGTTTTTTTTAAATTTATTTTATTGATTTTTTACAGAGAGGAAGGGAGAGAGATAGAGAGTTAGAAACATTGATGAGAGAAAAACATCGATCAGCTGCCTCCTGCACATCTCCTACTGGGGATATGCCTGCAACCCAGGTACATGCCCTTGCCCGGAATCGAACCTGGGACCTTTCAGTCCGCAGGCCGACGCTCTATCCACTGAGCCAAACCGGTTTCGGCAACATATGAGTTTTGAGAGGACATCATTCAGTCTATAACAGTAACCAGCTTGTTGGCATAATTTTGAGCTCTGTGAAGGCAGGAGCTGCATCTTCTTCACATTTATGTTGGCAATTGGTTAACACTCTGTAGGGCAGAGAAGAGACACTCACTGCATGGTGACTGCTTTTGAGGACTAAATTAATTTTCCTGAATGTTTAGATGGAAATGACTGACCAAGTTAATTAAATGACCACAATGATGTACACAAAAGTACAGCCTTAAATTTTCATAATTAAAACAAAAGATTTGGATAGTTCAGAATATTTAAGCCAGAAGAAAAGACAACAATGAAAGAAGTCAAACCCCAGGAAGATATTAATAATTAAACAGTTTTAGAAACTTGAAATGTAAATTGTATTTATTAGAGAGAATATGATGGAAATATTCAATATAAAGGATTGCTATCATGCAATTAGCTGAGTGCATCTCAGCTGGGCTTCCTATGAGTGTATCTTTGTCTGCCTCAACCATTCCACATGAAATTACAGGACCTTGTCCAGAAATCATACACATTGCAGCCACAGTGAGTGGTGTGTTAGGACTGGCTACTACCAAATCACAAGAGTGTTACATTTTTCAGTATTACTCAAAGCTGGTAGTTTAACCATTGGTAGCTTTAAATTAGCTGTGGTGGGAATATTATCACCATGGAAACAGGCAAACACTACAAATCAGAGCTTTGGAGGACAATGCTTTTTATTTTTTTAAATAATGTTTTATTTATTTTATTTTTTAATATTTTTCTTTATTGATTTCAGAGAGGAAGGGAGAAGGAGAGAGAGATAGAAACATCAATGATGAGATTAGCTGCCTCCTGCACACCACCTACTGGTGATGGAGCCTGCAACCCAGGCATGTGCCCTTGGCTGGAATCGAACCTGGGACCCTTCAGTCTGCAGGCTGATGCTCTATCCACTGAGCCAAGCCAGCTAGGGCAGGACAGTGCTTTTTAAACATTTACCAGTACACCATTGACCATAGTCCAGATAGCCTCTTCACATAGCTAACAGTTGTAAAGCATACCCATTGTGGGAGCGAGGTTAATGGGAATGGTAAGACGAAGGGTAATTCAGAAGAATACGGCTTATCTAAATCTCACCCTTCCCTCTCAGACCAGGCTGTCCTAGCTCAGCAGTGGATGCTTAAGTTGATTTTCATTGAATTTCATTATACTATTTTGAAACTCTGCTTGCTCCCTCACATCTTTATCATCAGATGTTCTATTCTATAAAATGACCCTTTTATTCTGAAAATTTCTCTGGTCTATTTTCTTTGATCCTTAGAGTGGAAAAGTATATCATTTGTTATGATCACTATTGACCTTTATACTATTACCTGTCCAACTTTCATTGTTGAACAAGATAAAGTGCATTCTTTTTTTTTTAGTTTTTCATTACGCAGTTCCTTAACATGTTTATAATTGCAAAGTTTCCCCAATCCACTATTTTTATTATTTTTACAAAAATCGTCGGGGTTTTGTGAGTGGCATTATGATGCTGTATCAGGGTATCAATCTCCAGAAAATTCAGAAGTTAGCTTTAATTCATGCACTAGTCTTGGAGCTCATACAATTTCTAAATTGGCCTTTGTAGACTTTTAGTGTCCCTTTTATACCTACGTGTGTCTTTCTGATGCAAGCTCTTACAATGCAAGTTCTTGTCCTCATTCCTACACATACACACAGTGAGACATTTAGAGAAAAGAGTTTACTCATTAATTATTATAACAGAAGCAGTTTCAATGTATTAATTGCCTACTCTGTATTGAGTCACAGTTCAAGATAATGGAACAAAGTAACTTTCCCAGAGATCCAATTAGGTATATGCAATTATGCCTATTTTTCAGATGAGAAAACTGAGGCCCAAAAATGTTAAATAACTTACCAAAGTAAGTGACAAAGCCCAATGGTCAGTAATTTAAAAAGTTGAACTTAAAGGTATCTGAAATTAAACTTTATATTTAATATAAAATGTATTTGTCCATGGATTCGCATATACATTATCTCATTCACTGTTCATTGTAATACAACAGGCTATTACAACCCCTTTTAAAAAGTGGTGGAAACAAGATCCAAGATATTAATTCATCTGCTTGGGCTTACACAACTGGTTTATAAGAGAGCTAGAATTCAAACCAAGATCATTTGATTTCCAAATCAGGGTCCTTCCCACTTTAACACTCAGAGATCTGGTAGGTAACCAGCTTCTTACCTGTTTCATTTTTCTCTACTATGTAGACTGCTTGATGATTATATTCCTTTTTTTCTCTTTTTTGCTTCACTCTTTCTTGCTCCTTTCCAGCATTAGGTATTGCTCTTGTACTATTTCCTTTAGCAGCATTGATTTACTGGTCACATATGGTACTTGGTTCCTCTAAATATTACATGTTAATAAAACAAATTGAAAACTGGGCTGCATATGTTTCAGAGGCTTGGGGGAACAGTGAGAGTACATTATTAAAGTTGGCACGCTGAAGAAAGAGATTCAGCCTTTGTTTAGACAACAATAGGAAACAAATGTAATATCATCCTAACAAGTTCAGTATTAACATCACTACACAGAGGAGATAGCGCTAACCTACTTATGTAATTTCCAAAAATCTAATAATCAACATTTATTGAATACTACTATAATGCTAAGTGCAAGGGTTATTATAAAAAAATTATAAGAAAATTCATCCTATTGAAATTTATTGCACTCTAATTATGTGCCAGGAAATGTTTCAAGTACTAGAAATACAATAGTGAACATGTCTGTCACAGGTCCTGCCTCATGAAGCTTACATTCTGGTGGAGGCAAGAGAAAGAACAAGTAAATAATAAATAAATAAACCTATTAAAATTACAATACGTGTCATGAAAGAAACAAACAAGGGTCCAATAGAAAGAATAACAGGAAGGAATGGGACTCAATTCTTTAGAAGGTTGGTGAAGAGCTCTCTAGGGTTATTTAAGCACATATCCTACATTTAAGGGGCTTATATATTATTTGTCCACACCACACACATCGTGAGCAAGATGATATTTTCCTTAGAAGTTTAATATGTTGCAAACTGGAAACTATATTAAACAGATGACCACAAAAACACCACATTTATCAAGAAGTGATACATAGTTATGATATTTAATAAGAAGGCCTAAGGAGAGGATGGGGGTAGAGGGGAGAAAGTCAATGGGAGGAAAAGGGTGATATCTGCAATACTTTCAACAATAAAGATAAATTAAAAAAATAAGAATATATAGGATATATGTTCACTTTTAAATAGAGCATAATTAAACCAACATAATCAATAACTAAGCCATGATGTTATATTATAACATTTATACTATAAATTTGAGGAAAATAATCTATATATATAGAAGCCTAAGCAACCGAATGACCATACAACCAAACAACCAGTTGACCAGTCGTTATGACACACACTGACCACCAGGGAGCAGATGCTCAATGCAGGAGCTGCCCCTGGTGGTCAGTGCGCTCCCACAGCAGGAGTGCTGCTCAGCTGACTGACAGATGCCAGATGTTGGGCTCATGGCTGGTAAGTGCAGCTGCGGTGGCACGACCCTCTCGATACCAAGTGGTGGCGGCAGCAGGCACAGTGAGGCCAGGATGAACAGGAGTGGCATGGCACCTGGCCCAGATTTGGGCTCCTCCCCAGCCGCCTGCTGCTTTGCGCACTACTACATCCCTAGAAGGATGTCAGACTGCTGGTTTCGGCCCAATCCCTGCAAGCAGTATGACATCCCCCAAGGGGTTCTGGATTGTGAGAAGGCGCAGGCCAGGCTGAGGGACCCCACTGGTGCACGAATCTGTGCACCAGGCCTCTAGTGCCATTATAATGCAGCAAGATTTTTGTGAGGTGTTCATGTGGAAACTGATTTCCAATTAATTTCTATAAAGTCCAAGTTAACTCATTTTTCTTCAGTATTACCTAGGAGATGCTCTTCAAATGTAATAAAATAGAAAGATGATGCTTACAAAGTTCAACCAAATTTCAGTTGATGTTTTAAATGTTAGAAGCTTATTCTGTGTCTATTACTTTTTAACCAAAAGTTTAGAAAAGAATATAATTATTCCTAATCCTAAAAGCAACATTTTTTTTCCAACTCTGAGGATAGTCATTTTCTAGGGTGATTTTTTTAAAGTCAAAATTGGACTGTGGATTTCTCATAGTCAACTTTTTTTCACAATGAAATGTGGCTATGGCATTTACTATTAGAAATATCTTATTGGAATCAGGGCTCAGGGGATATTTCAAGTTAACAAGGAAACAGCGATTAGGAAGACTGTTAGTACTCTCCATTTTTCACCCCATTCTGTGTGGTTTTTTTTCCAATGAGTAGACTATAAAGCTGTGCATTTTGGGGTTGGGAGGATAGGTCTGTCCCAATCTAATGTTTAAAGGCTGCTGTGCCATATGCATAAAAGCATGAACAGAAGAATAACAAAATAATTAATAAAAACCATGATAAAACAATATTAAAATGTATAATTACAACAACTGAACCACAAAAAGTACAACTGTATATAGAAAATGTTCATGTACAATCCAGACAGTAACATAAACAACTCCACAAAAACAAAACAAAACACAATAATAAACATACCAGATAAAGGAAGAATAAATAACTTCCAGGTTTCTTAGGCCCATAAATACAGTCATTTTTTTTAATATGTTAGGAAGAGTTCAGTTTTCTTTTGGGGTTTTCTTAACCAAGGAATTCTGTATTGGTCTCTTACTCATTAATGCATTCCCGCTGTTATATCTTTCACTACTAAATTATTAATCTGACTTAAACTTTTCTGAGTATTATGGGACCAAATTTGGTATCTCATAACCAAGGTGGAATATTCTTTTTTTTGTAATATATTTTATTGATTTTTTTCACAGAGAGGAAAGGGAGAGGGACAGAGAGTTAGAAACATCGATGAGAGAGAAACATCGATCAGCTGCCTCCTGCACATCCCCTACTGGGGATGTGCCCGCAACCAATGTACATGCCCTTGACCGGAATCGAACCTGGGACCCTGCAGTCCACAGGCCAACGCTCTATCCACTGAGCCAAACCGGTTAGGGCAAGGTGGAATATTCTTAAGGAAATAGTACACAGCATTTGTTCTGTGACCAACAAGGTGATCTGACATGGTAGGGCCACTTACTGAGGGTAAAAATGCCAAAAAAAAAAGCATTGATTAAGGACCTAGACTAGAGTTAAGTACATTTCCCTTGTTCCATATCTGGAAAGTGAGTCCACTCAATTTTGTATTCTTGTGATTATGCAGTCATTAGTCAATTTCAAACTATAAACTCCTGTGTTCAAATTTCCTCAGTTATGGGAAAAGAAAATATAATGTTGAGCATTGGGAACTCCCTGAATTAGCTATAGTTTGGAAATGAAAAGACTTAATAGTCAAAATCTTAAATAGACTACTTAAATGTTGTGTTCTTCTTTACTAATGCTTTAGCTTGAATAAGTATGGTTTGTGATAGGGCATGCACAGGTATTTTCTTAAAGTAGTCTGCACCAAAACTAGGTAAACACAAAATGACAATATAGCTGTTATTTAAATTTAATATCTTTATTTTTCAATTATTGTTAATATTCAATATTATTTTATACTAGAGGCCCAATGTATGGATTCATGCACTGGTGGGGTCCCTCAGCTTGGCCTGCAGGGATTGGGCCAAAACTGGCTCTCTGACATCCCTCAAGGTGTCCTGGATTGCAAGACCCTTCCTGCAGGCCCAGCCCTCAGGACCTAGACACCCACTGGCTCCCTCCTCCCTCCTCTCTGGGTCTGGTGTGCTGGTGAACCAGATTCGGGGCTGATAGTGCCCCAGAAGCAACCTAAACCACAGTCGATTTGCAAGAAATTGGGCTCCCTCCTCCACTGGTTGGAGCGTCTTCCCCTTGGTGGTCATTATGCATCATAATTACCGGGTGAATGGTCGAACGGTCGAATGGTCGGATAGTCGCTTAGGCATATATATATTTATATGTATATACATGTATGTATATGTATATGTATATAGATAGATGATAGATAGATAGATAGATAGATAGATAGATAGATAGATGATAGATTAGTTTCAGATTTACAGCATAGTGGTTAGACAATCATATACTTTACAAAGTGTCCCCCCCCCCAATATTTCCAGTACCCTCCTGGCACCATACATAGTGATTACAATATTATTGACTATACTAGAGGCCCAGTGCATGAAATTCATCCACTGGGGAGGGGTCTCCTCATCCCAGCCTGCATCCTCTCTAATCTGGGACCCCTTGGGGGATGTCTGACTGCCAGTTTAGGCCCAGTCTCGGAGATCAGGCCTAAACTAGCAGTCGGACATCACTCTCACAATCCTGGACCACTGGCTCCTAATCGCTCACCTGCCTGCCTGCCTGGTCACCCCAAACTGCCCTCCTTGCTGGCCTGATTGCCCCTAACTGACCCCCTGCCAGCCTGATTGCCAATAACTGCCTTCCCTGCTGGCCTGGTTGTCCCCAACTGCGCCCTCCTGCTGGCCTGGTCACCCTCAACTGCCCCCCATGCCAGCCTGGTTGCCCCTCACAGACCACCCCCACTGGCCTGGTTGCCCCACACAGCCTGCTGTTCAGTCATTTGGTCGTCTCTCACTAACCACCCTGCCGGCCTGGTCATAGGCAGCCCTCTTGTGAGGGTGTGAGAGTTAATTTGCATATTACCTCTTTATTATATAGGATTCTCTATGCTGTACTTTACATTCCCATGACTATTTTTTAACTACCAATTTAACTTCAGACAGGTGTTAATGAAGCAAGATTATCTTTTTGAATGGATAGTACTTTCTTTTTGAATGGATGATAGATTGCACATCTGCTGTTTGCACCGTCTGTGAGCAGGTTTTAACTTAAAGTCGCATACATCTTAACAATTTAAACTTGATTTTCCCATTGAATAATGCTTTTCAAGCTTGGTGATGACCATTTTATTTTATTTCTTTTACTTTATTTTTATTGTTGACATTATTACAGAAGTCCCCATTTCCTCCCACTTTTGCCCACCTCCACCCAGGCTCTGCCACCCTTTCCCTATGGCCATCACCACACTGTTGTCTGTTTTTATGGGTTATGCATATATGTTCTTTGGCTAATCCCTTCACCGTCTTTCATCCAGTTCCCTGCCCCCCTCTTCTCTGATAGTCTGTGCCATGTATCCAATGCCTTTGTTTCTATTTTGTTTATCTGTTTGTTTTCAATGATTCTACATACACATCAGATCACATGGTATTTGCCTTTCACTGACTTGCTTATTGCACTTAGCATAGTAATTTCTAGGTTCATCCATGCTGTCACAAAAGATAAGATTTCTTTCTTTTTTACTGATGCATAGTGTTCTACTTTGCAAATGTTCCACAACTTTTTTATTCAGTCAACTACTGATGGGCACTTGGGTTGTTTCCAGATTTTGGCTATTGTAAATAATGCTCCTATCAACATAGGATGCATATATTCTTTCTGATTGGTGTTTCAGGATTTTTAGCATGCATTCCCCAATGTTTCAGAATTGGACTTGCTTGGTTAAAAGACATCCCCATTTTTTGTTTTTTAGGAAACTCCCTACTGTTTTACTAAGTGGTTACACCAATCTGCATTCCCACCAACAGTACACTAGGATTCCCTTTTCTCCACTTTCTTTCTAGCATTTGTTGTTTGATTATTTATTAATGGTAGCCATTCTGGCAGATCTGAGGTGATATCTCTTTGTGGTTTTAATTTGCATCTCTCTGTTGATTGATAATGTTGAACATTTTTTCATGTCTATTAGCCATCGGTATGACTTTTTTGGAAAGGTGTCCTTTGACCATGTTTTATTGTATTGTTTGTCTTCCTTTTGTTAAGTTTTATGAGCTTTTAAATATATTTTGGAAATTAACCCCTTATCAGATGTACCATTGGCAAATATGTTCTCCCATAGAGTGGGTTCCCTTTTCATTTTGTTGATGATTTCTTTTGCTTTTTAGTTTGATGCATTTTAAGTTTAATGTAGTGTCATTTGTTTATTTTTTCCTTTGCTTCACTTGTCCCAGGAAATATATAGGCAAACATATTGCTATGAGAGGTGCCTGAGATTTTACTATGTGTTCTTCTAGCATTTTTATGTTTTCTTAACTTACATTTAAGCCTTTTATCCATTTTGAGTTCATTCATGTGTATGGTATAAGTTGGTGGTCCAGTTTCATTTTTTGAAAATACCTGCCCAATTTTCCCAACACAATTTATTGATGAGACTGCTTTTACTCAATTGTATATTCTTGCATCCTTTGTCAAATATTAATTGACCATAACTGTGTGGGTTTATTTCTGTGCTCTATTATGTTCCATTGATCTATATGCCTGTTATTGTGCCAGTATCAGGCTGTTTTGATTAATATGTCTTTACTAGAGGCCCGTTGCATGAAGATTCATGCAATAGGCCTTCCTTCCCCTGGCTGCTGGCACGGGTTTTCCTCTGGCACCCAGGACCCAGGTCTTTGGTCCAGCTGCAACAGAGAAGCCGAGCCTCTTCAGTCTTCAGTCTTCAGTCTTCAGTCTTCATTCTGGCCAGAGCCTTCAGTCTTCGCTCCGTGCCTGCATAAGCAAATTAATCGCCATCTTTGTTGGGTTAATTTGCATAGTCGCTCTGATTGGCTGGTGGGCATAACAGAGTGACACAATTTGCATATTTCTCTTTTATTAGTGTAGATAGTATAATTTAGAAGTTTTGTGATACCTCCAACTTTGTTCTTCTTTCTCAACATTGCTGAGGATATCCAGGGTCTTTTGTTGTTCCATATAAATTTTGCAATATATGTTCTAGATATACAAAATATGCCATTGGTATTTTAATAAGAATTATGTAGAATCTGCAGATTGTTTTGGGTAGTAGGGACATTTTAATAATATTAATTCTTCCAATCTATGAACACAAGTATGTGCTATTACATATTTGTATCTTCCTCAGTTTATTTTTTTAATATATTTTATTGATTATTTACAGAGAGGAAGGGAGGATAGAGAGTTAGAAACATCAATGAGAGAGAAACATTGATCAGCTGCCTCCTGCTCACCCCCTACTGGGGATGTGCACTGGAGATGTGTCCGCAACCAAGGTGCATGCCCTTGACTGGAATCAAACCTGGGACCCTTCAGCCTGCAGGACAATACTCTATCTACTGAGACAAACCAGTTAGGGCCTTAGTTTCTTTCTTCAATGTCCCATAGTTTTCTGAGTACAGGTCTTTATCTCCTTGGTTAAATTTGTTTCTAGCTGCCTTATTTTCTGTGGCAATTCCTTTTATTTTTTTATTTTTATTTTTTTTATTGCTTAAAGTATTACAAAGGGTATTACATATGTGTCCATTTTATCCCCCCGCCCTACAGAGTCCCCTAGCCTCCCCTATCCCCCAATGTCTTATGTCCACTGGTTATGCTTATATGCATGTATACAAGTCCTTTAGTTGATCTCTTACCCCCCTACCTCCTGCCCCGCAACCCTCCCCGGCCTTCCTGCTGCAGTTTGACAATCTGTTTGAGGCAGCTCTGCCTCTGTATCTATTATTGTTCAAAAGTTTATAATGGTCTCTATTATCCATGAATGAGTGAGATCATGTGGTATTTCTCCTTCATTGACTGGCTTATTTCACTTAGCATAATGCTCTCCAGTTCCATCCATGATGTTGCAAATGGTAAGAGTTCCTTCCTTTTTAGAGCAGCATAGTATTCCATCGTGTAGATGTACCACAGTTTTCTAATCCATTCATCTACTGATGGGCACTTAGGCTGTTTCCAGATCTTAGCTATGGTGAATTGTGCTGCTATGAACATAGGGGTGCATATATCCTTTCTGATTGGTGTTTCTGGTTTCTTGGGATATATTCCTAGAAGTGGGATCACAGGGTCAAATGGGAGTTCCATTTTCAGTTTTTTAAGGAAACTCCATACTGTCTTCCATAGTGGCTGCACCAGTCTGCATTCCCACCAGCAGTGCACAAGTGTTCCTTTTACTCCACATCCTCTCCAGCACTTGTCGTTTGTTGATTTGTTGATGATAGCCAGTCTGACAGGTGTGAGATGGTACCTCATTGTTGTTTTGATTTGCATCTCTCAGATGATTAGTGACTTTGAGCATGTTTTCATATGTCTCTTGGCTTTCTGAATGTCCTCTTTTGAAAGGTGTCTATTTAGGTCCTTTGCCCATTTTTTGATTGGATTGTTTATTTTCCTTTTGTTAAGTTGTATGAGTTCCCTATAAATTTTGGAGATTAGGCCCTTATCAGATATGACATTGGCAAATATGTTTTCCCACACAGTGGGTTTTCTCGTTGTTTTGTTGATGGTTTCTTTTGCTGTGCAGAAGCTTTTTATTTTGATGTAGTCCCATTTGTTCATTTTCTCTTTCGTTTCAAGTGCCCTAGGAGCTGTATCAGTGAAGAAATTGCTTCGGCATATGTCTGAGATTTTGTTGCCTTTGGATTCTTCTAGAATTTTTATGGTTTCCTGTCGTACATTTAAGTCCTTTATCCATTTTGAGTTTATTTTTGTGTATGGTGTAAGTTGGTGGTCTAGTTTCATTTCATTGCATATATCTGTCCAATTTTCCCAACCCCATTTATTGAAGAGACTATCTTGGCTCCATTGTATGTTCTTGCCTCCTTTGTCAAATATTAATTGAGCATATTGGTTCGGGCCGATTTCTGGGCTCTCTATTCTATTCCATTGATCTATATGCCTATTCTTGTGCCAGTACCAGGCAGTTTTGAGAACAGTGGCTTTGTAATACAACTTGATATCTGGTATTGAGATCCCACCTACTTTGTTCTTTCTCAGGATTGCTGCAGCTATTCGGGGTCTTTTTTTATTCCAGATGAATTTTTGGAGAGTTCGTTCTAGATCTCTGAAGTATGCCGTTGGTATTTTAATGGGAAGTGCGTTGAATTTATAGATTGCTTTGGGAAGTATGGACATTTTAATGATGTTGATTCTACCAATCCATGAACATGGTATGTTCTTCCATCTGTTTATGTCTTCCTCTATATCTTTTTTCAACGTCCTGTAGTTTTCTGAGTAGAGGTCTTTTACCTCTTTAGTTAACTTTATTCCTAGGTAGCTTAATTTTTTTGGTGCGATGGTAAACGGGATTGTTTTTATAATCTCTCTTTCTGAAAGTTCACTATTGGTGTATAGAAATGTCTTGGATTTCTTGGGGTTAATTTTGTATCCTGCTACATTGCCAAATTCATGTATTAAGTCCAATAGCTTTTTGATGGAGTCTCTAGGGTTTTGTATGTATAATATCATGTCGTCTGCAAATAAGGACAGTTTTACTTCCCCTTTTCCAGTTTGGATGCCTTTTATTTCTTCTTCTTGCCGAATTGCAATGGCTAACACTTCCAGTACTATGTTGAACAGGAGTGGTGAGAGGGGGCATCCCTGTCTTGTTCCTGTTCTTAGGGGAAATGGTGTTAGTTTTTGTCCATTGAGTATGATGTTGGCTGTGGGCCTGTCATATATGGCTTTTATTATGTTGAGGTATGATCCCTCAATTCCTATCTTGCTGAGAGTTTTTATCAAGAAAGGGTGTTGGATTTTGTCAAATGCTTTTTCTGCATCAATTGATATGACCATGTGTTTTTTTTCTTTCAATTTGTTTATGTGATGTATCACGTTTATTGATTTGCGGATATTGTACCATCCTTGCATCCCTGGGATAAATCCTACTTGGTCATGGTGTATGATCTTTCTGATGTACTGCTGGATCCGATTTGCTAAGATTTTGTTGAGGATTTTGGCATCAATTTTCATGAGGGATATTGGCCTGTAATTCTCTTTCATTGTGTTGTCTTTACCTGGTTTTGGTATTAGGGTGATGCTGGCTTCATAGAATGAGCTTGGAAGTGTTCCTTCCTCTGGAATTTTTTGTAGTAGTCTGAGGAGGATAGGTTTTAGTTCTTCCTTGAATGTTTGGTAAAACTCCCCTGTGAAGCCGTCTGGTCCTGGGCTTTTGTTTGATAGAAGCTTTTTGATGACTGCTTCAATTTCTTCCATAGTTATTGGCCTGTTGAGATTTTTAGATTCTTCCTGATTGAGTTTTGGAATGTTGTATTTTTCTAGGAATTTGTCCATTTCCTCCAGGTTGTCTAGTTTGTTGGAGTAGAGCTGTCCATAGTATTTTTTAACAATCATTTGTATTTCTGTGGGGTCTGTTGTTATTTCGCCTCTATCGTTTCTGATTTTGTTTGTTTGGGTCCTTTCTCTTTGCTTCTTGGTGAGTCTGGATAGAGGTTTGTCAATCTTGTTTATCCTTTCAAAGAACCAGCTCTTGGTTTCTTTGATTTTCTGTATTGTTTTTTTGGTCTCTATGTCATTTATTTCTGCTCTAATCTTTATTATCTCCTTCCTTCTGCTCACTCTGGGGTTTTCTTGTTGCTCTCTTTCTAATTCTTTGAGTTGTAGAGTTAGATGATTTACTACCATTTTTTCTTGTTTTTTGAGATAGGCCTGTAGAGCTATAAACTTCCCTCTCAGGACTGCTTTCATTGTGTCCCATAGGTTTTGGATTGTTGTGTTTTCATTGTCATTATTTTCCAGGATGTTTCGAATTTCTTCTTTGATTTCATTGGAAATCCAATCAATATTTAATAGCATGCTATTGAGCTTCCAGGTGTTTGAGTATTTTGGGTTGTTTTTATTGTAGTTTATTTCTAATATTATGCCATCGTGGTCTGAGAAGATGCTTTTTATGATTTCAATCTTCTTGAATTTGGGGAGACTTTGCTTGTGACCCAATATGTAGTCTATTTTTGAATATGTCCCATGAGCATCAGAGTGGAATGTATATTCCGTGGCTTTGGGGTGAAGTGTTCTGAAGATGTCGATTAAGTCCATCTGATCTAGTGACTCATTTAGGATTGCTGTTTCTTTGCTGATTGTTTGTCTAGAGGACTTATCCAGTGCTGTCAGTGGTGTATTAAAGTCCCCTACTATGATTGTATTGTTGTCGATGTCTCCTTTGATATCTTCCAGGAGCTTTTTTATGAATTTGGGTGCTCCTGCATTGGGTGCATATATGTTTACCAGGGTTATATCTTCTTGTTGTATTGATCCCTTTAGTATTATGAAGTGGCCTTCCTTATCTCTTGTTATGGCCTTCACTTTGAGGTCTATTTTGTCCGATATAAGTATTGCTACCCCAGCTTTCTTTTCCTTTCCATTTGCCTGAAAGATATTTTTCCATCCTTTCACTTTCAGTCTGTGTGAGTCCCTTCTAATGAGGTGGGTTTCTGTAGACAGCAGATGTATGGGTCATGTTTTTTTATCCATTCAGCCACTTGATGTCTTTTGTTTGGAGCATTTAGTCCGTTTACGTTTAAAGTTATTATTGAAAGGTATTTGTTTGTAGCCATTTCTGTTTTTGTGTGGCTGTTTTCTTTCTGAGCTTTTTATTTCTTATTTTTATACCAGTCCCTTTAGCATTCCTTGCATTGCTGGCTTGGTGGTGATAAACTCCCTTAGCCTTTTTTTGTCTGTGAAGCTTCTTATTTCCCCTTCAAGTTTGAATGATAGCCTTGCTGGATAGAGTATACTTGGATTCAGTCCTTTGCTTTGCATCACTTCGTAAATTTCCATCCATTCTTTTCTGGCCTGATGTGTTTCTGTTGAGAAATCATTTGACAATCTAATGGGAGATCCCTTGTATGTAACTTTCCATCTCTCTCTTGCAGCCTGTAAGATTCTCTCTTTGTCCTGAACATTTGCCATGGTAATTATGATGTGTCTTGGTGTGGGTCTTTTTGGGTTCACCTTGTTTGGGACTCTCTGGGCTTGTGTGACTTTTTTCTTCCCCACCTCAGGGAAGTTTTCTGATATTATTTCTTCGAATAGGTTTTCTAATCCTTGTTCATCCTTCTGTTGTTCTGGTACCCCTATTATTCGTATGTTGTTTCGTTTCATGTTGTCCCTAAGCTCCCTTAGGCTCTCCTCCTGTCTTTTAATTTTTTTTTTCCAATTGCAGTACATTTTGGGTGTGTTTTGCTTCCTTGTCTTCTAATTCACTAATTCGGTCCTCCGCTTCTCCTAGTCTACTGTTGATACTTTCAATGGAGTTTTTCATTGCAGCTATATCACACTTCATTTCTTCTTGGGTCTTACTTAAGTTGTGGATTTTTTCATCTCTTTCTTCTAGCTTTTCCATATGTTATCGATTTTTTCATCTGTTCCTTCTTGCTTCTTGCAGAGGTTGTCGATTTTTTCCTCCATCCGGTTTATGCACTCTAGGACCCTTATTCTGAATTCTTTTTCTGTCATGTTGCATGCCTCTGTATTACTTAGCTGCTTTTCTGGAGAGTCCTCCTTCTCTTTCCTTTGGGGGTTTCTTTGTCTACCCATGTTTGATCTCACTGACATATCTAGACGTTGAGTCGTTCAGTGGCTGCTCCCTTGGTGGCAGTGACTCCTTGGTCTGTGGTTGCTCTTCGGGCGGTTGCGGTAGCAGCTGCTCTTCAGTTGGCAGCAGCCCCTCTGGTGGGTGCTGTTCACAGCTGTGGTGGCTCTTCTGACTGGTGGGGCGAGGTTTCACGTACAGCTGCTGTTCCTCAGCAGAGGGTGTGGTGCTCAGGAGGTTGCTGTTGCTTGGATCTGCTGCGTTGATTTAAAGGCACAAAATACAACACAACAAGGCACCGTGTACCAGGCACTATACACAAATATATTCACGATATTAATAACCCCAAATAAAGGTGACCACCTGAATTAAGAGATTTAGGGGATAAGGAAGAAGGAAGAGAAAAAGTTAAAAGAGAAAAAAGAAAAGAAAAGTAGGGACCAAAAAAAGGAGTGCAAAAATGAAATTGGGAAAAAGGAGGGGGGAAAATAAAAGCGAGAAAAGAAAAGAAAAGAAAAAAAAGAGCGAAAAGAGAGAATGAAGTGGAAGAGGGGAAGAGACTTTTTTATATGAGGAGAATACTCCTATAGAACAGCCATTAATCCCAACAAATTCCAGCAACAGCTCCTGGAGATGAATGCAAACTAGAAACAACCAATAATATAACGATGAAAATAGAATGGAGAACACTAATCCCAAAATAAAATAAAGAGAAAATAAAATGGCACTTTAAAAAAAAATGGTAAAATGGTAGCAGTAATAATACTGGTTAAAAATAAGAAGGTAGTTATTAAAAGGGTAAAATCAGGTGATGGAAAAAAGAAGAAAAGAAAAAAAAAAAGAAAAAAAAATTGGTTTCTTAGTTAAAAGGTGAAAAAAGAAAAAAAATATTGCAGTAGTGAAGGTCCTTCGGTTCTTCTATTCTTCAGTGTGGCTCACCTTAGACCTGCCAGGTATTCAGGAGAGTGTTGAGTTTCCCTGCGATACACTGTTCCTCTGTGTTGTAAACCACAGTCCTTATTTTAATGCAAGCCGCATTTGTTTCCCAGACTGCCTTATTTTGTGTTTAGCAAAGAGTCAGTTTGTGGGTCAGCCTCTGAGTGGCAGTGTTCTGGGATTGGCCTCTGAGGCTATAGGGCCTCTCTGTCCAGTGGAAGTTCACTGCCCAGAGCTGGCTGCGTAATAGTTACCGGTGCTGTGTTGTTGCTGGGATTGAAAATCCACAGCATGGATGGAACTGGAGAGCGGATAAATACCACATGATCTCACTCATTTGTGGAATATAATGAACAACATAAGCTGATGAACAAAGACTGATCCAGAGACGGAGAGGCATTGATTAGACTGTCGGGACTTGGAGGGAAGGTAGGGGAGGGTGGGGGTAAGGGGGAAAGATCAACCAAAGGACTTATATGCAAGCATATAGGCCTAATCAATGGACATGGACAACGGGGGGGGTGAGGGCATGAGCGGGGGGGGGGGGGGGGGTAGAGGGTAACGTGGGGACAAGGACACATATGTAATATCTTAATCAATAAAAAATATATTAAAAAAATAAATAAATAAAAGACACCACCCAACATGGTCAAAAAAGAAAAAAAAAAAAGAAAATCCCTCTATAGGCCAGACCCTGTTAACTCCCAGGGACTGATCAGGTTATTTTAATCCTTGATCTCCTACAGGGTGGAATCTGGGTGTGGCTGTGCTCCTTGCCTGGGGGCTGGGGGGAGGAGTCTCACTCTCCGGAGAGAATGGCTGCCCCAGTCCTGGGCTCAGGGGTGTCTCAGCACTCAATTCGCTGCCACCTCTCCCGGCCCCCCTTCTCTCCTCAGTGTCTCCCCAGATTCCACTCCTCCGCACCCTCTCCCTCTCTTCAGCACAGGTGAGTGTCTGTATCCGAAATGTCCCATGAACAGGATTCAGTGAAAACAAACAAACAAACGCCGGCCGCGGAAATGGGGAAGGCTTGGTTTCTGTAAGCTTCTTCTCTTACAGGGACTGCATGGTCTGGTCAGCTCTTCAGGCTGCCGCCTTTAGGCTCAGTCTTCCGTGATCACAGAACCCAGCTCTCAATTCCCCCGGCGGCGCCAGGAATCTCGCGGTTCTCCTTTCCCCCGTCAGGGGCTGTGCCTGTCCCAAGGGAAGCGGCTGTCTGCCACGCGGTCTCCCTCCGACTCTCTGGGCTCAGAGGTCTGGCAAACTTTCCTGCCCAAATCCCTGTTTTTTTTTACCTTTCCAGGGGAGTTCTGCTCTTCCCGGCTGCAAACCGTCTCACCAGCTGAGCAATTTCGCCAATTTGGGGTGGATGTTACTAGTTTCAGCTGCTCACTCCATTTGCTCCGGGACACGACCTGGGACGCGTCTGCCTATACCGACGCCATCTTCCCCACCCTCTCTGATCATTTATTTCAAGAGTCCTCAACAAGAAATGCTGAGTTTTGTCTTTTGAAACCTGTTCCAAATTGGTGAGCTTATTCATTCACCAGGAGTGTTTGTTTCCACATTTTCATAGCTGTTCAGCAGTGTTTGACAAGTTCTTTGTGGAGTTCTGGAGTCTGGAAGCCCGGTCAGATTCTGGCGTCCTTCAGGTTGCAGGTTGCTGACTTCTTTCTAGTATCCTCACCTCCTAGAAGCCCAACCTTCTAAAACAGTGGTTCTCAACCTTGGCTGCACATTAGAATCCTCCTTTTATTTTTTTAATATTTAATTTTTCTTTATTGTTGAAAGTATTAAAGATGTCCCATTCTGCCCCCCCTTCACTCCTTCTACCCCTCTCCCACTCCTCCCCAGGCCTTCTCCAAACTATTGTTTGTCCACAGGTTATGCATATATGCATATACACTATATTAATTATTTAAAATATATTGTGTATATAAAGCATAGTGTTGAGTGCTTTATATACATTACCAGTGGCCCAGTGCACGAAATTAGTGCACATTGAAAGGGAATTAATTAGAGGAAATATTTTAATATTGCTATTTGTCCTTCTTCTATAATAAAAGTGTGAGAGATAAAAGGAAATGAGTACAATGTACATGAAAATAATACATGATTTTATTAATAAATAAACAATAATAAAATGATATAACAACAATAAACTCATGATATAAAAACAACACTGATGCAAATAATGACTGATAAAATGATTAAACTTATTCTAATATCTCCCTGTACACCACATTAAGAGTAAAAACACTTTCAGAGTGCTTGACTAATTTCCCTTGGGATAAAGTATTTACAACTTTAACTTTAACGTCACACACTCTTTGAACTCGAGAGAAAGCAACATATAACTGACCATGTGTGAAAACGGGTTCAGGTAGGAATATTCCTACTCTGTCTAGAGTTTGTCCTTGTGATTTATTAATAGTCATCGCAAATGCTGGCATCACAGGAAACTGTCATCGAATTAATTTAAATGGGAGGCCAGTGTCAGATGAGGACAAACAATTCTTGGAATCAGAACAACCTCTCTCTCTGCAGATCCGGTTAATACTTCAGCTTCGATTATGTTAGGTCGTAATCTTTTGATAATAAATCTGGTACCATTACAAAGACCCCCCATTTACTATTAAGATTTCTCAATAGCATGATGACTGCACCCACTTTCAATTTTAATTTATGACATGACATTCCCGAAGGAGTAATACTATTAAGCAATTCAATGGGAAAATTTTCCTTTTCAGCATCATCTGTTGAGTCAATGGAATTATCACACAAATATGTGTGAAAATCTCCATCAAGTATATCCAAAATTTCTTCATTTAATTTTTGAACATGCTCATTGTTTGGACAAAGAATTGCACGTTTAGATATATTTTTAATATTATCTATAGATATACTATTTTCAAAGATGGCTTCAATAATAGATCCGTTACAAATCATTTCATGGGGGATTTCAATAATATCCGTTCCTAAATGAAAACTGCTATCAAGTTTGCCACCCCCAAGTTTTACTAACCATGCACTATAAGCAGAATCCTCTGATCTCATATTTGTTTTAAAAGACAACTTTCTGAAACATCCCCAAACATTGCAGTACTTTAAACTCGTTTGTACTATGGCCGATCGCATAGCATGTGGCACAATACTGAGACATTGTCGAAAATCCCCTCCGAGAAGAAGAGGTTTCCCAGCAAATACAACATTCAAATTCATAATTTCTCAAGTAACCTATCTATGGCGTTTATAACATGACTGGATGCCATGGTGCATTCATCAATAATAAGAAGTTGGGCCTTTTTAATGATTTTAGCAGTGTAGAAATTGAAGCTTCATTTAATGGAATTGGTAATTTATATTAGGAATGAAAAGTTCTTTCACCAAGAAGTAAATTTGCAGTAATTCCTGTAGATGATGTGGGTAAAACAGTACTACCACAAACTCTAATGTAACGTGTTAAAACTTTATACAGATATGTTTTTCCACTACCACCTGGACCACCCAAGAAAAAGCATTTGGGGTGTACAGTTTGATCTTCGATGGCTGAAGTTATAGTCTGAAAGGCTGCCAACTGTTCATCATTCAGAGAATTTATCAAAACCTCTGCCCTTTGTTGCTCATACAATTGATCACATGTGTTTGCATTGGTTAATAAAGAATAGTCTGGAAGTTTGAAATGTGAACATTTCATTCCATGCAATGTGAATACCTCCTGAATTTCGTTAAGGGCATGGGTTTCACAGTTTACACAGGCACCTTCTCTTCGGTGTAATTTCCAACAGAAATCTTCAATAAAATGAGATTTATTCTCATCCCATAATTTGTCTGCAGCAGAAGGACATCCAAACACACATATATATGCAAAAAGTTGCCATAGTTGTTTGGGCATATTAAGGATGATTGCATCGTCAATCATATCTTTCCAGATAGTGTCGTCAAGTAATAATCCTCGGTGTTTAGCAGCTTCACGAAATGTATCAGAAGTTACACCTCCTACAGTTCGCAGATCCTCAAAACTTATCGCACCTTTTACATGCAGAAGCAAAAGTCTAAGGTAATATCGTTCTGGTTCTCTAGTGCTCACAGTGAACAGTCTACCTAATACTTTATTCTCACCCTTTCGGCGTTTTGTCCACAAACAATTAGTAAACACATAATGCTGTGGGATCTCCCAATAATAATACTTACGTGCATCAGAATCTTCTCTATTCAATAAGAACCAAGCCATCAAAGTCGAGTTATGCCTTTTAGCCCTATCTAAAACTTCAGCAAAATCATCTGCATGAAAATATAAATTCTGATCATTTGGCAGATGAATAGCTAATCTTGTGATTGCATGAGATTGGTCATGCATTCGCATTCCAAAAAGTCTCCAAACAGCCTCAGAAGCGTTCACATACCTGGAGTCAATGAAGTCCTGTACTTCGTCATGATTGATATATTTTTTCAGAAATTTGAATATTTGCACAGTCGTGCCCTTTATAGATGTATTTAAATAGATATTTGACACTTTTAATTGATGCACAGACTTCAGCATTTATATGACAGTTATATTTGAGGCACAAATATGGGTTATAAGGGACAATCCAAGTATTATCGACAATTTTATTTCTAATAGAAATGGTGCTACCAGATCTTCGTTTGGATTTGGGATATCCATCAATATTTCCAATGGTCACATTTTGAAATTCTTTTGGATATCCCTTTGAACATTTTCCATTTTCCATACATGGACTACTTGGATTTTTGCATTCCACATGGTCCATGCACCATATTTGATTTTACAATTTGAAAAAGTCGAGGACACTGGCTCTCATCTGGAATTTCTGCCTTAACTATACAGTCAATGTCATCTTCTGAATGTAATTTGGACTCACTATATAATATCAATAATATGTGAGCGTGAGGCAGTCCGTGTTTCTGAAATTCAATGACATGAATCTTAGCTATTACTTTGCCAAATAAATGGAATTTACATATATCATTTAAAAGAGCGTTCAGCTTAATATTAAAAACTCTGGCTACCAAGTCAGGTCTGTTTTCAACTTTTTGCCAGCGTTGTAAATTGTTTGTAATATCTGCCCATTTGGGGTTGCATGTCATGGTTATAAATAAATCGGGCTTGCCATACTTCGTTACAATTGCCATAGCATCCTGATATTGCCGCTGCATATTTCTGGGACTACCCTCAGAAGATGATGAAAGTATTATCATTTTACCAATTGGCACATTGTCATTTTCAGATCTAGATTTGAGATAATCCATCAAACCACTATATTTTTCAACTCTCAACTTAGATTGGTTTGCTTTGATGAAATTTATCTGATTGGCCTCCATTTTTGAATACGAATCCACAATAAACTGTTGAGTTAATTTTCCTGCATTAAAATAGGATTGAACGTGTCCCACACAGAGAGATGAAATCCATAATACTGCATTTGTGTGACTCGTGTCCTTACATTTTTGCCTAGTATTATTGTCGACTACACTGTTGTCTCTGAGTCTTAATGCAATATCTGTTCCCCAGCCTTTTTCACCATGTGGAAAAATAATAGGATATGTCATTGCATCTAATGTAGGAAACAGGATTTGTTTCATTTTAGTGGCACTTGGATTATTAGGATCTGGTTTACAATGAATGAGCAAGTCCCTTTCAAAAGGAGGTTCTCCATCTTCGTTTCTGAATATGACAGCAACTTTGGTTACACAGGGAGAATTATATCTACCTGGGTCACTGTTACAATCATATTTAATCGCCATTGTTACCTCTGTGGGAGCAATACCTTTTGCTGCTGCTTCAGATTGGGCTTCCTTTTCTACCTCATGTAGCATCTTGTACGATTTTGTTAATTCATTGATTTCATGCATGAGGTTGTTGATGTTGATCATGAGTCTTTCTGAGCAGCCCTGGTTTTCTGGCATTGGTAATCTTTTACTTGTAGCTTTGGCTGTATCCACAATATAGAGTTGATCAAACTTCTGAGAAACACCATCCGAAGGGTATAAAGTTCCAGTACGGTGATAAACTTGTCCATGTATTCTAAAACAGCATGGCCCATACCCTGATGGCGATGCAATATTAGCACCCATGGAAGCAAAAGCAAAAGAACTATTTATGGATCGAATATTTTCCATGAAATTTTTACTGTCAGAATCTTCGTTTGTCATTAATCTTTTTAAATATGCCGGGTAATCTGGAAAATGTATATCATTTGGACAGACTTTCCCTTTGCTACAACATCAAGTAAATTTCCCATCGGATGGTTTTTCATCAGAGAAATTTAGAGATAGGCAAAATTCACATCGAACAGTCATTCCACCACAACTATGCTCGAGGATTGCATCCTCATGTACTCCATTTTCGCTCAGAAGGCAGTTCCTACAAGTATTGGTAGTACTTGTTGATGACTGTTCTCTTGACATATTCTGTCGTCGCCACCGAAATCACTATTTCACTTATGTAACAATTAATCGCCTATACTCATACTTTCAATGTATAGTTTTTATAATTAATTTATTTTTCTTATGATGTCTGTTCTTATTATATATGTATATATATAAAACTGTAATCTTATGTTTGTTGAATATAATAAAATGTATGTTTGTATATTCTATTATAGTCTATTATAGTTAATTAATATTTACTAATTTATTATTTTACTTCCTAAAATTATTAGCCAATAATAAATTAATTTTTTATATATCTGATCCATCACAGTTTGACACGTATCATGATGTCATCGCTCATTTAACTATAATATAGGCCCAGTGAGAATGTAACTGTCATTATCTTCATATTTCAGATAGGGAAACTTGGAATCACAGAAGTTAAATAACTGGTTCAGTGTCACACAACTATTAAACAATAAAGCCATGAATTATGCGGAGGTCTTTCTGGTTTTCAAAGGCTATTTTTTCAGCCACTACCAGTATATTACCTTCCCTTTATACAGACATATACACATATAATGCCAAACTTATAGAACATTTAAAACTATGGAAATACATATCAAAGTACTTTTTTTCCCTCCTAAACCACTGTGGAATAAGTTCCTAACATGATGTCCCATCAACTTTAAATATTTCATTGTGCATTTTCTAACACAAAAGGTTTTCTCTTATATGACCACAATACAACTAATAAAATCAAAAGATTATCATTTAATACATCACTACCACCTATTTTTCAGACCCCCTAGTCAAGTCTCTCAAGTTATCCCATAATGACCTTTAAGGCAAAAGGATCCAATTCACAATCATGCATTGCATTTGGTTGTCATACCACTATAATTTCCTTTCCTGGAACAGTTCCTTATACTTTACTTTCATGAACTTTATCACTTTAAATATTTTAGGACAATTATTTTGTAGCCTGAAACTTAATTGGATTTGTTTGAAGTGGACTCATGATGAATTCAAGTTATGCATCTTTGACAGGCTTATCACTGAAGTGATGCTGCATTCTTCTGATTACATTCTATCAGGTGGTGCAATATTTCAATTCGTCCCATTACTGATGGTGTTCACATTGATTATTTGAGTAGGGTGGTGTCTGTGGAGCTTCTTCACTATAGAGTTACTCTTTTTATCTTTTGTAATTAACAATTATTTTGTGGAGAAATACTTTGAATCCATGTAAATATTAGGGTTCTCAGCACATTTACAATTTATCCATTAATCAATATTTATTAATATACATCCACTATTATCATTATTTAATATTATTCTGAAATTGTTCCTGATTTAACCAGGGGAAGACCACTGAAGCTACCTCAAGCTTTGTTTTGTTTACATTTTCCCATCATTATTTGAGAAATTCCCTGCTTTCTGATGAACAAGGTGTTTAATTTTATCCTGTACTTTCCTTGCTCCAGTTCTCAATCAGCTATTTCTCCCCCACAAATCGTGGATCTTTTTAAATTAAGAATTGTATGTATCACCTGGTCATTGTAGCTCAGTGGTTGAGAGTCAACCCATGAACCAAGAGGTCACCTGTTTGATTTCCGATCAGGCCACATGCTATGTGGGCTCAATCCCCAGTTGGGGGCCTGCAGGAGGCAGCTGATTGATGTTTCTCTCTTACTGATGTTTCTTTTTCTCTATCCCTCTCCCTTCCTTGCTCTCTAAAACTCATATATATATATATATATATAATTTAATATTATGAGGAATGATAAATATCTATTATAATTATATATAAATATATTTAATATTATATATATATATATATATATATATATATATATATATATATATATATATATGAATTGCATTTAGAAGTGTTGTTTTAGGCTATGATTTTACTCATTAATATCAGATTGTCACTGCTCCCAGACCCTTCATATACTTTACATAATGTTTCCTCAATATTTCAGTACCCCCACTGACACCATACCTAGTTATCGCAATATTATTTACAATCTTCCCTATGCTTTACTTACATCCCAGTGACTATTTTGTGACTACCAATTTGTGCTTCTTATTTTTTATTGTTTTATTTTCTATTGATTAAGTTATTACATATGTGTCCTTATACCCAGATTCCCCTCATTCCCCCCACTCATGCCCTCACCCCCTTGTTGTCTGTGTCCATTGGTTAGGCCTATATGCTTGCATATAAGTCCTTTGGTTGATCTCTCCCCCTTACCCGCACCCGCCCCTACCTTCCCTCTGAAGTTTGATGGTCTAATTGATGCTTCTCTGTCTCTGTATCTGTTTTTGTTCATCAGTTTATGTTGTTCATTATATTCCATAAATGGGTGAGATCAATCTCTTCATTGTTTTCATCCAGTTCTCCACTGCCTACGCCTTGGCAACCACCAGTTCACTCTCTATGTCTATGAATATGTTTCAGTTTTGTTTGTTCATTTATTTTGTTCTTTAGATTCCTAAGCTGTACACCTGAAACCAATACAAAATAAAATTTAAAAAAAAAACTGACAAAAAGGAAAGAAAGCTCAGTGGAACCTGAGATTGATTGTAGTATAAACTAAAGGTCACTTATCACATTTTATACTGTTGAAGATAATTACAGTGCTGGAAATGAATATTTGCCTTTGAACTTAGAGTAGCTTAGGAAAGAATATGATTCTTCCCTCTCACATTGTATTGGGATTGTGATCATAGTTGTTAGCATAATGTAATGTGCAGTTAACTAGACTGCCTGTGCTCAAATCCAACCCCACCACTTGCTAGCTGAGTGCAAATGCGGGCAAGGAACTTGACATGCTATGTTCCCATTTTCTTGTCTGTAGAATAGGGACAATGAATCATATCTAATTCACAAGTTCTAAGAATTAGATAAAATAATACAATGTGCAAAAATAAAATTAAAATATCAAAACAAAATTATGAAATTTACTTTGAACCAGCATAAGCACGTATGCTTTCATCACCACTTTTTTGCACATTATAACCATAATGATTCATTATGGGACAATATTTTTCTAAAGAGAAAGAGTTTAAAAAAAACTCAATTTTCTCACTCCTCTAAATACTAGCCCTTAACACAATGCCACACATGAAAACATCATTTTCCATTAAAATCATCCATATAGAGGTCAAGACTTCTGTGTAGATCATCAAAACCCTAGCCACAGCTTCAATGCACTGAATGGTTGATTGCTTATCTCCAAGTCCCTCCTTGGAGAATGAAATGATAAGTGGTAAAGTTATAAAAATAGTTACAGCACATGTATCAGAATGTATTCTCTTGGCAGTCCAATAGTGTTGATATGGTTTTCATAAGAAATAAGTTTCTTTCCCTTTGACTTCAAATCCATTGGTGGCAGTCACTGCAGAGTAGTGCACATTGATACCCCAGGCCTAAAAACAACTTGATCTTCATTTTCTCCATTAAATAAAAGTAGCCACCTGTAGAGAGTAGTTACAGTGCAACCATCAGCACTTCAACAATAGTATATATTTCAAAACATATTCATCTTTACCCAGACCTGTCAACTCTAATGTTTTGTACAATCTCCACAATTTATTTCCTCTGCCTCATAGTCTCTCATAACAATCTTGACACCTATCTCCAAGGCCAGCCTCTACACCCAATCCCAGATTCCTCACAGTAATTAGTATAAACTATGAACATGAGAACTTCTCATTCTGGAGTGATCCACCATTGTGTATGGAGATTGTGGAATCTGGACCCAATTCTGGTTCTGCCACTTATTAGCTGTCTGACTTAAAAACCATAACCTGTCTTCCTTCTTATAAGGGGATGAAATAGAAAAAAGGTTTATGACTCTCTAAGGTTTCTCTCAGCTCTCCAGCTTTAAGACTTTTGAAAGTATAATAGTCACCATGATGAAAAAGAAAGATCACTAGCTAAAAACCACCTTTTAAGATATAAATCTTATCATATCTCCTGACCCTTAATACATTTATATTTCTTACCTTTTATATCCAATCCAACTGTAAGACTTGCCACTTTTACATCTTAAATATTTTCCAAATATGTGCACTTCTTTCCTCTAGCCTGATCCAAATCACCATCATTGTTGTCTTGACAAATATAACCGCTTCCTCAATAATGTGCATACAGCTATCTGCATCCTATATATTTTCAATACTATAGCCAGGTCAACTTTTACAGAATGCAAATGTAATCAAGTTGTCACACCAACCCACGCTTATAACTCTCCATTGGTTTTCTATTGTCATTAGGATACAAACTAATTCATTAATATAAGCCCTTTATTAGCTAGCCTGGAACTACTTCTCCATTCTAAGGCCTCTTATTATTCTATGACCTCTTATTCTAGGTCCACCTTCTCTCCATCAATACACCCATTGCTCTCTTGCTACCCACTACACTCTTGCCACACCGGCCTTATTTGGGTACTCCATACTCACCATTCTTCTTCCAAATTTATTATCTTTATATATACTATTCTGTCTCTGTGTGATACCTGTCTCTTCATTTACATTCAGGTAATGCCAACACAACCTATGAATCCATCTTAAACATCACTTTCTCAGGGAAGTCTTATTCAGGTGGTTACCTAGAATGAGTCAAGTTATATTAGAGATTCTCATTGACTATATACCTCTCCTTTGTAACTCCTCCCATATTTGTAATATAACAGCTATTTTTGGATATTCGATAAATATGTCTTCCACACTAGTCAGTGAGCTTGAAGAGGTAACTTGTTTTTCTTGCTCACTACTGCATCCCCAACACCTAATGTAGTGCTTGCCACATAATGAGTTCTTAAGTCAGGTGGCCTGAAGTATAGTCTTAGCTAGTATCTATTTTGTGAAGTAATCCTTGATTTTTCAAGGAGTATAACCTCTCCATGCTTTAATCTTCTCTTCTTTAAAATAAAAGTAATAATCTGTATACCATAGGGTTGTTTCTAACAGCCAAATAAGATATAGTCATAGTCAAAATACAATGACTCATTTTTTAAATTTCAATAGATAGGTAATATCTGTGAAATGAATAAATTTAATGAATCCAGTACTATTCCAAACTTGGTATAGATTGGTATAATACTATATGTGTTATGGTTACAGTAACACCTCCAGTAAGGTATAGATGGAAGACATACTATTGACTTTCTATCTCTGGTAAAATACACTATTTCCTAAGAGTTTGTGGTTCTATTTTGTAGTGGAAAGAAATTAGTCTTTGTCAATGACCCTAAAATCTTTTTTCTATAGCCCATATATTTCTTTTCACAACCTTCTTCCCTCTTGTGTCTGTGAAATAATTGTCACAGTCTAAGAGGAACTTTCAGGGTTGATGAATTAGTCCTGGGAATTCAGTTTCAGAGATGGGCTCCAAAACTAGAGATGACCTATGATTAGCATGTACTGTTACAGGAGAAAGTAAGAGGCACCTAGACCATATTGTTAGAGAGGTTGAGTGAGAGCAAAGAGATTTTAAGTTCAAAAACTGCCACATTTTCCTGTTACAGGAGAGCTTCTACTATGAAAAGATATTGACTGTAACTACTATTTATAACAAAAAGCTATTGTATCAGGATGAAAGCATAACTAAGGCAGTATCTATACATGCCTTAGTGACCACTGGATTCTTCATGTCTAACACAATGCCTAGTATGCAAGGGGCTCTTAGTAAATATTTGTTGTAGGAATACATGGCATCAATAAATGAAAAAAATAAGTGAATATTTGGAGCAACAGTAGCAAATTAAGCTGGAAGCACTGAACAAATACATTACTAGTCATCAGAGACCACTTATTCCAACTCAGAGGATTAGTTCTTGCTTCCAGCCTTCTTTACAATGTGCTCAAAGTGTAAAGGTGCTTAAACATCAGTTATCTCCAGATTTTTCTGTGCATGCGATCAAAGGAATGGATGTAGCTAAGGCCAATGAATGTCAGTGAAAATTAGTGCCAAATTTTAGTTAGACTTCAAATTTTATTTCATAGTATATTTGCACTTGCTTCTTCTTTGGCCCCAAGAGGGTCATACTACCCATCAGAGCCACACCTATTATACATTTCCAGACTCTGTTTTGATTACATATCCCCTGACAGCTGAGGTAGAATATGAATCTGAAAGGTTCTCAATAGGAGATTTAACTGGTTTTGCTGGGTCCAGAAGAGAAGGCCTTGAAAAATACACCCAATGATTAGTGTAGCTGGAGAGAAGGTCAGAAATTTTATTTTACCCTCATGGGGCTGATTACAATTGAAACCATTATTACTCAGTGTTTTTGTCATTAAATTAAAAATAAATATCCAAAGTATTGTTTAAGTATGCTGCCATACAGTATATGCTGCAATATGGTATAATATAAATTAACAAATAATTTGTACTTACACACAAATATATGATATACATATGTGTGTATATACATAAACTATATATCATGTAACTGCTTGGATAGGGTCACTCTTTTACTTAGAAAGGAATGAAAGAAAATGTAATATTAACTAAATAATAAGAATAGTTTGTTAATGTGCTTGTTTGATATTTTGTTTTTGTTTGGTTTGACTTAAAACTCTTGACTAGTAGTCCTTAGAATAAAGCCCTGTTTCAACATACAGTTTTCTTCCTTGCACACAGAGATAAAGGTTTGAAAATCTAACTCTCATGAGCTTTGAAATTAAAATAATGAAAAGTGCCGAAACCAGTTTGGCTCAGTGGATAGAGCGTCGGCCTGCAGACTGAAAGGTCCCAGGTTCGATTCCGGTAAAGGGCATGTACCTGGGTTGAGGGCACATCCCCAGTAGGAGATGTGCAGGAGGCAGCTGGTCGATGTTTCTCTCTCATCGATGTTTCTAACTCTCTATCTCTCTCCCTTCCTCTCTGTGGAAAATCAATAAAATATATTTAAAAAAAAAATGAAACGGGGGAAATGTTTGTTAAATGGGAGGTTGGCCAAACACTACACAATCTGAGCTTCAAACAGATCCTGCTTGAAGAGTCACAGAGCTGTTGAGAACAGAGAAAGAAAAAGAATACATGTTCTTTTTTCATACTGAACCAGCAAGGGCAACATTCAGCTCTGCTGTTAATGTCAAGCAGCCAAATTATAAAAGGAAGCATTATTTCAGAGTCCTTGAAATGAGTTAGAAAAGTCTATTAAAATATTAAGATGTTGTGGTGCTATGCAAATGCCTCATTTGAAATTGAAATTCTTAAAAAATAAATGTTTACTTTTCTTTTCATTTAGAAAAAAAATACAATCCCTCCTCCCATTTTAATAGTGCTATCCATTTAACCACCTCTTGAATTGTTAAAATGGTTTACCTGCCTATATTTTATCCTAGATCATATGAATTGCACAGATATATTTTTACAATGAAATCATTCTGCTCTTCATTTCTTTATTGACAGCATTCTTAAAATTCGGTCTTTCTATCGTGTAGTTTAGTTCATCAACCACAAACCTAGAATCTGTGCCACATTTACTATATATATTATATATCTAGGAATTAATATATGTTTATATTACACTCTATAGTATATGTATTTCCAATATAGTGAATTATACATGCATAGAAATGCCTCTGGATAAAGAATACTGAGCTGTTTTCGCATGATACAGACATATAATCTATAATACATGTTTCTGGCAATAGAGTAGACTAGACTTGCAGAAAAATATCTCCTCATACAGAATTCCTTAAAATGCTAGATAAAATTCCTTTAGACATCCATTTTAAAGCACTTGTGGTAAAATAAGAGAAACAATGGAGGAGCTAGAAATTAGAAGAAATGTAATAACAGGGGCCTACAGGGAAGGGCCTCTAGCAATCACATATGCACCATGTGTCACTAACTTTCCTGCAATAAGTTATAGCTGTTTGGCGAGGTTGTAGACACATGAACCAAGCTGAGCTGATCAAGTTTTCTCCTCTGGAGATTTAAACCTAGGATTCAAAACTTGTAAGTCAGTCTTTTTATGTGATTCTAAACTTGAGAGTTATAGGGCAACTATACTTTGCCACATGTGTATAGAAACAAAATGTTAGTCTTTGGTATAAGAGAAAAAAGAAGCAGATAAGGAGAATCAAGCAATATACAGTACTCCCTGGGTTTATGGTAGCTTTCCATTTCCTGATTCTAGGCCCTTTTTGAGGCCCAGATACGGTTCTGCCTGTGTTTGTACACTAAGGCTATTATACCAAAGTACCACTGACTGGGTGGCTTAAGCAAAAGAAATTTATTTCCTCTTCTTACAAGGACACCAGTCATATTGGATTAGGGACCACATTTATGATATAATTTAACTTTAAATACCACTTTTAAAACTTTATTTCCAAATACAGAGGCATTCTGATTTGCTAGATGTTAAAACGTCAACATATAAATGAAGCGAGGGGGGTGGGGCACAATTCAGCCCACATTACTGCCCTTAGGTTCCATGAGACAAATTTATATATTTTCATGATCCATATAAAGCTAAACCACCATGTGGATAAACTTTAATGTTACATATAAAAATGCACAATCAACATACAAAAAATAATTGAAAACTCTTAAATTATTTACAAAGCTATTGGAAAATGCCATGAAAAAGCTCCAAATTTTACATAGCATAAATTTTCTTTAAAATATTCCTAATTTACTAATCTATTCAAAATCCCAGCCACTATAACATAGTAGCTCATCCCAATACATTTCCCTTCACTGGTGTTACTTCCCAGTAATACCATATCCAACTCATGTTAACTGTTATGCATTTCTCTCCTACCTTGTCCCATTCCTGATCTATTATCTTTGTTCTATAATTAACTTTTTGTTTTCCAATACAAATAATAAAGCAAGTCTTGGATTCTTTAATTTCTGTTCATGAGCAATGACACACATTTGCCCCAATTACAGCTAACCCAAGTTATTTTACTTACTACAACCAAAAGAATGCTGACTATTATTCAACACAAGAAAAATATTTGTTTCACCGTATTCCTTTCCTAACAGGCATTTCTTCCTCTACCCTGTCTCTCTTGTCTCGCATTAAGCCTATCTATATTTCCCAAATTATGAAGGAAACATTTTATACAAACCTTTCTTCTCAAGGGTTGGAAGGGCTTGGTGACAATGTAGAGCTATGACCATAGCCACCACCCTCCAGAGGACCAAACCAAGATTCTGCTCATGTTTTATCAGGCTAGTTCAGTAATGTTTTTGAACATATTATTTACAATTATGATTTCCCCAAAAATCTTTTCTCCACTGACTCTAGTATAATTTCTAGAATTTCAGCTACCTGTCTCTCCACTGGTTTTAGTAACTGAAAGACTCTGATCAAATGTAAATGCAATACTCTGAGAAAGAAAAAAATCATTTACTTAGTAAATATAATTGCCTTAAGTGAATATGACAGTGGGTAGCTAAGTTTTAATGGATAGAGGGGGTTGGGGTAGGCAAAGAACCTTTGGAATTTGGGAGACTAGCCAAGATGATCAAAGTAACTAAAGGATGGAATAAGGGCAGTGAGTGCCTGGGAAGGGAATGGAGGAAACAAAGATAGAAAGGTATTGAGCCCATCTTTGTTTACACATCTGCAATTCTGTTGGAGCATAAAAACCACAGCTGAAAGAACCCATTTTTATAAAAGTATGAGTCTTGGGCACAGAATGAAAGGCATTTTTCTTACCCTTTAGTTCAAATGCCAAGAGGCTAGCTCATAAATAAAATGTTCAACATCTTATTCAGTGTGACTAAAACCACTTGAACCTCTTTATTTTCTCTCACATCTTCTCTGTCTTTCACATGTCACCCACTAACTATACTATTATTCAAATAAAGATCCCTAAACCTATAGCACTTAATCTGTATTTGCAACAGTATGTTAAGGAATAATAACAATTTGCATCTTCTATGTATGTCAAAATAAACCTATTACAGAACTCATCGGCTTCGTCCTACACTATAATTCAAGTTTTTTCTTTGAGTCTCAGGATGACTGTCTGCTTGGCTACTGCTTGACTTGACATTTTTCTCTGGCTTTTTATATTGCTTTTTAGAATTCTATATTTTGTTTACCCCCTCTAAAGAGTTTTTTTGAATCTGTATATATGATAAACACTGCACTATGCTGGACTGGAAAAACAGAGTCTTGGGCATCTTAAGAGACCAATTGCAACCAATTAGCATGACATTTATTTTCTGTATATTTTCATTCACTGTGATGTCTTTCATCCAAGGAACTCAGAGGGTTTTTTAAAATATAAACCAACTCTCACAGCACCCTTGGAAGTAAGAAGAGGAGACAAATGATATAAGAGACATCCAGCCTTAGAGTATTCAAAAGAAAAATTATCTGCCCAATACCATAGAGAAAGAAATTGATCCATTTCCAGTCTTGGAACTCTTCAACTTAAAGGAACAAGCCTTGAACATATAACCTGGATGCAATGTCCCCTGCCAGAATCAGAAACTAGTGTGGGCACTCAGAAGTTATAAATAAATTACTTTGTATTTCTCTCTTACAAAAAAACTCTGGGGACAAGAACCATAGCAGATAGCTTATCAGAGGTGATAGGTTTTGCATGATTAGATGTGATTGTCAGTGGCAACTTTTCCCTGGACAGCGGAAGATAGAGAAGATGACCTTGAAGAGAAATAGGATTATGACAATGGATCAATTTCAACAATTGGCAAGTTCCTGCCATAAGGTATCTGAAGATAGTGTTAGGAGTATGAATATCTGTGTGGATTAGTGCAGAGAAGCCAAGAGTGAGGCGGCAGGCTTAGGAAAAATGAAAGAAAAAGACCAAATTTACTTGTTTATAATAATGATTAAGCCAGTTCTTGCTTTTCCTGACTCAGGCTTGGGAAGGAAGTGGAGGACAGTGATGTAGAAGCCTAGACTACCTCTTTCCAAACTTACTCAAGCTCCTTCTTTCCAAATTACCTTTGTGGAAAGAAATAAGGAGAGAGAAAAAAGGTGCGTTTCCTGGCTTACAGTGGGGGTATTAATACTATAAGTAATGTAAATACTATGCTTATAACTAATATTTATTGAGTTATTACAATATTCCAAGTACTGTGAAAAAATTTACATCTATAATCTCATTTAATCCTCACAGTAACTTTACAAGGTAGGTACTATTAATATTATCATGTAACATTGGAGAAATGGAGATTTAGAAAGGTTAAGTAACTTGCCAAGAATAAAATGCTAGTAAGCTGCAGAGTCAAGATGCTAACCTAGGCCCTGTCTGATTTCAAATCCCTTACTATCATTTCCTGTACCACATTGCTTCTTTGTCAGAGGGACTAAAAAGGTCTTTATGAGCTCTGATCATATAACTGTAAATGCACTATAGTCTGAGAGCAAACCTGGGAGTAGGTGGCACTAGGAGGAGTGAGAAGGCCTGGAAGGAGTATAACAAATAAAAAAAACATGTTGGCTGAAAATTAACTAAATAATTCTTTCCCTTGCCTCCTTGGCCAATTTTTCTAAATAAAAAAAATGTTAATGGTAGTAATAAGCTAAGCTAGGTGGCACTGGATGGTGCCATTGACCTGTGGATATGGAAAATGAGAGACACCAAGCAGTGCCAGAAGACACCTGCTTACAGAATAGTTAACCAGGAAGACTTTCTTTATTTTGATATGTGTCTTTCTGCAGCAAAAATGACCTCTGTGGAATAATCACAATCTTTAAAACTGTTTAAAATTGGAAACCTTTTATGCCTTTCTAATCCCCATCTACATTAATTATTCCCGTTTGTGGGTCCACAAAGAAATGCATGGTCTTTCCTGCTGTCTCTGGTCCTATACTGCTGCTATAACCCACTGGTTGCTTTTTCTGCCAGCAATACCTTCTCTAAATTCTTCCTGATTGCCTCTTTCTATTGAAACTTAATCTATATTCTGTCCAATTTTCTTAGAGTCCATAAGTTAAAAGGATAAATTAATTTTGTGATAAAGTGTTGATAATAATTTAAGGAAGGGCTTACCATTTTCAGATCACATTGGCATTTGAACCTCAATAAGTTATTAATGCCAAGATTATAAGCCTTAGGTAGAACTAGTGGAGTAGATACTCTAAGCAAGAACCATTGTCAGTAACTGATTTGAATCACGTCATCTAAGAAACTGGAAACTTTGATCATATGTAAAGCGAGTCTGGTGCTAAATGAAAGCAGAGAAGCTAGTTCACTGTAACAAGTGTCTTGCCCGCCCTGGCTATGGCATGGGAGAAGCTAACCCCAAGGAAACATTCATTAGCAATTTACTCCTCAGCACAAAAGAGAAAGGAGCCTTCCAGGCTGAAGAAAGTATGGCTACAACACCTCCATTTATGTGAGGGATATCTATCTAAAAGCCCTTTTTGTTATTGGAAAGGATAAGTTTAACAGACCAGCTGTCTTCCCTTGGTTTGTATCAACTCTAGCTCTTTTGGCAGCAAAAAGTAAGAACAAATGATAGTGAATGAAGGTTTAAAAGACAATGGAGACCTAATCCATAGAACATTATTTTATATGTATATTATCCTCTGTATACTAATAATGCAAGGGAAGTGAGTCATTTTTTTGTTATTTGAGAAAAAAGAAAAAAATAAACATATCTAACATTGAATAAAAATTAATAATTAAATATGCACTTACCTTCCGCTTTTGGGAGAATCATAACATGATTGAAATGTTGGACTGTCACATAAAAAAAAAGAGGGTAAATATAGGATAAATGGTAATGGAAGAAAACTTGACTTGGGATGGTAAACAGATGATGTATTATAGAATTGTGTGTCTTAAACCCATATAATTTTATTAAGTAATGTACCCCCCAATAAATTCATTAATAAAAAAGACTACTCAAACTAATAAGTGATTATAGCAAGGTTGCAGGATACAAGAAGATACAACTCTGCCAGAAAGTTCAGGGGCCACAGAAAAGTAATTCTTTAAAATAAATAACTTTCTGACAATTCTGTATCTGTTTTTTCCCCCCCTACCATCCATTTATCCAATTCATTCCACATTCTAGTGTGTCATTTTACACCCTTGCTTAAAACCTTTCAGTGGCTTCCCATGGACCTTGGGTTAAATCCAAACTCATTAAAATGATGTCTTAATTTGTTCAGGTGCCTACAATAAAATACCATAGACTGGGTGACTTATAAAGAGCAGAAATTTATTTCTCAAGATTCTGGAAGCTGAAAGTCCAAGATCAAGACACCTGCATATTCAGTGTCTGGTGAGGGTCCACTTTTCAGTTCATAAATGATCACCATTTTGCTATGTCTTTACATGGTGAAAGGATCATGTGAGTTCTCTGGGGTCTCTTTTTCACTTTTTTTAAATTTATTTATTGGTTAAGGTACTACATATGTGTCCTTATCTCCCCATTGTCCCTCACCCCCCACTCATGCCCTCACCCCCCTGTTGTCTGTGTCCATTGGTTAGGCTTATATGCATGCATACAAGTCCTTTGGTTTATCTCTCTCTCCCTTACCCCCACCCACCCCTGCCTTCCCTCTGAGGTTTGACAGTCTGATCAATGTTTCTCTGTCTCTGGATCTGTTTTTGTTCATCAGTTTATGTTATTCATTATATTCCATATGAGTGAGATCATGTGGTATTTATCTTTCTCTGACTGGCTTATTTCACTTAGCATAATGCTCTCCAGCTCCATCCATGCTGTTGCAAATGGTAAGAATTCCTTCTTTTTTACCACAGCGTAAGGGCACTGATCACATTCCTGAAGGCTCCACCCTCATACCTAATAACTTCCCAAAGGCCCCACCTCCAAATATGATCGCATTGGAAATTAGGTTTCAATATAAAAATTTGGAAGTACACAAACATTGTCTATAGCATATAATTTGCACAGCCTTGTGGAATCTTGCTCCTAAGTACCTCTCTGTCCTATCTCTCAACACAACCTACTTGGCACTTAGCTATCCAACTCTACCAGATTTCTTTCAGTTCCCCAGATTGCTATATTCTTTCTTAACCCAATCTCTCAGATACATCTGCTTCTCTCTAGTAAATACTCTAGTTTTAAGGCCACAACATCTCTGCCCTGCATTTGTTAAATGGCCTTCTAATTGATCCTTACCTCTACTTTACCCCATTGCAATTTATTCTTCAGACCGCAGCCAAGGTCACTCTCATCCTGTCTTACTGTTACTTCTTTTAAAGAATTCTCAAAAAACACATATTTGGTTATGCCATATTCTCAGTTAAGTTTCTTTAGTAGCTCACCATTATTTTCAGGATAAAAATGTAAATTACTTAGCATTAAAATGGGCATCCATGAGAAATGAGCCTATCTGTCTTTCCAGCCACATAGCTCCCCATTTCTTTTTTACCTGCAATGTCTTGGAATGATATAAAGTGCCTACAGATCCTTCTAATTGTTGCAGGTCTCCCCCCAAAAAGCCTCATTCATAGGAAAACTAGATACCCACCACTGAGATGTGACTTAAGAAGTTCCAGAAAGATGCCCCCTGGCGTGGCTCAGTAGTTGAGCATCAGCCTATGAACCAGGAGGTCATGGTTCAATTCCAGGTCAGGGCATATGCCTGGGTTGAGAGTTTGATCCCCAGTGTGGGGTGTGAAAAAGACAGCCAATCATTCTATCTCATCATTGATGTTTTTAACTCTCTATATCTCTCCCTTCTTCTCTAATATCAATAAAAATATATTTTTAAAAGAAGTTCCAGAAAAATTCTACCTCAAAATACCTTACACTATGCTCCCCATATGCATATTCTAGTATTTTGCAAATGTTAATAAAGCAAATTTGCTTAGGAAAATCAAAACTGTTTTCCTGAAACCCAAATTGCTGAAGAGAGATTGCAGGGGTACAAATCATATCTATGATATCAAAATTATTATGTGCTTATCATGTGCTCAGCTATGAAAAATTGAGACAAGTGACAAGTTTATCACTAGATTTATTTGGCATGACTTAGTTCCAAGAGTAAAATATAAATTTTTCAATTATTCTCCTCAAATGAAGGTATTTCCTGATTCAACAAAAGAAATGTTATTCAATGCAGACAAAATCCTGGCTGAGCTGCAATGAACACAAACAGGATATCAAAACGATCAATAAAAATAGGGTGGAGAAAATGTACCTTTTAGTAAACAGCTTACTTTTTTTTTTAGGCTTTTTTTTTATTGCTTAAAGTATTACAAAGGGTATTACATATGTGTCCTTTTTTTCCCCCCGCCCTTGACAGTCCCTTAGCCTCCCCTATCCCCCAGTGTCTTATGTCCATTGGTTATGCTTATATGCATGCATACAAGTCCTTTGGTTGATCTCTTACCCCCCTCCCTTCTGCCCCCCAACCCTCCCCGGCCTTCCCGCTGCAGTTTGACAATCTTAAACAGCTTACTTAAGAGTATTACACAAATAAATTATGAATGTAAATAGTTATTTTTAAGTTTGGGGAAGATAAACAAGGACAGATTTTCATTTACTAGTAGTCATTCCCAGATTAACCTTTATATATGACTCACCACAAATGGAATTTCAAGAACTCATAAATTTAAAAAAATGAGTGGTTGTGCTATCCTATCAAATATATTAATATTTTATTATAATTTTAATTGAAACAAGGCATAGATATAATACCCATAAATATAAACAAATACATTGAACACACATAGAAAATACAAATTGATATGAATGTTATACTTATGTAGAATTTGAACAAAGAAACACCAAATGCTTTCATTCAATTCACAAATACCTAATAACAACCTTCCTACTTTCAACTCATTCATTCAAACAATATTTATTAAGTCTTTATGATTTTGATTTCAGTACAGTCTAGGGTGATAGGAAACAAAGGTGAGCAAAATGTAGTCTCTATTTTTATGAATCTCACAGTTGAGTAAGATGAATGACAGTTACACCAATAAATATGTCACAAAATAGAGAGACAACTTATACAGTGTATTATAGAGAGCACAGAGGAAGGGCAGCTTTGTGGGAGGACTCATGAAAGACTTAGGCTACTAATGAGTTGTAAAGAAAACACAGTTGGACATATTCCAAACTCATTGTAGTGCTAGGCCCAAATTAGATGATCACATAAATCCTTGCTGCCTTGAAGTATACTAAATTAAAAGTTGCACTGAGTAAATATTTGGTGATAGGATTGGGAGGGTTAGAATAGGTAATTGAAGATATACTCACATGCCACCTGCTTTACCCTTTTTTCACTGTCTTGTAATTATCTTACTACCTATAACCAAGAAATGTTAGCAAAATTGATAATCTAACAATTTTCAAGCACTTTGAAATTATAAAAGAACCAAAAAGTATTAATGGAGAGAGTAAAATTGTATATTTCTATTTAGATATATATTTTAAATTCCTCTTAGTTTGGTCAGTAAATTTGTTTACCCAGTGCTCATTAGACTTCTATAAGGCTCAACAAGGATGAGTTGTATATGCAGACATTTACGACTTTCCTCAAAAATAATTTCTCTATAGAAGCTTTAACATGAACCTTTAATCAGAAATAAGCAAGACTGATGATAAGAAATTAAAGAAATAAATAATTTCATGGCTAAGTATAATTGTTACTGTATTTTTTTATCCAGAGGAAGTTAGTAGAAAAAAAAAAGATGTTGAGACATTAAAGGAAAAATAAATAAATTCAAAAATAAAAAAAGATCTCATAAAATCTGAGTATTTAACAATTATAGAGTTAACATGATCTTTATCAAGTTTTAGTCTCAGGTGAGGATTTGTTCTTTCTAACATAGCCCAAACCCACAACTTCTGGTGTGCATAGAGACACATATGCATCCAGAGGTATTTTCACCTTTAAGACCTCACTTGATCATTTAATTTCTACCCATAAGAATATTAGAGGGATTAGAAAATCAGTGTTGTAGTCCCAGTTCTACATCTTATGAACTGTGTGACCTTGGACTAATTATTTACCTGTTCTGAACCCCAGTATTTTCTATTCTTCAAAGTTGCTGGTCTTGCCAACATCACAGTTTTGTGGACAGCATTAAATGAGATAACCAGTATACATGCATTTTGAAAACCATGAAATACTGTGCATAATAGAGGGTACAGGGTTATTTTCATGAAAGCTGTTGACTGTGGTGTCTAAGAGGTGTGACTGTACTTGTAGAGCCAGACAGTATGAGTTAGGCAGAATGTATGGTACATATACAATATACACACAAACATACACAAACTCACAAATATAGTATAGCTCTAATTTTATTATATGTCATAAACTGTTCACTTCCTATTTGAGTACTCTCCCTTTGTAATAACTTGAAGATATATTAGCTTTTCAGGACTGAAAATTTGTAATTTAGTATGCAAAGACAATAGTAATGGCACCTGGTAACTCTTAACATGCTCATTTAGCATATGGTAAGGAAAATATATTAAATAATATCTGTATAATGGAAGTGTCTTTAAACTTTTCCAGGGAACCACATATCTTCTCCAAGAACTAAGAATTCAAAGACCAAAAGATCCAATCCTTTTCCACCTCAACCTTAAACAATGAGGAGATTGTACACGATACTTTTATGACTTCAAGGTGGGTAAGCTTTCAAATACTAACTCTCAGAAGAATATTCATCCAGTGTGAAGGCATATCTAACTCTTTTATTTATTTCACAGTGTCCTTTAACACTATACCATTGTTGTTGAAGCCAGAAAAATAACTAATGTGGAAGAATTCTGGGTTATAGAAAGGTCGATAGTTGTTTAACTGCAGGAAACTTTATTTCAATACCCCTCAGAGAACACCATTTGGTAATTGTGTACTACACCTCACACTTAGACCTGGTCACAAGTTGAGTTTATTCACCATACCTGAGATTATAAATTTGTACAGTTGATATTACCCTTCCAAATAAAAATTGAGATTGACTACCCAGAATCAAAAATCAGGATCCAATGTTAGACAGATGACTTAACTAGAACATCTGCTCTTAAATAATTCAACCTTTCTCATCTGGTTTATGTTCTATTTATTTAAGTTGCATAAAAAGTCACTAAAAGATATGTGGTACCTAGGGTTGGGGAGGTACTGATGTAATCACTGAGAATTATTTGAGCAATCACTCAACCCAGCATGTGCTTTATTGTACCGTAACAGCATGTAAAGCATCAAAGCCCCAAATCTACAAATTAACCTGCAGTGTATATATATCCTCAGAGCCCTGTTTAGATCATAAATGAATCAGAATCAAAAACAAGTTTCAGCCCTAGTCAGCCTGTGGATTCAAGGGTCCCGGGTTGGAGTCCAGTCAAGGGCACATGCCTGAGTTGCAGGCTTGATCCCCAGTAGAGGCATGGAGAAGGCAGTCAATCAATGATTCTCTCTCATCATTGATGTTTCTATCTCTCTCTTCCTTGCCCTTCCTCTCTGAAATAAATAAAAATATATATTAAAAAATGAAAGCAAGTTCCAAATATGGATCCTAATGTATTTATGTCACCCATTGTGCCTATAGTCTTCAGTATTATCTAACAAAAGTAGCCATTATTACTGATTTTCCTGCTATTTTCTAATCATTAGAGTAGTACAAAGGGACAGAGGTGAGGTTCCCATGGGAACCATATGCTAATATTTCTTGCCTTTCATAAAGTAAAACACTATCAGAGTTACATCATCAGCACTTAGCTATTCATCCAAACAAATGTAGGTGGATACCAACATGACTTGAAAATGACAAAACTGACCCACCAGCAATTTAGCATGAACTCTGTTCTTTTTCTGAGTTGCAGACAGAGGATAAATTGATTAATCTTTACTATTTCACTACTCTACTATCGCTTTTATAAGGAGGATAGCCAGGTTAAGGGCAGAAACTGGCTAAGTCCTCCAAACATTTTATTGTCTAAATCTTATCTTGATAAAACGCAAAATAAAACTTTCAAACTAGGTAATTCTCTACTTACACCCTAGTACAAAAAAAAGACAAATATCAATCCAAATTAAATTAGGTAGGAAACTCTAAAGTTTAAGGACTGTTGGTTAAAGCAAACAAACAAAACCGCCCACCAAACCGAAATTGCTTTATGAAGCAATAATATCAGAAAGATTTTGAAAACTTGCACAGTTTATGCTACTCCAAATGTCTAGGCTTTTATTTCTGCCACAGATCTTCTGCTTTACCGAGCAAACTGACTGATGGCTTCAGCTGCTGCCCCTCTGGATCCATCACCATGTTTACATGGCATCTCACTCCTCCCAATGACAGCATGGCAGATGTACAAATAGCGAACCATTACTGAGAGATGCAGGACTCCTTCATCTGATAACTCTAGTTCAAGAATTCCCTATATGTCTAGGGGACTGTCAAGGGTGGGGGGAAAAAAAGGACACATATGTAATACCCTTTGTAATACTTTAAGCAATAAATAAATAAATAAATAAATAAGAATTCCCTATATGTCTAGCCAAAACTTTTCAACTGTGTTCCAGTCTTCCTATCTTGTCCTCTTTATTTTCCTTCTTATTTCACAGATGTGTGATCGACATCAAGTTCTAAGGCTCTCTCAGTCTTAGTTAGCTCCTTTCCCCTGACCCTTCAAAGGTATTTCCCCCCAATAAGCATGTTGCACATCTAATTCCATCTTGGTGCCTTCCCAAGTGATGCCAGGAGAGGTCCCATAAAATAGGCAGTAATATGAGGTTTGGAGACTGGTTCACTCTCCACCTAGTGGGGGAAAATGCTATCTTGAATTTTATGTGGGGTACAAATAGTTCTTGGCACAAAGTGCCAGCACAGTTGATAAATTTTAACCTGGGAAAATGTTCCAGTAGAGGGGAATGCTTTTTCAGGAGCAATCATTTGGGCATTTTAAAGATCTGAGAAGAATCTATACTAATAAAAGGGTAATATGCTAATTAGGGCAGACATCTTCTGGACAAACTTCTGGACGTCCTTCCAGACAAAGCCCCAGTGGCTGCGAGGGCCAAGACTCAGGCCAACAGTGGCAGCAGCAGCAGGGTAATAGGGGAGACACCTTCCCCTGCTTCACCAGGTCGTTTCCCACAGAGGGAGGCCAAACTGAGGCTTAGGCCAGGGGCTGAGGCAGAAGCAGTTAGGGGTGATCAGGCAGGCAGGCAGAAGGATTAGGGGCAATCAGGCAGGCAGGTAGGCTAGCGGTTAGGAGCCAGTGGTCCTGGATCAGGCCTACACCAGCAGTTAGACATCCCCCCAGGGGTACCAGATTGGAGAGGGTGCAGGCCAGGCTGAGGGACCTCCTTCTCCACCCCATGCATGAATTTCATGCACTGGGCCTCTAATATATCTGTAAGATCAATGGAGTAGAACAGTCATTTTTAAGTTGTATGGATGACCTGAAGAGAGTTAATGAGAAACTGAGGGCTGTTAACAAACAGTAAAAGACTAAAGGTTAAAACCATATAACATTGTTGGTAGATTTATACAGTGGAAGAGAAAACACTGCTGAGGAGCAGATACCTACTCTTAAAGTCAGAGTCACAGTGCTTCAGAGACATTTAAAGGCTCAGACAAGGTGGGTCTATTATGCTTAGTTATGGCCCTGAGTGGGAAAACCTGGGACCTTAAAATGCAGGGGAATATCTGGATGGATTCCTGTGAGCATGTTTATAGAAACCCAAATCCTCAGAACTTGCAGAAAAGTCCCACCCTTTCATATAAGAGCAGGCACTTCTGCTGTGCTGGAAAATGTTGTAGAGGCCTCCCTGGCAAGATTACAGCATTTATCCTTCCACCATCAAATCCCTTCAGAGCTGTTCCCATCTCCTCTCCTATCTATAAGGTATTTAACTAGGGATAAATCCCAGGATAACCTGTCTGGGAGCATGCTGGCTCTGATAAGGGGGAAAACATACCCTGAAGGAGCTGAACAAAAATATCAGCAAGCTCCTACCAGCAGGAGTCTGGCAAGTACTCCTTGCATTGGACTTTGAAGATACTCAGTTAAGGCTACCAAAATATAAGACTGGATAAGGAAGAATTTATTAACTTAGTGGCACTTTATGGGGACATGGGATTTAATACTATTGCAAGGACTCCAGAAAATGGGGCAAACTCACTGTTGGTGTGGTTTTTAGAAGCCTGGAGAAAGCAATGGTCTATACTGAATGAAGTAGAAAGGCCTGAGGTGCCCTAGCATACAACAGAGGGAGGGATACATAGTCTCAGAGAGGTGGGAAGGCTGGATTGACTGTATTATGAGAGGCCAGAAGACCCAACCAAGGAAAGTGTTTCACAGTAGGGCCCATAGGACACATCATTAATCAAGGAATGCACTTGTGAAAGGGGCACTAGCATCACTAAGAATTTCAGTGTTGGCTGTGCTCTTCAGACCAATACTGATAATAGGAGAGACGTTTACAGAGCCAGAGTAATTAATATCCTTGGAGATAATAGAATCCTGAAGTAACAGAGGACAAGGGACAAGGCTTAACTGCCAGAAGCCAGGAGAACTACAATTACAATAATAACTGTTATGACCAACAGTTCCTTTCATGTCTGATTTCCAAACCTACCTTCATCCTGGTTCCCTTCATCAGAATGCATCCATGTTGATCAATACACCACATAAAATGTGATACCTAGTAAAGAGCACTACCCTAAAAATATAAGAGGACCAACTGTAGAGTGGGGCCATAAGTTTCTTTAAAATGGACACTATATGTCTATCAACATGGGCTAAGTTTTCATTCACTTTGTTCAGCAGCTTCTAAAAATTAGTTTTTCTTTAATTTCCAATGGCATGATTTTGATTAAAAAAAAACCAAACAATCAGGAAAAAAGGAGCAATAACTTAACTCCAAATAGCATACAGATTTTGCACTAGTCCCCTAAATGTCATTCCCCTTGTGTTCCCTACTCCCAGCCTCTAACCTAGACCCTGCTGTTTCCCTAAGGTTGAGATTTGTAATTTAGTCTTTTGTTACAGAAACTCCAACAGGCTGACCTTGATTCATATGCAAAATCTGTTCCAAGGTTAGAGCTCTATAAGCAGGATGGTTACAAAAGCCTCTCTGGAATAAGATTTTTAGGCATGTTTAATTTAAAACACTAAATATTTCATCTATAAAATGTGAATGGAAGAGCTCAGCTTAGCTTCTTTCTTTTCCCTGATATTTAAAAATTGTGACTTTTAAGACCGCCAAGATGCTGGTAGAGGACATGACATGGGAAACAACTGCAGTGTTGATCCCTCCCAAGGGACAGAAGACTGGTAAAGAAATGCTTATTCCAAAGATGCAATAAGGGTTTAATCTTCAAAATTTATAGGGAACTCATACAATTTAAAAAAAAGGAAGATAAACAACCCAATCAAAAAATGGGCAAAGGGACCTAAATAGACATTTTCAAAAGAGGGCATACAGAAGGCCAGAAGACATATGAAAACATGCTCAAAGTCACTAATTATCCAAGAGATGCAAATAAAAAGGACAATGAGGTACCATCTCACACCTGTCAGAGTGAGTCTCATCAACAAATCAACAAACGACAAGTGCTGGGGAGGATGTGGAGAAAAAGGAACCCTCTTGCACTGCTGGTGGGAATGAAGGCTGGTGCAGCCACTGTGGAAGACAGTATGGCATTTCCTCAAAAAGTTAAAAATGGAACTCCCATTTGACCCAGTGATCCCACTTCTAGAAATGTATCCCAAGAAAACAAAAACACCAATCAGAAAGGATATATGCACCTCTATGTTCATAGCAGCACAATTCACCAAAGCTAAGATCTGGAAACTGCCTAAGTGCCCATCAGTAGATGAGTGGATTAGAAAACTGTGGTACATCTACACAATGGAATACTATGCTGCTGTAAAAAAAGGAAATCTTATCATTTGCAGCAGCATGGATGGACCTGGAGAGCATTATGCTAAGCAAAATAAGCCAGTCAGAGAAAGATAAATATCACATGATCTCATTCATCTATAGAATATAATGAACACCATAAACTGAGGAACAGAAATAGATACAGAGACAAAGAAGCATCAAACAGACTGTCAAAATACAGTGAGTAGGGAGGGGAGGTTTGGGGGTGGGTAAGAGATCAACCAAAGGATTTGTATGCATGCATATAAAGATAACGAATGGACACAGACACTGGTGAGGGGGTGAGTACATGTGTGTGTGTGTGGGGGGGGGGTTGGGTAGGGAAGGCCAGGGGAGGTCAATGGGGGGGAAAAGGAGACATATGTACTACTATTTGTAATACTTTAAACAATAAAAAAACAAGGAGGGATAAGGAACAATAATAAACATAGGAAAATAAAATAGATGTATCCTTTCTGTGTAAAAAAAAATCAAACACAAAAACAAACAAACAAAAAAACAAAGATGACAGTAGGAAGAGCCCTACTGTCCATGCCTCTACCCCATAGCCTGGACAAAAAGAAACACTGAGTATATTAAAGTTTTTTTTGTAAAATTCAGCTTGACCAATATTAACTGACTGTGTACTATGCACTGCTCTTGGTTCTAGTAATATAATGGGAAATAAAGCAGTTTATAAGACACTGTACTAGCCCTTAGAGGTCTCTTACATGATCAATACTCATATTTTGATTTTTTCTTTGAAAATAAATCTCTCTCTTTCACACACACACACATGTTTGTTTTGTTTTTCTCAACTGTCATAGCCTCACTCAAAGCCCTACCGAAAATGCTTTATCACCTTAGTAGAAACAGGAAGTCCCATTTGTGTGTGATCCCAAAATACTCCAGCCCAAGAGCACCTTAACACACTAGTGTGAACAATCAACCACATTTGTGCACTAATAATAACCTTTTAAGGGTGACGGTTTTAGGACTGATAGGTAGGGTACCATGATGGATTATTAGACAGTGCTAGCCAACACTGCTGCTTTCAGCATTTTAGTGGATTGGCAAGGGGCTTGTCTTTGCTTCCATTTTTCTTTATTTATTTTTCTTTCTGTGCCACAGCCTTACAACTGAACAAACAAAACCCTTCAAGAGTTTGAAATTAATAATGAGTAAAAACCATGACTAATTGATGTGCTCAACATATAATCACACAGTCCTATAAAACTAATTTGTTTTGTGCAACACTGTTTCCAGAATTTTTAACTCTGTTTATCACAGGACAGCCAAGTTTATGGTAGCCAGTTGTTTACTGGTGACAGTAAATTTTAACCAGACAACTGAACTCCTCACAGTGTTTCTAGAGACTAATGCTTTTCAAAGTATTTAAAGTTGGTCTCTGGATAACTGTGCCTCATTGCTTTTTTTGTTGGTGGGCCTAGGAGATGGGTGCCTATCTTACTAAGGAGCCATAGTTCTCTTTCATGATATGCACCCTGATGCAGATTTTTTTAAAATATATTTTTATTGATTTCAGAGAGAAAGGGAGAGGGATACAGAGATAGGAACATCAATGGTGAGAATAATTGATTGGCTGCCCCCGCACACCACCTACTGGGGATCGAGCCCGCAACCCAGGCATGTGCCCTAGCCAGGATTCAAACCACCACGATCTCCTGGTTCATAGGTCGAAGCTCAACCATTGAGCCACACCACCCGGGCCCTGATGCAGATTTTTATCAGTTCTACATGCTGAACACCTTAGCTCTTCCAATTTTCCAGGAAGAACAAATACCTGCTTTCATCTTTCATATGATAGAATTTATAGTAAATAAGTATTTTTTCAGAGGCCAGTTTGAAGGTATAATAATAAAAATAATTACCCATATTATGCCAGGCTAACTATTCTAAATCCTTTATAAGGGCTTCCCCATATTAACCACCAACATAGTTCTATGACATAGGCTTAAAGAGATTATATTTCTTTTTTAAGATATTAGTTACAAAGGGCTGTGAGGGGAATACAAAGAGTTTGGCATAAGGGTGCAAAATTTTCACTTTAAGAGAAATAATTTCTAAGGGTCTAATGTAAAACATGGTGACTACAGTTGATAACACTGTGTTATATAATTGATATTTGCTGAGAGTAGAAAATAAATGTTTTCATCAAAAAGAGATAAATATGTGAGGAGTAGGGAAAAATATATGAGAGCTATAAATTGCAAAGGTGAGATTCAAGTCTATAGTCACTACCCACAACCCCTTTGTGGAAACTAGCCTATTTTGGGGAGTCCCGCTGAAATATAGAAAATTATTAACCTAATAACAATTTGAATATCAACATTTGTTAAAGTGGGCTACTAATTATGCAAAGTTGAAATTATCAAGAATTGTGAACAACACAATGAAACACATTCAATGGTACCTGAGATAATTAAGATTTGAGAACTTTTCCAAGTTAATTAAAGAAGCCAAGAACAGTAGATGATTTTTTTCTTTGAATAAGGACTTATTTGGCCTGCTTATCTGAAGTTAGAACCAACTGTGCTGAATCCTTTAAATAGTCCCTGATAGTTCATCATGTTACGATAAGAACCTTGGCTTCATTTGCAGATAAGACATGCCTATCTTCAACTAAGCCAGTTTCTGAAAATAGACAATACAAAGGTGTTAACATTTACCTACAGCCAGCTATGGAAAAATAATTATCTTGAATGAACCAAAGAATATTATGTTGAATATTGTGTATGAATAATTGTGGAACCTTATAACAAAATTTGCAGAAAGGAAAAATCCATAATTTTTGTTACCAATGTTACCTTTAGGGAGCTCATTAATACCATAAAACAGCAAGGTCATATATCAGCTCTGAGGACGTGTTGATTGTTAGGGAAATTGCCTTCTAAATGATATTTATTCACATAAAACCATCAACTTCATTTCAGACAAATTATTATTCTCCAATACTTGACTGTGGCTCGAAGGAATATGGGTGATACAGTTTATAAGGAGTGGGAAGATGACTACATTGATAATTATGTTGAATTCAGCCCAAAGTCACTGCAGTGACTTTGGGCTGAATTATCTATCTATCTATCTATCTATCTATCTATCTATATCTCTATATATATAAAATTATATATATAGAGATATATATATATAATTATATAGATATATACATCTATATATATATCTATATCTATAGCTATAGATAGATATAGATATATCTATAGATAGATAGATATATAGATATAGATAGATATAGATATAGATATAGATATAGATATAGATATAGATATAGATATAGATATAGATAGAACCAGGGTCCTCAAGACTGAAGGCTCGACCTAACACCGTAAGTCAGTGCTGGGTAGCCATGGAAACCCAGAACTGACTGCAGCCAGTGCTGGGGGAGCAATCCAGCACTGACTGCCGAGGGGGCTGCAGATTAGGCCCAGAAAGAGGCCTGCAGAGAGAGAGGCAGGGTCTGATATTCAGCCTCAGTGGCAGCTGTTGATCAGCCTTTGCGTCTCTTTCTCTCCCGGCTTCACCAGCAGCCATGCCTCTGTTTCTCTCTGGGCCTCACAGGGCTGCTGATCAGCCCCGCCTCTTTGATCAGGCCAGAGATAAGAGCAGAGAGGCTGCTGGCATAGAAACTGACCAATCAGAACCTAATCTGGGTGAACTACAAAGGCAGAACCTAATCTGGGTGAACTACAAAGGCAGAACCTAAGGTGGGGGCTGAGGAGGGGTTTTAAGGGCAACAGCTGTTTGGTGTAAGGTGTAAGAAAGTGGTTCAATTTTTTAACGACCACTTTGGCAGTATAGTCCATATGGCTGGCTGGAAGTCCAGGTATATGGATTACGTGTTTTTGTCTGCCAAGAGCATCTATTCCTGCTGAAAAAGGCTTCCCACCCCCCCACCCCCGCATTTAAGCAATCCTATCCTATATAATGTATCTATACTAATGAAAGGGTAATATGCTAATTAGACTGGGTCAACCGACCATCTTCCGGATGTCCGACTTCCTTCTGGACAAAGCCATGGTGGTGGGGGCTGAGGCAGAGGCAGTTAGGGGCAATCAGGCCAGCAGGGGAGGGTAGTTGGGGGGCAAGATCAGGTCGCCAGGGGGTTAGGGGCTATCAGGCTGGCAGGGGAGGGCAGTTGAGGGCGAGATCAGGTAAGCAGGCAGAGGCAGCTAGGGGTTATCAGGCAGGCAGGGACAGACGCTATGGGTGATCAGGCAGACAGGCAGGTGAGTGGTTAGAAGCCAGCAGTCCCAGATTGTGAGAGGGATGTCTGACTGCCGGCAGTTGAACATCCCCCAAGGGGTCCCCAATTGGAGAGGGTGCAGACTGGGCTGAGGGAACCTCCTCTCCCCATGCATGAATTTTGTGCACCGGGCCACTAATATAAAATAATGGAAAATATCTTATATGTCCTTTTAGAAGGAGCTTAATAACAGTCCCCATTTTTATAACTAGATTTCATGGGTAACAAAAGTATCTTGTTAAAGTAAAAAAAAAATTTTTGAAGGGAATGAGAAAAGGAATTGTTTTCAAAGTTCTAGCAGCTCTTACATACAGAAAACATATAACTCATGTGCCTCTCAAGGGGTTAGAGAGTGCATTTAAATGTGAGTAATGAAAAGCAGGTAAATTGTTCAAGCAACCTCATTTGGAAATAGAAATAATGAAGAATTTTTTTTTCAATATAGCAAGAGTAAAAGCATAACTAGTACTGAACTTCTCATCAAACATGAGTGGTTTGTCATCAACCTGAATGACATAGACTTACTTATTTTAAAGTAAACAGAATTTTTAATAGTTTCCATGTTCTTGCACATTAAGTATTTAACTTTTTTAAAGGGAGAGGAGACAACAATTCACCATTTGTCTGTGTGCTCATTATTTATCTCCATACTTCTCATAGACAATAGAGAAGTAAAAAGATTTTCTTTCAAAACAAAGAAAAACAAAACAAATCCTAATATAACCTAATATTTATTTATTTTTATTTATTTGTAATCTGTCAATTACAATTTACATTCAGTATTATTTTGCATTAGTTTCAGTTGTACAGCATAGTGGTGAGACAATCATATACTTTACAGTGTTCTCCCTGCTATTTCCAGTACCCAACTGGCATCATATGTAGTTATTACAATATTATTTTTAAAAATTTATCTTTACTGTTCTTCTCTTTTTTCCTCATTGAACCCTTCTAGCCTGCACCCACCCACAACTCCAGGCCCTCACCACCCTATTGTCTGTGTCTATGGGTTATGCATATATGCTTATAAATTCTTTGGTTAATCTCTTCTCACCCACCCATCCTGAATATTTCCTATGATGTACTTTACATCCTCATGACTATTTTGTAACTACCAATCTGTACTTTTCAATGCCTTCAACTTTTTCACTTAGTTGCCAAACCTCCCCGCCCCCATCTCGCAAGCATCAGCATGTGAGCCTGTTTCTGTTTTGTTTGTTTATATTGTTCTTTCAATTCCACGTATAAGTGAAATCATATGATATTTTTCTTTCTCTGACTGACTTATTTCACTTAGCATAATAGCCTCTAGGTCCATCCATGCTGTTGCAAATGGTAAGATTCCATTTTTTATGGCCGAGTAATATTCCATTACACACACACACACACACACACACACACACACACACACACACACACTAGTGGCCCAGTGCATGAAATTGATGCACATTAAAAGGGAATTAATTAGAGAAAATATTTTAATATTGCTATTTGCCCTTTCTCTATAATAGAAATGTCAGAGATGAAAGAAAATTAGTAAAATGTATATGAAAATCTTCCTCCTCTCAGAGACTGGGGTGAGCCGTGGGACCCAGAGTCAAGTCCCCACCCACCAACACACACCTTGAAATCACGTGAGACCCAGACCCAGCCAGCCCCACTCACATTGGGTGAGGTCCAGACCTGGCCGGCCCCACTCCCATCAAGCCCTGCTGGGTGGGGGGCACAGCCTCAGGTCCCCTGTCAAGCCCCTCTGGGTGGGGGGGTGCAGCCTCAGGTCCTCCAGCCTGGCACCAGGACAGGAGCTATGGCCTGAGGTCCCCCGTCAAGCCCTGCTGGGCAGGGGGCGCAGCCTGAGGTCCCCCACCCTAGCCTGGCACCACACAGCCTCAGGTCCCTACTGATCACTCGTTATGGCTCATTACGGCAACCCCGCCTCCACTGTGGGTACAGCCATCTTGTGTTATGGGAACCCTGCCTCTGCTGTAGGAGCAGCCATCTTGTGACAGTGTGAGGGTTAATTCGCATATTACCTCTTTATTATATAGGATATATATATATCTGGGTTGCTGCCCTAACTTGGCTATTGTAAATGACACTTCAATGAACATAGGGGTGCATATATTGCTTCAAATTACTGTTTTGTTGTTTTAATTTGCATTGCTCTGACAATTAGTGATGTTGGGCATCTATCCATATGTTTATTGGACATTTGTATGTCCTATTTGGAGAAATGTCTATTCAGATCCTCTGCCCAATTTTTATATTATTATTTTTTTTTGGTGCTGATAGTATGAGTTCTTTATAAATTTTGGATATTAACTTTTTATCATATATCATTGGCAAATATGTTCTTTCATTTTTTTGATGGTTTTCTTTGCATTGTAAAAATATTTTAGTTTTATGTAGCTCCATTTATTTATATTTTCTTTTCTTTCTCTTACCAAAGGAAATATATCAGAGAAAAATATTGCAATAAGAAATATCTGAGATTAACTGCCTATGTTTTCTTCTAAGATTTTTATGATTTTGAATCTTACATTTAAGTCTTCAACTCATTTTGAGCTTATTCTTGTATAAGGTTTAAAGAAGTGGTCTAGTTTCTTTTTTTGTATTTCTCTTTTGTGTTTTTAAATTTATCTTTATTGTTGCAAGTGTTACAGATGTCCCCCTTTTTTTTCCCCATTGACCCACTCCTCCCCACTCCAACCCCTTCCCCAGGCCTTCACCACACTAATATCTATGTCTATGGATTATGCATATATGCATATAAGTTCTCTGGTTAATATCTCTCCACACCTCTTCACTCTGAGAATCATCAGTTTATTTCATGCTTCCATGTCTCTGGATCTATTTTGTTTGTCATTTTTGCATATATGTTTTCAATTTCCCCAGCAACATTTATTCAATAAACTGTCTTTACCCCATTGTATGTTCTTACCTCCTTTGTCAAATATGAATTGACCATATAGATGTGGGTTTACTTCTGGGGCTTTCTATTCTGTTCCATTAATTAATATGCCTGTTTTTATGCCAGTACCATGCTGTTTTATTACTATGTCACCTGATTAAGTGTTGCACCCAGAAGCACACTGCTAATAAATATCAGGACCAGAATTTGAATTCAGGTTGAAACATCTAAAATAAAGGAAAGAGAGGACTAAATACATACAGAATGAGGAAAGCATCTGAGTTTAACACTGTTAGGTCAATTTAAAATGGTAAAAAAAAAATTAATTGAGATAGATTTTTGCATGTAAGGTAAGTTGGCCTACAAGGGTACTTATTAACATAGGCTGCCAGTCCATTTGCATCTCTAGTGTCTATCCCAGTGTTAGAACATAGCAGGTGCTCAACAATATTTTTGAAGGAATACCTCATTTTATGAATTAGTTAATAAAAACCATTGTGATTTTCAAAAACTGATACCTGGGCTGTTACAGGGACATGCTTCAAAGTGTTACTCACAGGTTTGTGCAAAATAATTGAAATAGAAACACTAATGAGGATTTAGAGGAGTCTATAGATAGACTGTACATGTTCTGAAGACCCTTAGTCAAGATGTCAAAGATAAATACTGAAACTCTACTACTTAACATTATTTGAGATGCAGACCTGGAACTGCTACACAAGCCTGTGTCCTTCTTTGCCAGATTTCATTTCTGTGGTGGACAGCCAGCTAATTTCAACTTTAGTTTAGAGATTAGCTGACCTTCCTAATTCTAACTATTGCTTAATATATTAAGGACAAACCCTTATGCTCAGTTGAGGATAGCATCATTATTTTATAAAGCTTCTTTTTTTTTCTTTTTGATGTAAGAAAAAAAAACAACACAAGACAAACTGAACATTTACTGCAGGGGGATTTTCTCCTCATTATTCAAGGATAAAATGTGACTAGGATGATGGGGTACGCTATTCTCTAGCATCACAAAGCAATTCCTTTAAGTAGGTAAACATTAGCAGAATGTATTTTGCAGCCTTTGCTGAAGGTAGATTGTTTGAGTATGTGTAGCAATGCCACAACTCCCACCCTCCCGCCATTTCCTTTTGATCAATAAATAGGGGACACAGATAATTCAGCAAGGTAAAATCAGTCTCTTTTCTCTCATATAATATGGGTCCCAAATTGCCTGTCATGAATACAAATCTAGAGAAAGAAATATTTATTTTTAAAACAGCTGGACCTGAATGCCTGCTTATTTTCTGGAGGTGTTAGGTGTCCACTCCTGGAAAAGAGCTTATTCCAATGTTGCCCCCAACCAGCTGAAATAAAAAGGAGATAAATTTACTTGGTCATAAATTGTTGAAAAATAATCATCTGAAAACCTCTGTGCAATTAAGACAGTGCTACAGATTTTAAAGTCAAAGCAGAGCAAAGCCATTAAATATGCTGAAGGTGTGGGAGGCTTTCATTAAACATTGTCACACAAACATACAGGGCCATTCAAGTCTGACCTCCCTGAGCAAAATCACTTCATGTTCTGCCTGTTTTGTCCAATTTTGTGGCTTTGTACAAAATGGAAATCATTCAAACAGGGTTTGATTGGGGTATTTAGTTTATCGGTAAAACCCAAAACATCACACTAAGGCCATTGCTGTCTAAAGCAATTCATAGGGGTTGCCTTCTCAACAACTCAACACATTCTATTGTCTAGGAATGGCATCAAGGTTTCTAGATTCTAATAAAGGCACTGAATTTACTACATGAATCCATGGAAGTACAATATTAAAACTCAGTTAGCAAGTTGCTCTGCAATTGTCTAGTTAGATCAAATAAAACACCTCTGAAAGATTTGTTTCTGGGGAACCAAGATGGCGGTGTAGGTAAACACCTGTACTTGCCACCTCCCACAACCACATCAAAATTACAACTAAAATACAGAACAACCACATTCAGAATTGCCTAAAACCTGGCTGAAATAAGTCCTATAACTAGAGATGTAAAGAAGAAAGCACATTGAGACTGGTAGGAGGGGCAGAGGTGGGGAACAGGCTGGTCCTACACCCACTTTTTAATCAGGAGGAATATCTCCAAGACCTCCCATGAGAAAAGGAGGTCCCAACCACACACCAGATCCCCAGCCCAGGGTTCCAGTGCTGAAAAGAGAAGTCCCCATACCTTTGGACTCTAAAAACAAGCAGGGATTGTGGCTGAGTGACACAGAGGTTGCTGGAGTCCCAGTTGTTCCTCTTAAAGGGCCCACACACAAACTTACACAGTATTGTTTCCTCTGAGCTCCACCGCCAGGTGACTTTGGGGGAATCCAGGGACATACTGGGAGGAACTGGACTGTCTGACATCAGGGTAGGAACTCAGGGGCAGCTTTCTCCCAGACAGGGGTGCTTTCAGGGGTCATTGTTCCTATGTCAGGACCTCTCTTCCATTGCAGAGCTGACTAGCAACCATATCTGAGTTTCCATCAGCTTGGCCCACACTATTTGCTCCACCCTGGAGATAATCTGAGACTCCACCACATCCAATTTGCAGTCCCACCTGAGCTGTTTGCAGAGGCCCAACTACGGGATACAGATTTCAAAACAATGGTTATAAAGTTACTCAAGAATCTTTTTTATTTTTTAATGTCAAGTTTGGGAGTAGATCTGTTTTTGTTTTGTTTTGTTCTGTTTGTTTAATTTTAGAGAGGAAGGGAGAGGGAGAGGGAGAGATAGAAACATCAATGATGAGAGAGAATCATTGATCAGCTGCCTCCTGCACACCCCACACTGGGGATCGAGCCTGTAGCACAGGTATGTGCCCTTGACTGGAATCGAACCTGGGACCCTTCAGTCCTCAGACCGACGCTCTATCCACTGAATCAAACTGGCTAGGGCTCAAGAATCTTGATGAGAGTTTCAAGGGACCTAATGAAAGTTTCAAGGGAATTAATGAGAGCATCAAGGGACTTAGTAAGACTTTTAAGGATCTTAGTGAGAAGGTCAAATAAATGAAAAAGGGACAGTCAGAAATTAAGCATACACTAACTAACTGAAATAAAGAATAATTTACAGGAATTCAACAGTAGAGGATTCTGAGAATCAAATCAATGATTGATTTGGAACATGAGGAAGCAAAAACACCCCATCAGAAAATCAAAAAGAAAAAAGAAATAAAAAATATGAAGATAGTGTAAAAAGCCTCTGGGACAACTTCAAATGCACCAACTTTTGCAATACAGGGGTGTCAGAAGGAGAAGAGAGAGAGCAAGTCATTGAAAACCTATTTGAAGAAATAATGACAGAAAACTTCCCCTACCTGGTGAAAGAAATAGACCTACAAGTCTAGAAAGCGCAGATAGTCCCAAATAAGAGGACATAGAAGATGTGTATCAAAAATGTGTTGAATGATTGATTCTTGTTAAAAATGCAAAGTAGGAAAATACTAGAGCTCAGCACAATGGGAATTTAAATTCTACAGTGTATCCGAAAGCTGAGGCTTTGTTGTCTGTATAACTAAAAAAAAAAAAATTAAAGACAAGCTGAAAATATCAACCTAGAAAATAAAAAAGTGTAGTTTAATCATATGTCACAATTTTTATGTCACTTAAAGGAGTAAAGTAGAAGTGATGATATTAATTAGAATTTGAAATCATTCTTTAGAGAACAAGGAAAACTTGTAAGCATGTTGACATTGTTTACTTATAGACAAAGTAAATATTTTATATTTTACATGCTTTATACTTTGTATCTTTAATTATAAATGTATGTGATAAGATATGAAAAAAGCACTTTTAAAATTTGAATTTAATGTACATACTTATTATGAGTATCCACAATCTAATGAAAGAATTTGCAACAATTTGTTGTAATGGAAAAAGCACTAAATGAAGAATCAGAGATCTAGATTCTAGTGCCAACTCTAGCTGTGTAATTTGAGGCAAACCATTTCATCACTCCAGAAATTAATTTCATATCTACCTAACATTAAGTGGTCTCTAGGATATTTTCCAGCTCTGATATTCTAAGGTTCTTTTTCATGGTTGCAGGATTCTCTCATGGCATTAAGGAAAGAACAAAATAAGAAAAGATATGAAATTTCAAATAGTAGAAATCATAAATACATACCTAATATATATAAAATAACTACAGAGAGGTATACAAATTGTTATACTCTGAACCTTGTCTCCAGGAATGGAGTATGCTATTTGACCATATTATGTTCTCCTCTAAATAAAAACTCTGCTAAAGACTGATTTATTCTACAATACCAACCAAGACTAACACTCACTGACATCAGTTATCCTAATTCCTCCAGTAACTTTTCAGCATTTCTGCATAGGAGGTTGGTAATATAAAGGTAGTACAATGGGTTGCCACATAGTGTTTGTCTCATGTGCCACATACCCCACATATGGAAATCATTGTTTTTTCATTCTCTTGGGAATACAATATGCAATATGCAGTATCTGAGAGAGGATAGACTTTTGGTAACATTAAGGATACTTGAAACAATACATAAAAATACCACAAGAAAATATATTTGACCTGAAAATAGAAATCACATTCTATGCATAAAAACAGTGAAAAGTAATGCAGGAAAACATGGATTGATTTGACATCATAAGAAATTCAGAAGGCAAAAAAAACCCAGAAGTTTACATACAGAAGCAAAAACAATCATTGTCTATTATATATATAAATAATTGTTCTATGACAGTAGTTAATTCTGACAAAGAGATAAGGAAACAGACATAATGATGGGAATGTAAATTAGTAAAAACCTTTCTGAAAATAGAGCATATGGTGCTAAAAGCCTTAAAACTGTTTGAATCATTTCGTTGAGTAATTTTATTCATAGAAACATATCCTATAAAATAGAGACTTAGGCTTATAACCAAATATTTTCATTAATGCATTATTTATAACAGAAAAATTATAGACAATTTAAATATCTAGTCAAATAAACAATGGTATAGCTAATAGAAGGATTATTATCCAGTCATTAATACTATATTATTTTCTGATATTTTTAATTTTTTTCAATTACAGTTGACATACAACATTAGTTGCAAGTATACTGCATAGTGGTTAGACATTTACATAACTTACAAAGTGATCACCCTTGAGCCCATCTGACACCATAAATAGTTATTACAATATCATGCTGTACTTCACATCCCAGTAAGTACTCTGTAACCACCAATTTGTACTTCTTTATTCCTTTAACTTTCTCAACCATTCCCCTAACCCCCTTCCTATCTGGCAACCATCAACATACTTTTTTTGTATCTATGGGCTTATTTCAGTTTTGTTTGTTCATTTATTTGGTTTTTGCATTCCACATATAGGCATAATCATGTGTTATTTCTTTTTAACTGTCTAACTTATTTTACTTAGCATAATACTTTCAGGTCCCATCCATGTTGTTGCAAAATGATAAGGTTACATTTTTTATGGCTGAGTAATATTCTATCGTATATATGCACAACATCTTCTTTATCCATCCATCTGTTGATGGAAACTTAGGTTGCTTCCATATATTGGTTATTGTAAATAATGCTGCATAGGTATGCATATGTATTTTCAAATTACTGTTTTGATTGTGTGTGTTTTTTGTATTTGTACTATAAACCCAGAATTGGAATTGCTGGGTATTTCTTTCTCTCTTTGCCAAGCCTTTGTTTTAAAGTCTACTTTTGTCTGATATTAGTGTTGTTGTCTCAGTTATTTTTTTCTTCCATTTCCATAAAATTTATTTTTCCACCTCTTTACTTTCAGTCTCCAGGTGTCTTTTGATTTGATGCCTGTCTCTTGTGGACAGAATATGTATGGGCCTTGTTTTCATACCCAATCAGCCATTCAATGTCTTTTGATTGGGGCATTTAATACATCTGAATTTAAAGTAATTATTGATAGATATGTAGTTATTGTTACTTTATTGTCATATTTTAAATCTTTTTCCACCTTCTTTTTAAGGCAGCCCCTTTAAGATGTAATGCTGGTTTGGTGGTGAGAAATTCCTTTGACTTTTTCTTGTCTGGGAAATTCTTTATCTCTCCTTCAACTCTAAATGATACCTTTGCTGGGTAGAGTCAAAGCTGAAATAAAATCAATAGACTCTAGGAATGAGGGGAGACAAAATGGCAGTGGAATAGATGGGCGTGTCCCAAGCCTTGTGCCAGATCAGATAGAATGAGCAACTAAATCGAACAACATCCACCCTGAATTGGCGAAGTAGACATAGCTGGTGAGACAATTGCAACAAGGAAGGGCATAGGATGCCTGGAGAATGGTAAAATCAGGGACCCAGGCTAGAGAGAACTGTGAGACCTCTGAGCCCAGAGAGTCAGAGGGAAACTGTTTGGCACCGAGTCCGCATCCCTTGGAACAGGAACAGTGTCTGACTGTGGAAAGGAGGTCTGCAGGTCTGCTGGTGGTAGAGGGTTCTAGATCTGGGTTCACTGTCATGAGAGACTGAGCCCAGAGGGGGCATTCGGGATGGCTGGGAGGATAGGGGCTATCAGAGATGCAGCTCTTTCCCCTCTTAGTGGGTGTTGCTTTTGTTTGCTGAACCTAGTTCATAGGACCTTTTGGATATGGACACTCACCTGTGGCTGAGGTGCAGGAGGAGGTGCGGACTTGTGGGGTCTGGGGAGAGGCTTGGGAGAGGAGAGGGTCTGGGAAAGGTGGCCGCATATTTGGTGCTGAGTCATACCTGATGTGCGGGACCTAGACAGCCATTTTCTCCTGAAGAGATAACCCCTCCCTACAGTCTTCAGGAAATCAATACAGTCACACCCAGAATACACCCTGAGTGATACAAAGGATAAAAAAAATCTGAATACTGCTAGTCCCTGAGAATCCACAGAGAATGGCCTAAAGAGAGGCCTTCAGTCCCAATAACAGGAAACTGATAAATCACAGACCGTACAGAAGAGTGGGATCTTAAACCAGCCAAAGGAACGACACTTCATTTTTTCATTTTTATTTTATTTTATTTTATTTATTTTATTTTATTTTATTTTATTTTATTTTATTTTATTTTATTTTATTTTATTCTTATTTTGTTAGCTCTTTTTTTTCTTTTTATTATTTCATTTTTCATTTTTTTTAATTTCTGTTCCTTTTTGCATTATTTTTCCATCATTCTAATTTATTTTATTTTTTTTCCATTTTTTGATCAATTTTTTTAAAAATTTATTATTATTATTGTTATTTTCTACTCTTTTTCTTTCTTCTTATCCACTCATCCTCTTACTACTTTCTCTATTCTGAACTGAGGTCCTCCACATATTCATCCAATTCTTAACCTTACTTTCTGTAGTGGGCACCCCCTCTTTACTGGGTATTTGGTGTTTGTTTTGGTTTATTTTTTTTCCTTTTTCTTCCTTATTCTTCTTTTTCTTTTGCCTCATACCATTTTTTTTCTCTCCAATATCATTTATGCTCTCTTTTCTCTTCACTAATTTTCTTTTCTCTGACAGTCACTTATATTGAGGTTATCGGTGCCATGAGTACATTTATGTTTTGTTCCTTTTATGTCATGTCTTATTGAGGTAAATTTTATCCTGTCCAGCCAATGTGCTAGAGAGCAAGCTACATAAACAGACACCCGTAGAGGAGACTCCATCCATGGGTCAATAACACTCCAGACACAACTACAGAGTCAGAAAGAAGGTGGCAGTGAGGGAGAGAGTGTGAGTGAGGGAGGGAACCAAAGAGGAGTGTGTGGTCTTTTGCGGTGTGTGTGTGTGTGTGTGTGTGTGTGTGTGTGAGAGAGAGAGAGAGAGAGAGAGAGAGAGAGAGAGAGAGAGAGAGAGAGTTAGATCCCACAGGACCTTCGGGGGCAGTCTAACTGGGCTCACATAACTAGGCAGCCTCTGCTACCATTGCAAACAGTCTGGGAGTGGCTGACTCTTCCTCAGAGAACTCGCCTTTTTGAAGGTGAGCGCTTCTGTGACTGGGCCCAGGCTCACCTCCACCCAGGGTGCCCTCAGATAACACCCAGGACTCTACAGCCACCCTTGTCAGGAACCTGCTGCTTCGGCTGCAGTCCCACAGTCACTGAGACTCCAGCCACCCAGGGTTCAGGCTCCTGTGAGTTCCGAAGCACGCTCACCTCTAACTGGCCCAATGTTTTGCCCTGGGCACTGTGACCATGCAAGCAGCAGCCATGTGAGCAGACCCTGCCCATCTGAGGAGCAGCAGCCCCACAAGCAGTTTGCCCCAGGATGAGGAGCAACAGTTTTGTGTGCAGCCCAGCCCCATCTGAGGATCAGCAGCCTTGAAAGCAGTCCACCTTGGTCCAAGGAGCAGCAGCCATGTGAACAGCCCAACCCTGTCTGAGTAGCAGCAGGTGCATGAGCAGTCCACCCCAGTCTAGGAGCAGCCTCACCCCACCCAAGGAGCAACAGCCACATGAGCAGCTGCCCACGACCGAGTAGCAGCAGTCCTGAACAGCTAGACACTATCCGAGGAACAGCAGCCACACAGCCCACACTTGTCTGAGGAGCAGCAGCTACATGAGCAGCTTGCCCCCATTTGAGGAGCAGCAGCCCTGTGAGCCACCTGCCCTGTTCTAGGATCAGCAGCCTCGTGAGCAGTCCACCCACGTCTGAGAAGCAGCAGCTGCAAGAGTAGCCTGCCCCTACCAGTCAGAGGACCCACCACTGCTGCGAACAGCACCCACCAGAGGAGCCACCACCAACTGAGGAGCAGCCAGTGACACAACTGCCTAAGAAGCAGCTGCCACCCGAGGAGCCACTGCCACCCAAGGAGCAGCCCCTGCATGATTCGACACCTTCATTGAGCGCAAAAATAGGTAGACAAAGAAACCCCAAAAGGAAAGAAAAGAAATAGCCAGAAAAGCAACAAAGTGAAACAGATGAATGCAATATGTCAGAAAAAGAATTCAGAATAAGGGTTCTACAGTTCATAACCCGGATGGATGAAAAAAAAACCAACATAAGTTTGAATCAAGAAGAAATAAAGAGAGATATAGCTGCAATAGAAAACACCATGGAAAGTTTCACAGTAGACTAGGAGAAGTGGAGGATCGAATTAGCGAAATAGAAGACAGGGAAGCAAAACACATACAAACTGAACTGAAACTGGAGAAAAAAATTAAAAGACAGGAGGAGAGTCTAAGGGAGCTTTGGAACAACATAAAATGAAGAAACATATGAATAATAGGCGTGCCAGAATGACAGGACGAGGAACCAGGGTTAGAAAACCTATTTGAAGAAATAATGTCAGAAAACTTCCCTAATGTGGGGAAGAAAGAACTCACACAAGCACAGAGAGTCCCAAACAAGGGACTCCACTCAAGGAATCCAAAAATATTCTATCCATCAAGGCTATCATTCAAAATTGAAGGAGAAATAAGAAGCTCGACAGACAAAAAAAGGCTAAGGGAGTTTATCACTATCAAGCCAGCAATGCAAGAAATGCTAAAGGGACTGGTATAGAAAGAAGAAATAAAAAGGTAAGAAGGAACACAGGCACAAAAAATAAAAATGGCTACAAACAAGTACATATCAATAATAACTTTAAATGTAAATGGACTAAATGCTCCAATCTAAAGATATTGAGTGACTGAATGGATAAAAAAACATGACCCATACATATGCTGTCCATAGGAGACCCATTTTAGGAAAAAAAAAATAAACTCACACAGAATGAAAGTGAAGGGATGGAAAAATATCTTTCAGGCAAATGGAAGTGAAAAAAAAAAGCTGGGGTAGAAATACTTATATCTGACAAAAGAGACCTCAAAGTGAAGGCCATAACAAGAGATAAGGAAGGCCACTTCATAATACTAAAGGGATCGATACAACAAGAGGATATAACCCTAATAAACATATATGCACCCAATGTAGGAGCACCCAAATACATAAAAACACTCCTGGAAGACATCAAGGGAGAGATCAACAATGATACAATCATAGTAGGGGACTTTAATACCCCACTGACATCACTGGATAAATCCTCTAGACAAAAACTCAGCAAAGAAACACCAATCCTAATTTATGCACTAGATCAGATGGACTTAATTGACATCTTCAGAACATTTCGCCCCAAAGCCACAGGATATATGATCTTCTGAAGTGCATATGGGACATTTTCAAAGATAGGCCACATATTGGGTCACAGGCAAAGACTCTGCAAATTCAAGAAGATTGAAATTGTACCAAGCATCTTCTCTGACCACAATGGAATAATATTAGAAACACTAGTGGCCCGGTGCATGAAATTTGTGCACATTAAAAGGGAATTAGTTGGAGAAAATATTTCAATATTGCTATTTGCTCTTTATAATAGAAGTGTGAGAGATGAAAAGAAATTAGTAAAATGCATATGAAAACAATATGTAAATTTATTAATAAATAAACAGTAACAAAAGGATATAACAACAACAGAGGCATGATATAAAAACAACAAAAACATGATATAAAAAGAATAGTGATGAAAACAATGACTAATAAAGTGATTAAACTTATTCTAATATCTCTCTGTACATCACATGAAGAGTGAAAACACTTTCAGAGTGCTTGACTAATTTCCCTTGTGATGTAATATTTAGAACTTTAACTTTAATGTCACATGCTCTTCAAACTCGAGAGAAAGCAACATATAAATGACCATGTGCGAAAACGGGTTCTGGTAGGAATATTCCTACTCTGTCTAGAGTTTGTCCTTGTGATTTATTAATAGTCATCACAAATTCTAGCATCTCGGGAAACTGTCGTTGAATCAATTTAAATGGGAGGCCAGTGTCAGATGGGGACAAATCAGTTCTTGGAATCAGAACAACCTCTCCCTCTGCAGATTCTGTTACTACTTCAGCTTTGATAATGTTAGGTCGTAATCTTTTGATAATAAATCTGGTACCATTACAAAGACCCCCCATTTACTATTAAAATTTCTCAATAGCATGATTTTTGCACCCACTTTCAATTTTAATTTATGACACGGCATTCCTGAAGGAGTAATACTATTAAGAAATTTGATGGGGAAATTTTCCTTTTCAGCATCATCTGTGGAATCAATGGAATCATCACTCAAATATGTGTGAAAATCTCCATTGATTATATCCAAAACGTCTTCATTTAATTTTTGAACGTGCTTATTTTTTGGACAAAGAATTGCATGTTTAGATATACTTTTAATATTATCTATAGTTATAGTATTTCCAAAGGTAGCTTCAATAATAGATCCATTACATATCATTTCACAGGAGATTTCAATAATATCCATTCCTAAGTGAAAACTGCTATCAAGTTTGCCATATCCAAGTTTTACTAACCATTCACTATAAGCAGAATCCTCTGATCTCATATTTGTTGTAAGGAACAACTTTCTGAAACATCCCCAAACATTGCAGTACTTTAAACTCATTTGTACTATGGCCAATCACATAGCATGCGGTACATTGTCGAAAATCCCCTCCAAAAAAGAGAACTTTCCCAGCAAATACAATCTTCAAATTCATAATTTCTCTTTGTAATTTGTCTATGGCATTTATAGCATGACTGGATGCCATGGTGCATTCATCAATAATGAGAAGTTGGGCCTTTTTAATAGTTTTAGCAACTTCACTGTTTATATCGAGTCTAGAAATTGAAGTTTCATTTAATGGAGTGGGTAATTTATATTGGGAATGAAAGATGCTCCCACCAAGAAGTAAATTTGCAGCAATTCCTGTAGACGCTGTGGGTAAAACAGTACTACCACAACCTCTAATAAAATATATTAAAACTTTATAAAGATAAGCCTCCATGCTCTGAGGGCCGGTTCTGGCTTCAAATATCACCCTCATGGGAAACAGCTCAGGGAGGGTGCAGCCCTTGGCAAGGCGACCCAGGACTCAGTGTGTCCACGCTCCAAAAGCCGGTTCCTGCCTCAAACCTCGCCCTTACCAGAAACAGCTTGGGGAGGGCACATTGTTGCTAAGAGGATCCAGGACTCAATGTGTTCCACACTCAGAGGGTGGGTTCCTGCCTGAAACCTCGCCCTCACAGGAAATTGCTCAGGGAGGGCAGAGCCATTTCCAAGATGACCCTTGCAGGACTGACTTCCTTCCGTTTGGTCGAACTTTGGTTGTGATGTGTTACACCTAGGATTTTTATAGAAATAGTTACTACAATAAAAACAATTAAAAAAATCACTCTTCAAAGCTGAATAGCATGCTATTAAACAATGATTGGGTTACCAAAGATCTCAAAGAAGAAATTAAATACATCCTGGAAACAAATGACAATAAAAACACAACAATCCAAAATCTATGGGACACAATGAAAGCAGTCCTGAGGGGGAAGTAAATAGCTCTACAGGCTGACCTCAAAAAAAAACAACAAAAAAAAAAGAAAAAATAAAATAATAGTAGATCACCTAACTCTACAACTTAAAGAACTAGAAAGAGAGCACCAAGAAAAGCCCAGAGTGAGCAGAAGGAAAGATATAGTAAAGATAAGAGCAGAAATAAGTGACATAGAGCCCCCCAAAAAAATCCAAAGATCAACAAAATCAAGAGCTGATTCTTTAAAAGGATAAACAAGATTGATGAACCTCTAGCCAGGCTCAACAAGAAGCAAAGAGAGAGAACCCAAATAAACAAAATCAGAAATGAAAGAGGCGAAATAACAATAGACCCCACAGAAATACAAAGGAATGTTAAGAAATATTATGAACAACTCTATTCCAATAAACTAGAAAACCTGGAGGAAATGGACATATTCCTAGAAAAATACAACCTTCCAAAACTCAATCAAGAAGAATGTAAAAATCTCAATAGGCAGGAAACTATGGTAGAAATAGAAACAGTCATCAAAAAGCTCCCAGCAAACAAAAGCCTGGGGCGAGACAACTTCACAGGGGAGCTTTACCAAACATTCAAGGAAGAACTAAAATCTATCCTCCTCAGACTATTCCAAAAAAATTCAAGAGGAAGGAACACTTCCAAGCTCATTCTATGAAGCCAGCATCACCCTAACACCAAAACCAGATAGAGACAACACAATGAAAGAGAATTACAGGCCAATATCCTCGTGAACATAGATGCCAAAATCTTCAACAAACTTCTAGCAAATAGAATCCAGCATAACATCAGAAAGATCATACACCATGATAAAGTAGGATTTATCCCGGGAATGCAAGGATGGCACAATATCCGCATATCAACAAACATGATGCTCCACATAAACAAATTGAGAGATAAAAATCACATAGTCATAGCAATTGATGCAGAAAAAGCATTTGACAAAATCCAACACCTTTTCTTGATAAAAACCCTCAGCAAAATGGGAATAGAAGGATCATTCCTCAACACAATAAAAGCCTTATATGACAACCTTACAGTCAACATCATACTCAATGGGCAAAAACTAAAACCATTTCACCTAAGAACAGGAATTTGACAGGGATTCCCACTTTTACCACTCCTGTTCAACATAGTTCTGGAAGTGCTAGCCATAGCAATTAGACAAGAAAAGAAATAAAAGGTATCAAAATTGGAAAGTTGTAAAACTGCCATTATTTGCAGATGACATGATACTGTATGTAGAAAACCCTAAAGACTCCATAAAAAATTATTAGACTTAATAAATGAATTTGGTAATGTAGCAGGATACAAAACTAACACCCAGAAATCTATGGCATTTTTATACACCAATAGTGAACTTACAGAAAGAGACTAAAAAATCAATCCCATTTGCCATCACACCAAAAAAAATTAAGCTACCTAGGAATAAATGTAACTAGGAGGTAAAAGTCCTGTACTCAGAAAACTAAAAGACACTGAAAAAAGAGATAGAGGAAGACATAAACAGATGGAAGAACATACCATGTTCACATGGATTAGTAGAAGCAACATCATTAAAATGTCCATACTACCCAAAGTAATCTATAGATTCAATGAAATACCCATTAAAATACCAATGACATATTTCACAGACCTAGACCAAATTCTCCAAAAATTAATCTGGAATAAAAAAGACCCCAAATAGCTGCAGCAATCCTGAGAAAGAAGAACAAAGTAGGTGGGATCTCAATACCACATATCAAGCTGTATGATAAAGCTACTGTTCTCAAAACTGCCTGGTGCTGGCACAAAAACATATAGATCAATGGAATAGAATAGGGAACCCAGAAATCAACTCAAACCACTATGCTCAATTAATATTTGATAAAAAAGGCAGAAACATACAATAGAGTCATGGAGGTCTCTTCAATAAATGGTGTTGGGAAAATTGGACAGATACATGCAAAAAAATGAAACTATATCACCAACTTACCCCATACACAAAAATAAACTAAAAATAGATAAAGATCTTAAACATAAGATGGGAAACCAGAAAAATCTTAGAGGAATCCACAGGCAGCAAAATCCCAGACATATGGTGAATCAATATTTTTACCAAAACAGCCCCTAGGGCAATGGAAACTAAAGGGAAAATAAACAAATGGGACTACATCAAAATAAAAAGCTTTTTCCCAGCGAAAGAAACCATCACCAAAACAACAAGAAAGCCCACTGCATGGGACAATGATGGTGAACCTTTTGAGCTCAACGTGTCAGCATTTTGAAAAACCCTAACTTAACTGTGGTGCCGTGTCACATATAGAAATTTTTTGATATTTGCAACCATAGCAAAACAAAGACTTTCATTTTGATATTTATTTTATATATTTAAATGCCATTTAACAAAGATAAACCAACCAAAATTGAGTTCGCCTATCACCTCTGACATGCGTGTCATAGGTTCGCCATCACTGGCATGGGAGAACATATTTGCCAATGTTATCACCAATAAGGGTTTAACTCCCAACATTTACAGGGAACTCATTCAACTTAAAAAAAAAGAAGATAAACAACCCAATCAAAAAATGGGCAAAGGGCCTAAATAGATACTTTTTGAAAGAGGACATAAGGAAGGCCAAGAGACATATGAAAACATGCTCAAAGTCACTAATCATCCGAGAGATGCAAATCAAAACAACAACGCGGTACCATCTCACACCTGTCAGAATGGCTATCATCAACAAATCAACAAACGACAAGTGCTGAAGAGGATGTGGAGAAAAAGGAACCCTTGTGCATTGCTGTTGGGAATGCAAACTGGTGCAGCCACTGTGGAGAACAGTATGGAATTTCCTCAAAAAAACCAAAAATGGAACTCCCATTTGACCCAGAAAACCCACTTCTAGGAAAATAGCCCAAGAAACTAGAAACACCAATCTGAAAGGACATATGCACCCCTATGTTGATAGTGGCACAATTTACCATAGCTAAGATTTGGAAACAGCCTAAGTGTCCATCAGCAGATGAGTGGATTAAAAGCCTGTGTTACCTCTACACAATGGAATACTACACTTCTGTAAAAAAGAAGGAATTCTTACCATTTGCAACAGCCATGGATGGAACTGGAGAGCATTATGCTAAGTGAAATAAGCCAGTCAGCAAAAGATAAATATCACATATCACTTATATGGAATATAATGAACTACATAAACTGATGAACAAAAACAGATCCAGAGACAGAGATACATCGATCAGACCATAAAACCTCAGAGGGAAGGTAGGGGAAGGTGGGGTAAGGGGGAGAGATCAACCAAAGGACTTGTGTGCATGCATATAAGACTAACCAATGGACACAGACACCAGGGGGTGAGGGCATGAGTGAGGAATGGGGAGCAATGGGGAGATAAGGACACATATGTTATACCTTAACTGATATAGAAAAAAAAATCAATAGACTCTAAACAAAAAAACAATGATAATTTTAATGAAACCAAGAGATGTTTCTTTGAAAAGGTATATAAGATTGATAAACCTTTAACCAGACTCACAGAGAAAGGGAGAAAACCCAAATACATAAAATTTTAAAAAGTGAAAGAGAAGTAACAACTGACACTACAGAAATACAAAGATTATTAGTAAATACTATGAAAATAATATGCCAATAAATTGGACAATATGGAAGAAATGAATAAATTCTTAGAAACCTGCATGCTCCATGACTAAATCAACATGAAACAAAAAATCTGAACAGACTGATTACAGTCAAAAGCCCTAGACAAGTGGTTCTCAACCTTCCTAATGTCGTCACCCTTTAATACAGTTCCTCATGTTGTGGTGATCCACAACAATAAATTTATTTTTGTTGCTAATTCATAACTATAATTTTGCTACTGTTATGAATCATAATGTAAATATCCGATATGCAGGATGTATTTTCATTTTTACAAATTGAACATAATTAAAGCATAGTGATTAATCACAAAAACAATATGTAATTATATATGTGTTTTCCAATGTTCTTAGGCGACCCCTGTAAAAGGGTCATTTGACCCCCAAAAGGGTCGAGACCCACTGTTGAGAACCGCTGCCCTAGACCATTTATGCATATATGTATAACCCATGGACACAGAGAATAGGGCATGAATGCCTGAGGTGGAATGCAGGGATCTATATATACAAAAGCCTAAGCAAACAAATGAACGAATGAACGAATGACCAAATGACTGGTCAAATGGTCACTATGACACACACTGACCATCAGGGGCAGGTACTCAATGCTTCCAGAGCCAACATCCTGCGGCCCTTTCCCTGGCCATCTCCCATGGCCCCTCCCCCCACCTGGCCGAGCCCAATGGCTCTGATCAGAACCTCCCGTGGCCCCTTCCCCCTACAGGCCATCCTCCCACCACCCAATCGGCCCCGATCACGACCAGGCCAAGGGACCCCACCTGTGCACAAATTCATGCACTGGACCTCTAGTGGGATATAAGGGGTCAATGGGTGAAAAAGAAGGAACATATGTAATACTTTCAACAATAAAGACTTTTTTTTTTTAAGTGCTGAACTGGATGGTTTTACAGGTGAATTTTACCAATCATTCAAAAAAGAATTAACACTTATCTTTCTCAAATTATTCTAAAATATTCAAGTGAAGGGAAGACACCCAAGCTCATTTTATAAGACCACCGTAATTTTAATTACAAAACCAGATAAGAAATAAAGAATATTATAGGCCAATATCCCTGAAATAAAAATATGTATAAATTCTCCAGAAAATATGAACACACTGAATTCAGTAATACATTAAAAATATCTGCAACATGCCCTAACCGGTTTGGCTCAGTGGATAGAGCATTGACCTGCGGACTGAAGGGTCCCAGGTTCGATTCCAGTCAAGGGTGTGTACCTTGGTTGAGGGGACATCCCCAGTGGGGGATGTGCAGGATGTAGCTGATCGATGTTTCTAACTCTCTATCCCTCTCCCTTCCTCTCTGTAAAAAATCAATTAACATATATTAAAAAAAATATCTGCAACATGATCAAGTGGGGTTTTTTTTCTGGGATGCAAGTTTGGTAAAATATTCACAAACCAATTAACATGATCCACCGTATAAACAAAATGAGGGATAAAAATTATCATGATCATATCAATACATGCAGAAAAAAACACTTGATAAAATCCAGCACCTTTTTATGATAAAAAAATCAAAAACGTTGGATTAGAGAAACCATACCTCAACATAATAAAAGCCATATATGACAAATCCACAGCTAACATTTTACTCAATATGAATAAAGTAAAAGTGTTTCTCTTAAGATCAGGAACAAAACAGGATGCCCACTTTCACCACTCTTATTCAACATAGTACTGGAATTCCTAGCCACAGCTATCAGACAAGAGGAAGAATTAAAAGGCATCCAAAGTTGAAAGGAAGAAGTGAAGCTCTCATTATTTGTAGATGACATGATACTGCATGTAGAAAGCCCTAAGGACTACACCAAAAAAAAACCACCAAACTACTAGAAATGATAAATGAATTCAGTAAAGTAGTGAAATACAAAATTAAAATTTAGATATCAGTTTCATTTTTACATATCAACTAATGGCCCAGTGTACTATGGGGTTCCCTCAGCCCAGACTGCACCCTCTCCAATCTGGGAACCCTGTGGGATCGGGCCTAAACAGGCAGTTGGACATCCCTCTTGCAATCTGGGGCTGCTGGTTTCTAACACTCACCTGCCTGCCTGGCTGATCGCCCCTAGCTACCTCTGCCTGCCTGCCTAATTGGCCCTAACTGCCCTCCCCTGCCAGCCTGATCTCGCCCCCAACTGCCCTCCCCTGCTGGCCTGATTGCCCCTAACTGCCTCTGCCTCAGCCCCCACCACCATGATTTTGTCTGGAAGGAAATCAGATGTCCATAAGATGGCCAGTTGACCCGGTCTAATTAGCATATTACCCTTTTAGTAGTATAGATAGATTTTATATCAGATAGGATTGCTTAAATGGGGAGGAAAGCCTTTTTCAGCAGGAGGAGATGCTCTTGGCAGACAAAAATACATAATCCCTATATCTGCACTGATAGCCAGCCGTATGCACTATATTGCAAAATGGTCATTAAAAAATTGAACCTCTTTCTTACACCAAATATCTGTTTCCCTTAAAACCCCTCCTCAGACCCCACCTTAGGTTTTGCCTTTGCAGTTCACCCAGATTAGGTTCTGATTGCTCGGTTTCTAAGCCAGTCAGCATCAAAAGCTCCGCTTCCTAGGCAGCCATTGGATCCGCACACTTCACCCAGATTTGGTTCTGATTGGTTGGTTTCTATGCCAATCAGTGTCTCCGGGCCTATATCTGGACCTGGTCAAAGAGTCTGGGCTGATCAGCAGCCCCCTGAGGAGGCCAGAGAGAAACAGAGTCATGGCTGCTGACTAAGCTGGGAGAGAAAGAGAGAGGCATTGGCTGATCAACAGGTGCTATGGAGGCTGGGGATCAGACCCTGCATCTCTCTCTACAGGCCTCTCTTTGGGCCTGATCTGCAGCTCTTTCAGCAGTCAGTGCTGGGTTGCTATGCTGGCACCAGCTGCAGTGAATGCTGGGTCACCACGGCAACCCAGCACTGATTTCCTGTTCGGTTGAGCCTTGGTCATTATGGACCCTGGCTCTTTATATATAGAGATAATGAAATGTGAGAAAGGGAAACTTAGAAAAAATACCATTTACAATTGCACCCCAAAAAAATAAAAGAAAAATAAATAAATTTAATTAGGTACATTAAAGAACTGTACTTGCAAAACTATAAGGCACTGAGGAAAAAATAGAAGATAAAAATAAATGGAAACATAGTCCATGTTTATAGATAGGAAGAATTAACATTATTAATATGTCCATATTACCTAAAAATTACATTTATTTAACACAATTTACATCAAACTACCAAAGGCATATTTTACAGAACTAGAGCAAATCATCCAAACATGTATATGGAACCACAAAAAAGCAAACAAAGAGATAGTATTAGGAATATTGAGAAAGAAGACAAAAATTGGAGCTATCACACTGCCCATTACCAAACTGTACTACAAGGCCAGAGTAATCAAAACAGCATGATACTGGCATAAAAAAAAGACATCTAAATGATGGAACAGAAGACAGATCCCAGTAATAAGACCACATCTATATGTTCAATTAATATTTGGCACAGGAGTCAAAAACATACAATGGGGTAAAGACAGTCTGTTCAATAAATGTTGCCGGGGGGTGGAGAAAATGGCGACCAGCAGTAAGGTAGGGAGGGAGAGAGTGTGAGAGCACAAGGGAGTGATAGAGGAGTGTGTGGACGTGGGTGGTGTGTGTGTATGAGCTAGGGACAGTTAGATTCTGCAGGTCTTCTAAGGGGCTGCTAAACCAGGCAGTCTTAGGCGGCAGAGTCCCGGTCCCTGCACGGACACTCCTGGGCAGCCAGCACAGGCATAGTGACCATGCCATCTTGGGAAACAGAGCTGCTTGAGACTAGGATCCTGGCCTCAGCACCACCCAGTCTGATCTCAGACGCATACCAGGACCCTGCAGCCACTGGAGACAGAGACCTGTGACCACAGCTACAGACCTGTAGCCACCAAAAGTTCAGAAATCCCCGCAGCAGATCCATGAGTAACAGACTCATCCCCCCTTCCTGCAGGCTTGTGGGCAGCACCAGAGTAACTAACTGATAGACACACCCCTTGCCAGGGCCTCAGTGCTCCAGGAACTTTAGCCTGGAAGTGCGCGAGCACCTTGGAACTGATACCGCCTGGGCCGGGTTCAGGAGTCCTGGGCTGGGAGCCAACACATGAACACCGGGAACTGATCCTACACACACTGCCGGCTTCGGAGCCCTGGGCTGGGAGCGATCCCACGAACACCGGGATCTGGTCCTGCTCCCACTGCCTGCTCCAGGAGCCCTGGGGTGGGAGCAATCGTGTGAACCCCAGGAACTGATCCTAAGCACACTGCCAGCTTTGGAGCCCTGGGCTGGGAGCAATAGCGTGAACACTGGGAATATGTCCCGCATAGCACAGGCCCAGGGACCCTGAATCTCTGGGCAGGAGGCAACACCAAGCACCAGTGACTTGAATGTGTTTCTTATAACCTGCACCTGAGATCCTGATTCCCTGTGCATTCATACTAAGAGCCAGTGACTCCAATTCCTGGTGCAAGGGCACACAGGGACCCTGATTCTCAAGGCAAGATCGAGTGAAGCAACAGAGACTCTGATACTGGATTCTTCGGGAACTCTGACTCCTGGCGCACACTAAGGGGCTCTGGTTTTCAACACCCTTCAGGGGGCGGTCTCTGTTTCAGCACAGTGCAGGCAGGGTCCCTGATTCTAAGGGCGCGTACGAGGCCACATTGAATGCTGACAACACTGACTCTAAGCAAGCCTGGTTCCCACCAACCCACAACAACCACACATCTTAGTGTCAGAGCTCTTCAGTGACATTAGGGTGGTGGGAGGCTCCCACTGCACACGGCCCAGGCCCACACAACTCGACGTTTGAACCATCGGGAGATAATCAGAATGAAGAGACGACACAACACCCAGAGGAAAGACAATGAGGAGTCGCCAAGAAAGGAAATTAAAGAAGTTGAAGCATGCAACCTGACAGAAAAAGAATTCAGAATAATGGTTGTACAATTCATTCACCGGATGGATGAGAAAATCAACAACCTATGCAAGAATCAGGAAGAAATGAAAAGTGATATAGCTACAATCAAAAACACTATGGAAAGTTTCAACAGCAGACTAGAAGAAGCAGAGGACCGAATTAGTGAATTAGAAGATAAGGCAGAGAAACAAGCTCAATCTGAACAGCAACTGGAGAAAAAAATTAAAAAGCAGGAGGAGAGCCTAAGGGAGCTTTGGGACAACATGAAACGCAGTAACATACCCATAATAGGGCTGCAAGAAGGACAAAAAGAGCAGCAAGGATTAGAAAAATCTATTTGAAGAAATAATGTCAGAAAACTTCCCGGATATGGGAAAGAAAAAAGTTACACAAGTACAGAGAGTCCCAGGCAAGATGAACCCCAAAAGACCCACACCAAGACACGTCATAATAACGATGGCAAATGTACAAGACAGAGAATCTTAAAGGCTGCAAGAGAGAAACAGAGAGTTACCTACAAAGGATCCCCCATCAGATTATCAAATGATTTCTCAACAGAAACACATCAGGCCAGAAAAGAATGGACGGAAATTTACAAAGTGATGCAAAGCAAAGGGCTGAATCCAAGAATACTCTATCCAGCAAGGCTATCATTCAAAATTGAAGGGGAAATAAGAAGCTTCACAGACAAAAAAAAGGCTAAGGGAGTTTATCACCACCAAGACACCAATGCAAGGAATGCTAAAGGGACTGGTGAAAAAGAAGAACTAAAAAGCCCAGAAAGAAAACAGACACAAAAAAATAGAAATGGCTACAAACAAGTACCTTTCAATAATAACTTTAAACGTAAATGGACTAAATGGTCCAATCAAAAGACATCGAGTGGCTGAATGGATAAAAAAACAGGACCCATATATTTGCTGTCTACAAGAGACCCACCTCATTAGAAGGGACTCACACGGACTGAAAGTGAAGGGATGGAAAAATAGCTTTCAGGCAAATGGAAATGAAAAAAAAGCTGGGGTAGCAATACTTATATCGGACAAAATAGACCTCAAAGTGAAGGCCATAACAAGAGATAAGGAAGGCCACATCATAATACTAAAGGGATCAATACAACAAGAGGATATAACCCTGATAAACATATATGCACCCAATGCAGGAGCACCCACATACATAAGAAAACTCCTGGAAGATATCAGGGGAGAGATCGACAACAATACAATCATAGTAGGGGACTTTAATACACCACTGACATCACTGGATAAATCCGCTAGACAAAAACTCAGCAAAGAAACAGCAATCCTAAATGGCTCATTAGATCAGATGGACTTAATTGGCATCTTCAGAACACTTCACCCCAAAGCCACAAAATATAGGTTCATCTCAAGTGCTCATGGGACATCTTCAAAAATAGACCACATATTGGGTCACAAACAAAGCCTCCGAAAATTCAAGAAGATTGAAATTATACCAAGCATCTCCTCAGACCACAAGGGCATAATATTAGAAATAAACTACAATAAAAACAACTCAAAATACTCAAACACTTGGAAGCTGAATAGCATGTTATTAAATATTGATTGGGTTACCAATGAGATCAAAGAAGAAATTAAAAACATCCTGGAAAATACTAACAATGAAAACACAACAATCAAAAAACCTTTGGGACACAATGAAAGCAGTCCTGAGAGGGAAGTTTATAGCTCTACAGGCCTATCTCATCAAACAAGAAAAAATGGTAGTAAATCGTCTAAATCTACAGCTCAAAGAATTAGAAAGAGAGCAACAAGAAAAGCCCAGAGTGAGCAGAAGGAAGGAGATAATAAAGATTAGAGCAGAAATAAATGACATAGAGACCAAAAAAAAATACAGAAAATCAAAGAAACCAAGAGCTGGTTCTTTGAAAGGATAAACAAGATTGACAAACCTCTATCCAGACTCACCAAGAAGCAAAGAGAAAGGACCCAAATAAACAAAATCAGAAATGATAGAGGCGAAATAACAACAGATCCCACAGAAATACAAATGATTGTTAAAAAATACTTTACTCCAACAAATTAGACAACCTGGAGGAAATGGACATATTCCTAGAAAAATACAACATTCCAAAACGTAATCAGGAAGAATCTAAAAATCTCAATAGGCCAATAACTATGGAAGAAATTGAGGCAGTCATCAAGAAGCTTCCATCAAACAAAAGCCCAGGACCAGACGGCTTCACAGGGGAGTTTTACCAAACATTCAAGGAAGAACTAAAACCTATCCTCCTCAGACTACTACAAAAAATTCAAGAGGAAGGAACACTTCCAAGCTCATTCTATGAAGCTAGCATCACCCTAATACCAAAACCAGGGAAAGACAAAACAATGAAAGAGAATTACAGGCCAATATCCCTCATGAACATAGATGCCAAAATCCTCAACAAAATCTTAGCAAATCAGATCCAGCAGTACATCAGAAAGATCATACACCATGACCAAGTAGGATTTATCCCAGGGATGCAAGGATGGTACAATATCCGCAAATCAATAAACGTGATACATCACATAAACAAATTGAAAGAAAAGAACTACATTGTCATATCAATTGATGCAGAAAAAGCGTTTGACAAAATTCAACACCAATTTTTGATAAAAACTCTCAGCAAGGTGGGAGTAGAAGGATCATACCTCAACATAATAAAAGCCATATATGACAAACCCACAGCCAACATCATACTCAATGGACAAAAACTAACACCATTTCCCCTAAGAACAGGAACAAGACAGGGATGCCCACTCTCACCACTCCTGTTCGACATAGTACTGGAAGTATTAGCCATTGCAATTAGGCAAGAAGAAGAAGTAAAAGGCATCCAAATTGGAAAAGAAGAAGTAAAACTGTCCTTATTTGCAGATGACATGTTATTATACTTAAAAAACCCTAGAGACTCCATCAATAAACTATTAGACTTAATAAAAGAATTCGGCAATGTAGCAGGATACAAAATTAACGCCAAGAAATCTATGGCATTTCTATTCACCAATAGTGAATTTGCAGAAAGAGAGACTAAAAAAGCAATCCCATTTACCATAGCATCAAAAAAATTAAGATACCCAGGAATAAACTTAACTAAGGAGGTAAAAGACCTCTACTCAGAAAACTACAGGACATTGAAAAAAGAGATAGAGGAAGACATAAAGAGATGGAAGAATATACCATGTTCTTGGATTGGTAGAATCAACATCATTAAAATGTCCATACTACCCAAAGCAATCTATAAATTCAATGCACTTTCCATTAAAATACCAATGGCATATTTTACAGACCTAGAACAAACTCTCCAAAAATTCATCTGGAATAAAAAATGACCCCGAATAGCTACAGCGATCCTGAGAAAGAACAAAGTAGGTGGGATCTCAATACCAGATATCAAGCTGTATTACAAAGCAACTGTTCTCAAAACTTCCTGGTACTGGCACAAGAACAGACATATAGATCAATGGAATAGAATAGAGAGCCCAGAAATCAACCCCAACCAATACGCTCAATTAATATTTGACAAAGGAGGCAAGAACATACAATGGAGTCAAGATAGTCTCTTCAATAAATGGTGTTGGGAAAATTGGACAGATACATGTAAGAAAATGAAACTAGACCACCAACTTACACCATACACAAAAATAAACTCAAAATGGATAAAGGACTTAAATATACGATGGGAAACCATAAAAATACTAGAAGAATCCAAAGGCAACAAAATCTCAGACATATGCCGAAGCAATTTCTTCACTGATACAGATACTAGGGCATTGGAAACTAAAGAGAAAATAAACAAATAGGACTACATCAAAATAAAAAGTTTCTGCACAGCAAAAGAAAACATCAACAAAACAACAAGAAAGCCCACTACATGGGCGAACATATTTGCCAATGCTATCACTGATAAGGGTTTAACCTCCAACACTTATAGGGAACTCATACAACTCAACAAAAGGAAGATAAACAATCCAATAAAAAAATGGGCAAAGGACCTAAATAGACACCTTTCAAAAGAGGACATTCAGAAAGCCAAGAAACATATGAAAACATGCTCAAAGTTGCTAATCATCCAAGAGATGCAAATCAAAACAACAATGAGGTACCATCTCACCCCTGTCAGAATGGCTATCATCAACAAATCAACAAACGACAAGTGCTGGAGAGGATGTGGAGAAAAAGGAACACTTGTGCACTGCTGGTGGGAATGCAGACTGGTGCAGCCACTATGGAAGACAGTATGGAGCTTCCTCAAAAAACTACAAATGGAACTCCCATTTGACCCTGTGATCCCACTTCTAGGAATATATCCCAAGAAACCAGAAACACCAATCAGAAAGGATATATGCACCCCTATGTTCATAGCAGCACAATTCACCATAGCTAAGATCTGGAAACAGCCTAAGTGCCCATCTGTAGATGAATGGATTAGAAAACTGTGGTACATCTACACAATGGAATACTATGCTGCTGTAAAAAAGAAGGAACTCTTACCATTTGCAACAGCATGGATGGAGCTGGAGAGCATTATGCTAAGTGAAATAAGCCAGTCAATGAAGGAGAAATACCACATAATCTCACTCATTTCTGGATAATAAAGACCATTATAAACTTACAAACCAAAAATAGATACAGAGGAAGAACTGCCTCGAACAGACTGTCAAACTATAGCAGGAAGGCCGGGGAGGGTGGGAGAGCAGGAGAGGGGTGGGTAAGAGATCAACTGAAGGACTTGTATGCATGCATATAAGCATAACCAATGGACATAAGACACTGGGGGTAGGGGAGGCCAGGGGATTGTCAAGGGCAGGGGAAAAAAAGGAAACATATGTAATACTCTTTGTAATACTTTAAGCAATAAAAAATTAATTAATTAATTAAAAAATAAATAAATGTTGCTGGGAAAATTGGACAGATCTATGGAAAAATTAAACTTGATCACTGATTTTTATATTATTCAAGAATAAACTAAAAATGTATAAAAGACGTAAAATCTAAGATTCAAAACCATAAAATTCCTGGAAGAATACATAGACAGTAAATCTCAGATATTTCTTGTAGCAATATTTTTTTCTGATATATCTCCTTGGGTAAGGGAAAGAAAAGAAAATATAAACAAATGGGGTTACATCAAACTAAAATACTTTTACAATGCAAAGGAAAGCATGAAAAAGTGAAAAGACAACCTGATAAATGGGATAATATATTGCCAATGACACATCTGATAAGGGGTTAATATCCAAAATTTATAAAGAACTCATACTATCAACACAAAAAAATAATCAATATAAAAATGGACAGAGGATCTTAATAGACACTTTTCTAAAGAGGACATACAGGTATCCAATAGACATATGAATAGATGCTCAACATCACTAATCATCAGGGAAATGCAAATTAAAACCACAATGAGATATCTCTTCACAACTGTCAGAATGGCTATCACCAATAAATCCACAAATTTCAAGTGTTGGTGAAGATGTGAAAAAAGAGAACCCTAGTGTATTGTTGATGGGAATGCAGATTGGTAGACCCACTATGAAAAACTGTATAGGGTTTCATAAAAAATTTATAATGGACCTGACTTATGACCCAGTCATTTCACTTTTGGTGCTTTATCAAAAGAAACCCAAAATAGTAATTTGAAGGAATATATGCACCCCTATATTTGTTGAAGCATTATTTATAATAGCCAATAGGCTGCCCTATTAAAGCAACCCAGGTGCCCAAAAGTAGACACATGGATAATAAAAAAAAAGTGGTGGTGCATATATACATGGATATTAGCCATAAAAAATGAAACCTTACCATTTGTAACAGTATGAATGGACTTAGAGGGTATTATGCTCAGTGAAATAAGTCAATCAGAAAAAGACAAGGACTATATGATTTCACTTATACCAGGTATGTGGAATGGAAAGAACAATATAAACAAACAAATAAAACAGAAACATACTCATAGATACATAGAGAGATCTGGTTGTTGCCAGAGGAAAGGGTTGTGTTGGTGGGATGGGGGGGCAGTGGGGGGGTAGGACAATGGGTGAAAGAAGTGAAGGGAAAAGAAATACAAATTGATAGGTACAAACTAGTCACATGGAAGTAAGTAAAGCATAGGAAATATATCAATAATATTATGATAACTATGTTAGGTTCAAAATAGGTTACTGGAACTATCAAGGGGAACACAATGTAAAGTATGTGATTGTCTAACCACTAAGCAGCACACCCAAAAGCAATCTATACAGTATATATATAAAAGCCTAAGCAACTGAACAAACAAATGACCGATCAACTGTTCGACTATGATGCACATTGACCACCAGGGGCAGATGCTCAATGCAAGGGCTTCCCCCTGGTGGTTGGTGCGCTCTCAGAGCCAACCTCCAACATCGCCTCCCCCCGGCCACCTCTTATGGCCCCTCCCCCCTGGCTGGCCAGCCCGATGGCCCCAATCGCAGCAGCCAACCTCCTGCAGCCCCTCCCCCTGGACAGTCAACATCCCACAGTCTCTCCCTCCAGCTGGCCAGTCCAGATGACCCTGATTAGGACCACCGGCCAACCTCCTGTGTCCCCACCTCCTGCTGGCTGGCTCAGATGGCCCTGATCAGAACCTCCCGTGGCCCCTCCCCCTGTCAGCCAACCTTTTGCTGCCCCAATCGGCTCGATCTCTGGCCAGGCCAAGGGACTCCACCTGTGCATGAATTTGTGCACCGGGCCTCTAGGACATAATAAAAAAATAACTGGCTTTTAACTCATACACACCTGGATTTGTATTCTAGCTCTTCTATTTCCTAGCTGTGTGATATTTGAAAATTACTTAAAAGCTTCCAAACTTCAGTTTTTTGAGTCTGTAAAATGGAATTAATATCACCTAATTCTCATAATTTGTTTGCATATAATTCACATAGTATAACAATATGTATCATCCATAGTTTTTGCTCTAATTCTGTATCTTTTTTCTCTATATCCTCCCATAATACTAGGGCATTCAATAAATGATACTTGCATATTAAAATTAATTTTACATGGGTAAATAAAAAAGCTATCTATATATATAAAAGCCTAAGTGATAATCCAACCATCCAACCATTTGACAATTTGACCATTCACTATAACATGCACTGACCATCAGGGAGCAATGCTCAATGCACATGCATGGAAACATGGAACAGACTGATGAATCCCAGAGGGAAGGAGGGAGGGGGGAGAGTGGGAAGAGATTAACCTAAGATCGTGTATGCATACTAGAGGCCCAAGGCTCAGATTCGTGCAGCATCCGTGAGGTCCATTGGCCTGGCCTGTGGGGATTGGGCCAAAACTGTCTCTCTGCCATCCCCTGAGGGGTCCCAGATTGCCAGAGGGTGCAGGCACACTGAGGGACCCCACTGGTGCACAAATCCGTACACCAGGCCTCTAGTATAAAAATAATATCATATTTACTATGGAGGGAATGCCTACATCAGAAGTCACAAATTAAAGCATTTAGGTAGCAAAAATCCCACAGACACTGCCCCCCTGCCACATACATTAGATTTGATATTTGTTTGCCAACTTTCACAACTTAAAAGAGTTCACAGAAGTACCTGAATTTCTAGCTTCTTGAATATCAGAAAATCTGGCAACAATGGATTCAAGTTCTAACTTAGCAATCAATGGAGCTGAGAAATAGTGACTGTCTTTGGTAGACACAAGTATTTGGGCCCTCTACAGTATCCAACACTCTCTATTGTTTTCTCAAGACTAGGTTCACTATACTCATGTGCATTACCTACCAGGTCTCTGTTTGTGTTTATAATCACCCCCAATTTAATTCATTAAGCTAAAATTAACCAAGGAAAAATTCTTTCCTCTATATTAAGAAATTGAAGTGGAAATTTAGGCTTAGGACTATTCATTCATATCCTGGTTATATTATATTCCTTACTAATCCAATAGAAATATAATATATTAAAATGTTTAACTAAAAATTATTTACAAGTTAATACAAACACCAGAATGTTGACTGAATTATCTTCCCTATCTGGAAGCTGTAATGTCCTTTCATTAGCTAAAAATAGTCTCTAATGTTAGTTAAAATAAAGCTCCTTTTTACTGACAAAGAAGTTGAATTTTCCCACTTCCATAGGGTCTCTGCATTATTTCATATCAGAATTCAATATTTTTCAGTATCCCTCATTTGGTATAAGTAATGAATTAAATCAATGTTGACCATGGTAAGAGTGGTGAAGGAAGGAAGGAAGGAAGGAAGGAAGGAAGGAAGGAAGGAAGGAAGGAAGGAAGGAAGGAAGGAAGGAAGGAGGAGGGAGGGAGGGAGGGAGGGAGGGAGGGAGGGAGGAAGGGAGGGAGGGAGGGAGGGAGGGAGGGAGGGAGGGAGGAAAGAAGAAGGAAGGAAGGAAGAAGGAAGGAAGGAAGGAAGGAAGGAAGGAAGGAAGGAAGGAAGGAAGGAAAAGAGACAGGTTGGGAGTGAGGAAGGAAGAAAGAAGTAAGTCAGGGAGTTAAGGAGAGAAAGAGAGAAAAAGGACAATTCTTGTGTATAGGAGGAGGACAAGAGGGGATGAGGAACAGAAGATGATGGGAGTCAATGGCTAACAGATATGGCTTATCCAACACTATTTAGTAATTAAAGTAATTTTATTTATTATACATATACACCATAATGTATATAATATCATTTGAATAAAATTTTCTATTAACATCTATGTATATATTTGCATAGAAGATTTCTAGAAATGTGTTCACTAAATGCTAGTGGTTATATCGAGTTAAGATTTGGGGTTGTTGCCCAGGTAGCATGGCTCAGTGGTTGAGTATCAACCTATGAACCAGGAGGTCACAGTTCGATTCCTGGTCAGGGCACATGCCCGGGTTGTAGGCTCAATCCCCAGTGTGGGGTGTGCAGGACGCAGCCGATTGGTGATTCTCTCTCATCATTGATGTTTCTATCTCTCCCTCTCCCTTCCTCTCTGAAATCAATAAAAATATATTTTTTAAAAAGATTTGGGGTTGTTGGGGCTGTCTTATTTACACTACATTATTTGATTGTTATAATAAACATTTATAAATTTTTAGAAATCAATTCATTTACTTTAAACTTTTATTTTTCATTTACAGTTTACATTTAATGTTATATTGTATTAGTTTCAGGTGTACAGTGTAGTAGTGAGACAATCATACTTTACAAAGTAGTCTCCCCACCCCATTATTTCAAATACCCATCTGGCACCATACATAGTTTTACAATGTTATTGACTATACTTCTTGGGTTGTACTTTATATCCCCATAACTGAAGACAGCAGGTCAACTGTCCAGTTTTCTGGTTGGTACAAACGCTCGATCACTGTATCAGACAATAAAAGTGGAGGAAAATATCTTCCTGCCTTCCTAAGACTTCCAAAGTTTGCTGGTTCAGGGACTTTCAGATTGCAGCTTCATTGCCCTTAAGTTACTAGAATTTCACTTTACTAGTAGTTGCAGCAATTATTTTTCAATCTTAGTTTTCCAAATTTTCTTGAACTCATTTTAGTTAGCTTTTTCATTTAACATTTTAGTAGGAATTAGGAGAGGCATATTAAGTTCTGCTTATCCAGATGTCCTTTTACACTTTGTGAAAATTATTTAAATTTTACTCTATAACCCAGAGGATGGAATAGTTGTGAACATATTGATAGAAAGATAGGAATATAATTACTGTTTAAAAAATAGGCCTATGGGGCAAGGATGTATCAGCTGCAATTATATTGTCTTTTAGCAAACCAGGAGGCTTTTCCCATTATTACCTGCTTGTTTCACTCAAATAGAAGTTCTGTGTCACAGACTGTTAACCTGCTTTGGGAGAAAGGAAGGACAAACATAGTGCTCCTATCTCCACAGCCTAGAAGGTTAGTCTGTTAGAACTTCTTTCAAAACTAAGGTTTATCTTTGTAAATCACTTAGCAAAATATTTAGGCATCACATTACCTGCCTCCAGAACATGGGGAAATAATCAGAAAAAAATTCAGGTTATTGTAAACTTAGCTTTGAATATTACAGCCAACTCCCTTCCAGCCCTCCAACCTGGCTTGTTACAGCAGACTCCGACATTTTGCACCTGAACATAATTAGACTACATGACAATAAAATTAACCAGAACAAGAAAAAGCTATCAAAAATAGGAAAACAATCTTTCTGAGGAGATAGTTACTTTCAAATCAATGAGGAGAACGAGGGAGAGAGACAGAGAGAGAGAGAGAGAGAGAGAGAGAGAGAGAGAGAGAGAGAGAGGTAACAGTTCTTTGAATTGGCAAAAAGTGTTAGGTGAAAAGATTTTCTAAAATGATTTGTAGTATTGGTTCATTATTTACTTTTACTTTACTAATGAAACTTAAAGAAATCACCAGCTTTGTTTTTCACTTAGAACTAAGGCCATATCATTGTACTTTCAGAGATATATGACAGCATGAATTTATTACTGCAAAACACTCATCACAAATATTTTTTTAAAATATATTTTATTGATTTTTTACAGAGAGGAAGAGAGAGAGATAGAGAGTTAGAAACATCGATGAGAGAGAAACATCGATCAGCTGCCTCCTGCACATCTCCTACTGGGGATGTGCCTGCAACCCAGGTACATGCCCTTGACCGGAATCGAACCTGGGACCTTTCAGTCCGCAGGCCTACGCTCTATCCACTGAGCCGAACCGGTTTCGGCAACTCATCACAAATATTAAAACATTCCATTTTTACCCTGTATTGGGTATCCTGTACCTCTCAAAAATGAAGTTATTCGGTTGCATGATATTTGAAGAAAGGAATAAACTATTTTGGCTTGACCAAATATTTAATAAGACTACTGTATTAAATATAAAAGTACTGCACAATAATGTTAAAGTATTTCACAAGACATGGTTAAACTTCGTTGAAAAGAAGGATCAAAACCAAAATTCAGGAAAACAGCCAAGCCTTTGAAACACAATTACAGCTATCATGCTTATTTTAGAGCAGGATGCCCTTCAGGACTGTAACCAAATTCTGAGACTCAATGATTTTTCCTGAAGGAATAGATTGCTACAGAGAGCAATAATAGTGCCCTGGGATCTAACAGAGGGAAAACGCAAATAGGCCTGGATCCAAGACTAGCCAGATAAAGATTCTTATCTAGAGCTTTTGTCACAGTAGAAGCCTTGTGAAAAACCTGTTTAGTTTTTGAAAATAAATTTTGTCTGTATGTTCTGAACAGTGTCTTGACACATTTCTTTTAAGTGAAAAATTTTAAAAAAATATCACCCCAGTTTTACTTTAATGGAATAATTGGCCAAACCCTGGAGCCCCCAATCCATTGTGAATTATAAAAAAAAATTAGTCAACTTTCTCTCATTCGTGGTAACAGAAGACAGGAAAAATTAATTATAAATGCTTTTCCTACTTATCTAGTAAGGAGCCAGTGAATTATCTGAGTTGACTTAGCCCTTCTGAGATAGATATTAATGGTAATGAAAATTTTAAAAATGAATAATGAACTCTGATCACATAAACCACACTTTAATGCACTAGAGGGAAAGTGTGTGTATACATATGTATAAAGCACTGATATTAAAATTAGAACATATTTTACATAATCTCAAATAGTGATTTCTCAGCAAGTCAATGTGAGAGGCAGTGGGCCATATCCATTCACGTGTAACGTCAAAAGCCTCCATAATACCAGAACTGTACTCTACACACCAAACTCATTTGATTTAGGCTTGTAAACTGAAAGTGTACATTGTGGGATGCAAGAATTTGAAGTATAACAAGTAAAGGCACTATTGTCATTCTTTCTTACAACTTTATGCCCAGTAATATTTGTAATTCGCTATAACTTATGTCAGTGTAATGCAGTTAGTGACTTATAGCCTATGAAGTACCCTTTTTCTTTTACACTGTCTGCCATCATTAAACATGGAATACAACAATCCTGTCCATGCAAGACACAATGTTTCTACCAACAGTGCACACTTCATTGCCTTATACCCATGTCAAGAAAGAAATTATTCTGATTCTAATGTTATTTATCATTTAAATCTATGACTTGGGCAACAGAAGAGAAAACAGACTGTTGTGCTTTCTGTTTACCCAAACCTGTGCTAGTCAAACAAACCTATCTACTTTAAAATATAAATGACCTCAGGAATCTTGAGACTGAATTAAAGACCTGAAACTAAAAAACACAAACAGAGAGAGAGAGAGAGAGAGAGAGAGAGAGAGAGAGAGAGAGAGACCAAACACACCAGGGAAAAGTTAATAGAGTGACATACCAAAAAAAGAAAAATTAACTGCACAGCATATCCTCCTTCTCTTTCTCCTGATCACCCAGCATCCCTCAGATATTCCATTCCTATTAGCTTACCTACTGTCCCCATTTTCAAATTTATTTTAGATGTGTAATGTTCGATGAGCCATGTTTTAAGTTCTCTGCACAGTGCCTTAAGCTTTTAGGGATGAAAACAATATATAAATCTAACAATAAATAAATAATAAATAAGAGAAATAACTGGCTATATGTGAGTGGGTCTAAAAAAAGATCTATGGAGCCTGGTGATAAAAGAGGCTGAAAATAAGTCAACCATGTAGTGTTACTGTTAGTAAAGCCTACCAAGTGCTGGGAGGCAGAAATGAAAATGGAGTTGTAATGCAACAACCAAGTCCTAAAGGCACCTTGCAAATGAGTCTGTAGCTAAAAGGTGACAGCTAATGGGGTATTATCCACTGGCTGAGCATCCTAACACCAGTATTATATATTTTTTCATAACAAATGAATTGGGCAACTCCAACATAGAAACCTACTAAAATTGAAATCACTAAGTTTGTAATTAAGCAGATAGGCAAATGACAAAAAGAATATGCAATGAATACCTTTTATGTAGCAGAAACTTTACAGGGTGTGGTAAAAGAAGGGTTATAGTTGTCCATGTGAAAAATAATAAAATAAATAATAATGCAAGAATAAACTGTTTCTTGTACTCAAAACTGTAAACCTACTTTTGCCTGACACTGTATATGAAGTTTTTTATTTAATTTTCACAATAATCGTATGAGGAAGGTATTATCACTGAATTAATAAAATTGAGATACAGGGAGGATAAGTCACTTGCTTTAGTTCATACAACAAGCAAGTCACTGAGACACAATTCAATCTACAGTGTGTCTAATTTAAAAGCCTATCGCTTTTCACCACAACATGACAGCCTAAGAGTGGTTTACTGAATTTTAGGAACAAAAGTGGCCCTTCCTGAAGATAGTAAAGTTAAAAACTCCTGAAAATCTGTTTTTTCATAAGAGCACTAAAACACAGGCAAAACTGGTTAACTTTTTCAGCACAATGGAAATTAACCAAAGGTTTGAAACAATCTAAGGAGGGTTTATTCAAGAAAAGAAGCTGAATTTCAATAGCAACAATGAGTATTATGGAATTTCAACTTTCTCTGTTTTTATTTTCTCCAGCTCTGAGCAAACATTGAAAACTGGCAGCCTCAAAATGACTGAAATTGTGGAAACCAGCAGCTCAGTAAACACAGGAAGGGGAAAATGGGTTTGTAACACCTAAAGCCCTATTTCCTTTGTTGATTTGTTGATGATAGCCATTCTGACAGGTATGACATGGTACCGCATTGTCATTTTGATTTGCATCTCTCAGATGATTAGTGACTTTGAGCATGTTTTCATATGTCTCTTGGACTTTCTTCTGTCTTCTTTCAAAAAGTATCTATTTAGGTCTGTTGCCCAGTTTTTGATTGAGTTATTTTCCTTTTGTTAAGTTGTATGAGTTCCCTGTAAATGTTGGAGATTAAACCCTTATCAGTGATAACATTTGCAAATATTTTCTCCCATGCAGTGGGTTTTCTTGTTGTTTTGTTGATTGTTTCTTTTGCTGTGAAGAAGCTTTTTATTTGATGTAGTCCCATTTGTTTATTTTACCTTTAGTTTCCATTGCCTTGGGAATGGTATTGGTGAAGAAATTGCTTTGGCATATGTCTGAGATTTTTCTGCCTGTGGATTCCTCTAGTATTTTTATGGTTTCCCATCTTATGTTTAAGTCCTTTATCCATTTTGAGTTTATTTTTGTGTATGGTGTAAGGTGGTGATCTAGTTTCATTTTTTTGCATGTATCTGTCCAATTTTACCAACACCATTTATTGAAGAGGCTGTCTTGACTCCATTGTATGTTCATGCCTCCTTTGTTGAATATTAATTGAACATACTGGATTGGGTCGATTTCTGGGTTCTCTATTCTATTCCATTGATCTATATGTCTGTTCTTATGCCAGTACCAGGCTGTTTTGAGAACAGTGGCTTTGTAATATAGCTTGATATCTGGTATTGAGATCCCACCTACTTTGTTCTTCTTTCTCAGGATTGCTGCAGCTATTCGGGGTCTTTTTTTAATTCCATATAAACTTTTTAAAAGTTTGTTCTAGGTCTGTGAAATATGCTGTTGGTAAACGACAAGTGCTGGCGAGGATGTAGAGAAAAAGAAACCCTCATGCACTGCTGGTGGGAATGCAGACTGCTGCAGCCATTGTGGAAAAAGTATGGAGTTTCCTCAAAAAACTAAAAATGGAACTCCCATTTGACCCAGTGATCCCACTTCTAGGAATATATCCCAAGAAACTAGAAACACCAATTAGAAAGGCTACATGCACCCCTATGTTCATAGCAGCACAATTCACCATAGCTAAGATTTGGAAACAGCCTAAGTGCCCATCAGCAGATGAGTGGATTAAAAAACTGTGGTACATCTACACAATGGAATACTATGCTGTGGTAAAAAAGGAGTTCTTACCATTTGCAACAGCATGGATGGAACTGGAGAGCATTATGCTAAGTGAAATAAGCCAGTCAGAGAAAGATATCACATGATCACTCATTTATGGAATATAATGAACAACATAAACTGATAAACAAAAACAGCTGCAGAGACAGAGAAGCATGGATCAGACTGTTAAACCTCAGAGGGAAGGTAAGGGAGGGTGAGGGTAAGGGGGGAGAAATCAACCAAAGGACTCATATACAAGCATATAGGCCTAACCAATGGACACAGACAACAGGGGGGTGAGGGCCTGAGTGGGGGTAATGGGGGGTAATGTGGGGATAAAAACACATATGTAATAACTTAATCAATAAAGAAATAAAAAAGCCCTATCTCAAATTAATTGTCACAATTTGACCTGTCTGGAGACTCCCTGAAAAGTTCCATTCCCAAGGTTGTCTTTATTTGATCTGAGTCAGAGTTCACTCTATGCAAAAATCCCTATTCGCATAAAAAATAGTCATTAGCAATTGTTTAACATTGCAGCTGTCTGAGGTAGCAATATCAACTGGGGGTAACAACAGTATGGCATAAAACTAACAAAAGAAAAAAGCTTAGAGTATAATATCACTTGGGGCTTTAGTAAATCTTTGATATACTCCTATGAATCTAGAAGGCCACATTCATGTTCAGGGCTGTGTGTAATCCCTGGAAAGACAATGAGGTGGCCCTAATCTTTGATATTTGTTTAACATTGATATTCTGTGCAAGCAGGGCACATGCTCCCAAGCCACATACAGAGCTCCTTGGCAAAGATAGGGAGACATATTGGTTTAAGGCACTTAAGAAAATCTCTGGCCCTAACCGTTTTGGCTTCTTGATGGAGCATCAGCCTGTGAACTGAGAGGTCCCAGGTTTGATACCAGTCAAGGGCATGTACCTTGGTTGCAGGCACATCCCCAGTAGGAGATGAGCAGAAGGCAGCTGATCAATGTTTTTCTCCCATCGATGTTTCTAACTCTCTACCCCTCTCCTTTCCTCTCTGTAAAAAATCAATAAAATATATTAAAACAAAAGAAAGAAAGAAAATCTCTGTCCAGTCATTAGGTGATCATTAAAATAACCAAGGAGAGGCATTAGTAATCATGCATAATAAAAATTAATTCAGAAAAGTACTAAATTATCAAACAGCATCGATAATAAACAACAACAATAAAATCCTTAGAGCGAGAGCAAATCAAATTTTCAGAGTTACCACATTATCTATTGATCTTGTATTTTTTTAGTCTCTTTGTCATTTATTTCTACTCTCATCTTTATTTCCTTCCTTCTACATACTCGGTGCTTCTCTTGTAATTCTCTTTCTAATTCTTTAAGCTATCAGTTAGATAGTTTAGTAATTTTTTTTCTTATTTTTTGAGGTAGGCCTGTAGTGCTTTGAACTTCCTTCTCAGGACTGCTTTCAGTGTGCCCCATAGATTTTGGGTTGTTGTGTGTTCATTTGCATTTGTTTCCAGGAAGATTTTTCTTTTTTTCTTGATCTCATTGGTAACCCATTCAATGTTTAATAACATGTTATTTAGCCTCTATGTGTTTGAATGTTTTTCAGTGTTTTTACTGTAAGTTGATTCCTAACTTCATGTCTGGGTCTAGAAACATGTCAGGTAAAGACTCAAAGCATCCATAGTTCTGCCTCTGCCTGCAGTCTGATTGTTGTTCTAAGTCTCTTAATAATCCACAGGCTATAGACTACAGCAGTGATGGCGAACCTATGACATGCGTGTGAGAGGTGACACGCGAACTCATTTTTTTGGTTGATTGTTCTTTATTAAATGGCATTTAAACATATAAAATAAATATCAAAAATATAAGTCTTTGTTTTACTATGGTTGCAAATTTCAAAAAATTTCTATATGTGACATGGCACCAGAGTAAAGTTAGGGTTTTTCAAAATGCTGACACGCCGAGCTCAAAAGGTTCACCATCACTGGTCTACAGCATGGTGTAGAGTTCACAGAATGGGGCTAGAGGTTTTCCAATTGGGTGGGCCAATTGCTTTTCCTCCAGGCAAAAGCTGCTTGGATGCTAAAGTTCTGCCTGAGAAAGATGTCCTCAGCACCGGAAACTGGGGTGGCTGCTTTCTGAGCTCTGACCCCAGGGCCCCCTACCCTGTATTCTCCTTACACTGCTCTAGTACACTCTGACCTTCCTCTTCTGGAGCCCAAGGTGAGTGGCTGTACATGAAATTTTGTGTGTTGGCCCTTTAAGAGGGTGCCTGCATTTCCAGCCATCTCTCCCTGGCAGACAGCAACCCCATTGCTTTTCACAACCAGATGTTATGTGGGCATCTTTATTGGTTCTAGTGCTCTGGACTGGGAAGCATATCCTGGGTTTAGACCCCAGAGTTCTCAGTGGGAACTCCCCACAGCTGAAGTATCCCTCCAGGTCTTCAACTGCTATCTTTGAGAGCCCAGCCAGCCCTCTTGTGCCTTTGCACTTCCTACCAGTCTCTATGTGGTCTCTGCTTTACATCCATGGTTATAAAGATTCTCTCCAGCTAGTCTGCAGTTGACTATTCAGGATGGTTTTTCTATATTTTAGCTGTAATTCCTGTTTGGTCTTGGGAGAATGTCATTATAACTTCCACTTAACCACCACCATTTTGGAAACATACTGGAGCCTTGATTTTTTTCATTTAATATATGATCCAGACAGTCCATTTCTAAGTATTACACAATGGAAATGAAGGTATATGTCCATAAGAAAACTTGAATGAGAATGGTTATAACAACTTTATTTGTAATATAGCTCTGAAACACAGGAAAACCACAGTATAAGTAGGGTTTCATTCTTTGTAGAGGCTTCAGGGAAGTATTTGTTCCTAGTCATTTTCAGAAATTGGAGGTTGCCTATATTCCCCGGTCCATGGCTCCTTCCTGGAACCACTCTAACCCCTTGAGTCCTCACTCTTACACTTAACCCCATGATCTATTTTAAATGCTTACTTTTAAACAAAAAGTTATGACACATGCAAAGAATGATGTTATAAAATCAATCAATGGAAATGTCTCAGGAAAGCCAAAAACTTGAAATTGCTGTACTGAGACTTTAAATCCACTTTCTTAAAGAAACCATGAACAAAGAATTAAAGAATAGTATGAGAACAACATCTCACCAAATAAAGAATACTAATAAGAGGAAGAAATTATAAAAAATAAATGGAAATATCAAAATTAAGAAATACTATAACTAAAACAAAAATTCACTTAGAAGTCTCATATTCTATGGATTTGAAGTCCATAGAAAATTCTACCCAACAACAGAAGAATACATATTCTCTACAAGTGTACATGTAACTTTTTCCAGAAAAAAAAACATATATAAGGCCTTAAGGCAATTCTAAATAAATTTAATAGAACTATTGAAAGGATAAAAAAAAAGTATGATCTGAGACTACGATAAAAAGAAATTGTAAATCAACAAAAAAAAATTGGGAAAATTTTAATATGTGGAAATTAAACTATACTCCTAACTAGACAATAAGTCAAAGAAGAAATCACAAGGAAATCAGAAATTTTTTGAAATTAATGAAAACAAAAATACAACATACTAAAACATTTTTGATGCATCTAAATAGAGCTCAGAGAAAACTCATAACTGTAAACACCAGTATTTAAGGGAAATATATCAAATAAATAACATAACTTTTCACCTTAAGGAACTGGGAAATAAAAAAATAATTAAAAGCAAAGCCAACAGTAAAAAGTAAATAATAAAGATTAAAGATTGAATAAATGAAATAGAGAATGGTAAAACATCAGAGAAAAATAATATGACCAAAATTGGTTCTGTATAAAGAAAAACAAAATTGAAAAAAACTTTAGCTAGATTGACCCAAAGAGTACAAAACAGACTTGAATTATGAAAAGCAGGACTGTAAGAAGAGGCATCATTACTGACTTTAAGGATTATAAGCAAATAATATGAGCAATTTTACACCAATAAACTAGATAGGCTAAATGAAATAGGAAAAATTCCTATAAAGACAAATTACCAAAACTCACATAATAAGAAATACCCAAGCCGGTTTGCTCAGTGTATAGAGCTCAGTTGCAGGTTCGATCCCTGGCCCTGGTTGGGTTGTGTGTGGGAAACAACCAATTGATGTGTCTCTCTCACATCAATGTTTCTCTCTCTGTGTCTCTCACCCTCCCTTCCACTCTTTCTAAAAATCAATGGAAAAATATCCTCAGGTGAGGATTAACAAAAAAATGAATAGAACATAGTGTCAATAATAAAAAAAATAATAAAAGAAATGGAACATATATAAACTTATAATACATAAAGAGATTAAGTTAATGATAATAATAATAGTAAACTTTCTACAAAGGAAAAGCAAGACCCAACTGGGTTCACTAGAGAATTCGCCAAATATGTAAGGAAAAGTTAACATCATTACTTCACAAACACTTTGAGAAATTGGAAGAGAAGGAGCCAATTTCCAATGCATTCTATGAGACCAGTATTACCCTGATACCAAAAAACAGATGGAGACATCACAAGAACTAAAAATGAAAACTATAGAATAATATGCCTTAGGAATATAGACACAAAAATCCTTAACAAAATATTAGCAAGTGAAACCAGCAACATGTAAAAAGGGTTATAGTATATCATAACCAAGTGAGAAATATCTCAGGAATACATCAGTTTAACATGTGAAAAGTCAATCAATGTAGAAAACCATATTAGTTGAATGAAGGACAAGAATCACATGAGAACCTAAGGAGAATAATGAAATCATTTGACAAGATTCAATATACTTACATGATAAAAACACTGAAAGATATAGGAATGCAAGAGATTGTCCTTAACCTGATGAAAACCATATACAAAAAGCTCACAGCTAACATAATGCTTAATGGCAAAGGACAAAATGCTTTTCTCCTAAGATTGAAAACAATACGAAGATTCTTGCCACTTTTATTCAACATTTCAGTGCAGGTTCTAGCCTGGCCAATTAGGGAAGAAAAAGAACTAAAAGATATTCATACTAGAAAGGAAAATGTAAAATGATCATTATTTGATGATGACATGACTTATATTTAGAAAATACTATGGAATCCATAAAAATAACCCTATTAGAATGAATAAACTAGTTGATCAAGGAAGATAAATAAATAACAATTAAAATTATTTGTATTTATATATAATTAAGAACAATGAAAATTAAATTAATAATCAATTCTACTTATAGTAGCAACAAAACCAAAATACTTAGAAATAATTTTTTAAAGTGTAAGAGTGATACCCTGAAAACTAAAAACATCATTGAAAGATATTAAAGATCTAAGTAAATAAAAATATACCCCATCATCATAATTGGAAGCCTTAATACCTGTATGAATAAGATGGAAGTATCCCCAAATGATCTATAGAGCCATCAAAATCTCAGATGGCCCTGGCTGCTGTGGCTCAGTTCCTTGGAGCATCATTGTGTACACTGAAAAGTCAAGGGTTCAATTCCCAATTAGGACATATATCCAGGCTTCAGGTTTGATCTTTAGTTGAGGCATATCTGGGTTGCATACAGGATCAAAGTTTGTCTCTCTCTCCATCTCCCTTTCTCTCTCTCTAAAATATATAAAAACATATCTTTGGTTGAAAATTAAAATAAAAACACATCTCAGGTAGATTTTTACAGAAATTTATAAGGTGATCCTAAAATTAGAAATGAAAGGAAGCCGAAAACAGTCTTAAAAATAACAAATTTGAATGATTCACACTTTCAAATTTCAAAACTTACCAAATTACAACAGTAATCAAAACAATGTGGTACACCATTGGGTTAGAAATTTAGATAAATAGAATAGAATTTAGAGTCTAAAAATTAATCCTTACATTTATTTTTTAATTGCTTTGGACAAGGTACAAAGACAACTCAATGGAAGAAAGAATAGTCTTTTCAACATAAAACAGGAAAATATTCCAAGGAATGAAAGTAGACCCCTACCATACACCATATACAAAAATTGACTCAAAATGAATCAAAGACTTAAGTATAAAAGCTAAAATTATAAACCTATTAGAAGAAAACATAGAAATAAGTTTTCATGAATTTGCATTAGGCAATGATTTTTTTTTAGAAATGACATCACAACACAAGAAACAGAAAAAAATAAAATTAAATTAATGGATAAAATTAATTTAATGAAAATTGTAATATTTTGTGCTTGAAAGGATGCTATGTTGAAAATTAAAGCACAATCAACCAAACAGGAAAAACATATTTGCAAATTATATATCTGATAATAGAGTGGAATTCAGAGTATATTAAGAACACTTAGAACTCAATTATAAAAGGCAAAATAACCCAACTGAAAAACTGGCAGAAAATATGGATATATTTTTCTCTGAAGATACACAAATGTTCAACAACAATATGAGAGGATGCTCAGCATCAGTAGCTATCAGAGAAATGCAAATCAAAGCCAAAATGAGCAACTACTACTGTAGCTTTAATAAAAAAGCAGACAGTAACAAGTGTTGGAGAGAATATGAAAAAATTGGAACCATTATTCACTCATTATGGAAATGTAAAAATATTAATTTAACTGTGTAGAATAGTTTAGCAGTTTCTCAAAAAATTAAATATAGAATTACCATATGACCTAGAAATTCCACCACTAGGCATATACCCAAGAGAATTAAAAACATATGTCCACACACAAAAATAATTTAAGTTTATACAAATGTTTAATAGCAACATTTTTATAATAGCCAAAAGGTGGAAGCACACCAATGTCTATCAACTGATGAATGGATAAACAAAATTTTAATTACTAAAATGAGTTAATAAGTACTCAGAAACTGATATAGGCAAATAGAGGATTTGTTACTTCACATCCAATTCTATTAACAATGATTTGAAATGAGTCTTGGGAGGCAACCTTATTATTTTTAGGGTTTTGTGATAGTCAAGGAAGTAATGGGTAGGCAGATTTAATGAATTATATATGATCCCATGATCAGAAATTCTAAGGAGAAATATAGCTCAGTGTGCAAGAGGCAATCAGAAATGAAATCAACAGTGTAATCAAAAAGGAAAACTGTTAATTGCCTAAGTAATATGGTGTGGTTTATAAGATTTGGAAGAAAGTATGCAAAAAGAAAACAAAAAATCAAAAACAATGTCTTATGTTTGTAAAGCACTTTATAACTGTTATTGTTGTTTATTAATTGATTCACTGATTGATTACTTTGTACAGCAAACATTGGTATGTAATCACTGGGACAGAGTTACAAAAATGAACTAGATTTGTCTCAAGGAATTCAAAGCCTAGATTAGGAGTTGGATTTTGAAGAGGGATGGCAGGTATCGAAAGAAACAATTATAACAATGAAATAATGTCATTTATATTTCAATTATGTACGTAATCAAAATATGTACCAAGAAATAAGAGCACAGAAGAAAAATAATAACTACTCTTTGAATGAAGGTAAGGAATGAGACATATTCAATTTATTGGGAAACTGTCAAAGAGATGGCACTTTCTTAAATGATAATTAGAAACCAAGGAGACTAACAAAAGGGAACAGTTCAGCAAAACATTTGCAAATCATTTCATAGAGAGGATGCTCCATCTGCTCTAATTGCAAGACTCAGAAAGCATTTGCACACCTATAGTGCTATTTGAGCCTCATTATAGGCCTGAGAAATAAGTAAGGCAATTATTATGATCCATGTTTTACAGTCAAGAAAACCAAGGTTCAGGTTAGGAGAGAAAGCAACTCCCTTACAAAGAGTAAAATTAAGCCTTGGCCCAGATTTTCTTTCTACTTCTTCAATAGAAAAAAAAATTGCATGAACTTCTAAGAGCCCAGTCAGAAAGGTAAAGATAAGGGACTGTTTGGTTCTGTGTGTGTGTGTGTGTGTGTGTGTGTGTGTGTGTGTGTGTGTGTTTAACAAGATGAAGAGACAGAAAAGAACCCCTGCTGCCTGGATGAGTTTAGAAAGAACTGCCCCACTCCTGTTTTATTCATCAAATATAATTTTACAACAGAAACAGGAAGAATAAATATCTTTAAGAGAAAATTGAACTCGATAATAAGTGAAAAAACAAACAAAAAAACACACCTATCTGTTCTAAAAGAATTCAAATCACCTGGACCAGAAAAGTTATCTCTGAGTTTCCTGAGTGAACTTCCATCCTATCTAATAAAGAGGGATTATGCTAATTGACCCTCATGCCATTGCAAAGATGGCAGGGTCCACAGCTACAAGATGGCTGGCAGGGGAGGGCAGTTGTGGGAAATCAGGCCAGCAGGGGAGGGCAGTTAAGGGTGACCGGGCCGGCAGGGGAGGCCAATTGGGGGCGACCAGGCTGGCAGGGGAGGGCAGTTGGGGGTGACCAGACCAGCAGGGGAGGGCAGTTGGGAGCAATTGGGCCAGCAGGGGAGCAGTTAGGCATTGATCAGGCTGGCAGGGGAGTGGTTAGGGGGTGATCAGGCTGACAGGCAGAAGCAATTAGGGGCAATCAGGCAGACAGGCAGGTGAGCGGTGTTGGGAGCCAGCAGTACTGGATTGTGAGAGGGATGTCTCACTGCCAGTTTAGGCCTGATCCTTGGGACATCCCCCGAGGGGTCCCAGATTGTAGAGGATGCAGACTGGGCTGAAGGACCCCCCCCCCAAGTGCATGCATTTTTTGCACTGAGCCTCTAGTATAATAATAAAAAAATTAGATTCTGAAAAATAAAAAATAAAATATGGTGGTCGAATAGGCAGACCTGTCCTGCACCTTTTCCAGATCAGATAGAAGGGCAACTAAATCAAATAACATCCACCTGGAATTGGCAAATTAGACACAGCTGGTGAGACAATTCACAGTGAGAAAGGGCAGAAGATGCCTGGAGAAAGGTAGGATTGGTGTTCTGGTATAGAGAGAGATGCACAAACACCAGGCCAAGAGGGTCAGAAGGAAGCTTCCCTGTACCAATGCCACATCATTTGGGGACATCTGACTGGAAAGGAAGTCCACAGGGCTGCTGGAGGCTGTGGAATCTAGATCTAAGTCCACAGCTATGAGTGACTGCACCCAGAAAGGTAGTCTGAAGAGCTTCCCAAGCTGTGGGGTGCTGGGGGGAGAGAAACTCCCAGTTCTGTGGTTGTTTTGCCTCTGTTTTGTCTTTTCTTTTATTCACTAAACCCAGTTCATAGGACTTTTCAATTACAAACATTCACCTGAGGCTGTGGTGCAGATAGAGGTGCAGATTTATGGAGTCTGGGGAAAGGCAGTGGAGGAGAACAGGACAGGGAGAGGTGACCAGGAATCTGGCACTACAATATTCCAGACCCTCCTAACCTAACCAGCCAGTTTTCTCCTGAAGAGCCAGTCCCTCCCAGCAGCCTCGAGGCAGCTAGTGCAGCCACACCCAATCTCGAGCTTTGCTGAGGAAATAAAGACTCTGAATAGCCCCAGGGAGCCCTCTGAGACTTGGATGAGTGGTCATTCAATCCTGGAAAGCAATACAGCACCACCCTACCTAAAGCCCTTGTCAGAAACAGACTCTTGGGTGATTAAGACTGACAGCAGGTAGACAGGAAAAGCAGGCAGATTGGTCCCACCTGCTAGCAGCCAAGGCTGTGGAAACAGGCACAGAGGAGCCATAGATTGTTTGAAACTTTAGCACAGTGCTGACTACACAACAGGAAACTGAGAAGTGGCAGACAGAACAGAAGAGTGGGGTCTTAAACCAGCCCCCCTGGGGCATTAAAACTCGGCTGAAGCGAACACTTCACTTTTTTTATTTTTCATCTTTTATTGAAAACTATTTTTTCTTTATTTTTTTGGTTTATCTTTTAAATTTTTGTATTTTTTTTCTTCATTCTATTTTTATTTTTATGGTTATTTTATCTAATTTTTCCCTTTTTTCCACCCTTTGCTTCCTCACTTCTCCCTTTTTCATTCTGTTTTCTCTTCTCCTGGCCTTGATTTAGTTTTACTCATTCCTCTCTTTTTACCCTTTGTTAAAAATTGATCTTCTTTATCTGCTTTATTAATATGTTATTATTGTAGTCTCTGTTAGCTTACTCATATATCTAATTCCCTCTTCCCTGCTCCAAGTCCATGCACCCTTATCTTTTCTCTTTCTTTGCTAGTAAATTTTTTATGCTTTGTTTTTCCTCTCCTCTCTTGCTCTCTTCTCCTAATTGTTTAGTTTCACTAACTAAACTCAAGCCCATCTGCTCTCCCATCTATTCTTCTTTTCCAAAAGTAAATGAATAAATGACTAGATCAATTAAAAAATTATTTTATATTTTTATTTTTAATTTCTTTTTCATTTCTTCTCATCTACTCATTTTTCTTCTACCTCCTCTATAGTGAACAGTAGTCCTTCCCCTATTTATTAAATTTCTTAACCCTCACTTTCTGTATATAAGTCTGCCTCTACAGATTCTGTCCCCCCCCCCCACACACACACACACACACACTTTCTGGGAGATTCTTGTTTGCATTTTTTTATTTGTTTGTTTTGTGATATTTTCTCCCCATATATATTTTTTCGTCTTTTTATTTTCTCTCCTACCCTTTTATTGTTTCTCTATATTACTTTAGCTCTATTTTCTCTCTTCTAATTCTTTTCTCTGGTGGTCACTTTTATTGGGGTTATTGATGCCATGAGTACATTCATGTTTTATTCCCTTTGTGTTGTGTCTTATTGAGTTGTATTTTGTGGTGTTCAGTCAAAATTCTAGAAAGTGATCACATAACCAGACACGCTGAGAGGAGACTCCATCTATGAATGGGAAAATAACATTTAAACCCAACTACACCTAGAGAACCCAAATATCCCAAGTAGGGGGCATACCAAGAATACCCCACCCAGAAGAACAGAGAGATTGCACCACTGGGTCCCACAAAACATCTACTATATAAGACAAACCCAAAAAATCTGAGTGGCATACCAGTTTTATCTAATACAGAGAAACAATCAATGAAAAGGAATAGCAAAAATGAGGAGACAAAGAGACAAAACCTTATATGACAAAAAAGGAGGAATCACAAGAAAAGGAAATAAACAAAATGAAGGCAAGCAATTTCTCAGAGAAAGAATTCAGAGCAATAGTTATAAGGATGCTGAAAAGAATGGAGACAAATTCAATACGTGTAAGAATCAAGAGGAAATGAACAGGATTCAGGAGAATATGAAAAATAACATCGCTACAAGAAAGAACACAATGGACAAAAGAAGCTGAGGACTTAATTAACAAGTTAGAAGATAAGGTAGAAAAAAAAAGACACATCAGAGCAGAAACTGGAAAAAAAAAATTAAAAAGCAGGATGAGAGACTAAAGAAACTTTGGAACAACATGAAACAAAACATAGGGGTGCCAGAAGGAGAGGAAGCTGAGCAAAGAATAGAAAACCTGCTTAAAAAATAATGACAGAAAATTTCCCTGATTTGGGGAAGAAAAGAGACATACAAGTCCAAGAAGCCACAGAGCTCCAAACAAGATGAACCCCAAAAGACCAACACCAAGACATGTCATAATTAACCTAGTAAATATCAACAATAAAGTAAGAATCTTAAAGGCTGCCAGAGAGAGACAGAAAGTTACCTACAAAGGATCTCCCATTAGACCAGTGGTTCTCAACCTGTGGGTTGCGATGCCTTTGGCTGTCAAATGACCCTTTCACAGGGGTCGCCTAAGACCATCCTGCATATCAGATATTTACGTTACGATTCATAACAGTAGCAACATTACAGTTATGAAGTAGCAATGAAAATAATTTTATGGTTGGGTCACAACATGAGGAACTGTATTTAAAGGGCCAGAAGGTTGAGAACCACTGCATTAGACTATCAAATAATTCCTCAAGAGAAAAACATCAGGCTAGAAGGGAATGGAATGAAGTATACAAAGTGATGCAAAGCAAGGGACTGAAACCAATAATACTTTATCCAGCAAGGCTATCTTCAAAATTGAATGTAAAATCAGGAGCTTCACAGACAAAAAAAAAAAAGGCTAAGGGAATTTATTACCAACAAGCCAGCAATGCAATAAATGCTAACGGGGCTGTTATAAAAAGAAGAAATAGAAAAGGAAGAAGGAACACAGGCATAAAGAAAAGAAATGGCTACAAACAAGTAACTATCAATAACACCCTTAAATGTAAATGGATTAAATGCTCCCATCAAAAGACATAGGGTAGCTGAATGAATAAAAAAAAACATGACCCATATATTGGCTGTCTATAAGGGACCCACCTCAGAACAAAGGAATCACATAGACTGATAGTGAAGGGATGGAAAATTTTATTTCAGGCAAATAGAAATGAAAAAATAACCTGGGGTAGCAATACTTATATCTGACAAAATAGACCTCAAAGTAAAGGCCATAACAAGAGATAAGGAGCCACTTCATGATACTAAAGGGAGCAATTCAACAAGAGGATATAACTCTGGTAAATATATGTACCCATTACAGGAGCACCCAAATACATAAAAAACAAACAAACAAACAAACAAAAAACCTTCTGTAAGATATCAAGGGAAAGATCGACAGCAATACAATTATAGTAGGGAAATTTTAATACCCAAATGGCACCACTGGATAAATCCTCTAGACAAAAAAATCAGCATAGAAACAGCAATCTTAAATGACCCACTAGATCGGATGAAATTAACATCTTCAAAACATTTCACCCCAAATCTACAGAATATACATTCTTCTCAAGTGCACACAGGACATTTTCAAAGATAGACCACATATTGGGACACAGGCAAAGTCTCTTCAATTTCAAGAAGATAGAAATCGTATCAAGCATCTGCTCAGATCACAATGGCATAAAATTATAAATCAACTACAATAAAAACCAATTAAAAAAATCAAATACTTGGAGGCTAAATAGCATGCTATTAAACAATGATTGTATTACCACCAAAGACATCAAAGAAGAAATAAAAAACATCTTGGAAACAAATTACAATGAAAAGAAAAGAATCCAAAATATATGGGACACAGTAAAAGCAGTCCTGAGAGGGAAGTTTATAGCACAACACGACTACGACAGAAAAACAAGAAAAAATGGTATAAATGATCTAACCCTACAACTTAAAGAATTATAAAGAGAGCAACAAGAAAAGCACACAGTAAGCAGAGGAAGGACAAAATAAAGATCAGAGTGGAAATAAACAACATAGAGACAAAAAATATACAAAAGATCAATAACACCAAAAAATTGTTCTTTTAAAGAATAAACAAGATTGATGAACCTCTAGCCAGGATCACCAAGAAGCAAAGAAAGAGGACCCAATTAAACAAAATCAGGAATGAAAGAGGTAAAGTAACAACGGACCCCAAAGAAATACAAAAGACTGTAAAAAACTACTATGAAAAACTCTACTCCAACAAACAGGACAGCCTAGATTAAATGGATATATTCCTAGAAAAACACAATCTTCCAAAACTCAATCAAAAAGAATAAAAAAACCTGAACAGGCTGATATCTACAGATTAAATTTAAGCAGTAATAAAAAACAAAACAAACAAACAAAAAAAACTTCCAGCCAACAAAAGTCCTGGTCTGGGCAGCTTCACAGGGGACCTTTACCAAACTTTCAAATAATTAAAACCTATCCTCCTCAGATTACTGCAAAATATTCCAGAGGAAGGAACACTTTTAACCTCTTGCTATGAAGCCAGCATTACCCTAATCCCAAAACCAGATAAAGTTACTACAAAGAAAGAGAATTACAAGCCAATATCCCTGATAAGTATAGATGTTAAAATCCTCAACAAAATTCTAGCAAATTGAATCCAGCATTACATTAGAAAGATCATACACCATGATCAAGTGGGACTTATTCCAGGGATGCAAAGATGGTACAATATCCACAAATCAACAAATGTTATACATCACATAAACAAATTAAGACACAAAAATCACATAGTCATATCAATTGATGCAGAAAAGGCATTTGACAAAACCTAACACTCTTTCTTGATTAAAAACTCCCAGCAACATGGGAATAGAAGGATCATACCATCACAATAAAAAAAAAAGATACCTAGAAATAAACTTAACTAAGGAGGTAAAGACCTATATTCAGAACACTATAGGACACTGAAAAAAGAGATAGAGGAAGATATAAGCAAATGGAAGAATATGCCGTGTTCATGGGTTGGTACAACCAACATCATTACAATAATAAACAATAAATCCAATAAAAAAAATGGGCAGAGGACCTAAATAGACACAACTCTTAAGAAGATATACAAACTGTCAACAGATATATGAAAAGATATTCAACTTCACTAGCTATTAGGAAAATACAAATCAAAGCTACAATAAGATACCACCTCACATCTGTTAGAACAGCTATTTATTAACAAGTAATAACAAGTGCTGCAGAGGTTGTGGAGAAAAAGGAACCCTCATTCACTGCTGGTGAGAATGTAAACTGGTATAGCCACTATGGAACACAGTATGGAGGTTCCTCAAAAAATTAAGAATAGAGTTACCATGACTCAGCAACCCTTCTTCTGGGTATCTACCCCAGAAATTTGAAAACATTTATTCACAAAAATATATGTACCTCTACGTTAATTGCAGCATTATTCACTGGGGCCAAGGCATGGAAACGAGTTATTTGATAGATGATTGGATAAAGAAGATATGGTACATATATACTATAGAATACTACTCAACCATAAGAATAGATGAAATACTGCCATTTGCAACAACATGATTGTATCTTGAGAATATCATGCTAAATGAAATAAGTCAGACAGAAAAAGTCACAAACTATATTATTTCACTTGTATGTGGGATGTATAAATGAACACACAAGACAAACAAACAAACAAAAACTCATAAACACCAAACAAAAGTCTGGTGGTTACCAGAGGAAAGAAGAGTGATGAAGAGCAGTAATGGCTAAAGGGGGTCAAATATATAGTGAAAGAAAAATATTTGACTTTGGGTGGTAAACACACAATGCAATATTAAGGTGATGTGTCATAGGATTGTACACTTGAAACCTATATAATTTTTTAACTAATGTTAACACAATTAGTTTAATTTGAAAATTGAAAAAGGACTAAATCAGCATTTCTCCAAAGAAGACATGCAGATGGCCAACAGGCATATGAAAATATGCTCAAAGTCATTATTATGAGGGAAATGCAAATAGAACCACAATGAGTTATCATCTCACACCTGTTAAATAGCTTTAAAAAAAGACGTGTTGACAAGTATATGGAGAAACTGCAACTATTATACACTGTTGGTGGGAATGTAAAATGGTGCATCAGCTATGGAAAGCAGTATAGACCAGTGGTCGGCAAACTCATTAGTCAACAGAGCCAAATATCAAAGTACAATTGAAATTTCTTTTGAGAGCCAAATATTTTAAACTTAAACTATATAGGTAGGTACATTGTTATTAACTTAATTAGGGTACTGCTAAGGCTTAGGAAGAGCCACACTCAAGGGGCCAAAGAGCCCCATGTGGCTCGTGAGCCACAGTTTGCCAACCACTGGTATAGATGATCTCCCCAAAATTAAAAATAGAACTACCATATTATCTACTCCTGCATACATATACAAAAAAATAACAATCAGGATCTTTAAGAGATATCTACTTGCACTCTTATGTTCATTGCAACATTATTTACAATAGCCAAGATATGGAAACAACCCAAGTGTCCCTTTTTAAAAAATTCTTTATTAGTTAAGGTATTACAAATGTGTCCTCATCCCCTCCATTAAACCCCCATCCTCCCCCCACCACTCATGCTCTCCTCCCCCTGTTGTCCATGTCCATTGTTCTGGCTTATATGCATGCATACATGTCCTTTGCTTGATCTCTTCCCCTTACCCCCGCCCTCCCCTACTTTCCCTCTGGGGATTGATAGTCTGATCGCTGTTTCTCTGTCTTTGAATCTGTCCCTGTTCATCAGTCTATGTTGTTCTCTATAATCCACAAATGAGTGAGATCATGTGGTATTTATCTTTCTCTGACTGGCTTATTTCATGTAGCATAATGCTCTCCAGCTCCATCCATGCTGTTGCAAAAGGCAAGAGTTCCTTCTTTTTTACCACAGCGTAGTATTCCATTGTGTAGATGTACCACAGTTTTCTAATCCACTCATCTACTGATGGGCACTTAGGCTGTTTCCAAATCTTAGCTATGGTGAATTGTGCTGCTAAGAACATAGGGGTGCATATATCCTTTCTGATTGGTGTTTCTGGTTTCTTGGGATATGAACAGATAAAGAAAACATGGTATTTTCTTTATATTATAATGGACTATTATTTTGCCATTTGCAAAAATGCAAATAAATCAAGAATGACTGCTAAGTGAAATAAGCCAATCACAGAAGGACAAATATTACATGATTTCACTTAAATAGGATATCTGAAATGGGCTGGTAGAAGCAGAGAACACTATCGTGGTCTTCAGTGGCTGGAGGGTGGAGGAATTAGGGAATTGCTCAATTAATATAAAGTTTCAGTTATGCTAGATGAATAAGTTATCAAGATATATTGTTCATTATGGTGCCTATAATTAACGATATAGTGTTGTGCATCTTAAAATTTAAGACAGTAGGGGAAAGAAAAAGAAACTTTGGGAGGTGTTGGATATGTTTATTACCTTAATTGTGTTGATGCTGTCACAGGTGTTTGCATATACAGTATCCAAATTCAGCAAGTTGTACAAGTGCAGTTCTTTATATATCAAGCATGCCTCAATAATGGTGTTAAAAATAAAGATATGTGCATTTTAATGCCCCTGATATATATTTCCAAATTGCTTCCTCTAATAGTACTACAAATTCCTATTCCCACTAGTGTAAATGGATGTCCATCTCAATGAACCCTTGCCAATACTGAATGTCTATTTCTTGGGCAAATTGATTGGTTTAAAATTCAGAGGTCCTCAAACTTTTTAAACAGGGGGCCAGTTCACTGTCCCTCAGACATTCCACACATGCGCACTGTGGGCCCGGGAAGAGTCAGCTGCTATGCAGGACAGGCAGCGGCGGCAAAAACACCCGGTGGGCTGGATAAATGTTTTCGGCGGGCCACATGTGGCCTGCGGGCCATAGTTTGAGGAACCCTGGTTTAAATGAATAATATATCCATATCAAAATTTTTTATATTTAATCATTATATATAACTAGAAGCCAATTGCATGAAAATTTGCAAATAGGCCTTCCTTCCCCTGGTTGCTGGCACCAGTTTTCCTCCAGCACCCGGGACCCAGGCCTTTGGTCCTGCCACAGCAGAGAAGCCAAGCCTCTTCAGTCTTCAGTCTTCAGTCTTCAGTCTTCAGTCTTCACTTTGGCAGGAGCCTTCAGTCTTCACTCCGCGCCTGTGTATGCAAATTAATCGCCATCTTTGTTGGGTTAATTTGCATAGCCACTCTGATTGGCTTATGGGTGTAGCAAAGTGACACCAATTTGCATGTTTCTCTTTTATTAGTGTAGATTCTTCTTTGATCTGTCTGCTTATGCTCTTTGACTATTTTATTGGGTCTTGATATTTTCTTATTGATTTATATAAGCTCATAAAATAAAAATGAAAATAATACTTTTCTAGTCAAATTTGTAGTAAATGTTCTCTTAATGATTCTTATCATGTCTCTATATTGTTGGCATATAATAGCTTTAAAAATTTGTGGTCAAATTTATTAATCTTTTTTTCTATTGTCTTTATGCTTTAACAGTTCTTCCTCATTCAAAATTTGAGGGGTAACATTTACTTTTATCTTTTGTTATTTCATTTTCTTATATTTCACTTCTTTTTTAAGTAAACTTACTACTCTGATAGCTCATAAATATACTTTAGATACAGTGTATCTTGATTTCTGAAAGGCATTAATGAAAGTTCTCAGTATCCGCCTCACTGGCTTCTTTCTTTGTGCCTACAATTATGTTCAACCTCTCCTTATTTTTAAACAAAAACTTTGTTTTAAAAAAGAACTTTCTTAAAATGCTTTCCATTTTTTACTTCCATAGTAACATTATCCTCTCTGGATTCTCTTCATTTCTCTTTTAGCTGTTCCTTTTCCATTTGTGTATTTTACCCTTCTTTGGCCGCCTAAATGTTGGTGTTCTCTTAAACTCTGTCCTTCGTTATCTACACAATCTCTCTGAAAGGATTCCACCCACTACAATACCTTCAACTGTCATCTATATGCCAATGATGCCAAAACTGATGTGTTCCAGAACACTTCAAGTTTCATGCATGAGCTCTACATCTTTATATGCAAGTCTTTTTTGGCCATATCCATCTGATTATCTTACATGGGAAACTGGATAAATGGTCTTTCACATACTGCCATTAAATGTTCTTGCCATAATTATCACATTTTATTTGTTAGCCAGTCTACCTTTCAGAATTTACAGAGCTTACATCTCTTTCAGATTTGCTTTTCAACATTTGTGGGATATACCTAGTCTGTTCTTAACACCATCTTTTAGATGACTATTCTCCTTGCCTAGGGCATCCTACTTTTCACAATTCTTACTCATATATTCATGATGCAGCTCAAATGCCAGTTCCTCCATTGTCTCTTTTCTACTTTTGTCAGACATGATATTATTCTAGTCTCTATATTCCCAGAGTACTTTTCTCTTATTTGTCACTAAAATATATTTTAATTTATCTGATTAAATTTCTGTCTTCTCTGACTGAATGTGAGTTCCTAAAGAGTAGAGTACATATTATTTTCATCCTCATAGTTTCAGTACCTAGAACCTTACCTGTATTATATGGTTCAATAAAGTTTATTTTCCATTTCACTAAATGCTTATTGAATGAATAATATATTTGTGGATAGGTAATGAAATTGTGAGCTAAATATTATTAGGTAAATGATTGTTCCTCAACATTGGGTACTCAAAATAATGTATGGAATTTTAAAGAGACATACATTGGTCCCATTATCCATAGATTCTGATATAATAAATCCAGTTTAGAGCTGAGGTATTTGTGGTTTTTTTTAAATGCCACGTGTCAATCTGATGTACCACTAAAGTTGAATATCTCTGACATAAAGTCATAAATATACTCACAAATTACCTTTAATAGTTTATGTAAACCTGGGAAAAATATCTTTTTGGAATTGTGAAAGGATTTTGTCTTGTCCCTTTCCAATTCAATATTTTCTTCAGTGACTTGAATAAGATCATACTGTGATATATTTATTTAAATTACAGATAACCAAAATGAAAGAGTGGTTGTTAATAAACTTATGTTGTGAACTTATTTTATGTAAGGCATTATGTGATTTATATGAATAGCAATGATCTCACTTAACCTTCAAAATTCAATTTTAGAGTTGAGGAGATTGAGTCTCAGAGAAATTAAGTTATTTACCCATGACATGCATGAAGCGATAGAGGGAAGAGTCAAATCCAAATCTGTTAGATATCAAAGCCTTATATACTCAAAAACACAGTATAAAGCTAAGATCAAAAATCACATTAAGAAACTAGAAGAATCAAATGAAGAGAATGAAAACAAATTCAATAAGAATATGAAGCAATCTTAGGTTCATAAAAACAACTGTGCAAATTTTTAAATAAAACAGAAAAATCAAACAATAAAATGCAATACTGGAAAAGCAAATACAGAGTATCCCCCCAAAAATGTATACATACTTAAACATTATTAGCTGTTAAATAAAAATGAAGTATATTTTAATAAACACTACCTTTATAATTTTATATATATATAATTTGTTTTGTTTTTTGGGTGAGGGGAACACCCTGTATGTTTATTCATGGTAGTGATACCATCAATTGATAGTTATTTTGGTAGGAAATTTTGCCTAGTAAGTATATTTTAAGAAACGCTAAAATATTCATTTACAAATATTTTACCATTTAGCACAATCCCACTTTTGTTTTAGAAATAAATTGTATGTGTGTGTATATGTGTGTGTGAGTTTGTATGTGTTAATGTCTATGTGTCCTTAAAAGGATGTACACTAAACTGTTACAGTGATTTCCTGTGTGTTGTAGGTGGGAGGTGAGGAAATGAGATTATTTTTTTTCAATTTTTATGTAGTAAAAAGAAAGAAAGAAGGATAGGTGATTTTTACTTTTGTGTGTATGTTTTGTGTGTGTTTCAATTTCCTAAGTTTTTTTTTATCAAGCAAAAGAATTTTATTAGATTTATCATAATAGAAGAGAATACCACATTGAAAGTTTTAATAATTGTCTGAAAATGAGAAAGTCTGAGATTATAAAATTCAGTTTAAAATCCTTGGCTTAGTGATACTAAAGTAGGCCTTTCTAAGTTTGTAATTTCCTAAGTTTTTATATTATTTGTACTGTATAATCCAACAATCCAGACTCTCAGAATTTATCTTAATAAAATAATTCAAAAGAATAAAAAGCTATATTACAAAGATAAAACCATAATAATGTTATTTTTAAAAGCAAAATTCAATGAATAACTTAAATGTATAATAATAATGTAATGGTGAGATTCAAAATTCTATAAATAACCTAAAAGTATAATAATACTGTAAAAGTATAACAATAATACAATAAACATAACATATCATGTTTATTATGTTACAGTATAAGAATAGATTGTGTCATTATAATGATACTAGAGGCCCAGTGCATGAAATTCATGCATGGGGGGGCCCCCTCAGCTGCCCAGCCTGAACCTTCTCTAATCCTGAGGATCGGGTCTAAACCGGCGGCAGTTGGATATTCCTCTCACAATCCAGGACCACTGGCTCCTAACTGCTAACCTGCCTGCCTGCCTGATCTACCCTACTGTCCCCCCTTCCAGCTTGATCACCCCTAACCACCTCTGCCTGCCACCCTGGTTGCCCCCAACTGCCCCCCCCACCAGCCTGGTTGCCCCTAACTGCCCCCGCCCCACCAGCATGGTTGCCCATCACTGTCCCCCTCTGCCAGCCTGGTAACCCCTCACTGCCCCCACTGCCGACCTGGTCGCCCCACACAGCCTGCTGTTCAGTCATTTGGTCACCCTTTACTGACCCCCTGCCAGTCTGGTCGCCCCACACAGCCTGCTGTTCAGTCGTTTGGTCATCCCTCACTAACCCTAACCCCCCTGCTGGCCTGGTCGCCCTACACAGCCTGTTCCGTCATCTGTTCAGTCATCCATTTAGTTGTGATGGCCCCTGGCTCTTTATATATATAGATATTATTTTTTTTTCATAAGCTAAAAGTAACAACCACAATCAAGTGTAGCATGATGAAAATTGTTCACAAAAATAACATTTGCTAATATTAGAATAAGTAAATTTAACATATCTACCCTAAGACTATAGAGAATACAAACATACATGGGTGATACATAGAAGGGATAAAGTACAGTATAGTGAGAGTTTGGGTTGTTGAGTCAAATGTCCTGGCTTCCAAACAAATCTCAGTTAGTTGTGTAGCTTTAGATAGCTACTCTTTGTGATCAGCTTCCAAATCTTTAAAATGAGGACTATACTTATCAAATTAGGTAGTTTAAGAATTTAATGAGAAGGTGCATATAAAAGACTTAGAACAACTTCTGGCACTTACTCCCTATTGTTGACTTGGTGTATGTTCTATGGCTTTTATATATATACTAGAGGCCCGGTGCACAAAAATTTGTGCACTCGGGGGGGAGAGGGGTCCCTCAGCCTGGCCTGTGCCCTCTCGCAGTCTGGGACCCCTCGGGAGATAAAGCCCTGCTGGCTTAGGCCTGCTCCCGGGTGGCAGAGGTTAGGCCCAATCCCTAGGTGCAGCCCCTGGTCGGGCTCAGAGCAGGGCCGGATGGGGAGTTGGGGCGCCTTGCCCTGTCATGCACAGAGCAGGGCGATCTGGAGGTTGTGATGCCACCCTCAGTCACGCTCAGGGTAGGGCCGATTGGGGGGTTGGGGCACCGCCCCCTGTCACACTCAAGGTAGGGTCAATGGGGAGGTTGCAGCGCCACCCCCTGTCATGCATAGAGCAGGGCCCATCAGGGGGTTGGGGCGCCGCCCTCTATCACCCACAGAGCAGGGCCGATCAGGGGATTGGGGCTCCGCCACTCTCACACTCAGGGCAGGGCCGATGGGGAGGTTATGGCTCTACCCCGTCACACACAGAGCAGGGCCCGTGGGGCAGGGGGGTTGGGGCGCCGCCCCCTGTCACACACAGAGCTGCAGGGTGATCAGGGGGTTTGGGCGCTGCCCCCTGTCACACTGATCCCAGTGCCAGGAGGCCTCGCGGCTCCGCTGATCCCGGTGCTGGGAGGCATATTACCCTTTTACTATATAGGGTAGAGGCCTGGTGCACTTGTGGGGGCCGGCTGGTTTGCCCTGAAGGGTGTCCTGGATCAGGGTGGGGGTCCCCACTGGGGTGCCTGGCCAGCCTGGGTGAGGGGATGATGGCTGTTTGCAGCTGGTCACACACCCTTCAGGGTGGGGGTCCCCACTGGGGTGCCTGGCCAGTCTGGGTGAGGGGCTGAGGGCTGTTTTCAGGCTGGGGGTGACTGAAGCTCCCAACCGCTCCTTTTTTTCTTTCTTTCTTTTTTAATTCTGGGCCAGCTTTAGCTTTGAGGCTTGGCTCCAGCTCTTAGGCCTCCGCTGCTGAAAGTAGGTTTCTGGCCTTTGCTTACAATGTTGCGATCCTGCTGGCTGAAGCCCAGAGGACTAAAGCAGGTTTCTGGGGTTTTGTTTAGCTTCTATATTTGTTACATAGTTGCTTAGAGTTGCAGCTCAGAGGCCTGCAGGGGCAGGCGGGGAACGTTGGAGTCCTCCGTCACTGAAGCAAGCAAGCCTCATGTTAGTTTCAAGCTGCCTGGCTGCCAGCCGCCAACTTGTCTGGCAGTTAATTTGCATATTGTCCTGATCAGCCAATGGGAAGGGTAGTGGTCGTAAGCCAATTACCATGTTTCTCTTTTATTAGATAGGATTAACATGCCTATGCCTTAAAACAACTCTATGAGGTAGATATTAATATTTTTTTTAAATTTATCTTTATTGTTGAAAGTATTACAGATGCCCCCCCCCCCCACCATTGACCCCTTCTAACACACACCGACCTCTCCCTCCTGCCCTATCTCAGGCCTTCACCATACTATTGTCTGTGTCCATGGGTTATGCATATATACATATAAATTATTTGGTTAATCTCTCCCTCCCACCCCCATCTTCCCTCAGATTCAACAGTCTTTTCCATGCTTCTATGTTTCTGGATCTATTTTGTTCATCAGTTTATTTTGTTCTTTAGATTCCACATATGAGTGAGATCATGTAACACTTGCCTTTCTCAGACTGACTTATTTTGCTTAGCATATTCTTAGCTTCATTTTACAGATAAGGAAACTGATGAACATAGACATTAAGCAACTTGTTGGAGTCACATAAGTAGTAAATAGTATGGGCAGAAGTCAAATTCAGGCAAGCCTGACTCAAAACTCCATACTCTTAACCATTTTGACGGACTATAAATATACACAAATTAGGGCTTGAAAACGATATTAGCAAAATTAAAATGAGAGATTTAAATGTTTTTCCAATATTGTTTATATAATTAATTTTAAAATTAAAGAATAACTTTATAAAACAAAAATATAGTTTGACATTAAAAAGCAAAACTTTAAAACTTAAAAATATACCTTAATTCTAAAGGAAAAATACTAAAAAATTATCTCAATCCTTTAAAAATAATCCATTTCTCTACCACAGTTTGGAGGTAATGAATTATATCTGTGTCATATTTCCTTACACTTGAAAGGCATTCAAAAAGTGATGAACAAATCTGCTCTCACTTTCCCACCTTATTTTGTTTGGTCATACCCCCTCTCAGGCTTTGCTATTTGAGGACAGTACTTAATAAAAATGCTGTGATGACTGACTTTTGTCTTCTGGCACCAGTTAGCTTTAGATATTCAGTTTACTAAATGTATCATCTTGTAGAACTGATGGTATAACTTTCAAATTTAATGTACTAAGAGTAGAGAGTCCTGTTTAATTAGCTGTTTCTTTAACCCTCTGTTGTAATGCTCAAGGGCACAATACACAATTATTTTATTCATTCTGAAGCACTTCTAGCTTTAATTTTCACCTATAAATCCATCATTCTATTGAATTCTAGCTAGTAATAATCATGGGATAACTTCATTATTAAAAATCACATTCCTCAAAGTGATAAGTGATATCAACTCTACCAATTAAGAAGACAAAAATGTCATTAAAAATCCATAACCAAACAATAGTACTTGCCTCCTGGTCTTCACATCTATGTACCAATGTTTAATTGCTTTATCTTTCCCTCCAGGTTGAATATCCAAGGCAGATGATATTTCCTTTTATTCTCTAATTTTTAAACATGTAAGCAGTAATTTGCCTACATATCTGCTATTTGATTCCTCACCCTCCAGTTCTACTGTAATTATAACATACAACTACCATCTTGGCTCTAACCTTCCATACCTAATATCAAACTTCCTCCCAAAAATTCTAATGACTTTTGGAATAGGTACAGTGATATTATGAAGCTTAGTGAGAATCTTGGGCACCCATGCTTTGCTTTCAGATCTTAACTTGAGAATTCCTTTCTCAATGAGGCTTTCTCTCTCCTCCATGACAGGTCAAGTGCCACTATCACATGCACTCACAACACATTACACATCTCTTTTACAACACTTTAATTCTTGTTAAATCATGCACTTGTATGATTCTCTGATTAACGTTTACTTCCTCCACTAAATTGAAATTTCTATGAGGTAAAGTCGCATGTTTTTGTTCACCATTAAATATCAGCACCTAAATAGTGCCTAGAACATAGTATATGCTTAATGAGTATTTGTTGAATAAATGGTGAATAAGTCAATGACCCTAAGAGATTCAGAAAACCAGAATATTGCCTTTCCAGAAAGGCATCTGATCACAGCAAAATTTGCCAACACTGGAAGCCAAGTTCAAGCCCTGAGGTAACCATACAATTTTAGACAGCATAGGGATACACTGAGCACAGTGCCATATACATAGTTTGGAGGTTAAAATTCTTGTTGAATCTCTGACTTGACAGACAGTGAGGAGTTATTTAAATGTTGTAAAAAAAATGGAGAACTTAAGAAAATGTGTAGAACTAATTTTTATTTTCTAAAAGAGTTTTCAAAATGGAAATGGAAAAACATGGTCTATATACAGATTTGGATTTGAGGACTGAAGCAAAAAATGATATTGTCAGACACTACTTATTTTTCTCTCCATATAATTGGATTTCAGCAGTTTGGGGTTGGTATAAGAGGAAAAATTCTCTGGAGAATTGAGATTTTGAGATATTATTCCTTCCCACCCATATATTAATCTCAGGGTAGTGTGTCCAATGTAGGGAATACACATTTTTAAAGATATACAAAGATCTTGAATAGAATCTAGAAAATAATAAAAAATGTGAGTAAAATGTATTCAAATAAGGTGTAGAGAAGAATTAAAATTATTCATCCTAGAGAAGAGTGGACTAAGTGTTGTTTTGTAATTGTTCTCTGAGTTTTTGTTATGTTTTCCCAAGAAAAAAAAGCAATTTCCAATATTTACTACTAGTAGCCCATTGTACAATATTGTGCTCAGTAGGCCGCCTAGCACTTCTGCAGGAGCCAGCGAGCACCACAGCGTGCCGCTTGGAGCCACGCTGCTTCCATAGGAGGCAGGAGGGACCTCAATTCATTCCGCAGGAGTTGGGAGGGACCTGCGCTGCTTCTGCAGGAGGCAGGCCCGCCGTCTCCTCTCTGGGCCTGCGCTTGGCCATGGAGGCTGCAGGCTGGCCCTCCTGTCCCTGTCCGTGTCTGCCCTGACTCCGGGGGGCTGGCCCGAGCCGGGCACAGAAATGAAGTAAGCTGATTGCTCTCAGAGGCCATCCCCCTGGGACTGGGGGACTCCAGTGGGGCTGAGAGGACTGGGCGCTGCCATCTTTGTGATGGAGTGATGGTTAATTTGCATATTGCCCTTTTATGAGATAAGATGGCAGATTAAAAGAAGCTGCTCTTACAAGAGAGTTTTCAAGTCTGTTCAATATAAAGAAAAATTCGAGAGAAGATGGAAGATGGCGGCAATATAGGCAGACGCGTCCCGGGTCGTGTCCCGGAGCAAATGGAGTGAGCAGTTGAAACTAATAACACCCACCCCAAATTGGCAAAATTACTCAGCTGGTGAGACGGTTTGCAGCCGGGAAGGGCAGAACTCCCCTGGGAAGGTAAAAAAAAAAAAAAAAAAAAAAAAAAAAAACAGGGATTTGGGCAGGAAAGTTTGCCAGACCTCTGAGCCCAGAGGGTCGGAGGGAGACCACATGGCAGACAGCCGCGTCCCTTGGGACAGGCACAGCCCCTGACTGGGGAAAGGAGATCTACAGGATTCCTGGCGCCAGGGGATTTGAGATCTGGGTTCTGTGATCACGGAGGACTGAGCCTAAAGGGGGCAGCCTGAAGAGCTGACCAGACCATGCAGTGCCTGTAAGAGAAGAGATTACAGAAACCAAGCCTTCCCCATTTCCGCGGCCGGCGTTTGTTTGTTTTCACTGAATCCTGTTCATAAGATATTTCGGATACAGACACTCACCTGTGCTGAAGAGAGGAAGAGGGTGCGAAGGAGTGGAATCTGGGGAGAGACTGAGGGGAGGGGGGGGCTGGGAGAGGTGGCAGCGAATTGAGTGCTGAGACACCCCTGGGCCCAGGATCTGGGCAGCCATTCTCTCCGGAGGGTGGGACTCCTCCACCTAGCCCCCAGGCAAGGAGCACAGCCACACCCAGATTCCACCCTTAACAAGATCAAGGATTAAAATAATCTGATCAGTCCCTGGGAGTTAACAGGGTCTGGCCTATAGAGGGATTTTCAATCCCAGCAACAATGCAGAGTCGGTAACTATTAAGGAACCAGCTCTGGGCAGTGGACTTCCCCACACCAGTTTTAAGTGTAATAGAGACGATAAACCCAAGCTACTGGACAGAGAGGCCCTATAGCCTCGGAGTCCAACCCAAAAACACTGCCACCCAGAGGCTGAGCCACAAACTGACTCTTAGCTAAATACAAATTAAGGCAGTCTGGGAAACAAATATGGCCTGCTTTAAAATCAGGACTGTGGTTTACAACACGGAGGAACAGTGTATCGCAGGGAAATTCAACACTCTCCTGAATACCTGACAGGACTAAGGCGAGCCAGACTGACGAGTAGAAGAACCGAAGGACCTTCACTACTGCACTTTTTTTTCTTCTTCTTCTTTCTTTTTTTCACCTTTTAACTAAGAAACCATTTTTTTTCTTCTTTTTCCATCACCTGATTGTACCCTTTTAATTACTACCTTCTTATTTTTAACCAGTATTATTACTGCTACCATTTTACCATTTTTAAAGTGCCATTTTATTTGCTCTTTATTTTATTTTGGGATTAGTGTTCTCTATTCTATTTTCATCATTCCTTTAGCATCAGTTTTCCCTACCTCAATTTTACCTCTATGCTAAAACCCTCTCCCTCACTTTTCCCCTTTTGTTGTCCTGTTTCTCTTACCCTATTCCTGCTTAAGATTTTCCCTATCCCTTCTGTTTACTTCCTGTAAAAATTTCACCCTACTTATATATCCTATTTCCAATCCACTGCTCTAAATCCTTATACACATATCCCTTATCTTTCTTCACTATCGAATTTTTTTTGTCTATTATCTTTCTATTGTTTTGTTGCTGTTTGCTTGATTGTTGAGTATATTGGGGGTTTTTTGTTGTTGTTTGTTTCTTTTGTGTCTGTGTGTGTGTGTGTGTGTGTTTTAGGACTGGTTGTGAGGTTGTTTTGCTTTTTCTTTTTCTTTTTTTCTGCTGGTTTTTCCCCTCCCTCCACCCCCCCACCCCGGTTATTTTTGTGCTTCTGTTTTCCCTTGCCTCTCTTGATATTATTGGTTGTTTCTAGTTTGCATCCATCTCCAGGGAGCTGTTGCTGGAATTTGTTGGGATTAGTGGCGGTTCTATAGGAGTTTTCTCCTCATATACATAGCCTCTTCCCCTCTTCTACTTCATTCTCTCTTTTCGCTCTTTTTTTTTCTCTTTTTTTTTCTCTTTTCGTTCTCCCTCCTTTTTCCCAATTTCATTTTTGCACTCCTTTTTTTCCTTCCCTACTTTTCTTTTCTTTTCTTTTCTTTTTTTTCTCTTTAATCTTTTTCTCTTCTTTCTTCCTTATCCCCTAATTATCTTAATTCGGGTGGTCACCTTTATTTGGGGTTATTAATATTGTGAATATATTTGTATTTAGTGCCTGGTACGTGGTGCCGTGTTGTGTTGTATTTTGTGCCTTTAAATCAACGCAGCAGATCCAAGCAACAGCAGCCTCCTGAGCACCACACCCTCTGTCTGAGGAACAGCAGCTGTATGTGAAGCCTCCCCCCACCAGCCAGAAGAACCACCACAGCTGTGAACAGCACCCACCAGAGGAGCTGCTGCCAACTGAGGAGCAGCTGCTACCGCAACCGCCCGAGGAGTGACCACAGCCCAAGGAGCCACTGCCACCCAGGGGGCAGCTACTGAACGACTCAACGTCTAGATATGTCAGTGAGATCAAACATGGGTAGACAAAGAAACCCCCAAAGGAAAGAGAAGGAGGACTCTCCAGAAAAGCAGCTAAGTAATACAGAGGCATGCAACATGACAGAAAAAGAATTCAGAATAAGGGTCCTAGAGTGCATAAACCGGATGGAGGAAAAAATCAACAACTTCTGCAAGAAGCTAGAGGAAACAGATGAAAAAAATCAATAACATATGGAAGAAGCTAGAAGACACAGATGAAAAAATCAACAACTTAAGTAAGACGCAAGAAGAAATGAAGAGTGATATAGCTGCAATTAAAAACACCATTGAAAGTATCCACAGTAGACTAGGAGAAGCGGAGGACCGAATTAGTGAATTAGAAGACAAGGAAGCAAAACACAACCAAAATGTACTGCAATTGGAGAAAAAAATCATAATAGAAGAGGAGAGCCTAAGGGAGCTTTGGGACAACATGAAACGAAACAACATATAAATAATAGGGGTGCCAGAAAAACAGAAAGATGAACAAGAATTAGAAAACCTATTCGAAGAAATAATATCAGAAAACTTCCCTGAGGTGGAGAAGAAAAAAGTCACACAAGCCCAGAGAGTCCCAAACAAGGTGAACCCAAAAAGACCCACACCAAGACACATCATAATTACCATGGCAAATGTTCAGGACAAAGAGAGAATCTTACAGGCTGCAAGAGAGAGACGGAAAGTTACATACAAGGGATCTCCCATTAGATTATCAAATGATTTCTCAACAGAAACACATCAGGCCAGAAAAGAATGGACAGAAATTTACAAAGTGATGCAAAGCAAAGGACTGAATCCAAGAATACTCTATCCAGCAAGGCTATCGTCAAACTTGAAGGGGAAATAAGAAGCTTCATAGACAAAAAAAGCCTAAGGGAGTTTATCACCACCAAGACAGCAATGCAAGGAATGCTAAAGGGACTGGTGTAAAAAGAAGAAATAAAAAGCTCAGAAAGAAAACAGCCACACAAAAAAAGAAATGGCTACAAACAAGTACCTTTCAATCATAACTTTAAACGTAAATGGACTAAATGCTCCAACCAAAAGACATCGAGTGGCTGAATGGATAAAAAAACATGATCCATACATCTACTGTCTACAAGAGACCCACCTCATTAGAGGGACTCACACAGACTGAAAGTGAAAGGATGGAAAAATATCTTTCAGGCAAATGGAAAGGAAAAGAAAGCTGGGGTAGCAATACTTATATCGGACAAAATAGACCTCAAAGTGAAGGCCATAACAAGAGATAAGGAAGGCCACTTCATAATACTAAAGGGATCCATACAACAAGAAGATATAACCCTGGTAAACATATATGCACCCAATTCAGGAGCACCCAAATTCATAAAAAAACTCCTGGAAGATATCAAATGAGAGATCGACAACAATACAGTCATAGTAGGGGACTTTAATACACCACTGACAGCACTGGATAAGTCCTCTAGACAAACAATCAGCAAAGAAACAGCAATCCTAAATGACTCACTAGATCAGATGGACTTAATTGACATCTTCAGAACACTTCACCCCAAAGCCACGAAATATACATTCTACTCAAGTGCTCATATGACATATTCAAAAATAGACCATATATTGGGCCACAAGCAAAGTCTCCCCGAATTCCAGAAGATTGAAATCATACCAAGCATCTTCTCAGACCACGATGGCATAATATTAGAAATAAACTACAATAAAAACAACCCAAAATACTCAAACACCTGGAAGCTGAATAGCATGTTATTAAATATTGATTGGGTTACCAATGAGATCAAAGAAGAAATTAAAAACTTCCTGGAAACTAATGACAATGAAAACACAACAATCCAAAACCTATGGGACACAATGAAAGCAGTCCTGAGAGGGAAGTTTATAGCTCTACAGGCCTATCTCAAAAAAACAAGAAAAAATGGTAGTAAATCATCTAACTCTACAACTCATAGATTAGAAAGAGATCAACAAGAAAACCCCAGAGTGAGCACAAGGAAGGAGATAATAAATATTAGAGCAGAAATAAATGACATAGAGACCAAAAAAAACAATACAGAAAATCAATGAAACCAAGAGCTGGTTCTTTGAAAGGATAAAAAAGATTGACAAACCTCTAGCCAGACTCACCAAGAAGCAAAGAGAGAGGACCAAAATAAACAAAATCAGAAATGATAGAGGCGAAATAACAACAGACCCCACAGAAATATAAATGATTGTTAAAAAATACTATGGACAGCTCTACTCCAACAAACTAGACAACCTGGAGGAAATGGACAAATTCCTAGAAAAATACAACATTCCAAAACTCAATCAGGAAGAATCTAAAAATCTCAACAGGCTGATAACTATTGAAGAAATTGAAGCAGTCATCAAAAAGCTTCCAGCAAACAAAAGCCAAGGACCAGACGGCTTCACAGGGGAGTTTTACCAAACATTCAAGGAAGAACTAAAGCCTTTCCTCCACAGACTACTACAAAAAATTCAAGAGGAAGGAACACTTCCAAGCTCATTCTATGAAGCCAGCATCACCCTAATACCAAAACCAGGTAAAGACAACACAATGAAAGAGAATTACAGGCCAATATCCCTCATGAACATAGATGCCAAAATCCTCAACAAAATCTTAGCAAATCGGATCCAGCAGTACATCAGAAAGATCATACACCATGACCAAGTGGGATTTATCCCAGGGATGCAAGGATGGTACAAGATCCGCAAATCAATAAACGTGATACATCACATAAACAAATTGAAAGAAAAAAACTCCATGGTCATATATATTGATGCAGAAAAAGCATTTTACAGAATGCAACACCCATTTTTGATAAAAACTCTCAGTAATGCGGGAGTAGAAGGATCATACCTCAACATAATAAAAGCCATATATGACAGGCCCGCAGCCAACATCATACTCAATGGACAAAAACTAACACCATTTCCCCTAAGAACAGGAACAAGACAGGGATGCCCCCTCTCACCACTCCTGTTCAACATAGTACTGGAAGTGTTAGCCATTGCAATTAGGCAAGAAGAAGAAATAAAAGGCATCCAAATTGGAAAAGAGGAAGTAAAACTGTCCTTATTTGTAGACGACATGATATTATACATACAAAATCCTAGAGACTCCATCAAAAAGCTACTAGACTTAATACATGAATTTGGCAATGTAGCAGGATACAAAATTAACCCCAAGAAATCCAAGACATTTCTATACACCAATAGTGAACTTTCAGAAAGAGAGATAATAAAAACAATCCCATTTACCATCGCACCAAAAAATTAAGCTACGTAGGAATAAACTTAACTAAAGAGGTAAAAGACCTCTACTCAGAAAACTACAGGACGTTGAAAAAAGATATAGAGGAAGACATAAACAGATGGAAGAACATACCATGTTCATGGATTGGTAGAATCAACATCATTAAAATGTCCATACTACCCAAAGCAATCTATAAATTCAACGCACTTCCCATTAAAATACCAACGGCATACTTCAGAGATCTAGAACGAACTCTCCCAAAATTCATCTGGAATAAAAAAAAGACCCCGAATAGCAGCAGCAATCCTGAAAAAGAACAAAGTAGGTGGGGTCTCAATACAAGATATCAAGATGTATTACAAAGCCACTGTTCTCAAAACTGCCTGGTACTGGCACAAGAACAGGCATATAGATCAATGGAATAGAATAGAGAGCCCAGAAATTGGCCCGAACCAATATGCTCAATTAATATTTGACAAAGGAGGCAAGAACATACAATGGAGCCAAGATAGTCCCTTCAATAAATGGTGTTGGGAAAATTGGATAGATACATGCAAGAAAATGAAACTAGACCACCAACTTACACCATACACAAAAGTAAACTCAAAATGGATATAGGACTTAAATGTACTACAGGAAACCATAAAAATTCTAGAAGAATCCAAAGGCAACAAAATCTCAGACATATGCCGAAGCAATTTCTTCATTGATACAGCTCCTAGGGCACTTGAAACGAAAGAGAAAATGAACAAATGGGACTACATCAAAATAAACAGCTTCTGCACAGCAAAAGAAACCATCAACAAAACAACGAGAAAACCCACTGTGTGGGAAAACATATTTGCCAATGTCATATCTGATAAGGGCCTAATCTCCAAAATTTATAGGGAACTCATACAACTTAACAAAAGGAAGATAAACAATCCAATCAAAAAATGGGCAAATGACCTAAATAGACACCTTTCAAAAGAGGACATTCAGAAAGCCAAGAGACATATGAAAACATGCTCAAAGTCACTAATCATCCGAGAGATGCAAATGAAAACAACAATGAGGTACCATCTCACACCTGTCAGACTGGCTATCATCAACAAATCAACAAACGACAAGTGCTGGAGAGGATGTGGAGAAAAAGGAACACTTGTGCACTGCTGGTGGGAATGCAGACTGGTGCAGCCACTATGGAAGACAGTATGGAGTTTCCTTAAAAAACTGAAAATGGAACTCCCATTTGACCCTGTGATCCCACTTCTAGGAATATATCCCAAGAAAACGGAAACACCAATCAGAAAGGATATATGCACCCCTATGTTCATAGCAGCACAATTCACCATAGCTAAGATCTGGAAACAGCCTAAGTGCCCATCAGTAGATGAATGGATCAGAAAACTGTGGTACATCTACACGATGGAATACTATGCTGCTCTAAAAAGGAAGGAACTCTTACCATTTGCAACGTCATGGATGGAACTGGAGAGCATTATGCTAAGTGAAATAAGCCAGTCAATGAAGGAAAAATACCACATGATCTCACTCATTCATGGATAATAGAGACCATTATAAACTTTTGAACAATAATAGATACAGAGGCAGAGCTGCCTCAAACAGATTGTCAAACTGCAGCAGGAAGGCCGGGGAGGGTTGCGGAGCAGGAGGTAGGGGGGTAAGAGATCAACTAAAGGACTTGTATGCATGCATATAAGCATAACCAGTGGACATAAGACATTGGGGGATAGGGGAGGCTAGGGGACTGTCTAGGGCGGGGGGATAAAATGGACACATATGTAATACCCTTTGTAATACTTTAAGCAATAAAAAAAAAAAAAATGGGCAAAGGACCTAAATAGACACCTTTCAAAAGAGGACATTCAGAAAGCCAAGAGACATATGAAAACATGCTCAAAGTCACTAATCATCTGAGAGATGCAAATCAAAACAACAATGAGGTACCATCTCACACCTGTCAGACTGGCTATCATTAACAAATCAACAAACGACAAGTGCTGGAGAGGATGTGGAGAAAAAGGAACACTTGTGCACTGCTGGTGGGAATGCAGATTGGTGCAGCCATTATGGAAGACAGTATGGAGTTTCCTCAAAAAACTACAAATGGAACTCCCATTTGACCCTGTGATCCCACTTCTAGGAATATATCCCAAGAAACCAGAAACACCAATCAGAAAGGATATATGCACCCCTATGTTCATAGCAGCACAATTCAGCATAGCTAAGATCTGGAAACAGCCTAAGTGCCCATCAGTAGATGAATGGATTAGAAAACTGTGGTACATCTACACGATGGAATACTATGGTGCTCTAAAAAGGAAGGAACTCTTACCATTTGCAGCGGCATGGATGGAACTGGAGAGCATTATGCTAAGTGAAATAAGCCAGTCAATGAAGGAAAAATACCACATGATCTCACTCATTCATGGATAATAGAGACCATTATAAACTTTTGAACAATAATAGATACAGAGGCAGAGATGCCTCAAACAGATTGTCAAACTGCAGCGGGAAGGCCGGGGAGGGTTGGGGGGCAGAAGGGAGTGGGGTGGGGGATCATCCAAAGGACTTGTATGCATGCATATAAGCATAACCAATGGACATAAGACACTGGGGGATAGGGGAGGCTAGGGGACTGTCAAGGGCGGGGGGAAAAAAGTACACATATGTAATACCCTTTGTAATACTTTAAGCAATTAAAGAAAATAATAATAAAAAAATAAAATTTGAAAGAAAATATTAAAAAATATATATATATAAAGAAAAATTCCCTAACAGTAAGGATTATTAGTTATGAAAATGAGTGATTTATGGGAATCAAGAAAGTCCTTTAGTTAAGATCTTTAAGAAAACATACCAGCCTCTCAGAAATTGGAAATTCTACTTAAAGGTAGATACAGGGCTGATGTGGCTGTTGTGTGGATTATATGACTTCTCAAGTCTTTTTCAGCCACAGATGTCTGTAAATTTAAAAAGTTAACCAAAGCACATTAAAATACTTAACAGATGCAGCCCTCCAGACAAAACCATCATGCTGGTTTTATAAAATGCCCAGATATTACCTCTCAGCAGCAGTTAGTAGAAGCAAATATTTATTGCATCCTGATAAGGGTCAGAAGTCACACTTAACTATATTTTGCTATTAAATATGGAGGTATTGTTGTCAAGCATTAAAGGAATAACATTAAACATGAATTCAACAAGTTGAACCTAATATGTGTAGGCTGTTTCCACAATTTGGAATGGTGCAAACATGAAAGAAAACATGTAATATTATATTTTCCAAAATCAACAAAGTGAGATAGCTAGATTGATATGCCTCAAAAAAAAAAAAAATTCAGTAGCTATAGGACTGCTGAACAACACTGAGACTCAACAGAGAGTCAATGGCTGTTTTCACAAACCATCACCAAACAGAAGAAAATAACAAAGTTCCTAATGGTCTTCTTAATGTTGCATGGATGGGTTTTTACATGTGACCCATAAGTCACATGCATAGCTTGTTTTAGTATACTAGTATACTGAGGTTCTGCCCATGTGGACTATAGACAGCAAATAGCCTTTAGTATTCATTGTGAAACTGCCACATTGTATTAACTACACTATATATAAAAACCTATAGTTCAGAGTTAAATTACAAAATTAAAGTTATTATTGTAGCACAAAAATGAAATGTGTGCATATATGTATATATACTTGGTGGGCAAAAGTAGATTTACAGTTGTGAGTAACAGTTTATTAGTGTATTATTTTTGTAATTATTTGATTATTTTCCATATGTATAACTGTAAACCTACTTTGTTCACCCCGTATATGCAGCAAATTCATTAATCATTTTTCATAGTTTTACACACAGTAAGCAAAGTATATTCATAATCAAACAGAGAAAAAAATTGATTTAACTAATGCTAAGAGAATCATGAAATATTGGCCAACTGAAAGCATCATCTATGGGGGAACCACCCAGCTAAAAAGCTTTAAATTTAGGGCATTTCCCGCTCTCATCCCTTTATTCGGAGAATCACATAAAAATCTTTACAATGTGTTTAGAAACTTTCCATTTGTTATCTTTAGTCATTTTACTTTGAAACATCGCATCTTTTTTTAAACATATTTTTTATTGATTTCAGAGAGAAAGGTACAGGGAGAGAGTGATGGAAACATGAATGAGAGAATCATTTATCTGTTACCTCCCGCATGCCCCAAACTGGGGATCGAGACTGCAACCCAGGCATATACCCTGACCATGGAATCAAACCATTACCTCCTGGTTCATAGGTCCAACACTCAACCACTGAGCCACACCAGCTGGGTGAAACATCTCATCTTGATGAGGCCAAAGAGGGTAGACAGACTAGCAAATGAAAAATGACCCCCCCTCCCACCCATGTCTTCTTAATCTGGTGATTTACCATTTAACAAGAACTTTTGCAATTTCATTAAGAATTTATATCTGAGGTCACAACAACCTGGGTCCCTTCAGAATTTCTATCTGCAGCCAAGGAGGCCCAAGTGAAAGAGCCACTGAAGAGTAGGAGTAGACCTGTCACCACCCTTCACCAGAATAATTTTAAGATAGATCTGTGGTAACCTAAAATACTGGGGCCTTCTCCAGAAATAACAAGCAGCACTATAAAGCTCTTATATAAGTGAATATAATCCATTGGTGAATGGAACAATTAAATTAACACAGATTCCAGCATCATTTATTGTTCACACAGAGAACAATTAATACACTAAGAAAAATCATTAGTAACATAAATGCAAGCAATGTAAACCTATGGAACTGCCTCATCTACACTTTTGGAGAATTCATTTTAACAAAGAGAGACCCAAATCAAAACCAATATTTCTCAGGATTGGAAGAAGTAGAGGAAGACAAAGCAGGGATAAATGGTGACAGAAAGAGACTTGACTTTGGGTAGTGAAATGTTATAGAATTGCACACTTGAATGAAACAAGTATGGTTTTGTTAACCAATTTTACCCCAATAAGTTCAATTATAAAACAAGATTTCTCCAAGATCTCTGCCTCATAGAAGAGACACATACATATAATTCTTTTTTTTTATTTTAATTTTATTTTTTATTGTTTAAAGTATTACAAATAGTAGTACATATGTCTCCTTTTTCCCGCATTGACCTACCCAGGCCTCTCCAACCCCCAAGCACATGCCCTCATACCCCACCCTAGTGTCTGTGTCCATTGGTTATCCTTATATGCATGCTTACAAGTCCTTTCGTTGATCTCTTACCCACCCCCTCAAACCCTCCCCTGCCTTCCCGCTGCAGTTGGAAAGTCTGGTCAATGCTTCTTTGAATCTGTATCTATTTGTGTTCATCAATTTATGATGTTCATTATATTCCATAGATGAGCGAGATCATGTGATATTTATTTTTCTCTAACTAGTTTATTTCGCTTAGCATAATGCTCTCCAGTTACATCCATGATGTTGCAAAAGGTAACAGTTCCTTCTTTTTTACAGCAGCTTAGAATTCCATTGTTTAGATGTACAACCATTTTTTAATTCACTTATCAGCTGATGGACATTTAGGCTGTTTCCAAATCTTAGCTATTGTATATTGTGCTACTGTGAACATTGGGGTGCATATATCCTTTCTGATTAGTGTTTCTGTTTTCTTGGGATATATACCTAGAAGTGGGATTACTGGGTCAAATGGCAGTTCCATTTTTAGTTTTTTGAGAAAATGCCATATTGTTTTCCATAGTGGCTGCACCAATCTGCATTCCCACCAGCAGTGCAAGAGGATTCCTTTTTCTCTGCATCCTTTCCAGCACTTGTTTGTTGATTTGTTGATGATAGCCATTCTGACAGGTGTGAGATGGTACTTCATTGTTGTGTTGATTTCCATCTCTCAGATGATTAATGACTTTGAGCATGTTTTCATATGTCTCCTCGCCTTCTGTGTGTCCTCTTTCAAAAACTGTCTATTTAGGTTTTGCCCATTTTTTGATTGGATTGTTTATCTTCCTTTGGTTAAGTTGTATGAGTTCCCTATAAATTTTGGAGATTAAACCCTTATCAGACATAATATTGGTAAATATGTTCTCTCATACAGTGGGCTTTTTTGTTGATTTGTTGATGGTTTCTTTTGCTGTGCAGAAGCTTTTTTTATTTTGGTGTAGTCCCATTTGTTTATTTTCTCCTTAGTTTCCATTGCCCTAGGAGTTGTGTTGTCAATAAAGATTTTGCTACTACAAATGTCTGTTATTTTCCTGAGTATGGCTTCTTCTATGATTTTTATGGTTTCCCATCTTAGTTTTAAGCCCTGAAGTCAATTTTGAGTTTATTTTTATGTATAGTGTAAGTTGCTGGTCTATTTTCAATTTTTTTGCATGTATCTGTCCAATTTTCCCAATACCACTTATTGAAGAGACTATCTTGACTCCATTGTATGCTCTTGCCTCCTTTGTCAAATATTAATTGAGCATAATTGCTTCTGTTGGTTTCTGGGTTCTTTGTTCTGTTCCACTGGTCTATGTCTATTCTTGTGCCAGTACAGGCAGTTTTGAGAACAGTGCCTTTATAGTATAGCCTGATATCTGGTATTTTGATCCCTCCAACATTGTTCTTCTTTCTCAAGATTGCTGCAGCTATTTGGGGTCTTTTTTTATTCCATTTGAATTTTTGGAGATTTGTTCCAGGTCTTTGAAGTATGCCATTGGTATTTTAATGAGGATTGCATTGAATTTATAGATTGCTTTGGGAAGTATGGACATTTTAATGATGTTGATTCTACCAATCCATGAACATGGTGTATTCTTCCATTTGTTTGTGTCTTCCTCTATCTCTTTTTTTCAGCGTCCTGTAATTTTATGAGTACAGATCCTTTACCTCCTTGGTTATATTTATTCCTAGGTATCTTAATTTTTTGTTTAAATGGTAAATGGGATTGTTTTGTTTAGTTTCTCTTTCTGTGAGTTGATTATTGGTGTATAGAAAAGCCATAGACTTCTGGGTGTTAATTTTGTATCCTGTTACATTGCTGAATTCATTTATTAAGTCTAGTAGTTATTTTTTTGGAGTCTTTAGGGTTTTCTATGTACAATACCATGTCATCTGTGAATAATGACTATTTTACTTCGTCTTTTCCAATTTGAATGCCTTTTATTTCTTCTTCTTGTCAGATCATCATGGCTTGTACCTCCAGTACTATGTTGAACAGGTGTGGTGAGAGTGGGCAACCCTGTCTTGTTCCTGTTCTTAGGGAAAATGATGTTAATTTTTGCCCATTGAGTATGTTGTTTGCTGTAGGTTTGCCATATATGACTTTTATTATGTTGAGGTATGATCCTTCTATTCCCTCCTTGATGAAAGTTTTTATCAAGAAAGGGTATTGGATTTTGTCAAATGCTTTTTCTGCATCAATGTATATGATTATATGTTTTTTATCTCTCAATTTGTTTCTGTAGTGTATCACGTTTATTGATTTGTGGATATCGTACCATCCTTGCATCCGCAGAATAAATTCCACTTGGTTATGATGTATGATATTTCTGATGTAATGCTGGATTCAATTTGTTAGAATTTTGTTGAGGATTTTGGCATCTATGTTCATGAGGGATATTGGTCTGTAATTCTCTTTCTTTGTAGTGTCTTTATCTGGTTTGGGATTAGGGTAATGCTGGCTTCATAGAAAGAGCTTGGAAGTGTTCTCTCCTCTTAAATTTTATGGAATAGCCTGAGGAAGATAAGTTTTATTGCTTTTTTGAATGTTTGATAAAATCCCCTCTGAAACCGTCTGATCCAGGGCTTTTGTTTGTTGTAAGTTTTTTGATTACTGCTTTAATTTCCTCCATAGTTATCCACCTATTCAGATTTTTTTTTATTCTTCCTGGTTGAGTTTTAGAAGGTCATATTTTTCTAGGAATATGTTCATTTCTTCTAGATTGACCAGTTTGTTGGAATAGAGTTGCTCATAGTATTATTTTTATGAGTCTTCATACTTCTATGAGGTTTGCTGTTATTTCACCTCTTTTATTTCTGATTTTGTTTATTTGTGTCCTCTTTGTTTCTTTGTGAGTTGAGCTAGAGGTTCATCAATCTTAATTATCCTTTCAAACAACCAGCTCTTGCTTTCATTGATCTTTTGTATTGTTTTTTGGGTCTCTATGTCATTTATTTTTGCGCTGATCTTTATTATTTCCTTCCTTATACTGACTCTGGGGTTTTCTTGTTGCTCTCTGTTTAATTCTTCAAGTTGCAGAGTTAGATGATTTATTACTATTTTTATTTGTTGTTTTTTTTTTTGGTTTTTTGTTGTTTTTCTGTTTTGTTTTGTTTTGTTTTAATATATTTTATTGATTTTTTTTTACAGAGAGGAAGGGAGAGAGATAGTTAGAAACATCGATGAGAGAGAAATAAAGATCAGCTGCCTCCTGCACACCTTCTACTGGGGATGTGCCCGCAACCAAGGTACGTGGCCTTGACCGGAACCAAACCTGGGAACTTTCAGTCTGCAGGCCGAAGCTCTATCCACTGAGCCAAACCGGTTATGGCAGTTTTGTTTCTTTTAGGTAGGCCTGTAATGCTATGAACTTCCCCCTCAGGACTGCTTTCACTGCGCCCCATAGATTTTAAATTGTTTGTTTTTATTGTCATTTGTGTCCAGGATGTTTTTTTATTTCTTCTTTGATCTCTTTGGTTACCCAATCATTGTTTAATAGTATGCTATTCAGCCTCCAAGTGTTTGAATTTTTGTGATTGTTTGTATTGTAGTTGATTTCTAATTTTATGCCATTGTGATCTGAGAAGGTGCTTGTTACTATTTCTATTCTCTTGAATTTGAAGAGACTTTGCCTGTGTCCTAATATATGGTCTATCTTTGAAAATGTCCCATGTGCACTGGAGAAGAATGTATATTCTGTAGCTTTGGGGTGAAATATTCTGAAGATGTCAATTAAGTCCATCTGATCTAGTGAATCATTTAGGATTGCTGTTTCTTGTTTGATTTTTTTTGTCTAGAGCTTGGTTCTCAATCTTCCTAATTCGGCGACCCTTTAATATAGTTCTTCATGTTGTGGTGACCCCCAATTTCATAGTTACAAATTGAACATAATTAAAGCATAGTGATTAATTACAAAAAACAATATGTAATTATATATGTGTTTTCTTATGGTCTTAGGCAACCTTTGTGAAAGGGTCGTTTGGCCCCCAAAGGGGTCGTGACCCACAGGTTGAGAACCGCTATTCTAGAGGTTTTATCCAGCAATGTTAATGGGGTATTAAAGTATCCTACTATGATTGTATTGCTGTCAATATCTCCTCTGATACCTTCCAGAAGTGTTGTTTTTGTTTTTGCTTTTTTATGTATTTGGGTGCACATATGTTTAGCAGAGTTATATCATCTTGTATCCATCCCTTTAGAATTATGAAGTAGCCTTCCTTGTCTCTTATTATGGTTTTCACTTTGAGGTCTATTTTGTCAGATATAAGTATTTCTACCTTAGCTTTTTATTTTATTTTCATTTGCCTGAAAGATATTTTTCCATCCATTCACTTTCAGTCTGTGTGAGTCCCTTGTTCTGAGGTGGGTCTCTTATAAACAGCATATATATGGGTCATGTTTTCTTATCCATTCAGTCACTCTATGTCTTTTGATTAGAGCATTTAATTCATTTATATTTAAAGTTATTATTAATAGGTACTTTGTTGTAGCCATTTCTTTTCTTTATGCCTGTGTTCATTCCTCCCTTTCTATTTCTTCTTTTTATACCATTCCATTTAGCATTTCTTGCATTGCTGGATTGGTAGTGATAAACTCCCTTAGCCTTTTTTTTTTTTTTTTGTCTGAGAAGCTCCTGATTTCCCCTTCAATTTTAACTGATAGCCTTGCTGGATAGAGTATTCTTCGATGCAGTCCTTTCCTTTGCATCACTTTGTATACTTCATTGTATTTGCTTCTGGCTTGATGTGTTTATGTTGCAAAATAATTTGATAATCTGATGGGGAATCCACTGTAGGTAATTCTCTGTCTCTCTCTTGCAGCCTTTAAGATTCTCTCTTTTTCATTAGTGTTTGCCATTGTAATTATGATGTGTCTTGGTGTGGGTCCTTTAGGGTTCATCTTGGTTGGGACTCTGTACATGTGTTACTTTCTTCCCCATATCAGGGAAGTTTCCTGTCATTATTTCTTCAAATAGATGCTCTAAACCTTGCTGCTCTTCTTGGACTTCTGGCACTCCTATTATACATATGTTACTTCGTTTCATATTGTCTCAAAGCTCCCTTAGGCTCTCCTCCTGCTTTTTAACGTTTGTCTTCAGTTGCTGTTTAGATTGGGCTTGTTTCTCTACCTTATCTTCTAACTCACTAATTCGGTCCTCCACATCTTCTAGTTTACTGTGGAAACCTTCCATCATGTTTTTTATTATAGCTATATCACTTTTGATGTCTTCCTGATTTTTGCATAAGTTGTTGATTTTCTCGTCCATCTGGTTTATGAACTGTATGACCATTACTCTGAATTCTTTTTCTGACATATTGCATGCCTTCATTTCACTTATTTCATTTCTTGGGGATTCTTCTTTTTATTTCCTTTAGGGATTGTTTTGTTGTCTTCCCATTCTAGCTATCACCAGAAGGTTCCAGCACTGAGCTGCAGGGGCCTGAGCTGTGTGCGGTGGGAGCATCACACCCCCCAAGTGTCACTGAAGAGCTCAGACACTGAGAAGTGTGCCTGCCATGGTTGGCAGGAGCCACATGTGCCAAGAATCAGGGTTCCCATGTGCATGCGCCAAAAATCAGAGTCACATTGTTCTGTGTGGCCTCGTGCTTGTGCCAAGAATCAAGGTCCCCTTCTGTGCATGCTGAGAATTGAGAATCGGAGTCTCTGGTGATCAGTGCAGCCTTGAGCACACTTTAAGAATCAGGGTCCCAAAGTGTGCATGGCGAGAAACAGAGTTCCCGTGTGTGCACACTGAGAATCAAAGTCACTGGCACTCAGTGAGGCCTTGCACATGTGCCGAGAATCAGTCCACATCCACCAATAATCAGATTCCCTGTGCAAATACGCAGGGAGAAACAGAGTCCCCGCTTGCGCACACCGAGAATCAAAGTCACTGACACTCAGTGAGGACTTGCACATGTGCCGAGAATCAGTCCACATCCACCAATAATCAGATTTCCTGTGCAAATACGCAGGGAGAAACAGAGTCCCCGCTTGCACACACTGAGAATCAAAGTCACTGGCACTCAATGCGGCCTTTAGTGTGTGCACTGATAATCAAAGTCCCTGCCTGCTAGGGGAGCGGGGTTGCACAGCTTCCTGGTGTTGGTGGGAGGCCTGCTCGTGCATGTCACAGGTCACGCAGGCCCTATGCCACTACAGTGGATCAGCGGGGAGGGGAATGTGCTCTGTGACTCACAGAAATCTGTGGTTGGGATGTCTGGAGTCTCAGTGTCCCAGGGTCTGCAGTTGTGGTAGCAGGTCTCTATCCAAAGTGGCTGTAGGATCCTGGTTTGCATCTGAGGCCAGTCTGGGTGGTGGTGAGGCTAGAATCCAAGTCACAGCAGTTCTGCCCTTCAAGATGGCATGGTTTCTATGCCCGCACTGGCCATCCGGGAGTGTTTTTCCATACATACAATTCTTGCAAAGAAAAAATTATCTTACCATATTGTGAAATGCAGCTTCACATATCAAAACAAGTTGCTCTCATAAGTTTAATGTTATAGATCAAAATACATGAAAGAGAGGGAAATAGAGGGGAGGATGCCAGGTTAATAAATTTATAAATGGACAACTCAGGGGGATTTTTTTTTCCCAATTATCACTAGATGTTCTAAATTAGTATTGAATGAATCTGGAGACTCTGATTGCCTTTGTACAGACTGTGTTCCAGATGGCTTCTGATATTTGAACACTCAGGTCTGGGTCCATGCTGTGCAGTCAGCTTCCAATGTATTCTGTATATCAGGAGTAATTTATAAATCTATCTATAAAGGCAGTTACAGTGCATGTAAGAAAGGGTTATGTAAAGCTCTAAGATTGAAAGAAGTAGCTCCAGCAAACTCGGTACAAGTTCTAAATGTCACTATTATGTTTGAGTTGATTTACAAATCCCACAGATTTTTGTCTGGTAATCCATACACTTTTTGAAGCTGGAAGAGAGAAGCAAAGCATTGTTGACATAGTATTTACATAAATTTCAAACTGCTGAAATTCCTTTACCTTGCTGCCTCATATTCATTAAACCCAGCCTTGCAATTTGGGAATCTGAGACAAGCAGTAAGAAAAGATAGTCACTGTGAGATTCAGCCAGCACAAACCAAGCAGAGTATAAGATGAAACTTCCAAAATGCCTTCCCAATTTGTTCTCAATTGTACATCTGAAGGATCTCCCACAAAGCTGGCTCTAAAGGCCTATTCAAATGAAAATAGTTGCAATTTTAAGAAGAAACATTTCTGAAATGGCTCAGATAGTCCTTGAGGGTGTGGCCAGCATTTCTTTACCCATGACTTTTATCAGCGGGCTCCATTTTCATCCCCCTGCCATCAATGATAGCTTACCTCTTTCCTTCTACAGTGGAACCTTGGTTCTCAAAGTTAATTTATTTCGGAAGGCTGTTTGAGAAGCTATTTGTTCGAAAGCCTAATCACTTTTTCCCACCAGAAATAATGTAAATTGAATTAATCTGTTCCAGACCTCCAAATGATTCCCTGTTTTAACCCTTCTTATATACAGTACTTGTCTAATATACTATTTAATCTATAAATAAACACTTCTTTTCTCAGATTTATCAAACCACCCCCTACTAGCATTAAACAAATTATTTTTAGCATTTGGTCCAGGGATGTCTTTCAGATCAATATGCCAAATCTTTGCTTGTTCATATATCACTGCCTCCAAAGTGCTGTTATTGGCTAACTTCTTTTTATTTATCAAAATCAACAACAGTTTTTCTACCTCTTCAATTATCTGTGGTCATTGTTTTTTTCACACCCTTAGCAACATTAGCACTCTTGATGATCACTTTATGTTTTAAAATTGTGCTAATCATTGATTTCCTTAGCAGCACAGCCTCTCTCCTTTGTTGCCTGAGAGATTTTTTTTTGTCATGCTGTGGTATCAGGTTGAAAGGGTTGTCAGTTCAAAAACCAAAGTTTGGTTCCACAACCTAGACATTTCTGTTTTTTTCGGTTTTTTTTCTGTGAACAACTTGGTCAAAACCGAATTGCCTTAGATGGAAGACTTTTTAGAAATGAGGTTTGACTTTATATGTGATCCTGCTTTTGACAGGGAACGATTTCACCTTGAGTACTTACAGCAGTCTCTCTTTAGCTTCTGTTAGCATCTTTGCCTTTCCTTTTCTTTTCCATTCTTACTTTAACCCTTTCTATTATCACCACTTAAAAGTCTCTTCTTAAGCATTTCCTTGTTCTGCTCATACTCTGAATACTCAATAACTCCAGCAAGGTTCCTGTGTTTGCCCTACTTTTACAATTTGCAAGATTAATATTCTGGGAACTATTTCCACATGAGTTTATTTCCATCAATTTAGACATGTTATTACCAAATGCAGGACCGATGAGAAAAGGAAAACATAATATGCTTTGCTACATAAGTTTTGTTTTGTTTAAATTTCATAGAATCAGCGTAGCACAAACATATAAACTGCTTTTAAATTACTGTTTAAAAGATTATAGACAATGCAGACTAAGTTACTGAACTCACCAACTTGTAATTACTATCAACCTCTTCATAACTGAAAAAAATCACAACAAATGTGTGGACTTGGGGTTAGTTTTACTCTGGATTTAACCATAGCTATGGTAAAACTAGCCCATAGAGCATCAACAGTTGAAGCAGATTACTCTCCGCTTTGATCACTATTGGATATTGTTCCAGACATTCTGCTACCTTTGTTTTACTTTTTGGTGCTATTAAACAATATTGTGTACCATTTAAAACTATGCTTTCTGGCAAGAGTAGTAGAAATGTTATTCCCACAGTTTGTTGCTATAACCCATATCTGAAAGTTGGTTATAAAGCATGCTTATTATTCTTTTGAATTACTTCAGAGCATGTCATACTGTCCATTATTTTCAGAATCCCAACTTCCAGAGAAAAAGTCCATCTTTCCCTGACCTCTACTCTCTCTTTCATTTTCAGTACCATCACAATCACCAGTTTTCCTAATGTCACTGTTCTACTGCTAAATAAACAGAGACTTTACCAAAATGATGTTTCAACAATTTTGACCCTCTCTCTTAAATCACTACAGAACTAAATTTGCCTCAATCTCCTCCAGGCCTGTTGTCTACATGACTGCATCCCCAGAATGTCAATCATTTCAACTTTTGGCAAATATGGGGTCATTTGTCTAAACATCTCATGTACCAGACAGAGTCTTTGCTAGATTAGATTTTCATTGTAGCTTAATTAAACAATTATTTACCTCTTCCAGACACCTACACCATCTCTTCTTCCCTTTTATATGTCCTCCAGTCTGGTAAAAAATTAAAGTATCATCAGTTTTCCCTTTCTCCCATATCTCAACTGTATATGTACCTTTTAAAATTGTTTTATTTCCTCAACTTTCTCCCTGCAGGAACTGACTTCAACTTTAGCTTTTCTTGGCTCCTATTTGATTATAAACATATAAAAACATATCACAATATCAATATTATTCCTAGACTACTCCTATTCTCCCCCATTCTCTCTCTCTCTCTAATTCTCTCTCCCACTCTCCCTTTTCTAACATAGTCATCAAGTTTATCCAAAGCCACCACATTGATTTGAGACTCTTTTTTCTCCCCTTACATTCTACAATAACTAGAAATATACAATCTCAACAATATCCATAATATCCATTAATTAGGAATTGCATCATGTTCTCTAAAATTTTGCTTGAGAATACTCACCATTAGTTAATATTCACTACATATAAAAACTGTGGTGTTGCTGAAAGTGACAATTATAACATGTGTAATATTTATGTCTATGGTTTATTCCTTTTGGAAGCCCTCCTTACCATTTATTTTTAAAACAAACTTTTGATATTGGAACAATTTTATTTAGTTTTTTAATTTTATTTTATTGTTTAAAGTATTATAAATAGTAGTATATATATCTCCTTTTTTTCCCCATTGACCTCCCCTAGCCTCCCCTATCCCCTGGCACATGCCCTCAACCCCCACCCCCAGTGTCTTGTGTCCATTGGTTATGCTCATATGCATGCATACAAGTCTTTTGGTTGGAACAATTTTAGATTTACAGAAACATTGCAAAGATAGTACAGATATTCCCATTTACCCTTTAGCCAGTTCCCCCGGTTATTAGCATCTTATACAATCACGCTTGATTTGTCACAACTAAGGAAATAACATTGATACATTTCTATTAACTAAATTTGAGATGTCATTCAGATTTCACTAGTTTTTTTTTTTTTTCATTAATGTCCTTTTACCATTTGAGGATCCCGCATCAACATCACATATCCTAATAATTTCTCTTTAGTTTTATTTTCTCTTTTTAATTATTTATTGTTTAAAGTATGACATATAGTATTACATATATCTCCCTTTTCCCCCGATTGAATTCTCCCAGCCACCCCTCCCCCCAACACACACACATGCCCTCACCCTCTAGTGTCTGCATCCCTTGGGTATGCATAATATGCATGCATACAAGTCCTTGGTTGATCTCTTAGCAATCCCCATCCCCCCGCCCCGCCTTCTCTCTGAAGTTTGATGGTCTGTTCGATGCTTCTCTGTCTCTGGATCTATTTTTGTTCATCAGTTTATGTTGCTAATTATATTCCACAAATTAGTGAGATCATGTGATATTTATCTTCCTCCGACTGGCTTATTTTGCTTAGCATAATGCTCTCCATGTCCATCCATGGTAAGAGTTCTTTCTTTTTTACAGCAGCACAGTATTCCATTCTGTAGATGTACCACAGGCTTTTAAGCCACTCATCTGTTGATGGGCACTTAGGCTGTTTCCAAATCTTAGCTGTTGTATATTGTGCTGCTATGAATATAAGGGTGCACATATCCTTTCTGATTCGTGTTTCTGATTTCTTGAAATATATTCCTAGAAGTGGGTTTACTGGGTCAAATGGGAGTTCTATTTTTAATTTTTTTTGAGGAAACTCTATACTATCTTCCACAGTGGCTGCACCAGTCTGCATTCCCACCAGCAGTGCACGAGTGTTCCCTTTTCTCCGCATCCTCTCCAGCACTTGTACTTTGTTGATTTGTTGATGTTAGCCATTCTGACAGGTGTGAGATGGTACCTCATTGTCATTTTAATTTGCATCTCTCAGATGATTAGTGACTTTGAGCATGTTTTCATATGTCTCTTGGCCTTCTGTATGTCCATTTTCAAAAGTGTGCTCTGGCAGTGAGTGGCACAGTACCACTCTTTAGTTTTCATTTGTCTGTGATAGTTTCTCAGTCTTTGCTTGCATTTCTTCATGACTTTGACAGTTATGAGGAGTATTTGTCTGGTGTTTTACAGTTTGTCCATGAATTTGTATCTGGCTGATATTTTCTTCATGGTTACACTGAGGTGATAGGAAGGGGAGTAAGATCATAAAGGTTAAGTGCAATTTTCGTCCCATCAATCAAATGGGTACATGGATTAACAGGTCTTATCATTGATAATGTTAACCTAATCACCTGGGTTAGGTAGTGTGTGCCAAGTTTCTCCATTATAAAATTAGTCCCCCTCCCTTATTCCATACACTATTCTTTGGAAGTGAGTCACTAAGTCAAGCCTTCACTCAAGGGGGTGGAATTAAGTTGCATCTTCTAGAAGAAAAGCCATCTATATAAATTATGCCTGGGAGATTTGTCTATTTTCTGTTATTTATTCATTCATGTATTTATTTAATAATTTATATCAGCTTGCAATCATGTATAACTATTTATACTTAGCACTATAATCTAATACCTTGTTATTTATTCTGTGCAACAAATTATTTTGGTTTTGGTCACTGAGAACCCTCTCAGGTTGCCACTTATGTCCCTTTGACACATGTCTATTGTTTTTTGAGCACTTTCTTAACTTATGGTACTACAAGATGTGCCAGGTTCATTGCATATATCTCATACCCCAGCCCTAGGATTAGCCATTTCTTCAAGGAGCCCTATCTTCTTGTATTAGAGAATAGTATTAAAAATCAAGATCTTGCCTATCATTGCTTTGCTCCTTTATTCAGATAGCCCGTCCTAAGCCTATCCAACTACTCATGACCCTGGTACTTTCATGTTCCTTCCAACTTAGTCCTATTTTTGTCAACTCTATTGGTAAAGTGTACTGTTCCCATCCTTGGCCTTAGCATTCTTATAATTTCCTAGAGGCCTGGTGCATTACATTCTTGCAATGGGGGGTGTACCTCAGCCCAACCTTTACCCTCTCCAATCTGGGACCCCTCGGGAGATGTCCTACTGCCCATTTAGGCCCCATCCCAGGTGGGATCGGGCGTAAACCAGCAGTCAGGCAACTCTCTCACAATCCAGGATTGCTGGCTCCCAACTGCTCACCTGCTTACCTGCCTGATTGCCCTTTACCACTTCTGCCTACTGGCCTGATCACCCCCTAACCACTCCCCTACCAGCCTGATCGATGCCTAACTGCTCCCCTGCTGGCCCAATCACCCCCAACTGCCCTTCCCTGCCCCCCTGGTTGTCCCTAACTGCCCTCCCCTGTAGGCCTGGCCCTCCCCCAACTGCCCTCCCCTGCTGGCCATCTTGTGGCTGGGGGCACCGCCATCTTTGAGGGCATGGTAGTCAATTAGCATATTCTCTCCTTATTGTCTGTGGGTGCTGCCATCTTTGCAACAGCATGAGGGTCAGTTAGCATATTCCCTCTTTATTAGAAAGGATTGGAACACTACCTTGCATAAAACAAAAGCCCTTGAAGAAAAAGCAAGAAATACTAGAAATAGAAAGTTACAGTTGACTGAACTAAAGTACAATTTATAGCCAAAGAAAAGGTTCAGAGGTAAATTAAATTAAATAAATATGCCTCACAGAAGAATTTTGATTACTTCATAAAACATCATCACTCACAAGACAAATGTAACAAAAATAAATTAAGCCCAGCCAGTGTGGCTCAGTAGTTGAGCACTAACCTGTGAACCAGGAGGTCACAGTTCAATTCCAGGTTGTGGCACATGCCTGGGCTGCAGGCTTGAGCCTCAGTTTGGGGCATGCAGGAGGCAGCCGATTGATTCTCTCTCATCATTGATATTTCTATCTCTCTCTCCCTCTTCCTTATTCTCTGAAATCAATAAAAATATATTTTAAAAAAAGTTAAGACTGATGTCTCAACTAACAGATTCATATCAATCAATGTATTTAAATATTATATGTATGGAAACCAATAAGCAGAACATTTTAGATATTTACATTTTGACAGAAATATTTTCAGAATATCTTTCTTAATCTTTTTTGCCTCCTAAATGTCAATCTTTCTTTGCCTTCAAATCTAGGATTATTGAAAGATGATCAGTAATTTGTGGTTAAAAAAATAGTCATAGTGATGTAAAGTACAACATGGGGAATATAGTCAGTAATATAATAATAATAATAATATATGGTGTTAGGGGGTAACTAGACTTATTAGGGGGGATCACGTTGTAAATTATATAAATGTCTAACCACTCCACTGTACACCTGAAACCAATATAGTAATGAATGTCAACTGTAATTGAAAAAAATTTAAAGGCATAACTTAGGCATCACTGCCATGAATACTGATTCATGAATTAGTGATTATCTTCTACTCATTCAAGAGGTATACCTATGAAACAAACCTATGAAGGTATAATCTATACAGATTTAATAAAATAAAACCAAAAATTCATCAGAATACTTTTTTAAAAGAAAGGTAGTTTAAATTGTGAAAGTTACATCCCTTTATCAAAAATTTTAGCTTTCTCTGCACAATTGAACATTCTGTTTTGAAATTAAAAAAAGAAACTTTTTTAGTTAAGAAAATGTTCTCCTCCTTGAAAATATTTTTCTTAGATAATTGCTGTATGAGTGTTAACAACATTGACTAATTTTCACTTTGTATAAAAGGCAAAATGGTTTTTGATTTATGCAAGCATCTTGACAAATCCTAAAAAAATAATTTTACTTGTCTTACCCTTAAAAAGTAGCAACAAAAAGGAAGTCAGTTCTGTTTTTAACTCAGTTCAAGATTGGCAAAATCAGTATTTCTTGGTTAAAGACAACACGAAGGACCATTTTAAAGTTATTTAAAATAAAATATATATTTTTCTTCAGTCTTTCTATAGATAAAGCAGACTTGATTCAAAAAGGGATTTTACTTGAAACCATGTATTCATGGCCAAGAAATAAAGCTGACAAAGTATCCCCTGTTAGGAATCAGAGAGGAAACTAGAGACTTTTTTAAAAGATGAAGGTAAGGGAACTTTGAAAAATCTTATCTATCTTTGCTATGTCCTCTTCTTAAACTTAAGAAGGTTAGGTTTAAGACAGGTTTCTCATTTCCTCTTTGAAAATACATGATGAATAGAGATGCATAAAACATAGCATGTGTTTTAAATGACATGCTGTAAACTAGTCCAAGACAGAAAGAATGATACAAAAAGAATAATCATGTTTTCATTGAAGCCTTCTTTCTGGAAGACTGACCAAAATTCAAAAATAGTGTGTGTGTGTTTTCTTTTGTTTTCTTTTGTTTTTTCCTTGGGGGAAAAACATTTTCATGCTCTGATACTAATAGTGACTACCTGAAATTGCAAAGGAGGGAATAACATGAAGAAGACTGCCATGTTGGGAGGGAAAGAAAAAATGAACCTAGTGGAGAGGAAAGCAAGCATAGAGGGAGAAACAGTCTCAGAAAGAATGAAGAATGAACCCAAAGAAATGATAACTTTAGGAATTCAAAGGAAATAGCAGTGAAAGGCAATTCCACTTTCCACTGGACACATGCTGACAGATAAACTGAAAAGAAGAAACAAAAGCTAATAATATTTTTAATCTAAATTTTGATAGTTTGAAAATGAAGTGGACATTTTTGTTAAGGCTATAAAAATTACAAAGAAAAACACATGACAGTTTCAAAGATGACATTATTATCTGTACATAACTGAACAAAGTATATATGTCTAAATAAGTAGCCATTAATGTGTTGGATATTATAATTCCACCAGTGTTGATATTCCAATTTTATACTTATTTTTAAGTAGTGTTGGTGTCATTTAAGGTTGATAATATAGTCTAAAGGGTGCTTTTTAAACTATCTTAGAGGCAAAAGAATAAGTATAGACAGAATATGGCACTTCCCCAGAATTAACATCCACACAGTTCAGATAATTTGAGGCCCCCTGAGAAGAATGAAAAAATATCAGTTAAATAAGACTTAATACTCAGGATTTGTAAGCATGGGCAATATTTATTTATTTCAGGAACAACTATCATACATGCCTTAGTTTTCTTCTATTGCTTTTCTCCATTTCCTTCCTTACACATACCACAAATGTTTGGGAATTCATTCTTTCCACTTTGAATCGAAACTCTAAATGCTGATTTTGAGTAGGCAAATCTTATTATGTTCAATTACAAAGACGTGTTCATTTGCAGGAACACACCCATCTGAAAATAATTTGAACAAATCCAAACTAATATCTTCTAATTTTTAGAAATATTTGTCTATATGAAGTAAGATTATTTTTAAAGTATTTCTTTTGAGAAAAATATTTAAATATTTAAAATAAATTGAGGGACATTTACATATAATCATAACTTCTCAATTGCTCCAAAATGTTTGTAAATTTATCTATGTAATGAATATGTGTAAACATGTACACACATCACATCCCATGTTCAATGATTGGCTAACGTTAACCAAAGAGACTGGCTAATATTCAGTGTAATCTGAAACCCAATAAATGGGACTTGCAAAAATAGGCAAGTCACATGCAAAAGAATGAAACTAGACTGCTATTTGTCCCCATATGCAAGAATTACTCAAGTGGATCAAAGACCTAAATATAAGACCTGAAACAATAAATTGCATAGAAATAACAGGTATTAAACTTACGGACCTAAGTTATTCTTAATTATTATTAATTTGAACCCAAAAGCAAAGGAAGTAAAGGGAAAAATAAATGAAAGATAAGCCTATATCAAAGTAAAAAGATTCTGCACAGCAAAAGAAACCTCCAACAAAACAAAAGGCAACCAACCAAACGGGAGAAGATATTTGCAAATGACAGTTCCAACAAAGGGTTAATATCCAAACTATATAAAGAGACAACTCAACACAAAATCAAATTATTTTGTCTTTTTGTTCATACTAATCCTAACAGGCATGATGTTATATCACATTATAGTTTATATTTGCAATTTCCTGATGATTACTGATGTTGGACACCTTTCTATTTACCCTTTGGCCATTTGTTTACTTTCTTTGAAGAAATGTCTATTCAGCTCCATTTTTTAATTGGGGTATTTGTTGTTGTTTTTGCTATTGAGTTGTAAGCATTCCTTATATAATCTGGGTATTAACTGCTTATCAGATACATGATTTGCACTTTTTTTTAATTTTTCAATTACAGTTGGCATTCACTATTAGTTTCAGGTGTACTGCATAGTGGTTAGACATTTACATAACTTACAGAGTAACACCCCCCCCATAAATCTAGTACCCCCTGAAACCACACATAATTACTACAGTATTATTGACTATGTTCCCTACACTGTAATTTACATCCTCATGACTGTTTTGTAATTACAAATTTATACTTCTCAATCCCTTCCACCTAGCGCCCCCCCAAACCTTCCTCCCACCTGGCAAACATAATTTTGTTCTCTGATTCTGAGTTTGTTTCTGTTTTGTTTGTTAATTTATTTTGTTTTGTTTTAGATTCCACATACAAGTGAAATTGTATGGTATTTGTCTTTCTCTGTCTGACTTATTTCACTTAGGATAATACACTATTGGTCCATTTATGTTGCCGTAAATTGTAACTTTTCATTTTTTATGGCCAAGTAATATTCCATTGTATATATGTACCACAACTTCTTTATCCAATAATCTATCAATATGAAAAGATGCTCAACATCACTGATCATCAGAGACATGCAAATTAAAACTACAATGAGATATTACCTCACACCTATTAGAATGGCTATCATCAAAACATCAACAAACAACTAGTGTTGGAGAGGATGTGGAGAAAAGGGAACACTTGGGCACTGTTGGTAGGATTGTAAATTGGTTCAGCCACTATGGAAAACAGTATTGAGGTTCCCTAAAATAAATTAAAAATATAAGTACAATATTGACTCAGCAATTCCACTTCTGGGTATAAATCCAAATAAAACCAAAACACTAATGTGAAAAGATATATGCATCTCTATATTCATTGTAGCACTATTTACAATCGCCAAGATATGGAAGCAAATATTTTCTTTTATTAATTAGGTTGCCTTTTTCTTTTTCTTTTTTTTTCATTGTTCCTTTGCTCTGTAGAAGTTCATAGTTTGATGTAATCCCACTTGTTTATTTTTGCTTGTGTCGTACTGGCTTTAATGTTATATCCAAAGTAATCACTGCCAAAGACAAATGTCAAGGAGCTTTTTCCTTTATGTTTTCTTATGGGAGTTTTATAGTTGCAAATTTTACATTAAGCCTTTAATCTATTTTGAACTGATTTTAGTGCATAGTGTAAAATATGAGTCAAACTTTATTATTTTGTATGTGGGTATCCAGTTTTTTTCAGCATCACCTATTGAAGAGACTATCTTTTCTCCTTTTGTATTCTTGTCACACATGTGGAAGATTAATTGACTCTATATACATGTGCATGTTTCTGGGGGGGTCTCCATGTCTATTTATAAGACAGTATTACAGTTTTTAATTACTATAGCTTTGCAATACAAATTGAAATCAGGAAGTGTGATGCCTCCAGATTTGCTCTTATTGCTCAAGATTGTTTTGGTTACTCTGGGTCTTTTGTAGTCTCATATGAATTTTAAGATTTTTTTGTTTACCATTTCTTTAAAAAATACCATTAGAATATGTAGATCACTTTGAGTATAGACATTTTTTAAATATTTTTTTATTGATTTCAGAGAGAAAGGGTGAGGGAGAGGGAGATAGAAACATCAACAATGAGAGAGAATCACTGATCTGCGGCCTCCTGCATGTTCCCCACTGGGGATAGAGCCCACAACCCAGGTATGTGCCTTGACTGGGAATCAAATTGTGACCTTTTGGTTCATAGGTCCAGGCTCAACCACTGAGTTACACCAGCTAGGTGGGTATAGACATTTTAACAATGTTAATTCTTTCAAACCATGAATATAAGATGCTCTTCCATTTATTTGTGCTTTCTTCAATTTCTTTCACCAGTGTTTTACAGTTTTTAGGGTACAGACCTTTCAGCTGCTTGATTAAATTTATTATTAATGTACTTTATAATTTTTTACATTATTGCAAATTGGATTGTTTTCTTAATTTCTTTTTAGATACTTTTTTGTTAGTGTATTAAAATATGCAACTTATAAACTTATTTTATATATTGATTTTGTATCCTGAAACTTTATTGAATTATTAGTTCAAACACTTTTTTTAGTGGAGTCTTTTAAGGTTTCTATATATAAGATCATGTCATCTGCATACAAAGACAATTTTTCTTCTTGCTTTCTGATTTGGATGCCTTTTATTGACCTTTCATAATTCATTGCTTAGTCTAAGACTTCCAGTACTATATTGAATGTAAGTGATGTGAGTGGGTATCTTTGTCTTGCACCTGATTGTAGAAGAAACCATTTGATTTTTTCACTGTTGAGTATGATGTTATCATATATGACCTATATTATATTTAAGTATATTTCTGATTTTTTGAGAGTTTTTATCATAATGATGTTGAATTTTGTGAGATGCTTTTTTCTGCATCTTCTGAAATGATCACACATTTTTAAGGTCTTCATTCTGTTAGTAAAGCGCATTCCATTAACCGATTCTCATATGTTGCACCATCCTTGCGTCCCAAAGATAAATTCTAATTCAGCATAGTCTATCATCCTTTTAATTTCCTGTGGAATTTGGTTGACCAGCATTTTGTTGAGAATTTTTGCATCCATGTGCATCAGAGATACTGGCCTGTAGTTTTCACTTCTTGCAGTACTCTTGTGTGGCTTTGGTATCAGGATAATGCTAGCTAAAATAAGCTGGGAAATGTTCCCTTCTTCACAATTTTTAGAGGAGTATGGAAAGGTTTGGTAATAATTCCACTTAAAATATTTGGTATAATGTACCAGTAAATCCATCTATTCCTGTACTTTTCTTTGATGGGAGGTTTTTGATTACTGATGCAACCACTTCCTCTCATTCTTCGTCTATTCAGAGTTTCTTTTTTTCCATGATTTAGTCTTGAGAGGTTGTATTTTTCAAAAATTTTATCCATTTTTTTCTAGGAGGTCCAATTTATTAGCACATAATTGTACATAGTAGTCCTTTATAATATATTTAATTTTTGTTGTACTGGCTCCTCTTTTATTTATATTTATTTATTTATTTGAGCCTCTCTCTTTTTCTTAGTCCACATAAAGGCCTTTCAGTTTTGTTAATCTTTTTAAATTTGTTAACCTATTTATTTATTTTATTTATTAAATTTATTTTGTTTAATTTTTAATTTTTTTAAATTAGTCTTTATTTTTGAGATTATGCCGATGTCTCTCTTTTTCCCCCCATAGCTCCCATGTACCCCATTCCCATCCCACCCCAGGCCCTCACCACCCTATTATCTGTGTTGATAGGTAATGCATACATGCATATAAAATCTTTGTCTAATCTCTCCCCACCCCCTCACCCCCTTCCCTTTGAGAATCATCAGTCTGTTCCATTTCTAAGCCCCTGATTCTATTAAATTCATCAGTTTATTCTGTTCATCAGATTTTTTATTCGTTTGATTTTTAGGTTCAATTGTTGATAGATATGTGTTCTTAAAGAATACCCTTCAGCATTACATACAATACTGGTTTGGTGGTGATGAACTCCCTTAGCTTTTTCTTGTCTATGAAGATCTTTATCTGACCTTCAATTCTAAATGATAGCTTTGCTGGGTAGAGTAATCTTGGTTGTAGGTTCTTGGCATTCATCACTTTGCATATCTCTTGCCACTCCCTTCTGGCCTGCATAGTTTCTGCTGAGAAGTCAGCTAACAGTCGTATGGGTACTCCCTTGTAGGTAACTAACTGTTTTTCTCTTGCTGCTTTCAATATTCTCTCTTTGTCTTTTGCCCTTGGCATTTTAATTATGATGTGTCTTGGTGTGGTCCTCTTTGGATTCCTTTTGTTTGGGGTTCTCTGCACTTCCTGGACTTGTAAATCTATTTCTTTCACCAGGTAGGGGAAGTTTTCTGTCATTATTTCTTCAAATAGGTTTTCAGTATCTTGCTCTCTCTCTTCTTCTGGCATCCCCATAATTTGGATGTTGGTAAGCTTGAAGTTGTCCCACAGGCTCCTTTACACTATCTTCATATTTTTGGATTCCTTTTGCTCTTCTGGTTGGGTGTTATTTGCTTCCTCAGGTTTCAAATTATTGATTTGATTCTTGGAATCATCTAGTCTACTGTTGAATCCTTGCATATTATTCTTTATTTCAGGCAGTGTATGCTTAATTTCTGACTTATTAGTGACTTTGAACATGTTTTCATATGTCTTTTGGCCTTCTGTATGTGCACTTTCAAAACGTGTCTATTTAAGTCCTTTGCCCATTTTATGATTAAATTGTTTGTCTTACTTTTGTTAAGATGTATGAGTTCCCTATAAATTTTGGAAAATAGATCCTTATCGGACATAACATTGGCAAATATGTTCTCCCATGCAGTAGGCTTTCTTGTTGATTTTTTGATGGTTTCTTTTGTTGGCAGAAGCTTGTTATTTTGATGTAGTCTCATTTGTTTACTTTCTTCTTAGTTTCCATTGCCTTAGGAGCTATATTGGTAAAGATATTGCTATGACATATGTCTGCTATTTTGCAGCCTATGGATTCTTCTAAGATTTTTATGGTTTCCCATCTTACCTTTAAGTCCTTTATCCATTTTGAGTTTATTTTTGTGTATGATGTAAATTGGTGGTCTAGTTTCATCTTTTTGCATGTATCTGTCCAATTTGCCCAACACCATTTATTAGACTGTCTTGACTTCATTGTATGCTCTTGCCTCCTTTGTCAAATATTAATTGAGCATAATGGCTTGGATCAATTTCTGAGTTCTCTGTTCTGTTCCATTGCTCTATATGTCTGTTCTTGTGCCAGTACCAGGTTGTTTTGAGAACTGTGGCTTGGTAATATAGTTTGATGTCTGGTATTGTGATCCTCCAACTTTGCTCTTCTTTCTCTAGAATGCTGTGCTTATCTGGGGTCCTTTTTTGCTCCATATGAATTTTTGGAGAGTTTGTTCTAAGTCTGAGAAATATTCCTTTGGTATTTTAATTGGGATTGCATTAAACCTATATATTGTTTTGGGTAGTATGGACATTTTAATGATGTTGATTCTACCAATCCATGAACACGGTATATACTCCATTTGTTTATTTCTTCCTCTATCTCTTTTTTCAGTGTCCTGTAGTATTCTGAGTACAGGTTTTTTACCTCCTTAGTTAAGTTTATTCCTAGGTATCTTATTTATTTTTATTTGTGCAATGGTAAATGGGATTTTTTTTGTTTCTTTTTCTGTGAGTTTATTATTGGTGTATAAAAAGGCCATAAATTTCTAGGTTGTAATTTTGTATCCTGCTACAATGCTGAATTCATTTATTAGTTCTACTATTTTTTTGATAGAGTCTTTAGGGTTGTCTACGTACAATATCATGTCATCTAATACATATAATGACAGTTTTACTTCTTTTCCAATTTAGATGCCTTTTATTTGTTCTTCTTGCATGATCACTATGACTAGCACTTCCAGTACTATGTTGAACAGTAGTGATGAGAGTGGGCATCCCTGTCTTTTTCCTGTTCTTAAGGGAAATAGTTTTTGCCCATTGAGTATGATGTTGGCTGTAGGTTTGTCATATAAGGCTTTTATTATGTTGAGGAATGATCCCTCTGTTCCCACTTTGTTAAGAGTTTTTATCAAGAAAAGGTGTTTGATTTTGTCAAATGATTTTTCTTCATCAATTGATATGATTATGTGATTTTTATCTCCCAATTTGTTTATGTGAAGTATCACGTTTATTGATTTGGGGATATTGTACCATCCTTGCATCCTAAGAATAAATCCCACTTGGTCATGGTGTATAATCTTTCTAATGTCATGCTAGATCCAATTTGATAGAATTTTGTTGAGCATTTTATCATCTATGTTCATCAGGAATATTGGCCCGTAAGTCTCTTTTTTTGTGGTTTCTTATCTGGTTTTGGGATTAGGGTAATGCTGGCTTCATAGGTAGAGCTTGAAAGTGTTCCTTCCTCTTGAATTTTTTGGAATAGTCTGAGGAGGATAGATTTTAGTTCTTATTTGAATGTTTGGTAAAACTCCCCTGTGAAGCTGTCTGGCCCAGGGCTTTTGTTTGCTGGAAGTTTTTTGATTACTGCTTCAATTTCCTTCATAGTTATTGGCCTATTCAGACTTTTTTATTCTTCCTGATTGAGTTTTGGAAGGTTGTATTTTTCTAGGAATATGTCCATTTCTTCCAGGTTGACCAGTTTGTTGGAATAGAGTTTTACATAGTGCTTTTTTACAATCCTTTGTATTTCTGTGGAGTCTGTTGTTATTTCGCCTCTTTCTTTTCTGATTTTGTTTGAGTCCTCTCCTTGACAATTTTTGACTTAATGATAATATGTCTGATTTAAGAATAGCTACCCCTGCTCTATTTTGATTACCATTCATGAAATATCTTTTTCCATCCATTAACTTTCAGCCTATATGTGCCCTTAAGGCTAATATAAGTCTCTTGTTGTACCTGGTTTAATTGTGGTTTTATCCATTCAGCCACTCTATCTTTTGACTAGAGAATTTAATCAATTTATATTTCAAGTAATTCAGATAGGTAAGGACTTAATATTGTCATTCTAAAACTATTTTTTACTGCTTTGCAATTACTTTGTTCTTTTTTTCAATCTTACTGTCTTCCTTTGTGATTTATTTTTTGTGTGATGTTTTGATTCCCTTATCTTTAACTTTTATTTATCTACTACACATTTTTTTCTTTGTGATTACCACAGTACTTACATAAAACTTCTTCCTTTTTTACCTTTTTTTATATTGATTTAAGAGACAGAGACAGAGAGATTGATTTGTTATTCCACTTATTTATGAATTTACTAGTTGATTCTTTAGTATGTGACCTGAGGAATTGAACCCACAAACTTGGCATATTGAGACAGCACTCTAACCAACTGAGCTATCCAGCCAGGGCTAAAACTTCTTATAATTATAACACTTATTTGTAAAATGAGGAGGCAGGGCTAATTGATTTCTCTAGAATATGTTTTGTTTTAATATTTCTGTAAGTTTTTCTATGTATGCATATGTGATTATAGTTAATTTTAGATCATTAGGTGACTTGTTAAATCTAAGAAGGACTCAGATTTGAATAGAGAATTCCAGTTGATTATGTGATGTAGGAAGTTGGGAGAGAATGAGAAAAGAGTTAAATTCCAGAGGTATCTCAGCACAACATATCCAAAATGAAAGTTACTATAGTCTCTCTGCCCAGGATTTCCTCTCTCCAGTTTAATCTATTATCTAATTTTAGAGAACTTTTGTAAAATACAGAATGAATCATGTCACTCCTCTTAAATGTTAAAATATAAATGGCTCACCATGTCTGATAGGATAAAGTCTAACCAACTTAACATAGGATATGAAGTCTGACATTTTCTAGTTCCCACTTACCTCTCCAACCATAAAATAATCTATCATTTTTCTATACTCTACATTAATGTTGTGTTGAATTAACCTTCTAAATACACTCCTCTCTCTTTTTCTCACTTTCATTCTCTCTGTGTCTCATATGTTTGTGTGCAACTGGCAGCAGACCCAAAGTGAAATGAGCTTCATTAATACAGAATTATATACAGAGGGCTACTTATCTGATTTTACACAAGCAAGCCACCAAGTTCTTAATAGTCATGGATACACACAGTAGGGTGTTGAAGGCCAGGGTGGGGGACTGGAGTAGGCAACAAGGGGTCAATGGGAGAAAAAGGGGTACCTATGTAATACTTTCAACAATACAGATTTTTTTTTTAAAAAAAAAGGTAGGTCCTGCTCAGTGTATGTATATTGATTCAAAAATTATTTTAAAATAAAACTTTATTGAATATCAAAACTACATACTGAAAATGCCAATTCACTGTCAATAATGAAAAGTAAAAACAATTTACTCTGAATGGACAAATATCAACAACCATAAGGAATTGAGAGTGGGTTTGGATAACAGCCTTCAGGTTTCCTCACTAAGGAAGAGCTAATAATTCTTATTATGGTTTAAAGTGGTCATTGGACTAGGTTAGTCTAGCCTTACTTCTCTTTTTTGTGTCCAACCTTAAACTCATCCTATATAACTTGTTCTCTGGAATAGATCCTTTCTTTAAATTATTTTGTTTTATTTTTAAATAGCTGCATATAAATTTCTTTATTCTCAAGTACACCTGAAACTAACATAGAACAATATTGAATTTAATATATACTTTTCATTGCAATGTTATAATTAAAAATCATAGAAAATTCATGTCATTTTTAAGATCTTTGAATACTCAATATTTACTCATCAATTTCATCTTTCCAATATGACTTGCAAATTTGCAGTTGATTTTGGAAGCCCTTTGGCTCTTAAACCTAAAGGCTGTGCATCTGCCTTCTCATGAGTGGGCAGAGTCTCTCAGACATATTAATGTCTCACATACGGTGACAGGAAGTACATTCTAAACAACCTTTGCAATCTTAACTGGGCCTTGGAGAACAGGTAGAACTGAAAGGGACAACAAAGAATAAAAGGAATATTCCAAGAAGGGGGAGTAGAATAAACAAAATCAGAAATGCAGAGATGTCCTTGACAGTTGAATAAAGCAGTAAGGAGGAAGTATGAATGGAATAGAGGGTGCATATTCAGGAAAAGTAGCATGAAAGCTGCACCCACACACACCTCGCCAAGAATGCTCTCTCCTTGCCTTTTTATCTAACTTTTACTAGTTGATAATTTCTGTTAGAATCCTTTTCCTACACAACAAAACTGGGTTAGATGTCTTTTAATGCACCATCTTGGCACCCTTTTCTTCCCTAGGAAATAATTCATACCTAATAGCATTTTTCTAACAATTAATTTGTCATTTCCCCTGTACCAAAATTTATCAAACTTTAGCATGTATCAGAATCACCTAGAGCAAGTATCAAAAAATGACTGTTAAAGGACCCAATCCAGCCCAGCTCCCTGTCTGTAAATAAAGTTTTATTGGAACACAGCCTCATTTTGTTATATATTGTCTATAGCTGTTACAGCATAGCAACAAGGGCCTACAGTCCACAAAGCCATATATATATCTTTTAATTTTAAAAAAAAGTTTGCAAATTCCTGACCTAAAGGGCTTGTTAAAATAGATTGTTGTGCCTCACATCTAGAGTTTCTGATTTAGTAAGTACAAGTGGGGCCTAATAATGTTCCTGTCTAACAAGTTCCCAGGTGATACTGATTTTGAGCTGCTAGTCTGGAACAATATTCTGAGAACACTGCCTTCAACCAATTAATATTAATTGGCTAAACATTAGAGTCATATGCAGAGCTTTTACATATTGATATGTCCATCCCACACCTAGAACAATTAAATCAGAATTAGTAGATGTGATACTCATATTTAAGTACATTTTTTAACTCCCCAAGTGATTCCAATATGTGGTCTAGCCATCTTTCCCATAAGCTCTGAGAGGGTAGGCTCCCTGCCTTAAACTTAGGCAAAAAACAACAACAACAAAAAAAAAACAAACACCAAAAAAACCCCCATAAACTTGCATACTGTAAGTGCTACAGTAAATGATTTTTAAATTAATTATTACTTTTCAAGGTAAGTAAAATTATGGATAGAACTCAAGATTTGGTCGGGCAATTCACTATTTCACTTAATTGGATAACTCAATGCTTTGTAACTTAAAGAATCTCTACGCTTCATGAATCAACTTCCCTACTTTCACCCTCCTCAAGAAGGCAGCCATATTTAAAAAGAAAGATGACAAGCCTGGCTGGTGTGGCTCATTTGGTTCAGCTTTGACCCATGCACCAAAAGGTTGCTTGTTCTATTCCGGTCAGGGCACATGGATGGTTGTGCATGTGCCCTGACTGCTCTCACATCGATGTTTCTCTCTTCTCCCTTTCTTTCTCTCTAAAAATCAATAAACTATTAATAAGTAAATAAATAAAAAGCAATGTGGCAGGCAGACCACGAGGCTGCCACACAGCTCAGAATATTTAACAATAAACTAACTCAGTAATTTTTAGGCAGAAAACTGGAATTTGGCTAGTTCTTCAAGATACCAAATCCAAAAGAAGAATACATGTTTAATTTGTGATGGGCATACTGTTTCTCTCAAAGCCAAAAATTAGAGGACTCTTGTGAATGTGGGTTCTTTTACATGAAGAGACTAGCAGCGGGGTAGAAGGAGGAGATCAGATGATTGTAAAAAGTAACTGCCACATGAGGGAAATGGGCATGAATTCTACTAACTGGCCTATATGTTTCCATGGTATGAAGAAAAAATGTTAATAACCACTTTTAAATTGTTCTTAGAAGAACAATGCATAGGTGAAACATTCCCCAATATAAGAAAGCTAAAAGCATATAGGATATTCCCTTAAAAAATGTAGTGAGAACAGTGACACGATTTCCCTTTCTTTTATACAATCCAGGAGGCTCTGTGCATCAAATGACACTGCCTTTGAAAACATTATTGCAGTAACCAGTTCAGCTGGGCAGCAAGCAGAGTGAAAAAGCAGATGGAAAGGGGAAGAGGGTAGAAGCCAAGCTAATGCTACCCATTCTCTGAAGTTGAGAGATAAAACGGAAGAAAGGCCAATGAACTGAAAGGAAATATAATAAAATATAATTCAGCCTGTGGGATGGGGCCGAAACCAGCTCTCCAACATCCCCCGACAGGTCCCAGATTGCGAGAGGGCGCAGGCCAGGCTGAGGGACCTCATCGGTGCATGATTGGGGCCAGAGAGAGACGCAGGAGGTTGGCCAGCTGGGGAGAAACTGAGGGAGGGCTCCAGGGCATGTCTGGCCCAACTTGCTCAATCCAAATGGCTGGACCCCAGCAGCAAGCTAACCTACTGGTTGGAGCATCTGCCCCCTGGTGGTCAGTGCATGTTATAGCAAGCAGTCGAGTGGCCTTGGCATTTCATTAGCATATTACGCTTTGGTTGGTAGAACCGCTGATCAGTCAACTGGACACTTAGCATATTAGGCTTTTATTATATTGGATAAATATTAAACAAATAGAGAAACAAGACTGAAAATGAAAGACATTTTGAACAGTGGGGGAAGAAAAATATATCAGTAACTGAGATAGAAAAGGGCAGGAACACCAAGCTAAGAGAACAGGAAAGGAATAACAAAAAAAACAAAAGAAAACTGCAGATAGATAGATTAATAGATGATAGATAGAGAGATAGGCAGACAGTAGTTTGGTGCTTTGAAACATAAACATTTATGTTTTCTTTTCTTCAGAGTAAAAGCAGCAAAGGAAAGCAGGCTTCAAGGAAGCAATGTCCCAAAACCCTAGAAATATTTGCCCCAGGCTCTGAATCAGAGATTTAGGAGCCAGAAAAATTAGCTAGCCATACCTGAGCTTCAAATCACTGATTGCTGATAATACCTCAGGTTTCAACACCTGAATTAAATGATTCACTGTTGAGATTATTCCCATGTCCAAAGTAAATGAGAGCTTCCTTTGATGTATTTTTCAACATTTTCATCTTAGTTAATGGTGGGTCTATTTAGTCATATTATGTTAGACAATGGAGCAAATATGAAGATGCTATTTCTGACAACCTTGCATGAAATACTAACTTGATTTACAGGTAGTTTGCTTCCTTAGGTTAAAGAAAAACATACCTTAAAATTCTATGTTGTATGCATGCTTATAAGCCTAACCAATGGACACAGACAACATGAGGGCAAGGGCATAAGTGAGGGTGTGGGGGGACAATGGGGTAATAAGGACACATATGTAATAGATAAAAAATAGATTTTAAAAAAGAAACTCTATGTTGTGCTCTTATCACAAAATATTAAATTTACACTGCAGAAAGAAATTTTCCAGAGGCTCATGGAAAGTTTTAGGTACTCATACAGGTAGCAGTATTTGGCTTTATATGTAGCTATATACTATTTTATAAGACTGCATATAAACATGTAAACAATATAGCAATATAAAATGGAAATAAGACTGTGATAAAATCAGGAAAAAGGAAAATAAGCAGAAAAATGAAATAAAATGAATAGTGAAGCCAAATGTATATTTTGAAGCAAGATATACTTGCTGGAAGGATTAGCAGCCAACATGAAAAGAAAATATAGCCATCTATAGAATTGGCATTGTCCTTGAGATTAAAATATTCAAAAAAGCACCACTTTTCCTCTTACCATGGAAAGAATTTATCTATGGTTCTTCATAGGGTCAATGCTATGAAATGTGGTAAACAACAACCTAATCTGCAAACTTACATGAAATACAACAACCAGTATCAAAGGGTAATTTATTTTAAGATCCCTTATGTAAAGATTTTAAGGCTCTATTTTCTGATGATTTGCTGGAATGGAACTCTGAAACTACTCTATTCTCCTGTTTTAAGTGCAGAGGTTCATGCTAAATATTCTACAAGGACACACACCTTAATAAAAGAAGACAACCCTAACTCTGGTAGCATGCCAAGAGGGTACTAAGGACAGTCAAAGGTTCTGCTCCATAAAACAATGGCTTTACCCTAAGAGACAAATGGAAGATCAAAGCTATAAAAATGTTAAATATGTGTAACCAAATACCCACCTCACCTATAAAACCAGTCTTATAGCACCTGCAACAGATGTGTTTACCAAATCTCATATTGTGGGCATATGACTCTCCTTACTGGGTATACAGAAACCTCTTACAATCCTTCTTGAAGTTTTGGAAGCTAAATGATTGGCACTCATCAATGAAATGTGATTGTGTCAACTATGGGCTGATGTAGTAAAAAGGCCCTGGACAATTGCCTAGTCTCCCTCTGCTACTTTTAGGATGCTAGAGATGAAACCTTAAGTTGGGATCATGAAATCGCATGATAGCTAGATTATTGAGTCACTGCATGGAAGACAGCCACCCTTGAGAAATTGCCCAAACTCCCATCAGACTTCACTGAGTGAAAAATAAAGTTTTGTTGTGTTAATCTCATGAGATTTGTTATTGCCAATAAATTTAGCCTACTATGACTAATAGAGCCTCCATATAAAGCTTATCCCCCATATAAATTCCTTGCTAAACTGGTTACAACATGTACTTCTAAATCACTGAAGGAGTTGACCTACGATATGGGATCCTTACCCATGCCAATAAATGCTTGGTAACATGCACCATAATAAAACCACATAGTTTTGATTTTTGAACATTCTGTGAATTCATTTTTTTCTGGCAGTAAATAGTCCACTGTCCAGTAAAGCCATTTTATCAGTCAGGGTCCTGGCAGGAAACATATAGCATATATTCAAATGGATTAATTGAAGTTAATTTAATAAAGGGGCTTTTTAAAATTGTTAATAGGGTTAAAAATAATAAGGTAAAGAAAATCAATAAGTTTTAATTAATATCTCAGGCTAGCAAAAGTATAGATCTATCACATCATTAGAGCTAAAGGGGTAAAGAAGATAACATGATTCCCAGAATCCAGATAAAGCTAGAGCTCTAGCCTTCAGGAAGGAAATGAAATCACAGCTAACTTGTAACTTGTAGCCTGATCTCTTTTTTTCTCTAGCCTTCTGATCTTCTGTAAGTGCATCTGATAAGATGCCAGAGCAGAACAGAATGGAGACTGCTAGTACAATCCAAAGAGGTTCATCATCCAAGGCACAAAAGAGGGTAGATATGGTAGGAAGGTGGATATGCAGGGAGAAATGGAATATATCCAGGATAGCCACTCAAAATTAAGCCATCTTCATACTGGATAATTTTGTCTTTCTGTTCTCTGTAGGGGAAGAATAGTTTAAAGTAATATTAAACCATTTCATGTAATTTAATACAGGGTGTAGCAAAAGTAGGTTTATAGTTCCTCATGTGAAAAATAATACAATGATCCTATATAATAAAAGCCTAGATGGCATCATGCCCTTGTGTGACGCCCTTGCGCGACATTGTCACTAGATGGCTGCCACAAGATGGTCACCACAAATGGCCACCACAAGATGGTCACCACAAGATGGCCACATGCACAGTGGAGGCGGGGCCAAGTGGCTGCTCAGTGCAGAGGAGGCCGGTCCTGGCCTCTCTGCTGCCTCACACGGAGGAGCAGGGTCCCTGCAGAGGAGGCGGGTTGTGGCAGGGGAGGGCAGGTGTGGGTGATCAGGCTGGCAGGGGAGGGCAGTTGGGAGCCATCAGGCTGGCAGTGGAGGACAGTTGGGGGCTATAGGGCTGGCAGGGGAGCAGTTAGGTGTCAATCAGGCTGGCAGGGGAGCAATTAGGGGGCAACCAGGCTGGCAGGCAGAAGCAGTTTTGGGGCAATCAGGCAGGCAGGCAGGTGAACAGTTAGGAGCCAGCTGTGCCAGGATCAGGCCTAAACTGGAAGTCAGACATCCTGCCAGGGGTCCCAGATTGGAGAGGGTCAGGCTGGGCTGAGGGATGCCCCCCACCCCCCTGCATGAATTTCATGCATTGGGCCTCTAGTTAATAAATAATAATATAAGAATAAACTGTTTCATGTATTCACAATTGTAAACCTAATTTTGCCCAACTCTTTATTATTCCTACTGGATATTGTTATGTTAATAATAAAAATATCCCTATCAACCACCAAGTATTAAGGTAAGATTTTATATAAATAACAACATTTTAAAAGTTCATATTGAACTCATGATATTACCCACAGGCTATTTCTCTGTGCAAAGCCAAAGACAATTTTATGTAATACTTAATAGGATTCTTCAAAAAGTGATAATTAATATAAAAATAGTGAGGGAGAAACCATTTAGGAGATTATCATAATATGGCAATCAAGACTTTCGGAGATACTGAAGAAGGATGGAGAAGAATTGGAAAACAAGGACAGAATAGGAGAGATAATCAGGAGTTTGGATGTATAGACCTTTCAGAATTGATTGTAGAGAATAAAGACATTAAAAAAAGAAAGAAAATAAAATATTTCTAATTATTCTGAGAGAATGAGCCATGAAATCTGTACTGATTTTGACCTAGAACCTTGTAGCCAATTTGAATGGACCCAGTGTTTGAGGATCCAGCTTATTTACAATGGCAAACTGGCCAGCCAACTGCTGGAACATCGATGTTGTGTGGTTATTAAATAGGACCAAGCTCTCCTTCACGATTCCTCAATCTTTTCTTGACAGGAAATTTACCTTCTGACCAGAGATGTATAAGGTCTTCATCAAACTATATCTTTACTTCTGCTCCTCACTTAGAACCATTTTATATAGGCTCCCATGTTCTATTTCAGAAAATAATAATTCAAATAATTCAGAGTGCATTCCCTAGCAGTCTTAGTTGCTTTCTGCTGCAAATATAAATCATTTATACATGGCATTATCTTTACAAAACATTTGACAACCATTAATTAAATATCAAAACACTCTTATACTTTTCTAATGAAAATGAACATTCATAGAATGCTGCCAACAAGTAAAACTGACCAATGGACAAAGATTTTCTTAAATGTGTCCCTCATTTGCCAGGCACTAAGAGTCTACAAGCTACTCCACAAAGCCCATATCTTCCTAACACAGAGGCTCTTCCTGCACCTAGAATATGGCCATCCTATGCTCGCAAATTCCCTTTTCTTACCTCTAAAAATATACACCCTTGGGGTAGTAGTATTCATTTATGAAAATAAAAAAATTCTGTCTTAGTTGTTACCATATACTACAGTATCTGAAACCTAATGTGTTATAGTACACGGTGGGGGATTTCATGCACTGTGACAGAGCAGTGGGCTTGATTTTTTGGTAAAGGAGTTTGCTTTGGGGATTTTTTGTTGTTGTTTTGTTTTGTTTTCCCCCATGTCCACACTATTGAAAATTAGTCTTGGGTATACCAATATTAAACATATAGCATGAAGGCAGGGTCAGGATGGCAGAGTAAGTAGATGCTGAACTCAGCTCCTTCCATGGACACACCAAAATGACAACTAAATATAGAGCAATAATCACTGAGAGTGATCTGAAGACTAGCTGAACAAAATTTTTACAATTAAGGATATAAAAATGGGTCACATTGAGATAAGTAAGAGGATCAGAGACGCACTCTAGCCAGGACCTACACCTATATGTGGCAGTTCACACATGGAGGAGGTATCATCACTGTGGTCTCCCCTGAAAAGGAAGGGGTTTGAGCATCACAATGGGTCCCCCCAGTCTGGAGGACATACACCAGGAAAAGGAGATCCCAAATTAGAGAATCAGAGAAGCTATTCCAAGAGAGCTATAGGAAAATGAGACTTTGCTCTTTATTTAAAAAAAAAAATCTTTATTGTTGAGAGTATTATATATGTCCCCCTCACCCCTCATTTCCTCCCTCTACCTGGTTCCTACCATATCCTAGGCCTTCACCACCCTATTGTCTATATCCATAGGTAATGCATATATGCATATAAGATCTTTGGTTAATATCTCCCCAACCACCTTCCCCCTTCCCTCAGAAATTTGTCATTCTGTTCTGTTTCCATGCCTCTGGTTCTATTTTATTCATCAGTTGCTTTTGTTCATTAGACTCCTTATTCATTTATTTTGATTTTGAGATTCAGTTGTTGATAGATATGTATTTACAGCTATTTTATTTTTCATATTCTTCTTCTTCTTCTTCTTCTTCTTCTTCTTCTTCTTCTTCTTCTTCTTCTTCTTCTTCTTCTTCTTCTTCTTCTTCTTCTTCTTTCTTCTTCTTCTTCTTCGGAATACCCTTGAACATTTAATGTAATACTGGTTTGTTGGTGATGAACTCCTTCAGCTTGTCCTTGTCTGTAAAGCTCTTTATCTGACCTTTAATTATAAATTAGAACTTTGCTGGGTAGAGTAATCTTGGTTGTAGGTCTTTGTTATTCATCACTTTGACTATTTCTTGCCACTCTCCTCTGGCCTGCAAAGTTTATGTTGAGAAATCAGCTGACAGTCATATGGGCTAACCCTTGTGGGTAACGTACTGTTTTTCCCCTGCTGCTTTTAAGATACTTTGTTGTTAACTTTTGGCGTTTTAATTATGGTGTGTCTTGGTGTGGGCCTCTTTGGGTTCCTCTTGTTTGGGACTATCTGCACTTCCTGGACTTATAAGTCCATTTCTTTCACCAGGTAGGGGAAATTTTCCTTCATTATTTCTTGAAATAGGTTTTCAAAATCTTGCTCTCTCTCTTGTTCTCTTCCATAATGCAAATGTTGGTAGGCCTGAAGTTGTCCCAGAGGATCCTTTCACTATCTTCATATTTTTGGATTACTTTTTCTTTTCGTTCTTCTGATTGTTTTTTGCTTCCTCATATTCCAATTCATTGTTTTGATCCTTAGAATGCTCTATTCTACTGTTGAACCTCTGTAAATTATTCTTTTTTATTTTTTTCACTTTATTGATTAAGGTATTACCAATGTGTCCTCATCCCTCCATTGTCCCACGCATCGCCCTAGTCATGCCCTCACCCTCACCCGCGTTGTCTGTGTCAAACGATTATGCTTATATGCATGCATACAAGTCCTTTGGTTGATCTCTCCCCCTTACCCCCACCATCCCCTACCTTCCCTCTGAGGTTTGAACATCTGATCAATGCTTCTCTGTCTCTAGTTCTGTTTTTGTTCACCAGTTTATGTTGTTCATTATAATCCACAAATGAGTGAGATCATGTGATATTTATCTTTCTCTGACTGACTTATTTCACTTAGCATAATGCTCTCCAGCTCCATCCATGCTGTTGCATATGATAGGAGTTCCTTCCTTTTAACAGGAGAATAGAATTCCATTATGTAGATGTGCCAAATGTTTTTAATCCACTCATCTGCTGATGGGTACTTAGGCTCATTCCAAATCTTAGCTATTGCAAATTGTGCTGCTATGAATATAGGGGCGCATATATCCTTTCTGATTAGTGTTTCTGTTTTCTTGGGATATATTCCTAGAAGTGGGATTACTGGGTCAAATGGAAGTTATATTTTTAGTTTTTTGAGGAAACTCCATACTGTTCTCCATAGTGGCTGCACCAGTCTGCATTCCCACAAGCAGTGCACAAGGGTTCTTTTCTCCGCATCCTCACCAGCATTTGTCATTTTGTTGATGATAGCCATTCTGATAGGTGTGAGATGGTAACGCATTGTCGTTTTGATTTGCATCTCTTAGATGATTGGTGACTTTGAGCATGTTTTCAGATGTCTCTTAGCCTTCCTTAGGTCTTGTTTCAAAAAACATTTATTTAGGTCCTTTGCCCATTTTTTGATTGGGTTGTTTGTCTTCCTTTTGTTAAATTGTATGAGTTTCCTATAAATGTTGGAGATTAAACCCTTATCAGAGATATTGTTGGAAAAATATGTTCTCCCACGCAGTGGGCTTTCTTGTTGTTTTGTTGATGGTTTCTTTTGCTGTGCAGAAGCTTTTTATTTTGATGTAGTCCAATTTGTTTATTTTCCATTTTGTTTTCATTGCCCTAGGAGCTGTGTTGGTGAAGACATTGCTTTGGCATATGTCTGAGATTTTGCTGCCTGTGGATTCCTCTAATACTTTTATGGTTTCCCATCTTAAGTTTAAGTCCTTTATCCATTTTTAATTTATTTTTGTATATGGTATAAGTTGGTGGTCTAGTTTCATTTTTTTGCATGTGTCTGACCAAAGTTCCCAGCACCATTTATTGAAGAGACTGTTTTGGCTCCATTGTATATTCTTGCCTCCTTTGTCAAATATTAATTGAGCATAGTGGTTTGGGTCGATTTCTGGGTTTGCTATTCTATTCCATTGGTCTATATGTCTGTTCTTGTGCCAGTACCAGGCAGTTTTGAGAACAGTGGCTTTGTAATACAGCTTGATATCTGGTATTGAAATCCCTCCTACTTTGTTCTTTCTCAGGATTGCTGCAGCTATTTGAGTCCTCTTTTTTTTTTAACTATTACAGATGAATTTTTGGAGAGTTCTTACTAGATCTGTGAATTACACTGTTGGTATTTTAATGGGGAGTGCATTGAATCTATAGGTTGCTTTGGATAGTATGGACATTTTAATGATGTTGATTTTACCAACCTATGAACACTTACGTTCTTCCATCTGTTTGTCTTCCTCTATCTCTTTTTTCAACATCCTGCAGTTTTCTGAGTAGAGGTCTTTTACCTCCTTGGTAAAGTTTATTTCTACATATCTTAATTTTTTTTGTGCAATGGTAAATGGGATTGATTTGTAATTTCTCTTTCTGTAAGTTCACTAATGGTGTATAAAAATGCCATAGATTTCTTTGTGTTAATGTTGTATCCTGCTACATTGCTAAATTCATTTATTAAGTCTAATAATTTTTTGATGGAGTCTTTAGGGTTTTCTATGTACAGTATCATGTCATCTGTGAATAAGGACAGTTTTACTTCTTCTTTACCAATTTGTATGCCTTTTATCTCTTCTTCTTGTCTGATTGCTTTGGCTAACACTTCCAGTACTATGTTGAAGAGGAGTGGTGAATGTGGGCATCCCTGTCTTGTTCCTGTTCTTAATGGAAATGGTTTTAGATTTTACCCATTGAGTATGATGTTGGCTGTAGGTTTGTCATATAAGGCTTTTATTATGTTGAGGTACGATCCTTCTATTCCCACTTTGTTGAGCATTTTTATCAGAAAAGGGTGCTGGACTTTGTCAAATGCCTTTTCTGCATCAATTGATATGATTATGTGATTTTTGTTTCTCAATTTGTTTACGTGATGTATCACAGTTATTGATTTGCGAATATTGCACTAGCCTTGCATCCCTGGAATAAATTCCACTTGGTTATGGTGTATGATCTTTCTAATGTAATGTTGGATCCTGTTTGCTAGAATTTTGTTGAGTATTTTAGCATCTATGTTCATCAGCGACTTTGGCCTGTAATTCTCTTTCTTTGTGGTGTCATTATCTGATTTTAGGATTAGGGAAATGCTGGCTTCATAGAAATAGCTTGGAAGTGTGCCTTCCTCTTGTATTTTTTGGAATAGTCCAGTTGTCGGCAAACTCATTAGTCAACAGAGCCAAATATCAACAGTACAATGATTGAAATTTCTTTTGAGAGCCAATTTTTATAACTTAAACTATATAGGTAGATACATTGTTATTAACTTAATTAGGATACTCCTAAGGCTTAGAAAGAGCCACACTCAAGGGGCCAAAGAACTGCATGTGGCTCGGGAGCCGCAGTTTGCCGACCACAGGAATAGTCTGAGAAGGATTGGTTTTAGTTCCTCTTTGAATGTTTGGTAAAATTCCCCTGTGAAGCCATCTGGTGCAGGGTTTTTGTTTTCTGGGAGCTTTTTGATTAATGTTTCAATTTCATCAGTAGTTATCCTCCTATTCTGGTTTTTTTATTCTTCCTGATTGAGTTTCGGAAGCTTGTATATTTCTAGAACTGTTTCCATTTCATCGAGGTTGTCCAGTCTGTTGGAGTAGAGTTGTTCATGGTATTTTTTTACAATCCTTTGTATATCAGTATGGTCAGTTGTTACTTCACCTCTTTCATTTCTGATTTTGTTTATTTGGGTCCTCTCTCTTTCTTTCTTGGTGAGCCTGGTGAGAGGTTCATCAATTTTGTTTATCCTTTCAAAGAATCAGCTCTTTGGTTTCATTGATCTTTTTTATTTTTTTTTTATTTTTGTCTCTATGTCATTTATTTCTGCCCTGATCTTTATTATTTCCTTCCTTCTGGATACTGTGGGCTTTTCTTGTTGCTCTCTTTCTAATTCTTTAAGTTGCAAGGTTTGATAATTTCTTACCAGTTTTTCTTGTTTTTTGAGGTAGGCCTGTAGAGCTATGAACTGCCCTATCGGGGCTGTTTTCATTGTGTCCCATAGATACTGGATTGTTTTGTTCTCATTGTCATCTGTTTCCAGGATGCTTTTTTTATTTCTTCTTTGATCTTTTTGGTAACCCAATCATTGTTTAATAACAAGCTATTTAGCCTCTAAGTGTTTGATTTTTTTTCATTGTTTTTATTGTAGTTGATTTCTAGTTTTATGCCATTGTGATCTGAGAAGATGTTTGTTATGATTTCTATCCTCTTGAATTTGAAGAGACTTTGCGTGTGTCCTAATATGTGGTCTATCTTTGAAAATGTCCCATGTGCCCTGGAGAAGAATGTATATTCTGTAGCTTTGGGGTGAAATATTCTGAAGATATCAAGTAAGTCCATCTGATTGAGTGAGTCATTTAGGATCACTGTTTCTTTGTTGATTTTTTGTTTAAAGGATTTATCCAATGGTGTCAGTGGAGTATTAAAGTCCCCTACTATGACTGTATTGCTATCTATCTCTCCCTTGATATCTTCCAGAAGTTGTTTTATGTAATTGGGTGTTCTGGTATTGGGTGCATATATGTTTATCAGAGTTATATCTCCTTATTGAATTGTTCCCTTTAGAATTATGTTGTGGCCTACCTTATCTCTCTCTTTTTTTTTTAAATATATTTTATTGATTTTCTACAGAGAGGAAGGGAGAGAGATAGAGAGCTAGAAACATCGATGAAAGAGAAACATCAATCAGGTGCCTCCTGCACATCTCCCACTGGGGATGTGCCCGCAACCCAGGTACATGCCCTCAACCGGAATCGAACCTGGGACCCCTCAGTCCGTAGGCCGACGCTCTATCCACCGAGCCAAACCGGTTTCGGCTACCTTATCTCTTGGTATGGCCTTTACTTTGAGGTCTATTTTGTCAGATATAAGTATTGCAATCCCAGCTTTTTTCTCATTTTAATTTGCCTGAAAATTTTTTTTTCCATTCCTTCACTCTCAGTCTGTGTGAATCCTTTGTTCTTAGGTGGGTCTCTTGCAGACAGCAAATACATGGGTCATGTTCTCTTATCCACTCAGCTACCCAATGTCTTTTGATTAGAGCATTTAATCCATTTACATTTAATGTTATTATTTAGAAGTGCTTGTTTGTCATCATTTTTATTCTTAATGTTTGTGTTTCCTCTTTTTTTTTTTTTCTGTTTCTTCTTTTTACAGTAGTCCCTTTAGCATTTCTTGCATTGTTCACTTGGTGGTAATAAACTCTCTTAGCCCTTTTTTGTCTGTGAAGCTCCTGATTCTGCCTTCAATTTTGAATGATAGCCTTGCTGGGTATAATATTCTTGGATTCAGTCCCTTGCTTTACATCATTTTGTATATTTCATTCCATTCCCTTCTTGCCTGGTGTGTTTCTGTTGAGAAATCAGCTGATATTCTATTAGGAGCTCCCTTGTAGGTAACTTTCTGTCTCTCTCTGGCAGCCTTTGTTGTTGGTGTTGCCAAATTAATTATGATGTGTCTTGGTGTCAGTCTTTTGGGGTTCATCTTGTTTGGGAGTCTATGCGCTTCTTGGACTTGTGTAGTTTTTTTCTTGCCAATATTAGGGAAGTTTTCTGTCATTATTTCTTCAAACAGGTTTTCTATCCTTGATTCTCTTCCCTTACTTCTGGGACCCCTATTATGCGAATGTTGTTTCATTTTGTGTTGTCCCAAAGCTCCCTTAGGCTCTCCTCTTGCTTTTTAAATTTTGTTTCCAGTTGCTGCTGTGTTTGTGTGTTTTTTCCTACCTTGTCTTCTAATTTGCTGATGTGGTCCTCAGATTCTTCTACTCTACTGTTTAAGCCTTCCGTTGTGTTCTTTATTGCAGCTATGTCAGTCTTCATTTCCTCTTGGTTCCTTTTCGTGTTCATGACATTCTCATTCAGCTCCTTATAATTCTCATTCAGTTGTGTGTATATGCTATTGACTTGTGTGTATTTGTCATCCAGCCATTTGAGCATCCTTATAACCATTATTCTGAATTCTTTTTCTGATATGTTACTAGCCTCAATTTCATTTAACTTCCTTTCTGGTGATTTCTCTTTTTCTTTCTTTTGGGGATCACTTTTTTGTCTTCCCATGTTTTGCTGTAACGTTTTAATTGTAGATCCGATTACTTTACTACTCAGGTTTTTTGGGGGATGGTGTTACTGGTGTGATCTCTCAGGTTTCCTGGGCTTGGTAATCTAGTATAGCTCCCTACTTGAGTTATTTGGGTTCTCTTGATGTAAGCCTGTGATTTGGAAAGGCACAACTGCGGTGTCTAGAAGTCAGCAGCCGTGGAGGGGGTATCCCAATTTTTGCTGTCTTGCACCCTTGGTTAAAATTGTGCATGCCCAGCGGCAACTCACAGTGGCATCTAGGAACCGTCTGTTGCAGTGGTGGGGCTCAGGAGGCCTGCACTCTGGAAAGGCATGACTGTGGTGTCCAGAGTTCTGTAGTTGTGGGGTGGGCACACTCAGCTTTTGCTGCTGCTCTGTGGTTGGATACACACGCCCCCAGTGTTGGCTCACAGGGGCACCCATGGTACATTTGCCAGCAAGGTGTACTGATGCACTCTGAAGGCCCTGGCACTGAAGTCACAGGATTGCGGTGTCTGTGGGCAGGTATCCCAGAAGAGGGAATTCAGTGTTTCTACAGCCCAGCAGTGCAACCCTGTTTGTATAAGTGTGCACCCAGCGTGGGCTCACAGCAGTGCCAAGGGCTGCCTGTGTAGTGGTGGGCTGGGGAGGCCTGCACACTGGAAAAGCCTCCAACTGTAGTGTCCAGAGTTCTGAAGCTGTGGGGTGGGAAGACTCAGTTTTTGCTGCTGCACCTGTGGTTGTATAGGTGTGCACTCCCAATGGTGACTTACAGGGGCACCTGCCATTCATTTGCCAACTTGGCACACTGAAGAACTCTGAAGGGTCCTGGCCCTGAAGTTGCGTAATCGAGGTGTCTGTGGGCAGGTGTCCAGGATGAGTGAATTCAGAATTTCTACTTCTGAGGTAGTGCATCTCTGTTTTTCCAAGATTGCACCTAGCAGGGGCTCACTGTGGCTCCCAAGAGCACCCTGTGGATAGATAGGCTCAGGGGGCCTGCTCGTTGGAAATGTGTGACTGTGGCAGTGCATTTGCTGGCGCAGAGCTCTGATGCACTCTGAGGGGCCCTGCTGCTGAAGTTACACAGCCGGGTTGTCTGTGGGAAGTTATTCAGGAAGAGGAAATTCAGAATTTCTACTGTGGGGTAGTGCGCCCTTGACTGTACAAAATAACACCCAGCAGGGGTTCACAGTGGCTCCCAAGAGCTGCCTATAGAGTGATGTGCCCTGGAGGCCTGCGTACTGGAAATGCACAAATGTGGTGTCTGGAGGTCTGCTGCTGGGGAGGGGGGGAAGTCACACTTACTGTCGTGGGAGCAATGCACCTTTGGAGGTGGAGGTCTTAGGGTCCGTGAGTCTGTGGGTGGGGCAGCAGGATTTTGGCTGGAGTTGCTGCTGGGTCACTAGCAGTATCCAAGGCCTGTCTGGGTGGTGGTGCTGATGAGTTCCTAGAAGAGGCTGCTCTCCCCTTCAAGATGGTGTGGGCTCCGTGCCGAAGTCCCACAGTCTGGGGAGTGCCCGCAGTGGTGGTAGTCTTGCTCTGTCCAAGAAAGCCTTGTCTTCCAGCCCCTGCTACTCCTGCCAGATTTAACTGTCCCTCACTGACACACACACACACACACACACACACACACACACACACACACACCACATTCACACACTCTCCTTTCATCCCCGAACTCACTCAAATCCTCTCCCTCACCTTCAGTCCTGCCAGCCACCATCTTTTCCCCTGTAAATTTTTCTTTGTTTCAGTTACTGTATGCTTTATTTATGACTGGTCCTTTTTCATGTCTTTGAAATTCTCACTAAGATTCTTAAAAGCCTCACTAAGTCCCTTGAAGCTCTTTTTGAGTCCCTTGAAGCTCTCATTGAGATCCTTGAGCAACATTATAACCATTGTTTAGAACTCTGTATTTAGTAGTTTCCTTGCTTCCATTTCATTTACTTCTCTTTCTGGAGATTTCTTCTGTTCTTTCATTTGTAATATGTTTCTTTGTCTCTGCATTTTGGTTGCTTCCCTGTATTTGTTTCTATATATTAGGTAGAGCTGCTATGTCTCCTGAAATTGGCAGAGTGCCTTGTGTAGTAGGTGTCCTGTAGGGCCACCTGAGCCAGGTACTCTAGGTGGACCCATGTGTCAGCTGTGTTCACAGTCTTGTGGTAGTTGAGCCTTTATTGCTGTTGGTGTCACTGGGAGGAGTTGACATCCAGGCCAATTGGCTGTGAGGACCAGCTGCAACTACAGTGAAAGAGTTTCTGTGTAGGAGATACCCCTATGGATCAGGACTTGCTTCAGTGAGGCTTTGGTACTCACTGAGTCTGTCTCTTGAGTGTGTTGCTTATGGATATGTAGAGTTGTTATCTGGTATGGTATGAAGCTGTCCACTGAATATACTGGCTCTGGGGCCTCCCAGGAGGTGCAAAGTCAGCCACATGCCTTGGGCCACTTGGCAGGAGCTACAGAGCTATCTGCAGAACAATATTATTTGTATTAGGCTTGGAAGTACCAGGTAAGGCCAGGCTGTGAAGCACGGCATGCTGGTGCTAGTGCTGGGTCTTGGGCCTCTAATTGATAGGTATATGGTACATTGATGCCAGCTTCTGCTTATATGAGAGATTTTAGGAAAATCTAAAGCCAGGACAGGCCATTCATATGGAAAAGTGGCGGCAAATAGCTTGGGTGGGGCTATAAGTTGGATGGGGCAGGATCTCAGGGAATCACCAGGGTGGATAAAACAGAGTGAGCTACACTGATGGAAACTCAGATATGGCTGCCAGTCAGCTCTGTCACAGGGGTGGTGGGTGGGGTCCCAGCACAGGAAAAATAACCCTTGTGAGCAACCCTGTCTGGGAGAAAGCTGCCCCTGAGTTCTTGCCCCATGAGGCCAGACAATCCAATTCCTCTCCACATGTCTCTGAATCCCCCAATTCTTCCAACCACCACTGGAGCTCAGAGAGAGGGACCATGCCTGTTCATGTGCTGGCCCTTTAAGAGGGACTGCCTGAGTCTCCAGCAGCCTCCATGTCACTCAGCCACAATCCCTGCTAGATATTACAGCCCAAAGTTATGGGGGCTTCTCTTCCCAGCTCTGGAACCTTGGTCTGAGGGCTCTGATATAGGACTGGGACTCCTTGCTCCTCACGGGCAGCCTCCACAGTGGAGATATTCCTCCTGATTAAAAACACACCGCACATAGATGTTGGACCAGCCCGTTCTGTGCCTCCACCCCTCCTACCTGTCTCAATCCGCTTTCTTTTTTACTTCTCTATAGTTAATACTTCCATTCAACCAGCTTTCAGGCAGTTCTGAAAATTGTAATTTTAGTTGTAATGTTGATGTGGTTGTGGGAGGCAGCAAGTACCTGCATTTGCCTACACTACCATCTTGGTTCTCTCGAGCCTTTCTTTTAATGGAACCATGCATAAACTCAAACTCTGAGCTCAGCTCAGAGAAAGCAGTTTGAAAATCACCTGGAAAATACATGAAAAATGTATATTGACGAATTTTAAAGTGAGTGCTGGAGATGTAATGATCAGTGAAAAACTTTTTCTCAGAATGAAAGGTGCCATTGTTTCTTTGTTTCTTTTATTGTGTTCTTCCACCTGGCTAACCTGACACAATCAGGTGCCAATTCTGACACTCTCTATTAACATAGTTAATTGTATTCACCCTGGCATGGCAATTTACTGAGGTCCTACCCTGACCAACCTGCCCAAATAGGCCAGAATCAATCTAAAGCAGCTCTAACCCTGGTACACTCAGAAGATGGCCTCAGCCTGCAACATAGCCCCTGCCAAGTGGCTCCAACTTCAGTACATATGGTAGCTAGTCTTCACTTGCATTGTAGGTCCTCCCAAGTGGCTCCATAATCCAGATATATAGAAGTCAGTCTTGGCCTGCATCAGAGCCCCACCCAAATGGCTCCTCAACTGATATATTTGGCTGATAGCCTCAGCAGTTATTGGAACTTCTTCAAAGTAGCTCCCAGTCTGTGGGGTGAGCTCACCACACCTGATTTTCTGCAGCAATTATAACCAGTCCTTGCAGCCATCTAGCCTGAGGGTTAATACCACCCAAAGGCATACCAGAAACAATTGCAACTCAACTACAATAGGAGGGTTCAAACAACTCACACAGGGGAGACTCGTGAAGCACCTGGTTCTGGTGACTAGGAGATATTGCACCACCTTCTACTTAGGACCACAATTTCAAGACCAGGAGATGTGCTGGTCTACTTAATATAAATAAACACAAATATGGGCAAATTAGTAGACAGAGGAATATATTACAAACAAATAAAGGCACAACAATACCTCAGAAAAAGAACAGAGTGGAAAAAATACAAGCACTCAACCAGAAAGAGTTAAAAGCAATGGTTATAAAGATGCTCAACTAACTCAGGAGAATAATGGATAAATTCAGTGAGAACTTCAAAAAAAAAGAAAATATTTTTTAAAAACACCTGAAGAATACAACCAAAATGAAAAAAAAATACACTAGAGAAAGTCAGCAACAGATTAGATGGTACAGATAAATACAAGGTAGTGGAAATCATCTGTTTTTGAAGAGTAAAAAAAAAGAATTTAAAAAATGAGAATAGTTTAAAGGACCTCTGGAACAACATCAAGCATACTAACATTTCTTCACAGGGATCCCAGAAAGAGAAGAGATAAAGTGACAGGAAAAAAATGTGAAGAAATAATCATTGTTAACTTCCCTAACCTGATGAAGGAAAATGACATCAAATCCAGGAAGCATAGAGAGTCTCAACCAAGATAAACCCAAAGGTACCCAAACCAAGACACATCATGATTCAGATGCCAAAAGTTAAAGATAAAGACAGAATCTTAAAAGCACCAAGAGAAAAGCAGATAGTTACATACAAATGATCCCTGTAATGTAATAGGCTGATTTTTTTCAGCAGAAAAATTGCAATCCAGAAGAGATTGGCACAAAACATTCAGTGATAAAAGAAAACTACAACCAAAAAAACTGTACCAAGCAAGGTTATCATTCAGAATTGAAGGAAAGATAAAGAATTTCCCAAACAAGCAAAAGTTAGAGGAGTTCATCACCATTAAACTTTCACTATAAGAAATGCTAAAGGGCCTGGCCGGTGTGGCTCAGTGGTTGAGCTTCAACCTATGAACCAGGAGGTCATGGTTCAATTCCCAGTCAGGGCACATGCCTGGTTTGTATGCTTGATCAACCCAGTGGGGGGCATGCACGAGGCAGCCAATCAATGATTCTCTCTCCTCATTGATGTTTCTATCCCTCTCTCCCTCTCTCTTTCTCTCTGAAATCAATAAAACTATATTTTAAAAAAAATACCAAAGGGGCTTCTTTAACTGGAAAAGAAAAGGACAAAGCTCAAATTAAGAAAACATAGGAAAGAGAAAAATCACCAGTAAAGGAAAATATTTATTCCCAGTGAATCAACCAATAAGAAAGCTAGTATGAAATTTAAAGACATAGTATGGAGGTTTTATAAAAAATTAAATATAGAGTTACTGTATGACCCAGTAACCCCTTTCCTGGGTATCCCCAAAATTTGAAAATATTTACTCACAAAGTTATATGCACCCCTTTGTTCATTGAAGTATTATTTACAGTGGTCAATTCATGGAAACAACCGAAGTGTCCTTTACTAGATGATTGGATAAAGATTATGTGAGAATATATATATGTGTGTATATATATATGTATATATATGTGTATATATATATATATATATTACAACAACATGGATTGACCTTGGGAATATCATGCTAAATAAAGTAAGTCAGACATAAAAAGTTAAGAACCATATAATTTCATTCATATGTGAGTTATAAAGCTGAAAGCAACAAATGAGCAAACAAGAAAAAAAAAACTTAGACATAGACAACAGTATGGTGGTTACCAGAGGGAAGGAGGGAAGTAAAGGGTAAAGGGAGTCCAGGATATGGTGACAAAAGGAAATTTGACTTTGGATGGTGGGCACACAATACAGATGATGTGTCATAGAATATTACACCTGAAATGTATATAATCTTATTAACCAATGTCACACCAATAAATTTAATAAAAATAAGATAAAACAGTAAATCAACCATTTATAAAGCTACTGTGAAACTTAAAAGACAAAAGTAGTAAAGGTTGAAAATATGACATGAAAAATGTAGGACAGTGAGTAAAATAATGTATTGTTTTTAGAATGTATTCAAACTTAAGTGACCATCAACTTAAAAGAGACTGATATAAACATAGGATATTATTTTATTAATCTCACGGTAATCACAAACTAAAAAACCTATAATAAATATACAAAAATGAAGGAAAAGTAATCTAAATATAATAACAAAGAATGTAATCAATGTATAGAAAAGGAAAGAAAGGGAGGAAGAAAGGAACAGAGAAGAACTATAAAAACAACCAGAAAATAATTAATAAAATGACAATAAGTACATGTCTATCAATGGTTACTTTAAATGTAAATGGAATAATTGCTGTCAGCACCTAAATACATACCATAAATATTAACAAACATAAAGGGAGAGTTGATAGCATTACAATAATAGTAGGGAGTGTTAACACCCCACTTACCTCAATGGATAGATCATCTAAACAGAAAATCAAGGAAACAGTGTCCTTAAACATTATATTGGCACAGATCAACTCAATAACATAGAATATTCCATCTACAAGAGCAGAATACACATTCTTTTCAAGTGCTCATGGACTATTCTCCAAGATAGATCACATTTTAAGCCACAAAAAATAGCCTTCATAAATTTAAGAAGATTGAAATCATATGAAGCATTATTTCTTACTGCAAAATTATGAAACTAGAAATCAATTACAAGAAGAAAACTGTTAAAAATCACAAACATGTAGAGGCTAAACAATATACTACTAAATGATCAATTGGTTAACAGAGATAGCAAAAAATGTCTTAAGACAAAAATGGAGTACAATGTTCTAAAATCTATGTGACATAAAAGCAGTTCTAAAAATAAAGTTCATAGAGATAAACACCAACATCAAAAACAGATCCAGAGACAGAGAAGCATCAAACCTGAGAGGGAAGGTAGGGGAGGGTGGGGTAAAGGGGAGAGATCAACCAAAGGACTTGTATGCATACATATAAGTATAACCAATGGACACAGACACCAGGGTGGTGAGGACATGAATGGGTGGGTGAGTAATGGGGGGATAAGGACACATATGTAATACCTTAATCAATAAAGAAAAAAAAGAAATGGGAAAAATCTCAAATGAACAATCTAAAGAAAATACAAAAAAAACCCAACACAACAAAAAACCTCCAAGATTAGTAAAATGAAGGTAATAATAAAAGAGTGGCCCTGGTGGTTTGGCTCAGTGGATAGAGAGTTGGCCTATGGACTGAAGGGTCCAGGGTTTGATTCCAGTAGAGGGCACATGCCCGGGTTGCGGGATCCATCCCCAATAGAGGGTGTGCAAGAGGCAGCCAATCAATGATTCTCTCTCATCATTGATGTTTCTATCTCTCTCTCCTTCTCCCTTATGCTCTGAATTCAATAATTATATATATATATATATTTTTAAAAATCAGAGTGGAAATTAATGAAATAGAGACTACAAAAATATAATAGATCACCCGGCCAGTGTTGCCTAGTGATTGAGGATTGACCCATGAATCAAGAAGTTTAAAAAAAGCAAACAAACAAACAAAACAAAAAACAGAATAATAGAAACAGAGACCAAAGAGATGGTTACAGGAAAAGATGGGGTGGTGGTTGGGTGAAAAAGGGAATGGGAATATATTAAAAAATATTGTGATAAGTTTTCACAGTAACAGATGATTACTAGAATTAGTGGGGTATAAAAATGTAAGAAATAAGAATATGTGAGATATAAAATGTGGAGTCACTCTATTATACACATGAAAATACTATAACCAATATAATATTTTATACCAACTATATTTAAGTAATAGTAGGGAGTGTTAACACCCCACTTACCTCAAATTAGAAATGAAAGAGATGCTATGATTGATAACTCAGAAATATAAAGGATCATAAGTGAATAGTACACCAACAAATTGGACAACCTGAAAGGAGTGGATAGAATTGTGGAAATATACCATATGGAATGAACCAGGAAGAAACAAAATATGAACAGATCAATTAATAATAACAAAATTGAATCATTAATAAAAAAACTTCCAACAATCATATACTTCATAAAGTGTTGCCTCTGATATTTCTAATACCCAACTGATACCATACATAGTTATTACAATATTATTCACTTTATTTCCTTTGCTGTGATTGTCTAACCACTATGCTGTACACCTGAAAGTAATACAAAAAAAATATTTGAATGTAAATTGTAATTGAAAAAATATTAAAAATAAACATTTCCAACAAACAAAGTTCAAGACCAGATGGCTTCACAGGAATATTCTACCAAACATTCAAAGAAGAACAAATACCTATCTTTTTAAAACTTTCTAATAATTTGAAGAGAAAGTAACACTTCCAAACTTATTCTACAAGGCCTTCATTATCCTGACAACAAAACCAAAAATACTACAAAGGAGAAAATTACACCCCAAAAGCTATCATAAACATAGATGCAAAAATTCTCCAGAAAATATAAGCAAACAAAATTCAAGAATTTATAGGATAAAAGGATCATACCCCATGGTTAAATGCAATTTTTTTCAAGGATACAAGAATGATTCAATATTCATAAATCAATCAAGGTAATACACCATATTATCAAAACAAAGATAAAAATATTATTATCTCAATAGATGCAGAGAAAGTACTTGAGAAAATACAACATCTATTTAATATTTTAAAAATCTCTCAACAGATTAGATTCAGGAAGATGGCGGCGGTATAGGCAGACGCGTCCCAGGTCGTGTCCCTGAGCAAATGGAGTGAGCAGCTGAAACTAGTAACATCCACCCCGAATTGGCGAAATTCCTCAGCTGGCGAGACTGTTTGCAGCCAGGAAGAGCAGAACTCCCCTGGAAAGGTAAAAAAAAAACCAGGGATTTGGGCAGGAAAGTTTGCCAGACCTCTGAGCCCAGAGAGTCGGAGGGAGACCGCGTGGCAGACAGCCGCGTCCCTTGGGACAGGCACAGCCCCTAACAGGGGAAAGGAGAACCGCGGGATTCCTGGCGCTGCCCAGGGAATTGAGAGCTCGGTCTGTGATCACAGAGGACTGAGCCTAAAGGGGGCAGCCTGAAGAGCTGACCAGACCATGCAGTCCCGGTAAGAGAAGAAGCTTACAGAAACCAAGCCTTCCCCGTTTCCGCGGCCGGCGTTTGTTTGTTTGTTTTCACTGAACCCTGTTCATGGGACATTTCGGATACAGACACTCACCTGTGCTGAAGAGAGGGAGAGTGTGCGGAGGAGTGGAATCTGGGGAGAGACTGAGGAGAGAAGGGGGGCCGGGAGAGGTGGCAGTGAATTGAGTGCTGAGACACCCCTGAGCCCAAGACTGAGGCAGCCATTCTCTCCGGAGAGTGAGACTCCTCCCCCCAGTCCCCAGGCAAGGAGCACAGCCACACCCAGATTCCACCCTGTAGGAGATCAAGGATTAAAATAACCTGATCAGTCCCTGGGAGTTAACAGGGTCTGGCCTATAGAGGGATTTTCAATCCCAGCAACAACAAAGCACTGGTAACTCTTACGCAGCCAGCTCTGGGCAGTGAACTTCCACTGGACAGAGAGGCCCTGTAGCCTCAAAGGCCAACCCCAGAACACTGCCACCCAGAGGCTGACCCACAAACTGACTCTTTGCTAAACACAAAATAAGGCAGTCTGGGAAACAAATGCGGCTTGCTTTAAAATAAGGACTGTGGTTTAAAACACAGAGGAACAGTATATCGTAGGGAAACTCAACACTCTCCTGAATACCTGGCAGGTCTAAGGCGAGCCACACTGAAGAATAGAAGAACCGAAGGACCTTCACTACTGCAATTTTTTTTTTCTTTTTTCACCTTTTAACTAAGAAACCAATTTTTTTTCTTTTTTTTTCTTTTCTTCTTCTTTTTTTTTCTTCTTTTTTCCATCACCTGATTTTACCCTTTTAATTACTACCTTCTTATTTTTAACCAGTATTATTACTGCTACCATTTTACCATTTATTTTTTTATAGTGCCATTTTATTTTCTCTTTATTTTATTTTGGGATTAGTGTTCTCCATTCTATTTTCATCCTTATATTATTGGTTGTTTCTAGTTTGCATTCATCTCCAGGGAGCTGTTGCTGGAATTTGTTGGGATTAATGGCTGTTCTATAGGAGTATTCTCCTCATAAAAAAAGTCTCTTCCCCTCTTCCACTTCATTCTCTCTTTTTGCTCTTTTTTTTCTTTTCCTTTCTTTTCTCGCTTTTACTTTCCCCCCTCCTTTTTCCCAATTTCATTTTTGCACTCCTTTTTTTGGTCCCTAATTTTCTTTTCTTTTTTCTCTTTTCTCTTTTTCTCTTCCTTCTTCCTTATCCCCTAATTCTCTTAATTCAGGTGGTCACCTTTATTTGGGGTTATTAATATCGTGAATATATTTGTGTATAGTGCCTGGTACGTGGTGCCTTGTTTTGTTGTATTTTGTGCCTTTAAATCAACACAGCAGATCCAAGCAACAGCAACCTCCTGAGCACCACACCCTCTGCTGAGGAACAGCAGCTGTACGTGAAACCTCGCCCCACCAGCCAGAAGAGCCACCACAGCTGTGAACAGCACCCACCAGAGGAGTTGCTGCCAACTGAAGAGCAGCTGCTACCGCAACCGCCCGAAGAGCAACCGCAGACCAAGGAGTCACTGCCACCAAGGGAGCAGCCACTGAACGACTCAACGTCTAGATATGTCAGTGAGATCAAACATGGGTAGACAAAAAAAAAACCCCAAAGGAAAGAGAAGGAGGACTCTCCAGAAAAGCAGCTAAGTAATACAGAGGCATGCAACATGACAGAAAAAGAATTCAGAATAAGGGTCCTAGAGTGCATAAACCTGATGGAGGAAAAAATTAACAACCTCAGCAAGAAGCAAGAAGAAACAGATGAAAAAATCGATAACATATGGAAGAAGCTAGAAGAAACAGATGAAAAAATCAACAACTTAAGTAAGACCCAAGAAGAAATGAAGAGTGATATAGCTGCAAAGAAAAACTCCATTGAAAGTATCAACAGTAGACTAGGAGAAGCGGAGGACTGAATTAGTGATTTAGAAGACAAGGAAGCAAAACACACCCAAAACGTACTGCATTTGGAGAAAAAAATGAAAAGACAGGAGGAGAGCCTAAGGGAGCTTTGGGACAACATGAAACGAAACAACATACGAATAATTGGGGTACCAGAACAACAGAAGGATGAACAAGGATTAGAAAACCTATTAGAAGAAATAATATCAGAAAACTTCCCTGAGGTGGGGAAGAAAAAAGTCACACAAGCCCAGAGAGTCCCAAACAAGGTGAACCCAAAAAGACCCACACCAAGACACATCATAATTACCATGGCAAATGTTCAGGACAAAGAGAGAATCTTACAGGCTGCAAGAGAGAGACGGAAAGTTACATACAAGGGATCTCCCATTAGATTGTCAAATGATTTCTCAACAGAAACACATCAGGCCAGAAAAGAATGGACGGAAATTTACAAAGTGATGCAAAGCAAAGGTCTGAATCCAAGAATACTCTATCCAGCAAGGCTATCATTCAAACTTGAAGGGGAAAAAAGAAGCTTCACAGACAAAAAAAGGCTAAGGGAGTTTATCACCACCAAGCCAGCAATGCAAGGAATGCTAAAGGGACTGGTATAAAAATAAGAAATAAAAAGCTCAGAAAGAAAACAGCCACACAAAAACAGAAATGCCTACAAACAAGTACCTTTCAATAATAACTTTAAGCGTAAACGGACTAAATGCTCCAAACAAAAGACATCGAGTGGCTGAATGGATAAAAAAACATGACCCATACATCTGCTGTCTACAAGAAACCCACCTCATTAGAAGGGACTCACACAGACTGAAAGTGAAAGGATGGAAAAATATCTTTCAGGCAAATGGAAAGGAAAAGAAAGCTGGGGTAGCAATACTTATATCGGACAAAATAGACCTCAAAGTGAAGGCCATAACAAGAGATAAGGAAGGCCACTTCATAATACTAAAGGGATCAATACAACAAGAAGATATAATCCTGGTAAACATATATGCACCCAATGCAGGAGCACCCAAATTCATAAAAAAACTCCTGGAAGATATCAAAGGAGACATCGACAACAATACAATCATAGTAGGGGACTTTAATACACCACTGACAGCACTGGATAAGTCCTCTAGACAAATAATCAGCAAAGATACAGCAATCCTAAATGACTCACTAGATCAGATGGACTTAATAGACATCTTCAGAACACTTCACCCGAAAGCCAGGGAATATACATTCTACTCAAATGCTCATAGGACATATTCAAAAATAGACCATATATTGGGTCACAAGCAAAGTATCCCCAAATTCAAGAAAATTGAAATCATAAAAAGCGTCTTCGCAGACCACGATGGCATAATATTAGAAATAAACTACAATAAAAACAACCCAAAATACTCAAACACCTGGAAGCTGAATAGCATGCTATTAAATATTGATTGGGTTACCAATGAAATCAAAGAAGAAATTCGAAACATCCTGGAAACTAATGACAATGAAAACACAACAATCCAAAACCTATGGGACACAATGAAAGCAGTCATGAGAGGGAAGTTTATAGCTCTACAGGCCTATCTCAACAAACAAGAAAAAATGGTAGTAAATCATCTAACTCTACAACTCAAAGAATTAGAAAGAGAGCAACAAGAAAACCCCAGAGTGAGCAGAAGGAAGGAGATAATAAAGATTAGAGCAGAAATAAATGACATAGAGACCAAAAAAACAATACAGAAAATCAATGAAACCAAGAGCTGGTTCTTTGAAAGGATAAACAAGATTGACAAACCTCTAGCCAGACTCACCAAGAAGCAAAGAGAGAGGACCCAAATAAACAAAATCAGAAACAATAGAGGCGAAATAACAACAGACCCCACAGAAATACAAATGATTGTTAAAAAATACTATGGACAGCTCTACTCCAACAAACTAGACAACCTGTAGGAAATGGACAAATTCCTAGAAAAATACAACATTCCAAAACTCAATCAGGAAGAATCTAAAAATCTCAACAGGCCAATAACTATGGAAGAAATTGAAGCAGTCATCAAAAAGCTTCCAGCAAACAAAAGCCCAAGACCAGACGGCTTCACAGGGGAGTTTTACCAAACATTCAAGGAAGAACTAAAACCTATCCTCCTCAGACTACTACAAAAAATTCAAGAGGAAGGAACACTTCCAAGCTCATTCTATGAAGCCAGCATCACCCTAATACCAAAACCAGGTAAAGACAACACAATGAAAGAGAATTACAGGCCAATATCCCTCATGAACATAGATGCCAAAATCCTCAACAAAATCTTAGCAAATCGGATCCAGCAGTACATCAGAAAGATCATACACCATGACCAAGTAGGATTTATCCCAGGGATGCAAGGATGGTACAATATCCGCAAATCAATAAACGTGATACATCACATAAACAAATTGAAAGAAAAAAACCACATGGTCATATCAATTGATGCAGAAAAAGCATTTGACAAAATTCAACACCCATTTTTGATAAAAGCTCTCAGCAAGGTGGGAGTAGAAGGATCATACCTCAACATAATAAAAGCCATATATGACAGGCCCACAGCCAACATCATACTCAATGGACAAAAACTAACACCATTTCCCCTAAGAACAGGAACAAGACAGGGATGCCCCCTCTCACCACTCCTGTTCTACATAGTACTGGAAGTGTTAGCCATTGCAATTCGGCAAGAAGAAGAAATAAAAGGCATCCAAATTGGAAAAGAGGAAGTAAAACTGTCCTTATTTGCAGACGACATGATATTATACATACAAAACCCTAGAGACTCCATCAAAAAGCTACTGGACTTAATACATGAATTTGGCAATGTAGCAGGATACAAAATTAACCCCAAGAAATCCGAGGCATTTCTATACACCAATAGTGAACTTTCAGAAAGAGAGATTATAAAAACAATCCCGTTTACCATCGCACCAAAAAAATTAAGCTACCTAGGAATAAACTTAACTAAAGAGGTAAAAGACCTCTACTCAGAAAACTACAGGACGTTGAAAAAAGATATAGAGGAAGACATAAACAGATGGAAGAACATACTGTGTTCATGGATTGGTAGAATCAACATCATTAAAATTTCCATACTACCCAAAGCAATCTATAAATTCAACGCACTTCCCATTAAAATACCAACGGCATACTTCAGAGATCTAGAACGAACTCTCCAAAAATTCATCTGGAATAAAAAAAGACCTCGAATAGCTGCAGCAATCCTGAAAAAGACCAAAGTAGGTGGGATCTCAATACCAGATATCAAGATGTATTACAAAGCCACTGTTCTCAAAACTGCCTGGTACTGGCACAAGAATAGGCATATAGATCAATGGAATAGAATAGAGAGCCCAGAAATCGGCCCGAACCAATATGCTCAATTAATATTTGACAAAGGAGGCAAGAACATACAATGGAGCCAAGATAGTCTCTTCAATAAATGGTGCTGGGAAAATTGGACAGATATATGCAAGAAAATGAAACTAGACCACCAACTTACACCATACACAAAAATAAACTCAAAATGGATAAAGGACTTAAATGTACGACAGGAAACCATAAAAATTCTAGAAGAATCCAAAGGCAACAAAATCTCAGATATATGCCGAAGCAATTTCTTCACTGATACAGCTCCTAGGGCACTTGAAACGAAAGAGAAAATGAACAAATGGGACTACATCAAAATAAAAAGCTTCTGCACAGCAAAAGAAACCATGAACAAAACAACAAGAAAACCCACTGTGTGGGAAAACATATTTGCCAATGTCATATCTGATAAGGGCCTAATCTCCAAAATTTATAGGGAACTCATACAACTTAACAAAAGGAAGATAAACAATCCAATCAAAAAATGGGCAAAGGACCTAAATAGACACCTTTCAAAAGAGGACATTCAGAAAGCCAAGAGACATATGAAAACATGCTCAAAGTCACTAATCATCCGAGAGATGCAAATCAAAACAACAATGAGGTACCATCTCACACCTGTCAGACTGGCTATCATCAACAAATCAACAAACGACAAGTGCTGGAGAGGATGTGGAGAAAAAGGAACACTTGTGCACTGCTGGTGGGAATGCAGACTGGTGCAGCCACTATGGAAGACAGTATGGAGTTTCCTTAAAAAACTGAAAATGGAACTCCCATTTGACCCTGTGATCCCACTTCTAGGAATATATCCCAAGAAACCAGAAACACCAATCAGAAAGGATATATGCACCCCTATGTTCATAGCAGCACAATTCACCATAGCTAAGATCTGGAAACAGCCTAAGTGCCCATCAGTAGATGAATGGATTAGAAAACTGTGGTACATCTACACGATGGAATACTATGCTGCTCTAAAAAGGAAGGAACTCTTACCATTTGCAACGTCATGGATGGAACTGGAGAGCATTATGCTAAGTGAAATAAGCCAGTCAATGAAGGAAAAATACCACATGATCTCACTCATTCATGGATAATAGAGACCATTATAAACTTTTGAACAATAATAGATACAGAGGCAGAGCTGCCTCAAACAGATTGTCAAACTGCAGCAGGAAGGCCGGGGAGGGTTGCGGGGCAGGAGGTAGGGGGGTAAGAGATCAACTAAAGGACTTGTATGCATGCATATATGCATAACCAGTGGACATAAGACATTGGGGGATAGGGGAGGCTAGGGGACTCTGTAGGGCGGGGGGATAAAATGGACACATATGTAATACCCTTTGTAATACTTTAAGCAATAAAGAAAATAAAATAAAATAAAATAAAATAAAATAAAAATAAAAATCTCTCAACAAAGTTGGAATAAAGTAAATACATCTCAACATAATAAAGTCCATATATATGACAAACTCACAGCTAACAACAAACTCAATGGTGGGAATATAAAAGCTTTTTCCTAAGATCAGGAAAAAAAGCAAGGATGCCAACTCTCATCACTTTTATTCAGCATAGTATTGGAAACAATGACACCAAAACTAAAAGAAAAAATTGAAGAATCCAAATTTGAAAGAAATAAGTAAAAACTGTCAATGCTTGCAGCTGGTATATTTATATATTGAAAACCCAAAAGACACCACTATACAACTATTAGAGCTAATAATGAACTCAGTAAATTTGCAAGATTAAAAATTAATATATAGAAAGAAATCAATGGTGTTCTTTTACACTAATAATTAATTATCAGAAAGAGATATAAAGAAAACCATCCCATTTACAATTGCATTAAAATATAATAGAATATCTACAACTAAATTTAACCAAGGAGGTAAAAAGTCTATACTTTGAAAACTACAAGACATTAATGAAAGAAATTGAGGATGAGATATATAAATGAAAGGATATACCTTGTTCATAGATTGAAAGAGTTAATACTATTCCAATATCCATAATACCCAAGCAATGTATAGATTCAATACAATCCCTTTCAAAATACCAATGGCATTTTTAATATAACTAGAACAAATAATCCTAAAATTCATATGGAACCAAAAAATACCCCAAATAACCAAATCAACCTTGAGAAAGAAGAGCAAAACTAGAGGTATCTTACACCCTGATTTCAAACTACATTACAAAGCTATAGCAATCAAAACAGTATGGTATTGGCACAAAAACAGATACATTAATGGATCAGAATAGAGAAACTATAAAATAAACTCATGCTTCATAGTCTATTAATCTATGACAAACGATACAAGAATATACAATAGGGAAAAGACAGTCTCTTCAATAAACAGAAGTATATTTTAAAAATTCAACAATAAAGATTTATTTAAAAAGAAAAAAAAAGTGAAACAAAAACTTACCAAAAGAAAAAAAAAAGTATTATGGCACTAATGAAAAAAAAATAATTGAATATATTGGGGTGAAATCTATAATAATAAAAGGGTAATATGCTAATTAGACTGGACATCCTTCGGGATGTCATTCTGGATGTCCTTCCAGAGGAAGCCGGGGCTAGAGGGAAGCCAACCCAGGCCCCTGGTGCCAGAGGGAGCCGGCGCCAGCTGCTGGGGAAATGAAGGTCTTCTCTTGCACAATTTCATGCATCGGGCCTCTAGTGGGTTAATAAAATTACAAAGAGAGCAACAAGAAAAGCCCAGAGTGAGCAGAAGGAAGGAGATAATAAAGATTAGAGCAGAAATAAATGACATAGAGACCAAAAAACCAATACATAAAATCAATGAAACCAAGAGCTGGTTCTCTGAAAGGATAAACAAGATTGATAAACCTCTAGCCAGGCTCACCAAGAAGCAAAGAGAGAGGACCCAAATGAATAAAATCAGAAATGAAAGAGGAAAAATAACAACAGACCCCACAGAAATACAAAGGATTGTTAAAACATACGATGAACAACTCTACAACAAACTAGACAACCTGGAGAAAATGGACATATTCCTAGAAAAATACAACATTCCAAAACTTAATCAGGAAGAATCTAAAAATCTCAATAGGCCAATAACTATGAAAGAAATTGAAGCAGTCATCAAAAAGCTTCCAGCAAACAAAAGCGCAGGGCCAGACGGCTTCACGGGGGAGTTTTACCAAACATTCAAGGAAGACTAAAACCTATCCTCCTCAGACTATTCCAAAAAATTCAAGAGGAAGGAACACTTCCAAGCTCTACCTATGAAGCCAGCATTACCCTAATCCCAAAACCAGATAAAAACAACACAATGAAAGAGAATTACAGGCCAATATCCCTCATGAACATAGATGCCAAAATCCTCAACAAAATCCTAGCAAATCAGATCCAGCAGTACATCAGAAAGATCATACACCATGACCAAGTAGGATTTACCCACGGATGCAAGGATGGTACAATATCCACAAATCAATAAACGTGAAACATCACATAAACAAATTGAGAGGAAAAAAAAACCCACATAGTTATATCAATCAATGCAGAAAAAGCATTTGACAAAATCCAACACCCAGTTTTGATAAAAACTCTCAGCAAGGTGGGAATAGAAGGATCATACCTCAACATAATAAAAGCCATATATAACAAACCCACAGCCAACATCATACTCAATGGGCAAAAACTAAAACCATTTCCCCTAAGAACAGGAACAAGACAGGGATGCCCACTCTCACCACTCCTGTTTGACATAGCACTGGAAGTATTAGCCATTGAGATTAGACAAGAAAAAGAAATAAAAGGCATCCAAATTGAAAAAGAAGTAAAACTGTCCTTATTCACAGATGACATGATATTGTACCTAAAAAATCCTAAAGACTCCATCAAAAAACTATTACACTTAATAAATGAATTCAGCAATGTGGCAGGATACAAAATTATTGCCAAGAAATATATGGCATTTCTATACACCAATAGTGAACGTAAAGAAAGTGACACTAAAAAAGTAATCTCATTTACCATCACACCAAATAAAAAATTAAGATACCTAGGAATAAACTTAACTAAAGAGGTAAAAGACCTCTAATCAGAAAACTACAGGATGTTGAAAAAAGAGATAGAAGAAGACATAAACAGATGGAAGAACATACCATGTTCATGGATTGGTAGAATCAACATCATTAAAATGTCCATACTACCCAAAGAAATCTATAAATTCAACGCACTTCCCATTAAAATACCAACGGCATATTTCACAGACCTAGAACGAACTCTCCAAAATCTCATCTGGAATTAAAGAGACCCCGAGTAGCTGCATAAATCCTGAGAAAGAAGAACAAAGTAGGAGGGATCTCAATACCAGATATCAAGCTGTATTACAAAGCCACTGTTCTCAAAACTGGCTGGTACTGGCACAAGAACAGACATATAGATCAATGGAATAGAATAGAGAGCCTAGAAATCGACCCAAACAATTATGCTCAATTAATATTTGACAAAGGAGGCAAGAACATACAATGGAGTCAAGACAGTCTCTTCAATAAATAGTGTTGGGAAAATTGGACACACACATAAAAAAAATGAAACTAGACCACCAACATACACCATACACAAAAATAAACTCAAAATGGATAAAGGACTTAAATGTAAGACAGGAAACCATAAAAATACTATAGGAATCCAAAGGCAACAAAATCTCAGACATATGCCGAAGCAATTTCTTCACTGATACAGCTCCTAGGGCATTGGAAACTAATGAAAAAATAAACAAATGGGACTAAATCAAAATAAAAAGCTTCTTCACAGCAAATAAACCATCAATGAAACAACAAGAAAGCCCACTGCATGGTAGAACATATTTGCCAATGTTATCACCGATAAGGCTTTAGTCTCCAACATTTATAGAGAACTCATACAACTTAACAAAAGGAAGATAAACAATCCAATCAAAAAATGGGCAAAGGACCTAAATAGACACGGTTCAAAAGAAAACATATAGAAAGCCAAGAGACATGTGAAAACATGCTCAAAGTCACTAATCATCTGAGAGATGCAAATCAGAACAATCAGGTACCATCTCACACCTGTAAGAGTGGCTATCATCAACAAATCAACAAACGACAAGTGCTGGAGAGGATGTGGAGAAAAAGGAACACCTGTGCACTGCTGGTGGGAATGCAGACAGGTGCAGCCACTATGGAAGACAGTATGGTATTTCCTCAAAAAGTTAAAAATGGAACTCCCATTTGACCCATTGATCCCACATCTAGAAATGTATCCCAAGAAACCAGAAACACAAATCAGAAAGGATATATGCACCCCTATGTTCATAGCAGCACAATTCACCAAAGCTGAGATCTGGAAACAGCCTAAGTGCCCATCAGCAGATGAATGGATTAGAAAACTGTAGTACATCTACACAATGGAATACTATGCTGCTGTAAAAAAGAAGGAATTCTTACCATTTGCACCAGCATGGATGGAACTGGAGAGCATTATGCTAAGTGAAATAAGCCAGTCAATGAAAGAAAAATACCACATGATCTCACTCATTTATGGATAATTAAGACCATTATAAACTGATGAGCAAAAATAGATACAGAGGCAGAGCAACATGGAACAGACTGTCAAACTACAGCAGGAAGGCTGGGGAGGGTTTGGGGGGGTGGGTAAGAGATCAACTGAAGGACTTGTATGCATGCATATAAGCATAACCAATGGACACAAGACACTGTGGGGTATGGGAGGCTAGGGGAAGGTCAAGGGGAGAAAAAAAGGAAACATAGATAATACTCTTTGTAATACTTTAAGCAATAAAACAATTAAAAAAATAAAATAAATAAAGTTGTATCAAACCAAAAAAAAAAACCCAGCTTATTCTTGTATTATTATTTATTATTGTATTACTAGAGGCCTATTGCAGGAAGATTCCTGCAAGAATAGGGCTTCCTGAGGCTGGAGTGAAGCAGTGGAGTGGCGGGCTTTGCTCCCTCCTCCTCTGCCTCGAGTCCTCCCGTCTCTGCTGCCTGGCTCCCTCCTGTCTCTGCAGCCTGGCTCCCTCTCGTCTCTGCTGCTGTCCTGCCCAGCCATCCTGTGTGGCACACGGGAGGGCCGGATGGAAGCAGGGCAGGCGGCAGATGGTGCTGGCCCACCCTGCCTGCAGTATGCAAATTTAACGGCCATCTTTGTTGGGTTAATTTGCATACTCTTCTGATTGGCTGATAGGTGTAGTGAAGGTATGGTCAATTAACATCTTTGTCTTTTATTAGTGTAGATTTTCCATACAAACAACTGTAAACCTACTTTTGCCCCACCTTTTATGTACTCTTGTATTCCTTTCACTCAACATGTATTACAGATTTATGCATGTTATTGCCTGTATCAATAGCTCATTTTTATTACCCAATAATATTCTTTGCAAATAAAATAAATAAAATAAAAATTCAACAATAAAGATTTATTTAAAAGGGGAAAAAAAGTAAAACAAAGACTTACCAAAAGAAAAAAAAAGTATCATGGTACTCATGCAAAAAAAAATATTGAATTTATTGGGGTGACAACTTACTGAATTGGAGATGCTATTTGCAAATTATATATCCAATCACTGGCAAAAATCCACAGTATATAAAGAATTCATACAACTCAATATCAAAAAAAAACAAACACTCCAATTTAGCCATGGCCATGTAACTCAATTCGGTGGAAGCATAATGCCTTACACCAAAAAGGCAGCATGTTCAATTCTCTCTCTCTCTCTCTCTCTCTCTCTCTCTCTCTCTCTCTCTCTCTCTCCTGTCTCTGTCTCTCTTTCCACTCCCCTCTCTCTAAAAACATATCCTTGGATGAGGATTCAAAATAAATAAATAAATAAATTGATTGATTGATTAATAGAATGGATAGGATTAGCATTAAAAGAGCCATGAGCCATACAGTTCTTTCAGCAATTGTCAGAGCTCATAAAACAAATTATGTTAAAAGAACATGGAGAAGGTGGAGAAGAAAGTAGAGAAGCAGAGGCAGCAGTGGTGCAGACAAAAAATTGCTGCCCATATGCAGCACCCCACATTTGTAATACTTACCAACTTTTCAAACATGTAAACTTTCAAACAAAAAATACCAAAAAAGAAACCCATACAAAAATACCTAAGCATCATTTCTTAAATATACTATTTAGCTGTTAGTATAGACTATCATTCTTTTGCATTCTATTTGTTTCCAGCTTATGGTATAAATAAACAACACTGTATTCCCTTAATATTTGTCCATTATGTGCTAAGAGCAAAAATCTATTAAGGCTTTCAGTGTTAATGTACTAGAATTTTTCACATTTCAGATATCTAATTATATTTGCTCCTGATGGTGATGTAAGCTTTAGGTACTAAGAATTGAAAAGGCAGCTGTAATGTTTATATATTTACCTTATTAAAAAGCAATATCTTACACAGACAGTTTCTCTTGTTGGGCTTACCTTGTAAATGTGATTCCCAATGAAATTCATTATCTCCTGCCTCCTATGCAACATTTTCACAAGTATGATTGATTGACACTTTTAAAAATGAACATGATGGTCATGTTAATCAGAACTACAGAGTCCAACTTTAAAAAATGGATCCTCAATATTTATTATGGTAAATGCCTAACCATCATTGAAACCTGCAAAGTATAGTGAGCATGGCCACATCAAATGCTTATTTATTGAGCCCCATATTCAGTCACTGTGTACAGAAGGAAGGGAGTTAGGCAAGTTTGTTTTCTTCAAGAAATTTACAAGAAAATATAGAAGATACAAAAGTATTTATCATACATTGCTATAATGAAAGTTTGTAAATGTTACAGTGATGGCACTAAAAGAGTGCAATCAACTCTGCTAGAGTGGTGGAGAAAACTTTGTCAAAAGGAAACACTTTAGCTGGATCTTGAAGCACCAGCATTTTACTAGGCAGACAACGGAAGAGAAGAGATTACTCAGGTAATATATGCAAAATCTCAGAAACAAGAACCAATGTAGCACCTTAGGGAAACTGCAAGTACTATTTTAAAGCTGTGTCATAAATAAACAATAAAAAGAGTTGATGGGAGGCTGAGAAAAGCAAAAAAAAAAAGATGAGGCTAAGTATTTAAGGGTAAGACCATGATGAGGCTTGTCTAGACTTCATGCTGTATTACGTGAAATAAGTGATGGTGACTCTTCACATGATTTTAATCAAAGAAGACCATACTTAGTTCTTATTTGTAAATTCCCACTCCAACATCAATGCCATTAATGTAGTATAAGGGGATTGAAGGAAGGGAGATGCATTGTGAGACAAACACAAGAGTTTACACAAGAGATGATAATAGCCTTATCTGAAGCATTGACACTGAAGATGAACAAGAGGGAATAGAATATAGTAGAAGAAAGTCAGAGGAGATAATGCCCAGCATCTTCCATCCCAGGTAGAAAATGAAGAGATAAAATCAACAGATCTAACTTTTCTGTGACTACTTTAGAAAATTAAGTATTGAGAGTGACATGTGTGATGTGATGGAATGAACTCTAGATTTGAGTCAGAAAATCTGGCTTTTAGTCCCAGCTCTATTATTAACCAGTTATGTTTCCTCGGAGGAGTCATTTTTCTTTCTCTAGATACCAATTGTTCATCTTCAAAATGTAAGGGATTGTTTGATGACCTGTGACATCCCTTCCATCTCTGTCATTCTATGGCTCTAGGACTGATTTGGAGACAAGGAGGCAGGCAGTTCCTAACTTAGGTAACTCCCTTAACTAAGGAGAAAAAGAAATCAAATCCCTAGAGTAGCAGGTAGGATGGAAGATTTTTGTGTCACTTAAGAAGAATCATACATGAGTGTAGTCACCTCTCAGCATCAAGGCACTGCTTATTCATTTTCCAGAATATCTGTGACCTCCACTTCTCCTGACTACCTGACTTTTAGGCATGTCTTTGTTCATTAACATCTCCAATGTAGGGTAAGAAGAGAAGGAGGGAAACACAAGGACCACATTTTCTGCTTATTAGAAACCCTGTCTTTTTTATTTCAAGTGGATTTAAGAGAAAGAAGATTGAAAATATAAGCTAAAAACAAGGTTTTAGAATTGTTAGTGGTTTTCAATTATACAGGTTAGCCTTATACTTACAGATAACTGGAAGTTTAATATCATAAATTACTTGCAAAGAATGAAAACAAATGGTGTGAAAGTGAACTTTAAAAACGTAGCAGATAGAAAGTAAAATAAAAGCTCATTTAAAGATCAATTTTACTTCTTGGTATAAAAGAAATCTTATAGCATTGATCCCTCTAAGACATTCACTATAGCCTGGTCCTGCTTAGCTTAAAATTATTTGGACAATAAATGTCTGCTACTTCCAATGGGCTAATAGTGCTCAGATATAAATGCTTAGCTCTCTTGCAGAGAGACTGGTATGTGCAAATAATAAGGGTTTCTATGCTCCTCAGGCAATTAACCAATTTCCCCCTTGAAATGCCCAAATGAACTTACTATAAAAAGGAACAATCCAAAACCTATGGGACACAGCGAAAGCAGCCTTGAGAGGGAAGTTCATAGCACTACAAGCCTACTGCAAAAAAACAAGAAACAATGGTAATAAATTACCTAACCCTAAAACTCAAAGAGTTTAAAAAAGAGCTAGGGGATTGTCTAGGGTGGGGGGAAAAAAGGACACATATGTAATACCCTTTGTAATACTTTAAGCAATAAAAAAATAAAAATAAAAATAAAATAAAAAAGAGAGCAACAAGAAAAGCCCAGTGTAAGCAGAAGGAAGGAAATAATAAAGATCAGAGTGGAGATAAACGACATAGAGACAAAAAAAAATCAAGAAAACCAAAAGCTGGTTCTTAGAAAGGATAACCAAGATTGATGAACTCTAGCCAGGATCACCAAGAAACAAAGAGAGAGGACCCAAATAAATAAAATCAGAAATGAAAGAGGTAAAATAACAACAGACCCCACAGAAATACAAAGGATTGTTAAAACATACAATGAACAACTCTACTCCAACAAACTAGACAACCTGGAGGAAATGGACATATTCCTAGAAAAATACAACATTCCAAAACTTAATCAGGAAGAATCTAAAAATCTCAATAGGCCAATAACTATGGAGGAAATCGAAGCAGTAATCAAAAAGCTTTCAGCAAACAAAAGCCTGGGGCCAGACGGCTTCACAGGGGAGTTTTACCAAACATTCAAGGAAGACCTAAAACCTATCCTCCTCAGACTATGTCAAAAGTTCCAAGAGGAAGGAACACTTCCAAGCTCTACCTATGAAGCCAGCATTACCCTAATCCCAAAACCAGATAAAGACAACACAATGAAAGAGAATTGCAGGCCAATATCCCTCATGAACATAGATGCCAAAATCCTCAACAAAATCCTAGCAAATCAGATCCAGCAGTACATCAGAAAGATTATACACCATGACCAAGTAGTATTTACCCAGGGATGCAAGGATGGTACAATATCTGCAAATCAATAAATGTGATACATCACATAAAATGATTGAGAGGAAAAAAACCACATACTCATATCAATTGACACAGAAAATGCATTTGACAAAATCCAACACACATTTTTGATTAAAAAAAAAAACTCTCAGCAAGGTGGGAATAGAAGGATCATACCTCAACATAATAAAAGCCATATATGACAAACCCACAGCCAACATCATACTCAATGGGCAAAAACTAAAACCATTTCCCTTAAGAACAGGAATAAGACAGGGATGCCCACTCTCATCCCTGCTGTTCGACATAGTACTGGAAGTATTAGCCATTGAGATTAGACAAGAAAAAATAAAATGCATCTAAATTGGAAAGGAAGAGGTAAAACTGTCCTTATTCACAGATGACATGATATTGTACCTAAAAAACCCTAAGGACTCCATCATAAAAATTATTAAAATTAATAAATGAATTCGGCAATGTAGCAGGATACAAAATTAATGCCAAGAAATCTATGGCATTTCTATACACCCATAGTGAAATTACAGAAAGAGAGACTAAAAAAGCAATCCCATTTACCATCACACCAAATAAAAAAATTAAGATACCTAGGAATAAACTTAACTAAAGAGGTGAAAGACCTCTAATCAGAAAACTACAGGACATTGAAAAAAGAGATAGAAGAAGACATAAACAGATGGAAGAACATACCGTGTTCATGGATTGGTAGAATCAACATCATTAAAATGTCCATACTACCCAAAGCAATCTATAAATTCAACGCACTTCCCATTAAAATACCAACGGCATATTTCACAGACCTAGAACGAACTCTCCAAAAACTCATCTGGAATAAAAAAAGACCCCAAATAGCTGCAGCAATCCTGAGAAAGAACAAAGTAGGACGTATCTCAATACCAGATATCAAGCTGTATTACAAAGCCACTGTTCTCAAAACTGCCTGGTACTGGCACAAGAACAGACATATAGATCAATGGAATAGAATAGAGAGCCCAGAAATCGACCCAAACCAATATGCTCAATTAATATTTGACAAAGGAGGCAAGAACATACAATGGAATCAAGGTAGTCTCTTCAATAAATGGTGTTGGGAAAATTGGACAGATACATAAAAAAAAAATGAAACTAGACCACCAACATACACCATACACAAAAATAAACTCAAAATGGATAAAGGACTTAAATGTAAGACAGGAAACCATAAAAATACTAGAAGAATCCAAAGGCAACAAAATCTCAGACATATGTTGAAGCAATTTCTTCACCGATATAGCTCCTAGGGCATTGGAAACTAAAAAGAAAATAAGCAAATGGGACTACATCAAAACAAAAAGCTTCTGCACAGCAAAAGAAACCATCAACAAAACAAGAAAACCCACTGCATGGGAGAACATATTTACAAATGTTATCACTGATAAGGCTTTAGTCTCCAACATTTATAGAGAACTCATACAACTTAACAAAAGGAAGATAAACAATCCAATCAAAAAATGGGCAAAAGGCCTAAATAGACACTATTCAAAAGAAGACATTCAGAAAGCCAAAAGACATATGAAAACATGCTCAAAGCCACTAATCATACAAGAGATGCAAATCAAAACAACAATGAGGTACCATCTCACACCTGTCAGAGTGGCTATCATCAACAAATCAACAAATGACAAGTGTTGGAGAAGATGTGGAGAAAAAGGAACACTCGTGCACTGCTGGTGGGAATGCAGACTGGTGCAGCCACTATGGAAGACAATGTGGAGTTTCCTCAAAAAGTTAAAAATGGAAATCCCATTTTACCCAGTGATCTCACTTCTAGGAATATATCCCAAGAAACCAGAAACACCAATCAGAAAGCATATATGCATCCCTTTGTTCATAGCCGAACAATTTATCATAGCTAAGATTTGGAAACAGCTTAAGTGTCCATTAGCAGATGAATGGATTAGAAAACTGTGGTACATCTACACAATAGAATACTATGCTGCTGTAAAAAAAAAGAAGGAATTCTTACCATTTCCACCAGCATGGATGGAACTGGAGAGCATTATGTTAAGTGAAATAAGCCAGTCTATGAAAGGAAAATACCACATGATCTCACTCATTTATGGATAATAAAAACTGATGAACAAAAATAGATACAGAGGCAAAGCAGCATAGAACAGACTGTCAAACTACAGCTGGAAGGCCGGGGAGGGTTGCGAGGGGGCGGTAAGAGATCAACCGAAGGACTTGTAGGTGTGCATATAAGCATAACCAATGGACACAAGACACTGGGGGGTAGGGGAGGCCGGGGAAGGTCAAGGGGGGAAAAAAGGAGACATATGTAATACTCTTTGTAATACTTTAAGCAATAAAATGACAATAATAATAAATAAAATACTAGAAAAAAGGAACAAAATGTCTATATATCATTATTAATATAATATATTCAAAAATATAAATTTAAAACAGGCAGAATAGCCTGGTACTCTAGGAAAAAAAGGCAAAGAGAAAGAAAGAAAGAAAGAAAGAAAGAAAGAAAGAAAGAAAGAAAGAAAGAAAGAAAGAAAGAAAGAATACTATAGATAATCTGATTTTTTTAACTAAACCATCATATGTGGTAATTGGATAACTAGTCAAGAGGGCAGTTTTCTGAAGTGTGAGGATTTTAAATATAAAAATACATCATATTTTGGGCTTTTTGTTAATCGCTACCAAATGCCAAAATATTCTTGTATCTTTATCGCTTATTTTTATAAATCATATGTAAATTGGTACCAATACTCAAGGGGCATTTGAGTAGTAGGAGAGCACTCACATGCCTTAAAAAATAAGGGTTAAGCACTAAGGTGATTTGAATTCTCTGAAAAGTATGAGATCAACACAATTCTCCAGCCTTTAAAATACATATTGCAGGGGGCAAATAGGGAGAAAATATAATTTGTGTGAATAAAATGGCTGGCAATCTGATGTTTTACAGTTTACAAAGCATTTTATTTTATATTATTTTATTTAAACTTTACAACAGCATTATACCCTGAGCACTGTCATACCTATTTTACATATGAGAAACGGGATTGAGGAAATTCATTAACTAGTTCACAAAGCTTATTAATAACAAAATTTGAATTTAAACTTAGGTCCGGGAATGCCAAGTTTAGTTTATACACCTAGACTAGTTATGGATCTGCAACCTCAATATTTGGACCAGTGAGGGTTCTGGATTCAAGGAAACTTAAGTAAAATGCTCAGGAAATGAGGTCTTCTGGTTATTAAAATCCTATTTTTCAACATTTGTATTGACCATTATAATGTATATTCAACAATTTTATGGCATAGTAAATAAAAATATGAAAAAATAATTGAATCTTACTGATATACATAGTAAACTAAACAAATATTTGTTGATTGACAGCCTCAAAACCAGTATTGTTATCATTAATGTTCAGGAGTGTGATAGGGCTCTAACCCAAATTTATATTTACTTCAGGACACACAAAGGAAGTTATTAGAATAAATTATTGATGAGAGCTTGTATTATTTGCTTTTATTCCCTTAAAGTCAAGTTGAAGAAAAAAATTCAGCTAGGTATCTTTGAATTAATTGAATCTTTACTACAATATAGAAATATATTTCACTGTAAGTTTGTCTCCCTTTTAGCACATTAGACACAAAGCCAAGAGTAGCCAGACTAAACAAAATGTAAGTTGAGGGTTTTGGGTCAAGTGAAAATCACTTCCATTTTTTGGAATGCACTATGAGGATCCTAGAAAGTGGGTAAAGTTTTCATTTATTCTGGAGAAGGAAATCACAGAAATGTGTAACTTTTGGAAACATCTACATGAGCATCTAATCTACATTACCATCAAATCTACAATATGATGAGGAAAGGGGTAAAAGGAACACTGTCATGATGGCTACACCAGAGCTATTGTGAGGCAGGAATCAATTGGTTAATCTATGAAGTGGAATCAAGCTCCTTGGGGAAGTCAAGATGAACTTACATTAAGCATATTACAAAGTACCCACAATGACAAATTTAATAAGCAATATAGTGATCTGTTATAGTGATCATTATGGAAAAGGAAGTAGATTTAGACTACTGGAATGTTAAACTTCAATGTCTTACTTGAGTTTTTTGTAATGCTTTCTTTCCTCAAAGGAGATGAAGAAGAAATATTCAAATCCCTCCTTACTGGGCTTTTGCTTGGAAGCAAAAATATTTTCCAACAATTATTTTCTCATTAACACAAGGGTAAAGCAAGACTGTCACTATCTATTCTTTGCCTGTGTCCCCTAATAGCCCTAAATAATATTTCAGAAGCAATCTCCCTCATCTCCAGTGAAATTTTTCTCTAACAAAGATTGTGTGTGTCTTGCATTAATTCATATTATAGCCCAATTCTGACATGTTCTGATCTATGCATTTTATATATGATAGTGATCTGAATGCAATATAATAAAGCTTAGAATTAATCTATATGCATTTCAATATTTAATAAAAACAGCTAACAAAAATTTTCCCAATTAGCATAGGCATTAACCTTCATTTTTATCTAGTATGTTAAATTAACTGAAGAATAATTATTCTGAAAATTAGGCCAAATGATGTTCATTTGGTTTCCCAATTTATTCCTGTAATATGAATTGATGAATTTTTGGACAGCTCATGCTATATCTAAACTTAATGATTCATTCTTAATTTCTTTCAATTGTCTCCATAAAAACAATTTGTATTTCAGAATATATGTAAAACACAAGTAATCTGCAATGATTGAAAGTTATTTTAAAATATTTACCTTTCACAGAAACTAGAAAACATACCTAATTGATTCATTTAAATTCTTTAACCAGCAAATTAAAAATTGAACAGCTAAATTCCATCCCATTTTATTTGATTATACATTTATGGCATGGCCTAAATGAGTTGTGATTCCCAAGGAATGCTGTTGTCCCCATTGTGTGGGAGTAAAATAGGCATTAATAAATCTTGGGTGGCTTTGAAACAGAAGCCATCAATGAATGATCTAATTCAGCCATAGAAGTAAGACTGCCATTGGATATCCTAGGGCCCGAAAAAAGTTCAAATAAAAATTGAACTTAAAATACAATTTAATATGTTCTGTCTCCTTTGATAATGCCTTATTTGGTATCTGTGAACTGAGCAGAGCTAGTACCTCTGTTGGACAAAAGTACTTGGGTAGAACTTTGGGTCAAGTCTTCATGACTAAGAGATTAAGAATGTGTTAATCAAATATCTGGATAATGTTAAAAATGACAAGGTTTATGTACAGAAATAGCATGCAAAGTGAATACTAACATACTGATAAAGCAGTGCTATGAAATGGGAATAAAGCCAACAGGAAAAAGCACAAAGTATTAGGAACAAACTTCAGGGTCAAAGAAAGACAATGACAGATACAGGATAGAAGAGGCCTCGTTAAAAGTAAGTATAGCTTAAGAGAGTAGTTCATAACTGACTAAAAGCTCAATAAGTGTCAGTATTGCAATAATATTTGCAAAGATGACTCATGTACAGAAAAATGACACACTAAGAAAGGGATTATTTCACACTCTTTACTAGCCATAGTCTTAAAGAACTAACATTTGTTGGGCTACATGGTAGTGTGCTATAATGTTTTATACACATCTCATTTAATCCTTCCAATATGCTACTCCCTAAGTAATATATTTAACACCATTTTACATTTGAAAAATTGAGGTCCTGGACTTCTCCCAACTCTTTCCTGAGCTATATTCTTCAAAACGGCCTGCTTGTTTGTTTTAAATCTATCTACGCATTGAGGTATCATGCAGCTTCATCTTGGACTATGGACCATTCTCCTCCCATGACAGTCACTATATTTTACCATGCCTACAGATTGCTTTGCCTCTTGATTGGCATGCTTTATGTGCCTGACCGAACTCTGAACTTTTGCAACTAGGCCTGCTTCTTCTTTCATGAGGTTGGATCCACCTCTTTATCATGAACAAAAAGCTATGCACTGGTAAGTTCAGAGTTTTAATAGAAGTTATTTATTCCTAGATGGTAGGCCTGTCTGAATTCATGTTTGTTTAAAACAGAATAGATATTGAGAAAAATGGCTACTATATAATCTGGGAGTGCAAGGTGTTGTGCAACTGATACCTAAACTAAGCATTTTCCTTCTCCCTTGGATAATCTGTTCTTTCTCATTAAAAACATAGGACATATGATTTTGCCTGTGATCTACTTTGATTTATTGGTGAAACTACAATGATGAATCACATTTAATTATGATAATTTAAAAAGATAAATCAAAACATACAATTGCCTTTTCATCACAAAGATCATAAAAATGTGTATTTTTAAATCCTGGCAGAGAAAGAAATACTTTTCTATCTGATCTCAAACAGTTTCATTCTCAATTAAAATTTCAGAGAATGTTGAGAATCTGAGAATTAAAATGGACTTTAGAGGGTCCATTCCCTAGCCTCCAGGCAGCTGGGTAGCAAAATATTCCAGGATCAGTTATCTAGAACCTTCTTAAAGTCAACCAGCAAAGCATATTAGTTCTAATAATTTCAATCTTTCACACACTTTTCATCTTCTTTATGTCTATATAGTACCTAAAAACCTGTTGTGTAATATTATTTTCTTAACTGAACAAGCTTTGATAGCCAGCTTTAAAGCAATTTTTAAATCAGGGACAGACTAATCATCAGTTTTTGGTTGACCATAGTGGGTTTTCCCCACCTTGGTAACTATAGAGGTCTTTATTATGTTCAATAGGAATTTGCACTGCTTTTGTTTTAACCACTTTTCCACTTCTTAATATCTGAATGATAAAAAAACTATTAAAATATTTAGCACTATAACAATCATTGAAGATGGGGTTCCAATTACTTCTTGTGATTAAAATAATCTCTATCCCAATATTTTGTACTCATATGAAAAGAAAGACATACTCTAAACTTTTTTGCTACTCTGTGTTGATTTTCCAATTTTCCATCTTGATTTTTAAAATATGGTGAGGCTGTTCCATAAGCAGCACCAAGATACGATAGCTATTATTTTCACTACTAGTGGCCCGGTGCACAAATTTGTGCACATTGAAAGGAAATTAATTAGAAGAGATATTTTAATATTGCTATTCACCCTTTCTCTATAATAGAAGTGCCAACCAAATTCACGATCTACAATGATAGATTGAAACACACACGTGAGATTGGCGCCAGAGAGAGCTTTATATATATCATGCATGCATGAGTCAACTTAGCCTTTTATAGATATAGAATAAACTTGCTTAATTAGACCTGCTTTCTGATGTAGCTAAACTTTTTCCAGCCCAGTGAAGCACCCCAACTTCTCTTTCAGGTAATTGTTAGCAACACAGCAGTAAATATCAACACAAAGCAGATTATTATTGTAGATCACGCAGGGAGAACAAAGGGTGAAATGTTTAATTACAGCAGTGCTTGACTATATTCTGAGCAGTGAGAAAACCTGAAGTCATTTTCAAGGCCCACCATTTCTTAATTCTTTTTAGTAGGGTCAAGTTTCTAAGCTTTCTAAATCTCCATTTTCCGGCTAATTAAAAGAAAATAGGATTACACCAAGTCTCCTATCTACCTACTCCAGGACTTCCGTGAGGATCAAATGAGATGGGAAAATGCTTCACAGACATTTGGTTAAAGTGTAAAATGTTTCCACCTGTGTTCCTTGGCTAAAGAAACTCCAGGGAGGCTAGTCGTTAGGGAGAGGAAGCCAGGTGTTGCTACATGATGTCATTACCCAGAGCCCACAGCAGCCGTTTCCCGGCTGGTCTGGGCTGTGGACTGCGTTTTGCACCATGGGGTCTTGGCAGCATTGGCTGAAATTTGATGGAATGTCACTCTGGGGTGGTGGTGGGGCCTGTGTCCCACTTGAGGAAGCCAAGTGTTGGTTTGTTGGCACCAGGTCCATGGTGCCAGCCAGTGCACATCCTGCATTGAGCATCTGCCCCCTGGTGGTCAGTGTGTGTCATAGCAACTGGTTGGATGGTCAGACACTTAGCATATTAGCCTTTTATATATAGATTATTATATCAGAAGAAAAAACTATACTAGACTACTTATTAGAACATAACATCAGAGAATAATCCAAAGCAAAAGTTTAAATCTGAAAATTGTGGTGCCCAGGAGGAAAGTGCTATAACTCAAAGGGGGAAAATGGAGAACATCTGTAATAATGTCAACAATAAATAAATAAATATTTAATTTTTTAAAAAAATATAAAAATAATTAATTTTGAGTAGCATGATAGAAAGTTATCACTTTTGTCTTGTATCCAACTACCTTGCCAAATTGTCTTAGTAAGTGTAACTATAATGAGTTTACCTTGATTTTATATATAATTTATCATCTGAAAATGATGATAAGTTTGACTCTAATTTTTCCCAACGTTATGACTTAATTTATTTTCTTCCCTTATATTAAGTAGAACCTCTGAAATGATGTTGAAAATAAAGACAATGGCATCTAAGAGTCTACAAAGAAGACTAGTTGTCAGTACTTGAATGGCAAATCAGAGGTCATATAGGACACTACTCTACATAGTACAGCCTAGTATAGAGTGACTTAAGAACAATGTAGAAGCCCAGAAATTAGTGCTAGAATGTTGTGTCTTGAGTCAGATTGGCAGGGAGAGCCACAAAATTGTAAGCTACAAATGGGATTGGTTTGGAAATTAGGACAAGATTAAGCCTGCAGGTGGATAATTCACTAATCCAAACTGGGAGAATTAAAGAAAGTAATAGCAGAAGTGAGGTGGCGACTAATATATTTCCTTGGCAAGAACTAAGACAAATATATGTTCCTTGGCAAAAGAAAGTGCTTTGCACATACAAATAGAAACTTCCTATCATTCTTTTTACTGTAAACTGAGATTAATTATACACATTTTTGACAATTAAAACTAATAGATTATCAAAACTAATGTGTATCCTTTATATAAAAAGCTATCCATGTCATACCTTGCAAGATTGTAATGATAAATTTAACAAATTAAATTGCCCAACAAGCTATATACTTTTTGTAATGTCAACAGAGACATGTTGAAAAAGCAAGTCTTGTTAGCAGCCTGAAAATCTAACCCATTGGATATTTCTTCATGTTTTATAGAAGCTAAGAGGAACCAGAAAGACCATTCAGGTCAATCTCCTAATAAATATGGGAATGAACTCTACAACCACCCAGACCTATGGTCACTCAACATTTATTTAAACACTAGAGGCCCAGTGCATAAATTCATATACCAGTGGGGTCCCTCGGCCTGGCCTGCAGGAAAGGCCTGAAACCAGCTCTCTGACATCCCTCTAGGGGTACCAGATTGTGAGAGGGTGCAGGGCATGTCTGGCCCATCTTGCTCAGTCCCGATCTGCCAGACCCCAGCAACAAGCTAACCTACCGCTTGGAGCATCTGCCCCCTGGTGGTCAGTGCATGTCATAGCGACTGGTTGACCAGTTGACTGTCTGCCCCCTGGTCGTCAGTGCACATCATAACGAGTGGTTGAGTGGCCTTAGCATATCATTAGCATATTACATTGAACAGCCAACCAGTTGACCCTACACTTAGCATATTAGGCTTTTATTATATAGGATTGCCAGGGCTAAGGAGCCCGTTCAATTTTCAAATGGTTTCAGTTTTATATTCCAGCCAAAATATGCCTCTCTGATACACATTTAGCTACCTTAGTTTGGCTCCTTGGAATCTAAATCTCCCATCTAACAGTCCTTGATTATTTAAAAAATCAAACATGTCACTGACATTGCCTTTTCAGATGGTAAAATCTCAAAGCTTCCATATATTGGGTTCACATAGAGAAAGAATGTAAAATGGAGTGGGAGAGGGGGCTGAGAGAGGGGGAGATTAGAGATAGAGATAGAGATAGAGATAGAGATAGAGATAGAGATAGAGATAGAGATAGATAGAGATAGAGATAGAGATAGAGATAGAGATAGAGATAGAGATAGAGACAGAGAGATCAAAGCTTACCTTGACACATAGTCAAGTCCACATGAAAGCCACCTCTTCTACTGTAGTGGCAGGGTTATTAGACTTAAAATTCCTTTAAGGCAAGTATTATAAATATATCATTACTGTTTTCCTGGCACATATTAGATGAGGAACAGATATTTTTGGTTGAAGTAATACATGGTTTCAGCAGAAACAAAAAAAAAAAAGAAGAATTAAGCACCAAAGACATCTTTTGACAGGAATGCAAGGTAAGCTAAACCAAGGACCTATAAGAAAGTTTCCTGTTATTTACAAACTATTCACAAGTTATTAAGAAAAATAATTCTAATAATACCAGGCTCTCAACTGCTTTTCATTATATATGTATGTTTAGACAATGCTTAAAAAACAGTTGGACTAAATAGTCTTATTGAATTGCATAGCTATGTATACATGGCTTTTAAGCATTTTTTAAAACTTAAGAGGAAATGGTATGATTTCTTAAGAAAGCAATTTGATATGCTTAGTACAGAAGAAAAATGATGATGGTGATGATGATGGCAGCTAATATTTATTGACCATTTTACATGCCAGATACTGTGCTAATTGATTCACATACATGGTTTCATTTATGCTTTGTGAGTTATGTACAGTCATATTCATTTAAAGATGAGGAAAATGCAGTTTAGAGAGCTTATGTAACTTATCTAAAGTCTCAGAGCAAGTATTGGAGCCAGAATCAAACTGAGGTCTGTCTGACTCCTAACATGTATTAACAATACCTTTCAAGAAATTATTGTAAACACATTTTCCTTCAAATTAAACCTGATACCATAGCAATCATGATACCATACCATATCATTAAGAAAATAAACAGATCCACTTTCATTCTTGTTCTTCATGAATTTTTTTCTTCTCAAATCCTGTCAGAATTTCAGGTGCTCTTCTATTTATGATGGGTTTACATACCAACAAACCCATTGTTAGTTGAAAATATCTTAATGCAAAAATTCATTTAATACACCTAACCTACCAAACATCATATGTTGGCCTCGCCTACTTTAAATGTGCTCAGAACACTTGCCTTAGCCTACAGTTAGGCAAATATCTTGAGTTTCATCTCAAGAGCAGTTGCCTTCATTTTATTCTCACCAGAAGCAGGAGAAACAAGTGGGCATTTTCTAGACACGATAGGATACAAAAATGCAAAACACGATATTAAAAAAAACAAACTCTGGCCAGAGAAAGATAAATATTACATGATCTCACTCATTTGTGGAATATAATGAACAACATAAACTGATGAACAAAAATAGAATGCATTGAACAGACTGTACAACCTATGAGGGAAGGCATGTGGTGAGAGGGTAAGAGATCAATCAAAGGACTTGTATGCATGCATATGAGCAAAACCAATGGACACAGACAGTAAGGGGGGTGAGGGCTTGTGCTTTGGGGAGGGGATAGTGGAGGAGAGGTCAATGGGGGAAAAGGGAGACTCATGTAATACTTTAAACAATAAAGAATTAAAAAAAAAAAACTCTGGCAACACAGTATACTGTAGAGTATAAGTTATTTGCCCTTATTATCACGTGACTGACTGGGAGTTTAAGCTTAGTGTGGCTGCCCAGCATCATGAGAGAGTATAGTAGCACAAATTGCTAGCCTGGGAAAAGATCAAAATTCAAAGGAGACAAAGTTTCTACTGATTGTGTATTGCTTTTGCACTGTTGTAAAGTACACAAAGCGTTAAGTCAAAAACTGTCTCTACAGTAACCTTAGGAAGCCGAAAGATAACACTTATCTAAAAATTTCTTTGTTAGGATATAAAAGCAAAATAATCACCAGGTTATATACCACTTTTTAGAGTTGATTTCCTTTCTCTTGCTGCACTTGAATGACAAATGGAAACTGGACAAGAAAAAAGTCAGTGATGAATTGTGGTCAAAAACCATAAGAAACACATTTACAAGTGTCTAGAAATAAAGTTGAGCTTGTTCCAGATAAATACACAGACACACCCCAAAACAGCTGTGCCAAACAACTCCATAACAGAACTGCCTATCTCAGAAATTAAATTCAATCCTTAGGTTTTGAAAGTACTCAAAATGTCATCCATGAAAGTTAGGCAAACCCCATAGAACATGTCAAAACATTTGCTCATTCAATCTGCACTTGCACATTTTTCTTTAGGGAAAGGAAGAAAATGGTCAGAGAAGTGTTTCTGTATTTTTTTCTTTTATTCTAATACAGAAGAGACATGATGAGTGGTGAGAAAATAGAGGTTGGCATTGGAAAAACATGGATTAAAATTTCTAGCTCTGCCACTTTTTGCAAGTTGTCTAATGAGTCAAATTTACCTCTCTGATCCTCATATGTAAAATGTGCATGTTATATATGAATATATATTATAGTAGAGGCCCAGTGCATGAAATTCATACATGGGTGGGGCCTGCACCCCCTCATAATCCAGGACCACTGGCTCCTAACTGCTCATCTGTCTGACTGCCCCTAACTGCTCACCTGCCTGCCTTCCTGATCACTCCTAACTGCTCGCCTGGCTTCCTGATCACCCCTAACCACTCGCCTGCCTGCCTGATTGCCCCTAACCACTCTACCTGCCTGCCTGATCACCCCTAACTACTCGCCTGCCTCCCTGATAGCTCCTAACTGCCCTTGCCTTGGCCCCCGCCACTGTAGCTTCGTCTAGAAGGACGTCCAGAATGACGTCCAGAGGTCATTTGTCTGCCCAGTTTAATTAGCATATTACACTTTTATTATTATAGATAAATATATGGCTATTTATATATACTTGTGCATGTTATGTACAACCTACAAGGCATATATATATATATATATATATATATATATATATATATATATATACACACACACACACACACACTAGAGGCCTGGTGCACAAAAATTTGTGCACTCGGGGGAGGGGGGAATCCCTCAGCCCAGCCTGTGCCCTCTCGCAGTCTGGGACCCCTCGGGGGATGACCACCTGCTGGCTTAGGCCTGCTCCCCAGGAGATTGGGCCTAAGCTGGCAATCAGACATACCTCTGGCAGCCCGGCAGCCCTCGGGGGATGTCCACTTTCCAGCGGGGAGCAGACCTAAGCTGCAGTCAGACATCCTTAGTGCTGCGGAGGAGGCAAGAGAGGCTCCCACCACCACCGCTATACTGGCAGCCATCAGCCTGGCTTGTGGCTGAGCAGAGCTCCCCCATGTGGGAACACACTGACCACCAGAGGGCAGCTCCTGCATTGAGCGTCTGCCCCCTGGTGGTCATTGTGTGTCATAGTGACCAGTCATTCTCAGTCTTTCTGCTGTTAAGGTCAGTTTGCATATTACCCTTTTACTATATAGGATAGAGGCCTGGTGCATGGGTCGGGGCCAGCTGGTTTTCCCTGAAGGGTGTCCCGGATCAGGGTAGGGGTCCCGCTTGGGTGCCTGGCCAGTCTGGATGAGAGGCTGAGGGCCATTTTCAGGCTGGCCTGCGACTGAAGCTCCCAGCCTCTCCTTTTTTTCTTTTTTCTTTTATTCTGGGATTTATTTACCTTCTATAATTGAAACTCTGTTGCTGTCACTGGCACTCCCAGCTCTGAGGCCGAGGCTGGCTGAAAGCAGGTATCTGGGGTTTGTTTGGCTTCTATAATTGAAACTTTGTTGCCGTACTGCTTGCTCCAGCTCTGAGGCCGCGGCTGGCTGAAAGCACGCATCTGGGATTTGCTTAACTTCTATAATTGAAACTTTGTTGCTTTTGGAACTGTTGCTTTTGGAGCTTAAAACAGGCCTCGGCAGGCGGGGAACCTTGGCTTCCTCCATCACTGGAGCAAGCAAGCCTCATGTTCACTTCAGCTGCATGGCTGCTGGCCGCCATCTTTGTTGGCAGTTAATTGGCATATCTCGCTGATTAGCCAATGGGAAGTGTAGTGGAGGTCCAGTTAATTACCCTTTTTGTCTTTTATTAGATAGGATATATATATATATATATATATATATATATATATATATATATATATATATTAGTACCTAACCACATAATAGGTTTTCAAAAGCAAATATTGCAGGGAATATAAAATTTTCTCCACACTTTTTTTGTGTATATTAGAGCATCACTTTTTTATTATACTCTGATCCCCCAACCTACTGGGCCAGCAGTAAATTAAATCTTCTCCACTATCCCAAGAGTCTTACACAGAGCAGAATATTAGAGAAAAATTCTGGTTGTAGGTTTATACCAATCACCACTGATAAGCTCATATTGATCCTTTGAAGTTGGGAAACTCATTTTCTTCTGTACAATATTGGACACAAAAATTGTATCAAGTAATAAGCCTCATTTTTGTCATTCCTAAGTGTAACACCCAGGCCTCTACACACACACACACACACACACACACACAGCACAAAACCCCAGTTTTCTTGATCTGTCAATCCATCATCTCCTACCTAGTTTAAAAGTCTATTATCTCATCTTTCTGCTAGCTTCCACTACCCACTTTCAAATATTTCACCTCAGGTCTTCTCGTTCCAGTTAAGCTCTTCAGTGAATTAAGGCTTTCAAAAGATAAGAAGTTTCGTTGTTTGTTTGCTTGCTTGTTTGTTCCTGGTAACTTTGACAACATTAAATACATCCAGCCCCAAAGCACAAAAATGGCCTAACTAACTACCTTTTGGAAACAGGAGAGAAAATACAGAGAACAACAACAACAACAACAACAACAAAAACACATAACTTATTCTTTGTGTTTCTTCTAGAAATTAGGATAAATAAATGATTCACACTACTTAGTATTCTGATAAATGATCCTGTCGCACTATTTTATCATTTCCAAGCAAAAAAATAAAGTAAGTAAAATGGGTCCTTCATTATTATTTCTTCTCTACTCTTCTTTTCAAATCCCTTACCCCTACTTGGGTACCCAAATGCTTCATAGATCTTGATACTCTACCTATGACTATTATTACCAACCCATATTGGTTTGCCCAGGACAATTCTGGTTTTAAAACTGAAAGTCCTGCTTATCCTGAGACTCCTCAATACTGAGCAAACAGGGAAGGTTAATCACCTTAGACATAGCTTCCCTCCTTAGATAGCACTCCATGGTTTAGATCATCTGCTCCCCTTTTAAAATACATGATCCTTTTGCTAGTTAATCTGATAAATGAATTAAAAATAATTTATACATGTGTCCACTCTCCCAGATAAATTTGCATTTCAGCTAGGATATAGAAATTCTAATGGTTATTTTAGGCACTGAAGCAGGGATGATGCCAGAAATATACCACATAAATAAAACTACTAGGGCACTTGAATCTCACCACTTGAGTACCACCCACGTGGCCTATGAGTAAAGCTAATAGGTAAGACTGATAGTATTATGTCTTATTCTTAAACAACTAGCTTAAAAAAAAGCCTGGTGATTTTTTTTTCAAATATGGGTACCTTGACCTTACCCTATATCCATTAAACCAAATTTGCTGGGGTGGGAGTGGCCAAAGAAGTGGATTCTGTTTTAATATCTCCCAAGGTGATTTTAATATGCAGTCAAGGTTGAGAATCACTGCTATAGAGCACTTGAGAGTTTGGGCAAGAGACACTTCCTCACACACTCTTTCTGATGAATGAAGTAAAAATGGGAAACTCAGGTTCCTTCATTAGAAGTCTTACACTATTAGAAGTCTTACAACAGTATCATGTCATCTGAAAATAAGGACAGTTTTACTTCTTTTCCAATTTGGATGCCTTTTATTTCTTCTTGTTGTCTGATAACAACGGCTAGTACTTCCAGTACAATGTTGAACAGTAGTGGTGAGAGGGGGCATCCCTGTCTTGTTCCTGTTCTTAGGGGTAATGGTTTCAGTTTTTTCCCATTGATTATGATGTTGGCTGTGGGTTTGTCATATATGGCTTTTATTATGTTGAGGTATGAAACTTTTATTCCTATCTTGCTGAGAGTTTTTATCAAGAAAGGGTGTTGGATTTTGTCAAATACCTTTTCTGCATCAATTGATATGATTACGTGGTTTTTATCTCTCAATTTGTTTATGTGATGTATGATACTGTACATAGAGAACCCTAAAGACTCCATCAAAAACTTATTAGGCTTAACAAATGAATTCGGCAATGTAGCAGGATACAAAATTAATACCAATAAATCTATGGCATTTCATTACACCAATAGTGAACTTACAGAAAGTGAGACTAAAAAAGCAATCCCATTTACCATCGCATCAAAAAAATTAAGATACCTAGGAATAAACTTAATTAAGGAGGTAAAAGACTTATATGCGAAAAACTACAGGACACTGAAAAAAGAGATAGAGGAAGACATAAGCAGATGGAAGAACATACCGTGCTCATGGATTGGTAGAATCAACATCGTCAAAATGTCCATACTACCCAAAGCAATCTATAAATTCAACGCACTTTCCATTAAAATACCAACGGCATATTTCACAGATCTAGAAAGAGCGCTCCAAAAAATCATCTGGAATAAAAAAGGACCTCGAATAGCTGCAGCAATCCTGAGAAAGAAGAACAAAGTAGGTGGGATCTCAATACCAGATATCAAACTGTACTACAAAGCCACTGTACTTAAAACAGCTTGGTACTGGCACAAGAACAGACATATAGATCAATGGAATAGAATAGAGAACCCAGAAATCAACCCAAACCACTATGCCCAATTAATATTCGACAAAGGAGGCAAGAGCATACAATGGAGTCAAGACAGTCTCTTCAATAAATGGTGATGGGAAAACTGGACAGATACATGCAAAAGGATGAAACTAGACCACCAACTCACACCATACACAAAAATAAACTCAAAATAGATAAAAGACTTAAACATAAGATGGGAAACCATAAAAATACTACAGGAATCCACAGGCAGCAAAATCGCAAATATATGCAGAAGGAATTTCTTCTCTGATAATGCTCCTAGGGCAATAGAAACTAAAAAGAAAATAAACAAATGAGACTACATCAAAATAAAAAGTTTTTGCACAGCAAAGGAAACCATCAACAAAACAACAAGAAGACCCACTTCATGGGAGAATATATTTGCCAATGATATCACCGATAAGGGTTTAATCTCCAACATGTACAGGGAACTCATGAAACTTAACAATAGAAAGATAAACAATCCAATCAAAAAATGGGCAATGGATCTAGATAGACACTTTTCAAAAGAAGACATACAGAAGGCTGAAAGACATATGAAAACATGCTGAAAGTCACTAATTATACGAGAAATGCAAATCAAAACGACAATGCGGTATCATCTCACACCTGTCAGAATGGCTATCATCAACAAATCAACAAAAACAAGTGTTGGAGAGGATGTGTAGAAAAAGGAACCCTTCTACACTGCTGGTGGGAATGCAGACTGGTGCAGCCACTGTGGAGAACAGTATAGAGTTTCCTCAAAAAACTAAAAATGGAACTCCCATTTGACACAGTGATCCCACTTCTAGGAATATATCCCAAGAAGCCAGAAACACCAATCAGAAAGGATATATGCATCCCTATGTTCATAGCAGCACAATTCACCATAGCTAAGATATGGAAACAGCCTAAGTGCCCATCAGCAGATGAGTGGATTAGAAAACTGTGGTACATCTACACAATGGAATACTACGCTGCAGTAAAAAAGAAGGAACTCTTGCCTTTTGCAAAAGCATGGATGGAACTGGAGAGCATTATGCTAAGTGAAATAAGCCAGTCAGAGAAAGATAAATGCCTCATGATTTCACTCATTTGTGGAATATAGAGAAAAACATAGTCTGATGAAGAGGGACAGATCCAAAGACAGAGAAACAGCAATCAGACTATTAATCCCCAGAGTGGAAGTAGGGGAGGGAGGGGGCAAGAGGAAGAGATCAACCAAAGGACTTGTATGCATGCATATAAGCCAAACCAATGGACATGGACAACAGGGGGATGAGAGCATGAGTGGGGCGGGGGAGGATGGGGGTTTAATGTGGGGGATGTGGACACATTTGTAATGCCTTAACTAATAAAGAATTTTTAAAAATGAAAAAAAAGAAGTCTTGCGACAATATATTTCCTACATTATTGATTTTCTCAATTCCTATTTTTATTTAATTTTTAGAAACACAAAAAATGGTCACATGATCTGAGAAACTAGTACTGAGAAGCAGAGGTTATTAAAAAGAACAAAACTGATCAATTCTTCCTTGCCAGTTGCATTGCATTACACAATGAAATCACTGCAATATTTGTTTGTATATTGATTTAAGAACCAAAGTCCACTGGTATCCTCACCATTATCTTTTGCCCACCATTTGTATTATTCCTTATTCATAATTGATATCCAATTCTAATCACATCTGAACTAGAGAACTTTGATCAATATATGCTTCAATTTTTATCCCATGACCTTAGTACCTGCAGTATAATAATTATCGACCTTATGACTTTCCTCATTATAAGACATTCCTGGCACCTTCTGAATCTGGAGATGTTCATAATATTACCCATTAGATCTGCTGTTTGCTGTTATTTTGCTGGGTCTTGAAGAGCTGTGTTAAGAAGTCTCTGTTTGATACTGTCATGCAAATTCAGATGTTTCCCATCTTATAAACCAATGATGTATGATGCAAACTTAACGTACTGGAATTTAGGGCACTTAAGTGTTTAATCAAATGTCCATGACTTGACTTCTGTAGCACTGAAGGTGGCAAATAGAACCTTGGCAAGAATTTAAATATCAGCCTTGACAGAGAAGAGCTTTCCTGTTTTCTTTGAGAAGAATTTTGCCTTGGTTGCCTCCTTAAAACTTTTGAGATCATAAATGTGATTTCTCAGTGATGATATGTTGTGCTGATAGACATACTTGATCATAATGTTTGACTACCATCATGTTTCCCGTAGTGAATCAAGCAACTTCCATTACTGACTTGAGTCAGATTGAAATTATCAGGCAAGAGCTAAAGTCCCCTAACCCAGTTCATTCCTCCTTCCCAACATTCTGTAAGGGATTTTATTCATTACAGAATTTTATTGAAGGAATCTGTGAGGGTTAAGAAGATAGGATATTCAGGAACCAAGATGGCGGCATAGGTTAACGCCGGAGTTTGCTGCCTTGAGCAACTACTTCAAAAGTGAAACTAAAAGATGGAATGGACATCACCCAGAACCACAGGAACACTGGCTGAGTGGAAGTCCTACAACTAGGAGGAAAGAGAAACGCATACGGACACTCAGAGGAGGCGCAGTGCTGAAGTCAAATTCTGAAGTGCGGAGTGCGTGGAGCGGGCTGGCGGCGGAGGGCGCGGTTGGCGTTTTCAATCGGGAGGGAGTCGCAGACTCTGAGCTCCAGATACGGGCGAGTCTTTAGGGACCCAGACTCAAACGGGAGAAGTGGGACTGTCTGGCTTCGGTCAGAGCGAGTGCAGCTTTCTCTCTGAGGTTTGCAGCGGGTGCTGGGACTCAGAGAGGCAGAGCCCCTGGGGACAGGACTGAGAGCCGCCATAACTGCTCTCTCTGGCCCACCCTGTTGATCCTGTGCAACCCGCCCCGCCCAAGCCCTGCACAGAGGCATTTGCCGGATAGCCTCAGGCAAAGGCTAGATTAGCACCTCCCTAGAGGACAGAAGTTCTCTCACTGCAGACACAGCTGATTCTCACAGCCACTTGGCCTGGAGGTCAAACCCTCCCTGGTATTAGCTACAACAATCAAGGCTTAACTACAAGACTGCACACAAAGACCACTAGGGGGTGCACCAAGAAAGCATAACAAAATGCGGAGACAAAGAAACAGGACAAAATTGTCAATGGAAGATATAGAGTTCAGAACCACACTTTTAAGGTCTCTTAAGAACTGTTTAGAAGCCGCCGATAAACTTAATGAGATCTACAAGAAAACTAATGAGACCCTCGATGTTATGATGGGGAACCAACTAGAAATTAAGCATACACGGACTGAAATAACGAATATTATACAGACTCCCGACAGCAGATCAGAGGAGCGCAAGAATCAAGTCAATGATTTGAAATGCGAGGAAGCAAAAAACACCCAACCAGAGGGGCGGAAGGAAAAAAAAATCCAAAAATACGAGGGTAGTGTAAGGAGCCTCTGGGACAGCTTCAAGCGTACCAACATCAGAATTATAGGGGTGCCAGAAGATGAGAGAGAGCAAGATATTGAAAACCTATTTGAAGAAATAATGACAGAAAACTTCCCCCACCTGGTGAAAGAAATGGACTTACAGGTCCAAGAAGCACGGAGAACCCCAAACAAAAGGAATCCAAAGAGGACCACACCAAGACACATCATAATTAAAATGCCAAGAGCAAAAGACAAAGAGAGAATCTTAAAAGCAGCAAGAGAAAGAAACTCAGTTACCTACAAGGGAATACCCATACGACTGTCAGCTGATTTCTCAACAGAAACTTTGCAGGCCAGAAGGGAGTGGCAAGAAATATTCAAAGTGATGAATAGCAAGAACCTACAACCAAGATTACTTTACCCAGCAAAGCTATCATTCAGAATTGAAGGTCAAATAAAGAGCTTCACAGATAAGGAAAAGCTAAAGGAGTTCATCACCACCAAACCAGGATTATATGAAAATCTGAAAGGTATCCTTTAAGAAGAGGAAGAGGAAGAAAAAGGTAAAGATACAAATTATGAACAACAAATATGCATCTATCAACAAGTGAATCTAAGAATCAAGTGAATAAATAATCTGATGAACAGAATGAACTGGTGATTATAATAGAATCAGGGACATAGAAAGGGAATGGACTGACTATTCTTGAGGGGGAAGGGGGTGTGGGAGATGTGGGAAGAGACTGGACAAAAATCGTGCACCTATGGATGAGGACAGTGGGTGGGGAGTGAGGGCGGAAGGTGGGGCGGGAACTGGGAGGAGGGGAGTTATGGGGGGAAAAAAGAGGAACAAATGTAATAATCTGAACAATAAAGATTTAATTAAAAAAAAGAAGATAGGATATTCAAATGAAAGGAAGGAAATAATACATTCTATACTTTACATTCTTATAACTGTGATTCTATCCTACTCCACCTCACCCCCAAAACAATATATTTCCTACATTGTTAATTTTCTCAATTCCTATTTTTATTTAATTTTTGGAAACACAAAAATGGGCACATGATCTGAGAAACTAGTACTGAGAAGCAGAGGTTATTTAAAAGGACAATAAGTGGCTAATACCTTCTTAACAGATGCATAACCCTCTGAGAAAGTGCTTCCTCTAATATAACATAACAACTACTAGCACTTCTTTACTACCAGCAAATTGCTCAAGTGAATAAGGACCTGTACCCAAAGGCCATGTTGTGTGTCTCCCAACTAGCAAAGTCCTTAATCAGTAGCCATTGTGACTCAAGGCTGCTAAAAATATTATGAAATTTAGACTATCTATTCTGTTAATAATCACTTCATTATCTAATAGGTGCAATTCCTGGAATATGTAAAATACATAATATACAATTGTGTCTTATGGATATTAAAGTATAAGAAAAGATAATGGAGTCAATGTTCAAATTCCTCTAAAACTAAAATTTTCTATAGTTTTCTCAGTCTCTACAAAAATTGGTATAGGAAGAGTATTGTAATCATCACTGCAAGTCAGCCATATCACAACATTATATACTGCTGATGGTAACAGCACAGTGCGATGTATGAAAATCCTGAAGATGTCTCCAATGATTTGAGATAGGTGGCTGATGACAGATAGATGATAGATAGATAGATAGATAGATAGATAAGTTTGAATGGGTCAGGAAATGACATTTGAGATGAGAGCTGAAAACTATGCAATATGATAGATAGATAGATAGATAGATAGATAGATAGATAGATACATAGATAGATAATGATAGATAGATAGATAGATAGAAGATAGATACATATCTTCTTTTAAAATTTATATTTATTGTTAAAAGTATACAAATGTCCCTTTTTTCCACATTGACCCCTTCTACCTTGCAACTGCCCCCCGCCCCTAGCCTTCACAACACTATTGTCTGGATCAATGGGTTATGCATTTAGGCATATAAAAAGTTTGGTTAAGCCCTGGCTGGTTTGGCTCAGTGGATAGAGTGTCGGCCTGTGTACTGAAGGGTCCCAGGTTCGATTAAGGTCAAGAGCAGATGCCCAGGTTGCAAGCTTGATCCCCAGTAGGGGGCATGCAGGAGGCAGCAATCAATGATTCTTTATCAACATTGATGTTTCTATCTTTCTCTCCCTCTCCTCTCCTCTCTGAAATCAATAAAAATATATTTTTAAAAAAACTTTGGTTAATCTCTTCCCACCCATCCACCCACTCCCACCTTCCCTCTGAGATTCAACAGTCGGTTCCATGATTCTCTGTCTCTGGATATATTTTGATCATCAGTTTACTTTGTTCTTTAGATTCTACATATGAGTGAGATCATGTGATACTTGGCTTTCTCTGACTGGCTTATTTGGCTTAGCATAATACCCGCCAGGGCCATTCATGCTATCTCAAAGGGTAAGAGATACTTCTATTTTACTGCTTCATAGTACCCCATGGTATAAATGTACCACAGCTTTTTTATCCACTCATCTACTAATGGGCACTTGGGCTGTTTCCAGATGTTAGCTACTCTAAATTGCACTGCTATGAACATAGGGGTGCATATATTCTTTCTGATTGGCATTTTGGGTTTCTTAGTATATATTCCTAAAAGTGGGATCATTGGGTCAAATGGCAGTTCCATTTTTAATTTTTTTCAGGAAACTCCTACTGTGTTCCATAGTGGCTACACCAATCTGCCTTCCCACCAGCAGTGTACTAGGGTTCCCTTTTCTCCACATCCTCACCAGCACTTGTCATGTGTTGATTTGTAGGTGATAGCCATTCTGACAGGTGTGAGATGTTAACTCATGGTCATTTATTATTATTTTTTTAGATATGTATTTATTGACATTTTATTGTTCTTTTTTAACTTAAATATTTATTGTTCAGATTATTACAGTTGTTCCTCTTTTTCCCCCCCATAGCTCCCCTCCACCCAGTTCCCACCCCACCCTCTGCCCTTCCCCCCCACTGTCCTCATCCATAGGTGTACGATTTTGTCCAGTCTCGTTTTGCACCCCCCAAACCCCTTTCCCCCCAAGAATAGTCAGTCTACTCCCTTTCTATGTCCCTGATTCTGTTATATTCACCAGTTTATTCTGTTCATCAGATTATTTATTCACTTGATTTTTAGATTCACTTATTGATAGATGTGTATTTGTTGTTCATAATTTTTATCTTTACCTTTTTCTTCTTCTTCCTCTTCTTAAAGGATACCTTTCAGCTTTTCATATATTACTGGTTTGGTGGTGATGAACTCCTTTAGCTTTGTCTTATCTGTGAAGCTCTTTATCTGACCTTCAATTCTGAATGATAGCTTTGCTGGGTAAAGTAATCTTGGTTGTAGGTTCTTGCTATTCATCACTTTGAATATTTCTTGCCACTCCCTTCTGGCCTGCATAGTTTCTGTTGAGAAATCAGCTGACAGTCGTATGGATACTCCCTTGTAGGTAATTGACTGTTTTTCTCTTGGTGCTTTTAAGATTCTCTCTTTGTCTTTTGCTCTTGGCATTTTATTTTATTTTATTTTTTTGTTTTTTTTTGTTTTTTTTATTAAATCTTTATTGTTCAGATTATTACATTTGTTCCTCTTTTTTTCCCCCCATAACTCCCCTCCTCCCAGTTCCCGCCCCACCCTCCACCCTCACTCCCCACCCACTGTCCTCATCCATAGGTGCACAATTTTTGTCCAGTCTCTTCCCGAATCTCCCACACCCCTTTCCCCCCCAGGAATAGTCAGTCCATTCCCTTTCTATGTCCCTGATTCGATTATAATCACCAGTTCATTCTGTTCATCAGATTATTTATTCATTTGATTCTTAGATTCACTTGTTGATAGATGCATATTTGTTGTTCATAATTTGTATCTTTACCTTTTTCTTCCTCTTCCTCTTCTTAAAGGATACCTTTCAGCATTTCATATAATCCTGGTTTGGTGGTGATGAACTCCTTTAGCTTTTCCTTATCTGTGAAGCTCTTTATCTGACCTTCAATTCTGAATGATAGCTTTGCTGGATAAAGTAATCTTGGTTGTAGGTTCTTGGTATTCATCACTTTGAATATTTCTTGCCACTCCCTTCTGGCCTGCAAAGTTTCTGTTGAGAAATCAGCTGACAGTCGTATGGGTATCCCCTTGTAGGTAACTGAGTTTCTTTCTCTTGCTTTTTTTAAGATTCTCTCTTTATCTTTTGCTCTTGGCATTTTAATTATGATGTGACTTGGTGTGGTCCTCTTTGGATTCCTTTTGTTTGGGGTTCTCCGCGCTTCTTGGACCTGTAAGTCCATTTCTTTCACCAGGTGGGGGAAGTTTTCTGTCATTATTTCTTCAAATAGGTTTTCAATATCTTGCTCTCTCTCATCTTCTGGCACCCCTATAATTCTGATGTTGGTACGCTTGAAGCTGTCCCAGAGGCTCCTTACACTATCCTCGCATTTTTGGCTTCTTTTTTCATTTTGCTTTTCCAGTTGGGTGTTTTTTGCTTCCTCGCATTTCAAATCATTGACTTGATTCTTGCGCTCCTCTGGTCTGCTGTCGGGAGTCTGTATAATATTCGTTATTTCAGTCCGTGTATGCTTAATTTCTAGTTGGTTCCCCAATATAAGATCGAGGGTCTCATTAGTTTTCTTGTAGATCTCATTAAGTTTATCGGCGGCTTCTAAACAGTTCTTGAGAGACCTTAAAAGTGTGGTTCTGAACTCTATATCTTCCATTGACAATTTTGTCCTGTTTCTTTGTCTCTGCATTTTGTTATGCTTCCTTGGTGCACCCCCTAGTGGTCTTTGTTCGCAGTCTTATAGTTAAATCTTGATTGTTGTAGCTAATTCCAGGGAGGGTTTGACCTCCAGGCAAAGTGGCTATGAGAATCAGCTGTGTCAGCAGTGAGAGAACTTCTGTCCTCTAGGGAGGTGCTAATCTAGCCTTTGCCTGAGGCTATCCGGCAAATGCCTCTGTGCAGGGCTTGGGCGGGGCGGGTCACACAGGATCAACAGGGTGGGCCGGAGAGAGCAGTTATGGCGGCTCTCAGTCCTGTCCCCAGGGGCTCTGCCTCTCTGAGTCCCAGCACCCGCTGCAAAGCTCAGAGAGAAAGCTGCACTCGCTCTGACCGCAGCCAGACAGTCCCGTTTCTCCCGTTTGAGTCTGGGTCCCTAAAGACTCGCCCGTATCTGGAGCTCAGAGTCTGCGACTCCCTCCCGATTGAAAACGCCAACCGCGCCCTCCGCTGCCAGCCCGCTCCATGCACTCCGCACCTCAGAATTTGACTTCAGCACTGCGCCTCCTCTGAGTGTCCGTATGCGTTTCTCTTTCCTCCTAGTTGTAGGACTTCCACTCAGCTGGCGTTCCTGTGGTTCTGGGTGCTGTCCCTTCCGTTTTTTGGTTTCACTTTTGAAGTAGCTGTTCAAAGCAGCAAACTCCGGGGTTAACCTATGCCGCCATCTTGGTTCTCCGCTCAGGGCCACCTCTTGGCATTTTAATTATGATGTGTCTTGGTGTGGTCCTCTTTGGATTCCTTTTGTTTGGGGTTCTCTGCACTTCCTGGACTTGTAAGTCTATTTCTTTCACCAGGTAGGGGAAGTTTTCTGTCATTACTTCTTCAAATAGGTTTTCAATATCTTGCTCTCTCTCTTCTTCTGGCAAGCCTATAATTCAGATGTTGGTTCACTTGAAATTGTCCCAGAGGCTTCTTACACTATCTTCATACTTTTGGATTCTTTTTGCTTTTTGCTTTTTCGGTTGGGTGTTTTTTTCTTCTTCGTATTTCAAATCTTTGACTTGATTCTTGTGATCCTCTAGTCTGCTGTTGGGTCTCTGTATAATATTCTTTATTTCAGTCAGTGCATGCTTAATTTCTATTTGGTCCTTTTTCATATCCTCGAGGGTCTCACTAGATTTTTTGAGGGTCTCACTAGATTCATTGAGGGTCTCACTAGATTTATTGAGGGTCTCACTAAATTTATCTGCGGTTTCTAGAAAATTCTTGAAAAACCTTATAAGTGTGCTTTTGAACTCTATATCCAGTCATTTGCTTTCCTCCATTTCTGTCATTTGTGATCTGTTTCTTTGTCTCTGCATTTTTTTTATGCTTCCCTGTGTAGATAGAGTGGCTTTCTGTGCTAGGTGTCCTATAGTGCCCAGTGGCTCAGCCTCCCCAATTAGCTGAAGTGGACACTCTTGGTGCACCCCTTTGTGGGCTTTGTGCATGGTCTTATGGTAGTTAAGCCTTGATTGTTGTATGTATCACTGGGAGGAATTGACCTCCAGGCCAATTGGCTGTGAGAATCAGCTGTGTCTGCAGTGGGAGAACTTCCGTGCTGGAGACACCCTTCTGGGGCAAGACTTGCTTCAGTGGGGCTTTGATGCTCACTGAGTCTGCCCTCTGAGTGTGTCCTTTATGGATCTGAGGAGTTGTAATCTGGATGGTCCCATTCTGACCACTGGGTACACTGGCTCTTGGATCTCTAAGGAGGTGCTAATTTAGCCCTTTCCTGAGGCTACTCAGCAGGAGCTATGGAGAAATCTGCAGATTTCTCTTCTTTGGGGTTTGGAGGTGCCCAGATGAGGCCCAGCTGTGAAGCAATGCAAGCTGTTGTGGGGCCTTGGACCTTCTTTTGGAAGTTCTGGGTCTCTCTGATCCAGCTTCAGTTTGTTAGGTAATTTTCAGATTGCAAAGGGCCAGGCCTTTCATATGCAAAAGCCTCTGTGTACAGCTTGGGTGGGGTGGGGTCTCAGGGGATCAACAGGGTGGAGCAAGCAGCTATGGCTGCTCCTCAGTCCTACCCTAAGAGGCCCTGAGTCTCAGTGTCCCAGTAATCACTGCAAGCACCTCTGAGAGAAAGCTGCCCTCGAGTTCTGCACGCTGCCAGACAGTCCAGTTTCTCCCTGTATGAGTCTGGGTCCCCAGAGACTTTCCCGGAACTGGAGTTCAGAGCAGTCGGGAGCTTGAGACTTCCTCCTTACTGAAAAAGACAACCATGTCTTCAGTTGCCAGCCCTTTCCGTGTGTGCAGCGTCCTCAGTGGCCAGCCTTTTTCATTTGCACCGTGTCCTCAGTTGCCAGCCCTTTCCACATGCGCAGCATCCTCAATTGCCAGCCTTTTCTGCGTGCACCTTCGTACCTCTGCGCTTTACTTCCACACCTCCTCTGATTCTCAGTGTGCTTTTCTCTTTCCTTCTAGTTGTAGAATTTCCACTCAGCCAGCCTTCCTGTGGTTCTGGATGATGTCCGTTTTGTCTTTTAGTTGTATTTTTGAAGTTGTGTTAGGCAGCAATTTCCGGTGTTTACCTATGCTGCCATCTTGGTTTCTCTCTTTTGTTATTTTCCTATTATTTTTATTTTTAGCTTTTTTTGTTTTGTTTCTTTAAAACTTAAAAAAAATCTTTATGGTGGCGGGAAGGCCGGGGAGGGTTGGGGGGCAGGAGGTAGGGGGGTAAGAGATCAACTAAAGGACTTGTATGCATGCATATAAGCATAACCAATGGACATAAGACACTGGGGGATAGGGGAGGCTGGGGGACTGTCTAGGGCGGGGGGATAAAATGGACACATATGTAATACCCTTTGTAATACTTTAAGCAATAAAAAAATAAATAAAGAAAGAAAGAAAGTATTACATAGGTCCTCCTTTTCCCCCATTAACCTTTTCCAATCCAGTTCCATCCTCCAGACCCTCACCAACCCATTGTCTGTGTCCACAAGTTATGCATATATGCATACAAGTTCATTGGTGGTTCTCTTCCCACCCACCCTCTCCTGCAATCCCTCTGAGGTTCAACAGTCTGTTCATGCTTCTATGTCTCTGGGTCTATTTTCATCATCCAGTATTTGGTTCATTAGATTCCGTATATGAGTGACATCATTTGATACTTAACTTTTTCTGACTGGCTTATTTTCCTCGGCATAATTTTCAGGTCCATCCATGCTGTTGCAAATAATAAGAGTTCTTTCTTTTTTATTGTCACCTAGGGGTCCACTGTGTAAATGTACCATGTTTTTTTTAATCCACTCATCTGCTGATGAGCAGTTAGGCTGTTTTCAATTCTTAGCTATTGTAATTTGTGCTGCTATAAACATAGGGGTGCATATATTATTTCTGATGAGTGTTTTAGGTTTCTTAGGATATCCTATCTAATAAGAGCCAAACATGATAATTGGCCGTACCTTTGCTATGCCTCCCATTGGCTAATCAGCGAGATATGCTAATTAACTGCCAACAAAGATGGCGGATAATTTGCATACTGCAGGCAGGGTGGGACAGTGTGAGCCACCAGCGCCAGCTGCCATCCAGGCCCCTGTGGGTGATGCCAGAAGCCGCTTGCCTGAAGCCCGGGACCTGATCTGGGACCCGATCCGGTCCCGGGCCTCAGGCAGGCTGGCCCCGCAAGCCCCAGAAGCCACCAGATATGGCAGCAACTCTATCAGTAAGCACTCTGAAAGTCAGTGGCATAAATGCACCAATTAAAAGACAGATTATGAGGGTGAGTCAAAAACAAAACACACTTTAAATATAAAGACACATATAGATTAAAAGTAACTAAATTAAGCTGTAGCCTGTTTTGCTCAGTGGATAGAGCATTAGCCCGTGGACTGAAGGGTCCTAGGTTAGATACCAGTTAAGGGCATGTACCTCAGTTGCTGGCTTGATCCCCAGTCCCTATCAGAGCATGTGCAGGAGGCAACCAATCAATGTGTCTCTCCCTTTCCCTTCACTCTCTCTAAAATTCAATGGAAAAATATCCTTGGGTGAAGATTAACAAAAACAAAGTAAATGGATTAAGTAACATTAAAGAGATTATAAGAAAAATATATTCCAAATTTTGTTAGGTGTATAATGGTTATGTTTAAATTATTAGCACCTAAGAAATTGGGTGAAGTTTACATATAATATGCTGTAATATTTTATAGTTTTTTTTACATGTATGAGATTATTTCAAATTAAAATATTAAAAAATTAAAAATTAATAAAATATTAATTGAAATGTATCTGCATTACATAAAAAATCTCCTAATTGCTTCTAGCATAATTTATTAAATTGTGCTAAAATTTACAAGGGTTCAATTAAAAAATATCTTAATTCTAAATGATATAATAAAAAATATATAATAGTGCAGTTATAAGCACTTATCTGAAAATAAAAATTTAAAGAAGTGAATTTAAAGAAGAAATTAGCCAAAGAAAATATATGCACACAGACAACAGTATGGTGATGGCCAGAGATAAGTGGGAGGCAAGAGCTGGGTAGAGGGGGCAAAAGGGGGGAAATAGGGACATCCTATATAATAATAATAAAAGGCTAATATGCACATTGACTGAAGGGCAGAATGGCTGGTTGCTATGATGCACACTGGCCACCAGGGGGAAGATGCTCAATGCAGGAGCTGCCCCCTGGTGGTCAGTGCACTTCCATATGGGGAGTGCCACTCAGCCAGAAGCTGGCTCATGGCTGGCCAGCGCAGAGGTGGTGGCAGGAGCCACTCCCACCTCTGTGGCAGCACTAAGAATGTCCAACTAACTGTTTAGGCCAGATCCCTTGGGGGCCTAAGCCTTTAGTTGGGAATCCCAAGGGCTCCCTGGCTGCCAGAAGGATGTCTGACTGCAAGCTTAGGCCTGATCACCCAGGGAGTGGGCCTAAGTCAACAGGTGGACATCCCCCAAGGGGTCCTGGACTGCAAATGGGCGCAGGCCGGGCTGAGGGACCGCCCCCCCCCCCCCGAGTGCACAAATTTTTGTGCACTGGGCCTCTAGTCCTATATAATAAAAGAGAAACATGTAAATTAACCATCCCTCTGATATGCTCACCAGCCAATTAGAGTATGCAAATTAGCCTGACAAAGATGGCAGGTTAATTTGCATACACAGGCACTGGGCAGCCAGGGCGGGAGTGTGCGCCGGGGCACTGGGGAGCCGGGGTCGGGGAAGCACATGCAGATACCAAGGAAGCTCTTGCCCAGCTGGCATGCATGCACTGGCACTGGGGAGCCAGAGGAGGGGCGGTGTGCACGGATGCCAGGGAGCCAGAGTCGGGGCAGTGCGCGCAGATGCCGGGGTCGGGAAGTATGCGTAGAAACCAGTGGAGTGTGGGTTCAGGCACCAGTGCCAAAAGGCCTGTGTCCCCGGGACAGGCATCCTCAGGATCCAGGCCACCCTCAGCCTGTAGGCCCATGCCTAGGCCCAGAGCAGCCAGGGTCCCAAAACGTGACAGAAGGTGCACATCAGGCTGAGGGGACTTCCCCCTCCCCCCCCAGTGCATGAATTTCGTGAACCAGGCCCCTAGTATTCATAGAAGTGGGATTACTGGGTCAAATGGGAGTTTCATTTTTAACTTTTTGAGGAAACTCCATACTGTTTTCCACAGTGGCTGCACCAGTCTGCATTCCCACCAACAGTGTATTAGGGTTCCCATTTCTCCACAACTTCGCCAACACTCATCATTTGTTGATTTGTTCATGATCCATTCTGACAGGTATGAGGTGATATGTCATTTTCATTTTGATTTTCATCTCTTGAATGATTAGTAACTTTAAGCATTTTTCATATGTCTCTTGGCCATCTGTATGCTCACTTTGGAGAAGTGTGTATTTAGGTCCTTTGCCCATTTTTTAATTGGGTTGTTTGTCTTCCTTTTGTTAAGTTGTATGAGTTCCTTATATATTTTGGATATTAACCCCTTATCAGTTGGATCATTGGCAAATATATCCTATCATACAGTGGATTCCCTTTTCATTTTGTTTATTGTTTCTTTTGCTGTGCAGACATATTTTATTTTGAAGTGGTCACGTTTATTTATTTTCTCCTTTGTTTCCCTTGCCCTAGGAGATATATCAGCAAACAAAGCTATTAGAGATGTCTGAGATTTTGCTGCCAATGGCTTCTTCTAGTATTTTCATGGTTTCACATCTTACATTTAAGTGTTTTATTCATTTTGAATTTACTCTTGTGTATGGTGTAAGTTTGTGCTCTAGTTTAATTTTTTTTTCAAGTATCTGTCCAATTTTCCCAACACCATTTATTGAAGAGACTTTGTTGACTCCATTGTTTGCTCTTGCCTCCTTTGTCACATATTAATTGAGAGTAGGAGCTTGAGTCAATTTCTGGGGTCTTTGTTCTCTTCCATTGATCTATATGCCTGTTCTTGTGCCAGTACAAGGCTGATTTTATTACAGTGGCTTTGTAGTGTAACTTGATATGTGGTACTATGATCTCTCCAACTTTGTTTTTTCCCAAGATTACTGTGCCTATTTGGGGTCTTTTTTGGTTCTACATAAGTTTTATAGTGTTTGTTTTAGATCTGTAAAATATGCTGTTCGTATTTTAACAGGGACTGTATTGAATCTATAGAATGCTTTGGGTAATATGGACATTTTAATGATGTTAAATCTACCAGTCCATGAACAAGGTATATTCTTCCACTTGTTTATATCTTCCTCTATCTCTTTTTTCAATGTCTTGTAGTTTTCTGAGTATAGGTCTCTTACCTCCTTGGTTAAGTTTATTCCTAAATATCTTAATTTTTTGTCATTGCAATGGTAAATGTGCTTGTTAGTTTATTTTCTCTTTCTGAGAGTTCATTATTGGCATATAAAAATGTCATTTATTTCTGGGTATGATTATTGTATCCTGCTACATTGCCAAATTCATGTAATACATCTAGTAATTTTGGGGTGGAGTCTTTAGGGTTTTCTATGTACAATATCATGGCATCTCTGAATAATGGCAGCTTTACTTCATTCTTTCCGACTTGGATGCCTATTTATGTTTTCTTCTTGTCTGATCATGGTGGTTAAGACTTCCAGTTCTCTGTTGAATAAATATGGCAAAAGTGGACATCCCTATCTTATTCCCGTTCTTAGGGGAAATGGTTTTAGTTTTTGCCCATTGAGAGTGATGTTGGCTGTAGGTTTGTCATATATGGATTTATTGAATTGAGGTGTGATCCCTCTATTCACACTTTGCTGAGAATTCTTATCAAAAATGCATGTTGGATATTGTCGACTGCTTTTTCTGCATCTTTTGATATGATCATGCGATTTTTGCCTTATTTTTTTGTGTAATGTGTCATATTTATTGATTTGCAAATATTGTAAAAGTCTTGCATCCCAGGAATAAATCCCATTTGGTCATGGTGTATGATCTTTTTAATGTATAGCTGGATCCTATTTGCTAAAATTTTGTTGAGGACTTTATTGTCTATGTTCATCAGGGATATTGGCTTGCAATTTTCTTTCTTTGTAGTGTCTTTATCTGGTTTTAGAATGGGGATCATGATGGCCTCATAAAAAAGCTTGGCAGTGTTCCTTCAGCTTGCATTTTTTGGAATAGTTTGAGGAGGGTAAGTGTTAGTTCTTTCAATGGTAAAACTTCCCTGTGAAGCTGCCAGGACCAGGGCTCTTATATGCTGAGAGTTTTTCTGTTTGTTTGTTTTTTATATTAGTGCTTCAATTTCATCAGTTGTTATTGGCCTATTCATGTTTTCTGATTCTTTCTGATTCAGTTTTGGAAGATTGTATTTTCCTAGGAGTTTGTTCATTTTGTCCACATTGTCAAGCTTGTTGGTGTATAATTTTTCATAGTATTTTATCACAATCCTTTGTATGTCTGTGGTGCCAGTTGTTACTTCAACTCTTTGGGTTCTGATTTTATTTATTTGGGTCCTTTCTCTTTGTTTTTTGCTGAGTCTGGCTAAAGGTCCATTAATGTAATTTATTTTAAAGAACCAGCTCTTGGTTTCATTGATCTTTTCTATTTTTTTTTTCATTTCTATGTCATTTGTTTACACTTTGCTCTTCATTACTTCCTTCTACTTATTCTGTAGTTTTCTTGTTGTTTCTAATTCGTTAAGTTGTAAGTTTAGATATTTTGTTAAAATTTTTCTTGATTTTTGAGGTTGGACTATAGTGTTATGAACTTCCCCCTCAGGGATACTTTTGCTATGTCCCATAGGTTTTGTAAATATCAAATCCCTTTGATCTAGTGTGTCATTTAGAGTCACTGTTTTCTTGTTGATTTTTTCTCTGGAAGACATATATATTGGATGCATATATGTTTACCAGGCTTATATCCTCTTGTTGGATCAGTCCTTTTAGTGTTATGTAATGGCCTTTATTATCTCTTGTTATAGCCTTCCTTTTGAAGTTTATTTTATCAGATATGAGTATTGCTTATTTTTCATTTCCATTTACATGGAAAAACTTTTTTTCCCCATCTCTTTACTGTCATCCTGTGTGAGTCTTTTATTCTGAGGCGGGTCTCTTGTAGACAGCATATATTTAACCATCACACTAATAAAAGATCAAAATATTATTCAAAGCTATAAGTTTAGGCTTTGAAAAACCTAATAATTTTGTATTGATGGTTACAAAAATTACATCAATTGTTACTTAAGGAATAAAATAAAATCAATAAGAATGAGTATTCTAATCACTGTTAAGAATTCTTTTATTTCACATGCTACAGAGTTTTAGGAATGTCAATTAAACTCTAAATCAAAGGTGATTAGGGATGTCACAAGGAATATGATTCCTAATCTTATTTCAATGAGCTGGCAGAATAGATCATACCTTTTGTGATCTATGCTAGCCCTGAAAAGTGGTGTGTGTGTTTTTTCTTAGTAAATAATTAGTGAACTACAAGTAAGTATAGGGATTGATATATTTAACAGTATATGGGAAAAATTAACATCCAAATGGTTATCTGTCCCATGTGATAGCCTGAGAGAACAAAATCTCCAATACTACTCTATTAGCCATTCTTCAGAAACCTGTGCCCTTGTTTCACTGAAGAAATAGAGAAGAAAACCCCAATATTTTCCCACCACATGTTATTAGAGGTTGGGCATGAAAACAAGCTGAATCTCTTTTTCCTTTTTCTCTCCCAGTGAAATGATATGTAGAAAAACCAAAGCCAAGAGCCACAGCTGAGCCAGTGGAAGCCAGAAAACATCAAGATAGATAGAGATCCTTGTGTATTTCTATTTCCACCAAGCAGTATGTTTATATTTATGGGAAATCACAAAGCAACTAAAGAGAATGCACAGCATAGTGATATATTGTTCTATATAATTGAAGATTTTTGCAAGTTCTATCCAAAAGGTTAGGAAATGCTTTTATGCCTTATTTCCTATTATCTTACTCAGGTTTATGATGACATACTCTTCCCTTCTGAATACTTTACCTTTCCAACTGGTGAACCAATAAAAAAGTGCTTTTTGTTTAAAAAAATGTTTTCTTTGCCACTACGTATTCTGATTCTTCATTCAGTATCATTATTTCACAAATCAAATGATCATATTCTACAGTAAATCATATAAAAAGAATACAAACAGGTGAAAGCTAACTTATTTCTCTACCTAATGATGCTACCAAGGCAAATATAGCTGTTTTTCTACAGATGATGAAAGTGGAGTAAATAGATAAATATGTGCAATAGACATAAATTGCAAATATTACAGGTTTACCAGGACTTGAATGATTGGTGAGTTACTGTATGCAGCACATCTCTACTGATGATGGATGGCATTGCATAAAACAAAGCTCTGTGGGAAATTTTAAATGGAGGGTTAGGATAGAAATTAACCACATCTAGACCTTATAGTATAAGAGTACACAGCACAAAACATGTCTGCTTCTTTTCCAAGGAGGATTAACTTTAAAATGTAAAATCGGTGGATTTTGTCCTTCAGATTTGCAAATGTTTTGAAATGGCAACATCTAGTATCTGTAAAGGTGCTGAGAAATAGACAATCTTATTTGGAAGCGAATGTAAACTACAAGGAGATAAATTTATAATCTTACAACATGTATCAAAACAATGTTTATATTCTTTGCCCCAGAATGTTCTAGTAATGAATCTTAAATATTACAGAAGTGCAAAATGGGAAAAATTTAACTACAAAGCTGTATTTGATAATATAGTAAAATTAGAAACAACCTACTTGCACAATTAAAGAGGAGGTCTGAATTTTTGTTCAGGGACTGGCTCACAGGGAAAGAATAGAAGTAAGTCCCTTTAAGTAGACTCCTAGATGTTTTTTATAAATATTAGCAAGATGAAATAGCCTAATCAGAAGACACAAAGTATGTCAACTTTCAGTAGTTTGAGATTATTCCAATATGACAGCACTTAATGCTGAAAACATCAGTATAATTAACAAGATATGGATTATATAATATTGCTACTTGACTTTAAATAAAATAAATAATAAGTATGTAATCAAAAGAAGATACTAATTAGAATCTTGGCAAAGAATAAGAGTAGAATGACATGAAAGCTTTCTATCCTGTCTTCTTGGGCTAGGCTTCTTATCTAATATCAAATATTTCTTATTCACAGTCAAATAATACATCATCATGAAATTTTTTTACTGTCTCCTAGCATTTTTCATTTTGACCTAAAACTTAATCCTAGAGGCCATTTTTGTAGAATAAATCAAACTGTCAAGTCACTACTGGAATATACAGGCTTGGTCTTACTGACACTCTTGTTTTTATACAGATTTCAAGCTAAGCTATATCATCTTGGTCAGTATCTGACTTGGAGATTTCTAAGCCAGGCACATATAAATAATCTAGTGGAGCTCATCCTTCTAAATCAGTAATAATTTTTCCTTTCTAAATCAAACTGCTATTAAATGCCAATAAATACATGCTTATTTTTTAAGGAACTTAAACAGAGAAGCCTTAAATGAGATATGTCACTTCTTCTCACAACTCACTAGCCAAAACTAAATATATGGTTCCACCAAACCACAGGGGAATGATGAAGTACAATCCTACAATGGGTCCAGAAAGGAAATGGAGCAAAATTTAAGATTTATTTACAGAAAAACACCAATGACTACCATGCAAAGTTTTCAATAATTTAATATTCAGTTTATCAAAATTGACTTTGTGTGTGTGTGTGTGTTCATATGTGTGTGATAGAAGGATAATTTATACGCCCACACATAAGTTATCATTCTTACCTATCTTTAGTTTTATTTTTCTAACTTCCTTCATCCGTTTAAAGCTGCTCATTTGATGACCCAGTATTTCAACAAATATTGCTATTGCACAGTAATAACTTTGTGAATAACACTCATTATATACTGCCATGCTGTATATTTCCTTAGGTTAGATCATTTGAATGGAAGGTTGGTAGGTGGGAGAGCAAAGAGTTTACAATGACTAGAAGTCCTAGATAAAGACAAATAAATTCACTCCATAAACAAAGGCTGTTGTCACATATCAATGAACAACAACGGGATATTAGACAGCATGACAATACAGGATTTCAATACCAGTGAACAAATCAAGGTACTGAAACTGACTTACAAGGAGTGAGCTTAATTACAAGAAATATATAAAGAGCCCAGGTGGGACAAAACTGAGTACTATATGAGAAGCTTTAGTGTGGAAGAACTAAGCCAGACCGCTCTACTCCTTTCTAATTAGAAACAGGCTCATTGGTCACAGACTAGGGCAAAACCATTCCTGATGGTTGGGACTAATTGGCCATAAGAACTTAGTGTAAATTAGGTGCTTGAATGCACACTGTGAACTCACTGTCTTCCAAAGCCTAGATTTCTTCTCCTATTCACTCCACTGCAAAGAACTGGTATTCCTGTTATCTTTAAATTACCTCTTACCTACAGTAGATTTTCCTTCCTTTTGAAGACATAGCACTTGATGAATGTTAGCTTGAGCAGACTAGCAGGTACACAAATTAAGGTGGTACTTCCTCAAAGCCAACTCCTAGAAACAACATTATAATCTAGAAGTCATATATAAATTCCAAAAAATTAGCATGATAGCTAAAAAGAGGAAACATACTTGGATCTACTCATACCAAAAGAAAGTATAATTCTTAATCTTGTCTTCCCAATTAAAGCTGTAAGTAAAAGGCAAGAAAAATCACATTATAAAAAAAGAGAGAGATACTAATTCTAAGATCCTGAAAAAAAGTTACCTCATTTCAATCTTGCGGAAAAAAAGGCCTGTGTAGGAATTGTTGCCAACATTTCTTGACAACATTTTGTTTAGGCTGTTTTGTGAAATGTTTCTTTTTCCACTGGGAACAAAAGAATGTGCAGGTGTGCATTAGTCACTGAGGTCTAGCAGAAAACCAGCCCCCACCCACAGCATCCAGGTGCAAAAGGAATGAGGGCATGACTTGTGAGCTGTGACCATTAGAACACTAAACTAAAGCACTTGGAAAATTTCTTTTAAGAGTTGGCAGAGCTTGGTGTGTAAGGAGATTGATGGAGGTTTTGATCTGTGGGTGTGGCTAAAATGACAATAAGGGGATTAACAATCCCTTTTAAAATGAGCATAATGGAAAACTGTTCATTGACTAGTGGGAGCAACTACTATTTTGAGAACTAGACTTATTTGTCATTCTTTGTCTTGTATTCCTAGCCAGTTCAAAGCCTTGGCTTAGCTGCATTCCCATTTCCCATTCAAAGGGTTTGACCTGGGGGACAGATGAGTTGGCAGGTTTTAATTAGTGCTCTGGAGGTCTTAGTGCCACACAGTCTTAATCACTGCTTTCCAGGACATTCACCTGTTCCTTTTTGGGGGCACTTTTTTCCTTTCTGAATATACTGGGAACTCTGTCTCTTTTAGCTGTTGGTTATCTTTTAGCTGTTGGCTAATCTAATTCTAGCCCTTTAACCCAATAGTACCCACCTAAGTGATAAGCCATAAATATCAACTTAATTGAATGCAATACTTTTGGAACAGTACAAATTCTGAACCCCCATACAAATTCTGAACCTCCACCCATTCATCCCACTCTTTGACCCTGGCCTAACTGGCATTTGGTCTCTAAATTTGGCACTTAAACTTGACTTTGGCCCTATAACCTCAATTTTTCCCTGGTGGACTGTCCCTTCAGTTCTGGTGCCTGTGCTATCTTCAGTTGATGCCTGCCACAGATTTAATCATAGGAATCCTGAAACTAATTCTCATCTTTTGATTAGTACCATAATCCTCAGTTCTCCTGAGAGTTCAGTTCCTCCAAAAGGTAGAAGGTGACATATTCACCTGACTCCATGTTTAAACTTTCTTCCATCACTTGCTTTCTTAAAAAGAATTCAGGATTAGGAGTCAACTCTACCAGAAATTTTGAATACTAGTTCAACCTTTGAATAAATGCAAGTTCTTAGATAGGCTACTTCACCTCTTTGAGGCTCATATTCCATAAAATGAGGTGGTGATTCCCTCTTAAACAGACTGTTGAACCTCAGAGGGAACCTCAGAGGTGGGTGGGAAGAGATCAACCAATGACCTTGTATGCATGTATGTATAACCCATGCACACAGACAAAAGGATGATGAAGGCCTGGGATGGGAGGCAGGGGAGAGCTGGAAGAGGTCAATGGGGGAAAAAAAGTGGGACATATGTAATACTTTCAACAATAAAGATTTTTAAAAATCATGACAGTTTGCAATATTTGAAAATTGTGGGCAATCAATAAATGTTAGTTCTCTTCTCTGAGTTAATCCCCCAGTATCTGTCCCACCTCTGGAGTGCATGTAGTCTTCAAGATTCAGCCCTCTACTCATACAAGTCAACAACAACAAAAAAACAACCTGCCTTGGCCAGTGTGACCAGTTGGCTAGAGCATCATCCCATATATTGAACTGTTTCCGGTTTGATCCCCGGGTCAGGGTACTTATGGGAGGCAACCAGTTTATGTTGCTCTCTCACATTCATGTTTCTCTCTCTCTCTCTTTCTCCCTCTAAAAATCAATAAACATATCCTCAGGTAACAAACAAAAAACCCTATTAAAAATGGGCAGAAGTTCCAAATATACATTTTTTTCAAAGAATACATACAGATGGCCAAAAGGCACATGAAAATATGTTTAACATCACTAATTTTTAGGGAATTGTAAACCAAAACTACAATGATATATCAGATGTCACCTGTTAAATTATCATATATATTACTTCTCACCCATATCAAAATAATGAAATCTTGCCATTTGCAACAACATAAATGAGTCTGGAGTATGAAACTAGGTAAAACATCAGAGAGGGAAAGACAAATACCATATCATTTCACTCATATGTGGAATCTAAAAAAAAAAAAAAAAAGATAAGCTAAACAAAACAAATTCATAGATAAAACAGATTGGGCCCAGCTGGCATGGCTCAGTGGTAGAGCATCGACCTATGAACCAGGAGGTCACAGTTTGATTCCCAGTCAGGGTATATGCTCAGGTTTCAGGCTCGATCCCCAGTGTGTGTGTGTAGGGCGGGGGGGTGGGGGGGGGGCATGTAGAAGGCAGCCAATCACTAATTCTCTCATCATTGATGTTTTTTTCTCTTCCTCTCCTTTCCTCTCTGAAATCAATAAAAAATATATTTTTAAAAATAAAACATTGTGATTACTACAGAGTAAATGGATTAGGGGAGCACAATGAGTAAAGGGGTTCAATTATATGATGGAAAGTGCTAATTATACTTTTGATGGTGATCACTTTGTAGTGTTTACAGACATTGAATCACAATATTGTACAGCTAAAACTAATATAATGCTATATGGCCCCTCCATTTCACCCACAGTTGACAATGTATAATTCTACCACCATAAGAAACTAGTAACTTTATCAAAAGTAAATGATTAAGGAGAAGGAAGTACACAGAAAAAACATCAACAACCTAAGTAATAAGTTTTTATACACTGTCCATTTGCATAGTAGTTAGTCTCCAAGCATCAATATTCTGGATAGTGTAAATAAAATTAAGTGGGAACACAGGGTTGGAATGAAATGCTAAGAGAAAAGAATAGTGAAAGCTGATCATGGCAAATATTCTAAAAAGAACATCTTGATATCAGGTGTGTCTGCATGAGCTGAGAGGGAGACTTCTCTCATTGAGTAAGTTTTATTTCTAAAATATATTCAGATAAAAGCTTTTATGTTGGAGCTAGGTAATGGGGAGTAACTGAACCCAAAAGTTTGAGCACATTATGAACCACCAAAATACAGCCATGTAAGTAAGCCCAGGACAATGAAAGCACTAGAGCAGTGGTTCTCAACCTATAGGTCGCGACCCCTTTGGGGGTCGAAGGACCCATTCACAGGGGTCGCCTACATACATCCTGCATATTAGATATTTACATTACCATTCATAACAGCAGCACAATTACAGTTATGAAGTAGCAACGAAAATAATTTTATGGTTGGGGGACACCACAACATGAGGAACTGTATTAAAGGGTCACGGCATTAGGAAGGTTGAGAACCACTGCAATAGAGCGTTCTGAACATCTCTTCCAGACTTATTATGACATTTGATCCATAGATAGTTCCAGGATTTTCAAGAAGCATTCTCCAGACAACCTTAAAGAATAAAAGTATACCAAGCAGCATCTTTTCCCTGTGTAATCATGTTGGGCTTATCAATCAGAGTGACCTGCATCCATGACCACATAGATGTTCATGTGACCAAAGTTCAGTCCATTTATAGTACTCTATATTTACAGATAATTGGTCTATGGTTGTGCATATTACTCATGTTGTGTCAATCAGAGTTTTTCCATAATACAGCCATGCCTGGCTTTCTTGTACTTAACTTTATTGCTCTTCACAGATGTTGTGTTTATGTGTGTTTTTTAATGGTCTTTTTTGGTTGGTTTATGGGTGTATGCTTTTTTTAATATACTTTTATTGATTTCAGAGAGGAAGGGAGAGGGAGTGAGAGGTAGAAACATCAATAATGAGAGAGAATCATTAATCGGCTGCCTCCTGCACGCCCCCTATTGGGGACCAAGCCTGCAATCCGGGCATGTGCCCTTGACTGGAATCAAACCCAGGACCCTTCAGTCCACAGGCCGTCACTCTATTCACTGAGCCAAACCGGCTAGGGTAATGTGTTTTTTCCCAATTGAAGGCAAGACCCTCCACCAGCAGAAAGATTACAATTTGTTTTATTGTAATAATCACTTTCTTGTGGTTATCTGAAACTGAGCCCACAATATTTCCAAGGTATGCCTATAAATGATATGGAAACAATGAGAGATAAGGGTTATCTTCTGTTTGAAGCCACACTTCCCACTGAACAGAAGAGCTTAACTAAAAAAATGAAACCAGTGTACCAGAGAAACTTATTTTAAAGACGGAAAGGAAGACCAAGTCCTGAAAACATCTTATGAGTCCCTTGTTCCAGATGGGCCTCAAGCTGGGATACACTTTTGAACATCACAGTTATATGATTCAATAAAATCCTTTTGACTTAAGCTAGATTTTTGTCAAATTTTTATTACTTACAACCAAAAGAATACTGACTAAATTTATTCAACTCCCTCCCCTGCAATAATAAGACCTTTTTTTAAAGAAAGAATAAAACACTTGAAAGAATAATATTTGGAGTCACGGTAGCTGCTTCTACCTACTTGCTTACATTTTTTATTTATTTTTTTAAATATATTTTATTGATTTTTTACAGAGAGGAAGGGAGAGAGATAGAGAGTTAGAAACATCGATGAGAGAGAAACATCGATCAGCTGCCTCCTGCACATCTCCTACTGGGGATATGCCCACAACCCAGGTACATGCCCTTGACCGGAATCGAACCTGGGACCTTTCAGTCCGCAGGCCGACGCTCTATCCACTGAGCCAAACCGGTTTTGGCTTACATTTTTTAAATACCAGCAATTGCACTTACATAAATATACCAAAATTTTAACATTTAAAATCTTAAGAAATAAAATTATGATAACAAAACATAGAATGCACAGTGTGCCGCAAGAATAATTATTGCACTGCATCAAAGTAAGTATATAATAGAACCCTTTTCACATGACTACTTCACCAGAGATTTTTTAATTACAAATACAGTGAGATAATCTTATAAAATTTGTGCTTTTATATTTGGTGTAAATTTTAATTGATTAATTGTGAATCTTCGGTTACATTCAGCTGGATGCACCAGAAAGACATATCTGTTTTTTGTATAATGTGTATTTGGTAAAACTCCATCATAAATAACAAATCCATAATAAGTCAGAGCACCCTCACCTACTTTCTGTACATTTATTCAATAGCTTTTCCTCATAAAATACAGGTATCTTGACTATTTTAAGCATTTATAATGCAGTCACTTAAAAATAAGTTATGACTTCTGCTCCTGTGACAGATGTGCATGTACTAAACCAACTGTCTCATTAAAAACTAGAAAAGCTAGATAAAATACAAATTAGAATCTGTCTGAAGGTTTCTAAGAGCTTCCAATGTAGGAAGCTTTTTGGGGACCAACATACCATAGACAGAAAGGAAACACTGAAGGGAGATGAGTATTCTGCATGCCTTAGTTCATTTGCTGATTCTTAGGTTGCACAGAGCTATAAACTAAGCTGACCAGAAAGCAGTTGAAACACAGTGAAGTTATCATCTACTTAATGGATCTGGGTAGGTAAATTTGGATTTCAATACCTTCAAAACAGGAGTTCTGGGAAAATGACCAGGCTCAATTAGGATCCCTTGAAAAAAAGACCCTAGGAGTGACAGTGAACCAATACACCAAGCTTTATAATATCTGAGATCCAGCCTTGATTCACCTCAGCTCATGACTGTATTAAGATACCTATCTCCTACTCTGGCTACTTGTCAAAAGATAAAGCTTATCTGCTCTGGAAGAATATTACATTATATAGAACCTCTACAGTTTTTCATACATAATTTCTAGCATTTAGTCAAATGTGGATTTAACAAAAGAATGGAAGCATGTGAACAGAGGATAGGTGCACCAGGAGAGAAAATTATAAGAAACTAGAGGTCTGGTGCACAAAAATTTGTGCACTCGGGGGGGGCGGGTCCCTCAGCCCGGCCTGTGCCCTCTCGCAGTCTGGGACCCCTCATGAGATAACGACCTGCTTGGCTTAGACCTGCTCCCAGGTGGCAGAGGGCAGGCCCAATCCCTAGGTGCAGCCCCTGGTCGGGCTCAGAGCAGGGCCGATTGGGGAGTTGGGGCGCCTTCCCCTGTCATGCACAGGGGAGGTTGCGATGCTACCCTCAATCACGCTCAGGGTAGGGCCAATCGGGGGATAGGGGCACCGCCCCCTGTCACACTCAAGGCAGGGTCGATGGGGAGGTTGCGGTGCCACCCCCTGTCATGCACAGAGCAGGGCCCATCAGGGGGGTTGGAGCTCTGTACCCTGTCATGTACAGAGCAGGGCCCATCAGGGGGTTGAGGAGCCCCCCCGTCACTCACAGAGTAGGGCCGATAGGGGAGTTGGGACACCGCCCCCTGTCACACACACAGCAGGGCGGATCAGGGGGTTGGGGCGCCACCACTGTCACACTCAGGGCAGGGCCGATGGGGAGGTTATGGCTCTACCCTCTCACACACAGAGCAGGGCCCATGGGGGGGGGGGGTTGGGGCGCCGCACCCTGTCACACACAGAGCCGCAGGGCGATCAGGGGGTTGGGGAGCTCCCCCATATCAGGCACAGAGCAGGGGTGATCAGGAGGCTGGGGCGCCTTCCCCTGTCACGAACAGAGCAGGGCAGATAGGGAGGTTGTGGCCTCGCCTCCTGTCACACACAGAGCCACAGGGCAATCAGGGGGTATGGGTGCTGCCCCCTGTCACCCTGATCCCGGTGCCGGGAGGCCTCTCGGCTCCGCTGATCCCGGTGCTGGGAGGCATATTACCCTTTTACTATATAGGATAGAGGCCTGGTGCATGGGTGGGGGCTGGCTGGTTTGCCCTGAAGGGTGTCCTGGATCAGGGTGGAGGTCCCCACTGGGGTGCCTGGCCAGCCTGAGTGAGGGGATGATGGCTGTTTGCAGCTGGTCACACACCCTTCAGTGTGGGGGTCCCCACTGGGGTGCCTGGCCAGTCTGGGTGAGGGGCTGAGGGGTGTTTTCAGACCGACTGAAGCTCCCAACTGCTCCTTTTTTTCTTTTTCTTTTTTTATTCTGGGACAGCTTTTGCTCTGGCTCCAGCTCTGAGGCCTCTGCTGCTGAAAGAAGGTATCTGGTTTGTTTGGGTTCTATAATTGAAACAATGTATAACTCCAGCTCTGAGATCCCGGGCTCGCTGAAAGCAGGTTTCTGGGGTTTTGTTTAGCTTCTATATTTGTTACAATGTTTCTTAAACTGCAAGCTCAGAGGCCTACAAGGCAGGCGGGGAACATTGGAGTCCTCCGTCACTGAAGCAAGCAAGCCTCATGTTAGTTTCAAGCTGCCTGGCTGCCGGCCACCATCTTGGCTGGCAGTTAATTTGCATATCTCGCTGATTAGCCAATGGGAAGGGTAGCAGTCGTACGCTAATTATCATGTTTCTCTTTTATAAGATAGGATATCCAGACTGAATCATTATGAGAATAAAGAATGGAAGATACAGAAATTTATAAGAAACATATAAGATATGAGGAAAAGGTTTAACATATATCTGTTTGTCATCTCAGAGAGGTAAGAGAAAAATAATTAAGCAGAAGCAATATTTAAAGAGATAATGATAAGAATTTTCTAAAATTGATTGATGGCCTCAAGCCAAAGTGTTTTAAAGTGCTTCAATTGCTAAGCAGAAAAAACACAAAGGAATGCACTTCTTGACATACCATAATAGAACTATTGAAAAATCTAAGGATAAGAAAACTAGACACTCTAATGAAAGAATGGCAGAGAAAAGCAAGCTAGAGAAGAAATAAAAGCCATTACTTTCAAATAGGTCTGACAGCCAACTTCTCAACAGAATGATGGAAGTCAAAAAAAAAACAATATATTACCTTCAAAGTACTGAATGGGAGGAAAAAAACCCAGTCAACCTAGAATTCTATACTTAGAAAAAAATAGCCTTCAAAACTGAAGGCAACAGATTGACAGCTCTCAGAGAGGAAGTAGGGGGCGGGGGAGTGAAGACATTTTTAGACAAATAAAACAGATTTTATAACCAGTATACTCACACCAAAAAAAATCCAAGAGGGTTATTCAGTCAAAAAGATCCCATATCCCCAGATCAGTAAACAGAAATTCAAGAAAGAATAAAAACAAAATTTTAAGAAAAAGAAAGAATAAAAAGTAATTGAATATATGAATATATCTAAATCAACATTGACTGTATAAAACAATAATATTACTCAATTGTGAAGTTTAAAATCTATGTAGACTAAAAAAGATAAATACAATAATACAAATGTGTAAGAGGTAATTGAATTGCCTTGTTATAAATATTGAAAGTATTACAAAGTCCTATCATTGTCTGAGAAGTGGCAAAATACTGAGCTAGATTAGAGTCTATATTATGTATGATGCAACCTCTAGTGTTAACTACTAAAGAAATAGTAAAAGTGTATATAAATAGCAAGCAATTAGAGGGTGAATTGGAATAATAAAAATATTTGATTGATTCAAAATAAGGTAAAGTGGAAGGGAAAGATCATAGAAAATGTTGAATAAGTATGAAACAAATGGCAGTATTGGCATTAATTGTCAAAGAACTAGACACTCTAATAAAAGAATGGCAGAGAAATTCAGGTACTTAATATGGGAAGTTGTTATGTGTGGAATCTAAAGAACAAAACTATAGACCAAACAAAATTGAAACAGAGAACAGATTGATGATTGTCATGGGGAGGGTGTTTGTAGAACTGGGTAAAAAAAATGAAAGAATTAAGAACTACAAAATGGTAGTTACAAAATAGTCATTGGGATGTAAAGTACAGATAGGGAATCTAGTCGATAGCATTGTATTAACTATGTATAGTGGCAAGTAGGTACTGAAAATATTGGTGGGAATACCTTGTAAAGTATATGATTGTTATGCCACTACGCTGTACACCTGAAAATAGTATAAAATGATATTGAAAGTAAGCTGTAACTGAAAGAGAAAAAGATAGTAATTTTTCAAAATTAACGTAATCCTATACTTAATATTGCCATACAGTTTACAAATGCATCAAAAAACCTTCTCTAATTTGATCCAAGTATTGTCATTGTTGTTTTTGTTTTTATTAATAACATTCCTATTTTACAGATGAGGGCTCTTCCACTCATGGGGTTGTGATTTGCCAAAATTCAAATTAATACAAAATAATATTCAAAATAAACTTTAATTGAAAAATAAAATTTAAGAGGATTCAGGAAGATGGCGGCGGTATAGGCAGATGCGTCCCAGGTCGTGTCCCTGAGCAAATGGAGTGAGTAGCTGAAACTAGTAACATCCACCCCGAATTGGCGAAATTCCTCAGCTGGTGAGACGGTTTGCAGCCGGGAAGAGCAGAACTCCCCTGGAAAGGTAAAAAAAAAACCAGGGATTTGGGCAGGAAAGTTTGCCAGACCTCTGAGCCCAGAGAGTCAGAGGGAGACCGCGTGGCAGACAGCCGCGTCCCTTGGGACAGGCACAGCCCCTAACAGGGGAAAGGAGAACCCCGGGATTCCTGGCGCTGCCGGGGGAATTGAGAGCTCGGTCTGTGATCACAGAGGACTGAGCCTAAAGGGGGCAGCCTGAAGAGCTGACCAGACCATGCAGTCCCGGTAAGAGAAGAAGCTTACAGAAACCAAGCCTTCCCCGTTTCCGCGGACGGCATTTGTTTGTTTGTTTTCACTGAATCCTGTTCATGGGACATTTCGGATACAGACACTCACCTGTGCTGAAGAGAGGGAGAGTGTGCGGAGGAGTGGAATCTGGGGAGAGACTGAGGAGAGAAGAGGGGCCGGGAGAGGTGGCAGCGAATTGAGTGCTGAGACATCCCTGAGCCCAGAACTGAGGCAGCCATTCTCTCCGGAGAGTGAGACTCCTCCCCCCAGTCCCCAGGCAAGGAGCACAGCCACACCCAGATTCCACCCTGTAGGAGACCAAGGATTAAAATAACCTGATCAGTCCCTGGGAGTTAACAGGGTCTGGCCTATAGAGGGATTTTCAATCCCAGCAACAACACAGCACCGGTAACTCTTACGCAGCCAGCTCTGGGCAGTGAACTTCCACTGGACAGAGAGGCCCTGTAGCCTCAGAGGCCAACCCCAGAACACTGCCACCCAGAGGCTGACCCACAAACTGACTCTTTGCTAAACACAAAATAAGGCAGTCTGGGAAACAAATGCGGCTTGCTTTAAAATAAGGACTGTGGTTTACAACACAGAGGAACAGTGTATCGCAGGGAAACTCAACACTCTCCTGAATACCTAGCAGGTCTAAGGCGAGCCACACTGAAGAATAGAAGAACCGAAGGACCTTCACTACTGCAATTTTTTTTTTTTCTTTTTTCACCTTTTAACTAAGAAACCAATTTTTTTTCTTTTTTTCTTTTTTTTTCTTTTCCACTTCTTCTTTTTTTTTTCTTCTTTTTTCCATCACCTGATTTTCCCTTTTAATTACTACCTTCTTATTTTTAACCAGTATTATTACTGCTACCATTTTACCATTTTTTTTTAAAGTGCCATTTTATTTTCTCTTTATTTTATTTTGGGATTAGTGTTCTCCATTCTATTTTCATCGTTATATTATTGGTTGTTTCTAGTTTGCATTCATCTCCAGGGAGCTGTTGCTGGAATTTGTTGGGATTAATGGCTGTTCTATAGGAGTATTCTCCTCATATAGAAAGTCTCTTCCCCTCTTCCACTTCATTCTCTCTTTTCGCTCTTTTTTTTCTTTTCCTTTCTTTTCTCGCGTTTACTTTCCCCCCTCCTTTTTCCCAATTTCATTTTTGCACTCCTTTTTTTGGTCCCTAATTTTCTTTTCTTTTTTCTCTTTTCTCTTTTTCTCTTCCTTCTTCCTTATCCCCTAATTCTCTTAATTCAGGTGGTCACCTTTATTTGGGGTTATTAATATCGTGGATATATTTGTGTATAGTGCCTGGTACGTGGTGCCTTGTTTTGTTGTATTTTGTGCCTTTAAATCAACACAGCAGATCCAAGCAACAGCAACCTCCTGAGCACCACACCCTCTGCTGAGGAACAGCAGCTGTACGTGAAACCTCGCCCCACCAGCCAGAAGAGCCACGACAGCTGTGAACAGCACCCACCAGAGGAGTTGCTGCCAACTGAAGAGGAGCTGCTACCGCAACCGCCCGAAGAGCAACCGCAGACCAAGGAGTCACTGCCACCAAGGGAGCAGCCACTGAACGACTCAACGTCTAGATATGTCAGCGAGATCAAACATGGGTAGACAAAGAAACCCCCAAAGGAAAGAGAAGGAGGACTCTCCAGAAAAGCAGCTAAGTAATACAGAGGCATGCAAAATGACAGAAAAAGAATTCAGAATAAGGGTCCTAGAGTGCATAAACCGGATGGAGGAAAAAATCGACAACCTCAGCAAGAAGCAGGAAGAAACAGATGAAAAAATCGATAACATATGGAAGAAGCTAGAAGAAACAGATGAAAAAATCAACAACTTAAGTAAGACCCAAGAAGAAATGAAGAGTGATATAGCTGCAATGAAAAACTCCATTGAAAGTATCAACAGTAGACTAGGAGAAGCGGAGGACCGAATTAATGATTTAGAAGACAAGGAAGCAAAACACACCCAAAACGTACTGCAATTGGAGAAAAAAATGAAAAGACAGGTGGAGAGCCTAAGGGAGCTTTGGGACAACATGAAACGAAACAACATACGAATAATAGGGGTGCCAGAAAAACAGAAAGATGAACAAGGATTAGAAAACCTATTAGAAGAAATAATATCAGAAAACTTCCCTGAGGTGGGGAAGAAAAAAGTCACACAAGCCCAGAGAGTCCCAAACAAGGTGAACCCAAAAAGACCCACACCAAGACACATCATAATTACCATGGCAAATGTTCAGGACAAAGAGAGAATCTTACAGGCTGCAAGAGAGAGACGGAAAGTTACATACAAGGGATCTCCCATTAGATTGTCAAATGATTTCTCAACAGAAACACATCAGGCCAGAAAAGATGGACGGAAATTTACAAAGTGATGCAAAGCAAAGGACTGAATCCAAGAATACTCTATCCAGCAAGGCTATCATTCAAACTTGAAGGGGAAATAAGAAGCTTCACAGACAAAAAAAGGCTAAGGGAGTTTATCACCACCAAGACACCAATGCAAGGAATGCTAAAGGGACTGGTATAAAAATAAGAAATAAAAAGCTCAGAAAGAAAACAGCCACACAAAAACAGAAATGCCTACAAACAAGTACCTTTCAATAATAACTTTAAACGTAAACGGACTAAATGCTCCAAACAAAAGACATCGAGTGGCTGAATGGATAAAAAAACATGACCCATACATCTGCTGTCTACAAGAAACCCACCTCATTAGAAGGGACTCACACAGACTGAAAGTGAAAGGATGGAAAAATATCTTTCAGGCAAATGGAAAGGAAAAGAAAGCTGGGGTAGCAATACTTATATCGGACAAAATAGACCTCAAAGTGAAGGCCATAACAAGAGATAAGGAAGGCCACTTCATAATACTAAAGGGATCAATACAACAAGAAGATATAATCCTGGTAAACATATATGCACCCAATGCAGGAGCACCCAAATTCATAAAAAAACTCCTGGAAGATATCAAAGGAGACATCGACAACAATACAATCATAGTAGGGGACTTTAATACACCACTGACAGCACTGGATAAGTCCTCTAGACAAATAATCAGCAAAGATACAGCAATCCTAAATGACTCACTAGATCAGATGGACTTAATAGACATCTTCAGAACACTTCACCCGAAAGCCAGGGAATATACATTCTACTCAAATGCTCATAGGACATATTCAAAAATAGACCATATATTGGGTCACAAGCAAAGTATCCCCAAATTCAAGAAAATTGAAATCATAAAAAGCGTCTTCGCAGACCACGATGGCATAATATTAGAAATAAACCACAATAAAAACAACCCAAAATACTCAAACACCTGGAAGCTGAATAGCATGCTATTAAATATTGATTGGGTTACCAATGAAATCAAAGAAGAAATTCGAAACATCCTGGAAACTAATGACAATGAAAACACAACAATCCAAAACCTATGGGACACAATGAAAGCAGTCCTGAGAGGGAAGTTTATAGCTCTACAGGCCTATCTCAACAAACAAGAAAAAATGGTAGTAAATCATCTAACTCTACAACTCAAAGAATTAGAAAGAGAGCAACAAGAAAACCCCAGAGTGAGCAGAATGAAGGAGATAATAAAGATTAGAGCAGAAATAAATGACATAGAGACCAAAAAAACAATACAGAAAATCAATGAAACCAAGAGCTGGTTCTTTGAAAGGATAAACAAGATTGACAAACCTCTAGCCAGACTCACCAAGAAGCAAAGAGAGAGGACCCAAATAAACAAAATCAGAAACGATAGAGGCGAAATAACAACAGACCCCACAGAAATACAAATGATTGTTAAAAAATACTATGGACAGCTCTACTCCAACAAACTAGACAACCTGGAGGAAATGGACAAATTCCTAGAAAAATACAACATTCCAAAACTCAATCAGGAAGAATCTAAAAATCTCAACAGGCCAATAACTATGGAAGAAATTGAAGCAGTCATCAAAAAGCTTCCAGCAAACAAAAGCCCAGGACCAGACGGCTTCACAGGGGAGTTTTACCAAACATTCAAGGAAGAACTAAAACCTATCCTCCTCAGACTACTACAAAAAATTCAAGAGGAAGGAACACTTCCAAGCTCATTCTATGAAGCTAGCATCACCCTAATACCAAAACCAGGTAAAGACAACACAATGAAAGAGAATTACAGGCCAATATCCCTCATGAACATAGATGCCAAAATCCTCAACAAAATCTTAGCAAATCGGATCCAGCAGTACATCAGAAAGATCATACACCATGACCAAGTAGGATTTATCCCAGGGATGCAAGGATGGTACAATATCCACAAATCAATAAACGTGATACATCACATAAACAAATTGAAAGAAAAAAACCACATGGTCATATCAATTGATGCAGAAAAAGCATTTGACAAAATTCAACACCCATTTTTGATAAAAGCTCTCAGCAAGGTGGGAGTAGAAGGATCATACCTCAACATAATAAAAGCCATATATGACAGGCCCACAGCCAACATCATACTCAATGGACAAAAACTAACACAATTTCCCCTAAGAACAGGAACAAGACAAGGATGTCCCCTCTCACCACTCCTGTTCAACATAGTACTGGAAGTGTTAGCCATTGCAATTCGGCAAGAGGAAGAAATAAAAGGCATCCAAATTGGAAAAGAGGAAGTAAAACTGTCCTTATTTGCAGACGACATGATATTATACATACAAAACCCTAGAGACTCCATCAAAAAGCTACTGGACTTAATACATGAATTTGGCAATGTAGCAGGATACAAAATTAACCCCAAGAAATCCGAGGCATTTCTATACACCAATAGTGAACTTTCAGAAAGAGAGATTATAAAAACAATCCCGTTTACCATCGCACCAAAAAAATTAAGCTACCTAGGAATAAACTTAACTAAAGAGGTAAAAGACCTCTACTCAGAAAACTACAGGACGTTGAAAAAAGATATAGAGGAAGACATAAACAGATGGAAGAACATACTGTGTTCATGGATTGGTAGAATCAACATCATTAAAATGTCCATACTACCCAAAGCAATCTATAAATTCAACGCACTTCCCATTAAAATACCAACGGCATACTTCAGAGATCTAGAACGAACTCTCCAAAAATTCATCTGGAATAAAAAAAGACCTCGAATAGCTGCAGCAATCCTGAAAAAGACCAAAGTAGGGGGGATCTCAATACCAGATATCAAGATGTATTACAAAGCCACTGTTCTCAAAACTGCCTGGTACTGGCACAAGAATAGGCATATAGATCAATGGAATAGAATAGAGAGCCCAGAAATCGGCCCGAACCAATATGCTCAATTAATATTTGACAAAGGAGGCAAGAACACACAATGGAGCCAAGATAGTCTCTTCAATAAATGGTGCTGGGAAAATTGGACAGATATATGCAAGAAAATGAAACTAGACCACCAACTTACACCATACACAAAAATAAACTCAAAATGGATAAAGGACTTAAATGTACGACAGGAAACCATAAAAATTCTAGAAGAATCCAAAGGCAACAAAATCTCAGACATATGCCGAAGCAATTTCTTCACTGATACAGCTCCTAGGGCACTTGAAACGAAAGAGAAAATGAACAAATGGGACTACATCAAAATAAAAAGCTTCTGCACAGCAAAAGAAACCATGAACAAAACAACGAGAAAACCCACTGTGTGGGAAAACATATTTGCCAATCTCATATCTGATAAGGGCCTAATCTCCAAAATTTATAGGGAACTCATACAACTTAACAAAAGGAAGATAAGCAATCCAATCAAAAAATGGGCAAATGACCTAAATAGACACCTTTCAAAAGAGGACATTCAGAAAGCCAAGAGACATATGAAAACATGCTCAAAGTCACTAATCATCCGAGAGATGCAAATCAAAACAACAATGAGGTACCATCTCACACCTGTCAGACTGGCTATCATCAACAAATCAACAAACGACAAGTGCTGGAGAGGATGTGGAGAAAAAGGAACACTTGTGCACTGCTGGTGGGAATGCAGACTGGTGCAGCCACTATGGAAGACAGTATGGAGTTTCCTTAAAAAACTGAAAATGGAACTCCCATTTGACCCTGTGATCCCACTTCTAGGAATATATCCCAAGAAACCAGAAACACCAATCAGAAAGGATATATGCACCCCTATGTTCATAGCAGCACAATTCACCATTGCTAAGATCTGGAAACAGCCTAAGTGCCCATCAGTAGATGAATGGATTAGAAAACTGTGGTACATCTACACGATGGAATACTATGCTGCTCTAAAAAGGAAGGAACTCTTACCATTTGCAACGTCATGGATGGAACTGGAGAGCATTATGCTAAGTGAAATAAGCCAGTCAATGAAGGAAAAATACCACATGATCTCACTCATTCATGGATAATAGAGACCATTATAAACTTTTGAACAATAATAGATACAGAGGCAGAGCTGCCTCAAACAGATTGTCAAACTGCAGCAGGAAGGCCGGGGAGGGTTGCGGGGCAGGAGGTAGGGGGGTAAGAGATCAACTAAAGGACTTGTATGCATGCATAGAAGCATAACCAGTGGACATAAGACATTGGGGGATAGGGGAGGCTAGGGGACTGTCTAGGGCGGGGGGATAAAATGGACACATATGTAATACCCTTTATAATACTTTAAGCAATAAAAAAAAATTAAAAATAAATAAAATAAGATAGAAAAGCTTAGAATTTGAACAGACTATAAACACATGAATCAATATGATTCTGTATGACTCAGGCACACATTAAAATTATTACTCCAGCTTTATAAAGTTACTTTACCCATGTTTTAGCGCATCACACTTTCTTTATATATCAGGAAATATCCAACCCACAAAAATTATTGGCAGACAATGAACTGCTTAATAAGTGCAATATCAACAATGATGGAAAAGACTGTTCAACTGGATGAATGGGGTGACACAATATTCCCACATGCATGAATAGTACATTTCTGTTACTTTATCACTCATGTTAGTAAAAATTTGGTCTTGGGGACAGCTATATTTTTCATTCTGAGTAGCTGTTTTTCCTTCTAACTTCCAGATCCATTGGTTTTCTTATCACTTATATTACCTTTCGAATCTAGTCAAAATGTGTTTCTTAAACCATTCCTGACCCCCAAACTTCATAGACATTACTTGTATCCAAATCTCTATTTGTTACAGAAGCAATGAAATAAAAGAAATAAATGATGAGAGTTTATGCACTAAGTGCTTTAATACTTGAAATATTAACATTTTATGCATCAATTTTTCCCTTTAAATTAATTGCATTTAATTTAAATTCACTGCAAATTTCACATGTAATGATGTGCATTCTTACTAATCACTTTGTTATCCACAGAATACAGCATTGAGGTTTTTCATGTTAGCTTTAGGATCATAAAATGCCTTTATGTTGTTTCATTATTATATAAAAATGATCTTTAATCAGTTAGGTATATATACACATGTAAAGTAAGTTAAAGTTTATCCTTCTATGCTGAACAGTGTTAACATCCAATTCATACATGCACAAATTTTTTATTCATTCAGCAAGTACTTACTAATCATATAATATGTGCTGGATTTTATTATATCTTGTGAGAATGTTAAATATTCAAAATTATAATGGTATAAATCTATTTTTGCAGTTAACATCATTATTTGAAGGAAAATAACATAACCCACTTTTCCCCTTATTACCTGGAATAGTAAAACAAGGATCTTCCATTCCCCCTAATTTCTGCACACCCTCCTTTCCTTCTATTCATGATTTCTTTGAGAAGTTAGAAAGAATATTGTAAAACTGCTAGCCCAATTGCTACCATTCCATTCAAAAAGTTTTGTCATGCCAAGAGGCACTAAGGATAAATGGAAGTATTTAAATAATTTAACATTCAAATATGGTATTTATTTATTTCTAAGTATATTGGCGTCTATAAATCCAAGTTGAATGGACTTTGAATGGTAAGTGCACCTTTGAAAACACCAGTTTTTGACATAACAATTACTCATCTTTCTTGTGAAATCCTGTATAATAAAAGGCTAATATGCAAATTGTCCCAGGAGTAAAAAAATAAATAAATAAATAAATAAAATAAAATTTAAAAATAATCTACTGCATGCCGAAACCGGTTTGGCTCAGTGGATAGAGCGTCGGCCTGCGGACTGAAAGGTCCCAGGTTCGATTCCGGTCAAGGGCATGTACCTGGGTTGCGGGCACTTCCCCAGTGGGAAATGTGCAGGAGGCAGCTGATCGATGTTTCTCTCTCATCGATGTTTCTAACTCTCTATATCTCTCCCTTCCTCTCTGTAAAAAATCAATAAAATATATTTTAAAAAAAAATCTACTGCAGCTGTATATAACCACAGAGATGGGTCTAGGGTAGTGGTCTGCAAACTGTGGCTCACGAGCCATATGCGGCTCTTTGGCCCCTTGAGTGTGGCCACGAAGTTTCAATCGCACTGTACGTGCGCACCCGCACGTGGTATTTTGTGGAAGAGCCACACTCAAGGGCCAGCAGTTTGCCGACCGCTGGTCTAGGTTATATGAAGCAAAGCATCAACATTTGCTACATTAGAAAGTTTAGTTTTTGGTATATATACCCATACATGCACCAAAGAAATAAATAATGTAAAATAAAAGCATAAACAAGAATACTCATAACAGCAATATTCATGAGATAAAATTCTGCAAACAACCCCAATTGGATAAGTGAACTGTAGCATGGTCATACAGTGAATATTATGCAGTAATGAGAATAAATTACAGCTACACATAACAATATAGTTAAATCTCTCAGATATGAAAGTGTCCATAATATATGACTCATTTATATAAATTTCAAAAAAAAAAAAGGTAAAACTAACCAATTGAAATATAAGCCAGAATATCAATTTGGAGAGAAGAAATAGTGACTGAGAGGGGACATCAACTGGAATACTTGTGATTAACTATTTTTTTTTAAATCTCAGTGGCGGCTTTGTGAGTGTGTTCATTTTGTTAAGAACTCATTCTTCTAGTTGTACACTAATTGTGAAGTTTTCAGTATGTATAATATACTTTAACATAAAGCTTATTAAAACAAGAATCATTCTCATAGTAAGGGTAGTGTAGGACATTTCAATAATACCTTTATGCTTTCAATATTTATGAAGCACCTACTATAAACCACTTAGCACCATGATATTAAGAAATAAGATTAAATACTGGTTTAGGCAGTTTTTATTTTAGTGACATTTGCAAATAAGTTTTCTGACCTTTATATTCTGTAAAAACAAGTAGGTTGCACCTACTGAGTTCTAGGGTCTCTTCTTATTTTAAGATGCTATGAGTAAATCATATAATCAAGAATCTCTAATGGTACTTTCATTATACCATTAGCAATAGGCAAAAGGTGTCTATGTCAAATACTATGAAGATATATTGTTCTTTGCCCTTTCTCAAGGAAACAAATTAAAAAGTCATCTCGAGCATTTTTCCTCTTATTTCTGAAAAAGCTGACCAAATATCTGTCTTGTTTTATTTTATTCTAAGCATCACTGGTTCAGGTTTGTCACTGTTTTTATGCTGCAGACACTGGGTCTTCAAAGATATGCTCACTGGAAGGAATGCACTTAAAACAAGTTATCCTTTTTCCTTTGTGTACCTAAGAAGCAAATAAATGGGTGTAATTCTACCTTTCAACTGAATTTAGCCTCTGGACTAAGACCTAGAGCTATTAAGTTTAATCCAAAATAAAAATTTGTTATTTGGCTATGAATTCAAAAGTTGAGAAAATGAATCTTTCTTTATAAATGATAGCTCCAGCATTTTCACTTGTGACCTTGTAGCTCATGATATGGATCTGCAGCCAGATCAAGCACAATGGCATGTGTTTTACACATTCAATGTGATGATTCAATTAAGAAGGAAACTTCTGTAGGTCTGTGGTGCCAGACCTTCACACCAGGAAAATATTTGACTGCTTACATAGGCCAACCCCTAGAAGAGGGTGTATGAATGGATGGCAATGTAATTAACATTGTAATTCAGAGGGAAGAGATGCTTGGCCCCTAGTCTGGCCCTGCCCAGGGTAGAGGAGTGCCACAGATTCACCAGGTTGAAGCTAAAGAAGTTCTTTTATGGTATGATTGATTGGTGGCTGTGTTTTTGGCAGTGATGGTGATTTCATGGATTATTTGGTAAGGTGACTTATCTGATTATTTATTTCACTAGTAAACAGAACAAGCTAAAATCTTATGAACAATAGAAGAGAAGTTCAAATAACTGCTTTGGGGGGGTTTTGATGAAAATAACAATCACCAATCTACACTAATAAAAGAGAAACATGCAAATTAACCATCACTCTGCTACTCCACTACACCCACAAGCTATGCCCACCAGCCAATCAGGAGTGAATATGCAAATTAACCCAACTAAAATGGTGGTGGCCATGGAGCTGGAGTGAGAAGGAGGCTTGGGTTGCCCCTTGTGATGGAGGAAGCCAAGCTTCCTGCCTGCCCTGGCCGGCCCTGGGCTCTGCTCAAGGTTACAAAGTTTCAATTATAGAAGATAAATAAATCCCAAATACCTGCTTCCAGCCAGCCCCTGCCTCTGCTCAAGGAGGTGCTGGAAAAAAAAGAAAAAAAAGGAGAAGCTGAGAGCTTGGGTCACTGGGGGGCGTGGCCAGCCAGCAAACGGCCCTCAGCCCCTCACCCAGGCTGGCCAGGCACCCCAGTGGGACCCCCCCCCACCCTGAAGGGGCTGTGGGCAGGCTGAAAATGGCCCTCAGCCCTTCACCCAGGCTGGCCAGGCACCCCAGAAGGACACCCACCCTGATCCAGGACACCCTGCAGGGCAAACCAGCTGGCCCACACCCATGCACCAGGCCTCTATCCTATATAATAAAGGGGTAACATGCAAATTGACCCTAACAGCAGAGCAACTGGGAATCACTGGTCACTATGACACACACTGACCACCAGAGGGCAGATGCTCAATGCAGGAGATGCCCCTTGTTGGTCAGTGTGCTACGACAGGAGGAACTCTGCTCAGCCACAAGCCAGGCTGACGGCTGCCAGCACAGCGGTAGTGGCGGGACCATCTCCCGCCTCCTCAGCAGCGCTAAGGATGTCCAACTGCAGCTTAGGCCTGCCCCCCACTGGCAAATGGACATCCCCCAAGGGCTCCTGGGCTGCCAGAGGGATGTCTGACTGCCAGCTTAGGCCCAATCCCCCAGGGAGCAGGCCTAAGCCAGCAGGTGGACATCCTCCGAGGGGTGCCAGACTGTGAGAGGGCACAGGCCGGGCTGAGGGACCCCCCCCCCAGAGTGCACAAATTTTTGTGCACCGGACCTCTAGTAATTGAATAATTACTAAGTGCCAGATCCTGCACTGATCATGTATGTGCCTTTTTCATTTAATCTTCACAGAAACCTCATGAGGTAGGTACTATTACTGTTCCCATTTTAAATTTGTGAAAAGTGAAAGTTAGAGAGCTAAATGGCTAACCAAAGGTCATATAGTTGCTTAGTGGCAAAGAGCTCACAAATGTGAACTTTACCAAGGTTGATATAACTTACTTATTAGCAATTAATACTGGTATTCAAATAATAGACTACTCTCATGCTGACTAACAATTTTTATTGCTACAGTTAAATTTTTCATTCAAAGCAATTTCCTCACTTTCCTTGCTCTAGTCTCATCCTTGGACATGATAATTATTTAACAAATATTAGTTTACTTAATAGATAAATGTATAAACAGCCTTGACACATTTGTCTTATTAGCTGACTCAAAAATAATTGATAAGGAATGAATGAATGAATGAATGAATGAATGAACATTTACTGAGTATCAGACATTGAAATAGACATTGTCCAATCAGTTAGTCACTTAACTAAGCAACACACTATACAGGTACCTTTTTAAATTGAAGGGTGCCTGATTAGGATTAACATCATGACCCATTAGTCAAATTTATATTATGCATATACTGATATGATGTGAATGAAAAGGGGCACATAACTTCTGCAGTATTTGTCCCCAAAATTCATAACTATAGTCTAATAATGAGAAATGATCAGCCAATTTATCATTATACAACCTATCCTTCTCAGTGCTACCCCAAAATGTCAAAGTTATGATAAAAAGGAACAACCCAAAAAAGTGCCACATACCAAAGGAAAGTAAGGAGACATGACTAAATAAAATGTAAAATTCTGGGTTGCATCCTGAAAAGAAAAATGACATTGGTGCCAAGACTGGCAAAATCAAAGTAATGTCTAATTATTTTAGTTAATATTATATAGTACCAATGTTTTTATCCTAGTTTTGTTAAATTTACCAGGGGAGGAAGATGGGTGAAGGGTACACAAGAACTCTACTGTTTTTATCACTCTTCCGTAAATATAAAATTATTTCCAAAAAATGTTAAAATAATGAAGGAGAAGAGCAAAAGAGGATCACTTTGCAAACAGTTGGGGATTCAGGAGAGAAACTCAAAGGTCTTTAAGAGAGATGGAAGAATGTATAAAACAACACACATCACATCACAGGTCTGTTTCTGATCTACAAATGTCTTCTAAAATAGTCTTTTAGATGCTGCTCAACCTGCTAAAATATATCTTCCCAGACCTGTAACTGTCTTCATCGTGTTTCTTCCTACAGTGTTTTAGTCAAAGGCAAAAATTTTTAAAAAATAGATCATACAGCAAGGTGCAATCCCAGCAACTTCCCCCTTCCCCAACCCACTCCACATGATTATCAAGATGTTCCATGCTCTCTAGCCTTTGAATGTGCATACCGATGTTTTGAGTTCTGAGAGGCATTCGATCTTCCTGAGAATCCTAAGGGCTATTGTAAGAAAATGAGGCATATTATAGACTTTCCCATTGAAGTCTATTTTGCTGCATTTCAGACACTTTGGAAATTAAAGAGGTAATGTTCTGAAGAAAAATAAAAGGTTGGCTTATAGTTGATATTCCACAGTAGCAGTGTGGCCATCTGTTTTGGTTTTGAATCATCCCTATTGATTTGCTAAAAATTTTAATATTGAAATCACCATAGATTTAAATTCCAAATGTATGTCAGCTTTGCCAAGTGTTGTCCCATCTGTAGAAAGGAACAGCATGCAGGCTGCCTGGCTCCAGCCTGACTCAAGCCGTAACATATTGGCCTGTGCCTGTTATTGACAGTTCCCTTACCAAACTTTTTTTTTAATTGGCTGGAGTAGATTTTTTTGCTTGAATATTCATTTTTAATTACATTTAACGGAGAGACATTGGTTCACAAAACCATATGGGTTTCAAGTGTAGTGTACATCTCAAAAACACATCATCTGCACCAAACAAAGTATCTTTTTGTCCCAATTTTCATGCCCATTGCCCACCTCCACTTATTCCCCACTCACTTTTCCCTATGGCTAACACCACATTGTTGTCTGTGTCTATGTGTCATTATATATACTAGAGGCCCAGTGCACAAAATCTGTGCATTCAGGGGGTCCCTCAGCCCGGCCTGCACCCTCTCGCAGTCTGAAGCCCTTGGAGGATTTCCAACCGACAGCTTAGACCCACTCCCCACACTCAGACATCCTTAGCACTGCTGGGGAGGCAGGAGAAGCTCCCACCACCACCGCTGGTCACCATCTGTAGGGTGATCGGGCCCCACTTGGACCCGCCTTGGCCTGACGCTGCCTACTCACCTGCTCCACCATCCCGCCGCGGTCCCACTCTTGTCCGGGGCCCATCAGGGCCAGCAGCACTTACACTGCCGCCTGCTGCCAGCACCGGGTCACTGACACCTGCCATGTTCTGCTTCACCCCCTAGTGGTCACTGCATGTCATAGCGAGTGGTTGAACTCCTGGTCGAGGGGACAATTTGCATATTAGGTTTTTATTATATAGGATTCTTTGGTTGATCTCTTTCCATTCTCCACACCTCCCACCCCTCTGAGATCTGTCAGTCTGTTCTATTTATCCATGCCTCTGCTTCTATTTTGTTTTTGTCAGTTTATTTTATTCTCTGGAGTCCCAATGCACAAAATTCGTCCAAGAGTAGGCCTTCCTCCCCTGGCTTCCAGCACTGGCTTCCCTCTGGCACCTGGCACCTGGGCTTTCCTCCAGCTGCTGGCAGACACCCAGGACCTGGGCTTCCCTCTGGCTGCTGGCAGGCACCTGGGACCTGGACTTCCCTGTGACTGGTGGCAGGCACTTGGGACCTGGAATTCCCTCACAGCCCTGGCTTCATCCAAAAGGTTGTCTGGAAGGACGTCTGGTCTAATTAGCATATTATGCTTTTATTATTATAGATTAGATTCTACATATAAGTGAGATCATATGGCATTCATCTTTCTCTGACTGGCTTATTTCACTTAGCGTAATAATCTCCAAGTCTATCTATGTTGGCTCAAAAGGTAAGATTTTCTTTCTTATGGTCTAGTAGTATTCCATTGTGTAAATATATCATAGCTTTTTAAAACTGTTATTTATTGGAGAGAGAGAGAGAGAGAGAGAGAGAGAGAAAACATTGATTTGTTGTTACACTGATTTATGCATTCATTGGTTGATTCTTGTATGTGTCCTGACCAGGGATCAAACCTGCAATATTGGAATATTGGGACTATGTTCTAACCAACTGAGCTACCTGGCCAGGGCCTGTATCACAACTTTTTTATCCACTCATCTATATGGGCATTTGGGCTGTTTCCAGATCTTGGCTATTATAAATAACACTGCAATGATCATGGGGGTATACATATTATTTCGAATTAGTGTTTCAGATTTCTTTGGCTATATTTCAAGAAGTAGGATTGGTGGGTCATAAGCAGTTCCATTTTTAATTTTTTGAGGAAATTCCATACTGTTTTCCGCAGTGGCTGCACTAGCCTACATTCCACTCTCACCAATAGTGCACAAGGGTTCCCTTTTATCTGTATCCTCACCAGTACTTATTTATTGATTTATTGATGATAGCCATTCCTACAAGGGTGAGGTTTTAATTTTCATTTCTCATTATGGTTTTAATTTTCATTTCTTTGATGATTAGTAATTAGTGATGATGAGCTTTTTTTTTATGTCTTCTTTGGAGGAGTGTCTATTCAGGTCTTTTGCCAGTTTTTTTTAAATTGGGTTGTTTGTTTTCTTGGTGTTGAGTAGTATAAGATATATATTGCAGAAATTAACCCCTTAACATATGTATCATTGGCAAATGTTCTCCAATTCAGGGGTTCCCATTTTATTTTGTTGATTTATAAGGCTGTGCAAAAGACTTTAAGTTTTATGTAGTCCCACTTGTTTATTTTTTTCTTGTGTTTCCTCTGCCCAAGGATATATATCAGACAAAATATTACTGTGAGAAATATCTGAAATTTTACTGCTTGTATTTTCTTCTAGGATTTTTATGGTTTCTTGTGAAACATTTAAATCTTTAATCCATTTTGAGTTTATTCTTGTGTATGGTATAAGAAAGTGGTCTAGTTTCATTTTTTTTGCACATATATGCCCAACAGTTCCAACATCATTTATTGAATAGACTATCTTTACCTCAATGTATGTTTTTGCCTCCTCTGTCAAATATTAATAGACTATAAAGGTGTGGGTTTATTTCTGTACTCTCTATTTTGTTCCATTGATCTATCTGCCTATTTTTATGCCAGTACCATGCTGTTTTGATTATTATGGCTTTAGTTGTATAGCTTGATATCAAGTAGCGTAATTCCTCCAACTCCGTTCTTCTTTCTCAAGATCACTGCTGCTATTCATGATCTTTTTTATTCCAATTAAATTTTGGGAATATTTGTTCTGTATCTGTGAAATATGCCATTGATATTTTAATAGGAATTGCATTGAATCTGTAGATTGCTTCAGGTAGTATGAACATTTTAATTATGTTAATGTTTCCTATCCATGAACACAGTATATTCTTCCACTTATTTGCATCTTCTTCACATTCTTTCTTCAGTATTTTTTAATTTCTGAGTACAGATCTCTTAGCTATTTGGTTAAATTTATTCCTAGATACCTTATTTGTTTGTTGCAATAGTAAATGGGATTGTGTTGTTAATTTCTTTTTCCAATAGCTCATTATTGGTGTATAAAAATGCCACCAATGTATAAATATTAATTTTGTATCCTGCTACTTTGTCAAATTCAGTTATTAGATCTAGTAGATTTTGGTGGAGACTTTGGGAGCTTTTATATACAATATAATGCCATCTGCTAATCATGACAGTTTTACTTTCTCCTTTCCAACTTGTATGTCTTTTATTTCTTCTTCTGGATTGAGTGCTATGGCTAGTATTTCCAATATTATCCTATATAATAAAAGGCTAATATGCAAATCGACAGAACAGCAGAACGACCAGTTGCTATGACACACACTGACCACCAGGAGGCAGATGCTCAATGCAGGAGCTGCCCCCTGGTGGTCAGTGTGCTCCCACAGGGGGAGCACTGCTCTGCCAGAAGCTGGGCTCACAGCTGGTGAGTGCAGCGGCGGTGGCAGGAGCCTCTCTTCCTCCACTGCAGTCAGACATCCCCTGAGGGCTCACAGACTGCGAGAGGATGCAGGCTGGGCTGGGGGACCCCTCCCCCAAGGTGTGCACAAATTTCATGCACTGGGCCTCTAATATATACATATATATATATATATATATATATATATATATATATATATATATATGGCTAATATGCAAGGTGTCCCCTTGGGAGTTTGACCAGGAGACCCGGAGTTCAATCACTCACTATGACATGAGCTGAACCCCAGGGGGCAGTGAGGAACAAAGGAAGGCCCTGGCCAGCAGCCAGAAGGCCCCCATCAGCCCTGATCACCAGCCAGGCCTAGGGACCCTACCCATGTCCAAATTTCATGTACCGGGCCTCTATTGTTGAATAAGAATGGCGAAAGCAGACACCTTGGTCCTGATCTTAAAAGAAACATTTTAATCTTTGCCAATTTAGTATGATGTTGGCTGTGCATTTATCATAGATGGCTTTATTATGTTGATGTATCATCCCTCTATTCCCACTTTTCTAAGAGTCTTTTTCATAAATGGATGTTGGATTTTATCAAGTGCTTGTTCTGCATCTATTAATATGATTACATAATTTTATTCTTCATTTTGTTTGTGATGTATCAAATGTGTTTATTGATTTGAGAATACTGAACCAACCTTGCATCTCCAGAATAAACCCCACTTTTTCATGGTGAATTATCTTTTCAATGTATTGCTAGATACAGTTTGCTAACATTTTGCTGAGGATTTTAGCACCTGTTTTCATGAGGGATATTGGCCTATATTTTTCTTTCTTTGTAGTGTCTTTATCTGGTTTTAGAATTAGGATAATGCTGGCATCATAAAAAAGCTTGGAAGTATTCCCTCTTCTTGAATTTTTTGGAATAGTTTGAGAAGGATAGGTATTCCGTATTTTTTTTTTTTTTTTTTTTTTTTTTTACTATTTGCTAAAATTTGCCTGTGAAACAATCCAGTCTTAAATATTTGTTTGTTGGGATTTTTTTATGACTGCTTACATTTCATTAATTGTAGTTCGTCTACTCAGGTTTTCTGATTCAGTTTTGGAAGATTGTATGCATCTAAGAATTTATCCATTTTTCCCATGTTGTCCAGTTTGTTGGTATGTGGTTGTTCATGGTATTTTCTTACAATTCTTTGTATTTCTGTGATGTTAGTTGTTACTTCTCCTCTTTCATTTCTAATTTTATTTATTTGGGTCCTCTCTATTTTTCTTGATGTATCTGGTTAAAAGTATGTCAACCTTGTTTTTTTTTTAATATTCTTTTTTTTATTGCTTAAAGTATTACAAAGGGTATTACATATGTGTCCTCCCCCCCCCCCCCCCCCCCGCCTTGAAAGAACTAGCTCTTGGTTTCATTGATATTTTGTATTGTCTTTTTCTTTTCTTTTTTTTTTTTTTAACTCTCTATGGCATTTATTTCTGCTCTAATGTTTATTATTTCCTTCCTTTTGTTTTCTCTGGGCTTTTTGTTTTTTGTTTTGTTTTTTCTTATTCTAGTTCTTTTAGGTATAGGGTTAGAATTGTTTATTTGAGATTTTTCTTGCTTCTTGAGGTAGGCCTGTAATGCTCTGAACTTTACTCTCAAGATTGCTTTTGCTGTGTTCCATAGATTTGGGGTTGTTTTCTGTTCATTTTCATCTGTTTCCAGGTAACTTCTCATTTCATCCTTGACCTCATTTTTAACTCATTCATCATTGAATGATGTGTTATTTTAGCCTCCATGTGTTTGGATAATTTTCAGTTTTTTATTATAATTGATTTCTAGTTTTATACCATTGTAGTAAGAGAAGATGCTTAAAATAATTTAAATTTTCTTGAATTTATTAAGATTTATTTGGTGTTCTAACATGTAGTCTATCTTTGAAAATGTTCCATGTGCACTTGAAAATAATGTATATTCTCCTGCTTTGGGATGAAATGTTCTGTAAATATCAATTATATCCATCCCATCCAGTATGTCATTTAAAGACATGGTTGCCTTGTTGATTTTTTGTCTCAAAGATCTATCCAGTGATGCTAATTGGGGTGTTAAAAATCACCCACTATGACTGCATTTCTGTTGATATCTCCCATTATGTCCACCAAGATTTACTTTATATATTTAGATACCCCTATGTTGTAAGCATAGTATGTTTACAAGGGTTATATCCTTTTGTTAGTGCAATACACTTAATATTATGTAGTTATCACCTTTGTCTCTTTTATGGCCTTTGTTTTGTTTGTTGGATATGAGTATTATTACCCCAGCTTTTTATTCATTTCCATTTGCCTGGAATATCTTTTCCATCCATTCACTTTCAGCCTTTGTATATCTTTTGTTCAGAGGTGGGACTCTTGTAGACAGCATATATATGGATCATGTTTTCTTATTGATGTAGTTACTCTATGTTGTTTGATTGGAGCATTTAATCAGTTTACATTTAAGGTTATTATTGATATGTGCTTATTTATTGCCATTTTATTCACTATATATATACATATACATATATACACACACTAATAAAAGAGAAACATGCAAATTAACCATCACTCCACTACACACACCAGCCAATCAGGAGTGAGCATGCAAATTAACCCAACTAAGATGGCGGCAGGCATGGAGCTGGAGTGAGCAGGAGGCTTGGGTTGCCCTGGCGATGGAGGAAGCCAAGCTACCCGCCTGCCCTGGCAGGCCCTGGGCTCTGCTCAAGGCTACAAAGTTTCAATTATATAAGATAAATAAATCCCAGATACCTGCTTCCAACCAGCCCTGGCCTCCACTCAAGGAGGCACTGAAAAAAAGAATAAAAGAATAAAAGAAGAGGCTGGGAGCTTGGGTTGCTGGGCAGCATGGCCAGCCTGAATATGGCCCTCAGCCACTCACCCAGGCTGGCCAGGCACCCCAGAGGGGACCCCCCACCCTGAAGGGGGTATGGTCAGCCTGCAAATGGCCCTCTGTCCCTCATCCAAGCTGGACAGGTACCCCAGCAAGACCTCCCCCCCACCCTGAAGGGGCTTTGGCCAGCCTGAAAACAGCCATCAGTCCCTCACCCAGGCTGGCCAGGCACACCAGCGGGACCCCCACCCTGATCCGGGACACCCTTCAGGGCAAACCAGCCAGCCCCCACCCATGCACCAAGCCTCTATCTATACTAATAAAAGGATAATATGCTAATTAGACTGGGAGACCTTCCAGGAGACCTTCCAGACATTCTTCTGGACAAAGTCATGGTGAAAAGGCCGAGGTAGAGGCAGTTAGAGGCCAAATGAGGAGGGCAGTTGTGGGTGATCAGGCCAGGATGGGATGGCAGTTGTGGGTGATCAGGCTGATGGGGGGCAGGGCTGTTGGGGGTAAGAAGACCAGCAGGGGGGCCAGTTGGGGGCTAGTAAGCCATCAGTGGGGGTCAGTTGGAGGTAATCAGGACAGCGGGGGGGGGGGGTGAATTTGGAGACCAGGCCACAGGGGGGAAGTTGGGGGTGAGCAGGCCAGTGGGGAGGGGAGGTGGGGGCGAGCAGTCCAGCAGGGGAGGCAGTTGGGGGCTAGCAGGCTAGCAGGAGGGGCAGTTGGGGGAGAGCACACTGGCACAGGGGGAAGTTGGGGATTATCAGGCTGGTGTGGGGGCATTTGGGGGCAAGCAGGCTGGCAGGCAGAGTGGTTAGGGGCAATCAGGCAGGCAGGCAGGCAGGTGAGTGGTTAGGAGCCAGCAGTCCCAGATTGTGAGAGGGATGTCCGACTGCCAGTTTAGGCCTGATCCCTGTAAACTGGCAGTAGGACATCCTTCGCGGCGTCCCAGATTGGAGAGGGTGCAGGCCGGGCTGAGGGACACCCCGCCCCCATGCATGAATTTCATGCTTCGGGCCACTAATGTTGCGGGCCACTAGTGTGTGTATATATATATACACAGGCCCTTTAACATTTTTTGCAATACTGTTTGGTGGCAATGAACTTCTTCATATTTTTTTTGTGTGTCTGTTAAGTTCTTTATTTTACCTTTAATGATAGCCTTTCTGGATAAAGCAGTCTTGGTTTTAGGTGTTTGTTTTTCATCATTTTGAATATTTCATACTAAACCTTTCTTGCCTGAAGTGTTTCTGTTTTGAAATCAGCTGACTGTTTCTCTCTTGCTGCTTTTAAGACTCTCTCTTTGTCTTTAACCTTTTCCATTTTAAGTACGAAATGTCATCCTGTCAGCTTCTTTTGGTTCATCTTGTTTTAGACTCTCTGTGCTAATTGAACTTATGTGACTTTTATTCTTTATCAGGTTAGAGAAATTTTCAGCTATTAGTTCTTCAAACAGGTTCTCTATACATTGATTATTTTCTTCTCTTTCTGGTACCTCTATGATGTTGATGTTGTTATGCTTGATATCATCCCAGAGGTCCCTTAGACTTTTTCCATTTAAAAAATTCTCTCTTCTTATTAATGCTCTTCTTGGGTGCTTACTGTTATGTTGTCCTCTAAATTGCTGTTTCAACCCTCTACTTCATCTAACTTGCTATTAATTTCTTCTAGTGTAGTCTTTATTTTAGATATTCTATTATTCATTTCTGACTAGTTCTTTTTTATTGTTCCTATGTCCTTTTTAATGGTTACTATCTCTTTGTTTAAGTTCTAACTGAGATCATCCATTTTTCCCCGAATATCCTTGAGCATTCTCATAACCATTGTTTTAAACTCTTCATCTGGTAGCTTGGTTGCTTCTATTTCATTTAATTATTTTTATGGGGATTTCTCTTGTTCTTTCATTTGGTACATATTTCTTTGTCTCCCCATTTTGTCTTTGTGTATTAGGTAGATCTCCTATGACTCCCAAACTCCTTATGATGACTTTATGATGTAGGTGTCTTGTTGGGCTCAGTGGTACAATCCTCCAGGTCACCCAAGCTACGTGCTCTAGGAATATTTCTTGTGGGTTATGTGCACCTAACTGTTTTAGTTGAGTCTTGAATGTTGTTGGCCCTTTTGTGGGTGGAGTTAACACTTCAGGCTGACTAACTATAAGGTAATCCTTGATCATCATTTATGAGTCACTGTGCATGGGCTGTCCCTTAAGGCAGAGTTGTTCCCAGCAGTTTCTGGTGCCTCCCAGAATCCCATTTTTGTTGTACTACTTATGTGGCTAGTTGGATCAAGCTCCAGTGTTATCTTAATACCACCACTGTTTGTGTTGGTTCTGGGTCCACTTGGGCAAGATTCAGGTGCAGCCCTATATCAGACATTGTGAGTAATTATTCTTGGGAAACCTTCCTGGAGATACTGAAAAAAAAAAAAAGGAAAAAAGGGCCTTCATTAAAAGGCACAAAGCTTCTTATTGTCTTTCATAAACAAAATTTAAAAGTTTTCATTTCATGTTGCAATTCAAACCATTTTTCTTTAAGTGGGTATAGCAGTGCTTCTCCATGCAAATGGCAGAACCTCTAGCAAAAACTGAGGAGGCTGGCTCTGGCTGGTGTGACTCAATTGAGTGTTGTCCCATGCACAGAGAGGTCAGTGGTTCAATTCCTGGTCAGGGCATATGCCCAGGTTTCTGGCTTTATCCCCAGGAAGGGGCATGAAGGAGGTGGCAGCCATTCAATGGTTCTCTCTCATCATCTCCCTCTCCTTTTTCTTTTCTTTTTTTTTCAGTAATTGCTAGCATAATAAACTTGTGACAAACTGCTCTTTTATAATTTATTTATTAAGGTATTACATATGTGTTCTTATACCCCATTGCACCCCCCCCCCATTCATGCCCTCACCCCTCTGTTGTCTGTGTGCATTGGTTAGGCTTGTATGCATGCATACAAGTACTTTGGTTGATCTCTCCCCCTTACCCCCACCCACCCCTGCCTTCCCTCTGAGGTTTGACAGTCTGATCAATGCTTCTCTGTCTCTGGATCTGTTCTTGTTCATCAGTTTATGTTGTTCATTAAATTCTATAAATGAGTGAGATCATGTGGTATTTATCTTTCTCTGACTGGCTTATTTTACTTAGCATAATGCTCTCCAGTTCCATCCATGCTTTTGCAAATGGTAAGAATTCCTTCTTTTTACCACAGCATAGTATTCCATTTTGTGGATGTACCACAGTTTTTTAATCCACTCATCTGCTGATGGGCACTTAGACTGTTTCCAAATCTTGGATATGGTAAATTGTGCTGCTATGAACATAGGGGTGCATATATCCTTTCTGATTGGTGTTTCTAGTTTCTTGGGATATATTCCTAGAAGTGGGATCACTGGGTCAAATGGGAGTTCCATTTTTAGTTTTTTGAGGAGACTTCATACTGTTTTCCACAGTGGCTGCACCAGTTTGCATTCCCACCAGCAGTGCACGAGGGTTCCTTTTTCTCTGCATCTTCGCCAGCATTTGTCGTTTGTTGATTTGTTGATGGTAGCCATTCTGACAAGGGTGAGGTAATATCTCATTGTTGTTTTGATTTGCATCTCTAGGATGATTAGTGACTTTGAGCATGTTTTCATATGTCTCTTGGCCTTCCTTCTGTCCTCTTTCGAAAAGTATCTATTTAGTTCCATTGCCCATTTTTTGATTGGATTGTTTATCTTCCTTTTGTTAAGTTGTTTGAGTTCCCTGTAAATGTTGGGGATTAAACCCTTATCAGTGATAGCATTGGCAAATATGAAAGCCCACTGCATGGGTAACAAATTCCTCTTGCTGGTTTTGTACTACTTCAGAGCCCCTTATTAGTTTTTCCACTTTTTACATGGAGATTTATAAATTAGAAAAAACACACATAACCACCATCCTATCTCAATTCTCTTCTTAGAAATGCTAGTCTAGTGCTCACACAATTTGCAGATAGGCATCAAATGATCCAGATTGTAACATATCAAGTTAAGTGCTGGGGATACCAAAACTTTAAAGTAGGCGTGAGGTATACTTAAGGATTAACAAAGGAAAAGAACTATCCACTCTGCTTATAGTGCTTCATTATGGATTTCCAAAAAGAACAATTTAAAGGCTGAAGACTCCTTTTTTATTCTGTCAATGTGTAGGTTAAAAGCCCTCAGAGAAGAAAATGCTGCATAGAAATATTTGAAGGCCAGACATTAACTTACTCTAAAGTTAAATAAAAATATTTTAGAAGAGCCTAAAGAAGTAGAAAGAACTTGAGCTTTATAATCAGACAGACCTGTGTTTTGTCCTGGGTTTGACACTTATCAGTTGCTATTAACATTAGGATCATTTTTATTATTGAATCAGCCTCAAAAATAGATGCTAGCTATTGTGGCACAAATTAAATAAAATAAGCAACTTACATGTGAGTTGTACTTTTCAGTTGAAATTATAGAACAGAGAAGAATAAACAAAGAAAAAGAATCTAATGAACCATTGTAACATTAAACATTACAGTGAACAGATCTGAATTCACACCCTGGCTTGAGCACATATTTACCAGCAGCATTGTTATGATTAGAATCTTTTTTTTATTCTTTTTTTTAATTTTATTTTATTTATTGCTTAAAGTATTACAAAGGGTATTACATATGTGTCCTCCCCCCCCCCCCCGCTCTTGACAGTCCCCTAGCCTCCCCTACCCCCCAGTGTCTTATGTCCATTGGTTATGCTTATATGCATGCATACAAGTCCTTCGGTTGAGCGACAAGAGAGAAACAGTCAGCTGATTTCTCAACAGAAACACTTCAGGCCAGAAAGGTTTAGCCTCCACAGGAAGATGACAAATCGTAGAAAGCTTTATTTCTGTGGAATTACATCCTTGGGTTTCTAAGGTCTCCTTTCCCTCTGTCTTGCCATAGAAGTGTAGCTGGGGCTTCAGTAGAGCTAAGATCAGAATCAATGTCCAGAATTTCATTTTCATGTTGGAACCCAATTCAGTCTAGTATCAGGTTAGCTTAGCTTGTGTTCCCTGCTATAGTCCATCAGTCAATTGCTTGTGGAGTCCTCATGGCCATGGGCCGTACAGGTGAATGCAAGAGAGCCAATAGCCAAGAGCAACAAGAATCACAAGAGCAACCAGAGAACAAACTCCTTTGTTTAGGGGACTATGTATACCCTAATTTTAGTGGTCTTGCATTGACTCCACCCATTCAAGCCAATCTATGGTTCCCCAGGCTTGACTGACAGGCAAATACTGTCCCTAGTCACCCCAACTTCACTGCACATGCATCTATCTCCCCTTTACTAGACCCCCTTCTCCCAGTGATTCTGCAGAGAATGGGCCAGTGGTTCCCTGGGGATTGTGAAATTGCATTTTCCTGGTAAAGCTTCCCAAATGACAGGCCTATAATGTCTGGCCTTCCCTTTGTTCCTTTCCTATTATAAATGACTAGCTAATTACAATGTTAGCAGTGTGACATTGAGCAAATTATTTCACCTCTTTGAGCCTCAGTTTTCTCACCTGTGAGAATAATATTACTTCACACAGTTTCTAAGATAACAATGTATATGTAAGCCATTTGGCATTAAGCCAGTATGTAGGAGGCATGAAATAAATGATAGTTCTCTACCTTTTCCTGTATTCTATCACTAGCCCTATGAAGTCTTTGCTACTCTTTTTGTTCCCTTCTCACCTCCAGATGTTACAGTGACATTAGGAATTTTACAGTTCAATTTTTTAATTTGTTTATTCAATTGAGAAGCTTCCCTACACTATATTTACATAATCTTACATAGAATGCATGTGCACACACACACACACACACACACATACACACATGTCCTTCATTCCAGGAGGATGACTATTTTCAGAAGGTTCAGATTGGTAAATTTTATTTCAGGAAGACCCTACAAATCTAGCCCAATCATTAAGAGTGCTAGAGATGAAAAGGTAAGTTTGCTAAATTTTTATATGTAAAATTACCCCAGGTAAATTTGGGGTGTGCTCTTACCTGACCTCATTAACTAAAAATAATTAGGATTAGTCAGTGCTTGGAATGAAGATCACAGTAAACAATAAAGATTTATTGCTTTGGAAAGCAGAGACTTTCTCTTTGAGTTCCTTTGAGGATGTGAGCTAAACTGACAATCTAGCATGGTTCTGTGAATGCCATTAAAACCTAGAGCTAACCTACAAGTCATAGAACCATCTTGACTCAGTGGAAATGATGACACCAGAAGACAGTCGAATAACAAATATTAATTTCAGTATTCTAGTTAGAGGTGTTTATTGCTCCTACTCTGCTCTGCCTTTTTTCCTTTTTTTAGTTTCTCATAACTGAGTGCAGTAATGACTCAAATTGCAAATCCACACTGTTCCCAGCTCTTGAGATAATTCACAATGAAGGAAATATCCGCAGATTCAGCCTCACCATTTAGTTTAGTTTGGGTTTAGATTGGCCTCCCTGAAATCTAGTGGCTCTGCATTTTTCTCCTCATTCCCTTTTCTACCAACCAAAAATAAAAATCAGTAGTAAATATTAGTTATTTGCATTGATTCCAGAGCTAGACTGCCTGAGCTCAAATCCTAGCTTTGTCAATTAACTCTGTGAAAGCTACTCTGGCAGTGCAGCTTTGGGCAAATAATTTCACTTGTATAGTCTTCAGTTTCATCACACATAAAATGGGGATAATGATAGTATCTAACTCATAAACTTCTTGATAGGATTAAAGGTGAGAAGGCTTGTAAAGCTCTCAGTGCTTGGTACATAACCACTTCAAGTTCATGTTCATGTTTTTAAAATGCCTGAGACCCATTTCCTCAGGGAAATTCTTCCCCCCACTCCTTTTTTTTATTTGTAGCTCTTCTTTATACCTTTCCCTTTAGCCCTTATGTTGATATGATTCACTAAGCTTTTGCCTAAGCTTTTACTTCAGTAACTACTCTCAATCACTCCTTGGTAACCCAACCTAGTTCCTCATTCCCCTTTCAAGTTTGGGCAAACCTGGAGAGAAATATGAGATGATGACCACTTAGCTACCTAACATATGACACTTCCATGGTTATGCTTTACCAAAATAACCAGGTTCCCCACTACCTACAAGTTTTCCAAATTGTGACTAAGACAGTCTGTCTAAATCTGGAATATCATGTCCAATCCACCTAGCTAGACCTCTGTAGCCACTACCACTTCTTCCCCTAAGCTGAACCGGGATGCCAAGACAAATAATAATAATCCTGCCCTTCCTATGGTAGCATTTCTAAAGATAGACAAAAATCTATTTCCCAAATGGGTAATCCTGACTTATTTAGGTAGGGTTCCTGCATGCTTGAACAGCACCACAGGCAAATGATGATCATATTCCAGACAGCCTAAAAAGCACCACACAATGACTTGAAAAGATATTACAAATATGAAAAATAAATAATTTTTTAATTTGATAAAGAGAAATTAAGAATAGGAAACAAAGGGTTTTCACTGTTGAATCTTCACTCTGAATAAGTTTATTGCAATACGCTAAAGTGTCTTATGTAAATTGTGCATTTTTATTTGTAAAACCTTTTCTTTCCCAGGATCTTAAAGCACTCTGCAAATATTACTTACCCATCAGTATCTACTTGTGGTATAACTACTTTTTATTTTACATTTTTATTGTTTAAAATATTACATATGTCCCATTTCCCCCCATTAACTCCTTATAACCTCCCTTCCCTCCCCGCAGGCCTTCACCACACTATTGTCTGTGCCCATGGGTTATGCATATATGCATACAAGTTCTTTGATTAATCTCATCCCAACCACCCACCCCTGCCTTTCCTCTGAGATTGGACAGTCTGTTCCATGCTTCTATGCCTCCAGATCTCTTTTGTTCATCAGTTTATTTTGTTCATTAGATTCCACATATGAGTGAGATCATGTGATACTCGTCTTTCTCTGACTAGCTTATTTCACTTAGCATAATATTCTCCAGCTGCCATGACTGTTATCCTAGCCTCCTAGATCAGTGGTTCTCAACCTTGGCTGCACATTAGAATCACCTGGGAATCTTTTTGAAATCCTGATTTCCGGGCCTCATCCTCCAGAAATTCTGTTTATTACTAATGTTGTGGCCCCACCCCATAACAAAGAAACAGAATTTCCGGAGGATGAGTCCCGGAAATCAGGATTTTAAAAAGATTGCTGGGTGATTCTAATGTGCAGCCAAGGTTGAGAACCACTGATCTAGATGATGAATAAAGAACACAGAAAGTTTAAGAAACTTACGCAAAGCCACATGGAAAACTCTGAAAAAAAAAACAAAAACATTTGTTGTTTGTAATAATGAGAAAACGAAAAGGTGATCATTTTCTTTGTAATTCAGGGGGAAAGTTGTTTTTTTAACAGTAATCCCTTCCCATAGAAAGTAGTCTTTTTCACTTCCCTTAATGTGGATACTTTTTTTTCAGCTAGTACCTAATTATGGTAAATTGCTTTGTTCCCTAATTGTTACTGCAAGGCAGCTAAACATTGTTATGTTGACTATTTAAGAGTGGATTGTAATGGCCTTAATCATAAAATAATCTGACAATATAATCAATGTAACTGGGAGATACCTTGTGGAAACAAGCAAATCAAGTATGAAACAGACTTATAAGGGAGTTTTCAATGTTATTATTTTATTTTTAATATGAGAAGTAAAAATTCTCATTTCACAGAGAAGCAAAAGGGATGTTAATGCTGTTTTATACACCTAATCATCAGAACCCCACATGCCTTGCTGTATAATGTTGGACTATCATCACAACAAATTTGAAATCCTATCCACAGGGTACGAAACACCAACATTTTCCCAAGCACATATTTCACAAGAGAAGATCTTTTTGTCTGCATCTCCTTCCAACCCAACTACCTTAAAAAGGGGAACAGTTTTCCACACCTCACCAGCTCATAAGCTAAAAGGCTGAGAGCAAAAGTGAGTTTTAGTTGTGCTTGACATTCTTAGTGCTTCTGTGGGACTAGAAGAATTAATTCACATTAATAGAAATAAGAGAGTTGGAGATGTTGGATTCTGGGAAAAATAACAAGTAAAACAAAGGCCATCAAGTTTCTCTTTTATTGAAAAAATAGGATATAAATACAAGACTCTTAATAGTGCATGCTGAGAAGTAATTCTACTATAATTAATTAATTGAAGACAGATATATACTTAATATATTAAAACAAAATAAGAAATAACATATGTGTATTCACAAATACACACATTGAAACACAAAAAAGCAGGTATGAGCCTTATGAAAATATAGATTCTCTATTTGTTACTTCTAGTATCTATCTATTAAGTAAGAGCCAGGAAAATCTTTTGTATTAAGGGAAGACAAATACCATATCATCTCACTTATATGTGGAATCTAATGAACAAAATAAACTGATGAGCAAAAGAGGACCAGAGGTGTGGAACAGACTGATAGATTGCAGAGGGGAGGGGTGTGGGGGACTGGAAAAGATTAGCCAAAGAACATACCTGCATATATGCATAGCCCATGGGCACAGGCAACAAAGTGGTGAAGGGCAGGACAAGGCAGAGGTAGGGCTGTGTGGAGGAGGGCAAAAGGGTAGGTGGAAGACACTGTAATAGTGTAAAAAAAGCAAATGTGGTTTCTGCTCCAGTTTGAGCTTGTGCTAGATAAATCATATTACATTTAGGTTCTGTTAAATGTTTTAACATTTTTTCTTATCTTAGCTTAGGAGGAAAACAACTGAAATTTCTATCTCTATGATCTATATAATTTCTCTCTCTCACTCTTATATGCTACTGGTAGATTATTATTACTTTTTAATAAGTAATGTATCTTAGAAATGTTTTTGCTTTTAAAAATATATTTGTATTGATTTTCAAGAGGAGGGGAGAAGGAGAGAGAGATAAAAACATCAATGAGGAGAAAGAATTGTTGATCGGCTGCCTCTTGCATGCCCCTCACTGAGAATCGAGCCTGCAGCCCAGGCATGGGCCCTGACTGGAATTCAAACCATAACCTCCTGGTTCATAGGTTAATGCCCAACCACTGAGCCATACTAACCAGGCTGTTTTGACTTTTTAATAATTAATATATCTTTAAAATGTTTTTGTTTTGTTTGAGGGGGGATTTGTTTTGTTTTTAATATTAATTTTATTTATTTTTAATTTTTTTATTATTCAAAGTATTACATAAGTCCACTTTCCCCCATGGTCTTCTCCTAGCCTGAACCTGCCCCTACCCCTCAGCATAGACAATGCCGGGGGAGGGTAAAGGCCAGTAGGTGTTTTATTTTTTTAATGAATTAATTTTTTTGTCTAAAGTATTATATATGTCTCCTTTTTCCCCCCATCGACCCCTCCCCAGCCAATCCCACCCCCCAGGACAAGTCCCACTTCCCAGTGTCCACTTCCATTGGTTATGCTAATATGCATGCATGCAAGTCCTTTGGTTGATCTCTTACCCTACATCTCCATTTGCACCTGTCTTCCCTCTGAGTTTTGACAGTATGTTGGGTGTTTCTCTGTCTCTGGATCTATTTTTGTTCATCAGTTTATGTTCATTATATCCCACATATGAGTGAGATCATATGAGGTTATTGTCCCATTTGTGGGTGGAGTAGTCTCATCTCAGGGTGCCTGGTTATTTGGCTCACTCTCTACCACATTGACCGAACAGAACAAATTACAACTCAATAAGACATGACACAAAGGGAACAAAACACGAATCTATTCACGACACTGATAACCCCAATAAAAGTGACCACCGGAGAAAAGAGTATTAGGAGATATAAAGAGAGCAAAAATGATATTAAGAAAAGAAAAAATAGAAAAAAGAGGGCGAAAATATACATATATGGGGAGAAAACTCCACAAATCAAACAAATAGACCAAAAAATGCAAACAACCAACACCCAGGAAAAAAGGGGGGAGCAGAATCTGTAGAGGCAGAGCTTATTTCCAGAAAGTAAGGTAAAGTAATTGAATGAATAGGGTAATGGCCATGGTTCAGTATAGAAGAGGTAGAAACAGAATAAGTGAATAAGAAGAAAAGTAAAAAAATAACATAACCAATAAATAAAAAAATAAAAGATATACACACACACACACACACACACACACACACACACACGCAAACACACACTAAGTGGCCAGATTATTATGATTACCTGACATTTGTAGGCAAATTAACTATAATTTCACACTGAAGTTGCTAGAGGGCCAGACCATTATAAACAAATGTCTGAATAGCACAACATACCTAAGTATCATGATCAAGTTCATCCTATCATGTTGATGGCGCATCCCAATGGAGATGGCTTCTTCCAACAAGACAATGTGCCATGCCATGGTGCTCATATTGTGCAGGAGTGGTTTCAAGAACATGAGGGAGATTTTACCTTGCTTAGGTGGCCCCCACAATCACCAGATCTCAATCCAATTGAGCATTTGTGGGATGAAGTTAAAAGAGCCATCAGGCAGCTGGTTCCACAACCATCAAATCTCACAGAACTGGACAGTGCTATTCATCAGGCATGGTGTCAGATTCCTCACATCACCTTTCAACATCTCGTGGAGTCAATGCCAAGAAGAATCGCCGCAGTATTGAAGGCAAAAGGTGGCCCAATGAAGTACTGATGGGGTGGTCATAATAATCTGGCCACTCAGTATATATATATATATATATATATATATATATATATATATATATCTCCTATCTAATAAAAGAGAAACATGGTAATTACCATATGTCCGCTACCCTTCCCATTGGCTAATCAGCGAGATATGCAAATTAACTGCCAGCCAAGATGGCGGCCGGCAGCCAGGCAGCTGGAAGCTAACATGAGGCTTGCTTGCTTCAGTGACGGAGGAAACCAATGTTCCCCGCATGTCTTGCCGGCCTCTGAGCTTGCAGTTTGAAACATTGTTACAAATATAGAAGCTAAATAAAACCCCAGAAACCTGCTTTCAGCCCACCGGGATCTCAGAGCTGGAGTTGATACAGTGTTTCGATTGTAGAACCCAAACAAACCAGATACCTGCTTTCAGCAGCAGAGGCCTCAGAGCTGGAGCCAGAGCTAAAGCTGGCCCAGAATTAAAAAAAAATAGAATAAAAGGAGCAGTTGGGAGCTTCAGTCACCCGCCAGCCTGAAAACAGCCCTAAGCCCCTCACCCAGACTGGCCAGGCACCCCAGTGGGGACCCCAACCCTGAAGGGCATGTGACCAGCTGCAAACAGCCATCATCCCCTCACCCAGGCTGGTCAGGAACCCCAGTGGGGACCCCCACCCTGAAGGGCATGTGACCAGCTGCAAACAGCCATCATCCCCTCACCCAGGCTGGTCAGGAACCCCAGTGGGGACCCCCACCCTGATCCAGGACACCCTTCAGGGCAAACCAGCCAGCCGCCACCCGTGCATCAGGCCTCTATCCTATATAGTAAAAGGGTAATATGCCTCCCAGCACCGGGATCAGTGGAGCTGAGAGGCCTCCCGGCACCGGGATCAGTGTGACAGGGGGCAGTGCCCAAACCCCCTGATCGCCCTGCAGCATTGTGTGTGACAGGGGGCGGGGCCACAACCTCCCTATCCGCCCTGCTCTGTTTGTGACAGGGGAAGGCACCCCAACTCCCTGATCAGCCCTGCTCTGTGCCTGATAGGGGGAGCTCCCCAACCCCCTGATCGCCCTGCGGCTCTGTGTGTGACAGGGTGTGGCACCCCAACCCCCCCACCCTATGGGCCCTGCTCTGTGTGTGACGGGGTAGAGCCATAACCTCCCTATCGGCCCTGCTTTGAGTGTGAGAGTGGCGGTGCCCCAACCCCCTGATCGGCCTTGCTCTGTGGGTGATAGAGGGCGGCACCCCAACCCCCTGATCCACCCTGCTCTATGTGTGACAGGGGGCGGTGTCCCAACTCCCCTATCGGCCCTACTCTGTGAGTGACAGGGGGGAGCTCCCCAACCCCCTGATTGACCCTGCTCTGTGCATGACAGGGGGCAGCACCCCAACCCCTTGATTGCCCTGCTCTGTGTGTGACAGGGGGTGGCGCCGCAACCTCCCCATCGACCCTGCCTTGAGTGTGACAGGGGGCAGTGCCCCTATCCCCCAATCGGCCCTACCCTGAGAGTGACTGAGGGTGGCATCGCAACCTCCCGATCCGCCCTGCTCTGTGCATGACAGGGGGCGGTGCCCCAACTCCCCAATCAACCCTGCTCTGAGCCCGACCAGGGGCTGCACCTAGGGATTGGGCCTGCCCTCTGCCACCCGGGAGCAGGCCTAAGCCAGCAGGTCGTTATCTCCCGAGGTGTCCCAGACTGCAAGAGTGCACAGGCCGGGCTGAGGGACCCCCCCCCTTCCCCCGAGTGCACAAATTTTTGTGCACCGGGACTCTAGTATCTATAATAATAAAAGTGTAATATGCAAATCGACCAAACAGCCGACCAGCAGAATGACCATCTGGATGACCATGCTATGACATGCACTGGCACCAGGCCAGCCAAGGCAGGTGTGATGCAATTGGTCGGGCGACCCTGCCATCACCCCATAATTGCCCTGCAGAGAGTGGCCCAGGCCACCAGCCAGCAGGACAATCAATCCGGTGGGCTCTGCAATCACCCCAAAGAGGGAGGCTCTGTGGGGCGACAGATCAGGAGGCTCTTCAATTGATCGCCCCAAATAGGGAGGCCCAGGCCAGTCTGCAGCAGGTGGGCAGGGCCTCCTCTGCAGGGCTATAGATCGGGGAACCCTGCAATTGATTGCCCCAAAGAGGGAGGCCCAGGCTACCTGGCCTGTACAGATAGCCTATTTTCTTACTGTACTTTACATCCCCATGTCTATTCTGTAATTACCAATCTGTACTGATCAATCCCTTCACCTTTTTTCACCCAGTCCTCCAACTCCCCTCCCCTCTGGCAACTATCAGTCTTTTCTCTATATCTATGAGTCTGTTTCTGTTATGTATGATGCCAGTTGGGTACTGGAAATATCAGGAGGAACATTGTGCAAAGTAAATGATCATCTAAACACTATGCTGTACACCTGAAACTAATACAAAATAATATTGAATGTAAACTGTAATTGAAAAAACCAAAAACATTTAAAAAGATATACAGATGGCAAATAAGCACATGAAAAAATACTCTACATTATATGTCATCAAGACTGGCTCCTGACTATGATGCTTTGGATGTTGCCAACAAAATTGGAATCATCTAAACTGAGTCCAGCTGCCTAATTCTAAATATAAAAATTTTACACTGTAGAAAAAAAAGAAAATGCAAATTTAAGCAACAATGACATACCACTCTACACCATTTGAATGTCAAAAACCTAGGACACTGACAATACCAAATGCTGTTGAGGATGTGGAGCAATAGGAACTTTCATTCATTATTGGTGGGAATGCAAAATGTTAAAGCCTGAAAGACAGTTTGGAAATTTCTTACAAAACTAATCATACTCTTACCATATAATCCACCAATTATGCTTCTTGGTGTTTACTCAAAGGAGTTGAAAACTTGCACATAGCATATTTATTCATAATTTCCAATACTTGGAAGCAACTAAGATGTTCTTCAGTAGGTCAGTGGATAAATAAACTGGTACAACTAGACAGTAAAATATTCAACACTAAAAAGAAATGAGCTATCATGCCATGAAACTATATGAAGTACTCTAAAGTGCATGCTACTAAGTGAAAGAAGTCAATATAAAGAGACTTTTTACTGTATTATTCCAACTACATGATAGTCTGGAAAAGTCAAAGCTATGGAAGGTTTCAGGAGTGAGAGGGTGGGGGAAATTAAGTGGAACACAGAGGATTTCTAAGATAGTAAAAATACTCTGTATGATACTATGCTGGATGCATATCATTCCACATTTTTTCAAGCCCATAATGTAAATTATGGACATTGGGTGATTAAGACGTGTTAAAGTAGGTTCATCAATTGTAACATAATTTGAGAATGGAACAGGCTATGCATAAGTAAGGGCATGGTGTATACAGGAATACTCTGTACCTTCCTTTTAATTTTATACCCTTAAAACTTCTCTAAAAATTATCTTTAGATAGATAACTAGATAAATATCTGATGATAGATTGGTAAATAGATGATAGATATAGATAGATAGATAGATAGATAGATAGATAGATAGATAGATAGATAGATGATAGATAAAGGGAAGGGAGTGGAAAGAAGCTAGAGGTGATTAATATGTTATGTTTATGGCATAGATTGTGGTGATGGTGTCATGAGTGTATGTTTATCTCCCAACTCATCAATTTGTATACATTAAATATGTAGAGAGTTTTGTATGATAATCATACTTTAGTAGAGTATTTTTTATTTAGTTACAATTTCATGGTATTCCATTGCATTAGCATACCATATTGTATTTAATGATTCCCCTACCAATGGAAATTTAGGTTTTGTTCAACCATTTCCAATTATAAATACTGCTACAATGATTAATATAGCATATGAACCATTTTGCACATGACAATTTTTGCAGAATAAGCTTGTAGAAAATATATAGTTAGGTTACAGGATATACACTTGTGATTTGATGGACTATCTTTAAGTATGACTGTGAAATAGACAATGAGTGAATTATATTCCACCAATTAAGTAACTTAGATTATCTATTTCTCCATAGCCATACCCACAGTATATTATCAAACTTTTTTCGTATCTGCCAATCAAAGAGGTGAAAATGGTATCTCATTGCAATTCCCTAATTATAAATGGGATTAAGCATCTTCTCTTATGCTTAAGAACCTCAATAAAGCCAAAACCGGTTTGGCTCAGTGGATAGAGCGTCGGCCTGCGGACTGAAGGGTCCCAGGTTCGATTCCGGTTGAGGGCATGTGCCAGGGTTGCTGGCACATCCCCGGTGGGAGATGTGCAGGGGGCAGCTGATCGATGTTTCTCTCTCATCGATGTTTCTGGCTCTCTATCTCTCTCTCTTCCTCTCTGTAAAAAATCAATAAAATACATTTTAAGAAAAAAAAAAAAAAAAAAAAGAACCTCAATAAAATGTCTATCCATATTGTTTTCACATTATTCAACTTATTTTTTTGGTTACTTTCTTATTGGTTTGTAGGAAACCTTTGTATAATTCGAAGAGTAACCACTGGGGATATAATTTGCAAGTAAATTTTTGAAAGTTTGTCACTTCTCCTTTAGTTGTTTTGACGTAAATTAAAAAAAAAAAAGTATAAATATTTTCTTCTATAGTTTCTGCATTTTCCACCATAGCTAGAAATGCCTTTGTCACACTCAGGTTAGAAAAGAATCCTTTTCTATCGTACAAATAATTGGGGGGGGGGGGTGTATTTTGGAAGGTGGAATAGGAATTATAAAGATATCTCTAAAATAAAGATTTGGTCTTAAGAAACAAATATAAAACAAAAGCAAAAGGATCAACCCTATTAAGAGACAAATGTTGCACCCTCAGTAGAAAGAACAGAAAATATTTTATGTTAGTAGCACATATTAAAGGTCAAGGGATGATCCTTTGAAAACAGAAAAGATGAAAGATGAGTTGCATGGATAAAGAGACAACTATTTTGGTAGCCTGGTGCATAACCAAGGGCTTCACAAAGTATAGAAGGGCATTGCTGGGGGGGAGGGGGAGACTTGATTTCAGAGAGCTATAAATCAATAAATTCACTACTGAATTATTGCAATGAACAGCTAAGACAATATGTGAAACTATTGATGATCAATTTAGACCCCAAAGAAATAAGGTTACAGCCCTAGCCGGTTTGGTTCAGTGGATGGAGAGTTGGCCTGCGGATTGAAAGGTCCCAGGTTCAATTCCGGTCAAGGGCATGTACTTTGGTTGTGGGCACATCCCCAGTAGGGGGTGTACAAGAGGCAGCTGATCGATGTTTCTCTCTCATTGATGTTTCTAACTCTCTATCCCTCTTCCTTTCTCTCCGTAAAAAAAATCAATAAAATATATTTTTAAAAAAGAAATAAGGTTACAAACAATTGATAGCATAAGTTTGTCAAAACAAGTCATGTGAAATCACAATTCAATCTTTCTTTCAATGGGATAATTTTAGTACATTAAAAAAAAAGTTAGCGGTGACTTGGGCTAGTACAGTTTCTTTTTAAAGGATGAATTAAGTAGAAATGCCATGAGATGGATAGTATAAGATACAGAATTAGTTAAAATAAATTGAGTACAGAGTTGTTACTAATAGTTCATACACTACTACATTGAACTAATAGTTCAAATACTACATTTGGTGGAGGTGTCAAGGAGGTCGCTTAGGGGCCCAGTTTGAAGTCAATGTGATTCCATATATTTATTTACTACTTAGAGGATAATAAAACCTGCAGGTGTTCCTGCAAATTGCAGGATAGGCATAAAAACAGAGGGCAGGATAAAAATTTTAAATGAGCAGAAATCAATAAAATAAGATTCAATGAAGCATTCATAACTGTAATGTGATCCAGAAAGGAAAGAATAATCACATGTACCAATGTAAAATGGAATTGCAAAAGGGCCTAAAGGTTACAGTGGAAAGTAAAATGAACATACAATAAGCAACATGACTGTCAAACACCAAAGGCCAATGTTGATTAAGTTACAAAAGTTAATTTTTAATAGAAAAAAAGAGGAAATATTATGCAAGATTATGCCAATTGATAAGCACTACAGTATGTACAGGGTGCCAATCTAAAGTATTGATAGATAAGTTGGGTACAGAGAGATGATGGGAAAATCAAAAGAATTAATGTAGAAAAAAATAAGCAGACATAAAACAGTGATAAATGGAGAAGAGTAAGTAAAGAAAGTAAAATAGATATAGTTGGTCAAAGCAGAGGCCCAGTGCATGAATTTGTGCATGGGTGGCATCCAGCTGGCTCGGCCCCAATCGGCAGATCTGGGCCAGGCCTGTTGGGAGGAGGAGATGGTGGGAGGTTGGCCAGCTGGCCTGCCCCAACTGGGGCCCTGATCAGGGCTGGGTTGGCTGGGGGAAGGGGTTGTGGGCGATTAGCCATCAGGGCCCTGGCCCTGATTAAGGTGGGGGGCCAATTAGGGGCAGAGCTGGCTGGGGGAGGGGCCGTGGGCCAATCAGGGTGGTGGGGGCTGATTGGGGGTGGAGCCAGCCCGGGGAAGGGGCAATCAGGGGCCGGGCTGGGTGGGGGGAGGGGTTGCAGGCTGATCGGGGTGGTGGGGGCCCATCAGGTTTGGGCTGGCTGGGAGGAGGGGCTGCAGAAGGTTGGTCAGCCAGCCCTGCAACCTATTGGGGTGGGGGGGTGATCAGGAGTGGGGCCAGCCAAGGGGGAGGCCAGGGCTGCAGGCTGATGCGGTGGGTGGCAAATCGGGGGCAGGTTGGCCGGGGGGAAGGACCATGGGGGGGTTGGCCGGCTGGCCACACCCCCCAATCAGGCCAGTTCTCTGTCTGCAGTGAGCGTCATAGCAACCGGTCATTCCAGTCATTCTGGTCATTATGGTATTCCAGTCTCTGGCTTTTTATATACAGAGATAATTATATTAATAACTTCCCAAGAAGTGAATGTTCTTTGAAAACATGACTACTAATAGCTGCATTATATTTTATTTTGGGTATATATGCTGGATATTTAATTATCAAGTTTGTATAGTTATAAATAATGCTGCTATAGACTTTTTTGTTTATATAGTTTGATATTTTCTTAGCATTCATTCTCAAAAGGTTGTAATGTGAACATTTTATGACTTCATGTATATTGTGTGTTATATGTGCATATGTGTGTACACACACAGAGATAGCAATTGTTTTTCAGAAAAGTTGCTTGCACTCCTCCCAACAATATATAAAAATATTAATCTCACCAAAACCGGTTTGGCTCAGTGGATAGAGCGTCGGCCTGCGGACTGAAGGGTCCCAGGTTCGATTCCGGTCAAGGGCATGTACCTGGGTTGCGGGCATATCCCCAGTTGGAGATGTGCAGGTGGCAGCTGATCGATGTTTCTTTCTCATCGATGTTTCTAACTCTCTATCTCTCTCCCTTCCTCTCTGTGAAAAATCAATAAAATATATTTTTTAAAAAATATTAATCTCACTTTACCTATGCCAGGATTTGATGTCAAATATTAAGAGCTTATATTTCTTTAATTACTATATTTGATGTTAAATTTTTTGTGAACTGTGTTCTTTATGTGATTTGCCAACTCAGTATCATTTTTATTACATCATTAGTAATCTATTGGAATTATGAACATTAATTCTGGTTATATTCATTAGGTATATTTTCCTAACTTCTTTTCTGATTATATTATTGCTTTTATATTTTTTGTTGTATAGAAAAGATAACATATGTATAAGTATATTAAACTTTTAGTTGGAGATTTATTGATTGCTTTTATACCTTGAAAATTCTTCTCCAACTAGTTATCAGTTAAACCTTCACTTAATTTTATTTTAGCCATTTATGAATTCATTTTTTATATTTAGCTAAGGAATTAGAGTTTAATTTAGAACATGTGAGGTAAAACTATTTTTTCAAATATTTAGCCAGTTTTCTCAACATTGCAAAATAATCTATTTCTTATCCATTTAGTTTATTATAATCTTATATGATATGTCAAGTGTTTTAATAAATTGAGTCTATTTTGACAGTTTTCAATGAAAGGCAAATTGACACTGAACAACCAGTAAGTACACAGGGTAGAGAAGGGCATTTCTATAACAAATAGAGCAGTGGTTCTCAACCTTGGCTGCACATTAGAATCACCTGGGAATCTTTTTAAAATCCTGATTTCTGGGCCTCATCCTCTGGAAATTCTGTTTCTTTGTTACTAATGTTGTGGCCCCACCCCATAACAAAGAAACAGAATATCTAGAGGATGAGGCCCAGAAATCAGGATTTTAAAAAGATTCCCAGGTAATTCTAATGTGCAGCCATTCTAGAGCAGCGGTTCTCAACCTGTGGGTCGTGACCCCTTTGGCTGGCGAACGACCCTTTCACAGGGGTCGCCTAAGACCATCCTGCATATCAGATATTTACATTATGATTCATAACAGTAGCAACATAACAGTTATGAAGTAGCAACGAAAATAATTTTATGGTTGGTTCACAACATGAGGAACTGTATTTAAAGGGCCAGAAGGTTGAGAACCACAGAAGGATCCCATGAGACTTGCAACCAGGGGAGCAATGGGCAGCAGCAGCTCATCCCAGGATAACCCCTTGAACCTATCACCAGGCCCCCTTTTCTCTGACTTCTCAGTGAGCCAAAGTAGCCCAGCCTAGGCTTTCCTGTTGTTTATTTTATTCCCTTTTTTATTTCACTGTCCTAAGTATAGTTTTCTTGCCAACATCCCAATATCCCCTTGGCTCAGTTTTGTGCAGCCCTTCCCTTTGGATATCCCATCCCCCATCACCTTTCCTTAAATAAATTCAATTTTTCTGTATTCACTGTCTGAGATGGCTATTTAGCCTGCCCACGCACCACTACATTAACCTTTCAGAAACAGTATAGGACAAGTTTGAGGAAAAGTCTTATAGAATGTTCTAGTAACAAACAATGAGTTAAAATCCAGGGGTAAGTGGAAAAATCATTACCCAAAAGAGTAGCATAAGGATGAGGAAACACAGCAATACCTGGCTTTTGAATGTGTTAAACTGTCATCATGAAACACTTTTAGAGGTGATTCATTAAGCTTCATGTATAAAAAGTAGTCAAATTATAGATTTAAAATATTTAATAGAGTCTTGTTAACAGAAAAATTAAAAACTTAAAATAATCATGGTATTGGGGATTAAGACCCTCTGGGGGAAAAAATAGGAATTCCACCCCCTAAAAATTAATTGGAGAACCAGGAGAACAAGTAACTAAAAGAATAATGCATATGACACATTCATTCTTCATTTATTTAACATTTTATATATATATATATATATATATATATATATATATATATATATATATATATATATCAGGCCCTACCATATTAAGTAGTGGGGGATATACAATAAACACTAGTCTCTGCTTTAAAGGTATCCAATCTAGTATAAAAAAAGTAGTATATAAGATATTCTAATGCTGTGGGATATTTCCATATTCAATTACGCACAGTCTTCTATAGAAGCAAAGAAGAGGAAATGCATAACTTTCTGTGGGGTGAGGGTGAGGAAGAAGTTTTGGAGGAAAATATATTCAGAACTTCTTTTACAAGGGATGTGAACTTTGAGCTGAATCTTAAAGGCTACTTAGAAGTTGGCCAGCTAGTTTAGGAAAGAAAGAAGGCATGGAGGTGTGAAGATGTATAGTGTACTTGGAATACAAAAAGCAATTGTGTGTGACTGGATCATAGTATACATAGAAGGATTCAGTAGAAAATGTGGCCATAAAGAGAGAAAGAAACTTGAACTTTAAACAATGCTAGACACAATGGGGAGCCATCAAAGATTTGTAAGCAGGAGAGGGAAATGATCACATTTGCCTTTTTGGAAAAGCCATGATGGTTTCCACTGGAAGAAAAGGTTGGAAAAGGGGAATTCTAGTAGAAAGCTTCAGCAGTAGTCCAAGTAAGAAATTATGAACACATGGATTAAAAAGATGATAGCAGAACTGGATAAAAATTGTTGGATTTGAGGTATATTAAAAAGTAGAATTAGCAAGACTTGGTAATTGGCTATGAAATGTGAGAAAGTGAAAGGATTCAGAGATGATATCAAGCTATCTGGCTTGCACTAAATAGATGATATTGGAAACAGTGAAAGAGATTCCAGTTTGTAGAACATTGTCAACCTTGATACATTCTATGGAAATACAGAAATAACAGAATATATATATATTCACAGCTTACTAAATAAGGGTGACAAGATCTGTGAATTATGGGAAAGAGGTCAATAAAATAAATGTGTCAGGAAAACAATAAAAATTTAGTACATAGCATTTATGAAACATAAAGGGACTATGTAGAAATTCTAGTTCTGTAAGATATAAAAGGAAGAATAAATATGTACATTATATAAATCCTTATTTTTTTAAATACAATTTATTGATTTCTTACAGAAAGGGAGAGAGAGAGATAGTCAGAAACATCGATGAGAGAGAAACATCGATCAGCTGCCTCCTGCACACCCCCTACTGGAGATGTGCCCGCAACCAACGTACATGCCCTTGACCGGAATCGAACCTGGGACCTTTCAGTCTGCAGGCCGACGCTCTATCCACTGAGCCAAACCAGTCAGGGCTAAATCCTTATTTTAAAAGAAGCATTGACAATAAAATGAAAGATGCCAGCATGTTTTTGCACTATTACATACCAAGTGCTATGGTTTTTTCTAATGAGCTGCTCTTAAATCCACCTATCCCTTCTTCTGGCACAGTAATTTTCACCATCTGCCACCAGCAGTCCCTCCCCTTATAAATCATTCTTAATTTATTTTTCTTATGGTCAGAAATAGCAGAACAAGTGAGAGAAGGTGGAGCATAGCTGCTATGGACCATTAGAATGAATGATAGGGCCCCAAAATGGAAACATAAATTTTGAAAAACTCCCTCAGCAACAACATATTCTTAGGGGTGACAGGGATCTGTCCAGCATGCTTCAGCTAGGACTTTTTCTTTTCTTATTTTTGGGAAATTGACCAAGTTCTGATACAAATATGAAGGCTTTGGAAATGCAATAAAAATTGCAAATATACTGCACTTTTCAGAATTTCCATGCAAAAGTAATAGACTGGAGAATTCTTTTGCATGATTTTTGTTACACAATAAGTCAGACTCAAGGTCACAGGCTTAAAGAGTTAATGATTGGCTGTAGGGAAATTGTAGTTTTCCACAAAACATGGAAAATTCCATGATTTAAACAACCTAATCCCGTGAAATTCAGCTTTATTGTTCATCAAGTTATGGCCCCACTATTAAAACACTAAAAAGACTGATGTGAAATTGAAAAGGTTTTAAACATAACTAAGATGGTCAACCATATGTTGCCTCAGAATTGAATTATATTTTCTCTCTGATTCCCAAACTAATTCTGTGTTCCCTTTCTTTCAGGGTATTCTTTTTGGCATTGGATTTGGCAGCCTATACTTTAAAATACAAATGGTACAATAAAGAGTCACCATGAATTGAGATTGAAGATAAAAGAATGTGGATTCCATCATATTTTTTTCTTTTCTGTTTAAGAGAAAAAAATTATATATATATATATATATATATATATATATATATATATATATATATATATGCAACCATTACAACTGGATGACTGGATGATGGGCTGGTAGCTATGATGTGCACTGACCAACCTCCTGCAGTCCCTCCCTCCAGATGGCCAGCCCCCATTAGCCCTGATGGGGACTGGGTGAGATGGCCCCTATCGGCCCCGGTCACCAGTCAAGCTGAGGGGCCCTACCCATGCACGAATCCATGCACAGGGCCTCTAGTCTCAAATCCTATATAATAAAGAGCTAATATGCAAATGGTCATCACACCCTCATGGCCTCTCACCCTCCTGCCCTTGTGCCGGGCTGGGGGACCCGAGGCTGTGCCCTCCACCCTGGCACCAGGGCCAGGGGACCTGAGACCGGGCTGGTAGAACTGAGGCTGTGCCTCCCACCCAGAGGGACTTGACAAGAGACCTGAGGCTGTGCCCCCCATCCAGAGCCAGGTCGGGGGACCTGAGGCTGCACCTCCTGCCCTGTGGGTCTTGATACGGGTGGGGCCAGCTGGGTCTGGGTCTCGCACAATTTTGAGGAGCACGCAGGTGGGCAGGGACTTGATTTTGGGTCCCACGACGCACCCCAGACTCTGACAGGAGGGAGATTTTCATATACATTTTACAAATTTTCTTTCACCTCTGACACTTCTATTATAGAGAAAGGGCAAATAGCAATATTAAAGTATTTCCTCTAACTAATTTCCTTTTTTTAAAAAAAAATACATTTCATTGATTTTTCACAGAGAGGAAGGGAGAGAGACAGAGAGTCAGAAACATCGATGAGAGAGAAACATCGATCAGCTGCCTCCTGCACAGCTCCCACTGGGGATGTGCCCGCAACCCAGGCACACGCCCTCGACCGGAATCGAACCCGGGACCTCTCAGTCCGCAAGCCGACGTTCCATCCACTGAGCCAAACTGGTTTCGGCTAACTAATTTCCTTTTTAGGTGCACTAGTAAAGGAATAAAACCTAGTAAACTATGGCAGGGAGATAGTTTTTGCATTATTTAAATTACTTAGAATTTTAATTAAAGAAATTACAAGTCCCCTGTAGATAAATAGCCAACAATAATATAAAATAGGAGGTGGTTTTCACAAGAGAAAATGTAACTAACAAATAAATAGTATATAAGAATATGTTCAATCTTGGAAGCAATAAGAAAAATTTAACTTAAAATGATAATGAGGTAACATTTTTATCAATTTAATTTAGATTTCTTGCAAGGTTGTTATGAAATTAGTCAATTATCTCTTTGGAAATCATTTTGGCAGCATTTTTCAAGGAAAATTTAAGTGATTATATCTTTTCTTCGAGTAATTAAGTTGACACGAATTTATGCTGAGGAAATAATTCAATAAGTTAAAAAACTGCATGCAACAAGATGTTCATTACAACATTGTTTATAATAGCAAAAAATTAGTCACAACATAAATGACCCATGTAGACTAATAAAATCATGATGAATTTTCCTAAAGAAATGTAGTACAGCCCCTAGAAATTATTCTTATGAGGAACATATGACTACATGAAAAAAATCTATGATATAATAATTCATAAATAACATAGTACATAAGAATATGTTCATTATTTTTACAACTTTGTTTTCTTCTAGGATTTTTATGGCTTTGCAATTTACATTTAAGTCTTTTATCTCTTTTGAGTTTTTTCTTGTGTATGGTGTAAGTTGGTTGTCTAATTGCATTGCAACAACAACAACAAAATAAGGTACCTAGGAATAAACTTAACCAAGGAGGTGAAAGACCTATCCTAGCAAAGCTATAGCTTACTGAAAAAATAGAGGAAGATACAAACAAGTGTTAAAGGATTGGAAGAATTGACATCATTAAAATGTCCATACTACCCAAAATGATCTATAGATTTAGTACAATTTCTATCAAAATACCAATGACATGTTTCACAGATCTAGAACAAATATTCCAAAATTTGTATGGACTCAAAAAAGATTCCAAATAGCCTCAGCAATATTGAGGGGGGGAAAAGTTGGAGGGATCACAATATGGATATCAAACTATACTATAAAGCCAGTGCATTCAAAGCAGTCTGAATGCACTGGCTTTATAGTACTGGCACAAGAACAGGCATATACATCAATGGAACAGAACAGAGAGCCCAGAAATCAACCCATGCCTTTATGGTCAATTAATATTCAACAAAGGAGGCAAGAACATACAATGGAGTAAAAACAGTCTCTTCAATAAATGGTGCTGGGAAAATTGGACAGCAACATACCACTAGATCACCACGCCCAGCTTTTGACTTAGGTTTCTTTCATTTCCTTCCCACATTTTTGGCCAATGAATCAACCTCCCCTTGTTTTGCCTTTTAAGCAGTTATAGTCATTTAGGAAAACACACTTGAAATGGATTTACTTTCTGGGGTTGAAAATTTAATATATTTGATGTGATAAATATACCTCTTCTATTACCCTTAAAGTGAGAGAGGGAATTGGGAAATAACAAATGCGGAATTGAGATTCTGAAGTATCCAAGGTGAAAGATCAAACCATGCTAGATCTTGAGACTTTCAAAGGTCAAGTCCTAGGACAATTTATTTCAGAAGATTTGGCTTCTGAGATAATTGGTTTTCTTAATCCTTATTGTGGGGCAAGCTGTGGTTCTCCCTCAATTGCCAACTTTTCCCATCTGGATTCAAAGCATGGACAGGTGTTTTCTGTCTGGAGTAAATTACTTTAAGTGTTACATTCACAGCCTAAATTTCTCAATGTCTATTTAAATTCAACAGATTTTTGCTCTGTGACCTTTAGTGGGTCTAATTCCAATTCTGATAGAGATGGGAATAACACAGTGAAGAATGGATTTGCCCTTTGCTGAATGATGTGTTAGGATTTTTTTTAACAGAAAGGACCCTTTACTGAGAGATAGAGATAGATCATGATAGATGATAGATAGATAGATGATAGATAGATAGATAGATAGATAGATAGATAGATAGATAGATAGATATTCTTTTTATACAAGTTGTTGACAAAACATGCTTATTTGTGTAACTCTTATTTTGACTTTTCTACGTTTCATATGCCAAGATGCTCAAAACTAAAAGTGGCAGGCCTTGGCCTCTCTCAACACCCTGCTTCTGGCTGCCCCTGTTTACTTTCCTTCCCATCCCCATTTGCCTCCCTAACAGCAACACAAATGTTAATTTTAACCTGATTTTGTCTATATACAAATGATGAAGAGGAAAAGACATACATTCTGATTTTTCTCCAAGATCCAGTTCCCTAAGGAGAACCTTGGGCCCAGAAGCCCCCAATACATAGATTTTTAAAACCTGCCATCTAGAGTTTTCCTAACTTGAGTGCCTCAGTACAGCCAATCACCTGCAGCATGGTATTCACTAGTGTTGGTAATGCTGATTTCATGGCATTGTGCCAGTTAGAAAATGCTTCTGAATCTTCATAGAAATAAATTTTCTTCAGCCCAATCTTGTTGGGTGTAATTTACTATATTCTAATTCATTGAAAAATGAAGCATGAATTTCATAAACTGACTACTAACCTTCTATTTCCTCAGCCATACTGAATATGGGATAATTTACTTAAGTTTGTAAGTACAATGAATGGAGAGCAGCCTGGCAAATCACCCAAATGTCCAGACACTCTGTTGCCAAGCCTTCCCCTAGAGCTTCAGGGTTATCTCAGAAATAGATGAGCCCCACCCTATCAGAAACAGGCAAGGAGGCCTTAGTAGGGAGAGCATGTGTTTGAGGGACCAGCCTGCTTGGATTCTATTCTTAGATGCAGCATCTCTTAGCTGTGCATTTCCTTTCCCTGTCACAGTGAGATCTCACCATATAATATTTAGAGAGCATTGAATAAGATATGTTATTTAAGAAGAAGTTATTATTACTGTGAGAGGTACTTTGTGTCTTTCCCAGCATCAATGTATCAATGTCTGAAAAGAAAGGTGCTTTAGTCACCAAAAGGAAAGTTAATTTTGTACAGCCCCTTTGAAGTTGTTTAGAGAGGGTGATAAAGAGACAGAAAACAAAGACAAGATTTCTTCTTAATAAAAGAAAGAGAGGTGGACACCAATCTCATGTACATACTTTGTGAAACAGTAGCACATGAATATGCAAATTACATTATTTATCACTCTACGAGCAATGTTTGGTGAGCATATGGATTCTATATCCCTTGCTATGAATCCATGCCACCCAAAGTCAAATGGCATATAATTAAAAGCAGATTTAGAGTATATTGTACAAAGGCCCAGACAACAAAAATCTCGGACAAGCCCCTGAGAGCCACATACCTGCATCTAGTAGATAGTATCGCGGGCCTTAGCAGCACTCTTTACTTCTTTTTTCTTTCAGGTATTGTGTAGGCCTCTTAAATACAAAACAAACTAACATTTATTTACTATCAATGAGTTCTAAATACAGCACAAGCCAAATAACAAGAGATGCACTGCTACCTTTCTTGTGCTAAAGCTTTGGCTGGGCCTCTGTGACTGTCATGACAATATAAAGTTTACTTTTCAACAACTTCTAAATTATGACTCAGAATAGACCTTGTGACATCATTATGAGAAACAAAGTGCTTTCAAGATCATCTTTTTTTTAAAAAATATATTTTATTTATTTTTTACAGAGAAGAAGGGAGAGGGATAGAGAGTTAGAAATATCAATGAGAGAGAAACATTGATCAGCTGCCTCCTGCACACCCCCTACTGGGGATGTGCCCGCAACCAAGGTACATGCCCTCGACTGGAATCGAACCTGGGACCCTTCAGTCCGCAGGCCGACGCTCTATCCACTGAGCCAAACTGGTTAGGGCCCAAGATCATCTTGTATAATTCATGCAGCTACCACTGTACACTTACTTTATACTCTTGAGAAGAAAAAGGTACTGGGGAAAGTGATTAGGGGCTTAGCTTTTTCTTTAAAGAATACCTAAGAACTTAGGCAGCTCAGCTTTCTTTTTTATTGTTTTATTCTCTAGCACCAGTTTTAGCATGATTTCCTATAGTGAATGTCCAAAAGAATTATAGCCGACATCAAGCATTTGGGACACTGAGTGCTGTCCTATAGGCCAGAGAAATCCATCCACAGGTAGACAAGGAAATGTAATAACCACAACAGCACAGTCTTATGATTCTTGAAGCTTCTTTTCAAAGATTGTAATGCTGTCTATGCCAACTGTTCTTTATTTATTATTTATCAATCAACATATGTGCTCGTTTTACAAACACATTAAAGAACTTCCAAACAAATGCAAAACACAGGAAAATGACAAAAACAGTCAATTTAGCAAGAGGGGCATCTTCCTCATGGAATTATAGAAGGCTTTGTTGAACGGCTGGTATGCAAAGGAGTATTTGAAGATTAACCCTATGAAAAATTCAGTTGTTTATGTTTTGGTCATGATATCAAGGAAGCCCACCACAAAACTGATATCTTCTGTTGTCCTATATTGAAGGAGGCTTTAATATTTTTGCTCATATTTTTAACTGTTACAGTCCTGGCTAACAAATGAAAAAAAATGTATGTCTGCATCTAATGACAGCTCCGGAATGAGGTGTCTTGAGCAAGATTATACCTAGATGGAAAAGAAAATCAACCTGTTGAGAAAGATAAACTGGTAAGATGGGGTCAGTTATTTACCTATCCTCTCAAACAGACTGCTATTTGTTATTATCTACTCTGATTTATGCCCTGACTTTGATTTTTAAAATCACTTGACAGCTTAAAAATAATGGACTTTGTGGTGAACAACCCCATGGGTAACCCCCAATGTGTAATCCCTTGTAAAATCCCCTATCATTGTATGAGAGATAAAAGCTGCAAACTGCTTATAACAAATAAAATATGTCAAAGGTGATTAGATGTCACTTTCTCCTGTGATCGTGTTATATAACAGGGCAAAAGTAAAGGAATTTTTCAGATGTAATTAAGGTGCCTAGTTGACATTTAATTAATCAAAGTGAGATTACCCTCATTGGACCTGAAGTAATAAAGTGAACCCTTTAATAGAGGAACTAGGCCATCCCAGAATTGGGAGGCTCCAAGCAGCAGAAATGATCTCCATTGCAGAAGAAATTTGCCATGAATTTCACAGCCATAGGGTACTAGATTCTGCCAATGACTTGAATGAACCTGGAAGCACATCCTTCTGCAGTTGAGCTTTAAGATGAGAATGCAGCATGGATGACACCTTAACTGAAGCGTTGTGCAACCCTGAGCAAAGGATCAGCTAAGCCGAACCCGGATTCCTGATCCATCAAAATGGTGAGATAATAAACATGTGATATTTCAAGAACTTAAGTTGGAATTTTTATGCAGTAATAGAAAACTAATACAGGAAAATACAGTTGCCTCAGGAAGTTCTAGGAAGAAATGTTGACCGAATGACAAGTGTGATCAAGCAGAAAGAGTACTAAATGAAGCATGATGGCCTAGTTCAAGTCCTGGCTCTGCTTGAACTGGAGCCAGCTACTCAACCTATTTAAGTCTATAACCTAATCTGTCAAATGGGGTTGATGTAATCTGCCTAGTCCTTCTCACAAGGTTCTGAGAGAGGCCTTTGAAAAGTGTAAAATGCTGGACTCATATCTTATGTTACTTATAATGCTCGAAGTAGCATTCTAATTTTCCTATGTACATTTTCTTAATCCTCAAACAACCCTATAAAGTAGACACTTATGATCATCTCCATTTTATAGATGATAGAAATAAGACATAAGGATGTGAAAAATCATGCCTAAGATTGCACAATTGTTAGTAAATGAGAACAAGCATTTAAACCTAGGTAATCTGGTTTCAGTTTCTATTCTCTTAATCATTGAACTGTGTTGCCTCTTTTAGCTTTAATTAGTATGGGAAATCCACTCCCTCTGAAACAAGCGGAGCCTTCATACCAACATATTCTGATATTCAAGATCCCCAGATGAAAGTGATCCCCATAAGCTTCTATTTGATGCATTCTTCCAGATTTATCTTGGTTTTTCTACCAAAACCACATTTTTTTTTTCCAAAAGAAACACACCAAGAGGCAGCAATCCTCTTTTCTTTCATAAAGTTCCTTGGCACCATTCACATTGCTCAGCCTCACTGCTTCATACTCAACACCACCTCCTTCTACTTTTTCCCATTATTACTTAGCTGAGAGCACGTGAACATCTGCTTATAACAAACACACTGAATTTATCTTCAAATACAGATTCACAATAAAAAAACACAAAGCATAAAGGAAATATAGCTATTTTATTAAATTTTAGATACACTACATGATTTCCATTATGTCTATTGCCTGATTTTTCAAATCTCTAAGCATGTAAGATTAGATCCTCATTTATCAGAAAAAATACTAAAGCCTTGCTAAAAGATCCTGTGGTACATTCCCCTGACTTTGGGAAGATTAACTTTTACTTTTAAATCTCCCTGAGGTTAAGTAATTATATTTCTTCCACTAATGACATATTATATTTCTTAAGCTAATATATAACAGTTCTTCCTGAAGTCAAATTGAAATCTTTGCTGCTTCAATTTAAGCAAGCTGAGATTCTATTCAAGTTTCAAGACAACTGAAAAGACCTCTGTGAATGATTACCTGACACCCCTAGATTAGATTAACTTATTAACCCTTCAGCATTCTGGGGACTTAAAGAGTTTATTAATGCCTTTATTATTCTATTTATATAATAATGCTGTAGTTTATAAATTTGCAAGCACCCCAACAGAGAGCCCTAGAGAACAGAAGCAATGCTCTACTACTTATCTTTGTGTCTTCCACACTTGTCAGAGTAACTAGAACATATCATAAAGTTGAAAGAAAAATTTGCAACAAGAGAGCCCACTGTATTGGAGAACATATTTGCCAATGTTACAACCGACAGTGTTTTATCTCCAAAATTTATAGGGAACTCACACAACTTAAAAAAAGGAAAGTAAATAATCCAATCAAAAAATGAGGAAGGGACTTAAATAGACACTTTTCGAAAGTGGACATACAGAAGGCCAAGAGACATGTGAACAAATGCTCAAAGTCACTAATTATCTGAGAGATGCAAATGAAAATGACAATGAGGTACCATCTCTCACCTGTCAGAATGACTGTCATCAACAAATCAACAAACCACAAGTGCTGGCGAGGATGTGGAGAAAATGGAACCCTCACGCACTGCTGGTGGGATTGCAGACTGGTGCAGTCACTGTGGAAAGCAGAATGGAGATTCCTCAAAAATTAAAAATGGAACTCCCTTTTGACCCAGTCATCCCACTTCTAAGAATATATCCCAAGAAACTTGAAACACCAATCAGAAAGGATATATGCACCTCTAAGTTCATAGCAGCACAGCTTATAATAGCTAAGATTTGGAAACAGTCTAAGTGCCCATCAACAAATGAGTGGATAAGAAAGTTGTGGTAACTCTACACAATGGAATACTATGCTGCTGTAAAAAAGAAAGAACTCTTACTATTTGCAATAGCATGGATAAACCTGAGAATATTATGCTGAGTGAAATAGCTAGTGGGAGAAAGATAAATATCATATGATCTCACTCATTTGTGGAATATAATGGAGAACATAAACTGATGAACAAAAATAGATCCAGAGACATAGAAGCATGGAACAGACTGAATTCTCAGAGGGAAGGCAGGGGAGGGTTTGGGGGGGGGGTAAGAGATCAACCACAGGACTTGTATGCATGCATGTAAGCATAACCAATGGACACAGACAGTAGGGGGCAGGGATATGTGCTGGCATGGTGGCGGGGGCGGGGTGGTGGGGAGAAGAGGCCTGGAGTGGCCGGGGAGAGGTCAATGGGGGAAAAAGGAGACATATGTAATACTTTCAACAATAAAGAATTTAAATATAAAAAAGAAAAAAATTGAATGAATGAACAAATGAAGCAGATTTTATACTATTCCATCTGTGAGCAGAGAAAATAACTGAGCAGCTTCCTATTCATTAAAGCATTCTTACAAAGACCAAGATAAGCTTACTCCTTTTGTCTTTTGCTAATTAAACAACCCCAAATTAATTTTGTAGGACCTATTTTTCTAATCTGAAGGCCACAGTGCCCTTGACAATCAATACTTCCATATCTATTTCAGTAGATTGGTCAAGATAAGAATACTAGTGATATATGCAGCAAAAACTGTATTTCAATGTACTTCCTTTTATTCATTTAGATTTTTTCCAAATAGTTGGTTTTGAATTGAGTTATTGCAAATTCATTTCTATATAAAATTCACCTGATCAGCTTATTATTTGGAGAATTTTCAAATAATTTAAAAATGTCAAAAAAAGTTCTTTTTTTCTTTTTTCAAATTGAAATTCACATATATTTACACAGAATGTCTTTGGGGTTGGCTCACAATCTGCTTGGCTAGGTATACAGATTTCAGATCATACGTCCTACATGAAAACATTTTTTTTCTTCTATAATTTGACACTGCGAAGACAAAGCTTTTCTGTTTTGGTAGGTTAGAAGGTTTTTGTTTTTGTCAAATTGTTTCTTAGTTTGTTTTATTTTAAACCTTTACTGTTGAAAGAATTACATATGTCCCCTTTTTTGCCCCATTGAACGCTTCTAGCCCAACCCCAACTCCCCCCACCACCAGGCTTCACCATCATAATGTCCATGAGCATGGGTTATGCATATATGTATACAAGTTCTTTGGTTAATTTCTTCCCACCCACCAACCCTTCCGTGCTTTCCCTCTGAAAATTCAGTCTGTTCTAGGCTTCTATGTCTCTGGGTCTATTTTGTTCATCAGCTTATTTTGTTCATTAAATTCCACAAAGGAGTGAGATCATGTGATATTTATCTTTTTCCAACTGACTTATTTCGCTTACCATAATGCTCTCCATGCTGTTACAAATGGTAAGAGTTCTTTCTTTTTTACAGCAGCTTAGTATTCCATAGTGTAGATGTACCACAGTTTTTTAATTCACTCATCTACTGATGGGCACTTAGGCTGTTTTCAAATCTTAGCTGTTGAAAATTGTGCTGCTATGAACATAGGTGTACATGCATTCTTCCTGATTAATGTTAGTGTTTTCTTAGGATATATTCCTAGAAGTGAGATGACTGGGTCAAATGGAAGTTCTTATTTAATTTTTTGAGGAAACTCCATACTGTTCTCCACAGTGGCTGCATCAGTCTTCATTCCTACCAGCAGTATATTAGGGATCCCTTTTCTCCACATCTTAGCCAAGACTTCTCACTTATTGATTTGTGGATGATAGTAATTCTGACAGATGTGAGGTGATAACTCATTTTGTTTTAATTTGCATCTCTCAGATGAATAGTGACTTTAGGCACTTTTTCGTATGTCTCTTGGAGAAGTGACTATTTAGATCCTCTGCCCATTTTTCAATTGGATTTTTTATCTTCCTTTTGTTAGGCTATATGAGATCCTTATATATTTTGGAAATTACTCCCTTCTCGGATGTATAACTGGCAAATATGTTCTCCCATGAAGTAGCCTCTTTTTATTTTGTTAATTCTTTTCCTGTGCAAAGATTTTATTTTTATGTAGTCCCATTTGTTTATTTTCTCCTTATTTTTTTTTGCTCTATGAGAGGTGTCTGAGATTTTGCTGACTATGGTTTCTTCTAAGATTTTTATGGTTTCACTACTTACATTGAAGTCTTTTATTCATTTTGAATTTATTCTCAGGTTTCGTGTAAGTTGGTGGTCTAGTTTCATTTTTTTTGCACATACCTGTCCAATTGTTCCAACACCATTAATTGAAGAGACTGTTTTACTACATTGTATGCTTTTACCTCTTTGTCAAATATTAATTGAGGTCTTGGGTCGAATTCTGTATTCTCTGTTCTGCTCCATTGGTCTATATGCATGTTTTTTTTTTAACACTTCATTTTTAAAATTCTTTATTGTTTAAAGTATTACATCTATCTCCTTTTCCCCCCATTGAACTAACCCTGGACACTCCCATCCCCCAGCATATGTCCTCACACCCCTACTGTTGGTGTCCTTTGGTTATGCTTATATGCATGCATACAACTCCTTTGGTTGATCTCTTACACCTCCCCTCCCTCTGCCTTCCTTCCCAGGTTTGACAGTCTGTTCCATGATTCTCTGTCTCTGGATCTATTTTAGTTCACAAGTTTATGGTTTTTATTTTGTTTTTGTTTTCTTTATTGATTAAGGTATTACTTATGTGTCCTTATTGCCCCATTGCCCCCCACCCTCACACTCATGACCACACCCCCCTGATGTCTGTGTCCATTGGTTAGGTTTATAAGCATGCATACAAGTCCTTTGGTTGATCTTTGCCACTTACCCCCACCCTCCCCTACTTTCCCTCTGAGGTTTGACATTCTGATCAATGCTTCTCTGTCTCTGGATCTGTTTTGTTTTTTTTTTCCATCAGTTTATGTTGTTCATTATATTACACAAATGAGTGAGATCATGTGATATTTATATTTCTCAGTCTGGCTTATTTAGGTTAGCATAATGCTCTCCAAGTCCATCCATGCTGTTGCAAATGTTAAGAATTCCTTCTTTTTTAACCACAGCGTAGTATTCTATTGTGTAGATGTACCACAGTTTTCTAATCCACTCATCTGCTGATAGGCACTTAGGCTGTTTCCAAATCTTAGCTATTGTAAATTGTGCCACTATGAACACAGGGATGCATATATCCTTTTTGATTGGTGTTTCTAGTTTCTTGGCATATATTCCTAGAAGTTGGATCAATAGGTCAAATGGGAGTTCCATTTTTAGTTTTTTGAGGAAACTCCATACTGTCTTCCACAGTGGCTGCAACAGTCTGCATTCCCACCAGCAGTGCACGAGGGTTCCTTTTTCTCCGCATCCTCGCCAGCACTTGCCATGTGTTGATTTGTTGATGATAGCCATTCTGACAGGTGTGAGATGGTACCTCATTGTTGTTTTGATTTCCATCTATTGGATAATTAGTAATTTTGAGCATGTTTTCATATGGCTCTTGACCTTCTGTATGTCCTCTTTCGAAAAGTGTCTATTTAGGTCCTTTGCCCTTTTTTTGATTGGTTTGTTTATCTTATTATGTTAAGTTGTATGGATTCTCTGTAAGTTTTGGAGATTAAAACTTTATCGGATATAATATTGGCAAATATGTTCTCCCATGCAGTGGGCTTTCTTGTTGATGGTTTCTTACTCTGTGCAGAAGCTTTTTATTTTGATGTAGTTCCATCTGTTTATTTTCTCCTTAGTTTCCACTGTCCTGGGAGCTGTATCAGTGAAGATATTGCTATGACATATGTCTAATATTTTGCTGGCTATGGATTCTTCTAAGATTTTTATGGATTCCCATCATACATTTAAGTCCTTCATCCAATTTGAGTTTATTTTTGTGTATGGTGTAAATTGCTGGTCTAGTTTCATTTTTTTGTATCAGTCCAATTTTCCCAACACCATTTATTAAAGAGACTGTCTTGACTCCATTGCATGCTCTTGCCTCCTTTGTCAGATATTAATTGAGCTTAATGTCTTGAGTCAATTTCTAGGTTCTCTGTTCTGTTCATTGGCCTATATGTCACTTCTTGTGTCAGTGCCAGGCAGATTTGAGAACAGTGGCTTTGTAATATAGCTTGACATATGGTATTGTATTACCTCCAACTTTGTTCTTCTTTTTTGGGATTGCTGCAGCAATACAGGGTCTTTTTTTCATTCCATATGAATTTTTGGAGCATTTGTTTTAGGTCTGTGAAATATGCCATTGGTATTTTAATAAGGATTGCACTGAATAGATTGCTTTGGGTAGTATGGACATTTTAATCATGTTGATTCCACCAATCCATGAACATGATATATTCTTCCATTTGTTTATATCTTCTATTGCTTTTTCAATGTACAGTAGTTTTTCAAGTACAGGTCTTTTATCTCCTTAGTTAAGTTTATTCATAGGTATCTTATTTTTTTGTTGCAGTAGTAAATGGAAATGTTTTGTTTTGTTTTGTTTTTTAGTTTCTCTTTCTGGGAGTTCATTGTTGGTTATAAATAAGCCATAAATTTCTGGATGTTAATTTTATATCTTGCTGCGTTCTGAAATTCATTTATTATTTCTAATAGTGTTTTTGATGTAGTCTTTAGTGTTTTCTATGTACAATATAATTTCATCTGTGAATACTGACAGTTTTCCTTCTTCTTATATAATCTGGATGCCTTTTAATTCTTCTTCTTGTCTAATCACTATGGCTAACACTTCCAGTACTATGTCAAACTGGAGTGGTGAGAGTGGGCATCCCTTTCTGGCTCCTGTTCTTAGGGGAAATGGTTTTAGTGTTGTTGTTTTTTCCCATTGAGTATGATGTTGGCTGTAGGTTTGTCATATAAGGCTTTTATTATGTTGAGGTATGATCCCTCTATTCCCACATTGCTGAGAGTTTATATGAAGAAAGGGTGTTGGATTTGTCATATGCTTATTCTGAATTAATTGATATGATTTTGTGATTTTTGTCTCTCAATTTGTTTATGTGATGTATCAGGTTTATTGAATTGCAGATATTGTATCATCCTTGCATCTATGGAATAAATACCACGTGGTCATGGTGTATGATCTTTCTAATGTAATGCTGGATCCAATTTGCTAGAATTTGTTGAAGATTTTGGCATCAATGGTGATCAGGGATATTGGCTTATGGTTCTCTTTCTTTGTAGTGTCTTAATCTGGTTTTGGGTTTAAGATAATTCTGGCTTCATAAAAGAGTTTGGAATTGTTCCTTCCTTTTGAATTTTTTTTTAATAGTTTGAGGATAGTTTTTAGTTTGAAGTCATCTTTCCTTTCTCCTCTGAAGCCATGCAGACCAGGACTTTGTTTGCTTGAAGGTTTTTTTTGTGTTTTTTTGTGTGTTTTTTTATTATTACTTCAATTTCATCAGTAATTACAGGAGTAATCAGGGGGTTTTTGTTTGTTTTTTTTTATTCTTCCTGGTTGAATTTTGTAAAATGTATTTTTCTAGGAATATGTCCATTTCATCTAGGTTGTCCATTATGTTGGAGTTGAGTTGTTAGTAGTATTTTTAAACAATCCTTTGTATGTCCGTGGGGTCAGTTATTTCCACTCTTTCATTTCTGATTTTGTTTATTTGGGTCCTCACTCTTTGCTTCTTGGTGAGCCTGGCTAGAGATTCATCAATCTCATTTACCCATTCAAAGAAACAGCTCTTGGTTTTGTTGATCTTTTGTATTATTTTTTTTTGTCTCTATGTCATTTATTTCTGCTCTGATTGTTATTATTTCCTTCCTCCTGCTTACTCTGGGCTTTTCTTGTTTCTCTCTTTCTAATTCTTTGAGTTGTAGGGTTAGATAATTTATTAACATTTTTTTGTTTGTTTTTATGAGGTAGGCTTGTAAGAGCTATGAATTCTATCTCAGGACTGCTTTTACTGTGTCCCATATATTTTGTATTGTTGTATTTTCATTGTCATTTGCTTCCAGGATGCGTTTTATTTTCTTCTTTGATCTCTTTGGTAACCTTGTCATTGTTTAATAGCATGTTATTTAGCCTCCATGTGCTTGATTTTTTTCATTGTTTTTATTGTAGTTGATTTCTAATTTTATGCCATTGTGATCTGAGAAGATGCTTGATATGATTTCTATCTTTTGAATTTGAAGAGACTTTACCGGTTTCCCAGTATGTGGTATATCTTTGAAAATGTCCCATGTGTACTTGAGAAGAATGCATAATCTGCTGCTTTGGGATGAAATGTTCTTATAAGAAGAACATTTCCATTTGCCTTAAAAAATATTTTTCCACCGAAATGTTCTTATAAGAACATTTAATTCAATTAATTCCATCTGATCCAGCGAGTCATTTAGCATTGTTTTTTCTCTGCTGATTTTTTGTTTAGAGCAGTGGTTCTCAACACTGGCTGCACATTAGAATCACCTGGGAATCTTTTTAAAATCCTAATTTCTGGGCCTCATCCTCTGAAAATTCTGGTGTTTTTTTTTTGTTTGTTTTGTTACTAATGTTGTGGCCCCACCCCATAACAAAGAAACAGAATATCAGGCCCAGAAATCAGGATTTTAAAAAGATTCCCAGGTCATTCTAATGTGAAGCCAAGGTTGAGAACCACTGGTTTAGGGGATTTCTTCCCAGTGGTTTTGATGGGTATTAAGGTCCCCTACTATGACTGTATTGCTGTTGATCTCACCCTTGATATCTTCCAAAAGTTTTTTTGTTTGTTTATTTTTTTGTTTTATGTGTTTGGGTGCTTCTGTATTGGGTGCATATAAATTGACCAGAGTTATATCCTGTTGTTGAATTGCTCCCTTTAGTATTATGAAGTGGCCCTCCTTATAGCTTGTTATGGCCTTCACTTTAAGGTCTATTTTGTGAGATATAAGTATTGCTATCCAGCTTTTTCTTTTTTTCCTTATTTCCATTTGCCTTAAAAAATATTTTTCCGCCAAAACCGGTTTGGCTCAGTGGATAGAGTGTCGGCCTGCGGACTGAAAGGTACCAGGTTCGATTCCGGTCAGAGGCATGTACCTGGGTTGTGGGCACTTCCCCAGTGGGGGATGTGCAGGAGGCAGCTGATCAATGTTTCTCTCTCATCGATGTTTCTAACTCTCTATCTCTCTCCCTTCCTCTCTGTAAAAAATCAATAAAACATATTAAAAAAAATATTTTTCCATCCCTTCACTATCAGTCTTTGTGTGTCCTTTGTTCTGAGGTGGGTCTCTTGTAGACAGAAAATATATGGGTTATGTTTTCCTCTCCATTCAGCTACCCTATGTCTTTTGATTGCAGCATTTAGGCCATTTACATTTTAGGTTATTATTGATAGGTACTTGTTTGTAGTCATTTTATTCTTTATGCATGTGTTCCTTCTTTCCTTTCTACTTCTCCTTTTTACAGAAGTCCCTTTAGTATTTCTTTCATTGCTGACTTGGTAGTAATAAACACTATTAACCCTTTTTTGTCTGTGAAGCTCCTGATTTCATGTTCAATTTTGAATGATAACCTTGCTGGGTATAGTATTCTTGGATTTAGTCCCTTGCTTTGCATCACTTTGTATATTTTATTCCATTCCCTTCTGGCCTGATGTGTTTCTGTTGAGAAATCGGTTGATAGTCTAATGGGATCCCTTGTAGGTAACTTCCTGTCTCTCTCTGGCAGCCTTTAAGATTCTTACTTTGTCATTGGTGTTTGCCAATTTAATTAAGATGTGTCTTGGTATTGTTTTTGGGTTCATCTTGTTTGGGACTCTGTGTGCTTGTTGGATTTGTGTGACTTTTTTCTTCCCAAAATTAGGGAAGTTTTCTGTCATTATTTCTTCAAACAGGTTTTCTATTCCCTGCTCAGTTTCCTCTCCTTCTGGCACCCATATTATTCAGATTTTGTTTCATTGTGTGTTTTCCCAAAGCTCCCTTTGTCTCTCCTCCTGCTTTTTTTAAAAAATATATTTCATTGATTTTTTACAGAGAGGAAGGGAAAGGGATACAGAGTTAGAAACATTGATGAGAAAGAAACATCGATCAGCTGCCTCCTGCACACCTCCTACTGGGTATGTGCCCGCAACCAAGGTATATGCCCTTTACCGGAATCAAACCTGGGACCCTTGAGTCTGCAGGCTGATGTTTTATCCACTGAGCCAAACTGGTTAGGGCTCTCCTCCTGCTTTTTAAGATTTTTTTTCCAGTTGCTGCTCTGATTTGTTGTTTTGTACCTTGTCTTCTAACTCCTTGATATGGACCTCAGTTGTTTCTAGTCTATTGTTGAAATCTTTCATTGTTTTCTTTATTGCAGCTATGTCATTCTTTCTTTCTTCTTTATTCCTTTTTTATGTTGGGGAAATTCCCATTCAGCTCCTTATAATTCTCATTGAGTTGTGTGTATTTGTCCTCCACAGGTTTGACCATCCTTATAACCATTACTCTGAATTCTTTCTCTGACAAATTACTTACCTACATTTCATTTAATTCCTTTTCTGGTGCTTCCTCTTTTTCTTTCTTTTGGGGATTGTTTTTTTGTTTCCCCATTTTTGCTGTAATGTTTTAATTGTTTCTATGTCTTAGATCCAACTTCTTTGCTACTCAGGTTCTATTAGTGGTCCTATGTAGTTGGTGATTTTGGGGACCTAGTGGTTTAGTCTCTCAGATCTCCTGGGTTTGGTGTTCTAGTGGAACCCTCTCCTTGAGCTGTTTGGGCACTCCTGATGTAGTTGGGTCTTGGATATTAGTTTTTAATTCATGGATGAAGTCTTGTCATTGGTTGTCTGACAACATGAGTCACCCTTGGCATCTTTGTGCAAGCTGTTGTGGATGTGCTTGTGGTTCCAGCTCTTGTGGAAAGGGTGTTTTGAGGTCTCACTGATGTGTGTTCACTTTGAGATCCCAGGGTTCACGGACTGATAGGAGGGGATCTTGGGTCCTGAGGCTCAGGTAGTGTGACCGTGGCTGGTTTTTGTGACTCTTTCTGAGGTAGTGTCACTCTGAAAAATCACTGCAAGAGGCCCAGAGTCCATGGCGGTGGGAGGCAGTTGTTCCATATTCTGCAGATGAGCCAGTGGGACTCTGGCCAGAGTGATTTCACTCTGCATATAACTAGAGGGTCCAGAAGCAAATGGCTAGAAATGCTGGAATCTCAGAATATGTGGCTAAAACAGCCTGAGCTTATCCATGGAGGCAATCCCTCAGTAGCTCACTGAGGTATCCAGAATCCAGTGGCCAGGGAGGGTGGTGGGGGGGTTGTGGTTTCTGCTGAGGGAGCTGTGCACCTTTTTTGGGGAGCCTTTTGCCCATAGACTTCTCACAGAGGGTTCCAGGAGCTTCCTGCTGGGGTGGTGGGCTCATGGGGCTCATGTGCTGAAGTGGCACAACTGCAGTGTCCAGAAGCCAGCAGCCAGGGAGGAGGAAGTCATGGTTTCTGCTGAGAGAGCTGTGCTCCCATGGAGGTGGACCTCCTGGGGTCCTCAGGTCTTCAGGCGAGGCAGCATGACTTTGGCTGGAGTGGATGCAGGGTCCAGGCACCATCTAAGGCCAGTCTGGGTGGCAGTGAGGCTGGGTTCCTAGTGGAGGCTGCTCTGCCCTTCAAGATGGTGTGGGTTCTGTGCACAAGCTCCACAGCTTGGGGCGTGCCCACAGTGTGGTAGGATCTCTCCATCCAAGAGAGTCTGGTCTGCCAGCCCCTGATACTTATGCAGAATCTAACTGTCCCTCACTTACATACACACACACACACACACACACACACACACACACACACACACATCCATACATGCCCCTTTCACTCCCTCACTCACTCTTACACTCTCCTTCACCGCCATCCTGCCAGTCACTATCTTGTGAATCTCTATTTTATTTATTTTTATTTTTGAAAAACAGAATAGAGGAGAGAGCAGATAGGCCTGAATTTAGAAAGTGAAACTAATTTAAAAATTAGGAGCAGAAAAGACCAAGATAGAAGAGGAAAAAGAAAAAGAGAAAACAAAGTGAATAATGGAGAAAGAAAAAAGAGAAGGGCAAATGTAGTAGGAGCAGGGAAAAGGAAATTAGAGATATGAATAAGCTAATAGAGTCTACAATAATAACAACACATCAATAAAGCAGATAAAGAAGATCAATTTTTAACAAGGTGTAAAAAGAAAGGAAAGAGAAAAGCTAAAGTGGGGAAAGGAGATAACAGGATGAAAAGGGGAGAAGCAAGGAAGAAAAGCTGAAAAAAAGAAAATAAATATAAATAAATGTAATACTAAAAAGTAAACTTAAAAAAATTAAAAAGTGAAGGGTCTTTTGCTTCAGCCACATTTTCATGCCCCATGCGGGCTGGTTTAAGACACCATTCTTCTGTTCTGTCTGCCAATTCTGGGCTTCCTGTTAGGTAGTTAGGTGCTGACCACTGTCAGGCAGTCTTTGACCTTTAGTAGCATGTTGAAGCTCCAAGAGATGCACCCACCTCTGCTTGTGTCTGTCTCCACAGGCCTTGACTGCAAGCAGACATGACTAATCTGCATGCCTTGCTTGTCTGCCAGCTGTCAATCTTAGTTACCCAAGAGTCTGTTTTTGTCAGGGCTTTCCGTGGAGTTGGTGCTGTTTTGCTATCCAGGGATCAGATGGATGTATTTTCCCTGACCCAGGGCCACTCCTCCATGAGTGGCCCAAAATACAACTCTGGCTTATCTTGGTCAGAGATCCTTTATGGAGACCAGTGGGGTTCACTGGCAACCTGGAGTTTTTATCAGTCTGATTCCCAGAATAGTGGGATGGACTGGCACCTTTCCAACCCTGCCACTGAAGGTTCTCTGGGGCTGTTCAGAACTTTTGTAACCTTTGTATAGCTCAAAATACAGGCAGGGTGTGGCTGGCTGTATTCCCTGCCTTGAGGCCACTGGGAGGGGCTAGCTCTTCTAGGAAGAAATTGCTGCTTGGGTTTGGTGAGTTACAAAGAGACCTGGCTATGTCTTGCTGCCTTGCCTCCTTTTCAACCTCTCCTCAGGGTCCACAAATCTGTGCCTCTCCCTGCACAGGAGCCTCGGGCAAGTTTTTGCAACTGAAAAGTCTTATATTTTGGGTTTAACAAATAAAAGCAAAGACAAAACAGAAGCAAAACAACCATGAAACTGCAGGTTTCTATGCCCCTGTCACTGTGCTACTCAGGCTGCTTTTCAGGCTGTCTTTTGGGATGAAGCTGCCCCCCCCCCCCCACCTCCCCCTGCCCTCCCGGCTGTGGCTCCAGGTCTAGATTCCCCAGGCATCAACAGCCTGTGGGTTTTCTTTTTCACAATTGGGTATTATGCCTGTTGCCAAAGGTCGTGACTTTGGTGCGATGCATCCTCAAGTTCATCCTCTAGGCCTGTGGGCCAGGCATCCCTCTTCAGCCCAGATCCCTGCTCCTACAGTTCTCTAGGTGTCCTTTGCTCTTCCTTATTGAAAATTTGTCTTCCTTATTAGGAAATGTGTCTAATTAATTCTGGGTGGATGTTCTCCAATTTAGTTGCTTTCCAGTCTGGCCTGGAAGAAGTTGCGGGACACGTCTGTCTATTTGGCTGCCATTTTCTTCTCCCTTTTCTCTACCTTATCTTCTAATTTGCTGATTTGTTTCTCAGCTTCTTCTAGTCTACTATTGAATCCTTCCAGGGTGTTCTTTATTACAGCTATGTCATTCCTCATTTACAATTGATTTTTATTTATTGTTTCAAGCTCTCTTTTCATGTTGTAGCTCTCATTAAGGCTCTCAGAATTCTTATTAAGCTGCTTGTAGTTCTCACTGAATTGTTTGAGCACCCTTATAACCATTACCCTGAATTCTTTATTTGACAGATTGTTTAACTCCATTTCATTTAGCTCTTTTTACTGGTGATTCCTCCTTTTCTTTCATTTGGAGTTGTTTCTTTATCACCCCACTTTTGCTACCCCTTTGATTTTGTTTCAGTGTATCAGATAAAACTGCTATGCCTCCCAGATTTTGTGTGGTGGTCTTGTGTAGTAGGTGTTTCATAGGACTCAGTGGTGAAGTCTCTTATATCTCCTGAGTTGGGTGTTCTAGGAAATCATCTTACTTGAGTTATTTGGGTTCTCCTGTTGTAGTTGTGTCTTGAATGGTATTGTCCCACTCATGGATGGATTCTCCTTTCAAGCTGGTTTTCTATGTGGATTACCCCCAACTACATTTTGTGTGCTGTTGTGGAGCTGCTGACCCAACAGAACAAAATACAATGTAACAAAACACAAAACAGAATAAATAAAACAAAAACACCCGAAAGACTCCTACAACAAGAATGATAGAAAAAAAGAAAGAATGAAAAAATACTAGGAGAAAACAAAACAAAAAAGCACAGGCAAAAAAACAACAAGGGTGGGTTGGATTATGTAGATGCAGAATGGTTTAAAATAGAGAAAGGAGAAAAGAAAAATCCATGAAAAAAAAAATGAAAAGAAAAGTAGAAGAGAACTCAAATAGACCTAAAATAAGAAAGAAAAAAAGAAAGAAAGAAAAAGAAAACAGGGAAAACAATGAGTAGTGAAAAAAATCAGTAGGAAAAGGGAAGAAATATGGATATATAAACAAAACAAGAGAGACTAGAACAATAACAAGTCAATAAAGCAGATGATAAAGAAGATAAATTTTAAAAGGGAAAACAGAAAGGAAAGAGAAAAAAATTTTTTTAAAAAAAGTAAACAAGACACAAAGGAGAAAAGGGAGAAAAGAAAAAAAGGGGGGGAAGTAAAAAATAAAAGTGAGGTGGCATTTATTTCAGCAGAGTTTAGTGGCCCATGGGAGCTGACTTGGGATCCCACTATTCTGTCTGCCAATTCTAGGCTTCCTGTTAGATACTTAGGTGCTAACCACTGTCAGGCACTGTCCTTTAGCTTTCAGCAACCTGCTTGAAGCTTCAAGTGATCCATCGATCCATCTTTTGTGTCTGTCTCCACAGGCCTTGGCTGCAAGCAGGAGGGGCCATTCTGTCCTCTAAAGTAGGTTTGTTAGCAGCAAGAGGCCCAGAGCTGGGTCAGCACACTTCCCCTGGTTCCCTTGGCTCCACCTCTGCCCACCTTTGCCTGCTAGCCAGCTGTCAATCTTAATCACTTAAAATTTTATTTTTGAAAGGGCTTTAGGTGAGGGAGTGCTGTTTAGCTTTCAGAGAATATGGTGGGTGTGTATCCCTATCCCAGAGCTACTCCTCTGCAAGTGGTCCAAAAAATATTACTCTGCCCTTGGCTGGATAGAGATCTTTGTATGGAGACCAACAGAGTCAGTTGGAAACTTGATTTTTTTTTTTTATCAGTTCTCCCATGAGGGGAAAATACTAGTCTGGTTCGGAAGCACCCTCTCTCAATCCAGTTGTTGACGGTTCCTTCCAGGGGTCCTCAAACTACGGCCGCGGGCCACATGCAAATACAAATATTGTATTTGTTCCCATTTTGTTTTTTTACTTCAAAATAAGATATGTGCAGTGTGCATAGGAATTTGTTCATAGCTTTTTTTAAACTATAGTTTGGCCCTCCAACGGTCTGAGGGACAGTGAATTGGCCCCCTGTTTAAAAAGTTTGAGGACCCCTGCTTCAGACTGTTCAAACCTGTAAGCTTGGCCTCTGCTCTTGTTCCATCTGAAAATCTCAAAATGCAGGGTTGGGCATACAGGGCTCCTGAGGGTGGGGCAGGCTGTATCACCTAGGGCAGAAGTCGGCAAACTGTGGCTCGTGAGCCACATGCGGCTCTTTGGCCCCTTGAGTGTGGCTCTTCCACAAATACCGACTTCTGCGCATGGGCCACAAAGTTTCAATCACACTTTATGTGCGCGCCCGCACGTGGTATTTTGTGGAAGAGACACATTCAAGGGGCCAAAGAGCCGTATGTGGCTCGCAAGCCGCAGTTTGCTGACCACTGACCTAGGGAAGTGGGGAGCTTCTTTTCCTGCCCTGAAGCTACTGTGAACAGCTAGCTCCTCTCAAGGAAAAAAAAAAATGGCTGTTTTGGTTTGGGGGTCTATGACCAAATGCTCCTGGCTGCTATTACACCAAGTCTCCCCACAATGCTTCCCACCCCAGCCTCTCCTTAGGCACCTTGAGTTCGAGTCTCCCTCCCTGAACCAAAGCCTTGGGTGAATAGTTGCAAATGAAAACTCGTGTGATTTGGGTAAAAGAAAAAAAAAAGATACTTGGATTTCTCTCTGACTAGCTCCAGACTGCCAGCTCCAGACTCAGCCATGGCCAGCAGCCCTGCCACCTTTCGTGGTTGGGTGCTACTTGGGCAGTGGGTCTCAGCTCTGGTGCTTATGGTTGTGGAGCCTAGCCTGGTTTCCAAGCCTCTACCTTCTTAGAGAACAGACTCTCTCATAGCCCAACACTCGCTCCTCTCTCTCATCCTCCTCAAGCCTGTCTCCCCTGGTAGCTGGGTCAGCTCCTCCTGGGACCTCGCCATTCCTACCATCTCCACGTGTTTTCTGTATTTCCTTGATATAAGTATGCTCCTCAGTTAGACCTCAGTTGGTAATTCCCATGAATGCCCTCTAATTTAGCTGTATTCTAAGTCTGGCCCTGGTACAAGGTGCACAACAGGTCTGCCTATTCGGCCTCCACTTTCAGTATCCTCGAGGTTTTTTCTTAATGAGTTATCTTCCTTTAGTTATTTTTCTTTAATAAGAAATGTAGTTTAATAGGAATCATATCACATTGGAATTCAAAAGACCTGAATTTAAAAACAAATATTCTTGTATTCCCTTAAGCATTACTTTTTTTTCCCTGCGTCTGCTTTCCCTTCTATTAAATGAAAAATATAATAATAAATAACTCACAAGGGCGTTGTCAAGACCAAATAAATTTATAATGTATGTTAAAGGGCTTAGTTCAATGTAAAACAAATATTAGTGATAATTATAAGTAGCAATAATAAATTTTATATGCAGTTGTCTTAAAGTTATATTCCCCAATCTAATAGCAGAATAATCTCATACATTTAACATAAGTTGATTTTTTTCACCATGGCACTGCTTTGCTAGTTCTTATTTAACTTGAGATAAACTGTAACTTTCAGATCTTTGTCTGTGATTCTTCAGACTAGCAAGTCATTTTCAAGCCTGTGTTTGTGAATTTGGATTTTCAGCTCCATGTGATAGTCCATCCTTTTATTTATTTTCTTTCTTTATAGTAAGATTCTTTTTGTCCTAACTTATAAAGGTCATTTTAGTTTTCCTCAGACATCTGTCAAAAGACTTAGTGACTGGCATCCTAGAAATGTATAGTTCGGGCAACATTCTGCATTTTTCTTCCTCTGTACAGCAAGTAGTGCCAAAGGTACATGAATTAACCATATGTGAAACAGTATTCAATAGCTCTATTTATGGCAGAAAGGAAAAAAGAGGCATATTTCTCTACTAATGAACACAATATAACCTTCCCTGATACATAGAGAGGCCCAAACAACTTTTTAGAAGTAAGTCTTACTGGTAAATAATGCTTTTCCTGGTTTTCACAGGTAGATGCTGAAAGTGCCTATTAGTGGAGAACACACCAAGCTCTACTATACTTCAAAAAGGAAGCTCAGTGAACAACTTAGAAGAAGGTAATGATCTGAGTTACAGCCATTTATATATTTCACAAAATGAGCTGTACTTTGCAAGAAGGCTCATGGTCAGTGACAGATAAATAATAGCCCAGAATTTCAGCAGTGGGATTATAAAGGGAAATGGATGGGTAAGCATAGTTTTAAATAAATAAATAAATAAATAAATAAATAAATAAATAAATAAATAAAATTAAATAGCTGTCTGGATTTAGTAAGCACTGATACTGGGACTAAAGGGTGTCCCAAAATTCACACAAGAAGTAATTTTCATAGAAAACACAGATTTATAATTAAAAATTGTAAATTTTTTATTGATTCATAAAGTATACAGTATAGGATTATGTATGGAATAGCATATCGGGTAAATGGCCTCCACAGCTGTACTGGCACATACGCACTCTTTTGTTGAAGTTTTCCATGACCGTTTTGCATAAATGTGGCTGAATTTCCTCCTTCCAGGTGTGGGTGGTCGTGGGTGTGTTGGCATAAACCTTAGACTTCAAAAAACCCCAAAGAAAAAAGTCCAACGGCATGATCTGGACAGCCAATTCTGATCACCAAAAAGGGAAATTACACGACCAGGAAATGACTCATGCAGTAATTGAATTGTTTCTCAGGCTGTATGGCATGTGGCACCATCTTGTTGAAACCACATGTCATCCACATCCATATCTTGCAATTTAGGCACAAAAAACTGGATTATCACGTCGTGATAGCGAGCACCATTTACCTGTTATTGCCTGAGCAGCCGCACTTTCGAAAAAGAATGGTCTGATGATGTCTCCAGCCCAAATCTGCATCAAACAGTGACACGTTGTGGATGCATTTGTTTCTCAACAATCACTCGTGGATTTTCGGAACCCCAAATGAGACAATTTTGTCGATTAGCCAAGCCATCAAGATGAAAATGAGCCTCATCGAAATTCAGCCACATTTATGCAAAAACGGTCATAACCCTATACTGTACACTTTATGAATCAACAAAGAATTTACAATTTTTAATTATAAACCTGTGTTTTCTATCAAAATTACTTCTTGCATGAATTTTGGGACACCCTTTAGAAAGGGAGGGGAAAATCAGCATTTAAGAAGAGTCCAAATGTCATGAGGTAAAGATGATGGTGAAGAAGAGGAAAGAAAAAGGTTTTGTTCTTGGCAATTGTCATTATTTTGGCTCAAATAAACTCATAACAATTTTCTACACATTTGGGTGTTTCTTATGTTGACACAGGTCTCAGGATAAGGAAGAACTTACTGAGCTTAAGAAAATAGAAAAAACCACAATGAAAAATATTGAATAGATTTAACAACCTTAAAATAATTTAGCATTTCCTTTTAAAGGATTATATAAAAAAATATTCAAACAAACTATAACATTTAGAAATATTTTCCAAGGACTAATGATCTTCATATATAAAGAGTTCATTTGAATAACAATTACAAAAACCGTTAATAGGTTCATGCGCAGAGAACATCATCAGACAATTTACAAAAGAAGAAACATAAATGGCCAATAAACATAGAAAAATATCAAAATTCCCTGGTATTCAAACAAATGTACAATTAAAAGATAGTAACTCTATTAAAATTCCTATGGCCTTCTACATAGAAATGGAAAAGCTGATCTTTGGATTCACATGGAATCACACATAGCCTCAAACAGTCAAAGCAATCTTGAAGAAGAATATTGGTGAGCTTATATCTATTGACTCCAAAACTTACTAAAAAGCTACAATAATTAAAACAGTATGAATCTAGCATACGGACAGATACATAGACAAACTGAATAGAGAAGAGAGCCTAGAAATAAATGTTAATCAATTTTCAACAAAAGTGTCAAGACCCTTAAATGGGGAAAGAACAGTCTTTTCAACAAATGATGCTGAAAAAACTGTGGATGCCCACATAGAAAATAATTAAATTGGACTATTGCCTTACACCATATATAAAAATGAACTCAAAATAAATTTTTTTAAAAAAACTAAACTTAAGAGCTAGAACTATAAACTTCGAAAAGAAAACATTAGGGAAAACTTTCATGCTGTTGGATTTGGCAATGATCTCAAAGATTTGACACCAATAGCACAAACAACAGAGGAAAAAAATAGATATGTTGGGTTCATCAAATCAAGAACTTTCATGTATCAAAAGACACTATCAAGAAAGCAAAAATACAATCTACAGAATTAGATAACTACTTGCAAATTACATACCTGATAAGTGACAAATATCCAGAATTTATAAAGAACTTTTAAAACTCAACCAAAAATAACAATTCAAAAATACATAAAGGATATGAATTGACAATTCTTTAAAGAAAATATATAAATGGTCAATGAGCATTTGAAAAAGAATCTCAACACTCAATCATTAGGTAAAAACAAGTCAATACCACAAGGAGATACCACTCCACAGATACTAGGATGGCTATCTTATACAATAAAAGCCTAAGATGCAAATTGTCCCCTCTAGTGGTTGTTCAAGTGGCAGTTCCACGGGGAGTTAGATCGCTTGATATGATGTGTGCTGACCACCAGGGGACAGTGTGGAACATGGCAGCATCAATGAGGTGGCGCTGGTGGTGGGTGGCAGTGGAGGCACTGCTGGCCTCCATGGGCCCCGGACGGGCCCTGAGGAGAGCGGGACCACAGTGAGATGGTGGAACAGGTGAGCAGGTAGCCCCAGGTCAGGGAGAGTGTGAGCCAGGCCCAATGTCCCTGTGGTCTGTGGCTGAGGCGGCAGGGGGCGGGGCTACGGTCCGGCTACCAGGTGCTGAGGGAACCAGGCAGGGGGCCCGGCCCCTATCCATTGCCCTGCAGGCGGGATGGTGGAGCAGGTGAGGGGCAGGGCCAGGCTAAGGTGGGGTGCCAGAATGGGCTGTGGGGCTGCAAGGTGGGGGCACAAGCCGGGGCTGCGAGGCTGGCAATGTGAGCTGGTGTCCGATCTCCACAGGCCATCCCAAGGGACCCCACCCATGCACAATTTGTTCACCGGGCCTCTAGTAATAAAATAAAGAAACACAAGTGTTGATGAGGATGTAGAGAAATTGGAACCCTTTTGCACTATTGGTGAGAATGTAAAATACTTTGACTACTATGGAAAACAATTTGGTAGTTTCTCAGAGTTAAACATAGAATTGCTATATGACCCAGAAATTCAACTTCTAAACATACATACAAAATAATTTAAAGTAGGGACTTGAGTATCAATGTTTATAACAGTATTATTCACAACAGACAAAAAGTGTAAAAGACAGGTGAATGGATAAACAAAATATGGCATATACCTACAATGTAAAATTAATCAGCCAAAAAATAGAATTTCTATGTATGCTATATTGTAGATGGACCTTGAAAACATCATGCTACTGAAATAAGCAAGACACAGAAAGAGAAATGTTATGATTCTATTTATATGAGGTACTTAGAATAAACAAATTCAAAGAGATAGAAAGTAGAATAGAGGTTATCAGGAGCTAAGGGAGAAGGAGATAATAGTAGTTATTATTTAATGGGCAGAATTTTTGTTGGGTTTGATTAAAAATTTGAGGGTATAGTGTTGATGGTTACACACCATTGTGAATGTGTTTGATGCCACAAAATTGTACACTTATAAATGTACATTTCATTTTCAAAATTGAGCTATAAGTTGTTAAATTGTGTATACATTTTTGGGACACCCTCTATGTAAAATTTTATACATATTTTACTACAATAAAAAAAGGGAGTAATGTACCATTTCCCCCATATCATATTGGCAAACACTAAAAGGAATAGAAATATCCAGTATTAAGAATGGTGATAGGGCCAGGGAGGTGTGGCTCAGTGGTTGAGTGTCAACCTATGAACCAAGAGTCATGGTTCAATTCCTGGTCAGGGCACATGCCCGGGTTGCAGGTTCAATCCCCATTTGAGGGTATGCAGGAGGCAGCCGATCAATGATTTTCTCTCATTATTGATGTTTCTATCTCTCTGTCCCTCTTGCTTCCTCTCTGAAATCAATAAGAACATATTTTTTAAAGAATGATAATAGGGCCCTGGCCATCGTGGCTCAGTTGTTAGAGCATCAGCCTGCACACAGGAGGATTGTGGGCATGATTCTGGTCAAGGGCATGTACCTGGGTTGGAGGTTCAATCCCAGGCCCCAGTCAGGGTGCATGTAGGAGGCAACCAATCAATGTGTCTCTCTCACATCATGTTTCACTTTCTCTCTCTTTCCCCCTCCTCCTCCCATTCTCTCTAAAAGTCATTGGAAAGAACAGCCTGGGTGAAGATTAACAACAAAAAGAAAAAAAAAAGAATGGTGATAGGGAAAGGGTATCATCATACATTGTTTTAGGAATATAAACTGCTACAATCTTTAGGAAAGGTAATGAATTTGGAGATAGGTTGGAAGAGACAGAGATAAAGATCAGTATAGAGATATCTCTCACAATATCTTGAAAGAAATGAGGAAAAATAATGTTAACAGCATTTGCTGTTTAGTGGTAAGATAATAGGTAAATATTGTTTAAGTTGGATACATTATTATAAATTTCAGAATTTGTAATGAATATATATTGTCTATAATCATGAAAATATTCTAAGAAACACAGGAACAGGAAAAAAGACAATCAGCAATATAAGGCATTTTAAAATGCCAAATGACTGAATTAGACAGTATCTTAGAAGACCAGGTTTTCTGGCCAGGGAAAGCTTCCCAAATATGTGGGTTATAACAGATTACAAGCAGAGAATGGTGGGAGATCCTAGTCAAGCAGAATAGAGATGAAAATCCAAATAATATGTCAGCCTGTCTAGAGTTTACATAGGGGGAAAGTCATAAAGTGGCAGCACTCAGCCATGTGTTCTTTTGACAAAACCATTTTTTAAGTGACTGCCAACATCTAAAAATGCAAAAATTTTATATGAAAATATAAATTTCTGGCTTCTCTTAAAAAAGTGAAAAATGTGGCAACACTGGATTTGCAGTTCCCACATAGCAATAATCAGCTTAAGCTTTGCCATGAGCTATACACTTTAGGTGGAAAATTTGCTTTCCAATTTGCCACAGTCCTCACTCATCCAGATTCACTAATTTACATTACCTTCCCCATGCCTGTGGTCATTTGAATTTGCAAATTCTCATTCAGGAAATCAGTGTGAGAAAAGAAAGTTGAAGAGAGAGCTTGGAGTCATCTTATAGATGGCCCTAAATATGAGATTATGGAATTTGGATCTTATTCAAAAGGTAGCAGATAGCTATTGAAGGTGTTTGAGTGGATAAGTAACAACAATATTAAGAGCTGTATATGGGAATGGTTAAATAGTTTTCAGCTTGCAGAATGAATTTGAGGTTGAAAGTAAAAGGAATTTTTGTAGCAGCCTCAGTGTAAAGAGAGAAACTCTCTAAAAAGTGGTGTTAAGGGGGAAAAACAGGAAGAGTTATACACAAGAGTGAAGAATTGATAAAATGTGGTGATTGAATCTTCACGTGGAGCAAGAGGAAAAGGATTTAAAAAAAAAAAGGAGGAAGAGGGCTCAGGAAGAAGGGCCAGGATAACTGGATAAGCCTGGATGAGGAGGAAAATGGTGTTATTTCAGAAGCAGAAAATTTAAGAGGCAGAGCTAATCTAAAAAAAATATAACAAATTTATGCAAAAACTTCTGCAATTTTGTACAACTGTTTTTCCAATTAAAATGCAGCATCATGTGTTATTCTTCCCTGAATCTCAAGCACCTAGCACAGGGTCTGGAATAAAAATTAATTTTTTTTGAATTTTTGCTAATGGAATCCAATATAATATAAGATGTTAGAGAAATATATACAAGCAAAGATGTTGAAAATGTTAGAAAATGTCAGGAAAGATGTTAGAGGCAGAAATACAGGTCTGGGAATCATTGACATGAATGAGAGAATAGAAGATATAAAAAAGGGATAAGGTTACTTACTGGAAATTGCAACAAAGAAAAAGAGCACAGAGGACTAAAACTCAAAGAATAGCCATGCTGAAGAGATGGAGGAAAACAAAAGAGAAAAAGTGAACAAAGTAAGAAGAGATCCAGATGACAGAAAACCAATGGAGAAAAGACTTCCAAGATAGAGGTGTTGAAAATATCACCACGGATCAATTAGACAAATAAAACATAGACACAAGTGATAGACGTTTGATTTATTTATATAAAGATTAATAAAAGACAGATAAAACCTAGTGTGTATAAACTTACCATAGATATGGTAAAATTATTTTTTAAAAGCAGGAAGATGATTAACATTTAACTAACATTCACATTAGTTATTTACTTGGGTGATAGGAATGCAGAAGAATGTAAGGAAGAGTAATACAAGTTAGGCAAATACTCTATTTCTTAATCTAGAGATTTGCATGGGTATTTGTTATTAGAAAAACTATCCATGTTTTAAAGGAGAGAGAGGGAGCTTGCTAGCATTTCCAAATTTAGAAATTTATCTTATGAATATATTATACAAGCAATCAAATGCAAATACATTTGCTTCTATAAGCATGTTCACTGCAACACTGTGATAGCAATAATTTGGATGCAACCAAAATGTTCATCAATGGGAACCCGTTAAATAAGCTATGATTCATTTTTACAAGGGAAGACTGCTCAATCATTTTTGTAAGTGGATAAAGCAATCTATAAACATGTTATATACCATATGACACCGTATTAAAAGATTTTTGGGTACGCACAGAAAATTTCTGGAAGAATATACAATAAACTGTTGCAGTTATTACTGCTTGGGAGTAAATGTGAGGAATCTGGGTCAGGGATGGGAAATGTTTATATTTTATTTCTCACATGTTGAAATAACCCTTTAAAGAAGGTTGGTTTAACCATGGCAAAGTTGCAGAAAGAATGAGGAAGATGAGAATGACTGGAATAAGCCACTGTATCTGATGACTTCAAAGTCACTAGTAGTTCTGACTAGAATACTTTCTTTAGCATGGTGGAAACATAAGATATATTGCAGGTAAAGGAAATCACAATAACAAGAGTAGGTTACTCTTTTGAAAATATGAATATAAAGAAACAGGATGGCTGTTAGTAAAATGACTAAGATAAATAAGGGGCTCTTTTAGGCCAGGATTTTAAATTATTATTGTGACTTGAAAAGATTTGTAGAGCTGGGCTTGTTTACTAGTGTAGGTAAAGGAGAAATGTCCATGGTGAGAGAATGATCTTGTAGATGGTAAAGGAGAGTGCCTTTAAAGGTTTAGAACAAAGTCAAGACTAGGGAGGGAATAACCTAAAGCATTGGAAGGGAGGACCTAAAAGAAGACATTGAGAGTCAGGCTCTCCCTTGAGAGGAATATTGAGAGAACATGACCTCGGAGAACCCTGGGGAGGTACAACTGATGTCTGGGGCAGCAGACTATCAAATAGAATGAGCACAGAAAAGCACTCTCTTGACATGGACAAAAGATGATTTTTTTTAAGTGTAGGGAAGAAGTTTCACGAGTAAGAAAAGTCAAAAGTGAACTCTAAGAGATCAAGAAGAGAACTAGAGAAAAAGATATCTAAGTAGAGAAACTCAAAAGTATGTCATTGAGCTTAGAGGTAAAGGTGAAGAGAGAAACATGGTATCTACAAATGATGCTTCATTTAGAAGAGATAGTGAAAGAGAATCAATGGCATACCACATTAGATTTCAAATTGTATTATTATTATTATTATTATTATTATTATTATTATTATGGCTCAGAGAGAAACACTCACACAAAAATATAACTGCTAACAATGTTTTCTTCAAACCTTTGGACATTTTCAAACAACACTGCTTCTGCTTTCTCTAAGGCACTTTGAAGTGAGCCCCTGCAGGCCCCTGAGTCTAGCTCACTGAGAGGCTTTGGCTTCAAGTGCAAGAAACTCTAAACACAGAAGTAAAAAGAGCTCTGTGGAAATGACTTCACATTTTCCCTTCCTTGGCCAAAAGGCTAGGAGAAGATAAACCCAAACATCCCTTTCTTCTACTTAGCCTCTCACAACATGTTTCTGTTAAAAACTGTAACAAGGCTGCCCTCCCTAGCCTTTGCTTCTCAGACTCAGGATTTATCTTCCAATAATGGTTTACACTTCTTTGACCTGTTTTCCAACAAAGTGCATCTTTTTCCCCCATTTTCACATGTAGGGACTTTATTTTCATGATAGACTGAGTCTCTTCACAGTGTTACGCATGGCATGATCCTTGAAAAAGTCTAATGTGACATGACAGACAGCACAGCCTGAAAATGCCAAAATGAGAAATCTCAATGGCACCTTTCTTAAAACACAGAAAAGCACATGACTATTTTCTTAAACCAAAAGTATTTCATTAAAAAAAAAGAGGTTAATAGCTTTTGTAGAATAAAACTGGTCAATGGGGGAGGAACCCTGATAAGTACATACACCTTCTAACGATATACAAACAAAGTCCTCTTTATCTAGAGACTAAGTAAGGTTGATTTCACACAATAAAATTAAACAAAAGCTATTTCAATTAAGATGACCTCCTAGCCTTTTGAGTTATCTATAGTAAATATAGTTCCTGAGTTTGGTTAGGTCTTACAAAGAGGTCACTGGGATTGGGGAATGTGTCAACCTCCAGGAAGCATAGCCCTTAAGTATTACCAAGTAAGAGCAGATAAATGAAAAAACAAACAAACAAAAACAAGTCACACATTAGTACAGTCAACACTAATTATTTGCATAATTCCATATTTTCAAATTTGCCTTTTAGCTAAAATGTATTTGTAACCCCCCAAGTCAATATTCACAGAGTTTTACCATCATTTGAAAATATGTGCAGAGCAGTGAAAAATATGCAGAGCAGTGAAAAATTTGAGCTTCCCCACACAACTGTTCCTTGCTGAGGTTGAACAAGGTAACATCCTGCCTTATTTCAGCTCTCGTATTCTAACAATGCTTATGGTATATTTGATGCCACATTCTTTTGCTATTTTTTTGGTAATTTCACTATTTTATATGGCCCCCACACATAGTACCGAAGTGCTGTCTGGTGTGTCTAAACCTAAAAAGGCTGTGGTATAACTTATAAAGACAAAAATATGTTTTAGATAAACTTTGTTCAGGTATGAGTTATAGTGCTATTGGCCATTAGTGCAAAGTTAATAAATCAACCGTGTGTGTGTGTGTGTGTGTGTGTGTGTGTGTGTGTGTATAACCTTAAAATACATTATGATGTTTTTAAAACAGAAACACACAAAAAAAGGTTATATATTGATTCATTGATTGAAAAAAATGTTGTGACCAGAGGCTCACAGAAACATAATCCTGTATTTCCCCAAGAGGCAATGATAGAATATTTATTAGTGTTTGCAGTGACTTTGTAGAACATAATTTTCACCCTATATATTAAAGAGGTGATATGCAAATTGACCATCATGCCCTCACAAGATGGCTGCCTATGACCAAGCCGGCAGGGGGGTTAGTGAGGGATGACCAAACGACTGAACAAGCAGGCTGCATGGGGTGACCAGGCCGGCAGGGGGGTTAGTGAGGGATGACCAAATAACTGAACAGCAGGCTGTGTGGGGCGACCTGGCCAGAGGGGGGAATGTGAGGGGTGAGCAGGCTGGCAGAAGGGGCAGTTGGAGGTGACCAGGAGAGCAGGGGGGGGGCAGTTGGGGGGCAACCAGGCTGGCAGGGGAACAGTTAGGGGTGACCAAGCCGGCGGCGGGGGGGAAGTTGGGGGCAACCAGGCTGGCAGAGGGGGGCAGTGAGGGGTGACCAGGCTGAAAAGGGGGACAGTAAAGGGTGACCAGGCCAGGAGGGGGCCAATTAGGGGTGACTAAGCAGACAGGCAGGTGAGCGATTAGGAGTCAGAGGTCCAGGATTGTGAGAGGGATGTCCAACTGCCGGACTGCCGGTTTAGGCCCGATCCCTGGGACATTCTCCTGAGGGGACCCCCCCACCCATGCACTAATTTCATGCACTGGGCCTCTAGTATACAATAAGAAATGACTATTTTCTTGAATTTTGATCTTGTCCAAGAAACAACATAGAAAGAAGGATAACTATAAAAGTCAGAATTCTAGCATCATTCATTTTCTTCTTCGTCTGGTAAAGGAAAATGCTAGTTCAAGGACACATTGTTACACATTAATGATAATAAAAATATATGAGAAAATTGATAAATGAAAAGAAAATTCTTAGGTCAGTCCTTGACAAAACATTTGAATGTGATTGTAAGAACCTACTTTTCATTTCACTACCAATAATTACTAGAAATCAATATACTAAAAATTGAAGGAGTCTACATAAGGCTGGCAAAAGTTTATATTTCCACTGGCAAGAATAGAAAGACCTTGTAATCTGTAGATCATAGGATAAAGCCCTCAGAAAGTTATTGCTTAGTATTGTAGCTAAATTAATTCTATATACACACTAGCAAAGCTATAAAGCAATACTCAAAATGATCAAAGTGATAGCATATAACATAACTGTATGGCAGAAAAAAATTCCAAGAATCTTTAAAGGGATTCAACAAAGCCCAGCATTCAGCAATATAAAATTCACAAGATCAGGCAAGCCTGTGTTTCAATAAAAATCACTAATCTTAGTACTGGCCAGTTTGGCTCAGTTGGTTCAGTGGTATCCCATTCATCAAGAGGCTGCTGGTTCAATTCCCTGTCAGGGCACATGCCTGGGTTATGGGCTCAATCCCTGGTGGGGTACATGCAGGAGGCAGTTGATCAATGTTACCCTCTCACAGCGATGTTTCTCTCTATCTCCTTCTCTTTTCCCCTCTCTAAAATCAATAATAAAAACATATTTCTTAAAAAATTAATAAGTTTACAAAGAAGCAGAGGAATATGACCCATTACCAGGAGAAAAAATCAATCATTAGAAGCACACCCAAAATTGACAGAAATTATGGAATTATCAAAGATGTTTAAAATTCTGTTGTACATATACTCCATATTTTCAAGAAGGTAGAGGAAACCATAAATATAAAAAGGAGAAAATGTAAAGTATAAAAAAATAAAGTAATATTTGAAATTTCAAAAGGCAATAGACTGGATTATACAGATGATTAGATACTGAAAAGAAAAAGATAAGTGAACATGTGCCCTGACAGGAAATTGAACCAGCAACGTCTTAATGACACATTAATAGATAATATACAAAATGAAGAACAAAGAGCAAAAAGATCATTTCTGTGACAATATAAAGTAGTCTAACATATGTTTAATTGGTATTCCAGAGAAACTGAGGGATAATATTTGAAAAAGTAATAGTCAAAATAAGTCCAGATTTTATGAAAATTATAAATGCAAAGAACCAAGTTAAAAATCCCAAGCAGAAGAAACATAAAGAACCACATGAATGCACACTGTAATCAAATTACTGAACACCAGTGACAATGACAAAAATCTCATAAGAAGCTAGAGAAAAAAAGATACATTGCACTTGTATAAAAAATAAGAATGACATCACACTTTTACTCAAAAACCATAGAAGCCAGAAAACAATGGAGGAGATGTTTCCAAAGAACTGGATGAAAAGAAACAAACAAACAAAAAAGTGTCAATCTAGAATTCTATACCCAGGGAAAACAGGGTTTTTTGTTTGTTTGTTTGTTTGTTTGTTTGTTTGTTTTTCAAAAAGGCCAAATGATGATATTTTTCAGACACACAATAGTTATAAGAATCTATCACCACTAAATTGCACTACAAGATATATTATAGGAACATCTTCAGCCAGAAGAAAATTATATCAGATAGAAATTTGTATCCATTGAAAGAATAAAGAGTACCAGACATAGTAATATGGATAAAATTAAACATATTTTATCAATTTAAATATCCTTATTAGATAATTGCATGTATAAAGCAAAAATAGCAATGTACTGTGGGGGTGGTGACATAAATAAAAGCATATGGAATAACAGCATAAAGTTTAGGAGGAAAATAGAAGTATGCTATTATAGATTCTTAGCCTATACATAAAGTGATGTAATATTATTTAAAAATTGACTAATAACATAAAATACATATTTTAAACCATACAGAAATTACTAAAAGTATATCAAAGATATATAGCTAATAAAAAGTATAAATTAAGCAGAATGTTAAAAAATACATAATACAAATAGGAGAGCAGAAAGTGGAAAACAGTGTTATGTTACTTGCTGTTGAGTAGGCTCTGTCTCCTGGCAACCCTATGTATGAGTGATGTCCACAGTGTTCTGTCTTCAACAACCCTGCTCAATTCCAATAGACTCATGTCTATGGTTTTGGGAGGCAATTGATATCATATTTGGTATTCCTCTTTTCCTGCTGTCTTCTATTTTCCCCAACATTATTTTCGTTTCCAAAGATCCATACCTTGGCATGATGTGCTAAAAGTAGGACAGCTTCAGTTTTAAAAATTTTGCCTCCAGCAATGTTTCAGGCTTAAATTTCTCTGGAACCCACTTGTTCATATTTCTGGTGGTCCAGAGTATCTATAGAGCTCTCTGTCAACATCATATTTCAAATGAGTCAATTTTTCATATCAGCCTTCTTCACTGTCCAACTTTTGTATCTTCACATGGAAATTGGGAATATGAGGGTGTGGATAATTTTAGCCTTGGACTCTAAATTACAAATCTTAAGTCTTTATAATCTTTCCTAATTCTTTCATTGCTGCCCTTTTGTGTCTCCATGTTCTGTTGATTTCATAACTTCAGTCTCCATTTGAACTGATAACTAAGATTAAGCAAAATCTTTAACAAGTTCAATGTCTTCATTGTCTTTGTTATAGTTGTATATTTTTTCTGTAGTCATGATTTTTGTCTTCTTGATATTCAAAAGCAGTCTTGGTTTAGCAGTTTCTTTTTATGCTTTAATCAGTAGTTTCAAATGATTGCTGCTTTCTGACAATAAGAAGGTATCATCTGAATATCATAAGTTCGTGATATTTCTTTGACCAAGTTTTACTCCTCCTTTCTCTGAATATAGCCCAGATTTTTGTGTATATTCAGTGTACAGATTAAGCAAATAGGGAGATAAAATGTGCCCTTGTATGACACCTTTGCCTATAAGAAACCATTCTGTCTCTCCATATTGTTTTTACAGTGGCTTCCTATCACAATACAAGTTATGCATCAGGACATTCAAGTGCTGAGGTAGGCTCATTCTTTTCAGAGAAACCCATAGCTTTTCCTAATCCATGAAGTGAAAGGCCTTACTATAGTCTGTAAGACATAGACATATCTTCTGAAATTCTTTGTAGTGATCCAGTATCCAAGGAATGTTCACAAATTGATCTTGAGTACCTCAAGAAGAAGACATGGACAAACTAAATAGAAGAAAAATAGAGTAATGGAAGATGATAGGTTCAAGTGAAACAACACTGGTAATTATATTACATATAAATTATCTAAACACTCCAAATAAAATATTGATAATCCGATTGGATAAGTAACCAAGACCTGACTATATGGAGAAACTCAACATTAATATAAAGAGATGCGTAAAAATAAACAGCCAATGATGTACTCTGAAAACACAAATCAAAAGAATTTTGGAGTAGCTTTAGTAATATGAAAAATTAGATCTCAGAAGAAAGAATATCACCAGGATATTAAAAAGGGACATTTCATAATGATAAATGTATCATTTCAATTAAGAAGACATACCACTCTTAAATGTGTATGCAACTAATTAGAGATTTACAATAAATGAAGCAAAAATGAATAGAACTAAAATAGAGAAATAAATTAACACTTGCAGCTTGAGATTTCAAAACTCTTATCTCCATCATCAATCAAACAACTACACAGAACATCAGTAAGGATGTAGGTGACTTGAAGAATAAATACTATCACCAAACAATAGCAAAATATATTCTTTTCAAATACACATGTGATATTCACAAGACTAGATCATATTCTGTGCCATAAGACAGGTCTAAATAAATTTAAGAGTATTAAAATAATTCAAAAATTTGTTCTCTGACTATAATTGAATTGAATCAGAAATTGATAACAAAGATTTTCTAAAATTCTTTAAAATCAAACATATCTGTAAGTAATCCATTATTCAAAGAAGAAATCACGAGGAAACTGTGAGATATTTTGAACTGGATAAAATTGAAAATATAACATATTAAAGTTTGTGAGATCCATCTGAAGTAGTGCTACCACATGATCTCACTCATATATGGATAATAAAGACGATTTTAAACTGATGAACAAAAATAGATACAGAAGCAGAGCAGCATCGAACAGACTGTCAAACTACAACAGGAAGGACAGGGAGGGTTAGGGGGGAGGTAAGAGATAAACTGAAGAACTTGTATGCATGCATATAAGCATAACCAATGGACACAAGACACTGGGGGGTATGGGAGGCCAGTGGAAGGTCAAGGGGAAAAAAAGGAGACATATGTACTACTCTTTGTAACACTTTAAACAATAAAACAAAATTTTAAAAAATAAAATAAATAAAATAAAGTAGTGCTTAAGAAAAAAATTATACAATTAAATATACATTCGAAAAGAAAACCCCAAATTTTTTATTTAAACTTTATAAGAAAGTAGAAAAAGAAGAGTAGTTTTAAAATGCAGAGTAAGGAAATAATAAAGATAAGAGAAGAAATAAAAAGATAGAAAAGTAGAGAAAAATTATACCAAAAGGTGATTCTTTGAAAGAATAAATAAAAGTGATAAAATTCTACCCCAAGCTCAGCAAAAAAATAAAAATAAAAAGGAGAGAGAAGACTCAGGTTACTAATATCAAAAATAAAGGATGGGCATTATAACAAATTCTACTGATATTCAAATACATAATAAGGAACTTAACTCAGGTAACAGAGTAAATACATTACACTCTATCCATCTGAACATAACTATAAACCTGGAAAAAAATTCATACACCAGCTGTATGAGGACTAGGAAAATTATATAACAATGGGTAGATTGAGAGACACTATTATTCAAAATAAAAACAAACCAATGGTGATTTTACCAATTTTTTCCTCCAGTACCTTCCAAGTATTTGCAGCTTGAATCCAAGGTACAATACATTAATACATTTATCCAAAGAATGCAAGGCTGGATCAATATTTTTTAAATAAATCAACATAATCTAAAACACTAATCTAACAAAAAAATCACATAATCATATCAATGAATGCAAAATATTTTGACAAAACAAAACATCCATTGGTGATAAAAACTCTCAACCTAATAAAGAGTATTTATAAAAAAAAAAAACCAGGTAATATCATACATAATAAAGACTGAATAAGTTCACCCTAAGTTTAGAAACACTAAAACAGTGATAGTGAACTTTTTGAGCTGGGCGTGTCAGCATTTTGAAAAACCCAAATTTAACTCTGGTGCCGTGTCACAAATAGAAATTTTTTGATATTTGCAACCATAGTAAAACAAAGATGTATATTTTTGATATTTATTTTACATATTTAAATGCCATTTAACAAAGAGAAATCAACCAAAAAAATGAGTTCGCGTGTCACCTCTGACACACATGTCATAGGTTCGTCATCACTGCACTAAAAGCTACAGTATACAATATTTGCTCAGATAAATAAAGAAGCCCTCAATAAGTGGAGTTATATACCACCTTCACAGTGGATAGCACAATTTTGTTAAAATATAATTCTACTGAAACTATCTATGAATGAAATACAATCACAATGAAAATTCCAGATTTTATTTTTAAAACACAAGCTGTTTGTAACAATTTTATAGAAAAACAAATGAATTAAGACAAACATATCCATTTTGATTAAGAAGAACAAAATTAAAATATTTAAACTATTTTATTTCAAAATTTACTATAAAGCTTGAATAATCAAACAATGTAGTATTGGTGAAAAGATAGATGAGTAGATCAGTGTAACTGAACATAGAATCCACAAACAGTCCCACATGTATGTGGTTAATTATTTCCACAAAGGGCCAAGTTAATTCAAAGAGTATTGAAAAAGCTGAGAGGGAAGATGGCGGCGGTATAGGCAGACGCGTCCCAGGTCGTGTCCCAGAGCAAATGGAGTGAGCAGCTGAAACTAGTAACATCCACCCCGAATTGGCGAAATTCCTCAGCTGGCGAGACGGTTTGCAGCCGGGAAGAGCAGAACTCCCCTGGATAGGTAAAAAAAACCAGGGATTTGGGCAGGAAAGTTTGCCAGACCTCTGAGCCCAGAGAGTCGGAGGGAGACCATGTGGCAGACAGCCGCGTCCCCTGGGACAGGCACAGCCCCTGAGGGGGGGAAAGGAGAACCGCAGGATTCCTGGCGCCTCCGGGGGAATTGAGAGCTGGGTTCTGTGATCACGGAGGACTGAGCCTAAAGGGGGCAGCCTGAAGAGCTGACCAGACCATGCAGTCCCGGTAAGAGAAGAAGCTTACAGAAGCCAAGCCTTCCCCGTCTCCGAGGCCGGCGTTTGTTTGTTTGTTTTCACTGAATCCTGTTCATGGGACATTTCGGATACAGACACTCACCTGTGCTGAAGAGAGGGAGAGTGTGCGGGGGAGTGGAATCTGGGGAGAGACTGAGGAGAGAAGGGGGGCCGGGAGAGGTGGCAGCGAATTGAGTGCTGAGACACCCCTGAGCCCAGGACTGGGGCAGCCATTCTCTCCGGAGAGTGAGACTCCTCCCCCCAGCCCCCAGGCAAGGAGCACAGCCACACCCAGATTCCACCCTGTAGGAGATCAAGGATTAAAATAACCTGATCAGTCCCTGGGAGTTAACAGGGTCTGGCCTATAGAGGGATTTTCAATCCCAGCAACAACACAGCACCAGTAACTATTACGCAGCCAGCTCTGGGCAGTGAACTTCCACTGGACAGAGAGGCCCTGTAGCCTCAGAGGCCAACCCCAGAACACTGCCACCCAGAGGCTGACCCACAAACTGACTCTTTGCTAAACACAAAATAAGGCAGTCTGGGAAACAAATGCAGCTTGCTTTAAAATAAGGACTGTGGTTTACACACAGAGGAACAGTGTATCGCAGGGAAACTCAACACTCTCCTGAATACCTGGCAGGTCTAAGGCGAGCCACACTGAAGAATAGAAGAACCGAAGGACCTTCACTACTGCAATATTTTTTTTTCTTTTTTCACATTTTAACTAAGAAACCAATTTTTTTTTATTTTTTTTTTATTTTCTTCTTTTTTTTTCTTCGTTTTTCCATCACCTGATTTTACTCTTTTAGTTACTACCTTCTTATTTTTAACCAGTATTATTACTGCTACCATTTTACCATTTTTTTTTAAAGTGCCATTTTATTTTCTCTTTATTTTATTTTGGGATTAGTGTTCTCCATTCTATTTTCATCGTTATATTATTGGTTGTTTCTAGTTTGCATTCATCTCCAGGGAGCTGTTGCTGGAATTTGTTGGGATTAATGGCTGTTCTATAGGAGTATTCTCCTCATATAAAAAAGTCTCTTCCCCTCTTCCACTTCATTCTCTCTTTTCGCTCTTTTTTCTTCTTTTCTTTTCTTTTCTCGCTTTTATTTTCCCCCCTCCTTTTTCCCAATTTCACTTTTGCACTCCTTTTTTTTTGGTCCCTACTTTTCTTTTCTTTTTTCTCTTTTATCTTTTTCTCTTCCTTCTTCCTTATCCCCTAATTCTCTTAATTCAGGTGGTCACCTTTATTTGGGGTTATTAATATCATGAATATATTTGTGTATAGTGCCTGGTACGTGGTGCCTTGTTGTGTTGTATTTTGTGCCTTTATATCAACGCAGCAGATCCAAGCAACAGCAACCTCCTGAGCACCACACCCTCTGCTGAGGAACAGCAGCTGTACGTGAAACCTCACCCCACCAGTCAGAAGAGCCACCACAGCTGTGAACAGCACCCACCAGAGGAGCTGCTGCCAACTGAAGAGCAGCTGCTACCGCAACCGCCCGAAGAGCAACCACAGACCAAGGAGTCACTGCCACCAAGGGAGCAGCCACTGAACAACTCAACGTCTAGATATGTCAGTGAGATCAAACATGGGTAGACAAAGAAAACCCCAAAGGAAAGAGAAGGAGGACTCTCCAGAAAAGCAGCTAAGTAATACAGAGGCATGCAACATGACAGAAAAAGAATTCAGAATAAGGGTCCTAGAGTGCATAAACCGGATGGAGGAAAAAATCGACACCCTCTGCAAGAAGCAAGAAGAAACAGATGAAAAAATCGATAACATATGGAAGAAGCTAGAAGAAACAGATGAAAAAATCAACAACTTAAGTAAGACCCAAGAAGAAATGAAGAGTGATATAGCTGCAATGAAAAACTCCATTGAAAGTATCAACAGTAGACTAGGAGAAGCGGAGGACCGAATTAGTGAATTAGAAGACAAGGAAGCAAAACACACCCAAAATGTACTGCAATTGGAGAAAAAAATGAAAAGACAGGAGGAGAGCCTAAGGGAGCTTTGGGACAATATGAAACGAAACAACATACGAATAATAGGGGTACCAGAACAACAGAAGGATGAACAAGGATTAGAAAACCTATTAGAAGAAATAATATCAGAAAACTTCCCGGAGGTGGGGAAGAAAAAAGTCACACAAGCCCAGAGAGTCCCAAACAGGGTGAACCCAAAAAGACCCACACCAAGACACATCATAATTACCATGGCAAATATTCAGGACAAAGAGAGAATCTTACAGGCTGCAAGAGAGAGACGGAAAGTTACATACAAGGGATCTCCCATTAGGTTGTCAAATGATTTCTCAACAGAAACACATCAGGCCAGAAAAGAATGGACGGAAATTTACAAAGTGATGCAAAGCAAAGGACTGAATCCAAGAATACTCTATCCAGCAAGGCTATCATTCAAACTTGAAGGGGAAATAAGAAGCTTCACAGACAAAAAAAGGCTAAGGGAGTTTATCACCACCAAGCCAGCAATGCAAGGAATGCTAAAGGGACTGGTATAAAAATAAGAAATAAAAAGCTCAGAAAGAAAACAGCCACACAAAAACAGAAATGGCTACAAACAAGTACCTTTCAATAATAACTTTAAACGTAAACGGACTAAATGCTCCAAACAAAAGACATCGAGTGGCTGAATGGATAAAAAAACATGACCCATACATCTGCTGTCTACAAGAAACCCACCTCATTAGAAGGGACTCACACAGACTGAAAGTGAAAGGATGGAAAAATATCTTTCAGGCAAATGGAAAGGAAAAGAAAGCTGGGGTAGCAATACTTATATCTGACAAAATAGACCTCAAAGTGAAGGCCATAACAAGAGATAAGGAAGGCCACTTCATAACACTAAAGGGATCAATACAACAAGAAGATATAACCCTGGTAAACATATATGCACCCAATGCAGGAGCACCCAAATTCATAAAAAAGCTCCTGGAAGATATCAAAGGAGAGATCGACAACAATACAATCATAGTAGGGGACTTTAATACACCACTGACAGCACTGGATAAGTCCTCTAGACAAACAATCAGCAAAGATACAGCAATCCTAAATGACTCACTAGATCAGATGGACTTAATAGACATCTTCAGAACACTTCACCCGAAAGCCAGGGAATATACATTCTACTCAAATGCTCATAGGACATATTCAAAAATAGACCATATATTGGGTCACAAGCAAAGTATCCCCAAATTCAAGAAAATTGAAATCATAAAAAGCGTCTTCGCAGACCACGATGGCATAATATTAGAAATAAACTACAATAAAAACAACCCAAAATACTCAAACACCTGGAAGCTGAATAGCATGCTATTAAATATTGATTGGGTTACCAATGAAATCAAAGATGAAATTCGAAATATCCTGGAAACTAATGACAATGAAAACACAACAATCCAAAACCTATGGGACACAATGAAAGCAGTCCTGAGAGGGAAGTTTATAGCTCTACAGGCCTATCTCAAAAAACAAGAAAAAATGGTAGTAAAACATCTAACTCTACAAGTCCAAGAATTAGAAAGAGAGCAACAAGAAAACCCCAGAGTGAGCAGAAGGAAGGAGATAATAAAGATTAGAGCAGAAATAAATGACATAGAGACCAAAAAAAACAATACAGAAAATCAATGAAACCAAGAGCTGGTTCTTTGAAAGGATAAACAAGATTGATAAACCTCTAGCCAGACTCACCAAGAAGCAAAGAGAGAGGACCCAAATAAACAAAATCAGAAACGATAGAGGCCAAATAACAACAGACCCCACAGAAATACAGATGATTGTTAAAAAATACTATGAACAGCTCTACTCCAACAAACTAGACAACCTGGAGGAAATGGACAAATTCCTAGAAAAATACAACATTCCAAAACTCAATCAGGAAGAACCTAAAAATCTCAACAGGCCAATAACTATGGAAGAAATTGAAGCAGTCATCAAAAAGCTTCCATCAAACAAAAGCCCAGGACCAGACGGCTTCACAGGGGAGTTTTACCAAACATTCAAGGAAGAACTAAAACCTATCCTCCTCAGACTACTACAAAAAATTCAAGAGGAAGGAACACTTCCAAGCTCATTCTATGAAGCCAGCATCACCCTAATACCAAAACCAGGTAAAGACAACACAATGAAAGAGAATTACAGGCCAATATCCCTCATGAACATAGATGCCAAAATCCTCAACAAAATCTTAGCAAATCGGATCCAGCAGTACATCAGAAAGATCATACACCATGACCAAGTAGGATTTATCCCAGGGATGCAAGGATGGTACAATATCCGCAAATCAATAAACGTGATACATCACATAAACAAATTGAAAGAAAAAAACCACATGGTCATATCAATTGATGCAGAAAAAGCATTTGACAAAATTCAACACCCATTTTTGATAAAAGCTCTCAGCAAGGTGGGAGTAGAAGGATCATACCTCAACATAATAAAAGCCATATATGACAGGCCCACAGCCAACATCATACTCAATGGACAAAAACTAACACCATTTCCCCTAAGAACAGGAACAAGACAGGGATGCCCCCTCTCACCACTCCTGTTCAACATAGTACTGGAAGTGTTAGCCATTGCAATTCGGCAAGAAGAAGAAATAAAAGGCATCCAAATTGGAAAAGAGGAAGTAAAACTGTCCTTATTTGCAGACGACATGATATTATACATACAAAACCCTAGAGACTCCATCAAAAAGCTACTGGACTTAATACATGAATTTGGCAATGTAGCAGGATACAAAATTAACCCCAAGAAATCCGAGGCATTTCTATACACCAATAGTGAACTTTCAGAAAGAGAGATTATAAAAACAATCCCGTTTACCATCACACCAAAAAAATTAAGCTACCTAGGAATAAACTTAACTAAAGAGGTAAAAGACCTCTACTCAGAAAACTACAGGACGTTGAAAAAAGATATAGAGGAAGACATAAACAGATGGAAGAACATACCATGTTCATGGATTGGTAGAATCAACATCATTAAAATGTCCATACTACCCAAAGCAATCTATAAATTCAACGCACTTCCCTTTAAAATACCAACGGCATACTTCAGAGATCTAGAACGAACTCTCCAAAAATTCATCTGGAATAAAAAAAGACCCCGAATACCTGCAGCAATCCTGAAAAAGACCAAAGTAGGTGGGATCTCAATACCAGATATCAAGTTGTATTACAAAGCCACTGTTCTCAAAACTGCCTGGTACTGGCACAAGAATAGGCATATAGATCAATGGAATAGAATAGAGAGCCCAGAAATCGGCCCGAACCAATATGCTCAATTAATATTTGACAAAGGAGGCAAGAACATACAATGGAGCCAAGATAGTCTCTTCAATAAATGGTGTTGGGAAAATTGGACAGATATATGCAATAAAATGAAACTAGACCACCAACTTACACCATTCACAAAAATAAACTCAAAATGGATAAAGGACTTAAATGTACGACAGGAAACCATAAAAATGCTACAAGAATCCAAAGGCAACAAAATCTCAGACATATGCCGAAGCAATTTCTTCACTGATACAGCTCCTAGGGCACTTGAAACGAAAGAGAAAATGAACAAATGGGACTACATCAAAATAAAAAGATTCTGCACAGCAAAAGAAACCATGAACAAAACAACGAGAAAACCCACTGTGTGGGAAAACATATTTGCCAATCTCATATCTGATAAGGGCCTAATCTCCAAAATTTATAGGGAACTCATACAACTTAACAAAAGGAAGATAAACAATCCAATCAAAAAATGGGCAAAGGACCTAAATAGTCACCTTTCAAAAGAGGACATTCAGAAAGCCAAGAGACATATGAAAACATGCTCAAAGTCACTAATCATCCGAGAGATGCAAATCAAAACAACAATGAGGTACCATCTCACACCTGTCAGAATGGCTATCATCAACAAATCGACAAACGACAAGTGCTGGAGAGGATGTGGAGAAAAAGGAACACTTATGCACTGCTGGTAGGAATGCAGACTGGTGCAGCCACTATGGAAGACACTATGGAGTTTCCTTAAAAAACTGAAAATGGAACTCCCATTTGACCCTGTGATCCCACTTCTAGGAATATATCCCAAGAAACCAGAAACACCAATCAGAAAGGATATATGCACCCCTATGTTCATAGCAGCACAATTCACCATAGCTAAGATCTGGAAACAGCCTAAGTGCCCATCAGTAGATGAATGGATTAGAAAACTGTGGTACATCTACACGATGGAGTACTATGCTGCTCTAAAAAGGAAGGAACTCTTACCATTTGCAACGTCATGGATGGAACTGGAGAGCATTATGCTAAGTGAAATAAGCCAGTCAATGAAGGAAAAATACCACATGATCTCACTCATTCATGGATAATAGAGACCATTATAAACCTTTGAACAATAATAGATACAGAGGCAGAGCTGCCTCAAACAGATTGTCAAACTGCAGCAGGAAGGCCGGGGAGGGTTGGGGGGCAGGAGGTAGGGGGGTAAGAGATCAACTAAAGGACTTGTATGCATGCATATAAGCATAGCCAGTGGACGTGAGACATTGGGGGGTGGGGGAGGCTACGGGACTGTCTGAGGCGGGGGGATAAAATGGACACATATGTAATACCCTTTGTAATACTTTAAGCAAGAAAAATAAATAAATAAATAAAATAAAAGCAAAAAAAACAAAAAAAACAACAAAAAAAAAGAGTATTGAAAAACACTTTTTTTTTACTAAGGTAAAATCCTATATAATAAAAGGGTACTATGCAAATTGACCCTAACAGCAGAACGACTGGGAATGACTGGTCACTATGACACACACTGACCACCAGGGGGCAGATGCTCAATGCAGGAGCTGCCCCCTGGTGGTCAGTGCGCTCCCACACGGGGAGCTCTGCTCAGCCACAAGCCAGGCTGATGGCTGCCAGCACAGCGGCGGTGGCGGGAGACTGCCTCCTCAGCAGCACTAAGGATGTCTGACTACAGCTTAGGCCTGCTCTCCACTGGCAAGTAGACATCCCCCAAGGGCTCCTGGGCTTCCAGAGGGATGTCTGACTGCCAGCTTAGGTCTGATCCCCCAGTGGGTTGGCCTAAGCCAGCAGGTAGACATCCCCTGAGGGGTCCCAGACTGCGAGAGGGCACAGGCCAGACTGAGGGACCACCCCCCCACAGTGCACAAATTTTTGTGCACCGGGCCTCTAGTTGTTATATAACAGCATATGTTTCAGATACACAACATTATTTGACATCTGCATATACTATGAAGTGAATCACCACCAAAAGTGTAGTTACCATCCATTATCTTACAGTTGATTACCTTCATTTATTTTGCTCACTGCCTAACCCCCTTCCCCTTTAGTAAACACCATAGATACATATTCTATGTATGTATGAGTTCGCTTTGCTTTATTTGTTTACTAGAGGCCTGAGGCACAAAATGTATGCAAGGGGCTCGGCTCTCGCAGCCCCGGCTTCATCTGGAAGGTCATCTGTATGGTCATTCTGCTGTTTAGTCTAATTAGCATATTAGGTCTTTATTATATAGTACTAGAGGCCCAATTCATGAAATCCGTGCAAGGGTAGGCCCTCACAGCCCCAGCTGCCTTGGCCCTCACAACCCTGGCTTCATCCAGAAGGTCATCCTGATGGTTGTTCTGCTGTTCGGTCTAATTAGCATATTAGCTCTTTATTATATAGGATTTGTTTTGTTGGTTTTTTCTTAGATTCTACATATGAATAAAATCATATAAAATTTTCTTTGCTTCATCTGGCTTATTTAACTTATATTACTCTCAAGGTCCATCCAAATGGCAAGATTTTCTTCTTTTTTAATTGTTTACCCATTCATCCACCAATGAAAACCTAGGTTGTTTCCATATCTTGGGTATATCTTTTTGAATTAGTAGTCAGGTATTCTTTGAACAAATACCCAGAACTGAAATAGGTGTATCATATGGTGGTTCTATTCTTAATTATTTGAGCAATTTTCATACTGTTTTCCATAGTGACTGTACCTATTTACATTCCCATCAACAGTGTATGAGGGTTCCCTTTTCTTCACATACTTTCCAGCACTTGTTGTTTCCTGTCTTTTGGCTAATAGCCATTATAATAGGTGAAAAGTGTTATTGTAATTTTGGTTTGCATTTCCTTAATAATGAGTGACATTGAACATCTTTTCATGTGCCCTTTGGTCACCTGTATGTCTTCTGGAAAATGTCTATTCAGATCCTTTGCCCATTTTTTAATTGCTTTGTTTGTGTTTTGTTGTTGTTGAGTTGTATGAGTTCATTATATATTTTGAATAATTACCTCTTATTAGATATGTAATTTGCCTATATTTCCTTCTAGAAATTTTAGTTTTAAGTCTTACGTTTATGTCTCTAATCCTTTTTGAGTTAATTTTTGTGTATGGTTTAATGAAAGAGGTCAACTTTCATTCTTTTGTATGTGGTTGTCCAGCTATCCAAGCACCATTTATGGAGAGACTGTCCTATTTCCATTAAATATTCTTGGCTCCTTTGTTATAAATGAACTGTCCACGTATGTGTGTTTGTGTTTATCTTTGGGCTCTCAATTCTGTTCCATTGATCTCTGTGTCTGTTTTCATGCCACTATCATACTGTTTTTATTACAATAGCTTTGTAGAGTACTTTGAAATAAAAAGGAAATAATACCACCAAACTTTCCCTATTTATCAAGATTGCTTTGGCTATTTGGTGTCTTTTGTGGTTCCATATATATTTACAATTATTTGTAATAATTCTGTGGGAAATGTCAATGGAATTTTGATAGGAGTTGCATTTAATCAGTAGATTGCTTTGGGTAGTATGGACATTTTAACAGTATTAATTCTTCCAGTCCATAAGCACATTATACATTTCCATTCATTTGTGCTGTCTTCATTTCTTTCATCCATGTCTTATAGTCTTCAGTTTATAGATATTTACTTTCCTAGCTAAATTTATTCTTAGGTATTTTTATATGATCATAAATGGGCTTATTTTCTTAATTTCTGTTTCTGATAGTTTGGTAATTAGTGTATAGAAACACCATATGTTTCTATACATTGATTTCATATTCTGCAATTTTATTGCATTAATTTATTAGTTCTAACAGATTTTTTGTAGAGTCTTGAAGGTTTTCTATATAATATCACTTCATCTGCAAATAGTAACCGTTTTACTCCTTCCTTTATGATTTGAATGCCTTTTATTTCATTTTCATGCCTAATTGTCATGGCTAAAACTTTCAGTTACATGTTGAATAAAAGTGGGCATCCTTATCTTAGAGAAAAAATTTTCAGCTTTTCACTATTGACTATGATGTTAGCTGTGCATTTGTAATATATGGCTTTTATTATGCTGAGGTAAATTACCCCTATACCCACTTTGTTGAAAGTTGTTATCAAACTGATTTTTAATTTTGTCAAATATTTTTCTGCATCTATTGATATGATCATAAATTTTTATCATTAATTTTGCTATTGTAGTGCAACATTTTAATTGATTTGTGGATGTTGAATCATCCTTGCATTCCTGGAATAAATCCCACTTTATCATGGTGCGTGACACTTTTAATGTATTGTTGAATTTGATTTGCTAATATTTTTGAGGATTAATGGGTCTATGTTCATCAGGAATACTGACCTGTAATTTTCCTTTTTTCTTTTTGTATCCTGTATGGTTTTAGAGTCAGGGCAATGCTGGCCTCATAAAATGAATTAGAAGTGTCTCCTCCTTTTCAATTTTTTTGTAAGAGTTTGAGAATGATAGGTATTAAATCTTCTTTTAATGTTTGGTAGAATTCGCTAGTGAAACAATCTGGTCCTGGGCTTTTTTATTGTTGGGCGTCCTTTGATTACTGATTCAATCTCCTTTCTAGTTTTCTGTCTATTCAAGGTTCGTAGGGGTTTCTTTTGGTTCAGTCTTAGAAGATTGTCTGCTTGCAGAAATTTGTCCTTTTCTTCCATGTGTCCAGTTTATTGGTGTATAATTGTTCCTAGTATTTTGTTATGATTCTTTGCATTCCTGTGGTATCACTTTTAACTTCCCTTTCATTTCTGATTTTTTTTATTTGGGCTCTCTTTCTTCTTTTCTGGGTCAGTATAGCTTAAGTTTTGTCACTTTTGTTTATCTTTTCTAAGAACCAGCTCTTAATTTTATTAGTCTTTTCTACTATTTCATTTACTTTCACTTTGATCTCCATTATTTCCATTCTTAACTAATTATGAGTTTTTTTATTTTTCTTCTCTTTCTAGTTCCTTTGGATGTAAAGTCAGATTGCTTATTTGAGATTTTATACATACAATGCAATATAACTCAGCCATTAAAAGAATCTTCTGACAACATGGATGGACCTAGAACAGCGGTTCTCAACCTGTGGGTCGCGACCCTTTCACAGGGGTCGCCTAAGACCATCAGAAAACACATATATAATTACATATTGTTTTTGTGATTAATCACTATGCTTTAATTATGTTCAATTTGTAACAATGAAATTGGGGGTCACCACAACATGAGGAACTGTATTAAAGGGCCACGGCATTAGAAAGGTTGAGAATCACTGACCTAGAAGATATTATGTTCGGTGAAATGTCAGACAGAGAAAAGCAAACACGGGATGATTTTACTTTATATGTGAAATCTAAAAAACAAAACAAAAAAATAAGCAAACAAAACATAACCATACTAATAGATACAGAGACAAGATAGATGATTGCCAGAGGGAAGAGGAGAGGGTTGCAAAATGGGTAAAGGAGATCCAGAAGTACAACTTCCAAGTCATAGAATAAGTTATGAAGATGTAATGTACAGCATGAGAAATATAGTCAATAATAGTAACTAGACTTGTTATGGTGATCATTTTGCAATGTACACAAATGTTGAATAACTATGTTGTATACTTGAAACTAATATAATATTGTATTTCAATTATACTTCAATAAAAAACTACACTCTTCTCTGAACTGTATCTTTGGAAATTAATCTGCTCAGCCATCCTTAGCACTTGTCTGTTGTTTCTCATAAACACCTGCCAACAAATTCTCATTTAAAAGCAATAATGGAAGGCTACCGAGTTCTAGAAAACAAAAAATGTGTTGAATATAGGAACAAAAATACCTCTTTCATATTTGAAAGAATTCCCATCAATGGCTCAGGGAAGCTGAGAGGGGCAGGTAGAGAGAAAAGGAGTGAATTAAGTTATCAATAAGATTTTGAAAATATAACTTTTCCTCTAAAATATAATCCCCCAAACCTGCTACTATATTCTGAGAAGCAGATAATAAAACAGAATGCAAAGCAGACTCTTATCTTACTACTGAATTGGTATGCAAAGCAGCTATTTGATGTGCTGTGGAGGAATGCATTCTTCATTTTATCATTATTACAGACTCATTCCGTTCTTTCTCTTTCAATGAGCAACTGCAATAAGCCCGAAGATACAGTTCACTCTTCTATTAAGAGTCACTCCTAAATGCCTGCCTCAGAGCTATCATTTTTATGAACTCTAGATTTTCCTTCATCCTCTGAGCAGCTGCAACCCATATTTTTACTACTTGGAGAAAAAAGGAGGAAAAGGAAAAAGACCAATAACTCAATGAAGTATCAAAGGAAGCTAAGTCAGTGTTCTCAGTGGGGATCTGGGGTAGTGAGTTAAGTTTTTGTTTCCATTGAGAAGCTACAGGTCCACTTATAAGGGATTCATGATGTGGTCAGACCTGACTTGCCGGTAGCCTGTCCATCCTTGCTGTTTCAAGGGACCTGGCATATATGGCATACTGTTCTTAATATGTTTGCTCACCTTCTTGGCACTATGTGTTTTAACCAAGGTCACCTCTCTGAGAAAGGTTGTTTCCCCAGATAGGGATTTTCCCCTGAAGTTAGGGAGGGAATAAAACCCCTTAACTAAGTGCCAGGCGGGTAATTAATCACTTTAACTACGAACAATCATGCTTAAGCTACATAATCTTTACTCCCTGGAATGGGGATAAGAAACGCCCTAACCTTTGGAATAGAGATTGATAGGATTGGAATCAACTGGTATAAATACAGATGTAACAAGACAACAGCTCCACAGAACCTAGACAGAACCTAGACACAGAACCTAGACACAGAACCTAGACACAGAACCTACACAGAACCTACACAGAACCTAGAGACAGAAGAACTTCGCTGGAGAGAACATGGCAAAAGATCCTGGACAGAAACTGGAGACAGAACCTAGCGAGAGAACATGGCAAAAGAACCTGGATAGAACCTAGACAGAACCTGGCAACTGAACCTGGCTACAGAATCTGGCGACCGAACCTGGCTGGAGAACCTGGAGAACCTGGCTGGAGAACCTAGTGAGAGAACTGAACCAGAACTTGGCTGGAGATTGTGGCTAGAGATCCTGGCAAGGCTGCTGATCAACTGAACGCTGTCTCCGTGTCATTCCTTCTTCGCTGACTCCGTCCACACCTTTGGGGACCCCTGGACCTGCTGGGGTTGGACCCCAGCACTGACTGGGTAGGGCTGGCTCACTTTGTGCATTCCACAGATGGTTGTAGCAGGCCAGAGAAATGACAAGGCAAAGCTTTGTCACAGGCTGAAATGAAAAGTAATAGCAGGAGAAAATGCTGAGCAACCCACCATCCTCATTTTGACTCCTTTTATGAAAGGTGTTTTTGACCAGTGCTGCAGACTGTCAATAGAAAAGCCTGTTCTTTTCTCCTATCTCTGTCAGACTCACACTAGAGGTAGAGTGCGGAAGCTGAAGAGGAAAAGAGAAATTTAATTTTTTTTAACTTATTGACTTCACTAATGTAGAAAGCAGAGTTGTGCATAGCTAGCTATCTTTCAGACTGAACTGCCACCAACTCAAAAACTGTCACAAAGTGACCTGGAGGAAAAGGCAAGATAGATGAGCTGAGAGAGTCCCTCAGCACCCTCCTCCCATAAGCAGGCACTGATTACTATGAACATTTCCATGAGCAGTGCAGGATTTTTTTCCTTTGCTCATGACCTTTAAAACTACCTGATAAGCTATTTGCATTGCCTACCCTGGAAGTTTCAATAGAGAGAAGATGAACATTAACCTTAATGGCTAAATTACTGAGTATGACTCAAAAGGCCTTTTCCCTAGAGAGAAGTATGCATAGCACCCAAACATTCACTCCTTAACAAATGGACAGAACGGCTCCCTTGTGATAAAAGCTGCAGAGTTTTCCAAACTTGGGTATTTTAAAAGTCAACATGTTACCTTTGGAGATGGAGATTTAAAAAAAAAAATCAGTAATCTTGTTATATAATTAGAAGAAATTTTATTAAGGTTTTTTTTTTTTTTTTTTAAAGAACCTGGTTACTCAAATGTTAGAATACAACCTGAAGACAGTTTTCAGAATAATGCTGAGAAGACTGATTAACATATGTATTTCCTATTCCATTAAAGGCAAAGAAAAAGCCCTGCATGAATAACGAAAGTCATCTAGTGTTTCCAGCCATTCATTCATTTATGGAGTACCTACTCTGTGTTAAGCACTATACTATTTCCTGGGGGTGTGATGGTGAACAAAATTAGAAGTCTTTACCCTCTTTCATTGGACTCACGGTCTAGTGGTGGATGCAGACCTTAGTCAAGGAATCACGGAAATACAGAGAAAAAAAATGTTTAATTAAAATTGTTATGGTTCCAATGAATGAGAGTTTCAGGGTGCTATGCTTGCACTCGGGTGTTAACTTTGGAGAAAATGACAGCTCAAAAATAGTTCTCCAAAGATATAGGACACTAATGCCTCTATGAACAGCATATAATCATATGAGTGTGGAAGACCTGGCCTCTGGCCTCATAGCCTAGATTAACATTTTCTCACTTATTTCTTTATTCACTCCACAATCATTTATTGAGTTTTTACTGTGTGCCAGAAACTGTGTGAGACCCTGGGTATACAAAGAAAAGACAAAGTTCCTGCCATCAAGGAACTCACAGTTCACTGGGGAAGACAGACACAAATAATTACAATACAGCACAGTAATTGCCCTACTAGAGAGAAGTACAAAGTGTTATGAGATTTCAGAAGAAAAAAAAAACTGCTTTTCTAATACTTTCTAGAGCCTGATCCATCAGCAAAATCCTCACTACACAGAACTAACAGAAAAACACTGGTAGATCATTTGTCGTGTTGCTTGGCATTCCAGTGGCAGTCAGAGGCTCCCATCCAGGAAAGGTGGGCAGACAGTTGAAAAGGAAACAGTAGCATTAACACACATAGTACACCATTCTAAACTCAGTATGCAAGTGAGTTTACTGCCTGGCAACTTGTCATTGACACCTCACTGCAGAGAGAGAAAGAAGCCCCCCACCCTACCACTAGGCAATTGCTAAGACTAGATTTGTGTCTTTGAAGAAATTCTCTAACACATCTGTCTCAAGTGCACTTACCTGCCACCAGAGCCCTTCGTAGCCTTTTCCATTGTTTTTCCCTTAAGATATAGTTAGAGACATAATTTGTATCAAGCAGCTGATGGGAGGTATTGCCTCAATTCAGTCTAACCTTCATCAAAATACTTAACTCTTTCTAGGGAGATGCAAGTTTGTACAGGCAAGCATTTTTAGAAATAAACAAATAAGTAAATACCACATAATGTGTGTATTCTATAACTCTCTTTTTCAATCATCAATTATGAGAGGAAATGTAATTCAAATAACAATCAGCTATTCAATTGACCATAGTTCCTATTGCAATAAGTAAGCAGTTCTAATAAAATGCCACTTGGTCCTTTAACTCTTTCAGGTCATACCTGCACAATATGTTAAAACTCCAAACTGTCCTAGAAGTCAGAAGGAATAAACAAAACTTCTAGGATCTTTGAAAGGCAGCTCAAGTCTGTCTTGCTAAAATGTAAATGGCCAAGAGTTTCTAATGCTAAAGCTACTCGCAATAGAAATAGAATCATTTGGGAGAAATGGCATTAATGTCTTCAGGACAATTACTAGAGAATATGCACTGTATCTAGTGACAATACACACTTTTTCACCAGAATATGGTGTACATTGAGATTTACATGAATAAATGGGTCATTGCACATGACCATTATATGCCACACCTGTGTAAGTCACATAAACAGTCCAGGTGTTCTGCATATATTGATTTCAAAGATATCTCTTCACTACAAACCACATCTAGTGCTGACTGAGGTTTCCTTAACGGTCATCCATTTTTTTCTCTACTCCATTTGCAAGATTAAATAGACCTGTTTCAGCATGGTAAAAATAACCAAAATATCCCATTACTGCTTTTTTGCAAAGGTCACTCTCCTGCTTTGAGCTAGGGTTATTTTTAATCACAGGTTATATATCTTAAAGGCAAGGCCTTTATTGAAACTTTCAGTTCATTTTTAAAAGTCTCCAGACACATTGAATAAATCACAGCTCAGAAGTAAAATGTAGCAATGGGCTCTCTACCTTCTTACATTCAAGGCCCTAGGGAGCCAGTTTCCAACTATCCCTACCTCCAATGCAAATTAGCTCATCACCCAGACAAGATCAAGATGATAGTGCTCATCTCAGCATACACAGACTAGGAAATTTCAACCCATTGTTGGCCATAGCACTGGTTTTCAATAAGCTATAGAACAAAAGGAATTGAACTTTATGTGTCACCGAAAATCTCCTGGAAGCTTTTCAGGAAGAGAAGCAGAGACATAATGTCCTGGCTGAAGAATAGGGTAGAAGCTGAAATCTATGTTTCTTTAAATGCATAACTTCTATTTGTCACTAGAAATGCCTCACTTTAAATTTATCTCAGCTCTTGTTAAAATGTCTCTGTCACAGAAATATCTGGTTTTCTTTGGTAACTGAAACTAAGGAAGTCTCATGGATAAATTTCATATTTGTTGAGTTTGCAAAAGTAATATATAAAGAGATATTTATGGATTTTGTCCTCAGGATCTATCCTTTTGATTTATGACATTGTTTATACTATTGTTTAAGGTTACAGCTTTGTAATATACCTGGAAATCATATACAAATAGGACAAATTTTTAATCAGATTAAATATTCAGAAGATAAAGTGTCTGCCAGCATTTTCATTTGTTTTAGTCTGAATGCCAAATAACAAATAGCTTTCTCCAGATCTCAAAATCCAGCATAATGAATCAACTTCTCCATGTGCTATAATATTTTATATTTAATATGTTAATATAAATTTGTTGCATTATTTCAAAAAATAAATTGGAATGGTCGCTATAAGAAGATGCATAAGCCTACATTCTCCATAATGCAGTAGCACCCACACATTGTCTTTTTTTCTAATAATCTGAATTTATTTTTATTTATATATATATTTATTTTTATGGAATTTATTGAGGTGACATTGGTTAATAAAATTATATAGGTTTCAATACAGGTATTGAATGTGTACAATACAGAATGTGTACAATGTATTGTGTGTTCACCACCCCAAGTCAAGTCTCCTTCCATCACCATTTATTCCCTCTTTACCCTCTTCTACCTCTACCCTAACCCATTCTCCATCTTGTAATCACCATACTATTATCTGTATCTATGTTTTGTTTTTTTTCTTCACTTAATCCCTTCATTTTTTTACACCCAGCCCCCCAACACCCTCCCTTCTGACAGCTGTCAGTCCCAAGCATCATCTTAGCCATCAGCAACAGAGTTCTGAGAAATGAAGTAAATTGTCACTCAGCAGTTACAAATATACTTGGCCTACCCGTAGAATGTTCTACATGGATTTCAACACAGTTTACGATTGTCAACCTCTGTTAAGGGTCTAAGTAATTTTTTTTTCTATCTCAAGGGAGGGGAAATAAAAGTTAGCTTGTAACAAGTAAAGTTTTACAAAGATGAGCTTCCATTATGCACTTTTACCATTATTAATTCAGGAACCACATCTGGACTATTCTTTGAACAGTCATCTAGTGGCAGATGTCCCCTCTGCACCTAGAGTTATCAGAAACTACAAAAAATTTCCAAATGTTTGTGTGTTTGTTTTATTTTACATTCTATGAAACAGTAGTCATCATTCAGAAAGTATAAAAAGAATGTCCCTCGCCCTGACTGGTTTGGCTCAGTGGATAGAGTGACAGCCTGCGGACTGAAGGGTTCCAGGTTCGATTCCAGTCAAGGGCATGTACCTTGGTTGCAGGCACATCCCCAGTAGGGGACGTGCAGGAGGCAGCTGATTGATGTTTCTCTCTCATCAATGTTTCTGACTCTCTATCCCTTTCCTTTCCTCTCTGTAAAAAATCAATAAAATATTTAAAAAAAATAAAAAAATAAAAAGAATGTCCCTCCCTCAGCTCAATTTATTCTCAATTATTAAATTAGTTGTTAATAGAAAAGAAGAAAATCTCATTGCTGTTTTCCACACCATAGACATATAGAAAGAATTATGGATTAAATAATAAAGTCCCTTTAATGGACCTGACTAAAATTGTTTGATTTTTCCAGAACACTATACCTTCTTACTTTAGCTACATATAACAATGTAAATACCTATGGTATTTGATGATAGTGGCTGTCCTTCTCATAGACGATGAAAAACAAAACTCTTGTCCAAATGTGCATGATTAATTCACTGAATTGGAGATTTTATACTTCTAGATAGCTTCATAAATAATTATTCTAATGAGTTGGTAAATACAAAAACTAGACAATCTTCAGCTTTCCTTTGGAGCCATAAATTTAGTCCAAGAAAATATCACATAAATCACTGCTTGAAAATGTATAGCATACCCCTTCTAAAAATGAAGTGTTACTAAGTACATATACTGCCATGCACCACATAACAATGTTTTGGTTAATGACTGACCACATGTAAAATAGTGGTCCCATAAGATTATAGTGGCACTGAAAAATTCCTATCACCTAGTGGTGTCATAGCCACTGTAGTTCAACACATTACTCAAGTGTTTGTGATGATGCTTGTGTATACAAACTTACTACATTGAAATCATGTAAAGTATAGCATGTACAATTATGTGCAGTGCATAATACTTGGTAATGATAAATGACTACTTTACTAACTTATGTATTTACTATAGTTTTTTTATTATTGTTTTATTTTGTATATATTTTATCTTCACCTGAGGATATATTTATTGGAGAGAGAGAGAGAGAGAGAAAGAGAGAGAGAGAGAGAGAGAGAGAGAGAGAGAGAGAGAGAGAGGAAGGGATAGAGAGAAAGAGAGAAATATCAATGTGAGAGAGAAACATCTCTTGAGCCCTGACCAAGGATCAAATCTGCAACCTATGTATGTGCCCTGAATGGGAATCTAACCTGCTACCTTTTGCTGTACAGAATGATGCTCCAACCAACTGAGCAACTTAGCCAGGGCTATTATTGTTTTAGAGTGTACCCTTTCTACCTATATAAGAAAGTTTGCTGTAAAATAGTATGCCATGTTGGCTAGCAGATGCCTTATACATATCATTTTTACTGAGTCTCTTGATTGCATCATTTCTCTTGTGTTTGATTCAATCTTGTGTTGTTTTGTACGGTGATATGCTGTATAGGCTTGAGCCTCAGAGCAATAGACTGTACCATATAGACTAGGTGTGTAATAGGCTATACCACCTATGTTTGTCTATTTTATGATGTTTGAACATTGACAAAATGCCTAATGATGCATTTCTCAGAATGTATCTTTGTCATTAAGTGGTGCAAGACTATATTATAGTATGTTTATAAAATATGCACAATTCTCTCTAGTGTTTTCATCTTTTGGTCATACCTGACTGAAATGTAAGTTTAAAAAAATATAAGGAACTATTTATTTGGTAATAAAACATGTTTGCAAATGTTTTGTCACCCCTCCAAATAAGAGATAGCCCTGGCCTGTGTGCAGAGTGGTTAGAGTGTCAGCCTGCTCACAGAAGGGTCATGTGTTTGGTTCAGTCAAGGGCATGTACCTAGGTTGCAGAGTCAATTCCTGGCCCCAGTTAGGGAAGGTTCAGAAGGAAACCAATTGATGTGTCTTTCTTCTCTCTCTCTCTCTCTCTCTCTCTCTCTCTCTCTCTCTCTCTCTCCCCCCCCCTACCATCTACTTCCTCTAAAATCAATGAAAAAATATCCTAGGTAGAGGATTAATAACAAACAAACAGATGGAGTCTAAGTTCCCTTTACTTGAACCTGAGTGGGTTTTGTAACTGCCTCAACAAATGTAATAGAGCAGAGGTGACTTCTGAGGATAGGCTTCTACTGCTTTCTCTTGGGACACTCATTCTGAAATCCTTTAGCCATCATGTAAGAAACCCAGCTGCACTTAGTTCAGCACGTGGAGAGTCTACACAGAAATAGAGAAAGATGTCTGGGACACTTCAGCTGTTCTAAACTCCAGCTGTTTGAGTCTTCCAAGTATAGCACAGTACATAGAGTGTAGAAGTCTTTGAGATAACCCCAACTCCAACCACCATCTGGCTATAGTTGCATGTCTAATGCAACCACAGACTTGACAAAAATGGCCTAGTTAAGTCCAGTCAACCCTCATATTTATGAGCAAAATATATGATTGTTATGGTTTTTAAGACACTGTTTTGGGGATGACTTGTTACATAGCCAGAACAATACCTTATACTTCTTTGATGTCCCCAATGGTGCTTAGTATAATCTGAGTACTTATAGGTATGTAACAGTTTGATTGAACACTAAACAAACATTAATAATTTTGCAGTAGATAAAATTTTAGGTAAATATTTAAAATAATTTCATCCAAATTCAAAATAACTCTTTTTAAACCACTTTTTATCATCATCTACTAAATGCATTCAAAATCTTCAGACCTCAGTGGATTCTCAGAGGATATACCTGTTTATATTATAAATCAAGAACAATACGGGGTTGAGTGTCCTGGAATCTCACCCAACTTGACCCTTCACTGAGTACATGGGAATATTCATGTGGCATGATAAAGAATGATATACATCAAAATATTCTATCATCAAAAATTTTGTCTCAAATTCCCAAATAATGGAAAATACGGTATCCACCTTTCTCACAAAGATGTTATAATTGCCACTCCTAAATTTGCTCTTCCTTCCTGAAACCATTCTAGATTAAGTTCCCATCATTTCTAGCTTACATACTCAAATTCTCTTAAATAATCTGTTTTCTTTGCCCCCCATATTATATTCTCAATACAATGGATAGTTGTTTTTGAAACGTAAATCGTATTACCCCATGCTTACAGTGCTTCAATGTCTTCTCTTTGCATTTAGGATAAAATATATATATATATATATATATATATATATATATATATATATATATATATATATATATATATATTAACCAGGACCTACACAGTCCTATGTGATCTGGTCTTTGCCTATGTCTTTAGCTCTTTTACAAAACCTCAACCCACTTGGCCCAGTCACAGTGGGCTCCTTTCATGTCCTAGATCATGACAAGCTTTTTCATCTAATATACTTTTACACATGCTGTTTTTTCTGCCTGGAATACCCATAGCCCAGTCCTTCTTCTTTTATAACAGACTCCTTTGTAGTAGATCTCAGCTGAAATCATTTCTCCAGAACAGCTTTTCCTGGTCAACCTAAAGTGGTGTTCCAATCCCCAACATTACTCTTTTACGGAGCCTGTTCATTTGTCCTTTATGGTGATTATCACAATTTATAATTATGCATTTATTTGTGAACAAATTTTTAAATATATTTCTCCCTTATTAGATTATAAACACCTCTAAAGCAGAGATAGTATCTAGTATTGTCTGCTATACATTAGACATGGATAATGTATTTAAAATAAATACATGAATTGCCACTGATACATTTTGAAATTCTACAATACTAATTATTAAATGGTTGACAATGAAAGTGGATCATGATTTAGACAGCATATCTAACCCAGAACCTTTTTATCTGGCAACTATAGTGAAAAAATAACCAGAAAAGGCCAGAACACAAAAGAGAATACTCCAGGATACTATGAGGTGGTGGGGGTAGGGGAATTGTCCATCAATTCACAATTCATATAGTATACTTATCTCTAAAACATAACTGCTTCTTTAAAGCTTGGCTTCCAGGGGCACTTTTACCTACTGTAATGGATAAATTTAAGGACTTAGGGATGCCCAGATAGCTGATTAAACATTATTTCTGGGTTTATCTGTGAGAGTGTTTCTGGAAGAGATTAGTATGTGATTCAGTAGACTGAGTGAAGAGATCTGTCCTCACCAATGTGGGTGGGCATCATTCAATCCTTTGAGGGCCCAAATGGAACAAAAAGGCATAGGGAGGATGAATTTTCATTCTTTTTTCTTGAGATTGGACATCCTGCCTTCATACATTGGAGCTCCTCCTTCTTGTGGACTTTGCCTTTGGAGTAGGAGTTACACTACTGACTCAGACTGAATTATAACACGGGGTTTTCTGGTTCTCTAGCTTGTAGATGTCAGACTTCTTTCTTTTTAAAATGTTTTTTTTTTTTTAAATCCTCATTGGAGGATATTTTTTCCATTGATTTTTAGAGAAAGTGAAAGGGAGGGGAGAGAGAGAGAGAAAGAGAGAGGGAGAGAGAGAGAAACATTGATGTGAGAGACACATGGACTGGTTGCTTCCTGCATATGCCCTGACTAGGGCCAGGGATCAAACCTGCAACTGAAATACATGCCCTTTCCCAGGAATTGAACCTGAGACCTTTAGTCCGTGGGCCAATGCTCTAACCACTGTGGGCCAGGGCAGCAGATTGTGGGACTTTTTAGCCACATATGCCAATTCCTATAATACATTTTTCTCTCTCTTCCTCTCATTATACATATTAGTTCTTCTCTAGATAACTAATACAGCTAGTTCTTGTTTCTTCACTTTTATCCTATGAAATTGACTTGTCTTTTTTCCTGTATTCAGAACAATCAAAATGACCTAGGGAAGTATAGTTTTGTTGATAATGAAAAATAAAAGCCTTGGATAAATTTAAGACCAAAAATCAGGCAAATAGCTATATATTCCTTTGGCCCTTATTTTATGATTCTGTATATTATCATTTTTTTCCTTCTGAAGTCAGGTCTTTCTTACACACTGGAGCCTCTTTTCCTTTACCTTACTAATTTTACCCAGTGCCTTATATATAAAATAGCACACAAAAGATATTTAAGTAAAAATGTTGATAATTAATTCATCGTTATCATCATCATCATCATCATCTTCATCTTCATCACAAAATTTTTACAACTCTCTAGGCTTTGCCTGCCTTATTTTTCCTCCCTTGTACTTGGAACATTATTTAAATTTTACTATTCCATCAGTGTCACAGGATAGACATCTCATCGATACCTAAAACATAGTAACTAATTGCCTTTATTTGGATAGAAATCTATCTCATGGGATAAAGGGGCTTTCTCTTGGCTCTGCAAATTATGATTCTCTAACTTTCAATATATAATTAGCCTTAGGAAGAACTTAAAGGGCCAAATAAGATATATCAGTGTAAAACCAAAGCTAATAGATGAAAAGTCCACCCCAAAATTCTCATGTATTTCACTACCATCTTTCTTTTAGAATAGCTTTGGTGTGAGGTATAACCTAGAAGTTAAATATTCTCTCCCCTTTGTCTCACTTGAAGTCCCAAAACCAAAACGCAGCAGATCCAGTTTTAGTAAATAAAGGTTTTATTATGTAGATCTAGAGCATTTATTTTTAAGGAAAGAGGTTTTTTTTTATTAAAACATCATGGTGGTAGCTGAGTTAAGGGTAAGAATATTTTAAAGCATAAAAATTTAATTTGCCCCCAACTTTAGAAAGCAAGATAAGGAAAGGTTTCTAAATGAGCCTATTGTAGAGAAGCACATTAATCAGATATAAATATTGAGGTGAAGTTACCTAAATTTTGTCTCCTCGTTAGGACTATAAGCTCTTTATAAGTTCTGTGCTTTACACATCTCTGTTTTAACCAGTCTATAAAAATGTTCATAATACTTTGCCTCAAATATACTAAGCGCTTAATATTCATTACATATTTCTACATCTCTCTCCAGCAACCACTTCATCCTGATGCATAACTGGATTTCCCAGGGGATCAAAAGGTCTGCAGTCAAATGGAGCTCATAAGAAAGAGCCAGCCCTAACATTCTAACAAATGGATAAAACTCCATCTGTGTTCACGGACACTTGTTTGTGTAGTAAAACAAGATGGAGCTTATTGTGAAATGCACAAGTCCTCCAAGCAGGAATTCAAATCTGTCTGTGAAAAACTCATATAATCAAGATGCAATTTTGAAACCCATAATTATGATGCAAAAGACAACTACATAACCCAATGCCGGGAGCCGGTCCATGCTTGCTGTTTCAAGGGACCTGGCGTATATAGCATACTGTTCTTAATATGTTTTCTCCCCTTAGCGCTGTGTGTTTTAACCAAGGTCACCTCTCCGAGAAAGGTTGTTTCCCCAGGTAGGAATTTTTCCCTGAAGTCAGGGAGGGGATGCCTCTCCTAGAAAGGTTGTTTCCCCAGGTAGGAATTTTTCCCTGAAGTCAGGGAGGGGATGAAACTCCTTAACTAAGTGCCAGGCGGGTAGTTAATCACTACAAACAATCATGCTTAAGCTACACAATCTTTACTCCCTGGAATGGAGATAAGAAACGCCCTAACCTTTGTAATAGAAATTGACAGGATTAAAATCAACTGGTATAAATAGGGATGTAACAAGACAATAAACAGCAGAACTTCGCTGGAGATCCAGACCAGAACTTGGCTGGAGATCCTGGCTGGAGATCCTGGCTAGGCTGCTGATCAACTGAACACTGTCTCCGTGTCCTTCCTTCTTCGCCGACTCCGTCCACACCTTTGGGGAACCCCTGGACCTGCTGGGGCTGGACCCCAGCAACCCAATTCAGGATACCAATTCTCATCATGTTCTTGATTAATTTTTCTTCTAACCAAACATTGATTCAGCTAATATTTACTAGGCATTTCCCTATATGCAAGGTACAATGTTCAGTTAGGGAGAGGTAATATAGAGTACAAAATATATAAAATGTAACTTATGGTCTTAGAAAATGTATAGTCTAATTGAGAAGGTAGAACACATACAGAAATAACTATAATACAAAGTAAGAAGCAATTAGAACCATAAAAATGCTTTAGATAAAAATTCTAGCTAAGTTGAGCATTGTAAAGATATGTGAGATAAGGAAGACTTCCTAAAGAATGTGGTAGTTGAATTGGAACTACAATGATAAGTAGGTAGGTCCTGAATATCTAGAGATGAGAAAGAGTATTTTTATCACATACCACATTTCACTGTGGTGGACATATAATGAGCATTGTGTCTGTTACCTATTGCTCTTATAACAATTTATATAAATTTAGTGGTTTAAAACAACACAAATTTATTATCATACAGTTTTGGAGGTCAGAAGTCTGAGTAAGTCTCACTGGGCTAAAATAAAGGTATCAATAGGCCTGTCTTCCTTCTGGAGGATCTAGGAGAGCTGTTTCCTTTCCTTTTCCAGCTTCTAGAGGTGGCCTGCACTCCAAACTTCTGTCCTCATATCACTTAGTACTCACTCTGATCTAGCACCCTCTTATAATCATTCTTGTGATTAGCTCTGGGTGTAATCCAAAATAATCTCCCTTTCTCAAGATCCTTAATTTATGCCCTGCTGGTGTAGCTCAGTGATTGAGCATTGACCTATGAACCAGGAGGTCATGGTTTGATCCCAGGTCAGGGTACATGTGGAAGGCATGCAGGAGACAGCAGATCAATTATTCTTTCTCATTATCTCTCTCTTCCTCTTTCTCTCCCTCTCTCTTTCCCTCTTCCCCTCTGAAATCCATTTTTAAAAATATCCTTAATTTAATCACATCTGCAAAGCTCCTTTGTCCATATAGGGTAAAATATTCACACTCTCCTGGGATTAGGTTGTGGACATCCTTGGAAGGCCATTAATCAGCCTACCCCAAGTACTTAATTCAGTAGTTGTTTATTGATTTACTTGCCTTTATTAAACACTTCACATTACTGCCACAAATTTAAGAGTTTGGGTGTTTTGTGTTTATTGATGTATAATTAACAAAATATTTAAAGTATTAATATTATGATTATACTAGTGGCCCAGTGCACGAATCCATGCATGGGGGTTCCCTCAGCCCAGCCTGCACCCGCTCCAATCGGGGACCCCTTGGGGGATGTCCAACTGCCAGTTTAGGCCCGATCCCTGTCAGACATCCCTCTCGCAATCCAGGACTGCTGGCTCCTAACCGCTCACCTGCCTACCTGCCTGATCACCCCTAACCACTCTGTCTTCTGGTCTGCTTGCCCCAAACTGCCCCCCCCCCCGCCAGCCTTCTCACCCCCAACTGCCCCACCTTGCCTGCAGTCGGACATCCCTCTTGCAATCTGGGACTGCTGGCTCCTAACCTTTCACCTGCCTGCCTGCCTGATCACCCCTAACTGCCTCTGCCTCTGCCTGCCTGATTGCCCCTAACCCCTCTGCCTGGCTGCCTGATTGCCCCTAACTGCCTCTGCCTGCCTGCCTGATCACCCCTAACTGACCTCCCCTGCTGGCCTGATCTCACCCCCAATTGCCCTCCCCTGGCAGACTGATTGCCCCTAACAGCCTCTGCCTCGGCCCCCACCAACATGGCTTTGTCTAGAAGGAAGTTGGAAGTCCAGAAGATGGCCGGTCGACCCAGTCTATTTAGCATATTACCCTTTTAGTAGTATAGATAGATTGCTTAAATGGGGAGGGAGCCTTTTTCATCAGGAGGAGATGCTCTTGGTAGACAAAAATACATAATCCCTATAACTGGATTGATAGCCAGCCATATGCACTATACTGCCAAACTGTTCATTGAAAAATTGAACCGCTTTCTTACACCTTACACCAAACAGTTGTTGCCCTTAAAACCCCTCCTCAGCCCCCACCCTAGGTTCTGCCTTCACAGTTCACCCAGATTAGGTTCTGATTGGTCAGTTTCTATGCCAGTCAGCATCAAAAGCTCCGCTTCCTAGGCAGCCATTGGCTCCTCACACTGCACACAGATTTGGTTCTGATTGGTCAATTTCTATGCCAATCAGCATCTTCAGGCCTATCAGTGGGCCTGATCAGAGAGGTAGGGCTGATCAGTAGCCCCAGAAGAGGCCCAAGAGAAAGAGAAGCACGGCTGCTGGCCAGCCCTGGAGTGAAAGAGAGACTCAAGTGGTGATCAACAGCTGCCACGGAGGCTACAGATCAGACCCTGATTCTCTCTCCAGGCCTCTCTTAAGGCCTGATACACAGCTCCCTCTGCAGTCAGTGTTGGGTCGGGTGCCTGCAGCAGCAGTCTGTGCTGGGTCAGCACGGCAACCTAGCACTGACTTCTGGTTGGGTTGAGCCTTTGGTGGTTTTGGATGTTATGGACCCTGGATTTTTATATATTTGGATTACATACACTTGTGAAAGGATAGCCACAGAGTTTTTGGACACATATATTACCTCACATATCTACTTTTTTTTTGGTGAGAACATTTAAGATATACACTCTTAGCCAAATTCAATTATACAGTGCAGTGTCATCAACTATAGTCACCATGTTGTATATTAGATATTCAGACCTAGATCTTATTCATCCTATAACTAAAAGGCTGTGCCCTTTTACCAGCCTTTCCCTATTTTCCCCACCCCCCCAGACACTAGCAACCACCATTCTACTCCCTTGTTTCTATGTGTTCAACTATTTTTAAGATTCCATATATAAGTGATAACATTCAATATTTGTCTCTCTTTGTCTGACATTTCACTCAAGATAATGCCCACCAGGTTCATCCATGTTATTGCAAATGACAGGATTTTCTTCTTTTTAAAGCTGAACAATAGTCCATTGTGTGTATATGTATATATATATATATATATATATATATATATATATATATACACATACATATATATATATAAAACTTTTTCTTTATACATTCATCTTTCAGTGTATACTTAAGTTGTTTCTGTACTTTGGCAATTGTAATTAATGCTGCAATAAACATGGGAGTACAGACACCTCTTCAAGACAGTGATTTAGTTTCCATTGGATATATACTCAGATGTGGGATTGATGTTGAATCATATGGTATTCTATTTTTAATTTCTTGAGAAACTTTATTATTATTTTCCATAATGGCTATACCAGTTTATAGCTTCACTGACTGTGTACAAGGGTTCCCTTTTCTCCACAACCTCCCCAGCATTTATCTCTTGTCACCAACTGTGTACAAGGGTTCATGTTCCCCCACATCTTCACCAGAATTTATCTCTTGTCTCTTCAACATTTCATGTAATACTGGTTTGTCTTTTTGATATATTTCCTAACAGGTGTGAGATATGAAATAACATCTCATTTATGGTTTTTATTTGCATTTCTTTGATGATCTATGATTTTGAGCATTTTTTCATGTACTTGTTGGCCTTCTTTGGAAAAAAATATCTAGTCAGGTTCTTTGCTCATTTTTTAATTGTGTTATTTGTTTTTTGCTATTGAGTTGTATGAGTTGCTCATATATTTTAGATATTAACCACTTATCATACATGTCATTTGCAAACATTTTCTCCTATTTCATTCTGCCCTACAACGTTTATTTTACTTGCTGATTGTCTTATGAAGCTTCCCTTATACATAACAAGATGCTGTTTTATCGATGCTTTTAAGATTCTCTTTTTGTCTTTAACCCTTGGCATTTTAATTATAATGTGTGGGGAGAACATATTTTTAACACTCAATAAAAGCTGTTTCTACTTGTATGTCATACTTTCTAATTGATTTTTATTCTTTTAATTCCTAAAATTTCCTGCCTACATGGTGTAGTTGGTGGTGTAATTAAAGCAAAGCCATAGTACCACACCTGCCCCAAACAATCTCCCTAGCAACCTGCTACATCTCATCATGCCAAATTTTCCTTGTTATCCCTCAAATTAAAGTGCTTTTATTAGAGGCTAAGCCTGGGTTATTTCTGTAGATATTACTCTTAAAATTCACAAAGATTACTTACTTGCCCAGAGGGTTGGTGTGATAATGATGCAGGGAGGTGATCTCAACATACATGATCTTCAGACATTTCAAACTATGATTGATGAACTAGTGAATGTGTGGGTTGTATCCATTCGCATTTGGTTCTTTTGAGTGGGGAAAAAGAAGTACCTGGAACAGAGAAAAGAAGAGGGAGGGTGAGATGTATGGCATATTTGTCCCCATGCCTGGCAGTATGGACTCATGTTTAAGATCTCTGTGTTAGAAAGGAGGGAACTATAGGCAAAAACTGAGAACTTGTTTTCATAAGGGCCTCTTTGAGAAATGTAAACACAGGCACTGCTAATTTAGTGTTTACAGTGACAACATACAGTTCTCAATGAGGGAAAGGACAAATCTCTCCATTTTTTCAAGAAACAGAATGGCTTCAGCTCAATGAAGACTGCAGGACATTCCTTATTGCTTTGCTTTTAAAACTAAATCACTGTTTCTTAGAGAAAATATAAAGTGTCAGATTAAGGGGTGATGGATAATAGGTGGTTAGACATCTACATTAATTCAATAGAAGCACAAGCCAAAACAATTTGAGTTTTATTATATGAGACCACTACCATTACCATTTTTATGTACAGATGGTGAGTCCTGGAGAAATTTTGGTAAACTTGGTAACTCTTCCCTCCAGGACTCTTCCAACAGCCAGGGTTACTTTATCAGATATAGCTAGTCATCGTTTGGAGAATCACAGAAACCCTGATGGATAAGGACAAAGGACAGATGATGGTTAATAGGAATAAACTCATTGTGACATGAAAGTCTTGAAGTTGTAGAATGACAAGATTCTACTACAGGACTAGATGTGTCTGGGACCCAGATAAAAGCAGCAGAACCTCACTTGCCAAAAGGTTGCTCTGAACTTTCCTACCAATCCTTACCTGATATTTACCTAAACCAGTATCTCTGAAAATATGGCCTTAGCATCAATTTTATCAGAATCATCAAAAAGGTATGTTAAATATGCAGGCTGTTAACCCTGACTTTATCATTACTGTTCAGAATCTCAGTTGTGGGGGAAGAGGAAGTAAGACCTGGGAGAGTGCATTTAACAAAGTCTTCAGATACTTAGGATGGACAAAAAACATATAGACAATTTAATTAAGGCTTCCCCTTGGCCTCAGCTCCCCTCCCTACCCCATCCTAAGACAAAATACAGCAAGAAAGCATATATCCACATTGGATGAATTTAAATGAAAAATAGTCTTAGTAATATGTCTATTTCATTCATTTAAGCTGTAAGGAAGTTCACAGAAAAGAGGTTTTATTTTATTTTATTGGCTGCAAAGCAGCAAAACTCCAGTGTTAGGGTTACAATGGTCACAATGGGCCAAGCTGAATAAAAAGTGTAAACCCACTCTATCCTTGTTTTTAAATGATAGTCTAGCTAACTACAAAATTCTACCATAGAAACAATAATACAAATACTTATTTAAATTATTCTTTAAGCCTTCTCTAAAGGAAAATTAGCCATTTAGTGGATAATTGTACACTGGAAATGTTAAACACTCAAATCTCTTAGGATTACTAACCACTGACTTTCAGTTAACAGTAATCTCTGGGGGACCATCAGTTATAGTGGGGTCTTGTAGACTTCCAGTAATAAATGTAGTATTGCCCTGGGTCTACATCATGATCCACTTAGTGAAATCTTAATACTATCTTGACTTTATTTCTCCAGTTCTTGAGTTAAATAAATAACCTTAACAAAGGCATGATTTCCATTTATAACCCATGAGTAATACAATTATTTTACAAGAAAGTATAATTTGGATTTTTGGTTTGTTTGTTTGTTGTTTTTTTTTGGAGATCAAAGCAGAAAAACCCAACTGTAGGGTCACAATGAAACTAGGTGATTCTTGGATCAACCAGCATTCCAAAAGGATCAGATAGCCCCATCAATATACTTAGTGCCTCTGGCTTCTAGTTACACCCACATGGGGGGAGTATTGTTCCGAACTTTGCACTCATGGACACATAGAAATCTTATATTCCAAAAACTGGTATAGGGGTAGGGTTTATATCAATATGAATGTTGATTTTTGTTATTTCTGGTGCTTTTTTAACCACCCACACAAGTTATTTCCCAAGCCTTCCAAATATATTAGGAAAATAAAGCATGTTGAGCTAAGAAGACAGTTTAATATCAACTTTTTATGGAAAAAAAAACAAAGCATGAATGTACTTTTAAACAATTCATTGAAACCCCATGTTAAACAATGCAAAGACTTTAAGGTGAGTATGATTCCCAGATGTCATGCAGTAGCTAAGGAGGCTTTTTTATCAAACACGATGTTGTTAGATAAAAGTTTTCTTTCTCCTTTGTTATCTAACCCTGCCAGTTTGTTGCTGGCAGCTATTCAGTAGCCAGTCAACAATAACAGAAAGCCATTGTTTAATAATTCAATTTTTAGTGAACTGGAATGCAAAAAGAAGCATTTAAATCTTGGGAATAAGTCTGAACAGAAATACCTGACCATATCTGTAATCCCCCTGCAACTTTAGGCCACAGGAACCTACAAACTAGCCTAACATTTATCTTTGGATTAAAGTAAAGCAGCTCATCAAGCAAAGTCAGCTTTGGACCTATGGGCTTTAAATGTCAACATCTTTATCCATAAAATGGAACAATTAACCCTAAGCTTTCAGACTCTCATTCAACTGGTTCAAACAACTCTGGACACTACTTACTTTGATCATTACAATTGCTAAATACTGGGTACATAAAGGCCCCTAGGCTGACTCAATACCACATCAAATCAATATTTTACCTTTATTTTCTGGATTGAAACTCTACAACAGAGAAAATTATTTGTTTTAAGGATTAACATCTGGAATGAACATTAAACTTATCATAAAGGCCCTGGCTGGTGTTGCTCAGTTGGTTGGAGCATCGTCCCATACACCAAATTGTGGCAGGTTCATTGCCAGGCCAGGATGCATGTGGGAGGCAATTGATCTTTCTCTCTCTCTCTCTCTCTCTCTCTCTCTCTCTCTCTCTCTCTCTCTCTCTCCCTCTCTCCCTCTCTCTAAAAATAAAAAAAAAAAATAGGAGGAAAAAATGGTGGCCGAATAGACAGACCTGTCCTGAGCCTTATCCCGGAGCAGATATAAGGAGCAACTAAATCAAATAACATCCACCTGGAATTGGCGAATTAGACACGGCTGGTGAGACAATTCTCAGTCAGGAAGGGCAAAAGATGCCTGGAGAAAGGTAGGATAGCGGATCTGGGCTGGAGAGAGATGTGGGACCACCAGGCCAAGAGGGTCAGAAGGAAGCTGCCTGGCAAAAAGCCTATGTCCCTTGGGTACAGGCATAACATCCAACTGTGGAAAGGAAGTCCGCAGGGCTGCTGGAGGCAGGGAATTCTAGATCTAAGTCCACAGCCGTGAGAGGCTGAGCCCAGAAAGGTGGCCTAAAGAGGCGCCCAAACCACACAGTGCTGGGTGGGGGGGAGTTGAGAAGAGGGGAAATAAATTCGCAGTCCCACAGTTGTTTTGCCTTTGTTTTGTCTTTGCTTTTATTCCAGCAGTTCTCAACCTGTGGGTCGCCAACCTGTAGGTCGAGACCCATTTGGGGGTCGAACGACCCTTTCACAGGGGTCGCCTAAGACCATCGGAAAACACATATATAATTACATATTGTTTTGGGATTAATCACTATGCTTTAATTATGTTCAATTTTTAACAATGAAAATACATCCTGCATATCAGATATCTACATTATGATTCATAACAGTAGCAAAATTACAGTTATGAAGTAGCAACGAAAATAATTTTATGGTTGGGGGTCACCACAACATGAGGAACTGTATTAAAGGGTCGTGGTATTAGGAAGGTTGAGAACCACTGTTTTATTCCCTAAACCCAGGTCATAGAACCTTTCAAATACAAACACTCACCCATGGCTGCAGTGCAGGTGGAGGTCCTGACTTGTGGAGTCTGGGGAGAGGCTGGGGAGCAGAGCGGGTCAGGGAAGCATCTAACACTGAGACATTCCTGACCCTCCAAACCTAAGCAGCCATTTTTCTCGTGAAGAGCCAGCCCCTCCCAGCAGCCTCAAGATAGCTAATACAGCCACACCCAGACTATACCAGACTCTAAATAGCCCCAAAGAGCCCTCAGGGACTGGGTTGAAGAGAGGCTGTTCAGTCCTGGAAAGTGATACAGCACCACCCCCACCTATAGCACTGTCAGAAACAGACACTTGAGAGATTCAGATTGACAGCAGGCAGACAAGCAAATCAGACAGATGCGTCCCACACGCTTGCAGCCAAGGCTGTGGAGACAGACACAAACAGAAGAGCGGTGAATTGCTTGGACTTTAAACATTGTGTGGACCCTGAGAAGTGGAAGACAGAACAGAAGAATGGGGTCTTAAACCAGCTCCCATGGGGCATTAAAATTCGGCTGAAGTGAACTACACTTCACTTTTTTTAAATTTTTTTATCATTTAATTTTTTTCTTTATTTTTTTATTTTTTATTTTTGGCATTATTTTTTCTTCATTCTATATTTATTTTTATTTTTATTTTATTTTATCTTATTTTTTCTTTTTCCCCACCCTTTTCTTCCTCACTTCTCCCTCTTACATCCTCTTTTCTCTTCTCCTGTCCCCACTTTATTTTTTCTCTTTCTTTTCTTTTTACCCCTTGTTAAAAATTCATCTTCTTTATCTGCTTTATTGACATGTTATTATTATTGTAGTCTCTGTTGGCTTACTCATATATCTAATTTCCTCTCCCCTGCTCCAAGTCCATGCACACTTCTCCAGTTTCTTTCTTCACTAGTCAATTTTTATGCTTGTTTTTCCTTTCCTCTCTCTCTCTTTCTTGCTCTCTTCTCCTAATTGTTTAATTAGTTTCACTGACCAAACTCAAGCATATCTGCTATCTCTCCTCTATTCTCCTTTTCCAAAAATCAATGAATAAATGAAGACATAATTTTTTTAATTTTTTTGTTTTATCATTTTATTTATTTGCTTATTTATTTGTTTATTTATTTATTTATTTATTTATTTTCTTCTTATCCACTAATTCTCTTCCTACCTCTTCTATACTGAACTATGGTTCTTCCCCTATTCATTAAATTCTTTAGCATTACTTTCTGTATATAAGCTCTGCCTCTCCAGATTCTGCCCATCCCCCCCTCCTATTTTTGGGTGTTTGTTATTTGCATTTTTTCATTTATCATTTTTTGCGGTGTTTTCTCCACGTGTATTTTTTTCTTCTTTCTTCTTCTTTTTCTTTTCACTCTTACTTTTTTTTTTCTTTTCTCAATATCATTTTTGCTCTCTTTTCAATATCCTAATTCTCTTTCCTCTGGTTGTCATTTCTGGGGTTATCGGTGTCATGAGTACATTTGTGTTTTTTTCCCTTTGTGTCATGTCTTCTCAAGTTGTGTTTTGTGCTGTTCAGTCAATATGGTAGTGAGCTAGCCACATAAGCAGACATCCTGAGAGGAGACTCCATCCAAGAATGAGACAATAACACTCAAGGCCCAACTAAACAAATAAATCCCACATTTCCCAAGTAGGGGGTATCCCCAGAATACCCAGCCCAAAAGACTGGAGAGATTGCACCACTGGGTTCCACAAAACATCTATCCTAATAAAAGGGTAATATGCTAATTAGACTGGACATCTTCTGAACATCTTCTGGATATCTTTCCAGACAAAGCCACTGTAGCAGGGGCTGAGGCAGAGGCAGTTAGGGGCAATCAGGCTGGCATGGAAGGGCAGTTATGGGCAATCAGGCCAGCAGGGGAGGGCAGTTAGGGGTGATCAGAGCAGCAGGGGAACAGTTAGGGCAGTGATGGCAAACCTATGACACGCATGTCAGAGGTGACATGATAACTCATTTTTTTGGTTGATTTTTCTTTGTTAAATGGCATTTAAATATATAAAATAAATATCAAAAATATAAGTCTTTGTTTTACTATGGTTGCAAATATCAAAAAAATTATATGTGACATGGCACCAGAGTTAAGTTAGGGTTTTTCAAAATGCTGACATGCCAAGCTCAAAAGGTTCACCATCACTGAGTTAGGGGGTGATCATTCTGGCAGGGGAGCAGTTAGAGGGCAATCAGGCTGGCAGGCAGAAGTGGTTAGGGGAAATCAGGCAGGCAGGCAAGTGAGCAGTTAGGAACAAGTAGTCCTGCAGGTATTGGGCCTAAACTGGCAGTTGGATATCCCCCGAAGGGTCCAAGATTGGAGAGGGTGCAGGCCAGGCAGAGTGACCCTCCAGTGTGCACGAATTTTATGCACCGGGCCTCTACTTTATTATATAAAACAAATGAAAAAAATCTGGGTGACATAGCAGTTTGATCTATAGAAACAATCACAAAGAGACAGCAAAGATGGGGAGACAAAGAAACAACTCCAGATGAAAGAAAAGAAGGACTCACCAGAAAAGTAAATAAAGGAAATGGAGGCAATTTGTCAGAGAAAGAATTCAAAGCAATGGTTATAAGGACACTAAAAAGGATGGAAGACAAATTCAACAAAATGTGTAAAAATCAAGAGGAAATGAAGAAGGAATCAAGTGTAAATGAAGAATGACTTAGCCTCAATAAAGAACACAATTGAAAGTTTCAACAGTAGATTAGAAGAAGCTGAGGAATGCTTCAGCGACCTAGAAGACTAGGTAGTAAAAACACCCAAGCAGAGCAGCAACTGGAAAACAACAACAACAACAAAAGCAGGAGGAGAGCCTAAGGGAGCTTTGAGACAACATAAAATGAAACTACATCCACATATTAGTGGTGCCAGAAGGAGAAGAAGCAGAAAAAGGAATAGAAAATTGTTTGAAGAAATCAGACAGAAAACTTCCCTGATCTAAGGAAGAAAAAAGTAACACAGGTCCCAGAAGCACACAGAGTACCAAAAAACATGAAACCCAAGAAAACGACACCAAGACACATAATAATTAAATTGGCAAACATCAATGACAAAGTAAGAATCTTTTTTTTGTCTCCCCATTCACAATACAGACCAGGCAAAGAGCCTGAGCTGAGGTGTATATGGGGTAAGTTTACTCTGCCTCCTACTTCTGTACAGTCAGTGTAAGAACACAGCCTGTGGTAAGCACCAGGAGGCCCAAAGTAAGAATCTTAAAGGCTGCCAGAGAGAGACACAAAGTTACTTACAAGGGAGCTCCATTTAGGCTATCAACTGATTTCTCAACAGAAACATCAGGCCAGAAGGGAATGGAATGAAATATACAAAAAGATACAAAGCAAGAGACTGAATCCAAGGACACTATGCACAGCAAGGCTATCATTCAAAATGGAAGGTGAAATCAGGACTTTACAGACAAAAAAAGGATAAGAGAGTTTATTAACATCAAGCCAGCAATGCCAGAAATCTTAAAAGGACTGATGTAAAAAGGAGAATTAGAAAGGGAAGAAGGAACACAGGCATAAAGAATAAAAATGACAAAAAAAACAAGTACTTATCTACACCAATAAAAGAGAAACATGCAAATTGGTGTCACTCCACTATGCCCACTAGCCAATTAGGATGAGTATGCAAATTAACCCAACAAAGATGGTGGTTAATTTGCATATGCAGGCACAGAGCAAAGACTGAAGATGACTGAAGACTGAAGATGACTAAAGACTAAAGAGGCTTGGCTTCTCCCCTGCAGCCGGAACGGAGAAGCCAAGCCTTGCTGCTGTGGCCCAAGTGAAGAAGCCAAGCCTCACTGCTGCAGCTGGACCAAAGGCCTGGGTCCCAGGTGCAGGAGGAAAACTGGTGCTGTCAGCCAGGGGAAGGAAGGCCTATTGGGCCTCTAGTTAATAATAATCTTAAATGTAAATGTAATAAATGCTCCAATGAAGAGACATAGGGTTGCTGAATGGATAAGAAACATGACCCACATATTTGCTGTCTACAAGAGACCCACCTCAGAACAAGGGACTCACACAGATTGATAGTGAAGGGATGGGAAAAAAATTTTCAGGCACATGGAAATGAAAAAAAGCTGGGGTTGCAATACTTATATCTGACTAAATAGACCTCAGAGTAAAGCCCTTAACAACAGATAAGGAGGGCCACTTCATAATACTAAAGAGAGCAATTTAACAAGAGGATAGAACTCTGCTAAGCATATATGCACCCAATGCAGGAGCACCCAAATACTTAAAAAAACTTCTGTCAGATATCAAGGAAGAGATCAACAGTAATACAATCATAGTAGGGGACCTTAATATACCATTGACACCAATGTATAAATCCTCTATACAAAAAATCATCAAAGAAACATCAATACTGAATGAGTCATTAGATCAGATAGAACTAATTGACATCTTCAGAACATTTCACCCCAAAGTAGCAGATTATACATTCTTCCCAAATTCACATGGGACATTTTAAAAAATAGACCACATATTGGGGTAGAGGCAAAATCTTTTCAAAATCAATAAGACAGAAATTATATGAAATATCTTCTCAGATCACAATGGCATAAAATTATAAATCAACTTCAATAAAAGCAATTAAAAACATCAAACACTTGGAGGCAAAATTGCACACTATTGAACAATGAGTCACCAAAAAGATCAAACAAGAAATAAAAAGCATCATGACAGCAAACAACAATGAAAACTCAGCAATTCAAAATCTATGGGACATGGTGAAAGAAATCCTGAGCAGGAAGTGCATAGCTCTACAGGCCTACCTCAAAAAATTAAGAAAAAAAAATGCTATTTAATTATCTAAACTGACAATTGAAATAATTAGAAAGAGATCAACAAGAAAAGCCTAGAGTATGTAGAAGGAAGAAAATAATAAAGATCCAAGAGGAAATAAATGACATAGGTACCAAAAAAATAATAATAATACAAAAGATTAATGACACCAAGAGCTGGTTTTTTGAAAGGACAAACAAGCTTGTTGAACCTCTAGCCAGACTCACCAAGAAACAAAGAGAGAAAACTCAAATAAACAAAATGAGATATGAAAGAGATGAATAACAACTGACCCCACAGACATACAAAGGATTATAAAAAATACTATGAACAACTATATTCTAACAAACTGGACAGCCTACATGAAATGGATATATTCCTATAAAAATACAATCTTCCAAAACTCAACCAGGAAGAATAAAAAAACCTGAATAGGACTATAACTACTAAAGAAATTGAAGCAGTAATTAAAAAAAAATCTTCTAGCAAACAAAAACCCTGGTCGGGAAGCCTTTACAGGGAGTTTTACCAAACATTCAAATAAGAACTAAAATCTATCCTCCTCAGACTATTCCAAAAAATTCAAGAGCAAAGAACACTTCCAAGCTCTTTCTATGAAGCCAGCATTATCTTAATCCCAAAACCAGATAAAGACACTACAAAGAAAGAGAATTACAAGCCAATATCCCTGATGAACATAGATGCCAAAATCCTCAACAAAATTCTAGAAAATCATATCCAGCATTACATTAGAAAGATCATACCCCATAACCAAGTGGGACTTATTCAAGGCATGCAAGGCTGGTGCAATACCTAAAAATCCATAAATGTACACATCACATAAATTGAGAGACAATAATCACATAATCATATCAACTGATGCAGAAAAAGCATTTGACAAAATCCAACACCTTTTGTTCATAAAAATGCTCAGCAAAGTGGGAATAGTGGGATCATACCTCAATAAAATAAAAGCCCTATATGACAAACCTACAGCCAACATCATACTCAGTGGGCAAAAATGAAACTCATTTCCCCTAAGAACAGGAATAAGACAGGGATGCCCACTTTCACCACTCCTGTTCAATATAGTACTGGAAGTGTTAGCCATAATGATCAGAGAAGAAGAAATAAAACACATACAAATTGGAAAAGAAGAAGTAAAACTGCCCTTATTCACAGATGATATAATACTATATATAGAAAACCCCAAAAACTCCATCAAAAAACTACTAGAACTAATAAATGAGTTTGGCAATGTAGAAGGATACAAAATTAACACCGAGAAATCTATGGGCTTTTTATACACCAACTAGAGGCCTGCTGCATGAATTCATGCACAGGTGGGGTCCCTTGGAGTGGCCTGTGGAGATTGGGCTCCAGCCTTGCAGCCCTGCAGCCCTGCCTGGCACCCCACCTTAGCCTGGTGCTGCCCCTTCACTTGCTAGACCATCCTGTCTGCGTGGCGATTGGTCAGGCCAGGCCCCATGCCTAGCTCCTTCAGGAACTGAGAGCTGGGCATCAACCCTGATCCCCGCTGCCGCCACTGCTGGTCACCATCTGCGGGGTGATTGGTGGGGCCATTGGAACCTTGCTTGTACCCGCCTTGGCCTGGTGCCACCTGCTCACTTGCTCCACTATCCTGCCACAGTCCCACTCTCATCGGGGCCCATCTGGGCCAGTAGCGCCTTCACTGCTGCCTGATGCCAGCGCTGCATAACTGGTGCCTACCATGTTCCATGCTGCCCCCTGGTGGTCAGCGCACATCATAGTGACCAGTGGAACTCGCAGTTGAATGACCGCCTGAGGGGACAATTTGCATATTAGGCTTTTATTATATAGCATAATGAAATCACAGAAAGAGAAATGAAAAAAAATCCCATTTAGCATCGCACCAAAAATTAAGAAAACTAGGAATAAAGTTAACTAAGGATGTAAAAGACCTGTACTCAGAAAACTACAAGATCTTGAAAAATGAGAATGAGGAAGACATAAACAAATGGAAGAACATACCATGTTCATGGATTGGTAGAATCAACATTATTAAAATGTCCATACAACCAAAGCAATATACAGATTCAATGCAATCCTCATTAAAATACCAATGGCATATTTCAAAGATCTAGAACAAACTCTCCAAAAATTCATCTGGAATAAAGAAAGACCCCAAATAGCCACAGCAATCCTAAGAGAGAAGAACAAAGTTGGAGGGATCACAATACCAGATATCAAGCTATATTACCAAGCCATGGTTCTCAAACCTGCCTGGTAGTGGCACAAGAACAGACATATTAACCAATTGAATGGAACAGAGAGCCCAGAAATTGACCCAAGCCATTATGCTCAATTAATATTTGACAAAGGAGGCAAGAGCATACTGCTGGGGTCCAACCGCAGCAGGTCCAGGGGTCCCCAAAGGTGTGGACGGAGTCAGCGAAGAAGGAATGACACAGAGACAGCATTCAGTTGATCAGCAGCCTAGCCAGGATCTCTAGCCAAGTTCTGGTCAGGATCTCCAGCCAGGTTCAGTCACCAGGTTTTAGTCAGGTTCTCTTGCCATGTTCTCTCCAGGTTCTGTAGCCAGGTTCTGTCTCTAGGTTCTTCAGCCAGGTTCTCTCGCTAGGTTCTGTCTCTAGGTTCTGTGTCCTGTTGTCTTGTTACATCTGTATTTATACCAGTTGATTTTAATTCTGTCAATCTCTATTGCAAAGCTTAGGGCATTTCTTATCTCCATTCCAGGGAGTAAAGATTATGTAGTTTAAGCGTGATTGTTTGTAGTTAAAGTGATTAACTACCTGCCTAGCACTTAGTTAAGGGGTTTTATTCCCTCCCTAGCTTCAGGGGAAAATCCCTACCTGGGGAAACAACCTTTCTCGGAGAGGTGACCTTGGTTAAAACACAAGCGCCAAGAAGGTGAGCAAACATATTAAGAACAGTATGCCATATATGCCAGGTCCCTTGAAACATATGCTGTGCAGATGTTTCTTCCCTGCAGCGACTGTCTCAAGCAGCAAGGATGGACCGGCTCCCAGCAAGCATACAATGGAGTCAAGACAGTCTCTTCAATAAATGGTGCTGGGAAATTTGGTCAGATACATGCAAAAAAAATGAAAATAGATCACCAACTTACACCATAAACACACACAAAAAAAAAACAAAACAAAAACAAAAACAAACAAACAAACAAACAAAAATGCAAAATGGTTAAAGGACTTAAATGTAAGATGGGAAACCATAAAAATTCTATAAGACAAGGCAGCAAAATAGCAGAGATATGTTGTAGCAATATCTTTACTGACACAGATCCTAGGGCAAAAGAGACTAAGAAGAAAATAAACAAATGGGACTACATCAAAATAAAAAGCTTCTGCACAGCAAAAGAAACCATCAACAAAACAACAAGAAAGCCCACTGCATGGGAGAACATATTTGCCAATACTATTTCAGATAAGGGTTTAATCTCCAAAATTTACAGAGAACTCATACAACTTAACAAAAGGAAGATAAACTATCCAATAAAAAAATGGGCAAAGGACCTAAATCAGCAGTTCTCAACCTGTGGGTCACGACCCCTTTGGGGGTCGAATGACCCTTTCACAGAGGTTGCCTAAGACCATCCTGCATATCAGATATTTACATTACGATTCATAACAGTAGCAAAATTACAGTTATGAAGTAGCAATGAAAATAATTTTATGGTTGGGGGTCACCACAACATGAGGAACTGTATTAAAGGGTTGCGGCATAAGGAAGGTTGAGAACCAATGAGTCCTAAATGGACACTTTTCAAAGAGGACATAAAGAAGGCCGAGAGACGTATAAAAACATGCTCAAAGTCACTAATCATCTGAGAGATGCAAATCAAAACAACAATGAGATACCTTCTCATACCTTTCAGGCTATCATCAACAAATCAACAAAAACAAGTGCTGGAGAGGATTTGGAAAAAAAGGAACCCTCGTGCACTGCTGGTGGGAATGCAGACTGGTGTAGCCACTGTGGAAGAAAGAATGGAGTTTCCTCAAAAAGTTAAAAATGAAACTCCCATTTGACACAGAAATCCCACTTCTAGGACCAAATCCCAAGAAACCAGAAACTTTAATCAGGAAGGATATATGCACCCTATGTTCATAGCAGCACAATTTACAATAGCTAATATTTGGAAACAGTCTAAGTGCCCATCAGCAGATGAGTGGATTAGAAAACTGTGATACATCTACACAATAGAATACTGTGCTGCTATAAAAAAGAAGGAAATCTTACCATTTGCAACAACATGGATGTAACTAGAGAGCATTATGCTAAGCAAAATAAGCCATAGGAAGAAAGATAAATATCATATGATCTCAATCATATGTGGGATATAATGATCAACATAAACTGATGAACAAGAATAGATCCAGAGACAAATGGCAGGAGGGGGGAAGTTTAGAGAGCAACCAAAGGACTTGTATGTATGCATATTAGCATAACAAATGGACACAGACACTGGGGCCATGGGGTCTTGCCCGGGGTGGGAATGGCTCGGGGGAGAGGGGGTGTTAATTGGGAAAAAAGTAGACATATGTAAAACTTTGGACAATAAACAAGAAATCAAAAAGTTGCTAATCATCAGAAAGATGCAAATTAAGATGACAATGAGGTACCATCTCACACCTGTCAGAATGACTATCATCAACAAATCCTCAAACAAATGCTGGCAAGGATGTGGAGAAAAAGGAACCCTCATGCACTGCTGGTGGGAATGCAGACTGGTGCAGCCACTGTGGAGAACAGTATGGAATTTCCTCAAAAAATTAAAAAGGGAACTCCCATTTGACCCAGTGATCCCACTTCTAGGAATATATCCCAAGAAACCAGAAACACCAATCAGAAAGGATATATGCACCCCTATGTTCATAGCAGCACAATTTACAATAACTAAGATTTGGAAACAGCCTAAGTGCCCATCAGCAGATGATTGGATTAAAAAACTGTGCTACAGCTACACAATGGAATACTATGCTGCAGTAAAAAAGAAGGAACGCTTACCATTCGCAACAGCATGGACCTGGAGAGCATTATGCTAAGCAAAATAAGCCAGTTAGAGAAAGATAGATGTCACATGATCTCATTCATTTGTGGGATATAATGAACAACATAATCTGATAAACAAAAATAGAGCCAGATACATAGAAGCATGGAACAGACCATCCAACCTCAGAGGGAAGGCAGCAGAGTGTGGGTGTGTAAGAGATCAACCAAAGGAGTTGGATGCATGCATATGAGCATAACCAATGGACATAGACTGTAGGGGATGAGGGCATTAGCTGGGGGGTAGGAGTGGCCGGGGAGAAGTCAATGGGAAGAAAAGCAGACTTATGTGGTACTTTAAACAATAAAGAATTTAAATTAACTAAATAAATAAAATAGGAAAAACAAACAAACAAAACACTCTATTGTTTATGGTTTATACCCAGAAGTCACTTTGGGAGGTACTTACTAATTTTCAAATTTCTTTATTTTAAAATTTCATTATTAATTTTTTTCTTTTATTTATGGTCAGTGACAGTATTCAGTTTTTCTTTCTTACCTAAAATACTCAAAGTATAACTGATACCTAGTTTGAAAAAAAAGTTCTATGAGCAATAAAATGCTATGAATGGAACAAATAAATAAAAATATTAAAAGGTAACTGGTATTAATAAACAAACAAACAAACATCATAAAGATTGCAAAGTGTGTAATTAAGCAGTTAAAAATTTAGCTAATTACATGACAAATTTGATTTTATTTTTCAACCATGCAAAAAGCCATCAAATAGTGAGAGAAACTGGAGCTTTTATCTGTTGCTAAAGTTATCAATGCCATTGCGGCTCTCTGCCAACATTGTAGGCTCAGCTTAGCCTGCCTCTCTTGTCTCCTTGTTGCCAACTTCCTAAATCCCTTTTCAATGCCTATAGGAAATACACGCTGGACTTAGGTCAATATTAAGTGGAGGAAGGGAAGTAGAGGGTTTTTTAGATACTGAATAAAGTACCTCAGAAGACCCCTTGCCTTTCTGATCTGAAAGTCTCCATGTTAATAGTCAAAACCTTTTCCAATGACATTAAATTCTGTCCTCACCCTCTTCCCAAATAAAACCTGTTCCCCAAAGCTCAAAGGAAAGTTCATGAAAAGGGCATTTTCTAATAAATGGCAACTCATCCAAGTTCATCCCTCAAGGAACTCACCATCAAAATATACTACTATGGTTACCAATGATAGAGACACATGGATAGCATCATGCTAAAAACAGAAAATAGAAACAGCTGGCAATTATTAAGCTCTTACTGTACATTAGACACCATATTAAGTGATTAATATGCACTTTTTTCAATTCCTATACAACCTTATGAGGTAAATACTATTAGAGTTCTTACTTTATAGATTAGGAAAATAAGGCACAGAAATGTGAAGTAATTTACTCAGGGTCACATAGCTTGTAAATGGCAAAACTAGGATTTGATCAGAGGAACTCTACTTCTAGATCCCATACTCTTGACTCCTCCCATTCTTACAATGATATTGTGCCTTGCCATCCACATTCAGAAGCATCAAGCCAGTATATCACATATACTAATAAGTGAATTTATAGCACATTTTCCACCTAAATTGAGAAAAACTAATTTAATGCTTCACTCCTACCTTGCCTTTCTTCTTCTCCCAGAGATTACTTTTCCCTTTTCAATTTCCTCCCATCTTCTCGACTCCCTGTTTTCTGACAAGAACTTTTTTCTGCTTTCTGCCACTGAACTTAAACCATTGCATTGAACCTTCTTAATGTCTTAATGCCCTGGTGGTATGTATCAATGTGTTTTATAAAACTTGATCAATGCTTCTTGTGTATCTTATGTGCTTTCTAAAATTAATTTTAATCATTACCTTTTGTATTTCTTCTTGCTACCTGGCATCATATAACTTTTTTCTAAAATGAACCCATAAACATATGATCTATAACATTTTCCAGTTTCAGCCATGCAAATCCAATGACAGGTTTTCACAGGGCTATGAAATACGCATTTATGCACTCAAGCACTAGTTTTAGGATCTAAATGTAAACATTAGCACTCCATATTCTGCACCTCACCTCAGTTGGTATAGAGTATTTAATCAATAAGAGTCATATCGTGCCTGATTCTTCCACTAGTATTTAGTGAATACACTATTAAAAAGCTATGGAGGGAGTTTTGTGGCTGAATTACTTAAGGAGTTTCTAGTCAAAAGTTGAATCCAGAGGGAAAACCAAGATGGCGGCATAGGTAAACACCTATACTTGTTGTCTCCCACAACCACATCAAAATTACAACTAAAAGGCAGAACAACTACCACCCAGAACTATAGGAAAGCTGGCTGAGTGGAAGTTCCACAACTAGAGAGGTGAAGAAAGCGCATTGAGACTGGTAAGAGGTGCAGAGGTGCAGAAAGTGCTGGCAACTGTATGTGCTGCTCTTTTAATCAGGAGGGAGAATACAAGCTTCTGCTTGCTCTGAACTCAAATTCTGGGTGAGACTCTGGGGGACCCAGACACATACAGGGAGAAACTGGGCTGTCTGGCATCGGGACAGGAATGCGAAGGTGGCTTTCTCTCATAGGTGCTCGCAGAGATCATTGCTCCTGCATGGGGGCGCTGGACGTGGAGACCCAGGGACCTCTCAGGTAGAGGGCTGACTGGTAGCCATTGCTGTTTGTTCTGCCCTGGTAATTCCCAGAGACCCCGCCCAACCCAATTTATAACACCACCCAAGCTGTGTGCATAGGCTTTGGCATATGAATGGCCTGTCCTTTTTCCGCCTAAAATCTATCAAACTGCAGCTGGGTCAAAGAGCCCCAAAACTTCCAAAAGAAGGCCCAAGGCCCGGCAGCAGCAGCCTGCCTTGTTTTACAGCTGGTCCTCATCTGGGCACTTCCAAACCCAATACAAAGAGGAGGAATCTGCAGATGTCTCTTTAGCTCCTGCTGGGCAACCCCAGATAGTGGCTGACCTTGCACCTCCTCGAAGATCCAAGAGCCAGTGTACCCAGTGGTCAGAGTGAGAACATACCGGATTAAAACTCTTCACATCCATAAGAAACACACTTAAAGGGCAGACTCAGTGAGCACCAAAGCCCCACTGAAGCAAGTCCTACCCCATAAAGGTGTCTCCTGTGCAACAGATCTTAAAGTGTAGACACAGCTGTTCATCACAGCCAATTGGCCTGGAGGTCAATTCCTCCCAGTGATACCAACAGCAATCAAGGCTTAACTACAAGAAGACTGTGCAAACAGCCCACAAAGGGGTGCACCAAGAGCGTCCACCTCAGGTGACTGGGGAGGCTGAGTCACTGGGCCCTATAGGACACTTATCACACAAGGCCACTCTATCAACTCAAGGAGACTTAGCAGCTACCCAGTACATGGAAACTAACGCAGGGAAGCAGCCAAAATGCAGAGACAAAGAAACAAATCACAAATGAAAGAAATAGAGGAAAGCAAACTACTGGATATAGAGTTCAAAACCACAGTTATAAGGTTACTCAAGAATCTTCCAGAAATCTTTGAGAAATTTAGTGAGACCATCAAGGATATGAAAAAGGACCAATCAGAAATTAAGTATACACTGACTGAAATAAAGAATAATATACAGAGATTCAACAGCAAACTAGAGGATCCCAAGAATCAAGTCAAAGATTTGAAATACGAAGAAGCAAAAAAACCCAACTGGAAAATAAAAAAATAAAAAAGAATTCAAAAATATGAAGATAGTGTAAGGAGCCTCTGGGACAACTTCAAGTGTACCAACATCTGAATTATGGGGGTGCCAGAGAAGAGAGAAAGCAAGATATTGAAAACCTATTTGAAGAAATAATGACAGAAAACTTCCCCCATCTGGTGAAAGAAATAGACTTACAAGTCCAGGAAGCACAGAGAACCCCAAACAAGAGGAACCCAAGAGGACCACACCAAGACACATCATAATTAAAATGCCAAGGGCAAAAGACAAAGAGAGACTATTAAAAGCAGAAAGAGAAAAACAGTTAGTTACCTACAAGGGAGTACCCATATGACTGTCAGCTGATTTCTCAACAGAAACTATACAGGCCAGAAGGGAATGGCAAGAAATATACAAAGTGATGAATAGCATGAACATACAACCAAGATTACTCTACCCAGCAAAGATATCATTTAGAATTGAAGGTCAGATAAAGAGCTTCACCGACAAGAAAAAGCTAAGAGTTCATCACCCCCAAACCAGTATTATATGAAATGCTGAATGGTATTCTCTAAGAAGAGGAGGAAGAAGAAAAAGGTAAAGATAAAAACTTATGAAGGACAAAGTGACCACAAATACATATCTATCAACAAGTGAACCTAAAAATCAAATGAATAAAAAACCTGCTGAACAGAACAGACTGGTGAATGTAATAGAATCAGGGGCATGAAAAGGGAGCAGACTGACAGTTCTCGGGAGGAAGGGGTTGTGAGGGGTGCGGGAAGATATTGGACAAAGAGCTTACATCTATGGACAACATCAGTGCGGGGGGTGGGGGCAGGCCTGGAGTGGGGTCCTGGAGTGGGGTGGGAACTGGGTGGAGGGGAACTTTAGGGGGGGGAAAGAGGAACATCTGTAATAATCTGAACAATAAAGTTTAAAAAAAAAGTTGAATCCATATTTGTACAGCTGAATAACCCCCATCTGGGCAGGCATCTAGAGGTGATGATGAAAAGTCCTGCTGTATGAAATATATATTTGTAAGCTCCATTTATGAAGCTGTTCCTAAAACACATGTTTAGGTAACTTCCTAGAACATATAAAAGCTATGTTTGCAGTATGTCATCATGGTTAAGGGCACAAACTATGGCAAAAAGTTTGAATGTTAATCCCAGCTCCACCATTTACTTATTATGACCTTGAATAAGTCACATTACCTCCCTGGACCTCAATTTTTTATCTATACAAGAAGATGGTAATATTACTACCCCATAAATTCACTGCAGCCTTTAAATTAGATGCTATATGAAAAGTATTTGTTCGATAGAAAAGAGGCAATAAATGGTAATTATCAGCCATCATACCAATTGTCCATTCTACAAAAGTATTCCACTTTGAAGATTTATGAAAAGGGACATAGGACAGAGAGCAAGTTTTATGCCACGAGTAGCTCCAAAGACAATCTTAGGATTCTCCTAAGGTAAAGAAGAAACTGAGATCACTGTTTGCTATTCGGTCCAGTCCCATTCTGATTGATGTTAGAATAGATAGGCACACATTTTTGGCATTTGGGATAAAAAGCAGGAGAACGAAATTACAAGAGAGTGAGCATGCACAACATATTCTCTTAAATTTCCTTGTAATGAAAGTGGGTGACTAAAATCTTTCATTGGGAAATCAAGTAGCTCTCATATTAACAAATGCAAAACAATGATAACTTTGGCATGATTATAGAATGAGAATGTGAGTGGCAAAATGCAAATGCCAAGGGGAAGATCAGCAGTCTTATTTTTCATTATTAATGTTTTTCTGTTGTATGCTGAATTCTAGAGTTTTTTTAAATTTAAATTCAATGTTTGTATGTAATTTTGCCTGTGCCTGGCATTCTTCACTAAAATGGTTCAGCAGAACAAAAACAAAATCTAGTAATTATGGCTGTAGCTACAATGTTTGTTAAGACTCAAAAGCAGACAATAGTTGTTTAATCACTGAAATTCAAAGAACAAAAAACATCTCTCCATTACCCTTTTACTGAACCTGGCCCAGTGAAAGAGAATTACAGCTGCATGAACCAATGCAGATGTGTGTCTCTTTTTAAAAATATTTTTAAAGGTGCAAAGCAGATTGTCCAAAGCAAGTTTGATACTGATGAGTTTTCTTCATTGGTAAATACTGCCTACCAGCTTCCAGTTGCTGACACACAAGACAGGTGGAAATACGATTGTAAGAGGTGTGGTGACAACTCCCTCACCATACTTTATTAATTCTAAAATACACTTCTGCAGTGTTAAGTACTTTTTTGTACCTCTTACAAAAAGATTTCAGGATATTTTGAACAGGTGAACCTAAGAAGTGATAAACATAGCTGCATTTTACTATAATATAATGTAATGGCAACCTTGTGCCACCATATGTAGCGGTCACTCAATCATTCATTCACTCTTGGTGAATACTTATGAGGGCCTAATATATGGTGAGGAACCTGAAGTGAACCTCAGTGATATGATCCATGACTCCACAGAGCTTGCATTCTAGTAAAACAAACAGTAGAGAAGTAAACAAATAAATATAGTAATTTCAAGTTGTGAATAATGCTATGAAGAAAATATAGCAGGGACTCATTTTACAAGTTCCTAACAGAGATTAAATGTTCCTAGAAAACACTGAGTCCACTGGGGAAATTTCCTGGTTTGACCACTTCAAGGATGAATTGACCACCCTGAAGCATAAAGATTAATGGCACTGGTATATTCAACCCTGTTACTGTACCTGCTTATGGAATTTAATTTACTTAAGAAAAAGCTAAAAAAAAAAAAAAAGAAAGAAAAAAAAATGTTGACATGCCAGGTAACATAAATGCACTCATTTATTTCATATGACACATGGAAAAGAATTGGCTTTGAGCTTTTTTCAGGATTCTGGCTGTTTAATTTCACAAAGCATTATTTTATTCTCACATCATAGGAAAGTAAAAGATACCACTCTGCCATCCCTCTATCATTAATCATGTTTGATCATGTCTTCTCCATTCTCTCTACATTTTTCAAAGTGGAAAAAATCTAGAATATTTAAATCTTGCCTCTTCCAGATATTTTTCATTTTACTAATCATTTCTGTTGATGGGTTTTGTTTTTATTTCATTTAAATATTTATTTTTTTATTTTATTTTTTTATTGTCTAGAGTTTTACATAAGTTTCCTTTTTCCCCAGTTGACCCCCTCCTCCAACCATTCCCACCCCGGACAAGCCCCCACCGCCCCAGTGTCTGTGCCCATTGGTTATGATAATATGCATGCATACAAGCCCTTTGGTTGCTCTCTAATCCCCTCCCCCCCCACCATTTGTCTCTAGATCTATTCTTATTCATAAAATTATGTTGATCATTATATCCCAGGTATGAATGAGATCATGTGATATTTATCTTTCTCCGACTGGCTTATTTTGCTTGATGTTGCTAATGATAAAAGTTCCTTCTTTTTTATAGCGGCATAGTATTCCATTGTGTAGATGTACCAAAGTTTTTTACTAGTAATCAACTCATCTGCTGATGGGCACTTAGACTGTTTCAAAATCTTAGCTATTGTAAAATGTGCTGCTATGAATATATGGGTGCATAGGTCCTTTCTGATTGATGTTTCTGGTTTATGGGGATAGAGTCCTAGAAGTGGGATTACTGGGTCAAATGGGAGTTCCATTTCTAACTTTTTGAGGAAACTCCATACTGTCTTCCACAGTGGCTGCACCAGTCAGCATTCCCACCAGCAGTGCACGAGGGTACCTTTTTCTCCGCATCCTCCTAGCACTTGTCATTTGTTGATTTGTTGATGATAGCCATTCTGACAGGTCTGAGATGGTATCTCATTGTTGTTTTGATTAGAATCTCTTGGCTGATTAGTGACTTTGAGCATGTTTTTATATGTCTCTCGGCCTTTTGTATGTCCTCTTTCCAAAAGTGTCTATTAAGGTCTTTTGCCCATTTTTTATTGGATTATCTTCCTTTTGTCAAGTTGTATGAGTCCCCTATAAATGTTGGATATTAAACCCTTATCGGAGATAACATTGGCAAATTTGTTCTCCCATGCAGTGGGCTTTCTTGTTGTTTTGTTGATGGTTTCTTTTGCTGTGCAGAAACTTTGTATTTTGATGTAGTCCCATTTGTTTATTTTCTCCTTAGTATCCATTGCCCTAGGATCTGTGTCAGTAAAGATATTGCTACAACACATGTCCTCTATATTCCTACCTCTGGAGTCTTCTAGGATTTTTATGGTTTCCCATATTACATTTAAGTCCTTTACCCATTTTGAGTTTGTTTTTGTGTATGGTGTAAGTTGGTGATTTAGTTTCATTTTTTTGCAGGTATCTGACCAAATTTCCCAGCACCATTTATTGCAGAGACTGTCTTGACTCTATTTTATGCTCTTGCCTCCTTTGTCAAATATTAATTGAGCATAATGGCTTGGGTTGATTTCTGGGCTCTCTGTTCTGTTCCACTGGTCAATATGTCTGTTCTTGTGCTAGTACCAGGCAGTTTTGAGAATAGTGGCTTTGTAATATAGCTTGATATCTGGTATTATGATCAGTCCAACTTTGTTCTTTCTCAGGATTGCTGTGGCTATTTGGGGTCTTTTTAAATTCCAAATGAATTTTTGGAGAGTTTGTTCTAGATCTTTGAAATATGCCATTGGTATTTTAATGGAGATTGCATTGAATTTGTAGATTTTATTGGTTGTATGGACATTTTAATGAGGTTGATTCTACCAATCCATGAAAATATTATGTTCTTCCATTTGTTTATGTCTTCCTCTATCTCATTTTTCAATGTCCTGTAGTTTTCCTAGTACAGGACTTTTACATCCTTATTTAAGTTTATTCCTAGGTACCTTAATTTTTTGGTGCAATGGTAAATGCGATTATTTTTTTTTCCATTTCTCTTTCTGTGAGTTCATTATTGGTGTATAAAAAGGGCATAGATTTCTGGGTGTTAATTTTGTATCCTGCTACATTGCCAAATTCATTTGTTAGGTCTAGTAGTTTTTTCATGGAGTCTTTGGGATTTTCTATGCATAGTATCATGTCATCTGCGAATAACGACAGATTTACTTCTTATTTTCCAATTTGGATGCCTTTTATTTCTGCTTCTTGACTGATCACTATGGCTAGTACTTCCAGTACTATATCAAACAGGAGTGGTGAAAGTGTCCATCCCTGTCTTGTTCCTGTTCTTAGGGGAAATGAGTTTAGTTTTTGCCCTTTGAGTATGATGTTGGGTGTAGGTTTGTCATATAAAGCTTTTATTATGTTGGGGTAAGATTCTTCTATTCCCATTTTGCTAAGAGTTTTTATCAAGCAAGGGTGTTGAAAAAAAAGTGTGTTGGATTTTGTCAAATGCTTTTTCTGCATCGATTGATACGATTATGTGATTTTTGTCTCAATTTGTTTATGTGATGTATCATGTTTATTGACTTGTGGATATTGTACCATCCTTTCATCCCTGGAATAAATCCCACTTGGTCATGGTGTATGATCTTTCTAATGTAATGCTGGATCTGATTTGTTAGAATTTTGTTGAGGATTTTAGCATCTATGTTCATCAAAGCTATTGGCCTGCACTTCTCTTTTTTTGTGATGTCTTTATATGGTATTGGGATTAAGGTACTGCTGGCTTCATAGAAGGAGCTTGCAAGTGTGCTTTCCTCTTGAATTTTTTGGAAGTGTCTGAGGAGGATATGTTTTAGTTCTTCTTTGAATGCTTGGTAGAACTCCCCTATAAAGCCATCCGGACCAGGGCTTTTGTTTGCTGGAAGATTTTTGATTGCTGCTTCAATTTCTTAAGTAGTTATTGACGTATTCAGGTTTTTTTTATTCATCCTGATTAGTTTTGGGAGCTTTTATTTTTCTAAGAATATGTCTATTTCATCTAGGTTGTTCATTTTGATGGGTTAGAGTTCTTCATAATATTTTTTCATAACCGTTTGTATTTCTGTGGGATCAGTTGTTATTTCACCACTTTCATTTCTGATTTCATTTATTTGGGTCATCTCTCTGCTTCTTGGTGAACCTGGCTAGAGGCTCATCAATATTGTTTATCCTTTAAAAGAACCAGCTCTTGGTTTTGTAGATATTTTTTGTTTTTTTTTGTTTTTTTGTCTCTATGTCATTTCTTTCCACTCTGATCTTTATTATTTCCTTCCTTCTGCTTGCGCTGGGCTTTTCTTATTGCTCTCTTTCTAACTCTTTGAGTTGTAGGTTTATATAATTTATTAGCATTTTGTCTTGTGTTTTGAGGTAGGCCTGTAGTGCTATCAAATTCCCTCTCAGGACTGCTTTCACTGTGTCCCAAATATTTTAGATTGTAGTGTTTTTGTTGTAATTTGTTGCCATGATGCTTTTTTACTTTTTCTTTGATCTCCTTGGTAACCCAATCATTGTTAAATAGCATGCTATTTATCCTCCAGGTATTTTATTTTTTTATTGTTTTTATTGTAGTTGATTTCTAATTTTATGCCATTGCCAGCTGAGAAGATTCTTGATATGATTTCTATCTTCTTAAATTTGAAGAGACTTTGCCAGTGGCCCAATATGTGGTCTATCTTTGAAAATGACCCATGTGCACTTGAGAAGAATGTATATTCTGTGGCTTTGGGGTGAAATGTTCTGAAGATGTCAATTAATTCCATCTGATCTAGTGAGTCATTTAGAATTGATGTTATTTTTCTAATTTTTTAGAGGATTTGTCCAGTATTATTAGTGGGGTATTAAAGTCCTCTACTATGACTGTACTGCTGTCAATCTCTCCCTTGATATCCTCCAGAGGTTTTTTTATGTATTTGGGTGCTCCAGTATTGGTTGCATATATGTTATATCTAATATTTTAGATTATATCTTCTTATTGAATGTCTCCCTTTAGTATTATGATGTGACCTTCCTTGTCTCTTGTTAGGGCCTTCACTTTGAGGTCTAATTTGTCAGATGTAAGTGTTGCTACCCCAGCTTTTTTTTCATTTCCATTCGCCTGAAAAACCTTTATCCACCCCTTCACTTTCAGTCTGAGTCTTTTGTTCTGAGGTGGGTCTCTGGTGGACAGCAGATATGTTGGTCATGTTTTCTGATCCACTCAGCTACCCTATGTCCTTTGATTGGGGCATTTAATCCATTTACATTTAAAGTTATTATTGATAGGTACTTGTTTTTCACCATTTTTTATTCTTTATGATGATGTTCCTTCTTCCCTTCCTCTTTCTTCTTTTTACAGCAGACACTTTAGCTTTTCTTTCATTACTGATTTGGTTGTAATAAACTCCCTTAGTCCTTTTTTGTCTGTGACGCTCCTGATCTCATCCTCAACTTTGATTGATAGCCTTGCTGGGTACAGTATTCTTGGATTTAGACCCTTCCTTTGCATGAATTTGTATATTCCATTTCATTCCCTTCTGTCATAATGTGTTTCTGTTGATAAATCAGTTGATAGTCTAATAGAAGATCCTTTGTTGGTAACTTTCTGTCTCTCTCTGGCTGCCTTTAAGATTCTTACTTTGTTGTTTGTGTTTGTCAATTTTGTTATAATATGTCTTGGTGTTGGTCTTTTGGAGTTCATCTTATTTGGGACTCTGTGAGCTTCTTGTACTTGTATGAGTTTTTTCTTCCCTATATCAGGGAAGTTTTCTGTCATTATTTCTTTTTTTTTTTTATATTTTTATTGATTAAGATATTACATATGTGTCCTTGTCCCCACGTTACCCTCTACCCCCCACGCCCCCCACCCCCGCTCATGCCCTCACCCCCCCGTTGTCCATGTCCATTGGTTAGGCCTATATGCTTGCATATAAGTCCTTTGGTTGATCTTTCCCCCTTACCCCCACCCTCCCCTACCTTCCCTCCAAGTCCCGACAGTCCAATCAATGCCTCTCCGTCTCTGGATCAGTCCTTGTTCATCAGCTTATGTTGTTCATTATATTCCACAAATGAGTGAGATCCTGTGGTATTTATCCGCTCTCAAGTTCCATCCATGCTGTGGCAAATGGTAAGAGTTCCTTTTTCTTCTTCCTCTTCTTAAAGAATACCTTTCAGCATTTCATATAATGCTGGTTTGGTGGTGATGAACTCCTTTAGCTTTTTCTTATCCGTGAAGCTCTTTATCTGACCTTCTATTCTGAATGATAGCTTTGCTGGATAAAGCAATCTTGGTTGCAGGTTCTTGCTATTCATCACTTTGAATATTTCTTTCCAGTCTCTTCTGGCCTGCATGGTTTCTGTTGAGAAATCAGCTGACAGTCGTATGGGTACTCCCTTGTAGGTAACTGACTGTCTTTCTCTTGCTGCTTTTAAGATTCTCTCTTTATCTTTTGCGCTTGGCATTTTAATTATGATGTGTCTTGGTGTGGTCCTCCTTGGATTCCTTTTGTTTGGGGTTCTCTGCGCTTCCTGGACTTGTAAGTCCATTTCTTTCACCAGGTAGGGGAAGTTTTCTGTCATTATTTCTTCAAAAAGGTTTTCAATATCTTGCCCTCTCTCTCCTTCTGGTACCCCTATAATTCTGATGTTGGTACGCTTGAAGTTGTCCCAGAGGTTCCTTACACTATCTTCATATTTTTGGAATCTCTTTTCTTTTTTCTTTTTCGGTTGGGTATTTTTTGTTTCTTTGTATTTCAAATCTTTGACTTGATTCTTGGGATCCTCTTTTCTGCTGCTGGATCTCTGTAAATTATTCTTTATTTCAGTCAGTGTATGCTTAATTTCTAGTTGGTCCTTTTCCATGTCCTCCATGGTCTCCCTATACTTATTGAGGGATTCATTAAATTTATCGGCGGTTTCCATAAAATTCTTGAAAAACCTTATAACCGTGGCCTTAAACTCTATATCCAATCGTTTGCTTTCCTCCATTTCTGCCATTTGTGACCTGTTTCTTTGTCTCCGCATTTTGGTTGCTTCCCTGTGTTGATAGAGTGGCTTTGTGTGCTAGGTGTCCTGTAGGGCCCAGTAGCTCAGCCTCCCCAGTTACCTGAGGTGGACACTCTTGGTGCACCCCCTCGTGGGCTTTGTGCACAGTCTTGTTGTAGCTATGCCTTGGTTGTAGCTATGCCTAGGATCACTGGGAGGAATTGACCTCCAGGGCAATTGGCAGCGAGAATCAGCTGCCCTGATGATGCTCAGCTGTGTAGCAATGCAAGCCGCTGTGGGGCCTGGGCCTTCTCTTGGAAGCTCTGAGTCTATCTGGCCCGGCTGCGGTTAGGTAATTACAGGTTGCAAATGGCCGGGGCATTCATATGCAAAAGCCTCTGCCGCAGCCTGGGTGGGGCGGGGTCTCAAGGAATCAAAGGGCTGAGAAAGCAGCTATGGCGGAGCCTCAGCCCTGCCCTAAGGAGTCGCGAGTCCCAGTGTCCCGGCAACGGCTGCAAGCACCTCTGAGGGAAAGCCGCTCTCAAGCTCGCCCGCTGCCAGACAGTCCAGTATTTCCCCGTATGAGCCCTGGGTCCCCAGAGACTTCCCGGAACCGGATTTCAGAGCCGTCGGGAGCTTGTGTCTCCCTCTGGATTCAAAAAGACAGCCGCGTCCTCAGGTGCCAGACCCTTTCCGCGCGCGCGCGAGCCCCCGTACCTCTGCACGCCACCTCCGCAGCTCCTCCCGCTCGCAGTGTGCTTTTCTCTCCTTCTAGTTGTAGAATTTACACTCAGCCAGCCCTCCTGTAGCTCTGGATGATGTCCACCTTGTGTTTTTGATGCATTTATCGATTGTTGTGGGAAGCAGAAATTTCCCGGTGTTTATCTATGCCGCCATCTTAGTTTCTCCCCTGTCATTATTTCTTCAAACAAGTTTTCTATTCCTTGCTCAGTTTCCTCTCCTTCTGGCACCCCCATTATGCCGATGTTGTTTTGTTTCATATTGTCCCAAAATTCCCTTAGACTCTCCCCCTGTTTTTTCAGTTTTTTTTTCTAGTTCTTTCTCTGCTTGGATATTTTTTCCTAACTTGTCTTCTAACTCACTGGTGTGGTCCTCCGCTTCTTCTAGTCTACTGTTGATGCTTTCTATTCTGTTCTTTATTGCAGCGATATCATTTTTCATTTTTTATTGGTTCTTCATTTCTTCTTGGTTCTTATACATATTGTTGAATTTGTCTTCCATCCTTTTGACATTCTTATGACCATTGCTCTGAATTCTTTCTCTTGCATATTGTTTGCCTCCATTTCATTTACTTATTTTTCTTATGATTCCTCTTTTTCTTTCATATGCAGGCTATTACTTTGTCTCCCCATGATTGATCCTCTTAGGGTGTCTGGTTATATACCTCACCCTCTCCTGCGTTGACTTAAAGGCACAAAATACAACACAACAAGACACAATGCACAGGGCACCAAAGATGTATTCATGATACTAATGACCCCAAATAAAGGTGACCACCAGAGAAAAGAGAATTAGGGGAGAGAAAAGAGTTAAAAAAATGATACTGAGAAAAGGAAAAAATGTAAGAGAGAAAAGAAAGAGAATAAAAATAAGAGGGGGAATATATATAGATGTTGGGAGAAAAATAAAACAACAACAACAACTAATCCAAAAAATGCAAACAACAAACACCCAAACAATGAACACTGAGAAGGATCTGAGGAGGTCGAGCTTTTTACAGAAGGTAAGGTAAAGGAATTGAATGAGTGGGGAAATAGCACAATTCAGTATAGAGGAAATAGAAAGAGAATGAGTATATAACAAAAAATAAGTAAAAATAAATAAAAATAAGAAATAAATATGTATATATAAAAGAAAAAATATAATATATATATATATATATATATATATATATATATATATAAATTTTCCCCGTTCTTTAATCTATCTATCTATGTATTCATCTATTATTGGAAAAGAAGAATAGATAGTAGATAAGCCTGAGTTGGTGATTCAAATTAATTAAGCTATTAGTAGAAGAAGAGAACATGTGAGGAGAAGAAAAACAGAAGCAAAAAGAAAAAAACAACACACTAACAAACAATCAAACAACACCAACAAGACAGAAAGAAAGAAAAAGGAAAAAAATGAAGAAAAAAATTTTGGATAGTGAAGAAAGAGAAGAGAGAAGTGTGCATGGACCTGGAGCAGGGGAGAGAAAATTAGATATAAGAGTAAAATCAATTTTTAACAGCGAGTAAAAAGAAAGGATAGAGAAAAACTAAAGCAGGAACAGGGTAAGATAAATAGGACAAAAAAGGGGAAAAGTGAGGAAGAGTGTGTTGGCATAAAGGAAAAATTAAGATAGAGTAAAATAATGCTAAAATAAGCATAAAAATAGAATTTAGAACACTAATCCCAGAATAAAATAAACTAGAAGAAAATAAAGAAAAAATAAAACTTTTTAAAAATGTAAAATAATAGTAGTAATAGTAATAATTAAAAATATAATCATCAAAAAAGTAAAATCAAGTGAGAAAAAATTTAGTTTCTTAAGTAAAAGATAAAAAATAAAACGGTGACGTAGTGAAGGTTGTTTACTTTCTCTATTGTTCTGTTTGGCATGTCTGTTTCCTGTCAGGTAGTCAGCACAGTGTTGAAGTTCCCTGCAATCCACTGCTCCTCTGTGTCATAAGCCACAACCTTGTTTTCAAGCAGGTGTGATCTCTCTGCTCACTTTGTTTCTCCCTGCCTTCCATTGTATTTACACAAGAGTCAATTTCTAACACAACCCCTGGTGGCAGTGTTTCTGTATTAATATTCATGATTAAATGGCCCCTCTATGCAGTGTTTAGACTCTTCTTTCCCTGCCGCACCTAATACTCGGTTGGAGGGACAGACTGAACCAGAACTGGTTTCCCACTCGTCTCTCCTTATTCTGATCCTATTTCCACAAAAACAACTTTCCCCTCCAGTCTCAGTGAGTGATTTTAATTGAAAGATTCTATTTACTGGACTTAGCCAGCAAAAGCAAGGAAGTAAAAAAGGAAAAGAAAAGAAAGACAAAGGGAACCATGCTGACTCCCGTCTTTTTCCCCTGGCACTGTGCAGCCAGTATAGAACTTCAGATTCTCACGGCTGTGGGCTTATATCTAGAGTCCCCCTCTGCCAGCAGCCCTGTGAACCCTCTTCCACTTTTAAGGGCTACACTAATCCAAAGGGCCAAGGGTTTGGTCAAGCACAGTCTCCCTCTGAGACTCTAGATCAGCCATTGGCAAACTACGGCCCGCGGGCCGGATCTGGCCCGTTTGAAATGAATAAAAATTAAAAAAAAAGACCGTACCCTTTTATGTAATGATGTTTACTTTGAATTTATACTAGTTCACACAAACACTCCATCCATGCTTTTGTTCCGGCCCTCCGGTCCAGTTTAAGAACCCATTGTGGCCCTCGAGTCAAAAAGTTTGCCCACCCCTGCTCTAGATCCTGCTGCATGTGTTTCTCCCTCCAGCCTGGATCCCAGATCTCACCTCTCTTTAGGCCAGTGGTTCTCAACCTTGGCTGCACATTAGAATCACCTTGGAATCTTTTTAAAATCCTGATTTCTGGGCCTTATCCTCCGGAAATTCTGTTTCTTGTTTTGTTATGGGGTGAGGCGACAACATTGTCTCCCTCTGGACAAACATTTGAGGCATCCCACAGTCGGGGAGGCTGGAGTTTCAGTGTTCCTGGGTTCACAGCTGAGGCAGCTAGTCCCTGGGTGTTGTGGTTGTAGGGTCCCGGTAGGTATCTGAGGTCTCCCCTATAGAAGGTAAGGGGGCTTCTGATCACAGCCACTCTCCACTGCAAAATGGTGTGGTTTCTGTGGTAGAGCTGGCCATTCTGGGAGAGATTTCAGCAGTAGTAGAGCTTGCATGGCCATGGGAGCCTGGTCTGCCAGTCCCCAACAGTCCTATGGAATATAGTTGTCCCTCACTCACAAATACAGACACTCCCCTCATGTCCACGCACTCTCCTTTCGTTCTCTCACTCACACACTATCTTGCAGCCTGCTCTCCCATTGGCAGCCATCTTGGCTCTCCCCTAAATATTTATTGTTAAATGTATTACATATGTCCCCCTTTTTTCCCATTGACCCCTTCTAGCCCACCCCCAACCCCCATCCCAGGCCTTCACCACACTATTGTCTGTGTCCATGGATTTGGCTTTGTTTTAATATATTTTCTTTTTTGAAGGGATCTTGAACATGAAATAAAGAATTCTAACCTATTATATTACTTTCTTCAGCAGAGGAGTCTTTATTGCACTACTAACAATATCCCATGAAAACATTAGAGTGTAATCATTCATGTTATTAATCAGTCCCAGATCTGGCCAGAATGAACAAAGGAACAGAGGAAGTCTTGGGTAGGTAATGCGTCTGTTTGGCTACTATAAGAAGTGAAGTCCTTGTTGCACCTGTTTATATTGCTAAGAACACCCTTGCTTTCAAAAGAATAGTAGTGGTTTGTTTGATTCTTGGAACATCAAAACAATCAAATGCTGACACATACATGATGTTATATAAAACCAAGGTAATTCATCAACTTGGGGCATATTTCCTGGCACTCACATAGGGTCACTGCCCCTGATCAAGCCCTGCTATGATCTCCTCTGAACTCTGTCAAAAAATAGTGACCATATTGTTTATTACCATTATTCCAGTAAGGTTCAACTTTCCTTCAGTCTCCCCCTCCCAACCCTATCTTGCCAGAAGCCAAATTCCAGCATGACAGCAGGGCTGAATCTGGGAATGGCTGATGGCATTTCCCCAAATCTGAATAGGATACATTAAATTGATTGCTTGCTGCCAAACAGCTCAGGGCATCTTAATCTTCATGTTATTGCCTCCTACTGGCCAAACACCTGAACAGCCGTAGGCTAATTCCCCCAAATCTGACAATGCCTTTGTATGCTAAACCCTGACCCTTTGAAGTGTATATCTCTGCCTTGCCTCAGGACAAATTGTGTTAATAAAAAACATGGGGTCCTGAGACGAAGAGATCTTAGTTTCCTTTTAAACTAGGCTCCTCTGACCCCCAAATGCCTTTCAAAATTATATTTCTTCTGTGGACTCCTATTTAATCTACTCACAGCATTCTCCAGATTTCTGAACCCTTCTTGATGCTGGAACAAGAATCTCTACACTATCCCAAAATAGTTTGTTGCTTCTATCCTTTATATCATATCAAATCAATAACTAATATTGGGAGGGCCAAGGAAACTGTGATATGAGAAATAGCAAAAGGGTAAAAGATTCTTAGGGTACAGAAAAGAGCATACAATCAGGGGGAAACCAAGAAATGTGGTTGTCAGTACACATTCTTCCTTATCCCTTTTGAAAATGAATTGAAAAGTATAGCCAAAATAATACCTAATTTCTACATGGATGAATTTCTAAACTGATAAGTCCTGTGTTGTATTTGTGGATAATTTTTTTGGTTGCTGTGGTATTTAAAAAGCAATTTAAAACAAACATATACTTTTTAAAACATATCTATATCTCTGATTACTGGGACAGGTACAAAAGAAAATGGTTTATTCAATGGGATTTCTAAACTGTAGAGCAAGTTCTGGCATTTCAGCAAGGACCTATTAAGCTCCAACTGTGTGTTCACTAAGTTGGTCTTTTAATAATGTATTCTTAAGACCCTTCCTTAATTTGTTACTTCACCTACCTAAGAGAGCAAGGAAAATCTGCAGCACCATTGCTCAGCAGTGTACTAAATTACTATATAGTTGACTGGTAGTAAAGGCAAATCAAAATTGTAATTCTCACATAAACCATTCGTTGGGATTTATATACCTCATGAAAATACAAAAGCTGTAGATTGTGCAACTCTTCTTTAAAAGCATCATTGGTTAGAGAGAGAACACTGTTTGCAATATACTGGTAAATTGGTCTATTTTCCTCTATATTGGTATTCCAAATAATTATAAGAATCTGTCTTAGCAATCAATCCAATTGGGCAGCAACTCTTTTTGCATAAACAGATCCCAGTAATGTGTCCTAAGAATCAGTGAAAGAAAAACAAGTTTCTCATTGCAATTCACATAATATTCATCAAATTCTGGACTTAGTGAAGGAATATCTGCACATGGATGTGGAAGAGGCTCCTTTATGGGCTTCCCAAAAATGTGTGTGCTTTTGTCAAAGTTTAACAAGAGGCTAGCTTAAGCACACAAGAAACAGGAAGTGTCCAAATGGTCTTTTGAAAGCTGCTTGTTTCTACCAAAAGTGATGAAAAAGGAGAATGCAGGAAGGCATGCCTGGTAAGTTGTTAACACAATCACTCAACAAACAGCAGCAGCAGCAGGCTTCACAGGAAGCAGAAATCAAGGGATTAACAGCCTTTTCCATCCACACATGGATCTATAATGCAAAACAGCCTCTGGTAAACTGATTAAGGCTTGAGGTTGCTCATGATGTCACTAAAAAAGGTACAAGGCACTCCAAATAAAATTAGGAAACAATAAGGGAATTTCATATTGTTTAAATAAAAAAAGTCTTTGAAAGACTTGGAATTTTTTTAAATTGATGTGCAGCATACAACTTAAACAAAAATGGTATACTGCTAAAAGTTTTAAGACAAATCTTCTAGACCCACAACCAATAGATAATTGCCTGTTAGCTATTCCTGTATAGAAATTTTGAAGCCACCATAGGGGCTGAGAGCTAGAAGGTGGGGGTGGGGTTAGGAATAAACTCTCATTAAAGTTACTAGGGTTTGGTGAACCAGGTCTGCATAAAATTAGATGAATGACACCAGGAGAGAAACCTAAATCAAAATTTAAGCATGGCCCTTGAATTTGTCCCTGATGCCTCATTAGTCTTGCTATTCTGAGGCTTCGGCTTACTGTCATAGAATGTTGGGGGGGAATACTATTTCAAATTGGTCATTCATCTTTTCTTAACTCCAACATTCAAAGAGTTTTTTAATTGCCTATCTAAAATATGAAGGTATTTTACATCAGATAATATGAGAGAATGCACTTTGAAAATGGGAAAGTGTTATACAAGGTAAAAGCATATTTATATTTACTTCAGCTATAGCTTTGCCATAAACAGCAATGGGTGCACACAATTTCACTGCATGTTAGCACTGATGGTCAAAACATACACTTGAGAAAGTACTTCTTTAGGCGATCTTTAGGAAAAATAAAGCTTGTTGTGCATCCAAAACTTGTTAAATGTACCACCCCCAAACCCTACCACAGTATACAAGATTAGTAAACTCCAAATAAGGGCAAAGTGGGAGACCACCTCTGCATAATGTTAATGTTTTAAGTATCAAACTCCCATTAGACTAAAGAAGCTGTTCTGGAAGGGTGCTATGCAGTTGCGCTCTTAGTGACTTTATGACGATTGAATACTAAATTGGAACTCAAATGAGATCATTAGTATAAAAGTCACCTTTGGGAGTTACAGTCTAGCTGGCCAAGTGTTATTGCTGGTGGAAATCAGGCTCTTCCATGGGATCATGAGGAAAGCATTCCAAGGACGCATGCACCGGAGATTGTAGTGTGGCAAGGTTTATTCCGGGAGTCTGTCCCTGAGTTCCCACTGTCCCATCTCCAGCCATCCTGCCTGGAACAAGTTGAATGGGGTCTTCAGCAAGGCCAAAACAAAGGCCAGTGTCCAGAGTTTCTGTTTCATATTAAACCTTAGTCCTTTGGAGCCCGCAGTATTCTGCTGTGGCCCCAGTGGTTAGTAAACCTGTATGGTTGCGTGTTCCCCAGTAAAAACACTAATGAATGGGAAAGTGAGTTACTAGGTGGGTGAGAGAGGGCTAGAGAGAAAAAGAGAGCTTCTTCATTAAGCTGGGTTGATATTATCTTGGGTTTGGAAAGAACCAGGAGCTTTTTCAAAATAACCAATCAATTTCCCAAGCTTTAAAGGCCTTCCTAGGGAATGATCTCTTTAAAGGGCTCCCTAGCCAATGATCCCTTTCCCAAGTTCAACTGATAGGCCCCTTCGGTCAAGCACCTACTTCTGCACCAATTTGACTTCTATTGCACAGGTGTTTACCTGCTCCTAACAATGTGGTACTCCCTGACAATGTGGTACTGGAGGGGAGGGCAATGATATGATCCCCTGGAGTGCTTGAAGCTGTACCTTCCTGGTGGAAAAAACAGGCTCAGTGTCCAATTACCTTTGGTCCTTCATTAATATCTAGATATCATGGCAACAAGGATACCCTTAAATATTCATTAGGGATTCATTTTTTTCCAATTTGTGCAATGTACTCAATTCATGTTTATCCTTGTTGCCATGAGACACACTGATTTTATACACATAAAATTATTTATTCCCTTGCACTTAAATATTCTTTTCAAATAATTCTCCCTGATCTGATGTCATGAAGTTGATTGGAGTTGTACCAAGTACTTAAAGCCAGTATTAGTGTGTTTCTATGGACTTTTAAAACTAGTGCACTCCAACTCAGTGATTCCTTATGTCACTTAATATGGAGGTCAAACATATGATCCATCAGTTAACATAATTTGACTTATCAAGCCAAATGCAGTAGTATTCAAGATAAAGGATATATCTCTCAAGTAACCAGGCTAACAAAATAAAAATATATACTTAGCATAGTTATTGATTTGCATTCCACCAGGAACATGTCCTGAGACAAAATTCAAGTTCTGTAAGTTTTTTGGGAGGTCAATCTAGGAAGCATCTATAGATGAATGGGGAAGTGAGGCAAGGAGGGGAAATAAGCTAATAAAGGATGACAATGGGTGTTGAATCTTTGTATGGAACTCCGACGAAATTTATCCTAAGAGACAAGGAAACTAGAATATTTTTCCATAAAATTCCCATCAGACATTGGTAATGAATGCTTTCAGGACCATTAATTTTCTGGCATTCCAGATTTACCCAGCATACAGAACAAATGCTTCCATGGGCAAAATAATAATAATAATCAGGCAGAAAGTCAAAGTTGTTAACAGTAAGCAACCTCCAGTGTGTAGAAGTGAGTGTCAAGAAACATGGATGCGCCCTGGCTGGTGTGACTCAGTTGGTTGGAGTACTTTCCCATACACCAAAAGGTTGTGAGTCTGATTCCCGGTCAGGGCATATATCCAGGTTATGGAACCAATCCATGGTCAGGACGTGTGCAGGAGGCAACCAATCCATGTTTCACTCTCACATCAATGTTTTTCTCTCCCTCTCCCTTCCTATCTCTCTAAAATCAATTTCAAAAACATGTCCTAGCCCTAGCTGGTTTGGCTCACTGGATTGAGCGTCGGCCTGCAGACTGAAGGATCCCAGGTTCGATTCCAGTCAAGGGCATGTACCTTGATGCAGGCACATCCCCAGTGGGGGGTGTGCAGGAGGCAGCTGATCAATCTTTCTCTCTCATCCATGTTTCTAACTCTCTATCCCTCTCCCTTCCTCTCTGTAAAAAATCAATAAAATATATTTTAAAAAAAATATGTCCTAGGATAAGGATTAAAAACAAAAAAGAAAGAAACATGAATGGGGCATTACCATCATCTGTTACATCCTTACTAATCAGAATGGTCCATTGAGCAGAACCAATGCTCAGAATATCCTGGCATCTTGTTAGAAATGCAGAATATCAGGCCCCACCTCAAATTTATACATATAAAAATCTTAGAACTGTGAGGGAAGGAGGGGGGGGAGAGAGGGAGAAAAGGGAGGAGAGAGAGAGAGAGAGAGAGAGAGAGAGAGAGAGAGAGAGAGAGAGAGAAAGAGGGGGGGGAGAGAGAGACCTGGAATTCAAACAAAGGAATCCCTTCTCCATTGTCTACTAACATGCTTCGTCAGAGCGAACAAATCTAAAGGTTCATAGAAAAACATCAACAGGACAAGATAGTGTCCCTCCAAACTGAAATATTTGTAATATAAGACTACTATGGCTTTCATGCCCAAAGGCTGCCTAAAACTTTAGCACCTGGAGAATCTCTAAGCAGAAAACCAGTCAAGAACATCATAGTAGATGCTTTACACTACACTACTGTTTTCACAGTGATAGTTAATTCTGATCCAAATCTGATCCATTTTCTCATTAAGGATATTAGAAAAGATATCATAATGAGAAATTTTGACTGTACTATAAAATCAAAAGCATTTATGTACATTGTTAGGCTCTTGTGCCCCCTGAAACAATCTCTCAAAGGACCATGCTACAAAGCATAAATTGTCATTCTACAGAAATAATTGTCAATGCTAGGTCTTCAACATATACAGGAAGGGTCGGGGTGAGTAGGCCTTTCTCACCCATAGAAAGTTAACACAGTCTAAGAGAAATTGAGGGCTAGAAATTTGCATCTGGAAAACATGCCTAGATAACAAGGCCAAGATCACAGAGTAAGAAGTTTCAGATGGAGAAAATCTGTTACATAAGCAATCAGTCACCCACCTAAGAATTTTATTACCATATTCACAGGAAAGACAGCTATACTGAAATTTGAATTGTAACTTCAATCACAATTTTTTCTACATCTTAATTACATTAGAATGCCCTGTTACCTCTATGAAGAATCTATTAAATTATCATAAACTTGGCATCTAACATGTATCAATTATATATGTGCCACACATGTACACTTAAATATTTTTACCCATATAATTATCAACCCTATGAGATGGAATTCTATAAGTATTCTTATTTAATAGATGAGGAAACTGTGACTAAGAGAAGACAGTTAACTTACTTGCACAAGGTCAGACAACTAGAAAGTTGCAGAGTTGGGATTTAAACATATGGAGACTCCAGAACCAACACTCCTATCCCCAGGGCTCTTCTATCTTTTCAAATATTCTACCCCTTATTGTGAAAGCAATCCATCAGAAGCCAAAATAGGTTAAAAAATCATTGGACTAACATTTATATTAAAACTGGAGAATTTTCATTTCTACTCACTATGTTTATTTTTTACTTTTGAAAGCAATGATGTCTGTTTGGTGCACCCCTACATTTGGATACACAAAACATCATCTATAGCAGCATTAATCTTTTAAAATGTAAGAGGTTGATCAGTGCTTCCTTTTAGAGGCCAATCTTTCTTTAAGGCTGAAGTTGTTTGAAATATGGCCCTGTGTTTAGTTGAAAAGGGTCTACATTTTCATAGTAATCCAAGAGAAAAGACTAAAGACATTAAGAGAACACAAAGCTCTCTGAATGCTTAAGTTTGGTGTCTTATATGGGTTCTCTGTCAAACTGCCCGAAAAAAGAAAGAGATACAGAGAGTAAACATAAGAACTCTAAGGAGAGATTAATGGAACAATCAAGATCCTATCTTAAAGAAGGTGTTAACAGATGAGGACACCAAGAAAAACACCAATCTAAAATAATAGACATTTAGAAATATTTTAAATTTATGGATAGAACATTAGCAGAAGAATGCAAAAAAAAAAAAGAGATGTACTTATCTTTTGCTTTACAATGCAGAACCTGAAGATGTTTGCAACAACAAAAAACAGACAGAACATGGGGGGGGGGCGTTCAACTAAAATCTATAAGAAAGGGAGAGTGAATAGCAGGAGTGGGGATGAAAGAGAGCAAATAGAACACATTCAACTTTATAGTTTTTAATACAGTTGCCCAACAAGCAAGTCTATCAATGTGTGGTTGAGCAGAACACCAATTTATCAAAGTAAATACTTTCTTTAGAATTGTCATTATATTCAAAATATTTTGTATTTTTTAATAAAGAAGGGTAAATTGAGAAGAATGTTTAAGGGTGTTGCAGTAGAAAAGTGAATCTCCCCAGAGAACTGATGAAATGGAAATATTTGTGGGGATGGATATGAAGTTTAGAACAGAGTAAAGACAGAGCAAACAAAATACTCAATAGCTGTCTCTGAAGGGTCAAAAAGCATGGAAAGCAATTCTATAGAAACTTGACCTAGAAGTATAGGTTGATTCAAACTGATTGCTGGAAGCCGGTCCATCCTTGCTGCTTGACACAGTTGCTGCAGGGAAGAAACATCTGCACAGCATATGTTTCAAGGGACCTGGCGTATATGGCATACTGTTCTTAATATGTTTGCTCCCCCTCTTAGCGCTATGTGTTTTAAACAAGACCACCTCCCTGAGAAAGGTTGTTTCCCCAGGTGAGAATTTTTTCCCTGGAGTTAGGGATTAACAGGACTAAGGAAGAGAATAAATCAGGGAACCCCTTCTAGTGTTACAGAAATACCATGTACTACTTATGAAGAACTTGGACTAAGACTGTTGGCAATAAATTTGGGACTTGTTGGACCCACATCCCCAGGGGTCTGCCCACCAGGGAAAGCACCAAAGCCTGTACTCCTGGAGACTCACTGACACAGGGCAGTCCCAGGGAAGGCAAGCAGCGAGGCTGGGAGGACATAACCTTTACTGGGTAGGATAATCTCCTTCAGTCACTTCCTTGTAGCTTATCAGTAGAGCAGTGACCTTGGAATAGCCCTTATAATGGAAAGCAGAGATTAACCTAGACAGGATTAAACTCAACAGAACTAGATTAACAAATGCCCTAACCTTTGGAATAGAATGGGTAGGATTAAAATCAACTGGTTATAAATACAGATGTAACAGGACAATAAAGACGGAACCTGGCTGGAGAACCTGGCTAGACTGCTGATCAACTGAACGCTGTCTCAGTGTCATTCTTTCTTCGCAGACTCCATCCACACCTTTGGGAACCCCTGGACCTGCTGGGGCTGGACCCCAACAACTGATGTTTAATGACCAAATTCAGCATGCTGCACATGACATTGCTTGTATTTGTTTTGATGCTAGTAAAGCATCTATGCTACCCATCCAACTCCAAATCCACCAAGCCTCACAATATTGGCAGGACTTAATGTAACAAGCAAACACTGACTCTGAGGCCCATATCACACCTAGATTTTTCATGATGCCTCTGCACTCCCTGAAGGAGACTGTAACAAGGGCTCTGGCCCATCAAATATGAACCAAGGTAACCCTCTAAGTACAAACAGTGCAAGATCCTCCAGGATTGTTCTCCATTTGGTACATTTATCACCTTCTTGGAAAGCTATTAATACACTCTTGGGGGGGGGGGGGGCGATTATACCTGAATGCATCTCGGAGATCCAATTCTGGAGGAACCAATATCTGAATCATTTTCTCCTGGTACTCACCCAATCTACCTGAGAAGGAAGAGTCAGCAACTTCTAAGTAACTTCCCAATAAATCAAATTCAAGGGAAAATATGCTATTAATAATTACATCTAGTTTTATGGGGCAGTGTAAGAACAGATGGGGTGTGGGTGTACAAGGAAACATGCATGTGCAAGTGTGAAACTGCAGAGAGGTGTGAAGAAGCACCTCATCTGCCCCTATCTGAGGGCTTCTTTGGGCATCTGTCACACTCTCATTTGAGAATTCACTGAGGAAACTGGGGAGTAAAACACTTGGAGGGTACCTTAGGGAGTCCTGATGCTTACTGGAAAAAAAATTAGAAAATCAAATCATGAACAATAGCACAACCCCCCAGGGCATTGATTGGAAGATCGTGAAAAAAGAAACCAATTAAGCGGTGATTTAATGGAATTTGTTGGTTCTCTTCAACTCCAAAATTCTCCAAAATATTAAAGATTGTAGATGCATCTGCCAAATAAAACTACATAGTGCTTGAGTGCTGGCAAAGCCTGAACTCTAGCAATTTATATCAATAGAAAATACTACAGGGAGAAGTCATGTTTCATTCAACCAAGTACCCTAAAGATCACCAACACAAAAGAGCACTTGCTCTATGGTTAGCCTGTACTGAAAACAAAGTCCCTCATCTCAATGCAAGCTAGAAGTTCTTTTAAAAATACATATTCACTCACAACTTTAAGTCATAGACATTTGTATATATAAGATGATCATATACATTTAGATAGTTTGTTTTTCTGATCTACAGAACAATGAAATAAAAAATAAAATAATAAAGGAATTTTGGGAAACAAATCAAAACAATGCCCCCTCTTAGAGAGAAAGGAAAAAAATAAAACCTTTAGCTATGACTCTCTCCAGATAAACTTCTAGAGAAGACATTCTATTCCACTGTTGTCTACACACATCTTAGTCTTACAATTCCACTTCCTTGTTAATTGTCTTTGGCACTATTCTTCAAAAATCGCTTGATCTTCCCAGTGCCCAAAACCAAGAATGACTATAAAATCCATAGTGAACCTTGGAGATTGAAAAATTTTCCTTGACTGAACAGGGCAATGTTCATAAATTCAGCAAAGGGAGGAAGGTAATATTTTTTAAGGTAATCTATCCATATATATATATATATATATATATATATATATATATATATGCCTAATATGCAAAGTGTCCCCTCAGGAGTTCAGTTGGGAGACCAGGAGTTTGATTGCTTGCTATGACGTGTGCTGACCAACGGGGGCTGCATGGAATAAAGGGAGGCCCCAGCCGGCAGCCAGAAGGCCCCAATCGGCCCTGATCACTGGCCAGGCCTAGGGGCCCTACCCATGCATGAATTTCGTGCACCAGGCCTCTAGTAAATAAATAAATACAGGGATGGTAACACTATTTTATTTGTACCAAATATAAATGCTTAACATCCAAGTACATAAATTCACAGTATCTTTGGCTATAAATAAGTTTAAAAACTAGATACAAATAGTATGTCAATATGTACTAAAGATAAAAATTACTGATGGTACAAATATCTCAAGTCTTTAACTAGAAGTAAGGGAAAAGGCCCACATAATAGTCCTATAGAGTTGCCCAGTGGTTGCCCTTAGCAAAGAAGCAAGGTTATTCAAGTCATCATTTATCACTACTGTGCAGCCTGGATTCCTGGAAATTCTCTTGGGAGTTTCAAGGGGCCTGTACATCATCAGCCAATTAGAAAGTGATAGCCAATTAAAAGGAGTTCAATCAATAACTTTGCTTTAAATCTAACCACAGAACCATTGTTTATTCCTGCCTTTGCAAATGGGAATGATTGAACTCCCGTATCCCACAGGACCAGCATGAGGAACCATTGCAAATCACTCTACTCTTACATTCTGCATCAATAGTTGCAAGGATAATTATTGCATTGGTTTATAGCATGCACATTGAACCTAGCGTTTTTCCAAGGAGCCTCTCACAAACCACCAAATCATTTCCCTACCTCATAGTCACTTAATTTAGAAGTTTCTGTTCTGGCAATTAGAGTGGCTAAAATATTTTAACAATTAATTACCCTAACCTCACAATGCTTCCTTCCACTCTCTTACAGAAGACCCTCCTTTCTAAGGGATCAAGGCATATGTTTTTCTACCTTCCTTCATCACTGTATTCTAGCTCCTAGACCACTCACCTACATTCCCCAAGGTCTATAATACCACACTCTCAGTCAGTCTCTCCACCTCAACTGCAGTGCCTTAATCATACTGCAGGCCCAAAGCTGCTGCCCACAATTCTTTGACCTCTTTTACTACAAGGGCTTTCACCTCCATTTCATTTCAGAAACTTACTCATAGGGCCTCACAGACTTAATCTCTCACCAGAATTACTCCAACTCAGAATGCTTAGCTGCTACTAGCTCTTTCTTTGAGCACTACCTCTTATATATTAACTCACTCTATTACTCCCACCTCCCCTCTTTATTTTCATTGAATTCCTCAGTCCTGTGAGCCTTCCATTTTTGTCCTATTATAGGTCCATTTCTATCTTTACTTTCTTTCCTTCCAAGGTAAAATTTTCAATTCAACCTTTAAACAGTCTTTAGTCAATACCGTCAAATTCACTGCCTTTTTGAAAATCTTTAGTCTTTAATCAATTCCACCAACTACTTTATTTATTCCTACATTCAGGCCACTGACCATAACTGGATTTTTAAAAGTCAAGCAAATATGTGTTGTGTGCTGAATTATTAGTCTCCAAACTAAATAATAACTTAATAGGTACCCTAATTAGCACCCAACAATCCTTCCAAATGTTCCCGGTCCACAACTTAACTTTTTTAAATAGTAGAAAACAGTTATTTTCTCTACTTTGCACCTCCTTTTTAAAAATATATATTTTTATTTAATTCAGAGAGGAAGGGAGAGGGAAAGACAGACAGAAACATCAATGATGGGAGAGAATCATTGATTGGCTTCTCCTGCACACCACACTGTTGATTGAACTCACAACCTGGTCATATGCCCAGACCGGAAATCGAATAGTGACCTCCTGGTTCATAGGTTGACGTTCAACCACTGAGCTATCCTGGCCAGATTACACCTCCTTTTTAACCCTTTATCTTGCCACAACCTGACTTTTATCCCCAGAAAATGTAGCTTTTGTTTGTTTTGTTCATCACATTTTGTCCTCAGAGTATAGCATGGTAATATCAATGGGCATCACTGGTGTTTTGCTGAGTAGTTAATGGAAACCAATAGAAGAGAGGTGACATTACCACAGTGTGTGAACCTTCCATGAGCTTCAGCACAAATTCCAATGATTCAGGATAACAAGTTTATATAAAGATGGTAATGTAAGGATAATAAAACATTGAAAGGGGCTTTACCCCTCTTAATTTGTGCTCCAAACACCTACTGGGCATAGCCAGAGCCATATTAAAAGAATACAAGCCCTGAATGGGTACTGAGTCCTAATGAATCAGAGAAATATGGGTCTTACTTACTTGGTAATCCATTTTGCTTTATTTACCCATGTCACTAAGATCCCAATAAGGCAACAGAACCTTCAGTCTTCTCTTGATCATTTTGTTAAAATAGGATAATATCACTCATCTACTCATTGATCAAGAATCATGAAAAAGTATCCTGGAATAAGTTACATGAAAATTCACTTGCCTTCTTCCATGTCAGCCTAGAGTACTCTGAATTGACAGTAGAACCTATTCCATATCTTAATGATAAAAACCCTCATAGTAAATCAGTCCTGAGAATTATATGGCAGGTCACCTCTGTAAATCTGTGTCAAAACAGCTCCTAGAAGACTTGACTTTAGGTGGTGGATACATGGTGCTATATACAGATTTTGTAACTTAGAAATTCACACATGAAATCTATATGTTCATGTTGACCAATGTCACCCCAATAAAATAAAATAAATAAATAAATGAAACACGATCAAAGTAAACAAAGAAACAAAAACCAGCTCCTAACTACATCTCAGGGGTACTGAAAGGCATTTTGTTTGCAAAGCCAACTCAGAACTTTTCCCATTTGCTTTCGGGAATTTTTCATTCAGAATCTCATTGCTTTATCTCAGCACACCATCCATTTTAGAGTCGACGGGCACAGGTACACTCTCTTTAGACAAGGTAAATTAAGTCCATTTATAAGCTCTTAAACCAATGAATTCTCCCAGTAGGTTGCCACGGAGTCATTTAGCTCAAGTTTATGTAATTGTGATACATGGAGACAATTCTCTACTGGAACACTGGAGTTCAGTACTAAGTGCATGCAGGCGCAGGTGCCAATGTGAGACTTCAAAGACTGGACAGAGCCTAAGAGTAATTCCTCTATAAGAAAATGCTTCTTTAAAACTCTGAGTCATCGAAAGTTGGGAGAGTTTCAAAGGAAGCTCACAGGGTTAAAATAAAAAATAACAGTTAATTAGGAGGGCTATTACCACTGGAAGCTTCAGGCAGGCAGAAACCCCAGCTAAACAGACTCCCAAACATAAATCACCAGCGCTTACCAGCTACATAGGTGAACTGGCAGGCTTTACAAAAGACATGGTTGGTTTCCCAGGTCACACCACTCAAGATGGTAATGGAGGAAAATGAGGAGGCACAGTAGTAGCTGAGATAGCCAAACCGCTAAAGCAATGGCCCTCGGGAGATTCAGCTATGCAGCGCGAGAAGCAAGCAGCAGTTAAATCATTCTCCAGTGGGGGTTTGTGCCTTACAATGTAATGGACTTATAATTGTACATATTTTTAGAAATTTTCAATTAAGCAATTGGATTCTTTTCTTCCTAATTTGGTGCTTTAAGTGATGGTTCCTCCTATGGAAATTCCTCTTCCCTGGGACTGTCTACAATTGGCATGACAGTAAGAGGTACCTGGAGGCAGACAGGGCTGCAGTAAACTCAGGTTTAGGATTCCAACCACACCCTTCTAGAAGATTACTTTCACATTTATTTACAGCTTTCCTCAAATTTACTCCTCTTGGGAAGGTGAGGACTACCTCCTGCCCTCAGGGCCTTCCTTATGAATCAGCTGGAAGACAGGCTCCTTTGAGCAGGCCTGCACTTGCTTTCATGTCCCTAATGGCAGGATTGGATTTCCTCATGCTTTAGCAGTCTTCTGGAAGGAGTGGGTCTTGGACCTCCCTCCTCATGCCCTAAACACAAACTATTCTTCCTTCTTTACCTAAGATTCCTATGCAGATTATCTTTTTCATCCTTTTCTAACCTCAAGTCCTACACCCTCAACAAAGCTTTCAGCTCACTAGACTTCTCCCTCTCTTGAACAACAATGACACTTAGGGCAGCAATGTGGCACAATAAGGAATAAAAATGTTTGATGTTAAGTGAAATAAGCTAGTCAGAGAAAGAGAAATGTCACATGATCTCACTCATTTATGGAATATAATGAACAACATAAACTGATGAACAAAAACAGATCCAGAGACAGAGAAGCATCTATCAGACCGTCAAACCTCAGAGGGAAGGTAGGGGAGAGTGGGAGTAAGGGGGAAAAATCAACCAAAGGACTTGTATGCATGCATATAAGCCCAACCAATGGACACAGACAACAGGGGGGTGAGGGCATGAGTTGGGGAGTTGGGGGGGTAATGTGGGGATAAGGACACATATGTAATACCTTAATCAAAGAAATTTTAAAAAATGTTTGATGTCAGACAAGCTTGGACATGAATGCCAACTCTACAATTTACTACGAAGATAACTTTGGAAATGCCATTTCATCTCTCTAATGCTCAGCTCCTTCATCTGTAAAGTGAATATAACCATAGTCTTTATAAGGATTTGTAAGGATTAAATAATAAAAATAATAACTACCACTTATATTTTACTTATAATGTGCCATACTCTTTTGTAAGTGTATTGCATATATTAATTCATTTACTTCTGAGGTACAGAGAGCTTAAGTAACTTGACCAAGGTGACACAGCTGGTGTGTGGAAAGAAGAGTTGAAGCTAGGGAATTCATGACCTTAACCTCCACACTATGATGATATGCTACCAAATGTAAAGGACTTCACAATAAGTCTAGCAAATAATGGGTGATCAAGATGGATGAAGGGGGGGCCATTCCATTTTTCCACAATAAAGAACATGGTATATATGGTAGAAAAAATATAGAATTTGGAGCAACGGCTAAATATCAGGTGTCACTACCTGTGTGACTAGGCCAAAATCACTCTACCACTCTAAAATTCACCTTACTCGTCTGTAAAATGGGAATAATCATAGAGCCAACCTACTATAATTGTTGTGAGGAATCAATGGCACGAAGTAGATGCTCAGCAAATGCTAGTTTACTTCCTCACCATTTGCATCCAACATTTGACACTCACCTACACTGCTTCATATCACTGCTTCTCTCTTCACTTATGGGTCTTGGCTCACCCAGTTTATGATAAGCTTTAAGGACTAAGACAATACCTTAAGTCTCTTGATAATTATTTAGCATCATGCTGTGCCCATACCAAGTCCTTATTAATTGGATTAGTAACCTACTGGGGTCCAACCCCAGCAGGCCCAGGGGTCCCCAAAGGTGTGGATGGAGTCAGCGAAGAAGGAATGACACAGAGACAGCGTTCAGTTGATCAACAGCCTAGCCAGGATCTCTAGCCAAGTTCTGGTCAGGATCTCCAGCAAAGTTCTGGTTAGGATCTCCAGCCAGGTTCTTTGTCCATGTTCTCTTGCTAGGTTCTCCAGCCAGGTTCTCCAGGTTCTCCAGCCAGGTTCTGTAGCCATGTTCCCTCGCTAGGTTCTCCAGCCAGGTTCTGTCCAGATTTTCCAGCCAGGTTCAGTCACCAGGTTCTAGTCAGGTTCTCTTGCCATGTTCTATCCAGGTTCTATAGCCAGGTTCTGTCTCTAGGTTCTTCAGCCAGGTTCTGTCTAGGTTCTCCAACCAAGTTCTGTAGCCAGGTTCTGTCCAGGATCTTTTGCCATGTTCTCTCCCTAGGTTCTGTCTCTAGGTTCTGTCTAGGTTCTGTGTAGGTTCTGTGTCTAGGTTCTGTTGTCTAAGTTCTGTGTCTAGGTTCTTTCCTTGGTTAAAACACATAGCGCTAAGGGGAGCAAACATATTAAGAACAGTATGCTATATACGCCAGGTCCCTTGAAACATATGCTGTGCAGATGTTTCTTTCCTGCAGCGACTGTGTCAAGCAGCAAGGATGGACCGGCTTCCGGCAAATTCCCCCTTTTTTATTTTTTAAAAGCATGCATTAAAAAGAAAACCCCAAATGCTCTCTTGTATCCATTTTAAGAGTAGGATTGGCACTTTCTGCTATTACCTGAGTCCTGATCTATCACCCCAGGGAGAGCTTGCCAATCCTGCACTTTCCCTGGGTGGAAAGGCTGCAGTGGGGTTAAGGATAAGGCTCCTTGGGCCTACCTCCTCCCATGCCTTTACATTTACCTTTCCTTCCTCAGAAAAGCATGGACATACTTCTTATATAAAACGTTCTGTCTGACTGGGAGTAACCTTAATTCCTCTGCTAGCAAGCATATGTGTTAAAAGATCAATACAGAGTCTTATTTCTTTAGACTCAGTATGGCACATCTTCTTAATCTAAAGATCAATACAGAGTCTTCTTTCTTTGGACTTAGTATGGCACATCTTCTCAATCTAAGAATACAGTGTCTTCTTTCTTTGGACTCAGTATGGCACATCTTCTCAATCTAAGTTCTGTACTATCCACCTTCTTACCCTACTTATCCTCTATAGGGGGGTCTGCAGTACCCTGGTAGAGTCCTATCCGTCCCGAGTGTGGGGTTCTCAAGGGGGGGAGGGGCTTACCTAGGGGAATCCTGTTCCAGGGGTTCCCAAAGGTGTGGACGGAGTCGGCGAAGACTATCCACCCTCTTCCTACGGTGGAGTCCTATCTATCCCGAGAGTGGGGCTTACCTAGGGGTCCCTGTTCGGGCGCCAGATGCTTGGGTCCTGCCCCAGCAGGTCCAGGGGTCCCCAAAGGTGTGGACGGAGTCGGCAAAGAAGGAATGACACAGAGACAGCGTTCAGTTGATCAGCAGCCTAACCAGGATCTCTAGCCAAGTTCTGGTCAGGATCTCCAGCAAAGTTCTGGTTAGGATCTCCAGCCAGGTTCTGTGTCCATGTTCTCTTGCTAGGTTCTCCAGCCAGGTTCTCCAGGTTCTCCAGCCAGGTTCTGTAGCCATGTTCCCTCTCTAGGTTCTCCAGCCAGGTTCTGTCCAGATTTTCCAGCCAGGTTCAGTCACCAGGTTCTAGTCAGGTTCTCTTGCCATGTTCTATCCAGGTTCTATAGCCAGGTTCTGTCTCTAGGTTCTTCAGCCAGGTTCTGTCTAGGTTCTCCAACCAAGTTCTGTAGCCAGGTTCTGTCCAGGATCTTTTGCCATGTTCTCTCCCTAGGTTCTGTCTCTAGGTTCTGTCTAGGTTCTGTGTAGTTTCTGTGCCTAGGTTCTGTTGTCTAGGTTCTGTGTCTAGGTTCTTTCCTTGGTTAAAACACATAGCACTAAGGGGAGCAAACATATTAAGAACAGTATGCTATATACGCCAGGTCCCTTGAAACATATGCTGTGCAGATGTTTCTTTCCTGCAGCGACTGTGTTAAGCAGCAAGGATGGACCAGCTTCCGGCATTAACCTTCATTGAGTATGTGTTGGCCAGGCACTATTCTGGGTGCTCAAATCCATTATTCTCTTCAAGTCTTATTTTCTGGGTGTTCTTTTTTAATGGATTTTATGATTCCTGGCATAAAATCTCCTCTGAAAAATAGTACATGTCCTTTTCTTTGAGACTAATTTTAATGGGTGAGGATAATTTCAGAATCTTCCAAGATCTTTTGCTGGTTGGTAGAAATAGACCTTCCCTTGCCGGGGTCCAACCCCAACGGGTCCAGGGGTCCCCAAAGGTGTGGACGGAGTCGGCGAAGAAGGAATGACGCGGAGACAGTGTTCAGTTGATCAGCAGCCTAGCCAGGATCTCCAGCCGGCTCTCCAGCCAAGTTCTGGTCTGGATCTCCAGCGAAGTTCTGCTTAGGATCTCCAGCTAGGTTCTGTGTCCATGTTCTCTTGCTAGGTTCTCCAGCCAGATTCAGTCACCAGGTTCTAGTCAGGTTCTCTTGCCAATTTCTGTAGTCAGGTTCAGTCCAGGATCTTTTGCCATGTTCTCTCCAGCAAAGTTCTTCTGTCTGTAGAGAACGTTCTGTGTAGGTTCTGTGCCTAGGTTCCGTCTCTCTTGGTTCTGTATTCTAAGTTCTGTCTCTTGCTGTCTTATTACATCTGTATTTATACCAGTTGATTCAATCCTATCAATCTCTATTACAAAGGTTAGGGCGTTTCTTATCTCCATTCCAGGGAGTAAAGATTATGTAGCTTAAGCATGATTGTTCGTAGTTAAAGTGATTAATTACCCGCCTGGCACTTAGTTAAGAGGTTTTATTCCCTCCCTAACTTCAGGGGAAAATCCCTACCTGGGGAAAAAAACCTTTCTCAGAGAGGAGACCTCGATTAAAACACATACTGCCAAGAAGGTGAGGAAACATATTAAGAACAGTATGCCATATATGTCGGGTCCCTTGAAACAACAAGGATGGACCGGCTCCCGGCAAATTCCCCCTTTTTTATTTTTTAAAAGGAGGCATTAAAAAGAAAAAAAAAAAAAACCCAAATGCTTTCTTGTATCCATTTTAAGAGTAGGATTGGCGCTTTCTGCTATTACCTGAGGCCTGATCTATCACCCCAGGGAGAGCTTGCCAATCCTGCACTTTCCCGGGGTGGAAAGGCTGCAGTGGGGTTAAGGATAAGGCTCCTTGGGCCTACCTGCTCCCATGCCTTTACATTTACCTTTCCTTCCTCAGAAAAGCATGGACATACTTCTTATATAAAACGTTCTGTCTGACTGGGAGTAACCTTAATTCCTCTGCTAGCAAGCATATGTGTTAAAAGATCAATACGGAGTCTTTTTTCTTTAGACTCAGTATGGCACATCTTTTCAATCTAAGAATCAATACAGAGTCTTCTTTCTTTGGATTCAGTATGGCACATCTTCTCAATCTAAGTTCTGTACTATCCACCTTCTTACCCTACTTATTCTTTATAGGGGGGTCTGTAGGACCCTGGTGGAGTCCTATCCGTCCCGAATGTGGGGGTTCTCAATGGGGGGGGGGCTTACCTATGGGAATCCTGTTCCAGGGGTTCCCAAAGGTGTGGACGGAGTCGGCGAAGACTATCCACCCTCTCCTACAGTGGAGTCCTATCCATCCTGAGAGTGGGGCGCTTACCTAGGGGTCCCTGTTCGGGTGCCATATGCCGGGGTCCAACCCCAGCAGGTCCAGGGGTCCCCAAAGGCGTAGACGGAGTCGGCGAAGAAGGAATGACATGGAGACAGCGTTCAGTTGATCAGCAGCCTAACCAGGATCTCTAGCCAAGTTCTGGTCTGGATCTCCAGAGAGGTTCTGCTTAGGATCTCCAGCCAGGTTCTGTGTCCATGTTCTCTTGCTAGGTTCTCCAGGTTCTCCAGCCAGGTTCTGTAGCCATGTTCCCTCGCTAGGTTCTCCAGCCAAGTTCTGTCCAGGTTCTCCAGCCAGGTTCAGTCACCAGGTTCTAGTCAGGTTCTCTTGCCCATTTCTGTAGTCAGGTTCAGTCCAGGATCTTTTGCCATGTTCTCTCCAGCGAAGTTCTTCTGTCTCTAGTTCTGTGTAGGTTCTGTCTTCTTAGTCCTGTGTTCTAAGTTCTGTGTTCTAAGTTCTGTATTCTAAGTTCTGTCTCTTGCTGTCTTATTACATCTGTATTTATACCAGTTGATTCAATCCTATCAATCTCTATTACAAAGGTTAGGGCGTTTCTTATCTCCATTCCAGGGAGTAAAGATTATGTAGCTTAAGCATAATTGTTCGTAGTTAAAGTGATTAATTACCCGCCTGGCACTTAGTTAAGAGGTTTTATTCCCTCCCTAACTTCAGGGGAAAATCCCTACCTGGGGAAACAACCTTTCTCAGAGAGGAGACCTCGATTAAAACACATACTGCCAAGAAGGTGAGGAAACATATTAAGAACAGTATGCCATATATGTCGGGTCCCTTGAAACAGCAAGGATGGACCGGCTCCCGGCATTCCCTCATCCTCCTTTCTAAATACCATTGACCAGGTAATATTTTTCAAAACAATTGTCAGTGTTTGTGCAGGTGGGAGCCAGGTTTTTCCTTTGGTGCTCAGCTGTATGAGTCACATTGAGATTCTTTATCCTGACTCTTTGGTTTTATTCATCATATTCAAACATCAGAGGACATAGAAGGCAATACTGATTTTTAGTATATGGATAGCCAACAAGGAAAAAATCACAAATTGCGTGTAAAGAAATTAACTCTGGAACTTTATTTGAATGGGCTGACAAGTCATTATGCAGACATGTTGAACCATGTATCTGTGCTCATTATCTTCATGACTGTGGCTTTATAATTGCTTCTGATGAAAAGTAAGGGGATGGAAATTCAACATTGAAACATAAATAACCAACAAGATTTGACTGTATGGGCAATGCACTGGGCTAAAGGATTTACTTTCCCAGACAAATGAGTGAAAATAAGAGGTTTGCTGCTTTTGAATTCAAAGAAATTGAACTCGGCTTCTTTCTAGTGTGTTCAAGTCTCCAGCAAATAATTTACAGTGCAAATGTTGCAAAGATTTTTGCTGAACATATGGTTGTGTATTTTGAATGGGATATAAATTAAGGATACTCTGTTTTTTTCTGAACCTACATGTAACTTCTCATCATGTCTCCCTCTGTACTGCAGCCTAAGCTCCATGTTTTGAATGTGTTGCTTTGAAACAAAGCCATGAAAACTGCATCTAGCCAGTGGTGTGCAATCACAAGTGGGCAGAGGTGAGCAGTAATGCAATGTGGTGCTTTAATTGAGTTTAGGTTAATACCACAATTTAGGAATATCAATTTCTATTACCTACATTAAAGTTAATCTATTGGATGTAGCAATTAGAGGTAGGAGAGATTGGAAGCCACACACTGAGCTAGACCTGCTTAAAGAACTACCTGCAGTTGCTGTTTTTATTCCTCTTAGCTCTGAATAAAGGTGTTAAGTGCATATCACCAGAACATCTGACAACTCAGTAATCTAATTGGACCTCTTCTAATTACTGAAACAGCCACCATTATTGGGTACCTATGATTCACCAGGGTCTATATTAGACATTTTGTTGCATTTGATCCTTAGAACAACCTTTCAAAGTAGACATCATGACCTTCATTTTATAGATTTGGTAATTGACAGTTAGGGAAGTTAAGTCACTTACCCCCATGCTTACACAACTTTAAATTGGATATCAAGGATTGTACCAGGCCTGCTTGAATCCAAAGCCTATGCCTTTTTAATGTGAAGTGCTGCTTCTCAGCTATGTGAGAGGCAGAGAAAGGAAGTGATCACTTATAGCAGAACTATTGACCGATTGACTAAAAGCATGTTCCACACCATCTTAGGAGCCTCTTCCTCTCAAATCTGGTGGTGAAAGACAACATAATGGTTATCAACATGAGCTTAACATCAGAAAGACCTGACTAAACTCCAGTTCTATCACTTTCTATTTGTAAGATCTTGGATAATGTAAAAACACTTCCTGACTTAGGATCATTCAACTTAAGAAAGAGGTACATATTCAGTAGAAACTGTCCTTTATACTTTGAATTTTGATTTTTTCACCCTGTTTAGTGATATGTGGTGCAATACTACGGTGATGCTGGGCAGTGACAACAAGCCAGAGCTCCCAGGCAGCCACATGATCAGAAGGATAAACAAATGATACTTACTTTAGTGCAGTGATTTTCAACCTTTGTGCCACAAGAGATTTTAAAACATGCAATACCTGACTATTTAGTCAGAAGCACTGACTTCTTTTCCCTTAGACTGTCAAATAAAAAATGACAACAACCAACACAACAATAGCCATCCAGTGTGAATGAATCAAAATTATGCCTATTTTTGTCAAATAGGCAAAAAAATAATTTTTTTTTGGTGTGGGGCAGAATTTAACTTATTAGGTTATGTGTGTCATGATATTAAAAAGGTTGAAAATCACTGATCTAGTGTATTCATTACATTAGATGATTTTCCCCAACATTCATATAAGTTAGAGGTAGAGCACATTTAAGGTAGCCTAGGCTAAGCTATTATGTTCAGTAGGTTAGATGCATTAAGTGCATTTTTGACTCAAGATAGCTTCAACTTAAGATGGATTTATCAGGACTTAACCTTATTGTAGGTTGAGGAGCATCTGTATTTATCTCTGGGTCTTTGTTTTCACACCTGGAAAATGAGAGTAATAATGTTATGGTAAATACCTCATAAAATTGTAGTAAGATCATGCATGTAAAGTATCTGGCATGGTGTCTGGATATATATATTGTGTTTAATAAATCTTTGCTATCATTTGTATATAGTAATATGTTATTAATATTTTCATGTATAAAATAAAGGAATGACTTCTTCTCCATTTGGAGATATGCCTTACCTCACATTCTAGCACAAATGCAACTGTGGTATCTACCCCCTAGTATCCCACAGGCTTGATCCAGCTGTAAGATTTACCATCTATAATATAGTTTCAGATTCTCCAAGATCTTTAAAAGTGCCATGCCTACACCTGAAATTAATATAATATTTTATACCAACTATATTTCAATTAAAAAATAAAATAAATCAATAGATTAAATTATGTCAATATTGACTGTCAATTCCCAGAGGGAAAGTAGGGGAGGGTGGGGGTAAGAGGAAGAGATCAACCAAAGGACTTGTATGCATACATATAAGCCAAACCAATGGACGCAGACAACACGGGGATGAGAGCATGAGTGGGGGGGAGGTTGGGGGTTGATGGGGGGATGAGGACACATTTATAATATCTTAACCAATAAAGAAATTAAAGATAAAAAGTGCTGCCCTGACAGTGTTGCTCAGTGGTTGAGCATTGACTTATGAAACAGGAGGTCATGGTTTGATTCCTGGTCAGGGCACATGCTCTGGTTGTGGACTTGATCCCCAGTGGGGGGTGTAGACAGTCAATCAATGATTATCTCTCATCCTCTCTGAAATGAATATATATATATATATATATATATATATATATATATATATATGTATTCATTCTATATAATAAAGAGGTAATATGCAAATTGACTCTCATGCCCTCAGACAAGATGGCTGGCAGGGGAGGGCAGTTAAGGGCGACCAAGCCAGTAGGGGAGGGCAGTTAGGGGCAGCCAGGTTGGCAGGGGAGGGCAGTTGGAGGGGACCAGGCTTGCAGAGGAGGGCAGTTAGGGGAGACCAGGTTGGCAGGGGAGGGCAGTGGGGGTGATTGGGCCAGCAGGGGAGGGCAGTTGGGGGCAATCAGGCTGTCAGGGGAACAGTTAGGTATCGATCAGGCTGCAGGGGAGTGGTTAGGGGGTGATCAGGCTGGCAGGCAGAAGTGGCTAGGGGCAATCAGGCAGGCAGGCAGGCGAGCGGTTGGGAACCAGCAGTCCCGAATTGTGAGAGGGATGTCCAACTGCTGGATCAGGACTAAATCGGCAGTCAGACACACCCCGATGGGCTCCAGATTGGAGAGGGTGTAGTCTGGGCTGAGGGACACCCTTTCCCCACTCAATGCATGAATTCTGTGCACCGGTCCTCTAATATATATAAATTAAAGTGCCACGCTAGGGGGAAAGAATCCTCAGAGAAACAAGGGTCTCATATTTTTTAACCAAACATAAGATTTTGCTCCCAAAATAATCAGATTTACCTAATCCACACTTCAACTTACCTGCCTCGGGCATTTACCTGAATTTCAAAATCTTTTCTTATAGACATGCTCCCTGAGAACCTCTTCATTGGGTTATGTCTCAAATAGTAGCCTTTTTTAATACAAAGGTCTGTTCCCTTTCAAACCCTTTGCATAGAATCAAAATGTTAGGTTAACTTACCTCATACTGTATAAAAACTTGAGTTCCTAGCCCCCATACTGAAATATTTAGCGTTCACGCACAGTACAGTTATACCTATCATTTACCTTTAACTACAATAGGCTTTTTTTGCCATAAAGCAATTGAGCAGTTTTTATTTCAACAAGGTAAGCAGAAGGCAGTGCTTATAAAGAATGAGCTTTATCCCTAGGGTCAAACAGCTTAGAAAGATTGAGTTAAATGGCCAATTTGTAAAACTATGTTTTAAAAATATCCAATGAGGAACTTTAATTTTATTATAGCTATAACCATAGACATTTAGACTTTAGGAAAATGTGTGTCATCATTTTCTGATGTCACCCTTCAAACCTGTAGCATGGTATAAGTAGCAATCTGTCTTCCATATCTTCTATAGCAGCTCCCTAGAAATAAACAAGTGGTATCAAATAACAACTCAGTATCCCAAATTCAGTAAGTAGATCAAACTGACTTAGCAGGCCCTCACTCTCTGTTCCTGCCAACACATTCCAGTTGTTCCAATGTACTGTGCTCTTTTATGCCTCCAAGCCTTCACATCAGCTAATTTATCTGCCTAGAATATTCTTCCTCTGCTACTTAGTTTACTCTTTCTGATCTCACCTAAAATGTCATTCTCTCAAAAAACTGTCCCTGACCGTCCCCTCTTTACAAGTCTGTGTTAGTTGATACTGCTATATGTGATCAGAACATTATATACTATCCTTGTCAGAGAACATGCCTCATCACACTGCCTTATAATTGCATATTTGTTAGCCTAAACATCTGTATTAAACTGTAAGCTCAATAAAAACAGAGGAAATGTATTTCTTTTTCACCATTATATCTCAATACCTAGCAAAATAATTAGTAAATAAGTATTTGTTGAATTGAATCAAATTGAATATAACTGTATTTGAACTTCCATAGATATGAAAGCTACCAAAAGAGTAAACTTATGACTTGGGTATTTAACATTCTCTGGCAACTATGTGTAGCTCTTATGAGCTACATTTTAGAGTTAGCTAGCTGAACTATAAGCTGCCTAAGGGCAGTTATAACTTTCATGTTCACAACTGTAGCCCCAGAAGTTTGAATCATGTTGGGGATATGATGGGAGCTCAGGAAATATTCAATTAATGAATGAATAAATGACTGACTAAATAGATAAATGAGCAGTTCTCATTTTAGACTTTCTCCTAATCAGGAAAAGTTCATATCCTGGAATTATAAGGGAATCCCCACCAGGACCCTAACAAAAATATCTACCTCCTCCGTGAAACCTTCTCTAATCCTTACTACCCCCTAAACAGAAAGCTTTATACCAAACTGAATGAATACAGAAGGCAAATCTATAAAATGTGAACATTATACACATTCCTTAGAAGAAATAGTCAATAGGATGGATAACCAAATCAGGATTCAAAATGACCTCAATGAACCAGAATAAAATGCCTAAACCTAAAATATTCAATTTAGCTGAAATATGCACTAGGTCCAGCATTCAGGTTCAAAATACTAATTTCACAAGAATAGGGTAGGGAGAAACCAGTCTTGACAGCAGTTGGTGTGAAATAGACCTGGAGATTTTTGTTGGCCTCAAGATCAATACGATCCAGCAGTGAGATGTGACTGCTAAAGATGTGAGGGCAATCTAAAGCTATACTAGCAGAATTATTTTGTCCCATTCACAAAAAGCAATGGTCCCACAGTACCCTGCTCCAGTCCAACCACATCTGTGGTATTGTTTTCAATACTTTAAGAGAAACATTTACAAACTAGATAAAGTACAAAGTAGAAAAAATTAGAACAGTGAAAACAGAAAACAGTGTGATAAGTAGCTGAAAGACTGGGAACATTTGTACTGAACAAAAATTTAAGGACAAGGAATGTAGCAGCAGCTCTGGGCAGGAGGAAAGAAGCAGAAGGTAAGGAATAGTGAGGGGCATGTGTAATTTGAAAAAGTCCCACCAGTGAGTACAATACACACCACACCCACCATGCTCACCCCACGTACATGGTTGAGAATCACTGTTCTTGAGGAAATAAATTAAACCAGGCAGCAAAATATTACAGGAGGGTAATTCTAAAAAATATTATAATGTATTATAGTTGAGTCACTGACAATGCAATAGCCTGCCTTATGAGGCAATGGGTCCCTCCCCCATCACAAACATATTTAAACAGAAACTGGATACCCACTCTCAGGAATGTTAAAGATCAAATTATTTGAGGAGTCAGTTGTTGGAGGAGATGGCCTGAATAATGAAGATGCTATGACTCTATGTCCTTCAACTTCTCTGAATTCCCAAACCATCTAGCTTGTCCTATATCTCTGTCAATTAATGCTCATTTCTTCAAAAAGTATTTATATAAGACCTGTGTGAGGGTGGATTCTATGTACAGAAATTTATACAGAGAAGGCTTTCAAATGCTTAGTGAATAACTGAATTCTGGAATTGTAAAAAAAATATTAAAAAGTTTCAAAAAACTGAGTGTCAGCAACATTTACTTAGAAAAACATTGGGTTTGGATTCATAATTCCTGGGTTCTAGACCTAATTCAGCCACAAATTAGCCTTTGACCTTAGGCAAGTTATTTGAAGTTAATTAACCTCTGTTTCCTCATCTGTAAAGGTAAGAATAATAATGCCTGCCTTGGCTATCACATGGAGTAATAATTCAATGGAGATAGTGTATCAGAAATTCTAAGGTGTAAAATGGTTTCATAAACTATAAAGCTCCAAGTATCAATCAACTCACTGGCCTATGAACAAATTGTTGACTACATCTTTGGCAGATTTCTATTGCTATCAATATACGCTCCCCATACCTCCCACCTCCATCATCACTCCAAGGGCACATAACGCTTCCTATGGCTTAAGCCATTTGGCACCTTCTATGAGGCCTCTATTCCTCTCCCTGCTTGTAAATATAAGAAACTGTCAGACAGTGTGTTGAGATAATGGAAATCATTTGATAATGGAAGATAGTCTGTATCCCTATAGCCCTTATTGCTTGTCTTTTAAGAATACTCTCCTCTAGATAAGAAGATGGTAGCAGGCAGGATGGTGGTGTGGGAGATGGTGGAGTGAGTGAGGGAGTGAAAGGAGGGGGGTTGTGGACATGTGTGGTATGTGCCTGAATGAGTGAGGGACAGTTAGATCCTGCAGAAGTACCAGGGGCTGGCAGACAGGCTCTCCTGGATGGGGAGCCCCTGCAACCACTGCAGGTACTCCCCTGGCTGTGGGGCTCAGGAACAGAGCCCACACCATCTTGAAGGGGAGAGTGGCCTCCACTAGGAACCCAGCCTCACTACCACCAGACTGGACGGGGACACTGCCAAGGACCCTATAGCTACTCCAGCCAAAGTTGTGCTGCCATGCCCACAGACCTGCAGACTATAGGACATCCACCTCTAAGAGCACATGGCTCCCTCAGCAGAAACTGCTACTCCCTGCTCCCTGGCATCTGGCATCTGGACACCGTGGTCACACCACTCCAGCATGCAGGCCCCACAAGCCCAAAGTCCCGGCAGGCAGCTCCTGGGACCCTCTGTAAGGCGCCGCTGAGCACGTGCCTCTCTAAACAAAGGTGCACAGTTCCCTCAGCAAAATCTGTGACTCCCCCACCCCCGCCCTGGGCTGCCAGCTTCTGGACACCTCAGTGAGCTACTGAGGGCTCATCTACCCAGACAAGGTCAAATTGTTTCAGCCACAGACTTTGAGATTCCTGCATCCCTAGTAACTGATTCCTGGACCCCCTAGTGATTTGCAGAGTGAAATCACACTGGCCAGAGTCACACGGCCTCATCCAAAGACTACAGGACAGGTGCCCCCCACCATCATATGCTCCTGTACCTTCGCAGTGATTTTCAGAGTGACACTACCCCAGCAAGAGTCACACAACAGTCCTGACTGGTTTGGCACAGTGGATAGAGCATTGGCCTGTGGACTCAGGGGTTCCAGGTTCGATTCCAGTCAAGGGCATGTACCTTGGTTGCAGGCACACCCCCCAATAGGGGGCATGCAGGAGGCAGTTGATCAATATTTCTCTCTCATCAATGTTTCTAACTCTCTATCCCCCTCCCTTCTTCTCTGTAAAAAATCAATAAAATATAAAAAAGAGTCACACAACAAGGGCCAGAGTCAAGACACCTTCCTCCCAGGCCATGGACTCTGGGATCTCACAGTGAGAGCATGCCAGTAAGACCTCAGGCAACCCTTTCCACAAGAGCTGGAACCACAGGCACATCCACAACAGCATATATGACAAGAACAGGGGTGAGTCATATTGTCAGACAACCCATGACGAGACTTCATCCATGAACGAAAAACTAATACTCAAGACCCGACTACATAAGGAGAACCCAAATAACTCAAGTAGGAGGCTTCACTAAAACACCAAGCACAGGAGATCTGAGAGACTGCACCACTGGGTCCCCAAAATCACCAACTACATAGCACCATCTCAAAAGAATCTGGGTAGCAAAGAAGTTGGATCTAAGACATAGAAACAATTAAAACATTACAGAAAAAATGGGGAGGCAAAAAAAAAAAATCCCCAAAGGAAAGAAAAAGAGGGATCACCAGAAAAGGAATTAAATGAAATGGAGGCAAGTAATTTGTCAGAGAAAGAATTCAGATAATGGAAATAAGGATGCTCCAACCTGTGGTTGACAAATACACACACCTCAATGAGGATTATAAGGAGCTGAATGAGAATTTCACCAACATGTAAATTAATAAAGAAGAAATGAACAATGACACAATTATAATAAAGAAAATAATGCAAGGCTTCAAGAGTAGACTAGAAGAAGCTAAGGAGAGCATCAGTGACTTAGAAGACAAGGTAGAAAAAACACCCAAGAACAGCAGCAACTGGGAAAAAAACTTAAAAAGCAAGAGGAGAGCCTAAGGGAGCTTTGGGACAACATATAACAAAACAACATCCACAAAATAGGGGTGCTTAAAGGAGAGAAAGCTGAGCAAGGAATAGAAAACCTGTTTGAAGAAATAATGACAGAAAACTTCCCTTATTTGGGGGGAAAAGTCACACAAGTACAAAAAGCACACAGAGTTGCAAACAAGATGAATCCAAAAAGATCAACACCAAGACACATCATAATTAAATTTGAAAACATCAATGACAAAGTAAGAATCTTAAAGGCTGCCAGAAAGAGACAGAAAGTTACCTACAATGGATCTCCCATTAGAATATCAACTGATTTCTCAACAGAAAAATATCAGGTGAGTAGGAATGGAATTACATATACAAAGGAATACAAAGCAAGGGATTGAATCCAAGAATACTATACCCAGCAAGGCTATCATTCAAAATTAAGAGGAAATCAGAAGCTTCACAGACAAAAACAAATAAAGGCTAAGGGAGTTTATTACCACCAAGCCCTCAATGCAAGAAATGCTAAAGAGACTGCTGTAAAAAGAAAAAGTAGAAAGGGGAGAAGAAACAAAGGCATAAGGAATAAAAATGACTACAAACAAGTACCTATCACAGTGATGGCAAACCTTTTGAGCTCAGAGTGTCAGCATTTTGAAAAACCCTAACTTAACTCTGGTGCTGTGTCACATATAGAAATTTTTTGATATTTTCAACCATAGTAAAACAAAGATTTATATTTTTGATATTTATTTTATATATTTAAATGCCATTTAACAAAGGAAAATCAACCAAAAGAATGAGTTAGCATGTCACCTCTGACACGCGTGTCAAAGGTTCGCCATCACTGACCTATCAATAATAACCTTAAATGTAAATGGCCTAAATGCTCCAATCAAAAGACATAGGGTAGCTAAATGGATAAAACATGACCCAAATATTTGCTGTTTATAGGAGACCCACCTTAGAACAAAGGACTCACACAGACTGATAGTAAAGGGATGGAAAAAATGTTTTAGGCAAATAAAGTGGCAATACTTATATCTGACAAAATAGACCTTGAAGTGAAGGACATAGCAAGAGATAAGGAGGACAACTTCATAATACTAAAGAGAGCAACTCAACAAGAGGATATAACTCTGGTAAACTTATATGCAACAAACACAGGAGCTACCAAATACATTTAAAAAAAAAACTTCTGCAATATATCAAATGCAAGACAAAAAGCAATGCAATTATAGTAGGGGATGTTAATACTCCATTGACACCACTGGATAAATCCTCTACCAAAAAAAAAAAAATCAGCAAAGGAACAGCAATGCTGGATGACTCACTGGATCAGATGGAATTAATTGGCATCTTTAGAACATTTCATCCCAAAACAACAGATTATACATTATTCTCAAGTTCACAGGGGACATTTTAAAAGATAGACCACATATTGGAACACAGGCAAAGCCTATTCAAATTCAAGAAGAGAGAAATCATATCAAGCATCTTTTTATTTTTTATTTTATTTTTTTTATTTCTTTTATCTTATTTATTTCTTAAATTGTTTATTCAATAAATGTTTTTTATGTTTTTTTATTTTTTTTATTGCTTAAAGTATTACAAAGAGTATTACATATGTCTCCTTTTTTCCCCCCCGCCCTTGACAATCCCCTGGCCTCCCCTACCTCCCAGTGTCTTATGTCCATTGGTTATGCTTATATGCATGCATACAAGACCTTTGGTTGATCTCTTACCCACCCCCCTCCTGCCCTCCCACCCTCCCCGGCCTTCCTCCTGTAGTTTGACAGTCTGTTCGAGGCAGCTCTGCCTCTGTATCTATTTTTGTTCATAAGTTTATAATGGTCTTTATTATCCAGAAATGAGTGAGATCATGTGGTATGTTTCCTTCACTGACTGGCTTATTTCACTTAGCATAATGCTCTCCAGTTCCATCCATGCTGTTGCAAATGGTAAGAGTTCCTTCTTTTTTATAGCAGCATAGTATTCCATCGTGTAGATGTACCACAGTTTTCTAATCCATTCATCTACAGATGGGCACTTAGGCTGTTTCCAGATCTTAGCTATGGTGAATTGTGCTGCTATGAACATAGGGGTGCATATATCCTTTCTGATTGGTGTTTCTGGTTTCTTGGGATATATTCCTAGAAGTGGGATCACAGGGTCAAATGGGAGTTCCATTTGTAGTTTTTTGAGGAAACTCCATACTGTCTTCCATAGTGGCTGCACCAGTCTGCATTCCCACCAGCAGTGCACAAGTGTTCCTTTTTCTCCACATCCTCTCCAGCACTTGTCGTTTGTTGATTTGTTGATGATAGCCAGTCAAGCATCTTTTTAGATCACAATAGCATAAAATTAGAAATCAACTACAATAAAAAGAGTAAAAAAATCAAGCACTCCTAGGCTAAATAGCATGCTATTAAACAATAACTGGGTTACCAAAGAGATCAAAGAAGAAATAAAAAGCATCCTGGAAACAAATTACAATGAAAGCACAACAATCCGAAATCTATGGGAAACATTGAAAGCAGTCCTGAGAGGGAAGTTCATAGCTCTACAGGCCTACCTCAAAAAAAAGGTAATTAATTATCTAACCCTACAACTTAAAGATTAGAAAGAGAGCAACAAGAACAACCTAAGTAAGCAAAAGGAAGGAAATAATCAAGATCAGAGCGGAAATAGATGACATAGAGACAAAAAAAGTATAAAAGATAAATAAAACCAAGAGCTGGTTCCTTGAAAGGATAAACAAGATTGATGAACCTCTAGCCAGGCTCACCAAGAAGCAAAGAGAGAAGACCAAACTAAACAAAATCAGAAAAGAAGGAGGTTAAGTAACAACCAACTCAACAGCATAAAAAGGTTTATAAAAAAATGCTATTAAAAATTCTACTCCAATAAACTAGACAACATAGACGAAATGGACATATTTCTAGGAAAATACAATCTTCCAAACTAAATCAGGAAGTATCAAAAAAAACTGAATAGGCTGATAACTACAGATGAAACTGTAGCAATATTTAAAACACTTCCAGCAAACAAAAGCCTTGGTCTGGATGGCTTTATAGGGGAGTTTTACCAAGCATTCAAAGAACAAAAACCTATCCTCCTTAGACTATTCCAAAAAATTCAAGAGAAAGGAACACTTCCAATCTCTTTCTCTGAAGCCAGCATTACCCTAATTCCAAAACCAGATAAAGACGCTACAAAGAAAGATAATTATAGGCTAATATCCCTGATGAACATAAAAGCTAAAATCCTCAACAAAATTCTAGCAAATCAGGTCCAGCGTGATATTAGAAAGTTCATATACCATGACCAAGTGGGATTTGTTCCAGGCATGCAAGGCTGGTACAATATCCACAAATCAACAAACATGATACATCACATAAACAAATTGAGAGACAAAAATCACATAATCATATTAATTGATGCAGAAAGAGCATTTGACAAAATCCAACACCCTTTCTTGATAAAAAACTTTCAGCAAACTGGGAATAGCCTTATATGACAAACCTACAGCCAACATCATGCTCAATGATGAAAAACTAAAACCATTTCCCTTAAGAACAGGAACAAGACAAGGATGCCCATTTTCACTAATCCTGTTTGACATAGTACTGTAAGTGCTAGCCATAGTGATCAGACAAGAAGAAGAAATAAAAGGCATCCAAATTGGGAAAGAAGAAGTAAAACTGTCCTTATTCATAGATGACAAGATATTGTACAGAGAAAACCTTAAAGACTCCATCAAAAAAAAGCTACCAGACTTAATAAATGAATATGGCAATGTAACAGGATATAAAAATCAACACCCAGAAATCAATGACTTTTTTTATACACCAATAACAAAATCACAAAAAAAGAAACTAAAACAAACTAACAAACAAAAAACAATTCCATTTACCATTGCAACAAAAAAATTAAGATACTTAGGAATAAACTTAACTAAGAAGGTAAAAAACCTGTACTTGAAAAACTACAGGACATTGAAAAAGAGATAGAGGAAGACATAAACTAATGGAAGAATATATTGCTGGAGAGCATTATGCTAAGTGAAATAAGTCAGTCAGAGAGATAAATATCACATGCTCTCACTCATTTGTGGAATATAATGAACAACATAAACTGAGGAACAAAATAGATCCAGAGACAGAAAAGCATCAAACAGACCATCAAACTTCAGAAGGATGGCAGGGGAGGGGGGAGGGGTAAGCGATCAACCAAAGGACTTGTATGCATGCATATAAGCATAAGTGATGGATGTGGACAACAGGGGTGGGGGTGAGGGCAGAATTGGGAGGATGAGGGGACATTGGGGGGATAAGGACACATTTGTAATATCTTATTCAATAAAGGGAAAAAATATTTAAAAAATAAAAATAAATAAAAAACTGTGGTATGTCTACACAATGGACTACTATGCTGCTATATAAAAAAAAGGAACTCTTACCATTTGCAGCAGCATGGATGGAACTGGAGAGCATTATGCTAAGCGAAATAAGCCAGTTGGAGAAAGATAAATATCACATGATCTCACTCATTTGTGGAATATAATGAACAACATATACTGATGAATTGAAATGATCCAGAGACATAGAAGCATCAAGCAGACCATCCAGCCTCAGAGTGAAAGCGGAAGTGGGGGGGGGTGAGAGACTTGTATGCATGCATATAAGCATAACCCTAGAACACAGATAGTATGGGGGTGAGGGCATGTGCTGGGGGGTGAGAATGACCGGGGAGAGGTTAATGGGGGGAAAAGGAGAAATATATAATACTTTAAACAACAAAAGGGTTTTCTTTTTAAAAAAAAGGATACTCTCCTCTAATTTCATAACCCTTAGACAGGTTTCCAATTTCTTTCTCCTACCCGTATGTTTATAAAAAGAGTCATTGCAGCATTCCACATTCTTCCCCTCCACTGATAGCCCCCTTGGGCCATCCTCCCTTTCTTCTTTACTTTGGTAACTTACTTTCTCTGGTTCTTTTCTGAACTACTTTTCCTTGGAAAGACTGTGAAAAAAAGTCTTCCAGGCTAACGTACTAAGAGCTAATACTGTATATTTTCCTCTCCCTTTCTGGGAATTATCCATGGATAGGGAAGAAAAAGTTTCTATGCCAAAGGAATGAACCACTAGGATACAGTATTACGATGATTTGAAGACACAGAACCCTTTCTGGGAATCCCTCACATGCTATCATAAAGGCAGCAGACTGTTCTAAAAAATAAAAATATTAAAGAAAAGGCATGTCTCCCAGTCCATCTCTACTCTCTGAACCAGTCAACTTCTAGTCTGTATGTATGTGTACCATGGTTGGCCACATAATCTAGTCTTGGGTTTGAAAAATTGAAAAGGTGTTAACACTGAGATCTCAGCAATCTGTAAATTGTGTTGTGAATACCAATAATGAAGTGAAGGCATGTGTCCCTTCAATTCTCCATATTCATGAATATTCAAGATAAAGGTAGCACACGTAGAGTCACTTGTTATGCACTTGCGCATTTTAGGCTCCACATAGCAGCTGGATTCACTGACTGGCTCTAATGCAACAGAAATATTGAAAGTGATATGAAAAGGCAGCCTCACCAACATTTGTATGTTAAAAAAATTGTGCTGAAGCCCCTGTCAAGATTTCATATTTAGACGCTAATACAATTTAAACAATTTTCACAACCTCTTGACTTAAGAAATCATTGTTTGTATTTAACTTCTTTCTCTGCCTACCCTTGTAAAGTCAACTGGATAATGGAAGAATAAATTAAATCAATGCAACCAGCTGTGTATTTCAAATTACATTTATCTCTTTATTCAGACAGGCACAGCCCTAAACTTACATAAGTTGTTCCAGAAAAATTTATTAAGATAGAGTTTGCAGTAGCATCTATTGTAATAAAAAATGTTTTTTAAATATTGTCATAACATATGGATTCCCTTATTTAAAATTTCCCCTCACTTCATGTTCTATGCCAGGAGGGCAGACAATCATGGACCAAACTCATAATGTTCATATTATAGCCTCACCTCTGCCATTAACCAGTTGTGGATCCTTAAGCAAATCATTTTCCCTCTGTGGGCCCCCCTTCATTCAACTGTAGAATGAATGTAGTTGGACTAAGTCAGTTGTTCCCAGATAGCAGTCTATAGACAGGTATCAGTCAGTGAAAAAATATTTATAAGACATTACTGAGCAAAAAATTATATAAAGATAATGTAGCTTTTGGTTAAGCTAAATTCAGTCAATTTGTAAAATTCTGAACCTATGTACTTATTGGTATTGGATTTAAAAAGGCCATTATTTTATGATATGCTGATAATAGAAATGGTAACATTTTTCTTTAAGCATATCTCCACTTGGCTATATTCAAATTTAGCAAGCTTATATCATGTTTTAAAAATATTATTGGTATATTATAATCAAAAGTTAATTAGATTGTATCTAAATTCCTTCTTGCTCTGACATTTATAGAATTATGCATCCTATAACTTTTTCTTGCCCAGGCTTTACCATCTCTTTAGAGCCACATTCAAAAGTTTGGCTTTAAGAACCACTGTACTGAGCACCCATTTCAAAAGCATCTCCAAAAGATGTTGAAGTAGTCTGTTATAAATTAGTGGGTCTCATTTACCCTATCAATCCAAATCCCAATAAGCTGCAATATACAATACCCATATGTTTACCACCTCCAATATTGGAGGAATCAACAATGACTGATGTTTCACAGAATGAGAGAGAGGAAGAGAAAGGGAGAGGGAGAGGGAGAGGGAGAGGGAGAGGGAGAGGGAGAGGGAGAGGGAGAGGGAGAGGGAGAGGGAGAGGGAGAGGGAGAGGGAGAGGGAGAGAAGACCAGGAACTCTACATTACCTCTTCCAAAAGGATTTTGGGATCCCAGGAGTGTCTGACTTAAATATCACTGCCCCGATATGAGTTTGCCTTTCTCAGTACCACACTAGAGTTCACCCAGCTTGCCTTCACTGTAGTAGCCAGATATATGTTAATCCACAATGATACTACTACGTCACATAGGTGCAGAGATTTATGCATTTCAGAAACCTTTTATTTCTTTATCTTGTTGGAGCTATACTGTATAAGCTGATTTTACCACCTGAAGAAGACAGGTCATTGGCATTAAATATATTACAAAAAATAAAAAAAATAGTTACCACTAACACAAGAAGAGTCTATATTATCCTGATTTAAAGTAACTTTTGTGTTAAAAAGGTAGTTTTTATGAAAATATCCCAGTTTACTCTTGGAGACTCAAAAGAAAAATAAGCTTTTATTGTCCTTTAGTTTGCTTGGTGTGTGTGTGTGTGTGTGTGTGTGTGTGTGTGTGTGTGTGTGTGTGACATTACATATTTTAAAAATGTAGCTCCATGTCAAAATGTTCTTGGCTTTATTGCTGACAAATCATGCCTGCTTTTTCTGTTTTTGAGAACACTTCTCCTAAAGAGAATTTCTAGAAAGTTGTAGGACATTAACCTTACAGTTGGGTCAAGAAGTTTTCAAAATGAAAAAAAAAAGAACATCAGAATGAAGAAGTACTGGGAATGAAATAGGAGAGAAAAGGGCTCTTTGATTTCAGGTTTCAAAGATATTTAAAATGATCAGGAGTCTCCTTCTCAATGCAGAGCCTTGGAAACCAAAGTTGCACATCAGAATGGAAGCAATATTGGAAAAGAAAGAGCTTCCATTAATTACCCTATTCCAAGGTAGTGAAGGATATCTAAAAAGCTTGTGAGTAGTAAAATGTCTTGCCAATGACTCTGAAACCTGTCAACTTGACATTCTTTTCTTCCTTCTGCCTTACAATGAAGGAAAAGATAACTAGAGTCAATGAGATATTTTGTCTTGAGGTGTCCCCACAAAACAGCAGCCAGCACAGTATTTGATGTTTAAAATGGTGCTTGTCCATGGTCAAAGGATAACCATATACTTTATCATTTAAGCTGTGACATTTTTTAAAAAAATATGTTTCTATTGATTTCAGAGAAGAAGAGAGAGGGAGAGAGAGCTGGAAACATCAATGTTGAGAGAGTTTTATTGATTGGCTGCCTCCTGCATGCCCCACACTGGAGATGGAGCCTGCAACCTGAGCATATGCTCTGACTGGGAATTGAACTGTTACCTCTTGGTTCATAGGTTGACGCTCAACCACTGAGCCACACCAGCTGGACAAACTGGGACATTTTAAGGGTAAAAGTGGCACTACAAATAATTATAGGTATAAACTATAACTATCCCCAGACAAACCAGCAACTCTGATCACTCTAGTCATGAGCTCTAGTCACAAAGAATAAAATTCAGATGGTAAATTTATTTTCAGACATTGCTGACTAAATAGAGGCTGTGACAATCTGACTGTAGCCAATTTTGGGGCTGCTGCTGGACTCAGATGTCAGGTGATTATTCAAAGATATCCAGATGTTCTCCAAAGATAACTCAACTCTGTCTCTAATTTTAGGCTTATGATGTTTTTAATTATGTAAAACTACTGATTAAGAAATACAACTGTCACAGCACAGAATAAAAAGTATGTAAACAATTCTACTGCATTATAATATTACCAAGAGTATATAATAGGAAAACAATTTTCCATGGAAGATCCAGTGATTTCAAGAAAACAAGAGAGTTGTTTCTCCCCCAGGAGCCTACCGATATAGCTCACTCTACTGTCAATAATATAATTTACATCAACATGCAAATGGTTCATAATGATATTTTTGAACCAAGTTTTCAGGCCCAATATGATTGCTAGAGTTAGAGAATGGCCCTTATTGTAAGAAATGGAAAAGAGAAATAGTTCCACAATACAACCTCCATAACATCTGACCTTCTCTCAGCATATCTATACTAATAAAAGGGTAATATGCTAATTAGACTGGGAGACCTTCCAGGAGACCTTCCAGACGTTCTTCTGGACAAAGCCATGGTGCTGGGGCCAAGGTAGAGTCAGTTAGAGGCCAAGAGGGAAGGGCAGTTGTGGGTGATCAGGCTGGCTGGGGGGCATTTGGGGACAAGCAGGCCAGCAGCAGGGGGCAGTTTTGGGTGAGTAGGCCAGCAGGCAGAGTGGTTAGGGGCAGAGTGGAGAGGGTGCAGGCCGGGCTGAGGGACACCCACCCCTGTGTATGAATTTCATGTACCTGGCTACTAGTATTCAATATAAATCTTTCTGAATCAAGAGACAAGTTACACGGGGTTCCCACTGGCTGTGCCTCCCAGGAACCAGAGCCAGCCCTGACTGTGGGAATGCGGGGCTGCCCCTGGCCATACCTCCAAGGCACCCGAGCCAGCTCTGACTGTCCGTGTGCAGGGCTCCCACCAGCCATGCCTCCAAGGCACCCGAACCAGCCCCTGACTGTTGACGTGCATGGCTCCTGCCAGCCACGTCTCACGGACACCCCAGCCGGACTCTGACTGTCAGTGACTGCATCTCCTGGGCACCCTAGTCACCCCTAACTCTTGATGCTCACAGGGTTCCTGCTGTGTGAACACACCTCCCAATACCCTGAGCCCACCCTTAACTGTGGGGATGCTCTATACTCCTGCCAAGCCCACTGCACAGCTCAGGCCCTGTGCAACTTGGCAACTGGACCCTTCAGCGACAGCAAAAATGGGGAGATAAGAAAAGCAACCCCCAAAGGAAACAAAAGGAGAAATCACCCATTAAAAAGAAACTAAATGAAATAGAGGCATGCAATATGTCAGAAAAAGAATTCAGAATACTGGCCATACAGTTCATAAACTGGATGGACAAGAAAAATCAACAACCTATGTAAGAATCAAGAAGAAATCAAGAGTGATGTAGCTACAATAAAACACATTATGGAAGGCTTCAGTAGTAGACTAAGAGAAGTGGAGGACCTAATTAGTGAGATAAAAGATAGGGTAGAAAAACAAGCCCAATCTGAACAGAAAAAAAATCAGAAAGCAGGAGGAGAGCCTAAGGGACCTTTGGGACAACATGAAATGAAACAACATACATATAATAGGGGTTCCAGAAGTACAGTAAGAGCAGCAAGGATTAGGGAACCTATTTGAAAAAATAATGACAGAAAACTTCCATAATTCAGGGAAAGAAAAAAAGAGACACAAGCACAGTCCCAAATAAGTTGAACCCCAAAAGACCCACCCAAAGACACTTCATAATTACAATGGCAAACATTAACACCAAAGAGAGAATCTTAAGGGCTGCAAGAGAGAGACAAAGAGTTAACTACAAAGGATCTCCCATTAAATTATCAAATGATTTCTCAACAGAAACACATCAGGCCAGAAGGGAATGGAATGAGGTATACAAAGTAATGCAAAGCAAGTGACTAAATCCAAGAATACTCCATCCAGCAAGACTATCATTCAAAATTGAAGGGGACATCAGGAGCTTCACAGACAAAAAAAAAAAAAAACGGCTAAGGGAATTTATCAATACAAAGCCAGAAATGCTGAAGGGACTGTTATAAAAAGAAGGATAAAAAGGAGGGAAGAAGGAATGCCGGCACAGAAAGTAAAAAATGGCCACAAACAAGTACCTATCAATAAGAACTTTAAACATAAATGGACTAAATGCTCCAATCAAAAGACACTGAGTGGCTGAAAGGATAAGAAAACATGGCCCATATATAAGCTGTCTACAAGAGACCCACCTCAGAACAAGAGACTCACACAGGATGAAAATGAAGGGGTGGACAAATATATTTCAGGCAAATGGAAATGAAAAAAAAGCTGGGGTAGCAATACTGATATCTGACAAAATAGATCTTGACATGAAGGCCATAACAAGAGATAAAGAAGGCCACTTCATAATACTAAAGGGATTGATACAACAAGAGGATGTAACTCTGGTAAACATTTATGCACCCAATGCAGGAGCACACAAATGCATAAAAAAAACTTCTGGAAGATATCAAGGAAGAGATCAACAGCAATACAATCATAGTAGTGGACTTTAACACCCTGACATCACTGGATAAATCCTCTAGACAAAAAAATCAGCAAATAAACAGCAATCCTAAATGACTCACTAGATGTGATGGACTTAATTGACATCTGCAGAACATTTCATCCCAAAGCTACAGAATATACAAGAATATACAAGAATATACAGAATATACTTCTCAAGTGTACATGGAACATTTTCAAAGACAGGCCACATATTGGGGCACAGATTAAGTATCAAAATGAAAAAAAAAAAAAGAACATCAGAATGAAGAAGTACTGGGAATGAAATAGGAGCGAAAAGGGCTCTTTGATTTCAGGTTTCAAAGATATTCAAATTCAAGAAGAATGAAATCATATGAAGCACCTTCTCAGATCACAATGACATAATATTAGAATTCAACTATAATAAAAAAAAATAAAAAAATTGCAACACTTGGAGGCTGAATACCATGATACTGAACAATGATTGGGTTACCAAAGAGATCAAACAAGAAATTAAAAACATTGTGTAAACAAATGACAATGAAAACACAACAACCCAAAACCTATGGGATACAGTGAAAGCAGTCCTGAGAGGGAAGTTCATAGCTCTACAGGTCTACCTCAAAAAACGAGAAACACTTGTAATAAATTATCTAACTCTAGAACTTAAAGAATGAGAAAGATAACACCACGAGAAGCCCAGGGTGAGCAGAAGGAAAGAGATAATAAAGATCAGAGCAGAAATAAATGACATAGAGACCAAAATTACAATAAAAAAGATCAATGAAACCAAGAGCTAGTTCTTTGAAAGGATAAGCAAGATTGATGAACCTCTAACCAGGCTCATCAAGAAACAAAGAGAGAGGACCCAAATAAACACAATCAGAAATGAAAGACGCAAAATAACCACAGACCCCACAGAAATACAAAATATTGTTTAAAAAAAATACTGTGAACAACTCTTTTCCAATAAACTGGTCAACCTAGAAGAAATGGACATATTCCTAGAAAAATAAGACCTTCCAAAACTCAACCAAGAAGAATAAAAAAAATCTCAACAGGCTGATAACTAAGGAGAAAATTGAAGTAGTCATCAAAAAACTTCCAGCAAAGCCTGGGGCCAGAAGGCTTCACAAGGGAGTTTTACCAAACATTCAATGAAGAACTAAAACCTATCCTCCTCAGACTATTACAAAAAATTCAAGAGGAGGGCACACTTCCAAGCACTTTCTATGAAGCCAGCATTCCCATAATTACAAAACCAACATGAAGAAAAAGAACTACAGGCCAATATCCCTGATAAACATAGATGCTAAAATCCTCAACAAAATTCTAGCAAATCGGATCCAGCATTACATTAGAATGATCATACACCATGACCAAGTGGGATTTATTCCAGGGATGCAAGACTGGTAAAATATCTGAAAATCAATAAATGTGATATATCACATAAACAAATTGAGAGACAAAAATTACATAATCATATGAATTGATGCAGAAAAATCATTTCACAAAATCCAACACCTTTTCCTGATAAAAACTCTCAGTAAGTGGGAATTGAGGGATCATATCTCAACATAATAAAAGTCTTATATGACAAACCTACAGTGAACATCATACTCAATGGGCAAAACCTAAAACCATTTCCCCAAGAACAGTAACAAGACAGGGATGCCCACGTTCACCATTCCTGTTTGACATAATACTGGAAGTGTTAGCCATAGCTATCAGACAAGAAGAAGAAATAAAAGGCATCTAAATTGGAAAAGAAGAAGTAAAATTGTCATTATTTTCAGATGACATGATATTGTACAGAGAAAACCCTAAAGACTCCATCAAAAAACTACTATAATTAATAAATGAATTTGGCAATGTAGCAGGATACAAAATTAACACCCAGGAAATCTATGGCTTTTTTATACACCAACTAGAGGCCTGGTGCTCGAATTTGTGCACAGGTGGAGTCCGGCCAGCCCACCCTGATGGGGGCCCATTGGGCCGGGTCGGCAAGGGGTAGGGAAGGGGCCACGGGTGATCGGCCAGCCAGACCCACCCCCAATTGGGGTGTTGGAGGCGGATCAGGGGCCGGGCTGGCCAAGGGGGTGGGTAGGCCAAATCAGGGCCTGGATCAGGCTGGTTGGCTGCCACAGTGCACGTCATAGCCACTGGTCATTCTGGTCATTCCACCATTCCACCGGTCATTCTGGTCACTCCACATTTCCAGTCATTCTGGTTGTTCCACCATTCCAGTTGCTGGGCTTTTATATATATAGATTAGAGGCCCAGTGCACGAAATTTGTGCACTTGGGGGTTCTCCCTCAGCCCGGCCTGCACCCTCTCCAATTTGGGACACCTTGGAGGATCCCTGTGGGATCGGGCCTAAACCGGCAGTCAGACATTCCTCTCACAATCTGGGACTGCTGACTCCCAACCACTCACCTGCCTGCCTGCCTGATTGCTCCTAACCACTTCTGCCTGCCAGCCTGATCACCCCTAAACACTTCCCTGTCAGCCTGAGCAATGTCTAACTGCTCCCCTGCCAGTTTGATTGCCCCCAACTGCCTTCCCCTGCAGGCCTAATACCCCCCAACTGCCCTCCCCTATAGGCCCAGTCACCCCTAACTGCCCTCCCCTGCTGGCTTGGTCACTTCTAACTGCCCTCCCCTGCTGACCTGATTGCCCACAACTGCCCTTCCCTGCCAGCCATCTTGTGATGATGGGGTGGCCATCTTGTGAACACATGGGGGTGGCCATGTTGTGCAATGGTTTGGCAGTCAATTTGCATATTTCCTCTTTATTATATAGGATTTTTTATTCCAAAATAGAGATTTGTTTATTAAGAATTATTTAGTGTTTGCATAAAAATCACCAATTGTTCCTCATAGGGTTTTGAACACACATGAATTCTTTGGGGGTCCCTTTATTCACCCCAACACTTGCAAAATACAGCTCTTGTTAGTACCAGGAGGGACAGTTAAGGCAGCAAGGTGATTCCTTGGGTCTCGGCATCGGGAGGCCTTCTGAGAGAAGACACATGATAGGTAGTTTCTTAGGTGGGGTAGGCTGTCCCTGAAGAAAATACTTATGCAGAAGAATGCAAATTTAGTCATCTCTGGTCAGTTACTCATACCTGATAGCTTTAAAATAAAGTCATCTTGGGCAAGGTCATCAAAGGCTTGCTGGTTGTTTTCAAATATAAAAACTGTTTGGACAAAGACAGTAGGAAAGAGTGGGGTCTATACTGACAGCGTTGTGAGGCTGGGCTGTGCAATCACAGGAGCACACAGCAGTATGCTTTAAAAAATAAAATACTGTATATTTTCAAATCAGACTCCTCGTGGTCCTTAGATGGCCCAAAACATCACTGCACCAGATCCTCATTTTTAAAATGAGGTGTATGACAGGGCTCCCCCAGGATCATGCACCACATGGGGGGACGGGGACAGAAAACCCTAGGACTTGACTTATTAGCAACATTAATTGATTTTTATCATACTGAAATGAAGGCAGTTGGTCTGTGCTGCTGTGAAATTCAAAGGTGATTCATAAGTAGGGTGGTTATTTGTTGCTCTTTTAGGATAGACCCCCAAAATGACTTTTCAGAAACCAGGTCTGTCCCCTGCAACCCCAGCCAGACTCTGGGTTACTCTGGGAGATGCAGGCCAAGGCAGCCTCTAGGTTGCTTCACAGTGATTCTGGCTTGTTTGTTTCTGGGAGTGCCAACCGCTGGGCACACCTACACCTTGTAGTTGAGGTTGGCATTCATCTTGGTGTACATCTTGTAGATGACGTTGATGCTGCTGGCGGTGTAGTTGACCAGGAACAGGTGGACCTTCTCCAGGCACTCCTCCTCCATCACATTCTGGCCCTTGGAGAGTGCTTTTAGGAAGTCAGACTTGTAGGAAGTGGCATACAGTGCTGCCTAGAAGGTCTTCTGCAAGATCCAGCTGTGCTACTTCTTGAGCACCATCTTGTAGGCCTTGGTGGCATTGACGAGGATGAGGTTGGGGTGGCTAACATCCCACTCTCCGTCTCAAATGCTCTGCAGGAAAACCTGAATGAAGCGGAGGCCCCTTTTCAGGCACATCAGCTCCAGCATGCCCCTCACTTTGAGCCACTCTGCTCCAAACATTTCCTTCTCTGCCTCCAGGATGTTCTGCAGGGTCTGGAACTTGACCAGGTCAGTGTTGTACACAGCTTTGATTTTCGTAATGTTACCACTTATGTCTGCCTTGATGGGCATAAACACTGGGGACCCAAGGCAATCAAAGAAGGGCAGCAAGTGGGACACCGCCTCCACCCCTCGGCCTCCACCGTCCATGCCTGGGCCATCACTACCGACTAGACGTGTCGGCCCAAGACTATTATTAGTATAGATAATGAACTCAAAGAAAGAGATACTAAAAAAAAATCCCATTTACCATTGCAACAAAAAATTTACGATACCAGGAATAAATATAACAAAGGAGGTAAAGGACATGTACTCAGAAAATTACAGGATGCTGAAAAAGGGATCGAGGAAGACATAAACAAATGGGAGAATATACTGTGTTCATGGACTAGTAAAATCAACATCATTAAAATGTCCATACTACACAAAACAATCTATAGATACAATGCAATCCCCATTAAAATACCAACTACATATTCAAAGACCTAGAATAAACTTTCCAAAAATTCACCTGGAATTAAAAAAAAAAAAAGACCCCAAATAGCTGCAGCAATTTTGAGAAAGGAGAACCAAGTTGGAGAGATCCCAGTGCCAGATACAAGCTATATTACAAAGCCACTGTCCTCTAAACTGCCTGGTACTGGCACAAGAACAGACATATAGACCAATGGAACAGAACAAAGAGCCCAGAAATTGACCCAAGCCATTATGCTCAATTAATATTTGACAAAGGAGGCAAGAGCATACAATGGAGACAAGACAGTCTCTTCAATAAATGGTGTTGGGAAAATTGGTCAGATACATGCAAAAAAAATGAAACTAGACCAGCAACTTACACCATACAAAAAAATAAACTCAAAATGGATATAGGACTTAAACATAAGATGGGAAAACATAAAAATCTTAGAAGAAGCCATAGGCAGCAAAATAGCAGACATTTGTCTTAGCAATGTCTTTACTGACACAACTCCTAGGGCAATGGAAACTAAGGAGAAAATAAACAAATGGGACTACATCAAAATAAAAAGCTTCTGCACAGCAAAAGAACCATCAACAAAACAATAAGAAAGCCCACTACACAGGAGAAGATATTTGCCAATATTGTCTCCAATAAGGGTTTTATCTCCAAAATTTATAGGGAACTCATACAACTTAACAAAAGGAAGATAAACAATCTAATAGAAAAATGGGCAAAGGACCTAAATAGACACTTTTTGAAAGAGTACATACAGAAGGCCAGGAGACATGCTTAAAGTCACTAATCAACTGAGAGATGCAAATCAAAACGACAATAAGGTACCATCTCACACCTGTCAGAATGGCTATCATCAACAAATCTACAAATGACAAGTGCTGGCGAGGATGTAGAGAAAAAGGAACCCTCGTGCAATGCTGGTGGGAATGCAGACTGGTGCAGCCACTGTGGAGAACAGTATGGAGTTGCCTCAAAAAATAAAAAATGGAACTCCCATTTAACCCAGTGATCCCACTTCTAGGAATATATCCCAAGAAATCAGAAACATCAATTAAAAAGGATATATGCACCCCTATGCTCATAGCAGCATAATTTACAATAGCTAAGATTTTGGAACAGCCTAAGTGCCCAACAGCAGATGAGTGGATTAGAAAACTGTGAAACATCTACACAATGGAATACTTTGCTGCTGTAAAAAAGATGGAATTCTTACCATTTGTAACAGCATGAATGGAACTGGAGAGCATTATACTAAGCGAAATAAGCCAGTCAGAGAAAGATAAATATCACATGATCTCACTTATTTGTGGAATATAATGCACAATATAAAGTGATGAACAAAAATAGAACCAGAGTCATAGAAGCATGGAACAGGCTGTCCAACCTATGAGGAAAGGCGGGGGATGAGGGGGTAGGAGATCAACCAAAGGACTATGCATGCATATGAGCATAACCAATGAACACAGATAGGGGGGTGAGGGCATGTGCTGGGGGTTGGGGGCTGGTGGGGAGTGGTCAAGGGTGGGAAAGGAGTCCTATGTAAAACTTTAAATAATAAAGAATTTAAATTTTAAAAAGATAGAGACAATCTACCATCCAGTCATGCAGTAACCAGTTTCCTAGTAATCTTTCAGCATCCTCAGAAAAAGAAACTTGCCATTCAGGTTGTTCAAACTATATACTATGCCAAAAAAAGGCCATTTTACCAACCAACCGCCACTTGGCAACATCTGAAAGCTGGTTTAAGAATATCTGGAAGTAATACAGTTCCTGGATTCTAAACACAAAGAATTCCAACAATTCCAACAAAATTGGAGTTGGTTATCCTAGATCCATTAGGGAGAAAAGTTAACCTGTTTGTTAACGTCAAGGAATCGTGTTGCTCAAAGTCAACACAACTCTGAAGATATAGAAAAAATGCACCTGGATCTGTAAGCCCAGTAAACAACCTCACTTGTGTGCTGCAAAGAGGATTATTGGCAAAGGGAGTCTTTAAATTACCCTTATAACATGTGTCTCTTTGGCAAAGCACCAAATGGTCCTTTCCTCAGTGGCCAAACTAATGAAAAGAGTGTACATCTACAGATGGCAACAAGACATATATTGAGCCAATTATTATAATCTTTTCTACCAATACTTATAGCATGCATCAAGCAGTTTTCAAAGTATCAGAAAGATATCCAGAAGATAAGCAGCAAAGGGCAGGTGTAGTCTGGCTAGTCAGAAGTCTGGATGGTTATACCTGAGTGATTAGGAGCTGGCTTAAACATTCATAGTTCATAACCTTACATGTAAGGCCAGCTCCTGACTAACTCTAAGCAGCTTTTTAATTCTCCCTGTTTAAGCAAGGCCCTCACCAAGTCAGTTGATGCTATACCAAAAATTATAAAGACTTGCTTATTTAAGATAAACTAATATATTATTTCTCTGCTTATTTATATTTTGAAAGAGGATTTCAAGCATACAATTTACCTTCAAAATTAACATACCTACAATAGGATACAACCTGGTTTAAAGTAAATTTCACTGAAATGGAAGCCAAAATTCTAGCTTTTTAGCAACTCATTGGTTTACATTGAGGAAGTTACTTTACCCCTATATTTTTTCTTCTGTGCAATGGAAGCTTTGAACTAGATGACCTGTAACTGCACTTATAGTAATAATGGTCTATTTTAACTTTGTTCAGAAGAAACTTAATCTACAGAGAATGTTGACACTGTTCACAAATTTTATTTTTATGGACATTAACACTGCCCTACACCATACACACTCACATCGAGATACTTGGGTGATAGTCTCAGCCATGTTACTAGATTACCTTGGGTAAATCACTTAACTTCTCTGAGTCTTTCTCTTTCTCTGTAAAAGTAAAGGGATGAAATGTCCCAGCAGTTTTCAAATGATGTTCCATGAAGGACTTGTATTACACATGCCTATAGAGCTATGAGTAGCTCAAGAACTACCATATGAGAAGGCAAGAGGGAAGACCATGGAGAAAGCCATTTGTGTGAGACCCTTGGACACCTATCCCTATCATGACACTAATCAGAGCATCTCTGTTTTTATCTAAATTACTTTTTGGATTAGCTAATATTTTACTTGAGAAGGAGATTCAATAAGGGAAAGGTAATTTGAAAACCATAGTACTAAGTTGTTCCCTGAGTTCAATTTTATGTAGAGTAAGCACTTACTATTTGTGAAGTGACTGATTTAGTGATTCTAAATCATATGCCAAAAAACTTTTTTGTGGAAAGGTCAGATAGTAAATATTTTAGGCTTTGTATGCCATTAAGTCTCTGTCACTATTACTAAACACTGCCATCGCAGTATAAAAGCTGCCTCCTTGAACAATACATAAAACAAATGCTCATGGGTGGCTGTGTTCCAATAAAAATTAACTTTTGAACCCTGAAATTTGAATTCTATGAAGTTTTTATGTGTCACAAAATACTATTATTTTTTGTTTTCTTCAACCATTTTACAATATAAAACCCATTTTTATTTATTTTAAATAATGTCTTATTTTATAATTACAGTTTACATTCAATATTATTTTGTACTAGAGGCCTCTTGCATGAAATTTGTGTACAGGTAGGGTCCCTAGGCCTGGGCAGTGATCAGAGCCATTTGGGGCCTTCCAGCTGCCAACAGGGGCCTCCCTTCCCTGGCTGCCAGCTGCCAGCTGCTGGCCAGGGCCTTCCTTCATTCTGTGCCACCCCCTGGTGGTCACCTCACATTATAGAGAGTGATCGTTGAACTCCTGAGGGAAGACTTTGCATATTAGCCTTTTATATATATAGATTAGTTTCAGGTGCACAGCATAGTGGTTAGACAATAATATAATTTACAAAGTGTTCTTCCTGATATATCAAGTATATTTTACCATATGTAGTTATTACAGTATTGTTGACTGTATTCTTTATGCATACTTCATATCCCTGTGAAAATTTTGTAACTACAAATTTGAACTTGTCCAGTTGTCTGGTCGTCTGTTCAACCAATCAAAGCATAATATGCTAATGATATGTTAAGGCTGCTCAACTGCTCACTATGACATACACTGACCACCAGGGGGCAGGCGCTCTGGCTGGTAAGTTAGCTTGCTGCTGGAGTCTGGCCAATTGGGACTGAGCAAGATGGGCCAGAAACGCCTTGGAGCCCTCCTGCAGTCCCTCCCCAGGTGGCCAACCTCCCCATCCCTCCCTGGCCCCAATTGTGCACTGGTGGGGCCCCTTGGCCTGGCCTGTTCCCTCTTGCAATCTGGGACCCCTTGGGGGATGTTGGAGAGCCTGTTTCGGCCCGATCCCACAAGCCAGGTTGAGGGACCCCATGGTGCAATAATTTGTGCACCAGGCCTCTAATTATTTATAATAGCCAAGTTATGAAACCAACCCAAGTGCCTATCAATAGACAAGTGGGGGGGAAAAGCTGTGGTACATATATTCAATGGAATATTACTCTGCCATAAAAAATGAAATATTATCATTTGCCATAGCATGAATGGACCTAGAGGCTATTATGCTCAGTGAAATAAGAGAAAGAAAAATAACATATAATTTTACTTATATGTGGAATCTAAAGAACAAAATAAAACAAAAATAAATGGACAAACAAAATTGAAACAGACTCATAGATACAGAGAAAGAATTGGTGCCAGAGGGAACTATGGGTGAAAGAGATGAAGGGACTAGGAAGTACAAATTGGTAGTTACAAAATATTCACAGGAAGGTAATTAAAGCATAGGAAATAATGTCAATAATACTGTAATAACTATGTGTGGTGCCAGTTGGAATGCTGGAAATATTGAGGAGAACACTATGAAAAAATGTTAATGATTTATTGTTAAATGTAAAGAAATGTTTATATTTATAAATGTATAAATATATGTATAGATATAGATACATATAGAGATAGATATAGATATATAGTAAGTCCTCACTTAACATCATTGATAGGTTCTGGAAAACTGTAACTTTAAGTGAAGTGACCATTTTTACCATAGGCTAATTCATATAAACAAAACCTAAATACCTGCCCTGACCAGTTTGGCTCAGTGGATAGAGCGTCAGCCTGTGGACTGAAGGGTCCCAGGTTTGATTCCAGTCAAGGGCATGTACCTTCGTTGCGGGCACATCCCCAGTAGGGAGTGTGCAGGAGGCAGCTGATCGATGTTTCTCTCTCATAGATGTTTCTAACTCTCTATCCCTCTCCCTTCATCTCTGTAAAAAATCAATAAAATATATATATATATTTTAAAAAGCTAAATACCTATGTCATATTTCTGGTCCCAAACATGATATGACTTTGGGTGATGAACACACAATCTAACATAAAGATCAGATATCATAGAAATGCAGGCTTGAAACTTATATAATATTCTTAACCAATGTCACTCCAATAAAATTAATAAAACAAAAAAAATCAAACTTCTAAAGACCTAAAACACTTATAGTATTAAACATTGAAATCAATGCAAGCTATACACACATTTAGGAAAGATTAATAAAAATAAGAACATTATTTTTCAACCTGCTTATTCCAGTTCAGGGTCCAGGATGATCAGAGCCTATCCTGGAAGCTCTGTGAAAAGCAGGAAATTACACTACACTGGACAGAATGCTCTTCAATTGCAAGGGCCAATCACACTCACTCCTATGGAACAATTTAGACACTCCAAGTAACCTAACATGTACAGCTTTGGGATGTGGAAGGAAACACAAGTACCCAGAAAAAATCTACACAGACTTCGGGAGAACATGCAAATGATACAGACAATGGCCCCAACAGGGAATCAATCTTTTTTTCTTATCAATGTTATAACTAAAGACATTGAACAAAATGATGTTATTTAAGGGCCTACTATAGATATACAGTGGTAGGCAGAATAATGGCTTCTCAAAGATGTCCACCTCCTAAACCCTAGAATGTGTGAGTATGTTGCCTTACATGTCACAAGAAACATTGGAAACATACATGTGATTAAAGCACATGTAATTATGCAATTTATGGGTGCTTTTTTTTTTGTTAATCCTCACCAGAATATATTTTTCCCATTGATTTTTAAAGAGAGTGGAAGGGAGAGAGACAAAGAGGAGAGAGAGAGAGGGTTAGAGAGAGAGAGAGGTAAGAAACACATCGATTGTTTGCCTCTCGCACATGCCCAGTCTAGGACCAGGGATCGAACCTGCAACCCAGGTACGTGCCCTTGACTAGGAATCAAACCTGAGACTCTTCAGTGTGTGGGCCAACGCTCTAACCACTTAACAAACTTGCCAGGGCAGCAGTTTATTATTTTTTATTCATTCTATTTATTCTTTGATCTTTTAATTTTTTTCAATTGCAGTTTGCAATCAATTTTATTTTGTATTCGTTTCAGGTGTACACACTTAACATAGGGAGATTATCCTGGGTTATCTGCGTGAGTCCAGTGAGATCACATGTGTCCTCCTATAGATGTGACTATAGAGAATTTGTCAGTGAGATGCAAACTTGTTGTTGGAAAATGAAGGAAGGGGTCATGAGCCAAGGAATGCAGGCAGCTTCTAAAATCTGGAAATACACACACACACACACACACACACACACACACACACACACACACACAGGGAAAGAGATTGATTATTCACTAAAGCCTCTAGATAGGAACAGAGTCCTGCTAACACTTGATCTTAGTCCAATGACACCCATTTCAGACCTCTAACCTACAGAAATTTAAGGTAATAAATTTGTTTTAAACCTCTAAATTTATGGTAATTTGCTACTGCATCTACACACACACGCACGCACATGATAGAGGATATTTATCAAAATATAATAGCAGTTAACTTTATTCGGTGTGGTTATAGACATGTTCATTTGTTGTTTATTTTTCTCTTTCCAACAATAAAATATTTCAAGCATACAGAATAAACAGAAATATACATATATAGCTATGATGTCTGTGGTCACCCCTCAATGTCCCACCGCCAGCCTGGTCGCCCCATATAGCCGGCTGCTCAATCATTTGGTCGGCCCTCACTAACCCCCCTGCCAGCCTGGTTGCCCCACGCAGCCTGTTTGGTCATCCATTCGGTTGTTTTGGTTGCAACGGTCACTTATGCTTTTATATATAGATTCCAGTAATAAGTAATTTGACAAATAATTGGAGCACAATGGATTAGCACTGAAATATAAAGATTTTTTTTTCTGTGGTAAGAACATTTAACGTGAGAGCTACCCTCTAACAAATGTTTAAGTGCTCAATACAGTAATATTGGTATCTATAGGCAAAATGTTATACAGTGGATATGTAGAATTTATTCAACTTATATAACTGAAATTTGATACCCCTTGAATAGCAATTACATTTTTCCCTCCCACAAGGACCTGGCAATCAGCATTCTACTCTTTGATTCTATGAGTTTGACTATTTTAGATGTCTCATATAAGAGGAATCATGTAATATTTGTCCTTCTGTGACTGGCTAATTTTATTTAGCATAATGTCCTCAAGGTACATTCATGATGTCACAAATGACAGGATTTACTTCCTTTTTAAAGCTAAGTAATATTCCATTGTTATATACTACATTTCTTTAAAACATTTATTAATCCATTGATGGACAGTTAGATTGTTTCCACCTCTTGGCTACTAAGGATAAGGCTTCATTGGACAGGAGGGCAACTATCTCTTTAAGATCCTGACTTCAATTATTGTGGATACTAGAGGCCCAGTGCACAAATTCTATTGCATGCTATTGCCTCCTTTGTCAAATACTAATTGAGTATAATAGCTTGGATAGATTTCTGGGTTCTCTGTTCTATTGGTCTATATGTCTGTTCTTGTGCCAGTACCAGGCAGTTTTGAGAACTGTGGCTTGGTAATACAGTTTGATGTCTGGTATTGTGATCCCTCCACCATTGTTCCTCTTTCTCAATGTTGTTGCAGCTACTCAGGGTCTTTTTTATTACATATGAATTTTTGGAGAAATTGTTCTAGGTCTTTGAGTATGTCGTTGGTATTTTAATGGGAATTGCATTGAATCTATAGATTGCTTTGGGTAGTATGGAAATTTTAATGATGTTGATTCTACCAATCCATGAACATGGTATATCCTTCCATTTGTTTCTGTCTTCCTCTATCTCTTTTTTCAAAGTCCTGTACTTTTCTCAGTACAGGTCTTTTATCTCCTTAGTTAAGTTTATTCCTAGGTATATTCATTTCTTTGGTGCAATAGTAAATGGGATTTTTTTTTTAGTTTCTGCTTCTGTGAGTTCATTATTGGTATATAAAAAAAGCCATAGATTTCTGGGTGTTAATTTTGCATCCTGCTACATTGCAAAATTCATTTATTAAATCTAATAGTTTTTTCATGGAATTTTTAGAGTTTTTCTGTGTACAATATCATATCATCTGCAAATAATGACAGTTTTACTTCTTTTCCGATTTGGATGCCTTTTATTTCTTCTTCTTGTCTGATCTCTATGGCTAGCACTTCCAGTACTACGTCTAAGAGGAGTAGTGAGATTGGGGATTTCCATCTTGTTCCTGTTCTTATAGGAAGTGGTTTTAGTTTTTACCCATTGAGTATAATGTTGGCTGTAGGTGTGTCATATAAGGCTTTTATTATGTTGAAGTATAATCTCTCTATTCCCACTCTGCTGAGAGTTTTTATCAAAAAGGGTGTTGGATTTTGTTGAATGCTTTTTCTGCATCAATCAATATGATTATATGATTTTTGTCTCACAATTTGTTTATGTGATGTATCACGTTTATTGATTTACAGACATTGTACCAGACTTGCATCCCTGGAATAAAACACACTTGGTCATGGTGTATGATCTTTCTAATGTAATGCTGCATCCAATTTTCTAGAACTTTTTGAGGATTTTAGCATCTATTTTTATCAGAGATATTGGCCTGTAATTCTTTTTATTTTTAGTGTCTTTATCTTATTTTGGGATTAGGGTAATGCTGGCTTCATAAAGAGAGCATGGAAGTGTTTCTTCCTCTAGAATTTTTTGGAATAGTCTGAGAAGGATAGGTTTTATTTCTTTGTTAAATGTTTGGTAAAACTTCCCTGTCAAACCATCTGGTCTAGGACTTTTGTTGGCTGAAAGTTTGTGTTTGTTTGTTTGTTTTGTTTTGTTTTTATTAATGTTTCAATTCTATTAGTAGTTATTATCCTAGTCACATTCTGTGATTCTTCCTGATTGAGTTTTTGAAGGTCTTATTTTTCTAGGAATATTTCCATTTCTAATAGGTTGACCAGTTTGTTGAAAAATCATTTTTTACAGTATTTTTTTTACAATCCTTTGTATTTCTGTGGGGTCTGTTGTTATTTCACCTCTTTCATTTCTGATTTTGTATAATTGGCTACTCTCTCTTTGCTTCTTGGTGAGCCTGGCTAGAGGTCCATCAGTCCTGTTTATCCTTTTAAAGAACCTGCTCTTGGTTTCATTGATCTTTTGTATTGTATTTTTGGTCTCTATGTCATTTATTTCCACTCTGATCTTTATTATTCCCTTCCTTCTGCTGACCCTGGGTTTTCTTAGTGCTCTCTTTCTTTTCTTTTTTTAAAAATATATTTCTTTATTGATTTCACAGAGGAAGGGAGAAGGAGAGAGAGATAGAAACATCAATGATAAGAGAGAATCATTGATCGGCTGCCTCCTGCACGCCCCCTACTGGGGATCGAGCTCGCAACCCAGGCATGTGCCCTTGGTTGGAATTGAACCTGGGACCCTTCAGACTGCAGGCTGATGCTCTATCCACTGAGCCAAGCTGGCTAGGGCTTAGTGCTCTCTTTCTAATTCTTCAAGTTGCGTAGTTAGATAGTTTATTACCAGTTTTTCTTTATTTTTTTTTTATTTTTTGACGTAGGCGTGTAATGCTATGAACTTCCCTCTCAGGATTGCTTTCACTATGTCCCAAAGATTTTGGATTGTTGTGTTTTCATTGTCATTTGTTTCCAGGATGTCTTTTATTTCTCTTTTGATCTCTTTGGTAACCCAGTCATTGTTTAATAGCATGCTATTTAGCCTCCAAGTGTTTGAGATTTTTGATTGTTTTTATTTGTAGTTGATTTCTAATATTATGCCATTGTCTATCTTGAAAATGTCCTATGTGAACTTGAGAAGAATGTATATTATGTAGCTTTCGGGTGAAACGTTCTGAAGATGTTAAGTCCACCTGACCTAGTGAGCCATTTAGGATTGCTATTTCTTTGCTGATTTTTTCTTTATAGGATTATCCAGTGGTTTCAATGTGGTACTAAAGTCCCATACCATAACTGTATTGCAGTCAATCTTTCCCTTGATATATTCCAGGAGTTTTATTTATATATTTGAGTGCTCCTGCGTTGGGTGCATATATGTTTACCAGAGTTGTATCCTCCTATTGTATTGATATCTTTAGTATTATGACCTGGTCTTCCTTATCTATTGTTATGGACTCACTTTGTGGTCTTGTTTGTCAGATATAATTATTGCTACCCCAGGTTTTTTGGTTGTTTTTGTTTTTTTTTAATTTTCATTTGCCTGAAAAAAAATTTCCATCCCTTTACTTTCAGTCTGTTTGAGTCCCTTGTTCTGAGGTGGGTCTCTTGTAGAAAGCATATATATATAGGTCATGTTTTCTCATCCATTCAGTCACTCAATGTCTTTTGATTGGAGCATTTAGTCCATTTATGTTTAAAGTTATTATTGATAGGTACTTGTTTGTAGCCATTTTTATTTTTTGTGCCTGTGTTCCTTCTTCCCTCCTTTTTTCCCTTCTTTTTACAACAGTCCCTTCAGCATTTCTTGCATTTCTGGATTGGTATTGATAAATTCCTTTAGCCTTTTTTGTCTGTGAAGCTCCTGATGTCCCCTTCAATTTTGAATGATAGCGTTGCTGGATGGAGTATTCTTGGATTCAGTCCCTTGCTTTCCATTACTTTGTATACTTCATTCCATTCCCTTCTGGCCTGATGTGTTTCTGTTGAGAAATAATTTTATAATCTAATGGGAGATCCTTTGTAGGTAATTCTCTGTCTCTCTCTTGAGGTCTTTAAGATTCTCTCTTTGTTGTTAACATTTGTCATTGTAACTATGATGTGTCTTGTTATGGGTCCTTTGGGGTTCACCTTGTTTGGGACTCTCTCTGCTTTTGTGACTTTTTTCTTTCCCAAATCAGGGGAGTTTTCTGTCATTATTTCTTCAAATAGGTTTTCTAATCCTTGCTCCTCTTCTAGTCCTTCTGGCACCCCTATTATATGTATGTTACTTCATTTCATTTTGTCCCAAAGCTCCCTTAGGTCCCCTCCTGCTTTCTATTTTTTTCTTCCATTGCTGTTTAGCTTGGTTGTGTTTCTCTGCCCTATCTTCTAACTCACTAATTTGGTCCTCCACTTCTTCTAGTCTAATGTTGAAACCTTTCATTATAACTATAGGCACTACGTTATATAACAGATCTCTATAAAATGCTCATTTAGAATAACTGAAACTTTATACTCATTCAACAAAAACTCACCATTTCCCCTAAGCCCTTGAATACTACTAATAGGTTAAGTGCATCTGTGAGTTTGACTATCTACATCCCTCATTTGTGTGGAATCATGCAATATCTGTCCTTCTTCTGTGGCTGGCTCATTTCACTTAGCTAAAAGTCCTGCAAGTTCATCCACACTGTCACAAATGTCAGAATCTACTTCTTAAAGTTGAATAATAGTCCATTGTATGCATATATACCATATTTTATTTATTCATTAATCTGTCTATGAACACTAGAGTTGTTTTCATACTTTTGTTATTGTGAATAATGCTTTATTGAGCAGGGGATTGTAAATATCTCTTTGAGATCCTGATTTCAATTGTTGGATATATACCCAGAAATGGAAATGCTGAATCACATAGTAATTCTAGATTTTACTTTTTATTTTTGAGGAACCTCAATATTGTTTTTCCAAGCTGATACACCATTTTTATCCCTACTAATACTGTTCAGGCCTACAATTTCTCCACATTCTTGCCAACACTTGTTATCTTTTGTTTTTTTGATAATAGCCATCTTAACAGGTAATTTGTATTTGCACTTCCCTTATAATAAATGTTGTTTAACATCTTTCATATACTTGTTGGTCTTGTGTATGTTTTCTTTGGATAAATATATGTTCATGTCCTTTACCCATTTTAATTTAATTTTTAGATTTTTGTTTTGTTTTGTTATTGAGTTGTAGGAGGCTCCTTATACATTTTGAAAATTAAAACCCTATCAGATATATGGCTGGGAAATATTTTCTCCCAATCTTTAAGTTGCCTTTTTACTCTGTTTATTATTTTCTCTGCTATACAGACGCTTTTTAGTTTGATATGGTTCCACTTGTCTATTTTTTTTTCTTTTGTTGCCTGAGCTTTTAACATCATATCTAAGAAAGCATTGATATGAACAATATCAAGAAGCTTTTCTCTTATATATTCTTCTAGGTTCTTTACAGTTCCAAATGTACATTTAAGATTTTAATCCATTTTGAGTTGATTTTTGTGTAAGGTATAAGGTAGGGGTCCTATTTCATTTTTTGACATGTGTATACCGAGTTTTTCTAATACCATTTGAAGAGACTATCCTTTCCCCACATTGTGCATTCTTTGCACCCTTATCAAAGCTAGGTTGACAATACATGCATTGGTTTATTTCTGGGTTCTCTATTCTGTTTCAGTGGTATATATGTCTGCCTTTATGCTAGTATCATGCTGTTTTAATTACTTGTAATATATTTTGAGATCTGGAAGTGTGATGGCTCCAGGATTGTACTTATTTATCAAAATCATTTTGGCTATTTAGGGTCTTTTGTGGTTCTCTATGATTTTTAGGATATTTTCCTATTTCTGTAAAAAATGCTATTAGGGGGAGAAACCAAGATGGAGGCATAGGTAAACACCGGAGATTGCTGCCTCGCACAACCACTTCAAAAAAAGAACTAAAAGACGGAATGGACATCACCCAGAACCACAGGAAGGCTGGCTGAGTGGAAATTCTACAACTAGAAGGAAAGAGAAAAGCATACCGAGACTCAGAGGAGGCGCAGTGTGGAAGTAAAATACTAAGGCATGGAGGTGCATGCGGAGTGGGCTGGCAGCTGAGGGCGCGGTTGTCGTTTTCAATCGGGAGGGAGTCTCAGGCTCTGAGCTCCAGTTCCGGGCAAGTCTCTAGGGACCCAGACTCATACAGGAGAAGTGGGACTGTCCGGCATTGGTCGGAACTGGAGGGCAGCTTTCTCTCAGAGGGGCTTGCAGTGATTACCGGGACATTGAGAAGTAAAGCCTCTGAGGACAAGACTGAGAGCAGCCATAACTGCTAGCCCCGCCCTGTTGATCCCATGGGACCCGCCCTGCCCAAGCCCTGCAGGAAGGCTTTTGCTGGATAGCCTCAGGCAAAGGCTAGATTAGCACCTCCCTAGAGATCCAGGAGCCAGGAAGCCCAGAGGTCATAGGGGGACCATCCAGTTTGAAGCTCTGTGGAAACATAAAGGACACACTCAGGGGGCAGACTCAGTGAGCACCAAAGCCCCATTGAAGCAAGTCTTGCCCCAGAGGGGTGTCTCCAGCACAGAAGTTCTCCCACTGCAGACACAGCTGATTCTCACAGACAATTGGCCTGGAGGCCAATTCCTCCCAGTGATACCTACAACAATCAAGGCTTAACTACAACAAGACTGTACACAAACCTCACAAGGGGGTGCACCAAGAGTGTCCTCCTCAGGTAACTGAGGAGGCTGAACCACTGGGCCCTAGAGGACACTTAGCACAGAAAACCACTGTATCAACACAGGGAAGCATAAAAAATGCGGAGACAAAGAAAAAGGACACAAATGACAGAAATGGAGGAAAGCAAACTACTGGATATAGAGTTCAAAACCACACTTTTAAGGTCTTTCAATAATTTTCTAGAAACTGCCGATAAACTTAATGAGATCTACAAGAAATGTAATGAGACCCTCGATGTTGTGATAAAGAACCAACTAGAAATTAAGCATACACTGACTGAAATAAAGAATATTATACAGACTCCCAACAGCAGACTAGAGGATTGTAAGAATCAAGTCAACGATTTGAAATACGAAGAAGCAAAAAACACCCAACCAGAAAAGCAAAATGAAAAAAGAATCCAAAAATACGAAGATAGTGTAAGGAGCCTCTGGGACAGCTTCAAGCACACCAACATCCAAATTATAGGGGTGCCAGAAGAAGAGAGAGAACAAGATATTGAAAACCTATTTGAAGAAATAATGACAGAAAACTTCCCCTACCTGGTGAAAGAAATAGACTTACAAGTCCAGGAAGCGCAGAGAACCCCAAACAAAAGGAATCCAAAGAGGACCACACCAAGACACATCATAATTAAAATGCCAAGAGCAAAAGACTAAGAGAGAATCTTAAAAGCAGCAAGAGAAAGACAGTCAGTTACCTACAAGGGAGTACCCATACGAGTGTCAGCTGATTTCTCAACAGAAACTTTGCAGGCCAGAAGGGAATGGCAAGAAATATTCAAAGTGATGAATGCCAAGAACCTACAACCAAGATTACTTTATCCAGCAAAGCTATCATTCAGAATTGAAGGCCAGATAAAGAGCTTCACAGATAAGAAAAAGCTAAAGGAGTTCATCACCACCAAACCAGTATTATATGAAATGCTGAAAGGTATCCTTTAAGAAGAGGAAGAAGAAGAAAAAGGTAAAGATACAAATTATGAACAACAAATACACATCTATCAACAAGTGAATCTGAAAATCAACTGAATAATCTGATGAACAGAATGAACTGGTGATTATAATAGAATCAGGGGCATAAAAAGGGAGTGGACTGACTATTCTTTGGGGGGAAAGGGGTGTGGGGGGATGCGGGAAGAGACTGGACAAAAATTGTTCACCTATGGATGAGGACAGTGGGTGGGGAGTGAGGGAGGAGGGGAGGTGGGAACTGGGTGGAGGGGAGTTATGGGGGGAAAAAGAGGAACAAATGTAATAACCTGAACAATAAAGATTTAATAGAAAACTTTAAAAAATGCTATTAGGATTTTAATGGGGTAGTATTAAATTTATAGATTGGTTGGTGTAATAAGGTCATTCTAACAATATTAAATAATCCTGTCCATGAAGACAGAATGTCTTCCATTCATTTGTATCATCTCTACTTTCTTTGATCAGTGCATTGTAATTTTCTGTGTACAGGTCTTTTACCTGTTTGGATAAGTTCATTATAACTATTTTATCCATTTTTATGTTACTGTATATGGGATTGTTTTTCTAATTTTTTCCAGATGGTTAGTTGTTAATGTATAGAAATGCACCTGATTTCTGTATGTTGAATTTGTAATCTGTAACTATATGTTATATGTTTATTAGTCTAAATGTTTAATGGAGTCTTTAGAGGTTTCTACCTAAAGGATCATATCATTTGCAAACACAGATAATTTTACTTAATTTTTTATTTGCATTCTTTTGATTTATTTTCTTTGGGGGGGGGGGCTCATTGCTCTGAAAGGGATTTCCAGTATTGTGTTAATTAGGTGGTGAAAGTAGGCATGCTTGTCTTGTTCCTGATGTTGGAGGAAAAGCTTTTATTTTTCATTTTTAGTATGATGTTAGTTGTGGGCTTGCCATATATGGCCTTTATTTATTAAATTACACTCCTTCTATATTTTTTATTCATTTTTATCATGAAAAGATGTTGAATTTTGTCAAATGCTATCTTTGCCGCTATTAAAATCATCATGTGATTTTTATCCTTCACTCTGTTAATGTGGTATATCACATTAATTGATTTGCATATGTTCAACTATCCTTACATCCCAGGAATTAATGCCACTGATCATGGTAAATGGTCCTTGTCATATACCACTTAATTTTGTTTGCTAGTAATTTGTTAAGGATTTTTGCATCCATACTCATAAGGGATATTGGCCTATAATTTTCTTTTATTGCAGTGCCCTGCCTTTGTCTGGCTTTTGTGTTTGGAGTATGTTCTCCTCTTCTATTTTTTTAAGAGTATGAGAAGAATTGGCATTATTCTTTAAAATGTTTGGTAGAATGCACTGGTGAAGTCATCTCGTTCTTAACTTGTCTTTGTTGAAAGATTTTTGGTTATTATTCAATCTTCTTTCTAGTAAATGGTCTGTTCAGATCTTCTGTTTCTTCTTGAGTCAGTTTTGGTAAGTTGTATGTTTCTAGAATGTATCCTTTTTAGGTTGTCCAATTTTGGGGTGAGTATATTTGTTCCTAGTATTCTCATGATTCTTTGTATTTATGTGGTATCAGTTGTAATGTCTCCTCTTTCATTTATGCTATTATTTATTTGATTTTTTTAGCCTACCTTAAGGTTTGTCAATTTCATTGATCTTTTCAAAGAATCAACTCTTGAAAATTAAACTCTTATCAAATGTATCATTGGCAAATAGTGTTCTCCCAAAGTGGGTTCCTTTTTCATTTTGATGCTGGTTTCTTTTGCCATTTGTTTATGTTTCCTTTATTTCTCTTGCCCTAGGCATTGAAAATCAGTAAAAATTCTGCTACATGAGATGTCTGATACTTTTCTGCCTATGTTTTCTTCTAGGAATTATATGGTTTCATAACTTACATTTCAGTCTTTTATCCATTTTCAATTTATTCTTGTGTATGGTGTAAGTTGGTGGTCTAGTTTCATTTTTTTTCATGTACCTGTCCAATTATCCCAAAACCTTTTTTTGAAGAGACTCCCTTTACTCCATTGTGTGCTCTTGCCTCATTTGTCAAATATTAATTGAGCATAATGCCTAACCCGTGGATCCAGACAATAGTGCAGTGGAGGCCTGGATAGGGGGTTGGAATTGGGAGGAGGTGGTCACTAGGTAGAAGAAGGGACATTTGTAATACTTCCAACAATAAAGAAATGTTTTTTTAAAAGTCAATTGTAAGTTACATTAATATTTTTCTATTGTTTTCTTAGTCTCCATTTTATTTTTTCCTTTTTTATTAACTTTATTGGGGTAAAATTGGTTAATATGATCATATAGGTTTCAGATATGGGTTTCTATGTTTCGAGATCTGTATATATTGCACTGTATACCCACCACCCAAAGTCAAATCTTCTGCTGTCACCATATATTAGGGCCCCCTTCACTCCCTACCTCCTTTCCTCTGGCAACCACCACAGTGCTCTTTCTGTTCATGAGTTTCAGTTTTATATTCCACTTATGAGTGAAATCATATGGTTCTTAGCTTTTTCTGACTGACTTATTTCACTGAGCATAATATCCTCAAGGTCCATCCATGTTGTTGCAAATGGAGGTATTTCATTCTTTCTTATGACTGAGTAGTATTCCATTGTGTATATGTACCACATTTTCTTTATCCAGTCCTCTATCACAGGACACTTTGGCTGTTTCCATGTCTTGGCCACTGTGAATAATGCTGCAATAAACATAGGGGTGCATATGTCTTTGCAAACACATGTTTTCAATTTTTTTCAGGTGATACCCAGAAGAGGGATTGCTGGGTCATATGGTTACTCTATTCTTAATTTTTTGAGGCATCTCAATACTATTTTACATAGTGGCTGTACCAGTTTACTACTACATCCTCACTGGCAGTGAATGAGGGTTCCTTTTTTTCCAAAACCTCTTCAATCCTTGCTATTGCTTTTCTTGTTGATAATAGCCACTCTAACAGGTATGAGGTGGTATTTAATTATAGATTTGGTTTGAATTTCCCTAATTGCTAGTGAGATTAAATGTATTTTTATATATCTAGTGGTGGTTTATATGTCTTCTTGGGAGAGATGTATTTTCAGATTCTCTGCCTACTTTTTTTTTAATTAATTAATTTATTTATTTATTTATTCATTCATTCGTTCGTTAATCCTCACCCAATGACATTTTCCCATTGGTTTTTAGAAGGAGTGGAAAGGACAGGGAGAGCCAGAGAGAGAGAAATGTCAATGTGAGAGAGGCACATCAATTGGTTGCCTCCACACACACTCCACAGCCAGGGCCAGGGATTGAGCCTGCAACCCAGGTATGAGTTCTTGACAAGAATTGAACCCGGGAACCTTCAGTCCCTGGGCTAACACTCTTATCTACTGAGCAAAACCAGCTAGGGCCTCTGTCCACTTGTTGATTGGGCTGTTTCTTTGGTGTTGAGTTTTAGGAGTTCTTTATATATTTTGGAAATTAAACCTTTGTTGGAGCTATTGTTTGCAAATATCATCTCCCATCTAGTTAGCTGCCTCTTTGTTTTGTTTTGTTTTCAGTTTTTTTTTTTTTTTTTGCTGTGCAGAAGCATTTTATTTGATATGGTCCCATTCATTTATTTTTCCCTTTACTTCCCTTGCCGGTGGGATCATGTTCATAAAATATTCTTTATGACAAAGGTCCATAAGTTTGGTGCCTATATTTTCTTTGTGTAACTTATTGTTTTGGGTCTTATATATAGGTTTTTTATCTATTTTGAATTAATTTCTGTACATGGAGACAAACTGTGATCCAGTTTCATTCTTTTTCATGTAGCTTTCCAGTTTTCCCAGCACCATTTATTAAAGAGACTATCTTTACTCCATTGTGTGTTTCTGGTTTCTTTGTTGAAAATTATTTGTCCATACACATGTGGTTTTATAGCTGGGCTTTCTATTCTACACCATTGATCTGTGTGTCTGTTTCTCTGCCAATATCATTCTGCTTTCATTATAGTAGCTCTTTAATATGATCTTATCAAAAGATGCAGAAAAAAAAACATTTCATAAGATACAACATCCATTCATGATTAAAACACTCAATAAAATAGGAATGGAAGGAAAGTACCTCAACATAATCAAGGCTGTATATAATAAACCCTCAACTTATATACTCAATGGTGAAAAACTGATAGCTTTTTCTCTAAGATCAGGACAAGACAAGAATGTCCACTCTCACCACTCTTATTCAACATCGTGCTGGAAGTCCTAGCCAGAGCAATATGGCAAGAGAAAGAAATAAAAGGCATCCAAATAGAAGAAAAAAAATGTCACTCTGCAGATGACATGATTCTGCATATAGAAAATCCTAAAGACTTCACCAAAAAAACTATTAGAAACAATAAACAAATATAGTAAAGTTGCAGGATACAAATCAATGTACAAAAAAATCCATTGCCTTACTGTATGTTAACAATGGCCATTTTGTTAATTGTTTTCTTCGTGTATTGTAGTTTCTTGCATTTTTATTCTCTTGCTGTCTGTCTTTGTGTTTTATTGATTTTGTGGTAAGATTTGATACTTTTATCTTCTTCTTTTGTGTATCTTCTGTATGTAATTTTGTGTGGTAACCATGAAGCCTATATAAAAGATACTGTGATTATAATAATCTATTTCAAGCTGATAACAATTAAACTTCAATAACATACAAAACTACACTTTTACTTCCTCTCACACACATACTTTATTTACTGATGTCACAATTTACATCTTTTAGATTCTGTGTCAATTAACGTATTTATAGCCATTGTTATTTTTAATACTTTTGTCTTTTAACTTTTTAAATTTAATTTATTGGGGTGATACTGGTTAACAAAATTAAACAGGTTTCAGGTGCACAATTCTACAACACATCTTCTGTACATTGTAGTGTCTACCACCCCAAGTTAAGTCTCTGTCCATCACCATTTATCCCCCATATACCCTCCTTCACCTGCCCCCTCCCCCCTGGCAATCACCACACTGGTTTCCAAGTCCATAAGTTCTTTCTATTTTTTAATTATTTGCCAAACACTATTACAGTATTATATTATTCTGTTTTTATCTATATACTAGAGGCCCGGTGCACAAAATTCATGCATGGAGGGGGTCCCTCAGCCAGGCCTGCACCCTCTCCAATCTGGAACCCCTTGGGGGATGTCCAACTGCCTCTCTCAATCCAGGACCACTGGCTCCTAAACACTCGCCTGCCTGCATGATTGCCCCTAACCCCTCTGCCTGCCTGCCTGATTACTCCTAACTGCTCCCCTACCAGCCTGATTGCCACTAACTGCTCCCCTGCTGGCCTGATCTCCCCTAACTGCTTCTGCCTCACCTGGCATCCAGGACCCAGGATTCCCTCCTCTGGCCTGTCACAGGCACCCAGAAACTGGGCTTTCCTCTCTCTGGCTGGCCGCAAGCACCCAAGACCCTGGTTGGCTTTGCCTGGGCTGGCCACAGCCCCAGGGGACCCTGGGTGAGCAGCTTTGCCTAGGCCATAGCTGCAGGCTCTAGCACCCGGGACTGCAGGGTGGGCGGCTTGTCCCTCTCCCCGGCCACAGCCTGGCTGGTCCCCATTCCTCTCTCATGAGCTCATTTGTGCCTGGCTGGTCCCCATTCCTCTCTCCCCAGTGTTGAGTGTCTGAGCTGTTATGGTGTGATGGCATGAGGGCGTGATGACTATTTGCATATTAGCTCTTTATTATATAGGATTTTCATTAACCAGTGTTTTATACTTTCATATGCTTTTGTATTACTATTTAGTGTCCTTTTATCTCAATTTAAAAAGCTCTCTTTAACATTTCTTGTAAGACAGGTATAGTGGTACATAACTCTCTCAGCTTTCGTTTGTCTAAGAAAGTCTTCATCCTTCATTTTTGAAGGAGAATTCTTCAGGTATACTATTATTATTGCTCAGCAAATTTTTTTTCAGCCCTTGAAATATTATCATCTTATTCCCTTTGGACTTCAAAGTTTCTTCGGGAAATCCACTGATAGCTTTGTGGGTGTTTCTCTACAATGACAAGTCACTTTTCTCTTTATACTTTCAAAACTCTGTATTTTAAAATGTTTAAAATTTTATTATAATGTCTCTTAGTGTAAACTCTTTGATTCATCATATTTCAGATAATTGGGCTACTTTGATCTCAACATCCATTTTCTTCCCCAATTTAGGAGGTTTTCAGTCATTATTTCTTTGAATAATAAGCTTTCTACACTTTTTTCTCTCCTCCTCCTGGGAGTCATATAATGTGAACAGTGATTATTTTAAATATGTCTCATAAATCCCTTAAGCTTTCTTCATTCTTTTTCATTTCATTTTTTAAAATGTTTTTATTGATTTGAGAGAGAAGAAAGAAGAGAGAGATAGAAACATCAATGGTGAGAGATAATCATGGATCAGCTGTCTCCTGCACACTGGAGATGGAGCCAGCAACCTAGGTATGTGCCCTGACCAGGAATCAAACCATGAGTTCCTGGTTTATAGATGGACACTCAACCACTGAGCTCTACTGGTGGGGCTCTTTTTCATTTCTTTAAGTCCTGGGACTAAATAATTTTCAGTGACCTGTCTTAGGTTTACTAAATCTGCTTTTGAAGCATTCTATTGAATTTCTCAGTTCAGTTACTGTATTCTTCAGCTCTATAACTTCTGTGTGTTAGCTTTTTATATTTTCTATCTCTTTATTAAAATTCTTCTAACCTTGTTCATTAATTGTTCTCTTAACCCTGTTGAGCAGCTTTATGATATTTACTTTGAATTTTCAGTAAGGTACACTATATATTGGTTTCTGGAAATTTATCTTGTTCATTTGTTTGGTATATTTTCCTGTTTCTTCATTTTCCTTGACTCTTTGTGTTAGCACCTATGCATTAGAAAAAAAATATCCACCTCACCCAGTCTTCATGGACTAAAGTCATACAGAAATGCCCCTCACCAAATCAGCCCTGCCACAGATTCTAGGGGCCTCTTCATAACTTTGTAATAGTCCAAATTGCTATCTTTTTCTTAGCAGCTGCCAGGCACCTAGAGTATTCCAGGTTCTTTCAGCATTCTGAGATAAGCAAGACAAAAAATAGTCTTCTAGGAAGCCCTTGGAAAAGCTAGAACATGGAATGTGTGGTCTAATACTTTCCCTCCACATGGAGAAGATAGGATCTGGGGATTTTTCACCTACTCATTCTGTGCAGATTGGAAGTAAGGGCTATGGCAACATATCTCATGCTAACTTAAACTGTCATCTTTGTTCTCACTGACTCCCAGATGTTTGGAGTATGTCAGTCCCTGTCAGTGCTCTGAAACAGGTAAGGCAGAAACAAATCCCACGAGCATCCTTGAAAAGATTGGCATGTTAACCATGTAATTCAGCTCTTTCCCTGCCCAAGGAGATGTGGTGGGGCCTGTGGATTTCCTTCTGGTCGCATGGATCTGTGCCAGGGGTAGGGATTATGGTAAGAGGCTGTCTTGAATTTAGTAAATGTAGTAAAAGTTATAATTATGGTTTTTATTATTTATGCTTTTTTGTCTTGCTTAAGACATTCTTGTTTATTTCAATGTCATATTTTCTTCTAAATGCTCTAATTGTTCAACTTTTAAAAATATCTTATTTTGCAAATTTATATCTGTAGGATATTTGGAACTGATTGAATGTATGGTATCAGGAAACAATCTAATTTTATTTTTTCATGTGGATTACTAGGTGGTTCATCACCATTTGTTGAAGAGCTTATCATTTCCCCATTGGTATCTATCAAGTTTCCATATATCCATATGTTGTTTCTGAGATTGGTCTAATTGGTGATCCCTGTATTAATATCACACTGCCTTAATAGAGACTTTTATAGTAAATTTTAGTATCTTCTAGAATGAATTCCACACATTTTCTTACCATCTTATTCCTTAAAACTTTCTTGGATATTTGTTCTCCTTTACTCTTCTATATAAATTTTAGAATCAGCTTATATAAACATACCCAGAGACACATACTCTTTCAAGTTTGTTTCAAATTATGTTGGAGTTTAAATTAATTTAAGAGAATTGTCCTTTCCTAAATACAATGCTTTTCCCAGTGGATTTTTGTAACTTCACTGAAGTCTTTAAATTAAATTACCTCCCATTTATCTTACATGTAATACAGTGAGTATTTTTAGTTCTATCTTATTTTTATATCCCTCAAATTAGTCATCAGTATTATTGATACTTTATAGAGTAAATGCTTTTTAAATTTACTCATGTTTACTAATTTCTTATTTGCCAGCCATTCTTGCACCCCACTCCCTTTTCCTGAATTTAGTGTTCATTATTTCACCCTCACTTTTTAGGAGATATTCTACTTTCTTCTGACTTCTATTGTTGCTTTTGAGAATTCTACTGTCAGTCTAATCATTATCCCTTGCAGATAGTCCTTCCTTTCTGCTGCCTTTTAAGATATTATTATGTCTTTATTTCTTTATTGTTTAGATTATTACAGATGTCCTTTTTTAACTCATTGACCCCCCCACACCCCACACCTGACCCCCAGGCTTACCACATTATTATTGTCTGTGCCCATGGATTCTGCATAAGATCTTTCTCCTTGGTGTTTTGTAATTTCATTATGATGAGATTAAGTATAGATTATTTTTTGTTTTCCTGCTAGGGATCCACTGTACTTCCAAAATGTGGATTCAAGTCTTTGATCAATGATGAAAAATTTTTAGCCACTATTTACTTGAATTTTGCCTCCTTCTTGGTCTCTCTATTTTAAATGCAAATTATTATTTACAATCTATGTGCTTTCATAGTTTCTTATTACTCTTTAATGTTTTCAGTCTTTTCTCTTATTTCTACAATGATTTTAAACATTCTAATTTTATGAACTATATCTGATTGTCCTTTTCTGTGATGGTTCTTGGAATTCTAATCCTGCTCCTTGTTGTATTTGCACTTATCATTCATGGTGATATTTGTGTTTTTTAATGTGATTTGGGGATATGAGCTCTTCCTCAGCAGGATTTTATAAATGAAAATCTTCTGTGGCTTGGATTTATCAGCCACATTTGTTTAGGAACAAATAAATCCTAATTTTATGTTAAATCCTTGGTTTGAGAGTTCTTAAACCCTTCAGGTAGTGTAAATCAAGACTCTAAACCTGTGAGACATGGACCCATTGTTGCACATTTTCAGGAGAGCCTTTCATTCTCACCCAGATCCCAGACAAATGATAGGCTTCCTTGTTATTTCTCTGTATTATTGCATGTAATTTTTTCTAGTTCTTTTTTTTTTCATTAAAATTGTAGCGTTTTAGGTTTCTGGTTTTATGTTAGAGGCACTTTGCATTGACCCAAGGTTTTATCTCTCATCCCCATACAGATGTTAAAACACAAGCCTTTAAAGTACTGATTCTGATGTTGCCTCTACCTCCCTCTGGAGCATCTATATCATAAAATATATGCTTAAATCTCTGATCTTCCCTCTTTGTTTCTGCATACTAACAATATTCTATACTTTTCTTAGAGTTAAGTTATGTATTTAATAGAACACTTGTTATAATTTATCTAATCTTTCTAGAACCCTCCTAGAGGTGTCTCAGAGTATCTAGTTCATATTAACTTCCTCAATATTACTTTTAAAATAAAAATCTTAATGTATTTTTAAAGTGGGGTAGATGGAAACCTAAAGGAAAATTAAATATATTACTAGAATGTAAAAGACTTTCAAATGAAAATATAAAACTTGGAACTTCTGAAGAAAATCTTTTATAAATTTGGCTACATAAAAATTAAAACCTCCATGAAAAAAATTGGCATTAAAAAGACAGAAGAAAAATGACAAAGAACAAATATTTGTTATATATTTGACAGGAGAAAAAGGCTAATTTCTTTCATATTCAAAGATCTATTAAAATTCAATAAGGAAAAGAAATAAATAGAAAACGAGCAGTTCACAAAATAAAAAGTGCAAATCACCAATAAACATATAAACATATCTTACCTCACTTGTAATTTGAAAATGCAAAACAGACCTGGCCCATGTGGCCCAGTTGGTTGAGTGTCATCCCATGCACCAAGAGGTCTCCAGTTCAAGTTCCAGTCAGGGCACATGCCGGGGTTGCAGGTTCAAATGCCAGCAGGGGCCATGCAGAAGGCAACTAATCAATGTTTCTCTCTCATATTAATGTTTCTCTCTCTCCCTCTCCCTTCCACTCTATTTAAAATCAATAAAAACATATTTAAAAAATAGTTTTAAATGCAAAATAAAACACCATTTTTTTATGTTTTAAAATGTATTTTTGTTGAACTTACTTGGGTTATATTGGTTAATTAATAAGATTCAAGTGGCCGAAACCGGTTTGGCTCAGTGGATAGAGCGTCGGCCTGCGGACTGAAGGGTCCCAGGTTCAATTCCGGTCAAGGGCATGTACCTGGGTTGCGGGCACATCCCCAGTGGGAGGTGTGCAGGAGGCAGCTGATTGATGTTTCTCTCTCATCGATGTTTCTAACTCTCTATCTCTCTCCCTTCCTCTCTGTAAAAAATCAATAAAATATATTTAAAAAAAAAAAGATTCAAGTGTACAATTCTGTAATACATCATCTGTATATTGTATTGTGTGTTCACCACCCATAGTCTAGGGTTTTTTTTCCATCACCATGTATCCACCCTTTACCCTCTTCTACCTGCCCCCACTCCCTTTTCCTCTGGTAATCACCATACTGATGTCTGTGTCTCTGAGGATTTTTATAACATCATTTTTTCTACCCATCAGATTGATAAAGACTATAATAGTATTAATATTTTTAAACATATATGTGGGTTTGTATATTTACTTGAATATTATATCTACATAGAAACTTTCTGGAAAGATATATGAGAAATTTAAGTGACTAGGGACTACTACTGAGTGAGTAGAGGTGAAGAGGAAGGAAGATTTGCTGTTCATCTTTTTCTTTAATGTTTTAATTTTACATGAACAGGAATTATTTTTAAATGAGAAAAACTACATAATAAGAGTAATAGAAAAAAAAAAGATTAATAGGAACAATAATAAATGTCCAAAGGCCTAGGACTCCATGTCACAAATACAGGGAAGGAAAGGGGAGATGGTGATGCAAGGCTGAGATCCAAGCAAGCACTGAGCTACTGTGTTTTCTGGCTGCTTCTAGAGATACTGCCCATATAGAGATGGGGGGAGGGGGCGAAATTGGCTGTGAAGTTGCAGGTTTGTCAATGGTAAACAATGATGCCTGATTAGTCTATACTTATTTCTATGCTGACAGTGTTGCTGCATTATTTTCTACACTGTAATACTCTGTGTTAATTTGACAATTTTTTTTGTACACATTAATTGTAATTGCATTCTAACTTTAAATCCTTTTTTGAGGAATACAGGTGGCAGCCATTATCATTAGCTATTTACCAAGAGCAAGGACATATAGAAAAGAGTTATTAATATAAAGAAGAAAGAAGAGAAAACAGGCATGTGTTAGCAAGAGATATCCTATCCTATATAATGAAAGCCTAATATGAAAATTGTCCCCTCGACTGGGAGTTTGACCAGGAGTTCAACCACTCACTATGACATGCGCTGACCACCAAGGGCAGCACAGAACATGGTGGGCATTGGCAGCGCAGCGCTGGCAGCGGGCAGCAGTGGAGGCACTGCCGGCCCTGATGAGCCCCGACAAGAACAGGACCGTGGCGGGATGGTGGAACAGGTGAGCAGGAGGTGCCAGGTCAAGGTGGGTGCCAGCAGGGGCCCAATCGTCCCACTGATCGCCCTGCAGATAGCGACCAGCAGCACTGAGGCAGCCGGGTGGGGGGCCCGGCCCAGTTGGATCACCCCACAGACAGCAAACAGCAACCAGCAGGCCCTGATCTCCCTATTGGGGCCGGACCAGGGCTAGGAGGGGAACTGGGGGTGGGTGGCAGCAACCAAACTCCTGTGGTGCCCAGCCAGGGGGCTGTGACCTCTCGCTGGCTACCTGGGTGTGGGGTAACGGGACGGAGGTGCGGTGAAAATGCGGGGTGTCCGCCGGGCTTGCTCTCACTCCCCCTGCTACCCTTTCCCCTGGAAGCCAGGGCGCTGGCGCCTGGGAAACCCCCACTCAGGTGGCAGGTGCCTGCAAGGAGTCCTCCCTGCACCCACGTGACCTCTTCTGGGTGAGCGGGGCTGCAGCCACAGGGCCTGCAGGGGCAGGTCAGGCTCCCCCTGGGTTTGCACAGGAGTTGGTCTGTGAGGCATGCTGGGAGAGAGCCACTGCCCACCCCGCTTTTGTGCAGCGCTGCTGGGTGGCCCAGAGATCCCTGCTGAACCCCGGCCCATGGCATCCAGCCCTGCTCACCACATCTCCACGTGGGGACTCAGGCACCATGACTCAGGTGGAGGAGGGCACATAGGGTCCTGGGACCCAGATACTGTCCAGGGCCCAGAGGTCAGCTGGGACCTGCCCTTCCATTCCAGATGCACACACTTCCATCACTGACCAAGCCTAGGGACCACACACATGCACAAATTTTGTGCACAGGGCATCTAGTGTTTTAATATACTCAAACAGGATTGAATCCCTTTCACTTCCAGCTTAACCTGGAGAACCCTTAACGTCAGAGCCAGATGTTCAAACTTCCCTAAGATACTTCCCTTTCAATTTTATAAAGCTTATTGTGCACAGGTTGGGAACAGAAGAGAAAACTCTGTCATTAAACTGGGTCCAAATCTTGGCTCTATGACTTCCTAGCTGTGCGCACTTGAGCAAGATGCTTAAGATCTTCGCGTTCCAGCCAGTTTCCTTATTTGTAAAATGGAGACCTCAAAAGTACATACAAGGGTTCTTAAGACAGGTGATTAGCATGTAAAACAGTATAGTGGCTGGCACATAGTAACTAATCTATAATTGTTAGCTATTATTATTGTGAGTAACCAATCAATTGTATATTGAGGGCCCAAAACCATGCTAAGACAATATGAGGAATACTCTAACCTCTTATAATGTTTTTTAATGGAAGAGCATTTAAATTACAAGATGCAGTTATTAAAACCTTATATCGCCTATTGCCAGTATCTGATCAGCCTTACTCTTTAAACCAAAGGTTCATCAGTTAAGATACAAAGCACAAAGCTTATCTTTTCAACAGTGGGTCCATTAAGGCAACATTTTCAAAAGGTGGTGGGAGGTGGCATCATGGTCATGGAAGGAAAATAGGCCTTCAGTGGGGATAAATAGTTAAAACCCATAACATGGGTATGATCTAAAAACAAGTCACTAATTGTACCATAAAGGCTTTATAATGCCCACCCTAGAACTGTTTAATTTTGTTTATTTTGTATGGGTTAGGCATCCAGCCAGCCAGGAAGTAGCAGCAGAGGAGGAAGGGTCAATCCTTCCACAGGTGTTCCCCAGAAAGAACAATGCATAAATCAAGTAGCTTGCAAATGAAAGACAACTATATCTGATGGTGCTGGTGAGTTGATGATAATGACTACATTGACTGCCAATGAATCCATAATTACTTTAGGCATTGTAAACAACAAAATTGGGACTAGTCAAAATTTCATTGAAGCATGAAGTGTTAGAACTGTGAAAGATCTTAGGTACTTCAAAGTATGTTCCATGGACTGTGGACATCAAAATTACTTGCAGGTAGGTACTTGTAAAATGCAGACTCCTGGGTTCATCTGAATCGTGATATCTTCATGTTTATCAAGCTTCCTATGTGATTCTTATGCAGCCTAAAGTATGATAATCAAGTCTTTAGAGACCATAATTTTATTTAAAAAGATGATCTTCAGCTATGTAGAAAGTTACCAGCCATAGAATAACCAAGAAACTTGATACTTCTTGGAAGCAGCATAATAAAAGAACATGAGTCTGAAATAATACCTATGTTCAAATTATACTTACTCTATTTATATTTTGGCTTTGGATAAAATACTTACTCTTGTGACCTTTGTTTTCCTGATGTAACAGTATAGATGAGGAGATTTACTTATTGAGTTTCAATGATTGAATAAGATCACATGTGTAAGCATGCAGCATATAGTAGGTGTTCAATAAATGTTACTTCTTTAATGTCAGACTAGCTGAGGAGATTTGAAAAGAAATTAAGTTAATATATATTGAGTGTTCCTTATGTGCTTGGCACTTTACATACATGTAAGCTCCACAAAGGCAGGGATATTTTTTTATTTTTTTGTTCACTGATGCATTTTCTTCACTGATGCCTAGCTCAAATTATTCTTCCTAAGACAAGGTCTTAAACAAGATAAAGGCAAAATAAATAGTGTGAAATATATATCTTTATCCCGTCTCTGGATCTCACCCCATCTTGGATTGTCAAACAAATGGGGCTGGGGAGTAAGGGTAGGGTAAAATTCAGGAATGGGTTAAAAGTTAGAACAGGTTGTTGTACATATCATATGTAAGAAGTAGCTTTTTGTGTTTGTGTTCTATATACACAAGGATAGCTGTTTTGACACTTTGGACAATCAACATAAGACCATAAACAGTTAGTGTCAAGCGTGGAGAATGGACAAGTGCTATAGAAAGCCTTTTGCAGAAAATGAGATTAGGGCTTGGTCTTAAAACATGAATTGAATTCGATATTCAGGCAATAGGATTCGCATATGAACAGAGCATGGAAAGGGATCTTTGAGTTTATCCAACTTCCTACCTCCCAAAGCAAGAGTTAATATCTACCACATCCATAATGGGTGACATTCAAACTCTATTTCAATACTTTCAGGAATAGAAAGATTATTTCTTGACTAGGCAGCCCATCCTTTTGAGAAGCTATGATTCAAAGCTTATATGATAAACAAAAGTCTGCCTTTTTATAACTTCTACCCATTAGTACTAGATCTGTCTTCTGGAGCTTCAAAGAATCTCTACTCTCTTTCCCACATGATGGCTCTTCACAGTTTAGAAGAAAGTTCTACAGTCCTCCTAAGTCAGACTGAAGTGAGGAAGACATTCCTTTCTTTCACTAATATACAACATGTCCAGGCCCAGTAATCTCAGGAAAATCCAGTCCCAGTGGAGCCCACCCAAAGGGGAAAGAATTTCTGCAAAAATAAAATAGAGATATGAATGAGTCCCTGAAATAACCACTGCTATAAACAGAAACTTTCTGGGTGGTCACCAATTCACAAAAGCAAGCAGACAGCACAAAGTGAGGAACTGGGAAAATGGATCCATTTTCTCTCCAACAATTGTTCTTCTTAAAATTGAACAATTTCTCACACTCTTCTATATAATACGCTAATTATTTCCTGATGCTGCAGCCAGTAGAGTCTTCTTAACTGAAACGTCTCAAGGAAAGAATAAGACCTTCCCTCAAACCACCTCATTTCCACTATCTTAAGCCAGGATTTATTTATCCTTGGAATCTAGGGGAGAATTGGAGTGCCCACAGAACAGATGAGCCTGAAACATACGTTTTCAGGAGATGACAAGGGGAATAATTACACTTGCAGAATTTCACAGCAAATCTGAGAGAATGTTAAGGATGTGAAGAATTTTACAAGAAAGATCAATGTTGTCAAAAGTAGCATATTTCTGTGAAATTCTCTAAAATTCAGCCACACTCATCTCACAAGGAAATTGGTCATAACCTAATGGAACAGATTTTAATTTCATACTCTGTCTATGCAGCTATCATTTATAGTATAACAGTTTTAGTGAAGAGTTCATATTGCACACTTTTACCAAGCAGATTCATGTTTCCTAGATGAACTTTAGGTACTCTTTCTCTCCACAAACTGGCTATAGCCTACCTTTCCAATTGTAGCTTTCATTCTACTCCCTCATAGATCAGTCTATTGGTCATGATCCCAAAATACTCATTCTCTATATCTACAATTTTTCTTAGTGACTTCCTCTGCCAGAAATATCTCTTTCCCTTGCCTCCACCCCCACCCCCCACATACTAAAAGTCTGATTTTTTCAAGGCCTAGCTCAAATTATTCTTCCTTCATGAACCTTCCACAATTCTACCATCCTAGCCCCCTTTCTGAATTCACTAAATAATCTATCTGTACTGTCCTAGGACCAAAGCACATTTTAGTCTTGGTGGGAGAATAGTAGGATAATGCTAGAATTCAAGGGCGGGGGCGGGGGGGACCAAAGGTCCAAAGCCAAGAAAACTGCTACAACAAATTGAAAAGGCTAGAATTGGGGTTAATTAATAAAATATACTTATTCATCAAATATCTATTGAGTGCTCATTATGTCCCTGACACTTTGTTCTTCTCTTTACTTTTTTTTGTTTTTTTCTTGTCCCTGACACTTTGAAAGGCACATTAGTTACAGCAGAGAAAATAAAAGAGAGAGATAATCCCCAACAGAAGCAGACATTGGCCAAATCACTACACAGATATTGACCACACAAAATCTTTTGCTTGAGCAATGAATAGTGGTACAATTTACTGATATGAGGAAAACTGAGAAGGCTACAGGTTGGGAGGGGAGTGGTGAGAACTCAAGAGTTCAATTTTGATCATTTAAAGTTGGAGTAACCTGTGCAATATCCAAGTGGAGATGTGAAGTAGGCAACCAAATATACATGTCAGGAAACTGGAAGAGAGACCCGAACTAGAATTGAGAGGAAGACTTGAACGTCAACAACCAGGAAGTCAAGATACAATTGAAAGCAAGTGAAAAGTGACCAGCCTGCAACAAATTCTGTAAATGCTGAGATTCTCACAAAGAACTCATCCTATATAATAAAGAGGGAATATGCAAATTGACCATCACTCCACCACAAAGATGGCGGCATCCACCGGGGGGCGGGGGGGGGGCAGGGTCCATAAACAAGATGGCTGCGCCCACAGCAGAGATGGGGTTTCCGTAATGCAAGATGGCTGTACCCACAGCAGAGGCTGAGTTCCTGTAACGAGCAATCAGCAGGGACCTGAGGCTGCACCCCCCAACCACCCCCCATGGGGCTTGACTGGGGACCTCAGGCCATACCCCAACCTGGCAGGGCTTGACAGGGAACTTCAAAGTGCACCACCCCCCATGGGGCTTGACGGGGGACCTCAGGCTGTGCCCCCCACCCTGGCGCCAGGCCGGAGGACCTCAGGCCATGCCTTCTGCCCAGTGGGGCTTGACAGGGGACCTCAGGCTGTGCCCCCGACCCAGTGGGGCTTAATGAGGGACCTGAGGCTGCACCCCCCTCCCGGCACTGGGTCAGGGGACCTGAGGGTGCACACCCTCCCGGCACAGGTCCGAGGGACCTGAGGCTGTGCCCCCCACCCAGTGGGGCTTGACAGGGGATCTCAAGCCTGTCCCCCACCCAATGGGGCTTGACGGGGGACCTCAAGGTGCGCCCCCTGCCACTGCCTGGGCTGGGGGACCTCAGGCCGCACCCCCCACCCCAGCGCTGGGCCAGGGAACCATAGGCCATGCCCCCCATCCTGACACTGGGCCTGACGGGGACCTCAAGGCATGCCCCCGACCTGGCCTGGGCCAGGGGACCTCAGGCCATGCACCCCACACCAGCACCAGGGGACCTCATGCCACACCCCCACCCTGGTGCCAGTCAGGGTAACCTGAGGGTGCACTGGGGGACCTGATGCTGTGCCCCCCACCCAGCTTGCACCAGGGGACCTAAGGCTGCACCCCCTGTCCAGCGGGGCTTGATGGGGCACCCGAGGCTGCACCCCTCACCCTGCGGGGCTTGACGAGGGCCCTGAGGCTGTGCCCTCAGCCCAGCACTGGGCCAGGGGACCTAATGCTGCACCCCCCGCCTGGCAGGGCTTGACAAGGGTGGGGCCGGCCGGGTCTGGATCTCACCCAATGGGGGTGGGGCTGGCTGGGTCTGGGTCTCGTATGATTTTGAGGTGCTGTGGATAGGCGGGGACTTGACTCTGGTTCCCATGGTGAACCCCAGACTCTGACAGGAGGAAGATTTTTATGTACATTTTACAAATTTTCTTTCATCTCTGACTCTTCTATTATAGCGACAGGGCAAATAGCAATATTAAAATATTTCCTCTAGTTAATCCCCTTTTAATGTGCATGAATTTCATGCACTGGGCCACTAGTTTTCTATATTGGAGGCAGGCTTTGCAGGGTCAAAAGGAGAATCTTAAAGGAGCCAAGTTACACTTGTGGTACTTATCACATTCACCTTTTCTTGTAATTATATAAGGGCTTATTTCATACCTCCTATTAGACTTCAGTGAGGGTGGGTTGAGGAACTCAAATAACATTCCTTTGATCAATTGCCTGCTAGGCAAAGAATTCAGACTGCTAAAGTCTAGATCCAAGGACATAGGTTAGGTGGGCTTCCTAATCCTGAGCTCCAGAACTTGATAGACTTAACCCCTAGTCACAAGTAACACTGGAAGTCAGTAGTCCTCCCCACATGGGAACCTGTACCTTTTTGACAAGGTATACAGTAGCATACCAGAATGTGTTTCAAACAAAGACTCAAACTACAAAGCTCTCAAACAAATCAGGAGGGCATGGCTGAGTGACACCTACTCAGCACCTTTCAAACTCACTAATCAAAGCAGTCATACTTTCTCCCCAGGAGAGGTGGGGATGAGGGGACAGAGAGAGGCCAGAGTTCTATGTTAATGGATTGTCGCTCCATATGGATGGAAACATCAGGAGTGGGGGAAAAGTGAACTTTCTTAACAGATTTGGAGCTTCTGGGGGAAGGCATAGATGGAGCTTTGTATCTCTGTGTATCCCCCTGAGCACCCTGCATAGAGCTATGCTACAACAGATGCCAAATAAATATGTACTGCATAAACAAATGGTGCCAGGAGCACTGTGTATATGTGTTATGGGCCTCCTTCATTCAAAATTCAGTTTAAATATCTCTTCAGGGAAGCCTTTTCCTGTTAACCCTTCTTCACTGTAATCACCTCTTCATTGTGGGCTACCAAAGCCCATCTCTATTCTAGTTTCATTATATTAATTTGAATTCATTTCTATGCTGTTTTGCAAATATTACTATAAGTCATTTTCTACCTCACAAAATATTTCTTTTCGCAGCTAGACAGCAATCTCCTTGTAATCATGTGTTCTATCCTTCCCCCTTAGCTGTGCCTAGAAAAGTAGTATGCATACAGTGGAAGTTTAGACAGTGCCATAACTGGCATTGCTAAATATTGAGGTTGTCAATCTTCCATGAGAACCAGAGTGTAGTGACCACCAAGACACAAGAATTCCTGCTGCAGTTCTGACTTCTGTGCTGGATGCATTTCTCACTGCCCTTCTGTCCTATTCTCCCAGAACAAGATTTCTTGCCTACTGTGTTTTTCTATCTATCACAAAGAAGTGCATAAAGAATGACAGTTTCCAAACAGACTGAGCTTCTTCCCGCCCTTTTGCACAGAAGGAACACTCCACAGTGACAGGTTTTTGAAGAAGATGACAAAGAGAAGCCCCAAAATGAAAGCTGATGACTTGGAAATTTCTCTGCATGAGGTTCGTGTCACCCTAATTCCTCTGTGAGCTGAGTTATGGAGCCCTCACAGGTCACACAATTTAATAGGACATTAAAAATAGCAGATAGGAAAAATTCTAGAAATAAGCTTTCACTCTAATGGAATTCATAGAATAAGGAACAATCCAGCAGATAACTGAAATGCCAGTTCTAAAACTAATGGTCTTTCAGTTCCTAGTCCCATCTAGACATCACCCACTGAAGAATGATTTGACATATACAAAAGGTAAATTAAAAATAAACTCCACAAAGGAGGCAGAGCTTCAACATGAGTTTGACATGAACTATTTAGGAGGATCAAAGTTCATGTCTTAGCATGTCTATGTATCATACTGCCAGCATGTGATATCTATGTGTGCTAAGTACAAGTGGGGGGCCATCAATAGCAGACTCTTTGTGTATGATTAGGGGTAATTATCCTGATCTACAAATATATAAAGTATCAGACCTTAAATACACTAATTCAAAGCCCTTATTCTATAGATGAAAATTAATCAAGAGAGGGAGTAAATTAGGTCTCAAACCCAGGCCTCTACTTTCTAGTTATATCTATGTAGGATGGGAGCTTATAGGGGGTAAGCTATTTAACAACAGTTCTCAATTGCATAATCTATAGTAATAATATATTTTTGGCCATTGTATACCCATGCAACTCCAGAGTCACTATTCATATTATTATTTGCCATGACTCTGCAAAATAAATTCTCAGTCTCATCTTGCATGTGACACCACTGAGGGACAATGGCAAAATGACTTTTTCAGATTCACAGAGCTCATTATAAACCCCAGTATTCCATCTTTACTCTGTGGGCTACTTAGAAGATTGGACTTTGGGGTAAGAGTAAACTCATATCTACTCTTCCCTATTTTCTTGCCAAAAGAAACCTTGTTGGAGAGCAATGTGCCCAGTCCCAATGAATGAATTCTAATTTATCTAAGTCAAATATGAGTATTCCATTTTATTTTGCTACCCAATCTCTACCTTTGCTTCCCTCACAGCTAGAAGTGGTCATATAGAAAAAAATGGCCAATGAGACTGTCAGGAACAGTGAAGGGCCTGAGATTTCTACCTTACTTTCAAGCTAATGAGTTACCCTGCCACAGGGTTATGGAAAGTTGCAGAAGACACATGACTTCTGAGCCAGAGACAAAGGACTTTATCACTGACTGCAGCATTCATGATTGACCAGAATACCAGCATTTTCTTGAGCCTGATCCCCAATTCCCACAGGATGATACAGAGAACTGCATGACAATGGCAGACTCAGTGTGTTATATTACAGGATAAGAACCCCAAGTTTAGGAAGCACAAATCTTTTATAATGGGCAGTAAGCAGGGCTGCTCTTTGCCCTGAAGAAGGCATTATCTCTGTCTTCCAAGGCTATTTACTAGACAAACGTCCTTGAAAAAGATAGTCTAGAACAAAGGCAGTCATTGTCTCTGCTCACAGACATGCTGAAACGCAAGTGACTATTGTAGAATTGTCTCCCAACAGAAACATAAATAGAAATTTTATGCAGAGGCTTTTGTGAAAGATTTTCCACCATAATAAAAAGCTGTAAAACTAGAGCTCCTTCCATTTCTCCCTGTCTAGAACACTTACATGTGAGGACATGATGGTTAATAGTTCTGCAGCCAACTTGAATTTCTAAGGAGAAGCCAAAAGAATTCTAGGGAGGGCTACCCAGTGTCCAGGGACCATAAAGCTGCTGAAACACCCCTGAAATCACCTACCACCAGGCTTGATGGTAAGCAACAATATAGTGACCTGATGGCTTAAAACTATTGATAGTAGAGTTTTCTGATATATTCAGGCAAAAGTGTCCAACCTGAAACATGTTTGGAGTTCTTATTATTCACCCACTTACTGAAAGCAGACATGGATTTGAATTCTTACTCTACTGTTCACTAGCTGTATGCTTAGATTGTGTTGTGCCCAGATTTCAAAGTTCCCAAGACCTCCAGGGAGCCAGTCAGTCCGATGCAAAAGCAAAGAGTCATTTATTTCAAACCTAGGTTTGGCTCCCCTGCCACACTCACCGATGCAACGGTAAGCTCCAGTGGCCGAGAGAGAGAGAGACCTGATGGGACAGGGGGTTTTAAAGGGGGGTGGAGTGAGGGCAGGAGAGGGGACTGTGGGCCCCGCCGATTGGCCAGGCGCGAGTCGGTACAGAATGTGGTCATAGTGATGGTGTGCACTTCCCTTGATTATTATTGGTTAGTCCAGAGAAATCCTGGGTGTGGCTAGCAGCGGCTTCTTCCCGTGAGGAAGCACATGGCACCGTCCCAAAATGGAGGACCCAAGGCAAGATGGAGGGCGCAGTCCTTGTCCGGCTCCTGCCGCTGCCGCTCGAACTCACCACAAGGCAGGATGGCCCTCCCGCACAGCACCCGCAGCTGGCCTGCGGGCAGACTGGGACTCCAGCGCGTCTGGGCAGCACAGGCCCAGCAAACGGGGTGCGGCCGGTGGAGTGGCCCAGCTCTGGAGGAGCGGCATCCGCTCGGAGCAGGCCCGGCCATGGGGCTGGTGCACTGCAGCATGGCGGCCTCCCCGAGCTAGGGCACACTCCCCACTCCGCTGCCGCCGCTGCTGCACTGGGCCCGGTCCAGGGGGCAGCGGGTGGGTGGCAGCCCACGCCGGGCTCCGGCCGTGGGCTGGGGAGCCAATGTCCCCCCCATGGGGCCCCCCGACCGGGCCCCAAGGGCTGCATGGACCCCCGGCCCCAGCGCGGGCAAGCGGGGAGCCGACCACGGGGGAAGGGAGGGAAGAGCCAGGCGATGAGGCCTTCCTCTCCCATGACCTCCCCTGCCGTTGGTCGCCGCCCAGCCCCATCCCTCGGCCCGCCGCCGGCCACCACGCAGCGGGTCCGGACACTTGGACCCGCTCCGGGGAGGCCAGGCCCCACAGCGGGCGCGGAGGGATCCCAGAGCCCAGCGGCCAGACTCCTCCCACACCGCCCGGAGAGGCGGGCGGCGCGCCTTTCAATTGTTACCTAACCTCTCTAAGCTTTAGTTTTCATGTCTATGAAATGGATATAATAATAACACAACTTACCTCAAAGAGTTTTCTGTGAGGATTAAATAATATAATAAATTCCAATAAGTCAGCCTAATGCCCAACACTTAGTAAGCATTCAATAAGGGATAACTATCTGTTTTTTTTCTTTTCTCTTATATAAGGCTTAGGGCAAAGCCATTTATAGTCAGAAGAGTGTGTAAAATGGGCTGTGCAGGGTCACATAGCCTGAGGCTTAAAATATAACTATTTCTTAAGTCACTGAGGTAAACGGAAATAGGAAGAATACAGTTAAATAAAAACCCTGGATAATCCCCCAAATTCATTTTGTCAATACTTTCAATTCCCACCCCAAAACCTTAATGAATATTTTTGAATAAAAATTTTCCCAATTATAACAATAGCACATGTTCAGTGTAGAAAATTTTGGGGGGAAAGCTAAAAAATAAAAATCAGGAAAAATCAGTCACAGTGCCACCACCCAAAATCAACCTTTGTTGCCATTCAGTTCTATTTCCTTCCATATTTTTTATATTTACATACATACTAGAGTCCTGGTGCATAAAAATTAATGCACTGGAGGAGGTGTTCCTCAGCCCAGCCTGCCCCCTCTCAAAGTCCTGGAGCCCTCAGGGGCTGGAGGTAACCTGGCAATCAGGGGAAGGAGACACCCCCATCACACCTCTGCTGCTGCCACTGCCGGCAACACAAGCCTCAGCCGGCCCTGGTTACCTGAGCCCCAGGTGACCTTGGGCAGCTGGGCAGCCACCATACGAGGCTTAACTGCACCTCGGGCCATGTACCTGCCACCCCTCCAGGGCTGAAGGGACAGGGGGCTGCCATCTTGTGGCTGTGGGCGCTGCCATCTTTGAGGGTGGGGCATTCAATTAGCATATTTCCTCCTTATTGGCTGTGGGTGCCACAATCTTTGCAACAGCATTAGGGTCAATTAGCATTTTCCCTCTTTATTAGATAGGATTTTAAATACAGTTATATTCACTCTATATGTAAAGGCATGTGCTCCTTTTCATCCAGTTAATTTTACAACATAAGTATTGTCCCATGATATTATAAGCAATAATCACATATTTACATGACTGCCTAATAATGCATCATGTGGATATGCTATAATGTACTTAAACATATTCCCACACTCTCGTACATTATGGTTTTCTCCTATATTTGGCTAAAATAAATAAGTCACAATGAGCATATCTATGCTTGACACTTCACTTACTTAATATTACTCATTGAAGATATCCATAGATTTACAGAAGTTTAATTATTGCATCAAAAGGTATAAACTCTGTCAATTTATTTCCCAAAAGATTTGTACTAATTTCTATTCCCATCAGCACCATTTGAGTGTGCCTGTTTCATCAGACCTTTTTCAACTCTAGTATTTTTATTTTCCCTCCTTTACTATGTTGAAGGGGGGGGGTGGATCTTAATGTTCTAATTTGCTTCTTTGATTATCAATAAAGCTAAAATTTTTTCCCATATATTTCCACTGAACCTTTTGATCAGTAATGCTGACATGTTATAGATGTTAATGAGTCACACTTCCCTTATTCTTACCCTAGAAGCAATCCCCAGAAGAGTGAAGGAGGCAAAAATAATGACCTGAAAAGCCTTAAAAGAATAAGATGGCTCCTAAATAATTTGATTTCATTGTACAAATCGTTGACTAGAGGTTCTCCTTCTCACAGTGTTTCCTGCCTCCAAGTCTGTCCCCCACAAACGTTCCAATTACTGACTGAGTTACTTCTGAGGTGAGCAAGAACTGAGTTACTTTCCCACTGCCTTTGGGTTTCATAAACATAACTTGTAAATGGTTTGTTTAAGAAAAAGCCACATGTGCCTACTTTGGAAATCTCAACTTAGAAGATTTTGCTTACTAGGCAGTTAAATCAGGCATCATACCTGCCTTTAAGCTTCCTTACCACTAAAAGGCTTCCCGATTTACAAGGAGTGCAGGACATGCTGTCTTTGTGCATCAGGATCTAACATATGTCTCACACCTGCCTCTCACCCCGCTTTCCTCACACCCACACAGTTGTCAGGGGCATGTTGTGAAGTGTGATTTAGACTGACCTCACTGGCTATGTGAGAAGTTTATAGGGAGGGAAATAGAGCTTATCTCAGGTTACTATCTGTGCTTTAAGAGCCAGGAAAAGGACCTGGACTTCTCCTTCACCAGTTCCAACTTGTAATTCCCTAAGAAGTCTTGGATGCCCTCTGGCCAGAATGGTCACAGTGGCTATTCATCTGGGTTACATGACTTTCCTGCATGAAGGTGATGACTGCCTCAGAGGTCTGTGCATTTGAGGGTGTTTGACTTTTGAGAATCAGCCTGAGAAAAAACTTAAAGCTGCTTGGTGTATGATGTGGAAATTCACTTCTGCTGGATCCAGTTTCTTTTCTCAGCTCCCAAAGTTTAATTGGATCCAAGAACTAGCTAGCATCATTTTCTGAAGCAAGGCCACTGTTGTGTTAGCAAGGCACCACAATAGATCAACATGACAGGAGGAGCCACTGAAGGTGTTTTAAGATTCAAACCCATTTGCACTTACCCAGCTTGACATAAAGTGGGCACAAGCCTGCATCCCTTTTAAAACATAATGAGCATTATGTTATGCAGCTCACTGAAATCAAGGTGTGAGGCTTATAAATGGAGGCATCAACCCACAACCATTTTCAGGAATAAATCCCAATAATAGATGCTTGCTCTGAGGCTGAATATACCATTATCATACTATCTTGGTCTGACTATCATGTCCCAGCCCACTCCTTCTTTCAGCAGTCCTCTGATCCACTGCTGACATGTCAGAGGAGAAAAAGCAAGGAAATTATGGACTCACCCTCCAGGGAGCATGTCACAATTTGACTCAAAGAGATGTGAGTTCCATTCAGAAATCCTTTTTTTCATCCTCAGTTGATAACCCAGCTTCCTTTTGTCTTTACTTAAAAAAAAAAAAAGACTGGGTCTTAGTGAGCATGGAGTGACTGACTGACTGACTTGGGTGTCACTAATGTGTCACAGAAATTATTCTCTACTGACTTAACACACACACTGAGTACTGTAGATCAGTGCCTGGCATTTGCATACTATGCAATAAATGTTGAATTGAATTGAACTGAATGGAATTGAACCACATGTAATCAAAATGAATTAAAGAGAATTCAATGGTGTCTTTCCTTTCACATATATGGCAACCTTCCAAGTGTCCTACTTCAAACTTCCTCAAACAATCTGAGAACAACCAAATGATCAATAGAACATAGAGCATAGGAAGAACAAAGATTGAACTGATTTTTTGTTTGGCTTTAATAATGGTAAACATCTAACTAAAATATAAGTTGGCTCAGAAAGCTGAGAGTCTAAGACAAAGTTGTCTTTAGAAAGCATTATAATCAGAACATATTTACACCTCAGAACCACTGACCTCTTCATACTGGGCCTTTCTCTGCCCCCCTCAAACATCAGGTGCCCAGCACCTTTGTAGGCTTTTCCCCACAAATAGCCAGTCTCAAGAAAGGATAAAATGCACATACCTATACTAAGATGTAAATTATCAAAAAGTGTTTAAATCATCAGCCCTGCTGGGGATGCCTGTGTGTTATAGGAACTTAAAAGTTTATGCTAAAGGTGTTTCATGATTCATAGGATATATTCCTAGAAGTGGGATCACTGGGTCAAATGACAGTTCCATTATTAATTTATTTGAGGAAAGTCAACACTGTTTTCCATTGTGGCTGTACCAGTCTGCATTCCCAACAGCAGTGTACTAGGGTTCCTTTTTCTCCATAGCCTCACCAGCACTTGTCTGTTGATTTATTGATGGTAGCCATTCTGGCAGGTGTGAGGTGATATCTCATTGTGGTTTTAATTTGCATCTCTCTGATGATTAGTGGTGTTGAGCATTTTTATATATCTCTTGGTCATTTGTACATCCTCTTTGTAGAAGTGTATTTAAGTCCTCTGCTGATTTTTTGACCCCTGTGTTCATAGCAGCATTATTTACAATAGCTAAGATCTGGAAACAGCCCAAGTGTCCATCAGTAGATGAGTGGATAAAAAGCAGTGGTTCATTTACACAATAGAATACTATGCAGCTATAAAAAAAGAAGGGTAAAAGATCTCTTACCCTTTAACATAGCATGGTGGGACCTGAAGAGTATTATGCTAAGTGAAATAAGCCAATCAGAGAAAGATGAGTATCACATGATCTCACTTATATGTGGAATCTAATGAACAAAATAATCTGACAAACAAAATAGATCCAGAGATATGAAAGCATGTAACAGACTGAGGATTTTTAGAGGGAGTGGGGGTAGGGAGGAGATCAACCAAAGAACTTATATGAATATACAGACAATAGTGTGGTGTAGCCTGAGGAGGGGACAAGAGTGGGGAGGAGGAGGTCAATGGGGGGGGGGGAGGAAGGGAACATCGGGAATACTTTCAAAAATAGAGATAATTTTTTAAAAAAACTTATGTTAAAGGGATGAAGTGGTATCTCATTAGTCAGAAGTTGGAGAGAAACCTTGGGGATCGAGGACAGCTTGATACACTCCCTAGCCTAGACTATATCACATCACTAGAAAGTAATTTTTCCTCAAACTTTAACTTGACCTTATTAAAAAGTTAGAGGTGTTTTTTGTTTTGTTTGTCTTGCTCTGATTTGTTTTTTAATTAAGCCAATGCTTTAACCCCTGTGATCTTCAGCTTCCCCATAATGGAAAAACCCACAGAGGCAATAACCAGACAACTTTTCTTGATGATGACTCTGGCTGAGATGTTTGGGGGTATATTTCTAAAGAGTTAGTAGTAAAGCAAACCAAATGTATCTCCCAATTGCCTTCTCCAAGGAAAATCTAAGCTGTGCATCTGGCAATCCCCTGAGTGAGTTGGTACCTCTGTCCACCTCCAGAAAGCATTAGCTCCATTCAGACTAGATAGAATGAACTCTTAGCAATAGCCAATTTGGGGAGTATGAAATGTTGCTGATGAATGCACTTTTGATTGAAATGAGAATAGAATGAGAAAAGAGGTAGAAAAATAAATGGAGGGTTTTTTTCTTTTAAAGAGAGAGAAATTATTCTTCCTGCTGCAAGGTCTACTACATTGTTACAGCAATCAAGGTAGCTACACATATGATAAAATTCCATAAAACTACTAGTATATACACACTAGCACACACAAAGGACTGAATCAATAACTGGTAAAATCTTAATAAATTCTGTAAATTGTACCAATATCATTTTAATGGGCTTGATATTGTACTATAGTTATACAAGATGATAATATTGGGGAAAGATGAGTGAATAGTACATGGGACCACCCTATACATTTTTGGCAACTTCTTGTGTATTTATTCATATTTCAAAATATTGTAGGGTGAAAGTATAATCTCAATGTGGGGTGCTGCTGCCTTTCACTGTGGCATCCTACTTACTAGGCTCCAGGCAGAGAAAGGCTGGCTATGGCAAGCTCTAAGCAGGCAAGATGCTTTGCAGAGACCTGACCTTGGACTCTCCCTAGGGACTGAACACTAGCAGCAGCTGCTAGTCCTGGCCTTGAACTTCTTTCTTGCCTCTGCTAATGCTGTAGCTCAGGGTCAGAGGCAATTGAGTATGGAGGCTGAGACTGATTTCCTTACAGTTCTTGAAACAGGGAGCCTGGCAAAGAGAGGAGAAATAGCAGATCTCCCAGAATAATGTGAGTGCTGAGAGAGTGGAATGGAAATGGATTTTGCAAGCAGGCATCAGGGTGCCTCGTTGAAGAAAATCATGTTTGGCCATTGCTCTTTTCAGAGACCAATTAAAATATTTTTTTAAAAGGGGGAGGAAGCACCCTATCTTACTAAGTTACTATTAAACTGCAAAAATGTTATGCCTGGCTGTTCTTGCCAGTTTCCTCTCCTGTGATGTGAAGAAGGAATGAGTTTTTGCTTCACTGAAGATTCTACTTCTAAGTTGTGTCCTTAAGGTATTACATGTTAACAAAATGTTGACAGATCAGACAGCATTTTTAAATGCTTCTTCTTTTTTCACTATGTTTTTTTTTTCTTAAGCAGAAGTACTGCTAGCAGCACCTTCAGTGTTTATTTCATCAAAGGACTCTCTAAACATATCATATATTTATTGCATCTTTGGGAGTAATAATTTTCTTTCCAGCTTTCAAATTACTACATATTTGTTACTGCACCACTGTGGGAGGAGATCATCTGTTATTAGTTCCTTGTCTGATGTGAAACATTTAATTTGAACTGAAACCACTACACAAGAAAACAAACAGTACATTTCATACACAAAGTGTCTGCTTCCCTCACTGGGAGGCAGTGGGACTCATTTTGACCATATGGTGGGTATTTATCACCAATGACTCATTAACATCTCTACTGTCTGCCTCCCTTTCCCACTCAGACCTGGGCAATGCTATTTTTCAAAGAAGCAAGGTCAGCTTGCTTTCAGACAGAGCTTCTAAACCCTGGAAGCTCATCAGAACCACTAGGGGATATTTTTTAAAATACCAATGACCAGGCCACACAATAGTCAGGTCTGTCCCAGTAGGAGAACAGTTTCACGGAGTGGTTACTCTCGTGAGCTATGAAGCCAGACTACTTGAGTATGACATCCAGCTTTGCCACTTAAGACTGTGAGGTGGAAGTTGAGTTATTTGCTGCAAATGCAAGATGAGGGTAATAATATTACCCAAATCACAGAGTTATAGTGAGAGCATTTATGTAAAATAAAGTAAATCCCGACTCATAGGAAGTACCTATGAATGTTAGCTATGACCTTTACAGATGAGCACTACATTCTTAACCTTTAATAAGAAAGATAAATTATATGTTGGTCTTACCCAATGAGTTCTTCCCCAGCCATTGTTGATTGACTACCCAATGCTTCACACACAATAATAATAATAATTCTATAAAAGAGAGAAAGCCCGGGGCCAGTTTCAAAATAAGCCCAATGCAAGGCAGGTTGGAGCTTTTGTTTTTGTTAAAATCATAAATGTCAGAAATGAGTGAAAAGCCCAGTAAAGTGGGAATAGAGATCATACCTCAACATAATAAAGGCCATATATTACAAACCTACAGCAAACAAAACACTCAATGGGCAAAAACTAAAAATGTTTGCCTTAAGAACAGGAACAAGACAAAGATGTCCATTTTCACCATTCTTATTTAACATAGTACTGGAAGGCCTAGCCACAGCAATCAGACAAGAAGAAGAAATAAAAGGCATCCAAGCTGGAAAGGAGGAAGTAAGGCTCTCATTATTTGCAGATGACATGATATTGTACATAGAAAACCCCAAAGACTCCACCAGGAAACTACTAGACTTAATAAATGAATTTGGCAAGGTAGCAGGATACAAAATCAACATCCAGAAATCAATGGCATTTTTATACACCAATAATTAACTCTCAGAAAGAGAAACTAAAAAAGCAATCCCATTTACCATTGCAACAACAACAACAAAAAGATACCTAGGAATAAACTTAAGGAAGTAAAAGACCTGTACTTGAAAATTATATGACATTGAAAAAAGAAATAGAGGAACATACAAACAAATGGAAGCATATGCCATGTTCATGGATTGGAAGAATTAACATAATTAAAATGTCTATACTGCCTAAAGCATTCCCCTATTAAAATACCAATGGCATACTTCACAGAACTAGAACAAATATTCCAAAAATTTATATAGAACCATAAAAGATCCTGAATAGCTGCATCAATCTTGAGAAAAAAGAACAAAGTTGGAGGGGTCACAATAACGAATACCAAACTTTTCTACAAAACTATTATAACCAAAACAGCCTGGTACTGACACAAGAACAGGTATATAAACCAATGGATGAGAACAGAGACCCCAGAAATTGACGCACACCATTACAGTCAATTAATATTTGACAAAGAAGATAAGAACATACAATGGAGTAAAGACAGTCTCTTCAATAAATGGTGGTGGGAAAACTGGAAAGACACATGCAAAAAGATGAAACTAGACCACCAATTTACACCATACAAAAGAATAAACTCAAGATATATAAAAGACTTAAATGTAAGGCATGAAACCATAAAAATCTTAGAGGAGAATATAGGCAGTAAAATCTCAGACATCTCACGTAGCAATATGTTTGCCAATACATCTCCTAGGGCAGTGGTCAGCAAACTGCGGCTCACAAGCCACATGCGGCTCTTTGGCCCCTTGAGTGTGGCTCTTCCACAAAATACCGACTTCTGCGCATAGGCCACGAAGTTTCAATCGCACTGTACATGCACGCTCGCACGTGGTATTTTGTGGAAGAGCCACACTCAAGGGGCCAAAGAGCAGCATGTGGCTCGCAAGCCGCAGTTTGCCAACCACTGTCTAGGGCAATGACAGCGAACCTATGACACGCGTGTCATAGGTGACAAGCGAACTCATTTTTTTGGTTGATTTTTCTTTGTTAAATGGCATTTAAATATATAAAATAAATATCAAAAATATAAGTCTTTGTTTTACTATGGTTGCAAATATCAAAAAATTTCTATATATGACACGGCACCAGAGTTAAGTTAGGGTTTTTCAAAATGCTGACACGCCGAGCTCAAAAGGTTCACCATCACTGGTCTAGGGCAAAGGAAACTAGGGACAAAATAAACAAGTGGAACTACATAAAAATAAAAAACTTCTGCACAGCAAAAGAACCCACCATCAAAATGAAAAAGGAACCCACTGTATGGGAGGACATATTTGCCAAAGATATATATCATAAGGGGTAAATATCCAAAATATGTAAAGAACTCATACAACTGAACAAAAGGAAGACAAATCCAATTAAAAATGGGCACCAGTCTGCATTCCCATCAACAGTTCACAAGGGTTCCTTTTTCTCCACATCCTGGCCAGCACTTGTCATTTGTTGATTTGTTGATGATAGCCATTCTGACATGTGTGAGATGGTACCTCATTGTCGTTTTGATTTGCATCTCTCGGATGATTAGTGACTTTGAACATGTTTTCATATGTTTCTTGGCCTTCTTTATGTCTTCTTTCAAAAAGTATCTATTTAGGTCTGTTGCCCATTTTTTTAATTGGGTTGTTTATCTTCTTTTGTTAAGTTGTATGAGTTCCCTGTAAATGTTGGAGATTAAACTCTTATCAGAGATAACATTGGCAAATATGTTCTCCCATGCAGTGGACTTTCTTGTTGTTTTGTTGATTGTTGCTTTTGCTGTGCAGAAGCTTTTTATTTTGATGTAGTTCCATTTGTTTATTTGCTGTTTAGTTTCCATTGCCCAGTGATGGCGAACCTTTTGAGCTTGGCGTGTCAGCATTTTTAAAAACACTAACTTAACTCTAGTGCCATGTCATATATAGAAATTTTTTGATATTTGCAACCATCGTAAAACAAAGACTTATATTTTTGATATTTATTTTATATATTTAAATGTCATTTAACAAAGAAAAATCAACCAAACAAATGAGTTTGCGTGTCACCTTTGACACGCGTGTCATAGGTTCGCCATCACTGCCCTAGGAGCTGTATTGGTGAAGATATTGCTTCAGCATATGTCTGAGATTTTGCTGCCTGTGGATTCCTCTAATATTTTTATGGTTTCCCGTCTTACATTTAAGTCCTTTATCCATTTTGAGTTTATTTTTGTTTATGGTGTAAGTTGGTGGTCTAGTTTCATTTTTTTTGCATGTGTATGTCTAATTTTCCCAACACCATTTATTGAAGAGACTGTCTTGATTCCATTGTAATGCTCTTGCCTCCTTTGTCAAATATTAATTGAGCATATTGGTTTGGGTCAATTTATGGGTTATCTATTCTCTTCCATTGGTCTATAAGTCTGTTCTTGTGTCAGTACCAGGCAGCTTTGAAAACAATGGCTTTGTAATACAGCTTGATATCTGGTATTGATATCCCTCCTACTTAGTTCTTTCTCAGGATTGCTGCAGCTATTTGGGGTCTTTTTTTAAATTATTCCAGATGAATTTTCAAAGAGTTCATTCTAGGTCTGTGAAATATGCCATTGGTATTTTAATGGGGAGTGCATTGAATCTATAGATTTCTTTGGGTAGTATGGACATTTTAATGATGTTGATTCTACCATGAACATGGTATGTTCTTCCATCATCTGTTTCTGTCTTCCTCTATCTTTTTTTTCGGTGTCCTGTAGTTTTCTGAGTATAGGTCTTTTACCTCCTTAGTTAAGTTTATTCTTATGTATCTTAATTTTTTTGGTGCAATGGTAAATGGGATTATTTTTTTAATCTCTCTTTCTGTAAGTTCACTAATGGTGTATAAAAATGCCATAGATTTCTGGGCATTAATTCTGTATCCTGCTACATTGCCAAATTCATTTATTAAATCTAATAATTTTGATGGAATCTTTAGGGTTCTCTATGTACAATATCATGTCATCTGTGAATAATGACACGTTTACTTCTTCTTTTCCAATTTGGATACCTTTTGTTTCTTCTTCTTGTCTAATTGCTATGACTAGCACTTCCAGTACTATGTTGAACAGCCACTGTGGAGAACAGTTTGGAGTTTCCTCAAAAAACTAAAAATGGAACTTTCATTTGACCCAGTGATCCCACTTCTAAGAATATATCCCAATAAACAAGAAACACGAATCAGAAAGGATATTTGCACCCCTATGTTCATAGCACAATTTACAATAGCTAAGTGCTGGCGAGGATGCAGAGAAGAGAGAACACTAGTTCACTGCTGGTGGGAATGTAGATTGGTGTAGCCACTATGGAAAACAGTATGGAGATTCTTAAAAAAATTAAAAATGGAACTTCTGTTTGACCCAGAGATCCCACTTCTGGGACTATATCCTAAAAAATCCAAAACACCAATCAGAAAGAATATATGCACCCCTATGTTCATAGCAGCATTATTTACAATAGCTAAGATTTGGAAACAGTCCAAGAGCCCATTAGTAGATAAATAGATAAAAGCTCTGTGGGACATTTACACTATGGAATACTATGCAACCATAAGAATAAGGGATCTCTTACACTTTGGGACAGCATGATGGATTTGGAGACTATTATGCTAAGTGAAATAAGCCTATCCAAGAAAGATAAATATCACATGATCTCACTTATTTGTGGAATATAATGAACAAAATGAATTGACTAATAAAATAAGACCTAATGCATGCAGGCATGGAACAGATTGACATACCTTGATGTGGGGTTGGGGGAAAGAGAAGAGATAAACCAAAGAACTTATATACTTATATGAATAGCCCATGGACAGGAGCAATAGGGTAGTGAAGACCTGGGGGAGTAGGTAGGGACTGCAAGGAGGGGGGAAAAGTGGGGAACGGGAGATATCTGTAATAGTATCAACATTAAAAATATATTTTAGCCTGGCCAGCATGGCTAGGTGGTTGAGCGTCGACCTATGAACCAGGAGGTCACAGTGCAGTTCCTGGTCAGGGCACATGCCTGGGTTGCACGCTTAGTCCCCAGTCGGGCGGGGGTTGGGGGAGGCGTGCAGGTAGTAGTGGATCAATGATTCTCTTTCCTCGTTGATGTTTCTATCTTTCTCTGCCTAGCCCTTCCTCTCTAGAATCAGTAAAATGTATTTAAAAACTATCTATATATTGATATAGATATTGAGATGATATATGATTGATAGATAGATGATAGTTAGATAGATAGATAGATAGATAGATAGATAGATAGATAGATAGATGATAGATAGATAGATAGATAGATAGATAGATAGATAGATAGATAGATTTAAAAATATTTTTTAAATGAGTGAAAAGAACTCTTTGAGCCCTTGCCGGTTTTGCTCAGTGGATAGAGTATCAGCCTGCGGACTGAAGGGTCCCAGGTCCGATTCTGGTCAAGGGCACATGCCTGGGTTGTGGGCTCCATCCCAAGTAGGGGGAGTGCAGGAGGCAGCCGATCAATGATTCTCTCTCATCATTGATGTTTCTATCTCTTTCTCCCTCTCCCTTCCTCTCTGAAATCAATAAAAATATATATTTAAAAAAGAACTCTTTGAAGAAACCAAATGCTTTCTATTCAAAAATTTAAATTCACATACATACACAATGCCATAATGTTTCAATATTCCAAACTTTATGTCTAAATAGTTTTGAGCATCTACACATTACTAAGAGATTATGTACCAAGTGGGAGGGAAAAAAAGAGTCCATCCTCCAAAGGATAAGAGTGCTAAGATATGTGGCTACAGGATGTGAGGGCCATCTGGCTGCGACATCTGTCAACCCATTGATTGCTAGGGTTGATTTGGCTGATCTGGCTGGCTAGGCGGGTGTCTCCCTCCTCCTTCACGGATTCATGTGCTCCCTCCCGAAGCTGCACTCAGTGGAAGAGGACGACCTTCCCCCCAGAAGAGAGGACCAGTCTTTGGCCAAGGGTATAGGAGTAGCTGTTCTCCCCTGCTAGAACCTCCACATAAGCTCTCAAGACACCTGAAAAACACAGCAAACACCATGGGATTTCTTCTCAGACTCAAAGCCAGATCTGATAACTGATTAATACACATCTGTAAAGGTGCAGCACTTTGTATTTCTGATGTCTTCTAGTCCTTACCTCTAGAGGATGAGTTAGATTCACAGGTGTCCTATTGCCTTGAAACATGTTCTTTGGGCTTCATAAATATATGCATCACTACTTGACTCTCTAGATTGAAATCATGTTGTTGTTAAGCAGCCTTGATATTTCAGATTATCACATGTTGATGAATTATCTACACTAATAAAAGAGAAAAATGGTAATTGGCGTACGGCGCTACCCTTTTCATTGGCTAATCAGGGCTATATGCAAATTAACTGCCAACTAAGATGGCAGTTAACTGCCAACAAAGATGGCGGCTAATTTTCATATGTAGGCACAATGCAGGGAGGCAAAAGGGAAAGCAGGAAGAAGCCCCCTGCCACTGACAGTGATCGGAAAGCCAGGGGGAGCTAAGAGGTGGGAGGCAGGGCAAAGGCGGCTCTGGGAGATAGGAATGACACTTTGGCACAAAGTCCAAGAGTCCCCAAATCACATTTTGACTGTCATTTTAAAAATATGAATATATTGTGTTAAATTTAACCCTCAGACTACAACTACCTATCTTTAAGTTTGGCTGATAAAGAAACGAGTTGTATTATTAAAGGGCTCTGCTTTTTTCCACTTCTGGGCACAATAGAAAGTTAATATAATGGAAAGTTACTAACACACACAATATTCTTTTAGCACAGCCCTGTCATATTATAATAAAGTTTTACTTTTAGATCTTTGAGCAATTTAATACAGAATGAGTTTCATTATTTTAAGAGAACTGTTGACCCCAAAAAAGGTGGGGACAGGGAAGAAAGAAAGCATTTTAAAATGAGGAGGCTGATAGCCTATGTGAAAGGGAATTTTGTAAATGCTTTTCTTTTAAAGTGAAATTGGACAAAGGCCAGACTAATTGTTGAGGGAGCAATGCTGCCATGGTTAGGGGAAGTGAGTTAATTGACCTGATAGGCTCTTTCCATATGGGATAACTATGCCTTTATCATTCAATTCTTACAAATGCATCTGTAGACAGATGGATTGTGATCTCTCCATATATACAGTGCATGGAAACATGTAACTATCTGAGCCATGTATATCCCAACAAGAATAATGTTGAAATCAACACATTGGAACTTCTTTTTACTCAGAAGACAATGTGTGCTCATATGACATTTGCAGGTTCAAAGCCGCTAGACAATGAACTATCCAGGAAACAATCTGGTGAGGTGACAAACTTCAGCCTCCAATGCTCTGTGAATTTCTAGTCCACATCAATTCCATCTGCTAAAAGTATAGCAGCCTCAGCTATGACCCCACATTCTGCATTAGAAGCAGATGTTCCCTCTGGAAATAGGTTTCCCTTTAAAAGATGAACCTTCAGACTCCATTATAATCTATTCTCCTGTCATTTGCTTTGTTACATTTTTTGTGCCAACAGATTCTGAGGCACCAAATATTTTAAGCAAAGCTCTATAAAATTGCTAACATCTAGCAATAAATACTAATGTTCAACTGTTATATGATAACTAAGTGGCAAATCATTATTTGATATTCTTTTTCACAAATGTGGTCAATAGTGCACTCTTATTATTAGAACACATACTAAATACAGTTTTATGTGATTCATTATATAGCATTTTCTGAAGGGAATATCGTAAAGGATGGCTGAATGAATGGCAAGGATACCTTTTTATATTGTAGTCAGTTGGGCTAGGGAGATTGGGAACAGTGAGATTGAATCTATATTTTTACATTCACAGACACATACAAGGCACTGGAAAATATGTAGTTCTCCTAATCCTTATTCAACATACACTTTTCTCTCCTCTTAAAGCAGTGGTTCTCAACCTGTGGGTCTCCAACCTGTGGGTCGCGATCCCTTTGGGGGTTGAACAACCCTTTCACAGGGGTGGCCTAAGACCATCAGAAAACACATATGTCAGCGGTTCTCAACCTGTGGGTCGCGACCCCTTTGGAGGTCAAAAAACCCTTTCACAGGAGTTGCCTAAGACCATCGGAAAACACATATATAATTACATATTGTTTTTGTGATTAATCACTATGCTTTAATTACGTTCAATTTGTAACAATGAAAATACATCCTGCATATCAGATATTTACATTATGATTCATAACAGCAGCAAAATTATAGTTATGAAGTAGCAACGAAAATAATTTTATGGTTGGGGGTCACCACAACATGAGGAACTGTATTAAAGAGTCGCTCCATTAGGAAGGTTGAGAACCACTGTCTTAAAGCCTCTAGAAGTTGTTTTAGTGCTATGAAACTAAGGTACAGAAAGGTTAAGTAACTTGCCATGCTGAAAAAAGTAAGACTGTATTTGAACTCGAGGCTGTATGAGTTTGAAGATGACAAGTTTAGCCACTATGCCATGATGCTTCTTCACCCAGGGACACTATCTTTTTTTGAAACGTCATACAAAATGCTGTAGTAAAATCATCCTGCAGCACCAAACCAAACTTAGTAGACTTAAGACATCAAGCTGGAAATATCTCAAAAATCAAGCAGCTAATGTGGGTGGCCTTTCAGAGACCCTCAGAGCAACACATAGCTCCTATGGTATTGGACAAGCTACCAAAGATTACATACATTTATACATTAGTGGTTTAAAAGTAAGTAATAATAAGGACTGAGGATGGGGAGGTGTCAACTTTGATATTCTACAAGCTGGACTATGTATTTGGGTAATATATTTACAATGCCTATTTGGAGACCACTACAATACAGTAGTTAGGGACATGGGATGTGAAGTGCAACAGTTGTTATATGTGTAAAATGGGATTCATAATGTTATCTATCCTTTGGTGTTTGGGAGAAGATGGAATAAACAAAAGTATGTCAAGCACTTAACACAAAGACTGGAACAGAGTAAGCACTCAATCCATGTCAGCTACTGCTATTTTGGTCATTTTACAGTTGTTAATTTTCTTGTCACTCTCCCCAAATAGCCCCTTGAGTGCAAAGACTTGTTCTACTTTTAAAGGTGGTAGAAGGCAATAGTTAAAAACAGTCTGGGGAACGGTACTACCTGCTTGTAAGCCTGGCTGTGCCATTTCCTGCCAGTGAGATATTGAATAGGTTATTTATCAGTCTGTCTTGCTTCCTCATCTATAAAATGGGCCTAAAGATAGAATCGACCTCATAAATGTGTCATGAGGTTTAGAGTATAGATTCCATTAGGATATGATTTTTTGTCTGTTTTGTTCAACCATGTAACCCTGGCACACAATAAGTGTTCAATACAAATATGCTGAATGGTTATACATAAAGCACTTAGAACAGATCCTGTAAAGATATATGAAAGTCAGCTATTATTCACATCTGTACCATTGAAGCGTAGTACACTGCTTAATACAGGTTAGGCCCTAAAGAAATATTTGTAAAGTAAATGAATGAATGTTCTCCATCTAGGGTTGGCCAGGTTTCCACATGGGAAACTGATGTTACTGAAGTTTGACCTTTCATGCCCATTGCCTCCCATACCTGTATCACATATGCACTGTGCAAATATGTTTAATAATTAAGAAAAAATTCTGAAGTTTAAATAAAATAGAATGTCAGACATGTAAAGATATCGTAGATCCATAATACAAGCCTTCTATTTTTAATTTATTCTATATTCATTCAATATTATTTATTGAGTACCTACTATAGTCATGATCTTGTCATTGGAAGTGTGGCCTACAATGTAAGCAAAATAGTTATGATCCCTGCCTTCATGGAACTATGGATCTTTCAGGCTAGTCGTTTCCCTTCTCTGTGGTTTAGTTCCATCATCTGTAAAATTATAGAATTGAATGATATGATCACTAAGGTCCATCCCTTTTAGCACAGAAACAAAATATAACATACTGATTAAAATCATGGGTTTTCAGATAAGGTGACTCATTTATGGTACTTGCTAGATGTTTGAATGTGAATCAAGTAAAGGTTCTTCAAGTTTCAGTTTTCTCATCTGCAAAATGGGAATAATGATAATACAGAGTGGGACAAAATTAGACTTATAGTTATTCATATGGAAAATAATACAGTAATTAATAAATAATAACACAAGAATAAACTCTTTTGCATAATCATAACTGTAAAGCTACTTTTGCCACACCTGTGGTAACTATCTTGCTATCATGTTAGGTGGACTAAGTGAGAATATATACATATATATATTTCAGTTTGATGGTACCTGGCTCATACTAAATGCTCAACAAATGGTGGCTAAGATTGTTCAAGCTGTTATTCTATGGTATGCAATATGTAAGGACCTATGTGGGAAATTGCTACCCATAAAGCCTACTGTGTTACTGGAGGTCATATAGGGTCAATCTGCATATCAGATCTATTTTTCAGAAATGTCCTTGGGTTTCACCTCCTTTTGACTGGGCCTGAGTTGTCAGATGAAAAAAAAAAAATGAAAGACCTCGCTCCCTGCAAAGTTTTCTTACCTGTATCTTATTGCTAGGCAGCATCTATATATTATGTCAGATTGATAAAGTCTAAGGAGTAGAGAATGATCAGGCAGGGCAAGGTGATAGTAAAGGGGTTATTGAAACTTTAATGAGGATAGCGGGAGAAGTCTCAATGAGAAGCGTCACTATCACTGAGTGGCAATCCAGGATAGTGCGTTAATTTCCTTGAGGTTTCCCAATGTGCAATTCTCTTTCTTATGCTGTCCTGGGAGGAAGGCTTTTTTGTGCTCATTATCTTCTGACTAAGGCTGGGGGGTTTTGTTTGTTTGTTTTTTTTTATCACATTACTTCTTAGTTTATCAAAGCCAAGCGCAGCTTCCTGACAGTGTCAGGAAGGATTTAAAACATCTTCAGCTGTCTTTGGAGACCTCAGGAAGTGTAAGTCCAGGATAACTATTTGACCTTTAAATGAAAAATTACTATATACTCAACTCAAGCTCCACCCAGGTGCAGTTTCTGGAGCTCTGCCCAGGCCTCCACACCACTAACCCCAAGGCCAGCCTGTGGCAAATGACCATGAGCTTTGCAGATATAACCACACTGCAGAGTTCTTTGTGTCAAACTAAATTTTGAAACAAAATTATGCCAGTATTTATCAGTTTGATCCCTTATTGGCAACAATTACTGACCAAAAGTGTGGAAATATTTGTTAAGTACTCCCCCTTCTCACTGAACCTATCCCAGAATCTCCCAATCACCCTTACACGTGAGCACACACGAACACACACACACACACACACTTTTTTTTTGTCTCCAATGCAATTGAGGCACAGAGGTAAGAGCAGTGAAGATGGTACAAAACTAAACTTCACATTTATTCTATGAGGAAACACTACAGTAAACTGTAAAGACTTTTCATGTTTCAAGAAACATATAGCTTGAACTTTAAAAAGTCAATGCGTTGCAAAAGAAGGCAAGTGAAAAACAACTTGTTGGCAAAGTAGATTATTTTTCCCATGGATTTCAATGATGAAATATAACAGTGAATTAGTGTTTCATCAAAAAGAAAAAGAAAAAGCCACAAGTAGAACGAATAAAATGAACTGAAAACTTCAGAAAGAGAGAAGTTAACCATAGTATGCCAACCTCATAACCTCTGGAGCATTGTGCTCCACCAGCAGCTCAGGATTTCCTAATTGTCCTTTGTAAAAAAAAAAAAAAAAAACCCAAAACATATTTTATTGATTTCAGAGAGGAAGGAAGAGGGGGAGAGAGACAGAAACACCAGTGATGAGAGAATCATTGATTGTCTGCCTCCTGCATACCCCCCACTGGGGATTGAGCTCGCAAGCCTGGCATGTGCCATGACCAGGAATGGAACTGTGAACTCCTGGTTCATAGGTCAACTCTCAACCACTGAGCCACACCAGGCTGGCGGTAAATTTTTTTACAATTTTAAAAGTTATCATTCTCCCCCTCTCTCACACCTATGTTCTTCAGTCTGTAAAACATGGAGATGCTTCCTATTTCTGGACCAGACTGCAATCAGTTTTCTGATTGCAGGGATATGAAAATGTCAGAACTCCTAAAGACAGTCTAACCTAGGGTTCACATCCCCCTTTATTCTCTGTGAAATACAAAGCCCAAGTGTATTGACAATTATTAAAGATATAGGATGGTGATATCATTCACTACAGTATTCTCAACTATTATGTATCTTTGATATTGTTCATAATAAATTTCAAAATTCTAGGGTCCAAACAATTTCCAGATATGACACTCTTCCACCAACAAAAAGGAATCTAAATTGTCCATAAGGTCCTGAACCCCAGAAGTGGCATCACACACTTGATTATTGGGAAGCACATGAGAAGGAACTTTGCCTATAGTCCACCCATACAGGGAGTACTGCTAAAAATATGGATGGGGCTGTTCTGACTCATTAATTACTTTTCCCAGGGTCAATTAAAATGTCCTTTTATCTCATTTAGCTTGGAGAAAAACAAGTATCTCCCTAATCTATACATATAAAATGAACACGTTCATTATTCCACAATGCTGCAAATCATTTTACTTTACAAGGAAATAGACACTGTGAAAGGCATGATAATCATCCAGTCTACATAATCAGAAACATCTGATACTGAAAACTGATTTCAAACATGTTCTAATTATCTGTATTTTCTCTCCCACATGGCCCAATTTTTATTTCTCATAATTATCTTTCCTCCCTATTCTGTCTTACCCATCAAGGCCTCACGCCTCCTCAGCATTTTACAATTGTCCTTGCCACTCTCCAGGCTTTCTTTTCTATTGATATTGCTATGCCCATTTTTTTACTGCAAAAGAAGCAGTGAACAATATATCCAGACTGGATCACTTCTAACGTCCATGGCCATCACCCTGGTTCAAGCTACCACCTTGTCTCTTTGCTCTGCCTTTGATCTCTACAGTCCATCAGTCAGAGTAATACTATTAAATTCTGAATCAGATTATTGCTCTGCTCAAAACCTGGAGATGCCTCCTAACTCTGGACCAGATACCCATGTGGCCTTCCCTGTCTGCCTTAACTAAAGTTCCAGTAACCCTCTAGACCAGTGGTTCTCAACTTTATGGCCCTTTAAATACAGTTCCTCATGTTGTGACCCAACCATAAAATTATTTTCGTTGCTACTTCATAGCTGTAATATTGCTACTGTTATGAATAGTAATGTAAATATCTGATATGCAGGATAGTCTTAGGCAACCCCTGTGAAAGGGTCGTTCGATCGCCAAAGGGGTCGCGACCCACAGGTTGAGAACCACTGCTATTCTCCATTTACTATTCTCTTTCCCTTCCTGATTATTTTCCTCTCCTTACCATTTATCACAATCTGACATAATGTATATTGTATTCATTTATTTATTGTCTATTTTCCCCACAGAATATAAACGTCATGAGGGTAAAGATTTTTTTCACTACATCCCCAGTACCTAGCAGATTGTCTATGGTATAGTAAGTGCTCAATTAATATATTTTTTATTGTCTAAAGTTTTACATATGTCTCATTTTTCCCCAATTGTCCCCCCAGCCATTCCCACCCTGGGCAAGCCCTCACGAGCCCAGTGTCTGTGTCTATTGGTTATGCTAATATACATGCATACAAGTCCTTTGGTTGCTCTCTAACCCCTCTCCCTTACCATTTGTCTCTGGATCTATTCTTGTTCATAAATTTATGTTGAACATTATATCCCACATATAAGAGAGACCATGTGGTATTTATCTTTCTCTGACTGGCTTATTTCGCTTAGCATAATGCTCTCCAGATCCATCCATGCGGTTGCAAATGGTAGGAGTTCCTTCCTTTTTACAGCAGCATAGTATTCCATTGTGTAGATGTACCACAGTTTTTTAATCCACTCATCTGCTGGTGGGCACTTAGGCTGTTTCCAAATCTTAGCTATTGTAAATTGTGCTGCTATGAACATAGGGGTGCATATATCCTTCCTAATTGGTGTTTCTGGTTTCTTGGGATATAGTCCTAGAAGTGGGATTACTGGATCAAATGGGAGTTCCACGTTGAATGAACTAATCAGGAGCTATAATAGGGGTGTGTGTGTGTGTGTGTGTGTGTGTATGTGAGAGAGGGAGAGAGAGAGAGAGAGAGAAAGAGAGAGAGAGAGAGAGAGAGAGAGAGAGATTGTGTGTATGTTATTGGGACTGTAGCTAAGGGATAAGATAGGAAATAGTATTATATGATCATTTTCCTCTGATCAGACCATTATAAGTTCTCCCACATATCAGCTCTTTTCTCTCATTCTTGCCCTTTTACTTCTAATCATATAATAAAATCTAAGTTTTCTTTCCAGGACCATTGCCACTGTTCTCATTTAGTTCTCACACCTCATGCCTAGATTATGGCAAGAATTTCCCACTTATTTTCCCCAATGTCTAACCCACTGTCAATCCATTCTTCAAAAAGCATGGTACTTAGCAAGCACTCGGAAGTGTTGCTTCTCCAAGCCCCTCAAAGCTTGTGCCATGTGCAATGAGTGAGGGAGTTTGAAGGATAAAGGGGTGGTAGTGGTTATGGGGAGGGGAGGCATACTTGAAAAAGAAATTGAAATTCCAGGCTATTGTAAGAAGGAGTCTCAAGGAATAAAATATTAGCTGGGAAAATGGCTGAATCACTTGTGAGCATTTTACCACCAGACGCCTAGGAGTAGTTATGGTATCTGAGGTTCTGAATGGAAGGGAGCACAGATTTCTTGTAAAGTTCAGAAATAGATTAATGCTTAAAGATAGAAGAAAGCCAGAGTCAGGGAAATAGTTGTACCGATTTCACATACCTAATGGTAACACTAGAATGAGAAGAGTCAGAAAAGAAAACTATAAGATTCCATCTTCAGCATTCTCCCTTAAAATTTGTAAGGTGTGTAGGTGACATAATCTGAAAATTGAAGCTAATGTGCAAGAAACAAGGGTATCTGTTTCTTCCTCAGAGTTGCAGTCTTTGAAAATATTTGTGAAGTTGGTATGAAGACTGAATTTGTTAAATTGTGATTTGCTTATCATATATTTATGTAATTATTTACATTCATACATGTGAGCATTATATATATTGAGAAAGTAAAAAGAACTTTTATTGTGACTCATTGCATTTTTTTTATTCTCTATTGATTGTGAAAATTATTTTCTAGCTCATTGCCTGCTAATCAAGGTTAGATAAATACTTCATTTATACTTCCAGGGGAAGAAATGTAAAAAATAAGAAGTGTGACATATGAAGGGGAAGTTCATGTGGATCCACTCAAGATCTGGGCCTGTGAGTAATGCATTGTGTGATACTGAAATGTCTATAGTGAGAGTGCTTACTATTTGGGGGTTGGAGAGTGGGCGCTCTGCATCTGAAAACTGGGGGATCTTTGTCTGGGGGATGCACAAAGTCCTGGGAATTGTAAACAAAAATATTTGTGTACACTGCTATAATTATAAAGTTTAATAGTAGCAACAGAGACCATATGGTCCTCAAAGCCTAAAATATTTGCCATCTGAACCTTTACAGAAAAGTTTCCTGACCATTGGCATACAGAGTTGAATAGAAAATCTACAAGTGCATTGAAGGTAACAAGGATAAATACTGTCTGTGAAATATTTGTTTCAGTTATGTGTGTGGGATACTGATTAGTGATGCAAAATGCATTTCTTATCATGGGGAGCAATCAAAAAAAATGAAAAGCACTCTTGTAGTCCATGTTAAGGAAATTGAACTACACTTTAGGAGAAACAATTGACAGGTTTTAAGCAGAGTTGTGATTTAGCCAGCATTGTATTTTAGCAAGATCCTCTGGCTGGTGGTGTGAAAAATGTGATGAAGAGAGGCAGGGTGAATGAGAGGAGGCAAATTAAGAGACTAGTTCAGTTACCCAGATAAGGGATGCTATGGCCTGGCTCACAGTGGTGGCAGTGGGAATGAGGAAAGTATATCATACATTTTGGGGAAGGCTCCTGTGTGTTAATTTGGACTCTGACACTCCATATTTTTTCTGCTAGAAGGGAAAAAATGAATGCTAGAATGGTGTTGTCAAAGCATCTCAGTGCTTAGCATTTCATGTAACTCAATTCTGACATCCAAAACCCTGTGAACCACATCCCAGACTAAGAAAGTGCTGGGCAACCAAGGCAAACTGGGCAAGAACACTTTAACAACAGGAATTTAAAAATGGGCTGGTCTTTAAATTTTTTATATAAATTCCTCCTTTGGGAAAGCTGGTATATTCATCACCAAAGACTTTATGCATGCAATTGAGATCATTTTTCTCCTCCCTTCCCATTTTTCTTTATCTGACTTCAGTTCCTAATTTAGCTCCATGGCAGGGCGCTTGCCCACTGAGAAGGACCAGATGAAGGGCCTTTGGAGTATTATCCATACCTCTTCAACTCCATCTGAACTATGAAACAGGCATGAAAAGCAATTCTTAGGCATCTGGTGGTAAAGTGCTCACAACTGATTCAGCCATTTTTCTAGCTAATTTTTTATTCCTTGAGATTCTTCCTTGTAATAGCCTGGAGTTTCAATTTCTTTTTCAAGTATGCCTCCCCTCCCCACAACCACTACTACCCTTTTATCCCTCGACCTCCCTCACCCTCAACCAACTTTCTGAATCTGAACAAGTCACCAAGGCCTGTTATGAATATATACTGGGATTGACTCCAGCTGTGCTGACCTGTAACACACATGAATACATCCTTGACAGATTGCTTGAAACCCAGAGGGACAGATGAATATAGGGTTACCAGACCTTCATTTCAAGGGCTGTTGACTAGCTAGAGTGCATAGACTCTAAAAAGAGCCATAGACCTGTCATGCATGACTAAGGCAACTTAAAAGGCAGGCATTGGGTATAGAAAAAGTAGGGAGATTCCTATGAGGCTGATCAAAAGCCCCCTGGCCTAAAAATCCCACGGCTATAATTACTTCTTTGGACCATCACAAACATTGGGTTCTCAAAGATCTCAGTTAAAATGTTAATATGTTTTCCATTTGGATAAATACCTTAAGACATTAGCATTCCTTTTTAACACTCTAGTCAGGAAGAACTTACCAGGTTGATTACCTGCCCCTTAAGAGTAGCAGAAAAGAGTAATAATTTCTAACAGACATAGTTGAACAGGCATAGTTTTAAATCTTAGCTCTGCTACTTAGTAACTGTGTGACTGTGGGCAAGTCCGCTAAGTTCTCTATGCCTCTAAAATGGAAATATCATCATCTACCACACAAGGTTACTGTGAGAATGAAGTAGGATGATGTTCGTTAAGTGTCTGACACATAGTTGGTGCTAAATAAAAGTTTGCCTCCCTTAAACCATAGCAGAGAAAAACCCTAGAAGTAGGGGAGATACAAAAGAGGGGAGGGCTCTGTTTGGGAAGTTAGGGGCATACAAGAGAACCTGGACAGCTAAAGGAAATTGAGGCTTTGGGCACCTGGGGGAAGTCAAGAAAGTCAAAGAGAATGAAAGCAAAAACAGCAGGGATTCCAAAGAGGACTTTGTGGACTCCCTGCAGTGCAGGGATCATTGACAGCATGAGGTGTGGGTACATCCAGGGAGCCAGGAGTTTCATGTAACTGAGAGAATCTTGTGTCACTTCCCACCAGCCCTCTTTCTTCACATCAAGAGCAGTATTACATGGTTAGATGCGCCAGACATGTGTAAGTAGGCCATTTGTCAACATGCAGGAAGATTAAGAACTAAAACACTAAGAGAATACCTTTCTGCCCCCATCCTGGAGAGTTTTGTTTGAGAGGTTAAGGGTCCCATCCTCTTACAAGTGACCCCCTATGTGCCTCTCTAAACCACATATGTACCCCTAAACCAGAATAATAAAAAAGGTTAGTCCTATATTTTTCCCTGAAGCCACTGCCACCTCCTATCAGAAACTGCCCTCTTTGTCATCAATTCACACCATGGTTTCTTGAGCCCACACACAGCAAATCAATGACGCACATGATCTGAGTCACAAGCAGTTTGTTTTGCTTTATAAATTTGAATAGATTTGAGCGTATGCTTCTAATGTGATTACTCTTTCACTTGAGGCAGAGTTACAGTACTTGTCTGTGGCCTTGGATATACCTATGTTGCATATGTTTATGCGCCTTATCATATAAGAATTGATTTTTCTCTTGTTCATCCCTTGAAGGATGTTATTTTACAGAGGAGTTGTCATTCCCTTTGAGCCACCTCCCCCAAAAAAGCCGATGGAAGAGGATAAAAGAAACATCTTTTATTTGCACTTTTTCTGTGGACTGACCAGAAGCACTTGAAATGACCAATAACATAATGCCCTTCAAGCCAGTAACAGACCAGCCTCCTTGCCATACATCTTTATGAACATTTGTGACTCTGTATGAACATCTGTACATACATCAGTGTATGTGACTTCATGTGTCCCAGCATGTCTGTGTTTACATTCTGATATAACATCTGCTAAACTGTGGTGCTAAGTAATAGAGCTGGCTATTGCTGTGGTGTTAAGGCTAATTCTGGGGAACACGATGCAATCAAAATTTAATACAGGAGGGTAGAAATAACGATCCAGGGAAATAGTGGATTTCCTTGAGATCATTTTTAGTTGTCCAGAGACAATAGTTCATGCTGAAGCAATTTAGCCTTTAACCACCAAAAGCCCTACTTGGGAATGTTCAGCCGTGTGTGTGTGTGTGTGTGTGTGTGTGTGTGTGTGTGTGTGTGTGTGTTTCCTGCCAGTTGCAGCCAGGATGAATACTTACAGCCTGGGTGCTAAGTCAGAGAATAATAGTTTGGATAAAGAAAGCTTGTCAGGGTTTTCACTGCAACCTTGTTATGTGCAAAGTGAGAGCCTTTACTGTTGCTTTGCTTTCAAACCTGAAGGCATAAAAGGGGCAGCCAGGTCATCTTTGTTTTAAAGTTTCTTTTCCCCTGCTGTCAGCCTCTACTATTTCTCACCTTTTAAAAATTAATTCTTCAGATAAGTCCTACTGTGAAGTTGGCCCCAAATGGTTTATTTTAAAGAATGATTCTAGCCCTAGCCAGTTTTGCTCAGTGGATAGAGCATTGGCCTGTGGACCGAAGGCTCCCAGGTTCGATTTTGGTCAAGGGCACATGCCTGGGTTGTGGGCTCAGTCCAACATGCAGGAGGCAGTCAATCAATGACTCTCTCTCATCATTAATGTTTCTATCTCTTCCTCTCCCTTCCTCTTCAAAAACAATAAAAATAAATTTTAAAAAAAGAATGATTTTAGTGCTCATGTTTAAAGTACCAGCCATGAAATTCTTTACCATTCTGGGTATGAATGGGTCTTCCTCCACAGAAAAAGGTATTGACTGGGGAGGGAAGGAAGGGAGGCACTCAGGAAATGACTGAAGTCTGGCTGAAGGAGAGTCTCATCTTAGTTAGAGAGTTGGCAATTGTGTGAAATCAAAAAAGCAAGAACCTCTTGCGTCTGAACACCAATGACCTCACCAAGGGCTGATGACCTCCTAAGCCTAATAGTTACTCCCACACCCAAGCTAACCAACACTCTCTAAGACACATTTCACCAAACACTTAATACTTTTTCCATAATAGCCTTTAATACTAAAATGCATTAAATTTTTGAAGCAGAGAAAACACATTTAAGGGGGAAACAGAGAACCACCAGATAAAAGGAAACAATATGGCAGATAACACCATTTAAAACATAACTGTAATAATTTAATAAAGCTGCTTTATCATCTTCATAAAATAGACAGAGCGGTGATTGTATTTTTTCTTTTTTTTTCTTTTTACAATGATTCAATCACTGTGAAAATGTACATAACATACAGATCAGCATATACAACAATTTCATTTTCATATAATCAGCAACAGAGACTGCTTAATGAGACATACTGTACTTGCATCCCTCTAAATTTCCACCCTGGTTTGACAGGTAAACAGTAATAGTGTCATCAGGCTCATTCCCCTCACTAGAGGAGAGAAGGCGTAAGCCTTTTGCAACTAATACCTTAGCATTCAAATAACACACGGAGGTATTTGTTGCTGAATTTCTAGCTTGAGCTAGTCTGGCTCTTGGTCATTAAAGTCTGTATCCTAGCCTTCCTCAGCTGAACGCCAGCCAGTGCCAGTAAAAATCTACTTAACCAGTGCTGTAATGGTGTTAGCTGGTTTGTTTGCTAAGGTTGACAGCAACTTTCAGTTAGTAGCAAGTTTATCTTTAATTACCAACACAGCTGGAGCAACAATCAGCATCATCAGTTTTCCCTAATGACCTACAGTGCTTTCCAATCAAGATCAGGTTTTTGTGGGTTGTTCTTTACCAAGAGCGCCTCACAATATATATTTCAGACAAGGTGGTTGATTTTCTTTGTTTTACAAAAGCAATATGAGTTATATTTGAAATTAATTCATTTTTTCACAACAAGTGACCCACAGGCCAATTCCAGCTTCACAAGAAAACAAAGAGAGCTGCAACAACTTCATTAGGACAATGTGTTTTGCTCTGGAATATTTCAATATCAATATAAAGCCACCCAGTCCCACCCCCACACATCCCCATTGAATATTATTTTGTTACATACTTAAACTAAAGAACAACATCTCAATACACTTCAGTATCAGCAGATACAATTTGACTCATGAAATGACATCCTCAAATGTAATTTTACCGAGAAGGCAAACACTAGGACTGTATACAATGGACTTCTTAAGCTCATTTACGCCAGTTTTTCAAAGTCAGTTAGGGTCTTATTACCCTATGGAAAGAGCCAAGTGGACCAGACTTGTCAGGATGCTTTGGGGAACATTCGACATCAAAATGATCCCCATAAAGAAATGGAATTCCAGTCAGAACTTCTATTATGTACAATAATAATTGTTTTCCCACCCTGGATGCCCAGTCAAGCTATCCCCTATACCCCTGCCTCTCCCCAAACTGCCCTTTGTCCTTGTTGCTTCAAGTGGACCACTTTTGTTTTTGTGATTAATGATATGATAGAGCTATATGAAAAAATTCAACTGAATTCCCTTCATACAATCAGTTGCATGCTGAAGTAATACTACCGGAATGATACTCTGGGTGGTTCCAGTTTTCAGTGTTCTAAATTGTATTCCTTTAAGATTTTTATTAGTGATTAGTGGGTCACCATGTCAATCAGTTAGTTCAAATAAGCACCTTAGGTGCAATTAGCTCTATTAGGCAGATTCATTCTGGAACAGCGATATTCAAACTGTGGCCCCTGGACTAACTGCATCAGCATCACCTGGGAATTTTAAAATAGACAAAGACTCTGGCCCCACGCCAGATTTACTGAATCAGAAACTCCAAGTTTGAAGCCATCAACCTGTGCTTTAACAAGCCCTCAGCCTTTAGTGGGCATCTGATCCATATGGATTGTTAGGCCCCTCCCAGAGAGTCACTGTTTCAGTTGGTCTAGGTGAGAACTGAGAATGATCATTTCTAATAAGTTCCCAAGTGATGCTGTTGCTGCTGGTCCAGGAACTACATTTTGAGAATTACTGTCCTTTAGTTACTGGAGGATCCCTTGGCCCATTACCTATTCAGGCAATAATGTGGGCCATAATTTACTCTACTGGCTTTAAGGGGATCAAAGGGATAGTAAGGTTCATTCTGAACAGGTTCAAAGGTTAATTGGTATAGAAAAAGGGGGAAAAAGAGATTCCACATAGCATGGCTCCCCTCTTCCTATTCCTTGTATATAGTATACTCCCATATTTGGGGAAAAGCAATAAATCAATGCAAACTAAACCCTTTATGTCGAATGAAGAAGTTTACCTGCCCTGGGACATGCCCAAAACAAGTAAAGCAAGTTATGCCTCAACATTAACTCCTCCCCAAAAGGGAGATCAGAATAAATGAAATAGACTTCCCTAGGATTTAGGAACTAAAATTGTTTCTGCATATCTAATTTTATAACATATTTAGAAAGGGAAAAGGAAGAATATTTGGCTCTCTGGCCTTTGTGACTTTTCATCAGACACATTGAAAAAAGGGGTAAGAAAAATATGAGCCAAAGTGAAATTTAGGATCCTTGCACAAAATTCCTATTTGCAGGGCAGCCTACCTATAAAACCAGCTTACAGAGCCCTCCTAGGATGCACTTGTGCTTCTGGGAGGATGTATACATCAGAAAATTTGGGGGGGAGTTATTTTCTTAATAAGGGGAATTCTCTAAACATGCTCAAAAAAGGGTATGGAAGCCAAAAAGTCTCTGACTTCCCACTGAGAACAAAATGTTTTGATAGGGGAAAATGATTGTTGTATAGCTGGATTCTAAATTCTGGGAGGGGGAAAATGAAGAGAGAGAGAGAGAGAGAGAGAGAGAGAGAGAGAGAGAGAGAGAGAGAGAGAGAGAGAGAGGGAGAGGCGAAATCAATACCACTGCTACTCTAACCATTTTAAACTTTGCTGATAAGAGGCATGGTAGCCAGTGGCCTCTCTGGCTCAACAGCCACATAATATTTAATGTTCCCACTTTCCACATCTTCTCAGCTTCTTTATTCCCACTAAGCATAATAAGAAATACACCAAAACAGTCAAATTGGACTTGAAAGTGACCTTGAGGTGATAGGTAAGAACATAATATCAAGACGGATCAGGTGAGGAACAATCTAAATTCTACAGGCAGTCATCATTACTTAAAGTGAAAAGAGTTTATTTTAATGTGTTAATCAAATAGTCAGTTCAAAACAGAAATACATACCTAATTCAAAACCTACTACTAAAATGGGTCAAAGGGGGAAAATCCATCAGAGAGAATAAAATGAGTCAAGATGAAGATGCTATGGTAATTGACTACTAATTGCTTCAGTTTCAGAGGGAAATCTGCAGCCACACCAATATTTTGCATGAGGTAGTATTCAGCACTGAATAAGAAATAAGGATGTATTTGTAGCTTTATTATAGGTTCTTTTTCAGAAATATTCTCCCCTACCTAACTCCATTCCCACCGCCTTACCCACCCCTCCCTCAAAACCCTTACCCCCCATAAAAGAAAATATTCCTAATAATGTATAAAGCCAGGAACTCAGGTAAAAATAACTAAAACATTCAAAAGAGCTGATTTATCTACGTAAACTTAAGAAAATAAATTCTCTTTTGCATTCTAATGCTCTACCCTCTAAGCCTTTTTTCTGGGTACTCTTGAACTTCAAAAACTAAAACCAGTGAGAACAGAACCACAAAACTTGTTTCTCTAGAAACAACTCTTTTAAGAACAAGGCAGAGCAAAGGTGACATCTGTTTATTTTAAAATAACGAACTCTTAAGCTGCAAGAATACTATGTTGGCTAGTGAATATTAATAGTTTATAAATGGGGGAGTTGGAAGAATGTTAAACAAAAAACTGTGTATAACAAACTTGTTAATAAAAAACGCTATATTCCTAGCCTACAGCAAAGAGTTAGCTAAATCTAAAGAATTTTTATTTTAATGGTTTCCTGTTCACATTTTTTATTTTAAAAAAGTATTAGTCATAAAAAGATGAGTTCAAGTGTCCAAGTGTCTCCATATAGAAGGCACAGTAATTGAGTTAGTGATGCTGTTACCTGTTACCTGTCTTTTCCTAAAAGTACATTTTGTACTGCTTATACAATCCCAAATTATAATCCTACAATACAGAGCAACATGGAGTTTTTAATTCCACCCCATGGCATGCTTTGTAGTGCAATTCTAATCATGACTGGGAAACACTGAATCAGGAAGTGTGTCTAAAAAGATGCTAATTAGATCTCAAAATAGATTCAGTCCTTTTTAATTTTAGGTGATTGGAATCAGGGAATTTCTAAGCCTGGAAAATGATAACTTCATGAGCAACTTTCCTGTTCAGGGCCTGAAAATTAGAAAAAATTGATTTCATGTAACTTTCAGCACAGTATTTCTGACAACTGCAAATTAGATAGCAGAATATCAAAAAATGACTTTCTGCAATGATCTATCACAGATCTGGGCAGAAGACTGAAAGGCAGGCAAAATACTCTGCAAGGTGTGAGCAATCACTCCATGGTATCTTCCAAGAGTGAGTATCCCCAAGTACTTATCTATATGTGTGTGGTGTTGCTTACTCACTTGCCCATCTCAGTTTGCACTTTGTTTTTATCTATAGTTTTATTCATTTTTTAAGAAAAAAAACAACACCAACCTCTAAAAGTCTTTTGCCATCACCACGCACATAGCAATTTGCAATATCAAATACAACAATAGCACAGCTAGCAAAAGGGTTCTTAAAGCAGGGGTGTCCACAGCAAATAGCAGCATTGGAAACTACTTGAGCTTCAGAAACAATCTTTTAGGGGCTCAATTTCACATCACTGAATCAATGAATAGTACACAATAAATGACCATTAACTTGCCTACACTACAAAACAGTAGCGAGCTTATTAAAAGTGTCCAGAGCTTTTTTTTTTTTTTTTGCTTTTTTAAATGTAATCCTCCACAAACAATGTAATTTATATTATAATTTTGACATAGAAAAATATATAAATTCAAACACTTATACATAATACTTTTCACAACTGAATTCATCTCTGTTTCCCCAACATCAAGGCCCCATGAACAACTCAAGCCAAAGCTAATTTGCTCCAACCGAACACCCCTGCTGCCTGTTGAAACAAGAGGGATTGTCACAAAATGATAGTCATTTATAAACAATACATTTAGGGAAAGCTCTGAAATACAGCCACTCAAGAACCAACCATTAGTGAGTAATTAAAACCATCAGCTCCTGCTTCTTCGCTAGCCAGCATGGTTTCTCTCTTCTTCCCAGAGACTGGTTTAGAGAACTATATCCTTCAGACGCTTCATGCCAGGAGACTCTTTGTTGCGACCCTCCTTCAGAATGGGGTTGACCTCATGCATCACTTTCTCGCTGTCAGCTCCACGAGGCTCAGCTTCAGAGGGACGAGAAGGACCACTGTTGACATGGTTGACATACTGCTCCAGATCGCGGGCGGGTGGTGCCAGGGCAACGGTGTAAGACACGGAAGGCTTGGTGGGCACAGGGCTCTTGAGGTGCAGAGGGGAGGTGACGGGGCTAATCGCTTCACAGCCATTGCCCGCCTCCCGGACAGCGCCATTGACTTTGGGGCTGCAGATGGTCACATCGACAGTCCTCCTGCCTTTCAGGGTAGGCTTCTCCTCAGTAGGGTGGTCGCTGACATCTTTTCCAAAGGTTGCGAAAGTCCGCTTGGTGGGGCCGCAGTCGTCATAAGCCTCAACATCAGCAGCAGTAGCTTCAATGGACAGAGCGATGATATTCCGCACATTCTCAGGGGACTTGGAACGGGTGGGCAGGGGGTTCCGAGGCATCCAGCACCTGTCAGAGTGGCCAAGAATCCGGCATTCTTCCCTGCAGTGAAATCCTTCATTCTGATCTGTTTGGAGAAAATAAAATGTCAATTACATCAGCTTTTCCCAGGAATCATTCTTACTCCCAAACGTTTTGGTTTCTTAGGTGTCCACAAGCCCTTTTGGGGAATGGCAAAAGGACTTTTGGGACTAGTGTGAAGAACTGGATTTTTAAAAAATATATCTTTATTGATTTCAGGGTGGAAGGGAGAGGGAAAGAGAAATAAAAACATCAATGATGGGTGAGAATAATTGATCGATCGACTGCCTCTTGCACCATTGGGGATTGAGCCTGCAGCCCAGGCATATGCCCTGACCAGGAATTAAACCATGACCTCCTGATTCATAAGTCAATGCTCAACCACTGAGCTACTGTGGCTGGACTAGAATTGGATTTTTAAAAGACTGATTGTCAAGGGCGGGGAAAAAAAAGGACACATATGTAATACCCTTTGTAATACTTAGCGCAATAAAAAAAAAAAGAAAACATAAGCAGAAACTGTCAGGACAAACTTTATCAGAGCTCTGGAAAATAATCAAAGGTTTACAGTAACCAAATGAGTACTGAAGCAATAAAGGGGCAACTAAAAAACAAAAAACAAAAAACAAAAGACTGTAGACATCCTCCTGTACACATCCCCTTTTTATTATTGTTGTCACTGTTCCCACTGTTGACAAAACTAAAAACCTAAAGGGAAACAACTGCCAGTGGGGAGGCATTTGGGGGGCTGGGTGAAAAAGATGAAAGGTTTAAAAAACAACAACTCATAGACACAGACAACAGTATGGTGATTACAAGAGGGAAAGGAGGGGTGGAAGGAGGTAGAAGGTAAAGGGGTGATAAATGGTGACCAACAGAGACTTGACTCTGGGTGATAAACACACAACACAATATAGAAAAGATGTATTATAGACGTGTACACTTGAAACCTATATAATTTTGTTAAACAATGTCACTCCAATAAGTTCAATAAAAATAAAAATGCACACTATGGTGAAAAATGCCATATTTTTTTTAAAAAGTTTATCCTGAGAGTCAAGCTACTGAAAGCCAGCATTTTAACAACAACTCCTGCTTAAGGTCAACTGTATTTGAGAGTGGTTCCAGCAGCAGAAGAAGTGGAAGCAGAGCAGGTAATCCAACAGTCAGTATATCTGAGAAGTTTTAGCCATGTTTTTGAGCAACAGCACTTCCAACAGCATATCCACCCTACCTGTCAATGATATACAGTGCTTAATTTGGGGTTGGTATCATGCTATCTTTGAAAGCCCAATCACATTACTTCTTTTTGACCACCAGTCAATCTTCTCACTAAGCTATTTGCATAACTTAACTTCCCATTACAATGAACATACTGAGCTCTCTTCCTTCCATCTGACCCATAAACTTCATTGGCCCTATACACACATCACTCATAGATTGAGCATCATTTAATTATACCCAAGTAGCCATTCCTCCTTCTCTTCTTTATCTGCAGATTTTTAAGGTCATATTTCTTAAAGAAATCTTCTATGGATTTCTTTAGCCCTATCATGGATAATCTCAGCAGACAGAGTACATAATTATTGGTGAGATGTGTTTCTCTTTTCACATTAAGTTCATTTAAGATTAAGTTTTTAATTTGACTCTCAGAGAGGCTTTCTACATGAGCTTCATGAAAGCATGAGGCCAGGGTTAACTTCTGCCTGTCCATTGGTAGAACTGTTAATCTCAAGGTCTGATTTATACCCCTCGTTTTCCAGAACCATTTATATTTATGTTACATTTTGGCATGAGGTTGACCTAATGAAAATTTTCATCATATTGAATATTGCATCAAAATACAAGTAGCTTAACACTTATTTAAAAACTCTGGGGAAGGATCGGAGGAGGTAGGGAGCCAGGAAAGATCACAAAAACAAAAAGTGCATGCCACCCCCAAAAGGTGGAAATGGATGCTGTGACTGCTCTTTTTCAAGAGGACGAAGTCTACAATTCAATGCCTTGCCTGATATCAGTCTACATATAGCACACCTTCCTTCAACACTTGTATTTCTTTTGTTGTTGTTGTTTGTTTTCAGTGAGTAAATAACATATCAAAGAGGAACTGCTCTGCCTCAGTCATCAAAGGCTATTTTAGTAAAGGGATACATGAAAGGGGGCTCAAGAAATAATAGGTTAGTTGGGTATATACTTCACATTTTGAGAAAATATATTGGAAGCAACTAAATGGCCAGGCATAATCCAGGCTGAGTTTAGAATTCAACAAAACTGTGGGATATGACCCTTGGCCTAGTTTAAACTGCTGAAAAGAGAACTAAAGGTAAAATTTCTCCCTGATACCTAGTCACAATTTGCCAATTTGAATTTAAGATGGCCATTTTAAGCCCCATTTCAGTGCTGGAGAATGAAACATTCAGAATTTTGCAGCTGAAACCAAATAAATTAGCATTATCACCAACAAGATAAGTACTTTCCACATAGATAAGTCAATGCTTCTGCAAACTTTGGCACAGTTCCAAGTCAGGGTTGCATGGTTCCCTCTGCAAAATGAAGGATTTATCTGCCGCTTCCCTGCAAAATCTCAGTGCTGCTATCTATCCAATAGCATGTCATCATCCAAATTGCATATGTTCCTGGGAGGCACAAAGTATAAAAAGTAAGGAAAACATGTTGGGACAACTTGAGAAACACTTTATGTAGACCTAAACATTACAAGTGGAAGAGTCTATGGCTGATCCACCCACAATCAGTTTCATCCAAATCTAGTGCTTTCCCCAGGAGACCCCAGGATCCCTCCAGTAGGACAGAATTTATATCTTCAGTTTCCCAAAAATATGTTTCTTCCTCTCTATCTTCTCTGAGGCCCATCTCATAACTTTCCAAGTAATAGCTCTAAAGAAATAGTGTGAGTGTTTGTTTGGGGGTGGAGAATAAGGAGTTGCAAGTGATGGAACAGTTCAATAATTAACTTCTGTTTCTACAAATCTAAGCAAGTGTCCCCTGGAAGCCAACAAAAAAAATGTCCAGAAGGCTATGGGGTCCCGTCCTTTTTGTTCCTAATTTAGGACACAAAGGCATAGAGGCCTTAGCCTTTCAGCCCTGGAACCATGGACATGAGACCAGCTATGAAGAGAAAAATCCCAGCTGACCTTCAGACTGATATTATACGCCACTTGCTCACACTTCTAAAGCAGAACAATGGTAAATTACATTCTAATCATTAAATGGAATCTTCTCAATCCGCTCAACATAAAGCTCTAATTTCTTTTAAGTTTTTAGTATCAAGTGGCTGTCTTCAAATTTGGAGATGCGGGTTGTTGTGTTTTTAAATGCAATTCAGTAGGAAAATGCCATCCATTTGCTACCCCATATCTAAGTACAGTGCTCCTTCCATATAGTAGGCTGATTCAAATGAACAGCAGGAGGAGACCTGGAGCCCTAACACACAGAGTGAGAGCAGAGACCCCAGTAGCAGACACCTCAAAGATCTTACGAATCTAGGAAGACTAGAGTAGGAAACTCTGTCTTCTTAGAAGCTTCTCTGCAGACAGTACTTGCCTTCAGCTTACCCACTGCCTAGTGAATAAATCATTCTTTGGAAAGAGGAAAAAGTAAATTCAGCACTCCAAGGAATACAATCAGTCTAAAGCTGTCCACCAATCTTGCTAAACCCACCTCAGCCCTATATGAGCTAGAATAATATGCAATTTTCTTGTATTAATTATGTGAACTTATTTTTTGCTCTGTTCTTCATGCAAGTGAAGAATTGAATCTAAGAGAATCTTTCATTCACAATGTCTCACCCATGGCTTAGATCTGATTTCTTTACTTCATTAAATCTTGACCAAGAGCAGTGACTTGTTGCTTATCATTTTTGGTACCATACACTACATGGTGACATTTGTGCCAATACAATTAAAATAAAATCCAATCTGGCTTTAGTGTTTATAGCCATATTAAATATGAAAGAAAACTTGGTGAATATAGAAGAATATCTTCTCAGCCCAAGGTAACCTACATTCATAAATGCACTGAAGATGAATTACTTTTTAAAAATCAAAACTTCAGTTTAATAAAAATTATATATGTATTAAACGTGAGAAAATCACAATACAAAGCTCCTTAAGAAGAACAATGAAGACAAACCAGATGTAAAAAAGCAAAGAAAGTACTTCTGGAATTGCATAGGACTTGTACAGACTATATGCCTGCCATCATGTAGTATTGTGTTTGAGGATGAAGATATGAGACTAGAAAGGAACCATTTTGTGTTATCACAAATTAACTGTCAAAATGCTGGCTCTAGTTAAAACAGATGTAGGCTAAAAAACTCACTAATTTCCTGCTAAGATTGCTCTTAGCCTTTTTGTAACTCTATACCTTGCTACATCTTTCTCTGAAAGTACTTACTTGAGCCTAAGCAAAGCAAAATGTAAGACACTAAAATCTACAGAGTTGTGGGAATTCAAACTCATTACCACATACAGATAAATTCAAATGTTCACATAATTAGGTATAAATTATGAATTTGCAAATTGTCCTTCCCTGCCTCTGAACCTGTCCCCAGTATTTTCAAAATAAAATAATAAAACAAATAGAATAAGTTTGAAAGAGGAACACAAATCTCGAGGCCATAGAACTCCTTAGTTCAATGCAGATCATATTACTTTAGATAAAAATAAAAGAATAAAGACAGAGAAAAATAAAGCTTCTTCAATCTAAGTTGTAATAAGTATTTTTTGTCATAATTTGTCATTTAGGAACCTTGGTGAGAAAATCCCAAAACCTCTGGCAAAAAATATATTTAAATCTTAAGTAAAAGCACAGTCTTGTGAGAGCATGGGAGGCATAAGAGGCAGCAATGAGTAAGTCATGATGGACAAGTAATTAAAATAGAAAAAGAACAGAATATATTATTTTGTGTAGATAATAGCAAAACTTTTTGCAGCAATTACTATTCTCCTCAGGATATGAAGCTGCTGTCTCTTTAGAAGTAGGCAAGCAATGTTCTTCCACACTAGAAAGAGCCTACCCATAGTCTCAACCAAAGTTAAAAAAAAAAAAAAAGAACATGATGAAAACACCATTTCAGACTTTACTAAAACGTTCAAAGTCCTTGTGGAATAAAAGAGCTGAGAGTCTCTGTAGGGTTTGTATAGATGTCCAACCACAATAGATGTGTTCAATAATGCTGGCAGTTCTTTACCGTGATTCAGAGTTTGGGTGTATTCACTCAAAGATTCCAATGGTCAGAGACAAAACTCCAACACTAAAATAGTTCAAAGTTACAGTTAAAAGAGCAATGTGTTATCTCGTTAGAAGTGATCTGTAATCAATGATGCAGAAAGGGAAAGTTAGAGTGAGTTCCAGTTCCTGGAAGCTCAAATAGTTAGCTACTTCTAAGTAACCTACAAGCAAGCCATGTGTAAATCAGAAGAGCTTCCTGGATTGTACTCATATACATACACTTAGCTTAATCATATCATGAACGAGATGATCTATGACCAAAACAGAATTATTTTTTGTGAGATATAATGGAAGACATTGTAGCAATGATTATAAAGAGACAGTTGTTAACATTGGTCATGTGCACCTAATCAAGAAAACATAACTCAAGAAGTTTCCCCTCTTGACCTACCTAACTCCTACTCATCTGAAGCAGACATAAACTACCTACTAAATATCCATATCCATATCTATTTTTTTGTTAGTCCTCACCTGAGGATATTTTTCCCATTGATTTTTAGAGAGAGTGGAAGGGAGGGGAGATCAGAGAGAGAGAAACATTGATGTGAGAGAGACATATCGATTGGTTGCCTCCCGCACATGCCCTGACTGGGTGCCTGGGTCAAGCCTGCAACTGAGGAATATGTCCTTGACCAGAATCGAACCCTTGACCCTTCAGTCTGTGGACTGAAGTTTTTACCACTTAACCAAATCAGCTAGGGCCATATCTATTTTTAATACTTAGAAATAGACCCTACTTCTCTTATGGTTGGCAATGGACCAGCTAAAAAAACTACACTTCCTAGCCTCCCTTGTAGATAGGAGTGGCCATGTAACTAAGATTACCAAAGTTATGGAAGCAGGATATTTTTTTAAAAAAAAACCCCTCCTTAAATGGTGAGGAGCTGACTTAGTTTGAGACCCTTTTATGCTCATTCCTTCCTGCTTTGTCCTGTCTAGAATGGAGACATAATGGGTGAGCTACAGTATACATCTTTTTTTAAAAAAAATTAAATTCTTTATTGTTTAAAGTATTACACATGTCCCCTTTCCACCCATTGACTTCTCCCTGGTCATTCCCACCCCCACAGCACAAGGCCCTCGCTCCCCTACTGTCTGTGTCCATGGGATATGCTTATATGCATGTATACAAGTCCTTTCGTTGATCTCTACCCCTCCCCCCACCTTCCCTCTGAGGTTAGGTGGTCTGTTTGATGCTTCTATGTCTCTGGATGTATTTTTTTTTAAATATATATTTTATTGATTTTTTACAGAGAGGAAGGGAGAGAGATAGAGAGTTAGAAACATCGATGAGAGAGAATCATCGATCAGCTGCCTCCTGCACATCTCCTACTGGGGATATGCCCACAACCCAGGTACATGCCCTTGACCGGAATAGAACCTGGGACCTCTCAGTCCGCAGGCCGACGCTCTATCCACTGAGCCAAACCAGTTTCGGCACTCTGGATCTATTTTTATTCATCAGTTTATGTTGTTCATGATATTCCACAAATGAGTAAGGTTATGTGATATTTATCTTTCTTACAATATCCATCTTAGTATCATGAGGCAACTCTGAGGATGGAAGCCATGGATAACAGAATAGAAGATGTAAGGACTTTGGGGTATTCAATATATTGTAGACCTAGCTCATTAGACCTGAACCTGTTATATAAGAGAAAATATAAGCCTCCCTCTTGCTTAAGCCATTGATTTATTTTCTTTAGTGGGGGGAGGAGGATCTTTATTACCAATACTACAACACTGTCCATAACTAATACATGACCCCTGAAGTGTCAAATTTAACTTCCTTGGGGAATCCTTCCCCTATCCCTTAGACAAAGGTAGGTCCCATGCCTTTTATAGCATTCAATACATGTAATTACTTGTGTACTATCTATATCCAATGCTAACTTATAAAGTCTGAGCAAAATTTGTACCTGTTTTGTTCTCTCCCATACCCACAGAAACTAGCAAAGGGTACAGCTCATAGCAGGAACTAAATAAGTTTAATGTTATTGAATGAAAAGGGTACAAGAAAGTGATAGCAACATAACAAAGAATCTTGGTCAACATATCAGATACTATACCGCTGATACTGTGCAGTTTCCTAAACGTGGAAATAACTATCCTATTTAGTAGAAACACTATAGAAACATACAAAGAAAACTATGTAGCTTTGTCAGAGGCAATAAAGTAAATGTCATCTTAGCCTTTGAGTGGTTTCCTTCACACTATATGCAGATCTTAAAGAGATCTATTATGTTTTAATGTCCAGTTGAAAATACATTTTCCATATACCTTAAAGTTTTCCATTTTAACAATAGTTAATGGGGTCTATACTGTGATAAGTCAATAATACAATAAGCCGAAGTGTCTATTTTATGAAATGAATGTTGTTCTGATATCAAACATTGTTTCTTGGCATCAAATAAAATTATTATTAATTATTATAAAATATAAGCCAAAAAATGAGACCTATGGTGAGCTTTTTAGACCCACTGCAGATGCTGACTCTTTCTGGCAAAATTAATTAAAATACACATAGTAAAACTGATGCTCCAGTCAAATATGTGAGGGAATTACCAAAGGAAAGAATTATCCTGGATAGAGTTCTTAAAAGCATTGTAAGGCCTGCAAAGAGTTAGGAAAGAGGGCATCCATTCTATAACTGTAATTTTAAAAGGCAAGCAGAGTAGCAGTGGGCTCAGTAAAAAATAGAGGAAGGGAGAGAGGAAAGGAAGAATGGAGAAAGAGAGGGAAGGGAGCAGGAAACACTATCTAGGCATTAGACATTCCATCTTAGTTTTGATCTGATTCACATCTTAAGGGTTTAGTTTCTTTTGGGTGTTTAAATATCATTTGAGCATTTAGCAAAAACAATAAGGGCTTAGAAGTTTGCAAATGAAAACTTCCCAGAGCCCCTCCCAGGTTATAATTCTAGGAGGAGTTTATACTCACTTCCTAAAGGACACAAAGTTTTGGCAAGAAAAGATGGATCTCCGTCTGTAAAATATTCAAGGGCACATGAATGAAGATAGATATTTCTAGGGACTTTTAAACCAATGACATCAAGCTATTCTTTAGACATTCCAGTGTGAAAAGGCTTACACTGCAAAATACATGACAAATAGCTACTTATTGCTTTCTTCCTTTTTCTCTTTCTTTTAAAATTTCCCACCATTTTTGTTCCTCCCTAATGCTTTTTTCAAAATTCTCTTCTTCCCCAGCCTCCTGCTTATTAGCATCCCTTCCTACAGAACTATGGCCTGACAGACAACAGGCAGAAGTGAGAGGATGTCAAAACTTTGATTGGCATTTGAAACATCGATGTGGTATTATTTGACAGATGCCAAAGATAAGCTATATAAAAATCATCCCTTAAAACATGGAGAAAAATTCCCACATTTTTCATTCATCTGGGACAGGCATTAAAGGTCCCTGTCAAAATAAGAGGATCCAACCTTGGCCAGTGTGGCTCAATTGGTTGGAGCATCATACAGTAGAGCAAAAGATGTCGGGTTGGATTCCAGGTCAGGACACATACCCAGGTTGCTGATTTGATCCCTGATCAGGGCGCACATTGGAGGCAATGGATTGATGTTTCTCTCTCATGTAAATCTCTCTCTCTCTCTCTCTCTCTCTCTCTCTCTCTCTCTCTCTCTCTCTCTCTCTCTCTCCAAAGGACAACACACACAAAACATTCCCTCAGGTAAGGATTTTAAAAAGAAGAAAAAAAAAGAAGAGGATCAACTACCAAACTGAGATCACCAGTTTTCTTTGGTCACACAGCAAAGCATGGATAAAAGGGACACAAGATAGGAAAGTTTTGATTGAATAAGAAAGGTTAGACATGTTTGCAGGTAAAGATACCTCAGGAAGCTCAGGAAGGGCAAAGTGGAGGAAAGTGTGTGGGAACAAAGTTCCTGAACTGGCAAAGGAATGTTGCCAAAAGAGAGAAGATAGGCAGAGAGAAAAAGCCAGCTCTGATCAGCATTAGTTGGCATTGTTAGGGTAGTTAAAAAGCAGTAATTCTGTAAAGTTTAGATTTAGCTTGAAAGGATGGATAAAAGACAGATGAACCCCAACCTTTTCTTAGACCATTTGATCAGCATCAGTTAGCAAGTGCCAACCAATTTTTTGCCTCTATGATGCCAAATTACACATTGGCCTCTCCCCTCATTCACAGTTGATGCAACTGAAATTCATTTAACAACCAGTGCAACATGAAACTAGGGGCAATAGGGGGGGGGGAATAAGGGCACATATGTAATACCTTAAATCAATAAAGGAAAAAAAATATAAAAAATAGATGTCCATTTCAGAATTCAAAGTAATTGTATTATCTTCAATAAAATCTACAGTGCTTATCTGGTCAAAGAGACAAAGTTAAAACATATCATAATATATAAAAACCCAGGGTCCATAATGTCCAAAATGACTGAAGGTTTGACCGACAGGAAGTCAGTCCTGCAGTCAGTGCTGGGCTGCCATGGTGACCCAGCACTGACTGCCACCACCTACAGGGGCTGTGACCCAGCACTGACTGCCGAGGAGGCTGTGGATTAGGCTTGAAGAGAGGTCTGGAGAGAGAAACGGGGTCTGATTCATAGCCTCTGTGGCAGCTATTGATCAGCCCTTGCCTCTCTCTTTCTCTCCCAGCCTGGCCAGCAGCTAAGCCTCTCTTTCTCTCTGGGCCTCCATGGGGGCTGCTGATCATCCCCACCTCTCTGATCAGCCCCAGAGATAGGCCCGGAGATGCTGATGGCATAGAAACTGACCAATCAGAACCAAATCTGTGTGAATTGTGAGGAACCAATGGCTGCCTAGGAGGTGGAGCTTTTGATGCCAACTGGCATAGAAACCGACCAATTAGAATCAAATCTGGGTGAACTGCAAGGAGCCAATGGCTGCCTAGGAGGCAGAGCTTTTGATGCTGACTTGCCTAGAAACCAACTAATCAGAACTTAATCTTGGTGAACTGCAAAGGCAGAACCTAAGGTGGGGGCTGAGGAGGGGTTTTAAGGGCAACAGCTGTTTGGTGTAAGATGTAAGAAAGTGGTTCAATTTTTTAAAGCATCTTTACATGTAAAATATGAGGGGTCACAAAAGGCCATTGAACTATTCCCCAAAAGAAGAGCACTGAGATATAACTACTCTGAGCAAACTTTTTAAAATAGAACCATTTTTAAAAGTTTCATTCTAAAATATCCGCAGAATTAAGTCCTATATCTGTTGGACACCTACAATGCCTATTCACTTCTGTGAAGAGTTCAAACTAATTGTTTGACTTTGTGCAGATTAAAAGTAGACTGTTTCACACATTCTACAGGTAGTTATACTGCTGGAAAGACAAAGCCTTCAGGTGATGCTTACAAGTAGCACTAAACCTAAAGTTATCATCAACATGGTTTCACTCTTTTCTGGAAAATAAGGAAATTGCTAACACATCATTAACTTGAGGGGAAAAAAGCACTTTTATGGTGGTCATGAGCTTCTGGGTATCAGACAGACTATATAGTAAGGATGGCACAAATAGAGCTGGTATGAAAGCAAGAGGGACAGGGCATGCTAACCAGGAGAAAAAAATCTTCCTTTTTTTAATGAAAATTTAATGTTAGGGGAAAAAAGGCACCCAGCAGCTGGTGTTCCTCTTAACAGGAACTGACTCTTCCCTCAGTCAAGTCCCAGGACAATAGGCAATGCTATACATGAGTCAATAAAAATGTTGCAACTGTAACTTCCAAATTCTTTAAAGATTCTTGACTGCCAAAATTTTCATGGTACAGGGTGGGGAAGCTAAGGAACAATATAGTAATTCTCCAATGGATTCTTTCTCATTGAAAAAATACAGTGCTCAGTAAACCAATCACTATCTCTTGCAATGTGTCATGTCATCAGCTAGGTGGGAATCATTAGAAATAGTCACTAAAAGCAAATAAGAGTGTCAGAAGGATTACTATCTATTAATTACCTAGGTTGAACTATTTGTTACCAACAAAAGCCTCATAAAAAATTTAGCATTATCTTGATATTTCAGTGTAGCTGTAACAAACATATGGAATACTGTAATTGCAATGACACTGCTTCTGGGTACAGCAAACAGCACAATCATTAAAAAAATTCATTTCAAATATCTTCCTGGAAGCTAATAAATTTTACAGCAGTTTCACTCCTTCCTCATTACAACAACAACAAAAAAAGAAGCTTAGTAACAGACAAATTAAAAGTAAATTGATTGCCTTAGGGGGATCTGTTCAAATATCACTTTTCCATGTTAGAAATCCAGAGAGAAAGAGAGAGAAAGAGAGAGAGAGAGAGAGAGAGAGAGAGAGAGAAAATGACTATTGGATGGAGTGAGATGGATGACTGAGATAAAGAGTTTGAAAGGGATAGAAGCCATTATGTGTAAAAGACAAGCTCTAGCAACATATGGATAGTGAGAGACAACCAAAACCATTAAATACTTGTTTGAAAAACCAGGTAGAAATCAACTTAAAATAAAATGCAAATGTGTCACTGGGGTGCAGGCCTAACATTTGTGCTGGAATTTATGAATAATAACTATGAATAATGAATACCAAAACTGAAGAGATCAAACACCACCTTCTATGTTTACTTGTCATTATCCATCATTCTTGGACAAGGCTCATTATTATTTTTTGTTCTTTTCCTTAGAGGTATTTACAATTACTCTTTTTCCAGTGATCCACTTAATCATCCTAGTGAGAGAAAGCAAGGTGTATTTTTCAGGGTGTTGCCTCAAAAGCAAGTAGACAATTTCAGAAGTGAGGCCAATTAATCTATTCATTGAGGGAGCTTGGTAATTTTAAGGCATCCTATGCTTGCTCCACTGCTTTTATTAGAAAGAAAAAGTCTTTTACACCATTAGCACATGGCTGTTCCAGTAAGACGACCCCCCCGCCCCCCGCCGACCTTTAGCTTGTCCAACTCTTCTCTGAAAAATGGAATAGCTGTTCCATCTGAAGCATCAAGGAATTCTTGGAATCTCTCTGGGTCACAGCTGTGAGGACTTTTTCTGACTTGGCTTGAACTCTGAATATAGGAATATCAAAAGGCTTTTTGGTTGAGACTACCTGAGTCAAAACACTCTAACGCAGCTCAAGAAAAATCTATGTAAGAGGATACATAGTAAGCCTGGATTATGGCCACATATAAAAAAATCACAGACAGACACGCACACATGCACATTCCGACACAATCACCATCACCAAAACCAGTCCTTAGCATCGTGAATACTCATTTCGGTTCACAAGTTAAAATAATAGAGCATTATATATCCATTCTATCTCAATAAAGCTGGAAAAAATCAATGGGACAAACCTAAAGATTACCAAAAAAAAGCAGTCTGGTAAATTTAAATGCTCTTTCCATTTAGTACAGATCATGTATCTTTATACCCTTGGAAGAATCAGTTTTTCCAAAACACTGTGTCTCTTGAACTTCAATGTTATTGCATTTGCCCCTGTTGGTTAAAATGCAAAATCTTTCACGGCTGGGTCCTTGCAACATGGGGCTATGAAGGAATGCCATGCTGAGTCTGGAGAAGCCCTGAGGAGTCGAGTTCTATATCAGAAAACATGACAGCACTGGGAGTAGAAAATTTGAAGCTTTAGTCAAGTCTGCACGAGTTCTATTATCTGAGATTCCAATTTGACAGTTATAGAGAGGGAGGGTACAGACTTGTTTAATATATGGTATTGGATTCTAGCATAAAACTCTTCTAAGAGTAAATTAAAATTATTAAAGAACATGCCTTCTTTGGCCCTAAAGCTTCCTTATCCCCTGAATTCTACTTTGAAATCTTTATTTTATTATATCAGTTAGTAAACAGCAAATAATCTAGCTTATTATTAAAACTGCAGGTGAAACAACCAGCTTTGGAAAAATGTAAACAGTGCCTAGCTGAGGAGCTAAGGCTCATTGTTTGCTCATCTATTAAGACATATCACAACTCCTTCATCTATCCTAATGGTCCTGGATTTGGGGCAGGGGGTAACAAAGGAAAAAAAAAGAGTTGTACAGATAAAGACTTATATTTTAAAACATCCTACTGCTGTTATTAATCACACACACACACACACACACACACACACACACACACACACACACACACACTAGAATTGTAATGTTGACATAGCTTCCCAGATAAGATGCTTATAGGACATTAGCAAACAAACAACATTGAGGAATGATTTTATTCTCCTGGGGAATCTTTATCCCCCTTCTCCCAGAGTTAATGTAACCTGAAATGTTTATATGTTTAGCACCCTGTTATCATTCCAATATGGGAGGTCAGTAGTATTTCAACAAAGAAACCACTCATGAGTAATGATTTTATGAAGACAAGAGTGGAAAAACAAACTGTTTGAAATGAGTCTAATTCCTCGTGTGATGGTTTAATAAAAAGAAACATCTGAGCCCAGTGCTTGAGATGCATTTCTGTAATGTTCAACAGACTGAAAATAATAGCCTTTTTTCTGGTCTGCATTACCATTTACAAGCCTTCCTTTCTGGTCATCTGTGTTTACAGAGAGAATATGATTGATACAAGAGTCCTCCCTTCTGCACTACCCAACTAGACACAAGCTGTCCAGGTGATTTCTTTCTCTCTCTTTTTTTAGCACAAGCCAACTTTTATTGTAAAAGAGTAAAACTAATTAGAGTATCGAAATGTTTCTGAAATTACTTGGGAACTATGAGGAAGCCACAGAATTTCCAATGTAGTTCTCAGGAAAGCTGTTTGGAAAGTAAAATGTGATGCTCATATATTGCCTTTGTTTAAGGAAGTTCTTGGGACTCTATGGGGAGGAAATCTTCTATCTGTTCTATTCACTTTCTCCTGACCACCCCCCAAAGCTTGTCCAGGGCAGGGGAAAAGTAACTGGTTATGCATTAGATACATTATTCTAGATAGAATAATCCATCAACTGCAGCTTGTAAGCTCTAGCAGAGCAATTGCTAGATGGAATTGCCTTTGTAAAATTTCAACATATTTGTAGGCATTTAATAAAGATTCCCCTGGAATTCAGTGGGCCTTTTATTCCCACTTATAAATAATGTATTCCCATTAATTCTCGTTCCTCTTTTCTCATCTCATCTCCCTGTCCCCATTCCATAGTATTCAACCCATCTCTGCCATGTCCAAAATATCTTCTTGTTTTACTCTTCTGTTTGGACTTTGTTTTTTTTTCTTCAGCTTTATAGCCTTTCCTCATCACATCAAATCTTTCTGCCTAGAAACGCATGCCTTTATAGAAGCTATATGGAGGCAATCAGAAAAAAGAGCAGTGGCCAAGAAAATCCACTAATAAAAAAAAGACCTGCTCTCTGAGACATTTCCTCCTTCTCACCAAGGAATCTTCAGAGTGAGCCTGATGGTTCTGTGGCCGCCCTGCCAAATATTAGAAACAGCTGTGTCTGGAATTTCCTTAGCAGGGTGTGTTACCAGAACCACTTACAAGAAAAAAATTGAGGTGAGTAATAGTAACTGTACAACTGCAAATATATTCTACACACCCTATAAAATAGCCCATATTTCCTTATTAGGAGAGTGAATAGTTAACATTCACTGTGAAATAAAATTTAAAAGCTTAAAATTTCCTCAAATTCCAAAAAAGTTGCCATGGATTTTGTCTATCAAAAAAAATCAACAGGTGATTCAGTAAACTACAACTATTTACTCATTGGAAACTCGAAGTCTAATATAACACTGGTCCTCTCCTCTCCTTCGGGGTAATATAATTGGGCCATCAGCCAAAGCCTAGAGAAGTAACCTTCATCTTGGTGAACTGGAATCTCTAGTGTCAGATATAGTCAGCCTGACTAATGGGAATTATAGCTTGCCAAAATCTACAGCCTCCCTCTCTGTTCCACCCATCAAATATGCTCAGGAGTCCCATGGCACAAGTCCAGTAGTCTATAGATACCAATCAACTATCAACAGCTTAAGTGTAAGTGATTGTAGATTAAGTGCAAGCCAAATGTGATTCCTTTTTTGTTGCAAGAATTCCAGTGCTATTATGGCACCCATAATACCCATACCTAATGATTCAGATGAGCTTTCAAGAGCTAAATGTTATGGGTAGTTCCTCACATGCTACAATTACAGCATCTGGCATAGTATTACTGGCCCAGTCTCAAAATCTAGGGCACTACGTGAACAGTATTGACAGGATTCCCCCTCCCCAGTTAAATACGATGAAAAATGTAGGGGTTCTCATATGCCCTGCTGCTAGTCTGGAGTACTGTTTCTACCTCTCCAGATTCCTACAGCTAGTGAACAAAGGAATGCATGTGTATACATCATAGCCTAGAACTCTATATTTCCTGATATCCCAATATTATAGGAAATGGTAAATTATTGAATTTTCCTCCCATTTCTATTCTTGAACACTTCCCATATGATTCAAATTCAGTGTTCTACCAAACTAGCTTTTCTTCTCAAACCAAAGGTTTTCCATCCTATAAAGAAAATATTCTGTATCAGACACACTGCTTTGAAGTGAGATACTCAGGAAAATAGTTTTTCAATTGTCAGTTGGATCAGGAGTGAATATAACTGACTGGGTTACCCCTAAACAGGAAGCATCCCAGTGCATTTAAAAGTTACTGCTTTGAAACACACTGAAGATTCTCAAGAGGGAAGGAGTGGGGAGAGAAATTCACCAAAGAACTTATATGCATATATGGCTAAACCATGGATACAAACAGTAGTGCAGTGAAGGCCTGGTGGGAGGGGTGGGAACAGGAGGGAGCTGGTCAATGGGGAAAAAAAGAGGACATCTGTAATAGTTTCAACAATAAAGATTTTTTATTTTTTTTTTAAAAAAGGGGGGGGGAATGCTTTATTTTCTTCCTGGATCAGGACCATATCCTGACATTCACAGCCAATGGAAAGTTAGCTGCCTCTGTATTAACTATCACTGATGCTCCCCTTGGTACAACCTAAAGAATCCAAGGCATGGAAACCTTCCATCTTAACAAGCCCATATGTTGGAGCTCAGGGATAAGCATGTCTTTGTGCCTCTTTAGAGGAACAGAACAAATTACTAGATTCCAGGCTCTACTGAACTGAGCAGTCAAATTTGTACATAATTGTGGGTAGAAGGTGGATATGGAGAAATTAGATGATCTGTAATATTTCTGTTTGTTATGGAGAAACCACATTCCCTTGCACAATAATAATAATGCTTATATATTAAATGTTTTTAGCATTATTGAGCTAGTCATTACTTAAATAAATCTCAAGAACAAAGCTGAATCCAGATATCAGAACACATCAGTTCTTTCCAAACCATATTTATCTGTCCTTGCTTCCAGTAACCACAGAGAGACTCAAACTAAATATAAATGCAGCTACAATTTCAAGACATTTTTATTGCCATATTAAATATGTGTGGCTTCTTTATTTTGTCCAATATCTTCCATTTCTTTGTTTCTTAGCACCATAACTGAAGCATATTTGATGATATGGCTTCAGATTTCCTTAACCCTTGCCTAATTCTCAACCCCTAGTGATAAGAAGCTGTAAAACAGAATAATTAACACCAGCTGTCCCATCTTAACTTCTGACTCTAGGAGCTGAGTAAGCCAACCTTGACCTCACAGGGTGTGGAGTGGGGTGGGTGGAAAAATGTCTGGCTCCAACCCAGCCATGGTGGGCCTCTCCCAAATCTAAATCCTCTTCCATTAGACAATACCTAAGTTTTTCGAGCATGTTTACACAGCTGGAACTGTGCAGACCCTGAAAATCATGCAAGGCACAGACAGGGGTAAGACTGCTCCCTGTTTCATTCTGGATTTAATCTTGTTTATCTAAAAAAGAGTAAATGAATGTATTAAATTCCCTGTGTTGGGCTAACAGCTACTGGGAAAGAGAGAAAAGTCTTCCCTTCCTGAGCAGAGTGTTCATTACCATGATTGCAGTAGCCCACAGGTGTGATGCCTTTTGTCGGCTACTAAGTAAGCAGCAGTCAATAAAGGCTCAGTCCAGAAGGAAAAGCAGTAATAACAGGAAACACAACCATCCATGTCAGAAAACATTGAAAAACTAGTTATAGTGAAGAGATTGGCATTACCTCAGTGAGATAGGGTTTCTAGCTATTCTGGCCCCTGAGCTTATGGGAGAATCTGCTATCCCTTTGTCAGAACCCCTGTCCTGAGTTTGTATGTTTCTGCTCACCAATACTAACTAGAGCCCTCCTGCAGCACCATAAGCTCCAAAAGCAGGAAAAACATAGAGTGTAAGCTTGGCCCTGGGCACTTGGCAACCATCCTGGACCTAAAGCAATAGAGACTGGTGAAGAAAAATTTTAACATTGCTAATTTTGCAGGTACAGAAAATCACAGGCAAAACTTCCTGCTGCAATACATTTGCTTATGGGAAAGCAAAAACAGGAAAGTTTCTCTCCAGAAGAATGAGAAATACACAAGTTACATCTACTGTAACAACTCAAGACTTGATCTACTCCTAATCATCCGAGAGATGCAAATCAAAACAACAATGAGGTACCATCTCACACCTGTCAGACTGGCTATCATCAACAAATCAACAAACGACAAGTGCTGGAGAGGATGTGGAGAAAAAGGAACACTTGTGCACTGCTGGTGGGAATGCAGACTGGTGCAGCCACTATGGAAGACACTATGGAGTTTCCTTAAAAAACTGAAAATGGAACTCCCATTTGACCCTGTGATCCCACTTCTAGGAATATATCCCAAGAAACCAGAAACACCAATCAGAAAGGATATATGCACCCCTATGTTCATAGCAGCACAATTCACCATAGCTAAGATCTGGAAACAGCCTAAGTGCCCATCAGTAGATGAATGGATTAGAAAACTGTGGTACATCTACACGATGGAATACTATGCTGCTCTAAAAAGGAAGGAACTCTTACCATTTGCAACGTCATGGATGGAACTGGAGAGCATTATGCTAAGTGAAATAAGCCAGTCAATGAAGGAAAAATACCACATGATCTCACTCATTCATGGATAATAGAGACCATTATAAACTTTTGAACAATAATAGATACAGAGGCAGAGCTGCCTCAAACAGATTGTCAAACTGCAGCAGGAAGGCCGGGGAGGGTTGCGGGGCAGGAGGTAGGGGGGTAAGAGATCAACTAAAGGACTTGTATGCATGCATAGAAGCATAACCAGTGGACATAAGACATTGGGGGATAGGGGAGGCTAGGGGACTGTCTAGGGCGGGGGGATAAAATGGACACATATGTAATACCCTTTGTAATACTTTAAGCAAAAAAAAAAAAAAAAAAAAAAAAAACAACTCAAGACTTGATCTACTCCTTGTCAAAAAGAAGCTTACCACCCCACAGCACATCTGAAGCCAGCTTCTCTTAGTGAAGTGTGTATTTGAAAATAGCACCATCCCTCTCTCAGAGGCTCTGGACTGTGGGTTCTGGAGTAAGAGGGCCTAGTTCAAGTCCCAGTTCTGCCACTTAATAGCCCTATTCTAAGGAAGTTGGTTAAAGTTATTCTCTGTGCCTTTTTTCTATGTAAAATAGAAAAAAATAACACTGATCTCATAAAGTTGTTGGGATGGTTAAAAGTGGAAATACATGTAAACCAAGCTAAGCAGTGCCTGGCACAAAGGAAGAACTTAATACATGTTAGGTGTCATTATCTATCAGAAAACTCTAAATCTTTGGAAGAGACGGAGCCCTAGCTGTCCTTATCCTTAAACACTGTAGCCAATTACTGGTGAGGTATGAAGGAAGGGCTGCTGGGAAGACCTAGGTTAAAAACTTAACCCCCATTAGGCTTCCTTGGTGACCCAAATGCCACCATTAGTTATTCCTTTGTATCATCATCACACTAGTGGTCCAGTGCATGAAATTAATGCACGGGGTGGGGGGATGTCCCTCAGCCCAGTATGCACCCTCTCCAATCTGGGACCCCTTGGGGGATGTCCAACTGCCAGTTTAGGCCCAATCCCTCTCACAATCCGGGACCGCTGGCTCCTAACTGCTCGCCTGCCTGCCTGCCTGCCTGACTGCCCCTAACCGCTTCTGCCTGCCAGCCTAATCTCCCCCTAACCACTCCCCTGCCAGGCTGATTGATACCTAACTGCTCCCCTGCCAGCCCGATCGCCCCCAACTTCCCTACCATGCTAGCCTGATTGCCCACAACTGCCCTCCCCTGCCGTGATCTGCCTCCTCCACTGGGACCTGCCTTCTCCGCACGAGGTGGCAGAGACACTGGGACCGGCCTCCTCAGCACCGCATGGAGCTGTGGAACCCCCAGGCCTCGCCACATGGAGCGGCCTCTGCTGTACGTGTGGTCATCTTGTGGCAGCCATCTTGTGGTGGCCATCTTGTGGGGCCCATCTTGTGGTGGCCATCTTGTGATGATGTCATACGTGAGGGTCACCTAGGATTTTATTATTATAGATTAAGCTTTCAAATGCTACTTGGAAAGGGAGACCAGTGATTTTAACAGGTCCTTTAAAATAATTAGTACCTTGAGGAAATGGAACATGAAATAGATAAGTATATATGTGAGAAGCAGGAAACAAGCAAAGAAAACCTGGGAATGCAGGACCCTGAATAGAAGTACTAATGGTGAAGGAAACTAAGAAAACCCAAGGAGAGTATTGGATGCCTGTGTTCCCAAATGGACAGGAAGGTAGATAGATATAGTGGCATTGTAGACAAGAGCTTGCCCTTGCATACTCCTTCTGAAAATGTGAGCAATGCTCTTTCCTTTTCCTCCTAGGCATAGAGCTAGTTCTGACACTGTTGGACACCTCATCACTTAAGAGGGGGAAAAAAAACACATGCAGAATGCATTCAAATTTAAAAATAGACCTCAGAAAGGAAATATTGACAAAATGCCTAATATGCTAAGTATGAGTATTAAATTGAATGAGGCACTTGGGGCAGGGAAACAGGCTGTACCACATACATTTGGAAAGATAGTACTAAACCAACAATATAGAGGGCTTTGGGTTGAATAGCAGGATGCATAATGTGAGAGAGAAGTTGGAATGGAGTGGAGAAGCTGACTTAATATCTGTGCTGTATGGGCAAGGTATGATATTTGCAAATCCCAACAATTAACAATGGATGTGAGTAACCATAAAGTTAAAGGCCTAAAGGGCAGATAAAGTCAAAACACCTAAGGAAGGGGACCCTTTCCCCCTCCCTACGTGGGAGTTCATTCTGTGGGACCCTTTTCCCCTCCCTACGTGGGAGTGAGTTCTGTGGGACTCTTCCCCCTCCCTACATGGGAGTTCATTCTGTGGGACTCTTCCCTCTCCCCACGTGGGAGTCTGTATCTATTCTTCAATAAATTTCCACCTTTGCTATAAAAAAAAAACACATAGGGAAAAACAGCAATTGCTTTCTGAAATGCTTACACATAAAAGTAAAGGGAAAAACCAACTGGTAAGAGAACTTCTTAGGAACTGAAGTGGTGAATCTATAAAGTGGACAAATGAAGACCATTTAATTCAGGGACAAAGTACATTTAATATCTTCTAATCCTCTATTTCTCTATCAAACTACAACAAGGACATCGGGCTAGGTTCTCCTCATAGATGAATCAGCATCTCAAAAGGCTGAACAATGGAATCACTGGAGATAAGGCAAATGGAGGTCTGAAAGATTGCTAAATCCTCAATTTCATATTAATTAAGCCCACAAAAGATTTAAAAGCCACCAAAGGTAATGGGAACAACTCTGGCCATGAAATTTGGTAGTTCCATTACCAGGTGATGGGCTACTAGTCCTAAACTAATGACCAGCTAAGAAATCCAAGGAAAGAGATAAATATTCCATTTTGGGAAAGGCAGAGGCAGCTGCCAAAGCATCAAAGAGAGAACAGCTGTGTTCTTCACTTAGGGGAAAGACCTAATTAAGTTGAAAATTGCAAACTATTCAGAAATGGATGATTCAGTAAGGGAGAAGGATGATGAGAACATGAATTGGGTATAAAAGAAAAGGAGAACCGTTTCCTTGAAAATACACACTTTAAAGCAAAGTTAAGCTAAATACATTCAAACAGAAGTCAAAGAGGAGGAAGAAGCTCAGAATGCTTAACACAAGCTAGCTCCACCAATGTTTCACTGTAATTTCCTTGCCATTATGAAAGAATTTTTACAACCAAAGCCCCATGACTAAGAGTCAAATTTCCCATCCTGCCTTGCTCTTTAGAAATACAGAGAAAAATCCAGCCAAAGGATAACATTGTAGTAACCTGGTTATTACATAACAGGAAAGGGGTGAAAGGGGAGACCAAAAGATATAGACATGCTATATACAGAGCTTTGCCAAAAAGTGGCATTTAACAATCTCCAAGTCTATTCCCTGTTGATTGATGGGGAAAGGGACTAGACAAAGACAATTTATATGCATGCCAAGTAAAGTCTGGGTGACATGGGAGGCTGAAACAGGTAATTGGGCAGGATGGACGTGGCCACTGCAGTCTCACTAAATATAAATTATCCTATCTAATAAAAGAGTAATATGCAAATTAACCATCACTCCATCATTCTGTGACAAAGATGGCAGTGCCCATAGCAGCTGGGGCAGGACGCTGGCAGCATCACCCCAGCAATGTGAGCCCAGCAGGCAAGTGCGTCCACAGGCAGCACCCAGTAGGGCCTGCTTGGCTGTCACCATGGTGTGGAGCAGACAGGCCCTGCAGAGAGCAGAGAACCATGGGGATTAAGCCCAAGCCCCATCAGTAGGACATCCCCTGAGGGCTCCTGGATTGGAGAGGGTACAGGTCAGGCTGAGGGATGCCCCCGCCCCGTGCACAAATTGCGTGCACCGGGCCTCTAGTATATATATATATATATATATATATATATATATAGTCTCCAAACAAAGGAAATTCAGGTTCTCTTGGCTCTCTTGGCTCCAGGGCACATTGATCCTGTGACCCCTGTTGCAGGGGCATGCTCCCCTCTGTCCCACATGGCTCATGGTCATGTTGGGCCCCACACATGGACAAATGGACTTTAATCTGGCCTTGAATGCTGAACCACACCCAGCTACTACATGGAATGAAAACTTTGGACATAGGCCCTGATTCTGACTTTGCTGAACTCCCAGCTGCACCTTTTTCAGGACTGCCTTAAGGGGCAAGGGACTGTGGAATCAAGAAATGTAATTCCATGCCAATAAAGCCTTCTTCCACATCCCATCCTCCCATGGAGGCTTCTGAAAATGCTTCTTTCAGCTGCAACACAAGAACCTTGCTCCCCAAAATGAGTTTCATTTACTGGCATAAAAAATGCCTTCCAGCCCCCCAATAATCTTTTCATAGTCAACGAACAATGAAGAGTCATCAAGTATCAGCAATAATGAGACCCTGTAAATCATTCCTGTCCAAATGCTTCATTTACAGGAAACTGGAGCCTAAATAGAGAATGTAAGTTGCTTGAGATCACAAATGGAGTTAGCAACAAATCCAGGACTTGAATCCAGATGCCTGAATCAGGGCTTTCCCCCCTATACAACAAAAACACCAATAAAAAGAAAAAGAAAAAACAGGAAACACCACAGTAATTATTAAAAGAGAAAAGTGATCACAGGGTGTTTTAACAGTATAGAAATTGTTATTTAGATCATCTTTGAGAAATGCCAATACAGTACTACAAAGAAAAAGCCAATCTAAACAGACTGGGCCTCAGTAAACTTGCAGTCCAATAAAACAAAACGAATTTATTTCAACTGATAGAAATTCTGGCATTTATCTTAATGAAATCATCCAGTCCAAAATAGCCCAGATTAGAGGAAATCATGAGGGAAACAGAAGCTAAAGACTTGAAACTCACCAGGCATTTTTTGAAAGGAGACATTTTAAACCCCAACATGAGGAAGAAACTGGCAAGGTTAGAGGGAAGGAAACTTCAAGGAGACTCAGCTGTGATTCAATTGAAGTGTTGTGGTCAACGGAATTGCCAGTGACACAGATAACACAACAGGCAAACTCAAAGAGTAAAACCTAAGAAACAACCTGAAAGGCCAATATCTATACAGATGCCAACATAGTAGACATGCTTGGATTCTATCAAACATGCCCCTGGGCTAGTTAGGCACACCAGTTATTTCCTTCCATCTCACAGTAATGCTTCTGACTCACTGATCTTTCTGGTTCCACTGTTATATTCTACTGCAGTTTCCCTAGACAACATCTCTCCTAAACTGGAGGAGGTATTCCTTTTGTAACAGAAATACACACTTCCTGTCAGTCCTTTGAGATTTCCAATGGAAAAAAAAACAAAAAACAGAACAATGCCCTGGGGTCACATAACAAATTCAGTTAACACAAACTTCTCTGATCCTTGCTATGTGTTAGAGTAAATCATTTTACCCCCAGCATCTGTAAAATGAGGTGGATACGAACTTCCCTGGAGATTAAACATTAGTGGTTAACATCTGTTGTGTGGTCATGTTAAGAGCAATTGACTTCCCAGCAATTGTGGCTCAGTGGTTGACTGTCAACCTATGAACCAGAAGGTCACGGTTTGATTCCCGGTCAGGGCACATGCCCTAGTTGCAGGCATGATCCCTAGCATGGGGCGTGCAGGAGGTAGCGGATCAATTATTCGCTCTCATCACTGATGTTTCTCTCTTCTCTCTCTCTCTCTCTCTCTCTCTCTCTCTCTCTCTCTCTCTCTCTTCCTCTCTCTCTCCCTCTCCCTTCTTCTCTGAAATCAATAAAAATATATTTTTTAAAAAGAACAATTGACTGATCGACATTTGTTTACTGAGGGTCTTTTCCATTCAAACTAGTGTGCTATGAGCTATGTGGGAGGAAAGCAACTTTAACAAGAAGGCAACTGTAACAAATGAAAAGAAGCCATTAAAATATTCCATAAGGGAACATGAAACTACTACAACCAAAAAATTCTTATTAAATGTCATTAAAAATATCTCTACATTTTTTGGAAAAAAATAGTGATGAAAGAGAAATTGTCCCTAGAAGGAAAGAGGATAGATTTAGGCTGAGCTTAAAATGGGGATGGTGGGAAGAAGAGATAAATAAGAAACATCAAGAGAAAAAGTGTGTGGGAATATGGGGAGAGGGAGGAGAAAAGGAGAGAAAATCTGTAGTAAAGTTAGCAGTTTACAACTGACTCCATAGAAGAAAGAACGTGAGATTTGGTTTAGAGTGTTAGATTTTAAGAACTGACCAACTGTGAGAGGTGTGATATGTTAGCTAGGGAGGAGGAGGTTTCTTAAACTTTAAAAGAAAATGGAAATAGATATAGCCACCTTGCTTAGGAAAAGAGGAATGAACAATCTAAGTTCATTACACCCTTAGACTTATTTGTCCCCTAATACTAGGGTGAAAATGCAGTCCTTTGGTAGAATTTCACTGGTCCTTAGTTTTTAACTGAAATTTTTTCTGAAATAGACAAGTGATCTACTACTTCAGTTTGATTTTCACCCCATGTTTCATGACATTGCCACTGAGTAGCTTACAAGAAAGGAATGCCAAAGGGAGGAAATTAAGATGAAAGGGCAATTACCCCTCAAAGCAAGCACACCATACCATCTGTTAACTTGCATATAGCATTCACCACAGATCCACTGGCAAATGGCTATGTGCTCAGGAATCTGAAAAGATTATACACAGATCCCAAAATGCAGAATAAAAGAGTTTAGAAGTTGAAGGGCCCTAAAAATTATTATCCCCCTCATTTTACATTAAAAATTTGGCAAAAAGCAAATTAAAGTGATATAAACTATGTATATAAGTGTTGAAGAGGTGCCAAGTAGAGATCACAGTAAATTAAGTGTTAGTCAAGAAAGGCTTCTTATAGGACTTACATTTTGCCAAATATTTTTTTTTTATTGATTAAGGTTTTATTATTTTTTATTGTCTAAAGTTTTACATAAGTCTCCTTTTTCCCCAATTGACCCCACCCCCAGCCATTCCCACCCTGGGCAAGCCCCCACTGCCCCAGTGTCTGTGTCCATTGGTTATGCTAATATGAATGCATACAAGTCCTTTGGTTGCTCTCAAACCACCCCCCTCCCCTGCCATTTGTCTCTGGATCTATTCTTATTCATCAAATTATGTTGGTCATTATATCCCACATATGAGTGAGATCATGTGATATTTATCTTTCTCTGACTGGCTTATTTCACTTAGCATAAGGCTCTCCAGTTCCATCCATGCTGCTGCAAATGGTAACAATTCCTTCTTTTTTACAGCAGTGTAGTATTCCATTGTGTATATGTACCACAGTTTTTTAATCCATTCTCATTTGCCAAAGATTTTAAAGTGAGAAAGAGATACAGAAAAGTGAAGAAGCGGGAAAGCAAACCAAGAAGAATTACTTCATCAGCCTCATATTATCACTGTCATTCTTGAGAGTCTACTATGGAGTAAGTACTTTTCTAAGTGTTTTATCCATTATTTTATTTAATCCTTACAACTCCCATGTAAGGTAGATACTACTAGTATACTCCACTCTACAGATAAGAAACCCAAAGACTGAACAGGACAAGTCACACAGCTATTAATTTGCAGAATACAATGAGAAGTTAAAGTCTCTGACTCTCAGGTCACTTCTCTTTCTAAACCAGATTGTGCTAAGAATAAAGCACTCAGGACACCAGGACAAGAAGAATGACATGGAGGGGGGGACAGTAGTATCTGATTCACAATTATATTGTTCTAAAAAATATTACACATATAAATATCACTTTGGTTGCTGATCTAAGCAACATTATTGTAACACTGTTCATCAGCCCATCAATAAAGATATGAATTGAGATTTTGAGAGGTTAGTGACTTATCCAGGACTCTGTGATGAATAAATAATAAAGTGAAAATTACAATTTTCAGTTTCCCTAAGGCAACAGGACATGAAGCTATTTTAAGGCTATGATTTTTTTTAGTATTTTGCATATAGCACCTGGATTTGGAGTTTTAGGAAGTCAAAATTTATACTCTTCCAGTCATACTAATGATGGGATGGTTATGTTCAAAATATTAAAGTGCTGTTGTTGTTTTCCCAGAATATGCCTTTTTCAAAAGCTACACTGGTCACCCCTGTGTTGTAAGTTCTTTTTGCATATTCCTAATTACATACAGTTCCCTCTGTGTGTGTCCAATATCCCCCACCTCTACCTTTCTCTCTCTCTCTCCCTCTCTCTCTCTCTCTCTCTCTCTCTCTCTCTCTCTCTCTCTCTCTCCCCCTCCTGCCTTCTCTTCCTCCTTTCCTCCAGCTCTCTCTCCCTCTCTCTCCATCTAAATTTGTTGGCAAACACAAACATGTCATAAGGTCCCTTACAAGCCAATGCATTTTACTCCACAAAACCACAGGCTGCCCACTAAATTCAATGTACTATAACCAGTGAACATGAGCCACACGACTTACATTAATATAAGACAAACAGCTCTATGCAAGGCAGGAAGAACAATGAAATTTCATTTATCAACTGTGTATTGAGTGGCTCTCTCCTGGTATTTATATACAGAGGATTTTATAAGGAGCTTCAGTTGAGTTTTTTCTATCATTAACAAATTCATTTTTCCACTACAAAAAGAGGCAGAAATCCAAAGACACATAAATTCCCATCATTACTCAGATAACACTGTCCCCATAGACCTGCTGTGAGCTCATTCATATGACAAAAAGATATGACCTTTCAGGTAGAAGCTGAACATTTTTCAGCCCATTGGCAGAAAAAAAGAATAGAAAGGTCCTTTGCAGAGTGGCTTTTTTAGAGGAAAACTAGAAATTTAAAAAAATTGTATCTCCCCATTTATTTTTTAATGAAAGTCTGGCATGAAGTAGGAACAAAAAATAGAGATTCAAAATGTTATCTGCCACCCATTAGCCATTTAAGAGCAGTGAGGGAAGAGTGGGAAGTATAGGGATCCTGGGGTCTAGGGCATGCATATTAATATACAGGGAAAGCAAAGCGGAGGCAATGCCAACAGAAAATAACAAACTCTGCTTGTATTATCACAGGTTTTCAAGAATATGTGCATTTTATAATGTATATTGTACGAACCTCATTTCCAAGTTCCATAAGAACCTTTAGTGGCTATCCCACAATTACTCAAACCAGAGTCCGGGCTAATTCTAAAAAATGATATGATAGTGAAGGCAGCTTTTCAGGATCCAGACATTCCACAGTGAGTAAATCAAATAGTTATCCAATGTTCCTTTAGAGATTGATCGCTCTGGAGAAACTCATGAGGTTGTCAACTCTTTGTACTGCTTTTCCCTCCTCTGAGATTTTTAGTGCCCAATATTATGGAAACCACACCGCCGCAACCGCCTGCTGCCTCAGCCACCACCAAATTCCAAACTTAGAAACAAGCTAATAGCAGCTATTTGCAACTTAGTGTTAATTTAAATAAATACATTCTCCCTTCCCAAAGGCTGCTTGAAGTTTGAACTATAATTGTAAAAGGAAATGCCTGACCCTCTGTTAAAGGGATTACAGACAGCAGCAAGCAGATGAGAGGCTTTGAGCAGTGGGGTGGTGCATCCAAAATCATGCAAAGTGAGTATTTCACTGACTGAATCTCTGTAATAATAACAGCACTTTTTTTTTTGAGCATTACTATGTGCCAGAAAGTACATTAAGTACCTGGATCACCTCACAACCACCCTGATAAGTAATATCTATTTTCACTCCATTTGGCAGATAAGAATATTTAGGGTTCAAAAAATAACTAATTTCACTAAGGGCAATAGCTATTAAATGGCAAAGATTACCATGGTACTTAGATTTGTCTTATCCCATAATCCATATTCTTAGTCACTATAATGCTACACTTGCCTTTGGATTTACAGGCTGACTAGTGATGTAAGATTTGAGTAGAATGGAAGAGGGTAGAAACAGTTGTACTGACTCAACAGAACTTGCTCATATTAGTTGGAACCTGAATTGATGTGACACTGCCTGTTTGGAATAACAATAAAAATTTTCAGGTTGATCTATGAGGATTAAATACTAGTATATAGTATATAGTATATAGTATATAGTATATAGTATATAGTATATAGTATATAGTATATAGTATATAGTATAGTATATAGTATATAGTATATAGTATATAGTATATAGTATATAGTATATAGTATATAGTATATAGTATATAGTATATAGTATATAGTATATAGTATATAGTATATAGTATATAGTATATAGTATATAGTAAAGGAAGTCTGGATTGTGCCCCTCATATCCCTGCCAACCCTAGTTTCAACCATAGATATGTGTATCTTATTTCATTTCTCTCTTAATTCCTCATTCTAACTTTCTCTACCTTTCTTAATCATCTAAGATTCTTACTTTGAGTCTCAGTTGAAATGGCTGTCACTCCTCTGTTAACTTTTTGGAATTCTATGCTTGTCTTCCTCTCAGAGTTGCTGCAAGAGATAAATGATCTACTATGCACACCCTATCATGATGATTTTGGGAACTTTCCATGATTTTAGACATTCTATATTGATGACAGTGGAAATTTAAGATACCAAAGGGGCTTTCAGTAATGCTGCAAGTAGAATATTGGGTTCTGTGCCTACATTTTTGGCATAGGTGTTTTAATCTGTAAAGGATCCTAGATGATTAATATTAGGTTTCTGGAAGAAGCACCACTTCTAAATCCAATAAAACAATGCCTAACTTTTCAAAGCTCACTTATTTAATAGACAGCCAATTCCTTATCTAGAGATTATGTTCTCTAAGATCTCTAAGTCATTTATTTTTGGTAATTTTATTTAGGACAAATGAGAGAAAAATGAGGGACTTAAAGGTGTCCTAGATGGGCAAACAAATGCACAGATGAAAACATGGATCCAACATGCCCTGAACATTTATCTCACAATGCTCTTTTCTCAATGACACACATTTCTGGGTGTGGAAGCTATCAAAGAGAGAGTGGGATGAGGAGCTACAGCACCAAAGAATATGGCTCCATCATCTTTAATCTGCAAATGTAATAGTTTGAATGTTTGGGTGGGCCCAGTTGATAACCTATTATTTTGAGCTAAAGAGCTCTTTAATATAGAAGAATTCCCCTATCCCAAGAATACAATGCTCATTCCTTGGCTCATCATCCTGCAAAAAAGGAAGCAAAACACACCTCTAACCCAAAGGTAATCAAGAGGAATTTAGTCCAAAGCAGAAGGCAGACAGGCAGTCTGGCAGACACGGTTTCAGTCTGGAAATGGGTACCTTCAGACCATCAGCATATAATGTTAGTAGAAACATTTGCTATCTATTTCAGTACTACCAGAATCTGGAGACCATTGTAAATTATACCAACTACAGAAGAAACTTTTTCTGGCATTTTAATTACTGGAACATTACAGATTAATCACACAAACTTTACTTAAATGGCAAGTCAGTGATTTTCCTTCATGAGGGGACACACCACACTAATGGAAGTCTTAAAGCAGATTGTGTTTCTTTGAAAAGTGTATTTTAAAGCAAAGATCTAAGTAGATAGTTTTATGGGTCTCTAATTAGCATTGCAGAGGAAACACCAAAAGGTTAATAAGAGATGGTTAGTTTGGAATGGTGGTTTCCTGGTGCCAGCTCTAGCAGCTCAGTCTGTTTGCAGACTCATTAGCTGCATAGATTGATTAGAAGCTGAATTCAGGAGTGCTCAGTTGCTGTGTTAGCAGGCTAGTGTGATTCCATACAGCTACCCTACAGCTAACTAGGGTCCAACATTAAGATAATGTGTTCTGCAGATAAAGAAGGAAGGTTTTCTTTGCCTTCAATATCAGTACACATCAGTTACAAATCTGAAAGCGTTTGGTGACGCTCCAAGAGGCATAATGAACCTTCTAAAAGTTGACAGTTGGCACAAACAAAGGTCTGGCTCCAAGTCTTTAAAATCTACTTTGTGAATAAACACTGCATTTCTCAATTCTCATTTTGCCATTAAGCAAAATCATCCCGTGTAAGAAAATCCAAACTTAATAGGGTACTCGTAGATAATCACTACACTTCTAAAGTGTACAAACAGATTGATGGGCAGTGGGTCAAGCAAAAGAATTTGCACTTTGGGCTTCACTCTGGACTTTGCCATAATTTGTGTGCTGACATTAATAGTCTTTAAGCCCTTAGTGCATCAGCTTTTCTTCCAGAAAAAAAAAATGGAACAAATATTTATATGAAGCATGTCTCTGGAATAAAATGGTTCCTTTAATTAAAAGGACTACATTTTATAGCTACTTATGGTAATAATAATAATTCCCCAAGTTTAAAATAGTTCCTATTTGCATATGAATGATAGTTCAGCTTCTGTAACTGACTGGCTTTGGTTTATAAACAATCTGACTCTTACAAGCTGGAAGCACTTTTTTCAATAAGCTGGTTATTAAATTAAATTAACATCAAAACCATTCCTTTGGTTCACCTCCTGGATTAGAGCAACTGACAGTCTCATCGATGATTAAAAACAGAAGGTGGTCATGCCTTGGAATAGTTTGACCAGTCTAAATATCTTGGAACCTAAAACATTCCTCTCCTCCCTCTTTTCCATATATTAAAAGGAAAATATTCTATTGTTCATGCAGGTTGAAAATTCCATACAGGATAAAAGAGGAGGAAAAACAGCAAGTGTTCAAACATCAATTTTTATACAAATTAAGGACAGAAATGAGATGTGGAGAAAGTGGCCACACAGAAATTGGAAAGTGTAGCTCTGGCTCTAGATTTGGATTTGCAAACTCATGGCTGGGAAACTGCCTTGGTGCAATTAACTAAGGTTACCAAGTTTCTACAGGTGATTACACCTGTAGAAATATACTAAGTTTGCCGAAATTGGTTTGGCTCAATGGATAGAGCGTTGGCCTGCGGACTGAAGGGTCCCGGGTTCGATTCCGGCCAAGGGCATGTACCTGGGTTGCGGGCACATCCCCAGTGAGAGATATGCAGGAGGCAGCTGATCGATGTATCTCTCTCATCGATGTTTCTAACTCTCTATCTCTCTCCCTTCCTCTCTGTAAAATATCAATAAAATATATTTTTTTTTAAAAAGAAATATACTAAGTTAAAGCATAATATTTCTTCCCTTTTAAATAGATATTTATGAGTAAACACTTGGTAAACTTGCACTCCTGCATGACTGAAAGTCTAGGTACTAGACCATGCATTAGAAACAACCTAAGGTTTAACTAACTGGGGTGTTTTAAAATTCTATCTTCCGCCGAATTAAAAATATTTCTGTTAAACTAAGACAGGAAACTAAAAAGTCTCATTTGACAGTTAAGTATATAAGGTTAAAAAGTACTAACTATATAAGATGGTGTCCTCTATTGATTTAGTTTTAACAGCTTGCAAGTTTGTTGTCTAGCCTGCTGTAAAGAATAATGGAGTAGAAGTATTACTTCTGATTACCAGGAACCATCAAAAGATAAAGGGTCTCTCATGAGGCCACCTCAATGAGACAAAACTTTAAATGAATTCAGCTGTAAAGAGTTCATTTTCTGATAAACTCCTTTGGTCCCTTCTGGATTCAGTGCCTTTCAAATCACCTCTGCTACATACCATCTCACACACATATTCCTCTGACTACACAATGGATCTTTGACCTACACCATTAAACCTAAAATCCCATAACACCCTTCTGACTTTGTCACCTATACACAAACATCCAGCCCCAAAGGACCTGCTCCAAAACAACTCCAGAGACTGGTATCTCATTGATAATATTTTTAGTTCGAGCCATGGAGAACTTCTTTGTAGTCCCTATACATGGCAGAATAATTGGCTTATGGGGCTTCATTCCGGCTACTTGAAAAAGATTCTGTTTTGTCTACCCACCTTGGGCTATGTATAAGCCTCTAAAAAGCAACTTTTCTGATGGCTCAAACCTTTTCCAATCTGGTGCTTGGTGATTTTTCAATGGCTGGGGTTTTATTGGGGGAAAGCCTTATAGGAATAGAAATGGAAAAGACATGTCAAAAAGCCATAGTTCCAGGGGGAAGGGGGGGCAGAAACAGATTAACCAATGAACTTATATGCGTATATGCATAGGCCATAGACACAGATAATAGTGCAGTGAGGGCCTGGGGGGAGGAGCGGTGCAAGGTGAGAGGGTCAATGGGGGAAATTGAGGGACATCTGTAATATTTTTTAATAATAAAGATCAATTTTTAATTTTTTTTTTAAAAAAAACCATAGTTCCAGCCGAAACCTGTTTGGCTCGGTGGATAGAGCGTCGGCCTGTGGACTGAGGGGTCCCGGGTTCGATTCCGGTCGGGGGCATGTACCTGGGATGCGGGCACATCCCCAGTGGGAGGTGTGCAGGAGGCAGCTGATCGATGTTTCTCTCTCATCAATGTTTCTAACTCTCTATCTCTCTCTCTTCCTCTCTGTAAAAAATCAATAAAATATATTTAAAAAATAAAAAAACATAGTTCCAAAGTGAATGTGTCAGATTAGCTTTCTTTGGTCCAAAGTGAACAGACAATGAGCCATCTGGTGAAGACACAGACCAAAAGTACCCAGGCAAACACCTGACCCTGGATGACAAAAAGTATCTATGGTAAGAGAGGAAAGCCATCTCACAAGAATTTTACCCAAACAATAAAGAAATAACACAAGATTTTTGGTATTCTTGAAATTTCTCTTTAAATTAAAACTGGACTTAATTCCCCATATTTATTTCATAATAAAGAGGTTAAAGGGAAAATGAATAAAAAAATACTTCATACATATTTAAGACAACCCATATGATCTTTCTAGCCTATAAAACAACTTGTTTTGCTTCTCTTTTGTTATCCTGTTGACAGTGTCCCTACTTATCATGCCCTACAGAGATTGCTTTGTCATGAAGCAACTGGAAAACTTTCACCTAACAAATCACTCAAGTAGAGGATAATTTTATCTACCATACTACATCGGGGCCTGTATTACACTATTCCTTCAAAGGGATCTCATTACACTAAAGTATCCTTTGAAATGCATTTTCCTTTCCAGCTCAAATAATCTTAATTAATTTATTCACTGATCCTATGCAGTCTATTCCATACTGAGCCATTTATGCTATTGGGCAATAAACTCCTAGAGAATGAAGTTCTTAATTGTTCAGTGTGCTCCCTTTATATATCGTCCAGAGCTTTCCAAGTGCTTAGAAATATAGAAATTCTTAGATCCAGCCAGTCAAGAAAGCCCCTGGCAGTTATTCTCCTGATGAATAATGAATCTATGACCACAGGTAATTATTAATAATAATAAATTTTAAAATACACACTGAATATGAGACAACTAAAAGTTTCAATGGACCAGGAAAAACAGTTTAATTTTAAAAAGAGGAATATTGTTTCTAATTCAAAGCCAATGAACAGAACTGTCCTGACAAAATTTCTCTGAACAAAAGATCCATGCTAAAATAACACTAGCAAACAACTGATAACAGCGTGGATGTTTCCATTAGTTAAGGATGACTTTTTATTCCAGCAACTATCTTGCCAATAAAATGTAAATAATGCTTTGGAAGGAGTCCAATTATCTGGATCAGCAATGTAGTTGAAATAAACAAAAGTATCTACCTGTCACCTTTATTTGTTTTAATCTTCATTGTTAAAAGTATTACATAGGTCCTCCTTTTCACCTGTCACCTTTCTTCACACCTATTCAGCCATTGCTGAGACTAAGAATGGATAAAGTTCCTAGACATCAGAGGAAAAGGGAAACTGGACATTGAGTACCACTGAGTGCCTCTAAACCAGGTAACTAGACATATGGGAGATGAAACCTACCACTTTATGGTGACATTAACTAAAAATGAGCAGGAAGTTCAACCTCAGAGCACATAGATTTAAAAAGAAAATGTTTACCATTGTGACATTGTTCAAATTAGAACATCAAGAAAGAATATTTCATGATACTGTTAAGAAAAATAAGATCTTAATTGTAAAAGTCTTCTTTTATTATTTCCTTTTCTTTATTGGCACAATATTAATTAGGTTTTAATAGTCCCAAGCTCTATTCTTATAATGATATCTAAAAAGCTGTAAGTCATACATATAGATACACCATATACATATACATACCTGTCTTCAAACAATTAAATATTTCACTTGGTACATTTGCAAGAAGCTGAAGACATTTCAAAAGATTCTATATGAGAAAAACTAGGGGGAAATAACCACATGAATTGCAAAACAGTGCATCTAGCCACAAATATGCTAATTCAGGTCCAGGGGGATATAGTCAACCTCTTTGCTGAAGTAAAGATAAAACTTTTTGACAGAAAGTGCTATTCTGATAAAATGAAATTTTCAATTATTCCACGAACATCTGGTACATGCTACCATTTCTGGAACCCAGCAGCACACTACTTTGCAATGTCACAAAATATTGTCCATTGAGAACTCCCTATTTTGCCAAGAAACTAGCTGAAATTAGTATTTGGAAATTTAGTAAGGTGAGAGGTGAGTCAGGGGAATAGGTAAAAGGATAAGAAAGGGATGTTCAGTCACTGAATTATACTTTCATTAAAAGACTAAAGGAAATGAAATTACACATTGTTGGTACAGTGTTGAAAGTCTATATATCTTAATGCACCTGTGGTTGAAATTAGAATATGCATAGTATGCACCCTACAGAACATTTCCTTGGCTAATTTGCAACAACAGTTGCATTAGACACAGATCAAGTTTTTCAAATCCATGTTTTACACAACAAACATGTTAAATGATATTCAGGTGGTGAAAATAGCAAATAAAAAAGTTAGTAAAATGCAGAAGAACCTACACTTTGAGAAATACAGCAATCATTATATTGCATTTGGGTGCATTTGGATGTGAAAAGCAGATAAATGTCATTGCAAATTTCTGTATGATGCTTCCATTTGGTATCAATTAGCATGGGAAGGAAACCAATTCAGTATTTTAATGAACTCCAAATTGCATGCATATTAGCACAAGTAGAGCCATCTTTTCAGCTAATGAATTTATAATCAATAATTCAAATCATAAGGTAAGAGAGATTATGTGTGATTTAAAACAAATTAATTGGGCTTGGGACTAGTATGTATAGTGCTAGGACATGATCTTCAGAAAACCAAATTTCATATCAGGACCATATATTTAAGTAAGCTTAACAGGAATATACATCATCACAAAGGGTCATGCAAAGAAGCCAGGAGGAGACAGAGGCCTACTAACCCCAGCACTACTCAACCCAGAAATAACCCTGATAGGAAGAGATTCAAGCCCAGTGATACCCTCAATTGTGCAACAAACCCATGAGCCTCTAGAGTCATCTCTGATCACCCTACTTATCAGTTACTGTTCTTAGAGATTGCAGAAATTACATGAGATGAAATTCTTGTCCATACCAGAAGGTGATAATTTTACCAAAGAACTTGAATTCAGGGAAGGAAAGCATTGGTTAAAATATTTGAATGTGACACCCAAACTCAGCATAAAATCACCTCAGAAAACAAACCAGGATCTGCTGAGTGACAACATTTACTTGTTCTCAAGGCACTCTGAGAACTACAGAGTGATAGCATTCCAAAAAGTGTCATATGCCAGTAGAAATTATAAGATAATTGTCCATCACCTTCTTTTCTGGGAACAAGAACTATGGTACTGGGGACAAGCTGAGACATATTAAATCAAAGGCACTACAGATGACAAATGAAATTGTAATTCAGTCACCTGGCAACCAGGAAATTCAGCTCAACCAGTTCATCAACCCACTGACCTGGTTTTAGGCATGTAGAGAATAACACAAGGATTAATAATAACCCAGAAAGCATAGATTCCTGTCATTCCTTCTTATCTCCATCCAGTCCCAGCTCAGGGATGTGCTTGGTGGAAGCAATCAAAACAATCCAAAGATAAGTGTCTAAACCCCTAACTTTTGCCCTTTGAGTGCAAAAGGCTTCCAGACATTCTCCTTTCTAGGTTGTATATATTGATTCTGGGTTCCCATCCCTAGAAATGTGTTCTCAAGGAAGAGTTGCTGAAAATTAAGGGATTTAAGCCTTTACTCTGAGAGTCACAAAGCATCCTTGATATTCACACCAACCATTCTTCTGCTATAATTGTAAGAACAAAGCCCAAAAAAACTTTTGGCAGTGTAAAGAAGCATGAAATAGGTGTCTCAGAAAGCTAAAACAGATATAGTTTGTACCTTTTCTTCAAACACTAGCAACACAATATTATCTCATTGAACAACCTGTTCCCACTCTAGCTGCATAAAATTATCTGTATTTCAAAAATTCTAAGGTTTCCCATCAATCATGTGTCTACATATGTGCAAAGAAATATGCTGTACTAATATCCAAATTGTAAACATCACAGAGAGAGCTACAAACATGAAACCCATGGTGAACCAAACTCCCCAAAACAAAGGTGTAAGGTACACTCTATTGGGTATATTTGACCCAACTTTGAAGTGGTTCTGACAGAACCAGAAGAAATATCATCAAGATCAGAGTTAGTCTGACAAGGTTATTATAACCCTTGCTCTTCGCCAGAGACATCCACTCAAACCTCAAAGACAGTTAAGCTCTGAAATCCTCAGGATTTTAGAGCAATTGGGTTTGAGATGCCAATCACAGTATAAATGAGCCAAAGAGACCTGGGACTACCTTTTACCCCCTTAGGAATCTTTGAGACTTTCAGTGATGGTCTGAGTCCAGAGCAGATTCCATTTTTTCCTCCTTAACTTTCTAAATTGGCATTCCTCAATAACAATGATACACCGTACTGCTCTGGATTGAATCTAAGTAAAACTCTTCTAGATCGAATGATTACAACATCAGGCATACATGGTAAATGAACTCAGTGCTTTTCTTTCAACCACTGTGTCTTAGGATAAAAGGAAAAACATTTATTATGTGAATGTAGGCTTGAGATAATAAAATGCTATAAAATGTCCATTGTTGAAATTATTGCTGTTGTTTGAGATAGCAATAATTAACCCAAGCAAATTGGTGACACAGTCTGGGTAGCTAGCCTAAAGTTCATTTTGGATATAACAATTAAGTATCATTAGGGAAAGCTCAGAAGTACTCGGATATTATAAGGAAGAGCCTGAGATATAGGCAAGACCTGAATTCTCTTTGTACCTGAACTTTAATGATTCAACCAAATTAAAAAGAACAAACCCAAGTGTTGGTTCAAGGTTTAGCCACTGCTAGACAAATGGAAACAATGAAGATACACACGTGAAAATATAATATTAAGAAACAAAATGTGAAAATGTTGCCAAAATGAAACAAAAAATGTGTTTGTATATAATCATCTTCTACATAATCTACATTTTTATGTAGAAGAGTGTTGAGATAATGCTCCCCATTTTCTTAAAATAATCTCATTATTACATAATCTACCATATATATATATATATATATATATATATATATATATATACACACACACACACACACACACACACACACACACACATTATATACTATATATCCCATTTGTAAGGAACACTCCCTCAGAAGAAAACTAGCTGTAGTCAACTGATATTGTTTTCCTAGAAAAATGTGACAAAAAATTAAAACAGATGTTCTAGCTAAGCATAAACTGAGAATCAATTATGAATATTTCCTTTTCTAAAGTCATTTAATATTAGAGAGCATCTAACTAAAACCCTTTCTGATATAAATGAAATAGCTTTTCTTTGAGACACAAGACTAGTAAATGATACATATAAGTCTGTGTCCTGTGACACATTGCTAAGCTGCTGATAAAGTTTCTTTTTCAATTATATAAATGTTTATGTTTTTAGCGTTAGCAAGGCTGCCCAGATAATATATTATCTCTGAGGATGTCACTACTCATTCATTAGGGAAGGCAGCAGTGCACAGTCAGTAGTGACCTCTCTATATTATAGACCTTGACACTTGGATCTACTGGGGAGGGATGAATTAGAAAATTTAATAGAATATACAGTGACTGATTTTTTCCATGGAAAACATTTTGTTTTGTGGATCATGCATTTTTTCCTTTGGATTCATTTACAAGACCCAAACAAAAGCATTTAATGATGTTTACAGTGAAATGAAACAGCTGAAGACCAGCACATAATCACCATATTTTGTTTTCTCATCTTTAAGTCTTTTAGCAGTGGGGCTTCCAGCTGAGTTTGCGTCTAAGATGTAGCCAAGCATTCTGAAGCTTCACTGAGCCTAAACACCAAGCTGAATTCATAGTTCTTAATTGAAAAAGACAGGCTGTTCGCCTACCATGTTTGCATCAGTAAAATATTGAAAATGACATTTGTGCCCAAGTCCATCCAAACATTCTGCCTTAGCTGAACACTGCTAATATTTTTGTACCCTGGTTTATGCCTAACACAGTTTTAAATAGCTCCTCTTGCTAAAGCACGTGTGGCTGAGATCACAAAAATAGACTCTTCTTCATACATGAGTATGCTACTCCTGACATGTACTTTGAAATACATGTACTTTGAAGTGTTTTTCATATCCAACAAATGTCAAACTGAGTCAGCCATGTTTTCTTACCCTGGTATTTCCTATGACCAATGGCATGGATTTTTGTGGCAACCAAAGAGATCTGGCAAAGCAGTCCCATAAACATAATAGAATGCCTTGTACTTTCCCTCCTTGGTAAAAAAATATGCAATCTGTGGTCAGAGAACAGACTCTCTCTCTGGGTAAAGTTAACCAGCCTGATACGGAAATAAAATCCACCCATTTGGTCTCATTAGTGCTGTGTTCTATGCAACTTGATTGTTCAGTTTCATTCATATACTAAAGCACTTATTCCTGGTAAGAAGGCATCTGCTCATTTCCCAAGTGCTCAGTGCAGTTATTAATTGAAGAGAAATTATATATAGAGTCAGCCTTTAAATTGCCTGAATATTATACAATCCCAGGAAATCCATCCAGGGTGGGTAAAGATGGGTCTGGACATGTATCAGGACATCTCCAAACCCTGTAGAAGCTGCTGAAGGGCATGAACACAGTATGCATTTTGACAATACACTCCATATAGTAAAGTAGTACAATGTGCATACAAGAATTCTGGGGTTTTTTTGGCATCTGTAGTTGCAACTTACATCCAAACAGCCCTTACCATGGTCAGGCATCTGAGATCCCATGGAGGTCACACTGGTATTCAGTACATCATTCACAGCAGTATCACAATACAGGCTCCGCTGGACATCATGCTCACTGTCAGTCTGGTCGCTCTCCTCATGTCCGCTATCCTTCAGGCTGTTGCCCTCTAAGTCCTTGAAGGTGGAGCTGCTGGGTTAAAGAAAGAATGACAATTTACAACTGTGATAGACATCATTTTGAAAATCTTTCAGTGCCAAGATGATGTCAGTTTTGTGGTGAGAACAGCGGTGACTGGATTGCTCAATAGGGTAGAAGGAAGAGAAATTTCAGGTTAAAGATAATGGAACTTAACATTGCAGGGAGGTTCCCACTCTTGGATGCTGATGCCGCTAATACTTTCATTCAGTTATCTTCAGTGCATTACTATAGGCAAGTCAGAAGAAGCTGCAAATCTGAAACAACCACCTGCAAAGAATATAATCATTTCAGAAAGTTTTCTTTCTCTTATTATATAATCAACGTAAAATAATAATAGCTAATGTTTACTGAGGAATTGCCATGCATAAAACAGTATTGTAAGTACTTGACATGAATTAACTTTTTCAATAATCACAACTCTATAAAAGTATATTAATAGATATGTAAGAGAAAATATGTTAATAGATATTCCCATTTACAGATGAAAAAATAAAGGCATATGGAAGTTAAATAACTTGCGCAAGGTCACACAGCCTATAAAAATGTAGTAGATCTACAATGAAACCCAGGCACTCTAGCTCCAGAACCTGGGCCCTTAACTACTATGTATACTGCCTCTCCAAAGATGTCTACTAATCAACTGAAATCAAATAAAATGAAAGTGGCAGTAATTCAGGTGATGCAATTAAAATAGAAAGGATTATTGGGATCGGAGAACTCAGGCCAGTTTTAAATGAGAAATACAGAGGGAAAGAACAAGAAAAGAAGAGAGGAAGGAGCTGAAAAGAGGAAAGCCATGGTGTGTAGAAGGTGAGACAACAGGGTAAACCAGAAAGAGGGCTCCAACAAAACTTTGGGTGTTATGCTGAGAACATGGAAACTTTCAGTTCAAGAGTTTGTGGGTAAATTTTTCTTGCACTTGTTCAATCAATCTACCACATAATTCACTAAGTATACTATCTACAAAGCTCACACCATTTCTCATGAACTAGACAATAATACATAAGGTATATCCATAGAGGCCCCACCAGCTATTTCTAATACTTTGTATGTCCTGACAGAATCTGCAGCTGTGCTGCACCAGGGGCCATAAATTATGCAACTAAAACACCTAGTGAATGGTGAATCCATTCCCTAGTCAGTGAGGAAGCAGCAAAGGCATACTCAAGAAAATGTGTTGTTGTCTCAACAAAGGAAGGTGGCACGCTTGTGAATTAGGACAAGTCCCAACAGACCTACTGTACCTCTAAAAAGGAAGCCCTGTGGAGATGACACTGCAAACTTGCTTGATCTGTTCAACCTTGAACATCCATAAGCCTGAGGCTTTGATAAGAACATGCAGTACATATGATGAAGAGCTATGCCATGGATACAATGGATACATCGTCATTTTCCACACTTGGTCTAAAGGAATCACAGCAGATTTTTAGCATATGACCAACCTAGATGTAAAATGCTTGCTTCCCTGAATATGAAAGAGAAAAGATTTAAAAAGAAGTAACTGGAAAGCCATAATTATAAGAAAAATGAAGATCAAGAGAGAGTGAAGCATTGAACTGTTTGCTAATTATTGTCAGAAAGGATAACTGATCATCAACTGTGTTAAAATTAAAATCATTCAATAGGGCAGCTCACTTAGCTCCTCCAAATTATGTCATGCAGCTATTCAGCCCTGTGGACACAACAGAATGTAACTCTACTCAAAAATAAATCATTCTATAACTTTTTTATGGTTAAGAAGACTAATTAGAAACACATGGTTTAAAGTTAGCCACCATTTCTATCTTTATGGCACAGATTTTGGGGCCTCCTATAAATACTAATCCCACAGATGGAACAGATTCAAAGTTTGTTTTTTCAGGAAAAAAATGGTCCTGCCCACATGCAATTCCACATATTAGAAGAAAGGAAATTACCTGTCTGGATGTGGTATTATAGGCTTCTACATTTTTATAGCAAATATTAATTTTTCTATATGCATTGATGATATCTGAAGCATATGAAAACTTCTTTAATCCACAGCCACAAAATTGTTACTTTAAGCCAGAGATTTCAACCCAGAATTCACTGCATTTTCGCAGTTGCCAAAACTTGCTTAAGATACATGATAGTAAAAAAAAAAAAAAAAAAAAAAGGATACATGCTAGTGAGGGATATAGTCTGAGGGCAATTAACCATCCTTTAGAGCAAAGTTTCTCAATCTTGGCACTGTCGACATTTTAGACTGCCTAATTCTTTGTTGTGGAGGGCTGCTCTGTGCATTGTAGGACTTTTACCAGCATCCCTGGCTTCTTCCTACTAGATGCCAATAGTGTCCCTCCCAGAAGCTACAATCAAAAATGTCTCCAGATAATGTCAAATGATACCCCAATTTGAGAACAACTGCTCTAAGTTCTTTAAACTCTGTTCCTGGGACATGTTAGATTTTCAGACTGTAGTGAAAAGAGCACTGGATTTGGAGTCATTAGAACTAGTGTTAATCTGTAGTCTGCAATTTCATCAATGGAACCCTGGGCCAGATATCTAATGTCTTTGAGTCTCAATTTCCTTGTCTGTAAAATGCATTTGCTAAAAACGCCTTCATGAGACCATTGTGAGGACTCAATGAGGTACTGTTCATGAAGTACCAGATATACATAAATGGTCAATACATGATTATTGTTTAATATAATCATTACTCCATATGGCAATGTTTTCATTAAGTTATAATTAAATATTATATTCATAGTCTTTTAGGATTGATGTAGAAAATGTATGTTTAAAGAATGTTTCTACGTCTTCCATATTATAGTCAGACCTTGTCCACTATGTTCATTTTCCCTAAAATTTAGGAATAAGAAAAAAAATTCTCCTGTCAAATGTGTATCCTTTCTTTATTGAAAAATGAGATGATATGCCTGGCACACTTACCATTTTGTCTTGCCTTTCCAAGAGCTGCAAGGTAAATATAATGTTTAATTGCAGTGATTTGGATGCCAGGGATGTAGCTTCTCCTAATTGGTTTTGGATCTGCCTTTTTAAAATTGATTATTCTATTTTATATGCACCTGAATATTATAAACCATCTCAGGACTTTTTACTTTTAGGTAGAAAGGACAGAAATAATAAAATAGTGAAGAATTGGCTACTAGGAAGTAAGGGACTGGTAGTGTAAGCATGAAAAGTTATGTATTCTCAAAAGAAAAAGGAAAAGGGTATATACATCTCCCCCAAACATTGGAATAGTTAACTCTTTTAAAGATCAGTTTGCCTATCTGACAAATTAAGTATCACTTACTCTGATACTGTAAGGACATTTAGTGGCTTAATGAATGAATTTGTGTAAGGCAGTTTCAGACCCAGTGAGCAAGATGTTACATATTTTTAAAACAGCCTGGTAAATGGATACTCACCCAAAACAAATAACAATTTATGCCAGTCATTTTAAAATGCTGATTGTACTTGCTTTATTACCTGTGTATCTCTTGGGAGACAACCTTTAAACCAACTTTTGTGGGACAATAAATTAAGAGTATCTGTTTGTAATGGTATTATAAATGCAGATGTTTCTATTATTGCCCTGGTAGTCAACAGAGGGACAGACTTGTTTGAAAACACCTACAACAAGACTCTAAATATAATAGTTACTCAGAAAATGTTTGATGAATAAACATTATTCAAATTCTGGCCTGCATTTTCCTTTTAAAATATTAAAAATATTTCCAAAAGACAGGATAATCTGAAAGGAAACAGGTCATATATTCCTAATAGGTGACACCACATACCCAGGGAATGGAATCTGAGGGTAAAAATTAGAAAGAAATGAATGTAAAAAAGAGTACTGTAACTATATTTAAGAAATATTGGGAAGATCCCAAAGTGGTTCCTGGACCACCTGTATCACAATAATTTTGGGAACCTGTGAAAACTGGAAATCCTCTAGGGATGAAGCTAGAGACACTGCATTTAACAAGCCTCCCAAGTGATTCTAATGCACATTAAAAGTCAGAAATTTCTGGCTGGAAGGAAAGTTTAGTGCTAGTTTGCAATGGAAAAATGCTGAGGTTTTCTTCAACTTATTTCATCCATTCATTCAATAAACGTGTATCAGCACTTTTTATAGACAAGGCACCATACTAGGTGCTGAAAATCTTAGGACAATTTGGGTGGAAAATGAAAGCACTATGCATGGTTTAGAAGCCAATGTTCATTTTCCTTTCCACACTGCTTCAGTACCTTGTTCATTGTCTGTGTTATTTTCTTTGCCCTGCTTGATATTACTCTAAAAGCACGGCAAGAGCAGATATCAGACAGGAGCACAGAAACCAGTCATGAAGAAAGAGTGGTGCAGCTAGGGCAAAGTACTACTGTTGGCTTTCCTTGCTCTGAGAAGATAGCAAGGAAACAAACATAGCAGGAAGGGAGTCCATCCAGGAAAAAATTCCAAATTGTCTTGTGTTGTTAAGCTGGGACTCCAATACATGCCTTGGGTACACCTGCAGTTTGCAGGTAACGTTCTGGAAGAAAATACAGAAATAGAAAACTAAATTCCTCACTGCATAACATTATGGGGAATGTGCCATATATCTTCCTTTTCCCTTTCCCATCCACTCTTTACTCTTCTCAACCTTGATTTGTGCTAGGAGCACTCCTTGCCCTTTAGCTTTCTATTGGTTTACCTGAGATAGATGTGAGAGAGAAAAAGAAACCTCTATGTAAGCAGTCTGATCAAGACAGTTAACAAGAAGGGTCCAAGAATGAATCATCCTTAGATGAGTAGAAAGTCAGTAAAGGAAGAGAGAATGGATAGGAAGGGGAAGTTCTCAAAGTTGGCCTGAAATTGGATTGGCATTCAAAGAAACAGGGACTAAATTATAAGATTAAAACTGATGTCAGATTCACAATTTCCTGGCCAGCAGCTTTTTCCAGGCATTATCTTCAATACACTACATATGGCAAAACCCCTTTCAAATGTCACTGTGAGCTATTGAACATGGTTTACAGGGTTTTATCACCTGGTGTTAGAAACCACTATCTTTTGACATTTCCACACATTTTACATTTAAAATGGTTAGTCTTCAGAAAAGCATAGCACACAAGGTTTCTGTATCTTTGCAGGTATTGTTCTTTGTCTGAACCCAATTGATCCCATAAATTCCAAGGCTTTTGTGGTTTTCCAAAGCCCTCAAGATTCCAGAAACAGAACTTGGCAAAAATGCATGTGTCCCTGAGATTTCAGATGTTTCCTCTTAATCAATGTGGTCCCTAGTGAAAAACAAAAACAAAAAACAAACCACTATCTTTGATTGCAGATAACATCAGGAGACTTTTCCACTGATAGCCCATTAAGTCCAGGTTGTGCCTTTTGTGGGTACATGTGTGTAAACAAAAACATATAAAGCCCTAGCCAGTGTGTGGTTCAGTTGGTTGGAGGGACAACACCAAAGGTGGCAGGACTGGTTACCAGTCCGGGTGGCTGCAGGAGGCAACTAATCCATGTTTCTTTCTTCTCTCTCTCTAAAAATCAATAAAAAGAAGTAATTAATCAAAATCAGAGGTTTCCAGTGAGTCCCAAAGCTTCTGTGGAAATACATTTAAGCCAAAAATAAAATGTTTAAATGTAAGTTTTCATCTTATCAATCTGCCTTGTATGTATATTGGATATCCAGGGCTAACCTAAGATGGTGAAGATCTCCAGGAATCTTAGCTATCTGCCATGCTATGAAAAGCAGGCTCATGCTCAGTTGAACCTGGTTTAGAATTCCCAAGTACCCACAGTTAGTCCAAGGAACCTATGAAAATAAGGCAAGTCCCTGTTTTTAACAGAAGTTTGTTTTTTTTAAGGAGCTTTGCTTTACATCCTCATAACTATTTTGTAACTACCAAATTTTACTTCTTTTTTTTTAATTGTTTTATTGCTTAAAGTATTACAAAGGGTATTACATATGTGTCCTTTTTTTCCCCCGCCCCTGACAATCCCCTGGCCTCCCCTATCCCCCAGTGTCTTATGTCCATTGGTTATGCTTATATGCATGCATACAAGTCCTTCGGTTGATCTCTTACCCCCCTCCCTCCTGCCCCCCAACCCGCCCTGGCCTTCCCGCTGAAGTTTGCAAATTGTACTTCTTAATCCCTTCAACTTTTTCACCCAGTCCCCACTGGAAATATTGGGGGGAACGCTTTGTAAAGTATGCTGTACACCTGAAACTAATACAAAATAATATTGAATGTAGATTGCAATTGAAAAATAAAATTTAATTAAAATAAATAAATCCAGGGTGGGGAAAATGAGTTTTGAAATAATAGTTGTGAAGTGGAAAACAAAGCAGATTTCTGTTGCAAAATAACTCTAATCAGTGCACAAAAGAGGGTATTTTTCCTCTAAAACAAATTAGTCAGATAATTTTGAATCCCTCATGTTTTGTTTTTTATTCTGTGGGCCAAGAATGAACTCCTCACAACCCCTTTAAAAAATTAAGTCCAAGCTATGCTATGAGAATAATCCTGGGATATTTGTTTTCAGATATTTAATGATTATCACTTAAAGTCACAAGTGATTCCAAACCAATACAGATAAACTTAGCATGTTTTCAGGGTTTACTGCAGCATTGTGAAATAAACTAGGTATGAATTAAAGCTGCTTGTACAACAAGCTAGTTTATTCTGCAAATCCTACTCTTCTGGTGATGTACATTCATGGGTTTAGAGACAGCAAAATAATAGAATTTTCATATGTGGAATCTAATGAAAAAAATAAACTGATGAACAAAATAGATCCAGAGACATAGAAGCATGAAACAGACTGTCAAACCTCAGAGGAAGGTGAGGGCGGCGGGGAGAAAGTGGATGGTGGGAAGTGATCAACCAAAGGATCTGTATGCATAACCCATGGACACAGACAATAGGTTGTAGAGGCCTGGGTTGGGGGGCAGGGGTGGGCTGGATGGGGTCAATGGGGGGAAAAGGGGGACATATGTAATACTTCCAACAGTAAAGATTTTAAAAATAATAATGGAATTTTCAGATTTTCTCTATTGCAGTTCTAACATACCTTGTTTGTGCCTCTATTTAATTTCTAGTATTTTAACAAACACATTTAGGGTTCAATTTTAGCTGCAAAATAATCACTCAGCCATCCAAGAGGATACCTGCATTGTCTGTACTGGTCTGTACTGGTTTTTCTACACAAGTTCTTGCTTTGCTTAGCTCTCCTTCCTTGTAGGTTTTCCTGAACCCCTTGTCTTGCCCCCACTGGGCACCAAATGGAATCTTCCTTGGCAGTAGTCATCTCTGCATTCACTTATGTTGAGGCTTCATGGATAATTGAGTTATGACCAACCATCATACAAATCTACACTTTGTTTCATTTTAAACACTTCCAAATTTTAGGAAGTATTGAATAAGGCAAATTTCTTTTCTTTCCCTCTCTCATATACAAAGTTTTTTTTTAAAAAATAAGGAATTAGTTTATCTGTCATTAAAATAACTTCAGAATAATTTCAATATTGTCAAAACAACAACGATCTTGAAATTTACTTAAGTTCCACATAAGAAAATGTTTAAGATTTCTCTATTTACAGTGAAAAGCAAAAGGAATTTTGATAACATGAATTTGAATGTATCTGTTCTCTAATATTAGATTTCTAAATCATCATATAGTATAATGCCAACTTTATTTTTCAATTTGTGTTTATGCATACATTTAGATGTAAAGAAATATGATAAAATGCCAAAAGTTATTATTTTGGGGTAGTAGTGATTTTTATTTAGCTTTTTATGCTTTTCTGAATTTTCCAAATATTCTACAATATTTGGAAATATTCATTTTATGTTAGATATATATATGTGTGTGTGTGTATATATATTATTGATTTTTTTACAGAGAGGAAGGGAGAGGGATAGAGAGTTCGAAACATTGATGAGAGAGAAACATCGATCAGCTGCCTCCTGCACACTCCCCACTGGGTATGTGCCCGCAACCAAGGTACATGCCCATGACCGGAATCGAACCTGGGACCCTTGAGTCTGCAGGCCGATGCTCTATCCACTGAGCCAAACCGGTCAGGGTTCATTTTATGTTTTAACTTATTTTTTAAAGGTTTTTTAATTTTTTATTTAGAGAGAGAGAGGAAGGGAGGAGAAACAGGGAGAAACATCTATGTGAGAGCAAAGCATTGATCAGCTGCCTCCTACACGCCCCCTGCTGGGGATTGAGCCAGCCACCCAGGCATGTGCCCTGACCAGGACTTAACCTTTCCCTGCACAAGAATGCCCAACCAACTGAGCCACACAGGCCAGGGCTATGTGTTCATTTTAAAATCTGAAAAAGGCATCCTTTAAAAAAGTTAACCTGTTTTGTTTTTTATATTATATCAAGCTTAGCTGTAAAAATAGGCAAGCAAACCAACATACCTTTTGATTAAATGAGCTCGGCTGTTCACATAGTTGGAGTCAAAAGAATAGTTTTCAGTCTGCAATGGGAAAAAATTAAAAATGTTACATAGATGATTCATAAAAAGAGCCAAACTGTCCTACTTGGGGTGGGGGGCATTTTTCTACAGGGCAATAAGCAATGAATGAATCAGAAACCAAGGGCATAGTGGAGCAACAACCTGAGTAATGCCTACCGCCTTCTTGGGGCCCTGGGTTTTCTGTGGACGCAGCTCTCACCTGCAGACCAAGATGAACTTGACACAAACATCCCCTAGAATGAGGCTGGCTAATGATCATGCAGCCACTTAGGGGAAGATACAGCATGACCCACAATCTTTACAGAAACTAATTGCTTCCCATTCCCTAGTGGACACAATCCTGTGCCCATCAAATTGACTCGAAGTTCAAAGGTATTTTTATTAGTAGTAGATAATTAACATGTTAAAATATTTATTCCATAGATATGGATATGCAAGGTAATCCCTCACTGTGGATTTAAACTCTGCACTTCCCTTTAAGATATTTAACTCAGTGCTGGTTATGCAGGGAGGCCTTCGTTTTATCACAGTTATAAAGGCAAACAAGTATTATGCCAAAATTGAGTGAAGGGCAGTCCACAGGAGGTGCCAAAGCCTTTCATGTGAAACATGAAGTTAGCACGCAAACCCCTGTCTCAGCTCCTATCGTTAAAACACCACTGTCTAATCTGGTTACAGTGGACTGCCTGAGCACCTGCTTTACACAAGCAAATGCAGAATACCGGCCAGATGAAAAAGATGGGAAAACAGCTTATGAGCACCAGAGGTTGGGGATAGTAAAGGGGAGCAGCCTTAGAAAGTGGGAATACCTGGAAATATTGGCAGCGATTTACTAGTCTTAGTTAAGATGACCTTATCCCCAACACTAAAGTACTACTCTCATTGAACCATTGTATAGATTGAAAAATGCTCAAACACATCTCCTCCAATCCCCTGCCATTCTAACAGAAGTCCTCATTATTCTCACCATTCCTTAGGGCTTTCTGAAATCACTTCAATTGAAATTGCCTGGAAAAGGAAACACAATAGCTGCCTAGCTAGCAAAAAGGCAGATTCCTTTCACATGACTACCTGCCAGACATTAACTGCTAAGCTCTTATGCAGCTTTTGATTTCAAGGAGCTCATAGTTTGGGAGAGGAGTAAACAGGACAGGTGATAGCAGATCCAACTACTACATGAGCACCAAACTACCAACAGTCAGGGTGGGGCCCTTAAGTATCTATAAAAGGTGAGTATCTAGATGGGACTGGTGACTCGGTGGGAGAAAGGAGGAGACGGTATGAGAAGAAAATCCTGCCATTATCTTGCATCCACTCAGGCATGTCCATGACTGCCACTTGCCCCTCATTTGATGATGGTCTATCTAATATCCACTCTCATTGTTTTATCTAGAGGATAAAAATCCACGTTAATGTTAACCACAAGTATCTTAGTGCTGTTGGAAGGAATGAATTGGAAGAGTAAAAATCAAAAGGGTCAGTTCATAAGAAAATGGATACTGAAATTGTTGCAAACACAGGAGGAGGAGGCAAACTTGAAGCTGCACTGGGAATACAATGCTGGAAGTATTGCTGAAAGAGGTTATCTATCAGTCAGTCAACCAACAAGCATTTCTTGAATTAATTTCTTATACCAACATCATAAGCCAAAAATGGTATTGTGTAAAAGCACTCTTCCATGATATTCAGTAAAATATATAATTTAACAAATGGAAGTCACCCAAACCCCTAAAAAAAAGCACACTATCCAATTAAAACAGGGAATTAATTACACACTCAAGAGTTCAATTATTTAGTTTCACTGTGCAACCTTGTGAATTTTACTTAATTTCTGTGTGCCTCACTTTTCTCCTCTATAAAATAGGGATAGTAGAACATAAGTCTGAAGGGGAAATTTAACTGTATTTATCATGACTCGTGGTGGGAATCATGAGTCATGATATCCCTTGCTTCCTACAGATCCAAAAATCCAAGTAGGATCAGAAATCTGACTTCACTCAGACAATAAAAGAGTAGCATGTGCATGTTCCATCTGTCTCCAAACTTACTAAATCATTCCCTTAAGAACGTTAATAGACACACTGATGCAACAAAAAAAAAAGGAAATCAAGAAGATAATGGCTTTGCAGGGAAAGCATAAGCAATATCCCACAATGTTGTCATGTTAATGAACCAGTTTTCAAGTAAATATTTTGCATAGCTTTGCATATGAAGACATCCAACCTCTGTGCACTGGGCATCAGATATGAAACTCTGCAGAGACATGACCTCCAGGCATGGTGCCAGAACTACACATTTGAGCAAATAAGCAAAATCCTACCAATTTTATCCCTGGTGACTGTACTACTTCTTGGTCTTAGTGGAATACTATATCTCACCATGAGGATTCTCACTCACAGGCACTGAGTTAAAAGAAGAAACATCTCTCTGTGAGGCAGCTTGATTGGGATTATGGATACAATCTATGCAACAGAATTATTCTAACTGGCTAGACTACACTATTCTGGCCTCATTAGTACTACAGTCCAAACAACTAAGCTATCTGGTCATAGATGGCCTACTATAGGTCTGTGTATATTTACATCAAGTGTTGCTCATACTGATTTAAGGTGTATGTTCAAACCCAACTCCTGTGCCTTGAAAGGGGAAAATTTTTTTACACTTCAGGTGACACAAAGAATGGTACTCAGGCCACCCTGAAGAAGGAAATCTTTTCTCAGTGAATAGTTTGCATGTCTTAGGCCAGTGGTTCTCAGCCCTAACTGCACATTAGAATCAACGAGGGAATTGGAGGAGGGTATTTTTGTTTGTTTGCTGTTAAGATACTGTTGCCAAGGTCCCACTCCAACAGATTCTGAGGTAATTGGCCTAGAGTAGGGCCCAACAATTGGTATTTTTAGAAAACTTCCCAGGTAATTCTATTGTATATTGAGAGTGGATAACTGTCCTCAGCAAAGGACTAGCCACTGAATTTAACCTAATGTGGCTGTGTTTTCTAAGGCAAACCCAGCTGTTTAGAAGATGGTACCTTTTTTATCATATTATCTGCCAAGGTCACCTCAGTATAGGATACTGAACACAGCACAAATAAACTTTTTAAGAAATAATAAAAGAGCTTTTCTTTTTTGCATGAATGCATTGGCTCTTGGTTAGCCTTATTTAATCAAAATTTACTTGACCTTATTCCAATCCCCTGTTTAAGTATTCCAAATGGCAAATAGCATGAAACATTTGAAAGGGGAAATTTTCTCTAAATGTCACATTAATTTGACTAGGAAATGTCCCCATCTCTAATGAGACAGCCAAGTTAACACAAGAACACAGCAAAGAGACATTTGTTTCTGAAAAACCTAATTTTGACATTAAAAAATGGGTCTAGAGCAAACTTTTATTTCCAGTCTCAGTGGTAAATAAGTCAATTCCCTATCATTTAATACTAGAGGCCCAGTGCATGAATTTTCATGCACTCGGTGGGGAGGGGGTCCCCTCAGCCTGGCCTGTGCCCTCTCACAGTCCGAGACCCCTCGAGGGATGTCCACTTGCTGGCTTAGGCCCGCCCCCTGGGGGATTGGACCTAAGCCATTAGTCGGACATCCTTAGCACTGCTGTGGAGAGGCTCCCGCCACCACCACTGTGCTGGCCAGCCATGAGTCTGCTGAAAGCGTACTGACCACCAGGAGACAACTCCTGCGTTGAGCATCTGCTCCCTAGTGGTCAGTGTGCATCATAGCGACTGGTCATTCCCGGTTGTTCTGCTATTAGGGTCAATTTGCATATTACCCTTTTATTATATAGGATATTTCTCCCAAATTCTGTCTCTAATTAAAAGTCTTTATCCTAGGAATTCACTGAAAGCAGACTTTTCACTAGACTTAGGTTTAATAAAATCTTGACTTTCTGAAAACCTAAAAAATAAATACATCTGGATAGCTGAGCTTTTAAGATAGCTTAGGGCTTTCCCCTATAAGGACTAAAACCATTAAAATCCTAAGCATTCTGCCTTATTCTAAAGTGTATCACATAATTGCTTATTAGTTTTTAGGAACACTTATCTGAACATAAATCTTTATAGCATGCAGGTTTTGGCCATATACTCGCTGACCCCTGTGTTTTTGAAATTTTGTCTTTAATTTTAACATTTCCCCAACCAATCTACTATCTAACAATCAGAATTGTTACTCCTCGGTGCTATTAGTATATTCCAAAGTGCTTCTCTTCCATTTTGAGTTTGATACTTCTACTCTACTGTGTTCTTTGAATCTATATAATTATATTTGTTAGATTACTCTAGAAAATAAAAGATAAGTTCTGGGTAGAGAGCTGAGATGTTGTTATTTCAATAGGAAATTACATGATCTTTAATATAGAAACTTTTGTGTAATATTTGGGTTTGGGGTTTTTTTGTTTGTTTGTTTTTTCCACCTAAGAAGTATTTTTTGCTTGCTACTTTCTATTTCCAGCTCCCTTCTGGATATATGAGGTTTCTAGTGAAATATTTGGGTGGGTGGTATGTAATTATGTCTCTATGTTAATAAATCTGACACATCAGAATTCAAATATTTTCACTTTGTCAGGCCCCCAAGGTACCAGAACGCCCTACTTTAATTGTCATTTTGCCTTTCTTTTACAGTTCAGAATTGTACCCTAGTCACATTGACTGAGACTCTCTCCGAACCACATTTATCACCAGGAAAGACCTCAACCCTAAGGAGAAAGAAGCCCAATAAATGCAGATGTTCAGGACTAGACTCTTTGCCCAGTGGCACAAATCCCCAGGTTACTACACAAAGCTAAAAAGTGTTGCAGACTCTGAGATTAAAACAGTGATTCCTCAAACCTTTAGGTTTTCATTTGAAAATAAACAGCCATTTTAAATTACATTTTAAAAGTCCCATCAAACTGAGAAGCATTATAACTGCAATCTGCTAACTACATATTTTTAACTTTTAATTCTTAGTCATTTTAGCAATATAAACAAGAAAACTGGAATCCCAAGTCAGATGTACAGCAAAGTGATTTTAAAATGTTGGTCCTTTTTTAACTGCTGACATCTAGTAATGATAATTGTGCATATTGATCAATGATGAAAAGACCCTTCTAAAAGTGATTGCTGTTTTAGATGTTTAAATGGCATCTCCTCACAAAGGCTTTTTTAGAAAATGAATTGACAAATGGATTTTTCTAATTTCATATCCCTAACATGTAAAAATGAAAATGTAAATTCTATATAAAAATAAAGCCATCATCCCTCTAGCTAGAACAGCAACTGAAGCAGGAATTAGTGAAGATGAAATAAAGGCACCATCCCAAGAGCTGCCATCACTAGAATGCTCATATTTACCTGAACTGGAAAATAAGCCAAGTAAGCTCCCCTGACCATGCTTACACACACACCCCAGCCCTAATACACACACACACACACACACACGCACACACACACACATACAGTGAACAATGTGGTATAATAGGATGACCTGGATTCCCTATTCCCTCCCCATGTTCGTCGCTGACTTAATGATAGCCTTAAATAAATTACTTATCCCTCTTGATGCCTTAATTTATCCATCTATAAAATGAATAACCCAAATGATGTCAATGCTCCCTTCAAACTCCAAAAGTTCTAGGTTTCTAAAACAAAATGGTTCTTATTAATTAATTCATTTGTCCATACAATAAGCATGCACTGAACACTGAAGATGAAAAAGAAAGACATAGGCTGCACCAAAAGGAGGTCACAAACTAATGAACCTCTTATCAGAGGTGTTTAAAATGTCAGCCATTCATAAAAACATGAAAAATAAACACACACACACACACACACACACACACACACACACACACACACATACACAGATTGGCACATACCACTTACCTGCAGATACATACATATAATTGTACACAAGCTATTACAATGAAACTTTGAGAATAACACTACTATTTTATAGAGCTAAATAACTCCCTAATAGCTGGATGAGGGTAGGTGACTCACATAGGAGGATTTGGCCTTTATATTTGTTACACATACAAACCCACATCACAAATACAGGAAACCTCCCTCTCCTATTAAATGGGCTATAAAATTCTTAAAGTTCTTAAATGTAGCTTGTGTATGTCCCTTCAGCTCCATTCCCACAGTCTTCATCACCTTGTGCCACTGTTTCTTCATCTGTATTTGCCTTTGCTCTAGCCCATTCTGCAAAATATTTCAGAAAGCATCCATTCTGCATACTATCTTCTATAGTTATAATTTGTTGTCTGTCCTTACTCCCAATAATTACCTTATAAATACACAGTAGTCTGGGTATAACTGACAGGGATAAAATGACACAGTTAGGTGCTTTCTACCCATCTAAATCCATCAGTTCTGCCACATGTCTGGGGATGGCAGTAGTGACACAAGATAGTGTTTCCAAACCAGAGTACATAAAATTTCTGTGAGAAGATAAGGCTTTGTCAGATTGGAGACCTGTGAGTCACAGATTGACAGTGCAACAGCTGCTTCTCTAGGATTCCAGTGGGTTTCAGAACAGGGCTATCAATGGGAAACGCAGGCCAGGTGGTTAATATCCAGCAAGTCAAGTTGAGTTTCTCTCATGGTGGCCTTTTATCTTCACTCAAATTTCACTGACACCATTGATGTGGTCAGACTACCTAGAGGTGACAAAGGTGGCCTAGGGACCATGTTTTTCTCTACCTTCGTCTTTGGGTCAATGTCAGGCCTTTAGAAGAACAACCCAGTTGCAAATTTTACTACAACAGCCTCCTTGACAAACCTAGAAACTTTCAGGAATATATACAATTCAGAAGCAAGGAGCCTTCTGAAAGACTGGGCTAAGCACCATACCATTAAAGAGATAAGCATAGGCTTCTGAATTAGGATCTGAGACCCTTTTCTATGTTCTTTGCGGGCCATTGTACACTCTAAAATAGTCTGCTTGTAAAAAGCTCACAGAATAGAAACAAACTCATAGATACAAAGAACAAATTGATGGTTGCCAGATATGAGGGGGTGTTAGGGGGATGGGTGAAAAAGATGAAGGTATTTAGAAGCATAAACTGCCAGTCATAAAAGTATTCATGGGTATGCAAAGTACAACAGAGTGAACATAGTCAATAATCCTATCTAATAAAAGAGAAACATGGTAATTAGCCATATGTCCGCTACCCTTCCCATTGGCTAATCAGGGCAATATGCAAATTAACTGCCAGCCAAGATGGCAGCCGGCAGCCAGGCAGCTTGAAGCTAACATGAGGCTTGCTTGCTTCAGTGATGGAGGACTCCAACGTTCCCCGCCTGCTGCTGCCGGCCTCTGAGCTTGCAGTTTGAAACATTGTTACAAATATAGAAGCTAAACAAAACCCCAGAAACCTGCTTTCAGCCAGCTGGGATCTCAGAGCTGGAGTTGATACAGTGTTTCGATTATAGAACCGAAACAAACCAGATACCTGCTTTCAGCAGCGGAGGCCTAAGAGCTGGAGCCTCAGAGCTAAAGCTGGCCCAGAATAAAAAAAGAAAGAAAAAAAGGAGCAGTTGGGAGCTTCAGTCACCCCCAGCCTGAAAACAGCCCTCAGCCCCTCACCCAGGCTGGCCAGGCACTCCAGTGGGGACCCCCACCCTGAAGGGTGTGTGACCAGCTGCAAACAGCCATCATCCCCTCACCCAGGCTGGCCAGGCACCCCAGTGGGGACCCCCACCCTGATCCAGGACACCCTTCAGGGCAAACCAGCCGACCCCCACCCATGCACCAGGCCTCTACCCTATATAGTAAAAGGGTAATATGCCTCCCAACACCTGGATCAGTGGAGCCGCGAGGCCTCCCGGCACCGGGATCAGCGTGACAGGGGGCAGTGCCCAAACCCCCTGATCGCCCTGCGGCTCTGTGTGTGACAGGGGATGGGGCCACAACCTCCCTATCCGCCCTGCTCTGTTCATGACAGGGGAAGGCGCCCCAACCCCCTGATCAGCTCTGCTCTGTGCCTGATAGGGGGGAGCTCCCCAACCACCCTGATGGACCCTGCTCTGTGCGTGACAGGGGGCGGTACCCCTACCCCCCAATCGGCCCTACCCTGAGCGTGACTGAGGGTGGCATCAAAACCTCCCGATCCGCCCTGCTCTGTGCATAACAGGGGGCGGCGCCCCAACTCCCCAATTGGCCCTGCTCTGAGCCTGACCAGGGGCTGCACCTAGGGATTGGGCCTGCCCTCTGCCACCCGGGAGCGGGCCTAAGCCAGCAGGTTGTTATCTCCCGAGGGGTCCCAGACCGCGAGAGGGCACAGGCCAGGCTGAGGGTCCCCGTCTCCCACCTGAGTGCACAAATTTTTGTGCACCAGGCCTCTAGTATTGTAATAACTATATATGGTGTCAGATGAGTACTAGATTTATTGGGGTGATCACTTTATAAGGTATATAAATGTCTAATCACTATGTTGTACATCTGAAACTAGTATAATATTATATGTCAACTGTAAATTAAAAAATAAATTTAAAAAATAAAAGAGTAAAACATAATCTAGATTGTTTGAAATAATTGCAATATATATCAAAAAGATATTCATCTAAAAGTTTTTAAATTGTGCTTTTTGTGTCCTCTTTAAGAAATCTGTCACTATCCAAAGGTAGTAAAGATATTCTCTTAGAAACTTCATAGTTTTTCTTTTAAATTTAGATCTACAATCCATCACAAATTATTTTTGTGAATGGAATGAAGTAGTGGTTGAGCTTTTTTTCATTCTGTATCCAGTTATTGCAGAAGTACTTGTTTTAAAAAGACCTTCCTGTTTCCCCATGAAATTACTTGGCATCCTTGCCACTCATATTTAATTGTGAAGCAATAAAAAGGTGGACATGAAGTTCTCTGTGCATTGCCATGGCTTTTTTATCAACAGGCTTTGCTGTAGGGTGATTGAGTATTAAGTCACGTTCTTAATTGGTGATTGTCCTAATTGTCGATTCCATAGTTGTGAACTCTGGGGTTTTCTAGTTTCTCCAGAGGAAAACCCAACATCCTCTTGCCTAATAGTATAAGGCTGGTTCGAGGCGTTCTGGGAAGTAGGTGGGAAAAAGAATGATAGGGGTTTCAGCATTCAATATGAATTTTCTTTTCACTTGCCAATCTTTACCTTTCCTTGTGCCTGATGAGTCATTTCCACTTTGGTTTAATTTTACCAACAAATAACTTTTTTTATGTTTCTTTGGGTTGGAGGAAAAACCAACACCCAACCATGCGGTGAGAAGTACTACTGTAACTGTCAAAATTCTAACCAATCCACCTGTTTTTAGTCCACATTATTATTTCCACCTAATTCTTCAGCCTTTTGAAGGATCTTAAGGACCAGAGGTTTTGCTTATTTTGGGTATTTTCCTTTGCACTTCCTTCACCCTGAAAAGTTCTTGCCATTCTAATGTGCTTTCAGGTATTATGTAGTTGTTTTACACATGTCTCCTAATTTCATTGAAGACAAACTCCTATTTAATAAAAAGCTCTCAGGAACAAGTTGATGCCTATTCTATGCACAGATGCAAAATAAACAAGACCTCCGTGTGGGTAAAAGCACCTTAAGAGTAAATAAAATTATGAATCCAATCACGTGAGTCACACTTTCTCAACCCACATAAACAAAATTCAACCTGTGAAGTAAATAACTATCAACCACATTTGCCAGTGAAACAAACCCCGGAGTCCAATATATATCCCCAAATATGTACCTACAACACATTAAAGCTATTTTGCAGGTATAGAGTACCTTTTATCCCCAAATATCAAAGTACTTTACAAGCTTGTGCCAACAGTTATTACCCCTTAAACAGCCAAGAAAACAAACACAAGTTAAGTGCTACAGCGATATTAAATACTGACTCAGCTAGAACATGTCACAAAAACGAGAACAACAAGCAAAATCCCCAGGAGCACTATTCTTGGCATTAACTACTACTGAAATGGAAAGCAAACACAAGATGGTAACGACAGGGAAGTGATTAGCCTGCTTCATATCTATTTTTCTTAGAATGACTTTCTTGGCTACTTTCAGTGAATGGGCCAGGAGAGTATAATCTAGCAGTTACACAAAGATAAATTTGGCACACACTAACTTAAGATAGTTCTCCAGATCTAGATGGAGAGCCCTGTTGCATAGCTCAAGAGATCCAGGAATGAGCTACTTTCTTTCCTGGAACCTTGGTGACAATTTCAAGTGTCCTTTAGAGACATTGGCAACCATCATTACAAGATGACTTAAGATGACTAGTGATGACTTATGGGGGTATCTCCTGTTTCAGAAGCTATGATTTGGTAAAACTGGTCCAACTGACAATAAGAAACTAATATAAGAACTTCCACAAGCAATGGCACAGGGAATTACAGTAGGAGCTCTTCTAAGTCCAGCCAATCTATTAGCGTCCTCCCCCCCTGACCCCCCCCGCCCCCCCCCCCCCGCCGCCAGCTCAGAGAAGGCCCAGAACTCTCAGAACCTGAGCTGGTCCATTCTTTTCCACGAAATTTTATTTTATTGGTTCCTCAATTCTCTGTTACTTAGCAAGTTATGTAGCCCTGACTGCCTTCAGAGTACAATTCATATTGAGTAAGCCTTGTCAGTTTAAAAGACTTTCAAAATATTTGGAGGGAAAGTAGCAGGTAGCCCTGTCTTTGTGAACAAAACTAACACTTCCAAATCCAGTTACAACCCCAATTTCATTATTTGTGCTATACATCGCTTAAAACCCAGTTGCCTCCACAAACTTATTTAAGAGTGAAGGTGTAACAGCCTTTGGCATACCACTCTAAATTCATTTCCCTTGTACCAGCCCATTGCTCAAGCCGGTAATATGTGACCATACCAACAAAAACAAATAATGTTACCATCTTAGAAATACTGAATGTGTTAGACTATAATATTGATGTTTCTACCTAGATACAATATAATAGGCCATTTTATTGTTTGTGGTCAATGAAATCCTCCATAGTTCTCTTTTGTCTCCACTGTTGTGATTAGTGTCACAGCAAACAGAGGGTGGGGGTGTCTCAGTTCACTCACTGGAATTCACAAAGTCAAGGATGTGCACACACAGCATCCTCTTATATTTACTGTCACAAAAATATAAAATATAAACATTATTTATTTCTGATCTTTTAAGTACTAATTTCCAATTTAATGAGGCACAATAAACATTTTTCAAAATCAAACTTATGGTTGCTTAACATTGGCAACCCTCTAATTATGATAAAGTCTAAACAAAGAGCATTTGGTTCTGTTGAAATTATTAAGCACTGAAGGAAATCCACAGTAGCCTTCAGTTTCTAGCAACTTAAATGAACATTGCAGCATATCAGTGTCGGAGGCAAGATAGAGTTACTCTTTAGTCTCACTTCATGAACCACAAATGAGAAGATGATACAAGAAAGGAAGAGGACTCAAGGAAATAATGAAAATGTATACTCATTCTCTAAAAACCCCTACCTGCCCTCCCAAATCCTAATAGACCTTCTCATTTTATGTGTCGGGAGGAGGTCAGGTTAGAATTTGACCTCATTTGGAAACAGAAATTAGTCGAAGGCTAATCTGACATAAGAGTGCTGGCAACCGTGCACAGTCAAGTCATAATTACATCTTGCAGAGTGACTAATATTATCAGCTTGAAATTGTCAGAGTATTACAAATATGTTATGCAGTTGTATAATGCACCAACAAAACAATCACTAAAGCACCTTGCATTTATATGGAACCTTTTACTACCAAAAAAATTCCAGAATGTTTAACAGACTATCATTCAAAGGTATCACTTGCCCCCACAACTGAATCACAATAGTCATTTTGTAGTGGTAACAGTAAGTAAAAAAGGTTTCAGGAGAGAGAAAATTTACTAAACCTTAGAGAAACCGTAAGGGAAAAGAATATTTTTAGATGGGCAGAAAACAAACACCCAAGTTGGAAAGTGGGGCTGAATGTACTTAGCTACATGTTCTCCAGAGCTCATGGCACAGAGTTTTGCTTCTCATCCAGCCAGCAAGATTTCTGTGAGGTGCTTATTGCCCGCAGTGGAGTAGGAGCCTCCTGTTTATATCATCCTGAAAAATTAATTAGCATTTGGAAATGCACAAAATACACAAAAACTTATCATTTATTTTTTCTTGCTTATATTTTTGCCTTTAACCAACATTACCTACTTAATCCTGCTGCTGCCATTATAAGCTAAATAAATATTATTAAGCCCATTAAAACAGGAAAGAACAGGTTAAGAGATGTGGCCTCTAATAGAGGGAAGTAATGTTGCATCTGCAGCTGGAATTCAAGATTTCTCACTCTGGGTCCTGCATTCACACCACTAGGCCACACCTCATTAGGATTCTGGAAAATGCAATAAAATAGAAGTAATTAGGACTGGCTGCCTGGGTGTACTATTTGGGAGGGGGAAAAAATACCCTAGCCTGCTTAAACGTGACAGGTTCAAGGGCAGTGAACACAACTATAACAATTTTCTCCTGCAGGAAGATTAAGAAATAATGAGGGGGAACACCTCACTCTCCCTCTACCATGACTTGCAGCAGCAAAAACCAGGAACAATTCCAAACTTAACTGTCAAAAAAATGTAATGTTGTCAGAAACATAACACCGTACTGTGTCAGGCAGTCATACCCTTAATCTGTATAGTTGAGTTCTACCTTCCTTTCCCAATACTGTTCTCAGTTTCCTCTCTCCCCCTCCCCAGCTTCCTTCTGGTCAGTCTTTCAAATACTCTTAGACATCTCTTTCTCCATTCACTCTTACATATACCCACACCCTTCTATCAAAGGAAACTTGCACACTCCTCATCCTGGTCTGCTCAATACTGTGTCTACATGATAACAAAAAACAAACAAACATTTTTTGGGGGTTAACCCAGTACAAACAGGTGTAGGCAGCCATGTCTTAATTCACACACACACACACACACACACACACACACGAATACATACACATCATATATATATATATATATATATATATATATATATATATATCCTATCTAATAATAGACAAACATGGTAATTAACCATACCTCTGACACACTTCCCATTGGCTAATAAGGGCGATATGCAAATTAACTGCCAACCAAGATGGTAGCCGGCAGCCAGGCAGCTGAAGCAAACAGGAGGCTTGCTTGCTCCAGTGATGGAGAAAGTCAAGGTTCCCCGCCTGCTGCTGCCAGCCTCTGAGCTGCAACTCTAAGCAACTATGTTGCAATTATAGAACCTAAACAAACTCCAGAAACCTGCTTTCAACCCGCTGGGCTTCAGCCAGCAGGATCGCAACAGTGTTACAATTATAGAACCCAAACAAACCCAGATCCCTGCTTTCAACAGCTGAGGTCTCAAAGCTGGAGCCGAGCCTCAGAGCTAAAGCCAGCTCTCAAATCCAGTGACAGCCATAGAAGGTAAATAAATCCCAGAATAAAAAAAAAAAAGAAAGAAAGAAAGAAAAAAAAGGAGAGGTTGGGAGCTTCAGTTGCCCGCCAGCCTGAAAACAGCCATCATCCCTTCACCAAGACTGGCCAGGCACCCCAGTGGGGATCCCCACCCTGAAGGGGGTATGACCAGCTGCAAACAGCCATCATTCCCTCATCCAGGCTGGCCAGGCACCCCAGTGGCCACCCCTACCCTGAAGCAACAAGATGATGGCTAATTTGCATACTGAAGGTGGGCGGCAACGGGCAAGGCTGTCCGCGGTCCCGGGACCCGGATCTGTGACCCTGCCAGGCAGGGGTCAGTGCTTGAGGCTGTCCGCGGTCTGGGGCCCAGATCCATGACCTGGCGGGCGGGGGGGCAGTGCTTGAGGCTGTCCGCGGTCCAGACCCGGATCCGTGACCCTGCCAGGCGGGGAGCAGTGCTTAAGGCTATCCACAGTCTTGGGACCGGATCTGTGACCCTGCTGGGCAGGGGGCAGTGCTTGAGGCTGTCCGCAGTCCCGGGACCCGTATCCGTGACCCTTCCTGGTGGGGCTGCAGCTCGCACAGGGGCGGATCAGCCTGGGTTGGGCAGGGCAGGACACCTGGCTTCCGCCCAGTCCCAGTCACTCTGGGCAGGTGAGCAGCACAGAGAGCCTCTGGACAGGGGAGGCAGGCCGGCGGAGGGTGGCCTGTACTCCCCACATGGCGGTGGTGACAGCTGTGAGCACACCAAGCGGAGCCTGCAGGCTGAGCTGAAGTAGCGCCTACAGGCCATCAGTGCCCAGGAGTGGCTGCACAAGATCCGCCTCCTGGCCCAGAAGGTGCAGGATCGCAGGGACAGTCACCTTGGCGGGCCAGACTGACGTCCTCCTGGCCGCACCACGGGGTTTTGCGGATCTGCAAAGCCAGAGGCCTCCTGTGTGCACATCCCCCCCTGGCATGCGAACATCCCCCAGCACACTGTCACCCACCCGCGCCTGCAACAGTTGCAAACCAAGGCGTGCACAAGTTCCCCCCGCCTCTCCACCGCACTTCCATCAACCCAGCATGCCTAACACCCCCACAGGATGTGCACACATCCCCTCTGATGCGCTCACATCCTTTGGAGAGTGTCTGGGTGTTCTGGGTGCTGAGGGTGGGCGCCTGTGAGATGACAGTGAGAGGGTGGAGTGGTGATTCCCTGTTCCCATGGAGGCCAGTGCAGCTACGAGATCACCTCTGGGGGGTAATGCAGGTGCTGAGGCAGGAGCAGGTGCAGATAGGCACACCTGGTGGGCACGGGCGGCCCTCGCTGAGGTGCCTTCGGTCAGCGTTCAAGATCAAGAACCCAGAGGCGGAGAGGAATTCTGTCCTCTCAGTGAAACAGTGGGATAGTTGGGGCGACTGTAGAAGAGGAATGCGCACTTTGGGTGCCAGCACCCATGAGCAAAGGCTGCTCTGACTGAGCCTCGCTTGCTTGGGGCCTAGCGTACTCCTGCCGGGCAGCGGGTGACAGGACGTGCTTTTCCAAATTAATGAGAGAAAACATTGATTCTCCTGCTGCCCACGAAGGTGGAAAGTGAAGTGGGGAGACATGTGGGGAGTGCGCGAGGTTCCCTGTCTGGGGGTTCCATATCTGCTGTTGGTTTCTTTCACCACTGACTAGAGATATACAGGGTGTCCTCCCAAAATGTATACACACTTTGAATACCTACTACTTCCAATGGTTTTAAGCATAAGAAAGAAACAACAATGGAGCTGTTATCTGTTAAAAGTGTGGGCACAAACAGGTAGTTGGGCATTCCCTGAGGGGGTCTCAGATTGGAGAGGGTAAAGGCCAGACTGAGGGGCCCCTTTCCACCCCTACCCCAGTGCACGAATTTCGTGCACAGGGCTACTAGTGTATATATATATATATATATATAAATTTTTGTATCTTTGTGCCTTGTTATTTAAAAATGCTTTTTCCTGGTAGACACAGCTTTCATTAAGGCTAAGTCACCCTGTGATTGTTTTGGCAAGATGGTTATAAGCTTAAAAAAGATCACAGAACATTCAAAGAAAATTCCTAGAAAGGTTCCCAATACAGAGCCTTCAATGTGAAAATAGAAAAAGTTCTTGCTAGCCATGTGGCCTTGCAGAAATCACTGAACCTTTCTGAGGCTCAATTTCCTAATCTATAAAATGGAAATAATATTTGTCCTAAGTAGCTCACTTAATTATTATTAGAATCAAATAAAACAATATAGGTGCAGGTGCTTTCTAAAACTATGTATTACTAGATATGGAATCTTTTTTTTTTTTGGGGGGGGGGGGAGCTTTCTCATTTATTTAGGTTTATTTCCAAGTTTGAAAAACTCCAAAGTTGGCACATAGCTACCTAAACAGGCATGCGCATGACAGTTTATATAAGCACCGTTTATTAAACACGTGACCCAGCTCTCTGCTGGAAATGGAGATGGAGACAGATCTGTTCTTTTTTTTTTTTTTTTTTTTTCCCACTTATTTGTGCATTCTTTGGTTGGTTCTTTTTTATTTTTAATATATTTTTTATTGATTAAGATATTACATATGTGTCCTTGTCCCCACGTTACCCTCTACCCCCCACCCCCCCCACCCCCGCTCATGCCCTCACCCCCCCGTTGTCCATGTCCATTGGTTAGGCCTATATGCTTGCATATAAGTCCTTTGGTTGATCTTTCCCCCTTACCCCCACCCTCCCCTACCTTCCCTCCAAGTCCCGACAGTCCAATCAATGCCTCTCCGTCTCTGGATCAGTCCTTGTTCATCAGCTTATGTTGTTCATTATATTCCACAAATGAGTGAGATCCTGTGGTATTTATCCGCTCTCAAGTTCCATCCATGCTGTGGCAAATGGTAAGAGTTCCTTTTTCTTCTTCCTCTTCTTAAAGAATACCTTTCAGCATTTCATATAATGCTGGTTTGGTGGTGATGAACTCCTTTAGCTTTTTCTTATCCGTGAAGCTCTTTATCTGACCTTCTATTCTGAATGATAGCTTTGCTGGATAAAGTAATCTTGGTTGCAGGTTCTTGCTATTCATCACTTTGAATATTTCTTGCCAGTCTCTTCTGGCCTGCATGGTTTCTGTTGAGAAATCAGCTGACAGTCGTATGGGTACTCCCTTGTAGGTAACTGACTGTCTTTCTCTTGCTGCTTTTAAGATTCTCTCTTTATCTTTTGCTCTTGGCATTTTAATTATGATGTGTCTTGGTGTGGTCCTCCTTGGATTCCTTTTGTTTGGGGTTCTCTGCGCTTCCTGGACTTGTAAGTCCATTTCTTTCACCAGGTAGGGGAAGTTTTCTGTCATTATTTCTTCAAAAAGGTTTTCAATATCTTGCCCTCTCTCTCCTTCTGGTACCCCTATAATTCTGATGTTGGTACGCTTGAAGTTGTCCCAGAGGTTCCTTACACTATCTTCATATTTTTGGAATCTCTTTTCTTTTTTCTTTTTCGGTTGGGTATTTTTTGTTTCTTTGTATTTCAAATCTTTGACTTGATTCTTGGGATCCTCTTTTCTGCTGCTGGATCTCTGTAAATTATTCTTTATTTCAGTCAGTGTATGCTTAATTTCTAGTTGGTCCTTTTTCATGTCCTCCATGGTCTCCCTATACTTATTGAGGGATTCATTAAATTTATCGGCGGTTTCCATAAAATTCTTGAAAAACCTTATAACCGTGGCCTTAAACTCTATATCCAATCGTTTGCTTTCCTCCATTTCTGCCATTTGTGACCTGTTTCTTTGTCTCCGCATTTTGGCAGCTTCCCTGTGTTGATAGAGTGGCCCTGTACGCCAGGTGTCCTGTAGGGCCCAGTAGCTCAGCCTCCCCAGTTACCTGGGGTGGACACTCTTGGTGCACTCTTGGTGCCTTGGTTGTTGTAGAATCACTGGGAGGAATTGACCTCCAGGCCAATTGGCTGTGAGAATCAGCTGTGTCTAAAGTGGGAGAACTTCTGTGCTGAAGACACCCTTCTGGGGCAAGACTTGCTTCAGTGGGGCTTTGGTGCTCACTGAGTCTGCTCCCTGAGTGCGTCCCTTATGGATCTGAGGAGTTGCAGTCTGGATGGACCCCCTCTGACCACTGGGTACAGTGGCTCCTGGATCTAAGGAGGTGCTAATTCAGCCTCTGCCTGAGGCCACACAGCAGGAGCCACGAAGAGGCTCAGCTGTGAAGCAATGCAAGCCGCTGCGGGGCCTTGGGCCTTCTCTTGGAAGTTCCAGGTCTGCCTGGTTCGGCTGCAGTTAGGTACATTCACATGCAAAAGCCTCTGCAGCAGCCTGGGTGGGGCGGGGTCTCAGGGAGTCAGAGGGCGGAGAAAGCGGCCATGGCCGATTCTCCGCCCGGAGTCGCGCGTCTCAGTGTTCCGGTAACGGCTGCAAGCACCTCTGAGGGAAAGCCGCCCTCAAGTTCGCTCGCTGCCGGACAGACCAGCTTCTCCCCGTGTGAGACCTGGGTCCCCAGAGACTTCCCGGAACCGGAGTTCAGAGCCGTCGGGAGTTTGTGATTCAAAAAGACAGCCGCGTCCTCAGGCGCCACCCCCTTTCCTCGCGCGCGCCGCCGTACCTCTGCACTTCACCTCCGCAGCGCCTCTGGCTCTCAGCGTGCTTTTCTTTCCTTCTAGTTGTGGACTTTACACTCAGCCAGCCTTCCTGTTGTTCTGGATGATGTTTGCTCAGTCCTTTGGGTTAATTTTCAATTGTTGTGTGAGGCAATAATTTCCCGGTGTTTACCTATGCCGCCATCTTAGTTGCTCCGACAGATCTCGATATGGAATCTTTTACTACCAAAAGTAGTAAGAAGACTATGTGACAAGTCTTCTGATTATCACATCACAAACTTGATTGATCTTGAATACTTATTTATATCTCTAACTAAACTAAATTCCCATTGGACATTATGAATAGTTTTCCTTCTAAGATTCCCAACTAGTATTTTTTATCTCATTCTCTGCCTATTTGTCCTTCCAGAAAAAGCAATAATATGGTGAAGTCTTGTTTCTGCATAAGAGATAAAATATATATATGAGCCCAACATCTCTAATTGCTGAGTCGGTAGGAATAAAAGAAGCCCAATCTCCTATAGCAGACCTTAGCTGAAGTGTGTGTGTGTGTGTGTGTGTGTGTGTGTGTGTGTGTGTGTGTGTCTATGCATGGGCATGTGTGTGTACTAGTAAGAGAGAGAAAAGTCAGCTTAAAGAGAATAGAAATGACATCATACTATCTGAAATTATGTGAAAGACAAGATTTGAGACATTTTATTTAAAAGTCCTTATAAATTAGTCTTCCTTCGCCGTATTTCCATTATCTGTTATGATTGAACTATCAGGGAAACTCTTTTCTTAAAAAAAAAGGAAGGAAGGAAGGAAGGAAGGAAGGAAGGAAGGAAGGAAGGAAGGAAGGAAGGAAGGAAGGAAGGAAGGGAGGGAAGGAAGGGAGACCTCATTCCAGGGTTAAGTAAAGCACACTAGCTTGCATAATTCAGAGCTGTCAGCTGGAAATGAACCAGTCAAAGGCTGGTGAAGTGTACAGATAGAAAAAAAAAACAGGGTTAAAAGACTGAGAAAGCTTGACCAGGGTCTTCTAAGATCCAAAGCAATGAGAGAGATTTCAATTCAGTACTGCCTTGGAGCCTGACTGTGTGCCACCTCTACCATTCATCTACAGCTGTGCTGTCCAACAGCATAGACATATGTAGGTATTTAAATTTAAATTAACAAAAATAAAGGTAAAATTTTAGTTCTTCAATTACAGTAGACACATTTCAAGCACTCAATAGGCAAATGTGGCTAGTGGTTACCATATTAGACAGCACAGATATAAAACATTTTCATCAACACATAAAGTTCTGTTGGTCAGTGCTACCTCAGAGCAAGATTGTTGGTCTGTTATTCAAACTCTCCAGTTCTAAAATGTGTTCACTTAGTAATCTAAGGAAATATAAGTAGTATACTTACCTCTATCACATCCTGTAACATATTGTATTGCCTATTTGTTTCCCTCACAAGGCTGAAAACTCTTTAAGGGCAAGAACCATGTCTTTGGTGTTAATATCTTCAGTGTCTGTCACTTTTCCTAGCACAGAGCAGGTGCTCATCCATTGTTTGTTAATTGAATTACACCTTATGTTAGACCTATCTATGAGATAGAAAGAGATCACCTGTTTATTTCATAAATTGAATCAGAAATGTAAGGTTCCCAAAGAAGCTATTTTTTAAAAGGCTGCTGTGGTTCCTAAATTTGTATTTGTTTCAACATTTTCAAGAATTTAGACATTATGGAGGACTGGCTTAAGTGAAAAACAAAATAAAACTCTGTCTCCCAACCCGCTATTCCTATCTTTTTTATTTATCCAAAGTACCACTTATAAATGTAAAAAAAATTAGAAGCCCATGCTTATTAATATTAAGATGCCAGTGTGTAATACAATTACTGAACATGATGCAATCCACACCTTTAAACAAGGTGTTTACAGTCTAACCAATGAGAAACACCTATAGAGCAGTGTATCATAATGACCCAATTAAAAAAATTATTTTCTCAAATAGTACCTTGTATTTGTATGGCAATTATTTTTCACAGGCCCCAGACTTATGCTTTCTTCCTATAACCACAAAAGACTTAAGAGGTACATAGGCAAGATATTATTTCCCCTTTTATATCAGATGGAAAAATGAGGTCCAGAGAGTTTTCTAATCCAATATCAAATGCCCAAGTATTGGCAGACTCAGAGAAAGAACCTAAAACTCCTGCTTTCTGGACTAGGGGACCTTCCACCCAGTCTAATTTTACAGACAGTAGGAAACAGAAGTCCATTGGCTGACTCACTGCTTTTTGCTTTCAATCTATAGTCCCTTCTGAGACATATACTCCATAAATTTATTTAAAAAAACATTTTTATGCAATATTAATTATTCCTCCAGATCTTGATAGAGCCTTTAGTTACTTTACTGACAAATGTGGTCATTTCAACGGTTCTTGAAATCATTAGTGCAATATGAAAATCCTATGCTGTTCACTGCAGGGTTTGAAAAATTCCCTTTTGGGCTCATGACCATCACAGAATAATAAACATTAAAACTCAAAAAGACCTTAGACTCTTCCTATAACCACAAAAGACTTGAGGTACATAGGCAAGATATTAGTGGTTCTCAACCTTCCTAATGCCACGATCCTTTAATGCAGTTCCTCATGTTGTGGTGACCCCCAGTCATAAAATTATTTTCATTGCTACTTCATAACTGTAATTTTGCTACTGTTGTGAATAGTAATGTAAATATCTGATATGCAGGATGTATTTTCATTGTTCGCGACCCACAGGTTGAGAACCACTGCCTTAGAGTATATCTAACCTCTCTCTCTCTCTCTCTCTCTCTCTCTCTCTCTCTCTCTCTCTCTCTCTCACACACACACACACACACACACACACACACACACACACGCACACACAGCATTTGAAGACAAGGAAACAAGCCCAGGGAACCTCACAACTACCCCAAAATAGCACATCTGATTATCAGAAACCCAGGCATGGGATTATAACTCAGCTCTTCTGACACCCAGGCCAGGGCTCATCCCTCTTCTCTTGTCCAGCCCCTTCCTGTTAATTCTCCTAAGAAGTACCAGAAATGTAAAACAGAATGCTGTAAGTTTCATCAACTAAATTTCTCTTGGGAGAAAAAAATGAAATTTAGTGTAAATGAAGTTTGTAAATCATTTCTTGTCAATTTCCTATCATTAAGAAAAGTAATTGTTCCTCAGGATACTGAATAAAGAGAATGTATGATCCACCCAAGGAAACATACTGTCTTTAGCTGCGTGATAGGGAGAACATCAAATGATAAAGCTCCGTGAAATACAGCCTCATTCTAGCAAATGACTTGCTTTGTTGCCACTTAAATTGCTCATCTATAATTGCTAGAGATAAACTGAAATCAAAATACAGTATGTATCTTCTATTAGTTTTGCCCACTGGGGATTGTTTGATCATAGTGAAATTATCCAAAAGGTAAATTTGCTCATTTTTACTGCCTCAGTGGAAACTGGCATTAGATCATTGAGGAGGGTTAGAATGATGGCATGTATTGTTTTCCTGGTGAGGGAGCTTTCCTCTTTTCTAAATAGGACTGAGCAACTAACTCTAAGCCCCTGTCTCTATGACTAATAACTACATAGGAAAGGAGGAATCTATTCTGCCCACTTCCTCAAAGCATTATTCTCATGCTCACTGGCTTCAACATATTAGAGCCATACCTTTGTAGTTCAGACATCACTAATACATAGTTGGTGATCATTCAGGTAAAGCTAGGCTGCTGTGTCTATTTTTAGGTTTTCTGGACAAATTATGGTGTAAACAGGATTACAAGGAAGTGTTTAAACTACTTGTGGGAATAAATTGTTTTTAAGCACTTTAGAAGCAATTTACAAACAATAAATATGTTAATTGCACATTGTTCTTATTTATTCATTAAAGCAGGTCCAAGGACTTCTATTTGGCAAAACTTCCTGGCAAGAGCTTTGCTCGTCTATTTCTTATTACTCTACAAACTCAAAAGTGATAAAATTGCATTTCTTTTCTATCTATAATTCCTACCGGCCGTCCCCCAAGTTAGTTTCAATTAATCAGATTTCCCTGTACTCTATAAAGGCTGAATGAAATGACAAAGCCATCAGTCCCAAGTCAAAAGACATGAAAGTCACAGAAAATCCTGCACTATGTTTGAGACCTCTCTTTGCACAAAGAGTAAGTAACCAGTAGTGAAAAATGGTAAATAGGTGCAATCAGAGGAGGTAGAAGACAAAGCAAAATGAAATCATTCCAAGTCCTCCCCCAAATTGAAAAGATTTGCCTCATGCTCCCTGGCTGTCTTTGACTGCCTGTTGCAGAACAAATGGTAGCTAGTACAGCTCAGAGCCAAAATAGTTCAATTCAATTCAACGAATACTGTTAAGATTGTGTGACAGACTCCATGGTAGATGCTAGGGATATAGAAATGAATCAGATTCTACTCTTGCCCTCAAGGAACTCACATTTCAAGTGGTGGGAACAGGTATGTGGCTTTATGCTATGACCATGTATAGGGAGCACACAGGAGGAAGCAACCAAGAAAAAGCATCATCCCCCCGCCCCTCACCCCAGGTTGTAACACTTGCTACCAGAACTGCCTTCAGACACATGTGATCTAAGGGGGAATGGAACTAGGGAAAGCATTTGTTTGGAGGGAAGAGTTTGCTTCTCTCTTGTTCTAATTCTTGATTTTGCAAGTTAGGTAAGAGTGTCAGGGGAGAGAGAGAGAACATAAGCCATGCTTAATAAAATCAAGCAACTTCCCTACAGCCACAAATCCAGCTGGATTTGAGTTGGCTCTTCTGTAAAGTTTGGAAGACAAGTTACATTCAGTACAAGTGCTAGAAAAATCAATGTCCGAAAGGGTAGCTAATTAAACCACAGAGACTTATTTTTGAACGAATAAAGGTTTTCTCCAGTGGTCAAGATGCTCATGACTTTCAAATTCTTTTTGCAGTCTTTGCATAAAGATGAGTCCTGAGACAAGTTGACCCTTGCTTGAATAGACTTTGAAAACTTCCCCTTGTCTACTTGTCAGAGGTAGGAAAGGAAGATCGAACTCTTTCCTACAGCAATCTGTAGATGGAGACCTTCACTTTCCTTAGCATGTCAGACCCACTAGCTCTTGGCCTTACAAAAAGAGATTACCATAACATTTGTATACTTGGTAAGGAGCAGAGCAAGTGCTTTCCTTACTCCTTTTATGTAGTCTAAAAATGTGGATTTTTATGCTTGTTCTCTTCTTCCTCTGATCCACCTGACACTGTCTTTTCTCCAGAAGAAGCTAAAAGTTCTGAAGTCACTCTTTTGCTTAACAGGTGCTGGAGGAGTCCTACTCCCTTCCTACCAATATGTGCCAGCCCTGGAGACCTGATTCCATCCAGTAAGGGGAGATCACAAGAAGAAACAAGGGAAACCTTGGATTTTTCATAAACACCATCTCTGATCTGAGAATGATTGTTCTGTGTCTTCTATCCTAAATAACAGGGCATGAATGACTCTGAAGCCAGACTCTTTCTGTCAACTACAGGCCTTAAGCCAACAATGTACACATTGTGCTTCTGTTCAAACAAAGTCTATTTTTATCTCTTCCCTCACAAAGTTTTCTCCCCTGTATTTTAATAAATAAATGAATCATGCATGAGAAGATAGTGAATGAATAAATAAAGGTATGAATGACCTCTCTCAATGTGTTCTAAAAATAATGATGATCTTATACCAGTCAATCATTTCATAAAATTTTCCTTTTGAAATTTTATTTTCATAAGTTAATATTTCTTCTCTCATTTGGGATTATTATTATTATTATCAGAAGTGCCTTTTAGAAAAAGACCATAAAAACACCAGAAAATCTCAAAAATGTCCTATTCATCTTCTCAATACTCCTAAGAGAAAAACAAGTCACATCTAAGGTTTTCCAATGTATTAACTAGTTCCTAATTCCAATAAAATCACAATACTATGAAGCTGCAAATAGTGTCAAGAAATGGAAGACAGCATTCTAGCCACTGATCAATTTGCTCTAGGGCCCTATCTCTGGCTGTGGCAATCACCTGGTCTTTAATAATGAGAAGATTAAATATGGAGAACTGTACAAGGGAAAGGGAAATCCCCTGATCACCCAATGATCCAGCAGGTTTTGGTTTTACCCCTGAGAACTGTTTTTCCATGCTGAGAATGCAAAAGCTGTTGTCACAGCCTGAAAATATGAAATGAAAATTTTCAGAATTAAACAATTCATAAGTTTATATTGTGTGCTGTTCTAAGTAGTGTGATAAAATCTTGTGCTGTCCTACTCCGTCACACTAGGACACGGATTATCCCTTTGTCCAGTGGACCCATGCTGTATACACTCCCCACCCATTGGTTGCTTAGTAGCCATCTAAGTTATCAGGTTTATCATTAGATAGAAAAAGAGAAACCTCATATACTGTAACTTTTATTATAGTATATTGCTATAATTGTTCTATTTTATTATTAGTTGTTGTTAATCTCTTACTATGCCTAACTTATAAATTAAACTTTATCATAGGTATGGATGTACAGGAAAAAACATATGGTTTGGTACTAGCCACAGTTTCAGGCATCCACTGAGGGTCTTGAAACCTACTCCCCACAGATAAGGGGAGACTACTGTATATACATGGTGGGGAAAAAGTAGGCTTATAGTTGTTCATATGGAAAATAATGCAATAATTAATAAATAATAATACAAGAATAAACTTTCATGCACTCACAACTGTAAACCTACTTTTGCTCCACCCTGTATATTTACTCCAAGTAACCAATTCACAGTCCATTAAGAAGAAAAAGAATGTTTTTTGCTTTTATGATATTTTAGTTTTAGTCTCTTCCCTTCAACACATTTGCCTAGTGCAAACCAATAATAATGTTGGCTTCATGCAACATTACAAGCCTTTTGACCTCCATCATAATTAAGTAATATGAATGCTGTTCCACAAATGACATGGTCTCCAGACCCTTTACTAGTTTCTTAACTAGTTCCTTGAAGCTTACTCTGGTCTGTCAGTGTTTTACTTAAAATAAGTCATCTAAATTGAACATAATACTCCAAATGTAATCAAAGAGGGGCTACACCTTCAGTAATCAGGTAATTATACCTTGTTAATGAAGCCTAATATTGTATTTGTTTTAGCAGTCCACTTGTCCTCAACTTGCCTCCCTCGAAACATTTCTATCGTTTCCAGAGGCTCCTTCCATTGTCACATGACCAGCTCCACTCCACTTTGGCATTTGGTTGAGACTTCCAAACAGACTACCAGATAGGGAAGTAGAACCACTGATGAAAGAGTAGACCAAAAGGAAAAGTAACGTGCCTCCCCCCAAAAGAAATTCTACTGTAAAAGAAAGGGAAGAGACCAGCTAACATGTTACAAATGCACCCAGATACAGAGACCAATTGGAGATTGCCAGAAATTATGGTATGGAGAATATCACAGCTGTGCCAATTGCACTCTTCATTTGTAAACAGCTACTCTTGTCACCAAAGTAACACCACATCACACCTACAGGCAGAAATCAGCATAAATAACCAAAGTGTGTCTACTTGAAGAATAAACTGAAAGAAGAAAAGTTAGCTAAACTGTATTCCACAGATGTCAACTTGAAAGTCATGACTTCATGGAAAGTCGTGCTCTCCTGCATGCACGTTTTGTTTACCTATTCTTTTGCTCTTCTATCCCCCACCTACTAGCCTCTCTGCACTATTAACAATTTGGTAAATATAGTCAATTTTTCTAAAGGTGCCAAAACTCTCATTTCAACTTGTTTCCCAGTTAATGTACCATAGCAGAGAATGAATCACTATTACAAGGAACTAAAAATAAAAATGTTTCAGGGTCCATAATTGGCTTGTCTTGTTGGACTTTTTAGGGAGCCAAAGTACCAGTTCCAGGCTATTAGCCCTTAGATTGTAGAAGAATAATATAATATATTTCCTCATTAAAATACTTCGCTCTTCATGGTTTAAAAATAAAAAGGATGCATTTTATCCCATAACTAGTGGCCCGGTGTACAAAATTTGTGCATGGGGGGCGGGGGGTCCCTCAGCCCAACCTGCACACCAACATCCCTCTCGCAATCCAGGACTGCTGGCTCCTAACTGCTCATCTGCCTGCCTGTCTGATTGCACCTAACCACTCTGCCTGCTGGCCTGCTTGCCTCCAACTGCCCCCCTTCCAGCCTGCTCACCCCCAACTGCCCTCCCGCTCACCTGCTCACCTCTACCTGCCCTCCCCACTGGTTTGTTTGCCCCCAACTGCCCCCCCCCGCTGGCCTGATTGCACCCAACTGACCCCTACTGACGGCCTGTTTGCCCCCAACTGACCACCCTGCTGGCCTGCTCACCCCCAACTGCCCACCCACCATCCTGATCACCCCCAATGGCCCCCCCAACCAGCCTTATCACCCACAACTGCCCTCCCCTCTTGGCCCCTAACCACCTCTACCTTGGCCCCGCCACCATGGCTTTGTCCAGAAGATCATCCGGAAGGTCTCCTAGTCTAATTAGCATATTACCCTTTTATTAGTATAGATCTTTCATTTTAGGGGGGTTTGAAGCTTTGGAGGTACAACAAAAGGAGGAGAAAAAAAACAAATAAGCACTCTGCTCTGAAAATCAGCCATTACCTTCATTAGTGCTTTCCATCTTTTTAAGTCGTTTTCTTTAAGCCTCACAATTTGCCACATCAAGCAATCATTTATTTGTTTCCCAGAAAAACACAGTCATACGTGTGTGCGTTTAAAATCAAATGCCAGTAATATGCTGGGTTGGAGGCTAAAGATATCTATATGCAGTTATGGCAATCAGATCTTTGAAAGCACAAAATTATGGATCCTTAGACACAACCTAAACCAAATGAGACTTGCTGTTTTGTCATCATGTCAGCATGGTCCTTTCTATTATAATCCAGTGAGACCAGATGTTCAGTGGTTTGTCTAATAGTGTTAGTAAGCTATGTCCTGGCCTTCATGGGTGGTACATGTTAGTATCTTGTACTGCTTTCCATCACCCTTATCACGATTACAAGTCATTATCTCTGTAATCATTTTTTTACTGTATGTCTCCTACACTATACTCTGGGCTCCATAAGGGTAGTAGCAGGGTCTGTTTTATTCTGAAATGTGTATTTCATGTTTGACAGGATACAACAAATAGTACATAAGGTTGGCACTAATGAAAAGTGAACTATCAGCCTGGCTGGAGAAGAGTCTGTGTGTGAACTGATAAGGAATAAAATTAGATTTCACTGAAGCCTTACTTAATCACCCTATTTAAATTTTCAAAATTTCTCCAATATTCACAATTCTTCTTTTCTGACTTATTTTTATCCATAGCATTTATCTTCTATAATACTATATATTTCACTATTTCTTTTGTTTGTTATCTCTCTCCCTGTACTACAGTATTAGCTCTATGATGTTAGGAATATTTGTGTTTTGTTCACTGCTCTTTCTGGAACCCTGGATACAGTGCCTGGAAGGAAGTGTGTATTTAATAACTATTTACTGAATGAATGAATGAATGAATGAATGAATGTTCATTATGAATTAGCTACACACACAAAGTTTAATACCAAATGTACAATATCCATTCTAAATTTCATACAGGTAAACTAGACAAGTGGGCCTAGAATAGCCCCCTTTTGTTGGTTTTCCAGCTTTCTGCGCTATCAGAAGATGGTCCTGTTTTACTAGCATAGGGATAACCAAAGGGCCCCAATTACCTCCATTTCCCGTGTGTCCTGTGCAGCCTCCAAGCATCATCAAGCCACAACACAACACCTTCAGACAACATAACACCTTTCTTCCTTAACAAGCCAACTGCATATAAAATAGATAAGGAAGCTGCCTTTTCCTGACCATGAGACTCCAGTGTGACATGGGAAGAAAGTGTGTGGCCGTTTCTAAGGAACTAGCCAAGTGCTTTCTACTAAAAGCTTTTCACTATGATTGTCTCCAAACTTAAATTTTATGGGCCAATCAGAATGCTGCCCCCTGAATTAGAAGTCTCAATTGTCAAAGAGGCAGAAAAGCAAGAAAGAAATGGGCACTTCTAGTCAATGGGAGTTGAGGTGTGAACAAGGCATCTGGAATTTATAAAGTACTAGAAGCTTCTCGCTTTTCTGAGAAACTCTGTTCTAACTAGTGTAGGAGAAAGGACTCCAAATCAGAGAGATTTGGGTTAAAGTCCTCATTATGTGTGGTCTTTACTTGACCTTCACATACTTTAGTTTCTTCATCTGCAAAATTAGGATAATATTGTGTCCAGTCTCACAGGGCTGTTGTGAGGATTAAATTAGTTAATATATGAAAATCATCACGTCCAGGAAGCGACACAGATTTGGTGTTCAATTACTAGTAATGTCCTCAGTTCCCTTCCCTCCTTGTATCCATCCCTTCTCCTTGTTTTATGGAAGAAACAGGGGTAAAACAATTTGCTATTCAAATCCATTATGAAAAGTCTCAAATTCTTTTTGTGAATAATAGTATCCTCTGGAAAAAAATGACCTCATTGGGGAAAACCAGTTTCATTTTAACCTCTCCCTTTCTCTTTTCTTTGCACTATAATAAGGAAAACAACTTAGTCTGCTAAGATGCACAGAGATAATACTTGGACTTTTACCCTTTACTCTTTAAGGAAAGAAAAAGAAAGCTCTTCAAAGCAAGCCCCTTTTCCTTCCTTTGAAAAAAAAAGAGCAAAACCACCACCAGGCAGTGTTAGATGGTCTCCAAGGCATTAAATTAAAAAAAAAAAAAATGCCTCCAACAAAATTAACACTTGGAAAACCTCAGAGGGGCAGAAACCCAGGCAAGAAAAACTCACAACTTCTTTGTGAGGAAAGAATAAGAAGAGGAAAAAGATACTATGGACAGGCTAGAGAGCAAAGTAAGAAAGTTCTAGATGAGAAAAAAACAAAGCCAGGCTCTGCCAAAAGTGGCAGCCAGAGGAATGGTCCCTTGGGAGCTCTCACAGTGACTAAAAGGAAAGTGGCAGCCTCGGAGAACTGACTATTTAGCATCTCCTTTTAACTACTTTTTTTCAGTGTGTCTTATGCTTGCTGACTGTGAAACCTCCAAAAGTAGGGGGAGATCCTATAAAAAATAAGGGTTCCTGTAGGGGAGCCACCTTTGGATGTTGGGTAGCTTTTAATTATTTTAAAAGTAGCTTTCTTAGGAGAAGGATGCAAACTTTTTAAAACAACTTTACCTCTCCCCTTTTGATAATGCTGAGGCAATACCTTGGGAAAAAGTGGCCAAATAACAGTTATTAATTACTCTAATTAACCCAATTCATAGCACATATTTGTACGGCTGTCATGACAACTGCTTTGACTAACTTGCCAAAAATAGCTTAGCTGTCCATTCAAATAAATCCCTGATAATTACCAGTCTAGTTAACTGGTCTTATGTGATAATAATAATTAGTGTTAGTGTGCAAAAGGTCGCACTAAACAATTTATGAATGATGCATTTTGCATGGTGATTATGTGAATCATGAGCAATGTGCAGAATGTTCACCATTGTGGTAATAATGTGAAAGAGGTGGCAAGATTTGAGGCAGTGACAACTCTATGGTCTTTATAGAAAAAATGAGGACCAGGGGGGGAAGTGGAAATTGCACTATGAAATAAGGTATGTCCAAGGAATAGTAGAGTACATTGTAACTGACTATTCTCTGAAGCTATAATCTGTAAGTCACAGTGTCAAGTCTTGGATTCAAAGGAGAATGAAATATGAAATAGTTAAGTTATGGAAGTGTATACCCTGGTAAGAGTGTTTGAACATAGTAGGAGCTCAGTAAAGGTTTGAGGATAGTATTAGAGTATAATAAAGTCTGCATCCAGGTGTGCATGTTAAGTTCAGAAAAAAAGAAAAACACCACCACCCCGAAAACTAGTGATGACCTTGGACAAGTAAGTAGGTAGGACATTTCAGTTGAAAGATCGATGTTTTATTATTCTAATGAAACAGTGGTATGGTCCGCATGTTTGAATAGTAACACATCCTTGAAAAATTAGTTCTGAAGGTTGCTGTCACTTTCCCATACAAGTAAAATCTCTTTGCAGGGCACAATTGGAATAGGAAATACAGATATCGTACTCTGAGTTTTAGACACACTACATATATCTTACTAGTGAGAAAATATTGAGTAAATTGCAAAAGCACTGGTCCTGTCACCTCTTTCCACCCTGACTTACTTTTAGTTCCCTCCCTCCCAGGGATTTTTTTTTTTAATGTCACAATATTTTGATGTCAACAAAAATAACTAAACCAAAGTTTTGGGTTTTATTTCATTCCTATAGCAAATAATCTTACTCTTATTAGTTAGGTCTTTTTCTAAACTACATTTCTTTTGAGATCACTATTTGTCACATCAAATTAGAAATTTGGCATTAATGAACTGCTCTGGTTGAGTTGGCAGAAAGAGATGCAAAACACATCCCTTTGTTGCCAGTAAACTTTGATTTTTTTTTTATCAACAGCAAATGCAGAGAAGGTTTGTTTATGGTGAGCAATTACTGAGATGCTACAACAAAGTACCTGGAACAGTGCCTGGCATGTGGTAAGTGTTGAAGGAATGAGAAGCCATATGAAGAAGAAAGCAGGCAGTATTTACACTAATGTGAGACATAAGATTGTGATTCTGCAGCCATGTTGAAACTTTTGAGCATTAAGATTACAATTGGTAATTCCCCTCCCCTCTTTTTGTTGCTTGTAGGGTACCATGACTCTCATACCATTTTGTATTATTTTAGTTCCCTCCCTTCCAAAGATTAATAAATAGTACAATATTTTGGTATAAAAAAATAGAGATAGACCTACTCTGTATGTAATGTTAAAGCATGTTATAGAGCAATCTAAATGTAAATTTTAATTTCTCTACTATGCCTGATAGGTATGTTAGAATCATATGATTTCTAATATCATGCTGGGCACATATGAAAACAGGACTGAGTGTGTTAAGGGACCTCAGAGTTTTATTATAATTCTGCCAATACCTGTCTTGGAACCCGATAAAATGTCCACTTTTCACACAGTTGTGCTTTGTAATTTTTTCTTTCATCATAGAACAGAGTGGTGGCCATAATGGCATTATAAATCACAAGTTGCCTTCTACAGTGCTTTAAATATGCTACATAATAAATTGTTACTCGGGAAGTCATAAAACTAACACCCTTCATACACATAGTTCATCTTATGCACTGTCCTGCCTTGTCCCTATCCCAGGAGACTGTAAACTCCTGGAGTGCAAGAATTATTCTCCACTCACTTTGGCAAACCCTGTAGTACCTAGCACAGACTCTGAAGTAACAGATGCTCAATATCACAGAGCTGAATTGAACTCTGTGAGCAGCTATGGCTGCCCGAGGCACTGACTTGTGCAGTCAGAGCTTGTGGAGAGCTGTGCACTCGAGAATGTGCGAAAGAAGTGAATTTGCAAGTGTGTAATTAACAAACTAGTGACTACTGATGAGGAAGAGAATTCGATATTACGCAGCAGCGAACACAACTTAACAAGCAGCAACCCATGTCAGGGAATCTAATACTCTACACATTGTGGAGAGGAAAATCCTGCTAGGCAGTGAAGTATAAGAGAATCTAATCTGCTATGAATGGAAGGCAGCTTAATAGGGTTTGATGTGATTGGAAATCCAATGTACTGGAGTAAAAGAACACCCAAAATGGAATAGTAGGAAAGAGGGAATAAGCTTTAGTGGTTAACCAAACTGGTCACTGCAAGTTTCCCTTGTTCCAAAGACACGAAACCAAACCAGATAAGTATTCAGCCCAGGATTGCAAGTCTATTGAGAAAGAACAGGAATGATTCTGACTATACAACACTTTTTAAAGGTATTCATTTATACCCCACAAACTAAGGAGTAGCCCTGACCTGATTCCCAATGTTGGTCCCATCATACAGAAATCATCCAAGAGAGAGCAAGCTCGCAGTACCACTCACTCCTTCCGGAACAGTTGCTATGTAAAATGTCCTTTATGTTTAGAGTATTAGTGTTTTGCTGACATTGAAGGTAAGAATGCTTCCTTCTCCTGGGCTTTCAAGCTAACACGACATCTGCCCATGTGGATCTTTAAGACAAGGAGGGCACCCCAGAGCCCCAAAGGGAAACACTAAAAAGCATTTTATTGAGAAATCATTTTGCTGTTTAAATAACATGTTCTTCAATACAGTTCTTTCCCAAGCCTGCTAATGGTAAGGTAATTTAAATGAAAAAGTGGCCTTTCAGAGACATCACTATTATGTATGAGGAGTTATAACTGTGCCTGATGCTTTACAATAGGCAGAATATGCTAAACTTGCTTATTCCTCATATCATGACACTAACTGGTTAAACTTCCCTGTACTTATATTAACGTGCAAACCAGTATAACTACTACTAGCCAAACAATTCTTTGTGGCACCAGAATCCTTTGAACAAACCAGAACAAAAGTTAGGTTAAGACATCAGAAGAAGATTGGCACTAAGGGCAGATAAATGTAAAATACGTGGGCTTTTGTCAGAAGACTATACTAAGCTACACACCTCACTCCCTGCGTCTGGTCCATAGATGTCTTCTCTGATATGTCACTGACACAAACAAGTCTCCACTTTCGTCAGCACTGGCATGCCAAGACATCTTTTGAGGAGCTTAAACTAGCTGTCCTCTGCTTCTCACACATCATGCTCAGAACTGTCACAGGCATATGCGGATCACTCTCTATGGCCAGTGATGTTGGAGGCAGACAGGCGACAGCTGGATTCTGACCTTGGGCAGAGCTCACAGAGCTCACAGTTAAGAGGAGACAATTCCCTTTGGACTTCAGCAAGGAGCAAATTCAATGGAGAAGTCAGATTAGGGAAGAAGATTAATCTCCCCCTGGCCACATCATCCTCATTATTAGGACATGTCAGGAAGTGGGCCAGCTGCTATGAGGACAACAGCCCAGGGGGAGCAAAGAACAGGAGTCCGGACTGTCTCCCTTGCTACTGACAAAATGAGTCCTTTCCAAATGAGTTATACAGGGTACCAGCAACTCTGAGATCTGTCACACACACACACACACACACACACACACACACACACACCATTTCCTCGCATATCTCAGGAACACAAACCATTTTTCTTTTTTATCTAGATAGTAACTTTGGCCCACTTTTACAAAATAGGTAGGGAACGGTTGCCCTTGATGTAAATATTACGAAGAGAAGAGGCTAAGATGCATTCCTGTCTCTGAAGAATGAAAAGATGAACAGATAAAAACAATGAAATTACTCTGGCCAGAGGAATACAGGTTGAATTTTGGTGCATTTGTGCGCCCTCTGCTGACTATTAGGCAGAACTTCACACAAAAAAAGTTGGAGCAAAAAGGGAAGAGGGAAAAAGAAGCGGAGACTGGAAGCAGAAAATAGGGAAGTAAAGAATCCTTCTCTGGGGCCTGCTGCCTATTTATTCAGAGAGAAGATGAAGAGGAGAAATTCCTTGTCTTATCTATTAAGACCAGCCGAGAAAGAAAATAAAATTGTCAATGTTGACTTGATATTACTTATTGCACAACGTGAATGTGACTAGATAAGCCTTGGATGAGCCACAGCACCATCTTACAGAGCTCATCTGTACACCACCCACCAATGTGTGTGAGCACAAAATGGACACAAAAGGCGATTAAGCAGAGACTGGGAGAATGGACTTGAGCCATAAACCATCCATCTGGAGCTGGCTGCAGGCTGCTTCTTTCTTTACTCTGAAATTGATTCAATCCATGGCTGCTTTTCTGAAGTGAATTTGTGTTTGATAGAATTCACAATAGACCCTGTGCACTACCACTATCACCCTACTGCCTCAGACCCTTTGCACCCTTTTAACCAATGGCTATGTGTGAGATTCAAGACCTCAGCACTCAGAAGGGATTTCTGTGATGTGGCCAAGAGTTTAATTTCAGATCCATACTTCACCAGCCACAGCATGCAATGTTTTCCCACTCACCCACCTTCTCTGATTCCACTGGTACTCTAGCTTGAGCTCCACCAAGGTCTTTCCCACCTCAGGGTCTTCTCACATGCTAATCGCTCCAACCCAAAACCCTTCTGCTTCACTTACTCCTATTTACCCTTAAAGTGTCAACTCAAATATGACTTCCCTAATCTCCTAGAGTCCCCGGCAGTGGTCGGCAAACTGCGGCTCGCGAGCCACATGCAGCTCTTTGGCCCCTTGAGTGTGGCTCTTCCACAAAATACTGACTTCTGCGCATGGGCCACAAAGTTTCAATCGCACTGTAGGTGCATGCCCGCACGTGGTATTTTGTGGAAGAGTCACACTCAAGGGGCCAAAGAGCCGCATGTGGCTCTGGAGCTGCAGTTTGCCGACCACTGCGCCTAGACTATGTCAGACTCCCCAATTTTTCTCTTTCATACTAAAGTGACCTTTTCTTTTATAGCACTACATTTTTATATTGGGGTTTTGTCTCCCAACTCCATAAAGGCAGGGACTATGTCAGTTTTGTTCACCCTTGTTTAAACAGTATATAGAACAATACCAAGAAAACACGAGGGGGGGGAGTATAGAATGAAATAATAAATGAATATATCCATATCAAATCAAGCTAAACTATTCAACAATAGTATTTGCTAATATTGACATCATCCTTAAGAAAGTATGTTAGACCACTTCCCCCAAAGTCTCTGTTCTTTGGTTCTTATTCCTCCCAAATCACAAATATACTGTTACTTCAAGAAATGCTGGCAGCAATCTTATGCCACAGCCTTTCTGCCTTAATCACCTTTAATTCTATTTTCAACTTCCAAATCAAAACCTTGTTCCCTGCTACCACTGCAAATGCTTATGCTATGTTTATTTAATTTTGCAAACCAAGAAATCAATAAAAGATTATATTGATAACATAATTTCATTGTACCCTGCAATTGGGCCATCAGCTGATATTAAACCAATTAATATTGAACTCTATGTATTCTCATTTGATCTAATAGTTACATGTGGTATTTACAAAGTGAATTATTCAGCAATAAAACTGTCCAGAATTATTTTATCTATTTCTGACCTTTCTGGTTCCAAGTAATCTTTCCCCCCCACTTTGAAATATTACCTATAAAACCTTTTACCAAACTGTACTCTGTGTGTGGTATGGTATGTAAGGTCCATGGATATGTATTATTATTTTAAGCCCCTCTTCTTAATAATAGATGAGTAAAAATGATCTATTAGCTAATCTGCAAATGTTTAACATTGGTTTAAAAAAATGCCAAATTTTAATTTAGTGGAATTTCACATACCTGACTTAAAGATAGGTTAATACAAGCCACCAACAGAGGCATTTTAAAGTCTTCATGTGGCATACATTTACCTTCACAAAATATAGCATAATCTGACAAAATGAAACCCCAGTAAGACCAGTGAGCGATTTGTATTCAAGCTTCTTGTGAATGCTGAAAATAGACTTTTTTCTCTGCTGCTCAGTGATAGGAAAATTCAATTTCATTTGGGGTTAATGCTTCCTTGATTTGATGTGGAGAGAATTTTGTTTCCCTCGGTTCTTTACTTCCACCAAGAGCAACTACATCCCATGGAACATTTTAGGTAGACTGTCAAGGTTACATGGCACAATGTATATGATATGTTTCTCCCCTAGTACATTGTTATCAATCACTAAATTACCTTCAGCCTGAACAAGAAGGCAAGAACAAAATGGGGGAATCTGTTTCGTGCAGGGAACTGCTTCTAAAATTACTCTGAGAGGAACTGTCCACCTGAAATGAATCATTAGATGAGCTTTGTATTTTGCACATTTCACAATGGTTAGGATGATGTAACATGGGCAATTACACACAGGCAACTAGAAACTTGTCGTCCAAAATAGCTACAGCACAGCTGAGGTTTACTCTGGGTCTGTGGTTTATAACAAATCAACAACCTGCCCTACACACCAAAGCCACTACAAATTTAAAGGAAACCTTGAGCTGTATTTTGATGTCATTTTAATTGTATGTGCATGAATTACAGCTCTATAAGCTAGAAAAGGGAAAAATCAGCCTGTACTTAAATGAACATAAAGAGATTAGATCCCCAAATGCTAACTTTATGGGGAAAAATATCTAGTTATTAAAAAAAAAATGATACATGAGGGCTATGCACAACCTGATTAAAAAACAGTGGCACCCAGCTCATTATTTTATTGGTGGCAATGAGTCACTTAGAGTGAGACCTTGTTTGCAGGTTTCACACATTTCATTCAGGTTAAATATGATAATAGAAAATCAAGCTTTTGTTCTCCCTTCCCACTCCCAGCCAGTCTCCTGGCCTTTCACTAAAACCTTCCAAAGTATAAATTGGCCCCCAAGTAGCGAAAGTGAATTGAATCCCCTGCCCCACTCCTCTATATTCCATCCCCAAATTGAGAAAAGTGTAAAAGATCCCTAGATAAGAGACACCACGAGCTGGTTTCCTGGGTGGAAGAAAGGCGAGTTTGGGACAGAGCACAGTGCTGGGAACGTGAGCTCAAAAGTTCCACACCATGAACTGGCTATTAAAATTCATTTGTAAGTCAGTTGCATGAAAGAAAAAAGAAAAACCAGTGGCCCTGAAACAGAGCCCAGGTCTGCGGAAGCAGCAGGTCATAGGAGAAGAAAGGCTTGGGGCAGTACTTATTAAAGTGCAGGTCACAACCTCAAGCCAGTGGTCCATGAAATTGCCATCTCCAGAGCTTCCTAGTTAATGGAGATACCCAGCACAGAGTCAAGCAGGAGAAAGGTTGAAAAATGCCAGATTAAGGCCTGAATTGATATCCACTGACTCTGGAAAGAAAATACAAGGGGATAACATAAGAGAAGGGCTTTTTGTCTCCCACCAGCACCTCTAGCTAACTTTGATGTACTAGTATGTAGGACCTTCTCCAACTTCACAGTTGAACTAGAGATGAGTATGCTAGTAAAGAATAATGAAAAATCTTGAAGGAGCCAATAATGAAAAAAATTAACTATTATCATGTAAGGGATTATTCATGTAACTAAAAGCAAAAAAAAAAAAGTATGGTGGGTTGGAATTTATTTGTAATAATTAAATAGGGAATTTATTCTAAAGGAACAATCAGAGATCACAATGAGATTTATGCACAGGGATATCCATTATAGTGTTATTTATAATAGGACAAAAATTTAAATAGCTTAAAAGATCAACATTAGAGATTGTTTGAGTAAAATTAATCCTATCTATGGAACAGAATACAATTTAACCACTAAAAAATCTTGCTTATAACTATATGCTAATGACATAGAAATAATTTCTTATGATATAATGTAAAGATGAAAAAAGAAACAAAATCTCTACTAAAATAATTCCAATTTTAAAACAGTAAAAATTTGGAAGTTCTTTTCATTAATTCAGTAACTTTTACTGAACACCTATTTTGTTCCATGGTAGTTGTCCCTGAGTAGTGGAATTATGGATGATTTTCCAACTTCTTCAAATAATTCTGTACTTTTCCATCTTTTTCACAATAGAAATGAATTGATTTTATAATGAGTAACCAATAAATTTTTTTTTAAAAAGACATTAGGACTCGGCCTACTTTTCCCCCAGACAGCAACAGGTTTCTTAATAATTATCAAGTAAAGTCAGATAGTATACTACATTCACTCAGGACATTAACAGATGTGTCTTCAAAGGTATCAACCCATTGAGGTTTCCATTTCTTGCAGAGGAGTTTTGTAATATCTCTTTCACCCTAAGTGGATCAATCTCCCTCATGAGGGCACTGGTAAATAAGAATATTTCAGCCACAACATCTAATCAATTATTTTCTGGGGTCCTAGGCAATAGCATCCAAGGAAAATGGAGGGTGGGGAGAAGTTCAAATCTTTAGGCCTATCCAGAGCCCATAAACAAGTTCAGAATCACCTTTACTCACATCCTATATAGCAGCATGTATCAAACCCCCACTGGCTGGCAACTGCCAATAGGTTCAGAATTCAATAAGCAAAACTCTTTGCTTTTAATCTTCTTATCACTTTATACTCACTTTAGTGGTGATATGAATTTGCATAGTATTACATTTTATTTTTCTCAGCTAGAACACTCTGTTTTATCACATTACTTTTCTTTCAAATCCTGGCTTAAAATCAATTAAATATTTAATTTTCTGGAAATTCTTTTTTTAATTCGAACAAACTCATCTTTAAGCCACACAAAGGGAAAGTGTGAATCTTAAGTAGCTTCATAATCAAGTTTCAACCATTCTCAATATTGCTTTAAATGAGGACTTTTACATTAAAAAATGGAGAAAAGAGGAGGCTGGAGGGAAGGTAGTGGTGTTTCCCTTGATTTCTCTTAATTTTTAGTTCCTTCTTTTTGTGCTCACACACATAAAAAAAAGCAACAGATATTTATTTTTATCAAATACTCCACGTAATAACATATAATTCAAATTGAAATTCATCTAGTTAAATGATATCACACATAATAAATACAGTCCTACTGAAGGCCACAGTCTCCATTTATCCAAGGGACAGACTACAGAATTAGGCCGCAGATGTTTTCTGTAGCACACGAACACTTCATCTACAATCAGGATGACATTGTACAGACAACATTCTCATCTATTAGCTATGGGGTGGGAGTGAAGCATCTGTTTTTTAATTAGAATTTTCTTTACAATATCTAAATAGTTCTGATATCTACACAGAACCACTGAATAAACATTTTGCACTTAAGTACAGTACTTAGTATGTGAGAGGTATATACAGCATTATACAGCCATCAATTAAAGTGTCCCAAAGGATGCTGGTTTTTGTACTTAGGCTGTTCAAAGTTAAACTACTAGATGAGGAGGCAATCAAATAAACGTGCCTTTCTTAATAAGGATTGAAAGCAGTCCATTTTGTTTGGGGGAGAGGGACAGTACATTTAGTCAAGGCTGAATTTGAAATGTTGAGCATCTCAATGACTGCCAACTCATTCACTGCCTCTTTTTGTTGTTGTTGTTCCAAATTGTTGGAGATATTCTATACCTCAGAGCCAAAAAGTTCAAACGTGAAATCAAATATTAAGAAATGTTAAAAAGGGCCTTCTTCAAATTGCCTATTTGGACCTAGAAAGGGCACTGAAAAAACTATATTTTGCCAAATTGGCCTTTAAAGAAAGCCTATATCATTTTTATAATATTAAAAATCTGTACAGATTACAGTCAAATGTTGCTATTTTAAAATTTCTCATTCTAAAAATAAAATGTGTGGACCAGATGCCTAACACTGGCGAGACAAACCTACTTTTACAAGGGTATACATATGGGCAAGAGGAGTGAAAAAGGAAAAACATGTTTCATAGCATTATTTCTAACACTTAAAAGGTAAACTGTAAAGAAAAGGATTATTTTTAAATGCAAATCTTCAAACCTGTTATCATCTGAGTGAGAGCACCAAAAAAGGAAAATGAGAAGAAAAATTTAGAAGGTATAATCTGATTGAAAAATGAAAATAAATAATAATTTATAATACTGCCTATGACACATCTTTGGCCATTAATATGGACTATGTAGTATAATAGTTAACTTCTTTAAATAATTATTTTTCTTATATCAAAAATAATACATGTTTAATGTAAAAATTTGGAAAATTAGAAAGTATATTAAAAAGTAAAAATCACCTGATTTCCTGAGACCTGAGATAATTATTAATGCTTAGGTAGTTTTCCTTCCAGTGTTCTTGTCTATGCATATATATTTTTAAACAATTGGAATCAACCTACACATGCCATTTTGTCTACTGAATTTTTCAATTAATGTATGCTATACCATGAGTGTACATCATTAAATATTCCTCAAAATATTATTTTAATGGCTTCATGGTAGTCTAGCAATATGTGCAACATAAAAATTGTCATTCACATACCAATGATATTTCGGATATTTCCAATATTTTATTTCTATAAATTATGCTGAGATTAACACCCTTGGACATGAATTTCTAAGCAGATCTAAAATTATTTCCTTAGAATAACTTCCAGAGGAAGAAATGCTAGATATTTTAGGGTTTTTAATGTATACTTACAAATTACCCCCAAGAAATATTATATCAATTTCAATTCTATCAATTATACTCCATGTAACAGTGTATAATAATCACACCCTTATCAATGTTTAGTTTATTTTCTAAAACTTTCCTTAATTGATAAGTTAAAAAATGACAACTTGCATATAAAATTGTTGTCTGTGGTTTCCCTGAGGTAATGGATTGGTGAGAAGAGATCCTGTATTGCTTGAATTTTTAATAAGAATATATAGTGCTTGTAATTAAAAGTTAATGTCATTCCACTCCTATTATTCAATTACTAAGATTATAATACTTTCATATCTACTGGTCATTTGTAAAGCTTCTTTACGAATTATCAATTTGTGACCATTTCATTATTTTTATGTTGTGGTTATTTGTCTTATTTATTTAGTTGTAAGAACTCTTTCTATATTAAGGGTGTTGCTTAAATGTCTCCTTATCCAAGATGTCTGGAGAATCCTCATTCCCAGGAGAACATATATCCTTATCCACCTAACATATATTTATTTGCTTGTTGTTTGTGCCCATAAAAATATGAACTCAATGGATCCAGGAATTTTGTTTTATTCACTGTTGTAGCCCCAGCACCTTAAATACTGACCAGCACATAGTAATAAGCATCGTATAATTATATTTAAAATTAATAAATATAGGTTCTTTGTCTGCTATCATTTATTTTTTTACTTAGTTTATGATATTTTTGGACAGACTTTTTAAGTTTGACAGTCAAAGCTGCTGGTTATTTTTTTGCACTCATTTCTGTTTCTTTTATACTTCTAAAGTTTTATTCAATTTCAAGATTAGATGAATTTTATGTTTTTATTTAATAATTTTATTATTTGAGTTTTCATCTTAAAGTTTTAGCTCTTAATCCATGTTGAATTTATATTCTCATATAATGGGAAATAAAAAACTACTTTTTCCAATTGTTAATCAATTACATGGCATCACTTAGTGAATAATCCTTACTTTAGCCATTTATTTTGTTTTTGTTTTTTTAATATGTTTTTATTGATTTCAGAGAGAGGAAGCAAGAGGGAGAGAGAGATAGAAACATCAATGATGAGAGAGAATCATCGATAGGCTGCATCCTGCATGACTCCTACTGGGGATCGAGCCCACAACCCAGGCATGTGCCCTGACTGGGAATCAAACCGAAATCTCCTGGTTCAGGGGTCAATGCTCAACCACTGAGCCACACCAGCAGGGCTGATTTTGTTTTTTAAAATATGTTTAACCTCTTGTCTCTTCAGTGACAATATAAGCTATGGAGGTAGGTACTGCTTATACTTTCTCTATATTCCTCAGACCTGAGTAAGGGTTGGTCAATAAATACTTAACTACAAATATTTAGTGGATAGGTGAATGGATGAATATTATCAAGCCAACATTTTTTTCCTTGAAAAGAGACCCATTACTAAACAGTAAGTCCATTCACTAAAGTCTAGAGGCAAAGAATCATAGAGAACTAGGCTCTACCTAGAATAAATGAATACCCTTTAAGTGCACAGAACCATAACCACTGTAGAAACTCATTAGTAACAAAACATAATTAATAACTCCAGACACTCTACAAAAAATAATTACACAGAATTAGCCCTATCTAAAAGGAAAAATATTCTTTATGGGTCTTAAGAGTAAAACAGAACTTCCCAAGGGTTCCCCAACTGACCTCCCTTCCCCTGAAAGAACAGTTTACTTCCTGAAAGAAATAGATTGTTTTGTTATATAGACAGTGCCCCAAATCCTACTAAATGCAATCCGTCAACCTCCAATATGCATTGAGTTTAATAATCCTGGAATCAAATCTATGTTAAAAGAAAATCTACCTCATTTTGGCTCTCAAGCAAAACCCCAAGTGCCCCATATATATCGATTCTGTAGGGCTCACTTAGCCTCCTCTGGCTTGAAATTAAAAATAACATGCACACACAAAAAATACATTTTTATTCAATTCTGACTTTTTGCTGATTGTCTATAGCAAACAGCAAAATGAGCAAGGCCATTGTAAACTGCCTCTCATGCCAACAAACGCTACTAAGAGGATGACAATCAGTGAAATATATCTTTAAGCACAAATAGTAGCTAAAATATTTATCTCTGTTGCAAGGTATTAAAATGAGAAAACTTTCAAAGTGGAAGCTTCAAGCAATTGCATTAGAAGTTGCATAATTTGGTTAGACTGACCTTAGAATAGAATAAAAAGCTGCTTATTTCCATAATGTTGGCCTTCAACAGTATGAAAGCTTAGATAATTTATCATGATATACAAAATAGTTCTCAAGAATATCTAACTTAAAAAGGAGATCTCGGTGACTTCCAGCTCTATGAATTTTAAGGTCATGTGATTATCAACACAATTTATATTTAAGTGAATTTGTGTTCTTCTGAAAGTCTGGTTTGCCAGACAAGGAGAGTGTATCTCCTACTCATCTCTAGAACAAGTACAGAATAGCTGAGGCAAACTTAGTATAGTCATTGCTGCTTTTATAACAAAACTCAGATTAGACATGGAGACCTATTTGAATGGGGAGGCTACTGAGTTTTGATTACACACTCAAAACTCACATTAGACACAGAATATGTCACTCTCATTTAAAAGTTATTGTGTCACCTATCTTAACTAAGTTCCTTACCCTTAATACCTACAGAGCACACACTGTCATTACATGGACTCAAACCTTAATGCTGTATAAAGACCTTCAAACCAATGCTGCAAAATTCTCAAAATTACACTCAGAGTTGCAAGAGAACTTGGAAATCCCCTGACCAAATCTCCTCAAATAAATGTTGCAGAATTAGTATAATTTAGCATGTGTTACATTTGTTTTTAGAATCCTTGATGTCCTGAAATCTGATTTCCTTAATAATAATAGCTTTTAATAAACTAAAGCTCCTTTTTTATGAGGTTTCTAATTTTTTTTTTTTTGCTATTGACCTCTTCCCTTATTCCAGAATTACAGGCTTCTAGATTGCTATCTTTGGGGATACAATGACTCTAGGTCACTCACACATTAGAGATAACTGTCTTGATGGAGCTTGTTAGGGTCAAAGTGTGAGGAGAGCAAGGTCACAAGTATTTTTTTTATCCCATGAGCCACCAAATCTGACACCATTCATAGCCACAAACCTTTGCAGTTCCAGTTTTTCTCCACCTTCCATGATCTCTTCTTGAGGTGCCAGATGATCAGATGTGCAATGACCAAGCCCCCTGATGCCATTTCAGTAATTCCCAGTGCCATAGTATTTATGGCTTACCAGTTTTATAAGATTTTGCTCTTTGAGGCTACTATACAATGTATAGTTTGTGCAAAGGCAGTTTAGTTTTCTTTCCACTGCAGGTATTACCTTATCGTATTTCTTACTGCAACAACGCACACACCTTTTTCCATTTCTAAAGAATTACCAGTAGAGGTAAAATTAGAAAGAGTGACCTCGAGGTGTAAGAGGACACACATCCCATTAGCAAGCTCACAGGCCACACAGAAAATTGGTGTTTAATATGTACCATTTGAGATTTTTTTCTAAAGAACCACAACTACCATAAATTGTTTAGCAATTAAAAAATCAGGCAAAACCCCACTATGAAAAAGCCATTATTTAATACTAATGCCATCATGTTCTCTCCCCTATGCTCTTAGGAACAAACATTGCCATTAGCGCACTCCATCACTCAAAAGTCCATACTTGAGAAAATGGAAATGAACTAATTAAAGAAATGACCAGTACAGCAAGATCATAGTCAATGCCAGTTTTCTGAGTGCAGCACAGAGGAGGAAATCAGTTTTCCAACAAGCCATTCACCATTACCTATGGCCAGATGCGTCTGCTTGTCCCTGCATTTCCAGAGCCCTGTCTCCCTCAAACATGTCAAGTTTTACATATGCATACTAGATTACAGACATCTTTCATTGTAAAAATAAGAGAGAGAGAGAGAGAGAGAGAGAGAGAGAGAGAGAGAGAGAGAGAGAGAGAGAGATGCTTAAAGGTTAAGCCCATCACTCTAAACGCAGTCTAATCTAGTCTCCCTACTCATGCATCTCACTTAGAAAAGACATGGTTTACAGCAGAGTACCTGTACATATAGGCAACCCAAACCAGATTTCCTCAAGCCAAGTGAATTAAAGAGAAAGGCTTGAAATAAAATTATGCCCAAAAGAGACAAAAGAGAAACTAAGCCTCAGAAAAAAATATGTCCAATAAATTAAAATTACCTATAAGTTTTTCTGAAGCTGAATTTTATGCACAAAAAAATAATTATTTGGCTGCCCACTACTCAACTAAAAATAGTCCCCATGAGATCTGTCCCTGAACTTTATCAAATTGGGGTGCCTTAGCCTTACATTTAGGGAGATCACTCCCTGCTGTGAATAGGCTTATAAATTTTTCCTTATAAAGACAACCAGCTGGGTGTCAAAGTTGGGGAGGAGGGTTCTGAAGACCTAAGCTCACAGACTGTGTAGCATAAGGCCAGCTCCTGAAGACTCCATCACCACAGAGGCAGAGGCAGAATAAGTGGGTAAGAGATGCAAATAATGTCTTCTCTCTCTCTCTCTCTCTCTCTCTCTCTCTCTCTCTCTCTCTCTCTCTCACACACACACACACACACACACACACACACACCTAAAGGGAGAATCTGCCTCTTAGATTGACTTTATCTTCCTGCCAACTTACACAGGGAACTCATTTTATTCAGAAGAGCAAGCTACACACTCTGAGAAGAAGTGCCCTTCATGCTCTGGAAATCAGATTTGGGAGTGAAAATAATCCAGGAAGCAGAGACTGCCAAGGCCAGTGCTGGTGGTAGTGAGTGAGAGCATCTTGTCACAGAACAGTGGACAGATGGGCCCCTGTGGGAGAAGCTTAAAACTGGCCACCCAGGCATCCAGAGACTTAATGGAGCATCCGAAGACTATGCACATCAAGGCAAGTGCTTAAGCATCCCACATGAAGAAACCCTGGTGCTAGTCCATGAACACAGTTCAAGGAGAATGCAAGCCTCACACTAAGCTCCTTGTCTACTTCAATTTCAAATGGTCTGCTCAAAACTCAAGACAACTGATCCTAACACCTGTATGTCTGTCAATCTGTCAAACTCTCACTCTGATTTTTTTACTTCTGAAAAGTAATTTTCTTCCTCCCCAAATGCTGAATTTAAAGGAAGTCTAAAAGAGCTCTTCCATTTTCAAAAGTAATTCCCAGGATCTACTCAATTCAGGAAGCCCTTATTGATTTGGGGGTTTTCAAGTGGGAGCTATCTCTTTCAGAAGCGTGTGCAACAGGCTCAGACAAAAAGCACCCAAACATTCCTGTTGTGATTCTGTTTTTCCAGCCACAGACATACAAAATGTGAAGGAGAAGAATAAGATGGGAGTAGGGTAGCTGTAACCTTCTATTTAATTTTTTAAAATCTGGAACAAATATGAAGTGTCTTACATTTGGGAGATATGTATCTGTTTTCTCTGGACTCTGTGTATTTTAAATATTACATAATTAAATGTTTTTCTAATTAAGTGAGATTCAAAAAGGAAAGCTAAATAGTGAGAATCCAAGGGAATAGTGAATTAGCCCACCTTCCAAAGGTTTTGTAAATCTTGCCAAGTGAGAAATCTCACTTTAAGCAAACAAGGTATGTGAAAATCCAGACTTACTTATAATGGAAATTAGTCAGGAGTTGATTATCCCCATTACACAAGGGCTCTTTCTTTTGCAAAAGAATCCACCACAGGGTTCCTATAAATATGGATTGCCACCAATATGGTTAACATGGGGGGTCTACTTTATAAAACAAACACTCAATTGCTGCACAGCTTTTCAGGAACACACTATGATTCAAGGATTCAACGTCCTCCTGTGGAACCCAATTTCTGTTATGTGACAGAAAACACTTTAAAGTTTCACCGGAGGAATGTCTGTCAAGCAAAATGGAGTCCAGTTGTGTGCCTGGGTGAGTCATTTGCCTTTTCTGTAATTCCATTTTCATGCTTATAAAGTGGGAATACTGGTCCGTTCTGATACCTTTTCCAGGAGTGCTATGAAGCGGTGTGGTCCTAGCCAATATTTTTAAGCAAAATGCTGAATAACAACAAATGAGGTTTCCAAATGGGAGCCCAAGTTCCTGGACCTGGCAAAGCTGTTCTTCAAAAAGCTTCGGTACTTTTCTCACCATTCCGTGGGGGGAACCTAGAGAGGCACTTGCAGCCTGGCTACACCCACTGGAAACAGAGTGACCCTCATCATACAGCCCACACAAAAACCACTCATAACTACACAACAGCCAAAGAGGAAATGTAACTTGAAGAGCATTTCCCTCTACAAACAACTGATCCTCTGGGACTTTCGCTTCAAGCCTCTCAATTGTTCGAAGTAAATGAGGCTCACATTAAAGGCCAGCCAGTCACACAGCAAGAAATCAAGCTCCTCTCAGTGGGGGAAAATGGCCGCTCCAGAGCCAGCCTCCTGCCTCTCACACACAGATCTCTTGTACAAATGACTTCATTTACTCACATCTGAGACACTTGATCCCTGCCAAGGTTGGCCTTCCCTAAGCCCTGGAAACTGAGATACACATGCAGAGGGTTCAACATCTGAAACTCCAGGAAGATGCCTCAGATCTACTGCAGTGCCATAATTGAAGGATTCCAGCTTTGCCAAGAGGTGACTTCATACTTTTTAGCCCCCTAATTCCTAACAAGTAGTACCCCAACCCCCTAGCTTCAGCCTCTGCACACAGTATACTAAAGTCACAGCAAAGACTAGGGCAAGGTTAGGGAGGCAAAAGTCTACAGGTCCTCTCACCTAATAAGTCTGACTGACAATCAGAGAAAAACCAGGTGCAGCCCCAGGGACCCAAAACAAGTGGTCCTCTGATAAGAGGAATTCCAAAGCCTCAGAGCCCTCTATGAAAAATGTCCTACCCCCAGTCCCCTAGGGAGAGAAATCTCAGGATCATTAGCAAGCCTCTGGCTGAGCTCAACTTTAGTGAAGGCGTATGGGGAGAGAGATGATCTCTAAGGTAACCAGTTAATTGCCAATAAGGAATGGTAATAATAAATTAGCAAATACTAATGTAAACTAACTAAGTTCTGTGGCAGTTGCATGGAGACGACAGGAGAACAGTTTATTCTGGAACACATCTTGCAAGCGGATTCCCACTGGGAAACACACTACCTGGGCTAGATTTCAAACTGGCTAATAAGGTACAATATAGGCAATGGGTGGCCCTAGAATGTCTTAGTAGAAGTAGAGTTATCAATTTTTAAAATTAAATGTATTGGGGTAACACTTGTTAGTAACATTATATAAATATCAGGTGTACAACTTTACAATACAACATCTCTATACTTCATTGTGTGCTCACCACCCAAAGTGTAAAAGAAAATTGGACTAAGCAGTTTTGAAAAGATGTTTTCCATTGCTTCTTTCTGCAGCCTGGGGATTACTTTTGACCCTTAGGGATAAAACTTAGATGGTTCCCAAAACCCTGTCAAAAAAGAGAAAGTAAAGTAAAAAATACTCACTGAAGTGTTTCTTAATTTTAATAGGAAGTAGTGCTTTGTGCAATTTTTTTTTTTTTTTTTTTTTTTTTTTGCTATCCAAGCCAGCCTCAACATACCCATTCATTTTCTAGTGATTTCTGAATCTGTCATCTTACAGGTTTGTGGCTGCTTTTCTAGTTTCTTAGTCTGGAGTTTCACTCAAATCACTGCAAATCCCTAACTTTAAAACTCTGTTTTTGGGACCAAGGCATACTGAGCTATATTTTTCTTCTTAGTTTCTTCAAAGCCTAATTGGTGCTTTAGTTTCATTACTTGCACTAAGATAACATGCATTGAGACTTTCGGTAAGATAATTGGAAGCATTCAATTTAGTCTGTCACATATATCCTTGTGCTGCAAACTCTCCCACTGCTACTACACTGCTATTTATGAAACTGTTTGGTGAGTGACCATAGCAGAGCATGCATATACCCTGAGAAAGTGTCATATCAAAGATGCTGCTGTTTGCTAGCAAATGGTAGAAAAACAGAAAGAGAGAACTCAAGATTCAGTTTGAAATCAAAATTTAAATCCCTATACACCTATGATTAGAATTCTGGAATCTCTTGTCCACTATCACTCTCTTAGTGCTGTCAATTTAGGAATATTTAACATTAGAAAACTAAAATTTAAAATGCCTCATCAAAAAGACTGGGTGTTTGAGTCATTTCACCCCTTATGAAGGCAGGAAAAGTTCCCACCCAGTCTCCATTACCAGTGGAAGAAATCAATTGCACTTTTTTCCCTCCAGCAATGACCACAGCCTGGTTGACAAAAAAGGGAAATGCAGGAATGCTGAAATACCAAGGAAGTTACACTTTCCAGTATCCAGAGGGGCCCAGTAGACACACTTCAGTCCCAGAGATTGAAATAAAAGTCGTTTGCCTTACTAAGAAGCCTCTAAAAAATTTGAATATTTTTAGAAAAATCTTAGCAAACTGACAAACCTACATTCTTCTCCATTCTTTTTTCAAACCTTCCTTTCCCTCTCTTCACCCTCCACACCACACACACACACACATTCAATTACACATATACTCAATCTATGGACCAAATAAACCAGAATGCCAATGAATCAATCCTCACCTTTCAATGTAAAATATTTAAGAGATACCTGAACATCACTAATTCTACAAAATTTCTGTCAACAGCAAAGACATCCTCCACTTTTCCTCCTCAAATTTGTGTACAAAACCACAAAATCCATATAACGTATTTCCTCACCATCATCAGGGGACTGATAAATAATGATATACAATCTGGGCAAGATTATCTCTGTAATACTAAAGGTTAACCTTCAGTTTTCCAGATTAATGCTCCATTCCCTTTACCTTACCTACCTAACGGCATTTAAAGTCACATTGTTGATTTCTAGAGCCAACAGTGCTCAGATGTGTCCACATTTGCACAATAATGCAAAAGATACGCCCAAATCAGCACCAAACTTTGAGAGCTCAACCATAAATCCACATATAAATTATGGCAGGTTTAGCATGGAAGGAGGAGAGTGGGAATACTAAGGAGCCTACAAAGTAGAAACACTTGTATTACTTGCAGCAAAATATAGTGGCTGTTCTTAGAACCCCAACTAGACTAAGAACTTTGTAAGGGAAGCATCTACATCTTATATTTATTTAGGATCCTCATGGTACCTGCCACACAACTGAGCACACAGTAGATACTCAAACAATGCTAATCAATTTGCTCTAATACCAAGGTTATAAACTTCAAAGTGTGATGGAGTCCTGTGAGGGAAATTCTGACGCCTCTAAACTGGTATTGCTAGTAAGCCCTGAAACTGTACTGCAGCTAATGAAGGGAACAGAATGGGTTTATCACAAGGTAGGTCCGCAGAGGAACCTAATATATATTGATCTTTGGTACCAATATGGAGAGTAAGAATGTAATATATGTTCAGGAAAGAGATGTTATCCTGAATTGAAATGATTTGTTTATTTGTCTGGTCTCCTGGTAAGCTCCCTGGGGTCAAAGATCAAGTGTTTTATTTTTATATCCTAGGCAAGTAGTACAGTGCCTGGCACATTATAAGTATATGCAATAAATGCTACTAAGTTGAGTAAACAAAAAGAATAGTTTAATGAAATAATAATGGTTTAATGAAAAAATAAGTGGCATAAGATCTAACACAGAGATTTCCATTGAATCTTATACATATCACATTGTAGTACTTATCACTCTGTGCTGTAATTACTTAATAAATATTTGTTTCTTAAATAAATAATTAATTAATGAAGAAAATGTAGGAAATACATCAGTGTATTACTATCCTAGGAAAGGCGAATATCCCATTTTAACCAATAGTAGCATTTATCACTCCGTACAAATCACCTATTTGTTTGCTCATCTCCCCCATTTGAATGTGCATTCCTTGATATCAGAGACCATCTTTTTTTATTTCTCAAACACTAGACCCTAGAGCAGACCCTTAAAGAGTACACACTCAAAAAATATTAGTTGAATGTATAAATCAAACATTCCTACTCTTCTATAGAGTTCACTGTAACTCAAGTATTCTACCTAATCCACATTGAGGGGCCTCTAGTATGAGAAGAAAAAGAGAAGTGTCATTTTCCTTATGTGGGACTTTGTGACATATGCAGATTAAATTGCCTGATTCATGCATGGCTGTATGTGGGTCTATCCCCTTTCAGAATGGGTTTGTCAGTTGAACTCCCCAGATGTTAGAAATATACACTTAACCCCACTGTGTCTAGTACACACTGTCTTGGCCCTGACTAGCCCTAGACACTAGATCTGTGGATTTTGCTAAATAAAGAGGACATCTGGCTTTGTAGTCAGGGTTAGGATCATAATTCAGAATTTCAATGGCTTTTCTAAATAATTGAAGCAATACTTTGCTTAATTCTGCCATAGGAGAATTTCAGAAAGAACACCAAGATCTTAGGTAAACCATGCAAACATTGTCATATGTCTCCTGCCCCTTCCAAGTATTTCATAGACATCTAGGCTCACACTCCTCTAGAGCCTTGAATTGATTGCATAAGTCAGTGGTGGGCAAACTCATTAGTCAACAAAGCCAAATATCAACAGTACAATGATTGAAATTTCTTTTGAGAGCCAAATTTTTTAAACTTAAACTATATAGGTAGGTACATTGTTATTAACTTAATTGAGGTACTCCTAAGGCTTAGGAAGAGCCACACTCAAGGGGCCAAAGAGCCGCATGTGGCTCACGAGCCACAGTTTGCTGACCACCGGCATAAGTAATCACCAAGCCCTCAGGATTCAATCATTTTGTCCATCTCCACAAGCAATAGCAGTCAGCACTTGAACCCACAACCTTTTACCTCTATTGCTTATATAGCCAATATTAATGCTCTAACCACTTTGTAGGTCTTACCTATATAGAACCAGCCTAAATTCCTCTTTGGTTACAAGTGCCTAGGGAGTCACACTTAGTTGTACAGACTATTGCAACAGTGATTTTCCAATTATTGTCCTATTCAAAAGACACCTATGTATCAGACCTTTTACATTGCACAATATCATATTTTCCTTGGACCAACCTTGCGTGGCAGATGTGCCCATTCTGTAGATGAAGAAACAGGTACTCAGAGGGATTCCATAGCAAGAGGTGTCCCCCAGATTCAAAATCATGGTCTATCTTATTCCACTCATAGCACTATCTCTCCCTCTCTATTCCTGAACACTTGGTGGTCCACAAGTAGTCCTCTAAAAAAGTCGATGGTCAAGTCCCTAGTACTATTCACTGACATTCACAATTGTAAATGAGCCTACCTAGCATAATACTGGATTTTCAATAAATCCTTATTTATAGATTTATAGATTGAAAGTATTGTTTTTCTTGCTATCAGAATATCATCAGTTTCTTATTAAAAAGAGTTATTTGGTCCCATTAATTCTGAGAAGAATTATTTTTCAGGAATCAAGAGAAGCAATTGATGCAAGTGGTCCTAAAACACTTTGCCTTTTGAAATTGATACAAATACTATGAGGCCATTTTATATGCATCATAACCTAGGTATGTCAGGCTGAATTATTTCTGAGGCAGGAAGGTGTCACTGAAACAGCATTCACCAGAGCTATAGAGCTCTGTGATCTAGTTCGTTGTCTCTCTCTCTCTCTCTCTCTCTCTCTCTCTCTCTCTCTCTCTCTCTCTCTCTCCCCTGCTGCTCTGTGAGTCTGAACAAATTCCATAGCATCACTCGATCTCCATTTCATCATTTACTGAAGGACAATGTAACAAGATACCTGATTGCGAGAATCAAAGGAGACAGTGGTTGAAAAGGTGCTTCATTAAATGTGGAAGTACTCTCCAAGTATGCAGTATTCCAAATATGCAGTATGGTCTTGCATTAGTGGCCTGGAAGAGGGCATATACCTCCCAGTGCATCAAATTTTCAGAGAGAGACTTAAGCAATTCATGGAAAAATAAAATCAACTTTAGAACTGTATTTATAGTTTTTTTACTCAGCCACACACCCACTATCATCCACATTTTCAGCCTACTACCCTGAGATATTTCCATAGATGGCAAACAATGGACCATATAGTGTTTTTTAAATAATGCTTCCATTTTAAAACATTCATTCTCAGTAAAGATAAACAGCTAATCCAAAAGCATAGTTAATTCCTAAAATTTTCATTATTAGTGACAGTTTCAAGCTCCTCATTTGTCAAACATCACCATAAGACCTACCAAGAAATGACAAAGTGGCCTTTTAAATTTTTTTGCTAGCCTTCTTTTTACCAGCCCATCCATATTTTTGGCAAAGCAAGCATGTGACCAAAGAAAAATAAAAATGGGGCTTTAGGAGGCTGAGTCACTCTCACCCTGGGAAATTGGGCTGAGCATTCCAGTGTTAATCCATCTTTAACACTACTTGTTGACTCTTTCTCTGCCACTTTAACTAGCTGGCAAGCATGCCGTATTTGAAACAGGTGGAGCAAACTCATATTATTCCAGGATATCAAACAGGGATTTCAAAGGTGCAGCCCCCTTGAGCTCCCACTCCCAAAACCCACCCCTACAAAGGCCCAATATGTTTTTACCCTTTTCCCCAAGAAGCACTGGTAGCAGACCTTGATTATGGAAATGGGCTTAGGCAGAAAAGTTCTTTCTACTCCTGCCAGCGAAGGTGCCAGTGTAGGGGCCTATGGGAAAAGCTTTGGGTAAACCTCACAGTGCCATTTAGATGCACTCACCTCAGGCAGAGGCACACCATTGATGATCAGGTCTGGCTGCTGGGGGCCCTGGCTGTTGAAAGAGTGATGATAGATGTGGTTGGCACTGGTATTGCGGGTATTCTGGTTCTCCACATTCAGGAAAGTGCTCTCAGAGCGGCGGCAGCCCAGGGGCAGTGTCTGCTGGTGGTAGTCGAAATAGTTGAGGGACGAGGTCAGGGAGGAGCAACTGACAACGTTCATCTTGTCTGTCTCCTCCACATCCCGGGGTACCAGGCGAATGTCATTCTTACTGATTTTTTTCTTCTTGCTTGATTTCTTTTGATGCCCATAGGAGTACTCAGCGATTCTATGTGACAGAAAAGGCAGGATGTATCGCTAACGCCCTCCCAAACCATGCATTGATTAATAAACATTAAGCACCCCAGAAGTTGCACCCCATCTCTTCTCCAGCTTCTTATTTGGGTGCATTACATCATCGGGTTTCTCCCTGTGCTCTTTACTTTGGAAAACAAGCTGAGGGCCATAAATTTTTCTTATTAAACTTAATAACTGCCCACTTCCCCCTCCCCCAACAAAAGTTTCTGTACTTTGGATTTGGAATTTTTTCATTGAGAGTGGCCATTTAGCAAGGATGGGGGGATGGGAAAGTCGAACCTATGGGAGAGAAAGCATGAAAATGCTCAAATCTGGAGCTTCCCTGGAACCCAAAGTAACTCCTGGGTGAAAGAAGAAGCAAGTTTTAATTAAACTGAAGAAGAGGTAGAAGGAAATAAAAAAGAACCCTCTTTCCAGTTCCTCCAGACATTTTCCATGTGGCCAAGACCCTCAATCAGGTTCCTCTATGATTGACCTGATGAGTTTTGGACTGGGATAGGAGAACAGACCCTGTGTTAACACATTCTTGGCTCCTCTCCTCCACACCCTCCTTCCCTCTGCCATAGCCCTGCTCCCCTCCCCACCCCACCTCTCGGGCAGAAATCTGATAGCCAAACCCATTTGAATGAGGGGAAATGCCTCTTTACCTCTTTCCCCTTAGGCTCACTTTCTCCTCAGCCTTTCTGTCTTGCTCCTCGCTAATGGGAGAAACCGAGATGCAATGCTGACACTTGCTGTTTTGTCCTTTTATAAAACAGCCCAGGAGACAAGTGATGGTTAAACAATTACTGCAAAGGAATTTAAAGGTTAGTGCATTCAGCATCCTTCTCCATTCAGGTGTACCTACAAGCAGCTGTGCTGCAACTGGAACATAAAGAGCTCAATTTAATTAACACTGACACAGACCCAGCAACGTGCACCAAAGACACCAAGCATTAAGACTTTTCAAAAGAAATACATTAAAATGCAGCGAAATTATCAAAGTCATTTATTATTTTGCACACAATGATTCAGCCTATTGTTGGAAATTCAATTTCTGGGCAATAATCAGCAAAACAATCGGGTTAATAAATAATACAGGTTGATCTTTACAAGGGAAAGACGGTGTCTGTATTTTCACTGGACAAAGCTAATTGTCTGAATACTAAAAGAGCCCAATTCAAGTAGCAATTGCAGATCATCTCACAAGTGTCATAAACGAGTGCATTTGAGGAGGAGGCTCTGCAGATGCTGAGAACAAGAAACCTCTGCCTAGTACATGGAAAGACAAGCTCTTCAACTTTTGTTTTCTAAAAAGTCTGAGCACACAGGGAGATGACATATCTCCAGAGGCAAATTCTTGCTCTGTCCCTGTGATCTTCCAAGAGCTTAGCAGTTGTGTTCCCCTCACCCTTTGGCTCAATGTTTAGGCTGGCTTGCAGTGATGGCAAGCTGATGCTACTGGGGCTTGGGAGCAGATAAAATCCCCAAGACCCCAGGATGAGGTTGATTTTCTTTTCTAATCTGTTCACAGTATCAATGGTAAGTTCTAATCATTTTGTTTACCCATGATAGGTACATAAGTTTGGCAATGCACTGTCCAATTATTCAGCTGAGGCATTCATTGGGCAGCCTTGTCTATATTGACCAATTATTTAATTAAACTGTACTTCATTAATCCCAAACCATCACAGGGAACAGAGCTCTTTACAAAATTCACATGTGGGTGAAGTTGGAGAGCACTAAGACTTTTTTTTTTCCAATTTAAATGCTCTCCTCCCTGTTTAATGATCTTCCTGGCAACCTCTAGGAAAGAACTCTCACTTCTAGTCATACATCACCAAGAGGTGGCAAAGCCTTCAATATCTTTATCACAAGCTGATTTCTTTTTCATCAAGGAAAGGGTCTTATGCATTTACTTTATGCTCAGGAAATGACTTTAAAAAGAGCCTCCTCTATCATTATTTCTATATTAATAACATTTTATAGACCCTGCATTTTTCTCCTATAAAAATCACCACTGACCCTTGCAGGTTTCAAAGGTAGAAGAGCAATATTAATTTCTATGTCTCCCATCTGAAATGACGGAGCTGAAGAAAAGTCACGGCCATTTCAGTAGTAACAGGATTAAAGCATTTATGAGGCATTGCAGCTGCTCTTTTGTGGCACCTGATTGATATTCATGTGTGGTTAGCATTTGTCTACTAACTTGTGTAACACAGAGAATAGTAAAAGGGAAACAATAATTGCATGGCTGTTACATATTCAGGGGACTCTAATTCACAGAAGTGTGCATTTCAGATCATGTAAAATACAAATCGGACCTATTTTGACTGATTAACATGCAAGCACAGATGGCACAAAAGACACACTGGGTGTGTAGGTGTGTTGAAAGCACACATACACCTTGGTTAGAAATAGCAGTATCATTCATTTTCAGAAAAGTAAACAAACTATTTTTTTCAACCGTTTCGATAAGACACTGCTGGAAAAAAATTACATGTATTATCCTAAATTGGATTCTATAAATACTTAGATTTGTTCTACCCAATTGTAAGGAAGGTCTTCAGCGAGGCACTCTAATGTGCTTATCACAAAATCTTTTTTAAAAAAACTGTATGTGTTATTCCAATTTCCACATTTCTCTTCTCTCTCTCTCTCTCTCTCTCTCTCTCTCTCTCTCTCTCTCTCTCTCACACACACACACACACACACACACATCCTGATCACACTTCAAAGGAGGCTGTAACATAATAGTCCATAGTGACATCCACTGGTAGGAAGCAGATCTTAATACAACAACCAGTCCACATTAGAGGAAAGCACCATCAACTCCAGAAGTTTGTTATTTTTTACAAAAACATCTGGGTGCAAAGTCCTGTCCCTCATTGGGATGTTTGGTCTGTACCCCACCAACCAACCGGATATTTGAAAACATACACATGACTACTAGACTTTCATTTTACATAACCAGATGTTTGGGGACTAGATACAAAACAAGCCAAGAAAACACTAAAAAACACTAATCACTTGCTTCCCCACCCATTCCTGTTGTCTCTTCTCCCCAACTCTCCATTTCCTACCTCAGATTTCCACTCACAGGCTTTCTTAACACTTTATCTCTACAAAGTGACAGGGCAGCTATCAGCACTCCCCCCTCCTTTCAGTACCTGTCCCCAAAACGCTGTGCCCCTGAAATAAAGTTATAGTACTTGGTGGTTCTGCTGAAAATCAGTCTCTCTCTCTCTCTCTCTCTCTCTCTCTCTCTCTCTCTCTCTCTCTCTCTCTCCCTCCCCACCCCGTTTTTTTTTCTGCCACAACTTCATGGAGACAGCTGTACAAATTTTAAAATGATAACTGATTTGCTGCTCATCATCATTACGTGACAGAATCCATTGAACAGTATATGATTATCTTCCAGCAAATTGTCAGATCAAAAGAATTGATCAAGGTGGACTGCCACAAACTCCCCCCTCCAAAAAGAAGAGCTGTAGGTACCACGCATGCATTTAAGTAGGAAACAAAGCACTGGGATTTTCACAAAGCAACACGGATACACCTTTTTCACCCAAGACAAAAAAGGAAAGAAAGAAAAGTTGGCTCTACCTGCAGTTGTAGGTCCGGATCTCTTTGTTGTCTCGCTTGCACTTGATCGCCACGAAGATCATAGTGACAAAGAGGATGCCGGCAATGGAGCCCAGGGCGATAATGAAAATCAGGGACAAGTTCACTGAGCCCATTGACTCTTGGGCGTCGAGAGCAGGGGACAGGTAGATTAGGATGAGCGCAGAGGCGGAGAGAGACGTCTTGCCATGGTCGTGAGCCACCACAATAAGTTCATAGGAAGCCTTGGAACTCTCGCTGAAGGTGCGGGTGGTTCTCACTTCACCATTGACCTGGTCTATTTCAAAGAAGCCGCGATCTCCCTCGGTCATGTCATAGGTGACCCGGCCGTTCTCGCCCTCATCATAATCGTCGGCTTTGACAACAGTCACCAGATAGCCTATGCCAGAGTTGCGGGGGATGTAGACTTCAGCAGTGCCATTGATCAGTGGCGGGGCTGTGATGACTGGGGTATTGTCATTGACGTCGAGGATGATGACCCTAACTGTGGCATTGCTCTGCAGGGAGGGCAGGCCACCGTCCTTGGCCAGCACCTTAAATTCGAATGCCTTGGTCTGCTCGTGGTTAAAGGATCGCAGCGCATAGATGTCGCCGGAGTTGGGGTTGATGGAGACATAGGTGAAGACAGGCATGTCCCGCACCTGAGACGGCACTATCTGGTAGGAGACACTACCATTGAGACCCAGGTCGGGGTCTCGGGCAGACACAGAGAGAAGATAGGCACCAGGTGTGTTGTTCTCCTGCACAATGACCTGGTAGTAGGGCTTGGAGAAGTGCGGGTGGTTGTCGTTCTCATCGGTGATGCGCACAGTAAAGGACTTGGCACTCTGCAACATGGGCACACCGCCGTCGCGCGCCTGGATCGTGAGGTTGTATTGATCATGTTGCTCACGGTCCAGCCGTCCGTCCACCAGGATAGTGGAGAAACTCTCATATTCTTGCAGCCGAAAGGGCACGTTGCCCAGCAAACGGCACTGCACGCGCCCATTGAGGCCGGAATCTCGATCAGACACCCTCACCAGTGCAATCACATAGCCTGGAGGGGCGCTCTCGCTCACCTCCACGAGCTCGCTGTTGACTGACAGCAGGTTGATGACCGGCGGGTTGTCATTGGTGTCCAGAACGCTGACAGTGACCTTGCAGTGTGCCGGGATAGAGTTGGGCCCCAGGTCCTTGGCCTGCACGTCCAGTTCGTACACATGGCCCTCTTCGTAGTCTAGGGCACCGGTGACCGTGACGAGGCCACTGTGTGGATCAATCTGGAAGAGCTCACGAGTGTGGTCATTGACGTAGCCATAGAAGGAGTAGACCACCTGGCCATTGGTGCCTTCATCTGGGTCGCTGGCGTTGAGGCGGATGACGGGAGTGTTTGGAGGTGAGTTTTCTGGCACACTCACTGAATAGGTGGACTCGCCAAACACCGGGTTATTGTCATTGGAGTCAGTCACCTTAATGCTGAGGCCAACAGTGCCCAGGTGCGGCGGGTCGCCGCCGTCGAGAGCAGTGATTCGAAAGCTGTAGTGCGACTGTGTCTCACGGTCCAGGCTCTTCTCCACTACGAGTTCAGCAAAGCGCGAGCCATCTCCGCGCGTCTTGATCTCCAGGCCGAACAGCTCATTAGGTGTGAGCTCGTAGGTCTGCACTCCGAAACTGCCAGAGTCCGGGTCGTAGGCGCTGTCCAGGGGGATGCGAGTACCCGGGCTGGCCGCCTCTGAGATCTCCAGCTCGATCTGTGCCGCGGGAAAGCTGGGTGCGTTGTCGTTCAGGTCCTTGATCTCCACCTTAATCACGCAGATCTCCATTGAACTGGACATTACCTCAAGTGAAATAATGCATTTGGGGCTCTGGCGGCACAGCAGATCTCGGTCGATCTTCTGCTTGGTGACCAGCAGGCCTGAGCTGGGGTTGATGTCCACCAGGTGCGGAGCCGAGTTGGACACCACACGGAAGGCGGAGGCCTGCCGTGGGTCCAGCGCGAAGCCCGCCTCGCGGGCGTCCTTGGCCACGTTGGCGATCACCGTCCCGGCGCGCTGCTCCTCTTCTACCGAGTACTTTAGGTTAATGAGGGCGGCTGCTTGCGTCCATAGTACGGCCAACAGCAGCAGCACCGGCAGCAGGAGTGACTCCATGGCTGCGCGGGGCTCTGCCTGGCCTCGCCTCTCCACACCCCTCCGAGGACGACGCCGCCGGCGCTCCAGCTTTCCGCTGACTTGGGCCGCCTGTTGCGCGCGCCCCGGGGCCCTGGAGGCCTCGGGAGGAGTCCCACCCAGGGCGGCCCGGCGGCGCGCGGGTGATACCCGCGCAGGCTCCAATGCTGAGGTTTCGGTGGACTCGGCTGGGGTTTGCGGGGGGTCCGGGGGCTCCAGGGGGCGGAGGGAGCACCGCGCGGCCCCGAGCCCCCACCCTCCAGCCCGGCTACTCAGTTTTCCCCCTTCAGAGTTAGCCGGGCGCGACTGGCCGCTACGGCGCAGGGCGGCGGGTCGGACCGTGTCTGAGTGGCCGGGTTGACGCGCGGCTGAGTCTGGGCCGCTCTTGCAGCGAAGGCGGGGAAGGTGGTGGGGATGCAGCGTCTCAGGCACTGCCCGGCCCGCCGCAGCGCACCGGCACGGGGACTGGGGAGCTCCTCGTCTGAGCACCTGGCATACGTCAGGACCTCTCCGCAGCGCTCCTGGCTCACTGCGGAGAGGGGAGCCGCCTGGAACGCGTCTTCTGGGGCCCGGGGGGGGGGGGGCACACTAGCCTTTTTGAGGCGGGCTGAGAATAAAGGGGGATCGCAGGTGGGCGTTTGAGTTTTGTCAAGAGCCGCAGGCGCCCAGGTATCTGGCTGAGCCGGATAGCAGTCCCAGTGTCAGCAAGGGAAGGTAGAGGGTAGAGAGGCAGCTGAGAGGAGAGCACGCTCCCCAGTGCAGAGGTTGGCGGAGGAAGGCTTGGGGGGCGCGTCAGTCCAGAATCAGAGGTGGATGCAGAGTTCCCACCACCAAGCAGTTGGACTGCGGGCGTTGCGTCTCGGATATCAAAGTTACTAACGCAACCCGAGCTTCCACGTCAAGTTTGTGGAAACCGGGCGTTGGCAATTTGTCAAAGAAAATCAAAGTCCCGGTCTTTCCAATTGCCCGATGGGGGCGGGGAATGGGGAGGAGGAGAGGGAAGCGACAACAGTACCGGCCAAGAGAGGCGGGGCCGCCGCTGCGGGTTACCGGGGGCTTCTCCTCCTCCCTGGGTCTGGGCAGGGGTGTCGCTCCAAGGGTCGCCGCCGCCGCCGCCGCCGCCGCCGCCGCCGCCGCCGCCGCCGCCTCCGCCGAAGGAAGCCCTCCTAGCTCAGTGGCATGTCGCTGGGGTTCGCCTCAGCATCTGCCAAGGTTGACGGTTTTGTAGCCGCCAAAGTTTACTTGCGGGAGAGTCTTGAATCCATCTTCCCGGAGAGGCGCTGGCCCCTCTGCGTTGGGCTCCCTCCTTCTCAGGCGCTCTTGCACTCGGAAGGTCTGTCTCGCTTTCTCTTCCTTTCTCAGGTGGTGTGTGAATGTGCGTGAATGTGCGAGGAGAGGGAGAGTGACTGTGTGGGGTGGGGAGTGTGAGTGTGGAGTGTGAGCAAGCAGGAGTGGGAGGTTTCGTATCTCAGATGAATCCGCTCAGCTGGAAAGCCGCGGAAAGCAATGCGCCACGAGCCCGCGCTGGGCTAGGGACACGGGTGCCAGTGCCCCCCGGGCCAGCCGGGCATGGTGTGCGGGAGCTTTGCTGCCGTCTGCGCCCACTAGTCTGTCTTCCCTACGCGCCCGCTGCCGCTGCTACTGCTGCTGCTCCTCCGGTTGCCGCAAACTACTGGCCAAGGAGTCTGGAGAGAGGCGGAGAGAGCCGGAGCTGCCGAGCTGGGCTACGCCAGGCTCTGACCAATCAGCGCACAGCCCAGCGGGCTCCGGAATTGGGGCGGGGCCATGGCGCGGGGCGGGGGGGGGGGGGGAGCGCTGGGCGGGGCCAGCCGGAAACTTCCACACTGAAAGGACCTAGTGGTATCCCAACCCGCAGAGCCCAGGCGGGAGTCGGGGGAGGCCTGGTGGGCCGGCCAGGTTGGGGCAAGAGGACAGGGTGGAGCGGGGCATGCTAGCGCTGCGGCCGAACCTTCCCAGGACCGGCACACCTCTCCTGAGTGTAGAAATTGCAGGAAAGATGAGGAGGATTTGATTCCCTGGGCGTCTTTATCTCCCTCACATATCTTCATATCTTGAATATCATATTTATATTTCTCTCTCTCCCTCCCCACTCCCCCTCTCTCCCTCCACCCCTCTGCCGTCTTCCTCCCTCCCTCTTTGTCTCAGCGTTCTGGGTTTGTCTGCTTCTCTATCTCCCTCTCCTTTCTTTCTCGGGTAGTGGAAGGAAAAAAAGAAAGGAGAAAGCTCCCTGGAGGTGGTCATTCATCCAGCTCTTGGCCGATAAGTCTTCACTTCAGCTGAGAATCACGGAAGCCATCCTCCCGGACCGTCAACCCCAGCCCTCCTTCCAGGGCAGATGCAGCACTTCCCCCACCCCAGTAGGACCCGTGGCCGGATTCGGTTCGCTCTGGACCGCTGCTTGTTAATCAGATGGGTTCCGCGGTGCGGGGACTGAGCCTCCAGGAGAGCTTGACTCATTTCCTTGCCCCTCACCCCACCCTGTTGGGGAATTTAGCTCCCTATAAATAAACTGTATGTTTGAGAAGAGCGGGTAGAGCCAACGCCGCCGCGCTACACCAGTCGAGCCCAGAGCCGGGTGGGAGCTGCGGGGCTGGCGCACAGTCTGCCTAGGTCGCCCGCAGCTGGAGTGGGCGCTGACGCGCGGGACGCCCCAGCCTTCCCACGGGGCCTCGGTCCCTGGGAGCTGCCAGCTCCGCTCCGGCGGTGTGGTGACGGCTAATGCAGGGTTTGCCAGAGCTGAGAAGCGAGAGGCTGGCGTGGCTAGGCTGACATAAAACTCCATTTGCTTTCCGGACCGAAGGAGCCCTGGGGACAGAGGGGGATTCCTCTCCACTTGGTTCTGAGGCTCTTAATTAAGGTCACTAGCGGGAAAAATAAAAATCCGCTTGAATAAGTTGTTCATTTGTTTGTTTCTTTAAAATCATAAATTGGTGGTGGAGGGGACCGGCTTCTGAATTCACAATTCTTAGAAGAGTAAACCTCCCTTCTGAGTGAGTCCTCTCATATATTTGAGTCTTCGGTAAGCACACTCACAATTAACCCAGCGACATTGTCCCGAGCCTGTGGGCTTAAAATGAGACTCATTTTGCCCTTAAAAAATTAAAGAAGAAAAGGCATTTAGTCACAATAGGTTTTCTCAAAACTGCCATCTTCTTTCAGAGAGCACCCCAGCTGCTAAAAAAAATAAATAAATAAAAAATAAAATAAAATAAAATAAAATTATCCGTCCAAGAGGAGCTAGTTTAGCAGCCTGTACCCTTACAGGGAGAGGGAAAAGACAGATTCTTCCTACTGAGAGAGAGTATCAGCAGTGAGTTTAAGACCCCTTGAAGGTTCAGCGGAGACCTAGGGAAGAGCTCAAGGTGCCTAATCCGCTTTCCGCGTGGAGAGCGTTTCACTCTTTTCCATTAGGATGCAATTCAGCCCAGAACATCACGGAGAAAAATCAAAGCATCTGCAATGAGTGTCATTTAATTTTGGTCATTTAGAGATGCGGAGGGACTAGCAGAGTTGTGGCTGGAGGGAGTCCCGTGCCCTGTCCAGTTTTCTGCAGACCCTGTTGGAAAAATGGGCAAGTAGTGGAGGAGAGTGACAACATGGCAGGCAGCAAGGGCGCACCTCGCGGACTCGGCAAAGAGAAGGGCTCCATTTGATTTATCACAGTTATTTACCTTTGATGTCAGCGAGTGGGAATGAAGTGCATTTTGGTCTAATTAAAAAGGCCTAAAAAGGCATTTGAAATGGGTTTGCTATCTGATCACGGGATGTGAGTCGGCGTTTGGCAGCTTTCTAAAATATTGCTTGAACTATTTAAACAAAACAATTAGCAGCATGCTAAAATGTTTGCATGCTATGCTTAGAGGCTTTTAGCTGTAAACTTTAAGGTGATCTGTTCCCCTTTAAGTTAAAAAAGGATGATGCTGCTTCCTTGTGGCAAGGCTGTCAGGAACCCGCTGATCAATAAAAGTAAACTGGCGCCTCCACGGCTTGATTGAGCGGGAGCAAAGAGTCTGAGAAGTAGTCTCGGCCATTAACAATCCCCCAGGTAACGAGAAATGGAAGAATTACTCAGGTAAAATGATTAACATTGCCGTGGCATCTGAAAAGATGCACACAAGATAAGAAGGCTGCGGACCTTTTACCTTGGGGAGTGCTAATAGAATGTCTATATTCTGCTGTCTTTTAAAGATAAATAGGAGAATTCAATTCATGTACAATGTCATTACCTTTGTAATTGCAATCACATTGTAAAGACATGTTCAGCATTTGCAAAGACAAACGCGCTCTTCGATAAAGAGATGGCAGCGGACTCCCTGCTTCTTGCTGGCTGTTCACATTCGAGTAGCCCCTGTTTTCCACGCAGAGCACCCCAAGAGCTTCCAACTATAACAAACCGCTTTTATAGAAACCAGGCATTGAGGGAGGCAGGGGCATGTGCCCCTGCTTCTCTTCTATACCACAGGCTCAGAGTGATCGTTATACCTCCCCTCTAAAAAACAGCTCTTCCATCCCCCCGGTCTATTTGTACTGATAATGCTAACACTCTTTGCTCTCAAAATGTTTTTTTTTTTTTCCTAATAGGCACACTTGATCATTATACTCCAAGAGCTATAATGCTATTGAGTAAACGAGTGGCTGAAAACACCTTCATGATCAGGAATTTGTTAATAAACTGAATAAAACTGTTCTGCATGTAGATAAAAAAAAAAAAGAAAAAGAAAGTTCTTAGTTTTAGCTTCCTTTTACTTCAATCCTGAAAGGAGCCCCGCCTCCTCAGCCTCTTTAGAGACACAAGAGGGACATCTAGTGACCATTCTCAGTATTTTTTATCCAACCTTTGCTGAGAAACATCAGGCCCTGGGTACCAGCTACAGTGCTTTGGTGCCTGGGCCAGCTCTCTGGGCCAAGGCAGCTCTTTGAGTCACTGAAGCCAGAATCAAAATTGGTAAGGAGATGTATTTTTTATCTTTAAAATTGTATTCATGCCACAGAAATAACATTGAATGGTAATAGAAGAAGACCAAAAATGATGGATAAGAGTAGGTTAAATAGTTTTGTTCAAAAAGGTTAAAATTGATGGTAGGAACTAGCAACTAACATACCAGAATATGAGAACTGTAGTACTGACAAGTTTAAGGAGGCTTATTTTTTTTTAAAATATATTTTATTGATTTTTACAGAGAGGAAGGGAGAGGGATAGAGAGTTAGAAACATCGATGAGAGAGAAACATCGATCAGCTGCCTCCTGCACACCCCCTACTGGAGATGTGCCCGCAACCAAGGTACATGCCCTTGACCGGAATCGAACCCGGGACCCTTGAGTCTGCAGGCCGACGCTCTAGCCACTGAGCCAAACTGGTTAGGGCCTTATTTTTTTATTTTAATTTATTTTTATTGTTTAAGTGTTACAAATAGTATTACATATGTCTCCTTTTCCCCCCATTGACCCCTCGCCCCACCTCCCTCACCCCCTGGTCTCCCTCATCCCCTCCCCCCTCCCCCGCCTCCCGCACATGCCCTCACCCCTCTAGTGTCTTTGTCCATTGGTTATGCTTGTGTGTTCTTCAAAAATGTTTCTTTCAAGCTCCGAAGAGATTAGCCTTCAAATAACTATTCTCTCTCTCCCCCCTCTATATCTCGCCCACCGCGTTCTGACACCCCACTCCTCTGCCCTTGCTACAGAAAAATGGATTATTTAGCTTGGCTTTTGTTGTATCTTGTGGGAATTCCACTCTATGTGACAAAATTGACCAGCTGCCTGATGAGGTTCTCTTAGAAAAGCTTGATTTAAAGAAATAACCAAAGTCAAACTTTTCCAGCCTGCATATATGATTTCCTTACTTAGGTTACAATTTCTAGAGTAGAGAAAATAAAAGAATGAAAATGGAGGAAACAGCTAAAACTTGAAAAGTGTCATTATTAAAGTCATCATCTCATTTAATCTTTACAATATCCCTAGGAGGTAAAGAAACTTTGCAGATGTGGAAGTCTACTTCAGAGCAGTTTAATGATTTGCCAAGATGATCTCATTACATAAAACTCAACCATTTCCCTTGTGAAATCAACAAGTGCTGGCTCTGTGCCCAGCATTGTGTTAGGAACTGGAAATCTCTTTTAAAAGACAGTCCTTGCCCTTATGAAGTTTTACTTTCAGTTGATTAATTTAATAGCAGTATATAATTTTGTATACTATAGATTTTGCTAGAGTAGGAACCAGGATGAAGTATACCATGTTGATAACTTCCTGAAATTCTGTTCCCTTCTACCCAAAGTGATTGCCCAATTTATAGTCCCCGCCCACACACACACACATGCACACACTCAGACATCACATGAAAAGGCATTAAAAGCAACAGCTAGGAATGTAGACCCGCTGAGCAGGGGTGGGGTGCAGTTTCCACCGTCCTGGATGCTGTTTCTGACCCTTCTGAAATACCAGGAAGACTAGGGAAAGGGGCCAAGAAAAGTCTTTGAGGTTCCTTGTACTTTTTCCTCTCTCTTCCTCATAACCCCCTCCCATTCCCAATCTGTGAAAGAGGATAACAGTGACAACCAGGGAGCTGTATCAGAAAAACAAAGAGTAGACAAAGTGTTCCTTCAGGACTAAAATTGTTCTTCGTGGCCCCGATGCTTTCCTTTTCCAAGAAAGACAAGAAAGGTAGGGGACAGTAGTGAAAAGAGACAGAACGCTATTAATCAGCCCAAGCTTTCCCATTTTGACAAGGTCCATATCCCTGAATAAATGATTCCCAAGCCTCCTCCAGGTTTATCTACTCTCTTTAGGAATGGCACTTCCCACAGGCCAAACCCCTGCTGCTGCAAAATTCATAACTGTCCCTAAATAAACACACATCATGGGGACCATTTAATTAGCAAAGACTAAACCAGCAGATACACTTCAATAAATGACACTGCTCTCTGACACCTTCTGCACTGCCCTGCAGTGACTGCCTGTGATGTTTGACAGCACCATTTGGGCTCTGGGTGTTATTGTCTTAACCTTTTCTTGTGAATTTCTCTCCAAATGCTGTTCTCCTAGGTGCAAACTCATACCAACTGCTATTGTTCCCCACCACACTTCAGAAAACAGAAAGCTCTCCCTTCAAAGGCACTCTGATCAGATTATACCCAGCCATTCTGCTTCCCCTCTCTGCCTCTCTCATCCCAAGGAGGCATGTAAGAGTGACATTTACTCCCCCCAGAGGAAATGCTTTTTTGATAACTTGGAGAAAATAAAAACAAACACCAAATAATAGAATTCAAAAAACAATTTAAATATAAAGTGCATCTCTTTTTAAAAAAAAATGATATAATTATAAATAAAAAATTAGGGGTGTCCTCTTTTAGGCCAATCCATTTATTTTCACGGTTACCCCCAAACTCTAGTGCTAAAACCTAGTAAATAGATCTTAGGGGCCTCTGTATCATGTGTAAATTCCTTAGATTAGAGCTCCAGACAAGGACTTGGCTTTTGGCTCCCAGCCTAGACTTCTTGCACAGTCTCTTCTGCTATTTCTAGAGTGGTTCAAGTGGAGTGGGAAAAGAGGCAGAAATATCACTGGAAGGAATGGGTGAGGCTGTTAAAAGACCCCTGACCAAAATATCAGCCCTACATGATGCGTCTTGAAGATCAGCTTTCCAAATAAAATAAAATAAAATAAAATAAAATAAAATAAAATAAAACCTATCTGATTGCCTTGTCTTATAGGATGTTGAGTTCTTTTTGGAGATATCCACAGGACTGGGAAAAACAAACTAGATCTTTTAGGACTTAGAGATATATGGTGATGGAGCTGGAGTGAGTATGTGCACTCCATGTTATAGAACCTTTAAATGAAGTTCAAACAGATAGTAGCCACAGAACTGATGAGAAGAGGACAACCTAATGAGTCAACTTCCTGGGCTTCCTTCTCTAAGATAAAAGATAACCTCAGTTGAGAACACTGGACCTTTAGTCCTAGATGACCAGCCTGGGCTTAGATTCTCCCTTTTTTTTTTATTATTGTTTTATTGCTTAAAGTATTACAAATAGATTCTCCCTTTGTCCCTCCAAAGATTCTCTCAGGATTCAGGAGTTGCTTTCTGTAGGTAGTTCCCTGGGAGTCCCAGCTGCTCCACTGACTGATCTTTCACTGAACTAGGAAACTTACAAGTTGGTTAATTTCAACTTAAGAAGGAAAGAAAGAAAACTAATAAACGTAAAGAATTGCCAATTTGACAGCTGCAGTTACATTACCTGGGTTAGCAATGTAAGTACCAAAGGCATGTCACGTATGCCACTAACAACACAACACATAGTATCTATTTAGGTTGACAAGCCCTGGGGCAGTGGAGAGTAAACTGAAAAAGGGAGATCCCAAAAAGAAGCAGAGAGAGCACCATAAAGAGGACAGATAGAGTAGAAGTGACAGAAAAATCATTTTAGCAGCAGAGAATTTATGCACCATTTTTTATTGAGAAGAAAACAATGTCTTGCCAGCTGGGAAAGCATCCCAATTTGAGGTCCAAGAGTTTGCATATTGGCTCATTGGACTTGGGAAAGTAAAACATATTAATTTTTGCCTCATGCCTACAGCTGGTACCAGAATGGCCATAGGGACCCAATGACCTTTCTTCCAAAAGCTGGGAGTTGGGAAGGGTAGGAAAAGAGAGTGCCCTATATCATAGAAGACACCAGCTGTGCTGAGCTTGGCTGTTTTCTTTCAGCAAAGATCTAAAAAAAACAGTGACATCAGTACCAGGCAATATCCACTCAGGGATAGCAGCCTAGGCAGCAGTGATCAAATCACTCCTTGCACTTAATGATGGGTTGGTGAAAGAACTAACAGTCTCAGAGTGAGCAGGCCCAGCTTGAGGCCCTTGCAGCTCTGCGTTTTCTCAGAAATGGGAAATGGTGGAACTTGAGAAAGCCTCACTGTCTGGCTGTGCAGTTTCATTTGGGAGAACAGACAATCAGTTCTGGAAGGCTGGCAGAAAAGAGTGGACATGATGATAGCTCAAAATGAGATCCATCAATGACTTCGTTGCAGCCTCAGCCAAACAATCAAAAGCAAATAGTCAGCTTCTAAAATCAATGCTTCCTGAGATGATGAGCCAGCCAGTGGAGTTGACATGGGGATGGGGTGGGAAGGAGGTTGGGGAAGGAGGCTAGAAAAAAATCCCTCTTTCAAGCCACCCACCAAAGCAAGCAGCTGCATTTTCTTGAAATAGCAGATTTGGTTCCTCACAAAATCAGAACTGCAGTCTCCTAGCAGAACAAAACAAAGGAGCAGGGGGTGAGACACTTTTGAAAACAGGAAGGCGTTTTGGCAACAATCACAGGAGGGCTAGTAAGCCATTGTACTCTTGGGATCCATCTGCTGAGCTCCAGAACATCCTCTCCACACTTTACCCCCATCCAGGTCTCAGATTGCATGCCCAGGGTCAAGAGCAGGGTTATTCAGAAAGAAATGGTAAAGTGAAAAAAGGCGGACTCAGCCTGAAGATAAGAAGTGAGAAAAGTCGGGTCTGATTTCTTACATCCATGGAGGAAGTAGTGGGAGAGACAGGAAAGCCCTTTTGATTCTTGGTGTCATTGCAGAAGAGCAAGAGTAGGTTTAATTAAATTAATATAAAGTATATTTAAAATGAAAATCACTGTGCAACTTCTAATCAGCCTAGAATTTGCTGCTGTGAGAAACCATTGAGAGGAGCATAGTCACTGCATCATTAAGGACCTGAATACTTTTATAGCTATTAATAATTTTGTTAGTCATGCAAGGTAAGTGAACATAGCAAGGTAATCAAATTGCATGCTCCATAACAGAAATCTGGGTTATCTGGGGGGTTAGATTTAAAGTCTCTCTCCAATGTCAATGTATATAAAGACATCTTCCACTGACCCCTCTTCATAATGTAGAGAATAGAAAATTATATATATATATATAAACAAATAGAGCATCATACTTAATCTCACAGTCTGTGAAACCACCAGATTAAAATCCCAGAGGAGGTAATCACCTACAAGAGTCAGAAGAGAATTCACAACTCTTAATTTCACATCTTTTCTCATACGTTAAGGAGATTCATGCATGGGCCTCCCTTCTTTTATAACTTAGAGCTCTGAATATTACTTAGTGGACCATTAACCTGTTCCAATATAGCATTAGATTTTTCTAGCCAAGGAATGTAAAATAAATTTAGTTCTCTTTTCCCTAAGAAATAAATAGCTGCCACACATTCAGAGCAGTAGGGTTCACAAGCAGCTTTAGAACATGGAGATCAATGAAATCTGATCTTCTCTTGAGAAAAAGAGATCTACATAGAATTTAACCAAAAATTTCCTACTGTAAGCAGTCCCTGGTCATCAGGAAGCCTTTCAAGACTCTCACAGGTTTCCTGTTCAGTCTTGTTTGATCTCCAGTGAACATTATAATTATTGCAAAGCAGTTTTATAAATGTAAATTACTCCATAAATGCAAAATAATTATGTCCAGCCTAAGCAACTAATGTCTTTTTTCCTGGAAGTTCCCACAGATTAGTCTAAAATAGATGGTAGAAATAACAGGATAATTCAACCTCTAACGCGATTGATTTGTAAGTATGATGGTTATGATGACTATTTCTTCCCTGTTCCTTTTTTAAAAAAAAAATATATTTTTTATTGATTAAGATATTACATATGTGTCCTTATCCCCACGTTACCCCCTACCCCCCCCCCCCCGCTCATGCCCTCACCCCCCCCCCCCGTTGTCCGTGTCCATTGGTTAGGCCTATATGCTTGCATATAAGTCCTTTGGTTGATCTTTCCCCCTTACCCCCACCCTCCCCTACCTTCCCTCCAAGGCCCGACAGTCCAATCAATGCCTCTCCGTCTCTGGATCAGTCCTTGTTCTTCAGTTTATGTTGTTCATTATATTCCACAAATGAGTGAGATCATGTGGTATTTATCCGCTCTCCAGTTCCATCAATGCTGTGGCAAATGGTAAGAGTTCCTTTTTCTTCTTCCTCTTCTTAAAGAATACCTTTCAGCATTTCATATAATGCTGGTTTGGTGGTAATGAACTCCTTTAGCTTTTTTTTATCTGTGAAGCTCTTTATCTAACCTTCTATTCTGAATGATAGCTTTGCTGGATAAAGTAATCTTGGTTGTAGGTTCTTGCTATTCATCACTTTGAATATTTCTTGCCACTCTCTTCTGGCCTGCATGGTTTCTGCTGAGAAATCAGCTGACAGTCGTTTGGGTACTCCCTTGTAGGTAACTGACTTTCTTTCTCTTGCTGCTTTTAATTCTCTCTTTGTCTTTTGCTCTTGGCATTTTAATTATGATGTGTCTTGGTGTGGTCCTCTTTGGGTTCCTTTTGTTTGGGGTTCTCTGCGCTTCCTGGACTTGTAAGTCTATTTCTTTCACCAGGTAGGGGAAGTTTTCTGTCATTATTTCTTCAAATAGGTTTTCAATATCTTGCCCTCTCTCTTCTTCTGGTATCCCTATAATTCTGATGTTGGTATGCTTGAAGGTGTCCCAGAGGCTCCTTACACTATCTTCATATTTTTGGAATCTTTTTTCTTTTTTCTTTTTCAGTTGGGTATTTTTTTGTTTCTTTGTATTTCAAATCTTTGACTTGATTCTTGGGATCCTCTTGTCTGCTGTTGGATCTCTGTATATTATTCTTTATTTCAGTCAGTGTATGCTTAATTTCTAGTTGGTCCTTTTTCATATCCTCGAGGGTCTCACTAGATTTCTTGAGGGTCTCACTAAATTTATCGGGGGTTTCCATAAAATTCTTGAAAAACCTTATAAACGTGGTTTTGAACTCTATATCCAGTCGTTTGCTTTCCTCCATTTCTGTCATTTGTGACCTGTTTCTTCGTCTCCGCATTTTTTATGCTTCCCTGTGTTGGTAGAGTGGTTTTGTGTGCTAGGTGTCCTGTAGGGCCCAGTGGCTCAGCCTCCCCCGTTACCTGAGGTGGACACTCTTGGTGCACCCCCTTGTGGGCTTTGTGCACAGTCTTGTTGTAGTTATGCCTTGATTGTTGTAGGATCACTGGGAGGAGTTGACCTCCAGGCCAATTGGCAGTGAGAATCGGCTGTGTCTGCAGTGGGAGAACTTCTGTGCTGAAGACACCCTTCTGGGGCAAGACTTGCTTCAGTGGGGCTTTGGTGCTCACTGAGTCTGCCTCCTGGGTGTGTCCCTTATGGATCTGAGGAGTTGTAATCCGGATGGTCCCCCTCTGACCACTGGGTACACTGGCTCTTGGAGGTTACCCAGCAGGAGCTATGAAGAGAACTGCAGATTCCCCTTCCTTTTTTGGAGTTTGGAGGTGCCCTGATGAGGCCCAGCTGTGAAGCAATGCAAGCTACTGTGGGGCCTTGGGCCTTCTCTTGGAAGTTCTGGGTCTGTGGCCCAGCTGCAGTTTGTTAGGTAATTTTCAGGTTGCAAAGGGCCAGGGCATTCATATGCAAAAGCCTCTGCTGCAGCCTGGGTGGGGCGGGGTCTCAGGGAATCAAAGGGCGGAGCAAGGAACTATGGCGGATTCTCAGCCCTGCCCTAAGGGGCCGAGCGAGTCTCAGTGTTCTGATAATTTAATTGCTGCAAGCACCTCTGAGGGAAAACTGCCCTCAAGTTCCGAGTTCTGCCCGCTTCCAGACAGTCCAGTTTCTCCCTGTATGAGTCCTGGGTCCCCAGAGACTTCCCGGAACCAGAGTTCAGAGCAGTCGGGAGCTTGTGACTCCCTCCCGATTCAAAAAGACAGCCACGTCCTCAGGTACCAGCCCCTTTCCACGCACTCTCGAGCCTCCGTACCTTTGCACTTTACTTCCGCAGCTCCTGACCCTCAATGTGCTTTTCTCTTTCCTTCTAGTTGTAGAATTTCCACTCCGCCAGCCTTCCTGTAAGTTCTGGATGATGTCCGTTTTGTCTTTTTATTGTGTTTTGAAGTTGTTGTAGGAGGCAGCAATTTCGGTGTTTCCCTATGCCTCCATCTTAGTTTCTCCCTTCCCTGTTCCTTTAATATCGCATCCCAGTAACTAATATTTGCACATGAAAGGACTTTCATGTTTGACAAGTCCTTATGTAAGTAGGTCTCTTGACAATTATAATTAATCATGAACCTAATTTCAGTTTATTTTTTGTCCCCATTTAAGCCATCACTATGAGGAAACATTACTTAGTGGTTTCAAGTGCCTATGCTTGATGTTTAAGGCTGAGAATGCACGTCAGTGTAAGATGTGAATTTTGCCCTCTAAGAACTTAGAACATGTCTATGGGTATCATAAAAGGAGAATTACAAATACAAGGAAGTATTTATCATGTCAGAGCAGCAGTGCTCAGCATTGATATAACTTAAGTCCAAAAAATTGACTGATGACACTAGAAGCCATGGGAAAGTATTTCAGGTGAGGGGAACAATGCAATAAGTTCATTGTATTAGGGAAATAATGAAGAGTACAGTTTAGCTAAAGTATTTATTCTACAAACACTACTGAAGAGATGGTGTGTAGTTAATAATGACACAAGCTCTGGAGCAAAACAGATTTGGGTTCAAGTACTGGTTCTACCATTTCTCTATCTGAGTGACCTTGGGCACATTAATATGGTATATGTTTCATAAAGTTGGGGGAATCACATCATATAGTTTAGATGATATCTATAAATCACTTTATGTTTTATATGCCTAGCACAGAGTAAAGAACTTAATGCTTTGTAGCTGTTATATTTACAGACCAGCACACTATGCCAGATACTATTCAAGATGCCAAGCTACTTACTGCTAAAGAAGCAAAAGCCTCTGCCCTCAAGAATATCACAGTAGCTTTGTATAGTGGAGTAATGTGAGTTGAGGTTGTAAAAGTAGGTAGAGGCTACTGTGTAGAGCCTTGATTGCTAAAATGAATAATCAGAAACTTACAGTGGAGTCATCAAACACTTTAGAATGGTGTAATTACTAAATATCATCTTTATGATTTGTGGTTTACTTGGAAATAATAAATCAGGTTGGTTTCCTGCAACTTCCTTTAGTTTGCCTACATTTTAGGTTAATTCAATAATTCAAGTCAAATTCCAGTACAACATGTACCAAGTAAGTATAACTAGAGTGAGCTTGGAGCCAAGACTGCTGAGATTTAGTAGCAACACTGAAACCTGAAGCATTTAAGTCAGAGGAAGCTAGTATCAGCGATAGCAACTGGATGTCCAAGGCATTGTGTCCAAGTAATTCATCAAGTTTCAAAATATTTCAGAGAATAAGAGGACAGGGTATGTCAGCAGAAGATTCCAGGTAACAAGCACAGATGAAGTCTTGTGCTGGTTCCACGAGACATGGCTGTTTGTGATAGATGCTACGGTGACTAGGATCTATGACTTGGAGGTTACACAGATATTCAGAGTATACCTCTAACACATTTTTGTGTCGGGGGAGGTGACTTTACAATTTGCATAATACATTTGTTATCTAATGTGTTTGTACCTTCATAATTCTGTACCTTAGACTAAATCTTCAATCACCCTACCTTTGTTATGGCTTGGATGATAGACTTGGATTCTGGGCCTGGACCTAGAGGTGGGTCCCATTAGTGATTAGTAGATCTAGTTGTAAATAGCTGACGAAGTCAAAGGCTGTCATAAAAAGGGAGAGGCTGGAAGACTGTTTAGAATGTGTTGCCCTGGCATTTTGCTTGTAGCAAATGTTCCTTGAAATAAAATGTTCCATTGATTGATATCTGGGAGTCTTTTTTGTTATAAAGAAATTTTATGGCAATAGAAGCTTAGAGGAAATAAATAATATTTGAATTGCTTAGGAAACTTTTCTTAAATTAGTATTCATTCACTTGGAAAGTCTTTATTGAGCTCCTACTGTGTACTAGTCATTAGGGAAAGGAGAATAGACAAGGCAAACACAAACATGGTTTTTGTCTGCATGAAGTTTTCACAACAGCAGGAGAGAGACTGAAAAAACAAATTTACACCTATGACAATTTCAAATTATAGTAAGTGATAAAGAAGAAACAAACAAGAGCTGAAATTATAATGATGATGATAGGCACTGTTCTAAGTGCTTTATGCACTGTAATCTTCACAACAACCCTCTGAACTAGTACTATTATTTCCTATTTTACTAGGAAAATGAAATGGAGAGAGGCAAAGTAATTTGACTTGGGTAACATAGCTAGTGGTGGGCAGAGCCAGGGAATATATCTGCCTGAAGCTAGAGCATATTTTGTTAACTGCTGTACCAAAGAGAAAGTTGGAGAGACCAACCATAGAACAGATGGTCAGGAAAGGCTTCTCTGAGGAAGTAACATTTCATACGAGATCTAATGACCATCTGAGGCAGACTACATTGATAAGAATTCACTAAATGCAAAGAAATGGCCTATTGAACAAACTGATTTTCTTTAAGAAATCTGTTAGTGATTAGATAAGGAAAGTTTCAGTAAAAGCAATAAGACCTCTGTTGAAAGGTTAAACAGTGTGAGAAAAAGTCCAAGAGGTTAGTATAAGACCTAGTGGTAGAAATTAAAATTATTAATTCCAGGAAACCTAACAGTATATCTGTAAAAATATGTATTGCTATTGTTTGCATAGTCTGGGGGATGGAAGGTACTGGAACTCTCCTATGTACTTCCACAATTTCCACTTCTGTCACACATTATGACTACACCAGAAGTATGGTGTGTTCCAGGCTTATGATATCTCTCTTTAGGCTTTGCTTTGGCATAATTAAAATAAAATGTGATGACTAACACTGATAACTAACTTCTTCCATGTGAACATAAAGCAAGCCTGACTTTGAGAGTGAATCCAAAAAAAAAAATGATAGCATTCTTGGTGCTACCTACATAATTGCCTTACCCATGGTCGGCAAACTGCGGCTCGCAAGCCACATGCGGCTCTTTGGCCCCTTGAGTGTGGCTCTTCCTAAGCCTTAGGAGTACCCTAATCTATACTAATAAAAGGGCAATATGCTAATTAGACCAGGAGACCTTCTGGAAGTCCTTCCAGGCAAAGCCCTGGTGGCAGGGCCGGGCCAGAGGCAGTTAGGGGCGATCAGGCCAGGAGGGGAGGGGAGAGCAGTTAGGGGCGATCATCCTGGCAGGGGGGCAGTTGGAGGCGAGCAGGCTGGTGGGGGGGGGGCAGTTAGGGGCAATCAGGCCAGCAGGGGGGAGAGTTGGGGGTGAGCAGGCTGGCAGGGGGGAGGCAGTTGGGGGCAAGTAGGCCAGCAGGGTGGGGCAGTTGGGGGTGAGAAGGCTGGCAGGCAGAGTGGTTAGGGGTGATCAGGCAGGCAGGCAGGCAGGTGAGCGGTTAGGAGCCTGTGGCCCAGGATTGTGAGAGGGATGTCCGACTGCCGGGATCAGGCCTAAACTGGCAGTCAGACATCCCCCAAGGGGTCCCAGATTGGAGAGGGTGCAGGCTGGGCTGAGGGACACTCCCTCCTCCCCGTGCATGAATTTTGTGCACTGACCTCTAGTTAAGTTAATAATAATGTACTTACCTATACAGTTTAAGTTTAAAAAATTTGGCTCTCAAAAGAAATTTCAATCGTTGTACTTTGATATTTGGCTCTGTTGACTAATGAGTTTGCCGACCACTGCCTTAGACCAACTCTAAAGTTCAGAGGACCATTCCCTTCAGTAAGACTTGCCCTCCTTGCACTAAGTTTCACTTATCTATAAAAAGTAACTTCTACTCTCTCCTTGACCACAAAGAATGTAACAGATCAAGCACTTAAGTTCATATTTATCTTCTGCCAAGGTTCACAACTGAAGTCTGCCATGAGGATGGATTATGTTGGCACCCAAACTGCAGTGTAGGTGGAACCAAGGAGATAAGTGGCAAGGCTTTCAGCATAGGTAAATGATAGAAATATAGAGCATCCCTCCAGCTTTACTATACTTCCCAGGTCTTATAAAGCACTGACTGTAGTATCCTAGTGTAGTCAACAAGGAGGCCCTTGATCTCTCTTGATAACTATATGTCTTCAGGCAAGTGGTTAACAAAAAGAGTTGGAGTGTAGTTGGGCCACAAGATTAATCATGCCTTAGCACTCGCCAGACCTAGGTTACTAATGTACCATCTTATTAATCATAATGGATAGTTGCAGCTGGTAAAGAGTATAAAAAGTCTGTTTAAAGATTTATTACTGTCAACCTTATAAATTTCATTCACTAGTCCAGAAACCAAACCCCTTTCTAACCCCAAGCACCTCCAAAAGAACAAGGAGGGTTTCAGAGAAAATTATTTTTCTCGGACAAGAGAATAAATTCAACATTCTGTCTGTGAACAACCAGTTGCTAGGAGTAAGGACAATTGCTGCTGAAATCCCCCCCCCAATTCTAGATGGTGGCAGCACACCATCTAGAAGCTGAGGTTAACCTTTTAATGCTACGCCTTGGAGCAGCTCAGCAGTTATAAATGACTAGGATTGAAGGGAAAATGGAAAGTCACAGCAGTGATCATGTCAGACTAAAATAGATGTGGTCTATAACTGAGGTTCCTTCAAACCTGTCCTTACACTCAACTAAACACAACTTCAGCAAGGTCATTAGATTCACTGACGGGAGTAACTTGGCTGGTCACTTCACATTGATACCTGTACTAAATAGGCCCTCCAATTATGCCATGTCACTCAGAAAGGCCAGATAATGGTTTCTGCCTTTACTTTTGGACTCCTGCTTCAATATATAGTGCCCCAAAAGAGATTAGAAAGCTGAGAAAGGAGAGACATGGAATAAAAAGACAGGAACAGTTCCCCTTCTCTTTGGCTAGTCTCCATTCTTCCATTCCTAGTTCTTAGACTAGAAAAAAAATAGTGTAGGGTCTCCTAAAATGGTTTTGACCTACTTAAAGTGGTAGGGTGAAGTCAAACCCACAGAAGAGCTGTAATGCCATCTTCTTTTCCTCTTCACCACCCAAAATCCTCATCTCACAAAATATGGGCTTGAATAGAAAGTAGAGACAGCTCACATAAAGGATGGATGTTATTTTCTTGGAAATTGACCTATTCTCTGGTTTAGCATCACAATTGTGTCAAAGGTTTTAAACGAGGTATACAGAAAGACCACCAGCAAATTGACATTCAGGACCAAAGCTGATTCCTTGAATGTCACAGAAGAAGAATAATGATTTCCTTATATTCCTGTATTCCTAGAGAACTCTATTTAAAAAAAATAAACATTTTCACATATATAGTTGCACCTGATGCTCCCAACATTGTAAGTTGAATGATATTATTTTACAGATAAGGGAACTGAAGTTAAGGTAATTAAGGGACTTGCCCAAGGTCATTGAGTTAGGAAGTAAACAGAAGCCAAGACCCAAATCCAGGTCTGTCTGACTACAAATTGTGCTCTCTTTCTATACCTATGGCTCACAATCTTCTTTGTGAATATTAGTATTTCTTTGCAGATCAAAATTTTCAGACTCTGACAAAAGAAGGTTATTCATTCTTTTAGTAGTCATTGATTTAATAAAATGAATTATGACAAGAAGCCACTCTTAATTCAGTAATGTTTTAAGATGAATTTATGGTTTATCTAAATAAAACCAATACGTGTTTTAAAATATTAGTTGATCATATTATTTTTTAGTATATAGATAATGATTGGAGTATATACACTGAGTGTCCAGATTATTATGACCACCCGACATTTGTAGGCTAATTAGCTATAATTTCACGCTGAAGTTGCTAGAGGGCCAGACCATTATAAATAGGGAAGCAGGTTGTTTACCACAACAGTAGAAGTGATTTTTTTCTGAAGGGTGAACAATGCGATTTAACAGCCTTTGAAAGTGGGACATCCTATCCAATAACAGACAAAGATGCAAATTGACCATACCTTCACTATGCCCACCATTGGCTAATCAGAGTGATATGCAAATTAACCACCAACAAAGATGGCGGCTAATTTGCATATGTAGGCACCAAGTGACGAAGCGAAGCCCTCTGGCCCCAGGCAGGAGCAGCGAGTGAAGCCCGCCGCACTGGCCCCTGGTCCCGTGTGGTGAGCGAAGATCGAAGCCCACCACGCCAGTCCCGCCCCTGGGGCCCAAGAGGCGAGCAAAGAGCGAAGTCCGCGGCGCCGGCCCTGCCAGGCGAAGAGCGAAGGCCTGGGTTCTGGGCACCGGAGGAAAACTGGTGCCAGCAGCCAGGAGAAGGGGCCCCCGAGGGGCCCCAGACTGTGAGAGGGCACAAGCTGGGCTGAGGGACCCACCCGAGTGCACAAATTTTTGTGCACCAGGCCTCTAGTGTGTGTGTGTATATATATACATATACTGAGTGGCCAGATTATTATGACCACCCCATCAGTACTTCGTTGGGCCACCTTTTGCCTTCAATACTGTGGCGATTCTTCTTAGCATTGACTCCAGGAGATGTTGAAAGGTGATGCGAGGAATCTGACACCATACCTGATGAATAGCACTGTCCAGTTCTGTGAGATTTGATGGTTGTGGAACCAGCTGCCTGATGGCTCTTTTAACTTCCTCCCACAAATGCTCAATTGGATTGAGATCTGGTGATTTGGTGGTAAACTCTCCCTCATGTTCTTGAAACCACTCCTGCACAATACGAGCACCGTGGCATGGCGCATTGTCTTGTTGGCAGAAGCCATCTCCATTGGGGATACGCCATCAACATGATAGGATGAACTTGATCAGCAATGATACTTAGGTTTGTTGTGCTATTCAGATGTTGTTTCACATGAATTAAAGGGCTCAAATCATGCCAGGAAAACATGCCCCAAATCATAACACTGCCCCCACCAGCTTGAAGAGGTGTACTCATGCATGTGGGGTGTATGCTTTCATGCTGTTTCCACCAAATTCTCACTCTGCCATCTGCATGATGCAACTGGAAATGTGATTCATCGGACCACATGACTTTTTTTTCCAATGCTTGACTGTCCAATCTTTGTGTTCCTGTGCATATTGGAGACGTTTTATCTTGGTAACTGCAGACAGCAAAGGTGTTCGAACAGGCCTTTGGCTTCCATATCCCATACGATGCAGTGTACAGCTAATTTGCCTACAAATGTCAGGTGGTCATAATAATCTGGCCATTCATAATAATATATATCCCACATTCAAAGGCTGTTAAATAGCATTGTTTACCCATATCTTCAGAAAAAAATCACTTCTACTGTAGTGGTAAACAACCTGCTTCCTTATTTATAATGGTCTGGCCCTCTAGCAACTTCAGCGTGAAATTATAGCTAATTAGCCTACAAATGTCGGGTGGTCATAATAATCTGGACACTCAGTGTATAGATTCATAGACACTGCTCAGTGGTTGGGAACCACTTCACTAAACAACCAAAGCAAGAGAACTTGATTCTTTTTTTAAATATATTTTATTGATTTTTTTACAGAGAGGAAGGGAGAGAGATAGTTAGAAACATCAATGAGAGAGAAACATTGATCAGCTGCCTCCTGCACACCCCTTACTGGGGATGTACTCACAACCAAGGTATATGCTCTTGACCAGAATCGAACCTGGGACCCTTCAGTCTGCAGGCCGATGCTCTACCCACTGAGCCAAACCGGAAAGGACAAGAACTTGATTCTTTCTCTATGAAACAATATAATGTGGCGATTAAATGCTTAGGCTCTGGAATCAGACTTTTCGGGGTCACAATGGTATCTACACTAGTTAGCAATACCTGATTCTGATACTTAATAGCAGTAATGCCTTGGGTAAATTACTTAATCTTTTTGTGTCAGTTTTCTCTCCTTTAAAATGGAATAATAATAACATCTACCTTATAATGGTGTTGTGGAAATTAAATGAGATTATGCACATAAAACACTTAGCACAATGCCTGACACAAGGGAAGCACTAAAAATGCTGGATATTATCTGCTCTAACAAATTATTATATTTATCATGCCACTGAAATTATCTTTATTTCATCTGTAAAAAAAGGAAATAATAACTTATTTGCCCTAAAGTAGGTGACTCACCATGATAACTTAAGGTCCCTTCCAATGCTAAGATATGTGGTTCTGAAACTATCTCCAGCTTTTCTTTTCTTTTTTTTTTCTTTTTTTATTGTCTAAAGTTTTATATAAGTCTCCTTTTCCCCCAATTGACTCCCTCCCTCCAGCCATTCCACCCTAGGCAAGCCCCCACCGCCCCAGTGTCTGTGTCCATTGGTTATGCTAATATGCATGCATACAAGTCCTTTGGTTGCTCTCTAACCCTCCTTACCATTTGACTCTGGATCTATTCTTGTTCATCAAATTATGTTGATCATTATATCCCGCATATGAGTGAGATCATGTGATATTTATCTTTCTCCAACTAGCTTATTTCCCTTAGCATAAGGCTCTCCAGTTCCATCCATGCTGTTGCAAATGTTGAAAGTTCCTTCTTTTTTTATAGTCCAGCTTTTCTCCATAAAAGGACTGCTGCTAACTTAAAGGAGCCATAGCAAGGAAATCTAGAAGCAGTAAGCAGGGAAACCTGTGAAAACCCCCAAAATTCAGTTCAACAACCAAAGGAACATACCTAGTCTGGTATGACCTCATATTAACTTAATTGCATCTACAAAGACCCTATTTCTAAATAAGGTCACATTCACAGGCCCCAGATAGACATGAATTTGAGAGGAAGGGCACTATTTAACCCACTGCTCCTGGAAATGTCTCTTAATCTGCCCACACCTCAGTTTCCTCATCAGTAAATTGGTGAGAAAAGTGGGCTCAAAGTATTTTTATGATTATGACAATTCTAAATTTTTCAGAGTCCATAATTTTTATGGTCTCCAAGCACAGTGTACTTATATGAGCCTGAAACAGCAGAAGATCTCAAAGAAATTCAGAAGTGTGAAGGGCTGTGATCTGTTGTCCAAGCAGATCAGCTCAAAGCATTAACTAACCACAAAGTGTCAACTGCCACTCTGCTGATACTATGGCAAACACTATAACAGTGGAGACCAGGTCTTTTATGCATTTTGAACAAGTACACCTGGCACCATGGGTGCTTAATAAATGTTTATCATCATTATTACCATAATTGTATCATAGGTTACCAGCAGAGATAGATAGTGCTCATTACAGTTCTGTTTTGAGATAGTCTCAGTGGGGGAAGCCAGAGAGAAAGACTATGTTCTCCACATGACATAGGTTGCCCAATATAGCATGTTTTGCTTCTGGACAGCATCTATGGGAATTAAACACTACTGTCCTCTTAAAACTCAAATCTGTCACCTACCTCTTTATAATTACAGTACCCTTAAATACAAAATAGCATAAATCCCAAAGAGAATGATCTCCCTAGCTTATTTTTACTGAGGAAAATGAGATTAAATGGAGAAAGGGCACTCATAGGGAGGCATTCAGGCATCTTGGAAAAACAAACACTGCACTGGAATTCAGAAAACCAAACTGTTGAGTGTTTCCTTCCCACGTCCCGCATGGATCAGGGTTCAGGAACTGGAAGCAGAGCCGCACACAAATGAAAATGAAAAGACAAGAGATAATTGGAAATATTGGGGGACCAAGCAGGCAAGTCCAACTCAAGGGGAAGGACTTCCACCTGTGCTCAGGCCTCACCAAGCTTTTATTGATCTGGGATGCACCCATAGCATAGCCCTTAGGCAGGTGACCCCTGGCAACAGGCAGACTAGCCCATCAGCAAGGATTTACATAATAATAAATGGGGAAGTTGCTTCAGCTACCACTGTCTGGACAAACAGAGGTGGCGCCTAGCTCCAACCTTTGCTAGGGCTTCAAAGGCACCCAGCCTTAGTGGAGGGGTTCTCTGTCTACGCTTATCAGATAGTGAAGGCAATAAAGTTTCCCACACCAAACTACATCTATGAACCTACCTACTATTCACTATCTATGTAACCTTAGTGTATTAGTTTCCTAGGGCAGATTACCATGGAATGGGGGCTTAAAACACAGAAATTTGTTCTCCCACAGTTCAGGAGGCTAGAAGTCTGAAATCAAGGTGCAGAACCATGTTCCCTCTAAAGCAGCGGTTCTCAACCTGTGGGTCGTGACCCTTTTGGGAGTTGAAGGACCCTTTCACAGGGGTCGCCTAAGACCATCAGAAAACACATATATAATTACATATTGTTTTTGTGATTAATCACTATGCTTTAATTATGTTCAATTTGTAACAATGAAATTGGGGGTCACCACAACATGAGGAACTGTATTAAAGGGTCGCGGCGGCATTAGGAAGCTTGAGAACCACTGCTCTAAAGTCTCTAGGGAAGGATCTGTTCCATGCTTCTCTTCTATCTCCTGATGGTTGCTAGCAATCTTTTGAGTTCTTTGACTTGTAGCTACACAACTCCAAGTTCTGCCTCAGTTATCGCATGGTCTTATTCCATATGGTTCCTATGTCTCTGTGTCTTCAAACCTTCCTTTCCTTATAAGGACACCAATCATTGAATTTAGGGCCCAGCCTAATCTAGTATGACTTCATCTTAACTTTATTATATCTTTAAAGACCCTAGTTCAAAGTAAGGTCACAGTCACAGGTTCCAGGTAGAAATTAATTTTATTACTCAAACCACCAAACCTTGGAATGTCACTTAATCCGCCCATGCCTCAGTTTCCTTGTCAGTAAATAATAATCATTTCTGAGAGGAAAAATGGCGGCGGTATAAACGGACGTGTCCTGTGCCTTGTCCTGGAGCAGATAAGGGTGAGCAGCTGAAACGGGTAACATGCAGCCCGAATAGGCAGAGGATTTTCAGCTGAGAGACTGTCTGCAGCTAGGAAAGACCGAGAACCCCCAGGAAAGAAAGGACGGTTGGAGACTGCGGCTGAAGCCTCTCGTGGTGCGCCAGCTAAGCAGCGGAGACTGCGCCATCTTGGGTGGTTGTTGCCGGCATCCAGAGACCAGCTACTGACCGGGGAGCAAGGGATCGCAGGCAGCGTGACTGCGTGAACTCAGACGAGCACTGCTTCTTCTCACGGAAAGGTTGGACATCCCCTAAAGGTGCGGTTTGCAGTTCGGGTTGGAGGGAGGACCGAGCTCGCGCACGCGGGGCGGAATCTGCGCCCCACAGAGTCTGCAGCCGTTGGGACCAGCGTGACCCGCGAGTGGGGAAGGGGCCCCACAGGGCTGCTGGCAGAAGGGAACGCGAAAAATGAGCCCATAGCTGGACTGGATGTAAGGGAGCAGCCTTGGACTTTGCCAATCTGCTGGCTGCTTGGTGCCAGGGGCGAGTGAGCGCACGGAGACTGCGCGTGGAGACTGTGCGCAGACCTGGAAGGTGGAGGCTTGCGAATTCGCACAACTATCAGGCTCTTGTTACAGTTCCCCTTAGATCCGTGCATTTGATTATTAAACCCAGTGCATGGGATTCCCCAGTTGGGGTCATTCACAGAGCCTGTAGGGGAAAGTTCTTTTTGGGGAGCCTGGGAAACAGCGGGCAGTGGCAAGGAACCAGCTCTGGGCAGTGGTCTTTCCTGAATCAGTTCCCAATACCATAGAGGAAAAAAAAAAAAAAAATCCTACTGATAGAGAGGACTTATAGCCTCGGAGGTCAATCCAGACACACTGCCACCCAGAGGCAGAGCCACGAATTGTCTCTTCTGCGATCACAAATAAAGGCAGTGTGGTAAACAAATACAAGCTGCCTTAAAATCAGGTCTGTGGTTTACTGCACGGAGGGACAGTGTATCGCAGGGAAGTTCATCACTTCCCTGAATGCCTGGCAGGACTGAGGCGTGCCAAAAAGAAGAGTGGAAGATCTGAAGCACCTTCACTTCCGAATATTTTTATATATATATATATATATATATTTTTTTTTAATTCTTTTTCCACCATTTCATTAAGAACCTATTTTATTATTATTTTTTTATTTTTTATTTTTTTCATCACTTGATTTTACCTTTTTAATTACTACTTTTTTTTAACCAGTATTATTGCTATCCTTTTACCATTTTTTCAAGTGTCATTTTATTTTTTTTTTATTTTTTTTTATTTTTCTTTATTTTATTTTGGGATTAGTGTTATACACACTATTTTCATCGTTCCTTTAGCATCATTTCTCTCTAGCTCACATTTACCCTTAAGCCAAAACTCTCTTCCTCACTTTTCCCCTTTTGTTGTCCTGTTTCTCTTACCCTATTCCTGCTTTGGATTTTACCTATTCCTTCTTTCTAACCACTGTCTAAATTTCACCCTACTTATATATCTAATTTCCAATCCCTCGCTCTCCCCATACAAATAGCCTCTTCCCCACCTCTATTTCATTCTCTTACTTTTTTTTTTTTTTTTTTTTTTTTTTTTTTTTTTTTTTTTTTTTTTTTCTCTCCCTTTTCCCAATCTTATTTCGGCACTCCTTTTTGCTTTTTATTTTTCTCTTTAATCTTTTTCTCTTTTTTTCTTCTATATCCCCTAATTCTCTTCGCTCGGGGGGTCACCTTTATTTGGGGTTATTAATATCGTGAATGCATTTAGTTTGTTGCCTTGTACGTTGTGCCTTGTTGTGTTGTATTTTGTGCCTTTGAATCAGTGCAGCAGAGAGAGAACTACATAACCAAACACCTTGAGAAGAGAAATCATGGTGAAACAAAGAACCAACCCAAATATGAGAGAAAAACAGGCATCATCAGAAAAGGAAGTAAACGAAATGGAGGCAATGGAGGCAAGCAACCTGTCAGAGAAAGAATTCAGAGTAATGGTCATAAGGTGGATGAAAAAAATGGAAGACCAATTCAACAATATGTGTAGGAACCAAGAGGAAATGAAGAAGAACCAAGAGGAAATGAAGAGAAACCAAGAAGAAATGAAAAACGACATCACTGCCATAAAGAACTCAATAGAAAGCATCAACAGTAGACTAGAAGAAGCAGAGGACCGCATCAGCGAGCTAGAAGACAAGGTAGAAAAAAATACCCAAACAGAACAGCTTCTAGAAAAAAAAATTAAAAAGCAGGAGGAGAGCCTAAGAGATCTCTGGGACAATGCTAAACGAAACAACATCCGAATAATAGGGGTGCCAGAAGGAGAGGAAACTGAGCAAGGAATAGAAAACCTGTTTGAAAAAATAGTAACAGAAAATTTCCCTGATATAGGGAGGAAAAAACTCACACAAATCCAAGAAGCTCACAGAGTCCCAAACAAAATGAACCCGAAAAGACCGACACCAAGGCACATAATAATTAAATTGGCAAACACCAACGACAAAGCAAGAATCTTAAAAGCAGCCAGAGAGAGACAGAAAGTTACCTACAAAGGATCCCCCATCAGACTAGCGACCGATTTCTCAACAGAAACACATCAGGCAAGAAGGGAATGGAATGAAATATACAAAGTCATGCAAAGGAAGGGTCTGAATCCAAGAATACTATACCCAGCGAGGCTATCAATCAAAATTGAGGGTCAAATCAGGAGCTTCACAGACAAAAACGGTCTACGGGAGTTTATTACAACCAAACCAGCAATGCAAGAAATGCTACAGGGTCTGCTGTAAATAGAAAAAACAGGAAACAAAGAAGGAACGCAGCGGTAAAGAACAAAAATGGCGACTAACAAGTTTCTATCAATAATAACTTTAAATGTAAATGGATTAAATTCCCCAGTCAAAAGGCATAGGGTAAATGAGTGGATAAGAAAACATGACCCATATATCTGCTGTCTACAGGAAACCCACCTCACAAAAAAAGACGCACACAGACTGATGGTGAAGGGATGGAAAAAGGTTTTTCAGGCCAATGGAAGTGAAAAAAAAGCCGGGGTAGCAATACTTATATCTGACAAATTAGATCTCAAAGTGAAGGACATAAAAAGAGATAAAGAAGGCCACTTCATAATACTAAAGGGAGCAGTCCAACAAGAAGAAATAACTCTGGTAAATATATATGCACCCAATATAGGAGCACCCAAATACGTAAGAAATCTTCTGGAGAAGATCAAGGGAGAGATTGACAGCAATACAATCATAGTAGGGGATCTTAACACCCCATTATCTCCACTGGACAAATCCTCTAAACAGAAACTCAGCAAAGAAACATCAATCCTAAATGACTCACTAGATCAGATGGAATTAATTGACATCTTCAGAACATTACACCCCAAAGTCACAGAATATACATTCTCCTCGAGTGCACATTTGTCATCTTCAAAGATAGACCATATATTGGGCCACAGACAAAGTCTCTTCAAATTCAAGAAAATTGAAATCATATCAAGTATCTTCTCAGATCACAAAGGCATAAAACTGGAAATCAACTACAACAAAAACAATCCAAAAAAATCAAACACATGGAGACTAAATAGCATGCTATTAAACAACGACTGGGTCACCAGTGAGATCAAAGAAGAAATAAAAAACATCATGGCAACAAATGACAATGAAAACACAACAATCCAAAACCTATGGGACACAGCAAAAGCAGTCTTGAGAGGGAAGTTCATAGCTCTACAAGCCTACTGCAAGAAACAAGAAACAATGAGAATAAATGACCTAACTCTACAACTCGAAGAATTAGAAAGAGAGCAACAAAAAAAGCCCACTGTAAGCAGAAGGAAGGAAATAACAAAGATCAGAGCGGAGATAAACGACATAGAGACCAAAAAAACAATACAAAAGATCAACAAAACCAAGAGCTGGTTCTTTGAAAGGATAAACAAGATTGATACACCTCTAGCCAGGCTCACCAAGAAACAAAGAGAGAGGACCCAAATAAACAAAATCAGAAATGAAAGAGGAGAAATAACAACAGACCCCATAGAAATACAAAGGATTGTTAGAAAATACTATGAACAACTCTACTCCAACACACTAGACAACCTGGAGGAAATGGACATATTCCTAGATAAATACAACCTTCCAAAACTTAACCAGGAAGAATCTAAAAATCTCAATAGGCCAATAACTATGGAGGAAATCGAAGCGGTAATCAAAAAGCTTCCAGCAAACAAAAGCCCGGGGCCAGATGGCTTCACAGGGGAGTTTTACCAAACATTCAAGGAAGACCTAAAACCTATCCTCCTCAGACTATGTCAAAAGATCCAAGAGGAAGGAGCACTTCCCAGCTCATTCTATGAAGCCAACATCACCCTAATCCCAAAACCAGATAAAGACAATACAATGAAAGAGAATTACAGGCCAATATCCCTCATGAACATAGATGCCAAAATCCTCAACAAAATCCTAGCAAATCGGATCCAGCAGTACATCAAAAAGATCATACACCATGACCAAGTAGGATTTATCCCAGGGATGCAAGGATGGTACAATATCCGCAAATCAATAAATGTGATACATCACATAAACAAATTGAGAGAGAAAAACCACATAGTCATATCAATTGATGCGGAAAAAGCATTTGACAAAATCCAACACCCTTTCTTGATAAAAACTCTCAGCAAGATAGGAATTGAGGGATCATACCTCAACATAATAAAAGCCATATATGACAAACCCACAGCCAACATCATAATCAATGGGCAAAAACTAAAATCATTCCCCCTAAAAACAGGAACAAGACAGGGATGCCCCCTCTCACCACTCCTGTTCAACATAGTACTGGAAGTACTAGCCATTGCGATCAGACACGAAGAAGAAATAAAAGGCATCCAGATTGGAAAAGATGAAGTAAAACTGTCCTTATTTGCAGATGACATGATACTGTACATACAGAACCCTAAAGACTCCATAAAAAAATTATTAGACTTAATAAATGAATTCGGCAATGTAGCAGGATACAAAATTAATGCTAAGAAATCCATGGCATTTCTTTACACCAATAGTGAACTTACAGAAAGTGAAACTACAGAAGCAATCCCATTTACCATTGCACCAAAAAAATTAAAATACCTAGGAATAAACTTAACTAAGGAGGTAAAAGACTTATATGCTGAAAACTACAGGACACTGAAAAAAGAGATAGAGGAAGACATAAACAGATGGAAGAATATACCGTGTTCATGGATTGGTAGAATCAACATCATCAAAATGTCCATACTACCCAAAGCAATTTATAGATTCAATGCAATCCCCATTAAATTACCAACAGCATATTTCACAGATCTAGAACGAACGTTCCAAAAATTCATCTGGAATAAAAAAAGACCCCGAATAGCTGCAACAATCCTCAGAAAGAACAAAGTAGGTGGGATCTCAATACCAGATATCAAACTGTATTACAAAGCCACTGTTCTTAAAACAGCTTGGTACTGGCACAAGAACAGACATATAGATCAATGGAATAGAATAGAGACCCCAGAAATCAACCCAAACCACTATGCCCAATTAATATTCGACAAAGGAGGCAAGAACATACAATGGAGTCAAGACAGTCTTTTCAATAAATGGTGTTGGGAAAATTGGACAGATACATGCAAAAGGATGAAATTAGATCACCAACTCACACCATACACAAAAATAAACTCAAAATGGATAAAAGACTTAAACGTAAGACGGGAAACCATAAAAATACTAGAGGAATCCACAGGCAGCGAAATCGCAAACATATGCCGAAGAAATTTCTTCTCTGATAATGCTCCTAGGGCAATGGAAACTAAAGAGAAAATAAACAAATGGGACTACATCAAAATAAAAAGCTTTTGCACAGCAAAGGAAACCATCAACAAAACAACAAGAAGACCCACTACATGGGAGAACATATTTGCCAATGATACCACCGATAAGGGTTTAATTTCCAACATTTACAGGGATCTCATGAAACTTAACAAAAGGAAGATAAACAATCCAATAAAAAAATGGGCAACGGACCTAGATAGACACTTTTCGAAAGAGGACATACAGAAGGCCGAAAGACATATGAAAACCTGCTCAAAGTCACTAATTATACGAGAGATGCAAATCAAAACGACAATGCGTTATCATCTCACACCTGTCAGAATGGCTATCATCAACAAATCAACAAACAACAAGTGTTGGAGAGGATGTGGAGAAAAAGGAACCCTTCTGCACTGCTGGTGGGAATGCAGACTGGTGCAGCCACTGTGGAGAACAGTATGGAGCTACCTCAGAAGACTAAAAATGGAACTCCCATTTGACCCAGTGATCCCACTACTAGGAATATATCCCAAGAAACCAGAAACGCCAATCAGAAAGGATATATGCACCCCTATGTTCATAGCAGCACAATTCACCATAGCTAAGATTTGGAAACAGCCTAAGTGCCCATCAGCAGATGAGTGGATTAGAAAACTGTGGTACATATACACAATGGAATACTATGCTGCGGTAAAAAAAAAAGGAACTCTTGCCTTTTGCAACAGCATGGATGGAACTGGAGAGCATTATGCTAAGTGAAATAAGCCAGTCAGAGAAAGATAAATACCACATGATCTCACTCATTTGTGGATTATAGAGAACAACATAGACTGATGAAAAGGGACAGACTCAAAGACTGAGAAACAGCAATCAGGCTATCAATCCCCAGAAGGAAAGTAGGGGAGGGCGGGGGTAAGGGGAAGAGATCAACCGAAGGACTTGTATACATGTATATAAGCCATACCAATGGACATGGACAACAGGGGGGATGGGAGCATGAGTGTGTGTGGGGGGGAGGTTGGGGGTTAATGGGGGGGATGAGGACACATTTGTAATACCTTAACTAATAAAAAAAAAAAATAATAATAATCATTTCTCCAACCATTTCTATCACACAATTGTAAGATATTCCTTTGGGAGAAACAGTATTTGTGGACTTATGCATCCACATTTGTGATTCCAGAATCAGTTTGGAATATGGACAGCTAATTTGTTTCTCCCTTCCAAAATATAAGGTTGCTTACTGAAGGAGAGACAGTTATAAAGAAACAAAACATTACATGGTATAAAACTATAGTATACACCCAATCCAATATATACATTACATTATTTAATATAAATGATACCTGTTCCAGAGGTGATCACTTTTGAAAACTAAAATGTGCAGTCTTTTAAATAGAAATAACTACTGACCATAATCAGTGAAACAAAAACTTTGAAGTGTTTTTCCAGAATAAGAATTCATTCAAACACTCCCCCTTGGTCCCCATAGCATAGACATATACCCAAGGCCAGGGTAAGATCAGTCTCTGGCTACTTCAAGTAGCTCTCTGTATATTCAGAACTCGTTTAACAACTGAATACACAGTATAGTGGGCCCTGTTCAATTTCTCTGAATCCTACTAGTATAACCTAATCTGGTATGACCTCATCTTAACTTAATTACATCTGCAAAGACTCTATTTCAAAATAAGGTGGAAGAGCACCTTAGGTAGAAGTACACCTATAAGTTTGTCATTATTTAGGGCTAATCAACAATGAGCTTTAAGAGCAGGTTGAATAAATAGAATGTTCTTGGTTACAGCTTTCTTCTGCTAGAGGCTTTTATATCTCTTCACTTGGTTTAGTGAAGTTGGTTGTTGGTATTCCATGTGCTTGTATGGGAAAAAGTGTACATCCTATTAGCAATAATTTTGCCTCCATTGAAATGAAAAAAAAAAAAAGCAGCACAGAGAGCAAATCAAGGAATACCCCTTTGAGCTAATCCTTGAGTAGTTTCCCTTGGGCCATCTGTGTACTTAATGATGGATTGTTCTGCCATAGGACAGGACTGAGAAAATACATCCTCTCTTTCATCCCAAACCACCTAAACTTCAATAATAGCTTTGCTTCAAGGAAAGAGAGAATTGTTTCATATGAAAATTAGGCAGCCCAAATAAAAATTCTGGTAAAAATTTTCCCAAACAACAACTGGGTGTTAAGCCATGCCTTCAAGGAAAGATGTGAATTTGAAGATTTTAGGGGTGCCAGAATGTTTCTCTACTTTGATTAACCAGATTGATTTTTCTAATCAAGCATTAAGAGAGAACCAAGTAGGTCAGGCAAGTTGGACCAGTCTATGCAATTGGGATTTCTTTGGTACTTTCCATAAGAGAAACACAGCCAATTTGAGTGAAGGCATAGATTCACTAGGATCAGTCTGGAGCACCTGGCAAGGAGATATTCATTTGAAACAATCTCTAAAATAAATTGGGGAAGGAGGTTGTGGGCTTTGGAATATGGAATCTCTGCCTATAGAGTTCAAGTGGTCTCTCTTCAGAGGTAGCCTCTCTCCCTGATTCTGTTAGGGTCAGCCTGGAGCTATTGCCAGATTATCCAATTTACCCAAAAACTATTTTAAATAATATTGTGTTTGCTATTTAGAAAGCATGATAGTCATTATGTCAAAATCAGAAGGTTTTGGGATATTCTGAACTTATTTTACAGTTTAGTACATTTTCACTTTTGAATTACATATAGAGAGAGCCATAATTTGTTCAGCACTAAGTGTTAATCTATTCAGGACTAAAGCATGACAAAGGAATTGTTGACCATATTAACAATGAGAGCATTGTTAAAGGATGTTTGAGGAAGAGGGTATGAGCTCCAGAATCTGGGGATCTGGTGTTAAATGATTTTTTCTACAAACAAAGGTCCTTATCCATAGGTCAAGGGTGGGGAACATCCTGCCCACCAGTCATATAAGGCCTGCGAACTCATTTGGTCTGGTCCTGCCAAGGCTTTAGGGGCGAGTTAATTAAATGTTTAACCAAATATAGCAGGTTAATTTTTAAGTTGATAATTTTAGTATGGCCCCTTAATGATGCTATAGCTATCCAAATGGCCCTTGGCAGTGTGGACGAAAGGGGCCACATGCTGACCTGACAAGCTCAGGGGAGGCTTGCATGGCAGTCTTGCAAACTCAGACCTAAAGTAACCACAAAGGATGGTCTGAAATTAAACTTTAAAAGCAGTTATGGTGGGTAGTTATGTCCTAGGCCAGTATCTTCACTGATAAGGTCAACCTTTACCTTAACTGAGCCTATCTGTCTTTTTGCATCTATGATAACATACCCTTGAAATGTCTGAGAAACTTGTAACTTCCTTTTTTCTGGAGCCCCTGGGGCACAACTAAATGTGCTGGGAGCCAGGACAGATACTACAAATTCCTTCATTGTCATGTTAATTGATCCTGCACCCACCTAAGTATGTGTCCATCATTTTACTTTTTATCCAATCCCAGGGGTTTCCCTGCTTTGCTTTATCCTTCCTCCTTAATCTATCACCAATGAATTTCATGTAACCCACCTACATCCCTCCTTTGATTGCAAATGTATAAATACAAATGTAACCCGCCATTCTCCAGAGCATTATCTCAATTTGTTGAGGTTCTGCTTCCTGGCATATGTCGACAGTTTGGCTCAAATAAACTCACAAAAATTCTTTACAGGTTTCAATGGGTTTTTTTTTTACGTTAATAGCAGAAAAACGGTTCCCCAACCCTGCCATAGATCATACTAGAAGCCTCCTGTCTTTCTGCAGTAGCTGGGGGACTGAGGGGAGACTTGCAGACTAGTTCCCAGAGAGAAGATGCTAGCTGGTGAGCCCTGTTGTTCTGCGATGATCCAGGGCTGCAGAGCTGCCAAACAGGCACCTGCTCCCAGCACTGAGATTACGAGAGAAACCAAGCATACAAACCAAGCATATAAACCCACCAGTATTTAACCTCCTGTTGCTAGGAATTGCGATTTCTTGATTCACTGGAGATGATGGAAAAAGCACTAGAGCAATAAGGCATGAGTCCTATGTAGGCTAATGTCAAAGAGGTTAAAGTTCCCCCTCTGCAACCAGACAGCACACAGCATGCTCATCCTCACATTTGTGATTAGGGGGTCACACTCAGCTACGCAATCATGGAAATCAAGCTCCTTGAAATTCTGCATGCCTCTTTAAACAAACAGAAGCTTCAGTCTTTATCCCGGGCTTTTCCTGAGTCTATATTAGACAAGTATGAAAATCCAGTTCAGGATTTTACTTCCACTGTGATGGGCTAAAGCATTAACTGAAGGGCTTGACCCAGCCAGACAAGTAGATCCCTGCTTGAGCCAGTGCATTCACTTGAAATAACTTAGTAGCAGGGACTTTCACCTCTGCAGGCATAGGTAAATCCTAGATTAGCGGTCCTTGTCATTCCTAAATGGAATGAACATCTCCTGCTGCTGGTCTTTCATTAACAAACTCTGAATAAACGAAAGGGGAAATAAACAAGCCTCTTGCTGTGCACACATATACTCTCACGACCTCTTCCACTTTTGTTTCTTGCCTCCTGGGATTCTCACTTCATGCTGGGTTCTTTGAACAATATTTTCCTCAATGTCTTTTTACTCCAATAACACGTCCACTTCTTTTAGCTCTACTCTCTTCAACTCCTCTTTTTTTTTTGCTTCCCACAGCACAATGTAATCATCTCCCACATATTTATTTTTGTTTCCTCTGTCTACAGTGACAATTCATGCTCAAAAATAGAGCTCTCCCATTCCCTACCTTCTGCCCTCCCCATCCAACATGAACAACCCTAAACAACAGCTCATGCCATTATAAATGAGGAGATCAAAGCACAAGTGATTCACAATGCCATATCCAGACTTAAAGAACTGGACATCTCCATTTAGAAAGGAGCCATAGAGAAAGAATTGACATGGGCAGGTAGGCAAGAAGAAGTCCTGAGTTTGATACTGGCTGGGTGACCTTGACAATTTCATGATAGTTCACTATACTCCTGTGATCCCATTTTCTTAAAAAAAATACAGACATAATTAAAATGTTCATTGTGCAGGAGACTCATAAGTCAATTACACAAAAGAAAAATTTTACAAAAGTCATAAAGAACTCCATAAACCCCTATCTGGAAAGGTAGGAAGAGTATTGAATATACGAGACAGAGGCTAGCAAATTTTGCTCTATGAATCTGTCCTGGACTCTCTTCCCCTCTCATTCCATTTTCTCTTTAAAAAAAAAAAAATTATTGATTCCAGAGTGGAAGAGAAAGGGAGAGAGAGATAGAAACATCAATGATAAGAGAGAATCATTGATTGGCTGCCTCCTGCACATCCCCCCTTGGGGATTGAGTCCGAAACCCAGGCATGTGCCCTGACAGGGAATTGAACCATGACCTCTTGGTTCATAGGTCAGTGCTCAACCACTGAGCCACCCCAGCTGGGCTCATTCCATATTCTCTTCATTAAATATCTCAGAGCTAAAATTCCAACCTATGTGCTGATAATTTCCAAATCTGGATTTTGGGGTTTGATCTCTCCACTGAGCTCAGCACTTATGTATCAACTTGCATACTTACTGGACATCTCACATATACTGGGATGTCCCAAAGATATTTCAGATTTATTTTGCCCCTAATCTCCTCTTCTCTTATTCTCTAATCCATACAGAGAACAATTATCCATCCAATTATCACAGTCAGAAACATAGAGGCTAGCTTTTCCCACACTCCCATATCCATTCATTTACCTCTGTAACATAAACATTTGTCCCTTCCTCTCCCTCACCATTACACCATTCTAGCTTTGGGCATCATCATGTCTTACTTGCATTTGTTCATGATTCTCCATATACCTGTCGTTGTGCTTTCCACTACCACCACTATTCCACTCCTTCTTCCCTCTTCAATTAAATACCTGTTAGTGTCAGGCCCTGGGCCAGATATCTGCATGCACATTCCCATTTCATTCTGGTAACAATTCTTTGAGGTATGTACTATTATTATCACCATGCTACAAAGAAGAAAACTAAAACACAAATAAAAGAAATACAGGTATTTGTTCAAGAACAAACATATTATTTAAATTCAATTGCAGATATACCAGACTTCAAAGCCCATGTCCTTTCCACCACACTACACAGCCTCACTCTTTTTCCTCTTTATTGAACTTATTAAAGTGACACTGGTTAACAAAATCATACAGGTTTCAGGTGCACATCTCCACAACTCATCATCTGTACAATGTACTGTGTGTTCAACACCCCAAGTCAAGTCTCCATTCACCATCATTTATCTCCTCCACCTCCCCCAACATCACCTCTCTCCTACAATCACCACACTGTTGTCCAGGTCCAGGACTTTTTTTCTCTTTTTGCTCAATCCTTTCACCTCCTCACTCAGCGCTCCCGCACCAGCACCCCTGATAGCTATCAGCTGCTCTCTATGAATCTGTCTCTATTTTGCTTGTTAATTCATTTTGTTCATTATATCCCACATGTGAGTGAAATCATATGGTACTTGTTTTTCTCTGACTGGCTTATTTCATTTAGCATAATGCTCTCCAGGTCCATCAATGCTATTGCAAATGGTAAGATTTCTTTCTTTCTTTCTTTCTTTTTTTTTTTTTTTTTACAGCCAAATAGTATTCATATGTGTAAATATACCACTAAAGATTCCACCAAAAAGCTACTAGAACTGATGAGTGAATTCAGTAAAATAGCAGGATACAAAATAAAATCCAGAAATCAGTTGCATTTTTATACACCAATAATGAACTTTCAGAAAGGGAAACTAAGAAAACAATCCAATTCAAAATTGCTTCAAAAAGAATAAAATACCTAAGAATAAAGTTAACCAAGGTTGTAAATGACCTGTACTCAAAAAATTATAAGACACTGAAGAAAAAAGTTGAAGAAGATATAAATAAGTGGAAGCATATACCATGCTCATGGACAAGAAGAATTAACATCATTAAAATGTCCATCCTACTCAAAACAATCTATAGATTCAATACAATTCTATCAAGATATCAAGGGCATATTTCACAGCACTGTCTCCCTTTCTCTAGCATTATTTCTAGGATTCTTCATTGGGATTATTTGGTTCTTCTTTCCCTCCTAAACTGTGTTTTGAGGGTAAGCATCATGTAATTCTAGTTTACTAATATATGCCTAGCACTAAGCACCATGCCTGATATCTAGCAGGTGCTCAATATGTAATCACTGAATAAAAATAATGACTTATAGAAACCCACCAAAGAATGGGTTCCACGAGTTCATGCATCTCAACTTTTGCCACATAATATCCTCACTAGGGCATTACTTTGCCTATTGTGTCCACATGAGGCCTGGAACAATGTATCAGACTAATTCCACTTATTTTTCCCCCCATTTCCTTTGTGATGGCCCATGATACTTTTCAACCTGCTGGGTTTTTATGCCTAGTAAAACCTTTTCTCAGTTACAACACAGCCAGGAATATGACTGAAATGGCATGAACCCCAGATACCAATAAGATTGGGGTGGGGTGAGGGGTGAAGGATGATTTTCTTCTGCCCTCCCCAACTTAAGTGAGCACAACTCTGTGTCCTTCTGATCTAGTAAGAGAAAATCAGGCTAACCAAATATTTTACATTTTTCATTAATAAAATTTGGCCAAGAGCCACTTCTTTTGTTTAACAATGCAGCACATGTTCTTAAGACTTGAACTCTAATAAGGACTGTACAGGCACTTGGCAGCACATGCTCTATCAAGAGGTTTTGACAACTAGAAAGCAAACAAAAGTACAATTTAAATGTAACATCACATCCACTCAAGCTGTCACTCAAGTGTCTACTAGTGATCTGACACCAAATCAATAGTATTATGGTTCATTGAAGTCAGATCAATGGTTTCACAAAGTTTCAGAGCAGCAACAGAAGCACAATAGCAAACTTCATGTCTCTTGTCTATTATTAGAAAGGAGGTAATCACCGTCTGGCCTCTCTCAGTGCCAAAGCCTCAGCACATTGCAGCCTGAAGACTCTGGGACTCTAACTGAGATGACTGGGTATGCCCTTCACCCACCTTTTCCTTCTATCCTGCCTCTTTCTGCTCCATTCTCCATGAAAATAAAGGAACAAGGTTAATAAGGATTTCCCTTAACCGTACACAAGAACCAGAGAGAGTCCATCATATAGATGTTGTGAGGAGCCACTACAAGAGTGTAAGTTTCCTGGGAAAATATTTTCAAAGTTAGCTAACACTTGAAGAGTTTCAAATGCATCTTGGTCTCTTTACTCCCTGTGTATTCAGGTTCACTGACCTTGGGACCCTGTGAGAGACTTATCTTTTCAACTAGTAGAAGACCCTCTCTGAATAGACATTTCCTACACTTTCCCACTTCACCATGTCTCCAAAAGCTAACACTTGAGTGTGTCAATTTTCCAGAATTTTTGACAATAGAATTTAATCATTTGGGCAGCTTAATTAGAATTGTGCCTATGTAAATACAAAAAAAAATTAAATGAGGAAAAAGCACAATCTCCAAATGCCCCCAATACCCTGAAAATGGGAACTACAGGAGCCTACTTAGTAAATTGAAAAGCCTTTAGTTGCAGGGACAGAGCAGCATTAAACCAGTGGGTCAGAGAGGGGATACATCAATTTCAGGACCCAAATGAATTTTCCCCCATGCCAGAGCACCTATTGCACTCACCAACCTAGCCAAAGGCTTGCACATCAATGAATTGAGGATGAATTATTGAAAGGCTTCTGTATAAAATGCTGCTCTCTGCCATTTCCTACAAATCAAATTATTGAGAGAGATATTTGATTGTAAACATATTTAGAAAATGATTTCATTGTAGTTAGGTTGCTTGTGCTTGCTCCCCCACTCCTTAAATTTCATTTGCATCAACGTGTTACAAAGTTAAAAAGGTCACATATGCACACATACCCTCCCATCCAGTAGCTTGCATACCAGTCACAGAAGTAAATAAATTCAATCAGCAAAAAATGAAAACCTATTATAAGCAATAGAAAACCCTTTAAATCATGCCTAACATCCTTAAACAGAATTGCTACCTCCTCACCCAGGCTACTAATATATAGTTATCATGACAACAAATGCCTTTTGTTTTACAGATGGAGTGACACAAATTCTATTTACAGTTCTTAAGCTGCAAACTTAGTGGGGTTTACCAGGTTCCACTGTTAATTCAAGAAAGATCCCAATTTTAATCACTGCATACTTTCAGGGTCTACTGTCTCTAGAGAAGGGAGTATGGTCCCACCCTGTTGGATCTCTAATAGGCTGCACCCATAGGCACAAAAACCCACTCAGTCAAGGCTTAGCAGATTTTGTTTCTTGCTGCATTGGACAGAAAAGTTATCAAAAAATGAGATATCAGATGACCTGAAAGCCAAATTGCTCCTGTTGAGAAACTTGCTTAATGACATTAATCTACGATGCCAGGGCCCAAGGGAGACTCTTAGCAATGCCTTTGGCTTTAAGCGCATGAAAAACAAAGAAATAAAAATTGTGGACTTTTTTGCTATGACATATGGTGACAAGAAGAAGCATCTAGTGGCAAGGGTGAAGAATGCATTAATTTAATATTTTTTTAAGAACTCTGTATTGAGTGTCTGCTATATGCCAGGTATTCAATTTAAACCAGAATCATGAAGTCTCATCATCAAATTTCCAGAGCTCTCAGACTCAGTTTCCCCTTTGAATAATGACAATAATTCATGTGTGAGACATTGAAATGTCACAGACATTGATCTGTTAGAAATAAACCTCTAGACAATGTGAACTGGTAATTCATTAAATAATTATTTATTTATGTTTGACATTTAAAAGAAGTCAATTTAGGATATAAAATTAATATTCAGAAATCAGTTGCATGTTTATACAGCAATAATGAACTATCAAAAAGAGAAACTGAGAAAGTCCCACTTCCAATTTCACCAAAAAACGAAAACAACACCTACGAATAATTTTAAACAAGGAGGTAAAAGACCTGTGCTCATAAAATTATAAGACGCTGAAGAAAGAAATCAAAGGAGATACAAGTAAATGGAAGCATATATCATGTTCTTGGATAGGAAGGATTAACATCATTAAAATGTCCATACTACCCAAAGAGATTCAGTGCAGTTCCTGTCAAATTACAAATGGCATATTTCACAGAACTAGAACAAATAATCAAAATATTTACATGGAACCATACAAAAACCTGAATGGCTTCAGCAATATTGAGAAAGATGAACAAAGTTGGAGAAATCATGCTACCTGATGTCAAACTATACTACAACGCCACAGTAAATCAAAACAGAATATAACAAAAGAGATATAGATCCCTGTAACAGAATAGAGAGGCCAGAAATAAACCCATATCTCTATGATTAATTAATATTTGACAAATGAGATTAAAACATACAATGCGGTAGAGATAGTCTATCTATTAAATGGTGCTGGGAAAACTGGACAGATACTTGCAAAAAAAATAAAACTAGACCACCTTCTTATACCATATACAAGGATAAACTCAAAATGATTAAATACTTAAATAAAAAACTCAATACTATAAAATTCCTAAAAGAAAACTCAGGCAGTAAAATCTCTGACATTTCTATTAGCAAAATCTTTTTTTCCCCCGACATAGCTTTCTGGGCAATGGAAGCAAAAGAAAAAATACACAAATTATAATACATCAAACTAAAAACTTTTGCACAGAGAAGGAAATCATCAACAAAATGAAAAAGCAACCCACTGAATGAGAGAAAATATTTGTCAATGATACATCTGATAAGGGGTTAATATAAAAATTCATAAAGAAGTTATAAAACTCAACACCAACAAAACAAACAATCCAATTTAAAAACAGGCAAAGGACCTAAATAGATACGTCTCCAAAGAAGACATAGAGATGGTCAATAGACATATGAAAAATGCTCAAAGTCACTAATTATCAGACAGATACAAACAAAATATACAATGAGGTATCACTTCACACCCTTCAGAATGGCAGCTATCAAGAAATCAACAAATAAGTGTAGATAAGGATGTGGAGAAAAGAGAACCCTCATGCACTGTTGGTGGGAATGCAGATTGGTGCAGCCACTGTGGAAAAAAGTTAAAAATGGAACTGCCTTGTGACCCAGTGATCCCACTTCTGGCAATATATCCAAAGAAACCTAAACCACTCATTTAAAAAAGTATATGCACCCCTATGTTCATTGCAGCATTATTTACAATAGCCAAGAATTGGAAGCAGGTCAAATGTCCACCAGTAGATGAATGGATTAAAAAAAAAAAATGTGGTACATTAACACAGCGGACTACTTACTACTAAGCCATTAAAAAAAAAAGGAAATCTTAACTTTTGCAACAGCATGGATGGACCTGGAGATTATTATGTTAAGTAAAATTCAGTCAGAAAAAGACAAATACCATATGATTTCACTTATATGTGGAATTTAATGAACAAAATAAACAAACAAAATATAGACACAGATTCATAAATACAAAGAGCAGACTCACAGCTGTTAGAGGTAAGGGTGGTTAGGGAGCTGGATGAAATAGGTGAAAGGATTAAGCAAAGAAAAAACTGACAGACAACAGTATGGTGATTGCCAGAGGGAAGGTAGGCTGAGGGGAATTAGAAGAGGGTAAAGGGGCAATAAATGGTCATGGAAGGAGACTTGACTTCAGGTGGTGAGCACACAATACAATATACAGATTTTGCATTATAAAATTGTATGCTCGAAACATCTAATTTTATTAACCAATGTGACCCCAATATTCAATACAAATATAAAAATATAAATGAAAAAGAAAGGAAAAGTTGGCAACAAAGATGAAAATAACAGAATTTACCAAAAGAAAAATACACAGAAAAGACTGGCCAAGTGAAAGTGATACTATAAATTATAATACATATACAGATGAGAGTTTATAATGAGTCCTACCTTTCTGTGGTAGACATAGAAATATATCTATCAAATGCCCCTCCAGCTACAATGAGTGTGGTCAGCACACAGCCTTCGGTGGTCAACTTTCTCAGGGTCTATCTCAGCTGAAAAGAGACATCTAGCCTGTTACCACCACCTTCCTGGGGCAGCCTGTATTTAGTGACAGAGTAAGGCAGTGTTATAAAGACCTGACCATTTTGGACTAAAAAAACACAAAGGGGACCTCAGACAGGCAATGCTCTCTCCTTATTTCCTTGCAGAGTTGGCTGAAAGTTTGTATGTTCTGCGTTGTAATTTGACTTCTTACCCTGCCTCAGCCTGCTCTCTCTCCTCTTTATTCCTAATACACATCTTGCACCCCAAATCCACCTCCAACTGCTTTACTATAGAGCATATTCTTTTACATACTGTCCCCCCAAATAACCTTAGAAGATAGGGATTATTACCTCCACTGCATGGGAGGATACTAAGGTTTAGAGAGGGTAAGTGACTTACCCAATTTTTCACATCTAGAAGGGGCCACTCCTAGAGAAAGCAATTCTTGGCAGGATAAGTGTTCCCCCATTCACCATTCACTTCTCAAGCCTACCTTCAATGCAGATTTGATTAGCAAAAATCATGTTGCCATTGGCCAATACTTCTAACCTAAATTTACCTCTGTAAGATACACAAGACCCACAGAGTTGTTGCCATTATTACGTTCTCAGTTACAAGTCAAATGAGTAATGCTACCATTTTGATTTAGGCTGGCCATGTTCCCCAGTAAACCAAGTTCCTAGTACAATGGCGAAATACATCTTTAAGGCTCTTGAACTACGCCATTTAACAAACCATGGTCTAGAGGTGCTCCATTTTCAGGTCCTCATAAGGCAACTGGTTAACATTACTAGCTGCAGAACATGGATCACTCTTCTAGCAGGAATGGCAACTGAGCAACTACTGCCAAATAAGGAAGCGACACTGCATTTGCTCCTTGTGTATGTTGTTAATTTCTATCAATCAAGAAAGCTGTAATTGATCATACAGGTATTATGAGAAAATGTCTGAAGAGAAACCTATAAATTCAAGTGACATGAAAAGTACCAGAAATACTAATATAATAATCTCAGATATATATTTAGAAATACTGTGGATGCTTAAGGTGGTAAAAACAGCACATGTGTTAAGGTTTCAGGGATTGATACTCCTTTAGTAGAAATATTGTGTGATGCAAAAAAAGGTAGAGAAGCACTACTAAAGTCCTTCTTGGTTGTGAATTACCTCTTCCAGTGGGCTTGTTGTGGTTATTGTTGTTTATAAATGAAATTGATTTTAGATACAGCTAGTACAAGCATTAACATGGTATGGGAGGAGTAATTCTTGGCATAGGTTTATTTCATTCTTATATTAGAGATGAGGGCCATTTTTTCCAGTCAAAATGCACGTATTTCTTTCTTTTTTGCTATAAGAGGTTAAATAGAACATAAGATTCCTTTCATAAGACTTTACTTTTACAAAACTTTGATGAAACACTACTCTTCTAAGGTGTGAGGATGCCAGGTCTTCTGAAAGGAAAGGCAGAGAGAGACAGAATACAGCATGAATTATCTTGCTTACAGTATAACAGAACATGCTTCAGCTCTACATTGGACCATTCCCCAGGTGACTCCTATAGTTATGCTGAGATTAATTAGACCACTTAATTAGTGTTCCAGTTGTATTTTAAGCTTTTTAAAGCTCAACAAAAATATAACCAGTATTGTGCATATAAGATATGCATTAAAATAAAAATGGCAAACTTAAATAAATTAACTGTAAATAGCCCTGAAATGACTTCCTTTGGGATAGGAACCTAGTTTCATTCATAATTGTATCTACTATAGAGATTATCATGTATCTGGCACACGGTAGGTACTTGATTGGGTTTCTTGTAACTGAATTGAAAAGGGTGTGTAAACCAAGTTGAAAGGATTTAATGAAGTCAAGCTATTGTAAACATAGCAAGTTACATCCTGACTATGCCTAAGGCACTGAGCTGTTGATCTCATGTGGCTCTCTTGAGAAATAAAGCCACCCACTTTTCCCCATTAATAGAAATGGAAACTACTTTCAACCCTATTGCCTACACCAGTGGTCAGCAAACTCATTAGTCAACAAAGCCAAATATCAACAGTACAACGATTGAAATTTCTTTTGAGAGCCAAATTTTTTAAACTTAAACTATATAGGTAGGTACATTGTTATTAACTTAATTAGGGTACTCCTAAGCTGGCCTTTGCTAAAAACGTCCTCAATCTGATTGAGGTACGTTCGCTGAGGTCGACCCCTTCCAACTCTCCCATCCACACTCGTCTTGTATACTTGTTTCGTCCATCAGTGGTCAGCAAACTGCAGCTCACGAGCCACATGCAGCTCTTTGGCCCCTTGAGTGTGGCTCTTCCACAAAATACCGACTTCTGCGCATGGGCCACAAAGTTTCAATCGCAGTGTAGGTGCACGCCCGCACGTGCTATTTTGTGGAAGAGCCACACTCAAGGGGCCAAAGAGCCGCATGTGGCTCACGAGCCACTGTTTGCCGACCACAGGTCTATCTCCTTTCATTCATCCTCTCTATATGTCCAAACCATCTCAACATACCTTTCTCAATTCTCGACACTACATCTTCTTTCACTTCACAACGTTCCCTAAAATTAACTTAATAAACTTTACTTAAAGTTTTAAGTCTTAGTTAAACTATAGGTACGTTGAATAAAACTTGATATCATACTTAATAATGATATTATTTATTGATAAAATTAAATTCCTTACAATTTACCTTACAATATCCATAAAATTAAACCATGACAATGACTGACAAACACTAATGTGAACAATGGCCTTGCATCTCCTTGGAAAGTTTGGGAAAGTCAGGTTTGTATGTTGTTGTTTTTAATTTTAGGCACGATTCCAGGTTCTCATCAATAAGACAACTTCTCAATTTACTCTTGATAAGGTTCATGCTTGAAAATGATTGTTCGCATAAATATGTAGACCCGAATAAGGAAAGAACAGCAAAGCTAGTTTTTTCAGTTGATTATAAGAGTCAGGAATACTATTCCAGGTGTTAAAAATCAACACATCTTCCTTCTCCAGGTCTTTCAAAGCAGACCACTTGTGCTGTGAACTAAGTTCGCATTTGTTTTTCTCCAATATTTCTATATCAGCACAAAGATGTTCAAATTTCGAGCTCCACAGTTCTTTGTTTTTTAAATCCAGCAATTGCATTTCAAAGTTGCCAATGTCAATATTAAAGGGAGAAAAATTTAATTCTGTTACAGTAGCATTGAGAGGTTTTTTAACAAAGGCTAACATTGCTTTGCTGTTTCTGAATTTCTGAAACCTGTTGAGAAAAGCTTCCCTCATATTTAAAAGTGTTGTTTTGAAATAGCAAATGTCAATATCAGAATTATTTTCTTGGTGATGTTTCAACAGGCTTGGAAAATGAATCAAAGTTTCTCTTTCAAAATCTTGAGCAAAAAGAGATAATTTGTTTTCGACTGAAATAACTTCTTCTAACATCGAAAAAATTGTGTTTCCTTTCCCCTGTAGTTAACTTCTTCTAACGCCACTTTTTCAAAATAGACTCGCCCAGGCCAAAAACTGACTTCTGCGCATGGGCCACGAAGTTTCAATCGCACTGTATGTGTATGCCCACACGTGGTATTTTGTGGAAGAGCCACACTCAAGGGGCCAAACAGCTGCATGTGACTCACTGCGAGCCGCAGTTTGCTGACCACTGGCCTACACTGTTCCCATCACAGGGGTTCATGTCAAAGGGCTTAAAATTTTTTATGTATTAAATTGATTGGGGTGACATTGGTCAACATGAACATACAGGTTTCATGTGTGGGTTTCTATGTTATAAGATCTGTATATTTCACCATGTGCCCACCACTCAAACTCAAATCTCCTGTCAAAGGGCTTTTAATACAAGGTCTTTTAGAAAGCAGAAGTCTGTGGTTTTTATCAACAACTAACTCATTTTAAATTATCAAATTCTGTATGTAGCCACATGGTCTAGCATTGTTTAATTTTTTTCTAACCCAGAAGTGGCTTTAGAAATTTTTATCATAAAACAAATTATTCTTCTAAACTGTTTTGGTTTTTTTACAGAAAATAAAATTTAGCAAAAATTGGTTACCAACAAATATATCCCAATTTTTTTCTCTCCAATCTTTCCTACTTTAATCTTGAGGGTTCTACTTTTACTGAAATGTTTACAAGCCATAAATTTTGTCTGGAAATAATTTTCATAACGTAAATTTACCCATTTGGATAGAGTAGAAAAACAAAAGGGGTTAGTTCCTAGAACTTGGTCCAGTATTCTTTGAGAGATTAAAGGAGGTTGTAGAGGTGGTTCTGCACTATAACCAGGTGCTATTGAGACTATTAAATATGTACTTCCTTCAAATAATGAAAACCAAACTGTCTACACCAATGGAAAAGCTAATTTCCACTAATACAGACTTTCTTAAAAGTTTTTGTTGTTATAAAATAATACACATTACTTAAAATGTAATGTACAGAAGGCCTTAAATTTAAAAATAGCTTCCTTCCCCACACCACACTTCAGATAAACATCAATATACACCAGTCCCCCTCTCTAGCAGTAACCATTTGTTAACAATTTCCTAGGTCTTCTTTCAGAGATTTTCTATGCGTATACACGCATATGTGTAATAATTGCATTTTACAAAAATAATATACAGACTGATTTGCAACTTGATTTTTTCAACTTAATATATCCTGAATGTCTTTCCAAAAGAGAACATATAGAGTACTTCATTCTTTTCAGCTGCTGCATGGTATTCCATAATCTAAATGTATCATAATTGACTTAACTGGCCCCCTACTTATGTATATATTTTTTCTACTTTTTGCTTTTACATACGACCATCTTTGTACATATTTCTTAGGGCACATGTAAGAATTGTTGGATAAAAGGTAACATGGAAATATAAAATGGTGAAGCTGTTCTCAAAAATACTTTGGTAGTTCCTCATAGGTTATTCATAGAGATACCATATGCCTGAGCAATTCCACTCCTAGTTATATACTCAAAAAATGAAAACATATTTTAATGGAAAATCTTGTACACAAATGTTCATAGCAACATTGTTCATAACAGCCAAAACCTGGAAACAAATGTCTATCAATCGATGACTGGATAAACAAAACATTTATATCCATACAGTTAAATAGTACTAAGCTATAAAATAAATGAAATACTGATTCATGCTAAGGCATGGATGAACCTTGAAAACATTATACTAAGTGAGAACTCACAAAAGTTCACATATTATGTGGTTCCATTTATATGAAATAGCCACAATAGGCAAAACTTTAGGGACAGAAGGTAGACTAATGGTTGCCATTAGAGAGGGTGGGTAGAGAGGGTGATTGAAATGTTTTAGAATTAGATGGTGATGGCTAAAAGATCCCATCAGTATACTGAAAACAAAATTGAGTTGTACACTTTAAATAGGTGAAATTTATGTTATGTGAATTATATCTCAATAAAGAAGTTAAAAAAATAACATTAAGCCCTTCAAAAGAAGGTCAATCTGAAATATATACACTCTACTGGAATACTTTCATCTTGGGGTATCTCCACATACCACAGGGGAAAAAATTGTCTTTATATAATTTCTCCCACCAGACAGCTGAAATGATTTTCCTCATTTCCTAAAGGAAATTACTGTGTTTAAATTTGAAGAGAAAAAATTAAATCAAAGATTAGCTTTCAAAGACAAGTTTAAATGTTTTTTTTAATACTGTTTCTGTGTTGTTGTTTGCTAATTATAAAAGTAGCACATGGTTACTATAAGAGATTTGGAAAAAGATATAAAAGCCTAAAACAAACAAAATAAAGATTATCTGTCATGCCACCACCCAGAGAAAACTATTGTTAACATTTAAGTATATTTTATTCTAGTCTTTTAATATACTTTTGTTTATGAAACTGGGATCATGCTCTGTACATACAGCTTCATATCTCTGTATACTTTCTTATTATAATATTATGACATCACTAGTGGCCCAGTGCACAAAATTCCTGCACTGGTAGGGTCCCTACAGGCTGGTACTCCCTCCCTTCCCCCAGCTGGCCCACCTCCTGGTCAAATTTCCGGAAGAACTCCAGTGGAGGGGACAATTTGCATACTACATTTTTATTATGTAGGATGAGCATTTTCTCACTTTAAAGCATTATTTTTTAAAAAATATATTTTTATTGATTTCAGAGAGTAAGGGAGAAGGAGAGAGAAAACTATCAGTGATGAGACAGAACCATTGATTGGCTGCTCCCTGCATGCCCCCCACATTAGGGAATCTAACTGTGATCTCTTGGTTCACAGGTCGATGCTCTACCACTGAGCCACACATGATTTTTAATGGCTGCATGATTTTCTATGCTATGCCTATTCCATAATTTCTTTACCAGTTTCCAATTTTGGACATTTAGTGGCTTCCAATATTTGCTACTACAATTGTAGCTCAATCTTTTTGCACATTATTAATTTTATTTCTTTTTAAAAATTGTATCTTTGTTGTTGAAAGTATTATGATGTCTCCCCTTTTTCCCATTGACCCCCTCCACCCTGCACCCACCCATCCCAGGCCTTCACCACACTATTGTCTGTATAATTATTTCTTTATGGCAAATACCTAACAGTGAAAATGCTGGGTCAAAGATATGTATTTATTAAAGCTTTGATAGATGCTCTTAAACTGCCCTTCAGAAAGGCTAGGCCAATTTATAATTCCATTAGAACTGTGTCTCCCTTAACCTGTCCAACACTGGCTATAACAATTTGTTTTCAATTTTTTAATTGTTGTCAATGTGTTAGGTATTAATGGAGCATGTGAGTTCATTGTTCTCTAAATTATATCTATTGGCCACTCTTATTGAATTTATTTCTGTCTTTGTGTGGATGTGTGTGGATGTGTGTACAATGTTCATCTCCCTTTTATTTTTGTCTGTTGGGATGTTCACATTCTCTTATAAATCTGTAACAGCTCTTTACATCTTACCAAGTATTTGTCTCTCATATATACTTACTCTTTAAAAGGCATTTTTATGTCTACAATACTATTGTACTTCTCTGGAGTCTTTATGTCTCCATCAGGGCAAAGTTTTCCAAAACCCAAAGAGGAAAAAGGACAAAAATATTCCTTTCCTTTTCTTCCCACCACAAACTGGAAGATATAAGGAACTCACAAATTATCTTTGAAATACATGGACCACGTTTTTAGAGAAATAATTCAGTCTCCCCTATGGATTCATTAATGTCCACTATAGACACCTTTTCTTTCAAGTCTCTCTGGGCACCTAATACGCATTCTAAATCAATAGCCCTAGAGGATTAAGGCCTGCCACAACCTTCCTTTTCAACCAACAACTCAAACTGCAGTTCTCTTCACAGTACCAGACACTTAAAGAGCAAATTCTAGAGACTCTAATTACAATGAAGAGAAAATTTTCACTAAAAAGTTAATGAAAGAAAACAATTACTAAGCCAAATGCCATCTTATTCTCTTGACAGTCTGATAATGTGGATTAGCCTGTTTCTAAAACCTGACTCTTGAACCACATCTACCAAAATATCTCCCTCTTACTACCTAAGGAGGACCCTCAGAAGCCTCATTGAATATGCCCACTCTGATCCATATACAGGCTTAGGGTAGAGACTGACTTGCCTTACTGATAATTTGCTATAGTTTGTGGGGAACCTGAAGGCCCTGGGATTCCAATAATCCTTTTCTTCTCATGGATTGATCCCTGAAATACCACTATAAGTTTAGATTAAACATCTAGTGCTCAAGTTAAATGCAAGCCACCAACAGAGGAAGTATTCCTAGACAGACAGCTCAGTGAAAGTGAGAGCATTTGGCTCCCTCCACAGGCACAGGTGTGGATGGATATGCATGGGGGGAGGAAGAGTGTATGATGTAGAATACCTGAAGAGGTAAATATCATGGGTCCATAAATCTGCCAAAGGCCATAATTGACAAAGGGATAGCTGCTAATACATCCCATGTTGTTTCCACAGGAGCAAATAAATAACAGTTCTTTTCTAGTAGACAATAATTTTGCCATTTCTAGTGCTCCTGCTGATTTAGATAGACTTATCTTCACCTAAGGAAATGACAAATAGTCTAGATTTCTCTTATGTCTTCATAACAGAGCTTTGTCACATAGTACTGTGTAGGGCTCAGAGACAGTTCCAAATGCTTTACATGTATTAACTCATTTATATTTAACAACCACACTATCAAGGTGGCTACTATTATTATCTTAATTTTATAGATAAGGAAAACAAAGGATAAAAAAGAGGCAGAACTGAGATTTGGAGCCAAATTCAAGAGATTCTCAAGTTCACATTCCAATCAAAGCTATTTGTCCATTGCCAAAAAGATATCATTGGTGCCAAAAAGTCATTGTTACTATTCCATTTCATCTTTCCTGTTATATTTCAGGTGTTCTTTTAGAAGTTATTTAAATAGGGAGAAAGCTTTTTGAAAAGTTTAAACTGATTAGGGGCACAAGATTTAAAATCAGATGGACTTGAAATCATGTCCCAATACTGCCACACACTAGCTCTGCGAATTTCAGCAAGTTTCTTAACATCTCTGAGCATCAGTTTCTTCATCTGTAAAATGGATTTGATAATAATAATCCCTACTTTATAGGCTGTTGTGAAGATTACATGAGTTAATATGTGTAAAAAGCTTACTGCAGTACCTAGAACCTGGCAAGCACTCAGTAAATATTACTTGTACATATTATACAGCTGAAAAAGACAAGAGGGACATTCTAAAGTTCAGCCTCAGTTTGACATAAAACATAGGCACTAGACCCACCATCCAATAGGGAAGACTCCTCCTGAACAAGGGGGCCAGGCAGCAGCCACCTACAGACTCAACAAATTAAAGATGCAATCATTGCCCAACAGCACAGTTTATGTGCTGACAGCAGTGATGAGGGAGAGTGGGGGTGTGTGTGTGGAATGTATTTCTGAACAGTGACAGTCTTTTCAGTCACACCTGAGGAGTACTCCCTTCAAAATCCAGGTACAAAGCTATCAAATACCCTTTACCATCAATTTGTTTCTCTTATTCATCAGAAGTTTGTTTATCAGGCTTGGGAACCCAAGATGCAAGCCTTAGTTTCAGCATCTTCATAGGATCAAAAGGAGATATCAAAAATCATGCATGTGCTTAACCGGTTTGGCTCAGTGGATAGAGCATTGGCCTGTGGACTGAAGGGTCCCAGGTTCGATTCCAGTCAAGGGCATGTACCTTGGTTGCGGGCACATCCCCAGTAGGAGGTGTGCAGAAGGCAGCTGATCGATGTTTCTCTCCCATCGATGTTTCTAACTTTCTATCCCTATCCCTTCCTCTCTGTAAAAAATCAATAAAATATATTTTAAAAAATCATGCATATATTTCCAGCCCCCCCCCAAGTCTAATTAACTTATAAAACCAGAGGACCATCTATTCTAATATAATAGCCAAGGAAAATGGATCCAAGTAGATATGACTTTAAGCATGGTCTGTCACTTACAGGCTGTGACCTTAGGCAAGTAACTTATCTTCCCTAGCTTCATTTTCTAAAATCAAGGACAGTAGTGGTTGCTGCAAGTAGCAAATAAAATGTTGAGCATGAAAGTGCTTTGCAAACACTAAGGGATTTACAAATGATGAGGATGCTAATATAGTCAAAAATATGCAAGGAAAAATACTAAAAATCAAAATTTCTGCAAGACTGGATAAAAACTCTAACAGGAAAACACTACACTGAATTATAAATCATGCATTACTCATTTATTATTGCGGTTATCTTGACTGCTAAAGTTTTAGAAAACTTGGGTATTTGAAACAAAAGGAGTAAATAGAAACCTGTAGAAAAATTCTGAACAAAACTTGTGGGCTGTTTTTAGGACTGTAGATGGCACTAGTTCTTCAGATGTCTCATTTCTCTGTAAAATGTATTGCTTCCCTTTTTCTTGATTTGGAATTGGGGGAGGATAAAGGATTACCCACAGTAAAAAGTTATCCAAGACCCCAAATAAAAAAAAAAGGGTATGTAGGTACACTCTAAACTGAAAAGGACAAATACTGCAGCCATCCTGACTGCTCAAACAAATTAATTTCTTATGTCTCTGGATCCCTCTCCCCAGGAAGTCAGGTCTGCCTTGCTGCTCTGTGGCCACTAGGGGCACTCTGTGTTTCCCAGTTTCCTGGAGATTAGCGTAACCAGAGCACATTTTCTTCCTAGTTTTGCTAGGATAGGGTAAAATTTGTGAAGAGAGACCTCCCAGAGAAGCTAAGAAAAAATAAAGAAATAGGCAACAATTCAAGAGCAGAGAGAACAATGAGTTGAGAGAGCACTAATTTGTTGCCTCTACTTCTATAAACTCTACTTAACTTGGCAGTTATCTACTGAATTTTAAATGAGCATATTCTTCAGCCAAACAATTTCATTTACAAGTCAATATCCAGAGATATTGTTCCACATGAGCAGAAAAGGGCATTTGTGAGGATACTTTACTCTTTGTAGAGAAAGAAAGAAAGTGAGGGGGTGGGGAGAGAAAGAGACAAAGGGAGGGAAGGAGGAAAGGAGGAAGGAAGGAAGGGAAGGATTGTATTGATATGAATTATTGATCAGAAAATTCAACTATGGTTTACAAAAGCAATATAATTTAGAATACTAAGCAAACATTTAAAAGAAAATAAATGTGTCTATATTAACACAAAAAAAGTTTTAACATATACTGTTGAGTGAAAAAAGCAAGGTGTAAAGCTATGCATACAGTAGGATATTATCTATGTGAAAAAAACACAAAACCAAACAAAATATTTCTATTTGTATGTATATAGTCAAACTCATAGGAAATTTTCTGAGATGATACACATCAAACTAATGGTCAAAGTGGGTCAAAGAGAGGTTTTGCTTTGCTTTATCATGTGTACTTTTAAATGAGAATGTATTTCATATACTTATTTTTTTCTTTTTAGTTTAAAAACATAATTATAACTCCAGCCACAGAATAGGAACCCAAACTGGCTTCCTATGGGTACTATAACAACCTAGGGTCACCCGCATTCCAGTGCAGACAGGCTCAGATTGCCCAGTTTGGCCTGTTCTGGTCCTACTTCAGACTGGCAGTCTCAAAATTCTTCGTAGGTTCTTCCCTAGTCTTTGGTTCGAATTTCCTTTTCAGGTTTTCTTAAAAGCATTTATTTATTCATCATTTGTTTAAATCCATTGACTATTTTTGAGTGCCCACTATTTGCTAGAGGCTGAGAATAAAATTAGAGGTAAAAATAGACATAGTCTTACCTTATTATCTGGAGCTTAGTGATAATACTCGAGTGGGAAGAGCTTGGATGTATTACAGGGTTTCAGTTTCAACTCTGCATGGCTTGGGTGTAGTATCCTTATCTATAATATGGGATAATAATGTTACCTACACCCAAGGTTGTAGAGAGGATTCAATGAAGTAGTGCAAGTAACACTTGAGCAGAACATCTGAAAGATAACAAATGCTCAGAGAGTGTTAACCTGTCTTCTTCCATGTAGTTTAGATTTTCCTGCACTAACCTTTCCAAAATAATAATATTTATTATTATAGAAAACATTTATACTGCTTTTACTATGTACTAGGCACTATTCTAAGTGTTTTATAACTATTAGCTCATTTAATCCCATCAACAGTTCTATGAGATAGATGCTATTATTTCCATTTCCAAGTAAGGAAATTGAGGCACGAGTTAAATAACTTTCCCAAGGTCTCATCCTATATAATAAAAGCCTAGGTGGTGTCACACCCTCATGTGATGTCATCACAAGATGGCTGCCACAAGATGGCCAGGAGGGGAGGGCAGTTGGAGGCAAACAGGCCAGCAGGGGAGGGCAGTTGCGGGGGGACCAGGCCTTCAGGGGAGGGCAGTTGGAGGCAACCAGGCTGGCAGGGGAGGGTAGTTAGGGGTGACCAGGCTAGCAGGGGAGGGCAGTTATGGGCAATGAGGCTGACAGGGGAGAGCAGTTGGGGAGGACCAGACATGCAGGGGAGGGCAGTTATGGGAGACCAGGCTGACAGAGGAGGGCAGTTAAAGACAACCAGGTCGGTAGGGGAGGACAGTTGGGCGCAACAAGGCTGGCAGGGGAGGGAAGTTGGAAGCAACCAGGCTGACAGGGGAGGGTAGTTGGGGGCTGCCAGACCAGCAAGGGATGGCAGTTCGGGGTGACCAGGCCAACAGGAGAGGGCAGTTGGGAGTGTGATCAGGCCTGCAGGGGAGGGCAGTTAGGGGCAAACAGGCTGGCAGGGGAGGGCAGTTGAGGGCAACCAGGCCGGCAGGGGAGGGCAGTTATGGGCGACCAGGCTAGCAGGGGAGGGCATTTAGGGGCAAACTGGCTGTCAGGGGAGGGCAGTGGGGGGCAACCAGGCCTGCAGGGGAGGGCAGTTGGGGTGACCAGGCCTGCAGGGGAGGGCAGTTGGGGGCAATAGGGTCAGCAGGAGAGGGCAGTTGGGGGTGATCAGGCTGGCAGGCAGAAGCTGTTAGGGGCAATCCAGCAGGCAGGCAGGTGAGCAATTAGGAGCCAGTGGTCCCAGATTGTGAGAGGGATGTCCAACTGCCAGTTTAGGCCCGATCCCTGTTGGACATCGCCCACGGGGTCCCAGATTGGAGAGGGTGCAGGCCTGGCTGAGGGACACTCCCCCACCCAGTGCACAAATTTTGTGCACTGGGCCTCTAGTAGTTAATAAGAGACAGAGATACGATTTGAAGCCAGGCAGTCTCATGCCAGAGTCTATGTTCTTAACAACTATCTTTTGTTTCTTCAAGACTCATTTCTGTTTTTCCTCATTCATTCAATAAATAGTTATTGAAGACCAACAATGTGTGAGACACTGTTTTATGCATAGTGCTATAGCAACAAACAAGATCAAGTCCCTGCCACCATCAAGTGTTTAGTGGAGTGCAGCAGGTGAGGGGTGGTGAGAGACAATTAATTAATATATAATATACCATTATGTAGTTATACATATTTGAAGAAAGTAAAGATGAGTCTTATTCACCTTGTCTCAACCAATGTCGCTAGCTGTAAATTAAGGTAGTTTTTCCTCTTAGGAGAAAGTCAGGTGTGTAGACTATTGTTCTGACAGGGAGTAATATGATTTCTGTGACAGCTTCTTCAGACTCTTCCAGAATCCCAAGCTCCTGAGGGTCCTCACCTTGTTTCTGTTTCATTGGAGTCAAATTGTTTTCAGTCCATTTACAGAATAAAGATTGCAATATACTCTGAGGCTAGAGAATACTCAGGTCTCTCCCAGCTCAGGTTCTCAACAATTCCCACATCTTAGAATCTCTTTTCTGGGTGCTGCCCTAAGTGAATGATCTCACATTTCAACCAAGCCAGTTTGACATGATCAAAGTATTTCAAACATCCAGAAACCATCAGTTCTACATCTGGCCTTTTAAGCCAGGGCACTCTGCCATGCACCATGCACTATACTCAGTAAAGTAAATCAAGAGAACTTGTACAGCAAACCCACTCTATCAAACAAACAAACGAAAAGACAGTTTTGTATTAGCAACTGTCTCTGGTGCATACAAGATACTGCCTCCCAGTAGCCCATTCCAACTCCCTTTTCTTTTTTTTTCAGACCTCCTTGATCCAATGAGCCATTGTGGACCCTCATCTGATTTTGTCCCTAAGCACCCTCTCTCTCAGAAGAAGCTGATGATAAGAAACCCTCATGCAAATTGACCGTACCTTTGCTATGCCTTAAGCCACGCCTACCAGCCAATCAGAGTGACTATATGCAAATTAACTCCTCTCAAGGCTACAAAGTTTCAATTATAGAAGGTAAATAAATCTCAGAATTAAAAAAAAGAAAAGAAAAACAGGAGAGGCTGGGAGCTTCAGTCACTGGGGGGGGGGGGGGGCTTGGCCAGCCTGAAAATGGCCCTCAGGCCCTCACCCAGACTGGCCAGGCACCTCAGTGGGGACCCCCCACCCTAAAGGGGGTGTGGCCAGCCTGAAAATGGCCCTCAGACCCTCACCCAGACTGGCCAAACCTCCATGGGGTGAGGGTCCCCACTGGGGGGCGCTTGACCAGCCTGCAAACAGCCATCAGCCCCTCACCCAAGCTGGCCAGGCACCCCAGCGGTACCCCCACCCTGATCTGGGACACCCTCAGGGCAAACCAGCTGGCCCCCACCCATGCACCAGGCCTCTATCCTATATAATAAAAGGGTAATATGCAAACTGACCCTAACAGCAAAACGACTGGGAATGACTGGTCACTATGACACACATTGACCACCAGGGGGCAGATGCTCAATGCAGGAGCTGCCCCCTGGTGGTCAGTGCCCTCCCACAGGGGGAGCTCTGCTCAGTCACAAGCCAGGCTGAGGGCTGTCAGTACAGCGGTGGTGGTGGGAGCCTCTCCTGCCTCCTCAGCAGCACTAAGGATGTCTGACTGCAGCTTAGGCCTGCTCCCCGCTGGCAAGTGGACATTCCCCGAGGGCTGTCGGGCTGCCAGAGGGATGTCTGGCTGCAAGCTTGGGCCCGATCCCCCAGGGAGTGGGCCTAAGCCAGCAGGTAGACATCCTCCGAGGGGTCCCAGACTGCAAGAGGGCATAGGTCGGGCTGAGGGACCCCTCCAAGTGCACAAATTTTTGTGCACCGGGCCTCTAGTATACTATAATTGTTTTATTAAGCAATTCATGAATGGGACAGCAGCTCATCTAGCAACTAAAAGGGTGCTCAGACAGGGTTGTACAAAATGGAAGGTTTTCATATGTAGTAAGTTGTAGGAGGAAAGTTATTAGCAAAAGAAGAGTAAGGATTGTTTTTAGGCCTAGTTACCTTCCTTGAGGGTAAAAAAGATGGCAGGGGTTTTATCATGCAGTTTGCCTCACTAGTATTGATTAGAAAATTTCAGACTGATTGGTTTAAAATTTCACTCCTGGGATAAGTTAAAACTGCAATTAGGTTAGTTATTAAGTTTTGGTTTCATGACATGGCTTAATAAAAGTGACTTCAGTTTGGACTTTTTTTAAAAATCAGTTCCCTTCTTCCATCTAACTACCTGGTAGATCTTACTGTTGGCAGTGGCAAGAAAGGCACCAGGTTTTAGACTTGTGGGGTCAGACTGGACCTTGGTTGAGCAGCCTTGGTACTTGAGTTTTGGCTAGGAAAAAATTCAGAACCAAACTCAAACTATAAGAGAACATTTACTTAGAAAATCACAGAGGTGGAAGAAATGAATGGTAGAAGAAATGAGCTTGTAACAGTGGGAAATTGTAACCCACCCCACCAATCTTTTGACATTGTTTCTGTGAATGCTGACTCTGACTAATATGTAGCTTGTAGATAAACAGCATCTATATATATAAAAGGCTAATATGCCAAGTGTCCCTTCCTCAGTTCCTTCCACACTATGATGCACACTGACCACCGGGAGGCAGAAACTCAATGCAGGAGCTGCCTAGCTGCAGTGACTTGGCAGTGACAGTTCTTGGTTGATACACCCCAAAACCAGAGAGGGATCCTGATTCCTCATGAGGCCATGCAATTCCACCTTCAGCCATGGGTTATGTTGTGCTGGGGCACTGTTGCCCCAATTCTAGTTTACTGCACACTTGCGTTTGCGTTCCACACCCTGTGCGACAGCAACTTTGCTGAGTGCCCTCTCGCAATCTGGAACCCCTCAGAAGATGTCGTTGGAGAGCCAGTTTTGGTCAATCCTCACAGGCCAGGCTGAGAGACCCCACCTGTCAGAGGGATCCTCACTCACTCCGCAGATGGCTTTTGAGCCACGGCGCCAAGCCAGGTGCGCCTGGCTGGGGAACAGTACCCTGGGAGGTTTGCTCCAGGGCATGTCTGGCCCATCTTGTCCATACCTGCCCACCAGCCACCTTCTAATTAATTTCTTTTCAATGTGCATGAATTTATGCACTGGGCCACTAGTGTTCGTATAAGCATCCTAAGGACTAACTTCAGAAGATACAGACTCCAACCTTCAGTCATCCCAGTTCTGGGAGATATGCTGACCTTCAAATATAGAACAAGGATGACATAGAACCAGGATGACAAAGACAAGGATAATGCACACCAGACCATCACTTGACCAGTTTAGAAATCCTTATTGGAATGCATTGTGCTGGCCTGCATGTAGAGAACTTCTCAAATCCCTCCCCTTGAATTCTTTATTCAGCTTTTCCTCTCCTTTCTTATAAAAATCTCTGCCTTCACTGAGGTATTGAGATGCGTTTTGTGACAAGAGTCCCCCATCTTCTCAGGTGACCAGCACTTGAATAAATTTCTTTCCTTTTTCACCAGCATCTGTCTCATGAGTTTGGTTTTTGTGGCATCAGGTAGTCAAACTTGTGTTCTGGTTACAGGCTCAGAAAACAAGGTTCAGAGGCAAAAGAAGGGCCCTTGAATGTTAGGAGAAATAGGGGTAAGGAAAATGTACCTGGGAGGTGGGGGAGGGGAACAGTACTAGTGTGTTGGGTCCTCTGTCCTAAAAGCTTTTAAATGTGAAGATCTTAGGGGAGGTTCCAGAGGGGGATCTCAATAGAATATTCAGCAGCTTTCCAGGTGTGTCCTTTCAGGGTCTAGGACAGCCGTGGGCAAACGATGGCCCGCGGGCCGGATCTGGCCCGTTTGAAATGAATAAAACTAAAAAAAAAAAAAAAGACCGTACCCTTTTATGTAATGATGTTTACTTTGAATTTATATTAGTTCACACAAACACTCCATCCATGCTTTTGTTCCGGCCCTCTGGTCCAGTTTAAGAACCCATTGTGGCCCTCGAGTCAAAAAGTTTGCCCACCCCTGGCTAGGACTATCTCTACTGATTGATGGGTTCATACAAGGGCAAGGGGTCATTATCCAATACAGCTGGTCCTGAGGTCAGCCATGTTGTCACTTTTCTGGTTGTTCTGCTTTTCTGGGCCTGGAGCTGAAATACAACTGAGGTCTAGATGTTATCTCTATGGAGGAAATGTTAGGAGTCTAAATCAAATGATCAATGACATGCCGGGTAAGGAAAGGTCACCCTGGGGATGAGGTCCTACCCTACAATTGTCTGCTGCTTTCTACCTTGGTGACCTTATGTACCTGGACCATTGTCCTTGCTCTGCTCATGTCAATATAACTGCCTACCACATTAGCACTATGATCAAAGTTCTGGAGTCAGAGAGCTTGGGTTAGATTCCCCCCTCTACCATTCACTGACTTTGTAACTGTGATATTGTGATTTATAATGAGAAATAGAGACTTGGCGTTTGTCCCATTTCTGGCACAGGGCTCCTAAAACCCTTGGAATTTTGTAAGTGATAAGAGTAACAAAAGTGTCTCCTTATGTTAATGAGGTGACTGTTGGATCCCACCCAAGAATGGGGGCTGATTGGTTAACCATGTTGAACTTTCAGTTCCACCCCTATGACCTCCAGAGAGGGGAGGACCTGGAGGGTGGATAAATCTCCAATGGCCAATGGATTAATCAATCATGCTTATGTAATGAAGCCTATATAAAAATCCACAAAGAATGGTGTTTGGAGTGCTTCTAAGTTGGTGAACATGTGAAGGTGTTGGGAGACTGGTTTACTAGGAGAAAGCATGGAAACTCCATACATGCTCTTTCCCCATACTTTGTCCTATGCGTCTCTCCAATCTGGCTGCTCCTAAGGTCAGCCAATGGTTGTTGGGACCAATTCAACACCAAAAGGAAGCCCCAATTTGGGATGTGGTGAAAAAGGAAACTATTCAATGCAAACAGCTCAATTGTGATACAGCACAGCTGTGAGAATAACTCAATAGTGTTACAGCTCAATTAAGAGACAGTGTGGTCATGGAATAACACAGCTGTGAGGTGGCAAGTTTCCTCTCTGGCTAGACAGGTGTCTTCTACTCTGCTCTGCCTTCTCTTCTCCACGCTGGTCCCTGAAGACATCTCTCAGTGTTTCAGCTCCATCTGGGAAAACAGTCTTCAGTGGAAAGGGAAAGTGCAATCTCAGAGCCAGAGTGGAACTGATTTATATAGACAAATGTCCCCGCTTTTGATCCTTGATTGGTCCATCCTTATACAAATGAGGACTCTAAATCCTCACAGTTTGATTGGTACAAAAGGCACTGTCCTGATTGTTTAGAAATAAGCCACTCTAATTGATTGGTTAAGATGTTGATAGGGATATTGCTGCATAGGTAAAACCTCAGTCCTATTGGTTGAAATACAATTCCAGGAACTCCTTTATAAGGGCTGGCTCTATAGCAGAAACACAGTGAAAACAGACAGTTCAGTGTAGGAGGCATGGAATTCAGTTCAAGCTTCTCTCCAAAGTGTGGTGTGTGTGAGAGGTCTCTGTTTAGAAATACCTGCTAGGCTATGCTTGTAAATTTGAGACCAGTTAACCACCAGGAATCCTTCTAAGGAAGTGTCTCCTTTCTCAGCATTCACACTGAGTTTATCCTTTTATAATAAAACAGGAATAATCTAATAAGTAAAATGTTTCTGTGAGTTATGTGAACTGCTTTAGCAAATTAATTGAACCCAAGGAGGGTGGCCATTGGAAATTCTGATCTATAACTGGTGGACCAGAAGCACAGGTGACAACCTGGACTTTTGATTGGTGTCTGAATGGGGGGAGGGGAAGTCATTGGGACTGAGCTCTTAACCTGGGATCTAATGCTATCTTCAGGTTGATAATGTCAGAATTGAGTTGAATTGCAGGACACCTACCTGGTGTGGCAGAATTGCTTGGTGATGTGGAAAAATACACACACATCAGAACTGGGTGAAGAATATTAGTAAACTTAAGCCTTGGTTTGTTCCTGTGTAAAAGGGGAATAATCATACCTACCTCCTAGGGTTATTTTGAAGATTGAATGAGCTAATACATATGAAGTGCTTAGCACAGTAAGTACTCAGTAAGTAAATTATAAAAAACATTGATATCCTTCTGAGTCCTGTTCTTGGATATCTCCTCTTCTTACTCTTGTATGTTCCCTGGGCAATCTTATGTGCTCCATAGTTTCAAACACTGCATGTATGTTGATGACATCACTCTATCCCTGAGCTATCTCTTGAGCTCTGCAAAGTGCTGGTCAGCTATGAGATAAGCTTGACAGAATGATGGCTATCAGTGTACCATTTTATTCCTGAGTAGGTCTTTCTATTAAAAAAAAATCAGCTGAACTAAACAATATGCACAGCGAAATAGTTGATTTACAGTAGCTCAAGCTTCTTGTCACACACCAGCAAACAAGAGTTTTCAGAAACACATGGACTAGCAAAGATATTTCTAACTGGATGTTCCATAAAAACTGACTTCCCCACCAATGAAGAAAGACTAGCTATCAGACAGCCTGTTTTTCCAGGCATGGGTTGCAGACATGCTCACCACCATCACTGCTACTACCGTTAACCACTATTTCTGATATTTACTATCATTGCACAGGCCCCAGGGTTGTTTATCTGTGAACATATCTCCATACCTGACTCTGGGCACTTGGTGACCCTCCTAGCTTAGGACACTTGGATTTCCTGCATAATTTTTTAACTCTGCTCACATTTTTTTTTTTATTTTGGCAACTTCACTCTTGCCCTGGCTCCATAAATCCCAATCTGCACTTTATCGAGACTCCCTATCAGAGACTGAGAGTTGATTGTATCTTACCTAGATCCCACTCATAATCAAGAACCTGCAGATTTGTGTGTGTAGTTAAAGATGCAGCTGGGGGCCCTAGCCAGTTTGGCTCAGTAGATAGTGTTGGCCTGCAGACCAAAGGGTCTTGTGTTTGATTCCAGTCAAGAGCATGTACCTTGGTTGCAGGATCCTCCCCAGCCCAGGTCCTGGTTGGGACACATGCAGGGGCAACCAATTGATGTGTTTCTCTCACGTTGATGTTTTTCTCTGTCTTTTCCTCTCTCTTCCACTTTCTCTAAAAAAAAAAATCAATGGAAAAATATCCTTGAATGAGGATTAAAAAAACCAAAAAACAAAAAAGATGTAGCTGGGAGTTCTCCACCTGTTCCCTAAGACATCCTCAAGTTAATAGGGGAAGATGAGCTTTGCTAGCATACACTTTGTAGGTGCTCCACCAGGGAGGCAATTACATGATACACCCACCAAAACAGCTTGTTCTGCTTGAAACAGAAATAGTTGGGCTTTGACCTGCATCTCCATCCCCAATTACAGGAGAGGGAGACATTCTGATTTCCCATGGAACTGTAGATAGGAGGCTCTCACCCCCAGCTAATTCCTGGTCCAAAATGCACAATCACTAACCAATCCAAAACTAGCTGCCAAACTAATGGGCAGCCTAGACACTCATTGAATACAAATGCCCATTGAGTTATAGTTATTAGCTACTGAAAATACTCAGTTTCTCCTCATTTTTAGCCTCTGTTCAATGAAGATCCATGCCTCTACTTTTCCATGGAAAATCCTGTGTGTTATTTCCTACTATGACTACAAGTATTTTCTATCACTTAGTTAACACTTTCTTGTCTTTCAATCATAGCTCAAATCTTCCTTGACTACCCTTATCCCCCCATACCACGTGAAAACATGTTTATTCATAGACTTTATCAAATTTACAGTTTTTACATCTGCATGTAATCTTACACACACATGTTTGAGATTCAACCACACATCTGAAAACTATACAAGGGTTAGACTATGTCTACTTTTGCTCACTCTATATCCCCAGCACAAGCACAGCACCTATCATATTGTAGGGACTCTGATAAATATTCACTGATTGAATGACATGAATAAATTACTGGTATGGATCACTTCTGCTAATACCTGACTGCTGGAAACAACTTTGCAACCCAAATATTCACAAAGCAAAAACCAAAAGTTCTTACAAGATGGCCTAGGTCAAAGAGGGATACAAAATGGAGAGACGACTTTCTGATTCAAACTCAGTATAAATACACAGTCATATTTTTCAGTTTTTGTAGTAGGCCTATTATCTTTTAGACATTATTGATTAGGATCTGTGTTAGTTTGTTCTCTTATCAGCTTGAGTACACTGGGAAGTATGTTTTTCAGAATCCTTTTCCCTGTTTGCTTAGAATTGTCTAACAGTGAGTTGTAGAAGATTTCAGAGGCAGAAGTAAAGCAGCAGTGATTACACTAAAAATGTCATCTTTGTTTTAGAAGCAGTGAGAGACAGACACAGAGGTGTGAATAGGTTTGAGTTTGTTCTCATGCTTTTCTATTCCATCTCCAGTTTTTCTTCCCTACCTCAGGCTCACTACCATAAAAAGTCAAAAACCTTCCACAGTCATTGCCTTTCACAGCAAAATTTTCGAAGCTTGACATGACTAGATTTCAGATTTCCTTTCAAGTTCCAACTCTTTCACCTGCTCCATAGCAAATTAGTGACCTTTCTGGTGACCTTTGAACTCTTCTTCTCAGACCTTTATGTGTCTCCTGCAATATATTACTTCTGTAATTGTAAGACGTCTAATTCTAATAATAAATTTCTTATACCAAAAACTTCCCTCCTGATTGAATTTTAACTGATCTAAGATCCTAAATAAACTTCTGAATTGGGGTATCTTGGCTTTTAAAATACATATATGGTGCCAGGGGACTTAGAATTATCTCACTTTGCTTTACTCTCATTTATCTCTTCCATTTGTACTCGTATCTCCCACTGGGAAGGCATATGAAAAGCTTTCTACTCCATTCTCTTACCTTTACTCTTTTATAAATGTTTTTAATTACTCAAGTAAGACATGAATACATTCTCACCATAATTTATCAACCAATTACATACCAATAAAAATTTTAAAATGTCATCCATACAGAACTATATAAAGTGAAAATGAAAGTCTCTTTTCACCATTACTCTCCATTTTATATCACTTTCCAGAGATAACCCCATGCAAATAATTTTATGTATATCCTTTCAAAAATTTTTGTATGCATGTGCAAACACATGCATAGAATTTGTTTCTTGTTTTTGGTTCCTTTTATTACAAAATCTGTATCTTACTCTATACATTTCTATGCTATAATCTCTTTTCTTCTAAAATACGTCTTGAAGATGTCTCTATGTCAGTAAAGATAGGTCTATCTTATTTTTGTTACAACTGCAGAGTAGGATTTCATAGCAAGGAGGTACAATAATTTATTTAATCTTTCCACTACAGATGGACCATTAGATTGTCTACAATCTTTTAAAACTATAAGTATCTTTATGTAAGTCTCCTTGTGCAGATGTACAAGCATTTTATAAATGAATTTGCTGCATCAAAGTAGATTAGCATTTTATAATTTAAAAAAGTATTTATTGTTGAAAATATTACATTTGTCCCTCTATTGCCCCCATTATTCTTCTAGCCTGCCCCCACTCCCCACCCCAGACTTTCACCACACTATTGTCTGTATCCATGGGTTTTGCGTATATGCACATACGTTCTTTGATTAATCTCACCCCACCCACTCACCCCAACCCCTTCCCACTGAGATTTGTTAGTCTATTCCATGCTTCAATGTATTTGAATCTATTTTGTTCATCAGTTTATTTTGTTCTTTAGATTCCACATATGAGTGACATCATGTGATACTTGTCTTTCTTTGATTGGCTTATTTCACTTAACATAATACTCTCTAGGTCCCCCCATGCTGTCTCAAAGGGCAAGAGATCCTTCTTTTTTACTGCTACTTAGTATTCAATGGTGTAAATGTAACACAGCTTTTTTATCTATTCATCTACTGATGGGCACTTGGGCTGTTTCCAGATCTTAACTCTTGGAAATTGTGCTATTATAAACATAGGGATGCATATTTCCAACTGGTGTTTGGATTTCTTGCAGTCTGTGGATCAACTGGCAGTTCTATATTTAATTTTTGAAGAAAATCCATACTGTTTTCCAAAGTGGCTGCACCAGTTTGCATTCCCATCAGCAGTGTACTAGGGTTCCCTTTTCTCCCATCCTTGCCAGCACTTATCATTTGTTGATTTTTTATGGTAGCCATTCTGACAGGTGTGTGGTGATACCTCATTGTCATTTTAATTCGCATCTCTCTGATGATCAGTGACTTTGAGCATTTTTTCTTATGTCTCTTGGCCATCTGTATGCCCACTTTGGAGAAGTATCTATTTAGGTTATTTTCCTATTTTTTAATTAGATTGTTTGTCTTCCTTCTGTCAAGTTGTATGAGTTCCTTATATATTTTGGATATTAACCCTTTATCAGATGTATCATTGCTGAATATGTTCTCCCATACACTGGGCTCCCTTTTCTTTTGTTGATGGTTTCTTTTGCTGTAAAGAAGCTTTTTATTTTGATGTAGTCCCATTGTTTATTTTATCCTTAGTTTCCTTTGCCCTAAAAGATGTATCTGTAAACATATTGCTATGAGAGATGTCTTAGATTTTGCTGGCTGTGGTTTCTTCTAGGATTTTTATAGTTTCATGATTTGCATTTAAGTATTTTATCCATTTTGAGTGTATTCTTGTGTATGTGTAAGTTCGTGGTCTAGTTTCATATTTTTGCATGTACCTTTCCAATTTTCCCAACACCATTTACTGAAGAAACTGTTTTTACTCCATTGTATATTCTTGCCTCCTATGTCAAATACTAATTGAGCATAATGGCTTGGGCAGATTTCTGAGGGTCTCTATTCTGTTGCTTGATCTATATGCCTGTTCTTGTGCCAATACCAGGCTGTTTTGATTATGATGGCTTTGTAGTATAACTTGACATACTTGGGATTACTTCTTTAGCTTTTCTTTCTGATAATTTAATATTGGTATATGAAAAAGCCATTGATTTTGGGTGTTGATTTTGTATCCTGCTACATTGCCAAATTCATGTATTAAATCTAGTAGGTTTTTGGTGGAGTCTTTAGGGTTTTATATATACAATATCTTGTCATCTGCAGCTAATGAGAGTTTTACATCCTCCATTCCAATTTGAAAGCCTTTTATTTTTTCTTCTTGCCTGATAACTGTGGCTAGGACTTCCAGTACTATGTACACAAATAAAAGAGAAAGATGCAAATTGGTGTCACTCCGCTACACTCACCAGCCAATCAGAGTGACTATGCAAATTAACCCAACAAAGATGGTGGCTAATTTGCATACATAGACGCAGAGCGAAGACTGAAGTCTCTGGCTGGAGTGAAGACTGAAGACTGGAGACTGAAGACTGAAGACTGAAGACTGAAGACTGAAGACTGAAGAGGCTTGGCTTCTCCACTGCGGCCGGACCAAAGGCCTGGGTCCAGGGTGCTGGAGGAAAACCAGTGCCAGCAGCCAGGGGAAGGAAGGCCTATTGTGCGAATCTTCATGCAACAGGCTTCTAGTGTTGAATAAGAGTGGTGAAAGTGAAAATCCCTTTCTTGTTCCTGTTCTTAGGGGAAATGGTTTTAGTTTTTGCCCATTGAGTATGATGTTTGCTGTAGGTTTGTTATATATGACCTTTATTGTATGTTGAAGTATGATCCGTCTACTCCCACTTTGCTGAGAGTTTTTATCGAAAATAGGTGTTGTATATTATCAAACACTTTTTCTGTGTCTGTTAATATGATCATGTGATTTTTGTCTTTCAATTTGTTTATGTGATGTATCACATTTATTGATTTGTGAATATTGTACCAGCCTTGAATCCCTGGAATAAATCTGGAATAAATCCCACTTGGTCATAGTGTATGATCTTTTTAACATATTACTGGATCCAATTTGCTAATATTTTGTTGAGGATTTTAGCATCTATGTTCATTGGGGATATTGGCCTGTAATTCTCTTTCTTTGTAGTGTCTTTATCGGGTTTTGGAATTAGGATAATGCTGACCTCATAAAAAGAGGTTGGAAGCATTCTCTCCTCTTAGATTTTTTGTAATAGTTTGAAAGGATAGGTGATAGTTCTTTGAATGTTTGGTAAAACTCCCTGTGAAACCATCTGAAGAGGGATTTTGTTTGCTGGGAGCATTTTGATTTCAATGTCCTCAAATGCTATTGGCCTATTCAGGTTTCCTGATTCTTCCTGACTCAGTTTTGGAAGGTTGTATTTATCTAGAAATTTGTCCATTTCAGCCACATTGTCCAGCTCATAATATTTTGTTACAATCTTTTGTATTTCTGTGATGTCAGTTGTTACTTCTCCACTTCCATTTCTGATTTTAATTATTTGGGTCCTCCCTCTTCATTTCTTGATGAGCCTGGCTAAAGGTTCATCAATCTTGTTTATCTTTTCAAATAACCAGCTGTTTGTGTCATTGATCTTTTGCATTTATTTTTAGTCTCCATGTCATTTATTTCTGTTATAATCTTTATTTCCTTCCTTCTACTTACTCTGGTTTTTCTTGTTGTTATCTTCCTAATTCTTTAAGTTGTAGGGTTAGTTTATTATTCATTTCTCTCTCTCTCTCTTTTTTCTTTTGAAGTAGGCCTGTAATTCTATGAACGTCCCTCTCAGGACTGCTTTTGCTGTGTCCCAGAGATTTTTGGTTGCTGTGCATTCATTGTCATATTTTTCAGGAGATATTTTATTTATTGATTGATTTCATTGGTAACCCATTCACTGTTTAATAACATGCTATTTAGCCTCCATGTGTTTGAATGTTTTTGAGTGTTTTTACTGTAGTTGATTTATAATTTCATTCCATTAGGATCAGAGAAGATGCCTGATATAATATCAATCATCTTGAATTTGTAGAGACTTGTTTTGTGTCCTAACATATGGTTTATCTTTGAGAATGACCCATGTGCACTTGAGAAGGTATATTCTGCAACATTGTGATGAAATGTCTGTAAATATCTATTAAATTATCTGATTCAGTGTGTCCTTCAGATTCAATTTCCTTGTTTATTTTTTGTCTGGAAAATCTATCCAGTGAAGTGAGTGGGGTGTTAAAATCCCCTATTATGACTGTATTGATGTTGATCGCTCCCTTAAAGTCCTCTAGAAGTTTTTTATTTTAGTTTTTTTTTGTTTGGGGGGGGGGGGCGTTAATATCTTTAGGTGCTCCTACATTGGGTGCATATATGTTTACCAGGGTTATAACCTCTTGTTGGATCAATCCCTTTAGTATTATGTGATAACCTTAGTTGTACTTGTGCTGGCCTTCATTTTGAAATCTATTTAGTCAGATATGGGTATTGTTACCCAGCTTTTTTTGTTTCCATTTGCTTGGAAAATTGTTTCCCATCTCTTCACTCTCATCCTGTGTGAGTCTTCTGTTCTAAAGTCGGTCTCTTATAGACAGCATATGGTTGGGTCATGTTTTTGTATCAATTCAGCTACCCTAGGTCTTTTGATTGGAGCATTTAATCCATTTATATTTAAGATTATTATTGATAGGTAATTATTTATTGCCATTGTAATTCTGTATGCCTAGGTTTCTCTCTCTATTTCTTCTTCTCATTACAACAGTCCCTTTAGCATTTCTTGCAATGCTGGCTTGGTGGTGATAAACTCCTCTGGCTTTTTTTTTTTGTCTGGAAAGTTCTTTATTTTACCATCTATTTTGAATGATAGCCTTACTGGATATAATAATCTTGGCTTTGGATCCTTGCTCTTCATTGCCTTGAATACTTCATGCCATTCCCTCTGGTCTGAGTTTCTGATGAGAAATTAGTTGACAGCCTTACGGGAGGTCTTTTGTAGGTAACAAATTACGTTTCTCTTGCTGCCTTTAAGATTCTCTCTTTGTCCTTAATTTCTGGCATTTTAATTATGATGTGTCTGGGTGTGGGCCTGTTTGGATTCTTCTTACTTGGATTCTCTGTGCCTCCTGAACTTCTGTGACTTTTTTCTTCACCAGGTTAGGGAAGTTTTCTGCCATTATTTCTTCAAACAAGTTCTCTATCCCTTGCTCACTTTCTTCTTCTGGCATACCTATTATGCAAATATTGTTGTTTCAAGTTGCCCCACAGCTTCCTTAACCTTCTTGTTTTTTTAATTGTTGTTTTTTTTTTTTCATTTTGGTTGTCTGAATTAGTAATTTATTTCTACCCTATTTTTTACTTCACTGATCCAATCCTCAGCTTCCCTGAATCTGCTGTGTATTCCTTCCAATGTGTTATTTATTGCTGCTATGTCATTCTTTATTTCCAGCTGTTATTTTTTTCATAGTTACTGTATCTTTTCTCATGCTGTTGAGCATCTTTATCATCATTATTCTGAACTCAATATCAGATAAATTTCATATCTCCATTTTATTTATCTCTTCTTCTGGAGAATTCTCTTGTGTTTTGTTTTTTTTTCATTTGGGGGGTGTTGTTTTGTCTCTGCTTTTTGGCTGCTTATTTGAGTTTGTGAGTATTATGTAGTTACTTCCCAATCTCTGTAGGAGAGTATCAAATGCTGTTTCAAATTAATTAGATCAGACAAAGATTCAAAGCCTCCAAAGACTCACCTCTGCATTCAGACTGATTGGATTCAGTCTTGAGTAGCCCTCAGGCAATTGTCCATAGATGTGGTGAGAGGTTTTCCAAGGGAGGGGGGGGCGGTGGTGCAATTGCTTCTGTCTGAAGCTTAATTGTTATTCTCAGTCTCTTAATGGGCCTCAAAAACTCTACACCTTGGGGCAAGGGTTTTCTAATAGGGTGTGTCAGCTGTCTTCCCCAAGGCAAAAACCACCTGGATAGCAAAGGTCTGCCTGAGAAAGATGACCTCCACAGCCTGATGGAATGACTCAGCACAGGAAACTGGGTGTCTCTCTTTCAAGCTCTAACCCTAGAGCAATGGTTCTCAACCTCCGTAATGCCGCGACCCTTTAATACAGTTCCTCATGTTGTGGTGACCCCCAATTTCATCGTTACAAATTGAACATAATTAAAGCATAGTGATTAATCACAAAAACAATATGTAATTATATATGTGTTTTCTGATGGTCTTAGGCGACCCCTGTGAAAGGGTCATTCGACCCGCAACGGGGTTACGACCCACAGGTTGAGAACCGCTGCCCTAGAGCTTCCAATCCTGGCTTCTGCTCACATAGCTCCAGTCCACTCTGCCTTTCCTCTGCAGGAGCCCAAAGTGAGTGGCTGCACACTAAATTTGGTGTGTTGGTTGTTTAAGAGGTGCCTGCATTTCCAGCCACTTCTCCCCGGCAGACAGCAACCCTGCCACTTTTCACAGCCAGATGTTATGTGGGCACTTTTCTCAGTTCTGGTGGTCTATGCTGGGGGCCCAGCTTGGGGATTAGACCCCAGAGTTCTCAGTGGCAACACCCCACAGCTGAGATATCTCCTCAGCACGTCAGCTGTTGTATGTGGGAGCCCAGCCAGCCCTTTTGCGCCTCCGCCCTTCCTACCAGTCTCTATGCAGTTTCCACTTTCTGTCCTTGGTTATCAGGGTTCTCTCCAGCTAGAATTCAGTTGATTATTCAAGGTGGGTTTTTTTTGTATTTTAACTGTAATTCCAATTTGGTCCTGGGAGTATGTCTGGGTAGCATCCACTTATTCTGAAACCATTTTACAATTTTATAATAGTTCCAAATTACCTAACAGAATGGCCAATATGGATCTACATTCCAACCAATACTATGTGAGAGTGTTTATTTTCCCCACTCTATCAACACTACATATCAGTATCAATCTAAGACATAATCAAATTTAGATACATTATTAATCCTTTATAATGTTTTGCCAACTTAATGGGAAAAATAAACCTGGAATTTTGTTTCACTTTTTTATTTTTCTGATTACTAGTGAGTAAAAGCATCTTTTCATATGCTTCTTGGCCACTAGTTTTTCTTCAATGAATTACCTATTCATAGGTTTGTTCATTTTTCTGAATTTGTCACTTTCTTATTGATTTGTAGAGAATTTGGTATGTTATGGATGTTAACCTTTTGTCTTTTACATATGTTGTAAATATTTTCTCCAGTCTATTTTTATATATTTTCCCCCCACAGGCCAAAAACTCAAGCAATTATAAGAGCAAGGAAATTAATGTAAATTGTGTGATGCTTACCAGGTAGAAGGCACTAAAAAATAACTGCAATAATGTCCAACTAAGGAATATTCCAAAAGAATTTTTAAAGCTCTGTGAATGACAAAGTGTCTTGCATATATGGCCTCCAGTTTGAGATCTAGCTCTAAGTGAGTTGTTTATTGTTTGTTGTTGTTGTAGAGATGTTTAGAGGTTTTTGTTTGTTTTACTTTTTATATTTTTTATGTTGAATATGTCAGTGTTTCCCATTGTGGCTTCTAGGTTAACTTTAAGTATCTTGCTTATGAAGGTCTTACTCTCTTGTATTTTAGTTTAAGACTTATGTTGATCCTTTTATTTTCATTTCTTCAATCAATCTGGAATTTAGATCATGGTAAAGAACTAACTGTACTAAATTATAATTTTTGTCCCAAAAATATTTTACTGAAGAATAAATCATTTTCCACTGGCTTTATTTTTTATTGAATTTATTAGGGTGCTATTGGTTCATAAAACCATATGGATTTCAAGTGTACAGCTCAACAAAATATCATATACACACTACATAATGCACCCATTGGCTCAAGCAGTCTTTTTTCATCTCCAATTTCCCCCCTTTACCCACCTTCACCTACCCTTTCCCACCCTTCTCCTCTGACAGCTATCAGTCTGCTGCACGTATCCATGCCTCTGTTTATATCTCGTTCATCAGTTTATTTTGTTCATTAGACTCCACATATAAGTGAGATCATATGGTATTTGCCTTTCTCCAACTTAGTACACTTAATACAATAATCTCCAGGTTCATCCTTGCTGTCACTAAAGGTAAGATTTCCTTCTTTTTAATGGCTGAGTAGTATTCCATTTCCACTGATTTTTAAATGTCACATTTATCACATGCTAAATTCCAATTTAGAAAAATGTTCAATTTTAGCCCTTGCCAGTTTGATTCAGTAGATAAATGAGCATCAGCTTGTAGACCATGGGTGGGGAACCTTTTTGTGAGTGTGTGCCAAAACCAGCAAAATCTCTGACTCAAAATTCTTCTGCGTGCCAACCCTAATTTTTTGAGAACATGTTACGCCTGCTTGATATCTCTTAAGGTGTATGTATGTGAAGAACCTTGAAGAAATAATAAAATTCATTCGAGCGACAAAAACACAGTATATGATGATGAAAAATACATTTATTTTTTAATGTATACATGTACACTGATAGTCCAACAGAAAACGTTATGACTCCGTTTGATATTATCAGTGGGACTTTTGCTGCTGCATCACTGATGACAGATATTTTACATCAGGTTTATATTTCGTGACCTTCAGAGATATGCATGAGCTACTACTTTCATCTGTCAGGCTACTCCTATTATGAGACTTAACAAAATTCATCACTGAGAACAAAGATTCACAAGCATATGTGGATGAAAGCATGGAGAGTAATGCTGTTGCAAAGTTTTTTAAACAGAAAAAATTTTCTGGAATGGCATTCCAAGTCCTCAATAGTTCGTTTTCAACACCTCTCTGGTACTCCTGTCTCTAATCACTTTTTTTTCGATGTTTTCCAAGTCAACTCTAAGGTCAATAAATTTCTGCTTCCAAATTGAGCTACTCTGAAATTCAATCAACTGCATTTCAAAGTCAGCCATGTCTATCCATAAAAACATTTGTAAGTTTAGTTCCTCCAGTTTCATGCTGTCTGGAAACTTCATGAATTTCGCTGTCTCTTCCAGTTCTCTGAATTTCACAAATCTTGAGAAGGACTGCTCAATAGTTGACTCGATGATGTTTAAAAACAGCTTTTGAAGGCTTTGACAGTCTGTTCTTTGGGAGGTCTTTGATGTGCCTCTTGACGTTCGGGAAATATCTAAATCTCTCACCATCCACATCTCTCTTAAAGACTTCAGTTTCTTTTTAAAAGCCTTTATGTAACCAAACACAACATCAAGTGTCTTGCCAGTTCCTTGTATTTAACATTTAAGTCATTCATGTCTATGGTCTTTAAGATAACTTGTTATGTAAAATTATTTATTTATCTAATATGTACCTACAGTGAATTTATCTGAAAAATAAGAAAGTCAATATTAAGAAAAAAATTGTAAATGGAAGATTATAAGAGAGGGTTTTGCGTGCCAGCAAAAGTTACTGGCGTGCCATGTTTGGCACGTGTGCCAGGGGTTGCCCACCCCTGTTGTAGACCAAAGGATCCTGGGTTTGATTCTGGTTAAGGGCACATACTTTGGTTGCAGGATCCTCCCCTGCCTGAGCTCTGGTTGGGCATGTGCAGGAGATAACGAATCAATGTTTTCCTCTCACATCAATGTTTCTCCCTGTCTTTCCCTTGGGTGAGGATTAACAACAAATAAAAATAAAAAAATGTTCAATTTTGGAATTATATTCCATTAATCTGTTATTATATTCCTAAACTATATCTACACCATTTTATTATAAATTTATACAATATTTTGCTATCGAGTAGAGAGCGTCATCACTCGTTTTCTTCTTTTTGAAAATGTCCTTGTCAGTTCCTGCCCATTTTCTTTTCCAAATGAATTTCAGTCAAGTTTCTTCTAGTATTCTTTTGGAATTTTATGTGAATTACATTGAATTTATAGATTAATTTGATAGTAGTTACATCTTTAAAATTCAAAGCTTTCCAATCCAATGGCATTCTCCCCCATTTGTTTATATGCTATTACATCATTTAGCAATCTTTAATAGATATTCTTATGTAAAATTATTACATGTTTTATTAGGTTTATTCTAAATTATTTCATAGCCTTGTTGATAATGTGAATTAGACCCTTTACCCATGACATTTTCTAGTTGTTTTTTATGGAAAGAAAGTGATGTTTATTATTGATATTATAGCTAGTCACTGTGCTAAACTCTCATATTCTAATAGTTGAACAGTTGATTCTCATGGATTCTCTAAATATATGATCTTATTTTCAGCAATTAATGACAGTTTGTTCCACACTTTCTATTAGTAGTTCCTAATTATCTTTCAGTTCTCTTCCTTCTTCTTCAAATCATATTAGCTACGTCTTCCAGAATAATGTTAATTAGTAGAAGTGAAAGCAACCATCCCTGACTTTTTCCTGACTTTAAGGAGAATGTATCTAATATTTTATCATTAAATATCGTATATGCTATAGATTTCTACTAGAAACTCTTTTAGAAAGTTAAGGAAATTCCCTTCTCTCCCTAGTCTAAAAGCTTTATTCTTTTTAAAAAAATGATTATTTACAGTGAAAGGGGATTATTTTTCTTTATTGATTAAGGTATTACATATATGTCTTTATCTCCCCCTTACTCTTTACCCCCCACCCCAGTCATGCCCTCACCCCCCTGGTGTCTGTGTCCATTGGTTAGGCTTATATGCATGAATACAAGTCCTTTGATTGATCTCTACCCCTTATCCCCACCCTTCTCCACCTTCCCTCTGAGGTTTGAAGGTCTGACTTCTGTGTATCTGGATCTGTTTTTGTTCATCAGCTTATGTTGTTCATTATATTCCACAAATGAGTGAGATCATGTGATATTTATCTTTCTCTGGCTGACTTATTTCGCTTAGCATAATGTTTTCCAGGTCCATCCATGCTATTGCAAATGGTAGGAGTTCCTTCCTTTTTACAGCAGCATAGTATTCCATTGTATAGATGTACCACAGTTTCTTAATGCACTCACCTGCTGATAGGCACTTGTTTTTTTCTTTTATAAAATCTAGAATAAATATTGAATTTTATTATAGCATCTATTGCAATTATGTTTTTTTTCTAATTTAATGTGTTAACATTGTGAATTATGTTTATAGAGCTTGTGATGTCAAACTATTTTTGCCTTCCTAGAGTAAAAAGTAAAAAATGCTTTCTTATTTTAATACACTGCTGTATTTAATCTGTTGATATTTCATTTGGGATTCTTATCCATGTTCATAAGTGAGATTACCTTCTATGCCATCATTACTTGAATAACTTCTTTATATAAAATTCTCTCTTTAAATAAGTCCCTGGCCCAAGTTGTTCTTTGGGCCAACCTTGAGAAATGTGTTTTTTGAACTCAGAGCTGAAATATCTGAATCATATTCTATTCACCCAGGAGATCCCCATGACATCAGAAAAGGTAGCAGTTATTTTGAACTAAAAGGATCCCAGTAAATAATGTTCAGCTTTTCCTTCCATATTAGACCAATAGTCAACCTCCTTAGGAAAAAAAAAAGATGCATCTGGTTCCCTGCTATTGAGGTAACATTCCAAATGTTAAAGACTTCAATTCCACTTCCACATTGGTTTATCCTGACCCATCAAAGCCATACAGCATTAACAATAAAAATTTCATTTATTTATGTATTTATTTTAATCCTCACTTAAGGATATGTTTTCATTGCTTTTTAGAGAAAGACAGGAAGAGAAATACCAATTGGTTGTCTCTAGTGGGGGATCGAACTCAAAATCTAGGTATGTGCCCCAACCCAGAATCTAACCCATAACCTTTTGATGTACAGGACAATGCTCCAACCAACTGAGCCATCCAGTCAGGGCAATAACAATAATTTTACATGCTGACTACATAGCAGGCATTCCTTTTATTTTTTTTATGAACACAAAGAAGTTTGTTTAATCAACCACAAATAAAACAATCAAAGCATAAACTGAAGAAAAATTCAGGTTTAAAAATACTGTCTTTTCATATGAGAAATATACTTTGCCATAAATTTCTCATAAGCCCATTCACACTTTTCTTAGAAACCTGGAGTTAGAAGGGACTTCAAGGCCCCCTCTTTCCCTCAACCTCCGCACCCGCCACCCCCAGCCCCATGATGTTCTATAGTCATTGTGATAAAGCCCTGTCTGGTCTCTGCCTGGGCTTTCATAGGTAGGGAACTAACTACCTTGTATTATGGTAAAGCACTGCCTCCCCACTCCCATCCTCTGGTTCCTACACTTACTGATTGGGCCCTATAGGTTATGCTTAATCAGCTTCCCCAGAGGAACCCCTCAATTACTTGAAAAAACCTTGATTATCTCCTCCCCAAGTCTTCTCAATCCTAGATCCTTCACTTGGTCCTTACGTAACATGTTTTCTTTCCCCTCACCCTCTGGCCACTGTAATGTTGACATGCCACTCCTGTGTGACAGTCCCCCTGCTCTTCATGCAAGGCACCCAGGAGTGGCTGGATAAAGCAAAGGAAAGTGATATCACCACACACCATTAGAATAGCTAAAATAAATAAATAAAAATTAAAACCCTGACAATACTATTGCTGGCAAGGATCTGAAGCAACACAAACTTACATTCATTGCTGGTGGGAATGGAAAATGGTACAGACACAATCCAGTGATTGTACTCCTAGGTATTTACCGAGTGTATTTGAAATTCTGCAACCACACACACACACATACAGAGAGACAGAGAGACAGAGAGAGAGAGAGAGAAACATGCATTTGCTTACAGCAGTTTTGCTCATAATTATAGAAAACTTGAAGTAAATAAGATATCATTCAGTAGGTGACAAGCTGGTATGTCCAAACAATGGAATCTTATTTTAAAAAAAAATAAGACATGTAGCCATATAAAGACATGGATGTATCTTAAATACATATTGCTCAATGAAAGAGCCAGTCTGAAAGGACTCTTTATATATGATGCCACCCACTTTGACATCTGAAAAGGGTAAAGCTATAGAAATGGTAAACAGATCAGGTTCCGGATCATTGTCTTCCTCTCCGTACCAACCTCTGCCTTCTTCCTTGGGCAACTTCAGTATCACTGTGCATGACCGTAGCCTCAAGGACACTTGGCCACTTCAGCAACTCTTACCCACCTATCACTTCAGTCATCTCCTCCTCCTCATAATCACCCAGAACTGCTCTGCACCAGAAACTTTAAATTCCAGTCTTGAGCCACAACCTTTCAACCTTCCCTTATCCCGGAGCCCCCCCCCCCCCCCCCCCCGTGCCTGTCCTTCCTTTTCACCACACCTGCAGTCCTCGGCAGCCCTTTCCCCTGAGCAGACTGCTCCCCTATCATTTGTCACTTCAGCCCCTCAGTCAGCACTTTAAGTTCCCTTGCCCCTAGCTCCTTCAAAAACTCTGCTTGCTAACCCCAACCTGTGGTAGGATCCAAGCATTCAGGCACTCCTTTTAGTCCTTAAATCAATCCAACGAAAACCCCCAACTTTTCATATAAGAAAATTTAGGGACAAAGAGATTAAATAACTTTCCACTAATTACAGAACAATAGGTAACAAAGCCGGATTTCTAATTCAGATCAGTCTTATTAAATAAGTAAATACATACATACATAAATACATACATAAATAAATAAATAAATACCACTATACTGCCTTCCAACAACACAATAAAGTCCATCCTGACCAAGAAATATACAAAGCATAATTTACTTCCAGTTTATTTGCAGTTTCTTCTCTGGATGCAGCCAAATTCAACTATTTTTGTTTGGGAATGGGAATTACTATAGATTGAGGTCAACTTTGAGTGGTAAAAATGTTACTTTGAGAAGATCACTGACCAGCTGTGAGACCTTGAGTAAATTACTTAAATTCCCTAAAAAGCAGTTTCTGAATCTGTGAAATAACAAAAATAGTAGTGCCTACTTCATGAGGGTTTTGTTAGCGTTAAATAAGCCTATACATATAGAGCCATTACCAAAGCCTTTGGCTCTTACGTGTTAAAAAATGTTCACAATTGCTAGGATTATACAAAATATCAGAGAGATATTCTACTCCCAGAGAATATCCAGTTTCAGAATCTCTGTCTACAGCCTCATACTCTAACTCTAAAAAATACTCTAAAACTCCACATCTAGTTATGCTTATATATAAGTGCCAGTCATTCTAAACTAAAAAATAACAACCAAAAAAATCAAGTCAAATCTTGAAAAAGTTTGCTGGATTTGAGGGACCTTTATTTTAAAATTTAGGAAAACCTCAGCAAAGTTTTTAATTTCAGTAAAAAAGAAATCCCATAAGCATCAACACAGAAAAATGGATACATTTCAAAGGAAGAAACTGCAAACTTAAATCCATGAGAATCAACTGGCAACATTAAATGTAAATATCAACCCACTTTGCTTGACAGTCTCCATTTGCCTCCCCAGATCCATGTCCCTTCCCAGCAGTGACCTGGGAAGATAACCTGTACAAATTTCATCACCTGAGCTTCCCTGATTTCTAATTTCCAGATGGTTTTGGAAAATGGGAGGAAATGATGAGGGTGAGAGGAGAATAAGGCCAGGCTATAGCTTGGCTGATGCTTGTGTTTTTCTACCTATGATGATAGTACCTATCTGGCAGCTTTTCTTTCATAGTTATATGTCTCACTTAGTTCTAGTAACCACTATTTCTCTTGTGCTTTCAGGCCTACCAGAAGTAACTGCTTATTACTGTTGCTACAGCTGGGTGTCTCACTATCTTTTATGGGTTTCTTAACCCTGACCATAATTCTGCAAATAGGCTCATCATTAAATTATCCCTAGTTAATCCATTTCGGTATTACATCTCATTCCTGCTGTGATCCTGATTATTATACCCATGGCAGGATCATAGAGGGAAAAAACAGAAGAGGCTTCAGATTATTTTCCAATGAGAAAAATGAAACTGTGAAAGAAAGGCTTCCTGGAGCAGTCTATATTTCTAGAGAGATGAAACAATTGTCAGAGATAAGGTACAGGAGCAGGAAGAGAACAAATAAGAAATGCCTCAGCTTTATCATCCTTCTGTCCTCCAATCTCCTGCCAGTGCCTCCCACTGGAAAAAAAATAAAAAAACACAAGGAAAACTAGCCAAGAAGGGAGCCTGAGAAAGGCGGTGTACAGGGGCTCAGTTTTTCATGGTCCAGAGCAGGGTGAATAATTGAATGCTGAAAGACAGTGGAGCCATAGCGATGAAGTATCAAGAGGAAAAGTTTGTAACACAAAAATTCAATAATTAAGAAATAGTAAAAATTGCCTTTTATATGTGAAAGCATAAAAAAATTCTCAGAGGGAGGAGAAAATGGCAGAGATATAAACAAACGTGTCCTGTGCCTTGTCCTGGAGCAGATAAGGGTGAGCAGCTGAAACGGGTAACATACAGCCCGAATAGGCAGAGGATTTTCAGCTGAGAGACTGTCTGAAGCTGGGAAAGACAGAGAACTCCCAGAAAAAAAAAGGACGGTTGGAGACTGCAGCTGAAACCACTCTCTGTGCGCCAGCTCAGCAGCGGAGACCGCGCCATCTTGGGTAGCTGTTGCCGGCATCCAGAGATCAGCTTCTAACCTGGAAACAGGGGATCTCAAGCAGCGTGACTGCGTGAACTCAGACGAGCACTGCATCTTCTCACGGAAAGGTTAGACTTCCCCTAAAGGTGCAGTTTGCAGTTCTGGTTGGAGAGAGGACCAAGCTCGCGCGCGGGGCGAAATCTGCTCCCCACAGAGTCCGCGGCCGTTGGGACCAGCGTGACCCGCGAGTGGGGAAGGGGCCCCACAGGGCTGCTGGCAGAAGGGAATGCTAAAAATAAGCCCATAGCTGGACTGGATGTAGAAAAGCAGCCTTGGACTTTGCCAGTGTCCCGGCTGCTTGGTGCCAGGGGCGAGTGGGCGCGGGGAGACTGGGCGCAGACCTGGAAGGTGGAGGCTTGCGAATTCACACAGAGTATCAGGCTCTTGTTACAGTTCCCCTTAGATCCATGCATTTGATTATTAAACACAGCACATGGGATTCCCCAGTTGGGGTCATTCGCAGAGCCTGTAGGGGAAAGTTCTTTTTGGGGAGCCTGGGAAACAGAGCGGGCAGTAACCATTAAAGAAACAGCTCTGGGCAGTGGACTTTCCCAAATCAGTTTCAAGTACCATAGAGAAAAAAAACCCCTACTGATAGAGAGGACTTATAACCTCGGTGGTCAATCCAGACACACTGCCATCCAGAGGCAGAGCCACGAACTGTCTCTTCTGTGATCACAAATAAAGGTAGTCTGGTAAACAAATACAACCTGCCTTAAAATCAGGACTGTGGTTTATGGGACGGAGGGACAGTGTATCACAGGGAAATTCAACACTCTCCTGAATGCCTGGCAGGACTAAGGCGTGCCAAAAAGAAGAGTAGAAGATCTGAAGCACCTTCACTACTGCATATTTTTATATTTTTTAAATTCTTTTTTCACCATTTCATTAAGAACCTATTTTATTATTTTATTATTTTTTTTCATCACTTGATTTTACCTTTTTAATTACCACATTTTTTTAACCAGTATTATTGCTATCATTTTACCATTTTTTCAAGTGTAATTTTATTTTTTTCATTTTTCTTTATTTTATTTTGGGATTAGTGTTCTACACTCTATTTTCATCGTTCCCTTACCATCATTTCTCTCTATCTCACATTTACCCTTAAGCCAAAACTCTCTTCCTCCCTTTTCCACTTTTGCTGTCCTGTTTCTCTTACCCTGTTCCTGCTTTAGATTTTCCCTATTCCTTCTTTTTACCCACTGTCTAAATTTCACCCTACTTATATATCTAATTTCCAATCGCTTGCTCTAAATCTATATACACCTCTCTCTTATCTTTCTTCACTATCCGATTTCTTTTTCTCTCTCTCTCTGTCGTTTTGCTAGTGTTTGCTTGATTTTGAGTATATTAGGTTTTTTTATGCTTGTTTGGGAGATTGTTTGGTTTTTCATTTTCATTTTTCTGTTTTGCTTATTTTTTCTTTCTCTGGTTATTTTTGTGTTTCTATTTTCCCTTGCCTTGCTTGATATTAGTGGTTGTTTGTAGTTTGCATTAATCTCCAGGGATCTGCTGCTGGAATTCATTGAGATTAGTTACGGTTCTCTTAGAGTTTTCTCCCCATACAAAAAGCCTCTTCCCCACCTCTATTTCATTCTCCCTCTTACTTTTTTTTTTGTCTGTTTGTTTTTTTCTTCTCTCCCTTTTCCCAATCTCATTTCGGCACTCCTTTTTGTTTTCTCCTTTTCTCTTTAATCTTTTTCTCTTTTTTTCTTCTTTATCCCCTAATTCTCTTCGCTCGGGTGGTCACCTTTATTTGGGGTTATTAATATCATGAATACATTTTGTTCAGTGCCTTGTACGTTGTGCCTTGTTATGTTGTATTTTGTGCCTTTAAATCAACGCAGCAGAGAGAGAACTACATAACCAAACACCTGGAGAAGAGAGATCATGGTGAAACAAAGAACCAACCCACATATGAAAGAAAAACAGGCATCATCAGAAAAGGAAGTAAACGAAATGGAGGCAATGGAGGCAAGCAACCTGTCAGAGAAAGAATTCAGAGAAATGGCCATAAGGTGGATGAAAAAAATGGAAGACAATTTCAACAATATATGTAGGAACCAAGAGGAAATGAAGAAGAACCAAGAGGAAATGAAGAGACACCAAGAAGAAATGAAAAATGACATCACTGCTATAAAGAACTCAATAGAAAGCATCAACAGTAGACTAGAAGAAGCAGAGGACCGCATCAGCGAGCTAGAAGACAAGGTATGAAAAAATTCCCAAACAGAACAGCTTCTAGAAAAAAAAATTAAAAAGCAGGAGGAGAGCCTAAGAGAACTCTGGGACAACGCTAAACGAAACAACATCCGAATAATAGGGGGGCCAGAAGGAGAGGAAACTGAGCAAGGAATAGAAAACCTGTTTGAAAAAATAGTAACAGAAAATTTCCCTGATATAGGGAAGAAAAAACTCACACAAATCCAAGAAGCTCACAGAGTCCCAAACAAAATGAACCTGAAAAGACCGACGCCAAGGCACATAATAATTAAACTGGCAAACACCAACGACAAAGCAAGAATCTTAAAAGCAGCCAGAGAGAGACAGAAAGTTACCTACAACGGATCCCCCATCAGACTAGCGACCGATTTCTCAACAGAAACATATCAGGCAAGAAGGGAATGGAATGAAATATACAAAGTCATGCAAAGGAAGGGTCTGAATGCAAGAATACTGTACCCAGCGAGGCTATCAATCAAAATTGAGGGTCAAACCAGGAGCTTCACAGACAAAAATGGTCTACGGAAGTTTGTTACAACCAAGCCAGCAATGCAAGAAATGCTAAAGGGTCTGCTGTAAATAGAAAAAATAGGAAACAAAGAAGGAACACAGAGGTAAAGAACACAAATGGCGACTAACAAGTTTCTATCAATAATAACATTAAATGTAAATGGATTAAATGCCCTAGACAAAAGGCATAGGGTAAATGAGTGGATAAGAAAACATGACCCATGTATCTGCTGTCTACAAGAAACCCACCTCAGAAAAAAAGGCGCACACAGACTGATGGTGAAGGGATGGAAAAAGGTTTTTCAGGCCAATGGAAGTGAAAAAAAGGCCGGGGTAGCAATACTTACATCTGACAAATTAGATCTCAAAGTGAAGGACATAAAAAGAGATAAAGAAGGCCACTTCATAATACTAAAGGGAGCAGTCCAACAAGAAGAAATAACTCTGGTAAATATATATGCACGCAATATAGGAGCACCCAAATACGTAAGAAATCTTCTGGAGAAGATCAAGGGAGAGATTGACAGCAATACAATCATAGTAGGGGACCTTAACACCCCATTATCACCACTGGACAAATCCTCTAAACAGAAACTCAGCAAAGAAACATCAATCCTAAATGGCTCACTAGATCAGATGGAATTAATTGACATCTTCAGAACATTTCACCCCAAAGCCACAGAATATACATTCTCCTCAAGTGCACATTTGTCATCTTCAAAGATAGACCATATATTGGGTCACAGACAAAGTCTCTTCAAATTCAAGAAAATAGAAATCATATCAAGCATCTTCTCAGACCACAAAGGCATAAAACTGGAAATCAACTACAACAAAAACAATCCAGAAAAATCAAACACATGGAGACTAAATAGCATGCTATTAAACAATGACTGGGTTACCAGTGAGATCAAAGAAGAAATAAAAAGCATCATGGCAACAAATGACAATGAAAACACAACAATCCAAAACCTATGGGACACAGCAAAAGCAGTCTTGAGAGGGAAGTTCATAGCTCTACAAACCTACTGCAAGAAACAAGAAACAATGAGAGTAAATGACCTAACTCTACAACTCGAAGAGTTAGAAAGAGAGCAACAAAAAAAGCCCACTGTAAGCAGAAGGAAGGAAATAACAAAGATCGGAGTGGAGATAAATGACATAGAGACCAAAAAAACAATACAAAAGATCAACAAATCCAAGAGCTGGTTCTTTGAAAGGATAAACAAGATTGATACACCTCTAGCCAGGCTCACCAAGAAACAAAGAGAGAGGACCCAAATAAACAAAATCAGAAATGAAAGAGGAGAAATAACAACAGACCCCATAGAAATAAAAAGGATTGTTAGAAAATACTATGAACAACTCTACTCCAACACACTAGACAACCTGGAGGAAATGGACATATTCCCAGAAAAATACAACCTTCCAAAACTTAACCAGGAAGAATCTAAAAATCTCAATAGGCCAATAACTATGGAGGAAATCGAAGCAGTAATCAAAAGCTTCCAGCAAAGAAAAGCCCGGGGCCAGATGGCTTCACAGGGGAGTTTTACCAAACATTCAAGGAAGACCTAAAACCTATCCTCCTTAGACTATGTCAAAAGACCCAAGAGGAAGGAACACTTCCCAGCTCATTCTATGAAGCCAGCATCACCCTAATCCCAAAACCAGATAAAGACAATACAATGAAAGAGAATTATAGGCCAATATCCCTCATGAACACAGATGCCAAAATCCTCAACAAAATCCTAGCAAATCGGATCCAGCAGTACATCAAAAAGATCATACACCATGACCAAATAGGATTTATCCCAGGGATTCAAGGATGGTACAATATCCGCAAATCAATAAATGTGATACATCACATAAACAAATTGAGAGAAAAAAACTACATAGTCATATCAATTGATGCGGAGAAAGCATTTGACAAAATCCAAAACCCTTTCTTGATAAAAAACTCTCAGCAAGATAGGAATTGAGGGATCATACCTCAACATAAGAAAAGCCATATATGACAAACCCACAGCCAACATCATACTCAATGGGCAAAAACTAAAACCATTCCCCCTAAAAACAGGAACAAGACAGGGATGCCCCCTCTCACCACTCCTGTTCAACATAGTACTGGAAGTACTAGCCATTGCGATCAGACAAGAAGAAGAAATAAAAGGCATCCAGATTGGAAAAGAAGAAGTAAAACTGTCCTTATTTGCAGATGACATGATACTGTACATACAGAACCCTAAAGACTCCATCAAAAAATTATTAGACTTAATAAATGAATTCGGGAATGTAGCAGGATACAAAATTAATGCTAAGAAATCCATAGCATTTCTTTATACCAATAGTGAACTTACAGAAAGTGAAACTACAGAAGCAATCCCATTTACCATTGCACCAAAAAAATTAAAATACCTAGGAATAAACTTAACTCAGGAGGTAAAAGACTTATATGCCAAAAACTACAGGACACTGAAAAAAGAGATAGAGGAAGACATAAACAGATGGAAGAATATACCGTGTTCATGGATTGGTAGAATCAACATCATCAAAATGTCCATACTACCCAAAGCAATTTATAGATTCAGTGCAATCCCCATTAAATTACCAACAGCATATTTCACAAATCTAGAACGAACGTTCCAAAAATTCATCTGGAATAAAAAAAAGACCCGGAATAGCTGCAGCAATCCTGAGAAAGAACAAAGTAGGTGGGATCTCAGTACCAGATATCAAACTGTATTACAAAGCCACTGTTCTTAAAACAGCTTGGTACTGGCACAAGAACAGACATATAGATCAATGGAATAGAATAGAGAGCCCAGAAATCGACCCAAACCACTATGCCCAATTAATATTCGACAAAGGAGGCAAGAGCATACAATGGAGTCAAGACAGTCTCTTCAGTAAATGGTGTTGGGAAAATTGGACAGATACATGCAAAAAGATGAAAATATACCACCAACTCACACCATACACAAAAATAAACTCAAAATGGATAAAAGACTTAAACGTAAGACGGGAAACCATAAAAATACTAGAGGAATTCACAGGCAGCGAAATCGCAAACATATGCCGAAGGAATTTCTTCTCTGATAATGCTCCTAGGGCAATGGAAACTAAAGAGAAAATAAACAAATGGGACTACATCAAAATAAAAAGCTTTTGCACAGCAAAGGAAACCATCAACAAAACAACAAGAAGACCCACTACATGGGAGAACGTATTTGCCAATGATACCACTGGTAAGGGTTTAATTTCCAACATTTACAGGGATCTCATGAAACTTAACAAAAGGAAGATAAACAATCCAATAAAAAAATGGGCAACGGACCTAGATAGACACTTTTCGAAAGAGGACATACAGAAGGTGAAAGACATATGAAAACATGCTCAAAGTCACTAATTATACGAGAGATGCAAATCAAAACGACAATGCTTTATCATCTCACTCCTTTCAGAATGGCCTTCATCAACAAATCAACAAACAACAAATGTTGGAGAGGATGTGGAGAAAAAGGAATTCTTCTGCACTGCTGGTGGGAATGCAGACTGGTGCAGCCACTGTGGAGAACAGTATGGAGCTACCTCAAAAAACTAAAAATGGAACTCCCATTTGACCCAGTGATCCCACTACTAGGAATATATCCCAAGGAACCAGAAACGCCAATCAGAAAGGATATATGCACCCCTATGTTCATAGCAGCACAATTCACCATAGCTAAGATTTGGAAACAGCCTAAGTGCCCATCAGCAGATGAATGGATTAGAAAACTATGGTACATATACACAATGGAATACTATGCTGCAGTAAAAAAAAAGGAACTCTTGCCTTTTGCAACAGCATGGATGGAACTGGAGAGCATTATGCTAAGTGAAATAAACCAGTCAGAGAAAGATAAATACCACATGATCTCACTCATTTGTGGATTATAGAGAACAACATAGACTGATGAAAAGGGACAGACCCAAAGACTGAGAAACAGTGATCAGGCTATCAATCCCCAGAAGGAAAGTAGGGGAGTGCGGGGGTAAGGGGAAGAGATCAACCAAAGGACTTGTATACATGTATATAAGCCAAACCAATGGACATGGACAACAGGGGGATGGGAGCATGAGTGTGTGGGGCGGGGGGGGGAGGGGGAGGTCGGGGGTTAATGGGAGGGATGAGGACACATTTGTAATACCTTAACTAATAATAATAATAATAATAATAATAATAATAATAATAAATTCTCAGATATGCAAGGGCTCAGGGAATATGTCACTCATGGATTCTTCTTGAAAGAAACTAGGACATTCCAGTTGGCTAAGAGATGAATTAAAAATATGAGGAAAAGAGTGAAGCAGTTGTGATTTAAAAAGAATAATATTTAGTCTCCTTTTAAAGACTGTATCCTAAGAAGAAAATACTGAAATGCAAATAAATACTTGTACTCAAATATGTTTGTGGCAGAGACTGCTGTTTCCCAAAATCTCTTTTCTCTTTCCTCCATAGTAATAGAAGTACCATGAACATGATTGCCCATTTATGGTATATTTTCAAGCTTCACTTGCTTGTGTGTAGCTGTATGACTCAGAAATACAAGCAAAAGTGTGTGCTACTTCTGGGCCAGAGCTCTTAAGAAGTAGGTATACCTCTGCCTTGCTCTATTTCCTTTTCCTGTGAGTCTGAGCATGGATGTTCAAGTGACACGGTTTTAAGCAGGGCTGATAGGATTATAAAGACAGAATAAATCTGTATTTCTGAATGGTTGCATTAAGTAGAACCATGACTTGATTTGGAATTCATTCCATTAATTGAAAATTTCTCTCTGATTTGAGCCTTTACATGTTATGTCGTCCCTTTGTTACAGCAATTGACATTATATTAACTGATACAATGCTCATTGCAGCATCATTGATATTAAGAAATATCAAAACAATCTAATATTATGGAACTTCCAATCAATGGAAAATGATGCAATCCTCATATTTTATAATACTCATAGGGCATAGGGAAATGCTTGTTACATAATGTTAATAAAACAAAACAGGACATGTGTATATATCTCAATTATGCAAAGAAAAATGCAGTGATTGGAAAAAGACTAGACAGAAAGAGGCCAATATGGTTTTTGTAGTTGCCTATTGATAATGAAATCATAGGTGCTCTTGAGAGAGACAGAAAGTTACTTATAAGGTATTTCCCATTAGACTATCAACTGATTTTTCAGCAGAAATATATCAGGCCAGAGGGGAATGGAGTGAAGTAGACAAAGTGATGCAAAGCAAGAGACTGAATCCAAGAATACTCTATCCAGCAAGGCTATCATTCAAAATTTAACATGAAACCAGGAGCTTCACAGACAAAAAAGGCTAAGGGAGTTTATTACTACCAAGCTAGCAATGCAAGAAATGCTGAAGGGACTGTTGTAAAAGAATACATAGAAAGGGAAGAAGGAACACAGGCTTAAATAGTAAAAATGACAACAAACAAGTACCTATCAATAATAACCTTAAATGAAAATAGATTAAATGCTCCAATAAAAAGGCACAGGGTAGCTGAATGGATAAGAAAACATGACCCATATATATGCTGTCTACAAAAGACCCACCTCAGAACAAAGGACTCACACACACTGAAAATGAAGGGAAGGGAAAAAATTTTTCAGGCAAACGGAAAAGAAAAAAAAAAAGCTGAGGTAGCAATACTTATATCTGACAGAAATGACCTCAAAGTGAAGGTTATAACAAGAGATAAGGAAAGCCACTTTAAATATTAAATGAATAGATTCAACAAGAGGATATAACTCTGGTAAACATATATGCACCCAATACAGGATCACCCAAATACATAAAAAAAACTTCTGGAGGATATCAAGGGAGATATTGACAGCAATGCAATCATAGTAGGGCACTTTAATACTCCACTGACACAACTGGATAAATCTTCTAGACAAAATATCAACAAGAAAACAACAAGCCTAAATGACACTCTAGAACAGATGGAACTAATTGACATCTTCAGAACATTATACCCCAAAGCTACAAAATATATATTCTTCTCAAGTGCATATCTGACGTTTTCAAAGATAGACCACATGTTAGGACACAAACTAAGTCTCTGCAAATTGAAGAAGATTGAAATCATATCAAGCATCTTCTCACATCACAATGGATGAAATTAGAAATCAGCTACAATAAAAATGCTCAAAACCATTCAAATATATGGAGGCTAAATAGCATGCTATTAAACAATGAATGGGTTACCAAAGAGATTAAAGAAGAAATTAAAAAAATACTGGAAACAAATGAAAATGAACATACAACAATCCAAAACATGAGACAGAGTGAAAGCAGTCCTGAGATGGAAGTTCATAGCACTTTTTTGAGGAAGTTCATATAGGCCTACCTAAAAAAACAAACAAACAAGAAAAACTGGTAATAAGTTAGCTAACACTACAACTTAGAGAATTAGAAAGAGAAAGACAAAAAAACCCAGAACAAGTAGAAGGAAGGAAGTAATAAAGATCCACACAGAAATAAATGACATAGAGACCAAAAAAATCATACATAAGATCAATAAAACCAAATGCTGCTTCTTCAAAATGATAAACAAGATTGATGAACCTATAGCCAGGCTCACCAGGAAACAAAAAGAGAGGACATAAATAAACAAAATCAGAAATGAAAGAGGTGAAGTAACAATCGACCCCACAGAAATACAAAGGATTGTAAATAAATACTACGAAAAACTCTATTCCAACAAACTGGACAACCTATATGAAATGGACATATTCCTAGAAAAATACAATCTTCCAAAACTCAATAAGGAGGAATCAGAAAATTTGAATAGGACAATAACTACAGATGAAATTGAAGCAGTAATTAAAAAAACAAACAAAAACAAAAACAAAAAAACCTCCCAGCAAACAAAAGCGCAGGACCAGATGGCTTCACAGGGGAGTTTTACCAAACATTCAAGGAAGAACTAAAACCTATCCTCCTCAGACTACTACAAAAAATCCAAGAGGAAGAAACACTTCCAAGCTCATTCTATGAAGCCAGTATCACACTCATACCAAAACCAGGTAAAGACAACACAATGAAAGAGAATTACAGGCCAATATCCCTCATGAACATAGATGCCAAAATCCTCAACAAAATCTTAGCAAATTGGATCCAGCAGTACAGAAGAAAGATCATACACCATGACCAAGTAGGATTTATCCCAGGGATGCAAGGATGGTATAATATCCGCAAATCAATAAACGTGATGCATCACATAAACAAATTGAGAGAGGAAAAAAAAACCACATAGTCATATCAATTGATGTAGTAAAAGCATTTGGCAAAATCCAACACCCATTTTTGATAAAAACTCTCAGCAAGGTGGGAATAGAAGGATCATGCCTCAACATAATAAAAGCCATATATGACAAACCCACAGCCAACATCATACTCAATGGACAAAAACTAACACCATTTCCCCTAAGAATAGGTGCAAGATTGGGATACTCTCTTTCACCACTCTTGTTCAACATAGTTCTGGAAGTCCTGGCCATAGTGGTCAGACAAGAAGAAGAAATAAAAGGCATCCAAATTGGAAAGGAGGAAGTAAAACTCTCATTATTCGCAGATGACATGATACTGTACATAGAAAACCTTAAAGACTCCATCAAAGTCCACTAAATTTATTAAATGAATTCTGAAATGTAGCAGGATACAAAATTAACACCCAAAAAATCCATCACATTTTTATACACCAATAGTGAACTCTCAGAAAGAGAAACTAAAACCAATCACATTTACCATTGCAACAAAAAATTAAGATACTTAGAAGTAAACTTAACCAAAGAGGTAAAAGACCTGTACTCGGAAAAGTACAGGACATTGAAAAAAGAGATAGAGGAAGATATAAACAAGTGGAAGAATATACCATGTTTATGGATTGGAAGAATCAACATCCTATATAATAAAAGGCCAAGGGCCATAACGAACAAAACAAATGATCACCAGGAAGTGCATGGAGCAGCTCTCGATCCCTTTCCAGTGGCCCACAGGCTCCTATCACAGCAAGGCTGGTGGGCCAGTGGGTGGGTGGGGCGGTGGGCGGGCAGGCACGGCTAATCGGGCAAGACAAGGTTGTTACACCTCCAGGCCGGAGAGATGTCTGGAGAGAGAGGCAGGGCCTGATCCGCAGCTGCCACAACTGCTGTGGATCAGGCCCAGACAGAGGCCCAGAGAGAGAGGCAGGGCCTGATCCGCAGCTGCCACTGTATATCAGGCCCAGAGAGAGAGGCAGGGCCTGATCCGCAGCTGCCACTGTATATCAGGCCCAGAGAGAGAGGCAGGGCCTGATCCGCAGCTGCCACGGAGGCTGTGGATCAGGCCCGGAGATAGGCCCAGAGAGAGAGAGAGACAGCTGTCAGTGGGGCTGTTCTGGATTTCCCAGAGGAGCCAAGGGCTGCCTAGGAGGCAAAGCTTTTGACACTGACTGGCATAGAAACTGACTAATCAAACCAAATCTGGGTGAACTGCAAGGAGCCAGTGGCTGCCTAGGAGGCGAAGTTTTTGGCACTGACTGGCATAGAAATTGACCAATCAGAACCTAATCTGGGTGAACTGCAAAGGCAGAACCTAAGGTGGGGGCTGAGGAAGGGTTTTAAGGGCAAGAGCTGTTTGGTGTAGGTATAAGAAAGCAGTTCAATTTTTTAATAACCAGTTTGACAGTACAGTGCATATGGCTAGGATCAGTCCAGATATAGGAGTTATATATTTTTGTCTGCCAAACGTATCTCCTCCTGCTGAAAAAGGCTCCCCCCTCATTTAAGCAATCCTATCCTATATAATCTATCTCTACTAATAAAAGGGTAATATGCTAATTAGACTGGGTCAGCCCCCACCTTAGGTTCTGCCTTCACAGTTACGCAGATTAGGTTCCAATTGGTTTCTATTCCAGTCAACATCAAAAGTTCTGCCTCCTTAGGCAGCCATTGACTCTTCTGGGAAATCCGAAATGACCCTGCTGACAGCTGTCTCTCTCTCCGGGCCTGATCCGCAGCCACCATGGAGGCGAGTTCAGTCGTTACACCTCTGGCCCCGCCCCTGGGCCAGAGGCGTAAGGACCTCGTTTCACCCACCTGCCAGCTGCTCCGGGACCTGCCCACCTGTGGCCAGTCTTGCTGTGATAGGAGCCTGTGGACCGAGAGGTGCTCCATGTACTTCCTGGTGACTGTTCATTTGGTCATTTTGGTCATTACAGCCATTGGCTTTTTAGTATATAGGATAAGTTTGAATTTAACAATCATTTAACCATGTACATATATATCAAATCATAATGCTATATACCTTAACTATGTCATCTTTATTAAAAATAAAAAATTTAAAATAAATATTTAAAATGTGTATGCATTTGGATAGAGACTAGAAAGGGAAATGCAAAAGTGAAAATAGTGGTTGTGTTAGAGGGCTGGTGAATGATTTGTTTGTTTTAAAATTTTTCATTTAGTGTAATCATAATATTGTTTTATCCAAATAAAAATGTGACATATAATTTTAACCTAGTTTCTTATCACAAAATATCTTTACTTCCTGTTGTTTATTATACTGATCATTGCGAATTGAGCCTCAGCTATGTGTAAGATTTTTCTGGATCAGCTACCTCCTAGGCTACAATTTAGAATATTTTGAGTTCATTCTTCAACTCAATTTATCCTTGAACAAATCATTCCACGTATTAAAGGAAAGGTTATTCAAAGGACAGGAAGAAGCATTGCTGGTGATGAGTGTGTATTTAACCTAATATTCTCCTGGCTAATTGCCTTCATCTCCTTTTCTTGTTGCTGCTATAGTTCAGCTAATGGCTCAAAGCTGATAACAAGGTAATAAAAGAGATGATGCAGGATTGTCAAGTGTCTTCTGTGAGCTGGTATTGGTATATCCTCCCACATTGTTAGCCACTTAAAACCCCATAGACTGACAGTATTTTAGTTGGAAAGGAATACATAACTCACTCCTTTCAGCATATGTCCCCCCACACCAATACTCCATACACTGTAATAATGCTGCAAATACACACTAACTTTCCTTGCACTTATTTGAACTCTAACCAGTCATCTATTATTCCTCTACCTCCATTTATTGGTTCATCCCAGACCAACTGAAATGAAAACCAACAAACTTTTTGTGTAAAACAAACTAGAAAGATAATAATAATAGTGACTTTTGTATCTACTTGAACAAAAAAGAGAAACTTCAGACATCTGTCTTGCTTGAATTTCATTGTATAACTGCTGTTTTGTTGTAAAGCAAGGCAACTTGCCCAGGTACAGGAGTATATCCTCTCAGCTGAGGCTGAAGAAGAGCTTTAATGGATGGTACCCTGAGAGATCCAGCATGTTCTAGACCCAGGAGCTGGAGGCCTTTGCCCTTTGCTGTAATCCTTTCCCCTTTCAAAGGAAAGGCAATGGTGTCTCAAGTAGAAAGTGTTTTGTGTACAACCATAGTAATGTCTTCACTCTGCTCAAGAGAATTTACCCCATAGATTATTTTTAGGATAATCTATGGATTATTTGAAATAATCCAATAATTTGGAAAAAGAAACATCTGATCAAAGCAGACTGATCAGAAATTTTCATTTTTGAAAAAATAAAACTATTATAGGTCTCATCAAACTTGCAGGAAAGGTCAAAAGAATCACTAAGTCAGAAATGCTATGCCTTGCATACAAAATACCTGCAGCCATTTTAGTACTTCTCAAAGGCACATGCTGACATGTCAAATACTTGATAACATTAGTTGCTTCAAAAAGAATCGTACTAATGCCTTGAGATGAATTTTCCTAAAATTCCTACTTGAAAAGGCTAGTTGTCCTTAGCAAAACTCTGAAGTTAGTATTTTGGCTTTCAAATTTCCAATCTTTCCTTTCTCACTCTTCCAGTGCCCACCACTCCCACTTTGAAACAGACTGTACTATTGTGCTCTATCCTTCCTCTCTGCTAATAATATCCACTCTCAAAAAGGATCTAACACTTCTGTGTAGTGTGGGCGTGGCCCCTGTTAGGAAGAGAGGGAGAGTCAAAGGAGGATTATAGAATAAATGCTCTGTCAACTTCTAAAATAATTTTAGTCATCTTCTAATTGATTGTAGAAGTGATATATTTTTAGGAATGTGACTCCTGATATCTTATTTCTTGGACTCCTACTAGTAGTTGTCTGTCTAGAGCAAGTTTTGAGTCTCATGCTAATTCTGCAGGCACAAAGCTCCCAGCACCCAGAAAAATTGTTCCAACAGTATAATCCCACTTCCTTTTGGGTAAAGCTCAGGCCCACTGATGGAGTTCTGGACAATTATGGTTGATTATTCCTTGTGTTCATCAGTCTCAAACTGTTACATTGGCTAACCCATTGATTATGAGCTGGGTCTAACTTTGGCCAATAAACTGTACTTATTGTAAAGAATCTAACTCTAAACTTAAATTCCAGGCACAGACCCATAAAAATTGATTGTGTGGCATTAAAAAGATATTCTCTTTTATATATGGAACCCAATGAACAAAATAAACTAAGGAAAAATGTAGAAACAGACTCAGAGAAGAGACTGACAGCTGTCAGAAGGAAGGAAGGAAGGAAAGAGCAGGCTGGGTGAAAAAGGTGAAGGGATTAAGAAAAAAACACACAAAAAGACCTCATTGACAGACAACATGATAGTGATTAGCACAGGGAAAAGGGGTTGAGAGAAGGTAGGAGAGGGTAAAACAGGGATAAATGATGTTAGAAGGAGACTTGGCTTGGGGTGGTGAACACAAAATACAATATACAGATTATGTATTATAGAATTGTACCACTGAAATCTATATACTCTTATTAACCAATGTCACCTCAATAAGCTCAATTAAAAATAATGGGTTTCTCTCTGGAAACCCAAAAGAATGTAAAGTCTTCATTGACAGGTTCGGACTTGGTAGAGGTGAAGAGTAGACCTTGAGATAGGTTTCACTGTCATCACAAGTTTCCAGTGAGTGTGAAGTAGTTTACAAAAACAATAATTTTTTTTTTTTTAAAAGAGTATTCCATCCTCAACTCCAAAATAGGAAAGAAATTTCTCATGGTCACATTTCTCTCCCAGGACTGCATACTCTTCCAAGAACACCACACCCTTGCACTATCCAGGCCAATAAGAGTTAAATTGAGAGTCCCTTAAGGTCCCATGAGATTCTGATCCTGCCAAGTTTTTTCCAGTGGAAAGTTTCAGTTATTTCTATTTCTGATCTAATGGCAAGGCCACTCTGCCTTTCTTTCTGTTCCTTTCATGCACTCATTTCCTTTGTTATGAATAAAATAAAAGCATAGAAGCTGTCTCCTTGCCTATCTCTAGATTCATAGAAAAAAACAGTGGTGAAGAGTGAGTGTTTTACTTGTCCTTACTCATGTGGACCTTCATCCTCTCTGCCTCATTTATGTTCTTAGATGGTACTTTTGCCCCATATATCCTCTCTCCATTCCAATTTCCCTTTCTCTAATTGACTTGTAGATCTCTCCCTCCCCAGCTTCTTTAACCTCTCACCAGCCTGCAGATCAATTCTACTATTTGAGGATCACACACTCTCCTATAACTCATTTCTTTACTTTGGTGTTTTTAACACCATTGATAACTTTTCTTCTATCCATGCTCTGGATAGAAGAAAAGGGTTAAAGAAGCACAAAGCGCCCCACTGGCATGACTCAGTGGTTGAATGTAGACCTATGAATGAGGAGATCACAGTTTGATTCCCAGTGAGGGCACATGCCTGGGTTGTGGGCTCAATCCCAAGGGGGTATATGAAATGAGGATTCTCTCTCATCATTGATGTTTATCTCTCTCTCTCTCTCTCTCTCTCTCTCTCTCTCTCTCTCTCTCTCTCTCCCTCTCTCTCTCTCTCCTTCTCTCTTTCTCTCTCTCTCTCTCTCCCTCTCCTCCCCCCTCTGAAATCAATAAAATATTTTTAAAAAGAAAATTAAGTAGTCAAAATAATGCTCAAAAAGATTTGGGGTAGATATTTAGCCTGAACTATTTCTACAAGAAGAAAAACTTTTGTAGGAGAAGCCAAGGACCTTGACCTCTTGACCCTTAAGAGCTCTAAATCCATGTGGAATGGCAAATGAAAGTGAGGAACTCAGTTCACTGAAAAACTCATCTCAGTGAATGCTCTCCTTTCAAGCAATGCCTTGACTGAGATCTCCAGGGAAAGGCAATGTTGACATGTTTTGAGAAAGTTAGTGCAAAGTAGTGATAAGCATTTGTCAATTCCCTACTGTGCTCCTGCCATCTGCTCTCCTGAGCTTGAGGGAGAAACTGTGGGTTTATGACATCCTATCCAGGGCAATGCTTTTCCTCATCAGAGAGCAAGGACAAGCTCCCTCTCCAAGTGCTTTGTCCTATTGAGGCTGAGGTGTTGCCATTGCTCACCCTCCCCAGGCAGCACTGTTCAAGAGGACTCCAACTGTAAATGAGTTTCCTTTTGATGTATTTAGATGTGTTCAGACACCCTGGCAGAAACAAATCACACCCTATCTAAGTGTCACTGTGCCCTAAATAAGGAATCTAGACTAGAACTTGCATAATGGTTAATTAGAGGCACTAATCATGTGACCTGTCCTTACTCTAAACTGCCTAGCAGAAATCATTATTCTTGCTGGAGGGAGATTTAGCCTTCAGATACTGTCCCCTGATTACTCATGTGTAGAAACAGTAGGAAGGAAGTGTTGTACATCAGAATTGCCGAATGACATAGCTCTTGAGTTTGCCATTCAGAAACAGCCAGGAATCTTATCATCTTTTCCACTCTGAATGAACCAAACAAGCAACTAGAAGCAGTGGGACTAGGAGAGAACCTTTTATGTAATTCCTCTGACGACATAGGAAAATATCTCTAGAAGAAATACAACAAAAACTCAAGGTACCTAGACATTGGCACCTTGAAATAAGACAGCGGGATAAAAGTCCAAATATAAATTGCTACTTGGGATACATCCCCTAGGAAATGAAGTGATCTGATTGCACATACCAAGGGGCAGATGAAATTCATGGCCAAGAAGGTCAATTACAGTACTAAAGGATAATACCAAGGTTGACAAAAGGATATAGTGACTGAAGAGGAGAATCTTTCAGAAAATGGTAAACAATAATGAAGAAAATGCTCTTGTTAGAATACCATTGACTTCCACATTGATGAATCCAATGGAAACCTCTCTATGCTCCTCTTATGTAACTGCTCAAAAATATTTAACATGGTTAAATAGTTCCTCCTTACTGATAATATTTACTCTCTTGTCTTCCATGACATCACATTCTCCTAGTTACTCCTTATCAGTCTCCTATGCTGGGTCTTCTTTCTCCCTTGTAAATGCAATAGAGCCCAGGGCTGATTTCTCTTTGTCTTCTCTTAAGAGGCAATAATAGCATAGTAGTTAAAGAGAGTGGACTTGGAAGCCAGTTTCCTGGTTTTTAATCCTATCTGCTACCTAGCGTTAAATTGGACAATTTGTATAATGTATCAGTCCCTAAGATTCTTCATCTATAAAGTAAGGATACTAATAACACCTACTTCATGATGTTGTTGTAAAGATTAAATAAGTAAATATATATAAAGCACTTAGAGCAGTACTAGCATATAATAAACACTATTACATGTTTTTTTATTATTATCACCATCACCATTACTATTATTTTTTTTCCTCTCTAAAATCTTCCTTTGGTAATCTTATGCATTCTCATAATCTTAAATACAACCCATATGCAAATGACTCCTAAGTGATATCCACCATACTGGCCTCTCCCATGGCATCCAAACACATAAATCTGTCTATTTGACATCTCTGGTATCTAACAGGCATTACCAATTTAACATTTGTCTTAGTCAGCTCAGGATGCTATAACAGCATATTTATCTTTCTCTGACTGGTTTATTTCTCTTAGCATAATGTGCTCCAGGTTCATCCATGCTGTTGCAAATGGTAAGAGTTCTTTCTTTTTTACAGCAGCATAGTATTCCATTGTGTAGATGTACCACAGCTTTGTAATTTACTCATCTGCTATTGGGCACTTAGACTGTTTCCAAATCTTAGCTTTTGTAAATTGTGCTGTTATGAACATAGGGGTACATATATTCTTTCTGATTAGTGTTTCTGATTTCTTAGAATATATTCCTAGAAGTAGATTACTGGGTCAAATGGGAGTTCAATTTTTAACTTTTGAGAAAACTCCATACTGTTTTCTACAGTGGCGGCACCAGTCTGCATTCCCACCAGCAGTGCAGAAGGGTTCCTTTTTCTCCACATCCTCTCCAGCACTTGTCTTTTATTGATTTGTTGATGATAGCCAGTCTGACAGGTGTGAAATGGTACCTCTGTGTCATTTTCATTTACATCTCTCAGATGATTAGTGACTGAGCATGTTTTCATATGTCTCTTGGCCTTCTGTATGTCCACTTTTGAAAAGTTTGCCCATTTTTGATTGGATTGTTTATCTTCATTTTGTTAAGTTGCATGAGTTCCCTTTAAATTTTGGAGATTAAACACTTGTAGGATGTAACATTGGAAAATATATTCTCCCATGCAGTGGGCTCTCTTATTGTTTTGTTGAAGGTTTATTTTGCTGTGCAGAAGCTTTTTATTTTGATGTAGTCCCGTTTGTTTATTTTCTCTTTAGTTTCCATTGTCCTAGGGCTGTATTGGTAAAGACAGTGCAACAACATATGTCTGATATTTTGCTGCTTATGGATTCTTCTAAGATTTTTATGGGTTCCCATCTTATATTTATGTCCTTTATCTATTTTGAGTTTATTTTTGTGTATGGTGTAAGTTGGTGGTCTAGTTTCATTTTTTTACGTGTATCAATTTTCCCAACACCATTTATTGAAGAGACTGTCTTGACTCCATTGTATACTCTTGCCTCCTTTGTCAAATATTAATTGAGCATAGTGGTTTGGGTCGATTTCTGGGTTCTATATTCTATTCCATTGATTTATATGTCTGTTCTTGTGCCAGTACCAGGCAGTTTTGAGAACAGCGGCTTTGTAATATAGCTTGGTATCTGGTATTGTGATCCCTCCAACTTTGTTCTTCTTTCTCTGGATTGCTGTGGCTATTTGGGGTCCTTTTTTTTTATTCCAAATGAATTTTTGGAGCATTGTTTCTAGGTCTGTGAAATATGCCATTGGTATTTTAATAGGGGTTGCATTGAATCTATAGACTGCTTTGGGCAGTGTGGACATTTTAATGATGTTAATTCCACTAATCCATGAACACCATATATTCTTCAATTTGTCTGTGTCTTCCTCTATCCCTTTTTCCAACATCTTGCAGTTTTCCGAGTACAGGTATTTTACCTCCTTAGTTAAGTTTCTTCCTATGTATCTTAATTTTTTTGTTGCAATGGTAAATAGACTATTTTTAAGTTTATCTTTCTGTGAGTTCATTATTGGTGTATAAAAAGGCCATAGATTTCTGGGTGTTAATTTTCTATCCTGCTACATTCCTGAATTCATTTATTAAGTCTAGTAATTTTTGATGGAGTCTTTGAGGTTTTCTATGTACAATATCATGTCATCTGTGAGTAAGGGAAGTTTTACTTCTTTTCCAATTTGGACGCCTTTTATTTCTTCTTCTTGTCTGATCGCTATGACTAGTACTTCTAGTACTATGTTAAACAGGAGTGGTGAAAGTGGGCATCCCTGTCTTGTTCCTTTTCTTAGGGGAAATGGATTTAGTGTTTGCCCATTGAGTATGATGTTTGCTGTAGGTTTGTCATACAGGGCTTTTATTATGTTGACATATGATCCCTTTATTCCCACTTTGCTGAGAGTTTTTATCAAGAAAGGGTGTTGAATTTTGACAATTACTTTTTCTGCTTCAATTGATATGATTATGTGATTTTTGTATCTCAATTTGTTTATGTGATATATAACATTTATTAATTTTCAGATATTGTACCTGCCTTGCATCCTCAGAATAAATCCCACTTGCTCATGGTTTATGATATTTCTAATGTACTGCTGGATCCAATTTGCTAGAATTTTGTTGAGGATTTTAGCATCTATGTTAATCAGGGATATTGGTCTGTAATTCTCTTTCTTTGTAGTGTCTTTATCTTGTTTTGGGGTTAGGGTAATGTTGGCTTCATAGAAAGAGCTTGGAAGTGTTCCTTCCTCTTGAATTTTTTGGAATAGTCTGAGGAGCATAGCATTTAATTCTTTGAATGTTTGGTAGAACTCCCCTGTAAAGTAATCTGGATCAGGGCTTTTGTTACTGGAAGTTTTTTGATTACTGCTTCATTTTATTGGTAGTTATTGGCCTATTCAGGTTGTTGTTTTTATTGTTCCTGATTGAGTTTTGGAAGATTGTATTTTTCTAGGAATATGTCCATTTCACCTAGGTTGTCCAGTTTATTGGAATAGAGTTTTTCATAGTTTTTTTTTTTTTTTTTTACAAATCTTTGTATGTCTATTGGGCAGGTTGTTACTTCACCTCTTTCATCTCTGATTTTGTTTATTTATGCCCTCTCTCTTTGTGTCTTGGCAATCCTGTCCAGAGGTTCATCAATCTTGTTTATCCTTTTAAAGAACAAACTCTTGGTTGTATTGATCTTTTGTATTTTTTTGTCTCTATGTCATTTATTTCCACTCTGATCTTTATTATTTCCTTCCTCATGCTCACTCTGGGCTTTTCTTGTTGCTCTCTTTCTAGTTCTTTAAGTTGTCGGGGTAGCTAACTTATTACCAGTTTTTCTTGTTTTTGTGGTTTTTTTTGTTGTTGTTTGTTGTTTTTGTTTTTGTTTTTGTTTTTGTTTTAGGTAGGCCTGTAGTTCTATAACTGTCCCTCTCAGGACTGCTTTCACTGTGTCCCATGGATTTTGGATTGTTGTGAATTCATTTTCATTTGTTTCCAGAATGTTATTTATTTATTCTTTGATCTCTTTGGTAACCCTATCATTGTTTAATAGCATGCTATTTAGCCTCCATGTGTTTTATTGTTTTTTATCATTTTTATTGTAGTTTATTTTTAATTTCATCCATTGTGATGTGAGAAGATTCTTTATATATATATATATATATATATATATATATATATATATATATATTTGATTTTTTACAGAGAGGAAGGGAGTGGGATAGAGAGCCAGAAACATCGATGAGAGAGAAACACTGATCAGCTGCCTCCTGCACACTCCCCACTGGGGATGTGCCCGCAACCAAGGTACATGCCCTTGACCGGAATCGAACCTAGGACCCTTGAGTCCACAGGCCGACTCTCTATCCACTGAGCCAAACCAGTTAGGGCGTGAGAAGATTCTTGATATGATTTCTACATTCTTGAATTTGAAGAGACTATATCTTGTGTCCTTATATGTGGTCTGTCTTTGAAAATGTCCCATGTGCACTCAAGAAGAATCTATGTTCCATTGTTTTCGGGTGAAATGTTCTGAAGATGTTGATTAGTTCCATCGCATCTAGTGATCCATTTAGGATTGCTGTTTCTTTGTTGATTTTTTTTTTGTCTAGAATATTTATTCAGTAATGACAATGGGGTTTTAAAGTCCCTACTATGATTGTATTGGTGTCAATCTCTCCCCTGATATGTTCCAGAAGCTTTTTTATGTATTTGGGTGCTCCTGTATTGTGTGCATACATGTTTACTAGAGTTATAGCCTCTTGCTGTATTCATCCCTTTAGTATTATGAAGTGGGGTTCTTGTTATGGCCTTCACTTTGAGTTCTATTTTATCAGATATAGGTATTGCTACCCTAGCTTTTTATCATTTATTTTTGCCTGTAATTTTTTTCCCCCATCCCTTCATGTTCAGCCTGTGTGAGTCCTTTGTTCTGAGGTGGGTCTCTTGTAGACAGAATATATAAGGTCATGTTTTTTCTCATTCATTCAGCCACCCTATGTATTTTGATTGGAGCATTGAGTCCATTTACATTTAAAGTTATTATTGACAGGTACTTGTTTGTTGCTATTTTTATTCTTTATGCCTGTGTTGCTTCTTCTTTTTCTATTTATTCTTTTTACAACAGTCCCTCCCTTTAGCATTTTTCTCATTGCTGGCTTGGTGGTAATAAACTCCCTTAGACTTATTTTGTCTGGTAAGCTCCTGATTTCACCTTCAATTTTGATTGATAGCCTTGCTGGATAAAGTATTCTTAGATTCAGTCCCTTGCTTTGCATCACTTTGTATACTTTATTCCATTCCCTTCAGGCCTGATGTGTTTCTGTCGAGAAATCATTTGATAGTGTAATTGAAGTTCCCTTGTAGGTAGCTTTCTGTCTCTCTCTTGCAGTTCTTAATTTTTTTTCATTAATTTTTGCCATTGTAATTACAACAAGAGTTGGTGTGGGTCTTTTGGGGTTCATCTTATTAGGGACTTTGTGCTTGTGTGACTTTTTCTTCCCCAAGTCAGGGAAATTTTCTGTCATTTTTTCTTCAAATATGTTTTCTATTCCATGCTCCCCTTCTTGACCTTCTGGCACCCCTATTATGTGGGTGTTGCTTCATTTCATGTTGTTACAAAGCTCTCTTAAACTTTACTCCTGCTTTTTGATATTTTTTCCAGTTGCTGTTCCAATTGGGTGTGTCTTTTTACCCTGTCTTCTAACTCACTGATTCGGTCCTCTGTTTCATCTAGTCTACTATTGAAACCTTCCATTGTGTTTTGCAGTGCTGCTATATCATTTTTCCTTTCCTCTTGATTTTCACATATTTTGTTGATTTTATCATTTAGCCCAGCAATCGCCAACCTTTTGGACCTCATGGACCACCAGTGGTCTGTGGACCACCAGTTGGCAACTGTTGCTCCAAAGGTTTCCTTAAACCAGCAGTCTCCAACCTTTTGGACCTTACAGACCACTAATGGTCCATGCATCACCATTTGGCGACTGCTGATCTAGCCTGTTTAGGAACTTTATGACCCTTACTCAAAATTCTTTCTCTGACATATTTTTTGCCTCCATTTATTTAGTTCCTTTTCTGGTGATGATTCCTTTTCTTTCCTTGGGTGGTTGGTTCTTTGTCTTCCCATTTTTGCTGTCTCTTTCTGGCTCTGTGCACCTTTCTTGGGGTTTGAGAGGTTGAAGACCCTATCAGGACAATGTGCATGACACTTCTGCCTATTCTGCTGCTATTTTCTCTTTCCTAAGCCTGGTTTCTTTCAATGGACTGTCCAGGTAGGCTCTCTGGCCTTCACAGTCCAAGGAGCTAGCTAGACTTCCATAAAGCACCCATATACCAGCCTTTTCTATTCCTTGTCCCACTCTCCCTACCCTCACTCCTGCTTTCAGGGGTCACTCCCTGAGCCCTTATCTAAGGCTCTGCTTTCAGAGGAACCTAAATCAAAGCAACGAGAATTTTTTTTTAATTTTTAAATTTCTCAATTACAGTTTACATTCAATATTATTTTGCATTAGTTTCAGGTATACATATATGAATGTTAGACAGCCATATACTTTACAAAGTGGTCCTCCCAATATTCCAAGTACCCACCTGGTACTGTACATAGTTATTACAATACTAGAGGTCTGGTGCATAAATTCATGCATGGGTGGGGTCCCTTAGCCTGGCCAGCCCAGTGGGGCCAGCTGGGGAGAGGGACTGTAGGATGTTGGCTTGGGGAGGGACCACAGGAGGTTGGCCGGCTGGCCCTGCCCCCTACCAGGACCCATCAGGGCTGGGCCAGCCAGGGAGAGGGGCCATGGGAGGTTGGCCAGCTGGCCTTGCCCCTGACCAGGGCCAATCAGGGCTAGGCAGGCTGGTAGGAGGGGCCATAGGGTTGGCTGTCCAGCCCTGCCATCATCAGGGCCCATTGGGGCTGGGCAGGCTGGAGGAAGGGGCTGCAGGAGGTTGACTGGCCTGGGGAGGGACCATGGGAGGTTGGCAGGCCAGGGGGAGGGACTACAGGAAGTTGGCCAGCAGAGACCACGGGGGGGGGGGGTTTGGCCAGCAGGCCCCCATCAGGCAATCAGGGCCTGACTGCTAGAAGGAGGGACCACAGGAAGTTGGCTGCTGCTGGCTGTAGGAGGTTGGCTGTGGGAACACACTGACCACCAGAGGGCAGCTCCTGCATTGAGCGTCTGCGCTCTGGTGGTCAGTGCATGTCATAGTGACCAGATGTTCCAGTCATTCTGGTTGTTCAGTCATAACAGTTGCTTAGGCTTTTATATATATAGACTAGAGGCCTGGTGCACAAAAATTTGTGCACTCGGGGGGGAAGGGGGTCCCTCAGCCTGGCCTGTGCCCTCTCGTAGTCTGGGACCCCTCGGGAGATAACGACCTGCTGGCTTAGGCCTGCTCCCGGGTGGCAGAGGGCAGGCCCAATCCCTAGGTGCAGCCCCTGGTCGGGCTCAGAGCAGGGCCGATTGGGGAGTTGGGGCACCACCCCCTGTCCTACATAGAGCAGGGCGATCGGGAGGTTGTGATTCCACCCTCAGTCACACTCAGGGTAGGGCCGATTGGGGGGTTGGGGCACCATCCCCTGCCACACTCAAGGCAGGGTCGATGGGGAGGTTGCGGCGCCACCCCATCATGCACAGAGCAGGGCCAATCAGGGGGTTGGGGCATTTCCCCCTGTCACCCACAGAGCAGGGCCCATCAGGGGGGTTGGGGCTCCATACCCTGTCACGCACAGAGCAGGGCCCATCAGGGGGTTGGGGTGCCGCCACTCTCACACTCAGGGCAGGGCCGATGGGGAGGTTATGGCTCTACCCCGTCACACACAGAGCAGGGCCTGTGAGGGAGTGGGGTTGGGGCACCGCACCCTGTCACACACAGATCAGGGCCTGTGGGGGGGGGGGGTTGGGGAGCCACACCCTGTCACACACAGAGCTGCAGGGCGATCAGGGGGTTTTGGAGCTGCCCCCTGTCACGCTGATCCCGGTGCCAGGCGGCCTCACGGCTCCTCTGATCCCGGTGCTGGGAGGCATATTACCCTTTTACTATATAGGGTAGAGGCCTGGTGCATGGGTGGGTGCCAGCTGGTTTGCCCTGAAGGGTGTCCTGGATCAGGGTGGGGGTCCCCACTGGGGTGCCTGGCCAGCCTGGGTGAGGGGATGATGGCTGTTTGCAGCTGGTCACACATCCTTCAGGGTGGAGGTCCCCACTGGGGTGCCTGGCCAGCCTGGGTGAGGGGATGATGGCTGTTTCCAGCTGGTCACACACCCTTCAGGGTGGGGGTCCCCACTGGGATGCCTGGCCAGTCTGGGTGAGGAGCTGAGGGCTGTTTTCAGGCTGGGGGTGACTGAAGCTCCCAACCGCTCCTTTTTTTCTTTCATTTTTTTTTTTTATTCTGGGCCTGCTTTAGCTTTGAGGCTTGGCTCCAGCTCTTAGGTCTCCGCTGCTGAAAGTAGGTTTCTGGCCTTTGCTTACAATGTTGCGATCCTGCTGGCTGAAGCCCGGCAGATTTCTGGGGTTTTGTTTAGCTTCTATGTTTGTTACATAGTTGCTTGCAGCTCTGAGGCCTGCAGCGGCAGGCGGGGAACGTTGAAGTCTTCCGTCACTGAAGCAAGCAAGCCTCATGTTAGTTTCAAGCTGCCTGGCTGCTGGCCACCATCTTGCCTGGCAGTTAATTTGCATATTGCCCTGATTAGCCAATGGGAAGGGTAGCGGTTGTATGCCAATTACCATGTTTCTCTTTTATTAGATAGGATTATTGACTATATTCCCTATGTTATAATTTACATTCTCGTGACTATTTTGTAACTACCAACTTGTACTTCTTAATTCCTTCACCTTTTTCACCTAGCCCCTAATGTCCCTCTCCTGTGGCAACCATCAGTCTGTTCTCTGTATCTGTGAGTCTGTTTCTATTTTGTTTGTTCAGTTATTTTGCTCTTTAAATTCCACATATAAATAAAATCATATGATATTTGTCTTTCTCGGTCTGACTTATTTTTAATTTGTTTACTCATTTATTTTGTTCCCCTCCTCACTAGAATGTAACTCCACAAGGTGGTAGCTTTGTTTTCTTCTCTGTGTATACCCAACAAATATTTTAGTGCCTGACACATGTCAGATGCTCAATAATTATTTGTTGAATGAATGGATGGTGGATTGATGAATGAATGAAACCATGGACTGAGAACTTAACTATTGTAAATGCTTTAAAAATATCACTTTATTTAATCCTCAAAATGAGACTTTAAAACATGTTATATTCTCACTATACAAAAGAGGAAACAAAGCCTCAAAAATTATGGTATACTAGTTTTATCAGAATCACACAGCTAGTCAGTGCCAGATACAAATCCAAGTTTTCTGATTCCAAAAGCCTTATACTTTCTACTTCAGTAAAATGTATTTATTTACTCATTCAACATTTATTGAACATCTATTTTGCACCAAAAACTATGCCAGGTCCTAGGGATACAGAAATGACTAAGATACCACCCTGCCCTGCAGTTTTCATCTAATTGCGGATACAGATAAGTAACCAGATAATTACAGTAGTGGCGATAAATGCTACATTAGCTGCACTAGAGAAAGGGGAGGCAATAGAGTATAGGCTTTGGAGCCTGAAAATTTGGGTTTCAATTCCAGCTCTGCTATACTCTAACTTTGTTACTTTGGGCAAGTTTCTTAACCTGTGCCTTAACCAATGCCTCAGTTTCTTTAGCTGTAAAGTGGGAATTATAGTAGAGTACCTATTCTATAAATGAGTTAATACAGGTAAAGTGGCACATAAAAGATACTCAATAAATGTTAGCGGTTGCTAGAGGTGCATAAGAGGGGGATATAAGACCAGTAAAGCAGTGTTCATTGAAAGCTTCTCAGAGTGACAAAGATGTTTGAGCTGATCTTTGCAGAAGTAGTAGATATAGTGGCCAGACAGGTTTAGAACGCTGGGAATGGCATTTCAGGTAGAGGAAAACATATACAAAGGCTTTTCTCCCTGCCAGCCTATTTGAAGCTCATCAGCCAAATTGCAATTTATTCAGAAACCTGGCACTGTGATCCCTGTTCTTTCTTTAAGCTAAAATGGCTTTCACATACATCATGTGATTCCAGTGATGCTCTCAATGTTCCAAAGACAATGTAAAATGAGACCAAAGAAAAAGACAGAAGCAGTAGGTGCTCATTATAGGCTGGTGGGCATAGAGGAAAAGCAGGGCATGAAGAAGCATATCCCATACACATTGGTATCTGTCCAAGTACCTGGCAGCTAGTAAGGTGGCTAACAAGGACAGGGAGAGGGTCAGAGAAAACCAGGGTCCCAAGGGAGGGAAACTGCTGCTGAGTTAAAACAGTCAGGGATGGTGAAGAAAAGATGAAGAGAGGTAGAAGCAGAACAAATAGGAAGTTAATTTAAAACTCCACAGAGTATGCACTCCCAATTAAACCAGCTTTATGCAATCATTTAAAAAGTTCCTTTAAATCACATTTGTCATACCGGCATCCTGCTGAGAAGAAAAAAACACTGCTGTGTTGTGGTTGTAACTTTTGTAGAGACATTTCTGGAAGAGCCCAGTAAATGGGCCAGATGAAAGACTGCCAGTGGGCTAAGGATCCCCGCCCTAGCCTTCAGCACACTTCGGAGAGTTGAAGGGGAAAACCAGCCTGCAGCCCAGTTTATAACTCTGAAGTGAGGCAAGCCTGATGTTTGGCACTCTAAGCTCACAAAGAGAATTTTTAATGTCTCATGATGGCTCTTGCTTGACAACTTCCACAAGAATTGGCCAACGCAATGTGATATTTTGGTATCTAGAATCAGGACATAATTCCTTCCTGGAGTCTTTGTTCTGTGTCCCTGGGATGTGGCAGGATTTGATGATGATGAAAACTGGTGTTTGGGGCCTGCCTTGCTTTTAATGCTTTTATGATCACAATCTATATGCAAACTTTATAGCACTCACTAGCCTTCTGGAAGTAGTCAAAGGAGCTATGAGCCTTGGTGGGGAGAAAAAGAGGAAGCAGACAATCTTACTGAGTACCAAAAACTTGGAAATCCAAAACAGTATCTTTAAATCCATCTGATCTCTGGGGAAGAAAGATACACTTGGAATGGGTATGTGAGTTACCAAAGTAATACAGTTAGTGACAGAGCCCTGATCCAGTTTTAACAGTGTTCTGTTCAACTTAAGGAAAGCATTGGCCTGAATGTTGTTGCTTTAATACAGCTAAGCACATTTTTGTTTTGTTTTAAAAGAAGCTACATGATTCATGTTAATTCTCTTGATTTTGCTGCCATACATTATTACTCTGTCAAGAGGGTCCAGAGAAAAGAATGTAATTTCTCATGCCAATGGGTTACTGATCTGCATGATTTTTCTATGGCATAGATTTTTGGAAGGCTGCTTATAGTAAAATTCAAAAGGTTTCAAATAACCTCCTTAACTGCAAAACAAACCAGTCCTTTTTTCATTGCCTTCATAAGCCTTTCAGCATGAGGATGCCAGGACTTTTGAAGAGCCTTTACACCCCTCAACAAGTAGGCCAAATTGATTTACTTCCCCCACCTCTTTGCACACCCCCCCCCCCCCCCCGCTTCCCAATGTTTCCTAGGCCACCTCTGGCTCAGTAACTCTGCTGTCCTCCAAACTATTCTCCCTAACCAGCATCCCATGCTACCAATTTTTCCAAATATACCTACCTTAATTTTTTATTAACCAATTTCTTCATGCTAAGTAGTGTGCTAGGTACTTTGTACATGGTGTATCACTTAATCCCCAAGTTTCCTCCACGCTTCCTGCCATCACCATCATCATCCAGGAAAAATTTTCCTATCCTGTCAGGGCCTTGCTTGAATTGCCAAGGTAACAGTTAGTTATCTTACAAATTAATTTATGCTAAAATGTTAAATGACACCCCTCAAAACACACTAGATAGACATCTGTAAACCCTTCTATTGGCCTTACTGGAAAGGCTCTAATTCAGAACTCCTCGTAATAATAATACCCTCTATTTTTACAGTTTCTAAAAGTCCTTTCATGTAATTACCAAACATTATCCCTTAACTATATTGAGGTGTTCATGAATACTTCATCTGCTACCATATAATACAATGGCATGTTTTTTGTTTTGTTTTGCTCTGCCCCAAATTGCAGCCTTAACCAACTGCTTCTTCTGAGGTCCTGGCTCTGCTCTGACAAATCCTGTTTCCCTGACATAGGAAGCCAGAATGCCCAGGGGCTGTAAGCAGAGGGGAGGAGCAGAGACAGTAAGAAGAAAGCCAAGAAAGTCCAGAGTAATGCTGAAAACGGTTTCCTAACTTTATTACACAATCTAATCCTGTAAGTATCTGAACCTCAGGCCAAACCTCTAGGCCAACCACTCCTGGCAGCTGGTGCCGCTCATGCCAACTCCCACCTTAGGTTAATGGTCTGGGCTTTAATCTTCATTCCCTCACCTGTCACTAGCACAATCTGAGCTAGCGTGGCAGACCTAACTAAAACCTGACTTCCAGGACTTCCCAATACACTAAAATAATGTGGTTGCCCAATCAGGAAGGGCATTCCTCAAGGCAGCTCTATGTCCCCTAACACCACCACCATTGGTCTGACAGTGGGAGCTTCCTGAGGGTAAAGCAGTGTCTCCTCTAGTGGGTGGGCATCTGGCAAGAAGAAAAAGGTAACTGAAAACATTGAGGCCAGAGGTCAGAATGGCAGAGTTAGAAGAAAATTTTGAGATCATCTTGATCAGTGAATCTTAGACTTCAGCATGTATCAGAATCACCTGGAGGACTCATTAAAACACAAATTACTGGGCCTCACCCTAGGGTTTTTCATTATGAACAATTATTATTTGTAACAAGTTCCCTGATGATGCTGATGCTTCTCATTCAGGGATCACACTTTGAGAACCACTGTGCTAATCCACTCTAAACATTTCACAGGTAATGATATTGAATCCCAGAGAAGGAAAATAATGTCTCCATTTTACTGACTTGGAAACAAATGAGCAGTTTAGTAACCTGCCTAAGGCTACACAACTAGTAAATGGTACTGACTTTTCAATTGAGCCATCCCAATGCTGAGCTCTCTACTCTTCACAGTGCTGTGGCAGCTGGAGTCTATGTTTGAGTCCTGGCTTCACCATTTCCTAGCTATGTGACCTTGAGTAGGTTACTCCATCTATAAAATGGAGGTAACAATGGTACCTATTTCCTGGGGTAATTGTAAGAATTCAATTACATAACATATGTAAAACACTTATGGGTAAACAGTCCTGTTCCTTATTAAAATAAGGGCTCAGTAAAAGGCAGTTACTATCATCACCATGGCTAAAGTGGTTTTTGTTGTTAGTTGAGGAAGGTTGGGATACCCTTTTTTCCGGTTTCTGGATCCCAATTAGAGAAACATCAATTAACATAACACTGTTGACCTGTCTTCAGCCTCTCATTTCCTCCTCCTCAAGAAGAGGAAAATCTGATCGGTAGATTTGGGAGCAGGAACAGGCCATGTATAGCCAGTAGAGATCTATCTGGTTTTAGAGGAAATGAGCTCTATTATACTCATTGCCATATAATACCCCCTGTAGGCAAAACCTAGACTTTCCTTGCGTTTCTGGGGTGTATCTCTGCCTACTTTTGAAGTTCAGAATTAAGAAGTCCACTTGGCAAATACATCTAAGCCACTTTTTCTAGAACTTTTATCAGAAATAAAGCTCTTTTTTATCTCAACCTGCTTTACTTCTTCTTTCTTTCAATCAGTTCAGAATTGACGGATTAAAATAAAGGATGTTATTTATTGAGCAACCTCAAATCTCTGCATTACTATTGCTCATCCATGTGAGTTAGTGGAAGACCTTGTATTGAATCTAAGTCTCCAACCGCCTACTCCAGTGCTTATTAACTATCATAGCTTCATTATATTAAAAATGCTTCCAGGGCTGCATTTCATCTACTTCATCCTATATAATAAAAGACTAATATGCAAATTGGCAGGAGTTTGACTAGGGGGCAGGGCCGGCCTGCCAACCACCCACAGTCCCTCCCACAGTCAGCCCAGCATGATTGGCCTTGATCGGGATGTGCCAGTAGGACCCCACCTGTGCATGAATTCGTGCCCTGGGCCTCTAGTATTTTATAAAATTTTATTGAAGCATAACATATACATAAAAGTGCATAGACCATAAGTGTATATCTCATTGAATTTTCACAAACTGAACAAATGCATGTAACTAGCACCCAGATCAACAACCAGCATATCAGAAGCCTTTGTATGTCCACCTCTGGGCACTACCTCCCTTATTTTCTTTAGTTTTTAATAGAAAGATAAAATCCTCCCTCTGTGAGAAAATAATTTACATGCCCTACCATCACATAATCTTGGGTTGAATTAGGAAATCAAATCAGCCCTCTCAGTCTTCACTTGAATAAACAATTTCCTCTCCACAAGCTATGCAATTTGAGCATCATGTAAATGCTTCCAGCATCATGTAAATATATCTTGTGCATTCCCTGTAATTGCCAGTGCAAGATTCAAAACCATGCAAACATCTTCCCTTCATTTTCATTGGAAGCTGTAGTTTATTCAGGAGTGACTCTGGCAGAGGAAATGGCCTCAAGCACTAAGGAACAGTGCTTAAGGTTCCTTAAACTGGAAAGAAGATGGAATGAGGACTGCTGAGGTTTGGGTGTAGTCCCACCCACCTCCTTGACCTTCCAAATCTTGCAGTCATGCAGACCACCCCTACCTCCACAATATACACACGTATACACACGAACACACAGATCCAAATGGGCTGGTGACTGTTGAACTGGAAACTTGTGCCATGTACTTTCGTCATGAAAGATATTTATTATTTAACTTCCACATCTCAGAGGTAGCAAAGATTTACATTAGGTATTCTAAGTTATGAAATTTATTCTCAGAAAATCCTTTCTTTAACACCTGGGTGGGTAGATTAGTTGAGAGCACTACTGGATCACCATCATCCTTAGAATAAAAGCAAAACCTGCAGGGATCTACAATCATCCTATCTATCTATCTATCTATTTATCTATCTATCATCTATATATCTATTCATCTATCCTGTTTCCCTCCCTCTCTCCATTCCTTCTGCCCTCTTTCCCCTCTCTCCCTACATTACCAGTTACCAGTTACACTGGCTTCCCTCCTATTCCTTACTATACTTCTGTCTGAAATGCCCTTTTTCCTGATTTTAGCAGGCCATCCCCTCAGTCATTCTCAATTCAGCTTTAATGTCACTTTCTCAGAGAAACCACCTATGACCACCCCCTAATCAATTTCTTCCTATTTTATTTCCTTCAAAACACTTATGACTACCAGAAATTACATTTTGTTACTTGTGTACTTGTTGATTGCCTGTTGCCCTCACCAGGAAGGAAGCTCCTAGGAGGTAAGAGCAAGGATTTCATCTGATTTGTTCACCACTGTATCTCAGTATATAGAACATTGCTTGACATATAGTAGGTACACAATAAATATTTTTGAGTGCATGAATAAATTGCTTTAAACTATCTGTGTGCACTGAAATCACCATGTAATACACAGCATCACTCATAGCAGTCTCTAGAAAGTATGGATTTCAAAACCAGCAAAACCTAGGTTCAAATGCTGATCTTTCCCCCTTGCTAATAAAGCTCGGTGACCTTGGACAAGTTTCTCAACCTCTCTGAGCCCATTTGCTCATACTTAAAATTATCATAATCTCTACTTCACATATTTGTTTTTATGATTAAGTGCTGCAATTTATATAAAGCTTACAAAACAGTGAGCCAGAACATGATAGATCTCAATGCACAGCCTCACTCCTTCTAGTCCTTACTATTATATTCTTGCCCACATGCCTTGATTGGTCTTTTTGTCTAGATGTGTGTAACTATTGTTCTCCCACCCTATTCTCCCCACTCTCACAAACTGTCCAAACCAAACAACTATAGCAACAACATAAAATTCTGATGCCTGACAAGGCCATGTGGAAGAATTACCATTTAAGTTCGAATTTCTTCAGTGACTGGTATGTTGCTTCCTGCCTATCATTTGTCTCCTTCGAATGGCTCATGTGTGTTGTTATGAAGAAATCAAGCTGAAGTTCTGTACGTGTGGACTTTAAGTCATAATAAATCTTTCATATGTCAAAAGTCCTAATCTGCCCATCAGAGGGCAGAAAGGTTGATTAGAAGGTTTAAAAGCTTCACTTATCATTTTAAGAGTTTGTTCTTTCTTTTTCTTCTTACTTTCTTTTTTGGGTTAATCCTCAACCAAGGATATTTTTTCCATTGATTTTTAGAGAGAGTGGAAGGAAGTGGAAGAGATAGAGAAAAAGAGAGAAATATTGATGTGAGAGAGACACATTGATTGGTTGCCTTCCAAACTCACCCTGACCAAGGCTGGGGATTGAACCTGCAACCCAGGTACGTGCCTTGACTGGAATAGAACTGGAGATCCTTCTGTCTGCAGGTCGATACTTTAATCACTGAGCCAATTCAAGCCAGGGCTTACTCTCTTTCTGAAGAAACATTTGGAGATGTTTCAATCTTTTTTTTTTCCTGAATGGAAAGTTAAATGGATTAACATCAAAGGAATGCTACAACTCTACTAGGGAAAATTCTAGTCACTGTGGAATAATCACTAGGAAGTACTGTGGAAGTCATTTGATTCAATCTCTTCATCTGACAGAAGAATCAAGACCCACAGAGGAGCCATGTCACTTTCCCAAACTCACAGAGAGTTAATGGCAGAGCCAAAGCCAAGCCCCAAGTCATCTGACCTTTAGTTTTGAGTTCTTTTTATTAGGTCAAACTGTCCCCCTGTTAGAACTCAACATCTCGAAGAAAGGATTGGGGCAGCAAACTCAGGCCTTTACATAGAGACTGACTGAATGCATGTGTCTTCCATCTATTAGTACATAGATATTTAAAAATGGTAAGAGAATGTCCCAATCAGGGTCCCCACAAGAAACAGGCAGGCACACTCAATTGAGTAATTTAAGAAAATTTCAATAGAGGTACTGGGAGGGATGAGAAATGAGTTATCACCTCAGCACTGAAAGGACAACAGGAGGGAACTGCTCCCAGCAGGAGAGAGAGAGAAGGCTCCATGGGGATGGCTTGCTGACTGGAGCTGTGACCTTTCCTTGATATACCTAATCAGTTGATGGCATCTTACAGGGAAAAAGCCGAGCAATAAATATCACAACTTTCTTCTCTCTGATCCCCTACTAGTGTTCTCCATTGGTCTACTCTACATTATAGGGAAGCCTAGTGAAGGAGTCTAAGACAGATTTCTCTTCCAAAACACAGTAGGGTAGAAAAAGATGAAGAATGGGTCTAGAGATAAAGGGACAATATCCAGAATAATTGACAAAGGAACACATACTTAGAGAGCACCTATCAAGTTTCAGAAATGTTCCAATTTCATTTATTCCTCCTTTGCCATACTTATTTTCCCCATTTTACAGATGATGAAATTAAAGCTAAAATAGGTTAAATAATTTGTTCACGGTTATACAGCTAACATTTGAACACAGGCTTGTTAGGCTCCAAAGTTTTTGTTTATTTTCTCCATAGTGTCCCTTGCTCTCAGAGATGTATTGGCAAACATATTGCTATGAGAGCCATCTGAGATTTTACTGCCTATGGTTTCTTCTAAGATTTTTATGGTTTCATGACTTACATTATCCATTTTGAGTGTAGTCTTGTGTACAGTGTAAGTTGGTGGTATAGTCTCATTTTTTTTTTGCATGTACCAACCCAATTTTCCAAGCAGCATTTATTGAAGAGACTGTCTTTACTCCATTGTATGCTCTTGCTTCCTTTGTCAAATATTAATTGAGCATAATGGCTTGGACCTATTGCTTAAAAAAACACCTCTGAATAGTAGCACCAATTTTGAGAAAGAAGAACAAAGTTGGAGGGATCACAATACCAGATATTAAGATACTCTTAACTACCCCACAGTATTGGAAAGGTTTAAGAAGGATAGGTATCAAATTGCTTTTGAATGTTTGGTAGGATTCACTAGTGAAGTCACGTAAAATACCTTCTTGGGAGGTGTTTTACTGTTGTTTCAATTTCCTCATTGCTGATTGGTCTATTTATTTGTGGTTCCTAGAATGTTATATATTTCTAGGAACTTATTCATTTCTTCTGAGTGGCATATACCCTTTCAAAGTATTCTTGTATGATCCTTTGCATTTCTGTAGTTCTATGGTAACTTCTCCTTCATTTCAGACTTTGTCTTTTCTCTTTTTTTCTTAGTGAGTCTAGCCAGAGATTTCTCAATTTTATTAATCTTTTCAAAGAAGCAGCTTTTTGTTGCATTAAATTATTTGTATTGTCTTTTTTCTCTATTGAATTCAATTCTGCTCTAATTTTTATTATTTTTATATGTTAATTTGGGCTGCTTTATTATTCTTTTTTTTAGTTCTTTCAAATGTATTGTTAGGTTCTCTGTTCTATTCCATTGATCTATAATCCTGTTCTTGTGCTAGTACCAGGCTGTTTTGGTTAGAGTGTCTTTGTAGTATAACTTGATATCTGGTATTGTGATCCCTCCAACTTTGTTCTTCTTTCTCAAAATTGGTGCTACTATTCAGGGGTGTTTTTTTTTTAAGCAATCGGTCCAAGCCATTATGCTCAATTAATATTTGACAAAGGAGGCAAGAGCATACAATGGAGTAAAGACAGTCTCTTCAATAAATGCTGCTTGGAAAATTGGATTGGTACATGCAAAAAAAAATGAGAATATACCACCAACTTACACTGTACACAAGACTACACTCAAAATGGATAATGTAAGTCATGAAACCATAAAAATCTTAGAAGAAACCATAGGCAGTAAAATCTCAGATGGCTCTCATAGCAATATGTTTGCCAATACATCTCTGAGAGCAAGGGACACTATGGAGAAAACAAACAAATGGGACTACATGAAAATAAAAAACTTCTTCACAGCAAAAGAAACCATCAACAAAATGAAAAGGAGCCCTCTGTATGGGAGAACATATTTGCCAATGATACATCTGATAAGGGGTTGATATCCAAAATATATAAAGAAGTCATACAACTTAACAAAAGAAAGATAAACAATCCAATTAAAAAATGGACAAAGAACCTAAATAGATACTTCTCCAAAGTGGGCATACAGATGGCCAAGAGACATATGAAAAAATGCTCAAAGTCACTGATTATCAGAGAGAGGCAAATTAAAATGACAATAAGGTATCACCTCACACCTGTCAGAATGGCTACCATCTACAAATCAACAAAGGACAAGTGCTGGCAAGGATGTGGGGAAAAGGGAATGCTACCACACTGCTGATGGGAATACAGACTGGTGCAGCCACTTTGAAAAAAAGTATGGAGTTTCCTCAGAAAATTACATATGGAACTGCAATTTGACCCACTGACCACACTTCTAATAATATATCCTAAGAAACCCAAAACAACAGAAAGAATATATGCATCCCTATGTTCATAGCAACACAATTTATAATAGCTAAGTGATGGAAACAGCCCAAGTGCCCATCAGTAGATGAGTGGATAAAAAAGCTGTGGTACATTTACACCATGGAATACTAAGCAGCAGCAAAAAGAAGGATCTCTTACCCTTTGAGACAGCATGGAGGGACCTGGAGAGTATTATGCTAAATGAAATAAGGCAATCAAAGAAAGACAAGTATCACATGATATTACCCATTTGTGGAATCTAAAGAACAAAATAAACTGATGAACAAAATAGATCTGGAGACATTGAAGCACGGAACACACTGACAAACCTCACAGGTAATGTGGGGGTGATTGGGTGTGTGGGGAGAGATTAACCAAAGAACATATATGCATATGTGCATAACCTATGGACACAGACAATAGTGTGGTGAAGGTCTAGGGGATAGCAGGTGCGGAATGGATGGGGTCAACGGGGTAAAAATAGGGGACATCTGTAATATTTTCAACAAAATAATGTTTTTAAAAAGGAGAAAAAAACATCAAAATATGAATAATCAAATGCCAATCCTATATAATAAAAGCCTAATTTGTAAATTGTCCCCTTGGGTGGTCTTTTGACTGGGAGTTCGACCAGAAGACTGGGAGTTCAACTGCTCGCTATGAGGTGCACTGACCACCATGGGGTGGCGCGGAACATGGTGGGCCTCAGCAACATGGCACTGGCAGTGGGCAGCAGTGGAGGCGCTGCTGCCCTGATGCGGCCCAAGGATAGTGGGACTGTGGAGGGATGGTGGAGCAGGTGAGCAGGTGGCACCAGGCCAAGGCAGGCCCTAGCGGGGACCCAATCGCCCCACTGATCACCCTGCAGACAGCAACCAGCTGCTGTTGCAGGGGGCGGGGCTGCTGCCTGGCTCCCAGTCACTGAGGAAGCCAGGCAGAGGGCCCAGCCCCAATTGATTGCCCTGTAGGAGGGATGGTGGATTAGGTAAGGGGGTGGCTCCAGTCCAAGGCAGGGTACCAGGTGGGTGGGGCTGCAGGGCTGTGGGGCTGCAATGCTGGGGGTGCGAGCTGGGGCCGATCTCCACAGGCCACCCCAAGGAACCCACTGATGCACGAATTTGTGCACTGGGCCTCTAGTAAATACATATCTACCAACAATTTTATCTAAAATAAATGAGCAATGAATCGAATGAGCATAATAGACTGATGAAAAAAATAGAACCAGAGGTATAGAAAAAATTTTTTTAAATAAAATGTAATGTTAGGTTGTTTACTTCGGCTTTTGCTTGTTTCTTGAAATAGGCCTGAAATGATATTAACTTCCCTCTTATTACTTCTTTCACTGCATCCCAAAAGTTTTTTATTTTATTTTATTTCACTGTTGAAAGTATTACAAATGTTCCTTATTTGGCCCTCATTTCCCCCCTTTGCCCTCCTCCACCCTTCTCCTATCCCATCCCAGGCCTTCACCTGTCTATGGGCTATGACTAATTTGTACTTCTAAAGTCTTTCTCCTGCCCTAACTGGTTTGGCTCAGTGGATAGAGTATCGGCCTGCAGACTGAAGGGTCCCAGGTTCTATTCCGGTCAAGGACATGCACTTTGGTTGTGGGTACATCCCCAGCAGGGGGTGTGCAGGAGGCAGCTGATCTATGTTTCTCTCTCATTGATGTTTCTAACTCTCTATCCCTCTCCCTTCCTCTCTGTAAAAAATCAATAAAATATTTTAAAAAAAATAAAATAAAATAGTCTTTCTCCTTTTTCAGCCATCCTCCTAACCTGCCTTACATCTGGCAACCATCAAAACATTCTCTGTATCTATGTGTCTATTTCTGTTCTTGTTCATTTGTTTTTATTTTTAGATTCAATTGTTGATAGTTATGTATTTATTGTCAATTGTTCATATTTTTTTTCTTCTTAAAGTAGACCCTTTAACATTTAATATAATACTAACTTTGTGGTGATGAAGTACTTTTGCTTTTTCTTGTCCGTGAAGCTCTTTATCTGACCTTCAATTCTAAATGATAGTTTTGCTGGGTAGAGTAATCTTGATTTTACGTCCTTGCTTTTCATCACTTTGAATATTTCTTGTCATGCCCTTCTGCCTTGCAAAGTTTCTGTTGAGAAATCAGCTGACAGTCACATGGGCACTCCCTTGTAGGTAACTAACTGCTATTCTCTTGTTGCTTTTAATATTCTCTCTTTGCCCAGTTCGTGTGGCTCACTGGTTGAGTGTCGACCTATGAACCAGGAGATCACAGTTCAATTCCCAGTCAGGGAACATGCCTGGGTTGTGGGCTTGATCACCAGTAGGTGGCGCACAGGAGGCAGCCAATCGATTTTCTCATCACTGATGTTTCTATCTTTCTCTCCCTCTCCCTTTCTCTCTGAAATCAATAAAAATATATTTAACAACTCATTTGATTATGGGAACTTGGACTGTTTCCAAATCTTAGCTATTGTAAATTTGATGCTATGAACATAGGGGTGCATATATTCTTTCTGATTGGTATTTTGGATTCCTTAGGATATATTCCTAGAAATGGGATCAATGGGTCAAATGGGAGTTCCATTTTTAATCTTTTGATGAAATGCCACACTGTTTTCCATAGTGGCTGCACCATGCATAGCCCATGGACACGGACAATAGTGTGGTGACAGCCTTGGAGGGGCGGGTGTGGGGTGGAGGGGTCAATGGGGGAAAACATAAAGGGGGAATCTGTAATGCTTTCAACAACAAAGAAAATTTTTAAAAAACAAAAAAATATATATTAAAAATATTCTCTCTTTGTCTTTCACCTTTGGCATTTTATTATTTTTATAATTTTATTTTATTTTTTAAAGTATTACAAATAGTAGTACATATGTCTCTTTTTTCCCCCATTGACTTTCCCCAGTTTCCCCTACCCCTTGGCACATGCCCTAACCCTCCCCTTTATTTTTTTTATTTTTTAAAAAAATATATTTTATTGATTTTTTACAGAGAGGAAGGGAGAGGGATAGAGAGTTAGAAACATCGATCAGCTGCCTCCTGCAAACCCCCTACTGGGGATGTGCCCGCAACCAAGGTACATGCCCTTGACCGGAATCGAACCTGGGACCCTTGAGTCGGCAGGCCGAGGCTCTATCCACTGAGCCAAACTGGTTAGGGCCCTCACCCTCCCCTTTAGTGTCTTGTGCCCATTGGTTATGCTTATATGCATGCATACATGTTCTTTGGTTAATCTCTTACCTCCCCCGCTACCCTCCCCAGCCTTTCTGCTGTAGTTTGGCAGTCTGTTCAATGCTTCTATGCCACTGTATCTATTTTTGCTCATCAGTTTATAATGTTCTTTATTATTCATAAATGAGTGAAATCATGTGGTATTTTTCTTTCACTGACTGGCTTATTTCACTAAGCATAATGCTCTCCAGTTCCATACATGCTGTTGCAAATGGTAAGAATTCCTTCTTTTTTACAGCAGTGTATTATTCCACTTGGTCATGGTGTATGATCTTTCTGATGTAATGCTGGATCTGGTTTGCTAGAATTTTGTTGAGGATTTTAGCATCTATGTTCATCAGCGATATTGGCCTGGAATTCTCTTTCACTTTGTTGTCTTTATCTGATTTTGGGATTATGGTAATGCTGGCTTCATACAAAGACCTTGGAAGTGCTATTTCCTCTTGAATTTTTTGGAATAGTCTGAAGAATATATTTTATTTCTTCTTTGAATGTTTGCTAAAACTCCCTTGTGAAGGCATCTGGTCCAGGGCTTTTGTTTGTTGGAATTTTTTTGATTACTGCTTCAATTTCCTCCATAGTTATCAGCCTATTCAGATTTTTTTATTCCTCATGGTTGAGTTTTAGAAGGTCGTATTTTCCGAGGAATATGTCCAATTCATCTAGGTTGGCCACTTTGTTGGAATAGAGTTGTGCAAATTATTTTTTTTTTACAATCCTTTGTATTTCTGTGGGGTCTGTTGTTATTTCACCTCTTTTATTTCTGATTTTTTTTATTTGTGTCCTCTATCTTTGCTTCTTGGTGAGTCTAGCTAGAGGTTCATCAATATTGTTTATCCTTTCAAAGAACCACCTCTTGGTTTCATTGATCTTTTTTTTATTATTATTATTAGTTAAGGTATTACAAATGTGTCCTCATCCCCCCCATTAACCCCCAACCTCCACCCCCCCCCCCCGCCCCGCACACTCATGCTCCCATCCCCCTGTTGTCCATGTCCATTGGTTTGGCTTATATACATGTATACAAGTCCTTTGGTTGATCTCTTCCCCTTACCCCTGCCCTCCCCTACTTTCCTTCTGGGGATTGATAGCCTGATCGCTATTTCTCAGTCTTTGGGTCTGTCCCTTTTCATCAGTCTATGTTGTTCTCTATAATCCACAAATGAGTGAGATCATGTGGTATTTATCTTTCTCTGACTGGTTTATTTCACTTAGCATAATGCTCTCCAGTTCCATCCATGCTGTTGCAAAAGGCAAGAGTTCCTTTTTTTTTTTTTTTACCGCAGCATAGTATTCCATCGCGTATATGTACCACAGTTTTCTAATCCACTCATCTGCTGATGGGCACTTAGGCTGTTTCCAAATCTTAGCTATGGTGAATTATGCTGCTATGAACGTAGGTGTGCATATATCCTTTCTAATTGGCGTTTCTGGTTTCTTGGGATATATTCCTAGTAGTGGGATCACTGGGTCAAATGGGAGTTCCATTTTTAGTTTTTTGAGGTAGCTCCATACTGTTCTCCACAGTGGCTGCGCCAGTCTGCATTCCCACCAGCAGTGCAGAAGAATTCCTTTTTCTCCACATCCTCTCCAACATTTGTTGTTTGTTGATTTGTTGATGATAGCCATTCTGACAGGTGTGAGATGATAACGCATTGTCGTTTTGATTTGCATCTCTCCTATAATTAGTGACTTTGAGCATGTTTTCATATGTCTTTCGGCCTTCTGTATGTCCTCTTTCGAAAAGTGTCTATCTAGGTCCGTTGCCCATTTTTTTATTGGATTGTTTATCTTCCTTTTGTTAAGCTTCATGAGATCCCTGTAAATGTTGGAAATTAAACCCTTATCGGTGGTATCATTGGCAAATATGTTCTCCCATGTGGTGGGACTTCTTGTTGTTTTGTTGATGGTTTCCTTTGCTGTGAAAAAGCTTTTTATTTTGATGTAGTCCCATTTGTTTATTTTCTCTTTAGTTTCCATTGCCCTAGGAGCATTATCAGAGAAGATATTCCTTCGGCATATGTTTGCGATTTCGCTGCCTGTGGATTCCTCTAGTATTTTTATGGTTTCCCGTCTTACGTTTAAGTCTTTTATCCATTTTGAGTTTATTTTTGTGTAAGGTGTGAGTTGGTGGTCTAGTTTCATCTTTTTGCATGTATCTGTCCAATTTTCCCAACACCATTTATTGAAGAGACTGTCTTGATTCCATTGTATGCTCTTGCCTCCTTTGTCGAATATTAATTGGGCATAGTGGTTTGGGTCGATTTCTGGGCTCTCTATTCTATTCCATTGATCTATATGTCTGTTCTTGTGCCAGTACCAAGCTGTTTTAAGAACAGTGGCTTTGTAATACAGTTTGATATCTGGTATTGAGATCACACCTTCTTTGTTCTTCTTTCTCAGGATTGCTGCAGCTATTCGGGTTTTTTTTTTATTTTTTTTTATTCCAGATGAATTTTTGGAATGTTCGTTCTAGATCTGTGAAATATGCCGTTGGTAATTTAATGGGGATTGCATTGAATCTATAGATTGCTTTGGGTAGTATGGACATTTTGATGATGTTGATTCTACCAATCCATGAACACCATGAACACGGTATGTTCTTCCATCTGTTTATGTCTTCCTCTATCTCTTTTTTCAGTGTCCTGTAGTTTTGGCATATAAGTCTTTTACCTCCTTAGTTAAGTTTATTCCTAGGTATTTTAATTTTTTTGGTGCAATGGTAAATGGGATTGCTTTTGTAGTTTCACTTTCTGTAAGTTCACTATTGGTGTAAAGAAATGCCATGGATTAATTTCTTAGCATTAATTTTGTATCCTGCTACATTGCCGAATTCATTTATTAAGTCTAATAATTTTTTGATGGAGTCTTTAGGGTTCTGTATGTACAGTATCATGTCATCTGCAAATAAGGACAGTTTTACTTCTTCTTTTCCAATCTGGATGCCATTTATTTCTTCTTCTTGTCTGATCGCAATGGCTAGTACTTCCAGTACTATGTTGAACAGGAGTGGTGAGAGGGGGCATCCCTGTCTTGTTCCTGTTTTTAGAGCGAATGGTTTTAGTTTTTGCCCATTGATTATGATGTTGGCTGTGGGTTTGTCATATGTGGCTTTTATTATGTTGAGGTATGATCCCTTAATTCCTATCTTGCTGAGAGTTTTTATCAAGAAAGGGTGTTGGATTTTGTCAAATGCTTTTTCCACATCAATTGATATGACAATGTGGTTTTTTTCTCTCAATTTGTTTATGTGATGTATCACATTTGTTGATTTGCGGATATTGTACCATCCTTGCATCCCTGGGATAAATCCTACTTGGTCATGGTGTATGATCTTTTTGATGTACTGCTGGATCCGATTTGCTAGGATTTTGTTGAGGATTTTGGCATCTATGTTCATGAGGGATATTGGCTTATAATTCTCTTTCATTGTATTGTCTTTATCTGGTTTTGGTATTAGGGTGATGCTGGCTTCATAGAATGAGCTGGGAAGTCTTCCTTCCTCTTGGACCTTTTGACATAGTCTGAGGAGGATAGGTTTTAGGTCTTCCTTGAATGTTTGGTAAAACTCCCCTGTGAAGCCATCTGGCCCCGGGCTTTTGTTTGCTGGAAGCTTTTTGATGACTGCTTCAATTTCTTCCATAGTTATTGGCCTATTGAGATTTTTAGATTCTTCCTGATTAAGTTTTGGGAGGTTGTATTTTTCTAGGAATATGTCCATTTCCTCCAGGTTGTCTAGTGTGTTGGAGTAGAGTTGTTCATAGTATTTTCTAACAATCCTTTGTATTTCTATGGGGTCTGTTGTTATTTCTCCTCTTTCATTTCTGATTTTGTTTATTTGGGTCCTCTCTCTTTGTTTCTTGGTGAGCCTAGCTAGAGGTGTATCAATCTTGTTTATCCTTCAAAGAACCAGCTCTTGGTTTTGTTGATCTTTTGTATTGTTTTTTTGGTCTCTATGTCATTTATCTCCGCTCTGATCTTTGTTATTTCCTTCCTTCTGCTTACAGTGGGCTTTTTTTTTGTTGCTCTCTTTCTAACTCTTCGAGTTGTAGAGTTAGGTCATTTATTCTCATTGTTTCTTGTTTCTTGCAGTAGGCTTGTAGAGCTATGAACTTCCCTCTCAAGACTGCTTTTGCTGTGTCCCATAGGTTTTGGATTGTTGTGTTTCCATTGTCATTTGTTGCCATGATGCTTTTTATTTCTTCTCTGATCTCACTGGTAACCCAGTTGTTGTTTAATAGCATGCTATTTAGTCTCCATGTGTTTGATTTTTCTGGATTGTTTTTGTTGTAGTTGATTTCCAGTTTTATGCCTTTGTGGTCTGAGAATGTGTTTCATATGATTTCAATTTTCTTTAATTTGAAGAGACTTTTTCTGTGTCCCAATATATAGTCTATCTTTGAAGATGACAAATGTGCACTTGAGGAGAATGTATATTCTGTGGCTTTGGGGTGAAATGTTCTGAAGATGTCAATTAATTCCATCTGATCTAGTGAGTCATTTAGGATTGATGTTTCTTTGCTGAGTTTCTGTTTAGAGGATTTGTCCAGTGGTGATAATGGGGTGTTAAGGTCCCCTACTATGATTGTATTGCTGTCAATCTCTCCCTTGATCTTCTCCAGATTTCTTACGTATTTGGGTGCTCCTATATTGCGTGCATATATATTTACCAGAGTTATTTCTTCTTGTTGGACTGCTCCCTTTAGTATTATGAAGTGGCCTTCTTTATCTCTTTTTATGTCCTTCACTTTGAGATCTAATTTGTCAGATGTAAGTATTGCTACCCCGGCTTTTTTTCCACCTCCATTGGCCTGAAAAACCTTTTTCCATCTCTTTACCATCAGTCTGTGTGAGTCTTTTTTTCTGAGGTGGGTTTCCTGTAGACAGCAGATATATGGGTCATGTTTTCTTATCCACTCATTTACCCTATGCCTTTTGTCTAGGGCATTTAATCCATTTACATTTAAAGTTATTATTGATAGAAACTTGTTAGTCGCCATTTTTGTTCTTTACCTCTGTGTTCCTTCTTTGTTTCCTATTTTTTCCGTTTACAGCAGACCCTTTAACATTTCTTGCATTGCTGGTTTGGTTGTAATAAACTCCCGTAGACCATTTTTTGTCTGTGAGCTCCTGGTTTGATCCTCAATTTTGATTGATAGCCTCGCTGAGTACTGTATTCTTGCATTCAGACCCTTCCTTTGCATGACTTTGTATATTTCATTCCATTCCCTTCTTGCCTGATGTGTTTCTGTTGAGAAATCTGTTGCTAGTCTGATGGGGAATCCTTTGTAGGTAACTTTCTGTCTCTCTCTGGCTGCTTTTAAGATTCTTGCTTTGTCGTTGGTGTTTGCCAATTTAATTATTATGTGCCTTGGCTTCGGTCTTTTCGGGTTCATTTTGTTTGGGACTCTGTGAGCTTCTTGGATTTGTGTGAGTTTTTTCTTCCCTATATCAGGGAAATTTTCTGTTACTATTTTTTCAAACAGGTTTTCTATTCCTTGCTCAGTTTCCTCTCCTTCTGGCACCCCTATTAATCGGATGTTGTTTTGTTTAGTGTTGTCCCAGAGTTCTCTTAGGCTCTCCTCCTGCTTTTTAATTTTTTTTCTAGAAGCTGTTTTGTTTGGGTATTTTTTCCTACCTTGTCTTCTAGCTCGCTGATGCAGTCCTCTGCTTCTTCTAGTCTACTGTTGATGCTTTCAATTGAGTTCTTTATAGCAGTGATGTCATTTTTCATTTCTTCTTGGTTTTTCTTCATTTGCTCTTGGTTCCTACACATATTGTTGAATTTGTCTTCCATTCTTTTCATACACCTTATGGCCATTTCTCTGAATTCTTTCTCTGACAGGTTGCTTGCCTCCATTGCCTCCATTTTGTTTGCTTCCTTTTCTGATCATGCCTGTTTTTCTCTCATATGTGGGTTGGTTCTTTGTTTCACCATGATCTCTCTTGGCCAGGTGTTTGGTTATGTAGTTCTCTCTCTGCTGCATTGATTTAAAGGCACAAAATACAATACAACAAGGCACAACATACCAGGCACTGAACATAAATGTATTCACGATATTAATAACCCCAAATAAAGGTGACCACCCGCGCGAAGAGAATTAGGGGATATAGCAGAAAAAAGAGAAAAAGACTAAAGAGAAAAAGAAAAAACAAAAAGGAGTGCCGAAATGAGACTGGGAAAAGGGACAGAATTAAAAAGAAAAAAAAAGTAAGAAAGAGAATGAAATAGAGGTGGAGAAGAGGTTATTTGTATAGGGAGAAAACTCTAATAGAACCGCAACTAATCCCAATAAATTCCATCAGCAGATCCCTGGAGATTAATGCAAACTACAAACAACCACTAATATCAAGTGAGGCAAGGGAAAACAGAAGCACAAAAATAACCAGAGAAAGAAAAAATAAGCAAAACAGAAAAATGAAAATGAAAAACAAAAAATCTCCCAAACAAGCATAAAAAAAACAATATACTCAAAATCAAGCAAACACTAGCAAAACGACAGAGAGAGAAAGAAAAAAAATTGGATAGTGAAGAAAGATAAGAGAGAGGTGTATATAGATTTAGAGCAAGCGATTGGAAATTAGATGTATCAGTAGGGTGAAATTTATACAGTGGGTAAAAAGAATGAATAGGGAAAATCTAAAGCAGGATTAGGGTAAGAGAAACAGGTCGACAAAAGGGGAAAAGTGAGGAAGAGAGTTTTGGCTTACGGGTAAAGGTGAGATAGAGAGAAATGATGCTAAAGGAACGATGAAAATAGAGTGTAGAACACTAATCCCAAAATAAAATAAAGAAAAATGAAAAAAATAAAATTACACTTGAAAAAATGGTAAAATGATAGCAATAATACTGGTTAAAAAAATGTAGTAATTAAAAAGGTAAAATCAGGTGATGAAAAAAATAAAAAAATAATAAAATAAGTTCTTAATGAAATGGTGAAAAAAGAATTTAAAAAAAAGATTAAAATGTGCAGTAGTGAAGGTGCTTCAGATCTTCTACTCTTCTTTTTGGCACACCTTAGTCCTGCCAGACATTCAGGAGAGTGTTGAATTTCCCTGCGATACACTGTCCCTCCGTCCCGTAAACCACAGTCCTGATTTTAAGGCAGGTTGTATTTGTTTACCAGACTGCCTTTATTTGTATGTACAGAAGAGACAGTTTGCGGCTCTGCCTCTGGGTGGCAGTGTGTCTGGATTGACCTCCGAGGTTATAAGTCCTCTCTATCAGTAAGGTTTATTTTCTCTATGGTACTTGAAACTGGTGTGGAAAATTCCACTGCCCAGAGCTGGTTCTTTAATAGTTACTCCCCACTCTGTTTCCCAGGCTCCCCAAAAAGAACTTTCCCCTACAGGTTCTACAAATTACCTCAACTGGGGAATCCCCTGCACTGGGTTTAATAATCAAACACACGGATCTAAGGGGAACTGTAACAACAAGAGCCTGATACGTTGTGCGAATTCGCAAGCCTCCACCTTCCAGGTCTGCGCCCAGTCTCTGCGCACCCACTCGCCCCTGGCACCAAGCAGCCAGCACACTGGCAAAATCCGAGGCTGTGTTTTTACATCCAGTCCAGCTATGGGCTTATTTTTAGCGTTCTCTTCTGCCAGGAGCCTTGTGGAGCCCCTTCCCCACTCGCAGGTCACGCTGGTCCCAACGGCTGCAGACTCCGTGGGCCGCAGATTTCGCCCCGCGCGCGCACGTGCGGTCCTCTCTCCAACCTGAATTGCAAACCGCACCTTTAAGGGAAGTCTAATCTTTCTGTGAGAAGAGCAGTTTTCGTCTGAGTTCATGCAGTCACACTGCTTGAGATCCCCTGTTTCCAGGTTAGAAGTTGATCTCTGGATGCTGGTAACAGCCACTCAAGATGGCGCAGTTTCTGCTGCTGAGCCAGCACACTGGGAGAGGTTTCAGCCGCAGTCTCCAACCGTCCTTTTTTTTCTGGGAGTTCTCTGTCTTTCCCGGCAGCAGACTGTCTCTCAGCTGAATATCCTCTGCCTATTTGGACTGTATGTTACCTGTTTCAGCTGCTCACCCTTATCTGCTCCAGGACAAGGCACAGGACATGTCCGTTTATACCGCCACCATTTTCTCCTCCTCCCCTTAACCTTTTTTTTTTTTTTTTTGTCTGTGAAGCTTTTTATTTCCCCTTCAATTTTGAATGATATCCTTGCTGGATAGAGTATTCTTGGATTCAGTCCCTTGCTTTGCATCACTTTGTAAATTTCCGTCCATTCTTTTCTGGCCCGATGTGTTTCTGTTGAAAAATAATTTGATAATCTAATAGGAGATCCCTTGTATGTAACTTTCCATCTCTCTCTTGCAGCGTTTAAGAGTCTCTCTTTGTCCTGAACATTTGCCATCGTAATTATGATGTGTCTTGGTGTGAGTCTTTTCAGGTTCATCTTGTTTGGGACTCTCTGTGCTTGTGTAACTTTTTTCTTCCCCACATCAGGGAAGTTTTCTCATATTATTTCTTCGAATAGGTTTTCTAATCTTTGTTCCTCTTCCTGTTGTTCTGGCACCCCTATTATTCGTATGTAGCTTCGTTTCACGTTGTCCCTTAGCTCCCTTAGGCTCTCCTCCTGTCTTTCAATTTTTTTCTCCAATTGCATTTCAGTTTGGGTGTGTTTTGCTTCCCTGTCTTCTAATTCGCTAATTCGGTCCTCCGCTTCTCCTACTCTATTTTTGAAACTTTCCATGGTGTTTTTTTATTGCAGCTATATCACTCTTCATTTCTTCTTGATTCTTACATAAGTTGTTGATTTTTTCATTCATTTCTTCTTGATTCTTGCAGAAGTTGTTGATTTTTTCCTACATCCAGTTTATGCACTCTAGGACCCTTATTTTGAATTTTTTTTTCTGACATATTGCATGCCTCTGTTTCACTTAGCCACTTTTCTGGTGATTCATCCTTTTCTTTCCTTTGGATTTTTCTTTTTTTTGTCAACCCATTTTTGGTCTCACCAACTGATCTAGATGTTGAGTCATGCAGGGGCTGCTCCTGTAAGTCCTTTTACCTCGCTTCACCCGGCAGCGGCCCTCTCCGCCGGACATGCTGCCCGCTGCCAGTCACCGCGGGTAAAGGAGGACATGTGAGGCTGGTGAACCGCCGCACTTGTTCTGGTCCAGTTGCCGCCGCCACCACCGCAGCTGCCAGCCTCTCATCCACTGTTTAGTAAACTTTTCTGTTTGGTTCCAATCATTAGTAGTTTTAATGTCAAACAAACTCAGGAAAAGATATCAAACATCTGCAGTTTTCAATCACACACCTGGATCTCTGCATTATCCTTCTAATCATCAATCTGATGGAGCTTAATTCCTTCCTCCAAAGCAAGCTTTGCCCTGGTCACTCCTCAAAGTTAACTTCTATATAAAAGGAATCTAAAGGCCACCAGAACAGTAACACAACATCCACAGAGCCTTGCCTTGTCTCCCTTCTGATCAGAGGACCCAGTTCTGGTGACTGGGTTTTTTCACTATTCTGTGCTTTAACTCTTTTTTTAAAATATATTTTATTGATTTCTTACAGAGAAGAAGGGAGAGGGATAGAGAATTAGAAACATCGATGAGAGAGAAACATCAATCAGCTGCCTCCTGCACACTCCCTACTGGGTATGTGCTTGCAACCAAGGTACATTCCCTTGACTGGAATTGAACCTGGGACCCTTGAGTCTGCAGGCCGATGCTCTATCCATTGAGCCAAACCGGTTAGGGCTGTGCTGTAACTCTTGAAGCAGTTTTTTATTTATTTCAATGAAGACCCTTCAGGTATATCATTTATTACTGAATTCAAAAGAAAATGTAAAAGTCTTGCAGAGTCTGGCTGGCAGTGGGTGCATTTGGCATTTTTCTTTTTAGACCCCATAGTTGCTTACTTGAGTTGCAGGCTAGATCCTTTATAAGACAGGGCAGTTGACAAAGTTGGTTTTTGGAGCTGCTCATTTCCTTACTCTGTCTGCTTATTCTTATGTGTTATCTAGCCCCACCCCCCCCCACACACACACATACACTCCACTACTTAACCCTTACCCCCAACCTGGGACACCCTTCCTCTCTTTTTAAGCATCAAGAACTGTCTATTCACTTTTTTTCCTTCCTATTAAAATCTGCTCTGAGGAGTGGTTCTAATCAGTTATTTAGAAATCAGTGTGGATTTAAATCAACTTCCTTCCCTCTCACAGGGAGCCTGTCTTTAAGCTTTATCTGCAATTATGAAATGAAAGATTTTGTTCCTTATTACAGGGATTTCAGGCATTAACAAGTTTGTGAGGAAGGTAGATTTTTGACCAAGTGGACCTTAGGCATCTCAGAAATTGACTGATGATTGTCATACCCACAGTAGTTAACACAGTGGCTAACACACATAGTAGCAGTTCAATGGGAATTTGTTAACTGGATAAGTGGTTATTTACTCCTCCTATCAATAAGGCTTTGGCTGTTCAGCTTTTTCTTTCACTTTTCAATGCCTCCCAGATGGGTATTATGGGGCATGTGCCCATTGTGGATCCTGACATTACAATGGAGTTTGACAATGAAAAAGGTTTCAATATTTGAGAAGATTGAGCCTTGAAGGATAATTCAATGAACAGTCACAGGACAGAATCAGAAATTTAAACAGACATATGTGAATCTTCCAGAATTAAAAACTGTTGAAATTGCTGGAAGATTAGACCATATAAGTCATTTGTTGTAAACCTTCTCTGGCTATACTTTCAAAGAAGAGTATTCCCTGACTTTCAGTCAACTGTGGCCTGATTAGAGGGAGAAGGATCTGAGGAGGTCAGAGGCTGGGCTCTGCAGTCATTTCTAATGAGTTTTTCTTTTGCCTAAAACACAGCAGGAAATGTGAGTGCAAGGTGGAGAAGAGATTTACTTTTTTTCATTATTGCTCACATGAAGCTTATATTTCCATTTGAAAGCTTTTCATGGAAAGCTCTTGGAAAAATTGACCCCTGAAACAAGCATTATTTACAGAGTTTGGGACGTGGCTTTCTGGCTAGGTATAGGTTTGAATGTGATTAGCAGACAAGCCCCCATACTGGGCCTCTTGGCTTCTGCTGGCTGGCATTCATCCCTATACCATCTGGTCTTCCCTGCTTCTGCTACTGCTAGAAATGTCCCTGCTACTGTTCCTTGTACTATGAATGTACTGTGTACGTTCTCTAGTATGTTTTGGAACGGACCCTCCTTCAATGTCATCTGGGAGCAGCCCATCCTCTAGGCACATAAATCAATCATTGCAATTTTATGCAAGAAGTCCTGGGAGGAGGGAGAGGTGTTGAACTCAGGTGAAAATACTTCTGCTCTAATTATTACGTTAACCAGCAGGCAACTTCTTGTGCCTCATCTCTCACACTCCCATTCCTAAAAAGCTTGAGTTGAGCTCTTTCTGGGCTTCATATTGCTTTCTTCAATAGGTTAAGGCTATAACTATTAATAAACAAGGGCTTTTGCTAGAGGGCTGCCAAACTAGTACTTTTCAAGTCTGAAAAATTTGTTCAGCAATTCAAATAAAAGAGATTTGAAATCTCCTATAATCATATAAGTGGCTCTTCCTTTCATATTTTTGCTGGCTATAACTTGAGATGCTTTTTAACTACAAGATCAAGATTTTTATTAAGTAGAAAATGTAATTATTCTCTTAGAGAGGAAAATCAAAACACTCCCAGTTACCTGTCTAAAAAATCCCTTTAACAAATGACAGCTTATCTCAAATCAGAGCAAGAAATGGACTGATTCTGAGCAATATCGGGGCAGGGCAATAAAATCAGGAATCTTTTAAGAATAACATCACTGCTGTGTAAAGCTTGTAAGCACTTTATTAAAGGCATATTTGAAAATATGCAAACCATTGTATTCTAAGCTCAATAAAGCAAAATGATAATCATTGAACAATCTTAAATGCCTTTCAGTATGTAAAAAGCTTACTGGAATGTCCAATAAGTTTGCAGCATCATTTGATATAAAATTTTATTTAATGTAGTTCAAAATCTCATTCCAGTAATCTTCAAGCAAGTATCCAAGTGATTAATACAATTTTCTTTAGCTAGGACCTTAATTAACTAAAACTTTTTCTGAATTGTTTTTTTTTTTTTTTTTCAGAAAGAGGTATATCAAAAGATAACCGTGTCCTACTTTTCTAGTGCATTGAGTTCACTATGGGTTAAATACAATCTTTTAAGCCTTTTACAACAACATCACTAGTCTGAGCTGATGCCATTGATGGTTGGAAAGATGACTCCAAGACCTAGAAATATCTTCAATCTTCAAATATTAAATTTTGTTCAGTAATGTAACTTTCTATACTATACTCACTAAGGCAGGAAATTGAATCATAGGATTTCTAGCCATAAATTTTGAAAAATAATAGGGTTTTAGGTTAACCCCCAGTTACACAGACAAAAAGCAATCAGTCACAATATTCTACTCACAGACTTAATGAAGAAAGAATTGACCATGCTGATGTGTCATTGTGTTGTATGTAGCCAAAAATAATTGCCCATGGTTTGGAAATAGTTTTATTTTATAGTAAATTTGTGGTGATAGAAATTAATCTGTGGAATTTCCTGTTATTCACTATGTACAGCCACCTAGAACAGCAGACGGCTTTAACATTGTAGGTATTTTAAAATATTTTTATCTAAATTGAAGAATGAACATGTGCCTTGTATATTTTTAAGATATTAAACTAATTTTTGTTGCAAATTGCTCCTGATAATCTGTTTCCTTGTCTTGTACTCCTACTACTCATTGAATCAATTGAGCTTATTACTTTAGGGGAAGACAGATATGACCTGGAAAAAATGTATCACCGTTCAGCTGAGTTTCAAAGTATAACTTTCTAAGTCCATTGTGAGAGAATAGTTTCAAAAGCCAGGCTTTGATGAAAATAAATATTTTCTCTGCATACCAAGTGCAAAATGTGGTGGTCTAAAAATAGTACTGCACCATCAGCCATTGTGTAGAAAGGATGGGGGATACTAATATAAAGGAAATATCTGCCACTCAGGAAACTGAAAGCCATTTTGGTGCTTGAAGGAGTTTGGAGATATTTGGGAAGGAATATGCTTACGCTTAAGATGTTGACCCCACACAATAAGCCACAAAAGGGGATGATATCATCCCTCTTGGAGGGGATCACATACTGCCACATATCAACAAAAAGTAGCCACAGTTGAATAGAAATGGCGCCATGAGAAGATAAACAAAAGAGAGGACTAGGGATAATGTACCTGATCCTGTACAGCTATATAGGAAATCTTAAGTTCTCACATGCCCTGGTTGGAGATGCAAGAGTGAAGAAAGGATAGCTGAATCAGAAGAGGCCTGGTATCAGGAAGAGGAGGTGACTGAGTATGGGAACCCTACCATTAGAGTAATGGCAAGGTTTATGGTCGTTAGCAGTGTTTCCCAGCATGATTCTCCAAAGGCCAGGTGACCCCAAGATAGTGTGTGATGGGCACCTGTTCATTACTCATGATAATCAGACATGGTTACAAACATCTCAACAGAGTTCAGAAAGGAACAACAGACTAACGTGCAGCACAGGGTTCCCTTCTCCAGTGCAATGAGGCTATATAATCTTCCCTCTGCACTCTGATGACATCTTGGGAACGGAGAAGAGAATCTATTTTAAGAAAGTAAGAGGTTGCCCTAATAGGAAGTTTGTACTTTTTTATTTTATTTTATTTGTTGGGAAGTTTAAAATTTGAATTGACTGAATATTAACCTGAAAGATACTGTGGGAATTGTGACTTCAGCCAAGATGAAGTCAGATTAAGTTGCTTTATTGTAACTAAGTCAGAGTGTGTAAATTGTATTTTCTCTAATAAATGCATCAATACTTTATAGACTGAGGCAAGTCTCATCTACCTTTCTAACTTCAGCACCAAGTTGTTTTAAATTAATTTTTCCTATCAAACATATTATTTATTTGTTTTTCCAGCTTTATTAGGGTTTAATTGACAAATAAAATTGTATATATTTAAGGTATATAATGTGATGATTTGATACATATATACATTGTAAAATGATTACCACAATCAAGCTAATTAACACATCTATCACTTCACATAGTTACCTTTTTTTTTAGGATCTACTCTCTTAGTAAATTTCAAGTGTACAACACAATATCATTAATCATCACACACACACACACACACACACACACACACACACACACACAGTCAGCATACTGTACATTTGATCTCCAGGACTTACTTAACTTATGAGTGAAAATTTGTACCCTTTGACTAGCATCTCCCCATTTATCACACTCTCAACTCTGTCAATTGTGAGTTAAAAAAATCTACCTTTTTATATATTTACCCTGAGAAAGGTGTGAAAGTGACATGGCAAGAGAAAAGTTCTCTATTTAAATGCAGATTCCACTGGAAGTAGTTTCACTTTAAAATTGTATCACTGAATACTAGATTATTAGTTAACAAAATAGTTGCCCATTAAAAATAATATCTTAGTAGTGGGGGGAGGTGATAAAGACTAGGCACTTTGGAAAAGGTGGTTAAAGAGGATTTAGGAAGTAGGTATAGTCTTCTTAAGATATCTGAGGCCATTTGGGTAGTATTTATCCCATAGTTCTTTTGAAAAATTAAATTTATGGGGTGACATTGGTAAATGACATTATATAGGTTTCAAGTGCACAATTCTATTACACATAATCTGTATATTGCATTGTGTGTCCACTACCAAAGTCAAATCTTCTTCTGTCACCATATATTTGATCTTTTTTACTCTTTATTATCCCTCTTCACTCTGGTAACTGCCATACTGTTGTCTGTGTCTATGTTTTGTTTTTTTGTTTTTCTTGTTTGTTCATTTGTTACTTTCAGTTTTATATCTCACATATGAGTGAACTCCTATGGTTTTTAACCTTTTCAAACTGACTTATTTCACTTAGCATAATATTCTCAAGGTCCATCCATGTCTCAAATGGAAGTATTTCATCTTTTCTTATGTTTGAGTAGTATTCCATGGGCTCCAACCAACTGAGCCATCTGGCCAGGGCTCATTGTAGTTTTGATTTGCATTACCCTACTAGCTGGTGAAGTTAAGCATCTTTTAATATGTCTGTTGGCCATTTGTATGTCTTCTTGGGGGAAGTGTCTGTCCAGGCCTTCTGACCATTTTTAATTGGATTAAAAATGGTCAGAAGGCCATTTTTTGTTTGTTTAGTGTTGTTTTATGAGTTGTTTATATAGTTTCAATATTAACCCTTTATAGGAGCTGCTGTTTGCAAATATCTTATCCCATTTGGTTGGTTGCCTTTTTGTTTTGTTGGCAGTTTCTTTAGCTGTACAGAAGCTTTTTAACTTGATATAGACCTATTTATTTATTTGTTTATTTATTTATTTTTGCAAAGATGGATATTTTATCATGTTAAAGGGGACACTACATCAAGAAGACATAACACTTATAAATACATATACACCCAATCAGGGAGCACCACAATATATAAAGTAACAACTAACAGAACTAAAGGGATAAACTGACAAAAACACAATCATAGTAGGGGACCTAAATACCCCATTGACAGCTATAGATAAATCATCCTAATAGAAAATCAATAAAGAAATATAGGCCTTAAATGACACATTAGACCAAATGGACATAATTGACATTTACAGAGCCTTTCCTCCCAGAACTGCCGGGGTCCAACCCCAGCGGGTCCAGGGGTCCCCAAAGGTGTAGACGGAGTCGGCCAAGAAGGAAGGACATGGAGACAGTGTTCAGTTGATCAGCAGCCTAGCCAGGATCTCCAGCCAGGATCTCCAGCCAAGTTCTGGTCTGGATCTCCAGAGAGGTTCTGCTTAGGATCTCCAGCCAGGTTCTGTATCCATGTTGTCTTGCTAGGTTCTCCAGCCAGATTCTCCAGGTTCTCCAGCCAGGTTCAGTTACCAGGTTCTCTTGCCAGTTTCTGTAGTCAGGTTCAGTCCAGGATCTTTTGCCATGTTCTCTCCAGCGAAGTTCTTCTGTCTCTAGAGAACGTTCTGTGTAGGTTCTGTGCCTCCTGGTTCTGTCTTCTTCTGGTTCTGTCTTCTGAGTTCTGTGTTCTAAGTTCTGTGTCTCTTCTTCTAAGTTCTGTCTCTCACTGTCTTGTTACATCTGTATTTATACCAGTTGATTCAATCCTATCAATCTCTATTACAAAGGTTAGGGCGTTTCTTATCTCCATTCCAAGGAGTAAAGATTATGTAGCTTAAGCATGATTGTTCATAGTTAAAGTGATTAATTACCCACCTGGCACTTAGTTAAGAAGTTTTATTCCCTCCCTAACTTCAGGGGAAAATCCCTACCTGGGGAAACAACCTTTCTCAGAGACCTTGGTTAAAACACATAGTGCCAAGAAGGTGAGCAAACATATTAAGAACAGTATGCCACATATGCCAGGTCCCTTGAAACAGCAAGCATGGACCGGCTCCCGGCACAGAACATCAGATTATATGTTCTTTTCCAGTGCACGTGGAACATTATCAAGGATAGACCATATGTTGGGACACAAAACTAGCCTCTACAAATTTAAAAAATATATATCAAACATATTCTCTGACCATAATTCTTTGAAATTAGAAATCAACTGTAAAGAGAAAACAAAACCCCCACACATATGTGGAGATTAAAAAACATGCTACTAAAAAATGATGGGGTCAAAGAGAAATAAAATGTGAGATCAAAAAGTACACTGTAACAAATGAGAATGACAATATGACATATCAAAACTTTTGGGATGCAGAGACTTCTGGTCAAGATGGTGGTTTAGGTAAATGCGGCACTTGCTGCCTCCCACAACCACATCAAAATTACAACAAAAATTCAGAACAACAAGCATTCAGAACCACCTAAAATCTAGCTGAAAGGAAGTCCTACAACAAGGGAATTAAAGAGGAAGCACATCAAGACTGGTAGGAGGGGCAGAGTCATGGGGCAGAATCATGGAACTGGGTGATCCTACAACCACATGTAGTGGTTTAAAATTGGGAGAGATATCTTGGCTGTGGAGGTTTCCCTAAGGAGTAAGGGATCCCAGTCCTATATCAGCCCCTTCAAGCTCAGGGTTCCAATGCCAGGAAGAAAAGTCCCTACAACTTCTGGCTGTAAAAACCAGCAGGAATTCTAGCTGAGTGTTACTGAGGCTGCTGGAGCCCCAGGCAGTTTCTTTTAAACTGCCTTCACATGGACTTACTCCCTCTGAGCTCCAGCACTGGGGAAGTAGCTTGAAAGAAACCTGGGACATTTAGGGAGGAACTAGCATGTCTGGAATCAGAGTGAGAGCTAGAGGGGAAGCTTTCTCCCAGACAGAAATGCTGGCAGAAGCCATTGTTTCTTTGCTGAGCTTCCCTGCCACAGAGCCAACAGGCAGTTACCATATCTGAATCTCCATCATATTGGCTCACACTTTTTGCCTTGCCCTAGTGATTCCCTGAGATCCCACCCCTCTCTACTCAACCAAGCTATTTCCAGTGGTTTTCCCATACAACTGGCCTCTCTTGCCTCACGCTTTGGACTTTCCTAAAATCTCACAAACAAGAAGCAGCTAGCCTCAGCGTGCCCCATACCTCTCAGTAAGTGGCCAGAACTAGAGACAGCCTGCCTTGGTTCACAGCTTGGCCCGTCCTGGGCACCTCCAAGCCCAACACAAGTAGCAGCCATCTGAAGATCACTCTGTAGCTTGTACCAGATGGCCACAGTCAGGACACAGGCAGTAGCTGTCTTTGCACATCCCTGGAGTCCCCAGAACCAGTGCACCTGGTAGTTAGCTTTGACCACAAGGGGTAACAATTCTACCACCTCCATAAATGACACATTTAAGGGATGGACTTGGCAAGCACCAAAGCTCCACTGAAGCAAGTCATGCTTCATAGGGTCAGCTCCTGTACAGAAGCTCTTTCACTGTAGTTGCAGCTAATCCTCGCAACCAATTGGCCTGGGGTTCAATCTTTTCCAGTGATGCCAACCTCAATCAAGGCTCAACTACAATAGGATAGTGCACAGAGCTCACACAGGGGCATATTTGGAGTGCCCAGCACAGGTGACTGGAGAGACTGAGCCACTGGGCCCTACAGGACACTTACTATACAAGGACACTTACTACACACTTACTACACACTTACTAGTAAGTCAGGGAAGCAGATCTACATACTACATAGAAACAAATACAGGGAAGTAGCCAAAATGTGGAGACAAAGAAACATGTCACAAATGAAAGAAGAGGAGAAATATCTAGAAAAAGAACCAAATGAAATGGAAGGAAGAAAACTACTAGATACAGAGTTAAAAACAATGGTTATAAGGATGCTCAAGGAACTTACTCAGAGCTTCAAGGAATTTAGTGAGAATGTCAAGGAACTTAGTGAGAATTAAAGGAAATTAGTGAGAACATTAAATACATGAAAAAGGACCAGCCAGAAATGAAGGCTACACTAACTGAAATAAAGAATAATTTATAGGGAATCAACAGTAGAGTAGAGGATACCAATAACCAAATCAAGAATTTGGAATATGCGGTAGCAAAAAACACCCAATCAGAACAACAAAAAGAAAAAATAATCCAAAGACATGAAGATAGTGTAAGGAAACTCTGAGAAAATGTCAAGTTTATGAGCATTCATATCATGGGAGCGTTGGAAGGAGAAGAGAAGGAGCAAGAAATTGAAAATTTATATGAAAAAAATAATGACAGAAAATTTCCCTTACCCGGTGAAAGAAATAGACATACAAGTCCAGGGAGTATAGGCAGTCCCAAATAAGATGAGCCCAAAGAGGCCCAAGCCAAGACACATCATATTTAAAATGCCAAAGATGAGAGAAGATGGCAACCAGCAAGAAGGTAGGGAGGGAGAGTGTGTGAGAAAGTGAGGAAGTGATAGAGGAGTGTGTGACGTGTGTGGTGTGTGTATGTGTGAGCTAGGGACAGTTAGATCTTGCAGGTCTTCCGGGGGGGCTGCTAAACTGGGCAGTCTTAGATGGTGAAACCCTGCTGCCACCACAAACACTCTGGGGAGGACACCACCGGCACAGAAACCAAATCCATCTTGAAGAACAGAACTGCTTGAGACTAGGATCCTAGCCTTGCCACCACCCAATCTGGTCTCAGACGCAAACTGGGACCCTACAGCCACTCGCAACAAAGACCTATGACCACAGCTACAGACCCACAGACACCAAGACTCCAGGCATCCCAGCCACGAATTTCTGTGAGCCACAGAGCCCATCCACACTGGCCTGCTGCAGTAACATAGCAATTACTAGACCTGCTCCATGCAAGCAGGCCTCCTGCCCACACAAGGTGGCTATTCTACCTGAATTTGAGCCTGGGCATGCGGACACAGGGAGACTGCTTCCTGTAGCTCGTAATTGCACGACCAGACCCCAGGCCCACACAGGGCAGCTGTGCCACCTGATTTTGATTCTGGGTGAGCGCACACAGAAGTCTGTTTCCTACAGTACAAAAGTGAACCTCCCACTGACACAGGGTGGCTGTGCAACCTAGTCCCCCAAGCAGACCAGGGACTCTGATTCTCCATGTGAAAGGCAGCAATGACCACCAGTGACTTGACTCTGTTTCTCATTGCCTGTGCATGGATCCCTGATTCCCAGTGCATGCACACTAAGAGCCAGTGACTCCAATTCTCAGCTCATGTGCACACAGGGACTCTGATTCTTGGCATGAGGCCGCACAAGCGATAGAGACTCTGATACTTGATTCTTGGCATGGGCACAGGGGGACACTGACTCCTAGAACATGCTAGGGGACTCTGAGTTTCAGCACACACCAGTGGGGTCTCTTTTTCAGCATGATGCACGTAGAATCCATAATTCTAGGTGCACACATGAGGCCACACTGAGCACTGGTGACTCTGATCCTGGGAGAGTGTGGTTCCCACAGACCCACAGCAGCCACATGTCTTGGTGTCAGAACTCGTCAGTGACACTTAGGTGTTTTGAAGTTCCCACTGCACACGGCCCAGGCCCCCACAACTCAGCAATTGGACCTTCTGATGACAGTTAGAATGGGGAGACAATGAAACAATCCCCAGAGGAAAGAAAAAGAGGAATTGCCAAGAAAGGAAATAAGTGAAACAGAGGTATACAACATGGCAGAAAAATAATTCAGAGAAATGGTTGTACAATTCATAAACTGGATGGATGAGAAAATCAACAGCCTATGCAAAAATCAGAAAGAAATCAAAAGTGATATAGTTACAATAAAAAACACCATGGAAGGTTTCAATAGCAGACTAGAAGAAGCAAAGGACTGAATTAGTGAGTTAAAAGATAGGGTAGAGAAACAAGGCCAATCTGAATAGCAACTGGAGAAAAAAATTAAAAAGCAAGAGGAGAGCCTAAGCGAGCTTTGAGACAACATTAAATGAAGTAACATACATATAATAGGGGTGCCAGAAGGACAAGAAGAGCAGCAAGGATAAGAAAATCTATTTGAAGAAATAATGACAAAAACCTTCCCTGACGTGGGGAAGAAAAAAGTTACACAAGCATAGAGAGTCTAAAGCAAGATAAATCCCAAAAGACTCACACCAAGACACATCAATGGTAAATGTTAACAACAAAGAGAGAATCTTAAAAGCTGCAAGAGAAAGACAGAGAGTTACCTACAAAGGATCCCCCATCAGATTATTAATGATTTCTCAACAGAAACACATCAAGCTAGAAGGGAATGGAATGAAGTATACAAAGTAATGGAAAGCAAAGGACTGAATCCAAGAATACTCTATCCATAAAGACTATCAATCAAAATTGAAGGGGAATCAGAAGCTTTGCAGACAAAAAAGGCTAAGGGAGTTTATCACTACCAAGCCAGCAATGTAAGAAATGCTAAAAGGAATGCTCTAAAAAGAAGAAATAGAAAGGGAGGAAGGAACCTAGGCATAAAGTATAGAAATACAAATAAGATTATTATTGATAAGCTACAAACAAGTACCTATCAATAATAAGATTAACTGTAAATGGATTAAATGTTCCAATCAAAAGACATTGAGTGACTGAATGGATAAGAAAACATGACCCATAAATATGCTGTCTATAGAAGAACTACCTCAGAACAAGGGACTCAAACAAACTGAAATTGAAGGGATGGAAAAATATCTATCAGGCAAATGGAAATGAAAAAAAGCTGGGGTAGCTATACTTATATCTGACAAAATAGACCTCAAAGTGAAGACAATAACAAGACATAAGGAAGGCCATTCAGAAGTCGAAAGGGACCGATACAAGAAGAGGATATAACTCTGGTAAACATTTAAGCACCCAATGCAGGAGCACCCAAATACATAAAAAAACTTTTGAAAGATATCAGAGAAAAGATTGACAGCAAATAATCATAGTAGGAAACTTTAATATCCCATTAACATCACTGGATAAATCCTCTAGACAAAAAATTAGCAAAGAAACTTCAATCCTAAAGGACTCACTAGATCAGCTGGATTTAATTGACATCTTCAGAACGTTGCACCTTAAAACTACAGAATATACATTCCTTTAAGTGCACATGGAACATTTTCAATGATTGATCACATATTGGGACTCAGGCAAAGTCTCTCCAAAGTCAAGAGGATTGAAATCATAACAAACATCTTCTCAGATCACAATGGCATAAAATTAGAAATCAACTACAGTAAAAACAATCACAAAAATTCAAACACTTAAAGGCTGAATAGCATACTATTAAACAATGAGTGGGTTACCAAAGAGATCAAAAAAGAAATTTAAAAAATCCTGGAAACAAGAAACAATGAAAACACAACAATTCAAAATCTTTGGGACACAGTGAAAGCAATCCTGAGAGGGAAGTTCATTACAGGCCTACCTCAAAAAAAAAAAAAAAAAAAAAAAAAAAAAAAAAAAAGAAGAAGAAAGAAAAACTGGTAATAAACCATCTAACTCTACAACTTAAAGAATTAGAAAGAGAGCAACAAGAAAAGCCCAGTGTGACTAGAAAGAAGGAAATATTCAAGATCAGAGTGGAAATAAATGACATAGAGACCAAAAAGCAATAAAAAAGATCAATGAAGGGGGGAGAAAATGGCGGAGGTATAAACGGACGTGTCCTGTGCCCTGTCCTGGAGCAGATAAGGGTGAGCAGCTGAAACGGGTAACATACAGCCCGAATAGGCAGAGGATTTTCAGCTGAGAGACTGTCTGAAGCTGGGAAAGACCGAGAAACCCCAGAAACAAAAGGACGATTGGAGACTGTGGCTGAAACCTCTCTCGGTGGGCCAGCTCAGCAGCGGAGACTGCGCCATCTTGGGTAGCTGTTGCCAGCATCCAGAGATCAGCTTCTAACCTGGAAACAGGGGATCTCAAGCAGCGTGACTGCATGAACTCAGACGAGCACTGCTTCTTCTCAGGGAAAGCAGAGAGAGAACTACATAACCAAACACCTGGAGAAGAGAGATCATGGTGAAACAAAGGACCAACCCAAATATGGAAGGAAAACAGGCATCATCAGAAAAGGAAGTAAACGAAATGGAGGCAATGGAGGCAAGCAACCCGTCAGAGAAAGAATTCAAAGAAATGGCCATAAGGTGTATGAAAAAAATGGAAGACAAATTCAACAATATATGTAGGAATCAAGAGGAAATGAAGAAGAACCAAGAGGAAATGAAGAGACACCAAGAAGAAATGAAAAATGACATGACTCCTATAAAGAACTCAATAGAAAGCATCAACAGTAGACTAGAAGAAGCAGAGGACCGCATCAGCGAGCTGGAAGACAAGGTATGAAAAAATACCCAAACAGAACAGCTTCTAGAAAAAAATTTAAAAAGCAGGAGGAGAGCCTAAGAGAACTCTGGGACAACGCTAAACAAAACAACATCCGAATAATAGGGGTGCCAGAAGGAGAGGAAACTGAGCAAGGAATAGAAAACCTGTTTGAAAAAATAGTAACAGAAAATTTCCCTGATACAGGGAAGAAAAAACTCACACAAATCCAAGAAGCTCACAGAGTCCCAAACAAAATGAACCCGAAAAGACCGACGCCAAGGCACATAATAATTAAACTGGCAAACACCAACGACAAAGCAAGAATCTTAAAAGCAGCCAGAGAGAGACAGAAAGTTACCTACAACGGATCCCCCATCAGACTAGCGACCGATTTCTCAACAGAAACACATCAGGCAAGAAGGGAATGGAATGAAATATTCAAAGTCATGCAAAGGAAGGGTCTGAATGCAAGAATACTGTACCCAGCGAGGCTATCAATCAAAATTGAGGGTCAAACGAGGAGCTTCACAGACAAAAACTGTCTACGGGAGTTTATTACAAACAAGCCAGCGATGCAAAAAATGCTAAAGGGTCTGCTGTAAATAGAAAAAATAGGAAACAAAGAAAGAACGCAGTGGTAAAGAACAAAAATGGCCACTAACAAGTTTCTATCAATAATAACTTTAAATGTAAATGGATTAAATTCCCCAGTCAAAAGGCATAGGGTAACTGAGTGGATAAGAAAACATGACCCATATATCTGTTGTCTACAGGAAACCCACTTCAGAAAAAGAGACGCACACAGACTGATGGTGAAGGGATGGAAAAAGGTTTTTCGGCCAATGGAAGTGAAAAAAAAGCCGGGGTAGCAATACTTATATCTGACAAATTAGATCTCAAAGTGAAGGACATAAAAAGAGATAAAGAAGGCCACTTCATAATACTAAAGGGAGCAGTCCAACAAGAAGAAATAACTCTGGTAAATATATATGCACGCAATATAGGAGCACCCAAATACGTAAGAAATCTTCTGGAGAAGATCAAGGGAGAGATTGACAGCAATACAATCATAGTAGGGGACCTTAACACCCCATTATCACCACTGGACAAATCCTCTAAACAGAAACTCAGCAAAGAAACATCAATCCTAAATGACTCACTAGATCGGATGGAATTAATTGACATCTTCAGAACATTTCACCCCAAAGCCACAGAATATACATTCTCCTCAAGTGCACATCTGTCATCTTCAAAGATAGACCATATATTGGGTCACAGACAAAGTCTCTTCAAATTCAACAAAATTGAAATCATATCAAGCACATTCTCAGACCACAAACGCATAAGACAGGAAATCAACAACAACAAAAACAATCCAGAAAAATCAAACACATGGAGACTAAATAGCATGCTATTAAACAACGACTGGGTTACCAGTGAGATCAGAGAAGAAATAAAAAGCATCATGGCAACAAATGACAATGGAAACACAACAATCCAAAACCTATGGGACACAGCAAAAGCAGTCTTGAGAGGGAAGTTCATAGCTCTACAAGCCTACTGCAAGAAACAAGAAACAATGAGAATAAATGACCTAACTCTACAACTCGAAGAGTTAGAAAGAGAGCAACAAAAAAAAAGCCCACTGTAAGCAGAAGGAAGGAAATAACAAAGATCAGAGTGGAGATAAATGACATAGAGACCAAAAAAACAATACAAAAGATCAACAAAACCAAGAGCTGGTTCTTTGTAAGGATAAACAAGATTGATACACCTCTAGCCAGGCTCACCAAGAAACAAAGAGAGAGGACCCAAATAAACAAAATCAGAAATGAAAGAGGAGAAATAACAACAGACACCATAGAAATACAAAGGATTGTTAGAAAATACTATGAGCAACTCTACTCCAACACACAAGACAACCTGGAGGAAATGGACATATTCCTAGAAAAATACAACATTCCAAAACTCAATCAGGAAGATTCTAAAAATCTCAATAGGCCAATAACTATGGAAGAAATTGAAGCAGTCATCAAAAAGCTTCCAGCAAACAAAAGCCCGGGGCCAGATGGCTTCACAGGGGAGTTTTACCAAACATTCAAGGAAGACCTAAAACCTATCCTCCTCAGACTATGTCAAAAGGTCCAAGAGGAAGGAAGACTTCCCAGCTCATTCTATGAAGCCAGCATCACCCTAATACCAAAACCAGATAAAGACAATACAATGAAAGAGAATTATAAGCCAATATCCCTCATGAACATAGATGCCAAAATCCTCAACAAAATCCTAGCAAATCGGATCCAGCAGTACATCAAAAAGATCATACACCATGACCAAGTAGGATTTATCCCAGGGATGCAAGGATGGTACAATATCCGCAAATCAACAAATGTGATACATCACATAAACAAATTGAGAGAAAAAAACCACATTGTCATATCAATTGATGTGGAAAAAGCATTTGACAAAATCCAACACCCTTTCTTGATAAAAACTCTCAGCAAGATAGGAATTAAGGGATCATACCTCAACATAATAAAAGCCACATATGACAAACCCACAGCCAACATCATAATCAATGGGCAAAAACTAAAACCATTCCCCCTAAAAACAGGAATAAGACAGGGATGCCCCCTCTCACCACTCCTGTTCAACATAGTACTGGAAGTACTAGCCATTGCGATCAGACAAGAAGAAGAAATAAATGGCATCCAGATTGGAAAAGAAGAAGTAAAACTGTCTTTATTTGCAGATGACATGATACTGTACATACAGAACCCTAAAGACTCCATCAAAAAATTATTAGACTTAATAAATGAATTCGGCAATGTAGCAGGATACAAAATTAATGCTAAGAAATTAATCCATGGCATTTCTTTACACCAATAGTGAACTTACAGAAAGTGAAACTACAGAAGCAATCCCATTTACCATTGCACCAAAAAAATTAAAATACCTAGGAATAAACTTAACTAAGGAGGTAAAAGACTTATATGCCAAAACTACAGGACACTGAAAAAAGAGATAGAGGAAGACATAAACAGATGGAAGAACATACCGTGTTCATGGTGTTCATGGATTGGTAGAATCAACATCATCAAAATGTCCATACTACCCAAAGCAATCTATAGATTCAATGCAATCCCCATTAAATTACCAACGGCATATTTCACAGATCTAGAACGAACATTCCAAAAATTCATCTGGAATAAAAAAAAATAAAAAAAAAACCCGAATAGCTGCAGCAATCCTGAGAAAGAAGAACAAAGAAGGTGTGATCTCAATACCAGATATCAAACTGTATTACAAAGCCACTGTTCTTAAAACAGCTTGGTACTGGCACAAGAACAGACATATAGATCAATGGAATAGAATAGAGACCCCAGAAATCGACCCAAACCACTATGCCCAATTAATATTCGACCGAGGAGGCAAGAGCATACAATGGAATGGAGACAGTCTCTTCAATAAATGGTGTTGGGAAAATTGGACAGATACATGCAAAAAGATGAAACTAGACCACCAACTCACACCATACACAAAAATAAACTCAAAATGGATAAAAGACTTAAACGTAAGACGGGAAACCATAAAAATACTAGAGGAATCCACAGGCAGCGAAATCGCAAACATATGCCGAAGGAATTTCTTCTCTGATAATGCTCCTAGGGCAATGGAAACTAAAGAGAAAATAAACAAATGGGACTACATCAAAATAAAAAGCTTTTTCACAGCAAAGGAAACCATCAACAAAACAACAAGAAGTCCCACCACATGGGAGAACATATTTGCCAATGATACCACCGATAAGGGTTTAATTTCCAACATTTACAGGGATCTCATGAAGCTTAACAAAAGGAAGATAAACAATCCAATAAAAAAATGGGCAACGGACCTAGATAGACACTTTTCAAAAGAGGACATACAGAAGGCCGAAAGACATATGAAAACATGCTCAAAGTCACTAATTATAGGAGAGATGCAAATCAAAATGACAATGTGTTATCATCTCACACTTTTCAGAATGGCTATCATCAACAAATCAACAAACAACAAGTGTTGGAGAGGATGTGGAGAAAAAGGAACCCTTCTGCACTGCTGGTGGGAATGCAGACTGGTGCAGCCACTGTGGAGAACAGTATGGAGCTACCTCAAATAACTAAAAATGGAACTCCCATTTGACCCAGTGATCCCACTACTAGGAATATATCCCAAGAAACCAGAAACACCAATCAGAAAGGATATATGCACCCCTATGTTCATAGCAGCACAATTCACTATAGCTAAGATTTGGAAACAGCCTAAGTGTCCATCAGCAGATGAGTGGATTAGAAAACTCTGGTACATCTACACAATGGAATACTATGCTGCGGTAAAAAAAAGGGAACTCTTGCCTCTTGCAACAGCATAGATGGAACTGGAGAGCATTATGCTAAGTGAAATAAGCCAGTCAGAGAAAGATAAATACCACATGATCTCACTCATTTGTGGATTATAGAGAACAACATAGACTGATGAAAAGGGACAGATCCAAAGACTGAGATATAGCGATCAGGCTATCAATCCCCAGAAAGAATGTAGGGGAGGGCGGGGGTAAGGGGAAGAGATCAACTGAAGGACTTGTATACATGTATATAAGCCAAACCAATGGACATGGACAACAGGGGGATGGGAGCATGAGTGTGCAGGGTGGAGGGGGGGAGTTTGGGGGATAATAGGGGGGAGGAGGACACATTTGTAATACCTTAACTAATAATAAAAAATATATATCAAATTTACAAATAAATTTGTGTTTATGCCAGAACTCTAATCCAATTAGGTGTGATAATCAATCCCACTATTACAAATCAAGGACAAGAGAAGATAGACCAAAAAGACAAATATCGTATGACTCCACTTATATGAGGAAGCTAGAATAGGAAAATTCATAGAGACAGGAAGTAGAATGGTGGTTCTCAGGGGCTGGGGGAGGGTAGCATGGGGAGTTAGTGTTTAATGGGTACAGTTTCTGCTTGGGGGGGTGAAAAAGTTCTGGAAATAGATAGTTGTGTTTACACAACATTGTGAATGTAATTGCCACTGAACTGTACACTTAAAATGGCAAAAAAATCCCCCCAAATAAACAAAAAACTTAAGTCAAAAAAAAAAAAAAGAAAAGGTTAAGGGAGTTTATCACCACCAAGCCAGCAATGCAAGAAATGCTAAAGAGACAGGTGTAAAAAGAAGAAATAAAAAGCTAAGAAAGAACACAGGCACAAAAAATAAAAATGGCTACAAATAAGTACTTTTCAATAATAAATGGACTAAATGCTCCAATCAAAAGGCATCGAGTGGCTGAATGAATAAAAAACATGACCCATACATTTCCTGTCTACAAGAGACCCACCTCAGAACAAGGGACTCACACAGACTGAAAGTGAAGGGATGGAAAAATACCTTTAAAGCAAATGGAAATGAAAAAAAAAGCTGGGGTAGCAACACTTATATCTGACAAAATAGACCTCAAAGTGAAGGCCATAACAAGAGATAAGGAAGGCCACTTCATAGTATTAAAGGGATCAATACAACAAGAGGATATAACCCTGATAAACATATATGTACCCAATGTAGGAGCACCCAAATACATAAAAAAACCCATGGAAGATATCAAGGGAGAGATTCACAACACTACAATCATAGTAGGGGACTTTAATACACCACTGACATCACTGGATAAATCCTCTAGACAAAAACTCAGCAAAGAAACAGCAATCCTAAATGACTCACTAGATCAGATGGACTTAATAGACATCTTCAGAACATTCACCCCAAAGCCGCAGAATATACGTTCTTCTCAAGTGCACATGGGACATTTTCAAAAATAGACCACATATTGGGTCACAAGCAAAGTCTCTCCAAATTCAAGAAGATTGAAATCATACCAAGAATCTTCTCAGTCCACAATGGCATAATATTAGGAATAAACTACAATAAAAACAATCCAAAACACTCAAACACTTGGAATCTGAATAGCATGTTATTAAATATTGATTTGGTTACCACTGATATCAAAGAAGAAAATAAAAACACCCAGGAAAATAATGACAATGAAAACACAACAATTCAAAACCTATGGGACACAATGAAAGCAGTCCTGAGAGGGAAGTTTATAGCTCTACAGGCCTAACTCAAAAAGCAAGAAAAAATGGTAGTAAATCATCTAACTCTACAACTCAAGGAATTAGAAACAGAACAGCAAGAAAAGCCCAGAGTGAGCAGAAGGAAGGAGATAATAAAGATCAGAGCAAAAATAAATGACATAGAGACCAAAAAAACAATACATAAGATCAATGAAACCAAGAGCTGGTTCTTTGAAAGGATAAACAAGATTGATACACCTCTAGCCATGCTCACCAAGAAGCAAGGAGAGAGGACCCAAATAAACAAAATCAGAAATGATAGAGGTGAAATAACAACAGACCCCACAGAAATACAAAGGATTGTTAAAAAATACTATGAACAACTCTACTCCAACAAACTAGATAACCTGGAGGAAATGGACATATTCCTAGAAAAATACAACCTTCCAAAACTCAATCAGGAAGAATCTACAAATCTCGATAGGCCAATAACTATGGAAGAAATTGAAGCAGTCATCAAAAAGCTTCCAGCAAACAAAAGCCAGGGGCCAGATGGCTTCACAGGGGAGTTTTACCAAACATTCAAGGAAGAATTAAAACCTATCCTCCTCAGACTATTCCAAAAAATTCAAGAGGAAGGAACACTTCCAAGCTCCTTCTATGAAGTCAGCATCACCCTCATACCAAAACCAGATAAAGACAACACAATGAAAGAGATATACAGGCCCATATCCCTCATGAACATAGATGCCAAAATTCTCAACAAAATCTTAGCAAATCGGATCCAGCAGTACATCAGAAAGATCATACACCATGACCAAGTAGGATTTATCCCAGGGATGCAAGGATGGTACAATATCCGCAAATCAATAAACGTGAAACATCACATAAACAAATTGAGAGAAAAAAAACACACATAGTCATATCAATTGATGCAGAAAAAGCATTTGACAAAATCCAACACCCATTTTTGATAAAAACTCTCAGCAAGGTGAGAATAGAAGGACCATACCTCAACATAATAAAAGCCATATATGACAAACCCACAGCCAACATCATACTCAATGGGCAAAATCTAAAACCATTCCCTTAAGAACAGGAACAAGACAGGGATGCCCACTCTCACCACTCCTGTTCGACATAGTACTGGAAGTATTAACCATTGCAATTAGACAAGAAGAAGAAATAAAAGGCATCCAAATTGGAAAATAAGTAAAACTGTCCTTATTAACAGATGACATGATATTGTACCTAAAAAACCCTAAAGACTCCATCAAAAAACTATTAGACTTGATAAGTGAATTCGGCAATGTAGCAGGATACAAAATTAATGCCAAGAAATCTACGGCATTTCTATACACCAATAGTGAACTTACAGAAAGAGAGACTAAAAAAGCAATCCCATTTACCATCACACCAAAATAATTAAGATACCTAGGAATAAACTTAACTAAAGAAGCAAAAGACCTCTGCTCAGAAAACTACAGGATGTTGAAAAAAGAGATAGAGGAAGGCATAAACAGATGGAAGAACATACCATGTTCATGGATTAGTAGAATCAACATCATTAAAATGTCCATACTACCCAAAGCAATCTATAACTTCAATGCTCTGCCCATTAAAACACCAAGGGCATATTTCACAGACCTAGAATGAATGCTCCAAAAATTCATCTGGAATAAAAAAAGACCCAGAATAGCTGCAGGAATCCTGAGAAAGAAGAACAAAGTAGGAGGGATCTCAATACCAGATGTCAAGCTCTATTACAAAGCCACTGTTCTCAAAACTGCCTGATACTGGCACAAGAACAGACATATAGATTAAAGGAATAGAATAGAGAACCCAGAAATCGACCCGAACCAATATGCTCAATTAATATTTGAGAAAAGAGGCAAGAATATACAATGGAATCAAGACAGTCTCTTCAATAAATGCTGTTTGGAAAATTGGACAGATACATGCAGAAAGATGAAACTAGACCACTAACTTACACCATACACAAAAATAAACTCAAAATGGATAAAGGACTTAAATGTAAGACAGGAAACCATAAAAATACTAGAGGAATCCAAAGGTAACAAAATCTCAGACATATGCTGAAGCAATTTCTTCACTGATACTGCTCCTAGGGCATTGGAAACTAAAGAGAAAGTAAACAAGTGGGACTACATCAAAATAAAAAGCTCTGCACAGCAAAAGAAACCATCAACAAAACAACAAAAAAGCCCACTGCATGGGAGAACATATTTGCCAATGTTATCACCGATAAGGGTTTAATCTCCAACATTTATCGGAAACTCATACAACTTAACAAAGGGAAGATAAACAATCCAATCAAAAAATGGGCAAAGCACCTAAATAGACACTTTTCAAAAGAGGACATTCGGAAAGCCAAGAGACATATGAAAACATGCTCAAAGTCACTAATCATCCGAGAGATGCAAATCAAAACAATGAGGTACCATCTCACACCTGTCAGAATGGCTATCATCAACAAATCAACAATCGACAAGTGTTGAGAGGATGTGGGGTAAAAGGAACCCTTCTGCACTGCTGGTGGGAATGCAGACTGGTGCAGCCACTGTGGAGAACAGTATGGAGTTTCCTCAAAAGTTAAAAATGGAACTCCCATTTGACCCAGTGATCCCACTTCTATGAATATATCCCAAGAAACCAGAAACACCAACCAGAAAGGATATATGCACCCCTATGTTCATAGCAGCACAATTCACCATAGCAAAGAACTGGAATCAGCCTAAATGCCCATCAGCAGATGAATGGATTAGAAAACTGTGGTACATCTACAGAATGGAATACTATGCTGCTGTAAAAAAGAAGGAATTCTTACCATTTGCAACAGCATGGATGGAACTGGAGAGCATTATGCTAAGTGAAATAAGCCAGTCAATGAAAGAAAAACACCACATGATCTCACTCATTTATGGATAATAAAGACCATTATAAACTTATGAACAAAAATAGATACAGAGGCAGAGCAGCATCAAACAGACTATCAAAATACAGTGGGAAGGCTGGGGAGGGTTGGGGGGCAGAAGCGGGGGTAAGAGATCAACCGAAGGACTTGTATGCATGCATATAAGCATAACCAATGGACATAAGACACTGGGGGATAGGGGAAGCCGGGGGAATGTCAAGAAGGGGAAAAAAAGGAGACATATATAATACCCTTTGTAATGCTTTAAGCAATAAAACAAAATTTAAAAAAAGAGTTAAAGCACAATAAAATTCAAATCTTAAAATTGCAAAGGGTATAACGATATAAATTAGCTATTACTAAAAGTTTTTCAGACTCAGTTGTACAAATGATTCATTTTCTGTGGCCCACTTCAATCGCCTTTTACATTTGGAGCCCCATCTTAGAAATTCAGGCCCCATCCATCTTTATTTCTATGTCAATGGACTATGCAAGGGCTTTTGCTTTCATAGCATGAAGGTTTTGCTGGAGAGAGAGAGAGAGAGAGAGAGGGAGAGAGAGAGAGAGAGAGAGAGAGAGAGAGAGAGAGAGAGAGAGAGAGAGAGAAAGAGAGAGAGAGAGAAGTGGAGACAGGGATTGCCAGATTCTCAAAGAGCACACCATTTAAATGGAGACACAAGTGAAAGCATAGTCACAAAGTAGGAGAACACATTCTACATTGACAGAGCATGTTCTCTGCAGCTCACCACCCTTCTAAAGGGGAGACTAGCCATGGGCCTGACACGCTGCTACACTCATGATTTCATTCCTCTCTAATTAGGAAGTATTGGGACTACAGCATTCCTCCGGTTTCTTAGAATTATTGTGCTCTTTTTGTTCCTTCACTGGGAGTTTTACAACCTTAGGGTAGTTGGTAAAAAGAATGTTCATGTATAGCTGACAATGTGAAGGGTCTTTATGAGCTCCATGGGAAAGAGGCACTTCATATTTAGCAAAGAAAAAATTAGAGTAGGGGTTTCTTCCTCTCTGTCATTTATCTGACAGACAGTAATGTCTCTCCTGCTGGTAGCTTTCAGGGCAAGGAGATTTGTGTGAGTTGCCATGAAATTCATTATCATACATTTATGCTCTAAAAATGAATTGGAGCCACTTTTCATGTGTGCCACATTTACAATAATTATCCCAATAAAACCTTATCCACATAAATGACTAACAAGAACTCCAAGTGGGAAAAGAGATTTTTTTTCATTATTGAATCATATCTCAGAACTGAGGACAATCACAATACAGAAGCCAAATATAGCAGAACATAGACTTCTCATGGGTGGCCTCTCATAAAATATAAAAGTGGAAATATAACCGTCCCTTCTTCACTTGATAATGCCTGTCCCAGTCAAAAGGCCTTTTCAAGCAAGGTCCATTTGGCAAATAAGTTCATGACCACCGAGCACACCTGAACTTTTATGATCCTTCACTGTGTTGAAGAAACAGCAGACATCTGAGAGTTAGAGAGTTAGAGTTAGAAAAAGGTCTGGCTTTTTCACCATGACCTTAAGGCAGTGATTCTCAACCTTCCTAATGCCACGACCCTTTAGTACAGTTCCTCAGGTTGTGATGACCCCCAATTTCATTTTACAAATTGAACATAATTAAAGCATAGTGATTAATCACAAAAACAATATGTAATTATATATGCATTTTCCTATGGTCTTAGGCGACCCCTGTGAAAGGGTCGTTTGACCCCCAAAGGGATCCCGACACACAGGTTGAGAACCGCTGCCTTAAGGGGTCTAAACTTTCTTGTCTTTACAATGGGGCAAATACCACCACATAAACACAATAACAATCTTCCACTTCCACAAAGTTAAAATGTGGTAATGAATATTAAAGCAACTTGCAATGTATAAAATACAAGTACAAGACAAATGCAAAATGGAATAATTCTAACTCCAGAGAAGAAGATGATTCAGTAGGGGGGAATTGTGCCTAATTTTCTGCCCTAGAAGAAATATACACAAGACTTTTACACCATTAAACTATGGCTGTGGAGGCTTTTGATCAATTCAGTTCTTTCTCTGGTTTTCCTCCATCCAAGGCTGTTGTTTTGTTTTGTTTTTTCTGTGAAGCTCTCCTATTCATCTCACCAAGAATACTCTAATTTCTTCTTACATCTAATATTGACATTGATCAATCTGATGCTTTTACCTTTGTAGGTGTGCTGTGTATTCTTTCAGGATGCTTTTAGAATTGTTTATTTGATGCTCTTAATGTTCACTGTAGAGTTTCTAGTATAGGTTTTCCTTCTTGGCACTCTATGACTCTTTTCAACATGAAGTCTTTCATTATATATCAATTCCAAAAAAAAATGTATCTTCATTATTTCTTAAAGCAGTTACTTCTCTATTTTTTTATCTTCTCTATTTCCTGGACTCCTTTTATTTCATGTTGAAACTTATTTCCATCTCCATAGCCCTTAGATTTTCCTTTATATTTTATATTTCCTTATCTTCCCTGCTGACTTCTGAGAAGTTCCTCAATTTTATCTTTAACTCACTAATTTGTTAGCTACATTCATCCTGATGTTGATTCTATCAGTCATAGTTTTCATTTCCACTATTATATTTTTACTAGAGGCCCGGTGCATGAAATTCGTGCAGGGGGGGGGGGTCCCTCAGCCCAGCCTGCACCCTCTCCAATCTGGGACCCCTCGAGGGATGTCCGACTGCCTGTTTAGGCCTGATCCCACTGGGCCTAAACACAATCCAGGACTGCTGGCTCCCAACCACTCAGCTGCCTGCCTGCCTGAGTGCCCCTAACCACTCCCCTGCCAGCCTGACCAACACCTAACTGCTCCCCTGCCAGCCCAATTGCCCCTCACTGCCAACCTGGTCACCCCTAACTGCCCTCCCCTGCTGGCCTGGTCACCCCTAACTGTCGTCCCCTGCGGGTATGGGGGCCCCCAACTGCCCTCCCCTGCTGTCCCGGTCACCCCTAACTTCCCTCCCTTGCCAGTATGGTTGCCCCTAACTGTTCTCCCCTACAGGCCTGGTTCCCCCCAACTGCCCTTCCCTGCAGGCCCAATTGCCCCTAACTGCTCTCCCCTGCTGGCCATCTTGTGTCCACATGGGGGCGGCCATCTTGTGTGTTGAAGTGATTGTCAATTTGCATATTACTCTTTTATTAGATAGGATGAGTAGAATTTCCACTTCTATCCATGACTAAGTAACTGGCACTAGACTTGTCCTCTTAACATAACTAAGTAGAAAACTGGAAAAAATATAGGAAAAAATTGTTTTCAGATAATAGACAACAGGCACTGCAGGACTGTGAACTTTGAAACAAGGGAAACAAATGAGGTTATCTCTGTGATTGTCCAAGCTTGCTGCCTGGAGGCAATTTCTAGACCACAGCATGGAATGGAAAGCTCAAACAGAGCACAGTGATCTTGCTGACTTAAGACAGAGATCAGAGTTTAGGGAGGCCAAGGCAGCTATAATTAGCATAGCAGAGTACTAGAGAGGAGGTAGCCATGCAAAGAAAAAAAATTCTACAAATTGATATAAGGGTTCCCTTAAGTATTTGATACATATTGTTGTACGTGCACAGTGAAACTCCAATGAGGATGGGCAAAGAACAACTGCTGCGAAGCTGTAAGCTAAACAGTTCCCAGAGCTCATCCAGGGCTAGGAATGCTTGAGCTCCAATCAGCCAGCGTGGAGAAATATTATTGAGGACTCAGTAATTTAAGTAGAGGCCCCAGAATGATCACACCTTAATAATAATGCTAACTTAGCCCTACAGTAAAGTCTATCTTAGACCTAACCATAATTAACCTTGTAAACAAGCTTTGAAAGTTTGAAGCTGGCCTGGAAGTGACTTAACTGCTTGCCAAAACAAAATTCAATGTTCTTTAAAATAAGACAGCAAAAGCCAGGCACTGACAACAAAACAGTCACAATATTCATCATCCAATAAAAAAATTACTAGACAGGTGAAGAAGAAGGTAAATATGATACATAAGCAGGAGAAATATCAAACATTAGTAAAAGACACAGAAATGACAGAGAGGATGGGATTAGCAGATAAAATGTTAGAATAGCTAGCTATTAAGATGTGATCCTGAGCTTAAAGGAAAACATTGACATAATGAGGAAAGAAATGGGAAATATAAGCAACAACCAAACAAAACTACTCGAGTTGAAAATTACAATATTTGAAGTGAAAAGTTTACTGGATGGGACTGACAGGATATTAGACACTACAGAAAAGAAGTGAAATTTGAACATAACAAAGGAAACTACCCAAATCAAAGCATAAATTGGTGGGCGGGGGAGTGTAGAATAAGATAACCAGAGTCTCAGTGACATGTGGGTCAATATCAAGTGGTCTAACCTATATGTACTAGTAATTGGAATGCCAGGATGGAAGTTCAGAGAAAATATTGGAAGAAATAAAGGCTGAAAGTTTTCCGGTGTGATAACTCTGAATTCACAAATCAAAAAAACTCTACAGTATAAAGAGAGAGAAAACCACACCAGGCACATCATAATCAAGGTGCTGAAAACCAAGTACATGGAAAAACATCCTAAATGCAGCCAGAGGAAAAAATACACCACCTTACATGTAAAGGAATAAAGGAAAAGGTAAATACTGACTTCTTATCAGAAATAATGTAAGCTGCAAAAGAATTCTATACCCAAGGGGGAAAATACTTTGAAAATAAAGGTTAAATAAATACTGTGTCAGGCAAATCAAGGCTGAGATAATTTTTCACCAGCAAACCTGCACAACAAGAAATGTTTCACCCAGTACCTAGATCTTGATTTTTGATATCACTATACAATAAAAATAGCCAGGGCTCCTTGGAGAAATGGTTGACTCTAGGGTTAGAGCTAGAAATATACAAGATGAGCCTAGACTCTAGAGTATCTTGTAGCATCAGAAAGTGAAAAAAAATGTTTTAAAATGATGGAGCCAAGTCAATGGGACATAGCAATCAACTGGGGGGGGGGGGCGAACAATAGCCAAAGTTGGAAAAGTTTTAAGAAGAAAATAAAAAAATAAAATAGTATTGGATTATAATCCAAAGTATAAAATAAATACCCATACATTCATAATGATATAAATAAATGATTTCGTAAACAAATAAATTAAGGATAACATACAAACCTCCCATATAAAAGAATTCCAAGTAATTTATGTAGCTAGCCTACATAAATATATCATACTAATGATACTACTATCATACATAAGATATTAACAATAAGAGAAAGAGAATTCAGGGTACAAGGAAACTATCCGTACTATCTTTGTAAATTTTTTTGGTAAGCCTAAATGTATTCTAAAATAGCAATTCATTTAAAAAGTAATATAAAGCAATATTTTCAGGCTGACACGAGATGGAAACTGAGGTCTACACAAAGAAATAAAGTGTCAAAAATTGTAAATAAGTATCTTGTGACTAATATTTTCCATTTGATCCTTGTTAAATTATCTTATTTTATTTCATATTACTGATTTATACCTTAACTCTTTAAATATATTTACCTTGCATATTTTAAATTATTTGCCTTTCTATTCTAATGATTCTGCAATGGATGTTATATATCATCCAATTTCCTGTCTTTCCATAGCAGTTATCCATCCTTCTCAGAAGTCTAGGTATGCTAATTCCTGTTTCCTGAGGGTATCAGATACTGCATCTAATATACGTATATTAAGGAAGGGCCCAAGGCCACATCCTAGTCTAGTCCAAGTGAAAAGCCCTAGATATCACAGAACTAGTGTTACTCCTATATCCTGGCACCTCATGAGGCAACCCCTTCAGTCAGTCACCTTGAGTAGCAATCCATCAGATCTAATAATTTGGAGGTGGAGAGGTGGATAAATGAACACCAAAGGGCAACTGATTAGTCCATCCTGATGCTCAAAAGTCAGGACTTTTATATTTCCCATCTGTACATTAACATGCTGACACAGCAATTTGGGCTTTTGCAGCTGATTTCTATAATGAATAAAGCAAGCAGTAATTATACTAAGGGTACACAGTGGAGAGGCAGCAGTAGAGCTCTAAAAGATTTCTTTCTACCATATCCTATCTGATGCCTACACCAAGCTACAACTATCTACCTTCTACACACACCAGTTCAAGGCAGCTTTCAGTATCCTCAGAGGTTCTTCACAGTGTTTTTATTGTGGTTGCTGTTGTTCCTGGAATCTATCTTTCACTCTGGCTTCTATAATTTCTTCAGAGTTGATTTTGGAAAGGAAAACAGCAACTCATTTGCCAGGAATTGTAAATATAAGCCTCATTAGGTGCTTACTCTGTGCATAGAACTTTACTTGCATTATCTCATTTAACCCTCTCACCATCCCTATGAGGTATATACTATTCTTATATCCATTTTGCAGATGAGGAAACTGCAACACAAATACATGGAGGGATTTGCACAGATCACGCAGACATAGAGATGGAGCCAAAATTCAAACTCAATCAGTTTTACTTCAGACACTAGGATCTTTGTTTACCACTGGTACCCACATTATAGGTGCTCAGAAATGTTTGTTGAGTATGAACAAATAGATGGATGGTTAGAATTAAACTGCCAGTTTCTCCAGCAGTCTTATCACACCATGTTTTCTTCTGTTCAATTGACTTATTGTCTCTTAAATATACTATGAAACTTATCTGTGTGTCCTTAAAAGTGACCCATTCGACTTTCCTTTCAGTTTTTACCATTTAAAGCAGCATATTTGTACTTCTAAAAAAAATAAACACTCGTCTTTTTATTTTTCTAAGCACAGGTGATACACTTTTCTCATTACCAAAGCTCTGTCACAAGACCAGGCTTGTTTGCCCTCTGCATTTCCTGGTAGAAGCAGGTCCTTCAAAAGAAAGAATATAAATAGCCATCAAACATATAAAAAGGCTCTCAGTTTCACCAACTATGAATGAAATTAAAACAACACCAACATATGATTTTTCAAACTGGCAACAAAATTAAAGGATTGAAATACCCAGAATTGGTAAGTGGTCTAGGAATTTATGCTACAAAAAAGCTTGCGTCGTACAAGCATATTTGTTGTAGCATAACTCATATAAAATTTTTGTGTAAATGAAACTTCTGTTAATAAGGAAACAGTTAAATAGATTATGACATTAGGGTACTATGGAGTCATGCAATGAGGAAAATATTCATGGTATATTGGTAAATTTAAAAATATAGAAAAGTATATAAATATGCAATTTTTATAAACTAAAATAATTTATATAAATAAATGTATATATTTATATATGTTTATTAAAAGTCTGAATTTATTGCTGCATAATAGTCCATTGCGTAAATGTACCATAGTTTGTTTTTATACACTCATCCTGTGGATGTAGACAATGGGATGGTAAGGGGGGGGTGAGGGAATGAGAGCGGGCTGGGAGAGGTTAGTGGGGGGAAAAGGAGGACCTACATCAGTGATGACGAACCTATGACCCGCGTGTCATAGGTGACACGAGAACTCATTTTTTTGGTTGATTTTTCTTTGTTAAATGGCATTTAAATATATAAAATAAATATCAAAAATATGTCTTTGTTTTACTATGGTTGCATATATCAAAAAATTTCTATATGTGACACGGCACCAGAGTTAAGTTAGGGTTTTTCAAAATGCTGACACGCAGAGCTCAAAAGGTTTGCCATCCCTGAAATACTTTCAACAATAAAGGTTTTTAAAAGTCTGAATTTATACCAATATATTAACAATTGTTAACCTCTGGAGAGTGGGATTAAATAGAGACTAGATTGGTGGTTGCCAAATGGGGGTGGGGGTAGAGGAAATAGATGAAGGTGGTCAAAAGGTACAAACTTCCAGTTAAAAGATAAATAAGTTTTGGGGATGTAGTGTACAGTTAACAACATTGTATTGTATATTTGAAAGCTGCTAAGAGAGTAGATCTTAAAAGTTCTTACCACAACAGAAAAAAATTAACTATGTGAGATGGTAGATATTAACTAAACATATTGTAATTAAAAAGGGGGGGATGGTGAGCCTTCACTACTTGTAATATTTAATTTTTTTGAAACATGGTAGTTCTTTTGCAATTTTTAAACATGTATATCTGGAAGCAAAGAAAGATAAAAGGAAGGAAGAGAAGAGAGAAGGAGGGTTAACATTCACTTGGAATCCTCAGGTTGCAGATAAGCTTCCAGGTGGCGCAGGAGAATTAATCAGCCGGGCACTCAGAGGATATTCAGAAAAGTAGCCTTTATAGCAGATTGCACTAGTGCTGTGACTCAGGGGAGTCAGTCTCCAAATCCTGAGTGATGAATATGGACGAAGCTTTCCCTTTATACCCTTTAGTTCTTTTGTCCCCCAAATATTGATCAGGCTTCCAGACCCTTTGCGAGCTTTGAAGCGCCGACCCCCCCCCCCCCACCTGCCTTGTGAGTTGGGATGGGGGAAGTGAGATTATACCCAGAGGCCTGTCTGGCGCCAGCACTTCCAACCCCCTCAGGGGGTTGTATATGGTTCATGGTTTATGGCCTCTGTGAAATGGGAGTATTCCGGGAAACAGGTTCTGCAAGGCAGGACAGGCATCACTGATAAGAATGGAGTTTGTCAGAATGCAAGTTACTGGCACAGATTCATATAGCCAGCCCCCAAATGTCTTATTTTCCCCTTCACTCACTCAAATCCGATAGAATTGCAATTGAAATATAGCCAGGAATCTAAAGGCCTTGTTTTATTTGAGCAGGGAGCTTCTTGTGAGAGCTCAGTCCTTTCTCAGAGAAAATAGGGAGGTTTTTAGGTAGCTGTGCTAGTGATTAGGAGAGCCCACACCCTTTCAGTAGAAAAGAAAGCATGACAATTGCTCTAGCTCTTGAAAGAAAGAAAAACTGAGTTAAATGCAAAAGTAGAATTCCTTCATTTCTTCTTGTGTTCTTGATTTTAATGTATATATAGATAGATAGATAGATAGATAGATAGATAGATAGATATAGATATAGATATAGATATATATCTGCAGAAAACCTCTTCTATCAGCTATACATGAAAGTGGTCAATTTTGCTAAACAGATCTTTCTATTCCCAGAAGCTAAAGCTAGATAGATGAGGGGACTTGAAAAGCTGCATTGAGAATCTGAGCGGATGGGTGTTTCAAACACTGAGAGAAGATAAAAGGCCAGGTTTCAGGTGAATGGTCAAGCCTCTCTTTGCCTCCAGACTTCAGGCTGTGTAAATATCTCATTATTGGGCCTATGTTTACTATCTATCTATCTATCTATCTATCTATCTATCTATCTATCTATCTATCATCATCATCATCTATCTGTCTATCTAGTCTTGGAGGAAAAAAGAAAAGCAAACTTCTGATGTTTCTTTAAAGATTGGCATCTTTCTTTTTTTTTTAAATATATTTTTTATTGATTAAGATATTACATATGTGTCCTTGTCCCCACGTTACCCTCTACCCCCCTCCCCCCACCCCCGCTCATGCCCTCACCCCTCCGTTGTCCATGTCCATTGATTAAGCCTATTTGCTTGCATATAAGTCCTTTGGTTGATCTTTCCCCCTTACCCCCACCCTCCCCTACCTTCCCTCCAAGTCCCGACAGTCCAATCAATGCCTCTCCGTCTCTGGATCAGTCCTTGTTCATCAGCTTATGTTGTTCATTATATTCCACAAATGAGTGAGATCATGTGGTATTTATCCGCTCTCCAGTTCCATCCATGCTGTGGCAAATGGTAAGAGTTCCTTTTTCTTCTTCCTCTTCTTAAATAATACCTTTCAGCATTTCATATAATGCTGGTTTGGTGGTGATGAACTTCTTTAGCTTTTTCTTATCCATGAAGCTCTTTATCTGACCTTCTATTCTGAATGATAGCTTTGCTGGATAAAGTAATCTTGGTTGCAGGTTCTTGCTATTCATCACTTTGAATATTTCTTGCCACTCCCTTCTGGCCTGCATGGTTTCTGTTGAGAAATCAGCTGACAGTCGTATGGGTACTCCCTTGTAGGTAACTGACTTTCTTTCTCTTGCTGCTTTTAAGATTCTCTCTTTATCTTTTGCTCTTGGCATTTTAATTATGATGTGTCTTGGGGTGGTCCTCTTTGGATTCCTTTTGTTTGGGGTTCTCTGCACTTCCTGGACTTGTAAGTCCATTTCTTTCACCAGGTAGGGGAAGTTTTCTGTCATTATTTCTTCAAAAAGGTTTTCAATATCTTGCCCTCTCTCTCCTTCTGGTACCCCTATAATTCTGATGTTGGTACGCTTGAAGTTGTCCCAGAGGTTCCTTACACTATCTTCATATCTTTGGAATCTTTTTTCTTTTTTCTTTTTCGGTTGGGTATTTTTTGTTTCTTTGTATTTCAAATCTTTGACTTGATTCTTGGGATCCTCTTGTCTGCTGCTGGATCTCTGTAAATTATTCTTTATTTCAGTCAGTGTATGCTTAATTTCTAGTTGGTCCTTTTTCATGTCCTCCATGGTCTCCCTATACTTATTGAGGGATTCATTAAATTTATCGGCGGTTTCCATAAAATTCTTGAAAAACCTTATAAACGTGGCCTTGAACTCTATATCCAATCGTTTGCTTTCCTCCATTTCTGCCATTTGTGACCTGTTTCTTTGTCTCCGCATTTTGGCAGCTTCCCTGTGTTGATAGAGTGGCCCTGCGCGCCAGGTGTCCTGTAGGGCCCAGTAGCTCAGCCTCCCCAGTTACCTGGGGTGGACACTCTTGGTGCACCCTTGGTGCCTTGGTTGTTGTAGAATCACTGGGAGGAATTGACCTCCAGGCCAATTGGCTGTGAGAATCAGCTGTGTCTAAAGTGGGAGAACTTCTGTGCTGAAGACACCCTTCTGGGGCAAGACTTGCTTCAGTGGGGCTTTGGTGCTCACTGAGTCTGCTCCCTGAGTGTGTCCCTTATGGATCTGAGGAGTTGCAGTCTGGATGGTCCCCCTCTGACCACTGGGTACAGTGGCTCCTGGATCTAAGGAGGTGCTAATTCAGCCTCTCCCTGAGGCCACACAGCAGGAACCACGAAGAGGCTCAGCTGTGAAGCAATGCAAGCCGCTGCGGGGCCTTGGGCCTTCTCTTGGAAGTTCCGGGTCTGCCTGGCTCGGCTGCAGTTAGGTACATTCACATGCAAAAGCCTCTGCCCCAGCCTGGGTGGGGCGGGGTCTCAGGGAATCAAAGGGCGGATCAAGGAGCTATGGGTGATTCTCCGCCTGGAGTCGTGGGTCTCAGTGACCCGCTAATTGCTGCAAGCACCTCTGAGGGAAAGCCGCCTTCAAGTTCGCCCGCTGCTGGACAGACCAGCTTCTCCCCGTATGAGTCCTGGGTCCCCAGAGACTTCCCGGAACCGGAGTTCAGAGCAGTCGGGAGCTTGTGATTCAAAAAGACAGCCGCGTCCTCAGGTGCCACCCCCTTTCCTCGCGCGCGCGAGCCGCCGTACCTCTGCACTTCACCTCCGCAGCGCCTCTGGCTCTCAGCGTGCTTTTCTTTCCTTCTAGTTGTAGAATCTACACTCAGCCAGCCTTTCTGTTGTTCTGGATGATGTTTGCTCAGTCCTTTGCGGTAATTTTCAATTGTTGTGTGAGGCGACAATTTCCCGGTGTTTACCTATGCCGCCATCTTAGTTTCTCTGGCATCTTTCTTGATAAGACTGTCTCATGTAGTCAGCACCCTAGCCTTTCTCCCTATAGTGCTGCTAAAATGTAGCCAGATGGTATTGTGTAATTAGTTAAAAGCCAATTAATATATGCAACAATTTACCATCACTTTAATTTTCATCATGGAGACTATTCCTTACCAACCCTGATTCTCACAGTTATATTTTTTCATATAATAATAATCATTTTCAAAATACCAGTAACTAGAGTTTGACTGCCCCTTGTGTGAGCCATTAGCCTGAGAAACACAGGTTTATAATTCTGAGGAAACAGACATGGAATTTAGACAGAAGGGATGTTCGATCAATAGACAAGTCTATATTTGGAGAGTAAAGGCTTGCCTTATTTTAAAATAGACTACATTACACTCTTATTCCAACCAGATAGAACCATACTCATCTAAGAATAAAAATTTTTAAATGACACAGGTGGGATGCCATCAGTCCAAATGTACCTCAACAACTCTAGTAGCAGAAAAATCTTCATGAGATACTTTAAATTTCAGCTTCTCCATAAGCTATACTTAGTTATGTCCAATCACTTAAGAGTCTGGAGTCTGTAAAGATCAAGGAGTGGGGGCTGGGAAGGACCTTTAGATCCTTGCTGCTCTATGTTTGGTCTCCACACTAGCAACCTAGGCATCATTTTGAAGCTTATTAGAAATGCAGACTCACAGGTCTCTCCACAGCTAGCTGTATGGAATCAGAATTTGCATGTTAACAAGATTTGTATTAAAGTCTAAGAAGTGTTGCTCTGAATGTTAGCTGGTCAGTTAGCTTGCCTAATTTCAAGCACAAGAATTATGCCTCTAGTAGCTAAACCCCAGCATCCACCCTCATTTGTAGTTCTCGTGGCCAAACTCCTATCTTAGTAGATGTAAATGCACAACAATATTAGCTAATGGTTTAATTGACCAAAATATATTAAACCCCTACTGTGTACCCAGTCAAGTGTTAAGACCTTAGGAACAAAAGACAAGCCCTACCTATTATCAAGAGTGAATCCTCTATTGGAGGAAGAGAAGAGAGGCATATAGGTGCCAATATACTTTTATCACCTTCTCTCCCACTCTTTCCTCTAATGAATTTTTTCTTTATTGATTAAGGTATTACATATGTGTCCTTATCCCTCCATTGCCCCCCCCCACTTCTAATGCATTTAATACTCTAAACATAAGGGAACTGATTCCATTTCTCCAAAGGTATCCTGTGCTTTTCTGCCTTTGTTCTCAATGTTCCCTCTGCCCGGAACTTTTGCTGTCTACCCCATCTTTTGACTGTTGAAATCCTATACACCCATCAAGAGCCAGCTCCTGCCTACCTTAAATTACTCTGTCTACCATTACTCAAGCATGAATTCCCACATGTGCACCTTCACCATTATCCAGTAACACTTGACTTCAGACTAACTACAAAGATTGATGAAGTTTTCTAAAGTGATAAAGAAACTTCAAGAGTAACTTCACCTTTCTCCCAGTTAAATACAATAATCCCTTAACTCTTGTACTTAAGGTTGCCTTTGACCTCCCCTTATCCTCTTAAATGTTTCCATTTTATTTCCAAAGCACTATTGAGGTAAAATGTCTCTCCTAGTTTGAAATCAAATTTTAGGACTGCATGGCAATTTTAAATATTTAACTCAGGAATCAAAGTATTAGTCCCCAAAACACTGGGCTGCACCAAGAATATCACTCACCTCCATATAGCTTACACAAAGTATCACACACACATAAACCTTAAGGCCCTAAACTAGTCTCTGAGAAGTCACCTGAATTGACAGCAAAGCTAGGTGTAATTTTCAGTGGATACACTAGATGGTAGCATTGTGCATATTATTCTTTTATTCGTTTTATTGGTTTCCTAATTCATCATTTATACATCAGGAAAGGCATATGTGTGGAGGGGAGATAGAAGGTAAAATATTAATTTTATATTAATAGGAATCCATAATGAGGTGAAAAGTAATGTTTTTCAAAATTCTATTGCTTCTCAAGACAGTTTCCCATTTCTCTTTTTTTCTATTGCTCACATTCTCAGAATTGCAGTCTCACTATTGACTGGACTGCCTCGCCCCCTATTCACTTGCCAACCAACTTTGCAATCTGATGTTACCTCTCTCCCCACCTGGCCCTTCTGAAATAATTACTTCTTTAATATTTCCATTGTTCTCCTATTGCATAGACTCAACGGCCTCTTCTTAGAGCTCATTCTAATTCATTTCTCCAGAACATCTGCAAGGTGATTACTCACTTCTTTTTTTTTTTCATAATTTCCCTGACTTCTTTATTTTGAAACTTTTTAAAGCTATAAAAAGTTGATTGAATACTGCAACAAGCAACCACCATACCCTTCACTTAGCTTCATCCTTTAACATTTCATCACATTTCCTTCGTTATCCCTCCTTCACTCTCCCTCACTCTCTATTTTCCCCTTTCTCACTCTCCCCTGCACTCCTCTCTCTCCAGGTATGGTGCCAGTCTAAATATTTCAGTATACATTTCCTAAGTTGCAAATGTCATTATACTTGAACCCTAAGTTCTTCAGCATGCATCTCCTAAGAATAAGTTTTTTCTTCTACAAAGTTCTTAATACCCTTTGCTCTCCTTGCCTTTCCTTGTTTCTCCTTCTACCTCTGACCACAGCTTCCTAGATGCAAAAGCCAAATGGGCAGAGCATGGGGGGATGGTCCTGCTTCAAACACAAACTAGTTCTGTGCTTTGAAAGAAAAAAAATTTTTTTTTTGCTTTTTTATACAGGTAATATATGCTCACCTTAGAAAACAGGGAAAATACACAATTTAAAGAAAAGAAAAACTATCTAAACCTCCCATCTAGAGATGATTACTCTTCATTTTTTAGTATTTCCCAGTGCAAAATGTATTTTATTTAATTGAGCTGATAGGATTGATACAATAGTCTAGCTTGTATTTTTTCACTTAACATTGAAAATAAGCACTAAAAATTCCTCATAAAACATTTTTATTGGCTTCATATTATTCTATTGAATATGGTCATCAAGAAAAAGATAACACTTCCATTTTTAAATGAGCAAAGGGCTTAAACAGGAAATTCATAAAGAAATACAAATGGCCAAACATCCATGAAATGTGTTCAACTGAACTATTAATCAAAAATAATTTTAGGCCCTAACCGGTTTGGCTCAAGTGGATAGAGCGTCGGCCTGCTGACTGAAGGGTCCCAGGTTCAATTCCAGTCAAAGGCATGTACCTTGGTTGCAGGCACATCCCCAGTAGGGAGTATGCAGGAGGCAGCTGATCGATGTTTCTCTCTTATAGATGTTTCCAGCACTCTATCCCTCACCCTCTCCCTCTCCCTTCCTCTCTGTAAAAAATCAATAAAATATATTTAAAATAATAATAATAATAAAAATAATAATAATAATTTTAGCCCAGCGTGGCTCAGTGATTGAGTGTCAACCTATGAACCAGGAGGTCATGGTCAGGGCATATGCCTAGGTCACTAGATCCCCAGTGGGGGGCAGCTGATCAATGATTCTCTCTGTTCGTTGATGTTTCTATCTCTCCCTCTCCCTACCTCTCTTAAATCAATAAGAATATACTTTAAAAAGTAATTTTAAATTAAAACAGGGCACTATTTCACCTAACCAAACAAGCAAAGATGTTTAAAGGAAAAATAATAATAATAACCAGGGTTGTAAAAAGTTAAAAGAGAACAGAAACACTGTAAACACTGTTGATTAGAGTACAAATTAGTAAAAAAATCTTGGATAAAATTTAGCAGTATATAATTTTAAAATATTACAAGTATACATACATTTTAACCATCAAATAACTTGCAGAAATTTATTCTAACAAGATAATTGGGCAATTGCACCACAGTGTTTACACAAAGATATTCAAAGCAGGTGGATTTATTAGATTGTTTCCAATTTATTTAAATAAAAAGTAATATGAAATTAATTGAGTAAAATATAGTACAACCATACAACAGAATATTAAGCAGCCTTAAATATACTGTTGTATTAACTATTGATAGAATTCTGAAAAAATAAGATTATATGAAAACCTTTATTTTCTGTTACACATTTTTATATTTTTTGAGATTTTTGTCCAAAGAACATGTGTAACTTTTATAATTAGTAGGAAATAGAGACATTTTAAATGTTGTAGAATATAGCATAAAATATATTAACAATATATTGATAATTGAATATAACATTTCTAGAAAATGTATAAGGCTATTTTACACTCCTTTGATGAAATATAATTTATATACCATAAAGTTTATCCATTTAAGTATACATTTTGGTATATTTACACAGTTGTGTAAGCATCACCATAATCTAATTTTAGAACATTTTCATCATCAGTAATTAATTCCTTTTATAACTGCACAATATTCCATTGAATGAGTACACTAGTTTGTTTATCCATTCATCAGTCAATGGACATTGGCTTATTTTCATTTCTTAGCTATTTTTAATAATACTTTTATGAATATTCATGTGCAAGATTTTGTGTAGATATGACTTTTTAATTGTAAGAGTCTTTATATGTTCTGTGGAAAGTCCCTGGTCATATACAGGGTGGGGCAAAAGTAGGTTAACAGTTGTGAGCATGTGAAGCACAGTTTATTCTTGTATTATTATTTATTAATTATTATATTATTTTCCATATTAACAACTGTAAACCTACTTTTGCCCCACCCTGTATATAATTTTGCAAATATTTTCTTTCAGTCTATGGGTTGTCTTTTTTTTTATGGCTGAGGTTCCTGATGTCAAATCTAGGAAAATATTGCCTATCCCAAATCATGAAGATTTACTCCTATGTATTCTTACATGAGTTTTATACTTTTATCTCTTACATTTAAGTCTATGATTCCTTATGAGTTATTTTTGTGTATGGTATAATGTAGGGGTCCAAATTCATTCTTTTATATGTGCATATCCAGTTGTCTCAGCATTACTTGTTGAAAATAATAATCTTTACCCAGTGAATTGTCACAGCTTTTTTGTCAAAAATAAATTAACCATAAATATTAGGGTATATTTCTAGACTCTCAATTCTATTCCATTGGTCAATATCTCTATTCTATTCCAGTACAACACTGAATTACTATTTTAACCATACAAAAATATGAACAGAAAATAATCTGAAAATAAATACATAAAAATATTAAAACTAAAATATTTTATTATATACCTAAATCATGTATTAACTACTTCCTTTTTATTAGGCATTTTAAGCTGCCTCCATATTTTCACTATTATAAGTAACATTGTGATGAGTATTTCTCCACAAAACTACTCTATTTCAAATTACTTCTTCATGGTATATTTCTATTAGTGGACTTACTGAGTCAAAAGTAATATTTTAAAGATAATAGATAGGTAGAAAAAGGAAGGAAAGAAGGAAGGGAGGGAGGAAGGATATATACATGTTGAAATTGCTTTACACAAAATCTGTATCAATTTACATTCCCAACAAGATGTGTTATTTGGATCAAGTCACTTATAATCTCTGTGCCTCAAGTTTCTCATCTGTCAAACAAGGTTAATAAAGCTAATAAATCCTTTGTTTACAAGGAAACTGTGGGCATCAAATGAAATACAACAGAGCTTTAACAAGTTTTAAGGATGCTACAAACATAGAGGGTATTTTATTTTATTTTGTAATCCTCACCCAAGCATAAGTTTTACTGATTTTAGAGAGAGAGGAAGGGAGGGAGAGAGAGAGAGAGAGAGAGAGAGAGAGAGAGAGAGAGAGAGAGAGAGAGAAATATTGATGTAGGAGAAAAACATTGATCAATTGTTTCCTCCTCCTCCTCCTCCATATGCACCGCCACAGGGGATCGAACCCACAAACTAGACTTGTGCCCTGATCAGGAATCGAACCCACAGCCTTCAGGTACATAGAACAACACTCCAATGAACAGAGTCACACTGTAGGCCCTATAGGGTCATAGAGGGTATTTTAATTTCCATTTACTCTGACCAATTATATTTAACAAACATTTATTGAACACTTATTTCTCTCTCTCTTTTTTTGCCTTTGATCATATTTTTATTGAAAATTAGCTGTCCGAAGTGATTTGGCCATTATGGAATAAACAAATGTAAGTTTATGCCATAGGTTTCTTTTCTTCTGTGGTGGGTTTCTTTTCTGTGGGTTTCTTCTCAGCTGCTGGTTTCTTGGTAGCTGCAGCCTTTTTCCCCACCAAAGGCTTCTTCTGCTTCTTAAGGCCAACAGCCTTCTTTCCTTTCTTCCCGACCACAGGCTTCTTGCCTGGAACCCCCTTCTCATCTGATTTGGTTTCTAGTGCTGCTGCTGCTTTATCCACCCTAAGCTTGTGGCTCTTGGCCTGACAAAGAATGGTGTTCCGGCGCATGGTCTTTGTATATGGGTTTAGCTTCAACAAGATTCTCAGGTTTTTCAGTGGATTCTTCTTCAGGACTCTACTGTGAATCTTCTTGCGTGGTACTCGGAGGGCTCTTTGGATCTCTGGGCTTTTCAAGATTCTGCTAAGGTCTGTATTGAGCATCTTGTGCATGGGAAGGTTGTAGTTACTCTTGAGGGAGGCAGCTCTATGCCAAGTGCCATGCAGCTCATCTAACTTGCGGAAAGCACTTTCAGTCCAAATGCAGAAACGGCCCACATGCCCTCCAGGAGCAAGTTCCAGAATGTTCAGTTTGCTTACATTAAGCAGAGTAATTCCAGGGATGTTTCTGAAGGCTTTGATGATATCGTTGCCCTCATTAGAGATGATACAAGGTCCCCTGCGCTGGATACGACGACGGTTTCTCATTTCACCCTTGCCAGCCCTCATTCACTGAGAAGCATAGACCTTTTTTTTTATATCATTCCAGGCCTTAAGTTTCTTAAGAAGCAAAACAACCTCCTTGGTTTTCTTGTAGCCTTCAATCGGACTCTGGGAATTCGAGCCACAGCTCTGCCAGTACCCCAGGACTGGGCACTGGTTTGATGATCTGCCAATTCACTGACAGCATAGGGCTGTCCATTGTTTTTGCGCAAGTTGGTGTGAACAAAATTCACAATATCTGGTCAAATGGGAGCCTTGAACACAGCAGGCAAAGTGACATTTTTGCCAGATGTTTCCCCCTTTTCAGAGTACACAGATATCAGTGGACAAGCACACACCATAGCAGGGAGAGGAGAAGACCACACTCCTGAGCACCTATTTCTTACAGAGAACTGTGAAAGACCCAAAAGATGAAAGAAAAAAATAAATTTAAAAGTTAAAAACAGAATCCATTTTTGGAAATTGAAAATTAATGACCAAAATGTAAGCTTCTTGGAGGCTGAAACCATATCTGGTAGAGGATATAAGAAAACTATTGTGATACAAGGGAATGTAATAGCTGCTATAATAAATGTTATAAACAAAATATTTTTTAATTCAAAGAACATGAGATTAATTTTAGACAGGCAAATGAAAAAGATTTTTCAAAAAAGGGAGTATTGAGCTAGGATTGGAAATTTGATGAGGGTTATCATTCTGAATTCTCATGTTTCATTCAGAAGACAACATTTCTGCAAAGAGATGTTTCTTATGCCTATTTTATTTTTTATTATACTTATTATTTGCTTTTCTTATTCTTGTTTTTCCCCCAGGGTTAAGATTTTATTCACCTAACCCTGGCTGGTGGTCAGTAGTTTGGAGCGTTGTCCTATACACCAAGAAGGTTGTCGGTTTGATTCCCTATCAGGCAAATACCTAGGTTGCTAGTTCAATCCCCAGTCCATATGAGGAATGTATGGGTGGGTGGCAACTGACCCATGTTTCTCTCTCACTCCAAAGTCTCTTTCTCTCTCTCTCTCTCTCTCTCTCTCTCTCTCTTCTTTCCCTTCCTCTCTTAAATCAATAAAAACATATCCTCAGGAGATGATTAAATAATAATGACAATAATAAGCCTTATGCATTTCTAATTTTTAAAAAAGGTTTTATTTCACTTAACTAGAAAGTCAGACTTACCATATCAGATCTGGAAATAGTCAGAATTACCATATCAGACCAGGAATGGTTGAATACACTTGTTGATGGTAAAATATTCAGAATACAGAAATTTGGATGTGCCTTCCTCACCAATTCTATGACAGCATTTTATGCATTTAAAAAGGTCCATTTGTATAGTTTGACCTGACCACTCATATGAGGAACTGTGAAATTATTTACTACTAGAGGCCTGGTGCATGAAAATTCATGCACTGGAGGGGGCGTCCCTCAGCCCAGCCTGCCCCTTCTCACAGTCCAGGAGCTCTCAAGGGCAGGAAGCGACCCGGCGATCAGGGGAAGGCGACGCCCCATCACACCTCTGCTGCTGCCACTGCCAGCAGCGCAAGCCTCGGCTGGTCCTGGTTACCTGAGCCTCGGGTGGCCCTGGGCGACTGGGCAGCTACCATCCGAGGCTTGCCTGGGCCTCAGCCAGCCCTGGGGGGCTGAGAGGCTTAGGGAACTGGGGGACTCTGGACATCCTTATTACTATCATAATCAAATGTGCTTGTTCTTCAGTCCTATCTATAGTGTACTGGGAGATAATTATCTATCACTAGAGGCCCGATGCACAAAATTCGTGCAAGGGGCTCAGCCCTTGCAGCCCCAGCTTCGTCCGGAAGGTAGTCCAGAAGGATGTCTGGAAGGTCATTCGATTGTCTGGTCTAATTAGCATATTACGCTTCTATCACTATAGATAGGTCTCTCCCATATCCACATTTCTTGCAAGAAGAGGCACAGACTATATTTTTAAGGATTTTTATATAGAAAATATTCATGAAGGATAGAGATAGTGTCCCCCTGCACAGAAAAGGGCAGATTTGTTTATTGTCTGGCGTACTGTAAGTTTTCCTCCCACTCTGCTCCCGCAGACAATATCACCTAGCCAACAACCCTCCTTATCAAGGGGACAAGTCACAGTTCCTGCTTAACCCTGAGTAGTGGGTTTCAGTTCCCTGCCATCTGTAGAATTTTTCAGACAAGCCAAGCACATTTTCTCACAGGAAGCAAGGGGCACTTCACCCTCTTGATATCACAATGCTTGCTTCCCACAGTGCCTAGTTGTTAACTGTGTTCCTATGTGCAATCCCATGTAACCTACAAGGCATACGGTGTCTTCCCCTGGGCTGTGAGTAGCCTATATAATAAAGAAGTAATATGCAAATTGACCATCATGACCTCACACAAGATGGCTGCCCCCATGTGGTCACAAGATGGCCACCACAAGATGGCCAGCAGGGGAGGGCAGTTGGGGGCAATCAGGCCAGCAGGGGAGGGCAGTTGGGGGGACCAGGCCTGCAGGGGAGGGCAGTTGGGAGCCACCAGGCCAGCAGAGGAGGGCATTTGGGGGCAACCAGGCCAGCAGAGGAGGGCAGTTAGAGGCAATGAGGCCTGCAGGGGAGGGAAGTTGGGGGTGACCAGGCCTGCAGGGGAGGGCACTTGGGGGAACCAGGCCTGCAGGGAAGGGCAGTTGGGGACCACCAGGCCAGCAGGGGAGGGCAGTTAGAGGCAATGAGGCCTGCAGGGGAGGGAAGTTGGGGGTGACCAGGCCTGCAGGGGAGGGCACTTGGGGGGACCAGGCCTGCAGGGGAGGGCAGTTGGGGACCACCAGGCCAGCAGAGGAGGGCAGTTAGAGGCAATAAGGCCTGCAGGGGATGGTAGTTGGGGGCAACCAGGCCTGCAGGGGAGGGCAGTTAGAAGTCACCAGGCCTGCAGGAGAGGGCAGTTAGAAGCAACCAGGCCATCAGGGGAGGGAAGTTGGGGAGTTATCAGGCTGGCAGGCAGAAGCAGTTAGGGGCATTTAGGCAGGCAGGCAGGCGAGCAGTTGGAAGCCAGCAGTCCCGGGTTGTGAGAGGGATGTCTGACTGCTGGTTTAGGCCTGATACCACAGAGCCTAAACCGGCAGTTGGACAACCCCAAGGGGTCCCAGATTGGAGAAGGTGCAGGCTGGGCTGAGGGACACCATCCTCTCTGTGAACGAATTTCATGCACTGGGCCTCCAATATGTGATAATGAACTGCTGTAGATATCATCTGCCCACTGCCAGGTGTCACATGTTTGGCCATCCCCATAATTGTATGGGTGAGACTCCTTTCCTCACCAATGGAGTGATGAGGAGAAGATTAAAACTTCCAGTGAAACAAAGATAATGTTTCTCTCCAGAAAAAAAGGTAGAACGAGTTAATGTGCAGCCCATTATAAAACATTCAAGTTCCCAAAAGTGCAGGATTCCTCAGCTGTGATGCAAACCTGCTGTATGCAATTTTCATCTAGCAGCCTTCTGCATCGCCCTGTGGGAAGTGGGAAGTAGGCATGACAAGGGAACCTGACATGAACATGAAGTTCATGCTGATTGCTGTACAATGAATAATGAAATCCTTTGTCTCTGACCTAGGAGTTTTATATCTTCTGCTAGTATCCATGAAACTGTCATGCAAGTAAAGTTTCAGACCATTTACAGTTCTTGACACATTCTATATCCTGACATAACTAATTTGTACTGTTTTCATGGTGTGTTTTCTTTATTAATCAACCAATATAAGCCCAATTTTGCAATGGTTCTGACTTGGGCATAATCTGGTTCAGTTAAAGTTAAAGCCTTTGGTCAGTCTGGTTCACTGATATTGTAAGTTTTCTTTCTCATAGATTATTAAAACCTATGATATTGACTTCCACTGGTGTAAAAATGTCATTGCTACCACTGGGATACTGAAGAATAAATCACTGAAATCATTGGCTGTTATCTATAGTAAAAGAGTCCTAATTAAATAAAGATAGTCTTTATTGGGATATACGGAAAGGTACCTATTACCCAAGTGTTCAGTTCAGAGTCTATACAGTAAGTTCCTACAGGGAGCAAAAGCTGCTGTAACATACACAAAAAAATATTCATCAATGAACTACTTTTAGTAACTTTAGGCCTTTTTTAAACATTCCCCTTTGATTAATGATACTGTCTATCCATAGTTAGGATCTTTCTTTCTTATAAATATCCTAAAAGCAATGCACAATTCAAATTGCAAAGTAAAACTGAAAATTTTGTAAAAAGACTTAGAAATATGAAGTGTTTAAAAATGCTGGCAAACTGTTCAAATAACACACAAAGCCATTGGCAAATAATAACCTGGCAAAATTAAATCAGTTAACAATTGAAGAAGAGAAAATGGACAAGGATGATGATAGCATTGACATTTCAAAAGAGAATTATTTGAGTAATATAAGCTTAAGAGAGACCCTTAAAATGATGCAGCTCTTAAACATTTTTGCAAAAATGGCCCTCTAATAAAAGTGAGGTGAAGGGTATTATAATCATGCTACCACATAAGTTTGTCAGAAAATTACAATAGAAAAAACAATAGTTTATTTTTTGTTCTAAGAATTAGAAAAGAGTTGAATTCAAACCTGAATGAAGTTAAATTTAAAATAAACCTCTTTTGAGTGAAATTAAGAAAATTCTACTTACAATAGTGCCAAAAAGAAGAAAATACTCAGGAATAAATGTAACCAAGGTGATGGATGACTTGTACACAGAAAACTATAAAAATGTTGCTGAAATAAATTAAAGAAGACACAAATTAAGTTTAAAAAGCATCTGTGTTCATAGATTGGGAGACAATATTGTTAAAATGTCAATACTACCAAAGCAATGTACAGAGTCAATGCAATTCCTCTCAAAATTACAATGACATTTTTCCCAGAAATAGACAAGTACATTCTGAAATTCATATAGACCTCAAATACCTCAAAAAAATATTGAAAAAGAAAGAAGAAGTCCAACATTTTCTGATTTTAAAACTTACTACGAGATTACAGCAATGGAAACAGTGTGATACTGGCATAAAGACAGACATATAGGCCAATGGAATAGAAATAAATCCCCATGTATAAGGTCAAATGACTTTTGACTATATAGTGGGGAAAACACAGTCTTTTCAACAAAGGGTCCTGGGAAAACTGGATATACGCATACAAAAGAATTACGCTACTCTATAAAAATTAACCCCAAATAGATCAAACACCTAAATGTAAGAACTAAAATTATAAAAGTCTTTGAATAAAATAGGAAAACAAAGCTTCATGACATTAGATTTAGCAATAATTTTATATGACATGAAAGTCAGAAGCAACAAAAGAAAAAATAGATAATTGGATTTCATCAAAATTTAAAAATTTTATACACCAAAGGAATAAAAAGGTAGCCAACAAAATTGGAGAAAATATGTACAAATCACATATCTTATAAGGGACTTGTATCTGAAATATATAAAAAAACTACTACTACAACAACAAAACAAATGACTCAATTTAAAAAATGGTCAAAAGGACTTGAATAGACATTTCTCCAAAGAAGAGATACAGACAGCCAATAGACACAAGAAAAGAAGCTTACCATCATTAATCATTAGGGAAATGTACATCAAAACACAATGAGTTAGCACTAAGCACTCTTTCAGATGGCTATTATTAAAAATAAAAGGAAAAGACTGAAAATAACAAATGTTGGCAAGGATGTCGAGAAATTGGAACCCTTGTGTACTTTTGGTAGAAATGTAAATTGGTACAGCTGCTATGAAAAACAGTATGGCAGTTTCTCAAAAATTTAAAATAGAATACCCACATAATCCAGCAATTTCACTACTGGGAATGTATCCAAAAGAATTGAAAGCAGGGACTTGAACTAATATTCATATACCAATATTTATAGTAGCATTATTCAGAATAGGTGAAAACAACCTAAATATCCATTGATAAATGAATGGTTAAACAAAGTATGCTCTGTACATAGAATGCAATATTATTTAGGCTTAAATAGGAAGGAAACTCTGGCAACACACTATGACATGGATAAAACTCGAATACATTATATTAAGTGAAAAAAGCCAGACATCAAAGAGCAAATATTATGTGATTCCACTTATATGAGGCTCCTAGAGTAGTCAAACTCAGAGACAAAAAGTGGAATGATGGTTTGGAGGAGGGGGAGTGAGGAGTTACTATTTAATGGTCATGGAGTTTCATTTTAAGATGAAAAAGTTCTGAATATGAATGGTGGTGATGGATGCACAATGATGTGAACATACTTAAAATGCCACTGAATTGTACCTCTAAAAATGGTTAAAATTGTAAATTTTATGTTAATCTATTTTCCAAAATAAGGAGGAAGACAAGGAGAAAGAGAACTGATTCACCTTGAAAAAGCACTTACAGGACAAGAGCTTGCAGATTTCAAACACCTCAGAAAACTAGAGTGAGGCATAGGGTTACTACAGGGTAATTAGTTGAAAGTCTGTATATGAAGTGGTTGAATCACCACCTGAAATTCTAGACAATTATGCCTACCACCCAAATGTTTATTGTATGGAGAAATTGATCCAATGCAGACCTAATGAAAGCTAGGAGTGAATGTAGGAGTGAATAGGTAGATGAAGTAAAAGTTTGCAAGCTAAATACAGGGCCCTGCAACTCCGGTCCCCTCTTTCCTGGTCCCAGAATGCCAGCAACCAAGCCTCTGGCTACCAAGAAGATGAATTTTTCTACTGAGAAATGGAAAAGCCCAACCTATATAATAAGAGCCCAGCAACCAAAATGGAGGAAGGACCAGAAGGACCGTGGCCCCTGGCCCTGGCCATCCCTGCCTCCAGCGGGAACCCCCCACCCCAATCTGGGTCCCCATCAGGGCAGGAGACCAGCCTCCACCCATTCACCGGGCCTCTATCTATACTAATCAAAGGGTAATATGCTAATTAGACTGATAGACCATACATCTTCCGGATGTCCTTCCAGACAAAGCCACTGTGGCAGGGGCAGAGGCAGAGGCGGTTAGGGGTGATCAGGCAGGCAGGCAGAGGTGGTTAGGGGCGATCAGTCAGGCAGGCAGGTGAGTGGTTAGGAGCCAGTGGTCCCAGATTGCAAGTCGGACATCCCTCAAGGGGTCCTAAATTGGAGAGGGTACAGGCCGGGCTGAGGGACACCTCCCCTCCCGTGCATGAATTTCATGCACCGGACTTCTATAGAAATATAAAACCCTACCCCGCCACAACTCCAACCCAACCCGCCAAAGGCTCCTGAAACCACAAAATTAGATCACTGATTCAGGCTAGCAGTGCAAAGTGTAAAGCCTCATTCACATGTGAGGAATTCGCACCTTTCTCCTTCCCCTTGGACTCTGTGTCTCAGAGGAGGCATGCACAGTGTGGACACGCAAATGAAACCTCAGAAAAGTCACTCTGTTGGGGTCCTGTGGCGCATCCAGGCAGAGACAAACTGATCACCAACAGCCAAGCACCAAACTCTGTCCCTCCCTCATCCCGCTGCCTCAGCTACAGCAGGCACTCCCCGTGGCAGGCTATAAGGAGAGCTGCCTCGAATCTTGACAGAGACAGAAATGCTCAGGAGGCCAAGGTAATAGAAACCTAAGAACCCAAATGCTGGGGCCTATGCCGCCAGGGTCCGCTCAGCACAAGGCCAAGGGGAGCTCCGACCAAGTTCTGGTCCAATTCCTAACCTGGTCCTGACCTGCCACCCTAGGGCCTCAGCGCACGCTGGAGTGTGTAATTGCAGGGGGCGCTCTGGAGGCAGAGGGTTCACCCCAACCCCTGGGCCCCAGGGGCTCTCAGCCTGCATGCCCTTCCCCCAGGTGCTCAGCCCCAGTTGTGCCAGCAAAGCCCCTTTGCTGGAACGGGATCACAGGGGGCAGGCTGGGGGAGGGGTGGCCTCCACTGCGGCTGTTTGCGCACATGTAATTAGCTCTAATTATCCTGGGCTTTCAGTTCCCCTACTCTGGGCCTGGGAGCTACGCCTGGGTTGAACGCACCCACAGAGCCCTGGCTCCCTGGAATGAGCCCTCTCACCCGGCCAGGAAGCTCTATCCCCACCATAGCACCCTGTGTGGTGTGTCTGTGTTTGCCCAGCGGTCTACACAGCCACCACGTGCTGGCTTGGGGATATCTTTGTGTGTCCTTGGTCTTGTGTCTACACTGGCCGCAGGGAAGGTTCGAGAGTACCAGGCACCCATGAGGAGAGGAGGGTGGCGAGACAGGGGGAGGGGCGGATGAACTTGTTCTCAGCTGTGAAGGAAGGAAGAGCTAGCTCCAGGCTCTCCCATTTGCGCAAGTCCTACGGAAACGTGAGCTTGGGGCAGCAGCCAAGGCCAAGAATCCCTGGGATTTCCGATGTAACTGCCAAACCGAGGTGTCCTAGACAGTGCTCTGTCTCCTCGCCCCTCCCCCGCCAGCCTGCGCGCCATCAGCCACCAGGGCTCCTCTCTTGCAGGTGGTAACGCCAGGGCTCAGAGGTTAGGGCAGTGGTCGGCAAACTCATTAGTCAACAGAGCCAAATATCAATAGTACAACGATTGAAATTTCTTTTGAGAGCCAAATTTTTTAAACTTAAACTATATAGGTAGGTACATTGTTATTAACTTAATTAGGGTACTCCTAAGGCTTAGGAAGAGCCACACTCAAGGGGCCAAAGAGTCGCATGTAGCTCACCAGCAGCAGTTTGCCGACCATGGCAAATTCCCTAACTGTTAGGGAATTCACCCTAGGCGGCACAGCAGGCCAGGGCCGCCTCTCTCCAGAGCCGCTGCATGTGATTCGGGATTCGGGCTTCTCTCAAAAATGGAAGGAATGCCTCCAGGTCCTCCTCTCTCTGTCTGGTCTGGGATCCCTAGCCCTTGGTGACCCTGGCCCTGCATACTCAGTCCATTGCCAGCCACATCTTTCCAGCCCTTTCCCTGAGGCCAGTTCAGCCATGTCTACCCTGAATGGAACCAGGGCGCAGAGGAGAGCAGGCTCAGCCCCAGGGGCCTTAGTTGGAGGAAGGGATCAGGCTTCCCGAAGCAGGATTTCTCAGCACACTCACTCTGCCCTTAGGGCTGAGTCCCTCCCTTAGCCTTCCTGGGTTCTGTGTCTGTCTGTCTCACCCTGTGCATCTCTCTCCCTGTTCCTTGCTCTCTGATCCTGTTTACTCATTCTCCATGTCTTGCTGGGCCTTTTGTCTCTGTCTCTCATCGGATATCTGCCCGTGAAGAACACCCCTGCTTCCCCTGCAAAGGAACACACACCAGCAGAATCCACCTTTTCAATAAAAAAAAATGACAAGTGGGAAACAGTGAATTAAAAAGCATTAACTTAAAAACAATCCATGTGTCTACAAATGTGTTCCAAATGGCAGCACTTTGGTGGGGTGGCAGGGGCGGGGGTGTTGGCCACATGTTCTGGAGCCTCAGACACAAAGTGTAGGGGGCTCAGCACCTTGCTATGGACCCCTCCCACTAGCCACCTGGGAGGGCAGGGTCTGGGGAAGGGACTTACTCTATACTCACACTCACGGACCCCCACCTGATTCCATAGACCCTTTCCCCTGTTCTGGCATCTACTGGTCCCTCTTACTCTCCCAGTACCTCCAAACCTTCCTATGCTGAACCCAACTCTCCTTCTGTGCCAGCCTTCCCCCCGCCCCACACACAAATTTTACCCTCTCCCTCTCCCCCCCCCCCCCCCCAGTCTTCTACCCCATACTTCTTCCTGCCCTGCCCTGCCTTGCCCTGCCACACCTTCATTCTGCCCCAGACCACCCAGCATCCCTGGCTCCGGGAGAAATGGTTAGAACAAAGCTTTCCTTGGCCAGAAGAGACTCTCCAGGGAGCTGCATGCAGAAAGGCGCTCCCAGTCCTGTACCTGCAACTGCTCTGTCCTGCCAAATTCCAATCAGAAATTGTGTCCCTGGAGACAGAGGGTAGCAGAAGTGGGTTGCTGTCTTTTTAAGCCCCTCATCAGGAGGAAACCCCCCCCCAAAAAAAAGAGTTCACCCTGCTGCCTCCCCTATCACTTTCAGCAACCCTCCTTGGCCTCTTTTCCTAGAAGTGGAAAGATTAGAGCACATCTATATAATAATAAAAACGTAATATACTGATTAGACCGGACAGCCAAATGACCATCGGACGTCATTCCAGACATCCTTCCGAATGAAGTTGCCATGGTGGGGGCTGAGGCAGAGGCTGTTAGGAGTGATCAAGCAGGCAGGTGAGCATATAGGGGCAATCAGGCGAGCATTTAGGGGCAATCACGCAGGCAGGCGAGTGGTTAGGGACAATTGGGCAGGAAGGCAGAGTGGTTAGGGGTTATCAGGCAGGCAGACAAGCAGTTAGGGGTGATCAGGCAAGCAGGCAGAGGTGGTTAGGGGCGATCAGGCAGGCAGGTGAATGGTTGGGGCAATCAGGCAGGCAGAGTCATTAGGGGTGATCAGGCAGGCAAGTAGTTAGGGGTGATTGGCAGGCAGGCGAGTGGTTAGAGGCAATCAGACAGTCAGGAAGAGGGGTTAGGGGAGATCAGGCAAGCAGGCAGGCCAGCGGTTAGGAGCCAGGGGTCCCGGATTGTGAGAGGGATGTCTGTTTGCCAGTTTGCAAGAGGGTTCAGGCCAGGTTGAGGGACCCCCCCAAACACACACACTCCCATGCACAAATTTCATGCACTGGGCCTCTAGTATATATCTAAAAGAGTAATATGCAAATTGACCAAACAACAGAATGACCAGAATGACCGCTTGACCAGTTGCTATGAGGTGCACTGACCACCTCTTGGTCCCTCCCCCCCCAGGCTGGCAGGCTCCAGTTGCCTGATAGCGAACGGGGAACCGGGGGTGGGTGGTGGCAGGTGACGGGGCTAGCTGCCAGCAGCTGGGAAGATGGCCCTGATCACAGGCCAGGCCTAGGGACCATAGCTGTGCATGAATTTCATGCTCCGGGCCTCTAGTATAATATATCCTTCAGAATCTGGCATTGCAGATCACTCAATAACACCAGCTTGCTAAAAACCAAACAAACAAACAAACAATAAAAGGAAACAGGAGGAAATAGACACAATACAGGTAAAAGATGATTCATCTTTTTATTATTTTTCAATCAATAATACATGTACATGATTCAAAGGTCAAAACAATATAAATAGGGACTCTCTGAAAGGTCTCACTTGGACCCTTGCCTCCATCTACCTTCCCCCCCTTCCCAGCCTCCTACAAAAAATCATTTTATTAGCTTTTTGTGTGTCTTTTTAATATTTAGGTAAATATAAGTAAATATAAATATATAATTTCTTCCTATTTTTATCACAAAATATAGTATACAATCTACTAGTTTTCACCTTAAAATTTTTTTCACTATAAATGTATCCTGATGATCTCTCCATATTAATACACGATGAATTTTTGTTTTTATTGTAGTTTTCTTTGGGGCGTTTCTACATCTGGACTTTGTTTGTGGGGGGCAGGGTTTGCCTAAAAGGGTTTACATTGTATACACATTACTGAACATCATATATATATATATATATATATATATATATATATAATATATATTCATATATATACTAATAAAAGACAAACATGCAAATTGACTGTACCCTCGCTATGCCTTAAGCCATGTCCACCAGCCAATCAGAGCAACTATATGCAAATTAACCCAACCAAGATGGTGGCCAGCAGCCACGGAGCTGGAGCGTGCAGGAGGCTTGGTTGCCCAGTGATGGAGGAAGCCAAGATTTCCACCTGCCGTGGCCAGCTCTGAGTTCCACTCAAGGCAATAAAGTTTCAATTATAGAAGATAAATAAAAACCCGAGATACCTACTTTCAGCCGACTGTGGTCATGGAGCTGGAGCGAGCAAGAGGCTTGGGTTGCCACTGGCGATGGAGGAAGCCAAGCTTCCCACCCCACCCTGGCCGGCTCTGAGCTCCACTCAAGGCTACAAAGTTTCAATTATAGAAGGTAAATAAATCCCAGAATAAAGAAAAAAAGAAAGAAAAAAGAGAGGCTGGGAGCTTCTGTGGCCAGGGGGTTTGACCAGGCTGAAAATGGCCCTCAGCCCCACACCCTGATTGGCCAGGCACCCCAGTGGGGACCCCCCACCCTAAAGGGGGTGTGGCCAGCCTAAAAACAGCCATCAGCCCCTCACCCAGGCTGGCCAAACCTCCATGGGGTGAGGGTCCCCACTGGGGGGGGGGGGCTGGACCAGCCTGCAAACAGCCATCAGCCCTTCACCCAGGCTGGCAAGAAACCCCAGTGGGGACCCCCACCCTAGAGGGGGTGTGACCAGCTGCAAACAGCCATCAGCCCTTCACCCAGGACGGCGAGGAACCCCAGTGGGGACCCCACCCTGAAGGGGGTGTGACCAGCCTGCAAATACCCATCAACCCCTCACCCAGGCTGAACAGGCACCCCAGCAGGACCCCCACCCTGATCTGGGACACCCTTCAGGGCAAACCAGCCATCCCTCACCTGTGTACCAGGCCTCTATCCTATATAATAAAAGGGTAATATGCAAATTGACCCTAACAGCAGAATGACTGGGAATGACTGGTCACTATGACACACACTGACCACCAGGGGGCAGATGCTCAATGCAGTAGCTGTCCCCTAGTAGTCAGTGCGCTCCCACAGGGGGAGCTCTGCTCAGCCACAAGCCAGGCTGGTGGCTGCCAGTACAGCAGTGGTGGTGGGACCCTCTCCCGCTTCCTCAGCAGCACTAAGGATGTCCGACTGCAGCTTAGGTCTACTCCCTGCTGGTAAGTGGACATCCCCTGAGGGCTGCCAGGCTTCCAGAGGGATGTCTGATTGCCAGCTTGGGCCCGTTCCCCCAGGGAGCGGGCCTAAGCCAGCAGGTGGACATCCTCCGAGGGGTCCCAGACTGCAAGAGGGCATAGGCCTGGCTGAGGGACCAACCCAAGTGCACAAATTTTTGTGCACCAGACCTCTAGTATGTGTGTGTATATATATATAGTATAAGATAGCCTCCCAAATGTGGGATTATTAGGTCAACAACAACAAAAAATAGATCTATTACTATTATACTAGAGGCCCAGCTCATGATAATGTGCGCGGTAGCCTGCCACTGTTCATAGCCCTGCCCACCCACCCGCCACCTCACCTCAGTAGCAGCCCCACCCACCCACCCACCACTGCTCTGTGTTTGCCACCCTGCCCACCCAACCTCATGGTGACTGGTCGTTTGGTTATCATGGTCGTCATGGACACTGGCTTTTTATATATATATAGATATAGTCCTAGATTTCTCTCCATAGGAATTGCGCTCTTTCCACCCAAAGCCCCATCAACAGATTATATTGTCAAACTTTTAGATTATTGCCAAAATGGTAGGTAAGAATTTATATTTCAGAAAAGTGTTACTCTGATTTTCTATGATTCTGAATGAAATTGGCATCTTTTACATATATATATATATATATATATATATATATATATATATATATATATTTATACTAGAGGCCCAGTGCACAAAAATTTGTGCACTCGGGGGGGGGGGGGTCACCTCAGCCCGGCCTGCGCCATTCACAGTCCAGGACCCTTTGGGGGATGTCCACCTGTCGACTTAGGCCCACTCCCCGGGGGATCAGGCCTAAGCTTGCAGTCAGACATCCTTCTGGCAGCCAGGGAGCCCTCAGGGGATGTCCGACTAAAGGCTTAGGCCCCCAAGGGATCGGGTCTAAACCATTAGTTGGACATTCTTAGTGCTGCCACGGAGGTGGGAAAGGCTCCTGCCACCACCACTGCTCTGGCCAGCCATGAGCCAGGTTCTGGCTGAGTGGCACTCCCCATATGGAAGTGCACTAACCACCAGGGGGCAGCTCCTGCATTGAGTGCCTGCCCCCTGGTGGCCAGTGCGCATCATAGTAACCGGTAATTCTGCTGTTCAGTCAATGTGCATATTAGCCTTTTTTTATTATTACTAGAGGCCCGGTGCACAAACATTTGTGCACTCGGGGGGGGGGGGTGTCCCTCAGCCAGGCCTGTGCCCTCTCGCAGTCTGGGACCCCTCGGGAGATAACGCCCTGCTGGCTTAGGCCTGCTCCCAGGTGGCAGAGGGCAGGCCCAATCCCTAGGTGCAGCTCCTGGTCGGGCTCAGAGCAGGGCCAATTGGGGAGTTGGGGCGCCACCCCCTGTCATGCACAGAGCAGAGCAGATTGGGAGGGTGCGATGCCACCCTCAGTCACGCTCAGGGTAGGGCCGATTGGGGGGTTGGGGCCCCGCCCCCTGTCACAAGCAAGGCAGGGTCTATGGGGAGTTGCGGCGCCACCCCCTGTCACGCACAGAGCAGGGCCAATCCGGGGGTTGGGGCGCTGCCCTCTGTCATGCACAGAGCAGGGCCCATCAGGGGGTTGGGGAGCTCCCCCCTGTCATGCACAGAGCAGGGCCCATCAGGGGGTTGGGGACCTCCCCCCTGTCACTCACAGAGTAGGGCTGATAGGGGAGTTGGGGCGCCGCCCTCTATCACCCACAGAGCAGGGCCGATCAGGGGGTTGGGGCGCTGCCACTCTCACACTCAGGGCAGGGCCAATGGGGAGGTTATGGCTCTACCCCATCACACACAGAGCAGGGCCTGTGGGGTGGGGGGGTTGGGGCGCCGTATCTTGTCACACACAGAGCCGCAGGGCGATCAGGGGGTTTGGGCACTGCCCCCTGTCATGCTGATCCTGGTGCCGGGAGGCCTCGCGGCTCCGCAGATCCCGGTGCTGGGAGGCATATTACCCTTTTACTATTTAGAATAGAGGCCTGGTGCATGGGTGGGGGCTGGCTGGTTTGCCCTAAAGGGTGTCCTGTATCAGCGTGGGGGTCCCCACTGGGGTGCCTGGCCAGCCTGGATGAGGGGATAATGGCTATTTGCAGCTGGTCACACACCCTTCAGGGTGGGGGTCCCCACTGGGGTGCCTGGCCAGCCTGGGTGAGGGGATGATGGCTGTTTGCAGCTGGTCACACCCCCTTCAGGGTGGGGGTCCCCACTAGGGTGCCTGGCCAGTCTGGGTGAGGGGCTGAGGGCTGTTTTCAGGCTGGCGGGTGACTGAAGCTCCCAATCGCTCCTTTTTTTTCTTTTTCTTTTTTATTCTGGGCCAGCTTTAGCTCTGGCTCTGGCTCTGAGGCCTCCACTGCTGAAAGCAGGTATCTGGTTTTTTTAGGTTCTATAATCGAAACTCTGTATCAACTCCAGCTCTGAGATCCCCACCGGCTGAAAGCAGGTTTCTGGGGTTTTGTTTAGCTTCAATATATATATTTTTATTATTATTAAATCTTTATTGTTCAGATTATTACATTTGTTCCTCTTTTTTCCCCCCATAACTCCCCTCCTCCCAGTTCCTGCCCCACCCTCCGCCCTCACTCCCCACCCACTGTCCTCATGCATAGGTGCATGATTTTTGTCCAGTCTCTTCCAGCATCTCCCACACCCCTTTCCCCCCCCTAGAATAGTCAGTCCATTCCCTTTCTATGTCCCTGATTCTATTATGATCACCAGTTCATTCTGTACATCAGATTATTTATTCACTTGATTCTTAGATTCACTTGTTGATAGATGCATATTTGTTGTTCATAATTTGTATCTTTACCTTTTTCTTCCTCTTCCTCTTCTTAAAGGATACCTTTCAGCATTTCATATAATACTGGTTTGGTGGTGATGAACTCCTTTAGCTTTTCCTTATCTGTGAAGCTCTTTATCTGACCTTCAGTTCTGAATGATAGCTTTGCTGGATAAAGTAATCTTGGTTATAGGTTCTTGGTATTCATCACTTTGAATATTTCTTGCCATTCCCTTCTGGCCTGCAAAGTTTCTGTTGAGAAATCAGCTGACAGTCGTATGGGTATTCCCTTGTAGGTAACTGAGTTTCTTTCTCTTGCTGCTTTTAAGATTCTCTCTTTGTCTTTTGCTCTTGGCATTTTAATTATGATGTGTCTTGGTGTGGTCCTCTTTGGATTCCTTTTGTTTGGGGTTCTTTGTGCTTCCTGGGCCTGTAAGTCTATTTCTTTCACCAGGTGGGGGAAGCTTTCTGTCATTATTTCTTCAAATAGGTTTTCAATATCTTGCTCTCTCATCTTCTGGCACCCCTATAATTCTGATGTTGGTACGCTTGAAGCTGTCCCAGAGGCTCCTTACACTATCTTCATATTTTCGGATTCTTTTTTCATTTTGCTTTTCCAGTTGGGTGTTTTTTGCTTCTTCGCATTTCAAATCGTTGACTTGATTCTTGCGCTCCTCTGGTCTGCTGTTGGATGTCTGTATAATATTCTTTATTTCAGTCAGTGTATGCTTAATTTCTAGTTGGTTCTTTATCACAACATCGAGGGTCTCATTAGATTTCTTGAGGATCTCACTACATTTATCGGCAGTTTCTAGCAAATTATTGAAAGACCTTAAAAGTGCGTTTTTTAGCTCTATATCCTCCATTTCTGTCATGTTTCCTTGTCTCCGCATTATTTATGCTTTCTTGGTGCACCCCCTTGTGGTCTTTGTGCACAGTCTTGTTGTAGTTAAGCCTTGATTGTTGTCGGCAATACCGGGGGTGATTTGACCTCCAGGATAACTTGCTATGAGAGTCAGCTGTATCTGCAGTGTGAGAGCTTCTGTGGTGGATCTCTAGGGAGGTGCTAATCTAGACTTTGCCTCAGGCTATCCGGCAAATGGCTCTGTGCAGGGCTTGGGCAGGGCAGGTCCCCAGGCATCTACAGGGTGGGCGGAGCGAGCAGTTATGGCTGCTCTCAGTTCTGTCCCCAGGGGCTCTGCCTCACAGAGTCCCAGCAACCTCTGCAAACCTCAGAGAGAAAGCTACCTTCGAGTTCCGACCAAAGCCAGACAGTCCCACTTCTCCAGTTTGAGTCTGGGTCCCTAGAGACTCGCCTGGATCTGGAGGTCAGAGTCTGAAACTCCCTCCCGATTGAAAACAACAACCGCCCCCTCTGCCGCCAGCCCGCTCAGCATGCACTCTGCACCTTAGTATTTCACTTCAGCACTGCGTCTCCTCTGAGTCTGGGTATGATATTCTCTTTCCTCCTAGTTGTAGAATTTCCCCTCAGCTAGCCTTCCTGTGGTTCTGGATGATGTCCGTTCCATCTTTTAGTTGTATTTTTGAAGTGGTTGTTCGAGGCAGCAAACTCCGGCGTTAACCTATGCTGCCATCTTGGTTTCCAACTCCTATATTTGTTACAATGTTTCAAACTGCAAGCTCAGAGGCCGGCAAGGCAGGCAGGGAACGTTTCAGTCCTCCGTCACTGAAGCAAGCAAGCCTCATGTTCAGTTTAAGCTGCCTGGCTGCCGGCCGCCATCTTGGCTGGCAGTTAATTTGCATATCGCCCTGATTAGCCATGGGAAGGGTAGCAGTGGTACACTAATTACCATGTTTCTCTTTTATTAGATATGATATAGGATCTATATATATAATATGTTTTTATTTATTTCAGTGAGGAAGGGAGAGGAAGAGAGATAGAAACATCACTGTTGAGAGAAAAATCATTGATTGGCTGCCTCCTGCATGCCCTCTACTGGGGATCAAGCCTGCAACTCAGGCATGTGCCCTAACTGGGAATCTAACTATGACCTCCTGGTTCAGGTCAACACTCAACCACTAAGCCACACTGGCAAGGCATATTTTTATATTTCAAGGGATCTTTGCATTTCTTAGAAATGTCTGTTTATGTCCTATGCCAGTGATGGAGAACCTATGATACACGTGTCAGAGGTGACACATGAACTCATTTTTTTGGTTGATTTTTCTTTGTGAAATGGCATTTAAATATATAAAATAAATATCAAAAATATAAGTCTTTGTTTTACTATGGTTGCAAATATCAAAAAATTTTTATCAATTTCAGGAGACATAGTTGCTCTACCTAATATAAAGAAACAAACACAGGAAAGCAGCCAAAATGCTGGGACAAAGAAATATGGCACAAATGAAATAATGGAAGAAATATCCAGAAATAGAAGTAAATGAAATGGAAGCAAGCAAACTCCTGGATACAGAATTCAAAACAATGTTTATAAGGTAACTCAAGGGTCTTCATGAGAGCTTCAAGGGGCTCAAAGAAAACTTCAAGGGATAGTGCCACTTTCAAGGATTTTAGTGAGAATTTCAAAGATATGAAAAAGGACCCGTCATAAATTAAGCACACACTAACTGAAATAAAGAATAATTTACATGGATTCAACAGTAGAGTAGAGGATTCTAAGAATCAAATAATCCTTTGGAAGATGAGAAAGCAAAAACACCCAATCAAAAGAGCAAAAAGAAAAAAGAATCCAAAAATAAGAATATAGTTTAAGGAGCCTCTGGGACAACTGCAAGTCTACCAACATTCACATTATAGGGGTGCCAGAGGGAAAAGAGAGAGAGAGAGCAAGATATTAAAAACCTATTTGAAGAAATAATGTCAGAAAATTTCCCATACCTGGTGAAAGAAATAGACTTACAAGTCCAGGAAGCACAAAGAGTCCTAAACAAGAGGAACTCAAAGAGGTCCACACTAAGACACATCATAAGTAAAATGCCAAGTGTTAATGAGAGAATCTTAAAAACAGCAAGAGAAAATCAGTTAGTTACATACAAGGGAGCACCCATATGACTATTAGCTGATTTCTCAATGCAAATTGTGCAGGTTAGAAGGAATTGGCAAGAAATATTCAAAGTGATGAATAGCAAGAACCCACAACCAAGATTACTCTACCCAGCAAAGCTATCATTTAGAATGTGAAGGTCAGATAAAGAGCTTCACAGACAAGAAAAAGCTAAAAGAGATCATCACCACCAAACCAGTATTACATGAAATGTTAAAGGATATTCTTTAAGAAGAAGAAGAAAAAAAGATTAAAAATATGAACAATAAAATTACAGTAAATACATATGTATCAACAATTGGATCTAAAAATAAATAAACAAGAAATCTAATGAAAAAATAAACTGATGAATAATATAGAGGCATGGAAACATGGAACAGACTGATGAATCTCAGAGGGAAGGGGGGACAGGGAGAGATTAACCAAAGACCTTTTATGCATATATGTATTACCTATGGACACAGACAATAGGGTGGTGAAGACCTGGGGCAGGGTGGGAACTGGGTGGAGGGGGGCAATGGGGAAACAAAAGGGGATATTTGCAATACTCTCAACAATAAAGATTTCAAATAAAATAAAGGAAAAAGATAAAACTAATATGCTCAGAGAATTTGGAAATTATTGCATCCATAGAATAATAACAGTAGTCTATGAGAAAATAATAAATAGCAAACAGATACATTTGAAATTTAAAAAGACCAAATAAAAAATTTAATCAAAACATAGGAAGATATTGTAGAGAAAAATATCCCCTTTAAAAAGTAAAATAGCTTAAAGTTACACAAGAAAAAATAGCATATGTTAATAGCTAATATTAAGGGATAAAATTATACCAATTTTCTACAATCTCTTCCAGAAAATAGAAGCAGAAGGAATACATCTTAACTTATTCTATGAGGCCAGAAATATCCTAATATAAATACCATACAAAGACATTACAAGAAAACTACAGATAAACATCTCTCATAAACATAGGTACAACATCCTCAGCAAAATATTAGCAAATCAAATCCAACAATGTGGGGACTCTTTCCCTCTCCCCACGTGGGAGTCTGTACTTGTTCTTCAATAAATCTCCACCTTTGCTGTACCATCTTAAGTCTATGGATTCATTCTTCGACTCTGATGGACAAAGAATCTGGGGAACCATCCTGCCCAGGGGAACACTGCGTGTTCCTGTCCAAAAATCATGTATCAAATTGGTGCTTCGGCCAGGAAATTCAGAGGTCAACCCTCTTCACATCAAAGGGTGAGTGTTCTCAGGGAGTCTGTCCCTTTTCTGTCTCTTGTATGATTTTGGAGGCTGATGGACGCCCGACAGCCACTTAAACTTGGCTGCCATCTAAAAAGTGGGCAGTTCTCGCTCCCTCTCTAGCTTCACATACAAAAAAGGGTTAAGGGACTTTATTACCACCAAGCCAGCAATGCAAGAAATGCTAAAGGGACTGCTGTAAAAAGAAGAAACAGGAAGGGAAGAAGGAACACAGGCATAAAGAATAAAAATGGCGACAAACAAGTACCTATCAATAATAACCTTAAATGTAAATGGATTAAATGCTCCAATCAAAAGACATAGGGTAGCTGAATGGATAAGAAAACATGACTCATATATATGCTGTCTACAAGAGATCCAACTCAGAACAAAGGACTCATACAAACTGATAGTGAAGGGATGGAAAAAAATGTTTCAGGTGAATGGAAATGAAAAAAAAAAAAAAAAAAAGCTGGGGTAGCAATACTTGCATCTGACAAATTAGATCTCAAAGTGAAGGACATAACAAGGGATAATGAAGGCCACTTCATAATACTAAGGGGAGCAATTCAAAAAGAGGACACAACTCTGGTAAGCATATAGGCACCCAATACAAGAGCACACAAATACATAAAAAAAAACTTCTGGAAGATATCAAGGGAGAGATCAACAGCAATGCAGTCATAGTAGGGGACTTTAATACCCCACTGACACCACTGGATAAATCTTCTAAACAAAAAATCAGCAAAGAAACAGCACTCCTAACTAACAAGATCAGAAGGAATTGACATCTTCAGAAAATTTCACCCCAAAGCTACAGAATATACATTCTTCTCAAGTGCACATGTGATATTTTTAAAGATAGATCACATATTGAAACACAGGCAAAGTCTCTTCAAATTCAAGAACATAGAAATCATATCAAGCATCTTCTCTAATCACAATGGCATAAAATTAAAAATCAACAACAATGAAAAAAAGCAAACACCTGGAGGCTAAATAGCATGCTAATAAACAATGATTGGGTTGCCAAAGAGATCAAAGAATTTTTTTAAAAGCATCCTGGTAGCAAACAACAATGAAAACACAACAATCCAAAATCTATGAGATACAGTGAAAGCAGTCCTGAGAGGGAAGTTCATAGCTCTACAAGCCTACCTCAAAAAATAAGAAAAAAATGGTAATAAATTATCTAACCCTATAACTCAAAGAATTAGAAACAGAGCAATAAGAAAAGCCCAGAGTAAGCAGAAAGAATGAAATAATAAAAATCAGAGGGGAAATAAACAATGTAGAGACCAAAAAATATATACAAAAGATCAATAAAACCAAGAGCTGGTTCTTTGAAAGGATAAACAAGATTGATGAACCTCTAGCCCAGCCGTGGGCAAACTAAGGCCCGCGGGCCGGATCCGGCCTGTTCGGCTGTTCTATCTGGCCCGCGGAGCCGAAAGAGCGGAGGGTTCTCTTGCTCTCCCCTCCGCTCCTTCACCAGCAGTAGTGTTAACATGGCAACGTCGGGGAAACACGGCTGCAGCTCCTTCTTCTGAGTGGGCGGATTTATATCCGCCCATTCAGTAGAAGGAACAACCTCTCAATCTTCCAGAGGCTCCTTGTAATGCCCGCGGATGCGTCTCCCGACATCACCCTGAGAATGCGTAGACATGTTATCATGGTGATGTAGGGAGACATGCCCCTGGAGAGCACAGTATCAGAGCCTTTCTGAGGTAAGATTAAGAGCTCTACTCAAACACAATTTTTTCCTGTTCCCACATTCTGTACATCACAATGACTTGTTAATAAAACAACAAAGACTTTCAGCTGTAAAAATGCGTGCTACAGGGCATTTGTGTTAACATGCACCACTGCACATTAGCATCAACACAAACATGATGGAAACCTGTGTACCCTGCATTAACCCTAGCTGCGCTGCATTGCAGTACTGCACCACACTGCAACGGCAGCATGGCTAGTGTGAACGAACCCTAATTCAGTGGGTTGAACAAAAAGATTGTATAGAAATGTGATGAACTAAAGATTTTATTACAAAATCGCTTAATTTCAGGGTTTCAGAAGTAATTGGACAAATGAAAAACTGAAAATCAAATGTTCATATCTAATACTTGGATGAAACCCTTTCCTGGTAATGACAGCCTGAAGTCTTGTACTTATGGACATCACCAGATGCTGGGTTTTCTCCTTTGTAATGCTCTGCCAGGCTGTCACAGTAGGGGTATATATATAAATATCCTGCCATTTCCAGCTTTTAATAAGAAAAACTGTTGCAATGGGCATTTAAAAGTGACACTTGGTTGTTTTTTTGTGTGTGTTTTTTTTTAATATATTTTATTGATTTTTTTACAGAGAGGAAGGGAGAGGGACAGAGAGTTAGAAACATAGATGAGAGAGAAACATCGATCAGCTGCCTCCTGCATATCTCCACGGGATGTGCCGCAGCCAAGGTACATGCCCTTGACCAGAATCGAACCTGGGACCCTTAAGTCCGCAGGCCCATGCTCTTATCCACTGAGCCAAACCAGTTAGGGCGGCACTTGGTTGTTTTTATAGAGTCCAGTGGATGCAATCTGACATTGATAATGGGCTCTTTCACACTATGTGCACTGCGGCTGTTTTTTGCCAGTAACGGAAGTGCTAGTGGTAACTACTGGTTACCCATGTTTTGCACTGCCCTAGCACCTCCCATACAAGTGTGTCTGGAAGACACAGCAATGTGCAGCTATGTGTGTTACCATAAACAAAGGGCCTGTGTGAAAGATACACAGGTTTCCTATGGAGGAAAGGGGTTGTTCTCTACGGTCAGGGTGTGCCTCTGTCCCATGTCTGAACTTTTTCAGATGATTTTGTTATACATATATTTTTTAGAAGACCAAAAATGTTATAGTAGAACAAATTTAATCACTTGTTTTTATACTTTACTGTCTTATTTTAGTAAAGAATTTAATAAGAGAAAGGTAGTGTTGGTTTTAGCCCAATATTAAACATGAGTGGACCAAAGAAAAGGAAAGTGGACAGTGAATGCGAGTGTTTAAGAGGGAGTGGACAACAAAATATTTTTTCACCGAAGTCCAATCAATGCCGGTATGTCTGATATGCCAGGAAACACTTGCAGTCTTCAAAGAGTACAATCTCAGCCGTCACTTGCCACAAAGCATGGCAACTATGCTAGCAAGGAGGAAACTGATGCGGATCACCACGACTTACTTTACCACTCTCGTGTCCGCTGGTTGAGTTTGGGCAAAGTTTTCCAACGAGTGTGGGAGCTCAAAGAAGAGATTGGTGCATTTTTGAAATTAAAGGGGAAGTCTGACGAATTTACTGAGCTGAGTGACAAGAATTGGCTGTGTGACTTTGCATTTGCTGTAGATATATTTTCACATTTGAATGAGCTAAATGTGAAGCTACAGGGAAAAGATCAGTATGTACATGACATGTACACTAATGTGAAAGCCTTCAAATCGAAGCTGATTTTCTTTTCCAGACAAATTTCAGACAAAGTCTTCACTCATTTTGCCACACTAGCCACACAGAAGGAGACCATCCAAAACGTGAAGAAATACAGCAAATCACTGGATGACCTGCATGCAGAATTCTGTCGTCGGTTTTCTGATGTTGAAAAAATTGACCAGTCACTTCAACTGGTGGCCTGTCCTTTGTCACAAAACCCTGAAACAGCACCAGTAGAGGTGCAACTGGAACTCATGGATCTTCAGTCTGACTTGTCCTAAAGGAGAAATTCAGCTCTCTTGAACTAAGAGACTTTTATGCTTCACTTAATGAAGCCACTTTTCCAAACATCCGGAGGATGGCACAGAAGATACTGGTGCTGTTTGGGTCAACCTATGTTTGTGAGCAGACATTTAGCGTCACGAACATCAACAAAGCCCCTCACAGATCCAGCTTAACTGACGAACACCTCAGATCTATCCTGAGAATAGACACAACAAAACTAACTCCAGACTTTGATGCATTAGCTAAAAAAGGAGACCAACAACACTGTTCCCACTGAAGTTGATGTTTTAAAGACAAAAAACCTTTCAACCCAGTCTACATTGCCATCTACATCTACGTCCCGGGCATAATTTGGAAGTTGCACTAAAGAAAATGTTTAATTTACTGTTTACACATTTTGTTCTTTTCTATTTGTTTTAGTTTTAAATTATTTTATTATATTTAAGTTTAATTTGAAAGGCTTTTGTACCTTTCCTTTGTTAGGCAATTTTATTTTGCCTTTGCCATCTTCAATATAAAGTATGTTATTGTGCTATAATTCCTTCATTTTTTGAAGTTTCAAATTATAATAATTAGTGTTTACATTCTTCTTGTTAAAATGTTTGAAATGAATAAAACTATAAAAAAAAGACTGTACCCTTTATGTAATGATGTTTACTTTGAATTTATATTAGTTCACACAAACACTCCATCCATGCTTTTGTTCCGGCCCTCCGGTCCAGTTTAAGAACCCATTGTGGCCCTCGAGTCAAAAAGTTGGCCCACCCCTGCTCTAGCCAGTCTCACCAAGAAGCAAAGAGAGAGGACCCAAATAAACAAAATCAGAAATGAAAGAGGTGAAGTAACAACCAACCCCACAGAAATACAAAGGATTATTAAAAAAACACTATGAACAACTCTATTCCAACAAACTAGACAACCTGGAGGAAATGAACATATTCTTAGAAAAGTAAAAGCTTCCAAAACTCAATCAGGGAGATTCTAAAAACCTGAATAGGCCTATAACTATGGAAGAAATTGAAGCAGTCATCAAAAAGCTTCCACCAAACAAAAGCCCAGGGCCAGACGGTTTCACAGCGGAGTTCTACCAAACATTCAAGGAAGAACTAAAACCTATCCGCCTCAGACTATTCCAAAAAATTCAAGAGGAAGAAACACTTCCAAGCTCATTCTATGAAGCCAGCATCACCCTAATACCAAAACCAGATAAAGACAACACAATGAAAGAGATATATAGGCCAATATCCCTCATGAACATAGATGCCAAAATCCTCAACAAAATTCTAGCAAATTGGGAAGATCATACACCCTGACCAAGTAGGTTTTATGCTGGGGATGCAAGGATGGTACAATATCAGCAAATCAGTAAATGTGATACAACACATAAACAAATTGAGAGATAAAAATCACATAGTCATTTCAATTGATGCAGGAAAAGCATTTGACAAAATCCAACATCGTTTCTTGATAAAAAAAACAAAAAACTCTTAGCAAGGTGGGAATAGAAGAATCATACCTCAACATAACAAAAGCCTTATATGACAAACCCACAGTCAACATTGTACTCAGTGGGCAAAAACTAAAACCATTACCCCTAAGAACAGGAACAAGACAAGGATGCCCACTCTCACCACTCCTGTTCAACATAGTACTGGAGGTACTAGCCATTGCGATCAGACAAGAAGAAGATATAAAAGGCATCCAAATTGGAAAAGAAGTAAAACTGTCTTTATTCCCAGATGACATGATATGTACATAGAAAACCTTAAAGACTTCATCAAAAAATTATTAGATTTAATAAATGAATTTGGCAATATAGAAGGATACAAAATTAATGCCAAGAAATCTATGGCATTTCTATACACCAATTGTGAACTTACAGAAAGAGAGACTAAAAAAGCAATCCCATTTACCATTGCACCAAAAAAATTAAGATACCTATGAACAAACTTAATTAAGGAGGTAAAAGACCTTTATGTGGAAAACTACAGGACGTTGAAAAAAGAGATAGAGGAAGACATAGACAGATGGAAGAACATACCATGTTCATGGATTGGTAGAATCAACATCATTAAAATGTCCATACTACCCAAAGCAATGTACAGAGTCAATGCAATACCTATTAAAATACCAATGGCATATTTCAAAAGATCTAGAACTAACTCTCCAAAAATTCATCTGGAATAAACTAAGACCCCGAATAGCCATAGCTATCCTGAGAAAAAAGAACAAAGTTGGAGGGATCACAGTACCAGACATCAAGCTATTATTACCAAGCCACGGTTCTCGAAACTGCCTGGTATTGGCACAAGAACAGACATATAGACCAATGGAACAGAATAGAGAACCCAGAAATTGACCTAAGCCATTATACTCAATTAATATTTGACAAAGGGACAAAAGCATACAATTGAGTCAAAATGTCTCTTTCATAAATGGTGCTGGGAAATTTGGTCAGATACATGCAAAAAAAAATGAAACTAGATCACCAACATACACCACACACAAAAACAAACTCAAAATGGCTAAAGGACCTGAATGTAAGACAGGAAACCATAAAAATCCTACAAGACTCCATAGGCAGCAAAATTGCAGACATATGTAGTAGCAATATCTTTACAGACACAGATCCTAGGGCAAGAGAGGCTAAGGAGAAAATAAACAAATGGGACTACATCAAAATAAAAAGATTTTGCACAGCAAAAGAAACCAAAAAATGGGCAAAGGACCTAAGAGGACATTCAGAAAACCAAGAGACATATGAAAACATGCTCAAAGTCACTAATCATTTGGAGATGCAAATCAAAATAACAATGAGGTACCACCTCACACCTGTGAGAATGGCTATCATCAACAAATCAACAAATGACGAGTGCTGGAGAGGATGTGGAGAAAAAGGAACCCTCGTTCACTGCTGGTGGGAATGCAGACTGGTGCAGCCACTGTGGAAAACAGTATGGCGTTTCCTCCAAAATTTAAAAATGGAACTGCCATTTGACGCAGTAATACCACTTCTAGGAATATTTCCCAAGAAAACAGAAATATCAATCAGAAAGGATATATGCACCCCTATGTTCATAGCAGCACAATTCACAATAGCTAAGATTTGGAAACAGCCTAAATGCCCATCAGCAGATGAGTAGATTAGAAAACTGTGGTACAGCTACACAATTGAATACTATGCTGCTATAAAAAGAAGGAATTCTTACCATTTGCAGCAGCATGGATGGAACTGGAGAGCATTATGCTAAGTGAAATAATCCAGTCAGTGAAAGATAAATACCACATGATCTCAGTCATTTATAGATAATAAAGAACATTATAATCTGGTGAATAAAAAGATAGATACAGAGGCAGAGAAGCATTGAACAGACTGTTAAATTACAGCGGGAAGGCTGGGGAGGTTTGCGGGGGAGGTGAGTGATCAACCGAAGGACTTGTATGCATGCATATAAACATAACCATTGGGCACAAGACACTGGGGGGATGGTGTGAGGGCATGTGCTAGCGGGTAGGGGAGGCCGGAGGAAGGTCAATGGGGAAAAAGAGGAGACATATGTACTATTATTTGTAATACTTTAAACAATAAAGGACACCCAGCAAATTAGAAATGGAGAATAACACAATAAAAAGATTTTTTTTAAAAATGTAGCTAACATAATATTTAAATGTGATAAACTATAATATTTTCCAATAAGATCAGGAACAAGATATGGGTGTACCCCCTAACCACTCCTTTTCAACATTGTACTGGAATTTCTAATTAGTGCAATAAGACAAGAAAATTAAATAAAAGGCATACTGTTTGGGAAGAAAGAAATCAAACTGTCATTGCATGATTATATGAAAAATAAAAAAAAATTGACAAAAAAAAACCCTCTTGGAAATAATAAGCAATGATAGCAAGGATGCAGGATATAAGACAAATACACAAAAGTCAATCACTTTCCTATATACCATCAATGAACAAGTGGAATTTGAAGTAAAAAACACAATACCATTTACATGAACAAAATGAAAAACTTAGGTATAAATCTAACAAAATATGCACAAGATCTATATGAGAAAAACTACAAAACTCTGATGGAAGAAATTAATAAAGAACTAAATAAATGGAAATATATCCCATGTTTATGGATAGGAATACTCAATATTGTCAAGATATCAGTTCTTCCCAACATGATCTATAGACTGAACGCAATCCAAATCAAAATCCCAGGACTTTATTTTGTGGATATTGACAAACTGATTCTGAAGTTTATATGGAGAGCAAAAAATGAAACAGAATGGTCAATGCAATACTAAAGGAGACGAACAAAGTTGAAGGACTGACACTATCCAACTTCAAGACTTACTATAAATCTGCTGCAATCAAGACAGTGTGGTATAGACAAGAGAGTAGACAGATTGCTGGAACAGAATAGAGAGCCCATAAACAGACACACGTAACTATAGTCAACTGATCTTTGACAAGAGACCAAAGGCAATAATGGAGCAAAGGTAGTCTCTTCAACAAATCATGTTGGAACAACTGGACATCCACATGCAAAAAAAGAAGAAGAAGAAGAAGAAGAAGAAGAAGAAGAAGAAGAAGAAGAAGAAGAAGAAGAAGAAGAAGAAGAAGAAGAAGAAGAAGAAGGAGAAGAAGAAGAATCTTAAATATTTTACATAAATTAACTCAAAATGGATCATAGATATAAATGTAAAATGCAATATTGTAAAAGGCCTAGAAGAGAACATAAGATGAAACCTAGATAACCTTAAGTTATGGCAATACCTTTTTAGATAAAACTCCAAAGGCACAATCAATAAAATAAATAACTGATGAGCTTGACTTCATTAAAATGAAAAACTTGTGCTCTGTGAAAGACATTGTCGAGAGAATTAGAAGACAAATCACAGACCAGGAGAAAATATTTGAAAAAGATATATCCAATAAAGAACTGTTATCCAATATACACAAAGAACTCTTAAAGTTCAAGAATAAGAAAACAAGCAACCCATTTGTTATTTTTTTCATTTGCTTTCCTTGCCTAAGGAAATATATAAGAAAAAAGTATTGCTACAAGAAATAATTTTGTTAACCAGTGTCATTGCAATACATTTAATAAAAAGAGGGGGAGGAGAAAACAAGCAACTCAATTAAAAAATGGGCCAAAGTCCTTGACACCTTATCAAATAAGAGATATAGATGATAAATGAGCATATGGAAAGATGGTCTATATCATGTGACTTCAAGGAAATGCAAATTTAAACAATAATATGATAGTACTGCACACTTATTAGAGTGGCTAAAATCCAGAATACTGATAACACCAAATGCTGGTGAAGATATGGAGCAAAAGGACATCGTTAATTGTTGGTGGGAACGCAAAATGGTTACAGCCAATTTGAAAAACAGTTTGATAGTATCTTACAAAACTAAACATACTCTTACCAAACAATCTGGCAATCATACTCCTTGGTGTTCAAAACTTATGTCCACACAAAAACCTATACACTGATTTTATGGCAGCTTTATTCATAATTGTCAACAACTTGGAAGCAATTAAGATGTCCTTCAGTAGCTGAATGGATAAGTAAACTGTGGTCCATCCGGACAATGGAATGCTACTCAGCACTAAATAAAAATGAGCCATTAAGCCGTGCAAAGACATGAAGGAATCTTAAATGTATATTATTAAGTGAAAGAAACCAATCTAAAAATGCTATGTATTATATGATTCCAACTATATGACATTCTGGAAAAGGCAAAACTATGAAGAAAGTAAAAGATCAATGGTTGCTAGGGTTTAGTGGGGAGAAAGTGATGAATAGGTGCAGCAGAGACGTTTTTAGGGCAGTGAAACTAGTCTATATGCTATGATAATGGTGGACACATATCACTATACATATATTTGTTCAAACCCATAATATGTACAACATCAAGCATATATCCTAATATAAACTTTGGATAATTATGATGTGTCCGTGTAGGTACATCAATTCTAATAAGACTGGGAGAGGCTGTGTGTATGTGAAAACAGGAGAAAATGGGAACTCTCTGCACTTTCTCTGGCTTTTGCTGTGGACCTACAACTTTTCTAAAAAACAAAGTCTATATTTTTAAAAGAAAATCAAAAGGTAAAAATATAATAAATGGGAGAGAAAAGATAATAAAATTTGAGGATTGATCCAGAAGGGTTCTATTATCCACTTAATTGTACTTTGGAAAGAGAATAAATGTGGGGGATGAAATTACCAAATAAATAGTGCAAGAAAGTTTTCCAGAATTAAGGGATACAAGTCCCTACGGTATCTGGTGAGTACTTGGTGAGCCCACTAAGTGCCCAGCAAAATGCACAAAAAAGTCTGACTACTCTGACTACTCTGAAGTGATTTGTTTATTATCAGTGGGAGCTGGTCTGTAGTAAACTCATGTTGTGAATGCTATTGCTCTTTTTCAGCAGCTCTAATTTTAGGCTTGGAAATCCATCACAGCCACTTCAGGGGAGCTTTCATTAAAATCAGTTGACAGAGCCAAGGTGCTAAGGAGGCACTAGTCATGGGCTCAACCCCTGGGTAGGCCATTCCATTTATTCTGTTCTCTAGCCAGCCTCTTAGCATTGAACATGAGGGAGGCAGGGTTAGAAAGTACTAGTACAGTGTGATTATTTTTTAAAAAGCAACAATCCAAGTACCTGTTCTAGTGGAAATTCTGCATCTTCATATATCAAAGGCAGCCCCCTCATTTTGCATAACCAAAATTTACAAATTATTTTATATACTTGATTACTAACCATATACTAGGGCTGATTCTGTGCCTTGAGCTATTCTTTGGAGATGGAAATAGTTGGGTTCTCTGTGTTTTTTGGTAGTTTCCTAGTTTTCTTTATTCAAGTAAAAATTCAAGCAAGAGCCCAAAATTAATTTTTTTCAGGCTAGTATTTCCAGGCACACAAATTTTATATGCCAGTCAGATTTATTGTAATAGGAATAGAATGAATTAAGTCAGCTGCTTCTAGATGATGTTTGTGATTGATTTTCCAGAGCCTTGGAGACTGCTCGTTTATCTCTTACTATTCTCAATTTTTTAAAAAAATGAAAAAATAAAAAGCCCTTTGGCCAGGCACATGCTATTTTCCACCTATCCTCCTTGGCACTTACCACTGCATAGCATCACATGTTCTTTTCACCCAAACTGCTTGATTTTACCACATCTCTCTGAGGTTTTCTTTTTCTTCTCTACAGTCGTTGCTCTTTCATTAAATTCTCTTTGAATTATTTCTTTCATTTCCTGTCTCTCCCTTTCATGCTTACTTTCTAATGACTCTTTTGGTAATATCCTAAAGGCTTATTAAAAAAAAAAAGATTAGTAGGAAGAAAAACAACTTATCTTACTCCAGATTATTCTCTGCTTTAAACTATGATATTCTATTCATCTTGGAGATTTTTTAAAGTATTCAAAAGTGAATATTAATCAAGTTATAGTATGAGGCAGTGAGGAGTCCAGTCACCTTTCTATAACTCAATCTTATCCTTTGTAAAATGGTGTCATTAAGCTGCCCAGAGCTAATACCCCTTGAATATAAATTATTTTCCTTTTTTCTTTTTTATTGTTTAAAGTATTACATATAGTATTATATATGTCTTCTTTCTCCTCCATTGACCTCACCCTTTCTACTCCTACCCCCAACATATTATTTACCTTTATTTTTTCTTAAACCACTTCTTTCTCATTGGTCTGCCTAAGCACCCTGAGTAGAGTCCTCCCTGTAAAATAAAGAAACCAAGGGACAGAGTTTCGTTGTGATTTGATGAGGGACACATGGCTGGTCCATGGCATTCAGAAATAGCCTGGTAAACCCAGTACACCAGACAGTCTTCCCACTCAATTGTAAATCATTTAAATTCAGATTTAAGTATAATACCTTTCCTTGGTCTCATTGCCACAGCAGTCATTTTATTGTTTCTGGCAGAGAAGGAGGAAAAAATGAAAAGTAATATAGTGGTTGAAAGTTAAATCTCTTTAACAGACTAAGCTTAAAAAGAAGATCACTATTTTCCTTCAGTTCTTCCTTTTGCACCCCAGACTTGGTCTTAGTTGAAGAACATATGAAAAATTATTAGTTTGTCATCTCTGGGGATAACTATCCTTGTTGTCTTGGACAGAACCCTGCAAAAGGAATCAGGAGTTCCAGAGGCTGGTTCTAGCTGGGTCACTAACTAGCTGTGTCACTTTGGATAAGTTGTTTCATGACTCTGGCCTTTAGTTTTCCCTATCTGTAAAAATAAGGGTTTGAGCAGAAAATCTCTAAGGTTATTTTAGTCCCAACATTTCTTGATGCTATGATCAATAAAAGAAAGAAAACTTTGTGAATGAGCACATGAAATAAATAGATAAGTAAAAAAAGAGAGAGAGAGAGAGACTAGCTGGTTGGCCAAGACAAATTGAAAGAAGCATGAACCTAAAAAGTGTGAGATGCTGTTAGCAACCTAGGAATGGATTTATATATTGTTTAATACAGGCCAGTCATTTTATGAGAACCTGAAGATTTGAATTAGGTGGTCAGTTTCCACCCCTTATCTGTCTTTTTTTAAAAAATTGATGTAGTTATTGATCAAAGGAGATATAGAATGGGCTAAAATCAAAGTCTTAACTTTAAGGGATGAAAAATATAAAAAGATGAAATCTGATCAATGAAAGACCTTAGCACCATGCAGTAACCTATAGAGGATAGGCACCATTGTTTCAGCCGAACACTGACGACATCATTGGTAACATATCAGAATGTTTGACACTTAGCAAACATGCTATGAGTGTGCATAGCCATATACACAAAGATAGCCAAATAAACTCATGTTGCTACAACCAGCATCTCTCTTAGGTATGTATTTCTTAAAGTGTTACTGGTGACTCTAATGCAACTAAAAGCATCCTTTGAGAAATTCTGGGGCAGAAAAAATAGATCAAGCCTCTTTTACCCAGGACCTGCTCATATATGGCCAGGTAGAAAAAAATTTTTTCAAGCAAAGAGTTCCCTACAGTGAGTACAGTGAGTTTTCCACCACATCAAAAAGACATAAGCAATCACCCTAGCCGGTATGGCTCACTGAATAGAGCGTTGGCTGGGGGCTGAAGGGTCCCAGGTTTGATTCCGGTCAAGGGCATGTACCTTGGTTGCAGGCACATTCCCAGTGGGGGATGTGCAGGAGGCAGTTGATCAATGCTTCTCTCTCATCGATGTTTCTAATTCTCTATCCCTCTCCTTTCCTCTCTGTAAAAATATCAATAAAATATATTTTTTTAAAAAGACATACGCAATGCACAGAGAAAATTCAGGTATAATCCAAATCCAAAGATAGCATTCACTGACTGAAATAAACACAGGCTGCTGATTATTCCCTCTGTCTTTAGAATCCTCACCATCAACTTTATTGATTTTGTTCCTTGAACATTTTGACATGCTCTAATCTATCTCAGACATTATTTTACTAATCTTTCCAGCAGCATTTGAAACTTTTCATATCCCCCAAACTAATGACCACTCCCACTTTTTTGAAACTTTCTTTCCTTGACTTCAATGACACAATGCTCTCATGATTTAACTCTTAATTTTCTGGCAGTGACTACTCAGTTTCCTTTATGATCTCTTGTTCCTATCCCCATTCCTTATGGAATATTAATCTCTGTTCCAGGCCCTCTTTTAATTCTAAGCACTCTTCTTGGGCAAGGTCATCTTTTTAAGCGGCTTCAATTAACATATCTCTGTGTTAACATCTACTAAACCTCAATCTCTGGACCAGATTTCTCTCCTGACTTGAATAGTCAGTTATCTACTTGACTTATCCACTTTCATGCTGTCCAAACACCTCTAACTCAGCATATACAAAGCTAAATTTGCAAGCCCAATAGATCTACTGGAGAATCTAGCCAGGAAAATTAAGCAAAGAAAAAAATTAATAGGAATCAGAATTGGAAAAGAAGTCTTAAAACTAAATTTGCAGATAACATAATCCTATAATGGAAAAACTTAAAGACTCCATTACAAATTATGGAAGCTAATTAACAAGATCAGCAATGGTGCAAGGATATAAGATCAAAATACAAAAAACTTCTGGCTGGGTAGCTCAATTGGTTAGAGTGTCATCCCAATGTGACAAGGTATGGGTTCAATCTCTGGCCAAGGCATATAAAAGAATTGACCAATGAATGCATAATGCATAAATAAGTGGAACAATAAATCGATGTCTCTCTATCTCTCTCTCTCTCTCTCTCTCTCTCTCTCTCTCTCTCTCTCTCTCTCTCATCAATAAGGCCTGGCCAGAGTTGCTCAATGGTTGAGTGTTTAATCATGAACCAGGAGTTCATGGTTTGATTCCAGGTCAGGACACATGCCCAGGTTGCAGGCTCAATCCCCAGTGGGGAGCATGTAGGAAGCAGCTGATCAATGACTCTCTCTCATCATTGATGTTTTTATCTCTCTCCCATCTCCCTTTCTCTCTCTGAAATCAATAAAAAATATATTTTTAAAAAATAAAATAAATAAATAAGGATAAATCTGCGACCCTACCTCTAGTCTTATGCAACTTCCTCTGACCCAAACTAGGTGGCCAGAGTTCTCTTTCTAAAAGATAATCTGAGCTATAGGGTATGAGCACATTTTATGCATGCTGAAAACGCCCTTCACAAAGTAGCCCCATTCTCCATTTTCAACCTTGTTTCTGCTTGTTTCTTCCAAAGCACGATGCACTCCAGACATATTGACCTGTCACTACCATCAAGAAGACAAGCTCTTTTCCCAACCTAATGCTACTGACAGTACCATCTGTGGAGTGGTCAGGTCTGGGTGTGAATCCTGGTTTCTCAAAGTGGTAACTCAAGTTATGAGACTTTGGGCAACTAACATAACCTTTCTGAGACTGAGTTTCCTCATGAACAAAATGAAGACAAAGATATGGACCCTATAGGACTGAATTAACTGACATGCAGTGGCTGGTACCCAATAGGCACTTAACAAAAGTTAATTCCATTCGCTCTCAGTATATCTCTTTGTCTTGACATTCTTCCTTCATCTCTAGTCCCTTTTTCACCTACAAACTCTTAGTGAACTTTCATGACTTACGTCACTGAAATGTCAGTTCTTCTAAGAATCATTCCCTGGTACCTTCTGGCAAAAGGGACTCCCTCCTCCACATTTCAGTAACCCCATATACACTCCTTTCACATCACCTTAAAGTTGTCCATGCATGATTTTCTCTTCCCTGCCAGCCTATACTTGGATATCCTTGATCCTAACACTGTGCCAGGCACATAGAAAGCCCTTAATAATGTTTGGTGAATGAAGCATCATAAAAAATAATAAAATCAATCAATAAAAATATACAAAACCACTTTCATTTCTATATACTAGCAATGAATGATCCAAAAATGAAATTCAGTAAAAAATTCCTTTTGTAATAGCATCAAAAAGAATAAAATCTTAGGGATAAATTTAACCAAAGAAATGTAATATTGTACACTGGAAACTAGAAAACATAAAAGACTTTAAAGAATACATAAATACATAAAAGACATCATTGTAGGTTCATGAATTAGAAGAAGACAATACTCCCCACATAGATCTACAGATTCAAAGAAATCCCCATCAAAGTTCCAACTACCTCCATTACAGATATTGAAAGACTGATCCTAAAATTTATATGGAAATGCGAGGAACCCATAATAGCCAAAACAATCTTGAAAAATAAGAACAAAGTTGGAGGACTCACACTTTCTGAATTTAGAAAATTATTGCAAAGCTACAGTAATCAAAACAATGTGATACTGGCATAAAGGATAGGCATATTGACCAATGGAATAAAATTGAGAGTGCAGAAATAAACCCCAAAACTTTATAGTCAATTGATTTTTTTACAAGGGTGCCAAGTCCATTCAATAGGAAAAGGTAGTCTTTTTAATAAATAGTGCTATGAATACTGGATATCTACATGTAAAAGAATGAATTTGGATCCCTAAGTAACACCATATACAAAACTAATTCAAAATAGGTCAAAGGGTTAAATGTAATAGATAAAACTCTTAGAATACTAGTAAAAAATAGGAATGAATCTTCATGACTATGCATTTGGAAATTGAATTTTAAATAGGACACAAAAAGCACAAGCAACATGCCAAGCTGGTGTTGCTCAGTAGTTGAGCATCAACCTACGAATCAGGAGATCACAGTTTGATTCCTGGTCAGGGCACATGCCTCAGTTATGGGCTCAATCCCCAGTATGGGGCATGCAGGAGGCAGCCAATCAATGATTCTCTCTCATCATTGATGTTTCTATCTTTCTATCCCTTTCCCGTCTTCTCTGAAATCAATAAAAATCTATTTTAAAAAGCACAAACAACAAAAAGTATATGTTGGAATTAATCAAACTTAAAATTTTGTGTATCAATGGATATAATCAAGAAATAATAAGGCTACACATAAAATGGGAGAAAATATTTGTGAATCATATGCCTAACAAAGTATTTGTATCCAGAATATATATAAAGATTATTTAAAACTAATTAATTAAAAGACAACTCAATTTAATAATGGATGGAGGATTCAAATAGACATTGAAAAGGATATACAAATGGGTAATAAGCACATGAAGAAAATGCAAAACATTGATAGGGATTAGGGAAATGCAAATCAATACCACAATGAAATACGACTTCACACTTACTAGGATGGATGTAATTTTTTAAAATAACAATTCTGGGCAAGGATATGGAGAAATTTGAACCCTCATACATTGCTGGTGAGAATGTAAATGGTGCAACCTCTGTGGAAAACTGTTTGGTGGTTCCTCAAAATATTAAACATAAAATTACCAAATGACCCAGAATTTCCACTTCCAAGTTTAACCCAGGGGAATTTTAAAGCATATGTTCACACAAAAACTTGAACATGAATGTTCATACCAACATTATTCATAATAACCAAAAGTGGAAGCAAACTAAATGTCCATCTACTGATGACTGATTAAGCAAGATGTTGTATGTTCATGCAATGGAATACTGTTAGACAATAAAGGAGAATTAAATGCTTATACATGCTGTAATATAGATGAAACTTGAAAATATTATGCTAAATGAAAGATGTCAAACACAAAGGTCACTTAACATATAATCCCATTTATATAAAACATCCAGAATAGGCAAATCCATAGAGACAAAAAGTAGATCAGTTGTTGTCAGGGGCAGGGAGAAGGGAGAAATGGGAAGTGATTGGTAATGGATACAGGGTTTCTTTTAGGGTGATAAAGATGTTCTGGAATTAGTGATGATGACTGTACAACTCTTGACTATACTAAAAAACCACTGAATTGTACAATTTTAAATGGTGTATTATTATGATACTAGAGGCACAGCTCACAAAATTCGTGAGCGGGTACAGTCCCTAGGCCTGGCCTGCGATCAGGGCCATCTTCCCCAGCTGCCCGCTGCCAGCCCTGTCCCCCACCACCACCCACCCCCGGTTCTCAATTCACCATCAGGTGATCGGAGCCTGCCAGCTGGGGAAAGGGACCAAGAGGTATTCAGTGCGCCTCATAGTGACTGGTCCAGCAGTCGTTCTGGTTGTTTTGCTGTTAGGGTAAATTTGCATATTACCCTTTTATTATATAGGATAGAGGCCTGGTGCATGGGTGGGGGACAGCTGGCCTGCCCTGAAAGGGGCCCTAGAGCGGGGTGGGTGGTCTCCCTAGGGGGGTGGGGCCAGCCTGGGCAAGAGGCCTCAGGCAGTTTGCAGGCTGGCCATGCCTCAATTGGGGTGGGGGTCCCTGCTAGGGGGTGGGGACAGCCTGGACAAAGGGACGCTGGCAGTTTGCAGGCTGGCCACGCCCCAACTTTGTCAGGAAGGATGTCCAGAATGACATCTGGAAGACATCTGGTCTATCTGCTCTAATTAGCATATTACCCTTTTATTAATATACATGTTAATTATATCTCAATAAGATCAAATTAAAAGAATAGAATTTGATTCCAAAATGGCAATGAAGTTTTCTCCCAGGACAAAACTGGAATTACAACTAAAATACAGAAAAACCATCCTGAATAATCAACTGAAGATTAACTGGAGAGAACCCCAATAACCAAGGACAGAAAGTAGAGACTGCACAGAGACTGCAAGGAAGTGCAGAGGTGTGAAAGGGCTGGCTGGGCTCCTACAGACAGCAGCTGAAGTGCTAAAAGGATATCTCAACTGTGGTGGGTTCCCACTGAGAACTCTGGGGTCTAAACCCTAAGCTGAGCTTCCCAACACAGACCACCAGAACTGAGAAAGGAGCCCACATAACATCTGGCTGTGAAAAGCATCAGGGTTGCTGATGAGAGATGCTTGGAAATGCAGCAGCCTCTTAAAGGGCCAATGCACAAAATTTTGTGTGCAGCCACTTACCTTGTACTCTGTCAGAGGGAGGGCAGAGTGGACAGGAGCTGGAGGACTTTAAGGGAAAGATTCACAACAGTACAGTCATAGTAGGGGACTATAACACCGCATGGACAGCACTGAATAGATCTTACAGGCAAAAATTAACAAAGAAAGAGTGACTCTAAATGAAATACTGGATCAGATGGATTTAATTGACATTTATAGAACATTTCACCACAAAACTGCAGAATATACACTCTTCTTAAGTGCACATGGGTCATTCTCAAAGATAGACCACATGTTAGGACACAAAACAAGTCTCTACAAATTCAAGAAGATTGAAATTATATCAAGCATCTTCTCAGATCCTAATGGAATGAAATTAGAAATCAACTACCATAAAAACACTAAAACACTCAAACACATGGAGGTTAAATAGCATGTTATTAAACAATGAATGGGTTACCAATGAGATCAAGAAACAAATAAAAAATGTCCTGGAAAAAATGAAAATGAAGGCACAACAACCAAAATTCTTTGGGACACAGCAAAAGCAGTCCTCAGAGGGAAGCTCATAACATCACAGGCCTACCACAAAAAAAAATATTAATAATAAACCCTATAACTTAAAGAATTAAGAAGAGAACAACAAGAAAAGGCAGAGTGAATAGAAGGAAGGAAATAATAAAGATTAGAGCAGAAATCAATGACATAGAGACTAAAACAAAACCAATACAAATATTAATGAAACCAAGAGCTTGTTATTTGAAAAGACAAATAAAAATCAATGAACCTTTAGCTAGACTCATCAAGAAACAGAGAGGACCCAAATAATTACAATCAGAATGAAAGTGGAATAACAACTGACATCATAGAAATACAAAGAATTGTAGCAAAATACTGTAAGCTGGACAATGTGGATAAAATGGACAAATTCCTAGGTAAACACAATCTTTCAAAACTGAATAAGGAAAAATCAGAAAACCTGAATAGGTCAATAGCAATTGAAGTTGAAGTAGTAATCAAAAACTCCTAATGAACAAAAGCCCTGATACAGATAGCTTCACAGGGAAGTTTACCAGACATTCAAAGAAGAACTAACACCTATCCTCACAAACTATTCCAAAAAATCCAAGAGGAAGAAACATTTCCAACCTTATTTTATGAAGCCAGCATTATCTTAATTCCAAAACCAGATAAAGACACCACAAAGAAAGAGAATTACAGGCCAATAACCCTGATGAACATCAATGCTAAAATCCTCAACAAAATATTAGCAAATTGCATCCAGCAATATATTAAAAAGATCATACACCATGACCAAGTGGGATTTGTTCCAGGGATGCAGTGCTGGTACAATATCTGCAAATCAATAAACATGATACATCACATAAACAAATTGAAAGACAAAAATCACATGATGATATCAATAGAAGCAGAAAAAGCATTTGATACTATCCAAATTTTTGAATTAAAAAAAAAAAACACCTCTCAGCAAAGTGGGAATAGAGGGAGCATACCTCAACATAATAAAACCATATATGACAAACCTACAGTGAACATAATATTTAATGGGCAAAACTAAAACCATTTCCCCCAAGAACAGGAACAAGACAAGGATGTCAGCTTTCACCACTCTTATTCAACATAATACTGGAAGTCCTAGCCAAAGCAATCAGAAAAGAAGAAATAAAAGGTATCCAAATTGGAAAGGATGAAGTAAAACTCTCATTATTTGCCGATGACATGATATTGTACATAAAAAACAGCACTTTCTCCCAGAAGCCTGCCCTGAACCCTCTTCCCCTCCCTCTATCCTTGCAAAGCTTGTTTAGGTGTCCTCCTCTGTGGTCGAAATCATCCTGAACTGCTTGGGAACAGGGTACTTGAGATAGCACTTACCACACACTGGGCTGTGAACTTGCCTTACATGTCTCCCTCACTACACTGTTTTATGACTACAGTAGTTCCTTCAATATTGAATATTTATTGAATTCATTAGTTGATTTGTGAACAAAACATAACCAAAAAGCCAATTCCTTTTATCCCCCCCAAAATAGAAAAATATGTAAGACACTAAATGAGGGAGCAAAAGAAAGATAACTTAGAGATATTTTTCTTCAATCCAAATGAAGAGCTAGGTGAAGAGGCAGAGGGGGGAAAGCAAGGCTTCCTGAAGGGGAAAAAAATCTGAATAACTTGATTTGTCATAACTTCATGCAGAGGTCCTCAAACTACGGCCCGCGGGCCACAATGCAAATACAAATATTGTATTTTTTCCCGTTTTGTTTTTTTACTTCAAAATAAGATATGTGCAGTGTGCATAGGAATTTGTTCATAGTTTTTTTAAAAAACTGTAGTCCAGCCCTCCAATGGTCTGAGGGACAGTGAACTGCCCCCCTGTTTAAAAAGTTTGAGGACCCCTGACAATGTCTCCCATGCAATCAATATTTCATCTATAATGGACTACTCAGTATTCCCACTCCCCAAACACTTACTTAAATACCTATATGACTTTGCTCATTTTATTCTTGCAGCCAAGAATGCTCTTCCACATTTCCCCCATGCAAATCCTATTTTTCACAACCTTTCAACCTTGCAGAAGCTTTGCTAGAGTTCACCACTGCCATCTTTATCAAACACATTCTTCTCTTGGCTTTTGTGACACCTCAGTGTTTTCTTCCCATTTTCCTGGCCATTCCATTTCAGTCTTATTTGCCAGCTCCTCCTCCTCTATCATCTGACTTCTAATGCTGGAATTTCTACAATAAAATATGGCCAACCAAAGGATGAAATGAGAGGCCATTGTCAAAGGACCAGTGTAACCCACAATGACAAAAGACCATGAAGTAATACTGACAGACTCCTGAGGGAACCAAAGGGTGACTCAAGAATTTTATATTCTACATTTTTCCCTTTTACAGGCAGATATTCTCAAGCATGAAATAGTGCAAGAAATGTAACATTTATAAGTGCCTCATTTAAAAAATCACAAGTAGATGAAAAAATCTAGACAACCAAAAGATACAGAAAAATAAAGAATTCCGAAATAAAGAAGCAAGCTAGCAAGGATGTACTTTTGTAATGGGAAGAAAATGTAATAAAAAGACTAGTGGTAAGCATTGAATTCATTTAAACACCAAACTAAGACCAAACAACTTAGATAATTCTAAGTGGACAAGATATCAGTGTTATCAAATATGAGAAGGTAAAAATAGCAATATAGCTAACAAAGATCAGGAGATGGGAAAGGAAGTGCAAAGGGGTTCATTTCTTCATGTTTATGATAATAATTTATTATATTCCAAGCACTGTACTAAGTATTTTATATGTCTTAATTTTTTTTATTCCTCACAGCAACCCAATGAAGTAGACTCTTTGTAATCCTCATTCTAGAAATGAGAAAACTGAGGCACATAGAGATTAATTAATTTACCCACCTGATAATGAGTAAGTAGCAGAATTGATTTGAGTCCAAGTAGGCTATCTCTAGTATCCATAATCTTAACTAACTACCCAGGGAATCAGGTAACACTATCAAAATTTGAAACATAGAGATAAAAATATAGTGCCTACAATCTCTTTTGCAAATCTTTGATCTTAACTTTAAAATAGTCTTTCCGGGCCCTGACCGGTTTGGCTCAGTGGATGGAGCATCAGCCTGCTGACTCAAGGGTCCCAGGTTTGATTCCAGTCAAGGGCATGTACCTTGTTTGCGGGCAAATCCCCAGTGGGGAGTGTGCAGGAGGCAGCTGATCGATGTCTCTCTCTCATCGATGTTTCTAACTCTCTATCCCTCTCCCTTCCTCTCTGTAAAAAATAATAAAATATATTTTTAAAAAATAGTCTTTCCGGGACTACATCTCTTGAGGGGTAAGAAACATTTATCTGGAGTTTATCAATTTCTTTACTTTCACTCTGATTTTTCTTTGGTTTAATTCAAGTATGTATATTATTGTTATTAAAGTTTTTCTATCTATCCATTTACTAATCCTGTATAATATAAATGATATTTAGAATAATGTTTATTAATCTTAGTTGGTAATGTTTATGAAGGGTTTACTCTCTGCCAGGTAGCAGAGTAAGCACTTTAAATGGATTATCCTATTAAATTATCACAACAATCTTATAAAGAAGTACTATTTATATCCTTCTTTACTCACATAAGAAAACTGAGGCACAATAATGGTTATTCTTAGTTGGTGCAGATTTGAAGGGATTTTCCCCTCTTTTTTGCACTTTTGTATATTGCTTGCTTTTTATAATGAGTATGTATGTTCTTTTTACAAAAATATGAAAACCATTCTAAAAGTATTTTTTAAAATAAATAACTATGAAGATTCCCCAGAACTCAGTCTCTTTCTCTTTCTATTCTGTGCTATTTTTCTAGACCATGTCATCAACTACCACAGCTTTGAATACTGTCTATAGGCAAATGGCTCCCAAATGTATTTTGTCACTTCATGCCTTTCTTAGCTCTAGACACATATGCCCAATTGCCAACTAGACATTTCCTCTTATATGCTTCAAACATACCTCAAATTCAATATGCAAAAAACATTACGCATCACCCCAAACTGGTCCTCCTCTGTGTTTACGAATCCCCCAAAATGGCACCATTCTCCATCCTCGTGCATAAAACAGAAACATATGAATCATTTTTTGTTGTTTTTAATCCTCACCTGAGGATATTATTTCCATTGATTTTTTATAGAGAGTGTAAAAGAGAAAGGGAGAGAGAGAGAGAGAGAGAGAGAGAGAGAGAGAGAGAGAGGTGAGAGAGACCCATTGATTGGTTGCCTCCTATTCATGCCTCAACTGGGGTGGGGATCAAACCTGCAACCCAGGTATTTGCCCTTGACTGGGAATCAAACCTGAGACCCTTTGGTGTGTATTCCCGCACTCTAACCACTGAGAATACCGGCCAGGGCCATGAATCATTTTTTTTATTTATCCCTTTCTCTCACCTTGTATGTTTAATCTATCACCAAGTACATGCTACCTATAAAATATATCTCATCCCAGGCTGGTTTGGCTTAATAAATAGAGCATTGGCCTATGAACTGAAGGGTCCTGTGCTGGATTCCAGTCAAGGGCATATGCCCAGGTTGCAGGCTCAATCCCCAGTGGGGCATGCAAGAGGCAGCCAATCAATGATTCTCTCTCATCATTGACAATTCTATCTCTCTCTCTCTCTCCCTTCCTCTCTGAAATCATATATATATAAATCATATCCTATATCATTTATATATATCCTATATATTAAAAGGGCAATATGCAAATTGACCCTAACAGCAGAATGACTGGGAATGACTGGTCACTATGACACACACTGACCACCAGGGAGCAGATGCTCAATGCAGGAGCTGCCTCCTGGTGGTCAGTGTGCTCCCACAGGGGGAGCTCTGCTCAGCCACAAGCCAGGCTGATGGCTGCCAGTACAGCGGTGGTGGTGGGAGCCTCTCCCGCCTCCTCAGCAGCGCTAAGGATGTCCCACTGCACCATAGGCCTGCTCCCTGCTGGCAAGTGGACATCCCCTGAGGGCTGCCAGGCTGCCAGAAGGATGTCTGACTGCCAGCTTAGGCCCAATCCCCCGGGCTGTGGGCCTAAGCCAGCAGGTGATCATCCCCTGAAGGGTCCCAGACTGTGAGAGGGCACAGGCCGGGCTGAGGGAACCCCCCCCCCAAGTGCACAAATTTGTGTGCACTGGGCCTCCAATATATATATATGAAATTCATGCATATTAAAAGGGAATTAGAGGAAATATTTTAATATTGCTATTTGCCCTTTCTGTATAATAGAAGTGTCAGAGATGAAAGAAAATTAGTAAAATGTATATGAAAATCTTCCTCCTGTCAGAGTCTGGGGCATACCACAGGAACCAGAGTCAAGTCCCGCCCACCCACATGCACATCAAAATCATGCAAGACCAGACCTGGCTGGCCCCACCCCCACTGGGCTAGATCCAGACCCGGCCAGCCCCACCCCATCAAGCCCCGCCAGGTGGGGATCACGGCCTCAGGTCGTCTGGCCTGGTGCTGGTGTGGGGAGCACAGCCTGAGGTCCCCCAACCTGGGCCAGGGGGTGCACCTTGAGGTCCCCTGGCCCAGGCCAGGGGGTGCAGTCTGAGGTCCCCCATCAAGCCCTGCCAGGCAGGAAGTGCAGCCTCAGGTCTCCCGGCCCAGCACCAGGATGGGGTGCATGGCCTGAGGTCCCCGTCAAGCCCTGCAGGTGGGGGGCACAGCCTGAGGTCCCCTGGCATGGCACCAGGGTTGGGGGCACAGTCTGAGGTCCCCTGTCAAGCCCCACCAGGCAGGGAGCATAGCCTCAGGTCCCCTGCCCTGGCCCAGTGCCACTCAGCCTCAGGTCCCTGATGATTGCTTGTTAAGGCTCATTATGGTAACTTGGCCTTCACTGTGGGAGCAGCCATCTTGTTATGGTGTGATGGTCAATTTGCATATTCCCTCTTTATTAGATACGATATTCCTTAGTCCAAGCCACCATCACCTCCTAACTTGTCAACCTTTTACAATTCTTGGCCCCTTACAATGTATTCTTCTCAAAACAGCCAGAAGGATGCTAATAAACATAGAAGGAACTGTGTATCCTCCATGCTTAAAACCTTTTAGTGAATTTCCATTGTTCTCAAAATAAACTTCAAGCCCCTTCCCATGGCCCTTGTGATAGAAACTGTAAGTTGCCTACTCAACGTTTCCCCCTTCTATAATAAAACCAGGGTTTTGTTAGGGATAGTAATATACTGAGTTGAAAAATAAAACCTCCCCAGACTCCATTTTAGCTAGAGGTGGTCATCCAACCCAGTTCTGGCCAAGAAAATAAGCAGAGATCTATAGGATAGGGATCCAGGAAAACTGATGGAAACAGACAGACTCAGAAGGCACATGTCTTGCCCTTTGCATTATCTCCTGTTTTCTTGCCTGGAAGTAAAGCAACCATCTTAGAAGCATGAAAAGGGAAGTCATGCTCAAAGGACCACAGAACAAAAAGGTGGAACTTGCATTAACCCTCAACTACTGAGATTGAGGCTCTATTATATCAAAAAAATAAACTCGTTTTGTTAAACCACCATAACTTGGTTTCTGTTACATGCAGCTAAAAACAGTCTTAATAGATACAGTTGTGTGTGACATGGTTCCTTCCCATGTCTTCAGCCTTATCTCAAGCAACTCTCATATTCATTCATTGTATGACAACCATATCTTTTACTCTTCAAACACAACCTCTTTCTGCTTCTGTCTGCATGTGCTTTTCTCTCTACTTGGAATAATCTTTTCCCAATTCTTCACTGGCTAACTTCTACTCATTATTCTGGTCTAAGCTTAAGGGACATCTCCTCAGCATGGACTTCCCTGACCTTTCTATTCCAAATTAGGTGCTTTCATAGCACCTTGAGCTTTCCCTTTTTAGTGTGATTTATAATGTATACTTTTTAATTTACTTACAGGATTTTCTCCCTTTAGTTTAACTTCTGTCTCACCAACTAGACTGAGCTCTATAATGTCAGGGACTGTGTTTGTCTTGTCCACTACCAAATATGTATCCAGCCCCAATAACAGTGCCTGCAACATAGAAAAGGCACTGAATAAAAGTACTAATGAATGAACAATCTACTTAAATTTCATGTGTTTTGTGCCACTTTCCCTGCTCTCCCGAATCAGAATTAATCACTCCTCTTTTTATGCTTCCATGGCACACTGCTTTGACCTCTATTTTAATTCAATCCTTTTAATAAATAAGGCATGTTTTAGAAGATCTCAAAATCTGTTCAAGAGGAAAATACATAAAACTAATTATATGCAGTATAATAAGTGCAACATTTGAAGTCTGAACAAGATATAAAAATAGAATAAGGGAAAGGGTAATGAACTCAATGAAACAGTAGAGATGAGACCAGGGAAGGGTTTCAGGAACTGGTAACCTCTAGGCAGCATTTTGAAAGTTAAATGGCAATTTTCCAGGTAGACAAGGGGAGGAAGGAAAATTCAAAAAGAGTATATCATGTTTAAATGTCCTAGTGTTAAAAAGCAGAGGGTGCTCAGTATCAATAAAGTATAACAAAAGCATTGGGGACATGGCATGAGTAACATTGTTGAGGAGGAACCACCTAACACAGTAAATATAGGTTTTTCCATATGAGACGTCTCTCATAACTTTCCTTTTTTAAAAGCTTGGCCAAAGAATTTTACAACAAATGGAACCATAACTTATATCTCATAAATTGCATAATTAATTTCCTACATGATAATGTCTGCAATAATTAAAAAATTATTTTCCTTCATGACATTAGGATGTAGATGAAGTAATATATACATGCTCCATGACTCTGCCCTGCTGTGAGTTCCAGTTGACTCCATCTCTATGGAGAAAATTATTCAAAGTCAAGGATGGAGAGATAGACAGGGTCCAGACCAGGAAGTGGCTATGATGTACCAATTTCATAGACAACAAATAGACACAAAAGAATTTTAAGCAAGGTAGAGATTATACTTACATTTGAGTCTTAGTAAGATCACCTTGAAGGCAGTGGATCAAAGGCAAAGAAATCAGTGAGGCTTCTATTGCAATAGTAAAAGTAACTATGAGAACCTCAACTAAGGCAGTGGCAATTAAAGAGGGAGAGAATAGGATTGGTGAGATAATTTAGAGGCAAAATTGGCTAGAGTTTGTAATTGATTAAGCATGGGAGTGAACAAGAAGAGGAAGAAATAAAGGATCATTTGGAAGTTTCTAATCTAGAGATTAGTCATTGTGTCATTTAGTGAGAGGTAATACAGAAGGAAGTATGTTTGGAAATGAAGATAATTAAATCAGTTTGGTATTTGAGGTGCTCCTGAGCTATCTAAGTGGAGATATTCAGCAAGTTAGATGAACACATTTGTCTGGAGCCCTGAGAGAGCAGCCTGGGTTAGAGATAGGGATTTGAGATTTATCATAGAAGATGACAACATAAACTAAGGCTTTAGCAGTCAACATAGAGAAGAAATAACTGAAATTGTAAGAATTTCTAATCAATAAGATTTGGTGACACTTTGGCCATTGTGGCTAAGTTGGTTGTGCAAAATCCCATGCACTAAAAAGTTGCCGGTTTGATTCCCGATCAGGGCACATGCCCAGGTTACAGGCTCAATCCCTGGGCGGGTTGCATACTAGAGGCAACTGATCAATGTTTCTTTCTCACAGTGCTATTTCTCTCTCTCTCTCTCTCTCTCTCTCTCTCTCTCTCTCTCTCTCTCTCTCTCTCTCTCCCTCTCTCTCCCTCTCTCCCTCTCCCTCTCTCTACCTCTGCCTTCCTTTCTCTCTCTAAAAAATCAATACAAACAAAATTTTTTAGATGACTTGGTGAATTATTAGATAAAGAAAATGTGGAAAAGAAAGTAGAATCTAGGACAAATCTCAGGTTTCTGGTTTTGAAGATTGGATGAGTGATGGTTCCACTGTTATTGGCTGAATTGCCCGCCCGCCCCCCCCATGCCCAACAATTTCATAAGTTAAAGCCTTAATACCCAGTATCTTAGAATGTGACTATTTGAAGATAGGGCCTTTAAAGAGGTAAAGAAAAATAAGGTTCTATGGATGAACCCTAATCCAATGACTGTGTTTTTGTAAGAAGAGGAATTAGGATATAGACATGAATAGAGGGAGAATGCCATGTGAAAATGAAAAAGGCTATATACAAGGCAAAGTGGGAGACCTCAGAAGAAACCAAGTCTGCTGACACATTGATCTTGGACTTCTAGCTTCCAAAGCTGTGAAAATATAAATTTATGTTGTTTAAACCATCTAGTCTGTGGTACTTTGTTATGGCAGTTCTAGTAAATTAATATAGCCACCAGCCAAGATTAGGAATAGAGGAAAGAAAGTAGAATGGGAGAAGGGGGTATTTTAAAAAAGAAGAGTTTGATGCAGGACATGTTGCATTTATAATTTCTGAGGCACGTCTTGGTAGATATATTCAAATTACTTTGAAATTCAAGAGATAGAAAGAGGTTATAAATACAGATTTGAAAATCATTGATGCATAAGTGATATTTTAAACTGTAAAAGTGAATAAGATCATCTAAGAAGTGTATATAGCATGTGAAGGTCATCAAGGATAGAACCATACGGAATCTCAACATTAAGGAATAGATTAAGGAAGATAACCTCGGAAAGGAAAATAATCTGAGAGATAGGACAAAGAGAGAAAGAAAACGTATATTTAAAGATTTTAATATATTTTTAATTATAATTCGTTGAATACATATTGATCTCAGTCCTCAAAGAGCTTTAACATAATGGAGGAGAAAATACCTTATTCATTTCTGACTCTCCAATGCCAAGCACAGTGCCTGACATTTGATATCCCTGCAATAAATATTTGTTAAATCAAATGGAATTGAAATCAGGACTTCATTTCTCTTCTTGTTTTGTTTGCTTATTTCTGGAGTTTACAGCATGTATTACCATTTATATTTTAAGTTCACAGTGAAAAATCATTTCAATGTGTCCTAGGCTTGGTTCCCTTCCAAACCAACCCCCAGGACAATAGTTTTCATTATAACCTTCTGTCTTTGCCATTCTGGATTGAATTCTGTGCACAGAAGTTATATACATATATGGGTATATCTATGTAACAAATCACAGCACAGGATCCCCCTGGGCTCCCGCAGGCTCTTGTATGACATATTTGAGCCATATAAATTCAGCTTCTTCTCTGGCATCTGTTAGGCGACTCACTTGCAACTCCACCTCAGCAGTGGTCTCAGTTCTCTCAAAGCCGGGAAAGAGTACTGTGTGCTGAGAGACCATGGCAAAGAATCCTCCAGAGAACTGTGAGGACTGTCACATTCTAAATGTAAGTTGATTCATATTTTTCCCTTTTGAGCAGAAGTATGGCCGTACAGATTTATTGTATTGCAATGCAAACATTAGAAAGTGAAATCAAAGGTGACTTTGAATTATGGCTTGCTATTTTAAGGATTATTGTGTATTGTTTTATTTTCTCTGTTCTTTGTGTAGGCAGAAGCTTTTAAATCCAAGAAGATATGTAAATCACTTAAGATTTGTGGATTGGTGTTTGGTATCCTGGCCTTAACTCTAATTGTTTTGTTTTGGGGGGGCAAGCACTTCTGGCCAGAGACACCCAAAAAAGTAAGTAAATGCACATTATGCTCCAATGCTTGTTTTGAATTTTATTGAATTTAATTAGTCATTGACATGTATATTGGTCTGAAAATGAAAGTCATTAAGTCCCTTTTGTGTTTATTTTCTGGTGATATAAAAAGCTGAATCAAGATTTTGCTCTTTTTTATTTGCCTAATTATCTTGGTAAAGGAAAAAGGTGTTTTGTTTTTATTTCGGTTAGTAATGATAGACTGTAGAATTAACCCATTCTTTTGTAATTCCTGGCTTTAAGGAGTAAAGACTCTTCCTAGAAGCAAAATTTTTACTGTAAGAAAATATTTTCCATCTTTCTTTCAATTATCTGGGCAGAAACTGATGGAAAAGTAATTATACCACCGCATAAGAAGAAACCACCAGAAATGGCAGCAAAGGATTTTCAGGGATTATGTTTCTGACTTAACGCATCTGCTGTGAGGACAGGCAGCAAACTCCTTTTCAGAAGGAGTGATTTTTATACCTGAGTTTACATTTATTTATGACCCCAAAAAATAAAATGAAGTTTTCAGCACCTCACCAGCCACAATTGTTGCAATCCCACTGAGATACTAAAGCCACAAGTTAGAAATAAGTGACACAAGTCATAAATCACAGGTATCTCAGAAAGTTTTAGATATTAGGGTCGTTTGGTGAAGCTTGGCTGGCCTTTGTAGTTGATATTAGTGTACCTCAGTGTTCTTGTTACTCCCGGGCCCCCAAGCAATGGGAAAGTCTAGATGTGACTTAAAAAAATCAAAGACCCTTCATGCCAACAATTTTCATTTGAAAGAGAAGTAATAAATGTACAAGCTACAAGGTCTCAAGATGTTTTTCTGGCTCTGCCATATTTTTATTTCTGCATGTGGGTTGCTATTGTTGTTGCTGTTGTTATTAGTTTGTTGTCATGAGATGCTCATTTATATTTGACAACAGATGTAGGGAGAAAAAGGCATGAGTGCAGGAGGAAGGATTAGAGACAAGAAGAAAATGGGTTGGCACGGACCATTAGGAGCCAAAGGAGCGATAGGAGCAGAGAAGAGAGAATATGGATTGATGTAGAAGGAAAGTCAGTGGGGAAGAAAATAGAAAATCAATTGAACAAGTGTTCAAAAGAAAGACTCCTTGGATTCTTCACCTCTGCTGTCATACCCACTTTCATTTAGTCCCAGAAGCAACTTTACTTTAAGTAGTAGGGAGAATAAAGAGGGAAACAGCCTACTTTGTTTGCCTTTTTATTTATATTTTGTTCCAGAAAGGATTTCAGGTATCACCGAATTCCTATAATTAGCTCTTTCTAGATAGATGATAGATAATGATGATAGATAGATAGATAGATAGATAGATAGATAGATAGATAGATAGATAATCACTGCTACTTGCTTCTGAACTACGTACTGTTCACATGTCTTTCTAGAGAAGTCACCCATATTCAGCCTGGCAAAGTGGGCAAAGCAGTAGAGATCAGGAATGAAATAGCAAATAAACAAGAGTGCCAAAATACATTCGAATCCAATTCTGCTACCATTTAGCTAATTCACAAGGTGATACGTTATCCCACTATTGAATTCCAGGTCCTCCTGACAATTATAGATGAGTTAGAGGACAATAAATACTTTTGCTCTCCATGTCCATATGTACTTAATTGAGTATGCTAGGTAGCTAGCCCTTTTGATCACTCATACATGCCCACCTAAACTTGGAGCCAGATGGGCTTTCTTGTTTTATTGTAGCCATTGGTACTGACAATACTATTCTGAGTTTGTGTTTTTCTAAACTTACAATGCTATTTGCCTAAGTGCAACTATAAATGACTAGGTGGGGACCTTATCTTGCAAGTTGCCAAACTCACTAACAGTGCCCATGACCCCCTTTGTTTCTGTATTATACCACCTTTGTTTCTCACTTCAGTTCTTTTTTTATGGATTATAAGAACCAATTCTGTGATTTCTCAAACCAAAAGTCAAACTTAGTCAATGTATATACAAAATAGGTGAGATATGCTACCAAATGAAGTTTATCAAGAATTAAATCTCTCATGAAGTAATCCATCTTGAGATATAATTTTCAACAAAGGGATTCTCAGAAATGAACAAAGTTATTACAAAGTAATCTTATAAAAGAGCGTAGATGTCTCTTTGGGCAATCCACCTTGAACGAAGGTTATTTGTTCTCAATCCTAATGGGGAGTTGAAATTTACTGTATTTAATATTTAAGTCCTGGCCTTCACAAGATTAGGCTGGATCCATTGCAACATAAGGAACCAGCTGGAGATGCATATGGTTCACTCAGTCTACAAATCCCTTCAATTCCCAAAGAGTCCATGGGGCCATCTATGATCTAATATATATGGTCTAATTATTAGCTAATACTGCTAATAAGCCTGCCTCAAAGTTGACTTAGGAATCCTAAAAAGAGCAGAGCAGTCAGATCAGTCTTGGAAAAAGATATGCAGAGGAAAAGGACCCAGGCATTTTACACAAATTAAAGAGCTCCTCTCCCTTAAGAGCATGACCTAGCAGGAAACAACAGTTAGCAGATTAAAACCCAGGCTTTTTTGGACTTTCCTTTAAAAATCTGTGGAACCTTTGGGGGCCATTGGTCGAGGGAACTGTTGATGCTGTTGTGATTATAAATGGCAGTGACTTATTTGCTGTCTTGGGGCTTTCTCCAAGCTCTTAGTGTTTGCTACTTTAACCTCCACCACACCTTCTTTTTATTTTGTTTTTCAACATCTGTTTTTTAACAGTGTTTATTTAACAATCCACATCTGGTGTTGACATTTCCATGCCAGTAAGTCCTCTCCCTCCCTCCATCATTTCCCACCTTGGTATCTACAAAAGATCCAAATCCTTGATCCCAAATGGGGACTAAGCCATACTTGACTCCCTCTCCTCACACACTTCAGACACAAGCACAAGTGCCTGTGTGTGTGTGTGTGTGTGTGTGTGTGTGTGTGTGTGTGTGTCCGTGCGCATCGGAGAGAGAAATGGATAAAAATAAAGCGAAACAAAGAAGAATAACTCTGGGTGTGCTGTTGCACTCCGCTATAGGCTAACAGGCCCCCTAAACCACAGCCACATATAGGAGCCACTTGAACTGAATGAAAGCCAATCCATTGATCCCTTGTTTTAGCTTTCTTAACCAAGCAGAGGGGACCTATTCAGTCTCAGAGATTTTGAGAGAGCATTACAATGAGGTTTCACTTCCAGGCAGTGACTGCACAGGGACTTTGAAGCAGTCATTCTTGCTTAAAGCGCCCTGTATTGCACACTTAACTTGAAACAATCAGGAGCCAACATTCTAGTTAATTAATCCAACCTAGAGAAAACAAGTCGGAAAAATGCAAGCCCTTAAACTGAAAGTTTTTAGATGTAGCAGATACCTTGTAACCTATCCTCTCCAATGTTTTGTAGAATGAGGCAAAAGAACAATAAATTAAATTAATTAAAAGCTGTTAGTCCTGCCATACCAAGGAATTTCCTGGTAACGTTAGGGCTATTTGGAAACCATAAGTTCTAAGGCCCACACAACAATAAAAAAAATTCCTGGGGAGGTCTCCTCAAATCTCCATACTACCAGAATGAGATAAGACGTGATAGAGATAGGTGGGCATCCTTCTGCCCTCTCCACCACCTCAACTGCACACAACCATTAAAACAGTCTAACTCAGGATTGCGAGCCCAGTATCATTCTAGGCTGAAAATCATTTGCTCAGAAAAAACACTCTTTGGCTAAGTCTGGGTCCAGCTTTCTTATGCCTAAGTCTCTAATGCTAGCATTGGCCAGAGACCAACTTTCTTCACTCCTCTTTGAGACACACAGGAGATACAACTTTCCTCCCTGAGTACCCTGGGCTTTCCAACAAAGCAGTTTGGTGGGTGAAATGTGGGTCTGGAGAAGCATTCACACCCTCAAGGAAAAAGTTGGAGTTGTAGCTGGAATCTCTTTAACAGAGCGATTGAGCTTCACCAGATGGTGCCATGTCAGCATTTTAAAAGAGAATACTGCTCTTCATTTTATTTTCCTCCTAAACTAATGTGGGAGAAAGCCCACTTTTGAATAGAAACTCTTACTAGGCCAGCTCTTGCTCTAGGCTACTCAGCGTCACTCTGATTATGTAGATCAGGACTCTGGCTACTATGGGCACATTTTTTATATATATTTTATTTATTTTTTACAGAGAGGAAGGAAGAGGGATAGAGAGTTAGGAACATCGATGAGAGAGAAACATCCATCAGCTGCCTCCTGCACACCTCCTACTGGGGATGTGCCCGCAACCAAGGTACATGCCCTTGACCGGAATGGAACCTGGGACCTCTCGGTCTGCAGGCAGATGCTCTATCCATTGAGCCAAACCGGTTAGGGCAATGGGCACATTTTTATTCAGTCCCGTCATTCTCTTAAGGCAGCATTTTGTAAGCAACGCACGTAGCACCAGGAAGGAAAGCCTGGTTCTACAAGGGAGTTGTCCTTTAGTGGTTGAGAGTAGAATTGGGCTCTATGGAGAAAGCAACCCAAGAGTTCTAAAGGTAGTGACAGTCCACTGGTCAACCTGACAGGTATCAGCCCAATTCTGAGCAGAACTGATTTTGTCAGCTATTCAACATTCAACTGAGCCTCCAGAAACATTTGATGACTTGCCCAAAGTCACACGGCTTATAAGTGGCAGAGTTGAGGCTAGAACTAGAATCTGGTCTGAGGATTCTTTCCACTGTTTTTCAGCTGCATTTAAGAATAATGGATACGTGGGGGAGGGAGGGAGCAGGGGAAAACTTCCCAGCCAGTCTGTAGATGAAAGAAATGGTATTTTTCTTGTTGAACAAGAGGAATGTCTGTGCTGCTTATGCCAATTTTTTTCAGGGCTGAGAACTGGTGATTGAAGATGCAGAAGTCCAACTTTGCATAAGAAACAATCTGTCTGCTCTGTGTTGGTAAAGAAATACCCAGAAGCCCTTTAATTCCCACAGGCTAGGTTGGTAATGATATGGTATCATACATTCCCTTCCCTTCCTTTCAGTTTAACACCTACTAGCCAGCTATTCTGAGCATGTATTTCACCTTTGGAGAGTGTATCTCATAAACAGACAGTAAAGGATGAAGGTGGAGAGAAGAGCAGCTAGATTAATCACAGGCTTCAAAAAACAAACCTAAGCCAAATGCCCTCAAATCCCTTTCAGTACAGGCTAAACCTACTTGCCTCCAAACAGATCCATCACACTGAGGTCTGAGGCAGTGTTACTCTTTATAAAAAGCTTACTTTTATGATCTCAGATATTGTCACAAATTGAGGCAAGAAAACAGGGCAAACTGTGAAAGGGGGATGTTAGGGTTCATTTGCTGCCTGAGTAGAGGATTTAACTGGACTGAGGAACAATGAATTCCTGGGCAGGGAGGAGAAATGAGTTTGTGTTCTCTCCATGTTTTGTCAGTGTGGTCTTCTTACATCTCTTACTGCCTAGGCCTAGCCATGTACCTATCTCATTTCACTTCTGAGTCGTATTTCACTCCATTGACTTACCTGTCCCACTCTACTGTGCTGGGCCTTATAGTTAAAACCAGCCTTATGCATGGGTGAGGTAGGAACCCATTTGAGTGGTACTGGAAAGATGTCTTCCCCCCCCCCCCCCAAATATCTCCAATTCCTAGTTTCCCGGTACCATTGTGCTTAAAATTCACCATTAGTAATTCATTCCTTTGAGTTAAGTATTATACTAAATTATTTTGACAGACAAATACCCATAACTACCATCTTAGTGTGAAATAATTTGTAAGATTGACATTTTTTTTTTACATAAGGTAGCTGAAGCACCAATAGATTCTTAGATGTTTAGACAGAAAACAAAGTTTTTAGAAGGAAATGGGAAAAGGGAAAAGGACTAGGAGGGTACAAAGTGAACAGGATATAAAAAGAACAGAAAAGGGAAGCTGGAAACACCTTCCTAGATCAACCTTCCCAATCTGCCAATTTGACAGAAGTGTACTTCTTATCATATTCTGTTCTTCCTAGAATAAAACTGAGTTGGGAGCACTCTGAGATGAGCTAGTGGGGTCCCACTCAGACCTCTCTCAGGCCAGCCTCCTGTCTCTGTTTTAGTTTGTGCTTAGGAGAAGACAAAACCATTTATTCCTTTATCTCCAGAAAGACCCTCAGCCCCTGAGCCAGCAAGCTTAGTAGAGAGAAAATTACTTCTAAGGTCAAAGGCATGAGCTCAGTCTTCATATGGGCCAGTGAAGCTTGCATAGCCATTACCAAGGCAATGTGCTCCACAGGGACCCAGGCGAGACAGTATGTCTGGATTTGCTCAAACTCATCCTCAACCAGTCCAAAATGAGACACCAGCATCATCTTCCTAGACAAAAGATAGTCTGTTCCAAAAGGACACCTTTGATAGTGGAATTCCATCTGGGTGAATATATAGTTCCCCACCCCACCCAAGATTCACACATAAATGAAGTCATTCTGACCCCACTCTATTTAGCAACCTACCATTGCTAACAAAAAAGCCAACAAGCTGGTTAATTAATATAATCAGAATGGACCCCTCCTCCTCCACCAAAAACAAAATAAAACAAACTCTGTTAAGGAATGTTGAAAATAATCAAGATCTGCTGAGCTTGGCAGTTTCCAATAGCTTTCATCTAGCAAGGTGTCCAAGTGAGGTGCATTGCCAACAATGCAGGAAAACTCATTCCACAAAAGTACACTGAAATTCTAAATGTCACCAGTATGGTTCCATAGTCTTCTACGATTGATTGAAAATACAGCCTGTATTTTCTTTTGCCCAGGTAGGCAGCCTTCCAACATCCCCTAGTCTCTAACCTCATTTTTCCATGCAATAATCCATCAGTGGTGCTACTGATGAAACAAACACCCCACCACACCCCCAATGACTAGTAGTGTCGACATTTGTCTCAACAATGGATAGTATTTCTAAAGAAATTCTCCCTTGCCTGGAGATCTGACAAGACTGGAACTGAAGTAGATGCCTCTCTTCTCTTCTTAGGTCAGGCCAAATGAGAGCTCAATTTGTTGCCATAGGTAGAAATTTCTCAAGTTGGCTGCAGAGCTGGAACGGAGGACATATTTATAACTAGAAGCAAATAACAAGCCTAAAGGAATTTCCTACCTGTCACAAATCAGGCTAGACTTCCTGAGTTAACTCTGCAGTTGCTGGGAAATTCCAAATACTGTTTTCCTTTCTCTTTTAAAATACAGGTCACTTAAAAAAATCTTGCCAATGCTCAAAATCTCTCTTTAAGAAGATGAGAAATAGCCGTTGGTGGGAAAACCTCATTCAACAAATACTTAAGTGCGGGCCATGTCCAAGGCACTGTAGGGTTACTAAGAGGTAAAGGACATTGTCTCTTGTTCTCCTATTCAGCAACTACACAGACATCTCATGCTTGAAGTAACATTGTTTCTACAAACCCTTCCAACTTGTTTTTCTACTTGAGTTAGGGAAAATTTGACCAGGTTAAACTAACATTCAGCTACAGACACCAGCGGACATGAAAAAACAATGTAAACCAGTGCAAGCTTTAAACAGCTGCCACTGGGAATCATGTCATTAGAAAGCAACATTTGCTCTGGAGATGTCTTGCTTTTTCAGGCTTTTAGTTTACCAAGCTTTTTTTTTTGTAAGAAAAAATGAGCATAAAGAAACTTGATAACTAAAGGTCTCCTACCGACAAGGATAAGATAGACTTCCACATGGCACCAAGTCTGGCCTGGTTTGTGACAGAGAGCAAATTCCTTCAGGCTTATTATTTGCTTTGGCTGTAAAAGTGTCCTCACTTGCAAGTGATGGGCTTACTCCTAAACTGGGACACTCTGTAGGACTGGTCTTCTTGGTCATTAGAAAGAGAATTGCCTCTTGTAGAGGGCAGGAGAGAGTCCGGGGTTTTATTTCAACCATTCAAGAATGACCTGATAAGCAGCCTTTCCAGGGCACTCTCCTTGGGAGACTCCATATTACTTAGTTCAAGGCGCTTGAATTCTATATACAGTGGGGCCTTGACTTAAGAGTTTAATTCGTTCTGAGACCGAGCTTGTTAAGGAGCTCATTAACTCAAATTACTCTATCAACTCAATGCAAAAAATTGGCCAAGAGACAGCCGGTATCTCAAAAAACTCGTTAGTCGGGACACTCATAAGTCAAGGCCCCACTGTATAAGAGAATCTGGAGAACCTGAAACCAATTATCAGGTTTGGCAAACAAAATTCAGGAATAAACAGAGGGGGGTCGGTTAGCCTATAAAAGAGAAGATTAGGGGGAGGCAATAAATGTTTCCTGGAGTTTAAAGGGCAAAAGGAAGCAATTGGGGCCAGGGTAAGATTATTACCTAAAATTGGCCAAGGAGAATGGTTTTCAGATCCTAAAAAGATTGTGGAATCAATATTAAAGCCCCGGGGAGATAAGGAGATAAAGAACAATACCTAAACATTCTAAATGGGTTCAAATTTTGTCTCAGCCCTAATGAATTTCATGGGGAGTGAGGGGTGACCACTAAGCACTTAGGCAAGTATGCGTAGTAGCTTAAAGGAACACCACAGGTTTTACTTGATCCTTCTGTTCAACACAAGGGAGAAGTACTTTACAAGCTGTTTTTGCAAAATATCATGTTCTATTTGTTGGAATTCTTATTAATTAGTTTAGCAACTTGGCTCAAATACAAAATATTGGCTCCAAAGAGATCCTCATATCAACCCCAGTGCCCAAAAGCACCTCACTTTAATCTCCAGTCTCAGAAAATTCCCAACAGCAAGCTGCTGAGATGGCACCTCACTACAAAGACTCTGGAAAGCAAAGGCACCCCAGATGTTACCCAATTAAAATGTCATACGAAGGAACACACTGAGTATTTTAGACTTGTTTTCCTTTGTTCTCCCAGACATATGACATGGAGCACACTTTCTACAGCAATGGAGAGAAGAAGAAGATTTACATGGAAATTGATCCTGTGACCAGAACTGAAATATTCAGAAGTGGAAATGGCACTGATGAAACATTGGAAGTACATGACTTTAAAAATGTAAGTTGGATATTTCCCCCCAAAGGCTTCCCACTGAAAATATTAGAACATTCTAGTTGAGTTAAAAGTACCCTCTAGCCTTCATTTAATTTATAAGACAAAGCTTTCCCTTGGAATTAAAATTTTTCCAGCCTAGGGCCCTGATAGACAATGGGACTCATTAATTATGGCTATTTCAGGAGGTATTTTTTTCTATTTAATAGGGATACACTGGCATCTACTTTGTAGGTCTTCAAAAATGCTTCATCAAAACTCAGATCAAAGTGATTCCTGAATTTTCTGAACCAGAGGAGGAAATAGATGAGGTATGTAAGAGTAATAGTGGCAATAAAAGCCATCATTTATTGGGTGCTAACTATGTGCCAGACATTGTACTAAATGCTTTACTCTGATTTGATTCTCACTTGGACCTTATAGGTAGGTACTATTAGTGTCCCCATTTTCAGATAAAGAAACTAGGACTCAGAGCCAAAAGTGACTTGCCCAAGGTCACAAAGATAGTGAGGGACAGATTGGAATCTTGACTCTGGCCTTTCAAACAAATCAAGTTCATGCTTTTAGGTGCAACACTGTACTTTTATACTAGTGTAGCCTTTAACATTATGTATCTCTGCTCCCAAACCAAAGATTTCTAGTAAAAGGGGTGAGCAGAAGCACAAAATAAATCCTGCCTAAGATAAAGTCTTAAAAAGAAAAGTTCCAAGGCCACTGAGGATCTTTGCCACTTTTGTCACACTGTAACATTCACCTATTTTAATGATTTCAGTTAATTCACCATGCCATTTTATGCTGGGCTGCTAATGGATTAAATAACATTTAATCTCACTAGGAAAGACAAAAACAAAGAAGGTGAGAACTACAGTGTAATACAATTTCTCTGAAAATATACCACTAGGCCAGGTGCAATTATTGAATGGCCCCTGAAAGCCTAGTGGGACATAAAGGATTATTGCCTAAAATATAGCGAGCAATAGAGCCCCAAGGCTCTTAATTTTTCCCTCATATTCTGTCTGTAAGCACAGTATGTTGCTATCAGTGGAGGAAGAAGTGGAATGTTAGCTAAGGCCATAGTGTGACAGCAAAACCCCGCTCCCCACCTGTAGCCAGGAAGAAATGAATGTTTGTTTGCTTTGGCTGGTTTTGTTTTAGAGTTTAACTAGTAAATGTAGTGATATTATGGCAATAATACAGTGGCCTCTCTATATACTGTAAATACCTCTTTTTTCTCTCTCCCCTGTTCTTTTTCACTTTTCTCCTACCCACTCTCTCCATCTTAATTCTCATCCACCAATTTATCATTTATTTTTCTTATTTTCAGGGGAAGGGGTAAGATGGGGTAAGGAGCACTTTTTCCTTTCCCTTACCCAAGTATCAGAGCTGTCATTAGCTCCCATGGACATGCTACTGGTCTCCTTATGGCCAGAGAAGTTATAGACCTTTGGTACTAGAATGTCTAAGAAAAATATTTCCTAAGGTCTATGGTAGTAAAAACTTTGGAGATTTTTTAAAATAAGCATAAGTTAGATGCATCTGAGGAACAGAAAAATTTACAGGATATTAGAATTAATATGGGAGGTAAGGGTAAGATGAAAGGAGAATGAGTAGGTTAAAAAGCTACTACACCCAATATCATATGCTGCTTTTTACAGAAAATAATGTAAGCTGTTGAATAGGGCCAGCCAGAAATTAGAGTTCAAAGTGACACAATAAGATTTATTTTTCTGAAAAAATAAATAGTAAAGGCAATGATCCATAATGTCTCATCTTGACCCCAATTTATTCTTCAGTTAATTTTGCTGGGTCTTTTGAATAGCACAAGTATTTTTCTCATGATAGTGAGATTACTTTATCTTCAAGAAAAACCTATTTTTTATATTTAGCCTACAGATTTTTTTTTGAGACAAATTTGTGGTCCTGAATGACAAAAAAACCTCTTATTCTGTATTTCCCTACCTCTGTATCCATGGTTTGTGCATGTTAAACATGCAGAGCAGGTATAAAAATAGCCCTGATTTTGCTAACAAAGCTAGCCAGAATGCAGACCTCATTTTATACAGTCCCTTTCAATGCCTCCCAAGGTCTTTATACAAACTCAAGGGCAAAGGAACTAAGACTTGATAGTTTTAGGTGACTAGAGAAGAATTGTACAAAGCTATATTTCACGGAATAAATTAAAACACTGAAATCATAAAGCTAGAAGGAAACAAAAGAGAAAAGGAAAAGCCTAATTGGGGGGAGGGGGGATATCGGAGCCCAAAAGACAAGGAGTAAGAACTAGATATTGTCAACATAAAAAATGTCCAAACCTGGAAGAATTTTTATAAGTTCATTTGAATCAAGCTGACAATTTCTGGGAAGCAAAATCTCAACATATTGAAAAAATACTCCAGAAAATGGTAGTTTTGCACCTTATTTTATATATTACAATCAAAGAAGCAGGCATGAGGTGGTTACATGAAATCCATTGGTGATAGATTAGAGAGGCAGGAGCAAGCAATGTGGGGAACCTGTAGTACTGGGTAAAAAGTGAAAGGAATAGACACATTCTTCTTTTCCATTGGTGGGTATAGGATAGTTAACAAATGACAATAATAGTGAAGGGTTTGGGTGGGGGGGTTGTTTTGTTTTGTTTGTTTTTCCTTTGTTTGGAGATTGTGCCCTGAGGGGACTGGGAAACTGAAATTACCCTGACATTCCAAAGGTATATTATCATGTTATCTTAGATGCAAAAGAAAATAGGCTCAGTAAAGGTACAGATTGACCTTTGTCAAGGAAGATACCAGTCTAGGACATAAGTACTGGTATCACTTATAGTTGGGAAGTTTTCATTTCAGACCATCCTGTGTGGTTACTTTAGGTCTCTGAGTTTGTAAGGCCCACCATACAGACCTCCCCTAGCTTGTCAGGTTTAGTATGTGGCTACTTTTTGTCCATAGTATACAAGACAACTACTTCCAATACTAGAAACTGAGCAGAAGGGGACATTCTTGACAATACAAGAAAGTCTACCTAAAGGAAAAACACTCTGTGAGACAAACCCTAAGTTTGTCTAGAATGAAAGGAGTTATAGTGTGGTAAGGGCAGTCAAGCCAAGAGCTGGAGTTGACTTTAAAACAGAAAGGACATCTTTTGCACTCCACCTAGCTATTATTAAAAGGCAAATCTTGTAAAACCTAACTATTAGGTTTGGTTGCTAGTTCACTGATCTCACCAGTTTAGATTATAGCAGTTTTTTCACTTTTAGATAAAATTCTGTTTGCAAGCCTAGTTTCAAACCTAAAACAAGGCAGGCACTCACAACTTCCATTTAAAAGAGATAAAACAAATGTAAATTACTTAGGATTCCAGAAGCCCAAATTAAAGCATACTTGGCCCAATTGGGGGGGATGGTGGTTTAGATATTGAAGAACCTTCCTGACTTTAAGTGAATGGTAGCAGAGAAGGCTGTTGTGTCAGTGAGCAACCTTACTGCAAGGAGGGATTGGTTGTTAACTCTCCAAGGGTACCACCTACTGTGTGCAAAGCACAGAGCTAGTTCACTGGGAGCCCTGGGATGGAAACTGTTATTCAGACTCAAAATACAGGTGTGGGGGTTATTTTTTTCATTATCCCATAATGTCTCACTCATTTTATTAGTTTCTCTGCCTATTCCCACTCTGAACTACTTTTTTCTCTCAGAATGAAGAAATTACCACAACTTTCTTTGAACAGTCAGTCATTTGGGTCCCAGCAGAAAAGCCAATTGAAAACCGAGACTTTCTTAAAAATTCCAAAATTCTGGAGATTTGTGATAATGTGACCATGTATTGGATCAATCCCACTCTAATAGCAGGTATGGCTTTCTTCTCCTCCTTTCCAAAGTCAGTAACAGGTTAATGTTCCCAGCATTCAGAGACTACATTTCTAGAAAAAATAAATGATCTGCTTATATCTTCTTAGATGAAACTGTATATGCTGACTGCCAGTGAGGAGGGAATTTTTCACAGCCAGGTTATAAATTAGATAAATTAATGCTGACAGGCTTTTAAATATCCCAGCAAAGGTAACACCACCTTAATGTGACCAATGATAGCAAAAAGCTAATCTGTCTTTCTTAGTACATCTATGTTTATTGCACTCAGGATACTAGACTACTGCTCAAATCACTGTGTATTCAACCCAAGACCAGAGGAGAGAAGAGCCAAAACAATGCTCTGTTGTCTCAAGAAGGATTCTCTGTGTCAAATAGTGGCCTTCTTCCCAGATGATAAGACAGTCACTGCAATACAAATTTCTTTGTGGCTGTTTTAGGAATCACTATAAAAGTAATTGAAGGCTAGAGGTTCAGAGTAGAAGAGTTCAGCTCTGAACTTCCAGTCAGCCCATAGAGAAGACAAAGGTCTCTGGATATATTTTTCTGCCAGGCTAATGTATAATTTGGCTTCCCTCATTGTGTACAGCGTAGACTACTATATTACTCAAGAGGGGCCACTCGAACCGATGCAGGCATCTATTGGTACTCTTGTGCCTTGAAAAAAAAAAAGGCGACTAAATGCAATGTGGTGCCCTGGGTTGGATGCTAGAACTTCTGCTTCAGCGTTGTTGTTTTTTCTAAAGGACATTGGTGGAAATAATTAACTTGGAATAAAGTTTGTAGTTTAGCTAATAGTATCATACCAATGCTAATTTCTTAGTTTTGAACTTTGTATTATGGTTATGTAAGATGCTAACATTAGGGAACTGGGTGAAAGGTATACAGGAACTTTGTACTATCTTTGCAACTCTTCTGTGAATCTGATTATTTCTAAATAGAAAGTTTTAAAATAGTTAAAACAGGGAAGAGTAAGGGTGACAGAGGGACAGAGAGTACCAAATCAAATTAGGCAACATAAACATATTTGAGTACCTACCGTGGATAAAATCATTTTGGAAGACACAGAGATCCCCTGTCCTCAGTCTCTAATGTAGTGTGCTAACGAGGCAAAGCAGTAAGTGTTTGATGCCAAATGAGCAAAGAAGAGGTCTGTTTACGTGGGAATAGTCAAATTTGTTTTGAAAAATCTCTTCAAGATATCAGCTGAAAGAGTTTGGAAAAGTGGTTCATGCATGTCTAAATGATGATAATGAGAAGACACAGGGAAAATCTCTACCCCCAAATGCTAATCTCCCAATCACTTCTTTCAGAAACTTTTGCAAAGCAGTTGTATCCCAACTTTGTATTTATTACTTTAGTTTCAGAGTTACAAGACTTTGAGGAGGATGGTGAAGATCTTCACTTTCCTACCACCGAAAAAAAGGGCATTGAACAAAATGAACAATGGGTGGTCCCTCAAGTGAAGGTGGAGAAGACCCGTCATGCCAGACAAGCAAGTGAAGAAGAACTTCCAATAAATGACTATGTGAGTTATGTTTCTGTTTTCTTGGTAGTGGAAAAACAAAACCCTCAAATTTCATATGCTAAATTAGTATCCCTCAGATCAAAGTCATTGAAAGGAAAATAATCATTGTTTTAACAAAAAATATTTAAGAAACTTGAAATCTCTAGGAGGCTCATTTAAAATCAGTCTTGATCCCTACTGAGATATCTCCATGATAAGGCTAACAACTAAATTTCTAACCAGTCCCCAACTCATATAATCTTATAGTCCTCTTCCTAGTGAATCTTCTCCTCCAACACTGGCTTCTTCTTCTTTCAGACTGAAAATGGAATAGAATTTGACCCCATGCTGGATGAGAGAGGTTATTGTTGTATTTACTGCCGTCGAGGCAACCGCTACTGCCGCCGCGTCTGTGAACCTTTACTAGGTTACTACCCGTATCCCTACTGCTACCAAGGAGGGCGGGTTATCTGTCGTGTCATCATGCCTTGCAACTGGTGGGTGGCTCGCATGCTGGGGAGGGTCTAGTAGCAAGTTTGAGCTCATTTCTTAAACTTCAGACAGCCAATATATAATAAATGCATGCTATTCAATGAATTTCTGCCTATGAGGCATTTGGCTCCTGGTAGCCAGTACTCCAGAATTACTTGTTGGTAATTCCTCTCTCATGTTCTAATAAACTTCTACATCATTGTCAATGGCCTGATTGCTACTGAACACACTGGGTACGTGCTTGCTGAGAATATTTCCTGCAACTGAGATGGAGCATATCTGAGATGGAGCAATGGAAACTTGCATTTCATCAGGTTTGGGGAGTAGGAAAGGGCAAAGCATAAGAATTCTTAAATACCATATTTTACTGTGTGGTAATGAGAAAGTGGGAATGAGAGGCTGATGATAAAATGTCCCCCTAACTAATGCATAAAAACGTGTCCTTTTGTGCATAGCCCCAACGTTTAATTATGTGAGAGACATACTATGGACTCGCTTAAGCATTTATTAAGCCGCTGGACAGGCAACACTAAAATATTCCAAGTGCTCAGACTCAGCAAAGGAGAATTCTAACCTAGCAAAAAAGGGGTTCTGGGCTCTCCTGTGAACAGAAACTTAACTTTGGACAAATTCAACACTTCATAACCTTTAAGTCTGACCTGTCTTTAGATTCGCATCTAGTTACATAACTTTCCAAGGCAATTGTCTGGAAAAGGTAGACCCATAAATATCATTCAGAGAAACAGGCATCATAGGAAATTACTGAGATGAGGAGTCAAATGGGATTTTTCCCCTCCAAAACCACTAGGAACTAGCAATATGCCACTTTCTTAAAAGGAAGGGCCAGGCCTAATTCCTTATTCCCTGATATTTTGCTTGGGAAAGGGAAAAGGAGTAAAGGGGAGACAAAAAGAAGTGGTTAGAGGGTAATGCTAACCTCGATGTTCCAGTCAATCTGTTCAACCAATCCGTCACTCCTTTCGATTTCATTTGAATGTAGCCCCTTTATTGCTCAACTTCAAAGTTATTGTGACATGAAAATATCTGACTGGCACTTTCCATCAGAAAAGCATTTTCAAAGAGTAAAGTCTTCACCAAGATGCCTGTGGGCCAGGAACCATCCCCCCATTTACTAGTAGTTGAGGAAGCAAATAGAACAAGATTTGGCCAAGGATGAGTTAAAATTAGCTAGCCATTAATTGATAATTAGCATACATGCTATAGTTGGATTTCCAATTTTCACCAAATAAGAACACAATAAAGCATAACCAATGATGCAACATTACTGAAAATATTTTCTTTTTATTAATGATTTAGAACACATCTGAGAATTTTGGAGTACTTCAATGATTATAATAGGCATTAATTTATAGTTGGAATAGAAAAATGTAAAACATATGAAATTAATTTGAGGTTGTATGGAATTTATGATGTTCCCTATCATTGTTTTTAATAAATTATTCATTTTTAACATTGATTTTTAAGATCAACCAATAATTTTAAATTCCTGTGATGCTCAATTTTATGCAGTCTACATTTTATTACATATACTATGCTCTAAGGGGGATACATGAAGTGATGGTATACTCTATATTTCCAAAGAAAAACAAGACACCAAATTTTATATAAGCCCAAGTAAAGAAACTTATAAACAATAACTAATTATAGTTGTATATGGCATGCTATATACATGTACACACACACACACACACACACACATGAGTTATAGAAGTTTCCATGTCACATTTTAGGGCTAACAATTCCATGTAACATTATTTTAACTCAGGAAGTATTTCTTGTTCAAATAGATTCTTCAGCCGCCACATAATTTCACATTGGGAAAGTATGATCCCCTTAATGAGACAGACCAAGAGTGCAAAAGAAAATACAAGGACATGCTTAAAGAAGCATTCAAATCATTTCAAGCTTAGGGGGATGAACTAATCAAAACAGCAAACAAACAAGCCCAAACACTGTCACTTCATATAAGCTGAGGCCAAGTTGGAGAAAGTGTGATATTGTTCTGCTGTCCTAGATTTTGTACTCTCTTTCAAATCCTGTGCAGACTCCTTACATCACACTTTGCACTTCTCTTAGGCCAACCCCACTGAAGCTAGAGTTGCCTCTCTTACTTCTACCACCCTTCTCTAAACCAAGCCTTGCCCATTACAAGGAGGGACAACAAAGTAAATTTGACCTTCCAAACCAGAGACCTCACAGTAATTCTAATTATCTCTGTCCTCCTCCACTTGTCTCATGCCAAATACTTCCAGCTTGTTCTCCTAAACTACCCTTCAATTATGCTTATGGTCCAGACCACAGTTATGCTTATTTCTTAGCACAGCTGTTACAACCTCCTCCCTGTTGAAGTTCCCAGGCTATAGACTGAATGTAGAATGAATATTTTTATATAAAGTTTATTTTTCACTTACAGACTTTATAAATGCCATTTCCTTTCCTGAAAGTCTGTAATAGTTACTTACTACATTAAGGTTTAGGCCTAACTTGCATTCAAATAGTTCTTCCTCAAACCACCTTTAACCACCATCTCATATCCCTTTTCTTCTCCTATTACCCTACCCACCCTCTTTGCTTATCTGGGGGACATTAGCTTCCTGCTCTATTTGTGCAGTCATTCCATCTCTTTTACAGAGTTTTCTCTCACTTATTTGAAGTGATTAAAAATCCCGTTTTTCTTTTACCTAAATATGAAACCTAAATTTCCTCTACTTCATTTTATGCCTGTATGCGTTAACATATTACTCACTGCATGTACCATTTACATATGGGTTTACTTGCAAATTCTAAAAGAAAGCCTACATACTCCCCCATTTTGCTCTGTCCAGAGCCTAGTACAGTATCTAAAGCACAGAAGTGGCTTTTAATTTTTGTTTTATTAAAGGCAATGAGAAAGAAGAAAGGGAAGAAGATAGAGGAAAAAGAGTTGTTGTAAAATAGTACAGTTACACTGCATTTCAGAATATTAAAAAGTTAGCCTAGCCCTAGCCAGTATGGCTCCATGGATAGAGCGTCAGCCTGTGGACTAAAGGGTCCCAGGTTCAATTCTGGCCAAGGGCACATGCTAGGGTTGCAAGCTCAATTCCCCCACCCCCCACTGAGTAGTGGGCATGCAGGAGGCATCCAATCAATGATTCTCTCTTATCATTGATGTTTATATCTCTCTATCTCTTTCTCTTCCTCCCTGAAATCAATATATATATATATATATATATATATATATATATATAACTATATATATAACTATATATATATAACTATATATATATAACTATATATATAACTATATATATAGCTATATATATAACTATATATATATATAAAACAGCCTTGAGTTCTGTTAAAATTTGTGATGAACGTTCTTATCTTACTCAAATCTATTTTGGTATACCTTATCTTTTGACACAGTCTATTTCTACAAGTATAAAGAATTACTCTAATCCCAGAATGATCAAAAGCAGAGATGATTGCCCACAGCTCAATTATCTATTTCCATTATACAAAGGCAGATTTTTTGCATTTTCTTCTCAATTTTCAATGACTCCATGTGTAAAAAAGATGAAAAAAAGCAAAAAAACAAGGCTGCCATGAAATCACAAGAAATATATTACCTTTCAGATTCTTTGGGGATCTAAACTTCAATCAAGAAAAGCCAGGTAAGGCAACGCTATCCATTGTTCCCACTCAGCATAAGGGCACTATGCATTAGTGTGCTCAGTGCCTTTCCTGAACACCTAAAATGGCTCTTTGGCAGGACTAGGGGCAAAGGAAATCTATTTGGAGTCTTTATATATAAGGCTTACTGTCTGGCTGAGTCCAAAACTGTCACTTTGGCTCCTAAAGTCTAATGCTGAAAGCTTACTGAGATAAATATGGACCTTCTCATTCAGGCTGTCAGGAAATGCGTGGATCTATTTTATTTATACACTTAAAATGATTTCATTTGGCCTCTTTTTTTGGAAGAAGTTTTATTCTGGGGCATAATTTTGCAGACAACATTCTGTTCCTGAACAAGAAAGTTAAGCAGCTTCACATTAAAAACCAGGTATGAATGTACACACACAAAATATTGTTGTGGCTCATTTCAAAGTTCTGCTCCTCAGTCTCCTCCAGTATTTTTAATTAATTCTCATGAAAGCTACTTACCCAAGGACTACATTGATAATTTATTTAAATCAATAGTCAAGTCTGGCATTTGTAGTGTAATGAGTAAATTAGTCATTTATATACTTACTAGAGGCCTGGTGCACAAATTCATGCACCAGTGGGGTCCCTCGACCTGGCCTGCAGAATCAGGCCAAAACTGGCTCTCTGATATCCCCTGAGGGGTCCCGGATTGCAAGAGGGCACAGGCCAGATGGAGGGACCCCACAGTGCACAATTGGGGCCAGGAAGGGACCATGGGAGGGCTCTAGGGCATGTCCAGCCCATCTTGCTCAGTCCCAATCAGCTGAACCCCAGCAGCAAGCTAACCTACCGGTCAGAGCGTCTGCCCCCTGGTGGTCAGTGCACATCATAGCGAACGTTTGAGCGGCCTTAGCATATCATTAGCATATTACGCTTTGATTGGTTGAATAGCCTACCAGTCAACTGAACACTTAGCATATTAGGCTTTTATTATATAGGATTGCTTTGATATTGGGTTCCTTTATTGAACACTCAAGCCTATTGTCTTTCCTACAAGGCCTCAGAAAGAAAGGCAGTTGAAACAAGAGAAACAGACCAAGCCACAATAAATCCCTCAACCAAAACAAACAAAGTCCAGCAACTCCATAGTGTTGAGATGATCTCTAACAGTGATATGAATATATTGTTTATATTTATCCTTCCTTGCTGATGCTATCATTTGCCATTCTGAATTTTCCACTGACAGCAGTATTTCTGCTAGTCTTACTTACAGAGATGTTAGCTACTAAAACACATTCAGGCTTATATCATTATCAATCATCAGTGAACCGAGAACAAGACACTTGCCAAAGGTTGGGGATTTAGCTCTGGTTGATTTGCTGAAGCAGAGAGTAAAAAAGTAGTAGTGTGACTAGCTACAAATAGAATACAGGGATTTGAGCTTGTTTATTTTGCATAGGGTATGCCACTCACAAATTCATTATGTCCACAGAAATCCATTTATTGGGGTGAGGGTTGCTTCTTCATAGCAGTATTGCTCTAGCTTTGTGTAGCTATCTGGTATACCAAGGTGATATAAATCCCCCATGTTGCCAATAATAGCTTTTGATGTTTTGGTTATGCTACATCATATCATGTTCAAATCAGAATGGTTTGTAGTAGACCTTTTACCTTCCCTGTTCCTCCAAACTACTTATCTCTTTGAGGGTGTCTTTCTACCAAGGTATGCCAATCGAGGGTAATTGTTACACTAATGATCAGCAAGCTGTGGAGAACAGAGCATTTGGCTCTGCTAGATACTGTGGCAGAGAGAAAACAGGCTACCCTCATTATTGTCTAGTCATTTATAATATACTAGAGGCCCAATGCATGAAATTCATGCAGGAGTAGGCCTTCCTTCCCCCGGCTGCCGTGACTGGCTTCCCACCAGCGCCCGGGATCCGGGCTTCCTTCACAGAGGGAGGCCCTGCCTACCTGCCACAGCCCATCAGTTTGTTGCCTGGGCCTCCCTCGTTGGGGTGATCATGGAGACCCCTGATTGATCGCCCTGCTGGCCGGTGGCCTGGGCCTCCCTCTGCGGGCGATCATGGAGCAATAGCTGGGCCCCTGACCAATTGCATCACACCTGCCTTGGCTGGCCTGGCGCCAATGGGTGTCATAGCATGGTCCCAGATGGTCATCTGGATGGTCAACCAGGTGGTCGTCCCGCTGTTCAGCCATTCAGTAGATTTGCATATTATACTTTTATTATATAGGATGGCATGATAAGATCTATATCCTCTAAACAAGAAAGTATGACAGATTTTTTTCAGAAAGATTCAAGAGACAAGAATTCTCCATATACTTTCAGAGACGGAAAACTTCTCTTTCAAAATCCAACAGTGATGGCTTTCTCAGATTAGTCTACCAATTTTGTTGAGAGATACCACAAAGCCCTGATTTCCCAAATATATGTGTTTTCTGTCTCTTTAGGATTAAGTTCAGTTGCATATAACAGAAATTCCCCAAATAACATGACTAACACAAGGTAGAAGCAGGTAGTGCAGATAGTCCAGTCAACTGACCCACACATCTATCTTTCTGCTTCACCATCCTCAGTATGTGATCACCATCCTCAGTATGTGATTTCCATCCTCAAGGTCATCTCATGATCTGAGCTAACTCTAGTTCAATTATCATGTTCAAATTCCAGATTGTCATTAAAAAAAAAAAAAAAAAAGCTGGGCAGGACCAAAGGCCACTCTCTATCTTTTTATAAAAAAAATATTTTTTTACCAAAGAAGACATTTATAGAGCAAATAAGCATATTGAAAAGATGCTCAATATCATTAGTCATTACAGAAATGTCATTTAAAACCACAATCAAATCCTATTGTCATTTAAAACTACACCCTATCATATTGGCTAATATTTAAATAATAATACTGATGATAATAAAAACAATAAACAAGACCAAGAGCTGGAGAAAATTTGTATATGTTGAGAATATGAAGCAACTGGAACTCTCATACACTGTTGGCAGGAATACAAAATGTTATAGCACCTTCAGAAAACAGTGGTCATTTCTTATAAAGTTAAATATATACTTACCACATAATCCATATATCCCACTCCTAGGAATTAACCCAGTGTAATAAAAACTTATGTTCACACAAAAACTAGAATGCATATTTTGTAATGGCTTTCTTCATAATCAACAAAATATAGAGAAAAAATTTCCAAAGGACATTGGTTGAATAATAGACAATGGAATATTATTCACCAACAAAAAACATAAAAAACAGCTGCTACATATGATAATATGAATGAAACTTAAATACACAATCCTAAGTGAAAATGCCAGAATCAAAAAGCTACATACTGTATGATTCCATCTAAATAAAATTCTGGAAAATGCAAAACTCTAAGAGTAGGAAACAGACCAATGGTTGACAGAGGCTGGGTTGGAGAGAAGAGTTGACTATAATAGACATAGGGAAAGTCTGCAGGTTGATGAACTCTTCTATATCTTGATGTGTTTGTGTTTTAAAACTGTGTTTGTCAAAACTCACAGATTAGAACCTGAAGGGGGATGAATTTTTATGTGTATAAAGTATGCCTGAAAAATAGGAAAAAAGCAATATGTATCTATTTAATAAAATGATTTTAGCTGAAAAAAAAAATATTTTTAATATATTTTATTGATTTTTTTTTTTTACAAAGAGGAAGGGAGAGGGATACAGAGTTAGAAACATCGATGAGAGAGAAACATCGATCAGCTGCCTCCTGCACACTCCCTATTGGGGATGTGCCCGCAACCAAGGTACATGCCCTTGACTGGAATCGAACCCGGGACCCCTGAGTCTGCAGGCCAATGCTCCATCCACTGAGCCAAACCGGTCAGGGCCACTCTCTATCTTTTAGGGAGACTTTTGCTTACATTTTATGAGCCTAAACTCATAAACTTAGTCACATGGCCAAATGTAGCTTCAAAGGAGACTCATAATAGTCTTTGTTCTAGGTAGCTTATCACACCAAATAAAATCAAGATTCTGTTACTGAGGAAGAAAGTGAGAAGTCATGCTGGGGGAGGCAGTTGCCCATATTGGCCACACCTAGTAACTTGTTACAGGATCTAGAACAGGGGTGAGCAAACTTTTTGACTTGAGGGCCACAATGGGTTTTTAAACTGGACCGGAGGGCCGGAACAAAAGCATGGATGGAGTGTTTGTGTGAACTAATATGAATTCAAAGTAAACATCATTACATAAAAGGGTACGGTCTTTTTTTTTTTTAGTTTTATTCTTTTCAAACGGGCCGGATCCAGCCCGCGGGCCATAGTTTGCCCATGGCTGATCTAGAATCTCTATTATTAAAGACTAGAGGCCCGGTGCACAAAAATTGGCACTCTCACAGTCTGGGACCCCTCAGGGGTGACCACTTTCTGGCTTAGGCCTGCTCCCCGGGGGATTGGGCCTAAGATGGCAATCAGACATCCCTCTGGCAGCCCGGCAGCCCTCGGGGGATGTCCATTTGCCAGCGGGGAGTAGACCTAAGCTGCAGTCAGACATCCTTAGCACTGCTGAGGAGGCAGGAGAGGCTCCCACCACCACTGCTGTACTGGCAGCCATCAGCCTGGCTTGTGGCTGAGCAGAGCTCCCCCCTGTGAGAGCGCACTGACCACCAGAGGTCAGCTCCTGCATTGAGCATCTGCCCCTTGGTGGTCAGTGTGTGTCATAGTGACCAGTCATTCCCAGTCTTTCTACTGTTAGGGTCAGTTTGCATATTACCCTTTTACTATATAGGATAGAGGCCTGGTGCATGGGTGGGGGCTGGCTGGTTTGCCCTGAAGGGTGTCCAGGATCAGGGTGGGGGTCCCGCTTAGGTGCCTGGCCAGCCTGGATGATGGGTTGATGACTGTTTGCAGCTGGTCACACCCCCTTCAGGGTGGGGCCCCCACTGGGGTGCCTGGCCAGTCTGGGTAAGGGGCTGAGGGCCGTTTTCAGGCTGGCGGATTACTGAAGCTCCCAGCCTCTTCTTTTTTTCTTTTTCTTTTTATTCTGGGATTTATTTACCTTCCATAGCTGTCACTGGAGCTGAGAGGAGGCTCCAGCTCTGAGGCCCTGGCTGCCTGAAAGCAGGTATCTGGGGTTTGTTTAGCTTCTATTGAAACATTATTGCTTCCAGAGCTCAGAGCAGGGCCACGGCAGGCGGGGAACCTTGGCTTCCTCCATCACTGGAGCAAGCAAACCTCATGTTCGCTTCAGGTGTGTGGCTGACGGCTGCCGTCTTTGTTGGCAGTTAATTTGCATATCCTGCTGATTAGCCCATGGGAAGCGTAGCAGAGGTATGGTCAATTACCATGTTTGTCTATTATTAGATAGGATATCCCTTTTACATTAAGTTTCTGTCTCTCACGATCTCTGTTAAATGCAAATATATTACTTGGAAAGTGATAAAACAAATTAAGAGCCCTTCTCATATGATCACAAACCAGTCTCTAAGATAAACTTTTTCTCTGAAGAATGTGACCATAAGTAAAGGGAACAATAACACTAATGAGGAAACAAAGAACATGTTAAAGAAAAGCATGCACAGGACTCTGTGAAGTCAAGGCACTACAGGTTGAAAGGCTGAAGATAGGGAGAGAACAAAAACAAATTTTGCTTACTTCACAATTTTCCTGAGGGCTAACCCCACTCATCTAGATTGATACATTGGTGTTCAGCTGCTATAGAGTACAGGTTATACCCTAGACAGTATATCACAAAGCAAATAATTCCATTTACTGCTATCTTTTACAAGGATTTTGTTTGTTTTGTTTTTACTTTTTACCAGTGAAAGTGGTGGGAGGGGTGTTATACTAGGAGATTTATAACTAGTTAGGAAAAGAAAAAACAACTTTCAAATAACTATATGGAGTTCTTATTTTGAAATAAAAAAGAGAGCACCATTTTGAAGAAAAGCAAGGGACAGCTTTGTCCTTTCAAAAATCCTCATCAGTTTATATAAAATGAATATTATTCATCAAGAGGTTTAGTTTGATAGAATTTAATTGACTAGAGAAAGTTCATATTCTACATTATAGGGAATCAAAGTGTGTCTAGTAGAGCAGTATAAATTTTACAACACATCATACTGAGAGCAGTTGTGAAAATCTAAGGCCAGAAAAAAACAAGTTCTATTTTACTGTCACCCAGGGAATTTCCCTTTTCTTTCAAGCAGCTAATAATCCACACTTATTTTTCTAAGTCTTCATTTTTTGCACCATCAATAGATCCCATCCATCATGCCAATGAGTATGGCTTTGGAGATATAAAAGTATGTAACCAATTTATAGACCAATTCCAGGAGCCTTTGTATTCAGAGAAATTACAATGACTATTTAGGCCACCTCAGGGGAAAAATAAATTAAAAAATTATTAGTTTGAAACATATTCATAGTCTTCAGGGCAACCAACACAAACTGATTCCCTACAGCACATTCATAGTGAGTATTCAGTAAGTATTAACCAGCATTCCCCAGTGTTTTGACCCAGTATTACATTTAGGCATTTTATGAATGAAGCCCATTTCAAATACTGAGACAATTCTTCATAGAAATTCTACTTTTCGTGATATTCAGTCCAATATTTTTTTTAAAGCTTGTTTTTCTAGTGTCTACATTGTATTAATGAACTAATCCTTCCCTTTGAGTTTATGAAAAGTTATACAGAAAGGTTGTCATTGGAGAGTATTGCTATCATGGTCTAAAGGTATTTTGACTTTGAGGGGTTGGGAGATGGGGAGGAAAAGCTGATCTGTGTTTAGCTTTTTTGCAAAGCCACCCAAACCTCCACCTTTCCATTTCCTTTTAGATGATAATTAAATGGCCTGTAAGAGCTGAGCAGAACACCTCAAAACAAAGAAAATTGAAATTTATCTTTCATCAAACATTCCAGTATTTCTCTCCAGGTGCCTAATTCCACATGTCAAAATACATTGCTTGCAAAAGTAGAATAGTCCATTGGATGCTTCTCTGCCTCTGTATCTATTTTGGGAGAGGGGTGAGGGCATGTGCCGGGGGCGGGGAGGGGGGGGAGGGGAGGTTAGGGGGAAGGTCAATTGAGAAAAAAAAAGAGACATATGTACTACTATTTGTAATACTTTAAACAATAAAAAATAATATATATAAATAAAACAAAAAATAGAATAATTCAACATCTCATCATTTTTCTTATCTTTTTCTCTACATTTCACATCCTATTCTGAAGTGTTCAACTGGAAAGCATGTTACTCATGAAACAAGGGCTCTGTTTCATTTTATAGAGTGGCATGCTTATGAGACTATACTTTTTTTAGATTTAAAAGTTTTATTTTGTGTCATCTTTGAAAAATGAACAATCCCAACTTGAGAATAACATTCCTACCCCACACAGAAGTGCCCCGTCCCTTATTATCCAGCTCCCAGGAAAATATTCCATACTAAAATAGAGAAAAGACCATCTCAGACTTCTTTGTTATACAGAGCCTAACATCAATAGACTGACTGTGCTCCCTACTGGTAAAATCAAGAGCTACAGCCAACATCAAAAATTTATTTGACAAAAGCCTTATAAAGCTAGAAATTTAAAATGTGTTTACTGTGTATGCCCAGGATACCTTGCCAACTGAGTTCAAAAATTGCAAGAAAATATTATTCATTCATTACCCTGAGAGCAGAAGCTAGTAAAGACAGAACAGCTCTTGAGTCAAGCAGAATATGGATTCATATACTAGGACGATTTGACATTATTATCAGTGTTACTAGCTGCTTACTGTGTTCTGACCAAACCATATCTAAATATAAGCAGGCCCAGTGTTTCTCAAACTTTAGTCTACATCAGAAGCTCCTGGGATACCTGTTTTAAATGTACAGTCTTAGATCCAAGGCCCAGAAAATCTGGTACTGCAGGTTTGGGATGAATCTCTGAAATCTGCATTTTATCAATTCTTTCCTCCGCTAGTGATTCTCATGCACATAGTTCAAGGAATACATTTTAAATAACATTGACATATTTTTAAACAAAATATCCTGGTATGGTCAAAATAATGACTGACTTGTATGTCAGCAACACCATCATCAGAACTATGATCTCCCTGATGGGATTGCAGGAAAGCCTCTGGTTTCCTGGCTTTTATACATATCAGCTCTCTGCTTCTACCTGCCTTACTGGCTACTGTTAGGTGACTGGACAAAAGAGAACATTTTTAAAATGTATAAATTTTTATTGATTTGAGAGAGAGAAGAAGGGAGAAGGAGCGAGAAAAAAAAAACACATCAGTATGAGAGAGAAACATTTATTGGTTGCCTCCTGCATACATCACAACCAGAGATCAAACCCACAACCTGGGCATGTGCCCTGACCTAACATGGGAGGACACTCAACCAACTGAACCAGGGCATGAGAGCATCTTTAATTAATAATACTAACAATACTAGCTAACATTAACTGAGTGCTTTTTATTTGCCCAGTACTAAGTGCTTTTCTTTTATTAACTAATTTAATCTTATAAATCCAATGGGTGACATAGGAACTATTAATATTCTTATCTTACAAATGAAGAAACTGAGATATTGCCCAAGGTCACATACCCTGCAAGTGACAGAGCCAGGATATGAAGGCAGGCAGTCTGGCTCCAAAACCCATGCACTTAACCACTATGTTATACTAAGAGCCTACATTTAAAAGGGAAAGTACAAGCGTTTTTTTTTTCTTCTTTGTGATTATATGATTTTCACTTTACTAAGGCCCAAAAGTACAAAATTACTGTGAGAAAAAAAAGATTTAAAGTATAGCCCTTTATCAGAGGCTTACTTGATCAAGCTCAATTTCTCTGAATAGTATGTGATCACGGTAACACCCACTATAATGCTTTTTATAATGCTTTCCGTGTTCCTTGCTAATTCATTGCCTCACTTAAGAGATTTGAAAACTGAGACATTAAGCAAATTTCCCAAGGTCACCACGGAGTTGATGGTGGCACCTTAGTAAGACCTGCTCATCTTCCCCTCCACCTCTAATTCCTGCATGCTCTTCACTCAGTCCCTCTACAGCTGGCCTGATTTAAGTAGTACAATATCCATAGCCTGGGAATGGCCATGCATGGAGGATATAAAAGAACAAACTGTGTATTAAGCAAATTTGTCATGGCTTTTGGAAACCATGATTGTGCCCCAAAGACAACTAACATAATTGAAGACATCAGCCTAAACAAGGGAGATGTTTTCTTTATAGTAGTCATGATAAATCTCTCTCTCTCTCTCTCTCTCTGAACTTTACCTGGCATTCAGGTATATTAGGTTTTCAGTTGCAGACCTCAGATTTTTTTTTCCTCATTGTTTTTTAAATATTCATCCATGGATATGTTTTCATTATTTTTTAGAGAGAGGAAAGGATAGAGAACAAGAGAGAAACATCCATATGAAAGAGAAATCTCCAACAGTTGCCTCCCCTGTGTGCTGACCCGGGATGAACCCACAATCTAGTTATGTACCCTGATCCAGAATCCAACCCACCATCTTTTTTGGTGCATGGGATGATGCTCCAACCAACTTAGCCACCCAGCCAGGGCTCCTCATCTTTTTTAACCTCACTTTAAACATTACTATTTCCTTCTGTTGGTGTAAGAAATAAGCAACTCTGTAGAAAAATTTTATGAGTTTATTTGAGTCAAACTGATGACAATTGCCAGGAAAGAAGCCAGAAATCAACCTAAACCACTACACTCAATTAATATTTGACAAAGGAGGCAAAAGCTTACAATGGAGTCAAGACAGTCTCTTTAATAAATGGTGTTGGGAAAATTGGACAGATACATGCAAAAAATGAAAGTACACCACCAACTTACACCATACACAAAAGTAAACTCAAAATGGATAAAGGACTTAAACATAAGACAGGAAACCATAAAAAATCTTAGAAGAATCCACAGGCAGCAAAATCTCAGACATATGCCAAAGCAATATCTTTACCAATATAGGTCATAGGGTAATGGAAACTAAAGAGAAAATAAACAAATGGGACTAAGTCAAAATAAAAAGCTTCTGCACAGCAAAAGAAACCATCAACAAAACAACAAGAAAGCCCATTGCATGGGAGAACATATTTGCCAATGTTATCACTGAGAAGGGTTTAATCTCCAACATTTATAGGGAACTCATACAACTTAACAAAAGGAAGATAAACACCCCAATCAAGAAATGGGCAATGGACCCAAATAGATACTTTTTGAAAGAGGACATACAGAAGGCCAAGAGACATATGAAAACATGCTCAAAGTCACTAATCATCCAAGAAATGCAAATCAAAACGACAATGAGGTACCATTTCACACTTGTCAGAATGGCTATCATCAACAAATGACAAGTGCTGGCGAGGATGCGGAGAAAAAGGAACCCTCGTGCACTGCCAGTGGGAATGCAGACTGGTGTAGCCACTGTGGAGAACAGCATGGAGTTTCCTCAAAAAACTAAAAATGGAACTCCCATTTGACCCAGTGATCCCACTTCTAGGAATATATACCAAGAAATCAGAAACACCAATCAGAAAGGATATATGCACCCCTATATTCATAGCAGCACAATTTACAATAGCTAAGATTTGCAAACAACCTAAGTGCCCATCAGCACATGAGTGGATTAAAAAACTGGTACATCTACACAATGGAATTCTACGTTGCGGTAAAAAAGGAAGGGACTCCTACCATTTGCAACAGTATGGATGGACCTGGAGAGCATTATGTTAAGCGAGATAAGTCAGTTGGAGAAAGATAAATATCACATGATCTCACTCATTTGTGGAATATAACGAACAACATAAACTGATGAACAAAAACAGATCCAGAGACAGAGAACATCGATCAGACCGCCAAACCTCAGAGGGAAGGCAGGGGAGGGTGGGGGGAAAGGGGAGAGATCAACCAAAGAATTTGTATGCATGGATGTATGCATAACCAATGGACACAGACACCAGGGGTGGGGGGTGAGGGAAGAAGCTGGGGGATGGGGAGGGGGCAATTGGGGGATAAAGTCACATATGTAATGCCTTAATTAGTAAAGAAAAACAGAAAAAATAATCTCAAGGAATTGAGAAAATGTTCCAGAGAATGGGAGTTTTGCACACTGCTTTATTTTTATTTTTTGAATAAATCTTTATTGTTCAGATTATTACAGTTGTTCCTCTTTTTCCCCCATAGCTCCCCTCCACCCAGTTCCCATCCCACCCCATGCCCTTACCCCCCCCCCCATTGTCCTCGTCCATAAGTATAAGATTTTTGTACAATCTCTTCCCGCACTCTCCACACTCCCTTTCCCCCTCCCCCTAGAATTGTCAGTCCACTCCCTTTCTATGCCCCTGATTCTAATATATTCACCAGTTTATTCAGTTCTTCAGATTTTTTATTCACTTGATTTTTAGATTCACTTGTTGATAGATATGTATTTGTTGTCACATTGTTGTTCATAATTTTTATCTTTACCTTTTTCTTCCTCTTCTTAGAGAATACCCTTCAGCATTTCATATAATACTGGTTTGGTGGTGATGAACTCTAGTTTTTTCCTGTCTGTGAAGCTCTTCATCTGACCTTCAATTCTGGATGATAGCTTTGCTGGGTAGAGTAATCTTGATTGTAGATTCTTGCTATTCATCACTTTGAATATTTCTTGCCACTCTCTTCTGGCCTGCATGGTTTCTGTTGAGAAATCAGCTGACAGTCATATGGGTACTCCCTTGTAGGTAACTAACTTTTTTTCTCTTGCTGCTTTTATTTTTTTTTAATTTTTTAAAATATATTTTATTGATTCTTTACAGAGAGGAAGGGAGAGGGATAGAGAGTTAGAAACATCGATGGGAGAGAAACATCAATCAGCTGCCTCCTGCACACTCCCCACTGGGTATGTGCCCTCAACCAAGGTACATGCCCTTGACCGGAATTGAACCTGGGACCCCTGAGTCCACAGGCCAACGCTCTATCCACTGAGCTAAACCAGTTAGGACCTTTTGGGGCTTTTAATATTCTCTCTTTGTCTTTTGCCCTTAGCATTTTATTTATGATGTGTCTTGGTGTGGTCCTCTTTAGATTCCTCTTGTTTGGGGTTCTCTGAGCTTCCTGGACTTATAAGTCTATTTCTTTCACCAGGTAGGGGAAGTTTTCTGTCATTATTTCTTCAAATAGGTTTTCAATATCGTACTCTCTCTCTTCTTCTGGCACCCCCATAATTCAGATGTTGGTACACTTGAAGTTGTCCCAGAGGCTCCTTACACTATCTTCATATTTTGGGGTTCTTTTTTCTTTTTGCTTTTCCGGTTGGGTGTTTTTTGCTTCTTCGTATTTCAAATCTTTGACTTGATTTTTGGGATCCTCTCATTTGCTGTTGGTTGCACCCTGTTTTATACATTAGAATCAAAGGAGATGTAAGGAGGGTTATATGAAATATATTGGTGGTAAACTAAGTGGTAGGAGAAAGCAAAGCAGGGAAATCTCTGGGACTGGATCAAAAGGTAAAATGGAGAGGCACATACTTCTTTTACATTGGCAGGTACAGGATAGTTAATATTAACATTTACAGCTCATAGATATGAAATTTGGGGAATGAGATGACAATAAGGGGTTCTGTAGTTTTGGGCTCTAGTGTAGAATGTGTGCCCTGAGGAGTCTGGAAAAGGAGGTTACTCTGACACTTTGAAGGTATGTTATCTGAAGTGCAAAAAGACAATAGACAAACTCACTTAAGATAAAGATTGACCTTTGTTAAGGAAGCCACAAGCCTAGGATATGACTACCCACCATTACCCACTTTTAGTTAGGAATTTTAATGTTCAGATCAGCCTATGTAGTTGCTTTTGATCTCCCATGCAGGCCTCCCCTGAGCTTGTCAGGTTTAGTATGTGGCATCTTTTTTATCCACACTTCTCTATACCAGTCTCATAAAAGACTTTTTTCTTTTAATTCTTTATTGTTGAAAGTATTACATATGTCCCCTTTGTCCCCCATTGACCTCTCCCAGCCTGCCTTCCATCCCCACCTCCCAGCCCAGGCTTTTACCCCCTATTGTCTGGGTCCATTGGTTATGCTTATATGCATACCAGTTCTTTGGTTGATCTCTACCCTCCTCTGCCCACCCTCCGCTGCCTTCCCTCTGAAGTTTGACAGTCTGTTGGATGCTTCTCTGTCTCTGGATTTATTTTTGTTCATCATTTTATGTTGATCATTATATTCCACAAATGAGTGAGATCTTGTAATACTTATCTTTCTCTGACTGGCTTATCTCACTTAGCATAATGGTCTCCAGGTCCATCCATGCTGTTGCAAATGGTAAGAGTTCTTTCTTTTTTTACAGCTGCGTAGTACTCCAGTGTGTAGATGTAACATGGTTTTTTAATCCACTCATCTGCTGATGGGCACTGAGGCTGTTTCCAAATCTTAGCTATTGTAAACTGTGCTGCTATGTTCATATGGGTGCATATATCCTTTCTGATCCGTGTTTCTGTTTTCTTGGAATATATTCCTAGAAGTGGGATCACTGGGTCAAATGGGAGTCCCATTTTTAATTTTTTTTTTTTTTTGAGGAAACTCCATACTGTTCTCCACAGTGGCTGCACCAGTTTGCATTCCCACCAGCAGTGCACAAGGTTCCCTTTTCTCCACATACTCACCAGCAGTTGTCATTGTTGTTCCGTTAATGATAGCCATTCTGACAGGTGTGAGGTGGTACCTCATTGTTGTTTTGATTTGCAACTCTCGGGGGATTAGTGACTTTGAGCATGTTTTCATGTGTCTCTTGGCCTTCTGTATGTCCACTTTTGAGAAGTGTCTATTTAGGTCCTTTGCCCATTTTTTGATTGGATAGTTTATTTCCCTTTTGTTAAGTTGTATGAGATCCCTATAAATTTTGGAGTTTAAACCCTTATCGGTGATAACATTGGCAAATATGTTCTCCCATGCAGTGGGCTCTCGTTATTTTATTGATGACTTTTAAAGTAACCTGAAGATAATAATAGTCTCCTCATGCCCTCTACAATCAATTTGTGAGCCCAAAGCATATGCAATCCTTTCTAGTTGCAATTGTGATAGAAACAGGTCCCTAGTAGCTAGCCAAAATATTTGTGAGCAACTATAAATTCTAGTCAGTGCTTACCAGGACCACAGAGCAATTTATGAGAAGGAGCTGCACTCACTATCCTGAGGCAAAATGCCAAATTCCAGAGCTTAGGACTCCATTTTTTCCAACAATCCCCATGACTGTTAATAGCGTGAAGTCATCCAAATCAATGAAACAATGGCAATAGCAGGTTTTGAATGATGGCTTTATCCCCAGATTGCTTTTACAAACTATCAGAAAAACCACTTTAGTAATAAGCCATGCTCTGTGATGCTCCTACATCTACAACTGCTTTTCTCCCCTTGCTTAGCTCCAATAGACCTTTGAAATTGTGTGTGTGAAGTAGCATAGTTGGCCTTATACTAAGCTGCTTTATCATATTTATGATATTATAACTAAGTTAAAAAATAAATAAGTTAATGGTTTGAGGCACCATTTTCTGAACTACTGAACTGCCAAAAACCAAGAGGATTCCAGTATTGTCAGGTATATGTGAAGAAAGGCATTGAAATTAGTAATAGAAAGCATGTAATTAGTGTAGTGCAGCTATTTCTAGGGCAATTTGGCAATATCAAACAAAATTAGAACTGCATACATTTTTACTATTTCATAGTTGGAAATTTAACCTAAAGATATATAAAGATATATACTTGAATATATGTATATATATTCAAAAGGGTTTGTATTGCATTGATTGTGCTAAAAAAAAAAGCTGAGTGGTCCAGTCATAGGGCCTGATTAAATAAATTATATCAGATCCCTAATCTGGAACAATACAGAAGATCTGATGACTTGATATAAAAATATCTCCAAGAGTTATTGTTAAATGAGAGAAAAAAGTAAGCTGAGAAGCAGCTTGCATAATAATATAATAGTTAACCAGGTAGGACTTCTAGAATGGCAGAGTGAGGATTTCTGTAAACCCACTCTTTCATAAAAGCAACAAAAATGCTGGCAAAATTATAAAAATAAACTTTTTCCAGCTATCTGGAAGTTAACCAAAGGCCTGAAGCAATTGGGAGAGCGTTTAATCAAGAAAAACTATTTAACCTTTCTAAGAATACTTTCTGGAATTTTTAATTTGGTTTATTTCCAGGCCCCTCTCCTAGGTTCTACAGTAGCTTTGGAAAAAAGTAGACTCACAACCACGGTAGTTATAAAGAAAACAATAACGACAGCAAGAGCATCTCAGCCACCAGAGGGACAAACTCATAAAGTAATAGAAAACTATGATCCATATACAGGGTTTGGAGGAGACTGGGTTTGCTCAAAAAAAAAAAAAAACCCATCCTGTGAAAAATATGAAAGGATTAACAAGTACAAATTGACAGTTAAAAATATTGTGGGGATGTAAAGTATAGCAAAGAAAATATAGTCAATAATATTATAAGTATGTATGGTGTCAGATTGGTACTAGATTTATCAGGGTGATCACTTTTCAAGTTATATAAATGTCTAATCACTATATTGTACACCTGAAATTAATATAATATTGCATGTCAACTGTAATTGAAAAAAAATTGTTAATCATCTTCAGAATATTGTCACTGTTTAGCCTGTCCTATAGCTACCTGGAAAGTCCTGTTTTTCATATTTGACATGACTCAGAGCTTGTTCCACATAAAAAGCCCTATCTTCAGAGCATTCCTTGCAAGCAATCAGCGGCAATTGTTGAACATCAAAATTGCCTGAGGTGCCTCTACCAGTTGGGAAATCAAGAACCTAGCCAAAAACTTAAAAGAAAGATCTAGGGAATTAGATATACATAGTGATTTTTAAAGAGCTCTGATATATCTAAGGATCTAGGCTGCTGCAAGTGTGTGCAGGGCTGTGTGCATGCCCAAGAAAGACCTGAGAGGACACCAGTCACTAATCTGTAGTTAACCTTAAAGCTCTATGCAAGCCAGAAGTGAAGGCTAAGGCTGAGTTGTAAACTGTCTGCCTGAATGTTGAAGGCATGCCCTAAACAGCACAAAGTACAACCCCTATGCCGCCCTCCTAGGCAAATGATAGAATTATTGATTCAAGGCATTTAAAGAAATATCTGAAAATCATTGTATATAATCTCTAAACTGAGTAGATTTATTTGGTCATACACTACAGGCAATACAACAGAATTAGGGCAGAAAAGTCACTAAATAATAGAACGGGGGGGGGGGGGAACCTAATGAATGAAATATCAACAACAAAAAACTCTGGGGAGGGGGAGGATATAATCCAAAATTTCCATATTATATTATTTAAAAATGTCCAGTTGTCCACAAAATACTCAGAGAGAAATAGAAAAAGATGACTCATATACACCAGGGGGGAGCAGGCAATAGAAACTGTCCCTCAGGAAGATCAGACATTGGATTTACAAAACAAATAAGGAGTTTTGATAAATATGTTCAAAGAACTAAGGAAGAAAGGAAAACCATGTCTAAAAAATTAAAGAAAAAAGTACAATTATGCCTCATCAAATATAGAATATCAATGAAAAGACAGATGGTTTTATTTATTTTTTTTAACTAAATCTTTATTGTTCAGATTATTACAGTTGTTCCTCTTTTTTTCCCCTATAGCTCCCCTCCACCCGGTTCCCATCCCACCCTATGCCCTTACCCCCCCACCACTGTCCTCATCCATAGGTGTACGATTTTTGTCCAGTCTCTTCCCACACCCCCCACACCCCTTTACCCCAGAGAATTGTCAGTCCACTCCCTTTCTATGCCCCTGATTCTATTATATTCACCAGTTTATTATGTTCATCAGATTTTTTATTCACTTGATTTTTAGATCCACTTGTTGATAGATGTGTATTTGTTGTTCCTAATTTGTATCTTTACCTTTTTCTTCTTCTTCCTCTTCTTAAAGGATACCTTTCAACATTTAATATAATACTAGTTTGGTGGTGATGAATTCCTTTAGCTTTTTCTAATCTGTGAAGCTCTTTATCTGACCTTCAATTCTGAATGATAGCTTTGCTGGGTTGTAGGTTCTTGGCATTCATCACTTTGAATATTTCTTGCCACTCCCTTCTGGCCTGAAAAGTTTCTATTTGAGAAATCAGCTGACAGTCGTATGGCTACTCCCTTATAGTAACTGACTTTTTTTCTCTTGCTGCTTTTAAGATTCTCTCTTTGTCTTTTGATCTTGGCATTTTAATTATGATATGTCTTGGTGTGGTCCTCTTTGGATTCCTTTTGTTTGGGGTTCTCTGCACTTCCTGGACTTGTAAGTCTATTTCCTTCACCAGGTAGGGGAAGTTTTCTGTCATTAATTCTTCAAATAGGTTTTCAATATCTTGCCCTCTCTCTTCTTCTGGCACCCCCATAATTCGGATGTTGGTATGCTTGAAGTTGTCCCAGAGGCTCCTTACACTATCTTCATATTTTTGCATTCTTTTTTCTTTTTGCTTTTCCGGTTGGGTGTTTTTTGCTTCTTCATATTTCAAATCTTTGACTTGATTCTTGAGATCCTCTAGTCTGCTCTTTGATCTCTGTATAATATTCTTTATTTCAGTCAGTATATGCTTAATTTCTAGTTGGTCCTTTTTCATATCCTCGAGGGTCTCACTAGATTTCTTGAGGGTCTCACTAAATTTATCAGTCGTTTCTAGAAAATTCTTGAAAAACCTTATAAGTGTGGTTTTGAACTCTATATCCAGTAGTTTGCTTTCTTCCATTTCTGTCATTTGTAACCTGTTTCTTTGTCTCCACATTTTGGCTGCTTCCCTGTGTTGATAGAGTGGCTTTCTGTGCTAGGTGTCCTATAGGGCCCAGTGGCTCAGCCTCCCCAATTACCTGAGGTGGACACTCTTGGTGCACCCCTTTGTGGGCTTTGTGCACACTCTTGTTGTAGTTAAGCCTTGATTGTAGTTGGTATCACTGGGAGGAATTGACCTCCAGGCCAATTAGCTGTGAGAATCAGCTGTGTCTATGGTGGGAGAACTTCTGTGCTGGAGACACCCTTATGGGGCAAGACTTGCTTCAGTGGGGCTTTGATGCTCGCTGGGTCTGCCCCCTGAGTATGTCCCTTATGCATCTGAGAAGTTGTAATCTTGATGGTCAGACTCTGACCACTGGGTACACTGGCTCTTGGATCTCTAAGGAGGTGCTAATTTAGCCTCTGCCTAAGGCTACCCAGAAGGAGCTATGGAGAGATCTGCAGATTCCTCTTCTTTGTTTTGGGTTTGGAGGTGCCCAGATGAGGCCCAACTGTGAAGCAATGCAAGCTGCTGTGAGGCCTTGGGCTTTCTTTTGGAAGTTCTGGGTCTCTCTGACCCAGCTGCAGTTTGTTAGGTAATTTTCAGATTGCAAAGGGCCAGGCCTTTCATATGCAAAAGCCTCTGCGAACAGCTTGGGTGGGGCAGGGTCTCAAGAATCAACAGGGTGGAGCAAACAGCTGTGGCTGATATTCAGTCCTACCCTAAGAGGCCCCACGTCTCAGTGTCCCGGTAATTGCTGCAAGCACCTCTGAGAGAAAGCCACCCTCGAGTTCCAACTGATGCCAGACAGACCAGTTTCTCCCCGTATGAGTCTGGGTCCCCAGAGACTCGCCCAAACTGGAGTTCAGACAAGTTGGGAGCTTGAGACTCCCTCCCAATTGAAAAAGACCACTGCATCCTCTAAAGAGAGATGTTTTTAAAAGATCCACATAGAAATTCTTTAGTTTAAAATGCAATAATTGAAATAAAAAATTCAGTAGAAATATTCAACAGCATTTTGAACTGAGAGGAGAAAGAATCAGAGAATCCAAAAATAAGTCAATTAAGATAAATCAGTAAGTAACAGAAAGTGAAAAGAATGGAGACAGAGCCTCACAGACCTGTGGGGAACTATCAAACATACCAATATACACATAATGGGAGTTCCATAAGGAGAGGGGGAGTGAAGAAGGGGACAGAAAGAATATTTGAAGAAATAATGGCCAAAAATTCCCTAAATTTTATGAAAAACTTTACACATCTAATAAGCTCAACAAACTTCAAGTAATATTGATTGCATCTCTGTACACAGGCAACAAACAATCCAAAAATCAAATTAAGAATGCAATTTCATTTATAATACCATCAACAAAATACTTAGAAATAACTTTAACAAAGGAAGCATAATACCTGTACACTAATAATTAGAAAACTGTACTAAGGGACGTTAAAGAAGATATAAATAAAAATCAAACTACCATACAGTGCAGTAATTCCCTTCCTAGGTATCTATCTATTCAAGAGAAATGAAAACATACTAGTATGCCCACACAAGAGTTGCATGGAGATATTTTCAGTGCCATTATTCATAATAGCCAAAAATTGGAAATGTCCACCAACTGGTAGATTGATAGACAAATATGGCACATCCATACAATGGAATATTATTTAGCAATAAAAAGTAATAGACTACAGACCCATGCTACATCATGGATAACCTCAAAAACATTTTGTGAAATGTAAAGCACCAGACACAAGAGACCACACATTGTATGATTCTATTTATATGAAATGTCAATAAAAGGCAAAACTATGGAAACAGAAAGTAGATTAACAGTTGCCTAGAGTTAGGGGTAGGAACAGGTATTCACTATATTAAAAGTGTTCTACAATAGGTTAAATCATTGATTTGTACACTTGAATTGGATTAATTTTATGATACGTAAAATGTATTTCAATAAATATATTTTTAAAATTGTAGCTAACATTTATATAGCTTTAGTATATACTATACACAGTGTTGAGTGCTTAGCATGTAGAAATTTATTTAATACTCATAACAACCCTATGAAATAGGTAATATTATTTATCTCTCTTTCATAATTTAGGAAACTGAGGCACAGAGAGATTGGGTAACTTGGTGAAGAGCACACATACAGTATAGAGATTGGATCCAAACCCAGTTAGTCTGCCTCCACAATCTGTAATTTTAACCATGTATAAAAAAAGAATATACAGATATACTTGTATGTGGCAAAATGTAGAAGAAATCACAAGGAACCTTTGTCAGTAATTCCCTCTAGAAAGTGGGAATGAGGGTGGGCAGGAGAGGGAAACAAACCACTTTGAACTCTAATTTTGTTTAAACATTTCATAATTCATGTAATAATTTTGTATATAAGCAACATCTATTTTTAAATTTAAAAATTCATTATCTTTGTCAGAGTTTTACATTTTTAATTTTCCCTAAACTTTTTGATATTTTCTAAATTCGTCGAGGTATGTCTTTAAGTCAAGTTCTCAAATAATTCCATGCCATGTTTTCTGTTGCATTTTGTTCTGCCAACTTCAGAGCCCCAGGATGAGGCTGAGGCCAAGGGTGTGGGTGGGGCTAAGGAAGACTTGATGAAAGAAGGGCCTGTATTGCTTGTTCCTCTGCTTAAGCCAGGCTTTGATTGGACTGGATTCAAGGCTGCACAGAGCTACTTCGGTGTGCAGCTCTGAGTTCCCTAGGTGCCCTTGGGGGGGATCATGGGGGCCCTGCTGCCTTGCAAATTTCTGCTATCCTGCCTGGGTAGATTATATGTTTGAAGGTGAATATGTGCAAACAAACCCATTTAACTACAGCACAAGGTTGGATTTATTCCTACAAGGTTAGAGTGATTCTGCCTCCAGCATACGTGTACGTCTGCACCAGAGATTTATATTGGGAAGTGTCTTTTTCCACTTAATATTTAAAAGTATTCACAAGGGAATGCGTTCTGAAAACAGTGATGTGGAGTATCTTTATTAGCATAGGAAATATTAGTTTATAAACTTTAGGAAGCATTTAACTTTATGACAAATGCTTAAAAGAAAATGGGGCGGAGGGGTAATGTTTAAACTATAATTAACTCTTTGTAATCCTTTCTTGGGTTCAAAAATGTTGTGGGGGAAAGGAGTAACAATATTTGTTTGTTTTACATACGTACTTGTTATGTTAACACCCTACAAGAGCATATTATGAGAAAATGGGATATTCTTTTTCATGAAGGTTTTCTTTTTAAAGATTTCATATGCAATGGAGACGGATTAAAAGCTATTTGAAGGAGAATTTTTTGTTTCTTACTTCTGTTCTCTGGCTATGGACTAGTGTCACATAATCCTTACATAATCTCCTTTTTGCTATTAAGATGCAGCAAAATCCAATAAATGAAGCATGGGCTTTAGAGTCAGACAAATTTAAATCCAAACCCCAGATTTGCCACTTACTAGCTTGTAGGGAACGGCTCTAGGGTCAAGCCTCGGGCTGACCTGTGACAGGGCCACAAACAAGTCCCAGACTGGAGGGCAGAGCTCTCCTAGCATAATTCAGCCTGACCTTGTAGCCCTTCCTAATTCCATTCCTAATTAGCTAATGGTCTATGAGAGGTGCAGCAAGTGTTGCCAAAACAAGAACATTTGTGTACATGTTAATCTACCCTTGTTTTAATCAGACTATAAAATAAAGCATCAGCAGGCTGGGTCTTTTGTATTCTCATCCAGGCACGGGAGATCCACCGAGCCCCAGCTGTATTCTCTTGTCTGTCTTTTCTTCAATCCTTCACTGCCCCTCCTCAGGTTCACTCTTGGCTGTGCTGGAGTGGCACACTAGCTGTGAGACCTCAGGCAAATTATTTGATCTGATCTTCAACTGTTTTGGGGGGTAAGGGTGTTCTGAGAAATGAGAACAGTGCTACCTCCCAGCACAGGGTAGTTCATTGAAGCACTTTACACAATGTCTGACAATTGGTAAGTGCTTAATAAACATTAGTTCTCTTACTTCCCCTCTGGGGCCAAAAAAACTGAGTAAGAGAAAAAAAAGGCTCTGTGCAAAGGGTCTATCTTCTCTTACTAATATATGCCATTTTCCTGCTAAGGAAGTTCATAACAGAATGACAATGTATGTATGCCCTCATCTCTCATAGTGTACCCCACATGTGTTGCCCTAACTGTGCACATTAATTTAGCTACTCCACCTTTTCAGAGATAACTCTGAGTAGTTGTATCACCTCCTTAGATGCTGTATAAACCCATTTATGAATTGTCTATATCCAGGCCAGCATCATGCCAGCTTGATTTGCTGTAAGAACGTTGCTACTAGGCTTATTTTTCACCAGAAAAGGTGGGGAGAAACTTGTTGGGAGAATGAAGAGTCTTTACAAGTCACTACTATTTTAAAAAATAAAAACTTTCAAGATGTGATAATGAGAGCACCACCAGGTAAAGTAGGACAATCTTACCCAAAGAATTCATGTTTACCTGATATATGCATGTGGCAAAGCCAATGATAATGAACTCTTAGAGCAACTGTCCCAATTCCCATAAATTGTGATATTCTTAGTGAAGGAGCCGGTTCAATCAAGATCAAATGAATGACTAATGTCCCTGGATTAATGTTATAAGAGGAGTTTTAATTTTTAAGTGTTCAAAATGTTAAACTTTTGGGTATGATGGGAGAGAGGGGAGAATAAAAGCAAGCTGCTATGACCAATACTCAACTTAACTGTCCAACTAGAAAGCAAGGGGTTAGGCCTGATGATATCTGCATTTAATTCCTCCAAAGTTAGTATAGTTTAAGAGCAGAAAACCAAATGCAAGACTTTTGGGGGTATCCACTCTGGAAAAGCAGGAGGAAATTAAAACAGCAAAGTAAACCAGAAAGTGCTGTGAAAGGGAGGAAAAACAGGATATTACAAGGTCAAAACAAGAATCTCCAGTGGCATCAAATGTAGTGAGTTCAGAAAAGAGAAGCAGCAAAAAGTGATTTATCCAGGAGGAAGTTTGCAGTGATTTTCGAGGTTATGTGGCTTCTAACTGGGCAGATGTTTTCTACTATATAAAGGGTGGCTTACATGGAATGAGATATTTAGATCAACAATTTCACACAGAACATTAAAGAGCCATTATAATTAGATTCACTCAGTCATTCATTTATCTAATTAACATTTGCTGTGCTTTTACAAGTGCCTAACTCTACTAAGTTCCATGGGGTAGAGATACCTAATAGAAAAGCCATAATTAAGTCATAATGGCTTCTCTCTCACAAGGAATCTGGGTGAAGTTGTAGACAAATGACTTAAAAATGAAAGTCTCATCTTGGCCAGTGTGGCTCAGGTTGCTTGGAGCATTGTCCTATCCCCATACAGAAGGCAACCAATCAATGTTCTCTCTCACATTGATCTCTCTCCCCCCATCTTCTCTCTCTCTCTCTCTCTCTCTCTCTCTCTCTCTCTCTCTCTCTCTCTCTCTCTCTCAAATCAATAAGCATATCCTCAGGTGAGGATTAAAAAAATTAAAGTCTCATTTCCTGTAACTGATTCACTTTATGTATTCTTTTCTGAAATATCAGCCTTTTCAGCCTTTTGTTTTCCTTTTTAAATTAAAAATTTTTGGATTTGCCACATCACAGGCAAAATGTCAACCTCAAAGGGCAGCAAACTTAAAAATTAAACTTCAATGTATCTTATGTACTCAGAGGAAAAGCAGAGTTGGTATTTATACTGTGTTAGAGTTTTATCTATAAGTACAACAAAAGCCCACACAGAGTAGTGCAAAGACACCAAAGTTTCCTCATTTTCATAAAAAAAACACATATTATTTTACTTCTCATAATTTAATCGGCTGGGTTAACTGCATCACTGGCAAAGTACCAACTTGGATTCTGGCAGGAGGTTAAACACATGTCTCAAAGAATCCTGTGTGAGCACTGGGGAAAAACAAAAATGACATTTATACCTTGTATTAGGTATTTATTTCCATAAATCTATGATACCTGCAACATACACCCAACCCCTACAGGAATAGGTCAAAAAATAGCTTTCCACACTTTCAGAAAATATACCCAAGGATTTCTTCTTCTCGAAGAGTTCAGAGCTTCCTTGAAGGAAGCAGCCTGGTGCCTGGAAGTGAGACAACCCACAGGATACCTTTGGTATGTTAAAGGTGGAGGTGAATTTTATAGACCAGTATGCACATGCACACATTTGGCCATAAGGGACTTCAGTAACTAGACAATAAAATAAACCCACCTTAGAAATAAATACATCAACCCACCTTAAGGGTAATGTATGGTGGGTGTGTGTTTTTTTTTCTGCTTTTCATATTTTCTGAGGTTTTTCCTTTTTAATAATGAGGGAAAACTTTCTTAAATCATTTTTTATTTTTTAATTGCAGTTGACATACAATATTATATTAGTTTCAGGTGTATACCCCAGTGATTAGACATTATAAAACTTATTAAGTGATCATCGCAAAAAATCTCATACCCATCTTTTTGCTGTTATGATTGGTATTTTTGCTACCTTATATTCCAAATTCTTGATTTGATTCTCAGCATCCTCTACTCTACTGTTGATTCCCTGTAAATTATTCTTCATTTTGATTAGTGTAACCTTCATTTCTGACTGGTCTTTTTTTATGTTGTTGATGTTCTCACTAAGTTCCTTGAAGTTCTCATTAAGTTCCTTGAAGTATTCAGTAAGTTCCTTGAGCATCCTTACAACCATTGTTTTGAACACTATTTGGTAGTTTTCTTGCTTCCATTTCATTTGGTTCTTTTTCTGGAGATTTCTTCTGTTCTCTAATTTGTGACATGTTTCTTTGTCTCTGCATTTTGGCTGCTTCCCTGTGTTTGTTTCTATGTACTATGTAGATCTGCTATGTCTCCCTGACTTAGTAGAGTGGCCTTGTGTAGTAGGTGTCCTGTAGGGCCCAGTGGCTCAGCCTCCGCAGTCACCTGACCTGGGTACTCCAGGTGAACCCCTGTGTGAATTGTGTGCACTCTCCTATTATAGTTCAGCCTTGATTGATGTTGGCGTCACTGGGAAAAATTGAACCCAGGCCAATCAGTTGTGAGGATTGGCTGCGACTACAGGGGAAGAGCTACTATGCAGGAGCTGACCCTATGGAGCAGGACTTGCTTCAGTGGAGCTTTGGTGCTCACTGAGTACACCCTTTGAGTTTGTCACTTATGGAAGTGGTAGGGTTGTAATCTGGCGGGTCAAAGCTAACCACCAAATGCATTGGCTTTGGGGCCTCCTGGGAGGTGCAAAGTCAGCCACTCCCTGTGCCCTGCCTGAGGTCAACCAGCATGAGCTACAAAGCAATCTGCAGATGGCTGCTACTTGTGTTGGGCTTGGAAGAGCCCAGGAGAGGCCAAGCTGTGAACCAAGCTGTGCAGGCAGCTGCTAGTGCCAGGCCTGGGGCCACTTATACTTATTGAGATGTACAGGGCACACTGAGGCCAGCTGCTACTTCTTTTTTTATCTTTATTGTTCAGATTATAACAGATGTTCTTCTTTTTACCCCCATAGCTCCCCTTCACCCAGTTCCCACCTCACCCCAGGCCCTCGCCCACCCACTGTCCTTGTCCATAGGTGTAAGCTCTTTGTCCAATCTCTTCCTGCCCCCCACACTCCCTTCCCCCTGAGAATTATCAGTCCATTACCTTTACATGCCCCTGATTCTATTCCATTCACCAGTTTGTTCTGTTCATCAGATTTTTTATTCATTTGTTTAGATTCACTTGTTGGTAGATATATATTTGTTGCCACTTTGTTGTTCATATTTTTTTATCTTTACCCTTTTCTTCTTTGTCCTCTTCTTATAATACTGGTTTGGTGATGATGAACTCCTTTAGCTTTTTCTTATCTGTGAAGCTCTTTATCTGACCTTCAATTCTGAATGATAGCTTTGCTGGGTAGAGTAATCTTGGTTATAGGTTCTTGGCATTCATCACTTTGAATATTTCTTGCCACTCCCTTCTGGCCTGCATAGTTTCTGTTGAGAAATCAGCTGACAATCATATGGGTACTCCCTTGTAGGTAACTAACTTTTCTTCTCTTGCTGCTTTTAAGATTGTCTCTTTGTCTTTAGCCCTTGGCATTTTAATTATGATGTGTCTTGGTGTGGTCCTCTTTGGGTTCCTCTTGTTTGGGATTCTCTGCGCTTCCTGGACTTTTAAGTCCATTTCTTTCAGCAGGTAGGGGAAGTTTTCTGTCATTATTTCTTCAAATAGGTTTTCAATATCTTGCTCTCTCTCTTCTTCTGGCACCCCCATAATTCAGATGTTGGTACACTTGAAGTTGTCCCAGAGGCTCCTTATACTATCTTCATATTTTTGAATTCTTTTCCTTTTTGCTCTTCTAGTTGGGTGTTTTTTGCTTCTTCATATTTCAAATCATTGACTTGATTCTTGGGATCCTCTAGTCCAGAGGTTCTCAACCTGTGGGTCGCAACCCCTTTGGTGGTGGAATGACCCTTTCACAGGGGTCGCCTAAGACCATCCTGCATATCAGATATTTACATTATGATTCATAACAGTAGCAACATTACAGTTATGAAGTAGCAATGAAAATAATTTTATGGTTGGGTCACAACATGAGGAACTGTATTTAAAGGGCCAGAAGGTTGAGAACCACTGCTCTAGTCTATTGTTGAATCTCTGTATATTATTCTTGAGTTCGCAGGCCGACACTCTATCCACTGAGCCAAACCGGTCAGGGCTCTGTATATTATTCTTTATTTCAGTCAGTGTATGCTTAATTTCTGACTGGTCCTTTCCCACTTTTTTGGCTTTCTCACTAAGATCCTTAAAGGTCTCACTAAGTTCCTTGGAGGTTTCTAGAAGATTCTTGAGTAACCTTATAACTGTGGTTTTGATCTCTATATCCAGTATTTTGCTTTCATCCATTTCTTTCATTTGTGACACTTTTCTTTGTCTCTGCATCTTGGCTGCTTCCCTGTGTTTGTTTCTATGTTTTGTGTAGCTGCTAAGTCTCCTTGAGTTGATAGAGTGGCCTTGTGTGATAGGTGTCCTATAGGGCCCAGTGGCTCAGCCTCCCCAGCCACCTGAGGTGGACACTCTTGGTGTACCCCTTTGTGGGCTGTGTGCACAGTCTTGTTGTAGTTAAGCCTTGATTGCTGTCGGTACCACTGGGAGGAATTGACCTCCAGGCCAATTGGCTGTGATGACCAGCTGTGTCTACAATGGAAAAGCTGCTGTGCAGGAGACACCCTTATGGTGCAAGACTTGCTTTAGTGGGGCTTTAGTGCTCACTGAGTCTACCCCTTGAGTGTGTCACCTATGGATGTGAAGAGTTGTAATCTGGTATGGTCTCACACTGACTGTTACGGAAGACCAGAGAAAAACCAAGCAACGCTTAGAGAAATGGAGTTACACTTTATTATCACGGGCCCTTAGGGGAAAAAAAAATATTTTTCAAATTCTGAGCAACAACATGGAGGAAGTTGTCCCTTTTTATTTTTTTCAGTACTTTGTCTCCCAAATATGAGTTTTTCTGGTCCCCTTTGCAAGTTCTTAAAGAGCCCTGTGTGCTGGGGCTTTGAGACCTCAACCAAAGGCCTGGCCTGGCGCCAGCACTGATAACTTCGTCTGGGGAAGGTTTATGCCCTCTCTAAAATGGGAGTAAACAGGTCTTGCAGGACCAGACAATTAAAGGGGCAGTGACTGGATTCAGACTGCTAGCCCCCCAAAATGTCTCTTTTTCCCCATTATGGCCACTGGGTACACTGGCTCTTGGATTTCCAAGGAGGTGCAAAGTCAGCCACTGCCTGGGTTGTGGGCTCGATCCCCAGTGGGGGGCATGTAGGAGGCAACCGATCCATGATTCTCTCTCATCATGGATGTTTCTATCTCTCCTCCTTCTCCCTTCCTCCCTGACATCAATAAAAATACATTTTTAAAAAAGAAGACTTTAAAGGTTTTTTCTAGGCCATCCTAGTGAAAAATACCTATTAGAAAATTATTGATTATCCTTTAAATATTTCCTTATTTAGCTTTATTAATTCTGTCAACCGATGGTCCTTGGCACCAATTCAATACCAATAGGAATCCCCAATTTAGACTGCAGTGAAGGAGGAAACTTTATTCAATGCAAATAGCTCAATTGTGATACAGCACAACTGTCAGAACAGAATAGCTTTGGAACAGCTCAATAGTGTTACACTCATTTATGAAGCAGCACAGCTGTGGAACAACATGACTATGAGGCGGCCCTGGGACAAGGCAGCCCTGGGATAAGGTGGCCTTGGACTGAGGCTCCTACCCAGCTAGACAGCTCTGCTCTACTCTGCCTGCTCTATGCCATTAAGCTTTGTGCTGGTCTGCTCCATTCTGCCCTGTGAAGGTCTGCTCCTCTCTTCTCTTTGTGATATATTTGGTGTTTCAACTCCAGTTGGGGAAATGTGGTCTTCAGTCTTTGTTGGACAGGAAAAGTGTGCTCTGGATCAGAGGGGAGCCAACATATAGACAGAAGACACTGTCCCTGGTCCCTTATTGGTCTGTCCCCATGCAAATGAAGACTACAAATCCTTGCAATTTGATCTAGAAGGCACTGTTCTGATTGATAATAGAGTCACTCCGATTGGTCAATAAAGATGTTGATGAGAATATAGCTGTGCAACTCTGATTGGAGTTGAAATGCAATTCTGGAAACTCTTTTATAAGGGTTGGCTCATACGTCAGTGTGGGAGGAACTTCAGTTCAGTGTAGGCTTCTCCCTGAATTATGATTTGTGAGTTTGTGTGAGAGGCCTGTTTAGAAACAGCTTCTAGGCTTTGCTTTTAAATTAGCACCACGGGCTCTTATCGGTAAGGATCTTCTTTCTCATTGTCCACAATTCCAATAGCCCAAAAAAATATAATTTACTGCATTTGGGGAGTAACTAGTTTTCAATTGTTTTATCACTTTAGCCCTGTCAAATGTTTTAATGGACAATATCCTCTTCCTGTAGTAACTCAAAGCATTTTACAACATGTACTTGAAGGTTACTATTAATTCTATTTAGTAGTTTTTGTCTACTTTATAACTGTGATTTGACTCCACCCACGACTATCAAATTCAAGGACTGTGTGGATGTGTGGCAATCAAAGATGAGCTAGGTTCTACTAATAGATATATGTACAAAGAAACCTAAAACCAAAGAATGACATCTCCCATTTACACTTGTTTTAATAATTTCTTTATTACACTGAAGGTACTGGTTAATGCTCTATATCCAACTTCTTTTTTCTTTATTGAGAGTATCACAGATGCCCCCATTCCACTCCCACTTTGCCTCCCTTCATCCAGCCTCAGTCCCACCCCAGGCGTTCCCCACATTATTGTCTGTGTCCATGGGTTATACACATCTGTTCTTTGGTTAATCTCTTCCCATCTCCTCCATCTTCCTCCCCACTGAGATAGGTCATTCTGTTCCCTGCATCCACACCTGGACCTATTTTGTTTGTAAGTTTATTTGTTCATTAGATTTCACATATAAGTTAGATCATGTGATATTTGTCTTTCTCTAACTGGTTTATTTGGCTTAGCATAGTAAGAATCTGGAAACACTAATCAAAAAGAATATATGCACTCCTAAAGTCATAACAGCATTATTTACAATAGCTAAGATCTGGAAATAGCCCAAGTGGTCATCAATAGATTAGTGGGTAAAAAAAGCTATGGTACATTTACACAATGGAATACTATGCAGCTATAAAAAAGAGCTCTTACCCTTTAGAATAGCTTGGATGGACCTGGAGATTATTATGGTAAGCGAAATAGCCAACCTGTTAATGCAATCTATATAATTTTATTTATTTTATTTTTTTACATTTCTTTTTTTTCTTTATTGATTAAGGTATTACATATGTGTTCTCATCCCCCCATTAATACCCACCCCCCTCCCCCACTCATGCTCTCACCCCCCTGTTGTCTGTGTCCATTGGTTGGGCTTATATGCAAGCATAAAAGTCCTTTGGTTGATTTCTCCTCCTTACCCCCACCCTCCCCTACTTTCCCTCTGAGGTTTGACAGTCTGATCCCTGCTTCTCTGTCTCTGGATCTGTTTTTGTTCATCAGTTTATGTTGTTCATTATATTCCATAAATGAGTGAGATCATGTGGTATTTATCTTTCTCTGACTGGCTTATTTCACTTAACATAATGCTCTCCAGTTCTATCCATGCTGTTGCAAATGGCAAGAATTCCTTCTTTTTTACCACAGCATAGTATTCCATTGTGTAGATGTACCACAGTTTTTTAATCCATTCATCTGCTGATGGGCACTTAGGCTGTTTCCAGTTCTTAGCTATGGTGAATTGTGCTGCTATGAACATAGAGGTACAAATATCCTTTCTAATTGGTGTTCTAGCTTCTTGGGATATATTTCTAGACGTGGGATGGCAGGGTCAAATGGGGGAGTTCCATTTTTAGTTTCTTGAGGAAACTCCATACTGTTCTCAACAGTGGTTGCACCAGTCTGCATTCCCACCAGCAATGCAAAAGGGTTCCTTTTTCTCCGCATCCTCTTCAACACTTGTTGTTTGTTGATTTGTTGATGATAGCCATTCTGACAGGTGTGAGATGGTACCGCATTGTCATTTTGATTTGCATCTCTCGGATGATTAGTGACTTTGAGCATGTTTTCATATGTCTCTTGGCTTTCCGAATGTCCTCTTTAGAAAAGTATCTATTTAGGTCTGTTGCCTATTTTTTGATTGGATTGTTTATCTTCCTTTTGTTAAGTTGTATGAGTTCCTATAAATGTTGGAGATTAAACCCTTATCGGTGATAACATTGGCAAATATGTTCTTCCATGCAGTGGGCTTTCTTGTTGTTTTGTTGATGGTTTCCTTTGCTATGCAAAAGCTTTTTATTTTGATGTAGTCCCATTTGTTTTTCTCTCTTTAGCTTCCATTGCCCTAGGAGTAGTATCAGTGAAGAAATTGCTTTGGCATATTGTCTACGATTTCACTGCCTGTGGATTCTTCTACTATTTTTATGGTTTCCTGTCTTATGTTTAAGTTCTTTATCCATTTTGAGTTTATTTTTGTGTATGGTGTAAGTTGGTGGTCTAAGTTTCATCTTTTTGCATGTATCTGTCCAATTTTCCCAACACCATTTATTGACTGTCTTGACTCCACTGTATGCTCTTGCCTCCTTTGTTGAATATTAATTGGGCATAGTGGTTTGGGTTGATTTCTGGGTTCTCTATTCTATTCCATTGATCTATGTGTCTGTTTTGTGCCAGTACCAGGCAGTTTTGAGAACAGTGGCTTTGTAATACAGCTTGATATCTGGTATTGAGATCCCACCTACTTTGTTCTTCTTTCTCAGGATTGCTGCAGCTTTTTGAGGTCTTTTTTAATTCCAGATGAATTTTTGGAACATTTGTCCTAGGTCTGTGAAATATGCTCTTGGTATTTTAATGGGGATTTCATTGAATCTATAGATTGCTTTGGGTAGTATGGACATTTTAATGATGTTGATTCTACCAACCCATGAACATGGTATGTTCTTCCATCTGTTTTGGAGTCTTTAGGGTTTTCTATGTACAGTATCATGTTATTTGCGAATAAGGACAATTTTACTTCTTCTTTTCCAATTTGGATGCCTTTTATTTCCTCTTCTTGTCTGATCACAATGGCTAGTACTTCCAGTACTATGGCAAAAAGGAGTGGCAAGAGTGGGTATCCCTGTCTTGTTCCTGTTCTTAGGGGAAATGGTTTTAGTTTTTGGCCAATGAGTATGATGTTGGCTGTGGGTTTGTCATATAAGGCTTTTATTATGTTGAGGTATGATCCTTCTATTCCTACCTTGCTGAGAGTTTTTATAAAGAAAGGGTGTTGGATTTTGTCAAATGTTTTTTCTGCGTCAATTGATATGACTATGTGATTTTTTAAAATTAAATCTTTATTGTTCAGATTATTACCATTGTTCCACTTTTTTCCCCCATAGCTCCCCTCCACCCTGTTCCCACCCCACCCTCTGCCCTTACCCCTCCCCACTGTCCTCATTAATAGGTGTACGATTTTTGTCCTGTCTCTTTCCACACCCCCCACACCCCTTTCCCCCAGAGAATTGTCAGTCCACTCCCTTTCTATGCCCTTGATTCGATTCTATTCACCAGTTTATTATGTTCATCAGATTTTTTATTCACTTGATTTTTAGATCCACTTGTTGATAGATATGTATTTGTTGTTCATAATTTTTATCTTTACCTTTTCCTTCTTCTTCCTCTTCTTAAAAAATACCTTTCAGCATTTCATATAATACTGGTTTGGTGGTGATGAACTCCTTTAGCTTTTTCTTACCTGTGAAGCTCTATATCTGACCTTCAATTCTGAATGATAGCTTTGCTGGATAAAGTAATCTTGGTTGTAGGTTCTTGCTATTCTTCTCTTTGAATATTTCTTGCCACTCCCTTCTGGCCTGCATAGTTTCTGTTGAGAAATCAGCTGACAATCATATGGGTATTCCTTTGTAGGTAACTAACTGTTTTTCTCTTGCTGCTTTTAAGATTCTCTCTTTGTCTTTTGCCCTTGGCATTTTAATTATGATGTGTCTTGGTGTGGTCCTCTTTGGATTCCTTTTGTTTGGGATTCTCGGCACTTCCTGGAGTTGTAAGTCTATTTCTTTCAGCAGGTAGGGGAAGTTTTCTGTCATTATTTCTTCAAATAGGTTTTCAATATCTTGCTCTCTCTCTCCTTTTGGCACCCCCATAATTCGGATGTTGGTATGCTTGAAGTTGTCCCAGAGGCTCCTTACACTATCTTCATATTTTTGGATTCTTTTTTCTTTTTGCTTTTCCGGTTGGGTGTTTTTTGCTTCTTCATATTTCAAATCTTTGACTTGATTCTTCTGATCCTCTAGTCTGCTGTTGGATCTCTGTATAATATTCTTTTTTTCAGTCAGTGTATGCTTAATTTCTAGTTGGTGCTCTTTCATATCCTTGAGAGTCTCACTAGATTTATCGTGGGTCTCACTAAATTTATTCGCAGTTTCTAGAAAATTCTTGAAAAACCTTGTAAGTGTGGTTTTGAACTCTATATCCAGTAGTTTTCTTTCCTCCATTTCTGTCATTTGTGACCTGTTTCTTTGTCTCCACATTTTGGCTGCTTCCCTGTGTTTATAGAGTGGCTTTCTGTGCTAGGTGTCCTATAGGGCCCAGTGGCTCAGCCTCTCCAATTACGTGAGGTGGACACTCTTGGTGCACCCCTTTGTGAGCTTTGTGCACAGTCTTGTTGTAGTTAAGCCTTGATTGTAGTTGGTATCACTGGGAGGAATTTCACCTCCAGGCCAATTGGCTGTGAGAATCAGCTGTGTCTATGGTGGGAGAACTTCTGTGCTGGAGACACCCTTATGGGGCAAGACTTGCTTCAGTGGGGCTTTGGTGCTCACTGGGTCTGCCCCCTGAGTGTGTCCCTTATGGATCTGAGAAGTTGTAATCTTGATGGTCCCACTTTGACCACTGGGTACACTGGCTCTTGGATCTCTAAGGAGGTGCTAATTTAGCCTCTGCCTGAGGCTATCCAGCAGGAGCTATGGAGAGATCTGCAGATTCCTCTTCTTTGGGGTTTGGAGGTGCCCAGATGAGGCCCAGCTGTGAAGCAATGCAAGCTGCTGTGGGGACTTGGGCCTTCTTTTGGATGTTCTGGGTCTCTCTGACTCAGCTGCAGTTTGTTAGCTAATTTTCAGATTGCAAAGGGCCAGGCCATTCATATGCAAAAGCCTCTGCCTGCAGCTGGGGTGGGGTGGGGTCTCAGGAAAACAGCAGGGTGGAGCAAACAGCTATGGCTGATCCTCAGCCCTGCCCCAAGAGGCCCCGGGTCTCAGTGTCCTGTGGTAATCACTGCAAGCACCTCTGAGAGAAAACCACCGTCAAGTTCCGCCCAATGCCAGACAGTCCAGTTTCTCCCCGTATAAGTCTGGGTCCCCAGAGTCTTGCCGGTAACTGGAGTTCAGAGCAGTCGGGAGCTTGTGACTCCCTCCTGATTGAAAAAGGCAACCATGTCCTCAGTTGCCAGCCCTTTCTGCGTTTGCCTCTGTGTCAGGGCCAGCCTGACAAGGTTGAGCCAGGCTGAGGCAAGGAGGTGGGAATTGAGAAAAGAAAGAAAAACAGGAAAGCAGGATCGGGAGGACCCCAGTTCTCAAAGAACTGAAGTAACTTTATTAGCCACACAATCCTATTTATACATAACACACTGAATAGGAGGTCTGTCAAGAGGAATGTATTCTTTGTTCCTCTTAATATCTGAGAGACACAGCAGAAGGACAAGTTCTCAGTACAGCATATCTTAGTAAATAGTTACAGACTTCTTGGTAAGCCATGAAAGGCTGTTCTTATTCTACAAAAGTTGCTCTCATTCTACTGATAATCGCCATCCAAACAAGTCTGGGAAAACTGTGTGGGTACGGGTCCCAGCCTTGCTAGCTCCTACAGGTGCAAGGACCTTGCCAGCTTATATCTGGCCCCCAACACCTCCGTACTTCTGCACTTTACTTCTGCACCTCCTCTGAGCCTCACTGTGCTTTTATCTCTTTCCTTCTGGTTGTAGAATTTCCACTCAGCCAGCCTTCCTGTGGTTCTGGATGATGTCCGTTTTGTCTTTTAGTTGTATTTTTGAAGTGGTTGCTTGAGGCAGCAATTTCAGGTGTTTACCTATGCCACCATCTTGGTTTCTCTCTGACTATGTGATTTTTATCTCTCAATTTATTTATATGATTTATCACATTTATTGATTTGCAGATATTGTACCATCATTGCATCCCCAGGATAAATCCTACTTGGTCATGGGGTATGATCGTTCTGATATATTGCTGGATCCGATTTACTAGAATTTTGTTGAGGATTTTGGCATCTATGTTCATGAGGGATATTGGCCTATAATTCTCTTGCATTGTGTTGTCTTTATCTGGTTTTGGTATTAGGGTGATGCTGGTTTCATAGAATGAGATTGAAAGTGTTCCTTCCTCTTGAATTTTTTTAGAATAGTCTGAGGTTTTAATTCTTCCTTGAATGTTTGGTAAAACTCCCCTGTAAAGCCGTCTGGCTCAGGCTTTTGTTTGCTGGTAGATTTTTGATGACTGCTTCAATTTCTTGAATAGTTATTGGCCTATTGAGATTTTTAGAATCTTCCTGATTGAGTTTTGGAAGGTAGTGTTTTTCTAGGAATATGTCCATTTCCTCCAGGTTGTCTAGTTTGTTGGAGTAGAGTTGTTCATAGTATTTTTTAACAATCCTTTGAATTTCTGTGGGGTCTGTTGTTATTTTGCCTCATTCATTTCCGATTTTGTTTATTTGAGTCCTCTCTCTCTGCTTCTTGGTGAGAATGGCTAGAGGTCCATCAGTCTTATTTATCCTTTCAAATAACCAGCTCTTGGTTTCATTTATTTTTTGTTTTGTTTTTTTTGGTGTTTTTTTTTTGGTCCATATGTCATTTATTTCTGCTCTGATCTTTATTATCTCCTTCCTTCTGCTCACTCTGGGCTTTTCTTGTTGCTCTCTTTCTAGTTCTCTGAGTTGTAGAGTTAGATGAGTTACTACCATTTTTTCTTGTTTTTTCAGGTAGGCCTGTAGAGCTATAAACTTCCCTCTCAGGACTGCTTTCATTGTGTCCCTAGATTTTTTATTGTGTTTTTAGTGTTATTATTTTCCAGGATGTTTTTAATTTGTTCTTTGATCTCATTGGTAACTAAATCATTATTAGTAGCATGCTATTCAGCTTCCAAGTGTTTGAGTTTTTTGGATTGTTTTTATTGTAGTTTATTTCTAATATTACGCCATTGTGGTCTGAGAAGATGCTTGGTATGATTTCAATCTTCCTGAATTTGGGTAGACTTTGCTTGTGACCCAATATGTGGTCTATTTTTGAAAATGTCCCATGTGCACTTGAGAAGAACGTATATTCCGTGGCTTTGGGGTGAAATGTTCTGAAGATGTCAATTAAGTCCATCTGATCTAATGAGTCATTTAGGATTGCTGTTTATTTGCTGATTTTTTTGTCTAGAGGATTTATCCAGTGATGTCAGTGGTGTGTTTAAGTCCCCTACTATGATTGTATTGTTGTCGATCTCTCCCTTGATATCTTCCAGGAGTTTTTTTTTTTATGTATTTGGGTGCTCCTGCATTGGGTGCCTATATGTTTATCAGGGTTATATCCTCTTGTTGTATCGATCCTTTTGGTATTATGAAGTGGCCTTCCTTATCTCTTGCTATGGCCTTCACTTTGAGGTCTATTTTGTCAGATATAAGTATTGCTACCCCAACTTTTTTTTCATTTCCATTTGTCTGAAAGATATTTTTCCATTCCTTCACTTTAAGTCTGTGTGAGTCCCTTGTTCTGAGGTGGGTCTCTTGTAGACAGCATATATATGGGTCGTGTCTTTTTATCCATTCAGCCATTCGATGTCTTTTAATTGGAGCATTTAGTCCGTTTATGTTTAAAGTTATTATTGAAAGGTACCTGTTTGTAGTCATTTCTATTTTTGTGCCTGTGTTCTTTCTTACCTTTTTATTTCTTCTTTTTACAGCATTCCCTTTAGCATTTCTTGCATTGCTGGCTTGGTAGTGATAAACTCCCTTAGCCTTTTTTTGTCTGTGAAGCTCCTGATTTCCCCTTCAATTCTGATTGATAGTCTTGCTGGACAGTGTATTCTTGGATTCAGTCCTTTGCTTTGCAACACTTTGTATACTCCTTCCGTTCCCTTCTAGCTTGATGTGTTTCTGTTGAGAAATCATTTGATAATCTCTTGGGGGATCCTTTGTAGGTAATTCTCTGTCTCTCGCAGCCTTTAAGATTCTCTATCATGAAGATTTGCCATTGTAATTATGACGTGTCTTGGTGTGGGTCTTTTGGGATTCATCTTGCTTGGGACTCTCTGTAGTTGTGTAACTTTTTTCTTCCCATATCTGGGAAGTTTTCTGTCATTATTTCTTCAAATAGATTTTCTAATCCTTGCTGCTCTTCTTGTGCTTCTGGCTGCCCTATTATGCGTATGTTACTTCATTTCATGTTGTCCCAAATCTCCCTTAAGTTCTCCTCCTGCTTTTTAGTGTTTTTCTCTAGTTTTGGTTTAGACTGAGCTTGTTTCTCTACCATATCTTCTAACTCACTAATTCAGTCCTCTGATTCTTCTAGTGTACTGTTGAAACCTTCCATAGTGGGTTTTTTTCCCCCAAAATATATTTTATTGATACTTTACAGAGAGGAAAGGAGAGGGATAGAGAGTTAGAAGCATCGATGAGAGAGAAACATCAATCAGCTGCCTCCTGCACACCTCCTACTGGGGATGTGCCCGCAACCAAGGTACATGCCCTTGACCAGAATTGAAACTGGGACCCTTCAGTCCTCAGGCAGACGCTCTATTCACTGAGCCAAACCTGTTAGAGCTTCCATAGTGTTTTTGATTGTAGCTATATCACTTTTCATTTCTTCCTGATTCTTGCATAGGTTGTTGATTTTCTCATCCATCCTGTGAATGAATTGTACAACCATTACTCTGAATTCTTTTTCTGTCATGTTGCATGCTTCAATTTCACTAATTTCCTTTCTTGGCGATTCCCAATTTTCTTTCCTCTGGGGATAGTGTCATCTCCCCATTCTATCACCAGAAGGTTCAAACTTCAAGTTGTGTGGGCCTAGGCCATGTGCAGTGGGAGCTTCACAACACCCTAGTGTCACTGAAGAGCTCCGGCACTAAGATGTGTGGCTTCCATGAGTTGGTAGGAACCAGGCTCACCCAGAGTCAGCGTTACCAGCGCTCAGTGTGGCCTCATGTGCACACTTAGAATCAGGGACCCTGCCTGCAACATGCTGAAACAGAGACCCCCCTAGCATGTGCCGAAAATCAGAGCCCCCTAGCGTGTGCCAGGAGTCAGAGTTCCCCAAGAATCCAGTATCAGAGTCTCTTGCTTCATGCGACCTTGCGCTGAGAATCAGGGTCCCTGTGGGTGCATGTACCAAGAATTGGAGTCACTGGCTCTTAGTGTGAATGCACTGGGAGTCAGGGATCCCAGGCGCACGTGATAAGAAACAGAATCAAGTCACTGGTGCTCAGTGCTGTCTCCCGCCCGGAGAATCGGGGTCCCGGTCAGCTTGGGGGACTGGCTTGCAGAGTAGCACTGTTTCTACAGGAGGTCATAACCTGCGCTGCGGAAAACAGATTTAAGTGTGCGCTTGCCCAGAATCGAGGTCAGGTGGCACTGCCACTCTGCATGGGCTTCGGGTTTGGTTGTGGGGAACAGATTCCCAGTGTCCACACACTCCCAGGCTCAAATACCTTTAGCGGTGTTGCGGGGAACAGATTCCCAGTGTCCGCTCGCTCTCAGGCTCAAATTCTTGTAGCAGCGCTGCAGCCCGTGTACGAGGGGCAGGTCTATCAGTTACTATGGAGCTGCCCGCGAGCTTGCGGGGAGGGGGATAGGCTCTGTGACTCACAGAGATCTGCCACCGGGATGTCTGGGTTCTTGGTGTCTGTGGGTCTGCAGCTGTGGTCACAGGACTCTGTCCCCAGTGGCTGCAGGGTCCTGGTTTGCGTCTGAGACCAGACTGGGTGGTGCTGAGGCCAGGATCTTAGTCTCAGGCAGCTCTGTTTCTCAAGATGGCGTGGTCTCTGTGCCTGTGCTGGCCACCCAGGAGTGTCCATGCTGGGAGCAGGGCTCCACCATCTAAGACTGCCCGGTTTGGCAGCCCCTTGGAAGACCTGCAGAATCTAGCTGTCCCTAGCTCATGCACACACACACACCACACACATCCACACACTCCTCTATCGCTCCCTCACTCTCTCACACTCTCTCCCTCCCTACCTTCCTGCCAGTCACCATCTTCAGGTCTAATTTTAAAAGTCTGATCTTTGGGAGAATGCTAAGAATTTGCTATTTCATAACAAGGAAAGTAATCTTTTCACAGGGAATAAGTTTCTGTAAACAGAGACATTAATGTTTTACATGCAATTTTATTATTTAAATTAAATTTATTGGGGTGACATTGATTAATAAGATTACATAGGTTTTAAGTAGAATATTATACTAAGCAAAATAAGTCAGACAGAAAAAGTTAAGGGCAATATGATCTCACTCATATGTGGGATATAAAACTGAAAGCAATAAATGAATAAAAAAAACCTCATAGTCAATAGCTCAGTTCTACATTTCATATCTAAAACTGTATTCCAAATAGAAATATGGGGCTTAGCTTTCTCAGTAGAAAATAACCATTCAGTAGTTTCTAAAAGTAAATTTAAATACGAATTTACAGGAAAACAATATTTCTTGTGTAAAAGTCATATTTATGAATCAAAGGCATAAACCAAAACGAAGATTATTAAAGTTGACCATGATATTGATAATTAAGTCATATCAATCTGGTAAGATAATACCAGCTAAAGCTAATGAAGATGAGTTGCTTTAAATTTCTCAGGAAAACACACTAATTCTAACACCATTAATTAGAACCTTTCAAGTGATGGAGGAAATATAAACACCTGAACTTGGAGGCAAAGAAATGTAAAGTATAAGTGTGCTGCTATCTGATGTGTCACAGAAATGGTAGTGCCCTTTAGTCTTGGGTACCTTAGGTCAGAGACTGTTACCACCATCTGGCAACTCTGATGGGTGCCATCCAACTCGTGGCTGGAATTAAATTACACAATGCCTATCAGAACAGAGAGAGACTAATGAAAACATTTTACCTTATTGATGCAAATTATGCAATCAAATCACATAAACCTTGGCTCAGAAGGGGCCAGTTCAAAGGGGTCAATTTCTCATTTTATAACAGTACATCAAAACAGAAAATCCACAGTGCCTTTCAAAGCCCTACATTAAGAAAAACAATAATCAGGAGGAACAAGCAAACATTGTTTCATTTACAATTTACTAGCTCTTCCAGTGTTTCATAGAGAGAAGAAAGTTTCAATGATCTTACATGATGATAGGGACAAAAGGTGGACTTATACAATACTGGACAAATGTCTAAATTGAATCAGACTATTGGTATAGCTTTTCGGTCAATGGGTAATATGGGGCAGTTTTCCAAACCAGGCAATCTAGTAGCTCACAGAGGGTAATGTAAATATCCTAAAATGAAAGAAAAAAAATTTACTTTCAACCCAATTATCAATATCTGTATTCACTTGCACACATTCTAATCTATTCTACTAATAAAGACTTTCATATGTTCCCACTATGCCCTAATCACTTTTCAAAGTGCCAGAGTAACAGCACTAAAGCACCGCCTCTGCCATTATGGAGTATAAGGTCTTATTTTATACCATATATACACCTATTTTTGATAGTTCTTTAATAAACTATATTTTTTCAAAGAAAAAATGTGAAGGTGCTCTAGGGATTAATTCAGCTAGCAACAGTCCTTACATTTTACCATTTAAATACTGAAGTTATTGAAATATACATTTCCCCCAAATCCAGTTCCTGGTTAGTCCAGATGAGTTTATGTCTCTAGATGATTGTGATAATGAGAACTAGGCCAAAGCTTAGGGGAAATGCCACTATTGGTCAAGAGCAGAATGTACTTCCCAGGGAACCTCATTTCTCTTCACCAGGGATGAGGGCCATATAAGGTCTGCAAAATCATTTGATCTGGCCCTGCCAAGGCAACCACAGGCAGGACTTGAAATTCAACAAATCTAGGAGCTTTTTTCATAGCAACATAAATTTATATTAAGTGAATTATGTTAAGCCAATGATGTTATAAATATACAAATGGCCCTTGGCAGAAAAAAAGGTTCCCCAACCCTGCTCTTCACTCTAGGTTCAAATTTGTTAGAAAGGGGACCATCACTCAGGATCTTCAGGCTGGACATGTGTCGGTAAACCAAAAGAGGCCCTTCTGTCCTTTTTGGTCATGCCTTGAATTTAGAGACCTGAGCTGTCTATGTGGGGCTAACAGTACCAATAAGATTTGAAGGCACTACTGGACAATACCTTTTTGGCAAATTTACTCCATCTATCACATGCACAGGCTGAAGCAAATACCAACACTGATATAGTGGAGGACCAAAATGAACATACCTTAAAGATGGAAAGGAGTAAGCATATGTAATGTTGGTTACACTATCTCATACTGGTTGTTTGTTATAGCGCGAGAGAGGCAGTAGGCGAGAAAGATTCCAATCAGCTGGAAATAAAATACAAGCAAAATTAAATACACACACCAAAGAGCTTAAAGACCTCAGGGTGTAGGTATAGTCTCCTTAACTTCTAATTCACTAATGACTTCCTTCCTGAAGTTTTTTTGGATAGTTATGTTTGATACTATGCAGCATCTAGGTCACATTCAAAGGATATAAGCGAAGTTCTACTACTACTGTGACCTGGAATTTCACAACTGTAACTGACAAAAATCACCCAAGGGAAAGTCTAAATATCATAGTTTTGGGGAAACTTTTCTTCCTCTTCCTCTGTTATCAGAACAAAAAGGGTATGACTTAGAATAAGAATCTCATCCAGTAAAATTTCCATCTGTGAGGACAGAGATTTTCCTGGAGGGTCTAGAGCAGCATTGCAGTGCTGGCAATGGTGTGTAATACCAATACCTCTCCTGTCCAATAAGATCACCACTGACCACCTGTGGCTTTTCAAAATTTCAAATAGGGGTAGAGTAACTGAAGAAACAAAATTTAAATTTTATTTAAGAAACAGAACCTTTAAAATGTAGCTAGTGGATATTTTCTTAGACAAAGCAGATTCAGATATAGCTATGCCTACTACTTTAGAAATATATTAAGATTAGACTTCATCAATTACATAGGTCAAAATGCTTTTAGTCTTATCTCCACAATGTTTAATAGGAAAAATACCCCCTAAGTAAGTTGTCTAGAGCCACAATATAGACTTTTCATGCTACAGTGAGACATAGCAAAACTCCAGAAATACAACTTGAATCCACAACATAGTACCCACCTAAAATAATAGGCACATATTGAATGTGAGTTTGTATGATCTAAATTTTAATAGTCTGGGACTTACATGCAACTCATCGGAGTTGCAGCTCAGGAAAAAAGAGATTCTAATAATGTTTTAGAATCTTGACTGACTGCAGAGCAAAGCAAGGTTCCGGTCTATCTCATATTTTGTTTAATGAACTGTGATGCTGGAAAGATGCCATAACTAAGAGGGCACCAGGTCTTTCTACAGTTAACTGCTTTACAAAGATATACACGGCTAGAAGTTAATTTTAAGCCTTGCTTTTTGTAGTTTCAAGGAATGACTGGCCATGTAAAAAGAAGAGGTAAAATGGTAATAAAAACTTAAATCTGTAGTTATGGAAAAATGTAAGAGCTAAGACATCAAAAAATTGGAATGAAAAAGCCAAAATATTCCTTTCCAAATAAGCTAAATAAAAACCCAATCATAAATGATTTACTACATATGCTTCATGTACTGTGATGAGCAACTGAGAGTTGTGAAAATGTAACTTCTCTGAAAATGCCCACTATCCAAGGCCCTGAAGTGAAAACCTGAAGCCTTCAAAGTGGAAATCTTCTAGCTGACACCTATAAGAGTGATGAAACAGTTCCTAAATACATGGATTTACCTGGAAACAAGCAACTCCAAAGGAAATTCCAGCAACAACTCCCATTTCTGATTCTATAATGGTCATCACCTTTATAAAACAACCCTAATGGGAGAGAAAAAAACTATTAAGTACAGCACAAGCAATAATATTTTGATCATACATGTTGGCAGAAAGATGAGCTTTGGATACACTAGCCTTTTTCCATTTTATTAAAGTTTACTCTTTCATGTAACAAACACTGTCTCCTTTCAAGCACAGTGTTTTTGGTAGAACTTTGAGGAACAGAAGTTCCACCTTTTGGATTATACATTTAAAAAGCGTTTCTTGCTAGTTGTATGAACTCAAGTCACACCTTTTCTGAGTTTCAACTTCCTCATTTATTCAATGAGAATAATACCTGCCTTATTTCGGATTATGTGTATTGTGATTAAAAACTAAAAAGTGAGGCAACTCTGTATTCAGTTAATATCTTCAAAAAAATTATAAAAGGCTCCTTACTTCATTGTTTACTTTATCAGCATCCCTCTGAGGAGAACAATCTTCAACTTTACAGCAGCTCTTGGGAAATCCTTTTTCTATGTAATAATTAGTATCCTTCCAATCTCTAAAGTCTGTGGCACCACAACAATGTAACTGAAAAATCCCAACAAAAACAATGATACTTCACATTACAACTTTGTAGTCAAACATTTAACCTATCATCTTAGATTATAATTTGTGTTCCAAACAACATTGGGACGGGGACAGGTGCAGGGTGGAGGGGGTCAATGGGGGAAATAGGGGACATTGGTAATACTTTCAACAATAAAGATAAATTTTAAAAAACATTTATTATATGTAATTATTTTTTGTGTGGCTGTCCTTAATTGGCATTATAATTCAAAAGACGAACACTTGTTTCAAACACCAAATGTTTCTAACATTTTTGGACTGGCCTTACTTTCCTGCTATTGTTGGTGCTAACAGGACTTGGGCCGTGATGTCAGTGGGGAATGAAGTGTTGCACATGTGAGGAGAATGATGAGGAGAAAATGGAGATACGTCCCTTAGTATCATCATACTCTTCTTTTCAGGGAAATATCTTCATTCTCTACTGATCTAAGATTATAATGAGAGCATAGGACAAGTGTACCCTATCTTCTTCTCTCAGGGGATAGGGACTGTGCCCCCCTCTTGATAAGACACCTCCAATGATCACTTACCGTACTTTGAATCTTGTCTACTGCATTGCTTCTATAATCTCCCGTAGCATTATACTGCTTTAAAGCTTTCTCATAATTATTCTTAAAGCTGTCCTTAATCTATAGCAAAGAAACACAAGGCCAATAAACAAAGTCAAATAAGAAATTCCTACATCTGACAGCAGCAATATGCATGGTAATTAACTTCTATGGACCAATCCTGTCCTTCAAGGGATATAGTTTAGCCGAGGGGACTACTAATGTTTGTAAGCAAAACATTACAATAAAAGATGATAACCGCTACAAGTTCAAAGTGCTATGGGAGCATGTATTTATTCAAGTGGCAGCTCTGTACTGCTGTATTCACCCCACCCCAATCTTTATCCAGTTTTAATAGCACAAATTTGATGCCTATGGAATGTTTAAGCTACTTCACTTTGGGAGGATGCACTACCACATTGTAAAAAATACTCTCATTGATGAGCCTTCACTACTCACTGAATCATTTAGTAGCCCCAGGCTTAAGAGAGTGGAATGCTGATTCCTAATTCAATATTAAGGTTTTCATGATGTGCATTAAGTATATCCAGTCTTTTCTGTGTGGCATAAATGGAGATGGTATCAATTTTGTGCTTTAAATAGTTTCCTATCCAAGTTATAAACTGTACCATCTCCACTTTAATAGGTACTTATACACAGAAAAATTACTAGAAATACATGTAATTATGGGCATCTTTAATTTTGTTCTGGTGATTGTTAGTCTTCACCATTTTTTAAAATTTTCTTTTATATTAAAAGTGGACTAGAATTTTTACAAGAAAGCCATTCTTGTTAGCTATGAGTTGCAAAAATAAGGCTTTAAAACACAACTGTAAGTGATTTTTAAACTAGTCAAAGTTGTCTTTAACTCTGTGATTTAAATGAATCCATTTTTATCTCCTAAACTCTGGCTTACCTCATGTCTGAAAACAAATCCAACAATGGCAGCGACCAGTTCAACCAAAAAAATGAGAGTCAGAAACATTGCATACTGCAGGATAAAAAAAAAGTCTAAGTCAGCATAAATTAGATACATCACAACAGCAAAGGGAGTCAAGGGAAAATGGTCTCTTCAATCAGCGTGTTTTTTATTGAAAAGGACAGGGAAAGCACAACAGAAGTGGTAACTGGCAGCTGAACTATTACTTGGTAAGTTTTCATAAGGAACCAGAGAAATCTTAAAAGGCCATGGCCAGTTCCAAAAAAGCAAAGCCCACTTCTAAGGAAAATAAGGACTCACCAGTTTTAGCATCCACGCAGAAGCTCGGCAGGTAGCAAAACAGCCAAAGGTGCCCAAAAGAATGATGACAGTGCCAGTGCCGATGAGCACGAAGGGAACATTGGTGGCCTTCTCATTTAAAAGGGAGAAATAATTCTCCAGGCTCACCTTGCCCCAAATGCCAACGGCAAGAAGGATAACACCAGTGATCTATGTGGGAAATCAGAGAATAAAAAGTTATACACTGATTTGAATAGACTTAAAAGTGATTTATGTATATTCAAACCACAAACCACTAGGTATTTAAGTAACAATAGGTGTGACAATTATTTAGCAGTCCATGGCCACAGAGCTGTGGCTGGGATGTACCAGACAAGGAGGGGGAGGGGTGTAAAGGGGATCTGCTCAAAAGGGCAGGCCTTTATAAATCCACAGCTGGATCATTTTAGGCAGCCCAGGTAGCCAGGGTGAAGCCAGGGGGCAGCTAGAGAAGGCAGCTTAATAAAATCCTTAAACTTCATCTGTTTTGCTGTATAAACACAAACCCAGGGTATACTTGCCCGAGGGATCAAAAGTTTCTTAACTGTCTTACTCCTGCTTAATAAAACCTTCCTGGAGGGGCGGGGTATTTTTATGAATTCCAGAAACTTCCCCTTCCCCCAACATCAGCGATGAGTACAAAGGGATGGTACACAAAAGCAAGTCCAAGGATAGATTGGCGGGAATGGGGCCATTACCATACTTACCTGTGAAATACTCCCCTCTTATGAAGCAGTGAAAAGAAAGAGACTATTATGCAAGCAAAAGCCCTCAGAGTGGCCAGCCCAGCCCTGCTTCTCTAAAGGTCCGGGGACACCCTCTGCATACCCTGGAGGGTAAACTCCCTTCCTCGCCGCCCCCCTCCCCACCCCACCCCGCATCGAATTTGAATGCTGGGCACGTCTGGGTTCCTCAGTTCAGCCTACCGGCCGCCGCCAGTCCGCACCACGACCCCGGCAAGGGCGAGATGCACGCGCTCAAGCCCCAGCAACTCGTCGCCTGAGTCCCCACAGCACCTCTGCCCAAATCTCTCCACCCCATGTCTCCCCTGGAATCCCGGACCTGAGCTCCCTCCGCTCAGGGTCACACCCCCAACCCAAACCCAGGGTCCCCTCTCGTTCCCGGGCGTCTCCGTCTCTCACCCAGAATATGAAAGTGTAGATCAGAAGGACGCTCTTCAAACAAGTGATGACTGGTTTAGTCTGCAGTCTGCGAGACGGGGACGCCATGACTAGCCCTGGACCCTGCCCGCCGAACTGGGGATCAGAGCCGAGGAAGCGAAAAGCGGCGTCCCCGAGTCTCCCCGGAAACTGCCGAGCACTTACGAGCGTCCGCAACTGAGAAGAGCCGGAAACACTGTTCAGTTTCTAGAGGGCGAAGTCCTGAAGGTTGCCCGGAAAGTGCGACAATTTCCGAGCGCCCCCTGCCGAAGGTTACTGAAAACTATATACAAAGGTTCTAGTGTTGGGAATTTCTTAGATCTTTCAGTGTACCTGGCTTCCTTTTTGCACTAAAAATCTTCCCCGGTGCCCCCCTCGCCCCGCCTCTCCGCGGTTCTTATAACTTCATGTTTCTATCATCATCAGCGCCCGCGCTGAGATTCGGCCTCGTCGGCCCTTAGTGCCCTAGAAGGAAAGAAAAGAGTAAAAAGTTACAAGTGACCTAAGAACATTTTCATTACATGGCAAAATACCCACAAGAAATGTATTTCCAAGGAGGAAGCGGGCTGCGAAGCGATACATGCAGTCACACGTTTTGAGACAAAAACTGAAGGGAAAAGTGCGATTTACTTGAGGGGCAGGATTAGGCTGCTTTGTTTCTCACTTGTTTTGTGCTTTTCAATTTTTGAGCATTGTTTTATGTGGTGGGGAGAGAGTATAAAAATGAAAGGATTGTGAGAAATAATCGCTTGTTGAAAGAATTCCAAGCTAGGTATGACAGATTGATAATACATTTTAGAATTTCCTCTTCTCATTCTCTAAGTAATTGGAAAGTTGAGGGGAAAGTGTTTAAAAGTAATTAATGCTGAAGCGGAAGTTCAGCCATTAGGGAAAACTTTTAAAAAGGGAAGGTGCTACAGAGAATGCCAGGTAAATGTGATCCCCTTTTAAATGTTAAAACTGAAAGGCACACTATATTCCAACCCCTGGGTTTTCAGATCAAGAACCAGCTGATCATAAAGAGGCTGACATCTAAGGTCACACAGCTAATAGCAAAACCAAAATTTACTGTGCTAGTATTATTTTTCCTTTTAAATCATATGTGTAGGTAGCTCCATGTCCCCATGTTATGTTTCATGAACACAGAACATGTAGTAAGGTCTGGTTCCTCAACTAAAGTGTAAGCTCTTTGAAGGCAGAGGCTGATAGTCTAGTGAGTGGGTGTTATTGCTAGAGGACCACAGTTGCCTAGCCAACTGACACAAGCTTAACATCATAAATGGGCATTGAGTAGTTTGCTATGGCAAAAAGTGAAAGAGAGACGAATGCCCAAACCTTTTTACTTGAAACCTTGCTTTAAACGTATACCAGAAAACAGGAATGTTCCATTGATTTGGTCACACAGAGCTTCCCTGTGCTTCAAATATTGACCTAGGACCAGCTCCTTTTAGCATCCTGCCAGATGTCTGAGGCCCTAGAGAGCAACTATTGGAGAATGAATTACTTGTACTGCCAGGCTTTACCCTAGAATTTTATCCTAAAATTACAAAAGCCTAATACATAAATACATGCAGAGAATGGGTAAATGATACATCTATAATCCTATTAGCACTGAGGCAAGGTCACCAGGAAATATACCATAGCATACATCACCTTTTCAAGTACCACATATGCCAAAGCTACAGGAAATAACTGTAAGGGGGACTCTAAGTGTATATTATATAAAGATTTCTTCTAAGGCTAGATAATATTCTCTGAGAGGTTCTCCTATCAAATAAGTATCAAGGGAAATCCTGCTAATTCCTTGTCATCTTAAATGGAAGTTTCCTCTGAAATTTAGGTTTGTACAGTGTCCTGGAAGGGATTTTCGTTGTAAGCCCCAGAGCAAAGAAATATTTTTGTGGCTGAAGAAAAAACAAAATAGTCAAAGCAAAAGCCACATCTTATTTCCAAAAATGTGTTGATTTTTCTCTTCTCCCTTCCTCTGACACTCACAACGCTGCTTTGTTTGAATAGCAGTCAGTGCCAAATTAAACCAGAAGCTGACGTGGAATTTAATATTCTTGTGGCCACAACACCTTGCACCTCTGTCTCCCACCCTGCTACACCCCCAGCCCCACCATGCCACCAAACTCAGTTCAGTTTAGTTCAAATTTAGGTGTGGGTTTGAGTCCAAACCCAGATCAAAGAGGCATCTAATCACATCTAAGGCAATATAAGAAGTAATTCTCTAGGTCAGAAGATAAATTTATTCTTTAAAGTATTAATGATGACTGTAGCATTGACCATTGGCTATGTACCAACCACAGTTGCTAAGCACTCAACATGTGTCACAATATATATACATCATAAAAGCCATTATTGTGATGTCAAGACTACTACTGGCAGCAACTTACAGATGAAGAAACAGGTTCAGAGAGGCTAAGTACCTTGCTTAGAACTAGCCCTGCCAACTTCTATTTCCATCAGAAACAGGACTCTCTGTAATGAGACATGGCTGCCATTGTATAAACGGCCGTCTCGGCTGGGAATAACCCTACCAAAGACTGCTGTACTCAGACATTTAGCCATGAAAAAGGGCTCTTTGGAGCCCTTGAAATACAAGAACCTCAATCATTTCCCCAATTTTGCCTTGTATTTGGAGTTTTTTGTTGAGTTTTATTTTTGCCTTCACTCTAATAGCCCAAATACCTAAAAAGTTACCCTTTCACTTCCCAGAGTGGCGTGTAGAGCATTCAGTACTTTTTCTGGTTCAACCTCTTAGTTTCTCCCTCTTCCTAATTACAAAAACACGTTTGGTACTGGAAATGTGGGAAACAAGGAGAATATTTTCTTAACTATTGTTGCTGCTTGTTTTACATTAAATATTTAGTAGGAATCTTTGTACCTACCTTATTAACTTCCTGTAACCTTGGAGATTAGGTTTACTTGTTTTTCTTCGGCATTTAAACTATGCTTCCCCCAGCAAATATGGTATCAACTTATTTCCTACTGCTTTTCCAATGTTAAATAGACACATTATGATTATCTCCCCAATAAACAAGACATTCCCTATTCCCTTCCCACCCTCCTGCCTTACTCAAAATTTCTGCCCCCTACTTAAGTACTTAAGGTTAAACTCAACCCCAACTCAAAGAGATCATCCTTTCTCCACCACCAATACAAATCCCCATTCCCCCACCACTGCTCCTCCTTCCCACTTCCCACCTCTCCTCACCCCAACCCCACCCCTATCTTCCCCCACCTCCCATCTCCCATTACCCCTCCACCTCCTCTCACCCCCTCATCACCCCACACACATACCTTTCTCTAACATCAGTACCCAGTCTGACCACTCACATTAACTCAGACACTTAGTTACTACAGTACCTGGTACTTGTTTTCTTCTCTACTTACCTATAATATGCCCTGCTGCCTACATGTTCAGAAACTACTTGAAGAGCCAGTGTGCCAGGCTTATTCACCCCCTTTTATACTCTCCCAGCACCCTAGGACACAATGCTCAATTGATGACCTCATTTGGTGCTCAGCCAATCCCTGTTGAGCTCACTGGTCAGAGCTGGTCTGTGAGGCTAATCCCTTAGTAGCGACTCAGATTTGATTAATTAAGTTAAATTTTAAAAATTAAATGTCTAAGCCATCCCAATATCATATTGTCATAAAACAGAAAAATTAAGTTGAACTGCTGCATAATGTCTTGGGACATTACTACACTCTGTCTTAGGAATCAGTAAAAAGAATACATTTTATCTCTTATTTACATAAAGAGCTTTATCACTTTGATTTTTCTAATACCTTTTCTAGAATCCCTTCAATTACCTTTGTCTAAGTGCCTATCATAAAATTTTAAAGTACCTCCTACTTATTAAAATCTCATTTTACATTACTACCACCAGATAAACATCATTTAAACACATAATTCAAACATCATCATTTAAATAAATAATTCATATGTACAGTTTTAAAAATCAGTTTCCTAAATAGGAATATCTTTTATTTCTATTGTCTCTTACATATTCTCATTATTCCTTCTCTGAAATTCTTTTCTGTGACTATTTTTCATTCATTGTTTTTCCATTCACTCCTTTCAGATTATCCATGAATCCTTTCCTCCTTTTTCAGTCATGATCTTGCCTTCTTCAAAAAAAGCTCATCGCCGTAACCGGTTTGGCTCAATGGATGGAGCGTCAGCCTGCAGACTCAAGGGTCCCGGGTTTGATTCCGGTCAAGGGTATGTACCTTGGTTGCAGGCACATTCCCAGTTGGGGGTGTGCAGGAGGCGGCTGATCGATGTTTCTCTCTCATCGATGTTTCTAACTCTCTATCCCTCTTCCCTCCTCTCTGTAAAAAATCAATAAAATATATATTTTTTAAAAAGAAAAAAAAAGCTCATACTATACAACTTGGGACACATAGAAATGAGAAATACTCTTAAATAGTATTGAAATTCACAATTCCAGGTCGATTTTCATTAGTCCCTTTTCTAAGAAAGTTGTGTCTAGTCTAGCTTGATAAGCTTTGCTGAGATCTCAGCTAGGCAAGTCAGTCACTAAATCTAATTTTTTCTTAAAACGATACCTTGCCTGGCTGGTGGCTCAGTGGTTGAGTGATGACCTATAAACCAAGAGATCACGGCTCTATTCCCAGTCTGGGCACATGTCTGAGTTGCGGTCTTGAACCCCAGTGGGGGCTGTGTAAGAGGCAGCTGATCAATGATTCTCTCCCATCATTAATGTTTCTATCTATCTCTCCCTCTCCCTTCCTCTCTGAAATCAATAAAATTATATTTTTTAAAAACAATATGTTATTAACTCTGAGGAGCTTCATATTAAAAATCTTGAAGTTGAAAATGATACTGAACTTTAAGAAGTTTAAGAAATTTATATTTTTCAGTGCTGTTATTTTCTTTGTCTTTGTCTTATCTTCCCCACCAAATTATATGGACAGGTGTTTTATTTGACTTTACATCCTTAAAGTGCCTAACAGTATTATCCACACAGAGTAAATGCTGAAGAAATGTTGTGGGGTTTTTTTAATTAACCCTGCTTGTTTTGGGTAAGCTCTTTATATATATTATGCTTCACAGAATGCTGTCCCTCTTCTCTCATTTATCCCCTTACTTTGTTCTCTCTATGATTTCCATATTCTCCCCCCTTCTCTTTCTTCTTTAAACACTCTCTGCCACCCCTTTGTCTTTTCCTTCCAGCTCTAAGTGGGATATAAGGTCTTAGGCAGCACCCTCATCCTAGTGCAGTGATGGCGAACCTTTTGAGCTCAGCGTGTCAGCATTTTGAAAAACCCTAACTTAACTCTGGTGCTGTGTCACATATAGAAATTTTTTGATATTTGCAACCATAGTAAAACAAAGACTTATATTTTTGATATTTATTTTATATATTTAAATGCCATTTAACAAAGAAAAATCAATGAAAAAAATGAGTTCGCGTGTCACCTCTGACACGCGTGTCATAGGTTCGCCATCACTGTCCTAGTGTATGCTAGGCTCTGCGTTTGGTGCTGGGGAAATGAAGACTAAACACTCACAATCAAGTAGGGGACAGAGTATAGTCTGAGATGAACAGACTAGTGTAGTAAGGAACAGATATTGTCATAGGTGAACAATAAGTGTGATAAATCCTATAACTGAGACATAAACAAAGTGATGTGATAAAAAAGAAGGTGAATAAAGGACTTGTATGCATGCATATAAGCCCAACCAATGGACACAGACAACAGGGGGGCGAGGGCATGAGTGGGGGAGTGGTTTATGGGGGGGGGAATGAGGTCACATATGTAATACCATAATCAATAAAGAAATTAAAGATTGGGGGGGGGAAAGGAAGGTGAAGTAAACCATCTCTGGCTGAAGTGGGCTGAGGGCAACTTCTCAGCAGCAAAGATGGATATGACTTCCAAGACTAGGAAAGGAGGGAAAAGAATGCAAGGTAGAGTAAAAATCCTATATAATAAAAGCCTAGGTGGCATCTGGCCCTTGCGAAGCCCTCACATGATGCCCTCATGCGATGCCCTCATGTGACGTGGCCACAAGATAGCCGCCACAAGGTGGCTGCACACAGTGGAGGCGGGGTCCAGTGGCAGCTCCAGGGGTGAGGCCTGGGGGTACCACGGCTATGGCTATGCACAGCATGGAGGAGGCTGATCCCAGCATCTCTGCCACCTGCATGGAGGAGGCGGGTTCCAGCAAAAAAGGCGGGTTGCAGCAGGGAAGGGAACTTTTGGGCGATCAGGCTGGAGGGAAGGGCAGTTGTGGGTGATCAGGCCAGTATGGGAGGACAGTTGGGGATGATCAGGCCCTGGCAGGGTTGCCAGTTGGAGGCAATCAGGCCAGCAGGGGTAGGCAGTTGGGGGAGATCAGACCCTGGCAGGGGAGGGCAGTTGGGGGCAATCAGGCCCTTGCAGGGGAGGGCAGTTGCTGGTCACCTGGCTGACAGAGGAGGGCAGTTGTGGGCGATCAGGCCCCAGTGGGCGAGGGCAGTTGTGGGTGATCAGGCCAGCAGGGATGGGCAGCTGGGGATGATCAGGCCCCGGCAGGGGAGGGCAGTTGGGGTCATCAGGCCAACAGAGGAGGGCATTTGTGGGCAATCAGGCCCCGATGGGCGAGGGCAGTTGTGGGTGATCAGGCCAGCAGGGGTGGGCAGTTAGGGACGATCAGACCACAGCAGCGGAGAGCAGCTGGGGGCGATCAGACCCTGGCAGTAGGGGGCATTGGGGGCCATCATGCCAGCAGGGGAGTTCATTTGGGGGCCATCATGCCGGCAGGAGAGGGAAGTTATGGGTGATCAGGCCTGTAGGGGAGGGCTATTGGGGACGATCAGACCCTGGCAGGGCAGGGCAGGGCAGTTGAGGACCATCAGGCTGGCAGGGGGGGCATTTGGGGGCCATCTTGCCAGCAGAGGAGGCCTGTTGGGGGTGACCTGGATGGCAGGGGAGGGCAATTGGGGGCAATCAGGCCGGTAGGGGAGGGCAGTTGGGGCAATAAGGCCGGCAGGGGAGGCCAGTTGGGGGCGATTAGGCCAGCAGGGTAGGGCTGTTGGGGGAAATCAGGTCCTGAGAGGGGAGGGAAGCTAGGGGCGATCAGACCCTGCCAGTAGAGGGCATTGGGGGCCATCAGACCAGCAGTGGAGGGCATTGGGGGCCATCATGCCAGCAGGGGAGTTCAGTTAGGGGCCATCATGCCGGAAGGAGAGGGCAATTGTGGGTGATCATGCCAGCAGAAGAGGGAAATTGGGGGTGTTCAGACCCTTGTGGGGAGGGCAGTTGAGGGAGATCAGACTCTGGCAGGGGAGGGCAGTTGAGGACCATCAGGCTGGCAGGGGGGGCATCTGGGGGCCATCTTGCCAGCAGAGGAGGCCTGTTGGGGGCGACCTGGATAGCAGGGGAGGGCAATTGGGGGCAATCAGGCCTGTAGGGGAGTGCAGTTGGGGGCAATAAGGCCAGCAGGGGAAGGCTGTTGGGAGCAACCATGCCAGAAGGCAAGGGCAGTTGGGGGCCATCAGGTCCTGGCAGGGGAGGGCAGTTGAGTGTGATCAGACCTTAGCATGGGAAGGCAGTAGGAGGTGATCAGGTTGGCAGGGGAGGGCTATTGAGGGTGATCTGGCCAGCAGGGTAGGGCAGTTGTGGGCAATCAGGACAGCAGGGAAGGTCAGTTGTGGGCGATCAGGCCCCGGCAGGAGAGTGCAGTTAGGGGTGATCAGAACCTGTCAGGGGAGGACAGTTGTGGGCGATCATGCCAGCAGTGGTGGGCAGTTGGGGGAGATCAGACCCTGGCAGGGGAGGGCAGTTGGGGGCAATCAAGTCCATGCAGGGGAGGGTAGTTGGGGATCATCAGGCCAACAGAGGAGGGCAGTTGTGGGCAATCAGGCCCGAATGGGGGAGGGCAGTTGTAGGCGATCAGGCCAGCAAGGAAGGGCAGTTGGGGATGATCACACTCCAGCAGGGTTGGCAGTTGGGGGCGATCATGCCGTCAGGGGAGCCTGTTGGGGGTGACCAGGCCAGCAGGGGAGGGCAATTGGGGGCAATCAGGCTGGTAGGGGAGGGCAGTTGGGGACGATCAGGTCTGAAGGGTAGGGCTCTTTGGGGCGATCAGGCCCTGGCATTAGGGGGCAATGGGGACCATCAGGCTGGCAGTGGAGGGTAGTTGGGGGCCATCATGCCGGCAGGCGAGAGCAGTTGTTGGCAAACAGGCCAGCAGGAGAGGGCAGTTGGGGGCAATAAGGCTGGCAAGGGAGGGCAGTTGGTGACAGAAATGCCTCAATGGGGAAGGGCAGTTGTGGGCGATCAGGCCAGCTGGGAAGGGCAGTTGGGGGCGATCAGACCCTGGCAGGTTTGGCAATTGGGGGCAATCATGCCGGCAGGGGAGGGTAGCTGGGGGCAATCAGACCTTGGCATGGGAGGGCAGTTGAGGGCCATCAGGCCTTGGCATGGAAAGGCAGTTGGGGATGATCATGCAGGCAAGAGAGGTCAATTGTGGGCTATCAGGCTTCTGCAGGGGAGGGAAGTTGGGGATCATCAGGCTGACAGAAGAGGCGATCAGGCCCTGGCGAGTAGGCTGGCAGAGGAGGCCAGTTGGAGGCAATCAGGCCCCTGCAGGAAAGGGCAGTTGGCAGCCATTAAGCCAGCAGTGAAGGGCAGTTGTGGGCGATCAGGTCAGCAGGGGAGGGCCATTGTGGGGGATCAGGCTGGCAGGGGAGGGCAGTTGGGGGCAATCTGGCCAGCAGGGGAGGGCTTTTGGAGGTGACCAGGCTGGCAGGGAGCTGGGGGTGATCAGGCCAGCAGGGAGGGGCAGTGGGGTTGATCTGACTGGCAGGGGAGAACTGTTGAAGGTGACCAAGCCAGAAGGGGAGGGCATTTGTGGGCAATCATGCCAGCAGGGGAGCGCAGTTGGGGGCGATGAGGCCGGCAGAGGGGGGCAGTCATGGATGATCAGGCCGGCAGGGGAGGGCAGTTGGGTGTGATAAGGCTGCAGGGGAGGGCAGTTGTGGGCGATCAGACTCTGGGAAGGGAGGTCAGTTGTGGGTGATCAGGCCAGCAGGGGAGGGCTGTTGGGGGCAATCATACTGGCAGGGGAGGGAAGTTGGAGTCAATCAGAACCTGGCAGGGGAGGGCAGTTGGGGGCCATCAGGCCTGCATGGGGAGCAGTTGGGGGCGATCAGACCCTAGCAGGAGAGGGCAGTTATGGGCAATCAGGCCAGCAGAAAAGGGCTGTTGGGGGTGAGCAGGTCGGCAGGAGAGGGCTGTTGGGAGCGGCCAGGCTGGCTGGGAAGGATATTTTGGGCGATGAGACTGGCAAGGGAGGGCAGTTGGGGCGATCAGGCCCTGGCAGGGGAGGGCAGCTTGGGTAATCATTCCAGCAAGGGAGGGCAGTGGAGGCAATCAGACCCTGGCAGGTGAAGGCAGTTGGGGGCCCTCAGAACGGCAGGGGATGGCAGTTGTGGGCGATCAGGCTGACAGGGCAGGGCTGTTGGGGGTGACCAGGCCAGCAGGGGAGGGCAGTTGTGGGCAATCAGGCTGTCTGGAGAGGGCAGTTGGGGGCCATCAGACTGGCAGGCGAGGGCAATTGTGGGCAATCAGGCTGGCAGGCAGAAGGAGTTAGGGGCAATCAGCCAGGCAGGCAGGCGAGCAGTTAGGAGCCAGTGATCCCATATTGTGAGAGGGATTGGGCCTAAACAGGCAGTCAGACATCCACTGACGCGTCCCAGATTGGATAGGGTGCAGGCTGGGTTGAGGGACACCTCCCTGGGCCGAGCCAGCTCAGCCAAGGGTTCGAAAGCCTGAGTGAGGGTGGAGAAGGATGAAGAAATGACAGACAAAGAGAATAAGCTGGGTCTAGGTCAGCCGTGGGCAAACTATGGCCCGTGGGCCAGATCCAGCCCATTTGAAATGAATAAAACTAAAAAAAAAAAAAGACCATACCCTTTTATGTAATGATGTTTACTTTGAATTTATATTAGTTCACACAAACACTCCATCCATGCTTTTGTTCCGGCCCTCCGGTCCAGTTTAAGAACCCATTGTGGCCCTCAAGTCAAAAAGTTTGCCCACCCCTGGTCTAGGTGGATCTTCCTGTGCCTGGCTGAGGCCACAGAGAGAGATCCAGAGGCAAGCTGAGCCTTTATTTTATAGTCAGAGGTAAACAAGGTAGTGGTCACCATAGTTACAGTGTTCTTGTGCGTTTCACTTGTTTTGGCAGCACTTGCTGTACCTCCCACAGCCCATTAGCTACCTAGGAAGGATCTAGGGAGGTCATAAGGTCAAGCCTAATTATGCTAAGAGGACTGTGCCTTCTAAGCTGGGAATTGTTTGTGGCTTTGCCAACAGGTCAGTCCGAGGCTTAACCCTATAGCCGCACCCTACACCTCCCCATGCACGAATTTCATGCACTGGACCTCTAGTGTCTGTATAAAGGCACTAAGGTGTGAAAGGAAGAGCAAGAAGTTATGCGTGTCCAGAATGAGAAGTCATGAGGTAAATTATTAAAACTAATCTGAGGACATAGGTAGGGTTTGCTTGTGAAGGATTTGGTATGCTCTGTAAGGAGTTTGACTATGCTCTTTGCCAAGATGGAGCCAGTGAAAGGTTTGTTTGTTTGTTTGTTTGTTTGTTTGTTTGTTTGTTTGTTAGAAAGAAAACAACCCTCATAAAATTTTTCTTCCCTCTCTCAGTCTCTCTCTCTGTCTCTCTCTCTCTCTTTCTCTCTCTCACACACACACACTTAATAGATTCACTATTTTCTAACACATGTGCTTAGAGTCAACACTTATTTTGATTTCAAGGGCCCTACAATCTTGTACTATCCTGTTTATTCAATTTTTTCCCTACTACTTCCTGTACTTCCCTCTAACCAGTTAGCCCAAACCCCTCTGACCTAACAATGAGCTCTTGTTTATATAATTTTCCTTTCTGGAGAACAGACTAAGGACCGCCTCTTCCCACGGGATGCTCAGAGAATCTTTACAGTCTCTACCAGTGGTCAGGAAACTGCGGCTCGCGAGCCACATGCGGCTCTTTGGCCCCTTGAGTGTGGCTCTTCCACAAAATACCGACTTCTGCGCATGGGCCATGAAGTTTCAATCGCATTGTACATGCACGCCCGCATGTGGTATTTTGTGGAAGAGCCACACTCAAGGGGCCAAAGAGCTGCGTGTGGCTCGCGAGCAGCAGTTTGCCGACCACTGGTCTATACCATATATTTTGGAACTTTATATGGTCTTGTACTATTTTCTAATTGTTTGTACCCTTTCTCTCCTCTACTAAACATAAACCCTCTGGAAGCTGGAGAGTAAGCTCCTTAAAATCAAGGATCACACAGTTCTTACTCACCACTGTCTCCTAGTTCATAACTTATAATAGATGCCTAAAGAAGGTCACTTCCCTAAGCATACACAATTGTAATCAAGAACATCTTTTTGAATGTCTGTCTCCTTTATTTCATCAGGGCAAGAATTTTTGTCTTTTTGGTTCACTGATGTCTCTCAGGCACCTAGAAGTGTGTGTGTGGCAAATAATAGGTGCTCAAAAATATTTCTTAAATTAATTATGGATCTAGATTTCAGAAATTTTTGTTTGTCTACCATCCTTAACACAGTAGATGTTTGATAAATTTTTTGAATTAATGAGGCCACAATCATATCTTCAGCTTCTTTATACCACTATCACTGTTGAACACATGGTAGACACTCAATTCATATTTATGATTGATAGATTGGAAATTAAATAGGCTTGTTACTGAACTTTTTGTTATCATAGCTGAAAAGAAGTTACCAATTTGTTTGCACATACAGGGAAGAACACCTTTCTATAGCAGTTAAAATATTTCTACTATGACCACTGATTTTTTTAAGGATGGAAATGTCAACTCTGAGGTGACAGAGAATATAAGGAGTTGGCCTGCGCTATAGTAGAATAGTTATCAGATACTAAAAAGAAATCTCGCTTAGTGAAAAGAAATATAGTCCTCCATCGGAAGACACTGGGAAACAGCTTAGCAATGGCTACAACCTTGCCATGAACAGAACATCTAGATTAACTTAAACAGCCTTCAGCTAAAGCCTCTCTAAGCATGCTTTCCCTCCACTCATTACAGGAAATCAGTCTTTATTCTTCAGCCAAGAAGTGCATGGTAGTTTTTGTAAACAACATAATCTTATCAGAAACTGAAGTCCATAGAAGTTAGGTAATCAGTGCTAGGGTTTAAAAGTGTATCTAACCCTGGTATATCGCAAGGCAACTAGGAATAGTGAGTACTAAGGAACTACAGGGAAATCTTCAAGGAATGTCAGAGTCAGCTATGCTCTTCTTCAAATTTGAGAAATTCCTTTTCATTCAACCTTGATGTGATGCTGAGTCATAAAAAGACCGCGCTCTCCAGTACGCCACATCTCTAGGGAGGCCAGCCTCTGTTAGTCATTACTATAAGCACAGGCATGGGGCCAGCGCCATTCACACTTTCCCCTGTTCTGCAGCAGACAGACTGAGTTCTTCTAATCCTTGTGTTCCTTCTCCCCAACCTCTCTAAAAGCCTTCTCTGAGGGAGAAATAGCTATAGCTTGGGGGCTAATATAGCTTTAAGGAAACTTTTGGCAGATGCGGATGTCCTAACATCTGGGCAGTTTTAACAGAATCCCGGAGGCCCGGACAGACCGGGAGCCACTCGTTCTAGGAATGTTAAATTAGAAGTTTTTTCAACTGATGAGAGAAGCAGAGAGGAAGGAGAAAGAGAACAAGGAGAGAAAAAGACAGCACAAAAACCTATAAAACAGGTAAGATCTGCTGCTTAATCCCTCTCCACTACACTACTCTCACTTTACAACCATGGGGAGTAACAAGATTCATGACTTGGGCAACATGGCTGGGGGTGGAGGGGAAGAAAGAAGTTCTTTTATGAAACTGGATCATATGCTATTTTTCATTTGAGCTGTGACCTGGCTGCAGATACAGGTTCCCACCACCTTCCCAATCCTCAGCAGTGGGATGGCTGACTCCAGTGAGTCAAATTCTCAGTCTGAAATTGTGGAGGAGGTGGGCAGGGAAGCAGTCATAGTCTCAGAGCATTGGGTCTGGAAAGGAAAGTCCTTGCTCCTGAACTAAGGAATTGGATTGAGGCTGCATGTGGGAGGCGGTTTCAGGGATTAGTTTATCTAGCTATTCATGTTCCTGAATTTCTTTAAACTCCTCCTTCTCCTTTGGTTCTCTTTTTCTGATTTTCTCTCTTTCCTTCAGCTCTGGCAGATTACTTTTCTTTCTAGCTTCTCTCTCACATCTTTCCACTTTCCCTGCCTCCCTCACTTGCTCTCACCTTTTCTCTATCCTGCTTCCTTGCCACTGTCTAGACAAAGTCTGAAGTCAAGTAGCAATAAATTGGAAGATGAATTCATGCCATTCCTGGACTTCTTGTGTCCCTTGAGGACTCTGGCCATAATCTGCCATCTTTTTGTTTCTCCATTTCTGGGACTGACACCTTCCCCTGAGCACAGCATTTCTTTGAAAGTATGTGGGTGAATAGGTATTTACTGAAAAGTCCAGTGGCCAGTTTATACCAATGGGCAGCAAGTTTTAATACTGTCATTTATGAAGTATTTGCCTACTGGGAACCACAAAACTCTAATCCCACCAGAGTGAGACCCGGACAGGAAATGAGAAGGCAATTGGAGCTTGCTCACCCTCTCCTCACGTACCTCAGTAGGTTCTTCCCAACCTCACTTGACTTCCTGCTGGCTCAGCAGGGTAAAACTAGAAGGTTAGACTTGAACTGAAAGCCAGAAGCCACTACCAAACCACTAAGCTTCAAAAACCAAAGCTATGAACATAGGTAGGGTATATTTACTAACTAAAGATAGGAGACATTCAGTCCTGTCCAATACAAAGTTGGTAATAATAACTAATATATAATGATTGTTTCCCTATGTTCCAGGTAATAATTTTTCTATAAGGTAGATAAATATGAACAACAATGTGGTGATTGCCAGTGGTGGGGGAGAGGGAGGTAGAAGAGGTTATGGGGGAATAAAAGGTGATGGAAGAAGACTTGACTTGGGGTGGTAAAAACACAATATAATGTACAGATGACATGTTGTAGAATTGTGCACCTGAAATCTGTATAATTTTGTTAACCAGTGTCACCCCAATAAATAGGAAAAAAATTAACAAGCTGGGAAAGAATGTAGATACTATTATTATTCTCATTTTATAGATGAGGAAACTGAGGCTCAGAGAAGTTAAAGAATTTGCCCATATCCCCATACCTTATAGGGACAGAATTGAATACATATTCAGATCTGTATAACTCTAGTGTTCAAGCTTAGTCCATACAAGCTAATGCTTTCCCAGATTAGTGGTTAAGGAAATACCAGCTATATTGATTAAACCATTTAGATAACAGGATTTCATCTTTATTCTATACTAGTAGCCAGTATGTTGCTGATGCCCTCCTGTAGCTCTCTGCCTGCTGCCCCGCCCTCCTGTAGCTCCCCCGCTCCCCCTCATAACTTGTTGCCCTGCCCTCTCCTGTAGCTCTCTGCTTCCCGCTTACTTGCTGAGCTTACTTGCTGCCCTGCCCTGTTCTGTAACTCTCAGTCACCGGCTTGTAGCCAGTAGTTCCCTGCCACCCTCCTGTAGCTCCTTCCCCATCCCCCTCCCCCCACCCTCCCACCCCTCATAGCTTGCTGCCCTGCCCCCTCCTGTAGCTCTCCGCAGCCCACTTGTACCTCACTGGTCCACCCTCCTGCTGATCCCTGATCTGGTCCTGACCTGCTTGGTCATTATGCCTCAGGGTATAACAGCTAATTAGCATATTCCTGTCTTATTACATAGGATGACTTTATGTTGGCCTTTTCCTGGTCTTGGTACCTCAGTGTCCCTCACTATAACTTGTACCATGGAATATTTGTATCTGAGCTCACCAAGGTCAATTGAAAATTGATTGTTTTTATATCCTTCTTCTGGGAAGGAAAAATACCATAAATAACAAATAGAGTCTTGTTATTCTATAAAGTGGAAGATCCTTACAAAAGGGGGATGATAAAATAGGCATTCATTAATTTAAAAATCTCTTCTTCCTCACAGATCCCACATTTCTGCTTCCTCTCACTTTTGGAAGTTCATTGATGGCTGATTTATGAAAGTTATTTTCCTTTGTTCTGGTACTTCTGGCCATCTACTCCTATTCTTGTCTCCCTAACAATCCCTACCCTTTAAAAGGATGTCGGGTAAAATAACTCAAAGAGGAGCTCTCTCTCTGCTGCTCTTCCTTGCTCAAGCAGTGACACCAACATGGTTAGCAGGTAAGTTCTAGAAGCTGTGGCCCATTATCTCCAGGGAAGGTGGGGCCTGGACCAGTCTTGGAGAAGGGAAGTGTTAGACTACAATGAGAGATACTTAAATTAGATACCAAGAACTATTCTCAACAACAAAGATGGTTAAACGTTGTAATAGGCCACTAAGGGAGGCTTTGAGGCAAACTAAAAGATATTTGAAAACAGCCTGTGCCCTAGCGGATTTTGCTCAGTGGATAGAGTGCTGGTCCATGGACTGAAGGGTCCTGGGTTTGATTCTGGTCAAGGGAACGTACCTCAGTTGCAGGCTTGATTCCCAGCCCCGGTAGGGGCAAATGGAGGAGGCATCTAATCAATGTGTCTCTCTGACATCAATGTTTCTCTCTGTGTGTCTCTCCCCCTCCCTTCTACTCTTTCTTAAAAAATCAATGGAAAAAATATACTTGGGTGAGGATTAACAAAAATGAGAAGGTCGGACTACATGGCTTTTGAGTCCATTATCTCACCTGCTTCACCTGCTTCTGCACTTAGCTTCTTCCCTCCCTCCCTCTCTCTCTCTCTCTCCTCTCTCCTCTCTCTCTCTCTCTCTCTCTCTCTCTCTCTCTCTCTCTCTCTCTCTCTCACCCCAGATCATATTGATAGGATGAGATTTTTAAAGCCCCTTTCTACCAACGATTTTAATGACAATACAGATCACATTCTCTTAAACAGGAATCCCCCAATTTCTTCTGGCTTGTTCCTTGCTTCAGAAGGTATGGGCAGTTCTGGATTCCTGAATGTTTCATCCTTTGCCCCTAGAAACATAGGGAGCTGAAGAGAACAGAGTCAGTGAGGAAAGGGGGAAGGGGAGTAGGAAGAATGATGGAAAGATAATGAGGGGGCAGACAGAGGTTTTTGATTGAGTCCAGCTGTAATTCCAAGTGCTAAGAATATTCTGTGGCCTGCAGTGTCTGCCCTCATGGAGGGCTGGGGGAGAGTAGGGGAAGGAGACAGGCCCAACCAATGGAATTAGGAAAATATCCAGAGATGAGTAAATAACAAACTGCTTCCATCACAGCCACAGTCATTGCAGCTAAAATTTTCCACATGTCCTGGGTTCCTGATGGAGGACTTTGGCAATAGCTCTGTTTGTCTGGAACAGCTGCATGAAGCTTTCAAACAAATATGCAAACTTCTCCTCTTTGGCTTAACCTAGCTTTGTAGGGGGTGAAGCACAAGGGATGTCATTGAGATGAAGAAATTCAAGTCAAGCCCTTGGCAAAGTACACACTGTTTGGAGTTAAAGGAGCCATCCACCCCAACTTCCAAAGCTTCAGTTCAAGTACATAACACCAAAATCCAGCCAAAGACCATAGGACTTAAGGAAGTGGAGATTAGATGCCTCAAAGCCCGATTTTGAACACCTGTAAGAAACCTCATGGAATACAAAGGCCTTTACCTTAATCAGGGTGAAAGCCTGAGCTATTGGAGTCTTGAGGAAAGGGCAGTTTTATTTTAAAACTTAGACCTATCTGAATTTCTCAAAGGGCTGTTTGCAAAGGTGGCACTGGCACTCCCACTCCCACAAGAATCACCAAGGTCACCACTCATTCTGAGGAGCCCAGACTGGGAAATCTCTTACAGCCCTGCAAACCCACTCATTCTTCTCTATTCTGTTTTTAGGAGACTATATGATGAGAGAAATTTGGAAAATTTCCAATAATCTTTCTCCAAATTGCTAGCTCAGCTGTCTGAGCTTGTTCCACTCATTTATTCATGCATTCGCTATATATACTGACTTCTCTATATGCATCCAGCACGGTTTTGTTCCCAGCTATAGCTTTGTTCTCAAATGGGAATGGCACAAGGAAAGCAGGGATAATCAGTAAAAGGACCCAGGAATAATCAGCCAGAGGTCGGGAATGGTTAAGAACATAAATAAAGCAAACAGTGGGTTAGAAGTGTATATTGGCATATCTATGCAGTTCAGAAAGTCAGAGCATATTTGCTATTATAAGCCAAGCATTAGTGTGGATCTGGAAATAGTCTTCAAATATCAGTTACTTTTCCAACCATACCTTTGTGAAGGGCAGTGCTTAGAGCGTCTGTACTATGGAACCCAGTAATAGACCTTACAGTAACCACTGAAGAATGCTGCCCAAATCTCTCTACCCCGGGGCTGAAGAGGGACAAGCAGATAGAACAATGTAGAAAGGGTGCCCTTCTAGTTTCTTATGTCTCATCTCAATATCCTAATATTCATAGAAAATACCCAATGACAGGCAGAGAGGGAAAATGGAAAGGCTTAAAGTAGTAAGGTGACTGCCATCACAAAGCAAACTTGGCACCGGTGCAGCTACCTCTGCACCCTGGTGGAGACTATAATTATCTGACTGAGTCTTCCCTCAGCTTTCCCACATCCCCTGTAATTCTAGAATGATGTAAAATACTTGTTGGCTTTACATCCCACACACACAGAGTAAAAAAAGCTGGATTGCAAAAAAGATTTCGGATTTTTAGCCCTGCTGCTGGACATTGTTCAAAGTTTTCCCCGACTGCCATCTTTAGTGGGGTGTCTGAGTTTGGTATTGAGAGAGTCAAACAGCCCTGGGCTGGAATGTCCACTCTACTTCTTGCTTGCTGGGAAACTTGAGCTACTCCTTCACTCCTCTGAACCTATTTCCTCATTTATGCATTAGAGAGAAATAAGGGTGTCAATTTCAGAGATGTTAGGATGGCATAATGAGATAGCACATGTAACGGGCTAAACACAGAACACGTGATGAGTGATGTTAGCAGTCATTGTTGTTATCCAGCCATAGGCCTCTGTCATTCCTGTTTGCTGGTCTGGGAAACAGAGGCTTGCTCCCTGCTGGTCATTTCCTTACAAGCAAGCTCTGGAACAGGAGTGTGGGGACTGAATCCTTTGCAGTGGTTCTCAACCTTGGCTGCACATTAGAATCACCTGGGAATCTTTTTAAAATCCTGATTTCTGGGCCTCATCCTCCGGAAATTCTGTTTCTTTGTTACTAATGTTGTGGCCCCACCCCATAACAAAGAAACAGAATTTCCAGAGGATGAGGCCCAGAAATCAGGATTTTAAAAAGATTCCCAGGTGATTCTAATGTGCAGCCAAGGTTGAGAACCACTGCTTTAGGGAATCACACACATCTGGCCTCCTGTTTACAAGAGCTGTTTGAAGCTAATGCTAAACTGAAACAGCTGGTGAGAGTTTTTTTGCCTCCATGAAGAAACCTCCCATGTGAGAAAAGTGAGAGCAAGCCTGGGGAGAAATAAAGGGAAGCCAGAAGAACTGAAATGGGAAAATATAAAAAGTCAAGGGAAAGAGAAAAAATGAAGTCTTTCCTCTGGAATGAGGGCAAACCAGTGAGGACATGATTTCATAAGGCAAATTTTCTATTTGATTCATTCCCTTGTTCATCAAGCTGGACTGGTTTCCCAATACCCTCCACCCCCAGTCTGTGGGGAATGGAGGAGCTTCATCATGTAGCCATCTGCTCCAACCTTTTGTGTAGGGGGCCCTGAGCTTCTTCCCAGAGAGGAGGCAGGCACTTTGTGGTCTGAGTGTTTACACAGGCCAAGGGCTCCAGAACTAAAACCCAGCCCTGTCCTGGAAACACAACCTTTCCTGGAAGTGAGGAATTGTCTTCTGACTCCAGCATGACTGGCTGTTGTATTCCTGTGCGTGCATTAGGGCTCAGGGAGGCTGGAAGGAGCACTTCCTGAAACTTCACTCCGGAAAGCACCAAGTTGTATTCCAATTAGTTTGTGTTCATGACTGATTTCCTGCCGTCTAGTGGAACACACTGTTTAGTCTCCCAGACAGCCGCAGACCTGCCTGTACCAGGGACTAGGCCACTTAACGGAATGGGGGTGGACTGGAAATGTTTTCCAGCTCATCAGCTCCCTGTAAAACTCCTGCTGATTAGAGGAACCAGAAAGAACTCTGCTTGCTTTTTCCTCCAAACCAGGACAAACCACTCAGGACATAAAACTATTTTCATTTCCCCTTGCCCTTTGAGCCCTCTCTCTTTGTCTTGGCATGCCACTCTTAGCAATAGCAACCAGGTGGCAAAAGGTTGGTGCCCTGTGGGCTAGTGGGAGCTTGAGGAATCACATCCTTCTGAGGACTGTGAGCAGGCTTGTCACTAGTGGAAAGACCCTTACTCAGGTTCTATTTTTTCCTCCTATCCATGACAGCTGTCCAACCTCAGAGCTTGGTTATTAGTGACTCACCAAGGAAATGGGTCATTTATAGCCCAGACTGGTGGGATTGACTGATGATCAAGATATTTAGCCTTTTTCTCTTTCGAATGGAGGCTTTTAGTGCTACCAGTGCCCCCCTCCCAACCCCATTAGCTCCCCCTTTATGCACCTAAGGTATTGAGGTTTACCCATAATAATTCTGCTGCTTTACAAGGAAGAATTTTTCCCACTAAATACCCACCTGGCTCGCCAACCCTATATGGAGTGCCCCGTCCTCAGTAAGGGACCAAGTTGAAAGGGGGAATGGTTTGGGAGGACTTGAGTGAGAAATCAATATGTCATATTAATATTGTCTTATTCATTCTAGGTTCAGGCTACTACCCAGATGAAAGCTACAATGAAGTATATGCTGAAGAGGTCCCACAGGTCCCTGCCCTAGACTACCGAGGTAATACTCACTGCTTCTCGGGTTCAGAAAAGGTTTTTTTCTAGCCTAAGGCCTAGGCCCTCCCTGAAGCATCCTCATCCAACTTGGCTTATATGTGCCAAAACTGAAGCTCAGAGAATTAGGGGCCATGATTTCCAGTCATTAACTTGGTTACTGACTTGTTTGACCTCACCTCTCTAGCACTAAGGCTGCCCGTCTATTATTAGCCATTAAATATGGACTGAGTACCTCCGGTAAACCTAGTCCTGTACAAGGTAAACCTGTGGATGATACAAAAACTGTACCCACCAAGGAGCTTACATTCTGCTGGGAAGGATTAGTGAGGAGGCAATAAAATTAGCACATTTAGAGCAAGTAAGTGTGAAACTATGTGGTAGCAGTAAATGCAATAAATGTTAAGAAAAAGAAGTCAGGGAAAGGGTCATGAAAAATGACATTTAGACTAGTTATTGAATAATGGGTGAATTTTGAGAACTGGAAAGGAGAGGGGAGGGCATTCAGACAAGTAGATGGCCACAGATATAGTGGTACGAACAAACCCACTTAGAGGAAGGAGCTAGGAAGAAACCAGCCTGATTGGAGGAAATGGGATGTGGAAGAAGTAGCAGAAAATAAAGTTGAATATAATAGAGTGAGACCAAATTAGGAAAGGCTCTATAATCTACAAGACTCTTCTAAGGAGGGGCAGAAGGACTGCCTGTGATGAATCCTGAATAACTATTCCTGTACTAGAAAAAAAGTTAGAGCAGGCAATATCTTCCACTTTCCCTGAGGATTAGTTCAGCCCTGGGCAAGCTGGTAACTCTGCCAGCATTATCTGAAGTTAATTACAGAGAAGGCCCTTTTAACCCTGTTGTAAGCACTTTGTTTCCTTTATTATCCCTGAAAAGTGATAGGTGAATAGTTGCATAGTTCAGAGGCTGTGGGACTGAGCTCAAGTCCCAGCTACTCCACCTTCCAGCTCTTTGACCCCAAACAAACACCTTTATATGCCAGACACTGTGCTATCCTATATAATAAAGAGGGAATATGCAAATTGACTGTCACTCCACCACAAAGATGGTGGCGCCCACAGTGGAGGTGGGGGTTTCTGTAACACAAGACGGCTGCACTATAGCAGAGGCCAAGATCCCATAATGAGCCTTAACAAGCAATCAGCAGGGATCTGAGTCTGTGCCCCCCCACCCCCGTGGGGCTTGACAGGGGACCTCAGGCCGCAACCCCCGCCCTGGTGCCAGGCCGGGTGACCTCAGGCTCTGCCCCCCACCCAGCAGGGCTTGATGAGGGACCTCAGGCTGTGACCCCTGCCCCAGCACCAGCCTGGGGGACCTGAAGCTGTGACCCCTGCCTGGTGGGGCTTGACGGGGACCTCAGGCCACACCTCCTACCCTGGCACTGGGCCAGGGGACCTGAGACTGCACCCCCCACCCCGCTGCCAGGCCAGGGGACCTGAGGCCGCACCCCATCCCCCCCGGCAGGGCTTGACAGGGGACCTCAGGCCATGCCCCACACCCAGCGGGGCTTGACGTGGGACCTCAGGCTGTGCCCCTGCCCAGCAGGGCTTGACAGGGGACTTGAGGCTGCATCCCCCCGCCCAGCAGGGCTTGACAAGGGTGGGACCAGCTGGGTCTGGATCTAGCCCAGTGGTAGGCAAACTGTGGCTTGGCAAACTGCGGCTCTCAAGCCACATGTGGCTCTTTGGCCCCTTGAGTGTGGCTCTTCCACAAAATACTGACTTCTGCGCATGGGCCATGAAGTTTCATTCGCACTGTACATGTGTGCCCGCACGTGGTATTTAGTGGTATTTTGTGGAAGAGCCACACTCAAGGGGCCAAAGAGCCACATGTGGCTCATGAGCCGCAGTTTGCCGACCACGGATCTAGCCCAATGGGGGAGGGGGCCGGCCGGGTCTGGGTCTCATGCAATTTTGACACACACATGGGTGGGTGGGGACTTGACTATGGGCCCCATGGTGTGCTCCAGACTCTGACAGGAGGAAGATATCCATAGAAATTTTGCTAATATTCTTTGATCTCTGGCACTTCTATTATAGAGAAAGGGCAAATAGCAATATTAAAATATTTCCTCTAATTAATCCCCTTTTAATGTGCATAAATTTTGTGCACCGGGCCACTAGTGTATTTTATAAATGTTATTTCATTTAAGTAAGGTGCATGCTTATAATGATATGGGAAGGTCTCTAAAACATTTTGTTTATTTTAGAAAAGCATTGGTGAAAACAGTGAGCATACTACACTATTCTAAATGTTTAAAAGGAGTAAAAAATAAGAATATGTAGTAATAGTTGCTTTAGTTGCTTGATATGCATACACTATTAACAGTGGTTCTTTATGGGGGGAACCAAGTAGCAGTATGTGTTGGAACAGGGGTGGGAGAGAGGCTTTACCCTGTAACATTTTATACTTTTTGAATTTTGGACCATGTGGCTATATTACCTATTCAGAAATGTAAATGCATACTTCAAAATAAAAATCTAGCATACTTACAGGAGCAGATAATAGAGTTAGGAAAAAAAATGGTTTTAGAGCCAGTCAAAGCTTGGGTTAAAAATCTCTGCTCCTTACTTGCTGAGGGACAGTGGGCAAGTTAGTTCCTCACCTGCAACATAAGGCTTTTGGGAGAACTATTTGAGATGATGGATGTGAAGTGAAAATATAAAGCATGGTGCCTACCGCACAGAAGCTACTCAGTAATGACTAACACATTTCCTGCAAGACATCTTCACCATGCCATAATTAGCATGGTTTCAGTTTCCCATCAGCATTCTTTGGGTACAGTTGCTCAGCCAGTTGTGAACTTCCATAACTGTACTGTCATCTCTCCTGTATTTCTGTATGTCATCCACATCAATGGCATGAAGGGCACTGTCATATGCCTCACTGACTTCCACATAGTGTATCCTCTAATTTCCCCTGCTCTACCAGTCTGGTGACTCTAACCAAAAAGGAAATGAGGTCAGTCTTGAATGACTTGTTCTTGAGGACACCTGGAGATCAGCACTTCTCTTTTTAACTGCTCATAAGCCTGTATTTAAATACTATGCTATCAGTGCTGTTGCTCTTACCAGGCTATAGTTTCCAGAAGCTGCATTCTTCTTCCTTTTGGGAATCTAATGTGCAGCATGGTGACTATAGTTCATGTATGGTGCCAGGTGAGTACTAGACTTTTATGAAGGAGACCACTTTATAAATTATATAAATGTCTAACCACTATGCTGCATATCTAAACTAATATAAAATAATATTGAATGTCAACTGTAATTGAAAAATTACATTGTACACCTTAGACATATACAGTTTGTTTGTCAATTATACCTCAAATAATTCTGGGTGGAAAAAGAAAATTGGGATAATGTTTTTGTTCTTTTTCAGCTTCCCAACATGTTTTCTTTATACCAGGATTCCTCTGAACCTACAAATTTGAACTTATTTAGCTCTATATTTACCTTTACTAAGTTTTCTTATTCTATCTCTTCCAATCTAATGTGTATTTTTATTGATAGAATGTTGGAGAGAAATAGGACAGGAGTGATTGTTGAGGCCCCAGCCTCCCATATAAAGTCTTTATGGTATGTGTTGTGATCACAAAATTAACAGCTCTGCAACTGTAGTGCTTCCAACTTTATGTAGTTTGGAGATGGTGTCTCCAGATGGCAGCCTTGTGTCACAGCCACAGGCACAAAACTAATGCTGAAAGCCACAAGTGTGTTGTTGCTTGAAGGATAGCGTTCTTAGTGTCTTCATTCTTTAGCTGCCTTCAAGTGGAGGCTCCAGCCTTTCTTCCTTTAACTCCTGATGCACTTTTATTCAAACTCCCTTTGTTTTTGTCCCTTAGGATTTGGGAATTGAATGAGCTCATATGGGGCTTTAGCCTTCCCGACTTGAGACTAACAGATTTATGTCATACTGTGTATGCATCCTTGGACAGGTGGCCCTCTGTCTATTTATAGGTGCTCCTTTAAAATCTGAACCTGCTAAAAAGTCATTCCTATTGTGTAGCCAATGAGATGACTTTATGATGCTTTTATGATTTAACTAGAGGCCCAATGCACAAAATTCATGCAAGGGGCTCAGCCCTCGCGGCCCTGGCTTCACCTGGAAGGTCGTTTGGCTGTCCGGTCTAATTAGCATATTACACTTATATTATTATAGATGGCCCTATTACCTTTTGTGCTCAGTATTGATTTGGGATTGGACTTTCATTCTTAAGCAGCCTTGTTTGATATTGCATTCCCTTCCTCTCTCTAGCTTCCATATTTGTATCATTTAATTTTTTTAAAAATTTACCTATTATAAAATTCACTCTTTTTGGTGCAGAGTTCTATGAGTTTTGACAAATGCATAGTCATGTAAACACCACCACGATACCAAACAGCTTCATCACATCAAGAACTTGCCCAGGGCTGCCTCTTTGAGGTTATCCCAGGCCTCAACCATTCGCCCACAGAACATTTGAATTGTTGCCAGCTTTGGCCATTCTGAATAGAGGTATTTTAAAACATTTATATACAGGATTTTGTATGAACATAGGTTTTCATTTCATACCTAAAGTGGGATTGCAAAGTTGCATGGCAAGTGTATGTTTACTTTTAGAAGAAACTACCAAAATATTTTCCAAAGTGGCTGTGTCATTTTGTATTTCCCCCAGGAATGTGTAAGAGTTCCAGTTTCTCTCCATCCTCACCAACACTTGGTTTTGCCAGTTTTTTTTATTGTTTGTTTGTTGGTGTTTTTTAAAGTTTAGATATCCTAATGGGTACATAATGGTATCTTGTTGTGGTTTAATTTGCATTTCTCTAGTGACTTATAATACTGACTGTCTTTTCATGTGCTTATTTTCTTTAGTATATCCTCTTCAGTGATATATCTGTTCATGTCTTTTGTCCATGCTCTAACTGGATTGTTTGCTTTTTTCCTTTTGCATTTTGAGAGTTACTTATATATTCTAGATACCAGTCCTTAGTTTAATGTGTGGTTTGCAGATATTTTCTCCAAGTTTGTGGTTTGTCTTTCATCTATTAACAATGCTTTTCATAATACAAAAGTTTTTAATTTTGACAAGGTTTAATTTATTGTCTTTTTTCCTTGTATTAATTGTGCTTTGCATGTCTAAAAACTCTTAGCTCTAGATCCCAGAGATTTTGCCCTATTTTTTTAATGTTTTATAATTTTACCTTTTACATTTAAATTCATGATCCATTTTTAATTATCTTTTTATATAAGGTATGAGACTTAGATTGAGGTTCTTTTCCTTTCTCCTCCTCCTCCTCCTCCTCCTCCTCCTCCTCCTCCTCCTCCTCCTCCGCCTCCTCCTCCTTCTTCTCCTCCTCCTCCGCCTCCTCCTCCTTCTTCTCCTCCTCCTCCTCCTCCTCCTCCTCTTTCTCCTCCTCCTCCTTCTTATCTATGGAAGTTCAATATTGCTCCAGCAACATGTGTTTGAATGGTTATCTTCCCTCCATTGAATTGCTTTTGAATCTTTGTCAAAAATTATTTCAACATACTCGTGTGGGTCTATTCGCTGTTCCATTGATCTATGTGTCTACCCTTTCACCAATACACTGTCTTAATTATTGTACTTCAGCTTACTTTTCTTCTATTGTTACAGTCCCCCGATGGTGTTATACATTAAATATCCAAGACGGAGAAGCCACATGCTATTCACCAAGGGGAGGGAATTATCACAGCAGCTTGGGCACTCGTTGTGAGCTCTCCTGTGACCGGGGTTTTCGACTGATTGGGCGAAGGTCGGTGCAATGCTTGCCAAGCCGCCGCTGGTCTGGAACTGCCTATTGCAGACGTAAGTGGTGCATGTGCAGATGCTGATGTGTATATATGAGAAAGGTCAGCAAGCCAGCCACTGAGTGTACATGCCTGGAGGCGTTACTATGCCCTCTGTCAAGTGAAAATTAAGAATTTTTCACAGGCACCCAAAATGGCCTTTCTCCATCCTAACATTTTAGCTCATTTTCTCTCCTTGTGTTTATTGCCCAATTAACATGAGCATTTAAATAGCAACCGGCTCTTCTGGCTCAGGGAAGCAAATGAGTGCATGTAAGACTTGGGCCTGGGGCTTATGTGGACCTAGGCCTTCTTTTGGCACTCTCAAGGATGTGTGGTCTCAGACTCTTTCCCACACTGCTATACTTCCTGGCCTAAGGCCTTAGGAGGCCTTGGCAGTGAAGCTATGAGACATCTGTTATTCTTCATTTTCTTCGGAAAGCCACAAAGAGTGCTTAGGCTAGTATTTGGGGGTGCTAATACACACATTCCAAACCATGTCCCTCTCAGCTTCCAAATCTCTATCTTATTCCAGCGCTACAGGCTACCCTTTTTTAGCAGCTGAGCTTTGTCTGTCTATATGTCTATCTCTGAATGACATTTGAAGGACCCCCATGTGTGCAGGGCTCTGTATTGGTTGTTTCAGGAGCTTACTCAAATCTCAATTCCTCCCAGGCAGCTTATAGACTAATGGATAGGAACACAAATATGTGCACATGAAGGCAGTGTGACCAGACACATAGTGCTGAGCATTCAGAGATATTGGGTTAGTCAGAAAAGATGCTGTGGAGGAGAAAAGCATTATAGTCAGAAATAAGGAAGCCACTACACCCCTTTAGATGTCTGTAATTAATTATTTTAAGAGTTGGATGCCATTGTTTACAAAATAAATTAGAATTAGCCTCACAAACTGAAATAATATAAGCCTATAAATGAACATAAAACCAATTAAAAGAATGGAGATGTACATATTTCCAGGTGCCTAGAATGACTTAATTACTATATTTGAAGAGTGAATCTGACTTTGCCCTTTCTCATAAGTGACAAAAGGGCGAATGCTTTGGATGTATCATTTTTACTGTCATATAATACTAAGAAAACAAATTCATCTGCAAAGACAAACAGTTTTTCTTGGCCCTGATTTCAAGGAAGTAATTTTTGCATGCAGAATACTAAAAACATAAAAGGCAATAACCTTCAAGTCTGGTTTGACCAAGAAGCAAAATGAACATAGCTTATAGAGTCTTTATGCAAAGCTCCAGTAATTGAATTTATGCAGGGTTAGAACTTAGAAATGTAAAGGAATGTGTGGCTTGCCCACTTGTTTCAAGTATCAGATATCTCAAGCTAGACTTTGGTAAGCATAGGCTCACAATCACCTCATGGTAGCAGTCTCCACTTCTGGCACATGTGGTATCTAAAGCATACGGATTCCCCTTTAGCCAAAGTTGGCCCTCCAGGCACTGGCCTGACTTGTATTCTCACACAGTGAGAGGGCCAACCTACTTTCACATGTAAGTGGGCCTCAGCTGAGGAGTGTTTGTGGCAATACCAAAACTATCGATATACTAGAGGCCCGGTGCACGAAATTTGTGCATGGGCGGGGGAAGGGTCCCCTCAACCCAGCCTGCACCCTCTCACAATCCTGGACCGCTGATTCCTAACCGCTCACCTGCCTGCCTGCCTGATTGCCCCTAACTGTCCCCTGTGGAAGCCTGATCACCCCTAACTGCCTCTGCCTGCCCACCTGATTGCCTCTCCCTGCCCCCCCTGCTGGCCTGGTTGCCCCTAACTGCCTCTGCCTGCTGGCCTGATTGCCCCCAACTGTCCCCCCCGCCACCGGCCTGGTTGCCCCCAACTGCCCCTTTGCTGGCCTGGTCGCCCCATGCAGACTGCTGCTCAGTCGTTTGATCATCCCTCACTAACACCCCGCCCGTCTGGTTGCCCCACACAGCCTGCTGCTCGGTTGTTTGGTTGCCCCTCACTAACCCCCCTGCCGCCCTGGTCGCCCCATGCAGCCTGTTCAGTCGTCCATTCAGTTGCAATGGTCGCTTAGGCTTTTATGTAGATAGATATAAAAGCCTAATATGCAAATTGTCCACTTGGGAGTTCAACCTGGAGACCGGGAGTTTGATCGTTCACTATGATGTGCACTGACCACCAGGAGGAGGCACAGAATGAAGGAAGGCCCTGGCTGGCAGCCAGCAGCCAGGGAAGGAAAGCCCTGGCTGGCAGCTGGAAGGAAGGCCCCAGACGGCAGCCAGAAGGCCCTGATCAGCCCTGATCACCAGCCAGGCCTAGGGACCCTACCCATGCAAGAATTTCATGCACTGGGCCTCTAGTATTCAAAAAGGAGCTTTGAATTTGCTCAAGGATATCTAACATTTGAGGAACAAGAGGTAAAAATGAATAGCAGCTGAGGCCCTAAATGAGCCCAGACATTTATATGCATTATCCCTTTTATGAAGTTCTATGAAGTATCCCCATTTTTAAAAAATATGTATATTTTATTGATTTGGGAGAGGAAGGGAGAGAGAGGGGAGCTAGAGAGATAGAAACATCCATGATGAGAGAGAATCATTGATTGGCTGCCTCCTGCACACCCACTACTAGGGGTCAAGCCTGCAACCCAGTCATGTACCCTGACTGGGAATCGAACTGTGACCTCCTGGTTCATAGGTTGAAGCTCAACCACTGAGCCATACCAGCCAGGCTGAAGTATCCACATTTTAGTGGTGAAAACACTGAGACTCAGAGAGATGAGGTAACTTCAAGTCAGAGAGCTTGTAATTAGTGGAGCTGGGATCTAAACTCAGGTGTGATTCTCAAGTCCATTCACTTGGACAAGTAATTTACTTCTTTGAGAAACACCCCTCCCCAGCACTACTGTACCTTATAATCTTATATAATAAAAGCCTAGTATGTTAAGTGTCCGGTCCACCAGTCGGCCATTCAACCAATCAAAGTGTAATATGCTAATGATATGCTAAAACCACTCAACTGCTCGCAATGATGCACACTGACCACCATGGGGCAGACAGTCAACCAGTTGGTATGACGTGCACTGATCACCAGGGGGAAGATGCTCCAACTGGTAGGTTAGTTTGCTGCTGGGGTACAGCCAATCAGGACTGAGTAAGATGGGCCAGACACACCCTGGAGCCCTCTTGGGGTCCCTCCTCAGCGGGCCAACCTCCTGCATCTCTCCCTGGCCCCGATCATGCATCATGGGGTCCCTCGGCTTGGCTTGCACCATCCCACAATCCGGGATGCCTTGAGGGTTGTTGGAGAGACAGTTTCAGCCCGATCCCACAGGCCAGGCCGAGGAACTCCAGTGGTGCATGAATTTGTGCACCGGGCCTCTAGTATAAAAATAAGAAAGCAATTAGTAAAAAGAGCCAATTAGGCACAAAAATGTAAGGGCAGTTTGGGGTAGGGTTTTCTGTATTTTATGCTATCTCTGATATGGTTCTCCCTGTGCTAGATGCCATCATCCAGATAGTCCCATAAGCCACTGAGCTTTCTACTTGGTTTTCTCTTAGAGATGAGATGCCACACATTGCCATTCATTACGAGTGGCACCTACACCTGCACAAATGGGGTGCTTCTTGACTCCCGTTGTGACTACAGCTGTTCCAGTGGCTACCACCTGGAAGGTGACCGCAGTAGAATCTGTATGGAAGATGGTCAATGGAGTGGAGGCGAGCCTGTATGTGTAGGTAAATGTTGGTTTGCTCCCAGTTGTACTGCTGCAAAGAGTCATCTTGGTATTGTGTCCACAAAGGATGTGGAATCCTTATAGCAGAAGGCTTTTCTGCTTGCTATGAGGATGGCACTCTGGACACATGCTTAAAGAAGTGATCATTTCCCCTGCAACTGGTGTTTTCCCCCAATTTCATTAAGCGTCTTGAATAGAGAGTGTATGTTTTACCTACCCAGTGGTGCAATATTACTTCTATGGGTTCCCTTCAGGGAAGACAGGGGGCCCATGAGTCAGCACCTAATTTCTGACCTTGGCAGACATAGATCCCCCCAAGATCCGTTGTCCCCACTCACGTGAAAAAATGGCAGAGCCGGAGAAACTGACTGCTCGAGTATACTGGGACCCACCTTTGGTGAAAGATTCTGCTGATGGTACCATCACCAGGTGAGTAATAGATGCCCCTTATGCCTCCCAGCAGCTTCTCCCACACTCTCAGGCTGAGACTACTGTGATGATGTGCCCCTGATCCTAAGAGTCTCTTTCCTTAGTGCAGCAGTTCTCAACCTGTGGGTCGCGAGCCCTTTGGGGGTCGAACGACCCTTTCACAGGGGTCGCCTAAGACTATCGGAAACACATATATAATTACATATTGTTTTTGTGATTAATCACTATGCTTTAAGTATGTTCAATTTGTAACAATGAAAATACATCCTGCATATCAGATATTTACATTACGATTCATAACAGTAGCAAAATTACAGTTATGAAGTAGCAACGAAAATAATTTTATGATTGGGGGTCACCACAACATGAGCAGCTGTATTAAAGGCTCGTGGAACTAGGAAGGTTGAGAACCACTGCCTTAGTGATTATTTCACTCTGTCCCATGTAGGGTGACACTTCGGGGTCCTGAGCCTGGTTCTCACTTTCCCGAAGGAGAGCATGTAATTCGTTACACTGCCTATGACCGAGCCTACAACCGGGCCAGCTGCAAGTTCATTGTGAAAGTACAAGGTTCGTCCAAAAGAAGTCTTCCATTTCCACATTGTTCATTATTCCTGCTCTGCCCTGACCTTGTAGATGCTCACCACAACCCTCTCTTTTCTATGCCTGAAACAGACACTCATGGGAGAGGGGAAAAACAAGTTCACTAAAAAGGGTTATTCAGGAAGCCTGCATGATATTGTGCATACATATGTTTCAGGAACCCTGACCTCCCAACAGGATTTTTTCATTCTCCTAAATCTAGATAAAATTTACAAAGATATTCTGTATCCCTTTTCTTGGCCTTCTAATCATCAAATCTAATCAGCCTGCATCCTCAGTCTTTCACCTTTGCTAAAATTGGTGGTGTTGCATGCCTGATTTTACCCCTTTGTTTAGTGTTGTTTTGTTTTGCTTTTTCATTATTAATATAATCTATACTCAGTTTTGAACATGTGGAAAATATAGAAATATACAAAGGAAAAAAATATATTACCCCATTGTCCAGAAGCAACCTTTTAGTATTTTCTTTCTAGTCTTTTATCTACACATACTTTAAAAAAATATATAGTTGAGATCATACTGTATATCCAATCTCAGATCACCCTTTTCATTATAACACAAATAATTTCCCATGTTCTTTAAAAATTCTTCAGAAATATTTTAATGATACCATAATAATCTACTTCTAATAATATAATTTGCTTAATATTTCTCCCACTGATGGATATTTAAGTCTTTTTCTATTTATTTTTAATATTAAAATTAATTTTATAAGGTGGTCATCCTTATATAGGGTGTCTACAAAGTCTGAAAACAAAAGTGGCAATATTTATTTTACAGAATGATGACAATATGTATATTCACTTGTCCTTCCAGATTTTTTGAACACCTTTGTCTACATTTCATTTTTAATTCCTTAAGAAAATTCAGCCTTTATCTTCAGTCATTGGAAATATGAAGAAGTCATTCATTCTGATCATCCTAGGTCTCCTGATCTAGAAAACCCAGCATGAGCACCCTCTTAACCGTTTTTTTTCTTAAAAGAGCTACCATAGCCCCTAACTTCAACTCCTCACTGACAGTGAGACGCTGCCCATCACTGAAACCACCACAGCATGGCTACCTCACCTGCACCTCAGCCGGGAACAACTATGGTGCCACCTGTGAATATCACTGTGATGGAGGTTATGAGCGCCAAGGGACTCCCTCCCGGGTCTGCCAGTCCAGCCGCCAGTGGTCAGGATCACCGCCCATCTGTGCTCGTGAGTGAAACCAGGGAATGAGGAGAGTGAATATATTGATCATGGCTACCTTGGAGGATCTCCAGATGTGTATAGCACAGGGATTCAATAGTAATGTGTGTGATATGAGAATGGGGGAGTGCTCTAAAATGTTTTTATTTTAGGGGCTAGTGTTTTCTTTCTGGACAGTCCTACTCCAAGATGAAGGGTTTAAAATTTCCAAGTGTTCTTTCAGGATTTCCCCCAAGGAAAGGGAGAAACAACCAAAAAAGGTTATCCTGAAAGACTGGAATTCCTGAAGATATTGTTACCCATGCTGGGGTGAAGGAGAAGGCCATACTCTGACTGGCCATCTGCTTCTGCCCTAGCTATGAAGATTAATGTTAATGTCAACTCAGCTGCTGGCCTTCTGGATCAGTTCTATGAGAAACAACGCCTCCTCATCATCTCAGCTCCTGATCCCTCCAACCGATATTACAAAATGCAGATCTCTATGCTACAGGTGAGACCTAATCCCCTAATTCAGGCTTAGCTTCTTTATATATGCCCTAACCTCACCCCATTATTCCCTTACCTCTTCCAAATCAGAGTTGCTTTTTCTACAGCACAAACTCTATTTCCTCAAACTCTTTATGGACAGTTGACCAGTTCTACTCTAGACAAATTTATCACACTTTCAAAACTGCTATGTTTTTACTAAAAAGGCAGTGAGGAACCTGGAATGGTGGGTATGACTTACAGGGGGCTTGGTGAGGGTAGGAAGGGAGTATGGTGGAGCACTGTAGAGAGACTTGTAAAATAAGTATGATTAAATGTAAATGTTGGGATGAAATTATGTTTATGTTTTCAAGGAATAATAGCATTAACAAATACTTATATGGCAAGTGCTAGATGGATACCAGGTATATAAGTATGTGTTTTATGTATATTCATTTAATTCTCAAAACAATCCTTAAGAGGTAGGTACTATTACTATCCTCATTTTAAAGGTAAGGAAACTGAGGCATAGAGAGGTTAAAGATTTGCCCAATATCACTAGCTAGTAAGTGACTGGGTTAGGATTGAACTCAGTCTGACTCGAGGATCTGTGCTCTTAACCAATACTTGTAACAGAAGAGAAAGACAAGTATTGTAATATCTCAAAGTAAAATGAGGGAATTGCACAATGATTTTTAACACGCTGAGATACCTAGCCAAAGGCACTTATGGGGAAGGAAAGGTGAATAGGACAGAATAGATATGAACATTGGGATTTATAAAGAAAATAGACTAGGATCTTGAAGAGAACTCAGGGTATGATGACAAGACTAAGAGAACCAGCTCTAAGGAGCTACAAAGGTGTTTTCTAAAGGTTGAATCTTTTAAGTTTCCAAGAGGCCCATGATGGAAGCAGCTTTATAAAAAGCATGACCCTGGGTATCTAGACCAATAAGGACCAAATTCCTCCAGGGATCCCCTCCCCCCGCAAAAAAAAAGGCAAGCAAAGGCAATACCTCAGCTTGAACAGAAAGAAAGAACAAGAACTGGAACCAGCCAATAAGGACAGTGACTCTGAAAGTCAGGACTAGAGGAGTAGCCCAAAGATTAGACAAGGGGTTGGGCACCAGAGAGTGTTCACTGAGACTTTAAACCTCACCCCAGGTAACTGGCTCAGAGATAACCCTGCAAGGAAATGCAGGACAAAGAGCTAGGGTAGAATTACAGGGTGTACTGCCTGGTGTGAGGAAGGCAACAAAGGGTAATGAGAACACTGGCACTATTTCTGAGAAATCCTGGAGACAGAGATTGTAGCCTAGTGGTAAGGAGCACACACTTGGGTAGGCAGTAGCAGCCCTAAGTTTAAATCTTGGCTAAGAATTTTACTGTCATGCAAGTTTTTGCAAGCTACTTTTTTACTCTACAGGATAAGAATATCACCTGCCTTGTTAGGGGTAAGTTAGATTATGCCTGCAAAACATTAGGTATGTGTATTCAGTAAATAATAGCCATTATTATCATATCACAATAGCTATCCATTAAGAACCTATGTAGCTTCCAACTGTAATATAAATAAGTTATGGTGACTATAGTTAATAATATTGCATTGTACTAGTATATTTTAAAGTTGCTAATAGAATAGAGCTTAACAATTCTTATTACAATAAAAAATATAACTATGTATGGTGATGATGTTAACTAGACATCATTTCATAATATATACAAATATTGAATGATTATGTGGTATACTTGAAATTAATATTATATGTCAATTAGTATCTCAATTTAAAAAAATAACCTACATAGTTTAAAACATAAAAAATGAAGGAAGTAGGAATTGTGTTCCTGCAATTTAAAAATTATATTTCTCTTTTCTACCCCACATGTTATAATCAGCTTCATACACTTAATTAGAATAAAGAAAACACCATTAGGGCAAGTAAATCAGGAATGACAGAGGGAAGAGGTTGTAGGCCCCATCATGTGATGTTTGGGAGAGAAGAACCTCCTTTCCCACACTGCCTCACTGTGGTCCCTGGAAGAATCAACGAAGTAGTCTTAGGTTTGAGTCTGAGGCCCTATTCCATAAAACCTTCTCTCCCCTCCCAGCAATCCACCTGTGGACTGGACCTGCGGCATGTGACCATCATCGAGCTGGTGGGGCAGCCACCTCAGGAGGTGGGGCGCATCAGGGAGCAACAGCTGTCAGCCAACATCATCGAGGAGCTCAGGTCCAGGCTGAAGGGCCACAGGGAAGGGGTGGGCAGAAACCCTAGTTGAAACACTGGCAACAGGAGTGTGTGGGAGAATCAACTATACTACTCTCTTGGGGCACTACCATGTTTGAACTCTTTGGGTACATTAGTTAAGATCAGAGAGTGGCTATATATCAGAATCAAATGGAGGGGGCTTAAAATACAGAGGACCAGGCCCCATCCCAAACCATCTCAGGACTCTGTGCTTTTTTTTTTTTTTTCCCAATAAGGCATATCCCCTGACTCTGAAGTATAGCCAGAGCTGAGTCACAGGCCCAAGCATGACTCAGATAGGCCTCTGATCCTGTTGCCTCATGGCCTCATCTCTTAAACTTGGACCTCCAATAGGCAGTGAAATCTGAATCATATCTATCTACCCTTGGGGGAAGAACAAACTATTGGTGACATGCGGTAGAAGTTGACTTTTCTCATTATCTATCCATTATCACCCTTCCAATGCCTCCACATATACTCAGAGCCAATAAAGCCACCACACCTCTCTTTTCTAGATACACTACCTGCCTCTAGGTCTCATTCTCCATAGTGACAGAAAGATTCAGTCCCAGGTAGGGAGACGCTGAGAAACACTCAGAGGAAGGAGACTGTAGACTTGCAGCTACAGATGCAAGAGTTGATCAGGTGAATTGATCTACCTCTGAGCTATCATGTATGGTTGTGCAAGTATGCCCAGCTCAATTCTAGAAAACACTAGTCTAGAAAGCACTGTGACTGATGCTCCTTGGACTTATTCTATGCAGCCCACATTACTACATGAGAGAAACATCACCTAGTAATAATGTAGCTGCTCCATCTGTGGTGAGGAAGGGACAGCTTAGCAGAGCCAGACATACAAGGTCAGCAAGTGCAGGGTCAGAGCAGAGAAAAACAAAGGGTTTTGAGATAGGTAGTGGAGACAAGGACTCGGTTGGGGAAGGAATTAGTCCATCAGTGGAGCTACAAAAGGTCAAAGGGTAATATAGCCTAATGGAATGAAGCCCAGACAAGATCTCACACCTCCCTGGACTCCTCTCTCTAGGCAATTCCAGCACCTCACTCGCTCCTACTTCAACATGGTGTTGATTGACAAGCAGGGAATTGACCGGGAACGCTATATGGAACCTGTCACCCCGGAGGAAATCTTCACATTCATTGATGACTACCTACTGAGCAATCAGGAGCTGACCCAGCGTCTGGAACAAAGGGACGTGTGCGAGTAAACTTGAGCCAGGGCATGGTTGAGGTCAAAGGAAAAGCTCCCCTAGTTGGCTGAAACCAGGGTCTAATAAAAGGAGGAAATGGTTTCCCATAATTCTAGGGACAGGACTCTGAGGTAGATGAGGTTCACCAATCTTGGAACATTTTCAGGAACCTTTTTAGAGCTGCATAATACTTTCCCTAAACAAGTCTCTGCTTTAGGTAGCACTGGAGGAGCATAAGAAGCTACGTAGAGACTGAGAAGTGGCCCTGGGCAGTGGGTTGGTGGTAGGTTTTCCTTTCTTAAGCTGGGCTTCTCCCAGCTCTTCAGAGTCTTCTAGATAAGTAAATCCTAAATTTATTCACTAACTGGCTGTGGGTTTTGTGTGATGTCTTTTGTTGTTTTGTTTGTTTTTTACTTTAGTAAGCATTTAATAATATTGTTTGGTCATTTTTTATAGCACTATTCTTTGTGACTCCTTTCTATATTTGGGGCTTACCAGTATACACAAACATTTAAGTTAGTACTTTGAAACAACAAGTTTGAGGTTGTTTGTGTTGCAACATGTATAATTTATTTTCTTGAAGGGCCATCTGGATTAGGCGGATTGCCAGGTTTTAAGGGGAAACCTGGTGACACCAGACTACCTTGCAACCTGCACAATGATGAGAGGCTTTATTTTCAACCGGTATGGTCAAACCACAGCAATTCCTTCCTGTCCTGAAGGAAAAAAGCCGCTCTATAATGGGTTTTCCCTTCTTTTTGTTCAAGGAGGTGAACAAGCTCATGGACAAGATCTGGGTAATGTCCCAGCCCCAGTCAGTTCCCAGTTACTTTGTTCCAAATTCAGATTGTAAATTTTTTATGGCATGGGATTCTTCTCTCTGAAATTAAGTATAAACAACCTTGGGTATTTTACAGCACTTTTTAAAAGAGAGTAAGCAAAACATTGGCTTCATGTCTAATTTTTCTTCTGGAATGTAAAATCTTTTTAATTAAAGTATAATTGATATACAATATAATATTAGTTTTAGGTGTATAACATAGTTAGATTTCACATTTATTCACCTTACAAAGTGATCACCACAAAAAGTCCACTAACTATCCTATATAATAAAGAGGTAATATGCAAATTAACCTTCATGCCCTCACAAGATGGCTGCCTATGACCAGGTTGGCAGGGGTTAGTAAGGGATGACCAAACAACTGAACAGCAGGTTGCATGGGGTGACCAGGCCAGCGGGGAGGGGGGGGCAGTAAGAGGCAACCAGGCTGGCGGGGGGGCGGGGTCAGTTAGGGGCAACCAGGCTGGCAGAGAAGGTTGCAGTTTGGGGCCACCAGGCTAGCATAGGGGGCAGTTGGGGGCAATTAGGCTGGCAGGGGGGGCAGTGATGGATGACTAGGCCAGTGGGGAGGGGTAGTTGGGGCAACCAGGCTGGCAGAGGGAGGCAGTTGGGGGCAATCAGGCCAGCACACAGAGGCAGTGAGGGGTGATCAGGCCAGTGGGGGGGGGGGAGGGAGTAAGGTTAAGGGTGACCAGGCAAGCATGCAGGTGAACAATTAGGAGCCAAAGGTCCAGGATTGTGAGAGGGATGTCTGACTGCCGGTTGAGGCCTGATCCCTAGGATCGGGCCTCAACTGGCTGTCAGACATCCCCCGAGGGGTCCCAGATTAGAGAGGGTGCAGGCTGGACTGAGGAGACACCCTCCCCGTGCATGAATTTCATGCACTGGGCCTCTAGTATCACCATAAAAAAGTTATTGTGATATTATTGATTGTATTCCCTATGCTGTACTTTACATCCCCGTGACTTCTTTATAAGTTTGTATCTCTTAATCCCTTTACCTTTTGCCCATACCCCCACCACCCAACCCTCAGGCAACTATCAGGTTTTTTGTATCTATGAATCTGTTTTGTTTGTTTATTTGTTTAGTTTAAATTCCACACAAAAGTGAAATGATATAGTATTTGTTTTTCTCTGACTTATTTCACTTAGCATAATATCCTCTAGGTCTATCCATGTTGTCACAAGTGGCAAGATTTCATTCTTTTTCATGACTGAGTAAATATTCCAGTGTGTCTGAGTTGGATGTTTGTGTGTATACACATATATATTAACTTGTTATCTGCTGATGAACACCTAGGTTTCTTCCATATCTTGGCTATTGGAAATAATCTTTATCTTTCCTAGTAATATTTTTTCTTTCATTCATTTCCTTACTAGAGGCTCGGTGCATGAGAAATGTGCACTGGGGGCAGCTCCTCAGCCTTGTCTGTGCCCTCTCACAGTCTGGGACCCTTTGGGGGATGTCTGCCTGCAGCAGCGGAGGCAGGAGAGGCTCCCGCCACCACTGCTGTGCTCGCCAGCTGTGAGCCCGGCTTCTGGCTGAGTGGTGCTCCCCCTGTGGGAGTGAACTGACCACCAGGGGGCAGCTCCTGCATTGGGCATCTGCCCCCTGGTGGTCAGTGTGCATCATAGTGACCGGTTGTTCCGTCGTTTAGTCGATTTGCATATTACACTTTCATTATATAGAATTTCTAGTTTGGCTTTCTTTTCCACTTAAAGAATTCCCGTTAACATTTCCTATAATGCCAGTTTAGTGGTGATGAACTCCTTTAGCTTTTGCTTGTTTGGGAAAATTTTCATCTTTCCTTCAATTGTGAATGATAACCTTGCTGGTTAGAGAATTCTTGGTTGTAGGTTTTGTCCTTTCATTGTGTTGAACACATTGTGCCACGCCCTTCTGGCCTGCAAACTTTCTGTTGAAAGTCAGCTGATAGTCTTATGGGCATTCCTTTGAAAGTAGTTGTTATTTTTCTCTTGCTGCTTATAAAATTCTCTTTAATGTTTAACAATCTATACTAATAAAAGGGTAATATGCTAATTGCGATGAACATCTTCTGGACGTCCTTCTGGATGTCCTTCCAGACAAATCCACAACAGCTGCAAGGACCAAGGGCGGGCAGCCGCGGCAGCTGTGAGGGCCGAGGGTCGGTCCAGTGCCGTGGTTCCTTTTGCAGAGACTGTGGAAGAAGGCAGAAGGGAGAAGGCCAGTGCCATGCACAAGAAGGGAGAAGGGAGAAGGCCAGTGACACAGGAGAAGGCAGAAGGGAGAAGGCCAGTGCTGCAGGAGAAGGCAGAAGGAAAAAGGCCAGCACTGTGGGAGAAGGGAGAAGAGAGAAGGTGGCAGTTAGGCAGTTAGGGGGATTAGGCTAGGAGGGGAGAGCAGTTAGGGGAATCAGGCCAGGAGGGGAGAGCAGTTAGGGGGTTCAGGCCAGCAGGGAAGAGCAGTCAGGCAGTTAGGGGGATCAGGCCAGGAGGGGAGAGCAGTTAGAAAGTTAGGGGGATCAGGCCAGGAAGGGAGAGAAATTAGGCAGTTAGGGGGATCGGACCAGCAGGGGAGAGCAGTTAGGGATGATTGGGTCGGCAGGGGAGCAGTTGAGGGCATCAGGCAGGCAGGCAGAAGTGGTTAGGGGCAATCAGACAGGCAGGCAGGTGAGTGGTTAGGAGCCAGTGGTTCTGGATTGCTAGAGGGATCCCGATTGGCGAGGGAGCAGGCCAGGCTGAGGGACCCCTCCCCCCCCCCATGCACGAATTTCATATACTGGGCCTCTAGTGTAATTATAATGTGTCTTGGTCTGGGTCTCCTTGGATTCAACTTGTTTGGGACTTTCCATGCTTCCTGGACTTGTAATTCTATTTTTTTCACTAGGTAGGGGAAGTGTTCTGTCATTATATCTTCAAATATATTTTCAATATCTTGCTTGCTCTCTCTTCTTCTGGCACCCTCATGATACAAATATTGATATGCTTAAAGTTGTCTCAGAGGCCTCTTACACTGTCTTCATATTTTTTTAGTCTTTTTTTTCTTTTTGTTCATCTGATTGTGTGTGTGTGTGTGTGTGTGTTTTTCTTCCTCATATTCTAAGTTGCTGATTTGATTCTCTGCGTCCTCTACTGTTGATTCCCTATAAATTATTCTTTATTTCAGTTACTGTATCCTTCATTTCTGACTGATTCTTTTTAATGTCTTTGAAATTCTCACTAAGTCCCTTGAAGCTCTCATTAAGTTCTTGAGCATCCTTCTAACCATTGTTTTTGAACTCTGTATCTAGGAGTTTGCTTGCTTCCATTTCATTAAATTCTTTTTTTAGAAATTTCTTCTCTTCTTTCATTTGTGACATGTTTCTTTGTCTCTGCATTTTGGCTGCTTCCCTGTATTTGTTTCTATGCATTAGTTAGAGTTTCTATGTCTCCTGGAATTGGTAGAGTGGCCTTGTGTAATAGTTGTCCTGTAGGGCCCAGTGGCTCAGCCCCCCCCAGTCACCTGAGCTGGGCCCTCTAGGTATGCCCTTGTGTGGGCTGTGTGCACTGTCTTGTTATAGTTGAGCCTTGATTGCTGTTGGCATCAATGGAAGGGATTTACGTCCAGGCAAATTGGCAGTGAGGACCAACTGTGACTACAGCAAAAGAGCTGCTGTGCAGGAGATACCCCTATGGAGCAGGACTTGCTTCAGTGGGGCTTTGGTGCTCACTAAGTCTGCCCCTTGAGTGTGTCGCTTATGGATGTGTAGAGTTGTAATCTGGCATGATCTGAAGCTGTCCACCAGGTGTACTGGCTCTGGGGCTTCCTAGAGGTTCAAAGTCAGCCACTGCCTGTGCCCTGCACAAGCCACAGAGTGATCTGCATTTGGTTGCTACCTCTGTTGGGTTTGGAGGTGACCAGGAGAGGCCAAACTGTGAACCAAGGCAGGCTTCTGCTAGTGCTGGGCCTGGGACTGCTTATCAAGTGATATGGGGCATGCTGAGTCCAGCTGCTACTTGTTTGAGAGATTTTAGGGAAGTCTGAAACCTGAACCAGGACTGTCCATTCATATGGAAAAGCCACTGCAAACAGCTTGGATAGGGAAGCAAATTGGGTGAGGCAGGGTCTCAGGGAATCACCAGGGCAGGGAAAACAGTGTGAGGCAGATGATGGAGACTCAGATATGGTGTTTGCCACTCAGCTCTGTGGTGGAGAAAGTTTCAGCATACAAACAACGACCTCTGCAAGAACTTTTGTCTGGGAGAAAGCTGCCCCTGAGTTCTTGCCCTGATGGCAGACAATTTAGTTCCTCCCCATATGTCCCTAGATCCTTTCAAGCTACTGCCCAAGCGCTGGAGCTCAAAAGGAGTGAGTCCAAGTGCTGGCCCTTTAAGAGGAACTGTCTGGGTCTCCAGCAACTTCTGTGTCACTCAGCCACAATCCCTGCTGGTTTTTATATCCTGAAGTTACAGGGACTTCTCTTTCCAGCACTTATAACTCTGGGCTGAGGGTCTGGTGTGTGGCTGGGATATCTACAGCCAAGATATCCCTCCCAATTAAAAAAACACCACATGTGGTTGTCAGACCAGCCCATTTCAGCCTCCACCTCTCCTACCAGTCTCATTGTGCTTTCTTCTTTAATTCTCTAGTTGTAGGTCTTCCATTCAGCCAGATTTCAGGTGGTTCTGAATGATGGCTCTTCTGTATTTTAGTTGTAATTTTGATGTGGTTGTGGGAGGCAGTGAGTACCACATTTACCTACCCCATTGGGTGTAGCATATCAGGAGCTATTTCAAAGAGTGCTAGCCTGGGTGGGTTCTCATGCCAAGGAGGGGTGAATAGTGTTAGCAAACTTAATGGAGAAATAGTGCCTGCCATGTCTGACCAAAGAAACAGGGGAAACTGTCACCTACCAGCAACTCTAACTCAGGAGAAAGTTCCAACAGAGCCATGTCCCTCCAGTACATACCCTAAAATTAGTCTCAATGTATCACCTTGATATATGACATAGGTGCTTTTCAAACTTCTGCCTCTGTGCAAGGACTCAGAAAGAGCACAACCTGCGTTTCCTACAGCCCTTCGGCTCTCCAAGACATAAGCCCCTAGCCTAGATTTTTCAAAGCCAGTTGTTATGGTGGTTCCTTTTCTTAGTGCAGTTCTTAGGCTAGGGCTTGGACCCCTCACTCTTCTAGGACAACCTCCACTGTTGTGATACCCCTCCCACTTGTGAGTCACCACATGGAGAGTGGAGGATAGGATAGGTCGTGACTAGACTTAGACTGTACCCCTCCTACTCATTTCAGTGTGCCTTTTTCTTTATATCCGTAGTTGTAGAAAATCTTTTCTGCTAGTCTATAGGCCATTGTCAGAGATAGCTGTTCTATATGTAGTTGTAGTTTTTGTGTCAATGAGAGGAGGTAAGCTCAGGATCTTCCTACTCCACCATCTTGAACTCAAAGCCAGGAGCCTGGCTCTTGAATGCCAATTTAGCTTGTCTGTGGAATGCCATTCCTTGTTGTTGGTACACTGCCCCCAAAACAAACATGTCTCTGGATGGGATCACCAATAACCAACCGTGTTTTAAATGGTTCCTCTACCCTGAGGTGACAGCAGAGGGCAGCACCATCACAACAAACAGGACACCTTAGCAAGTGAGCTGAATTTTCCTCATAGGTTAACTGTGTCATTGGTGGTGGGAGAAGCTTCAAAACATTCTTGGAACTTATCATTTCACCTTTTAGGGCATTAGTCGACAAGTGCTATGTTTACTATTGCTTCATCTAAGAGTTGGGAAAATGCTACTGGGTGTGGGAGCTTAGGAAGAAAAATCAGGCCAGAGCAGAATGCTTTCTTTGGCCCCTCCAATCTCTTCTTACTGAGCCTCCAGTCCCATAGTAAAAGGTAGTCAAAGCTGTCCCTTCATCAGAGGAGCTCCAAGCTCATGATCTAGGAACACTTGAAAGCACCACTGAAAGTCTCAGTAAAACCAAACAATAGAAAAGGCAAAAAAAAAAAAGATAGCCTAATTTATTAAGTTCATCAGATAATCACTTTTAAGAGATGAGCATAGAGCAGGTGGGAGCTACAGCAGCACAAAGTCTAGTCTTAGGGGCCAGGCATGAAAGTAAATTTAAGGCAAGGCTATTGGGAAGTGGGGCTATACTCAGACCCCTGCTCTGGCTTCAGTCTGTCAGTGTTTTAAAGAAAAGTGTTCTTCTCTGTGCTGCAGAGGACCTTCTGTTCCACACTCATGGAAGGGACCCAGTATCATGGTTAAGACCCAGCACACTTTCTGATTTAGCTCTACCCAGGGGGTCATCAGTGAAAAATTAGAGAAAAGGAATCAGGCTGGGTAGAGAGGCAGAGCTTATAATGTTTGAGCATTCACTATATGCCAGGTGCCATTCTAAACATTCTATTGATTGACTCTGAAATGTTCACAAGAAGCTTATAAGATAGGCACTATTATTATTCCCATTTTTCAGATGAGGAAACTGAAGCACAGAGAAGTTGGGCAACTTGCCTAAGACCAGACAGCTAGTAGTGGCAGAGTCAGGATTTAGACAACAGTATTCTGGCTCCAGAGTCAATGTTCTTAAACATTATGCTATACTGCCTCTACCTCTTTTTCTACTTTTCATTTAAAGACAGCTGACAGCTCTAAGCAAGGAGAAATATTTCACCTTCTATATATAATCTTGCTCAGACACAAGACTTCAGAGTGGACCCAGGAGGAGAGGGATATAAAAGGCTCTTAAGTTGTGAAAATTCATTTCCCAAAGCAGGGCAATGGGACATAAATCATGAGCCCAGAACATGTGGGGGCAGGGATAAGTCATAGAAATGCTTAGGAGATTTAGTGGAAATCTTCTTTTAAAAGTGCAAAATCAAAAGTTAGGCAGTTGCTGAGTGGAATTAGACATGGAAGAAATTATCAAACTTGGACCAAAAAGGTCCCTTTCTTCCTCTTCCCTCCAGGGAAGTATAGGAGTTGTGAAAGGAAGGAGGGAAGTTATGAGCAAAAGGAAAAATACGACGAGTTAATGTCGGAAGTCTCCAGTCAGATAGAGTCTATGATTCTAAAGGAAAATGAATGCCCTTCCTTACCTTTATCATTAATACTAGTGGCCTGGTGCATGAAATTTGTGCACATTAAAAGGGGATTAATTAGAGGAAATATTTTAATATTGCTATTTGCCCTTTCTCTATAATAGAAGTGTCAAAGATGAAAGAAAATTAGTAAAATGTATATGAAAATCTTCCTCCTGTCAGAGTCTGGGGCACACCATGGGACCCAAAGTCAAGTTTCCACCCACCCACATGTGCCTCAAAATTGCATGAGACCCAGACCTGGCCGGCCTGCCCCACCATTGGCTAGATCCAGACCTGGCCGATCCCACCCTTGTTAAGCCACGCTGGGCAGGGGGCACAGCCTCAGGCCCCCTGGCCCGGCACCAGGGTGGGGGATGTGGCTTGAGGTCCCCCAACCCAGGCCAGGGCAGGGGGCACACCTTGAGGCCCCCCGTCAAGCCCCGCCAGGCAGGGGGTGCAGCCTCAGGTCCCCCATCAAGCCCCACCAGGAGGGGGGAGCAGCCTTAGGTCCCCTGTCAAGCCCCGCTGGGCAGGAGACATGGCCTGAGGTCCCCCAGCCCAGGGCTAGGGGAGCAGCCTGAGGTCCCCTGGCCCAGCACTGGGGTGGGGAGTCACACCTTGAGGTCCCCCGTCAAGCCCCGCGGGGCAGGGGGTGTGGCCTGAGGTCCCCTGTCAAGCCCCACCAGACAGGGCGCAGCCTCAGATCCCCTGGCCCGGCACTGGGGCAGGGGGTGCGGCCTCAGGTCCCCTGGCCCAGTGCTGGGGCGGGGGGCATAGCCTGAGGTCCCCCGTCAAGCCCTGCCAGGTGGGGGGCGTGGCCTCAGGTCCCCTGGCCTGGTGCCAGGGTTGAGGGCACAGCCTGAGGTCCCCTGTAAAGCCGCACAGGGGTGGGGGGGAGCGCAGCCTCAGGTCCCTGCTGATTGCTTGTTAAGGCTCATTACGGGAACTCTGCCTTCACTGTGGGTGCAGCCATCTTGTGTTACAGAATCCCCTGCCTCTTCTGTACACACCACCATCTTTGTGGCAAAGTGACAGTCAATTTGTATATTCCCTCTTTATTATATAGGATGCCAAGTGGCAAGCCAGGGCATATGAGCAATCAAAGGCCCAATGATAACATACTGCCTCCTGAACAGAGTTCCCATCTGGGCCTGACTCTCACATATAAGTGCTTTAAAAAATTGAAGTTTGTGTTTTGTTTTACAATAATTAAGGCAAGTCAGTCTTGCTTTCTTTAGGTAGTTTCACTGTAACCTCCTTTGAATTATGATTGATGAAATCTCAGTTTTTTAAGTAGGGAAAGAAGAGAGCAGAATTAGGCCCACTGCCAGACCCCAAGGGGCTAGCTCCACCCTGACCCTGTCCATACCTCTGCTTCTGTTCTTCTCTGTTCCCTTCTCTGCCACTCTCCTCCAAACTATTCAGTCTGTCAGCTGGCTAGGTAACTTCCAAAGCATTCTGATTGCCCTATTTTGTAAACTAAACTTATTTCTTTGGGATATTTTAGAAGAGAGGAAGCATTCCTTCCTTGGAATCTTCATCCTTGCAGGAAGTATAGAGTCAGACCTTGATTCAAATACTAACTCTTGCCTTGACTTTCCTCTATAAAAAGGTAAATTTTCCTACTTCATAAGGTTCTTGGAGAAATTAAAGCGATAATATGTAATATATCTAGCATAAAGCCTTCTACACAGAAGTTATTAAACATATACTAACTAGAGGTCTGGTGTACAAAATCATGTATGGGGGGAGGATCCCTCAGCCTGTCCTGTGCCCTCTCACAGTTTGGGAGCCCCACGATCGATAGATCACCCCAAAGAGGTAGGCCCCGCCCACCTGCCGCAGCCCGCTGGTCAGTGGCCTGGGCCTCCCTCTGCAGGGCGATCATGGGGTGATGGCCAGGCCCCCGACCAATCACATCACATCTGCCTTGGCTGGCTTGGTGCCAGTGTGTGTCATAGTGTGGTCGTCCAGAAGGTCATCCAGACAGTCATCTAGACAGTTATCTGGACGGTCGTTCTGCTGTTCGGTTGATTTGCATATTACACTTTTATTATTATAGACTAGAGGCCCAGTGCACAAAAATTTGTGCACTTGGGGGGGAGGGGAAGTCCCTCAGCCCGGCCTGTGCCCTCTCGCAGTCTGGGACCCCTCAGGGGATGACCACCTGCTGGCTTAGGCCTGCTCCCCGGGGGATTGGGCCTAAGATGGCAATCAGACATCCCTCTGGCAGCCTGGCAGCCCTCGGGGGATGTCCACTTGCCAGCGGGGAGCAGGCCTAAACTGCAGTAGGACATCCTTAGCACTGCTGAGGAGGCAGGAGAGGCTCCCACCACCACCACTGTACTGGCAGCCATCAGCCTGGCTTGTGGCTGAGCAGAGCTCCTCCCATGTGAGAGCACCCTGACCACCAGAGGGCAGCTCCTGCATTGAGCGTCTGCCCCCTGGTGGTCAGTGTGTGTCATAGTGACCAGTCATTCCCAGTCTTTCTGCTGTTAGGGTCAGTTTGCATGTTACCCTTTTACTATATAGGATAGAGGCCTGGTGCACGGGTGGGGGCCGGCTGGTTTGCCTTCAAGGGTGTCCCGGATCAGGGTGGGGGTCCCGCTTGGGTGCCTGGCCAGCCTGGATGAGGGGATGGCTGTTTGCAGCTGGGCACACCCCCTTCAGGGTGCCTGGCCAGCCTGGATGATGGCCTGATGGCTGTTTGCAGATGGTCACACCCCCTTCAGGGTGGGGGTCCCCACTGGGGTGCCTGGCCAGTCTGGGTGAGGGGCTGAGGGCCGTTTTCAGGCTGGCGGGTGACTGAAACTCCTAACCTCTCCTTTTTTTCTTTTTTATTCTGGGATTTATTTACCTTCTATGGCTGTCACTGGAGCTGAGAGCCGGCTTTAGCTCCGAGGCTCGGCTTTAGCTCTGAGGCTCGGCTCCAGCTCTGAGACCTCGGTTTGTTTGGCTTCTATAATTGAAACACTGTTGCAACTCCAGCTCTGAGGCCCGGCTGGCTGAAAGCAGGTTTCTGGGGATTGTTTAGCTTCTATAATTGCAACATAGTTGTTTAGAGTGCAGCTCAGAGCTGGGCGGCGGCAGGTGGGGAATCTTGGCTTCCTCCATCACTGGAGCAAGCAAGCCTCCTGTTCACTTCAGCTGCCTGGCTGCCGCTGCCATCTTGGTTGGCAGTTAATTTGCATATCGCCCTGATTAGCCAATGGGAAGCATGTCGGAGGTATGGTTAATTACCATGTTTGTCTATTATTAGATAGGATGCCCTTTTAACACAAGAGGTCAAAAGTCACTTGGACCTACCTAGAAACCCAGAGCTTTATTTCTCAGATGGGTTACATAGCATATGTGTTATTTATCTCTCAAAACAAAATAATAGCAGTAGGAGTGAAGGGAAAAGGCCCTATACCTCCTAGTGAAGTATTTGGAAATAGCCTAAGTGCCCACAGCAGATGAATGGATTATAAAACTGTGGTACATCTACACAATGGAATACTATGCTGCTGTAAAGAAGAAGGAATTCTTACAATTTGCAACACCATGGATGGAACTGGAGAGCATTATGCTAAGTGAAATAAACCAGTCAGAGAAAGATAAACACCACATGATCTCACTCATTTATGGATAATAAAGACCATTATAAACTGATGAACAAAAATAGATACAGAGGCAGAGCAGCATCGAACAGACTATTAGTCAAACTACAGGGAGAAGGCTGGGGAGGGTTGGGGGGCGGGAATAAGAGATCAACCAGTTGTGCGTGCATATAAGCATAACCAATGGACACAAGACACTGGGGCGTAGGGGAGGCCGGGGGAAGGTCAAGGGGAGGAAAAAAAAGGAGACATATGTAATACTCTTTGTAATACTTTAAGCAATAAAACAAAATAAAAAGAAAGAAAGAAAGACAGCTTGGAACATCTCCCCTGTGTACACCCCTCCAGCATGTGGTTGGGGGGCTCAAAGCTAAAGGGGGAGTTCTCTTGGTACTTGAGAGAGAGAAAAGTGGTACCACTTTTAAGATGGCTTCTCAGTTCTTTCTCTACATACAATGGATCAGAGCTCAGTGGAGGCATCGGGAAGCAATGTGGGGAAAGGGAAATTTTCTATGAATCTGTTCACAAGGGTTAGGGAAGGGCATCTGTCCTTATCCTTATCCTTAAAGCCACCTGAAAAGCAACAACAGGAAGTCAGGACATCAAAGACAAAAGCATCCACAGAACCAACAAATGCAAACACTTAACAAGTGAGAACACTTTATTGAAGAACAAGTATATTTCAGGGGGTGGAGAACAAAGGAGCAAGTTACAGCACAGTATCCCAAGTTTGCCTTCCATTACAATATCAACCCACACCAAATAAACCTTTTAAAAACACTCTTCCATTCAGTTCATATATATAGGAGAGTCAGTGAGTGAGCACATGACTACCCTGACAGGTATTTCTTCTCCGGTATAGACTTCTTTCACAAATGACTGTGTAGATACACATGGAAGAATAAAAAGGTCAGTTTGGAACAGTAAGTTTTAGAAAACGAACCTTAGCTCATTAAAATCCTTCTTAGAAAGGTCTCAACATATCACTCCCCTGTTACATCTTACATCTAGGTCAAGATTAGGAAACAGTAGAAAAAAAGTAAGATCTGAAACCATTTCAAGAAAGAATTCAGAATACATTATCTCAGAGCACTAACAGTGCTCAGCCTGGAGAAACACTGGACCAGTTTACACAGTACTTGGCTATTCTGGTGGACAAAATGATATGTAGACCATATTCTGTGTGGTAATACATTGTGGACACAAACACTAAGAAAGATGTGGTACATGTTGAGAATGAAGATGTCTTGCCTTTCATTAGAGAAATGAGCTCTCCAACAACCACTGTAACAGTTTAAATGCAAAGAATTCAACACAGACTGGAAGACACTTCAGCCTCAGTCACCCTGGTCCTCTGGAACCACCAAGAACTACTTGCTGCTCATGTCCATCATGTCCATGACTTGGTCTAAAGGCTATTATTTAATTAAAGTGCTTTTTTAAAAGCAGCCCCATTATAAGGTATAGTGAAGGTGTCTAGAACCAGAAGGAACTGAATAATTTTCTTACCATTTCACAAAAACCATTAGACTCAAGCAAGGTGGAAATTGCTTAAAAAACAAGAGGAGTTAAAAGCAAAGTTCTAGAAATTTGTCAAGGTAGAAAAGGCATTAAAAGCATAAATTAGAGAGGAAGGAGAGGACCTACTCACCTTTCTACCATCTTCTCCTATCTTTAGTAACCCAACCCTGCTTCCCAGATCCTTGACCTCAGACCAGGAACACATTTAAACATAGATTCTTACTAATGCCAGAGGCAGCCAGGGCTTCCTAGGGAAGTAGGAACAAGGATAGTAAGACAGGAGATAAAAAGTTATTTTAAAACATTTTAGAAGTTAATTAAAACTCAGAGATATAAGAATGGACTTTGCAAGTATACTAGCTTCTGCACAAATAAAAACATTAAAGAGACCCTTATTCTTGAACCTGTTTTCAAAAGAGGAGCAAGTCTAGCACAGTGAGATTTATAGAAATACATATTTGTATACACATAGACATAATACACATATTAAATTATAAATCTTTATTCTTGGTTTCTTCACTTCCTCTGACTTTCTCTGGCCAACTCATAAACCGGCTTCTGCTTGGCCATCGAGGAACGAAGTTGCAGAGTCCCTTCTGCCCAAGACCCTGGGTACTGTCGCATCTTCTGCCACAAGCTCACTTCTTCCCCAGTCGAGTCCATCCAGTCCACCACTTCCCCATTACTGATCCCTGAAAAGAAACACCAGAGGAGCCTGAACAGGGATCCCACCCCTTAGCTCACCAGAAAATATGGGCTTACAAGGATAGCCAGCCACCCCATAAATGACAGTGTGCTATGTAGATGGGCTAATAGGGACAGCAGTCTGGGAAGTATTCCCTGATGATTCTATTCCTGAGACTCTGTCAAGAGGCTTCTGATTAATGAAATGGGCCTCCAACTGGGGCACCAATAGTTAGAGGCCTCTTATTTTGAGGCTTGTGTGGAGCTCTGGTGTTGGACAACTCACCTCATGCCAGACCTGTTGCCCTTCTGGTATTGCCAACTTGACTTAAATGTTTTGTGTGGTGTTGTATGTTTTTTTTAATAAAGAAGCTGAACACCTTTTTTCTCTAGCTGTAAACTCCAGGCCTGAAGTTAGGATTGTACATGGCCTCATTCCTATTCTCTTGTACATTCATTCAATAAACATTTATTGAGTGCCGACTATTTGCCAGTACTCTTCTAGGATCTAGGGAATATAGTGATGAACAAAGCAGAAAAAGTCCGGCCTGTAGGTGGCTTACATTTGAATAGGAAAGACAGAAAATATCCAAGTAAATCAACAAAAGTAATTTAGATAATGAGGTAAATGTCATGAAGTTAGTAAGCAAGGTGATTTGTAGTGCCTAGAGCAGGAGATCCTTTAGATGGAGTGGTCCGAGGGCCTCTATGAAAAGGAGACACTTGAGTCAAGATCTGAAGGATAGGAAGGAACCAGCCTTTCCAGACAGGGAGAACACTAATTGCTTAGGTTATAAAGTGGAAATAAGATTGAGATATTTGGAGAACAGAAAGAAAGTCATTGTGGTTGGAGCATAGTGAGTAAGCAGGAGAGATGCAGAGATGGATCATAAAGCAACAGAGAAGGTCTAGATCATATGGGGCCTGTAGGCATGCTGAGAACTTTGTTCTAAGTGCAATAGGAAGCCACTGAAGGTTTTTAAGCAGAAACTGACATGAATTGGCTTATATTTGTAAAAACATCATCCTAGATGCTTTGTGTTAAATGCTTTGTATGAGTTATTAATATACAATTACTATTTAAGGCCACAGGAATGCGGAGACTATAGAGAAAAGAAAAGGATCTAAGACTATGACTTAAGAAACACCAACATTTAGAGTTTGTGTATAGAATGAGGAAACTACAAAGAACATTGAGAAGGTGAGCAGTGAGTTAAAAGGGAATATAATGTCTTGATTAAAAGCTAAGTATTTCAAGAAAAAGGAAGTGATCAGCTATGTTGGATAGCACTTAAAATTCTAGTAAGAGTAAAACAAAACTTTGGCAGAAGCAATTGCTCAGTGGAGTAATGGGACAGAAGTCAGCTCACAGTGGATTGAAGACTAAAAAAGAGGGGAGGGAGTGGAGATAATTATTTTTAATAAGTTAGAAGGGAGTTGAAGGATCAAGGGGAGGTTTATTTATGTTTTTCAAAATCAGAAATACCAGAGCATATCTGTTTTCACCTCCAGTAGAGAGGCAGAGAGAATGAAACTGATCAGTCAGGAGAGAGGAGATTCCAGAAGTGAGGTCATTGAGAGGTGAGGATATGATTCAGAATATTTGGAAAAAGATTGACCTTTGCTAGAAAGGGCCCTTCTTTCATTATGACAGGATGGAAGATGGAAATTATAGGTACAGATATAAGTAGGTTTTCAGATTTTTTTGTGGTGGGAAGATGATGGTGTTCCTGGCAATCAGGGTCACATTTATCTGTACACATAAGAAAGAGTACATGAGCTATATTCCTCTAGGCCTGCACATAGTAGGTATTCAATAAATATTGGTTGAACATTAACTCAAAGAAGAAAACTCCTGTCATAAAGAAGCTTTGTAGCGAGGAAGTTAGTTATATTGGGAGTGAAATGTATGAAAGGCCTTTAAGGTAGTGAGGAAGGGGAGAAGCTCTCACCAGTGCCAACACCCAGCCTGACCCCTCCCAGGAAGTCATTGCTGGCCAGAGGCTCCCGGTCCCACACAGTCAGTTCCAGGCACATGTGTTGTAGATCTTCCAGCCTCACACCATTGTAGACAAATGTATGGTTGTAGTGGGGATTCAGGGTCTTCTTCATCACAGGAGTTTTACGCTTACTGGCCTTGTTCCTCGCAGGAAGGAGGTATCTGGCAGAGGGCGGGGAGTAATCAACAACCTACTCAAGTCTGGCAATATGTATCTAAATTCTCCTTTCCACTACTACAGGCCTAGCTCAGGGATGTGTGCAAATGCTCAAATCCTAATATAAATATTCCTGCCTTTGAATCCGAAGCAGAGTTCCTACTAACCCCACTAGATCATTCATCTGATTCAATTCCTTCAACCAGGAGAGAAAAGTAATATAATGTTATTCTATTTAAAATATTATATTATATTATATTATATTATATTATATTATATTATATTAATTATATTAAAAATGGGTTTTAAATATTTGGTTACATTTCTTTTGGGCTAGGTTCTCTTTAAATAAAACCAATGTTAGTAACTATTGACATAGCCAAACATGATTTACTTGAGAACTTAATTCAGGGGGTGATCTATAATTTGGGGAAAGCTAGCATTGCTTAAATATTGTAGGGAACAAAGTAATGAGCCCTCAAATCTTAACTGTCAGGGGACAGAGGTTTATTATTATTATTATTAAGGATTAATTAATAGTATAAGTCTATAACAAAGGAAAAGCCAAACCCATCTGTCTACCACCCTTCTCTTTGGCAATCAGCACTACAATCCAGTCCAAACTGAGCTTAGACCAGTGCAAATGTAGTGGTGGTTTTGCCATAAATTTCAGGAAAGAAAGTTGGTTGCTGGAGGTGGTAGAACACACAAATATAATATCCACAGAGAAAGGTTAAATTGGGCTTCTCCTTTAGCTCTCTTATCCTAAAATTGGTTAATTTCATGCTGGTCCAGGGACTCACCCCTTGACAAAGCTGTCTGAAGTCCCTCCTGATTTGGCAGCCATCAGGTTCTTGGCTTCTTTGATCCATACCTGGAGCTCTCCCCCTTCCCCACCTTTACCTGTAAGGGATGTCAGCCACAGCAAATAAGTGAGCCCCTACACCTCCAGATTTCTCTTGAGCTTTATCTACATAGCATTTCCTTCCCTTGCTCCTGAAGGCAGCAAGTTCCATAACTGGACTGCACCTGGCCTGGATTCTCAGTACCTAGCAGAGTGCCTGACAGTAAGCAATAAACGCTCAATTAAGAAAAACAACAGCAATAAATGCTTATAGAAATCTTGCTGTGTGTCAGATTCTATGTTAAGCATTTCATTATTAAAATAACCCTATCCTATATAATAAAGAGGTGATATGCAAATTGACCATCACACCCTCGCACAAGATGGCCACACCCATTTGGACACAAGATGGCCACCCCCATGTGGTCACAGTTAGGAGTCAATCAGGCTGGTAGGGGAATGGTTATGGGCAATCAGACAGGCAGGCAGGCAATCCCTGTGAAATCAGGCCTAAACCAGCAGTTGGACATACTCCGAGGGGTCTCAGGTTGGAGAGGGTACAGGCTGGGCTGAGGGATCCCACCCTCCAATGCACAAATTTCATGCACCAGGCCTCTAGTTATCTACAACAACACTATTATTGTCCTCATTTTATAGGTGAGAAAATTGAGCCTTAGAGAAATAAAGTTGCCTAATATTAGTTGAATGACTAAAAAAAGAGGACTCCTCCACTATGTTCTTGATTCTACTCCCACTTCACAGAATTCGTCAGGCATCACCAATTTCAACCCCCATCTCCCATTTTTAATATCTGTTTTTTCACTGGTCCCTTCCCTTCAGTCTAAATATCTGCTAATCTCATCTCTCCTTGTAAAAATATATTTTAAGAAAATTGCCTTTCAAAAAAAAAAAATTGCCTTTCAACCTTGTCTCATTTTCAGGCTATTCTCTATGTCCCTCCTTTCTTTTGCCATCAATTATCCTGAAAAAAAGAGTCCACACTCAGTACCTCTACTTCTTTTGCCTCATTCACTCTGCCCAGTTTCTAGTGAAATCTGGTTTCTGCTTTAACACCCATAAGCCATGTCTTCTCAGTCCTCATTGGGCCCAACCTCCCAGTAGTGTGTCAGTACTGTTGACAAGCCCCACTCCCTTCTTCAAGCTCTATCATGGCATTGCTCTCTCCTGATAACCCCCTATATCACTGGCTTTTCTTTCTCTCTTCAACCTTTATAATGGTGACATTTCTCATGGCTCTATCCTTGCCTCTCTTCTCTAGTCATTTTGCACAACCTCCTTGGGGATATCATTGATTCCCCACATCCTATAGTGAGACTTTGATGTAGGTATCTTTTTTAAGAACTTCGGGTTTCTATTGCCAATAGATGAATTTCAACTCATTATTAGGTTCAAGGCCCTTTTTGGTGGGGCTCCAGCCTCACCAACAATTCCAGTCCTACTCCCATATCTATATCCTATAACTCCAGCCCCACTGAAAAAAGGACTTCATTCCTTCACACTCACATACACCCCACATTTACCATGATCATGTTATTTTCTCTTCTGGAAATGCTCTTCTCACCCTGTCCTCTTCCTTTTCTGCCTGATAGTCTTAAGTCCAGTTTCATCATTACTTTCTCTTTAAAGCTATCCCAAATTTAACCAGAAAGAATTTATCACTCCTGCATCTGTATTCTTTTTGCATATGACTGTCTTTCTTGCTAAACTAAGCTTCTCAAGGGGGGCAAATATCATGTCTCATTCATCTACATATTCATAGTCACTAGCACAGTGGCTGGTATGTTGATTCACTCTTCCTCAGCCTTCACCTTCCTGTCCCTCATTCTTCACCACCACTCCTTTCTAAGCCCCAAGGTTTCTGTTCTGTAGCTTGCCACAGCTGGACCAAGACCAAGTTAGTTTAATAACCTAAAAAATTAAATGCCAACCCTGAGGCATTCCCTTCTGGTTAAAAAATGCAGAAAAGGCTTACTTAGTAAGTAAATGAATCTTCCCTAGAAGATGATCCAGGGCTCATCTCAATCTGGTCTCTCCAACAGTGGTAGCCACCTCATACAGATCCTTTACAGAAGATAAGGGCTAAACCCAGGGCGCCAAAGAAAACTTACTCTTTTTCCGGTCACCTCCAACAGGGAGTTTGGAGGCTGGGATGTATTTCAATGAAACCACCAACTCGCCTTTGTGTGATGACAAGCCAGTCGGGGACTCAGCACTGATCTGAAACACATGGAAACAAACACAAGGTCAAGCTGAGCTTTCAGGAGTTGTTGGGGCCTCTTGCTGAGGAGATTCTAAAATTATCCCCCCAAACAGCTCCACAGCATGAGGATCCTTCTCCTTATGAATATAATCCAGGGTCCCTAGGCCATGGCAGCCACAGGTTTCTAAGGTAATTTCTTCAGAAGGAGATGCAGAAGAACCAACAAAAAGTATTCTGCAATGCCCACTATTTTACTACTTGGTGCTACACCTACTAGATTCCAAATACTCTCACAGGTCTTCCAGCATGCTTGTCGCACAAACTCATAGGGTACTAACACCATGATGAAGGATTTAGCTACGAGTATTGTTAGTAAAAGCCATGGAAACAACTTACATGTCAATCAATATAGGAAAGGTTAAATGAATGTTTTTAATGCCCTCATATGGCATATGGCATGCAATCATCAAAAGAATGTGGTGAATCTGTACACACTGACATGGAAAGATATCCAACATGTTAAGTTACTAAAGCAATCTTCAGAAAAGTATCCCATTTATATTAAAATATACTCATATTTTTATATATGTAATGTGTATATATGTATGTAAGAAATGATTATTATCATTATCACTTAAATAGTACTTACTCTGTGCCAGGCACTGTTATAAGTACTATAAGTATATCATTTTGTTTAATCCTCAAAACAGTTCCTATTAAATAGTTACTATTGTTCCCATTTTACAGATTATGGAACAGGGGAACAGAGAGGTTAAGTAATTTACCCAAGTACACACAGTAATTGGCAGAGACAGGATTCAAATTCAGACATTAACCACTCTACTACACTGCATAGAAAACCCCCAAAGGATACAGATAAACTTAACACCTATTTCTTGTAAGGAAGGGAATGGAATGGTGAAAGAAAATAGGGCTTTCACATTTTATTCTGTATATGTCTATATAGAGAATAGCATGTATCACTTGAATGATCTTCAAAGAAACATTTTCTTAAAGAAAGCTTCTCATAAAAAAATTGAGGGCTAGATGGAACTCTGTTACAAGGACTTGAATATGTAGCAATTTTTTATTTCAAATTTATGTTACTTTTGATTAATGACTGTCTCTATCACTAGAATCTAAATGCCAGAAGTACAGGAATCAAGCCTGTTCATCCTAGTATGCCCAACATTTAGCAAAGTTCCTGGCATGTACATGCTCCACAAATATTGACTGAATGAATGCAAAAGTGAATGAATGAATGTCCGGGATGAACAGCGAGTGGCCTTTCATCTTGGGCTGTGGGTAGCAGAACTGCTTCACTCTATTGGCTCTTTCAGCATGCCTCTGCTCTTTATGCTTTAGTACCTAGAGCATGAGCTGATGCACACTAGAAATGCCCTTTCACCTGCCTGTGTTCACCAGGGCTCCTCTAAATGAGGTCCTCATCATTGAAGACATCAATGCCAGGAGGGCATAATACTTATAACTTTAGAAAAATGTACCACATCCCCAGAATGCACAAAGTTTAGTGTATGGGTGAGAGAAAGAAAAAGGAGGTAATAGTGGTTACCAAAGAGAAAGGGGGTTGGGGGGAGGCCATAGAGATTAAAGGGGTCAAATGCAAGGTGATGGAAGAAAACTAGACTTCAGGTGGTGAGAACACAATAGAGTACACAGATGTCGTATTATAAAGTTGTACACATGAAATCTGTATAATGTTGTTAACCAATGTTACCCCAATAAATTCTATGTAAAAAATAATAAAGGTGGTGGATGCCTGGAAGAGAATATTGATCGGGAGGCAAAAAGATTACTGGGGGAAAAAACAAACAAACTAGGGACAATAAATTTAGAATGTTTTAAGTTAAATAGATATGTAATATTGAAATGGTCTTTGTATTGTTTATAAAATGTCTACAAAATTTAAATTTCTAAATTGTGAATTTCAGCGGACTGTTAAGAATTGGATTTAGCCTTAGTTGGAAATTGGCATGTTTGTTTCAGTAATATATCTTCATTCTGGTTCCAAATAATTGCACAGAGCAAATACCTCCATTTTAATACAGCTTTAAATTGATGTGAACCATTTTTATTGGCAGTAGGTCATGATGGTTTGTACTACCATTTCCAATATAATTGTATCAACTGTAGGCCCTTGAGAGAACGACTTGTGTGCCAAATGCTTAAGAAATTCTAAATTTCTAACAATATGCTATAGTTTTGTGATAATTTGTTTCCTGTTTTTACTAGTATTTAAGGGGAAAATTTAATTTTTACTGGTGGTTTTGGGTGTTTTTGGAGGGCAAAAGCTATCAAAATATTATATGTACATTTCCTTTGACTCAGCAGTTCCATCACCAGAAATTTCTCCTATAGTTACATATATTACAGCAAAGGTTTAACAGCAAAAGAAGCAACAATTTAAATGTATATCAGTGGGGGAATGGTAAATAAATTATAATATAGGCAAATGAAAGAATATTATACAGCAATAAAAATGAGATAGATCTGTAAGTGATGGCAGAGAAAGATGTCCATGATAAATGACAAATTGCTAAATAAAAAATCAAGATATTTATAAACAATGAGTTTTGTATGAGCCATTTGTGTAAAAAGGAAAAAAAATATAAATCCATATGTGCACATTTGTGCTGCTTAAAATTTCTATAAAGTTATCCAAGTAGTTGATAAATAGTGATTATTTCTAGGGAATGGAACCTACTTTTCTTCTTATACATGTCTATATTGTTTTAATTTTTAACCATGTACATATAAATTCTTAATTGTTTAATGAGTGTTATTACACACACACACACACACACGCTAAAAAGTTCAAACACTTTAAAAGGGCATATACACTGAGTGGCCAGATTATTATGACCAGCCAGATTATTATGACTACCTCATCAGTACTTCATTGACACTTCCAATTGAAATGTTTGAATATTGAAAACTTCCTAAGCAAATACTCTCAAGGTTTTATTATTAGTAGTATTTGCATAACTAATTCAATTCATTGTACTGATGGAGTGGTCATAATAATCTGGCTGATCATAATAATCCGTCCACTCAGTATAGAGAAAAGTAAATTACCCTCCCACCTCAGTCTCTCTTCCTGGAGGCAGCCACTACTACTAGTTTCTTGTCTATCTTTCCAGAAATATTCTATGTGCCACGTCCTATTTTTAGCAATTAAAATGCTAGTATAAAAAAGTGTTACAGAAAGACCTTAAAATTGAACAATTATGATAATCAAGAAGTCCTGACTCTGTTTTAGCAACTTCATCTTAACCAGAATGACAGCAACCTATTGAATGTCCATTATGTACCGGGCATTAATTGGTACTTTGTATACAATCCTGCAAAATAGGAATATTATTACCTTCATTTTATAGATGAAAAAACTAAGGTTCACAGAAGTTAGGTGACTTACCTAAGTTATTTTATAAATTAGATGACTTAACTACATGGCAAATAGCAGGACCAGGATTCAAATCTAGGTCGGCACTCAAATCTTAGCCACTATTATACACACTGATAAACTCTTACCTGAGGTGCCATCTCCATTTCCATTGCTTGCGTTACCAAGAGCACAGTAATTGGAACTCCATTAATTGTTTTACTTCCCACTTCTTTAATGAAAAAGTTAGCTTGGGAAAGGAGCGCAGATTAGGATACGCCAAAAAGGTTAGCTTGGGGACGAGGTGCAATTTAGGATGTAAGGATATAGCCATACTCTGGAAGTTTAGGAGGAAAAGCGTGGCACACATATGAAAGACTTTTCAAAGAAAACTATGGCTCATCTGCTGGTCATACAAGTGCATCTGAAATTACTGTCAAACTCAGAAACTCCAGCAGAGTGCGCTAGAACTATACAGCATACTACATTCAAAGACGTTACCAACAAGTACCAGCAGAGGACACTGCAAACAATTCCACCTCAGATGCAAACTGCCTGAGTTGTAAAAGCAGACAGACTACCTTTCCATGCAAAGGAAGGCAATGTTCCAGTTTCTTATCAAGCTTCCAGGAATCCATCTGGACATCTGCCTCTCCAAGAAAAGTGTTTCTACCAAAACGACCATGATGCCAAACTGAAAACTGCAATGTCCTTTGGGCCAGGAGAGATTCTGGGATCTCATACTGTGAAAAACAAGGAGAAAACCAAGATAATTAGTGATAATTCCTAAGCAAAGATTACTCCAAAATCTGAGCAACCATACCCAAAGTCCATAGTCTCAAACATCACATTACGCTAGCCCAGTGATGGCGAACCTTTTGAGCTCGGCGTGTCAGCATTTTGAAAAACCCTAACTTAACTCTGGTGCTGTGTCACATATAGGAATTTTTTGAGCTTGGCAACCATAGTAAAACAAAGATTTATATTTTTGATATTTATTTTATATATTTAAATGCCATTTAACAAAGAAAAATCAACCAAAAAAATGAGTTCGCGTGTCACCTCTGACACGCATGTCATAGGTTCGCCATCACTGCTCTAGTCCCTGAGCACTATGAGTTTCCTCACTCAAAGCCTCCACTTACCCCATTTGACAAAAAACTACCATATTCCATGGGAGAACCTGGAAATTAATTTTCCTTGAGTGGGTAAGAGAATACTGGAACATTAAAAAAATTGTCCAGAGACTCTTGGTCCCAAATGATGCTATTTAAATTTTACTTTACAATTACAGATTATATTCAACATTATTTGGTATCACTTTCCGGTATATGCATAGTAGTTAGATAATCATAAGTTTTACAAAGTGCCCCCCCAACATTTCAAGTACCCACCTGGCACCATACATAAGTTATTACAATATTGTTCACTATAATCTCTGTGCTGTACCTTACATCCCCATGACTATTTTGTAATTACCAATTAGTACTTCTTTTTATTGTTGTTAACCCTCACCTGAGGACATTTTCCCATTGATTTTTAGAGAGAGTGGAAGGGAGGGGGCGAAACAAAGAGAGAAACATCCATGTGAGAGAGACACATTGATTGCTTGTCTCCTGCATGTGCCCCAATTGGGGATTGAGCCTGCAACGGAGGTTTGTGTCCTTGATCAGAATGGATCCTGTGACCCTTCAGTCCATGGGCTGATGCTTTATCCACTGAGTCAAACCGGCTAGGGCCCAACTAGTACCTCTTAATCCCTTCACCTTTTTCACCCAGCTCCCCCTACCCTCCCTCCTTTCTGGCACCCATCACTGTGTTCTCTGTACCTGTAAGTCTGTTTCTATTTTATTTTCTTCTTCTTCTTCTTAACTCTAGTTGAAACCCATGTATTTCCCCCACTGGAATAATCTACCCAATCTCCCTGATCCTATTCTTGACTGTCTTCTCTCACTAGCACCTACTAGGTCCTGATCCTGCTCCAGGCAATTCTACTATGGCTGAAAGAGCACTGGATTTGGAATCAGGCATCCAGCCTTCTCACTTTCTGTGTGACTTTACAAACATGGTTTAACCACTCTGGACTTCAGTTCCTTCATATGTAAAATAGAATTATGGTAATGCCTCCCTTGTAGGATTGTGGGACTAGTACTGGGCTAAACTGATGCTTCATTCAGTTTGGGCTCTTTGAATGAGGCTGCTGGGGAAACTGAGATCACTCAAGGGCTCTTAACCTGCTACAAATTTGGGTTTCTTTGGATATATTCCTAGAAGTGGGATCACTGGGTCAGAAAGTAGTTCCATTTTTAGTTTTTTGAAGAAATTGCTTACTGTTTTCCACAGTGCCTGTACCAGTCTGCATTCCTACCAGCAGTTCCCCAGGAGCTCCTTTTCTCCACATCCTCACTAGCACTTGTTAATTTATTGATGAGCCATCTGACAGGCATGAGGTGATATCTCAGTGTGGTTTCAATTTGCATATCTTTGATGATTAGTGATGTGGAGCATCTTTTCATGTATATTGGCAATCTGTATGTCCTCTGGAAAAGTGTCTATGCAGGTCCTTTGCCCACTTTTATTTTTTAAATTTTTTCTTTATTGATTAAGGTATTACATATGTGTGTCCTCATCCCCCCATAGTCCTCACACCCCCACTCATGCCCCCACCCCCCTGGTGTTTGTGTCCATTGGTTAGGCTTATATGCATGCATACAAATCCTTTGGTTGATCTCTCTCCCTTACCCCCACCCTCTCCTACCTTCCCTCTGAGGTTTGATGGTCTGATTGATGCTTCTCTGTGTCTGGATCTGTTTTTGTTCATCAGTTTATGTTGTTCATTATATTCCACAAATGAGTGTGATCATGTGATATTTATCTTTCTCTGGCTGGCTTATTTCACTTAGCATAATGCTCTCCAGGTCCATCCATGCTGTTGCAAATGGTAAGAATTCCTTCTTTTTTTACCACAGTGTATTATTCCATTGTGTAGATGTACCACAGTTTTTTAATCCACTCATCTACTGATGGGCACTTAGGCTGTTTCCGAATCTTACCTATGATGAATTGTGCTGCTATGAACATAGGGATGCATATATCCTTTCTGATTGGTGTTTCTAGTTTCTTGGGATATATTCCTCGAAGTGGGATCACTGGGTCAAATAGGAGTTCTATTTTTAATTTTTTGAGGAAACTCCAAACTGTTCTCCACAGTGGCTGCACCAGTCTGCATTCCCACCAGCAGTGCACGAGTGTTCCTTTTTCTCCACATCCTCTCCAGCACTTGTCGTTTGTTGATTTGTTGATGATAGCCATTCTGACAGGTGTGAGATGGTACCGCATTGTTGTTTTGATTTGCATCTCTTGGATGATTAGTGACTTAGAGCATGTTTTCATATGTCTCTTGGCCTTCCTTATGTCTTCTTTCGAAAAGTATCTATTTAGGTCCGTTGCCCATTTTTTGATTGGGTTGTTTATCTTCCTTTTGTTAAGTTGTATGAGTTCCCTGTAAATGTTGGGGATTAAACCCTTATCGGTGATAACATTGGCAAATATGTTCTCCCATGCAGTAGGCTTTCTTGTTGTTTTATTGGTTTCTTTTGCAGTACAAAAGCTTTTTATTTTGATGCAGTCCCATTTGTTTATTTTCTCTTTAATTTCGATTGCCCTAGAAGCTGTATTGGTGAAGAAACTGCTTCGGCATATGTCTGAGATTTTGCTGCCTGTGAATTCCTCTAATATTTTTATGATTTCCCATCTTATGTGTAAGTCCTTTATCTATTTTGAGTTTATTTTTGTGTATGGTGTAAGTTGGTGGTCTTTCATCTTTTTGCATGTATCTGTCCAATTTTCCCAACACCATTTATTGGAGACTGTCTTGACTCCATTGTATGTCCTTGCCTCCTTTGTCAAATATTAATTGAGCATAGTGGTTTGGGTCGATTTCTGGGATCTCTATTCTATTTTTTATCTATATGTCTGTTCTTAAGCCAGTACCAGGCAGTTTTGAGAACAGTGGATTTGTAATACAGCTTGATATCTGGTATTGAGATCCCACCTACTTTGTTCTTCTTTTTAAGGATCGCTGCAGCTACTCGGGGTCTTTTTTTATTCCAGATGAATTTTTAGAGAGTTCGTTCTAGGTCTGTGAAATATGCCATTGGTATTTTAATGGGGAGTGCATTGAATCTATAGTTTTTTTGGGTAGTATGGACATTTTAATGATGTTGATTCTACCAACCCATGAACATGGTATGTTCTTCCATCTTTTTATGTCTTCCTCTATCTCTTTTTTCAGTGTCCTGTAGTTTTTCCAAGTACAGGTCTTTTAACTCCTTAGTTAAGTATATTCATAGGCATCTTAATTTTTTGGTGAGATGGTAAATAGGATTGTTTTTCAGTCGCTCTTTCTGTAAGTTCACTATTGGTGTATAGAAATGCCATAGATTTCTTGGCGTTAATTTTGTATCCTGCTACATTGCGGAGTTCATTTATTAAGTCTAATAATTTTTTGATGGAGTCTTTAGCGTTTTCTATGTATAGTATCATGTCATCTGCGAATAATGACAGTTTTACACCATCTTTTCCAATGTGGATACCATTTATTTCTTCTTCTTGTCTAATTGCTTTGGCTAGCACTTCCAGAACTATGTCGAACAGGAGTGGTGAAAGTGGGCATCCCTGTCTCCCTGTATTTAGATGAAATGGTTTTAGTTTTTGCCCATTGAGTATGATGTTGGCTGTAGGTTTGTTATATAAGGCTTTTATTATGTTGAGGTATGATCCCTCTATTCCCACTTTGCTGAGGATTTTTATCAAGAAAGGGTGTTGGATTTTGCCAAATGCTTTTTCTGCATCAATTAATATGACTATGTGATTTTTATTTCTCAATTTGTTTATGTGATATATTACGTTTACTGATTTGCGGATATTGTACCATCCTTCCATCCCCGGTATAAATCCTACTTGGTCATGGTGTATGCTCTTTCTGATGTAATGCTGAATCTGATTTGATAGAATTTTGTTGAGGATTTTCCTTTGGCCAGTTTTTAATTGGGTTGTCTGTCTTCTTGGTGTTGAGTAGTATAAGTTCTTTATATATTTTGGAAATTAACCCCTTATTATATGTATCATTGGCAAATATGTTCTCTCATTCAGTGTATTTCTTTTTCATTTTGTTGATGGTTTCTTTTGCCCATACACATTATTATTGTCTAAAACATATCTTCTTGGTAGTAGCTAGGTCCTGCCTCCACTGTGCGTGGCTGAGTTCACAAATCTCTTGTAACCTGTACCTTTCCTATCAGTTCCCAGGCTCTCCTCCCCTGCTAAGCTTTGTTTCCTGTCAGTAATTAAAACCTTCTTCTGCTCCTAGAACCACCATAGATTCCTTGGTTTCATGGGTTGGCAAAGGATTGGTCTTCACCACCATAGGGGCCAGAGTTTCTGCCTCCAAGTTTCCTCATTTCATGGGTCCAAACTTTAAAGATTGATTGTTGTGCCAGTAATTGCCAAAATAATTGTAGCTTCAACCACCTCCAAAATTGCTTCCATCATTACCAAATACACGATAGCCATCCCAGCTACCACCATATCTACCACTACCATGGTTACCACCAAAGCCACCTCGACCACTGAAGTTTCCTCCACAACCAAAGTTGTCATTCCCACCAAAGCCACCTCTGCAACCATTACCAAAGTATCCAGAACCACTTTGACCTTTTTGGTAGGATGAAGCACTAGCCACCTCTTGTTTAGATAGTGTTTCCTTAATTCACAGTTATGGCCATTCACATTATGGTATTTATGAATGACAGTCTTGTCTACAGAGTTATGGTCATTAAAGGTTACAAAAGCAAACCTCTCTTCTTGCCACTGCCTCAGTCAGTCATGATTTCAATCAGTTCAATTTTCTCATACTGTTCAAAATAATCCCTTAGGTGATGTTCTTCAATGTCTTCTTTAATACCACTGACAAAAATATTTTTCACAATTATGTGGCCATCAGGTCTTTGAGAATCTTCTCTTGAGACAGCATTCTTTAGTTCCACAACTCTTCCAGCCACCTTGTGTGATCTTGCATTCATGGCTGCATCCACCTCCTCCACAGTGGCATAAATGACAGACCCAAAGCCTCTGGAGTGCTTGGTGTTTGGATCTCTCATCACCACACAGTCTGTGAACATTCCCCATTGCTCATATTCACTCCTCAGACTCTCAATGGTTGTTCCAAAGCCCAAACCTCTGTTAAAGAGCTTCTGCATCTGTTCAGGCTTTTGGGGAGATTCTGACATAGACATGAGGACTGCGGGGTGGGGGGGGGGACTTTAATGATGCTTACTCATTGGCGTCTACTGGCAGAAAGCTGTGTTGTTTATTTTAATCTCTATTTCATTTATTTCTGCTATTGATTATTATTTCCTTCCTTCTACTCAACTTGGGCTTTGTTTGTTGTTCTTTTTCTGGTTCCTTTAGGTGTAAGGTTAGATTGTTTATTTGAGATTTAAAAAAAAATAGATCTTTATTGTTGAAAGTATCACATATGTCCCTTTTATTCCTCCATTGCACTCTCCCACCCCCCACCCCAATCCTTCACCACCCTCTGTCTGTGTCCTTGGGTTATGCGTATATGCATATGAGTTCATTGATTGATATCTTCCCCCCTCCACCCTCCTCTGCCTTCCCTCTGAGGTTTGACAGTTTGTTCGATGTTTCTATGTCTCTGGATCTATTTTTGTTCATCAGTTTATGTTGGTCATTAGATTCCACATGAGTGAGATCATGTGATATTTATCTTTCTCTGACTGGCTTATTTCACTTAGCATAATGCTCTCCAGTTCCATTCATGCTGTTGCAAATGGTAGGAGTTCCTTCTTTTTTTTACAGCAACATAGTATTCCATTGTGTAGATGTACCACAGTTTTTTAATCCAGTCATCTGCTGATGGACACTTAAGCTATTTCCAAATCTTAGCTACTGTAAATTGTGCTGCTATGAACATAGGGGTGCATATATTCTTTCTGATTGGTGTTTCTGATCTCTTGGGATATATTCCTAGAAGTGGGATCACTGGGTCAAATGAGCGTTCCATTTTCAATTTTTTGAGGAAACTCCAAACTGTTTTCCACAGAGGCTGCACCAGTCTGCATTCTCCAAAATGGACATACAGAAGGCCAAAGGGCATATGAAAATGTGCTCAAAGTCACTGATCATCCGAGAGATGCAAATCAAAACGACAACAAGGTAGCACTTCACACCTGTAAAAATGGCTATCATCAACAAATCAACAAGTGACAAGTATTGGCGAGGATGCGGAGAAAAGGGAACTCTTGTACAGTATTGAGATTTTTTTTTGAGGTAGGCCTGTATTACTATGAATTTCCCAATTGAGACTGCTTTCACTGTGTCTCATAAATTTTGGGTTGTTGTGTTTTCATTTTTATTTATCTCAAGGTATCTTTTGAATTCTTCCTTGATCTTGTTGTTAATCAATTTATTGTTTAGTAATATGTTATTTAACCTCTATGTGTTTGTGTGTTTTTCATTTTTTCTTGTAATTGATTTCTAGTTTCAAAAGATTGTGATTGGAGAAGATATTTGATATGACTTCAATCTTCTTAAATTTATTGAGATGTTTTAACATGTGGTCTATTTTGCAAAAAAGTTCCATGTGCACTTGAAAAGAATGTATATTCTGCCATTTTGGAGTAAAATGATCTGAAAACATTAATTAAATCCATCTGGTCTAATGTGTCATTTAAGGCTGCTGTTTCCTTGTTGATTTTTCATCTGGAAGATCTATCCATTAATGTCAAAGGATGTTAAGGTAGTCTGCTATGACTGTATTACTCTTGACCTCTCCCTTTATGTCCATCAATATTTCCTTTATATATTTATATGCTCCTGTGTTGGGTGCATAAATGTTAACAAGGGTTATAGCCTCTTGTTGGATTGATCCAATTATTTTTATGTAATGTCCTTCTTTGTCTTTTAATAGCCTTTAAAATCTACTTTGTCTGATATAAGTACTGATATCCCAGCCTTTTTTATATTCTATTTGCATGAAATATTGTTTTCCATCCTTTACTTCAGTCTGTGTGTCTTTTTATATGAAGTAGACCTCTTGTAGACAGCAGGATCTTACTTTCTTATCCATTCAGCTACCCTATGTCTTTTGATTGGAGTATCTAATCCATTTAAATATAAAGTGATTATTTATAGGCACCTATTTATTGCTATTTTCATTCATATTTATTTTTCTGTTTTTACTTTCTTTTTTCTTTAACGCCCTTGAACCTATCTTGTAATACCAGTTTGGTGGTGATGAACTCCTTTAGCTTTTTCTTCTCTGAGAAGCTCTTTATTTTCCTTCAGTTTTAAATGGTAGCCTTGCCAGGTAGAGTAATCTTGGTTCTAGGTCTTTATTTATCACCACTTTGAATATTTCATGTCAGTCACTTCTGGCCTGAAAAGTTTCTGTTGAGGAATCAGCTCACAGTCTTATGGGGGTACCTTTGCAGGTAACTGTCTTTCTCTTGCTTATTTTATGATTTTCTCTTTGTCTTTAACCTTTGCCATTTAATTATGATGTGTACTGGTGTTGGTCTGTTTGGGTTCATCTTGTTTAGGACTCTGTACTTCCTGGACCTGTGTGTCTTTTTCATTCATCAGGGTAGGAAAGTTTTCAGTTGTTATTTTTTCAAATAGGTTTTCAATCCCTTACTCTCTCTTCTCCTTCTAGTTCCCAGATGATATGGATGTTGTTAAACTTAATGTCTTCACAGAGGTCCCTGAATCTTCATTTTATTTAAATTCTTTTTTCCTTTCAATGCTCTGATTGTGTGTTTTCTGCTACATCGTATTCCAAATCACTGATGCAATCCTCTTCACCTGCTTTGCTATTGATTTCTGACAGTTTATTCTTCATTTTAGATTTGTACTACTCATTTTGACTGTTTTTTATGGCTTCTATGTCCTTTCTTATGCTTAGGAGCTCTTTTTTTGAAATTCTCACTGAGTTCATCCAGTCTTCCTCTAAGTTCCTTCAGCATCCTTATAACCATTACTTGGAACTCTGTATCACTTTATTGTTTGCCTCCATTCCATTTATTTCTTTTACTGGAGAATTCTTCTATTCTTTTATTTGGGACATGTGTCTTTATCTTCCAATTTTGGATGCCTCTCTGTGATTGTTTCTAAGTATTTGGTAGATATGCTATTTCTCCCAGGTTTTGTAGGGTGGTCTTATGTAGTTGGTGTTCTGTGGGCCTTAGCAGTGCAGTTTTATGATACCTGAGCTGGGTGCTTTAGGAGTGTGTCTTGTGTGGGTTATATGATCCCTCCTGTTGCATTTGAGTCTTTAATGATGTTGGCCCAATAGTGAGTGGAGCTGACCCTCAGGTAGGCTCAGCCTGTGAGAATTGACCCCAACCACAGTATATGAGCTGCTGACCCCTGAGATGGAACTTGCACCTGCAGGTTGTGTTATATGCCCAGACCTCCTTTCTGTGTGCCATGTTCTGATGTGGTCTCAAGCTAGCCAACAATGTGTTGGTTCTGAGGCCTCTTGGAAGGGACTCCAGTGCTCATCAATTTAGACAGTCTGTAGCTGGTCCCAGGTTACCTGTTAGGCACCACAAGGAAATCCACGGTTGGTAGCTGCTCTTGCATGGCCTGAGTTCTTACTGGAGGGGCCAAGCTGTGCATCAAGGCTGGCTGACACCAGTACTGAGTCTGGGGCAGGTCACCAAAAGTCCCAAGGCACCCCAAAACTCATCACCACCTGCTGGCTGCCTATTAGACTCAGTCTCTAAAAGAGTCTCTGGCAGTACATGAGTTGCATGAGGCAGGTTCTCAGTGAGTTACCCGGTAGGGGTGCGTATTTTATACAAAGTAGGCACCAGTGCTGGGTCTAAGGCCACTCAGCAAAAGTCTCAGGGTATGCCAAGGCCAGCTGCTACCTGCCTGAGGCCTGAAGATCTTTGCAGTGGGGTGGGCCCTGAGGGAATTGGCAGAGAGGGGTTAATGCCTCTCCCTAGGCTCATGCTGTGTGATCGTGGAAACTGGCCAAACACAGGAATGGTGGTGCCTCCTTGTGCATGTGGGAAAAATGGGCCCTCACCCCAAAGCTACACAACTCAGTTTCTCCCTGTGTGTCTCTGGCATTCCCTGAGTTTTTCTGAATTTCCTTGAGAGTTTTTCAAGAAAGACTACAATGCAGGTCCAGGCTGTAGGCCTTGAGCATATATCTCCATTGGAGTTTTCTTGGCAGAGCAGGCCTCAGGTACTCAGTGAGGAGGGGCCAGTGCATCTCTCCTGGCTAATGCTGTATGGATGGAAGTGCTTGACCCAGGAAAGATGGCATCAATGGGCAGTATAAAAGACAGACCCAGCACAAGTACATTGGTGGCTATCCCTCCAGCCCTTTCCCCAAGTCATTCAATCAAATTTCTTCCTGTATGAAACCAGTCTCCTCCTTCCTTCGAGCCATCATCCCTTCCATAGAGCCCAGGGTGAGTGCCTGAAAGTGAGATTTCGTGTACTGGTTCTTTAAGAGGATTTCTGGGTTTCCAGCAGTCTCCCATCACACCTTGGTGGATGGATTCCCTGCTGATTTTCACAGCCAGATATTATGTGAGCTCCTTTTCCCAACTAGGGTACTCTGGGCTAGGGAGTCTGGCATGTAGTTGAGGTCCCTTGCTCCTATGAGGGAACCTCTTCAGCAGAAATATCCCTTCAAGTTCTAAACCACAGCAAGCATGTACAGGGTCAGTCCTTTTCATGTCTCTGCCCCTCCTACCAGTCTCAACATGCCTTCTGTATATCCTTAGTTATGACTTCTGTTCAGCTAGTCTTCAGTTGGGTATTCAGATTGATTGTTCTGTAGTTTAGTTGTAATTTTGCTATGGTCCTAGGAGAAGGTAAGTGTAACTTCTATCTACTCTGCCACCATCTTTGATCCCCCAAATGACTTCTTAAATGGAGATTTGTGGCCATGTGAATATCTATCTTCACAACAATCCATGAAAGCCAGATCACCTTTGTTCTCTTCTCTGGTGGCCTGGATGTGAACAGATGCCCATAGTGTATTCCTAGACACAGACATGGCCACTGAAAACCATGTCAACCAGCCATGTAGCAGTAGAACAGCTATAGCTTATTTAGTGCACAAGATAGAACATGTTCCCCTTCCCTCTGGATCTGGATACTTACTCTGAAGGTCTCATCATATAGTGGATTGATGGTGTCCCTCTTGATGCTGGTTTTTCTTTTTCCTTGCCTGGACTTGTCAGGCAGCAGATAAGTCTTCACATATCTGGAAACCAGAAATTAAAATGTCATATCAAACCCTCTTAGATATGCCATTCTTGCATTTTCCCGATCGTGATCCCTTTCCCACATCTCTCCTAACCACTCTCAATCACACATTCCTATTCGTCCAGGAAGGGATAATCTCAGTTCAAGAGTTCCCAAATAGATGACAAGGTCTGAGCGCTCATTTCAGAGCATCAGTCAAGTTCTAGAAACACTCACGGATTAGAGCGCTTCTTAGCTTCATCAGCATAAGCCAACTGGTGGCACTCCTTCACGTGGATGACCAAAGTCTGTGTTTGCTGCTCATACTTCAGGGAAAAGGCAATCTTGCCAGTCACAGAGATGTTCCCGAAATCACCAGCTTCACTATAGATGCTCATTGTGCTGCCTATTGTACTCTGAAGATAAAGCACCCACAAACATCTGGTGAAGGCATACTCCCCCATCCACATGGCTCACATCTTTCCTCATGATACAACCACAGTCACTGAATAAAACAAAAATTTCCAAAGTTCCTACAACAAGCCAGTAAACCAACACTCTTGTACTCAGAGTATAAGAGACATCTAGTAGCACTCTCACTTCAGCTCATGACTTTTATAGGTTCTTAGTTTCTCCTCTTCCCCTATTTTTACATATTTTATTGTTAATTTTCACCTGCCTTAGAAGGTGGGCAAGGCATACAAGACATAATCTCACTTCTGGTATTTGTTATATATGCTAAAACACTCGCTATAAGGGGACAGTTACTACTTAAAACAAAGTGCCTTAATTATCTGTGTGTTTCTTTTCCCTATCTTATTCCTATCAAAGGCTACAGAAAAAAGTGAAAGGATCAAAATCCCACCTGAGGTAAAAATACATCTTCTCAGGTTGTGATAAACTCTGCAAGCCTGCTATTCTCTTCCTGTGTGTGAGCAGGAACAAACTCTAATCACTCTGGTTCCTGACTCTTGTTCCTCCTAAACATCAATCTTCATACTTATGATTTAGCTAGGCCCTAATTCTTAAACGTTCTTTTAACTTCATGATTATGATTGGTACTGTTGCTCCTTAATCACACGCTAATGCCAATTAATACTGCCAGGGCCCTTCTCATGACACTCACTATCCTTGAATGTGAGATTTGGGTTGGGTTCTGATAAAGAAATCTGATCTTGCTCACTTCATGGCCTGAGTAACTCTTTAAGAAAGAAGCTAAGGGTTACTGTTCAAAAAGCTGTGATGAAACACGTCTCTATCCCTAATTCTTACGTGACATATTAATCTCTAGGACAGAGGCTGAGGAAGTCACCTAGCTGTGCAGTAAGCAACTACGATCTAAATTGAGGACAGGAACAGTTAGTCTAAGTTGACGCCTAACTGCTCCCCTGCCGGCCTGATCACCCCCAACTAGCCTCCCCTGATAACACCTTTCTAGGTTACCTAGAAAGAGTGACTAGAATGTTTCCCCAGGTCCTGACTCTGCTCCAAGGTGGCACTTTCTTCCTTCCTGGTATCCAAACATGTCTACAGTCAAAGAACTAATAGAACTTACCATGGAGGAGCCACTTCGCAGGCTGCTTCTGGCTAGTTTCTGGCGATGCAACTTCACCAGGTGGTCAATGTCTTCTTCTTCTTCCTCTTCTTCCTCTTCTTCTTCTTCTTCCTAAAGCAATAAGTATAAATTCAGAGTTAATAAAAATAAGAAATATCTCAAAAACTAATATTCTTCCTTTAGTGGAAGCCATAATTGTTGCTAAGCCCTGAGGTGTCATGTGAACATGTATGCACATATCCTTATTTTTGTCCCCCCATTTCAAGCTTCCAAGCTATATTCCATCATTCTCAAATATCAAAGAATAAGATTAAGAATATCTCTTTCCCATTTGACTGCCCCAATCCAGCCATCCGTTTACATTTTAATAAAAAATAAGTATTTATTTGAGCACCCAACCATATATCAAACAATGTATTAGAAGATAAAAGAGACAGTGAAGACAGTCTTTCTTTAAGCAATTCAGCAACCAGATTTACTTTAGTAATTTGGGAAAATAAAGATTCATGTTGCCTTTTCCCAAATAATTAAACAGGTTGGTTGAGATTATCAGGTACTAAAGTCTATTCTAGATATATAAAATTTCACCTAGTGACCATGTGAAATAGAAAGATACTTACCATATCCATACTGAGTCCAGGGACAGATTTGCTTCTGTCTCCCAAGGAGCCACATTCATGCCCCACATCTTCCGGACGAAGATCAATCACAGATTTAGTATATTCTAAGTGGAAGACCAAAATACCAAATCAAAAGAGACATACTATTCTCCATACTAAGAACCCATCAAGGGCACTCAGAATTTCAATCTCAAAAGGCCATGAAAGAAAGACGGCTACCTGAAGGCCTGAAGATTTTTCTGGTGTTCTTCTTGAATATCATTTCACCCTCATTGACAGATACCACATTTTGACTTCCAGATTGAGTTTCCTAGGAAAGAATAGGGCAAGGAAATGGAAAAGGACAGTTGGATAAGTGAAAGGATGGAGTAAGGAAGAATAACCTCATAAAGAATAAGGCTCAGGGAACTGATCCAAGATGGCGGAGTAGATGGAAGTTAGACTCACCTCCTCCCAGGGCCACATCAAAATTATAATTAAACTAGAGGCCCGGTGCATGAAATTCATGCAGTGGGGGGATCTCCTCAGCCCAGCCTGCACCCTCTTTAATCCGGGACCCCTTGGAGGATGTCCAACTGCCAGTTTAGGCCCGATCCTGGGACAGCTGGCTCTTAACCGCTCACCTGCCTGCCTGCCTGATTGCCCCTAATCACTTCTGCCTTCCAGCCTGATCGCCTCCTAACCACTCCCCTGCAAGCCTGATTGTCACCTAACTGCTCCCCTGCCAGCCCGATCGCCCCCAACTGCCCTCCCAAGCCAGCCTGATCGCCCCCAACTGCCCCCCCTGCTGGCCTGGTCACCCCTAACTGCCCCCCCCCCACTGGTCTGGTCGCCCCTTACAGCCTCCCCCCACCGGCCTGGTCACCCCACGCAGCCTGTTTGTTCAGTCATTTGGTCGTCCCTCACTAACTCCCCTGCCGGCCTAGTTGCCCCACGCAGCCTGCTTGTTCAGTCATTTGGTTGTCCCTCACTAACCGCCCTGCCGGCCTGGTCATAGGCAGCCATCTTTGTGAGGGCATGAGGGTCAATTTGCATATTACCTCTTTATTATATAGGATTATAAAACAATCAACCTGGATAACCATCTTAAGACTAGCTGAACAGAAGTCTTATAACTAAAGATTTGCAGAAAAAGCTACTTCAAAACTGGTAGGAAGAGTGGAGATACAAAAAGGGCTGCTCCTGTACCCATGGTTGAGAATCTAGAAGGATAGCTCAGCTTCAGAGTTTCCCCCCTGAGGAGCGAGAGGTCTCAACCCCATGTCAGGTTTCCCAGACCAGGGCACCAGTACACATAACATCTGGTTTTGAAAATTAGCAGGGATTCTGCCCACCCAGGTGAGATGAGAGACTGCTGGAAACCCAGGCACCCTCTGAAAAAAAGAAGTGACAAAATCTCACTTGCAGGCACTCACTTAGTGGAGGGATGGCAACTTATAGGATGCTGACATCATGCAGGGAGAAACTGAATTGTGTGGTTTCAGGAACAGGGCTAGAGGGAAAACCACCAATGTCCCTGTGTTGAGTCCCTCTCCCACACTGCACACAGATGCCATCTGATCCTGGGTCAAGCACTCCCCTCCATATGGCATTAGCCAGGAGAGAACTACACAAATCCCACCCTGCCAACTTCTTTAGGCACCACCCTGCCAAGCTCGCACTCAGCTGTGGGCTTTGCTGGCAGCAACCAGTCTGGGCCTGAATTACAGTCTTTCTTAAAAAAAAAAAAAAAACTCTCAAGGAATTCAGGGCAACCTCAGGAGGTGCCAGAAACACACAGGGAGAGACTGAGTTGTGTGGCTTTAGGGCTAGGGCCAACCTCCCCCCAGTCCCACATGCCTTACTGGTACGACTGTTGCTGTGTTGGGTCCCCAAAACCTCACCTCAGCATCAGCCTGAAGAACTATGTTAGCCCAACCTTGCCAATTCCCTGAAGCCCCACCCAAACAAGTTCACAAAAGGTTGTGGGATCTGCTGGTGGCGACCAGCCTGAACCTGCATTATAGTCTTCCTTCAAAAACTTTTGAGGAATTCCAGGCAAGCTTAGGGGTACCAGAGGCACACAGGGAACATACCTCAACATAATAAAGGCCATATATGACAAACCAACAGCCAACATCATATTCAATGGGCAAAGACTAAAATTATTTCCACTAAGAACAAGAACAGGAATGTCTGCTGCCATCATTTATATTCAACATAGTACTGGAAGTCCTAGCTACAGCAATCAGACTAGAAGAAAAAGTAAAACACATTCAAATTGGAAATGAAGAAGTAAAACTGTCATTATTTGAAGATGACATAATACTATATATAGAGAACCCTAAAGATTCCATCAAAAAAAAAAAACTATAAGAACTGATAAATGAATTCAGTAAAGGAGCAGGATACAAAATAAATATTCAAGATTAGTTGCATTTTTATACACCAATAATGAAATATCAGAAAGGGAAACTAAGAAAACAATACCATTTACAGTTACATCAAAAATAAAATACCTAGGAATCAATTTAACCAAAGAGATAAAAGACCTGTACTCATAAAATTATAAAACACTAAAGAAATAAATTGAAGAACATACAAATAAATGGAAGCATATGCCATACTCAGGAGGAATTAAAATCATTAAAATGTCCATACTACCTAAATCAATCTATAGTTTCAATGCAATTAGTATAAAAATACTAATGGTACATTTCACGGAACTAAAACAAATAATCCAACAATTTCTATGGAACCACAAAAGACCCATAATAGCCTCAGCAATCTTGAGAAAGAAGAACAAAGTTAGACCTATCACACTACCTGATATAAACCATTACCTCAAGGCCATAGTAATCAAACCAGCATACCAGTGGAACAGAATAGAGAGCCCAGAAATAAACCTACAACTATATGGTCAATTAATAAAGGAGGCAAGAAGGGGTAAAGACAATCTGGTCAATAAATGGTGCTGGAAAAATTGGGCAGATAAATGCAAAAAAAAACAAAATAAAAAATGAAACTAGACCACCTTCTTATACAACATACAAGAATAAACTCAAAATGGTTTAAAGACTTAAGGGAAAGACTGGAAACCATAAAATTCCTAGAAGAAAACATAGGCAGTAAACTGTCTGACATTGTTCTTAATAATATTTTTTCTGATATATCTCCTCAGGCAAAGGAAACAAAAGAAAACACAAGCAAATGGCACTTACCAAATTAAAAAGGTTTTGTAAAGCATAGGAAACAATCAACAAAATGAAAAGAATATCTACTGAATGGGAGAAAATATTAGCTAATGATACATCTGATAAAGGATTAATATAAAAAAATATATAAAATATATATATACAACTCAGCAACAACAACAACAAAACAAAGAACACAGAAAATGGGCAAAGGACCTGGATAGACACTTCTCCAAAGAGGACATCAGATGCTCAAAAGACATATGAAAAGATGTTCAATGTCACTAATCATCAGAGAGATGCAAATTAAAACCACAATGAGCTATCACCTCACACTTGTCAGAATGGCTATCATCAATAAATCATCAACAAATAAAAAGTGTTGGCAAAGATGTGGAAAAAAGGGAACCCTCATGTACTGTTGGTGGTGCATCCATTTTGGAAAACATTGTGGAAGTTCCTCAAAAATTTAAAATAAAAAATGGAATTTCCTCCCTGGTCAGTGTGGCTCAATGGTTGGAGCATCAACTCATGTACTGCAGGGTCACGAGTTCCATTCCAGTCAAGGGCACATACCTGTGTTACAAGGGCACAGTCAGAGCACATGTAGGAGGCAACCAATCAATGTGTCTCTCTCACATCGATGTTTCTCTCGCTCGCTCGCTCTCGCTCTCTCTCTCCCCTCCCCTTTCCCTCCCTCCCTTTCTCTCTCTAAAAATCATTGGGGGAAGAAAAATCCTTGGGTGAGGATTAACAAAACAAAACAATGGAACTTCCTTATGACCCAGCGATTCCACTTCTGGGGATTTATCTAAAGAAACCGAAAACAGTAATTTGAAAGAATATATGCACCCCTATGTTTATTTCAGTGTTATTTACAACAGGAAATATATATAAGCAACCTGAGTGCTCATCTATAGAAGAGTGGATAAGTAAGTAGTGGTATTGAGTGGCCAGATTATTATGTCCACCTGACGTTTGTAGGCAAATTAGCCGTACACTGCATCGTATGGGATATGGAAGCCGAAGGCCTGTTCGAACACCTTTGCTGTCCGCAGTTACCAAGATAAAACATCTCCAATTCGCACAGGAACACAAGAATTGGACAGTTGAGCGTTGGAAAAAAGTCATGTGGTCTGATGAATCGCGTTTCCAGTGCATCATGCAGATGGCAGAGTGAGAATTTGGCGGAAACAGCGTGAAAGCATGCACCCCACATGCATGAGTACAACCCTTCAAGCTGGAGGGGGCAGTGTTATGGTTTGGGGCATGTTTTCCTGGCATTATTTGAGCCCTTTAATTCACATGGAACAATGCCTGAATAGCACAACGTACCTAAGTATCGTTGCTGATCAAGTTCATCCTATCATGTTGATGGCATAACCCAATGGAGATGGCTTCTTCCAACAAGACAATGCACCATGCCACGGTGCTTGTATTGTGTAGGAGTGGTTTCAAGCACATGAGGGAGACTTTACCTTGCTTAGGTGGCCCCACAATCACCAGATCTCAATCCAATTGAGCATTTGTGGGACGAAGTTAAAAGAGCCATCAGGCAACTTGTTCCACAACCATCAAATCTCACAGAACTGGACAGTGCTATTCATCAGGCATGGTGTCAGATTCCTCACATCACCTTTCAACATCTCGTGGAGTCAATGCCAAGAAGAATCGCTGCAGTATTGAAGGCAAAAGGTGGCCCAACAAAGTACTGACGGGGTGGTCATAATAATCTGGCCACTCAGTATATATTTATTACTTGGCCATAAAAAAGAATGAAGTCTTTCTTACCATTTGTAACAACATAGATGGACCTAGATGATATTATGCTAAGTGAAATAAGTGAGATACCAAAAGAAAAATACCACATGATTTCACTTAAATGTGGAATCTAAAGGACAAAAAAAAGAGAACAAACAAAGTAGAAATAGACCCACAGATATAGAGAACAGACTGATGGTTGCCACAGGGAAGGGGTTTGAGGGTTGAGTGAAAAAGGTAAAGCGATTAAGAAGTATAAATTGGCAGTTACAGAATAGTCACAGAGATGTAAATTACAGCATAGAGAATATAGTCAATAATATTGTAATAACTATTAATGGTGGCAGGTGGGTACTTGAAATATTGAGGAGATCACATTGCAAAGTACATGATTATGTAACCACTATGTTGTACACCTGAAACTAAAACAAAATAATATTGAATGTAAACTGTAATTGAAAAAAATTTTAATAATAAAAATAAAAAAGAATAAGGCTCAGAGTTTCACTAAACTATTACAAACATAAAGAAAAGCTTAATCTTAGGAATTTAATTTAATCCTAGGAAGTAGTACAAAACCTATTTTCTCAAATGTTTCAAGCAAAACCTTAGAAAATGTTCCCAAGTGAATCAGAACTAAACTTTTTTAGTTGAATTTTTTCTTTAAATTCTTCCTGAGAAATGAAAGAGCAGAGACAGAGGGAGAGAGAGAGGGAATATGGGAGGGAGGGAGAGAGGGAGGGAGATTACCTTTTCTAGTTGAGATTTTGGAGCAGACATCTTCTTCCATTCTGGAAAGAGGCCAGATTTGTCCAGAGAGTCTCTCCTGTAGGTAGATACAGAAGTTATAACAAAACCACCTCCTCCCTTTCCTCTTCTAAGGACCCAAGCTCTAGGGAAGGAAAGCAACTGGCTTGCTCTCACCAAATCCATAAGATAAACTTCACATCAGATTTTCCTTGAAGTAATGCAGATGATCAGATAAGCAACTTTGCACAAACACACACACACACGCGCACACACACACACACACACCAATTCCTAAAGGACAGCAGCATCTGTTGCTGCTGGCCCAGGAACACTCCTCCAAGGCACTGTAGCCTGTGGAAGTTAGTGTGCTCCTGAAGGCTGTGATTGGAGACAACAGTTGAAGTGCTAATGAAAGACTTGTAGTAAGGTCAGAGACAAGATTTCACTCAACTTGCTGAAGAGAAGTCAGGAACAATGAAGGCATAGGAGCCTTGCATTCTGATGCTAGAGAACAAAATGGGAAGTTTGGTTGAACAGATGTGCAGGGATTTGCAGGGATCTCACCTGGATGTGCTATCTGAGTCAGCCGTGTAGCTATCCAGACTCTCACTCTCAGCCTCCAGTGCACTCTTTCCACTTTTCGGCTTGGGCACTTCGATTGGTACACTAGAATAAAACCCAAGAGCCAAGATATAAAGGAAGTGGGCTCTCCTGATGAGTATCAGCCTTCCTTCCAACCTATTCACAATGGTAGCCTAAGTGACCTTTCTAGAATAATTATCTGAGTATACTTTTAAAATTGTTCAGCAGTTCCCCACTGCTATTGGGATTGAGTTCAAACTCAGCATGTCAAGAAAATCCTAATGACTTGACCCCTGCTCACCTCTCCAGACTCATCTTTTACCCTCCACTTCACCTTATATTTTACATTCCAGAATGATGAGGCTCTTTTGGTTCCCCTAATATAACAATACTCTCCCTCTTTTCTCTGCCATGGATATTCTTTTCACAATGGCCATTTTTCTTCATCTGGCTAAATCTACTCCTTCAGGTCTCTCCTTATATGTTAATCCTTCCATATCTCTCTGGGCAAGCTGCTCTAAGTCTGCATTAGTAACCTTCCTATGTGCTCTTAAAGCATCCTCATTTCTTGGTAACAGTCATCACATACCTAATTATTTATGTCTTTTAAAGAAATTATTTAATTTGTTCAATAATTTAAACAAATGCTTTGTTTAATGTCTTTCTCCCTTAGCCTAATTTCTGTGAGATCAGTGAGCATGCATCTTGTTCACTGTTGTGTTCCCAATGCCTAGAAGAGAAACTAGCATAGAGTGGGCACTCACATATTTGTTGACTACATTCTTGACTAAATGCCCTCAGTGGGGCTTAAAGTATATACAAAAATAAGTAATATAATTTGAAGACAGTATTCAGAAGACCAGAATTCTTTTTCAGCTTAATGAAAATGAACAAGTCATTCAAAAGAGCAATCCTCATCTCTAAAGGAAAGAGCACAATTCCTAGACCTCTTACTTTTAGGAATTTGTGAGAGTAGCAAGAAAAATTTTTTTTTCCCCTCAAGGATCTGAAGTAATATCATTTGGCTGCCAGGACTCCAAACTCTCTTGGTCCTCTGACCTCACTGGCTACTCATTCTCAATCTCCTGTGCTGGTCCTTCCTCATGTTCTAGACCTCTAATCTTTGGATGTGTCCAGGCTTATTCCTTGGACTGCTTCTCTTCACTACCTGGAATTATTCCTATGTGATCTTATCTAATCTCATATTCTTTACATGTTAGTAAATTAATAACTCCTAAATTTATATCTCAATCAAATGCCAGACTTATATTTTCAAGAGCCTAATTGACTGCTTGGATGTTCAAACATAGCAAGTCTGAAACCAAAGCCCTAATCCTCCCCCAAACCCGCTCTTCTCTCAATCTCATCAAATGGCAACTCCCTCCTTTCATTTCTCAGGTCAAAATTTTTAAGAATCATCCTTGATGCCCATTGTTTTTTCACAATACAAAACCAATGTGTTAGCAAATTTTCTGGGCTATATCTTCAATGTATGTCTAAAATCTAACCAGTTCTCACCCCCTCCACTGCTATTACCCTGGTCCAAACCACCATCATCTAGCTCCTGGATGGCTGCAATAGCCTTTTAACCAAACTCCCTACTTGTGCCCTTATCCCCCACAATGTAGCCTCAACTCAACAGCTAAAATGAGCTTTTAAAATATAAATCCAATATAGAATTACCATATGACCCAGCAATCCCACTCTTAGGTATACACTCAAGAGAAATGAAAACATGTTTCCACAAAAAAACCTGTTCACAAATGCTTATAGCAGCATTATTCCCAATAGCCAACAGCACAAATGTCCATCAATGGATGAATGGATAAATGAAATGTGGTCTATATATAAATTGAAATATTATCAACAGTAAGAAGGAATGAAGTTCTAATACATGCTACAACATGGATGAACATTGAAAAATTATGTTAATTTAAAGAAGCCAGACATAAATGGCCACATTTCATTGACTCCATTTATACAAAATGTCCAGAATAGACAAATTCATAGAGAATGAAAGCAGGTGAGGGGCTTGGAGAAATGTGGAATGACTGCTTAATAGGTCCAGGGTTTCTTCTTGGATTGATGAAAATGTTCTAAAATACATACTTTTAAAATGTTAAAGTTATTAATTTTATACTACGTGAATTTTACTTCAATTTAGAAAAAGAAAAAAATAGTATCAGTCATTCAGAGCCCTCCATCTCACTTGGAGTAAAAGACAGAGTCCTTACAGTATCAACAAAGTCTTACATGATCTGCTTTTCACCCTATCTCTGTCTTCATATCCTACCCTTCCCCCCTTCTAATGCAGTTCCAGACTACTCTAACATGCCAAACACAAACTCACCTTAGGTCTTTATATCTTTTGCTTTCTCTGCTTAGAATGCTTTTCCCCCCAGATACTCTCAGGGTTTGTTCCCTCATTTGCTTGACATCTTTGTTCAAATGTTACCTTATTAAGACTTTTCCCTGGATGTCCTTAATAAAACAGTATATGTACACACATGCTTTCCTGGCACCCCATATCCTTTTGGTCTACTTCATTTTCTCCATAGCACTTGTTAACATCTTATCCTATCTAATAAAAGAGAAACATGGTAATTAGCGTACGACCGCTACCCTTCCCATTGGCTAATCAGGGTGATATGCAAATTAACTGCCAACCAAGATGGCGGCCGGCAGCCAGGCAGCTTGAAACTAACATGAGGCTTGCTTGCTTCAGTGATGGAGGAAACCAACGTTCCCCCGCCTGCCTTGCCAGCCTCTGAGCCTGCAGTTTGAAACATTGTAACAAATATAGAAGCTAAACAAAACCCCAGAAACCTGCTTTCAGTGAGCCAGGATCTCAGAGCTGGAGTTATACATTGTTTCGATTATAGAACCCAAACAAACCAGATACCTGCTTTCAGCAGCAGAGGCCTCAGAGCTGGAGCCAGAGCTAAAGCTGGCCCAGAATAAAAGAAAAAAGAAAAAAAGGAGCAGTTGGGAGCTTCAGCCCTCAGCCCCTCACCCAGACTGGCCAGGCACCCCAGTGGGAACCCCCACCCTGAAGGGTGTGTGACCAGCTGCAAACAGCCATCATCCCCTCACCCAGGCTGGCCAGGCACCCCAGTGGGGACCCCCACCCTGATCCAGGACACCCTTCAGGGCAAACCAGCCGGCCCCACCCATGCACCAGGCCTCTACCATATATAGTAAAAGGGTAATATGCCTCCCAGCACCAGGATAAGCGGAGCCGCGAGGCCTCCCAGCACTGGGATAAGCGTGACAGGGGGCAGTGCCCAAACCCCCTGATCGCCCTGTGGCTCTGTGTGTGACGGGGGGGGGGGGGGTCACAACCTCCCTATCTGCCCTGCTCTGTTCGTGACAGGGGAAGGCGCCCTAACCTCTTGATCAGCCCTGCTCTGTGCCTGATAGGGGGGAGCTCCCCAACCCCCTGATCACCCTGCAGCTCTCTGTGTGACAGGGTGTGGCGCCCAAAACCCCCCCCACGGGCCCTGCTCTGTGTGTGACAGGGTAGAGCCATAACCTCCCCATCGTCCCTGCCCTGAGTGTGAGAGTGGCGGCGCCCCAATCCCCTGATCGGCCCTGCTCTGTGAGTGATAGAGGGCAGTGCCGCAACCCCCTGATCCGCCCTGCTCTGTGTGTTACGGGGGGGGGGGGGCCCAACTCCCCTATCGGCCCTACTCTGTGAGTGACAGGGGGGAGCTCCACAACCCCCTGATGGGCCCTGCTCTGTGCGTGACAGGGGGGAGCACCCCAACCCTCTGATCGACCCTGCTCTGTGCGTGACAGGGTACGGAGCCCTAAACCCCCTGATGGGACCTGCTCTCTGCGTGACAAGGGGTGGCACTGCAACCTCCCCATCGACCCTGCCTTGAGTGTGACAGCGGGCGGTACCCCAACCCCCCAATCAGCCCTACCCTGAGCGTGACTGAGGGTGGCATCGCAACCTCCCAATCCACCCTGCTCTGTGCATGACAGGGGGTGGCACCCCAACTCCCCAATCGGCCCTGCTCTGAGCCCGACCAGGGGCTGCACCTAGGGATTGGGCCTGCCCTCTGCCACCCGGGAGCAGGCCTAAGCCAGCAGGGCGTTATCTCCCAAGGGGTCCCAGACTGCGAGAGGGCACAGGCCGGGCTGAGGGACCCGCCCTTCCCCCCCTAGTGCACAAATTTTTGTGCACCAGGCCTCTAGTCCTTTCTAATAAAAGAGAAACATAGTATTTGGCGTACGACCGCTACCCTTCCCATTGGCTAATCAGGGCAATATGCAAATTAACTGCCAGCCAAGATGGCGGCTGGCAGCCAGGCAGCTTAAAGCGAACATGAGGCTTGCTTGCTTCAGTGACAGAGGACTCCAACATTCCCCGCCTGCCGCTGCCGGCCTCTGAGCTGCAACTCTAAGCAACTATGTTACAAATACAGAAGCTAAACAAAACCCAAGAAACCTGCTTTAGTCACTGGGCTTCAGCCAGCAGGATCACAACATTGTTTCAAATACAGAAGGTAAACTAAGACCAGAAACCTGCTTTCAGCAGCGGAGGCCTAAGAGCTGGAGCCTCAGAGCTAAAGCTGGCCCAGAATAAAAAAAAAAAAGAAAAAAAGGAGCGGTTGGGAGCTTCAGTCACCCACCAGCCTGAAAACAGCCCTCAGCCCCTCACCCAGACTGGCCAGGCACCCAGTGGGGACCCCCACCCTGAAGGGTGTGTGACCAGCTGCAAACAGCCATCATCCCCTCACCCAGGCTGGCCAGGCACCCAAGCGGGACCCCCACCCTGATCCAGGACACCCTTCAGGGCAAACCAGCCAGCCCCCACCCATGCACCAGGCCTCTATTCTATATAGTAAAAGGGTAATATGCCTCCCAGCACTGGGATCAGCGGAGCCACGAGGCCTCCCGGCACCGGGATCAGTGTGACAGGGGGCAGCGCCCAAACCCCCTGATCACCTTGCGGCTCTGTGTGTGACAGGGGGCGGGGCCACAACCTCCCTATCTGCCCTGCTCTGTTCGTGACGGGGAAGGCACCCCAATCCCCTGATCAGCCCTGCTCTGTGCCTGATAGGGGTGAGCTCCCCAACCCCCTGATCGCCCTGCGGCTCTGTGTGTGACAGGGTGCGGCACCCCAACACCCCCCAATGGGCCCTGCTCTGTGTGTGATGGGGTAGAGCCATAACCTCCCCATCGGCCCTACCCTGAGTGTGAGAGTGGCGGCGCCCCAACCCCCTGATCGACCCTGCTCTGTGTGTGACAGGGGGCTGTGCCCCAACTCCCCTATCGGCCCTACTCTGTGAGTGACGGGGGGGGGAGCTCCCTAACCCCTGATTGGCCCTGCTCTGTGTGTTACAGGGGGGAGCTCCCCAACCCCCTGATCGACCCTGCTCTGTGCGTGACAGGGTACGGAGCCCCAACCCCCTGATGGGCCCTGCTCTGTGCGTGACAGGGGGGAGCTCCCCAACCCCCTGATTGGCCCTGCTCTGTGCATGACAGGGGGTGGTGCCGCAACCTGCCCATCGACCCTGCCTTGAGTGTGACAGGGGGCGGTCCCCCAACCCCCCAATCGGCCCTATCCTGAGCGTGACTGAGGGTGGCATCGCAACCTCCTAATCCACCCTGCTCTGTGCATGACAGGGGCGGTGCCCCAACTACCCAATCAGCCCTGCTCTGAGCCCGACCAGGGGCTGCACCTAGGGATTGGGCCTGCCCTCTGCCACCCGGGAGCAGGCCTAAGCCAGCAGGTCGTTATCTTCCGAGGGGTCCCAGACTGTGAGAGGGCACAGGCCGGGCTGAGGGATCTCCCCTTCCCCACGAGTGTACAAATTTTTGTGCACCGGGCCTCTAGTATACAATATATTTACTTGATTATTTATTGTCTGTGTTTTCTACCCCCAAATTTAAGCTTCCTTGAATACAACAAGGAAGGGACTTTGTTGTATTCATCAGTGTGTCACACTGCTCAAAACAATGCCTGGCAAATAGTAGGCATTCATGGGTATTTATTAACAAATAAACTAAACAGTAAATGAACAAAGACTGAAGTAAGCAAAATCTGTCTTAGGCAGTAAGCAATAAAGTTTCCAAGTTATCAACTGGTGTTTAAGGTAGTTCTATGAAAACAGGATTGGTTGAAATCCTAGGGAATGCAAGAAGTGAACAGCAGTCATTTTTAAAGTCCAAGACACAGCAGGGAGCTTGATTTTACTTTTACTTGGGAAATATTCTTTTCCCTCCTTTGCTCCACAGAATAAATAACCCAAAGTAAAACTATTCCTCCAGAGAGGTAGTTTAACAATGGTCCATGGAGAGTATTTTCTGCTTGTATTTTTCCCTAAAGATTAATATATACAGATCCAGAGCTAATACAAACAACCCTAGGGGTAAAAAGCAATTATTTGACATCTGTGCAGTAAAAAAATAAAGAGACGGGAGTCCTGGGCTCTAACTATCTTTATGATCTTAAGTAAATCACTTATCCTGCCCTCTTTTCTGTAAAAAAAATAAGGGGGTTGAATTAGATTATCTCTTAAGCGCCATAATTTTATGGAAAAGATCATTTATGGCCACTTAATCTGTTTTCATGTTTAGAATAAATAAGAGTTTTCTGGATCCAATGAGACAAAAAGTCATAGACAGCCAGAAGCAATAGGATTCAGAAATTACATTCTAACCGATGATGTCAGATGTGTTAATCAAGTTCAGGAAATGAAGCCATTCTTATCCTTATCCACAAAGGAAAAAGGGGGCCTCATCACCTAAAACAGATGAGTCACCCACCCAAGGCTGTGTGGATAAAATCACACTACATACAGTAACTCCTCACTTTGTGTCATCCATAGGTTCTTGGAAACTGTGACTTTAATTGAAACGGCGTATAACAAAACCAATTTTATCACAGGCTAATTGATATAAACAACGGTTAAGTACTTATGGCATATTTCTGATCACAAAAACACCACCAAACTTCTAAATAAAAACCCACAGCACTTCTAATATTAAATGTGAGCTATACATACATTTAAGAAAAATTAAAAAGAACAAGTAAGATAATTATTTTTCAACCTGCTTATTCCAGTTCATGGTCACTGGTGGCCAGAGACTCAGCTCAGGGCGCAGGACAGAAACCTGCACTGGACAGGATGCCCTTCCATCACAGGGCACACTCACACCCAGCTACACTCACTCACACTCACACTGGGATAATTTATACACCACTTAACCTAACATACACGGGTTTGGGATGTGGGAGGAAACTGGAGTATCCAGAGAAAACACGCATAGACATGGGGAGAACATGCAACTGCCACACAGACAGTAGCCTTGGCCTGGAATCAAGTTTTTTGTCATCAACATTATAAGGAAATGACGTTGAATGAAAAAATGTTATTTAAGGATTTGTTGTATATACATACAAGGAAATACTACACAGATAGCAAAATGAATGATGTAGACCCTTGGTGCTGACATAGAAAGATATCAAGGTTATATTATCCTATATATTTTTTCCTTTTTACAACTTGAATTATAACTGACATAAACTGCATGTTTAAGTGTGCAATTTGATGAGTTTTGACATGTATGTACACTCGTGAAACCATTACCACAATTAAGTTAGTGAACACATATATTACTACCCAAACTTCCCTGTGCCCCTTGGTAATCCATCCACCTTTCTGTCACTCAAATTTAGTTTGCATTTGCTAGAATTTTATATAAACAGAATCATACAGTGTGTCTTTTTTATTTGGATTCTTTCACTCACCATGATTATTCTGAGATTCATCCATGTTGCTGCATGTATCAGTAGTCCATTCCTTTTCATTGCTGAGTAGTATTCCACTGTATAAACAAATGCCAATTTATCCCTTTGGGATGTTTCTAGGTTTTGAATATTACAAATAAAGCTGCTATGAACATTCATGTATAAGTCTTTATATGGACATATGCTATCACTTCTCTTGAGTAAATACCTAGGAATGGAATGATTGAATCACAAGATAGGTGTACATTTAACTTGTTAAGACACTACTAAACTGCTTTTCAAAGTGGCTTGACTATTGTACATTTACACCAGCAGTGTATGAGTATTCCAGTTGCTCTACATCATTACAGACAATTGGAATGCTCAGTATTTTTCATTTTAGCCATTATAGTGAGTACATGGTAGCATCTTACTATAATCTTAATTTGCATTTCTGTAGTAACTAATGATGTTGAGCATTTTTTAAAGTGCGTATTGCACACCTGTATATTGTCTTTAGTGAAATGTCTGTTCAAATCTTTTGTCCATTTTCTATCGCATTATCTGTATTATTGAGTTTTTAAAGTTCTTCCTTGTTCACGTAATGTGCATTTAGAATAACATTTTAAAAAGTAAATTAAAAATTTAAGAAACCCTCTAGGTCCATCCATACTGTCACTAAAGGTAAGATAAGTCAGCCAGAGAAAGACAAATACCACATTATTTCACTTACATGTGGAATCTAAATAACAATATAAATGAACAAAATAGAAACAGACTCATAGATACAGAGAACAGACTGATGGTTATCAGAGAAGAGGAGCTTGGGGGACTGAGTGGAAAAGGTGAAGGGATTAAGAAGTACATATTAGAAAAAAGAAGTACAAATTGGTAGTTATAAAATAGTCATGAGTATGTAAATACAGCATAGAAAATGTAGTCAATAATATTTTAATAACTCTGTGTGGTGCCAGGTACATACTGGCACTATCAGGGGGAATACTTTGTAAAGTATATGACTGTCTTACCTATGTTATACACTTGAAACTAATGTAAAATAATATTGAATGTAAACTGTAATTTAAAAATAAAACCAAAAATTTTTTTAAGAATCTATCCCATATGTGTACATTTAGACAGTCTGATAGTCCATATACCAAAATTATTAACAACTCTTGTCTGGGGCAGAAGCGGTGTGGTTACACATTTAATATATTTCCATATTGCTTTTCAACAACCATATAAAATGTGAGAGAGTTATTTGTCTTTGGCTGAGGGAAAGTTAGAAATAAAGCACAAATAAAAAGCCAAAAATTCACCAGCAGCAACCAAGTGAGGAAAGGAGTAAAGTCTCAACTCATAAAGTTCAAAAGATCATGGCTAAGAAAACAGAAGAAAGATATAGCTCAGTAAAACTTCCAATATGGAGATGTGCAAACTGAGTGACTAAGCAGTCCTGGAATAAGTCAAGGAAAACAGAGTCTTTAAGATTTGTAGTCCCAGATATCCCTGGGGAACCCCAACTGAGGCAGACAAGACCACCGGCATATGTCATCTCTCAGGGCACTGGTATGAGCTAGAGGACACATCTGTAACTGGGCTGAATGAGCTGGGATATTTAAGATAATTTTAGGAGACTGTAATGCTCAACCCCCAACTTGCCTTTTGCCCCTCCCCTAGGGTTACAAAAAAAAAAAGAAGAAGTATATAGAAAGCAATATTTTACCCTTAAATCAAAATGTAGTGGGGAGTGGGAAGAGATAAATTGTTTCAAGTTGAGGTGAGAAGCCTGTCAAGAAGAATTCGCACATTATATCAGAGCAAAAAAAAAAAAAAAAGGCAGAACTTCCCATGTTAAGCATGAGAAAAATGAAAAGAAATGATCTTGCAAATATGTAAATATGCCATTAGGTGTGAGGGGGGGAGAAATAACTTGAAAAATGAACAAAGAACCCATTCTGGAGAATAATATAGCCCTAGGAAAATAAGTAGGTTTCTTGTGAATCTTTTACATTGCACAGGAATTGAATAAGAATATAGACTTGATAAAATGCAAGAGTTCAAATACTAGCTATTAAAGTAACAAAATTAGAGGAAAAGGAAGATTGAAATGAGAGAACAAATTAAAACCTAAATAAGATAATCCATTCAAATAATTAGAAAAGCAAAAAGGAAGGGAGGGAGGAAATAAGGGAAGGAGGGGAAGAGAAAACTGGCTGAAAATCAAAGTAATAGCACAGAGGAAAGGGTTGGGCTAATCATGCTTAATTACTATTCATCTTGCATTTAATAATAAAAGAAAAGGACAGAAATGGAGAACAAGGAAATCCAATGTCCCTGAGGTGGAGAACTTAACTAATTAAAAAAGAAAAAAGTTCAGAGTATACAGTACAAAAAATTTGTCCAGCAATGAAGAAAGAACTCATCAAGGGTATACCACATGTTAGGGAAAAGTGATACACCACTGAGACATATCCTTGCTAAGTTACTAAACTTCAAGAAAACTAGCCCGGCTGGTGTGGCTCAGTGGTTGAGCATCGACCTATGAACCAGGAGATCATGATTTGATTCCCAGTAGGGGGCATGCAAGAGGCAGCCGATTAGTGATTTTCTCTCATCAATGTTTCTCTCTCTCTCTCTCCCTCTCTGAAATCAATAAAAAATATTTTTAAAAGAAAAATAAAAGGAATTTGTTTACACACACACACACACACACACACACACACACACACACACACACAATGAGTTACCTACAAGGGAGAAAAATAAGAACTAGCTAGCTAGCCTCAGACTTCTTCACAGTTACATCCAGTGGCAGAAGACAATAATGTCTACAACATTCTGAGGGAAAGAAAGTGTGACCCAAGAATATAATATCCAGCCAACATATCATTCAAGTATAAAGGCACTAGACAGACACTCTCAACATGAAAGAATGAAATAAAAATAGCACCCACAAGCCCTTCTTGAAGGAATTTCTTAATGAAAAAATCCAGGTAGTTACCAGGTAACTAAGAAATAAATCAAAGTAAAGAACTCAGAAATGCAGAGAAGTCATGGTACCGTGCATGGTTATAAGCATACGATCATTTTAAATATTAACTAAAAATAAAAAAGATAAAACTAACAGATGATTTATGATAGCATAACAGAATGTAAATGCCATAATAATTTGAGTAATAAAAATTGGGAGTAGGGGAAAAAGTTGTGAGGGAGTGTAAGAAACCTAATCTCCTCTTTCATAGCAGACAGTCCACTTATAATGTGCAATATTGAAATAGGTAGATTTTAAAAAATGACTAAATGACTATTTGACCCAGCATCTAGGTATCTATCTACCTAAGAGAAATTAAATCATATGTGCAAACAAAAACTCGTAATGAATGTTCATAACAGCATCACTCACAAAAGCCAGAAAGTGGAACCAACCCACATATCCATCAACAGATGAATGGATAAACAAATGTGATATCTACATATAATGGGATATTATTTGGCAATAAAAAGAAATGAAGTACTGATACATGCCACCACATAGATGAACCTTAAAAACATAATGTTAAATGAGAAAAGATGGTCACAAAGGACCACATATTGTATGATTCCATTTAAATGAAACATTCTGAATAGGTAAATATATAAAAACTAGTGGCCCAGTGCACAAAATTTGTGCACATTAAAAGGGAAGTATTAGAGGAAATATTTTAATATTGATATTTGCCCTTTCTCTATAATAGAAGTGTCAGAGATAAAAGACAATTAGTAAAATGTATATGAAAATCTCCCTCCTGTCAGAGTCTGGGGTGCACCGCAGGTCCCAGAGTCAAGTCCCCGACCACCCGTGTGCACCTTGAAATTGCATGAGACCCAGACCCGGCTGGCCCCACCCATCAAGCCCTGCAGGGTTGGGGGCACAGCCTCAGGTCCCCCATCAAGCCCCGCTGGGTGGGGGGCACAGCCTCAAGTCCCCTGGCCCCGGTGCCGGGGTGGGGGACACGGCCTCAGGTCCCCCCGCCTGGCCTCAGTTCCCCTGGTCCTGTTGCAAGGGCGCGAGGGCGCGAAGGCTTGATGACCATTTGCATATTAGCTCTTTATTATATAGGATAGAAAGTAGATCAGTGATTGCTTAGGGATGGGGAAGGATAGGGAGGCTGCGGGGAATGATAGCTATAAGATATAGGGTTTCTTTTTAAGGTGATGAAAAGTTCGCCCTGACCAGTTTGGCTCAGTGGATAGAGCGTCGGCCTGTGGACTGAAGGGTCCCAGGTTCGATTCCGGTCAAGGGCATGTACCTTGGTTGCGGGCACATCCCCAGTGGGGGGCGTGCAGGAGGCAGCTGATCGATGTTTCTCTCTCATCGATGTTTCTAACTCTCTATCCCTCTCCCTTCCTCTCTGTAAAAAATCAATAAAATATATATTTTTTTTAAAAAAAAAAGGTGATGAAAAGTTCTATAATCGATTGGGGTAATGGTTGCACAATTCTGTAAATATACTAAAATCCACTGCATTGTACACTATAAGTGGATTAACTGTATGGTATGTGAATTTTATCTCGAAAGGTTCCTTAACAAAAAGACATTAGAAAAAAATTAATAACTGTTCAATGTTTTCATAATATTTTTTCTTAGCCTTAGAGGGATGTTAATGACTGGTATATTTTACTAGAGGCCCGGTGCACGAAATTCATGCACTCGGAGTGGGGGGGTCCCTCAGCCCAGACTGCACCCTCTTGCAGTCTGTGAACCCTCAGGGGATGTCCCCCATAGGGAGTGGGCCTAAGCCATCAGTCGGACATCCTTAGTGCTGCCACAGAGGTGGGAGAGGCTCCCACCACTGCTGCTGCATTAGCCAGCCATGAGCCCAGCTTCTGGCTGAGTGGCGCTCCCCCTGTGGGAGCACACTGACTACCAGGGGACAGCTCCTGCATTGAGTATCTGCCCCTGGTGGTCAGTGTGTATCATAGTGACCGGTCATTTTGCTGTTTGGTCAATTTGCATATTAGCCTTTTATTATATAGGATGGTTAAAAAAACACATTTGTCTGAAGATTAGCAATTCTTCAACTTTACTTAAGTATTTTAGTCTGATAAATCAAGTAAAATTAAACAAAATGTTTTAAATTTATTATAATCCTATATTACAAAGATTTTCTATGTACCCATTCACCCTTCCCTCTATGTCTAGATATGCAAAAAAAGATATATGAAATAATTTTCATATAATGTGAACCCTGAAAAAGGAATTTGGGTGATTTGTTGCTTTCTTTATTATTTCCTACTAGAGGCCTGATGCACAAATCCATGCACCAGGGCCTCTAGTATGCATATGATCTTTGGTTAATCTCTTCCCGCCCTCTCCCCTCCCACTTCCCTCTAAGATTCATCAGTCTGTTCCATGTTTCCATGCCTGTGCATTGAAAGTCTGCCACCTGGTGGTCAGTGCACATCATGGCTACTGGTCGAGCAGCTGAACGGTCACTTAACACATTGTTTGTGGGTAGTTTTTATCGTGCGCTAACAGGTGGCCATTTTTGCTAATTTTTTGAATAAATGGCAACGTTCAGTAAAATTACGATAACTTTAGTTTACATATTTATACGTTACCCGCATTCTATCGCTAGTCTATAAAAAAACGTATTAATACGTGTCCCGCGCTCTACTACCAGTCAACGTAAAATGTATAAGTAAAACGTATAAATACGTTTCCCGCATACAATGTGTTAAGATTTTATATATATATATAGATATTGATTACATTTTCAATAATGAGTATGTGTTATTTGTATTTATCTTTAAATTGTCCTTATAAAGTAAATATGCCAAAGTATTAATGTTTATATATGGGTAGTAGGATTAGGAATATTGTTTTATTCCCTTAAAAATATTTTCATTGATTTTTAGAGAGATAGGAAAGGAGAGGGAGAGAGAAGGAAAAACATTGATGTGAGAGGGAAACATCGATTGGCTTCCTCCTTCACGACCCCTGCTGGAGATTGAGCCTGCAACCTGGGCATGTACCCTGACCAGGAATCAAACCAGCAACCTTTTGGTGCATGGGCCAATATCCAACTAACAGCCACATTGACCAGGGATTTTTCCCTCCTTCTTTATTTTCTGTACTTTCCCAATTTTCCTACAATGAACATTCTATTATTTTAGAGACAGAACAAAATAAAAAATAATAGAATTAAAGAGATGTGTAGCAGTTCTTGAAATGATCGGTTATTACCTGGGATCCTTCTGTTGCTCCTGAATGATCTTTCTTCCTGGCCAGACATCACCCATTTGTGACTGATGATGGAGGGACTGTCCCACAGTCTCTCTTTTATTCACTTCAAAACAAACAAAAACATGGCAGAGTGGTGGTGATGAGGGGGGAAAGGGAAACACATTATACTTGCAAAAGGGATAGAAATATAATCTTTATGTTCCCCCACAATCAGGTTGAGCCCATGAAGGTAAGATACCACCAATAAGAATACATGAGGATTTCACACCAGAGAATCTATGACTTGAGGTCAAACACCTTAAGGAACCACCTCCAGAAAGATCCTGTACCTGCAGGTTTGCGACGCAGGGACATCCTGATTATCTCACTGCCTGTGCGATAAGCAAAGCGATTCACTTTCTGGTCATAAAACCAGTCTCCAGTTGCCTTCTTCAGCTCTCTGGGAAGGAATATAAGAAAATGACAGATAGATAATGGTTCTTGTCATTCAACCAATGAAGGCTGAGAGGAGAAAGTCTCACCACAGCTAGGGCCTCATTTCTTCTCTCTACTCAGCCCTAAGTGACACTCACATTTCCTTGGCGCACACCTTGCACCTCCAGGTACCATTGCTTTCATGAATACGGCAGTCTCGGCACACCAGGTGATTACAACCCCGACAAGTGTTGGTCTTAGGAGGCAAACGGCCCAGGTTCTCCTGGCACCGGGCACAGGTCCGATCACTATAGTGTTGGCTGCCCCTCTTGGCCCCTTTCCTTTTTATTTCCAGTAATTCATTCTTCAATCGCCTGCCGAGACCCAAAAAAGAAGTACAAGTTGATTAAGGATCTGCACAGGTTAGAGAGAGAGGGGTTGTGGAGTAGAGACAGTAAAACTATTTAGTTCTATGAAAGCAATCACCTCAGAGCCCAACCTAATCCAATGAAGAGTTGTAAACATCATACACAAGTTCCTCTGAAAGTCATATCCTATATAATAAAGAGGTAATATGCAAATTGACCATCACTCCAACACAAAGATGGCCACCCCCATGTGATCAAAGATGGCCGCCCCATGTGGACACAAGATGGCCACCACAAGATGGCCAGCAGGGAGGGAAGTTGGGAGGGGCCAGGCTGGCAAGGCAGGGCAGTTAGGGGTGACCAGGCCTGCAGGGGAGGGCAGTTGTAGGCCATTAGGCCGGAAGGGGAGGGCAGTTGTGAGTGATTAGGCCGGAAGGGGAGGTCAATTGGGGGCAACCAGGCCAGCAGGGAAGGGCAGTTGGGGGAGACCAGGCCGGCAGGGGAGGGCAGCTAGGGGCAATCGGGCCGGCAGGGGAGCAGTTAAGCATCGATCAGGCTGGCAGAGGAGTGGTTAGAGGGTGGTCAGGCTGGCAGGTAGAAGTGGTTAGAGGCAATCAGGCAGGCATGCAGGCAAGCAGTTGGGAGCCAGCAGTCCTGGATTATGAGAGGGATGTCCTACTGCCCAGTCGGACATCCCTCAAGGAGTCCCAGATTGGAGAGGGTGCAGGCTGGGCTGAGGGACACACACACACATATACACCCATACACGAATTTTGTGCACTGGGCTTCTAGTGAGAGTTATAAGAAGAAGTCTGGATATCATTGGTCAAAAGCCTGGGAACCCATGCTTTTTCTGGAACTCTTACCTAATTCTTTTCTCATCTGCTTTTCGGAGTTCCTCATCTCGTTGTAGAACACTAATGATCAAATCCCTTTCCATCTCAGACAGAAAAGAGAGGTCAAGCATCTCCGACATGACTTTCTCTATTTTTCCTTCTATTCTTCTTTCTTCAAAGCAACCAGCATAGGAGAGCTCCCAGAGTTGCCTGAAATAAGTGAAGAATTAACTTCACACAGATAATTTACTCCAGAATAGGCCCACAGCTCTAGAGGCTTTTAGTAGACCACTTTCCCCTTGAGTCAGGCTAAAGAGACAATCAATGCAGCCCAGCTGGTGTTGCTCAGTGGTTGAGCATCAACCTATGAGCCAGGAGGTCATGGTTCAATTCCTGGTCAGGGCACATGCCCCAGTTGTGGGCTCAATCCCCAGTGTGGGGTGTGCAGGAGGCAGCCAATCAATGATTCTCTCTCATCATTGATGATTCAATCTCTCTCTCCCTTCCTCTCTGAAAGCAATAAAAACATATATTTTTAAAAAGAGATTATGTAGAATTATCTGACTTATTTACCATTCCTACCTCACCTGAATTAAAGATGGGGCTTTGAGTTAACATTAAGAGGCTTTGATTTTTCAAGTAGAAAAACTTATTCATGGCTCTGGGAAAGAGTTGGGTCTTTCTTCTTGGTCAGGAAAGAGCTCAGACCAAATGAGTCAAACTTCTCCTCCACCAAGCAGATCCTTAATCATCCAATTTTCAATACATTAAATGTTCTCAAGCCCCAAGTCTATTAATGCAAAAAATCAGATACCTGGTCTCTGTAGTAGAAGAGAAAACCACATGAGGATTCCTGCCATTTGAAGCCCATTTTTCCTTTCCTGACCAACTTCCATGTTCCCAGGATTCACTCAGCTTTCTGCTACATTTCAAAACTTCCATAACCTACTCTATCTCCCAAAGTTCTTTTTTTAATTTTATTTTATTGTTTAAAGTATTACAAATAGTAGTACATATGTCTCTTTTTTTCCCCATTGACCTCCCACCGGCCCCTCTACCCCACCCCCGCCCCCGCACATGCCCTCACCCCCTGCCCCGTGTCTTGCATCCATTGGTTATCTTTATATGCATGTATACAAGTCCTTTGGTTGATTTCTTATTGCTAACACTACCTCAAGTATATCTTTACCCACTCCATGCACATTTGTTGAGCACCCACTCTGACAATCATTGTGCAAAGTGTGAGAAATAGAGAGATCCGTAAAACAGTTCCTGCCTTAAGTTCACAGCGTAGTAGGGCAAACAGATACATAAAAATACAGTACAATGTACTAAGTTCTATCAGAGGGATCATAAATTAAATGCTATGGAACTTAGAGAAGGAAGTAAATAATTCTAACTTACATAGAGAGGGAAAAGAGAGCACTGCATACATGGAAGGCTTTACAGAAGAGGTGAATTTTGTCTTATACAACAGAGTATATGTTTGCCAGTAGGGGACAATGGTAGGAGAGATAGGTCAGGATGAGATTATATAAATCTCAAATACTCTTAAAAATTAAGAATTTTAAAATTCATTATAGAGACAATAGAAATCCATCAAACATCTTTGTTGCTGCTTTGTTTCTTATATTGGGAAGTCACATGATCAAATTCATTTTACAGAGATCAATTAGCTATAATATAAAAGACTGATTTTAGGACAGACTGAAGTGCAATTTGGTAGTACATAACACATTGTAAAATATGCATACTTCTTAGTCAAGCAATACCACTTCTAAGACTCTACCTAATAGAAATATTCACACAAATGTGAATGCAAGGGTATATGTACAAGAATGTTACTGCAACATTATTTGCAAGAGAAAAAAGTTCTTTAACAAATGGATCATTAAACCAAATACTACTTCCATATAACAACATACTATGTGGCCATTTAAAATGTGGTAGGTCTATATGAAAATACATCCCTGAGTGGAAAAGAAGTAGTTGCAGGAAAATATTGAATGATCTTTTTTGGTATTTATCTAAACATTTGTATGAGCTATAAGAGAAGAAATGGGTTTAGAAGTAAGGCAAGAAGCATAGTTTTAGTCATATTGAGTTTGTGCTGCATACAGCGTATTCAGGTAATTAGACACAGGATGTTGAAGGCACAGAGCTGAAAATATATATTTGGTAGTCATGTGAGTCAGAACCCAGGAGAGAGATATGAGGTTCATACTTACCTTCTCTGCTCTCCCTTAAAACTAGACAACAAACCCTTTTAAACTTAAGGTGTGAATTTTTACTAATTACCTACTGGATAATCCTATATAATAAAAGGCTAATATGCAAATAGACTGAATGGTGGAACAACCAGAACTGGTTGCTATGACATGCGCTGACCACCAGGGGGTGTGCGTGGAGCATGGCAGGTGTCAGCCACAGTGGGATAATAGGTGAGCTGAGGCATCAGACCAAGATGGAGCGCCAGTTGCTCGGTGCCGTCAGCCAGCGGCTGTCTGCCCCAATGGCCCCTCAGGGCTTCTCCACCTCCCCCTGCTCCTGAGGGAGATCAGGGCTGGCAGCCATCTCTCGCTCTTGCTGCTAGCAATGGCCCCGCTCACACCCACTGCCAGCCCTGGCCCCAATCGCACCCACAGCCGGCACCGGAGCCACAGCTTGCACCCACTGCCAGTGCCTGGCACCGGTCCTGATCACTTGGAACCATCCGTGGGTGTGAGCAACAGCTGCCGACCCTGATCACCCCTGAGGGCTTCTCCATCTCCCCCTGCTGTGGAGGGGTGATCAGGGCAGGAGCTGTCACTCACACCCACTGCTGGTGCTGGCCCCAATGGCTTCGCGCCTTCAGCGGGTGTGAGCGGGGCCAGCACCATCAGAGCGTGGGAGCAGCGGCAGGAGCGGGGCTGCCAGCCAACAGGTGACTGGGGGCCAGACATGGGCTCGGAGGATGGGCCAAGACCCGCTCCTGTGCCTACCACAGCCTCGTGGCCCACAGTTCCTTTCAAGGTGCACGAATTCGTGCACTGAGCCCCTAGTAGAAATATAAAGACAGCAAAGCTATACAAGTTCCTGAAACCTTAACATTTCCTCAACTTGGCTATTTCTTAGTCTTTATTGAACTATACAACAGCCTCTTTCCTAGGCCTTTTCCTAGATAGTTTTGAGGAAATCATCTTAGTTCTTATCCCCAAGGAAAATATAAACTCTTCATGAGAACAAGGACTTTGTCAATTTTATTCTATGTATCTGGACCAGAACCTAACACAAAACTTGGCACAAAGCATTGCACATGCACCACTATTACTGATAATCATTGTTGTCATCACCTCAACAGTTCCATTTATTGAGAATTTACTGTATTTCAAGAAGCAAGTACTTTACACATGTTAACTAATTTAATCTTCATAGCAACTCCGAGAGTGAGGTACTATAATCTTCATTTTATAAATGAGGACTCAGGAGAGCTTAGGTTAATTTTCCCATAAATAAACAGCAAGTAAGTGAAGTTGCTGGGATTCAAGCCCAGGCATTCCGATTCTAGAGCTAGTGCTTTACTGGCTTGAATCAGGCAGGATAATGGCCAAAGCAATTATAAAATATTGAACAGAAAAATCAAATGCACTGTGGAAATGAATTATCATATGTGTGATTATGGCAGAAGCACTGGTCAACAAATCAGCAGCTCCTGGATTACACAGGTATCATCAATTTCCTGATCTCCAAACTCAGCTGGACCCTCATTATCTTTTTACTAGCTTTTAGTTCAGTTCCCTTACCTAGTCCCTTATTTTATTTTATTGATTTCAGAGAGGAAGGGAGAGGGAGAGATAGAAACATCAATGAAGAGAGAGAATCACCGATCAGCTGCCTCCCACTCGCCCCACACCAGGGACCGGACCGAGCCCACAACCTGGGTATGTGCCCTGAACGGGAATCGAACAGTGACCTCCTGCTTCATAGGTCGACGCCCAACCACTGAGCCACACCAGATGGGCCAGGTTCTATTTTAAGGCTTCATCTCACACTCCTCCCACTTCCCATTCCTCAAGTCCTATCAGACATCCTTATCTCACAATTGCTATATATATATATATATATATTAGCTTCAGTCATCCATTACCTCCATCATCTCCCTGTCTCTTCTCCCCCATCACCCCATCACTTGCAAATCTTTCAGAAAATCCACATCCCATCCCCAGCCCTACCTTCAACTATGGGTTGCTGAGATTTCCAACATTAATCCTTTTACAGCCAACTAACTTGAGAAGAGATCTTACAGAATCAGTAGTGGAGAGAAGAAAACACAATATTGAAGGCAAGCAGAAAAAGGAAAGCATAGAAAAAATTAGACAAATAGAAAGCAAAAAGTGAGAAGGTAAAAACAAATTTCAATATATAAATAAACTTGAAAAGCGTAAGTTACCAAAATTTACCCTATAAAATACAGAGATTAACACACTCTATACAATTTTAAAAGTCAGCTATGGTGCCATTTTATGAGACACATCTAAAACATAAGGACAAAGAAAGATTAAAAGGAAAAAAGATGGGAAAAGATATATAAGGTAAATGCTAACCAAAAGAAAATTGAGTTAGACATATTAATATCTAAAAAATAAAACTTTGAGACAAAGGCATTACAAAGGATAAAGAAGATCACTACATAGAGTAAATAAACTCATATGCACTAATAGAACACCTCCAAATATATAAAAGAAGACTATGTACAACTAGAGAGAGAAATTGAAAAATCGACCATCAAAATGGGAGATTAACATACCTCTTTCAGTTATAGTATGCACCACTTAATGATGGATACATTCTAAGAAATGTGTCACTAGGCGATTTTGTCATTATTTGAACATCATATAGTGTACTTACACAAACCTACATGGAGAGTCTATTACACACCTAGGCTATGGTATACCACCGCAGTCTGTCATTCACTGAAACATTATGCGCTGCATGACTGTATTGCTAGTACAATCAGATAAAAAATTAGTTAGCCTATAGATCAGGGGTGGGCAACCCTTGGCACGCATGCCAAACATGGCATGCCAGTAACTTTTGCTGGCACGCGAAACCCTCTCTTATAATCTTCCATTTACAATTTGAATGACTTAAATGTTAAATTACAAGGAACTGGCAAGACACTTGATGTTATGTTTGTTTACATAAAGGCTTTTGAAAAGAAACTGGAAGTCTTTAAGAGGGATGTGGATGGTGAGAGATTTAGATATTTCCCAAATCTCAACAGGCACATCAAAGACCTCCCAAAAGATAACAGAACAGACTGTCAAAGCCTTCAAAAGCTGTTTTTAAACACCATCGAGTCAACTGTTGAGCAGTTCTTCTCAAGATTTGTGAAATTCAGAGAAGGAAGAGACAGCAAAATTCATGAGGTTTCCAGACAGCATGAAACTGGAGAAACTAAACTTACAAATGTATTCATGGATAGACATGGCTGACTTTGAAATGCAGTTGATTGAATTTCAGAGTAGCTCAGTTTGGAAGAAGAAGTTTATTGACCTTAGAGTTGACCTGGAAAACATTGAAAAAAAGCGATTAGAGAAACCAAGATGGCGGCATAGGTTAATGCCGGAGATTGCTGCCTCGAACAATCACTTTGAAAAACAACTAAAAGATGGAACGGACATCATCCGGAACCACAGGAAGGCTGGCTGAGTGGAAATTCTACAACTAGGAGGAAAGAGAATATCATACCCAGACTCAGAGGAGGCGCAGTGCTGAAGTGAAATACTCAGGTACGGAGTGCACGCGGAGCGGGCTGGAGGCGGAGGGCGCGGTTGTTGTTTTCAATCGGGAGGGAGTTTCAGACTCTGAGCTCCAGATCCGGGCGAGTCTCTAGGGACCCAGACTCAAACGGGAGAAGCGGGACTGTCTGGCTTTGGTCGGAACTCGAAGGTAGCTTTCTCTCCAAGGTTTGCAGCGGTTGCTGGGACTCTGTGAGGCAGAGCCCCTAGGGACGGAACTGAGAGCAGCCATAACTGCTCGCTCCAGCCTGCCCTGTAGATCCCCGGGGACCCGCCCCGCCCAAGCCCTGCCTAGAGCCATTTGCCGGATAGCCTCAGGCAAACGCTAGATTAGCACCGCCCTAGAGATCCAGCACAGAAGCTCTCCCACTGCAGACACAGAGGACTCTCATAGCCAGTTAGCCTGGAGGTCAAATCACCCCCGGTATTGCCGACAACAATCAAGGCTTAACTACAACAAGACTGCACACAAAGACCACTAGGGGGTGCACCAAGAAAGCATAAAAAATGCGGAGACAAAGAAACAGGACAAAACTGTCAATGGAGGATATTGAGTTCAGAACCACACTTTTAAGGTCTCTTAAGAACTGTCTAGAAGCTGCCGATAAATGTAGTGAGATCCTCAAGAAATCTAATGAGACCCTCGATGTAATGATAAAGAACCAACTAGAAATTAAGCATACACTGACTGAAATAATGAATACTATTCAGACTCCCAACAGCACACCAGAGGAGCGCAAGAATCAAGGCAAAGATTTGAAATGCGAAGAAGCAAAAAACACCCAACCAGAAAAGCAAAATGAAAAAAGAATCCGAAAATACAAAGATAGTGTAAGGAGCCTCTGGGACAGCTTCAAGCGTACCAACATCAGAATTATAGGGGTGCCAGAAGATGAGAGAGAGCAAGATATTGAAAACCTATTTGAAGAAATAATGACAGAAAGCTTCCCCCACCTGGTGAAAGAAATAGACTTACAGGTCCAGGAAGCGCAGAGAACCCCAAACAAAAGGAATCCAAAGAGGACCACACCAAGACACATCATAATTAAAATGCCAAGAGCAAAAGACAAAGAGAGAATCTTAAAAGCAGCAAGAGAAAGAAACTCAGTTACCTACAAGGGAATACCCATACGACTGTCAGCTGATTTCTCAACAGAAACTTTGCAGGCCAGAAGGGAATGGCAAGAAATATTCAAAGTGATGAATACCAAGAACCTACAACCAAGATTACTTTATCCAGCAAAGCTATCATTCAGAATTGAAGGCCAGATAAAGAGCTTCACAGATAAGGAAAAGCTAAAGGAGTTCATCACCACCAAACCAGTATTATATGAAATGCTGAAAGGTATCCTTTAAGAAGAGGAAGAAGAAGAAAAAGGTAAAGATACAAATTAGGAACAACAAACATGCATCTATCAACAAGTGAATCTAAGAATCAAGTGAATAAATAATCTGGTGATCATAATAGAATCAGGGACATAGAAAGGGAATGGACTGACTATTCTTGGGGGGGAAAGGGGTGTGGGAGATTCGGGAAGAGACTGGACAAAAATCGTGCACCTATGGATGAGGACAGTGGGTGGGGAGTGAGGGCGGAGGGTGGGGCGGGAACTGGGAGGAGGGGAGTTATGGGGGGAAAAAAGAGGAACAAATGTAATAATCTGAACAATAAAGATTTTTTTTTTTAAAAAAAAGAGCGATTAGAGACAGGAGTACCAGAGAGAAGTGTCGAAAACGAACTATTGAGGACTTGGAATGCCATTCCAGAAAAGTTTTTCTGTTTAAAAAACTTTGCAACAGCGTTACTCTCCATGTTTTCATCTTCATACGCTTGTGAATCTTTGTTCTCAGTGATGAATTTTGTTAAGTCTCGTAATAGGAGTAGCCTGACGGATGAAGGTAGTAGCTCATGCATATCTCTGAAGGTCACGAAATATAAACCTGATGTAAAATCTCTGTCATCAGTGATGTAGCAGCAAAAGTCCCACTGATAATATCAAACAGAGTCATAAAGTTTTCTGTCAGACTATCAGTGTACATGTATACATTAAAAAATAAATGTATTTTTCATCATATACTGTGTTTTTGTCACTTGAATGAATTTTAGTATTTCTTCAAGGTTCTTCACATACGTACACCTTAAGAGATATCAAGTAGGCATAACATGGTCTCAAAAAATTAGGGTTGGCACGCAGAAGAATTTTGAGTCAGAGATTTTGCTGGTTTTGGCACGCACTCACAAAAAGGTTGCCCACTCCTGCTATAGTCTGTTGGGGAGCACACAAGACTTGGGTGGAAAGTTTGTAAGGAGGACATTCTTAGAAAAGGGAAGTGTGTGGAAGGCCACCTGCCCTGTTTATCGGAATTTCGACTTAGGGGAGACTTAAGGGAGTGTCGAAGGTGGTGCTCCTAATTATTCCTTGACCTTTCCAAACAAGTCTGTGCACTAGCAGACCGCTGGGTGTTTACTGGAATCCTTATACCTAATCTTTGGGTGTCCTTGCTTAAAGGACATTGCAAACATATGTGTCCTCCCAATATTACTTACCCTGCTGATTGTATCTAAAAGATAAACTTCATCTTAAACTGCTGGTACAACAAAAGCCTAATGAGGCAGGCAATTGAGACTGCTTGGTCCCTTGAGCCAGGCAACCCCTTAGCCTTCTCTTTCACAGTTTCACCATCGCTCAGGGGCTACTGGTCAGCCCTGGCAAGGTGGTGCCCCGTGTGAGGAGTCCCAGCAATAGAAAAGCTGAACAAAATAAGCTTAATTTAATGGGCATATGTAGACTTCTATATCCAGTTGGAGAACTGCATTCTTATCAAGCACATATGGAACATTTATTCCCCCCAAATGACCATTGTATTAGGTTATAATGCAAATCTTGGTAATTTCAAAGAAATCATTTTCTTACAGACCAGAGTCTTTGACCTCAAGGAAATTAAATATGAATTCAATAATAAAATATATTTTTAATCCCAATACATTTTGGAAATTTAAACACAAATCATAATTGTACTAAATCTATCATTAACATCTTCAAAAAGAAACCTGCTGCCTGCCTCACCACCCTCATCACCCCTTTACCACAGGATAGAATATTTTCTAGAAATTAAAAAAGGAAAATATAGAAAATAATGCTTTCACTCTGGCCAGTATGGTTGGCTGAGCATCGTCCCATGCACCAGAAGGTTGGCAAATTGATTCCAGATCAGGGCATATGCCTGAGTTTCTGGCTTTATTTCCAACAGGGGGTGTGCAGGAGGCAGCCTATCAATGTTTCTCTCTTACATCGATGTTTTTTTCTCTCTCTCTCTCTCTCCTTTCCTCTCTCTCTAAAATCAATAAAAACATTAAAAAATAATAATGCTTTCACATACAGTGAGTTATGTGATATATTTTTATGGTAAATGGTACATCACATTTAAAAATATATAACTCAGAACAAGAAGGGAAGCACAAGTAAGAAAACCAGGCAGATTTGAAATGAGAAAACTTGTGATCATTCATATTTTCCCAATTGATTGACACTAGAGTTTAGTAGAAAAACTAAAGCCCAAGAAAACTTGTTAAGGCCCTCACTGAAATTTACTCACAGGTGTATAGTAAAAAGGGCAAGGATTATGAATAAAATAAACAAACATAATAGAAACAGACTCATAGATAACAGAGAATACACTGACAGCTGTCAGAGAGATGGGAGTTGGGGGCTGGGGTAGAAGGGTGAAGGGATTAAGCAAAAAATACACACACAAAAACCTCATATGCATGCATATTAGCATAACCAATAGACACGGATACTGGGGCAGTGGGGGCTTGTCTTGGGGGGGAGTCAATCGGGGAAAAAGGAGTAATACTTTAAACAATATATGTGTGTGTGTGTGTGTGTGTGTGTGTGTGTGTGTGTGTGTATAAAACTCATAGACACAGACAACAGTATGGTGATTACCAGAGGGAAAGGGGCGTAGGAGCAGGTAGAAGAGGGTAAAGAGGGGATACATGGTGATGGAAGAAGACTTGAGTTGGGGTGTGTGAACACACAATATAATATACAGATGATGTATTATAGAATCGCACACCTGGAAACTATAATTTTATTAACCAATGTTACCCCAACAAATTCAATAAATTTAAAAAAACCCAGAAAAATATAAAAGGGCAAGGATTATCTACTGAGAAAACCACAGCTCAAATTACACGTGTCCGAACCTGAGCTCTGATGGACAATTTGTTCCATGTTAATGGTAGGGTGACAAGATTCAGATGAAATATATTGCATCCTTGCGGGATTTCATGCCCACAAAAAGATACTTTAGAAAAGGTGGTTTGTTTAGTTAGAAAATTACATACATCTATTTCTAAAACTTCAGGATAATATTTTAATGCAAATACTTACAAAAGAAAGGGGGAACTGAAAAATATACCATCAGAATGGGAGGTTAACATACCCTTCTTAATTACTAATCATACAACCAGATAAAAAGTTGCAAATATATAAACAAGTTGAACAAAACAATAAGTTTGATATAATGAAAATATGTAGAATTATATATTCAAGTGGATATGTCCCATTTATAACCTAATCCTATAGATTAGGAGATAATAATAATAAATGAGCATTAACACTAACACTAACACAGCTAGTTTTCATGAAGGGGTGGGGAGAGATATCTCAAATTATTTTAAATTCTGAAGACCAGTTTTTAAAGTGAAAAACTGAGCCAAACTGATAGGAAACGTGAATTAAGGAATATAGTAGTGTAAAACAGACTTGGGTTCAAATCCTAGCTCTTCTATTTATTAGTTATATGACCTTGGGCAAGGGCCTAGAATATAAAAAATATTATATACAGAATATAGAATATATAGAATATGGAATTCCTTTTAAGAATAGTACTTAACTTTGAAATAATTGTTGGTGCTCTCAAAATGGAAACTGATCTGAATCAGAAAAACACCAAATAGCCCTGGCTGGTATGGCTCAGTTGGTTGGAGCATTGTCCCATGCACCAAAGGGTTGCAGGTTCGATTCCAGGTCAGGGTACATACCAGGTTGCGGGTTTGATCCCTAGTAGGGACACATATGGCAGGCAACCGATTGATGTTTCTCTCTCACATTAGTGTTTCTCTCTCCCTCTCCCTACCTCTAAAAAAACAAAAAACAAACAAAAAAAAAACACACTACCAAATAATGTTCTTGCACTGGGTAGCAAATAATACAGATTTTGCTGTGTTTAATTTGTTGCACACATGGGTACCCCCCTTTTCCAAACATGCAGTACACATATACATGTGAAAATGGTGATATTTATCTCAAACTAGAATCTTCTACCAGATGTGACCTCCTTGAGGGCAGCCACTGTATCTGGACCTCATACTCCTAGGAGCTTATTTAGCAGAGTGTCTGAAACACAGCATGAATTCAATTAATGTTCACTGAATGTCTACCCAGGTGTGTATTTTTATTTATATGTTTAAACTTAAAACTCACAGAATCTGAAGAGCGGTAATAGAGCTGAGAGAAAGGTGGCTTTGTTTTCCTGAGGTGTTATGAGCATGGACTCTGGAGCCAGACTGCTTGAATTTGAATCCCAACTTTGCCATTTACTAACTGTGTGACCTTGGGCAAATTACTAAACCTTTCAATGCCTCAAATTTCTCATTTATAAGATGAAAATAATAACATGGGCTTGTTATAAAGATTAAATGCGTTTTAAAAATATGTAAAGTTCTGCCCTACCAGGTTTGGCTCGGTGGATAGAGTGTCGGCCTGCGGACTGAAGGGTCCCAGGTTCGATTCCGGTCAAGGGCATGTACCTTGGTTGTGGGTACATCCCCAGTTGGGGGTGTGCAGGAGGCAGCTGATCGATGTTTCTCTCTCATCCATGTTTCTAATTCACTATCCCTCTCCCTTCCTCTCTGTAAAAAATCAATAAAATATATTTTTAAAAAATATGTAAAGTTCTTAGAGTAATGTGAATACAGAGAAAGCTAAATGTTAGCTACTGGTATTTTTATTTTGTCAGCTTTTATATGTGCATTTGCACTTTAAGACTTAAATGGGTCTTGCATAATGACATTTATTTCCTTTTAAAGAATACAGATGAATTGTGAGTAACTGCATCTAGACACCATCTAAAGTTTCGGGAATTTTTTTAAGTGAAAATCTAAGCTTTAGACAATTTTAGAGATAACAGAAGAATTTCAGAAAGAGTGATACATGCTCAAGAGTAAAACAACTGAAGATGTATTAAATTACTCTGCTAAACTTAGAAGTAGTAATTATGTGATTGTTTTGCATATAAATTCTACTGAATTATCAGTTATATCCCACAACAGTGATGTGATAAAAGCATTTTACTGTTTGGGCCAAGGACAAAGGACAATGGATAATTTTGGTAAAATGTACACCTCACTGAACATGAAAATTTGAACTAGAGTCTTTCAAAGGATATTCATTTAACCAAGAAGCCCTGAATTAAACTGTTATTGTTAAGCAAATGATACTATGTTTTACATACAAACTGATGAGTGATGTGTGAAGATAAATACTGCTGGGTATCAGATTTTGTATACATTTGAATATAGATATTTAGAACTGGTCAAGCCATGTCAAGAAGCCTGATGGTGTCCACAATTTTGAAAGATTAAAATTGAAATTGGACTACAAATTATGACTGGTCATTAAAATTTGGGATTATAAAATGTCAATGGACTTCTACTTCTGGCCACAATGGAGCAAAACAGAATGGATTTCCACCCTGCAGGGAACCAGACTTCTCCCCCTCTCCTCACAAAATGGATAAAATACATGAAACTGGTGGTTTCCAAGACACTGGACATCAGACAATAAAGGAATGTGATCCCTGAGAGACAGAAAACAAATAGGGTGAGCCCTCTTAATTTTCCAGGCTCACTGTCTTGAGACAGTTTACAGGCCATTATGCAGGGAGGAGTGTAGGCAGAGCCTGGAGAACTCCATGAGTTGAGGTGACAGAGCTGAGAGTATAGGAAAACCCAGGTGGCTACAGTTCATAGGAGAATGACAGCCACACAAAGAGAAATCTTCAGAGAGCTGCAGAGGTCTCCCTCAAGTAGTCAGCAAAGTACTGATCAGTGCATGGCATGCCTGTGAGGATATTACCCTGTACCAGGGAAAGAACCAGTTAAAATGACTCAAAAAACAGAGCCTGTCACTCACACAGGTCCAAGATTAGTGCCTTTCCACCAGCCAAACTGGAAAACCTCATGATTCACAGGGCACTGGGCCGAGTACTCAGAAGGGTCTTGCCTAGGTAATGGGAAATAATTAGCCCTAAACTGCACTGCTCTGGTCCTACTTAACAAATCTAAACGGCAAAGCCTGAAAGGATCAATCTGTTTCCAGGTAAGTCAAATGCATCCCAGAACAGAGCTCAAGAATATGTATAGTAATATAAAAATATATAGTACCCAGTGAGGTAAAATATCTGGTACCCAATAAAAAATTAACAGGTATGCAGAAAAGTACAGTCCATGATGAGGAGAAAAAGTAATAAAAAACTGACCAATAACTGACACAAATGTTAGAATTAGCAAACAAAGTCATTAAAATATTATTACTGCATTCCATATTTCAAAATAATAAAGACATGAAAAATATTCTAAAAGCCGCAAATCAAACATAGAGATTAAAAACTGAGGAAAAATACACAGAATGAGCCCTGGCCGGTGTGGCTAAGTGGATAGAGTGCCAGCTCATGGACTTACGGGTCCCGGGTTCAATTCTAGTCAAGGGCACATACCTCCGTTCCAGGCTTGATCCCTGGCCCTGTTCGGGGCTCATGCAGGAGGCAACCATCGATGTGTCTCTGTCACACAGATGTTTCTCTCTGTGTGTCTATCCCCCTCCTTTACACACTCTCTAAAAAAATCAATGGAAAAATATCCTTGGGTTAGGATTAACAAGAAAAAATTTTAATTAAAAAAAAATACACAGGATGAGATTAACATCAGATTACACATAATAGTAGCAAAGATTAGTGAACTTGGAGACATACCAATATAGGTGTCTCATAAAATGTATACACACGTAACAGTTCAATTGATGCTTCTTTTCAGATTTAACCTAATGGAATTAATAATTATTCAAAGTGTGTACACATTTTTGGGAACACCCTGTAAAAACTATCCATAAAACAGAAAGAAAAAAGACTGAAAAAGGAGATCAGAGCACTAATGAGCTGTGTAACAACTTTAAGCTGCATAATGTGCATGTAATTGAGTCACCAAAGGAAATGGGGAGACTGAAAAAATATTTGAGTAAATAATGGCTAAAATTTTTCTAAATTTGATGAACATTATAAACTCACAGATCCAGCAGCTCAATCAACTTCATGCACAAAACTATAAAGGAAACTACACCATATGGCACATAATAGTCAAATTGCTTAAAACCAAAGATAATGAGAAAAACATAAAAGGAACCCCAGGGGAGGAGGACGTTACATAAAGTGGAACAAAGATACTGAATAAAGCAAATTTATCACTGAAAACAATGCAAATGAGAAGACAGTGGAACACCTCTAAAATACTGAAAGGAAAAAAAAACTATCGACCTAGAATTCTAAGGCCAGTGAAATATTTAAAAACCAAGGTAAAATACAGACTTTTCAAACATGCAAAAGTTGAAATAGTTAATTACCAGCAGACCCATACTATAAAAATATTAAAGGAAGTACTTCAGGCAGAAGAAAAATAATACCAGGTAGAAATATGGGTCTACAAAAAAGAATGAAGAACACATGGAATGTTAATTATATGTATAAAAATATTTTTTGTTCTAAGCAGTCTATTATATCTTAAAGGATATTTAAATAACATATTTTGAGATTCAAAACATATGTAGAACCAAGTTTGAAAATTTACAAAACCTAATTTTAAGATTTATTCTAAATCTACAGTAGTCAATTGAGTATGGTATTGACATACAGATAGACAAATAAATCAATGGAACAGAATAGAATCCAGAAGTAAATCATCATGTTTATAGTCATTTCATTTTTCATAAAGGTACAAGGGAATTCAGTAGAGTGGAGAAATGACAGTATTTTCAAATGGTGCTAGAAAAAATGGATATCCATATGCAAATAAATGTAAACACTTCCTAATATGTCACTTAAAACATGATCCAGAACTGGATAAATTGGACTTAATTAAAATTAAAAACTTGTACTCTTTGAAAGATGATAAAAATAAATAAAAAGATAAGCCATAAGGTCGAAGAAAATATTTGCAAATAGTATATCTGATAAGGACCTATATGCAGAATATATAAAGAACTCTAGAAACTCTATAATTTACACACTGGCCAGTAGCTCAATGGTTAGAGTATTGTCCTGCACACTGAAAGGTTGCAGGTTTGATTCTGCACCAAGTGCACATACCTGAGGGGCAGATTCAATCCCTGATCCCCGGTCCTGGTCAGGCACATGCAGGAGGTAACCAATCAATGTGTCTCTCTTACATCTTTCTCACATCTCTCTCCGTCTCTCTCACCTCTCTCTCTCTCTCTCTCTCTCTCTCTCTCTCTCTCTCTCTCTCTCTCTCTCTCTCTCCCCTTCTACTTCTCTAAAAAAAATCAATGGAAAAAATATCCTCCAGTGAGGATTAACAACAATAAAAACTCTATAACTTAAAAAAAGCAGATTTTAAAAGTGGACAAAAGATTTGAACAATTACATCAACAAAAGATATGTTAATAGCAAAATAATCACATAAAAAAAGATGTTCAACATCACTAATCATTAGAGAAAAGCAAACTAAAACCACAATGAGATATTTCTACACTTTATTAGAATGGCTAAATTTTAAAATATACCAAATATTAGCCAGGATTTAGAGCAACTGGAACTCTCAGACACTGCAGTGGAAATGTAAAAATGCTGCAACCATACTGAAAAGCAGATTGGTACTTTCTAAAAAAAGGTAAACATACATCTCTCATATGACTCAGCCTTCTCACTTTTAGGAATTTACTCAAGGACAGCAAAAGCACATGTCTATGCAAAGACTTGCATATAAACACTAATAATAGCATTATTTGTAATAGCCCAAAACTGGAAACAACTTAAATGCCCATCAAGTGGTAAATGGATGTAAAAAACCACTGTGGTATATTTGTTGTATTTCAATACAATGGAATACTCAGCAACAGAAGGGAGTGAACTACTGACACACAGCAATAATGGCTGTATCTCAAAATAATTATGCTGACTGAAAAAAAGTCAGACAAAAAGAACACATACTACATAATTTCATTTATATAAAACTCTAGAAAATTCAAACTAATTTACAGTGACAGAAAGCAGATCAATGGTTGCAGGGGGATATAGTACAGAGAGGGCCAGGAAGGAAAGGAATGGCTCAAGGAACCTTTTGAAGGGGATGGATATTTTCACTAACTTGATGTTGGTGATGGTTTCGTGGTATATACAGATGGCGAAATTTATAAAATTGTATACTTTCATTATACACAGTTTACAGTTTATTGTATGTAAATTATACCTCAATTAATTGTTTTTTAAACTCAGATTAAATGTAACTAATCATTATTGTAATCAGAAGTTTTATAATCTCAGAATATCTGTAAGGCAGTTCAACTAATAAAATGTTGTTTTATGTCAAAGATGGGTTTTCTTCCATAGATAATAACTAAAGCAGAGTAGGTTTGAAAATATTTCTATTATTATTTTAATTGAGATATAACTAACAAACATTATGTTAGTTCCAGGTATACACCCTAATGATTCAATATTTGTATAGATTGCAAAATGATCACCACAAAAAGTCGTTATTATCTGTCACTATACATAATTATAAAATGTTTTTCTTGTGATGAGAATTTCTAAGATTTACTCTCTTAAGCAACTTTCAGATATGCAATACAGTATAACTTAACTATAGTAGCCATGCTGTACATTACATCCCCTGGCTTATAACTGGAATTTGTACTTTTTTATTCCCTTCACCCATTTTGCCTACACCTATCCTCCACCTCTGGCAATCACCAATCTGTTTTCCGTATCTGTGACCTTGGCTTTTTATGCTGAGTGAAATAAATCAGACAAAGAAAGACAAATACTGTATGATCTCACTTACCTGGATAATCTAAAAAATAGTTTCCATTATTACTTAATTTTGTTGCCTAAATATGTGTTTTATTTTCCCATTCTTCCAAATGAGCAATTTCAGAGAGTTTTCAACCATTTGTTTAAAATGTGAAAGAGCAGGAAGATGGAACAGCACCAAATGTCTAATTATTTCCTGGAACTATAATATGAGTACAATTTTATTTAGTGAGTACATCCAACAATGCACTTCTTTTATTTATAGATGTGCTAGAGGCCTGGTGCACAAAAATTTGTGCACTCGGGGGGGGGGGGGGCTTCCTTCAGCCTGGCCTGTGCCCTCTCGCAGTCTGGGACCCCTCGGGAGATAACGCCCTGCTGGCTTAGGCCTGCTCCCAGGTGGCAGAGGGCAGGCCCAATCCCTAGGTGCAGCCCCTGGTCAGGCTCAGAGTAGGGCTGATTGGGGAGTTGGGGCGCCGCCCCCTGTCATGCACAGAGCAGGGAGGATCAGGAGGTTGCGATGTCACCCTCAGTCACGCTCAGGGTAGGGCCGATTGGGGGGTTGGAGCACCGCCCCCTGTCACACTCAAGGCAGGGTCGATGGGGAAGTTGCGGCGCCACCCCCTGTCATACACAGAGCAGGGCCAATCAGGGGGTTGGGGCGCTGCCCCCTGTCACGCACAGAGCAGGGCCCATCAGGGGGGTTGGGGCTCTGTACCCTGTCACGCACAGAGCTGGGCGGAGAGGTTGTGGCCCCACCCCCTGTCACACACAGAGCCGCAGGGCGATCAGGGGGTTTGTGCGCTGCCCCCTGTAACGCTGATCTCGGTGCCAGGAGGCCTCTCGGCTCCGCTGATCCCAGTGCTGGGAGGTATATTACCCTTTTACTATATAGGATAGAGGCCTGGTGCACAGGTGGGGGCCGGCTGGTTTGCCCTGAAGGGTGTCCTGGATCAGGGTGGGGGTCCCCACTGGGGTGCCTGGCCAGCCTGGGTGAGGGGATGATGGCTGTTTGCAGCTGGTCACACACCCTTCAGGGTGGGGGTCCCCACTGGGGGGCCTGGCCAGTCTGGGTGAGGGGCTGAGGGCTGTTTTCAGGCTGGCGGGTGACTGAAGCTCCCAACCACTCCTTTTTTTCTTTTTTTCTTTTTTTCTTTTTTTATTCTGGGCCAGCTTTAGCTTTGAGGCTTGGCTCCAGCTCTTAGGCCTCCGCTGCTAAAAGCAGGTTTCTGGCCTTTGTTTACCTTCTGTATTTGAAACAATGTTGCGATCCTGCTGGCTGAAGCCCAGCGGACTAAAGCAGGTTTCTGGGGTTTTGTTTAGCTTCTATATTTGTAACATAATTGCTTAGAGTTGCAGCTCAGAGGCCTGCAGCAGCAGGCGGGGAACGTTGGAGTCCTCCGTCACTGAAGCAAGCAAGCCTCATGTTCGCTTTAAGCTGCCTGGCTGACAATTAATTTGTGTATTGCCCTGATTAGCCAATGGGAAGGGTAGCGGTCGTACGCTAATTACCATGTTTCTCTTTTATTAGATAAGAGGATATGTTTTGTGAGGTATCTTTCTCAGCTACGACAGTCATTAAAATAAAGTATAAAAATAAACAGAACTTAGAATCAGACCTTCAAAGAGCTCTATCATAAACCAAGATATTGTTTAAATGAAGCATGCAATGTCACTGCTGTAATTGAAATGAGACCCCAAAGTTATTATAATATCAATGAATATTAAAATTAATTGTATATAGTATTCATTTCATCTTTCATCCTTTTTATTTCATTTTTGTGAATGCTTTATAGTATATACTATTACCACAGCGATAAATATATAGTTTAAAAATAAACCTATGTATATTTGGGTTGATCAAAATTTTTGGAGGTAAGGGAGAGTGATCAAAAAGTTGGGAAACCCTTTGCTTAAAGGAAGGAGAAAGGAAACAAACCATTCTTACAAATTGCCATATGTTATCATGATTCTGCTTGCCTAAAGTTATAATGTATGTCAATTAGGAAAGAATAAATCATTCTGATGACTGTAATGGAGTTGCCCTAATGCAAGTAGAGCAGGATAATGAATAAGGATTTGTGCTGCCATAAGGTACATTCCAAAGTGGACTCTATTAACTAATTGTGACCAAGGCAATTGCAGGATCTGAAGCAGACCAATCTAAAGTACTTCAGAATTAATACCTATTATGTATCTGAGTTTCCAAAACATGGGTAAAGCATAGCACTAAAGGCTAGTAAAATCCAGCTCCCTTTGGGGGAAAAACTAATTATTTGAAAATCAATTTTTTCTTTAATTTTGAATTTATTGGGGTGTCTATTGGTTAATAAAATTATATAGGTTTCAAGTGTACAATTCTACAATACATCACCTATATATTGCACTGTGTATTTACCACCCCAATTCAAGCCTCCTTCCATCACCATTTATTCCTCCTTTACCCTAAAAAAGAGTGGGTTTTAAAGCATGGAAAACCAAGACAAAATACAAACTATGTGTCTGCCAAACAAAAAAAACAGTCCCCATGTAGAAAAAAAGTTTCTAGGACATAAACATCCTAGAAGAAAACGTAGGCAGTAAAATCTCTGACATTTTTATATATCACTTCGGGCAAGGGAAACAAAAGAAAAAATAAACAAATGAGACTACATCAGACTAAAAAGGTTTTGCACAACATAGGAAACCATAAACAACAGGAAAAGACAACCTACTGAATGGGGGAACATATTCGCCAATGATACATCTGATAAGGGGTTGATATCCAAAATTTATAAAGAACTCAGAGAGCTCAACACCAAAAACAAACAATCCAATTAAAAATGAGCAACGGAGCCCTAGCTGGCTTGGCTTAGTGTATAGATAGAGTGTCAGCCTGCGGACTGAAGAGTCCCGAGTTCAATTCCAGTCAATGGTACATGTCCAGGTTGCGGGCTCGATCCCCAGTGGTGGGCGTGCAGAAGGCAGCCGATCAGTGACTCTCATCATTGATGTTTCTATCTCTCTCTTCCTCTCCCTTCCTCTCTGAAATCAATAAAAAATATTTTTTAAAAATGGGCAAAGGACATGAATAAACACTTTTCCAAAGAAGACATACAGATGGCCAATAGACAGGAAAATATGCTCAATGTCACTAATCATCAAATTAAAATCACAATGAAATATCACTTCACATATGTCAGAATGGCTATCATCAATAAATCAACAAGCAACAAGTGTCGGCGAGGATGGGGAGAAAAGGGAACTCTTGTGCACTGTTGGAAATGAAGATTGGTGCAGCCACTATGGAAAGCAGTATGGAGTTACCTCAAAAAATTGAAAATGGAACTGCCTTATGAACCAGCAATTCCACTTCTGGAAATATCTCTGAAGAAACTCAAAACACTGATTAAAAAGAATATATGCACCCCTACATTCATAACATAGCTATGTATAACAACCAAGATTTGGAAGCAGTCCAAGTGCCCATCCCTAGATGAGTAGATAAAAAAGCTGTGGTACATTTACACAATGGAATGCTACTCAGCCATAAAAAAAAGAAGGAAATTTTACCTTTTGCTACAGCATGGGTGGACCTGGGGATTATTATGCTAAATGAAATAAGTCAGTAAGAGAAAGACAAATACCATATGATTTCATTTATATGTGGAATCTAATGAACAAAATAAACTAACAAACAAAAAATAGAAACATACTCATAGATACAGAGAACAGAATGACAGCTGTCAGAGGGGAGGGGTGTTGGTGGCTAGGCGAAAAGGGTGAAGGTCACTCAGAAAAAAAAAAACACCTCATAAGCACACACAACAGTATGATGATTACTAGAGGGAAAGGGGGTTGGGAGAAGGTAGGAGATGGAGAAGGGGGATAAATGGTAATGGAAGGAGACTTGACTTTGGGTAGTGAACACGCAATACAAATACAGATGATGTATTGTAGAATTGTATACCTGAAACCGATATCATTTTATTAAACAATGTTACCTCAATAAATTCAATAAAAAATTTTAAAATGTTTAAAAATTTAGAAAAAGAAAAGAAAGTTTCCAGGGGTGCAATATTCCCTGAATACCCTTGTTTGGATCCAGTCACCTATGCACAAAGGTATCCACTAATAACATCTTATTTATTTATTCATCTATGTGTTTATTTATTTATTTATTGCTAATCCTCACCCAAGGATATTTTCCAGAGAGAGAGAGAGAGAGAGAGAGAGAGAGAGAGAGAGAGAGAGAGAGAAATATGAGAGAGACACACGGATGGCTGCCTTCCACACATGCCCCCAGCTGCGGCTAAGGATCAAACCTGCAACCCAGGTATGTGCCCTTGACTGGGAATTGAACCAGGGACTCAGCGACACTTTGGTGTGTGGGCTGATACTCTAACCACTGAGTATACAGGCCAGGACTGATATCTTTTTGGTTGGTGACAGCTGAGTAAGCATGCAACATTGCTATAGTCAATAAAATTGACATTGAAAACTATGTTGGTTATTTTGTCAATTCTTCATTTCAATATTAAGATGGTGTCCTTCCAAAAAACAATTCAAAATATGTTTATTAAAATGTGTCTATCTTGGATTTCTAATCAAGGTCACTCAGACAAATTTAATGTAGATTCTAATTACAAAGCTACTATCTGGTTTCTCAGATCTAGCCAAGTTCTCTTTGGATACGGACCCCCTTCCATCATCCCAAGCCACTTCCAGCTCCTGGATTAAATAATGTAAATGCATCTGGCCTCAAAGATTCCTCTGTAAAACCTCCCTCTGCTGTCCTTGCAGTTATCTCTGCAAGGACAACTATCTCTGCATGTGGTTTCAGACCTTCAAAACCCTACTTCTTTCACTGACCTGAAGTTCTGTATTTTGCACTGTTTACACAATGCTCATTAGTTAGAAGGGCCAACTATGTGCTAAGTGTTGCGCTAGTTGGCTAAGGATAAAAGAATAATATATAGCCCTGGCTAGTGTTCTCAGTGGTTAGAACATCGACCCACGCACTGGAGGGTCCCAGGTTCAATTCCCAGTCAAGGGCATGTACCTGGATTGCAGGTTTGATCCCCAGGCCTGATCAGCACACATGCAGGAGGCAGCCAATCGATGTGTCTCTCTCTCATCAATGTTTCTCTCTCTCTCTCTCTCTCTCTCTCTCTCTCTCTCTCTCTCTCTCTCTCTCTCTCCCCTCCCTCCCTCCCATCCCCTCGCTCTTAAAAAAATCAATGGAAAAATATCCTCAGGTGAGGATTAACAACAGCAGCAAAAGGAATAATGAATAAACCCTGCCCACAAAGAGCACACAGTCTATCAAAGGAGATACTTAAATAATCATAAAAAGAGCATGGCAATCAAAGAAACATGAGTACAAGGTATTATGAGAATATCAAAGTAGGGCACCTACTCCAACTTGGAGGAAGGGGACTAGAAAGAGATACCAGCAATAGGATATGAACTGATTGTAAATAATGTGTACCAGTAGGTTAACCAGGTAGCGTGCACAGCATTTATAAAAGTATGGAGTCACAATGCAACATGGTGTGGGCAAGCAGTGCAGTGATACTGCATAGTAAATTGTAAGGCAGGATGTGGAAGAGACAGGTGGGAATCATCACATGGTCAGAAGATCTTGATAGGCTATGCTCAGCAACATGGCTAATCAGCCTTAGACAATGGGAACCATTGAAATATTTTAGATAAGGCAAGGACTTGTTAGATCACTGTGACAGTTATGCAGAATATAGATTTGGAGTGGCTGTACATGTGAGGGAAAGATGGTGAAAGCCCCAAGTACAGGACATTGGTAGCAGAGATGGAAAGGGGCATATTGAAGACATAACACGGAGTTAAAATGTGCAGAACCTGTGAATGTTTTCTAACACAGAACAGCCGTTTCTACTAAGACTTAGAGTTCTGATGTGCTGGATTTCTTATTAAGAGTAGTATAGCATGGACTAGCGCAGGTGAACACTGGATCTGGGGTCAGGGTGCCTGGGTTCAAATCATAGCTTCACGACTTTTTAGCTGTGTGACCATGGGCAAGTTATTCCACCTCCCTGAGTCTCATCTTCCACAGCTGTAAAAACAGTGGTTAATAACAAGAGCTCCTGCCTAAGGCTATGATGATTCAAGTGTACATCATCATTAAAGGCATAAAATAGAGCCTGGTCTAGAATAAGCACCCAATGTTGGTAGCTATTTAATTTGAATTATTATATTAACCATATGCTTTGGAAAATATATTAGCATATGGCTCTTTTGACATCTTACTATGAAATTTGAGAAATCTAATCAGTATTCTTGCCCAGATGGAAAGCTACCGTACCTCTTTGTACAGAAGCAGGCTGACAAGCATAAATATTAAGCAAATGTTAGTAATTAGATATGATCAGTTTAAAAGGTACTTATTTATACACTGTTCCAGACAGGATTTAAAGTGACTTACTAAAATACATAAAACATAACAAAATAGCATAAATTTTAAAAATAGGATCAAAAGGAAGAAAAAAAAACAAGAGTAGGAACACAAAGTAGAGTCAGAATTCAGGCTCTAAAACCAAAGGGCAAATGAGGCTTCCCAGTGGTCATCTGAGTTTTAGACTCTAGCAAGCCCACCCATGGAGCACACCCATGCCTCAGACAACATACCTAGGCCTGCCCACACAGGGTCCATTCTCAAAAGTATTATGGTAGCCAAGTTTTTTTCCCCTCTAACAACAAAATGTTTATAACTAACTCTCAATTTTACAAAATTCTGATTTTGGTTTTTCACTTTCTTTTGCCCCCACAATCCTTTTCAACACAGGCTCTACAAAAGTGGAGTTTGCATATACTGAGGTATTTTGCAGTTTTAGCTCCTTTTAAGATAATAGTGATGATGATGGGGATGGAAAAGGAAGAGGAGGGGTGGGGGAGGGTAAGAAGAAAGCAGATAACATTTCCATAATGTTTACTATGTACCAAGAAATTTCTAAGCACTTTACATATATGAAATCATTTAGTTCTTACAATCATATTATGAGGTAGGTACTATATTATCATGTCTTACAATTGAGGAAAGTGAGGAACACATCGAGCAAATAACTTGGCCAAGGTCATATGCCCTGTGACGATAGTCTAGTTTTTGAACCCAGTCAGTCTAGTTCCAGAGTCTGAGCTCTTAACCACTATGGTAAACAGTGTCTTCATATTCTGATAATATTGTTCATACATGGTGTTATTTGGGAAAGGGGACATCCTATTTAGAACTAGAGGCATCGTTTTTTTTTTTTTAAGTCCTCAGCTAATAACAGATGAACATTTGAGAGGCCCTCGGTCCAGCTTATTTTCTCAGTTCTCTGACCTTCCCATGCAATGATGTATAACAGGTTCAGATTAACTTTACACATGGGAAAGGATCCATTCTCCTCATCCAGGAAATTCCTTCTCAAGGATGATAGGAGAATATGGGGGTGGGGGAGTAACTAAAATATAAACTCCTTTGTTAGTCCTCAGAATCATAAGAGTGTACAAGTTCCTATAGATTGAATCCACAAGGCTACCTTTTTTAACTTAATTTTTCAATTACAGTTGATATTCAATCTTATTTTCTATTAGTTTTGGTTATACAGCATAGTGGTTAGATAATCATACTTTATAAAGTGATCCCCCCAATATTTCAAGTTACCTTTCCATACCACCAAATTCTGTTCAAAAATGGCTTGAAGAAATTCCCACTGAAAATAATATATACTTCTCTAAAGTGAATCCCAGAGGGAATATATATATATGCAAAAATAGGTTTACAGTTGTATGTGAAACAGAATTTATTGTTGTATTATTATTTATTAATTATTGTATTATTTTCATACGAACAACTATAAACCTACTTTTGCCCCACCTGTGTGTGTGTGTGTGTGTGTTTATAAATTTCTCCTGCAGAGTGGTTACTTGGATACATGGAAATGTGGCCTTATTTTCATGATTTCACATTTTTTCCTGCTCCTCAGCAATTCCAGATGCCTTAAACCTACCACCAATCCTAGAGGCATATTTCCATAAACATGGTACATAGAAGTAGAAAATATTATGAAAAGGGAACCATGAATGCAAATACACGCCTCCCCCCCCCCCCCCCGGCAGGGTGAATGCATATTAAGACAAATCCCATTTGGTGTTTCAGCTTGCAAGACTTACACTTGAGGCTTCCTCTCACATGAGCCAAGTGGACTGACAAGGGCCCCATGAAGTCGGTAGGTGAAGGATGGCAGGTTCATCCTCTCCTCTGCCAAAGTCCCTTTCCTTAATAGCGTCAAAGCTTAAAAAGATAAAAAATCCCCAACTAAAAGAACAGACTGTTTAAAAATCCAGGTCATTTATATGCACAAAATATTTTTTCAAGTCTGGTGACACCTGACATGTCATTTTTCAATGATAAGCCTCATCACTGTGAAACACCATTATCTTTCCTTAGTCAACAAGCTTTGATAAACCCGCAGCCCCCACAGAGAAGACCCTCTTCTCCTTGCCAGGATCACAGATGGCGGGGATTTCTAAACTGAACTCTAGCTACCATCTAATTCTTTCTTGCAGGCCACGTCACCTAAAAATCACCCACACAGTCCCCTTAAACGAGAAATCATGATGGTTCGTGACTAATCCAACCCATGTTCACACATAACTGTGATTTCACGCATTTGGTTTCTTTTTTAATTTTAGGGATGCTGTGATCTAGCTATGGCCACAGAAACCTTAAACACAATCAACCAACCTGTAGTTGAACTTAAATTGAACTGTATACATAGCAGATAATTTTAACGTGTTATTTAAGGCCAATAAGACATAAAATAAATACTAGTTTATTTCAAATAAAATATTAATAAATACATACATGAGTATACATACACAAAGGAGTTGATATATATTAGAACATAAAAAATAAAGGTAAAATATTAACATACCGTAAGCCCTCTTTCCCTACTAAACTGCCTTCTTAACCAAAATTACTTTACACATTACATCAAATCCCTAGAACAAGATTAGTACATGCATTGTCAACATCTGGTCAATAGCTAGAAGAAATGTCCTAACATTAGAAAATACTAAAGTACTAAAATTATAAATTACATGTGTTATATTTGTTTTATCTTCAATTCTGACATAACATATGAAAGTACCTTTAAATGTTTTAAAGGAGGAGGAAGTAGGAATTTTCATAATTCAGTTAATGTAAGGTACAATAAAGTAAGGAATTCAAAATGTCAAGCTGGAATTCCTAGCCCCATATATGTAAATATTTGACCTTGACATTATTATTATTTCTAAATAGAACTACACATTCAATAATCAGCATATCAGTGAAGATTCCCTTTTATTTTATAAAAATGAATAATTTCCTGCACTAGGTAGTAAGCTGTGTGAGAGAAGGGACTTTGTTTTATTCATCTCTATACCTTCAGTGCCAAGAGCACTGTCTGCCACATAATGTGCACACAATAAATATTTGTTGAATGAATAAGCTGATATCAAAAATACCATATATCATACCCAGCCACACCTAAGAGTTTATAACCCAGAACTTCTCCACTTCTGATATCATTAATTCAAATACTTCACTCCAATTACAATCCCCTATCCTTCTAAACTGCTCCCACTGGTTCTTAGACCCCATAGGGGAGGGTTCGTCTTTCCATAGACCCTTCTACATTTACCCTGTCAGCTCCTTCCTGTCTTCTCTTCCTTTCCTAGACAGTTTGCATTCTGTTGTTTCAACTGCACTCTTGTCAATATCCTCAATAACCCATATTTTCATTGAAAATATCTGATTACAAAAATATAGCCCTAAAAGAGCCCAACTGTTGTGCTTTTATGACTAGAACTCCTGAGATCTACTGGAGAAAATAAAAATCACAATCTGGTGGATTATTATCAATATCAATTCTTAGACACTAGGCTCACCTCAACACTGCCTGACACTCAAAGTATGCTTCCCTGATCCTAATTTGCTCTCCTGGTCACCATGATAACTATTTCAAACCTTCCTCAAGTAACTCAAATCTCCAACCCAAACTTTGTTCCACTCCAACCACTGCTCTAAAAGGATGAGCTTTTCTCTTATATCATCAAGAAATAAAAATGCTCTCAGGTAAGTTCCTTCTGTCAAATCTATAAACTTGTTTTCGTCTATATTCACTTTTGTTTTCCCCAACACTAATGACCTTCCTTTTATTTAAGGGTAATCCCTCCACCTCATTCTGGATCCTTTTCCATCTGGCATAAGGACTCTGCCCTGTGAGGATTTTGCTCTATCAATTATCCCTTCCTTACCATCAGCTTTTAAAGACATCTACTAGTAAGTCCCTTCTAAACTTAAAAAAGGGGGGAAAAAACTTCCCCCGATCTCAACCCTTCCCCTACTACCACCCTCTCTCTGCTCTTCAGAGCCAAATTTCTCTAAGGAATGATCCATGTTCACTGCCTCTACTCCTTCATATCCCGATCATTTCTCAACCTACCAAAGTCTAGAATTCCATGCCCCCCACTCCCCTGAAATTACTCTGTCACCAAGAACCTTCTAAATCCAATGGACAATAATCAGTCTTTATCTTCCTAGACCTCTCTGAATCTTTAGCACCACTGACCAGTTTTTGATGGAGCCATTCCATCTTGAAAAACTTATCCTACTGATATTCAAGTAGATTCACAAATACATATCATAAGACTGCTCAATGTTTGAACCAGCAAAAAAAAAAAAAAAAAACACACACAATAATTTAAACATCTACCAATAGGGAACTGATTAAAAAAGTATGGTACATACATATAATGGAATACTATGTCACTGTTAAAAAGACAGATGTAGTTCTATATATACTGACATTGAAAACTTGTCATAAGTATTAAGGAAACAATACACTGTAAAACATATATTATTATTCCATTTGTATTTTTTTAACATTTATGTGCATACTGGCAGGCAGGCAGGCAGGCAGGCAGGCAGGCAGGAAGGAAGGAAGGAAGGAAGGAAGGAAGGAAGGAAGGAAGGAAGGAAGGAAGGAAAGAAATGTTTATATAGTCATATATAAATGGAAAGAAATACACATTTAATATTGTTACCTCTAGGGAGTGGAATGTGGCGAGGAGAACAGAAGATTTATGTTATCTTTCTGGGGTCAAGTAATAAAAATATAGTCAGTCCATAAGCACACCAACATTTCCAAAATAATTAAGAAAGAAGTTCAAAGGAGCTAGAAAGGGAATGGCCTAAGAGACTGGGTGAAATCTATTTTAGTGTTTCCAAAGCTAAGGGAGGAGAAAGAGAAGGGTGATTAATGATTTCAAACATGGAAAGAGTGATACACTAAAAACAAGGAGAGATACGTATCCAATACACAAAGAGAATGAACAGATAATTCTTAAAGGAGGAAGATCAAATGACCAATAGATATAAAAAAGTAAAAGTTTAACTCTTAATAGTAATAACATTTTTTATTTACCTATCAATTCAGCAAATTTTTTAAAAGACAATATTCAATTTTAAAGAAGGAAGATGTAGGAGGTACTCTAATACTTTGTTTGCAAGTATAAATTGGTGACATTGATCCCAAGTGTCCATCAGTAGAGGAATGGATAAAATAGCTGTGGTATATTTACACAATGGAATACTACACAGCTGTAAAAAAGAAGGAACTCTTACCATTTGCAACAGCATGGATAGACCTGGAGATTATTATTCTAAGTGAAATAAGTCAGCCAGAGAAAGACAAATACCATATAATCTCACTTATATGTGGAATCTAATGAACAAAATAAACTGACAAACTAAATAGGTCCAGAGACATGGAAGCATGGAAAAGACTAACAGATCTCAGAGGGAAGGGTGGTGGTGGGAAGAGGTTAACCAAAGAAAGTATATGCATATATGCATAGCACATGGACACAGACAGCAATGTGGTGGCAGACTGCGTAGAGGTGGGCAATGTTCAGTGTAGGAGGGGGGACTATGTAGAGATGGGCAAAGGGGGGTGAGGGGGCAGGGGACATCTGTAATAGTGTCAATAATAAATTAATAAATAAAATGTAAATTGGTAAAACCTGTTAGAGTAAGTAATGTAACAATTGATTTCTAAAAAAAACTGAACTTCAGAGAACTATCACAATTGTGATTAAATTATTGATTATGTGATACATTGTTTAACACATATTTCCCCTGCTAAAATATGTTCCATTTAAAACAGTGGTTCTCAACCTTCCTAATGCCGCGACCCTTTAATACAGTTCCTCATGTTGTGGTGACCCCCAACCATAAAATTATTTTCGTTGCTACTTCATAACTATAATTTTGCTACTATTATGAATTGTAATGTAAATATCTGATATGCAAAAAAAATATCTGATATGCAGGATGTATTTTCATTGTTACAAATTGAACATAATTAAAGCATAGTCATTAATCACAAAAACAATATGTAATTATATATGTGTTTTCCAATGGTCTTAGGCAACCCCTGTGAAAGGGTCGTTTGACCCCCAAAGGGGTCACGACCCAAAGGTTGAGAACCTCTGATTTAAAAGATCAACCAAAGGACTTATATGCAAACATATAGGCCTAACCAATGGACACAGACAACAGGGGGATGAGGGCATGAGTGGGGGGGGATGGGGAGATAATGTGGGGATAAGGACACATATGTAATAACTTAATAATTTTTTTTTTTAAAAAAAGCCATCATCTATCTTCTTCTCCACTACATCTTAAGCACCTAGCCTAGAAACTGGCATATTGTAGGCCCTCAGTAAATCAACTCATGTTTTCTTAAAAGTTGCAAGCAATAGTTTAAAGACACTGATACTAAAGCTATTCTGATACCTGAATTGATAGAGCTACAAACAAGAAACAGTGTAGATGCCATGGAAATTTTCCAGGTCTTAAGAATTACTTAAGTTCAAGGTAGATTTAGATAGTCACAGATATGAAAGCCACAGTGGTCCATCATTTCAATTATTCTGCCAGCAGTGTCCAATCTCATGCCTTCTTATATTTCTGTCACAGCCACCCAGAAAAATCTCCCAAACTAGACTGTCTAGACTCTGTTTCTACACCTAGGCTGGTGAGTGCTGGAGAGAATGGATATAGGGTTCGGTGACTTGGGGCAAAAACACATTCAAGTTATCCAAAACTTTCTTCGGTTGCTATGATGTGGCAATCTGGATGATATGCCTCTAATGGGCTCCTCTTTCCATCCCTCTCAAATGCCTTTCCAACTCTTCACCACTCTCATCAGATGGGACCTCTCTCAAAATCCTGTCCTTCTACAGCTCCTTCCTTCTCCACAGCCTCACCAATACCACCCTCTTTCCCTCCTGTCTCAATGGAAGAGCCACCTCTCTTCCTCTAAGGCTAGTCTTTTCACCTCTTTCAATCCGGAGCCCCCATCCTCTTGCTTTCTCAACAACCTCACATCATCAAGCTTTGTGCCATCTACACATAAGTGGGCTCACCCCTCTTCTATATTTAAAACAAAACAAAAATAACAACATCTTCTTGACTGTCTATAAGAAACACTCTCTCCTTCCCATAATAGCCAAGCCCCTTCAAAGTGTATACCATATTCCTTATCAGTCCTCAGTTCTCACTCCCCAACTCTCTACAATCTGCCTTTCTCTCCTCCTGCTGCACTGATGTCGTCATTGACCTCCTAATTGCCAAATCTAATGAACATGTTTTTAAATGTTTTATAGTGTGTTTTATCTGATTACAAGAGCGATACACATCATGAACAAAGTATGACATATGACAGACTAGAGAGAAAAAAAAGCTTGTACTATATGACAGGCAATGGGTAAATATCCCTAATAAACACAGAGATCTTGCAAACAAATTAAACATATAAGCCAAAAGAAAAATGTGCAAAGGATATTAAGAAGCAAGTCTCAGGAAAAATACAAATAGTTAACATACATGAAAATATAACCCCAGTGATCAGAAAAATGCAAAATAAATCAGTTATATACTATTTTTCACCTATCAGATGGGCAAAAATTAAAAAGAAAGTCCATCCTTAGCAAGGACATAAGAAAAGCCACTTTCCATGGTGACAATATAAACCTTCTTAGATGTCACTTCAGCAGTGCCCACTCACATTTTTAAAAATATATATCCTTTGACATAACAATTCTCCTAATAGAAAGTTATCCTACATAAATATTTGTATGTGTGTGCATCTTATATCTATATCCCTCCTTGAGCATTGTGCAAAGATACTTATTTCAGCATTGTGATGGTTCAGACTAGAGTGACAGGCAAATTAGATGGATTCATATGACAGAATATATGACACACTTAGAAGTTCAGTCAACAGGACCTGCTGATGAATTGGATGTTGGGAGGTTGAGAGAAAGACAGGAATGAAGGGTAACCCCAGATTCTTAGTTTGAGCAACAGAATGGATGCTGGTGCCATTTTACTGAGATAGGGGAAGTTGAGGGAAGGGGCTGGGGATGTAAGAGGAATCGGGAGTACTGTTTTGGCCATGTTACATTTGAGACGTCGAAAAGGCCATTGGATACATGAGGCTGTAGCTTCTAAGAAAGGCTTAGGTGAGAGACATAAATTTCTGAGTGATGAGTGTATATATACATGGTATTTAAAGCCATAGGGCTGGATGAATGCTTCTAGGAAGATTTTGGATGGTGAAAAGTCCATGAACTGAGTCCTGTGCCACTCCAATGTTCAAATGTTGGGGAGCTAAATTTAGTAGAATAGGGGGGGTAAGCAGAAGTTTTCTGTACAAATTTGAGTATCGAATAAGTTAACATACATCAAATGGTGAAGAATCACATATTTACCACCATATCAAGGGCCAAATTCCTTGCAAGCTTGTCTTTTAAGGGATTCTAGCCCCTTTTTTCTGAATATTTCAAAGCACATTTAAACAGAACAGTACTTTTATTCTTTTATGTTTCCTATGGTTTCCTCACAGTATAATTCTAACATAAAATTAGTCAAGTACTGCCCTGGCCAGTGTGGCTCAGTTAGTTGGAGCATCATCCTGTGCACCAGAAGGTCACGGGTGTGATTTCCCGATCAGGGCACATACCTAGGTTGCAGGTTACATCCCTGGTCAGGGCATATATGGGACACAACCAACTGATCTCTTGATATCTCTCTCTCTCTCTCTCTCTCTCTCTCTCTCTCTCTCTCTCTCTCTCTGTGTGTGTGTGTGTGTGTGTGTGTGTGTGTGTGTGTCTGTCTTTCCTCCTTCCCTCTCTAAAAATCAATTTTAAAAAACTAGTCAAGTACTATACAATGCTCAGCAATGGCTTTTCCATAAATTCATAATCCAGTAACTACCTCAGGCCTAAAAGGCTAAAGGTGACCTGAGACCAGATGCTTAATTTGTGGCATCTTTTATAATTTTCGGCTGTTCACTTCCCTATTGCACAGTAACTTTCTCCAGCTTCTACTGAGCTCACCAAATGCCTACAATGCCTCAAGACATCTGACAATCCACACCCCATCCTCTCAGTGCAGCCTCCCTCCCTACCCACCTGAAGCACAGTATCTTTACATTTCCACTTTAAACTTCTGAAGTTTCCATTCAGAGACTCATGCCTTAAAAAAGAGAGAGGAAGTACTTCCAACTAGGTCAAAGTTGTTATCAGGAATGCAATCTCAAAGCAAAACTCAGAAGGAAAACAGTGAGAACTGGCCCAGGGCAACCTTACAGCTGTAGGGTGACAGCCAGGGTTCCCTCGATTTCAGTTCCGGGAGGCCACAAAAAAAAAGTGCTGATTCCTAGAACAGTAATGTCATGCATTAATTCATTTAACAATATTAGTAAGCACCTATGTGCCAGGCCCCCTTATGGATGCTGTGGTTCACTGGTGAATAAAACAAACAGAAAACCCTAACCACATGGAACTTACATTATGGAGAGGGGAGAGGAACAGACAATAAGAAAGAAAAATGGATGAAATACACACTATGATATATTATAGTAATAAGGTAAGGAAGGGGCACATGGGATGTTCAGGGAAGGGTTGCAAGTTTAAACATAATTAGGGAAGGTTCCACGGAGATGACATTTAAGTACAAACTCCTAGCTGTCGGATTTTAAGTGCCTCTTTTGTACTTCAACCCCACCATCACCAAACCTCAGGCTCTTGAAGGCTTGGTATCCCCAGTTCCTAGCACAGATATTTGTTAATTTCTTGTGCCTAAAACAAAGGGAGCTCTATGATCCAGACCTTGCCCTTAAAGAGGTTACAATGTTCCAGGTGAAAAAAACAATTAAGACAGGGATTAAGGGCTTTCCTGAGGTGTAAACAAAATGAGCAACTTTAGAGCTAAATCTTGAAAGATGAATAGGATTTAATGGCAGGGGAGTGGTATGGGTAGCAAGTTAGCTTTTCAGGGGGGAAAAAAGGAGAAGTTTGAACGAAGGCCCAAAGGTGAGATCAAGGAGTACATTTTCTACTGGACTGTCCCTGCCTGAGGTACCCCTCCCATCCCACCATAAAACAAGCAAACACTCCCCCTCAGGCTCTCTGGACTGGCTGTTGGGGAATCCTTTTCACATACCACATCCTCATTTCTCCCCTAGCCAGCAAAAAAAGAAGTTGAGTCAAGAACACATATCCCTAGAATCCAGAATTACCCATTCCTAACTTCAGGACAATTACTATTGAGCTAGGAGCCCCAGATGTTTCGTTCAGCTAGGTACATTCAGGGCTGTGTGCTTATGGTGGCAATGTGGTGACTGGACCCCTATTGGAAGTGAAATGGTGAAGTGAGTAAGACACCAGTGAGGTAAATGGTCCAAAGTCTCCACAGTGCATCCAGGGTGGAATCAAGGGCCAAAACTTATGTATGCTTCAGCTTGGGAAATTTTTAATCACTTGTCCTTACTTGTGAGCTATTTAGTGTTTCTAACATCTAATACAGCAGAGGTGGTGTGACAGGGGATAGGAACACAGCAGTTCAGTCAGATGACCCAGCTCTGCCCCTCATCTATTGGGTGACTTGGGGCAAGGCACTTAACCTTTGAGTCTCCTTTTCATCACAACACAGTTATAATTGTAGTGCCTACTGCATAGAGTTATGAGGATTATATGAGATAATTATGTCAAGAATTTATCAAAGTGCCTGGCTCAGTGGATTCTAACAACCATTATTAGTAGCAGCCTTTAAGGGGAAAAGCTCAGAGAGTATCATCCAGAATGCTACATATGCTCATAGACCAATTATCCCTCAACATACTCTGACCTAGAGCTATTACCTGGAAGCTGTGTTACCAGAAATGTTCACCCCCTGCCAGGAAAAGTCTCAAACACCAAATTGGTGGTCTTTTCCTGCTAGGAATTCCAGCAGATGCTAAAAAAAAAAAAAAAAAAAAGTCAACTACAACTACAACAAAATACTTCCTCAGGGCCCCAATTCTTTGCATCAGACATTGTTCTCTCCACAAACCAGCGGGTAAACACATTAGGTCAATAATACCGCAATATTAATGGACTTATTGAAGGGTGGAGGTAGGAACCTGAAAAAGCAGAAAAGAAGCCAATTAAAACTAGGAGGTCTAGGATGTACTGAAGACTAATTTCTGCCACAAATGTTCAAGGTCTAGGGCCACCCTGGTAAAGGCTGTATTCTGGAATGCTAGGTCCTCTGGTTCTGAAGAAGCAGGGTACTGGGGGAAGAAGAGGTTAGTTAGTGAGAAACAGATCATTTGTTCAATCACTTGTTCTAACCAAATGATTTCCCCACCAAAAAATCAACCATTTCACTCTACATTAAGGGCTGAAGGCGTTCATCTACCCCTTTACAAACCATCACAGAAGACAGAAGTGTTCTGTGCCTTTTCTGGGGGTTCTGGGGACCCTCCTCCAGGAGCAAATCCTTGAAGCCTGCTTGAAGGGTGGTGAGAAAAAGCAGTTCAGCTCCAGAGCACACAGCTGCGTCCGGGCCCCAAGCACTGAGGAAGCCCACTAAGGCAGGACTAGGGCCAGCAGCCTTTACCTGCGGCCGGCCGGCACGGGAAGCAGACGCTACCAGACTTCGGCCCGGCCCAGCCCGGCCCGTCCTTCCATCCGGAAGAAGCGCGGGGCTGAGACCACGCGGAAAGGCTGGGTGCTGCCAGAGGACCCAGCGAAAGGTGACTCGACGCCTCCGAGGGCGCAGCTCCCGCTAGGAACTCGGCCCCACCCCCGCCCCAGGGACGTGCCCCAGCTCCCGCAGGCGGGAAAAGCCAGCCACTCCGCGCGAGGCGAGACAGGGTACACAGAGGGGCACAGCCCGCCTTAGCGACGTCCGGGAAAGGAAGGGGCCCCGGGAGAAAGCCAACTGGCGGGGAGGGATCACCCCAAGCAGACAGGAGTGAAGGCTTGGGGCTTGAGGTCCAGAGAGGCAGGCAGGGGAAGGGACAGGAAAGACTGGGAAGGGCGCAGGTCCCTCAGATGGGGGTGGGGGCGCAGCGAAAAGGGGTTGGGGGCCCGGGAGGAGTGGGGGCCCGGCGAAGTGGCGGCCTCTGGCCGCGGACCTACCTGTCACCTGCAACAGGTGCCACGAGAGGGCGAGACGTCCCAGTGTCCGATTCAGAACAGGGTCTACAGCTCCGGGAAGACTGCAATCTCGCTCAGGCGGCCGGCCCTTCTCACCCTCCTGGGAGGCGGAAAAAGCTGCAACTTTCCCTGGAGCGGGGAGGAGCTGGACTCTTAAAGGGGCCGCACAGGGCTCCGGGCTCCTTAGTGGGGGATCGCGCCACTCCAAGGAGAGCTCTTGGAGCCAAAGCCTTAAAGCACTGGACGGATGTCCTCCCGGGTTAGGAAAGGGCGCTTGAGGACTAAAGATAAGGGTCTAAGACTAGACCTGACCCCACTCTCACTTCCATCTGTGATCACTCTCTCAGATGATAAATTACCTGCCTCTGCCACTCAACTGAGCCAAAAGTTATCAAACTTGTCGTGTTCTTTTACGAAGATGAAGACTCTAAAGTAGACCATATAATGTGGGGAAATAAAATGATACCATTCTGATCATTTGACTTTCCGTCTTTTATGGCAAAGAAAAATGTCCATCTAAAATAGAAACATTTTGAGCAAAGGACATAAGACTAAATTCACACAGGGACACAACTGGTACATTCAACTCAGCATAATAAAAGAAGAGCGAATTGGAATAATAATGAGATTGGCAAAGGTTTGAAAATCTTCCTCCTGTCAGAGTCTGGGGCACACCACGGGACCCAGAATATTATATAGCCAGTAAAACTGGCATAATAGTCCCTCCTTGTCCATGAGAGATATATTCTAATGCACCCAGGGATGCCAGAAACCACAAATAGTACTGAACCCTATATATACTATGATTTTTTTTCCTATACATACCTTTTCATTTAAAGGAAGCACTTTATGGCTTCTCTTTGGTATATTTAAATTGCCAGCATCACTACTCTTGCATTTTGTAGCCATTATTAAGTACAATAAGGGTTACTTGAACACAAGCACTGCAGTACTGTGACAGTTGATCTGATAATCTAGACAGCCAGACATTAATAATGGCCAGATAGTATTTACAGTATGGATACACTAAACAAAGGGATGATTCACATCCTGGATGGATTGGAGCAGGAAAGCATGAGATTTCATCACACTACTCAGAATGGCACACAATTTAAAACTTATGAATTGTTTATTATTGGAATTTTCCATTTAATATTTTCCAACTGCAGTTGGCCTCAGGTAACTGAAATCATAGAATGCAAATTGGCAGATAATGGGGAATACTGTGTTCACACATAGTTCAAGAAAATGCTTGTGTCTAATATTAATTGAAAGTAGGATACAACATTTAATACAAAATATAATCACAATTAATGGAAATGGGGAGATAGTCATGAAAAAAAGGCTAGAAAGAATTATGCAAAATATTAAGAGTGGCCATCTTAGGTGCTGGAACTAAATGAATTTTTCCTTTTCCTCCTACTTTTCTGTATTTGTCAACTTTCTTATAATGAGCATGTATAGCTTTGATAATATAAAACATGTTTTTTGAAACTCTTTAATAGAGAAAGAAAAAAAATCATTTTATTTCTAGAAGACAAAACAGTAAAATTCAACTCCCAGGGTCTACCAAGTGTTTTCTTACATACCTGAATTCTTCAGTACCCTGCCTACAGCCTGAAGTGCAAAGAAGCCATTTCAAAAAGAAAAACTGGCCGAAACAGGTTTGGCTCAGTGGATAGAGCATCGGCCTGAGGACTGAAAGGTCCCAGGTTCGATTCCGGTCAAGGGCATGTACCTGGGTTGCGGGCACATCCCCAGTAGGAGATGTGCAGGAGGCAGCTGATCGATGTTTCTCTCTCACCGATGTTTCTAACTCTCTATCTCTCTCCCTTCCTCTCTGTAAAAAATCAATAAAATATATTAAAAAACAAACAAACAAACAAAAAAGAAAAACCTTTTGTTTTGTCTAGCTTTCCCAACTCCATCCTCAAGGCTTCTCTGCTCAACACTAGGCATTGCATGTTTCCACCTATTTTTTTTTCTTCAAAAAATTTTTTTAAAATTATTTATTGTTGAAAGTATTACCAATGTCTCCTTTTTCCACCATTGACCTCTCCCTGGCCACTCCCACCCGCCAGTATATGCCCTCACCCCCCTACTGTGTCCATGGATTATGCTTATATGCATGCATACAAGTCCTTTGGTTGATCTCTTATCCCCTCCCTCTCCCTTCCCTGCCTTCCCTCTGAGGTTTGATGGTCTGTTCAATGCTTCTATGTCTCTGTATCTATTCTTGTTCATCAGTTTATGTTGCTCATTATATTCCATAAATGAGTGAGATCATGTGGTATTTATCTTTCCCCAACTGGCTTATTTCACTCAGCATAATGCTCTCCAGATACATCCATGATGTTGCAAATGGTAAGAGTTCTTTCTTTTTTACAGCAGAATAGTATTCCATTGTGTAGATGTACCACCATTTTTTAATCCACTTATCTGTTGATGGGCACTTAGGCTGTTTCCAAATCTTAGCTATGGTAAATTGTGCTGCTATGAACATAGGGGTGCATATATCCTTTCTGATTGGTGTTTCTGATTTCTTGAGATATATTCCTAGAAGTGGGATCACTGGGTCAAATGGGAGTTCCATTTTTAATTTTTTGGTGAAACTCCATACTGTTTTCCACAGTGGCTGCACCAGTCTGAATTCCCACCAGCAGTGTACTAGGGTTCCTGTTTCTCCACATCCTTGCCAGCACTTGTCCTTTGTTGATTTGATAGCCATTCAGACAGGTGTGAGATGATACCTCATTGTTGTTTTGATTTGCATCTCTCAGATAATTAGTGACTTCGAGCATTTTTTCAAATGTCTCTTGGCCTTCGATATGTCCACTTTTGAAAAGTGTCGATTTAGGTTCTTTGCCCATTTTTTGGATTGGGTTGTTTATCTTCCTTTTGTTAAGTTGTATGAGTTCCTTATAAATGTTGGAGATTAAACTTAGCAGATATAACATTGGCAAATAGGTTCTCCCATGGAGTGGACTCTCTTGTTGTTTTGCTGATGGTTTCTTTTGCTGTGCAGAAGCTTTTTATTTTGATGTAGTCCCATTTGCTTTTTTTCTCCTTAGTTTCCATTGCCCTAGGAGCTATATTGGTAAAGATATTACTATTACATATCTCTGATATTTTGCTGCCTGTGGATTCTTCTAAGATTTTTATGGGTTCCCATCTTACGTTTAAGTCCTTTATCCATTTTGAGTTTATTTTTGTGTATGGTGTGAGTTGGTGGTCTAGTTTCATTTTTTTTGCATTTATCTGACGAATTTTCCCAGCACCATTTATTGACGAGACTGTCTTGACTCTATTGTATGCTCTTTTGCCTCCTTTGTCAAATATTAATTGAGCATAATGGCTTGGGTTGATTTCTGGGTTCTCTAGTCTGTGCCATTGGTCTATATGTCTGTTCTTGTGCCAGTACCAGGAAGTTTTGAGAACCATGGCTTTGTTATATAGTTTGATATCTGGTATTGTGATCTCTCCAACTTTGTTCTTTTTTCTCAGGAATGCTGCAGCTATTCAGGTTGTTTTTTTATTATTTCACTAGAGGCCTGGTGCACTAATTTGTGCACGGGTGGGGTCTGGCTGGCCCACCCCGATTGGAGCCAATTGAGCTGGGCTGGCCAGGAAGAGGGGCCACAAATGGTTGGCCAGCCAGCCCCACCCCTGATTGGGGTGGGGTGGGCCAATCGGGGGGGGGCCGATGGGGGGGAGGGGCTGTGGTTCATTGGCTGCCGGCCCTGCCCCCTGGTCGAACTCCCAGTCGAACTCCTGCTTGAGGGGACAATTTGCATATTAGCCTTTTATTATATAGTATATAAATTTTTGAAGAGTTTGTTCCAAGTTTGTGAAACATGCTGTTGGTATTTTAATAGGAGTTGCATTTAATGTATAGATTGCTTTGGGTAGTATGGACATTTTAATGATGTTGATTCAACCAATCCATAAACATGGGATATTCATCCACTTGTTTATATCTTCTTCTATCTCTTTTTTAATGTCCTGTAGTTTTCTGAGTACAGGTCATTTACCTCCTTACTTAAGTTTATTCCTAGGTATCTTAATTTTTTTGTTGCAATGGTAAATGAATTTTTTTTTTAGTTGCTGTAGTTCATTATTGGTGTATAAAAACACCTTAGATTTCTGGGTGTTAATTTTGTATCCTGCTACATTGCTGAATTCATTTGTTAAATCTAGTAGTTTTTTTATGGAGTCTTTAGGGTTTTCTATGTACAATATCATGTCATCTGTGAATAATGACAGTTTTACTTCTTTTCCAATTTGGATGCCTTTTATTTCTTCTTCTTGTCTGATCGCTATGGCTAGTATTTCCAGTACTATGTTGAACAGGAGTGGTGGAAGTGGGCATCCCTGTCTTGTTCTTGTTCTTAGGGGAAATGGATTTAGTATTTGCTCATTGAGGATGATGTTGGCTATAGGTTTGTCATATAGGGCTTTTATTATGTTGAGGTATGATCCCTTTATTCCCACTTTGCTGAACGTTTTTATCAAAAAAGGGTATTTGAATTTGTCAAATGCTTTTCTGCTTCAATTGATATGATCACATGGTTTTTGTCTTTCAATTTTTATGTGATGCATTACGTTTATTGATTTGTGGATATTGCACCAGCCTTTGATCCCCAGAATAAATCCCACTTGGTCATGGTGTATGATCTTTCTAATGTAATGCTGGATGCAATTTGCTAATATTTTTGTGAATTTTAGCATCTATGTTCATCAGGAATACTGGCCTATAATTCTCTTTCTTTGTAGTGTCTTTATCTGGTTTTGGGATTAGGGTAATGCTGGATTCATAGAAAGAGCTTGGAAGTGTTCCTTCCTTTTGATTTTTTTGGAATAGTCTGAGGAGGACCAGTGTTAGTTCTTCTTTGAATGTTTGGTAAAACTCCCCTGTGAAGCCGTCTGGACTAGGGGTTTTGTTTGCTGGAAGTTTTTTGTTTACTGCTTCAATTTTGTCAGTAGTTATCAGCCTATTCAGGTTTTTTTATTCTTCCTAATTGAGTTTTAGAAGGTTGTATTTTTCTATGAATATCTCCATTTTTGTCTAGATTGTCCAGTTTGTTGGAGTAGAGTTGTTCATAGTATTTTTTTTTTACAATCCTTTGTATTTCTGTAGGGTTGGTTGTTACTTTACCTCTTTCATTTCTGATTTTGTTTATTTGAGTTCTCTCTCTTTGTTTTTTGTTGAGCCTGGCTAGAGGTTCATCAATCTTGTTTATCTTTTCAAAGAACCAGCTCTTGGTTCTATTGATCTTTTGTATGGTTTTCTGGTCTCTATGTCATTTATTTCTGCTCTGATCTTTATTATTTCCTTCCTTCTACTTTGGGCTTTTCTTGTTGCTCTCTTTCTAGTTCTTTAAGTTGTAGGGTTAGATAACTTATTACCAGTTTTTCTTGTTTTTTGAGGTAGGCCTGTAGTTCTAAGAACTTCCCTCTCAGGACTTGCTTTCATTGTGTACCATAGATTTTGGATTGTTGTGTTTTCATTTTCATTTGTTTCCAGAATGTTTTTTTTAATTTCTTCTTTGATCTCTTTTTTAACCCATTCATTGTTTAATAGCATGCTATTTAGCCTTCATGTGTTTGATTGTTTTTTATTGTTTTTATTATAGTTGATTTCTAATTTCATATCATTGTGATCTGAGAAGATGCTTGATATAATTTCGGTCTTCTTAAATTTGTACAGCCTTAGCCTGTGCCCTAATATGTGGTCTATCTTTGAAAATGTTCCATGTGTACTTGAGAATAATGTATATTCTGTAGCTTTGGGGTGAAACATTCTGAAGATGTCAATTAATTCCATCTGTTCTAATAAGTCGTTTAGAATTGCTATTTCTTTGATGATTTTTTGTCTTGTTTTCACCTTCTTAACCTGGTCTGCAGGAATTCAGACCAAGCACTTCTCTGCTCCTTCTTTGTAGGCGGTGCTTGGCAGGAGTTGGAAATACCTTAGCCAGAAGAGATTTCAGAAAACATTCAGTTCAATCTTCTATTTACACAGCAAAATTTCCAGCTATTATTTCAACTTTTTACTTCTTTATACCTGTGCAGTTTCTCATTCTCCAAGATCCACCTCCTTAAAGAGGATGTGTACCTGATTCATTTATTCTAAAACAGTATCATTAAACCAGCTGCAAATACAGAGACAAACATAAACAATGAACCAAAACAAAATTATTCAATGGCCTGTTTCCACAGATTCTGGCTATGCTTTGCAAACTGCCATCCATTTCTGTTTGATGCTCTATGTTTGCCACAAGGATTCTGTGCTCAAATTCTTATGCCACATATTGTGAAGGCTTCAATGCAAGCAAACCCAGGTATCATCCTGTGCAATAATGCAAACAGGAACTTATGGATTAGTATATTATCTATAGTATGTAAACTCCTGTCCCATAGTAAATGATTGGATTCAATGAATGGTTCAGTTTTACCACTTTGAAGGAGTTCTGGCTAGTACAAAGTGTTAAGATGGAGTTTTTCCTCAGCCCCAGGTGACAAGATGCCTCAATATTGAGCAATTGCTCTTTTTGAAAAGTATTAAATATTTCAAAAATATATACATGTATAATGGATAATATAACAACATATTCCCACTACCCAGCTTAAGAAATAAGGCATTACCACTGCAATCCAAGCCTTCTGTATACACCTCCATCCCAAGGTTTTCACTCTCCCAGATTTGATCTTGATCATTTCCATGTGTGTCTTTATATATTTACTACATATGCATCTATTCCTAAACAATATGTACTACTTTACATAAATAATATAACTGTTTGTACTTTCTGCAATTTACTTTCCTCACTCAACATTATGTTTATGAGTTTTATCCCTGTTGATAGATGTAGCTCTAATTCATTTTCACTGCTATAAAGCATTCCAAGCATAATAATATTGTAATTTTATGTGTTCTCTTATTGATCAAGTACTTTTCAATTGCCAAATCTTACTTCTGGATGCTGGGACACTTTCTCTTCCTTTCTTGTTGAGTAATAGTTTACTTTTGAAAAAAAATGAACAAAAAATAGAAGGCTTCTTGACCAAGCATACTTAGTGTACTAGTGGTCTAGTGAGTTCAGGGGGTAAAAAGTAGATTTAATCTCTTATTCAGTCAATATCAGGGTTTCTCCACCTCCACACTATTAACATGTTGGGGCTATCCTGTGCATTGTAGGATGGTTAGCAGAATCTATGACATCTACTCACTAGATGCCAATAGTGACAACCAAATATGTCTTCAGCTATTGCCACATGTTCTCAGTTTAGAACCACTTGTCAAGATGTACTGAGCATCCATTATATGCAAAGCACTTTAGTAGGTACTATGGGAAGAAATCAGATGAATAGACACTGAAAATTTTTAAAAGTCCTTTCATTCAAAGATATGTGTTGAGCATATACTATGTGGAAAGTATACTTTGATAGACACTGGGATTTTAGTGACTCTTTCCTCACAGTGTTCACTATTTATTACATGGGGTAGGTGGAGACAGACAAACCATAAACATACAATTATAATACAATGTGTAAAGTGAAGAGCTGGGGAGATGTACAGAATATGTGGGAGTACCTAGCAAGGCCACTTACTTACACCAGCCTGGTGGGAAGTGGTCAGTGAAGGGTCCCTTGAAAAAGTAATCTTAAAATAGAAATAGGAATTAGCTGACCAAAAGGGCATTGCAGGCAGAAGAATAGTATAAGCAAGAACAAAAGCCTAGAACAAGGCCTATCCAAAGGAAGTATATAAGGAAGGTGGTGGTGGTGGTGGTGGAGCATAACATGTAAGGAAAAAAATAATCACAGATGAAACTATAAAGATGGTGTATTAGTGGCATAAACAACAGAAACTTACTGTATCACAGTTCTGGAGGCTAGAAGTCTGAGATCAAAGTGTCTGCAGAGTTAGCTGTTTCTGAGGGGTATGAGGAAAATCTTTAAAGTTTTTAGCTCTGCACTATAAACTTCCAAAGAACAAAACAATCCTGCAAACACGTTCTCTTCTAGATTTTAATTGTCTGTTGGCAATCTTTGTGATTTCTAGGATTATAGATTTCTACCTTCATCTCCACATGGCATTTGCCCTGTGTATGTGTCCCAGTGTCCAAATTTCCCCTTTTTATAAAGATAGCAATCATATTGTATTAGGGCCCAGCCTAATGATCTCATCTTAGCTAATTACATCTGTAATTACCTTATTTTCAAATTAGGACACATCCTGAGGTACTTGGGTTTAGGACTTTAACATATGAATTTTAGAAAGGCACATAATTTCACCCATAACAGATGGGTAAGGATTAGAACTTCAGAGGCCTTGTGAGCCAGGTTAAAGAATAGGTTTAGCCAGGTAATTAGTTACTGCCTTTCAAAGAGACCTGGAGTTCTTTACTCCATCATTTTTAGTGACATCATTCAAATCATTTTTCATTCTTTTTATGACTAAACTAAAGGCCCAGTGCATGAATTCGTGCACCAGTGGGGTCCCTCAGCCTGGCCTGCGGGATTGGGCCGAAACTGGATCTCCGACATCCCCCAAGGGGTCCCGGATTGCGAGAGGGTGCAGGTCAGGCTGAGGGATCCCACCAGTGCATGATCGGGCCTGGAGAGACACGGGAGGTTGGCCAGATGGGGAGGGACCCCAGCAGCAAGCTAACCTATCAGTTGGAGCGTCTGCCCCCTGGTGGTCAGTGCACATCATAGTGAGCAGTTGAGTGGCCTTAGCATATCATTAGCATATTACGCTTTGATTGGTTGAATGGCCGACCGGTTGACCGGGCACTTAGCATATTGGGCTTTTATTATATAGGATAATAGTCCACTATATGAATATGCCACATTTTGCTTATTCATTCATCAGTTGATAGACATTTGGGTTGTTTGCTCATTTTCACTATTGTGAATAATGCTGATGTAAATATTCATGTGTCAGGGTTTTTTTTATCTATGTTTTCAAATGTCTTGTGTGTGTACCTAGAAGTGGAATAGCTGGGTCATATAGTAACTCTATGTTTAACCTTTTGATGAATTGCCAAACTGCTTACCATAGTGGCTGCACCATTTTACATTTTCATCAGCAATGTATGAGGGTTCCAATTTATCTATATCTTTAGTAACATTTCTTTTGTTTTTGTTTTGTTTTTATTATATACATCCCAGTGGGTGTGAAATGGTATCTCATTGTAGTTTTGATTTGCATTTCCCTAACAACTAATGATGTTGACTGTCTTTTCATATATGTTTAGCCATTAGTATGTCCTTTGAAGAAATGCCTATTCAAATTTTTTGTACATTTTAAATTGTCTTTTTATTATTAAGCTATAACAGTTCTGTATATATTCTACTTATACTCTTGAAAAGCAAAGTGGGTGGGAGAAGGGGGAAGAAAATTCTTAGGTGGGGAACTGGCATGGACATGTCAATAGCAATCTTTGCTGTTTGATTCAGGATGAGAGCCTGGGGCAGGGAAAATGGACTGAATCATATTAAGAATGGGTCCTTTGTGGTTATGGCCAAAACTAAGTAAGTGCAGGACTGATTTGTTCTTTGGAGGTTAATAATGCATGGTTAAAACTTTTAAGACCTATTCAAAGATTCATTCTGAGTGGTAATTCATTCTAATAAAAGAATCTCTGGGGGGAAGAAAACCCTTACTTGCCAGGATATGAAAACAAAAAGATAGGGGCCCCTTATTACAAAGCACAATGACCATATTTTATTTTTCTTTAACACTCTAGCAATGTCTGACACTGTTGCCCATTCCTTCCTTGTTAAAGTCGCCTCTCCTGTGATTTCTGAAATGTCAAAGCTTCCTGGCTATCTTTCTTAATCTTCTCAGACCCTACTTTCCCTGCCCACACCTAACTTCTAAAGCTCAAATGCCTCATTAATTTATTCAGAAGAAGTCTGAGGGCACTAACATTTACTAATGCCTATTATATGCACTGTTTTTAAAAGCTGGAAATGTAGCAGTCAATAAAAAAAAAAAGACCTTGAATGCATAGAGCTTACATTCTAAGTCAATGAAAAATAAGTAATAGCACTACTAACATAATAGCAAACATATAACACTATTATTCTACATACTGTTTTAAGGTATTAATCTAAGATACACACACATTTAGTCTTCACAAAAATTCTATGATACTATTATCATAAAAATTCTAAATACGATTATTATCCCCATTTTACAAATAAAGAAACTGAAACACAGAGAGGCCAAATGGTTAAGTCAGGAATTGAAGCCCGAAGTTATGACTCCAAAGTTTAGGTTCTTCACTAGTTCTCTATGTTGCCTGTCAAAACTAAATAAATATAGCAACTAGTACTTGCTAAGAGGTAGCCAAACTAGTATTTCAATGAACATTCCTCACCATTCAACTCCAATCTATATAAGAGAATTCTAGAGATCAGCTGGAGGAAGGGAAAGGATTTTTTATGAGAATTCATGAGAGTATAGAATGCTATTGTTCCCATGATCAAACCAAGCAAAAAGTCCCCAATTAAACCTTACAAGAGGGGAGACTGGCTTCCTACTCCCAGGCTGGAGTCTTGCTGCACTACAGAAAAAAATGATAGGTTTCTTGCCTGTGTTGCCACTGAAGCAGGAAGATATGGGAGAATCTCACATGTGTCTTTTGGTGTCTACAGAAGATAGACACTTTTGCTTGACTTTAACCTGAAGAAATCTAAGGCAGAAGGCTTGTTGAAGTTGTTCACAATGGCAGAGCAAAGGTCTAAACTTCTAAGGTACCAGATTTTCTATGGGCCAGGTAGTTTTCCCTGACTGTACCTGGCAACTCCAACAAAAGAATGAGGATCCCATGAGAAGAAAGTTGTATAGGTAAGAGCCAAGGGGGAAGACAGTCAGATGGTACATTAGGAATGGTACAGGGAAGAGGCCCCCAGTAGGGGGATAGGGAGTGAGTGGGGTCCCTGAAGAAACCACAAAAACGTATCACACACAAAAAGCAGTATTTGGGCATCCCCTTCATGAAGGGTATTGATAGCTAGATTACACTGGCCCCAGTCAATTAAACCTCTCACTGTCCCTTTAAGACTCCCTCTCCCTATCCACCCCGCCCCTGAATGTTGGAGGAGCCAGAAGCAGCAGAGCAAGTAGGGGAGGAGGTAAAGCAAGGAGAGTGAAAGAACAGACCAAGTCACTTTCCTTTACTAGAGATCTGTGGGATCTCTCGTCAAGCTGCACTGGAGGTTGGCAGCTAGAGAAGCTTTAAATTGAATGAGATAAAAAAAAAATTTGATTTTAAATGGTTGAACATTTTAATGCCTATGAATTAAACTATTACAAACATCTGAGAGTAACCAAAAAGCTAATAGGTTACACTGCATAACATAATATGGGATGATGACATGTTACCAAAAAAAAAAAAAAAAACAAAAACAAAAAAAAAAAAAAAAAAAAAAAAAAAAAAACAGTAAAGGAATAGAGAGTGGTAGGAGTGATATTTTATATATGGTAGTCAAGGAAAACATCTCAGAGGATGTGGCACAAAATAATTGAAGACCAAGCCATAGGACTATCCTTAGCCTTCATCTCTTTTCAGTATACACAATCTTTTTGGATGATTTCATCCATTTGCAAGGCTTCAATTTGCCCTGATGACTCTCAATCTTATATTACTACTCTAAATTTTCTCCTGATCTTCAGACTCATATACTTAATGCCTATCAGATAGCCCCCCCTTAACGATTACAACCGCCTCAAATTCAACTTTTCCAAACTTAATCTTCCCTTCAAACCTCTCTGACTCCAATGTATTTCATCCTTAATGAATAGCACTACAAGTAACACAAGCGATAAACAGTCCCCAAACCTAACTAATCCCTATGTCCTATTGTTCTCATCACCTAAATAGATCTTGAATGCTTTCCCACTGCCACTACGCTAACTCAAGATGTAATCATCTATCACTTGGACTACAATAATAGCCTCCTGACTAGTCACCCTACTTCTAATCTATTTTCCATACTGTTGCTGAAGTAATCATCCCTAAATCCAAATAGGATTATGGAGGAACTCAATAGGTCTTGTAATTCTTAGAATATTTTCATGTCGCTTAGAAGGACTTTCATGATCTGCTTCCTATCTATCTTACAATCTGTCTCTTTCACAACTCCTTGCTCTTTAGCACTCCCCTCCCAGCCAATCTAAATTATTTGCACTTCCCTCCAAACTCCAAATTCTCATGTCTCATCTATCCTACCCTTATCTTCTCCAGGCTAATCCTTACTCATTCTCCAACTCAGATTCGATCTTTTCTGGAAAGGCTTCTCTGCACCACACTAAGATCAGTGCCCCTCCTCTGTGTTCCCATTGTCCATTAGCACCATTTATATATTTGTGACATTGCACTTAACTCTACTGCATTCTCATTGTTCACATGGTTGGCCCTCCCACTGAAATGTCCAGAACAGGATCTTTGCCATTAATCTCTGTATCCACAAGGCCTGGCATATAAAACAGGTCCTCTTTCAAAATCCTGACAGTTCTTCGGCCTGAACTCTTCTTTTCCTCACTCGTCCTCATTCTTTAAATTTTCAGTAGTGTAGGGAGCGGCTATAGGGTTAAGTCTTGGACTGACCTGTTGGCAAAGCCACAGAAAGTCCCAGCTTAGAGGGCACAGCCCTCTTAGCATAATTAGGCTTGACCTTATGACTCTCCCTAGATCTTATCTGGGTAGCTAATTGGCTGAGGGAGATGTAGCAAGTGCTGCCAAAACCAGTGAAACTCACAAGAACATTGTAACTATGGTGACCACTACCTTGTTTACCTCTGGCTATAAAATAAAGGTCAGCTTGCTGTCTGGATCTCTTCCTATGGCCTCAGCCAGGCTCAGGAAGATCCACCTAGTAGACCCAGCTTATTCTCTTCGTCTGTCTTTTCTACATCCTTCGATGCACCCTCCCCCCGCCCCGCCCCCTCACCCCCCCACTCCCCACCCCACCCCCACCCCCGCTCAGGCTCACCAAACCCTTGGCTGAGCTGGCCTGGCACACAGCAGGTCCTAAAGATTCCCTTACTATACCCCTTCAGGATGTTTTTATGCTAAATAGCTAGCAGATTTGTTCCTCCTAGGACTGCTTCTTAACCAGGAGCAATGTTGCTCCTTTCCTTAGGGGACATTTGGCAATGTCCGGAGACACTTTTGGTTGTAACAACTCAGGGAAAGAGTGGGGTGCTACTGGCAACTAGATTGTAGAGGCCAGGGATGCTACTAAACCTCCTGTAGTGCACAGCATAGTGCGCCACCCCCCCGCAACACACACACACACACACACACACACACACACACACTCGCACGCACACATAACAAAGAAGTAGCCAGCTAAAAACATTAATAGTGCAGAGGCTAAGAAACCCTGCCTGAGGGCAAGCAAAACCCCTCAACTATGGTGAATTTTCATGCTGAATTACAGAGCTGCCTGTGAAATTCAGTCCTGTCTTCTGGGTCTAAGATAATAAGGAAGAGGAAAAAGGAGTCATAAAGATAAAGTTCTTGTGGGCTGGGGTTTTGCTAGATGAGCAAAAACAGTTGAATATATGCTAAAACCCATATTTGGGAAAATGCTCAATTACAGAGAGATGGACCATTCTACAAATGTGAACTCAGATAACTCTGTAGAGCCATTATTTTTTTACTCAAGCTAAGCATACTAGACAAATTCCTGTACAAGTAGAAAAGGAAATATTAATGAACATTTTTGAGCTATTTTTATATGCCAAACACTGTAAAAAGTGTTTTGCGTGAATTATCTCTTTTAATTCTCACAATAGCACTATAAGTTAAACACTGTTTTTATTTCCATTTTACAGATGAGAAAACTGTTGTAACATTAACACTAAGTGAAGAAATAAGTACTTAAATACAATGTCTTTCTATTACACCACGCTAGAATGATTTAGTGTTCAAGGCACATAAAAATCAAGTTCTCAAGGCAGAACATGTCTTCTAATACTTTCAACACTTTGTTTGCCTCTTTCAAACTTAAAAAACAAAAAGTACTTTGGCATCCACACTAAGTCGAGTTGATCCTTTGTTTGCTTCTTCACACTTGAGTAGGACCCATCTTCTTTTGGTACATTTCCATTCGGGGGCACTATAGTCTAATAAGATCATGCCTGGGCTGGGAATCAAAAGATATGAATTCATTAAATTAATCACATGTAGTTGAAAATTTGACTGGGATATTTTTTAAATATATTTTATTGATTTTTTTACAGAGATGAAGGGAGAGGGATAGAGTTAGAAACATCGATGAGAGAGAAACATCGATCAGCTGCCTCCTGCACACTCCCTACTGGGGATGTGCCCGCAACCAATGTACATGCCCTTGATCAAACCTGGGACCCTTGAGTCCGCAGGCCGACGCTCTACCCACTGAGCCAAACTGGTTAGGGCTTGACTGGGATATTTACCTCACTATTCCTTTGTCTGTAACTTACCTGCAAAATTATAAAGTTTCATTATGACAACAATAGGCTATGATAGATGTGAAATATCCCACACATAGGCCATTGTAATACTGTATTCAACTTCAAGGTCCCTTCTCAAGACCAGACACACTCCCTAGCCAAAACCTAGGATTCAGTCTGCCTTTTCCACTTTCCAAAAGTGCTTTCATCATTTATATCCCCTTGGAATTCTTTCTCATCAATATTCCCCTTCCCCTATTCTGCAGAGTGGAAAACAATCTCAATACTCCAGAAGACAATCATAGAAGTTCTTTTTATGTAACCTGTTATACCATTACTAAATTAATCCTTCCCTTACAAGCAGTGACTATTGCATGGGCCAGAATCAGATGAAAGCATGAATCATGCAATTTTTCTGTTGTTATTAAGAACACCATTAAAGACTGCTCTGGCACCATATGTAATGCTTCATAGGAATGAGTGGTAGTCATTGTAATAGACTTGTGCCTACCTTACAATGCCTCAATTATTCAATCATCAACAGTTGCCTCAATGCAAAGAACAGTTTGTGTTGATGCTGTGGCACATAGTCTGACCATTGCACACCATAACCTGCATTAGTACCCTTCCCGCACTCTGTTTATACCTACTCTAATATTACAGGCATCGTCTTCAGGGACCTTGAAGTCACATTCCCACCTATCTTGCTATTGCCATTTCTTTTTGATAATTCAGTTAAAAATTTTCTTCTTCAGACTTACATGGAGGAACTGTCTGCATATCTCTTCACCTGGGTTTAATCTCTGCCTCCTCTCTAAAAGTCTCTTTGTGGTTCTTCTTGAACTTCTGTTTGACAATCATGGGGCTATTCTTAATGTGTAGCCAAAGAAGGCATGTGAGAATAAAGCCTAACAAAACTTAACTGTAATGAAATGTACAGGCAGTTAGTAAGAAGCTTCAGCATATTTGTTGAGTCCTAGCACTCATCTTGAGCTAACAAACAACTCTATTGAGAGTCTACCCTTCCCAGATACCTTTCTTTTGAAGCTCAGTAAATCTGAAACTATCTCACCTCAACATGAACTGAAAAGGTGCAACAAGATTTCCAAAAAGAAAAGCATTTGACTAACAGAATTAAAGTGTAAAGCAGTCTTCTTTTTAAAATACGAAGATTGTTTTCCTCTGCACTCTAAGTCCTATGATTGACCTGTAACAAAATTTTCACATATCTTTCTTTATGTTTTTTTAAGAAGCAGCCTCACAACAGGATCTTATTAGAGTGACACTAGGTGCTTGAAGGATAATATAACAAGAAAGAAAGAACAAGCTTGAAGGATGATCCAAAATTCCATACTTCTGTTGCTACTGGTAACTATCTAGGGGAAGAAACTGGTAGAAAGTTGATGCTTTGATTTCTCTGAATTAGTGAGACAAATAATCAGATGGGACATCCCTCAGGAAGAAAAACTGTGTACTGGCACCGATCGGCCAGCTCAGAGTAGCCTCCACTCTATGTAAATCTCTGCTTGTCAGATTCCCCCTCTCTAGGATTTATTTCCCAGCTTAATTTATAAAATTGATGTCAAAATGGTTTATTATTTGAGGTCAGCATAACACTGGAAAATGAAAAATAAAATACAGAGGATAGGGACAATATGTTCTACACATACATAATAGTATAATCTCTTTTGAGGAGACATAGGAATCAAATGGCAGAAATTTTTGGCTCTTAGGATTCTGAGGGAAAACAAAATAACCTTGGCATCTAAAAAATAAGTTCCAAAGACTGAATTTATTACCCACAATAAGATTACATTCTGCCCTGTGGAAATACATAAGTATCTTCAGTCCATTTAGGATTAACCTTTTCAGAACTGCTGGAGAATTAATTGGGTCTTAACTTCTCTCTCTGAGCTGCCTTGGGCTCTCGAGGTTTACATTTAGTATTCCAAGGAGCTTTGTGCAGGGCAGCCAGCTATGCAACTGTGGCTTATTTACCTATGCTTCTGGTTTAGATTCCTCTGAGTGTGAGAACTGGAGAAGACAGCCCCTCCCAGAGAGCACACAAGCCCAGCCCAGCACAACAGGACTTAGTGTGGGTGGGGTCCATCCAGTGCATCAAATATGACAGTCCAGAAAGGGACTGAACTCTGAAACTACCCAAGGTCCGCTTCCTCCTCCCCTGTGCTTCTTTTTTTTCTTCAATTACTCCTGCTTTGTGCACATTACCACAGATGGGGCCAGTTGTGAAAATTCCAGAAGCCCAAGACTTCAAGCTGGCATTGCTTCAGGAATTGTGGATATTTTAAAGAAGTGTGCAACTTAGAAATATTAACAATGGTTATTTATGTAGAGTGGGATTACTGATAAGTAATGGGATTTTATTTTCTCTTTGTGGTTTGCTATATTTTACATGACCATGCATTATTTGTGTACATTTTTAAACTTCTTTCTAAAAGGTAACCTTCCTCAATGAGTCATTTTTATTTCCCTGGTGCTCTATCTCCAAGTACTGTAGAACAGCCCAGAAAGTGTACAGAAAAACACCCAAATGGGGAGTTTTCCAGTTCCAGCATTATTGTTCTTTAAAATCATGGAGAGATAAGGCAAAGGATGAAGATATGAATGGACTTTATCAGCAGGGCCTCAGCAGGAAAATACTTCACTCCAACTGATTCAGATGAATAGAGTTTGTGAAAATACTACTTACAGTGAGTGTTCAGGGTTACAGGAAATAACAAGGTTAGTGAAGTATGAGAAGAAAACCATTACCATCCCTAGAGCTAAGGGGTCAAGGAAAGCAACAGAGTTTCAGAGCCCAGTGAATACTGTTGTGCCTAGATTTCAAGGTTCCCAAAAAGCCCACCAGGGAGCCAGCGAGTCCGATGCAAAAGCAAAGAGTCCTTCATTTCGAACTAGTTCGGCTCCCTGACCACACTCACCGATGCAACGGTAAGCCCAGTGGCAGAGAGAGCGAGGCCTGATGGGATTGTGGGTTTTATAGTAAGGGCAGGGGAGGGGACTGTGGGCCCCGCCGATTGGCCAGGCGCGAGTCGGGTCTTGTTACACAGGATGTAGTCATCTCTATGGCGCGCACGTCCCTTGATTGTCATTGGTTAGTTTAAAGAAATCCTGGGCGTGGCCAGCAGGGGCCTGGGCTTCCGGGAAGAAGGTACTCTCCTGAGCACATGGTGACTGCCCCAAAAATGGAGGATCCAGGGCAAGATGGAGGGCGCAGTCCTAGCCCCCCCCCCCCCCAGGGCGAGCTGAGCCCGGGCTCCAGGGGCCAGTCCGGTTGCCGGGGGTCCAGCAGATCAACCAGTTCCAGCCCAGACAGGAAGTCCACGTCCTCCGTCTCGTCCCCAGGGGCGCCGGCGATCGCCTCCTCCTCCATCTCCTCGGGCGAGGGCACACGCCCCGCCCCGCCGCCGCCGCTGCCGCGCAGGTCCGGTCCAGCTGCGGGTGGGTGGTGGCCTGCGCCGGGCTCCCCCCGTGGGCTGGGGAGTTGGTGCCCGAGGCTGCCAGCAGCGTGGTCAGGCTGTGCCTCATGGGGCCCGGCGGCCGGCCCACGTAGGCCCCTCAATGACTCGCCCTTTCAAATACTACAACTATGAAGGAAGAAGAGCCCAGTAGGTGCTCTACTTGTGCAGGTATGCAGCTACTGCCACAGATGCAGTGCCAGAGCAGGAAGGGACTGGGGAAAAGTACTCTGACCCCCCTCTCTTCCCATTAGTAGTTCTCTTACCATTTCTACCTCTTTATCAAGCCCAACTATAAACCAACAGACAAGGAAACCAAGAATATACAGTCTGCAGGGGTAAACCTAGGACAGAGAGGAGAGCTAGGAAGAATAGAAATTGAGAGGAGAGCTAGGAAGAGTAGAAATTGGATGGGGGTAGGGCAAAGAAAAATTAGCACAGTCTACCATTTTTGTTACTCAGAAACCATTTCTGTCCTTTGCGCAAACAAAGAACTTTCATCTCCAACACAGAAGAGACAACCAACCAATTGGTATTTCTCTCTCACCTCTTTCTCTCTTCTCTCCTCTTCTCTCTCTCTCTCTCTCTAATTTAAAAAATTAAAATAAATGTAGATGTAAATGTGTGTATATGTATATATACATATTTAGATAAACAGCTAAACACACACACACACACACACACATACACACACACACACACACACACACACCTCTATATTTTCTAGTTCTGTCCACTAAGAGGACCTAGAAGCAATAACATCCAATAGCAATTATCACACACAGAACTCAGATCTTATTTTCTAAATTCCATTATCTGCTAAAGGAAATCGGAGCTGCTTGCTGAAGTGGCCTATTACAGAGCTGGACCAGGAAAATTATAAGATGGGCCTAGAGCACTTTTTTGTACCCGAAAGCAAGGAAGCGAAGAAATGCATGGAGAATGATGGTGGCATGTCAAAAGGACAACTATGCCAGTTTAAAAGGAATACTTTAGTCTACTAAAGTTCTGTTTGACATATATAAGAGGAAAATTACAGGTCTGTTGGGAAGAAACCTAACTTCCTTTGGTCAGTGGCAATTTGAGCATCATAGTAATGATAGTAACAAATTATTGAATAAAATTGGAAAACATGTGTCCATAGTGATAAGTAAATAAACAAAACTAAATTTTGGTGAAGAATGGGTTATTTACATCATTTTGAAGTATCTCCTCACAAAGTACTTATTACAAGAGATAAAAAGAGTAACTTTACGATGGAGAAGACCAAGTAATCAAAGTGAACATCATTAGTAACAGAACAAATAGAGATCATTTACCACCTGATAGGATGTGATAAGAAGAATGCAGCATCACTGCTGTGATATTTCTGCTAAAGATGCTCTATCAGTCATGGTTCAATGAAAGAAACAGAACCACAAGGAATTTGTTACAGATTTGACTTTATACATTGTGGGAGGTGGTTAAGCAGTATATGCAAGACTCTTGTATTTGCATCTGATTCTGGAGCTTGCAGTCCACAGGTCAGGCATCTGGGAAGGTAAGAAAGATGTAAAAACAGAGGATAACAAAGACAAGCTGGAATCCACAAGCACAAGCTAGCAGTTATTGTTGCCTCTGCCATTAGTGGTCTGGGTATCCCACAGAAGCTGGGTCACAATGCTAAACCTACATCTGGCCTGGGGGAAGCTTAAGAATAATCTAGGTTAAGGTGGAAAACTTGCAGGCCCAGGTGGTTCCCCACACCAACAAGGTAAGCCAACAGATGAGCAACAATGTGTGTAACTACAAAATGGTTGCTGCTTCATTTCCACCCACTGAACCTCCCATAAGAATCTCTTTTGTGGCCCATCTCAACAAGAAACACACATAAAAGGGAATTTTGGGAAATGCAGTTCACCTCAATCAGTTGACAAATGACAAAGTCACCAGAGATACATAACATGAATCTAATCATGAGGAAATACCAGAATAATTGAAATTGAGGAATAGTCCATAATATAATGGTAATTTTTTTAAAGTTTCAAGATCATGAAAGTTAAGGAAAGACTGAAGAATTATTCTAAACTAAAATGTCATTACAGAGAAAAAAAAAAACCAAGATGGCGGCATAGGTTAATGCCGGAGATTGCTGCCTCGAACAACCACTTCAAAAAACAACTAAAAGACGGAACGGACATCATCCAGAACCACAGGAAGGCTGGCTGAGTGAAAATTCTACAACTAGGAGGAAAGAGAATATCATACCCAGACTCAGAGGAGGCACAGTGCTGAAGTGAAATACTAAGGTGCGGAGTGCATGCGGAGCGGGCTGGCAGCAGAGGGCGCGGTTGTTGTTTTCAATCGGGAGGGAGTTTCAGACTTTGAGCTCCAGACTCAAATGGGAGAAGCGGGACTGTCTGGCTTCGGTCGGAACTCGAAGGCAGCTTTCTCTCCGAGGTTTGCAGCGGTTGCTGGGACTCTGTGAGGCAGAGCCCCTAGGGACGGAACTGAGAGCAGCCATAACTGCTCCCTCCGGCCCACCCTGTAGATCCCCGGGGACCCGCCCCGCCCAAGCCCTGCCTAGAGCCATTTGCCGGATAGCCTCAGGCAAACGCTAGATTAGCACCACCCTAGAGATCCAGCACAGAAGCTCTCCCACTGCAGACACAGCGGACTCTCATAGCCAGTTAGCCTGGAGGTCAAATCACCCCCGGTATTGCCGACAACAATCAAGGCTTAACTACAACAAGACTGCGCACAAAGACCACTAGGGGGTGCACCAAGAAAGCATAAAAAATGCGGAGACAAAGAAACAGGACAAAACTGTCAATGGAGGATATTGAGTTCAGAACCACACTTTTAAGGTCTCTTAAGAACTGTCTAGAAGCCGCCAATAAATGTAGTGAGATCCTCAAGAAATCTAATGAGACCCTCGATGTTATGATAAAGAACCAACTAGAAATTAAGCATACACAGACTGAAATAACGAATACTATACAGACTCCCAACAGCAGACCAGAGGAGCGCAAGAATCAAGGCAAAGATTTGAAATGCGAAGAAGCAAAAAACACCCAACCAGAAAAGCAAAATGAAAAAAGAATCCGAAAATACGAAGATAGTGTAAGGAGCCTCTGGGACAGCTTCAAGCGTACCAACATCAGAATTATAAGGGTGCCAGAAGATGAGAGAGAGCAAGATATTGAAAACCTATTTGAAGAAATAATGACAGAAAACTTCCCCCACCTGGTGAAAGAAATAGACTTACAGGTCCAGGAAGCGCAGAGAACCCCAAACAAAAGGAATCCAAAGAGGACCACACCAAGACACATCATAATTAAAATGCCAAGAGCAAAAGACAAAGAGAGAATCTTAAAAGCAGCAAGAGAAAGAAACTCAGTTACCTACAAGGGAATACCCATACGACTGTCAGCTGATTTCTCAACAGAAACTTTGCAGGCCAGAAGGGAATGGCAAGAAATATTCAAAGTGATGAATACCAAGAACCTACAACCAAGATTACTTTATCCAGCAAAGCTATCATTCAGAACTGAAGGTCAGATAAAGAGCTTCACAGATAAGGAAAAGCTAAAGGAGTTCATCACCACCAAACCAGTATTATATGAAATGCTGAAAGGTATCCTTTAAGAAGAGGAAGAAGAAGAAAAAGGTAAAGATACAAATTAGGAACAACAAACATGCATCTATCAACAAGTGAATCTAAGAATCGAGTGAATAAATAATCTGGTGATCATAATAGAATTGGGGACATAGAAAGGGAATGGACTGACTATTCTTGGGGGGGAAAGGGGTGTGGGAGATTCGGGAAGAGACTGGACAAAAATCGTGCACCTATGGATGAGGACAGTGGGTGGGGAGTGAGGGCGGAGGATGGGGCGGGAACTGGGAGGAGGGGAGTTATGGGGGGGAAAAAGAGGAACAAATGTAATAATCTGAACAATAAAGATTTAATTTAAAAAAATGTCATTACAATTTAACATAATGCATAATTCTGTCCTGAGTCCCTTTGCTCTGATGAACAATTGACACAACTTGAGTGGGGACCAAGGATTCAATGGTAATAATGTATCCGTGTTAATCTCCTGAAACTGATGATTGTCTTGTGGTTATGGAGGAGGATGTCCTTGTTTATCAGAAGTACACACTTAAGTATCTGTGGAAATAGTATTCCGGGGTAGAGGGGCAGCAGGTTGGCAACTAACTCTATAAAGATTCCAAGAAAAAAGTTTTATTTGCCACTTTTCTATAAGTTTTTTATACACTTTTGATTGATTAAAAATTCATTAAAATATGCATTGATAAGAGGAGCACCTGTAACCTTGACAAGCTCTGTATTAGCCATACTCTAAAGTCCAGAGATGATGATGGGGAATACTGCAGTGAAATTGCATTCCCCGATCTCAAATGGTGAGGCCTAATGGGATCACAAAGTTATAAATATCAGGTGGCAGTCTAATCACAAAATAGTAATAATTAACACAATAACACACAGGGATTGAATGGTAATGAGGATTTTGATCCTCAAGGATCTGTGATAATGGCTAATTTATCATAGGAGTCCTAGAAATGAAATATACGGTTAGTCTACTAAAGTTCTTTTTGACATATATAAGAGGGAAAATTACAGGTCTGTTGGGAAGAAACCTAACTTCCTTTGGTCACCATAAAGAAAATTCATGGCTTCTATGCCAGTTCACAATCATAAGCCAAATCACAGATACAGAGTCCCCTGACCAAGGAAGGATCCCTGCAATGCAGCTACAGATGTGTATCATGAATCTTCCTCCAAGGGTCTTGTGGTAATTTATCAGGTTAACTGTCCTTGAGAAAAGGAAATACCCAGACCTTCTGGAGATTGTTAGATACTGGCTGTGAAGGTATGCTTTTTCCTAAACAACCAAAGTAACTACTATTATCCACTGATAATAGGGAATATATGGACTTTAGATGCTATATGGAGTCTGGGCTTGAATATGTTTTATGGTGGGACTAAGGATGCAGCCTATGGTTATTTCCCAAGATTCAGAATACATAGTGGGAATAGATATACTTATTCACTGGCAGAACACCCGAATTGATTCTCTGACCCATGGAGTGAGAATTATTACAGGAGGAAAATACAAGTGGAGAGCCCCTGGAACTTCCTCCACACTTACCATGATAGTTAAACCAAAATCAATATTATGTCCCTGGAGGAACTGCAGAGATCAATGCCATATCAAAAACTGAAAGATGCTATAAAGGCAATTTCTACCAGATCCTCATTTAACACACCTGTTTGGCCATTGTAAGTCAGATGGTTTGTGAAAAATTATCAGAAATTTAATCAAGTGAGGCCAATTGCAGCTTAGGGTCCATATGTGACATCTCTATTGTTATGCAGTTATTGATCTGGAAAAATGCATTCTTTATCATTTCTATCAATAAACAAAATCAGAAACAGTCTACATTTACAGGGCAGGGACAGCAGGATAGCAGTATGCCTTTATTGTTGCCCCAGAGCTATGTTAACTTTTCTGCTCACTGTCATACATAGTCCAGAGGATACTTGATTGTCTTTATATCTCAAAGAATATCACACTGGTTCATTACATTTATGACATTATGCTAAGTGAACCCAGTGAATAGGAAACAGCAAATAAGCAAATACCTTAGCAAGACACACTATGCCAAAGGAGGGGGGATGAAACTTGGAGAAGTCCAAGGACCTGCCAGATTGTTGATGTTTCTAAGTGGTATGGGGCATATCTGAATATTCCTTATAAAATAGAATATAAACCCCTGCATTTGCACCATTACCATGAAGAAAGAGGCACAATGATTTGTGAGCCTCTTTGGATTTTGAAGGTAATATTTATCATACTGTATTTTGATATACTGTTCTGTCCCATTTATCAGGAACCTTATAAGACTACACTTTTGAGTGAATCTCAGAGCAGGAAACAGCTTTAGAGCAGGTCCTAATTGCAGTGGAAACTGATTTGCCACTTGGGTCTTATGACCCAGCAGACCCAATGCTATTCAAAATGTCATGTTTGTAGCAGGCAGAGAAGCAGTATGAAACCTCTGACAAGCCCCGATAGAAAATCACTGTTAACATCATTATGGATTATGGGTAAGACCATGCTCTCCTCTTTTGATAATAATTCTCCATTTGAAAACTAGCTACTGGTTTACTACTGGGCCCTGATAGACAGACACAAAATGGCTATACAGTCCAAACCTGTCTTCATGAACTGAGTGCTATCAGATCCACCAAACAATAAAATTTCTCAGAAAGAGCAGCATGTTGTTAAAGGTGGGGGTAAATAAATTCCACATTTATAATAACATATGAGGACATTGTAGAGCTACTCCAAAGTAAAACAATCATAACTGATGAAATCATTTTTAAAAAACCACAATATTTAAAGTCCCTGGAAACTGTCATAGGGCAAACAGCAAATACAGAAACATTTCTTCAAGAATATCCACTAAAATTCAATTAGATCAGCAAGAATATGTAGCAGTTCAGCAAAGACCAATTCCCTCCCTCCCCACCTCCCAGATTGGTTTAATGGAAGCTCCCCTCCAGGAGGATGTGGACAAAAAGAAAGGTTTCTCTCACCCCTCAGTTCTAAATCAAGGTTACCATATCTCATTGGGAGAGGCAAGCCACCAGCACTTCTCATACCCTCTTATTCCAAGTTGAAGAAACTAAGTTTCTGGCAAATACGGCCAAAAAGTTGGGTCACTGCTCCTTCACCCCACTCCCACTCACAGGGCAGAGGCTGTGCACCCGGTATGGCGGACCAGAATATTGCGGCACCAACTGCCCTTGCTCTAGCTCACTCTAAACAACATAAACTGATGAGAAAAAATAGAACCAGAGTCATAGAAGCATTGAACAGACTGTCCAACCTATGAGGGAAGGTGGCGGGTGAGGGGGTAAGAGATCAACCAAAGGACTTGTATGCATGCATATGAGCATAACCAATGGACACAGACGGGGTGGGGGGGCGGGTGGAAAGGCGGTAAGGGCATGTGCTGGGGGGTGGGGTGGCCAGGGAGTGGTCAATGGGGGAAAAAGGAGACTTATGTAATACTTTAAACAATAAAGAATTTAAATTTTAAAAAAGTAAAGGCTCCATGATAGAAGCAAAAGAAGACCAGAGGCTGCTGCATCCAGTGTTCCCAAAGAATGGCTCAGAGATTTTTCCCAAGGGAGAGGCATCCTATATAATAAAGAGAGAATATGCAAATTGACTGTCACTCTGCCACAAATATGGCAGCACCCACAGCTTAGGTGGGGGGGGACGGGGTGGTGGTTCGTAACACAAGATGGCTGTGCCCACAGCAGAAATGGGGTTTCTGTAACACAAGATGGCTGCACCCACAGTGGAGGCCAAGTTCCTGTAATGAGCCTTAACTAGCAATCAGCAGGGACCTGAGGCTGCGCCCCCACCCTGCCCCCATGGGGCTTGACAGGGCACCTCAGGCTATGCCCCCCCACTCCGGTGGGGCTTTATGGGGGACCTCACGCTGTGCCCCCCACCCTGGTGCCAGGCCGGGAGACCTCAGGCCGTGCCCCCTGCCTGGCGGGGCTTGACGGGGGACCTCAGGCCATGCCCCCCTGCCCTGGCACCGGGGGACCTGAGGCTGCAACCCCACCTCAGCACTGGGCTGGGGGATCTCAGGCCATGCTCCCTTCCTGGTGGGGATTGACAGGGGAACTCAAGGTGCACCCCTGGCACCGGGCCAGGGGACTTCAGGCTGTGCCCCCCACCCCAGTGCTGGGCTGGGGGACCTCAGGCTACACCACCCACCTGGAGGGTCTTGACAGGGGACCTCAGGCTGTGCCCCATGCCAAGTGCCAGGCCAAGGGACCTGAGGCTGCAACCCTGCCCAGCGAGGCTTGACAAGGGTGGGACCGGTGGGGTCTGGATCTAGCCCAATGGGGGTGGGGCTGGCCAGGTCTGGGTCTCGTGCTATTTTGAGGTGCACGCAGGTGGGCAGGGACTTTGCTCTGGGTCCCGTGGTGTGCCCCAGACTCTGACAGGAGGAAGATTTTCATATACATTTTACTAATTTTATTTCATCTCTGACACTTCTATTATAGAGAAAGGGCAAATAGAAATATTAAAATATTTCCTCTAATTAATCCCCTTTTAATGTGCACGGATTTCGTGCACCAGGCCACTAGTTGCATAATAAAGAGAGCTCCAAAGTTCTCTTCATAGGAACTGACTGAATTTGAAACCATATGTGGGGAAGTTCAAGAGTAAGGGTGTTCTTTGAAACAATGCACATTTTGGTAGTAAGCAATTAAGAAGAGTAACTCCAAAAAGAGCAACAAGGTAAGCTGTAGACCAAAAAACTTATCCGAAAGAACCAGGAAAATAGAAAGCTAATACTAACCCTATAGGGATCAGAAGCAACCTAAAACATGTGCCTCAAAAACTATCTCTACAAAATGGCCTAAATTTAATTTGATCAAACTGGAACAATTGAAGGCCCAGGGCATTGTCTAAAATAATAGAGCAATCAGCCAGAAATTATTGGAGCCTAACAGCTGAGTGTAATACCAACAGAGGTAGACAACACAACAGAGAAAACAGGGAGAGATATATTCAAAGGCAACCCTGTTGAAATATATGCTCAAGTCTGCACTTTCCAAGGAGTAACGTCAAAGGCTTCATACTGCATGGAAAATACACTAAAATAGTCTAGTCAAGTATCTGAACAGATAAACAAACATCAAAAAATAAATTAAATAAGCCACAGGTATAGGAGAGAATAATCAGTATCTAGACATGCTACAATATTTTACCTAAAATGTCCAGTTTTCAACAAAAATTTATACGGCATTCATAAAAACAGGAAAAAGTGCCTACAAGAAAATGTAGGCAAAAGAGAGTGCCTGAAAGACTGATCAAATGTTGAATTTAACAGGAAAAAAACTTCAAATTAGCTATCATAAATATATTTAAATAAATTAAAAGTAAATCATACTTAAAGAAATGAAGTTGTGATGATGACATTGCATCAAATAGAGACTATCACTAAATATACAAAATTATACAAAAACAACCAAATAAAAATTCTGAAGTTGAAAGTACAATATTCTAAATGAAAATAAAATCACTAGAGGGGTTCAACAGTAGGTTTGTACTGGAAGAAGAAAGAATGAAAAAACCTGAAGATTAGTTGATAGCAATTATATTAATCTGAAGAATAGAGCAAAATATACTGAGCCTAAGAGAAATGCGGGATACCACTAAACACACCAACACACACAAAATGGAAATACTGGGAGGATATGATTAAAAAAACAGACAAAATTAAAAGAAATAATGACTGAAACCTTCCAAATTTAATGAAAACAGTAATATACATATCCAAGACTCTGGGAACTCCAATTGAATAAATGCAAAAAAAATCAAAACAAAATACCCTACACTAAAATTCATGTAGTAAAAATGTTGAAAGAGAGAGAGAGAGAGAGAGAGAGAGAGAGAGAGAGAGAGAGAGAGAGAAATCATAAAAGCTGCAAGAGAAAAACAATTCATCACTTATGAGGAAATCCCAATAAGATTAAGAGCTGACTTCCAGTATCAAACAATGAAGGCCAAAATGCTGTGGGATGACATTTCCAAGTGCTGAATGAAAAAAAAAAAATACTCCCAAGAAGAATCACATATCTCAGCAAAACTATCTTTCAAATGATGATGAAACAAAGACATTCCAAGATAATTTGAACTGGGAGAATTTAGAGCTGTAGATGCAGCTTATAAGAAATATTAAAGCCCTAACTGGTTTGGCTCAGTGGATAGAGCATTGGCCTGCAGACTCAAGGTTCCCAGGTTCAATTCCGGTCAAGGGCATGTACCTTGGTTGCGGGCACATACCCAGTGGGGAGTGTGCAGGAGGCAACTGATTGATGTTTCTCTCTCATCAATGTTTCTAACTCTCCATCCCTCTCCCTTCCTCTCTTTAAAAAATCAATAAAATATATATATATATATTTTTAAAGAAATATTTAAGCCCTGACCGGTTTGGCTCAGTGGATGGAGCGTTGACCTGCAGACTCAAGGGTCCTGGGTTCGATTCCGGTCAGGAGCGTGTGCCTTGGTTGCGGATGCGTCCCCAGTGGGGAGTGTGCAGGAGGCAGCTGATCGATGTTTCTCTCTCATCAGTATTTCTGACTCTCTATCCCTCTCCCTTCCTCTCTGTGGAGAATCAATAAAATATATTTAAAAAAATAGAAAAGAAATAAAAAGAAATATTTAAGAGGTACTCTCCCTCCTTGGAGCATGCCCATACCTTTCCTGTCCCACTCTTCTTCCCCTCAGGCACATTACCTTTACCTTTCTCTCTCCTAAGCTCTAAGGGCCCTTCTTTTGCCTCTGTAACTTGTTTCCTGAACCCATTCCTTCTATAGCTCACTTCTTTTACCTCTATGACTTTCTAAATAAACTTTCTCTTATAGTTTGAGTCTTAGCTCTGAATTATTTCTTAGCCAGAACTTAAGTACTGAGGTCTGGTCTGACTCCACCAGTCTAACACCTGGTGCTATTTTTGTGCCACCAAGCATTTAACAAGTCAAATATCTACACTAATAAAAGAGAAAAATGGCCGAAACCGGTTTGGCTCAGTGGATAGAGCGTCAGCCTGCGGACTGAGAGGTCCCGGGTTCGATTCCAGTCAAGGGCATGTACCTGGGTTGCGGGCACATCCCCGGTGGGGGATGTGCAAGAGGCAGCTGATCGATGTTTCTCTCTCATCGATGTTTCTAACTCTCTCTATCTCTCTCCCTTCCTCTCTGTGAAAAATCAATAAAAATATATTTAAAAAAAAATAAAATAAAATAAAAGAGAAAAATGGTAATTGGCGTACGGCGCTACCCTTTTCATTGGCTAATCAGGGCTATATGCAAATTAACTGCCAACTGAGATGGCAGTTAACTGCCAACAAAGATGGCGGCTAATTTGCATATGTAGGCACAATGCAGGGAGGCGAAAGGGAAAGCAGGAAGAAGCCCCCTGCCACTGACAGTGATCGGAAACCCAGGGGGAGCTAAGAGCTGGGGGGCAGGGCAAAGGCGGCCCTGGGGCCGCCTTTGCCCTGCCCCCCAGCCATGATCGGAGAATCAGGCGCCTTTGCCGCCCTGGCCAGTGATAGCAGGAAGTAGGGGTGGAGCCAGCGATGGGAGCTGGGCACGGTCGAAGCTGGCAGTCCCGGGAGCTAGGGGTCCCTTGCCTGGGCCTAAAGCGGAGCCCACGATCGCGGGGCCGCTGCAGCTGCGGGTCCCCGCTGCCTGAGCCGGACGCCTCAGCCAGAGGCGTCCTGCAGGGGCAGGGGTGGAGCCCGTGCGATCGCGGCACCCCCCGCTGCCACTGCGGGTCCCCGCTGCCCGGGCCGGACGCCTAGGCCAGAGGCGTTAGGCCTGGGCAGGGGCAGAGCCTGCAACCACGGGGAGCTGGGGGTCCCCTGCCCAGGCCTAATGCTTCGGCCAGAGGTGTTAGGCCTGGGCAGGGGCAGAGCGGGAGATCGCGGGGAGCTGGGGGTCCCCTGCCCAGGTCTAATGCCTCAGCCAGAGGCGTTAGGCCTGGGCAGGGGCGGAGCCTGCAACCGCGGGGAGCTGGGGATCCCCTGCCCAGGCCTGACACCTCTGCCGGAGGCCTCAGGCCTGGGCAAGGGGCGGATCTGGTGATTGGTGATTGGAGGGTGATGAGGGTCAACTCCTCTGGCCCAGGCATCAGGCCTGGGCGGGGGGCTGGGGGTCCCCTGCCCAGGCCTGATGCCTGGGCCAGAGGCATCAGGCCTGGGTGGGGGGCAGAGTCTGGGATTGGGGGGATATGATGGTCCCCTTGCCTAGGCCTGAAGCCCGGGTCCGAGGTGTCAGGCTTGGGCGGGGGGTGGAGCAAGCGATCAGAGGGAGATGGGGGTCCCCTGCCCAGGCATGATTCCTGGGCCAGAGGCCTCAGGCCTGGACGGGGGTCAGAGCCAGTGATCGGGGGGAGATGGGGGTCCCCTGTCCAAGCCTGACACCTCTGGCAGAGGCGTCAGGCCTGGGCAAGGGGCCGATCAGGCGATCGGAGGGTGATGGGGGTCTACGCCTCTGGCCGAGGCATCAGGCCTGGGAAAGGGGCAGAGCCAGCAATTGGAGGGGTCTGGGGGTCCTCTGCCCAGGCCTGACGCCTGGGCCAGAGGCATCAGGCCTGGGCTGGGGGCAGAACCAGTGATGGGGGGAAATGAGGGTCAGAGGCGTCTGTCAGAGGCATCAGGCCTGGGCAAGGGGCCGATCCTGCGATTGGAGGGTGATGGGGGTCAACGCCTGAGGGCTCCCAGTATGTGAGAGGAGGCAGGCTGGGCTGAGGGACACTCCCCCCCCACACACACACACACAGTGCACGAATTTCGTGCACTGGGCCCCTAGCCTATAATAATAAAAGTGTAATATGCTAATTAGACTGTACAGCCAAATGACCTTCCAGACATCATTCCAGACATCCTTCTGGATGAAGCCGCCGTGGCAAGGGCCGAGGAAGAGGCAGTTAGGGGAGATCAGGCAGGAAGGCAAGTGGTTAGGGGAGATGAGGCAGGCAGGCAGAGTGGTTAGGGGTGATCAGGCAGGCAGGTGAGCAGTTAGGGGCATCAGGCAGGCAGGCGAGTGGTTAGGGGTGATCAGGCAGGCGAGTGGTTAGGAGCTAGCAGGTCCCGGATTGTGAGAGGGATGTCCAACTGCTGGTTTAGGCCTGATCCTGCCTGTGGGATTGGGCCTAAACTGGCAGTTGGACATCCCCTGAGGGGTCCCAAATTGTGAGAGGGTGCAGGCCAGGTTGAGCCCTCCCCCCAATGCACGAATTTTGTGCACCGGACCTCTAGAAAATATATAAATACAAAATTGAAGAGTTTTCCATAATCCATTACACCTAGTCCCTCCCAGACATTAATTAATTAATTAATTAATTAAGAAATATTAAAGAAAGTTCATCAAGCTAAAAGCCAATAAAAACATGATAATTCAAAACCACTCAAAGAAAACATTACTGGTTAAGTCAATTATGCATTTTAAAAGATGGTATAATTGTTTATTTCTTCTTCTTTCTTTCTTATATAAAAAGAAATATATCAAACAATTATTATATAATTGACTTATATAAAAAGAAATATATAAAACAATTAATATGTAATTGTATTGTTTAGCCTATTACATACAGTAATATAATATATATGATAACAGCACAAAGAAGTAGGTGAGAGAAAAGTGGTACTGGAGTTAGGAAATGACAATAAACTGTAACTCAAATCTACAAGAGTAAGTGAAGACCACAAGAAATGGTAAATAAAAAGGTTAATATCATAAATTCTACAGATACATGCTTGCTCTCCTCAGCTTCTTTAATAGACATAAAATTATATAAAGTAATTATAATAATGTACTCTGAGTTGGTAACATACCAGTATATATGTAATAATACAACAAGAATCACATAATAAAGGGGGAAGAGTAGATAGGGTTATATAGGGGTAACGTTTCTATACTCACTCAAATTTTTAGTAAAAGTTTGAAATAGATTCTGATCAGTTAAGATGTATATGATAACTTCTAGTGGAATCATGGAGAAAAATAACTCAAAGAATATAGAGAAAATTCATTAAAGGAATTAAAATGTTCCTTTAGAAATATTCACATAATACAAAAGAAAACAGTGGAAGAAAAATAGAAAAACAAAAAACACGAGATTTGGAGAACAAAAAATTTCAAATGGCAGATATAAATCCAACTATATCATTAATAACTTTAAATGTGAATATATTAAGCAATCTAATCCAAAGGCAGAGATTGTCAGACTGGATTAAAAAAAAATAGGTCTAGGATAGAAGGCATACTTTAGATTCAAAGATAAAAATGGCTTGAAATAAAAGGGATTTTATTACAAGCCCACATTGCAAAGCTGCCTTTCTACACTGTTTTTCTGCCATCTGAGCCAGTCATTATAAAGCAGTTCCTGGAATTCTGTTTCAACCAATAGAACTGAGGCTTTTCCCATCCAATCCGAGCAGTGCAGCTCTGACCAATTAGCATCTTCACCAACCAATCAGAGTGGCCCCATTCTGACCAATCAGGACAGTGTTTTTTAAACCAATCAAACTGCAAGGATTTGGAGTCCTCATGTGCATGAGGATGGACAAATCAGAGACTAGTGGCAGGAACTTCAGTTTATATAAGTCAATTCCCATCTGGCTCAGACAGCAGAGCACACTTTCCCTTTTCACCAAAGACTGAAGAATGCATCTGGCTGAAGACCAGTGCAAGGCAGAGTAGAGAAGAACTGTCTAGCTGGAGAGGGGCCTTATTCCAGGGCTGCCTTGCCCCAGGTCTGCCTCACAGTCATACTGTTTCACAATTGAGCTGTTTACATTGAGTAAAGTTTCCTTTTTTGCCTCATTGCAAATTGGGGATTACTGCTGGCATTTAATTGGCACGACCTTCACTTGACAGGGAGATGCATTTTTGTTGAGGAAAATGAAAACAAAATGTATTTTTCTAATAAGGAAATATGTAAAGGACATGAGGGGAAGGAGGTTGGTAAAGAAAAGAAAGTAATTTTGCCCTAAAATAAAATTATTGTTTCAAAATAAAAAGGAAAAATATAGGATGAAAGCTAAACTGTATATGAACATTGCAAAGGGTTTGTGGAAGTTGCTGAAGGTTTGTAGAAAAGAAATCTTGAGAATGGAATGTTATGTGTGGTCAAGCTAAGATTGGAAAGCATAACTAAGACAATTGACGCATTTTGTGTGTATATGTGAACTCTAACCAGGTATTTATGGCCATTTTGAAATCTTCTGTCACTTGCAGACAGTTATTGTTTTACTCTGATGCTTTTACAAAAGTGTTCCTCCCAAGGTACTTCATCTTCAAAGAGATTTATGGGATGGGAGCCTGAGACCTGTCCCTGTTCTCCTTCTCCATATCAGTAAAATGGACTCATGACATTGATGGCATGATGTTAACATGTGAAGACTTGCCTCTGTTACAGGACTCTGTAGACATTTGCAAGCTTATTCCACCTACAAATAGAATGTTTTAGTTCTTTATTTTAAACTGTATACTTTTTGTTTCTTTGTCTATTCTAATTGGCCTAGCTGGAATCTGCAATACAGGGTTGATTAGAAGTGGTAAGAGCAAAAACATTGCCATGTTCCTGATTTTAGGCATTCTCAGCAGCATGACACATTGATCCACAATGAGAATCAGAGCCATGACTGTCTCTTGCAACTTCCACACCTTCATATACCTTCATGGTGTTGGGTGTCTCCACTTGGGTCCCCAGTCTGGCATATGCAGCAACAGGACCTATTGGGTGATTATTCAAATATATTAAAGCCTGCGGTGGTAATTTTGTAATGTTTTACTTGTTAGTAATGTAATCTGCTGCCTTAATAGTCCATTTTTCCTTTCTACCAACCCTGCTGCTTGTGGGTTAGAGGGGAGATGGAACCTTCATTCAGTGTCCTGTTCTTTTGCCCAGTCTTACATATCAGAACCTGTGTGATACCCCTCCATCCAATTACTGTCTATTTGACAAGGGTAACCATATATGGTACTCAGCTTCTCTAATCCGAGAATGGTGGCAGCTTGGTTTGCTTGACTACTGGAAAAGTTTGAATTAAACCAGACACAGCGTCTACACAAACCAAGGCATATTTACAACCCTCACTTTCAGTGAGTGGGGGCAGTATAATCAGTTTGCTAAACTCAGACGTGTTAAGAACTCTGGTGGATGGCCCAGACTCCTTTGGCAGACCAAAATCTTAAGGGTACTTTTCCCTTCTGTTGCCACTACCACAGTGTCTGACCCTTAACTCTGGAGTCACAAACACATTTAACTCAAATAGTAGCCTTGCTTGCGAGATGCCCAGGGCTTTAATATGCTATACTAGTATTTGTGCTTTCTCAAAGGAAGCTTGCTTTAAATTTTTTTATTGATTTTTAAAAATGAGAGAGACATTGATAAGTTGCCTCCCATATTTACCTCGACTGGGGATCAAACCCGCATCCTTGGCATATGGGACAATGCTCTAACCAATGGAGCTACCTCTGATCCCCAGGCCCACACATGTACTTTCTTTACCAGGTGTTATAAGGGATAAAGGCAGTATGCCAGGTGGGAAATAAAAGTACTCCCAAATCCCTAAATCCTTACAGAGCCTTACACCCGAGGTTGGATAGTCTTGCCTTTTATCATTCCCAGCTTTTGCAACAATATGTATCTTACCTGACCAAATGACTCCCAAAACTTTATAGCAGTGTCTGGACCTTGAATTTTCTGATGGTTCATCTCCCATCCTCTTCTTACAGATGTTCCACAAAAGAACTACTAGAACTAATAAATGGGCTCACCAAGGTTTCAGGATACAAGAGCAATATACAAAATCAATTGCATTTCTGTAAATACAAAAATCAATTGTATTTCTGCAATGAACTATTCGAAATTGAAAATAAGAAAACAATTCTATTTACAAAAACAACCAAGAGAATATTTAGGAATGAATTTAACAGAAGAATTGCAAAACCTATTCTCTGAAAACTATAACACATTCTGAAAAGACATTAAATACAATCTAAATAAATGGAAAAGTATCTGTGGTAGACAATAATGGCTTCCGAAGATGTCAACATCTTAATCCAAAAAAACAGTAAATATGTTACCTTACATGGAAAAAGACACCTTGCTGACATGGCCACCAGGTAGCTCAGTTGGTTAGAGCATCGTCCTAATACACCAAGGTTGTGGATTCGATCCCAGGTCAGGGCATATAAAAGAATCAACCAAATAGCTGGAACAACAAATCTCTCTTCCTTTCTCCCTCTCTCCCTTCCTTTCTCTTAAAAACTTAATTTTTAAAAATTAAGAAAAGCAAAAGAGACTTTGCAAATGTGATTTGTTAAGGATCTTGTGATGGGAAGATTATCCTAGTTACCTTGGGTGGGCCCAATGTGATCTGGTTTTGTTTGTTTATTTATTTTGAGAGAGAGGGGGAGAGAGAGCGAGAGAGCGAGAGAGCGAGAGCGAGAGCGAGAGCGAGAGAGAGAGAGAGAGAGAGAGAGAGAGAGAGAAGGAAAGAAAGAAAGAGGAAAGGAAAGGAAAGGAAAGGAAAGGAAAGGAAAGGAAAGGAAAGGAAAGGAAGGAAAGGGAAGGGAAGGGAAGGGAAGGGAAGGGAAGGGAAGGGAAGGGAAGGGAAGGGAAGGGAAGGGAAGGGAAGGGACAAGAGAAACATCGATGTGAGCGAGACACAGATGCATTGATTGGCTACTTCCAGCACAGGGCCCAACCAGGTCTGGGATCTGACCTGCAACCAAGGTACATGCCCTTGACCGGGAATCAAGCTTGCAATCCTTTGGTTCACAGGCCGATACTCTAACCAGTGAGCAACACTTGGTTATTTGTTGTTTCTTTTAAGAGGGAGGCAGAAGGATAAGAGTTAGAGAAATTAAAACATGCTACACTATTGGCTTTTAAGATGGCATGAGCCAAAAGCCATGGGGAATAGAGGTGGCTTCTAGAATCTGAAAAAGTCAAGGAAATAGATTTCCCACACACAGATATCTTTATTTTCACCCAGTTAAACCCATTACAAATTTCTGACCTGCAGAACTATAAGATAATAAATTTGCATTGTTTTATGCCACTATGTTTGTGGAAATTTGTTACACCTAATAAAAAACCAATGCAACAACCCATGTTCATGGATCAGAAGACTTAATATTGTTAATATACCAACACTTCCCAAATTGATCTACAAATTCAATACAATTTCTATCAAAATCCCAGGTGCCTTCTTTGAAGAAATTGATAAGCTGATTCTGAAATTCATATGGAAATTCAAGGAACTCAGCATAGCCAAAATAATCTAGAAAAGAACAAATTTGGAGGACTCATATTTCCTGATTTTAAAACTCATTACAAACCTTTAAAATCAAGGCAGTATTATACTGGCATAAAGACAAACTTAAACAACAAATGTCAAGGAAACGTAATGGGAAAAAATAGTCTTTTTAACTAATGGTAATAGTACAATTGGATATCCACATGCAAAAACATGAAGTCAACTTTTTACCTCATACCATTTATCAAAATAAATCAAATATGTAAATGTAAGGACTAAAACTTTTAAGTTCTTAGAAGACATAGACATAAATATGCATTACCTAGGATCATGTTATGATCTCTTGGATATGACACTAAAAGGAATAAAAAAATAGACAAATAAAAATTCATCAAAAGTAAAAACTTTGTGCTTCAAAGGACAATATTGAGAAAATAAAAAGACAATCCATGGAATGAGAGAAAATACTTGCAAGTCTTATCTCTGACAAAAGACATGTATCTAGAATATATAAGGAACTCTTCCAACTCACCAACAAAAAGACAACTTAAAAAATAGGTACAAAATATGAATACACATTTCTCCAAAAAGATACACAAATAGTCAACAAACACATGAATAAATATTCAATATCATTAGTCATTAGGGAAATCCTAATCAAAATCATGAAGAGCTACTACTTCACACACACTGAGATACCTACAATAAAAAACAAACAAACACATAATATCAAGTGCTGGTGAGGATGTAGATAAATTGAAACCTTTATACACTGGTGATGGGGATATAAAATGGTGCAGCCACTATGGGAAACAGTCTGACAGTTCCTCAAAAAGTTAAACACAGCTGTCTGGCTGGCGTGGCTCAGTGGTTGAACATTGACCTATGAACTAGGATGTCACTGGTTCAATTCCTGGTCAGGGCACATGGCTTGATCCCCAGGGTGGGGTGTGCAGGAGGTAGCCAATCAATGATTTTTCTCTCACCATTGATGTTTCTATCTCTCTCTCTCCCTCTCTGAAATCAATAAAAAATATAAATTTTTTAAAAGTTAAACATAGAGTTACTGTATGACCCAGTAATTATCTATCTATATATCTATATATCTATATATCTATATATCTATATATCTATATATCTATATCTATATCTATATCTATATCTATATCTATATCTATATATACACATATACACAATTTGGAAGTGTGTTCACACAAAAACCTGGACATCAGTGTTCATAGCAGCATTTTTTATAATAAAAATTGAAAAATAACACAAATGTTTATGAAGTGATGAATGAATAAATAAAATATGGTATAGCCATACAATGGAATATTACTCAGCAATAAATTGCAAGGGCTCAGAGAGTATTTTTTTTTTCATTCTCTTTTCTTAGCTCCAGGCATTAGTGAAATCCTGTCAAAATACCAGCTGACTACCTAGGTAACAAAACAAAGACTTTTGCTCCCAGCACTCTGTGTACAACTCCATCATGACTGGGGAGAGAATAATGCACTAGATGTGAGCCTTGCAATGTGGTCTTGCAATAAATTCCAAAGGCAGAAGTTCCCATCAGAGCCTCCAGTGAAAAACCTGGGAATTTGCCACATAGGACAAAGAATACAGTGATTAAAAAGTAGTTTAGAAGAAGATGCCAGTAAGATGGCAGAATAGGAGATTTGAGCCCTCAAACCTCCACAGAAAGATTAATTTTAACAACCAACTACAGAGGAGAATTCCTTTGTGGGGGCTTAGGAGTCCAGTGGAGAAGTTTCAACACCATAATGAAGCAAAAATATTTGAGGATAGACTAAACAAAGAGGGTAAGAAGAACAGTCACCCCCTCCCTTAATGTGGCACAGCTCCGTGCTAAGAGAGATCCCATTGGCCCTCATTTTCTTTCCAGGGGAAATGAAGAGAAAAATGAGGGCCCAAGTTTCACAGCCTTCCCTCCCACCCAGAACACTGAGGGCATCAGCACGGCTGAAGAATCTGGAGGCAGCTAGAAGCAGGGAAAAAGAGTAATGCTCTCAGCAGCCAGTATGAGGAACTCAGCTGGATGCAGATCCTACTAGTCAGTCATGAACTGCACCAGAAGCCCCACTCATGAGCCCCTTGGGGTGCCTCACCTGCAGACTCCCCAGCTAGGAACTTGTACCCATTCATCAGCTATCTCTGCTATATGAGTCCTAGTGGTGCTGTTAAGAGATCTGTGGGCTAAGAGCTATTTGTACTTGGGCACAGAATCACCAAGTTGGCCTTGAAGGCTACTCAAAATGATTCCTTGAGGAACAGTTAGGGCAGAAAATGGGTGGGGCACCTAATGGAAGCCCAAGGGCAAAAAGATTGTTTATTAGAGTTGGCTGAAATTGAATAGGCAGTTGGAGACCATATAACAAGTCCAACCATTTTTTATTCTCAAGTGTGTGGAGCTTTCTTAGCCCATTGGATAAAAATGGTGGAGGTGTTTGTGAAGTATCTTGCCAGTGTCTTGGAAGGTACAAGGGTGAGGTGTGGTTGAAGAGGTTATAATAATGTCAGGGGAAACTGTGATGAGGGCTTACTGTGGCCAGCAGAAGTCATGATTGGGAATTCCAGTATAAGCACACAGAAGAGGACAGGAAAGAGGAGCAGATGAGGGCAAACAGTCTAAGTCAGTGGCCAGCAAACTCAGTCAACAGAGCCAAATATCAACAGTACGATTGAAATTTCTTTTGAGAGCCAAATTTTTTAAACTTAAACTATATAGGTAGGTACATTGTTATTAACTTAATTAGGATACTCCTAAGGCTTAGGAAGAGCCACACTCAAGGGGCCAAAGAGCCGCATGCAGCTCGCGAGCAGCAGTTTGCCGACCACGGGTCGAAGTGAACAGTATTTGTAGGCAGAGGGACTTAGTTTCTCAATGCATATTTTGGTCTGCCACGATGGGGAAATGTGATACAATGCTGCCCTAGTCAGCAGGGAATGTACTCACAGTCTGACAGGGCCCTTAGATAGGGTAAGGTCATCAGGCAAGCGCCAGGCAAATTTGGCAAAATAATATTCCAGTGTAATTCCATCAGGGAAGTATATTTAGTCCATTGTACCCAGTAAGTCTTAGTCTCCATTGTTGAGTTATGCTGAGTTCAGTGTAAATGGGGAAGTAGCACAAACTGGATGAGCATCAAGGTCTCCAACCTGGTGACATGTCCCTGAGATGTCACCTCTGGTGTGGGAAGCATAGGCATCTCCAGTGATGAGTCCAACTCATTTGGAGGTGAAATCCCCTGGAATGGTGGCCACCCAGGGACAGGTGATCCTTCCATGTGGCTATCCAGTTGGGGTATTGGTCATAGGTTGGAGATAGGCCAGCCAGCCGGATATAACTGAGTTGTATATCTGATACCTGCTGTTAGTGGAACAAATTAAGAGCTCCCTGGGGTCATCAGAGGCACAATCAGCAAAAGAACAGGTGGCTGCCCCTTCATTCCCTGAGAAGCTAATCTAAAGCACATAAAGATTCTAGGCACATTTATATCCCAGGCTAAAGAAGATATTATGAATGCTATTTAGGCATTTCCAAGACCAACCTACGAGGAAAAATTATAGGACAGTGATGGCGAACCTTTTGAGCTCGGCGTGTCAGCATTTGAAAAACCCTAACTTAACTCTGGTGCCGTGTCACATATAGATTTTTTTTTGATATTTGCAACCATAGTAAAACAAAGACTTATATTTTTGATATTTATTTTATATATTTAAATGCCATTTAACAAAGAAAAATCAACCAAAAAAATGAGTTCGCGTGTCACCTCTGACACTCATGTCAGAGGTTCGCATCACTGTTATAGGAGCACAGTCCGTGTAACCAGGTGGGTTTTATTTATGAGCTATCATAGGGTCAATTAGCTTGTGGAGATATTTTATGTACAGAAATCAGGTGGTGAGTATCATCAAGACATCAGTTCCAGAGAGCCCATTGTCTGTAAAGGGATTCAATCTTTTTGTTGCCCAGACTCAGTGGCATGCTGGTCTGAATTCTTCCAAAAGGCCTCTCCAACATTCCCTGCTTTTCCCACCTGTAGTGCAATTGCAGGCTCTAATGGTATTGCTCCAGCATTGTATCTGTGTGGTGGTTAAGCCTGAGGGATCTATCTATCATCCAGTAAGCCTATCATCCAGGCCATGCAAAACAATAACAATAGTATAGCTATGGAGAGCACCAATTTTCAACCTTTTCCATCTCATGGCACACATAAGCTAATTATTAAAATTCTGTGGCACACCAAAAAATATAGTTTTTGTTGACCTGATAAAAAAAAAAGTAGGTATAATTTTTATTCATTTACACCAAATGGCGATTGCTGTGTTGGCTGTTATCATTTTTTAATTTGAAAATCTGAGGGAAAAGAGGTCAGTGCCTCTAACAATATAGTCAAGTATTGCACGTTTTAAAATTTTTTGCAGCACACCAGTTAAAAAACGATGATAGAGCATCGACATTTAGTGAGCTTGGGTTGGGTTCCTTCTGGCTGAAATATTTGTGTATTTATTAATGGTTGAATGCAGTTGCTCTCAGGGAGAAAGTAATGGGTTACCTTGTCTAGCACAGGGTAAGTACATGACTTGTAGCTTTCTCGCCATACTCTCATCTCTGCATATGGCTCAAATCTACCAAGCATCCCATGCCAGTTTGGCTCAGTAAATAGAGCATCGGACTGTGGACTAAAGGGTCTTAGGTTCAATTCTGGTCAGGGGCACATGCCCGGGTTGCAGGCTCGATCCCCAGTAGGGGACGTGCAAGAGGCAACCAATCAATGATTCTCTCTCATCATTGATGTTTCAATCTCTCCCCCTCTCCCTTCCTCTCTGAAATCAATAAAAAAAATCTACCAAGCAGAGGTTTTCTGTCCTTCCAGACACCCAAACTGTGCCACTGATTGATCCCAGAGCAATGATTTCCACTTTCTGTACTAGTAAATTAGTAGGGGAATTTCATTTCATTAGCCAGCCCTTTTAGCCACTGTAAATGGGGAGAGTGGCAGGCATGAAGGTGGCTCCTTTTGGGGAGTCCTCACTATTGTCAGGATTTCCAAAGAAATGATCTCACACTGACTTGGTGGGCTTTTGGCCCGAGGACATTCAACAATGAGGGTATCATATTGAATTATCTGCCCTCAATCAGGTCGCTGGCATGAAGCAGATGGCAAGATGATTGAAAAGTTAATAGTAGAAGGGGGAAGTGGAGTTATAGAGGACAAAATAAAAAGGCCACAAGAAACCAGAAACATCAATCAGAAAGGATATATGCACCCCTATGTTCATAGCAGCACAATTCACCATAGCTAAGATTTGGAAACAGCCTAAGTGCCCATCAGCAGATGAATGGATTAGAAAACTGTGGTACATCTACACAATGGAATACTATGCTGCTGTAAAAAAGAAGGAATTCTTACCATTTGCAACAGCATGGATGGAACTGGAGAGCATTATGCTAAGTGAAATAAGACAGGCAATGAAAGAAAAATACCACATGATATCACTCATTTATGGATAATAAAGACCATTATAAACTGATGAGCAAAAATAGATACAGAGGCAGAGCAGCATAGAACAGACTGTCAAACTACAGTGGGAAGGCCGGGGAGGGTTGGGGGCGGTAAGAGATCAACCAAAGGACTTGTATGCATGCATATAAGCATAACCAATGGACATAAGACACTGGCGGGTAGGGGAGGCCGGGGGAAGGTCAAGAGGGGAAAAAAGAGGAGACATATGTAATACTCTTTGTAATACTTTAAGCAATAAAACAAATTTTTTTAAAAAAGTTAGGGAAGTCAAAAAAATAAAAAATAAATAAAAAGCAAAAATAAAAAAAATAAGAAGGCCATTGTCTTAGAGGGTAAAAAGCTTGAGGATTGTCAGAGATTATCAAAAGTGGAGCTTTGGGGGCTGTATAATAACTAGTACGTAGGGTAGGAAGGCCCATGAGGGCAAGATTTAAGCAAGGTGAAGACCTGAGGCAAGAGTCTGATCCATTTTGGGGACCACTTGCCTGAAAGTAATCTGAGTAGTTGAGTAGTGTCTCCTTAAGAAGACTGTTTATGAGACTCAATTAGGACAGCTGTCTGGGGGCTGTAGCCTAGATGGAATTTCCAAAGAATATTGTTGGATGTGAGGGCGATCTGGCTGCAACATCTGTCACCCCATTGATCGCCAGGGTTGATTCGGCTGATCTGGCTGGCTAGGCAGGTGTCCCCCTCCTCCCTCACTGATCCATGTGCTCCCTCCCGAAGCTGCGCGCTTGGTCAAAGAGGACGACCTTCTCCCCAGAGGAGAGGACCGGTCTTCGGTCAAGGGTGTACGAGTAGCTGCGCTCCCCTGCTAGAACCTCCAAACAAGCTCTCAAAGAATATTGTTAGGGAACCCAGTTGAGTCTTCTAAGAGGTAAAGTAGGTACTCTGGTTAGAGTCAATAATGTCTCTCAGTCCAAAGGGAACAAGAATAAATTTAGTAAGAAAACATATTACCTGTTTTTAAGAGGAATTCTGGTAGGAGTCATCAAGAGGAGTCCCATGTAAATATCTATGATTGTGATGGCATATTGGAAGCCCAAGCAGAAGGGGGAAGTGGGCCCATGAAATTAATCTGCCATCAGGAGTATGGTGAGTATCCCTTGGGGATATCTCCCTATTTGGATTGTCTCCATTGTTTGGTATGGGAGCAGAGAATGCATTCATCTATCACAACTTTGGCTGCCTCAGAAAAGAGGGTAAGTCCCCTCACTTGAGCTGAAGTTATTAAGTCATGAATTTCCCAATGACCCAAGCTTGTGTGGGCTCATTTTGTGAGCTGGTATGAAGGGTTGATACCCTAAGGAGTCTGTACTAGTCAGAGTGTGGAGGGCTTAGTGAGTGAGTGTACAATACTGTTGAAAATGGCTTCTGGTGTAGAGTTGTTGGTGTGAGCAGAAACATGAGTAACAATTATAAAAATTTGGGACTTATATGAAGAAATTGCCTTTAGCTATTGACCCAACAATCTGCAAGGCCATTAGCAACAGCCCAGGAGTTTGTGAAAATGTGGATCCATAATAGGTCTCTTCCTTAAGGCTAGGTGAACAACTACAAGTTCCACCAATTGGTCTAAACTGGGAGTGCCCTCCTTAACTAGAGAGGTACCTGAGGGCAGGTGGGATGTTGTGGCCCTCCAGAGAGCTGTATTGGGTGCAATGGTGGTGCTGCCATCAGTGAAGAATATTGATTCCCTGTTCATCTCCGACAGTTGTTCCCAAAGGACTCCCCAAGTACCAGAGCAGGAAGAAGCAGGGATGCCACTATCATGTCCTCAAAGCTCTTGGGCAAGGGGCTGAGCATGGGTGAAGCCACATCCGCCTGCAATTTGGAAAGGCCTTTTACAAAGCCCTCTCCTGAAGATACCATTTCCATTTTACCAAGGAGCCATTAATGGTCACGCTGAGCTTCTCTTGGGATGAAGCTCTAATCTAGGGCATTATGTGACCTTGGTTCTGGAGTAGTATCAGGTGGGAACCAGTTAAGGCCTTGGTTTCTAAAAGAGACCAATAGGATAACGAAAGTTGATGCTCAAGGGGAGTATATCAGGCTGCCATTGGGGATAGGCATTTAGTCCAAAACCCCATAGGAAGTCAGGTAGACAGACTACTGTTTGGTCCAGAGACTCCAGGAGGCATAGTCAGGACTCTACTGTAGAGCCAGGTGGGACTTGCTGGATTACCTGCTGGGAAGCTTCCAAAGAGTACTACTGAGCTTCACCCTAATGATAGGTGGCAGGTTTATGTGTGATTTTGAACATAGGTCGAAGAATTAGTGAGAGATTAGGGATGTGTTGCCTTCAAAACTTGAAAAGACCTAGTATGTATTGTGTCCGTCTCAGTGTAGTGGGTGATTTGATGGTAATTGATGGATGGGGGGATTTCTGGCCCTTGCAGGGCTAGATGATGCTCAGAAACTTGATGCTGGGCCTTGGATATTGTGAAGGGTGATTTCCCAGCCACGTTAGTGTAGGTGGTTTGTGAGGGTGTACAGATCTGCCCATACTGATTCCTCAGAGGCATCCCTCAGCATAATGTCATCAACATAATGCCCAAAACAGTACCTTTCCCACTATAAGGTTTTAAAAATCCTGGCAGCAGAGGTTATGTGCAATTTAAGGGCTGTTTAAATATCCCATTGGGTGCTGCATAACTGTATATTGAGCCCATTCAAAAGTGAAAGCAAAATTGGGCCTGAAATCCCTCCACACTGGAAACGGAACAGAACAATGAAGGACGCTTCCTGGGTCTGCTGTATGTCCCCAGTCAGTTCTATAATATTAGGCATTAAAGCCTTATTGGGGGAACATGAGCTTTGAGGTTTTGGTAGTAAATTGTGAAGCATCATTCATCAGTGGCTGGCTTAAGTACCAGTCAAATGGGCTATTAAAATGGGAGATTATAGGCTTAATAAATTCTATCTCAAGCAAATCATAAATGACTCAGGCAAATTGTTAATGACAGAGTGTGTAAGCCTTTAGTGCCCCTCTTTATTTTTTAAATATGTTTTTATTGATTTTTAGAGAGAGAAGGGAGAGGGAGGGAGGGAGTGAGGGAGGGGGAGAGAGAGAGAGAGAGAGAGAGAGAGAAACATCAATCAGTTGTCTCCATATGTGCTCTTACCGGGGGTTGAATGAGAGAGAGAGAGAGAGAGAGAGAGAGAGAGAGAACGAGAGAGAAAGAGAGATATCAGTTCTCCATATGTGCCCTTACCGGGGATTGAACCCACAACCTGGGTATGTACTCTGACCAGGAATCAGACCAGTGATCTTTCGGTGCATGGGACGACACCCAATCAACTGAGCCACACAAGCCAGGGCATCAGAGCCCCTCTTTAAGTGCGTGTTAGGAAGTATGTACTATCTTGACTGGAGGAGCGAGTTCTTGGCATCCATTTGGGGTGTCCCACCAGGAAAGCCAAGGATTTGTGCTTGTGCCATAGTGTCAAGGCATCCATGCCTATAAGGAGGAAAGAAAGAGCTAGGAGGTCCAATGCCATAGGAAGCTGTTTTGTGGTGAATGGTCCCAATAGTTATATCTGAACTAGAGGCCTGGTGCATGAAATTTGTGAGGGGGGGGGCGTCCCTCAGCCCAGCCTGCACCCTCTCCATTCCAGGACTCCTGTGGGATCAGACCTAAACCAGCTGTCGGACATCCCTCTCCCAATCTGGGACCACTGGCTCCTAAGCGCTCACCTGCCTGCCTGTCTGATCGCCCCTAACCACTCTGCCGGCCTGCCCTCTGCCCTAACTGCCCTTCCCTGCTGGCTTGGTAGCCCCTAACTGCCTCTGCCTCGGCCCCTACCACCATGGCTTTGTCCGGAAGGATGTCTGGAAGGATGTCCAGTCTAATTAGCATATTACTCTGTTATTAGTATACATGAGTTTGTACACCTTTTCTTATTTCACTAGCAATGCCTTATAAGTAGAAGGGCTCCCCTTTTGGGAATTTAGAGGGATTGCCTGGAATGACAGTGACTTGGGCCCCAGTATTTAACAGGGACATTTTTTTTAAGGAGATGCTTTTTTTAAATTTTTTAAAATATATTTTATTGATTTTTTACAGAGAGGAAGGGAGAATAGAGAGTTAGAAACATCGATGAGGGAGAAACATCGATCAGCTGCCTCCTGCACACCTCCTACTGGGGATGTGTCCGCAACCAAGGTATATGCCCTTGACCGGAATCGAACCTGGGACTTTTCAGTCCGCAGGCTGATGCTCTATCCACTGAGCCAAACCGGTTAGGGCATTAACAGGGCCATTTTTATTGTCTCAATAGACCACCAGAGTGGTAGAGGAGCAATTATCCCTGGGAGCTGGGACAAGCCCCAGGGAGCCACCAATTTCCTAGGATATGGGCTCAGGTGGCTGCCAGTCCTGAAGGTTAGGGAAGGGGGCAGAGGGCTTAGATAGCAACTGTGTAGCAACTGGATGGATGGAAGAAAGGGGCTATAACTGGGATAATGCTAGTTTCAGGGCCTGGAGTTTAGAGACCAGCTATCCAGGGATCAAATGGCCAGGAACTCTGAGTTTTCAAAACTCCCAGTAAAGGTTTGCCTGTGTACTCCTATAAGGGGCAAAATTAAATCTAGGGTTTATTGGAGAGGAAATGAGGAGCCCTTTCTGGCAAAAGAAATTCATTTGAGGGAGACCCTTCTAGGGCATCAGGAATGGAGGGCCATGTGTCTGAAGTATCTGAGCATCTGGGTGGAAATCTCCATGTCTAGCACCATGTCAACACCCTCCAGTGCCTTTTGGGTGGTTTCAGTAGTCCCAATAAAATGTAGTAGTGCTGCCCTGTAATTAGGGGAAGCACCCTATAAATAGAACTCTCTGGACTCAGGGTCACATGGGGCCTTTTCATGGTTAGAAATGAAGAGATGGTCATTTGTGTCACGATGGTCATAGAAATGATAAACCTGTTGGACTGTGCCAATTTTGCACAGCAGGACCTTATCTAATGTTTTCCATTCACTATGAACCTTAGTAACCATGGTAATCGCCATGATTAAAGGAAAGGCAATAAATATCCAGCTGAAGAGAGGTGCTGGTATGAATATCAGTGACTCTAGGGGCCTTTGCCTTCCCCTTTCTGCCGGAGTCCATTCATTGTCTTCACTAGCTGAATTTAGACAGAGACCCCCCAAAAGCTAGTAGCCCTTGAAAGTCCTAGAAAAGGTCAGGGCTTGAAAGTCCTTGTGTGCAAAAAATTAATATTTAAAGCTATCCAGACTGCATTATAAAATTTCCAAGAAGCCTTCTAATTAAATAAAAAAAAGGGGGATAGTGGAAAAATATAGTGGAAAAATGCCATGTAAGAAAATAGATCTTATAACTAAATTAAAATTTTTTCATTAGCGAGACACCCAGAAAAAACACACATTATGCCAGGGTAAGCCAGGGAAGATCATTTTAAAGAAAAGACCCCAAGTAAGGTTTTTTCCTTTAACCCTTGGTCGAGAATATGTTTGTATACTTTCAGAGAACAACTCTAAGACCATGTGGATTCCTGCAACAAGGATCCCGGAGAGAAACTGACCAGACTGCTCCAGCCACAAAGACAGAAGAGACAGTTCAGAGATGGAGATGGTGAAGACGCCTTGCCATGCTAGCAGTCAGCAGCTGTGCGTTGCTGCAGGGTGCCCAGGACCAGACCAGAAAGGACCGGACCTGCATTTTCCACCATCCAGAACCAACATTTCATTGCTGGCATGTACACATGAACTTTTGGACATTGAAATTGGGACTTGATTATTTTTTAAAGAAAAAATAAGGGGGAGATGCCGGAGTCCATTCATTGTCTTCACTAGCTGAGTTTAGACAGAGACCCCCCAAAAGCTAGTAGCCCTTGAAAGTCCTAGTAAAGGTCAGGGCTTGAAAGTCCTAGCAAAGGTCAGGGCTGTGCACCACCTAGTTAATCTAGGAGCCACTCAGTTAATTTAGGTAATAATAGTTGTAGCATCCCCACCTTAGTTCCCTTAGTTCCCTTAATTCCTTAGATACTTATGTAGATCCTTGTTGATTATTGTTAATCAGATACTCCCGGAAATCTATTGATGAGCTAATCAGATACTGGAAATTGTCTGCTGATCTGTGTGTCATTGAAACCTCCTTACCCTAAGGGCTACTCCAGATCAATAAAAGATTGGAGCGGCCTGAGCATCGGAGGAAGTCCTTCGGGACTTGGCCGCCTGGTCCCCCAATATTGCAAAATTATCTCGTGTCTTTTTCTCTCATTTGTTGTGCGGCTCCTCTTTCAGATACCGAACCCTACTCCATGCAGAACGTGGAGGAAACACACTCAACACCTTTCCCTCTTCATCTTCACTAGAGGATCCCTTGGTGGAAGGGATGGCTCATGAGGTACATTTCTTGGTTCTGCCCCGTTCAGAGGAAAGTAGAAGGGACTCAGGATCTGTGGTAATTCAGGGGAAGCAGACATATACTGGTAGTCCAGATGGATCTTTGAGAAGGTAATGGATTTTAGGTTTTTAGAGATACTGGCCAGTTGATACATTTCAGCAGCTGTATCAATTCAGAGACTGTTCCAAAAACCTCACAATCACCAACTAGCTGCCTTCTCTCCTTCCTGTTGCACTAAATCTTTAAGGCTTGAATTTTAGTAAGGTATAGTTTCTTACCTCAGTTTTTACTTTCTGATTTTCTCCTGTTACTTTAACCTTGTGTTGTTACCAGAAAATGTGTGAATGACATCCTGTAAGCCAGTGGTTCTCAACCTTGGCTGCACATTAGAATCACCTGGGAATCTTTTTAAAATCCTGATTTCTGGGCCTCATCCTCCAGAAATTCTGTTTCCTCTTTACTAATGTTGTGGCCCCACCCCATAACAAAGAAACAGAATTTCTGGAGGATGGGGCCCAGAAATCAGGATTTTAAAAAGATTCCCAGGTGATTCTAATGTGCAGCCAAGGTTGAGAACCAGTGTAAGCCCTCTGGTTCTCTAGGCAGCCATTTTCCTTTGCAGGGTGTCCCAATCTACATCCCCAGAATTTGGGTTGGCCTCCACTAGCACTATACCCACAGGTTCTCTAGGTAAAGTCCCTAGGTCTCTGGAGCTTAACCAGAGCTTTGGCATGTTAGTATGTGTGGCACTAATTAAGCAATTCCCAAGAAGCTTCCAATAGGGGTTTTGCATTTATTAAGGAGCTGGTATACTTCCTCTGGGTTCTTAGGAGATGTTGGCACCAGATGTTTCAGACATTTATATTTTTCTATTAAGTTTTTAGCAACATTGTGTAGAGGATTTGACCCAAAATATCCCATCAGGGCAGGGGGCAAAGAGTAACAGCAGCATGTGGGACAGTGATGCAGAAACCATAGGCCTCTGCTACATTTCCCTTTGAATAGTGTCATTAGTTTCTTCTTGTAAGGCTATTTCACTCATCCGAGTTAGGATAGGTAGTTCTGGCCCAATCCACATCCTCAGCAGTCACAGGCAGAGGTCTCCCTCTTCCTTACCTATGGTAATATGCTTTCCTCACGTCTTCAGCCTGGAGCCTCTCCTTGTGCAGTGACAATAGCCTGGCAATCCAGTCCATGCTCCTTGGCCTCAAGGAGTGGAAGACCCTCACATATGTTAACAGTCAGTTAAGACCTTTATAATTAGTTGTCTAATTATATCATTAGACCATATAGCCTTGATCATGCTGCTCTGCGGTGGTCATTGAATTATCTGGGCAGCAGTGACATTTTAGGATAGATACCTCAACGCAACACACAGCAGAGGCAATATGCAACAGCATATAGCAATGCATCAGACCTCCAGCAAGCACTGCTGCCTTCCCAGATGGCACTGTCCACCGGCTTAGCCAGTTAGCAAGTCAGCTGCAGTTAAAGGGCATTCATGCAATCCTGCCAACTATGCCAATTATTTTGTGTCAGTCTTGGCCTATCGATAGTAATGATATCAGTTCTGGGCACTCACCTGGGCCTGTGCTAATTGGGGGACCCCCAGAGACATTTCTCAGTGTGACCAGAGCCAATATTATGGCTAGAACATCCTTTGAGGTTCTTATTATGACTGCAAGATGCACCTCAGCAACAACCATCAAGGAACTTTGAAAATACAAGTTTTTTAGTGACAAGTCCTGAAAGACACACAGCATACCCAGGGCCACACAGTGAGGGTAGAGGTAGAGAGACAGCACTGACCTGGGATTCTGCCTTTATTTGGGTTGAGGTTGGAGTGCCTAGGGTTTTGTGGGTTTTCTCTGTATTGGTAAATTTAAAACAAAAGATTGACCAGTGTCATCACCATAAATTCAATGAAAGGGAAAAATAATGAATGAATGAATGAATGAAAGAAATAAAACACAACATTGAGAATTAAAGCACAAAAAGGGAAATGCAGGATCACTCAAGTGGTCAGCTATCTAAGACACCCAGAGCTTTCTAAAGGGGAATTTCACAGATGGGGCAGCCTGACTTTTTGTCCAGCTGTATAGCTGGAAATATGTTTATTCAAGATGGATGTCTTTGAAATGAATGCCTTGGTCTTGGCAATAAAAAGCTTAATGTCCAGCCCTCACATTACAATAAAAAAGCTAACTGTCACCCGGCTGGTGTGCTCAGTGGTTGAGCATCAACCCACGAACTGAGAGATAACCAATTTAATTACCTGTCAGGGCACATGCCCAGGTTGAGGACTCCATCCCCAGTAGGAGTGCAGGAGGCAGCCCATTGATATTTCTCTCATCGATGTTTCTTTTTTTAAAAATATACTTTTATTGATTTCAGAGAGGAAGGGGAAAGGATAGAAAGATAAAAATATCAATGATGAGAGAGAATCATTGATTGGCTGCCTCCTGCATGCCCCCTACTGGGGATCAAGATTACAACCCAGGCATGGCCCTTGGCTGGAATCGAACCTGGGACCCTTCAGTCTGTAGGCTGACGCTGTATCCACTGTGCCAAACCAGCCAGGGCTCATCAATGTTTCTATCTCTCTATTCCTATCCCTTTCTCTCTCTCTAAATTTTTTGAAAAAGCTAATTGTCAAGCACTTACACTGCAAATTTAATGGTTAAGATGTTAAATTTTATACTATGTGTTTTTACCACATTAAATAAAACAAAATAAAATAGATTGCATAGTTCCTTCAGCTTTTTTTTTTTTTAAATTATCTTGGCTAACCTTATTCCTTTCAATTTCCATATAAATTTTAGACTCAGCTTGTCTATAGCTACAAAAAGTCCTGTTAGGGTATTGATTGTAACTACATTACATTTATATATCAATTTAGAAAGATTGAGATCTTTACAACATTGGGTCTTCTAATTCATTAACATAGTATGTCCATATATTTAGGTTTTATTTTATTTGTTTCATCAGTATTTTGTAATTTCTAGCATACAAATACTACACATGGTTTTTTATATTTACACATAAGTACTTTATTTATTTGGAGGTATTGTAAATGGTATTGTGGTTTTAAATTTCAGTTTCCAAATTATTAGCATCATTAGTCACCTTGCTAAATAAAATTACTATTTATTGGAGGGGTTTTTTTTTTTGGTAGGTTCCTTGGGACTATATCAATAATCATTTCAGTGAATAGAGGTTTTTTTCCTTTTCTTTTTTAAAAATTTATTATTAAAAAATAATTTTTAATAAAAATATTAAATAATAAATAATATATTAATATTAAATAATAATAAATATTAAATAATAAATAATAAAAATTTATTATTAGTTTTTATTGTTTAAAGTATTGCATATGTCTCCTTTTCCCCCCATCGATCCCTCCCTGTGTTTGTGTCCATTGGTTATACTTATATGCATGCATACAAGTCCTTTGGTTGATCTCTTACCCCTACTCCACAACCTCCCCTGCCTTCCCTCTGAGATTTGATGGTCTGTTTGATACTTCTCTGTCGCTGGATTCATTTTTGTTCATCAGTTTATGTTGTTCATTATATTCCACAAATGAGTGAGATCATGTGACATTTATCTTTCTCCAACTGGCTTATTTCCCTTAGCATAATGCTCTCCAGTTCCATCCATGCTGTTGCGAATGGTAAAAGTTCCTTCTTTTTTACAGCAGCATAGTATTCCATTGTGTAGATGTAGCACAGTTTTCTAATCCACTCATTTGCTGATGGTCACTTAAGCTGTTTCCAAATCTTAGCTATTGTAAATTGTGCTGCTATGAACATAGGGATGCATATATTCTTTCTGATTGGTGTTTCTGATTTCTTGGGATATATTCCTAGAAGTGAGGTTACTGGGTCAAACAGGAGTTCCATTTTTAATTTTTTGAGGAAACTCCATACTGTTTTCCTCAGTGGTTGCACCAGTCTGTATTCCCACCAGCAGTGCAAGAGGGTTCCTTTTTCTCCACATCCTCACCAGCACTTGTCATTTGTTGATTTGTTGATGATAGCCATTCTGACATGTGTGAGATGTTACCTCATTGTCATTTTGATTTGCATCTCTCAGATGATTAGTGACTTTGAACATATTTTCATATGTCTCATGGCCTCTTTTGAAAAGTGTCTATTTAGGTCCTTTGCCCATTTTTTGATTGGATTGTTTATCTTCCTTTTGTTAAGTTGTATGAGTTCCCTGTAAATTTTGGAGATTAATCCCTTATCAGAGGTAAAATTGGCAAATATGTTCTCCCATGCAGTGGGCTCTCTTGTTGTTTTGTTGATGGTTTCTTTTGCCGTGCAGAAGCTTTTTATTTTGATGTAGTCCCATTTGTTTATTTTCTCCTTAGTTTCCATTGCCCTAAGAGCTGTATCGGTAAAGATATTACTATTACATATGTCTGATATTTTCCTGCCTGTGGATTCTTCTAAGATTTTTATGGTTTCCCGTCTTACGTTTAAGTCCTTTACCATTTTGAGTTTATTTTTTTGTATGGTATAAGTTGGTGGTCTAGTTCCATATTTTTGCATGAATAGAGTTTATTTTTAAGCCAGCTTATTTTATTACTAGAGGCCTGGTGCATGAAATTTGTGCATGGGGGTGCGGGGGGGTCCCTCAGCCTGGCCTGCACCGTCTCCAATCCAGGACCCTTGGGGGATGTCCGACTGACTCTTGCAATCCAGGACCACTGGCTCCTAACCGCTCGCCTGCTTGCCTGCCTGATCGCCCCTAACCACCTCTGCCTGCATGCCTGATCGCCTGTAACTGCTCCCCAACTGGCCTGATTGCTCCTAACTACTCCCCTGCTGGCCTGATCACCCCTAACTGCCTCTGCCTCATACTGCACCCAGGACCCAGGATTCCCTCCTTCAGCCGGTCGCAGGCACCCGGGACCCAGGCTGGCTTCACCTGGGCCGGCGGCAGCCACAGGGGACCGTGGGCAGGCGGCTTCACTCGGGCCACAGGCGCCCTGGACCGTGGGGCGGGCAGCTTGTCCTTCTCCCGGGCTGCAAGCACTGGCACCTGTGACCGCGGGGCAGGTGGCTTGTCGCTTTCCCAGGCCACAGGCACAGGCACAGCAGCTGGCACCCGGACCATGGAGCAGGCCGCTTGTCCCTCTCCCAGGCCACAGGTGCAGCAGCTGGTGCCCAGGACCACGGGGACCATGGAGTGTGCAGATTGGCGCTCTCCCAGGCCGCAGGCACAGGTGCAGACGCTGGCACCCAGGACAGAGGGGTGGGTGGCTTGTCCCTCTCCCAGGCCGCAGCCTAGCTAGTCCCCATTCCTCTTTCGCGAGCTCATTTGTGCCTGGCTGGTCCCCATTCCTCTCTTGTGAGCTCATTTGTGCCTGGCTGGTCCCCATTCCTCTCTCCCCAGTGTTGAGTGTCTGAGCCATTATGGTGTGACAGCATGACGACCATTTGCATATTAGCTCTTTATTATATAGAATGGTAGCTATTCTGGCAGGTATGAGGTACGTCATTGACACTTTAATTTATATCTCTCTAATGATTAGTGATGTTGACATTTTTTCATATGTCACTTGGCAATTTTAGGTCCTTTTTGGTTAAGTGTCTATTTAGGTCTTCAGCCCACTTTTTTTCTTTTATTTAAAATGCGAGAGCGCCAGCTATCCTGAGGGAAACTTTGGAGTTCTGCCCACTTTTTGATTGGATTGTTTGTCTTTCTTTTATTGAGTTGTATGAATATTTTACATATTTTGGACATGAACCCCTTATCAAATGTATCATTGGCAAATATGTTCTCCCATACAGTGGGTTCCCTTTTCATTTTGATGCTGATTTCTTTTGCTGTGCAGAAGCTTTTTATTCTGATGTAGTCTCAATTGTTTAATTTTTCCTTGGTTTCTCTTACCCTAGGCATTGTGTCAGTGAAAAATTTGGTACCTGAGATGTCTGATATTTTGCTGCCAATGATGCTTTTAAGGATTTTTTATAGTTTCGAGGCTCAGTACACAAATCCGTGCATGGGTGGGGTCTGTCTGACCTGTCCCGATCAGGCCAATCAGGCCGGGTGGGCTGGAGAGGGAGAGGCCACGGGTGGTTGGCGGGCCAGCCCTGCCCCTGATCGGGGGGAGAGGGGCCACCATGGGTGGGCCCGGCTGGGGGGAGGGCTGTGGCTAGTTGGCCAGCCAGCCCCACCCCCTGATCAAACTCCTGGTCAAGGGGACAATTTGCATATTAGCCTTTTATTATATAGGATGACTCACATTTAAATCTTTCATCCATTTTGAGTTTATTCTTGTGTATGGTGTAAGTTGGTGGTCTAGTTTCATTTTTTACATGTCCAATTATCCTACCATTTATTGAAAAAACTGCCTTCCATTGATCCATATGCCTGTATTTGTGTAGTACCAGGTTGTTTTGATTACAGTAGCTTTGTAGTATAACTTGATATCTGGTATTATGATCCCTCCAGCTTCGTTCTCAAGATTGCTACACCTATTTGGGGTCTTTTTTGGTTCCATATGAATTTTTGGAGTATTTGTTCTAGATCTGTGAAATATACCATTGGTATTTTAATAGGGATTGCATTGAATTTAAGGTTGCTTTGGGTAGTATGGACATTTTAATGAACATGGTATATTCTTCCAGTTGTTTATATAACTTCTTTGATATTTTACAACATTCTATAGTTTTCCAACTACAGGTTTTTTACCTTTTTGGTTATTTTGATCCCTAAGTATCTTAATTTTTTGTTGTTGCAATGATCAATGGGATTACTTTTTAGTTTTTTTCTGAGAGTTCATTATTGGTGTATAAAAATGATATTGATTTCTGGGTGTTAATTTTGTATCCTGCTACATTGCTGAATTCATTTGTTAAAGCTAGTAGTTTTTTGGTGGAATCGTTAGGTTTTTTATGTACAATATCATGTCATCTGTGAATAATGACAGTTTTACATACTTCTTTCCAATTTGGATGCCTTTTTTAATTCTTCTCTGATTGCTGTGGCTAGGACTTCTAGTACTATCCTATATAATAAAAGCCTAATGTGCAAATTGACCGAACGGCGGAATGACTGGTGAAATAACTGGTTGCTATAACGCACACTGACCACCAGGGGGCAGACGCTCAATGCAGGAGCTGCCCCCAGCCCCCTGGCCAGCCATGCGAGGGCCAGTGGGGGCCTCCCTGATCACCCTGCCAGTTGCTGCCCCACAGAGGGAGGTGACCAGTGGGGCGATCGGGGGATGGGGCCAGCTGGTGAATGGGCCAGAATCGCCCCTCCCAATTGCCCCACTGGTCGCTTCCCACAGAGGGAGGCAACTGGCGGCAGCTGGCAAGCGGGCGGCACCAGACTGGCCAAGGCAGTGCCAGTGGGAGCCCCTTCACCCCCTGATTGCCCTGCCGGTTGCCCCACAGATCGGCCCTGATTGCCGGCCAGGTCTAGATACCCTACCCTTGCACGAATTTTGTCCACTGGGCCTCTAGTGTTGAATAAAAGTAGTGAAAGCAAACAACCCTGTCTTGTTCCTGTTTTAGGGGAAATGGTTTTAGTCTTTGCCCATTGAATATGATTTTGGCTGTAGGTTTGTCATATATGGTCTTTATTATGTTGAGGTATGATCTCTCTATTACCACACTCCTGAGAGTTTTTGTCAAAAATGCATGCTGGGTTTTGTTGAATGCTTTTTCTGTATCTATTGATATGATCCTGTGATTTTTGTCTTTCAATTTGTTAATATATATCTTATATATTGATTTGTAAATATTGTACCAGCCTTGCATGCCTGGAATAAATCCTACTTGGTATGATCTTTTTAATATATTGCTGGATCTGGTTTGATAATATTTTGTTGAGGATTTTAGCATCTATGTTCATATTGGCCTGTAGTTATCTTTCTTTGTAGTGTCTTCACCTGGTTTTGGAATTAGGATAATTCTGGTCTCATTAAAAAAAGCTTGGAAGTGTTCCTTCCTCTTGGATTTTTTGGAATAGTTTGAGGAGGATAGGTATTAATTCTTTGAATATTTGGTAAAACTCCCCTGTGAAACCATCTAGAACAGGGCTTTTGTTTGCTGGGAGGTTTTTGTTTGTTTGTTTGTTTTATTTTTTTTTATTACTGCTTCAATTTCATCAGTAGTTATTGGCCTATTCAGGTTTTCTGATTCTTCCTGATTCAACTTTGGAAGGTTGGATTTTTCTAGGAATTTGTCCATCTCATCCAGGTTGTCCAGCTTGTTGGCATATAGTTGTTCATAGTATTTGCTTACAATCCTTTGTATTTCTGTGGTGTCAGTTGTTATTTCACCTCTTTCATTTCTGATTTTATTTATTTGGATTCTCTCTCTTTGTTTCTTGATGAGTCTGGCTACAGGTTCATCAATCCTGTTTATCTTTCCAAAGAACCAGCTCGTGGTTTCATTGATTTTTTTTGTATTGTTTTTTTTTTAAATATATTTTATTGATTTTTTACAGAGAGGAAGGGAAAGGGATAGAGAGTTAGAAACATCAATGAGAGAGAAACATCGATCAGCTGCCTCCTGCACACTCCCCACTGGGGATGTGCCCGCAACCAAGGTACATGTCCTTGACCGGAATCGAACCTGGGACCCTTCAGTCCGCAGGCCGACGCTCTATCCACTGAGTGAAACCGGTTAGGGCTTGTATTGTTTTTTTTTAAGTCTCTATTTCATTTATTTCTGCTCTGATCTTTATTATTTTCTTCCTTCTAATTACTCTGGAGTTTCTTGTTGTCCTCAAACAAAGTAGAAACAGACTCATAAATACAAAGAACAGACTTACAGCTGTCAGTGGGAAGATGGGTTGGGGGCTGGATGAAAAAGATGAAGGAATTAACAACAACAACAAAAAAAAACTGTCACAGACAGACAACAGTATGGTGATTACCAGAGTGAAATGGGAGAGGGGGGAGGTAGAAGACGGTAAAGGGGCATAAATGGCAATGAAAGGAGACTTGATTTGGGGTGGTAAACACAATATGATATACAGATGATGTATTATAGAATTGTATACCTGAAACCTATAATTTTATTAACCAATGTCACCCCAATAAATTCAATAAGTGATTAAATTTTTAAAAATTAAAATAAATATTAATTTAAATTAATAGTTACAAGCAAAATATTTTATGCCTCCTAGATAATTGAATGTCTGCAACCAATTGTTCCAGTAAAAAGAGACCACTAAAATGTTTTCAGTGACTAAGTCTACAGATATAATTTATACCTTTACATGGTTACAGTTTAAAACTTTAAATATTTTTATTGAGTAATTTTAAGATGTAATTTTAAGAAAGGCCTTTAAACATGGAATTCGAGTTCAAGACTCACATTATTTGCTGATAAATTAGTATTTGGGCCTCAAAGTATATGAAAAATTTTCACTAAATTTTCTATACATTTCATGGCTGCAGTTTATTGAGTGTCATTCAATATTTGATGTAGACATTTCACACTGATCACTTTAACCATATTTTTCTTTGAACTTTTAAATCTTGCAATCTCAGTAGCAAAAATTGAAAATTGATTTTAATTTTTATCATCTCTATTTGTTTCCTTAAACAAAAATGTAGTGATCCTAAAGGCTTTGGTGTCTAGCATCATTCTTTAACTCAATTTTTTTAAATTAAACATAATATTTTAGATATAGAGTTAAATAATATATGATATTAAAAACAAAAGAAATGAACTTAATTTAGAACCTATTTTAATATATGGCTACTTTATTTTCCCAATTTATGGAGGTATAATTAACAAATAGAAATTATATAGAGACTTCCAAAATGGCGAACAGCAGGAAGGTAGGGAGGGAGAGGGTATGAGAGCACAAGGAAGTGATAGAGGAGTGTGTGGATGCGTGTGGTGTGTGTGTATGAGCTAGGGACAGTTAGACTCTGCAGGTCTTCTAAGGGGCTGCTAAACCGGGCAGTCTTAGGCAGCGGAGTCCCGCTCCCTGTGCGGACACTCCTGGGCAGCCAGCACAGGCACGGCGACCACGCCATCTTGGGAAACAGAGCTGCTTGAGACTAGGATCCTGGCCTCAGCACCACCCAGTCTGATCTCAGACACATACCAGGACCCTGCAGTCACTGGGGACAGAGACCTGTGACCACAGCTACAGACCTGCGGACACCAAAAGTTCAGAAATCCCCGCGGCAGATCCATGAGTAACAGAGCCCATCCCCCCTTCCCACAGGCTTGTGGGCAGCGCCAGAATAACTAACTGATAGACCCACCCCTTGCCAGGGCCTCAGCACTCCAGGAACTTTAGCCTGGAAATGTGCGAGCACCTTGGAACTGATCCTACTCGCAAGGCCAGCTTCTGAGCCCTGGGCTGGAAGCAAACCCGCGAACCCCAGGAACTGAGTCTAGGCGCAATGCCTGCTTCTGAGCCCTGGGCTGGAAGCAAACCCGCGAACCCCAGGAACTGAGCCTAGGTGCACTGCCGGCTTCTGAGCCCTGGGCTGGGAGCAAACGCTCAAACCCTAGGAACTGAGCCTAGGCACACTGCCGGCTTCTGAGCCCTGGGCTGGAAGCAAACGCGCGAACCCCAGAAATTTGTCGCACATATCACAGGCCCAGGGACCCCAATTCTCTGGGCAGGTGGCAGCACCAAGCACCAGTGACTTGACGGTGTCTCTTTTCACCTGCGCCTGAGATCCTGATTTCCTGTGCACTCATACTAAGAGCCAGTGATTCAAATTCGTGGTGCAAGGGCACACAGGGACCCTGATTCTCAAGGCAAGGTCGTGCGAAGGAACAGAGACTCTGATACTGGATTCTGGGGAACTCTGACTCCTGGCGCACGCGAGGGGGCTCTGGTTTTCAACACGCTTCAGGGGGGGTCTCTGTTTCAGCACGGTGCAGGCAGGGTCCCTGATTCTAAGGGCGCTTACAAGGCCACATTGAGCGCTGACAACACTGATTCTGAGCGAGCCTGATTCCCACCAACCCACAACAACCACACATGTTAGTGTCAGAGCTCTTCAGTGACACTAAGGTGGTGGGTGGCTCCCACTGCACACGGCCCAGGCCCACGCAACTCGACGTTTGAACCATCGGGAGATAATCAGAATGAAGAGACGAAACAACACCCAGAGGAAAGACAATGAGGAGTCACCAAGAAAGGACATTAATGAAGTTGAAGCATGCAACATGACAGAAAAAGAATTCAGAATAATGGTTGTACAATTCATTCACCGGATGGATGAGAAAATCAACAACCGATGCAAGAATCAGGAAGAAATGAAAAGTGATATAGCTACAATCAAAAACACCATGGAAAGTTTCAACAGCAGATTTGAAGAAGTAGAGGACCGAATTAGTGAATTAGAAGATAAGGCAGAGAAACAAGCTCAATCTGAACAGCAACTGGAGAAAAAAATTAAAAAGCAGGAGGAGAGCCTAAGGGAGCTTCAGGACAACATGAAACGAAGTAACATACACATAATAGGGCTGCAAGAAGGACAAGAAGAGCAGCAAGGATTAGAAAATCTATTTGAAGAAATAATGTCAGAAAACATCCCAGATATGGGGAAGAAAAAAGTTACACAAGTACAGAGAGTCCCAGGCAAGATGAACCCCAAAGACCCACACCAAAGCACGTCATAATAACGATGGCAAATGTACAAGACAAAGAGAGAATCTTAAAGGCTGCAAGAGAGAAACAGAGAGTTACCTACAAAGGATCCCCCATCAGATTATCAAATGATTTCTCAACAGAAACACATCAGGCCAGAAAAGAATGGACAGAAATTTACAAAGTGATGCAAAGCAAAGGACTGAATCCAAGAATACTCTATCCAGCAAGGCTATCATTCAAAATTGAAGGGGAAATAAGAAGCTTCACAGACAAAAAAAGGCTAAGGGAGTTTATCACCACCAAGCCAGCAATGCAAGAAATGCTAAAGGGAATGGTGTAAAAAGAAGAACTAAAAAGCCCAGAAAGAAAACAGCCACAAAAAAAAAAAATGGAAATGGCTACAAACAAGTACCTTTCAATAATAACTTTAAACGTAAATGGACTAAATGGTCAAATCAAAAGACATCGAGTGGCTGAATGGATAAAAAAACATGACCCATATATTTGCTGTCTACAAGAGACCCACCTCATTAGAAGGGACTCACACAGACTGAAAGTGAAGAGATGGAAAAATATCTTTCAGGCAAATGGAAAGGAAAAGAAAGCTGGGGTAGCAATACTTATATCAGACGAAATAGACCTCAAAGTGAAGGCCATAACAAGAGATAAGAAAGGCCACTTCATAATACTAAAGGGATCAATACAACAAGAGGATATAACCCTGATAAACATATATGCACCCAATGCAGGAGCACCCACATACATAAGAAAACTCCTGGAAGATATCAGGGGAGAGATCGACAACAATACAATCATAGTAGGGGACTTTAATACACCACTGACATCACTGGATAAATCCGCTAGACAAAAACTCAGCAAAGAAACAGCAATCCTAAATGACTCACTAGATCAGATGGACTTAATTGACATCTTCAGAACACTTCACCCCAAAGCCACAAAATATACGTTCTTCTCAAGTGCTCATGGGACATCTTCAAAAATAGACCACATATTGGGTCACAAACAAAGTCTCCCCAAACTCAAGAAGATTGAAATCATACTAAGCATCTTCTCAGACCACAAGGCCATAATATTAGAAATAAACTACAATAAAAACAACTCAAAATACTCAAACACTTGGAAGGTGAATAACACGTTATTAAATATTGATTGGGTTACCAATGAGATCAAAGAAGAAATTAAAAACATCCTGGAAACTAATGACAATGAAAACACAACAATCCAAAACCTTTGGGACGCAATGAAAGCAGTCCTGAGAGGGAAGTTTATAGCTCTACAGGCCTATCTCAACAAAAAAGAAAAAATGGTAGTAAATCATCTAAATCTACAGCTCAAAGAATTAGAAAGAGAGCAACAAGAAAAGCCCAGAGTGAGCAGAAGGAAGGAGATAATAAAGATTAGAGCAGAAATAAATGACATAGAGACCAAAAAAACAATACAGAAAATCAATGAAACCAAGAGCTGGTTTTTTGAAAGGATAAACAAGATTGACAAACCTCTAGCCAGGCTCACCAAGAAGCAAAGAGAAAGGACCCAAATCAACAAAATCAGAAATGATAGAGGCGAAATAACAACAGATCCCACAGAAATACAAATGATTGTTAAAAAATACTATGGACAGCTCTACTCCAACAAACTAGACAACCTGGAGGAATTGGACATATTCCTAGAAAAATACAACATTCCAAAACTTGATCAGGAAGAATCTAAAAATCTCAATAGGCCAATAACTATGGAAGAAATTGAAGCAGTCATCAAAAAGCTTCCAGCAAACAAAAGCCCAGGACCAGACAGCTTCACAGGGGAGTTTTACCAAACATTCAAGGAAGAACTAAAACCTATCCTCCTCAGATTACTACAAAAAATCCAAGAGGAAGGAACACTTCCAAGCTCATTCTATGAAGCCAGCATCACCCTAATACCAAAACCAGGTAAAGACAACACTATGAAAGAGAATTACAGGCCAATATCCCTCATGAACATAGATGCCAAAATCCTCAACAAAATCTTAGCAAATCGGATCCAGCAGTACATCAGAAAGATCATACACCACGACCAAGTAGGATTTATCCCAGGGATGCAAGGATGGTACAATATCCGCAAATCAATAAACGTGATACATCACATAAACAAATTGAAAGAAAAAAACCACATAGTCATATCAATTGATGCAGAAAAAGCGTTTGACAAAATTCAACACCCATTTTTGATAAAAACTCTCAGCAAGGTGGGAATTGAAGGATCATACCTCAACATAATAAAAGCCATATATGACAAACCCACAGCCAACATCATACTCAATGGACAAAAACTAACACCATTTGCCCTAAGAACAGGAACAAGACAAGGATGCCCACTCTCACCACTCCTGTTTGACATAGTACTGGAAGTATTAGCCATTGCAATTAGGCAAGAAGAAGAAATAAAAGGCATTCAAATTGGAAAAGAAGAAGTAAAACTGTCCTTATTTGCAGATGACATGATATTATACTTAAAAAACCCTAAAGACTCCATCAATAAACTATTAGACTTAATAAAAGAATTCGGCAATGTAGCAGGATACAAAATTAACGCCAAGAAATCTATGGCATTTCTATACACCAATAGTGAATGTGCAGAAAGAGAGACTAAAAAAGCAATCCCATTTACCATCGCACCAAAAAATTAAGCTACCTAGGAATAAACTTAACTAAAGAGGTAACAGACCTCTTCTCAGAAAACTACAGGACGTTGAAAAAAGAGATAGAGGAAGACATAAAGAGATGGAAGAACATACCATGTTCTTGGATTGGTAGAATCAACATCATTAAAATGTCCATACTGCCCAAAGCAATCTATAAATTCAACGCACTTCCCATTTAAATACCAATGGCATATTTCACAGACCTAGAACGTACTCTCCAAAAAATTCATCTGGAATAAAAAACGACCCCGAATAGCTGCAGCGATCCTGAGAAAGAACAAAGTAGGTAGAATCTCAATACCAGATATCAAGCTGTATTACAAAGCCACTGTTCTCAAAACTGCCTGGTACTGGCACAAGAACAGACATATAGATCAATGGAATAGAATAGAGAGCCCAGAAATCAGCCCCAACCAATACGCTCAATTAATATTCGACAAAGGAGGCAAGAACATACAATGGAGTCAAGATAGTCTCTTCAATAAATGGTGTTGGGAAAATTGGACAGATACATGCAAGAAAATGAAACTAGACCACCAACTTACACCATACACAAAAATAAACTCAAAATGGATAAAGAACTTAAATATACGACGGGAAACCATACAAATACTAGAAAAATCCAAAGGCAACAAAATCTCAGACATATGCCGAAGCAATTTCTTCACCGATACAGCTCCTAGGGCATTAGAAACTACAGAGAATAAACAAATGGGACTACATCAAAATAAAAAGCTTCTGCACAGCAAAAGAAACCATCAACAAAACAACAAGAAAACCCACTGTGTGGGAAAAGATATTTGCCAATGTCATATCTGATAAGGGCCTAATCTCCAAAATTTATAGGGAACTCATACAACTTAACAAAAGGAAGATAAACAATCCAATCAAAAAATGGGCAAAGGATCTAAATAGACACCTTTCAAAAGAGGACATTCAGAAAGCCAAGAGACATATGAAAACATGCTCAAAGTCACTAATCATCCGAGAGATGCAAATCAAAACAACAATGAGGTACCATCTCACACCTGTCAGACTGGCTATCATCAACATATCAACAAAAGACAAGTGCTGGAGAGGATATGGAGAAAAAGGAACACTTGTGCACTGCTGGTGGGAATGCAGACTGGTGCAGCCACTATGGAAGACAGTATGGAGTTTCCTCAAAAAACTATAAATGGAACTCCCATTTGACCCTGTGATCCCACTTCTAGGAATATATCCCAGGAAACCAGAAACACCAATCAGAAAGGATATATGCACCCCTATGTTCATAGCAGCACAATTCACCATAGCTAAGATCTGGAAACAGCCTAAGTGCCCATCTGTAGATGAACAGATAGATTAAAAAACTGTGGTACATCTACATGATGGAATACTATGCTGCTATAAAAAAGAAGGAACTCTTACCATTGGCAACAGCATGGATGGATCTGGAGAGCATTATGCTAAGTGAAATAAGCCAGTCAATGAAGGAAAAATACCACATGATGTCACTCATTTCTGGATAATAAAGACCATTATAAACTTATGAACAAAAATAGATACAGAGGCAGAGCTGCCTCGAACAGACTGTCAAACTACAGCAGGAAGGCCGGGGAGGGTGGGAGGGCAGGAGGGGGGTGGGTAAGAGATCAACCAAAGGACTTGTATGCATGAATATAAGCATAACCAATGGACATAAGACACTGGGGGGTAGGGGAGGCCAGGGGATTGTCAAGGGCGGGGGGGGGGGGGGGAAGGAGACATATGTAATACTTTTTGTAATACTTTAAGCAATAAAAAAAAGAAAGTATATATATTTAAGGTATACACTATGGTGTTTTGATATACGTATACATCGTGAAATGATTACCCACAAATCAAGCTAATTCACATATCCATCACCTCATACAGTTACTATGTTCTTTTGTTTGTGGTGAGAGCACTTAAGATCTACTCTTTTAGCAAATTTCAATAATGCAATACGGTATTGCAACCTATAGTGATTATGTTGTAAATGAGATCTCCAGAACTTATGCATCCTACATAACTGAAAAGTTTGTACCCTTTGACCAACATTTCCCCAACCCCATCCTTATCAACTACTAATCTATTCTCTGCTTTTATGAGTTTGACGTTTTAAGATTCCACATATAAGTGAGATAATGCAGTATTTGTCCTTTTTTGTTTAGCTTATTTCACTTAAAATGTCCTCCAGGTTCATCCATGTCGTTGCAATGGCATGATTTCCTTCTTTTTAAGACTGAATATTATATGTATATAATATTCTTTGTCCGTTCATTTATCAACAGACACTTAGGTTGCTCCCATATCTTAGCTACTGTGAATACTACAGCAATGAACGTGGAAGAGCAGGTATGTTTTTAAGACCTTGGTTGCAATTCTTTTAGATATATACCCCAAAATGACATTGCTTAATTTCCTTTTTAAATTGTTATTGGCAGTGTATAGAAATGCAACTGATATTTGTTGATTTTGTATCCTACATCTTTGCTAAAATCATTTATTAGTTTTAGTAGGTTTAAATGGGGGATTTTTAAGGTTTTCTACATATAAGATCATGTCAATTGTGAACAGAGGTCATTTTATTTCTTCCTTTCCTATTTGGATGCCTTTTCTTTCTTGTACTTGTCAAATGCTCTGTCTAGAACTTTCAGTATATTTCGAACAGCAAGGTGAGAGTGGGCATCAGATACTTTGATCTTAGAGGAAAAGCTCTAAGTATTTCGCCATTGTGTACCAGTATGTTAGTTGTGGGCTTTTCATACATAGCTTTTATTGCCTTCAGGTAGTTTCCTTCTATTTCTAATTTGCTGGGTGTTTTCATCATGGAAGGCTATTGAATTTTATTTATTTTATTTTTTTCTTTATTAATATATTACATATGTGTCCTTATCCCCCCATTGCTCCCCCACTCATGCCCTCACACACCCCCCTCCCCCGTGTCTGTGTCCATTGGTTAGGTGAGTTGAATTTTTTTAATGCTTTGTCTGCATCTATTGAGATGATCATGTGCTTTTGTCCTTCATTCTGTTAATGTAGTATATTACAGTGATTTTCATATATTGAACCATCTTTTATTTCCAGGTATAAATCCAACTTGGTCATGGTGTATAATCCTTTTAATGTGCTGCTGAATTTGGTTTGCTAGGATTTCATTGAGCATTTTTGCATTAATATTCACCAAATATATTAGTATGTAATTCTGTGTCTTTGCTTGGTTTTGGTATCAGAGTAATATTGGCCTTACAAAATGAGTTTGCAATTGTTTCCTCCTCCTTGATTTTTTTAAAGAATTTGAGAAATGGATTAATTATTTTTTAAATGTTTGGTAGAATTCCCAGTAAAACTATCTGGTCTTTGGCTTTTGGGGGGGGCGAGGGAGGGAGGGAGGCTTTTTATTTCCTAATTAAAAGCAATTTTATTTTATTTTTATTTTTGTATTGATTATTACATATGTGTCCTTATCCCCACATTACCCCCCTATCCCTCCCACTCATGCCCTCACCCCCCTGTTGTCTGTGTCCATTCGTTAGGCCTATATGCTTGCATATAAGTCCTTTGGTTGATCTCTCTGCTTGGGAGGCTTTTTATTACAATTATAACCTAATTACTAGTTATAGTTCTGTTCATGTTTTTTTTTTTTAAATTTCTACATGATTCATTCTTGGTAGGTTGTAGGTTTCCAGGATATATTTCTTCTAGGATATCAAATTTGTTATATAATTGTTCATGTAGTCTCTTATAATCCTTTTATTGCTGTGACATCAACTGTCCCCTCTTTCATTTTCAATTTTAGGTATTTGAGCGTTCTCTCTTTTTTTTCTTAGTCTAGCTAAGGGTTTGCCAATTTTATCAATGTTTTCATAAACCAACTTTTGGTTTCATTGATTTTTTTCCACTTTCTATTTCATAAATCTGTTTTAATCTTTATTATATATTTCCTTATTCTAATTTTGGACTTAGATTGATTTTTTCCTAATTCCCTGAGATGTAAAGTTAGGTTGGTGATTTGAGATCTTTCTACTTTTTTAATCTAAGCAATTACCACTATAAACTTTCCTGTTAGTATTGCTTTCTCTGAATTCCTTAAATTTTAGATTTTTAAAATCAGGTTTACTGAGCCCTAGCCGGTAAGGCTCAGTGGATAGAGTGTTGGCCTGCGGATTGAAGGGTCCCAGATTTGATACCAGTCAAGGGTACATGCCTGGGTTGTGGGCTCAATCCCAGTAGGGGGTGTCAGGAGGCAGTCAATCGATTATCTCTCATCATTCATGTTTCTATCTCTCTCTCCCCCTTCCTTCCTCTCTGAAATAAAAATATATTTTAAATAAAATAAAATAAAATAAAATATACCTTTTATTGAGGTAGAATTAACAATTAAATTATAGATATTTAAAATGTACAATGTGATGACATTACATATGTGTAATTTTTGAAATAATTATCAAAAACAGGTTAATTATCACATTCATCACCTCATATACTTATCTTTTTTTGTATGGTTAAGATTACTTAAGGTCTACTCTATTAGCAAATTTCAAACATACAACACAGTAGTATGATTGTAATCACCATCTGTATATACTAGTACAGTAGATCCTCAGAGATTATTCATCTATAACTGAAGGCTTATACCCTTTGATCAGTATGTCCTCAACTACCCCACTCCTAAGCCCCTCGTAACCACATTTCTACTCTTTGTTTCTATGAGGATTTTTCCCCCATTAGATTCATATATAAGTGAGACCATACAACATTTTACCTTCACTGTCTGACAAATCTCACTGAGCATAACGTCCTCTAGGCTCATCAGTGTTGTTGCAAATGGCAGTATGTCCTTTTTTTCTTAGGCTAAATAATATTCCATTACACACACACACACACACACACACACATCTTCTATATACAGTCATGCAGTAATAGACACTTGTTTCTGATTGTTTAGTTTCTTTGTTTATTTCTCTGCTGTTGTCATCCTTTGTGAATTAATTCATAGTGCTATGTATTGATTCCCTTCTCTTTATCTTTTGTGTGTCTACTGCAAGATTTTAACTGGTTATTGCTATGGTGCTTACATAAAACATCTTACAGTTTTAAGTATTTTAATCTGATAACATAACTCAATTGCATACAAACTCTACCCTTTTACTACCCCCAACTTTGTTTTGATGACCTGATTTACATATTTTTACATTGTGTATCCATTAACAAAATTTGTAGCTATAATTATTTTAATATATTTTCCCTTTAACCTTTTTTTCTTGGATAGCAGGTTTTTTTTGTTTCAACCCATTAAATATATCATATCATCCCATGTCCTTCTCACCAGCAATGTTTTTGCTGAGAAATCTGCTGATAATTTTTTAATGTTTTTTTAACTTTTTCAATTATAGTTTATATTCAATATTATTCTGTATTAGTATCAGTTATACAGCACGGTGGTTAGACAATCATATACTTTATAAGGTGTTCCCCCCTGATATTTCCAGTACCCATCTGGCAGCATACGTAGTTATTATAACATTATTGACTATATTTCTTATGTTGTAATTTACATCTCCGTATGGTATATATACAGCATAGGAAATGTAGTCTGCTGATAATTTAATAGGAGCTCACTATGTGTGACGACTTGTTCTTCTCTTGTTGCTTTTAAGACTGCTCCTATGTCTGACTTTTTAAAAATGTTTTTATTTATTTTAGAGAGGAGGGGGGAGGGATAAAAACGTCGATGAGAAAGAAAGATTGGTCAGCTGCCTCCTGTATGCCCCCTACTGAGGACCGAGCGTACAACCCTGGCACGTGTCCCAACCAGGAATCAAACCTGTGACCTCTGGGTTCATGGGTTGATGCTCAACCACTGAAACACACCAGCAGGGCTCTTTGTCTGTGACTTTTGACAATTTGATTAAATGTGTCTTGGTGTAGGTCTCTTTATATTTTTCCTAGTTGGGGTTTTTGAGCTTCTTGAATTTGTATGTCCATTTATCCTAAGATTTGGGAAGTTTTATACCATTAGTTCTTCAAATAGTTCTCTGTCCTTTTCTTCTCTTCTCTTCATGTACATATTGTTCCTACCATTGATGTCCCCTCACTCTGTTCCCTTTTTTCATTATTTTTTTCCTTTATTTTTTCCTATGCCTTAACTATTTTGAAGCCCTTCTTCAAGTTCACTAATTCTTCTAGGTCTACTATGATACCCCTCTTGTGAATTTTTCAGTTCTGTAATTATATTCTTCAATTCCTGAATTTGATTTGTTTCTTATTCATAATTTATAACTAGGTTGATATTCTATTTTGCTTTATGCATATTTTTCTGATTTTGTTTAGTTGTCCATCTGTGATCTCCTTGAATTCATAAAGCATACTTATGGCAGTTATGTTGAACTTTATGTCTGGTAATTCATATATATATATATATATCTGTTTCTTTAGGGTTGGTTTCAGGTTTTTTAATTTGTTCCTTTGATTAGGTCATGTTTCCCTGTTTCTTTGTGTACTCTGTTATATTCTGTTGGAACTTTGCCAATTGAAAAATCAGCTACCTCTCCCAGTCTTTGTGGTTTGGTTTGGTACATGGAAGACTTTCTCTAATCACCCAGCTAGAGATTCAGGAGACCTCTAAGCTTTTTCTGGCAATGTGTTGTCTAGGGCTTCTGTGTGTAATTGCCTAATTGAAGAGATTTTTCAGTTTCTATTCATATGCTTCCTTTTGGTGTCTGCGCTACTGCAACCTAGCTGGATGTCTACTAAACCACATTACTGGAGCCCCATCTCGTGTCTATTTAAGGTACTACAGACTCTGGTGCATGTCGATCTTTGTTCTCAGAGGCTCCCAACCTGGCACCTAATTCTTGTCAGAGATCAAATTCAGGTAAGACAAAAACCAGTCTCCTCAGACAGTTGCCCCATTAGTCAGAATGTTGGCTGTATGTTCTACTCTTATCTTTCTCTCCCCAGGGAGAAGCAGGGAGTTGGAAATTTTCTCCCACCATGCCTACTATGCTGGGAAGAGGGTCTGTAGTGAGTGAATGCTATAAAAAATTTTTCTAAAAGGCTTTGATTCAGTTGGCCTCATGCTTGCCTGTGATGCAGGAACCATTTAACTGGTTTCTTGACTTCTTACAAAGGCAACTGTTGTTAAATTGGTGTTTCTGTGGGGTAAGGAGGTTCTGGGGCTTCCTATTCTGACATCTTGCAGATGCCACTCTCCATGAGTCAGGTCATACTCTTTTTAAAAAGTTTTTTTGATTTATAATTCACATACCATACTATTAACCCATTTAAAGTATATAACTCAATGATTTTCAATATATTCAGATATATGTGCAACCACCACCACAGTCAATTTCAGAACATGTTTATCACCTCAAAAAGAAACCCTGTACAATTTAGCTGTCACTCCCCCTCACTCCAATCCTCTCCCAATCCTTAAGAAAATACTAAGGAGAAACCAAGATGGCGCCATAGGTAAACACCGGAGTTTGCTGCCTCGAAAAACCACTTCAAAAATACAACTAAAAGACGGAAGGGACATCATCCAGAACCACAGGAAGGCTGGCTGAATGGAAATTCTACAACTAGAAGGAAAGAGAAAACCACACCGAGACTCAGAGGAGGCGCAGTGTGGAAGTAAAATACTAAGGTGTGGAGGCACATGGGAGCGGGCTGGTGGCTGAGGGCACAGTTGTCGTTTTCAATCCGGAGGGAGTCTCGGGCTCTGAGCTCCAGTTCTGGGCGAGTCTCTGGGGACCCAGACTCATATGGGAGAAGCAGAACTGTCTGGCATCGGTCGGAACTTGAGGGCAGCTTTCTCTCGGTAGGGCTTGCAGCAATTGCCAACACTGAGAAGGGGAGCCTCTGAGAGCAGCCATAACTGCTAGCCCCGCCCTGTTGATCCTGTGGGGACCACCCCGCCAAAGCCCTGCAGGGAGGCTTTTGCTGGATAGCCTAAGACAAAGGCTAGATTAGCACCTCCCTAGAGATCCAGGAGCCAGTGTACCCAGAGGTCAGAGTGGGACCATCCAGCTTGCAGCTCCGTGGAACCATAAAGGACACACTCAGGGGGCAGACTCAGTGAGCACCAAAGCCCCATTGAAGCAAGTCTTGCCCCAGAGGGGTGTCTCCAGCACAGAAGTTCTCCCACTGCAGACACAGCTGATTCTCACAGCCAATTGGCCTGGAGGTCAATTCCTCCCAGTGTTACCTACAACAATCAAGGCTTAACTACAACAAGACTGTGGACAAAGACCACAAGGGGGTACACCAAGAGTGTCCTCCTCAGGTAATTGGGGAGGCTGAACCACTGGGCCCTAGAAGACACTTAGCACAGAAAACCACTGTATCAACACAGGGAAGCATAAAAAATGCGGAGACAAAGAAAAAGGACACAAATGACAGAAATGGAGGAAAGCAAACTACTGGATATAGAGTTCAAAACCACACTTTTAAGGTTTCTCAAGAATTTTCTAGAAACTGCCGATAAACTTAATGAGACCTACAAGAAATCTAATGAGACCCTCGAGGTTGTAATAAAGGACCAACTAGAAATTAAGCATACACTGACTGAAATAAAGACTATTATACAGAATCCCAACAGCAGACTAGAGGATCGCAAGAATCAAGTCAACGATTTGAAATACAAAGAAGCAAAAAACACCCAACCAGAAAAGCAAAATGAAAAAAGAATCCAAAAATACGAAGATAGTGTAAGGAGCCTCTGGGACAGCTTCAAGTGTACCAACATCTGAATTATAGGGGTGCCAGAAGAAGAGAGAGGGCAAGATATTGAAAATCTATTTGAAAAAATAATGACAGAAAACTTCCCCTACCTAGTGAAAGAAATAGACTTACAAGTCCAGGAAGCGCAGAGAACCCCAAACAAAAGGAATCCAAAGAGGACCACACCAAGACACATCATAATTAAAATGCCAAGAGCAAAAGACAAAGAGAGAATCTTAAAAGCAGCAAGAGAAAGAAAGCCAGTTACCTACAAGGGAGTACCCATACGAATGTCAGCTGATTTCTCAACAGAAACTTTGCAGGCCAGAAGGGAGTGGCAAGAAATATTCAAAGTGATGAATGCCAAGAACCTACAAACAAGATTACTTTATCCAGCAAAGCTATCATTCAGAATTGAAGGCCAGATAAAGAGCTTCACAGATAAGAAAAAGCTAAAGGAGTTCATCACCACCAAACCAGTATTATATGAAATGCTGAAAGGTATCCTTTAAGAAGAGGAAGAAGAAGAAAAAGGTAAAGATACAAATTATGAACAACAAATACACATCTATCAACAAGTGAATCTGAAAATCAAGTGAATAATCTGATGAAAAGAATGAACTGGTGATTACAATAGAATCAGGGGCATAGAAAGGGAGTGGACTGACTATTCTTGGGGGGGAAAGGGGTGAGCAAGATGGGGGAAGAGACTGGACAAAAATTGTGCACCTATGGATGAGGACAGTGGGTGGGGAGTGAGGGAGGAGGGTGGGGTGGGAACTGGGTGGATGGGAGTTATGGGGGGAAAAAAGAGGAACAAATGTAATAATCTGAACAATAAAGATTTATTTAATCAAAAAAAAAGAAAATACTAATCTACTTTTGGTCTCTATAGATTTTCCTATTCTGGACATTTCATATGAATGGAATTATATAATATGTTGTCTTTTAAAACTGGCTTGTTTTGCTTAGCATAATGTTTTCAAGCTTCATCCATGCTGTGGACGAAAAGGGCTACATACTAAACTTAACAAGCTCAGGGAAGGCCTACGTGATGGTCTTGCAAACTCAGAGACCTAAAGTAACCACATAGAATGGTCTGAAATTAAAACTTTCGAACTAAAAGCAGTTTATGGCAGGTAGTCATGTCCTAGGCTAGAATCTTCTCTGACAAAGGTCAATTTTCACCTTAATTGACCTTTTCTATTATCTTTTTGCATCTACAAAAAACATACCATTGGAATGTCAAAGTAATTTTCTTTTTCCAGACACCTCAAAGCACAGAGCAGAGATCACAAAACCCTTCACTGTTATTGAGTTAATTGTTGATTATTAACTATCTTGCACCCACCTATGTAAAAGATGTATGTGTCTATCATTTTACTTTTTATCCCATCCCAAAGATTTCCCCACTTTGCTTTCTCTCACCTCCCTAATCTATCACCAATGGATTTCATGCAACCAACTTGTGTTTTCTCTTTTGATTCTAATGTATAAAATAAGGTGCAAAACTGCCATTTTCTGGAGCATAATTTCAATCCTTTGAGATTTGCTTCCTGGCAATCATAGACAGTTTGACTCAAAGAAACTCACAAAAATTATGTATAGGCTTGACTGTTTCTTACGTTAACAATACTATAGCATATATTAGTATAGACATAACTCGTTCTCTACTATTCCCAAGCGACATGGGATTAGCAAATTGATTATATTGATCCTCCTCCCTGTGAGGGTTGTAAATATGCCTTGGTTTGTGTAGACACCATGCCTGGTTTAACCCAAGCTTTCCCCTGCAGTCTCACATACCATATTGCCACCACTGGGGGATTAGAGAATCTGGGTATCACATATGGTTACCCTTGTCAAATAGATAGTAATTGGAGGGGGGATATCACATTTCAAAGGTTATGATATGTAAGACTATGCAAAAGAACAGGACAATGAATGAAGGTTCCATCTCCCCCATAACCCACAAGCAGCAGGGTTGGCAGAAAGGAAGAATGGACTATTAAAGCCCCAGATTACATTACTAAAAAGTAAAACATTACAAAAGTACCACCCCAGGCTTTAATATACAGGGGTGGGCAAAAGTAAGTTTACAGTTGTGGTATGCAAAACACAGTGTTATTTAATAAAACTATTGTAATACTTATAACCTGCATGTCTTTTTCCATACGAAAAACTGTAAAGCTACTTTTGCCTACCCCTGTATTTGAATAATCACCCAGTAGGGCCATATGCCAGGCCGGGGACTGCAGTGGAAACACCAAACATCATGAAGGTATATAAAGGCACGGAAGTTGCAAGAGACGACCATGGCTCTGACTCTCACTGTGGATCAATGTGCTATACCGCCGAAAACACCAAGCCCATCATGCCTGGGAAAGGCATTTTTTACTGGAATTTGCAACAGGACGTCCCACCAGGATGGGTGATTTACTTCACACCCCTGGGTGAGGGGGAACTTCTCAGTGACCACTGGGATCCTACTGTCCTGCTGCACGCTGGACCAATTGAAACATATTGTATCTGGAATGATACACACACCATTAAAAGAGGGGAGAAGGTGGGCATCCTGGTCTGGCATATCCGATCCCCAGTCTACCGCCTCATACCTGATATGCTGCCTCCTCTGGGCATCATGTATGGTATTCACAACAATGTCAAGTTCCTAAAGCTTCAGCCACATTAACATCTAAGGATCAGGTCAGAAGTGTTATTTTTATAGAAGGGGAAGACCTCCCCATAAAAATTTATACTAAATATCTGTCTTTCTGGCTTTAAGCTTGTTGCCCCTGTGGTATCTGGTAATGGGATCGGTACACATTCTATTTTCCACTGGTATGATCATTTGGCTGCTGTCTATATTCCCTCCATTAGCCTGAAGGACATTATAGCACACATAGAAGCCAATATGGAAAACAGTATGGAGGTTCCTCAAAAAATTCAAAATATAACTACTACATGACCCAGCAATCCCACCTCTGGGTGTATATCTAAAGGAAATAAAAATCGCTATCTTGAAGGGCTATCAGCACTCCCATATTCATTGCAGCATTATTCATAATAGCCAAGATATGGTAACAACCTATGTGTCAACCAATGGATGAAAGGATAAAGAAGATGATACATACACACACACACACACACACACACACCACAGAGGAATATAATGCAGACATTCAGGCATGATAAAGATAGAAATCCTGCCATATTCAACAACTTGGATGAACTTTGAGGGCATTATGCTAAGTGAAATAAGTCAAATGGAGAAAGACAAATACTGTATAATATCCCTTATATGTGGAATCTAAAAAAAGCCTAACTCAGAGAAACAGAGTTGTTACCAGGGGGTGGGGAGGTGGAAGAAATGCGGAGGTATTGGTCAAAGGGTATCAACTTTCAGTTATAAGATTAACAATTTCTGGGAATCTAATTGCAGCATGGTAACTATGGCTAATACTGTATAATACAGTTGAATGTTGCAAAAAGGTTAGATACTAAATGTTCTCACCACAAAAAAGAAATAATTGTGTGACAGAATGAAGGTGCTAACTAATGTTATGGTGGAAATCATTTCACAATATGTAAATGTATTAACTAAACACATTGTATACCATAAACTTATGCAATGTTATGTGTCAATTATATCTCAGTAAATCTGGGGGAAATATAAAATATATAATGAAAAATGTTAAAATATAATATACAGAAAAATATTAATACACAATTGTTCATAGTATTCTCTTATAATCTTTTATATCTCTATGAGGTCACTAGCAATGCCCCCACTTTAATTTCTGATTTTAGTTATTTGTGTCATCTCTCTTTTTACTTTGCAGTTTAGCTAAAGGTTTGTCAATTTTTTAAATATTTTCAAAGTACCAATTTTTGGTTTCATTAATTTTCTCTATTATTTTTCTATTTTCTACTTTGTTTATCTCTGACCTGATCTTTATTATTGCCTTTCCTATGCTAGCTTTGGATTTAGTTTACTCTTCGTTTTCTGGGGCCTTAATGTATAAGGATAAGTTATTATTTTGTGATCTTTTAATGCAGGCATTTACAGCTACAAATTCCCTCTGATCACTGCTTTTGCTGTATCCCATAAGTTTTGGTATGTGGTAGTTTTGTTACTATTTGTCCTTAAGAATTTTGTAATTATCCTTGTATTTTATTGTTCATTATTTATAGAAGTTTTCATTTCATTCTTATTTGAAATATATTTGACATATAACATTGTGCAAATTTAAAGTTTACAACATGTTGGAGAACCAAGATGGTGGCATAGGTAAATGCCTGTACTTGCTGCCTCCCACAACCACATCAAAATTACAACTAAAATACAGAACAACTATCATTCAGAACTTCCCAAAATCTGGCAGAATGGAAGTCCTACAATTAGAGAATTAAATAAGAAAGCACATTAAGACTGGTAGGAGGGGTGGAGATGAGGAATAGGCTGGCCTGACACCCACCTGTACCATTTTTTTAATAGGGAGGGAGATCGTCTCTGCAGAGACCACCCATGAGGAGCAAGGGATCCAAGCACCACACCAGACCCCAGCCCAGGGTTCCAAAGTTGAGAAGTCCCCACAACTATGGACTGTAAAAAGCAGCAGGGAGTGACACAGAGGCTACTGGAGACTCAGGTGTTACATTTAAAGGGCTGGTGCATGAACTGATTCAGACTCCCAGCACCGGACAACTTTGGGGGACCCAGACATACATGGGGAAGAACTGGATTATCTGCCATTGGGGCAGGAACTTGGGGGTGGCTTTCTCCCAGACTAGGGTGCTCACAGGGGTCACTGTTCCTGTGCTGGGACCTCTCCTGTTGCAGAGCTGACTGGCAGCCATAGCTGAGTCTCCATCAGCCTGGAGCACACTGTTTGCTCCACCATAGGGATTCTCTGAAACTCTACCCCATTCATTTGCAGCCCCACCCAAGCTGTTGCAGCAACTTTTCCATATGAATGACCTGTCCTGGCTCAGGCTTCAAGCTTTGCTAAAATCTCTCAAACAAGCTACAGCTGGTGATAGTGTGGCCCAAACCTATCAATGAAAGGCCCAAGACCCAGAATTAGCACCAGTCTGCCTTGCTACACCTGGGCCTCACCTGGGAAACTCCAAGCCCAATAAAAATAGCAAATAGTAGCCACCTGCAGATACCTCTGTAGCTCCTGCTGGGTGGCCGCAGGCAGTGGCTGACTTTCTACCTCCCTGGAGGCCCTAGAGCCAGTGCACCTGGTGGACAGCTTCAGACCATAGCAGATTACAACTCTATACATCCACAAGCAAAACACTCAAGAGGCAGACTCAGTGAGCACCAAAGCCCCACTGAAGCAAGTCCTACTCCATAGGGGTATTTCCTGCACAGCAGCTCTCCCACTGTGGTCAAAGCTGATCTTCACAGCCAACTGGCCAGGAGGTCAACTCCTCCCAGTGATGCCAACAGCAATCAAGTCTCAACTACAAGACTGTGCACACAGCCCACACAGGGGCACACCTAGACTGCCCAGCTCAGGTGAATGGGGAGGCTGAGCCACTGGGCCCTACAGAGCATCTACTACACAAGGCCACTCTACCAATTCCAGGAGACATAACAGCTCTACCTAATACATTGAAACAAACACAGGGAAGCAGCCAAAATGCGGAGACAAAGAAACATGTCACAAATGAAAGAAATGGAAGCAAGAAAACTACTGGATACAGAGTTCAAAATCATGGTTATAAGGTTACTCAAGGATCTTTATGAGACACTAGGATCTTAGTGAGAATGTCAAAGACATGAAAAAGGACCAGTCAGAAATTAAGCATACACTAACTGAAATAAAAAATAATTTACAGGGATTCAAAAGTAGAGGATTTCGAGAATCAAATCAATGATTTATATGGTCCTTTTCCATGTCTTGGACACAGACAATAGGGGGTGAACGCCTGGTCTGGGGGGCCGGAAGTAGGCTGGTAGAGGTCAATGTGGGAAAAAGGGGACATATGTACTACTTTCAACAATAAAGAATTTTTAAATATTTAATCTTAAATTTTTTAAAAAATGAATTGAATATTTTGTCTCTTTCATGCCAAACACTTGTTTGATTGAATTTTCACATTGTAAACATGTTTTTAACTAATTTCAACAAACTTTACCTTAAAGACAAAAAAGTCATGACATTTAAATGTCACAAATATTTGCTACAAAGGTCTTTTTATTTCAAAGTTAGATCAAAAGAAAGGCACCAAATGTTAATGGTGGGTATCTGTGATTGTAAATTAATGAGTGACATTTCTTCTATTTTGTACTGTCCAAATCTCCTATAATAAACATCCTATATAATGAAAGGGTAATATGCAAATTGACCCTAACAGCAGAACGGCTGGGAATGACTGGTCACTATGACACACACTGATCACCAGGGGGAAGATGCTCAATGCAAGAGCTTCCCCCTGGTGGTCAGTACACTCCCACAGGGAGAGCTCTGCTCAGCCACAAGCCAGGCTGATGGCTGCCAGTACAGTGGTGGTGGTGGGAGCCTCTCCCGTCTCCTCAGCAGTGCTTAGGATGTGCAGCTTAGGCCTGCTCCCCGCTGGCAAGTGAATATCCCCTGAGGGCTCCCGAGCTCCCAGAGGGATATCTGACAGCCAGCTTGGGCTGAGGGACCCTCCCGAGTGCACAAATTTTTGTGCACCGGGCCTCTAGTTAAGTATAAAATAAAACACATTCCGGTTGAAAAAACATAAAGTGAGTATCTTGTAGACAGTATGTAGTATATCATGGTTTTTTTACGTACATTCAGCCAATCTTTTTCTTTTGATTGGAGAATTTAATTCATTTACATTTAAATCACTGATAAGGGATTTTTGCCCTTTTGATATATTTCTCAGTTGTTTTGTTCCCATTTCCTCTATTATTGCTTTCTTTTATGTTTAGTTGATTTTTTATTAAGGGTTTGTTTTTTATAGAGCAGTTTTAATTCACAGCAATATTGATGGGAGGTATAGAGATTTCCCATGTATACCCTGGTCCCATATGTGCATATATGCATAGATTCCCCCATTTTCATCATCTTCCAACACAGCAGTACCTTTGTTACAATTGCTGAACCTATACTGATATATCATAATCAACCAAAGTCCATAGTTTACATTACAGACAGCTCACTCTTGGAATTGTATTTTCTATGGATTTAGACAAATGTATAGTGACATATATCCATTATTATGGTATCATGCAGAGTATTTTCACTCCCCTAAAAGTCTTTTGTGCTCTGACTAGTCATCCCTCTTCAACTGACAGAAACCACTGATCATTTTCACTGTCTCCACATAAGACCCCAAATAACAAAAACAATCCTGAGAAAGAACAAAGTTGGAGGTATCACACTTCCTGATTTCAAGCTATATTTATTACAAAGCTACAGTAATCAAAATAATGGTACTGGCATAACAATATACACAAAGACCAATGGAACAGAATCAAGAGCATAGAAATAAACCTCATATATACAGCTAACTAATATTTGACAAGGTCAACTAAGAATACTCAATGGGGAAAAGATAGTTTCTTCAATAAATGTTGTTGGGAAAACTGGATAATCACATGCAAAAGAATAAAACTGCACCCCTATCTTATACCTTCACAAAAATTAAACTTAAAATGTATTAAAGAGTTAAATCTCTATATAAAACCTTAAAACTTCTAGAATAAGACAGGGGAAAAGCTTCTTGACATTAGTCTTGGCAATAATTCTTTTGGCAATAATTTCCTTCATATGTCAACAAACGGCACAAGCAATAAAAGCAAAAATAAAAAGTGGGACTACACTAAACTAAAAAGCTGTGCACAGCCAAAGAAACCATCGACAAAATGAAAAGTCAACCTACTGAATGAAAGAAAATATGTGCAAACCATCTATCTGATAAGAGGTTAATATCCAAAATATATAAGAAACTTATGCAACTCAATAGCAAAAAGGTAAGCAATCTGATTTTTAAAATGGGCAGAAGACCTGAATTAACATTTTTCAAAGACATACATAGGGCTAACCAGTATATAAAAGATGTTTAACATCACTAATCAGGGAAATGCAAATCAAAACCAGAATGAGATATCACCTCACATCAGCTAGAATGGTTATTATAAAAAAGACAAGAAATAACAAGTGTTGACAAGGATAAGAGGACCCTCATGCACGGTTGGTGGGAATGTAAATTGGTGCAGCCACTATGGAAAACAGTATGGAAATGCGTCAAAAAATTAAAAATAGAACTACCATATGCTCCAGCAATTGCACTTCTGGGTATTTATCCAGAGGAAACAAAAACGCTAATGTGCAAAAATATATGTATGCCTGTGTTCACTGCAGCATTGTTACATTAGCCAAGATATGGAAGCAATCCAAGTGTCTATCAATGGATAAAGAAAATGTGGTGTATACAGGCAATGGAATATTATTTAGCCATAAAAAGCAATGAAATCTGGTCGTTTGCACAAATGGATGGACCTTGAGGGCATTATACTAAGTGAAATAAATCAGACAAAAGCAATACCCTATGATCTCATTTATATTTAGGTTCTGAAAGAAAACAAACAGAGAACAGACTAAGGGGTGGGGAGTGCCAGAGGCAGGGTGAGGAGTGGGAGAAATGGATTAAGGGGGTTAAAAGGTACAAATTTCTAGTTATAATATAAATTAGCGTCCTGGTGCATGAATTTGTGCACAGGTGGGGTCCCTTGGCCTAGCCAGTGATTGGACCAATCGGGGCCATTTGGCCCAGTCCCCATTGGGGCGATTGGGGCCGGCCAGCCAGGGAGAGGGGCTGTGGGAGGTTGGCCGGTGGCGGGAGGTTGGCTGTGGGAGCACAGTGACCACTAGGGGGCAGCTCTTGTGTTGAGTGTCTGCCCCCTGGTGGTCAATGCGTATCATAGCTACTGTCCGGTTATAACAGTCGCTTAGGCTTTTATACATATAAAGTCATGTGATACAATTTACAGCATGGTGACTAATAATACTGTATTGTATATTTGAAAGTAGATAAAAGAGTAAATCTTAAAAGTTCTCATCACAAGAAAACAAATTTTAACTATGTACAGTGATGGCTGTTAATTATACATATTGTGGTGACTACTTCATAATATATATTACTATCAAATAATTTTGCTGATTTCTTCACTGATACAGCTCCTAGGGCACTTGAAACTAAAGAGAAAATGAACAAATGGGACTACATCAAAATAAAAAGCTTCTGCACAGCAAAAGAAACCAACAAAACAACGAGAAAACCCACTGTGTGGGAAAACATATTTGCCAATGTCATATCTGATAAGGGCCTAATCTCCAAAATTTATAGGGAACTCATACAACTTAACAAAAGGAAGATAAACAATCCAATCAAAAAATGGGCAAAGGACCTAAATAGACACCTTTCAAAAGAGGACATTCAGAAAGCCAAGAGACATATGAAAACATGCTCAAAGTCACTAATCATCCGAGAGATGCAAATCAAAACAACAATGAGGTACCATCTCACACATGTCAGACTGGCTATCATCAACAAATCAACAAATGACAAGTGCTGGAGAGGATGTGGAGAAAAAGGAACACTTGTGCACTGCTGGTGGGAATGCAGACTGGTGCAGCCACTATGGAAGACAGTATGGAGTTTCCTTAAAAAACTGAAAATGGAACTCCCATTTGACCCTGTGATCCCACTTCTAGGAATATATCCCAAGAAACCAGAAACACCAATCAGAAAGGATATATGCACCCCTATGTTCATAGCAGCACAATTCACCATAGCTAAGATCTGGAAACAGCCTAAGTGCCCATCAGTAGATGAATGGATTAGAAAACTGTGGTACATCTATATGATGGAATACTATGCTGCTCTAAAAAGGAAGGAACTCTTACCATTTGCAACGTCATGGATGGAACTGGAGAGCATTATGCTAAGTGAAATAAGCCAGTCAATGAAGGAAAAATACCACATGATCTCACTCATTCATGGATAATAGAGACCATTATAAAAACTTTTGAACAATAATAGATACAGAGGCAGAGCTGCCTCAAACAGATTGTCAAACTGCAGCAGGAAGGCCGGGGAGGGTTGCGGGGCAGGAGGTAGGGGGGTAAGAGATCAACTAAAGGACTTGTATGCATGCATATAAGCATAACCAGTGGACATAAGACATTGGGGGATAGGGGAGGCTAGGGGACTGTCTAGGGCGGGGGGATAAAATGGACACATATGTAATACCCTTTGTAATACTTTAAGCAATAAAAAAAATAATAATAATAATTTTGCTGTACACCTGAAACTAATTTATTTGGCAGTTATATCTTAAATAGGTAAATAAATAAAGTACAAAATTTGAATAAAAATATGGAAATCTTGCTATTTGAGATAACACTGATGGACCTTGAGGGCATTATGCTAGATGAAATAAGTCAGAGGGAGAAAGAGAAATACTATGTGACCTGACTAATATGGAGAGTCTAAAACAGGGGTGGGCAAACTTTTTGACTCGAGGGCCACAATGGGTTCTTAAACTGGACTGGAGGGCCGGAACAAAAGCATAGATGGAGTGTTTGTGTGAACTAATATAAATTCAAAGTAAACATCATTACATAAAAGGGTACGGTCTTTTTTTCAATAGTTTTATTCATTTCAAACGGGCCGGATCTGGCCTGCGGGCCGTAGTTTTCCCACGGCTGGTCTAAAACAAATACAAAAACTGAACCCAAACAGAGAACAGATTGGTGGTTGTCAGATGTGGGGATGGAACGTGGAAAAAATGGGTGAAGGTGGTCAAAAGATAGAAACATTCTGTTATAAAAGAAACTAGTGGCCCAGTGCACAAATTTGTGCACATTGAAAGGAAATTAATTAGAATATTTTTATATCGCTATTCGCCTTTCTCTATAATAGAAGTGTCAACCAAATTCATGATCAAAAATGACAGATTGAAAGAAATGCATGCGATTGGTGCCAGCAAGAGCTTTGTATGTATCACACATGTGCAAGTTAACTTAGCCTTTTGATATATATAGAATAAACTTGCTTAATTAGACCTGCTTTCTGATGTAGCTAAACTTTTTCCAGCCCAGTGAAACACCCCAACTTCTCTTTCAGGTAATTATCAGCAACACAGAAGTAAATATCAACACAAAGCAGATTATTATTGAAGATCACACAGAGAGAACAAAGGGTAAACTATTTAACTGCAGCAGTGTTTGACTATATTCTGTGCAATGAGAAAACCCGAAGTCATTTTCAAGGTCCACCATTTCTTACTTCTTTTCAGTCAGGTCAAGTTTCTAAGCTTTCTAAATCTCTACTTTCCAGCGAATGAAAAGAAAACAGGATTGCACCGAGTCTCCTATCTACCCACTCCAGGACTTCTGTGAGGATTAAATGAGATGAAGCACAGGAAAATGCTTCATAGACATTTGGTTACAGAGTGAAATGTTTCCACCTGGCTATAAAGCAAGTCATGTTCCTGAGCTGAAGAAACTATAAGGAGGCTACTCATTGCTAGGGAGAGGAAGCCGGGGGTTGCTTCGTGATGTCATTACCTGGACGGACACATAGCATATTAGCCTTTTATATACAGACTAGAGTCCCAGTGCACAAAAATTTGTGCACTCGGGGGGTAGGGGGGGTCCCTCAGCCCGGCCTATGCCCTCTCGCAGTCTGGGACCCCTCGGGAGATAACGACCTGCTGGCTTAGGCCTGCTCCTGAGTGGCAGAGGGCAGGCCCAATCCCTAGGTGCAGCTCCTGGTTGGGCTCAGAGCAGGGCTGATTGGGGAGTTGGGGCACCTTCCCCTGTCATGCACAGAGCAGGGCAGATAGGGAGGTTGCGATGCCACCCTCAGTCACGCTCAGGGTAGGACCGATTGGGGGGTTGGAGCACCGCCCCGTCACACTCAAGGCAGGGTCGATGGGGAGGTTGCAGTGCCACCCCGTCATGCACAGAGAAGGGCCCATCAGGGGGGTTGGGGCACTGCCCCCTGTCATGCACAGAGCAGGGCCCATCAGGGGGGTTGGGGCTCCATACCCTGTCACGCACAGAGCAGGGTCAATCAAGGGGTTGGGGAGCTCCCCCGTCATGCACAGAGCAGGGCCCATCAGGGGGTTGAGGAGCTCCCCCCTGTCACTTACAGAGTAGGGTCAATAGGGGAGTTGGGGCACCGCCCCCTGTCACACTCAGGGCAGGGTGGATCAGGGGGTTGGGGCGCCGCCCTCTATCACCCACAGAACAGGGCCGATGAGGGATTTGGGGCACCGCCACTGTCACACTCAGGGCAAGGCCGATGGGGAGGTTATGGCTCTACCCCATCACACACAGAGCAGGGCCCGTGGGGGGGGCGTTGGGGAGCTCCCCCCGTATCAGGCACAGAGCAGGGCCGATCAGGGGGTTGGGGCGCCTTCCCCTGTCACAAACAGAGCAGGGCCGATAGGGAGGTTGTGGCCCTGCCCCCTGTCACACACAGAGCCGCAGGGCAATCAGGGGGTTTGGGCGCTGCCCCCTGTCACACTGATCCAGGTGCTGGGAGGCCTCTCAGCTCTGCTGATCCCAGTGCTGAGAGGCATATTACCCTTTTACTACATAGAATAGAGGCCTGGTGCACGGGTGGGGGCCGGCTGGTTTGCCCTGAAGGGTGTCCTGGATCAGGGTGGGGGTCCCCACTGGGGTGCCTGACCAGCCTGGATGAAGCGATGATGGCTGTTTGCAGCTGGTCACACACCCTTCAGGGTGGGGGTCCCCACTGGGGTGCCTGGCCAATCTGGGTGAGGGGCTGAGGGCTGTTTTCAGTTTGGGACTGAAGCTCCCAACTGCTCTTTTTTTTCTTTTTCTTTTTTTATTCTGGGCCAGCTTTGGCTCTGAGGCTCCAGCTCTTAGGCCTCTGCTCCTGAAAGCAGGTATCTGGTTTGTTTTGGTTCTCAAAACTCTGTATCAACTCCAGGTCTGAGATCCCAGCCGGCTGAAAGCTGGTTTCTGGGGTTTTGTTTAGCTCTATATTTGTTACAATGTTTAAAACTGCAGGCTCAGAGGCCTGCAGCAGCCTGCAGGGAACGTTGGAGTCCTCCATCACTGAAGCAAGCAAGCCTCATGTTAGTTTCAAGCTGCCTGGCTGCCTGCCGCCATCTTGGCTGACAGTTAATTTGCATATTGCCTTGATTAGCCAATGAGAAGGGTAGCGGTCGTACGCCAATTACCATGTTTCTCTTTTATTAGTGTAGATAAGTCCTAGGGATGTAATGTACAGCATGGTGACTATAAACAATAATACAGTATTGTACAGTTGAAAGTCACTAAGAGAACAATCTTTAAAATTCTCATCACACAAAAAATTATAACCATGTGTGGTCATGGTTGTTAACTAACTTATTGTGGTGATATTTTGCAATATGTACAAATATCAAATCATTATGTTGCACACCTGAAAGTAATATAATATTACATGTCATGTATATCTCTATAAAAATGTTTGCAAAAGACACATCTAATAAGGGACTGTTATCCAAAATATAAAAAGAAGTCTTAAAAATAAACAATAAGAAAGCAAACACTCACCCAAAAAATGGGCCAAAGACCTCATCAAACAGTTCACCAAAGACGATATATAGATAGCAAGTAAGCACATAAAAAGAAAATCCACATCATATGTCTTCAGGAAATTGCAAACTAAAACAACAAGGAGATATCACTACACACCTATTAGGATGGCCAAAACCCAGAGCACAGACAACACAAAATGCTGACAAGAATGTGGAGTGACAGGAATTCTCTAATTCATTGCTAGTGGGAATACAAAATGGTGTAGTCACTTTGAAAGTTTGCTGGTTTATTACAAAACTGAACTTACTGTTACAAAACAACCCAGCAAACACACTCCTTGGTATTTACCTAAAAAAGATGAAAACTTATGTCCACTCAAAAATCTGCACACAGATATTTATAGCAGCTTTATTAATAATTTCCAAAACTTTGGAAGCAACCAAGATGTCCTTCAGTAGGTGAATGGACAAATAAACTTAGTACATCTAGACAATGGAATAGTATTCAGTACTATAAAGAAATGACCTATCAAGCCATGAAAAGATATGGAGGAACCTTAAATGCTTACAACTAAGTGAAAAGAGCCAATCTGAAAAGGCTACATACTTTATGATTCTAACTAAATGACATTCTGGAAAGAGCAAAACTATGGAGACAGCAAAAAAGATCAGTGGTAGCCAGGCGTTGTGGGGTAGAAGGGGACTGGGCACAAAGGATTTTTAGGGCAGTGCTCTCTGTAGTACTACAATCATGGAAACATGTCATTATACATTTGTTCAAGCCCACAGAATGTACATCAAGAGTGAACTTTAAGGTAAACTATGAACTTTGTGAGATCATGTTGTATCAACATAGGTTCATCAACTGTAACAAAAGTACCACTCTGGTGGAGAATGTAGAAAATGGGGTAGGCTCTGAGGGTGTAGAGGCAGGGGGGTTTCGGGAAATCTCTGTACCTTTCTCTCAAATTTGCTGTGAACCTACACCTACTCTAAAACAATAGTCTTCAAAAGAGAAGACAACTTACAGAATGGAAGTTGTAATATTTACAAACCATATACTTGATAAGGGTTTAATATCTAGAACAGGGGTCCTCAAACTACGGCGCCCAGGCCACATGCAAATACAAATATTGTATTTGTTCCCGTTTTGTTTTTTTACTTCAAAATAAGATATGTGCAGTGTGCATAGGAATTTGTTCATAGTTTTTTTTTTTAAACTATAGTCCGGCTCTCCAACAGTCTGAGGGACAGTGAACTGGCCCCCTGTTTAAAAAGTTTGAGGACCCCTGATCTAGAACATACAAAAAGCTCTAACAATTCAACAACAAAATGACAAACAGTCCAATTAAAAATAAACAAAAGACTTGAATAGACTTTTCCAAAGAAGTTATACAAATGACCAACAAACACATGAAAAGTTGTTTAACAGCACTGAAAAATACAAAATCCTATATAATAAAGAGGTAATATGCAAATTGACCCTCACTCTGTCATGCTGTCACAAGAAGGCTGCGCCCACAGCAGAGGCGGGGTTCCCATAATGAGACGTAACAAGGGATCAGAAGGGACCTGAGGCTGTGTGGCACCAGGCCAGGGCGGGGGACCTGAGGCTGCGCCCCCCCATCCAGTGGGGCTTGATGGGGGACCTCAGGCCACACCCCCCTACCCAGCAGGGCTTGAGGCAACCTCAGGCCGTGCCCCTGCCTGGCAGGGATTGACAGGGGGGACCTCAGGCCACGCCCCCCCCACCCCAGGCCAGGGGACCTGAGGCAGCACTCCTCGCCCAGCATCAGGCCGGGGGATCGAGGCTGTGCCCCCCACCTAATGGGGCTTGACAGGGGACCTGAGGCTGTGCTCCCCACCCATCAGGGCTTGACGGGGGACTTGAGGCTGTGCCTCCGGCCCAGCACCAAGCCAGGGGACCCAAGGCTGCACCCCAAGTGGGGCTTGACAGGGGTTGGGCCAGCTAGGTCTGGATCTCGCCTAATGGGGGTGGGGCCGGCCGGTTCTGGGTCTCGCGTGATTTCGAGGTGCACATGGTGGGCGGGGATTTGACTCTGGGTCCTGCGGTGTGCCCAAACTCTGACAGGAGGAAGATTTTCATAAACATTTTACTAATTTTCTTTCATCTCTGACATTTCTATTACAGAGAAAGGGCAAACAGCAATATTAAAACATTTCCTCTAATTAATTCCCTTTTAATGTGCATGGATTTTGTGCACCGTGGGGCCACTAGTAAAACCATAAGGAGATATCACTTTCTACCTGCTATGCTGGCCATCATCAAGAAAACAGAAACTAACAAGGGTTGGTGAAGATGTGGAGAAATTGGAACCTTCATTCATGGATGGTAGGACTATAAAATAGTGCAGCAACTATGCAAAGTTTGGTACTTTCTCAAAAAGTTAAACAGAATTACCATATGAGCCAGCAATTCCACTCCTAGGTATAGGCCCAGGAGAATTGAAAACAGGTGTTCTAAAATGACTGATAACTGCATACCTCTGTGCTTATACTAAACTAGAGGCCCGTTGCACGAAGATTTGTGCAATAGGCCTTCCTTCCTCTGGCTGCCAGCACCGGTTTTCCTCCGGCACCCGGGACCCAGGCCTTTGGTCCAGCCGCAGCGGCGAGGCTTGGCTTCTCTGCTGGATGCTTGGCTTCTCCACTCCGGCCGCAACAGTGAGGCTTGGCTTCTCGGACCGCAGCAGCGAGGCTTGGCTTCTCCGCTCCAACCGCAGCGAGGCTTGGCTCCTCCGCTCTGGCTGCAGCAGAGAAGCCAAGCCTCTTCAGTCTTCAGTTGTCTTCAGTCTTCGCTTCGTGCCTGCATATGCAAATCAATTGCCACCTTTGTTGGGTAATTTGCATACTCATCCTGATTGGCTTGTGGGCATAGCAGAGTGACACCAATTTGAATGTTTCTCTTTTATTAGTGTAGATACCATTGAATCATTCACTTTAAATGTGTGACTTGTACGTTACATGAATAATATCTCAATATAACTGATATACACACATATGCATACACAAACATACAAGGTGTCCCCCAAATGTATACACACTTATTATATACTAGAGGCCCGGTGCACAAAAATTTGTGCACTCAGGGGAGCGGAGGGTCCCTCAGCCCGGCTTGTGCCCTCTCGCAGTCTGGGACCCCTCAGGAGATAATGACCTGCTGGCTTAGGCCTGCTCCCGGGTGGCAGAGGGCAGGCCCAATCCCTAGGTGCAGCCCCTGGTTGGGCTGAGAGCAGGGCCGATTGGGAAGTTGGGGTGCCGCCCCCTGTCATGCACAGAGCAGGGCGGATCAGGAGGTTGCGATGTCACCCTCAGTCACGCTCAGGGTAGGGCCGATTGGGGGGTTGGGGCACCGACCCTTGTCACACTCAAGGCAGGGTCGATGGGCAGGTTGCAGTGCCACCCCCTGTCACGCACAGAGCAGGAACAATCAGGGGGTTGGGGCGCTGCCCCCTGTCATGCACAGAGCAGGGCCCATCAGGGGGGTTGGGGCTCTGTACCCTATCACGCACAGAGCAGGGCCCTTAAGGGTTTGGGGAGCTCCCCCCTGTCATGCACAGAGCAGGGCCCATCAGGGGGTTGAGGAGCTCCCCCCTGTCACTCACAGAGTAGGGCCGATAGGGGAGTTGGGGCACCGCCCCCTGTCACACACAGAACAGGGCGGATCAGGGGTTTGGGGCGCCCTGTATCACCTACAGAGCAGGGCCGATCAGGGGGTTGGGGCGCCACCATGTCACACTCAGGGCAGGGCCAATGGGGAGGTTGTGGCTCTACCCCATCACACACAGAGCAGGGCCCGTGGGGTGGGGGTTGGGGCGCCGCCCTCTATCACCCACAGAGCAGCACCAATCAGGGGGTTGGGGCGCCGCCACTCTCACAATCAGGGCAGGGCCGATGGGGAGGATATGGCTCTACCCCGTCACACACAGAGCAGGGCTGTTCAGGGGGTTGGGGCGCTGCCCCCTGTCACACACAGAGCAGGGCCTATCAGGGGGTTGGGGCGCTGCACCCTGTCACACACAGAGCCGCAGGGCAATCAGGGGGTTTGGGAGCTCCCCCCATCAGGCACAGAACAGGGCTGATCAGGGGGTTGGGGCACCTTCCCCTGTCACAAAAAGAGCAGGGCAAATAGGGAGGTTGTGGCCCCGCCCCCTGTCACACACTGAGCTGCAGGGCGATCAGGGGGTTTGGTCGCTGCCCCCTGTCACACTGATCCTGGTGCCGGGAGGCATATTACTCTTTTACTATATAGGATAGAGGCCTGGTGCATGGGTGGGGGCCAGCTGGTTTGCCCTGAAGGGTGTCCTGGATCAGGGTGGGGGTCCCCACTGGGGTGCCTGGCCAGCCTGGGTGAGGGGATGATGGCTGTTTGCAGCTGGTCACATACTCTTCAGGGTGGGGGCCCCCACTGGTGTGCCTGGCCAGTCTGGGTGAGGGGCTGAGGGCTGTTTTCAGGCTGGCGGGTGACTGAAGATCCCAACCACTCCTTTTTTTCTTTTTTATTCTGGGCTAGCTTTAGCTCTGAGGCTGCAGCTCTTAGGCCTCCGCTGCTGAAAGCAGGTTTCTGGCCTTTGTTTACCTTCTGTATTTGAAACAATGTTGCGATCCTGCTGGCTGAAGCCCAGCAACTAAAGCAGGTTTCTGGGGTTTTGTTTAGCTTCTATATTTGTAACATAGTTGCTTAGAGTTGCAGCTCAGAGGCCGGCAGCGGCAGGCGGGGAACGTTGGAGTCCTCCGTCACTGAAGCAAGCAAGCCTCATGTTCGCTTTAAGCTGCCTGGCTGCCAGCCGCCATCTTGGCTGGCAGTTAATTTGCATATTGCCCTGATTAGCCAATGGGAAGGATAGCGGTTGTATGCTAATTACCATATTTCTCTTTTATTAGATAGGATTATTAATTCAAATGGGTTAAATTTGAAAAGAAAGAAACATCAATTGAGCTATCAGCTGTTAAAGTGTGTATACATTTTTAGGGACATCGCTGTATATGAAATGAGGTACTAATATGCTATAACATAAATGAACCTTGAAAACATTATGTTATGTAAAAACAGCCAGTCACAACAGACCACATATTATATTATTCCATTTATAATATATGAAATGTCCAGAATAGGAAAAATATATAGAGATAAAATATACATTAATGGTTGCCCAGGGCTTGTCGGAATGGAGGATTAAGATGGTCATAGCTAAAGGTTACAGGGCTGTTGTTTTTTTTGAGGTAATGAAAATATTCTAAAAGTGATTGGGGTGATGGTTCCACAACTCTGTGTATATATTAAAAACCATTGAATTATATACTTTAATGTGAATTAACATCACAAGAAAGCTGTTTTCTATGAAAAATTAAAACAGTTCACTAGAAGAGAAGAGCAATAATACCTGGAACCCTTGTGTGCCAGTATTTACCTGCTCTAGTCAACTAGAGGACAGGCCATGTAATCCACATGGACAGCATAGGATCTACTGGCTGAATATGCATGATCTGTGTACTCCATGGTTTACTGTGAACTTGCTTATGAAGAATGGCAATGCAAGTTTCTACAGACTGAACCCACCTTTGCCACTCTGGCTTTCCCTCACAGAAACTCTTGCAGCTTTATATTTCCAATGGTCACTGATAATTTGCTGAGGAAAATGACAGTGCTTTTTCTCTATTTCCCTGCTTCCAAGATGCTAAAGATTCTTCCTCAGGAAATATTCTAGTGTCCTGATATAACATTTGACAGGAAATGAACCAGCCCTCTTCAGAGCAAAGGACGAGTCCCAAAATTACACTATCAGAGATGTGCAAAAGTTTCAGTTATAAGAGTTGTAAAGAAAATGAAACGAGGAACAACAGTACTATCAAATGGGACATAGCCATAGCACAGCAGGAAGGAAAATTATTATGTAGACCTTCATAATTCTCTTTTCCAGTTGTGTATTTTGAAAAGAAAATAAGAAAAAGTTATTCTCTACCTTATTCTGTAGGAAATGAGGATGATTCATCCTTCATGAGTTTTCACTCCAACTTAACATTTCTCTTATTGTTTTTTTCTCCAATTACTTTTAGAGAAGGCCATCTACGTATTTAAACAACATTAAAATTCTAAAGTCCCACAGTGCCCAGTTGGCATGGATTAGTGGTTGAGCATCGACCTATGAACCAGGAGATCACACCCCGATTCCCGGTCAGGACATATGCCCGGATTGCAGTCTCAACCACTGGGGTCATGCAGGAGGCAGCCAATCAATGATTCTCTCTCATCATTGATGTTTCTATCTGTCTCTCCCTGAAATCAATTAAAAATTTAAAAATAAATAAAGTCCCATGGTTTTATTTCAGGCACTTTATTATCTTACTGGTTCCAGGCCTTGGCTACTTACTTAGTCCCTTCTCTGACCCAATTACATGCAATTAACTTTCTACATTGTATCATGCAAACTCCCCGAGTAAAATCATTCAATGTGAGAATGGTACTTTGTATGGTAAAGTGATGAAGGCAAGCAATACAGTTGGTCATGTTTTGTTTGTGGAGAAATGGATATTTTCTGAAAGTCATTGCCTGTTAATATATGTGGAAAGTCACTCTGAATTGTCAAAAGATATATTTCCCCTGTACTCACCTTCCTGTTATCCTCAAAGTATATTTGGCACCCATCTGCTACTCCATTTATATCTAGATTTTTGTCTCAGAGCAGCTACAGCAATGAAGATTCAAATCACAGGCATGAGGTCCACACCAGCATGAACTAGAAATGACAATGTAAAATAGTCAGTTCCTACAGAAAGATTAGACTTTGCTTGAGATCACAAGTCCCAAGTGGCCAACCATAAATAAAGGTTCCAAGTTCTGAGACTCAGAAATAGCATTCTCTTTGAGAAAACATCCAGCTTTCGACTGAGTTGGGAGTTAATTTCCTATAATCATAGCCAAGAGATTAAAGAAGGCACAGTGAAACTGATGACATCAGATGTCAGAGTCCTCTTATTCAGACATGTTAAAAGAATCCTCTTATTTCTGTTTTGCAGGAGGACCCTTAGAGCAGCCAATTGAGGCTCTCTGGTTTGATAAAAATCATGGAAAGAGTCTTATGAAAACTCATAAGTTTTAATAGGGATTTTAGCAGCTTATTTTGGTTGCAGTTTCCAATCTTTAAAAATGTTTAGGTAAACTTCTCCACCTTCCCCAAATCCTAATTCTTGTAGACTTACTAGTGTTGAACCAATGCTTTCTCATGTCTCAGTTTTTTGTATATGCATTCTTTTCAGATGTATCAAACAAACAAAAAAACAAGTCCCCTTATTGAAATGTGTAGATAAATACAGTGGGGCCTTGACTTACGAGTTTAATTCATTCCGTTACGGAGCTCGCAACTCAAATTACTCGTATGTCAAATCAATAGTGAACGAGTGAGACACGTGATGCTGGGCTGATGTTGTGGTGTTCACTGTGATGTTCGCTGCGCCAACTAGCGGTGGGGTATCTGAAGCTGGTTCATAACCCGAATTTTAGCTCACAACTCAAAGCAAAAAAACGGCCGAGAGATGGCTCGTATCTCGAAAAACTCGTTAGCTGGGACACTCGTAAGTCAAGGCCCCACTGTATACTCTAGACCAGTGGTTCTCAACCATCTGGCCCTTTAAATACAGTTCCTCATGTTGTGGCCCAACCATAAAATTATTTTCGTTGTTACTTCATAATTGTAATGTTGCTACTGTTATGAATCTTAATGTAAATATCTGATATGCAGGATGGTCTTAGGCGACCCCTGTGAAAGGGTCGTTCGACCGCCAAAGGGGTCGTAACCCACAGGTTGAGAACCGCTGCTCTAGACCTATTAGAGAGTCTTCATCTTCCTCCTCATCTTCAATAAGCAGATACTTAGTACTGTCGTGACTGGGGTACGTACATGTTCTTTAGGGACTGTGGTCAGCAAACTGCAGCTCGCGAGCCACATGCGGCTCTTTGGCCCCTTGAGTGTGGCTCTTCCACAATATACCATGTGCGGGCATGCATGTATGGTGCAATTGAAACTTCGTTGCCCATGCGCAGAAGTCGGTATTTTGTGGAAGAGCCACACTCAAGGGGCCAAAGAGCCGCATATGGCTCACAAGCCTCAGTTTGCCGACCACTGCTTTAGGGAGAACACAACATTAATACAATTATTTAAAAGATACAAAACCATACACATATCAAAGGCCAGTTCGTTCTAGGGAATAATTGAATGGTAGTGTTCAAAAGACAGTAGACAGGGAGGTATTAGCACTCCTTAAATTATTCCAAGTGGAGTTTTGAAAGTTATTTGTTTGAATGATGGGCTAGTGAAGGAAATTATGAAAAAAACATGTCAGGCATGGGAGTCATGGGAGAAGGCTCACAGGTATAAAAAAAGTGGTAATCTAATAGGAGGCACTGACACTCAGGAGGGAGATTTTAGATTTCATCCAGGAAATAGGAGGGGCCTTTAGGAGGAGAATCACATGATCAAAAGGAAGACAATATCTTCTTAAAGGAATCACTTTTAGGATGTGAGGACAATCTGGCTGCAACATCTGTCACCCCATTGACCGCCAGGGTTGATTCGGCTGATCTGGCTGGCTAGGCGGGTGTCCCCCTCCTCCCTCACCGATCCATGTGCTCCCTCCCGAAGCTGCGCGCTTGGTCGAAGAGGACGACCTTCCCCCATGAGGAGAGGACCGGTCTTCGGTCAAGGGTATACGAGTAGCTGCGCTCCCCTGCTAGAACCTCCAAACAAATTCTCAAGGAATCACTTTTAAGAGCTCACCTGACAAGAGGATACTAAATTTTCTAGGAGGGAAATACAGAATTTCTATTCTATTAACAAAAAGAGATTTGGTGCTCAGTGCACATTAATATGAATATATAATATACAAACAACACAATGTTCTCACCTTCCAGGGAGTGGAGCTTTATCGTCCTCCCTTGATAAAAACTCAAGAGTGACTTGTATGCATATATGCATAATCCAGGGACACAGACAATAGGGTGGTGAAGGACTGGGGCACAGGGAGGCAGGGGCAGGCTAGAGGAGTCAATGGGGGGAAAAGGGATATATGTAATACTTTCAACAATAAAGATTTTTTTAAAAGCATACAGACAGATAATGGGAAAAAAACCCTCAAGAGTGGACTTAACCTGAACAGGAGTCTGGGGAAGAGGCAGCTACTTCAAGCCAATGGTCTTAAAACCGTCACCTTCACAGAGACCCACTAGTGTTTGTACAGCATGGGTCAGCTTCTTGGTGATGATCTCAAAGGAAAATATGCACTGGGTAAAATCAAAATTATTCCTAGGGAAAGAAATATAATAAGAGGTAAAATGAATAATACAGGCATCACACAAAAAAAGCAAGGGCTCACAGTTGTTCATGACATGACAGCAGCTAGTTCAGACAAGTAAACAATTGAAACTAATAATAGCTAACATTATGAATGCTTACTGTGTGGCAGATGCTGTGCAAAGCATGTGTTCTTTATCATTTAATCACCATCCCAACAGCCTCATGAGGTTATTATACTCATTACTAGTGGCCTGTTGCACGAAGCTTCACACAATAGGCCTTCCTTCCCCTGGCTGCCGGCACTGGTTTTCCTCCAGCACCTGGGACCCAGGCCTTTGGTCCGGCTGCAGCAGCGAGGCTTAGCTTCTCTGCTCTGGCTGCTCCCAGCCCCTCCTTTTTTCCCCCAGCTCCTCAAGTGGAGCCCAGGGCGGGCTGGAAGCCTGAGTTGCCCCTGTGACCCAGGCCCCCAGTCCCTCCTTGAGCAGAGCCCAGGGCAGGCTGGAGGCCTGGGTCACCCCCCGTGACCCAGGCCCCCAGCCCCTCCTTGAGCGGAGTACAGGGCCGGTGGGAAGCTTAGCTTCCTCCATTGCCGGGAGCAACCCAAGCCTCCTGCTCACTCCAGCTCCATGGCCACCGCCATCTTCGGTTGTCTTCAGTCTTCGCTCTGCGCCTGCATATACAAATTAATCGCCATCTTTGTTGGGTTAATTTGCATAGTTGCTCTGATTGGCTGGTGTGTGTAGCAGAGTGGCAGAGTGATGGAGTGATGGTTAATTTGCATGTTTCTCTTTTATTAGTGTAGATAACTGAATAAATTGAGGTTCACAAAAACACAGCTAGAAAGTGATAGAGCTGGCACTGAAACCCACAGTACCTGACTCTTAGTTTGTGCTCTTAAATTGCCACCAAATGTATAATAAACTATCATTCAGGAGAGAATCAGATTATGATTCTTCCAGCTTTGTGCTTCTTTTTACCTGTTAACCACTTCCTACACACCCCGCCAAATGGGTTTAATTGGTGCTACTATAATCTACTAGATCAGCCGTGGGCAAACTACGGCCCGTTTGAAATGAATAAAACTAAAAAAAAAAGACCGTACCCTTTTATGTAATGATGTTTACTTTGAATTTATATTAGTTCACACAAACACTCCATCCATGCTTTTGTTCCGTCCCTCCAGTCCAGTTTAAGAACCCATTGTGGCCCTCGAGTCAAAAAGTTTGCCCACCCCTGTACTAGATCTTTCATATTCTGGAAGACATTTTGATTTACAAAAAGGAACCAGGGTTCTTTGGAGAAATGGCTGATTCTGAGATGGCTGTGCCAGGGAATATCCAAAATGAGCATCCCATGGTGCCAGAAAGTAAGAAAGTACTCAAAAATGAAAACAATGGGGACATGCCAAAGGGACATAGGAACCTAAGTGAAATAGCTTCCAAAGGACAAAACTGTAACAATTTGAGAAACCAAATCATTCTTCCTTTTAGAAGAATGCTAAATAACTTGTGTAGATTCTCACCTTCTAGGAAGCAGAGCTTTATCTTCAACTCTTCTTCAGTGTGGGCTGGACTTAGTGACTTCCTTCTAAAAAATATAAAAAATAGAGTATAGACAGTAGGGAATGTGACTTTACCTGACAAATACTACTGTGGCCAAATGATCAAGGCCTTCATATGATACTACAGGTCTAGTACACGAAATTTGTGCACGGTGGGGGGGAGGTCCTTCAGCCCAGCCTACACCCTCTCACAATCCAGGACCCTTTGGGGGATGTCCGACTGGGATCAGGCCTAAACCAGCAATCGGACATCCCTCTCGCAATCCAGGACCACTGGCTCTTAACCACTTGTCTGCCTGCCTGATCACCCCTAACCACTTGCCTGCCTGCCTGATGCCCCAAACTGCTCATCTGCCTGCCTGATCGCCCCTTACTGCTCGCCTGCCTGCCTGATCACCCCTAACCACTCACCTGCCTGCTTGGTCACCCCTAACCACTCTGTCTGCCTGATCGCCCCTAACCTCTCGCCTGACTGCCTGATCGCCCCTAACTGCCTCTGCCTGCCTGCCCCATTGCCCCTAACTGCTCGTCTGCTGCCTGATTGCCCCTAATCACTCTGCCTGCTTGCCTGATGACCCCTAACCACTCGCCTGCCTGCCTCATTGCCCATAACCAATCTGCCTGCCTGCTTGATCACCCCTAACTGCTCGCCTGCTTGCCTGACTGCCCCTGCTTCTGCCTTGGTCCCCACCACCACGGCTTCATCTGGAAGGATGTCTGGAATGACATCCGGAAGGTCGTTCAGCTGTCTGGTCTAATTAGCATATTATGCTTTTATTATTAGAGACTAGAGGCCCGGTGCACACAAATCTGTGCACTGGAGGGGGGGGGGTGTCCCTCAGCCCCACTTGTGCCCTCTCACAGTCTGGGACCCCTCAGGAGATAACGACCTGCTGACTTAGGCCCGCTCCCGGGTGGCAGAGGGCAGGCCCAAACCCTAGGTGCCTGCCCTGCAGCCCATAGTCGGGCTCAGAGCAGGGCCGATTGGGAAGTTGGGGCGCCACCCCCTGTCATGCACAGAGCAGGGCGGATAGGGAGGTTGCAATGTCACCCCCAGTCATGCTCAGGGTAGGGCCGATTGGGGGGCTGGGGCACCACCCCCTGTCACACTCAAGGCAGGGTCAATGGGGAGGTTGTGGCGCCACCCCCTGTCATGCACAGAGCAGGGCGGGTCAGGGGGTTGTGGTGCCACCCCTGTCACATACAGAGCCGGTCAATCAGGGGGTTGGGGCGCTGCCCCCTGTCACGCACAGAGCAGGGCCCATCAGGGGGGTTGGGGCTCCGTACCCTGTCACACACAGAGCAGGGCCAATCAGGGGGTTGGGGAGCTCCCCCCTGTCACGCACAGAGCAGGGCCCATCAGGAGGGTTGGGGCTGTGTACCCTGTCACATACAGAGCAGGGCCGATCAGGGGGTTGGGGAGCTCCCCCTATCAGGCACAAAGCAGGGCCAATCAGGGGGTTGGGGCACTCCCCCGTCACACTCAGGGCAGGGCGGATGGGGAGGTTGCAGCTCCACCTCGTCACACACAGAGCAGGGCCCATGGGGGGGGGGAGTTAGGGCGCCGTACCCTGTCACACACAGAGGAGGGCTGATCAGGGGGTTGGGGAGCTCCCCCCTATCAGGCACAGAGCAGGGCTGATCAGGGGGTTGGGGCGCCTTCCCCTGTCACGAACAGAGCAGGGCAGATAGGGAGGTTGTGGCCCCTCCCCCTGTCACACACAGAGCCACAGGGCGATCAGGGGGTTTGGGCACTGCGCCCTGTCACACTGCTCCAGGGGCCAGGAGGCCTCACGGCTCCACTGATCCCAATGCTGGGAGGCCTCGTGGCTCCGCTTGACACCGGGGCAGTGAGGCCTCGCTGCTCCTCTGATCCCGGTGCTGGGAGGCCTCGCTGCTTCGCCTATCCCGGTGCTGGGAGGCCTCGCAGCTCCGCTTGACACAGGGGCAGTGAGGCCTCGCTGCTCCTCTGATCCCGGTGCTGGGAGGCCTCACTGCTCCACTGATCCCAGTGCCGGGAGGCCTCCTGGCTCTGCTGTTCCCGGGTTTGGGAGGCCTCACGGCTCCGCTGATCCCAGTGCTGGGAGGCATATTACCCTTTTACTATATAGGATAGAGGCCTGGTGCACAGGTGGGGGCCGGCTGGTTTGCCCTGAAGGGTGTCCTGGATCAGGGTGGGGTCCCGCTTGGGTGCCTGGCCAGCCTGGATGAGGGGATGATGGCTGTTTGCAGCTGGTCGCACCCCTTTCAGGGTGGGGGTCCCCACTGGGGTGCCTGGCCAGTCTGGGTTAGGGGCTGAGGGCCGTTTTCAGGCTGGCGGGTGACTGAAGCTCCCAACCTCTCCTTTTTTTCTTTTTTCCTTTTTTTCTGGGATTTATTTACCTTCTATAGCTGTCACTGGAGCTGAGAGCTGGCTCCAGCTTTGAGGCTGCAGCTACCTGAAAGCAGATATCTGGGTTTGTTTACCTTCTATAATTGAAACATTGTTGCCATCACTGCCGCTCTAAGCTCTGAGGCCGAAGCTGGCTGAAAGCAGGTTTCTGGAGCTTGTTTAGCTTCTATAATTGCAACATTGTTTCTTAGAGTGCAAGCTCAGAGGCCGGCAGCGGCAGGCGGGGAACATTGGCTTCCTCTGTCACTGGAGCAAGCAAGCCTCCTGTTTGCTTCAGCTGCCTGGCTGCTGGCTGCCATCTTGGTTGGCAGTTAATTTGCATATCTCCCTGATTAGCCAATGGGAAGGGTAGCGAAGTTATGGTTAATTACCATGTTTCTCTATTATTAGATAGGATGATGAGAATGAGATTTTATCTGTGTGGTCTTCCCAAACACCCATAACCCCAGTCTAATCATGAGAAAAGCATAAGACACATCCCAATTGAGGCACAATCTACAAAATACCTCAGTCATTCTCCTCAATACTGTCAAGGTCATCAAAACAAAGAAATTCTGAGAAACTGTCATGGTCAACTGCACCCAAAGGAGATTTGACAACAATGTAATGTGGTATGCCAGATGGGATCCTAGAACAGAAAACTACACTAGGCAAAAACTAAGAATATCTGAATAAAATATGGACTTTAGTTAATAATAATAATAATAATAATAATCAGTTTTCGTTCATTAATTGTGATAAATGAACCATACTAATCTAGCATGTTGATTAGAAAGATAACTGTGTGCAAGGCAGGGGGTGGGTGTATATGAGAACTCTCTGTACTATTTTTGTAACTTTTTGGTAAATCTAAAATTATTCTAAAATACAAAGTTTATTTTAAATAATAACAGAACTTGGAAGAAGAAATAGAGTTAAATCCCAGTTTTGATTCTTATTAACTGTGTGATCTATGCAAGTCACTTTCTGAGCTTTGGTATCCTTGTTTATAAAATAGACTAGAGGCCCAGTGCATGAAATTCATGCACTGGGGGTGGGGGTGGGGGCGAGGAGTGTCCCATCAGCCCAGCCTGCGCCCCCTCCCGGTATGGGAGCCCTTGGAAGAGGGTCCCACCACCGCCAGCTGTGAGCCCCGCTCAGGGCTTTTGGCTGAGCGGTGCTCCCCCTGTGGGAGCACACTGACCACCAGGGGGCAGCTCCTATGTTGAGCGCTGCCCCATGGTGGTCAGTGCATGTCATAGCAACCGGTTGTTCCGCAGTTTGGTCAATTTGCATATTAGCCTTTTATTATATAGGATAGAATATTACCTTTTTAAGTGACATCTGCAACTTGGCAGACTAGGAAGCTGCAGCCTCTCCTCCTGCTACCAATATTAACATTTTCATAAGCAAGTAGGGAGTGGCTAAAATGACTTTATAGGAGCTCTGAAAAACAGTCTACAGCAACCAAACAAATGCTTAATAAAGAAAAAATCTACATATAAAAATGGCAGGAAATACCATAGTTTTTACATACCCGTACTCCACCCCTCCTTCTCCCACAGTGTCCACAGCACCATTTAGGGCAAGAAGTGGCCCAGCTGCCAATGTCATCCCTCTAATTGGAGAAAGGAAGGTGGACCTATTTTGCAATGTTCTAATCTGCCTGGGGCAGTGGTTGGCAAACTGCGGCTCACGAGCCACATACGACTCTTTGGCCCCTTGAGTGTGGCTCTTCCACAAAATACCACAAAATACCACGTGTGGGCGCGCATGTACAGTGAGATTGAAATTTCATGGCCTATGCACAAAAGTCGGTATTTTGTGGAAGAGCCACACTCAAGGGGCCAAAGAGCCACATGTGGCTTGCGAGCCGCAGTTTGCCAACCACTGGCCTGGGGGCTACCTGAGGTACTGATCTCTGTTTTACGTAACTTGGAGTTCAGACAGAGAAAAGTGGCATAGCTTGGATGTCAGGCTAGGAAAAGCCACAGGAAATGATGGACATTGCTATGAAAGCTGCAGAAGTACCACAGCTTCACAACACCTGGGGCAGATATTAGATGAGAAGACACAATAGAACATCAAAACTCCCCAGAAAAAAAGCAAAGGTGAAACTCTTTAGGAAACTAGGACACTTCTTAAAATGTTTACTTAGAGAAATTGGAAAAAGCACACAACAGGCTCATACAAGATGTATGCCTAGAAAAGGTCTAAGAAGACTTTAAGCCGCCACATAAGGCTTATCACGAGGCACACAACTATCCTTGTTAATTAGTGTTTTCCTCAGCACAGAGCCTATCTGAAAACTGTTTTTTAATGTCAAATTTTCAACAAACAAACAAACATCACAAAGCATACAAGGAAACAAGAAAATATGCCACATTCAAAGGAAGAAAGTAAAGTGGCAGAAACTGTCCCTGAAAAAAATCAGAATTATGAGACAAAGACTAAAAAAACTGACTTAAATATGCTCTGAGCCAAAGGAAAACACAAAAAACTAAAAGAATAAGGAAAATAGTGTATTTTAAAAAGTAGAATAACATCAAAGAGATAAAAATATAAAAAGGAACCAAACAGAAATTCTGGAGTTGAAAATATAATAATTGAATTGAAATGTTCACTAAAGGGGTTCAACAGTAGACGCAAACAGGAAGAATCAGTGAAGTTTAAGACAGATCATTTGAAATTATGGAGCCTCAGGAGCAAGAGACACACACAATAGAATGAAGAAAAAAGTGGACAAGAGATTAAGAAAGTTATGGAACATCATCAAGCAATATATGCATTATGAGAGTTCCAGAAGGTTAAAAAAGAAAGGAAGGAGAAAGGGGCAAAGAGGTTATTTGAAAGCTTCCCAAATTTGAAAAAAACCATGGATATACAAGTCCAAGAATCATAATGAACTCTAAGTAAGATAAACCCAAAGAGGCCTACATCAAGATGCATTATAATCAGACGCTCAACAACCAAAGTGAGAATCTTGAAAGAAGCAAGAAAAAAGCAACTCTTTATGTACAAAGATCCTCAATAAAATTATCAGCAAATTTCTCAGAGGAAGTCTCAAAAACCAGAAGGAATGAGATAATCTATCTATCCTATATAATAAAGAGGGAATATGCAAATTGACTGTCACTCTGCCACAAAGATGGCGGCACCCACAGCTGAGGAAAAGTTCCCATAACGAGCTTTAATGAGCAATCAGCAGGGACCTGAGACTGCGCCCCCCCACCCCCCCATGGGGCTTGAAGGGGACTTCAGGCCACTACCCATGCCCTGGTGCCAGGCTGGGGGACCTCAGGCCACAACCCCTGCCCCAGTGGGGCTTAACAGGAGACCTCAGGCTGCGCCCCCCACCTCAGGCTGTGCCGCCCACCCCAGCGCCAGGCCAGGGAACCTCAGGCCGCTCCACCCACCTGGCGGGGCTTGGCGGGGGACCTCAGGTCGTGCCCCTCACCCTGGCACTGGTCCAGGGGACCTGAGGCTGCAACCCCGCCCCGGCGCTGGGCCAGGGTACTGGAGGCTGCGCCCCCTGCCTGGAGGGGCTTGACAAGGGACCTCAAGGTGCACCCCCCCACCCAGGTCCTGTCTGGAGGACCTCAGGCCGCGCCCCCAACCCCAGTGCCGGGCCAGGGGACCTCAGGCCGCACCCCCTGCACAGCAGGGCTTGACGGGGGACCTCAGGTTGTGCCCCCGCCCAGAGCTGGGCCAGGGGACCTAAGGCTGTGACCCACCAAGTGGGGCTTGACAAGGGTGGGACCAGCCGGGTCTGGATCTAGCCCAATGTGTGGGGGGGTGGCCGGGTCTAAGTCTCATGCGATTTTGAGGTGCATGTGGGTGGGTGGGGACTTGATTCTGGGTCCCACAACACACCCCAGACTCTGACAGGAGGAAGATTTTCATATACATTTTACTAACTTTCATCTCTGACACTTCTATTATAGAGAAAGGGCAAATAGCAATATTAAAATATTTCCTATAATTAATCCCCTTTTAATGTGCACGAATTTCGTACACTGGGTTACTAGTATATATATAAAGCCTAAGCGACCGAACAACCGGTCGACTGGTCCATATGACATGCACTGACCACCAGGGTGCAGATGCTCAATGCAGAAGCTAGACCCTAGTGGTCAGTGTGCTCCCACAGCAGTAGCGCCACTCAGCTTATCAACCCGTCCCAGTGTCCCACCAGCCCAGCTGCAGCCACTCACTCCCTCAGTGGTCCTGCAGGTCCAATCTCTGGAGAATGGGGCAGGCACCAATGGACCGGTGCCATTGGCATGATCCCAACAGCGCCGCTGGTCTCCTGGAAGTCGGTCTCAGGAACTGCAGCCGCTTCCCCTCCCTAGACACTCTGCAAGGAAGAAACAATATAAAAGCAGCTGCCAGGTAGCTCCCAACAACCGGTGTGGACATCAGTGGGACAGATCCAGCAAGGGCATCCCACTGCCCGCCCGCCCGAAGGGCCAATTGCATCCCACCCCCGCCCCTACCTGCCTTGGGACAGGTGCCAGACACAGGGCTTATGGCTGGCAAGCGCCGCTGTGGTGGCATGAGCCTCTCCCAATTGAGACTGACTGGGTGCGAGCCCACAGCAGACACAGCTGGGGCCGGGATGAGTAGGAGCAGCAGGCAGGAGTGGCAAGCGGCATTGGACTGCCAGTTTTGGCCCGATCCCCACAGGCCACCCCGAGGGACCCCACCCATGCACGAATTTGTGCACCAGGCCTCTAGTATATTTATCGGGCTGAAAGAAAAATAATGTCAACTGAGAATTCTACTGGTATATCTGGCAAAACTGTCCTTCAAAAAAATGAAGGTGAAATTGAAACATTCTCAGATAAACAATATTTAACATCACAAAGGAGATTTCAGCCACAGCAATTATGTAAAAAAAAATAAAGGTATCCAAATTGAAATGGAAGAGTTAAAATTACTTCTGTATACAGATGATATGATCTCATATGTAGAATACCCTAATATTTATCCCCAAACCCACTAGAACTAATTAATAAATGAATTCCGCAAAATTGTGGGATACAAAATCAACACACAAGAATTGGTTGCATTTCTATATACTAACAATGAACAATGTGTAAAGGAAATTAAGAAAACAATTATATTTATAACTAGAGGCCTGGTGTGCCGTAAACCAATTCCAGCATGTCATAATTTCAAGAGTTTCATCAAAAGGTTGATGAAACTTGGGGACTCAACAGGGTTGAGTCACACATGTAGTCACCTATTGGGAATGGCTAAAGGCATTTCCCCAAACCTGAATAGGAAACTGCTTGTGGCTGCCAGACAGTTAAAGGGCGTCTTAATCTACATGTAATTGCCTCCTACTGGCCAAACACCTGAACAGCCGTAGGCTATTCCCCAAACTGACAATGCTTCTGTACCTTTGAAACCTTACCCTTCGACATGTATTATCTCTACCTTGCCTTAGGACAAAGTGTGTTAATAAAAGCAAGGGTCCTAGACAAGGAGGGAGTCTTCAGTTCCTTTAGCTGAAAGTCCTCTGACCCCCAATGCCTTTCAAAATTATATCTCGTCTCTGGACTCTTTAGTAGTCTCTGGATTCCTATGTCATCTACGCACAGCCTTTTCCAGATTCCTGAACCCTTCTTGATGCTGGAACATGAACCTCGGCACCGGTGCACAAAATTCATGCACGGGGGGAGGGGGTCCCTCAGCCCAGCCTGCACCTTCTCTAATCCAGGATATCCCTCTCGCAATCTGGGACCTCTGCCTCCTAACCGCTCACCTGCCTAACTGCCTGATCGCCCCTAAGCACCTCTGCCTGCCTGCCTGATTGCCCCTAAGCACCTCTGCCTGCTGACCTGATCGCCCTCTAACCGCCTCTGCCTGCCGGCCTGATCACCCCCTAACTGCTACCCTGCTGGCCTGATCGCCCCCTAACTGCTCCCCTACTGGCCTGATCACCCCCTAACTGCTCCCCCCTGCTGGCCTGATCGCCCCCTAACTGCTCCCCCCTGCTGGCCTGATCGCCCCCTAACTGCTCCCCTGCTGGCCTGATCACCCCCTAACTGCCTCTGCCTGCCGATCTGATCGCCCCCTAACTGCTCCCCCCCTGCCAGCTTGATCACCCCTAACTGCCTCTGCCACTGCCCCCGCCACTGTGGCTTTGTCCAGAAGATGTCCAGTCTAATTAGCATATTATCTTTTATTGGTATAGATAGAAACCAAAAGAATAAGCAAAGGCAACAAAAGCAAAAATAAACAAGTGGGACTACATCAAACCAAAAACCTTCTGCACAGCAAAACAAACAATCAAGAAAATGAAAAGGCAATCTATCAAATAGGAGAAAATATTTACAAATCATATATCTGATAAGGGTTTAATATCCAAAATATATAAATAACTCATACAACTCAATAACAAAAAAAACAAACAATATAATTAAAAATGAGCAAAGGATCTAAAAGGCATACAGATGACCAACAGATACTTGAAAAGGTGTTCAACATTACTAATCATCTGGGAAGTGCAAATCAAAACCAGAATGAGATATCACTTCACACCTATTAAATGGTTATTATAAAAAATACCAGAAATAACAAGCAGTTGGAAGGATGAGGAGAAAAGGGAACCCTCATTCAAGATGCTAGAAATGTAAATTGGTGCAGCCACTACAGAAATCAATATGGAGATTCCTCAAAAAATTAAAAACAGAACTACCATATGACTCAGCAATCCCACCTCTGCGTATTTATCCAAAGGAAACAAAAACACTAACTTGAAAAGATATATGTTCATTGCAGCATTATTTACAAGAGCCAAGATATGGAAGCAATCTAAGTGCCCATGGGTAGATGAGTGGATAAACAAAACGTAGTATACACATACAATGCAAAATTGTTCAGCCATAAAAAAAAATAATGAAATCTTATCATTTGTGACAACATGGATAGACCTTGAGGGCATTGTGCTAACTGAAATAAGTCAGACAGAGAAAGATAAATACTATATGATCTCATTTATATGTGGAATCTGAAGAAAAAAATTCATGCAGAGAACAAATTGGTGGTTACCAGAGGCAGGGAGTGGGGAGTGAATAAAATAAGTGAAGGTGGTCGCAGGTACAAACTTCAGTTCTAAAATAAGTAAGTCTTGGGAATGTAATGTACAACATGATGACTATAATAATAAAAGGGTAATATGCTAATTAGACTGGACATCCTTCCATACGAAGCCAGGGCCAGAGGGAAGCCTGGGTCCCGGGTGCCGGAAGGAAGCTGGTGCCAGCAGTTGGGGGAAGGAAGGCCTACTTTTGCACAAATTTTCATGCATCGGGTGTTTAGTAGTTAATAATACTGTATAGTATACTTAAAAGTTACTAAGAGAATTGATCTTAAAAGTTCTCATCACAGCCCTGGCTGGTTTGGCTCAGTGGATAGAGCACTGGCCTGTGGACTGAAGGGTCCCAGGTCCAATTCCAGTCAAGGGCACATGCCCGGGTTGTGGACTCAATCCCCAGTAGAGGCCATGCAGGAGGCAGCCCATCAATGAATCTCTCTCATCACTGATGTTTCTATCTCTCCCTCTCCCTCTCCTCTCTGAAATCAATAAAAAAAAAAATTTTTTTAAAGTTCTCATCACAAGAAAAAAAATTGTAATTATGTATGGTAATGGATGGTACTAAACTTATTGTGGTGATCATTTGCAATATATACAAATACCAAATTATTACTTTGTACACTTGAAACTAATATATGTCTATTTATCTATCCTAAAAAGAACAAAATACTCAGGAATAAAGTAAACCAAGGAGGACTATCTATCTAACTTATAATGAATAAAATACTCAGGAATACAGTAAACCAAGGAGGTGAAAGGCTTTTATACTGAAACTACAAAAGTTTGCTAAAAGAAACTAAGGAATACACAAATAAATGGAAGAACATCCCCTGTTTATGAGTTGGAAGGTTCAATATTGTTAGGATATCAGTACCACCAAAATGATCTAAAAATTCAAAGCAATCCCTATTAAAATCCTAATGAAATTTTTGCAGTAGAAAAATCCATCCTAAAATTCATATGAAATATCAAGTGATTCTGAATAGTCACACAATCTTGAAAAAGAACAAAGCTGGAGATCTCACATTTCCTGATTTCAAAACTTACTACAAAGCTACGATAATCAAAACGGTGTGATACTGTACCAAAGAAAGACATATAGATCAGTGGAACAGAAGAGAAAACCCAGAAATAAACCCTCATATATATGGTCAAAGGATTTTTGGTAAGCTTGCCAAAACCACTCAATAAGGGAAAAGACAGTCTTTTCAACAAACGATGCTGGGAAAACTGGATATCCACACACAATGGAAAGAAGTTGGACCTTTACCTTAAATCATATACAAAAATGAACTCATACTGGATCAAAGAACTAAATGTGAGAGCTAAACCTACAAAACTCAGAAGAAAACATAAGGGACAAGTTTCATAACACTGCATTTGACAAAAAATTTCTTTTTTTTCCATTTCATTTTTTAATTATTAAATCTTTATTGTTCAGATTATTACATTTGTTCCTCTTTTTCCCCCCATAACTCCCCTCCACCCAGTTCCCACCCCACCCTCCTCCCTCACTCCCCACCCACTGTCCTCATCCATAGGTGCACGATTTTTGTCCAGTCTCTTCCCCCATCTCCCTCACCCCTTTCCCCCCCAAGAATAGTCAGTCCACTCCCTTTCTATGCCCCTGATTCTATTGTAATCACCAGTTCATTCTTTTCATCAGATTATTCACTTGATTTTCAGATTCACTTGATAGATGTGTATTTGTTGTTCATAATTTGTATCTTTACCTTTTTCTTCTTCTTCCTCTTCTTAAAGGATACCTTTCAGCCTTTCATATAATACTGGTTTGGTGGTGATGAACTCCTTTAGCTTTTCCTGATCTGTGAAGCTCTTTATCTGACCTTCAATTCTGAATGATAGCTTTGCTGGATAAAGTAATCTTGGTTGTAGGTTCTTGGTATTCATCACTTTGAATATTTCTTGCCACTTCCTTCTGGCCTGCAAAGTTTCTGTTGAGAAATCAGCTGACAGTCATATGGGTATTCCCTTGTAGGTAACTGAGTTTCTTTCTCTTGCTGCTTTTAAGATTCTCTCTTTGTCTTTTGCTCTTGGCATTTTAATTATGATGTGTCTTGGTGTGGTCCTCTTTGGATTCCTTTTGTTTGGGGTTCTCTGTGCTTCCTGGACTTGTAGGTCTATTTCTTTCACCAGGTAGGGGAAGTTTTCTGTCATTATTTTCAAATAGATTTTCAATATCTTGCTCTCTCTCTTCTTCTGACACCCCTATAATTCGGATGTTGGTACGCTTGAAGCTGTCCCAGAGGCTCCTTACTCTATCTTCATATTTTTGGATTCTTTTTTCATTTTGCTTTTCTGGTTGGGTGTTTTTTGCTTCTTTGTATTTCAAATCGTTGACTTGATTCTTGCAATCCTCTAGTCTGCTGTTGGGAGTCTGTATAATATTCTTTATTTCAGTCAGTGTATGCTTAATTTCTAGTTGGTCCTTTACCACAACCTCGAGGGTCTCATTAGATTTCTTGTAGATCTCATTAAGTTTACCGGCAGTTTCTAGAAAATTCTTGAAAAACCTTAAAAGTGTGGTTTTGAACTCTATATCCAGTAGTTTGCTTTCCTCCATTTCTGTCATTTTTGTCCTTTTTGTTTGTCGCCGCATTTTTTATGCTTCCGTGTTGATAAAGTGGTTCTCTGTGCTAAGTGTCCTCTAGGGCCCAGTGGTTCAGCCTCTCCAATTACCTGAGGAGGACACTCTTGGTGAACCCCCTTGTGGTCTTTGTCCACAGTCTTGTTGTAGTTAAGCCTTGATTGTTGTAGGTATCACTGGGAGGAATTGACCTCTAGGCCAATTGGCTGTGAGAATCAGCTGTGTCTGCAGCGGGAGAACTTCTGTGCTGGAGACACCCCTCTGGGGCAAGACTTGCTTCAATGGGGCTTTGGTGCTCACTGAGTCTGCCCCCTGAGTGTGTCCTTTATGGTTCCACGGAGCTGCAAGCTGGATGGTCCCACTCTGACCTCTGGGTACACTGGCTCCTGGATCTCTAGGGAGGTGCTAATCTAGCCTTTGTCTTAGGCTATCCAGCAAAAGCCTCCCTGCAGGGCTTGGGCAGGGCAGGTCCCACAGGATCAACAGGGCGGGGCTAGCAGTTATGGCTGCTCTCAGTCCTGCCCTCAGAGGCTCTGCTTCTCAATGTTTTGGTAATCGCTGCAAGCCCCTCGGAGAGAAAGCTGCCCTCGAGTTCTGACCAATGCCAGACAGTCCCGCTTCTCCTGTATGAGTCTGGGTCCCTAGAGACTCGTCTGAAACTGGAGCTCAGAGCCTGAGACTCCCTCCTGATCGAAAATGACAACCGCGTCTCTGCTGCCAGCCCACTCCGCATGCACCTCCACACCTTAGTATTTTACTTCCGCACTGCGCCTCCTCTGAGTCTCGGTATGCTTTTCTCTTTCCTTCTAGCTGTAGAATTTCCACTCAGCCAGCCTTCCTGTGGTTGTGGATGATGTCCATTCCGTCTTTTAGTTGTATTTTTGAAGTTGTTGTGCAAGGCAGGAAACTCCGGTGTTTACCTATGCCGCCATCTTGGTTTCCAACCCAAAAAATTTCTTGGATGTAACACCAGATGCATAAGTAAAAAATAAAAGAATAAATAAGTTGGATTCCATCAAAATTTAAAAACTGTTATGTGTCAAAGGACACTATCAGAGTAAAATAGCAAGCCTCAGATTGGGAGAAAATATTTGCAGATCATATATCTAATAAGTCCTACATCTCAACAACAAAAAACAATCTGACTTAAAAATGTGAAAAAGACTTAAATAGATATTTTTCCAAAGAAAATATACAAATGGGCAATAAGCCATAAAAAGATGTTCAACCTCATTAATTATTAGGTGTGAGATAACAGAAATATGTATATGGGTCTCTGCCCCCAGTTCCTGGTACAGAGATCCTAAAACTCTTGTAATTTCCTTAGTGATAAAAACACTAGGACCATCTCTTGTTCTCATATTTGGTCTTTGACCCCATCTCTCACACAGGGTTCCTAAAACTCTTGTAAGTTCCTAAGTGAGAAGAGCATTAGGAGCACTTTTTGTTGCACTTAGGCAACTCTGGGTGAGGTCTTGGCTGGGAGCTAGTCACCAGAATGACCAGGCCATGATTAGAAGCTTGTAATTTTCAGCCCAAGCCCCCCATCCTCCAGAGAGGGGAGAGGGGCTAGAAATTAAGTTAATGATTAATGATGCCTACCTGATAAAGCCTCCATACCTGTCCCAAATGTACATTCGAAGAACTTTCAGGTGTGTGAACACATCCACCTATCAGGAGGGTCCCCAACTCCATGGGGACAGAAGCACCTGCACCCTCCTGACCTTACCCTATATATTAGTATGTCTTCCTTTGGGTGTTCATCTGTATCCTTCATCATATCCTATCTAATAAAGAGGGAATATTCAAATTGACCATCACGCCATCACAAATATGGCAGCGCCCACAGCGGAGGCAGGGTTTCTGCAACACAAGATGGCTGCACCAACAGTGGAGGCCCAGTTCCTATAACGAGCCTTAATGAGCAATCAGCAGGGACCTGAAGCTGCGTGGTGCTGGGCCGGGGTAGGGGACCTGAAGCTGCGCCCCCCACCTGGTGGAGCTTGACAGAGGACCTCAGGCAGCATCCCCTGCCCCAACGCCAGGCCAGGGGAACTCAGGCCACGCCCCCCGCCCAGCGGGGCTTGATGGGGGACTGCAGGCTGTGTCACCCGCCCTGGTGCTGGGCCGAGGGACCTCAGGTCACGCCCCCTCCCACCCTGGCGCTGGGCTGGGGGACCTGAGGGTGCGCCAGGGGGCCTAAGGCTGCACACCCCACCCGGCGGGGTTTGACGGGGGACCTGAGGCTGCGCCACCCACCATGTGGGGCTTGACGGGGGACCTGAGGCCGCACCCCCCACCTGGCGCTGGGCCAGGGGACCTGAGGCTGTGCTCCCTGCCTGCAGGGCTTGACAAGGGTGGGGCTGGCCAGGTCTGGATCTCACGTGATTTTGAGGTGCCGCAGGTGGGCAGGGACTTGACTCTGGGTCCCGCAACGCACCCCAGACGCTGACAGGAGGAAGATTTTCATTTATGTTTTACTAATTTTCTTTCATCTCTGACACTTCTATTATAGAGAAAGGGCAAACAGCAATATTAAAATATTTCCTCTAATTAATTCCCTTTTAATGTGCATGAATTTCATGCACTGGGCCACTAGTACTTTATAAACTGGTAAATGTAAGTACTGTAACTGTTTTCCTGAATTCTATGAGCCACTCTAGCAAATTAATTGAACCTGAGGAGAGGGTCATTGGAAACTGATTTATAATCAATTGATCAGAAGCACAGGTGACAACCTGGATTTGGGACTGGCATCTGAAGAGAGATGGGGGCAGTCTTGTAAGACTGAGCACTTAACCTGTGGGATCTGACACTAGATAGTACCAGAACTGAATTATAGGACAGCCATTGGTGTTGCAGAGAAATGCTTGTTGTGGGGAAAACAACCCATATTTGGTCACCAGAATTGTCAGAAGTGAAGTGTTCTGTGTGAAAGTAAAGGAGACACAGGAGAGGGGAATGGTAGATTTTTTCCAATACAGTAGGGAAATTCAAATCAAAGCCAAATGAAATACCACTTCACACCCATTTAGGGTGGCTATTATTAAAAATAAAAAGCCCACAGAAAATAACAAATGATGGTGAGAATGAAATGAGTGAGAACCCTTGGCATCACTGATAGGAATGAAAAATGGTGCTGTAACTATCATAAATGGTATGGTGGTTCCTCAAAAAATTAAATATAGAATTGCCATGTGATATAGCAATTCCACTTCTTGGTATATACCCAAAAGAACTGAAAGCAGGGACTCAAATCAATATTTTTACAGCCACATTCATAGCAGCATTATTCACAATAGCCAAAAGGTAGAAGCAACCCAAGTGTCCCTCAATGGGTGAATAAGCAAAATGTGGTATATACATACAATGGTATATTTATTATTCAGCCTTAAAAAGGAAGACAATTCTGACACATGCTACAACATGGATGAACCTTGAAGAAATTATGCTAAAGTGAAATAAACTAGTTACAAGAGGAAAAATAGTGTTATGATTCCACTTATATGAGGTATCTAGAGTAATTAAGTTCATAACAGACAGAAAATAGAATGGTGATTACCAGGGGATGGGTAGAGGGAAAAATGGGGAATTAGTATTTAATATGTATGGAATTTCAGTTTGGAAAAATGAAAATTTCTGGAGATGGATAGTGATGATGGTTGCACAATGTAAATATAATTAATTGCTATATTATACACTTAAAAGTGTTAAAATGGTCAATTTTATTTTATGTATATTTTACCAGAATAAAAAAAAAATACAGTACTAAAGCTATCTCCCAGGAATTGTTAGAGTCAAATAAGCTCTATATAGAAAAGCTTTGTAATCTATTTGGCCCTTCACAAATATTAGCTTTTTAATCATTGTCATCCTGTTTACCCCAACCTGATACCATTATCCTCATTCACTATCCAGCCCAGCAGCACACTTTTGGAGTTTAACTGCTGTCCAGTGATATCCACCTTCATTTTGCTGAGCCCTAGATTCCACACGCCAAAGCAATAGCCTCTCAGAGTTCTGGTTCTGAAACAGAACATGCCACCAAACAAACAAAGGTTTTAGACAGGCAAGCCTGGTGGGTTCTAAGGATAAAAATCAGACTTCCTTTCCTTACTCAATTTTCCCCAATGCTTGGCTTGGTAGCAGTCCTCATCAGCAACAAGAGGTCATCGTGCCATTGCCAAGAACACGAGAAATCTTCCTCCAATTAAGTTGACTACCTAAGTCCTTGCCCTGCTCCCAAGCAACATATCTCATAAGGCAGCCTTTGAGCTGGTGAAGAATCCCGAACCTTCTGGATAAGGAATACAGGAAATGTATTCACTGAGTATGAGTTGAGAAGAAAAGTAGTTAGGTAAGAAATAAAAAATGAAAATGCTAAAATAGAAAACCAGAATGACCAATTTTGATGGATTAGACAACTCTCTGTAGAGTAGCTTCAGAGCTGAACCCTTAAATATTACCAGAAAGTACAGTACTAGTGCGATAACACAATAGTATCAAACTTAGGAATGTTATTTCTTTCTGGACAGCAAGCCAATTGTTTCATCCAGATACTGACCAGATCTCTGTAAACATTCAGGTGTTCTCTGGGGGCCCCAAGTTTCCTTAGGCGCTGCTCATTGAGTATTTCTCCTAACATTGGTAATGCTACAGTGCCTTCTGGGATCTTTTTCATGCAATAATGCCTGTCCAGGAGTTGCTGCCTTTCCAGGTATTCCCTGGAGGATCAATGAGGGATTTCATTCCATTGATTCTTTGAGGAGTTTTAAATGTGGGTCAAGAATGAAGTAGTACTGACCCCAGTCTTAGAAGTCTGGCCTTCTATGGCCAGGAAAAAGGACCTAAGTCTCTGTGCCCTCACACTCTTGAATGTCTGCTTCCTTCAATTTTATGTTATGTAAGATTCTTAGCAACATCAACACAATTGGATACAAACTCAGAACTTTTCCACAAAACTTTCTGCCAATGATCCACAAATCTTGACTGTGGTTTCCCAAATTCTTTGATTCTCCACTATGTGCCTTTTCTCTTCTGCTTAAAGGTCCCAAATAACACCTATCCCATATATTTAGCCCCATTTGTGTAGAAATACACCTTTCCTAGTCCCCCCCCCCCCACCTCTTCATTGTGCACCTACATCGTTGTGTTAACCAAGGCTCAGTCATAAAACCTACAACAGTATCATCCCATCTTGTCTTCATTTTGCTATAACTGGGAGGCAAAAGAAATATGTCACTCTGGAAGTGTCACAGTAAATGGAAAAAGACTTTCCTGGACAACAGACACTGAGGTCATTAGCACATGACCTATAAGTGAAACTCTATAAAAAAAGCAAAAGTTTAGGAAATATACCTTGCACCCACCTCCTCTTTTATAACAGTAGAGTAGGGATGGCTGATGAAATGATAGAACCAACAGTCCATTCTCCACAGAGTAACTGCAATGGAACAATCACTGGCTTAGTGCCTCAACCTATTCTTGGGTGGTTCATTATTGTGAGTCATTGATCCACCATCACCAGGTCACATACTCTTCTTTTCCCTCAAAATGGTAATATGTTAAACCATCCACATTTTCTCAGTAATAGTGGGAGGCAGTAAGCATTCGGTCTCTGGAGTCAAAGCAACCCTAGTTCAAATCATGCCTTAGCTGCTTGTTGCGTACCACCAGTCAATGATGTTTCCTGTTCTAATGCTTTCAGCCACTCCGCCCCAACACCACCATCAAGCACACAGAGCCCAAGGGCTAGACAAGAGTAAAGAGGGGTCTGTTCTCCCTTTACCTCCCCAGCTATGTGTTAATGCTCTGACGTTGAATGCCCCTCATTCTTTCATTCTTCTAGGCTGCCTCCACTCTCCCTTCCTCCATACACTCACAGCTTTTACAAGACAATCTTTTGCACGCCCTGGGGCGGGGCCAAGCACTTCCCTCCCCTAAGAGGGAGTAATTAAAACCAAAGTGCCACCCTTGTTAGGAAATGACTTCCCTGTTACCTTGGTAACGCCGCTGCTGCAATCATTATTGTGGTCAACAATTACTTGAATTAGCCAAAAAAAAAAAAAAAAAAAGAAGATTCTATTCTCCCGGAAACGCCAAGAATCCGGCTTAGAAAGGAGTTATTCTCGGGCTGCAGCCCAGACCAAGAGTTTACGCTACAGAACACGTAAGACACGCCTCCCGTGACGCAATGACGCCAGGGAAGGTGCCTTGCGTCAGCCCTGCTCGGGCGTTTCCGGTTCACGCGCTGTACGGAAGCGTGTTGGTCGTTAGGCTCACGCGCAGTACGGAAGTGTGCCCGGGCAACCGGAAGCCACGGGAAGAGAGCTATGGCGGGTATGAATGTGAGAGATCCAGCGATAGACCGTTCTCTACGTTCGGTGTTCGGTAAGAGGAATTAGGTATTGCCAAGCATCAGGGAGGGATAGAAAGAGGCAGGGAGCAGCGAGGAACGCCCCCTGCACCTCTTGAATCGCTTTGGGAACCGGTAATAGGTCAGGGATACAGCTCTACCTGCCTTTCTTGTGGGGCGTCCAAGCTGATGGACTCGAGGGTAAAATGATGTTCCCCTTCTCCCGCGGTTTAGCAGCCTTTCCACGATGTGGTTAAGGAAGTTAAACTAGCGTTCAGCTTCTATGCGTTTCTCCTTTCATTGATTTTCTCGCTTCAGTTGTTTTCTAGAAGCGAGGGCGCTTAGCAACGGTCCCATACTACTTTTAATCTCCTATTTTAGAACATATTGTGCCGAGGTTATACTTGAGTCCACTTCCACCCTCTTATAAGGACTTCCATTCTGTGCTTAAAGCCCCTTACATTTTAGTTCGTTGATGGTGGTAGGGGCCACCTGGCGTCTTAAGGTGGATAGTAAATGAATGAATGTATAAGCGATTAAGACCTCATCAAAGAAATTTTAAGGAGCGTCGAATCTATTCTAAGTAATCTTCCGAAATAATTTGTTTTTATGTATGTGTGCTGATTTTAAAGCACTGTTTGGAAGGGCCATGGCAAAGCAGTACAGAATAATTTTAAACATCTTCCACTACATCCATGGCCTTTCTCCTTTGTGGTGTGTGTGTGAATATGGACATATGAGCCAGTTTTAAAAATTACAGTATAGATTATTTTAGTAGTTATTGATAAGACTTGCAGACCTTCAGGTAAATACCAATGCCTAAGTATTTTCACCAAAGTTAAAGAAAATCTAACTCTTGTCTAATCAGTCTGTGAACTGACATTTAGGCATGTCTACACCTTTTGTATTTATTCTCAGTGGTTTATTTCTCTTGCAATTAACGTCAGCAAAAATTGAAATCCTGTCTAAGGGAGTACAATGGAACTGGGATTGGAGGAGCACTGTATTTTGAGCCAGTTGTTATATTTTCCACGATATGAGAAAATACTGTTTATTTTATTACTAAAGATCTAGGTTACAAACTCAGAATTTTAATGTTATCTATTTTCTTCCTTAGTGGGAAACATTCCATATGAAGCTACTGAAGAGCAGTTAAAGGACATCTTTTCTGAGGTTGGACCCGTTGTTAGTTTCAGGTATGATTCTCTTTTGCTATTTGTAGGAGTTTCTTAAAAATTACCACAAATTTGGCCCTTAGAAATAATGTCAAGGTTTACTGATGATTTTGTACATGCATTCTTCTGGGGTTTTTTTGTTTGTTACAGCTTTATTGAGATGTAGTTCACAGACCATACAATTCACATTCATTTTTACTAAAAGATACATTTTGGGGAATACAGGCAGCATTCAGAGTTCATGCCATTTTCAAGTATGCCCAGGGTTTACTATCTCCTGGGCCCCTTTTATGTTTCCTATGCACATATGTTCAGCTTTAGCATCAGCCCGGTATGTGTAACTGGTTCGAGTTTTCTCCAGAATCTGCTGCACATACACACAGTCAAGCAAAAAAAAAAAAAATGTGCCTTTTCTAACAATGACTATAACCTCAGGCTGGTGGAGTTGTGAGCATTCCCTACCCAACCACCCCTGTGATTGTCACTTCTTCTGACAACACTGCTGGGTGTGGACTTTTTCTACCACACCAAATTGAGCAAGCCCCTTCACTATTGATCCTTTTGACCTGTCCTATCTTGTCAACTGAGCTGAGAGAGGGATTCATTTTTTAAAATGTTTATGAATGTCAATTGTAATTTTAAAATAAAATTTTCATTGTTTAAAACATAGTTCAGTGAGGCAGTCAGACTGATAGTTATTTGGCTTACAGTTTACCAAATTGGAACATGGCAATGTTTGCAGGATCCCTGTGTGTATGTAACAGTTATGCCTGATACTTTGTTCTGCTCTTCAGGTTGGTATATGATAGGGAGACAGGAAAGCCAAAGGGTTATGGCTTCTGTGAATACCAAGACCAAGAGACAGCACTTAGTGCCATGAGAAACCTGAATGGGCGTGAATTCAGTGGAAGAGCACTTCGAGTGGATAATGCTGCCAGTGAAAAGAACAAAGAAGAACTGAAGAGTGAGTATGAACCCAAGTTAGTAGAGATGTAACAATGAAGATTTTCCATTTATGGTATGTTTTAGCATCTGCTTAAATGGTTATCCACACAGCTTCTTTACTTGACCCACCTGAGGTACCTGCACTGGGGAAGTGTATATCTTTGAGAAACAAGGTAAAGTTGACTTTAGAAGTCCTTCAGTTGCTAAGGAGTTAATTCCATTTGAAGATGAATTCAGGCCACCAAGTGATTAGTAGTACTAAATATGTCCTTGGTGTTTTCCACTCCAGTAACTATGTTGCCAGATCTGTAGCTGGTGGAGACGCTAAGGCATTCTTAGGGCTTTTTTATGAGGTGGTAGATCCAGAAATTCCATTTTGAAATTAGCATCTTTTTCTGTTTAAACCTTTTGCTTTGGAAATTACTTGTCAAAGGAAATTGATATGCTTAATCCCTAATTTAGGTTAACATTGTTCACCTATATGATCCTAGCCCCAGCTTTACTCTAAGAGCAGAAAATACACTGTCACTTTCTTCCACAGAAATGAGAAATTAGCAAATCACATATTTCTCAGCTCCAGAGAATTTAAAGTTATCATCGGATCCTTATAAGTGCTGGAAAGTAGATATTTGAAATGATTTAGCTCTTTATTTTGCCTCTTTAACTTTTTTGTACTTTCTTCCCGATCAGGCCTTGGCACTGGTGCCCCTGTCATTGAGTCACCTTATGGAGAGACCATCAGCCCTGAGGATGCTCCTGAGTCCATTAGCAAAGCAGTTGCCAGTCTTCCACCGGAGCAGATGTTTGAGCTGATGAAACAGATGAAGGTGGGAGGAGGCATTAAATTATGAATAAATCCAATCACATCAAATTTTCAAGAGTTATTGATGAAGTAAATGGAAGTGATTCCCTGAGCTCAAGTAGAAGGTGTGCCTGTTGACCACCATTTCTTGCACCTTTACTATTCCATATGTGCACAGTATATTTTACATTTTGTGCAAAGAGCTTCCCATTTTTGTACACAAACCACATCAACATAATCTGGCTGGGTTTTTGTGGCCCATAGATATCAGATGTAGATATTAAAATGTGAATTTTTTCCTAAATGATTGTATTATGGTATTTGAAATGCCTCTTCCTTCTCTTGCCTGCTGTGACAGAATTTTGTGTGCTATGCAAAAACCATTGCGTTTCTCTGATGGGAATAATTCTAAGTCACTATTGATTTCTAAGCAATAAATATTGAACTTGATGATGATTCTGTGTATCTTTTCAGCTTTGTGTCCAGAATAGTCCCCAGGAAGCACGGAACATGTTGCTCCAAAACCCTCAACTGGCTTATGCTTTGCTACAAGCACAGGTAGTGATGAGAATTGTGGATCCAGAGATCGCCCTGGTGAGTGCTACTGGTTCTTTTGTGGAAATACTGAGGTAAACCTTGAGTAGGGGTAGGAACTACTTGATTGTTTTGTTAAACAGACAGTTCATAGATTTGTCTTTTTACTTTTTAGAAAATTCTGCATCGCCAGACAAATATCCCAACACTGATGGCAGGCAATCCTCAGCCAGTCCACAGTGCTGGGCCTCCCTCAGGAGCCGGTGTGCCAATGAACCAGCAGAATCCTCAGGCCCCTGGGGCCCAGCCTATGGTATGGCTTTACCCTTTAACATTTCTTTTATCTGTCTTAGAATGTCATTTTCTTTTTAGGAGGATATATTGAAAGAAGAATGGACCAGAGCCAGAGATGGTAATTTCAATTTCCAGGCATAAAGGCAGTTTCCAGGTTGCAGACTCTGTGGCATCTGAATGAATATAGATTTGATGCCAAGTTCGTAAACAAAGAAGTCCTTCCTGTACGCCCCTTTTATAAGCGAATTTTGTGTGTCTATGCATGTATAGCACTGTGGTTGGTACTTTATTATTTTATATACACTGTATAATTTAATACTTTATTTAATACAGCGATTATATGAGGTGGCACTCTTATTATCTCCATTCTTACCAATGAAAAAAGTAAAAACCTAGCTTTCTAAGTGTTACACAAAACCCTGAAGCCATAGAAAATCAGTACATTTGAAAACTGAAAAAAATTCTTTATGGAGGAAAAGAAATAAACACCAAAGGCAGATGACAAATTGGGAAAAAGTATTTGCCACACATGTGAACAACAGGGTTATTATTTAAGAGCCTTTAATCATCTTGAAGCATGTTTGTTGCCACAGTATAACAGTGAACAATTAGAAACATTCTAAATGTACATCAGCAAAAGAATGAAGAAAATATGATACACTCTGCAACAGTTAAACTATATTTGTCACAATGAATGACTTTCAAAAACATAATTCTATATAGCAGTTAAGATGAACTAGGATACATGGTATCAACACAGATAGCTTAAAAACAATACCATACAGACGTGGAAATAAGTGAATGTGGAAGCATTCCCAAAATATGGGATACATGTATCTGCATATATCCCAAATATATGTTGAGTGAGTTACAAAGACTATGTTCAGTATATAATTTACAAAAAATTTCAGAACACCAGTAAGACTTCTGAAGTGACTGTCTAAGAAAGCGACACAGGGTGCAATTAAGGAGGACCATATGGGATACTTCAGTTGTGTATATAATTTATTTCCTAAGTTGTGTAGTTAATTTTATTAACCATATAATTTATATATCTGGAATTTTTCATGATACTCTAAGAGCAGAAAATACACTCTTGTCACTTTCTTCCACAGAAATAAGAAACTAGCAAATCACATATTTCTCAGCTCCAGAGAATTTAAAGTTATCATTAGATCCTTATAAGTGCTGGAAAGTAGATATTTCCAGCACTTATAAGGATCTAAAATTAGTAATAAAATTACCAATGACTCAGTAGAAAAGTTTGCAGTGGACATAAACAGTTCACGAAAGTGGAAATACAAATATGTATTAAACATATGGGAAAGTGTTCAACCTCAAAAAAAGATAAATGTAAACAGAAAGTACAAAAATCTAACATTTTTTACCTATCAGATTGGCAGAGGCAAACCACTTACGTAGATGATACAAAGGTTTAAGGCGGGAGTCAGCAAACATTTGTAAATGGGCCCGTAGTAAATATTTTTGGCTTTGCAGGCCATGGAATCTCTCGTAACTACTCAACTCTGCCATTGGAGTTTGAAATCAGCCACAGACAATACATAAACAAATGTGCGTGGTTGTGTTCCAATAAAACTTTGTGAAATGAGGTAGCAAGCCAGATTTGGCTCATGGGCCATAGTTTGCTAACCCCTACTGTAATTAAACATTTTTTCAGAAATACAATGAAATTAATTAAGACCCAGAGAAGTTAACTGGTCCAAAAATAGCGTAAGTGGCACATCCAGGATCTAAACCTGGTTCTGTGTGACCTCATAACCTGTTTTAATACAGTGTTCTGTTTGAGAGTTTTGTTTGTGTTCTCTGAGAGTATATGTGATTTTTAAAAATATAACTTAGTTTTTACTCTTTCTTTATTAAGCTCTTTCTATTCCAAGGGACTGCTCACTTCTTTGGGGAATATATAAATGAAAACAATCCCTTTCCCTCCAGGAGCTTTAATGTAGCTTTAAAAAATTAATATTCCCCCCAAACCAGAATTATATCTCAGGACAGGGATGAGAAAACATTGGTCAGATTTTTAAAATTTCATCTTAAAAATTCAGACTGCCAGCAGTTTCTTTATAAAAATGTCCTAGTCTCCTAGGCACCTTTTTTTTTTTTTTTTTTTTTTAGTCTTGTTGCTAGGCCCCAGTCGTGAAGTCAACCATAGGTGCTACATGTAGCCTCAACACACAAATAAGACTTGTCAGTCTTGGCTTTTAGAATACGGTCCATCTTAACTGTATTATAACCAGGCTTTTCATGTGTATTGCATATTCTGTTCAAAGTTTGCATAAGACATGCTATACAAAAAGGATTCTTGGTAGAATATTTGGGTTATCAGCTTGAAGAGTTCTTTAAGGTCATAGACTTTGTGTGTTGAGTCTCCACTGAGATGTCTACATACTCTGATTTTTCTCCTGGTCAGGGTGGCATGCATGTCAATGGTGCACCTCCTTTGATGCAAGCTTCTATGCAGGCTGGAGTTCCAGCACCAGGACAAATACCAACTGCTGTAACAGGACCTGGCCCTGGTGCCTTAGCTCCCGGTGGTATGTTGCATTTAGAGTCTTCACCATTTTGGTATTTTGCTAAAGTTTTTTTTATTGCAAATGGGATAGATCTTGATATAAAATTAATACACAACTAGGAAATATATCTCCTAGGTCAGTGGTCGGCAAACCGCGGCTCACGAGCCACATGCAGCTCTTTGGCCCCTTGAGTGTGGCTCTTCCACAAAGTACCATGTGCGGGCGCGCACAGACAGTGCCATTGAAACTTTGTGGCCCATGTGCAGAAGTCAGTTTTCGGCCTGGGCAAGTCTATTTTGAAGAAGTGGCGTTAGAAGAAGTGGGGGGTGTCAGTCGGGCCACGGGAGACGCGGCGCCAGGGAGGCGCGCACAATTCATGCACGAGTTGAGTGAGCCAGTCAGCAGTCTCATTGTGCAGTGGTTAGTGCTAGTCGCGTTTGCAAATCGCGCACAGGTGACAAAAGTAAAGTTTATTAAGTTAATTTTAGGGAACGTTGTGGAGTGAAAGAAGATGTAGTGTCGAGGATTGAGAAAGGTATGTTGAGATGGTTTGGACATATAGAGAGGATGAACGAAAGGAGATAGACGAAGCAAGTATACAAGACGAGTGTGGATGGGAGAGTTGGAAGGGGTTGACCTCAGCGAACGTACCTCAATCAGATTGAGGACGTTTTTAGCAAAGGCCAGCTTAGGAGTACCCTAATTAAGTTAATAACAATGTACCTACCTATATAGTTTAAGTTTAAAAAATTTGGCTCTCAAAAGAAATTTCAATTGTTATACTGTTGATATTTGGCTCTGTTGACTAATGAGTTTGCCAACCACTGTCCTAGGTGGAAGAAATAATTGATTTCTTATATACAAATCTTATGAGAGCAGGGAAAAAGACAGTAAAGAGGAAAGGTACAGTAAAACTTCCAAATTAATAAAAGGAAAATTGGAATGAATGGAAACTAGAGCAAGCCAGCAAATACAGAGAAAAATAAAATGATATTGTGAAGTAAGTAATAATAAAAGTAGAGTAAGGGGGAAGGAATAAAATCTTGTATAGTCATTATTCTACTAAATGTGAATGGATTAAATTCTTCCATTAGAAATCAGAGACTGTTAGATTAGGGTAAAAACATAATGGGGAAAAAAACACAGATTACGTGGACATATTTCTTCTTATTTAACAGACATAAAATCCCATTTCATTAAATATAATCAGACCAGGCCATGGCTGGGTAGCTCAATTGGTTAGAGTATCCTCCTGATACACCTAGGTTATGCGTTCCATCTCTGGTCATGGCACATACAAGAATCAAATAATGAATCAAATAAATAATGGAACAACAAATTGATGTTTCTCAGTCTGTCTCTTCCTCTCTTTCTAAAATTAATAAATAAATATAATCAGACCAAAGAACAAAAGAAAAAAAGAATTTTAAAAACTTAATTTGTTCATTGAAATTGTATATATAGGAATTAATACAGTATTGCTGTTACTTTTGTAGATTTTCATCATTCAGTAATTGTAACTAAAGGTATGCATGAAATCGAGATTCCCTATGTGAAACACCTGTATGAATACATAATGTATATCAATATTAAAAGTTTTTTTAAAGCAATCTTCTTATTAATTTATCTAATCTGGGTTAGATTGCGTCACTACTCATGGGGGATAATTTGAATCTAAATCATTCTGTTTTGTACAGAGACAAGTGGACAAAGGACAGAAGAAGGGATTTTTAAAGAAATTTCAGCAACCCACAATTTTCATTTATCCTATAACAGTGATGGCGAACCTATGACACGCGTGTCAGAGGTGACAAGCGAACTCATTTTTTTGGTTGATTTTTCTTTGTGACACAGCACCAGAGTTAAGTTAGGGTTTTTCAAAATGCTGACACGCCGAGCTCAAAAGGTTCGCCATCACTGTCCTATAATGTCACAGTTAAATTTAAATTATCTTTCAATGAAAAAAATAGATCCTGTATTTTATATATTTATGAATTGTAAGTGAATAATTTACCTTAAAATAGTTGTAATATGGTCCTACTACACCTGACAAGTCTGCAAGCCATGACATATGCAGCTCATTATGAGTTGAAAATCATCCAAATACTCTGAGCCAAGTGTGACGACCATGCACTCAGATGTCACAGCAATGTCAAATTGCTATAAAGGTTTCTAAGTGACTGCTCTCCATTTCTATACTTACATTGTCATGAACTGTTAACACAGAATGTGGATCGACATTGTCTGTGGACCACACTTTGAGTAGCATTGTGTTAGTGGACAAAAAATAAGTAAGGATGTAAAGAAATAAAATAATGGACTCAATAAGCTTGATATAATATATAGAAGGTGCCTTATATCTTTTGACTGGAGAATGCACACCCCCCACCCCCAAATGACCATGTCACAGTAAAGAAAAAAACTTGGCCATGTACTTAGCCATAAAATAAAAACAAATTTTAAAATACAGAGATTTTACAGGCTGTGTTCTCTGATTATAAGCCAATAAAACTAGAAATAAATAAATAAATGGTGACTGGAAAAAATTGTACTAAGAACATACTCTAGGTAATTCTTGAATTAAAGAAAAAAGTAGAAATTTATAAATTATCTAAAAGAACAAAAAGTAGTACACTTCATATAAAAAACTATGGGAAATAATAAAAGTGGTATGCAAGGAAATGAATATCCTTAAATGCCTATATTATTAAAGAATAAATGAATCTTAAGTCCTAGTTTTAAAGAATTAGAAAAATAATTTTTAAAAAAGATATCAAGAAGAGGGAATTAAGTTAAGAGTAAATGAATTTTCAAGTGATAATTTTTGGTGAGTGTATAGCATTTATACTTCTGAAGTTATTAAAACTTAAAACTACTAAGATTTTTGAGGTACCCTTACAAAGCTCTTTGACAGTTCATGAGAAGCGAGAATAACTTACTAGGAAAGTAGGCAAAGAAAATGAATAGGCACTTCAGAGAAGAGCAAATCCAAATGGCAATAAGAACAAATTCATTTATAGTCGGGACTGCAAGTTAAATAGCAGGATTTTGCTTTACTTAAACCCATCCAACCAGCAAGAGTTTCAAAGAGAGATGACACTCTTGATGGGGAATGTGGTATCATTAATTGCTGCCAGAAATGTGAAGTTTTTCCACCTTTTAAGAAAGTCACACATTAAAGATTCATATACACTTTGACCCACCAATTCCACTTCTGAGAAGCAAGTGATACAATAAAAGTGCCGTTATGTGATCATTTATAACATGAGAAATGATGCCCATAATTCTTTCTGCCACCACTTTCTTCAGATAGTTATCTTTGTATTGTTTTGGTGAGTGGTCTGAATAAATCATAAAATGTTATGGCTGTAAGACAGCTCTGAAATCAATTTGACCTGTGATTCTCAAACTTAGTTTGAAGTTGAATCACCAAAAGAGCTTATTAAAACACAAATCGCAGGTCCCCACCTCCAGACTCTAATTCAGCAAGTCCGAGGTAGGGCCCTGAATATTTGCAGTTCTGACAAGTCCCTGGTGATGCTGATGCTACTTGTCTGAGAACTATACTCTAAGAACCACACTGGTGTAGGCCAACTCCTTCACATTACATATGCGGAAGCCTGGATATACATTAATTTCATCAAATAACTTGTTCATAATCACACTTAGTAGCAGGGCTTGGCCTAGTACCAGTTCGGGTATTTTGTATCCATGGCTCTTTGATGCCTGGTATGTTAAATGGAATAAGAGAATGTGAAGTGTACTTGATATTTTAGGTAAGTACTAATGACTGCAAATAGTTGAGCTTGTCTATTTTCCCCACTTGCAGCATATGTTGTTCTTTTGATGAAAAGAGAAGAATTTCTATGTGGAAAGGGCCAGACAAGGACTTGTGGTAAATGATTATTTTTTGTATAGCAGTTATCATACTGTTATCATACTGGTTAGAATAGACCAATGGTTCTCAATTCTATCTTTGGCCCCTTTTCTTAATAGATACATTGCAGTGACTCTTTAATATCCTGAAATGAAATGCACAGAACATATAACCTACCTAACATGATTTCAAAAAAAAATAAAATCAGCATAATGTCCTAAGCATAACATAAAGGATAAGATAAAATATATTAATTTATAACAAAAATTTTTTAAAAATATATTTTATTGATTTTTTACAGAGAGGAAGGGAGAGGGATAGAGAGTTAGAAACATAGATGAGAGAGAAACATCAATCAGCTGCCTCCTGCACACCCCCCAATGGGGATGTGCCCGCAAACAAGGTACATGCCCTTGACCGAATCGAACCTGGGACCCTTCAGTCCTCAGGCTGTCGCTCTATCCACTGAGCCAAACCAGTTAGGGCAACAAAATATTTTTAATATACAATTATTCGGGCAAAACTATACTAGAAAATAAAAGGTAGTAGTCAGATGCTTGCACCTATATCATGAATGTTAAAGCTACAAATGTAGACAGATACAGGTATGTTTTTCTGACAAATACCACAAGTACTTTGATATCAGTGATGTGATTTTCTGAAATGGAGAAAACTCTTGGTAAAGTTCTGTTTGTTTTTAATCCTCACCCAAGAATATGTTTTTATTAACTTTAGGGAGCGAGAGAAAAACCATTGATGTGAGAGAGAAATATTGATGGGTTGCCTCCCATACGCACCCTGATCAGGGGATCGAACCTGCAACCCAGGTATGTGCCCTGACCGGGAAGCAAACCCAAGACCCTTCAGTGCATAGGACTATGCTCCAACCAACTGAGCCATCAGGCCAGGGCTCTTGGTAAAGTCCTTAACAAAACAAAATATAGTGCCCATAATTTACTCAGTAACTTCATTTCTGAATTTCTGGAAAATATAACACAAACATATAAATAGGACAAAGGACCTTTTTGTTTACAAATAAAACACTTGGGTTTTGAGTTCTGATGACCATAAACAGATATTCATTTGTGTGAATGTTCAAGACATTTGAAAGTTTTGCAAGACAGGGTAAATCTTTTGTTTGTTTTGTTAATTTTCACCTGATGATATTTTTTCCATTGATTTTTTTTTTTTTTTTTGACAGAGTTGGAGGAGAGGGAGGGTGAGAAAGAGGGGGAGAGAGAGAGAGAAAAACATGGATGTGAGAGAGACACAGTGATTGGTTGCCTCCTGCACACGCATGGCAGGGTAATTCTTTTTTTTTTAAATATTTTTTTATTGATTTCAGAGAGGAACGGAGAGGGAGAGAGAGATAATCATTAATTGGCTGCCTCCTGCATGCTTCTTCCTGGAGATTAATTCACTTTTCTGTCACTGAAGCTTAACAAATTCCCATCTTCTATATAACTACATTGTTTGATGGTAGTTATCTGCCTTTTTAGGTTTCTGTCTGTGAGGCAGAAAGAGGATATTTATTAACTCAGCCACTGTGCTAATTGTTTTTCCACTGTTCTAATTTGTGTTTTCTTTCTTGCCCTTTATGTTCTAGGAGGGATGCCGGCCCAGGTTGGAATGCCAGGAAGTGGACCAGTGCCCATGGAACGAGCACAAGGTAAATAGGTAGTAATATCTGATTAATGTGAACTGGACTTGGAAATGTTCTATATCTGCACTAAGATGGCAATGTGGCAGCCACTATCCACATATACTTCAACATATTTGAATGTTAAAGTAATTTCAAATTGAAATTACGTAAAATCTAAAATTCAGTTCCATATTACAACTGCTCAATGGCCACATGGGGGGATACCCTACTGGATATTACAGATACAGATAATTTCTATCATTGCAGAAAATTCAATTTGACACCTCTGGTCTGTACTTTCCATCTAGTGATTCAGAACCCAGCTCTACAAGAATTGATGATGAAGCAAAGGATCCTTTGTTGCCATTTAATTCATATCACCTTTTCCTGATAGCCTATAATGATTCTACTGACATGTTCGCTCTTCCTCTATGGATATCTGTTGATTGAGTAAGGAATGTTAATAATGAGCATGTAATGTGTGGCTGATTATGTAGAAGACTAAATTGAAACCCCAGAGAATACTGGGAGGGGACCAAAGATCTGTGAAATCTACTTGATGGCAGTAACACTGGATACCACAGCATTAAGCACTACGAAATCTCCACATTAATTCTCTATGTTACTAGAGTTTGGAGAAAAAGAAAATGCAGTGGTTCAGTTAAAAACAACATTAGGAGGAGAGATAGTGAGAAAACAGGGAGCTAACAATAAAATTGAGTGCATACTATAGGTCAGGCACTTTAATTTTTATAAACAACCTTGTGAGTTAGGGAGCAGCACTTCAGTTTTCACGTAAAGAGATGGAAGCTCAGAGTTTTGAATCCCTTACTGAAGGGGACATGGTAAGTAAATACCGATATCTGAGTCACATGGACTGGACTTGGGGCACTCATCTTCTCTTCCAGCTAGTAAGTGACAGAGCTAAGATTCTAAAGTCTCTGATCCTAGAATCCTCTTTTTGTCAATCCTTACCACCTCTATTAACTTCCAAAATATTTTCTTTGGACAAGCATAGAGAAGCTTAAGTTATTCTTAGCATATGGCCTGTAAGCAAAACCTATTTTTAAGCAAAATATTAAGAAATAGGATTATATACTTACTCCTTGTCTATATACGCTGGGGTTGGTTACTGAAGTGACAACTAATAAACTTGTCAGATGGTTGATAGTAGGACAAGCTCTTGGCTAAATACTTCATCTGAGTATTCCATGCTTTTGTGCAATTGTGCCCCACCCCCCTCAGCTAATCAGTAGATTATGTATAAACCTTAAGTATTTTTGCAGTAGTGTGAAGGAATTGGGGTTTCAGTCATACTTTTACCTCCGCCGAGCCATAATTCAAGCTATAGCTTTTTAATATATACTTCCACAAGACATCTTCCTTTCTGCTATAGTTATCTTCATTTTTCTGGTCAAAAGTTAACAGGGAAATGGCTCGAGTTTTGAAGGCATCTCAAGGCTGTCTTCATGAAGAGACAAAGTGAGATGAGTTTCCCTTCATGGTTTTCCTTCAGTATCCAGCAGAGGAAGCAAGAATCTTTCCATTTATACCTAGTTTGTCTTTTCCTGTTTCTTTGGCACATTTATAATGGCGAAAGGAGACCGTGAGATGTTTAAGAAGATACTTCCTCTTGCCTTCTGCCACCTTTGTTTAGTGTTAGTGCTTTTGTCATCTCATTAGTCTTTGTTTGCTGTTGTCATGGTGTTTGTTTATAATGAAAGACTTGCAGTGACAGAGTATTTCTTGAGGAATGATGCTTTCTTTCCTTGTCTAAAGATCATTTACTGTATTTCCCCATTTGGTACTTCGGTTATGGGCCTCTCCAGAATAAATCTTGCCTTCACATTCAGTATAAGTTATTTTATTTTTACATATGAAATATGTTTATACTCTTTACCTAAATAGAAATTCAAAACCATCCTTTTTATATTTTCTTTTCTAAGGAGATTTAGGGGGAATCATAGTAGCAGAGGTGAAAATGGAAAGTGGCTGGTTATTCCTGCCCCAGTAAAATCAGTGTCCCACAGGCTTCCGCTTTGGAAGCAGTCTGATGAAAGCAGAACCAAAGATGCTAACATAGTTTAGGAAGATTTTATAGCCTAGGCAAACTAATGAACTCTTGACTTTTTAACTCACACATATAAATCTCCAGTGTCTGTATGTGTATGTCTCTGCATGCATGTTCAAGCTATTTTAAGTGTCTGCTCTTTCTCCTTTTCAACTTACTGCTTACCTAGGAACCCTACAGCACTCGCCTGTGGGACCCGCCGGGCCTGCATCAATTGAGCGAGTTCAAGGTACCCATTGTATCTGTGGGTTTCCTTTGGCTTGTGTGTTCAGGGTGGGACATTGAGAGAGGACAAGGGCTGCTTGTCAGTCATCCTCACATTCAGAACCCAAAAGGGTAGTGTTTTGGGTTTTTGTTTTTAAATTTTTTCCTGTTGGAGCCACAAGCCTAAGATTGACCTCTTCACACAGGGCAGAGAACATGGATGATATGGGCATCTGTCCGAGGCTGTACTCCCTCCCTACTGGTGTCAGGAGGCTTGGATGGAATAGCAGTCTGTAAGGAGACAGCAGGTTCTTGCAGAGCCACGGCAGTGTTCACATATTCCGAGACCCTACCTCTTTTTTGTGACTCTGGTCCTTGAACTAGGGTTGATTATGAGGGAAACCATAAGTTTCTTCAGGTTGCAGTGCTAGTCCTTGGCAGGTTGCTCCCCAGTTTGCTCTTTATATAATTCCATCCATACCTCTGACATGGCACAGATTCTGCTTACACCCTGCTTCTGTTCTTGAACTGCAAGAGGAGTCTTCTGTGGTGAGGTTTCACCCACTCTAAGGTGTCTAAATTATGTTGTCAGTGGTGTATAGAGTCATTTCTTGTTTCCTTGTGTCCTTCACAGCAGTAACTCCCCATTTGTTTCCCTGTCAGTGCCGATGCAAGACCCCAGAGCAGCTATGCAGCGTGGGCCCTTGCCTGCCAACGTCCCAACTCCTCGAGGTCTGTTAGGAGATGCTCCAAATGACCCACGTGGGGGCACTTTACTTTCTGTAACTGGAGAGGTAGAGCCTAGGTAAGCAATGACACGGAAGGAAAAGCTTAGAGGAATCAGAATTTTCCCTTGCTTTGAGAACAAAGTCTTTCCATACCAGTTATGCCTCTTGGCTGCTATTCAAGACTAAGCACTTCTCCTTGGACAGAACTGTGTACTTGAGTATGTCATTTTGAACTAACCATGACAGCTTGCATCTTCAGAAGTTACAAATTCTAGCATACATACCCAGGCCGGAAAAACTTATATTGCTTATTATTAGTAGTAATATTAATAATGGCAGTAATAATCATACTAAAACAATTTATATTAATGAGAATTATGCCTCTGACTCTACTTTGAGTACTGAATTTGGATCATCTCATTAAATCCACATGAACCTGTGAGGTTGATATAATATCAGTCCCATTTTACAGATGAAGAAGCCAAGGCATAGAGAAGTTAAGTAAATGGGCCCAAGATCACACAGCTAATAAGTGATGGAGCCTAGATTTGAACCCATATGTTAACAGTGTTCTTAAGCACTATACTGCATACTCATTATACATAATGGATATCCACTTTAAGTCCTCTTTAATTATGAGTACCCTGACCAAATATGAAATTCTAGAATATGTTGATATATATCTCTATAGCTTTTTTTTCAATCTGTTTGGTGTTATTCTCTTAGCATTCATAGACTGGTGTTTACATAAGTTCTTTGTCTGATTTTTATTTACTGATCTCTGGTTGATACTTTTGTCTTATTTTTAGGTTCTGTTTTAAAATAAAATAATTTTTTCCATCTGTAGAGGTTACCTGGGACCACCTCATCAGGGTCCACCCATGCACCATGTCCCTGGCCATGACAGTCGTGGCCCGCCCCCACATGAGATGAGGGGAGGGCCATTAGCCGAGCCCAGACCTCTAATGGCAGAGCCAAGAGGACCCATGCTAGATCAGAGGGGTCCACCTTTGGATGGCAGAGGTAAGGGCAGACCACATCACAACATTGACTGGTAGTTGTGGGTTGATGATAAAGCCAGCTATCTTGGGCTCTAATCTGGGATAAAGAATGCTGGGGTAATAGGGTTAGCAGGCATTTTTAAGTTTTATCTGCAAATCTGAGAAATTGGGGAGGAGAAAGCAGTCTCCTGTAATTGGGGCGGGGGGGGGGGAATGTGGCTAGAGGAATTGATTTCTGTCTTTCTTAGGTTGTTGATTCTTCTTGCAGTAAAGGTGAATAGCTACACAGTGGTTTTCTTGGACCTTACTTTATAGGTGGAAGAGATCCCCGAGGCATGGACACACGAGGGATGGAGGCACGAGCCATGGAGGCAAGAGGATTAGATGCCAGAGGATTGGAGGCCCGTGCGATGGAGGCACGTGCAATGGAGGCCCGTGCGATGGAGGCCCGTGCAATGGAGGCCCGTGCAATGGAAGTCAGAGGGATGGAGGTCAGAAGCATGGATCCAAGGGGCCCAGTCCCTGGCCCTAGAGGCCCTATACCTAGTGGAATCCAGGGTCCCAATCCAATTAACATGGGGGCAGTTGGCCCCCAGGGATCCAGACAGGTATGTATGACACATTCACTTCTGGCTTCTATGTGAAATCTTGATCTATTCTGGAACTGATTATTGAGCCTGATTACTACTGCTTTATTTGATTTGGGCTATTTCACAGCTTGTTAGAAAGGGAAGATTAGAATCTCCCTTCCTGTAGTTTCTCTGTCCCTTAGGATAGTGATTTCTGATTAACAGGATTATAGTCCAAGAGAGCAACCTTGTCTCACAATTTCAGGAGCTTTTCCATTCAGAGCAGATAAAGAGTATATCTGGGACCTGGCCGGGTAACTCAGTTGATTAGAACATTGTCCCAATATGCCAAGGTTGAGGGTTTACTCTCCGGTCAGGGCACATACAAGAATCAACCAATGAATGCATAATAAGTGGAACAACAAATCCCCCTCTCTCTCCCTCTTTCTCTCCTCTCTCTCTCCCTCTCTCCCTTTCTAAAAATCTTTAAATTAAAAAATTATTTTTAAAAGATCATATCCATAGAATCTAGACATGGGTCATTTGAAAAACTCCTAAACGATTCTAATGCGCAACCCTTAAGAGCCACTGCACTAGAGTATATGAAGAGTTCTTAGTGGCCATTTAGATAATCTTCGGTTTGCAGAAACCTGTTTTAATTTTCTTTCATTGCATAGCCTAAGTGAACAGTGAGTATGAAAAGCAGTTTACTAATGCTCACCTTAAAACCTGTGGAACTGAATTTTTTACCTCTGCTTTCTTTTTTGTCTCCAGCTATGAGAGCATATGTTTGTCTTTGATTGTCTGTGTGTTGTCATCTCCTTCCTCTTCACCCCAGTTGGTTGTGTGATGGTGTTTTTCTTCCCTGAGTTTTTATATGCTAGAACCTTCATCTCACTCTAGCCCCTACCCCATTCTTTTTCCTATATGTGTCTGCCTCCTTTCTCTACGTAGTTCTGTCTCTCTTTTCCCTTTCATATGCTTCTGTGCCTTCCTCCCCTCCTCTGTGAGTGTGTGTATGAGAGAGAGAAACAGAGAGAGAGAGAGAATGTCAGAACTGAAATGGAACATGTCAGTCATCCAGTTCTCTCATTTTGTAGGTTTGGAAACTGAAACCCAAGAATTCAGGTGACTTACCTAAATTCACACAGCTAAAAAGTGGCAGAGCAAAGAATAGGATCCCCTATTTTTTCCACTGTACCACTCTGTCCTGTTACCTGCATGTTGTGTATGTGTATATGTGTGTCTACCCCCCTCTTTAACATGAAATATGAGAGTGTTGTTTCTGGTATGTGTAGAAGAAAACTGTAACCTGTCATTTCTCAAGTTGTATTTTTTAAAAATGTGTTCATGGACCTCGATGTTTATTGTGCCCTCTATGGTCAGTAGCCTCATAATAAAAATGGTTTTATGTGTTCATTCAGTCATCCAACAAATATTTATTGAGCACCTACTCTATACCAAAGAGAACTATAGGTAATAAGGATATAGTGTTGTGAAAAAAGAAGTCCCTGTTCTTATGGACTTCCATTCTAGTTGGGGAGACAGACAGCAAATAACTACATGATGTGTTTAGATAATTCTGTTGATAATTCTGTGGAGAAAGACACTGAAAATAGTGGTTGGAAGACTGTTTCTAGATGATGTCTTGCTTCTTTATCTCTGCTAGTGGTTGAAATCATTATTCTGTAATATTAGGCTTATATAGTTTCCATTAGTAGATTCTATAAAGCTAATTAGATCTGAGGTAGTGAAAATAAAAATTTTATGTTCTAACCTTTTTAAAAATGGTTTGAATCCATGTGTACACGTATAATTAAATATCTAAAATACATTCACTCATATATAATAGATATACAATAAGAACCTCACTTCTTCCCCTGTACCTGTCTCCCCTGTAACCCCCATCTTCTATAGATAATTGCTTTTATTAGATTTTTAATGTATCATTCTAGCAAATAATATATATTCTTATTTTTTCAAATATGAATATACATATATATTTTTTCCTTTTGCTGTTCTGTGCCTTGTTTTTTACTTAACAGTATATATCCTTAATTGAGCATTTTAAATCAGATTTTAAAATTACCTCCATAACACATAAATTGGAAAGTCATCAGTAAAAGGATTATTATTGCTAGAGGAATTATATAACTTCGCATCAAACAGGGACACATTTGAGAGTGAGAGTGCTGTCAGTATTTACTCTGACAGAAGCATAAACTGGGACTGTCTTGGGCAAACCTAGATGTGTAGTCACCCATATTATTGCCTGCCTGGAATAGGTGCTCCTGGAAACTTTACATGGCAATTAGTGAATGATTAGATCACATTACAATACTTCAAATTAGTATTGACTGAAGCTTCAGAAAGGTTGTTCTTGAAGATGTTTCAGGTCTATAACAGATTATGAAAGTTCAGACTCATCTGCGGATTCAGTATCAATAAAGACCAGGAATTGATAATATTTTAGCAAGCTGTATAAAGTCGTACTAATGCTTCATCTCTCTAGTGTCTAGTGAGTTAATGTATGTAAATGAATGTTGTAGATAATAGAACTATTCTACCAAATTTTTAACTAGTCAAATGAAAAGTAACTTTGTGTATTTTGTTTCCTTCCTTTCTTAAACAAAATACAAAAACTTATTTTAATCATTTTGACTACTCAAGGTCACCATTAAATGTATCCATTATTGAACATGCTGTAATAGAAAGCAGAGTTATTTCCTGTTTGGTTTCTAGTTTCCTTCACTCTCAGGCTGTCACCTGGCTCCTCATATTGCTGTTGTGGTATCTGCTCCTAACAGTCTATCCTCATTTCTTCTATGCTTTGCTGCTTCTAATCTGCTGGGGAAGCAAGTAACAAGTTTGCTAACAATTATGTTTAATAAGAGTACCTAAACTCTAGGTGAATACCTGAATGTAAACATAACTTCAGCATAGGGATTATTTAAGTTATTCTAGGTGCTCTGAGGCCTATTCCTGGGTTCTGATAGTTTTCAAAGATTGAACTCACCAAAGATCTTAAATATCAATAAGTATGTTATAATTGCACTTTGTTCTTTTAATTTGGGTCAGTCATATATATTTCTTGGTATGCATTTAGCATCTGCTGCATATTCTCTCTGGAAAGTTACAAAAAAACAAATGTTGGGCTAATAGCAGTCTTCTCCCCAGAGGCCTTTCCATCTCCTTTCTGCCTCTGCCATTAGGATCGTCTCTGCCTTACTTGTGGGATAGGGCCCTTTGGGATGAACAACCTATGTTTGATTGAACTAGAGGTAGGCGGTATCCCTGTGAATGTAGCTTCCCCAGTGGACCAGCATCCATTATCTCTAAAATCTGTCAGCTTTCATTTCTGTTTCCACTGAACACTACTTTCCAGGATGCTCTGTTTTCTCTGTGCTTATGTGGCTGAATTTTGCTTGATTTGATGGTATCCAGTTGTGCTATGTGGTATTTGTTGATGCTGGAGCTGTTGTAAGCAAATGTATCTAACATGTTAATTGATCTCTGCCTAAACCCTGCCTTCTGCGGTTGCTAACAGTAAGAAATGATCTTCAGAATCATTAATTTGCTTTTCTTACTCATATCCATACTCAGATCATATTTTTAAACATTGCTGTTACTGGATTCTGTCTGCCTATATGAGACATTGCAAAAATCTCTTTCCTCATCTCTCTTTGTGCACGTAGGTCCCAGTCATGCAGGGGGCAGGCATGCAAGGAGCCAATATGCAGGGTGGAGGCCAGCCTGGTGGCTTTAGTCCTGGCCAGAACCAAGTCACTCCACAGGACCATGAGAAGGTAAACAATCCTGCCCGATTGCCTCCGTGTGCACAAATTCTTTTGACTCCTGTTTTTAGTTAACATGTGCGAGTCCTGGATTTTCAGAGTCCCTTTGGAAGTGGTGTTTACTCTTAGAACTCTTTATGATCTTATTAACCTGAAAATTTATGAGTCAGTCCTAAAATCCTTAAATGGATGTATTTAAATGGAAGCTTATCTTACATTTCAGACTCATCTGCCAATAGCAGTTTTTGTGTGCAGGCCAGATAGACCTGGAAATCCAGATCTCTTTCTTCTCCCCCTTTCTACCTTCTCCCTGAAAAACAGTAGCAGATCCCCTACAACTATATTTCTGTTTCTATATTTGACCATTGTGGGGAACTCATGTCTGCTGGACGGGCTGAAACTTGAGAAAAGGAGAGACGTTCAAAATGATGAAAAACTGAAAACTTCCCAGGGCTCACAGATACCACTCTAGTCTGCAAGAACTTTGGGTTCCAAAGATGTCTGTTTTGAGTCTTCTAATCTTAGATATTGTTGTGCTTGTGCTTTTCATTATGCTTTTTCTCACCAGCTGCTATTGTTGTTTTTGTTTGTTTATTTGGTTTGGGTTGATTTGTGGAGGGCTGTTTTCTGTGTGTGAAATATCCTTTCTTTTTGGCCAAAGCGGGTGTGGTGTTTTGTGGGGTTTTTTAAACTGCCATCATTAAAACTCACTACCTTTCTTTTTGTCTTCACAGGCTGCTTTGATCATGCAGGTTCTTCAACTGACTGCAGACCAGATCGCCATGCTGCCTCCCGAACAGAGGCAGAGTATCCTGATCTTAAAGGAACAAATACAGAAGTCCACTGGAGCACCTTGAAAGGTGAGCAGACTTACCTGGCCTGAGTCCGGCAAAAATTTTGTGCATTTGGGATATATACTGCAACCCTAAGCAACAAGACTCTCCTGATATCAAGATTCTCTGCAGTCTGCTCCTCTTGGCAAGATTCTCTCCACCCTTCAGTAGGTCAGCTCCTATCAGGACAACAGAAGGCTACAGAGCATTTGTTCAGCTATTGAATTTGGTGTAATCTTTTTTAACCTTTCTTTCCTAATGGCAAAAGTAACATGCAATGAATTTAGCCAAATTAATCAAATAGAGAAACATAAAAAATTCAGGATAAAAAGCTCTGCTTCCTTAATTTCGATTTCCAGACATAACCTTTATTTCTTCTTAATTTCTTTATTAAGGTATTACATATGTGTCCTTATCCCCCCTTTGCCCCTCCCACTCATGCCCTCACCCCTGTTGTCTTTGTCCATTGGTTAGGCTTATATGTATGCATACAAGTCCTTTGGTTGATCTCTCCCCCTTAACCCCGCCCTCCCCTACCTTCCCTCTGAGGTCTGACGGTCTGATCGATGCTTCTCTGTCTCTGGATCTGTTTTTGTTCATCAGTTTATGTTGTTCAGTATATTCCGTAAATGAGTGAGATCATGTGATATTTATCTTTCTCTGACTGACTTATTTCACTTAGCATAATGCTCTCCAGTGTCATCCATGCTGTTGCAAATGGTAAGAATTCCTTCTTTTTTAAAAAAATATATTTTATTGATTTTTTACAGAGAGAAAGGGAGAGGGATAGAGAGTTAGAAACTTCAATGAGAGAGAAACATCGATCAGCTGCCTCCTGCACACTCCCTACTGGGGATGTGCCCACAACCAAGGTACCTGCCCTTGACCAAAGTCGAACCTGGGACCCTTGAGACCGCAGGCTGATGCTCTCTCCACTGAGCCAAACCGGTTAGGGCAAGAATTCCTTCTTTTTTTACCGCAGCGTAGTATTCCATTGTGTAGCTGTACCATGGTTTTTTAATCCACTCATCTGCTGATGGACACTTAGACTGTTTCCAAATCTTAGCTATGATAAATTGTGCTGCTATGAACATAGGGGTGCATATATCCTTTCTGATTGGTGTTTCTAGTTTTTTGGGATATATTCCTAGAAATGGGATCACTGGGTCAAATGGGAGTTCCATTTTTAGTTTTTTGAGGAAACTCCATACTGTTTTCCACAATGGCTGCATCAGTCTGCATTCCCACCAGCAGTGCATGAGGGTTCCTTTTTCTCCGCATCCTTGCCAGCAGTTGTCGTTTGTTGATTTGTTGATGATAACCATTCTGACAGGTGTGAGATGGTACCTCATTGTCGTTTTGATTCGCATCTCTCAGATAATTAGTGACTTTTGAGCAGACATAACCTTTAAATATAGTTTGGTATATATCCTTCCAGAATCAGTTGTGTTATTTTATTCCAAACTGTCCCATCAAAATGGGAAAAATACAAAGCATTTCAGTAAAATGTATAAATGTTTTAGTTTCCAGTATTTATTTTATATTAAATATTTAGAGATTGAACTATTACAGCACATAATTAAGGTAGTGAATTTCCACCATCATCATCAGTCCCTATACATTTGAGAGATGGCTGTACATTGCTGCCCTTATTTTTCTTTCTCATCAGTCAGGTAAAAGAGATCATAACCATGGGACCTAACTTGATTACATGTATTGGTGTTTCCTTTAAAAAATATTTCCCCAACAACTTCTATTTCATAACTAATTCTGTTTTCTAAAAACAGTTTAAAATTCACATTGTCCCAATACTAGCTGGGATATCACAGTTTGAATTTCTACTTTTTACCCCCTTCATATTATAATTTTCACCCATGTATCATCATATAATAGTGAACTCATTTACACTAATTAGCAGTCTTTGCTAAATACATTGTATTTTAATCCATACTTGTAATGTCATTAAAACATCTGGACTGGAAATAAACATCATATCTGTCATAGATGAATGGCTAGCTAGACTTTTGGTATGACCAGTACTTTCTTTTTTTTTAATTTTTATTTTACTTATTTTTTTTTTTGTTAATCCTCACCCAAGACTAGTTTTCCATTGATTATTACAGTAGAAGGGAGAGAGAGGAAAAAAAATCGATGTGTGAGAGACACATCAATTGATTGCCTCCTGCACACACCCCATTTGGGCCTGGGGGTCAAACCTTCAACTCAGGTACATGCCCTTAACTGGGAATGGAACCAGTGACCCTTTGGTTCAAGAGACGACACTCTAACCACTGAGTGCACACTGGCCAGGGTAGTACTTTAATTTTGTAGTTCACATACCCAATACATTCTATTTTTTTTTTCAGTAAAAGTATAGAGTACCTATTGTATTCAGAGGAACAGATAAAAAGAACTTCCTCTCTTTTACTTTTCCTAATTTATTTATGCTAGAGGAGGCATTTCCTATAATGTGAGGAAATTATTATTTTGGGGTAATGGAGGTAGATATGTTTCTGAAAATTCGTTCATTATACTTGTGAGATATCTCAATTCAAAGCCTTGCACATAAACCACAGGACAAGGTTTTTTTTTGTTTTACCTTTTATTTTTAAGTAATTGTAAATTCACAGGAAGTTAGAAAAATAGTACCTTATGTACCCTTCCAGCTTTTTGGTCTGCAGTACAAAACCAAGAAGTCAACATTGGCACATTACTGCTAACTAGACTATAGATAGACCTTACTCAATTTAACCATTTTTTTAAAAGCTATATTGATTTCTGTGCATGTAGTTCTATGCAATTTATTTTTTTGTCTTATTTCTTTATTTAAATTTATTTTAAATATATAAAATTTAAACATATACAAAAGTAGGGAGACTAGAATAATAAACTCCCAGGTACCAGCTTCAACATGATCAAGTCTTAGCCAATCAATCATGTTTCCTCTTTTCCTTTACTCATGCTCCCCTGATACCCCAATCCAGGTTATATATATTTTTTGAATAACAACTTTACTGAAATATAATTCACATACTATACAAATTACCTATTTAAAGCTTTTTATTCAATGTAGTCATAGAATTGCAATCATTACCACAATCAATTTTAAGACTTTTCATCACCCCAAAAAGAAACTCCATACTCTTTAGTTATCACCTCCTGTCCCCAGATTTATCTCTTCCCCCAGCTATAATCAACCACTAATCCATTTTCTGTTACTACAGATTTGCCTACTATGGACATTTCATTAAATGGAATCATACATTATGTTGTTTTTGTGACTGGCTCCTGTTATTTGTATAATGTTTCAAGGTTTATCCATCTTGTGGCATATATCAGTACTTTACTTATTTTTATTGTCAGATGATACTCCACTGTATGGATATGCTACATTTTAATTAGTCATTCATCAGTTGATGGACATTGAGTTCTACTTTTCGGCTATTATGAATAATGCTACTAAGAACATTTGTGTATAAGAACATTCATGCACAAGTGAACATATGTGTTCATTTCTCTTGGGTTTATACCTAGGAGAGGCATTTCTGAGTCATACAGGAACTCTACACTTAACCTTCTGAGAAAATTCCAGATGGGTTTCCATAGCGGTGTACCACTTTACATCCCACCAGCAGTGTGCATAGGATTCCAATTTCTCCACATCTCCCCCACACACCTGTTATTATTTTTTCAGTTTTTTTATTTCAAGAAGGATTTTAAATATAATAATGTTGCATGCAGTTAACCTTAATATCTCAAGAAAAATGATTTTAAATGATAATGTTACATGCAACAAACCAATTATTTAAGAAAATGATCTTACATATAACATTACATGCAATAAAAATTAATATTTTAAGAATAAAGATACTTTAAGTATAATAATATTACCAAAACTGTACTAACATAGTATGATATCACAAAAGTTGTAGGAAATATTATAAACCTGCAAATAACAGGATTACTTCTATTATATTCTAGAATATTTTTCCCCCCTCTGGCTCTATTTTTGTTCATCAGTTTATGTTGTTCATTATATTCCACAAATGAGTGAGATTGTATGATATTTATCTTTTTCTGACTGGCTTATTTTGCTTAGCATGATGCTTTTAGAGTCTATTTTGTTGGATATGAGTATTGCTACTCCAGCTTTTTTTGCTTTTGTTTTGAGGTGGGTCTCTTCTAGACAGTATATAGTTGGGTCATGTTTTTGTATCCATTCAGCTACCCTACACCTTTTGATTAGAGCATTTAATCCATTTACATTTAATGTTATTAATGAGAGGTACTTATTTATAGCCACTTTAATTCTGTATGGCTAGGTTTCTCTCCCTGTTTCTTCTTCTCAGCAATCCCTTACAGCAATTCCCTTAGCATTTCTTATAATGCTGGCTTGGTGGTGATGAACTCCTTTAGCCTTTTCTTATCTAGTAAGCTCTTTATTTGACCGTCTATTTTGAATGATAGCCTTGCTGGATATAGTAATCTTGATCTCAGATCCTTGCTTTCTATTACGTTGAGTACTTCATGCTATTCCCTTCTGGCCTGTAGAGTTTCTGATGAGAAATCAGGTGTCAGCCTTATGTAAACTCCTTTGTAGGTAACACTTTTCTTTTGCTGCCTTTAAGATTCTCTCTTTGTCTTTAAATTTTGGCATTTTAATTATGATGTGTCTGTGTGTGGGTCTGTTTGAGTTCTTCTTGTTTGGGGTTCTCTGTGCCTCCTGAACTGGTGTGACTTTTTCCTTCACCAGATTAGGTAAGTTTTCTACCATTATTTCTTCAAACACCTCTATTCCTTTCTCTCTTTCTGCCTCTTCCAGCACACCTACTATCCTAATATTGTTACGTTTCACATTGTCCCACAGCTCCCTTAAGCTGTCCTCCTGTTTTTTAATTGTTTTTCTTTTTGGTTCTCTAATTGAGTGATATTTTCAACTCTGTCTTCTAATTCACTGATTCGATCCTTAGCTTCCCCTAATCTGCTATGTATTCCTTCCAATGTGTTCTTTATTTGTGGTATGTCATTCTTTATCTCAGACTGTTCTTTTTTCATAGTTACTATATCTTTTTTCATACTGTTGAGCATTTTTAACATCATTACTCTGAACTCTGTTTCAAATAAATTTCTTATCTCTGCTTCATTTATCTCTTCTTCTGGAGAATTCTCTAGTTCTTTCATTTGGAGGTTGTTCTTTGTCTCCTCATTTTGGCTATCTGTTTGGGTTTGTGACTATGTTTTAGGTATAGATCCTGTACACCTCACAATCTCTAGTGCAGGGCAGTGTTAAAGGCTATTTCTGACTAATTGAATCAGGCAAAGATTCAAAGCCTCTGTCTGCAGACTAATAGGATTCCAATTAAATTGCCCCAGGCAATCATCCTCGGGTGTGGTGAGTTTTGTTTTTTTTCTCCAACAGGGTGGGGCAGTTGTTTTTGCCTGGAGGCTAATTGTTATTTTTTTTAATATATTTTATTGATTTTTTACAGAGAGGAAGGGAGCGGGACAGTTAGAAACATTGATGAGAGAGAAACATCGATCAGCTGCCTCCTGCACACACCCCACTGGGGATGTGCCCTGCAACCAAGGTACATACATGCCCTTGACCGGAATCGAACCTGGGGTCCGCAGGCCGAATCTCTATCCACTGAGCCAAACTGGTTAGGGCCTAATTGTTATTTTTAATTTCTTAAGTGGCCTCGGGGCAAGGTGTTTTCCAATAGGGTGTGTCGACTGTCTTCCCCCCAGGCAAAGCAGATGTCTATGTGGGAAAGATGTCCTTCACTGTGTGAGGGAATGACAACCCAGGAAACCTGGGGTGTCTGCCTTCTGAACTCTATCCCCTGAATCCCCAGTCCTGGGTTCTGCTCTCACAGCTCCAGTCCACTTCACCCTCCCTCTGCCAGAGCACAAGGTGGGTGGCTGCACAGGGAATTTTTGTGCATTGGCCCTTCAAGAGGGTTCCCAAACTTTGAGCTGCCACTCCCTGGCAGACAGCACCCCACTGCTTTTCACAGCTAGATGTTATGTAGGTACCCTCCTCAGATTGGTGTTCTCTGCTGGGGAGCCCAGCTTCGGGATTAGATCCCAGAGTTCTCAGTGGCACCCCGCACATAGCTGAGATATCTCTCTGGGACTTCAGTTGCTGTCTGTGGGCGCCCGGCCAGCCCTTTCACGCTTTTGCCCCTCCTACCAGTCTCTATGTGGTCTCCACCTTCAGTCCTTGGGTATCAGGGTTCTCTCCTGTGAGTTTTCTGTTGATTATTCAGGAAGCCTTTCCATATTTCAGTTGTAATTCCAGCTTGTTCCTAGAAGCATGTCAGTGCAGCATCCTCCTACTCTGCGGCCATTTTTAATCTTTCTCTGTGCAATTTACACAGGCAAGGTTTTAATGTTTATTTTCTGGTATCTGTGCATGCTGTAGCCAAAGTATTGGCTCTCCCTCCATTGTGTACCTCACTACCTGTGATCCATCCCTGCTATCACTGACACACTTATATACCATTGCCATTAGAACACTGTTTCTCAACCACAGGCAATTTTGCCACCTACAGGACATTTTGAAATGTCTGGAGACATTTTTGGTTGCCACAGCTTTAGAAGGACGATGCTACTGGCATTCACTGGTAGAAACCAGAGTTGCTTCTAAACATCCTGTAATGTGCAGGACATCTTCCCATAAGAAAAACTTATATGGCCCCTAATGTCAATAGTGCTGAGGTTAAGAAGCCCTGCTGTAAAGGATGATTACTTTTGAGAGGCAGGAGGCAGACACCTTAGGAATCTGCCCCGGATGTTTTACTCTTGTGCATAGTCTCTCTCCCCAACTTTTTAATTTTTTTCCTGCTGTTTGGAGAAGAGAACTTTGTCTCCAATTCTAATGGCTTTCTCCCAACTTTTCCTTACAGGTTTTCAAAAATACCTGGCAACAAATATGGAAAATAATTCCATAACTTTGTTGAAATGTTGCAAAAAGATGACTTCTACATCCTAATCCTTGAATGACTCAAATTGGTGCCAGGTGGAGGATTCCCATCACCTCTCTCAGAACAAAACTAGATCATTCTGTTGTCTTAGTTTATATATTTTCTGTGACTTGAAATAAACTTTGAACACAGTTTTAGTATAATGCAAATTGATACACATGAACTTTTTGCTTTAAAAAGCTGAATACCAAGGGTGAAACCTTAATGTATTTTCTACCCTTACTGCAATATTGTACTTCAATGTTATATTGCCATAGTTCTGTTTTTATTAAGTTAACCATTTATTCTTCTTTATTATATTTGAGAATTTCTCAGAAACAAATTTTTCAGAAACTTAGTTTCTTCTTAGTCTGCTTCCTGTGGTAATAGTAAGATTTGCCCTTTGAGAACTTGCTAGAACTTCTGAGTCTACAGGAAGAAAATAACATGTGCTTAGAGCTATAAAATGATAAAAAGGCCAACAAAACAGAGAGCCTAGCAGAGTAATGTATTTAGTTTATAAAAATCCAAATATCAAAATGCATTTTTTGTCAATAGTAGGTCTATTTACATGCATAGTTCAGAGGTAAGACAAAAATGTATTAGCCACTGGTTCTAGTGTGTCAACAACACGAAACTGGACATTTCCTTCTCCCAAAACCCTTCAGTCTAGGTAGTCAACCTTAAAAGTTACAAAATCCACTGATTTTTCACATGTTCAAGATAAAATAAAAACTGAACAGCAATCAAATGCATAAAATGTATTTCATCCTACCTAAGTCACTAACCTATAGGCCTACCCTGTAACCAGATTTATTCTGGGAAATTAAAACAGAAAACCTTAAAACTTTTACATTCCTATTTATTTTAAGAGGACCAAATGTAGAGTGCAAGCAGATAAATATGGTTGTCTCCCCTGCCTGCTTCCTTGCAGATAGATATGAACATAATTAGTGCCCTAGCTCTGACTTATGGCTCTTTCAGCCTACTGTTCCTTTTCTCATAGTAGCGTTAAGGAGAAACATGATTTCTCTCCATCAGGCCAACCTCAAGAGGTTATGAGGTGCCTTAATAATTAGTAAAGTTCCACTGGAACTACTCGAGCCTATTTATATTCTCAGAATCCTACCCCCAGATTAGGAGTATGGTCAAGTGAATTAAAGCCTGCAATAGGCTTAGAGAATGTAATAGCATATTGCTTATATATCAAGCAAAAGAATGCAAAGATAATCAACTTTATGAGACACTGAAATTGAGAGATTTTCTACTCTGATATATAAACATTTACTATAAGAGTTTGCTGAATAAGATACTTCGTATTACAACCTAAGAAGAAAAACTTGCTCAAAACAGCTTAGGAGATTTCTAGGTGTCATGCACAGCCCGAAATTGGGCTTGGATGTTGATTATATGTAGGACTTATTATTATCATTACCTTTTCTGCCTACTTACATGAATAGTCTAGACCAGCAGTCGCCACCGTTTCGGACCTCACGGACCACCAGTGGTCCGCAGGCCACCGGTTGGTGACCGCTGTTAGACCTTGGTATGTTGATTTTAGCAGCAGTCATATCTTGGAAGTGTCAATACAATTTAGACATTGAGATCAAGAGTAAAGCCTCTCATTAGGAACTCATAAGATATTCAAGGAATACTAAGGTTCCAAACCAAACTCATTGAAAACCAAATTATCATTTGGTCAGCAGCTGTCTAATAAGAACCATATTGTCAAGGTTCCATTGTGCATGTTTCTAAAGCCTTATTAAATTTAGACAGCTGAAATCCAGGAAGTTGGCAACAGTAAGGGTACCCCAATCTATTCCTACAGAAACATCTGTTAGTACTTTTTACTAATGTCCAATTAATACATGAAACATAATTCACTACCATAAGATCTGGACTTACCTTTATTTTGTTCAGACTAGTGACTGAAAAATACTCCAAGTTACAAGTTATACAGGTTTCTGGATAATTAGAAACTATCATTTATTCATTTTTGGTCACTTAAAAAAAGAGAAAGAAATAGGTGCTGTAATGCTAATTCAGTAGAAACAGTCTTTTAAATCTGATGAATTGACTTTGGGCACAATGAAATGTGAGGTTTTTCCCTCTTTTAAAGGCCCTTGTCTTTTACTGATTCACTGTGACTACTAACATCCCGGAGCCAGGAGGATAGAAGAAATAAAAAAGCATTTTGACAGGAGAAAAAAGGCATTTGGCTTATGTCATTATGGGAATGATTCCCTAATGAATAAGTATGTCGGAGCAAAAAGATGTTATCAAAATTCTAAATTATCTTTTATTAAAACTAGAGATTAATACACCCCCTTAATAAAAATGGTGATAAAGAGCCCTGTTGACTAAATTGTCCTAAGATCAAATTCAAGTTTTTGCAATTATTTCCAACAGAACAATGCAAGCTAATGACTATAGCTGACTCTCAGTTATACAATTTCAGTTATGATTAGCATACTTTCAATATTTTCTTTCCCAAATGGAGACCCCAGATAAAGTAATAAAAGATGCATTCATTAAGCAAAGAAGAAAATCCTTTTTTTTGACAAGCAAAAATAAGTATAGCATAAATGGCTGTTCACACTGGATAAGACCATGTTTAAAAATAACAGTAAGACTGTTCATATTGTATATAGAAATGGGGTTCTTGGTATTTTTATGTTTTATTTATGCTTATTGTGTTTTGTCATTAATTCTTAAATAAAATTTTATTTTAAAAAAGCACCCTACTTCGAAATCTTTTTTGATGATGGGAGGGAGGGGAGAATATGACCCAAGGTCCAGGCGAAAGTAACACTTGCAATCAACAAAATCACCTGGGGTTAAATTGTCATCCACCTCTGCTATCAGGCCTTGCTGTAGTCATGGCATTCTAAAATGATTTATGGCTATTTTCTGAAGAAAGGCTCCATGGACTTTGCAATTATTATGGCATTCTAAAATGATTTATGGCTATTTTCTGAAGAAAGGCTCCATGGACTTTGCAATTATTGTGACTTCTGAAATTCTTGGGTTCCTTTTAAAAAATTATCTTTATTGTTGAAAGTATTACAAAAGTTCCCTTCCCCCATTGACCTCTTCCATTCTGTTTCTGCCCCCTCCCCCACCCCACCCTCAGGCCTTCAGAGCACTATTGTCTGTGTCCAAGGACAATGCATATATGCATATAAGTTCTTTGGTTAATCTCTTACCGCCCCCTTCCCTCTGAGATTTGTCAGTCTTTTCGATGCTTCCATGCCTCTAGATCTATTTTGTTCATCAGTTTATTTTGTTCATTAGATTCCACATATAAGTGGGATCATGTGATACTTGTCTTTCTGTCTGGCTTATTTCACTTAGCATAATACTCTCCAGGTCCCTCCATGCTGGCTCAAAGGGTAAGATATTTTTTATAGCTGCACAGTATTCCATTGTATAAATGTACCACAGCTTCTTTATCCACTCATCTGCTGAGCACTTGGGCTGTTTCCAGATCTTAGCTATTGTAAATAGTGCTGCTGTGAGCATAGGGGTGCATACATTCTTTCTGATTGGTGATTCAGGATTCTTGGGATATGTTCCCAGAAGTGGGTGAAATGGCATTTCCATATTTCATTTTTTGAGGATGCTCCATACTGTTTCCAAAGTGGCTACACCAGTCTGCATTCCCACCAGTAGTGAACTAGGATTTCCTTTTATGCACATCTTCGCCAGCACTTGTCTTTAAGTTCAGAAAACAAAACTGAATCCAACCAAAAAAATGCCTGAGAGTCAAGTCTTGAGAAGCACGTTCTTGTCCTTAAGTGTCTGACCAGACCAAGTAAGTTGTTGAAGATACAAAGGAGAGACGAAATGCAGATTGTGGTCCTTATTTCTATAAGTCAGAAATTTTCTTTGTTGAAGTAGAATTGAACCTTCCTAGGATCCAGACTGGAGTATTGGTGACAATATTTGCTCAGGGACTTTGCCAAAGCCTGAGGACCACATAAAAAGACTCCAACCACAGACCTGCAAGAAAAGAATAGTTGGCTAGTAAAGGCTGCGATGTTGTTAGAATGGAGAAATGAGGTCTCTACTACTGACAACTCTGCAACTCTGCATAGAAATTCAGTTGTTGACACCCTTCTCACATTCTTCATAGTAGTTTTCTTACTTTTTCTTCTTACAAGCTCCAAATGAGCTTTCAGCCCTTATCACATCAGTGGTTCTCAACATTGGCTGCACATTAGAATCACCTGGGAATCTTTTTAAAATCCTTATTTCTGAGCCTCATCCTCCGGAAATTCTGTTTCTTTGTTACTAATGTTGTGGCCTCACCCCGTAACAAAGAAACAGAATTTCCGGAGGATGAGGCCCAGAAATCAGGATTTTAAAAAGATTCCCAGGTGATTCTAATGTGCAGCCAACGTTGAGAACCACTGCACTAGGTACTCAGCCTTGCCTATTCTATTCAGAACATGTTCAGCTGTAGTGCCCTGTAGTGGTTAAGTGCTAGCTAGACTAGTGAGCCAGGCTGCCTGGGTTAAAATCCCAGCTCTGACACTTGTCCAGCTGTGTGATTTTAGGAAAGTTTCTTAACCTCTCTGTGTTTCAGTATTTGCCCCCACTCTGTAAAATGGTGATAAAAACTACCCACCTTACAGGATTGTTTTAAGGTTTAAATAAAAATTATAGCTGCCATGAAAGCCATTTGTGTAATTGAATTGATCTTCACCTGCCAATTGTTCCTGGAATTTATCTAATACAATCAGCTTAATCTCCTTCTCATCAGAATGTCTGACCTCAGGGCACTAGGTTTTCCTGTGTTTCAAACCCCTCCAGAAAGACTGAGGTCAGGTCATCAGCTAACTAGATAAATACAGCCCAAATCCTTGCTGCTTTGAGGTCACTAAGCCAAAAGCAATGCATTTAAATTGTTCCAGTTCTATTTCATTTGGTAATACAAATCAGAACTGAGTCTCCTTGCCTCACTATTTGAATGGGGGGTTGTGGTGCAGCAAACGTATTCTCATCAATTACGAGATCATGACCCTTATTTGGCTGAAACCCCAGATGGGATTTCCTCAGTTTTAAGCAATAATCTAGGAGTGGTGCAAGTAGTTTCTGCCCCAGAGGTCTTTTCCCAAGAGTGTTCAACATACCATAATGCCTTTCCTAAACCCTAAGTCTGTAAACTCAACTAATGAGAGGAGAATACACTTACTTGGGGTGGATGGTAGCTATTGTAGAAAACTCTTTATCCCACATAGGTCTCCCAAAGAAAGTTTTGTGTTTCAGACCTGTCAGGATGTCTGTGGCTTTGTCAAAGTTTAATGCTGCATGACCAGCCTGGAGTCAGAGAAATAAAAAGTTAGAAAAAGAAGGCTCTGATAGTTGTCTCTTCCTTCAGCTACTTTTAAACTTGAATGTGAGGGTGAGAGCAGGTAGGAAATCACATACAAAAAAATTATTTCCAATCAGCACACACCGTCTTTGGTCTGACATTCAGCTTGCATCCAACATGGGAATTAGTGTGTTGTTTGAACTCACAATGTTGCTGTCCCATCCGGTGAGGAAGAGACGGAAGTTTAGAAACCCAACTTTGCCTAATTCCTCCATCTCCTGTTCCAGGGAAGCCAATAGGTCATTGAACCAGGCAAAGGCACCTGTCTCCCTGCAGATCCAGTAGAAATATATCTGGAATCACCAAGAGAGAACATAGCCTTTTATAAATGCCCTTTACAATGTGCATTGTAGTGACATGATTAGGTAGATATACTGTATATTTGTTGATCATGTTTAGGGTGACCCGAGAAATCACCTCTACAGAACAGCAGACCTTAGGCAGCTCAAATGTCCAGAGTCCTAACAATTTCCCTTGTGGAGAAAGATCACCCGCCAATGTCATTTTTGTTTCAAGGTAATTTTAAACTCCAAATTGAAAATGAAGACCCTATTCATATGGTCAATCTGTAGAAGCAGATGCCTTGGCAGAGAGAAGTGATCACTTGGTCTCATAACTCCAGGGAGGGGTGCTTGCTCATCAGTTGTAAAGAGCTTAGCCCATGAAAGCAATGGACCTGTCAGGCCCACACCAGATAAAAGGTGGTATGAGGGAGTGTACCGTTTGTGTTTTGAGGTTATGATCTGCATGCCGGAATTTGTACCAGATGGACTTCAAAATGGAAGCAAAGGGGGTGACTCCAATTCCTGCTCCAATCAACATAGCCACTTCATACTGAAAAACATCCTCACTGGCAGTGCCAAAGGGACCATCCACCTCAATCCTGGCAGAAGACAGAAGGCAATAGGCAAGTGAAGTCTCACCTCCCTCCCCCCACAACCTCAAACACCCTCCCAGAGACATAGCAGTTCCCATGGCTGATTTCAGCCTGTTTTTTTTTTTTTATTACGTTCTATTGTACCAAACATAAGGTTCAATGAGGAATTGTATTCTCATATTTGCCTGTCTGCATCCTGGTCTGGGTCTCTGCAGCTCTCTAGGACCTACCTCGGAATTGGTGAATGCTGTTGTTCAAAAGCCTTTATGAGATTTTCTGTCCAGTCCCCTGCTGCTCGGATATGAATGGAAAAGAAGTCTTCCTCCGGAGCAGAGGTCAGAGTAAAGGGATGCCACTCCAGGTAAGAGATTGAGGGGCAGTTAACAAAAATATACTGTCCCACTTCCATGCTGAAGCCACGCTTGATCATCTGCAATTCCAAAACTTTGGATGGGTGCATGACAACCTATGAATGAGGCACAGAGACCAAAGGAGGCCATTTCAAATGGTGACAGGAACGGTAGACAAAGTAAATGAATAAAGCTGGAGGGCTGGTGACAATGGTGAACTGCTAGCACAAATGCTTTCTAAAGGGACTAGCAGTTACTTACTTCAGGCAATTGGTTACGCTATGGAACTGACAGCATTATTAGGCTGCCTGATTCTTCAAGAGAAGCAGAAATGCAATTTTTAATGTAAAAGCCTCCATCCAGATTTTTAAGTGTTAGCAACTAATTCAACTTTCTAAACAATGAGTGTGTGGGCCAAACAAAACATGTCTGTGGGCTACATCTGGCACAGGCCGCCTGTTTGCAGCCTCTGACATAGACCCATGTTGATGATTTCTGCTAAACCCCTCTTCCCATAGTTCTGTCCAGCACTGGAGGAACTGAAGTATGTTACCTCCAAGATGTTTTTTTTTATTCCCTACAGGTTAACAACATGGAAATTTATTTCTATAATCGGGAAGACCAGAACTCTTATCACAGCAACATGAAAGTGCATATGCTTTACCTTGGTAATCATAACCCGCTGCTGGGAGCGATAAAATCGGAGGATCCTTTCAAAGATATAAAGAACACCTGGTGCAAGGATCCACTTCCAAGACTGCAAAGTAACAGAGTACAGAATAAGGTTACACATTAATCTCTTCTTTAGGATTTATTTGTGTAGCAGTTTATTCCTTCTTTCAGTAAATATTTATTGAATTCTCTGCTGTGTATCATTATTAAGCCACTAATTTCACCAAATCTTGAGAACAGAAATGGAAAGGAATAAACTACAATAGTTTCTTTTGCTAATCTGTTACTCATAAAACAGATCACTTCCTGAAATTTTACAGGTCTCACCAGGAAGCAAAAGAAAAGCACAGAAAGAAAGTATATGGTAAATACAGGTTGTCCCCCCAAAGCATATATATTTTTATACATATATAAAGTCAGTGTTTATTAACATACAGTTCATTTTCAACATTTAAAAGGAAATTGAGTTGTCAGCTGTTAAAGTGTGTATACATTTTGGGGGACACTACTTATATGTAACTTAATTTTCAGAATCTAAGACTGTTTTCCAGGATAGCTTGCCCAATCTGAAAAACAAACAGAAAAGGTAGATGTGAAATTGAAGATGATTAAGAACAAAACAAGCCCTAGCCACTTTGGCTCAGTGGTTAGAGTGTCGGCCTGAAGACTGAAGGATCCCAGGTTTGATTCTGGTCAGGGGCACATTCTCCAGTGGGAGGCAACCAATCAGTGTGTCTCTTTCACATCAATATTTCTCTCTATGTGTCTCTCTTCCCTTCTACTCTCTAAAAATCAGTGGAAAAATACCTTCGGGTGAGGATTAACAACAAAAAACTGCCCTGGCAGGTAGATCAGTGGTTAGAACATTGGCCCCACACACCAAAGGGTCGCAGGTCCGATTTCCAGGTTAAGGGCACTTACCTGGGTTGCAGATTCAATCCCTGGCTCCAGTTAGAGCTCGTGCAGGAGGCAGCCAATCAATCTCTCTCTCTTTCTCTCTCTCTCTCTCTCTCTCTCTTTCTCTCTCTCTCTCTCTCTCTCTCTCTCTCATTATTTCTGAAAGTCAATGGAAGAAAATATCCTCAGGAGAGGATTAACAACAACAACAGAAAACAAAAGTGAAAGTGGTTGACACTATTGGTAACAATACGGTGTACCGGTTAATAATGTGGATTTTTTTTCAATAGATGGAGTTACACATATGTTGATATATATGCGATTTGATATGTATGCTACTTTGTTGTATTGACAACAAGCTTCAAAACTTCATATGTCAAATTTTCTGAAGGTTTTAACATCATAGATATTTTTACGCTTAAAAATGTCGAATTTTGTGCCAAAAAAAAAGAGCATTTGCGGGAAGTTTTAATTTATTACTTTATTTTGAAGAAAAGTGCTGCTGAATACTTTGGGAAGTTTATGGTGAACATGCTCCATCTCAAGATATTTTTGAACGCTGGTTTAAATGCTTTAAAAGTGATGATTTCAATGCGAAAGACAAAGAATGTCTAGGTCAATGGAAAAAGTTTGAAGACCAACAATTACAAGCATTATTGGATGAAAATGCATGTCAAACTCAAAAACAACTTGCAGAAAGATTAAACGTTGTTCAGCAAACAACTTCTGATCGTTTACAAGCAATGGGAAAGATTTTAATAGAAGGAAAATGGGTTCCATATCAACTGAATGAAAGACAAATGGAAAACCAAAAAGTCATCAGTAAATTGTTGCTTCAACAGCACTAAAGAAAGTCTTTTTTGCATCTAATTGTGACTGGCGATGAAAAGTGGATTTATTTTGAGAATCCCAAACGCACAAAACCATGGGTTGAACCAGGTCAACCATCAACATCGACTGCAAGGCCAAATCACTTCAGAAAGAAGACAATGCTCTGCGTTTGGTGGAATCAGGAAGGTGTGGTGAATTATGAGCTTCTAAGAGCAGGTGAAACCATTAATACTGACTGCTCCCAAGAACCAATAATCAATTTGAACCATGCTTTGATCATGAAATGACCAGAATGTGCCAGAAGACACGGCAAAGTAATTTTGCTTCATGATGATGCACCATCACACACTTCAAACCAGTTAAAGACACGTTAAAAGATCTTGCCTGGGAAGTGTTAACCCACCCGCCATATTCACCAGACCTTGCTCCTTCAGATTACCACTTGTTCTGATCGATGGCATATGCGCTTTCTGAGCAGCACTTCAAAACGTACAAAGAAGTGGAAAATTGGGTCTCTGAATGGTTTGCCTCAAAACAAGGAAAGTTCTATTGGGACAGTATCCACAAATTACCTGAAAGATGGGGGAAATGTGTAGCTAGCGATGGACATTACTTTGAATAAAGCACTTTTGATGTTTCTCTTGAAATTAATCGTTTTTTCTTTGATTACAAAATCCGCATTATTAACCGATACACCTAGTAAAACTTGATACTTATCCATCACCTCTTTTCTCAGGTGCTCAAAACACCTAACATGGTAATATACTTTTTTCTTTTTTAATCATCACCAGAGGATATTTTTTCCATTGATTTTTAGAGAGAGTGGAAAGGAGGGAGGAGGTGGGGGGAGAGAGAGAAGCATCGGTATGAGAGACACATCAATTGGTTGCCACACACATCCTATCCAGGGTCGAGGATGGAGCTGCAACCAAGGTACATGCCCTTAATCGGGAATTGAACCCTCGACCCTTTGGTCTCTGGGCCGATGCTCTAACACTGAGGCAAACCAGCAGGGCTGGCATTATACTTTTTATCTTGTCTACATGTTTTTTTTTTAAAAAGCAGCCTTTTTGTCCCTGAAATCTTTTTAAACGTAGCAAGTTGCTTCCATATGCACAGGAGCTACCAAAAATGTATTTTCTAGTAATGTTATATCTTTTCTTGCACAATTGTTCAAGTGTAATACATCAGAACTATGTGCAGTGAGGTTTCTCATGCTGTTTCAGGTAAATAACTTCCTTAGGTCTCTCTGGGGAGAAAATGGGCAGAGATGGGGCTAGTGAACCTGAGAGTGGGCATTATACAATTTGATGCTACTTCTTATTTGGGAAAAATCCCTGGCTGAATTCAGAAAAACTGAAAAAAAAATTAAGAAATGACTGTTAACAATGTGGAAAATTTTTTGGCCTGAGAACTAATCAGAGAAATGAATTAGAAAACTAAATAGCATTCGAGGCCCTCAAATTGAAAAGCTGCTTTAAACAATAATGTCCACCATTAACTGGGATGCAGGGGAATGGGCACATTCACATGTGCAGCTGGTGAAAATTAATAGCATCTTCCCAGGGAACAATTTGGCAATACATCTCAGCATCCTGGAAAGCATGCCTTCTCTATTACCCAAGAATTTCACTTCTAGGAAATGGAGCATAAAGAAATAATTAAAGTGTGCACAAATATACAAGTATAATAATGACCACAGTATTTACTAAGAAAAAAAAGTAACAAAAATGGTATACCATACAGATTTTTTGTCAATACCAAACTGTCTTTTTAATTTGTTTTTGTATTGAAATATGATTTGCAGATAATATTATGTTAGTGTTAGGTGTACAACATAATGATTCCATATTTGTATATATTGCAAAATGATTATCACAGTAAGTCTAGTTAACATCCATCACCTCACATAGTTACAAAAGTTGTGTGTGTGTGTTTTTATGATGAGGACTTTTAAGATCTGCTCTGTTAGCAACTTGGAAACATGCAATACAGTATTATTAACTTTAGTTACCATGCTGTACATTACATACCCAGGACTTATTTATTTCTAACTGGAAGTTTTTACCTGCTAACCACTTTCACCCATTTTGCCCACCATTCATCCCCTGTGTCTGGCAACCTTCAATCTCTCCTCTGTATATATGAGCTCAGTTTTTGTTTGTTTGTTTGTTTGTTTTTAAATATATTTTATTGATTTTTTACAGAGAGGAAGGGAGAAGGATAGAGAGTTAGAAACATTGATGAGAGAGAAACATCGATCAGCTGCCTCCTGCACGCCCCCTACTGGGGATGTGCCCGCAACCAAGGTACATGCCCTTCACCGGAATCGAACCTGGGACCCTTCAGTCCGCAGACCGATGCTCTATCCACTGAGCCAAACCGGTTAGGGCTCAGTTGTTTTTTTTTTAATTAGGTTCCACATATAAGTGAGATCACATGGTATTTCTCTTTGTCTAACTTTTTCAATAAGCATAATGCCCTCAAGGTCTTTAAAAATGACCATTTAGAAAAAAAATGTATACTGTACAACTTTTTAAAAACTGATGTTTCAAAAGAATATTTGACAAGAGAGGAAAACATCCAATGATATAGATGAAGGTAAAAATGTATTACATCTAAGTGGTAGAACTCTATGAAATTTGTATTTTCCTCTAAATATGTTTTTACATTTTCTAAACTTTCTACAATAAACATGACTTCTTTTTATAATTTTTAAATGGGGAGAATGTGAAGAAAGTTTTTTTTTAATGTTTATGGAAGAAACAAACCAATATATTCAACTAGATAGCAAAACTGGTATTCTCTCCCTTGGTATATTATGTAACCAATCAAGGAACCCTTGAGTTTTAAGTATCCCTCCAAATAGGCCAAATATACCTTATCTCAGGTAATATATGGGGAAAAGATAGATGTTGATGTGCAATGTAAGACCGGGATTTAACTGCCTTAACTAGTAAGGGACTGATCAAGCTTTATAGGTTTCTGTTTTTAAGGGCTTCTTATCAAATAATACAGAAGGTTTCTGGTTATAGCTTCCAAGTTCCTATGACTTTTGAAATTAAGTGTGCTGTTAACATATGCCAGGGATGTCCTTTTACAATTATTTTTAATAAGTAATACATGTAAGTAACATGTACACTGCACAAAATTCAAAAGTACAAATCTCCCTTCCATCCCTGCTCCCCAGCTCTCCAGAGGCAGACAATCAATGTTATTATTTTGTAATTCCTTCTGGAGAATATGCATTTAAGTGATAATATTGCATTAAAATGCAAATGGTAACAGACTATGCACACTGCCCTGATGCTGTTTTCATTTAACATCTTTAAATTTTTTAAATTTTTCAATCCTCACTTGAGTGTGTGTGTGTGTGTGTGTGTATTTGATTTTAGGAAGAAAGAAAGCAAGAGGGAGAGAGAGAAACATCAATTGAGACAGAAACGTCTATGAGTTACCTCTGGTATGTACCGGGAGCAAACCCGCATCTTGGGTAACCTGTATATACCTGCAACCTGGATATGTGCCCCTGACTGGGAATCAAATCCAATACTTTTCTGCATACAGGACGATGCTCCAACCAACTGAACCACAGCATCCAGGGTTCATTTAACATCTTAGAGCAGTGGTTCTCAACCTCTGGCCCTTTAAATACAGTTCCTCATGTTGTGACCCAGCCATAAAATTATTTTCATTGCTACTTCATAACTGTAATGTTGCTACTGTTATGAATCGTAATGTAAATATCTGATATGCAGGATGGTCTTAGGTGATCCCTGTGAAAGGGTCATTCGACCGCCAAAGGGGTCGCGACCCACAGGTTGAGAACCGCTGTCTTAGAGACTGTTCCATATTAGTACCTATAGAGCTGCTTCTTTCTCTTTAATGGCTGCTGAAAACTCCCATAATTGTAGGAAAGTCCCATGATTTAACTAGTCCTCTATTGATGAGCATTTATTTCCAGTATTTTGTTCTATCCAACACTGCTACAATGAATAACCTAATACATGTTAACACATATGCAAGTATATTTTTAGAAAAAACTCCTGGAAGTAGAATTTTAAAATTTGATAAATATTGCCAAATCACCCTTACAAACGAACAGTTGTATAGGTGCACACTCTCACCAGCAATGTGTGGGAGCATTGCCAACACAGCATATGAGCAGACTTTCATATCTTTGCTGATCTGTTTGTTTTTAAAAAGAAGTATCTTAATGTAATTCATTTCTTCCACTGTTAAAAACATTTACCATAATTTAATATATTTAAGATTAACACATATCGTCATTTCTTCGACCTTCTATATCTTTTTTATGAGGTTGTTAGGCTTTTTCTTATTAATTTGTAGGAGTCATTTATTAATTAGGAAATTAGTTTATGGTCTGTAAGTTGTAAATAATTTTCCTACTTAGTAATTTGTTGCCTGTCTTTATTATTTATGATGGGGGTTTTTTGGCTATAGAAAATTATGTGTATATTTAGATATACTATATATAGTATATATAAAGAATAATATATTTGAATATATATTTATTCAAATTTATTATGTTTTCTTTTCTGGCTTCTTAGCTTTTTGTAAATCTTATTTAGAGAATATCTTTATTAATATTCCAGTATTAGAAAAAAATTTTTCCATGTGGCCTTAGGGTGCTTTTATGATTTTTTTTAACATTTACATTATTGATCCATGAATTCTTGATCGATATTTTAATGTAAAGTGTGGAATTAAGATACAGCTTTTTCACCCTAGATGACTATCCTATTATCCTAAAAGTATACTGAACACTTATCTTTTTCACATTGATTTTAAATGCCAACTTTAGAGAATTTCTTTAGGTATTTTTCCCTTTCTAGATGAGGACTGAGCTATTGCTCTTCATTCTGCACCTGATTTAAAAGCTTTAATCATCCTCAGAGCACTTTGAGGCACCACAAGTTAACCTTTCCCTTCCATTTATTTTTCAATCTAACATATTTTATGAGCAAACCAAAGTAAAGCCATAACATCCACATAATTACCCTGAGGCACACCTTGAGTTCCCTGGAACCCAATTTCTTGGTCATCACTATCTAACAATAATTTCTAAGCATGTTCTTATAACACCAATGAAAGCCAACCTCAAGAATGCTTTTTAAAAAATTTTGAACTTTCCCTAACCAGTTTGGCTCAGTGGATAGAGCATCGGCCTACAGACTGAAGGGTCCCAGGTTCAATTCCGGTCAAGGGCATGTACCTTGGTTGTGGGCACATCCCCAGTAGGGGGTGTGAGGCAGCTGATTGATGTTTCTCTCTCATCAATGTTTCTAACTCTCTATCCCTCTCCCTTCCTCTCTGTAAAAAATCAATAAATATATTTTAAAAAAATTAAAATGTTGAACTCAGAAACAGAGAGTAGGAAAATGGTTAACCAGGGGCTGGTGGTGGGAGTGAGGGGTCCAGAATGGGGAATGTTGGTTAAAGGGTACAAACCTTTGGTTATAAAATGAATAAGTTCTGGGAATCTAATGTACAGTATGGTGACTATAGTTAATAATACTGTATAGTATACTTGAAATTTACTAAGAGAGTAGATATTAAGCATTCTCACCACAAAATAATGGTAACTATGTGAATTGATGGATGTGTTAATTAACCTCATTGTGGTAATCATTTCACAAAGTATATGTATATCATTCATCTACATTGTACACTTTTGAATATATATAATTTTATTTGTCAATTATCTATATATATATATAAAGCCCAGCAACCAGAATGGCAGAACGACCAGAACAACCAGAATGACTGGTGGCTATGACGCACACTGCAGCAGCCAACCAGCCTGATCTGGGCCCGAATCGCTGCCCCCCGCCCCCAGCTGGCCCAGCCCCCAATCAGCCCCCAACACCCTGATCGGGGGTGGGGTGGGCCGGCCAACCACCCATGTGCCCTCTGCCCTGCCAGCCCAGCCAATGGGCCCCCATCAGGGCAGGCCGGCTGGACCCCACCCTTGCACAAATTTGTGCACCGGGCCTCTAGTATTTCAATAAAGCTTTAAAAAAGAATGCTTTCCTGCCCCTAAAAAACATTGACTGGAATTTCATAGCTAAGTTTTGGGACAATATAGTTGTTAAGAACACAATCTTTGGAGTCCTAAATGCCCGGACTTGAATTCCAGCTGGACTAGTTACTTATTGTGGGAGCTTTACAGTTTACTTCATCTCCATGAATCCTAGTCCTTTTGTCTCAAAATGGAGACAGAAGAAGTACTTACTTCATAGGTTATTGCTATGCATAAATGGGATCATCCATATTATGCAGCAAACCTGGCCCATGGTAAACTATTAATAACATGGGCTATCATTATTGCCTTTGGAGAGGGTTTTACAACATGTACTAACCATTATTCATTCCTCTTCAGGGTGCTCTGCTAATGCTAATCCCCTAGCCCCATGGTCGGCAAACTGTGGCTTGCGAGCCACATGCGGCTCTTTGGCCCCTTGAGTGTGGCTCTTCCTAAGCCTTAGGAGTACCCTAATTAAGTTAATAACAATGTACCTACCTATATAGTTTAAATTTAAAAAATTTGGCTCTCAAAAGAAATTTTAGTCGTTGTACTGTTGATATTTGGCTCTATTGACTAATGAGTTTGCTGACCACTGCCCTAGACTGTTGCCAGCGATATTGGAGTTCCTTGGTAGTAGGAATTTTGTGGATATATTGGCTGAACTAATAATGGTAATAATAACAAATAATAATAACAACAATATAAATAACAGCTCCTAACAAGAGTCTATCCTTGTCCATAGGATTTTTACCTCAGCAGAGTTCCCTTCAAATTGGGGACTCTTGCAGTGGGAATCATGATCATCCCACTTCTCGAAAAACTCTGCACACCTATGAGGATGACTCTCCTTTATGCTTTCTTCTGTTTGACCTCGGACAATTCCACTGAAATAGATGAAGAAGGACAGTTTAGGCAATGAATTATGCAAGGTCAGGGGCTAGACATGAGAAAGGTGTCTGAGGACCTTACCTAATGCCGTGAATCCCCAAGCCGATGAAGTAAATGATAAAAATATGATGTGTATACCAGAAGACCTCAAAATAACTCCTCCGGATAAACTCCATAGATGAAGTCACCATGAGAACCAGAACTATCGTGATGATCACTCCAGTGAAACCAGGAATGCTGGTGAATGTCATATATATCACTGTCTATGAAAGGAGAAATGTCAGCCTGACACAATATCCACCAAGGATACCATGCTTTTCTTGTTTGTGACCAGAGCCCAGATGCTTTGCCATTGAGTCAGCTCACCATGTTTGGGGACTGCATGGGATTTAGCCAAGAATCCCCCTCTTTTTCTTGATGAGATAGGCTGGAGAGAACAGAAGCAAGGGATCCATCTGTGGCCTGTCGGCTTCTGCTGTATCGTTCAAAGTTAAACAGGTGTGCAATGATGTGAATAGCTAAGTGGAAAGATGAAAAGGATTGTTAGAAGTGTCCCAGGAGCATCATGGCAGGCATGCCCCACTAGAAAAGGAGAATACTGTATATAGTGTCTAGCAGAATGCCAAGTCCACAGAAGGTGCCCAATAAACCTTTATTGTAGAGAGACCCAAGACCTTTTTTAAAATACGCACCCTGTTCCCAAAGGAATAGAATGTGAGTTCCACGAAAATAGGCCTAAAACAGGGCCTGGCAAATAATGCCGGAGGCAATATACATATTTTTTGAATGACTATATGCATGGATGAAGGAGACTTGACTCTGAATGCCCGGAAGCCTATCGTTTCATGGTTTGCCTCAGTTACCTGTGTGAAGGCAGATCATATATGCCACCAGCTTATGGAAGGTGAGGTTGTGATCCAGTTGCTTTCTCAGAGTACGCCTGCAAAACTACAAATATAAAGTGATGGAGGTAAGATTTCTCCCAGGCAGCTTTATGAAATTCACCAACCCATAACCAACATGTCTTACACAGAGCATGCTAATACTCACCCACCCTTGTCCACCCCCTTGGCTACCAAAGGAGACCTCTGGCTTCCATTCCTAGGGGCTGGGTATTGGCTGGCCAACTAAGGAGTCCAGGGTCTTTTTTAAAAATCTGTAAGTCTTTATTTATAAACCATAAATGATGAATATTTCAGAGTGGTTGTGAAAATTAAGAGAAAGTTACATTTTACACTATAGTCATTTCCCATCCTATTTCTCATTTTTTTCCTAAAAACCCTGTGATGTGTTTGCTTTTTCCCCCTATAGGTTTAGTTTCATTGAAAGTACTTTATAAACTGATGTTCAGAGGAAGGCCCTAAAGGAAATACAAGATGTACTGCAATTCAAAAAAAACTGTTGTTCTTTGACACTTTACCCTAATTCACTTTTTCTCCCATTTCAGTGTTCTAAGTCACCTTCTTTAATGTAAAAGTTGACCTATGAGTGGTTGGGACTCACTGTGCAGGTGCCCCTCAGGAAGGACAGCAGATTCCGACACATGGGAAACAGGATCAGCATGCTGTTAAAATTCAGGCAGCGAGCAGAAGCTCTGGCCCAGGCCAATGCCGACTAGAGCAGAGGAGAGAAGACACCATCAGCTGCTTCATCTCAGCATTTATCAGTAAGTACGAGTCCAGTCCATTTGTCTGAGACCTGGAAATGGGCAGTCTGCAGCTTCCTCCCCTCTTTCTCAGTAGGTAGGACAATCAGGCCAGGCTCTCTGTTTGCAAATGACTTAAAATTTGCTGAATTTAATATTGAATTGAGAAATTCCTATGACAGTGATTTGGAAATGTTTGTACATTTATCAATATGAAAGATAACAGGATTTAATGATTCCATGTTAACAAACACATTCTATGGATGTAATACTTTGCAACTAGTGTATTGCTTAATGCACTCAGTTATTATTTTGTTGTTTTCACATGTAAAACAATCTTGAGGATCATATATACTCTTATTTCATTTTAAATAAAGTTTGTACATTTAGAGATATAATTGAAGATGGTGACTGTTTTTTCTCTTTTCTGTATTTTCTAATGTAGCAATTATAAGCATGTAATCTATATCCTATCTAATAAAAGAGAAACATGGTAATTAGCATACAACCGCTACCCTTCCCATTGGCTAATCAGGGCGATATGCAAATTAACTGCCAGCCAAGATGGCGGCCGGCAGCCAGGCAGCTGGAAGCGAACATGAGGCTTGCTTGCTTCAGTGACGGAGGACTCCAACGTTCCCCGCCTGCCGCTGCCGGCCTCTGAGCTGCAACTCTAAGCAAATATGTTACAAATATAGAAGCTAAACAAAACCTCAGAAACCTGCTTTAGTCGCCGGGCTTCAGCCAGCAGGATCGCAACATTGTTTCAAATACAGAAGGTAAACAAAGGCCAGAAACCTGCTTTCAGCAGCAGGAGGCCTAAGAGCTGGAGCCTCAGAGCTAAAGCTGGCCCAGAATAAAAGAAAAAAAAAAAGAAAAAAGGAGTGGTTGGGAGCTTCAGTCACCTGCCAGCCTGAAAACAGCCATCATCCCCTCACCCAGGCTGGCCAGGCACCCCAGTGGGGACCCCCACCCTGATCCAGGACATACTTCAGGGCAAACCAGCCAGCCCCCACCCGTGCACCAGGCCTCTATCCTATATAGTAAAAGGGTAATATGCCTCCCAGCACTGGGATCAGCGGAGCCGAGAGGCCTTCCAGCACCGGGATCAGCGTGACAGGGGAAGCGCCCAAACCCCCTGATCGCCCTGCGGCTCTGTGTGTGACAGGGGGCGGGGCCACAACCTCCCTATCCGCCCTGCTCTATTCGTGACAGGGGAAGGCGCCCCAACCCCCTGATCATCCCTGCTCTGTGCCTGATAGGGGGGAGCTCCCCAACCCCCTGATCACCCTGCGGCTCTGTGTGTGACAGGCTACAGTGCCCCAACCCCCTGATTGGCCCTGCTCTGTGTGTGACAGGGTGTGGCACCGCAACCTGCCCATCGACCCTGCCTTGAGTGTGACAGGGGGCGGTGCCCCATCCCCCCAATCAGCCCTACCCTGAGCGTGACTGAGGGTGGCATCGCAACCTCCCGATCTGCCCTGCTCTGTGCATGACAGGGGCGGTGCCCCAACTCCCCAATCGGCCCTGCTCTGAGCCCAACCAGGGGCTGCACCTAGGGATTGGGCCTGCCCTCTGCCACCCAGGAGCAGGCCTAAGCCAGCAGGTTGTTACCTCCCGAGGGGTCCCAGACTGCAAGAGGGCACAGGCCGGGCTGAGGGACCCTCCCTTCCCCCTGAGTGCACAAATTTTTGTGCACTGGGTCTCTAGTCTACACTAATAAAAGAGAAACATGGTAATTGGCATATGACCACTACCCTTTTCATTGGCTAATCAGCGAGATATGCAAATTAACTGTCAGCCAAGATGGCGGCCGGCAGCCAGGCAGCTAGAAACTAACATGAGGCTTGGTTGCCTCAGTGATGGAGGATCATTGGAGGAAACCAACGTTCCCCGCCTGCCGCTGCAGGCCTCTGAGCGGGCAGTTTAAGAAACTCTGTAACAAATACCACCGGACTTCAGCCAGCAGATTCGCAACATTGTAAGCAAAGGCCAGAAACCTACTTTCAGCCACGGAGGCCTAAGAGCTGGAGCCAAGCCTCAAAGCTAAAGCTGGCCCAGAATTAAAAAAGAAAAAGAAAAAAAGGAGCGGTTGGGAGCTTCAGTCACCCCCAGCCTGAAAACAGCCCTCAGCCCCTCACCCAGACTGGCCAGGCACCCCAGTGGGGACCCCCACCCTGAAGGGTGTGTGACCAGCTGCAAACAGCCATCATCCCCTCACCGAGGCTGGCCAGGCACCCCAGTGGGGACCCCCACCCTGATCCAGGACATACTTCAGGGCAAACCAGCCAGCCCCCACCCATGCACCAGGCCTCTATCCTATATAGTAAAAGGGTAATATGCCTCCCAGCACCGGAATCAGCAGAGCCATGAGGCCTCCCAGCACGGGGATAAGCGTGACAGGGGGCAGCGCCCAAACCCCCTGATCGCCCTGCGGCTCTGTGTGTGACAGGGGGCAGGGCCACAACCTCCCTATCTACCCTGGTCTGTTCGTGACAGGGGAAGGCGCCCCAACCCCCTGATCAGCTCTGCTCTGTGCCTGATAGGGGGGAGCTCCCCAACCCCCCCCCACGGGCCCTGCTCTGTGTGTGACGGGGTAGAGCCATAACCTCCCCATCGGCCCTGCCCTGAGTGTGAGAGTGGCGGCGCCCCAACCCCCTGATCGGCCCTGCTCTGTGGGTGATATAGGGCGGTGCCCGAACCCCCTGATGGGCTCTGCTCTGTGTGTGACGGGAGCAGCGCCCCAACCCCCTGATTGGCCCTGCTCTGTGCGTGACAGGGTACAGAGCCCCAACCCCCCTGATGGGCCCTGCTCTGTGAGTGACAGGGGGCAGCGCCCCAACCCCCTGATTGGCCCTGCTCTGTGCATGACAGGGGGTGGCGCCGCAACCTCCCCATTGACCCTGCCTTGAGTGTGACAGGGGACGGTGCCCCAACCCCCCAATCGGCCCTACCCTGATCGTGACTGAGGGTGGCATTACAACCTCCCAATCTCCCTGCTCTGTGCATGACAGGGGGCGGCGCCCCAACTCCCCAATCGGCCCTGCTCTGAGCCCAACCAGGGGCTGCACCTAGGGATTGGGCCTGCCCTCTGCCACCCGGGAGCAGGCCTAAGCCAGCAGGGCGTTATCTCCCGAGGGGTCCCAGACTGCGAGAGGGCACAGGCCGGGCTGAGGGACCCCCTCTCCCCCCCGAGTGCACAAATTTTTGTGCACCGGGCCTCTAGTATATATATAAAACCCTAGTATGCAAATAGACCGAACGGCAGAACAACCAGACAACCGGTCACTATGAAGTGTGCTGACCACCAGGGGGGGCGTGTGCAGAATAGGGCAGGCATCAGCAGCAGCAGGATGGTGGAGCAGGTGAGCAGGGGCATCAGACCAAGGAGGGGCACTGGTCGCTGTTATCAGGGCAAGCCTCTGGTGGTTACTGAAAATTCTTTGCTCCTGCACACTGCTGTCCTGCCCAGTGCTTGCACCCGCTGCCGGCACTTGGCGCTAGCCCCAATCACCCTTCAGGGCTTCTCCACCTCCCCTTGCTCCTGAGGGGTGATCAGGGTCAGCAGCCATCTCTCATACCTGCTGCTGGCAACAGCCCCGCTTGCACTTGCTGCTGGCACCAGAGCCACTATTCACACCCAGTGCCAGTACCAGCTCCACATTGTCAGTGGGTTTGAGTGGGGCCAGGAGAGCGGTGGCAGGAGCGGTGGCAGGAGAGGGGCGGCAGCGGCGGGAGAGGACTGCTGGCAGATGGGACCAGGGGCCGCTGTGGGAGGGGCTGGGTGGTGGCACAGAGGATGAGCCAAGACCTGCCCCTGTGCCCACCACAGCCTTGCAGCACACAGTTCCTTTCAAGGTTCAGGAATTCGTGCACTGGGCCCCTAGTATTCATATAATAAAATAATTAAAATATAGCCTCTTATTTTTAAGATGTCTTTTATAATTGAAGAAAGCCTAGGCAAAACTAGTGAACTCTTAAAGCAAAAATATTAAACTTAGGTAGAGATTTGAGAAGGTACAACTTCTTAGAACAGAATTTCAAACTGATTTCCTGTAGCCAGGCAACAGACATCAAGATCAATCTGATCCAGCAGTAGAAGCTGCTAGAAAAGAAGACAATGAATCAGTTCTTCAAAGAAGTATTTAGCCCAGAAACAGGTTTGATTAGGTATATACTGAAAAGAGTATGCTCAACTCCATGGTAGCTAAATCCAACTTATCTCAACTCTGTACAACTGTTTTTTGAGTTGGTTCCATGTACTTGAAACTGCAGGCTATGGAGTATGACCATTTCACAGCAGCCAGGCAATTACTGTTGCAGTTCAGCTGACTGGCCGGCCTTATATATGTGCCTGTCAATGACTTACTAAAAGGAAGAATATGGGTTAGAGTTAACAATTTCTCAGCCTTTTTTTTCTAGTAATCTTTTTGGCTCAAAAGCTATTTTTCCATACAACCTAAACCTTAAGCAATGCTACATGTGTTTAATAAGCCAGACAAGATCTCCCTCACATCCATAATAGCTTACAATGTCAGGCAGTGCAATGAACAAGAGCTGCCCTACTGTTTTCCATTTCTGGCTCCACCATATGACCTGTGTTTCTCCCTTAGCTGAGTCATACTCCAACTGTTTTTGATAGAAACAGCTTGTTCCACTTCTAAGTAAATTTTCTCTGCTCATCTCAAAGATCCTACATTTCCACATTGGTTCCCACATCTTGCTTATTTAAGTCACAGAGGTTTCTTAGGGCTAAAATTGGCAAGTGAATTAAAAATACAGAACTTCAATTTCAAAGCTCCATATTTTGTGAGGGCCATTTGTATAGGATGAATTCTTTTTAGAATAAATCTCTTTGATGTTGTTGTTAACCCTTACCTGAGGATATTTTTTCCATTGATTTTTAGAGAGAGTGGAAGGTGGGGGGAGAGAGAAACATTGGCGCAAGAGAGACACATTGATTTTTTGCCTCCCAAATGTGCCCCCCCCCCCCCGCCGCCCTGGGGCTGAGGATCGAACCTCAAGTACATGCCCTTGACTGGGAATTGAACCCACGACCTTTTGGTGTGGCCGACACTCCAACCACTGAACCACACAAGCCAGGGCTAGAACAAATCTTTTTTGTCATTGCAGCACACTGAAATATCCCAAATTATGTTCACTTTTCATCATCAACACTAACCGATATTCTAATTACACTGCTGCTGCCTTTAATGCCTCATTGACTAAACTCCTTCCTCTGCTACATATTTGCTCTACTTCATACTAAATCAAATAACTCTGCATTTTCCTAGAGGGAGCACAAGTTTAAGAAATAGCCTATGGAATGATTAAATAAATTATGGCACATCAATGCTATGGAGTGCTATGGTTCTTAAAAGGATAAGAGCTACATGCAGTGGTACAGATGTAGCAAATGTTTAATAATCAGCCTTCAGGGGAGACAAGGGTCTTTATTTCCAGGATTTGCCGATTTACATGATATAAATACTCCCACTATGGCAGATTTCAAGATACCAACTTGATATCATTGAACGCCACTGAATGCTGGGTAAGAGATGCACACAACTGGCTACTGCAAGATGGTACAAGCTGGTTCCAGCATTTCACCTGTCACATAGCAACATGGAAAGATATCTGCGATACACTAAGTGTGGGAAGAAATTTCCAGCCAATACCTACAATGTGATCCTTTTTTGGTTAAAATTTTTTAAAAAGTGATGTGTCCTACTGATGTATTTATCAAAACTAATAGAATGGTATACCAAAAAGAGCAATATTTTGGTGAATAAGAATAGTATCTACCTCAAAAACAAAATAACCATATGTCTGATGCATTTGTGAACATCTCAGTGTATTTATGCACACTACACACACACCAAATTATTAATAAACTAGAGGCCCAGTGCCCAAAAGTTTGTGCACTCTGGTGGGGTCCCTCAGCCCGGCCTGTGCCCTCTTGCAGTCTGGGACCCCTCAGTGGATAGCCACCTGCTGGCTTAGGCACACTCCCCTGGAGATTGGGCCTTAGCTGGCAGTCAGATATCCCTCTGGCAGCCCGGGAGCCCTCGGGGGATGCCCACTTGCCAGTGGGGAGCAGGCCTAAGCTGCAGTCGGACATCCTTAGCACTGCTGAGGAGGCGGGAGAGGCTCCCACCACCACTGCTGTACTGGCAGCCGTCAGCCTGGCTTGTGACTGAGCAGAGCTCCCCCTGTGGGAGTGCACTGACCACCAGGGGCAGCTCCTGCATTGAGCCTCTGCCCCATGGTGGTCAGTGTGTGTCATAGTGACCAGTCATTCCCAGTGGTTCTGCTGTTAGGGTCAATTTGCATATTACCCTTTTATTATATAGGATGGTTATCTTTGGGGAATGGGATGGGAGAGTAATTTTCACATTTATACATTTTTCTGTCATTTGATCTCATTGAATGAAGCATTATTTATAATTGATTTTTTAATAAAGAGGACCTTTAAAAATGAAATACCCACAGGAAATCATCATGATTCATTTTCTTGTTGCTGTCTTTTTGATCATAAAGCAATTCAGCTCTTAATAACTAGTCAATTTATTGCATCATTCTCTCTCTTTTTTAAATATGTTTTTATTGATTTCAGAGAGGAAGGAAGAGGGAGAGAGATAGAAACATCAATGATGAGAGAGAACCATTGATTGGCTGCCTCCTGCACGCCCCCCACTGGGGATCAAGCCTGCAACCCGGGCATGTGCCCTTCACTGAAATTGAACCTGGGACCCTTCAGTCCATAGGCGGACGCTTATCCACCGAGCCAAACCAGCTAGGGCAATTGCATCATTCTCTTAATAAAAAGCTATTTTAAAAACAAATTAACACTTCCTTTGGAGTTATAGTTTCCAAAGGAGGATCAAGAACCAACATTTAAAATGGAAAACAGCAGGGTAAAAGAAACCATGAATAGAACATTCAAATTAATTGTGATCTTAACACGAATCCTTTGGTTATGGAGAGAAAAGGATTTTTTTTAAAGGACAAGCTATCTTTAAACATGTACATTGGGTGGGTCTTTGTGAAAAGCTAGTGGAAAAGGCAATGTCAAGCCCTGGTGAGTGTGGCTCCAGTGACTGGAGCATCTTCCCTTGTACTGAAGGGTCTCCAGTTTGATTCCTAGTCAGAGCACAGATTTTGGGTTTTTTGCTTTGTTTTGTTTTGGTTTTTTTTTGTTGTTTTTTTTTGTTTTGTTTTTTTACAGAGAGGAAGGGAGAGGGATAGAGAGTTAGAAACATCGATGAGAGAGAAACATTGATTCGCTGCCTCCTGCACACCCCCTACTGGGGATGTGCCCACAACCAAGGTACATGCCCTTGACTGGAATCGAACCCGGGACCCTTCAGTCCGCAGGCCGACACTCTATCCACTGAGCCAAACCGGTTAGGGCCAGATTGTGGGTTTGATCCCCACCCAGTCAGGGTGCACACGGGAGGCAACCGATTGATGTTTCTCTCTCAAATCCATTTCTCTCTCTCTCTCTCTCTCTCTCTCTCTCTCTCTCTCTCTCTCTCTCATCAATTAAAAACATATCCTCGGGTGAGGATTAAAAACAAAGAAAAAAGCACTGTTAAGATGAAAGTGATTAAGTGATTTAACCAAATCCCTCACATGTTGTTACTGAATAACAGACCATAATTAGCAGTCACATTTCCTTCTCTAATTAGGTAATGGTCAGATTGATGGGCCTGTGAGAGAGCCATTCTCACCTCCATGCTTTCCCCTGAAAACTTCCACACCAATGTGCACTACCTACCCCCTTCCTCTTCTATTCTTTTTTTAATATATATTAAAATTTGGGATGACATAACATAAATTTCAAGTGTACAACTTTATAATATGACATCTGTATACTCTTTTGTGTGCTTACTACCCGAAGTCAGTCTCCTTCTGTCATCATGTATTTGATCCCCTTTACCCACTTCATCTTCCATCCTCCCCCACTCCCCTTCCCTACTGGTAACCACCATTCTGTTGTCTGTATCTATGAATTTGTGGGGTTTTTGAATTTGTTTGTTTCTTTGTGGGGGGTTTTTAAATATATTTTTATTGATTTCAGAGAGGGAGAGAGAGATAGAAACATCAATGATGAGAGAGAATCATTGATCAGCTGTTTCCTACATGCCCCCTATTGGGGATTGAGCCTGCAACCCAGGCAGGTACCCTTGAACAGAATCGAAACCAGAACCCTTCAGTCCACAGGCCAACACTCTATCCACTGAGCCAAACCAGCTAAGGCTTTTGTTTTGTTTTGTTTGTTGTTTTATATCCCACATATGAGTGAAACCATACAGCATTTGTCCTTTTCTGTCTGATTTATTTCACTTACCATAATGCTGTCAAGATCCCTCCATGTTGTCACAAATGGCAATACTTCATCTTATGGCTGAGTAGTATTCTCTTGTACACATGTACTACATCTTTTTTTGCCTTTTAATATCTCCTTTCATTTATTATTATTTTTAAACCTCACCAGAGGATATGCTGTGTGGTTGGTTTTTTTTTTTTAATCTTTATTGTTCAGATTATTACAGATGTTCCTCTTTTTTCCCCCATAGTTCCCCTCCCCCCGGTTCCCACCCCACTCCAGGTCTTCCTCCCACCCCCCCAGCTGACCTTGTCCATAGGTGTAAACTCTTTGTCCAATCTCTTCCCGCACCCCCCACGACCCCTTCACCCTAATAATTGTCAATCAGCTCCCTTTCCATGCCCCTGATTCTATTACATTCACCAGTCTGTTCTGTTCATCAGGTTTTTTATTCATTTGATTTTTAGATTTACTTGTTGATAGATATGTATTTGTTGTCACTTTGTTGTTCATAATTTTTTCTCTTTACCTTTTTCTTCTTCCTCTTCTTAGAGAATGCCCTTCAGCATTTCATGTAATACTGGCTTGGTGATGATGAACTCCTTTAGCTTTTTCTTGTCTGTGAAGCTCTTTATCTGACCTTCAATTCTAAATGATAGCCTTTCTGGGTAGAGTATTCTTGATTCTAAGTTCTTGCTATTCATCACTTTGAATATTTCTTCCCACTCCCTTCTGGCCTGCATCATTTCTGTTGAGAAATCAGCTGACAGTCATATGGGTACTCCCTTGTAGGTAACTGACTGTTTTTCTCTTGCTGCTTTTAAGATTCTCTCTTTGGCTTTTGCCCTTGGCATTTTAATTATGATGTGTCTTGGTGTGGTCCTCTTTGGGTTCCTCTTGTTTGGGATTCTCTGCGCTTCCTGGACTTTTAAGTCCATTTCTTTCAGCAGGTAGGGGAAGTTTTCTGTCATTATTTCTTCAAATAGGTTTTCAATATCTTGTTCTCTCTCTTCTGGCACCCCTATAATTCGGATGTTGGTATGCTTGAAGTTGTCCCAGAAGCTCCTTACACTATCTTCATATTTTTGGATTCTTTTTTCTTTTTGCTTTTCTGGTTGGGTGTTTTTTGCTTCTTCATATTTCGAATCTTTGACTTGATTCTTGAGATCCTCTAGTCTGCTGTTGTATCTCTGTATAATATTCTTTATATCAGTCAGTGTATGCTTAATTTCTGATTGGTCCTTTTTCATATCCTTGAGGGTCTCCCTAAATTTCTAGGAGGTTTTTAGAAGATTCTTGAGTAACCTTATAACCATGGTTTTGAACTCTATATCCAGTAGTTTGCTTTCATCCATTTCTTTCATTTGTGACTTGCTTCTTTGTCTCTGCATTCTGGCTGCTTCCCTGTGTTTGTTTCCATGTACTGGGTAGCTGCTAAGTCTCCTTGAGTTGATAGAGTGGCCTTGTGTGATAGGTGTCCTATAGGGCCCAGTGGCTCAACCTCCCCAGTCGCCTGAGGTGGACACTCTTGGTGCACCCCTTTGTGGGCTGTGTGCACAGTCTTGTTGTAGTTAAGCCTTGATTGCTGTTGGTATCAGTGGGAGGAATTGATCTCCAAGCCAATTGGCTGTGATGACCAGCTGGTCTACACTGGAAGATCTGTTGTGCAGGAGACACCCTTATGGGGCAGGACTTGCTTCAGTGGGGCTTTGGTGCTCACTGAGTCTGCCCCTTGAGTGTGTCTCTTATGGATGTGAAGAGTTGTAATCTGGTATGGTCTCACTCTGACCACTAGGTACACTGGCTCTGGGATCTCCAAGGAGGTGCAAGGTGAGCCACTGTCTGGGGCCACCCAGAAGGAGCTACAGAGACATATGAAGATTCTTCCTCTTTGAATGGGGTTTGGAAGTGCCCAGACGAGGCCCAGCTGTGAAGCAAGGCAGGCTGCTGCTGCCAGGCCTTGGGCCTTCTTTTGGAATCTCTTGGGCTCTCTGACCCAGCTGCAGTTTGACAGTTTTAGGCGGAGAAAGGACAGGTCATTCATATGCAAAAGCCGATGCACACAGCTTGGGTGGGGTTGTAAATTTGGAGCGGGGGGGTCTCTGGGAATCACCAGGGCAGAGCAAACAGCAATGGCTGCCAGTCAGCCCTGCACCAGAGACGTCCCTGGGGTCTCCGCGCCCCATGCCCCCGTGCGGAATAATGATGGCTGCAAGCACTTCTGAGAGAAAGCTGCCCTCTCATTCCTGTCCTGATTCCAGACAGTCCAATTTCTCCCCATATGAGTCTGAGTCCCCCAGAGTCTCACCTGGAACTGGAGTTCAGAGCAAGCAGGAGCTTGTATCTCCCTCCTGATTAAAAGAGCAGCACATCCAGGTGCCAGCACTTTCCGTGCCTTCACACCTCTTACCAGTCTCAATGTGCTTTCTTCACCTCTCTAGCTGTGGAACTTCCACTAAGCCAGCTTTCCCACGGTTCTGGGTGGTAGTTGTTCTGCCTTTTAGTTGTAATTTTGATGTGGTTGTGAGAGGCAGCAAGTATAGGTGTTTACCTATGCCACCATCTTGGTTCTCCTCTACATCTTCTATTCTTAATCTGCCACTTTCCCAGCCTCCTTCATCTTGTTACTCTGACCTGACCCCACCTTTCTGAAGGCCTTGAGTTCTACAGCCCCACTCAACCCTACACACCTCTCTTAGTATCCCTGTTTGATGGAAGTTATTTTTCTGTGTGATATCCACAGTGGTTGTTTTAAGGTGTTTATTTATTTTTAACCAAACTCAAAATCATAAGCAGGAGTCCATAAAACAAATAAAGCTGCTTTGGCTGAAGTAGGGGCAAAGGCAGGAGCCTTCCCCTCACACCCTGTAGGAGAACCTGTTTCTGTGGAAACCAGTTTGAAAACCACTGCCTACTAGTTTATTGTTTGTTTTCATTAATGGGTCTGGGGAATGTGCCTAGATAGGGCTTTAGATTTAGTGAACAAAAATACAGAACACTCAGATAAATTTGAACATCAGATTTAAAAAAGGAACAAGGTATCACCCTGATTTTCGAAAGTTCACATTTTGCCAATTAGCTTTTGCAAAAGATCTACATTAGTACCTTTTCTGCTAACCGAAAAACAAAAAACAAACAAAAACAACCCAAAGAGGATTCTGTGTGTTTTTTTTGTTTTTTTTTTTTAAAAAAACAAGGTTAAAAGCGAAAATCGTGTTCAGCATTTGTTTTGCAGTCAGCTCTTATAGAGGCAGTGTGCATCCTGAGCAGTGGGTGGCCTCACTAAGCCCTTTCCCAGGAGTTACCTCAGCACCAAGCCCCCATAACTTCAAAATGCACCTGTGAGCATCTATGCTTGATCCTGATTCATTAGGTGCATCTGTTAGCAATGTGTGTCCTAAAATATCAGAGTTCATAAGAGTGTTACACTTAGCATAAAACCAGGTGTAATTAAGTATATTTGGTATGATTTGGTAGGTTATTTTGGGGGGTCTAGAAATACTAAAAAGTTTTCCATATAAATTAATGGTTATTGCTTCTTTGCTTTATGCCATTTTGGCTTGTAAAAGATTTCATAGGAATGCTCTACTTTCAGATTGTGGGGGAAATCTATAATTTTTTTAGTACAGCAGATCCTAGAATAAAGTAGTTTTGTTTAAGGTCATCTATATATAAAAAAGGCTAATATGCAAAGTTTCCCCTCAGGAGTTCGACTATGAGATCGATTGCTCGCTATGACGTGCACTGACCACCAAGGGGCAGCGCGGAACATGGCAGCGACCAGCAGCAGTGGCGGGGTGCTGAGGGAGCGAGGGAAGAAGGAGGAAGTGGGGAGGCGGGGAACCTGATTGGCCCCGATTGCTGGCTAGGCCTAGGGACCCTACTCATGCAGGAATTTTGTGCATCGGGCCTCTAGTTTAATTATAATGTTTATGAGCTGCCATAGGAACTTAACTCTTGTTTATATCAATTAGCCATGGTAAAATTGGTTTTGTTATACATAGTTTTGCTTGAAGTTGTAGAACCAATTGATGATATTAAGTGAGGACTTACTGGATACCTATGAAATATTTGGAATACTTAAAAAATTGTTATTTTTCTAGAGTTCAAATTTAACTGGGCATCCTATAATTTTTCTGGCAACCCTACCCCTAGAGGAAATCAGGAAATTGAGTCTCAAAGGAGCCAGGGTCAGAGACAAGAAAAATGCCTAGATTCCTCATTATAACTATGATACTCACCCCCAGGATTTCTCTTGTGTAGTAGTACTTGTCCCCCTTCTCATATGACAGGAAGGCATGCACAAACAAGAAAACATTCAGTCCCAACCAAGTAACCTAGAGGAAGAAAACAAAGCAAAGAATAAAGTGAAACTTGGGTATGGGCAGCAGGAGATAAGGGGTAGGAAATAGTGTCATCCTTTGGCTATTTTGTGTTTAAATATTTTCATTTCATTTTATTTTTTAAATACATTTTTATTGATTTTAGAGAGCGAGAAGAAGGGAGAGAAACACAGATGAAAGAGAAACATCATTCAGCTGCCTCCTGCATGCCCCTACTGGGGATGGAGCCTGGAACCCATACCTGGAATCAAAACAGTGACCTCTTGGTGCATGGGAAGACACTCAACCAACTGAGCCACATCAGCCAAGATAGTCTGTTTACATTTTAAATGAATACAATTTTGCTAGTATCTAACTTACTTTCAGAGTGAGTTAGAACTTTGAAACATGAATTAGACACTAATGAGCAGGCTCAGCAAACCAAGGTCCACCTGGCTCACCACCTGTTTTGTATAGTCTATAAGCTAAGAAAGGTTTTTACATTTTTTTCACATTTTTAAATAGTTGCAAAAAAATCAAAAGAAGAATGATATTTTATTGCATGAAAATTATATGAAATTCAAATTTCAGTGTCTATAAATAAAGTGGTATTAGAATTTAGCCACGCCTACTTATCTCTGTATTGTTTATGGCTGCTTTCGTGATAACAAGTTGAGTAGTTGTGACAGAGACCTGCAAAATCTAAAATGTTTGCTACCCAGACCTTTACAGGAAACATTTGTCAACTCCTGGTCTAGAGCATTTAAAATATTGCCTAAAAGAGTGCAATCAGTGAATAGTGGATTTCCAAAGGAACAAAGAATAAATTTAACAGCTGTAACAATACTCATGTGAAAAGGACTAAACCATTCCAGATTGGCTGGCCTCTTTAATTATACCCTGACACACATTTTCCTGTTTTTAGATTGTGAGTCTCTTTTTAAATTAACATATCATTGCTTTGGACTCATTTGAGCTCTTAAAACTGCGTTTGTCTATCCCAAGGTCTGTCTCTGCATTGGCAAAAAGGGGAAATTTGGAATCCACTGCCCACTGCCTTGGAGACCTATCAATTGGGCTCTAGCCAAAGCTTGGAGGTGCTAATTTGTAATTGATCAGGACTCCTGGCATGGGAAAGCCTGCAATATATATATCCCTGGCCCCAGGATGGATCAGAACCATCTCAGACATTGCCCATTCAGATTCACTAGCTCTGGACCACTCACACACCTCTAGCAGCATAGTGATTTAATGTGTGATATTGGAGTCAAACTCCCTGGGTTCAAATTCTAGCTCCATTACTTTTTATCTCTATAATCTTAGCCGTAAATGTGATTAACTTCTCGGAACCTCAGTTTCTTCACCTGTAAAATGAAAATAATAGCAATATTTACCTCACAGCACTGCTGTGAGTCTTACATGAAATAATTCATGTGAAGTAATCAATGCAATGATTGGTGCATAGTAAGAGCTCAGTAAATGCTGGCTATAGAGTTGCATGGCTATCAGACTGTCTTTACCAATTAATTTCTTCCGGCATCCTTTGCTTAGAGGCCCTTTCCAGAGATAAGTGTCTTTCAGAGACTCTTTGACCCTAACGGAAAATGTGATGAAAGCCAAAGATATCTCAAGATTCAGAAGATAGAGGAGAGAAACTAATTTAGAGGGAGAAGAAATATTTCAGGATCTGAGAGGGACAGAAAGGCCTAATAAAAAATTGTAGGTAAGGTAAATGACGAAATACAGTGACATCTGAGAGTAAATAATTCCATTTCCCACGGCGACTATCATTTCCTCTGCTATGAATGGAAAAGAAAGTGGAGTAAAAGACCTGACATGAAAGAGGAATAAAAATAGTTTGGAGTAATTTATTTTTTCATTTAAAAAATAGTGCATAGGAGTATATGTCAAGAAGCCTGAACCTGCCAGCATGATTGGTGAGGGATATAAATTCAAAACTAGACAGTTAAATGTAACTCATCATCATGGGCAATGAACTCTCCAAGCAAAAAATAGGGATATAAAACATAGAGGATTTTAGAGCTAGAAACACCCTTACATTTGTATCTAATCCAGTCACCTCATTAATTCCCACCACACAACCCTGAAGTCTAAAGAGGATAAATAATTTGATCAAGGTAACTCAATTAGTATCCGAACTGAAACTAATTTCTAGGTGTGCTATTTCCTAAATTAAACGTAGGGGATTGAAATGCTGAAAATATAAGTCATAACCTGCCAATATTTTCAATGTTGGTTACATGTTGAAAGGATAATCTTTTTGATATATTGGATTTAACAAATATATTGCTAGAATTTAATTTCACCTTTTCATTTTACCTTTTTCAATGTAAGTATTAGAAATTTTAAAAATCACATATGTGGCTCACATTATATTTCTAATAGACAGTGCTGTGCGATTATCTATAAGGCTCTAAGATCACCTCTAACTCAAATGTTCAATGATTTTATGAAATCTTTCTTATTGCTTTTAGAGAGAGAAAGGAGAGAGTTAGGGGGGGGCATCAATTTGTTATTTCACTTATTTACTCATTTATTGGTTGCTTCTTATATGTGCCCTGACCAGCAGAGATTGAACCTACAATCTTGGTGTATTGGGACAGCACTCTAAACAATTGACCTACTGAGCCAGAGCCTTATGAAATTTTGATGCAAGCACTATAGGAAGGATGGAGAGAATAGAATGCTCCATGGCAGTAGTTAGAAGTGAGATGGAAGAGAAAAAGAGAAGACAGGAAATGAAAACAGGTTGAAATTTCAAATACTTGTGGCTTAAGAACACATTATTGTCTCTTTACCAATCAATTTCTAGAGTAGGATTTTTCCCCCCTTCTCTAAAGTGGTGAATATATTGTACACAGAAGAGTATATAAAGCATAGAGTTGGAATTCTAACTGATAACTGACATCAATGAGCCCAATATTGACATGTAATCTTTCCCTTTCAAATAGCTTTACTAATATGAGCAAGCAGAATGTCTCCTTACTCTGTTAAGATTAATTAATAGGCAGTTAAACATCACTTACCAGAACCAAAACTGAGAGCCAATGGTTAACCAACCAGTTTGCCATTCTGAAAAGGTGGTTTGGAACCTCTCTAGGCAGCAGGAAAAATTCAGCAACCTGGATTCTGGAAAGGTTCTTCAGGGTTGGGATCTCTTTCCAGCTCAAGTTCTGTGAGTCTTTAAGATATGAAAGATGCACACCTACCCACAGAGCTTCCAGGAATAAATAAGTGCATTCAGCCTTCCTCCTCTGGACGGAACTATGTTATCAGCTTGGGTAGCAGACCAGCCCTACCTATGAGAACTACAGGGGTTTTCCCGGTTGGGATTTTATCCCTTCAGGAAATAGCAGTCTTCTTGAGTGAGAATATGCTCTCATCATCTTATCAACATAACCTCATGTGAGGCATTGCCTTTGTTAGGCTGAGCTATAAACAAATAACCTCAGGTGAAGCAGGACAGGATGTGAGCATGTTAGGGAATCTGCTTTAAGATAGGCTTTCAGAAGAGTTGTCACATCTGCCAGCTGTGATTTGGACCTCAAGCCTGGCTGGCTCAGAAATTTCATTATCTGAAAGATGATTATTATCGAAGAAGATGGTCTGGTTCTGGACAAGTGAAAAGAATGGCCAAATCAAATACAGTAATAGAAAATTTAGTAGTATAAATATACACCTGGGTTCACAAAACAAAGTCAGAGTACTCAAAATGAGGGAGTTGATTGTCTCCAGTATGATTGAATAGCTAGAGTTGTGTGTTCAGTTCTAGGCACTGATTTTTTTCTACTATAAAATGATAAAATATACACAAAGGGATATATAAAATATTGATGTAATATCAAGAATAATTTTAAGGAATGAATATCTATGTACTCACCACCTAAGTTAACAAAATAGAACATTGATTTCCAGTATCTTAAAACCCTTTGTGGGACCCTCCCTGACAATATCCCCCTGCTAGCTCTCTCCCCTCCCCCATCAGATGTAACCACTTTCCTGAAATTGGGGATAATCATTGATTTGTGTGGTTTTTTATAGTTTTATTAACTAAATGCATCCCTAACCAATATATTATTTAACTTTTCCTATTTTTGAATTTTTTAATAAATGGAACTTAGCTGTTTGTATGTATATATGCTCCCATGATTTGCTTTTTTACTCAACATTGTGTGTTTTGAGATTAACACATGTTGATACGTCTAGTTTCAGTTCATTTATACTGCTATATAATATTCCATTATTTATTCATTCTACCATTTTTTGATATGATGATGGAATAATGTTGATGGAATGATGTACATGTGCTACAGTTTCTCTAAGTTATATACCCTAGAGTGGAATTTCTGGTTCCTGGATTTGCATATGTTTAACTCTACTGTGTAATGCCAAACCCCTTTCCCAAAGTGCTCACATAAATGTATACTCCAATGAGCCATGGATGAACATTCTACTTCCTCCACATGCTTGCCAACACTTGGTACTTTCCATACTTTTTTGCTTTTAGGATTCTAGTGAGTATAAAATACTATTTTATTTTTATTTTCATTTCCCTGGTTGCTAATGATGTTGAACATCTTGTAATTCAGTTATTGGCCATTTGAGGTTTCTCTTTTGAGAAGTGCCTATTCTGGTTTCTGGCCTACCTTTCTATTGATTTATTTTTCTATGGCTTATAGATTCTTAGACATCTCTTTATAATCTGATATTAATCTTTGGCTAGTTATATTTATGGCTTGTCTTTTCATTCTCTTAATAGTGTTTTCTGATAAATAGAAGTTCTCAATTTTAATGTACTCTGATTTACAAGTCTTTTCCTTTATGACATATATTTTCTGCCTTCTTTTGGAAATCCTTTACTATCCAGAGATCATTAAGATATTCTCTAATATTTTCTCCTAAAAGTTTTATATTTTTGCCTTTCACATTTATGTTTCGGTTCCACCTGGTGTTCCTTTTTTTTTTACATGTATGTTGTGAGGTAGGGTCCAATGTATTATTTTTCCATACAGAAAATGAATTGTTTGAGCACCAATTTTGAAAAGTATACTTTCTTGCCCTAACTGGTTTTTCTCAATGGATAGAGCGTTGGCCTGTGGACTAAAGGGTCCTGGGTTCAATTCCAGTCAAGGGCACATGCCCAGGTTGTGGGCTTGATCCCCAGTAAGGAATGTGCAAGAGGTAGCCAATCAATGATTCTCGCTCATCATTGATGTTTCTATCTCTCCCTCTCCTTTCCTCTCTGAAATAAAAATATATTTTGTTTTAAAAAAAGAAAATAAAAGTATACTTTCTTCACTGATCTAAAATGTCAGTTTTATTATACACCAAATGTTTATATATATGTGGGTCTGTTCTGGAACTCTCTATTTAGTTTTCTCCATGCCACAGCCTTAATTCCTATGGTTTTTATAGTAAGTCTTGACATCTGATAGGGCAAGTTGCCCCACCTTGTTCTTCAAGAGTACTTTGGCTATTCATATATATATAAATATTATTATTAAGCTGCAGCAGCAGAATAGGTTGGGTCCTTTCAAAATAAGATTATACCAGCTAATCCAACTAAAATATTTCTGGCCCAAATCTGAGGCCCCCGTTCCTTGGGCAATGCTGGACACACTAAATACATTAAATTTTTACCATCCATCTCCTTTTTTTGTAAATTCTCTAAGAATTGTTTTCCTTCTTTTGTCTCTAGACCAGTGGTTCCCAACCTTTTTTTGGCCATGCCCCACCTTAGCATCTCTAAAATCCTGATCCCCCACCCCCGATGACATATAATTCTTATTATACAAAAAGCGAACTCCTATTCACATGGAGGAAGCCTAAAAGGCCATTAACTTGGTCTAAGCAAGCTTCCAAAGAACATGGCATCCATGAAAGAGAAAAATAAAAGAACGAAATGACAGTTGAAGTACTGAGGAAGAAATCACTAAGAAACTGTTTAAAAAATAATAATATGAAGTGATATGAAAAAATAGCAAGTTTCAAAACATATAATAGAGAACTGAAATGCATAAATATGTCACTATATGTATATGTATATATATATAGTATATACATATTTACATACTGTATATGAGGCCCCCTAGAACCATAAGAAGTACAAAAAATTCAATGTTAATAACTCATTCTCGAATTGCCCCCCTGTGGGGCATGTGCCCCATATTGAGAACCAATGCTCTAGACATTATAATACCTCCCCTCCCTCTTTGTTTCACAAGACCTGTCTTAATGTTTGCATTTCCCAGGTTTATAGATTAACTGTAAGTTTAAGGTTGACTACTTCCTGGAGACCTCTAGGGAGTATTCTAATGTCATTAATACCTCATCCACAGTTATACTATAGGCCATAGTCTTTTGGAAATATTTCCTGTATACTGATGATCCCATCCATGGTAGGTGGATTTCTGTAAATTGCAAACACAGAGCCATGCCCTGATTTGCTTGTTTTGTCTTCTTCCTGATCACTTGTCTTCGTCATCATTTGTCTCCAACTTACCTTTACAATGATAACTCTTGTACACCTTTTCCGGGAATTAATATGTAACAGTCAGTGCTAAATTACTTAACAGTTTAAACATGTGCTTAGGACACCCAGAAAAAAAATGCTTCTAATAATTATTTGAAGTATTTAATCATTAAAATTTCAAAAAGAACAATAAGAAAAGTAATACTTTGTTGTGTTTATTTTATTGTTTATAATTGTTTTTAATTTGTAACCATAGAAGATGGTGCTGGTAGAGCATCCTTCTCTTTTTAGAGCTTAAGCCCTTAAAAGTATTAATCTTGCTTTGAACAGTATCCAAAAATGAAATATTCCATAATGATAAGAGGGATAGTGCATGTGGAATAATTTAAAATCAGGTTTTTTTTTTCACTATGTTAGATCAGAATCAGACCTCACAAAGTAGCCATTCTTAAAAATGATGGTTTGATGGAGCTGGACTTAATTTCCAGCTCCCCACTCACTACCAATGCTGCCTTGGAAAAGTCTACCTTTTCCAGGCCTCAGTTTCTTCATCTGTAATTTAGTGAGCTAAATGTCCTCATGGAGAAAATGTCCAAGTATCAACCTATACTGACGGCAGACGGTGGGTGGTAGCAGGGAAAAGGCAGTGAGGCAGTATTGTGTAGTGGTTAGAAACACAGAATCCAGAGCCAGTTTACCTGGGTTTGAAGTCTGCCTCATTTTATTTATTCATAAAATTAAATTTTGTGAAAATTAGAGTCACTATGTCATTAGAACAATGCACTCTATGGCGGCTTGCTGCTACGATGATAATGATCTCTAAGAAAATATAAACTGAGGGCCTGGACCCAATTAATACTTGCTTTTACTGTTGAAAAGGGAACAGAAATTTTAAAGGCCATTCATTATATAAACTTTGTAAGATTATGGAACCTTTGCCATTCCTTTATCTGTTAGCTTTATCCCCGTTTGTCCAAAGTAGTCAGCAGGTAAACCTTCAATTAAATGAACCCATTTGCTTGACTTAAATGGCAGCAAGGAAGCAGGGAGGTAGAGAAACAGTGTCTCATTCTGCAGTGAGGTTTACGAAGACAGCTACCAGGAGAGAAAACTGGCTGTGTCCCTGGGCTACCAGGAAGAAGGAACATGAGGCACAGACCTAGGCCTGGAATGGGGCCTGAGGACTTAATGATGACAAAGTTCATGTGGTTCCCTGCCCTCCCTATTTCCCTCACAGGACTTTGGTGTGCATCAAATGAGCTTGTAACAGTGCTTTTGAAGTGGGTAAGTGTAATAGAGGTGTCACTGGTATAGCAGTGAGTACTGTCATTTTGAGAGGGCAGGGGTCCAGTGGAAAACAAAGACAGATGGAACATAGGCAGGGGCAGACATGGCAGTTTGAGCCAACCTAACTGCAGGAACCAACCAAGCAGAATTAATAAAATGTTTCTGGACTCAAAGCAGGAGGCAGGGGGAAATAAGGGAGGGCCTGCAGCAACAGAAAGTTCAGCATAGGAACAGAGAAAGAACACATAGGAAAGGAAAAGTTCAGGTCTGTTGCTAGGCAAAAACAATCCAAGGAATCAATCAGGTGACAACACGAATAGATACAGAGGTAGGCTTGTAGCAAATATATACCCCTGGACTACAAGGCTTTAGGGGGCAGCCCATTATTGGGCTCCCCGTGCCCATTCGGGGAGTCTGAATCTGTTTGTAATAAATTTCCCACATTTTTGCTTAAATCTTCTGGTCCACGGAGCTCATTCTTCGGCGTCACGAGACAGGACCCTAAGACAAAACCCCTCAGCTCACCATTCCAGTTACCAATTTTACAACTGTTACATTGAAAAGCTACACAATGTTAGGGCTGCTAAAGGAGGTAAGCAGGTGGCCAAAAGGGGTAAGAATTATAAATTTATTAGGTCATCTGGAAACCAGATTGGGCTGAACTCTAAAATGGCTCCAGCCCCGAGGTTTTAAAGGGCTCTAGGCAGGCTTTTTCGGTAGGGAATTCTCTGGGTGGGTCCAGATCCGGAGCAAGTCTGGAGCAGAAAGTCACTGGTCTTAGCAAATGGAATGTAGTCTAAGTGAAAGGGAATGTTGGTTGCAAAATGATCTAAAGGTCAGTTTCCCAGGGGAGGGGACATTGATTCAATTATTTGATCAGACCTAACACACTCAAAATGTGTATTGTTAAAAGTTAAATTGAGGCATATTAAACATACAAAGAGTTTATTTGAGCAAAAATCTATTTGAATTGAGCAGCACCAAACCACAAGTGGTTAGGGGCACTCCAGGGACACTAGCTAGGGAAATTACTTATATAGAGAAGGTACAGCAGCAAAAACAAGAAATTATTTGATGGACTATAGCTTCAAGCCTAATTGGCTGTTTGTGATTGGGTATCCTTAGGCTTCTGTTTTTTTAACCTTGAGGCATTAATAGACATAGATTTTGATTTGCTTACATGGGCCACCAATGCTTTAGAGCCATCTCAATCTAATGGCCTCCTTGTTTAATTAATTTAACTATATGTAAGACTTGTTTAACTTACTGAATTCAGTTCAATCTTTGAATATTGTTAAAACAATATTCAAGTTTTTCTCTTTCTTTGAAACTGATTAAGCAAGTTCTGACTCTTCCAGGAAGCCTTCTCTGAACACCTCAACAATCACACCACACCCTCTTCTAATTTTCATAGCAGTATTTCCTCTTATCTTCTTATCTCTCCTGCAGCCTGTGAAACCTTCCATTTTTATTTACCCTTTCTGACTAAGTCCTCTTTCACACAGGTGGCTCCCTAAGGCAGAGCATGAAGCTCTCTATGAATAGTAGGTGCTCAATAAACATTTGTCAACTATTGGCGTGGTAGGCAGTAAAATGACCCCAAAGATGCCCACATTCTAATTCCTGGAGCCTGTGAATATGTCACCTTACATGGCAAAGGGAAATTAAGGTTTCAGATGGAATTAAGGTTGCTATTCAGCTGACCTCAAAATAGGGAGTTGATTCTGGATTATGCACATGGGCTCAGTGTAACCACAACGATCCTTAAAAGTGGAAGAAGGAGGCAGAAGAAGAGATCAGAGTGATGTGATATGAGACCTTAACCCTCTGTTCCTGGTTTTGAAGATGGAGGAATGGGGCCATGAACCAAGGAATGTAGACAGCCTCTAGAAGCTGGAAAAGGCAAGGATATGGGTTCTCCCCTAGAACCTACAGAAATGAATGCAGCCCTGCCAGAACCTTGATGTTAGCCTAGTAAGATCCATTGCTGATTTCTCACACCCAAAACTGTAGAACAATAGCTTTGTGTTGTCTTTAGCCCCCAAGTTTGTAGTAATTTGTTACAGCAGTTATAGAAAACTAATACAGACAGCAAACAATGACTTTCTGTGACTACTCCCTGCCGCTGAACTTCCTACTCTGCCTGAGAATGAAGGTAAAGCCTCAAGTTTTCAGAGCTCAAGCTTGACAGAGTATAATCCCTATCATTAACATAACATATGCTGTGGGGTAAATGAGTTAGAATGATTTTGGTTGCAAGTAAAGGAGAATATAAATAATTCATTTTTTAAAATAATGAAATGCAACTTGTTTTGTAAAATATTTTTCTTTTGTGTTATTAGAAACATTCAGCTCATTCTAGGGGTAAGGGAACTTTCCCAAAACAGGATGCAAATAGTTGTCCTTCCTTCCAGAGAGTACAAGATGAGACTATCTAAAATTTGAAGACTGAGACTTTCTTGCTGTCAAAAACAAGTTTTTGATTATTAAGGATTTGGACTCTGGTTTAAGACTCTTCACCATGGGTCATCAAAGTTGGTAAAGAAAATAGAACTGGATTTTGGATAGACAAGTGGTATCCTGAAACCCAGGGAGGATTTCTAGTGGGGGAGACAAAGAAGAGAATTGCTGGATGGGTTAAAGAAGGTGGCTCAGGTGCTCTGAGGCTCAATCCTAGAATGCTGTCCCCACACCTACCGCTAGGCCAGTGAACTCAGAGGAGAGCCATGTGCCCACTGGTCCTCCAGTCTATACACGGGCAAGAATACACATAAAATTCACCATTTAACCATTTTAAAGTGCACAACACAGTGGCACTTAGTACATCCACAATGTTATGCAACCATAGCCAGTATCTAGTCAAAGAATATTTTTATCACCATGAAAGGAAACCTCATATCATTAAACAGTTACTATCATTCCTGCCTTCCTTGAGCCCCTAACAATTGCTTTCTGCTCTCTGGTATCTTCTTTCTGCCTATAGATTTGACCGGTGTGGCTCAGTTGGTTGAGCATTATCCCATGCACCGAGAGGTCACCAGTTCAATTCCTGGTCAGGGCACATGCCCAGGTTGTGGGCTAGATCCCCAGTAAGGGATGTGTAGGGAGCAGCATATGGATGTTTCTCTCACGTTGATGTTTCTCTCTCTCTCCCTTCCTCTCACTCTAAAATCAATAAAAACATATTTTTTGAAAAGTAAAATATCTTTTAAAAAGACAGGCAAATTTGAAGGTGAGGTATAAACAGCAAGATCTGTAAACTGGGGTGTCTGGCAAGAAGAGGTACTTAGAATGGGGTACTGCAGCAAAGGGCTTTGGAAAACAGGGCTGCATTGGGCATTTGGAGGTTGGCTGAAGTCAAAGTGAGTCCTTAAAAGGGAAAGCTTGAAAACCCACTTGGTTTATGCTACAATTCCCTCTCCAGATGTACTGAATTAGAATTTTCATTTTAACAGGATCACCAGGTGATTCACATGCATATTAAATTTGAGAAGCACTGTTCTAAGGGGTCTGCAACCCACAAGGACTCAAAACCTACTGACTTAAGAATGTTTGGTATAAGGATAAATGGAAAAAAGTTGGGAATGGATCTCGCAAAAAAATGCTTTAATTAAATTCATACTTCCCTTTATTTAACAAAAATTTGTCTTTTAAAAATTAGTTTAGAAACTAAACCTCCCTTCCCCCCTTGCTTGAACCTTCTCAGTTCACAAACCACAAACAATCCCTTCTTTTTATTACAGGAAAAGCCTGAGTTTAGGTGAATACACATTAAAAGTTCTGTTTAGAGTTCTCTTTTGATGGTTAAGGAAATATGAAAACAAATAATAACCAAAAACCCCCAAAAGACTGTTTGGATATTACTTCATCTTTGCACCTGCCCTACAGCTGCAAGCTGGGAGGCAGGTGGAAGGTCAATAAACTCACCTCTCTACTTTCAAGCAGGTTAGAACTGAAAGTGGACACTTATTTAAAAAAACACCTTGAAGAACAAAGTATAGCCATTGCTCTAACTCAAGGTTTTTATATTAGTCCAGCTACACACATTAATGTGTGCCTACTGTACCTGAAAAGAACTAGTCAGGCTGGAGAGAGAGCAGGTGGTAGACAATCTTTGAGGAAACATTAAAAATGTGCTTCTGCCTTGGAACTGACCTCTCTTCACTCTGATCTCTGATTGTTTGCTATCGTTGGATGGTTTCCTGGTAGTAAAAGCAGAGGAAAAACAGGTAACTCTGTGGGAGAGAAGCAATATTATTTTATTGCTTTATAATTGGTCTCTTAAAGAGGATTAGTTCATTTCAAAGGAGGGAAATTAATATCTTGAGTTTATGAAAACTTCCATTTTTTCCAGGGAAAATTTGATTCTACTAGGTTTTCCAGAGACTAAATTAGAAACTCAACAAAGTGAACATTTAATCATTTAATGCTCATTTAACTAACATTTATTAAATACAAAATACGTGCACTCGGGGGTGAGGGGGTCCTTCAGCAGTTCAGGAGCCCTCGGGGGGGATATCAGAGAGCCAGAAGTTAGACATCCTTAGTGCTGCCACCACCGCCACTGTGCTCACCATCTATGAGCCCAGCCTCTGGCTGAGCAGATTGTGAGAGGGCACAGGCCAGGCCAAGGGACCCCATCGGTGCATGATTGGGGCCAGGGAGAGACATGGGAGGTTGGCCAGCTGAGGAGGGACAGCGAGAGGGACTGCAGGAGGGCTCCAGGGCATGTCCAGCCTGTCTCACTCAGTCTTGATTGGCTGGACCCCAGCATCAAGCTAACCTACTGGTTGGAGCATCTGCTCCTTGGTGGTCAGTGCACATCATAGTGACTGGTTGACTGGTCAACTGTCTGCCCCCTGGTGGTCAGTGCACGTCATAGCGAGTGGTTGAGCAGCCTTACAATATCGTTAGCATATTATGCTTTGATTGGTTGAACGGCCGACCCGTCAACCGGACACTTAGCATATTATGCTTTTATTATATAGGATGTACTAATAGGCACTGTGTTAGGAGATGATAGTACAGCAATAAATAAAATGGACAAGTTCCCTGTCCTCATAGAACTTATATTCTGGTGAGAAGGGCTAATAAAAACAGGTTAAAAAGACATCTATTTCAGGTAGTGATGAGAGCTATGAAGAAAATTGAAATGTAATGGAGCAGAGAATGATGTATATGTGGTGGAGGGGCTATTTTAGATTGGGGAAACAGGGAAGCTCTCTTTAAGAAGGTGATATGAGATGACATTTAATGCTGAGAAGAGAACAGTCATGCTTCTTTGGGGTATTAGATGGAAGGACCAGTATAAAGGACATGAGGTGGAAATGAGCTCAGTGTTCTAGAGAAACAGCAAGAAGTCCAGTGTTATGTGGTAGATTGTGTCATCTCAAAAATGTATACGTTGAAGGCTGTCAAACTATGGTTATTGGTGCCAATTCAATGCCAACAAGAATCCCCAATTTGGGATGCAGTGATGAAGGAAACTTTATTCAGTGCAAAACATTTCAATTGTGATACAGCACAGCTGTAAAAACAGCTCAACTGTGAGTCAGCTCTGGGGCCAGGTGGTCCAGAGGCCAAGCCCCTCTCTGGCTAGACAGCTCTGCTCTGCTCCATGCCAATCTGCTTTGTGCTGCACTGATCTGCTCCACTCTGTTCCAGGGAGAAACTTTGGATATTTCAGCTCAGCTGGGGAAATGAAGTCTCCAGTCTTTGTTGGAAAAAGAACATGCACTTCCAGAGCCAGAGGAGAGCTGGCTTATATATAGACAGAAGCTCCTGCCCCTGGTCCTTGATTGGTTCATCCTCATGCAGATGAGGACTTCAAATAATTGCAGTTTGATTGGTCCAAAAGGCACTCTCCAGATTGGCCAGAAATGAGCTGCTCTAATTGGCCAGTGATGATGTAATGGGGGATATAGCTGCACAGCTCTGATTGGATGAGGAAATAGGATTCCAGAAACTCCTTTATAAGGGCTGGGTCAGACAGCAGAAACAGTGCAGACAGGCATTTTAGTGTAGAGTGTAGGCTTCTCCCTGAAGTGCAGTTGTGTGAGAAGCCTCCAGTGTAGAAATGGTTGTTAGGCTCTGTTTTTGTTTTTTTTTAATTGGAGCCTAGTTAGCCACAGGAACCCTTCTTAGTAGGTATCTTCTTTCTCAGAGTCCATAAGGCATAACCCCCAGTACCCCAGAATATGACCTTATTTGTATGTAATTGATTAAGTAAAGTCAGACTGGAGTAGGGTGGACTTCCAATCCAATATGACCAATCTAATCTAATAAAAGAGAAAAGTGCAAATTGACTGCACCTCCCCTATGCCCCAAGCCATGCCCACCAGCCAATCAGAGTGACTATATGCAAATTAACCCAACCAAGATGGTGGCCGGCAGCCACAGAGCTGGAGCAAGCAGGAGGCTTGGTTGCCCCGGTGATGGAGGAAGCCAAGCTTCCCACCTGCCCTGGCCCGCTGTGGCCTCTGCTCAAGGCAACAAAGTTTCAATTATAGAAGATAAATAAATCCCAGATACCTGCTTTCAGCCAACCTCAACTGGGAGCTTGGGTGCCTGGGGGCCGTGGCCAGCTTGCAAACAGCCATCAGCTCCTCACCCAGACTGGCCAGACACCCCAGCAGGACCCCCACCCTGATCTGGGACACCCTTCAGTGCAAACCAGCCGGCCCCCACCCATGCACCAGGCCTCTATCCTATATAATAAAAGGGTAATATGCAAATTGACCCTAACAGCAGAACCACTGGGAATGACTGGTCACTATGACACACACTGACCACCATGGGGCAGAGGCTCAATGCAGGAGCTGCCCCTGGTGGTCAGTGAGCTCCCACAGGGGGAGCTCTGCTCAGCCACAAGCCAGGCTGACGGCTGCCAGTACAGCGGTTGTGGTGGGAGCCTCTCCCGCCTCCTCAGCAGCACTAAGAATGTCTGACTGCAGCTTAGGCCTGCTCCCCACTGGCAAGTGGGCATCCCCCGAGGGCTCCCGGGCTGCCAGAGGGATGTCTGACTGCCAGCTTAGGCCCAATTTCCCAGGGAGTGGGCCTAAGCCAGCAAGTGGTCATCCCCCAAGGGGTCCCAGACTGCGATAGGGCACAGGCCGAGCTGAGGGACCCCCCTGAGTGCACAAATTTTTGTGCACTGGGCCTCTAGTGTCCTTATAAAAGGGGGAAATGTAACACAGATATGCACATGGGAAGAACAACCATGTGAAGATGAAGACAGGGGTCAGGGCAATGCTTCTTTCTGTAAGCCAAGGAACACCCCAAATTGTCAGCAAACCCCAGAAACGAGGGGACAGGCATGAAATAGATCAGCCGTGGGCAAACTACGGCCCGTGGGCCGGATCCGGCCCGTTTGAAATGAATAAAACTAAAAAAAAAAAAGACCGTACCCTTTTATGTAATGATGTTTACTTTGAATTTATATTAGTTCACACAAACACTCCATCCATGCTTTTGTTCCGGCCCTCCGGTCCAGTTTAAGAACCCATTGTGGCCCTCGAGTCAAAAAGTTTGCCCACCCCTGAAATAGATCCTTTTTCGCAGTTCTCAAAAGGAAGAAATACTGCCAACATCTTGATCTCCACTTCTAGCCTCCAGAAGTGCAAGACAACAAATTTTTTTTGTTTACGCCATTCTGTGTTTGGTACTTAGTTACAGTACCTCTAGCAAACAAGTACAGACAGTGTTGCTGGAGAGAAGTGAGAGTAGGTAGTAAGAAATTAGTTCAGAGAGGTAAATAAAAGTCTGATTATCTAAGGTCCTGTAGGCTTTTGCAAATGTGTTGCAAATAGACCTAAACCCATTGTTTTTTGTAGACTTAGGGAGCCTCTGAAAATTAAAGGTAGGTGAGAGCTATAGGTCACCTCTCCCACCATCTCCTTACTAGATAAAACTTGACATTAAAGGTAACTGTCAGGAAGAATTATATGGCTCATACAGTTATTATCCATCAGGGACCAAAGCAGCCATATAGCCTCATCTTGTAAACTGGGTACATGTTCTCTGACCTTTGGGAACTCCAGGAAGTTCCTTGCATAAAAGATTTCCCTGAAACAGATGACTTAATTGTATGGTAACAGGATCAGTGGAGCAGGAAAATCTTCTATTAAGTTGTATATCTATTGCTGTGTTACAGATTACCCCAAAATTTAGTGCCTCAAAACAACGAACATTTATTACTTCACATAGTTTCTGTGTGTCAGAAATCTGGGAGTAGCTTAGTTGAGTGGTTGTAGTCAAGATGTTGGCTAGGGCTGCAGCCATCTTAAGGCTTGAATGGGCTGGGGACCTAGTTCCAAGGTGGTTCACTTACATGTCTATTGGAGGGGGGTTTCTCTCTTCCCGCAACCAGCGCAGAAAGAGAGAAATGGGGGTTGATAAATATTGATTAGAACGCGATGAGGTTTAAGGAAAAATGAAAAAACACAAGACTGAGACAGAAATAGAGTGAAAGCTAGGCCTGGGTGTGGCATCTGCCCTCTGATGGAAGGACAGATGCAGAGAGCGTCAGCACCATAAGCAGATTTATTTATACTCGAATAACAGGATGTTACATCACATCTGGGTGGGCCTTGAGTTCCTGGCGACATCATGAGATCCACCCCATTAACACTGGGCGGGAAGGTCAAACTGAGTGGTGTCCCAATCTCTTGATTAGGTCCGCCCCCAGGGCGTGGCTCTGCCTTTGCTCTGAGTTTCAGCCAACATATTTAAAGATGCCCATTGTTTACTAGTGGCCCTCAACACATGTCTAGCAAGACTGTGTTAGTTGCTGGAGGGAGATCTCAGTTCACCACCACCTAGGCCTCTCCATAGGGCTGCTTGAATGTTCTCATAACAATGATCCAAGATAGAGAAAAACAAAAGCTACAATGTATTTTCTGACATAGTCTTGGGAGTCACACACAGTCATTTCCATACTATAGTAACCTATTGGTTCCACAGGTCATTCCTATTCAACATGAGAAGGGACTACACAAGGAAGGCATCACTAGGGACCATATAGCAGGATATGGAACCACATGCAGCGGTTCTCAACCTGTGGGTCATGACCATCAGAAAACACATATCGCATATTAGATATTTACATTACGATTCATAACAGTAGCAAAATTATAGTTATGAAGTAGCATTGAAAATAATTTTATGGTTGGGGGTCACCACAACATGAGGAACTTTATTAAAGGGTCGCGGCATTAGGAAGGTTGAGAACCACTGAATAGAGTCTGAGGCCTATAAAGCCATTCCCAAGAGTGCTGAGCTACTGGGCTGACTTTCCAGATTTTTATATTCTATTCATGCAAGGGTAGAGGCATCTAGACAATATCTCTAGCCACTCCACATATTTTGAACATAATTCATTTCACCAATTAAATATTATTTCTTATATCTCATGCTAATTAATGGAGTCTATGATGCAAGGTTTCCTAAACTTGGGTCCTGCAGAGATAATTCAGGGGAGCCTGGGGACTTTGTTGGGAGAAAATTGTGCCTATATTTTTTATCAATTTCTAACTGAATGTCAACACACCATAGTCTTACTAGCAATAGCTGTGACTTTGTCACCAACACATATTGAAGATATTTTCACTTCCCATTACAACTGTTGCCAATATCTCAAAAGACCATTTATATTCATCACTATTTCAAAATTATGGTGATTATTAGGCCTGCTGCTAGATCTTCTTATTTGCTGAGTTAATAAAGAAGCACACATATTAATGTCAAAATTATATCTCTAACATTCTGCTAACAGCATTTCAACACAATTGGTTTTAATTATTATCCTTTGTGTTTTACTTTATGCACTAAAAACATGACACTAAATTCACCCCTTCTGCCTACCTCCACTGCCCACACCCTAGACCAGTATTTCAAAAGATCATTTTGTAGACAGATACGCCATTTCACTGCCTCTGTGTCATTCCTTCTTCGCCGACTCCGTCCACACCTTTGGGAACCCCTGGACATGGTGGGGCAGGATTCCAACATTCTTCTTCTTATAAGGACTTCAGTGAGATGGGCTAAGGGTCCCACTGGAACTGCCTCAATTTAATGTAATCCCCTCTTTAAAGATCTTATCTCCATATACAAGTACAGTCTGAGGTTCTGGGGATTAAGATTTTAACATACATTCTGTTGATTACCCAAATCAGCCCTTAACAACCAACATGTTTCAGGAAGTAGATTCCTACAGGGTTATTTATCAAATATTCAGAAGTATTTTTAAGGGGAGAACCAAGATGGCGGCATAGGTTAACGCTGGAGTTTGCTGCCTTGAACAACTACTTCAAAAGTGAAACTAAAAAATGGAACGGACATCACCCAGAACCACAGGAACGCTGGCTGAGTGGAAGTCCTACAACTAGGAGGAAAGAGAAATGCATACGGACACTCAGAGGAGGCGCAGTGCTGAAGTCAAATACTGAGGTGCGGAGAGTGCAGAGCGGGCTGGCGGCGGAGGGCGCGGTTGGCGTTTTCAATCGGGAGGGAGTCGCAGACTCTGAGCTCCAGATACGGGCGAGTCTCTAGAGACCTAGACTCAAACGGGAGAAGCGGGACTGTCTGGCTTTGGTCAGAGCGAGTGCAGCTTTCTCTCCGAGCTTTGCAGCGGGTGCTGGGACTCAGAGAGGCAGAGCCCCTGGGGACAGGACTGAGAGCCGCCATAACTGCTCTCTCTGGCCCACCCTGTTGATCCTGTGCGACCCACCCCGCCCAAGCCCTGCACAGAGGCATTTGCCGGATAGCCTCAGGCAAACGCCAGATTAGCACCTCCCTAGAGGACAGAAGTTCTCTCACTGCTGACACAGCTGATTCTCATAGCCACTTGGCCTGGAGGTCAAACCCTCCCTGGTATTAGCTACAACAATCAAGGTTTAACTATAAGACTGCTCACAAAGACCACTAGGGGGTGCACCAAGGAAGCATAACAAAATGCGGAGACAAACAGGACAAAATTGTCAATGGAAGATATAGAGTTCAGAACCACACTTTTAAGGTCTCTCAAGAACTGTTTAGAAGCCGCCGATAAACTTAATGAGATCTACAAGAAAACTAATGAGACCCTCGATGTTATATTGGGGAACCAACTAGAAATTAAGCATACACGGGCTGAAGTAACAAATATTATACAGACTCCCGACAGCAGACCAGAGGAGCGCAAGAATCAAGTCAATGATTTGAAAGGCGAGGAAGCAAAAAACACCCAACCAGAAAAGCAAAATGAAAAAAGAATCAAAAAATGCGAGGATAGTGTAAGGAGCCTCTGGGACAGCTTCAAGCGTACCAACATCAGAATTATAGGGGTGCCAGAAGATGAGAGAGAGCAAGATATTGAAAACCTATTTGAAGAAATAATGACAGAAAACTTCCCCCACCTGGTGAAAGAAATGGACTTACAGGTCCAAGAAGCACGGAGAACCCCAAACAAAAGGAATCCAAAGAGGACCACACCAAGACACATCATAATTAAAATGCCAAGAGCAAAAGATAAAGAGAGAATCCTAAAAGCAGCAAGAGAAAGAAACTCAGTTACCTACAAGGGAATACCCATACGACTGTCAGCTGATTTCTCAACAGAAACTTTGCAGGCCAGAAGGAAGTGGCAAGAAATATTCAAAGTGATGAATACCAAGAACCTACAACCAAGATTACTTTATCCAGCAAAGCTATCATTCAGAATTGAAGGTCAGATAAAGAGCTTCACAGATAAGGAAAAGCTAAAGGAGTTCATCACCACCAAACCAGTATTATATGAAATGCTGAAAGGTATCCTTTAAGAAGAGGAAGAGGAAGAAAAAGGTAAAGATACAAATTATGAACAACAAATATGCATCTATCAACAAGTGAATCTAAGAATCAAGTGAATAAATAATCTGATGAACAGAATGAACTGGTGATTATAATAGAATCAGGGACATAGAAAGGGAATGGACTGACTATTCTTGGGGGGGGAAAGGGGTGTGGGAGATGCGGGAAGAGACTGGACAAAAATCGTGCACCTATGGATGAGGACAGTGGGTGGGGAGTGAGGGCAGAGGGTGGGGCGGGAACTGGGAGGAGGGGAGTTATGGGGGGGAAAAAAGAGGAACAAATGTAATAATCTGAACAATAAAGATTTAATTTAAAAAAAAAGAAAAATTATGACTTTTAATCAGAAAAAAAAAAGAAGTATTTTTAAAAGAGCTAAGCCCCTCGCCCACTGTGCGTGCTCCTTCCGGCGAAGAGTGAAGGCCTGGGTTCTGGGCGCCAGAGGAAAACTGGTGCCAGCAGCCAGGGGAAGGGGCCCCTAAGGGGCCCTAGATTGCGAGAGGGCACAGGCCAGACTGAGAGACCTATCCGAGTGCACAAATTTTTGTGCACCGGGCCTCTAGTCCTATCTAATAATAGACAAACATGGTAATTAACTGTACCTCCGACAGCTTCCCATGGGCTAATCAGGGCAATATGCAAATTAACTGCCAAACAAGATGGCAGTTAAATGCCAACAAAGATGGCGGTTAATTTGCATACATAGGCACAATCATGGGAGGCGAAAGGGATCAGAAACCCAGGCGGCAGGTAAGAGGTGGGGGGAGGGCATAGGAGACCTTGCCGGCCACCTTTGCCTGCCCCCCATCAGGAGATCGCCATTGGAAAGCCTGAAGGCAGGCAAGGCAACAACCGCAGGCAGGGGGTGTGGGCTGCCTGCAGCCAGTGATCAGTGATCGCATTGTGGATGGGAGGGAGAGAGAGCCTGGCGGAGGCCAACAGGGGCTTGGGGTGCCGACTGGCTTGCTTCCCCCTGATCGCCATGGAGATAGGAGGCAGAGAGAGCCCCAACGCAGGCCAGCCGGCACCCCCGGACCCCTGGGCAGGCTGGCCTGCTTCCACGTGATTGCCATGGCAATGGAGGCAGAGAGAGCCCGGGCACAGGCCAGCCTGCACCCCCAGAACCCCTGGACCCCCCAAGGCGGCTGGTTTCCTTCCCCGTGATAGATCGCCATGGCGATCAGAGGTACAGAGAGCCCCGGCACAAGCCAGGTGGCACCCCGGACCCCCGGGGCTGGCTGGTCTGCTTCCCCGTGATGGACATGGCAATGGAGGCAGAGAGAGCCCGGGCCCAGTCCGGCCAGCTCCCCCGGACTCCCCGGGGTGGGGGTGATGGCTGGCCTGCTTCCCCATGATCGACATGGCGATCGGAGGGAGAGAGAGCCCCGTCGCAGGCCAGCCGGCAGCCCCGGAACCCTCGGGGCTGGGGGTGCAGGCTGGCCTGTTTCTCTGTGATCGCCATGGCGATCGGAGGGAGAGAACCCAGGCACAGGACCGGGGGGGGGGGGGGGAGGGGGGGGCGGTACCGGCTGGCATGCTTCCAAGTGATCACCATGGCGATTGGAGGCAGAGAGAGCCCCAGCACAGATCAGCGGCACCCCCAGACACCCGGGGCCTGGGTTGCCGGCTGGCCTGCTTCCCCGTGATAGCAATGGCGATTGGAGGCAGAAACAGCCCCGGCCAGCCGGCACCCCTGGAACCCCCGGGCCAGCTGGCCTGCTTCCCCATGATCGCCATGGTGATCGGAGGGAGAGAGCCCCGGCGCAGGACCCCGGGCCGAGGGTGCTGGCTGGCCTGCTTCCCCCTGAACGCAATGGTGATCAGAGGCAGAGAGAGCCCGAGCCCTGGCCAGCCGGCACCCCCGGAACCCCCGGGCTGGCTGGCCTGCTTCCCTGTGATTGCCATGGCGAACTGAGGCAGAGAGAGCCCTGGCGCAGGCCAGCCTGGACCACCGGAACCCCCAGGGCAGGGGTGCCGGCTGATCTGCTTCCCTGAGATAACCATGGCAATCGGAGGCAGAGAGAGGCCCGGCCATCCGGCACCCCCAGAACCCCCGGGCCAGCTGGCCTGCTTCCCTGTGATCGCCATGGCGATCAGAGGCAGAGAGAGCCCCGTCGCAGGCCAGCCATCACCCCGGAACACCTGGGACCGGGGGTTCCAGCTGACCTGCTTCCCCATGATTGCCATGGCGATTGGAGGGAGAGGGAGCCCCGGCTCTGGACACCGGGTGCTCGGGGTGCTGGCTGGCCTGCTTCCCCGTGATCGCTATGGCGATCGGAGGCACAGGCCACCCGGCACTCGCGGAACCCTGGGGCCGGGGGTGCCGGCTGGGCAGCTTCCCCATGATCGCCATGGCGATCGGAGAGAGAGAGAGCCCCGGCGCAGGACCCCCGGGGCTGAGGGTGCGGGCTGGCCTGCTTCCACCTGAACGCAATGGCAATCGGAGGCAGAGAGAGCCCCGGCACAGGCCACCCGGCACCCCCGGACACCTTCCCCATGATCACCATGGTGATCGGAGGGAGAGAGCCCTGGTGCAGGAACCCGGTGGCCAGGGGTGCCGGCTGGCCTGCTTCCTCATGATCGCCATGGCGATTGGAGGCAGAGAGAGCCTTGGCCCAGGCATGTCGGCACCCCCGGACACCCTGGGGCCGGCTGGCCTGCTTCCCTGTGATCGCCATGGCGATCGGAGAGAGAGAGAGCCCCGGCACAGGCCAGCCGGCCAACGCGGAACCCCGGGGCAGGGGGTGCCGGCTGGCCTGGTTCCCCATGATTGCCATGGAGATCGGAGGCAGAGAATGCCCAGGCGTAGTTCAGCGGCACCCCCGGGCCCCCCGGGACCCGCTGGCCTGCTTCCCCGTGATCGCCATGGCGATCGGAGAGAGGGAGAGCACCGGCACAGGACCCCCAGGGAACCCCGAGGCAGGGGCTGCCGGCTGGCCTGCTTCCCCATCATCGCCATGGCGATCAGAGGGAGAGAGCCCCGGCACAGGAACCCCGGGGCCGAGGGTGCCAGCTGGCCTGCTTCCCCCTGAACGCAATAGCGATTGGAGGCAGAGAGCGCCCGAGTCCAGGCCAGCCGGCTCCCCCGGACTCCCTGGGGCCGGCTGGCCTGCTTCCCCATGATCGCCATGGCAATTGGAGATAGAGAGAGCCCCGGCACAGGCCACCCGGCACCCCTGGACACCTTCCCCATGATCGCCATGGTGATCGGAGGGAGAGAGCCCTGGCGCAGGACCCCCGGGGCCGAGGGTGCTGGCTGGCCTGCTTCCACCTGAATGCAATGGTGATCGGAGGGAGAGAGAGCCCGAGCCCTGGGGCCGGCTGGCCTGCTTCACCGTGATCGCCATGGTGATCAGAGGCAGAGAGAGCCCGGGCGCAGGAACCCCATGGCCAGAGAGAGCCTAGCTGAAGGCCAGCCGGCACCCCCAGAACCCTCAGGGCCAGAGGGAGGCAGAGAGCACACAGGCGCAGTTTAGCGGCAACCCTGGACGCCCCGGGACCGGCTGGCCTGCTTAGCCGTGATCACCACGGCATCGGATTCAGAAAGAGCCCCGGCGCAGGCCAGCCGTCATCCCCGGAACACCCGGGGCCGGGGGTGCCTGCTTACCTGCTTCCCCGTGATCGCCATGGCGATTGGAGGAAGAGAGAGCCCTGGCAAAGGCCTGGCGGCACCCCCGGAACACCCGGGGCCAGGGGTGCCAGATGACCTGCTTCCCCGTGATCGCCATGGCGATTGGAGGGAGAAAGAGCCCCGGCACTGGACCCCGGGTGCTCGGGTGCCGGCTTGCCTGTTTCCCGTGATCGCCATGGCGATCGGAGGCAGAGAGCCCCGGCCAGCCGGCACCCCCAGAACCCCCGGGCTGGCTGGCTTGCTTCTGGTGATCGAAATGGTGACCAGAGGCTTAGAGAACCCCGGCTCAGGCCAGCTGGCACCCCCGGAACCCCCGAGGCTGGCTGGCCTGCTTCCCCGTGATCGCCATGGTGATCGGAGGGAGAGAGAGCTCTGACGCATGACTCCCGGGGCTTGGGTTGCCGGCTGGTCGGCATCCCTGTGATTGCCAGGGCGATCGAAGTCAGAGAGAGCCCCGGCACAGGACAGCTGGCACCTGCAGAACCCCGGGGCTCGGGGTGCCGGCTGTCCTGCTTCCCTGTGATCGACATGGCAATCCGAGGCAGAGAGAGCCTGGGCCAAGGCATGTTGGCAGCCCGGGACGCCCCGGGGCTGACTGGCCTGCTTTCCCATGATAGCCATGGTGATCAGAGGCCGAGAGAGTCCGGTGGTGCCGGCTGGCCTGCTTCCCCATGATCGCCATGGCGATCAGAGGGAGAGAGCCCCGGTGCAGGCCAGCTGGCCCACGTGAAATCCCAGGACAGGGTTGCCGGCTGGCCTGCTTCCCCATGATCTCCATGACAACCGAAGGCAGAGAGTGTACTGGGCTGCATATCAGGGGGCGCTGTACTGTCTGTTCCTCCTCAATATACTGTGCTCTCTGTTCCCAGAGAACATAGATAGGAGGGTGATAATGCTATACTGTGTCGGGAACAAATTGCATAAACAAGGCTTTGTAACTTTGTAGTTTTTGCAAATAAATAGGCTGTAACGCTTGCAGTCATTGCTGCAGTTCTGCCTTTGCTTCGGTGGGGTGCTGGGACTGCAGACAGCTGGCCAGCTTAATAAAGGTTCCTAAATTTAAATTCTGAGTCTGTGGTCTAGCTTGCTGAGTCAACCCATAACATTTGGAGGCCCCAGCGAGATACCCGGCAGGGAGGAGAGGGACCCCTTATTTAGGGCAGGAGGCTCTCCCCCGGCAGGGAGGAGAGGGACCCCCTATTTAAGGCAGGAGGCTCTCCCCCACTTGTTGCCAGGCACTCAGCGAGATACCCCACACCTGTGGAGAACGACTACTAAGGAGGCCTCCACTCCACCCAAAACTTTCAATTTGTTAACCGAGCCACCTGGACTCTCAAGAGAGGTAAGGACCGGTCGTTAAACAGGAATTGGGACGTCCCACAGAAGGACCTATACGGAGGGCTGGACGCAGCGGTGCTCCTGGTCCTGACCCACGGCCACGATGGTGGCCGGGGTCCTGGTTTGTGCGGCTCTAAGCTGCACCGGGTTTGTCTGTCTAGTGTTTGTCTGTCTGATATTTGTTGTTTGGTGTTTGTTGTCAAAATGGGTCAGGGGTCGTCATCTGCTTCTGTGTGTACCCCGCTGCAATGTTTTCTTAAGAATTTTCAGGACTTCAAGAAGAGAGCCGGAGACTACGGATATGATGTTAATGCTTTTGATTTTCATAAATTCTGTGAACAGGAGTGTCCCACTTTCCAGGTGGGATGGCCGGACGTAGGGACTTATGATTTAACCACCGCTTTTCGGGTTCACCATGTTGTCTGTGGCTGGCCAGGTCACCCCAACCAAATTCCCTATATTCAAGTGTGGGTCGATATTTTGGCTGAAAAACCAAGGTGGTTAAAGAGTTGTCAGAATAAGAAAAAGAAATTGGAACAGAGAAAGACAGTCCTCTGGGCTTCGGCCCAGAAGGACAAGACTCCCCCTGTTCTCCAGGATCCAAGTGAGGAGGCACTCCCCAAGGTCAGGCCTCCCCCATATTTTTCCCCACCGGCCGGCCCGGCGGTGGCTAAAAACCCTGGCCCAGAACCTCTGCCTCCTCCACAGCTGGTTTCCTTTCCTCCGAAAACACCAGTCCAGGACCCGGCTTCGTTCTCCCCTCCTCACACTAGGCAAGGGACAGCATATGGAGAGAGAGAGAGAGAGAGGGGAAGAACCTGCAGGACCCAGCAGCATCCGCCAGTCCTGCAGTTCCTATGCTGCCACTACGGCAGGCAGGCCCTTTAGATTTGGGTCCAGACGGGCAACCTTTCATGGTCTATGTCCCCTTTTCTACCAGTGACCTGTACAATTGGAAGAACCAGAATCCTTCTTTCTCCCAGAACTCACAAGGGTTAATCTCTCTTTTAGAGTCTGTGTTTTTTACCCATCAACCTACCTGGGATGATTGCCAACAGTTGATGCAAACTCTTTTCACTTCGGAGGAGAGAGAGAGAGTCAAGGCGGAAGGGAGGAGATTTGTACTGGGCCCGGATAGGCAGCCTACCTCTGACCAAGATAGATTAGAGGCTGTGTTTCCCTCCAGGCGACCTGACTGGAATCCCAATAGTGAGAGGGGAAAGGAGGCTCTCGATCGGTATCGCCAGGCTCTGTTGGGGGGCATCCGAGCTGCTGCTCGGAGACCCACAAACCTCTCTAAGGTGACAGAGAGAGTCCAGGGGCCTAATGAGAGCCCGGCAGCTTTCCTGGAGAGGCTGTGCGAGGCCTATCGGGTGTATACACCCATTGACCCTGATGCCCCAGAAAATCGGAGGGCTGTCATTGTTGCATTTGTTTCCCAGCTGGCCCCAGATATTAGAAAAAAATTGCAGAAGTTAGAAGGCTTTGAGGGGAAATCAATCTCTGAGTTGGTTGAGGTAGCCCAGAAGGCTTTTAACAATCGGGAGGACCTGACTGCAGGTTTAAAAACCCGGATGGCCAAGGTCCTCCTTGCCCTGAACGAGGAAAAAGGCCCAAGGGGCTGGAGAGACAATAAGAACAAAGGAAAGCCTCATGGGAGAAAAGGAGTCCAACCCAGGCTTGGAAGAAATCAGTGTGCACTTTGCAAAAAGGAAGGACACTGGAAAAGGGAGTGCCCTGAACGTGCGGGGGAACCGACTCCCGTGCTGGTGGAGGAGGTGGATTAGGGTTGTCAGGGCTCAGCTGGCCCCCAAGAGCCCAGGATAACTCTGACAGTGGGGGGCCAAAAGGTGGACTTCCTTGTGGACACGGGAGCCACCTTCTCTGTCGTGCAACAGCCAGTGGGTCCGGTCTCTAAGGCAAAAATCCCCATCAAAGGGGCAACTGGAAAAGTGAAATCCTACCCATGGACTAAAGGTCGGATCAGCGACCTAGGAAATGGCTCAGTGACTCACTCATTCCTAGTAATGCCAGAGTGCCCTTACCCTCTGTTAGGCCGGGACTTGCTGAGTAAATTATGAGCCACAATCTCTTTTGAAGGGCCAGGGCCAGAGGTCAAGTTGCAAGACCCAGGGACTGCGGGGATCTATCTCCTGACATTGCCCTTACAGGAGGAATATTCACTACATGAGGAGGAGCCTGGGGAAATCTCAGCAGATGCCTATCTCCAACAATTAAGACAGGCTATCCCGGGAGTCTGGGCGGAGGACAATCCGCCAGGGTTAGGTAAACACCGGCCTCCCATTGTAGTCCAGCTGACCAGCAGTGCCACCCCAGTCAGAGTCCGGCAATATCCAATGAGCCAGAAGGCGAGAGTGGGAATTGCCAAGCACATTAAGAGGCTGAAAAAGGCTGGAATCTTGATTCCTTGCCAATCTGCTTGGAACACTCCCCTGTTGCCAATACAGAAACCAGGGACTGAGGATTTCAGGCCGGTGCAGGACTTAAGGGAAGTAAACAAGAGGGTTGAGACTATCCATCCCACGGTTCTGAGCCCGTACACTCTTCTCAGCCTCCTCAAGCCAGAACACCGGTTCTATACTGTTTTAGACCTAAAGGATGCCTTTTTCTCCCTTCCCCTGGCAAAGCAGAGTCAATCTATTTTTGCCTTCGAGTGGGTGGACCCGACAGAGGGAGAGTCTGGACAGTTAACTTGGACTAGGTTGCCACAAGGGTTTAAGAACTCACCCACTCTGTTCGATGAGGCCCTAAACCAAGACCTACGGGAGTTCCATCAGGAGCATCCACGGTGACTCTGCTCCAATATGTAGACGACCTCCTACTGGCCACGGAGGAGGAACAGGACTGTAGACAGGCCACTCGAGAGTTGCTGACCACCCTAGATCATTTGGGGTATCGGGTCTCAACCAAGAAAGCTCAGCTATGCACTACCCGAGTGACATATTTGGGTTACAACATAGAAGGGGGTAGGTGAACTTTATCTAGTAGCAGAATAAAGGCCATCTTGTCAATCCCCAGGCCTACCACCAAAAGGCAAGTCCGGGAGTTCCTCGAGGCAGTGGGTTATTGCAGGCTATGGATACTAGGTTTTGCAGAAGTCGCAAGACCACTATACTCTGCAACGGGGGGAAAGGAGGCTGCCCTGGTCTGGACAGAAAAGGAAGAAGAGGCCTATAAAAGACTGAAAGAAGCCCTGGTAAGCGCCCCGGCACTCACCCTGCCAGACCTAACCAAACCCTTTCAGCTATATGTAGCTGAAAACAAAGGGGTGGTGAAAGGGGTCCTCACACAACCCCTAGGACCATGGAAGCACCCCGTAGCTTATCTCTCTAAGAGACTTGACCCAGTGGCCTCGGGATGGCCCAACTGCTTGAGAGCCATTGCAGCCACAGCCCTCCTGGTAAAGGAAGCCTCAAAGCTAACCTTTGGCCAAAATCTCCAAGTAGTTGCTCCGCATGCAGTTGAGACCTTATTAAGGAGTCCCCCGGAGAGATGGATGTCCAACGCCCGCATTACCCAGTACCAGGTGTTACTGCTAGACCCACCACGAGTCAGCTTCCTGAAAACAGCTGCCTTGAACCCGGCCACACTCCTCCCTGACGAGGAGTCAGAGCCCCCTTTGCATGACTGCGAGGAGACATTGACTGCCCTCACTTCCCTCTGCAAGGACCTCGTGGACCAGCCCCTGCAGAACCCAGATGAGACCCTGTACACGGACGGGAGCAGCTTCGTAGAGGAAGGTACCCGGTATGCGGGGGCGGCAGTGGTGACACAAAAGGAGGTTCTCTGGGCAGAGGCCTTAGGACGAGGCACCTCAGCCCAAAAGGCAGAACTCATAGCACTCACTCAGGCCCTCTGGTGGGGAAAGGGAAAAAGAGTGAACATTTACATGGACAGTCGGCATGCTTTCGCCACTGTACACATGCATGGGGCCCTATATCAGGAAAGAGGCCTCCTGACCTCAGGAGGAAAGGACATTAAAAACACTTCTGAGATACTTAACCTCCTGGCAGCCATATGGGGGCCAAAAGAAGTGGCAGCAATTCATTGCCGAAGGCACCAGAAGGGTGATAGTCCCGAAGCACAGGGAAATCGGTTTGCAGACCAAACCGCCAAGGACGTGGCTAAAGGACCAGTAGGGCCCCTAGAAGTTCTCGTAGCCTTGCCAGGGCGAAGGCTCCCAGAAAAGCCTACTTATCTGCCAGAGGAGCAGAGGCTAGCTGTGAAACTAGGGGCCTGGGAAGGAGAGGCTGGATGGCTAATCCTGCCAGACGGGAGGCCTGTAGTGCCAGAAGCCCTGGGACGGACCATCGCTTCCCAGACCCACCAGAGCACCCACCTGGGGGGAACGAAGCTATCAGAGCTACTGGGAAGAGAATTCTACATCCCAGGGCTCCAGAAAATATCCCAAGACTTGGCTAGAAGGTGCCAAGTGTGTGCCCGGGTGAACCAAGGGCCCCTGTTGTGGCCACACCAGGGCAGCGATTCCGAGGTCAAAATCCCGGGGAACACTGGGAAGTGGACTTCACCGAGATACCAGGAGGACAAGGAGGGTATAAGTACCTGCTTGTTTTCATTGATACCTTCTCTGGCTGGCCTGAGGCATACCCAACCAAGGCAGAGACAGCACAGGTAGTGGTTAAGAAACTCCTCACTGAAATTGTCCCCCGGTTTGGCCTGCCACTATACATGGGGTCCAATAAAGGCCCAGCGTTCATCACCAAAGTTACACAATCCATAGTTAAGGCCCCGAGGGTTACCTGAAAATTGCATTGTGTTTATAGACCACAGAGTTCTGGACAGGTAGAGAGGATGAATCGGACCTTAAAGGAAACATTAACTAAGTTAAAATTAGAGACTGGTGAAAACTGGGTAAGTCTCCTTCCTTTTGCTCTCCTCAGAGCTAGGTGCACTCCATACATAAAGGGACTCACCCCTTTTGAAATTATGTTTGGCAGGCCACCACCTCTTCTTCCCCGCCTAAGAGAGGAAGAGCTTGCCCGACTGTCTACCCGAAATTTGCTTAAGTCCTTACAGGCTTTGCAGAGCAGCGCCACGTCAGCACAACGGGTGGTGAGAGCCGTACGGGAGGAGGACGCGCTGCGATCCAGTCCAACACAGCCTGCCTTCTCTCCGGGAGATCTCGTTTGGGTGAAGTGTCACGACCCTGGCAGCCTGGAACCTAGATGGGATGGACCCTACCAGGTGGTGCTGAGCACTCCAACCGCCATCAAAGTCGCAGGAAAGAGGCACTGGATCCATCGTATGCAGGTTAAGAAAATGAACGACAGCGTCGAGGGATGGCGGGTCCAGAAGACCGGAGACCCGCTGAAGGTCAGACTCACTCGGTGTTCTTCCTAACTCTCCTCATCTGCCTGCAGTCGGGACTGGGAAATCCCCATTCGACCAGAAATTACTCTTGGGAGGTCACACGTACTATTGATGGGATTGTTATAGGCTCTGTTGTTGGAACAGGGGCGCCTGTCATCCTGAAAGATCTCTGTAGACTGTTTGAAGAAAACTGGGGAAATTCCCGTAGCAAAACTGCATCGACTGGGTATGGCTCGGGGGGCCATCCCCGGGTCACCAAAGCCAGGGGTTATGAGTGCGGAGACCTAGCCCTAGAGCAAGAATTGTGGCACACTCAACATTATGTCTGCCCCCGGGAAGGGGGTAGTAACTGTGGAGGAGAGGGTGACTTCTATTGTGCCTCTTGGGGTTGTGAGACCCTAGCCCCATGGAAAAAACCTCCCACCGACAAGCTCCTCCGTCTGAACAGAGAGGTCCGACCTGGGGCCCCGAAGAACTGCACGATCGGAAATTGTAACCCCGTCCTCCTCATGCCTCTCGCCTGGTGGACTGACCAATGGGAAGGGGGAAAGACGTGGGGACTAAGACTCTATGTAAGCGGCCGAGACCCTGGCCAGCTCTTCACCATTCAACGCCGGACTCTTCCCCGGTGGTTCAACCCGATTGGCCCCTTGCGTCCCCTAGACAAGCCAGAGAGGCCGAGCCAGCCACAGCACCCAGCCCCAGCTAAACCTCCTGGTTCCCCTGGGTCACAAAGCTCTGGGAGCCCCAGCCCTACTCCACCTGCAGCCACGACCTCGCCAGCCCTTGGGGACCTACAACAGCTTTTGGATACAAGTGCAGGAAAACCAAACTGGAAGCTGCTGGGAACCTTGGACTTAATGTTTTCTTTCCTAAATCGCACCTCCCCAAACCTGACTGCAGATTGCTGGCTGTGCCTCAACCCTGAACCCCCTTATTATGTTGGGACAGGGGCAGGGGCCCAGCTCGGGAAGGACGCTTCTGCCATCAGGAACCTTTTGGCAGAAAGTCTGCCAGACGGACTGTGTATGTGGGGACACAAACGCCAAGGACTTACTCTTGGGGACATCTTAAACCCCGGGACGTGTGTGTACCCTATGAACTACCCCCTTAGCAGTTCCACCTATACAGGTCTATGTAATTCATCTATCATACTTCCAAAGAATTACACAGGAGAGACCCCCACCTACTTAGTAGCTCCGAAGGGGACTTGGTGGGCATGTACAACTGGTATAACCCCTTGCATCTTCTCTCCAGTACTCCAGAATCGGATGAACCCTGGACTATGCATTCTAACTCATATCCTCCCACAGGTATATTACTATTCGGGAGAAGGGGGCCGAGAACATTTAAACCTCGAATCCAGAAGGGTTAAAAGGGCCCCCATCCTAGTCCCCCTCCTTATGGGAATAGGACTAGCAGGGTCCACGGCCGTTGGAACAGGCGCCCTAGCAACCGGCCACCAGAATTATAAAGAATTAAGTAGGCAGATAGATCAAGATTTAAGCTCTCTCGAAAATTCTGTTAGCCAACTGGAGGACTCCCTTGGTTCACTCGCAGAGGTAGTATTACAAAACAGACGAGGCCTAGATATGCTTTTCTTGAAGCAGGGAGGCCTCTCTCTGGCTCTTGGGGAGTCTTGCTGTTTTTACACCAACCACTCGGGGGTGATCAGGGAAAGCCTTAGCCAGCTGCGAAAATGGCTGGCTGACCGAGAAGAGGCTAGAAAGGCTGAAGGCAATTGGTATGAGAATTTATTTTCCTGGTCCCCCTGGCTAACTACCCTGCTCTCCTCCTTGGCAGGACCAGTCGTTCTGCTCCTCCTAGGGCTCATATTTGGCCCCTGCATTGCCAGATGCCTCCTCAATTTCATACAAAATCAAATACAGGCTGTAAAGTTAATGGTTTTATACACCCAATACTCCAGAATCTTAGAGGAGGACGCTGAATCAAAGATTTGATTCCCAGTAGGACCAGTAGGGGATGTACTGGGCTGCATATCGGAGCGCGCTGTACTGTCTGTTCCTGGAAAAGACAGACAGGAAGGTACTGACATCAGGTCAGGCCTTGAGATATGGTCTCATGGTCCCTCCTCAATATACTGTGCTCTCTGTTCCCGGAGAACATAGATAGGAAGGTGATAATGCTATACTGTGTCGGGAACAAATTGCGTAAACAAAGCCTTGTAACTTTGTAGCTTTTGCAAATAAATAGGCTCTAATGCTTGCAGTCATGGCTGCAGTTCTGCCTTTGATTTGGCAGGGTGCTGGGACTGCAGACAACTGGCCAGCTTAATAAAGGTTCCTAAATATAAATTCTGAGTCTGTGGTCTATCTCGCTGAGTCAATCCATAACAAGAGAGCCCGGGCCCAAGCCAGCCGGTACCCCCAGACCCCTGGGGATGGCTGGCCTACTTCCCTGTGATCGCCATGGTGATTGCTGACAGAGAGAGCCCGGCCCCGGCCAGCTGACACCCCCGGACCCCCCGGGTCAGGGGTGCCAGATGACCTGCTTCCCCGTGATCACCATGGTGGTTGGAGGGAGAGAGAGCCCCGGCACAGGACTCCCGGGTTGGGGTGCCAGCTGACTTGCTTCCCCGTGATCACCATGGCGATTGGAGGGAGAGAGAGCCCCGGCGCAGGACCCTCAAGTCTCGGGGTGCCGGTTGGCTTGCTTCCCCCTGATCACCATGGTGATCGCAGGCAGAGAGAGCCTAGGTGCAGGCCAGCCCCACCCCAGGACCCCCCGGGGTGGCTGACTTGCCTTCCCGTGATCGCCATGACGATCGGAGGCAGAGAGAGCCTCAGCCCAGGCCAGCCGGCACCCCGGAACCCCCGGGTCCAGAGGTGCCGGCTGGCCTGCTTCCCCGTGATCGCCATGGCACCCCCAGCACCTCAGCACCTGTGGTGCAGAGGTTGGGGATGAAATGACTTTTCCCAACTACATCTGCAAATATCCTGGGGAAGGCATCATGACTAGTTCACAACAACTGTCTTACTTGGCAAGGAAGAAAACAGTTGGCAATGGAAACAATCCCTTACATCAAAGTTAAGGTCCCTCTGAGTAAAAAAGAATATTTCTAAAGTAAAGGAGGGAGCAGGCAAAAATAATAGGTTCTCATGACTTCCACTGAAGTTTGAGCATTTGACAGAGTCAAAACGAACATACAAATTAAAACAGACAGTGGACATCAAATGACCCGAATCAACTGTCACTGTTTGTTCCAATAGCAGCAATGCTTATGTGATAATATAGTTTAACAAACATACAAAACAAGTCACATGATAAGAGAGGTTCGGCTTCTAAAGTAAATTGAATATGTCCTTTAAAAATTCTCATGTCCTCCCCTCTGACTATAATTCTTAATTTTCCAATCAGAAAATTACCCCAGGTGATCCAGTAACATGTAGAACTTCAGTAACCTAACTTATTTAAAAACAAACAAACATCCCAACCATTTTTAAAATATTTAAATTTATATTTTAGGTTTTAAATTGTAGAAGATATTTAGATCCAAATACATTTTCTGAATAGAAAATATTTCAGTTTTTGATTTAAAAAAATAAACATAAAAAGAATGTATAAGTGACACATTTTTTCAAGGAACTCTGAATTAGTACCTTTCCCTCTAACTTTCTTCAAATTAAGAGAAATCTATGGAGTTCCCTATACTGCACAAGTTTTAATGAAAGAAAATGACTTTCTAAGAGCATCAAATACATGTTTCGTTAATTACAAACATATACACTTCTCTCTCTCTCTCTCTCTAAAATATATTCTTACTAATTCAGGGAGGAAGGGAGAGGGAGAGAGATAGAAACATCAATGATGAGCCCTGGCCGTTTTGGCTCAGTGGATGGAGCGTCGGCCTGTGGACTGAAGGGTCCCAGGTTCGATTCAGGTCAAGGGCATGTACCTTGGTTGTGGGCACATCCCCAGTAGGAGGCGTGCAGGAGGCAGTAGATTGATGTTTCTCTCTCATCGATGTTTCTAACTCTCTATCACTCTCCCTTCCTCTCTGTAAAAAAACAATAAAAATATGTTTTTTAAAAAAGAAACATCAATGATGAGAGAGAATCATTGATCGGCTGCCTCCTACATGCCCTGTACTGGGGACCCAGCCCACAATCTGCGCATGTGGCCTGACCTGGAATCAAACTGTGACTTCCTGGTTCATAGGTCGATGCTAAACCACTGAGTCACACTGGCCAGGCTCAATTCTAATTTATAAATTCATTCCAAGGACATATACAGCTTGAAAAGCTTTGGAAGTAGTTTCAAAAAAACTAGCTTTTAAGTAACGAGAAAGCAGTTATAGAAGAAACTTTAAATTAAAAAAAAAATGTTTTGATTTATTCAAGAGTGGGATCATCCTCCATAAAAATGTGTACCTTGACTGTGGATGGCTGGGAGGCCTGATCACACCTTAGAAATTCAAATGCTTTTTACAATGAAAAGAAAGAGTTTCATCTCATTTCTCTACCAAGGTAGATGTCTGTCAATAGAAGGTGGACATCAATAAAAAGAGGGGCTTGCACAAGCAATCCAGAAAGTCAGCAATCTATGAATAATCCAGAACCGAGTATTTATCTCCTCTGCCACACACCCTCCCTCCCAGCCAGTGAGCAAGATAATTACTCTCAAGTCAAGCTAAGTGCCCCCCAGTCACAGTGGCCCAATGCTGACATACAAAGCATACAAATAATTCTCACTATGGCATAAAAGTGACAACTTTCTTGGAAGAAAAGCAGATACTGTAAATTTCTCAAAGTCTTCCTGAAACATTTTTTAAAGTAATTTTTACTTCTTTAGAAAAAATGCCATGGGAAACCATCTGTAATAAAATGCCCATTCTATAAAATAACTCATCTATACTAATAAAAGGGTAATATGCTAATTAGACTGGGGGACCTTCCAGATGTTCTTCTGGACAAAGTCATGGTGGCGGGGCCAAGGTAGAGGCAGTTAGAGGCCAAGAGGGGAGGGCAGTTGTGGGTGATCAGGCTGGTGGGGGGCAGAGCCGTTGGGGGTAAGCAGACCAGCAGGGGGGCCAGTTGAGGACAAGCAGGCCATCAGTGGGGGTCAGTTGGAGGTCATCAGGACAGCGAGGGGGGGCAGTTTGGAGTGAGCAGGCCAGCAGGGGGACAGTTGGGGATGAGCAGGCCAGTGGGGAGGGAAAGTAGGGGCAAGCAGGCCAGCAGGGGGGGCAGTTTGGGGTGATCAGGCTGGCGGGGGGCATTTGGGGACAATCAGGCCGGCAGCGGGGGGGGGCAGTTGGGGACCAGCAGACCAGCAGGCAGAGTGGTTAGACGCAATCAGGCAGGCAGGCAGGCAGGTTAGGAGCCAGCAGTCCTGGATTGCGAGAGGGATGTCCAACTGCCGGTTTAGGCCCGATCCCCGTAAACTGGCAGTAGGACATCCTTCGAGGTGTCCCAAATTGGAAACGGTGCAGGCCAGGCTGAGGAACATACCCTCCCCAGTGCACGGATTTCGTGCACCGGGCCACTAGTCCTAGCTAATAATAGACAAACATGGTAATTAACCGTTCCTCTGACATGCTTCCCATTGGCTAATCAGGGTGATATGCAAATTAACTGCCAACCAAGATGGCGGCTAATTTGCATACTACAGGCAGGGTGGGTCAGCGCCATCCCACCTGCTCCCCTGCCATCCGGGCCTGCTATCTGCGACCGGGGCAGCAGGTTGCCTGTATGGGACCCAACCCAGGACTGGCCGGCGGGACCACAGTGATCCGCCACCGGACACGCCCACAAACGGCCCTCTCGCAGGGATCCCGGCTTGGCAGGTGCTAATGCACCAATCCGCCACTGGCCATGTCCACAAAGGGCCTTCCCGTGGGGATCCCGGGATGGCAGGTGCTAATGCACTGATCTGCCAACACGCACACCTGGGCCGCCTTTGCCCTGCGCATACTATGCAGCTGGGAGAGGGGAATGGGGCCGCTGGGAGCAGGGCGGGAACTGCCCAGGGTTTGCGTCAGGCAGCCCAGAGTGGAGTGCGAGCTATCCCGACAGGTAGCTGCTTGCTCATTCACTTACTTGCTCATTCATTCACTCATTCACTCGCTCAGCAAACTCTCTCAGGTCCCTGGCACCAGGCCAGACACTGAAGGTGAAGCAGGATAAGACAGAGCTATGTCCTCAAGATGTTAGTAATTCAGTGTGCAGCCAGGAGAGGGGCACCAGGCCTCTGGGAGCAGGGTGGGAACTTTCCCAGAGTGGACTTCAGGCAGCCTGGAGTGGGGCTGGAACTTCTGCCATGTTGCCTTGGCAACGCGGCCGAAGTTCCCGCCCCTTAGCTGCTTGCTCATTCATTTGCTCGCTCATTCATTCGCTCATTCACTCACTCATTATTCACTCACTCAGCAAACCCTCTCAGGTCCCTGGCACCAGGCCAGGCACTGAAGGTGAAGCAGGATAAGACAGATCTATTGTTAAGCCCAGATTTCAGGATCCCCAATAGACCACCAGGGAGCCAGCCGAGTCTGATGCAAAAGCAGATAGAGTCTTTATTTGAGCTAGCTCGTGCTCCCCGACCACACTTGCCGATGCAGTGGCAGGGGCCAGAGAGAGCTAACTCTGTGGGAGCTAGCTCCCAGGCTGCCTGAAGTCCACTGTGGGAAGAAGGGTTTTATAGGGGGGTTGGAGTAAGGGGAGGAGAGAGGACTGTGGGCCCTGCCGATTGGCCACGTGCAAGTCGGGGTCTTGTTACACAGGATGTGGTTGTGTCTATGGTGCGCACTTCCCTTGATTGTCATTGGTTAGTTTAAAGAAATCCTAGGTGTGGCTGGCAGAGGCTTGGGTTTCCGGGAAGAAGCTCCTTGCTGAGAACATGGCTAAGGCTGCTGCCCAAAAATGGAGGATCTGGGGTTAGATGGAGGGTGTAGCCCTTGCCCTTTCATTCCCCCCTTGTCTTCAGACATACAGGCCCAATCATGGGTCAGTTTGCATTTCTCTGCTAGAGTCCTGTACTGGGTGTGTAGAACCATCATCCGCACAATCCCTACCTGCTCCTTGACAAACTGAACTAGCCTGCTGATGATGCAGGGGCCGAAAGTCAACAGCATTAGGAGGATGCGAGGTCCGCTCTCTTCTTGAGGGTGATCAGCAGTGGGTGTGTCTGGTTAGAGGTCACCTTCCACTCAGGCTCCCTTCTGTCCTGGGCACTGAAGGAGATGGGCTTGTGACCTGGCAGAGACAAACTATAACAAATGGTCCAGTGGAGGGGAAAAAAACCATTTTAGTTTTAACAACCTCTATTGAAATAGGATTTTTCTTCTTAAAATTCCTCTATGGCTATCAAAAAGCCAAATCAAGACTAATTTATCTCCTGATGTTTGCATAAACACAAGAATGGTAACTGACTACCTTTGCCGGAATTTCATGATTGAATCTCAATGTGCCCCGTAGGGCCAGAAAGCCAAGCCATCCAGCTGCCATCAGGCCTGCCTGCAGTATCTGCTGAGTTAGGTGAATCCCTCACCTGTAGCAACTCCACCTGAGCCCACGCTCTAGGCTTTAAGGCCCATCTCAGTAACCCTCCTACTCGTTGCGGCCCAGAGTGAGTAGGGGTTCCACAGGGATGCAGAGGCATCCTTATTGCTCCCCTTCTACTCTGACCAACCGCCAGTGATGGTAGGGCATGGGCCTGACGCTCCAGCGCCAGCCATCTTCAGGGCTCCCAAGCAGGATACCAGGCTTTCTTCGTGGCATTCTTACTGGCTTTAAGTCTTTAGAGCTCAGACAGGACTCTTTAAAACATGATACTCCAGTCAAAGTTTTCTGTTAATAAAAGCACTATTAGGAACCAGTCTTATTGAATATATGCAAAGAAATGTATTGCCATGACTTATTTAGCATTGCCAATATTTCAGAGGAATTATATAAGGAGAAAAACATACTGATCTGCTCTAAGATTTTCTGATTTTCCTTGCCAATTCCTTTTCATGGATTCTTCAGAGTTATAACAAAACAGTAACTGTTGGATTTCTTTTATCAGTCCCCCCTAAGTACTTTGGCATAACTATTTACCCTCTGTTTAGGGAGGCAGAATGTACTCTCTCTGGCTTACTGGCCTGTACTTTTATTTATTTATTTATTTATTTATTTATTATTTTTTTTGTTTTTTTAAATTAAATCTTTATTGTTCAGATTATTACATTTGTTTCTCTTCCCCCCCCCATAACTCCCCTCCTCCCAGTTCCCGCCCCACCCTCCTCCCTGTTCCCACCCCACCCTCCTCCCTCACTCCCCACCCACTGTCCTCATCCATAGGTGCACGATTTTTGTCCAGTCTCTTCCCGCATCTCCCCACACCCCTTCCCCCCCCCCCAAGAATAGTCAGTCCATTCCCTTTCTATGTCCCTGATTCTATTATAATCACCAGTTCATTCTGTTCATCAGATTATTTATTCACTGATTCTTAGATTCACTTGTGATAGAAGCATGTTGTTGTCATAATTTGTATTCTTTACCTTTTTCTTCCTCTTCCTCTTCTTAAAGGATACCTTTCAGCATTTCATTAAATCCTGGTTTGGTGGTGATGAACTCCTTAGCTTTTCCTTATCTGTGAAGCTCTTTATCTGACCTTCAATTCTGAATGATAGCTTTGCTGATAAAGTAATCTTGGTTGTAGGTTCTTGGTATTCATCACTTTGAATATTTCTTGCCACTTCCTTCTGGCCTGCCAAAGTTTCTGTTGAGAATCAGCTGACAGTCGTATGGTATTCCCTTGTAGGTAACTGAGTTTCTTTCTCTTGCTGCTTTTAGGATCTCTCTTTATCTTTTGCTCTTGGCATTTTAATTAGATGTGTCTTGGTGGTGGTCCTCTTTGGATTCCTTTTGTTTGGGGTTCTCGAGCTTCTTGGACCTGTAAGTCCATTTCTTTCACCAGGTGGGGGAAGTTTTCTGTCATATTTCTTCAAATAGGTTTTCAATATAT